>NW_027362762.1:871599507-876399507 GCF_046119375.1 Phyllobates terribilis
ATTACCCGCTGTCCAGATGAACATCTTAGCACCTATGCCAGCAATGGTCAGCCCTTGCCTCAGGTTGGGTATAAAGAGGGGACCATAAAAGTTGGCCAAGTAGAACTGCCACAAGGAATGATTATTGTTGATATTGATCGCCGAGAAAGTCATCCTATGATAACTATAGGCACCAATGTGATAGAGAATTGTCTTTGGGAAATTATTCTTTTGTTGCAGCAGGTCGCAGTGACTGCCAGTTCAAGTCAGCAGCGAGTTCTGCAGAAGCCGATCAGAGCCCCGATGAAAAGACAACAGGTAGAGCTGTCTGGAGGAGAAATTGGCAGTGTCAGAATTAGTGATCCACTTCCCATTGCAATGTCCCTAGCAGTGAAATGTTAATATGGTGTCGGGCAGCAATCGGTCTCAGGAGTCAAGATTATCAGGCCCTGGTAGAACCCGTGTACTCTGATAGTAGGCCCACCATCTTGACGGCCAGGGGGGTAGTCGATGTCCGCAAGGGGAGAGTGCCAATATGCATCCTGAAATGTGGGGAGAAAGATGTCCATTTACCCCGGTATGCTACCCTTGCTAAGCTGTTCACTTTCAGTAACAATGCAATAAAGGCAGTGGAACCCTTGCCTCCATCCAAACCAGCGGAGGATAACGGCTCCAAGGGGCAGATGGAGGATTGGTGTCACAAGCTACAAGTAGTCACTGACTCCACCCCTTTGCACCAAAAGCATGGAGCATACCGGGTGGTCCAAGAATATGAGTGAGTCTTTAGCAAACACCCACTAGACTTTGGGCAGGTAAAAGGGGTCCAACATCATATCGCCACAGGAGATCATCCGCCCATTAAAGAGAGGTACCAGCCTGTACCCCCAGATCACTATCAATGTGCCAAAGGAATGTTACGGGAGATGAAGGAGGCTGGGGTGATCAGAGATAGTTGTAGCCCCTGGGCAGCTCCATTAGTTCTCGTTAGAAAGAAAGATGGTACAATGAGGATGTGTGTTGATTACAGGCAGATTAACCGCATTACACATAAGGACGCCTACCCATTACCCAGAATTGAGGAATCATTAGCAGCATTGAGATCAGCTAACTATTTCTCCACTTTGGATCTCACCAGTGGGTATTGGCAGGTTCCTGTGGCAGAGGCAGACAAAGAAAAGACCGCGTTTACAACACCAATGGGCCCCTGTGAGTTCAACTGCATCCCATTCGGGCTTTGCAACGCCCCAAGAACCTTCCAGCAGTTAATGGAGTGTTGCCTGGGACACAAAAACTTTGAAACTGTCCTGCTGTACCTAAATGATGTAATTGTCTGCTCAAAGACATATGAAGACCACCTGGAGTACCTGGCCGAGGTGTTCGAAGCCCTATCTGGTTATGGCCTGAAGGTAAAGCCGTCCAAGTGCCACCTGTTGAAGCCCAAGGTGCAGTACCTACATCATGTGGTAAGCGCCGAAGGTGTAGCACCAGACCCTGGAAAAGTCACCGTGATCAAGGACTGGCCAAGACCCTCCACTCTCAAGGAAGTGCGGCAGTTCCTCAGGCTGGTAGGCTACTACAGGAGATTCATCAAGGGTTTCACCAAGATAGTGGCACCCATGCAAGACCTCTTAGTGGGCCAGTCCAAGAAGGCCAAGAACCCGAAACCTCCGTTCAAATTGGGTAAACCAGAAGACGAATCTTTCACTCTACTGAAAATGGCTCTTACTGGAGACAAAGTCCTGGCATGCCCCGACTATGGCCAACCCGTTATACTTCATACGGATGCCAGCAGCGTCCCTCACACAGTGGGAGCACTGGGTCATCCCGTGACAATGGAAAGCTGGTAGCTCTATCTCCTCCAGCTCTTCCGGGCCTTCCCCCCCATCTGGCAAGTTGGGCATCCTGGACAGCGCATCAGCATTAGCGTTTTTATGCCCTGCCCGATACTTGATGGTAAACTCGTAGTTGGACAGCCAGGCCATCCATCGCTGCTCCAGTGCACCTAGCTTCGCCGTTTCAAGGTGCGTCAGCGGATTATTGTCAGTGAAAATTATAAACTTCGCTGAAGCCAGATAGTGTTTGAAGCGCTCTGTTACAGCCCAGACTATGGTTAAAAACTCCAACTTAAAGGAAATATAGTTGTCGGGGTTCTTTTCCGTGGGACGGAGCTTCCTGCTGGCGTAGGCAATCACTCTCTCTCTGCCCTGCTGTACTTGGGACAGCACCGCTCCCAATTCCACATTGCTGCCATCAGTATAGAGTGTAAAGGGTTGGCCATAGTCGGGGTAGGCCAGGACTTCGTCTCCCGTAAGAGCCACCTTTAGCTGGGTGAAGGATTCTTCTTATTTTTCACCCTATTCGAACGGAGGATTCGGGTTCTTGGCCTTCTTGGACTGGCCAACTAAGAGGTCCTGCATGGGTGCCGCTATCTTGGTGAAACCCTTGATGAATCTCCTGTAGTAGCCTACCAGACCGAGGAACTGCCACACTTCCATGAGAGTGGAGGGTCTTGGCCAGTCCTTGATCACGGTGACTTTTTCAGGGTCTGGTGCTACACCTTCAGCGCTTACCACATGGCCTAGGTACTTCACCTTGGGCTTCAACAGGTAGCACTTGGATGGCTTGACTTTCAGGTTAAGCCCAGATAGGGCTTCGAACACCTCGGCTAGGTGCTCCAGGTGGTCTTCGTATGTCTTTGAGAAGACGATTACATCGTATAGGTACAGCAGAACGGTTTTGAAGTTTTTGTGTCCTAGGCAACACTCCATTAACCGCTGGAATGTTCCCGGGGCATTGCAGAGCCCGAATGGCATGCAGTTGAACTCGCAGAGGCCCATTGGTGTCATAAATGCGGTCTTCTCTCTGTCCGCCTCTGCCGGGGATCTCAGTGCAGCTAATGATTCATCAATTCTGGGTAATGGGTAGGCGTCCTTATGTGTAATGCGGTAAATCTGCCTATAATCAACACACATTCTCATTGTACCATCTTTCTTTCTAACAAGGTCTTATGGAGCTGCCCAGGGGCTACAACTATCTCTGATCACCCCAGCCTCCTTCATCTCCCGTAACATTCCTTTGGCACATTGATAGTGATCTGGGGGTACAGGCAGGCCGGTACCACTCTTTAATGGGCAGATGATCTCCTGTGGGGATATGATGTTGTACCCCTTTTACCTGCTCAAAGTCTAATGGGTGTTTGCTAAAGACTCGCTCATATTCTTGGACCACCCGGTACATCCCATGCCTTTGGTGCAAAGGGGTGGAGTCAGTACCTACTTGTAGCTTCTGGCACCAATCCTCCATCTGCCCCTTGGAGCCACTGTCTTCCACCTGTTCGGACGGAGGCAAGGGTTCTACTGCCTTTATTGTGTTGTTACTGACAGTGAACAGCTTAGCAAGGGTAGCATACCGGGGTAACTGGACCTCTTTCTCCCCACAATTCAGGATGCGTATCGGTACTCTCCCCTTGCGGACATTGACCACCCCCCTGGCCGTCAAGATGGTGGGCCTACTATCAGAGTACAGGGGTTCTACCAGGGCATGATAATCTTGACCCCTGAGACCTATTGCTGCCCGACACCATATTAACATTTCACACCTAGGGGGCAATGCAATGGGGAATGGGTCACTCACTCTGACACTGCCGACTTCTCCACCAGACAGCTCTACCTTTTGTCTTTGCATTAGGGCTTTGATCTCCTTCTGCAGAAGTCGCTACTGACTAGAACTGACAGTCTCTGCGACCTGTTGCAACAAAGCAATAACTTCCCCAAGACCGTTCTCTATCACATTGGTGCCTAAGGTTATCATAGGGTGGTTTCTCGGCGATCAATATCTGCAATAATCAACCCTTGTGATGGCAATTCTACTCGGCCAACCTTTATGGTCACCTCTTTATACCCCACCTGAGACAAGGGCTGACCATTGCTGGCATAGATGTTAAAATGTTCATCTTGACAGCGGGTAATGTCTGAATCAGTCCAGTATTGTTTTAAAAAAATATATGGCATCGTTGTCACCTGGGAACCAGTGTCCAGTAACGCGTTCCTCGGGATGCCATCAAGCACGACAGGTAGGACCAGTCGTCCTCCCAAGTACTTGTCTCGCCAGCTTTGTGGGCCTGGTCGTCTAATTCCTGGGGGTTGGCCCTCTGCCCCAGGGGTTGCTCGTTTAAATTGCAGAATCTTGCGATGTGACCTGTAGCATCGGCGTCCCTGCCTCCTGCTAGGCAGGGACGCTGTTCCCCTCACCTCTCCGCTCCGTGCCCGGCGTCTTCCTCCCGCTCTGCTGGCAGCGCGCGCTGCTTCCCGGCCACTGTGCTTAGGGCGCATGCGCGCGCGCTCCCCCTCTCTTAAAGGGGCCGCGCGCGCCGTCCTAAGGAGTCCCCGGCCAATGGCCGGAGGACCTCACCATATATAAGGCACCTCCTCCAAAATGGAGGTGCCCGAGCAATGCTGTTGCATAGTCTATCACTCTGTTTCAGCCCTCAGGTCCCGTTACCAGTTACCTGCCAGTTACCTGCCAGTTACCTGCCAGATTCCTGCTTGATACCTGCCTGATACTTGTCTATCTACTTGCATTCCTGCGGTCCGACAGTCTGCCTACCAGCCCTGCCAGTCTGTCTATGGATCTGATTGCCCGCTCACCTGGGAGCGCTCATCTGCTACCTTCCTGCTAGCTTACCTGGAGGCTCTGCCGTCACCTGCTGTGACCACCTGCCTGTCCAGAGACTCTTGCCCGCTCACCTGGGAGCGTCCTCCTGCTACCTGCCTGCTAGTCTACCTGGAGGCTTCGCCGTCACTTGCCGTGACCACCCGCCTGTCAAGAGACTGTTCCCGTCACTTGCCGTGACCTCCTGCCCTTCTACCCAGAGACTGTCCCCGTCACTTGCCGTGACCTCCTGCCCTTCTACCCAGAGAATGTCCCCGTCACTTGCCGTGACCTCCTGCCCTTCTACCCAGAGACTGTCCCCGTCACTTGCCGTGACTACCTGCCCGCCTACCCTGGGAGCCACCCGCTTCCTTACAAGGACTGCCCCTTTGTATCGTAGCTCAGAGGTTCCACCTCCCAGACCCGTTACAGTTTGCTCGGGCCATGGAACCCGGTGGCACCCAAGCTCCCTCGCTCTCGGACTTGTGTCATGAACTTTCCTGTCAGAAGTCCCAACAGGAGTCCATCCTGAGTCATCTGCGTAGTGTTAACTCCCGCCTGGACACATTGTCTACCTCTTCGGGAGCTGCTTCCACACGCACACTTACTACCCCGGCACCGCCGCAGCCCATCAACACCATGGCATCTCTTCCCGGTCCCCGCCTCTCCGCTCCTCCTCGTTTTGGCGGAGATCCCAGCCAGGCACTGGGCTTCATTAACCAGTGCACTCTGCACTTCGAACTGTTGGCACACCAGTTTTCCACCGACCGAGCCAAAGTAGCCTTCATCATGTCCCATCTCACGGGAGAGGCACTGGCTTGGCTAAATCCTCTATGGGAGAGAGGAGACCCCCTGGTGTCCAACCTGCCAGCCTTTCTCGCGGCTTTCCGGAAAGTCTTCGACGAACCAGGACGGAAGACCTCATCCGCATCATCTCTGCTACGCCTCCGTCAAGGAAATCTCACCGTGGGCCAATATGCCATACGGTTCTGTACCCTTGCTTCGGAGCTCGCCTGGGATAACGACGCCCTGGTGTCTGTCTTTTGGGAGGGTTTGTCCAGCCGTATTAAAGATGAACTCGCCGGTCGGGACATTCCTACCACTCTCGACGACTTAATAACTCTTGCCACCCGGATAGACATCCGGTTCCAGGAGCGCGCCAAAGAGGTCACCCGTGAGAGGAGGTTTCCACGTCTAGCCCCTACCTTCCAGAAACCCGTCACTTCTCCCGTTACTCCCCAGGCGCACTCACCCAAGCCTATGCAAGTCGACCAGACCAAGATGGTCAAGACCCGTCAAGAGTTACGCGGAGCCGAGGGGAGCTGCTTCTATTGTGGCAGTAAGGAGCACCGGATCCGTTCCTGCCCGGAGAGGTCGGGAAACGCCTGTGTCTAGGATCGCTCAGAGAGGTCGTCCTAGAAAAGAGTAAACCCTCTCCATCTCTGTTGCTGTCGGTCTCTATCATCTGCGGGGAGAACCGTTATTTTGAACTAGCCCAACTTGACTCTGGAGCTGCCGGAAATCTCATTTCTCAGTCCCTGGTAGAGAAATACCGCATTCCCACCAAACCTCTAGCTGTACCCTTGTCTGTCGTTGACGTAGATGGGGGCCTCTTACCACATCCCATCCAACTCATCACCGAATCCATAACCCTGCAGGTGGGAATGCTGCACTCAGAGAGCATCTTCTTTCATGTTCTGCCTGGACTCACGCCCTCTTGCTAGGCCTACCTTGGCTTCAGAAACATGCACCCGTGCTTGATTGGCAGACCGGAGAAGTCCTTCGCTGGGGACAGGACTGCCATAAGACTTGTTTAGTTCCCATCCATCCTGTCCGTCCTTCTCCTACCCCAGCCAATCTACCTGGTCTTCCGGTTCCCTATTGGTCTTATGCGGATGTCTTTAATAAAAAGGAGGCAGAGACATTACCCCCTCATAGACCATACGACTGCCCAATCGACCTGATGCCCAGCACTACTCCTCCCCGTGGGCGTATTTACCCTTTGTCCGCTGCTGAGACCCGGTCCATGTCTGAATATATTGAGGAGAATCTGGCCCGGGGATTTATCCGGAAATCGACCTCCCCGGCGGGAGCAGGCTTCTTCTTCGTCAAAAAGAAGGACGGCTCACTCCGTCCCTGTATAGACTATAGAGGCCTTAACCAGATCACAGTGAAGAATAAATTCCCCCTTCCGCTCATTCCGGAATTATTTGACCGTCTGAGGGGGGCTAGAATCTTCACCAAGCTGGACCTCCGTGGAGCGTATAACCTGGTCCGTATCCGTCAGGGGGATGAATGGAAGACGGCATTCAACACCCGGGACGGCCACTAGGAATACCTGGTAATGCCCTTCGGTCTCTGTAATGCTCCCGCCGTCTTTCAAGAGTTGGTCAATGACATCTTCCGGGACCTTCTCTACTCCTGCGTAGTGGTGTACCTGGACGACATCTTGGTCTTCTCTCCGGATCTTCTCTCTCACCGGAGGGATGTTCGTCAGGTCCTGCTCAGGCTCAGGCAGAACCACCTCTACGCTAAATATGAGAAGTGCCTCTTTGAGCAGACCTCGCTTCCATTTTTGGGCTACATAATCTCTCAGACCGGCCTGCGAATGGATCCTGAGAAACTGTCTGCCATCCAGAAGTGGCCCCGACCAGAGGGGTTGAAGGCTATTCAGCGGTTCCTGGGCTTCGCCAACTACTACCGCCTCTTCATACCGCACTTCTCTTCCGGACTGCCCCAATCTCTGCGCTCACCCGTAAGGGCACTAATCCCAGAGAATGGCCGCCCGAAGCAGAGGAAGACTTTCTTTCCTTAAAACAGGCTTTCTCTTCCGCCCCGGTGCTGCATCGTCCGGACGGCAACAAACAATTCTTCCTGGAAGTGGACGCCTCCTCCTCTGGAGCCGGAGCAGTACTTACCCAAAAGTCGTCTTCCGGAAGAATGGTAACTTGCGGCTTCTTCTCCAAACTCTTCTCCCCTTCTGAGCGCAATTATTCTACAGGAGACCGAGAGTTATTGGCCATTAAGCTGGCACTGGAGGAGTGGCGTTACCTGCTCGAGGGGGGCTCCTCACCCGTTAATTATTTACACGGACCACAGAGACTTAACCCGCGCCAAGCCCGGTGGTCCTTGTTTTTTGCCCGCTTTGATTTCGTTCTTCATTTTCGCCCGGCAGACAAAAACATCAAGGCTGACGCCTTGTCCCGATCCTTCCTGGTGTCTGATCTAGAGGAGGAGCCTAAGCACATCATCGATCTCGCCAGAGTAATGCAGGTGGCCCCCGTGAATCTAAATCGTCTCCCTCCCGGTAAGACGTTCGTAACTGTACCTGATCGGAAGAAGATCCTACACTGGGGTCACTCGTCTAAGCTAGCTGGCCAGGCCGGTCAGAAAAAGACCCTCCAGCTTATTGCCCGGCATTACTGGTGGCCTACCCTGCACAAGGACGTAATAGACTTTGTTTCAGCCTGTGTGTCCTGCGCCCGCAACAAGGTTCCGAGACATCTGCCAGCCGGTCGCCTCCTTCCTCTTCCAGTACCTGCTGCCCCGTGGCAGCATATAGCTATGGACTTTATAACGGATCTCCCTGTCTCTGCCGGTTGTACGGTCATTTGGGTGGTCGCTGACCGCTTTTCCAAGATGGCTCACTTCATTCCCCTGCCGGGTCTCCCGTCTGCACCCGAGCTGGCTAAAGACTTTATCCGCCACATCTTCCGTCTCCATGGCCTGCCCCTCCACATCGTGCCGGATCGTGGGGTTCAGTTCACCTCACGCTTCTGGAGAGCCACATGTAAGCTGCTGGAAGTCACCCTGGACTTCTCCTCCGCCTACCACCCACAGTCCAATGGTCAAGTGGAGCGGATCAATCAGAACCTGACCAGTTACCTCCGGCACTTCGTTAATGCCCACCATTCGGACTGGGTGGATCTCCTACCATGGGCCGAGTTCTCTTACAATAATCACGAGAGCGAATCTTCCTCCAAATCCCCGTTTTTTGTAGTCTTCGGTCAGCATCCTCGGATCCCATTTCCCGTCTCCACCTCGGTGGACAATCCGGCTGCGGAATCTCTCGTTAGCGAATTGTCCTCCATTTGGGAGAGTACCCGATCCGCACTCCTTCAGTCGTCCGAGCGGATGAAAAGACACGCTGACAAAAAACGCCTGGATCCTCCACAATTCCGTCCTGGAGATAAAGTCTGGCTCTCGTCCAAGTATGTCCGGCTCAAGATTCCTTCCTACAAGTTAGGGCCTCGGTTCATCGGCCCACTGGAAGTTATCAAACAAATCAACCCAGTGGCCTATAAATTGAAACTCCCGGCCAACTTACGGATCCCTAACTCCTTCCATGTATCTCTCCTCAAACCCGTGGTACTTAACTCTTTTTCCAAGTCTACAGGTACGCCTCCTGCTCCGGTTTCCGCTGAAAACGAGTTTGAGGTAGAGAACATTCTGGCCATCAAAAGGGTAAGAGGAAAGACCTTTTTTCTAGTGGATTGGAAGGGGTTTGGTCCTGAGGAGAGAACGTGGGAGCCCCGGGAGAACATCCATGCCCCTCTCATCCTTGATAAATTTCTGTCTGGCCTAAAAAAGGGGGGGCCTAAAGGGGGGGGGTACTGTAGCGTCGGCGTCCCTGCCTCCTGCTAGGCAGGGACGCTGTTCCCCTCACCTCTCCGCTCCGTGCCCGGCGTCTTCCTCCCGCTCTGCTGGCAGCGCGCGCTGCTTCCCGACCACTGTGCTTAGGGCGCGCGCGCGCGCACTCACCCTCTCTTAAAGGGGCCGCGCGCGCCGTCCTAAGGAGTCCCCGGCCAATGGCCGGAGGACCTCACCATATATAAGGCATCTCCTCCAAAATGGAGGTGCCCGAGCAATGTTGTTGCATAGTTTATCACTCAGCTTCAGCCCTCAGGTCCCGTTACCAGTTACCTGCCAGTTTCCTGCCAGTTACCTGCCAGATTCCTGCTTGATACCTGCCTGATACTTGTCTATCTACTTGCATTCCTGCGGTCCGACAGTCTGCCTACCAGCCCTGCCAGTCTGTCTATGGATCTGATTGCCCGCTCACCTGGGAGCGCTCATCTGCTACCTTCCTGCTAGCCTACCTGGAGGCTCTGCCGTCACCTGCTGTGACCACCTGTCTGTCCAGAGACTCTTGCCCGCTCACCTGGGAGCGTCCTCCTGCTACCTGCCTGCTAGTCTACCTGGAGGCTTAGCCATCACTTGCTGTGACCACCTTCCTGTCCAGAGACTCTTGCCCGCTCACCTGGGAGCGTCCACCTGCTACCCGCCTGCTAGCCTATCTGGAGGCTTCGCCGTCACTTGCCGTGACCACCGGCCTGTCAAGAGACTGTTCCCGTCACTTGCCGTGACCTCCTGCCCTTCTACCCAGAGACTGTCCCCGTCACTTGCCGTGACCTCCTGACCTTCTACCCAGAGACTGTCCCCGTCACTTGCCGTGACTACCTGCCCGCCTACCCTGTGAGCCACCCGCTTCCTTACAAGGACTGCCCCTTTGTATCGTAGCTCAGAGGTTCCACCTCCCAGACCCGTTACATGACCCACCTTTTGACAGCGGCGGCAGATGGGTTGTCCGTTCTGGTCATATTGATCACTGTCTCTCCCTCTGGTCGGTGGAATCCTTCTCTGCCATTGCCACAGGACGTCATCTGGACTGGAAGCCAGATGAATTCTTTCCTTTGGAAACACTTGCATGGCCTGCACGGTTTTAGTTAGTGTAGCCACACTTTTGGTCAGCTCCTGGACCTGAAGATGTAGGTCTGCAGAGGGGTCATTATTTAGGGTCTGCGCGTCAGCCTCCACAGGTGCCAGGGAAAAGGACGCCACCTCCTGATGGTATGTGATAGCTGGGCGCCGGAGGGGGGCAGTGCCACTTGAGATTGTTTCTCGCAGCACCCGGCTCGGATGGCCTGGTCTTTAAATTGCGCAAAGTCCAGATCAGGGTTTTGCAGAGCCATAATGCGCAGATGTGTCCGGTGAGCATTAGACAGGAGCCCCTCAATAAACTGTTCGGTTAGCAATCTGTCCTTGTCTCGCACACTGTCGGGGTCCACCTGTTTAATGGCCCGCAGCGCCTCCTGCTAGTTTAGAGCATAGTCCCGTACACTGTCCTGCACCCTTTGTTTGCACCCGTAGAACTTCATTTTAATCTCCGCTGCTGTGCGGGTGTCAAAGGTATCCTTCAACCTAGCCAGGATTTGCTTAACAGTGCTTTTGTCCCTGCCTGGCCAGGACTTCACCTCCCTCTGGGCTGCACCGATTAGCTGGCCTATAAGGATGCTGACTTTCTGATCCTCAGACAGGGGGTACACTTGGAGTCCCCCGCAGTCTCTCCTCAAATTCGCTCGGGGTGTGCGCCTTCCCTGAGTACTGGGGCAACCACGCCGCCCCTGGGATATACGACATGGATAAAGGCATTACTGTGGTGGCGGCAGCACCCGCAGCTGGATCCTCTTCCAGGTTGGGCATTTTCCTTCCCCATTAGTGAACCTCGGTCAGGTCCTGGGTTTCTGCTGGCGTACCAATCTGCTGCTCTGCAGGCGAGAGGGATCGCTTACCCGGCTGTTCCAGATCGGGGCCTCCTGTTTCCCCTCCGCTGACGTCAAACATATACAGCTCAGCAAAGTCTATGGCACACAGTACCCGGTTATACCGGGCTTAGTTTATCCTGTTCGTGACGCCAAGTTGACGCGCCCCCTGGGGCCATGGGGTACTCGGTAGCCGGGCCGGTCCTTTGTGGGGTAGTCATGGTGGCGGTGACCCTGTCCGTGGCCCCGGGAGGTCAAATAATTGAAAGGGGAATAAATATTTGGGGATAATGTTTGTGATTCCACCCATGGTATGCAGCTACATGGGGCCACCGCTGCGGTGCAGATCCACTGGGGCTGATGGTGATGCAGCAGAGTTGGTTCAGCTTTCCACGGGCAGAGCTAAGCTCCAGGGCAGTGTAGATGATTTGATGAGGTGGATGTTGTTGGCAGGGACAGTGTCGTGCAAGGCTGAGGGCGGAGATAATGACCAGACAACACATTAATGGCGGTTTCCTCTACCTTTACTTGAGGTTTGACAGAGCAGACCAGGACACTGGTAATAGCTGGTGATGGAGATCCGGGCGGCCTAGAAGCAATTTGGGGATCCACCTCGCCAGGTGGAGTAGTAGGCCTTCCCTCTGTGCTATCCTCTTTGGCCCTGCTGTTTAAAGCTATGCTCCGGCCCTCGTTCCTGAGCAAACATCTATTCCTCACCCGTATGGGAGGCAATGCCAATGTGGCATCCGGACTCCTACGGTGCCACAAGAGCATTGAAGATGGGTCGTAGCTGGGTTTTCCAACATGACAATGACCCAAAACACACAGCCAGGGCAACTAAGAAGAGGCTCCGTAAGAAGCATTTCAAGGTCCTGGAGTGGCCTAGCCAGTCTCCAGACTTGAACCCAATAGAAAATCTTTGGAGGTAGCTGAAACTCAATGTTGACTAGTGACAGCCCCAAAACCTGAAAGTTCTGGAGAAGATCTGTATGGAGGAATGGGCCAAAATCCCTGCTGCAGCGTGTGCAAACTTGGTCAAGAACCACAGGAAATACCTGACCTCTGTTATTGCAAACAAAGGTTTCTGTATCAAATATTAAGTTGTGTTTTTCTATTGTATCAAATACTTATTTCATGCAATAAAATACTAATTAATTATGCAATAATCATACAATGTAATTTTCTGGATTTTTTTTAAGATTCTGTCTCTCACAGGTGAAGTGTACCTATGATAAAAATTACTGACCTCTCCATTCTTTGTAGGTGGGAAAACTTGCAAAATCGACAGTGTATCAAATACTTATTATCCCCGCAGTATATCCATAAAGGCTCACACTGATTTGTAGATATGTTGCATTTTTAGACACTTTTTGTCTAACTTTACTTCACCTCTTTGCTTAAGGGCGCAGTGAAACGTCCGTATAAATTGGCCTGAGATCAGAACACAATGTATGGACTGCCCAGCGGCTCTTCCCACCTGAGTGTGACAGTTTCATATATTTCTATGCAGTTATCACACGCAGGTCAGGAGAGCCACCGGCCAGTTTGTGCACTGCGTTCCAATCTCATTGTGATTTATACAGCTGTCTGACTGCGCCCTAATTTGCATCACTAAATTTTGCTGCAACTAAGCCACATCCCTTTGATAAATGCGGCTTGAAGGAGTTTGTGTTAAAAAACAAACAAAAAACCCTATACTTTATTCAATCTCCCCGGATCCAGCATTGAGTCTCTACTGCTGCTCAGCACAAGTAGCTTTGAGCCACTAAGCTCACTGACTAACTACAGCGCTGTCGACGTGACATCAGCACTGCAGACAATAACAAACATGGGGAGCAGCAGTGGAGACTCGGTGCTGGACACGGGGAATGTGAATAAAGCACAATTTGTTTTTTTTAAAACAAATTGCAGCCATGAAATAGGGGTTTTCTGAATCCTGACAAACGCTTATAAAGTTTTTTAAGCATAGTAAATATGTCAAGAACATGATGAGACATCATAAGTCAAAATGTACTAAATTTTTTACACAAATACATAGAAAAACTGCCCCTTATTCCCAAATTTGTTCTATTTTAATTTGGACGGGTCTCAAAGGTTAAGCAGAATATCTTTCCTTAAGCAAAAAAAAATGTTCCATTCTTCTCCGCCACAGAGCGGTCATAGAACGCTCCTGTCGGGGATTCAGCTGCATGTGACTTCCGACGTCATTCTGATTGACCGCCGGCTCTCCCAGTTAGGTAGCGGGGATCTGGCTGTGAATCAGAATGACATCAGAAGTCCGTCCCATCGACAGAGCGAAGTGGAAAAGAAGCCTCCGCTCTGTAGACGTGACATCAGCAGCAGCTTCAGAATCTCAGCAAGAGCGGCCTTCGATTGCTCGGTGCCAGGGAAGAATGGTGCCAGGAAAAACAGGTAGGTAAGTTGCAATTACCTGCCTGTTAGTGCTTAGCCACATTTTTTGTTTTCAATAAAGTCTCGTATATACCCTTTAAGCATAACAATACACAATGTTATAAAATCAAAAAACATCTCCAACTTCCCCCCCACCAGTGGCGTACCGCCAATGGCGGCAGGCCACGTGACTGCTATGGGGCCCGTGACGCGAGGGGGGCCCATAGCAGTCTAGGGGAGGACATATCCCCGCCGGTACAGCTGCTTCCTGCTCGTGACGGGCATGGAGCGATCCCTGCAGCTCTGCTGCTGACAGGAGGAAAATGGCAGCGGAGCTGGAGGGATCCGTTCTCTGCTTCCTCCATTACACAGACGCGTGCAGCTTGATGACATCATCATGCAGCTCGCCTGGGTCAGGAAGAAAGTTGGCAGCAACTAGGAGGATGCTGCAGGAGAGCGTGCTGAGAGGTAAGTTGTTTTTTTTTTTTTACTTAAAACGCTGGGGAGAGGAACAGGAGAATGAGGGGAGGTGGGGGAGAGCAATGGTGGTGCTGGGGAGAGCAATGAGGGGATGGGGAGAGAAATGATGGGGATGATGGGGCTGGGGAGAGCAATGATGGGGATGTGGTGCTGGGGAGAGCAATTATGGGGCTGGAGGGAGCAATGATGGGGATGGGGCTGGGGAGAGCAATGATGGGGATGTGGGGCTGGGGAGAGCAATGTTGGGGCTGATGGAGCCGAGCTGGGGAGAGCAATGATGGGTATGGTGGGGCTGGGGAGAGCAATGATGGGGATGGTGGGTCTGGGGAGAGCAATGATGGGGCTGATGGAGCTGGAGAGAGCAATGATGGGGATGGTGGTGCTGGGGAGAGCAATTATGGGGCTGATGGGGCTGGGGAGAGCAATGATGGGGATGGTGGGACTGGGGAGAGCAATGATGGGGATGGTGGGGCTGGGGAGAGCAATGATGGGGATGGTGGTGATGGGGAGAGCAATGATGGGGATGGTGGGTCTGGGGAGAGCAATGATGGGGCTGATGGAGCTGGAGAGAGCAATGATGGGAATGGTGGTGCTGGGGAGAGCAATGATGGGGATGGTGGTGATGGGGAGAGCAATGATGGGGATGGTGGGTCTGAGGAGAGCAATGATGGGGCTGATGGAGCTGGAAAGAGCAATGATGGGGATGGTGGTGCTGGGGAGAGCAAAGATGGGGCTGATGGGGCTGGGGAGAGCAATGATGGGGCTAATGGAGCTGGGGAGAGCAATGATGGGGATGGTGGGACTGGGGAGAGCAATGATGGGGATGGTGGAGATGGGGAGAGCAATGATGGGGCTTATGGGGCTGAGGAGATCAATGATGTGGATGGTGGGGCTGGGGAGAGGAATGATGGGGCTGATGGAGCTGGGGAGAGCAATGATGGGGATGATGGGGCTGGGGAGAGCAATGATGGGGCTGATGGAGCTGGGGAAAGCAATGATGGGGATGGTGGGGCTGGGGAAAGTAATGATGGGGCTGATGGGGCTGGGGAGAGCAATGATGGGGATGGTGGGGCTGGGGAGAGCAATGATGGGGCTGATGGGGCTGGGGAAAGCAATGATGGGGATGGTGGGACTTGGGAGAGCAATGATGGGGATATTGGCAATGTGGAGTGCAATGATGGGGCTGGAGAGAGCAATGATGGGGGTGCTAGGAGAAAGCAATGATGGGGGTGCTGGGAGAGAGCAATGATGGGGGTTTGACTTTGCTTGTACTGCAAAGCCTTGTATATTTTCCGTGTGCACATAGCCTTACAGTTAATTGGGGAGAGTCACAGAGACTGAATAATTTATATTATTGGGCGGCAGAGATTATAGTTAATGGGAGGCACAGTGCTGCTGATCACTTTGTATTTTGATTACTAAGTGGCTAATAGCATATTAATGGTGGGGTACGTATCTGTATTCAGGGGCGCAGTGTGGGGGAGACACAAGTATATATACAATATAAGTGACCTTGTTATTTTTAGGGCTGTACTGATCATCGTGACAAAATGAGTCGTGGCTGGGAGATGTCGACATGAAGGTCTGACCAGATGGAGAAGAAGCAGCAGAAACTGACTCTGATCAGATGAGACATTATCAGTAAGTTCCTGGATGTAAATATTATTCTGTATCTGCACTGTGTGACTTGGAGTGATAATGTTATCTGTAAAATCCCTTAGGCCACATTCTCACATTTGTCGGAAATGTCCGTGTGCTGCCAGAATTTTTTATCACATGGGCCACGGACTCGTAGAGTTTTATAGATACATAACACATCCATAAAAATCACGGATCTGAGAATGAGATCTAAAAGGATCAGAGGCTGTCCTGTTCTGATCCGATTTTGAGGATCAGAATAGGACATGCTCAATGCGTCTGTAAAAGTGGGCAGCACACCGACACTGCACACAGATGCAGGAATGTAGCCGTATTATGTGCATACTCAGTATATAGTGTACTTACTTATTATGTATAGTGCCGTCCTTAGTTATATAGTTTCACCTTTTTTATGTATAACACCTTCCCTTATTACGTATCATCCTCTCTAGCTCTAAGGGGTCACAGTTGGGGGATCATACTGTGTTGGGGTCACCATACTTTGCCCTGGGAGTTGAGGTGGGGTAAAGTAGGGACATTATACTGCGCATGTGGAGGAATTCACCATGGGGGTATCATACTGTGTTTGGGGGACACTTTTGTTGGCATCACACTTTATGGGGCAATGAAAGAGGGATCTAGGACTACAGCAGGGGGAGAATTACTATGTAACGGATGGAAAGTTGTGAAATCTGCTCTTGTGTGACCACGACAATTATTTACATTTTTTTTTTTGGGGGGGGGCCCAATTAGAACTTCTGCTATGGGGCCCCATGATTCCTATGTACGGCCCTGCCCCCCACTACAGAAAGAATCAGGGTCCTGATATGATAGAGAGGTGAAATCAATGGTAACAATATCATAGTCAGGAGAATTATATGAGTAAAAGAATAATTAATCTTTTACTCATTCAGACGACAGAAAATAATTCTCTCCATGCATTTCATATATTGCACACTTACACATTGTATGGAAATTCTGAAGTTCCCCCATAATCCGAGAGTCCTGACAGTGGCATACATTTCTGTAAAGCCGTGATGTAAAACGACTAGTCATTTTAATTGAAATGTATTAAATCTCTTCTGCTAAACAAGATATGTATAAGTTTGTTATTTTTAGAGTGGCCATTTTGGATTACAAATTATGACTCATTTTATGCCCTAATTAACAAATGTTAATTCTGTTCAACCAGGCACCATACGTACAGAAGTATAGCCGCTCACCATGTCATGTGGAGGAAAAAATGCTGGAAAATTAGATGACATGCGCAGAAGAGATTTCAAAATAAGCATTCTGTACAGTTAGAAGAACCTCTAACATTTGTATGGGTTTAATAATACATATAATGGTGACATATCATATGAATCAAATCCATATCTTTATTTTGAATGATAATACATACATATGTTTTTAAAGAGCACCATTCAGCCCTCCTGATATCCCTTTTTTTAGTAAATATATTTTTCCCATGAAAAAACAATTCAGGAGAACTTTTTCTAAAAACTCTTTGTTGTTCCCTTCCTCTGTTATTCTTCTTGAAAATGTATGAAACAGGCTAGGACTGGCCAACAGGAGAACAGGAGAATTCCCCGGTGAGCCACTGTGTAGGAGCCACTTACCCCCCAACATGAGCAGTAGTTGGCCAATACATTTGATTCACTATTTATAGTATTACCTTGACTTTTTAAATAAAATAAAAACTTTATTAATAACAATTACAGTAATGTAAACTATGAAAAACTATTAAATGTGTAATAAACTATTGTACTGTACTTTTTTATTTTTTTTTAGCAACTTTCTTAATCATTTTTCACATATAAATATAACACATATTGAATCCTAAAGCCAACACTCCAACGAGTCAGAGAGTGCGCATAATAGTGCAGTATACTGTACCTTGGTGCACATGTGAAATAACATACAGTACTGTCACAGAAAATATAGCATAAGCATAAAGCAAAACATAACCATTATCTTATGTACAGCCTCATGCCAATTGCATTTAGCATGCAGTGCTAAAAATAAAGTCCACTCCAGGAAAATGATTCACAAGAAAAGATCAAAAGTGCAACAGCAAAGACAGAGATGCTTGCACAGAAAGATAACCACATGGTCAGTCTTGCACGTAACTCAGATCTCAGCTCGCATCATAAAACAATATATCAACTGAGTGATGGCTCATATCTCATAAAACTCGTAAGTATATGCACTTGTTAGTCAAGGTATCACTGTACAAACAAATGCAGCATGTCATCACTCACTCAAGAAACTACCCAGTTTATTATCATATGGAAACAGAGGTAAATATGTTAAAGAGTGTAATTTTTGCATGTAGCTCAACAGTGAGCGCCCACAGTCAATGTTATTTGTGAGCCCTTACTACCTCAGTCTGACACTGATATGAATAAATTGACAATTAGGCATTCCAAATTCCCTTATCAATTTGGTATGTTCCTATCAACTTTTAGGGTATATTTACATAGGGCGCAGATGCATCCAGAATATCCAGTCGGAAAATTGGCTTTGTTTTACAGTATTAGCATTGTGCATGAGTTTTTAATAATATGTGCGGAGTAAATTCTAGCATGTAAATTTATGCTACAGCTGTTACCAGGGATTTCATCCTTTGAAATGTTAACATTCTGTTGTCAATGGGTTTCCCTATTAAAGTTCAATAGGAAAAAATGGCAGAAACAGAAGATATTTCTGGATAAATTCTCCTACAAATGTATTTACCAAAAAATATGTGGATAAATTAAGTCCTCATACAAAATTTGAACAGGACCTTACTATGATTAGTGTGCATGATCACACCGGTCCCAGTGGCATGAACTAGAGCCCCATTCTCAAGATAGAGAGACGCATGTCCCCATGCTAGGACTGTAAGGAGTGTAAAGTTGTGGTTTAACCAAGGCAAAGAAACTAACATCCATTATCATTACTGTTTATACTTTTTGGGCTGGGTCAAATCCCCTTGTAAATTCTGCCACATTGGTAGATTACCCTGTAGCCTCAGACGTGGCCAGTTTGCTAGATTAAGAGCATATGCTTGCAAACTCTTTGCATGTTCTGTAGCTGCCCAACACTAGCAGTTCATACCAGCATTTCAGTCATGCCAACGGTCCAAGCGGTCAATCTTCAGAAGCGCACAAACTCCTGGCAAGCTGGAATCTTGGGAGGCTAGAGGGGGTTGGACACCTGAAGAGAAGATCATGAGAACAACCCTTTAAGAACTGTATGAGGTGACAGTGTATGTGACATAATATGTGGTATGAAAATGTAGATACAGTACAGACCAAATGTTTGGACACACCTTCTCATTTAAAGATTTTTCTGTATTTTCATGACTATGAAAATTGTACATTCACACTGAAGGCATCAAAACTATGAATTAACACATGTGGAATTATATACTTAACAAAACAGTGTGAAACAACTGAAAATATGTCTTATATTCTAGGTTCTTCAAAGTAGCCACCTTTTGCTTTGATGACTGCTTTGCATACTCTTGGCATTCTCTTGATGAGCTTCAAGAGGCAGTCACCGGAAATGGTTTTCACTTCACAGGTGTGCCCTGTCAGGTGTAATAAGTGGGATTTCTTGCCTTATAAATGGGGTTGGGACCATCAGTTGTGTTGTGCAGAAGTCTGGTGGATACACAGCTGATAGTTCTACTGAATAGACTGTTAGAATTGGTATTATGGCAAGAAAAAGCAGCTAAGTAAAGAAAAACGAGTGGACATCATTACTTTAAGAAATGAAGGTCAGTCAGTGCGAAAAATTGGGAAAACTTTGAATGTGTCCCCAAGTGCAGTTGCAAAAACCATCAAGCGCTACAAAGAAACTGGCTCACACGAGGACCGCCCCAGGAAAGGAAGACCAAGAGTCACCTCTGCTTCTGAGGATAAGTTTATCCGAGTCACCAGCCTCAGAAATCGCAGGTTAACAGCAGCTCAGATTAGAGACCTTGTCAATGCCACACAGAGTTCTAGCAGCAGACACATCTCTTCAACAACTGTTAAAAAGAGACTTTGTGCAGCAGGCCTTTGTGGTAAAATAGCTGCTAAGAAACCACTGCTAAGGACAGGCAACAAGCAGAAGAGACTTGTTTGGGCTAAAGAACACAAGGAATGGACATTAGACCAGTGGAAATCTGTGCTTTGGTCTGATGAGTCCGAATTTGAGATCTTTGGTTCCAACCACCGTGTCTTTGTGCGACGCTGAAAAGGTGAACGGACAGACTCTACATGCCTGGTTCCCACCGTGAAGCATGGAGGAGGAGGTGTAATGGTGTGGGGGTGCTTTACTGGTGACACTGTTGGGGATTTATTCAAAATTGAAGGCATACTGAACCAGCATGGCTACCACAGCATCTTGCTTGTAATGCACACTGGGACTCTGGAACAGAACCACAGATGTGGCGGACAAACACAGCAGAGTGAGGCCGCCCAGAGAGGTGAGCGAGAGCAGGGCAGGACGAGACCGCCCGGAGCGGTGAGCAAGAGCAGGGCAGGACGAGACCGCCCGGAGCGGTGAGCAAGAGCAGGGCAGGACGAGACCGCCTGGAGCGGTGAGCAAGAGCAGGGCAGGACAAGACCGCCTGGAGCGGTGAGCAAGAGCAGAGCAGGACGAGACCGCCTGGAGCGGTGAGCAAGAGCAGAGCAGGACGAGACCGCCTGGAGCGGTGAGCAAGAGCAGAGCAGGACGAGACCGCCTGGAGCGGTGAGCAAGAGCAGAGCAGGACGAGACCGCCTGGAGCGGTGAGCAAGAGCAGAGCAGGACGAGACTGCCTGGAGCGGTGAGCAAGAGAAGAGCAGGACGAGACCGCCTGGAGCGGTGAGCAAGAGCAGAGCAGGACGAGACCGCCAGGAGCGGTGAGCAAAGGGTCAGAGCTGAGCGAGACTGCCGGAGCAGTGAGCAAGGAGTCAGAGCAGGACGAGGCCGCCTGGAGCAGTGAGCAAAAGGGTCAGAGCGGAGCAAGGCTGCCGGAGCAGTGAGCAAAAGGGTCAGAGCGGAGCAAGGCTGCCGGAGCAGTGAGCAAGGAGTCAGAGCAGGACGGACAGGGCTCTGTTCACACGGAACAGACAGGAAGGGAAAGGCAGAGCCAGATACCCACAGTGAAGTAGCAAGTGGACCACAAACTCACAAACGGGAGTACAGAGACAACAAGCAGGAGTTAGGTACGAGTTCAGACTCTGCAGAAAAAGGAAAGGAACGGACATAGAGAAAAAAACAGGTAAAAGATAGGAGAGAGTACAGACTGGAACTGAGTGTATGGAGGAGACCGACACTGCAGCGGGATACAGGAGCGGGTCTGGGAAAACGGCCCCCAGAGAGGCGGGACGAACAGGCAAGGAGCGTGTTCAGACAGGACAGACAAGATACAGGAGCGGGTCTAGGTAATCGGCCCCTAGAAGGCGGGAGGAACAGGCTAGGAGCGTGTTCAGACAGGACAGACAAGATACAGGAGCGGGTCTAGGTAATCGGCCCCTAGAAGGCGGGGGGAACAGGCTAGGAGCGTGTTCAGACAGGACAGACAAGATACAGGAGCGGGTCTAGGTAAACGGCCCCTAGAAGGCGGGAGGAACAGGCTAGGAGCGTGTTCAGACAGGCCTGGAAATACAGCCTCCAGGATAGGCAGACAAGAGAACACAGAACGGGACCTGGCACCTTCAGAGTGCAAGCACACACTGAATGAAACACAATGCTCAGGCAGGGATTGATTGGAGCAGCTGGGTTATATACCAGGTGACAGACAGCAATAGGCTGAGGACGCACAAGGGGTGTGACCCACAGCAGGTACAAAAGCAGGAAGTGATCGGGCGCCACCCTTAAGCAGCAGAAACAGACACAAACAGACAGCATGGAGGGAAGCCAGAGAGACATTCTGGACTGGAGATCAAGTGCGCGCTCTTGCACAGTGGGAGATGGACCACCATGCAAGGGCGCCGCCAGGTATGTTACAGTACCCCCCCCTTATGCCCCCTCTTCTTCAGGCCTGCCAGAATCTTCCGCAGGGAATTCGAGGGCCAATCCTTCACTTTAAGGAGATCACTCCCACTGTCCACAGGAAAAACTGGTCTCATCTGGTTAGCTAGGATGCTACCTCCTATCCAGCCATCCTCAGCAACAGACGAAACGGGTGGAGTACCAGGAACAGCACACAAGGAAGTCTCTCTCCACATATTTTCAGGTGGCACCCCAGAGGGTACAGGAGACAACTGGAAGTCCTCCACCGGGTTGAATGGGAGCAGAGACTTGGGGGTAAACTCTGCTTCGAGGTACATCTTGTCAAGCTCACAGGAAGAATTAGACGGGTTATCAGGTACAGGATGAGGAAAAATGACTGTCTCTTTGTTATCTGGTGGTACCCCGGAGGATTCAGTAAACAACTGGAGGTCCTCCGCCGGGTCAGAAGAGTGCAGAGGCTCGGAGAAAACATCTGCTTCAGAGTACACTAGGTCGGACTCACTGGACGAAGCAGGCGAGGTATCGGGTACCGAGTATAGGAATGTCTCTGTCCATTCACCACCAGGTGGCACCCCGAAGGGTTCTGGAGACAACTGGAGGTCCTCCGCCCGGTCGGAGGGGTGTAGAGACTCGGGAGTAACCTCTGCTTCAGAGTACACTAGGTTGGACTCACTGGACGAAGCGAGCGAGGTATCAGGTACAGAGTATAGGAGAGTCTCTGTCCTTTCGCTACCAGGTAGCACCCCGAAGGGTTCCGGAGACAACTGGAGGTCCTCCGCCTGGTCGGAGGGGTGTAGAGACTCATGGGTAACCCCTGCTTCAGAGTACTCTAGGTTGGACTCACTGGACGAAGCGAGCGAGGTATCAGGTACAGAGTATAGGAGAGTCTCTGTCCTTTCGCTACCAGGTAGCACCCCGAAGGGTTCTGGAGACAACTGGAGGTCCTCCGCCTGGTCGGAGGGGTGTAGAGACTCGGGGGTATCTACCACTTTGGGGTACCCATTATCAGGCTCACAGGACGGAGCGGACAAAGTATCGAGTACCAGGTGTAGAGAAGTCTCTCTCCATTTGTCATCGAGTGGTATCCCGGAGGATTCAGGAGGCAACTGGGGGTCCTCCGCCAGGTAGTAGAGGTGCACAGACTCTGAGGTAATCAGAGCTTCGGAGCATCCTTGGACATGCACACCGGTTAAAGTGGGTGAAGCATCTGATGCCGGGTGCAGGAAGTTCTCCTGTGTGGAGTCTGGATGGGCAGTAGTCTCTTCGGGCAGGAGAACAGGTGCACTACCCACGCACATTACCCGTTGGGGCTTCTCCGGGATACAGGGAGATGAAGCTTCAGTAGGGACTTCAAGGTTGGGGTCAGGAGGTCTCAGGGAGGACAGACCCTGGCGTGACGGCTTGCCTCTACGTCTAGCACATCTGGACTGCCTCTTGAGGTTGGGAGAAGTATTCCGGAGAGCGTAGTCACCCTGTGAGGATTCTGGGTGGGCAGTAGTCTCATTGGGCTGGAGGACTATTGCGCTACCCACACACATTACCCATCGGGGCTGCTCCGGGATATTGGGAAGTGAAGCTTCAGCAGGAGCATCCGGGTTAGGATCATCGAAGACCATTAGAAAGGCCAACAGGAAGGCCATTATGTCCAGGACGATAGGATCCTGTGTCTCCCATAGGGGGTTGATCCATTCCAAGGCATCACCCGCTAGGTTAGACATAATGAATGCCACCTTAACCCGATCGGTGGGAAAACATAGAGGGTAGAACTTGAAGTGTAGCATGCATTGCTCCAGAAATGCACGACTTTGTCTTGGATCCCCATAGTAACGTGGCGGATCCGCAGGAACGAGAGCAGATAGATCCATCTGGATGGGTGCGTAATTAGCCAGGAACTCAGCTAGAGAAAAAAAAATTGTATTTATTTATTTTTAATGCATGTATTCGCTGGAAAACGTCTCAGAGAGCGAAGGCCATGGGGCTCAACGGGAACCATGGCCTGAGCATGCTGTAATGCACACGCCCGGGCTGAGCGGCGTGTGCGTGTGATTCCACTGGACCGTGCCGGAGAGTGAATGCCTGGAGGGGCGTAACTAGGTATTCACCCGATCCGACCAGGGTCGCACGACGGCATACGACGCCATTGCACCAAGGAGGAACCGAGCAGAGGGACCAGGTGCTACTCCAGGACAGACCCCGGACACGGCTGTTGACTCACACAGGGTAATACAAGAACAGATTGGTTAGGCTGGCACACAGACTGGTGGGAATAGGCAGGCACGACTGGTATGCAGGCAGGCGGGTATGCAGGCAGGGGGGTACAGGCAAGCACGGCTAGAGTGCAGACAGGAAGGCACTAGCAGGTAGGAACACAGGCGGGATAGGACCCAGTACACACTGGGACTCTGGAACAGAACCACAGATGTGGCAGACAAACACAGCAGAGTGAGGCCGCCCAGAGAGGTGAGCGAGAGCAGGGCAGGACGAGACCGCCCGGAGCGGTGAGCAAGAGCAGGGCAGGACGAGACCGCCCGGAGCGGTGAGCGAGAGCAGGGCAGGACGAGACCGCCTGGAGCGGTGAGCAAGAGCAGGGCAGGACGAGACCGCCTGGAGCGGTTAGCAAGAGCAGGGCAGGACGAGACCGCCTGGAGCGGTGAGCAAGAGCAGAGCAGGACGAGACCGCCTGGAGCGGTGAGCAAGAGCAGAGCAGGACGAGACCGCCAGGAGCGGTGAGCAAAGGGTCAGAGCTGAGCGAGACTGCCGGAGCAGTGAGCAAGGAGTCAGAGCAGGACGAGGCCGCCTGGAGCAGTGAGCAAAAGGGTCAGAGCGGAGCAAGGCTGCCGGAGCAGTGAGCAAAAGGGTCAGAGCGGAGCAAGGCTGCCGGAGCAGTGAGCAAGGAGTCAGAGCAGGACGGACAGGGCTCTGTTCACACGGAACAGACAGGAAGGGAAAGGCAGAGCCAGATACCCACAGTGAAGTAGCAAGTGGACCACAAACTCACAAATGGGAGTACAGAGACAACAAGCAGGAGTTAGGTACGAGTTCAGACTCTGCAGAAAAAGGAAAGGAACGGACATAGAGAAAAAAACAGGTAAAAGATAGGAGAGAGTACAGACTGGAACTGAGTGTATGGAGGAGACCGACACTGCAGCGGGATACAGGAGCGGGTCTGGGAAAACGGCCCCCAGAGAGGCGGGACGAACAGGCAAGGAGCGTGTTCAGACAGGACAGACAAGATACAGGAGCGGGTCTAGGTAATCAGCCCCTAGAAGGCGGGAGGAACAGGCTAGGAGCGTGTTCAGACAGGACAGAGAAGATACAGGAGCGGGTCTAGGTAATCGGCCCCTAGAAGGTGGGGGGAACAGGCTAGGAGCGTGTTCAGACAGGACAGACAAGATACAGGAGCGGGTCTAGGTAAACGGCCCCTAGAAGGCGGGAGGAACAAGCTAGGAGCGTGTTCAGACAGGCCTGGAAATACAGCCTCCAGGATAGGCAGACAAGAGAACACAGAACGGGACCTGGCACCTTCAGAGTGCAAGCACACACTGAATGAAACACAATGCTCAGGCAGGGATTGATTGGAGCAGCTGGGTTATATACCAGGTGACAGACAGCAATAGGCTGAGGACGCACAAGGGGTGTGACCCACAGCAGGTGCAAAAAGCAGGAAGTGATCGGGCGCCGCCCTTAAGCAGCAGAAACAGACACAAACAGACAGCATGGAGGGAAGCCAGAGAGACATTCTGGACTGGAGATCAAGTGCGCGCTCTTGCACAGTGGGAGATGGACCACCATGCAAGGGCGCCGCCAGGTATGTTACATTGCTGCGGCATGCTATTCCTTCCGGTTTGCGTTTAGTTGGACCATCATTTATTTTTCAACAGGACAATGACCCCAAACACCTCCAGGCTGTGTAAAGGCTATTTGACCAAGAAGGAGAGTGATATGGTGCTACGCCAGATGACCTGGCCTCCACAGTCACCAGACCTGAACCCAATCGAGATGGTTTGGGGTTAGCTGGACCGCAGAGTGAAGGCAAAAGGGCCAACAAGTGCTAAGCATCTCTGGGAACTCCTTCAAGATTGTTGGAAGACCATTTCCGGTGACTACCTCTTGAAGCTCATCAAGAGAATGCCAAGAGTGTGCAAAGCAGTCGTCAAAGCAAAAGGTGGCTACTTTGTAGAACCTAGAATATAAGACATGTTTTCAGTTGTTTCACACTTTTTTGTTAAGTATATAATTCCACATGTGTTAATTGATAGTTTTGATGCCTTCAGTGTGAATGTACAATTTTCATAGTCATGAAAATACAGAAAAATCTTTAAATGAGAAGGTGTGTCCAAACTTTTGGTCTGTACTGTATTCTTACAGACAAGGGAGAGTATGGAGCAGTCAGTGGATTGAGAGACTAGTGGTGATCAGTGTGTAATGCAAAGGCAGAGACTGTCACCATTATCAATTCTGCTGAAGAGTAGAGATGAGCGGTGTTCGACTAGAACTGTTCGCCAATCTCAAATTCGAGCAGTTTTGGGCGGTGTTCGAGTTGTTCGACGAACCCGAACGATTTGCAAAAAATTCGGCTGTTCGAGGTTATGTTCGATAACTGTTCGTGCACCAAATGCGTGTCCTGCATGTCTGGCGCTATTTAGAGCACCAATCATGCAGGGATTGTCTGCCACTCACTGTAATGCCACAGCCATGGTCGTTGTGGCATTAGAGTGATTGCCCAAATCGATGGGAACTGTGCTCACAGTGAAACATGAAAAGCCGGCAATTCATCAGCGGCATACACCGGTACCCGACAATTTAGAACCGAAAGAATAGAGCTTCACACATAGATTAGATAGATAGAAACATGTCAGTCACATATATAAGAAGTACAGTGACAGTGTTGCTTACTGTACTTGTCATTTAGTGTAAAGGATTTATAAAAAAAAATATTAGTGTTTTCATGCACCGTCTCTTTAAAAAAGCCGGCCGGCAATTCAGCAGCGGTACCCGACAATTTAGAATAGAAGGAATAGAGAATCACACATAGATTAGATAGATAGAAACATGTCAGTCACATATATAAGAAGTACAGTGACAGTGTCGATTACTGTACTTGTCATTTAGTGTTAAAATAAAGGATTTATTTAAAAAAAAATTGGCGTGGGATCCCCCATAATTTTAGTCTCTAGTGGAGGTTAAGCAGACGGCTGGGGCAGATGTTTGAAGCCTGGGAAGGGGTAATACCCACGGAGCTTCCCAGGCTGCTAATATGAGCCCCCAGCTGAATACCTAGCCTTTACTAGCTATTAAAATGGGGGACCCCCAAAAAATTGACGTGGGGTCCCCCCTATTTTAATAGCTAGCAAAGGCTAGGCAGACAGCTGGGGGCTGATATTAATAGCCCAGGAAGGGTGCCATGAATATTGGCCCCCTCCCAGGCTAGAAACACCAGCCGTCAGCCACCCCAGAAATGGCACATCCATAGGATGCGCCAATTCTGGCACTTAGCCTCGCTCTTCCCACTGCCCTGTAGCGGTGGCAGTGGGGTAATAGGGCTGGGGTTGATGTCAGCTTATAATGCCAGCTGACATCAAGCCCAGGTTAGTAATGGAGAGGCGTCTATAAGATACCCCCATTACTAACCCCATAGTCAAAGTTAAAAAAAAACACAAACACCCAGAATAAAGTCCTTTAATTGAAATAAAGACACAATTCTTTATTGTTCTAAATTAAACCATACATACGATTACGCCCATTCCAGCTGAAGCCAACGATCCCCTGCAATAAAAGAAAAATAATAAAGCAACATAATCCTTACCTTCCCATGGTTCCCACGACAGCTTCAGCTCTGCTACATCGAGATGACAGGCTGGACCGCAGCAGAAAGCTGCCATCCAGCCTGTCATCCCGCAGACACTGAGAAGCGCAGGCTTGCTTGCGCTCCTCAGCATCTCTCTGTGACGGCATCCAGATGAGCCGAGTTCATGTCCAATGAACTCGGCTCACCTCATGCACATCACTGACAGCGTGGGAAAATTCTCACGCTGAAGCGCTGAGTGCAGGAGAATTCTCCCACGCTGTCAGTGACGTGCATAAGGTGAGCTCATGTCCAATGAACTCAGCTCACCTCCTGCACGTCACTGACAGCGTGGGAGAATTCTCCTGCACTCAGCGCTTCAGCGTGAGAATTCTCCCACGCTGAAGCCTGAGTGCAGGAGAATTTTCCCACGCTGTCAGTGACGTGCATAAGGTGAGCTCATGTCTAATGAACTCAGCTCACCTCCTGCACGTCACTGACAGCGTGGGAGAATTCTCCTGCACTCAGCGCTTCAGTGTGAGAATTCTCCCACGCTGAAGCGCTGGGTGCAGGAGAATTTTCCCACGCTGTCGGAGACGTGCATGAGGTGAGCCGAGTTCATTGGACATGAACTCGGCTCATCTGGATGCCCTCACAGAGAGACACTGTGGAGCGCAAGCATGCCTGCGCTTCTCAGTGTCTGCGGGATGACAGGCTGGATGGCAGCGTTCTGCTGCGGTCCAGCCTGTCATCTCGATGTAGCAGAGCTGAAGCTGTCATGGGAACCATGGAAAGGTAAGGATGATGTTGCTTTATTATTTTTCTTTTATTTCAGGAGATCGTTGGCTTCAGCTGGAATGGGCGTGACGGTAAGTATGGTTTAATTTAGAACAATAAAGAATTGTGTGTTTATTTCAATTAAAGGACTTTTTTCTGGGTGTTGTGTTTTTTTTAAATACTTTACTAGAAATTCATGGTGGTCATGTCTAATATTGGCGTGACCCCATGAATTTCAGGCTTAGGGCCAGCTGATAATGCCAAGCTGGCCCTAACCCCTTTATTACCCAGTGAGCCACCGCATCAGGGCCCTGGATGAGTTGGGTACAGCGCCAGAAGATGGCGCTTCTATGAACGCACCATTTTCCGGGGTGGCTGCGGACTGCAATTTGCAGCGGGGGTGGCCCAGAAAGCTTGGGCCTCCCTGCGCTGCGGATTCCAGCCCCCAGCTGCCTAGTTGTACCTGGCTGGACACAAAAACAGGGCGAAGCCCCACATCAATTTTCTTTAAATTATTTCATGAAATAATTAAGAAAAAAAGGGCTTCCCTATATTGTTGTGTCCGGCCAGGTACAAATAGGCAGCTGGTGGTTGGGGGCAGCCCGTTCCTGCCTGCTGCACCTGACTGGACAAAAATATAGTGCGGAGCCCCACGTCAATTTATTTTTAATTATTTCATGAATTTCCTGAAATAATTTAAAAAAATTGAAGTGGGGCTTCGCACTATATTTGTGTCCAGCCAGGTACAGCAGGCAGGAACGGGCTGCCCCCAACCACCAGCTGCCTATTTGTACCTGGCCGGACACAACAATATAGGGAAGGCCTTTTTTCCTTAATTATTTGATGAATTTCATGAAATAATTAAAAAAAATTGAAGTGGGGCTTCGCACTATATTTGTGTCCAGCCAGGTACAGCAGGCAGGAACGGGCTGCCCCCAACCACCAGCTGACTATTTGTACCTGGCCGGACACAACAATATAGGGAAGGCCTTTTTTTCTTAATTATTTCATGAATTTCATGAAATAATTAAAAAAAAATGAAGTGGGGCTTCGCACTATATTTGTGTCCAGCCAGGTACAGCAGGCAGGAACGGGCTGCCCCCAACCACCAGCTGACTATTTGTACCTGGCCGGACACAACAATATAGGGAAGCCCTTTTTTTCTTAATTATTTCATGAATTTCATGAAATAATTAAAAAAAATTGAAGTGGGGCTTCGCACTATATTTGTGTCCAGCCAGGTACAAGTAGGCAGCTGGGGGCTGGAATCTGCAGCTCAGGGAGGCCCAAGCTTTCTGGGCCCCCCCCCGCTGCAAATTGCAGTCCGCAGCCACCCCGGAAAATGGCGCGTTCATAGAAGCGCCATCTTCTGGCGCTGTACCCAACTCATCCAGGGCCCTGGTGCGGTGGCTCACTGGGTAATAAAGGGGTTAGGGCCAGCTTGGTATTATCAGCTGGCCCCAAGCCCAAAATTCATGGGGTCACGCCAGTATTAGACATGACCGCCATGAATTTCTAGTAAAGTATTTAAAAAAAACACAACACCCAGAATAAAGTCCTTTAATTGAAATAAACACACAATTCTTTATTGTTCTAAATTAAACCATACTTACCATCACGCCCATTCCAGCTGAAGCCAACGATCTCCTGTAATAAAAGAAAAATAATAAACCAACCTCATCCTTACCTTTCCATGGTTCCCACGACAGCTTCAGCTCTGCTATATCGAGATGACAGGCTGGACCGCAGCAGAAAGCTGCCATCCAGCCTGTCATGCCACAGACACTGAGAAGAGCAGGCATGCTTGCGCTCCTCAGTGTCTCGCTGTGACGGCATAAAGATGAGCTGAGGTCATGTCCAATGAACTCAGCTCACCTCATGCACGTCACTGACAGCGTGGGAAAATTCTCACGCTGAAGTGCTGAGTGCAGGAGAATTCTCCCACGCTGTCAGTGACGTGCATGAGGTGAGCTGAGTTCATTGGACATGACCTCGGCTCATCTGGATGCCGTCACAGCGAGACACTGAGGAGCGCAAGCATGCCTGCGCTTCTCAGTGTCCGCAGGATGACAGGCTGGATGGCAGCGTTCTGCTGCGCTCCAGCCTGTCATCTCGATGTAGCAGAGCTGGAGCTGTCCTGGGAACCATGGAAAGGTAAGGATGATGTTGGTTTATTATTTTATTTTTATTACAGGAGATCGTTGGCTTCAGCTGGAATGGGCGTGACGGTAAGTATGGTTTAATTTAGAACAATAAAGAATTGTGTGTTTATTTCAATTAAAGGACTTTATTCTGGGTGTTTGTGTTTTTTTTAACTTTGACTATGGGGTTAGTAATGGGGGTGTCTTATAGACGCCTCTCCATTACTAACCTGGGCTTGATGTCAGCTGGCATTATAAGCTGACATCAACCCCAGCCCTATTACCCCACTGCCACCGCTACAGGGCAGTGGGAAGAGCGAGGCTAAGTGCCAGAATTGGCGCATCCTATGGATGCGCCATTTCTGGGGCGGCTGACGGCTGGTGTTTCTAGCCTGGGAGGGGGCCAATATTCATGGCACCCTTCCTGAGCTCGGAAGGGGGTAATACCCACGGAGCTTCCTGAGCTATTAATATCAGCCCCCAGCTGTCTGCCTAGCCTTTGCTAGCTATTAAAATAGGGGGGACCCCACGTCATTTTTGTTGGGGGGGTCCCCCATTTTAATAGCTAGTAAAGGCTAGGCATTCAGCTGGGGGCTGATATTAGTAGCCTGGGAAGCTCCGTGGGTATTACCCCCTTCCGAGGCTTCAAACATCTGCCCCAGCCGTCTGCTTAACCTCCGCTAGAGCCTAAAATTATGGGGGATCCCACGCCAATTTTTATTTTAATAAATCCTTTATTTTAACACTAAATGACAAGTACAGTAACCAACACTGTCACTGTACTTATTATAAATGTGACTGACATGTTTCTATCTATCTAATCTATGTGTGAAGCTCTATTCTTTCTGTTCTAAATTGTCGGGTACCGATGCTGAATTGCCGGCCGGCTTTTTTAAAGAGACGGTGCATGAAAACACTAATATTTTTTTAAATAAATCCTTTACACTAAATGACAAGTGCAGTAAGCAACACTGTCACTGTGCTTCTTATATATGTGACTGACATGTTTCTATCTATCTAATCTATGTGTGATGCTCTATTCCTTCTTGTCTAAATTGTCGGGTACCGGTGTATGCCGCTGCTGAATTTGCCGTCCGGCTTTTTTAAAGAGAGTGTCTTCTGAGCAGTTTGTCAGCTTTTGGACACCTTTGCAGGTGTTTTCTATGTGTTTCTATGTGTTTTTGTTTGCCTGCCATTGGTTTTAACGGTGTTCGACGGTGTTCTAAGGTGTTCGACGAACAGTTCGACGAACAGTTCCTCGAACATCCCGGTGTTCGACGAACCGAACCGAACCCGAACACTACGGGGGTGGCTCAACACTACTGAAGAGTTAGGGAGAGTCAGAGTTCCCAGACATATTCCCATGTAGTACAGATGGAAAGATGTCTGTAAAGTGGACCGGCAAACCCCAAGCCCAGACAGAGTGATTTTAGAGTGATTTTACATTGCTTTTAGCCACAGGAATGTGGTTACAGCACAGAACCAGAGAGCCACAAGAGATAGGGAAGCTTGGAAAATAAGTTATAGTCTGGTAAGAGGCAGAGATCAGGGTAGGACTGCCCTGAGACCAAATCAATGGGCAGGCAATTCCGGGGCTGTCTTGAGAGCCAATATCATGAAGGGACTGAAAGATTTGAGAGTAATAGCAATCATTTAAACAAAAACGTATGCGAGTGAATTAGGTCTCACTTGACAAGTGTGTCAACTGCAACACAAAGAGAGAGATAGAGTGCAGGCTGTGGTGCAAGCCTAGGAGCACAATATTTCACTATATAGTGTCAAAAGCCACTATTTTTTCCTGTTAAAATCCTGCTGTTACAAGATTTATTCTTCCATATTGGAAGATTGAAAATAAAGGGCAAGCTGTTTTTAATAATCTAGTGTCATCAGTGCTGAAAGTAACCAGTTACCCTCTGGAAAACAGAAGATAATAGTGAGAGGTTCCTCTTTTATGCATTCTTACTGGAGCTGCATCTCTCAGACATGTTCTTTTGATACACCATACATGTCCAAGATAACCCATTAAAGCACACACGTCAAACTCTGGCCCGTGGGCCAAATCTGGCCCGCAGGGTGTGGATATTTGGCCCGCTATGCAGTCGGGGGCATTATACTGTATAGAACACTATATGGGCTATTATACAGTATGGAGCACTATGTGGGGCCATTATACTATATGGAGCACTATGTGGGGGCCATTATACTGTAGGGAGGCTGGCCCTCAACTTTGTCCAAGCTTTTAATTTTGAGCCTCTGTATATTTTAAGTTTGACATCCCTGCATCAAAGGGAACCTGACAGTAGATTCATGCTCCCCAAAACCATAAGGAGCAAAAATCAGACACTGACTGCGAATGATGCAGCATTTCAGGGAAAGCATACTTTGAAAAGTCGGTGAATGACTATCTGTTTTGGATGAGTAGTCCGAGGCAGTTCCTTGGCGGCTTCTCTATGCCCTGCTCCCCTAGACTGACAAGTCCCTCCCCATGCACACTACATATGGAGAAACCTGTCTGTCATGTGGAGAGAGGCAGGGATAATCCGCTGGGGACCTGCCTCAATTATTCATCCAAAGTCTTCTTGGGTTTAGATTAAATCATATACAACTTGAATAATTCACAGTGCACCTTGATCATACAGTCTGTGGTTCTGGCAGCATGAACCTATTATTGGGTGCCCTTTAACATTTCTGAGATATACTGTATATGAAGGAAAATTATTTCTTAGACCTACAGTAAATGCAGAGAAATATTATGATATATTATGGCAACTTGTCAAAATGTTGCTTTAAGGTCATTATCTCATTACTGATGCTGAACAGGTGGGCAAAATGTAAAATAATTTCCATGTGTTCTTTGCCACCTCCTAAACTCATTGTGTTATTATCTGATGATTGTTGATGTCATCTAATGAATGGCATAGTCTCCGGTAAGAGTTCTGTCTGTGCTCCCTGCCTGGATTGCACTGATTAACACATTAACATTTATAATTATTCTCAGCAAGGAACACACAAAAACTGTTGTGGTAAATTGATTACTGTGTGAAAGTAATTATTTTGTCCATATTTATTAAAATTACAAGAAGATAATTAAGTCACGTGGCAGCTCTTAGTGCACATTATAGAGTTTGTTAATAAAACATATGGTGAAAAATAAATGTTTTCTTTATCTAGATGAAAGCCTCATTTTGGTTGCAAATCTAATTTTCCGTAATTGCTAAACTACACCATACCTCTCACCATGCTGATGTTCGCTTTCTACTCAGATCCCTTCTTCTGTATTTTCTAATATATTTAATGGAAATAGACAAAGGAGTTCCTATGAGGATCTTTGATATACAGTAGAGCTTAGCCGCTAATTGTTTACACTTCCCACCATCAGGGGTGTAACGATCGTGGTCGCAGAGAGTGCCCAGAGGTGTAGGGGGCCCTCCAACAACAGCTCATATTTCAGCTCGATGTGCTGTAATTAGTGATGAGCGAGCATACTCACATGTACTCGGTACTCGCCCGAGCATCTCAGTACTCGAGATGCTTAAAGCTCACCGAGTACTTGCTCAGGCGAATGCTCGGGTCCCCTCCCTGCATGTTTGGCGCTCTTTACAGCGCAAATGAACATGCAGGGATTTCCTGCCACTCACTGCAGAGATATCAGGCAGGCAGTGTAAATAGGCAGGCAGGCAGTGTATATAGCAGACTGCAGTGCATATAGCACTAGAGGCTCCATTCCAGTTCTGTCTGCTGCTGCTGTTAGACATTTCTAAACATAGGCCTAGGTCCCAGAGGCCAGGAATAATTATTTTTTGGATCTTAATCCTCATTATTTGCTTAAAAAGCAATCCAGAGAACATCGTTTTTCTGCGCCATTTGCTTGTTGGCATAGCAGAATACAGCCAGGTCCTTTCCATATTACAGTGCTAAAAATCTGACTATTTAAAACTGTGGTTTGTCCATCACATATACATTTTCAGAAACGACTGGCATTTCTGGCCTCCATTAAAAAATTTTTTCAATGTGTCAGCGAAGTTTTTGACACCGGTTTGCTGTTCAAAATAGTTACCTACAGGCCAGATATTTAAAACTGTGGTTTCTCCATCACACGGTTCACATATACGTTTTCAGAAAATACTGCCATTTCTGGCCTCCATTAAAAAAAATTTTCAGTGTGTCAGTGAAGTTTTTGACACCGGTTTGCTTTTCAAAATAGTTGCATACAGGCCAGATATTTAAAACTGTGGTTTCTTTGTCACACAGATCACATATAACTTCACTCCAAATTCAGCCTTTTGTAGTGAGCGTGGAAGATATTGTCCTCCATTTAAAATGGGCAAGACGCGTGGCAAGGGACGGGGAATTGGACGTGATGGTGATGGTGCATGCAGAGGTCGAGGCCGTGGGCAAGCTGAAATTGTGCCACAACAAACACCCACATCTTCTCGCTCGACCTTCCTGTCCCAATTCTTAGGGGACCACAGCACACCACTATTGAACCCAGAGCAGTGTCAAAAGGTTGTTGGTTGGAAAGCGGATAATGCTTCCATTCACTTTACCACCACCACCACCTTGTCTTCCACACGGTCAAGTCTCAGTAGCCGTGAGTCTGGACTGCATATTCCTCACCTTGATCCTCCTTCCTCCCTCCATGCCGAGTATCTGGAGACAACTGATTCCACATTTGGACACTCCGAAGAGCTGTTCACTTTTCCATTTATAGATTGGGGCCTCTCGCCCGGTCCACTTGAAGCGGCGAAAGAGGAGATCACATGTAGCGATGTCCAAATATTTGATCAGCCACGGTCACACAAAGGCGACACTGGGAAAGTGTCACAAGAGTGGACGATGATGAGACACAATTGCCAGAAAGTCAGGAGGAGGACCAGGGTGCGGAAGTGGAAGACAAGGTGGTGGAAGATATAGTAACTGACCCAACCTGGCAAGAGGACATGCAGAGCAAGGGCAACAGCACACAGGGGGAGGGAGGCAGAGCACCCCAACAGGCAGGAAGAAACAGTGTGGTGGCTGCAGACAGAAGGCAGGCAACCATTCCCCGAAACACCAACACGAAGGAAGTAGCCAGTACAACTGTTAGGTCTTCCCGAGTCTGGTTGTTTTTTAAAGGCTCTGCCGATAACCCCAAAAGTTCCATTTGCATCACCTGCCAGGCCAGCATCACCAGGGGTGGCAAAACTACCAGCCTGACCATCACCAGCATGATCAGGCACATGGCAGCAAAGCACCCGACTTTGTGGGCCGAACCTGAGGGTCCAGAAACAGTGTCTGCGGGTGGCACCACGGCTTCTTCCGCTGTTGTGCATACAAGCCAATCCCCTGTCCATGGTGCATGCGATGATGCCTCCTGTCCTGCACCTGTCGTTGCACACTCTCAAGTAGCAGCATCAGGAAGCACGTTACCGTCCTTGTCCCAGCGCAGCATTCAGTTGTCCATACCCCAGTCCTTGTAACGCAAGCGCAAATGCGCAGCCAGCGCCCCGCAGGCCACACTACTAAATTCCCACATTTCGCGACTGCTTGTGCTCAAAATGTTGCCTTTTAGGCTCGTGGAGACGCAAGCATTCTGCAACCTGATGGCGGCGGCCATTCCTCAGTACTCAGTCCCCAGCCGCCACTATTTCTCCCGGTGTGCCGTCCCCGCATTACACAACCACGTGTCCCAAAGCGTTAGCTGTGCCCTCAATGCAGTTACCGGGAAAGTCCACCTAACCACGGACACGTGGACAAGTGCTTGTGGGCAGGGACGATACATCTCGCTAACGGCACACTGGGTTAATATAGTGGAAGCCGTGACCCAGTCGGACGTTGGGACGGAACACGTCCTCCCGACATCAAAGATTGCGGGCCCTAGGTCAAGCAGGGTTGCCCCCACAGTCTACGGCTCCTGTACCTCAGCCTCCTCCTCCTCTTCAGCCTCCATCTCCGAAATGACCACATCAGTCACAAGCTGGAAGCACTGCAGCACTGCCTTGGCCAAGCGGCAATAGGCTGTGCTGAAACTAATATGCTTAGGTGACAAACCGCACAATGCTGAAGAGTTGTGGACAGCTCTGAAAGAGCAGGCAGATCTGTGGCTCACACCGCTGAACCTACAGCCAGGCATGGTCGTGTGTGACAATGGCTGGAACCTGGTAGCGGCTCTGAGGCGAGCTCACACACGTACCATGCCTGGCTCATGTGCTTAACCTCGTGGTTCAGCGGTTTCTCAAATCCTACCCGAATCTGCTTGTTAAAGTACGTCACCTGTGTGCCCATTTAAGAAAGTCACCTACAGCTTCCACCGCCCTTGCTGTCTTTCAGCAGCGTTTGCAGCTTCCGGCTCACAGACTGGTGTGTGATGTCCCCACGCATTGGAACTCTACACTGCAGATGTTGGGAAGGATTTGTAAGCAGAAGAGGGCAGTTGTTGAGTACCAGCATCAACAAGGCCGCCGGTATTCAGTTCAGACTCCCACATAAGACCTCAGGAGTGGACATGGATGTCAGACATCTCTACCATCCTCCAAAACTTTGAGGACTCCACCAAGATGGTAAGCGGCAATGATGCCATAATTAGAGTCACCATCCCGCTTCTCTGTCTACTGAAATGCTCTCTGTTCACAATCAAAGAGGATGCATTGCAGGCAGAGCACGATGAGATGGAGCAAGGAACCATACAGGGTGATTACAAACAGCCCAGCCACATCTCATCACAATGTGGATTGGGTGTCAATGAGGAAGAACAGGAGCTAGTTTCCTGCGCTATAGGTGGTACTACCTGCACAACTGTCATACTGTCTGTTCAGCGTGGATGGCCTGAGGACAGAGAAGAGAGGGGGAGAGCATGGTCAGTCGTCCTCTTGATGAGGACATGGAAGCCTTGCCTGTTAGGAGTCTGGCACGCATGGCTGAGTTTATGTTACCCTGGCTTTCCCATGACCCTTGCTTTCTCAAAATTTTGAGTGACATTCATTACTGGTTGGTGACACTTCTAGACCCACGCTACAAGGAGAACTTTATATCTCTTATTCCTGAGGCGGACAGGTCTACAAAAATGGGGCAGTACCAGAAGGCCCTTGTTGCGGAACTATTAAAAAAATTCCCATTTGAAAACTCTGGCGGCAGAGGTGTCATGGGTGTGTCAGAAGTGACAGACAGTCGTCCTGCAGTGGTTTGCAGGAGATCTCCACGTTTGGCAATGCAGACAGCTACCTAGATGGGAGGCTGTCTTTAGGACCCAGCGACTACCTCCCTCTGGCCTGGTGTATATATACCTGATCTCTCCAGGTGGACGTCGCTGGTTATACTCATTTCTACTTGGAACTTGGCTGAAGCAGCATCACATCCTGTCTGGAGTCTTGAGGCCGTGTGCCCTGTTGGAGTTTCTTCTAAAGCTAAGTTGTTATTCCCCTGTGTTATCTTCCCCTTTTGTCTTTAGACTGCTAGCGGAGGTTGACTAGTGCTCATCTCCTTCCACCCCCAGCTATAGCCTTACACCAGGGATAGTAGGGCGAGGCACGTAATTGGGAACAGCGACGGAGGCTGTATAGGGACATTAGGGGGAGACAGGGCGACACTAGTCCAGATTAGGAGGTCACCTCTTCCCCCTTTCCCTAGTGTCTGGGCTCCCTTTCCCTTTTCCCTCTGTGTTGCACTCACACCTGGCGTGACATTATAACCGGCCGAGCACGTTTTGGAAAGAAAAAAGAAAGAAAAAAAAAACGACACAAAATTGACATTTTCGGGTTTTTTTCTTTGTGTGTTTTTGGGGATGCACCTTTTTTTTTCCTTACTCCCTTTAGTATAGGATCAGTTGCAGAGCTCGCAGAGCAGTTCCGCTGTCTGTCTCTGGAGGTGAATGACCTCTGCTGTGAGGTTCTGAAGTATCAGCGGTTACAGGCCGCCAATGTGGGGGTCTCTGCAGGTAGGCCTGTCCAGTCTGAACCCAAGGTTGCCATCCCGGACAGGTTTTCAGGAGGTAGGGACAGGTTTTTTTTGTTTAAGGAGGCATGCAAATTGTATTTCAGGCTTCATACCTACTTCTCTGGTAATGAGGAGCAACGGTTTGGCATTGTGATCGCTCTACTGCTGGGAGATCCTCAGTCATGGGCGTTTTCGTTACCACAGGATTCGGTTTGTCTCCAATCTGTGGAGGTTTTTTTTGGAGCTCTTGCCCTCATCTATGATGACCCTCGCTGAGTTGCCTTGGCTGAGTAGAAGCTACATCGCCTTCAGCAGGGGATTCTGTCAGTGGAAACATACAGTTTGGAATTCAGTAGATGGGCAACGGATTTGAAATGGAATGACTCAGCCCTTAAAAGTCAATTTTTGAGGGGCTAACGGAAAGGTTGAAAGATGCCTTGGCTGTATATGATACCTCTCAGTCCTTGGAGGCTGCCATGTCTTTGGCCATACATCTGGATAGGCGCCTTCGGGATAGACGGGTGCAACCTCATTTTCTGGGGCCTTCTTGTCGGGGTTGTGTACCTTTGCCAAGGGAGCAGTCTGGGAGTGAACCAGTACTGGGGGAGGTGGAGGAACCTATGCAATTAGGGGGTGTCTCTACATCATACATATCCCCAGAGATTCGCAAGAAAAAATGTTTTTTTTTGTGGGAAAAAGGGACACTTTGTTGGGACCTGTCCTTCAATTCCTAAACAAAAAGAGACTCGATTAACTCTAGGTAGTCTGGAGCTGGATAAACAAGGGGTGCATTTGTGGCCAGCTGCAGTTCCCGCTTTGTCCTGACTGGTGGTGCTAGAGAGCAGAGGTGGTGCTAGAGAGTGAAATCGAAAAAATTTCTGTGTTTGTTGACAGTGGAGCTGGGGTCAGCATGTTTGATGCTGAGTTTGTGAAAACTCATGGTCTCGCTTGCTGTACTTTAGCTGAACCTATTTCCATCTTTGCCATTGATTCGGCGCCACTTGCACAGAAAGCATTTACTCAGATTGTACACAATGTGAAACTGAGGGTGGGGTCAGTTCATTGTAAAATCATTCCTTGCTATGTTTTGGAGAATCTCCCTATTCCGATTGTTTTAGGTATCCCCTGGCTTGTTAAACATAATCCATTGGTGGATTGGCAAGCCGGGGAGATTTTTGAATGGGGAGATTACTGCCATGAGAACTGTCTGAATGTTTCCATTGCTGCTGTCTCTGCGGAGATAGTGCTTGCTTTTGTGTCTTGTTTTGAGGACGTTTTTTCTGAGAAGGGGTGTCAGGATTTGCCTCCTCATCGTGCTTATGACTGTCCTATTAACCTGACCCCCGGAGCTAAACTACCCAAGTCCAGACTGTATAATCTTTATCACCCTGAGCGACAAGCCATGAAGGATTTCATTGCGGAAAGTTTGGAAAAGGGACATATCAGACCCTCATCTTCGCCTGTGGTGGGAGAGTTCTTCTTTGTGATGAAAATAGATGGAGGTCTACGTCCCTGTTTAGACTTCCTGGAATTAAATCAAATACCATCTGTGATCCATACACACTTCCTCTGATTCCTGAATTGTTCAGCCAGGTTGTGGGAGCTAAGGTATTCTCCAAGTATTCTCCAAGTTGGATTTAAGGGGAGCCTACAACCTGGTTAGAATCAGAGAAGGAGACGAATGGAAGACAGCGTTCAATACCCCGGAAGGTCATTTAGAGAGTCTGGTGATGCCTTTTGGCTTGACCAATGCATCTGCGGTATTCCAGCATTTCATAAATTATATTTTTCATCATGTGGTGGGGAGGTTTGTGGCGGTCTATCTGGACGATATTTGGTTTATTCACCTGATTTTGAGCCCCTTCGGGGGCATGTTAAGCAGGTGCTCCAGAAATTAAGAGATAACAAACTGTATGCCAAACTAGAGAAATGTGCTTTTGCTTTTCAGGAGGTGCAGTTTTTGGGGTACTTTTTGTCATCTTCAGGTTTTCGGATGGATCCGGAGAAGATCCGTGCAGTCCTTGACTGGGAACGTCCCGAGAACCTGAAGGCCCTACAACGTTTTCTGGGCTTTACTAATTTTTATAGGAAATTCATCCAAAATGACTCTGTTGTAGTGAAACCCCTTACTGACATGACTAAGAAGGAGTCTGATTATTCCAACTGGTCGGCGGCTTCCCTCCAGGCTTTTTCTTCCTTAAAGAATCACTTTGCCACTGTACTTATACTCAGTCAACCCGATGTTTCTCAACCCTTTATTGTGGAGGTCGATGCTTCGGATGTCGGTGTTGGGGCTGTGTTGTCTCAGGGTTCGCCCCCTGGTAAATGGCATCCATGCGCCTTCTTTTCTAAAAAATTGTCTTCGGCTGAGAGAAATTATGACGTGAGTAATAGGGAACTTTTGGCGATCAAATTGGCATTCGAGGAATGGCGACACTGGTTGGAGGGGGCTGTCCATCCTATTACTGTTATTACTGACCATAAGAACCTGTCATTAGTGTTGAGCATTCCGATACTGAAATATCGGGTATCGACCGATATTCGCGGTATCGGAGTTCCGATACTGAGTTCCGATACTTTTAGAATATCGAATACTGGAATCGGAAGTTCCCATAATGCCTGCGCTCTGCAGTGTCTCTGAAGGATGACAAGCTGGATGGCAGCGCTCAGCTGCGATCCAGCCTGTCATCAGAATGCCATCCCAGCATGAGAGAATTCTCCTGATTGTATAAAAGCCGGCGGGCGGTAAAAAGCCGCCGGCTTTTAAACAATCACACAGCCCCATACTGCTTCCCCACAGCCTCCGCCCCCCCCCCCCGCCACCTCCCATCCCGATCCTAAGTTAGGACCGGGCGGGGAGCGCAGTACCAAGGAGTGGGGAGCGAAGGACTCGGGCGGGGAAGCCGGCAGTGAAAAGACTTCACCGAAGGCTTTCCTGTTCTGTGCTGCGCTCCCCGCTCCCTGATATATGTGGTATGATGTATGATTGGTGTGTGCGTGGTGTCTGCCGGTGTCTGCGGGTGTTTGCGGGTGTCTGCCGGTGTCTGCGGGTGTCTGCACGATGTCTGCGTGTAGGCAGACATAGGCCGATGTGACACTACTACTCCCATCGGCCTATGTCTGTCCCCCGTCCACTCGTGCCAGCAGGATCAGCTCGATGGGAGCAGTAGTTCCCATCAGCCTGATCCTGCTATTTAAATTGCCCTACTGTGTCCTTTAAAATTAGTGTTGAGCCACCCCCGTAGTGTTCGAGTTCGGTTCGGTTCGTCGAACATCCGTGTGTTCGCCGAACTGTTCGTCGAACTGTTCGTCGAACACCTTCGAACACCATTAAAACCAATGGCAGGCAAACAAAAACACATAGAAACACATAGAAAACACCTTCAAAGGTGTCCAAAAGCTGACAAACTGCTCAGAAGACACAACTAACACATGGAAAAGTGACAAGTACATATAGTCATGCGAAAATAAAAGAGGTGGAGGAGTAAAAGGAGGGGGAGACACAGATATAGGCATGTCATGCCCTTCTAAAATCCAAAAAGTGAGAAGCCGACACGGCCAGTCCGCTCCTGCCCGTGCCACCTCCGTGTCGCCGGGTTTGTGCCAGAGCCGCGGTGAACCCTGATGGCCAGCCCCCCTCTCCCAATACTGGTGCCTGTCCGCTGGTGGGTCGAGCGAGCCCCCCTGTGGTGGAGGCAGCTCTAAGCTTTTTAATTTAAATTGTCTCTCTAATTTGAATGAATACACTTTAAATCCATTTACAAGGATCTATTGGAGGGCAAGTTTCATGCCAGCAGCCGCGTAATTCCAGCTCCAGTAGCGTCCACTAAAGCTGCTGCAGTTAAAAAGCTTTTATAAGGATCGAGCTCGGCTGTCCACCGCAAGGCATAATACTGCCAGTCCCAGCCCCTATGCCTTGGGGTGCCTACTGATGCTCTTCACTGAGTATCCCATGGTCCCGAAGCATTTCCTTTGAAAAAATTAAGTGTCTAAACTACAGGTGGTGTAGCTTGCTTAACAGCCGGGATAATCCGCTGACTAGCAGACACTGCTACTAGGCACAAAGTATTTCCTGGGCTAGATGCAGTTAAAAATTTGTAATTAGATACTCTCGTTGGATGCTGAGAAAGCATTCCATAGAGTCTCCTGGCACGCCATATATGATTCTCTTAAAAAGCTTGGGGTAGGGGTCTAGGGGACCCTTTTATAGCCAAAATCACGGCCCTGTATCGCAATACGTCACTTAGGCTGAAGATAAATGGAACTGTAGCACCCTGAGGGCTCGGTTGCTACAGACGTATTGCACCTCACCCAGAGGTGTGATATCTCACTCTCAGGTAAGGATGGAGTGTGGATCAGGACCCGACACCTGCATGCATTACACCACATTGCCGTGGGGCAGGGCGACCAATATGCCCCTGAGATGGGCATGACAGTCCCTGTCCCTGGCTGGAGTGGGGGGAGGGAACACTGAGGAAGGGGAACCCTGTAATGCAGGATCAGGGAGGAAGCAGTTCCTGGGTGCATTGAGAAGGGAGTATAAAAGGTGGGCACCATCTTAGTTCAGTGCAGAGAAGTCTGAGCAGAAGTGGCAGGGAGCAGGGGCTCTGCATGAGCTCTGCTCCGGAGGCGGGCCTAGTAACAGAGGCCAAGGCCTGGAAGAGGGAGAAGGAAGGAAGAGGAGCGGAGAAGGCTCCAGGAACGAGGAATGAAGGGATCCCAGGGGTGCGGACGGGCGAGTCGCCACCGCACGCCCGAATCCACCTGTGTGGAGGGGTCAGGCCAAAGGGGGAGACCGGTCCCCGAACTAGTGGAGGCAGGAAACGACCCTCAGCTAGAAACCGGAGGCTCTGACATTTTATGTGGCGCAGCCCCTCGCTACACCCGCTAGGAAGGCACCACATAGGGTCAGGGAAACTGGCGCCAAGTTTACCAAGAGGAGGCCCGAGGCAGCCGGACAGAAGTGTTGGTAAGAAAGGCCAGACAAAGGACACACAAAGGGGGTCCTGTGAAGTGCTCCAAAGTTATCTGGGAGTTGTCTGAGCCCCTCACCTGGTGAGCACAGTACGACGTGGGCAGCCGTTACCTGCAGACGTGGTCTGGATAATAAGAACTGTGAGTAAAGGCCCTGGACTGCATCACTGACTCCGTGTCGTTACTGCTGCTGCCCTGCACCATCACCCCCATCCTCCGCATACACTGCCCTGAGGCTATACTCCTCCCGTGGGGAGTTATGCTACGCTCTGCTGCACCCACAACACCAGCCTCAGCGGTCTGCCCTGTAGCGGCGGTTCACTCTGACCGCAATCCACGGGTGGCGTAGTCGGACATTTAAACATCAAAACCACATAAATAGTTCCGCCACTGGTTTGACCGCCCTGAGCCACAGAACCGGGTCGCCGCCACGAAGACTACAACCACCAGCATCCACCAAAAAGGGTCCGGCTCCGGGTGTCCCAAGGCCCAGGGGGTGCGTCAGAACATTTTCATCACCTTTCACAATCACCAATGGGACAAGGCAGGGATGTCCTCTGTCCCCTCTCTTATACATCCTAGTGACGGAGCACCTGCTCTCATCAATTTGCCATAACCCCAATATTAGGTGGATTGAGGTGGGAGGCACCGAGTACAAGTGCTCTCTATTTGCTGATGATGTCCTAGTATATATCACTCAATCACATATATCCATCCATGCTGTTATGGCTGAAATAGATCACTTTGTTACATGGTAAAATTTTAAAATCAATGCAGCGAAGTCTGAGGCCCTCGATGTCTCCCTCCCCAAATCCATATAGGATTCCATCCAGTCCAACTTTCCCTTTGCCTGGCCCTCACAGGGTATCAAATACTTAGGAATTCCTATTCATAGAGACCTCTCCCATCTATGTTATCTTAATTTTGGGCCCTTTATTGAACAATTCCATACAGACCACGGTTGGCAAGTTAGAACTGTAAGATTCACTACGTGAACCGCTGGTGTTTTGTGGAAAAGCACATGTACACCGCGTTCCAAATTATTATGCAAAAAGTGTTTAGGAGTGATAAGGGAAGAATTTGTTTGTTTGTCAGTTAAACTCATTGATGGTGATGTGTGTCAGGGCTCTTTATATCACTGTAAGCAATTGCAGACACCTGTGCTAATTAGTTTGGCAGGTGTGTCCAATGAAAGACAAGACTACTTAAGAAGGCTCTCTCACATTATTAAGCAGCCTACATTTTCTGCCAAAATGGGAAAGAAAAAGGATGTGTCGGCTGCTGAGAAGCAACAAATTGTGGAGTGTTTAGGTCAAGGCATGACTACAATCAACATTGTGCGATGATCAGGATGAAGTGTCTTGGCAATCAAGAAGTATGTAGCTGATTCACAGTACACACGTGTGCGTGCTGATAAGGGCAAATTGAGGACTCTTTCCTACAGGCAATTACGTCAGGTTGAAAGAGCAGCGGCAAAAAAGCCTTGTCATAGCAGCAGACAAGTTTTTGAAGCTGCTTGTGCCTCCAACGTCCCCCGAACAACAAGATGCAGGGTCCTTCAGAGGTTTGCAGCTGTGCATACGCCATCCTGTCGACCTCCTCTATCCACTTCACACAAGCAGAAACGGCTCCAGTGGGCCAAACATTACATGAAGACTGATTTCAAAACTGTTTTGTTCACGGATGAGTGCCGTGCAGCGCTCGATGGTCCAGATGGATGGAGTGGAGGATGGCTGGTTGATGGACACCCCACGCAAACACGGCTACAGCGCCAACAAGGAGGAGGTGGAGTAATGTTTTGGGCTGGAATCATGGGGAGAGAGATTGTCGGCCCCTTTAGGATCCCTGAAGGCGCTAAAGATGAACTCCATAATGTATGTGGATTTTCTCAAACAGCACTTCCTGCCATGGTTCAAGAAGAAGAACCGTGTATTTCACAGCAAGATCATTTTTCTGCATGATAATGCACCATCTCATGCTGCACATAAAACATCTGCATCTCTGGCTGATATGGGCATAAAAGGGGACAAACTTATGGTGTGACCCCCATGCTCCCCTGACCTCTACCCCATTCAGAACCTTTGGAGCATCATTAAAAGGAGTGTCTATGATGGCGGGAGGCAGTTCACATCTAAGCAACAGCTCTGGGAGGGTATTCTGTCCTCATGCAAAACAATTGAAGCAGAAACCATCCAAAACCTGACAAATTCAATGGACGAGAGAGTTCAGAAGCTCCTTTCGAACAAGGGGTCCTATGTGAAAATGTAACATCACCTAGAATAAAGTTTTGAGTTGAAAACTGTTTGATTTCAGTTTCTAACAACCTGCTAATGCTTATAATTTCAAAAACGACCATTTTTTTGTTCTTTATTAAAATGAAAAGGTTGATCGAAAAGTTTGGGGGATCTAAGAGTGTGGCAACCCAGTAGTCATGATTACTTCGAATTCTGACAATATGAGGGTCATGCTGCAGGTAGTGCAGCAAGAAGGCACTTATGTGTCTTGCGCATCTCGGAGCCCCAAAATTATTTTCCGGGCTAGATACAGCTAAAAATTATTTTTAATTTTAAATCTGGTGGAGCTTATTATAGATGGCCTAATAGGATCAGTGCTGCACACTGCTACAAAGCCCAAATTATTTTCCAGTCAAGATACAGATAAACATGATTAGTAATTTGAAAGCTTAAAACGTTTGGTAGGGTGATTTTAACCAATCATCAAGCTTTTACTCTCCCCAGGATGACACAGGGGTAGAAAAGTCGTTTCGGATCCATGATTTGTTCATCTTTATGAACGTGAGTCTGTCTACATTATCAGTGGAGAGCCGCGTGCGCTTATCTGTCAGCACACCACCAGCAGCGCTGAACACACGTTCAGACAGAACGCTGGCTGCGGGGCATGACAAGATCTCCAAGGCGTAAGTGGCTAGCTCCGGCCATTTATCCAGATTGGAAGCCCAAAAAGAGCAAGGGTCCAGTGACACAGTCATGGCTTCAATGTTTACTTGGAGATACTCCTGTACCATCGTCTCTAGGCGTTGACTATGTGTCAGACTTCTTGTCTCCTGTGGCCTTGCAAAGGATGGGCTAAAAAAGTGGTGAAATGATTCCGCAAAATTGATGTTACCAGCAGATACTGTGGTTCTGTTACGGTTTGAGTGCTGAACACTTGACGGTCCCACGGTTGGCAAGTTGGAACTGTGAGATTCACTACGTGCACCACTGGTATTTTGTGGAAAAGCACATGTAAGATTCTGCAACAGTCTCTGCTGATACTCCTGCATGCGTGCATCCCTTTCTATGGCAGGAATAATTTCTGCAAATTTACTTTTGTACCGGGGATCTAACAGTGTGGCAACCCAGTAGTCAGGATTATTTCTAATTCTCACAATTCGAGGGTCATGTTGCAGGTAGTGCAGCAAGAAGGCACTCATGTGTGTTGCGCATCCAGGAGCACCAAGTCCCTGTTGTGTTGGTGAAGTCCCTGTTGTGTTGGTGGCGAGGTAACAATCATGCTTCCTTCCTCTGTCCTCTCCCCCCAACCTCGCACAACAGAAATGTGATCAAGGTCTCCCTCATCTGATGAGTCTTCCATCAGTTCGTCCTCCACTTCTTCCTGGGCTCCTGCACCTTCCTCACTAGTTTGGCTGCTACCATGCGCCCTGGTAAAACCATCTCCCCCACCCTCACATGCCTGCCGCCTTGGTGCTGCCGACCGTCTGGACCTTGCAGATGTTAGCCCTTCCGCATACAACTCCTCCTCCTCTACTTCCTCCACCTCCTCTTGTGCCACCACCTGACTCCGAATTCTGTTTAACATGTGCTCCAGCATGTAAATCACCGGAATAGTCATGCTGATAATGGCATCGTCAGCACTAAACATCTTCGTCGCCATTTCAAAACTGTGCAGAAGGGTGCATAGGTCCCTGATCTGAGACCACTCCTCCAGCGTGATTTGCCCCACCTCTGAATCTCGTTGGCCCAGGCTATACGTCAGAACGTATTGCACCAGGGCTTGTCGGTGCTGCCACAGTCGCTGCAACATGTGCAGAGTTGAATTCCACCGGGTAGGCACATCGCATTTTAGCCGGTGAAGTGGCAGGCCCAACGACTTCTGTAGAGATGTAAGTCGCTGAGCTGCGGGATGCGAACGGCGGAAGTGAGCACACAGCGACCGTGCCCTCTGCAGAAGGCCATCTAGTCTGGGATAGTGGGCTAAAAATTGCTGGACAACCAGGTTCAACACGTGAGCCATACAAGGCACGTGTGTGACATTGCCCCGGCGAAGGGCCGCACCCAGGTTTGCAGCATTGTCGCACACGGCCTTCCCTGGTTTCAGGTCCAGTGGAGACAACCATTCATGAAATTGGTTCTCCAGAGCTGACCACAACTCCTCAGCTGTGTGACTCACATTTCCCAGACATTTCAATGTAAAAACCGCCTGATGACGTTGAGCCCTACTGCCAGCATAGTAAGGAGGTGTGCAGGATCCCTTCTGCGCAGTTAGAAAGCTTGTGGCATGACCAGACAGGCTTTGGGTGCAGGTGAAAGACCGAGAGGAGGTTGAGGAGGCAGAAGCAGTGGAGGAACTTTGACATAAAGAGGATTGACGCACAACTCGTGGGGACGGCAAGACTTGGACAGCAGCCCCTTGTCCTGCTGTCACCATAGTTACCCAGTGCCCAGTCAGCGACATGTAACGCCCCTGTCCATGCCTACTCGTCCAAGTGTCTGTGGTGAAATGCACCCTGTCACACACAGAGTTTCTCAAAGAAGCGGTGATGTTGTGTGCGACATGCTGGTGGAGCGCAGGCACACCTTTCTTTGAGAAGTAGTGCCGACTGGGCATCTGGTACTGGGGCACTGCGACGGACATAAGGTCTCGAAAATCCTCTGTGTCCACCAGGCGGAAAGGCAGCATTTCTGTAGCCAAGAGCTTGCAGATGGTGAAATTCAACCTCTTAGCTTTCTCATGGCTAGGAGGAAATGGTCTTTTATTTGTCCACATCTGAGGGACCGAGGGCTGGCTATTGTGCTTAGACGGGGTTGATAAGGGTGTCCCCGGCAAACTGCCGGTCTGTGAGGAAGATGCAGGCGGACATGTTAGGTTGCCTTCATCCAAAGGTGGTGCTATCGATGTCGGACAGCGCTCAACACCAGCTGGTGTTACCACCTCCAAAGAAAATGATGACCTGCCAATCACGCTGGCTGTTGCGGGTAAAGAGGTGGCAGGTCTGCGCCCCAAAACAGGTGTGACTGCTGTCCCCCCAGTCACAGAGGATGAAGAGGCCGCGGATGCACAAGATATGGCAGACGGTGGTTGGCCCGGCCGGCTAGGCCGCATTGTAGCACACTGAGCTTCCCACTGCAACTTATGCTTCATGTCCATGTGCCAGTTCATGCATGAAGTACTCAAACTATGTATTTTTTGGCCTTTACTTAGCTTTTGCTGACAAATGTTACAGATAACACGAGTTGGGTCATCTTTATCGATCTGAAAAAATGCCCAGGCTATGCAAGGCTTAGCACCCATGCGACCTGAAGAGCCACCACGACTTGTGGTGAGAGGCAGAGTTGTGTTTGAGGATGCAGTTGTTGACGTGCTTCCAGTACTACGTCTCTGTCCAGGAAGGCGCAACCTGACCTCGTCGTCACTAGCATCTTCCTCCACCTCCTCTGCTGACCTCATCTCTTGGCTGACTGTGGGTTGACAGTAAGTGGGATCTCCGACCTCATCATCATCACCCTGTGCGTTATCACACCCGTCGTCCTCAGAGCCAACCTGTTCCTGCCCTGACAAAAAACTAAAGTTGTCGCTCCAATCAGGTATTTGAGTCTTATCATCGTCTTCCTCATTGTCTCCACCAACAGGAGTTACAGTTTGGGAATGAGGGTCTACATTATGGTCAGAACCTTCTGCGTCTGGTCCTGGATCCGACTCATAAAGATTCTGGGCATCAGTGCAGATCATTTCCTCGTCTGGATTCACAGAAGCGCTGGAGTCGACCTCTGATTCCCAGGCTATAGTATGAGTAAACAGCTCTGCAGACTCAACCATCTGTTCTACCTCATACTCAGACGGGCAGCTGGAGATTTGGGAGCTGTGAGGAAGCAAGTGCGATTTGGGTGACACCTTTGAGGACTGGAGTATTTGTGATGTTGAAGTTGATGTGGAGGAGAGCCCACTTAAAGGAGCACTTGATATCCGTTGAAGCACCTGCTGTTTTTGTGCCTCATCTGGAATTTGTAGCGATTGGCGTGGCCGTAAGAAAGGGATCTTATCACATTGTCCGCTAAAAGAAGTAGACATTTTAGTTTGGCTGGAAGATGGTCTTTCTTCTGCAGATGTTACTGTTGCTTTAACACCTACCCCACGGACACAACCTTTTTTCCCCTTCCCAACACGCCTATTCCCCTTTCCACCAGCAGCAGGCCTTTTTCCACTCATTTTGGTGGTTAACTAATTCACAACTCTGGAGTTGTTTGCACAAAAAAACAATGGATGGTAACCGAGCAGAGCTGAGTGGCCAAACTGTGGTATTAGGCCAAAACTATTGGCTGGGTTAGATGCAGAAAAAAATTATTTTGAATTTGCAACCTGATGGAGGTCAGTATAGATGGACTAATAGAGAAAGTCCGACACACTACTAGAAGGCCAAATATTTTTTCAGAGGTAGATGCAGAAAAAAATATATTCAGTTTGCAACCTGATGGAGGTCAGTATAGATGGACTAATACAACAAGTCCCGCACACAGCTAGAAGCCCAAATATTTTTTCAGAGGTACTGTAGATGCAGATAAAAATTATTTTTAATTTGCAACCTGATGGAGGTCAGTATAGATGGACTAATAGAGAAAGTCCGACACACTACTAGAAGGCCAAATATTTTTTCAGAGGTAGATGCAGAAAAAAATATATTCAGTTTGCAACCTGATGGAGGTCAGTATAGATGGACTAATACAACAAGTCCCACACACAGCTAGAAGCCCAAATATTTTTTCAGAGGTACTGTAGATGCAGATAAAAATTAGTTTTAATTTGCAACCTGATGGAGGTCAGTATAGATGGACTAATAGAGAAAGTCCGACACACTACTAGAAGGCCAAATATTTTTTCAGAGGTAGATGCAGAAAAAAATATATTCAGTTTGCAACCTGATGGAGGTCAGTATAGATGGATTAATAGAACAAGACCCACACACAGCTAGAAGCCCAATATTTTTTCAGAGGTAGATGCAGAAAAAACTATATTCAGTTTGCAACCTGATGGAGGTCAGTATAGATGGACTAATAGAACAAGTCCCACACACTGCTAGAAGCCCAAATATTTTTTCAGAGGTACTGTAGATGCAGATAAAAATTAGTTTTAATTTGCAACCTGATGGAGGTCAGTATAGATGGACTAATAGAGAAAGTCCGACACACTACTAGAAGGCCAAATATTTTTTCAGAGCTAGATGCAGAAAAAAATTATATTCAGTTTGCAACCTGATGGAGGTCAGTATAGATGGATTAATAGAACAAGACCCACACACAGCTAGAAGCCCAATATTTTTTCAGAGGTAGATGCAGAAAAAACTATATTCAGTTTGCAACCTGATGGAGGTCAGTATAGATGGACTAATAGAACAAGTCCCACACACTGCTAGAAGCCCAAATATTTTTTCAGAGGTACTGTAGATGCAGATAAAAAATTAGTTTTAATTTGCAACCTGATGGAGGTCAGTATAGATGGACTAATAGAGAAAGTCCGACACACTACTAGAAGGCCAAATATTTTTTCAGAGCTAGATGCAGAAAAAAATTATATTCAGTTTGCAACCTGATGGAGGTCAGTATAGATGGACTAATAGAGAAAGTCCGACACACTACTAGAAGGCCAAATATTTTTTCAGAGGTAGATGCAGAAAAAAATATATTCAGTTTGCAACCTGATGGAGGTCAGTATAGATTGATTAATAGAACAAGACCCACACACAGCTAGAAGCCCAATATTTTTTCAGAGGTAGATGCAGAAAAAACTATATTCAGTTTGCAACCTGATGGAGGTCAGTATAGATGGACTAATAGAACAAGTCCCACACACTGCTAGAAGCCCAAATATTTTTTCAGAGGTACTGTAGATGCAGATAAAAATTAGTTTTAATTTGCAACCTGATGGAGGTCAGTATAGATGGACTAATAGAGAAAGTCCGACACACTACTAGAAGGCCAAATATTTTTTCAGAGGTAGATGCAGAAAAAAATATATTCAGTTTGCAACCTGATGGAGGTCAGTATAGATGGACTAATAGAACAAGTCCCACACACTGCTAGAAGCCCAAATATTTTTTCAGAGGTACTGTAGATGCAGATAAAAATTAGTTTTAATTTGCAACCTGATGGAGGTCAGTATAGATGGACTAATAGAATGATGCTATGCCCAAAAGATTTTACTTCACTAGGTGCAGTAAAAAAATTGGTATTCTATACACAGGTGGTATATCTTGAAACACAGATAGGCTACTCCACTGACTAACACACTCTGCAATAGGCCAAAAAGGATTAGCTTTGCTAGATTCAGCCAAATGCTGTGAAAAAAACTTGCACAGCACTGGCACAGACCTGCCTGGCAAAAACTGATAGGAACTCATGTAACCTAGTCCTGAAAAGGACTGCAATTACAATTAGTCTTTACTCCCACAACCGATCTATTTAAGAGCACAGACCTCCCTGATAAAAGTCGTAGGAAATGCTGTAACCTAGTCCTTAAAAGGACTGCAATCACAACTATTCCCTACTCCCAAGCTATCTGTATATTTGTGCGAAAATTGGCTTGAAATTAACAAGGTATAGCGCACACAGCAACAGCGGTGCCGTCTAACACGCAGCTGCAGCAGTGAGAAAATGGTGGCGACGGGGAAAATGGCTTGGTCTTATAGGGCAAGGACATGTGACATACACTGCCAATGACACATGCCCTTGCTTGTGTGAAAAAAAGCTCTTCCCTCCGTGTGTGCGCTGCTGATAGGCTGACAGATTGCACCTCCCCACTGTAAATGCGGGAAAGAGAAAAAAAAATGGAGATCTTCATTGTTCCTGCAGAGATCCATCCCCTGCCCCTCCCCCCACCCCGCTGTACACTCAAACTGCGTATTAACATTAATTTTCATCATTACTGAGAAAAAATCCAGTTATGATTTTGGTGCACGAACAGTTATCGAACATAACCTCGAACAGCCGAATTTTTCTCAAATTGTTCGTGTTCGCCGAACGGCTCGAACACCGCCCAAAACAGCTCGAATTTGAGATTGGCAAACAGTTCGAGTAGAACAACGCTCATCTCTATTTAAAATGCCCCATATGTTATTTTGGCCCCCATAGGTTTATATTTTTGCCCCTATACATGTTTTATTTTTTTAGGACCCCATATTTTTTTTTTTTGTTTTTGGTCCCCAATAAATTTTAAATACATTTCATTGATGGCCAGTGGTTACCTAAAATAAATTAGTTTATACATTACCTGTCCCCGCCGATCGCCACCTAAAATAAAGTAAAAAATAAAAAAATACACCTATACTCACCTAGACACCTAATTCCCCGAAGCCATCGATCTCCTGTAATAAAATATAAAATAATAAACCACAATTTTATCCTTACCCCTCCGTAGTAGTCCACGAGTGTCCCACGAAGATCTCCAGTTTAGAGAAGCCACATAAAATGTGACCGCTCTAAAGCGCTGCCGCCGCTACAATGTCGGGGCCGTAAAGCAGCCCCGTCATTGCATAAGCGGGTTCGCCGGAGTTCAGGCAGCGCTGCTCCTGACTGTGAGAAATTCCCACGGTACAGCAGGGCCGTAAAGGAGGTCACTGGAGCTGCGTTGACTGAATGCACTCCGGTGACCTCAGTCAGGGGCTCACGCTGCCGGGAGCGGACGTGTTCCCGGCAGTCTGAGCTTACAACAGCAATGACAGCTGTCACGTCTCCAGATGTGACAGCTGTGCATGGGAGATCAGCGCAGGAACGTGGACAGGTAACTATTTTTTTTTTAGTAAACTGAGAATTAAATAAAATTGTGTGTTTTATTTCAAATAAATTATTTTTTTCTGGGTGTAGTGTGTGTTTTTTCTTTTTAACACTTTGTAGGTTAGTAATGGGGGTGTCTTATAGATGTTCATCATTACTAACCTGGGCTTCATGGCAGCTGGCGCTGACATGAACCCCACCACTATTACCCCCTGCCACCGCACCAGGGCAGCGTGGAAGAGCGAGGCTAAGCGCCAGATTTGGCGCACAAATAGGATGTGCCAAATCTGGGGTGGCTGAGGGCTGCTGTTTATAGCCTGGGAGGGGGCCAATATTCATGGCACCCTTCCTGGGCTATTAATATCAGCCCCCAGCTGTCTGCCTAGCCTTTGCTAGCTATTAAAATAACTGGACCAGACGTCATTTTTTTTGGGGTCCACCATTTGAATAGCTAGTAAAGGCTAGGTATTCAGCTGGGGGCTGATATTAGTAGCCTGGGAAGCTCCGTGGGTATTACCCCCTTCCCAGGCTTCAAACATCTGACCCAGCCGTCTGTTTATCCTCTGCTAGAGACTAAAATTACGGGGAACCCCACGCCAATTTTTTTTTTAATAAATCCTTTATTTTAACACTAAATGACAAGTACAGTAATCAACACTATCACTGTACTTCTTATATATGTGACTGACATGTTTCTATCTATCTAATCTATGTGTGTTTCTCTATTCTTTCTATTCTAAATTGTCAGGTACCGATGCTGAATTGCCGGCCGGCTTTTTTAAAGAGATGGTGCATGAAAACACTATTATTTTTTTAAATAAATCCTTTAACACTAAATGACAAGTACAGTAATCAGCACTATCACTGTACTTATTATATATGTGACTGACATGTTTCTATCTATCTAATCTATGTGTGATGCTCTATTCTTTCTGTTCTAAATTGTCGGGTACCGGTGTATGCCGCTGCTGAATTGCCGGCTTTTCATGTAATACATTCTACATTATTCTTAGTTGTTTTCCTTCATGTAGAATTAACCTACAAGGAAAGAAAGGGTTTATTTTCATTCCGATATTTGGGTCCCATTGACTTGCATTGGTTTCCGGTATCGGAATCGGCGATATCCGATATTTTTTGGCTATCTGTCTGATTGGGGGACCCAGTTTGTTTCGTCTCCGAAAATCTGGAGGGTTGGGCATCCTACTTACCGCTGGCAGAATTTGCCATCAATAATCATCGTCAAGAATCCACTGGCAGGTCACCGCTCTTTGGTGCATATGGTTATCATCCACAGTTTGGTACCTTCAGTGGGGGTGGAGTTCAGGAGTTCCTGATCAGGAACCGTTTGCTTCATCGCTCTCCTCGGTATGGCAGTGTGTTCTGTGTAATTTAAAGACCATGGGTGACAGGTATAAACGTATGGCTGACAAAACACTTGCCAGGTCTGGACCTGAATGTGAATGAGTTTGTGTGGTTGTCTACCAAGAATATAAGATTGAAAGTTCCTTCTTGGCAGCTGGGACCTAGGTTTATTGGTCCCTACAAAATAACAGCCGTCATTAACCCAGCAGCGTTTCATCTTGAACTTCCTCGGGCCTTTAAGGTCCATAAGGTGTTTCACAGGTCCTTACTCAAAATGTACGTAGAACCTCTTGAGCCCTCATCTCTAGCACCGCCCCCAGTAATGGTTGATGCTAACCTGGAGTTCGAGATTTCAAGGATTGTAGATTCTCGTCCCCAACGTCGTTCTATGCAATACTTGGTGCACTGGAAAGGTTATGGTCCAGAGGAGAGGATGTGGGTTTCAGCGTCAGAGGTAAATGCTCTTAGATTGGTTCGCTCTTTTCACATCTCTTTTCCTGAGAAACCCGGTCCTGAGTGTCCGGAGGCTACTGGTAGAGGGGGGGTACTGTCACGGGTGAGTCAGAGGTGACAGACAGTCATCCTGCAGTGGTTTGCAGGAGATCTCCACGTTTGGCAATGCAGATAGCAGCCTATATTGGAGGCTGTCTTTAGGACCCAGTGACTACCTCCCTCTGGCCTGGGTGTATATATACCTGATCTCTCCAGGTGGGCATCACCGGTTATACTCATTTCTACTTGGAACGTGGCTGAAGCAGCATCACGTCCTCTCTGGAGTCTTGAGGCCGTGTGCCCTGTTGGAGTTTCTTCTAAAGCTAAGTTGTTATTCCCCTGTGTTGTCATCCCCTTTTGTTTTTAAAGTGCTAGCGGAGGTTGACTTGTGCTCATCTCCTTCCACCCCCAGCTATAGCCTTACGCCAGGGACAGTAGGGCGAAGCACGTGATCGGCGACAGCTGCGGAGGCTGTATAGGGACGTTAGGGGGAGACAGCATGACGCTAGTCCAGATTAGGAGGTCACCTATTCCCCCTTTCCCTAGTGTCTGGGCTCCCCTTCCCCTCTGTGTTGCACTCACATCTGGCGTGACTCTCTGTGTTGCACTCACACCTGGCGTCACAAGAGGTCACAGTTCGTTGGACAACAATGGACTACAGGCGAGAGAGACATAACTCCAATCCAGCAAAGGCAGGGGAACACTGTCAAAATTCTGGGATAATTTTCTGAGCCCCTCCCATCGCACAGGCCCTGAGGCGCGGGGTACTCTCACAAGGAGTGAAAAGTTTGGGAAAACGCTGAGGGAGTACCTTGCCGACCATACCAACGTCCTCCGTGATTCCTCTGTGCCTTATAATTATTGGGTATCCAAGCTGGATACGTGGAATGAACTGGCTCTCTACGCCTTGGAGGTCCCGGCCTGCCCTGCCACTAGCGTTTTATCATAGCGGGTTTTTAGTGCCGCTGGTGGAATTATAACTGATAGCACATCCGCCTGTCAACTGAAAATGCTGAAAGGTTGATTCTGATAAAAATGAACAAGGACTGGATTGGGCCAGACTTCTCAACACCACTGAATGATAGCAGCGTAAAATAAACTCAAATCCAGTGTCTTTTTTAGGGAGGTGTATTCCCATATATCTTTTCACACCCACACATGGGTATGCACGTCCTGATTTTGGCTATTTGCTCTTGTCCTCCTCCTTCTCTTCATCCTCATCCTCCACCACAATATCACCAGGGTGACCGTGGTCCGTGATGCAACACCCACATAATTTTTTTAAAGGGTGTTTATGATGGCGGTAAAAAAAATTTTTTATACAGTATGTTCATGTATACCCCCCAGGAGTAAATGTTTTTCAGCCCATACACTTAGTGCATGGGCATTGCAAGTATAGGATACCCGCTCCTTGTTACGGGTCTGGGTAGTGGAACCTCTGTGCTGTGATACAAGGAGGGACCAAAGGGGCGTGACTAAGTGCCTACCCGAACCGACCCTGCCCACACGGCGGCTTAGTCGACTCCGTGAACCAAGGAGGGACCGGGAAGGTGAACCAGGTGCCACTCTGAGACTGACCTTGTGTGAGAGCAGGTGACTCCCACGGGTCAGATGGCTGAAGCTGACAGGCATAGCAGATGAGCACAGTTGGTAGACAGGCAGGTGATGCGGGTAGGCAAGCAGGCAGGCACGGCAGGTAGACAGGCAGGCGGGCAAGGCTGATAGACAGGCTGGTGGGCACGGCTGACAGGCTGGTGGGTACTGGAAACTGAGAGCTGAGGAGAGTGTTAGCACACAAACAACAACCTTGCACAGGCAACTCCATTTTGGAGGAGGTGCTTAATATAGGAGTAGTCCTCCGGCCATTGGCCAGGGACTCTTTATGACGGCGCGCGTGGCCCCTTTAAGAGGGAGGCCTAAGTGCAGTGCCCGGGAAACTGCGCACCATGGGCAGAAGCAGCAGGGGAGCTGGAGGAAGTCGGACCGGGACCGCGGCGGTGAGGGGATCGGAATCTCTGCCTGGCAGGAGGCAAAGGTGCCGACGCTACAGTACCCCCCCCCCCCTTTACGCCCCCTCTTCTTCAGGCACGCAAGAAATTTTTCTAGAAGTCGAGAGGCATGAATGTTCTCCCTGGGTTCCCAAGACCTCTCCTCAGGACCAAACCCATCCAATCTAAAAGAAAGAAAGTCTTTCCTCTTACCCTCTTGATGACCAAAATGTTTTCTACTTCAAAGACGTCCTCAGCGGAGACTGGAGCTGGAGTGGTACCTGGATCGTCAGAGAAAGAATTAAGGACAACCGTCTTGAGGAGAGACACGTAAAAGGAATAGGGAATCCGTAAGGAGGCCGGGAGTTTCAGCTTGTGTGCTAATGGATTTATTTGGTTCAGAATCTCGAAAGGACCGATGAACCGCGGGCCCAACTTGTATGATGGTATCTTGAGACGGACATATCTGGAGGAAAGCCAGACCTTGTCTTCCGGATGAAATAGAGGTGGATCCAGACATCTTTTATCAGCATGCTTCTTCATCCTCTCGGAGGACTGAAGAAGCGCAGATCTAGTGTCTTCCCAAATCGCTGAAAATTCACTGACAAGAGACTCCGTGGCAGGATTGTCCACTGAAGAGAAGACCGGAAACGGAATCCAGAGGTGATGACCGAAAACCCCAAAAACGGAGACTTAGCAGAGGACTCATTCACATGGTTATTATAAGAAAACTCGGCCCAAGGCAGGAGTTCTACCCAATCGCTATGGTGAGCGTTGACAAAGTGCCGAAGAAAACTGGTAAGGATCTGTTTGATACGTTCCACTTGACCATTGGACTGAGGATGATAGGCCGAGGAAAAGTCCAAAAAGATATCCAGCAGCTTGCACGTGGCTCTCCAGAAGCGAGAAGTGAACTGAACTCCTCGGTTCGAGACAATGTGGAGGGGTAAGTCGTGGAGCCGAAAGATGTGACAGGTGCGGACGAAAGACCCGGCAGAGGGATGAAGTGAGCCATCTTGGAGAAGCGGTCGGCGACCACCCAAATAACAGTACAACCGACCGGTACAGGAATATCCGTGATGAAATCCATTGCAATTTGTTGCCATGGAGCGGAAGGCATGGGAAGAGGAATAAGACGACCGTCTGGGAGGTGCCTAGGTATCTTGTTACGGGCACAAGAGGAACAAGCCGCAAAAAAATCCGCTACATCCTTGCATAAGGTGGGCCACCAATAATGTCGGGTAATAAGCAGAAGCGTCATCCTCTGGCCGGCATGACCAGCCAGTTTGGAAGAATGGCCCCAGAGAAAGACCCTCTTCCGATCCTGAGCCACTACAAAGGTCTTACCAGGAGGTAGATGAGACAGGTCAAACGGAGCAACAGTCATTATTCTGGCGGGGTCAATGATGTGTAGAGGCTCCTCCTCTTGGTCAGTAGACAGAAAAGAGCGAGATGTTAATGTTCTTGTCTGCCGGGCGATAATGGAGAGTGAAGCAGAATCGAGCAAAGAGCAAAGACCATCTGGCCTGACGCGGGTTTAGTCTTTGGGCGGTCTGCAAATACGCAAGGTTTTTATGGTCAGTGTAGATGACCACTGAGTGCAGAGCCCCATCAAGCAAGTAGCGCCACTCCTCCAGCGCTAATTTGATGGCCAGCAGTTCACGATCTCCTATGGAGTAATTGCGCTCGGACGAAGAGAAGACTTTGGAGAAGAGCCGCAGGTCACCATTCGCCAGGACGAGGATTTCAGGGTGATCACTGATCTGGCCCAGGATGAGGAGGCATCAACCTCCAGGAAGAACTGTTTATTGCAATCAGGACGATGTAGCACTGGAGCAGACGAGAAGGCTTATTTAAGAGAGACAAAGGCATTCTCCGCCTCGGAAGTCCATTCCCTGGGATTTGCTCCTTTACGGGTGAGAGCAGAGATGGGAGCAGTCCAGGAGGAGAAATGAGGAATGAAGAGTAATAGTTAGCGAATCCCAGAAACCGCTGTATAGCCTTCAACCCCTCAGGTCAGGTCCACTTTAAGACGGCAGACACCTTCTCGGGATCCATCCGCAGTCCAGTCTTAGAGATGATATACCCCAGAAATGGTATTTGATTTGGAACTCATCAGAATTTTCACTGTTTGATGGAAAAGTTTTTTCATTATGAATGATGCTGGAGCAACATCGGCATCTCAGGATGCCACATCTATATGAGCCTTGTCTCGGCTTTTCTACAGAGGGATTAAAATCCTCTTTTTTCTTTAGCCGACTTGGGGCCAACATATTTTTTAATGTCGGGACCCTTCAGAACGTTATCAGGGGATTGTTGGGTAGAAGCCTCCCCAATATGGGATCATTGAGACGCATACCCCAATGTTTTTTCAGGACCAAACGAATTCTGTTGTTCTTGGCTGTAAAACTTGTGATAAAATTAAAAATTAAACGTAGTATTGGATGCTGATTTTTTTGTTTTTTGTTATTAATGATTAAGTCTGTCCATTCTATTTTTTTGCTTTCAGAGAATGCTCTCTGGATCAATTTTTTTCGGGTAACTTCTTTCAAGAAATCTATGTGATAAAACTTTTGATTGGTTGATGAAATCTATGTCCATTCTACAGTTCCTCTTAATTCTTTTGTATTGGTTGAGCGGAATACTCCTCAACCATTTAGTGTAGTATCCACTTTGATAATGGACATAACTGTTTGCATCCACAGGTTTAAAGTAGGTTCTTGTGTGAATTTCTTGATTGTCATGAAAGAAAGTGAGGTCAAGGAAGTCTATTGTGTCAGGGTTTACTACGGGGGTGAAATCCAAACCCCAGGTATTATCTTCAATGTTCCAGAGGAAGGACCCCACATCATCCTTTGAATTATCATAAATAAAAAATAAATTGTTTATGTAACGTTTGTAAATGATGATATTGGGTGCATGTATACTGCTATATATGAAGATGGAGTCTAAGATGGCCATGAACAAATTTGCATAAGTTGATGCCACCTTCTAGCCCATCACGGTCCCAAGTATCTGATGGTATAAGGAGTCCTGAAAAGTAAAGAAATTGTTTTAAAGTATGAATTGCATGCTTTCATACAGAAAATCTTTTTGTATGGGTGTCAACCGTGGATCAATGTTTATGAACGTTTTGAAACACACCAGTCCCAAATCATATGGGATACTGGAATACAGGGTGGAAACATCCATGGAAATAAAACAAATGTGTTCTTCCATGGAATACCCTTCGTAAGTCAGATTAAATGACTGGAGTCCCTCAAGTAACTGTGTAGTTGGTCTACATGTGTGTACATCACTACATCCACATAATTAGCAAGATTTGATGTCAGGTACCCTATCCCTGAAATTATGAGCTTCAAGAGGTAGTCACCTGAAATGGTCTTCCAACAATCTTGAAGGAGTTCCCCGAGATGCTTAGCACTTGTTGGCCCTTTTGCCTTCACTCTGCGGTCCAGCTCACTCCAAAGCATCTCGATTGGGTTCAGGTCTGGTGACTGTGGAGGCCAGGTCATCTGGTGTAGCACCCCATCACTCTCCTTCTTGGTCAAATAGCCCTTACACAGCCTGGAGGTGTGTTTGGGGTCATTGTCCTGTTGAAAAATAAATGATGGTCCAGCTAAACGCAAACCGGATGGAGTAGCATGCCACTGCAAGATGCTGTGGTAGCCATGCTGGTTCAGTTTGCCTTCAATTTTGAATAAATCCCCAACAGTGTCACCAGCAAAGCACCCTTACACCATCACACCTCCTCCTCCATGCTTCACTGTGGGAACCAGGCATGTAGAGTCCATCCGTTCACCTTTTCTGTGTCGCACAAAGACATGGTGGTTGGAACCAAAGATCTCAAATTTGGACTCATCAGACCAAAGCACAGATTTCCACTGGTCTAATGTCCATTCCTTGTGTTCTTTAGCCCAAACAAGTCTCTTCTGCTTGTTGCCTGTCCTTAGCAGTGGTTTCCTAGCAGCTATTTTACCATGAAGGCCTGCTGCACAAAGTCTCCTCTTAACAGTTGTTGAAGAGATATGTCTGCTGATAGAACTCTGTGTGGCATTGACCTGGTCTTTAATCTGAGCTTCTGTTAACCTGTGATTTCTGAGGCTGGTGACTCGGATAAACTTATCCTCAGAAGCAGAGGTGACTCTTGGTCTTCCTTTCCTGGGGCGGTCCTCATGTGAGCCAGTTTCTTTGTAGCGCTTGATGGTTTTTGCAACTGCACTTGGGGACACATTCAAAGTTTGCCCAATTTTTCGGACTGACTGACCTTCATTTCTTAAAGTAATGATGGCCACTTGTTTTTCTTAGCTGCTTTTTTCTTACCGTAATACAAATTCTAACAGTCTATTCAGTAGAACTATGAGCTGTTTATCCACCTGACTTCTGCACAACACAACTAATGGTCCCAACCCCATTTATAAGGCAAGAAATCCCACTTATTAAACCTGACAGGGCACACCTGTGAAGTGAAAACCATTTCCGGTGACTACCTCTTGACGCTCATCAAGAGAATGCCAAGAGTGTATAAAGCAGTCATCAAAGCAAAAGGTGGCTACTTTGAAGAACCTAGAATATAAGACATATTTTCAGTTGTTTCACACTTTTTTGTTAAGTATATAATTCCACATGTGTTAATTCATAGTTTTGATGCCTTGTGAATGTACAATTTTCAAAGTCATGAAAATACAGAAAAATCTTTAAATGAGATGTGTCCAAACTTTTGGTCTGTACTGTAAGTGTTAGTTTCCTTATGAAAGACTGGAAATCCATAAATATATCTCTATCCCTAGTGTTATGGGTGGGGCAAAAAGAAAGACCTTTCTGTAGGAGAGAGATTTCTGTAAACGAAAGGTTATAACTGGATAAGTTGAAAATATTATTACTTTTAGTGATAGAACCATTGGTAGCTGTATCCATGTCACTTCCATTTGTTGGTACTTCTTCTACATCAGGGATGGCCTCCCTTTTTTGTTTGTGTTTTCCACCCCTCTTTTCCCTCTGGGGCGCTTTTTTTACTGCTGATTTTACTGAGAGGCACTTTGTGATGACATTGTTCTGGAAGGAAGCCCTGGGTAAAAACGGCACCAGAGAGCTTCCACCATCAGTATTGTCAATTACAATCTTATTCCCATCTGTTTCTATTTCATTTGTGATAAAAGGTGCCATTTGAGATGATGCTCCCGCTTCTGTCTCATGTATACTGAAATCAAGGAGATTGATCTCCACCTGATCAGTTTTCCCTTTGTCAGGTGAAGTTTTTGTCTGATCAATTCTTTCATTGTCAGACAAAATTTTTGTGGATGTGGCCAGTTTCTTATCTTTTTTTATTTTTTTTATCTGTTCAATGATGGCCCTCAAATGGACTTGGGTGTCAGAAAGGGTTTTTCCTTTTGTTCCATCTATGTCATTTTTACACTCCTCAGTGTTGGTTGGATTGATCTCTGGGACCTGTTCAGACCCAGTGGAGCTTGTAATGACCTTTGGTTTATTTGTAACAAGGGGTTCAACCCCCTTAGGTGTGTTCTCATTGATTCCAGGTGATTCAGTGGTGGTTAGATCCACCATTGTCTCAGTATTGTCAGCTCCTTTTTGTTGTTTGAGGAACATGTTTGTCAATGGACTAGAAGTAGGTGTATGACCTTTATGGAAGGGAAGGGATTTCTTAGGGGGGGGGGGCAGTCCCTATGGGGGATCCAGTTCTCTTAAAATTACTGTTAGTGAACCTCTTTTTGTGAATGAATTCCACCCCTCTGTTGCTATTGGGAGGTTGGGGCACCAGATTAGGATTAGGTGCTACGGGGCTCCTAAGGGCTCCCTTGCTACTGGAGCTATAATCCTCCCTATCCCTATAAAGTTTTTTGATTTTTTAAAATCGTTTCCTGTTCTAGTTGTAGAATTTTTGTGGTGATAACTGAATTAAATTTATTGTATTCAGGGTGTGTACTAAAATGCAGCAATTCCATAGACACCAGACTGATTTTTTCTGCTGCAGCTTCAGCAATGGTAGTCCATTTTTTGAACAGGCATTGCAACATACCTTGGGTGCAGTTATTTAGGACAGTCTCCAACTCCTCTGTAAAAACCAGGTCCTGTGGGAAAGCAGATAGATGGTTGATCCTCAGACCTCTAGGACAAAGTTTTTCATCCAGGTAAATAGAGAGGAACCATGCATCAATATAATAATGCAGTTCCTCTCTCATCCTCATAGTATCCTCCTCCGTGAAAGGTGTTGCGTCATTAAGGTCAATTTGTGACTGAGATTTATTCCCGATGATTTGCACAATGAGTCTCTCTCGGGATGTGTGGGAAGTAATCCATTATGCCCTGCTGCTGCTCAATCCCGTATAAGAGGAGATCTTAAGAAACCTCCTGGACGTGTAACAAGGTAACTAGAAGGAATATAGAGCGCACATAGTGTCTTAACCGAGATAAAAGTAATATTCGTGAAAGATAATTCAAATTCTCTCACCTGCTGTAATGCACACGCCCGGGCTGAGCGGCGTGTGCGTGTGATTCCACTGGACCGTGCCGGAGAGTGAATGCCTGGAGGGGCGTAACTAGGTATTTACCCAATCCGACCAGGGTCGCACGATGGCATACGACGCCAGTGCACCAAGGAGGAACCGAGCTGAGGGACCAGGTGCTACTCCAGGACAGACCCCGGACACGGCTGTTGACCCACACAGGGGAATACAGGAACAGACAGGTTAGGCTGGCACACAGACTGGTGGGTATAGGCAGGCACGACTGGTATGCAGGCAGGCGGGTATGCAGGCAGGGGGGTACAGGCAAGCACGGCTAGAATGCAGACAGGGAGGCACTAGCAGGTAGGAACACAGGCAAGATAGGACCCAGTACACACTGGGACTCAGGAACAGAACCACAGATGTGGCGGACAAACACAGCAGAGTAAGGCCGCCCAGAGTGGTGAGTGAGAGTAGAGCAGGACGAGGCCGCCTGGAGCGGTGAGCAAGAGTAGTCAGAGCAGAGCGAGACTGCCGGAGCAGTGAGCAAAGGGTTAGAGCATAGCGAGACTGCCGGAGCAGTGAGCCAAGGGTCAGAGCGAAGCGAGACTGCCAGAGCAGTGAGCAAAGGGTCAGAGCGGAGCGAGACTGCCAGACCAGTGAGCAAAGGGTCAGAGCGGAGCAAGACTGCCGGAGCAGTGAGCAAAGGGTCAGAGCGGAGCAAGACTGCTGGAGCAGTGAGCAAAAGGTCAGAGCGGAGCAAGACTGCCGGAGCAGTGAGCAAAGGGTCAGAGCAGGCCAGAACCGCCGAAGCGGTGAGCAAAGGCAGAGCAGGCTAGAACCGCCGGAGCGGTGAGCAAGGCAGAGCAGGCTAGAACCGCCGGAGAGGTGAGCAAGGCAGAGCAGGGGGGACAGGGCTCTGTACACAAGGAACAGGCAGGAAGGGAAAGGCAGAACCAGATACCCACAGGGTACTTTACAGTGAAGTAGTGAGTGGACCACTAACTCACAAACGGAAGTACAGTGACAACGAGCAGGAGTTAGGTACGAGTTCAGACTCTGCAGAAAAAGGAAAGGTACGGACATAGAGAAACACAGGAAACAGGCTAGAAGAGTATACAGACAAGAACAGACACAGTAGCAAGATACAGGAGCGGGTCTAGGTATCCAGCCGCTAGAAGGCGGGAGGAACAGGCTAGGAGTGTGTTCAGACAGGACAGACAAGATACAGGAGCGGGTCTAGGTATGCGGCCCCTAGAAGGCGGAACGAACAGGCAAGGAGCGTGTTCAGACAGGCCTGGAAATACAGCCTCCAGGAAGGGCAGACAAGCAAACACAGAAGGGGACCTGGCACATTCAGAGTGAAAGAGCACACTGAATGAAACACAATGCTCAGGCATGGGTTAATTGGAGCAGCTGGATTAAATACCAGGTGACAGATAGCAATAGGCTGAGAATGCACAAGGGGTGTGCCCGCAGCAGGTACAAAAAACAGGAAGTGATCGGGCGCCGCCCTTAAGCAGCAGAAACAGAAGCAAACAGACAGCATGGAGGGAAGCCAGAGAGACATTCTGGATTGGAGATCAAGTGCGCGCTCTTGCATAGTGGGAGATGGACCACTATGCAAGGACGCCGCCAGGTATGTTACACCTATTAGGGTTGTGTAGACACAACCACTGTACTTAGCATTGTCGGCGGCTGCAAACCCCAAAGCAATGATCCTTTGTTGGGTGAAGAGAATGGGGCAATAGACTGTGCTGCTCGCCTATCAGAATAATGTACCAGAGGAATCGATGTAATGATGAAATAGACTTTATTTCTATGCGTTTCGTGGTGATCACACCACTTCCTCAGGACAGTCTATACACATACACATACAGGGTCTGTTATTTATAGCGAAAGAATGCACATGGAGACGCCTCCCTTCAAAAAAATCACCACACCCAGTGGGCGGGGGATCAGATTAAAAGCATGTATACACCGTAAAGAACGCATAAAACTATTATAAAGCATAATGAAGTATATCGCTATAAAACATTACTCATACATTTAAAAATATAAATGCAGATTTTTTTTTTAATATATTAAAAAATATATTGAAAAAGTAGTTAAATGAATAAACAAATTCTACAAGCTAGAGGAGCGCTTGAACCAAAGATGTTGACCCATTCGTTCTTTGTCAGGACCCTGCTGCTGTTGTTTTAAAGCATTGAGTCATGGGTGAATTTGATTTGATCTCTTTATTTAGTGATAGTTTCACAAGAATCTATGAGATCAAAAAAAAAATAATAATAATCGATAAAAGAAACTCCAAAGCTCTTAGACTAGTTTAAAAGAAGGAATGTGCAATATTATGATGCAAATTGTCTCTTCAGAGAAAAAGAGGACTGGTACTCTATAACGCCACCTATTGGAAGTAGCAATCCTACAAGTCACAATCAACCCTTTAACGAGTCGTGCAATATGACTTAGGATAAAAGCCAAATCAGAATCTCAATTTGCAGACACGGTGTTTCAGACTGTTGGCCCTCATCAGTGCAAAGTATGAGAACTAATTTGGCTAGGTGAGAGGCTCTGGACTGAGGTCTAAGGGGTAACATTTCTCCTTATGGAGAGTGACACACCAGCTCTGGCACATCATGGTAAGGAGGCTTATTCGCCGTGCAATGCTCCTCTGGGAAATTTAATATGCAAGTTGCCTCTTCAGAGAAAAAGAGGACTTGTACTCTATAGCGCCACCTATTGGAAGTAGCAATCCTACAACTCACAATCAACCCTTTAACGAGTCGTGCAATATGACTTAGGATAAAAGCTAAATCAGAATCTCAATTTGCAGACACGGTGTATCGGGCTGTTGGCATTGCATGGCGAATAAGCCTCCTTACCTTGACGTGCCAGAGCTGGTGTGTCACTCTCCATAAGGAGAAACGCTACCCCTTAGATCGCAATATTATGAAAAATTGCAGTTAAGTGATCCCTGTAAAAATTACATAGCAATTGGTGGGTCAAAACTAATGGAAAAAATGGGGGTTAGAAAAAGGAAGCAAAGGCAAACCATAATGAAGGGATAAAACCCCTTCATAGAAAGAGCAGATGTTTGTCAGTAACATTCATCATTACAAAATACAGAGAAAAAGGAGGTGGATTGTACAGAGGAATAAAGCAGAATCCATAGATATATCTCAATTAATTGAACAAATCAGTTGTTTCGTTGAGTCCATGTGGATTTATAGTGTTCAACTTATGAATCCAGAAGATCTCTTTCCTGTTAAGAGTCTGGACTCTGTTGGAGGTCTCATGGGGATATGGTCAATAGGGATCACCCTAAAGGAGATCCTTTTATTGTGATATATTGCATAATGCCTAGAAAGGCCATGTTGTAAAAATCCTTCTTTTATATTATACCTGTGCGAGTTTATTCTTTTATGTAACTGTTGCGTTGTCCTTCCCACATATAATTTCTTACATTCGCATATAATGACATAGATGACGAAACTGGATTGGCTAGTCAAATGATATTTGATTTGGAATTCATCGGAATTTTCACTGTCTGATGAAAAAGTTTTTGCATTATGAATGATGCTGGAGCAACATAGGCATCTCGGGAAAACACAAACAAAAAAGGGAGGCCATCCCTGATGTAAAAAAAGTTCCAAGAAATGGAAGTGACATGGTTACAGCTACCAATGGTTCTATCACTAAAAGTAATAATATTTTTAACTTATCCAGTTATAACCTTTCGTTTACAGAAATCTCTCTCATACAGAAAGGTCTTTCTTTTTGCCGCACCCATAACACTAGGGATATAGATCTATTTATGGATATTCAGTCTTTTATAAGAAAACTAACACTTAAGCGACATTTCTCCAAGGAAAACCCCCTCCAGAGTACTAAAAGAACAGAAGATCCCATTTATCATACAGGATTAAAAGGAACTTCTAATTTTTACCCCATACAAAGTCAAGGCCACCATCTGAAAACTTTCTCCGATCTTGTTTCAAATGACATGGACAAAATCAATTTGACACTCAGCAAGGGGGAATCCAACCTTATCCCAAAAGAAAAAGAGGTATTGAAATCCCTAACGAACAATCCAGACCATGTCATCCGCACGGCAGACAAGGGGGGGGGGTAGTGGTACAGGAGCGGGGGGATTACTTGGCAGAAGCATCGAGACTATTATCTGATCCCAAAACTTACAATAAGGTTGATAACACTCAATATAATACACTGTGTTCTGATTTATTAGGCAAATGAGTATTTTGATCACATGATACTTTTTATACATGTTGTCCTACTCCAAGCTGCATAGGCTTGAGAGCCAACTACCAATTAAGTAAATCTGGTGATGTGCATCTCTGTAATGAGGAGGGGTGTTGACTAATGACATCAACACCCTATATAAGGTGTGCTTAATTATTAGGCAACTTCCTTTCCTTTGGCAAAATGGGTCAGAAGAGAGTTTTGACGGGCTCTGAAAAGTCTAAAATTGTGAGATGTCTTGCAGAGGGATGCAGCAGTCTTGAAATTTCCAAACTTTTTGTAACGGGTCTGGGAGGTGGAACCTCTGAGCTACTATACAAAGGGGCAGTCCTTGTAAGGAAGCGGGTGGCTCCCAGAGAAGGCGGGCAGGTAGTCACGGCAAGTGACAGGAACAGTCTCTGGGTAGAAGGGCAGGAGGTCACGGCAAGTGACGGGAACAGTCTCTTGACAGGCGGGTGGTCACGGCAAGTGACGGCAGAGCCTCCAGGTAGGCTAGCTGGCGGGTAGCAGGTGAGCGCTCCCAGGTGAGCGGGTAAGAGTCTCTTGGCTGGCTGGCAGGTGGTCTCAGGCAGGTATCAGGCAGATATCAGGCAGGTATCAGGCAGGTATCAGGCAGGTGCTTCCTGATCCGCAGGCGGACTGGTCCATAGACAGACTGGCGGATGTAGGTAGACAGACTGTCGGACTGCAGGAATGCAAGCAGGTAGACATAGCTGGAAAGCAGACTGGCAACAGGACCTGAGGGCTGAAGCAGAGGTGAAAGGCTTTGCAACAACTTTGCTCGGGCACCTCCATTTTGGAGGAGGTGCCTTATATATGGGAGCTCCACCAGCAATTGGCCGGGGACTCCTTAGGACGGCGCGCACGGCCCCTTTAAGAGAGAGGGAGCGCGCGCGCGCCCTAAGCACAGTGCCCGGGAAGCGGCGAGCGCTGCCAGCAGCGCAGGAAGAGGACGCCGAGGACGGAGCAGGGAGGTGAGAGGAACGGAGTCTCTGCCTAGCAGGAGGCAGGGACGCCGACGCTACAGTACCCCCCCCTTTAGGCCCCCCCTTTTTTAGGCCGGAGAGAAATTTATCAAGGATGAGCGGGGCATGGATGTTCTCCCGGGGCTCCCACGTTCTCTCCTCAGGACCAAAACCCTTCCAATCCACTAGAAAAAAGGTCTTTCCTCTTACCCTTTTGGTGGCCAGAATGTTCTCCACCTCAAACTCGTCTTCAGCGGAAACCGGAGCAGGAGGCGTACCTGTAGACTTGGAAAAAGAGTTAAGTACCACAGGTTGGAGGAGAGATACATGGAAGGAGTTAGGGATCCGCAAGTTGGCCGGGAGTTTCAATTTATAGGCCACCGGGTTGATTTGTTTGTTAACCTCCAGTGGGCCGATGAACCGAGGCCCTAACTTGTAGGAAGGAATCTTGAGCCGGACATATTTGGAAGAGAGCCAGACTTTATCTCCAGGACGGAATTGGGGCGGATCCAGACGTCTTTTGTCAGCCTGTTTCTTCATCCGCTCGGAGGACTGAAGAAGTGCGGATCTGGTACTCTCCCAAATGGAGGAGAATTCGCTAACAAGAGATTCCGCGGCCGGATTATCCACCGAGGCGGAGACGGGAAACGGGATCCGAGGATGTTGACCGTAGACAATAAAAAACGGGGATTTGGAGGAAGACTCGCTCTCGTGATTATTATAGGAAAATTCGGCCCACGGTAAAAGATCCACCCAGTCGGAATGGTGGGCATTAACAAAGTGCCGGAGGTAACTGGTTAAAATTTGGTTGATCCGCTCTACTTGACCATTGGACTGTGGGTGATGAGCAGAGGAGAAGTCCAAGGTGACCCCCAGCAGTTTACACATGGCTCTCCAGAAGTGAGAGGTGAACTGAACTCCTCGGTCGGATACGATGTGGAGAGGGAGATCATGAAGACGGAAAATATGATGGATAAAGTCTTTAGCTAATTCAGATGCAGACGGAAGACCCGGCAGGGGAATGAAGTGAGCCATCTTAGAGAAGCGGTCAGCGACCACCCAAATGACCGTACAACCAGCAGAGACAGGGAGATCCGTTATAAAGTCCATGGCTATATGCTGCCACGGGGCCGCAGGTATGGGAAGAGACAGAAGGCGACCGGTTGGCAGATGTCTAGGAACCTTGTTGCGGGCGCAGGACGCACAGGCTGAGACAAAGTCTATTACGTCCTTGTGCCGGGTAATAAGCAGGAGGGTCTTTTTCTGGCCAGCATGGCCAGCTAGCTTACACTGTGTTCCAAATTATTATGCAAATAATATTTTCTCAGATTTTCCCAAATTACCTATATGAATTGCAGTCATTGTAATTTTCCAGTCAAATAACTATTAGAGTACAATTGAAAGGTTTTTGTGCAAACTGCCTATGATAACAGTATATTTTTTAAAAAATAAAAAACTCAAACTGCACTCAAAATGCATGTTCCAAATTATTATGCACAGCAGAGTTTTCAACCTTTTCATTTTAATAAAGAACAAAAAAATGGTCATTTTTGAAATTATAAGCATTAGCAGGTTATTACAAACTGAAATCAAACAGTTTTCAACTCAAAACTTTATTCTAGGTGATGTTACATTTACACATAGGACCGCTTGTTCGAAAGGAGCTTCTGAACTCTCTCGTCCATTGAATTTGTCAGGTTTTGGATGGTTTCTGCTTCCAATTGTTTTGCATGAGGACAGAATACCCTCCCAGAGCTGTTGCTTAGATGTGAACTGCCTCCCGCCATCATAGACACTCCTTTTGATGATGCTCCAGAGGTTCTCAATGGGGTTGAGGTCAGGGGAGCATGGGGGCCACACCATAAGTTTGTCCCCTTTTATGCCCATAGCAGCCAGAGATGCAGATGTGTTATGTGCAGCATGAGACGGGGCATTATCATGCATGAAAATGATCTTGCTGCGGAATGCATGGTTCTTCTTCTTGAACCATTGAAGGATGAGCTGTTTGAGAAACTCAACATACATTATGGAGTTCATCTTTACCCCTTCAGGGATCCTAAAAGGGCCCACAATCTCTCTCCCCATGATTCCAGCCCAAAACATTACTCCACCTCCTCCTTGTTAGCGCCGTAGCCGTGTTTGCATGGGGTGTCAATCAACCAGCCATCCTCCACTCCATCCATCTGGACCATCGAGATCATTTCATGCATGATAATGCCCCGTCTCATGCTGCACATAATATATCTGCATCTCTGGCTGCTATGGGCATAAAAGGGGACAAACTTATGGTGTGGCACCCATGCTCCCTTGACCTCAACCCCATTGAGAACCTGTGGAGCATCATCAAAAGGAGTGTCTATGAAGGCGGGAGGCAGCTCACATCTAAGCAACAGCTCTGGGAGGGTATTCTGTCCTCATGCAAAAAAATTGGAAGCAGAAACCATCCAAAACCTGACAAATTCAATGGACGAGAGAGTTCAGAAGCTCCTTTCGAACAAGCGGTCCTATGTGCAAATGTAACATCACCTAGAATAAAGTTTTGAGTTGAAAACTGTTTGATTTCAGTTTGTAATAACCTGCTAATGCTTATAATTTCAAAAATGACCATTTTTTTGTTCTTTATTAAAATGAAAAGGTTGAAAACTCTGCTGTGCATAATAATTTGGAACATGCATTTTGAGTGCAGTTTGAGTTTTTTATTTTTTTTTAAATATACTGTTATCATAGGCAGTTTGTACAAAAACCTTTTAATTGTACTCTAATAGTTATTTGACTGGAAAATTACAATGACTGCAATTCATATAGGTAATTTGGGAAAATCTGAGAAAATATTATTTGCATAATAATTTGGAACACAGTGTAGACGAATGTCCCCAGTGTAGGACTTTCTCACGATCAGGTACTGTTACGAACGTCTTACCGGGTGGAAGACGATTTAGATCCACGGGAGCCACCAGCATTACCTTGGCGGGGTCGATGATGTGCTTTGGCTCCTCCTCTAGATCGGAGAACAAAAAGGATCGGGACAAGGCATCAGCTTTGATATTTTTGTCTGCCGGGCGAAAATGAAGAATGAAATCAAAGCGGGCGAAGAACAAGGACCACCGGGCTTGGCGCGGGTTTAGTCTTTGGGCACTCTGGAGATAATCCAAGTTTTTGTGATCCGTGTAGATTATTACTGGGTGAAGAGCCCCCTCGAGCAGGTAACGCCACTCCTCCAGTGCCAACTTAATGGCTAACAATTCTCGGTCTCCTATAGAATAATTGCGCTCAGATGAGGAGAAGAGTTTGGAGGAGAAGCAACAGGTTACCATTCTTCCGGATGACGACTTTTGGGTGAGCACCGCTCCGGCTCCGGAGGAGGAAGCGTCTACTTCTAAGAAGAATTGTTTATTGCTGTCCGGACGGTGCAGCACAGGAGCGGAGGAGAATGCTTGTTTCAAGGACAGGAAGGCCTCCTTTGCCTCAGGCGGCCATTCTTTGGGATTAGCGCCCTTACGGGTGAGCGCAGAGATAGGGGCAGTCCGGGAAGAGAAGTGTAGAATGAAGAGGCGGTAGTAGTTGGCGAAGCCCAGGAACCGCTGGATAGCCTTCAACCCCTCCGGTCGGGGCCACTTCTGGATGGCAGAAAGTTTCTCAGGATCCATTCGTAGACCGGTCTGAGAGATGATGTAGCCCAGAAATGGTAGCGAGGTCTGCTCAAAGAGGCACTTCTCAAATTTTGAGTAGAGGTGGTTTTGCCTGAGCCTGAGCAGGACCTGATGACCGTCCCTCCGGTGTGTGGGGAGATCCGGAGAGAAGACCAAGATGTCGTCCAGGTATACCACCACGCAGGAGTAGAGAAGGTCACGGAAGATATCATTGACCAGCTCTTGAAAGATGGCGGGAGCATTACAGAGACCGAAGGGCATTACGAGGTATTCATAGTGGCCGTCCCGGGTGTTGAATGCCGTCTTCCATTCATCCCCCTGACGGATATGAACCAGGTTATAGGCCCCACGGAGATCCAGCTTGGTGAAGATTCTAGCACCCCTCAGACGATCAAATAATTCAGGAATGAACGGAAGGGGGTATTTATTCTTCACCGTGATCTGGTTCAGGCCTCTATAGTTTATGCAGGGACGGAGTGAGCCGTCCTTCTTTTTAGCGAAGAAGAAGCCTGCTCCCGCCGGGGAGGTAGATTTCCGGATAAATCCCCGGGCCAGGTTCTCCTCGATATATTCAGACATGGACCGGGTCTCAGCAGCGGACAAAGGGTAGATACGCCCTCAGGGCGGAGTAGCGCCAGGTACCAAGTCGATAGGGCAATCGTATGGTCTATGAGGAGGTAATGTCTCTGCTTCCTTTTTATTAAAGACATCAGCATAAGACCAATAGGGTACCGGCAGGCCAGGTAGATTGGCTGGGGGAGGAGAAGAATGGGCAGGACGAACGGGAACTAAACAAGTCTTATGGCAGTCCTGTCCCCAGCGAAGGACTTCTCTGGTCTGCCACTCAAGCATGGGTGCATGTCTCTGGAGCCAAGGTAGGCCAAGCAAAAGGGCATGAGAGAGTTCAGGTAGAACATGAAAGAAGATTCTCTCAGAGTGCAGCATTCCCACCTGCAGAGTTATGGGTTCGGTGATAAGTTGGATGGTATGCGGTAAGAGACCCCGGTCCACGGAGGCGACAGATAAGGGTTCGGCCAGAGGTTTGGTGGGAATGCGGTATTTCTCTACCAGGGACTGAGAAATAAGTTTTCCGGCAGCTCCAGAATCAAGTTGAGCTAGTTCAAAGTAACGGTTCTCCCCGCAGATGATAGAGACCGACAGCATCAGAGATGGAGAGGGTTTATTCTTGTCTAGGACGACCTCTCTGAGCGATCCTAGACACAGGCGTTTCCCGACCTCTCCGGGCAGGAATGGATCCGGTGCTCCTTGCTGCCACAGTAGAAGCAGCTCCCCTCGGCACGGCGTGACTCTTGACGGGTTTTGACCATCTTGGTCTGGTCGACCTGCATAGGCTCGGGTGAGTGCGCCTGGGGAGTAACAGAGGAAGTGACGGGATTCTGGAAGGTAGGAGCAAGGCGAGGAAACCTCCTCTCACGGGTGACCTCTTTGGTACGCTCCTGGAACCGGATGTCAATCCGGGTGGCAAGTGTTATTAAATCGTCGAGAGTGGTAGGAATGTCCCGACCGGCAAGTTCATCTTTAATCCGGCCGGATAGACCTTCCCAGAAGACGGACACCAGGGTGTCGTTATCCCAGGCAAGCTCAGAAGCAAGGGTACGGAACCGTATGGCATATTGGCCCACGGTGAGACTCCCTTGACGGAGGCGCAGCAGAGATGAGGCGGATGAGGTCTTTCGTCCTGGTTCGTCGAAGACTTTCCGGAAGGCCGTGAGAAAGGCTGGCAGGTTGGACACCAGGGGGTCTCCCCTCTCCCATAGAGGATTTAGCCAAGCCAGTGCCTCCCCAGTGAGATGGGACATGATGAAGGCCACTTTGGCTCGGTCGGTGGAAAACTGGTGTGCCAAAAGTTCGAAGTGCAGGGTGCACTGGCTAATGAAGCCCCGTGCCTGACCGGGATTTCCACCAAAACGAGGTGGGGCGGAAAGGCGGGGACCGGGAAGGGATGCCATGGTATTGATGGGCAGCGGCGCTGCCGGGGTAGTAGTTGTGCAAGTGGAAGCCGCTCCCGACGAGGCAGTCAGTGTGTCCAGGCAGGAGTGAACACTACGCAGGTGGCCCAAGATGGAGTCCTGTTGGGACAACTGACGGGAAAGTTCATGACATAGGTCTGAGAGCGAGGGAGCTTGGGTGCCACCGGGTTCCATGGCCCGAACAAACTGTAACGGGTCTGGGAGGTGGAACCTCTGAGCTACTATACAAAGGGGCAGTCCTTGTAAGGAAGCGGGTGGCTCCCAGGGAAGGCGGGCAGGTAGTCACGGCAAGAGACAGGAACAGTCTCTGGGTACAAGGGCAGGAGGTCACGGCAAGTGACGGGAACAGTCTCTTGACAGGCAGGTAGTCACGGCAAGTGACAGCAGGGTAAGAGTCTCTAGACAGGCAGGTGGTCACGGCAAGTGACAGCAGGGTAAGAGTCTCTAGACAGGCAGGTGGTCACGGCAAGTGACGGCAGAGCCTCCAAGTAGGCTAGCAGGCGGGTAGCAGGTGAGCGCTCCCAGGTGAGCGGGTAAGAGTCTCTCGGCTGGCTGGCAGGTGGTCAAGGCAAGTGACGGCAGAGCCTCAAGGTAGGCTAGCTGGCGGGTAGCAGGTGAGCGCTCCCAGGTGAGCGGATAAGAGTCTCTCGGCTGGCTGGCAGGTGGTCTCAGGCAGGTATCAGGCAGGTATCAGGCAGGTATCTGGCAGGTATCAGGCAGATGCTTCCTGATCCGCAGGCGGACTGGTCCATAGACAGACTGGCGGATGTAGGTAGACAGACTGTCGGACAGCAGGAATGCAAGCAGGTAGACAGAGCTGGAAAGCAGACTGGCAACGGCACCTGAGGGCTGAAGCAGAGGTGAAAGGCTTTGCAACAACTTTGCTCGGGCACCTCCATTTTGGAGGAGGTGCCTTATATATGGGAGCTCCACCGGCAATTGGCCGGGGACTCCTTAGGACGGAGCGCGCGGCCCCTTTAAGAGAGAGGGAGCGCGCGCCTTAAGCACAGTGCCCGGGAAGCGGCGAGCGCTGCCAGCAGCGCAGGAAGAGGACGCCGAGGACCGAGCAGGGAGGTGAGAGGAACGGCGTCTCTGCCTCGCAGGAGGCAGGGACGCCGACGCTACACTTTTGAAGCGTGATCACCGAACAATCAAGCGTTTCATGGAAAATAGCCAGCAAGGTCGCAAGAAGCGTGTTGGCCAAAAAAGGCACAAAATAACTGCCAATGAATTGAGGAAAATCAAGCGTGAAGCTGCCAAGATGCCATTCGCCACCTGTTTTGCCATATTTCAGAGCTGCAACGTTACTGGAGTATCAAAAAGCACAAGGTGTGCAATACATGGCCAAGGTAAGGAAGGCTGAAAAATGACCACCTTTGAACAAGAAACATAAGATAAAACTTCAAGAATGGTTCAAGAAATATCTTAAGACTGAATTCTCAAAGATTTTATGGACTGATGAAATGAGAGTGACTCGTGATGGGCCAGAGGCTGGATCAGTAAAGGGCAGAGAGCTCCACTCCGACTCAGAAGCCAGCAAGGTGGAGGTGGGGTACTGGTATGAGCTGGTATCATCCAAGATGAACTTGTGGAACCTTTTCGGGTTGAGGATGGAGTGAAGCTCAACTCCCAGACCTACTGTCAGTTTCTGGAAGACAACTTCTTCAAGCAGTGATACAGGAAGAAGTGAGTATCGGTCAAGAAAAACATGATTTTCATGCAGGACAATGCGCCATCACATGCATCCAACTACTCCACAGCGTGGCTGGCCAGTAAAGGTCTAAAAGAAGAAAAAATAATGACATGGGCCCCTTGTTCACCTGATCTGTACACCATAGAGAACCTATGGTCCATCATAAAATGTGAGATCTACAGGGAGGGAAAACAGTACACCACTTGGAACAGTGTCTGGGAGGCTGTGGTGGCTGCTGCACGCAATGTTGATCGAAAACAGATCAAGCAACTGACAGAATCTATGGATGGAAGGCTGTTGAGTGTCATCATAAAGAAAGGTGGCTATATTGATCACTAATTATTTTGGTTTTTGTTTTTGCATGTCAGAAATGTTTATTTCTAAATTTTGTGCACTGCTATTGGTTTACCTGGTGAAAAAAAACAAGTGAGATGGGATTATATTTGTTTTTTATTAAGTTGCCTATTAATTCGGGACAGTAATAGTTACCTGCACAAACAGATATCCTCCTAAGATAGCCAAATCTAAAAAAAAAACACTCCAACTTCCAAAAACATTAAGCTTGGATATTTATGAGTCTTTTGGGTTCATAGAATCATAGAATCATAGAATGGTAGAGTTGGAAGGGACCTCCTGGGTCATCTGGTCCAACCCCCTGCTCAAAGCAGGATTCACTAAATCATCTCAGACAGATGTCTGTCCAGCCTCTGTTTGAAGACGTCCATTGAAGAGGAACTCACCACCTCTCGTGGCAGCCTGTTCCACTCATTAATCACCCTAACTGTCAAAAAGTTTTTTCTAATATCTAATCTGTGTCTCCTCCCATTTAGTTTCATCCCATTGCTTCTAGTCTTTCCTTGTGAAAATGAGAATAAAGATGATCCTTCTACAATGTGACAGCCCTTGACATATTTGTAGACAGCTATTAAGTCTCCTCTCAGTCGTCTTTTTTGCAAGCTAAACATTCCCAAATCCTGCAACCGTTCCTCATAGGACATGGTTTGCAGACCAGTCACCATTCTGGTCGCTCTTCTCTGAACTTGCTCCAGTTTGTCGATGTCTTTTTTAAAATGTGGTGCCCAAAACTGTACACAGTATTCCAGATGAGGTCTGACCAAAGAGGAGTAAAGACCGATAATGACTTCACGTGATCTAGACTGTATGCTTCTGTTAATACATCCCAGAATTGTATTTGCCTTTTTTGCTGCTGCATAACACTGTTGACTCATGTTCAGTCTATGATCTATTAGTATACCTAAGTCTTTTTCACATGTACTGTTGCTTAGCTCTATTCCTCCCATTCTGTATATGCTTTTTTCATTTTTATTGCCCAGATGTAGTACTTTGCATTTTTCCCTGTTAAAAAACATTCTGTTGGTTGCTGCCCACTGCTCCAGTTTATTTAGGTCTTTTTGAATCCTCTCTCTCTCTTCTCTCGTATTAGCTATCCCTCCTAGCTTTGTGTCATCAGCAAATTTAATCAGTTTACCCTCAATTCCTTCATCTAAATCATTGATGAAGATGTTGAACAATACAGGTCCCAGGACAGAGCCCTGTGGTACCCCACTTGAGACATTCATCCAGCTGGATGTGAAGCCATTTACAACCACCCTTTGAGTCCGATCACTAAGCCAGTTATGAATCCACCTAACAGTTGCCTGGTCCATTGCATACTTGGTCATTTTTTCAATAAGGATGGTGTGAGATACTTTGTCAAATGCTTTGCTGAAGTCAAGATATACTATATCTACAGCATTTCCCTGATCCACCCAGTCAGTGATTCTGTCATAGAAGGAAATTAAGTTAGTCTGACATGACTTGTTAGTTACAAACCCATGCTGACTCTGGTTAATCACTTCATTCTTATCCAGGTACTTACATACATGTTGTTTAATAATTTGTTCAAAGATCTTTCCTGGTATAGAAGTCAGACTCACCGGCCTATAGTTCCCTGGGTCCAACTTCTTCCCCTTTTTGAAGATAGCAACAACATTTGCTCTTCTCCAGTCTTCTGGGACTTCTCCTGTTCTCCAAGAATTTTCAAAGATTATGGAGAGTGGTTCTAAAATTTCTTCTACGATCTCCTTCAGTACTCTGGGGTGTAATTCATCTGGACCTGGAGACTTGAACTCATTTATGTTAGCTAAATATTCCTTCACAATCTTTCTGTTTACAGATAACTTGGATTCTTCTATTCCTTTAAAAGGACAGTGAAGATCAGTTGATGTTACATTTTCTTTCTGAGAGAAAACAGATGCAAAATAGGAATTAAAAAGTTCGGCCTTCTCAACATCCTCTCTTACCATTTCTCCATTTTCATCCTGTAAAAATCCTATAGCATCTTTGACTTTTCTTTTACTTTTGACATACCCCCAAAATCCTTTTTTATTGCTTTTGACATCTCTTGCAAGCCTTAATTCATTGTCAGCTTTAGCTAACCTGATACGTGCCCTGCAGGATCTGCAGACTGCATTATAATCTTCTTTAGATATGCCTCCCTCTTTCCATTTAATAAACATTTCTTTCTTTCTTTTTAGCATGTGTTTAAGTTCTGTGTTCATCCATCCTGGTTTCCTTAAATGCTTCCCATTCTTCCTACTTTTCGGGATTGTTAACGATTGTGCTTTGAGAATCTCATTTTTAAAAATTTCCCATCCTTCCTGGACATTTTTGTCCTTAAGGACATCCAGCCATTGGATCCCTCCTATTCTCTTTCTGAGTCTCTTAAAATCTGCCTTTCTAAAATCTAACCTTGAAGTTTGAGTCTTCACATGTCTTCCTCCTCTAGTTATCCAAAATTCTATAATAGCATGATCGCTGCCTCCTAGGGTCCCAGCCACCTTTACCTCCTCAACCATTTCCTCCCTGTTTATAAGGATTAGATCCAAAGTAGCTGATCCCCTTGTTTTCTCCCCTACCTTTTGGAAGATAAAGTTGTCAGCAATAGAGGATAAGAATTTGCTTGACCTGTTAGTTTTACTTGAGAGAGATTCCCAACAAATGTCTGGATAGTTGAAATCTCCCATGACCACTACGTCATATTTTTTGGAGAACTTGGTCATTTGATACTTAAAGAGTTCATCCATATCTTCAGCTTGCCCAGGTGGCCTGTAGTAAATGCCTACAATGGTGTCCTTTCCGTTGTTCTCTCCTTGTATTCTTACCCAAACAGTTTCCACAGAACTCCCAGTCTCTGAAGCTTCAATCTCTGTGCAGATATACGCTTTTCTAACATACAATGCGAGACCTCCTCCTCGTTTATCAATTCTGTTTCTTGCAAATAAGTTGTATCCTTTTAGCCTTTTATTCCAATCATGTGTATCGTCCCACCAAGTTTCAGTGATTCCAATGACATCATATTTCTTTTCCTGCATTAGTAGTTCCAATTCTCCTTGTTTGTTGCCCATGCTTTGTGCATTTGTATAAAAACATTTTAGTTTGTGATAGGTTTCTCTTCCTCCCATATTTTTATTATTTAAATTGTTTTGTCTTTGTTCTTCCTTTCCACTTCCAGTAGCAGAGATCTCAATAGTATTTGTCAGCTGTATGGCTTTTTCTGGCCTTTTGCTTCCCTTCCCACATTGTTCTAGTTTAAAGCTCTCCTGATGAGTGTAGCAAGGCAACTTCCAAATACATGTTTTCCAGTCTTCGTAAGGTGCACCCCATCTCTAGCAAGTAGTCCATCGTATAGGTAATTCATTCCGTGATCCAGAAATCCAAATCCTTGTTGACGGCACCATCGACGTAGCCAGTTGTTCACCTGTAGAATCTTATTCCACCTCATTGTTCCATGGCCATCCACTGGGAGGATGGATGAGAAGACCACCTGCGCTCCCAATTCTTTCACTTTCTTGCCTAAGTCTTCAAAGTCACTGCAGATGGTTTCCAGGTCCTTTCTTGCGGTGTCATTTGTCCCCACATGTATTAGCAGGAATGGGTAGTGATCTGTAGGTCTGAAAAGTCTTGATATCCTGTCAGACACATCTTTAATTTTTGCTCCAGGAAGACAGCACATTTCTCTTGAGGTTATGTCTGGTCTGCAGATAGCGGCCTCTGTTCCTCTTAACAGGGAATCCCCCATGACCACCACTCTCCGTTTTTTCTTCACAACATTCTTCTTTCTCCATCCAGGAGGATTCTGAGGGCTTACAAGGTTATTCATTGCTGGCAAAGTCTTATCTTGCTGTATTTCTTCATGGTTCTCCTGCGAGAGAGCCTGGTACTGGTTCCTGAGCAGTATGGGTGCTGACTGCCTCTCGATCCTCCTGCTTCTGTGGGTCACATAATTCCATTCCTCTGTTTCGTCAGGTGCAGTTCGAATTTCTTCTCTTTCTGAATCATGAAGAGATAATTCTGCTCTGTCTAAGAACTCTTCACCTTCCTTAATGATTTTCAAGGTAGTTAACCTCTCTTCTAGATTTCGCAACTTTTCCTCCAAGAGGGACACAAGCTTGCATTTCTGGCATGTGAAGTTTGGCTTTTCCACTGGCAAGTCTGTGAACATGTAGCAGGATATGCAGCTCACCAAATGGCTCCTGGACTCTTCCATGTTCTTACTGTTAATGTTCTGAAAACAGTGAAAAAAGCTTCAATATGCGTGCGCCGGCAGGCGCGCGATTTACTGATGTCCTCTTTCCAGCTCCAACAGCCAAAATCCAGTGTTCTTTGAGCTCGCGGAGACTCTTCACTTACCCCAAAATGCAGTGGGAATATGCAAATTATCTCCTCAGGACTCCTCCCCTGGTTTACCGATGTCCTCTTTTCAGCTCCAACAGCCAAAATCCAGTGTTCTTTGAGCTCGCGGAGACTCTTCACTTACCCCAAAATGCAGTGGGAATATGCAAATTATCTCCTCAGGACTCCTCCCCTGGGTTGATTGAGAATCTAGTTGTTGATCAATAATAAAAATAATCCTCTAAAATACAATTTGCCTAATAATTCAGAACACAGTGTAATGCACTTATAGCGCTTTAATATCAAAAGCTGATAGAAAATTCTGAACAAATCAGAGAAAAAAATTCTAAGAGTTGTTAATCCACCGATTGCCTTCTTCTATCACCTCACCAAAATCCATAAGGATGCTGTAAGACCCCCTGGGAGACCCATAATTTCAGGGATAGGGTACCTGACATCAAATCTTGCTAATTATGTGGATGTAGTGATGTACACACATGTAGACCAACTACACAGTTACTTGAGGGACTCCAGTCATTTAATCCGACTTACGATTTCCATGGAAGAACACATTTGTTTTATTTTCATGGATGTTTCCACCCTGTATTCCAGTATCCCATATGATTTGGGACTGGTGTGTTTCAAAACGTTCATAGACATTGATCCACGGTTGACACCCATACAAAAAGATTTTCTGTATGTAAGCATGCAATTCATACTTTATAACAATTTCTTTACTTTTCAAGATACCTTATACCATCAGATACTTGGGACCGTGATGGGCTAGAAGGTGGCATCAACTTATGCAAATTTGTTCATGGCCATCTTTGACTCCATCTTCATATACAGCAGTATACATGCACCCAATATCATCATTTACAAACGTTACATAGACGATTTATTTTTTATTTATAATAATTCAAAGAATGATGTGAGGTACTTCCTCAGGTACATTGAAGATAATACCTGGGGTTTGGATTTCACCCCCGTAGTAAACCCTGACACAGTCGACTTCCTTGACCTCACTTTCTTTTATGACAATAAAGAAATTCACACAAGAACCTACTTTAAACCTGTGGATGCGGACAGTTATGTCCATTATCAAAGTGGATACTACACTAAATGGTTGAGGAATATTCCGCTCAACCAATACAAAAGAATTAAGAGGAACTGTAGCATGGACATAGATTTCATCAACCAATCAAAAGTTTTATCACATAGATTTCTTGAAAGAAGTTACCCGAAAAAATTGATCCAGAGAGCATTCTCTGAAAGCAAAAAAATAGAACGGACAGACTTAATGTCTAATAATTAGTGAAGAGCGAGTATGCTTGCCACTGCTCGGTACTCGCCCGAGCATCTCAATACTCGAGATGCTCGGAGCTCGACGAGTACTTGCGCGATGCTCGGGCGGGAGCTCGGGTCCCCGTCCCGCATGTTTGGCTCTATTTAGAGCACCAATCATGCAGAGATTGTCTGCCACTCACTGTAATGTCACAGCCATGGTGGTTGTGGCATTACAGTGATTGCCCAAATCGATGGGAACAGTGCTCACAGTGAAACATGAAAAGCCGGCAATTCAGCAGCGGTATACACCGGTACCCGACAATTTAGAACAGAAAGAATAGAGCATCATACATAGATTAGATAGATAGAAACATGTCAGTCACATATATAATAAGTACAGTGACAGTGATGGTTACTGTACTTGTCATTTACTGTTAAAGTAATAGTGTTTTCATGCACCTGTCTCTTTAAAAAAGCCGGTCGGCAATCCATCATCGGTACCTGACAATTTAGAACAGAAAGAATAGAGCATCACACATAGATTAGATAGATAGAAACATGTCAGCGCTGCCATCCAGCATGCCATCCTTCATAGACACTGCAGAGCGCAGGCATGCGCAGGAGAATTCTCCCACGCTGTCAGTGACGTGCATGAGGTGAGCTGAATTCATTGGACATGAACTCGGCTCATCTGTATGCCGTCACAGCGAGACACTGAGGAGCTTCACTGAGAAGTATCTCAGTGTCTGCGGCATGGCAAGCTGGATGGCAGCGTTCTGCTGCGGTCCAGCCTGTCATCTCGATGTAGCAGAGCTGAAGCTGTCCTGGGTACCATGGAAAGGTAAGGATGAGGTTGGTTTATTATTTTATTTTTATTGCAGGAGATCGTTGGCTTCAGCTGGAATGGGCGTGACGGTAAGTATGGTTTAATTTAGAACATTAAAGAATTGTGTGTTTATTTCAATTAAAGGACTTTATTCTGGGTGTTTGTGTTTTTTTTTACTTTCACTATTAGGTTAGTAATGGGGGTGTCTTATAGACGCCTCTCCATTACTAACCTGGGCTTGATGTCAGCTTATAATGTCAGCTTATAATGCCAACCCTGTTACCCCACTGCCACCGCTACAGGGCAGTGGGAAGAGCGAGGCTAAGTGCGAGAATTGGCGCATCCTATGGATGCGCCATTTCTGGGGCGGCTGACGGCTGGTGTTTCTAGTCTGGGAGGGAGCCAATATTCATGGCACCTTTCCTGGGCTATTAATATCAGCCCCCAGCTGTCTGCCTAGTCTTTGCTAGCTATTAAAATGGGGGGATTTTTTTTTTGGGTCCCCCATTTTAATAGCTAGTAAAGGCTAGGTATTCAGCTGGGGGCTGATATTAGTAGCCTGGGAAGCTCCGTGGGTATTACCCCCTTCCCAGGCTTCAAACATCTGCCCCAGCCGTCTGCTTAACCTCTGCTAGAGACTAAAATTACAGGGAACCCCACGCCAATTTTTTTTTAATAAATCCTTTATTTTAACAATAAATGACAAGTACAGTAACCAACACTATCACTGTACTTTGTAACATCCCTGGCAGTGTACTTGCATAGTGCACCACCTCCCACTATGCAAGACCGCAATCTTACCTGTCTGTCCAGTCTGCTATTCCTGCTCCTGTGCATGCTGTTTGCATGTCGCTTGACTGACTGCTTAGGGCAGCGGCCCGGTTACTTCCTGATTCTTATAGCTGCTGTGGGCGCACCCCTAATGCGTCTCCAGCCTATTGCTGTGAGTCACTGGATATTTAAACCCCCTTCACCCAGTAGGAGGGGCCTGAGCAACTCGTTCCTTCAGAGGGCTTCTTGCCTCTGATGTGCCATGTCCTGTCTGAACTATCTCCTAACGTGTTGTCTGTCCGCCTTCCTGGAGGCTGTATTTCCAGGCCAGTCTGAACACGCTCCTAGCCTGTTCGTCCCGCCTTCTAGGGACCGCATACCTAGACCTGCTCCTGTATCTCGTTGCAGTGTCAGTTCTTGTCTGAACACTCTCCTAGCCTGTTACCTGTTTTTCTCTATGTCCGTACCTTCCCTTTTCCTGCAGAGTCTGAACCCGCACCTAACTCCTACTCGTTGTCACTGTACTCCCGTTTGTGAGTTTAGAGTCCACTCGCTACTTCATTGCAAGTACCTTGTGTGTATCTGGTTCTGCCTTTCCCTTCCTGTCTGTTCCGTGTGAACAGAGCCCTGTCTCTTCTGCTCTGCCATTGCTCACCGCTCCGGCGGTCTCGCTCTGCTCTGCCTTTGCTCACCGCTCCGGCGGTCTCGCCCTGCTCCGCCTTTGCTCACCGCTCCGGCGGTCTCGCCCTGCTCTGCCTTGCTCACCGCTCTGGCGGTTCCTGCCTGCTTTGCCTTGCTCACCACTCTGGCGGTTTCTCTCTGCTCTGCCTTGCTCACCGCTCCGGCGGTTTCTCTCTGCTCTGTCTTGCTCACCGCTCCGGCGGTTCCTGCCTGCTCTGCCTTGCTCACCGCTCCGGCGGTTCCTGCCTGCTCTGCCTTGCTCACCGCTCCGGCGGTTTCGCTATGCTCTGCCTTGCTCATCGCTCCGGCGGCTTCTCTCTTCTCTGCCTTGCTCACCGCTCCGGCGGTTCCTGCCTGCTTTGCCTTGCTCACCGCTCCGGCGGTTTCTCTCTGCCCTGCCTTGCTCACCGCTCCAGCGGTTCCTGCCTGCTCTGCCTTGCTCACCGCTCCGGCGGTTCCTGCCTGCTCTGCCTTGCTCACCACTCCGATGGTTTCACTCTGCTCTGCCTTGCTCACCGCTCCGGCGGTCCCTCTCTGCTCTGCCTTGCTCACCACTCTGACGGTTTCACTCTGCTCTGCCTTGCTCACCGCTCCGGCGGTTCCTCTCTGCTCTGCCTTGCTCACCGCTCCGGCGGTTCCTGCCTGCTCTGCCTTGCTCACCGCTCCGGCAGTTCCTGCCTGCTCTGCCTTTCTCACCGTTCCGGCGGTTTCGCCCTGTTCTGCTTGCTCACCGCTCCGGCGGTATCTCTCTGCTCTATCTTGCCCACCGCTCCAGCGGTTCCTCTCTGCTCTGTTTGTCTACCGCATCTGCGGTTCTGTTACTGAGTCTCAGTCTGTACTGGACCATATCCAGTCTGCACGCCAGCTGTGCTTGTCAGTACATCCCCGTCTGTACGCCAGCCGTGCATACCTATATCCACCAGTCTGTGTGCCAGCCTAACCTGCCTGGTCCTGTATTCCCCGGTGTGGGTCAACAGCCGTGTCCGGGGTCTGACCTGGAGTGGCACCTGGTCCCTCTGCTCGGTTCCTCCCTGGTGCACGGCGTTGTTAGCCGTCGTGCGACCTTGGTCGGATCGGGTGGATACTTAGTTACGCCCCTCCAGGCACTCTCCGGTTCATGGCACAGTGGAATCACTAAATCACGCACACGCCAGTCAGTCCGTGCGTGTGCATAACATACTTCTTATATATGTGACTGACATGTTTCTCTCTATCTAATCTATGTGTGATGCTCTATTCTTTCAGTTCTAAATTGTCGGGTACCGATGATGAATTGCCGGCCGGCTTTTTTAAAGAGACAGGTGCATGAAAACACTATTTTTTTTTATATATATCCTTTAACACTAAATGACAAGTACAGTAACCAACAACGATCTCCTGCAATAAAAATAAAATAATAAACCAACCTCATCCTTACCTTTCCATGGTACCCAGGACAGCTTCAGCTCTGCTACATCGAGATGACAGGCTGGACCGCAGCAGAATGCTGCCATCCAGCTTGCCATGCCGCAGACACTGAGATGCTTCTCAGTGAAGCTCCTCAGTGTCTCGCTGTGACGGCATACAGATGAGCCGAGTTCATGTCCAATGAACTCAGCTCACCTCATGCACGTCACTGACAGCGTGGGAGAATTCTCCTGCGCATGCCTGCGCTCTGCAGTGTCTATGAAGGATGGCATGCTGGATGGCAGCGCTGACATGTTTCTATCTATCTAATCTATGTGTGATGCTCTATTCTTTCTGTTCTAAATTGTCGGGTACCGATGATGGATTGCCGACCGGCTTTTTTAAAGATATAGGTGCATGAAAACACTATTTTTTTTTTTAATATATATCCTTTAGCACTAAATGACAAGTACAGTAACCAACACTGTCACTGTACTTCTTATATATGTGACTGACATGTTTCTATCTACGTTTAACCCTAGAAGGCATGACCATAGAAATCTACATTTTCAAATACCTGAGGCCTTTTAGGCCCGTGTGCAAATAATAAATACATGACCAACTGGAAATGACAAACAACTATATACCTGAGGAATACCTAGAGTTTCAAAATTCTAACTAAAGAAATCTTGCAGAAAATAGAAAACAATTAACAGGGCGGGCCTGCGAGGCCCCAGGCATGCGTTCTAGGGTTAATTGAGCACTGTTCCCATCGATTTGGGCAATTTTTGACCTTCTGCAGACCGCCGGGGGGGACCGCCAGAAAAATGCTCGAGTTTCCCATAGACTTACATTGGGCGCGTTGCTCGGGTCGAGCTCCCGAGTATTCCAATGTACTCGACCCAAGCTTCGAGCACCCGAGCATTTTAGTGCTCGCTCATCACTACTAATAATAAAAAACAAAAAAATCATCATCCAATACTACATTTATTTTTAATTTTATCATCACTTTTTCAGCCCAGAACAACAGAATTCGTTTGGTCCTGAAAAAACATTGGGGTATACTTCTCAATGATCCCATATTGGGGAGGCTTCTTCCCAAGAATCCCCTGAAAACCTTCTGAAGGGCCCCGACATTAAAAAACATGTTGGCCCCAAGTTGGCTAAAGAAAAAAGAGGATTTTAATCCCTCTGTAGAAAAGCCTAGACAAGGCTCCTATAGATGTGGCATCCCGAGATGCCTATGTTGCTCCAGCATCATTCATAATTAGAAATGAGCGGTGTTCGACTCGAACTGTTCGCCAATCTCAAATTCGAGCTGTTTTGGGCGGTGTTCGAGCCGTTTGGCGAACACGAACGATTTGAAAAAAATTCGGCTGTTCGAGGTTGTGTTCGATAACTGTTCGTGCACCAAAATCATAACTGGATTTTTTCTCAGTAATGCTGAAAATTTATGTTAATACGCAGTTTGAGTGTACAGCGGGGCAGGGGGAGGGGCAGGGGATGGATCTCTGCAGAAATAATGAAGATCTCCATTTTTTTTTTTCTTCCCCGCATTTACAGTGGGGCAGTGCAGTCTGTCAGCCTATCAGCAGCGCACACACGGAGCGAACTGCTTTTTTTCACACAAGCAAGGGCATGTGTCATTGGCAGTGTATGTCACATGTCCTTGCCCTATAAGACCTAGCCATTTTCCCCGTCGCCACCATTTTCTCACTGCTGCAGCTGCGTGTTAGACGGCACCGCTGTTGCTGTGTGCGCTATACTTTGTTAATTTCAAGCCAATTTTCGCACAAATCTACAGATAGCTTGGGAGTAGGGAAGAATTGTGATTGCAGTCCTTTTAAGGACTAGGTTACATCATTTCCTACGACTTTTATCAGGCAGGTCTGTGCTGTTAAATAGATAGGTTGGGAGTAAAGATTAATTGTAATTGCAGTCCTTTTCAGGGCTAGGTTACATCAGTTCCTATCACTTTTGCCAGGCAGGTCTGTGCCAGTGCTGTGCAAGCTTTTTTCACAGCATTTGGCTAAATCTAGCAAAGCAAATCCTTTTTGGCCTATTGCAGAGTGTGTTAATCAGTGGAGTAGCCTATCTGTGTTGCAAGCTACACCACCTGTGTATAGAATACAATTTTTTTTACTGCACCTAGTGAAGTAAAACCTTTGGGCATAGCATCATTCTATTAGTCCATCTATACTAACCTCCACCAGGTTGCAAATTCAATATAATTTTTTTCTGCATCGAGCTCTGAAAAAATATTTAGGCTTCTAGCAGTGTGTGTGACTTGTTCTATTAGTCCATCTATACTGACCTCCATCAGGTTGCAAATTCAATATAATTTTTTTATGCATCTAGCTCTGAAAACATATTTCAGCTTCTAGCAGTGTGTGGGACTTGTTCTATTAGTCCATCTATACTGACCTCCATCAGGTTGCAAATTCAATATAATTTTTTTCTGCATCTAGCTCTGAAAAAATATTTCAGCTTGTAGCAGTGTGTGGGACTTGTTCTATTAGTCCATCTATACTGACCTCCATCAGGTTGCAAATTCAATATAATTTTTTTCTGCATCGAGCTCTGAAAAAATATTTCGGCTTCTAGCAGTGTGTGGGACTTGTTCTATTAGTCCATCTATACTGACCTCCATCAGGTTGCAATTTCAATATCATTTTTTTCTGCATCTAGCTCTGAAAAAATATTTAGGCTTCTAGCAGTGTGTGGGACTTGTTCTATTAGTCCATCTATACTGACCTCCATTAGGTTGCAAATTCAATATAATTTTTTTCTGCATCTAGCTCTGAAAAAATATTCCAGCTTGTAGCAGTGTGTGGGACTTGTTCTATTAGTCCATCTATACTAACCTACACCAGGTTGCAAATTCAATATAATTTTTTTCTGCATCAAGCTCTTAAAAAATATTTAGGCTTCTAGCAGTGTGTGGGACTTGTTCTATTAGTCCATCTATACTGACTTCCATCAGGTTGCAAATTCAATATAATTTTTTTCTGCATCTAGCTCTGAAAAAATATTTCGGCTTCTAGCAGTGTGTGGGACTTGTTCTATTAGTCCCTCTACACTGACCTCCATCAGGTTGCAAATTTAATATAATTTTTTTCTGCATCTAACCCAGCCAATACTTTTGGGCTAATACCACAGTTTGGCCACTCAGCTCTGCTCAGTTCCCATCCATTGTTTTTTGTGCAAACAACTCCAGAGTTGTGAATTAGTTAACCACCAGAATGAGTGGAAAAAGGCCTGTTGCTGGTGGAAAGGGGAATAGGCGTGTTGGGAAGGGAAAAAAAGGTTGTGTCCGTGGGGTAGGTGTTAAAGCAACAGTAACATCTGCAGAAGAAAGACCATCTTCCAGCCAAACTAAGATGTCTACTTCTTTTAGCGGACAATGTGATAAGATCCCTTTCTTACGGCCACGCCAATCACTACAAATTCCAGATGAGGCACAAAAACAGCAGGTGCTTCAATGGATATCAAGTGCTCCTTTAAGTGGGCTCTCCTCCACCTCAACTTCAACATCACAAATACTCCAGTCCTCAGAGGTGTCACCCCAATCGCACTTGCTCCCTCACAGCTCCCAAGTCTCCAGCTGCCCGTCTGAGTATGGGGTAGAACAGATGGTTGAGTCTGCAGAGCTGTTTACTCATACTATAGCCTGGGAATCAGAGGTCGGCTCCAGAGCTTCTGTGAATCCAGACGAGGAAATGATCTGCACTGATGCCCAGAACCTTTATGAGTCGGATCCAGGACCAGACGCAGAAGGTTCTGACCATAATGTAGACCCTCGTTCCCAAACTGTAACTCCTGTTGGTGGAGACAATGAGGAAGACGATGATGAGACTCAAATACCTGATTGGAGCGACAACTTTAGTTTTTTGTCAGGGCAGGAACAGGTTGACTCAGAGGACGACGGGTGTGAGAACACACAGGGTGATGATGATGAGGTTGGAGATCCCATTTACTGTCAACCCACAGTCAGCCAAGAGATGAGGTCAGCAGAGGAGGTGGAGGAGGATGCTAGTGACGACGAGGTCAGGTTGCGCCTTCCTGGACAGAGGCGTAGTACTGGAAGCACGTCAACAACTGCATCCTCAAACACAACTCTGCCTCTGACCCCAAGTCGTGGTGGCTCTTCAAGTCGCATGGGTGCTAAGCCTCGCATAGCCTGGGCATTTTTTCAGATCGATAAAGATGACCCAACTCATGTTATCTGTAACATTTGTCAGCAAAAGCTAAGTAGAGGCCAAAAAATACATAGTTTGAGTACTTCATGCATGAACCGGCACATGGACATGAAGCATAAGTTGCAGTGGGAGGCTCACTGTGCTACAATGCGGCCTAGCCGGCCGGGCTAACCAGCGTCTGCCACATCTTATGCATCCGCGGCCTCTTCATCCTCTGTGACTGGGGGGACAGCAGTCACACCTGTTTTGGGATGTAGACCTGCCACCTCTTTACCCGCAACAGCCAGCGTGATTGGCAGGTCATCATTTTCTTTGGAGGTGGAAACACCAGCTGGTGTTCAGCGCTGTCCGACATCGATAGCACCACCTTTGGATCAAGGCAACCTAACATGTCCACCTGCATCTTCCTCACAGACCGGCAGTTTGCCGGGGACACCCTTCTCAACCCCGTCTAAGCACAACAGCCAGCCCTCGGTCCCTCAGATGTGGACAAGTAAAAGACTATTTCCTCCTAGCCATGAGAAAGCTAAGAGGTTGAATTTCACCATCTGCAAGCTCTTGGCTACAGAAATGCTTTGTTTCTGCCTGGTGGACACAGAGGATTTTCGAGACCTTATGTCCGTCACAGTGCCCCAGTACCAGATGCCCAGTCGGCACTACTTCTCAAAGAATGGTGTGCCTGCGCTCCACCAGCATGTCGCACACAACATCACCGCTTCTTTGAGAAACTCTGTGTGTGACAGGGTGCATTTCACCACAGACACATGGACGAGTAGGCATGGACAGGGGCGTTACATGTCGCTGACTGGGCACTGGGTAACTATGGTGACAGCAGGTCAAGGGGCTGCTGTCCAAGTCTTGCCGTCCCCACGAGTTGTGCGTCAATCCTCTTTATCTCAAAGTTCCTCCACTGCTTCTGCCTCCTCAACCTCCTCTCGGTCCTCCACCTGCACCCAAAGCCTGTCTGGTCATGCCACAAGCTTTCTAACTGCGCAGAAGGGATCCTGCACACCTCCTTACTATGCTGGCAGCAGGGCTCAACGTCATCATGTGGTTTTTACTTTGAAATGTCTGAGAAATGTGAGTCACACAGCTGAGGAGTTGTGGTCAGCTCTGGAGAACCAGTTTCATGAATGGTTGTCTCCACTGGACCTGAAACCAGAGAAGGCCGTGTACGACAATGCTGCAAACCTGGGTGCGGCCCTTCGCCGGTGCAATGTCACACACGTGCCTTGTATGGCTCACGTGTTGAACCTGGTTGTCCAGCAATTTTTAGCCCACTATCCCGGACTAGATGGCCTTCTGCAGAGGGCACGGTCGCTGTGTGCTCACTTCCGCCGTTCGCATCCCGCAGCTCAGCGACTTACATCTCTACAGAAGTCGTTGGGCCTGCCACTTCACCGGCTAAAATGCGAATGTGCCTACCCGGTGGAATTCAACTCTGCACATGTTGCAGAGACTGTGGCAGCACCAACAAGCCCTGGTGCAATACTTTCTGACGTATAGCCTGGGCCAACGAGATCCAGAGGTGGGGCAAATCACGCTGGAGGAGTGGTCTCATATTAGGGACCTATGCACCCTTCTGCACAGTTTTGAAATGGCGACGAAGATGTTTAGTGCTGACGATGCCATTATCAGCATGATTATTCCGATGATTTACATGCTAGAGCACATGTTAAACAGAATTCGGAGTCAGGTGGTGGCACAAGAGGAGGTGGAGGAAGTAGAAGTAGAGGAGGAGGAGTTGTATGCGGAAGGGCTAACAACTTCAAGGTCCAGACGGTCGGCAGCACCAAGGCGGCAGGCATGTGAGGGTGGGGGAGATGGTTTTACCAGGGCGCATGGTAGCAGTCAAACTAGTGAGGAAGGTGCAGGAGCCCAGGAGGAAGTGGAGGACGAACTGATGGAAGACTCATCAGATGAGGGAGACCTTGATCACATTTCTGTTGTGCGAGGTTGGGGGGGGAGGACAGAGGAAGGAAGCATGATTGTTACCTCGCCACCAACACAACAGGGACTTCGTGCTCCTGGATGCGCAAGACACATGAGTGCCTTCTTGCTGCACTACCTGCAACATGACCCTCGAATTGTGAGAATTAGAAATAATCCTGACTACTGGGTTGCCACACTGTTAGATCCCCGGTACAAAAGTAAATTTGCAGAAATTATTCCTGCCATAGAAAGGGATGCATGCATGCAGGAGTATCAGCAGAGACTGTTGCAGAATCTTACATGTGCTTTTCCACAAAACACCAGTGGTGCATGTAGTGAATCTCACAGTTCCAACTTGCCAACCGTGGGACCGTCGAGTGTTCAGCACTCAAACCGTAACAGAAACACAGTATCTGCTGGTAACATCAATTTTGCGGAATCATTTCACCACTTTTTTAGCCCACCCTTTGCAAAGCCACAGGAGACAAGAAGTCTGACACATAGTCAACGCCTAGAGACGATGGTACAGGAGTATCTCCAAGTAAACATTGAAGCCATGACTGTGTCACTGGACCCTTGCTCTTTTTGGGCTTCCAATCTGGATAAATGGCCGGAGCTCACCACTTACGCCTTGGAGATCTTGTCATGCCCTGCAGCCAGCGTTCTGTCTGAACGTGTGTTCAGCGCTGCTGGTGGTGTGCTGACAGATAAGCGCACGCGGCTCTCCACTGATAATGTAGACAGACTCACGTTCATAAAGATGAACAAATCATGGATCCGAAATGACTTTTCTACCCCTGTGTCATCCTGGGGAGAGTAAAAGCTTGAGGATTTGTTAAAATCACCTCACCAACCAATTTAAGCTTTAAAATTACTAATCATGTTTATCTGTATCTTGGCTGGAAAATAATTTGGGCCTTGTAGCAGTGTGCAGTACTGATTCTATTAGGCCATCTATACTAAGCTCCACCAGATTTAAAATTACTAATCATGTTTATCTGTATCTTGGCTGGAAAATAATTTGGGCCTTGTAGCAGTGTGCAGTACTGATTCTATTAGGCCATCTATACTAAACTCCACCACATTTAAAAATACTAATCATGTTTATCTGTATCTTGGCTGGAAAATAATTTGGGCTTTGTAGCAGTTTGCAGTACTGATTCTATTAGGCCATCTATACTAAGCTCCACCAGATTTAAAATTACTAATCATGTTTATCTGTATCTTGGCTGGAAAATAATTTGGGCTTTGTAGCAGTTTGCAGTACTGATTCTATTAGGCCATCTATACTAAGCTCCACCAGATTTAAAATTACTAATCATGTTTATCTGTATCTTGGCTGGAAAATAATTTGGGCTTTGTAGCAGTTTGCAGTACTGATTCTATTAGGCCATCTATACTAAGCTCCACCAGCTTTCAAATGAATAATAATTTTTAGCTGCATCTAGCCCGGAAAATAATTTTGGGTCTCCTAGATGTGCAAGACACATGAGTGCCTTCTTGCTGCACTACCTGCAACATGACCCTCAGATTGTCAGAATTCGAAGTAATCCTGACTACAGGGCTGCCACACTCTTAGATCCCCCACACTCTTCGATCAACCTCTTCATTTTAATAAAGAACAAAAAAATGGTAATTTTTGAAATTATAAGCATTAGCAGGTTATTAGAAACTGAAATCAAACAGTTTTCAACTCAAAACTTTATTCTAGGTGATGTTACATTTGCACATAGGACCCCTTGTTCGAAAGGAGATTCGGAACTCTCTCGTCCATTGAATTTGTCAGGTTTTGGATGGTTTCTGCTTCAATTGTTTTGCATGAGGACAGAATACCCTCCCAGAGCTGTTGCTTAGATGTGAACTGCCTCCCGCCATCATAGACACTCCTTTTAATGATGCTCCAAAGGTTCTGAATGGGGTAGAGGTCAGGGGAGCATGGGGGTCACACCATAAGTTTGTCCCCTTTTATGCCCATATCAGCCAAAGATGCAGATGTGTTATGTGCAGCATGAGACGGTGCATTATCATGCATGAAAATGATCTTGCTGCGGAATACACGGTTCTTCTTCTTGAACCATGGCAGGAAGTGCTGTTTGAGAAACTCCACATACATTATGGAGTTCATCTTTACCCCTTCAGGGATCCTAAAGGGGCCGACAATCTCTCTCCCCATGATTCCAGCCCAAAACATTACTCCACCTCCTCCTTGTTGGCACTGTAGCCGTCTTTGCGTGGGGTGTCCATCAACCAGCCATCCTCCACTCCATCCATATGGACCATCGAGCGTTGCACGGCACTCATCGGTTAACAAAACAGTTTTGAAGTCAGTCTTCATGTATTGTTTGGCCCTCTGGAGCCGTTTCTGCTTGTGTGCAGTGGATAGAGGAGGTCGACAGGATGGCTTACGCACAGCTGCAAACCTCTGAAGGACTCTGCATCTTGTTGTTCGGGGGACATTGGAGGCACCAGCAGCTTCAAAAACTTGTCTGCTGCTATGACAAGGCTTTTTTGCCGCTGTTCTTTTAACCTGACGTAATTGTCTGGAGGAAAGAGTCCTCAATTTTCCCTTATCAGCACGCACATGTGTGTACTGTGAAGCAGCTACATACTTCTTCATTGTGTGATGATCAGGATGAAGTGTCTTGGCAATGTTGATTGTAGTCATGCCTTGACCTAAACACTCCACAATTTGTTGCTTCTCAGCAGCCGACACATCCTTTTTGTTTCCCATTTTGGCAGAAAATGTAGGCTGCTTAATAATGTGGGACAGCCTTCTTAAGTAGTCTTGCCTTTCACTGGACACACCTGCCAAACTAATTAGCACAGGTGTCTGCAATTGCTTACAGTGATATAAAGAGCCCTGACACACAATACCATTAGTGTTGAGCGAACATGCTCGACACTGCTCGGTACTCACCCGAGCATCACGCTACTCGGCATGTTTGGCGAGCACCGTGCATTTCCGGGTTACTTGGGCGGGAGCTCGGGTCTCCGCCCTGCATGTTTGGCGCTCTTCACAGAGCCAATGAACATGCAGGGATTGCCAGCCAGTCACTGTAATGCCGCAGCCATGTTGGTTGTGGGCATTACAGTGATTGGCTGGCCGCACAGCGTCACCTCGAGTATTTAAAACCGGGCGCCGCCATCTTGGACACAGTCGCTCCGGATCAGACAGTGTAGGAACAGCGCTGCTGATTTAGGGAGAGATATAAACTGCAAAATAGTTAGTGTAGGGTCTGTAAAGGCTGCCAGATCAAACAAACAGTCCTTCTCAGGACTAATATCCATCCCAGATATCAGGCAGGCAGGCTGTATAGGAGACGCAGTGGTTATACCAGCAAACGCTGCATTACAGTCCTGTGTGCTGCTCCTGTTGCTGAAATTGCTGGACTTAGCTCCAGGTCTCAGGGGACAGGAAAAATCCTTTTTTTTTCATCTAAATCCTCTATTTTTTTACCTCCTTCACACTGTACAAATACCCGTCTTATTAACCTTTTGGTGTCCCGCCCCCCCACAAAAAAAAGCGTGTCTCTGATTTTTCAGACACAAATATATCTGTTGAAAATAGTCAGGTGTAGGCTAGAGAAACAGAAGTGTTGTTTTGCACTTCCACGGTTCAAACCTCTGTATTATCCACTTTTGGGCCATTTGTATCTAAAAAAAAAGCAGTTTGAGTGTGTCGCTCACTGTTCAGCCGCAATTATATCTATTTAAAAAAGTCTGGTATACCCCAGTAAACAATAACTGTGGTTTTGCCATCCCACGGTAAAAAATCTCTATTATTCAGGTTTTGGTATATTTTCCGTAAAGAAAAACAGTAGTGTCTCCTGACTGTTGTGACACAAAAATATATCTGTTGAAAATAGTCTGGTGTAGGCCCGACAAATCCCAGTGTGGTTTTGCAGTTCCACGGGTCAAATCTCTGTACAATCCAGCTTTGGGCCTTTGGTATCTAAAAAAACACAGTTTGAGTGTGTCACTCACTGTTCAGCAGCAATTATATCTATTTAAAAAAGTCTGGTACACCCCAGTAAATAATAACTGTGGTTTGCCATCCCACGGTAAAAAATCTCTATTATTCAGGTTTTGGTATATTTTCCGTAAAGAAAAACAGTAGTGTCTCCTGACTGTTGTGACACAAAAATATATCTGTTGAAAATAGTCTGGTGTAGGCCCGACAAATCCCAGTGTGGTTTTGCAGTTCCACGGGTCAAATCTCTGTACAATCCAGCTTTGGGCCTTTGGTATCTAAAAAAACACAGTTTGAGTGTGTCGCTCACTGTTCAGCCGCAATTATATCTATTTAAAAAAGTCTGGTATACCCCAGTAAACAATAACTGTGGTTTTGCCATCCCATGGTAAAAAATCTCTATTATTCAGGTTTTGGTATATTTTCCGTAAAGAAAAACAGTAGTGTCTCCTGACTGTTGTGACACAAAAATATATCTGTTGAAAATAGTCTGGTGTAGGCCCGACAAATCCCAGTGTGGTTTTGCACTTCCACGAGTCAAATCTCTATACAATCCAGCTTTGGGCCTTTGGTATCTAAAAAAACACAGTTTGAGTGTGTCGCTCACTGTTCAGCCGCAATTATATCTATTTAAAAAAGTCTGGTATACCCCAGTAAACAATAACTGTGGTTTTGCCATCCCACGGTAAAAAATCTCTATTATTCAGGTGTTGGTATATTTTCCGTAAAGAAAAACAGTAGTGTCTCCTGACTGTTGTGACACAAAAATATATCTGTTGAAAATAGTCTGGTGTAGGCCCGACAAATCCCAGTGTGGTTTTGCAGTTCCACGGGTCAAATCTCTTTACTATCCAGTTTTGGGCCTTTGGTATCTTAAAAAACACAGTTTGAGTGTGTCGCTCACTGTTCAGCCGCAATTATATCTATTTAATAAAGTCTGGTATACCCCAGTAAACAATAACTGTGGTTTTGCCATCCCACGGTAAAAAATCTCTATTATTCAGGTTTTGGTATATTTTCCGTAAAGAAAAACAGTAGTGTCTCCTGACTGTTGTGACACAAAAATATATCTGTTGAAAATAGTCTGGTGTAGGCCCGACAAATCCCAGTGTGGTTTTGCAGTTCCACGGGTCAAATCTCTGTACTATCCAGTTTTGGGCCTTTGGTATCTAAAAAAACACAGTTTGAGTGTGTCGCTCACTGTTCAGCCGCAATTATATCTATTTTAAAAAGTCTGGTATACCCCAGTAAACAATAACTGTGGTTTTGCCATCCCACGGTAAAAAATCTCTATTATTCAGGTTTTGGTATATTTTCCGTAAAGAAAAACAGTAGTGTCTCCCGACTGTTGTGACACAAAAACATATCTGTTGAAAATAGTCTGGTGTAGGCCCAACAAATCCCAGTGTGGTTTTGCAGTTCCACAGGTCAAATCTCTTTACCATCCAGTTTTGGGCCTTTGGTATCTTAAAAAACTCAGTTTGAGTGTGTCGCTCACTGTTCAACCGCAATTATATCTATTTAATAAAGTCTGGTATACCCCAGTAAACAATAACTGTGGTTTTGCCATCCCACGGTAAAAAACCTCTATTATTCAGGCTTTGGTATATTTTCCGTAAAGAAAAACAGTAATGTCTCCTGACTGTTGTGACACAAAAATATATCTGTTGAAAATAGTCTGGTGTAGGCCCGACAAATCCCAGTGTGGTTTTGCAGTTCCACGGGTCAAATCTCTGTACTATCCAGTTTTGGGCCTTTGGTATCTAAAAAAACACAGTTTGAGTGTGTCGCTCACTGTTCAGCCGCAATTATATCTATTTAAAAAAGTCTGGTGTACCCCAGTAAACAATAACTGTGGTTTTGCCATCCCATGGTAAAAAATCTCTATTATTCAGGTTTTGGTATATTTTCCGTAAAGAAAAACAGTAGTGTCTCCTGACTGTTGTGACACAAAAATATATCTGTTGAAAATAGTCTGGTGTAGGCCCGACAAACCCCAGTGTGGTTTTGCAGTTCCACGGGTCAAATCTCTGTACTATCCAGTTTTGGGCCTTTGGTATCTAAAAAAACACAGTTTGAGTGTGTCGCTCACTGTTCAGCCGCAATTATATCTATTTAAAAAAGTCTGGTATACCCCAGTAAACAATAACTGTGGTTTTGCCATCCCACGGTAAAAAATCTCTATTATTCAGGTTTTGGTATATTTTCCGTAAAGAAAAACAGTAGTGTCTCCTGACTGTTGTGACACAAAAATATATCTGTTGAAAATAGTCTGGTGTAGGCCCGACAAATCCCTGTGTGGTTTTGCAGTTCCATGGGTCAAATCTCTGTACTATCCAGTTTTGGGCCTTTGGTATCTAAAAAAACACAGTTTGAGTGTGTCGCTCACTGTTCAGCCGCAATTATATCTATTTTAAAAAGTCTGGTATACCCCAGTAAACAATAACTGTGGTTTTGCCATCCCACGGTAAAAAATCTCTATTATTCAGGTTTTGGTATATTTTCCGTAAAGAAAAACAGTAGTGTCTCCTGACTGTTGTGACACAAAAATATATCTGTTGAAAATAGTCTGGTGTAGGCCCGACAAATCCCTGTGTGGTTTTGCAGTTCCATGGGTCAAATCTCTGTACTATCCAGTTTTAGGCCTTTGGTATCTAAAAAAACACAGTTTGAGTGTGTCGCTCACTGTTCAGCCGCAATTATATCTATTTAAAAAAGTCTGGTATACCCCAGTGAGCAATAACTGTGGTTTTGCCATCCAACGGTAAAAAATCTCTATTATTCAGGTTTTGGTATTTTTTACGTAAAGAAAAACAGTAATAGTTTCTCCCTGATTGTTCAGATTGTTTAAAAGAGTCGGGTGTAGGTCAGAGAAATAGAACTGTGATTTTCCTCTTCCACGGTTCTAATCTACTTTTTATTACCCTTTTTCCATTGATAGTGCAAGTGTAAGCTATTTTAATTCCTTTACAATGGGCAAGGCGCGTGGCAAGGGATGTGGAAGTGGACTTTCTGGTGATGGTTCGTGCAGAGGAAGGGGCCGTGGCCAAGGTGAAAATGTGCCACAACCAACAGCCACATCTTCTCGCTCCCACTTCTTGACCGAATTACTAGGGAAGCACAGAACAACACCAGTATTGAGTACTGATCAGTGTGAACAGGTTATTAATTGGATAGCAGATAATACTTCCAGTTACCTGGGCACCACCACCTCCGGTCTGTCTTCCACACGGTCAACTCGTAGTAGCCGTGAGTCTCGACCGCATACTCCTCCTCACCCTGATGCTCCTTCCTCCCACCATGCCGAGGGTCGTCAGACAGCAATTGATCCCACACTTGGACACTCTGAAGAGCTGTTCACTGGTCCATTTCCATATTTGTGCCCCTTGCCTGATACGCTTGAAGTGGTGGAAGAGGAGATCCCATGTAGCGATGCCCAAATATTTGAACAGCCACGGCCACAGGAAGTCGACGCTGGCAATTTGTCACAAGAGGTGGACGATGACAAGACACAATTGCTAGGAAGTGAGGAGGAGCATAGTGGTGCGCAAGTGGAAGAGGAGGAGGTGGTGGATGATCTAGTAACTGACCCAATGTGGCAGGAGGACATGCAGAGTGAGGCCAGCAGCACACAGGGGGAGGGAGGCAGAGTACCCCAACATTCAGGAAGAAGCAGTGTGGTGGCCGCAGACAGAAGGCGGGCAAAAGTTCCCCGTAACACCAACACGAGGGACGTTGCCAGTACAAGCGGTAGGTCTTCCAGAGTCTGGAATTTTTTTAAAGACTTTGCTGATAACCCCAAAAAGGCCATATGTTCCACCTGCCATGCCAGCATCAGCAGGGGTGACAAAACTACCAGCCTGACCACCACCAGCATGATCAGGCACATGGCAGCAAAGCACCCGACTTTGTGGGGCGAAACCCAGGGTCCACGACCAGTGTCAGCGGGTGTCACCACTGCTTCTTCCACTGTTGTGCGTGCAATAGAACCCCCTGTTGTGTGTGCAAGGCAATCCCCTGTCCATACTGCATGTAAAGATGCCCCCTCCTCTCAGTCTTCACTTGTTATGGCAGTTTCTCAAGAAACAGCATCAACGGCCACATCCACGTCCCACCACAGCGTTCAATTGTCCATATCCCAGACCTTTGAACGAAAGCGGAAATTCGCAGCTAACGCCCCACAGGCCACAGTCCTAAATTCGCACATTTCATGACTGCTTGCGTTGGAAATGCTGCCTTGTAGGCTTGTGGAGACGGAATCCTTCCGCAATGTTATGGCGGTGGCCGTCCCTCGGTACTCGGTCCCCAGCCGACACTATTTTGCCCGGTGTGCCATCCCCGCACTACACAAGCTCGTGTCCCAAAGCATCTGCCGTGCCCTCAACAACGCAGTTACTGGGAGAGTCCACCTGACAACGGACACGTGGACAAGTGCTTGTGGCCAGGGACGGTACATCTCTCTGACGGCACACTGGGTAAACATAGTGGAAGCCGGGACCCAGTCGGACCTTGGGACGGAACACGTCCTCCCCACACCGAGGATTGCGGGCCCTATGTCAGTCATAGTTGCCCCCACAGTGTATAGCTCCTGTGCATCATCCTCCTCCTCCTCATGTTCAGCCTCCATCTCAGATATCACCACATCAGTTACAAGCTGGAAGCACTGCAGTACTGCCTCTGCCAAGCGGCAATAGGCTGTGCTGAAACTCATAAGCTTAGGTGATAAACCTCACACTGCTTGTGAGTTGTGGACAGCTGTGAAAGAGCAGGCAGATCTGTGGCTGAGACCGCTGAACCTACATCCCGGCATGGTCGTGTGAGACAATGGCCGTAACCTGGTGGCGGCTCTGAGGCGAGGTGAGATCACACACGTACCATGCCTGGCTCATGTGCTTAACCTCGTGGTTCAGCGGTTTCTTAAATCGTACCCCGAGTTGCCAGATCTGCTCGTCAAAGTACGCCGCCTGTCAGCTCATTTTCGCAAGTCGGCTACAGCTTCCGCCGCCCTTGCTATGTTGCAGCAGCGTTTGCAGCTTCCGGCACACAGACTGGTGTGTGATGACTCTACCCTCCACATGTTGCAAAGGATTTGTGAGCAGAAGAGAGCAGTTGTGGAGTACCAGATGCAACAAGGCCGTCGATATTCAGGTCAGACTCCACACATAAGACCTCAGGAGTGGACCTGGATGTCTGACATATGTACCATCCTGACAAACTTTGAGGAGGCCACCAAGATGGTGAGTGGCGATGACGCCATCATTAGTGTCAGCATCCCACTTGTCTGTCTTTTGCAACGCTCTCTGCAGAGAATTAAAGAGGAGGCAATGCAGCCAGAGTATGATGAGATGGATCAAGAAGCCGTAGTGGGCAATTACACACAGCCCAGCCTCATCTCATCCCAACGTGCATTGGGGGACAATGAGCGAGAGGAGGAGGAGGAGGAGGAGGAAGAACAGGAGCTGCTATCATGCGCTGTAGACAGTAGTACCTGTACAAGTGTCATACCGTCGGTTCAGCGTGGGTGGCCTGAGGACAGGAGGGAGGAGGAGGAGGAGGAGAGCATGGTCAGTCGTCATCTTGGTGAGGACACGGAAATCTTGCCCGTTACCAGTCTGGCACGCATGGCTGACTTTATATTACTCTGCCTTAACCGTGACCCTCGCGTTGTCAAAATGTTGGGTGACAGTCATTACTGGTTGGTGACACTTTTAGACCCCCGATACAAGGAGAACTTTCACTCTCTTATTCCTGAGGTGGAGAGGTCTACAAAAATGGGGCAGTACCAGAAGGCCCTTGCTGCAGAACTCTTAAAAAAATTCCCATCTGAACATGCTAGCGGCAGAGGTCACAGTTCGTTGACCAACCAAGGCGTACAGACGAGAGAGATGCAACTCCAATCCAGCAGAGGCAGGGGAACACTGTCAACGTTCTGGGACAGATTTCTGACACCCGCCCAGCTTACAGGCCCTGAGGCGCGGGGTACTCTCACAAGGAGTGGAAAGTTTCAAAAGATGGTGAGGGAGTACCTTGCCGACCGTACCAGCGTCCTCCGTGATTCCTCTGTGCCTTTTAATTATTGGGTATCCAAGCTGGACACTTGGAATGAACTCGCTCTGTACGCCTTGGAGGTCCTGGCCTGCCCTGCCGCTAGCGTGTTATCGGAGTGTGTTTTTAGTGCCGCTGGGGGAATTATAACTGATAAGCGCTCTCGCCTGTCAACTGACAATGCTGACAAGCTGACCCTTATCAAAATGAGCAAGGGCTGGATTGAGCCAGACTTCTCATCACCACCAAATGACAGCAGAGTAACATCAAGTCAAATCCACTGTGTTATTTCAGGAGGTGTATTCACATGCACCGCTTCACACCCACACATGGGTTTGTTCTTCTCCTTATCCTCAGCCTCCACCACTATACCACCAGGGTGCCAGCATTGCAAGTTCCTCCGTCCTTATTTTTGTCAGCTTTTGCTTGGAAGGCATAAGCAAATCCTATGGGAGACCCACTCCCCAATAATGGGACTTATGTTTGTAATATGCTGTACTGCATGGTTCTTGTAAGGGGCATTGCAAGTTGCTCCGTCCTAATTTTTGGAAGCTTTTGCTTGGAAGGCATAAGCAAATCCTATGGGAGACCCACTCCCCAATAATGGGACTTATGTTTGTAATATGCTGTACTGCATGGCTCTTGTAAGGGGCATTGCAAGTTGCTCCGTCCTAATTTTTGGAAGCTTTTGCTTGGAAGGCATAAGCAAATCCTATGGGAGACCCACTCCCCAATAATGGGACTTATGTGTGTAATATGCTGTACTGCATGGCTCTTGTAAGGGGCATTGCAAGTTGCTCCGTCCTAATTTTTGGAAGCTTTTGCTTGGAAGGCATAAGCAAATCCTATGGGAGACCCACTCCCCAATAATGGGACTTATGTTTGTAATATGCTGTACTGCATGGCTCTTGTAAGGGGCATTGCAAGTTGCTCCGTCCTAATTTTTGGAAGCTTTTGCTTGGAAGGCATAAGCAAATCCTATGGGAGACCCACTCCCCAATAATGGGACTTATGTTTGTAATATGCTGTACTGCATGATTCTTGTAAGGGGCATTGCAAGTTGCTCCGTCCTAATTTTTGGAAGCTTTTGCTTGGAAGGCATAAGCAAATACTATGGGAGACCCACTCCCCAATAATGGGACTTATGTTTGTAATATGCTGTACTGCATGGCTCTTGTATGGGGCATTACAAGTTGCTCCGTCCTAATTTTTGGAAGCTTTTGCTTGGAAGGCAAAAGCAAATCCTATGGGAGACCCACTCCCCAATAATGGGACTTATGTTTGTAATATGTTGTACTGCATGGCTCTTGTATGGGGCATTGCAAGTTGCTCCGTCCTAATTTTTGGAAGCTTTTGCTTGGAAGGCATAAGCAAATCCTATGGGAGACCCACTCTCCAATAATGGGGTTATGTTTGTAATATGCTGTACTGCATGGTTCTTGTAAGGGGCATTGCAAGTTGCTCCGTCCAAATTTTTGGAATCTTTTGCTTGGAAGGCATAAGGAAATACTATGGGAGACCCACTCCCCAATAATGGGACTTATGTTTGTAATATGCTGTACTGCATGGCTCTTGTAAGGGGCATTGCAAGTTGCTCCGTCCTAATTTTTGGAAGATTTTGCTTGGAAGGCATAAGCAAATCCTATGGGAGACCCACTCCCCAATAATGGGACTTATGTTTGTAATATGCTGTACTGCATGGTTCTTGTAAGGGGCATTGCAAGTTGCTCTGTCCTAATTTTTGGAAGCTTTTGCTTGGAAGGCATAAGCAAATCCTATGGGAGACCCACTCCCCAATAATGGGACTTATATTTGTAATATGCTGTACTGCAAGGTTCTTGTAAGGGGCATTGCAAGTTGCTTCCTCCTAATTTTTGGAAGCTTTTGCTTGGAAGGCATAAGCAAATCCTATGGGAGACTCACTCCCCAATAATGGGACTTATGTTTGTAATATGCTGTACTGCATGGTTCTTGTAAGGGGCATTGCAAGTTGCTCCGTCCTAATTTTTGGAAGCTTTTGCTTGGAAGGCATAAGCAAATCATATGGGAGACCCACTCCCCAATAATGGGACTTATGTTTGTAATATGCTCTACTGCATGGCTCTTGTAAGGGGCATTGCAAGTTGCTCCGTCCTAATTTTTGGAAGCTTTTGCTTGGAAGTCATAAGCAAATCCTATGGGAGACCCACTCCCCAATAATGGGACTTATGTTTGTAATATGCTGTACTGCATGGCTCTTGTAAGGGGCATTGCAAGTTGCTCCGTCCTAATTTTTGGAAGCTTTTGCTTGGAAGGCATAAGCAAATCCTATGGGAGACCCACTCCCCAATAATGGGACTTATGTTTGTAATATGCTGTACTGCATGGCTCTTGTATGGGGCATTGCAAGTTGCTCCGTCCTAATTTTTGGAAGCTTTTGCTTGGAAGGCATAAGCAAATCCTACGGGAGACCCACTCCCCAATAATGGGACTTATGTTTGTAATATGCTGTACTGCATGGTTCTTGTAAGGGGCATTGCAAGTTGCTCCGTCCTAATTTTTGGAAGCTTTTGCTTGGAAGGCATAAGCAAATACTATGGGAGACCCACTCCCCAATAATGGGACTTATATTTGTAATATGCTGTACTGCATGGCTCTTGTAAGGGGCATTGCAGTTCCTCATAATTTTTGGAAAGCCTTCCATTCACTGCTTAGGCCAACAGTGCACAGGAGACCCAGTTGCTATAAATGGAAAAAAGGTTTAGTTAAGGCCCTCTGACCTCCATGTCATTTCCAAGGGGCATTGGAGTGCCTCGAAATTTTTGGTAGGCATTGCACTCACTGTATGCCCTATAACTGTGTAGCCGAACCGCTCCTTTTGTTACAGAAACATATCCTACAAGACATATCTGGTTGACTGGCCTGATATTGATGTGAATGGTCCCTGTTCCTCCTGCTCTTTCTCCTTTGCCACTACCTCATCCATCATTTATCACCTGAAGCTTTGTTTTAACGGGAGTCATAGAACTTGGATAGTAGCAGGAAAACATCTTGCAATCCTCGGAGGAGGTAGGATATGCGCCAAAACGCTGACCACCTCAGGCCTAGCCGCTACTACATACATGCGCTTGCATTCCAAGAAATCAAAGCAGATGCTAACTTCTATCATCCTCATCATGCTCCTCACCTTGGCACTCTCAACTCCCCTGATGGAGAAGCCAGGGCCCACCGGAGGAGTCTGGTTGTCTGGTGGGCTCGGCCAATGCTGCCCTAAAGCAGGCCAGGCTAAGAAAAGTGTGGGAAAGGTTACCGGGACAAATAGGGGTGGCTGGGGACCGAGTATGGACACCCGGCCGCCCCCTGGAGGCTGGGGAGCAAGCGGGGACATCCGGCCACCGGGCGGCTGGGGACTGAGTATGGATACCAGGCCGCCGACACAGCCATGGCGTGGTGGCCAGATTCCGCCTCCACATGCCTAAAATGCCCAATTTAAAGTGCAAGCAAGTAAGCAGTATGGTATTGCAGCCTGGGGGTAGGTGGGTGGCAGGCTGCATACTTGGGCTTGCATTGCAAGGAATGGGAGAGGTACAATTGAACACTGCCCTGGGACAAGGACTTGAACGGGGATAGTTGCAAGTCTGCAACGACAGGTGCAGGGTGGGAGGCATCTTCGCATGTACCATGAACAGGGGTTTGGCATGCACACACTACAGCGGAATAGGCTCTCCTTCCCACTAAATGCACTGGGGAGGGCACAGGTAATGTTTTGGTATACGCGCTTAATCTTCTGTATAAGGCACACCAGGACAAATAGGGGCGGCTGGGGACTGAGTATGGATACCTCACTGCCGAAGCAGCCATGAGGTAGTGGCCAGCTTCGGCCTCCTCCAAACTAAAAGGCCCCATTTCAAGTGCAAGCTAGCAGTATGGCATTGCAGTCTGGGGGTGGGTGGGTGGCAGGCTGCACACTTACACTTGCATTAAAAGAAAACAAAGCAGATGCTAACTTCTGTCATCATCATCATGCTCCTCACCTTGGCACTCTCAACTCCCCTGATGGAGAAGCCAGGGCCCACCGGAGGAGTCTGGTTATCTGGTTGGCTCGTCGAATGCTGCCCTAAAGCAGGCCGGGCTAAGAAAAGTGTATGGGGGGATGTTCCAAGGAGAAAGAGGGGCGGCTGGGGACCGTTTATGGACACCTGACTGCCCTCAGGCGGCTGGGAAACGTGTGTGGACGCCCGGCCGCGGGGCGGCTGGGGACCGAGCATGGACACCCGGCCGCCGGGCGGCTAGGGACTGAGTATGGATTCCAGGCCGCCAACGCAGCCATGACGTGGTGGCCAGATTCCGCCTCCACATGCCTAAAAGGCCCAATTTCAAGTGCAAGCAAGCAAGCAGTATAGTATTGCAGCCTGGGGGTGGGTGGGTGGCAGGCTGCATACTTGCGCTTGTATTGCAAGGAATGGGGGAGGTACAATTGAACACTGCCCTGGGACTAGAACTTGCACGGGGATAGTTGCAAGTCTGCATCTTCTGATGTGGCAAGGATCACTTATGATGGGCACACTTTTGGACAGTGACCTGGGTGTCAGAGATGCTTCCAGGGGTCTTCCCCATGCTGTTCCCATGTCTTTTCAGCACTTTATGCATGTGTCACACAGCACATGGCCAGATAAGGTTGTAAAATGTTAAAATGACATTTCCCGGTGAATGCATTTGTCACAGTTGAAAGCAATACAAAAGTGCAAAAACGCATAAAAAATGCTACTTGTGAACATAGCCCAAGGTGTGGAGGAGTATTTTTGTTTTTGGTTATTTATTTTACCTTATACACAAGTCTTTACACTGGAAAATAAATTCCTTAACATATTTCACAGGAAAAAAGTTTCAGTTTCGTTTTTGAACGTGTTATTGTGAGCCTGTAAAAGTGGCTTAATACTAGTGTTGAGCCACCCCCGTAGTGTTCGGGTTCGGTTCGGTTCGTCGAACACCGGGATGTTCGAGGAACTGTTCGTCGAACTGTTCGTCGAACACCTTAGAACACCGTCGAACACCGTTAAAACCAATGGCAGGCAAACAAAAACACATAGGAACACATAGAAAACACCTTCAAAGGTGTCCAAAAGCTCACAAACTGCTCAGAAGACGCTTTCTTTAAAAAAGCCGGCCGGCAATTCAGCAGCGGCATACACCGGTACCCGACAATTTAGACATGAAGGAATAGAGCATCACACATAGATTAGATAGATAGAAACATGTCAGTCACATATATATGAAGTACAGTGACAGTGTTGCTTACTGTAATTGTCATTTAGTGTAAAGGATTTATCAAAAAAAATAATAGTGTTTTCATGCACCGTCTCTTTAAAAAAGCCGGCCGGCAATTCAGCATCTGTACCCGACAATTTATAACAGACAGAATAGAGCTTCACACATAGATTAGATAGATAGAAACATGTCAGTCACATATATAATAAGTACAGTGATAGTGTTGGTTACTGTACTTGTCATTTAGTATTAAAATAAAGGATTTATTATTAAAAAAAATTGGCGTGGGGTTCCCCGTAATTTTAGTCTCTAGCGGAGGTTAAGCAGACGGCTGGGGCAGATGTTTGAAGCCTGGGAAGGGGGTAATACCCACGGAGCTTCCCAGGCTACTAATATCAGCCCCCAGCTGAATACCTAGCCTTTACTAGCTATTAAAATGGAGGACCCCCCCCAAAAAAATGACGTGGGGTCCCCCCTAATTTAATAGCTAGCAAAGGCTAGGCAGACAGCTGGGGGCTGATATTAATAGCCCAGGAAGGGAGCCATGAATATTGGCCCCCTCCCAAGCTAGAAACACCAGCCGTCAGCCGCCCCAGAAATGGCGCATCCATAGGATGCGCCAATTCTGGCACTTAGCCTCGCTCTTCCACGCTGCCCTGGTGCGGTGGCAGGGGGTAATAGGGTTGGGGTTGATGTCAGCTTATAATGCCAGCTGACATCAAGCCCAGGTTAGTAATGGAGAGGCGTCTATAAGACACCCCCATTACTAACCCCATAGTCAAAGTTAAAAAAAAAACACAAACACCCAGAATAAAGTCCTTTAATTGAAATAAAGACACAATTCTTTATTGTTCTAAATTAAACCATACTTACCATCACGCCCATTCCAGCTGAAGCCAACGATCTCTGCTACATCGAGATGACAGGCTGGACCTGCAGAACGCTGCCATCCAGCCTGTCATCCCGCAGACACTGAGAAGCGCAGGCATGCTTGCGCTCCTCAGTGTCTGACTGTGACGGCATCCAGATGAGCCGACAATGAACTCGGCTCACCTCATGTACGTCACTGACAGCGTGGGAAAATTCTCCTGCACTCAGCGCTTCAGCGTGAGAATTTTCCCACGCTGTCAGTGACGTGCATGAGGTGCGCCGAGTTCATTGGACATGACCTCGGCTCATCTGGATGCCGTCACAGCGAGACACTGAGTAGCGCAAGCAAGCCTGCGCTTCTCAGTGTCTGCGGGATGACAGGCTGGATGGCAGCGTTCTGCTGCGGTCCAGCCTGTCATCTCGATGTAGCAGAGCTGAAGCTGTCGTGGGAGCCATGGAAAGGTAAGGATGATGTTGCTTTATTATTTTACTTTTATTGCAGGAGATCATTGGCTTCAGCTGGAATGGGCGTGGCGGTAAGTATGGTTTAATTTAGAACAATAAAGAATTGTGTGTTTATTTCAATTAAAGGACTTTTTTCTGGGTGTTGTGTTTTTTTTAAATACTTTACTAGAAATTCATGGTGGTCATGTCTAATATTGGCGTGACCCCATGAATTTCGGGCTTAGGGCCAGCTGATAATGCCAAGCTGGCCTTAACCCCTTTATTACCCAGTGAGCCAACGCGCCATTTTCCGGGGCGGCTGCGGACTGCAATTTGCAGCGGGTGGGGCCCAGAAATCTTGGGCCTCCCTGCGCTGCAGATTCCAGCCCCCAGCTGCCTAGTTGTACCTGGCTGGACACAAAAATAGGGCGAAGCTCCACGTATTTTTTTTTTAAATTCATGAAATTCATGGAATAATTAAGAAAAAAAGGGCTTCCCTATATTGTTTAATTTTTTTAAAATTATTTCAGGAAATTCATGAAATAATGAAAAAAAATTGACGTGGGGCTTCGCCCTATATTTGTGTCCAGTCAGGTACAGCAGGCAGGAACGGGCTGCCCCCAACCACCAGCTGCCTATTTGTACCTGGCCAGACACAACAATATAGGGAAGCCCTTTTTTAAAAAAATTATTTCATGAAATAATTAAAAAAAAATTGACGTGGGGCTTCGCACTATAATTGTGTCCAGCCAGGTACAGCAGGCAGGGACGGGCTGCCCCCAACCACCAGCTGCCTATTTGTACCTGGTTGGACACAACAATATAGGGAAGCCCTTTTTTTCTTAATTATTCCATGAATTTCATGAAATAATTTAAAAAAAAAATGCGTGGGGCTTCGCCCTATTTTTGTGCCCAGCCAGGTACAACTAGGCAGCTGGGAGCTGGAATCCGCAGCGCAGGGAGGCCCAAGCTTTCTGGGCCCCACCCGCTGCAAATTGCAGTCCGCAGCCGCCCCAGAAAATGGCACGTTCATAGAAGCGCCATCTTCTGGAGCTGTACCCAACTCATCCAGGGCCCTGGTGCGGTGGCTCACTGGGTAATAAAGGGGTTAAGGCCAGCTTGGCATTATCAGCTGGCCCTAAGCCCGAAATTCATGGGGTCACGCCAATATTAGACATGACCACCATGAATTTCTAGTAAAGTATTTAAAAAAACACAACACCCAGAATAAAGTCCTTTAATTGAAATAAACACACAATTCTTTATTGTTCTAAATTAAACCATTCCAGCTGAAGCCAATGTCTTCTGCAATAAAAGTAAAATAATTAAGCAACCTCATCCTTACCTTTCCATGGTTCCCAGGACAGCTTCAGCTCTGCTACATCGAGATGACAGGCTGGACCGCAGCAGAAAGCTGCCATCCAGCCTGTCATCCCGCGGACACTGTGAAGCGCAGGCATGCTTGCGCTCCTCAGTGTCTCGCTGTGACGGCATAAAGATGAGACAAGTTCATGTCCAATGAACTTGGCGCACCTCATGCACGTCACTGACAGCGTGGGAGAATTCTCCTGCATGAGGTGAGCTCATTCATGTCCAATGATCTCAGCTCAACTCATGCACGTCACTGACAGCGTGGGAAAATTCTCCTGCACTCAGCGCTACAGCGTGAGAATTCTCCCACGCTGTCAGTGACGTGCATGAGGTGAGCTCATTCATGTCCAATGAACTCAGCTGACCTCATGTACGTCACTGACAGCGTGGGAGAATTCTCACGCTGAAGTGCTGAGTGCAGGAGAATTCTCCCACGCTGTCAGTGACGTGCATGAGGTGCGCCGAGTTCATTGGACATGAACTCGGCTCATCTGGATGCCGTCACAGCCAGACACTGCAGAGCACAAGCATGCCTGCGCTTCTCAGTGTCTGCGGGATGACAGGCTGGATGGCAGCGTTCTGCTGCGGTCCAGCCTGTCATCTCGATGTAGCAGAGCTGAAGCTGTCGTGGGAACCATGGAAAGGTAAGGATGAGGTTGCTTTATTATTTTTCTTTTATTGCAGGAGATCGTTGGCTTCAGCTGGAATGGGCGTGATGGTAAGTATGGTTTAATTTAGAACAATAAAGGATTGTGTCTTTATTTCAATTAAAGGACTTTATTCTGGGTGTTTGTGTTTTTTTTAACTTTGACTATGGGGTTAGTAATGGGGGTGTCTTATAGACGCCTCTCCATTACTAACCTGGGCTTGATGTCAGCTGGCATTATAAGCTGACATCAACCCCAGCCCTATTACCCCACTGCCACCGCTACAGGGCAGTGGGAAGAGCGAGGCTAAGTGCCAGAATTGGCGCATCCTATGAATGCGCCATTTCTGGGGCGGCTGACGGCTGGTGTTTCTAGCCTGGGAGGGGGCCAATATTCATGGCTCCCTTCCTGGGCTATTAATATCAGCCCCCAGCTGTCTGCCTAGCCTTTGCTAGCTATTAAATTAGGTGGGACCCCACGTCATTTTTTTGGGGGGGTCCCCCATTTTAATAGCTAGTAAAGGCTATGTATTCAGCTGGGGGCTCATATTAGTAGCCTGGGAAGCTCCGTGGGTATTACCCCCTTCCCAGGCTTCAAACATCTGCCCCAGCCGTCTGCTTAACCTCCGCTAGAGCCTAAAATTAAGGGGAACCCCACGCCAACACTATCACTGTACTTCATATATATGTGACTGACATGTTTCTATCTATCTAATCTATGTGTGATGCTCTATTCTTTCGGTTCTAAATTGTCGGGTACCGGTGTATGCCGCTGCTGAATTGCCAGCTTTTCATGTTTCACTGTTGGCACTGTTCCCATCGATTTGGGCAATCACTGTAATGCCACAACCACCATGGCTGTGGCATTACAGTGAGTGGCAGACAATCCCTGCATGATTACTGCTCTAAATAGCGCCAGACATGCAGGACACGCTTTTGGTGCACGAACAGTTATCGAACATAACCTCGAACAGCCGAATTTTTTGCAAATCGTTCGGGTTCGTCGAACAACTCGAACACCGCCCAAAACAGCTCGAATTTGAGATTGGCGAACAGTTCTAGTCGAACACCGCTCATCTCTACTTAATACCTCTGACCATGTTGTTGACAGCAGTGACCTGGGGGTCAGAAATGCTTCCTGGGGCGATCCCCATGCTGTCCCCATGTCATTTGAGCACTGTCACTATCGTTTTGTGCACTTGTCTCCCATAGACTAACATTGGGCTCGTTGCTCGCGTCGAGCACCCGAGTATCACGGCGAGCTCAGCCCGAGCTTCGAGCGCCCGAGCATTTTAGTGCTCGATCAACACTAATCACCATCAATGAGTTTAACTGGCAAACAAACAAATTCTTCCCTTATCACTCCCAAACACTTTTTGCATAATAATTTGGATCACAGTGTACATGTGCTTTTCCACAAAACACCAGTGGTTCACGTAGCGAATCTTACAGTTCTAACTTGCCAACCGTGGTCTGTATGGGGTTGTTCAATAAAGGGCCCAAAATTAAGATAACATAGACGGGAGAGGTCTCTATGAATACGAATTCCTAAGTATTTGATACACTGTGAGGGCCAGGCAAAGGGAAAGTTGGACTGGATGGAATCCTGTATGGATTTAGGGAGGGAGACATCGAGGGCCTCAGACTTCGCTGCATTGATTTTAAAATTTGACCATGTAACAAAGTGATCTATTTCAGCCATAACAGCAGGGATGGATATATGTGATTGAGTGATATATACTAGGACATCATCAGCAAATGCAGAGCACTTGTACTACAGTGCTGGCCAAAAGTATTGGCACCCCTGCAATTCTGTCAGATAATACTCAGTTTCTTCCTGAAAATGATTGCAATCACAAATTCTTTGGTATTATTCTCTTCATTTAATTTGCTTGCAAGGAAAAAACACAAAAGAGAATGAAGCAAAAATCAAATCATTGATCATTTCACACAAAAAAAAAAAGGTCCAGACAAAAGTATTGGCACCCTCAGCCTAATACTTGGTTGCACAACCTTTAGCCAAAATAACTGCGAACAACCGCTTCTGGTAACCATCAATGAGTTTCTTACAATGCTCTGCTGGAATTGTAGACCATTCTTCTTTGGCAAACTGCTCCAGGTCCCTGATATTTGAAGGGTATCTTCTCCAAACTGCTATTTTGAGATCTGTCCACAGGTGTTCTATGGGATTCAGGTCTGGACTCATTGCTGGCCACCTTAGAAGTCTCCAGTGCTTTCTCTCAAACCATTTTATAGTGCTTTTTGAAGTGTGTTTTGGGTCATTGTCCTGCTGGAAGACCCATGACCTCTGAGGGAGACCCAGCTTTCTCACACTGGGCCCTACATTATGCTGCAAAATTTGTTGGTAGTCTTCAGACTTCATAATGCCATGCACCCGGTCAAGCAGTCCAGTGCCAGAGGCAGCAAAGCAGCCCCAAAACATCAGGGAACCTCCACCATGTTTGACTGTAGGGACCGTGTTCTTTTCTTTGAATGCCTCTTTTTTTTTCCTGTACACTCTATGTTGATGCTTTTTCCCAAAAAGCTCTACTTTTGTCTCATCTGACCAGAGAACATTCTTCCAAAACGTTTTAGGCTTTCTCAGGTAAGTTTTGGAAAACTCCAGCCTGGCTTTTTTATGTCTCGGGGTAAGAAGTGGGGTCTTCCTAGGTATCCTACCATACAGTCCCTTTTCATTCAGACGCCGACGGATAGTACGGGTTGACACTGTTGTACCCTCGGACTGCAGGGCAGCTTGAACTTGTTTGGATGTTAGTCGAGGTTCTTTATCCACCATCCGCACAATCTTGCATTGAAATCTCTCGTCAATTTTTCTTTTCTGTCCACACCTAGGGAGGTTAGCCACAGTGCCATGGCCTTTAAACTTCTTGATGACACTGCGCATGGAAGACACAGGAACATTCAGGTCTTTGGAGATGGACTTGTAGCCTTGAGATTGCTCATGCTTCCTCACAATTTGGTTTCTCAAGTCCTCAGACAGTTCTTTGGTCTTCTTTCTTTTCTCCATGCTCAATGTGGTAACACAAGGACACAGGACAGAGGTTGAGTCAACTTTAATCCATGTTAACTGGCTGCAAGTGTGATTTAGTTATTGCCAACACCTGTTAGGTGCCACAGGTAAGTTACAGGTGCTGTTAATTACACGAATTAGAGAAGCATCACATGATTTTTCAAAGGGTGCCAATACTTTTGTCCACCCCCCTTTTTAGGTTTGGTGTGGAATTATATCCAATTTGGCTTTAGGACAATTCTTTTTGTGTTTTTTTCATTGAAGACGATTTAAATGAAGAGAATAATACCAAAGAATTTGTGATTGCAATCATTTTCAGGAAGAAACTGAGTATTATCTGACAGAATTGCAGGGGTGCCAATACTTTTAGCCAGCACTGTAGGTGCCTCCCACCTCAATCCACCTAATATTGGGGTTATGGCGAATTGATGAGAGCAGGTGCTCTGTCACTAGGATGTATAAGAGAGGGGACAGAGGACATCCCTGCCTTGTCCCATTGGTGATTATGAAAGGTGATGAAAATGTTCCATTTATCTTCAGCCTAGGTGACGTATTGCGATACAGGTCCGTGATTTTGCCTATAAAAGGGTCCCCTAGACCCCTACCCCAAGCTTTTTAAGGGAATAATATATGGTGTGCCAGGAGACTCCATGGAGTGCTTTCTCAACATCCAACGAGAGTATCTAATTACAAATTTTTAACTGCATCTAGCCCAGGAAATACTTTGTGCCTAGGAGCAGTGTCTGCTAGTCAGCGTATTATCCCAGCTGTTAAGCAAGCTACACCACCTGTAGTTTGGACACTTAATTTTTTCAAAGGAAATGGTTCGGGCCCCCGGGACACTCAGTGAAGAGCATCAGGGAGACACCCCAAGGCATAGGGGCTGGGACTGGCGGTAGGACGCCTTGCGGTGGACCGCCGAGCTCGATCCTTATAAAAGCTTTTTAACTGCAGCAGCTTTAGTGGACGCTACTGGAGCTGGAATTACGCGGCTGCTGGCATGAGACTTGCCCTCCAATAGATCCTTGTAAAAGGATTTAAAGTGTATTCATTCAAATTAGAGAGACAATTTAAATTAAAAAGCTTAGACCTGCCTCCGCCACAGGGGGGCTCGCTCGACCCACCAGCGGACAGGCACCAATATTGGGAGAGGCGGGCTGGCCGTCAGGGTCCACTGCAGCTCTGGAACAAACCCGGCGACACGGAGGTCGCACGGGCAGGAACGGACTGGCCGTGTCGGCTTCGCACTTTTTTGGTTTTAGAAGGGCATGACATGCCTATATCTGTGTCTCCCCCTCCTTTTACTCCTCCACCTCTTTTCTTTTTGCATGACTATATGTACTTGTCACTTTTCCTTGTGTTAGTTGAGTCTTCTGAGCAGTTTGTCAGCTTTTGGACACCTTTGAAGGTGTTTTCTATGTATTTCTATGTGTTTTTGTTTGCCTGCCATTGGTTTTAACGGTGTTCGAAGGTGTTCGACGAACAGTTCTGCGAACATACGGGTGTTCGACGAACCGAACCGAACTCGAACACTACGGGGGTGGCTCAACACTATTCATAATACAAAACTTTTTCATCAGACAGTGAAAATCCCGATAAGTTCCAAATCAAATATCATTTGACTAGCCAATCCAGTTTCGTCATCTATGTCATTATATTCGAATGTAAGAAATTATATGTGGGAAGGACAACGCAACAGTTACATAAAAGAATAAACTCGCACAGGTATAATATAAAAGAAGGATTTTTACAACATGGCCTTTCTAGGCATTATGCGATATATCACAATAAAAGGATCTCCTTTTGGGTGATCCCTATTGTCCATGTCCCCCATGAGACCTCCAACCGAGTCCAGACTCTTGACAGGAAAGAGATCTTCTGGATTCATCAGTTGAGCACTATAAATCCACATGGACTCAACGAAACAACTGATTTGTTTAATTAATTGAGATATATATATATGGATTCTGCTTTGTTCCTTTGTACAACCCACCTCCTTTTTCTCTGTATTTTGTAATGATGAATGTTACTGACAAACATCCGCTCTTTCTATGAAGGGGTTTCATCCCTTCATTGTGGTTTATCTTTGCTTCCTTTTTTTTAACCCCGTTTTTTCCATTAGTTTTGACTAGTGTTGAGCATTCCGATACTGAAATATCGGGTATCGACCGATATTCGCTGTATCGGAGTTCCGATACTGAGTTTCGATACTTTTAGAATATCGAATACCGGAATCGGAAGTTCCCATAATGCAATGCCAGTTTCATTTTATTCAGCCAATGAGGATCCTAAGAAGTGTGGGCACATCCTGTTATGCATGTTAGGCATGTTAACTAATGGTATGGCTGTGATTGGCTGCTAAAATGATGTCATGATGCACTATAAAAGCCGCCGCCGCCATTTTGGGTTCACTCTGCTGTGAATTCAGTTAGGGATAGGACGCTGCTGTTCTGAGGGACAGTTTTAGCTACCGATTTGCTTTATTGTGCTTTACCCAGGCTACTTTATAAGCTTTCTTTTGCCTTGCAGCGCTAGTGCACAGTTCTCTGCACTGTTCACGGCGGTCTGCGAGGTCTCTGTGTGTGAGTGCAGCTGATGCTGTAGTGTGTTCTGCAGCCACGTCCGGTTGTAGTCCGCTCAGCGTGCGTCACTGCCTCATACATTGTCCTTTTTTGATTGCTCATTTTTCTTGATTTTTCCTATTAGTGTGGTTCCATCCGTATCCAGCTAGATTGCTTCCAAAAACACTATATAGGAGTAGATAGAGAAGCTTTCTTTTGCCTTTCAGCGCTAGTGCACAGTTCTCTGCACTGTTCACGGCTGTCTGCGAGGTCTCTGTGTGTGAGTGCAGCTCACGCTGTAGTGTGTTCTGCAGCCACGTCCGGTTGTAGTCAGCTCAGCGTGCGTCACTGCCTCATGCATTGTCCTTTTTTGATTGCTCATTTTTCTTGATTTCTCCTAATAGTGTGGTTCCAACCGTATCCAGCTAGATTGCTTCCAAACACACTATATAGGAGTAGATAGAGGAGCCTTTCTGCAGCCTTGTGCCCTGCAGCCCCAGCCAGATTAGTATTAGCCTATTTTTTGTAGCCTCATCTATTGCATTGTAGGTTACCTTCCTGCAATGTAATAGCTCCAAGAAGTTTGTGATACTATCGGCTTTACATCTTTGGGCACATCCAGTGTCTTTTTATGAAAAAAAAAAACGTAAATAAAGTTCACCAAACACTCCACTTTACAGTTGTGTAGGCCACATTAGCTCATATTAAAGTGTAGTCCACACTTTATAAAATTAGTGTTTCTTACACCTGATAGCAGGTGTTCAGGAATAAGCACACTAAGCCCTTAGTACTTTTCTGCCTATCTTTATTAGTCTACCAAGATGAAGAAGGCTCGTGGGCGTGGGCATGGGCGTGGAGTTTCTGCAGGGAGAGGACATGGGGATTCTGTGCCTGCTGCGGGCACCAGTGACTCAGCATCCCCCAGTTTTACCAGGCAACAGTCCTTTATGCGCAGCTTTGTAGGAGCTCGCTCTACCCCACTGCTGCGGGAGGACCAAATTGAAGCCGTTGTCGGATGGATGGCAGCTAACGCATCGACTTCAATTAGTTCCAGATCCTCTCAGGTCCTGAGCACTGAAGAGCACCCATCTGTCTCTTCACCACCTGCCAAATTGCCCAGGCAGTCAGAGAGCCCTGGACAGGAGCCATCTCTACTTCTGTTCAATGAATCTCTTGTCTTGGAAAGAGGGGGCCAGCCAAGCAGAATTCTAGAATTAGAAGAAGAGGTAGTATGCAGTGATGCGCAACTGCTTTGTCTCTCTGAATCTGAAGAGGCGGGTGGGCCAGTGCCTATGGTCAGCACACCTCAGTACGCATCTGATGATGAGACTCAGGTGCCACTTTCTGGTGCGTACTGTGCTCTTGAGACTACCCAGGAGAAGAAGTTGTTTGAAGAGGGTAGTGTAGATGATGAGGTCCTTGACCCATCATGGCGTGAGGTACAGGAAGGTGGTGGGAGCAGCTCTGAGGAAGAGATTCCCCGAATGGCCCAAAAAGGAGGGAGAGGGAGGGGGCAGACTTAGTTGCCACTTCGGCATCCATTAGGAGCATGCATCTTCCAAAACCCAAAACGGGTGCTCCCAAGACTTGCAGTGCCTGGTCCTTTTTTGACACAGTTGCAGATGACATTTGCTTTGTCAAATGCAAGCTGTGTAATCAGAAAGTGAAAAGAGGGAATAGCGTCAGCAACCTCAATACCACAAATATGTGGAAACATGTGTGGACCAAGCACGTGGTGGAGTTACAAAAACACACTGAAGACCTAGGCCAACCTACAGCGCCACTTACCACCTCCTCAGCTCGTGTTGTAGCCTCTTCCTCCAGCTCACACACAGCTGGTTCGGCTTCCTCACAGGATCGCCATGGAAGAACCTCTGGCACTGTTGTACAGAGACACAGTGTCATTCCACCCACAGCACCACATTCCCTGTCATCCTCAAACTCCCAGGCCAGTCTATAGCCATCGTTAGCACAGGCATGGGTGAAAAGGCGCCCATACTCGGCAAACCACCCCCGAGCACAGGCTCTGAATGCTGGCATTGCAAAACTACTGTCCCTTGAAATGCTATCATTCAGGCTGGTGGAGACTGACACCTTCCGTAACTTGATGGCATTGGCAGTCCCACAATACAATGTGCCCAGATGCTTTTATTTAAGCAGGCAAGCCGTCCCTGCCCTGCAACAGCATGTGGAGGGAAAAATTAAACATGCGCTACAAAACGCCGTCAATAGCAAGGTCCACCTGACCACCGATGCGTGGACCAGTAAGCATGGACAGGGACGATACTTTCCCTCACTGCCCATTGGGTAAATGTTGTGGAGAGGGGTACAGATCTTGAGAGTGGCGCTGTACTTGTTCTGACAACTCCAAGGATTGCAGGAATCTAGTCTGTACACATTGACTCCTCCTCATACTCCAGTTCCTCTGAATCAGCGCTGCAGGAGCCGTCACGGTCTACCTCCACATCGACCCGTGAACGGTTACCTGTTACGACCGATATGAGCACAGCCGTGGCCAAAAGTCAACAGGCAGTATTGAAATTAATTTATTTGGGGAATCGAAGCCGCACAGCGCAGGAGCTCTGGAATGCCATCAAGCAGCAGAGCAACGTGTAGTTTGTGCCAGCGAATCTCCAGCCAGGCATGGTAGTGTGTGACAATGGCCGAAATCTGGTGGCAGCTCTGGGCCTAGGCAACCTCATTCACATCCCATGTCTGGCACATGTGCTCAACTTGGTTGTGTAGAGTTTTTTGAGGGACTATCCGGATCTTGATGCACTGCTGCACAAGGTCCGCATAGAGTGCGCTCACTTGCGGCGTTCCAGCATCGCAAGATCGCGCATTGCAGCTCTGCAGCGCCGATTATGCCTTCCGGAACATCGCATCATATGTGACCTACCCACCAGGTGGAATTCAACGTTACATATGTTGGAGAGGTTGTGTGAGCAGCAGGCAGCAGTAATGAAGTACCAGCTGCAGCAGGCGCAAACAAGTCGCACTGCGCGCCATTCATACTTCACCACCACTGAGTGGGCCTCTATGAAGGACATCTGCCACGTTTTGCGTGCCTTCGATTATTCCACGCGGATGGCGAGTGCAGATGATGCACTAGTCAGCATGACTATCCCCCTTATCTGCCTGCTTGAAAAAACACTGCAAAAACTAAGGGAGGAGGTTTTGGAAGAGGTGGAGGATGAGGAGTCACAAATGCCATCTGCTTCTGTACAGTCTGTGCAACGTGGTTCCTCACAAAGGCCTAGGCAGGGGGCACTTTGTGAGGAGGATGAGGAGGAGTCAATGGAGGAGGAAGACATCTGTCCAGAGGAGGGAGGTACACAATGCTCTAGTAGTCAGAATCTAGAGCGAGGGTGGGGTGATGCAGAGCAGGCAGAGATCACGCCTCAAGCAGGGGACAGCATTTCTTGGCCAGTTGGCAGTCTGCAGCACATGGTTGATTTCATGCTGCAGTGCCTGAGAAACGACCGACGCATCACCCACATTCTCAACACGGCTGATTATTCGGTGTCCACCCTCCTAGATCCTCGCTACCGGGACAACTTACAAAGCCTCATAACACCATTGAACCGGGAGCGTAAAATGCGGGAGTACAAAGACACATTGGTGCATTCCATCATGTTCTCCATTCCACCTGAGAGCAGTGCTGCTAGTGCTTTACAAAGCAGCTCAGTGCGTCGAGTCAGTGGAGGAAGCTCTGCACAAAGAGGGAGCAGAAGCAGAGCCTCAGCACAAGGCAAGACCAGTATGGCCCAAATGTGGCAAAGTTTTGTGTCCCCGCCACAAATGTCTACACCATCACAGACGGCTCCAGTCAGTAGGAGGCAACGTTTCCGTCAGATGGTGACAGACTACATGTCTTGCCCTCTCAGTGTATTCCCAGACGGCTCTTCCCCCTACAAGTTTTGGGTCTCTAAGCTGGATACATGGCCAGAGCTTAGCCAGTATGCATTGGAGGTGCTGGCTTGCCCTGCTGCTAGTGTAATATCGGAACGCGTCTTTAGTGCCGCAGGTGGTGTACTAACAGACCATCGCATCCGACTATCCTCCGATAACGTTGACCAGCTTACTTTTCTGAAAATGAATAAGGCCTGGATCTCGCATGACTTTGCCAGTCCTCTTCCAGATTCAATAATTGGTTGTCAACTGTATCCAGGTCTCCTGTTGTGTTCATGTTTCTACCACCTGAACTGTAATCCCTGGGCTCCAACACCGCCAGTTGCTGCTCAGAAGTGCCGACTGCACAGTCAGCACTTGCTCCAGTGTTATTGGGGTTCAGTAACGTCAGCTGTTCCCCTGCTGTGTGTCCGGCAATTTCTCCTGCTCTGTCCACATTCACACTACTACTGATTTTAAACTTGCTCCAATTAGGCCTCTGGCTTCACTCTGTTTTTAGTATTTACACAGGGTTCCAGTACCGCCAGCTGTTTCCCAGCAGTGTCTTTGGCAAGGGTACTCCCTCCTGCCCAGCCTGGTTCCAGCACGCCAGCTGTTTCCAGGTAGTGTCAACGTCACTATGCCTCCGATACGGTGTCCTGTCGTGTTGCGGTCGGGTTAGCCGACTCTATGGTGCCTGCAGTTTAGGTAACTCCTATGTGGGCTGTGGGATCTCGCAATGAAGGCTGGTTCCATAATGCCAATAAGACAAGCACCCCCTGTAGGACTGTGGGTTTCGGTAAGTCCGGCTGGCTCGCGGCCTTGCAAATTTTTTTTTCATGTGTACCTTCTGCTGCCTATCTGAGTTCCAGTACCATTAGCTGGTCCGCGGTAGTTCCATTGGCTCTTGTACCTTCTGCTACCCATCCGGGTTCCAGTACTGTCATCTGGTTCTCGGCAGTGTCTTTTGGCATGGGTACTCCCTCCTGCCCAACCTGGTTCCAGCACGCCAGCTGTTTCCGGGTAGTGTCAACATCACTTTGCTTCCAATACGTTGTCCTGTCGTGTTGCGGTCGGGTTAGCCGACTCTATAATGCCTGCAGATTAGGTGACTCCTATGTGGGCTGCGAGATCTCGCAATGAAGGCTGGTTCCATAGTGCCAATAGGACAAGCACCCCCTGTAGGACTGTGGGTTTCGGTAACTCCGGCCGGCTCGCGACCTTGCAACTTTTTTTTCATGTGTGCCTTCTGCTGCCTATCTGAGTTCCAGTACGATTAGCTGGTCCTCGGTAGTTCCATTGGCTCTTGTACCTTCTGCTACCCATCCGGGTACCAGTACCGTCAGCTGGTCCTCGATAGTTCCATTGGCTCTTGTACCTTCTGCTACACATCCAGGTTCGAGTACCGTCAGCTGGTTCCAGGCAGTGCCTTTGGCTTAGGTGCCTCCTTCTCGGTATCCAAGTTCCACCAACGTCTGCTGGTCCTTGGTAGTGCTTTCTGGCACAGGTACCTACTGCTTAGTAACCGAGTTCCAGTACCGTCAGCTGGTCCTTGGTAGTTCCATTGGCTCTTGTACCTTCTGCTACCCATCCGGGTTCCACTACCGTCAGCTGGACCTCGGTAATTCCATTGGCTCTTGTACCCTCTGCTACCCATCCGGGTTCCAGTACCATCAGCTGGTCCTCGGTAGTTCCATTTGCTCTTGTACCTTCTGCTACCCGTCCGGGTTCCAGTACCGTCAGCTGGTTCTCGGCACTGTCTTTGGCACGGGTACTCCCTCCTGCCCAGCCTGGTTCCAGCATGCCAGCTGTTTCCGGGTAGTGTCAACATCACTTTGCCTCCAATACGTTGTCCTGTCGTGTTGCGGTCGGGTTAGCCGACTCTATAATGCCTGCAGATTAGGTGACTCCTATGTGGGCTGCGAGATCTCGCAATGAAGGCTGGTTCCATAGTGCCAATAGGACAAGCACCCCCTGTAGGACTGTGGGTTTCGGTAACTCCGGCCGGCTCGCGACCTTGCAACTTTTTTTTCATGTGTACCTTCTGCTGCCTATCTGAGTTCCAGTACCATTAGCTGGTCCTCGGTAGTTCCATTGGCTCTTGTACCTTCTGCTACCCATCCGGGTACCAGTACCGTCAGCTGGTCCTCGATAGTTCCATTGGCTCTTGTACCTTCTGCTACCCATCCAGGTTCGAGTACCGTCAGCTGGTTCCAGGCAGTGCCTTTGGCTTAGGTGCCTCCTTCTCGGTATCCAAGTTCCACCAACGTCTGCTGGTCCTTGGTAGTGCTTTCTGGCACAGGTACCTACTGCTTAGTAACCGGGTTCCAGTAACGTCAGCTGGTCCTCGGTAGTTCCATTGGCTCTTGTACCTTCTGCTACCCATCCGGGTTCCACTACCGTCAGCTGGACCTCGGTAGTTCCATTGGCTCTTGTACCCTCTGCTACCCATCTGGGTTCCAGTACCGTCAGCTGGTCCTCGGTAGTTCCATTTGCTCTTGTACCTTCTGCTACCCATCCGGGTTCCAGTACCGTCAGCTGGTTCTCGGCAGTGTCTTTGGCATGGGTACTCCCTCCTGCCCAGCCTGGTTCCAGCATGCCAGCTGTTTCCGGGTAGTGTCAACGTCACTTTGCCTCCAATACATTGTCCTGTCGTGTTGCGGTCGGGTTAGCCGACTCTATGGTGCCTGCAGTTTAGGTGACTCCTAAGTGGGCTGCTGGATCTCGCAATGAAGGCTGGTTCCATAGTGTCAATAGGACAAGCACCCCCTGTAGGACTGTGGGTTTCGGTAACTCAAGCCGGCTCGCGGCCTTGCAACTTTTTTTTTCATGTGTACCTTCTGCTGCCTATCTGAGTTCCAGTACCATTAGCTGGTCCTTGGTAGTTCCATTGGCTCTTGTACCTTCTGCTACCCATCCGGGTTCCAGTACCGTCAGCGGGTTCCAGGCAGTGCCTTTGACTTAGGTGCCTCCTTCTCGGTATCCGAGTTCCACCAACATCTGCTGGTCCTTGGTAGTGCTTTCTGGCACAGGTACCTCCTGCTTAGTAACTGGGTTCTAGTACCGTCAGCTGGTCCTCGGTAGTTCCATTGGCTCTTGTACCTTTCGCTATCCATCCGGGTTCCAGTACCGTCAGCTGGTTCCAGGCAGTGCCTCAGCCTTCTTGTACCTTCTGATACATTTCCAAGTTCAACCTTTTTGAAATGGTGTTTGGTAATCACTCTGGATCTCCCTGACGACGACCCTGAAGACGATGACCCTGAAGACCACCCCGAAGAAGACGAAGACCCCGAAGACGATGACCCTGAAGACGATGACCCTGAAGACCACCCCGAAGACGACGACCCTGAAGACGACGACCCTGAAAACCACCCCGAAGAAGACGAGGACCCTGAAGACGACGACCCTGAAGACGACGACCCTGAAGACCACCCCAAAGAAGACGAGAACCCGGAAGACGACGACCCTGAAGACGACGAACCTGAAGACCACCCCAAAGAAGACCAAGAAGATGACCCTAAAGAAGATGACCAAGAGGACAAAGAACAAGAAGACAACCACCAAGATACAGAAGAACAAGAGACAGAAGACCAAGAAGCAGAAGAACAAGAAGCTGCAGAACAAAAAGCAGAAGAACATTAAGCATAAGACTAAAAATCAGAGCAAAAGATATTATCTAAATTATAAGCAGAAGAAGACTAAGCAGTGTATGGGGGTGAGTCCGTTCCTCCTCGTGGTGCCCCTGGAAAAGACCTGCTGCTGCAGGCCAAACTGAACGCCGACAAATCCTGTTGTAAATCTTTTGTGACAAGCAGAACGGAAGGTGTAATCTTCAAACTTTTATAGATAACAACTACAGGAATGCCTGTCACAAATAAGAATATGATGAAGAAGAAGAATATGAAGAAGATGAAGAAGTAGAATATGAAGAAGAATAATAGTTGAATAAGAAGAATATGAAGAATGTAAAAAAAATGAATAATAGGAAGAAGGTGAAGAACAAGAAGATGAATAAGGTGAAGAAGAAGTTGATGAAAAAGATGCTGCTGCTGAGGATGATGATGGAGAAAGAAGGAAAGAAAGGGTTTATTTTCATTCCGATATGTGTCCCATTAACTTGCATTGGTTTCCGGTATCGGAATCGGCGATATCCGATATTTTTTGGGTATCGGTCCGATCCAATCCGATCCGATATTTCACGATATCGGAAGGTATCGCTCAACACTAGTTTTGACCCATCAATTGCTATGTAATTTTTACGGGGATCACCTAACTGCAATTTCTCATAATATTGCACATTCCTTCTTTTAAACTAGTCTAAGAACTTTGGAGCTTCTTTTATCCATTATTATTATTATTACTTTTTTTTTTATCTCATAGATTCTTGTGAAACTATCACCAAATAAAGATATCAAATCAAATTCACCCATCGCTCAATGGTTTAAAACAGCGGCAGCAGGGTCCTGACAAAGAACTAATGGGTCAACATCATAGGTTCAAGCGCTCCCCTAGCTTGTAAAATTTGTTAATTCATTTAACTACTTTTTTAATATATTTTTTAATATATTAAAAAAAATCTGCATTTATATTTTTAAATGTATGAGTAATGTTTTTAAGTGATATATCCTTTATTATGCTTTATGATTGTTTTGTGTGTGCTTTACGGTGTATACATGCATTTAGTCTCATTCTCTGCCCACTGGGTGTGGTGATCTTTTTGGATTGAGGAGTCTCCATGTGCATTCTTACGCTATAAATAACAGACCCTGTATGTGTATGTGTATAGACTGTCCTGAGAAAGTGGTGTGATCATAGAAATAAAGTCTATTTGATCATTACATCGACTTGGTTTCCTCTGGTACATTATTCTGACAGGCGAGCAGTGCAGTCTGATGCCCCGTTGTCTTCACCCAACAAAGGATCATTGCTTCGGGGTTTGCAGCAGCCACCAATGCTAAGTACAGTGGCTGTGTCTTACACAACCCTAATAGGTGAGTGAATTTGAATTATCTTTCACGAATATTCCTTTTATCTTGGATAAGACCCTATGTGCGCTCTATATTCCTTCTAGTTACCTTGAGACTATGAGAAATAAGATTCTCTGGTCTGATGAGATGAAGATAGAACTTTTTGGTGATAATTCTAAGCGGTATGTGTGGAGAAAACAAGGCACTGCTCATTACCTCCCCAATACAGTCCCAACAGTGAAACATGGTGGTGGCAGCATCATGCTATGGGGGTGTTTTTCAGCTGCAGGGACAGGATGACTGGTTGCAATTGAAGGAAACATGAATGCGGCCAAGTACAGAGATATCCTGGATTAAAACCTCTTCCAGAGACCTCAGACTTGGTTGAAGGTTCACCTTCCAACAAGACAATGACCCTAAGCACACAGCTAAAATAACAAAGGAGTGGCTTCAGAACAACTCTGTGATCATTCTTGACTGGCCCAGCCAGTGCCCTGACCTAAACCCAATTGAGCATCTCTGTAGAGACGTGAAAATGGCTGTTCACCAACGTTCACAATTCAACCTGACGGAACTGGAGAGGATCAGCAAGGAAGAATGGCAGAGGATCCCCAAATCCAGGTGTGAAAAACTTGTTGCATCATTCCCAAGAAGACTCATGGCTGTACTAGCTCAAACGGGTGCTGCTACTCAATACTGCACAAAGGGTCTGAAACTTATGTGTGTCACCCAGGGGGAATATAGGGGACTCGGTACCTGGGCCTTTTACCTTGTTTAGGAGGTCACGGCAGTCGACTCCCGGGCCCGTACTCTGGGTCTCTCTTTTAAAAGGGGGTTTTTGTGTACAGTTTGTCTCGTGACGCCACCTGTGGTTTCCGGTAATGGTTACCGGCGCTGCTGCAGACCTCCGGGGGTGATGGGATGGCAGCTGGGATGTTTCCGCTCCCCACAGGTGGAGCGAGCCCCCGGGGCAGTGTAGGTGCAGATGATGGTGATGCTGGGGCTTGTAGTGCAGGAGAGATGGCGCAGCAGGAGTAACTGACAGAGACAGGGGATTCACTTCAGTAACTTTACTGGTGCGGATGTCAGGTACGGTCCAGGGTACTCGGTAGGAAGGGTGCACTCCAGGACTTCTCCCCAGTGAGCGAGTATAAGGCCTCCTGGTCCGTGTCTCCCTCTCTCTCTAAGCTCCTGGCCAGCCTGCAACTGAGCCTAGCTTCTGTGTCGTGCTGTTCCTTCACCTGTCGCTGGGTAGTAGGACCTTTCTCTGGCAACCACTATCCCTGGACGCCGGGGTCTTCATGGTTCCTAGTCCTGTCAAGGGTTTAGCTTCAGGTCGACCAGGGACTTGTAGTCCTCCTGGTATGCCGGTAGTCCCTACTGGGTATAGAGGACCCTGTAGGCGCAGACCCGGTGTCCGGTTTGTGTCTTGGGGTGAGCCTATGATGCTCCTCTGCCCCCTGAACTCCTCTCTCCTCTCCTCTTTGCCTCTGGCCACACTCAGGGCCCTCAATACAGCAGCAGACGTGCTGCATCTTCACTGCTCTCAGTGGCAGCACACTCTCTGAACAACTAACTCTGACTGCCTGGCTCCACTCTCCATATATATATATCCCTAACGGGCTCCCTCTGGTGGTATGAGGTGGAAGGGTGGAGGTGTTTGTTTGTAATGAGGGCCTCTTGTGGAGAAGTCCATCCATGCACCCTTTTGGGTCCAGTGGTACCTGTGAACAGCAGGGTGCCACATTCCCCCCTAGTACAAATCAGTATTCCTGAACTGAACCATTTTGTAACAGGTTACAACAATAATAATAACAATAACAATAATAAAGTTACAGTAAGTCCCGAAACCCGGTGTCCATTTCACCGAAGAAGGTGTAACAGGAGAAACATGAGGGACCCGTCTGAAAACCCTCAAAGTAGGCCCTGGGCATGGCTACAGGGCATAAGTGATCAAGGTGTTGGACCACATCTTCGGCCATGCCAAACGGGTGGTCAAATAAGGGGGCACTTTTGATGAGTGTAACTATTTACAAGGACAGTTTTTGGCTGCTCACAGTCCTCAGCCTACAAGTCTTTATACCCTTGCGGGTAACTAAATGTACACATTATTTTTCAGTTTACACAATAAACAATAGGCAATACCCAACTTGGTAACTATTTATACTTTAGGCATTTTGTATTTTAATCCCTAAACCTGGCAGGGATTTGGCCTTGTGTGCTGCGTGTGGACCTTCGTAGCACTGGGGTGGTACTGGTGTTTGTGCATACACTCTCTGTTAACCTATCAGGTGTACGTGCTGGTAGATTATAAAACTGCCTCAATCTCTCTTCAGGCTCTGTTTCAGCGGGTGATCGTCCTCTGGCTGGGGACTCTTCCTGTTCCTGAGCAGGTTCTTCTAGGGCGCTCACAGGTTCTTCTTGTGGTTGATAGAAGTGTATTACTGGTATGATAACTGCTCCATCAAGTTGAGGCCAGTCCGCAGGGAAATCTCCTAGAACTGTGTGAAGCACATCTTCCTTGGGTTCTTCCGGTGCTATAGGAGGTACTTCTTCCTCCGTTGTCTTTAGTAGACCTGGGCACAATTTCAAGTGGTCTCTTGAGACTGTTGCGGTCGTTTTACCTCCATCCTTACTGATCAGGCAGGTTTTACTGTTGTCAAATCTGGAGTTTAGCACGGTGTCATCGAGCTTGTGACCTCTTCTTTTCCGCTTTAGCACTATCTCTCCAGATGCCAAGGGTTCTGCTGGTGCATGTTTGTTATACTGCTCTTCCTGTCTTTCCCTCACCTTGTTTAGACTGTCTTCGACACAGGCCTGTACCTTCCTGTACTGCTCTTGCCGACTTGTGTCCCAAATCTTCAGTGGACGTATCTGCAGCAGGTTCTACCACTCCGAGCTCCAGGTCCATGGGCAATTTTCCAGGTCTTGCTCTCATAAGGTACGCTGGGGTACAATTTGTAGAACTCACGGGTATGTGGTTATACAGGTCCACTAGGTCAGGTAGCTTTTCTGGCCACTGGTTCCTTTTTTCTAAAGGTAGGATTTTCAACAGGTCTATAATGATGTTGTTCATCTTCTCGCACATACCGTTGGTTTGCGGATGATATGGCGTAGTCCGGATCTTCTTGCATCCATACAGGTGACAGAATTATTTAAACAGCTCAGCTTCAAAAGCAGGGCCTTGATCTGTTAGCACCTTGTCCGGGTATCCACGGGGTCTGCAGAAGTAGGCTTGGAACGTTCTTGCTGCAGTTTCTGCTGTCAGATCCTTGACAGGGGCTACCACCAGGAACCGGGAATAGTGATCCACCATGGTCATGGCATAGGAATAGCCTGATCTGCTGGGTGACAGTTTGACGTGATCCAGAGCGACAATCTCCAGGGGTTGAGTTGTCTTGATGGACTGCAAGGGTGCTTTCTGGCTGCCGTAGTCTTTTCTTCTGAGGCTACAGGGCCCACAATTCCGGCACCACCTTTCTATGGAGCTCCGCATTCCAACCCAATAGAACCGGTCCTTCAGCAGGGTTTCCAGCTTCTTCCAGCCAAAGTGACCTGCTTGATCGTGGTAGGCCTCTAACACCATTTGGATATCTGTCCTGGGTACAACAATCTGCCACACCATTTCATGGGTCTTGGGGTTGACATACCTTCTGCACAGCTTCTCTTTGTAGATGTAGCTTGTGGGGGAGCATTCTTCTCCAGGTGAGAACCTTCTTGGGTTATCAGTCTTTTGATGAGGTTGACAACTGGGTCACTGTCCTGGGTCTCCTTCCAGCTGTGATGAGGTAGAGGGTTTGGCGCCCTACCTTGACATCTTATGGAGGCGTGCTGTTCATGGACCATTCCATTTCTGTGGAAAGCAGGTAGTTCAATTTCTTCGAGATCATCCACTTCATCCTCGGTGTCCGACTGGTGGGGCATTCTTGACAAGGCATCAGCATTGATATTCTTGTGACCTGCCCGGTACTTGATTGTGAACTGATAATTCGACAGTCTGGCCACACTGTTCCATGGCTCCCAACCTGACTGTCTCCGGGTGTGTCAAGGGATTATTGTCGGTAAAGGCTGTGAATTTAGTTGAGGCTAGGTAATGCTTGAATCTTTCAGTGATAGCCCAGACCAAGGCCAGCAACTCCAGCTTGAAGGAACTGTAATTCTCCGGGTTCCTCTCAGATTCCTGCTGGCATACGCAATTACCTTTTCTCTGCCGTTTTGCTTCTGGGACAACACAGCTCCCAGTCCCTCGTTGCTGGTGTCGGTGTACAACAGAAAAGGCTGGCTGTAGTCAGGGTAAGCCAGGATTTCTTCACTGGTTAGGACTTCCTTCATTGATGCAAAGGACTCAGTCTGCTCTTTGCCCCACTGGAATGGGGGACTTTTCCCTCTTTTGGACTTGTCCTACCAGGAGATCTTGTAGAGGTGCTACCTTTTTGGTATAGTCCTTTATGAACCTCCTGTAGTACCCGACCAGTCCCAAGAATTGCCGTACTTCTTTGATGCTTCTCGGTTCAGGCCACTTCTGGATGGCAGTGACCTTCTCTGGGTCTGGTGCTACTCCCTCTGAGCTGACTATGTGTCCCAGGTACTGAACCTTCTGCTTGAGCAAGTGGCATTTAGAAGGTTTTAGTTTCATCCCGTACCGGGACAATGCTTCAAATACCTCCGCCAGGTGCTTCAGATGGTCTTCATACATCCTCGAGTACACGATAACATCATCCCGGTATAGCAGCACTGTCTCAAAGTTCTGGCGTCCCAAGCAACACTCCATCAACCTCTGGAATGTTCCGGGTGCGTTGCAGAGTCCAAATGGCATGCTGTTGAACTCGCACAATCCCATCGGGGTGATGAAGGCTGTCTTCTCTCGGTCTTCCTCAGCAACAGAGACTTGCCAGTACCCGCTAGTGAGATCCAATGTAGAGAAATAATTGGCAGATTTTAGTGCAGCCAGGGACTCCTCTATACGGGGCAAAGGGTATGCATCTTTATGTGTTATTCGATTAATTTGTCTACAATCTACACACATCCTCATGCTACCATCCTTCTTTCTGACCAGGACCAGGGGAGCTGCCCAGGGGCTACAGCTATCCCTTATTACCCCTGCCTTTTTCATGTCATGCAACATTTCCTTGGCTTTTTGGTAATGTGCTGGTGGTATGGGTCTGTAACACTCCTTAATGGGTGGATGGTTACCGGTGGGTATGTGGTGTTGTACCCCTTTAACCCTTCCAAAATCAAGTGGGTGTTTACTAAACACTTGTTCATATTCCTGAACCACTCTGTAGACACCATGTTATTGATGGACAGGAGTGGCGTCAGTTCCAACATGGAGCTGTTGACACCAATCCTCCAGCTGAGCTTCGGAGTCATTGTCCTCCACTGTATCCGGTGGGGTCAAGGATTCCACTGTGTGTATGGCATCATCATTCACAGTATACAGTCGGGCAACAGTGGCGTATCGTGGCAATTTAACTTCCTCCTCCCCACAATTTAGGAGACGTACAGGTACCCTTCCATTGAGTACATCAACTACCCCTCTAGCAGTTAGGAGTGTAGGTCTGTGTTCTGAACTGATGGGCTCCACTACCGCCTGGTAGTTCTGTCCCTTGAGACCTATTGCTGCACTACACCAGATCAGCATTTCACTTACTGGGGGAATCACAATGGGTATCGGGTCTGTCACCCGTACATTACCAATCTCACCACCTGTTAGCTTTACCTGTTGCTGGTACAGGAGGGCGCGAATTTCCTTCTGGAGCACCTTCCTCTGCCCCGGTTTGGCAGTGTCAGCCATCTGTTGGAGTAAGAACAACACTTCTCCCAAACAGTTACCAACTACATTTGTACCAAGTATCATATACAAGTCTGTATCACCAGGGTTAGACTCCACTACAATCAGCCCTTGGTCCTTTAGTTCCGCTCTCCCCACCTTCACTGTCACATCCTTAACCCCTACTAGGTTAAGAGGAAGGCCACTGGATGCATACACAGAGAGATTTGGGGCTGGCGGATGGAGTTCATCTAGGGACCTGTAGCTTTTGTAGAGGATGTTAGGTATGATGGTTACCTGCGACCTGGTGTCCAGTAATGCAGGTGTTGCTATGCCGTCTAGCATGATGGACAGGAAAGGCCTTCCTCCTACAAACCGGTCGTACCAGCTTGATGGGCCTGATTGATCTACTCCTGGGTGTTGGCCCTTGGTCCCAGGGTTTGACCGTTTAAAGGACAGTTCCGCGCGGTGTGGCCTGGCTTGTGGCAACGGTAGCAGATGAAGTCTCCTGGAGGGCGACGTTGGTCGTTAGTCCTCCCACGGGGTGGCGTTGTCCTACTACGGGGTGGCATTGTCCTCCTTCTTCTCCTCATCCAGGGGACATCTTCAGGACTGTCGACGAGTAGGATCCTTCCTTCCGGCTCGGGCTCCGTCTGTAGCTGCAGGGTGCTCAAGACAGTGGCCAGGGTTTTACTCAGCTGACGCACTTCAGAGCGCAGGCTGTCCAGCTCGCTAGGGGGCACTGTTTGCATTTTTGTTTCAGCCGCTAATGAAGGAGCAGTGAGTGTTGCGGGCACTGGGGTGGCCCCGCCCTGGTAACGCTGGATAGCAGTATCTGATGGTTCCAGGGGCTGCAGACCCTTAATAGCCATGTCCTTCAGGGCATCAAAGGTGGCATTTGGATGATCTAAGGCCCACCACCGTACGGTTCTGCTCTCCTCCTGAGACCTCAACCCCCAGATGAACTTTTCTGTCAGCAATTTGTCCTCACCATGTATGCTGGCTGGACTAACCTGTTTCAGGGCCCACAGGGCTTCCTGTAAGCGCCAGGCATAGTCCCGGATACTGTCCTCAGGTTTCTGGGTACAGTGGTAGAACCTCATCCGGAGATCTGTCTCAGTGCGGTTTTCAAAGACAGTTTGCAGTCTCTTAAAGATAATGCATACTGATTCCTGGTCTGCGGCTGGCCAGATTTCAACTTCCCGCTGTTATGATCTGCAACATAAACTAAGGAAAGATAGGGGAAAGCTGTCCCTACAGTAAGACTAAGCTGAATCCCTACGATGTAGCGGGCTGCCTGTTCCTTGTGAACAGACCCGCCTTCGTCCTCGGCTAGTCTGAACGGAGACCTATAGAATAAAGGGAGGGGTCCCTAAAAGAACTAAGGACTGGGACAAAAATGGGACACCTCCTAACAGAAGTTGTTGCAGAGCAAAATACAAACTGACAAGAAGTACTAGAGGTCCCAGAGGACCAAGCAAACTGACAGAGATAGGCACAGAAGCACCTGGCTAGATAGAGAGTCTAGAAAACACTGAAGTCCAGCAAAGCCAGAAGGGCGGAGCTGGAATATATAGGCAGCTGGTCACGTGACCGCAAAACACAAGATAGCCAAAACTAACAGGAGGGTTCTAACAGTACCCCCTCTTCTATGAGGATCCTCCGGATCCTCCAGGCCCAGGCCTATCAGGAAACCTCCTGTGGAAAGCTTTAACAAGCCTAGGGGCAGAGACATCATCCGTCCTTATCCAGGAGTTGTCTTCGGGACCGAAACCCTTCCAGGAGACAAGATACTGTAATTTCCCTCTATACCATCTAGAATTCAAAATACGAGAAATTTCATATTCGCCGTCTTCCACCACAGGAGGAACTGTGACATGAAACACAGAATGAATCTTCCAGGAAGTAGGGATATCCAACCTGACAGCAGATGGGTTAACAACCTGAAGCACTTTAAATGGACCCACAAACTTAGGACCCAGTTTTTTAGAGGGAATCCTCAACTGCAGGTTCTTCGAGGACAACCAAACCATGTCACCCACAGTAAACAAAACCTCTTTACGTTTCCTGTCAAAATACTTCTTGGACTTCTTGTTAGCCTCTTGCAGGTTACAATGTACATTAGTCCAAACTCTCTCCAAATCACCGGAAAAATTCTCCTCCTCTGGCACTGCCGACCCCAATTTGGAGAACGAACCAAAAGACGGATGTCTCCCAGAAGAACAAAAAAAAGGAGAACACCTAGCAGAGGAGGATGTATGATTGTTAAGAGCAAATTCTGCGAGAGGCAGAAACTCAGACCACACCTCTTGATTGTCTGCCACAAAACAATGCAAAAACTGTTCAACATCCTGGTTCTTTCTTTCAGTCTGTCCATTAGACTCAGGATGATAACCAGACGAAAATGACAAATGGACTCCCAACATGTCACAAAAAGCACGCCAAAAGCGAGCCACAAACTGAGGTCCTCTATCAGAAACAATATCCGTGGGGACGCCATGGAGCTTGACAATCTCCTTAACAAACGCCTTAGCGAGTGTCTTGGCGCAGGGCAACTTAATGAATGGAGCTAAATGACACATCTAACTAAAACGGTCCATGACCACCCAGATGACAGTAAAACCCTCAGACACAGGAAGATCAGTAATAAAATCCATAGTGAGATGCGTCCAAGGCACACTAGGAACCTCCAGAGGACAAAGCAACCCCGCAGCAGGAGTATGTGAAGCCTTTGACCTAGCCCACACAGTACACTGACGCACCCATTTAATGACTTCCTTCTGCCATCCAGGCCACCAAAAACTGCGACTGATAAGTCTCTTAGTCTCCGAAACTCCTAGATGACCTGCCAATCGAGACTCATGACACTCCACAAACAAATCTCTCCTAAAGTCTCTAGGCACGAACAAGCTCCCATGGGGAGTGTTAGATGGAGCATCATCTTGAGCATTCAGAATCCCATTCTCCAAATCGGAGTCCAATGCCGCCACCACAACTCCTTTCTGCAAAATGCTCTCCTTCTGCTCGGCACCGACCATAGGAGAGAAGCTGTGAGATAAAGCATCGGCTTTAACATTCTTAGTACCAGGGATATAGGTAACAGAAAAATGAAACCGAGAAAAAAAAGTGCCCACCTAGCTTGATGGGCATTCAAGCACTTGGCAGCATCCAAATAGATCAATTTCTCATGATCTGTGAAAACCTGAATAGGAAATCTAGCGCCTTCCAAAAAATGACGCCAGTGTTCAAACGCAAGTTTAATAGCCAGCAACTCCCGATTTCCAACATCATAATTTAGTTCGGTTTCCGAAAAAAATTTCGAAAAGAAGGCACAAGGATGAACTCCACCCTCGTTCTCTTGAGACAAAACTGCTCCGACCCTCACTGATGAAGCATCGACCTCGACCAAAAAAGGCTTGGTCTCATCAGGCTGCATAAGGATAGGGGCAGAACTGAACCTCTCTTTGAGATACTCAAACGCTTCAATGGCTTCAGTAGTCCACTGGGCCGTATTCGCACCTTTCCTGGTGAGATCGGTTAGAGGTTTAACAATTACAGAAAAATTCTTAATGAATTTCCTGTAATAATTGGCAAAACCCAAAAACCTCTGTATAGATTTCAAACCAATAGGCCTAGGCCATTCCTGCACAGCCTGAACCTACACAGGGTCCATCTCAAAGCCCTCGCTGGAGACAATGTAGCCCAAAAAACTAATTTTCTGCACAGCGAACTCACATTTCTCCAGCTTAGCAAAGAGTGAATTATCACTCAATAACTGCAAAACTTCACGTACACTCTGCCAATGGGACTCGAGATCTGGTGAATAAATCAAAATGTCATCCAAATACACAACCACATTCTTACCAATCAAAGGTCTCAGGATGTCATTAATAAGGTTCTGAAAAAATGCAGGTGCATTGGTAAGACTGAAAGGCATCACCAGATTCTCAAAATGACCTACCGGAGTGTTAAAAGCAGTTTTCCATTCATCACCCTCCTTCACACGTAACAAATTGTATGCCCCGCGGAGATCAATCTTTGAGAACCACTTGGCTCCCACTAACTGGTTAAACAAGTCAGGAATTAACGGCAATGGGTAGGAATTGCGTACGGTAATCTTATTAATTTCACGAAAATCCAGACATGGACGTAAACCGCCGTCCTTTTTTTTAACAAAGAAGAATCCGACTGCCACAGGCGTCTTAGAAGGTCTAATGTGACCAGCAGAAAGGCTAGTCTCTATGTACTCCTCCAAGGCCTTTCTTTCAGGGATAGTCAGATTAAACAAGAGACTTTTGGGAAGAGTAGCACCCGGAAAAAACTCAATGGTGCAATCATAATCCCTATGAGGAGGTAAAACTTGTGACTCCTCCTCCGAAAAAATCCTCCAAAAATCTTGAATAGGTACTGGTAATTCCCCTTTTTCCACAGCCGCAATGCGACCATTACAACATTTATCATAGCACTTCGGACTCCAAGACTTAATCACATTAGTAGACCAGTCCAACAAAGGATTGTGCAGTTTTAACCAAGGCAATCCTAGAACAACTGGAGAGGGCAAATTATCCAAAACAACCAAGTCCAAAATTTCTTGGTGAACATCATTGATAGTGAGAGGAAATGCAGCAGTCTTGTGAGTAATACATTTCAAAGGAGTGTTATCAATTGCAACCACAGAAATAGGTGATGACAAAGGTTTGGATTTCAATTTAAGTTTTTCCAAAAACCCTTTATCAATCACATTAAGTGTTGAACCACAATCCACAAATACCTGAAATTCAATCAAATCTCCCTGCAGAGTAGTACACCCAGAAAGGAACACTCCTGCAGAGCGTAGACAAGCTATACGGGCGTAACTGACCTTTTTTTTTCTTTACTTAAACGACGCTCACAATACTTAATCAAATGATCAGCTTTATCACAATAAAGACACAAACCTTCGGCGAATCTCCGATCTCTTTCTTGAGAGCGAAGTGACATCGCCCCAACCTCCATTGGTTCTCCGCTGTCAGAGCAGATTTTCTGGAAACTAGGACCTGAAGTTACAGGAGTTTTTACATCATTGACCCTGGACCTTATTCTTCTGTCCACACGAGCAGCTAACTGCATAGCTTCCTGCAGAGTCTTAGGTGCAGGGAATGCAATTAGGAAATCCTTAACCCTTTCACTCAGACCAGCAAGAAATAAACATTTCAGCGCAGAATCATTCCATCTAACTTCCGAGGCCCATCTTCTGAAGTGTGTGCAATAAATTTCAACATCATCTGACCCCTGATTCAAACGTCTAAGTTCTGATTCAGCAGATGAGATTCAATCAGGATCGTCATATAATAGCTCCATAGCAGAAAAAAAATCTTCAACAGAACTTAAACACGGATCATTAGGTTGGAGAGAAAAGGCCCACCCCTGTGGTTCTTAGCGCAAAAGTGACATAATAAAACCAATGCGCTGTGATTCATTCCCAGAGGACCTCGGTCTTAAACGAAAATATAACAAACAAGCATTTTTAAAGGAAAAAAAATCTTGCTGTTTACCATAAAAAATATCAGGAAGCCCTACCTTTGGTTCCTCAAAATGCGCTCCAGGACAGCTACTCACGTGTTGCTGGAGCTCGGCCAACTCCAGAGACAATCCCTGCAGGCGTTGAGCCAAATCCTGGATGGAAACCATACTGATCCCCGAATTTCTTTCCTTTTAGTTTTTTCTTTTTGGGCTGGACTTACTGTTATGATCTGCAACATAAACTAAGGAAAGATAGGGGAAAGCTGTCCCTACAGTAAGACTAAGCTGAATCCCTACGATGTAGAAGGCTGCCTGTTCCTTGTGAACAGACCCACCTTCGTCCTCGGCTAGTCTGAACGGAGACCTATAGAATAAAGGGAGGGGTCCTTAAAAGAACTAAGGACTGGGACAAAAATGGGACACCTCCTAACAGAAGTTGTTGCAGAGCAAAAGACAAACTGACAAGAAGTACTAGAGGTCCCAGAAGACCAAGCAAACTGACAGAGATAGGCACAGAAGCACCTGGCTAGATAGAGAGTCTAGAAAACACTGAAGTCCAGCAAAGCCAGAAGGGCGGAGCTGGAATATATAGGCAGCTGGTCACGTGACCGCAAAACACAAGATAGCCAAAACTAACAGGAGGGTTCTAACACCCGCTCTGCGGCACCAGTCAATTGTCCCAGCACAACAGCGGCCCTCTGTTTACCAGTCATAGAATACATGTCCAATACACCGCATATCTTTCTCTTGAATACAGACAGGGTGTCTGGTTTGCCATCATACTGGGGAAACCATTTTGCTCCGGGGATGTACGGCAGGGCCATGGGGATCAATGGAGTCACGACCCCTGCTGGTGGGGCGGCCGCTCCGGCCTGAGCAGCACCGGGCGCGAGTTGAACATCAGGAGAGTTAACTGGTGCTCCGGCGTCTTGCTGGTCGTCTGCCATGGTTGCGCCCCCCTAGTGAACCGTAGCCTACCTCCTTTACTTTTGATCGGGTAGGCCGCAGCTCCGCAGACGACGGTCTCCTTCCAGGACCTGACGCGTCCTGGTGCTGCGTCAGAGCGCGAGGCGGGGCTTGAGTTTCACGCACTTCAAACAGTTACGCCCCTCTTCTTCCCGCGCGGCGACGCGGTAATGGCGGCGATGTTCACCACAGTTTAAACACAGTTCAATTACGGCACACAGTACCCAGTGGCAACGGGCACGAAATCCTGTTCGTGACGACAGGAAAGAGAGCTGTGTCACCCAGGGGGAATATAGGGGACTCGGTACCCGGGCCTTTTACCTTGTTTAGGAGGTCACGGCAGTCGACTCCCGGGCCCGTACTCTGGGTCTCTCTTTTAAAAGGGGGTTTTTGTGTACAGTTTGTCTCGTGACGCGACCTGTGGTTTCCGGTAATGGTTACCGGCACTGCTGCAGGGGGTGATGGAATGGCAGCTGGGATGTTTCCGCTCCTCCAAGGGCGGAGCGAGCCCCCGGGGCAGTGTAGGTGCAGATGGTGGTGATGCTGGGGCTTGTAGTGCAGGAGAGATGGCACAGCAGGAGTAACTGACAGAGATAGGGGATTCACTTCAGTACCTTTACTGGTGCGGATGTCAGGTGTGGTCCAGGGTACTAGGTAGGAAGGGTGCACTTCAGGACTTCTCCCCAGTGAGCGGGTATAAGGCCTCCTGGTCCGTGTCTCCCTCTCTCTCTAAGCTCCTGGCCAGCCTGCAACTGAGCCTAGCTTCTGTGTTGTGCTGTTCCTTCACCTGTCTCTGGGTAGTAGGACCTTTCTCTGGCAACCACTATCCCTGGACGCCAGGGCCTTTGTGGTTCCTGTCAAGGGTTTAGCTTCAGGTCGACCGGGGACTTGTAGTCCTCCTTGTATGCCGGTAGTCCCTACTGGGTATAGAGGACCCTGTAGGCGCGGACCCGGTGTCCGGTTTGTGCCTTGGGGTGAGCCTATGATGCTCCTCTGCCCCCTAAACTCCTCTCTCCTCTCCCCTTTGCCTCCGTCCACACTCAGGGCCCTCAATACAGCAGCAGACGTGCTGCGTCTTCACTGCTCTCAGTGGCAGCACACTCTCTGAACAACTAACTCTGACTGCCTGGCTCCACCCTCCATATATATATATATATCCCTAACAGGCTCCCTCTGGTGGTATGAAGTGGAAGGGTAGAGGTGTTTGTTTGTAATGAGAGCCTCTTGTGGAAAAGTCCATCCATGCACCCTTTTGGGTCCTGTGGTACGTTTGAACAGCAGGGTGCAACATATGACCATGTGATATTTCAGTTTTTCTTTTTAAATAAATTTGCAAAAAATTCTACATTTCTGTTTTTTTCAGTCAAGAAGGGGTACAGCGTGTACTTTAATGAGAAAAAAAATGAACTTTTTAGAATTTACCAAATGGCTGCAATGAAACAAAGAGTGAAAAATGTAAAGGGGTCTGAATACTTTCCGTACCCACTTAATATATATATATATATATATATATGTGTGACTATATATATATCTGTAGCTTTGTCGCAATAAAAGGAGGGGGGCCCACACACATTTCTTGCACAGGGGCCCCAAGCTGTCAGTGTCCGCCCCTAATATACTGTATAGCCCAAGTGATATTCTGTTTTTCTTTAGATATTATATCTTGGAGACACTATAACATATGTATGATTTCATGTAATATGCATGCCAACTCAGCGATGAATAATGCCCTATGCCATTGAGTAAATATCTGCAGCCAGTGTCAGTGAGCAGAGTCCACACTTTGTCACCATTCCTCACCTGAGAAGATTAATGCTTAGACTCTGTTACTATTCAGCAGATATGTATTCAAGCATATAACTTCTGAAGGCAAATGTCATAACTTGTGAACAGGGAAATAATTTGTGTGGCTTCCCATGACAGGCTTATTATCTTTAGGTTTCTTTATTGAATATTTGGTTTTAGTTTGATGCGTTTGTTTTTTGTTTATTCAGTATCAGTGTAAATCTTACAATTTCCTTTTTCCTTCCTAATGTTTGTCTGATGAAAAAGATAAATAAATATAAGGACAGTATTATGGTATAGAAAAAGCTTTATACTACAAGGAAAAACAAAATTATATCTTATACTTAGGCATTTCAATGGGTTGGGTGCAGGGGTGGATTAAGAGTAGCAAGGGCCCCAGGCAGTTTAGAAGGCGCGGGCCCCCCCTCCCCACACACACACACACACACCTGATGTATCACATGTCACATGATCCCCTGTGATAGATCATGTGATAGTTCACGTGAAATTAATTTGGCACAATATTAATATATTAATTATAATATATTTTTTTAGGCTGTGTGCCCACTATGCGTTTTTTAAGCGTTTCCACAGCAGCAATTCCGCTGCAGAAACGCTTAAAAAACACTTCGCAGAAGGTCTGCCATGTTCCCCAATTATAATCCGCATGTGCTGTGCACATGCTGCGGAAATTTCCACTGCGGATTATCATTGCGGAAAAATCCGCAGCACTACCAATTATTTTGCGGAAGCGCGGTGTTTTTGCCGCCATTAACTTGCATTGGAACGCATTATATCCACATCACTACATGTGCACATGCAGATATCATGCGGTTCAATGTGCGGATGGTAACCGGGTCTGGAGAAGAGGAGACTCTCCTCCGGACCCGGGTACCATAGTACCTGTAAAAAAAAGAATAAAATTAAAAATAAATATTATACTTACCTTCTGATGGCCCCCAGTGTCTTTATCCGATGTGTCCTGGCTTGCCAGCAGCTCGCGGTAGACTAAAGGACCTGTGGTGACGTCTTTTAGTCATGTGACGGTTCACGCGACCGCTAACGTCGGCAGGCCATCAGAAGGTAAGTATATATTTAGTTTTACCATTCTTTTACGGTCACACTGTATAAATCCATGCCGGTTGCATGGATTTATATTGTGTGACCAAGTTGTCAAGCACTTTCCAAGTGATGCTAAAATCGCTTGGAAAGAGCTTGACAACCCGCATGCAGAAATGCGCAGGAAAAACGCATGTAAAATCCGAATGTACAATCCGCATGCGTTTTTTCTGCCAGGGAGATACAGAAATGCTCAAAAAAAATCCGGCGCATTTCTGCATCGTGGGCACATAGCCTTACATTAATTGTATGACTTAATATTGAGCACATGTAGCCATCTATACACAGCAGGAGGCTGCACGTAGCCATCTATACACAGCAGGAGGCCGCGCGTAGCCATCCATACACAGCGGGAGGCCCCACGTAGCCATCTATACACAGCGGGAGGCCGCACGTAGCCATCTATAAACAGTAGGCCGCACGTAGCCATCTATACACAGCAGGAGGCCGCACGTAGCCATCTATACACAGCAGGAGGCCCCACGTAGCCATCTATACACAGTGGGAGGCCGCACGTAGCCATCTATACACAGCAGGAGGCCGCACGGTGCCATCTATACACAGCAGGAGGCCGCACGGCGCCATCTATACACAGCAGGAGGCCGCACGTAGTCTTCTATACACAGCTGGAGGCCACACGTAGCCATCTATACAAAGCGGGAGGCTGCACCTAGTCTTCTATACACAGCGGGAGGCCGCACGGTGCCATCTTTACATAGCGGAGGCCGCACGGTGCCATCTATACACAGCAGGAGGTCGCACGTAGCCATCTATACACAGCTGGAGGCCACACGTAGCCATCTATACACAGCAGGAGGCTGCACGTAGCCATCTATACACAGCGGGAGGCTGCACGTAGCCAACTATACACAGCGGTAGGCCGCAAGTGGCCATCTATACACAGCAGGAGGCCGCACGTAGCCATCTAAACACAGCAGGAGGCCGTACGTAGCAATCTATACACAGCTGGAGGCCGCACGTAGCCATCTATACACAGCGGGAGGCCGCATGTAGCCATCTATACACAGCAGGAGACCGCACGTAGCCATCTATACACAGCGGGAGGCCCCACATAGCCATCTATACACAGCGGGAGGCCGCACGTAGCCATCTATACACAGCAGGAGGACGCACGTAGCCATCTATACACAGCAGCAGGCCACACGGCGCCATCTATACACAGCAGGAGGCCGCACGGCGCCATCTATACACTGCAGGAGGCCGCACGTAGTCTTCTATACACAGCTGGAGGCCGCACGTAGCCATCTATACAAAGCGGGAGGCCGCACCTAGTCTTCTATACACAGCGGGAGGCCGCACGGTGCCATCTATACACAGCAGGAGGTCGCACGTAGCCATCTATACACAGCTGGAGACCGCACGTAGCCATCTATACACAGCAGGAGGCCGCACGTAGCCATCTATACACAGCGGGAGGCTGCACGTAGCCAACTATACACAGCGGTAGGCCGCACGTAGCCATCTATACACAGCAGGAGGCTGCACGTAGCCATCTATACACAGCAGGAGGCCGCACGTAGCCATCTATACACAGCGGGAGGCCACGTGTAGCCATCTATACACAGCGGGAGGCCACACGGCGCCCCCAGATACAGCTGGAGGCCGCACGGTGCCATCTATACACAGCGGGAGGCCGCACGTAGCCATCTATACAAAGCAGGAGGCCGCACGGTGCCATCTATACACAGCGGGAGGTCGCACGTAGCCATCTATACACAGCTGGAGGCCGCACGTAGCCATCTATACACAGCAGGAGGCCGCACGTAGCCATCTATACACAGCGGGAGGCTGCACGTAGCCAACTATACACAGCGGTAGGCCGCACGTAGCCATCTATACACAGCAGGAGGCCACACGTAGCCATCTAAACACAGCAGGAGGCCGCACGTAGCAATCTATACACAGCTGGAGGCCGCACGTAGCCATCTATACACAGCGGGAGGCCGCATGTAGCCATCTATACACAGCGGGAGGCCACACGGCGCCCCCCAGATACAGCTGGAGGCCGCACGGTGCCATCTATACACAGCGGGAGGCCGCACGTAGCCATCTATACACAGCAGGAGGCCACACGGTGCCATCTATACACAGCGGGAGGCAACACGGCGCCCCCCCCAGAGACTGCGGGAGGCCGCACGCAGTCACGCACACACACAAACATATACAGACATATACATACATACACGCATAAACACATTTGAAACACAAAAATACATTTAAACAGACATCACACAATGATATCTGCCTGCACACACACACACACTCAATCACGCACACACACACACACACTCAATCACACAAACACACTCACACACACTCACACACACACTCACACTCACACACTCACACACACACACACTCACCATCCCCCGGCTCGGCTCCAGTCGTCCAGCTTTTCTCCAGTGCAGCAGTGCAGGCCAGGCCAGGGCTGTGTCTCCTAGCTGTGACGCGGCCTGCAAACAGGGAAGTTAACAGGTGTAGTGCTGGCCCGGCCAAAGAAGAAGCAGCGGGGGAGCGGTCTGGGGGCCCCCCCGCTACTGTCTGCCGGTATGTGCCACGGCGCCGCACATATTATAATGAGGGCATTCTGGCCATGGACCACCTGGAGCCACGGGCCCGCCGGAGCCCGGGGTCCCGGGCAGTAGCCCAGGTTGCCCTCATAATAATATGCCTATAGTTGGGTGGACCCCCTATTAGCTAGAGTGAAGAACCATTGCAAACAGTGCTCTTGTTCTGGCAGGCTCGATGTGGCCAGTAATCACTATAGGGCAGCATGGCATCTAAGTGATTATAGTCATGGGAGGCCTTATATTACCCAGTACTCCCCCAATGAGGTGAATGTGGGGTGCCGTCATAAAGGCCAGGGACCAAATGGAGGCCCAGTATTTGACATGTTGACATATTGAAAATTGCTAATTTTAAAAATAGCCATAGTTTGCAACATTCCTAAAAAAAACTTTTGTTTTGATGCTGCAAAGCACAATTCTGAAAATCCTCTAATTGGCCAAAAAATGCATGTATAACACTCTGAGGTCTCCTAGGTATGTATTGAACCTGTTTTGAGCTCTGTAATGCAAACGCCTTATTGATCTTAGAGTGACCTCAACCTGTCTAGGGGAGAACAGATGGTAACTGGTGTTAAATAACTATATGTTATTAGTAATAAGAAAATGAACAGAGAAGGCCTGAATATCCACAATGGAGTGGAGAAAAAAAGTTTCCTACTATGTGTAGTAATGTACAGTTTAAGTAAAAAAATTGGTGAAAGGTCCTCTTTAAATTGTATAAAGGACCCAAAAATTATCCCTTTTGGGTGGCAGGTGCATGCCTTGCTAGTGTTTATACATAGGCAGTTAAACAGAAGAAGCCATGGCTTTTCATACAGGAAGTAGAAAAATGATACCTGTTTGAGGAATATCAAGAGCTCTGCTAATTAAAGAAGAGACAGTTTTTTCACAAGTTGCCTAAAAGTGATCCCTTAATTTAGGAAGACAATGCAGGTATGCTGTTTTGAGAGTAAATAAATACTGTAATGACTTCTTAACTAAGAGTGCAAAAAATATCACTTTTTTGGCGAACCGCTACATTTTTTCCATTCAGAAAATGATTAAGCAATAACAAAGATGTTTTATCAAGCCATTCAAACATTATCTTTTTTTTTAGGGAGAAGGAACAGGTGAGGTATTTTCAAAGTGAACAAGCAATGGTTTGTCTTCAAGCCCTTCCAACATTTAACCCTGTTTTGGGGACTGCTTCACATTTGTGTACTTTCAAAAGAGTACATTTCACATCAGCAGCACAGTCTATCACTATAAAACACAGTAGTCAGGCAGCCAGGAGATACAGTATGTCGCTGGTGTGGCTATGCAGTGGTAGTGGCAGAAGTTGTATAGTAGAGAATTAGGATGGGGAAGGCACAAAGGCTTCTGGCAATCTAGGCCCAGCAACGGCAGCCTTAGCAGCAGCAGCATGGTCTATTTCTGTGGCTGAAGTGGCTGCAGCAAAAGCTGTATGGTAGAGCATTAGGATGGGGTAGGTAAGTAGATGTGTGGCAGTGTAGGCCCAGAAACGTCAGATCTGGTAGCAGCAATACTATCTACCACTATATAACACAGTGGACAGAAAGGAGAGATGTGTGGCTAGTGTGAGCCTTTAGTGGCAGTGGAAGTGACAGAAGCCACATGGTAAAGAGTTAGAATGAAGCAGGTAAGGAGATGTGTGGCAAGGTAGGCCAGCAACGGCAGCCCTGGCAGAAGCATTACAGATGATATGATGGACAGGGAGTAGATGCCCTGCTGAGTGTGAGCTATTGGCACTGGTGGTATGGCCAATTTCATTTGGATATAACAAAGCAAACATCTTCCCTGAGCACTCTCTCTGACATGACTCTGGAAGCTGATTGCGACAGTACGCCCAGAACAAAGAGAGAAAATTCTTGCTACTGGTCCAATGTGTTGATGCGGAAATCCATGGGATTGGGCTCAGGGTATAGGCCTGAGAAAGTACACAGTCTAGGTACAACTGAACCTGGGTGTTCAGCTGATGCATCTCTGTTTGTTGAAGTGTACATGGTTGTAACTGTTGCTGCTGCCTCTGTTACTTATAGTAACCCTAATGCTCGCCCACGTTGGTGAGCATTGTGTCTGCAGGGATTGTAGAGGGGTCTGCTGGTCAGTCATGTGGTTGGCAGTTGTCCACTCAGTAAAAGCCTTGCAAAGCAGGTAAAACAGCTTATTCTAGTAATCAGCAAATCTGGAAAAAGTTTTCTTATTTTGCTTTTGTAGCAAGAGTCTAAAAGTGTGGCTATCCAATCGTCATCGCTTTGCATAGTGTTAACAATATGCAGTTCATCCCACAAACATTGCGCCATACAGTCTTGGGCAAGCCTATTTCCCCCTCCACATCCATTTGCTACTACTCTTCACTTTCACCTCCAAATCATGCAGCAGGAAGCAAAGACCTTGAGGGTAACCATACAGACACCAGGTGAATATGAACAGGTACAACGTCCCCTCTTGAACTCTGATTAGTATTTTTTTCCAGGATAAATATGAGGGGGATGACATTAGTAATTCCACTCGAATCCCTACTGACAAATTTTGCTTCCACTTTGAATGGCTTTGAAAGGATATTGACATGCTGCCCACATTTCCCCCTTGAAGAAACAAGTTTGTTGTTGTTTAAGTGCGCGTAATGTAAAATGTAATAAGTGTTAATGACATGTAATGTGAATTGTGATGTTTGCCTGTGTAAAGTTTAGTGTGTATCGTGTGATGCATTTGTATAGGATAATGTTGCAAAGGAAACGTTCATAAGACTTTGTACCGGCTATCCCTTGTATATAACCCTTACCAAATTACCATTTAGTAAATAGTTTATTTTGAACTCTGGTCTCCCTCATTAAACTGTGGAATAATCTGGTCCTGGCAAACCAGCAACATCGGTTACAAGCGGCCTGCGCAGGCATAATGCCCCCTCAACACAAGACCACACACCCAGCCAGGACCTCCACTTTCATTTAACGTGCCAGGGAGCCTCGCCCGCAGCTACCACCCCGCTTCACATTACAGCTTCACTATCCTGACTATAGGGCTTCAAATAAGACAAAAAGTATGAATTGTCAAGGGAATATAGGGTTATGGCCATAACCTTATAGTCCCTTGATAACGCCGTTAGTGAGGTGAAACATTTCGGGGTCTGTGATTTTTTGTTTTGACATTATTTGTAAGCAGTACTACAGGCACACTGATTATTTTCTACTACTGATTGCTTTGGATATCACATTACACCTACAGTGGCATGTAAAAGTTTGGGCACCCCTGGTCAAAATTACTGTTATTTTACTGTTACTTTTACTGTTACTGTTACTTTCTCTGCTCCTCCTCACTGCCGGCAACATCTCTCCACATCCCGGCCCTCCTCACCACATCCCTACAATCACTTCCACCTCCTACCCACGACCTATCCCAAACTCTCTTAACCCTTCTAACCTTATACCCATCCGCCCAGCCCCTGCTTCCCCAGTCCCTCTAACAGGAGCTCTATGGAACGCTCGCTCCGTCTGCAACAAACTTTCCTACATTCACAATCTCTTCATCACTAACAAGCTTTCCTTCCTCGGCATCACTGAAACCTGGCTCACCCCCTCTGACACGGCCTCTCCTGCTGCACTTTTGCATGGCGGATTCCACCTCTCCCATACCCCCCGCCCCACCGGCAAGCACGGTAGAGGAATAGGTTTCCTTCTCTCAGATAACTTCTCCTTCACCCATATCCCACTGCCGCCCTCAATTACTCTCCTCTCTTTTGAAGTGCACTGCGTGCGTATCTACTCCCCCTCCAACCTCCAACTGGCTTTATCTACCGCCCCCCAGGATCAACCACCACTTTCTTTGACCACTTCACCACTTGGCTACTTCATTTCCTCTCTGTTGACATCCCCACTATGCTCATGGGCGACTTTAACATCCACATTGACACTTCCCTCTCAGTTGCCTCTAAGCTTCTATCCCTCACTTCATCCTTCGGTCTTACTCAGTGGTCTTCCACACCCACCCACAAAGACGGCCACACACTGGACCTCATCTTCACCTGCCTCTGTTCCCTATCTAACCTCTCTAACTCACCTCTCCCTCTTTCCGACCACAACCTACTCACATTCTCTTCTCTCTCCTCTCCAGGGCAACAATCCCCACTCCACAAACTTGCATACCCTCACAGAAATCTCAAACACCTTGACCTACACTCACTCTCTGAATCCCTCCTCCTTCTTACAGACATTAGTTCCTTACATGATGCAGATGTTGCTACCACTTTATACAACACCACAACCACTGCAGCTCTCGATTCGGTCGCCCCCCTCACGCATACCAAGGCTCGCACAATCAATAGACAACCCTGGCACACCAGTCTAACTAAAAAACTGCAATGGGCCTCGAGGGTTGCTGAGCGTAGATGGAAAAGGTCCCACTCCAATGAGCACTTCGTCGCATTCAAACAGTCCCTCACTACCTGCAAGTCCACACTCACTGCAGCAAAACAAACATACTTTGCATCTCTCATATCCTCCCTGTCTAACAACCCCAAACAACTATTCAACACCTTCAATTCTCTCCTCCGTCCCCCCAGTGCCTCCTCCCTCTCCTCTTATTTCAGCCGAAGACTTTGCCTCATTCTTCAAGCAGAAGATTGACACGATCAGACAAAGCTTTTGCCTAAAGCCCCCACAGCCCCTCCCCACACCTATTCAAACCTCTTCCTCCAAAACCACCTTCTCCACCATTTCTGAAGATCAACTTTCCTCTTTACTCTCCAAATCACACCTCACCACCTGTAAACTTGACCCAATCCCGTCCCAACTCATTCCAAACCTTACCATTATCTTCATCCCAACCCTAGCCCACCTCTTCAACCTGTCACTAACAACTGGTGTCTTCCCCTCATGCTTCAAACATGCCTCAATCACACCCATCCTCAAAAAGCCCTCCCTGGACCCATCCTCAGTGTCTAGCTATCGCCCCATATCACTTCTCCCCTATGCCTCAAAACTACTGGAACAAGATGTCCACTCTGAGCTGTCCTCCCACCTCTCCTCCTGCTCCCTCTTCGACCGCCTACAATCTGGTTTCCGACCGCACCATTCTACTGAAACTGCACTGACTAAAGTCACCAACGACCTACTAACAGCCAAATCTAAGCGACACTACTCTGTCCTCCTCCTCCTAGACCTGTCATCTACCTTTGACACAGTGGACCATTCCCTCTTACTACAGACTCTTTCATCTCTCGGCATCACAGACTTGGCCCTATCCTTGATCTCCTCATACCTAACAGACAGGACATTCAGTGTCTCCCACTCACTCACCACCTCCTCATCTTGCCCCCTATCTGTCGGTGTCCCCCAAGGTTCAGTTCTAGGACCGCTGCTCTTCTCCATCTACACCTTAGGCCTGGGACAGCTCATAGAGTCTCATGGCTTTCATTATCACCTCTATGCTGATGACACACAGATCTACCTCTGTGGACCTGATATCACCTCCTTACTAACCAAAATCCCACAATGTCTGTCTGCTATTTCATCCTTCTTCTCTGCCAGATTTCTAAAACTTAACATGGACAAAACAGAATTCATCATCTTTCCGCCATCTCATTCAATCCCCCCAACTGACCTATCTATCAACGTCAATGGCTGCCCACTCTCCCCAGTCCCTCAAGCTCGCTGCCTTGGGGTAACCCTGGACTCTGATCTCTCCTTCAAACCACATATCCAAGCCCTTTCCACTTCCTGCCAACTCCAACTCAAAAATATCTCCCGGATCCGTACATTCCTCAGCCATGAATCTGCAAAAACACTAGTGCACACCCTCATCATCTCCCGCCTTGACTACTGCAACCTCCTGCTCTGTGGCCTCCCCTCTAACACTCTCGCACCCCTCCAATCTATCCTAAACTCTGCTGCCCGACTAATCCACCTGTCCCCCCGCTATTCCCCGGCCTCTCCTCTCTGTCAATCTCTCCACTGGCTCCCCATTGCTCAGAGACTCCAGTTCAAAACCCTAACCATGACATACAAAGCCATTCGCAACCAGTCTCCTCCATATATCTCTGACCTAGTCTCCCGTTACATACCCGCACGCAACCTCCAATCCTCACAAGATCTCCTTCTCTACTCCCCTCTTATCTCCTCTTCCCACAACCGTATACAAGATTTCTCCCGTGCTTCCCCCCTACTCTGGAACTCTCTACCCCAACGTATCAGACTCTCGCCCACCGTGGAAACCTTCAAAAGGAACCTGAAGACCCACCTCTTCTGACAAGCCTACAACCTGTAGTAACCACCGCTCCACCATACCACTGCACGACCAGCTCTACCCTCACCTACTGTATCCTCACCCATCCCTTGTAGATTGTGAGCCCTCACAGGCAGGGTCCTCGCTCCTCCTGTACCAGTCGCTGTCACATTGTGTTCAAGATTATTGGAATTGTTCTTGTATTATACCCCTTTTTCACATGTAAAGCGCCATGGAATAAATGGCGCTATAATAATAAATAATAATTATAATAATTATTGTGAACAGCTAAGCAAGTTGAAGATTAAATGATCTCTAAAAGATCTAAATTTACAGATTACACATTTCCTTTGTATTTTAGGCAACAACAAAAAATATTATAGATTTTTACTTTTTAAAAATTACAAAAGGAAAATGGGCAGATGCAAAAGTTTGGACACCTTTGGAGATTTGTGTGCTCAAATTACTATGACCAAGGTTTCAGACCTTAATTAGCATGCTAGGATTATGGGTTGTTTACTATCATTTTTATGAAAGGTTCTTCTAAGCAGCTGCCTAGCACTCTGAAAATGAAAATGGTGAAGGTCCACAAAGCAAGAGAGGACTATAAAAAGATAGAATATAAGAAGAGTTTTCAAGTTACCCTTTACTCAGCTCGAAATGTGTTTAAGAAATGGCAGTTAACAGGAACAGTGAAGATCAAGATAAGGTCTGGAAGACCAGGCTAAATTTCAGTGAGAGCTGCTTGAAGCTTTGCTAGGGAGGCAAATCAGAACCCCCGCTTGACTGCAGAAGACCTTCAGAAAAATTTAGCAGACTCTGGGAGGTCTGGTACATTGTTCTAATGTTCAGAGGCAACTGCACAAATTTGGCCTTCATGAAAGAGTCATCTGAAGAAAACCTCTCCTGCGTCCTACCATAAAATTCAGCATCAGAAGAAGTCATGGCCAAAAGTGTTGGCACCCTTGAAATTGTTCCAGAAGATTAAGTATTTCTCCCAGAAAATTATTGCAATTACATGTTTTTGGCATACACTAGTGTTGAGCATTCCGATACTGAAATATCGGGTATCGACCGATATTCACTGTATCGGAGTTCCGATACTGAGTTCCGATACTTTTACAATATCGAATACCGGAATCGGAAGTTCACATAATGCCTGCGCTCTTCAGTGTCTCTGAAGGATGACAAGCTGGATGGCAGCGCTCAGCTGCCATCCAGCCTGTCATCAGAATGCCATCCCAGCGTGAGAGAATTCTCCTGCTCAAGCGCTGACATTACATTATCTCCCTTACATTACAATTAAATGGAAAAGCAGGAATTAATATTTTTTAAGAGGTTAATGCCACAGCCATGGTGGTTGTGGCATTACAGTGGTTGCCCAAATCGATGGGAACAGTGCTCACAGTGAAACATGAAAAGCCGGCAATTCATCAGCGGCATACACCGGTACCCGACAATTTAGAACAGAAAGAATAGAGCTTCACACATAGATTAGATAGATAGAAACATGTCAGTCACATATATAAGAAGTACAGTGACAGTGTTGCTTACTGTACTTGTCATTTAGTGTAAAGGATTTATTTAAAAAAATAACAGTGTTTTCATGCACCGTCTCTTTAAAAAAGCCGGCCGGCAATTCAGCAGCGGTACCCGACAATTTATAACAGAAAGATAGAGCATCACATATAGATTAGATAGATAGAAACATGTCAGTCACATATATAAGAAGTACAGTGACAGTGTTGGTTACTGTACTTGTCATTTAGCGTTTTGTCAGAGATGTTTTTAGTGCAGCCAGGGGGCATTATAACTGATAAAACTGATAGGCGCATCCGCCTGTCAACTGAAAATGCTGACAGGCTGACTCTTATAAAAATGAACAAGGGCGGGATTGGGCCAGACCTCTCAACATCACCAGATGATAGCATCAAGCATAAACTCAAATCCAGTGGTTATTTTTTGGGGGGTCTATTCCCATGCACCCCTTCACACCCAGACATGGGTATACTCTTCAGGAATTGTTCTATTTTATGTCGCCCTCCTCCTTTTCCTCATCCTCCACCACCATATCACCAGGGTGACCATGATGCAACTCCCACATAATTTTTTAAGGGTGTTTCTGATTAGAGACGAGCGAATATTTCAATATTCGTTTCGGATTACAATCGCCTTTTTTGCAATATTCGCCAATGTAACTGTTGAATATTCGCCTAACATTGCCAAACGCCATTGGATTCAATGGGTGCCAAATCCAAACGCATACACAACACCTTCAAACGGGAACAAAAGTTTCCAAAACACATCAATTTAGGGGCAGTCACCAAGAAAGTATCATCAATTGACCCAGAGTACAAGTAATATAATTATTATTATTGATTATTATGATGATAGTGGGGATATCAGTGGAAAGGAAGTGAAGTAGCCAGGTGGTGAAATGGTCGAGAAAGGTGGTGGCTGACCTTGGGGGATGGTAAATGACAGCCAGTTGGAGGTTGGAGGGGGAGTAGATGAGCACACAGTGCACCTCAAAAGAGGAGAGATTAATGGAGCGGTAATGGCATTTGGATGAAGGCACAGGTATCAGACAGGAGAAAGCCTACTCCTCCACCATGTTTGCTGCTGGGGCAGGGGGTGTGGGAAAGGTGGAATCCACCATATGAGAGTGCAGCTGGAGAACCTGTGTCAGAGGGGGTGAGCCAGGTTTCGGTGATGGCAAGGAAGGAAAGTTTGTTAGTAATGAAAAGATCATGAATGTAGGAAAGTTTGTTGCAGACGGAGCAAGAATTCCATAGGGCTCCTGTTAGTGTGACTGAGGAAGTGGGGGTGTGGCACCCCAGGAGTCCGGTTGCCACAGTGGCATTGCCTCCCTCACAAGGGGGTAATGCCATGCCTGGAAGCAAGGAGGGGTCCCCTAATCAGGTTTTGCTAGCATGCAACACTTCCTGGCTCCAGACCAGCAATGGGAGCTCCTCCCCTTAGCAACTGGGATCTGGAGGCGGGGTTAGTTAGTGTGAAGAGAGCAGAGAGGAGTTGAAGTCAGGACATCGATGAGGAAAGACCTAGGGAGTGGAGATGCAAGGCAGTTCACCCCAGAGGGAAGCGCAGAACCGGACACCAGAGTCCGAGGTTGTGGGGCACTGAAGGCCCAGCAGCAGAAACTGGAGGGCAGAAGACTGCAGGTCTCCTGGCCCCATCAGACGCCCATAGGCTCAGCAGCACGATAGGGCCCAGCACCGCCACATGGGAGCGACACTCCAGGAAGGCCCGAGCTGCCTGCCATACGGGTGAGCACAAAGACGTTTTACTCAGGGACGAGGGCCACAGCATAGCTACAAGCAGCAGGGCCAAAGAGATTAGTGCAAAGGGAAGGCCTACAACTTCACCTGGCGAGGAGGATTCCCAACTTGCTTCCAGACCGCCCGGACCTCTACTACCAGCTAGTACCCGTGCCCCGGTCTGCCTAACCACCGCAATTAAAGATAAGAGGAAACCGCCATTAAGTTGTGGACTGATTATTAACTGCGCCGTCCTCTGCACTACACCGCACAGCAACATCTATAAAATCCCTACTTCCTGCCCTGGAGCTAAGCTCTGCCTGTGGAGAGCTGAATCAACTCTGCTGCATCATCATCGGCTCCAGAGGTTCTGCACCGCAGCGGCGGCTCCATATAGCCGCATACCACAGGTGGCGTCACAAATATTATATAAAAACTATAATCCCCTTTCTCAAATCCTCCTTTTATTGACCGCCCTAGGTCACCGACCGGGTCACCGCCACTGTGACATCTCCCGTAGCAATGACCGGCCCGGCTACCGAGTACCCCACGGCCAAGGAGGCACGTCAGGGGCAAGGTGAATGTTAATGAGGTTAGAGAGGTTGCGAGAGTTTGTGACAGATCGTGGATAGGAGGTGGAAGTGACTGTGGGGATGTGGTGAGGAAGACCAGGATTTGGAGAAATATTGCCAGTAGTGAGGAAGAACAGAGAAAGTGTTAGCAGGTGGGAGCAGGAGAGAGTGGCTGTCTGTGCTTAGAGACACAAGATTGAATGTTGAGGAATAGATCTGAGAAAGAGATGAGATGGATGGGGAGGATGGAGGGAGAGATGAAGAGTTCATTACTAGGTGTAGGTATTAGGGGGGTTAGTAGAAAGTGAAGGACTATAGGGGAGAGAGTGAAAACAAACAAAAACATGGTTAAAAGAGAGTAAGCAGTCAAAGTGTGAGTTACCTGACTCCTGCCCTGATTAACTGACTCTGAAGTAACTGCCCACACTTGGCGACGAAGACACACTTTGCGGAAGAAGACGCGTGCATCAATCCCACACAAGTGGTGGCACCCCTGCGGGTTCAGTCGCCACAGAGGTACTGCATCACACCCAGAGGTGTGGTGCCCCACTCTCAGGTAAGGAGGGAGTACTGCCCGGGACCCACCCACCAGCATCCAACACTACACCATTCCAGACCAGCAGGCGGGGCAAGATGCATGCGTACAGTGCTGAGCCCTGTCCCTGGTTGGAAGTGGGGGGAATCGAGTGAGGGGGAACCATGTAGTGGGTGTGGGTGGAGGAAGTAGTACAGGGGAGCACCTTCAGAAGGAGTATAAAAAAAGGGAACCATCTTGTGAGAGAGAGAGAGCAGTCTGAGGAGAGAGTGTTAGGAGCAGAAGCTCTGTAGGAGCTCTGCTCAGGAGGAGCGGGCCTAGTCTGGGAGGCCCAGGAGAACAGACTGAAAGAGAGGACGGGAGCAAAGGAAAGGCTCCAAGAGGAACAGAGGGGATTCCAGGGGCACGGTGAGTGCGGAAGCCACCCGTGCGCCCGAATCTACCAGGTCGTGGAGGGATCAGGCCGCAGAGGGGACCGGCCCCTAACTAGTGGAGAACTACAAGGCTCAGCTAGAAAACCGGAGGCTGCTGTACTTTCAAGGTGAAGCTGCCCAAAACTACAATTATATCGCCAAAAAGGTGGCCGCATAGGATTCAGGGGACTGCACGTCGCCCGCCAAGATCCCAGGTTACTGGCTTGGGACACTGATTGTGAGGCGCAAGGCAGGAGCATGAGAGCTAGCGCAGGAAGACGACCGAGGAAGGCACACAGAACGGGGTCCCGTTAAGTACTCCTGAATTACCGGAGGGATTGCTGAACTCCTTCCTGGGTGAACGCAGGACGACGTGGGAGGTTACACACTGGCACTGGTAACCTGGAGTCTTGAGCAACTGTGAGTAAACTTTGAAGACTGCACCCCACTGTGTCCTGAAATTATTGCTGCGCCATCACCAGCCCTGCACTACACCGCACCAACAACATCTACCCTATAGAATCACTATATCCTGCCCTGGGGCTAAGCTCTGCCTGTGGAGAGCAGAACCAACTCTGCTGCGTCACCATCAGCTCCAGAGGATCCGCACCGTAGCGGAGGCCCCATATAGCCGCATACCACAGGTGGCGTCACGAACATTATATATAAAAACTTTATTCCCCGGGTCACTGCCACCGTGACATCCCCCAGCATCGACCGGCCTGGCTACCGAGTACCCCACGGCCCAGGGGGCGCATCACGTGCACCCCTTATGCAGCTTCTAAATTTATGGGTCACACTAAACCAATAGCTGAGGGGCATTGTAGGAGCCACTTGTGGATAAATTATCAGCTGGTCAGATCACCAGGAGATGGCTGGGTGATCAAAGACAGAGCTAGGGCTGTGTGGGGATATGCGGTTTAGCACCTTTAGGTATCTGATAAAGTCTACAGTGGGGAAAGGACAAACATACCAGTGAGTATTGAATAGAATGTAATAAATAAAGCAGAAATATCAAGCAGAGGTATTGTACCATTAGATTGTTTCAAGGGGAGAGTAGCAGTACATGACAGACAGCAAGCAGAGGTATTGTACCATTAGATTGTTTCAAGGGGGGAGTAGCAGCACATGACAGACAGCAAGCAGAGGTATTGTACCATTAGATTGTTTCAAGGGGGGAGGTTCTGCCCATTGTCACACATGACCATGCCTGGCTTTATGTTTAGCGGTGAGAGCCACAGATCAATCTGCTGTGTTACAGCTTTCAAAAACTCTGCAGTGGTGGGGGGTTTGTCACCTAAGCATTAAGCATATTATCTTCAGCACAGCCTGTTGCCACTTGGCCAAGGCAGTGCTGCAGTGCTTACAGCTTGTGAATGATGAGGTCATTTCGGAGATGGCGGCCAAACAAGAGGAGGAAGAGGAGGTCCAGAAGCTGAACTATGTGATTACATTGAGGTTACATTGGTGGCGAGTCTGTTTTTTATACTAAAGAAAGATCCTACTGTGTTTTTATTTTTTTTTTTTTTTTTACATCTCTTCAAATGTGTATTGGAGTTCGTCTTAATTTTTGGCAGCCCTTGAAATTGCTGCATATGCAATAACAGTATAGGAGACACACTCCTTAATAATGAGAAGGACAATTCAAATAGATTCTATATTCTAGAATTTTAACTGTCTTATCTGAAATTCTTTTACGGGTGAGGTATCGCAGTATGGATAGTGTATTACATCGATCCAGCCAGGTATTATTTCCTTATACTGCATGCTGCTGATGCTGCCCAAAAAAATGTAAAATCTATTCTATTCCCTATCGATAACACTGTTAGATGCATTTACAATAAGGACAGGTGTATCATCACCAGCTACAGATGAATGTTCATTCTGGTCGCATAAATGTCTTCCACAATCCATAACTTTATTTTTTTTATTTCTTTGGCCTTATATACAAGTCATTACCCTGGAAAGAATGTTTCTTCAATTTTTTTCCATTTTAGCTTGTTTTTTTGTATGTTTTTTTTGTCAGTCCGTAAAAGTGGGTTAATACTCTGACAACATTGTTCACAGATATACTATTTGTCAGTGGCCAACTGTGAATAGGTTTGAACCCCCAACTGCAATACTTTAAATGGAGTGTAATATTTGACACGCTCACAAAAATTGCTAAATTATTTGGGCAGTCATATGGGATAACGTCTGATGGTCATGGTTTCCGGCAGTCGCCTAACAGTATGGTATTTGTCAGTGACCAAGTGTCAATTGGTTCAACAAAACACAGCTGGATGACTTTAAATGGAGTGGAATATTTGCCACACTCCACAAAATTTCTGTATTATTACGGCAGTCATATGGATCACGTGCGTCTGATCATTGAATTAAGTTCCTCTGCTTCCACAATACAGTAATATGAATAAAGCTAAAAAAATCTGACTGAATTCTGCGAGCAAGCAAATGGAGCTGTAAAATGGTGTACACTGACACACTGATATTATCTATAAATGTTCACTACAAATGACTGGATTTGAACCGCAGTTATATGTGATTCATCTGACGGAGAATCACGGTTTTAAATTGCAGGCCTGTAGTTTACGAATACTATTCTTCACAATAACCTCATGTGAATAGCTTCGCTGACACACTGCAACAAAATGGAAATGGAGGCAAGAAATGGCTGAATTTGGAACGCACTTATATGTGATACGTCTGACGGAGAACCACAGTTTTAAATTGCGGGCCTGTAGTTTACAAATAATATTCTTCACAGCAACCTCTTGTGAATAGCTTCGCTGACACACTGCAACAAAATGTAAATGAAAGCCAGAAATGGCTGATTTTAGAATGTGGTTATATGTGATAGGTCTGACGGAGAAGCACGGTTTTAAATTGCGGGCCTGTAGTTTACTAATACTATTCTTCACAGCGACCTCATGTGAATAGCTTTGCTGACACACTGCAACAAAATGTAAATGAAAGCCAGAAATGGCTGATTTTGGAACGCAGTTATATATGATACGTCTGATGGAGAACCACGGTTTTAAATTGCGGGCCTGTAGTTTACTAATACTATTCTTCACAGCGACCTCGTGTGAATAGCTTTGCTGACCCACTGCAACAAAATGTAAATGAAAGCCAGAAATGTCTGATTTTGGAATGCGGTTATATGTGATACCACTGATGGAAAACCACGGTTTTAAATTGCAGGCCTGTAGTTTACTAATACTATTCTTAACAACAACCTCATGTGAATAGCTTCGCTAACACACTGCAACAAAATGGAAATGAAGGCCAGAAATGGCTGCATTTAGAATGCAGTTATATGTGATACGTCTGATGGAGAGCCACGGTTTTAAATTGCGGGTCTGTAGTTTACTAATGCTATACTTCACAGTGACCTCGTGTGAATAACTTTGCTGACACACTGTAACAAAATGTGAATGAAAGCCAGAAATGGTTGATTTTGGAACGCAGTTATATGTGATACGTCTGACGGAGAACCACGGTTTTAAAAAGCGGGCCTGTAGTTTACTAATACTATTCTTCACAGCGACCTCGTGAGAATAGCTTCGCTGATACACTGCAACAAAATGGAAATGGAGGACAATATTTTCCACGTTCCCTTCAAATTTCTGGATTTTTATAGCTGTAATATGGAAAAGATTTGGCTGTATTCTGCAGTGCTAACAAGCAAATGGAGCAGAAAATGGTGTACTCTGGATTGCTTTTTAAGCAAATAATCAGGATTAATATAAAAAAAAATAGCCCTGGCCCCTGATACCTGGGGCTATGTCTACAAATATCTGTAATAGCAGCAGTCAGAATGTGCAATGGACCCTCTTGTGCTGTATCATGCACTGCAGTCTGTCACATACCCTGCTGCCTTGCTTTTTAAGCAAATAACCAGGATTAAGATAAAAAAAATGAGCCCTGACCCTCGTATCTGGGGCTACGTCTACAAATATCTGTCATAAGAGGATCAGTCAGAACGTGCTATGGACCCTCTTGTGCTGTATGCACTGCAATCTGCCACATATCCTGCCTCCCTGCCTAACTCCTTCTATCACCACTGAATATATGCAGCTGGATAAGTACTCAGAAGGACTGTTAGTTCAGATGGATATATATATATATATATGTTGTGGAAATACTCGCCGAGCTTGTCGAGCATTGTGATGCTCGGGCGAGTACCGAGTAGTGGCGAGCACGTTCGCTCATCAGTATTGCTTGCCCAGAATTTTTGAAAGGTGCCAACAATTTTGTCCAGCCCATTTTTGGGGTTTTGTGTTAAATTATATACAATTTGCCATTTTTCCTCTGTTTTTTTTTGTGTTGATCCAATACACATGTGTAAATCCAATAACAAAACGTGTAATTGCACTAATTTTCTGGAACAATTTCAAGGGTGGCAACACTTTCAGCCATGACTGTATGTATATATTGTGTATACAGCAGGTGAAATAAGTATTGAATACATCACCAATTTTCTAAGTAAATATATTTCTAAAGGGGATATTGACATGAAATTCTCACCAGATGTAGGTAACAACCCATCCAATCCACACAAGCAAAGAAATCCAAACAATACATGACCATAAATTAAGTTATATGTAATATTGAGAAATGACACGAGGAAAAAGCATTGAACACGCTTACTGAAATTTAATTAATACTTCGTACAAAAACCTTTGTTGGTGATGACAGCCTCAAGAAACTAGTCGCATGAATTGCTCAGGTGTGGTTTTGGCCCATTCTTCCACACAAACTTTCTTCAAATTCTTAAGGTTCCGTGAGCTCCTTCTATGAACTCTGAGCTTTAGTTCCTTCCATAAATTTTCCATCGGATTCAGGTCAGGTGATTGGCTGGGCCATTCAGCAGCTTTATTTTCTTTCTCTGAAACCAATTGAGAGTTGCCTTGGATGTCTGTTTGGGGTCATTGTCTTGCTGAAATGTTCACGCTCCTTTCATCTTCATCATCCTGGGAGATGGCAGCAGATTTTGTCAAGAATGACAAATGACACGTTTGAACATGCTTTTTGTTCAGCAATGGAGTCTTGCGTAGAGAGCGTGCATACAGGCCATGGAGTTGAGTGCATTAATTATAGTTTTCTTTAAAACAATTGTACTTGCTGATTCCTGTAGCTATGCACAGGTGGCCCTTGGCTCTTGGACAACTCTTTTGATAATTCTTTTTACTCCTTTGTCTAAAATCTTGCGAGGAGCACCTGGTCGTGGCCGGTTTATGGTGAAATTATGTTCTTTCCACTTACGGATTATGGTCCCAACAGTGCTCTCTGGAACCTTGAGTAGGTTATAGCTTCTTCTGTATCCAATGCCATCTGTATGTTTTGAACAATAAGGTTGCGAATGTCTTGAGATACAGTACAGACCAAAAGTTTGGACACACTTTCTCATTTAAAGATTTTTCTGTATTTTCATGACTTTGAAAATTGTAAATTCACACTGAAGGCATCAAAACTATGAATTAACACAAGTGGAATTATATACTTAACAAAAAAGTGTGAAACAACTGAAAATATGTCTTATATTCTAGGTTCTTCAAAGTAGCCACCTTTTGCTTTGATGACTGCTTTGCACACTCTTGGCATTCTCTTGATGAGCTTCAAGAGGTAGTCACCGGAAATGGTTTTCACTTCACAGGTGTGCCCTGTCAGGTTTAATAAGTGGGATTTCTTGCCTTATAAATGGGGTTGGGACGATCAGTTGTGTTGTGCAGAAGTCAGGTGGATAAACAGCTGTTAGTCCTACTGAATAGACTGTTAGAATTTGTATTATGGCAAGAAAAAAGCAGCTAAGTAAAGAAAAACGAGTGGCCATCATTACTTTAAGAAATGAAGGTCAGTCAGTCCAAACAATTGGGCAAACTTTGAAAGTGTCCCCAAGTGCAGTTGCAAAAATCATCAAGCGCTACAAACAAACTGGCTCACATGAGGACCGCCCCAGACAAGGAAGACCAAGAGTCACCTCTGCTTCTGAGGATAAGTTTATCCGAGTCACCAGCCTCAGATATCGCAGGTTAACAGCAGCTCAGATTAGAGACCAGGTCAATGCCACACAGAGTTCTAGCAGCAGACAAATCTCTACAACAACTGTTAAGAGGAGACTTTGTGCAGCAGGCCTTCATGGTAATATAGCTGCTAGGAAACCACTGCTAAGGACAGGAAACAAGCAGAAGAGACTTGTTTGGGCTAAAGAACACAAGGAATGGACATTAGACCAGTGGAAATCTGTGCTTTGGTCTGATGAGTCCAAATTTGATATCTTTAGTTCCAACCACCGTGTCTTTGTGCGATGCAGAAAAGGTGAACGGATGGACTCTACATGCCTGGTTCCCACCGTGAAGCATGGAGGAGGAGGTGTGATGGTGTGGGGGTGCTTTTCTGGTGACACTGTTGGGGATTTATTCAAAATTGAAGGCATACTGAACCAGCATGGCTACCACAGCATCTTGCAGCGGCATGCTATTCCATCCGGTTTGCGTTTAGTTGGGCCATCATTTATTTTTCAACAGGACAATGACCCCAAACACACCTCCAGGCTGTTTAAGGGCTATTTGACCAAGAGGGAGAGTGATGGGGTGCTATGCAAGATGATCTGGCCTCCACAGTCACCAGACCTGAACCCAATCGAGATGGTTTGGGGTGAGCTGGACAGCAGAGTGAAGGCAAAAGGGCCAACAAGTGCTAAGTATCTCTGGGAACTCCTTCAAGATTGTTGGAAGACCATTTCCGGTGACTACCTCTTGAAGCTCATCAAGAGAATGCCAAGAGTGTGCAAAGCAGTCATCAAAGCAAAAGGTGGCTACTTTGAAGAACCTAGAATAGAAGACATGTTTTCAGTTGTTTCACACTTTTTTGTTAAGTATATAATTCCACATGTGTTAATTCATAGTTTTGATGCCTTCAGTGTGAATGTACAATTTTCATAGTCATGAAAATACAGAAAATTCTTTAAATGAGAAGGTGTGTCCAAACTTTTGGTCTGTACTGTATATACACTTTGATAGAGGAGGATTTACCAGTAACCTTTTGTTAGGTCCAGGGAGGTGAGATATCTGGCTGACCCTAACTCCTCTATGAGTTCATTGTCGCGTGGTATTGGATGTGTGTCAAATTTACCCCCACTCCTTCGAAATCACCTTGCGGCAGGTTTAGAGGATTCTATACAGCTTTTGGTTCACCTGCACATGTGATTCCCTCAGGATTCCATGTTCACCAACCTGCGAACGTCTTGGGAACTCCGAAAACAGGTCCAGGTTCCGCTGAAGCAGTTCTCGGCACTGTTGTTTCTGGGCTGATGACAGTCTCTCTGCCACGGTGACAACCTTAATGTCATTGTCTGGTCTGTCCAGCCAACATGGAGTTTCAACGTGGTTTCTCTGTTGCCCTGCCTTGATGGATAGCGGCACAAAAGGATTTTGAAAGGGAGAGGTGGTAGCGGTTAACTGGCAGTTGTGACTTGCAATATCTCAGGATTTAACAGTGACATGACCCGTTCTTGAGTTTTGTCCACCCCCAGATGGCCACCCAAGACATGTCAATTGGCCCTGTCCAACACCCTTTGTCTATAGGGTCCTGATACCAATAATTGCTACACTATCTCCTCCCTCACCTTACTAACCCAGTACAATAAGTTCCCACTTAACATGAAATAGGGAAACCTGGTGTCAGCCATTGACTCCTGTATTATGCCGTTTATAATGGTTACCTTATTGAATGCTTCTTTTAGAGCTAGATCCCTACGTTGGGTGAACCCTAAATTTTCTCTGGTCATCCCTATCTCAGGAATGTCAGGGAATACTATCTTCTCCTCTTCACCTACTACACAGAAGGGAAATTCGTCAGACTCTGGGGTTAGTGAGACTTTTAGGGCAACCCGTTTCTTACTCGAGCAATCGAGGTCTCCGCCCCTCCACCACAAGTCCCAAAACACCATAAAGTCCCGACCTATGATAATTGGGTGCAATAAATCCTGGACCACGCCAACCTAATGGGACTCAATACCTCAGACCATTTCAAAGACCACTCCAGCCACCGGATAGTCATTAGTATCCCCGTGAATGCAGCAGGTGCCAACCTTCTTCCCAGGGAGAGGGAGTGTGGCCCTCACGAGGGTCACCAAACTCCCTGAGTCTTGTAGTCCAGTCATTTTCAGGCCATTTACCTTTACAGGACAAGCTTGGTTCCCTTGCCGGGAGGACAGACCACACTGCAAGCTGGATATGCATAGGAGGAACACTGGCGTACCATGCTACAGTCCATTTGCTCAGTGGTCAGGGGACAATGGGCAGCTATATGACCTGGGCTGTGACATCTTCAACAAATTACATCCCCCGATGAAGCCCTTGAAAGACCCTTTCTACCCCTTGGACTTTAGATGCCCCATCCCCTTAACCTCCACCCCCCCCAGCATGGAGTGGGTTGCCTCCCCAAGGACCAGTTGACCCTCTGATACCTTTCGACCAGTCCGACCAAGTCATCGGTGTTCCATGGATCTCCTTGGGCAACCCAGGTCTGCATCGAGCTCGGAAGGGGGGGCACGAACCGGTCCATTACAACTCGCTCCACCATCTGCGCTGTGGTAGAGGACTCCGGCTGCAGATCAAACATTTGAGAGTGAGGGGGTTTGTTATGGTGATACACCCAGTGGTGGACCCGTTGTGCTCTGACAGACATTGTCAACCCCAAGCACACCAAAATTTTCGTTTTCAAATTTTCATATTATTTGGCATCCTGTAAAACTAAATCATTGTAGGCCTTTTGTGTATGTCCGCCCACTGCTATGGCGGGAGTTTTTCCCTATCGACAACCCTTACAAAAACAGTTAAAAAGGCCTCTATGTCGTCACTTTGGGGTAATTTTCTGTAAGACTCTCCTCACCGCCTTCCGGACAGAAAAATCATTAGCAGACATTGGAGTCAGAGCTGCTGCCATGCCACGAACCACCTCTGTGAGTAAATCAATCTGCTGCTGTTGTTCACTTTGTTGCTGGTAATGTTGGAGCTGCTGCTCGTCTCCTGTTGTGCCAGCTGTTGCTGCTTCCGATGCTGCTGCAGCTGTTGCAGGTGCGATTGATGCTGGCTTTGGACCAGGTGCTTGATCAGCTCCTCCATTTTGTCTGACTGCTGTATCATCCTCACAGCCGCTTTTACCCAGGACACGCAGCTAGTCCTCAGCCATCACACTTGCTTCCTGGGGATCTTGCCAGCACTTCTAACACCAACTGTGGTTGATAGGTTCACTCGGCTGCACATAGAGGTAGACACAGGAACACTGTCTCTTTAAATCTTCCGTGGTTTATTAAGAATACAGCCTAAACCACAGCAACGTTACTAAAACAAATTCAATACTTTTGTTAGATATATATTTTATTCCCTACAACGGCAGAGTAATTGCCTCAAATATTCTTCTAGCCACAAAAATAGCAAATACAAGATACTGGAAATCCCCAGGTATTCCTGCCAACGAAGAGATAATACAATTGATAAATAAAACTCGTCCTTTTGAAAAAATGATAGCACACAAAAATAATAAGTTACAAGTTTGTTCTAATTTAATAGTAGTCATTAATGTACTGTATGTAATCATTGAAATCTGCTGAAATCAGCCCTGTATGTTATGCTGTATTTTGTTTTCTGTAGGTTTAATTCCTATGTAGACTTCAATGTTTTTCAGTCTAAAGTATTGTATACACTGTTTATTATTATTTTCTTAAAACCAAATAAAAATATATTGTTTAAAAATAAAAAAAAAAGTTAAACAAATTCAACCTTCCCGGCCTAACAGGAAAAATAAAACATGACGTACAGCACAGTCCTTGTTAAGTGAAAACCGCCCGCTTCAAACCAAGGTTTAGCTTTCCTTCACATGGCAATACAGCTCCAGAGCTTGTGCCTCCAGACCCACCCCACACCAAATGCTCTAAAAGGCTGGGAATTTATCCTCTGATCTCCTCCCTCTCTACAGGTGTTTAATCACCCTAACACTAAACATGGCTGATTAACCCCTCTCTACACTTCGTGTGCTGGAACATTTTTTCTATGTTTATATTACTGGAGCTAACAATCTCAGTGCTACATATCTACCCTCCAGTAGTTTGTCAGTGACTCTGTCACACTATATATAAAAAAAATATATATAAAAAGTGGCATTCACTGTATATGTGTCACACCAGGCCTGGATGCCACAAACATTAAAGGCTGTGTCTGAGAGCAGGAGGGAGGTTCCTTGGTCAGGGACCATTAGCATGCAGCACCTTCTGTCCTAGGCCAGTAGGGGGAGCAGGCTGCCACTATAAAAGCTGGAACTGAGGGCAGGGTTAGAGAGACCAGGACCCACTTCTGAAGCATCCAGAAGGGTTCCCAGAGGAGAGGGACAGGTCAGCTGCAGCTGAGGAGTCCAGGAGGCATAGGAGGAACAGCAAGCCAGGGACAGAGGCGACGAGAGCTGGTCCTGGCTGAGAGAGAACTACACAACCGGACACTGGGGTCTGAGGCTGTCAGGGTTGCAAGCCCGGCAGCAGATAACCGACCTGCGAGGGATTTTAGGTCCCTTGGCCTGAGAAGCCTGGAGGCTCCGCCACACAGAGGGACCGGTACAGCACGGAGAAGCTACAGGTACCTAAGGCCCGAGTTGCAAGCCATACAGGCGTAGTACACGGCCAGCTCAGGGATGTGGGCTATCACACCACAAAAAGGGGGATAGTCAGCAAGGGCAGAGAGAGAACGGTAGGCCTACCCACGCACCCTGACCAGTGGGGCTCGCCCGAATGCCCTCAGACACCCAAGTCCATTCCTACCCTGTACTCCTGGTGGGTCAGTGATAATATCTGCAGTAAAAGACCCTGGACTGCATTATTGGACTCTGTGTGATTTCTGCTACACCTGCACCATCACCCCCAGCATCCTATTACACTGCCCTGAGGCTACACTCTTCCCGTGGGGAGTTATCCTATCCCTGTGCTGCATATCTACATCAGCCTCAGCGGGCTGCCTTGCAGCGGCGGTCCTCCCTGACCGCAATCCACGGGTGGCGTAGTCGGACTTTCAAAACCTACAAATACACTGCCACAGCATTTGGTCTGGCCACCCTGAGCCACGGGATCGGGTTGCCAATACTACTCCCAGCATTGCCCTGAAGCCCGGTCCCGAGTGCCCCCGTCAGCTTTGGCGTAGTCTGCAGGATTGTGACCAACCCACCACAAATGGGTATTGCGCGCCTGAAAAAGACTGTACATGTACCTTAAAAAGAGGTTTCCCGCCATCCGGAGCAGTTTCCCGCCATCCGGAGCCGTTTCCCGCCATCTTCGGTCGTCTCCTGCCATCTTCAGTCGTTTCCCGCCATCTTCAGCCGTTTTCCCGCCATCGGATGCCATCTTCAGGACGCCGCGCGGGAAGAAGAGGGGCGTGAACGTCAAAACCGCGCGAGACCTGAAGCCCCGCCCTACGCACCGACGCTGCGCAAGGTCCTGGAAGGAGAGAGAGCAACGCTGACGTCACCAGGACGCGACGCAAGGTCCTCGTACGGAGCAGCACCAGCGGAGCCGCGGCCTACGGAAGAGGATCAATGGAAGGTAGGCCACGATTAACTAGGGGGGAAGATGGACGTGGAGGGACCTTCTACCACCAGCGTGGCTGCAGCAGCGGTGATGCCGTTCTCAATGCCCTACATCCCCGGCGCAGCCTGGCTGCCCCAATACTCAGGGGAATCCCATACCTTAACTGACTTTAAGGAAAGACTGCACAGTTTATTTAAAGTTTATCCCTTGACAGAAGAGCAGAAAGTGAGCATTCTGACGGGGCAGCTAACCGGTGCAGTCCAGCGGGAAGTGAAATCATGGTCAGATGAGGAGAAAAGGACTGTAAAGGACATTCTGACCCGGCTGCGGAGTACCTTTGATACCCGTACCTCAGCCGAAATCAAAATGCGGTTCTATGGCTGTAAGCAGCGAGCCCAAGATAGTATCAGAGACTATGCCTTGAACCTGCAAGAAGCTCTGGGAGCAATTAAACAAGCTGACCCTGGCAGCGTGCAGGACACCGATAAACTGTTGACTGACCAGTTCATAGAAGGTCTGCTGTCCAGCGCCCACAGAACCCAGCTGCGCCTCATGGCCCTACAGAACCCCGATTTGACTTTTGCGCAGTTTAAAGATAGGGCCATCCGGGTGCTCCAAGAACCCGCACCAGGTGGCGCTGTAGCTTCCCGGCGCCCTGCCATCACTTACCACCAGGGGGCAGCGCCCTACCCCGCAGACCTTGTGGGGGCTGATGCACAGGCCCTAAATCCATCCCAGCCTGCAAACCTGCACAATCAGGTCCAAGAGCTAACAAAGAGTGTGGCTACATTGACCAGGATTGTACAGTCGTTGCAGGTGGAACCGTCAAGACCAATCAAGCTGGCTTCCAGTCCGGAGGATGTCCCGTGGCGTCGACAGAGGAGGATCCCGTCGTTCAGAGGGAGGCCCGCCGACTGTTACACTGAGGATGGACAGTCGATTTGCCGCCGTTGCAGTCAGCCAGGACACATAGCAAGGTACTGTACTTTAAATGGGTCCGACCTGGGGCAGAGGGCCAACCCCCAGGCATAAGGTCATCAGGCCCGTCTAATTGGCATAATAAGTACGAGGGGGGACGCCCAGTCTTACCCGTAGTGCTGGACGGTATCCCTATGAGTGCACTGCTGGACACCGGGTCTCAAGTGACTACCATCCCCTACGTACTTTTCAAGCGGTACTGGAGTGACGCTGACATAACCCGCTATCCAGAAGATGACTTAAGCATCATCGCCAGTAATGGTCAACCCGTGCCGCAGGTGGGGTTCAGAGAGATGACCATCAAGATTGGTAAGGTTGAACTGCCGGCACAGGGAGTGATCATTGTGGACATTGACCATCGTGAAAGTCACCCTAAAATAACCTTGGGTACTAATGTAATTGAAAACTGTCTTTCAGAAGTAATTGTGATTTTGCAGCAGGTGGCGATGAATGCGAGCTCCAGCCAACAGAGAGTCCTCCAGAAAGAGATAAGAGCCCTGATGAGACGGCAACAGGTAGAACTGTCTGGTGGTGAGATCGGTAGCGTGAGGATGAGCGACCCGTTCCCCATTGCCATGCCTCCCAAAAGTGAAATGATGATCTGGTGTCATACTGCAATCGGGTTAAGAGGGAGAGACTACCAAGCCATGGTAGAACCCGTGTACTCAGACAGCAGGCCCACCATTTTGACAGCCAGGGGGGTGGTTGATGTACGCCATGGAAGGGTGCCCGTCCGGATCTTAAACATCGGGGAAAGGGAAGTACACTTGCCCCGGTACGCTACACTCGCCAAATTGTTTGCCGTCGAACACAATGCTATCAGGGTCGTGGAACCCTTGCCTCCATCTTCTCCGGTGGAGGGGAATGGCTCCCAGAAACACAAGGAGGACTGGTGCCAGAAACTCCATGTGGGTGCTGACTCCACTCCCCTGCACCAAAAACAAGGAGTCTACCGGGTGGTTCAGGAGTATGAGAGAAGTTTTAGTAAGCACCCGCTAGACTTCGGCCGAGTAAAGGGAGTAGAACACCACATCCCCACAGGAAGCCACCCACCAATAAAAGAGAGACACAGACCTGTACCTCCTGCACATTATCAAAACGCAAAGGGTATGCTGAGAGAAATGAAAGAAGCTGAGGTCATTAGAGATAGCTGTAGCCCCTGGGCAGCTCCCTTAGTTTTGGTAAAAAAGAAAGACGGTACCATGAGAATGTGCGTGGACTATAGACAAATCAATCGTATCACCCATAAAGACGCGTACCCGTTACCTAGGATAGAGGAGTCTTTAGCAGCCCTAAAATCAGCTAACTTCTTCTCTACTTTGGACCTTACTAGCGGGTACTGGCAGGTTCCTGTGGCAGAGGCTGACAAGGAGAAGACCGCCTTCACCACCCCGATGGGATTGAGCGAATTCAACTGTATGCCCTTCGGCCTCTGCAACGCACCAGGGACCTTCCAGAGGCTGATGGAATGCTGTCTAGGGCACCGAAACTTCGAGACGGTCCTACTCTACCTGGACGACGTGATTGTCTATTCGAAGACTTACGAAGAACATCTAAAGCACCTGGCCAAGGTGTTCGAAGCCCTGGCAGGCTATGGCCTGAAGGTGAAACCCTCAAAGTGTCACCTGTTGAAACCGAAGGTCCAGTACCTAGGACACGTGGTGAGTGCAGAAGGAGTAGCCCACGACCCCGACAAAGTTACAGCCATCAAGAGCTGGCCAAGCCCCTCTAACATCAAAGAAGTGAGGCAATTCCTCGGGTTGGTAGGCTACTACCGAAGGTTCATCCCCGGGTTCACAAAGATGGCAGCTCCAATGCAGGACCTCCTGATAGGCCAGTCCAAATCCAGAAGTCACAAGCCACCCTTCAAGTGGGACAAGCCGGAAGAGGAGTCCTTCCGCCAGTTGAAGATGGCCCTCACGGGGAATGAGATCCTGGCCTACCCCGATTATGGCCAGCCTTTTATCCTCCACACAGATGCCAGTAATGTGGGGCTGGGAGCCATGCTGTCACAAAACCAACAGGGCAGAGAAAGGGTGATCGCGTACGCCAGCCGGAAGCTGAGGCCCACTGAAAGAAATCCGGAGAATTACAGATCCTTCAAGCTAGAATTCTTGGCAGTGGTGTGGGCCGTCACAGAACGGTTTAAGCATTACCTGGCCTCCGCAAAGTTCACTGTGTACACGGACAACAACCCGCTGACACACCTGGACAATGCAAGACTAGGTGCCCTAGAACAGCGGTGGATGGCCCAGCTATCAAATTATGACTTCACAATCAAGTACCGGGCAGGCAGAACCAACGCAAATGCAGACGCCCTGTCAAGGATGCCCCACCTACCCGAAGGAGAGGAAGACTCGGAAGAGCTGGAGGAAGTAGAGCTCCCTGCGTTCCACCGGTATGGGGCTACTCAGTATTTACACCGGGTAAGAGACAAAGACCTAACCACCATCATGTTCAACCCCTTACACCACCACGGCTGGGCTGAAACGCAAGATAGTGACCCTGTAATACGCCTGGTGAAAGACATGTTAACCCAGGCAGACGATAGCCCTGGCCCGGACGCTCCAGAGGAAGCCAAGCATATATGGAAGGAGAAAAGCAGGCTATTCCTCTACGAGGGTAAGCTGTGCAGAAGTCGTGTCAACCACCGGACGCACGAGCTGACCTGGCAGATAGTGGTCCCAAGGTGAGATGCAGCAATGGTCCTGGAGGCCTACCATGACAGAGTGGAAGAAACTGGAGTTCCTACTGAGAGAGCAGTTCTACTGGGTCGGTATGAGAAGGGCCATAGAGAAGTGGAGCAGGGACTGCGGCCCATGTCACCTCAGAAGGAAGGACCATACCAGCCAGCAGACACCCTTGAGGCCCACCAGGCAGCCTCTTGAGCTGGTAGCTCTGGACCATGTGAAATTGGCTCCAAGCCGGTCGGGCTACGTCTATGTCCTGACAATTGTGGACCATTACTCCCGGTTCCTGGTGGTGGTTCCTGTTAAAGACCTGACAGCCCAAACAGCGGCCAGAGCCTTCCAGCAACACTTCTGCCGTCCACACGGGTATCCGGAACAGGTCTTGACAGATCAAGGTCCAGCGTTTGAGGCTGAAGTATTCCAGGAGTTCTGCAACCTCTATGGCTGTAGGAAGATTCGGACAACGCCTTACCATCCGCAAACCAACAGGCTGTGTGAGAAAATGAAAAATATCGTCATTGATCTCCTCAAGACATTGCCCCTGGAAGAACGCAGCCTGTGGCCGGAGAAGCTGCCAGACCTGATTGACTTGTACAACCATATCCCGGTGAATGCTACAAATTGCACCCCGGCTTATCTGATGCGAGCAAGACCAGGTAAGCTGCCTATAGACCTGGAGATGGGAGTCCTGAAACCCGAGGACACCTCCCCAGACGCGGACTGGGATACGGAATGGCGGCTACAGTACAAGAAGGTACAGGAGAGTGTGGAGAGGAGTCTGGCTCAAGCGAGAGAAAAGCAAGAGAGGCTCTTCAACCAACACGCCCCTGCTGGTCCCCTGCAACCTGGTGAGCAGGTCCTGAAGCGGAAGAGAAGACTTCACAAGCTGGACGACCAGTGGGAGAGAGGCCCGTACACTTCTTTCAGCCTACCCAGCAGGAGCCTACAGGAGAGCAAGAAGAACAAGCAGCCCCAGAGGCAGAAGAACCCTTGCCAGCAGCCCAGGAGAGTCAACCCTCTGCTGACAGTGAGCCTGCCATGCCTGCGGTAAGCCAAAGAACCCGCAGACAGCTGCCTGCCCTGCCTGTGAACCCAGCTAGTAGCTGTACCCTAGATGATAGTGGGGAAAGCCAGGTTAGACCACCACCAGACAGTGGGTTAAGGAGGTCAACCCGGAGCACTAGGGGTCAAGTACCAGCTCGCTGGAGGATATGAGTACAAGATCTAAATGTACATTGCATATATTTAATGTGTTTGTTACCTGATAACTAATAGTGTTTTCTCCAGTTTTTCTAGTTATATGGACTAACAGATTACGAACTTTGGATAACCGGAACTACATTGTAAATAGTTGCACTTGGTGCCTCTTGCGAAGACGGCCACAGAAGAAAAACCTGTCTGGCGTTGCCCCGTGTGGTCTAAAGTAGATAGCTTCGCCTTGCAGCCACGCCCAGGGCCAACGCTTGGGGTTTGCTTTGGACAGGTCCCCGCACCGTTTAAGACTTCGCCTTATTGGGTGAAATGGACACCCGGTCACAGACCACACTGTGACCTAAAGAACTCAATATGTGGTGTTGTTTGTTATTTCCTTCCCTGTTGTGTTCATGGTCATGTATTTATACCCTGTATTTGTGTTTTCTGTTTAGTCCCGGAGTACTAACATTTTACTAGGGGGGAATGTGTCACCCCAGGCCTGGATGCCACAAACATTAAAGGCTGTGTCTGAGAGCAGGAGGGAGGTTCCTTGGTCAGGGACCATTAGCATGCAGCACCTCCTGTCCCAGGCCAGTAGGGGGAGCAGACTGCCCCTATAAAAGTTGGAACTGAGGGCAGGATTAGAGAGACCAGGACCCTCTTCTGAAGCATCCAGAAGGGTTCCCAGAGGAGAGGGACAGGTCAGCCGCAGCTGAGGAGTCCAGGAGGCATAGGAGAAACAGCAAGCCAGGGACAGAGGCGACGAGAGCCGGTCCTGGCTGAGAGAGAACTACACAACCGGACACTGGGGTCCGAGGCTGTCAGGGTTGCAAGCCCGGCAGCAGATAACCGACCTGCGAGGGATTTTAGGTCCCTTGGCCTGAGAAGCCTGGAGGCTCCGCCACACAGAGGGACCGGTACAGCACGGAGAAGCTACAGGTACCTAAGGCCCGAGTTGCAAGCCATACAGGCGTAGTACACGGCCAGCTCAGGGAAGTGGGCTATCACACCACAAAAAGGGGGATAGTCAGCAAGGGCAGAGAGAGAACGGTAGGCCTACCCACGCACCCTGACCAGTTGGGCTCACCCGAAGGCCCTCAGACACCCAGGTCCATTCCTACCCTGTACTCCTGGTGGGTCAGTGATAATATCTGCAGTAAAAGACCCTGGACTGCATTATTGGACTCTGTGTGATTTCTGCTGTGCCTGCACCATCACCCCCAGCATCCTATTACACTGCCCTGAGGCTACACTCTTCCCGTGGGGAGTTATCCTATCCCTGTGCTGCATATCTACATCAGCCTCAGCGGTCTGCCTTGCAGCGGCGGTCCTCCCTGACCACAATCCATGGGTGGCGTAGTCGGACTTTCAAAACCTACAAATACACTGCCACAGCATTTGGTCTGACCACCCTGAGCCACGGGATCGGGTTGCCACTACTACTCCCAGCATTGCCCTGAAGCCCGGTCCCGAGTGCCCCACGGCCCAGGGGGTGAGTCATATACACTGGGAAGAAGCTTTGTATACACTGAGAAGAGGCTCCAGGCCTATAGAGGATGCACAGCATATAATGTAAGTAATGCTGTGCATCCTCTTTTCATTTCATAAAGGGGCTGCAGAAGAAGGGACCACCCTTTGTGGATGAGGACCCTGTGCAAGTCCCCAGTTTGCCACCCTTTTCCCCATTCCCATTACCGCAGTCCCAGATTGTAGCCAATATGCTAGTGTACATGGGTGATTTTTCACAAAGACCAATGGTGGAAGAAGTCACAGCAAACATTATTCTGGTTTGTTTTATGGACCAGAATAGTGCATGCAATAGAAGGCAGCTGCTGCACCAGTCTACAATGCGGGAGAGCATCTGGAGCTGCACATGGAGTCAATCGCATCTGCAATTTGCAGACATGACTGGCCCAATTTATTAACCAATCCTTACTTATTAATTATGCATAAGATGAAAAAAGCCTACTTGTGAGCATAGATTTCTCATTTCCAGGAGTCATATGTTCCAGTATACAGTATAAATATTCAGGATTTCATACTAATTTGGATTGTTGAAAAGAAACATCTGCTTCTGTGACTTTCTTTCAAATGTTATGACATTCAGATATAACTCATTTACATTCCCACCTGATGTTCATATCCTACACGTGCTATAATGTATAGTCATTAACAAGCACATGGGTTCCTTCAGGATTTCTATTCACTTTATATTCACCTAATTGAGAAATTATAAGTAGATATAACCCCATGATGGGTTTTTTTCCGCTAAACTGTTAAAGGGGCTTTCAGGTATTAAAAAATCTATGTGAATTATGACATGACATTCATATCTCAGCAAACCGTCAGGTGACTATAGTGGGTCGCCGTCAAAGGTTCTCTATAAGCATCTTGTCATAACAATGGCTGTTATGTCAGCATATGCAGCATATACAAAGAACAAAAGGATGACTGACCAAGTAGAAAAGAGATTCTTAAAAGACAACTTCATCAGAAAATTACCTATTTGAAAATGAGCTTTTTGTGTTGCATATATTTTTAAAAAAAATTTGTCAATGTTACTTTTTCATATCATAATTAGTGATGAGCGAGCACTAAAATGCTCGGGTGCTCGAAGCTCGGGTCGAGCACATTGGAATACTCGGGTGCTCGACCCGAGCAACGAGCCCAATGTAAGTCTATGGGAAACTCGAGCATTTTTCTGGCGGTCCCCCCCGTCGGTCTGCAGAAGGTCAAAAATTGCCCAAATTGATGAGAACAGTGCTCAATTAAACGTCAGGCAGGCAGAATATATAAGCAGACAGGCAAGCAGGGTATATAGGATGGTGCATGAAAACATAGCAGGGCAATTGGAACACACTAGTGCCCTCCGATTTTTAATAAATCCTTTATTTTAACACTAAATAACAAGTACAGTAACCAACACTATCACTGTACTTATTATATATGTGACTGACATGTTTCTATCTATGCAATCTATGTGTAATGCTCTATTCTTTCTGTTCTAAATTGTCGGGTACCGGTGTATGCCGCTGCTGAATTGCCGGCTTTTTATGTTTCACTGTGAGCACTGTTTCCATCGATTTGGGCAATCACTGTAATGCCACAACCACCATGGCTGCGGCATTACAATGAGTGGCAGACAATCCCTGCATGATTACTGCTCTAAATAGCGCCAGACATGCAGGACGGGGACCCGAGCTCCCGCCCGAGCATCTTGAAAGTACTCGGCGAGCTCCGAGCATCTCGAGTACTGAGATGCTCAGGCGAGTACTGAGCAGTGGCGAGCATGCTCGCTCATCACTAATCATAATCTTTTTTTTGTTTAAATGTTCACACTGGCCAAAGGGGCTATTTTAGACTCCTAATTCCTGTTCTTTCAGGAAGAATTTACAGCAGTTTCCTTATCATCCCAGACATGATTACAATGACATGTAACATGTATATACAGCTGATAACACAGGATTGACCTATCGCAATAGGTAATTTCACATCTTCCCCTCCCTTCACAATGACCACTCGCTCATTAGATGCTTCAATACAAAAGATAGGGTAGGAGTCAGTCTATTGCTACCAATGTACATGTGAATGTCCTGCAACAACAGTAATTATGAATATAGAATAGCCCCAGTTGCAATTGTGAAATTGTAAAATTTCAATTTTTTATTTTTAATACAAACCATGATATAACAAAATTGTTTTAAAAAAACATGTAACACAAAAGCTGATTTAAACAATAGGTTATTTTATGATAACCTTTCCCTTTAAAGGTGACCTGTAAGCCGTCCTGAAATTTTTATTTTTGTAAATCCTAGCACTTCCCATTCTGTTGCATCAGGAAATGGGTTAATAAATTGATAATAAAGAAATTAACCTTTTCAAGAGGATGTGTTCCTATTTATTGTACCATGACACTGAGAGCACTGCTTGCACAGTATCAGGATGTGGAAGGACACACTATGGTCAATGGGATGCATATAACAGGTCTCCAGCAGACAAACCCTACTTATCTAATATTGTGTAAGTTTCCAGATACTTTTCTTGCCAGAAATACAGCTATGGGGGAGACTAAGGTAATAGGTTCACCCAAGCCCTGAAGACTAAGAAGCTCAAGGAGTCCCACTACTAAATAAGAAGACCTCAGTGTTATAAATGGGACATGGTAGGTAGGGAGTTCTTACTGATTTTGCTCCCAGGAGCCACTCTCTCATTCTATTATGCCTGTTTTTTGTGATGTCGTAACACTGTAGTTGTTTAGGAGGCCAGATCTAGGGGATTGCATTTAGGTGGTCTGGTCTGAGGTCTGCATGTAAGGAAGCAGAGATGCTGTGCACACTCCTTGAAGAATCTGTGCCGAAATAATGCATTTTTGTTGTTTTGCACATTTACTGCATTGCATGTTTAGTAATCTGCATTGTCATGTGATGAAGTTGTAGTCTGTCCAGCAACAGGTAGTTAGTAGGGATAGACAGAGTTAATAGTTGGGACTAGCCCATAATGGGAGGAGCTAAACAAGGACACAGGTCATCACTACCTGGTAGTTAGTTAGATATGGCCCAGCTTGCAGCTGTAGCAGACCTCAGGTCTGAAGATTGGCAGATCCACATGTAATGGGTGTTCGTGTAGCAGGAGGGAAACCTGAAAGACAGATAGTAAGATTCCGAGGAGAATAAAGACACAGTGAGAGGCCGGATTACAGGCAGGAGGGTCGATAAGAATGGAAACAAAAGAACACGGACCGAGGCCTAAGCAGAAAGACCAACACGACGGTGTGGAGTTTCAGAGATGAGAGGTAACAGGAGACTATAGGGAAGGGGAGCAAAAGGAAGAGCATTTATACAGCGTTGTATTTACAAAGCGTCTATCCCTAGTGGTCGCCATATTGGAACACACACTCCTATGGAGAAAGAGAAACGCATTGCAATGGAATGGAGTCTATGACTCTTGCTGCCTGGACTTTAGTGATGTTATTGACGAAGATGGAAGCTCCCAAGATAGTTTGCTGGGCAGTACTGATAGTAGAGAGAGGTATTGAGAAGAGCAGAGCAATTTTAGCAAGGAAGGAAACGTGTGTGATGTTATGTGCTACTAAAGAAACGTCCATGAAGATTCATACCTACTATCTGCTGTATATAGTTTCTACTACATTTTTCTTCAGTAAAAAGTTTATTGTAGAACTGGGGTCTCCCTCACTTAACTCCTTAACACCTGGTCCTGGCCAGCCAAATACAGCGGCACCATGTGGTCTGCAGAGGTGTATCGCCAATGTAACACAAGTCCACTCACCCAGCCAGGACCCCCATTTTGATGTAGCGTGTTGGGATGTGGAAGATGAGTACCTCTCCCACGGCTACCTCCCCGTGCCACGTTACATGTATCTGATTATGTACTCTTTAAACTCATTAGTGGCTTATTGGTACATTAGGCACAGACATTATTTGCTATATTTATGGTAATTCAGTGTAATATATGAGGACATTATTTGTATGTATGTGGTCGTGGATGTTTATTTGTGTATGTATTTAGTGTACATGTGTGTTTGACGGCAGTAAGTGTGCCTGTAGGAGATGTATATATATGTATATATTATTGCATGTGACTCGCCCCCTGGGCCGTGGGGTACTCGGAACCGGGCTTCTGCACGATGCTGGGGGTAGTAGTGGCAACCGAATCCCGTGGCTCAGGGTGGTCAAACCAAATGTTGTGGCAGTCTATTTATATATATATTTGTGAATATTCGACTACGCCACCCGTGTATTGCGGTCAGGGATAACCGCCGCTGCGAGGCAGACCGCTGAGGCTGGTGTTGGTGTGCAGCACAGGGGTAGGATAACTCCCCACGGGAAGAGTGTAGCCTCAGAGCAGTGTAGATGGAGGCTGGGGGTGATGGTGCAGGCGCAGCAAAGACCACACTGAGTCCAATGGTGCAGTCCAGGGTTTTTACTCACAGTTGTTTTGCAAGTCACTTCTGTCAGCAATGACTGCCCAAGCCGTGCTGCGTCCACCAGGTGAGGGGCTCGGTCAACCCCCAGGCAATTCCGGAGTATGTTACAGGACCCCCTTCTGTCCTTTCTCTGGCCTCTCGTGCCCCACCAGTGACCAAACTTCTGTCCGGCTACCGCGGAACGTGTCGGGTAAGCATTGGCCTCCGCTTCCCGCTATCCTATATGGCACCTTCCTAGCAGGTTTGGCGGGGGGTCACACCAATAAATGATCACGACCTCCGGTTCTTGGCTGAGGGATGATTTACCTCCACCAACTTGGGAATCCGGTACCCTTCCACAGCCTGACCCTTCACTCGATATAACGCGGGTTTGCAACGGTTGCTGTCCGTTCTGCTCTCTTAGGGTCCCTTCTGCCTTCTTGTTTATGGAGACTTTCTACTCCTCTGTCTCTCCTCTTTCCTTCCTTCTCTTCCTCCTTCTCTTCCTCCTTCTCTTCCTCCTTCTCTTCCTCCTTCTCTTCCTCCTTCTCTCCGCTTTCCTTCCTTCTCTTTCTCCTTCTCCGGCCCTGGCCTTCTCTCTAGGCCTGCCTCCTGGAGCTGAGCTCAGCCTGAGCCGCAGCTCCCTGTCAGCTCTCTCTCCCTTCTGCTCTGACTGGCTGAACAGAACTGAACTCCCTCCTAAGATGGCCCCCACCTTTTATATCTGCTTCTCTGTGTCTGAGCTCAGGTGACCTGCACCCAATGAGCTCCTTCCTGTGCTCCAGAAACCGCCCCCTTTCTGCTCCTACACCACTAGGTTCTCTTCCCCCCTCCCCACTCCAGCCAGGGACATGGTCAGTTGTGCCCGCAGCTGGGAGCACCGTAGAGCTGTCCCCCGGAAATGGGGTGTGTGTGTGTGTGCAGCTAACTGAGCCCTGGTCCACACTCAATCCTTACCTGGGAGTGGACTATCACACCTCTGGGTGAGGTGCAATACCCCTGTAGCAACCGAGCCCTTGGGGCGCTACACATGCCCATTTGTAGAAAGTGTGTTTATGTGTGTGAGTGTCTGTATGTGCATATACAGATGTGCATGCCTGTATATTGTGAATGCTGTGAATTGTTTTAGTGTGTGTGCATGCCTGCATGTATTGATTGTGCATATGTGTGCATGCCTTTGCTTGCATGTGTGACTTGGGTGTATTTATGTCTTGGGTGTATATGTATGCCCCTACATGTTGTAACAGTGCTAATATGCTGTGTGTGGGTGTCTAATATGAATGTTTGTGCTCGCCTTAGTAAGAGTATTGTTAAGGTACAATAAAGACTATAAACACCACATTAAAAAGTAAGACAAAAAAACAATAAACGAAAACATCTAAAAGATTAAATAAAACATTCCAACAAGACAGAGCTATAGTAATTCACTTAGCTAAAACAATAATTCTTCTGAAAGAGCTAAATGATTACTTATAAATTACCAAACTTACGTAGTATTCCAAAGTCATTAATCATCGCGAGACATTTTGCTACTGTGCACTATGGTAGTGCCTTTTGTGATGACAGCTTGCTATTTGAGAATTGTGATTAGATAGCAAAACACAGAGAAATATTAATAACTCTTGACCTTTTCAGCTTTATTTTTCCAGAAATTGAGACATTCTCAGAGAGAAAAAAATAAAAGCTTTTCTGACATGTTATTCGGCAAAACCAATATCAAGTTGACATTAGTGAGTTGTTAGCAGATGCTGGTGACAGACGATAGAATGTGGAGTCAGTACAATTCACTGAAGGTATTTTATAAATCTAGACATTAAAAATTTGTTTTTGGTATAAATTCAATAATCTATAAAAGTTAAATTATATTTAGTCTCATGTTATGACAGATCTCTTCTAAGGAATTTAAATGGGTTTATTATGTAAAGGAAGGAGCAGCTGTGGCTGAGGGTAGCAACTACGCCCCACCATGCTACAGAAAAATGGGGGTCCTTACTTGGTCTCTGCTATTACTTTAGCGATTCGCCACTGCAGCTTGACATGGCAGGCCAGGACCCAAAGAATTAGAGATGAATGAGGGAGACCAGAGTCCAAAAATAAACTTTTCTTTACTAACCAAACTGGTGGAATATGCACTGCTCAAAAAAATAAAGGGAACACTTAAACAACAGAATATAACTCCAAGTAAATCAAACTTCTGTGAAATCAAACTGTCCACTTAGGAAGCAACACTGACTGACAATCAATTTCACATGCTGTTGTGCAAATGGAATAGACAATAGATGGAAATTATTGGCAATTATCAAGACACACTCAATAAAGGAGTGGTTCTGCAGGTGGGGACCACAGACCACATCTCAGTACCAATGCTTTCTGGCTGATGTTTTGGTCACTTTTGAATGTTGGTTGTGCTTTCACACTCGTGATAGCATGAGATGGACTCTACAACCCTCAGAAGTTGCTCAGGTAGTGCAGCTCATCCATGATGGCACATCAATGCGAGCTGTGGCAAGAAGGTTTGCTATGTCTGTCAGCATAGTGTTCAGAGGCTGGAGGCGCTACCAGGAGATAGGCCAGTACACCAGGAGACGTGGAGGGGGCAGTAGGAGGGCAACAACCCAGCAGCAGGACCGCTACCTCCGCCTTTGTGCAAGGAGGAACAGGAGGAGCACTGCCAGAGCCCTGCAAAATTACCTCCAGCAGGCCACAAATGTGCATGTGTCTGCACAAACGGTTAGAAACCGACTCCATGAGGGTGGTATGAGGGCCCAATGTCCACAGATGGGGGTTATGCTCACAGCCCAACACCGTGCAGGACGCTTGGCATTTGCCACAGAACACCAGGATTGGCAAAGTCGCCACTGGCGCCCTGTGCTCTTCATAGATGAAAGCAGGTTCACACTAAACACATGTGACAGACGTGACAGAGTCTGGAGATGCCATGGAGAGCGATCTGCTGCCTGCAACATCCTTCAGCATGACCGGTTTGGCAGTGGGTCAGTAATGGTGTGGGGTGGTATTTCTTTGGAGGGCTGCACAGCCCTCTATGTGCTCGCCAGAGGTAGCCTGACTGCAATTAGGTACCGAGATGAGATCCTCAGACCCCTTGTGAGACCACATGCTGGTGCGGTTGGCCCTGGGTTCCTCCTAATGCAGGACAATGCCAGACCTCATGTGGCTGGAGTGTGTCAGCACTTCCTGCAAGATGAAGGCATTGAAGCTATGGACTGGCCCGCCCGTTCCCCAGACCTGAATCCAATTGAGCACATCTGGGACATCATGTCTCGCTCCATTCACCAACGTCACGTTGCACCACAGACTGTCCAGGAGTTGGCGGATGCTTTAGTCCAGATCTGGGAGGAGATCCCACAGGAGACCATCCGCAACCTCATCAGGAGCATGCCCAGGCATTGTAGGGAGGTCATACAGGCACGTGGAGGCCACACACAATGCTGAGCCTCATTTTGACTTGTTTTAAGGACATTACATCAAAGTTGGATCAGCCTGTAGTGTGTTTTTCCACTTTAATTTTGGGGGTGACTCCAAATCCAGTTCTCCATTGGTTAATAAATTTGATTTCCATTGATGATTTTTTGTGTGATTTTGTTGTCAGCACATTCAACTTTGTACAGAACAAAGTATTCAATGAGAATATTTCATTCATTCAGATCTAGGATGTGTTATTTGAGTGTTCCCTTTATTTTTTTGAGCAGTGTATATACATCAGAAAGCAGGCATGAAAAATAAAGAATACATCTTCTGCACAATCCAGAGGCAGGAACTTCATGGTTACACGTGGCAGTGTCTTCAGTTACATGTTGCACTAGACCAGCAAACCACTATGGGAACCTCCATCTTCCCTTCATGTGAGGACCTCACCGACTGAGATGGGTCGCTAGGACTCCTCACAACTATTCTCAAAGTCCATTTAATGTGGGCCATATGCCCCTTGGTGTGCCACTGCATCTTCGGCTCCACCTAGGAGAGCATGTGTACCAGCCTGGCCCATCTTCTCTTTCCATGACCCTCAGGTCTGGGCACACGTTTGCTTCTTATCTAGTATATAGTGGGGAAAATAAGTATTTGATACACTGCGAATTTTGCAAGTTTTCCCACCTACAAAGAATAGAGAGATCTGTAATTTTTACCGTAGGTACACTTCAACCATGAGAGACAAAATCTAAAACTAAAAAAACAAAAATCACATTGAATGATTTTTAAATGAATTGCATTTTTTTGCATGAAATATGTATTTGATCACCTACTGACCAGCAAGACTTCTGGCTCTCACAGACCTGTTAGTTTTTCTTTAAGAAGCCCTCTTACTCTGCTCTCATTACCTGTATTAATTGCACCTGTTTGAATTTGTCACCTTTCTAAAAGACACCTGTCCACACACTCAAAAATCACATTCCAACCTCTCCACAATGGCCAAGACCAAAAATCTGTCTAAGGACACCAGGGACAAAATTGTAGACCTGCACAAGGCTAGGGTGGGCTACAGGACAATAGTCAAGCAGCTTGGTGAGAAGACAACAACTGTTGGCAAAATTATTAGAAAATGGAAGAAACACAAGATGACTTTTAATCTTCCTTGGTCTGGGGCTACATGCAAGATCTCGCCTCGTGAGGTAAGGATGATTCTGAAAAAGGTCAAGAATCAGCCCAGAACTACATGGGAGGACCTGGTCAATGACCTGAAGAGAGCTGAGACCACAGTCTCAAACATTACCGTTAGTAACACACTACGCCTTCATGGATTAAAATCCTGAAGGGCACGCAAAGTACCCCTGCTCACGCCGGCACATGTCCAGGTCCGTTTTAAGTTCACCAATGAACATCTGAATGATCCAGAGGAGGCATGGGAGAAGATCATGTGGTCAGATGAGACCAAAATAGAACTTTTTGGTATCAACTCCACTCGCCATGTTTGGAGGAAGAAGAAGGATGAGTACAACCCTAAGAACACCGTCCCAACCATGAAGCATGGTGGGTGAAACATAATACTTTGGGGTTGATTTTCGGCAAAGGGGACAGGATGACTGCAGCGTATTTAAGGGAGGATTGATGGGCTCATGTATCACAAGATTTTGGCCAACAACCTCTTTCCCTCAGTAAGAGCATTGAAGATGGGTCGTAGCTGGCTCTTCTAGCATGCCAAAGACCCAAAACACACAACCAGGGAAACTAAGAAGTGGCTCTGTAAGAACCATTTCAAGGTCCTAGAGTGACCTTGCCAGTCTCCAGACCTGAACCCAATAGAAAATCTTTGGAGGGAGCTGAAACTCAATGTTGCCCAGCAGCCCCAAAACCTGAAAGATCTGGAGAAGATCTGTATGGAGGAGTGGGCCAAAATCCCAGCTGCATCGTGTGCAAACTTGGTCAAGAACTACAGGAAATGTCTGACCTCTGTAATTGCAACCAAAGGTTTCTGTACCAAATATTAAGTTCTGTTTTTCTATTGTATCAAATGCTTATTTCATGCAATAAAATGCAAATTAATTATGTAAAAATCATACAATGTGATTTTCTGGATTTTTTTTAAGATTCTGTCTCTCACAGTTGAAGTGTACCTATGATAAAACTGACAGACCTCTCCACTCTTTGTAGGTGGGAGAACTTGCAAAATCAGCAGTGTATCAAATATTTTTTTCCCCACTGTAGATAATGCTTGCTGGAGGCCTTCACTTGCCTGAGATGAGGAATCCCTCTGCCATTTAATCATTGCTTACTTCAGAACATTATATTCAAGTATGGTCTACCTTCTTCGCACACAATACCCCTCTTCAAAGCCGGTCTGCTAACATTAGGACCATAGGTCCTTCTCTTTGCAGGACTCTTCCCTATCTTCCTTACAAAAAGAAAACTGAATTTCCAATGCCCACTTAACTCCTCCCACCATTGGTTGGCCCCAATAGTTAAACCTAGCCACTGGTTAGCTAACAGCTGAAGACCACAAAATAGACAAAACAACATTGATTCGATTTTCATCCAGAAAAAAAGGACAACTTTTCATCTGAATTGCCATCCGATTTTATACATCAGTTATGAATAAAATTTACAAGACAATAATCAGTTTCCTATGTTACGAATTGCAACGTATTTGTAAAAATCGGAGGCTACATAAATTATGTATGGGTTGTTTTTTTATTGCGGACCCATAGAATTGAATGGATGAGTCTCATCCGAAATACGGAAAAGAAAAGAACATGCTGCAATTATTCTCATGCAGACATTTGGTCCCTATGAAAAAATTTGTCATCTGTACAGCCGAATGGAATAACACTGGTCCTTGTACTGTCCGTGTGATGTAAGTTTTTTCCCAAAAAAAAACAGACCAAAAATACAGTCGTATGAATGTAGCCTAAGACATATGCAGACGACTGTAGAAACTCTGATCTGATTCTCTCAGATGAAAGTCTGAAAATCGGACGGCACTCAGATGTCATCTCAGTGCAGTCTGATGGCGTCCACAGACTCATTGACTTGCATGGCTCAGTAAGATTCGAATATCGGATCAAACATGGACATTCTGCGATTTTTTTTTTCTCCTGACCGGCTCTATTGGAGGAAAAAATCGGACGTGTGCACGGCTACATTGCATAACGTTGGTTTGGGTGCAATCCGATGTTTTGTTGCATCACACTAGAACTGACAATATGGTCACGTGCACGACGCCTAATAGTGAGCAAAAAGCCCACAATGCTAAATTCCCACAATGAGCTTTTGGTGAGTTTTTTTATGCTCCATATTTTTGCTGTGCAAAAAACACAGCGTTTTACAGTTCCAGGAAAGTGGATGGATTTATAGAAATCCCCTGCCTACTCTGTTTTTTTTTATCTCAGCGTAAATTGACCTGCGGTGCCTGTTTCAAATTATTATTATTAATTATTATTATTGCGCCATTTAATCCATGGCGCTTTTCAGGTGAAAAGGGGTATACATAGCAAACAACAAGTACAATAATTTAAACAAGAATGAGTAACCGACAGGTACAGGAGGAGAGAGGACCCTGCCTGCGAGGGCTCACAATCTACAAGAAATCCGCAGCATGTCAATTTCTCTTGCAGGTATGCTGAGTTTTACAGTATGTGCATATTTTCCCCATAGAATTGCATTAGATGTGAAAAATTTGCAGGTTAAAAATGCATGTGCGATTTAGTGCTTTTCCTCTGCAGAAACTAATAAAAAATGCTTTTAATCCGCACATGATGCCAAATACCAGGAAGTATCAAAAATAAAGCTGCTTTATTTAAAACATGACATACCAAAAAGAGGCAAAAAAACACAGCATCAAAAATGCTATGAAAAAGCACAAGTAACCTAATTTACTTAATAAGTGCAGAAATGTTGCAGAAAATCTGCAACATCAAAAACTCACCAAAAGCTCATCATGGGAACGTAGCCCAACTGTACAGCAAATGTAATTCCAGAAGTAAAATAAATCCTCGCTCACGCTCTCATTTTCTGATAATCCATTTTTATGCTTCTTAAGGAGAGCATGGTTAAAAACAATGAATGCTAATGAATCCCTACGGTTCTTACTTCCACACAAATATTTCTCCTCGCTTTCCCTTCTAAAATAGATAAGAAACATTTTTGTGAAAGCTGTGCAATTATTCCCCAAAGTTGTGACCACAATATTTAGCCGGAGAATCACAGCGTGTCAGCTCTGCGTGAATACAGCATTAAAAATAAGAAAAGAAATTGCTCACCGGCAGAAAAATTGTTTAGTCTTGAAAAACACAAGAATGGCTGCAATTAAGAAAATGTCATTGAATTTTAGATGTACCTCTACAGTACGCAAGCACGTTTTCTTCATTCCAAAGGCAAGCACGTTGTGAGCGAAAATATTGCACACAAAACATAAACAGTTCACTCTGTATTACAGCCAAGACAACGTAAAAAACACAGGCTTATAAATGAAGAATGCAAACACGGAGGGTGCGTTCCCAAGTGCTGTCTCCCCTGCAGAATTTCTGGAGGAGAAATCCACATTGAAATATGCAGCAGCAAAAAAATGCTGCAGATTTAATCTTGTAAATGATGCGTATTTTATGCACATTTTAACCTTTGCATTTTCAAGACGTCAATTTACACTGCAGATTATTTTATGCAGCATGTGAATGAAATTATGGAAGATCTTTTTCTGGTCATTGTTAATGCTGCTACTGAAATACAGATAGAAATATTTGCTGTGCATACACAATAGCAAAATACTTTAACTCTTGATCAAAAGGAGGAGTTATCACTAGAGGACTAGTACACCTTCTGCCGGGTAGTTCTCCATATTCATGAGCTTTTTATAACCCCCGCCCCTATAAAGTACCCAGAGCTGAAGCCATGGTCGAGCTGCTGCTCCATAAAGCCCTGGCACTTTACAAACAAATCGTGTCTCAGTCCATAAGTGTCGTGCTGTATACAATGCATTGCTCTCACTTGCAGGCCAAAGGCCTTCGCTCTTTCCACGTCCTCAGTTCCAGGGCCAGCCACATACACATCAGGGGACACCTGATTTGTTTTAACAAGTTCAACTTTACTGGACAGTTCAAGTACATCAGTTGTAATGCAGTGGCTTGCTGCATTGCTAAAATGTCCAGGGGGTGTGTTCTGGCTGACCATTTACCTCCCCCTCAGGTGACTGATCACATGTCTGTGACATCATCACAGGTCCTGTGTGCACAGAAGGATATACAGTCATATGAAAAAGTTTGGGCACCCCTATTAATCTTAACCCCTTACTTACCGGGGACGTATTAGTACGCATATCTGCGTACCGCCGGTTCAGTGAGGGCTCCGGCGCTGAGCCCTCACTGAACCGAGCACATGTCAGCTGATTCTTACAGCTGACATGTGCCCGCAACAGCCGCGGGTGGAATCGCGATCCACCCGCGGCTGTTAACCAGTTAAATGCTGCTGTCAATCTCCGACAGCAGCATTTAACGCGCGCTTCCGGGTAGCGCGTCATAAGCCCCGCCCACCGGCGACCCCGTCACGTGATCGCGGGTCGCCGATGGGCGTGCATGACAACCCAGGGTCTGCAGCAGACGCCTGTGGTTGTCATGATCTTGTCGCTATGAGCGCCACCTAGTGGTCGGCGCTCATAGCACAGGACCATTTCTGCTGCATGCAGGGGATCTGCTGGTCCCCTGTATGTAGCAGAGGCGATCGGACAGTTGCTGCTTCTAGTCTCCTATGGAGACTATAGAAGCATGCAAAAAGTAAAAAAAAAAAGTTTTTAAAAATATAAAAAAAAATAAAAAAATATAAAAGTTTAAATCACCCCCCTTTCGCCCCATTCAAAATAAAATATCTAAAAAAAAACCCCACATACACATATTTGGTATCGCCGCGTTCAGAATCGCCCGATCTATCAAAATAAAAAAAGAATTATTCCGATCGGTAAACGGCGTAGAGAGAAAAAAATTCTAAACGCCAGAATTACGTTTTTTGGTCGCCGCAAAATTGCAATAAAATGCAATAACGGGCGATCAAAACATCGGATCTACCCCAAATGTTATCAATATAAACGTCAGCCTGGCACGCAAAAAATAAGCCATGAACCAGCCCCAGATCACGAAAAATGGAGACGCTACGGGTCTTAGAAAATGGCGCTATTTTTTTATTTTTTTTTTTACCAAATTTTGGAATTTTTTTTCACCACTTAAATATAAAAGAACCTATACATGTTTGGTGTCTATGAACTCGTAATGACCTGTAGAATAAGAAGGGCAGGTCAGTTTTAGCATTCAGTGAACATGGTAAAAAAAATAAATAAAAAACAACTGGGGTATTGCACTTTTTTTGCAATTTTACCGCACTTGGAATTTTTTTCCTGTTTTCCCGTACAGGATATGATAAAACTAGTAATGGCGTTGAAAAGTACAACTCGTCCCGCAAAAAATAAGCCCTCACATGGCCATATTGACCAAAAAATAAAAACGCTATGGCTCTGGGAACAAGGGGAGCAAAAACGAAAATGCAAAAACGAAAAATGCTCCGGGGCTTAAGGGGTTAAGCTTAATGTTTTATAAAAATTGGTGTTTTTGCAACAGCTTTTTCAGTTTGATATATGTAATAACTGTTGGATACAGTAATGTTTCTGCCTTGAAATGAGGTTTATTGTACTAACAGAAAATGTGCAATCTGCATTCAAACAAAATTTGACAGGTGCATAAGTATGGGCACCTCACCAGAAAAGTGACATTAATATTTAGTAGATCCTCCTTTTGCAAAAATAACAGCCTCTAGTCGCTTCCTGTAGCTTTTAATGAGTTCCTGGATCCTGGATGAAGGTATTTTTGACCATTCCTCTTTACAAAACAATTCCAGTTCAGTTAAGTTTGATGGTCGCCGAGCATGGACAGCCCTCTTCAAATGATCCCACAGATGTTCAATGATATTCAGGTCTGGGGACTGGGATGGCCATTCCAGAACATTGTAATTGTTCCTCTGCATGAATGCCTGAGTAGATTTGGAGCGATGTTTTGGATCATTGTCTTGCTGAAAGATCCATCCACTGCGTAACTTCAACTTTATCACTGATTCTTGAACACTATTGCCAAGAATCTGCTGATACTGAGTGGAATCCATGCGTCCCTCAACTTTAACAAGATTCCCAGTGCCGGCATTGACCACACAGCCCCAAAGCATGATGGAACCTCCACCAAATTTTACTGTGGGTAGCAAGTGTTTTTCTTGGAATGCTGTGTTTTTTTGCCACCATGCATAATGCCTTTTTGTATGACCAAACAACTCAATCTTGGTTTCATCAGTCCACAGGACCTTCTTCCAAAAAGAAATAGGCTTCTTCAAATGTGCTTTTGCATACCTCAGCCGACTCTGTTTGTGCGTACTTGCAGAAACGGCTTCTTTCGCATCACTCTCCCATACAGCTTCTCCTTGTGCAAAGTGCGTTGTATAGTTGACCGATGCACAGTGACACCATCTGCAGCAAGTTGATGCTGCAGCTCTCTGGAGGTGGTCTGAGGATTGTCCTTGACTGATCTCACCATTCTTCTTCTCTGCCTTTCTGATGTTTTTCTTGTCCTGACACTTCTGGCCTTAACAAGAACTGTCCCTATGTTCTTCCATTTCCTTACTATGTTCCTCACAGTGGAAACTGACACGTTAAATCTCTGAGACAGCTTTTTGTATCCTTCCCCTGAACAACTATGTTGAATAATCTTTGTTTTCAGATCATTTGACAGTTGTTTTGAGGAGCCCATGATGCCACTCTTCAGAGGAGATTCAAACAGGAGAACAACTTGCAAGTGGCCACTTTAAGTAGCTTTTCTCATGATTGCATACACCTGGCTATAAAGTTCAAAGCTCAATGAGGTTACAAAACCAAAAAAAGTGCTTTAGTAAGTCAGTAAAAAGTAGGCAGGAGTATTTAAAACAAGAAAATGATAAGGGTGCCCATACTTATGCACCGGTCAAATTTTGTTTGAATGCAGATTGCACATTTTCTGTTAGCACAATAAACCTCATTTCAAGGCAGAAACATTACTGTGTCCAACAGTTATTACATATATCAAACTGAAATAGCTGTTGCAAAAACACCAATTTTTATAAAACATTAAGCTTAAGATTAATAGGGGTGCCCAAACTTTTTCATATGACTGTATAAATCCTGGTGGTTCTTAAACAGAGTCAGAGAGAGAGAGGCCTGGTGAAGCCTGGAAGGCAGAGGCTGGATCCCTGTGTTTGAGATGCTAGTAGCCTTGGAAGGCGAGAGGCCTGGTCCCTGTGTGGGACTCCACTAGCCTGGAAGGCAGAGGCTGGATCCTTGTGGTTGAGATACCAGTAGCCTTGGAAGGCATGTGGCTTGGAGACTACATCTGGGAAGCCTTAAAGCCACAGCTGTGGCAGAACCGAGCTGATAGAAGCAGCTGAGACCCGGCAAAGGTAAATCGGTGCTATAAGTGAATATTGTTGCTGTACCTTGCTGAAGTCTGTATTTGAAGCCAATGGGGCATATCTGCCACTGAGAAGGCTCTAGGAAACATGTGTAACATTCCTGCGAGCCACTGAGATGGACTATGTTATGTGCAGTTTATGATGTGTAATAAACTGCTGGACTACATATTACCAGAAAACGTTGCATGTGTGCTTTAATTGACCCGGTGAAGCGAGTACCCCAGCGTGATGAATAGCGCTACCTTACATGTGGTGGAGAATGCGGGCAACTGCAGCCTGGCTGCTAGGGGTAACGGCACAGGACGATGATTGTGGATGCAAGCATTCGGGGTCATAAACATTAAAGCAGCTGGCAGTAACTCGGCGGGGTTACGAAAATTGTCATCGCACTCAAACCTGGTTTGCTGTGGCTCGGTGGGGCCACAAAAATTTTCCGGGGAGAGCGGTGTGAAGTGTCTAGTGTGAATAGTGTACCGCGATGAATATGAATGGAACAGTATCCCCAGACGGAATGGAGAAGTGGTTAGATGACCGGCTGCAAATGCTCTTCAGCAAAATAGAGTTTTCTGAAGAGGTGCAGGAGCAGATGAAAATGGCTGTGAAGGGAGCAGAAAATGAGACTGAAGCTATTGAGCGATTAAAGTTCCTGTTGCAGAAGCAGCAGGATGTGGTACAGGAACGGCAGGAGCTGTTGGCACGTTACAGAATGGCGGCAGAGGACCATTCTGTGAGTTCTCCAGGGGCGCCTGTATTGTCCCAGAGTGCCCGGGGAAGTGGTAAGAGATGTTGTGAACTGGGTCCTAAGAATATTGCTGGTTTTTGTTGTAAAAATCCCCCTACAGGTGTAGGTGTCCAAAAGGGGGCGGAGTCTCAAAAGGGGGCAAAGTTTCAAAAGAGCGTGGAGTATAGAAAACCAAAATTGGTTATTGGTTGCTTGTTGGTACCACCTAAAAATTACAATTGGACCGTTGATAACGGGGTAGCTCCAGTAGAAGGGGTTGACGTCAAAGTGAGAGAGAGTTAAAAGAAGATAAGTATGAAATGGGAGTAGTCAAGATGAGAATTCTTGAATTCATAGCTGTGAGTCAGCTCAGGGGAAGCATACAGGGTGAAAAAGCTGAAAGTCAGTTGTCCCTGAAACCTGAGCCAGATGATCATTTGGAGACCACTGGTGAGACAGAAACGTCTCGGTACAAGTGTCTCATAGATGTACCCGAAGATTTGAGAGAAAAATGCACCAGAGAGTCAGTGCATGAAGAGTTCGAGAAGGCCGTGGGAGCCTGCAAGGTGAACTCTACCTCAGAAGCTAAACAGCTGGTGGTCCTGTCCACAACCAAAGTCACAGTGAAGAGGGTGGCTATCCTAAGTGACATGCACTGGTGATGTATTCGCACGAAGCGGTTTATCCGGTTAAAGACGGAACAAGCCATTAGACAACTGGAGCTTATGAGAAAAGCTCAAAGTCTGCGGGAAGAAGTCATCCGGGTGCCTCATGCTTTGGTAAGAAAGCTCATTGGAAGAAATGTCCGAACCATGCAAATGATGGTAAAGAAGTCTGGTGTGATGAAAGTAAGCAGTCCACGTGATCGTCAGGGCTGGATACCAGATGAAGACGGCATGGTGTCATTCTCCGCTGTCGGAACAGAAGAAAATCTTGCATATATACGCATGCTGATGGAGTACCGAGTGACCTACCTGCGAGAGGTGGAACAGTTGAATCTCGCCAGACTGCGAATGGAAAGACAGCATCGTCTGAGCAGCAGAAGATGGCAGCCGTCTATAAGTTGTGGGACCAGACAGAGAAAGGGCCCTTCAAATAATAGGACGGCTACAGTAGAAGTTAGAGACCTTCCAAGATTTCCTGAGGATAGTCGGCGTGGGTTTAGAGGTAGTGAGACCTGCAGTAACTCAGGTCTGAGAGGCCTATACAAACGACCCAATAGAGTACGGGACAGCGCGAAGTCAGACCTGACTGTAGATATAAGGGCAAGTAAGTCACACTGCTGTATTGACCGCTGGGAGCGGGGGAGGTCTGACAAGGTTACGACTGACCGCTGGGAGCAGGGGAGGACAGACAAGGTTACGACTCGGAAATGTGACTTGACGAAGTTAGTGACAAAGACAGATGGTAGGTCCCTAAGGAATGGGGTAATGTTGATGACTAATGTTCCAGGGGCTGAGCAGCGCAATTGTCAAGTACATGGTCTCTGTGTGAACCGTGGGTTATAATGTGATTGTGTGTACTATATGTTCAACCCCACAAGTTTGAACAGAGGGGGGGATATGTAATGCAGTGGCTTGCTGCATTGCTAAAATGTTAAGGGGGTGTGTTCTCGCTGACCATTTACCTCCCCCTCAGGTGACTAATCACATGACTGTGACATCATCACAGGTCCTGTGTGCACAGAAGGATATATAAATCCTGGTGGTTCTTAAACAGAGTCAGAGAGAGAGAGGCCTGGTGAAGCCTGGAATGCAGAGGCTGGATCCCTGTGTTTGAGATGCCAGTAGCCTTGGAAGGCGAGAGGCCTGGTCCCTGTGTGGGACTCCACTAGCCTGGAAGGCAGAGGCTGGATCATTGTGGTTGACATACCAGTAGCCTTGGAAGGCACGTGGCTTGGAGACTTCGTCTGGGAAGTCTTAAAGCCACAGCTGTGGCAGAACCGAGCTGATAGAAGCAACTGAGACCCGGCAAAGGTAAATTGGCATTATAAGTGAATATTGTTGCTGTACCTTGCTGAAGTCTGTATTTGAAGCCAAGGGGGCATATCTGCCACTGAGAAGGCTCTAGGATACATGTGTAACATTCCTGCGAGCCACTGAGATGGATTATGTTATGTGCAGTTTATGATGTGTAATAAACTGCTGGACTACATATTATCGGAAAACGTTGCATGTGTGCTTTAATTGACCCGGTGAAGCGAGCACCCCAGCGTGATGAATAGCGCTACCTTACACAGTCTAAAGACTAAACACACAGTATCGGGCACAGAACCTTCCAGTTCTTGTTCCATCAACACAGTACATTTCAATCATTTTCTTACGTTTGGCTCAGACTATCCTTGCTTTAACAGGTCCTGCTAGCCACAGGGATTCCTCATCCGAAACCGCAGTATTCCCAAGATCCGCTACTTTTCCCTCACCCAGTTCCCCATCTGGCTTCCTCTGTATGGAAGGGATTAAGGCACTCTCCTCAGTGCCTATTTTGTGCTGTAAGCCCCGGACATTACCGGAAGGTCCACAGGAAATTCAGTATAACATCATACCACCAGTACAATATGTACTTCATCTGTCTCCAACCCACTGCATCTTGAACTTGGCCTTGTCTCTCACAAGCCTTCTAACTCTTACTAACTCACTAAACCAGTAAGTAGTTCCGTTTTCTACTTGCCCTAGTCCCTACCAATCTGGGTTATTCCCAAAATATTAACTGTAGCTTGCGCTACTGTACCTACAGTAACTGTCTATCTCTATCCTAAGCACTAAACTATTTCCTATACTTTCCCTATACCTGAGCTGAATGTACCAGAGTTACCTTAGGCGTTACCTTTGCAGTACCCACACAGTAGCATCAGTACCTATCATACTACACATTCGTTACATTACACTCTATACATTTTATATTTCACATGTCACCATAAAATGCAGTAAAACGCATGACAGTATTCACACTACACAATTGTCTTCAGGGGCAGATACACGACAGTCTCTGTCACACCCTTATTGGCAGCTTTTCGCCTATGTAGAGTACACATAGAAACTTGCCAATCCGTGGTGTGGGCGGGGTTACACAGAGCTCAGCATTCAGAGAGATGGTAAATCTGCAACAGATAAAACATGGATTTTATCAAAATGACAGCAAACAGTCCAGTAAATGATACATCACTGGAATCAGGGTCTCTGCCCCTACATTATACTGCTCTCAGATGGAATAGCAAAAACCTTGTAACCGATTCCCTTTAAGTTTCTACAAAGAGTTTTTGGTCCTGTGAATTTTCACTGCTTATCTCACGGTTCCAGCAAAGTGGATGGGATTTAGGGCTCCATCACACTTGTGTATATTACCTCTCGTGAGAGAGTCGGGTTGATTATGCTATTGACACGTGGCTCAAACTCTGTCAGAGTTTGAGCTGAGTGTCATCTTACTGTGATACGATTCTCTCGCATGTGAGAATAGCAGCACAGGTACGGAGAAGATGAAAAACTTAATCTTCTTCATTGTCTCTGTGCGCTGTAGCAAAGCCAGGTAGACTAAGGTTAAAACCTAGCTCTATAAGTTCTGATTAGATCACCTGGCTAGCTCTGCATATATCTAAGCTAGCTGTTGTCCTTAGTCAGTCAGCTAAGGGAAGCTGATCAGACTGGATGTGTCTTGCAGTTGAAGAGAAAGAGAGAGACCGGAATCCCTGAAAGAGTCACGGAAAGCCGTGGGACTCTTATGAGCTGTCCCAAGCCAAAAGTGTAGATTGAGAAGAGCAAGGGTCCCATAACTGAACCTTGGGGGACACCAACAGATGGGGGTGAGATGAGGAGGTGGTGTGTGAGTGAGAGACACTGAATGTCCGGTCTGTTAGGTATGAAGAGATACAAGATAGGGCCAAGTCAGTTATGCCAAGAGATGAGAGACTCTGTAGTAAAAGGGAATGGTCCTCTGTGTCAAAAGCAGACGACAGTTCCAGGAGAAGGAGGAGGACAGAGTAGCCTTGCTTGAATTTGGCAATTAGTAGTCATTGGTGACTTTATTCAGGCCAGTTTCAGTGGAGTGATGCGGTTGGAAGCCAGATTGTAAGCGGTCAAAGAGGAAGCAGGAGGAGAGATGGGAGGACAATTCAAGATGGACGTGTTGTAGGGGAGAAGTGATATGGGTCGATAGCTAGACACAGAGGATGGGTAAAGGGAGGGCTTTTTAAGGATGAGTGTGTTTGAGGCATGTTTGAAGCATGAGGGGAAGACACCAGTTGTTAATGATAGGTTGAATAGTTGAGATAGGGTTTGAAGACTGTGGTGAGGTTTGGGATGCGGTGGGACTGGTTCGGGTCGAGTGCACAGGTGGTGAGATGAGATCTTGAGAGTAGAGAGGAAAGTTGATGTTCTTAAATGATGGAGTAGCTGGTTTTGGAGGAGGCGGGCTGAGTAGTTATAAGGAGAGGCTGTGGGGGCTGTAGGCCAAAGCTTTCTCTGATGTTATCGATCTTCTGCTTGAAGAATGAGGCAAACTCTTCAGCTGAGATGAGATGAGAGGGAGGAGGTGCTGGAGGATGGAGGAGAGAATTGGAAGTGTTGAATAGCTGTTTAGGGTTGTGAGACAGGGAGGATATGAAAGATGAGAAGTATGTTTATTTTGCTGCAGTGGGTATGGACTTGAAAGTAGTAAGGGACTGTTTGAATGCGATGAAGTGCTCGTTGGAATGGGATCTTTTCCATCTCCGCTCAGCAACCCTCGAAGTCCACCTCAGTTGTTTAGTCAGGCGGGTGTGCCAGAGTTGCCTGTTAATCGTACAAGCTTTGGTATGTGTGAGCAGGTGACTGATTAGAGAGCAACAGCTGCCGTGGTATTATATGAAGCGCCAGCAGCATCTGCATTGTGTAAAGAACCTATGTCTGCAAAGGGGAGAATTGTCTCAGAATGTGAGTGTAAATCAAGGTGTCTGAGATTTCTGTGAGGGTGTGCAATCTTGTCAAGTGGGGATTGTGTACCTGGAGAGGGAAGAGAATGTTAGTAGTTTGTGGTCAGACAGAGGGAGAGGTGAGTTAGAGAGATTAGATAGGGAATGGGAAATGCTGTTGTCGATCTCTGACAGCGGCATTTAACTCGCGCAAGCCGGATGCGCATCATAAGACACGACCATCGGCACCTGTCACGTGATCGCGGGTCGCTGATGGGTTGTCATGACAGTCGAGGGTCTGCAGAAGACCCCCGTGCCTGTCACTGAGCACCTCCTACGAACGCCAGCCCGTGGCCTGCGTTCATAGTAGATCAGTATTTATGCTACACATAAGTGGGTTGCAGCCCAGCTATGTGTAGCACATACGATCAGAAGATCGCAGGTTTAAGTCTCCTAGGGGTACTATTGAAGCAAGTAAAAAGTAAAAAAAAAAAAAAAAAGTTTTCAAAAATATTTAAAAAATTAAAAAAATAAAAGTTCAAATCACCCCACTTTTGCCCCATTCAAAATAAAATAAAAACATACACGTTTGTTATTACTGCGTTCAGAAAATGTTTGATCTATCAAAATATAAAGTAAATTAATCCAATTGGTAAATGGCGTAATGAAAAAAAAAATCAAAACGTCAGAATTACTTTTTTTGGTTGCAATAAAATGCAATAACAGGCAATCAAAACATCATATCTACCCCCAAATGGTATAGATAAAAACATCCCCAGTAAGCCCCAGGTCACTAAAAATGGAGACGCTATGGATCTCGGGAAAATGGCACCATTTGTTTTTCTTACAAACTTCAGATTTTTTTTTTCACCGCTTAAACATTTAAGAACCTATACATGTTTGGTGTCTACATGTCCATATTGACCTGGGAAATCATATTGACAGGTTTAGCATATAGTGAACATAGTAAATAAAAAAAACAAAAAACAATTGTGGAAATGCACTTTTTTTTGTAATTTCACCTCACTTGGAATTTGTTTCCCATTTTCCAGTACACTACTTGGTAAAATCAATGGCGCCATTGAAAAGCACAACTCGTCCTGCGAGAAATAAGCCCTCATATGGCTATATTGATTGAAAAATAAAAAAGTTATGGCTCTGGGAAGAGGGGGTGCAAAAAAACGAAAACGGAAAATCACAAGGTGATGAAGGGGTTAAGCATGCCTGTGTGTGTGTGTGTGTGTATTTTTGCAATTTTCTTGTCACAATGTAACCCCATTCTCTGATATTGTGCAGCAATGTATCAATAATGTCTACCAAACTTTGGTCATTATATAGCCCTCGCCTTAGGGCCCTAAACAGAGAGGTTGGGTCTTTTAAACAGCTGCAAGGGTGATTAACATGTTATAAAACAAGCAAAGAGGAGTTAGTCTGCGTGTCCAAGATGCGGATTTAATGCATTTTCCGCGGAGCCATTTCCGCCGCGAAAACGCATTAAAAATGCTTGTTAAGTTGTCTGCCATGTTTCCCAATGATAATCCGCATGTGCTTTCCCAATGAAAAATCAGCAGCACAAGCATTATTTTTGCAAAATTGCCGCCATTGACATACATTGGACCGCATAACATCCCCATGACTACACATACACATGCGGATATTATGTGATTCAATGCGCGGATGGTACCCGGGTCTGGAGAAGAGGAGACTCTGCTCCAGACCCGGGTACCATAGTACCTGTAGTTAAAAAAGAATTAAAAAAAAAAACAAAAACATATACTTACCTTCTGATGGCCCCCTGTCCGGCGGCGCTGCTGGCTCTTCGGCTGCTCGCGGTGGTGTAAAAGGACCTTCCATGACATCATTTAGTCATGTGACAGGTCACGCGACAGCTGACGCGTGACCTGTCACATGACTAAATGACGCTTGACAACCCACATGCGAAATCGCATGTTACAAACGCCTCACAAACGCTTCTACCTGGCAAAAAAACGAATGTAAAATCCACATGCTTTTTTTCTGCCTGGAAACGCTCTGCAGCATCGTGGATTGAGTGTGAGCCTTTAAAGTTTTAAGTTAAATTTCCAACATTTTTTGCATATGTTAGTGGTAAATTTGGTTGATAAAATATCTACTTTTTTTTTTTTACAAATCTGACTTAACATATGTTCAGTAGTGATGAGCGAGAACTAAAATGCTCGGGTGCTCGATGCTCGGGTCGAACATATTGGAATACTTGGGTGCTCGACCTGAGCAGCGAGCCTAATGTAAGCCTATGGCAAACTCGAGCATTTTTCAGGCGGCTCCCCCCGGCGGTCTGCAGAGGGCCTAAAAATTGCCAAAATAGATGAGAACAGTGCTCAAGTGACATGGGAACAGCATGGGGAAGACCCCTGGAAGCATTTCTGACTCCCAGGTCACTTCTGTCAACAACGTTGTCAGAGTTATTACGCCACTTTTACAGACTCACAATAAAACATACCAAAACGAAACCAAAATGGAATTTCCTGGGAAATATGTTAAGGAACATCCTTTCTATGACATGTACAATGTATATAAAGCAAAATAAATAACCAAAAACAAAAATGCTCTTCCACATCTTGGGCTATGTTCACACGTAGCGTTTTTGATGCGTTTTTTCACTTTTGCATTGCTTTCAACCGTGACAAATGCATTCACCAGGAAATGTAATTTTACAACCTTATCTGGCCATGTGGTGTGTGAGATATCATCACACACATCGTGTTTCATTTATGAAGGAGGGACTCTGAGAGCCACAAAGCCTATTTTATAGGGCCATCAGGCGGCCTTTACTATTCTTAAAGGGCCAGCAGTCGGCCCTCACTATTCTTAGAGAGCCATCGGCCGGCTATGATTTATTGTTCCCATTACTAAAGAGTGGGTCTCCTATACTGTTATTGCGTATGCAGTGAGTGCCAGGGCTGTCCAAAATTTGGACGCACCCCAATGCCACTTTAAACATTTGGATACACCCCAATACCCCTTTGAAGAGACTTAGAGGAGGGCCTCCTGAAAACAATATTCCCATTATTAGGAAGTAGGTCTCCCATTGTGTTTGCCTATGCAGTGAATGCAAGGGTTGCCAAAAATTTGGAGGCACTCAAATGCCCCTTGGAAGAGACGTGGAGGTCAGAGGGCCTCCTGAAAACAATGTTCCCATTATTAGGAAGTGGGTCTCCCATTGTGTTTGCCTATGCAGTGAATGCAAGGGTTGCCAAAAATTTGGAGGCACTCCAATGCCCCTTGGAAGAGACGTAGAGGGCCTCATAAAAAAATATTCCCATTATTAGGAAGTGGGTCTCCCATAGTGTTGGTCTATGCAGTGAATGCAAGGACTGCCAAAAATTGGGAGGCACTCCAATGCCCCTCGGAAGAGACGTGGAGGAGGGCCTCATAAAAAAATGTTCCCATTAGAAAGGAGCAGGCCTCCTATACTTGTAATGCCCATGCACTAAGTGTCTGGGCTGACAAACATTTACCCCTGGGGGGTATACATGAACATACTGTATAAACATTTTTTTTACGGTCATTATAAACACCCTTTAAAAAAATTATGTGGGTGTTGCATCACGGACCACGGTCACCCTGGTGATATGGTGGTGGAGGATGGGGAGAAGGAGGAGGACAAGAGCAAATAGCCAAAATCAGGCAGCGTATACCCATGTCTGGGTGTGAAAAGGTGCATGGGAATACACCTCCCAAGAAAAGACATTGGATTTGAGTTTATGTTACGCTGCTATCATTCGGTGGTGTTGAGAAGTCTGGCCCAATCCAGCCCTTGTTCATTTTTATAAGAGTCAGCCTGTCAGCATTTTCAGTTGACAGACGGATGTGCTTATCAGTTATAATTCCACCAGCGGCACTAAACCCCGCTCTGATAAAACTCTGGCGGCAGGGCAGGCCAGGACCTCCAAGGCATAGAGAGCCAGTTCATTCCACGTATTCAGCTTGGATACCCAATAATTATAGGGCACAGAGGAACCACGGAGGACGTTGGTATGGTCGGCAAGGTATTCCCTCAGCATTTTCCCAAACTTTGCACTCCTTGTGATAGTACCCCGCGCCTCAGGGCCTGTGCAATGGGACAGTGTTCCCCTGCCTCTGCTGGATTGAAGTTGTGTCTCTCTCGCCTGTACTCCTTGGTTGTCCAACGAAGTGTGCCCTCTGCCTCCAGCGTTTTCAGATGGGAATTTTTTTAATAGTTTCGCAGCAAGGGCCTTCTGGTACAGCCCCATTTTTGTAGACCTGTCCGCATCAGGAATAAGAGGTATAAAGTTCTCCTTGTAGCGTGGGTCTAGAAGTGTTACCAACCAGTAATGACTGTCACCCAAAATTTTGAGAACGCAAGGGTCATGGGAAAGGCAGCGTAACATAAACTCAGCCATGCGTGCCAGACTACTAACAGGCAAGTCTTCCGTGTCCTCACCAAGAGGATGACTGACCATGCTCTCCTCCTCCTCCTCTCTGTCCTCTGGCCATCCACGCTGAACAGACGGTATGACAGCTGTGCAGGTAGTATCGTCTATAGCGCATGAAACTAGCTCCTGTCCTTCCTCCTCCTCCTCTTCCTCATTGTCACACAATCCACGTTGGGATGAGATGAGGCTGGGCTGTGTGTAATCACCCTGTATGATTCCTTGCTCCATCTCATCGTGCTCCGCCTGCAATTCATCCTCTTTGATTGTGAGCCGAGAGCGTTTCAGAAGACAGAGAAGCTGTTAGAACCTTGCTGTTAGGTTTTTTTTTCCTTTGCTGGTCACATGACCTTGTTGGCCTATTTAATCCTGCTCCGCCCTTCTGGCTTTGCTGGACTTCATTGTATATCTACTTTCTAGCTAGCCTGTGCTCTGTATCTAACTCTGTTAGTTTGCTTGGTCTACTGACCTCTATGTTCTATATATTTTGTTTGTTCGTCTGTCTGCTACTATTTCTGTTAGGAGGTGTCCCATATTCCTCCCAGTCCTTAGTACTTGTAGGGATTCCCTCCCCACATCTATAGGTCTCCGTACAGACTAGCTTAGGACTTTAGCAGGTCTGATCGCAGGATCAGGTCCCCTGTTACATCGTAGGGATTAAGCTGAGTTCTATCGTAGGGACAGATCTCCTCTCTTTCCTTAGCTCTGGTAGCAGAACATAACAGTAAGTCCAGCCAGCAAATTCTCTAAGGAAAGATTTTTCTGTTCCATCATGGTGTCGGTTCAGGATTTGGTTCATCGCCTGCAGGGACTCTCTCTGGAGGTGGCCGAGCTCCGTCAGCACGTGAGTAACTGTCCTGGAGCACATTTCTTGGAGCCTAAGGTATGTTTGTCGGATTTATTTTTTGGTGAACACCGAGAATTTTTTTCATTTAAAAATGCTTGCTTATTGTATTTTCGTTTGAGACCTAAGTCCTCTGGGGATGAATCCCAGCGCGTAGGGTTCATAATGTCACTTTTGCGCAAAGAGCCTCAGGAGTGGGCCTTTTCTTTGCAACCTAGTGATTCATGCTTCAGATCAGTGGATAGTTTTTTTTCTGCTTTGGGACTATTATATGATGATCCTGACCATGTCGCATCAGCTGAGACTGAGTTGAGACGTTTAAAACAAGGATCAGGTAATGTTGAAAAATATTGTACTCATTTCCGTCGTTGGTCGACTCAAACAGGGTGGAACGATTCTGCTCTGAAAAGTCTATTTCTTGCTGGGCTCAGTGAAAGGGTTAAAGACCTGCTAATTGCTTATCCTACACCTGAGGATTTGCAACAGGCTATGCAATTAGCTATACGGGTGGATAGAAGACTGCGTGCTAGGGTTAATGAGAGCAAATCCTCTGCTATGTCAGTTTCTGGTTATGATAATGTGTGTACTAACAGTGGTGAACCGATGGAGATTGGATCGGTGGCACCTCGCTCTCAAGAAAAAGACCGTCGTTTTTCGGAAGGCTTGTGTTTCTATTGCGGAAAATCTGGTCATTTGATTAAAGGCTGTGAGCTTCGTATGAAGAAAGAAAAAAAAATGGTCAGTCATGCCCGTATTGCCTGTTTAAATTCCAAGGGTATATTTTTAGCTGCTTCCACGATTGCTCAGGAAAAATTGATGGAATTTCGGGTGTTTGTTGATTGCGGGTCTACACTGAATGTAATTGATGGGGGATTCGTGGAAAAACTCAATTTAAAACCTGAACCTTTATCATCCCCCATTGCTGTGGTTTCTGTGGATGGCTCCCCTTTGAAGAATATTACTCTCAAGGTCAGTGACTTTCCTCTCACTATTAATGGTGTTCACCATGAGAAATTGGATTTGGTAGTGTTGAATAACTTGCCTTCTCCAGTAATATTGGGTTTGCCCTGGTTAAAATTTCACAATCCTGTACTGGATTGGTCTACCAGTGAAATTAAATCCTGGAGCCATAAATGTTATGACAAGTGTTGTAACGGGCGTATTGCAGCTTTGGATAGGGGAGAATTGCCTGTTCCTATTCAGGATTTTTGGAGAGTTTTTTCTGAGAAAGAATCGCAGGTTTTGCCTCCCCATAGAGACTATGATTGTTCTATTGAATTTGTCCCTGGAGCGACTCTTCCTAAAAGTCGTTTATTTAACCTTACTATTCCTGAGAGGAAGGCTTTGGAGGAATACATACAGACAAGTTTGGCCGCCGGTCACATTAGGCCCTCTAAGTCTCCTGTGGCGGTTGGATTTTTTTTTGTAAAAAAAAAGGACGGCGGTTTACGTCCTTGTCTGGATTTTCGTGAGATTAACAAAATTACGGTACGCAATCCTTACCCACTGCCATTGATTCCTGATCTGTTTAACCAGTTATTGGGGGCCAAGTGGTTCTCTAAAATTGACCTTAAGGGGGCATACAATCTGTTGCGCATGAAGGAGGGTGATGAATGGAAGACTGCTTTTAACACTCCTGTGGGTCATTTTGAGAATCTGGTTATGCCTTTTGGTCTTACTAATGCTCCTGCATTTTTTCAGAATCTGATTAATGACATCCTTAGACCTTTGATCGGTAAAAATGTGGTTGTGTATTTGGATGACATTTTGATTTATTCGCCAGATCTGGAGTCTCATTGGCGGAGCGTGCGTGAGGTATTACAGTTATTAATGGACAATTCGCTTTTTGCTAAGCTGGAGAAATGTGAGTTCGCTGTACAGAGAATTAGTTTTTTGGGCTACATTATCTCCAGCAAAGGTTTTGAGATGGATCCGGTTAAGGTTCAGGCTGTGCAGGAATGGCCTAGGCCTATTGGTTTGAAATCGATACAGAGGTTTTTGGGTTTCGCCAATTACTATAGAAAATTCATAAAAAATTTTTCTAGTATTGTCAAACCTCTGACTGATCTCACCAGGAAAGGTGCTGATGCGGTTCAGTGGTCTTCTGAGGCCATTGAAGCTTTTGTGTATCTCAAGGAGAGGTTCACCTCTGCTCCCATCCTTATGCAGCCTGATGTTACTAGGCCGTTTTTGGTTGAGGTTGATGCTTCCTCTGTGGGGGTTGGCGCAGTATTGTCTCAGGATAACGGGGATGGATTACATCCCTGTGCCTTTTTTTCAAAAAAATTTTCGGAGACTGAATTGAATTACGATATTGGTAATCGGGAATTATTGGCTATTAAACTCGCATTTGAACACTGGCGCCACTTCTTGGAAGGTGCGGAATTTCCCGTTCAGGTTCTTACGGATCATAAAAATCTGATATATCTTGATGCTGCCAAGCGCCTGAATGCCCGTCAGGCTAGGTGGGCACTGTTTTTCTCGCGGTTTAATTTCTCCGTTACTTACATCCCTGGTACTAAGAATGTTAAGGCGGATGCCTTGTCTCGCAGTTTTTCTCCCATAGTCGGTGCTGAGAAAGAGGAAAACATTTTACAAGAAGGTGTTGTGATAGCTGCTTTAGACTCCGTTTTGGAAGATGAGATTCTTAAAGCTCAGGAGAATGCCCCATCTAACACTCCTCATGGGAGGTTGTTTGTGCCTGGGACCTTTAGGAGAGATTTGTTTGTTGAGTGTCACGAATCTCGGTTGGCAGGTCATCCCGGAATCTCTGAGACCAAGAGACTGGTGGGTCGCAGTTTTTGGTGGCCTGGATGGCAGAAGGAAGTCATTAAGTGGGTGCGCCAATGTACTATATGTGCTAGATCTAAGTCCTCACATACTCCTGCTGCAGGGTTGCTTTGTCCTTTGGAGGTCCCCAGTGTTCCTTGGACACATTTGGCTATGGACTTTATAACTGACCTTCCCCCCTCTGAGGGTTTTACTGTCATCTGGGTGGTCGTGGACCGTTTTAGCAAGATGTGTCACTTGGTTCCCTTCGTCAAACTGCCCTGCGCTAAAACTCTCGCTAAGGCCTTTGTCAAGGAAATTGTCAGACTTCATGGCGTTCCTACTGACATTGTTTCTGATAGGGGTCCTCAGTTCGTGGCTCGTTTTTGGCGTGCCTTTTGTGACAGGTTGGGAATTCATTTGTCGTTTTCGTCCGGATATCATCCTGAATCTAATGGCCAGACAGAAAGGAAAAACCAGGATGTTGAGCAGTTCTTGCGTTGTTTTGTGGCAGACAATCAAGAGGGGTGGTCTGAGTTTCTGTCACTTGCCGAATTTGCTCTGAACAATCATACATCTTCTTCTGCTGGTTGTTCGCCTTTTTTTTGTTGTTCTGGGAGACATCCGTCGTTTGGGTCGTTCTCCAAGTTGGGATCTGCCGTGCCTGAGGAGGAGAATTTTTCCAGTGATTTGGAAAGAGTTTGGACGGATGTGCGTGGTAATCTTCAGGAGGCCAACAGAAAATCTAAAGACTACTTTGATAGGAAACGACAGGAGGTTTTGTTCGCTGTTGGTGACATGGTTTGGTTGTCCTCTAGGAATCTGCGGTTGAGGATTCCTTCTAAGAAATTGGGTCCCAAGTTTGTAGGGCCCTTTAAGGTGCTTCAGGTTGTCAACCAATCTGCTGTTAGGTTGGAGGTTCCTACCTCCTGGAGAATTAATCCGGTCTTTCATGTCTCTCTGTTAAAAAAAGCTGTTGTGTCGGATGGTGACGCCTCTGCCTCTGTTCCTCCGGTGGTGGAGGACGGGGAGTATGAAATTTCTCGCATCCTTGACTCTAGACGGTATAGAGGTAGTTTGCAGTATCTTGTGGCCTGGAAAGGTTTCGGACCCGAGGATAACTCTTGGGTGAGGTCAGATGATGTTTCCGCGTCCAGACTTATCAGAGCGTTTCACAGGAGATTTCCTGATAAGCCTGGTCCTAGGGGATCCGGAGGATCCTCTTAGAAGGGGGGGTACTGTTAGAACCTTGCTGTTAGGTTTTTTTTTCCTTTGCTGGTCACATGACCTTGTTGGCCTATTTAATCCTGCTCCGCCCTTCTGGCTTTGCTGGACTTCATTGTATATCTACTTTCTAGCTAGCCTGTGCTCTGTATCTAACTCTGTTAGTTTGCTTGGTCTACTGACCTCTATGTTCTATATATTTTGTTTGTTCGTCTGTCTGCTACTATTTCTGTTAGGAGGTGTCCCATATTCCTCCCAGTCCTTAGTACTTGTAGGGATTCCCTCCCCACATCTATAGGTCTCCGTACAGACTAGCTTAGGACTTTAGCAGGTCTGATCGCAGGATCAGGTCCCCTGTTACATCGTAGGGATTAAGCTGAGTTCTATCGTAGGGACAGATCTCCTCTCTTTCCTTAGCTCTGGTAGCAGAACATAACAGAAGCGGGATGGTGACGCTAATTATGGCGTCATCGCCGCTCACCATCTTGGTGGAGTCCTCAAAGTTTTGGAGAATGGTACATATGTCTGACATCCATGTCCACTCCTGAGGTCTTATATGTGGAGTCTGAACTGAATACCAACAGCCTTGTTGATGCTACTACTCAACAACTGCCCTCTTCTGCTCACAAATCCTTCGCAACATCTGCAGTGTAGAGTTCCAACAAGTGGGGACATCACACACCAGTCTGTGAGCCGGAAACTGCAAATGCTGAACCACGAGGTTAAGCACATGGGCCAGGCATGGTACGTGTGTGAGCTCGCCTCACCTCAGAGCCGCCACCAGGTTCCGGCCATTGTCACACATGACCATGCCTGGCTGTAGGTACAGCGGTGTGAGCCACAGATCTGCCTGCTCTTTCAGAGCTGTCCACAACTCTTCAATATTGTGCGGTTTGTCACCTAAGCATATTAGCTTCAGCACAGCCTGTTGCCGCTTGGCCGAGGCAGTGCTGCAGTGCTTCCAGCTTGTGACTGATGTTGTCATTTCGGAGATGGAGGCTGAAGAGGAGGAGGAGGCTGAGGAGGATGAGGTGCAGGAGCTGTAGACCGTGGGGGAAACCCTGATTGACATAGGGCCCGCAATCCTTGGCGTCGGGAGGACGTGTTCCATCCCAAGGTCTGACTGAGTCCCCGCTTCCACTATGTTAACCCAGTGTGCTGTCAGCGAGATGTACCGTCCCTGCCCACAAGCACTTGTCGACGTGTCCGTGGTTAGGTGGACTTTCCCGGTAACTGCGTTGTTGAGGGCACGGCTAATGTTTTGGGACACGTGCTTGTGTAATGCGGGGTCGGCACGCCGGGAGAAATAGTGGCGGCTGGGGACCGAGTACCGAAGGACGGTGGCCGCCATCAGGTTGCGGAATGCTTCCGTCTCCACGAGCCTAAAAGGCAACATTTCGAGCGCAAGCAGTAGTGAAATGTGAGAATTTAGTAGTGTGGCCTGTGGGGCGTTGGCTGCGTATTTGCACTTGCGTTCCAAGGACTGGGGTATAGACAAATTAACGCTGAGCTGGGACAAGGACATGTACATCCTTCCTGATGCTGCTACTTGAGAGTGTGCAGCGACAGGTGCAGGGCAGAAGGCATCTTCGCATGCACCATGGACAGGGGATTGGCTTGCATGCATGACTGCGGAAGAAGCAATGGTGCTATCCGCAGACACTGTTCCTGGACCCTGGGGTTCGGCCCACAAAGTTGGGTGCTTTGCTGACATGTGCCTGATCATGCTGATGGTGGTCAGGCTGGTCGTTTTGCCACCCCTGCTGATGCTGGCCTGGCAGGGGCTATCGGCAGAGTCTTTAAAAAACAACCAGACTCGGGAAGACCTAATAGTTGTACTGCCAACTTCCTTCGTGTTGGTGCTATGGGGAACGGTTGCCTTCCTTCTGTCTGCGGCCACCACACTGCTTCTTCCTGCCTGTTGGGGTGCTCTGCATCCCTCCCCCTGTGTGCTGCTCTCCTCGCTCTGAATGTCCTCCTGCCAGGTTGCGTCACTCACTATATCATCCACCACTTCGTCTTCCACTTCCGCATCCTGGTCCTCCTCCTGACTTTCTGGCAATTGTGTCTTATCATCGTCCATCTCTTGTGACACTTTCCCACCGTCGCCTTTGAGTGACCGTGGCTGCTTAAATATTTGGGCATCGCTACATGCGATCTCCTCTTGCCCCGCTTCAAGTGGACCGGGCGAGAGGCCCAAATCTATAAATGGAAAAGTGAACAGCTCTTCAGAGTGTCCAAGTGTGGGATCAGTTGTCTCCGGGGACTCGGCATGGTGGGAGGAAGGAGGATCAGGGTGAGGAATATGCGGTCTAGACTCACGGCTACTGAGACTTGACCGTGTGGAAGACAGGGTGGTGGTGGTGGCTAAGTGACTGGAAGCATTATCCGCTATCCAACCAACAACCTTTTGACACCGCTCTGGGTTCAATAGTGGTGTGCTGCGGTCCCCTAGGAATTCAGACAGGAAGGTCAGGCGAGAAGATATGGGTGTTTGTTGTGGCACAATTTCAGCTTGCCCAGGGCCTTGTCCTCGGCCTCTGCATGCACCATCACCATCACGTCCAGTTCCCCGTCCCTTGCCACATGCCTTGCCCATTTTAAATGGAGAACAGTATCTTCCACAGTCACTACAAATTACTGAGTTTGGAGCGAACTTATATGTGATCCGTGTGACGGAGAAAACAGAGTTTTAAAAAACTGGCCTGTAGGTAACTAGTTTGAACAGCAAACTGCTGTGAATTGCTTCACTGACACACTAAAGGAAATTTTTAATGGAGGCCAGAAATGGCAGTATTTTCTGACAATGTATATGTGATCCTGTAAAGGACATATTAATATTCATGCTATCCAAGTGTAAAGGACATATTGATACTCATGCTATAGCAACTCCATTTTGTTTGCTTGCTTTAAAATCATGTTATTATACTCCTTGCATAACATACATTCTTTCCTTCTTTTCTCATGCAACTTTCCCACACTAACCTTTTCTCACAACAACATTTTGTCAGACACCCTGCTTCTGTTATCTAACTAGTCTAGGCCAGGATTGACCTTGTAAATTTCCATCGTGCTTCAAACTAACGATGATAATATGACCATATATGTGTTTCCGTAATAATTGCACTAACATTGGCTCAAGCCTGTAGTACTGAAGTATGGCTGTAGGTGATTGGCTATTGATATACTCAAAACAATATAAAATGCTAAGCAAAATAAACGGGATCAGAGATTCTTTGAATCCTCCCATACAGAGCATTGCCTCCGTTTGGTTTTCTGTGGATTACGCAATCAACATAATAATTTGACACTCACTTGGTCAACCGTGAAGGGTTATTGCCCTCCCTTAACAATCCATTTGACGGAGAAAACACATTTTTAAATAGCTGGATTTCTAGCGCTGTAATATGGAAAGGACCTGGCTGTATTCTGCAGTGCCAACAAGCTAATGGCGCAGAAAAACAGTGTTCTCTGGATTGCTTTTTAAGCAAATAATGAGGATTAAGATCCAAAATAAAAGTATTCCTGGCTCCCTGAGACCTGGGCCTTTGTATAGAAATATCTAACAGCAGCAGAAGGCAGAATTGGAATGGAGCCTATTGTGCTATATGCACTGCAGTCTGCTATATACCCTGCCTGCCTATATACACTGCCTGCCTGATATCTCTGCAGATGGATTAGTCAGTCCTCAAAAGGACTGTTTGTTAAGATGGATATGTGTAATGTACGGTTTTTCTCCCTACACTACCTAATACACAAGCAAATCTGACGCAGCAGCACCTCTCCCTACACTGTCTGATCCGGAGTGACTGTGACGAGCATGGCGGCGCCAGGTCTGATATAAACCTGATGACGCTGAGCGGCCAGCCAATCACTGAAATGCCACAACCACCATTGTTGCGGCATTACAGTAAAGAGCGCCAAACATGCAGGGAGGGGACCCAAGCATCCGCCCGAGCATCTCGCAAGTACTCGGCGAGCTCCAAGCATCTCGAGTACTGAGATGCTCGGGCGAGTACCGAGTACTTGCGAGTATGCTCGCTCATCACTAATGTTCAGTATTTGTAAGCCAAAACCTGAAGTGGTTAAAAAAATGCAAAAGTGGTGCATGTGTGTTCTTTTATACTTTTCTTCTGATTTTTCTTACAAATACTGAATGTGTGAACATGGCCTTACAGGATTGTGTGGAAACTCAACTTTTTTTTTTGTCTAGTGATTCCAAATGTTTTACTGCAGCTCCACTCACCTCTTGGTATATTTTTGTAAAACATGCGTGAAAGTTGCAAAATCAGTTAGATAATTTTTTTATTGTGACAAATTCATGAAATGCATGTGCCATTTTAAAGTATCTGGCACCAAAAAGAAAAAAAAAGAAAAAAAAATGGCAACTAATGCCACAATTAAAGGTAAGTGACTTAAACTACCACTGCCCAAGAAGACTGCAAAAGGCTCGTCCTCTCAGGAACCTAATGTCCCAGAATCACAGGAGTTCTGAAGTTTCAGTAAACCTCTCCTATCCCTTATTTATATTTATTCCTTGCTTATTAAGGCACTACATTTGTGACTTTTCAACTTTTGTTATAATTCAAATGTTTTGCTAACAAGGCCTTGTACTCTTTTGGCATTGAAAACGTTTCCTAGAAGTGTGGTGTTCCTTTATATACAGTTGAGGGGAAAGCGTTCCAGGACAAGAGTATCCAATGAGCAATTCAGCCCAGGCAAGCAGTAGATTTAGATTCTCCACTTTGAGGAGAGATGACTGACAGTCTCTGGGCCCCAGTGTGAATTTTGGAGGGGCTGGTGAGATGTATGGGCCCGTGCAGCATTCTAAATCATAAAGACATGTGTTTGTGTAGCACCCCGAGGACTCGGCTGCTACAGGGGTATTGCACCTCGAACCAGAGGTGTGGTATTCCACTCCCGGGTAAGGATGGAGTGTGGGACTGAGCTCAGTTAGCTGCATGCACTACACTCATCCCATTTCCGGGGGACAGAACAACGGTACTCCCACTAGGTAGATGTGCAGGTACGACAGCGTCTGTCCCTGGCTGGAGTGGGAGGGGGGGAGGAACATCCCAGTAGTGTAGGGGCAGATAGGGGAGGGGCTCTGGGCATAGAGGTAGGAGCCCATTGGGTGCTAGTCACCTGGGCTCACACATAGAGGGAGTATATAAGGTGGGCACCATCTAGGAACAGGGTGAGTTCAGGGAGTGAGTTCAGAGAGGAGCTCAGCCAGGAGGGCTGACAGGGAGCTGTGGCTCCGGCTGGGCCCAGCTCCAGGGCCAGGCCTGAAGCAGAGAGAAGGAGGAAGAGAGGCCCAGAGACGCAGGACAAGAGGGAACCCTGAGATCCCAGAAGTAAACCAGACGGGTGAAGGGTTGGCAGAAAAGGGTACCGGATCCCAAGCTGGCAGAGGCAAGATATCCTTAACCAGGAACCGGAGGTCGTGGTCAAGCTTTGGCACGACCCTCACCACACTCACCAGGAAGGCAAACCACGAATAGGGTCAGGAAAGCCAGAAAAGGTTTTACCACCAAGAGGCCCGAGGGAGCCGGACAAAGGTGGGTCCCTGGTGGGAACGGCCAGTAGAAAGGAAGAGAGGGGAGCTCAGGACCACGCTCTAGGACTGCCTGGGGGTTGGCCGAGTCCCACACCTGGTGGACGCAGCACGACTCGGGTGGTCACTCAAGGCCGGAGTGACCGGGGCAACACCTGTGAGTAAAAACCCTGAAACTGCATCACATGTCTCTGAGCTTTCTTGCTGCACCATCACTACCACTATCATCCTCATCTGCTGCCCTGAGGCCATACCCCTCCCGTTGGGGGTTATACCATCTACACTGCACAACCATATCACCGGCCTCAGCGGACTGTCCTGCAGCAGCAGCCCTAAAGCTGCATTCAACGGGTGGCGTAGTCGTACAACACTCAAGACACTGCCGCTCAGCTTGACTCCCTGGGCAGGGACCGGGTCACCGCCACGAGACTACTACTCCCATCTGATCCGGATCCGGGTAAGCTCCCCCGTGCGCGCGATGCCGCACGACGCAGCAGGCCCAGGGGCGCGTCAACTTTGGCGTAGTCGGCAGGATTACGTGCCCGCAACTACCGGGTACTGCGTGCCTGAAGAAAAGTTTATATGTACCGTAAGAAGAAGTCTTCCGCCAATTCCGGAGAGTCCCCGTCATCGGACGCCATCTCGGGTCGTTTCCCGCCGTTTGCCCGCCATCTGCAGCCTTTTCCCGCCATCCGCAGAGTTTCCCGCCATTGGGAGACGATTCCCGCCATCTGGGACGATTTCCCGCCCTGGCAGAGCGGACGCCATTATGGGCGTGCCAGAGGGTGGCAAGAGACGACCTCCCATCGTGGGCCTGGTCCCAGAAGAGCGCCAAAAGCAAAGACCGCCCCCACCAGCAGGGACTGCAATGATAGAGATGTCCATCAGCGTGGGGGGACTGCCCCTGGAACTCACAATCACCAAGTTGCCCCGGGACCACCCTCAGTATGGGCGGATCAAGAACAAAAGAGAGAGGATGGGTGCAGCCTGGAGGAGTCTGGAAAGATCGCACCCGGAGATGGAGGGAGAGTCAGGCAGCACCGACCCTCTGGTCAGGAGCCTGTTGCAGGTCGCCACCCCAGAAGGCCTGGTGGAGATCGTGGCACAGCTCCCCAAAGATCGGGAGCATGCACAGACAGCGCTGGAGGGCTTGGCTCGGAAGATGGCCCGAGTGCAGCAAGAAGTGCTGGCCGAGTGGAGCAGAGAAATGGCCCTGCAGGCTGGAACCCGCCAGCAAAGAACGCCACCCGGGACGAGGAGCCTGTCTGCCTCTGAGGATGGTGCAGGAGGGACGAAGGCCGGAGACGACGCCGTGGAAGGAGCTGAAGAGACGGAAGCAGGTAAAGGGGACGTCACCACCCCAAGCCTAGTAGCCGTAAGCCTGCCCCAGCTCCCCGTCGCAGAGCCCGAAATCCCACCGACCGTGCCCGTTACTGCACCGCCACCGCTCCAAACTAGGCCTCAAGCGGCAGGAGCCGCGGCCACTCCCCCTGTGACGTCACGCGCCTCAATCCAGAGCGCGGCCAAGCAGGAAGCGCCACCGGCCTGGTCGCAAGGCCGAGTACCCCCGGGCGCCGCCGTTTCCACAGTGCCCTTCACCTTTAGAGTGCCACCAGCCTGGTCGAAAGGCCTGGTGAATCCGGGCGCCGTTGCCCCCATCGCGCCCTCAACCTCCACAGTGCTGCCCCTAGGCGAAGACCTATTTGCGCAACATACTTGCCCGGATGGGCAGCCCTTTGAGTGGCCACCGGAATACATCAGTCCCCGATTCCGGAAGGAATGGCCCCTGTGTGAGCCCCTGATTCCGGCTCCGGCGCCCGCCAAGATCACCCCACTCCCGTTGGAGGAGGCGCAGTTCGCTTGGGACCCCACCGGTGAAAACCTCATGGGGTTCACCCAGGAGACCCGGGCGGCCGCAGCCCAGCGTGCGGAGTGCTGCCGACAACAACTGGAGGTCTTTAACAAAGAACGGCGAGAGAGGCGGGTCCGCGAGGAGCGGCTGCAGGTCCAAAGTGCGGAGCAGAAAAGCCGGACCCGACGAAACCCCCGTGCGGCCCACGGTCCCCGCGCCACCGGGACTGTAATAAAATTTCAAATGGAGCACGGCTGGGGCTTTATCAGGGATCACAGAACCCCCGGCGACGTCTTTGTTACCCGCAGGGATGTCGAGTCCCACCTGCCAGAGGGACACCGAGGACGTGACCTTTACCTGGGTGACGAGGTCACCTTCACCCGGCATCAGTGTGCAAAAGGACCATACGCCCTTCATGTGCACCGGCTGACGGAGGAAGAGCTGCGGTATGAGGAGGAACAAGAGGACCCGGACGGGTCTGAAGATTACCCTCAGGAGGAGACAAGGAGAGGACACCGCTGCTGAAGGGAAGTAGCATAAACTGAAACTGTATATAGTTACCCGTAGGGGTACTTGTCATGCTGCCAATTTAAGTGTGTTCCCCGTTGGGACTAGTGTGAATTGTTTCCTGTGTGCCCCTAATCCCTTACCAGGCTGAGGACTGTGAGCAGCCATTTCCCTATTCCCCACTGGCCGAGGACTGAGAGCGGCCATACCCTGTAAATAGTTGCGCTTCCTAAAACGCCCCCTTCTGGTTTTATAAAGAACTGTTTTTCTACCAGTGACTGTTGCACTTTACCCGGTCACAAGTTGCACCGTGGCCGGAGGAACAAGAATGCTTTATATGGAAAAGTTTTATATCAAAGGTTTATGCTGCTAAGATAGTAATCTAAAAAAAAAATTACCTGTAATGTTATATCTTCTGATAATGCTTTATATGTTAGTGTATATTTTAAAAGTTTGTATGTTTTATTCTTTTCCAGCCCGAGGACGTGCTGTGATTTACCAGGGGGGAATGTAGCACCCCGAGGACTCGGCTGCTACAGGGGTATTGCACCTCGAACCAGAGGTGTGGTATTCCACTCCCGGATAAGGATGGAGTGTGGGACTGAGCTCAGTTAGCTGCATGCACTACACTCATCCCATTTCCGGGGGACAGAACAACGGTACTCCCACTAGGTAGATGTGCAGGTACGACAGCGTCTGTCCCTGGCTGGAGTGGGAGGGGGGGAGGAACATCCCAGTAGTGTAGGGGCAGATAGGGGAGGGGCTCTGGGCATAGAGGTAGGAGCCCATTGGGTGCTAGTCACCTGGGCTCACACATAGAGGGAGTATATAAGGTGGGCACCTTCTAGGAACAGGGTGAGTTCAGGGAGTGAGTTCAGAGAGGAGCTCAGCCAGGAGGGCTGACAGGGAGCTGTGGCTCCGGCTGGGCCCAGCTCCAGGGCCAGGCCTGAAGCAGAGAGAAGGAGGAAGAGAGGCCCAGAGACGCAGGACAAGAGGGAACCCTGAGATCCCAGAAGTAAACCAGACGGGTGAAGGGTTGGCAGAAAAGGGTACCGGATCCCAAGCTGGCAGAGGCAAGATATCCTTAACCAGGAACCGGAGGTCGTGGTCAAGCTTTGGCACGACCCTCACCACACTCACCAGGAAGGCAAACCACGAATAGGGTCAGGAAAGCCAGAAAAGGTTTTACCACCAAGAGGCCCGAGGGAGCCGGACAAAGGTGGGTCCCTGGTGGGAACGGCCAGTAGAAAGGAAGAGAGGGGAGCTCAGGACCACGCTCTAGGACTGCCTGGGGGTTGGCCGAGTCCCACACCTGGTGGACGCAGCACGACTCGGGTGGTCACTCAAGGCCGGAGTGACCGGGGCAACACCTGTGAGTAAAAACCCTGAAACTGCATCACATGTCTCTGAGCTTTCTTGCTGCACCATCACTACCACTATCATCCTCATCTGCTGCCCTGAGGCCATACCCCTCCCGTTGGGGATTATACCATCTACGCTGCACAACCATATCACCGGCCTCAGCGGACTGTCCTGCAGCAGCAGCCCTAAAGCTGCATTCAACGGGTGGCGTAGTCGTACAACACTCTACTATTCAAGACACTGCCGCTCAGCTTGACTCCCTGGGCACGGACCGGGTCACCGCCACGAGACTACTACTCCCATCTGATCCGGATCCGGGTAAGCTCCCCCGTGCGCGCGACGCAGCAGGCCCAGGGGCGCGTCATTTGTGCCCCCAATCCCCCATCTTACCCCCTTCATTACATGGTATCGGAATCTTCTTAGATATGCATGTCCCCTGTTCTGCCTGATGAGGGTTTTCTATGCATTCTCACCTTCCTACACTGCCATAAGGTGTGGCATCCTCTTCTGTGGCAGGCATAGGCCAACAGCTGACATTGATATGACTGTTGTGGCGATGCATGTCACTGCCATGCCATGCCAATGTCAGCTGCTGGCCTCTGATTGGCTGGTGTAGTGCGGTGCAGGAACTCGACATTTTCAGCTGAATGTGGGTCCTCAGACGCACACCCTGCTGGGGTCACTGAGCCCCTCTGCCGCACAGGCCTAGCCAAAGTTGCACCCTCTGCAACTGCAATCATTGCACCTCTGCTGGTCATATAATGCAGGTGTCTGGATGCCGCACACAGATGACACAAGGCAATGACAGTCAGTGATCGAGAGAATTCTATTTAGATGCAGTAGTTTCACAGAGGCTTAACGACCGCCGATATGCCTCTTCATGGGGATTGTTAAGGGTACTTATTCCTCACTGCCACCGCTCTTTCACAGTGCTGAGGAATAAGGTAATGGTGCCGCAAGGTGGCAATGCCCGCAGGTGTCAGCTGTATCTGCCCTGGCTGGTTTTGAAGCTGATTTAACCCCTTAAAAATCGCTGTCAATTGTGATGAGAATCGTGGGTCCCGATGATTACCATGGTACCCTGAGGTTATGTGATGACTTCGGTAGGGTACAATGGCCTGTGAGATCCAACTATAAGCACTAACAGGTCTCATGCACTACAGCGTATGAGACCAGCAATCAGTGAAAATTATACACAGTGGGACTTAGTGAAAAAGTGAAAAAAAAAGTGAAATTATGCAAAAAAAATGCACACCAATCATTAATCCGTCTTGCCACACAATGCAGCGTTTGTGATAAAACAAAAGTACACAATTGGTATCGGCGCGTCGAACGACCCGCTCTATAAAATTAAAACGTTATTTATTCCATATGGTGAACACTGTAAAAAAGAATAATAAACATGCCAAAAATGACACATTTTTATCATACTGACTCAAAGCGAATAAAGTGGTGTGTTAAAAAAAAATGTGGCAATAAAATCGAAACCATCCCACAAAAAAAGCCCTAATATGGCTCATTTGGCAAAAAATGAAGTTACAGCTATCAGAGAATGACTATGCAAAAAAAAAATTCATTTTTGTAAAATATTGTCTGTAAAAATAACAAAGCATAAAAAAACAAATCTGGTGTCACTGTAATCAACCGACTCGACGACCAAATCTGTCATATCACTTTTACTTCACGGTGAACGGCAAAAAAATATAAAAATAACTGAATTGTTGGCTTTTGTTCATTCTGTGTCTGAAAAATCGGAATAAAAAGTGATTAAAAATTACTATAAACCCCAAAATGGTAGGAAAAATCTGCAACTCAGCCCGCAAACCATAAGCCCTCATACAACGCCAAAAAATAAAGCTACAGCTCTCAGAATATGGTGACAAAATGACTTTTTTTATAAAAAAAAAAACATTTTTAGTGTGTGATGGCAGCAAAACCTTAAAAAAAAACATATAAATCTGTAATCACACTGACCCGAAGAATAAATCCGCCTTACCACTTATGTGAACCACGCAAAAATAAGAACTGTTTTTGTACTGTTGTCTGTTCATTCAGCCTCCCAAAAATCGGAATAAGACTGGGCTTAAATTTATCCTGCGCTCTCCCCTGAGTGCTTACGTCGTGGTTTCCGTGTAAATTCCCCAAAACCTCCAATAGAGCCACTCACTTATGAGGCAGATGGGGTCATTTTGGACTGGTCTCTGGTCCGGCGGTGTCTCATCATTTTAGGTGTATTTTAGTGCACAAGTGTGGGCGACCACAGATCTGTGCACATCTAAAAAGATGGGTACCACCAGAGCAGATGCCAAACGGAACCCAAAGTGTCTCTGACGCGCCCCCTGGGCCGTGGGGTACCCGGTGCTGGGCCGGTAGATGCTGGGGGATGTAGTCACTGTGGCGGTGACCCGGTCCGTGACCCAGGGCGGTCAATCCAAGGGGAATTTATATGTATAGATTTTATAATGTCCGACTACGCCACCTGTGGAATGCGGCCAGTGGAGACCGCCGCTGCGGAACAGTCCTCTGAAGCTGGTGGTTTTGCAGCAAGGGTGGTATAACTCCCCACAGGAAGAGTTAGCTTCAGGGCAGTGTATGGATGATGGTGGTTGTGCAGGGTGTCAGTAATAACCACAGAGTCAGTGCAGTGCAGTCCCAGGATCTTTACTCACAGTTGTTGCAGTTACAGGGACCCGTGTAACGGCCCTCGTCGTTCTGTGCTTACTCAGGGAGGGGTTCAGTCCACCCTCAGGTACTTCCAGAGAATTTATCAGGACCCCGTTCTGTGTGCCTTCCTCAGTCGTCTTCCTGCGCTGGCTCTCTCCCTCCTACCCTGCCCCTCACAGTCAGTGTCCCAATCTGGTGGCCTCGGGTCTTGGCGGGCGACCTGCAGTCCCCTGGACCCTCTGTGGCCACCTTTTCGGTGAGTATTAACTATGGTGGTGGGCAACTGCATCCTGAAAGTACAGCCACCTCCGGTGGCTAGTTAGACTTGCAGTATCTTGACTAGTTAAGGGGCCGGTCCCCTCTGCGGCTTGATCCTTCCACGTTCCTGCAGATTCGGGCATACGGGTGGCCTCCAGCACTGCCTGTACCCCTAGGATCCCCTCTATCCTTCTGGAGCCTTCCTTGCTCCTCTCTCCTCTCTCCTTCTCCTTCAGACCTGGGCCTCACAGGCTAGGCCCACCTCCGGAGCAGAGCTCCTGCAGAGCCCCTGCTCTGTCACTTCTCCTCCTCTGAGTGTCTGCTTCTAGATGGTTCCATCCCCTTTTATGCTGCTCCTGGCAAGTGCTCCCCTTTTCTACTTCCTCCACCCCATCCACTACATGGTTCCCCCTCTCTAGGTGGTTCCCCCCACTCCAGCCAGGGACCAGGGACTGTGCTCTCCCGTAGGAGCAATCTCGCCCTGTCCCCCGGAAATGTGGTGTAGTGAATGCTGGTGTTGGGGTCCTGAGCCATACTCCTTCCTTACCTGAGAGTAAGGTACCACACCTCTGGTTGAGATGCAATACCCCTGTGGCGACCAAACCCTCAGGGGCGCCACATCCCCATCTGCCTCATTATGGTGGGTGGTTCCGTTGGGGGTTTCGTCTGAATCACATTTTTGTGGGATCTACACAGAAACCCTGATATAAGTGCTCAACGTAAAACACAAGAATGTGATCCCAGCTTTATTCTGGAAGCAATCGAAAAATATTATGTACCCCAAAATGTTACCAATAAAAACCCTAATTTACTCTGCACAAAACCAGCCCCCACTCAGGTCAGTCACCTGTCACTGGTAATATAGGGGGTTCCACATTACTGGTAGAACAAAGACTCTGGAAAAGCGACAGCTCCCACCCCATCAAATAACATCCAGTGAATTCTGCACTCCCACATACAAATGGCCTACTGTGCCTAAATCACAGTAAGCGGCCACATGTTTGGCATTATTGTAGTGAGGAGAGCACACTTAACAATTTACGGGGTGTGTCTCCAGAAGCACAAGCTGGACACAATGTATGGGAGCGCTACAATATATGGGGCACAATGTAAGGGCACTAAACTGGCATATTTGCAATTCTCCAGAAAAAAAGCCTGGAGTGGATGTTACAAAATAGACACTGGAGCCATAGATTAATTCATTCAGAGATGTAATTTCTACAGTGGAGTCACTTTTGGGGGTTTTCTGCTGTTCTGATACCTTTTGGGGCTTCGCAAATGTCGCCCGCAAACTATTCTACCAAAATTTGTGCTCCAAAAGCTAAATAGCGCTGCTTCCTTCTATGCCCTGACGTGTGACCTAACATTAATTTCTGATGACTTATGGAGCATTGCTGCGTTTGTGAGAAATTGCGCAATAAATTAAGGGGTTCAGTTTTACCTATTAACCCTTGTGTACCTGATAAGTTTTCAAATGTTATATTTCCACTTCTCAATGTTATAAAATTCTGTGAGGCACCTATGGGTTCAAAATACTTACTAAACCCCTAGATGAATTCCTTAGACAGTGAAGTTTCCAATATGGGGTCACTTGGGTGAGTCTCTGATGTTCTGGCAACTCAGGGGCTCAGCTAATGGAGCCCCCAATCTATTAAAACAAACTCTGCGCTCCAAAGGTCAAGCAGCACTCCTTCCCATCCGACTCCTGCTGTGTGCTCAAACAGTAGTGTACAACCACATATGTTTTTGGTAAAAATTGCATAACAAATTATGGGATCCATTTTCTCCTATTACCCCTGGTGCAAATTATAAATTTGGTGTTAAAACAGTATTTTCAGGCCGTCCCTCCTTTCAGGTACAGGAAACACATGAGAGGTTAAAAGCCCCTCCCACTTCCACCCTTCAGTGCTTTTCCTGCCCATGCGAGGATAGGAACAGCAAAAGAACGTTGGTGTTACCTTTAGGAATGTGGACTCAGGGGGAGAAGCCAAGCTTCTCCTTCCCCCTGTCAAGTGGTCTGCGGCTGACACCCCCGGAAAGGGGGTTCCTCAACCTGAAGCAGTGCAGTGCTGCTCCTGGTTTGCAAGCCGCTTCCCTCCGGTGGAGGGCTCTCGGCTCCAGTGCCTGCTTCCGGCACGCTGAAGGTGAGAACCATGTGAGAGGTGCACTTCCGCTGACGTCATCAGAGAGAGCAGGCGGTGCGCGGTCCCAATTAAAGGCACAGTGCATGCGTTCCACTATGGACCGCATGAGCGGGGAAGACTTCTGAGTATATAAGTGTTACTTTTGTGACTCTGTCTGGAACCCTGCTAGCTGAATACTGACTATGATGGAAGAATCTGGCAGAGCAGATGTTCCATCAGAGCAGCCCATGGTGCATGACAGGGAAATCCCTACATCTGTAGCAACAAAAAAGGAGGAAGAACTACAGTCCTTCAGATCAAACCAGGAGGAGGGAGAAAAGATAGTCTCAGATCCTCCGGAGGAAGGGAAAAAATATTTCTTCTCATTGGAAAAGACAGATGAGCTCCTGCGAGTAGTCAGAAATACCATGCAGGTGGAGGAAGCTCAGAAATCTCATTCTATCCAGGATGAGATGTTTGGGGGCCTAAGGTCTCAAAGGAATAGAGTCTTTCCAGGAAACAACCACATCCATGCCATGGTCCTTGAGGAGTGTCAGGATGCAGAAAAGATATACCCTGTGACTTTAGACTCTGGTTACCGTTTGAGCCAGAAGACACAAAATCCTGGGAGGAAATTCCAAAAATCGCTGTCCCGGTGGCCAAGGTGGCCAGAAAGACTTTCATTCCATTTGAAGATTCTTCAAGTCTCAAAGAGCCCATGGATAGGAAGGCTGATGCCCTTCTGAAAAGAACCTGGGAGACAGCAGCTATAATTAGAACTAATATAGCTGCAACCTCAGTCGCCAGATCCATGCACCTATGGGTTGACGATCTGGAAGAACACTTGAGGAATAAGACTCAGAGAGAGATTATTTTTAAATCCCTTCCCTTACTCAAGTTAGCTACAGAGTTCATGACTGATGCGTCTGCAGAATCAGTCAGATTTGCAGCCAGAAATAGTGTCCTCTCGAATGCTACTCATCGTGCCATTAAAAACGTGGTCTGGGGATAACCAATCAAAAAAACAAGCTCTGCTCTATTCCCTTTTCAGGGTTTAGAGCAGGGAGGTCAAACTCAAACACACAGAGGGCCAAAATGAAAAACTTGAATGAAGTCACGGACCAACCAGTATACAGTATAATGGGCCCCACAAAGTCCCTCATAAAGAATAATGGGTCGCACACAGTCAGTCATATAGAATAATGGATCCCACATATTTTCCATACAGAGGATATGTGGGAATAATGCAGAATAATATATGCTCATCATTTTTCAACAATCTGACCAGAAAAAAACCCTAACAAAGTCCAAGAAGAAACACATGAAGTCCTTGTAAAACAAAGAATAACCCTTCAGATCATAAATGGCCGGTCAAGTGGCAGTGCAAAGTAAACCACAAAACATCCATATACCTCATAGTCATGTTTCTATGGACATGGACTATCCTATATTCATATGGACCCTATATGGCCTGAACAGTTGTGTACTTAGCTTAATGGCATCTTCTTCTCACGCGTTTCCCCCCTCTTTTGGTCATTCAGGACAAGAAAAGGAGAGCATAAGCCATACTCCAATGAGGATAACAGCTCACAGGCCCAGGGCAATATGCCCCCACATACAATATGAGCACACACACAGCCCCTTACATACAGTATGAGTCCCCGCAAAGCCGCCAATATACAGTATGAGCCCCTACATAGTGACCTAGATACAGTAAGAGACCCCACATAGCCCCATAGATACAGTATGAGTGCCCACATAACTCCCCTTTATACAGTATGAATCCACTCATAGCCCCCTACATATAATGACGCAACACTGTCCCCCCTATATATAGTATGAGCCCCCACATAGCCCCTTACATACAATATGAGCCCCCACACAGCCCCATACATACAGTATGAGTACCCATACATACAGTATGAGTCCACACACACAGCCCCCAATATACAATATGGGCCCCCATATAGCCTCCTATATACAGTATGAACACGCACATAGCTCCCTATATACAGTATGAGCCCGTACATAGCTTCCTATACAGTGGGGAAAAAAAGTATTTAGTCAGCCACTATTTGTGCAAGTTCTCCCACTTAAAAAGATGAGAGAGACCTGTAATTGACATCACAGGTAGACCTCAACTATGAGAGACAAAATGAGAAAACAAATCCTGAAAATCACATTATCTGATTTGGAAAGAAATTTTTTTCAAATTTTGGTGGAAAATAAGTATTTGGTCAATAACAAAAGTTCATCTCAATATTTTGTTATATATCCTTTGTTGACAATGACAGAGGTCAAACGTTTTCTGTAAGTCTTCACAAGGTTGGCACACACTGTTTCTGGTATGTTGGCCCATTCCTCCATGCAGATCTCCTCTAGAGCAGTGATGTTTTGGGGCTGTCGCTGGGCAACACGGACTTTCAACTCCCTCCAAAGGTTTTCTATAGGGTTTATATCTGGAGACTGGCTAGGCCACTCCAGGACCTTGAAATGCTTCTTACGAAGCCACTCCTTCGTTGCCCTGGCGGTGTGCTTGGGATCACTGCCATGCTGAAAGACCCAGCCACGTTTCATCTTCAATGCCCTTGCTGATGGAACGAGGTTTGCACTCAAAATCTCACGATACATGGCCCCATTCATTCTTTCATGTACACGGATCAGTTGTCCTGGTCCCTTGGCAGAGAAACAGCCCCAAAGCATGATGTTGCCACCCCTATGCTTCACAGTAGGTATGGTGTTTTTTGGTTGCAACTCAGCATTCTTTCTCCTCCAAACACGACGAGTTGTGTTTCTACCAAACAGTTCTACTTTGGTTTCATCTGACCATATGCATTCTCCCAATACTCTTCTGGATCATCCAAATGCTCTCTAGCAAACTTCAGACAGGCCCGGACTTGTAATGGCTTAATCAGGGGGGCACGTCTGGCACTGCAGAATCTGAGTCCCTGGCGGCGTAGTGTCTTACTGATTGTAGCCTGTGTAATGTTGGTCCCAGCTCTCTGCAGGTCATTCAATAGGTCCGCCCGTGTGGTTCTGGGATTTTTGATCACCGTTCTTGAGATCATTTTGACCCCACGGGGTGATATCTTGTGTGGAGCCCCAGATTGAGGGAGATTATCAGTCGTCTTGTATGTCTTCCATTTTCTTATTATTGCTCCCACAGTTGATTTCTTCACACCAAGCTGCTTGCCTATTGCAGATTCAGTCTTCCCCGCCTGGTGCAGGGCTACAATTTTGTTTCTGGTATCCTTCGACAGTTCTTTGGTCTTCACCATAGCAGAGTTTGGAGTGTGACTGTTTGAGGTTGCGGACAAGTGTCTTTTATACTGCTAACAAGTTCAAACAGGTGCCAGTACTACAGGTAATGAGGACAGAGGAGGCTCTTAAAGAAGAAGTTACAGGTCTGTGAGAGCCAGAAATCTTGTTTGTTTGTAGGTGACCAAATACTTGTTTTCCACCAAAATTTTAAAAAAAATTCTTTCCAAATCAGACAATGTCATTTTCAAGATTTGTTTTCTCATTTTGTCTCTCATAGTTGAGGTCTACCTATGATGTCAATTACAGGCCTCTCTCATCTTTTTAAGTGGGAGAACTTGCACAATTGGTGGCTGACTAAATACTTTTTTTCCTCACTGTATATAGTATGAATCCCCATATAGCCTCCTATATACAGTATGAGCCCGCACATAGCTCCCTGCAGCTCCCAATCCCACAGGATAACATTAATCTGTAGCCCCCCAGGATAATATATTATGCAGCAACTAGCAGCCCCCAGGATAACATACCCTACAGCCCTCAGGGTAACATATTCTGCAGCCCCCAAGATAAAATATCCTGCAGCCCCCAAGATATAATATCCTGCAGCCCCCAAAGTAAAATGCCCTGCAGACCCAAGGTAAAATATCCTGCAGCTTCCAGGGTAAAATGCCCTGCAGCCCCCAGGGTAAAATACCCTGCAGCCCCCAGGGTAGAATGCTCTGCGCCCCCAGGGTAAAATGCCCTGCTGCCCCCAGGGTAAAATGCCCTGCAGTCCCCAGGGTAACATACCCTGCAGCCCCAGGGTAAAATGCCCTGCAGGCCCAGGGTAACATGCCCAATTCCCACAGGATGCTGTTTGCATCTTACCATCACCAGGAGCTGCCAGCAGGCGGGAACAGGAAGCATTGAAAGGCAGCACAAGATCAGCAGAGAGGCTGAGCCAGTACTGGGCACCGCACAGGTCCTCAGCTGCATGAGAAGAAGACAGCCGGAAACACCAGGGGCTCTACGTGACGTGAGTAAATCAGACCTGGCCACCCAGAGCATGCTGGATGTTCACGTCTGCTACATTGTCATGCGGGCGGTGCACAAAACATTATAATGATAATGATAAACATAGGCGGATTATAATGAGGGCAATATGACCATGGGTCCCCCGGAGTATCGGGACCCGGGCGGTAGCCCAGATAGCTCTCATTATAATCCGCCTATGCCTGGGACAGCTGGCAGATAAATTTGGACAACGACATGCCCCTTTCCCTGGCTGTAAAAAGATCCCTGGTCTGGTGGACTGTCCCACAAAACCTTCAAGGAGGGATCCTATGGACCTCCTCTCTATGTGAGTCAATCAGGATGGGGGGTCATCTGGAAGGGAGGTTTCTTCAGGGGGTCTGGCCTCCAGAAGTTCAGTCCAAATCTTTGAACTACAAAGAGCTTTGGGCTTGAACCACAAGTCTCAGAAACATATTCAGTGGACAGACCTCTACAAAAAATTGCAGATGGGTTTCACTGAAACAACCACTTCAAACACATAGAATAGAAAAAAGGGAAATGAAGTCTTAACGGTTGGTACAAAAATATAACAACTTTATTGATACAAAAAATACACATTTAAAAGTCTGCAAGTGCAAGGGATGTGTGTACAAAAGAATGGCAATACCGAAAAGCAGCAGGGACACATAGAGGTAGAGAATCGATCAATCAATCCTGCGTTTATCAGAATGCATGGGACTCGATAGGGATAGATGGAGAGGAACAGTAGTATATCACAAGAGATAAATATATATACAATATTGTAAAGCTTAGTGCTCTATCTCCTGCATGATATAGTGCAATCATATAGGCAGTAATGCTCGTCTCCTAGAGCCCACAGCTCAATGATATAGCTGTGCCTTATCATAATCGATAAGGCTGGACGTGTTCCCTGAAAAACGTGCGTCGGGAGGGAGAGGCACTAGTCCTTCCTACCACCCGGTGGGGCACATTTTTGTACTTTGAGGTAATGATTTTGTTGATATACATGGATGTTCATGGGGTACTTAGGGGGATCGATTATGATAAGACACAGCTATATCATTGAGCTGTGGGCTCTAGGAGACGAGCATTACTGCCTATATGATTGCACTATATCATGCAGGAGATAGAGTGTGACGCCCTGCTGTGCATGGAGCCACAGATCCTGGAGGGGTGCATTTCAGGTTTTCTCCACAAGAGGCCCTCAGAGCATACACACACCTCCACCTTCCACCTCAGACAACCAGAGGGAGCCTGGATAGGGATATAAATAGGGAAGGTGGAGTGATTCAGCAATTTCTGCTCAGACACAGAAGGAGAGAGTCTGTGAGTGAGTTCTCCTCAGGAAGAGAGTGGAGACAGAACAGTCTGGAGTCCACAGCCAGTTCCTGCAGAGTGAGACACAGAGAAACAGGTCAGTCTGCAGTGGAGCTCAGTCAGACTCAAGCAGCTAGAGTTAAGTGAGCTAGGAGCGTTGCTGACGCTCAGAGAACAGCAGAAGAGGCAGCCACCTAACTGCCAGTGTGTATAGCCTAGTGATGGCCCTAGTAGGCCGAAGGCCAGAGGAGTGAGTAGCATTGGGGGCAGAGGAGCTTTACCAGCTCACCCCAGAAACCATATACCGGACACTGTGTCCGAGTCTGCAGGGATTCTTTATACCCAGCAGAAGACAACCAGAACCGCTGGCGAACTACAGGTCCCAGGAATACCAAATGCTGACTGTTATACCAGGGTCAGGAGTTACCGAGGCCCCATATACCAGGGAGTGTGTACTCCAACAGAAGGCCCTACCACAGGATCAGCCGGTGCAGAACAGAGACTAAGTTAGGCCTAGCTCCAGGCAGGCCAGAGACTATCACTAAGCGGCGAAGAAATAGGAGGCCCTACACCTGCTCACTGGGGAGAGTCCTGCAGTGCACCCCTCACCCTACAGTGCTCCGGACGGTACCTGCATTCCCACCAGTAAAAGGTACAGAAGCAAACCGTGTGTGTGTGTCCCCTGTTCTTCCTGTGACCCGGCTGGGTCACCGCCATATCGTGCACCTCGTCAAACATAACTACCCCGAGTCCTAGCTCCACCTGTGGGGAGCTACACCATCAAAGCTGCCGTAACACCGGCCTCAGTGGACTGCCACAGCGCTGGTGATCCTCACCAGACACCACAGGTTGCGTCACGAACTTTGACATTTTATTTTCCCCTTTTTTAAGAGAGACCCCAGGGTACGGGCCCGGGAGCCGACCACCGTGACGTCCCCCAAGACCAGGCATTAAGGCCCGGGCGCCGAATAGTCCCCATCCCCTGGGCGCCACAAGAGCACTAAGCTTTACAATATTGTTTATATATTTATCTCTTGTGATATACTACTGTTCCTCTCCATCTATCCCTATCGAGTCCCATGCATTCTGATAAACGCAGGATTGATTGATCGATTCACTACCTCTATGTGTCCCTGCTGCTTTTCGGTATTGCCATTCTTTTGTACACACATCCCTTGCACTTGCAGACTTTTAAATGTGTATTTTTTGTATCAATAAAGTTGTTATATTTTTGTACCAACCGTTAAGACTTCATTTCCCTTTTTTCTATTCAGAGAGCTTTGGGCTGTATGGGAAGTTCTGAGTCAGAACCGATTTCTAGTCAAAAGCAGACATATAAGGATTCTGTTGGACAATGTGACGATGGTATCCTCTCTGCACCATCAAGGGGGACCGAGACATTCATTGCAACAGGATCTAGCAACAAAAATATTCCTTTGGGCAGAGAAGACAGTTCTGTCCATTTCACCTGTCCATCTAGAGGGGGCCCAAAACCATGTGGCAGATTACCTATGCAGGCAAAGGACTTTAACCACGGAATGGGAACTAAATGGGGAAGTGTTGCACATGCTGTGTCAATGATGGGGACTCCCGCGTATAGACCTCTTCGCAACCAGGGAAAATTCAAAGATCAGGAGATTTTACTCCCTGAATCCCTTAGACAACCCAGAAGGGATCAACACTCTATCTCAGGACTGGGGCAAAGATTTACTGTACGACTTTCCACTTCTACCCCTGATTCCAAGGGTTCTGAGAAAGGTTCAGGAAGACCGAGCAAAGATAGTCTTGAGAGTTCCCTTCTGGCCGAAGATGAGCTGGTTGCCTCTACTGAACAAGATAGCTTTGGAGGAACCTATTTTGCTTCCCTTCTGAAAGGATCTACTTCACTAGGGTCCAGTTCTTCACCACAATGTGGACAAGTTTCACCTTTCAGAGTGGATCCTGAAAGGCAGGTCCTAAGATCTTGAGGCCTTTCCGATCAAGTAATAGCCACCATGCAGGCAAGCAGGAAGATAGCTATTTATCAGCAATATAAGGTATTTACAAAAAGTCTTAGGGGCCCTGCGGGGATACATTGTGGGGGTAATATGGGCGGCACGGTGGTGCAGTGGTTAGCACTGCAGCCTTGCAGCGCTGGGGTCCTGGGTTCAAATCCAACCAATGACAACATCTGCAAGGAGTTTGTATGTTCTCCCCGTGTTTTTGTGGGTTTCCTCCAGGTTCTCCGGTTTCCTCCCACACTCCAAAGACATACTGATAGGGAATCTAGATTGTGAGCCCCGATGGGGACAGCGACAATAATGTATGTAAAGCACTGTGGAATATGTTAACGCTATATAAAAATAAAGATTATTATTATTATAATATAAAGTAGTATACAACTTCTTTAACATTTGTATGAGCAGATTTAATAAAATTTCATTGCACTCATCCTGGTGTGGGACTTGGAAAAGACGCTGAAGGGTGGCGATGGGGGTGTCTTTTTAACCTCTCATGTGTTTCCTAACCCTGAACGGATAAGAAGGACGTCCTTCATGGTGCTGTCAGGATGGACTCCTGGAAATACAATTACCGATAGGTCTAATTACCGTTTTTAGTGGGGAAAAAATGATTTTTTTGTTCTCACATCTGGAAGTTCTAAAGTTTTGTGAATCACCTGTAGGTTAAAAATGCTCAGTACGCCCCTAGATGAATTCCTTGAGGGGACTAGTTTCCAAAATTGGGTCATTTGTGGGGGTTTCTGCTGTTTTCGCATGTCAGGGGCTCTCCAAATGCGACATGGCATTCATAATCTATTCCAGACAAATAGCTCTCCTACCTTTCCTAGCCCTGCCATGTGTCCAAACAGAAGTGTTTGACCACACATGGGGTATCATCGCGTTCGGGAGAAATTGCATAACAAAGTATGGAGTCTGTTTTCTCCTATTATCCATTGTGAAAATTACAAATTTGGGGCTCTACATTTTCGTGAAAAAAATGAACATTTTCAATATGACAACCTAATGTTATCAAATTCTGTGTAGTACCTGTGGGTTCAAAAAGCTCACTATACCCCTGGAAAAAAATCCTTGAGGGGTGTAGTTTCCAAAATGGGGTAACTTGTGGGGAATTCTACTGTTTAGGCACATCAGAGGCTCTCCAAACGCGGCATGATGCCCACAGAACATTTCATCAAAGTCTGCGTTCCATCACTGCTTCCTTTCCGAGCCCTGCCATGCGCCCAAACAATAGTTTTCCCCTACATGTGGGGTATCAGCGTACTCAGGAACAATTGCACAACAAAAATTGTGTAACATTTTCTCCTATTACCCTTTTGAAAATAAAACATTTGGGGATAAAAATAAATTTTTGTGGGAAAAATTGGATTTTTTTTATTTTCACATCTCTACATTATAAAATTCTGTGAAGCTCCTGGGGATTCAAGGTGCTCACCAAACATCTACATACATTCTTTGAGGGGTCTATTTTTCAAAATGGTGTCACTTGTGGGGGGTTTCCACTGTTTAGGCACATCAGGGGCTCTCTAAACGTGACATGGCGTCCGCTCTCGATTCCAGTCATTTTTGCATTCAAAAAGTCTCTCGGTGCTTCTTCCCTTCCAAGCCCTGCCGTGCACCCAAACAGTAGTTTTATCCCACAAATAGGGGGATATCGGCATACTCAGGAGAAATTGCACAACAAATTTTCTCCTGTTACCCTTGTGAAAATAAAAAATTTAGGGCGAAAGTAACATTTTTGTGAAAAAAAGTCAAATGTTCATCTTTTCTTTCCACATTAATTTAGTTCCTGTTAAGCACCTGAAGAGTTAATACACTTCTTGAATGTTGCTTTGAGGACTTTGAGGAGTTCAGTTTTTAGAATGGTGTCACTTTTTGGGTATTTTCTGTCATATAGGCGCCCCAAAGTCACTTCAAATGTGATGTGGTCCCTAAAAAATGGTTTTGTAAATTTTGTTGGAAAAATTAGAAATCGCTGGTCAACAAAAAAAATTATGTTTCAAAAATTATGCACATGTAAAGTAGACATGTAGTAAATGTTATTTATTAACTATTTTGTGTGACACACCTCTGGTTTAAGGGCATAAGAATTAAAGGTTTGAAAATTGCAAAATTTTCTACATTTTTGCCAAATTTCTGATATTTTTACAAATAAACGCAAGTCATATCAAACAAATGTTACCACTATTATGAAGTACAATATGTCTTGAGAGAACAGTCTCAGAATCAGTGGGATCTGTTGAAGCGTTCCAGAGTTATTACTTCATAAAGTGACACTGGTCAGAATTGTAAAATTTGGCTTGGTCATTAAGGACATAATTGGCTGTCACTAAGGGGTTAAAGTAACTCTGAACAATTAGTGATAATAACATGGCAAATCAAGAATGAAACGAATAACAATATGCTTGTAATATCAAAGTTTTTCTCTAGATAATGTTCCCTTTACAAAGGCAATGCGCCTATGACGCGCCCCCTGGGCCGTGGGGTACTCGGTAGCCGGGCCGGTCGATGCTGGGGGATGTCACAGTGGCAGCGACCCAATCCGTGACCCAGGGCGGTCAATTAAAAGGCAAAGTAAAGTAAAAGGGGAATAAAGTTTTTAGAGATAATGTTCGTGACGCCACCTGTGGTATGCAGCTATATGGAGCCGCCGCTGCGGTGCAGATCCACTGGAGCTGATAGTGACGCAGCAGAGTTGGTTCAGCTCTCCACAGGCAGAGCTTGGCTCCAGGGCAGGATATAGAGATTTTATGAAGTAGATGTTGTTGGTACTGTGTAGTGCAGGGCTGGTGATGGCGCAGCAATAATTCCAGGACACAGTGAGGTGCAGTCTTCAAGGTTTACTCACAGTTGTTCAAGACTTCAGGTTACCAGGGCCAGTGTGTAACCTCCCACGTCGTCCTGTGTTTACCACGGAAGGTGTTCAGCAACTCTCAAGTCTCTCAGGAGTACTTAAACGGGATCCCGTTCTATGTTCCTTTCTCGGTCGTCTTCCCTGCGCTGGCTCTCGCCCTCCTGCCCTGCGCCTCACAATCAGTGTCCCAAGCCAGTAGCCTTGGGTCTTGTCGGGCGCCTTGCAGTCCCCTGGTCTTGTTGGGCGGCTTGCAGTCCCCTGGACCCTATGCGGCCACCTTTATGGCATTGTAATTTTGGTGATTGGCTGCTGCACCTTGCAAATACAGTAACCTCTGGTTATCTAGCTGAGCCTGATTGTTCTCCACGAGTTTAGGGGCTGGTCCTCTCTGCGGCCTGATCCCTCCACGTCCATGTAGATTTGGGCGCACGGGTGGCTTCCTGCACTCACCGTGCCCCTGGGATCCCCTCTGTCTCTGGAGCCTCCCCTCTGCTCCCGTCCTCTCTCTCCTGGACCTCTCTTTTAGGCCCGCTCTCCTCTCTCCTGAGTGGAGCTCCTTCTGAGCTCCCACTCCCGACTCTCACTCTGACTCTCTGAACTGACCTACTTCTAGATGGTTCCTCCTCTCCTTATACTCTTCCTGATGGTGCTCCCCTGATCTACTTCCTCCACCCACACCCACTACATGGTTCTGTCTCTCTTGGTTCCCCCCTTCCAACCAGGGACAGGGCTCAGCAGCGGATAAGTGCATTTTGCCCCTCCTGCTGGTCTGGAATGGTGTAGTGTTGGATGTGGGTGTGTGGGTCCCGGGTAGTACTCCCTCCTTACCTGAGAGTGGGGTACCACACCTCTGGGTGAGATGCAGTACCTCTGTGGTGATTGAACCTGCAGGGGCGCCACAACTATTCGTGGGAGTCACCACGTAAGTTCTTTCTGCAGCTCTGTTCCTAGCGGGAGTCACCGTGTTTTCCCGCTAGACCACAAGTCTCTCTGACGTAGTCTATCAAAGCCCGTTGAATCTCCCACGCACCAACTGGTCCCCTCCCAACCTAGTCCCAGCTGACCCCAGCACTGTAGGTGATAGCTGGACGTGACGGCCCTGCTCATGTGTGCTGTCCCGTCGCAGTCTCCTTGCAGATTTTCTTGGCTTGACCATCAGCGGAAGTCTCTTGGGATAGAAGCGGAATGGAATAGGCCTCAGCTCTTGACAGGCGACATCAGGTCTCTGAGGCTTAACCGGTGTAGATCCTGGTCATGACCAGGGCAGGCGGAACTCCTGAGTGGTATCCGGGCCTTGAGGCGCAGAGGAGAATGACTCGCTGCAGCAAGGGGGCCCATGACCTGCACTGAGTTCAGTGAGCGGTGTCCTGTCACTCAGTGAGTTCAGCACAGGTCAGGGGAACACGCAACGAGTCATTTTCCTGAGCTCCTCAGCGTGTGCTGTCGCCTCAAGCCAGGTGAGTATAATCTGTTTTTTATTTTTTTCTTATTTTACAGGTTTTTGAGACATCGGGAGTTGAATACTACTCTCAACATTGTCCCTTGCTAGCACTGATCGCAGCGTAAGCAGGGGACAATGATGAGTCATTCCTTCAGTACCCAGAGCTTGGGAACAGTGCTAACTGTAACGCTGATTCCCAGGTGTCGGCACATGTGATCCTGATGTGGCACACGGGCAGCACACAGTTGCCACATGTATGCCACACAGGTACACACAGACACGTAGACACGGATATCCGGACGTGTGAAGGAACCCTTAGAGTCACACTGTGAGTACAGGCCTTATCAATGCTTACAATGTCTGACCCCTGCATTTTCAATTAGTTACATGAAAAAAACAAGCCTCTGTCATATACGATTTTGTGTCCCATCTGGTAATTGGTGAGTGTTTAATCTCAAATGTTCATGGAATACATGTAATATACCATAAATGTCTGATGGGTGTGGGACCTGCATCTAATCTTATGAACCAGTGTTCCCTGTTTGTAATCAGTGGAGAGATGGATATCCATATGAGACTGCTGACTAGTGGCCCAGAGATTGATTGATAAACACTTAGACCTCATTCAGACATCTGAATTGCACTTATGTGGGTTTTTGATTTTCTGGAAGCAGGGATGGCATTGAAAAGGATAGAAGCTTTGCAAATATGGATGACACACTGATGCAAAGCTGACACCAATAGCAGGTTGTTTTTTTTGTCATGTACGTATTTAAACACGGACATGTGCATGAGGCACATGTTATTTTTACAGGTTTTGGAGACATCAGGTGGCGAATACTACTTTCAGCATTGTCCTTTGCTAGCATTGATCACAGCGCAAGCAGGGGACAATGATGTGTGATTCCTTCAGCACCCAGCGCGTGGGAACAGTGCTAACTGTACCGCTGATTCCCAGGTGTTAGTACTTGTGATCCTGATGCAGACCTGGCATCAGGCCTAATACAGAGCTTGGTTATGGGGAATAAATGGAACAGTCTCTAATAGATACAGCTGGAGGTAGTCATTGAAAATGGAAAAAACTCAGGGGCTTAAGGTTCAGGGAAATTAACAAGGCACACTTTGCACTTTATCACACTAGGAACAGTCAGTTTGTCTTACTAGAACTAGTTTGCAATGTTAATCACTGACTCCGGTCATAAGAAAAGATGTCCGCTCAGGTGTCCAAAGTACAGGTCACAATGTTGGTCAGCTTATTTCTGTCAATTACACTGTTTAGTCTCCACAGAGCGCTCTGTGATCACTACAACTTTCAAGATTTAGTTTTTACTGATTTCTCACCAAAAAAAATGAACAAAACGTGGATAATCCATCTGTGCTTTAGGCCACATTCAGTATTTATAAGCCAAAATCAGGAGTGGAACTGTAAAGTGCAGCAGAGCGAGAGTCGTGACTGACCTGCTGTCCTGTTTCACTCTGGTACTTTACAAACTGTCCCAGTCCCAGTATGCCGTGGGGTACATCACACTCAATTATAGGCCGCAGGCCTCCGCTGCCTCCAGGCTTCCGTTCGCAGGAGCTGCCGCACATAATTCAGGGGACACAAAGTTCTTTACAACAAGCAAACGTTTAGTAGTTAGTTCAAGTTCATCAGGTGGTGACAGGTGGGATAGGGCACAGCAATTCAAGTTTTTTTCCTTAGTACAACTTCTCTTCAGTCCTGTCACTCATTCGTCCTGGACTACCCCAAGCCCACTGACTCTGTCAGCCTCAGGGACTTCCCGTCCACTTCAGCAGTGCACCCGGGACCAGAGGTGTATCTAGGTTTTCCAGCGTCTGGGGCAATAACTCAGTTGGCGCCCCCCCACCACCCCCACCCACAGCATATATGCGATTTACACACTGACAGTCACGTGCCGACGAGCTGCTCTTCCTAATTCTCTCAATGTTCAGTGTAAAACTGAGAGAAGCAGGAAGAGAAGTTCGCAGTCACGTAAGCGTCAGTATGAAAATCGCATATGAGAGAAGTAGCCATGTGATGACTGATAGAACCTGCAAGCAGAGCTGAATCCTGACAGGGAGTATATTACACGTTAGGATTGGAATGCTACAGGGCTTCAGTTTATAATTACAGGGCTTGTCCAGGTTTGAGATGAAAGTCTTCAGTCACTCTAGATGACTTAAGGCTTCTGAATTCTCACAGCGCATGCGCTGCACACTTTTAGGATTCTCCCATGCCACTGGCAAGAGTGGACAGTCATGTGAGCACAAGTACAGGTGCATCTCACAAAATTAGAATATCATCAAAAAGTTAATTTCAGTTCTTCAATACAAAAAGTGAAACTCATATTATATAGAGTTACAAACGGAGTGATCTATTTCAAGTGTTTATTTCTGTTAATGTTGATGATTATGGCTTACAGCCAATGAAAACACAAAAGTCATTATCTCAGTAAATTAAAATAATTAACAAAAAACACCTGCAAAGGCTTCCTAAGCGTTAAGAAAGGTCCCTTAGTCTGTTTCAGTAGGCTCCACAATCATGAGGTAGACTGCTGACTTGACATATGTCCAGAAGGCAGTCATTGACACACTCCACAAGGTCCCAGAGTTCCAATTTTCATTTGGAAATCAAGGTCCCAGAGTCTGGAGGAAGAGTGTAGAGGCCACAATCCAAGCTGCTTGAGCTGCTAGTGTGAAGTTTCCACAATCAGTGATGGTTTGGGGAGCCATGTCATCTGCTGGTGTAGGTCCACTGTGTTTTATCAAGACCAAAGTCAGCGGAGCCGTCTACCCGGAAATTTTAGAGCACTTCATGCTTCCCTCTGCCGACAAGCTTTTTGGAGATGGAAATTTCATTCTCCAGCAGGACTTGGCACCTGTCCACACTGCCAAAAGTACCAATACCTGGTTTATATACAACAGTATCACTGTGCTTGCTTGGCCAGCAAACTCGCCTGACCTTAAACCCATAGAGAATCTATGGAGTATGGTCAAGAGGAAGATGAGAGACACCAGACCCAACAATGCAGACAAGCGGAAGGCTGCTATCAAAGCAACCTGGGCTTCCATAACACCTCAGCAGTGCCACAGGCTGATCGCCTCCATGCCACGCCGCATTGATGCAGTAATTGATGCAAAAGAAGCCCCGATCAAGTATTGAGGGCATTTACTGAACATACATTTCAGTAGGCCAACATTTCGGATTTTAAAAACATTTTTCAAGCTGTTGTTAAAAAGTATTCTAATTTACTGAGATAATGACTTTTGTGTTTTCATTGGCTGTAAGCCATAATCATCAACATTAACAGAAATAAACACTTGAAATAGATCACTCTTTTTGTAATGACTCTACATAATATATGAGTTTCACTTTTTGTATTAAAGCACTGAAATAAATTAACTTTTTGATGATATTCTAATTGTAGTGAGATGCACCTGTATGTGATTTGTATACTTCTGGCCACATTCCGGCTAGATGTGTCCAGCCTCGCTCAATTCATTTTCATTGAGGGAAGGCACGCATGTCTAGTCATCACGTGACCGCATGTATGCAAATTACCAGCACCAGTGAATCCTGACAGCTGCAGTGCACACTGGGAGGATCCAGAAGTCTGCAGTCACATAGAATGACTGCAGACTCATCACAAACTTGGACAACCCCTTTAATGCTCCTAACATAAAAATATGAGAATTAGTCAGCATCACAAAAAACATTTACATCCAGGTACCTGATAGGTGACGTTGTCTCTGATTGGAGTCGTTCTCTTTCTTTTCTTCATCTTGTCCAATTCAACTTCATCCACAGCTCATCTCTGCAGACTTTCATCTTCACCGTTCTTCTGCAGCACATCCCCAAACAATGCCCTTAAAAATAGCAGTGTCATTTTAATGCTCCTGAATAAAAATATCTGCCCTACGCTGAGCCCCTGAGCAAATAATTGCCCTTCACTTTGTTCCCTGCACAAAATATACCACCTACTGTCAATTTTATGGTACATGCCCTCCACTCTGCCCTTTCCTTTCCATACTGGGCCCCCTCTTCACACTATACTCTGACGCTGTGTCTCCCCTATAGGGCCCAGTCTCTATAATATGCCGCTTCATCATACTCCCCCTCCTTGGCTTACTGTTTCCTCCTGGATGTGCCCTTACACTGTCCCCTCATGCTAACCCCCCACACTACTCAGTCTCTATTCTGTGCCCACTCACTCTTCCCCCCACATACTGGGTCTCCACACTATTCCACTCAATAGTTTCCTCACTCATTTCCCCCTCCCTCCTCATACAGTCTCCCCTCACATCCACCCAGCTAACCATACTGTCTCCTCACATATTTACCCCCTCGCTCTCCATACTGCCTTGTCACACTTCCCCCCTATTCCCCATACTGTGTCCGCACCCACCCCATCCCCCTCGCTACCCATACTGTGTCCGCATATATTTTTCCCCTCACTACTCATCCTGTGTCTGCACCCATCCTCCCCACTCACCATACTGTGTCTGCACCCATCCCCCCACTCACTATTCTGTGTCTGCACCCATCTCCCCCACTCACCATACTGTGTCCGCATACATTCCCCTCCTTCGCTCCCCATTCTGTGTCTGCACCAATCCCCCACTCACTATCCTGTGTTTGCTCCCATCCCCCCACACTAAATCTCCCCCACCCCTCTTCCCACACTAAATCTCTTCACAACCACATTAAATCTCCCCCGACTCTAAATCTCCCCTCCCTTACAATATATCTTTGGAGTCTTTAGCTCCACAGGAGCACTTACCACCAATGCGTTTCTCTGGAGCTTCGGCGAGTGACGTCAGCAGCGTGATCACATCACCTGATCACGCTGCTGAGATCGGCCTGATCTGTCAACCAGAACTTCAGTTGTACTCTCGTCTGAAAGACATTTGTTCACTTGGAGCTGGCACACTGCACTTTCTGTGCCGGCTCAGAGAACATCCGACTCACAGTCTGGCGGGTGGCAAAATGCAGCTGCCGTGGAAGACAACTTGGAACGCCACATTAGGCGGCCCGACAGCGCCTCCCTGCTGGCTGTGCACGAAGTAGATGCCCCGCCTGCCCACCCCTAGATAGGCCTCCGCCCGGGACCACCCATCATCTTCTGTCTATGTGGGTCCCTGTCAATCTTCCACTGTATGCCAGAGGACACAATGTGTCCAACAGCCCCTATGCCAGACTTTGGGCTCTGGACATGACAGGAGCAACCGCTCAGGATCCCAGTAACGCCTTCCATTTCCTGGAACAAGCGACACAAGCTGCCCCTAGGAAACCAACGCACCCAAACTTGACCTTTTCTATTCACTTCACTAACTCCTCCTAACTCCCTCCCTACCTGGAAGTGCCCTCCTTTTTATGAACACTAGTTCCCACCCACTGGTCTAGTTCTATCATTAACTACTTCCTATACTTTCCTATCCTATAGACTGAACCTATTATTGTTATCCTATGCTTAGCTTGCACTATACGCTACTCACATTATACACTAACACTTTACATGACTTATATACTGTACATTACCATAATACATTGAATAAGACGCCCATCACTATTGCTTATAAAATTGCATGACACTATACACACAATGCGGTTGTTGTTTTCGGAGGCAGGAACAGGGTAAGACAGTCCACATCTCTACAGCACAATCAGAGGAAAAGTATAATAGAAACACGTGCACCACTTCTGCATTTTTCACCCACTCCTGGTTTTGGCATACAAATGCTGATATAATGATATACTGAATGTGTGAACGTGGCCTTAATGTGTGAGAAAAATCCCTGACTTGTGTCTTAGATCAGGGATAAAAGACAACTTTGGCCACAGCACAGGTCATGTGGACAAAGATTTCTGTATTGTAAGGTGCGCAGAGCTGTAGTCATGGGCGAAGGTCTGCTGCTCTCCCACAACCAACACGGTGCCCACTGCTAAAGAAAATGAATATTCACTGCTTCCCATGCCTATGGGCGTTTGGAGCAGTGAATATTAATTTTCCTTAATGGCATACACACTGTACCTGCAGTGCGGCTCCTGGTATGAATGGCACCCTTCATCCCTCATCCTGGTATGTATGGCCCCCCTCATCCCTCTTCCTAGTATGTATGGCACCCTTCATCCCTCATTCTGGTATGTATATGGCCACCCTCATCCCGCATCCTGGTATGCTTGGCACCCCCTGATCCCCATCACGCTGCACACAAAAAAAATAAACAATTATGCTCACCTCCTCTCTCCTCCAGCGCTGCATCCTGCTCTGCTGCCGACAGGGATCTCACTGTGTGAGCCGCGTGGCATAACTGCCATGCGCCCTCACACTGTGAGATGGTCTGCCGGAATAGTCACTGCTCCCCACACCGGGACTATGGACGTGGGGAGCAGTGACCATTCATTCTCCTTAATAGAGCGCACACTGTACCCGCAGCGCGGCTCCTGCTGCTGCTCTGTGGTCTGTGTGCCCACTATTAAAGACCATGAATATTCACCACTCCCCACACCCATGGGAGTGGGTTGTAGTGACTATTCATGAAATTTAATAGTAGGCACACAGACTGCAGAGCAGCAGAAGGAGCCGCGCTGTGGGTACAGTGTGCGCGCTATTAAGGAAAATTAATATTCACTGCTCTCCATGCCCATAGTTTCAGCGTGGGGAGCAGTGACTATTCCGGCAGACCATTTCCCAGTGTGAGGGCGCATGGCAGTTACGCCATGCGACTCACACAGTGAGATTCCTGTTGGCAGCAGAGCAGGACGCAGCGCTGGAGGAGAGAGCAGGTGAATATAATTGTTTATTTTTTTGTGTGCAGCGTGATGGGGATCAGGGGGTGCCAAGCATACCAGGATGGAGGGGTGCCATGCATACCAGGAAGAGGAATGAGGGGTGCCATGCATACCAGGAAGAGGGATGAGGTGTGCCATACATACCAGGAAGAGGGATGAGGGGTGCCAAGCATACCAGGATGAGGGATGAAGGGTGCCATACATACCAGGAAGAGGGATGAGGGGGGCCATACATACCAGGATGAGGGATGAAGGGTGCTATATATACCAGGATGGAGATGAGGGAGGCCATACATACCAGGATGAGGGATGAATGGTGCCATACATACCAGGATGGGGATGAGGGGTGCTATGCATACCAGGATGGGGATGAGGGGTGCCATGCATACCGGGATGGGATGAGGGCCACGTATAACAGGAAGGAGGGGCCATATCTACCAGGATGGGGGATATTAACAGAATTGGGAGACATTACCCCTATAACAGTGTCAGCAGCAGACCCCCTCCCCCTTAACAGGACATCATGACCACATTTTTTCCTTAAATTTTTTTCTATTTTCTTCCTCTAAAACCTAGGTGCGTCTTATGGTCCGGTGCATCTTATAGTCCAAAAATACAGTAATTTCTCATCTCATCTCCAGCTGACCACAACCAGGAATGCCTCACTCTTTTAACTACCCCTGACCCTTCCATACTGGGGCTGTTCCTAAATACTTTAACTGTTTCTATGCTATACTTATTTCCTAGTTCTAGTGTGCCCTTCACTTCACTTTCCATTTCTATCTATATCTAACACTTTATCCTATTTCTATACCTATGTCCTTATACTGTCCCTATACTCATTACCTATACACATTACAGCATTATCAAAATACATTTGAGTCATTCACACATTAAATGCCTATAAAATTGTATGTACTATGTTAGTCACAATATTACACAAAAAACGTTTACATTAATGCTACTCAAAATACTTTATGCACTCAAAATACACAAAAAGTGCACCCGTTTTAGTAGTTTGAAGAAGAGCATGTTTGTCCCAGACACACACTTACAGTATGCTGCAGTTAGATTGTATACTGTGAGTGGGGTCACCTTTGCAAATCACAGTGACATCCACTCACCTGCATTTTGCTGTGATGTAACAACACAGAGTGATCTTTGGCCACAAAACAGGTCACCCAGCCTGCAGAGGAATGTCATGTTTTATTCCTCTCAACCCAACAAGCAGGGTTTTTGTGGTCTCTCTATAGAGCTCCTTACATATGCTGGGCCTTCTAGTGCAGTTCACTTCCATTCAATTGATTTGGGGACACTATAAATAATAACCCCACCCTGAGTGACTGAGGCTATACATGTGATGTCCAAGCCCGATTCAGCCCTGCTTCTGTAAATCAAGTGTCAACCGCTGAACCACAATAATGCAAAATGAAATGTCTAGAAACAGATTTAGAAAAAAATGTCCGAGGCTTTGTGTGCACTTATTTCATTTGAAACTAATGTGGCATTATTTGTCTTGTCCTAATATTGGAGACGTTACTGAAGCATTTGGCTAATGAGCTGCACTCGATTTGCTGATCTCTTTATAATCAGTCTCAGGGTATGTGCACACGATGCAGAAATGAAGCAGAAAATTTCTGCATCATTTCTGCATCTCCCTGGCAGAAAAAACGCATGCAGATTGTGCATGCGTTTTTCCTGCAGAATACATGCGGATCCACATGCGGATTCACATGCGTTTCCGCATGCAGATTGACAAGCGCTTTCCAGGCGATGTTAGCATCACCTGGAAAGTGCTTGACAACTAAGTCACACTATATAAATCCATGCAAACGGCATGGATTTATATAGTGTGACCCGAGAGAGTGTATATACTTACCTCCGATGGCCCGCGCTGTCCTGCTCACTCCGTTCTCCCGGCTGCCGGCAACTTTGAATTGAAAGACCTGCCGACGTCAGTGTCACGTGACCCGTCACATGACTCTGACGTCAGCGCAGGTCCTTCAACTCACTGCAAGTGCCGGGAACCAAGCAGAAGCGCTGCGCGGGCCGACAGATGGTAAGTATATATATATATTTTATTTTATTCTTGTTTTACAGCTTTTTAAATGGTACCTGGGTCCGGAGGAGAGTCTCCTCTTCTCCACACCCGGGTACCATCCGCACATTAGAACGCGCCAATAACTCAAGTACAGATGCAGTCTTGCGGAATTGGCGCGTTCTAATGCAAGTCAATGGCGGCGAAAACGCCGCATTTACGCAAAATTAATTGACATGCTGCGGACTTTTGAGCGCAGCATTTACGCTGCGGAAAAATCCGCATCATGGGCACAGCACATGCGGATTTCAATTGGGGAACATTGCTGCCCTTCTACCATGCGTTTTTTCATGCGTTTCCGTGGCGTTTACGCAACTGCAAAAACGCCGCGGAAACGCATTAAATACGCATCGTGTGAACTCAGCCTCATACCACAAAAGTCTATGGTAGAATTTTCTGCTAAGGCTAAACTAATTACATCACTCCCCTGAAGCAAAAGCTTAATTTTTGTGAGGGATCAGTTTCTTCTAAATTGGAATACAGGACTTTCATCTGAGCACTATCGATTCGTGAGCAGTATTGCTGGTTGTTAATAGGGATGAGCGTACTCGTGGATATTCGGGTTCGACCGAACTGTAGTCCAAAGTTCAGTTCGGGTACCAGAACTCTACCCAAATGTTACACGCACGCCGCTAGGTTCAGATAGGGCGAGACGGGTTTCATGACTTCTTTGGAATCCTGGAGGAACCATTACTCACGGCGATCATAGGCAGCAGCTTCTCTCAGGCACACAATAGATTCAATTGCTGACCAGACACATACAAGAGTCTTTTTCAACAGTTTAACAGTGGAATTTAATCTGAAGCACGGCCAGTGCAATTCAGGGATATTACAGCAACAATCTTCATTATAGTACAGTCTGAGTTTCTTGAGCAACCGGCTCCAGTAACAATATAGTAGTTTCTTCACAAGGCACAGTATTACAGTCTCTTCAGTAGCATAATTCAGCATAGATTAGCAGCACACTTCTATGCATATATGCATACACAACCACAGGCTTTTCCTTCACAAGGACACAATAGTACACAGCTCTCTTTCTCCTGCATGGAGATGGAGGGGGGGAGGGTTTGATGAGGGAGATGGAGGAGGGGGAGGGTTTGATGAGGGAGATGATCCCTGTGACACAATTCCTTTCAGTCCTTATCTTCCTGCCCTATAATACTCTGCACTGTTAGTTCAGGGAGTTTACCGACCTGTGTTTAGTTTGTCTCCTGATCTGAATCCTGTTCAGTTGCCTTCTTTCAGATACAGATAACACACCACCTTTCTCTTCAGCTTCAGCCAGACTACAATAACAAGTTCCCTACAATCCCCATGGGCCTCTGCTAAAACACTCCCTGTCTCCTGTGATTGTGTTAACCCCTCTAGTTGCTGGATGCTTCTGAAGCACAACACTTCCTGTCTCCTGTGATTGTGTTATTTGTAACAGTTGCTGGATGCTTTGGAAGCAACAGCACTACTTCTGCACGTCACACAAACCCCATAAACGTCAATGGGGACCCAAATTTTTATGCTGTAAAATGGTTTTAAAATGGTCGTACTAAGGGCTAAGGGGATGCAAAAGGAAGCAAAATGGGGTAAGAGCAGGACAATTGCCCTGCAAACAAATGTGGATAGGGAAATGACTTAAAATAACAAAGAATAAAAAAAATAATAATAATCTTGGACCAAGATGTGGAGGTCCAAGTGGAGGAGGAGGTGGAGGTGGACATGGCGGTGTAGGTGGAAGAGGTTGAAGAAGAGCCGGTAGCCAGCACTGTTTTTGTGGGTGGGGTTATTTTTTAATTTAGGGAGGCCCCAAAACATTGGGAATGGCAAATAGAACAAACTAACTGCCGTGGAGTATAATAATGTCTGGGTGCGTCTACCAGCGTGCGCTTGTATTCCGGCATTTTCCGATCCCGCTTCTCTGACGGAAGTAAGGATGCTAAGGATGGAATACAGCAGGATGACCACCCAGTAATCATCATTGATAACAATCCGGGCAACTCAGCTGTCATTGCGCAGGCACAGCAGTATGTATTTGCTCATGTGTGCCAGGCTGCCCAGAGGGACCGACAAGCTGTCCTGGGTGGGAGTTCTATCGTCTTTGTCCTCTGTATCATCTCTATCTTTATACCCCCAGCCATGCTGCATTGATGTCTGTGAGCTGCTTTGAGTGCCAACCTGCTGTGAACACGGTTCCTCCTCATCCTCCAAAACTGGAGCTGGATAGTTGTGTACCTGGCCGTTGTTCTTACAGGAACCCACACCCCGAGCCGTGTGTGGATGACTGGCCTTATAATGGTGTGAATGGTCCCTGTTGCTCCTCCTCTTCCTCCTGTGTCACCAACTAATCCATCAACGCTTGGACCGTTTTTTCAAGGAGGCATATAAGTGGGTAATAATGCTGATGATGGTGTTCGTGTAGTACTAGAAGCAGTGCAACACGGCACACATGTCCCGCATGGAGGCCCACTCGTTGGCCGTGAAGTGGTGTTGTTAAGCAGAGCGACTCACCCATGTGTACTGCAGCTGAGACTCCACTATCGCCTGCTGCTGCTCACACAATCTATCCAGCATATGCAAGGTGGAGTTCCACCTTGTGGGTACATAGCATATGAGGCGGTGAGCGGGAAGGCAGAAATAACTCGGCAGTGCAGAAAGGCAAGCAGCAGGGTCAGAACGGCAAAAGCGGGCACAGACGGACCACACTTTCTGCAGCAGCTCTGACATCTCAGGGTACGTTGCACCACCAAATTCAGCACATGCCGGTTTTAGGACCAAAGTTGCTACGATATTTCGCCCATTATCGCACACCACCAGGCTTGAGGTTCAGCAGCATCAACCACTCATTGGTCTGTTGTTTGATCACTGTCGACAGCACCTCTGAAGTGGGATTTTTCTCCCAAACAGATGAGTTTTAGAACAGCCTGCTGTCATTTTCCCCTGGCTGTGCTGAAGTTGCTGGTGCATGTGTTATGCTGACCGAATGAGGATGTGGTGGAGGAAGCGGAGTAGGAGGAGGAGGCAACATGGACAGAGAAACATCCAGCAATCCTCGGTGTTGTAGGACATGCACCAAAACACTTTCCGACTCAGGCCCAGCCACCGCTACATTCACCCAGTGGGCAGTTAAGGAGATATAACGAACCTGTACGTGCCTACTGGTCCACGTATCGGTGGTACACAGTGCACACCTGATTTTGTCAGCACCATGTTCGTGCAGGGCAGGGATGGTCCACCTGGAAAAGTAATGGCGGCTGGGAACCACATACTGTGGGACAGCCACCACCATAAGTTTTATAAAAGTGTCCGTCTCCATGAGCCAGAATGGCAGCATTTCAAAGGCCAGGAATTTTGAAATGCTGGCATTCAGGACCAGAGCTCGTGGGTGGGTAGGGGGATACTTCCTCTTTCTCTCCAGTGTTTGGGGGATGGACAGCTGAATGCTTCAATGGGATGGTGACACTGCTGGTGGTGGTGCTGTCACATCCTCTTTTGCAGGGAGCCAGGTGGTCCTGTTGCTCAGGAGTGGGAGGAAGAAGCCGAGACTGCAGCAGAAGAGGGAGCAGGAGGAGCCTCAGATCTTTCCTGGTTTTTCAGGTGTCTCATCATGCAGCTGGTGCTCAGGTTAAGAACATTTATTTCTCGCTACAAGCTCTGATGGCACAGCGTGCAAACCACCTGTGTCTTGTCGTTAGAACATTGCCTAAAGAAAGGCCATGCCAGGGAGCTCCTTTCAGTTGACTTTAGTGTGCTCACTTCATCGGAGTGATGGGCAGTAACAGCCGACGTACTGGCTAGGGGCTGGATGCTGTGCTTTTGCACCCTGCTTCCTCTTTTGCAGAGCATCTGGGGCAGCGTGACCACCACCTCTTCTTCCAAACTCGAACTGCCCACATCTCTCGGATGGCCTTGACTCCATTTGGGGTCTAGGACCTCATCATCACCTGCATTATCTTCCACCCACTTCTCACACCTGCCCACCTTGCCGGTCTGCACACTGCAGAAAGCGGCAGTAGTTGGCAACTGTGTTTTGTCATCATCATCAGAGATGTGCTGCGGTGGTCCGCTGGCCAATTGCACTACCCCTCCTACGTACTCATCCTCCAACATAACAAGTGGTTGGGCATCATTGCACTTGTGGGGCAGGGCCAGGTGGATAGCTCATGGAACCACAGCCAGCAGAGTCATCAAAAAGCAGAAGTGATTTCTGCATGACTTGGGGCTCAGACTGCTTACCTGATTTGCAAGAGGCTGAGGTGGAAGACAGATGCCTATGGGCCGCAGGTGCAGACTTTGTGCTTTCCGCAGGGGACCGGGTGGAAGACAAAGAGAAGGAACTGGAGGCACTCTCAGCCATCAAATCTAAACTCGCCTCTACTTGCTCTGGCCTCACCATTCGTCCAGTGGTATCGGGCTTATGAAATTATGCAGAACATCCTGTTACCTACGTGCAGCAGAGGACGGTGTTTCATTTGGGCGCGTAGCAGGCACAGATCGCCCTCTTCCTCTCCCTACAGCAGCTACATCAACACCAGCAGCACCACGGCCACGTCCCCTATTTGATGCTCTCTTCATTCTTTGCACCTCAAAAAAGTGCCAAGTATTACTCGGCCTGTATACAGAGAGAGAGTGGCCAGCAGAATATTACACTACCTGTATGCAGAGTGCCCCCACAGAGCCTGTTTTGCAGAGTACCCCCAATGGGCCTGTTTTGCAGAGTACCCCCACCGAGGCTGTTTTGCAGAGTACCCCCACCGAGGCTATTTTGCATAGTACCCCCACCAGAGCTGTTTTGCAAAGTACCCCCATTGAGGCTGTTTTGCAGACTACCTCCATTGAGGCTGTTTTGCAGACTACCCCCACAGAGGCTGTTTTTCAGAGTACCACCAACGAGGATGTTTTTCTGAATACCTCCAATGGGGCTGTTTTGCAGAGTATCCCCACAGAGGCTGTTTTGCAGAGTACCCCCACGAGGCTGTTTTTCAGAGTACCCCAAACAAAGCTGTTTTGCTGAGTTCCCCAATGGGGCGATTTTGCAGAGTATCCCCACAAAGGCTGTTTTGAAAAGTACCCCCACAAAACCTAACACTGTCCCTCACTTGAGCTGTTAGTCAGAGCACAATAGTGGCGCCACCTGTGATCCGGAGGCCAATCACAGCCATGTCAATACTTGGCATGGTTGTGATGGCTGAGGAAGTGCCACAGCTGAAAAGATTGTTGATTGGCTGTGCTGCAGCCTTTCAACAAACTTTATTCAGCATCCGAACTTTGAACACTAAAACTGACTTTTGTGAGGTCTGTGTTTGGATTTGAGCACTTGGTGTCCGGTACTATCCCCGAACTATACAGTTCGGGTTCACTCATCTCTAGTTGTTATATCGCTAAGGCAGGTTAGTCAATTGTAACAATTACTCAGGATGATCTCATATAATCACACTAAAAATTGGTCTAATGATAGGAAAACATATTTTGGTGACAGTGCTGTTTATTCTCAACGTGTTTCGAAGTTCTCAGACTTCTACTACAGGAGAGCCACAATAATTGTACATAGTAGCAAGGAATAGACTTAAATAGTACAGAAATTCAAATATGAGCACCAAAGGAAGAAAGAAAACGCCCATTTGGGAAATCTGTGCTTTGGTCTGATGAGTCCAAATTTGAGATCTTTGGTTCCAACCACCGTGTCTTTGTGCGACGCAGAAAAGGTGAATGGATGGACTCTACAAGCCTGGTTCCCACCGTGAAGCATGGAGTAGGAGGTGTGATGGTGTGGGGGTGCTTTGCTGGTGACACTGTTGGGGATTTATTCAAAATTGAAGGCATACTGAACCAGCATGGCTGCCACAGCATCTCGCAGCGGCATGCTATTCCATCCGGTTTGCGTTTAGTTGGACCATCATTTATTTTTCAACAGGACAATGACCCCAAACACACCTCCAGGCTGTGTAAGGGCTATTTGACCAAGAAGGAGAGTGATGGGGTGCTACGCCAGATGACCTGGCCTCCACAGTCACCAGACCTGAACCCAATCGAAATGGTTTGGGTTGAGCTGGACTGCAGAGTGAAGGCAAAAGGGCCAACAAGTGCTAAGCATCTCTGGGAACTCCTTCAAGATTGTTGGAAGACCATTTCCGGTGACTACCTCTAGAAGCTCATCAAGAGAATGCCAAGAGTGTGCAAAGCAGTCATCAAAGCAAAAGGTGGCTACTTTGAAGAACCTAGAATAGAAGACATATTTTCAGTTGTTTCACACTTTGTTGTTAAGTATATAATTCCACATGTGTTAATTCATAGTTTTGATGCCTTCAGTGTGAATGTACAATTTTCATAGTCATGAAAATACAGAAAAATCTTTAAATGAGAAGGTGTGTCCAAACTTTTGGTCTGTACTGTATATATATTTATTTACTAAAATGGTGACTGTAAAAATTGAATGAATTGTGTACAGGGAGACGTGACAAGGGAAAAATCCGTGGTTGGGTTGAGACCGTGTGAAGGGAAAGTACCCAGATAAGCTCTCTGCTGAGCCGTGATCCATCCTAGAACTAGCAGTGGGCCGTCGGAAGGGACAGCACAATCAACACTTGTAGATACATACTGTGGAGGATCATGCTATACTTTGTGCACACGAAATTAAAGGCTATGTCCACCATCACAAATAGACTTTGTATTGTTTATTTGCTTCCTAAGTGCATATATTAAAAAACTTTCTAATGGGTTTCAAAAATGCTCTATCATTTTGCTGCTGCAGAGTGTTTTTTTTCTAGATGAGTGCTTTTGCAAAACTGATCTAAATCTGCCAGAGATCCTGCTCTAGTTCTGACAGATCTCTGCACTCCATGCAGATCTCAAGAGGAAAAAGTGTCTACATTCTGCAAAGAAAACAGGCTACAGATAAGGACCGCACATAGAGATGAAATAAGTGCAGGATAGAAGCTGTGCTGATATATGAGCTAATGAAGACAACTATACCCTGGACACACCCAGAGATCAGATCCAGCCTATATTAGTAGTAGAAATACTTCCACAAAAGAAAAATCCCAAACTTTAACCAGGCTGCAAACTGCATATCAGGGTTACTGAAGCTTAGTGGCTACCTTTTTAATTACATTAGATTAACAAAATCCATTTTGACATTGTAAAAATATTCCCCTCCTTATCAAAAGTGTCCATAGCCTTTACCCTCAAGTTGAAAAGTATATTATCCTTTGAAGCCCAGTCATATGAGACCATGATTTTGTTTTTCAATATACTGCATTACTGTTACATTGAAAACAGCGAAAATGAGTAAGAATGGCATAAAACAGCAAAATTTTATTAATCAATTAAAAGTGTACAATAATGATACAAAAGATATATAAATACATATAAATGTAAAGACAATGGGTGACTATTGGATCAAAAGAAGAAAAATCCCCGTAACATCTTCAAACCCCTCATATATATATATATTCCAGGGTACAATAGGTACAAACAGAATCCACAGGAGATTAGGTAAAAAGGAAGAAAAGAAGAGAGGGGAAAGAGCAGACAAAAATACGCAGGGAGGGTGGAACCAAAGAGAGAGTATAAGGTATCAATCAGATAAGCAGGATGAGATAACCCTTAATTCTAATCCCCAAGTGGGAGACCATAGTAATAGATAAGTCAGGGCACTCACCGAACTGATTGATGACTCTCACAGATATAGGGGGCACAGGGAGGTAGTCAATGGACATCCACTAGGGACCTCGACGCGCGTTTCGCATTTAGCTTTATCAAGAGGCCTCTTGATAAAGCTAAACGCGAAACGCGCGTCGAAGTCCCTAGTGGATGTCCATTGACTACCTCCCTGTGCCCTCTATATCTGTGAGAGTCATCAATCAGTTTGGTGAGTGCCCTGACTTATCTATTACTATGGTCTCCCACTTGGGGATTAGAATTAAGGGTTATCTCATCCTGCTTATTTGATTGATACCTTAAGGCCCTGTCACACATAATGAGATCGCTAGCAAGATAGTTAGTGCGTCACGGTTTTGGGATCACTGGGGAGTTGTCAAACATGCAGAACTTACCAACGATTTCGGCCGCCCCAGCGATCTAACTAACGATCTCGGCGGTCGTTGGGACGCTTTCACACAGCAGCTATTTCAACGATCCACACCTTGATAGAGACTGTACTGTGTCACAAAGGCGTACATAAAATCACTTTTTCGCGCCCCCTCATCTCCGATTGGTGGACACTACTGCGTTCTGATTGGGCGGCCTTGGTTTAACATCGCTACTGCGTCTCCGGCCAGATGGGATTGCTAATGCGTCTCCAGTCAGACGGGAACACAGGTGTGTGCATTGTTCCTGTACAGATGTATGGATGTCCATATATTTATATGAATATGTATATAGAGATGTAAATGGCCATTTATGTGTATGCATATTTGTATGTTTGAGAGTATGTATGTGTATATATAGTTATCTGTATACGTATGTGTATATGAGTGTGTGTGTATATATTTATGTACTTAAAAATATGTATGAGTACATGGATGAATCTGTTTACATACGAGTACACGAATGTATATGCATGTATGTATGTATGTATGTATGTATCTGTATACGCATGTGTATACATATGTATATATATATATATATATTTATATATATATATATATATATATATATATATATATATATATATATATATATGGACTGCTTACTGCGGTGACTACTGCTACTACTGAAAGAATGAGAAACAAAGCTTTTCCATAGTAGAACGCACAGTTTATTAGACACATCAGTACAGAAATGTCAGCAGTGTAGAAACATGAGTAGTTGCCCACTATAGGTTCTGATGCTGCCAAGGAACAGCACCAGGACCGTTAAAATACTGGCAGCAGTTGTCGCGGCAGGTCTTCGCATCATGGGTGTTTCTGCCATGTCCCACTGGTTGAAGGCCTGCAATTGCAGGATCGTTTGCACGCCATTCACCGAGCTCCACTTCCCCGTACGTAATTGCATCACGTCGACGAAGAAAGTTGTGAAGCGTGCAACAGGCCAAAACAACAGTCTATTGATTTAAGCTTCATGTTAATTGGCGTGTGAAAAACTCTGAAGCGGTTGGCCAGGACAGCTTGTCAGAAAACGTGCTGTGTGGGTGTGTGTGCACGAGACCCCTAAAATATCTGCCCATGCAAAAGCATATATATACAGATAGAAGCCAAGCCCTCCCTCCCTGAAGAGCAATTATAGCAGACAATTGTTAGATGTCCTATAAATGAATTAAAAATGGAAACTCAATTGAGACCCCAAACAATACCTACCTCGCTAAAGATGTCTGATTTCTTCAAAGCGGAGACACAGCCGGAGAACGCTGGTGGGATCCGAAAAACAAGGACGCAGTAGTGACCACCAATCGGGGACGAGGGGCGCGGAAAAGTCCAATTCATGCACGCCTACATGTCTCAGTTCTGAATCGCTAACGAGGTCATTGATAAGGTGTCAAATACAGCGATGCACACTGCCCAGCGGGAGCGCAACGACCCAGGAATGGTCCAGGAAGCTTTGTAACGATCAGCGATCTCACAGCAGGGGCCTGATCGTTGCTACCTGTCAGACATAACGAGATCACTAGCGAGATCGCTATTGCGTCACGAAAACCGTGACTCATCAACGATCTCGCTAGCGATCTCGTTATGTGTGACGGGGCCTTTATACTCTCTCTTTGGTTCCACCCTCCCTGCGTATTTTTGTCTGCTCTTTCCCCTCTCTTCTTTTCTTCCTTTTTACCTAATCTCCTGTGGATTCTGTTTGTACTTATTGTACCCTGGAATATATATATATATGAGGGGTTTGAAGATGTTACGGGGATTTTTCTTCTTTTGATCCAATAGTCACCCATTGTCTTTACATTTATATGTATTTATATATCTTTTGTATCATTATTGTACACTTTTAATTGATTAATAAAATTTTGCTGTTTTATGCCATTCTTACTCATTTTTGCTGTTTTCAATCTGTTCTCTGAGTAGGCACCTTTTACTCACGGCCATGAGTGGTGAACAGGTCCTTGTTGTCACCACTGACCCGTCAGTTTTCTAATATGTTGGCCAAAGCGTTCTCTATTACTGTTACATTGAAGTACGAGCAAGGAATCACCCATTTAGTAGGTGAAAAATTTTTTTTTTTTAGATATTGAAAAATATTTAACAAAAAATGTAATCCCTCCTCCATTGCCTTATTAAAAAGTAAAGGGGATGTCCATGCTTTCTGGATAATTTGTGTGTATCTAGAATGTTGAGACTTTGTATTATACTCCCTGTCCGCATTCTGCATAGAGTCCTTAGGTATAACACTTAGGGTATGTGCACATGATCAGTAATCGCTGCGGATTGGACACAGTGCACTTGCGCTGTGTTCAAACTGCAGTGGCCGGCTGTTACAGCATAGTGGATGGGATGTGTTGAAATCCCATGTCCACTATGCGTCTCTGTACACCTGCGGAAACTGACATGCGGAGTGTCTTTCCAGACCGCAGCATGTCAATTTCTCTGGCGGGTCCGCATGCGGCCTTTCCCTATATACCTAACCTCTATGAGGAAAGTCCGCGTGTGGAAAAAAAAAATTGTGCCGCTCATTAGTATATTGAGCAGAAGCCGGCGGCGGCTCTTCCGCAGCGTTGGGGCTGCAGCAGGCTCCGGATGGTGGGAACATAGCCTTAGTGATGTGAGCAGCTCTCTCCTGATTATGGAGGAGCTGCTCACTCCCGACTAGAGTTTTCCTATCTGGCAGAGACTAGTCAGTGATGTCACAACAGACACCACCCCCAGTCTCTGCCAGACCCTCCCTCTCCTCCAGCTCCAGCCTCCTGTGCAGCTACCAGTGCCAGGCAGCAGGGGAATGACTCAGCTGACTGGTTGAGCTTTCTCCACTTTTCAATCTCAGGAAAGTCTGAAGTTCCTGCCAGGACCTTTGGGTTACATGACAGCCTCATGTGACCAGGTGCCAAACACCCAGTGCTCTCATGAAACCCCAGGAAGAAAAAGTTTTCTTCATAGGCGAGCATAATGTGCTGTGTGTGTCTGTGTATTTATCTATTATCTATCTATCTATTATCTATCTATCCATCCATCTATCTATTTGTTATCGATGTATTATTATCTTTGCACATCTTTAAAAGGAACCTGTCACCAGAAATAACGCTATTAACCTGCAGCTATGGGGTCAATCTGCAGGTTAACAGCGTTATTATGCTGCCCGGCGCCCGCACTTACCCGAACGCTGTGGGAAAAAATTAACTTTATTCCCCCGGCATTGTTCAGTCACGGGGTGGGGCGCCGGCTCAGGTTCAGTCACTGCTCTGAGAATAGAGAGCAGCGGATATAATTGCACCCCTGCAATGACAGCCGCTGCTCTGTATTTTGTATGACTGAAACCAGGACGCTGCGGGGAGAATACAGTTCATTTCCTCACAGCAGCCTTCGGCTACATGCAGGCGCCGAACAGCATAATAACACTATTAACCTGCAGATTAACCCCATATCTGCAGGTTAATAGCATTTTTTCTGGTGACAGATTCCCTTTAACACATAAAAATCTGTAATTTCTTGAATGCATTGGTGGCTCCCTGCAGCGCACAGGTGCCACAGAACCCAGTAGGATGCATGGATGGACTTCTCCACAAGAGGCCCTCACACATTCACACACCTCCATCCTACCACCTCAGACTACCAGAGGGAGCCCCATTAGGGATATAAAAACTGGAGGGTGGAGTTAGGTAGTCAGAGTGTGCTGACGCTAGGAGATCAGTGAAGATGCAGCACGCTGGCTGCTGTGCTTAGGCGAGCCAAGGCCTACAGCATGAGTAGAAGCCTGAGGGGCCCCGAGTGTGGCCAGAGGCAAGAAGCAGAGGAGAGAAGTAACGAGGGGGCTGAAGAGCGTACCAGGCTCACCCCGAACCATACACCGGACACCGGGTCCGTGCCTACAGGGTCCCTTTATACCCAGTAGGGATCACCAGATACCTGGAGGACTACAAGTCCCAGGTCGACCAACGCTGACTACCGTACCAGGGCTAAGAGTCACGGAAGCCCCAGCGTCCAGGGAGAGTGATCTCCAAGAGAAGGCCCTACCACCAGGTCAGCAGGTGCAAGAGAGAGAGACAGTAATTAAGCCAGGCCTAGCTCCAGGCAGGTCAGAAGCTTAGCAAGTGAAAGCAACGGATGAGGAGGCCCTATACCCGCTCACTGGGGAGAGTCCAGAAGTGCACCCTTCCTACCGAGTACCCTGGACCATACCTGCATCTACACCAGTAAAGGTACCGAAGCGAACCTCCGTGTGAGTGTCTGTCATTTCTCCCTGAACTGTCCTGGCCGTCTCTCACCTGTACCATCATCCATTCCCCCACGCTGCCCTGAGGCCCGCTCCACCTGTGGGGAGCTGTTCCATCATAAGCTGCCCTAACATCTGCCTCAGAGGACTGTCGCAGCACTGGTAGTCCTTACCAGGCACCACAGGTGGCGTCACGAATAATTCCAAAACCCCATATAAACCCAATTTCCCCTTTCTTTTCGTTAACTGCCCTGGGCTACGGACCGGGAAAGCCACCGTGATATCCCCCACCGGCATCCAGAGGCTCGGCTCCCGAGTACCCCACGGCTCTGGGGGCGCATCACATTTTATTCCAGTACGTGTCACACAGACGATACACATGTACACACAGATGGTAAAATTGGACAGGGCCACAATTTCACGCGTACATGTGAAGAAGGCCCAAGGTGTATTATGAGGTTCTGCAGCAGCTGAAGAGTGTATTATGAAGTTCTGCAGAAGCTGAGGGGTATTATGAGGTGGGCGGGGGTTTTGGCGGTATCTACGTCACTTTAAATATGTGTTCACCAATCGTGAACACATTTAATAGGTATCTATTTAGGATCAAAAAGGGCCGGCTCTTTTTGCTGAGCGAAGCCAGATGAGCCAGATCACCACAAAGAGCCGGACTGCCCATCACTACACAGGACACTGCTCTGTTATTTCCAAAACTGGAGTGATGACAGAGGTCACTGCTGGGGCAAATACTGACAGCTAATGAGTGTGCAGTGGGCGGCCAGAGGGCAGGGATGGACTCCGAGGCTGGGCTGTGAGGTTAGCACAGGGAGCTGTCAAGCTTGATAGAGCCGCGGGGAATGAAGTGAAATTAAGGAGGATTGAAAGAGAGAAACAAAAATCAAAATGTCTAGGGGTGTTGAATATTACAATACAGCACAGATTAGGTTAAAGAAAAATTGGATTTCGTGGTCGAACAACTTCTTTAGTTTTTTTTTATTTCATAAAAATCTTAAACATAATTGGCACATCCATAAAAAGTTGATCTATCAAAATATAAAATAATTGAACCTGTCAAAATAAAATCACAAGGATTGTCATTTTGAGTTATTGTTCCACAGGAAAAAAAAATTAAATGAAATTTAAAAAAACATGAAAGTCTCAAGGTCCTACACAGGTAGCAATTTACCAAAAACCTTCTCCCTGTATGATGCTGACCAATCATAAGCAGGCAGCAACACTAATGGAAAAGAAGAACACACCCCCACCATAGCTTAGAGCAGGTTTCTCAGTTTGTGAAATGTAATGACAGACAGTCTGATCTCATGGTCTAACATCCTGCATGATCAAAAAGAGCTGGGAGTAAACCACCCACTTGAACTTATTAACTCAGTAGGTGCCAAATACTTTGATTGCTAACTGACATTCTGTCCGTGAACTCATTCTGATGGATGTAAATAACTTTTACATTTTTTAGCTTCTCTATGCTGATTTATGAATACAGATAACGCTAAGGCTATGTGCCCACGATGCAGAAATGCTCAGGATTTTTTCCTTACCGTTTCTGCATCTCCCCTGGCAGAAAAAACACATGCGGATTGTACATGCGGATTGTACATGCGGATTGTACATGCGTTTTTCCTGCCAGGGACAAGCGGATGTGAAGCGTTCTTCACTTGCATTTCCGCATGCGGGTTGTCAAGCGCTTTCCAATCGATTTTAGCATCACTTGGAAAGTGCTTGACAACTTGGTCACACTATATAAATCCATGCAACCGGCATGGATTTATATACTGTGACCTAAAGAATGGTAAAAAATAAAAAATAAATCTATACTTACCTTCCGATGGCCCCCGCAGTCTTGATTCCCTCCGTCCCGGCTGCCGGCAGCGGTAGACTGAAGGACCTGCCGACGTCAGCGTCGCGTGACCCGTCACATGACTATGACGTCAGCGCAGGTCCTTCAGTCCATCGCTAGCTGCCGGCAAGCACAGACAAGGAGACCGGGGGCCGCCGGAAGGTAAATATAATCTTTATTTTTTATTTTATTCTTTTTTCACAGTTTCTAGGGTACCAGGGTCCGGAGGAGAGTCTCCTCTCCTCTAGACCTGATTACCATCCGCACATTAGAACGCATGGATTCCGCATGTCCTTATCTAGTGAAGCGGAATACATGTGTTCTAATGCAAGTCAATGGCGGCGAAAACGCAGCTCTTCCGCAAAATAATTGGTAGTGCTGCGTTTTTTTCTGCAATGATAATCCGCAGCGGAAATTTCCGCAGCATGTGCACAGCACATGCGGATTATCATTGGGGAACATGGCAGGCCTTCTACCAAGCTTTTTTTAAGCGTTTCTGCAGCGTTTTTGCCGCTGCGGAAACGTTTAAAAAAACGCATCGTGGGCACACAGGCTAAAGTTGAGCTTTTTTATGTGGTCATAAATCAGCAGAGAGGAGCTCAGAAAAAGACAGATAAAAGAGTTCCTAACGCCCGATTTGAACAAGATCATTCATGGGTTCTTAGTTGAATAGTAACTTCTTCTTTTCTTTTCTTCATTAATCAACAGTATAAGATAGGGAATGTTTTAACATATCTTATTAAATAAAAATACCTTTGTCACTAACTTATCAGTCACTTTTTGTCTCCAGCACTTATCATTTACTTTCAAAACTGCTCAAATCTGTCTACAAATCTGTTTATTCAAACAAATTATAACTGTTGCCATAAAACTCTATGGAGAAGGGAGGGGTAAAAAAGCTGGAAGGAAAGAAAAGCAGAAGGCAAAAGGAGAAACTGCTGAGGCTTTTAGTGCATGGTGTTACAACTGCTAAAAATGGCAGATACAAGCCATGTAATGTCCAGAAAATGTGTTTCTTTATGTACACATGTGGCACCCCAGGGGTCTGGTTGCCACAGTAATAGAAATATTACGTCTGAGAGCAAGTGGGAGGTTTCTCTGGTCAGGAGCCCTTAAGCATGCAACACCTCCTGCCCAGACCTGGGAGGGGAGGAATCTGCCCTTATAAACTGGGTCTGGGGCAGGATTAGAGAGTTGAGTCAGAGCCTGGAGACAGTTCCAGATACAGGGAGAGTTACAGCAGGAGCTCTGTAGGAGCTAGGAGCAGAAGACCAGGGGCTGGAAGCTAAGCAGACATATAGCTCGCCCTGGCAGAAGAATCTAGGAACCAGACACAGGAGTCCGAGGCTGTGGGGACTGATATTCACCCAGCAGCAGAAATCAGCCGGCAGGGGATTCCAGGTCCTCTGGCCATAGAAGCCCGGAGGCTCAGCCACAAGGAAGGGACCAGCACCGCCATCCAGGAGCGGAGGCTAACAGAAGGCCCCAAGTCACCAGCCATATGGGTGAGCACCACAGGGTATACTCAGGGACGTGGGCTACTTCTACCCGCTTACAGCAAGGTAGCCAGAAAGAGTGCAGATAGACGGGGAGGCCTACAACTCCACCTGGCCAGGGGAACTCCTGTTTGCTCGCAGACTGACCAGGCCCCTTATGTTAGCCAGTACTCCCGGGAGGGTCTGCCTTAATATCACCAATAAAGACCCTGAACTGCACTGCAAAGACTCTGAGTCGTTCCTGCTTCATCGCCGCACCAGCACTACAAGTGCTGGGACTCCCGTGCACTATCACCCTCACCATCAACTACACTGCCTTGGGGCTCCACTCTTCCCGTGGGGAGTCACACTACCTCAGCTGCACAAACCATCAGCCCCAGCGGTCTGCCTTGCAGCGGCGGTCCGCGCTGACCGCAATCCACGGGTGGCGTAGTCGGACAATTAACCTAAAACCCCCACAAAATACCGCCATCAGCCTGACCACCCTGAGCCACGGGACCGGGTCACTGCCACGGATTCTACAACCCCCAGAGACCCGGCTCTGGGTATCCCACACTAGGCCCAGGGGGCGAGTCACACACACTAATACTTATCCTGAAAAGTCACTCTAAAGTGCAGTTTACATTAAATGTGTTGTCCACTACTAAGTACTGCATAAATAAAATAAAAAAAAACTATAGATTTTCTGTTTTTTATTATTCTTTTTAAATTCATGCAGCACTTGGTGTCATCAACAGTAGGTTGTCCCTTTAATCCAGCAATGTGCAAAGAAACAAAGAACCTGTAAAAGTCAAATGATGCAAAATATGTAATTAAAACACAATTGAATTTTTTTTTTTGCCTAAAATACATGCATTTTAAAAAAAAAAGGTCCCCAAAAAGACACACTATACTACAAAAGATCTACAACAATTGGAATGATTTCCCCATGTAAATAGTAGCATTGTGGTCTCAAATAGTTTGTGCAAATGTTCTTCCTATAAAATACCCACTTGTTCATTTTACAGTACATTCATTAGATTTATTATATTTACATACTCACAATTCCTAAATCCATTACTGTGGTTTCCTGTTTTTTCCCAGGTTACATAAACATCTTTTCACACTGTCGCCTGTGCTATTATCACAAGTCTGGGAATGCAGACTTGTGACAATACAGATTAGTCCAAGGTGTGAAAAGGTTTCAATTTATCAAGCAATGGTTATCAAATGTCCGGATCTATGTCCAATGTTTCATCTGCTCTTCCTTTCCCGTCTCGCTTGTACATCCACTGAGAGGATTAGTAGAGCAGCTTCTTACAAAAATTGCATAGATTGCATTGTGCCAATTACATATTCCCTTGGAAGGCCTGAAATATAGAGGCTTTTTCACATATTGCATTTTGCAGTGAAAAAACACTGTACCAGCAAATTGAATGAGATTTCTAAAATCTCATGCACATGCTGCTTATTTTTTCATGGCAGATTTTTTTCCACAAAATGCATCAATTGCATATGTAAAAACGCAGCAGAAAATATGCTTATTTTATACAGCTTTTTTGCTACCAAGAGACACATTTTTGGTGCAGAAATGTCTGCTGCAAATACTTGTGTACTTATCCTACAGATATGGGAAAAATTGTTGGTACCCTTCTAGTAACGTAAAAAAAACTCACAATGGTCACTGAAAACACTTGAAACTGACAAAAGTAATATTCAATTTAAATTTACTGAATATCAACTAATGAAAATCAGACATTGCTTCTGAATTGTGGTTCAACAGAAAACCAAACTAAGGGGTCTTTCACACGTCCGTGTTTCCAGTACGTATGGTGACAGTTTCTACACGTACTGGAGACACTGACACACATAGACCCATTCAAATCTATGGGTCTGTGCATATGTCAGTGTGTTTCCATGGACCATGTGTCCATGTGCTCCACACGCTGACATGTCCATTTTTTTGTGAATGCACGGTCGGCAAAAGTGTCTCACGCTGAACACACACGGATGACTTCCGTGTGTCATCAGTGTGACACCTACCGGCGCCTGGGAATCAGCACTACAGTTAGCGCTGTTCCCAAGCACTGGGTGCCGAACGCTGCCCTCATCATGGTTCCCTGCTGGTGCTGTGATCAGCAACAGCAAGGACAATGATGAGGGTAGTAGTGTCTGATCCTGCAGTGTCCACCTGTAGTAATAAGAATAAAATAAAAAATCCATTTACTCAAGTAAGTGTCCCTCGCTGGCTGTAATCCATGCGAACGATCAGCAGAGGAGCAGCGGCTCATTCTCCCCGACTCCTCTGCTGATCGGTCGCATGGATTACGGTTCGGACACTTAGGTGAGTATATGGATTTTTTATTTTATTCTTTTTCTTACAGGTGGACACTGTGGGAGCAGACACTACTACCCTCATCATTGTCTCTGCTGGTGCTGATCGCAGCGCTGGCAGGGAACAATGATGAGGGCAGCGTTCAGCACCCGGCACTTGGGAACAGCGCTAACTCCCGCACTGATTCCCAAGCGACGTTATGTGTGATCCTGATGCGACACACGGGCTGCACATGGTTGCCATACGTGTGACACACACGGATATCTCTAGTTCCGGAAATATACGGACATGTGAAACCGGCCTAATGAAACAAACAATTTCTGTAACTCTTAATGTGACTTCAGCACCTGTCCACAGGACTTTGGATCACTCCTCATGAGCTAACTGTTCCTTGTGTCTCAGGTGTGAAGGTGTCTTCTCCAGACGGCAGGTTTCAACTTCTTCTACTGATTTTCAATAGGATTTATAACAGGTCTCATAGAAAGCACTTCAGAATATTCCAATGCTTTGCTCTCAACCATTCTTGGATGTTTTAGCTGTGTTTTGAGTCATTATTAGCCTTTAGGAGGGCCCATGACCTGTGGCTCAGACCAAGCTTTCTGACACTAGGCAGCACATTTTGCTCCAGAATGCCTTGATAGTCTTCAGATTTCATTGTACCCTGCACAGATTCAAGACATCCTGTGCCAGATGCAGAAAAGCAGCCCCAGAACATAACCAAGACTCCTCCACGGTAGGTACAATGTTCATTTATTTTCTTCATTTTTGCATCTGTGAACATAGAACTGATGTGACTTGCCAAAAAACTCCAGCTTTGTCTCATCTGTCTAAAAGATATTCAATCTTTGTGGCTTTTCAACAGGGGCGTACCGTCCATAGTGGCAGCCCACGCAGCTGCTATGGGGCCCGTAAGACAGGGGAGCTCAATGTGAAACAGCATCAGACCCCTCCATCCCACCATCACCTAGGATGCAGATACTGTTGTAAACAACCAGGCTTGGTTCAGATCCACCAGAGGTTATAGGGAGTCAGGGGAAGGATTCACCTCTGGCTGCGCTATGTCCAGCGCAGAGTGCAGACTATGCCTCAGTGTCTGCTCTGTTACAGCAGGAGAGGAGGCTCTGCCCACCAGCTCCAGGCTTCAGAACAGCAGAGTGGCTTACAGCATGGCCCCTGCTCTGTATGTTAGTGCTCAGCTCTCCCACTCTGCAATTACAGCAAAAGAGGAGCTCTGCAGTCAGGCCCCAGGAGGGAGGGCTGCAGCATAAAGAAGAAGGAAGTACAGGATACAGGAAGAAGAAGCTGGCAAGTGAGGGCCTCACTGCTGTCCAGGGCCGCATGCATCATGTGCAGTCATCTGCAGAGGGGGTAAGTACATTTGTAATGTGTATGTGTCTAATATGTTTCTATGTGTGTCATGTCTATGTATCTGTGTACATATGTGTGACGCCTCTACTCGTAAAGCCCGTGTTTTACCCTGGGTGTTGGGGGACTCGGTGTCGGGCCCTGTGATGGAGAGGTGGGATGCAGCCGTGGCCCGGGCCCGACCCGTGCTCAGGGCCGTCACATTAGAAAGAGATGGTATGGGCTTGTCCGGGTTGAGTGGCTGATTAACGACTATGCCACCTGTGGTGCGGCTACAGTCCGCTGAGGCCTGGTGGTTCTGCGTCCAAAGTTCTTACTACTCCCCACAGGCGGAGCAAGGCCTCAGGGCAGAGGGACAGGAGGATTGGGTGGCAGTAGAGGGAGACGGGCGCCGCGTCATGCGGTGCGGTGCAGGAATAATAGTCCGGAGGCCATAGGGGTGAACTTCCAAGGCTTTACTCACTTAGATGGCAAAGGAAGGCGACTCCCTGCTCCCCGCGGAGTCCTGCGCTCACCAGAGACGGGGGTCCGACAACCTCCGAGTAGGTCCAGCATTCAGTCGCGTCCCCACAGCAGAGTGTTCCTGAACTACAGACCAATTCCTTTCCTGTCCGTGTGTGTGCAATCCCTCTGAACTCCTCTCAGAACAAGGGCATGGGTGGCAGCTCCGCTCCGTCCGTTACCCGGTGGGATCCGCTGGGCCTAACCGGGCTTTCCCGTCCAGGACGTAGAGTAACAAGGTCGGGTGTCGGGGGGCCAGTACCCCTCTTGCAGCCGGAGTCCCTCTGAATATATGAGGTTGGCGAGGACAGGTGGCGTACACCGCTCTGTCTGCATCCTGCCTGGGATCCATTTGCTATGGAGCCACACTCTTAGGCTCCGGGCCTTCTTGATCATGGTCCTTGGCTGGGTTGAGACATTCCTTGTCTACAACCTACCTCTCATCCCAAGACTAGGGTACGAGGGCTGTGTCCCTTGCCGGCGCAGGTCCACACAGGATCTGCGCTCCCGGAGGGAGGTCACATTACACACAGTAGTCTGACAGCACAGTACGACCACAAGAACAGAGAGACCGACAAAAGACGAAGGGCCGAGATCAAAGATGGTGTAACGGGTCTGGGAGGTGGAACCTCAGAGCAACTATACAAAGGGGCAGTCCTTGTAAGGAAACGGGTGGCTCCCAGGGAAGGCGGGCAGGTAGTCACGGCAAGTGACAGGGACAGTCTGTGGGTAGAAGGGCAGGTAGTCACGGCAAGTGACAGGGACAGTCTCTGGGTAGAAGGGCAGGAGGTCACGGCAAGTGACGGGGACAGTCTCTTGACAGGCGGATGGTCATGGCAAGTGACAGCAGGGTAAGAGTCTCTAGACAGGCAGGTGGTCACGGCAAGTGACAGCAGGATAAGAGTCTCTAGACAGGCAGGTGGTCACGGCAAGTGACAGCAGGGAAAGAGTCTCTAGATAGGCTAGCAGGCAGGTAGCAGGTGAGCGCTCCCAGGTGAGCTGGCTAGAGTCTCTGGACAGGCAGGTGGTCACGGCAAGTGACAGCAGAGCCTCCAGGTAGGCTAGCAGGCAGGTAGCAGGTGAGCGCTCCCAGGTGAGCGGGCAGGAGTCTCTGGACAGGCAGGTGGTCACGGCAAGTGACGGCAGAGCCTCCAGGTAGGCTAGCAGGCAGGTAGCAGGTGAGCGCTCCCAGGTGAGCGGGCGGGCAGATCCATAGACAGACTGACAGGTGTTGGCAGACTGTTGGACCGCAGGAATGCAAGCAGATAGACAGGAATCAGATAGGTATCAAGCAGAGATCTGGCAGGTAACTGGCAGGTATCTGGTAACGGGACCTGAGGGCTGAAGCAGAGTTGAAAGGCTTTGCAACAACATTGCTCGGGCACCTCCATTTTGGAGGAGGTGCCTTATATATGGTGAGGTCCTCTGGCCATTGGCCGGGGACTCCTTAGGACGGCGCGCGCGGCCCCTTTAAGAGAGGGGGAGCGCGCGCGCGCCCTAAGCACAGAGGCCGGGAAGCAGCGCGCGCTGCCAGCAGAGCGGGAGGAAGCCGCCGGGCACGGAGCGGAGAGGTGAGGGGAACGGCGTCCCTGCCTAGCAGGAGGCAGGGACGCTGACGCTACAGATGGCTTTGAATTAAATATGAAATCTAAAGTGTAACTAACTTGTAAGTCCTCCACCCTCACCCACTAACTGGTTCCTACCACTTTGTGTTCCCCAGTCTCCCTGTAACCAGGGGAGCAGCACCTAGTGCATACTTGCTCCCTCTGGTGGAGAAGTGTAGTGTTGGATGCAAAAGGTTGGGTCACAACTATCACACTGGCCTTACCTCAGAGGAGGAACACCACACTCCTTTGAAGAAGTGCAGCATCCCTGTGGCGGTCGAACCCTCAGGGGCGCCACATATGTGTATGTGATTGATGCCCATGTATTTAGTACATACATGTATTCACATATGATCATATGCGGCATTTCAGCTCCATTACAAGTTTACGAAAAGGCCCCCGTGTGATGAGGCTGAAGTGCCGCATGTGCACATATAGGTGAATAAATACATTTAAAGTGAAACTGATACATGCTGCCAAATGGTGGGCCCCATGTATCAGGCACCGGCTGTATGACCCCAGCCAGGTATGCCTGACTCTGAAACTGCAGCATTTCAGAGAGAAACACTTTATTAGCAGGCGGGTGACGGAGCTGGGCTGTAGACTAGTCAGACAGGCGGGTCCCAGGCCACTTCTCACTGCCCGCGGCAGTGACTGTGCACTTAGGCAGAGACCTGTCAGTCACTGGCAGCAGGTGGGGAGAAGCCACCAGGAAGCCACCCGCCTGTCTGACTAGTCTACAGCCCAGCTGCTAATAAAGTGTTTTTCTCTGAAATGCCGCAGTGTTTCAGAGTCAGACATACCTGTCTGGGATCATACAGCCAGTGCCTGATACTTGCAGCCTATGGATCACCAGTGTGAACTGTTAACCCATTCATGACATGTGCTGTATATGTACTACACATCTCAGGTCTCTCCCTTTGGTGCGGGCTCCAGGGATGAGTCCGCACATTTACAGGCACATGACAGCTGATCTGATCAGCTGTAATGTGCCCCTAACAGTCACGGGTGGAATCGCAATCCACCTGTGGCTGTTAATATGTTGAACGCTAACATTTAACATCGCCGCGCCAGAAGCTCACTAGCTCCGCCCATCGACGCCTGTGTCACATGACTGCGGGTCGCCGATGGGTTGGCATGACAACCCGGGGTCTGCAGGAGACCCCTGTGGTTGTCATAGTCGATCTACTACCAGAGGTCGGCACTCATAGCTGATGAGAACACATAGCAGGGCTGAAGGCCTGCTGTGTGTAGCAAAGGCAATCAGAGAATCACAGCCTGTAGTCTCCCATGGAGCCAATTGAAGCATGCAAAAAGTAGAAAAAAAAAAGTTTTTAAAAATATAAAAAAAATCTAAAAGTTAAAATCACCCCCTTTCGCCCCATTCAAAATAAAACAATAAAAAAAAAAATCAAAAATACACATATTTGGTATCACTGCGTTCAGAATCGCCCAATCTATCAATATATAGAAATAATTAATCAGACCGGTAAACGGCTAACGAGAAAAAAAATCAAAATGCCAGAATTACGTTTTTTTGGTCGCCGCAACATTACAATAAAATGCAATAACAGGCGATCAAAGCATCGTATCTACCTCAAAATGGTATCAATAAAAATGTCACCTCGGCACGCAAAAAATAAGCCCTACACGGCCCCAGATCCTGAAAAATAAAGACGCTACGGGCCTCGGGACATGGCGCCATTTTTTATTTTCACCACTTAAATAAAAAAGAACCTGTTTTGTATCTACTGACTCGTAATGACCTGGAGAATCATAATGGCAGGTCAGTTTTAACATTTAGTGAACATGGTAAAAAAAAAAAACAATTGTGGAATTGCACTTTCTTTGCAATTTCACTGAACTTGGAATTTTTTTCCTGTTTTCCCGTACACGATATGGTAAAATCGATGGTGTCGTTCAAAAGTACAACTCATCCCGCAAAAAAAAAAGCCCTCACATGGCCATATTGATGGAAAAATAAAAAAGTTATGGCTCTGGGAAGAAGGGGAGCAAAAAACGAAAGCGCAAAAACGGAAAAGGGCGGCAGCATGAAGGGGTTAAAGGAGTTGTCCAAAATAATGAATGCGCTGCACACCAGAAGTAATACATGTACTTTAAAGAGATTGTCTGGGCAAAAGGTTCTAATGCAACTAGATTTTGTACAAATAACAAAATAAATCATACTCACCTGCTGTCACTCCTCTGGATCCAGCACAGATTGATCTGTGGTCTATGCCAACATAAGTGGTGTCAGCGATCTACCAGACACAAGACCACTGCATCTTGTGATAGGCTGCAGCGGTCAGGTTACTTGAACTGTATGCATCACAAGCTGCAGCAGTTGTGTGTCTGGTAGAACGGTGGCATCATTGATGCTTTTGCAAACTTTTCCAAACCACATGGCGGCCTGCAATGAATCCAAGAGGGCCCTGGTGGGTACGTCAATCCGACAATGAATACAATGGTGAAACAGGGAGCTGTCAGATCCTTTCTCCATCATTTAGCTTCTCCGTCTGAGTCTCCTGCTGTATGGAGCTTCAGTCCATAGGCTGTACAAATTGGAGCAGCGCAAGAGGGGAACCTGTCTAGGCAAGTAGTTTTTTCCTTTCTTTAATCAGACAGTACATATAGGGGCCATCATACTCAGTGCCGATGGCGACTGTGCGAGGTGATATGGGGCTCTCATATTGTGCGGACGTATTTACTTGTGGGGACATCATACTGTTTTGGGGACAATGGGGTCATCATAATATGCATGTGGAGGTATCATGCAATGTGTTCGATGCATTTTTGGAAGCCTCATACTCTGGGGCCATAAAAGAGATATTGTAGTGGGTGAGAACAGCAAGGGGCTTCAATAGGACCAAAATTACTCCGTAATACATGTCCCTCTCCGTTTTTAAATTTATGATGTATGCCATTCTGTGACTCCTCCTATGCTCTTTGACCCCGCCTACTACAATGATAGGGAAGGGGGGCCCAATTAGGATTTTTGCTATGGAGCTCCATGGTTCCTGTGTACGCCACTGCTTGTCAGTATGTATTTTGGCAAATTCCTTTCTCACTTTTTTGTGATTTGCTTTCAACAGTGATTTCCTCCTCTGTCATTTTCCATGAAGTACACTTTGGCCAAGACAGCGACGGATGGTGCGATCTGACACTGATGTACCTTGACCTTGGAGTTCACTGCTAATATCTTTGGAAGTTGTTCTGGGCTCTTTAATTACTATTTGTATTATCCATCTCTTCAATCTGTAATCAATTCTCCTCTTGTAGCCACGTCCAGGGAGGTTTGATACAGTCCCATAGACCGTAAAATTCTTCTGAATAATATGTGTGACTGCAGTAAGAGGAACATCAAGCTGTTTGGAGATGGTCTTATAACCTTTACCTTTAACTTGTTTGTCTGTAATTTTCTTTCTAATCTCATGAGACAACTCTCTCTTTAGCTTTCTTTGGTCTATGCTCAGTGTGGTACACATCATGATTCTAAACAGAACAGTGACTACTTTTCATTCTCCAAATAAGCAGACTAAGTGATTACAAGTTTGTAGACACCCGTGATGCTAATTACAGGACACACCTTAGCTAAAGTGTCCCTATTGTCAAATTGTTTTTAATCCTTTCTAAGGGTACCATCATTTTTGTCCAGTATATTTTCATCAGTTTGGTTTTTAAATTTTTTTTCTGTTGAACTACAATTCGAAAGCAATGTCTTATTTTCACTAGTTGATATTCATTAAATTTAATTTGAAAATTACTTTTGGTGGGTCCTGGGTTCAAATCCCACCAAGGACAACATCTGTAAGGAGTTTTGTATGTTCTCCCCGTGTTTGTGTGGGTTTCCTCTGGGTTCTCTGGTTTCCTCCCACATTCCAAAGACATACTGATAGGGAATTTAGATTGTGAGCCCCAATGGGGACAGTGCCGATAATGTCTGTAAAGCACTGTGAAGTTAATGGCGCCATATCAGTTAGTAAAATAAATAAATATAGTGATGGGCAACCCTTCTGATCTAATATTATGGGCGACATCAATAGGCTGTAAGCTTGCTCTCTTCACAAGCCTCATCTGTGCACATTTTTAATACTACACAATGGACTGGGGTGTCTCGGGCCCACAGGAGGAATTGATCCTCGGGGCCCACCCTACAGCAAATACTTGATAGCCATTATCCCTGTTAAAGTGGAGCGTTGACTGTAAATCACAGGCGGCTCCTGCACATCTACTGTGCACCACTATAACTGGGATGTACAATTACGGTAGTTTGCATTAAAGGGGTTCTTTGGTTAAAACAAGTTATCACCGATTCATGGGCTCCACAGGATAGGTGATAACTTATTGATCGTTTGGGTCCGAACAGTGGAAAATGCAGCTATCGGAAGAATAGGTGCAGGTCCCAACATTCAGACCCCCACTAATCAATAACTTATCACATCCTGTGGAGAGGTGATTACTTGTTTTCCCCAGAGAACCCCTGTAAGTGTATCTCTGCCGCTCTGTTCCAAGTATTTAATCACTAATGGAAATAAAGAATCTTCTCCTAATTAATATCAGAGAGAACAAATGACCGCCATACACAACACAATCCACTATACCAACACCAGTAGTACCAGATACAAGGGAGAAATACTGCCACACTATAACTGGACTACATATTTCCAGCATATAGCGACCAAATAATACCACATACAAGGGAGAAATACCGCCACACCGTGACCAGACCAGATATTACCAGCATATAGTGACCAAATAATTCCACATACTAGGGAGAAATACCACCACACCATGACCAGACCAGATATTACCACATAGTGACCGAATAATACTAATAATGAACCAAATGGGAAAACCCATATAATTATTCCTCTCTAAACAGGCTATAAAATTGAACTTTTAATCTTTAAATTAAAATGTGAATGTAGAGGGTATTAAAATATTATCCCTAATCAGCCAAAAAGATAAATAGACTAAAATCTATGACGTTCTGATGGTACCGTGGGGTGTCAACACTAGAGCTGAATGGGATAATTAAATCTCAGCACATGTCCCCCCAATACTCTCTGAATAATACTACATACAAGGGAGAAATACAGTGACACCCATGACCAGACCACATATTACCACCAAATAGTGACCGAATAATACGACATTTTGTACAAGGGAGAAATACCACCACACCGTGACCAGACCAGAAATTAACAGCATAAAGCGTCCAAATAATTCCCCATCATTGCGCTCCCCCCATCTCCTCAATCGTTGCTCTCCCCCCACCTCCTCCATCATTTCTCTCCCCCACCTTCTCCATCATTGCTCTCCCCACCTCCATCATTGCTCTCCCCCACCTTCTCCATCATTGCTCTCCCCCTCTTTCTCCATCATTGCTCTCCCCCACCTTCTCCATCATTGCTCTCTCCCACCTTCTCCATCATTGCTCTCCCCACCTTCTCCATCATTGTCATATCTCCCCCACCTTCTCCATCATTGTCATATCTCCCCCACCTTCTCCATCGTTGTCATATCTCCCCCACCTCCTCCATTGTTGTCATATCTCCCCCACCTCCTCCATCGTTGTCATATCTCCCCCACCTCCTCCATCGTTGCCATATCTCCCTCACCTCCTCCATCGTTGCCATATCTCCCCCCACCTCCTCATCATCATATCTCCCCCCACTTCCTCCATCATCATTGCCATATCTCCACCCACCTTCTCCATCATCATTGCCATATCTCTCCCCACCTCGTCCATCATCATTGTCATATCTCCCCCCACTTCCTCCATCATCATTGCCATATCTCCCCCCACCTCCTCCATTATCATTGCCATATCTCCCCCCACCTCCTCCATCATCATTGCTCTCCCTCATCCCCAATGTATTAGTTAAAAAAACAACAACACTTACCTCGCCGTCTGTTTCCCCGCAACATCGTCATTGTCTGCAACTTTCTACCTGACACAGGCCCACGCTGCTTGCTGACGTCATCAAGCCACGCGAGCCTGTGTCAGGGAGAAAGCGCCAGGCAGGAAGCAGATGACGGATCCCTCAGCTCTGCTGCCATTCTCCTCCTGTCAGCAGCGGAGCTGGAGGGATCGCATCGCTCCCTGCCCGCCGCACATGATGAGGAAAATCTGGCCATGGAGCCCCCCGGAGCCTGGGGGTCCGAGAAGCAGGCCAAATTGCCCTCATTATCAGCTGCCCTGCAAGGGCTCCCCTCTACCTCCAGGCCCCCGTGCAGGTGCACCAGTGAAATGTCCGCCCCTGCTTCAGCCACCGGCCACTGTAGGTCGGCGGCCATGTTAACAAGTGGACTTCATGTGTCCTGCTCGGGGGCCTGCCAAGGACCTGGGCCCACCGGAGAATTCTCCGCTGTCCCTGTGCCCCAGTCCCACTCGGTACACAGCCACCCCCTCCATGAACTAGTAGGTCTGTGAGTGTCTGATTGCATCAGTATTTTGCACCCTCCTTTATCATGGTCTGCTGCATCCTGCTAATGCATTGGTAATTTGATGATGATGGTAAGGCTGTTTTTTTTTCTCTGTGATGTTTTTTACATTTTTGTCCTTTTCTGTGAACTGTTTAACAGAATGATACCAGCAATTGTTTCTATGTATCTTCTGATGGAACTGAAGTCTCCAAGGAATGTGGACTGTTTGTTGATGTAAAATGGCAATGTTTTTACATTCGAAACCGTCTAGTATTTACAGCACTAGACAACGACTACAAACATAGCAGTTGTCTGCCATTCAAAATTATTCTCCTTGGTATTGAATGCTTTATCAGTGATTTTACACACCGGTTTACCTACCTGAGGATTAAAACAAAAAATTGGGTGATGCTGCAATTGAGGCATTGCGGTCACCATTTCAATTTTCGCCTCAGTAGGAAAGCAAAAATTGGAACTGCCAGCAGTCCTTGGTGATGCTGACTACATATCAGTATTGTATTGCAGTCTCCAACAAAATGACTCTACACTTTTAACCTCCCCTAGCTAAATGTTACGTGCATGCTGCCTAAGTTTAGATAGGGGCGAGACAGGTTTCATGAATTCTGGGGGAACCATTACTCAGCGTGACTGCAGGCCTCTCAGTCATATAGGGGTTTTGACCCTCAGGCACAGACACGTAGATGGATTCACTTGCTGACCAGACATACTTGACAAGAATCTTCATGAACAGTTGAACAGCAGATTTTAATGAAACAGCACGGCCAGTACCAAACAGTAGTCTCTTAAAGCAACAGGTTCCTTAACAGTAATGGCTTCTCCTTGCAAAGGCACATTGTTAAACAGTCTTCCTCATTAGCACAGTACAGCACAGATCAAGTCTCTTTAGCAACACACTTCTATGCTCCAACAACAGCAAATCTCCCACCAGTAGTCCCCGGTCCACTGTGTCACAGGCTTTACCTTCTAGTGCAGTGAGGTACGAGGGGGGGTTAGAACGGAAGGATGAGTCCAGTCCTCAGAAGTGGTGTTCAATCCTTGCTTCTACTAAACAACAGTTAACGCCTTTCTCCACTACTTTCTCCTGTAGATACTACTAGCAACCAAGCAGCAGTTGCAGTGAGACAGTCCCAGAACCCTCATCAGTCTGGAGAAGAGGTCTGCATCCTTTAAGCTTGCTCTCCAGCTCAGAACTGACACTACTCAGTCTCTCTGAGGCAGGCCTTGCCACTCCCCCCCTAGCTGCACCCTGTTAACCCCTCTAGTTGCTGGATGCTTAACAACACCATGCGTGGTATCTACCCATCACACTCTTCCCTCTTTTTTGAATGTCGTCCTCGACATTTGCCTTCTACCTGGTTACCTTAACCAGCCCCTTGGAGTTGTGGTAGTTCTCCCCTAACTATCTTTGGATAGTGTTCTCTCAATACTGCTCCTTTATTTAAAGGTGAGGTGGTGGTTGGATACTGTGGACCCCCTTTTAACAACTTACATGTACAACAACCCATTTACCCTATCTAACTATCTTGTCAGTCGTCCTCCTGCAAGGAAAAGCATTTATCCCACAATTTCCACCTACAGTGGCTTCTTCAGCCAGAGATTTTCACCCATCTTCAACCGGCTCTCCCTAACTACCGCTAAACATTTTTCTCAAATTCAATGCCAACATATATCAATACTGCAACAGTCTTTCATAAAATACTTGACATGAGATAAAACACATATATTCAACACATTCAATGTTCCTGAGAAGGTTTGTGCCGCTTAAGAACACAGTCCTTTGTTTTCTAAGGCACGGGGTCCTTGGTCCTTCTAGGTAAGGACTCTGGAACAGGCAAAGGGGATAGTCTTTTAAACAGGGGCAGAAACAATGTCTGTTTCTTGTAAACAGTTCAAGGCACAGTCCATAAAGTGCAACTTCAAGTAACAATCCCTTGACAGGGTTCGGCACAATCCATAAGTTGAGGGTGAGGGCTCAACAACTCGCTTGAGGTGCCCGCATATCCAGCAGAAAAGGGCACAACAGGTGCAAATAAAAAAAAAATAAGGCAAACAAAAATAAATTGTAGCTTGTCCAGCTATTTAAATAATAGTTTTCACACAAGCGCCTTTCCAGCAAAACAGGGAACAAAAACGAAGCAGCAACAATCGTCCTGTTACTGTAACAGTCCTTGGCAGCTTACCAGCCTTTGAAGAAAGATCACACACACAGCCACAAAAAGTCTTTTGATGTAACTTACACCACGGCTTGTCCAGCCTTGAATGGTAGTAGTGTATGGGCCAGGGACCTGATCCCTATCCCAGAAAAACATTATGTGCAACCAGCACAACTTTTCGTGGCCCAACGATACACTCCTGTGATGTTATTCCATTTATTACTTCTTTCCTTCTGGGGTAGACACCACCCCACAGTAGATAGACACTGATTTGCAAGTGGCGTGAACAGTGGGAAGCTGAGCGGATGCTGGGAGGGGTTCTTCTCGCTACCCTGGCAGAGGCGGTCATCCCCTGAGTTGTTGCCTGCGGGACAGGGTCGCTTTCCCGGTTGGGATGGATCCCAAACTGGTGCCTGGTGGGGGTGCTGAATAGCCCCCTTACCTGGTCGATGGCTTTTGCTGTGGCCCCTGCTCTCTCCCTGGTAGCGGCGGTCGGTGATGAATATATGAATTATATGTGATAACTACACGAGGGAAGGAAGGGAACTAGTAGGTTTATAGAGACTGAAGACAATTTAAACTAATTGTTATCACCTGTCCTTTGTTCCATGAGGATAAAATTCCCATTGATGTTGCTGCTTCAGACTAAAGGAAGCAAGATTTACGGTAAGAAAATATGTTTTCTTTCAAGGGTATGTTCACACACATAGCGGGTTTTCTGGCATGTTTTAATTATGTCACATGTAATATGTATATATGTGTAATGTGTACATAACTGTAATGTACCTTTGTCCGTAATATGAATGTACTGTATTTGTTTCCTACGTACAGTGCGTTATGTGTATGTGAGTATCTTACCTATGGCAGGACTATATACTACCATACACATTTTTATATATAGATTAAGTGTTTTTTGCTCTGACAAACATCCTTTCATGAAAATCCAGCCTTTACATTAGACTCCCCATTTCCTGTAATAAAACATAAAAGACCAACTAGATGACTTGGTGCAGAACGAAATGGCACGGCAAGTGATGACAGTAGGGGTATGACTCACTGCTTGTGTATAACACCAAAAATCAAGCCGAAACAAAACGTCTATTGTGAGGCTACATGTGAATGGAAACATAGCAGGAGAAATAAAACATGAAAGTAAACAGCGCACGACTCAAAGAACAGAAACATCTCTGCTCTGAGATGAAAGGTCCCTAGATATTGTTCCTGATAGGTTGTATGACCTGGATTTAGTCACGATGGTCAGACACTATTCAATTAGCGTAAAATGCTCCACCTTAATGAAAGCGAACAAGTTACTTTTATAGATTATAATATGTGCTACATTAACCCCTTTACCCCCGAAGGCTGTTTGCACATTAATGACAAGGCGAAGTTTTACAATTCTGACCAGTGTCACTTTATGAGGTTATAACTCTGGAACGCTTCAATGGGTCCCACTGATTCTGAGAATGTTTTTTTCTTGACATATTGTACTTCATGATAGTGGTAACATCTATTTGATATGACTGGTGCTTATTTGTGAAAAAATCTGAAATTTGGTGAAAATTTAGAAAATTTAGAAATTTTCAAACTTTGAATTTTCATGCCCTTAAATCAGAAAGATATATCACACAAAATGATTAATAAATAACATTTCCCACATATCTACTTTAAATCAGCACAATTTTGGAACCAAAATTTTTTTCTTAGGAAATTATAAGGGTTAAAAGTTGACCAGAGATTTCTCATTTTTCTGACCAAATTTACAAAACCATTTTTTTAGGGACCACATCACAGTTGAAGTCACTTTGAGGGGTCTGTATAACAGAAAATACCCAAAAGTGACATCATTTTAAAAACTGCACCCCTCAAGGTGCTCAAAACCACATTCAAGAAGTTTATTAACCTATCAGGTGGTTCACAGCAAATAATGAAATATGAAAGGAAAAATGAACATTTAACTTTTTTTCACAAAAATTTTACTTTAGACCTAATTTTTCTATTTTCGCAACAGTAACAGGAAAAATGGGCCCCGAAATTTGTAGTGCAATTTCTTCTGAGCACACCAATACTCCATATGTGGGAGAAAACCACTGTTTGGGCGCACGGTTGGGCTCGGAAGGGAAGGAGCGCCATTTGACTTTTTTGAATGTAAAATTTGAATAATTAGCGGACGCCATGTCGCCTTTGGAGAGCCCCTGATGTGCTTAAACAGTGGAAACCCCCCCACAAGTGACCCCATTTTGGAAACTAGACCCCTTAAGGAACTTATCAAGATGTGTGGTGAGCACTTTGAGCCCCCAAGTGTTTCACAAAAGTTTATAATGTAGCACTGTGAAAATAAAAAAAATCATATTTGTTTCCACAAAATGATCTTTTAGCCCCAATTTTTTTATTTTCACAAGGGTAACAGGAGAAAGTGGACCCCAAAATTTGTTGTGCGATTTCTCCTGAGCACGGAGATACGCCATTTGTGGGGGAAAACTACTGTTTGGGCGCACGGCAGGGCTCAGAAAGGAAGGAGTGACATTTTGGAATGCAGACTTTGAATGGTCTGCGGGTGTCATATCGCGTTTGGAGAGCCCCTGATGTGCCTAAACAGTGAAAATCCCCCACAAGTGACCCCATTTTGGAAACTAGACCCCTCAAGGAATTTATTTAGATGTGTAGTGAGCACCTTGAACCCACAGGTACTTCACAGAATTTTACAACATGGATCTGTAAAAATGAAAAAATATATACTTTCCCCACAAAAATGTTGTTTTAGCCCCCAATATTTTCATTTTCACAAGGATAGAAGACCCCAAAATGTGTTGTGCAATTTCTCCTGAGTACACTGATACCCCATATGTGGTTGAAAACTACTTTTGAGGCACAGTGCAAGCTCAGAAGGGAAGAAGCGTCATATTGGACTTCATATTTTGCTGGGCTGGTTTGATGGTGCCATGTCACATTAGCAGAGCTCCTAAGGTGCCAGAACAGCAGAACCTCCCATAAGAGATCCCATTTTACAAACTATACCTCTCAATGAATTCATCTAGGGGTGCAGTGAGCATGTTGACACAACATGTGCCTCACAGAATTTTACACCATTGAGCGATGAAGAAAGAATAATTACATTTTTACCACCAAAGTTTTGTTTTAGCTCCATATTTTACATTTTCACACTGGAAAATAGGTAAAAATGGCACCAAAATGTGTCACACAATTTCTGCTGAATGTAGAAATTCCCCATATGTGGCTGTACAGTATTGCTTAGCAACAGGGCAAGACTCGGGAGGGACGAAGCTCTATTTGCCTCCTGGAGCGCATATTTTCCTAGAATAGTATTCAGAATCTATATACAGAGACCTTAAGAGCCAGAAGAGCAGAATTCCCCCTCAAGTGACCCCATTTTGGAATTTTTTTTATGGGTAAAATATATATATATATATATATATTTTTTTTTTACATCTTTACAATTATTTTTCCACTTTTTTTCACTTTCTGTCACTTTTTTACTTTGTCCCACTATGGGACTTTCATTTTTTGAAGGCTGATTACTTCTATAGCATTGGGATCCAGGAGCATCCCTGTGCTATGCGGGCTGTCAGCGCTGCACTGCAAGCAAGCATGTTAGGCCACGGCCCCACTATCAGTATTCGGCCAGTATTTTTTCTCAGGAGTGGGAGCCAAAATCAGGAGTAGGGGGTGATAAATGCAGAATTGGTGACATATTTCTATTACACCTTTTCTCTAATTGTTCCTCACCTGGTTTTGGTTCCCACTCCTGAGAAAAAATATTGACCAAATACTGATAGTGGGGCCGTGGCCTTAGATCATGCACTGCACATGAGCTAACTAACTTGCTGGTGCCTGGTGACCCGGACGACATTGGGTCACTATGGCAATGATCTGATCCAAGAGCAGGGGGAGCTTTTGTCCCTCTGCTCGCTCGCTAAATGCTGCGATCGCAACGATTACAGCATTTAGGGACTTTAAGTGACGGGTGCAGTGTGGGCACCGCTCCTGGCACTGAGTGCCAGGTGTCAGAATCAGCTGACAACCAGCGGCGCTCGAGTCCGTACAGTCTCTGTGTGGGGGTGATTGCTAAGACGTAGTAATACATACCTGGTCATTAAGGCACAGGGACATATTATTACGCCTCACGTCAGAAAGAGGTTAATCTTCATCTGAACATTTTCACATTTTTATTTTGCATGAAGAGGATTCATATGACAAAACAACAAAATGAGAAATTATAAAATTGTGGATAGGTTCTAAATGTATTTAGTAACATAGTTTTTAAGGTTGAAGGAAGACTAAGTCCATCTAGTTCACCCCATAGCCTAACATGTTGATCCAGAGTAAGGCAAGAAAAAACCATGTGGCAAACACTAAGCTCCACATTGGGGAAAAAAATTCCTTCCTGACTCCACATACGGCAATCAGACTAGTTCCCTGGATCAAAGCCCTATCAAGGAATCTAGTATATATAACCTGTAATATTATACTTTTCAAGAAAGGCATCCATGCCCTTCTTAAATTTTAATAGTGAATCACTCATTACAACATCATGCGGCAGAGAGTTCCTTAGTCTCACTGCTCTTACAGTAAAGAATCCGCGTCTGTGATTATGATTAAACCTTCTTTCCTCCAGACGTAGAAGATGCCCCCTTGTCCCCCTCTCTGGCCTCAGAGTAAAAAGATCAGTAGAAAGGTCTTTGTACTGTCCCCTCATATACTTGTACATAGTAATAAGATCACCCCTAAGCCTTCGTTTTTCCACAGTAAATAACCCCAAGTGTAATAACCTGTCTTGGTATTGCAGACCCCCCAGTCCTCTAATAACCTTGGTCGCTCTTCTCTGCACCCTCTCTAGTTCAGCTATGTCTTTCTTATACACCGGAGATCAGAACTGTACACAGTATTCTAAGTGTGGTCGCACTAGTGACTTGTATAGAGGTAAAATTATGTTCTCCTCATGAGCATCTATGCCTCTTTTAATGCATCCCATTATTTTATTTGCCTTTGCAGCAGCTGCCTGACACTGGCCACTAAACGTGAGCTTGTCGTCCACCAATACACCCAGGTCTTTTTCAGTTACAGTTTTGCCCAGTATTTTACAATTAAGCAAATAATTATACATTTTATTTCCTCTGCCCAAGTGCATTACCTTACATTTATCCCTATTAAAGCTCATTTGCCATTTATCAGCCCAAACTTCTAGTTTACATAGATCCTCCTGTAATATAAAATTGTCCTCCTCTGTATTGATTACCCTGCAGAGTTTAGTGTCATCTGCAAATAATGAAATACTACTCTGTATGCCCCCTACAAGGTCATTAAAAAATATGTTGAAAAGAAGCGGGCCCAATACTGACCCCTGTGGTACCCCACTGTTAACTGTGACCCAGTCTGAGTGCGTTTCATTATTAACCACCCTTTGTTTCCTATCACTGAGCCAGTTCTTAACCCACTTAAAAATATTTTCCCCTATCCCCATTGTTCTCATTTTAGGTATCAACCTTTTGTGTTGAACTATCAGAAGCTTTTGAAAAGTCCATATACACAACATCCACTGCATTTCCTTGGTCCAGTCCGGAACTTACCTCTTCATAAAAGCTGATCAGATTAGTTTGACAGGAACGGTTCCTCGTAAACCCATGTTGAGATTGGGTCATGAGGTTATTCTTCTTCAGATACTGTAGTATAGCATCTCTTAGGAAACTCTCCATGATTTTACCCACAGTAGAGGTTAAGCTTACTGGCCTATAATTTCCAGGTTCAGTTTTTGTCCCCTTTTTGAATATTGGCACCACATTTGCTATACGCCAGTCCTGTGGTACAGACCCTGTTATTATGGAATCTTAAAAAATTAAAAATAATTGTCTATGACTTTACTTAATTCCTGCAGTACTCGCGGGTGTATCCCATCCGGGCCCGGGGATTTGTCAACTTTAGTGATTTTTAGACGCCGCCGTACACCCTGCTGGGTTAAGCAAGTGACAATTAATGGAGAATTTTTGTTATCACTGATCATGTTTTCTGTCATGCGATTTTCTTGTGTAAATACTATTGAAAAAAAATCATTTAACATATTGGTTTTTTCCTCATCCTCATCCACCATTTCACCCAGACTATTTTTAAGGGGGCCAACACTATCATTTTTTAGTTTCTTACTATTTATGTAGTTAAAGAATATTTTGGGATTATTTTTACTTTCTCTGGCAATGATTCTCTCTGTCTCAATCTTTTTTTTAAATCAAATATTTTTTATTGTGAAAACTTTTTTTGTAACACAACAGCGAAACAAATAAAACAATCCAACCAAAGAAGGGACCCAGTCCCTATTCTGTCCCTCCCCCCACAACACATCGCCCTTTCAAACAAAACATTTTGAGTTAAATGTTCCACAGTTCTGTCCACAGCAAATTAACAATCTTACAGTATAAATAGTCACAATTGTATTAAGGGGTATCTAACTCTTGCTTTGGAGCAGTTGTATACGTGCCTAAAGAAGTCCAATGTAGGATTTTGCACCTGTCAAGTAATCTATACACCAATCATAGCAGACCAAGTCGAAATCTATGCAGTTCTCTGGATGCTAGGCTGGAGCCGTCAATCCATGGAGCCCATATTTTTTCAAATTTGGAGATGGCCTTCCTTTTCAGATATATACTTTTTTCCAGATCTAATAACCAATTAATCTTATTTATAAATTCCATCACCATGGGCGCCTGCTCTAATAACCAATGTTGGGCTATTAGTTTCCTAGCCATGTATAACATGCGGGCCACCGCTATTTTGCCATGTTCGTCAGTGCTCAGATCTTCTATATATCCCAGTATACATACTAATGGTGAGGGATCTGAATCCACTGAGTATGTTCTATCAATGATCGCTATTATATCCCTCCAGAAGTTTTCCAGAGCAGGGCAGGTCCACATCATGTGAAGCATGTTAGCCGGGGATGTTTTACATCTAGCACATAGGGAGTCTGGTCGAAGCCCTATATCGTGGAGAAATTGGGGTGTTCTATATGACTGGTGCAGCACCTGTAAGTGGAAGATTCTATGGGACTCACTCAGAGATAACTGGGGAACTCTTTCCAGTATTTCAGACCACAGCCCCTCTTCAATAGGGCCTATCATGCCCTCCCATTTTTCTTTTGATCTTATGGGGTGTTTTGCTAATACTAGGTTCAGCAGACCCCTATAAAGCAATGAGATTAGCCCCCCAGAATTATGTGAGCTAGCCATTCTCTGTTTATAGCATTTTGAGGAACTCCGTTACTTAGGACAAGACTCTCTGCCTGATATGCATGTCGTAACTGAAGGTACTTATAAAATTCGGTGTTGGGATGTCCATATTCATTTTGTATCTGTGAAAACTCCTTGAGTGAATCTCCCGCTAAAACATGAGTGAATCTTTCTAGTCCTTTTAGACTCCAATTTTTAAACCCTTCCAATTTATATAGGTTAGGGAGCCATGGCGTTTCCAACAGTGATGTAAATTGTGAGATCCCTTGTATCCCCTGTAATTTCCTCACTGCCCACCAAAGTTTGTGTATTAACAGCGTAGTTGGGGTTCTACAAGAGGGTGTCTTAAATTTGTCTGTCTCAATCTTTGCTGCCTTGATTTGGTTTTTACAGAATTTATTTAATTTTCTGTATTTAATTAATGCCTCATCACTACCTACTTGCTTTAGTTCTCTAACTGCTTTCTTTTTGTCATGTCACTTATTGCGCCCCTTACAGCTCTATTTAGCCATAGTGGTTTCCTCCTATTTCTAGCATGTTTATTCCCATATGGTATATATTGTGTACAGGTGCTATTCAGGATGCTAATAAATGTCTCTTATTTGCTTTGTGTAGTTTTATATCTCAGGATATCGTTCCAGTTTATTGCGCTAAGTTCATCTCTCAACCGGTGAAGAAAAAAAAAAACTTAACCCCTTTACGACATGGCCACTTTTCATTTTTGCGTTTTCATTTTTTCTTCACCTTCTTTGCAGAACCAGATATGTTTTATATTTCTGTCCACAGTTGTGCTTAAAAGTTCACATACCACGGCAGAATGTTTCCTTTCTTAGCCTTGTTTCAGAGAATATGAATGATAACTAAAAAACTTTTTCTCCACTCATGGTTTTTGGTTGGGTGCCATTTATTGTCAAACTACTGTGTTTTCTCTTTTTAAATCTTAATGACTAAAAACATCCAAATGACCCTGATCAAAAGTTCACTTACCCGAATGATTTTGGCATGATAACATGCACAGAATTTGACAAAAATGGGTTTGAATGGCTACTAAAGGTAACATCCTCACCTGTGACCTGATTGCTTGTAGTCAGTGTGTGTGCATAAAAGCTGAGTGAGTTTCTGGGATCCAGACAGACTCTTGCATCTTTCATCCAGCCACTGACGTTTCTGGATTGCGAGTCATGGGGAAAGCAAAAGAATTGTCAACGGATCTACGGGAAAAGGTAGTTGCACTGTATAACACAGGAAAGGGATACAAAAAAATATTCAAGGAATTGATAATGCCAGTCAGCAGCATTCAAACTGTGATTAAGAAATGGAAAATCAGGGGCTCTGTAAAAACCAAACCATGGTCAGATAGACCAGCAATAATTTCGGCCACAACTGCCAGGAAAATTGTTCGGGATGCAAAGAAAAATCCACAAATAACATCAGCTGAAATTCAGGACTCTGAAAACTAGCGGTGTGACTGTTGCAAGATGCACAATAAGGAGGCACTTGAAGAAAAATGGGCTGCGTGGTCAAGTCTCCAGAAGTAAGCCATTACTGCTCAAATGCCACAAAGTATCTCGCCTACAATATGCCAAACAGCACAAAGACAAACCTCAAAACTTCTGGAACAAGGTAATTTGGAGTGATGACACCAAAATAGATTTTTTTGTCCACAACCATAAACGTTACATTTGGAGAGAGGTCAACAAGGCTTATGATGAAAGGAACAACATTCCTACAGTAAAGCACGGAGGTGGATTGCTGATGTTTTGGGGATGTGTGTTACGAGTCCGGATGGTGGAACTTCTGTGCTTCGGTGCAAGGAGGGACCAGAGGGGCATGACTAAGTGCCTACTCGGCCCGACCAAGGTCACAAGGCGGCTTAGTCGACTCCATGAACCAGGGAGGGACTGGGCAGGTGGACCAGGTGCCACTCTGGGACCGACCTTGTGTGAGAGCAGGTGACTCCCATGGGTCAGATGGCAGGAACTGACCAGTACAGTGGATAAGCATGGCAGGAAGGCAGACGGGTGCTCCGGGTAGGCAAGCAGGCGGGCACGGCAGGTAACTGGCAGGTGCTCCGGGTAGGCTGGCTGGCGGGCACGACAGGTAACAGGCAGGTGTTCCACGTAGGCCGGCTGGCGGGCACAACAGGTAACGGACAGGTGCTCCAGGTAAGCAGGCTGGCGGACACAACTGTAGACAGACTGGAGGACAGAACTGTTAGCCAGTCTGGCGGGTTGGACTGACAGACAGGCTGGCAGGCAGGATTGACAGGCAGCGGTACCTGAGGGCTGGAGCTAGTGTTTAGCACACGGAACAGCAACCTTGCACAGGCACCTCCATTTTGGAGGAGGTGCCTTATATAGGGGAAGTTCTCTGGCTATTGGCCGGGTATTGTATAGGACGGCGCGTGCGGCCCCTTTAAGAGGGAGCGAGCGTGCACACCCTAAGCACAGTGCCCGGGAAGCTGCGTGCGGTGCACGCCACAGCAGCAGGGCAACGAGAAGACGCTGGACCTGGACCATGGCGGTGAGGGGAACGGGGTCTCTGCCTGGCAGATTGGCTAGATTAGAGCCTGCCACATGGGTTTGGGAAGATAAGGACTTTCCCTACAAAAATGTGCCCAACCATATGCTTGCAAAAAGAAGTATAACTCCCCCACCAAGAAAACATCTCATGGGAACACCTTGGTATCTCAAGGCAGGAATGGTTTTAACTGGTCCCTTGGGGGTAACCTTTGGCACAATGAGAAATGCCCAGATGATAGAAGAACTGGGGGACGTTTTTGATAATATAACTGATTATTTATTTGATGCAATCAATGTAGAATCTGCCTACATGAAACAACTGATAATGATAACCAATCAACATTCTATGGTGCTGGACTATCTTACTGCCTCACAAGGAGGTTTCTGTCAGGTAGTAGGTCCAGCATGTTGCCATTTTATAAATCCCACTGGTTTAATGCAAGTTACACATGACATAAAACAAGCACAGCGGATCAAGGAAGGTGTGCGGAAGGCAAATGCCTTGGATAATTTACCACTACCCGAGTGGCTCGCTTGGATGAATCCTTTAAATTTATTTAGGGGAATTGGAGGATGGATAAGTGGGGTCATACACTTCTTGATCCAGGCTGTGTTTGTAATAGTGGTAGTTGCAATAATCATAAAACTTTTTGTAATAATGATAAAGAAATTTCTTGCTTCTAATTGTAAGTGTTTTCCAGGTAAATCCCAACATAAAATTGATACAGACACTGAAGTGAAACAAACCCAAGTCCTGACTACAATAATAACCACAGCACAGCGAGAATGCATCTTCTGCAACAAGCTGACTGCAGCAGACTTATCGGATTGTATGTTCTGCGCAAAACCATTGGTCTGAAAAACAAATCCTACCAGCAGAGGATGGAACCTGATAGATGCTGAACTCTCTGCTACTATTTACTCAAGATACCGAACATATAACCTATAGTTGTATATACACAGCAATCTATTATATTAAGGTAGACATATACCTGACAATCCCTCTATACATATAGCAACTATACTCAGAAAATGGTAGGGAAAGTAAGGGACAGTGGGTCTGATAACAAATTAATTTGAACGGATGCACAGCAGGACTGGCATCCCACTACATACGGAGGGTAAGCCCCGTGATGTCGTGAAGTAGGGTTAATTTGCAGGCCTAGAATTTAGGTAGGGACACGAGGGACAGACATTATGACAAGATGATAAAAAAAGAGGGGAATTGTTAAAATAATGGTTCAGCTTCAAATCATTGCCTTTAAGAAGACTTGTTTTTCAGTCAGATAATCCTTATGTAGCAATACTTTTGTTTGTTCTGTTTTCTTGTAGTGTTCTCATGACCTTTATAAGAATTGGCTCATTGGTTTATAATTATCATACTTGTCCTATGTCTGTACACAAAATAAAGTCCCAATATATCACCACCAGGAAACTCCCTAAGTTCACCATGACCTGGACTGTATTCAGGATTATCAGAGAGAAAAGAAGGTTGGGAGTATCATACATCATGAATATCCTGCAGATGTATTGACAAGCAGCTGTTATTTAATTATTTTACGCCAAGGACAACATATTATTTACATAATCTCATACGCATGTATCGAAGCACAACCCACGTTGATTGGGGTATATAATTACATTACATCTTAAAATAAACAATATCATTTCTCTTGAGACAGTCTGTAGTGAGTGTCTTATTTGAAGCGTCATTCCTATAGGATATCTATATAGGTAATCTCTTTTGTCTACCTGAGAAGAAGTGAGATCCCCTCCCGTCTTTAACAGTAGCGCGGGGAGTACGGGCACCGAGTCGCGTGGTATGGCGCGTAATGAACAGTCCAGAGGCCATAGGGGTGAACTTCCAAGGCTTTACTCACTCAGAGATGTTAGCGGGAAGGCAACTCCCTGCTCCTCGCGGAGTCCTGCGGCCACCAGGGACGGGGGTCCGACTACCTCCGAGGAAGTCCAGTGTTCGGCAGCGACCCTACACCAGAGTGTTCCTGCACTACAGACTTCACCCTTTCCCGTCTGTGCGTGTGTAGATAGGCCGGGTCTCCCTCTGAGCTCCTCTCAGGTGTAGGGCTCGGGTGGCAATTCCTCTCCATCCGACGCCCGGTGGGATCCTCAGGGCCTAACCGGGCTTTCCCGTCCTGGACGTGGAGTAGAAGGTCGGGTGTCGGGGGCCGGTACCCCTCTTGCAGCCAGAATCCCTCTGAATAGATCAGGTAGGCGAGGACAGGTGGCGTGCTCCGCTCCGTCTGCATCCTCCCCGGGACCCATTTGCTAGGGAGCCACACTCTAAAGCTCCCGGGCCTTCTTGATCCTGGTCCTTGGCCGGGTTGAGACATTCCTTGTCTGCAACCTACCTCTCGTCCGAAGATCGGGGTACGAGGGCTGTGTCCCTTTGTGGTGCAGGCCCACACAGGATCTGCGCTCCTGAAGGGAAGTCACATTACACACAGTATTTTGACAGCACAGCACGACCAACTAAATCCTATGACTTAAGATTAGCAAGAAGGACCAGAGAAGAACCAAGATAGAACCAAGATCAAAGATGGTATTCTATTAAATATCAAATTTGAAGTGTCACTAACTAGTTGTTCCACCACCCACACCCACTAACTGGTTCCTACCACTTTGTGTTCCCCAGTCTCCCTGTAACCAGGGGAGCAGCACCTAGTGCATACTAGCTCCCTCTGGTGGAGATGTGGTGTTGGATGCAAAAGGTTAGGTCACAACCATTACACCGGGCTTACCTCAGAGGAGGAACACCACACTCCATTAGAGAAGTGCAGCATTCCTGTGGCGGTCGAACCCTCAGGGGCGCCACAAAAATATTTGGGGGAAAGCCAGACCTTGTCCCCCGGACAGAATTGAGGCAGATCTAGATGTCTCTTATCAGCATGCTTTTTCATCCGCTAGGAGGACTGAAGAAGTGCAGATCTAGTGTCTTCCTAAATAGGCAAAAATGCGCTGACCAGAGACTCCGCGGCAGGATTGTCCACTGAAGAGGACATGGGAAACGAAATCCTGGGGTGTTAACCGTAGACCACAAAGAACGGGGATTTATAAGAAGACTCGCTCTCATGGTTGTTGTTGGAGAACTCGGCCCAGGGCAGGAGCTCAGCCCAATTGTTATGGTGAGCGTTGAGAAAGTGCCGAAGAAAGCTGGTAAGGACCTGGTTGATACGTTCCACTTGACCATTGGATTGAGGATGATAAGCGGAGGAGAAATCCAAGGAGACATCCAGCAGCTTACACGTAGCTCTCCAGAATCGCGAAGTGAACTGAACCCCGCGATCAGACACAATGTGGAGGGGTAGACCGTGAAGACGAAAGATGTGATGGATGAAGTCCTTAGCCAGCACAGATGCAGACAGAAGACCAGGCAGAGGGATGAAGTGGGCCATTTTAGAAAAGTGGTCAGCGACCACCCAAATGACAGTACATCCGGCAGAAATAGGGAGATCCATAATGAAGTCCATTGCAATGTGTTGCCACGAAGCGGAAGGCACGGGGAGAGGAAGGAGACGGCCGGATGGAAGGTGCCTGGGAACCTTGTTACGGGCACAGGAGGAACAAGCCGCGACGAAGTTCGCAACATCCTCGCACAGGGAAGGCCACCAGTAATGTCGGGCGATGAGCAGAAAGGTCTTCCTCTGGCCAGCATGACTGGCTAGTATGGATGAATGGACCCAGAGTAGAACCTTCTTACGATCCAGAACCGCTACAAAGGTCTTACCGGGTGGAAGATGAGACAGGTCAAACGGAGCCACAGTCATTACTTTGGAGGGGTCAATGATATGTAGAGGCTCCTCCTCTTAGTCGGAAGACAGGAATGAGCGGGATAGAGCGTCAGCTTTAATGTTCTTGTCCGCCGGGCGGTAATGCAGAGTGAAGCAGAATTGAGCAAAGAATAGAGACCACCTGGCCTGACGCTGATTTAATCTTTGGGTGTTCTGCAAATAAGCGAGGTTTTTGTGGTCAGTATAGATGACCACCAGGTGCAGAGCCCCCTCCAGCAAGTAGCGCCACTCCTCCAGCGCTAATTTGATGACCAACAGCTCACGATCTCCTATGGAGCAGTTGCGCTCGGACGAGGAGAAGAGCTTGGAGAAGAAGCCGCAGGTTACCATTCTCCCGGACGAGGATTTCTGTCTGAGCACCGCTCCGGCTCCGGAGGAGGATGCATCAACCTCCAGGAAGAACTGCTTGTTGCAGTCCGGACGGTGTAGCACAGGAGAGGAGGAGAAGGCTTGTTTTAGGGAGACGAAGGCCTCCTCTGCTTCAGAAGTCCATTCCCTGGGATTTGCTCCTTTACGGGTGAGCGCGGAGATGGGAGCAGTCCGGGAGGAGAAATGAGGAATGAAGATGCGGTAATAATTTGTGAAGCCCAGGAATCGCTGAATCACCTTCAACCCCTCCGGTCGGGGACACTTTAAGACGGCAGAGACCTTCTCGGGATCCATCTGCTGACCAGTCTCGGAGATAATATAGCCCAAGAACGGTAGAGAGGTCTGCTCAAAGAGGCATTTCTCAAATTTTGACGTATAGGCGATTCTGCCGGAGCCTTAGCAGAACCTGACGAACATCCCTCTGATGAGAGGGCAGATCCGGAAAGAAGACCAAGATATCATCCAGGTACACCACCATGCAAGAATACAGGAGATCACGGAAGATGTCGTTAACCAGCTCCTGGAAGACGGCTGGAGCATTACAGAGACCAAAGGGCATTACGTGGTATTCGTAGTGACCGTCCCAGGTGTTGAATGCTGTCTTCCACTCGTCTCCCTGGCGGATCCGGACCAAATTGTGCGCCCCACGAAGATCGAGCTTGGTGAAGATCTACGCGCCTTTAAGATGGTCGAACAGCTCCGAGATGAGAGGCAGGGGGTACTTATTTTTTATGGTAATCTAGTTAAGACCGCTGTAATCGATACAGGGACGTAGAGAGCCGTCTTTCTTCTTGACGAAGAAGGATCCTGCTCCAGCCGGAGAACTGGATTTCTGGATAAATCCCCTAGCAAGATTCTCCTCTATGCACTCAGACATGGCCCGGGTGTCAGCCAGCAACAAGGGGTAGATACGCCCACGAGGAGGAGAAGCACCAGGTACCAGGTCGATGGGGCAATCATACGGCCTATGAGGTGGTAGTGTCTCTGCTTCCTTTCTGTCAAAGACGTCCGCATAGGACCAGTAGGGTGCCGGCAGACCAGGTAGATTAGCCGGAGTAGACGGGGGTCGAGCTGGACGAACTGGAACCAGACCTGACTCATGGCATTCCTGACCCCAATGGAGCACTTCACCAGATCTCCAATTCAGGACAGGCTCATGTCTTTGTAACCAGGGTAGACCAAGCGAGAGGGGGTGAGAGAGACCGCACAGCACATGAAAGGAGATCTTCTCCGAGTGCAGCATTCCCACCTGAAGGGTTACAGGCTCTGTGACGAGCAAGATGGTCTCCGGAAGAAGCCTCCCATCCACGGAGGCAACCGCCAACGGTTCAGCCAGACGTACAGTAGGAATCTGATACCGCTCCACAACAGCCTGTTGAATGAGATTCCCAGTGCCTCTGGAATCCAGATGGGCAATCTCGAAGAAGCGGGTCTCACCACTGGAAATATAAACAGACAGAGTCAAGGACGGAGAGGATTTACTCTTGCCTAGGATGACCTCTCTGAGTGGTCCTAGACACCGGAGTTTCCCGGCCTCACTGAGCAGGAACGGATCAGATGCTCTTTACTGCCACAGTAGAAGCAACTCCCCTCGGCTCGGCACGTCTCCTGGTGAGACTTGACCATCTTGGTTTAGTCAATTTGCATGGGCTCAGGCGAACATGCCCAGGGAATTGCTGGTTGCGAGGCTGGCTTTTGGAATACAGGAGCGAGACGCAGAAATCTTCTCTCCCGGGTAGTCTCCGTAGCACGTTCTAGAAAACGGATGTCAATCTGGGTAGCTAATGACACCAGGTCGTCCAGGTTGGAAGGGATGTCACGACCGGCTAGCTCATCCTTGATCCGTCCGGAAAGACCCACCCAGAAGGTGGACACCAGGGCCTCGTTGTTCCAGGCAAGCTCAGATGCGAGGGTTCGGAAACATATGGCATACTGGCCCACGGAGAGACTCCCTTGGCGGAGATGGAGAAGTGAGGAGGCAGTAGAAGCTTTTTGTCCGGGATCATCGAAGACCTTGCGGAAGGCAGCGAGGAAAGCCAGAAGATCGGACACCAGGGGATCCCCTCTTTCCCACAGAGGGTGTAGTAATGCCAATGCCTCCCCGGTGAGGTAAGACATGATGAACGCCACCTTGGCCCGGTCGGAGGGGAACTGATGTGCCAGGAGTTAAATGTGCAGCGTGCACTGATTCAAGAAGCCCCGACATAAGTCGGGGTCACCACCAAAGAGTGGAGGCGCAGAGAGCCAGGGTCCAGAGCCGGGTGCCATAGCGTCAGTGGGATGAGGTGCCACCGGAGCGGGTGCCGCTTGGCTAGAGACGGACACAGACGGGGTGGACAGCGTGTCCAGGCGGGAGTTGACAGTCCGCAGATAGGACAGGATAGTTTCCTGTTGAGATCTCTGACGTGAGACCTCCTGATACAGATCAGAGAGTGAAGGAGCCTGGGGGCCACCGGGTTCCATGGCCTGTGCAAACTGTTACAACTCCTGATGGTGGAACCTCTGTGCTTTCGATGCAAGGAAGGACCAGAGGGGCGTGACTAAGGGCCTACTCGGCCCGACCGAGGTCACACGGCGGCTTAGTATACTCCGTGAACCAGGGAGGGACCGGACAGGTGGACCAGGTGCCACTCTGGGACCGGCCTTGTGTGAGAGCAGGTGACTCCCACGAGTCAGATGGCAGGAACTGACCGGTACAACGGATAAGCATGGCAGGAAGGCTGACGGGTGGTATGGGTAGATAAGCAGGCTGGTTCGGCCGATAGCCAGACGGGTGCTCCAGGTAGGCAAGCAGGCGGGCACAGCACGTAACTGGCAGGTGCTCTGGGTAGGCTGGCTGGCGGGCACGACAGGTAACAGGCAGGTGCTCCAGGTAGGCCGGCTGGTGGGCACAACAGGTAACGGACAGGTGCTCCAATTAAGCAGGCTGACAGACACAACTGTAGACAGACTGGAGGACAGAACTGTTAGCCAGTCTGGAGGCTTGGACTGACAGACAGGCTGGCAGGCAGGACTGACAGGCAGCGGGACCTGAGGGCTGGAGCTAGTGTTAAGCAAACGGAACAACAACCTTTCACAGGCACCTCCATTTTGGAGGAGGTGCCTCATATAGGGGAAGTCTTCCGGCTATTGGCCGGGGACTCTATAGGACGGCGCGCGTGGCCCCTTTAAAAGGGAGGGAGTGCGTGCCCTAAGCACAGTGCCCGGGAATCTGCACATGGTGCACACCACAGCAGCAGGGGAGCGGGAAGACGCCGGACCTGGACCCCGGCGGTGAGGGGAACGGCGTCTCTGCCCGGCAGGAGGCAGAGACGCCGATGCTACAATGTGTGAGCTACAAAGGCACAGGAAACTTGGTAAATATTGAAGGAAAGATGAATGCAGCACGTTATCAGCAAATATTGGAGGCAAATTTACACTCATCAGCCCGGAAGCTGCGAATAGGACGTACTTGGACATTCCAACATGAGAATGATTCAAAACACAAGGCCAAATCGACCTGTCATTGGCTACAGCAGAACAAAGTGAAGATTCTGGAGTGGCCATCTCAGTCTCCTGACCTCAATATCATTGAGCCACTGTGGGGAGATCTCAAGCGCGCAGTTCATGCTAGACAGCTTTTACACGCACGCCGCTAGGTTCAGATAGGGCGAGACGGGGTTCATGAATTCTTTGGAATCCTGGGGGAACCGTTACTCAGAGCAACCATAGACCATATGCTGCAGCTTCTCTCAGGCACACAGGGGTATTGACCCTTAGGCACAGACACGTAGGTTGTTTCACTTGCTGACCAGACACACTTGACAAGAGTCCTCATAAACGGTAGAACAGTAGCATTTAATAAGAAGACGCATGGCCAGTGCAAGTTAAGTCTTATGAGCAACAGACTCCAGTACAGTTTCCTTAGCAGCACAGCTATTCAAAGTCTTCCCAGTAGTACAGGACAGCACAGTTCTAATGCACATGCGCATTAATGAACACAGCATTCTTTACAGCACAGTGAGATGGAGGAGTGGGGAGGGTTTGCTGAGGGAGATGATCCCTGTGTCACCATTTCTTCCAGTCCTTATCTTTCTTTCTGACAATATTCTGCACTAGTGCTAGTTCAGGAACTCTACCTGACCTGTGCTTAGCTTCACTCCTGACTTGAATCCTTTTTGCTTGCAGGGGCACTTCTGTGAGATACAGATAACACACTACCTTTCTATTTGGCTTCAGCCAGACAGTAAACAACTTCCCCACAATCCCCCTGGGGCTCTGCTAAAACACTCCCCTTCTCTTGTGACTGTGTTAACTCCTCTAGTTGCTGGATGCTTCTGGAGCACAATTTCTGTCTCCTGTGCTTGTGTTACTTCTAATAGTTGCTGAATGCTTTTAAAGCAACAGCACTACTTCTGCATGTCACACTCTGCAACAGCACTACTTCTGCATGTCACACTCTTCCCTCCTTTTTGAATGTCGTCCTCGACATTCGTCTTAATTGGTCGATCTGACCAATTCTGAGACAGTGGTGAAAGTTGGATAACTTTATATACAAATTGGCATTGTGAAATTGGTATAACGTTCATAAACATTGATAACAACCGAATCTTACAACCTTTTTCTTGTAGGATGCCTGTAAGAAATAAACAATTAACACAATTAAAACAATCAGCATCTCTTCAGCTGGAACTTTTCGTATGTCTTCAACCAGCTGTCTCGCTCTATGCTTTAACAGTTCTTTGTTTTTACAAACTCTTTTAAGGAAAATCAAAGCATGAAAACAAGTCTTTCCACCAGGCAACATCTTCCATACTGCCTCTTGGTTGTGAATACTGTTATGATCTGCAACATGAACTAAGGAAAAATAGGGGAAGGCTGTCCCTACAGTAAGACTAAGCTGAATCCCTACGATGTAGCGGGCTGCCTGTTCCTAGCAAACAGACCCGCCTAGTATTCGGCTAGTCTGAACAAAGACCTATAGCATTAAGGGAGGGGTCCCTAAAAGAACTAAGGACTGGGGCAAAAATGGGACACCTCCTAAACAGAGAAGTTGTTGCAGAACACAAAAAGACAAACTGACAAAAGGTACTAGAGGTCCCAGAAGGACCAAGTGAACTGACAGAGAAAGGCACCGAAGCACCAGGCTAGAGAAACAGTCAAACACTGAAGTCCAGCACAGCCAAAGGGCGGAGCTGGAATATAAAGGCAGATGGTCACGTGACCACAAAACAGAGGATGGAAAAAACAAACAGGAGGGTTCTAACAGTACCCTCTCTTTTATGAGGATCCTCCGAATCCTCCAGGCCCAGGCCTATCCGGAAACCTCTTGTGGAAAGCTTTAACAAGCCTAGGAGCAGAGACATCATCCGTCCTTACCCGGGAATTGTCTTCGGGACCGAAACCCTTCCAGGAGACAAGATACTGTAATTTCCCTCTATGCCATCTAGAATTCAAGATACGAGAAATTTCATATTCGCCGTCTTCCACCACAGGAGGAACTGTGACAGTGGCATCCCTATCAGATACAACAGCCTTTTTCAACAAGGAAACGTGAAAAACAGGATTAATCTTCCAGGAAGTAGGGACATCCAACCTAACAGCAGATGGGTTAACAACCTGAAGCACTTTAAATGGACCCACAAACTTAGTACCCAGTTTTTTAGAGGGAATCCTAAACCGCAGGTTCTTCGAGGACAACCAAACCATGTCACCCACAGAAAACAAAACCTCCTTACGTTTTCTGTCAAAATACTTCTTGGACTTCTTGTTAGCCTCTTGCACGTTACAACGTACATTAGTCCAAACGCTCTCCAAATCACCGGAAAAATTCTCCTCCTCCGGCACCGCCGACCCCAATTTGGAGAACGAACCAAAAGACGGATGTCTCCCAGCACAACAAAAAAAGGAGAACACCCAGCAGAGGAGGATGTATGATTGTTAAGAGCAAATTCTGCAAGAGGCAGAAACTCAGACCACACCTCTTGATTGTCCGCCACAAAACAATGCAAAAACTGTTCAACATCCTGGTTCTTTCTTTCAGTCTGTCCATTAGACTCAGGATGATGACCAGACGAAAATGACAAATGGACTCCCAACCTGTCACAAAAAGCACGCCAAAAGCGAGCCACAAACTGAGGTCCTCTATCAGAAACAATATCCGTGGGAAGGCCATGGAGCTTGACAATCTCCTTAACAAACGCCTTAGCGAGTGTCTTGGCACAGGGCAACTTAATGAATGGAACCAAATGCCACATCTTACTAAAACGGTCCACAACCACCCAGATGGCAGTAAAACCCTCGGACACAGGAAGATCAGTAATAAAATCCATAGTGAGATGCGTCCAAGGCGCACTAGGATCCTCTAGAGGGCAAAGCAACCCTGCAGCAGGAGTATGTGAAGCCTTTGACCTAGCACACACAGTACATTGACGCACCCACTTGATGACTTCCTTCTGCCATCCAGGCCACCAAAAACTGCGACTGATAAGTCTCTTAGTCTCCGAAATTCCTGGATGACCTGCCAGCCGAGACTCATGACACTCCACAAACAAATCTCTCCTAAAGGCTCTAGGCACGAACAACCTTCAATGGGGAGTGTTAGATGGAGCCTCATCTTGAGCTTTCAGAATCCCATTCTCCAAAACAGAGTCCAATGCCGCCAGCACAATTCCTTTCTGTAAAATGCTCTCCTCCTCCTCGGCACCGACCGTAGGAGAGAAGCTGCGAGATAAAGCATCGGCTTTAACATTCTTAGTACCAGGGATATAGGTAACAGAAAAATGAAACCGAGAAAAAAAAAGTGCCCACCTAGCTTGACGGGCATTCAAGCGCTTGGCAGCATCCAGATAGATCAAATTCTTATGATCTGTGAAAACCTGAAGAGGAAATCTAGCTCCTTCCAAAAAATGATGCCAATGTTCAAACGCGAGTTTAATAGCCAGCAACTCCCAATTTCCAACATCATAATTCAGTTCGGTTTCCGAAAATTTTTTCGAAAAGAAGGCACAAGGATGCACTCCACCCTTGTTCTCCTGAGACAAAACTGCTCCAACCCCCACTGATGAAGCATCGACCTCGAGCAAAAAAGACTTGGTCTCATCAGGCTGCATAAGAATAGGGGCAGAACTGAACCTCTCTTTGAGATACTCAAATGCTTCAATGGCCTCAGTAGTCCACTGGGCCGTATTCACACCTTTCCTGGTGAGATCGGTCAGAGGCTTAACAATTATAGAAAAATTCTTAATGAATTTTCTGTAATAATTGACAAAACCCAAAAATCTCTGTATAGATTTCAAACCAATAGGCCTAGGCCATTCCTGCACAGCCTAAACCTTCACCGGGTCCATCTCAAAGCCCTCGCTGGAGACAATGTAGCCCAAAAAACTAATTTTCTGCACAGCAACTCACATTTCTCCAGCTTAGCAAAGAGTGAATTATCACTCAATAACTGCAAAACTTCACGTACACTCTGTCAATGGGACTCTAAATCTGGTGAATAAATCAAAATGTCATCCAAATACACAACCACATTCATACCAATCAAAGGTCTCAGGATGTCATTAATAAGGTTCTGAAAAAATGCAGGTGCATTGGTAAGACCAAAAGGCATCACCAGATTCTCAAAATGACCTACCGGAGTGTTAAAAGCAGTTTTCCATTCATCACCCTCCTTCACTCGTAACAAATTGTATGCCCCCCGGAGATCAATTTTAGAGAACCACTTGGCCCCCACCAACTAGTTAAACAAGTCAGGAATTAAAGGCAATGGGTAGGAATTGCGAATGGTAATTTCACGAAAATCCCCGTCTTTTTTTTTAACAAAGAAAAATCCAACTGCCACAGGTGACTTAAAAGGTCTAAGGTGACCAGCAGCCAGGCTAGTCAGTATGTACTCCTCCAAGGCCTTTCTTTCAGGAATAGTCTGATTAAACAAGCGATTTTTGGGAAGAGTAGCTCCAGGAACAAACTCAATGGCGCAATCATAATCCCTATGAGGAGGTAAAACTTGCAACTCCTCCTCTGAGAAAACCCTCCAAAAATCTTGAATAGATACATGTAATTCCCTTTATTCCACAGCCACAATGCGGCCATTACAACATTTATCATAGCACTTTGGACTCCAAGACTTAATCACATTAGTAGACCAGTCCAGTAAAGGATTGTGCAGTTTTAACCAAGGCAAACCAAGAACAACCGGAGAGGGTAAATTATCCAATACAACCAAGTCTAAAATTTCTTGGTGAACTCAATTGATAGTGAGGGGAAATGCAGCAACCTTATGAGTAATACATTTCAAGGGAGTGTTATCAATTGCAATCACAGAAATAGGTAATGAGAAAGGTTTAGATTTCAATTTAAGGTTTTCCAAAAACCTTTTATCAATCACATTAAGTGTTGAACCACAATCCACAAATACCTGAAATTCAATGAAATTTTGCTGCAAAGTAGTACTCCCAGAAAGAAATACTCCTGCAGAGCGTAAACAAGCTATACGGGCGTAACTGACTTTTTTTTTTCTTAAACAAAGCTCACAATACTTAATCAAATGGTCAGCTTTACCACAATAAAAACACAATCCCTCAGCGAACATCCGGTCTCTTTCCTAAGAGGAGAGCAACTTCTCCCCCACCTCCATCGGTTCTCCGCCGTCAGAGCAGATTTTCTGGGGACTAGGACCTGACATTACAGAAGTCTTTACCTCATTCACCCTGGACCTCAGTCTCCTGTCCACACAAACAGCTAACTGCATGGCATCCTGCAGAGTCTCAGGTGCGGGTTATGCAATTAGCAAATCCTTAACCCTTTCACTCAGACCAGCAAGAAATAAACATTTCAACGCAGGATTATTCCATTTGACTTCTGAAGCCCATCTCCTGAAGTGTGTACAATAATTTTCAACATCACCTGACCCCTGATTCAAACACCTGAGTTCTGCCTCAGCAGATGAGACTCAGTCAGGATCATCATATAATAGACCCATAGCAGAAAAAAAATTTTCTACAGACCTTAAACGTAGATCATTAGGTTGGAGAGAAAAGGCCCACCCCTGTGGTTCATTGCGCAAAAGTGACATAATAAAACCAATGCGCTGTGATTCATTCCCAGAGGACCTTGGTCTCAAACAAAAACATAACAAACAAGCATTTTTAAAGGAAAAAAAATCTTGCTGTTTACCATAAAAACATCAGGCAGTCCTACCTTGGGTTCAACAAAATGCACTCCAGAACAGCTACTCACGTGTTGCTGAAGCTCGGCCACCTCCAGAGACAATCCCTGCAGGCGTTGAGCCAAATCCTGGATGGAAACCATACTGATCCCTGGATTTCTTTCCTTTCAGTTTTTTTGGTCTGGACTTACTGTTATGATGTGCAACATGAACTAAGGAAAGAGAGGGGAAGGCTGTCCCTACAGTAAGACTAAGCTGAATCCCTACGATGTAGCGGGCTGCCTGTTCCTAGCGAACAGACCCGCCTAGTCCTCGACTAGTCTGAACGAAGACTTATAGCATTAAGGGATGGGTCCCTAAAAGAACTAAGGACTGGGACAAAAATGGGACACCTCCTAAACAGAGAAGTTGTTGCAGAACACAAAAAGACAAACTGACAAAAGGTACTAGAGGTCCCAGAAGGACCAAGCGAACGGACAGATAAAGGCACCGAAGCACCAGGCTAGAGAAACAGTCAAACACAGCCAAAAGGGCGGAGCTGGAATATAAAGGCAGATGGTCACATGACCGCAAAACACAAGATGGAAAAAACAAACAGGAGGGTTCTAACAAATACCACTCAAATGGGCTTACCTGGTCCACAGGCAGAGATACTTGTTTCCACTCGACAGTCCTTGGCACTTGACTCGGTTCATCAAGTGTCTCATACGTCAGCATCACCAGCCTCCTCACTTCTCGAGTCGACATCCTCCTGGTGGGTTGTTCCTCAGAGACCACTGGTTCTTTGGTTACAGAAGTTTCTTCTGTCATACTCATTTCCCATGCTTCCTCAGATGCTCTTGGAGCTGCCTCTGTAAGTTCCTGTACTTTTCCTGAGTGGCTTATTTCCGCACGGTCTGGTAACTCCTTTCCTCCTGAGTGTCAATTGGTCTCTTCAGGGGCCGGTGTTCGATCATCAGATCTGAATTGGACTTTAGCTGTACTCCTTGATACAAACTCTGGAGCCTCGGAATTTAGTTCACTTTCCTGAGGATGGTACATCCCTCGCCTCGCCGGTCCGAGAATTACAACCGTGTGTTCTTCTTCATCGGAACTTTCAAGGTCACTATCCACCTCCGTAGCTTCATTCTGTGGTGGACCCTTAGTCGATCATGGACGATGTCGGTCTACTTCTGGAATAGTCTTGTTGTGGTGGGAGATAATCACAGGGTAGTAATAAATTCCGATGGACTACTCTGGTTTTGTTGTCTTCCGTTTCCAATTGGATTTCATACACTGGGCTGTCATCGGCTTTCCTCCTTACGACTACATACACCTTGTCTTCCCAGTACGAACTAAGTTTTCCTGGACCACCTTTCTTACATACGTTCTTGACTAGCACCCGGCTTCCCGGTGCCAATTCTGCTCCATAATATTTTCAATCATAGTACTCCTTACTGTTGCTCTGTCCTTGCGTAACCACTTTGGACGCTATGTTGTATGCCTCTGCCATCCGTTCCTTCCACTTCCGAATGTACTCCGGATACGTTCTGTAAGTCTCTGACACCGGAGTATCGAATATGATGTCGATTGGCAGTCTAGGCGATCGTCCATACAATAGGAAGAAGGGTGAGTAACTCGCTGCATCGCTCTTTGTACAGTTCTAGGTGTAGTGCCGGTGTCCCTGCCCTCTGCTAGGCAGGGACGCTGTTCCCCTCACCGCTCTGCTCCGTGCCCGGCGTCCCTCTCCCGCTCTGCTGGCAGCGCGCGCTCCTTCCCGGCCACTGTGCTTAGGGCGCGCGCGCCCTCCCTCCCTCTTAAAGGGGCCGCGCGCGCCGTCCTAAGGAGTCCCCGGCCAATGGCCAGAGGACTTTACCATATATAAGGCACCTCCTCCAAAATGGAGGTGCCCGAGCAATGTTGTTGCACTGTTCACTACTCTGCTTCAGCCCTCAGGTCCCGTTGCCAGTTACCTGCCAGTTACCTGCCAGATTCCTGCCTGATTATCTGCTACCTGCCTGCTAGTCTGAGGTCCGACGGTCTGCCTTACTACTCCTGTCAGTCTGTCTAAGGACCAGCCTGCCCGCTCACCTGGGAGCGCACATCAGCCACCTGCCTGCTTGCCTGAGGTCCGACGGTCTGCCTTCCAACTCCTGTCAGTCTGTCTATGGACCAGCTTGCCCGCTCACCTGGGAGCACACACCTGCTACCTGCCTGCTAGTCAACCTGGAGGCTCCGCCGTCACGTGCTGTGACCACCTGCCTGTCCAGTGACTCCTGCTCGCTCACCTGGGAGCGCTCATCTGCTGCCTGTCTGCTAGCCTACCTGGAGGCTCTGCCGTCACGTGCTGTGACCACCCGCCTGTCCAGAGACTTCTGCCCGCTCACCTGGGAGCGCTCATCTGCCGCCTGTCTGTTGGTCTTCCTGGAGGCTCCGCCGTCACATGCTGTGACCACCCGTTCATCCAGAGACTCTCGCCTGCTCACCTGGGAGCTCACGTCTATCATCAGCCGCCACAGGTCGTACCAACCCTTTACCTAGAGACTGCCCCGGTCACTTGCCGTGACCATCTGCCCGTTCATTCAGAGACTGCCCCGGTCACTTGCCGTGACCATCAGCCCGTTCATCCAGAGACTGCCCCGGTCACTTGCCGTGACCTCCAGCCCGTTCACTCAGAGACTGTCCCGGTCACCTGCTGTGACCTCCTGCCCGTCTTCCCTGGTCGCCACCCGCTCCCTTACAAGGACTGCCCCCTTGTATAGTAGCTCAGAGGTTCCGCCTCCCAGACCCGTTACAGTTTGCTCGGGCCATGGAACCCGGTGGCACCCAAGCTCCCTCGCTCTCGGACCTGTGTCATGAACTGTCCCGTCAAAGGTCCCAACAGGAGTCCATCCTGGGTCACCTGCGGAATGTCAATACTCGCCTGGACACTCTGACTGCTCCACCAACAACCTCCGCCAGTGCCATGTCTCGCAATCCGGCAGCTCCGCTGTCCACTAACACCATGATATCCTACCCCGGACCTCGGCTTTCTGCACCTCCTCGCTTCGGAGGCGACTCAGCCCAGGCTCGGGGCTTCATAAATCAGTGCACCCTGCACTTTGAACTATTGTCCCACCAGTTTAACTCCGACCGAGCCAAAATTGCATTCATCATGTCCCATCTCACCGGGGAGGCCCTGGCCTGGCTAAATCCTCTATGGGAGAGAGGAGACCCCCTGGTGTCCAACTTGCCTGCTTTTCTCACGGCTTTCCGGAAAGTCTTCGACGAACCCGGACGGAAGACCTCATCCGCATCATCGTTGCTGCGCCTCCGTCAGGAAAGTCTCACCGTGGGCCAATATGCCATACGGTTCCGTACCCTTGCCTCGGAGCTGGCCTGGGATAACGACGCTCTGGTTTCCGTCTTCTGGGAGGGTCTGTCCGGCCGTATTAAAGATGAACTTGCCGGTCGGGACATTCCTACCACTCTCGATGACTTAATAACTCTTGCCACCCGGATTGACCTACGGTTCCAGGAGCGTGCCAGAGAGGTCACCCGTGAGAGGAGGTTACCACGTCTAGCTCCTACTTTTCAGAAACCCGTCACTCCTTCTGTCTCTAACCAGGTACACCCTCCTGAGCCTATGCAGGTCGACCAGACCAAGATGGTCAAGACCCGTCAGGATTTATGCCGTGCCGAGGGGACCTGCTTCTACTGTGGCAGTAAGGAGCACCGGATCCGTGCCTGCCCGGAGAGGTCGGGAAACGCCTGTGTCTAGGTTCGCTCAGAGAGGTCCACCTAGACAAGAATAAATCCTCTCCATCCCTGCTGTTGTCAGTTTCAATCGTCTACGGGGAGAACCGTTATTTCGAACTAGCCCAACTGGACTCTGGAGCAGCCGGGAATCTTATTTCACAGTCCCTGGTAGAGAAATACCGCATCCCCACCAAACCTCTGGCTCTACCCTTGTCTGTTGCTGCCGTGGATGGGGGGCTCTTACCACGCCCCATCCAACTCATCACCGAATCCATTACTCTGCAGGTGGGAATGCTGCATTCTGAAAGTATCTCCTTCCATGTTCTGCCTGGACTCTCTCACGCCCTCTTGCTAGGCCTACCTTGGCTCCAGAAACATGCACCCGTTCTTGACTGGCAGACCGGAGAAGTCCTTCGCTGGGGACAGGGCTGCCATAAGACCTGTCTGGTTCCCGTTCATCCCGTCCGTCCTTCTCCTACCCCAGCTAATCTACCTGGACTTCCGATTCCTTATTGGTCTTATGCTGATGTCTTTAATAAAAAGGAGGCAGAGACACTACCCCCTCATAGACCATACGACTGCCCTATCGACCTGTTACCTGGTACTTCTCCTCCCCGTGGGCGTATTTATCCATTATCCGCTGCTGAGACCCGGTCGATGTCCGAATATATTGAGGAGAATCTGGCCAGGGGATTCATCCGGAAATCTACCTCCCCGGCGGGAGCAGGCTTCTTTTTCGTCAAAAAGAAGGACGGCTCTCTCCGTCCCTGTATAGACTATAGAGGCCTTAACCAGATCACGGTGAAGAATAAGTACCCCCTTCCGCTCATTCCGGAGTTATTTGATCGTCTGAGGAGGGCTAGAATCTTCACCAAACTGGACCTCCGTGGGGCGTACAACCTGGTTCGTATCCGTCAGGGGGATGAATGGAAGACGGCATTCAACACCCGGGACGGCCACTATGAATATCTGGTAATGCCCTTTGGCCTCTGTAACGCTCCTGCCGTCTTTCAAGAGTTGGTCAATGACATCTTCCGGGACCTTCTCTACTCCTGCGTAGTGGTGTACCTGGACGACATCTTGGTCTTCTCTCCGGATCTCCAGACTCACCGGAGGGATGTTCGTCAGGTCCTGCTCAGGCTCAGGCAGAACCATCTCTACGCTAAATATGAGAAGTGCCTCTTTGAGCAGACCTCGCTTCCGTTTCTGGGCTACATTATCTCTCAGACCGGCCTACAAATGGATCCTGAGAAACTGTCTGCCATCGAGAAATGGCCCCGACCAGAGGGGTTGAAGGCTATTCAACGGTTCCTGGGCTTCGCCAACTATTACCGCCTCTTCATCCCGCACTTCTCTTCCCGGACTGCCCCAATTTCCGCGCTCACCCGTAAGGGTACTAATCCCAAAGAGTGGCCGCCCGAAGCAGAGGAGGCCTTTCTTTCCCTAAAACAGGCCTTCTTTTCCGCCCCGGTGCTGCATCGCCCGGACGGCAACAAGCAGTTCTTCCTGGAAGTTGACGCCTCCTCCTCTGGAGCCGGAGCGGTACTTACTCAAAAATCATCTTCCGGGAGAATGGTAACTTGTGGCTTCTTCTCCAAACTCTTCTCCTCTTCTGAGCGCAACTATTCCCTAGGAGAACGAGAGTTATTGGCCATCAAGCTGGCGTTGGAGGAGTGGCATTACCTACTCGAGGGGGCTCTTCATCCGGTAATAATTTACACTGACCACAAGAACTTGGCTTACCTCCAGCATGCCCAGAGACTTAACCCGCGCCAAGCCCGGTGGTCCTTGTTTTTTGCTCGCTTTGATTTTGTTCTTCATTTTCGCACGGCTGACAAAAACGTCAAAGCAGACGCCTTGTCCCGATCCTTTCTGGTGTCCGATCTCGAGGAAGAACCTAAACATATCATCGATCCCGCCAGAGTAATGCAGGTGGCTCCCGTGAGTCTAAATCATCTCCCTCCCGGTAAGACGTTTGTTTCAGTACCTGATCGGGAGAGGATCCTACACTGGGGCCATTCGTCTAAACTAGCTGGCCACGCCGGTCAGAAAAAGACCCTCCAGCTTATTGCCCGGCACTATTGGTGGCCTACCCTGCACAAGGACATAATAGACTTTGTTTCTGCCTGTGTGTCCTGCGCCCGCAACAAAGTCCCGAGACATCTGCCAGCCGGACGCCTCCTTCCGCTTCCTGTACCTGCTGCCCCCTGGCAGCATATAGCAATGGACTTTATAACTGATCTCCCCGTCTCTGCCGGTTGTACGGTCATTTGGGTGGTCGCTGACCGCTTTTCCAAGATGGCTCACTTTATTCCCCTGCCAGGCCTTCCGTCTGCACCCGAGCTGGCTAAAGACTTTATCCGCCACATCTTCCGTCTTCATGGCCTGCCCCTCCACATCGTGTCGGATCGTGGGGTACAGTTCACCTCACGTTTCTGGAGAGCCACTTGTAAACTACTAGACGTCACCCTGGACTTCTCTTCCGCTTACCACCCACAGTCCAATGGTCAAGTGGAGCGGATCAATCAGAACCTGACCAGTTACCTCCGGCACTTCGTTAATGCCCACCATTCTGACTGGGTGGATCTCCTTCCATGGGCCGAGTTCTCTTATAATAATCACGAGAGCGAATCCTCCTCCAAATCCCCGTTTTTTGTAGTCTTTGGTCAGCATCCTCGGATTCCTTTTCCTGTCTCCACCTCTGTGGACAACCCGGCTGCGGAATCTCTCGTTAGTAAATTTTCCTCCATATGGGAGAGTACCCGGTCCGCACTCCTTCTGTCATCCGAGCGTATGAAAAGACACGCTGACAAAAAACGCCTGGATCCTCCACAATTTCGTCCAGGAGATAAAGTCTGGCTCTCATCTAAATATGTTCGACTCAAGATACCTTCTTACAAGTTAGGGCCTCGGTTCATCGGTCCTCTGGAGGTCATCAGTCAGATCAACCCGGTGGCCTATAAATTGAAACTCCCGGCCAACTTACGGATCCCTAACTCCTTCCATGTATCTCTCCTCAAACCCGTGGTGCTTAACTCTTTTTCCAAGTCTACAGGTACGCCTCCTGCTCCGGTTTCTGCTGAGGACGAGTTTGAGGTAGAGAACATTCTTGCCACCAAAAGGGTAAGAGGAAAGACCTTTTTTCTGGTAGATTGGAAGGGGTTTGGTCCTGAGGAGAGAACGTGGGAGCCCCGGGAGAACATCCATGCCCCTCTCATCCTAGCTAAATTTCTATCTGGCCTAAAAAAGGGGGGGCCTAAAGGGGGGGGTACTGTAGTGCCGGCGTCCCTGCCCTCTGCTAGGCAGGGACGCTGTTCCCCTCACCGCTCTGCTCCGTGCCCGGCGTCCCTCTCCCGCTCTGCTGGCAGCGCGCGCTCCTTCCCGGCCACTGTGCTTAGGGCGCGCGCGCGCGCCCTCCCTCCCTCTTAAAGGGGCCGCGCGCGCCATCCTAAGGAGTCCCCAGCCAATGGCCGGAGGACTTTACCATATATAAGGCACCTCCTCCAAAATGGAGGTGCCCGAGCAATGTTGTTGCACTGTTCACTACTCTGCTTCAGCCCTCAGGTCCCGTTGCCAGTTACCTGCCAGTTACCTGCCAGATTCCTGCCTGATTATCTGCTACCTGCCTGCTAGTCTGAGGTCCGACGGTCTGCCTTACTACTCCTGTCAGTCTGTCTAAGGACCAGCCTGCCCGCTCACCTGGGAGCGCACATCAGCCACCTGCCTGCTTGCCTGAGGTCCGACGGTCTGCCTTCCAACTCCTGTCAGTCTGTCTATGGACCAGCTTGCCCGCTCACCTGGGAGCACACACCTGCTACCTGCCTGCTAGTCTACCTGGAGGCTCCGCCGTCACGTGCTGTGACCACCCGCCTGTCCAGAGACTTCTGCCCGCTCACCTGGGAGCGCTCATCTGCCGCCTGTCTGTTGGTCTTCCTGGAGGCTCCGCCATCACATGCTGTGACCACCCGTTCATCCAGAGACTCTCGCCTGCTCACCTGGGAGCTCACATCTATCATCAGCCGCCACAGGTCGTACCAACCCTTTACCTAGAGACTGCCCCGGTCACTTGCCGTGACCATCTGCCCCTTCATTCAGAGACTGCCCCGGTCACTTGCCGTGACCATCTGCCCGTTCATTCAGAGACTGCCCCGGTCACTTGCCGTGACCATCAGCCCGTTCATCCAGAGACTGCCCCGGTCACTTACCGTGACCTCCAGCCCGTTCACTCAGAGACTGTCCCGGTCACCTGCTGTGACCTCCTGCCCGTCTTCCCTGGTCGCCACCCGCTCCCTTACAAGGACTGCCCCCTTGTATAGTAGCTCAGAGGTTCCGCCTCCCAGACCCATTACACTAGGCATGTACCACTTTTGACAGAGAACTCTTCCAGTCTTTCTTCTCATCAGCTGTTAAAGTGCGCAACATCGACAATAATGTCTGTTTAAAATGTTGCACTTGTTCATTACCCTCTGGCTGATAGGGCGTTGTGTGGGATCTCTGAATTCTTCAGTACTTTCCTAGCTTGGCGAAGAGCTCATTCTCAAATTCTCTTCCTTGGTTGTGGTGTAACCTCGTATGGAACCCAAACCTCAAAGCAAAATCATTGAAGATCTTCTCTGCCGCTGTTCGACCTGATTTATTCATGGTTGCATATGCTTGAGCAAATCGAGTGAAACGGTCCATCACCACCAAGATGCATTCATAACCAACCTTGCACGTCTCGAGATGTAGAAAGTCTAATGAGACCATCTCAAATGAATATGTAGTTTGGATGTTGCCCACAGGTGCCCGGGTTGATGTGTTGGGACGTTTATCTTTCAGACACCCACACTCCCTGGTCACGTACCTCTCAATATCTCTCTGCATGTACGGCCAGAAGAAACGTTCATGGATCAAATTTGTTGTCCTTTCTACTCCCAGGTGTCCCATGTTTTCATGGAGTTCTTTGAAGACCAACCTACGGAATACTCTGGGTAGTACCAACTGATGTTTTTTTTCCTCCTTTACAATATAGGATACCGTCTTCACTGAGGTAGAGCTTCGTCCATTCTTTAACTAAAACAGATACTGCTGGTGACTCATTGTCTCTCTCCCGTTTACTTGGAAACCGATTTTGGTCTACATAATGTAGTATTCTACCAATTATCTGATCTTCCCATTGTGCTCTATGGATTTTCCCTTTTGGTAGTTGTTGAATAGACAGGGGGTGATCTTGTTCTCTCGCTCTTATGGTGGTTTCCACCTCAACGGACACCACAATGGTGTGTTTTCCTTCTGATAAGCTTGTACTGCGTTGGGTAGTGCTCTCAATTGCTTCCAGACTGACTTCCTCCGAGCATTCTTCCATGAACTCCTCAGGCTCTAGTGGCATTCTCGACAATCCGTCAGCATCTTCATTACATTTTCCTGCCCTGTACTTGATGCTGAAATTGAAGTCGGCTAGGTCAGCGACCCATCGCTGATCTGTTGAATTTAATTTGGCTGTAGTGAGGACATGGGTCAAAGGGTTGTTGTCAGTGTATACCTCAAATGCTATGCAGTAGTAGAGACAATCTCTAAATTGTTCACAGATAGCCCATTTCAATGCCAGCAGCCCCAATTTTCCAGAATGTAGATGGTAATTCTTCTCGGCATCTGTCAAAGTTCTAGAACCATAACCGATGACTCAATTTTCCATGATTCTGATACTGGGCAGCTCCCAGTCTTATTTAAGAAGTGTCACAATGAAGAACAAATGGTAAGTTGAAATCAGGATATCCCAAGATGGGTGGTTTTACCAGGTAGTCTACTAGATCTTCCAATACCTCTTGGTGGTCTGCTTTCCAGAGAATTGGCTGTTGGGATGAAACAACGTTGTTTCTTTTAAGCCCTGGCCCACCAGCATTCTTCTTTTTCTCTGTGGATGTTGTTGACTCTGTCATCCCCCCCAAGAGGAGGTGTAGTGGGGCGGCAATCCTGGAGAAGTTCCGAACGTAAGTACGATAGTAGGAGAGGAATCTTAATATCTGCCTCAACTCCCCAACGGTAGAGGGCCGCTTGTCTTTTAACGCCAGTACCGGAGCAATTTCTGCTGGGTCCATGGTATATCCTTCTCCGGACACAATTTTCCCTAGAAATCGGACTTGCCTTTTGAACAATTCACACTTCTTTGGGGTCAACTTAACTCCTTGTTGTTGATACCGCTGTAATACGGTCCTCGTGTTCAACATGTTCCCGGAAGGTTTTGCTGTGTACCACATTGTCATCCAAGTACAACTGGCAGATATCGTCCCTCAATCCTTATAAACATGTTTCCATGCTCCTCTGGAATTCTTCTGAAGCTGAACTGAGCCCAAAAGGTATGCGGATCCACTCGTATAATCCCCACAGTGTGATGAATGCTGTCAAAGGTCTACTGAACTGTTCAACAAACCCTTGATGGCATGCTTTACCCTGATAGAGGACAGAGAACCAGGTACTTCCTGATAGGCTATCCAGCATATCTTGGATCTTTGGCATCGGGTGCCGATCAGGTACTGACTTTCGGTTTAGTTCCCTGTAATCACAGCAGAGGCTCAACGTACCGTCCTTCTTCCTAACACAAACAATAGGAGAGGAATAAGACAACTTTGACTTTTGGACCCAACCTCTGTTGATTAGGTCTTGTAAATACTCTTTCACTTCACGGTGTAATGGTTACGGCACAGACGTGTAACTTCTGGTTACTGGGGTCGTGTCTTTCAAATTGATTTTCAAGTGCAACGACGGGATACAGCCTATATCAGAGTCATCTTTGGAGAATGCATGACACTCTTCTCTCAGCATTTGTTTTGATACCGCTTGATCTTCAGCACACAAGTGTTCCAGGGGTACTGGGGGATCCAAGGACTCTGAGGTGGGTCGTGCAATTTCTTCCCCTGGGCAACTCCTGTTCCTTGGTGGGGAGACCGAATTCACGGTAGACCCCTAGGCGGGTCTCACACACTGGCTGGACATACCGTTTTAACTGTTTCATTGTGACCTAACACAGTCTTTGGATCCAGTCTAATTTTGTGTCTCGTAGTATTTATCACCAGTACTGTCACTCAAGCAAAGCCACCAGTAGGAATCGTAAGCAAAGTCTCACCTTGAACTAGGCCTTCTGGAAGTTCTGAGGAGTCTTTTGGCAAGAACAGTTTTTCTGGACTTTTCTTCCCGGTTCTACCTGGACTCCACACCACACCATGGTTGGGCGCCAGCCTACCTTGACTTCTTTTAGGTCCATTGTATTTTGTGCTTTCTTTACTCTATGAATCACATTTTCCGCCATGGCGTTGGGTATGGAAAGCGATGTGGCAATTGCATCTACCACCAGTGTCCCTAACTTGTGTTTCGTAATGACCTTACTGATTACATTATAACCCAGGATAGGAGCCTCTGCCACGTTCTAATCACTGGTCACGAGAAAAGGTACCAAGAGCTCAATGGTGTTGCTGTTCTTCGTTGCCCTCAGTTGGAAAATCACTTCCATCCAGCCTATGAAAGGGATTTAGGTCTGGTTGACAGCTTTGCCGTGGAGTTCCACTGGTCCTAAGAGTTCTTTTAGCGAACGAAGTTAGGTATGGGGCAGGTAGCGCCTTCTCCATTCTTCATTTAAAAGGCTTGCTTGGGCTCCTGTGTCCCACAGTGCTTTTACCAGGAGTCCATCTAGATGGCACTGTATAGAGCACCTTTCACTGATTAGGCTGATGAGGCTATCTTTACTGACCAAGGAATTGTCCTCCCAGGAGTACATCGTTTGACCTCCGCACTGGGCATTAAGTAACTGATACCTCTGTCTCTCTTGCAGCTGTTGTAGTCGGGAACACACTTGGGGATAGTACTGACACAGCCATTTTACCTCATGCGCAATTCTGGGGTTTGGTGAGATTTGGATTTGCTTCTGGGGCCTCCTCTGTGTCACGGTTACCAGTCGCCCTGCACTGGCAACCTCCTGTCTTTTAACCCAAACGACCGTGATCATTGGCATTTCTTGGCATAACGTCCTTCCTCACCTCATCTTAGACAGTGGACACACACCGTACTCTGATTTGATGAACGGCACGCTTCAGAAGCCGGGTAACTTCTGTTTTGGAACCCACTCCTTTCTTTCTGAGGGATACAGGTTCTGGCCTAGAACAAATCAACTTTTTCACCTCAATCAACTCGGCTCGTAGGTCTTCTATTACTTCCTCCCAGTCAGCGCTGGCGGTTCTCTCTTTTGTTGGTGATTTAAGGTTCCCTCTCGGAGGTGGCACTGGAGGGTCTCCATGATGATCTTCGGACTGGCCACTGGGGGTCTCCAACTTCAGCTGACTCATTTTGGTGATTTAAGGAGCAGAGCTTTTCTTTAACTTCTGTTCACTCTCTGACTCCAAACTAGCTGCCTCATTAATTTTTTCAATTAGGACTTCATCCAGAATGCCAGGATCTTCTAGGTACTGTTTCAGCTGCAACATGATGTCTTTGCTGATTAACCTCGTTCCCAATGATCTCAAGAACTTCTTCTGGACTAGTCCAGCATCAAACTTCTCTTCCGCTTCTAAATCTCTGGATGCAAACAACAGTCTATCCTTCAGTTCAATTGCTCTGAACAAGAAACTTTGGGGTCATTCATTATTTTTCTATGAGAGGTTAGTGAGTCGGTAGAACAATTCTGAAGTACTCTCTTCTTTATAGTGCCCTTTTAAAATCATCTTCATCTGTTGCAAGGTCAATTGACTCTTCATTTCTAGCATACTACGGAGGTTCAGTCCTGGGCTGATCACTTTCACCACTCCCTCAACGATCTCATCTGGCTGGTAGCCTTTCTGTAAGCCTGCATCGATCTGGTGCAACAAGTTCATATAAGATAGTCTCTCTTTCTGTTCACACTCTCCAATCTGTCCCAGGATCTTGAATTCTTTCCTTATGGTGATTTGTGGTGTTAGAGAGGACTGTCTCCCTGATTTATCAAACCCGAGCAGGTTAAAGGTCCTGTCTGAGTCTATCACCCATTCAGAGGTTTTGGTTGATTCTTGCAGGGCTGTTGTTAGGGCTTTGAATTGTTCTTTCAATTCCTGTAGTTCAGTCTGCGGATGGAGATTCCCACTTTTGGTAATTTGTGCCACCCCTCCATCCTCCAACTTCAACCTGGTTAGAAACTGTGTTAGCTCCTGGAGGAATGTTCCCATGACGTCTTCAGCTTCTTTCTCCCCCAGCTCATCCATTTTGCATTTATGGCAGCTAACAGTTGCCTGTGGTTGTGTGCTTTGGAAATCTGTTCTTCTGACATCTTTATATGTTCTGCTACTGTTCTCAATTCTTCACAGGTTAACTGAAGAAGCAGCTCACTAATTCTGTCCATTTGTATTTCCACATCAATTGCTGCTAGTGAGTTTCTTTAGGACTGGTCCCCTTTAACTCATGTAGCAGAGTTGAGTTGAGGTGCTGTGCTGCTGTGTTTTTCCAGACACTTTTTCTCTTCTCCCACTACAGGCTAATTCCCGCTCAGGACTCCCCGTACGGGCCACCAATGTTACACGTACGCCGCTAGGTTCAGATAGGGCGAGACGGGGTTCATTAATTCTTTGGAATTTCCTGGGGGAACCGTTACTCAGGGCGACCATAGACCATATGCCACAGCTTCTCTCAGTCACACAGGGGTATTGCCCCCTAGGCACAGACACATAGGCTGTTTCACTTGCTGACTGGATAGACTTGACAAGAGTCCTCATAAAGGGTAGAACAGTAGCATTTAATAAGAAGCCACACAGCCAGTGCAAGTTAAGTCTTATGAGCAACAGGCTCCAGTGACAAACAGTACAGTTTCCTTAGCAGCACAGCAGTTCACAGTCTTCCCAATAGTACAGGACAGCACAGTTCTAATGCTCATGCACATTAATGAACACAGCATTCTTTACAGTACAGTGAGATGGAGGAGTGGAGAGGGTTTGCTGAGGGAGGTGATCCCTGTGACACCATTTCTTCCAGTCCTTATCTTTCTGCCTGACAATATTCTGCACTAGTGTTAGTTCAGGAACTCTACCTGACCTGTGCTTAGCTTCACTCCTGACTTGAATCCTTTTGACTTGCAGGGGCGCTAAGCCAGACAGTAACACAACTTCCCACAATCCCCCTGGGGCTCTAATAAAACATTCCCCTTCTCCTGTGACTGTGTTAACCCCTCTAGTTGCTGCATGCTTCTGGAGCACAACACTTCCTGTCTCCTGTGCTTGTGTTACTTCTAATAGTTGCTGAATGCTTTTAAAGCAACAGCACTACTTCTGCATGTCACACTCTGCAACAGCACTACTTCTGCATGCCACACAGCCCAGGAATTTACAGGAACTGGAGGCTTTTTTGCCAAGAAGAATGGGCATTTACCATTCATATTGCCACATAGTGTACTGGAATGGGAAGAAATTGTGAAACAAAAAGCAATTCTGACATTGTTTTTGGGAATTATTTTTACAGCATACATAGTGTGGTAAAATGATTCTTCTCATTAATACGATTATGGCGATACCAAACATGTCCAGGTTTTTTTTTCAGAAATTAAAAAAAATGTTTTGGGTTGTGTCTCCATTTTCTGAGATGCATAATGTTTTATTTTTCAGTCAATGGAGCTGTGTGATGACTTATTTTTTGCCGGACGAGACCATGTTTTTATTGATACCATTTTGGGATACATGTGACGTTTTGATCGCTTGGTACCGAATTTTTTTGTGGTATTGCAGCAACCAAAAAAACATAATTTTGGCATTCTTGAATTTTTGTTTTCATTTACGATGTTTACCAATCAGGTTAATTATTTTTATATTTTCATAGATCAGGCTTGAATGCAGCAATATCACATATGTGTATTTATTCTTATTATTATCTTTATTTTTAATGGGTGAAAAGGGGAGTGATTTGAACTTTAAGGGTATGTGCCCACAATCCGTAACAGCAACTTTTTGGATGCAGCTCATCTGAACTGCGTTCAAGACGCTGCCTTCTACATTTGAAGCAGTGGATGGGATTTATAGAAATCCCATGCCCACTGTGCTTCTATTTGATGCTTCGTAAACTCACCGGCGGCGCGGATTTACGAGCCGCAGCATGTCAATTTCTGTTGATGAGATGCTGGTCTCTGCAACTGAAATCTCCACAATAGAATGTATTGGGGGGCGGTAAATCCGCATTATTCAATGAACACATGCGGATTTACCTGTGGTATTAGAACGCAACGTTTTGGAAGCAGCGAAAATACACTGGTTCCAAAACGCTGGTATTTCCTGATTGTGGGCATATGCCCTTAGGGTTTTTTTGATTTTTTTCTATTTTTTTAAAACATTTTTTCACTGTGCTTGTTAGTTCTCCTAGGGGATTTGAAGCTGCGGTCGTCCGATTGCTTGTGCTATGTATTGCTGCATATAGTAAAAATCATGGTCTCCTTTGAAGCCCGGCCACAGGCTAGGTTTCAAGGGAGCTCCACAAAAGACTAGCATGGAGGTCTTCAACAGACCCCATGCTTTCATAGCAAACCCTCAGCGCCCCGCGATCACATCATTGGACACATAGAATGATGCGCCCCCATGCTGGCATGCTATTAATGCCACTGTCAGAGTTTGACAGCGGCATTTAACAGGTTAACAATTGCAAGCGGCGCTTCGTGACACCTGTGAGAGTTAGAGGCAGGTTCTGGCTGTAACACACAGCAATTACATGCTGGTTATAGGGCAAGCTTACCCCAACAGCCTGCTCCATACACTTTGCTTTCGACATGAGCCGCACATGTACGGTGCATATCGTGAAGGGGTTAAAGAGGAACTGTCACCTCTCCTAACATGTCTGAGTAAATACTTATATTCTTTATCAAAAACCAATTCAGGAGTATCTTTTCTTAGAGCTCTGTATAGTACTGTTCCTCAGTTATCCTCCCAGGAAATGAACCAAAAGAAAAACAATGCAATGCAGAGTTATGAGAAAACAAGCCACATATTAGTTAATACATGGGGATTACATGTATTTAATAAAACAAACATAAGAGAGGAGAAATGTCCTCTTTTGGCTTTTTTTTGGAAGATGAAATGGGTACTGTACTTTCAACAAACTTTGAACAAGTGGTCAGTACAATTAAATAGCTTTGTAATATATCTTATCATACAGTGATGAGTCAGGTTACACCTCTGCTCCTATTATACTTTATGGAGTGAGCAGGGAGAGGAGAAGTGAGGAATAAGAGAACAGGCAGAGAGAGAGACACAGAAATATAATGCTGAGCCTTCTAACAAGTCTTTTACCTCACTCTAGAGCTGGATACACATCTACATTGATCAGTACAGAAGTGCTGTATAATTCTCTCCAGGCTATACTGCTTCTGTCTGTGCACTGACTAAGTAATGAAGAGCAGTGATCCCTCTCTGGTTGCCGTGTATGAGAGACATCATTTCAGCTAGTTTCCTCCCACTAGCTCAGAGTCAATAGCAAATTAAGAGATTAAAGAGCATCTACTAATATGATCAACCCTCCATTTGCATCATTAAAAATAAAATAATAATAAAAAAAAAATACACATATTTGGTACCGCTGCATTCATAAAAGTCTGATCTATCAAAATATTAAAAAAATGTATCCAATCGGTAAACAGCGTACTGAAAAAAAATTTGAAAAGCCAGGATTTTGTTTTTTGGGTGCTACAACATTGCAATAAAATGGAATAAGAGGTGATCAAAACATCATATCCACCCCAAAATGGTTTAAGTAAAAACTTCAGCTAAGGGGGCAAAACATAAGACATCACACAGCCCCATATCCTGAAAATTGTTACTGTAATGAGTCTCGGAAAATGGCGGCAAAAGCAAAATTATTTTTTTTTACAAATTTCTGAATTTGTTTGTCACCACTTAATGAAAAAAAAGACATACATGTTTGGTATCTTTGGTAATTGTAGTGACCTGGAGAATCAGACTCCCAGGTTATTTTTACTGTATAGTGAGCATAGTAAATAAAAAATAAAAGTGAAATTGCACTTGGAATTTTTTTCCCGCTTTCCAGTACATCACATGATATAATTAATGGATTAATGATGTCATTCAAAAGTACAACTCATTCCGCAAAAACAAGCCCTCATACAGTTATGTAGATGGAAAATAAAAACGCTATGGCTCTTGGAAGAAGGGGAGGAAAAAACCAAAAAATCAGAAACTAGCCCTGTCAGAAAGGGGTTAAGCCTCCACAGGGGAAAACTAGTGCGAATGTAGAATACAAGTCATATAATGGCCAGACATAGTGTTATTGCTCAGGTACGCACTTAGAACAGCTGAAAAGTTATTTGAAAGTACAGTTATCCTTTAAGTTTTGTCTGGAATATGTCTGACTTCTGTCTCTACATCAGTTGGTTTTATTTAATGTGTTCTTTACAAATGCTATGTGACTTTCCACAGTTTGTTTATATATTTTTCACTATAATGTTCTACATTATTGTAATAAAATTATTAGAAACTTTATGTTAATAAACAAAACTGGAAAAATACACTGTGATCATGGGGGTCATGTATTATTGCTTTTACACCATATATTTGGAGTAAAATGCATTGTTTTGCGGGTTGCATTGTTTGTTTGTTTTCTTTGTGTGTGCAAAAATTATTCTAGTTTTGCATCAAATTTCATTCTTTTTCACCACATCCAAAAGTTGAGAGTGGGTGTGGTTTATCATCTAAATTAATCTTTTTAGACGGATTTATTATGATTTTAAAAAATGTGGAAACTCATTACAGTGGGCAATGGCATGGAAATTAGAGTTCTAGACAGAAGATGCACCACATTTATAAAATATCGGACATTACTTATTTGTAAATTTAGCACAAAAATTCCCCTGACCATTCATGTCTTACCCAACCCCTTCACCTCCAATGACTGCACATTCCAAAATCATGATTTATATGAGTTGCTCTCGTGGTGACCTCTTCATATTTTCTTTAAAAATAGGAACTTAAGTGGGTTGTTATTATTATTATTATTATTATTATTATTTATTCTCTTCTTCCTGAGATGCTACAGGATGACTGGTGGAACAGAAGTAAGTTTGTGAAGTTTACCTTTTGTTATCCATCTGCAAAAAAAAAAAGTTCATGTTCCAATACTGCCATCTATTGTTCACTGTTTAGTAAGGCAGGATTCATGTGTGAGTGGCAGCACTAGCAAATGATCGCAGGCTTTGTTCATAACATATTGCCTCAATTTGCTATGTATGCCTGAACTAACATATATTTGTTTAATATGAAGTGCTGTACAAATGCTTTAAGCAGATGTGCAAAAATTGCTGCAAAGTAAGAAAGCTTTCAAAAATAGAAATGTTAATAGTTTATTTTGTCAAATAACAAATTGCCAAGTGAATGAACAAGAGAGAAATCTAAATCAAATCAAAATTTGGTGTGACAGCCCTTTGACTTTTAAACAGCATCATATTATCAGTTCTTCTAGGTTCACTTATACGCAGCTTTTGAAGGCACTCAGCAGGGAGGTTATTCCAAACATTTTGGAGAACTAACCCCAGATCTTCTATGGTAGGCTTATACAAATCCTTCTGTCTCGTCGTGTACTTACAGACAGACTGGATGATGTTGAGATCAGGGCTTGGTGGGAACATATCATCACTTACAGGCCTCCTTGTTCTTATTTATGCTGACAATAGTTCTTAATGACATTGGCTCCAAACTTAATCTACAGCAGGACAGCGACCCCAAACATACAGCCAATCAGACACCTGCCTAATGGTATTGCATAATGGATGAGTTTCTGCCTGTATTTATCAGAATTGAAGACATAATTAATTATGACTAGAGATGAGCGAACCAGAACTTAAATGGTCGGGTTTGTACCGGACAGTTATTGTCCGATGCTAAACGCCAAACACAAATTTCTCCCGGAAGTCCGCTGCAAAGTTCAGAGTTCCAGGGAAGTCGGTTGGAGAAAGATTCTCCGGCTTAAATGTCACGTTCCCTATTTTTTCAATGGGGTTCGGGTTCTGGTACAAGTGCAGGTACAGTTCTGGTACCTGAACCGAACTTTGAAATAAAATAAAATATAAGAAGCACTTTTTCCCCCCAAATTTGGGTGGAAAATGGGAGGTGCATCTTGTAGTCCGAATGCAGCTTACCGGGGGTTGCTGCAGTGGTGGAGCATGATAACAGGAGGCAGGGTCCCTTCCTCAAGAAGCCGGCGGCAGCAGAAGTGTGGCGGTGCTGCGGGCCCGGTGTTGGTGGTGAATATATCGAGGTGCATTGCTTTCCTGGTGGCCATTCCCCTGAAGCCTATGGCCAACGGCTCCAGGAAAATGGCCTCTGGGAAAGCAGTGCACTCCGCCCTGCTCACTGCCGACACAGAGCTGCAGCATCGCACCGCTGGGACACCCCTTCCTCCCGCCCAGGGCCCACAGCATTGCCCCACTTCTGATGATGCCAGCTTCCCAAGGAAGGGACCATGCATCTTGTGACCCCCTGCTCCACAGCCGCCGATTTTGTGAGGAAGGGACCATGCATCTTGTGACCCCTGCTCCAAAGCCGCCGCCCCCCAGGTAAGATACCTTAAATTCGGACTATAAGATGAACCCTCATCTTATAAAAAAATCTTTTTTTTCCTATTTTCTTCCCCAAAATTGGGGTGCATCTTATGGTCCAGTGCGTCTTATAGTCCGAAAAATACAGTATATTGGACATAAAAGGTCCACACAAACTCATTAAAATTCCAGGCTATTGTCATGTCATAACTTTTTTATTTTTCTGTCCACATAACCGTATTAGAGCTTGTTTTTTGTGAGATGTTGTACTTTTGAGTAACACCATTAATTTTACCACATAACATACTGAAAAACGGGAAAAAATCCAAGGGCGGTGAAATTGTGAAAAAAAAATGTTTTTGCCAATTGTTTTTATGGCATACTTTATGTGGTAAAAATGACGTGGCAGCATGATTGCCCAGATCAGTGTGATTACTGCGATACCAAACGTATCCAGTTTTTTATTATTTTAGTGGTAAAAAAAAAATCTGAAATTTGCAAAAAGAAAAAAGTTATTTTTGATTGTGTCGTCATTTTCATAGTTTTTTTTTCATATTTTGAAGTCCATCAAGTTCAACCTATAGACTTCTCCTGTATACAGCACCCTCTTCAGATCAACCCACTGATTTTCAGTTGGATTTAGGTCTGGACTCTGGCTTATTATTATTTATTATTTTATTCACTTATATAGCACCATTAATTCTGCAGCCTTTTACAGACATCAACATTGCTGTCCTCACTGAGGCTCAACATCTAAATTCCCTATCAGAGACTGTGGGAGGAAACTAGTGTACCTGGAGGAAACCCCTGCAAACACAAAGAGAACAAACACACACCTTGCCTTGGTGGGATTTGAACCCAGGATTAAAGTACTGCAAAGCAACAGTGCTAACCACTGAGCCACCATGCGGGTCCATACCAAAACTTTGATCTTCTTCTGGTGAAATCATTTGTTTGTTGATTTGGAAGTATGCTTAGGGTCATTGATGTGCTGCAAGGTGAAATTCCTATTCATATTCAGCATTTTAGCAGATGACTGAAGGTTTTGATGCAAAATTGAATTATAGTTGGAACTGTTGATAATTCATTCCACCTCGACTTCCCTCGAGCTGCCAAAAAACAACCCCAAAGCATAATGCTGCCTTCACCATGCGTCATTGTGGGTATGGTGTTCTTTTGGTGATATGGAGTGTTGGCTTTACACCAAAACATCAGTTTTGGAATTATGGCTAAAAAGTTTAACCTTGGTCTCAGCATGTTTTCTCACATGCTTTTGACAGACTTGAAAACATACCAGCGCTTGGATGTTTTTCTTTGTAACAAAAGGCTTCCTTCTTGCCACCCTACCCCACAAGCCAGACATATAAAGAATATGGGAGATTGCTGTCACGTGCACTACAACCAATACTTGCTAGAAATTGCTGCAGCTCTTTTAATGTTGCTGAAGGTCTCTTGGCAACCTCCAGGACCAATTTTTTTCAGCAATTTTTGAGTGATGTCCAATTATTGGTAATGTCACTATTGTTTCAAATTTAAGCCACTTCTTGATGATCGTCTTCACAGTGGTCAATAATATATTTAAAGCCTTGTAATTTTTTTCCCTTTTCCAAACTGTTAACTTTCAACAATGAGATCCCTTTGCTGTGTTGTAAGCTGTTTACGGACTATGACTTTTGCTGTAAACTAAGAAAATGGCAGGACAATCCTTCTAGAATAGCTAAGCTAAATATGGGATTAATCAGAATCACTGTAAATGATGGCAGCTGTGTGCTGATTATTTAAAGGGAATCGGTCACCACATTTGACCTATCTAACCTATTAACATGGACATACAGGTTATAGACAGCTGAATAAAGTCTTACCTGTATGCCTCATATGAGATGCCTTGTTGTTGAGAAATCATCTGACAATTACAATCAGCATATATACTATATACACAGGCATATCGCAACAATAAATACCTTATACAGGATACATTATTCAACTGCTGCTCAGCAAGATCCGTACACTATATTCAAAGAAGCAGAGTATGGCGATTCCCCTGTTGAGAATGAGGTGAGGATCAGGCAGGGAAAGTCCCTGTTTGAATTTATAAACACTGGAGAAAACTGAGTATAAGGCATATAAAAAACTTCATTAGTTATAATATAAATTCATAGTGAAAAATAATTACATTACAAATATGTGCAAATTGCAGAACAAGTCAATGAACAGGAATTCCCCAAAGGGTCTCCGCAAATACAATACAGCAAAGATTAGAGGTCAAATAAGCCCAAAATCCTAATTGTAACTACGGGCAACCTAGTCCTTATATGAGGAAAGGGGAGCAAAATGACCCAATGAGTAGCAGGGTAACCCCATAAAGGGGAAACAATCGAAAGATTCATATAAAAACTGGTGACAAGAACAGAAATCACAAAGTGACACAAGCAACTCAGGACATTAGGTGAGTTTCAAACATTATAGTGTTATTAAACAGCCGTACTATGTGGCATGTAAGTAAAGATAACTCACCAATAAGGTCACCAGAATTTGCTCTAGGAAGGGGGGAACAAGGCAAGAGCGGGCAGATGTGGAGGGTACAATTTGTTTGAATATAGTATATGGACTGAGGCATAGCTAGAGGTTCAGAACTGGAGAGGAAGGAACCAAACATATCTGAATGGGCTTCTAAACTAGGTAACAATGTTTACACCATCAGTGGCACACCCTAATCTTAGTAAGTAAAGGGAATCCTAAGCAAATGATGATTCTGTTGCTGAAATTAAATCACTATACAAAGAACAAGAATGATATTACCGCCATATAGTGTCTGTACAGTGGTGGATACCCCCACAGCCTCCCACACAATATGATGGCTCCCAGAGCAATACACAAAGTTTAAAGCCCCCTCAGCCCCGCACACAATAAAATGGCCCTACAGCCCCCCATGTATACATTATGATGGGCCCCACAGCCCTGCACACACAGTATAATGCCCCCCACAAGCCCCTACAAATATTGACTCATAAAATAAAATAAAAAAATAACTATTTACTCACCTAATCCTGGATTCTGGAGAGTCCGCCAGCACAGTCAGCATCCTGGCTCTACCTAAATTTAACTGTATCGGCATACGACACATGCTGATACAGTTAAGAGTGGCCTGCACTCCTAGTGGGCCCCATCGCTTTAGTGGGTCCCACCTCCCAGTAACTAAACTACATTATACCGATCTTTCCGAGCAGCAGTTGAAAAGAGCCTAGAAAGGAGCATGAACTGGGCATTGAAACAACACTGCAATATAGTGTTTGGCAGAGAAGGAAGTGAAACAAGGCAATGAAAAATATTTTAAAAAATGCATAACTTTACAATGTCTGGAGGTAAATTAAGTTTAAAAAGTTAGTCACTCTTTAAGTTTTCTTTCCGTTAGATATCTAATATTATCCAGCAGTCATTGCCATCATGAATCCTTCCCTGCACTGATGGCCTGATGTTGTAATGAGAGTTTTCTTTTTATCTACATTTTATTCACCTTTATGTAAAAATTAAAAAAAATCCCCATACTATGCAAGTGATTGATGTAATGTATATTTTCACCTGCTCTGCTCCCTTTACCATGTCTTGTCATTTTAATATGCTGCACTGTCTCACAATGGCAGTGAAAGCTTTGGGCAGTAGAGTTCTGCATTGTTGAAGTTACCACACCCAGAGCGACTGCCAGATATCATTACGTACCAAGTACCTGCGAGGCTGGATTTCTTACTGCGATAAACCCATACAAGCATGAAGGTTACAGGCTGACCTAAATTGTATGTACAGTACAAGCAAGACTAACCTTAGGCAGATCATTGCTCCGGCTCACAAAGCCTTCTATTCTCTGCAGATACAACTTCACACGAGAAGTGATTTTTCATACAAGAGACAGAGATTTATAATGTAATGTTTTCCAAATGTGGCGACAGGAATTAGCTGCCATTACACATACATCAATTTATAACCAGGCAAATTTTCAATTCTGAAATTTGGAAAATCCGGATGACTACCCTAAACAGAGCTCCATTCGTAACCATTCACTGTGCCACAAAAACCAGGAGGCAACGTAGAGGTTTTGCAGGAAATTGTCCCTTTCCTAAAATGCACTGCATGACGTCTGAACAAGATGAAGAAGAAAAGAAAGAGAACGACTTCAATCAGGGACAATGTCATCTATAAGGTAGCTGGATGTAAATGTTTTTTTGTGATACTAATTTTCATGTTTTAATTTATGTTAGGAGCATTTAAGGGGTTGTCCAAGTTTGTGAAGAGTCTACAGTCATTCTTTGTGACTGCAGATATCTGAACTCTCACAGTGCGCACTACACGCTGTCAGGATTCTTTGGTGCCTCTGACGATTTGCATACATGCGATCACATGCCGACTAGACATACGTGGCTTCACTCAATGAATGAATTGAGAGAAGCTGGACACATCTAGTCGGAATGTGACCAGAAGTATACAAATCACATACTTGTGCTCACATGACCATCCACTCTTGCCACCAGCAAGGCAGAATACTAAAAGTGTGCAGTGCAAGCGCTGTAAGAATTCAGAAGCATGCAGTCACATAGAGTGACTGCAGACTTTCGTCTCAAACCTGGACAAGCCCTTTAATTATAAAATTAAGCCCTGTAGCATGCCAATCTTAACAGCGTGTAATATACTCACTGTCAGGATTCAGCTCTGCTTGCAGGTTCCATCAGTCATCACACGGCCACTTCACTCATATGCGATTTTCATACATACAGTCACATGAGAACTAGCCTTTCTTCCTGCTTCTCTCTGTTTTCTACTGAAGATATTGAGAATTAGTAAGAGCAGCTCATCGACACATGACTGTTAATGTACAAATCGCATATGTGCTTGGGATGTTGGGGGGGGGGGCGCCATACTGAATTCTTGCCCCATTTGCCGGAAAACCTAGATATACCTCTGACTTATGTCACAATCTGGTCTAACTCACAGCCCTTGACTCCTTCACAGCTCACAGATATGCTAAAACTTTTGCAGGTCTACACCTGTAGCCCAACTGCAGCATATGGCCTGATTGTCCTCTCTTCAGCAGCAGCAACTCAACCTGGACCCTTTAGCCATCACTTAGCTTGTCTCATTGAGGGGAAGGTACACAAGAAAGGGCATTAAATCCAATTTTGCTGCAAAGGTCCCAGCCTTCCTTCTTAATTAGCCTGTCTCTCATCTGCAGACCATTTATGTGTCACCAGATGTAGAGCGTCCCTATCGCACATGGTAGGCCATGCTATCCATACTCAGTGAGTCTCACCGTCAACAACAGTTTGTGAGCCTCTGACGCACCCTCTGGGCCGTGGAGTACTCGGTAACCGGGCCGGTTGATGCTGGGAGATGTCACAGTGGCAGTGACCCAGTCTGTGACTCAAGGCGGTCAATTAAAGTGAAAGGTAGAAGGGGAATAAAGTTTTTATATATTGTTCGTGACGCCATCTGTGGTATGCAGCTACATGGAGCCGCCGCTACAGTGCAGATCCTCTGGAGCTGATCGTGACGCAGCAGAGTTGGTTCAGCTCTCCACAGGCAGAGCTTAGCTCCAGGACAGGATATAGTGATGCTATGAGGTAGATGTAGCTGTGCAGTGTAGTGCAGGTGATGGCGCAGATAATAATTCTAGGACACAGTGGGGTGTAGTCTTCAGATTTACTCACAGTTGTCAGACTCTAGGTTCCCAGTACCAGGGTAACCTCCCACACCGTCCTGTGTTTACCAAGGCCGGGGTTCAGCAATCTCCCAGGTGTTTCAGGAGTACATAACGGGACCCCATTCTGTGTGCCTTCCTCGGTCGTCTTCCTGCGCTGGTTCTCACCCTCCTGCCCTGCGCCTCGCAACCAGTGTCCCAAGCCGGTAACCTCGGATTTTGGCGGGCAACGTGCAATCCCCTGAATCCTATGCGGCTACCTTTTTAGCGATTTAGTTGCGGTTGTGAGCAGCTGCACCCTGAAAGTACAGTAGCCTCCGGTTTCTAGCTGAGCCTTGTAGTTCTCCACTAGTTAGGGGCCGGTTCCCTTTGCGGCCTGATCCCTCCATGTTCCTGTAGATTCGGGCGCACAGGTGGCTTCTGCACTCGCCGTGCCCCTGGGATCCCCTCACTCCTGGAGCCTTCCATCTGCTCCCGTCCTCTTCCAGCCTGTCCTCCTGGGCCTCTCAATCTGGGCCCTCTTCTCTGAGCAGAGCTCCTACTGAGCTCCTGCTACCACTCCTTCTCTTCTCAGACTGATCTGTCTCTTCCAAGATGGTTCCCCCTTTTATACTCCTACTCAAAGTGCTCCCTTGTACTGCTTCCTCCACCCACACCCACTACATGGTTCCCCCCACTTCCAACCAGGGACAGGGCTCAGCATAAGCCAGTGCATCTTGCCCCACCTGCTGGTCTGGAATGGTGTAGTGTTGGATGCAGGTGGGTGGGTCCCGGGCAGTACTCCCTCCTTACCTGAGAGTAGGATACCACACCTCTGGGTGAGATGCAGTATCTCTGTGGCGACTGAATCCGCAGGGGCGCCACACCTCCCTCTCCCTATGAGCCTCTACTTCACTCACTAAGGAGCACTCAGTCTCCATTGTAATGCAATTCACTCGCTGCCATTTCCGTCTGCAGTTGGTCTTTCCCATTGGTCTGATAGAACTCCGCTGTTCAATAGACAACTCTCTATATCACCTCAGAGACTGCTGCTTACTGTGGCACTCACTCCTGCAACTCTCTCTAAGGAAGCTTACTAGGTCCCGCTCTCTTGGGTATATGCACAAGAGCACAGGCACATCCCCAGCAGGGGTATGCTCACAATTTGGGCAAATGACTGCCCACCCCAATGTATCACCACTTCTGGCTAAGTTTATTATTAAAGGGAATCTGTCACTAGGTTCTTGATACGCCATCTGAGAGCAGCATAGTATAGGGGCAAAGACCTTGATTCCAGCAATGAGTGATTTACTGAGCTGCTTGTTGCCATTTTGATAAAATCATTGTTATAGCTGTTGCAGATCTTCCAGTTCTCTGAATGCTGAGCTCTGTATAACCCTGGCATTCTGTCCATATACAGTGTACACAGAATATACATTTATAGAGAGCTGATAAAATATGGAGGACTACCTGGCAGCAGGTTTACTAGTCCTCTAGTGATAATCTCCTGCTTATAAAACAGTGATTTTATCAAAACTACAGCAAGCAGCTCAATAAGTGACACATAGCTGGAATCAGGGTATCTGCCCCTATATTATGCTACTCTCAGGATAGGTGTCAAAAAACCTGGTGACAGATTCACTTTAAGTGACAACCAATATGATTAGCAGCTACAGTGGCTTTGAATAATAACAATAACTTTTTAGGAAAAAACTTAAAGGGGTTCTCCACTACTGGACATCCCCAGGTAAATCCATTCTGGACTTAAATTGGATACTCTCCTCCTCCTGCAGCTGCACCATTCCTGCAATGTCGGCACTGCTGTTCCAGGTAGTGATGTAACATTGTTGTGTTACATGCAGGGGTGGATTAAGAGTAGCAAGGGCCCCGGGCCGTTTAGAAGGTGCGGGCCCCCCAGCCCCCCCCCCCCACACACCTGATGTATCACGTGACATGTCACATGAACCCCTGTGATAGATCATGTGATAGTTCACGTGAAATTAATTTGGCACAATATTAATATATTATTTATAATAGTTTTTTTTACATTAATTGTATGACTTAATATTGAGCACAAATAATTATGCTGACCTCCCCTATATACAGTATGAGAGCCTACCTACACACAATATGAGCTGCCACATAATCCTCCTATACACAGCAGGAGGCCGCACGTAGCCATCTATACACAGCGGGAGGCCGCACGTAGCCATCTATACACAGCGGGAGGCCGCACATAGGCATCTATACACAGCGGGAGGCCGTACGTAGCCATCTATACACAGCGGGAGGCTGCACGGTGCCATCTATACACAGTAGGAATCCACATGTAGCCATCTATACACAGCAGGAGGCCGCACGTAGCTATCTATACACAGCAGGAGGCCGCACGTAGCCATCTATACACAGCAGGAGGTCGCACGTAGCCATCTATACACAGCAGGAGGCCGCACGGTGCCATCTATACACAGCGGGAGGAAGCACGTAGCCATCTATAAACAGCAGGAGGCCGCACGGCACCATCTATACACAGCAGGAGGCCGCATGTAGCCAACTATACACAGCAGGGGGCCTCACATAGCCATCTATACACAGCAGGGGGCCGCACATAGCCATCTATACACAGCAGGGGGCCGCACTGCTCCATCTATACACAGCGGGAGGCTGCACGGCGCCATCTATACACAGCGGGAGGCTGCACGGAGCCATCTATACACAGCAGGGGGCCGCACTGCGCCATCTATTCAGCGCAGGAGGCCGCACATCTATACATCTATACACATCTATAGCTATCTATACACAGTGGGAGGCCTCACGGGGCCATCTATACACAGCGGGAGGCCACACGGGGCCATCTATACACAGCGGGAGACCGCATAGCGCCATCTATACACAGTGGGAGGCGGCACGGCGCCATCTATACACAGCAGGAGGCCGCATGGCGCCATCTATACTCAGCGAGAGGCCGCACGGCGCCCCCCAGATGCAGCGGGAGGCCGCTCGTAGCCATCTATACACAGCGGGAGGCCGTATGGCGCCCCCCAGAGACAGCGGAAGGCCGCACGGCACCCCCCCAGACTCTCTCACTCACACACACACTCACCATCCCCCGGCTCGGCTCCAGTCGTCCAGCTCCTCTCCGGTGCAGCAGTGCAGGCCGGGCGCACACTGCGTGACGTCACACTCGCAGACACTGCTCCTATCTGTGACGCGGTAGAAGAAGAAGCAGCGGCCCTGCGCAGCTGTTGGGGGAGTGGTTCGTGGGCCCCCCCGCCTCTGCCTGCCGGTATGTGCCGCATTGGCGCCGGCACCGCTCATATTATAATGAGGGCAATCTGGCCCCGGGCGGTAGCCCAGATTGCCCTCATTATAATCCGCCTATGGTTACATGTGGTTGCTTGTCAACAGCAGCTCAACAATATTCCATCAAGGTGGTCATCCTTTCCTATGAAATGTTAAAGGCTGTTGCCAGCATGTGACACAACATGTCACTTCTCTTTGCAAGGGCAAAGTGCATAGAAGCAAGGGACGGGGTTTTAACCTGGTGTTGATAGGAGGACACTCTCTTTAAGCGTCACCCTAACTCTATCCCGTCATGTCACTTCCAAAGACATACGCATCTCCTGGTGCTCTGTAGAAAAGGTATCACTCTTATAAAAGGTATGTGGATTCTGCAAGTCATTATAGATCTACCTTTTGTTGTATTTTGTTATCAGTTTGGAGATTTGTTACGGGGACCTCTTGTTCCGTGGTCGATTCGCCTGTCTGCTGAACTATTGCCCGTTTCTTCCCAGTCCTTATGCTGATGGTTCCTATTGCCTTTATTTTTCCTTTCTGGGTTTCCTCCTCTTCGGGTGTTTCCCATTGTCCCGTTTTGCTTGCCCTATCACATTCTGGGTTGGGCTGTAAACATTCTCCCTTTACTACACTTCCTAGCAGGCTATACTTCTAAGTGGATTAGTGCTAAGGAGTTCCAGTTCTTCAGCAAAGGGATTTTCCCTGCTAGAAAAACACCGTTTGTGTTTCTGCTGTGGGTCTGTTTGTCTGCTTTCTCAGCACCTTCCCTTTCTTCTCAGTTAGGCTGGTGGGAGAGTACTTGTTTCATTTATTATTCTCCTTAACTCTCCATATTTCTCCTTCGTGTCCATGCTTTAAGTTTCCTCACCCTGGGTCTTTGTATCCCTCTGCACACTTTCTCTTTCCTTGCTAGCTGTGCACAGCGGTCTCCCCTCTGGTTCCTCAGGAGGTATGAGAAACCCCTCAGCAGCATTTTAAGGAGCCAGGTCCAAGGTGATGTTTTTTAGTTGTTCGGCTAGGCATTATATCTAGCCTATACAGGGAGCAGTAAGATGGGGGGGGTGGCTTCTCTGTGTTGTAGGCTTTACTATTCCCGTTACCTGTGTATGAGTGAGTTAAGTGCATAACAATTTAAATGACTAGAAATAATGACTAATAAGATGCAGAATAAGAACATGCTCAGTACGTGCATGAGAACAGCAGATGTTCAGTTTTAAAAACATAGAGACTATCTGTGCAAATGCACCAAGGACTTATTTTGTAAGGATGCGTGAGTCCTTGGAAATTACAAACACTTGCCAATGATTAATAGCTCTATTATGACACAATATGTTTTATCAGCCAATATATTATAACCTGTACATACTGCACAAAATGAATGCAAATGCACAATCACGACCATCATCTCTGAAATTTGACTATTACCATATATGTGAATTTCTTACGATGTATACATCTAACATTAACTGCTATTTAGAAAAACATATGCTATGAAAGATCCAGGTGTATTTTGGCTAATTGTATGCTCTTTAACCCCTTACTGACACATGACTTAATGGTACGTCATATGTCAGCTTCCCTGTTTTTGGTGTGAGCTCAGAAACTAAGCACATATATTTGACAGCAGATGATGGCTGCCTCTAACAGCTCCGCCCACGGCTTTTAACCTTTTAAATTCTGCTGTCAATCTCCAACAGCGGCATTTAAAGTGTGCAGCCCAGGGCGTGCATTCCCACAACTTGATCACATGCGCCCCTATGGGCTGCTGTGACTGCTGGAGGTCTGCTGAAGAACCCCACGCCTTTCATCATGGCATTCCTGCGAAAGCCAGCCTGTTGGTGGTGTTCATAGAAGATCGTGATTTTTACTACATGCAGCAATATTGTGGATAGTACAAGTGATCAGCCGATAGCAGGTTTAAGTTCCCTAAGGGGACTGAAAAATACTATAATAAGTAAAAAAAATATATATGTTTTGAAAAACTAAGAAAATGCGAAAATTCAAATCACCCTTCTTTTCCCCCCATTAAAAAAAACATTTTTAAAAGTAAATATATGTGATATTGCTACATCTGTAAAAGTCTAATCTATCAAAATATACAATTAATTAACTTGATCTGTAAATGCTGTAATGAGAAAAAAAATCAAAAGCCAGAATTGCAGTTTTTTGTCCACTGCAAAATCGCAGCAAAAAAAAAAAAAGCAATAAGTGATCAAAACATCGTATCTACCCCAAAATGGTATCAATAAAAACGTCAGCTCAGGCCACAAAAAACAAGTCCTCACACAACCCTATTGACCGGAAATTGAAATCGTTACTGACTCAGAAGATAGTAACAAAAGCATATTTTTATATACAGTTGAAACCATAAGTTTACATACACTATATAAAAAGACATATATGCATGTTTTTCTCAATATCTGACATGAAATCATAATAAACCTTTGCAGTTTTAGGTCAATTAGGATTACCATAATTTTTAATATTTACCAAATGGCAGAATAATTAGAGAAAGAATGTTTTAAGGCATTTTTATTACTTACTGCAAAGTCAAAAGTTTACATACATTTCATTAGTATTTGCTACCATTGCCCTTAAACTGAATGACTTAGGTCAAACGTTTGGGATATCCTTTCACAAGCTTCTCACAATAGTTGGTCGGAATTTGGGCCCATTCCTCCTGACAAAACTGGTGTAACTGATCCAGGTTTGTAGGTCGCCTTGCTCACACCTGCCTTTTCAGCTTTGCTCATACATTTTCAATAGGATTGAGATCAGGGCTTTGTGATGGCCACTCCAAAACATTGACTTTTTTATCCTTAAGCCACTTTGTTACCATTTTGGCAGTATGCTTCGGGTCATTGTCCATTTGGAAGACTCATTTCCGCCCAAGCTTTAACTTCCTGGCTGATGTCTTGAGATGTTGCTTCAGTATTGCCACATAATCTTCTTTTCTCATGATGCCATCTATTTTGTGAAGTGAACCAACCCCTCCTGCAGAAAAGCATCCCCACAACATGATGCTATCACCCTCGTGTTTCACAGCTGGGATGGTGTTCTTAGACTCCCAAGCTTCTCCCTTTTTCCTCCAAACGTTACGATGGTCATTATGCCCAAAAAGTAAAATTTTAGTTTCATCAGACCACAGGGCATGTCTCCAAAAATTAAAGGTCTTTGTTCCTGTGTGTATTTGCAATCATTAATCTGGCTTTTTTATGCTTGTTTTGGAGTAATGGCTTCTTCCTGGCAGAGTGGCTTTTCAGCCCATGTTGACACAATACTCGTTTCACTGTGGTTATTGACACAATCTTACCCGCTTCCGCCATCATCTTCACAAGGTCTTTTTCCTTGGGTTAATATGCACATGTCGGACCCAAGCACATTCATCTCTGGGACACAGAACCCGTCACCTTCCTGAGAAGTATGATGGTTGGACATTCCCATCTTGTTTGTACTTGCATGTAATTGTTTGTATAGATGAACAAGGCACCTTCAGGTATCTTGAAATTGTACCAAAGGATGAGCCAGACTTGTGCAAGGCCACAATTCTCTTCCTGATATCTTGGCTGATTTCTTTAGACTTTTCCATGATGCTACACAAAGAAGCAGTGTGTTTCAGTTGTGTATTAAAATACATTCACAAGTGTGTCTCTAATTAAGTCAGATGTTGCCAAAAAACCTATCAGAAGCTTCCAAACACATGACATCATCATATGGGCAGTCCAGAATTGTTAAAAGGCATAGTAATCTTACGATACGTAAACTTTTGACTTTGCAGTAAGTAATAAAAATGCCTTAAAACATTCTCTCTCTCTCATTATTCAGGCATTTGACAAATATTAAAAATTATGGTAATCCTAATTGACCTAAAACGGGAAAGGTTTATTCTGATTTCATATTGAGAAAAACATGCATATGTGTCTTTTTATATAGTGTATGTAAATTTCTGGTTTCCACTGTATATATAAATATATTTTTTAATTTTCAATTTTTTTCCATACTTAAATGAAAAAAAAAGCTATGCATGTTTGGTATCACCATAATCGCACTGACCTGGAGAATCATATTGTAAGGTCATTTTTACCATATAATCAAAGTTGTAAAACCTTGGAATTTTTTTCCTGCTTTCCAGAACATCACATGATAAAATTAACGGTGTCATTCAAAAGTAGAAGTAGTCCTGCAAAAAGCAAAAAAGGTTATGGCTCTTGGAAGAAGGGAAGGAAAACTTGAAAGGGCAAACACAGAAAAATTGTCCAGTTGGGAAGGGGTTAAACTTCATGGGCATGTCAGCATGAGTTAAAGCCAGCAAAAAAAGGCATTCAGTAGAACATTAAGGGCTCAGATTAATCATCTGAATTTTTTTTAACTCACTTTTCTTTTTGGCTTATGGTTTTCATTGCTATTTTGTTATTTAAAATTCTTCAAAATGGAGCACATGCTTCTTGAATTTTGTGCAAAATCAAAAATGCCCTTTTCATTTTCTTGCTTTGCGAGTTTTTAGTGCAAAGATTCGCACATTTTGCAAAAAATTGCTCCAAAATATATGGTGTATATAAAATCACCCGGGGAGGGGGGGATCTGGAGTACATTTATGTCAAATTTTGTAACTTTTTAAAAAAGTCACATTTGATGAATGAGTCTAAATCATCTAGAAAAGCCAGAACAACAAAGGACAACTTTAAAAAAGTTGGAAATCCTTTGATGAATTTGTCACACTAAGTAAGAGGTATTCACTCAAAACTGCCAAAAATACATTGAGGAATCAGGCCCTAAAAATATTTAAGGATGCGGTTAACAAACTATACAGGTACAAAGAGTTGAGAGTGACCTAAAGCCCCTGGCCCATAGCAAAAAATCTATAATGTGGCAGAGGTTCCATTTGGCCAAGGTGCAACAGGTGACTCTGCACCCTCTTTAACTACAACCCTACATTTCAACTACGGAGCAACATGAATACACAGGCCATCAAATCACAAATATATACCTACTAGTGATTTTTTTTACTGCCCTCACTGTCTCCAGAACTAATGTAACAAAGGGACAACAATGCAGTATAGAGGAAGACATAGCTGAAGTTAGACACATGAGCTCATGTAGTTCTGCGTGTGGTGCTCATACTCTATACTCAAAAAATTGAGATGTTCTGAAAATGTTGTTTCCATTTCTTTATCATTTATACATAATCTATATTAGAGATAAAAGATCTTTTGAAATTTGAATTCTCCAGCTTTGCCGAATTTTACCCAAAAATTTGATTTGAGGTGAATCTCAATACTATAATTGCCCAGAAATTGCCAAAAGAGCTTACATGCTACAGGAGAGAGAGGAAACTGCTGACCATAAGAGCTTACACTCTATAGGAGAGAAAGACTTACCCAGTGAAAACGATGGAAAATGACTCTGCTATACAAACTGTGCACCTCTGGGAGACGCTGATTCTGTGATGGCCCCAGTACTGACCACCACTGTACAAGGTATGATAATTCGCTAGATGTCATAGCAGCAGGGTATTATGGGGTGCGGCTACGAAAAAAGATGTTAGCCTGCTCTCAGCAGTGTAGGAATAGTTGCTTTTTTTTTTTGCAAACTGTGAATTGAATCTCAAAGTGTTTTAATTCATGTGAATCTGTGAATTCCAGGAAATTCGACTCAAACTCAGTCCTCCATCAATCAATATGCTCATCTCAACATGTCTATCGATCCTGTGATTTTCATAATTCCATGACTTTTCCTTCTTTGTATTGCAATGTAAGGAGATGGACATACTTCCCACATTCACCCCTTGTAATGTTGTGTTGTGTAATGTGAATTGTGATATGCATTAATAATGTTGGTATTGTTTGTTGCCCATCAGTAGGGAGAGTTAGAGTTAACGATTGGGACTAGCCCAGAGTAAGAGTGGTAAGGTGCAGGGACAGAGACAGTTTCCTGTCAGAACGTCAGATAGGGCCCAGCGTGCACAGAAAACAGATCTAGTCTAATGTGAGCAGTGGCGCATGACATTGGTGTCCCTAATGTAAGAGGAAACCAAGAGTGAGGCCTAGCAGTGCGGCTCAGAGTTTAGAACTCAGATAGGTAACTGGCCTAGACTGGACAGAGTACGTGATATGAAGAAAGTGCCCCAGGTGGGAGTGAGTTCCAAGGCGACCGGCCATACTGGTAATAAAGTTCCCTAGAGGGGAAAAAAGACGCTGAACCTCGGGTTGAGAATAGGACGCTTGCTAACTGGGCTGTGGTGAAGTAGAGAGGAACGGTGAAGATATAGGACAAGCAGGTAAAGTGAAAGGATTTGAAACTGCATGTGGAAAATGTTCTGTGTTGTGAATAAACCATTCGTCAAGTTGTGTACCCGCTATCTACTGTATATAATCCCTACCAAATTATAGTTCAGTAAAAAGTTTATTTTTGATTGGTGGTCTCCCTCATTGAACTGTCAAACACCTGGTTATGGCCAACAAAATTCATCAGTTAAATGTGGCTTGCAAGGGCGTAGCGCCCCCATAGCACAAGTCCACAGACTCAGCTGGAACCCCCACTTTCATGTAGGATGTCGAGGTGTGAGAGACAAGTACCTACCACTTCGCGCCATATTACAGCATTTCAATGGCGAAGAGTGTATGTTACTACTAAGGGGGCTTAAAAAGTAACCTTATAAGGGATGATGGAAGACAGAAAGATGGCATTGACAGGGCATTTTTTTTTTGTTAGACTGGGGTGGAAGCACAATGCAGACTTACACTTTCTCCTAAATAGCGAAAGGGTCAGAGAGCAATTATTCATTCAGCTTAATAACATTGTGGGGAAAATATGAGACAGGTTGAAATTTTTGGTTAAAGACAATGATGAATTGATGCATAAGTTTTACTATATACAGTACTTCTTTAATAAAGCAGGAGCCAACCTTCACATGTCAAAAAATGAAACACTGGACAACAACATGAACAGACGATGAAAAATATTCAAATAGAAAGTAAAAATATTCACAAAAGTAATACAATATACAAAAAAATTATTCTCTGCTCTCCATATCATTAGGAAATAAATCAGTGGTCGAGTCTGACAAGTTTCTAAATTTGTCTTGGTTGATTCTTGTTGTCCGTTCGCGAAGCTTGTTAACCCAATAGATCTCCGAGTGCATGTACATCTTGCATTTATTAAACTTGCGAATGATGACAACTATTTTCTTCAGGAATATGGGAGATCTTAGAGTGTAAAATACAAAGACCTGAACACCCTGAGTATAAAACATAAAAGAGCATTACATAAGTTTCAGTAAAAAGGATAATTGTAAAGTCTAGTCTACATGAGCAATAAGAGGAAAGCTCAGAGGGGTTGTCCCATCAGAACAACCTCTGTCCATATGAATGCTTTAGAGGGGAGTGTCACCTGTTTGGGACTGAGCAATGCAAAACTAAAGGAACAAAACTAAAAGAGCATGTGTAATACAACAGGAAATACACTATGTGAGCACAACCATCTTACCACCGCCATATTTACAAAATAGGGGGTTCCAGGAGTAGGACCTCCCATGACCATTACCACTAAACTACCCTTACAGGAGTAGTCCACCTAATCTACGATGAAGACTGAATACCCCAACCTCCAACTTGTTTATGGTTTCTTTTATTTGCATTTTAACCATAGAACAAAACCCAATCCACCATCCTCATCAGATGGAGCTATCCACTGCTGGACTTCATGAGTGCTTTATGGGGTCGGGCAACGTTATCAAGTGACCCAACACTAAAGGACACTTTTGGATCACTCTATTACCCAAAATGCTCTTTGAACACCCATTGCTACTCCCCAATATCCCTTAAATTATATTAATAGATAAAGAAATTAAAGAATTAGGATGCTGACGATAATACAGTCCCTTAATATACAAGTATCAGGTTCAGTAATACAATAGAGAACACAACAATAGGATCCTGTGTGTTTATATTATTAGTTTGTATTTTCCCCAAATTAGAACTTTACATTGTAACAAGTGAAGGTCTGATCTCCAAGACTCCAACGATTACGAGAACAAATACTTTTGCTACAGCCCCCTCACCTGGGGTTCAAGGCAGAACACCAACAATCAGTAAATAATGGTATATCCTGGATATCTACAGTTTCTACCAGTACTCTACAGTATATAAAATATTTGCTATTGATTTGCCCTTAGACGTTAAAGTAATTTACCTGAGTTGAGCAGCATATGCAAAATAGGAAGCTGAAAATTAAATTGGTATTGTCATCAGTCTCTATGAGCATCAAATACCCAAGTACCCAGGTGACTCCCAGGAGAGACGCAACTGAGAATGTGGCCAATGTCTTCTTTAAAAATGATATTTTTTTTGTTCTAGATACAAAACACAAAAATACAATAATAGCGAATAACTATAATATATTCTCTAACACTAGAAGGTAATAAGCTCTGTCACCCATGTAACCCTCTAGTGATTAAAAAAAAAAGATATTATACATATTACACAGTTTATATGCAAATTGCCTCTTCAGAGAGGAAGAGGACTTGAACTCTAGCGTTACCTATTGGAAGTAGCAATCCTAAAAGTCAAGATCGACTCTTTAACGGGCCTTGAGTTCAAGTCCTCTTCTTCTCTGAAGAGGCAATTTGCATATTTAATTTACCATAGTAGTAATGAATGGCTTATAGGCCTCCTTACATTGGCATGTCACTCTCCCAAGAAAAAATTTTACTTATTAGATCCTACACAATATCTGGTTTTAACTTATTGCTTATGCGTGGAAAAGCATAGTCCACTACAACAAAAAAAGGTCTCCCACTGGTCCACTATATGCCAAAAGGACACATTTTGGCATGTACCAAATGAATACAGCTTTAAAAATATATTTTCCATACATTACGACTCAAGAGTTTCTAGTGGGAATTTTTTCGAATGTAGTTCACAGAAGAAGAGTTAAACACTTAATCTGGTTTCATGCATCCAATATTCCCGGACTGTGATGTCCGGACTGCCATGCTAATATACAGTGGGGAAAATAAGTATTTGATACACTGCCGATTTTGAAAGTTTTCCCACCTACAACGAATGTAGAGTTCTGTAATTTTTATCATAGGTACACTTCAACTGTGAGAGAAAGAATCTTAAAAAAAATCCATAAAATCACATTGTATGATTATTAGATAATTAATTTGCATTTTATTGCATGAAATAAGTATTTGATCACCTACCAACCAACAAGAATTCTTTTTAGGTGGGAAAACTTGCAAAATCAGCTGTGTATCAAATACTTATTTTCCCCACTGTATGCCTATGCTGTTATGTTCTGGTCCAAATACTCACAACTCATCCAGACAACACAGTCTACACTCATGAATGTTGGACATGTGAAACCAGCTTATGGTCTCCATAAACATTACAAAAATGTCGGCCGAACCAGACGATTCCAACCATAACAAATGATTGTCGGCTGGATCATTGAAATTAATGATTGTACATTTTAACTGATGCTGAGAAGACAAATGTTCGTTGTCATTCAAAAGACCAATTGAGCCTGTTTCATTTTTTTGGGGCAGTAATCAGCGACGTGGCTGGTGCAGTTGAGATATTTTTTTCCTGCTGGTGATCAACTATTCAATGGACCATCAAATGACCATTCATCAGCCCATATTTGTATCCTGTGAATGATGGCCTTTATTCTCACTTTCTTCTGAAAACACTGGGTTCTTTTGTCTCCCTGCTGTGCTGGTCTTCTCAAATTAAAAAGTCTCAAGATTTCCCTAATATAGTATTGTGCAGAATAGCTGTGCTAGATTGATTGAAAACATATAGTAAAATGGAAAAGTAAAAACTAAGTGTCTGTTTTATTTTGATTTGTAATCTTTGTGAAATTGTCTAGAAAAGTGTTTGAATTTGGCTTTAGGTTAGAATTGCCAACTCTCTCATTAGCTCTGAAAAGCGCTAGATTAAAGGAAACACCCCAAAAGTCAACAAATCTCCTGGGCCAAGCCTGCCTGAAACCCAAAATTGGAAAACGGTTTGCCGTTTTGTTAGTGGTGACACTTTATCTTTGCTGGACCAAAACTTCTCATTTACTTTGAAACCCAAGGTTGCTAACCATGCAGAAATATCGGGACAATCCTTTAAAAAATAGGGCACTTTTTTCTCCTGTCCATACAAAAATTTGAAGTGTCCTTGAATTTTCTTGAAGCTGGAAAAAGTTGTACAGATTATTATGACTATAATTATCCTATTTTTTACAGTTCATAGTGAATGCTGATGTGTTTATATCAGAATTATGGGCTGTTATAATAGATAACTTAAAGTCCTAATGATTAAATATTGTTTTATAATGCGTCCATAAAAATGTTGTCTGGGTGTGATTTTTGGATAAGTTGTCCAAATAAAATGCAAAGTTAAGTTGGCAACCCTGCTGAAACCTCTCATCCCATCCACTACCTGAAGAAACCTGGTTTGCCATTTCTGCTATGAGAACACATCCCAAGAAAACGCCGACTGTGTTTTACCTGAGGCATCTTTTCTGACGTCTTTTTGGATGGCTTTGTTTTACATTCCATGTATAAAATAGTGGCGGCTTCCAAGCACAGAGAGAAATGGAACAGTCACTTATTTTAGCCGCTTCACATCTTTCAAAGCGAAAAGCAGAGTAAAGAAGTGACAAAACATGCAACATATGCAGACCAAGTCATTTTGACATTGCAGTACATATGTTCAATCATTCTTTTGAAAGTTTTTAGTGTTTTTCAGGTGGATTCCACATGGACCGGAAAAAGACATGTATGTCATGTACACATACCCTTAAACCAGTTATTCCAAGAGGTTTCTTCAGAAAGTGAATGGGACGTTGAGAGACGGGGAAAAAGCCATGGAGGGTGTGTGGCGTCAAAAAGTGTGAGACTACGAAAGAAATTGGCTGGCTGTAAATGAATGGTCATCCCATATGATTGTTGTCAAAAGCTGTCAAGTATGCGGAAGGGTCCCAAAACTGGCCTGGCCTTGAAGGCTATGCCCAATTACTTGCCTATCCATGCTGCCCCAATAGCTGTCTATACCAGTTACCTGATTAGTTCTGTCTTTTTCTTTGTAATTGTGAACACAACTGCTATCACAATGTAAATGTTTAATGTAAGAATGAGGCCAACAGGCAGGAGAAAAGACCACAGCATCGGCTTAGAAATATCAAACTGCTTTTCTTTATTTTCAGCAAGAAGCCAACAACTGTAATAAGACAGAATAAAAGAGATTGTAATTCCTACTATCACAATTAACTGAAATGAATAGCTAAACAAAAGTTATGTCAAATTCAGTCAACAATGAAAAAAATGCAATTGCAACATTGTGCTTTACATTTTGTTTACACTGCATGTTGACCTGGCAACATCATTCATCAGGCCAGTACAACTATCACCACACCAAAATGTTGATGGTTCTTTATGTAACAAAAAGTGTGTATATACTGTATATACATATGTATATGTGTGTATATATATATATATATATATATATATATATATATATATACGTATATGTGTGTATATATATATATATATATATATATACACATGTATATGTATATATATGTGTATATATACACTGCTCAAAAAAATAAAGGGAACACTCAAATAACACATCTTAGATCTGAATGAATGAAATATTCTCATTGAATACTTTGTTCTGTACAAAGTTGAATATGCTGACAACAAAATCACACAAAAATCATCAATGGAAATCAAATTTATTAACCAATGGAGGCCTGGATTTGGAGTCACCCCCAAAATTAAAGTGGAAAAACACACTACAGGCTGATCCAACTTTGATGTAATGTCCTTAAAACAAGTCAAAATGAGGCTCAGTATTGTGTGTCCTCCACATACCTGTATGACCTCCCTACAACACCTGGGCATGCTCCTGATGAGGTTGCGGATGGTCTCCTGTGGGATCTCCTCCCAGACCTGGACTAAAGCATCCGCCAACTCCTGGACAGTCTGTGGTGCAACGTGACGTTGGTGGATGGAGCAAGACATGATGTCCCAGATGTGCTCAATCGGATTCAGGTCTGCCGGACAGGTCGTGGATGAGAGGTATGTGTCCCCGAAGTAGCAGGCTTTGGTGATGTAGGACCTGGAGAAGCAGGCTCCAGCACACATAGTGCTGAGAGAAATTTAATGGGCCCGGATTACAGGGCCGGGTTTTACAAGCAGCTGAAAGAGCTGGGGGGGAACAGCTGTCCACTTACCTCCAGTCCAGGTCTGGCTGATTTAAGACAGCTGCACCTGTCTCAGTCTGTCTGTGTGTGTTGGGCAAGGTGAGCAGACCTTGCATGTGCTCCTTAGACTCTGCAGGAGGCAGAGTAAGGCACTTTGTTTAAACGCCTGAGACCGTGCTGCATAGACTTGTTATTTTGAGCTTTGTTCTGTTATTCTTTTTTGTGCCAGGAAAAGGCTGTTACTTTTGTTTCCTCACTGGTGTATGGACACTAAATAAACCACCAGTTTGTTTGAACCCACGGACTGCATCACTGTGTGAACCTGTGCCTACCTCCAATGCGGCTCAGTGAGTACAAATCCCTACACTAGTCATTGATAAAAAACCTCATGCCGGGGGGGCGTGGCCAGCTATGGATCTGTGAGGACACACACACCAGAGCTCCTCCACATCAGTTGTGAAAAGATCTAATTAACCGGCTCTACAAGGCATGGGAAAAGCCAAAAAAGGCAGGAGTACTGTCTCTGCATCACCAACAGCCATTGTGCAGGGAAATATCCAAGCTTATCTCCTGTGCAGCAGCTTATCAGCACCTGTAACAGCTACCACAACAACAGAGACCTGGACACACAGAGGTAATATGCAATCAGTTCCTGCCTCCCCCTCCCAAATGCTTGCTTTGGAGACTCACTCCAGCCACAGTATGAACTCTGCTGAAGATCGTGGCTTCTGCAGGGTATTCACTACTGCAGTTACATCTACAAGTACACATGTTATGTCCAAGATGGCGCTGACCTCCTGTGTGGAGTCAGAGACAGACAGGCACAGAGGGGGCAGGGCACAGGAGGGAGTGAATGCAGACCAGCCCCTACAAAGCGATACAGTGGAAAGTGAAAGTGGAGTCTGTGCATCTGAAACAGAACAGGATCTCGCAGCTCCTCATAGAAGATTAATTAACCCTATCCCTCCTGATAACATACCTCCACAGAGGGCCCTTTTGAGTCAACTATCCACACAGGAAAATACAGCTGGCTTAGAAAAAGCATTTAATCACAGCTCACTGTGTGCTCAGGATCATATATTAACCCCTTTGGAGCCTGCTCAGAATCTCATGGATCTCTCTTCAGAGCCTCTAACAGGGGTTCCACAACTTCTAAGAACACAAACCGAACAATCCATGGTTGATACCACTAAATATCCTACTTCCACAGAACCCTCAATTGCACCACAACCAGCACCATCATGGGTCGCGAGCTCACGACCAGTGACTTTGGCTGACATTCAAACACTTTTGCAATCTTTCCCAACTAAAGAGGATATGACCTCATTTGCAAAATACATTGTAGAGGAGTGCAAACAGGAATTTGCAAAACTGCAATCTGATGTGGTTACCCTGACAACGAGAGTGGACACCATAGAACAGAACATGACTATTACCTCTACCACTATCACAGCGCTCCAGGATACAATACACGTCCAATCTGCCCATATCATCAACCTCCAATCTCACCTGGACGACTTGGAGAACCGCGGAAGACGAAACAATCACATATTCAATAAAATACTAGGGGCCCCCCCTTCCTCCGTGATAGAGCTAGACAGAGCTCACAGGGCATTACGCCCTATGGACTTAGACCCCAATAAACCAAGAGATGTCATCTGTCGAGTCCACTGCTACAAAGCTAAGGAGGAGATCCTGCTCAAATCCAGGGACAGCTCTGCAACAATGTACAAAGGCAAGCAGTTGATGATCCTCCCTGACTTGTCTAGGCGGACATTATCAATGAGAGCAGCTTTGAAACCACTCACAGACGCACTCAGGGAACGGGATATCCCCTACTGTTGGGGTTTCCCGTTCTCCCTTCAAGTTAGACACAATGGACGCTCAGCGAGACTACTCACCCCGGGAGACCTGCCGGAGTTTTTAAAACAACTCAATCTCCCACAAATATCGATCCCACAGTGGTTCCAGTTTTTCACACTGTCTTCGGCTTTAGAGGACGGCGGAACTCGCCGTGGGCGGGACAGAGAGGCTTCATCTTCTATTAATCTCCCCCAGAGAGTCACCAAGCGCTCCCAGCGACCGCCGCAGATGCCCAGAAAAGAACCCTGAACCTGGAGGCCCATGTTTAGTGGTGTACTTCATTTGAACTGCCTGTTAGTCTTAAGATAGCCTAACGTCTTCTCCTGAAAGGAGTCAGGAGGGAAAAACGGGTAGCTCCACTGGGGAGCACATACAAATATCTGATTAAATGTATAGGTCTTAATGCCTTAACCTTGCTAGCACCTATCAACAGAATATTCACCTAGATTTGTTGACCCCACTGTAACCCTGCCTTTCAGTAAGTTTCAGTAATGTTTTTCATAGTCGGTTGGTTAGTCTTTTTTCCTGCAACGCAATTCTCAAAAGGAGTGTTGGTGTTCACGATGCTTAGCTGTCACTTTCCCCCTGAAGGGACACCGCCAGGCGATCGGGTACCCCCATACACTTGGTTCTACTTAAAATGGTTACTTATACCCCGAACAGTAGTTTTTTACTTACTGTTTCTTTTGTTATGTTTGTTTCATCCTGTTGTCTTTTTCCCACAGTTGCTTCAAATGTCCATCGATGCTTGCAATCATTTCACGCTGAGGGGAGTGGACCGCCAAGAGATTCAACCCAATGGCGACACTTAAGTATGCCTCCTTCAATGTGAAGGGGTTTAACATCCCGGAAAAAAGGGCCCAAATTCTTAGATTACTTCACAAAAAAAAGGTACAGATTGTGTGCTTACAGGAAACACACTTTAAAGAACATCATACCCCTACCCCTAAAAACAAATATTATACCCACTGGCACCTGTGTAATAACACCCAACCTAAGAGTAAGGGAGTTGCTATCCTCATTCACAAAAGCCTGACACACGAGTTTTTCGAATGCATTAAAGATCCAAATGCAAGGTATATGCTCCTAATTTTAAAAATTGAAGGCAGACTTTTCACAATCATCAATGCTTATACCCCTAACCAGGGTCAAACTCAGTTCATTCTGGACCTAATAGACAAAGCCATTCCCATTGTCCAGGGTACAGTCATTCTGTGTGGAGACCTCAATTTAACACTAGATCCTACATTAGATAATTCAACAGGAAAAGCATCTCTATCTTATTCAGCTATCAAAAAAGTAAAGAGGGCATTTCTCCAACTACAGCTCTGTGACGTTTGGTGCCTCACACACCCGACTGTCAAAGATTATACCTTTTATTCCTCCCCTCATGATTCTTACAGCAGAATTGACTTTATCCTGGTGCCACACCGAGCCCTATCTTGGCAGCCGGAGACTCAGATACGGACTATGCTTTGGTCTGACCATGCTCCCATATTCTGTTCTCTCGTTATTCCCAATCTACCCAAGCTTTCAGGGTCGTGGAAACTAAACGAATCCTTGTTACTGGACCCGGTGTGCACCCAGGATGTAACCAACACAATATCAAACTTTGAGGAAGACCACAAATTTGACGTATCTCCCCCCACAATCAAATGGGAGGCACTGAAATGCGTTCTTAGGGGTCTATTTATTAAACATGGCTCCCGATTGAAGCGAGAGAAGGCACATAACCTCAATCTCGCTCTGCGTAAAGTAGAAACCCTTGAGGTAGCCCACAAACATGCCCTCTCCACAGCAACACTCCGAGACCTATTAGCAGCCAGACAGGAAGCCAAAAAACTATTAGACTTGGGATATAGACGCTATCTCCAGGTCTGTAGCAGTAAGTTCTATGAATATAGCAATAAATGTGGACGCATGCTAGCGAGAGCTCTAAAATCCCAACAAGCCCAAAATCACATCCCAAAAATAAAAGACAACTCGGGTCAAATGCTAAACAAAACGGAAGATATTACAACTGGATTACATAAATATTATACTCAACTATACAATCTCGATGGTATACCAAACAACACATCCCCTGTTAATACTTCCTTGATTGGGACAGACATGCCTGAGACACAAGCACAGAACCCTTTAAAAATGTCTCCCGCCACATCTCTAGATGAACCCTTAGCAGAGTCCGAATTGCAGTTAGCTACCCAGTCGTTAGCGAGTGGAAAAAGTCCAGGCCCAGATGGATATACAGTCAAATTCTATAAAACATTCCTTCCGCTCCTTTCACCTCTCCTGCTGGGAGGATTTAATCACGCATCCTGCACAAACGCCTTCCCTCCCCAAACTACAGAGGCACATATCACTGTTCTCCCAAAAAAGGGTGGGGACCCACACTTATGTTCTAGCTATAGACCAATCTCTCTGCTGAACGTGGATCTGAAGATCTACGCGAAAATATTGGCGAATAGGCTGCAACCTTTCTTAACTGCACACATACACTTGGATCAGGTGGGATTCCTCCCTGGGCGGGAAGCACGGGACAACACTTTAAAGACAATTGACATTATTCATCATGCCCAATCAAGAGGTATCCCTCTACTGATACTCTCTTTGGATGCTGAGAAAGCATTCGATAGAGTCTCCTGGCACGCCATATATTACTCTCTTAAAAAGCTTGGGGTAGGGGACCCTTTTATAGCCAAAATCATGGCCCTGTATCGCAATCCGTCAGCTAGGCTGAAGATAAATGGAACATTATCATCATCTTTCATAATCACCAATGGGACAAGACAGGGATGTCCTCTGTCCCCTCTCTTATACATCCTAGTGATGGAGCACCTGCTCTCATCAATCCGCGATAATCCCAATATTAGGGGGATTGGGGTTGGAGGCACCGAGTACAAGTGCTCTGCATTTGCTGATGATGCCCTGCTATATATCACTCAACCACATATATCCATCCCTGCTGTTATGGCTGAAATAGATCACTTTGGTACATGGTCAAATTTTAAAATCAATGCAGCGAAGTCTGAGGCCCTCGGTGTTTCCCTCCCCAAATCCATACAGGATTCCATCCAGTCCAACTTTCCCTTTGCCTGGCCCTCACAGGGTATCAAATACTTAGGAATTCGTATTCATAGAGACCTCTCCCGTCTATTTTATCTTAATTTTGGGCCCTTTATTGAACAACTCCATAGAGATCTTACTTCTTGGACGGTGAAGGATTTTTCCTGGTTCGGCAGAATAAATATGCTAAAAATGAATGTCCTACCTAAACTCTTATACCTCTTCCAAACCATTCCCGTGGTAATTCCCTCAAATTTTTGGAAAAGACTGCGCAGTAGCTTTTGCAGATTTATCTGGGCAAGTGGGCGTCCACGCATTCGGGGAGATGTTCTGATCAGACACAAACAAAAGGGGGGCCTTAGCCTTCCGGATTGTAGAAGGTATTACATGGCAGCAGTACACGCTAGAATCCTGGACTTCTTCCATCATTTGGAGGGGAAGTTATGGGTCAAAATAGCTCAATCCATTTGTCCTAAAGCTCTTACCACTCTCCCATGGTGCGCCCATTTAACTGTCCCCTCTCTTGGCCTTATGTCATATAGTACTTATGCCACTGCTCTGGCTTTGAGATCCCATAAAAAAAGCTTATCCTTAATCGACCCCCAGGGCCCCTTGCTCCCGATTTCAGATAATCCGGATTTCCCACCAGGACTATCTGCAAATAGATTTCTCGGTTCAAACAAATCCCATCCGATATTCTTTTCTCATGTCATCTCCAACACTTCGCAGCTCCCCCTCAATGACTTGTTACAGGGAAGAGCCACTTCCCCGAAGGCTAATTTTGAATATAGTCAATTACAACACTTGTATTCAACTGTGAAGAAGCGCACACATTTTCATAGAGATCTCACAAACTTTGAAAAATTGTGCCTATCATTGTCACCCCCTACACACTCCATCTCCCTACTGTATAATCTACTCATTGCCCAGGTAGCTGACAATAGGCCAGGATTCTGCGGTGCATGGGAAAGGGAACTGGGGAAGTCCTTCTCTGACTCACAATGGGATAAATGTTTCTTCCTAACACATAAAACCTCAATAGGGTCGAAAGCTCAGGAAACCTCCTTCAAAATTATCTCTAGATGGTACCGGGTACCAGCAGTCCTTCATAGATGGTACCCAGTGGTCTCAGACAGATGTTGGAGATGTGGGGAGGGGGAAGGGACAATGTCATACATATGGTGGGGGTGCCCTATAATAAATGCATTTTGGGCAAAGGTGGTTCCCATGATTGAGAAAATAACTGGTTTGACTATCCCTAATACGCCAGAAGCCCTCCTTTTATCAATGTTACCAATAAGTAAACGTAGTTATAAAAGGTCATCAATAGGCTACCTAATACAGGCGGCTAAGAATGTCATTCCACGACACTGGAAAAGCAGAGACCCACCCACTGTGGAGGAATGGTTTGCGGAGATCTCCCTCCTTAATAGGATGGAGCATCTGATTGCCATCTCACCGGCTGATGTTGATAGATACTGTGTGATTTGGAGGGATTGGATGGATTTCCAAAACTCTGACGCCTACCATCTAGCCCCCAACTAAAGTTATCCGGGATGTCGTCACAACAATGATCATAATCGCACTCTATTGATTGGTTGTCTGCCGTGGTCCGCTCCCTCTCTCTCTATCTTTCATATGGAAAAATACATGCTTGATCTGGATATTGATGGAAAACCCTCCCTGTACCCCCCCAAAGTACTGTAGTTATGCATAGATTTATAGTTACGTTACCCCTTTTACTATGTATATTGTATTTTCTTGTACTTTTTCAACACAAAAAGCCTGAGCTAGAGGTCTCTAGGGGCAACATTGGAGCCACCTAACTCAGGGACTTGGGTTAAGAAAATACTCTGGGAACAGTAAGGGGTGAAAAATGTTGTTAGTTGGAACCAGGTGCCTATAATGGTGCTAGGCATAAGGGTCCGGGTACCAAAGTGAGGGGCCACTTAAAAAAAGCGCCTCCTTAGGGCACAGGAAGCATGATGCAGGTGGGATATTCAGAAGACTCAGGTAAAACAGTTTAAAGCTGGTGATCGGGTACGGGTGTTGGTGCCCACAGTAGAATGTAAATACCTAGCAAAGTGGCAAGGAGCCTATAATGTGGTGGAAAGGGTTGGTGAGGGCCACTATAAATTTCACCAACCAGTAAATGGGGATGCCCTCTCAAGGGACCACAGTATGTTGGTGGAAAGTGCCCAGCCTTTGGCTTCGGGCAGAGGGGAGGGGGTATGTAGACAGGCAACAATGAGTTTGGATATAAATCTCATTGAACACCTGTGGAGAGATCTTAAAATTGCTGTTGGGAGAAGGCATCCTTTAAATATGAGAGACCTGGAGCAGTTTGCAAAAAAGTAGTGGTCCAAAATTCCAGTTGACAAGTGTAAGAACCTTGTTGTGGTGTGCAACCAAATATTAAGCTGAGGGTACCAACAATTTTGTCCAGCCCATTTTTGGGGTTATGTGTGAAATTATTGTCCAATTTGCCTTTTTTCTCTGTTTTTTTGTGCTATTTCAATACACACAAAGGAAATATAATATAATATATAATTGAAAATAATCTAAAATCTTTTTGGATACAAAAATAAAAATAAAGAATAAACTAAAATAATGTGACTGGATAAATATGCACACCCTTAAACTAATACTTTGTGAAGTATCCTTTGAATTTATCACAGCATTCAGTCTTTTTAGATAGGAGATGGCTCATCTAAAATTGGCAATTTTTGCCCACTCTTCCTTGCAGTAGCTCTAAATTTGTAATGGCATCTCATGTGTACAGCCTCCTCTTTAGGGTCAACTCATAGATTTCCAATTGGATTCAGGTCTTGGCTTTAGCTGGGCTTGGCTTTGGCTGGGCCATTCCAAATATTTGATCTCTTTCTGGCAATTCATTCTTTTGTTGATTTGGAGGTATGCCTAGGGTCGTTATTGAAAAGTGAACATTCCTCATCATCTTCAGCTTTTTAGCAGAAGACTGAAGGTTTTGTTGCAAAATTGACTGATATTTGGAACTGTTCATAATTCCCTCCACGTTGACTAAAGTCCCAGTTCCAGCTAGCAAAAAACAGCCACAAGACATAATGGTGCCTCCACAATGCTTCACTGTGGGTATGTTGTTCTTTTGGTGATGTGCTTTGCATAAAACATACCTTTTGGAATTATGGCCAAAAAGTTCAACCTTAGTTTCATCAGACCAAGTTTTCAGACATTTTTTTGGCAGACGTGATATAGATTTAAGCAAAACATAACCATGCTTGGATGTTTTTCTTTGTAAGAAAAGGCATCTATCTTACCACCCTACCCCACAGGCCAGACATATGCAGACTACAGGATATTGTTGTTTCATACAATACACAACCAGTACTTCCCAGAAATTCATGCTGCTTCTTTACTGTTGCTTTAGGACTTTTGACATCCTTCAAGATCAATTTTTTTTTTACTTTTTCATTAATTTCTGAGGTACATCCTGTTCTAGGAAATGTCACTGTTGTGACAAAATTAAGCCACTACTTGTTGACTCTCTTCATAGTGTTCCATTGTGTATTTAATACCTTGGAAATGTTTTACACCCTTCTCCTGACTGATTATTTTCACCAATGAGATCCCTTTGCTGTGTTGTAAGCTATTTATGGACCATTGCTTTTGCTATAAAATGCAACTAAGAAAATGTCAGGAATTACTTGAACAGCTAAACTTTATATTGTGTCACTATAATTAATAGCACCTGTGCACTGACTACTGTTTAACATGAGTTTAAGAAAGTTGACTTCTCTGAATAGAAGCTGTTTCTGTGATGCGTCTGGATTCAAATCTTTGATTCTGTGTTCTATGGTCGGCATCTCTTTCCGCTGAGCAACAACAGATACAGACTGCCTTAAAGCATCGCACAAAAACATGGGAGTCGACATCAATGAAAGGGAGAAGCTTGCCCTGGACCGTCCAGTTTGACGAAGCAGGATCACCTCAGGAGGATGTGCAGCTGAAGATAGGAGAATCTTTGAGGCTAAAAAAAGCAAGCTGTGCACAAGGCACAAGCAGTATCTACTGTCCTGACCACATCTACTTACTTATGTCAGGTATGTGGGAGAACCTTCAGGGCCAGGATTGGCCTCCTAAGTCACCTCCGGGCCCACAGTCACTGATCTTCTTCTAAACTCTGAAGTCATGGTCATCTTCAACTACAAAGGACAAACTCCATACTGCGCTTTTTTTAGTTGTTTATTTTATGTGTTCACCTTTTTTATGTTCACCATTGTTGGCTTCTTTTTGTTTTACAAATGTTTGCAGCTGACCCATATATTCTGACTTTTTAGAAAGTCATAACGTTTCTGTGCAAGTGCACTAAAGTCACCCACACATAGCAGCATTAAAGTAGAGTATGTAACCTTTACGCTAGAAAATTGTAAAAACGTTTAAAAACTAAAATAAAAAGCATTTTGGATTTAGAGCTAAAGTGATGAACTATGAAGAATTTGGAATAAAAAAAATCAACAAGTACTACAAGGCAAAAGAAAGGAAAAGTGATGTAAAGAAAAAATGCAAATATTGAATTGGGCTCTCAAGAGTTTTATAAAGAAGTCATGACACTCACTTTAGTAGTCTAAACATTCTGGAACGATAACCTTTTGAGTGATTATTTTACTTACAATTCTTTACGATTGTAGTTGTTTTCTTCTGAGTATGTTGCTGCAATTGTTAAAGCAACAATTATTGCAGGGAGTCCTGAAGACACATAAAACAAAATAAATATAATTCCAAGTAGAAAGACAATACAAACCAATCTAGCCATAAGGGAAGAGTCAGGCAGCAATATAACTTGGACGAGGATCTCAACACAATGCTCTGGCCATTGACTCTCCTGACCCAAGCATGACAGCATGTATTCCTATGCAGCTGCCGAGCTCAGTTCCACAGAGTCGACAGCCAGTCCAAGCATTGCCTTGTGATCCTCATCCAAGATATACAGCTGTCTGTCTCTTCCCTAAGAGTACCTGTCATTTCAAGTGACTGTTGACAATAAGCTCTTGTGTATGTATAAGAGGAATGACACTATTTCTGGTCATTATATCACTTTATCCTATATTTTTCACCACTTTTCCTCTCTGAAGGATCTATCTTTGAGTTAGTTCATAGAGCAGTGGCTTATCTAGGGTGAGACTGGTGGAACATTTGGCATGGGGAGCTGTCGGGCTGCCTAATGTAGCAGTGCGCGTTGTCTCCCAGGTAGCATTAAGGGGAAAATGTGTTTGAGGACAGTATTAGGGGAGAAAAGTGTGAAGGGAACAGTATAGACACTTGGGGGCTGAATAGAGATGGTCTGTACAGAGAAAGGGCAGCGTGGGGTGGCAGTGTGGAGAGATGTATGATGGGACAGTATGGTGGGAGAATGTGTGGGGGGACAGCATGAGTTGAGAAAAGTGTGAGGGGACTGTATTGAGAGGAATAATGTGAGGAGATTGTATGGGGGAGAAAAGTGTGAGGGGGCACAGTAAAATGACTGGGTAGTGTGATGACCAGTATAGAGAGGTGGACTGTGAAGTCTCAGTATAGAGGGGACAGTTAGCAGAGGGGGAGTGAGGTGGGGACACAGTATAGAGACTGGGCAGTATAGTGAGCACACAGTGTAAGGGGACAGTGTAAATAGGGGCCTGGTATGGAAAGGAGAGGACAGTATAGAGGCCATGTAACATAAGATGGATAGTGTGTGAGTCATATTTTGTGTAGGGAGCACAGCGTGGGACAGTTGTTCAGGAGCACAGAAGAGATATTCTTATTAAGCAGCATTATAATAACACTGTTGATTTTAAGGGCAGGTCAGTGAAGGCACAGTGAACTGTCATAAGAGCATACAGATGAATATGTAAGCAGAGCACCAGATAGAGCGCCTCCCACAGGCCACCCCGGATCATGAGCATATCATTATCTCCAAATTGAAAGTAAAGATTACACAAGAACCACAGGACGGATTTCATCAACCAAGTTATCATTATAATCAGTGTAATGTCGCCCAATCCTACTGACAGGTGATCTTTAATGTTTGGTCATAGACTGCAAGTCTAGGGAGTACCTCATTCAAACACATGATATTTACCTACAGAGATGCAGTATATAACCATACAATTTCCACAGAGAAGAACATATATTAATAAAAAAATTATCTAATAAAATAATGCGGGATATAGATAATAAATGATGTACCCCATCCTATAGTAAGTGCACTCTTCATAAAGTATTCTGGCAAGTTAGGACTGGCGTAAACAATGAGGATATAAAGCTCCACTGCCAATAGCGCCATCAGTACGAATGCTGCCAGTAGGAAATAGTGCTGCATAGCAGCCAGTCCAGTGCACACTCCATCGTACACCTTCTCCAGGTCACTCCAAAAGAAGCTGTTTTCTGAATCATTCTGGTTTGGATTTTCTGTCACGATGGTGTATTTTGAGATCTCCATTGCAATGATGAAGATAATGTAGAAAATCAGCAAAGATGAGCAGAAACTTATCAGAATCCATGAAATTGGCTTTTTTCCCCTGTAATTACAAAACAGTCAAAAAAGAATCCAATCGTAAATATGTGCGTTGTACATAGGTGATATGATAGACTATATTATACCTTGATTTCTGAATTAAATAGAAAATAAGCACAATGTCCGACCCATTTCTAAATACTGAATGAGGGAATTTGAGTCAATAGAATCTCAAATTCAGTACCCTCATGTATTAACCAGTGCAGAGAATAGCTACACATCATCTTTCGGTCAGAAGGACGTGGTATGTCAAGCATTACATGGGACATTAAGTTTATTTTAATGAGAACTATGCAATGCTTCATTTCCAAATATTGCATTGTAGAAAAATTGCAGATTGACGATTACAACTGATTGCCAAAGGTCAACCAAGAGGGACACCCTGTGATGAGCTTACAGATACGGCAAATTTTAACTTGACAAATAACACACCGACTTCACAACTCAATAAACTAAATGGACTGGCACCACGCAAGGAATAAGATACAATGACATACAGGCAACACAAAGACAGTAAATGAAAATAAAGTGGTTTATAAAGAGGCACTAGTCAACCCCTTATATGATAAGGCAACCAACATATATTAAAATAAAGATCGCTAACGTGAACAACTTACATTAAAGAGAATTAAAAGTAGCAATAAAGTACAAAATAATCTCCTAGGTCTCCACATAAAAGTATATGCAGGAGCCCAAACTGTGTCCTCAAATATCAGAATACAATGTAATAAGTAAGGAGATAGACAAGCGATAAGACGCACACAGTTAATGACTAACAGAGTGGCTGCAAGCGAACACCACTGTCTACTGGTCAAAGATGATAGAGAAAATAAAAGCAGAAAGAATTGCATTAGTAGGAACTCGAGAGTGAAGTGAATGTTACCTCGGGGAAGAGATTGGAGAAGACACCAGGTCAGGTGATACATGTGGCGCAGTTAGTAATTATAAAAGGGCCAGTAGGGCAGTGAAGGCAAGGAGTTGGCACCTGAACCTGTAGCAGAACAGACGTGTAGCAGAGTGAGATGGCTTTTAGCCACCACTATGAAAGACCAGACCCAAGGTGAAGACCCGAGAGAGACCAGACCCAAGTGAGGACCCGAGAGAAACCAGAACCGAGGTGAAGACACGAGAGAGACCAGACCCAAGTAAAGGAATCCATAGACTAGACCCCAGTGAAGACACAACAGAGACCAAACCAAAGTGAAGACCTGAGATAGAAATAGACCAGACCCGAGTAAAGGCTTGAGAGAGAGCAGAGTCGGGAGAGCTTAGTCGAGTGAGCAGAGACAGAGGCGAGAGAGGGACAACTAGGCTGCAGTGGAGGGACATTCGCATGAGTCGTCGCTTCCAGTGTAGACATACGGTACAAAGTGCTTTAGGGAACGAAGGTAACCAGTGTGACAAGTGGGCCAAGTAACTCATCAACCTGGAACTTGCGGCCTAGCGGGTAGCATCGTCAACCCTCGTTAGGGCCTGTGTAAAGTTTTGTGTTGCCTAGAGAGTGATGACGGTGAAAGGCCCAGTAGTGACAGTGATGCCCTGTCAGTTGGGGTATTAGGACTAAGAGATCACTGACAATAACAGTTATGTAATGGTAATAATAAAACGATAGAGTGTAAATAGCATTGTGTCAATTTCCTGTTCATCTGAATTACTGTATTTTTGTAACTAATTTGTTTTAATTTTCACTCTTTGAGCTATCCCCTGATATTGTGCTGGAGGCACTCCTTTGTGTCAATTGAATAAATAGTTGTTGGTATAAGTACCGCTGTCTCCTCATTGTCTGCGCTGTTGCATCCGCATACCTGTTAACAAATACATAAATCCAATTAATTGTTTAGGTAATAAATCACTGTTGTTTACCAATAGATCACAAAAAGAAATGACAAATCTATAAGTAATTCTGGTAAATATATAAAAATATAAAATAGCAGTTCCGATACCAGGGCCAGTATAGTTGTGTGACCTATGGTGCTACCCACAGGGATAGAGAGAAGGGCGTAAGCCCCACACATTAAGCGCTTCTACCTGTCTCTCCATATCAAGTTAGTTGTTGAATTACACTATCTGTACATTTGGGTAACCCTTCTAACAAACAGATAGTCAAAAGTGGAAAAACTTTTTAAGACCCTCAATATGATCTAAATGTTAATCTTATATGGAATGCTGTGCAACAGTCTTGTTTCAGGCACCATGAGATCCAAATATTATATGACCTAATTTGGGATGCATGATTTAGTTGCTGTATGAGGTATAGACAGTCTAGCCTGGTTAAAGGCCACTGAGAACATCTATGGGCATACAGAGAACAAGGTTAACTATCCATTTTTTTCGCAAACAGAGTCTAGATGGCCAATAAAAAAGATAGCTGCAAGCTGCACGAAATATCTTTACTAGTACCAGACCTCCCACCATACACATGAATGTTTGGTCTGGCAGTTCTGCATGTATTCTGTAAAAGAAGAGCAAAGTAAGCTATTGTCAAGCTCCACTGGGGATGATGTTAATTTAAAGAGAACCTGTCTGGCAATTCATGCTGCCCAAATCGTCGGCAGCATGAATCATGGCCTGGTGTTTAAAAAATTATACTTTAAAGAACCAGCGCCACTGAAGGTAAATGACAGGTCTCTCTATGTACATACGAAGGAGAGACCTGTCAATCATCTGTAGCGGTGCTAGGGAGAGTCGGCTAGGTGGCAAGGCGGGACAAGTGTCGTCTCCGGTTTTGGTACCCAAGCTGTCATTAGGTCCTTATACATATTAGATATTTGGTTAACTTTGACCACCTTTGTCCTAATACGTTTGAGATCACTCCTCTAATATATATCTTAATGAATGGAAAAAAAAATGGAAAAAAGAAAACCTTTACAATTGGTGCAGCTTACCTTACATAGAATAAAAATATAACAGTAATGCTTAATCCAATTACAGAAAGTGTACAGCCGACCATTGACACAATGTTCAAGGAAGCAAAATTTATGTTTTCTTTAAATTTCTAAGAGAGAAAAACACAAATATAGATTGGAATATCAGTAGTAATAATTGCTTTTCCACAGCAACACCAGTGCATACATTGTAGTGTGTTTTTCAATATATTCATTTTCAGAACTAGTTAATCACTGGAAGCCCAGAGAGCAACATTAGCTATTCTTTTCCCATCTTTAATAGTGTTCGACCTTTTGTTCAGTGGTGCACAGCGCATCTCCTGATAACACTTAAGGGTCAACACTCATGGCCGAGGTGAGGTTGTGTGGTGGGGTGTAGCCTGCCACCCCTTCCCGCTTCTAGTATCCACCAGCCCACTGATAATGTCTCCTTCACTGCAGAGCTATTAGCAGGAAGCAGACCACGCGGTAGAGCTGAAGCTGGCCCCATGTAAACATCCAGTCGTGATCGCACCGGACTTCAGTAAAGAATTTGTGGTCCAGGCAGATGCTTCAGAAGTCGGTTTGGGAGCCGTGCTGTCTCAAGAGATAAATGGTGAAGAACATCCCATCCTGTATCTGAGTTGGAAGCTCTCATCCTGTGAGAAAAATTATGCCATTGTTGAGAAAGAGTGCTCAGCCATCAAATGGGCCATTGATACGCTGAAGTATTACCTACTAGGTCGTAGGTCATAGGTTTAAACTAGTGTCAGACCATGCACCTCTGAGATGGTTAAGCGAAAACAAGGGTAAGAAAGCCCGGGTGACTAAGTAGTTCTTAGGCCTGCAGCACTTTAGTTTCCATGTACAACCTAGACCCGGGAAGTTGCACGGTAACGCCGATGCCCTCTCCAGAATTCCCTGTTTGGTGTCTGAAGGTACCAAAACCCCTGGCTTTGGGCTTATGTGATAGGGTCATTGGTAATGTAGGTGAGGGGAGATATGTATTGTGAAGATTGCTTTCTCTCCAGCATGTTATGTGCTGAGAGGGGTTAATCATCCATGACAAGGTTGAGCTTTTTTGTGAGTGGCTGTAAGAGATGGACGGGATGGCTACTCACCATATCTCCACCCCAAGGGTGTGGTTCGACAAGTTAAATGTCCAGCCACTGTGTTTTTTCTCTGTCTGTAAGTCTGGAGGCAAGGGAGCTCCAGTCCAGACAAGTGTTTACCTAACCTCTGTTGTTGTACCCTGAGCAAACATAGCATATGGACTGTGCTATACATTATCTTTATTTGTCCAGCATGGTAATTTATGAGACTTTTCAAATCTCTTTTTAGGGGATTTGTCTTCATTATTGTAAAAATATTGCATGTGAGTAGCTTCCAAACCACTACTTTTCCAAGGTTTATTTGTCTGCCTTTGGCTGCATTGATATCAGAATGTACTCATTTGTAGTACAGATACAGGCAGTGAAAGGGTCAGCTCAGCACCTGGGGATAAGGGGCTGCAGGAGATTGTTCTAATCAGCAGAATACTCAGAGGAGGAGATAGGTGCTGACCTATAACTGCCATCATCTTTACTCCAAATGAGTATGTTCAGGTATGAATGCAGGTGAAAGCAGGAAAATAGACTGGGGAAAAGCATGAGTTTGGAATACATATGCGTACAATTTTTTTAAAAGGTATGAAGACAAATTCCCTTAGAAAGTGATTTGCAAAGTTTCAAGTTTCAAGATGAACAAAATTAGTAAAAAAGAAAAATGAAAGGTTAGTTGCTCTTTAAAGATCATAGGCTTAAATGTAAAATTAGTTCTAAGGCTCCCACCTACAATGGGACATTTATGTTAATAGTGTAACCTTCGCAGTGGTACCATTGGACCCCATTATACAAAGAAGTCCCTTGTGACTGCTCCTCTGCATCCCATATACAGCGGGTGAAATAAGTACTGAACACATCACCAATTTTCTAAGTGAATATATTTCTAAAGGTGCTTTTGACATGAAATTTTCACTAGATGTCGTTAACAACCCATCCAATCCACACAGGCAAAGAAATTAAACCATAGATGTCCACAAATTATGTGTAATGAGAAATAACGTAGGGAAAAAGTATTGCATACATGAAGAAATAGAGGTGCAAAAAGCCATGGAAATTCACGACACCAGCTGAAATCTATCAGTAATTACAAAGCAATCCTGCAACTTAGTGAAGAATAAGGTTCAACTGATGGCCTATAAAAAGGTGTCTCATTACCAAGGTGCCACACAAGAAACATCTCATGATGGGTAAAACTAGTGAGCTGTCTCAAGACCTTTGCAACCTTATTGTTGCAAAACATACTGATGGTATTGGTTACAGAAGAATTTGCTACTAAAGGTTCCAGTGAGCACTGTTGGGGTCATAATCCAGAAGTGGAAAGAACATAATTTCACCATAAACCGGCCACAACCAGGTGCTCCTTGCAAGATTTCAGACAGAGGAGTGAAAAGAGTTGTCCAAGAGCCCAGTACCACCCGTGGAGAGCTACAGAAAGACCTTGAATCATCAGGTACAATTGTTTCAAAGAAAAATATAAGTAATACACTCAACTTCCATGGCATACTCACCATGCATGACTCCAGTGCTGAATAAAAAGCATGTTCAAGTGCATTTAAAGTTTGCTCAACAACATTTAGACAAACCTGTAAAACACTGAAAGAATTTAGTCGGGTCAGATTATACCAAAATTGAACTCTTTGGATGCCACAATACACATCATGTTTGGAGGCCAAAAGGCACTGTATATCACCTCAAAAACACCATATCAATAGTGAAGTTTGAAGGTGGGAAAATCATGGCATGGGGCTGTTTTTCAGCATACGACATTGGCAAACTTCATATAATTGAAGGAAGAATGAAAGGACAAATGTACCGAGACATTCTTGATAAAGATCTGCTGCCATCAACCAGTATGATGAAGATGTAATGAGGGTGGATATTTCAGCAAGACAATGATCCCAAACACACATTCAAGGAAACTCTCAATTGGTTTCGGAGAAAGAAAATAAAGTTGCTAGAATGGCGCAGCCAATCACCTGGCATTAATCCAATAGAAAATTTATGGAAGGAACTAAAGCTCAGAGTTCATAGAAGGAGCCCATGGAACCTTCAGAATTTAAAGAGTGTTTGTGTAGAAGAATGAGCAAAAATCACACCTGAGCAATTCATGCGACTGGTTTCTCCAAACAGGAGGCATCTTGAAGCTGTCATCACCAACAAAGGTTTTGTATGAAGTATTAATTTTCAGTAAGAGTGTTCAATACTTTTTCTCTGCATCATTTCTCATTATTACACATAACTTAATTTATGGACATCTATGTTTTGATTTAATTGCCTCTGTGGATTGGATGGGTGTTACTGACATCTCGTGAGAATTTCATGTCAATATCACCTTTAGAAATATATTTACTTAGAGAATTGTTGACGTGTTCAATACTTATTTCACTTGCAGTAGCTTCTCCCTTGAGTGATGGGTGATTTCAGAGCTCAACAGGACTACGTAAAAATATACAGTACCATTAAAACAGCAAAGTTAGTTGTATGGTTGCAGGTACACTGTAACGATGTGATGGAATTAAATGAGGTCTCATTTGAGGTTGGCTGATTTGAGATTTTCTTCTGGCAGCCTGTTGTATTCCATTCACTCCATTGATAGTCCCAGAAAACACAAGCATATTGAAGTAGAATATATGATGGATTGATCTATAATAAAATAAATCTAGATAAAAATAAAGTACTTTATTCAGAGTAAAAAACATTTTATGCTTTCATCTGAGATTCATGTTGTAATGCCGGCGCCTCTGCCTTCTGTCTCTCTCCCCAGGCAGAGGCACTCATACACTTACCGCCGCGGCCCCCGGCTGGAGTGTCCCACTCCTTCCTTCCCTCCTTCTGAGACTGCCCAGGGTACGCGCATAGCGAGCAGATCCTTGGGTGCCGTGCTTAGTGCACACGTGCGCTCCCTCCTCTTAAAGGGGCCACTTGAGCACTGTCCTAAAGTGTACCTGGCCAATGGCCGAAGGACACTGACTATTTAAGGCACCTCCTCCAACATGGAGGTGATTGTGCAATGTATAAGTTTGATTCTTAACACTCTTGTTAGTTCTCAGGTCCCAGCGCATGTATCTTCATTTACCTGCCTGCCTATCAGCCGGACCCGCCTGCCTGTCTATCAGCTGTGCCTGCCTGTCCATCAACCGTGCCAGCCTGCCTATCCATCAGCCGTGCCAGCCTGCCTGTCCATCAGTCGTGCCAGCCTGTGCCTGTCTCCTGTCCCATTGGGGGTCAGCCATCCACCCAAGGACAGTCCCAGAGTAGCACCCAGTTCGCCTCCTGCGTCTCTTCTCGGAACACAGAGTCGTCAAGCCACTGTGGTCAGTCGTCAAGCCACCGAGGTCAGACTTGGTCGGACTCCTAGTTACACCCCTCTGGGCTCTCCTCGGTCCATGACACAGTGTTTCCACCACGCGGCTCGTAACATATGTTCAGTGTGCACACTGGATAATCTGGCATATTGGTATTCAGCTTGTACATCCTACAATGTTAGGGATGGACACTTCAACGTTTTAAAGCGTGCAGGCAACTAACTGTATCAGAGGCAAAAAGTCCACACTAGCACAATAAAGACAAGAATTGTGCATATTTACATTCCCATGCACCACCTGGGATAAAGGGGTGCTCATGACAAGTAATTCCATTATTTCACTGTTTTTAATTAGAGAAAAGAAATGTTGGAACCAATGCTTTCCTAGGTCATTTGAAGCCAAGGCACAGAGAGTGAGAGAGGTGAGTTTATAGTATAAGGTTCCATGTGGAAGAAGTCAACTTGTTGTTGGCAGATGGGCACACACACTTTGATCAAAATATTATCAAAGTACCTTATTTTTTACATGTGTAGAAACATTTGCAAAGTGCGCTGCATAGTGTCTGTCAACTTTTTATCCGGCACAAGACGAATTAACCTAGAAACCCCTCGCTACGATGTAGTGGGCAAGGCCGAATCTCTTCCTGTCACAAGAAGAGAGAGGAGAAAGGAAAATATTCAGCTCACCAAGTGTAGATGGTTTGAAAAATAATGCTCAGCTTTAGGCCAATATAATTCTGGTCAATATAAATATTGCCACAGCACAGAATATTAAAATATAACCTTTAATAAATACTTTAAAAATCAATAAAGTGCTGAGTGGCGTGTAATGAAACCACAAAAAAAACAAAACACGACATAAACGTAAAGAGTGTTATGGCAAATGCTCCTAAGTTATCTGTTTTAGTTTGACAATACCTATAGTTCACTCTCCAAGTGCTAGGTATCAACCTTTTCTAGCACTCCCTTGATATTATGGTATACCAAGCATTTACCAAGGAGACAGCATAAAAGGAAATCACACATAAATATCACAGAAAATCGGGTCCATAAGATCCCTATAATTCCTCATCAATTACTTCAATGTGTAATCATTTCATCTAATCCTTTAGCCGCTCTAAACAAACAGATGAGAGCCTCTTATTACCATCCAGTCTTAATTCCTCATACTGGCTACTGGATAGATCTCACCTGGAGCCTTTTATCCTCCTCCTTTGTGTAGGTGATCAGAATGATCCAAGGAACCTCCCTACGCATTTCAGCCATTCATCAGGGGCATATGGTTCCCAAAAATGTTGATCTCGCATTAGACCTTCATCTCCCAGTGCTAAAGCCTCCAGCCACTGTCAGCGTGTACAGACCAAAAGTTTGGACACACCTTCTCATTTAAAGATTTTTTTTGTATTTTCATGACTATGAAAATTGTACATTCACACTGAAGGCATCAAAACTATGAATTAACACATGTGGAATGATATACTTAACAAAAAAGTGTGAAACAACTGAAAATATGTCTTATATTATAGGTTCTTCAAAGTAGCCACCTTTTGCTTTGATGACTGCTTTGCACACTCTTAGCATTCTCTTGATGAGTTTCAAGAGGTAGTCACCGGAAATGGTTTTCACTTCACAGGTGTGCCCTGTCAGGTTTAATAAGTGGGATTTCTTGCCTTATAAATGGGGTTGGCACCATCAGTTGTGTTGTGCAGAAGTCTGGTGGATACACAGCTGATAGTCCTACTGAATAGACTGTTAGAATTTGTATTATGGCAAGAAAAAGCAGCTAAGTAAAGAAAAACGAGTGGCCATCATTACCTTAAGAAATGAAGGTCAGTCAGTGCGAAAAATTGAGAAAACTTTGAAAGTGTCCCCAAGTGCAGTTGCAAAAACCATCAAGCGCTACAAAGAAACTGGCTCACATGAGGACCGCCCCAGGAAAGGAAGACCAAGAGTCACCTCTGCTTCTGAGGATAAGTTTATCTGAGTCACCAGCCTCAGAAATCACAGGTTAACAGCAGCTCAGATTAGAGACCAGGTCAATGCCACACAGGGTTCTAGCAGCAGACACATCTCTTCAACAACTGTTAAGAGGAGACTTTGTGCAGCAGGCCTTCATGGTAAAATAGCTGCGAGGAAACCACTGCTAAGGACAGGCAACAAGCAGAAGAGACTTGTTTGGGCTAAAGAACACAGGGAATGGACATTAGACCAGTGGAAATCTGTGCTTTGGTCTGATGAGTCCAAATTTGAGATCTTTGGTTCCAACCACCATGTCTTTGTGCAATGCAGAAAAGGTGAACGGATGGACTCTACATGCCTGGTTCCCACCGTGAAGCATGGAGGAGGAGGTGTGATGGTGTGGGGGTGCTTTGCTGGTGACACTGTTGGGGATTTATTCAAAATTGAAGGCATACTGAACCAGCATGGCTACCACAGTGTAATGCACACGCCCGGACTGACTGGCGTGTGCGTGTTTAGTGGTTCCACTGTGCCATGAACCGGAGAGTGCCTGGAGGGGCGTAACTAAGTATCTGCCCGATCCGACCAAGGTCGCACGACGGCATACGACGCCAGTGCACCAGGGAGGAACCGAGCAGAGGAACCAGGGTCTACTCCAGGTCAGACTCCGGACACGGCTGTTGACCCACACCGGGGAATACAGGAACAGGCAGACTAGATCGCAGGCTAGGTAGGGTCCAGTACAGACTGGGAGACAAATTCAGAGCCGCAGTTGCGGTAAACAAACAGAGTAAAGCGAAACCACAGGTGCGATAGACAAGGCTGAGCAGAGCAGAACCGCAGACGCGGTAGACAAGGCTGAGCAGAGCAGAACCGCAGGCGCGGTAGACAAGCCTGAGCAGAGCAGAACCGCAGATGCGGTAGACAAGGCTGAGCAGAGCAAAACCGCAGACGCGGTGGACAGGGCTGAGCAAAGCAAAACCGCAGACGCGGTGGACAGGGCTGAGCAAAGAGAAACCGCAGACGCGGTGGACAGGGCTGAGCAAAACGAAACCGCAGACGCGGTGGACAGGGCTGAGCAAAGCAAAACCGCAGACGCGGTGGACAGGGCTGAACAAAGCGAAACCGCAGACGCGGTGGACAGGGCTGAGCAAAGCGAAACCGCAGACGCGGTGGACAGGGCTGAGCAAAGCGAGACCGCAGACGCAGTGGACAGGGCTGCGCAAAGCGAAACCGCAGACGCGGTGGACAGGGCTGAGCAAAGAGAAACCGCAGACGCGGTGGACAGGGCTGAGCAAAGAGAAACCGTAGACGCGGTGGACAGGGCTGAGCAAAGCGAAACCGCAGACGCGGTGGACAGGGCTGAGCAAAGCGAAACCGCAGACGCGGTGGACAGGGCTGAGCAAAGCGAAACCGCAGACGTGGTGGACAGGGCTGAGCAAAGTGAAACCGCAGACGCGGTGGACAGGGCTGAGCAAAGCGAAACCGCAGACGCGGTGGACAGGGCTGAGCAAAGCGAAACCGCAAACGCGGTGGACAGGGATGTACACACGGAACAGACAGGAAGGGAAAGGCAGAACCAGATACACACAGGGTACTTGTAGTGAAGTAGCGAGTGGACCACAAACTCACAAACGGAAGTACAGCGACAACGAGCAGGAGTTAGGTACGAGTTCAGACTCTGCAGAAAAAGGGAAGGTACGGACATAGAGAAAAACAGGAAACAGGCTAGGAGAGTATTCAGACAAGAACAGACACAGCAGCAAGATACAGGAGCGGGTCTAGGTATGCGGCCCCTAGAAGGCGGAACGAACAGTCTAGGAGCGTGTTCACACAAGCCAGGAAATACAGCCTCCAGGATAGGCAGAAGACAACAGGCTAGAAGATAATACAGACAGGACACAGTTCAGACACGAGAACTAATACCGAAGGCAGGAAACATAAACGGGACCTGGCATATCAGTGACCAGAAGCCAACTGACAGAACACAATGCTCAGGCAGGGTTTCTTGGGAGGAGCTGGGTTAAATACCAGATGACAGACAGCAATAGGCTGAGGACGCACAAGGGGTGTGCCCGCAGCAGGTACAAGAAACAGGAAGTGATCGGGCGCCGCCCTTAACTAGCAGAAACAGAGGCAAACAGACAGCATGGAGGGAAGCCAGGCTAGCAGACTGGACTGGAGATCAAGTGCGCGCTTTTGCACAGTGGGAGATGGACCACTATGCAAGGACGCCGCCAGGTATGTTACACACAGCATCTTGCAGCGGCATGCTATTCCATCCGGTTTGCGTTTAGTTGGACCATCATTTATTTTTCAACAGGACAATGACCCCAAACACACCCCCAGGCTGTGTAAAGGCTATTTGACCAAGAAGGAGAGTGATGGAGTGCTATGCCAGATGACCTGGCCTCCACAGTCACCAGACCTGAACCCAATCGAGATGGTTTGGGGTGAGCTGGACCGCAGAGTGAAGGGAAAAGGGCCAACAAGTGCTAAGCATCTCTGGGAACTCCTTCAAGATTGTTGGAAGACCATTTCCGGTGACTACCTCTTGAAGCTCATTAAGAGAATGCCAAGAGTGTGCAAAGCAGTCATCAAAGCAAAAGGTGGCTACTTTGAAGAACCTAGAATATAAGACATATTTTCAGTTGTTTCACACTTTTTTGTTAAGTATATAATTCCACATGTGTTAATTCATAGTTTTGATGCCTTCAGTGTGAATGTACAATTTTCATAGTCATGAAAAATCTTTAAATGAGAAGGTGTGTCCAAACTTTTGGTCTGTACTGTACATATATATAAATTATAATATTGACAATGCAGGGGATATTTCTTGGTCAGAGATTTCAAAAAAGATTTAGACTCAATCTGATGTTACTAGACCTCCCAGAATGAGAAAAGAAAAAGAAGAAATAGGGGCCCTAGTTAAAACCTATAATCATACCATTCTAGAGACCCTACCTACGTGGAGGGTAGCACCCCGTTTTTTCCTGCGCAAGTGGCGCCCCCACTCAACGGAGGCTATCCCTAACTAACTTGCCCTATAAATCCCTACGATGGAAGGAAAAGGGCGATCTATCCAGTAGCCAGTATGAGGAATTAAGCCTGGATGGTCATAAGAGGCTCCTCATCTGTTTGTTTAGAGCGGCTAAAGGATTATATGAAATGATTACACATTGAAATAATTGATGTGGAATTGTAGGGATCTTATGGAAGCGATTTTCTGTGATATTTATGTGTGATTTCCTTTTTATGCTGTCTCCTTGGTAAATGCTTGGTATACCATAATACCATGGGAGTGCTAAAAAAGGTTGATACCTAGCACTTGGAGAGTGAACTATAGGTATTGTCAAACTAAAACAGATATCTTAGGAGCATTTGCCATAACACTCTTTACGTTTATGTTGTTATGTTTTGTTTTTTTGTGGTTTCATTACACGGGCACTCAGCACTTTATTGATTTTTAAAGTATTTATTAAAGGTTATATTCTGTGCTGTGGCAAGTAGATGGTTTGAAGCCTCCATATGAAGAATGCGGTAACGGACTCCAACCCGGCAGCTGGGCAGTAGTAGTCCTGAGAAATCAAGACTAAGAGCTTCAAAGTTTGAAACGCGTTGACCCGTGTCCTTTTTATCCTCCTCTCCCGTGTCACCCCTTCCCCTTCTCCCACTTCATTGATATGTTTTTGTAAAAAAAACTTTAATTTTTTTTTTCATTAAAAGTCATGTTTTAAACTTCTAATTATTGGCGGATGCAGGAACCTTCTTGGTTTTTCCTCTACAAGAAGAGAGAACCTAATGAAAAATGAATGGAAAGACCATTCACCCCTGCACAGATAAAACCATATATACATACAGAATATATAAATAAATGAACTATAAAATCAATACAGAGACTTCCATATCAAGTCGGCGAGCAGCAAATTCCTTCACACTTTACGTACTGACTAATAAAGCATTCTGTATTCTGACAACTTTCCAAGTATTTGTCAGCAAGCTATAAGCTATGAAATACATTTCTCAACCCAAGTATAAAAATATTGTCTATTACTGCTGCTTTTCAGTGAATCCCTGAACAAGTTCTTCGGAATCTCAGGACTTCGAGGAATAATAGTTGGGAAATAGTATTAGATTGGGTTCCCTGAGCCCATCAGAAGAGATGCAGAGACTATAGACCCATCTGTTATCTATACAGAATGTACTATCCACGTCTATTTTAACTTGCATCAGAATTTTACTGTAATCAATGTACACCTGGACATATCATCAGTGTGGTCTAATCAGGTATTTGTGAATCATTCCTTAAGAATTTGACCCTCTTAGAAATGCATTATGTCCAATGTCCTCTTTGAATAGGGTCTTCATTGGATTCAAAACACAACATAAGTATTGAGAGTTTTTAAATATGTGCTGAAGACCCCCGTGAATGTCACTACAATCCTCTTGTGAACCCCGACTCATGACTGGCATTCATAGGAGATCGCCATTTCTATTATACATAGCAGTGCTGAATCACTGCTATGTATAGCACTAGCGATCAAATGATCGCAGCTTCAAGTCCCCTATGGGGACTATTTAAGACAGTAAAAGTATTTTACAAATTTTTTTAAAAAATAGAAAAAACACAAGTTCAACTCACTTCTGTTTTGCCTCATTGAAAATAAAACAAAAAAATAAATACACATATTTTGTATCGCTGCATTTAGAAATGTCCGACCTATCAAAATGTAAAATAAATTAATCCAGGCAGTGAACAATGTAGCGAGAAAATCGAAACACAAGAATTATTTTTTTTTTGGTCGCCGCAACATTGCAATAAAATGCAATAAGAGGCGATCAAAACATCGTATCCGCCCACAAATTGTATCAATAAAAATGTCAGTTCAGGACGCAAAAAATAAGCCCTTACACAGCTCAATATCCTGATAAATGAGAAAGGCTACGAGTCTCAGAAAATGCCGGCAAAAGCAATAAAAAATGTTCATACAAATTTCTGAATTTTTTTTCAGCACTTAAATAAAAAAAAGGCTATACAGGTTTGGTATCTGCGTACTAATACTGACCTCGAAAATCAGTCAGTTTTACCATGCAGTGAGTATGGCAAATAAACTACCCCAAAACAATTGTGGACTTGCAGTTTTTCTGCAATTTCACTGTTTTCCAGTATACGATATGGTAGAAAAGTACAATTCGTCCCGCAAAAAACAGGCACTCATACAGCTATATTGACGGAAAAATAAAAAAGTTATGGCTCTTGGAAGAAGAAGAAGAGGAAAAAACGAAAACAAAAAAAATAGAAAATGGCTCAGGAAAGGAAGGGTTAAGAAAATGGAATTAAAAGTAATGTTTCAAGATTTTTGTCTGGTGCTATCTACTGGCTAACCCGGTACAAGAATATATATTTTCCCTATGTCTGGTGCTGGAGTTTCTCGATGCTCTCGAATTATTAAATGGTAGTGAGCTGTAGAGAAACAACACTAAGTAGAGGAAATATTTCAAATATAATTTTGGTAGGTAATTCTCACTAAATAAAAGGCAAATACACATGAATAATAATAACCATATAGCCAGAAGAAGTTGTATCTTAAAAATTTCTGAGAATATACCTGAGGAAGACATAATCTTGTCAAAACGCGTTGTATTTACTTGAGAGATAAAGATCGTTTGGAAAATATATACCCACAGTATTCACTGGCTTCTTGGGAGCGCATTTGGCCTGGATGAACATTATTATCAAAATCATACAACCATTGAGTTTGGTTTGCAATTTTCTATCATTGAATCACAATTTTGGGATCGTTTATTGAACAAGCTGTTGACAAAATGAGTAACCCATATTCACAAACTTACACTGTGAAATAAAGCCAATATCAAAAATGTACCTGCTGATTGAAGCTAAATTGAATGTTAACACTTGCTCCAGAAATACTGGCAGAAATTATCTTCTTTCGAAATCCCAGTGTTTTTTTATGCTTAGAAGGAAACAAATTATCATTCTGATACAGGACAAATCCAACAGTGTCATTATCATTCATTTCTGCACAAGAAAAAAAAAAGTTAAATAATAAAATATTTGTAATACATTTTTCTACTAGATTCAAATATTCAGTTTGTATTTATTTTGCATGGAAATACTGGGAGAAAAAACACATTTCTATGCAAAACATTTACTCTTGGTGCACAGTGCAATACATACCTAACAGTATTCAGTAAATTTAGGTTTATTGTAACTCCAATACTCAAGACAGATTTATACAAATTCCATTTAGGTGATTATGAATCAATATACAAAAAGTGCCACAATTTGAACTACAGACAGAAAGATTTTACAGAGCTACAGACCCAAATAGGGAATTCATAGCTCTGTATTACGGCTCTTTCACACGTCCGGATATTTCCGGTACTGGAAGAAGCAGTACCGGAGATATCCGTGTACGTGTGTCTGTGTGTATGACACAGCCATGTGCCGCATCAGTATCACACATACTGGCGCCTGGGAATCAGTTAGCACTTTTCCCAATCGCAAGGTGCTGAACGCTGCCCTCATCATTGACCCCTGTCGGTGCAGCGATCAGCACCAGCAGGGGACAATGTTGAGAGTAGTATTCTGCTCCCGCCGTTTCCTAGTGTAAAAATAAGAATAAAATAAAAAAAATCCTTATTCTCACCTGTCCGAAGACTAAATAAGTGTCCCACGTTGTAATCCATCTGACCGCACACGCTGAGGAGCAGAGGAGAATGACTTGATCAAGCAAATGGGCCCTTGACCTGCGCTGAACTCACTGAGTGTTGTCCTGTCACTCACTGAGCTCAGCACAGTTCAGGGGCCCAATTGCTGGAGTGAGTCATTCTCCTCTGCTCCTCATTGTGTACAGTCGCCTCAAGCCACCACAGACGCTGATGCAGAATTGTCAGTCAGATGGATTACAGCGTGGGACAGTATGTCGGAAAGGTGAGTATTATGGTTGTTTTTTATTTTATTTTTTTTTACAGAGGACAATGGCTTCAGAGAATTAGGTGTAAAGGTGAGTATAATGTTTTTTATTTTATTCTTATTTTATACTTGCTGGACACAGCGGGGGCAGAATACAACTGAAGTGGTTAGCACTGTTGCTTTGCAGTGCTGGGGTCCTGGATTCATATCCCACAGCACTTTACAGACATTATCATCGTTGTCCCCATTGGGGCTCACAATCTACATTCCCTATCACTATGTCTTTGGAGTGTGGGAGGAAACCCCCCGCAAATTATTCACTATATAAGTGAATAAAATAAATAAATTAGAAAAAATATCTTTAACCAGTCCAGAACTGAGCCATTTTACATTATGTCTAACCAGGCACATTATCGAGGTTTATCATACATTGTACATGCACTTTTAACGTCTCTAAAAAAATTCTGGTTTGGATACCAAAATGGTTTTTGCCTCTTTTTCCGTGATTCATGAGGCTTAATTTTTCTGCAATTTTTATATTCCTTTTATGTTGCTTATAGAGAGAGAAAATATTAAGAAAAAAATGAAATACGTGTTTATTTTTCACATTTTTCTCTTAACGACCACAAAAGAAGCGATAAAAACATTTTAAATTCCCCTTTCCGTAGAAATTATTTTTTATATTAGACATTTTTTATGGGAGTGGGGTTAAAAACTGTTTTGTTTTGTTCTTCTGTTTCCTTCCTTTTAATGTATTCATTTTTTTCATTTAGTTTGGCCACTATGCCTTAAGGTCACATAAGGCCTTAGAAGACTTTGGGGGTGATGAGGGCATTTGAACATATTAATACATTTTTTTTAGTGATGATTTCACCTGTAACTGGGGCTGGAATATTAGCCCCAGTTACACAGGAAAATCAGTTTCTTCTCTGCACCGTAATGCTGACTGGGTTTCCTAAAACCCAGCAACTCCTGCTTTCACCCACACCCAAAGATTACATGATTCGGAACTTGGTTCTGCGACACAGCAGCTTAAAGCTGGTGTTCATCACGGGAACAAAACTGTCTGTTTGGCTCAGTTCAATTACTAATACAGCCCCCTTTTCAGTCATGACTGATGCCTAAACAGAGAAGTGGGCCGGCTTGGCTATTGATATGAACATTACACCAGCACTCTTCACACACAACACTGATGATTTATTAATTATGTTTGGATTATATAGTGCCATGATATTCCACAGCGCTTTACAGACATCATCAATGTTCCCATTGATGCTCATAATCTAAGTGAGAGGAAACTGGAGAACCCGAAGAAACCCACAAAAACATGAGGAGAACATACAAACTCCTTGCAGATGTTGTCCTTGGTGGGATTTGAACCAGGACCCCAGCACTGCAAAGCTACAGTGCTAACCACTGAGCCACCGTGCTGCCCGTATGATGGGCTGAACACAGGAAATTTTAATCACAATCTGGAAGACGCCGAAGTCAGGATTTTGGGGAAAATTTGGGTAATTTTAAGTATTTTAAACACTTATAAAGGTTATCCTTTTCAAACTGCAAATCCTCTTTAATCATCTCAGAATTTGGAATGACATTATCTCGAATAATATGTTGTACACTTTTCTCATTCAAGTAGACTTTTGAAGGCAATGTGATAATTTTGCTGCCTGCAATTGATGGTTTTTTATGTATTTTTTTTACGTTTTCTATGCTGTTTTTTCTTTACATAATAGCCTGCACTTACAAATGCTAACAGTTAGATGACGTACACTTTGTCTAGGAAATATGAGGAGGTGACAAATCACGGCGGCGCACACGGTGTGTTAGATTTCTTATATCTTGCTAGACACTAAACACCATTCTCTTAGTTATGTCAACTCATATTTGGACGTATGTGTTTTTTACATTGGGATGCCATAGTGATGGATGTTACAGTTTGTCATCAATCAGAGACACATATATCTATCAGCGCATAAATGGAAAACGGACATCTAAATTATTTGAACACATGGTATGTAGATTTTTTTTCACATCACATGCACCCACGTTAAGACAGGAGGATGACGTATTTGCCCTCTCGATAAGCGATGACCCATAGTAGTCTTTTTACATTTGCTTTACAATGTTGTAGTGACTTCAGAGAGAAGGAGCATTTTTGTCCAAAACCCCACAATTCCCATGGCCTTATGTACTTACTTCCTACTGGTTTGACAAAAATCTGTACTTCTGCTGTTTCATTGAGCACAAACTCGGAAGTGTCATTATCAACAATGATTCTACTGGACACCAGGTCATCTGTTAGCCCTATACACAGACAAACACAAAAAAAAATAAAAATCATAGGTTACCAAATCCAGAGATAAAACATGATCACTATCAGTGGTATACACAGAAGGCTTGAGGGTGTCAACCAGGACAGAAGAGTCTTGTGTTTGGGTCCCAATTCACACTCCTTACATAACACTTGGTATAATTTCCACTCCCTTGCTTGCTAATAATGCTGTTCCTGAAGGCTAACACAGGTTCTCACTACCTTCTAGTGATGCGCCCCGAGGGCCGTGGGGTACTCGGTGCCGGGCCTATAGATGCTGGGGAAAGGATATGTCACAGTGGCTGCGGCCCAGTCCGTGGCCCAGGGCAGTCAGCAAAAAGGGGGGTAGAATATATTTATATGGGATTTGTAGTTCTTAGGAAGTGTTCGTGACGCCACCTGTGGTTTCTGGTAATAGGTACCAGCGCTGCTTCAGACCTCTGGGGTGGTTGATAGGGCAGCTGGGTTGGAACGGCTCCCCACAGGTGGAGCGGGCCCCAGGGCAGTGTAGTATAGATGATGGTGATGCTGGGGCTTGTGGTGCAGGAGAGATGGCGCAGCGGAAATAACTGACGGAGGCAGTGGAGTGCAGTCATCCGAGTTTACTCACAGTTCTGTTCAAGTTCCTCAGGTACACTGTACGGGTGTCAGCCTCCCGCGTCGCACTGCATCCACCAGGCAAGGGGTCCAGCACTTTCTCAAGTATATCAGGAGCGCTTAACGGAACCCGCTTTCTTTATGTTCCTTACTAGACCGACTTCTCGCGCCGGGTCTTCTCCCTCCTGCCCTGCGCTTTCCCACACACAGTCCCGTTCGGGTGTTCTGAAGTCCCTCTGGGCAACCTCGAGTTCCCGGACCTACTTGATGCCCTTCACGGCGACTAGGGTGAGGCTGTGGCAACTGCACCATGGAAGTGCAGAAGTCTCCGGTTTTCCAGCCGAGACCTGGAGTAACACAGCTGGTCCAGGGACCAGTTCCCTTCCTGCGGCCTGATCCCTCTGACACCTGGCAGATTCGGGCGTACGGGTGCCGTCCTGCACTCACCGTACCCCCTGGGATCCCTTCTGTCAAACGGAGCCTTTCTCCTCTGCTCCCCTCCTGGGCCTCTCTTACTAGGCCCCACTTATGGAGCAGAGCTCCTGAAGATACTCTGCTCCCCTCCTCACTCAACTCCACTCTTCTACTGTCCGTTCTCCTGCAACCCTAAGATGGCTTCCTTTTATATACCTCCTATTATGGTGCTCCCCTACTCTACATCCTCCACCCACACCCACTACTGGTTCCCCCTCTCTTTGGTTCCCCCCACTCCAGCCAGGGACAGGGCTCAGCAGGAACACAGTGCATCTTGCCCTTCCAACCGGCCTGGAGCAGTGTAGTGTTGAATGCGGGTGTTGGGGTTCCGGGCAGCACTCCCTCCTTACCTGAGAGAAGGAGACACCACACCTCTGGGTGAGGTGCAGTACCTCTGTGGCGACTGAACCATCAGGGGCGCCACACTAGCAAATTGGATGGGACCAAAAACCTCCCTCTCTAATAGTTGTATGGTCTGCACTATGATGAATTTTGCAGTGTATAAAGAGGTCCAATTGGCAGTTATTGTGCACAAACTTGCGCCTAGCCACCCACCATGCAGGTAACTGGAACATAGCCCTTTAATGCACGGTAGATGCACATGAGAGCCAGCACTCTAAGGCTGCATTCAGACGGCCAACAGGGGCCATTAAACAATCGCCGACCAATTACAATACTTGCAAGCCAATCAGTGTTTATTTAATGACCAGTTTATACAAGCCGACCTCACTTCCATGCGCACAGAAAAATCGTTAATACAATCGTTCTGTGAGCATAGATGTGTTGGCGAGAATAATTAATTTTAAAGCACCACTCCAGAGTTTTTTTTATTGCAGTGCTGGAGTGGTGCAACCAATCTAAGTTCCCTGCCCCTAGTATTATACTCACCAGTCGCCATCTTCATCTTTTATCGGCACCACTCCGGTAAGTCTTTTGCAGGTTGTAACCTGCCGGATCACTCCAGTGTTTGCTGGGTGAGCCAGAAGTCACAACTCAATGTAAGTCTATGACAGCCAGAACGAGGCTCTCATAGACTTACACTGAGAGCTTATGACTGTTACCTCTGACTGTCACAAGATGGCGGCCCGGGACAATAGCAGCACTGGGAACAGCTGAAGACGGCAGCTGGTGAGTATAATACTAGGGGCTGGGAACTCAGATTAGTTGCCCCACTCCAGCATTGAAATAAAAAAAAAAAAAACACTGGAGTGGTGCTTTAAGCCAGCTAAAATCATTTCACCTGACGAACAAGCATTCCTCGAGCCCTAAGAAATACAGTATAATGTACTGATCAGCTACAAAGCTCATGTTTGGTATGAGTCATCACAAGACAATGTGGTTTCTTACTAATTTAAACCCTGAATAAACACTTCTTCCCCAGAAACCTTCACGACATCCTAAGTCTATTTGCATTTTCATTATCTTGCTGACTTTCCTGTTAATAGCAGCTTGCTGTTTGATTTTCTCTTCGCCTTCATTTTGGCAAAATTACAATATGTTATTACACAGTATTTTACAGCAGTACTTTGATCATATCTAAACATTTCACTTTTTATCTGTATCACATGATTCATTTTTTATTACTGCGCATTAATGATCAAGGCACAATTCTCTTTATCCGAAATAAAATTGTCCTAATTGGATTGTTCTATAGGCTTGTTCAGAAAAAAATAGAGTAACTTGTATTTTTTTATTATTCCCTGGTTATTTTGAGTTTAGGGATCCAGGAAGTGGTGCAATACATGGATTGACAGCTATTTCTATCTGCATACAGAATTTATAAAGATATTACTGAATAATGAGTTATACCTCTTAATGACATAAACGAGATTCCATTGAAATTCACTGTAGACAGCTGACGTGTCTCAATGGCAACACTAGGCTGCACCACTGATAAAACAGGTCTAGTGGTGTTCACAGAAAGTGCCTCCAGTGTCCTGGTTAAACTATTGGAAATAAGAAAAAAGTTAATTGAAACATGTAAATAGTTTTCATTAACTTACAACATTTAGGTCGGGGTCACACGATTTATGATTCTCTCGTCCGAGAGAATCGGGCCGATTATGCTAATGACACTCGGCTCAAACTCTGTCAGAGTTTGATCATAGTATCAGCTTAGTGTGATTTGATTCTCGTGGATGAGAGAATTGGAGCATACTGAGAAGAAGATGGAAAACTTAATTTCTCCATCTTCTCCATTGTCTGAGTCTGCGGATATCGGACTGCACTCGGATGACATCAGGAGAGCAGACTGCCAGTCATTACATGTCTCACACTGGTAACAAACCCTTTCATTACAATATGCTTTGTAGGCAGATTATCAGGGAGATCTATGTCCGACACATACATCTTAACAGCTCATTTACATATTAATAAAAATGTGGATTTCTCTCTAATAAGACATCAGATTGCAGATATCAGAGTATCATTTTATTCAGCTTTCTATGACCTACAGGTCCATATAAACCAGGAATAGAAAGGAAGGCTGACAGAACTCATTGTATGAGACGCTCGTTCAAAATTCCAAGGAACCCACTTGGAAGATTTAAGCAACAGAGAAGCAAACAAACAGCGTCCAATCCAGGGAGGTGTAGTCCAAAGTGTAAAGCTTATTCTGCCATCAAGTTACAGTTACAACGCTTCGACCCATAGTAAGTTTTTGTCACTTGACAAAGACCTACTATAGTTCGAAACATTGTAACTGTAACTTGATGGCGGAATAAACTTTACACTTTGGACTACACCACCTTGGATTGGACGTTGTTTGTTTGCTCCTCTGCTACAGGTCCATATAGACGGCTTACAAGGGTTTATCCTACTGACAGATTCCCTTTGAGCTTTAAAAGGTAGAATAAAAGAGGTAATTTTCTTTGGTGGTCTGGTATTTGTATCGCTGACAGAGGAATGTTCACTGCGATACTCTATGAGAACTATTATTCTCAGAAAATTAGATCATTTTGAAAAAAAATATTCGCAAAGCGGTAATGATTACCTCAAAAATAAAATGCATAGCAATTACCTTTCTGCTTCTTTTTCTACAATTTCATTGCTAAATTTATCAGATTCAGCATTTAAAATCTGGCTAACAGTGGTAACTGCAGAAACCACCACCTGCAGAAAGAAAGTATTATGGTTATGCAAATCATATTATGTAGCCATTGATAGAGTTGGAAATTTCACTATGTTCACAAAGGAAGGTTAAACTTTAACCAATTGTAACGCTTTACGGTATTATAGTGAATTATTGAGTCATATTAAAATAAGGTTCAGAGAATGTAAGTGGTTCCCTGTCACAGTACTATTCACCATAAATCGCTCAGCAGTTCTTCTATAAAAACCTGCTGCCAGTCTCTGAAAGCTCAACAATAAAGATGATCGCTCATACACATCATACACATTACATGAAAGGTGGCTGAACTCATGGGGACCGGTGCAATCTAATGTGGATGGAGGTGACCTGACTCTCACCTAACAGCAAACGTTGGAGGGGAAGAAGAATAGGCATGTTGGTTATCAACACCCAATCCTTTGTTCTCACGGGAGATAAACCACCGCCACAGTTGTCTGGTAGTGACCCTTTGGGCTATTTTAGGGTCCAGTGCTATAGCTATATCATTCTTGGCCATTTTTCTCTGACATCATATGGGTGTTAAAAATTTCATTCATAAGTAACGTTCATCAATTCCCATTTTTCCATCTCTACACGCCCTACCATGTCCATTTCCCACTTCTCCATGCCCACCACTTACCTATCCCCCTGAATAAAGACACCTCCCTGAAGAGCTGATTTCCAGGAGGTTTTTGGCATGTTTGGCGTAGCTTACACTGCAGAAAGTCCCAGAGGTCTCCCTTTATTCCAAGAGCAACCCAAATATTTTGGAAGAGTAGGCAAGTATGAATTGCGCTCCTAGCATTTGCTATAAGTTTAAATGTAATCAGTTCTTAATAAGAGCAAAGAAAAGTCATACAAACTGCACAAAATTTGTACAAAAGGTGAAAAATGTTGGATCAGAGAGTATCTAACCACCTGGACTTCACAGTATATACTTTTTCACAGTATACCTTTATATAAAATAGGGTTGTCTACTGAGCTGCGGTAAAATAAAATGTATACTGATGTATACCAGCCTGATGGCTTCAAGAGGTCACGCTTTTGGCATCCATCATCTGGAGCTCAGTGGCTCTTTGATGTATACGTCTAGAGCTTTCCCTGTGTAAGCATATGGCTCTAAACTCACAAGTACAAGTCTATGAGTGCCATCCGTGTGCTGTCCGTTTTTCACAGACTGATGGGAGACGCTTGAGAAACTTCCATCAGGGTTTTTTTCATATGAGAAAAAATGATAAAACTCTGACCAAACTCTGATGGTAAAAACTGACTATAACCAAACTCTGATGGCACTGATTGCAAATGAGAAAAATCACTGACGTTTGAATGAGCCCTTAGGAGCATTTTCACAATGGCCCTAATTCATCAAGCAGTTTTTTCCAGTTCTCTGGTGTAAAAATGGTTGAAATATTGCAAAATATCTGTGCAACTCAAAGTAGTGGGAAAATGTTGAGACTTTTTACATTTTACACTAGCTTCGGCCAGCTCCACCAAGTTTTTATAAAGGACAGGGCGTGGCCAGAAAAATTCATCATGTCTGGCGTCCATGTCTTGTGGTGGCTCACAACAGTTGAAAGATGGACCAAATTCATTAAAGAGCCACACAATGAAGAAGAAAATTGTAGCACTCACTGGTCATAAGAAATTCCACTATTTTATCTCAAAAGATTAAAGAGCAGCAGGCAGGCATGTGAAACATTTGGAAATTACGGTACTCGCCTCTTTATTAATGTACTGCATCTTACTCCTGCAATCCCTTCTTTAAAACTGGTGTGCAAAATGTTTTCTTAATGAATTTGTATGATGCAAATCCTGATTCTGCGCAAATTCCTATATATCTACTTACTGTAACATCCCTGGCGGCGTGCTGGCATTGCTTACCACCTCCCACCATGCAAGACCGCCATTTTACCTATCAATCCAGGCTGCACACTTTGCTCCAGTAACTGCTGTGTCTCTTGTCTGATTGCTTAGGGCAGCGGCGCGGTTACTGCCTGATTCTTATAGTTACTGTGTGCGCATTCCTAATGCCTCCCCAGCCTATTGCTGTGAGTCACTGGATACTTAAACCCCCTCCACCCAGTAGGGGGTGCCTGAGTAACACTTTTCTTGTGTGTTCCTTGCAACTGAGTTGCCAGGTCCTGTCCTGTATCTTGTCTGTTCCGCCCCTGGGGGCTGTATACCCAGGCCTGTTACCTGTATCTGTGACTTCTAGTCTGTCTCCGCCACCCTGGGGGCTGAGTTCCCAGGCTCGTTCCTGTATCTTGTTCCTGGTTCAGTTCCTGTCTGAACTGTGTCCTAGCCCGTTACCTGTTTGTCTCTATGTCCGAACCTTCCCTTTTCCTGCTGTGTCTGAACCCTGCACCTAACTTCAACTCGTTGTCTCTGAACTTTCTTTTTGTGAGCTTTGTGTACACTCGCTACTTCATTGAAAGTACCTTCTGTGTATCTGGTTCTGCTTGTTCACCACACCTGCGGTTTTGCTCTGCTATGCTTGTTCACCGCACCAGCGGGTTTTCCTCTGCACTGCTTGTTTACCGCACCTGCGGGTTTTGCTCTGCTCTGCTTGTCTACAGCACCTGTGGGTTTTGCTCTGCTCTGCTTGTCTACCGCATCTGCGGGTTTTGCTCTGCGTTGCTTGTCCACCGCACCTTTGGTTTTGCTCTGCTCTGCTTGTCCACCGCACCTGCGGTTTCGCTCCGCTCTGCTTGTCCACCACACCGGCGGTTTTGCTTTGCTCCGCTCTGATTGTTAACCGGCGGTTTCGCTCTGCTCTGCTTGTTCACCGCACCTGCGATTTCGCTCTGCTCTGCTTGTTCACCGCACCTGTGTGTTTTGCTCTGCTCTGCTTGTTTACCGCACCTGTGGGTTTTGCTCTGCTCAACTTGTCTACCGCACCTGCGGGTTTTGCTCTGCGCTGTTTGTTTACCGCACCTGCTTGTTTTGCTCTCCTCTGCTTGTCTACCACACCTGTGGGTTTTGCTCTGCTCTGCTTGTCTACAGCATCTGCGGGTTTTGCTCTGCGCTGCTTGTCCACTGCACCTGCGGTTTTGTTCTGCTCTGCTTGTCCACCACACCTGTTGTTTCGCTCTGCTCTGCTTGTCCACCGCACCGGCGGTTTCGCTTAGCTCCGCTCTGCTTATTCACCGCACTGGCGGTTTCGCTCTACTCTGCTTGTTCACCGCACCTGCGGTTTCGCTCTGCTCTGCTTGTCCACCGCACCTGTGGGTTTTGCTCTGCTCTGCTTGTTCACTGCACCTGCGGGTTTTGCTCTGCTCTGCTTGTCTACTGCTCCTGCGGGTTTTGCTCTGCTCTGCTTGTTTACCGCACCTGCGGGTTTTGCTCTGCTCTGCTTGTCTACCGCACCTGCGGGTTTTGCTCTGCTTTACTACCGCACCTGCGGGTTTTGCTCTGCTCTGCTTGTCTACCGCACCTGCAGCTCCGTTCCTGTATCCCAGTCTGTACTGGTCCCTATCCTGCGTGCATTCCTACCTGCCAGTACCCGCCTGTCTGCATGCCAGCCGTGCCTGCCAGTGCCCATCTGTCTGCATAACAGCTGTGCCTGCCAGTGCCCACCTGTCTGCATACCAGCCGTGCCTGCCAATACCCACCTGTCTGCATACCAGCCGTGCCTGCCAGTACCCACCTGTCTATATGCCAGTCTAACCTGCCTGTTCCTGCATTCCCCGGTGTGGGTGAACAGCTGTGACCGGGGTCTGACCTGGAGTAGCACCTGGTCCCTCTGCTCGGTTCCTCCCTGGTTCACGGAGTCGACTGAGCCGCCGTGTGACCTTGGTCGGACCGGGTTGATACTTAGTCACGCCCCTCCCGGCACTCCTCGGTTCATGGTCCAGTGGGATCACTAACCACGCTCACGCCAGTCAGTCCGGGCGCGAGCGTAACAGTTTGCTCAGGCCATGGTCCCCGTTGAGCCCCATGGCCCTTCGCTCTCGGAGACATTTGAATTCTTGTCTGGCGAATACATGCACCAAGGAAAAAAAAATTTCTCAAGCTGAGGTCCAGGCGATTTACGCACCAGCCCAAATGAAGCTATCAGCACTCGTTCCTGCGGATCCACCACGGTACTATGGGGATCCAAAACAAAGCCGTGCGTTTGTGGAGCAATGTATGCTGCATTTCAAATTCTATGCTCATTATTTTCCCACTGATCGGGTTAAAGTAGCATTTATGATGTCCTACTTAGCGGCTGATGCCTTGAATTGGATCATCCCCCTATGGGAAGCATGGGATCCTATCGTCTTTGACCTGCAGGCCTTCCTGGTGGCCTTTCTAATGGTCTTCGATGACCCTAACCCTGAGGCTTCTGCTAAAGCTTCCCTTCCCAATATCCTGGAGCAGTCCCATTGGGTGATGCGTGTAGGTAGCCCACCAGCTCTCCAGCCTGAAGAGACTGCTGCCTACACAGAATCCACACAGGATGACAATGCTCCACAGAATACTTCTCTTCCCAACCTCAAGAGGCAGTCCAGACGTGCAAGGCGTAGAGGTAAACCGTCACGCCAGGTTCTGTCCTCCCAAAGACCTCCTGTTCCCCAGCCTGTTGAGGCAGCTACCCGCACAGAATCCTTGAAGGATGACCATGTTCATCAGGCAAAGCAGAGGCTGGAACTCAGTCACAAAATCGGATTGCGGTCCCGCTGCAGTTGTTTGGGACACCCTGACGGTCTCTGTCCAGCGAAGGTTGGAGAATTCCAAGACATTAGGCCTGTAGGAGAGGCTGCCCTTGGCGTTAATGTTTCCTCTCCACAGATGACCGTGACTGTCTCCATGGCAAGTGAAGGCCTCGGATTAACCGGAAGTTTCGGGCGTAAAGCCTTGAAGAGTCAGTGTCTGATTCCTGTCCGACAACTCCAGAATCCGGTTTGGGCATTGTCAGCGGAAGGACGAGCCCTACTTAGAAACAGTCAAAATATGTCTGTACAAATTAAGCTCCAGATTGGAGCATTACACATGAAGAAGTTCACATTCCAGGTGCTGTCTGGTTTAATCACAGGTCGTCCAGCGCCGAGAGATCTAGTGCCCGCTCAGGTCTGGAGATGCTGCATGGTGTTTCCTGGGGGACTGCTGAGGTACAAGGGGTGTCCAGTCCCCATATCTTCAGGACAGTCAGCAGTGTCTTCTTCTTCTTCTTCACCAGATCTGCTAGTCGCTGACTCGCTGTGCGCTGAAGTCTCCGAAGGAATGGAAGCGGAGGCTTTGTCCCCACACAGTCTCGATGATTGTACCAATGATCTGGCTTTAGGCACCGCCCCGCCTCGCAGACGTGTCATCTTAGAAACCAGATTGAAGTTGGTCCCTAAGCAAGGATCCCCCATCTCTAACAAATCTGGCAATAAGTCCATCAAGGCGGTGGATACCTCCAAGTCTCTGCACACCTCCAACCAGGCGGAGGACCTCCAGTTGCCTCCTGAGTCCTTCGGGGTGCTACCTGATAACAAATGGAGAGAGACTTTTCTGCACCCTGTACCTGGTACTTCGCCCACTTCATCTTGTAAGCTTGGCAAAGTGTACGTCAAGGCGGTGGTTACCCCCAAGTCTCTGCACTCCTCCAACCAGGTGGAGGATCTCCAGTAGTCCCGTGTATCTTTTGGGGTGCTACCCAATATTAACAAATGGAGAGAGACTTTCCTGTGTCTTGTTCCTGGTACTTCACTCACTTCATCTGTTGCTGAGGATGGCTCGATGGGAGGAAGCATCCTAGTTACCAAGATGGTGAGACCAGTTTCATTCCCTCTAGTGGACAGAAGAGGTAATCTTCTTGAAGAGAAGGATCGGCCTCCAAATTCTCTGCAGAAAATCCTTGTAGGCTTGAAGAATAGGGGGCGTAAAGGGGGGGTACTGTAACATCCCTGGTGGTGAGCTGGCATGGCTTACCACCTCCCACCATGCAAGACCACCATTTTACCTATCAATCCAGGCTGCACACTTTGCTCCAGTACCTGCTGTGTCTCTTGTCTGATTGCTTAGGGCGGCGGCGCGGTTACTGCCTGATTCTTATAGTTACTGTGTGCGCACTCCTAATGCCTCCCCAGCCTATTGCTGTGAGTCACTGGATACTTAAACCCCCTCCACCCAGTAGGGGGTGCCTGAGCAACACTTCTCTTCAGTGTGTTCCTTGCAACTGAGTTGCCAGGTCCTGTCCTGTATCTTGTCTGTTCCGCCTCTGGGGACTGTATACCCAGGCCTGTTACCTGTATCTGTGATTTCTAGTCTGTCTTTGCCACCCTGGGGGCTGAGTTCCCAGGCTCGTTCCTGTATCTTGTTCCTTGTTCAGTTCCTGTCTGAACTGTGTCCTAGCCCGTTACCTGTTTGTCTCTATGTCCAAACCTTCCCTTTTCCTGCAGTGTCTGAACCTGCACCTAACTCCAACTCGTTGTCTCTGAACTTCTGTTTGAGTTTTGTGTACACTCGCTACTTCATTATAAGTACCTTGTGTGTATCTGGTTCTGCACCTGCGGTTTTGCTCTGCTCTGCTTGTCCACCGCACCTGGGGTTTCGTTCTGCTCGTTCACCGCACCTGTGGGTTTTGCTCTGCTCTGCTTGTCTACCGCACCTGTGAGTTTTGCTCTGCTCTGCTTGTCTACCGCATCTGCGGGTTTTGCTCTGCGCTGCTTGTTCACCGCACCTGCGGTTTTGCTCTGCTTGTCCACCGCACCGGCGGTTTCGCTCTACTCCGCTCTGCTTGTTCACCGCACCGGCGGTTTTGCTCTGCTCTGCTTGTTCACCGCACCTGCGAGTTTTGCTCTGCCCTGCTTGTTTACCGCACCTGCGGGTTTTGCTCTGCTCTGCTTGTCTACCGCACCTGCTGGTTTTGCTCTGCTCTGCTTGTTTACCGCACCTGCGGGTTTTGCTCTGCTCTGCTTGTCTACTGCACCTGCGGGTTTTGCTCTGCTCTGCTTGTCTACCGCACCTGCGGGTTTTGCTCTGCTCTGCTTGTCTACCGCACCTGTGGGTTTTGCTCTGCTCTGCTTGTCTACCGCACCTGCGGGTTTTGCTCTGCTCTGCTTGTCTACCGCACCTGTGGGTTTTGCTTTGCTCTGCTTGTCTACCGCACCTGCGGGTTTTGCTCTGCTCTACTTTTCTACTGCATCTGCGGGTTTTGCTCTGCTCTGCTTGTCTACCGCACCTGCGGCTCCGTTCCTGTATCCCAATCTGTACTGGTCCCTATCCTGCCTGTGTTCCTACCTGCCAGTGCCCATCTGTCTGCATGCCAGCCGTGCCTGCCAATACCCACCTGTCTGCATACCAGCCGTGCCTGCCAATACCCACCTGTCTATATGCCAGTCTAACCTGCCTGTTCCTGCATTCCCCGGTGTGGGTCAACAGCTGTGACCGGGGTCTGACCTGGAGTAGCACCTGGTCCCTCTGCTCGGTTCCTCCCTGGTTCACGGAGTCGACTGAGCTGCCATGTGACCTTGGTTGGACCGGATTGATACTTAGTCACGCCCCTCCAGGCACTCCTCGGTTCATGGTCCAGTGGGATCACTAACCACGCTCACATCAGTCAGTCCGGGCGCGAGCGTAACACTTACTTCAGAAAGTAATGTACATACCTCATGCTCTTCAGAAGCTATCGAGGAATCGTTCAGTATTCTGTTTACAATCTTTATTGCGTTTGAAATGTCATCTGATTTTAGATTCTCAGGTTCAGAGGTGAGGATCTGTGCGGTAGCAGCAACCTCTTTGGCATTGTTTGGGCCAATGTCAGTCTAAGAGAAGAAAGCGATAAATTAGCACAGATGTGTAATCAGCTCTTCAAAAGTAACCAATTCTGAAATCTAAATATGATCTTAAAGGGGCTTTCCCACGAACATGGTCTGATCATACCACATCTCCTGGGCAGGGGAGGAAGCAAAAGACAATACAGATATTACAGCATGGGATCACAGCTGATTCTTTGTGTGAGATAAAACATATCACTGCTTTTTTTTAAACAATGTTTAACTTCAAAAAAAAAATGAGCTGTGATCCCGTGCTGAAATGTCTGTATACTCTCTTGTGCTTCCTCCCCTGCCCAGGAGCTGTGGTATGATCAGACCATGTTCTGTATGCGGTCAGACACATTCAATGATTAAAATTAACTTTTGTTCATGGGATAACCCCTTTAAGCTTTATTATCAGCCCCACTTAGGGCAGGTGCAGACAAGCGTATTTTCAGTACGAGTGCGATCTGACAAAACATCAGATCACATTCGAACCAATGTTAGTCTATGGGGCTGTGCACATGTCAGATTTTTTCCTCGGACAGAGAAAGTCCAAGGAAAAAATTGCTGCGTGCCAGAGTTTTATCTAATATTCGGATCACACTCGGCCATGCAAGTCAGTGAGTCTGTGGAAAGCAATGGACTGCACTCGGGCGACATCTGAGTGTAGTCCAATTCCCACACAATGGAGAAAAAAAATTTATACATGCTCTCCTTATCCGTGAGAATTGGATCACACTATTATCACACTCTGATCAGAGTTTGATCAGATCTTCATTTGCATGTTTTATTAAAAAAAGAAGCCTTTTGAAGAAGAAACAGGTGAGTGCCATGTTTTTTCCTTATACTTCAGATTAATTTTGATTTTTAAGTATTCAATGGTAGGCATTTTAAAATGAAAACTACTACAAAAAAGTTCTTATATCTATAGAAAAAAATTCTTTCAGGACCTTTCTACATTAATATTACGTCCTCTGTACTATCCCTGTAGTCTGATCCTAACGGGAACCAGTCTTCAATTTAATGTGTTACTCTAAAATGCTGTGGAATTTTAGAGCAAATATAATATGAGAAAGAGCCCGGCATGGGGAAAAGTGTCTAAGCACAAGGAGAAGAGTCTGATTGGTGGCTTAGCTCTGGTATCTAACCACTTGGTTGGACAGGTTTTTCTAACTATAGACAAGTCAATCAAGCGGAGCCAGGCAGGGAGGAACCAGGGGGAGTCACCCAGCAGACATTTCTCTCCATGCGCCAACTCCACACCCCATGTGCAGACTCTTCCCCCCATGCGCAGACTCTTCCCCCTATGCGCAGACTCTTTCCCCATGCACAGACTCTTCCCCCCATATGCAGACTCTTCCCCCCATGCGCAGCCTTTTCCCCCCATGCGTAGACTCTTCTCCCCATGTGCAGACTCCCCCATGTGCAGACTCTTCCTCCCATGCTCAGAGTCTTCCCCCCATGTGCAGACTCTTCCCCCATGTGCAGACTCTTCTCCCCATGTGCAGACTCCCCCCATGCGCAGACTCTTCCCCCCATGTGCAGACTCTTCTCCCCATGGGCACACTCTTCCCCCATGTGCAGACTCTTCCCCATGTGCAGACTCTACCCCCATGTGCAGACTCTCCCCCCCATGCACAGACTCTTCCCCCCATGCACAGACTCTTCCTCCATGCGCAGACTCTTCCCCCATGCACAAACTCTCCCCCCCATGTGCAGCCCCTCTCACCCATGTGCAGACTCATCCTCCATGTGCAGACTGTCCCCCATGGCAGGCTCTTCCCCCATGTGCAGACTCTTCCCCCATGTGCAGACTCTTCTCTACATGTGCACACTCCCCCTCATGCCCAGACTCTCCCCTCCATGTTCAGACTCTTCCCCACCATGAGCAGAATCTCCCCCCCATGCGCAGCCCCTCCCACCCATGCACAGCCCCTCCCACCCATGTGCAGACTCTTCCCCCCATGCGCAGACTCTTCCCCCATGTGTAGACATCTTTCCCCGTGTGCAGATTCATCCCCCCCATGAGCAGACTCTTCCCCCCATGCGCAGACTCTTCTCCCCATACGCAGACTCTTCCCCCCATGTGCAGATTCTTCCCCCAATGCGCAGACTCTCCCCCCATGTGCAGACTCTTCCCCCATGCGCAGACTCTTCCCCCCAAGCGCAGACTCTTCCCCGATGTGTAGACATCTTCCCCCGTGTGCAGATTCATCCCCCCCATGCGCAGACTCTTCCCCCCATGCGCAGATTCTTCCCCCAATGCGCAGACTCTCCCCCCATGTGCAGACACTTCCCCCTTGCGCAGACTCTTCCCCCTTGGGCAGACATTTTCCCCATGCGCAGACTTTTTCCCCATACGCAGACTCTTCCCTCCATATGCAGACTTTCTCCTCCTGTGCAGACTCCCCCCCATGCACAGACTCTTCCCCCCATGCACAGACTCTTCCCCCCATGCGCAGACTCTGCCCCCATGCACAGACTCTTCCCCCCATGCACAGACTCTTCCCCCCATGCGCAGACTCTTCCCCCCATGCACAGACTCTTCCCCCCATGCGCAGACTTTTCCCCCAATGTGCAGATTTTTCCCCCCATGGGCAGACTTTTCCCCCCATGTGCACACTCTTCTCCCTATGTGCAGACTCCCCCCATGCATAGACTCTTCCCCACATGCACAGACTCTCCCACCATGTGCAGCCCCTCCCACCCATGCGCTGACTCATCCCCCATGCGAAGACTCTTCCCCCCATGCGCAGACTCTTCTTCCCATGTGCAGACTTCCCCCATGTGCAGACTCTTCCCACCATGTGCAGACTCTTCCCACCATGTGCAGACTCCTCCCATGCGCAGACTCTTCCCCCATGCATAGATTCTTTCCCCTATGCACAGACCTCTTTCCCCATACGCAGACTTTTTCCCCATGCGCAGACTCTTCTCTCCATATGCAGACTTTCTCCACCTGTGCAGACTCCCCCCATGCGCAGACTCTTCCCCCCATGCACAGACTCTTCCACCCATGCGCAGACTCTCCCCCCTATGCACAGACTCTTCCCCCATGCGCAGACTTTCCCCCCCCATGCGCAGACTCTCCTTCCATGCGCAGCCCCTCCCACCCGTGCGCAGACTCTTCCCCCATGCACAGACTCTTCCCCCATGCGCAGACTCTTCCCCCCAATGTGCATATTTTTCCCCCCATGCGCAGACTTTTCCCCCCATGCGCACACTCTTCTCCCCATGTGCAGACTCCCCCCATGTGCAGACTCTTCCCCCCATGCTCAGACTCTTCCCCCCATGTGCAGACTCTTCCCCCATGTGCAGACTCTTCTCCCCATGTGCAGACTCCCCCCATGCGCAGACTCTTCCCCCCATGTGCAGACTCTTCTCCCCATGGGCACACTCTTCCCCCATGTGCAGACTCTTCCCCATGTGCAGACTCTACCCCCATGTGCAGACTCTCCCCCCCATGCACAGACTCTTCCCCCCATGCACAGACTCTTCCTCCATGCGCAGACTCTTCCCCCATGCACAAACTCTCCCCCCCATGTGCAGCCCCTCCCACCCATGCGCTGACTCATCCCCCATGCGAAGACTCTTCCCCCCATGCGCAGACTCTTCTTCCCATGTGCAGACTTCCCCCCATGTGCAGACTCTTCCCACCATGTGCAGACTCTTCCCACCATGTGCAGACTCCTCCCATGCGCAGACTCTTCCCCCATGCATAGATTCTTTCCCCTATGCACAGACCTCTTTCCCCATACGCAGACTTTTTCCCCATGCGCAGACTCTTCTCTCCATATGCAGACTTTCTCCCCCTGTGCAGACTCCCCCCATGCGCAGACTCTTCCCCCCATGCACAGACTCTTCCACCCATGCACAGACTCTCCCCCCTATGCACAGACTCTTCCCCCATGCGCAGACTTTCCCCCCCCATGCGCAGACTCTCCTTCCATGCGCAGCCCCTCCCACCCGTGCGCAGACTCTTCCCCCATGCACAGACTCTTCCCCCATGCGCAGACTCTTCCCCCCAATGTGCATATTTTTCCCCCCATGCGCAGACTTTTCCCCCCATGCGCACACTCTTCTCCCCATGTGCAGACTCCCCCCATGTGCAGACTCTTCCCCCCATGCTCAGACTCTTCTCCCCATGTGCAGACTCTTCCCCCATGTGCAGACTCTTCTCTCCATGTGCAGACTCTCCCATGAGCAGATTCTTCTCCCATGCACAGATTCTTCCCCCCATGCGTACACTCTTCCCCCCATGTGCAGACTCTTCTCTCCATGTGCAGACTCCTCCCATGAGCAGACTCTTCCCCCATGCAGAGACTCTTCCCCCCATGCTTACACTCTTCCCCCCATGTGCAGGCTCTTCCCCCCATGCACAGATTCTTTCCCCTATGCACAGACTCTTTCCCCATGCGCAAACTTTTTCCCCATGCGCAGACTCTTCTCTCCATATGCAGACTTTCTCCCGCTGTGCAGACCCCCCCCATACGTAGACTCTTCCCCCCATGCGCAGACTCTTCCCCCATGCGCAGACTTTTCCCACATGCACAGACTCTCCTCCCATGCACAGCCCCTCCCACCCATGCGCAGACTCTTCCCCCCATGCGCAGACTCTTCTCCCCATGCACAGATTCTTCCCCCATGCGCAGACTCTTCTCCCCATGTGCAGACTCCTCCCATGCGCAGACTCCTCCCCCAAGCACAGATTCTTCCCTCTATGCACAGACTCTTCCTCCATGCACAGACTCTTCCCCAATGCACAGACTCTTCCCCCCATGCTGTACACTCTTCCCCCCATGTGCAGACTCTTCCCCATGTGCAGACTCTACCCCCCATGTGCAGATTCTTCCCCATGTGCAGACTCTACCCCCCATGTGCAGACTCTTCTCCCCATGTGCAGACTCTTCCCCCCATGCACAGACTCTTCCCCCAATGTGCAGATTTTTCCCCCCATGCGCAGACTTTTCCCCCCATGCGCACACTCTTCTCCCCATGTGCAGACTCCTACCATGCATAGACTCTTCCCCACATGCACAGACTCTCCCACCATGTGCAGCCCCTCCCACCCATGCGCTGACTCATCCCCCATGCGCAGACTCTTCCCACCATGTGCAGACTCCTCCCATGCGCAGACTCTTCCCCATAAATAGATTCTTTCCCCTATGCACAGACTCTTTCCCATACGCAGACTTTTTCCCCATGCGCAGATTCTTCTCTCCATATGCAGACTTTCTCCCCCTGTGCAGACTCCCCCCCATGCGCAGACTCTTCCCCCCATGCGCAGACTTTTCCTCCATGCGCAGACTCTTCCCCCATGCACAGACTCTCCTCCCATGCGCAGACTCTTCCCCCCATGTGCAGACTCTTCCCCCCATGCGCAGACTCTTCCCCCCATGCGCAGATTCTTCGCCCATGCAGACTCTCCGCCCATGAGCGGCCCCTCCCACCCATGCGCAGACTCTTCCCCCATGCGCAGACTCTTCCCCCATGCACAGACTCTTCCCCCCATGCGCAGACTCTTCCCCCCAATGTGCATATTTTCCCCCCATGCGCAGACTTTTCCCCCCATGCGCACACTCTTCTCCCCATGTGCAGACTCCCCCCATGTGCAGACTCTTCCCTCCATGTGCAGACTCTTCCCCCCATGCGCAGACTCTTCTCTCCATGTGCAGACTCCCCCCATGCTCAGACTCTTCCCCCCATGCTCAGACTTTTCTCTCCATGTGCAGACTCCTCCCATGCGCAGACTCTTCCCCCATGCACAGATTCTTCCCCGCATGCACACACTCTTCCTCCATGCGCAGACTCTTCCCCCATACACAGACTCTTCCCCCCATGCGTACACTCTTCCCCCATGTGCAGACTCTTCCCCCCATGTGTACACTCTTCTCCCCACGTGCAGACTCTCCCCCATGCGCAGACTCTTCCCCCATGCACAGACTCTTCCCCCCATGTGCAGACTCTTCCCCATGTGCAGACTCTTCCCCATGTGCAGACTCTTCCCACCATGTTCAGACTCCTCCCATGCGCAGACTCTTCCCCGTGCACAGATTCTTTCCCCCATGTGCAGCCCCTCCCACCCATGTGCAGACTCTTCCTCCATGCGCAGACTGTCCCCCATGCACAGACTCTTCCCCCATGCACAGACTCTCCCCCCATGCGCAGCCCCTCCCCCCATGCACAGATTCTTCCCCCCGTGCGCAGACTCTTCCCCCCAATGTGCATATTTTTCCCCCCATGCGCAGACTTTTCCCCCCATGCGCACACTCTTCTCCCCATGTGCAGACTCCCCCCATGTGCAGACTGTTCCCTCCATGTGCAGACTCTTCCCCCCATGCGCAGACTCTTCTCTCCATGTGCAGACTCCCCCATGCTCAGACTCTTCCCCCCATGCTCAGACTCTTCCCCCATGCACAGACTCTTCCCCCCATGTGCAGACCCTTCCCCCATGCGCAGCCCCTCCCACCCATGTGCAGACTCTTCCCCCTATGCGCAGACTCTTCCCCCCATGCACAGATTCTTCCCCCCGTGCGCAGACTCTTCCCCCCAATGTGCATATTTTTCCCCCCATGCGCACACTCTTCTCCCCATGTGCAGACTCCCTCCATGTGCAGACTCTTCCCTCCATGTGCAGACTCTTCCCCCCATGCGCAGACTCTTCTCTCCATGCGCAGACTCTTCCCCCATGCACAGATTCTTCCCCGCATGCACACACTCTTCCTCCATGCGCAGACTCTTCCCCCATACACAGACTCTTCCCCCCATGCGTACACTCTTCCCCCATGTGCAGACTCTTCCCCCCATGTGTACACTCTTCTCCCCACGTGCAGACTCTCCCCCATGTGCAGACTCTTCCCCCATGCACAGACTCTTCCCCCCATGTGCAGACTCTTCCCCATGTGCAGACTCTTCCCCATGTGCAGACTCTTCCCACCATGTTCAGACTCCTCCCATGCGCAGACTCTTCCCCATGCACAGATTCTTTCCCCCATGTGCAGCCCCTCCCACCCATGTGCAGACTCTTCCTCCATGCGCAGACTGTCCGCCATGCACAGACTCTTCCCCCATGCACAGACTCTCCCCCCATGCGCAGCCCCTCCCACCCATGCGCAGACTCTTCCCCCCATGCGCAGACTCTTCCCCCATGCACAGATTCTTCCCCCGTGCGCAGACTCTTCCCCCCAATGTGCATATTTTTCCCCCCATGCGCAGACTTTTCCCCCCATGCGCACACTCTTCTCCCCATGTGCAGACTCCCCCCATGTGCAGACTGTTCCCTCCATGTGCAGACTCTTCCCCCTATGCGCAGACTCTTCTCTCCATGTGCAGACTCCCCCCATGCTCAGACTCTTCCCCCCATGCTCAGACTCTTCCCCCCATGCTCAGACTCTTCCCCCATGCACAGACTCTTCCCCCCATGTGCAGACTCTTCCCCATGTGCAGACTCTCCCCCCATGCGCAGCCCCTCCCACCCATGCGCAGACTCTTCCCCCCATGCGCAGACTCTTCCCCCCATGCACAGATTCTTCCCCCCGTGCGCAGACTCTTCCCCCCAATGTGCATATTTTTCCCCCCATGCGCACACTCTTCTCCCCATGTGCAGACTCCCTCCATGTGCAGACTCTTCCCTCCATGTGCAGACTCTTCCCCCCATGCGCAGACTCTTCTCTCCATGTGCAGACTCCACCCATGCTCAGACTCTTCCCCCCATGCTCAGACTCTTCCCCCCAATGCTCAGACTCTTCCCCCCATGTTCAGACTCTTCCCCCATGTGCAGAGTCTTCTCCTCATGTGCAGACTCCTCCCATGTGCAGACTCCTCCCCATGCACAGATTCTTCCCTCTATGCACAGACTCTTCCTCCATGCACAGACTCTTCCCCAATGCACAGACTCTTCCCCCCATGCGTACACTCTTCCCCCCATGTGCAGACCCTACCCCCCATGTGCAGACTCTTCTCCCCATGTGCAGACTCCCCCCCCATGCACAGACTCTTCCCCCCATGCACAGACTCTCCCCCCCCATGCAAAGACTCTCCCCCCCCATGCACAGACTCTTCCCCCCATGCACAGACTCTTTCCCCCATGCATAGACTCCCCCCCTCCATGGCAAGCCCTTCCCACCCATGCGCTGAGTCATCCTCCATGCGCAGACTCTCCCTCATGCGCAGACTCTTCTCCCCATGTGCAGACTCTTCCCCATGTGCAGACTCTTCCCACCATGTGCAGACTCCTCCCATGCGTAGACTCTTCCGCGTGCACAGATTTTTCCCCCCATGCACAGACTCTCCGCCCCATGTGCAGCCCCTCCCACCCATGCGCAGACTCATCCCCCATGCACAGACTCTTCCCCCCATGCACAGACTCTTCCCCCCATGCACAGACACTTTCCCCCATGCACAGACTCTTCCCCCATGTACAGACTCTTCCCCCCATGCACAGACTCTTCCCACCATGCACAGACTCTTCCCCCCATGCACAGACTCTTCCCCCATGCACAGACTCTTCCCCATGCGCAGACTCTTCCTCCCATGCACAGACTATTCCACCCATGTATAGACTCTTCCCCCATGCGCACATTCTTCCCCCATGTGCAGACTCTTCCCCCCATGCGCAGACTCTTCCCCATGCACAGATTCTTTCCCCCATGTGCAGCCCCTCCCACCCATGTGCAGACTCTTCCTCCATGCGCAGACTGTCCCCCATGCACAGACTCTTCCCCATGCACAGACTCTCCCCCACGCGCAGCCCCTCCCACCCATGCGCAGACTCTTCCCGCATGCGCAGACTCTTCCCCCCATGCACAGATTCTTCCCCCCGTGCGCAGACTCTTCCCCCAATGTGCATATTTTTCCCCCCATGCGCAGACTTTTCCCCCCATGCGCACACTATTCTCCCCATGTGCAGACTCCCCCCATGTGCAGACTCTTCCCTCCATGTGCAGACTCTTCCCCCCATGCGCAGACTCTTCTCTCCATGTGCAGACTCCCCCCATGCTCAGACTCTTCCCCCCATGCTCAGACTCTTCCCCCCATGCTCAGACTCTTCCCCCCATGCGCAGACTCTTCCCCCCATGTGCAGACTCTTCCCCATGTGCAGACTCTTCCCCATGTGCAGACTCTTCCCACCATGTTCAGACTCCTCCCATGCGCAGACTCTTCCCCGTGCACAGATTCTTTCCCCCATGTGCAGCCCCTCCCACCCATGTGCAGACTCTTCCTCCATGTGCAGACTGTCCCCCATGCACAGACTCTCCCCCATGCAGACTCTCCCCCCATGCGCAGCCCCTCCCACCCATGCGCAGACTCTTCCCCCTATGCTCAGACTCTTCCCCCCATGTGCAGACTCTTCCCCCATGTGCAGAGTCTTCTCCCCATGTGCAGACTCCTCCCATGTGCAGACTCCTCCCCCATGCACAGATTCTTCCCTCTATGCACAGACTCTTCCTCCATGCAGACTCTTCCCCAATGCACAGACTCTTCCCCCCATGCGTACACTCTTCCCCCCATGTGCAGACTCTTCCCCATGTGCAGACTCTACCCCCCATGTGCAGACTCTTCTCCCCATGTGCAGACTCTCCCCCCATGCACAGACTCTTCCCCCCATGCACAGACTCTCCCCCCATGCACAGACTCTTCCCCCCATGCACAGACTCTTGCCCCCATGCATAGACTCCCCCCCATGGCAAGCCCTTCCCACCCATGCGCTGAGTCATCCTCCATGCGCAGACTCTCCCTCATGCGCAGACTCTTCTCCCCATGTGCAGACTCCCCCATGTACAGACTCTTCCCACATGTCCAGACTCTTCCCCTTGTGCAGACTCTTCCCACCATGTGCTGACTCCTCCCATGCGCAGACTCTTCCGCGTGCACAGATTTTTCCCCCCATGCACAGACTCTCCCCCCCATGTGCAGCCCCTCCCACCCATGCGCAGAATCATCCCCCATGCTCAGACTCTTCCCCCCATGCACAGACTCTTTCCCCCATGCACAGACTCTTCCCCCATGCACAGACTCTTCCCCCCATGCACAGACTCTTCCCCCCATGCACAGACTCTTCCCCTCATGCACAGACTCTTCCCTATGCGCAGACTCTTCCTCCCATGCACAGACTATTCCTCCCATGCACAGACTCTTCCCCCCATGCACAGACTCTTCCCCCCATGCACAGACTCTTCCCCCCATGCACAGACTCTTCCCCATGCGCAGACTCTTCCTCCCATGCACAGACTATTCCTCCCATGCACAGACTCTTCCCCCCATGCACAGACTCCTCCCCATGCGCAGACTCTTCCCCATGCGCAGACTCTTCCTCCCATGCACAGACTATTCCTCCCATGTACAGACTCTTCCCCCCATGCGCACACTCTTCCCCATGTGCAGACTCTTCCCCCATGCACAGACTCTTCCCCCATGCACAGACTCTCCCCCCATGCGCAGCCCCTCCCACCCATGCGCAGACTCTTCCCCCCATGCGCTGACTCTTACCCCCCATGCACAGATTCTTCCCCCCGTGCGCAGACTCTTCCCCCAATGTGCATATTTTTTCCCCCCATGCGCAGACTTTTCCCCCCATGCACACACTTTTCTCCCCATGTGCAGACTCCCCCCATGTGCAGACTCTTCCCTCCATGTGCAGACTCTTCCCCCCATGCGCAGACTCTTCTCTCCATGTGCAGACTCCCCCCATGCTCAGACTCTTCCCCCCATGCTCAGACTCTTCCCCCATTCTCAGACTCTTCCCCCCATGTGTAGACTCTTCCCCCATGTGCAGAGTCTTCTCCCCATGTGCAGACTCCTCCCATGTGCAGACTCCTCCCCCTTGCACAGATTCTTCCCTCTATGCACAGACTCTTCCTCCATGCATAGACTCTTCCCCAATGCACAGACTCTTCCCCCCATGCGTACACTCTTCCTCCCATGTGCAGACTCTTCCCCATGTGCAGACTCTACCCCCCATGTGCAGACTCTTCTCCCCATGTGCAGACTCTCCCCCCATGCACAGACTCTTCCCCCTATGCACAGACTCTTCCCCCCCATGCACAGACTCTTCCCCCCATGCACAGACTCTTCCCTCCATGTATAGACTCCCCCCCCATGGCAAGCCCTTCCCACCCATGCGCTGAGTCATCTTCCATGCGCAGACTCTCCCTCATGCGCAGACTCTTCTCCCCATGTGCAGACTCCCCCATGTACAGACTCTTCCCCCCATGTGCAGACTCTTCCCCATGTCCAGACTCTTCCCACCATGTGCAGACTCCTCCCATGCGCAGACTCTTCCGCGTGCACAGATTTTTCCCCCCATGCACAGACTCTCCCCCCCGTGTGCAGCCCCTCCCACCCATGCGCAGACTCATCCCCCATGCACAGACTCTTCCTCCCATGCACAGACTATTCCTCCCATGTACAGACTCTTCCCCCCATGCACAGACTCTTCCCCCCATGCGCACACTCTTCCCCCATGTGCAGACTCTTCCCCCATGTGCAGACTCTTCCCCATGCACAGACTATTCCCCCCATGCACAGACTCTTTCCCCCATGCACAGACTCTTCCCCCATGCACAGACTCTTCCCCCCATGCACAGACTCTTCCCCCCATGCACAGACTCTTCCCCATGCGCAGACTCTTCCTCCCATGCACAGACTATTCCTCCCATGTACAGACTCTTCCCCCATGCACAGACTCTTCCCCCCATGCGCACACTCTTCCCCCATGTGCAGACTCTTCCCCCCATGCGCAGACTCTTCCCCATGCACAGACTATTCCTCCCATGTACAGACTCTTCCCCCATGTGCAGACTCTTCCCCCCATGCGCACACTCTTCCCCCATGTGCAGACTCTTCCCCCCATGCGCAGACTCTTCCCCATGCACAGACTATTCCTCCCATGTACAGACTCTTCCCCCATGTGCAAACTCTTCCCCCCATGCACAGACTCTTCCCCCCATGCACAGACTCTTCCCCATGTGCAGACTCTTCCTCCCATGCACAGACTATTCCTCCCATGCACAGACTCTTCCCCCCATGCACAGACTCCTCCCCATGCGCAGACTCTTCCTCCCATGCACAGACTATTCCTCCCATGTGCAGACTCTTCCCCCCATGCGCAGACTCTTCCCCATGCACAGACTATTCCTCCCATGTACAGACTCTTCCCCCATGTGCAGACTCTTCCCCCCATGCACAGACTCTTCCCCCCATGCACAGACTCTTCCCCATGCGCAGACTCTTCCTCCCATGCACAGACTATTCCTCCCATGCACAGACTCTTCCCCCCATGCACAGACTCCTCCCCATGCGCAGACTCTTCCTCCCATGCACAGACTATTCCTCCCATGTGCAGACTCTTCCCCCCATGCGCACACTCTTCCCCCATGTGCAGACTCTTCCCCCCATGTGCAGACTCTTCCCCCCATGCAGAGACTCTTCCCCCAATGTGTAGACTCTTCCCCCCATGCGCAGACTCTTCCCCCCATGCGGAGACTCTTCCCCCCATGCGCAGACTCTTCCCCCCATGCGGAGACTCTTCCCCCCATGCACAGACTATTCCCCCCATGTACAGACTCTTCCCCCCATGCGCACACTCTTCCCCCATGTGCAGACTCTTCCCCCCATGTGCAGACTCTTCCCCCCATGCAGAGACTCTTCCCCCCATGTGCAGACTCTTCCCCCCATGCGCAGACTCTTCCCCCCATGCGGAGACTCTTCCCCCCATGCGGAGACTCTTCCCCCTATGTGCAGACTCTTCCCCTCATGATTGGCTTCTCTCAAATCATGTATTCTCTGAAATGCTACTGCATTTTAGAACAAAAGAATGCAGTGCTATGAGATAGCTTGTCCACATTTCCACTTGTCAGTGGTTAGGGTAAAATTAAAATGCTTATTTGATCCATAACAATATGCAACATTATGGCAAATAAACTACTAACATAGTGTAATGATAATATAATAATAGTTATAAGAAGAAACTAATGGTATATCACCTTATTTGCTAAGGTTTCAAGATTCACATTACAATTTTGAAGTATAATGTCTCCTCGAACTGGATTTCCACCTTCACTCTTACATTGAATTGTTGCCCGTGGGGTGTTAGCTGTTGGAATATGGGAAATAAGCTGCATTATATTGTTCGTTCTAATTGTTGGCATACTGAGCCAATACATCAATACTGGTCAATAATACAATCATGAACTGTATTTATATCTTTACTGCTTTTTCCGCATTGCCCAGAGGTTTTACAACATGGACAGCGTAGAGTTTACAAATACTAATTACACTACTTACCATTCACGTCGGTGGCATTGCAGGTCTCTGTTGAGTATCCATACATGCCTACCAGGATGTCACCAAAAGTAAAGCATTCTTGGTTCGTGCAGATTTGTAAGCCTCTACAAAAGTTTTCTATAACATAAAGATGGAAATAAGTTACAAAACTTAGCAGCACAATAATAGCAGGGTTTGTATTGTGGGTATATATAATAGTCCAGAAAAATGTTTCCCTTTTTCCATGTATCCACTGGCATTTTTAAAATATTACTTTTTTAGGTATTATATAAAACGAATAATGTGATATTTCCAACACTAACTTAAATTATTAAAATACTAATATTGGGAAAGTGTAAAAAAGGGATTGTCCTGTTAACAACATGTATCACCAACGTACAGAAGCCTGTGTTAATGGAACGGTTGTGAGCATGTGTGAAAAATCTTCTTATGAACAGTGATTAAAGCAATGTCTGCACATGCTCAGTAATACTTCATTCAGACAGGAGACTTTGGGACCCTGTTTTCATGATTGGTAAGAAACAAACATTTCTTGCTTAACCTGTGGATAGGTAATATGTGGTGTTTATGTGACAACCCTTTAGGGCTCGTGGACATCGTCATATTTTCGGTCCAAGTGCGATCTAACAAAATATTGGACAAATATTATTCTATGGGGCCGTGCATATATCAATTTTTTTTCCTCTGCAGAAAAAATTATCAGCATGCCCCAGTTTGACTCGATATTTGGATCACACTCGGCCATACAAGTCATTGAGTCAGTGGAAACCATCAGACTGCACTCGGATAACATCTGAGTGCAGTCCGATTTCCAAGGGCTGACAGAATGGAGAAGATGGAGGAATTTTTTTCTCCATATTATCCTCTCTCGGATGGGAGAGTCTACGGCCATCTGCACCTAGCTGTAAGATGAGATATCTGCTTTAAATAAATGATATAATTACCTATGGTACAAAGCTCCCCTGTATATTTATCTGGACACCGGCAGCGGTTGATTTCACAGATTCCACCATTTTGACACTCCAAGACACATGGAGGGGGAGGAGTTGGGGGTTTGGGTGCTGACAAAATATGAAAATAATTGTAAATTAGTATAGCAAAGGTTGCTAAATGTCTGGGTTTGGTCATATACTTTAAAATAATTCAGGAAGTATTAAATATAGGTATTAAATGTAATTAAAATATCTGCATAGCATTATTATCCAACATCTTACATGAGTAAAGATGGCTGCAGGCTCACCTTTTACACCATATCAGGTAAGAATATACAGCTTTTTAGAAGAGAATTTTTTATATATATAAATTTATAATTATAACTTTGTATCCACAACAGCAATGGGAAATATAAAATATTGGGTAATTTTCTTTACTAAACTGTGTAGTCAGTGCTCCTTCATTATCTGTGTGTTGCGGTCTGTTCCACCATGATGCAGGCTGCTATAGTCACAAAGATAGGGGTTTTGACTCAACTAAGAAAAAGTTAGAGGTTACCCAGGCTCAAGAGAAAACAAGAAGATCGACTGCAGATTGTCGAGTCATGACAGTGTGCCATGTGCATATTGTCAGGATTACCCTCTGTTTCCAGCGTGAGTGAAAATAGAGGGGGATCATGATAGTGTGCACATTGTACATTGTCAGAATTCGGCAATCTGCAGTAGACATTTCTCTTGAGCCCAGAAAACCCCAATAATAACGGAGTTGTCTGGATTCATCAAAAAATGACCAACAATTTGGATCCATTTTAAGTAACAAAAAAAAGTCATTACTTACCTAACAAAGCCCATCTACCCGCACCATCTACCTGATGTTCATTGAATGTCTTTTTTTAGGGATACAGAACATGACCGCTGCAAACAATCACTTGGCTCAGCAGTACTGTATTGTTTTCCTTGTCAAGACTGCAACCGCGCTGTCAACAAAGACCACCGAGGCAGCAGGGGAGAGGCAGTGCTGGGATGGCAGGGGCTTCAGTAGGTAACATTTTTCTATGAACTCAATGATGTATGTTACCAAGACTGTTCTTCGCAGGGATGGAGCGCTCCCCATCCAGATCAAAAATACTGAAAGTTATGCTAGCATCACAGGACCATTATATCTCTCATGGAAGAAAATGAGTCAGATTATGCTAAACACACTCTGATCAGAGAAGTGAAGAGGAAGTTGCACGGCACAACCATCCGGTACCGAATTGTATCATGTACTTTAATAATAACGAGTATAACTTACGGTTTACCCATTTATGTCCAGGTCCCCAAATCCCTTTTTTGGATATCTATTTAACAGGTGACACACAATCAGGCAAAGTTCATGCATCACTCTATAGGAAGGATGTTTCAGGGAATATCATTCTACAATCAACCATTCGCGATCCTCACTATAGTATTAAAGCTATTCCTTATGGTGCGTTCACCCGTTGCAGGAGCATCTGCTCTGATGACGATGCCTTCCTCTGGGAGGGAGCCGTCATTAGGGACAGACTTTCCACCAGGGGCTATGGTAGACAATCTATCAAATCTGCTTTGGTTAGCGCCAAAGCTAAATCTAGAGATATCACAGATTACAAAGATGATGTTAAAAGTGTGAACCCGGATCTACCTATTACTTTCAGCACCCCATAAAGTTTACAGTTCAATAAAATCAAGAGAATAATCTGCCAATATTTACCGGTTATTGATCAGGATAATATTCTAAAACAAGTGATCCGCAAGGGATGTAGATATGTGGCTAGAAGTCAATCATTGGGCAGCATTCTTTCCCCCAGCCAAACACATTCAACCAATCAATCCTGGTTGGCATCAAATGGATTTTTCAAATGCGCTGATAATCGATGTAATGTTTGTCCTTATGCTGTTAACAGAAAGTACCGATTTTCCATGTAACATGATTGAGCCACATGATTGATTCCTTCATCAACTGTGACTCTCATCATTTGGTGCATTGTATTGAATGCATTGTCTGTGACATACGATATGTCGGCTGTACTACCTGCAAGCTGAAAAGATGCATTGTGATTTGTGGAGCAACTTGCCAACATTAATAACAATAATAGTTCCTATTCAGGCTTGGTTAGACATTTTGTTAATGTACACAATGCCGACACATCTAATTTTTTTTTATTGTATTGAAAAAGTCAGATATCCAAACACAGGAGGAAGCTGGCAACAGCAACTTATGATGCGGGAGGCTTTCTGGATTCTAACCTTAGACACTAAATTCCCCAACGGAGCAAACTTTAAAAATATTTATTTTACATTTATGAGTTTATGTAGCCGATCTACTTTTACAAATATTGCATTCCGTTAATATGGTCAATCCATTTGGTGTATTCTGCTGATGCAGTATGCAGGTCTAGTGGTCACTCCAGGTGGTATTTATGCTTAAAGGGATTTTTCATTTTAATTAATAGATCTTGGAATAATAATAACTTCCACAATTGGATGTGTTTAAATAAAATGTTCCTGTGCTGAGATAAACTTATAAATGTTCCTCTGTGTCCTGTTTAATGTCTGTGTCTGACCGTGCAGGGACATCGTCTGATCATACCACAGCTCCTGGGCAGGGGGGAGCAAAAGAGTATACAGACATTACAGCAAAAGAGAGTATACAGACATTACAGCACGGGATCTAAAATGCTGCTTTTTGTGAGGTAAAACATTTCACCGCCTATTTTTAAACAATGTTTTACCTCCAAGAAAGAATCATTTGCAATCCCGTGCTGTAATGTCTGTATACTCTCTTTTGCTCCCCCCCTGCCCTGGAGCTGTGGTATGATCAAACCATGTTCCTGTACGGTCAGACACAGCCATTACACAGGACACAACAGGGGCACATTTATAAGATTATCTCAGCACAGGAACATTTTATTTAAACACATCCAATTGTGGAAGTTATTATTGCAAGATCTATTGATTAAAATTAACTTTTGTTCGAGGGAAAACTTCTTTAAGCTAATTACAGGTTAATGTGATTGGTCTTCACATGTTATAAAATGTCTCTCGTTATTTATTGCTGTATCCTATGTCATCCGAGTGCAGTCCAATTTTTTTTGACAGACCCATTTATGGATGCAAATCATGCACACAGCAATTCTTTTGTCAGAGAGACTCGGTCCAAGGAAAAAAATTGGACATGTGCATGGCCCCATAGAATTACAGTACAGACCAAAAGTTTGGACACACCTTCTCATTTAAAGATATTTCTGTATTTTCATGACTTTGAAAATTGTACATTCACACTGAAGGCATCAAAACTATGAATTAACACATGTGGAATTATATACTTAACAAAAAAAGTGTGAAACAACTGAAAATATGTCTTATATTCTAGGTTCTTCAAAGTAGCCACCTTTTGCTTTGATTACTGCTTTGCACACTCTTGGCATTCTCTTGATGAGCTTCAAGAGGTAGTCACCGGAAATGGTCTTCCAACAATCTTGAAGGAGTTCCCAGAGATGCTTAGCACTTGTTTTCCCTTTTGCCTTCACTCTGCGGTCCAGCTCACCCCAAACCATCTCGATTGGGTTCAGGTCTGGTGACTGTGGAGGCCAGGTCATCTGGCGTAGCACCCCATCACTCTCCTACTTGGTCAAATAGCCCTTACACAGCCTGGAGGTGTGTTTGGGGTCATTGTCCTGTTGAAAAATAAATGATGGTCCAACTAAATGCAAACCGGATGGAATAGCATGCCGCTGCAAGATGCTGTGGTAGCCATGCTGGTTCAGTATGCCTTCAATTTTGAGTAAATCCCCAACAGTGTCACCAGCAAAGCACCCCCACACCATCACACCTCCTCCTCCATGCTTCACGGTGGGAAGCAGGCATGTAGAGTCCATCCGTTCACCTTTTCTGCATCGCAAAAATACACGGTGGTTGGAACCAAAGATCTCAAATTTGGACTCATCAGACCAAAGCACAGATTTCCACTGGTCTAATGTCCATTCCTTGTGTTCTTTAGCCCAAACAAGTCTCTTCTGCTTGTTGCCTGTCCTTAGCAGTGGTTTCCTAGCAGCTATTTTACCATGAAGGCCTGCTGCACAAAGTCTCCTCTTAACAGTTGTTGAAGAGATGTTTCTGCTGCTAGAACTCTGTGTGGCATTGACCTGGTCTCTAATCTGAGCTGCTGTTAACCTGCGATTTCTGAGGCTGGTGACTCGGATAAACTTATCCTCAGATGCAGAGGTGACTGTTGGTCTTCCTTTCCTGGGGCGGTCCTCATGTGAGCCAGTTTCTTTGTAGCGCTTGATGGTTTTTGCAACTGCACTTGGGGACACTCAAAGTTTGCCCAATTTTTCGGACTGACTGACCTTCATTTCTTAAAGTAATGATGGCCACTCGTTTTTCTTTACTTAGCTGCTTTTTTCTTGCCATAATACAAATTCTAACAGTCTATTCAGTAAGACTATCACCTGTATATACACCTGACTTCTGCACAACACAACTGATGGTCCCAACCCCATTTATAAGGCAAGAAATCTCACTTATTAAACCTGATAGGGCACACCTGTGAAGTGAAAACCATTTCCGGTGACTACCTCTTGAAGCTCGTCACGAGAATGCCAAGAGTGTGCAAAGCAGTCATCAAAGCAAAAGGTGGCTACTTTGAAGAACCTAGAATATAAGACATATTTTCAGTTGTTTCACACTTTTTTGTTAAGTATATAATTCCACATGTGTTAATTCATAGTTTTGATGCCTTCAGTGTGAATGTACAATTTTTATAGTCATGAAAATACAGAAAAATCTTTAAATGAGAAGGTGTGTCCAAACTTTTGGTCTGTACTGTACATTGGTCAAGTGCGTTCCGATATTTTGTTGGCTCACACTCAGACAGCAAATACGGTCATCTGCACAAACCCTAAAGAAGTAAACAGATGGGAGAATGGGACTTCCAAGATTTGGTGAATCAGGGAAACCAGGAGTGGACATTTCACTGGTGCAACCTGTGGCCGAGAAGTAAGGGGGCCACTACCACCTCCAAAGCAGTAAGCAAAGTCTGTCCTAGACAGAACTATTAGACTGTAAAGGGCCCTTTTCTGCCTGTGTCCACCACTGAGATAAATCACCCCCGAATCTTCCTCTAGAGAGAGAGATTGTCTGCAGCCAACCATCCAATAGCCATCTTTGAATTTGAGCTGTAATTCCTTATTGTTGCACCTACTATTTTGCTACGCATATTGTTATCACCAAGCGCAGATGTCTTACACATAAGTAAACTGAGTAAAGAATAGTTTTGGTAATTCACTTTCAGTGCCCCATAATTAACCACTACAGTAATCCACAGGGCCATATTCCCTCTAGTTGGCCACATTTTTATAACTCTCTGTGGTTTCTGATTTTGAGGCTTTGCTACATCATAGGGAACAGGATCTCCTCTCTATCTTTATGGAAACATCACTAGCAGCTAATATCCACCTGAGTTCAGGGACAACCAACAACTAGAATTCGAACCTCCAAAGGGCTGAACTTGGTAAAGTCATATATTGGCGATATATTGTGCTATTCCTCATACTCATATACACATACATGACTGTTTATTCTGGAAAATCACCAAAACAACAGGCACACTTTAACTTTTCTCCTAATCTAATCAGATAAGAAAACAATGGGTGACTGTGTTGCCAACTTTATTTTTTTTTTTCTGGACAGTTTCTCAAAAAATTCTCAAGAATCACAGACAGCCAACCTTTTTTCCGGACACATTAGATGACCATAAGAAATCATTAGGATTATAAGTGATACATGTCTACAGACCATAAATCCTATATGAAGACATTAGCTGCTTTACCTATGAACTATAAAAGGGTGATAAATACAGTCATAAAAATCTGTACAAGTCTCTCCAGCTTAAAAAAAAATCAAGGACACATCACATTCTTTGAACGGACAAGGGAAAGAGTGCCCTATATTTACGAGCCGCCCAGTAATTTCAGGACGGTTGACAACCCTGATTGGTTTTGTGCATATTTTTAAAGACAAAGCCAAAAAATTATCATAAAAAGCAGGTATAAGGACTTATTTTTTTTAGATCCAATTAGAATTTTCCTGTCTCTTACAGTACACTGGATGTTATTCAGTACAAGTTCTCTACACAAAGTCCTGTGACTGCTTCCTGAATACAGTGTATATTGGACTGTGACATGTTCATACAGAAAATTTAAGTAGCATTATATATAAGTATGTAATGGAATCTTTCCTATAAATAATGCTCGATTTTATCCCACGTTTTTTAAAAATAATATAACATTTTAGAAACATATCCGGTAATTAAAGGCTTTCCAGGATGATTCAGAGTTGCTAAAGGGAAGGGAATGTTGTTAAATACAGGAATAACTATTACTTACGGTATCTGTTTGATTTGGTTCAATTCAATTGTATAAAATGGATAGGACTGAATGTCAGCCATACATACCATTGTAGAACTCGTGTATCAGATACCAGGTGAGGAGAGAAACACCAGCGGCAATAACTGCCCAGGATAGGATCTTAAATAAAGTCCACAAGCACCGGTACATGCACTGCATAGTGGAGAAGTGACACAATGTGCAGATATAAATATGCCCTTTAGTTCTTGCACTGCCGGGGTAATGTTTAAGCCACTTAGATCTCTAATCTGTTAATAAAGTAATAACCATAAACATAAACTACAGATTTCTAGTGGTTGATGCTATACTATCTGGTCCACATAGTGCAGGGAGGTGGGAAATCAATTCTACGATTTGTGCCACCTACAATTAGTGTTGAGCGATACCTTCCGATATCGGGAAATATCGGATCGGATTGGATCGGACCGATACCGAAAAAGTATCGGATATCGCCGATTCCGATACCGGAAACCAATGCAAGTCAATGGGACAGAAATATTGGAATGAAAATAAACCCTTCCTTTCCTTGTAGGTTAATTCTACATGAAGGAAAACAACTAAGAATAATGTAGAATGTATTGGGGGAGGTGGGGGAGACAATAAAGGCATAGAGGTTTAGCCCAATGAAATGGAATAGCAGGAATTAATATTTTTTTTTAAGACGTTCTGAGTTACGGAAATATTGACTATGTTAAGTATTTTTATATTTTGTCAGATATTTATGTTTCACTACTTCCATGCTCTTCACCTTCTTTTTTACTTCTCCCACACTTTCTCCTTCATCATCCTCAGCATCTTTTTCATCCACTTCTTCTTCACCTTCTTCACCTTCTTCATCTTCTTCTTCTTCACCTTCTTCGTATTATTCTTTTTTTTTACATTCTTCATATTCTACTTCTTCATCTTCTTCATCTTCTTCTTCTTTATCATATTCTTATTTGTGGCAGGCATTCCTGTAGTTGTTATCTATAAAAGGTTGGACATTACACCTTTCGTTCTGCCCGTCACAAAAGATTTACAACAGGATTTGTCCGCGTTCAGTTTGGCCTGCAGCAGCAGGTCTTTTCCAGGGGCACCACGAGGAGGAACGGACTCACCCCCATACACTGCTTAGTCATCTTCTGCTTATAATTTAGATATTATCTTTTGCTCTGATTTTTAGTCTTATGCTTAATGTTCTTCCGCTTTTTGTTCTGCAGCTTCTTGTATTTCTGCTTCTTGGTTTTCTGTCTCTTGTTCTTCTGTATCTTGGTGCTTGTCTTCTCTTCTTTGTCCTCTTGGTCAACGTCTTCAGAGTCATCTTCTTGGTCTTCTTCGGGGTGGTCTTCAGGGTCGTCGTCTTCGGGGGTCCTCGTCTTCGGGGTCCTCGTCTTCTTCGGGTTGGTCTTCTGGGTCCTCGTCTTCGGGGTCCTCGTCTTCTTCGGGGTGGTCTTCAGGGTCCTCGTCTTCTTCGGGGTGGTCTTCAGGGTCCTCGTCTTCTTCGGGGTGGTCTTCAGGGTCCTCGTCTTCAGGGTCGTCGTCTTCGGAGTCCTCGTCTTCTTAGGGTTGGTCTTCAGGGTCCTAGTCTTCAGGGTCCTCGTCAGGGAGATCTAGAGTGATTACCAAGAACCATTTCAAAAAGCTTGAACTTGGAAATGTAGCAGAAGGTACAAGAAAGCTGAGGAACTACCGAGGACCAGCTGACGGTACTGGAACCCGGATGGGTAGCAGAAGGTACAAGAGCCAATGGAACTGCCGAAGACCAGCTGACGGTACTGGAACTCGGTTACTAAGCAGGAGGTACCTGTGCCAGAAAGCACTACCAAGGACCAGCAGACGTTGGTGGAACTTGGATACCGAGAAGGAGGCACCTAATCCAAAGGCACTGCCGAGAACCAGCTGACGGTACTGGAACCCGGATGGGTAGCAGAAGCTACCCATGTAAAAAAAAGTTCAAGGCCGCGAGCCGGCCGCAGTTACCAAAACCCACAGTCCTACAGGGGGTGCTTGTCCTATTGGCACTATGGAACCAGCCTTCATTGCCAGATCCCGCAGCCCACATAGGAGTCACCTAAACTGCAGGCACCATAGAGTCGGCTAACCCGACCGCAACACGACAGGACAATGCATTGGAGGCAAAGTGACGTTGACACTACCCGGAAACAGCTGGCGTGCTGGAACCAGGCTGGGCAGGAGGGAGTACCCGTGCCAAAGTCACTGCCGAGAACCAGCTGACGGTACTGGAACCCGGATGGGTAGTAGAAGGTACAAGAGCAAATGGAACTACCGAGGACCAGCTGACGGTACTGGAACCCGGATGGGTAGCAGAAGGTACAAGAGCCAATGGAACTGCCAAAGACCAGCTGACGGTACTGGAACTCGGTTACTAAGCAGGAGGTACCTGTGTCAGAAAGCACTACCAAGGACCAGCAGACGTTGGTGGAACTTGGATACCGAGAAGGAGGCGCCTAATCCAAAGGCACTGCCGAGAACCAGCTGACGGTACTGGAACCCGGATGGGTAGCAGAAGGTACCCATGTAAAAAAAAGTTCAAGGCCGCGAGCCGGCCACAGTCACCAAAACCCACAGTCCTACAGGGGGTGCTTGTCCTATTGGCACTATGGAACCAGCCTTCATTGCCAGATCCCGCAGCCCACATAGGAGTCACCTAAACTGCAGGCACCATAGAGTCGGCTAACCCGACCGCAACACGACAGGACAACGCATTGGAGGCAAAGTGACGTTGACACTACCTGGAAACAGCTGGCGTGCTGGAACCAGGCTGGGCAGGAGGGAGTACCCGTGCCAAAGTCACTGCCGAGAACCAGCTGACGGTACTGGAACCCGGATGGGTAGTAGAAGGTACAAGAGCAAATGGAACTACCGAGGACCAGCTGACGGTACTGGAACCCGGATGGGTAGCAGAAGGTACAAGAGCCAATGGAACTGCCGAAGACCAGCTGACGGTACTGGAACTCGGTTACTAAGCAGGAGGTACCTGTGCCAGAAAGCACTACCAAGGACCAGCAGACGTTGGTGGAACTTGGATACCGAGAAGGAGGCACCTAATCCAAAGGCACTGCCGAGAACCAGCTGACGGTACTGGAACCCGGATGGGTAGCAGAAGGTACCCATGTAAAAAAAAGTTCAAGGCCGCGAGCCGGCTACAGTTACCAAAACCCACAGTCCTACAGGGGGTGCTTGTCCTATTGGCACTATGGAACCAGCCTTCATTGCCAGATCCCGCAGCCCACATAGGAGTCACCTAAACTGCAGGCACCATAGAGTCGGCTAACCCGACCGCAACACGACAGGACAACGCATTGGAGGCAAAGTGACGTTGACACTAACTGGAAACAGCTGGCGTGCTGGAACCAGGCTGGGCAGGAGGGAGTACCAGTGCCAAAGTCACTGCCGCGAACCAGCTGACGGTACTGGAACCCGGATGGGTAGTAGAAGGTACAAGAGCAAATGGAACTACCGAGGACCAGCTGACGGTACTGGAACCCGGATGGGTAGCAGAAGGTACAAGAGCCAATGGAACTGCCGAAGACCAGCTGACGGTACTGGAACTCGGTTACTAAGCAGGAGGTACCTGTGCCAGAAAGCACTACCAAGGACCAGCAGACGTTGGTGGAACTTGGATACCGAGAAGGAGGCACCTAATCCAAAGGCACTGCCGAGAACCAGCTGACGGTACTGGAACCCGGATGGGTAGCAGAAGGTACCCATGTAAAAAAAAGTTCAAGGCCGCGAGCCGGCTACAGTTACCAAAACCCACAGTCCTACAGGGGGTGCTTGTCCTATTGGCACTATGGAACCAGCCTTCATTGCCAGATCCCGCAGTCCACATAGGAGTCACCTAAACTGCAGGCACCATAGAGTCGGCTAACCCGACCGCAACACGACAGGACAACGCATTGGAGGCAAAGTGACGTTGACACTACCCGGAAACAGCTCTCGTGCTGGAACCAGGCTGGGCAGGAGGGAGTACCCGTGCCAAAGTCACTGCCGAGAACCAGCTGATGGTACTGGAACCCGGATGGGTAGTAGAAGGTACAAGAGCAAATGGAACTACCGAGGACCAGCTGACGGTACTGGAACCCGGATGGGTAGCAGAAGGTACAAGAGCCAATGGAACTGCCGAAGACCAGCTGACGGTACTGGAACTCGGTTACTAAGCAGGAGGTACCTGTGCCAGAAAGCACTACCAAGGACCAGCAGACGTTGGTGGAACTTGGATACCGAGAAGGAGGCACCTAATCCAAAGGCACTGCCGAGAACCAGCTGACGGTACTGGAACCCGGATGGGTAGCAGAAGGTACCCATGTAAAAAAAAGTTCAAGGCCGCGAGCCGGCCGCAGTTACCAAAACCCACAGTCCTACAGGGGGTGCTTGTCCTATTGGCACTATGGAACCAGCCTTCATTGCCAGATCCCGCAGCCCACATAGGAGTCACCTAAACTGCAGGCACCATAGAGTCGGCTAACCCGACCGCAACACGACAGGACAACGCATTGGAGGCAAAGTGACGTTGACACTACCCGGAAACAGCTGGCCTGCTGGAACCAGGCTGGGCAGGAGGGAGTACCCGTGCCAAAGTCACTGCCGAGAACCAGCTGACGGTGCTGGAACCCGGATGGGTAGTAGAAGGTACAAGAGCAAATGGAACTACCGAGGACCAGCTGACGGTACTGGAACCCGGATGGGTAGCAGAAGGTACAAGAGCCAATGGAACTGCCGAAGACCAGCTGACGGTACTGGAACTCGGTTACTAAGCAGGAGGTACCTGTGCCAGAAAGCACTACCAAGGACCAGCAGACGTTGGTGGAACTTGGATACCGAGAAGGAGGCACCTAATCCAAAGGCACTGCTGAGAACCAGCTGACGGTACTGGAACCCGGATGGGTAGCAGAAGGTACCCATGTAAAAAAAAGTTCAAGGCCGCGAGCCGGCCGCAGTTACCAAAACCCACAGTCCTACAGGGGGTGCTTGTCCTATTGGCACTATGGAACCAGCCTTCATTGCCAGATCCCGCAGCCCACATAGGAGTCACCTAAACTGCAGGCACCATAGAGTCGGCTAACCCGACCGCAACACGACAGGACAACGCATTGGAGGCAAAGTGACGTTGACACTACCCGGAAACAGCTGGCGTGCTGGAACCAGGCTGGGCAGGAGGGAGTACACGTGCCAAAGTCACTGCCGAGAACCAGCTGACGGTACTGGAACCCGGATGGGTAGTAGAAGGTACAAGAGTAAATAGAACTACCGAGAACCAGCTGGCGGTGCTGGAACCCAGGGTAAATACTAAAAACAGAGTGGAGCCAGAGGTGTAATTGGAGCAAGTTTTAAATCCGTAGTACAGTGGATATGGACAAAGCAGGAGAATTTGCCGGACACACAGCTGGGGATCAGCTGACGTTACTGAACCCCAATAACACTGGAGCAAGCGTTGACTGTGCAGACGGCACTTCTGAGCAGCAACTAGCGGTATTGGAGCCCAGGGTAAATACTAAAAACAGAGGAGCCAGAGGTGTATTTGGAGGAGGTTTTAAATCCGTAGTACAGTGGATGTGGACAAAGCAGGAGAATTTGCCGGACACACAGCTGGGGATCAGCTGACGTTACTGAACCCCAATAACACGGCAGCAAGTGTTGACTGTGCAGACGGCACTTCCGAGCGCCAACTGGCGGTGTTGGAGCTCAGGGATAATACTGAAAACAGAGGAGCCAGAGGTGTAATTGGAGCAACTTTAAAATCTGTAGTAGTGAGAATGTGGACAGAGCAGGAGAAATTGCCGTCCGCACAGCAGGGGAACAGCTGACGTTACTGAACCCCAATAACACGGCAGCAAGTGTTGACTGTGCAGACGGCACTTCCGAGCGCCAACTGGCGGTGTTGGAGCTCAGGGATAATACTGAAAACAGAGGAGCCAGAGGTGTAATTGGAGCAACTTTAAAATCTGTAGTAGTGAGAATGTGGACAGAGCAGGAGAAATTGCCGTCCGCACAGCAGGGGAACAGCTGACGTTACTGAACCCCAATAACACGGCAGCAAGTGTTGACTGTGCAGACGGCACTTCCGAGCACCAACTGGCGGTGTTGGAGCTCAGGGATAATACTGAAAAAAGAGGAGCCAGAGGTGTAATTGGAGCAACTTTAAAATCTGTAGTAGTGAGAATGTGGACAGAGCAGGAGAAATTGCCGTCCGCACAGAAGGGGAACAGCTGACGTTACTGAACCCCAATAACACGGCAGCAAGTGTTGACTGTGCAGACGGCACTTCCGAGCGCCAACTGGTGGTGTTGGAGCTCAGGGATAATACTGAAAACAGAGGAGCCAGAGGTGTAATTGGAGCAACTTTAAAATCTGAAGTAGTGAGAATGTGGACAGAGCAGGAGAAATTGCCGTCCGCACAGCAGGGGAACAGCTGACGTTACTGAACCCCAATAACACGGCAGCAAGTGTTGACTGTGCAGACGGCACTTCCGAGCGCCAACTGGCGGTGTTGGAGCTCAGGGATAATACTGAAAACAGAGGAGCCAGAGGTGTAATTGGAGCAACTTTAAAATCTGTAGTAGTGAGAATGTGGACAGAGCAGGAGAAATTGCCGTCCGCACAGCAGGGGAACAGCTGACGTTACTGAACCCCAATAACACGGCAGCAAGTGTTGACTGTGCAGACGGCACTTCCGAGCGCCAACTGGCGGTGTTGGAGCTCAGGGATAATACTGAAAACAGAGGAGCCAGAGGTGTAATTGGAGCAACTTTAAAATCTGTAGTAGTGAGAATGTGGACAGAGCAGGAGAAATTGCCGTCCGCACAGCAGGGGAACAGCTGATGTTACTGAACCCCAATAACACGGCAGCAAGTGTTGACTGTGCAGACGGCACTTCCGAGCGCCAACTGGCGGTGTTGGAGCTCAGGGATAATACTGAAAACAGAGGAGCCAGAGGTGTAATTGGAGCAACTTTAAAATCTGTAGTAGTGAGAATGTGGACAGAGCAGGAGAAATTGCCGTCCGCACAGCAGGGGAACAGCTGACGTTACTGAACCCCAATAACACGGCAGCAAGTGTTGACTGTGCAGACGACACTTTCGAGCGCCAACTGGCGGTGTTGGAGCTCAGGGATAATACTGAAAACAGAGGAGCCAGAGGTGTAATTGGAGCAACTTTAAAATCTGTAGTAGTGAGAATGTGGACAGAGCAGGAGAAATTGCCGTCCGCACAGCAGGGGAACAGATGACGTTACTGAACCCCAATAACATGGCAGCAAGTGTTGACTGTGCAGACGGCACTTCCAAGCGCCAACTGGCGGTGTTGGAGCTCAGGGATTACAGTTCAGGTGGTAGAAACATGAACACAACAGGAGACCTGGATACTGTTGCCAACCAATTATTTATTCTGGAAGAGGACTGGCAAGTTCATGAGAGATCCAGGCCTTGTTCATTTTGAGATAAGTAAGCCGGTCAACGTTATCGGAGGATAGTCGCATGCGACAGTCTGTTAGTACACCACCTGCGGCACTAAAGACGCGTTCCGATAATACACTAGCAGCAGGGCAAGCTAGCACCTCCAATGCATACTGACTAAGCTCTGGCCATGTATCCAGCTTACAGACCCAAAACTTGAAGGGAGAAGAGCCGTCTGGGAGTACACTAAGAGGGCAAGACACGTAGTCTGTCACCATCTGACGGAAACGTTGCCTCCTGCTGACTGGAGCCGTCTGTGATGGTGTAGACATTTGTGGCGGCGGGGACACAAAACTTTGCCACATTTCGGCCATACTGGTCTTGCCTTGTGCTGAGGCGTTGCTTCTGCTCCCTCTTTGTGCAGAGCTTCCTCCACTGCCTCGACGCACTGAGCTGCTTTGTAAAGCACTAGCAGCACTGCTCTCGGTTGGAATGGAGAACATGATGGAATGCACCAGTGCGTCTTGGTACTCCCGCATTTTACGCTCTCGGTTCAACGGTGTTATGAGGCTTTGTAAGTTGTCCCGGTAGCGAGGATCTAGGAGGGTGGACACCCAATAATCAGCCGTGTTGAGAATGTGGGCGATGCGGCGGTCGTTTCTCAGGCACTGCTGCAGACTGCCAACTGGCCAAGAAACGCTGTCCCCTGCTTGAGGCGTGATCTCTGCCTGCTCTGCATCACCCCACCCTCGCTCTAGATACTGACTACTAGAGCATTGTGTACCTCCCTCCTCTAGACAGATGTCTTCCTCATCCATTGACTCCTCCTCATCCTCCTCACAAAGTGTCCCCTGCCTAGGCCTTTGTGAGGAACCACGTTGCGCAGACTGTACAGAAGCAGATGGCATTTGTGTCTCCTCATCCTCCACCTCTTCCAAAACCTCGTCCCTTAGTGCTTGCAGTGTTTTTTCAAGCAGGCAGATAAGGGGGATAGTCATGCTGACTAGTGCATCATCTGCACTCGCCACAACATTTACCCAATGGGCAGTGAGGGAAAGGTATCGTCCCTGTCCATGCTTACTGGTCCACGCATCGGTGGTCAGGTGGACCTTGCTACTGACGGCGTTTTGTAGCGCATGTTTAATTTTTCCATCCACATGATGTTGCAGGGCAAGAACGGCTTGCCTGCTGAAATAAAATCGGCTGGGCACGTTGTATTGTGGGACTGCCAATGCCATAAAGTTACGGAATGTGTCAGTCTCCACCAGCCTGAATGATAGCATTTCAAGGGCCAGTAGTTTAGCAATGCCAGCATTCAGAGCCTGTGCTAGGGGGTGGTTTGCCGAGTATGGGCGCCTTTTCTCCCATGCCTGTGCTAACGATGGCTGTAGACTGGCCTGGGAGTGTGAGGATGACTGGGAAAGTGGTGCTGTGGGTGGAATTACACTGTGTCTCTGTACAACAGTGCCAGAGATTCTTCCATGGCGATCCTGTGAGGAAGCCGAACCAGCTGTGTGTGAGCTGGAGGAAGAGGCTACAACACGAGCTGAAGAGGTGGTAGGTGGCGCTGTAGGTTGGCCTAGGTCTTCAGTGTGTTTTTGTAACTCCACCACGTGCTTGGTCCGCACATGTTTCCACATATTTGTGGTATTGAGGTTGCTGACGCTATTCCCTCTTTTCACTTTCTGATTACACAGCTTGCATTTGACAAAGCAAATGTCATCTGCAACTGTGTCAAAAAAGGACCAGGCACTGCAAGTCTTGGGAGCGCCCGCTTTGGATTTTGGAAGAGCCATGCTCCTAATGGGTGCCGAAGTGGAGGCTACAGGCAACCAAGTCTGCCCCCTCCCTCTCCCTCTTTTTTGGGCTGTTCGGGGAATCTCTTCCTCAGAGCTGCTCCCACCACCTTCCTGTCCCTCACGCCATGATGGGTCAAGGACCTCATCATCTACACCACCCTCTTCAAACAACTGCTTCTCCTGGGTAGTCTCGACAGCACAGTACGCACCAGAAAGTGGCACCTGAGTCTCATCATCAGATGCGTACTGAGGTGTGCTGCTGACCATAGGCACTGGCCCACCCGCCTCTTCAGATTCAGAGAGACAAAACGGTTGCGCATCACTGCATACTACCTCTTCTTCAAATTCTCGAATTCTGCTTGGCTGGCCCCCTCTTTCCAAGCCAAGAGATTCAGAGAACAGAAGTAAAGATGGCTCCTGTCCAGGGCTCTCTGACTGCCTGGGCAATTTGGCAGGTGGTGAAGAGACAGATGGGTGCTCTTCAGTGCTCAGGACCTGAGAGGATCTGGAACTAATTGAAGTCGATGCGTTAGCTGCCATCCATCCGACAACGGCTTCAATTTGGTCCTCGCGCAGCAGTGGGGTACGGCTAGCTCCTACAAAGCTGCGCATAAAGGACTGTTCCCTGGTAAAACTGGGGGATGCTGAGTCACTGGTGCCCGCAGCAGGCACAGAATCCCCACGTCCTCTCCCTGCAGGCACAGAATCCTCACGTCCTCTCCCTACAGAAACTCCACGCCCACGCCCACGCCCACGACCACATGCCTTACTCCCTGCCTTCTTCATCTTGGTAGACTGATAAAGATAGGCAGAAAAGTACTAAGGGCTTAGTGTGCTTATTCCTGAACAGCTGCTAACAGGTATAAGAAACACTAATTTTATAAAGTGTGGACTAGACTTTAATATGAGCTAATGTGGCCTACACAACTGTAAAGTGGAGTGTTTGGTGAACTTTATTTAGGTTTTTTTTGTCACAAAAAGACACTGGATGTGCCTAAAGATGTAATAACGATAGTATCACAAACTTTTTGTAGCTATTACAATGTAGGAAGGTAACCTACAATGCAATAGATGAGGCTGCAAAAAATAGGCTAATACTAATCTGGCTGGGGCTGCAGGGCCCAATGTTGCAGAAAGGCTCCTCTAACTACTCCTATATAGTGTGTTTGGAACCAATTTAGCTGAATACGGATGGAACCACCACACTAATAGGAGAAATCAGGAAAAATTATGAATTGGCAAAAAAGGACAATGTATGAGGCAGTGACACACACTGAGTGCACTACAACCAGACGTGGTTGAAGCACACACTACAGGGTGAGCTGCACTCACACACCAGACCTTGCAGACAGCGGTGAACAGTACAGATGCAGAGCACTGTGCACTAGCGCTGCAAGACCAAAAAAATTTCTCTATCTACTCCTATATAGTGTGTTTGGAACCAATTTAGCTGAATACGGATGGAACCACCACACTAATAGGAGATATCAGGAACAATTATGAATTGGCAAAAAAGGACAATGTATGAGGCAGTGACACACACTGAGTGCACTACAACCAGACGTGGTTAAAGCACACACTACAGGGTGAGCTGCACTCACACACAGAGACCTTGCAGAAAGCGGTGAACAGCACAGAGAACTGTGCACTAGCACTGCAAGGCACAGCGATTTATAAAGTAGCTTGGGTAAAGCAGAATAGACCAAATAGGTAGCTAAAACTGTCCCTCAGAACAACAGCGTCCTATCCCTAACTGAATTCACAGCAGAGTGAGCTCAAAATGGCGGCGGCGGCTTTTATAGTGCATCATGACATCATTTCAGCAGCCAATCACAGCCATGCCATTAGTTAAGATGCCTACATGCCTAACAGGATGTGCCCACACTTCTTAGGATCCTCATTGGCTGAATAAAATGAAAATGGCTCATTGCATTATGGGAACTTCCGATTCCGGTATACGATATTGCAAAAGTATCGGAATTAAGTATCGGAATTCCGATACCGTGAATATCAGCCGATACCCGATATTTCAGTATCGGAATGCTCAACACTACCTACAATGTTTCCTCTATGCAATCACCAGTCATCATATATACAATGGTGGAAATAAGTATTTAATCCCTTGCTGTTTTTGTAAGTTTGCCCACAGACAAAGACATGAACAGTCTATAATTTTAAGGGTAGGTTAATTTTAACATTGAGAGATAGAATATCCAAAAAAAATCAAGAAAATCACATTGTATAAATTAGATACAGTACAGACCAAAAGTTTGGACACACCTTCTCATTTAAAGATTTTTCTTTATTTTCATAACTATGAAAATTGTACATTCACACTGAAGGCATCAAAACTATGAATTAACACATGTGGAATTATATACTTAACAAAAAAGTGTGAAACAGCTGAAAATATGTCTTATAGTCTAGGTTCTTCAAAGTAGCCACCCTTTGCTCTGATGACTGCTTTGCACACTCTTGGCATTCTCTTGATGAGCTTCAAGAGGTAGTCACCGGAAATGGTCTTCCAACAATCTTGAAGAAGTTCCCAGAGATGCTTAGCACTTGTTGGCCCTTTTGCCTTCACTCTGCGGTCAAGCTCACCCCAAACCATCTTGATTGCGTTCAGGTCTGGTGACTGTGGAGGCCATGTCATCTGGTGTAGCACCCCATCACTCTCCCTCTTGGTCAAATAGCCCTTACACAGGCTGGTTCAGTATGCCTTCAATTTTGAATAAATCCCCAACAGTGTCAGCAGCAAAGCACCCCCACACCATCACACCTCCTCCTCCATGCTTCACGGTGGGAACTAGGTGTTATGTTCTGCTACCAAAGCTAAGGAAAGAGAGGAGATCTGTCCCTACTATAGGACTCAGCTGAATCCCTACGATGTAACAGGGAACCTGATCCTGCGATCAGACCTGCTAAAGTCCTAATCTAGTCTGTACGGAGACCTATAGATGTGGGGAGGGAATCCCTACAAGTACTAAGGACTGGGAGGAATATGGGACACCTCCTAACAGAAATAGTAACAGACAGACGAACAAACAAAATAGATAGAACATAGAGGTCCGTAGACCAAGCAAACTAACAGAGCTAGATACAGAGCACAGGCTAGCTAGAAAGTAGATATACAATGAAGTCCAGCAAAGCCAGAAGGGCGGAGCAGGATTAAATAGGCCAACAAGGTCATGTGACCAGCAAAGGAAAAAAAAACTAACAGCAAGGTTCTAACACTAGGCATGTAGAGTCCATCCGTTCACCTTTTCTGCGTCGCACAAAGACACGGTGGTTGGAACCAAAGATCTCAAATTTGGACTCATCAGACCAAAGCACAGATTTCCACTGGTCCAATGTCCATTCCTTGTGTTCTTTAGCCCAAACAAGTCTCTTATGCTTGTTGCCTGTCCTTAGCAGTGGTTTCCTAGCAGCTATTTTACCAGTAAGGCCTGCTGCACAAAGTCTCCTCTTAACAGTTGTTGAAGACATGTGTCTGCTGCTAGAACTCTGTGTGGCATTGACCTGGTCTCTAATCTGAGCTGCTGTTAACCTGCGATTTCTGAGGCTGGTGGCTCGGATAAACTTATCCTCAGAAGCAGAGGTGACTCTTGGTCTTCCTTTCCTGGGGCGGTTCTCATGTGAGCCAGTTTCTTTGTAGCGCTTGATGGTTTTTGCAACTGCACTTGAGGGCACTTTCAAAGTTTTCCCAATTTTTCGGACTGACTGACCTTCATTTCTTAAAGTAATGATGGCCACTCATTTTTCTTTGGTCTTGCCCATGTTGTAGAGGTTGTGGACAGGAGTCTTTTATACAGGTGACTATTTAAGACAGCTGTCTTTATTGCAGATAACAAGTTGATTAGGAGCGTCTAACTGGTCTGTAGGAGCCAGAACTCATAATGGTTTGTAGGGGATCAAATACTTATTTCTCACTGCAAAATGCAAAAAAATGTACAGTACAGACCAAAAGTTTGGACACACCTTCTCATTTAAAGATTTTTCTGTATTTTCATGACTATGAAAATTGTACATTCACACTGAAGGCATCAAAACTATGAATTAACACATGTGGAATTATATACTTAACAAAAAAGTGTGAAACAACTGAAAATATGTCTTATATTCTAGGTTCTTCAAAGTAGCCACATTTTGCTTTGATGACTGCTTTGCACACTCTTGGCATTCTCTTGATGAGCTTCAAGAGGTAGTCACCAGAAATGGTTTCACTTCACAGGTGTGCCCTGTCAGGTTTAATAAGTGGGATTTCTTGCCTTATAAATGGGGTTGGGACCATCAGTTGTGTTGTGCAGAAGTCAGGTGGATGCACAGCTGATAGTCCTACTGAATAGACTGTTAGAATTTGTATTATGGCAAGAAAAAAGCAGCTAAGTAAAGAAAAACGAGAGGCCATCATTACTTTAAGAAATGAAGGTCAGTCAGTCCGAAAAATTGGGCAAACTTTGAATGTGTCCCCAAGTGCAGTTGCAAAAACCATCAAGCGCTACAAAGAAACTGGCTCACATGAGGACCGCCCCGGGAAAGGAAGACCATGAGTCACCTCTGCTTCTGAGGATAAGTTTATCTGAGTCACCAGCCTCAGAAATCGCAGGTTAACAGCGGCTCAGATTAGAGACCAGGTCAATGCCACACAGAGTTCTAGCAGCAGACACATCTCTTCAACAACTGTTAAGAGGTGACTTTGTGCAGCAGGCCTTCATGGTAAAATAGCTGCTAGGAAACCACTGCTAAGGACAGGCAACAAGCAGAAGAGACTTGTTTTGGCTAAAGAACACAAGGAATGGACATTAGACCAGTGGAAATCTGTGCTTTGGTCTGATGAGTCCAAATTTGAGATCTTTGGTTCCAACCACCGTGTCTTTGTGCGACGCAGAAAGGGTGAACGGATGGACTCTACATGCCTGGTTCCCACCGTGAAGCATGGAGGAGGAGGAGTGATGGTGTGGGGGTGCTTTGCTGGTGACACTGTTGGGGATTTATTCAAAATTTAAAGCATACTGAACCAGCATGGCTACCACAGCATCTTGCAGTGGCATGCTATTCTATCCGGTTTGCGTTTAGTTGGACCATCATTTATTTTTCAACAAGACAATGACCCGAAACACACCTCCAGGCTGTGTAAGGGATATTTGACCAACAAGGAGAGTGATGGGGTGCTACGCCAGATGACCTGGCCTCCACAGTCACCAGACCTGAACCCAATCGAGATGGTTTGGGCTGAGCTGGACCGCAGAGTGAAGGCAAAAGGGCCAACAAGTGCTAAGCATCTCTGGGAACTCCTTCAAGATTGTTGGAAGACCATTTCCGGTGACTACCTCTTGAAGCTCATCAAGAGAATGCCAAGAGTGTGCAAAGCAGTCATCAAAGCAAAAGGTGGCTACTTTGAAGAATCTAGAATATAAGACATATTTTCAGTTGTTTCACACTTTTTTGTTAAGTATATAATTCCACATGTGTTAATTCATAGTTTTGATGCCTTCAGTGTGAATGTACAATTTTCATAGTCATGAAAATACAGAAAAATCTTTAAATGAGGTGTGTCCAAACTTTTGGTCTTTACTGTATATATATATATATAAATACACACACACTGTATTTCTTGCAATTATTTTATTTCTTTGGCATGATTCATAAGTTAGCATAACATAATAGTGGAATACTTACTTGTTTTGCCATATCCATAATTCCTATACATTTGAACATTTCCCAATGACAACCGGTGACAATGATACCATAAATGTCTACACTGGAAATTCCCCTTTAAGCAAATTTTGTCTAGTATGCTAATGAAAGTGTAATGAAAAGTTTTGAAAATATTTATTTTGCTGATAACACCAAGAAAAATGAACTATAAAGTAAAGAGAGAGGGGTTAAATATGAAGCCTGGAAATTTGTGAACTTTGATCTAATTTTATTACAGGTTGTAATAGTGTATTATCAGTTCCTCTTGCACCATGCTCTCTAGAAATCTATCTTTTAAGACATGTAAATAAATAAAACCCCCTCATCTGTGCACTTCACACAAATAGATAGACACCCTCCAGGGGAAATGTAATGCCCATATCGCTAATCACCTATGGTTGCCAGAAAAAGAACTAACAGAAGTTTTACAGCTTGGTGAAAGGTAAAAATGTATATTTAGTGAATGTTTTCATTATAAATGGAATTGTTCTTAATTCTAATGATGTCAATACCAGTACACAAAACCTATCTATTAACAAACACTACATCAGAGCATTTATACATTTTCTATTTATATGAAGACAGTGGCTACTGATCCCTATAAATGGTGTTCTGAAAAGCTAGCGGTGACCATTCACTGTATATAAAAGAAATCTTGTCTGTAGAGGTCTAGAGTGATTGATTGAAAGATAATCAACACAATAACATCAAAGATAAAATAGCTCCTAACCTTTAAAAATAAGAAAGAACACATACTACGCGCATCACCCACTACTGTATATGCGCCCACACAGACATTTTGCTCCTAGTGAAGCCCATTAGTGATCCCACACAGTATGTTATCACTTTCATGGTCCCCACAGTGCTCCCTATATAGTAAAATGTAACCACAGTGCCCACCATAATGTGTGATGCCCACACAGAACGCTTTATCACACAATAGATATCCCTGTGTACACAGACATAAACATACAGCTGTACTACACCAACAAACACAGACTCAGCTCTGCTACGTAAATGACTCGCCCCCTGAGCCGTGGGGCACCCGGAACCGGGCTTTAGTGCGATGATGGGGGTAGTAGTGGCAACCCGATCCCGTGGCTCAGGGTGGTCAGACCAAATGCAATGGCAGTCTATTTGTAGAGTTATGAATGTCCGACTACGCCACCCGTGGATTTCGGTCAGGGATGACCGCCGCTGCGAGGCAGACAGCTGAGGCTGATGTTGGTGTGCAGCACAGGGGTAGGATAACTCCCCACGGGAAGAGTGTAGCCTCAGGGCAGCGTATGTGAATGCTGGGGGTGATAGTGCAGGCCGCAGTAATAAGAGTTCTGCGTCTGCTTCAAACAGTCCAGGGTCTTTATTGTTGGTATTACTAATGACCCAACAGGAGTACTGGATAGGAATGGGCCTGGGTGTCTGAGAGCATTCGGGCGAGCCCCACTGGCCAGGGTGAGTGTGAAGGCCTACCGTTCTCTCTCTGCCCTTGCTGACTATCCCCCTTTTCGTGGTGTGATAGCCCACGTCCCTGAGCTGGCCGTGTACTTCGCCTGTATGGCTTGCGACTCGGGCCTTAGGTACCTTTTGCCTCTCCGTGCTGTACTGGTCCCTCTGTGTGGTGGAGCCTCCAGGCTTCTTAGGCCAAGGGACCTGAAATCCCTTGCGGGTTGGTTCTCTGCTGCCGGGCTTGCAACCCTGACAGCCTCAGACCCCAATGTCCGGTAGTGATTCTCTCAGCCAGGACAGGCTCTCGTCGCCTCTGTCCCTGGCTCGCAGCTTCTCCTCACGGACTCCTTGGCTACAGCTGAACTGTCCCTCCTTCTCTGGGACTAGTCTCATTCCTGAGCTAGGTCGTCCAGTTCTCTCTAACCCTGCCCTCAGTTCCAGCTTTTATAGGGGCAGCCTGCTCCCCCTACTGGCCTGGGACAGGAGGTGTTGTATGCTAATTGTCCCTGACCAGGGAACCTCCCTCCTGCTCTCAGACACAGCCTTTAATATTTGTGGCATCCAGACCTGGGGTGACACATTCCCCCCTAGTAAAATTTAGTACTCCGGGACTAAACAGGAAACACAAATACAGGGTATAAATGCATGACCATAAACACAACAGGGAAGGAAATAACGAACAACATCACATATTAAGTTCTTTAGGTCACCGTGTGGTCTGTGACCGGGTGTCCATATCACCAACACAACGGGAGCCTTAACCAGGTGGGGGCCTGTCCTTGCCCCGAGTCCTTGACAGTCTTTATTCATTCCTTTGGTTAGACTCCGAACATATTTACAAGGAAGTCCCGGTTACTCAAAGTTCATAACCTGTTAGTCCATGTATCTAGAAAAACTGGGAAAACAGTATTAATAACCAGGGTACAAACAGAAAACATTAAATATATACATTGTGCATTTAGATCTTCCAGCGAACTGGCAATTGACCCCTAGTGCTCCGGGTTGACCTACGTAACCCACTGTCTGGTGGTGGTCTAACCTGGCTTTCCCTACTAGCATTTAGGGCACAGCTACTAGCTGGGTTTACAGGCAGGGTAGGCAGCTGTCTGCGGGTCCTTTGGCTTACCGCAGGCATGGCAGGCTCACTGTCAGCAGAGGGTTGACTCTCCTGGGCTGCTGGCATGGGTTCTTCTGCCTCCGGAGCTGCTTGTTCTTCTTGTTCTTCCTGCTCTCCTGTAGGCTCCTGCTAGGTAGGTTGAAGGAAGTGTAGGACGGGTACCACTATGGCATCATTTATCCGAGTCCAGGACCGGGGGAACTCTCCGAGAACGGTGCTGATCATTTCTTCCTTGTCCTCTGCGGGTTCAAGGTCATCTTGATCTTCTCCTGCACTCTGTAGTTGCTCGGGGCACCGTTTTAGGTGGTCTCTGGAGACAGTGCTAGTGGTTTCTCCTCCATCCTTGGTAATTACACATACCTTCGGGTTGTCGTGGTTGGACGGCAGTACGGTGTACGGGTCTCTCTCCCACTGGTCATCTAGCTTGTGAAGCTTTCTCTTCCGCTTCAGGACCTGCTCTCCAGGTTCCAGGGGACCAGCAGGGGCGTGTTGGTTGAAGAGCCTCTCTCGCTTGAGCCAGACTCCTCTCCACACTCTCCTGTAACTTCTTGTACTGTGCCGCCGTTCCGTATCCCAGTCCGCGTCTGGGGAGGTGTCCTCGGGTGTCAGGACTCCCATTTCCAGGTCTATCGGCAGCTTACCTGGTCTTGCGCGCATCAGGTAAACCGGGGTGCAATTTGTAGCATTCACCGGGATATGGTTGTACAAGTCAATCAGGTCTGGCAGCTTCTCCGGCCACAGGCTGCGTTCTTCCAGGGGCAACGTCTTGAGGAGATCAATGACGATATTGTTCATTTTCTCACACAGCCCATTGGTTTGCGGGTGGTAAGGCGTTGTCCGAATCTTCCTACAGCCATAGAGGTTGCAGAACTCCTGGAATACTTCAGCCTCAAACGCTGGACCTTGATCTGTCAAGACCTGTTCCGGATACCGGTGTGGACGGCAGAAGTGTTGCTGGAAGGCTCTGGCCGCAGTTTGGGCTGTCAGGTCTTTAACAGGAACCACCACCAGGAACCGGGAATAGTGGTCCACTATTGTCAGGGCATAGACGTAGCCCGACCGGCTTGGAGCCAGTTTCACATGGTCTAGAGCTACCAGCTCAGGAGGCTGCCTGGTGACGATGGGCATCAAGGGTGTCTTCTGGCTGGTACCGTCCTTCCTTCTGAGGTTACATGGGCCGCAGTCCCTGCTCCACTCCTCTATGGCCCCTCTCATTCCGACCCAGTAGAACCGCTCTCTCAGTAGGAACTCCAGTTTCTTCCACCCGAAGTGTCCCGCTCTGTCATGGTAGGCCTCCAGGACCATTGCTGCATCCCGTCTCGGGACCACTACCTGCCAGGTCAGCTCGTGCGTCCGGTGGTTGACAAGCCTTCTGCACAGCTTACCTTCGTAGAGGAATAGCCTGCTTTTCTCCTTCCATAACTGCTTGGCTTCCTCTGGAGCGTCCGGGCCAGGGCTAGAGTCTGCCTGGGTTAACATGTCTTTCACCAGGCGAATTGCAGGGTCGCTATCTTGCGTTTCAGCCCAGCCGTGGTGAGGTAAGGGGTTGAACATGACGGTGGTTAGGTCTTTGTCTCTTACCCGGTGAGAATACTGAGTGGCCCCATACCGGTGGAACGCAGGGAGCTCTACTTCCTCCAGCTCTTCCAGGTCTTCTTCTCCTTCGGGTAGGTGGGGCATTCTTGAAAGGGCATCTGCGTTGGCGTTGGTTCTGCCTGCCCGGTATTTGATTGTGAAGTCATAATTTGATAGCCGGGCCATCCACTGCTGTTCTAGGGCACCATGTCTTGCATTGTCCAGGTGTGTCAACGGGTTGTTGTCCGTGTACACGGTGAACTTTGCGGAGGCCAGGTAATGTTTAAACCGTTCTGTGACGGCCCATACCACTGCCAAGAATTCTAGCTTGAAGGAGCTGTAATTCTCAGGGTTCCTTTCAGTGGGCCTCAGCTTCCGGCTGGCGTACGCGATCACCCTTTCTCTGCCCTGTTTGTTTTGGGACAGTACGGCTCCTAGCCCCACATTACTGGCGTCTGTGTGGAGGATAAAAGGCTGGCCATAATCGGGGTAGGCCAGGATCTCATCCCCCGTGAGGGCCATCTTCAACTGGCGGAAGGACTCCTCTTCCGGCTTGTCCCACTTGAAGGGTGGCTTGTGACTTCTGGATTTAGACTGACCTATCAGGAGGTCCTGCATTAGAGCTGCCATCTTAGTGAACCCGGGGATGAACCTTCGGTAGTAGCCTACCAACCCGAGGAATTGCCTCACTTCTTTGATGTTAGAGGGACTTGGCCAGCTCTTGATGGCTGTAACCTTGTTGGGGTCGGGGGCTACTCCCTCAGCACTCACCACCTGCCCTAGGTACTGTACCTTCGGTTTTAACAGGTGACACTTTGAGGGCTTCACTTTCAGGCCATAGCCTGCCAGGGCTTCGAACATCTCGGCCAGGTGCTTTAGATGGTCCTCGTAAGTCTTCGAATAGACAATCACGTCGTCCAGGTAAAGTAGGACCGTCTCGAAGTTTCGGTGCCCTAGACAGCATTTCATCAGCCTCTGGAAGGTCCCAGGTGCATTGCAGAGCCCGAATGGCATACAGTTGAATTCACTCAATCCCATCGGGGTGGTGAAGGCGGTCTTCTCCTTGTCAGCCTCTGCCACAGGAACCTGCCAATACCCGCTAGTAAGGTCCAAAGTAGAGAAGAAATTATCTGATTTTAGTGCGGCTAAAGACTCTTCTATCCTAGGTAACGGGTACGCGTCTTTATGGGTGATACGATTGATTTGTCTATAGTCCACGCACATTCTCATGGTACCGTCTTTCTTTTTTACCAGAACCAAGGGGGCTGCCCAGGGGCTACAGCTGTCTCTAATGACCCCGGCTTCTTTCATTTCTCTCAGCATGCCCTTTGCGTTCTGATAATGTGCAGGGAGTACAGGTCTGTATCTCTCTTTTATTGGTGGGTGGCTCCCCGTGGGGATGTGGTGTTCTACCCCTTTCACCCTGCCGAAGTCTAGCGGGTGCTTACTAAAGATTCTCTCGTACTCCTGAACCACCCGGTAGACCCCTTGTTTTTGGTGCGAGGGAGTGGAGTCAGCACCCACGTGGAGTTTCTGGCACCAGTCCTCCTTGTGTTTCTGGGAGCCATTATCCTCCACCGGTGGAGATGGAGGCAAGGGTTCCACGACCCTGAGAGCATTGTGTTCGACGGCAAACAATTTGGCTAGTGTAGCGTACCGGGGCAAGTGTACTTCCCTTTCTCCAATGTTTAAAATCCGGACGGGCACCCTTCCATGGCGGACATCAACCACCCCCCGGGCTGTCAAAATGGTGGGCCTGCTGTCTGAGTACACGGGTTCTACCATGGCTTGGTAGTCTCTCCCTCTTAACCCGATTGCAGTCCGACACCAGATCATTATTTCACTTTTGGGAGGCATGGCAATGGGGAACGGGTCGCTCATCCTCACGCTACCGATCTCACCACCAGACAGTTCTACCTGTTGCCGTCTCATCAGGGCTCTTATCTCCTTCTGGAGGACCCTTTGTTGGCTGGAGCTCGCATTCATCGCCACCTGCTGCAAAATTGGAATCACTACTGAAAGACAATTTTCAATCACGTTAGTACCCAAGGTTATTTTAGGGTGACTTTCTCGACGGTCAATATCCACAATGATCACTCCCTGTGCCGGCCGTTCAAATTTACCAATCTTAATGGTCATCTCTCTGAACCCCACCTGTGGCACGGGCTGGCCACTGCTGGCGATGATGCTCAAGTCACTGTCTGGATAGCGGGTTATGTCAGTGTCACTCCAGTACTGCTTGAAAAGTACGTAGGGGATGGTAGTCACTAGAGTCCAGTAGTGCACTCATGGGGATACCGTCCAGCACTACGGGTAAGACCGGGTGTCCCCCCACGTACTTATCGCGCCAATTAGACGGGCCTGGTGACCTTATGCCTGGGGGTTGGCCCTCTGCCCCAGGTCAGACCCATTTAAAGTACAGTACCTGGCTACATGTCCCGTCTGGCTGCAAAGGCGGCAAATCGGCTGTCCATCCTCAGTGTAACGATCGGCGGGCCTCCCTCTGAGCGGCGAGATCCTACTCCGTTGACGCCACGGGACATCCTCCAGACTGGAAGCCAGCTTGATTGGTCTTGACGGTTCCATCTGCAACGACTGTACGGTCCTGGTCAGTGCAGCCACACTCTTTGTTAGTTCTTGGACCTGATGGTGCAGGTTTGCAGGCTGGGATGGATTTAGGGCCTGTGCATCAGCCCCCACAAGGTCTGCGGGGTAGGGCGCTGCCCCCTGGTGGTAAGTGATCGCAGGGCGCCGGGAAGCTACAGCGCCACCTGGTGCGGGTTCTCGGAGCACCCGGATGGCCCTATCCTTGAACTGCGCAAAAGTCAAATCGGGGTTCTGTAGGGCCATGAGGCGCAGCTGGGTTCTGCGGGCGCTGGACAGCAGACCTTCTATGAACTGGTCAGTCAACAGTTTATCAGTGTCCTGCACGCTGCCAGGGTCAGCTTGTTTAATTGCTCCCAGAGCTTCTTGCAGGTTCAAGGCATAGTCTCTGATACTATCTTGGGCTCGCTGCTTACAGCCATAGAACCGCATTTTGATTTCTGCTGAGGTACAGGTATCAAAGATACTCCGCAGCCGGGTCACAATGTCCTTTACAGTCCTTTTCTCCTCATCTGACCATGATTTCACTTCCCGCTGGGCTGCACCGGTTAGCTGCCCTGTCAGAATGCTCACTTTCTGTTCTTCTGTCAGGGGATAAACTTTAAATGAACTGTGCAGTCTTTCCTTAAAGTCGGTTAATGTATTGGATTCCCCTGAGTATTGGGGCAGCCAGGCTGCTCCGGGGATGTAGGGCATGGAGAACGGCATCACCGCTTCTGCAGCCACGCTGGTAGTAGAAGGTCCCTCCGCGTCCGTCATCTTCCTCCCCCCTAGTTATCCGTGGCCTACCTTCCGTTGATCCTCTTCCGTAGGCCGCGGCTCCGCTGGTGCTGCTCCGGGCGAGGACCTTGCGTCGCGTCCTGGTGACGTCAGCATCGCTCTCTCTCCTTCCAAGACCTTGCGCAGCGTCGGTGCGTAGGGCGGGGCTTCAGGTCTCACGCGGTTTGGACGTCCATGCCCCTCTTCTTCCCGCGCAGCGTCCCGAAGATGGCGCCCCATGGCGAGAAAGCGGTTGAGGATGGCGGGAAACGGCTGAAGATGGCGGGAAACGGCTCCGAATGGCGGGAAACCTCTTTTTAAGGTACGTACACAGTCTTTTTCAGGCACGCAATACCCGTTTGTGGCGGGTTGGTCACAATCCTGCCGACTATGCCAAAGCTGACTCGCCCCCTGGGCCGTGGGGCACCCGGAACCGGGCTTTAGTGCGATGATGTGGGTAGTAGTGGCAACCCGATCCCGTGGCTCAGGGTGGTCAGACCAAATGCTGTGGTAGTCTATTTGTAGAGTTATGAATGTCCGACTATGCCACCCATGGATTGCGGTCAGGGATGACCGCCGCTGCAAGGCAGACCGCTGAGGCTGATGTTGGTGTGCAGCACAGGGGTAGGATAACTCCCCACGGGAAGAGTGTAGCCTCAGGGCAGCGTATGTGAATGCTGGGGGTGATAGTGCAGGCCGCAGTAATAAGAGTTCTGAGTCCGCTTCAAACAGTCCAGGGTCTTTATTGTTGGTATTACTAATGACCGAACAGGAGTACTGGGTAGGAATGGGCCTGGGTGTCTGAGAGCATTCTGGCGAGCCCCACTGGCCAGGGTGAGTGTGAAGGCCTAACGTTCTCTCTCTGCCCTTGCTGACTATCCCCCTTTTCGTGGTGTGATAGCCCACGTCCCTGAGCTGGCCGTGTACTTCGCCTGTATGGCTTGCGACTCGGGCCTTAGGTACCTTTTGCCTCTCCGTGCTGTACTGGTCCATCTGTGTTGCGGAGCCTCCAGGCTTCTTAGGCCAAGGGACGATATGTAACGACAAAATTAAACCTGGTAAAAAACAATGACCACCTAGCTTGTCTAGGATTCAGACGTTTCGCGGACTCCAGATATAGCAGGTTCTTGTGATCGGTGATGACGGTGACCGGATGGACTGCCCCCTCCAAAAAATGGCGCCACTCCTCAAAAGCTAACTTAATGGCCAAGAGTTCCCTATTGCCGACATCGTAATTCCTCTCAGCGGACGACAATTTTTTAGAGAAAAAGGCGCACGGATGCCACTTACCAGGGGACGAACCTTGTGACAATACTGCTCCCACCCCTACCTCGGAAGCGTCTACCTCTACAATGAATGGCTGTGACGCATCCGGTTGAATGAGTATGGGTGCCGAGGCAAAACATTTTTTCAAGGAGGAGAATGCTTGACAAGCCTTGTCAGACCACCTAGAAAAATCCGTCCCCTTTTTAGTCATGTCTGTGAGAGGCTTAACCATGGACGAGAAATTACGAATGAACTTCCGGTAATAATTAGCAAACCCCAGGAAACGTTGTAGTGCCTTAAGATTCTCTGGCCGATCCCACTCAAGAACTGCCCGCACTTTCCCAGGGTCCATACGAAAACCGGACGCTGAAACCAGGAAGCCTAAAAACTGGAGTTCCTGTACGGCGAACACACACTTTTCCCATTTGGCATACAGTTTATTATCCCGCAAGATCTGTAACACCTGCCTAACGTGCTCCTGATGAGACACCAGATCCGGCGAGTAAATTAAGATATCATCCAGATATATGACAACAAACTGTCCCACCAGGCGGCGAAAAATGTCATTAACAAAGTGTTGGAACACCGCCGGGGCATTAGTCAGACCGAATGGCATGACAAGGTTCTCATAATGCCCCTCCGGAGTGTTAAACGCCGTCTTCCACTCATCCCCCTCCTTCATCCTAATCAGATTGTACGCCCCCCTGAGATCCAACTTAGAGAACCATTTGGCGCCCACGATCTGATTAAAGATATCGGGAATAAGTGGGAGCGGATACGGATCTCGGACCGTAATCCGATTAAGTTCACGGAAATCCAGGCAAGGGCGTAGGCCTCCATCTTTCTTCTTAACAAAGAAGAACCCTGCAGCCACCGGTGAAGATGAAGGTCTAATATGCCCCTTAGCCAGACTTTCTGAAATATAATCCTTCATGGCCTGCCTCTCAGGACCAGAAAGGTTATACAACCTAGCTTTAGGTAACTTGGCCTCAGGGAGCAGTTTTACAGAACAGTCATACTCGCGATGAGGAGGTAGTTCCTGACACCCTTTCTCCGAGAATACATCCTCAAAGTCCGCCAGAAATGGAGGTAAGACCCAAGGAGTAACCGCACCGATGACCGTGTTCATGCAGTTTTTATTACAGAATTTACTCCATTGGCTTATCTCTCTGGTTTGCCAATTAATAACCGGGTTATGCTTAGTTAACCAAGGAAGGCCCAACACTATAGGAGTGGGAAGACCCTCCAACACGTAGCAAGACAACAGTTCTTTATGTATCGCCCCCACTTGAAGTTTTACGTCATGCACAGCTTGCAAAAAACTTCCCTGACCGAGAGGCCTGGCATCGATCGAGAATATGGGGATGGGTTTAGCCAACTCACTCAATCGCATACCTTGAACCCGGGCAAACCGAGCATCAACCAGATTAGCCCCGGCCCCACTATCCAGAAGAACAGATATCCTCTCAGTTCTCGTACCCACCACCACCTCCGCCGGTACGAGAAACTGAGACGAACCTAGGGACGAAATACCTACTCCCAGATTGCCGTCCACCACACAACCTGGGATCAACAGTTTTCCGACGACTCTTCACTCTGCAAGGGACGGGATGGACACCCCCCAATAAAATGTCCCTTTCTCCCGCAGAAGAAACACCTTCCTGTCTTATGGCGCACCACCGGTCCCCTCCCCCGAAATGATGTCCCTCCTAATTGCATAGGCTCCTCTGGACTGACCAGGGGAACCACCATATGAGGGGACCTTGTAGGAGGTGGAGTCATCACAGGGGGTAGAGTTATCCCGCACCTCTCCCGAAGCCGTCTGTCAACGCGAATAGCAAGGGCCATAGCGGCTTCCAGTGACGCGGGAGAGTCATACTGTGCCAACACATCCTGTAATTTGTCGGATAAACCTTGACAAAACTGGCTCCTAAGAGCCGGGTCATTCCACTGGGTGTCCGTGGCCCACCTACGGAACTCCGAACAGAATTCCTCCGCCGGACGATCTCCCTGCTGGATCCTACGTAACTTAGACTCAGCAAGGGAGATCCGATCTGGGTCATCATATACGAGTCCCAGAGCAGCGAAAAACCTATCCACTGACTGGAGAGCCGGGGAGCCCGGGGGAAGAGAGAACGCCCAAGATTGTGGGTCCCCTTGTAGGAGCGAGATGACAATTCCCACCCTTTGTTCTTCACTCCCCGATGACCGAGGCCGCAGCCGAAAGTACAACTTGCATGCCTCCCGGAAAACAAAAAACTTGTCCCGCCCCCCAGTGAACCTGTCAGGGAGAGCTACTTTAGGTTCTGGTCCGGCTTGCTCCTGAGGATACAAAACCTTGGACCTAACGTCCGCCAGCTCCATGGACAAACTCTGCAACTGCCGAGCTAGACCGGCTACTGGATCCATGGTAGCTGGAGAAAAACTAAGGGGTCGGTGAAAATGTCACGCTGTCTCTGTATACTGGAGGTAGGGGGCCTAAGCTGACCCTAAGCTGGGGCCCTGACTAATCCCTCAACCTGGAGGTACTGTTAAAGGTACAGAGGTCCAGGCCGCCAGCGTAACCCCTACCTCCTGAGGATCCCTGCACCTAAGTAATCTAGTCCTGAGAAGGACCCCGATCACAACAAAAGGGGACAAGTAATAATATGCCCACACACAGTACTTAGACGAACGAGACAGTACAAGGGAAAAACCAAAACCACCTTGCATACAAAAACTACACAACTACAACAGAGGGAACACCAACGGGAAAGGAGATAAATGATAAAGCGAGGAAGGGAAAAAACTCTCCGAATACACTTATCTCTGAAACTCCAAATACCATGATCCGCTCTGTTAGTCTGCATGAAATGCTTTCACCGACACTTCCCTAACAGACCAGCAGGCATTTGAAGGAGTCTCACTACAGCAGCATTGATTGCAGCTGGGCGAGGCTGGACCTCGTCTAGCACAGAGAGAGAGAGAATTAACTCCCTCACTGCCGAAAAACACAAAGCACCAAAAAGTCAGCTGCGAGAAGTCAGGCTGTGTAATCGTGACGATCTTCGTGGCGACACACCCGTGACACTCTGCCAAACACACTCAACTGTTACAAACGCACTCAGCTCTAAAATTCACACATGCAGCACTAACACATATACAGTCAGCTCTGCCACACACACTCATATTTTACACACACACACACTCAGCTTTGCTAAAAACAGAAACACTCAGCTGTGCTACATGCATACATCCACACTAAGCTCAGCACCACACACACTCAGGTTCACCATATGGTGGTAGTATCAGTGTTGGTCTTTGTATAGAAATTTTTTTTAGTAACAGCGCGGTCATCTGCTGAGGTTCTCCTCCTACACCCACTATTAGGGTGCACCACCATAGTTGTAATCAGGGTTACCTGGTTAGGGGCCCACTCAGAAGTTTTGCCCCCTGAACCAAAACCCTAGCTACGTCTCTGCGTCACGTATGCACTCAGCTTTACGACCTATACTCAACTGTCACAAACACACTCAGCTCTAGAAGATACACACAAATACTCAGCTCTGCCACACACAAACACTCATCTCTGCCACATCCACACATATACACTCAGCTCTCCTCCACACACTCAGTCCTGCCACACACACACTCACTCAGTTCTGCCACACTCACTGCCAGTCACTGAGCTCTGCCACCCACACTCTCAGCTCTACCACACACATACTCAGCTCTAAAACACACACTCTCAGCTCTTACAAACTCAGATTTACTAGACACAAACTCAGCTCTGCCACACACAAACACAAACACTCAGCTTTGCCACACACACACAAACACACTGGAAACATTTCTCAGATGACCATTAATAACCTCATTGATATTATGTCAAGCTGTGTAAGTGTTATCTCTGAGTGTGGCGCTCATACTTGATACTGAATTAATTGAAAGGTTTGGAGAATTTTGCTTTCATCATATGTCAATTGAATATCAGTAACGTGTCTATCCATTCTGTGATCTCCATAATTCTATGACTTTTCCTTCTTGGTGTTCTGCAGCTCTTCTTTTGACTATCCGGCCTGGTGCATCGTCATCGTTGCAGTGTGATGCACATGTGATAACGCGCAAGGCTGGCTAATCAAAAGAAGAGCTGCAGATGCCTGGTGTAAGAGGCGTCTCTCCCTCTCTTATGCAATGGCCACAGACCACCACTGACATGGCCGATGGAATGGGAAGTGAGCATCGATTCGCACCAACTCTAATATATACACTTCCCAACATCTAAATTGCAACACCAGGAAGGAAAAGTCGTGGAATTCTAGAAATTACAAGATCAATAGGCATGTAAATATATACATTATATATATATATATATATATATATATATATATATATATATATATATATATATACAGGGTGGTCCAAAAGTAGGTGGACAGAAAGTGTAATAAGGTTATGAAGGAGGAGATTTATCAAACACTAAATTGCAGCCGCCTGTCTGGATCATCCTCCAATAAACCATGAATTAGACGTGGACGATAAGCTTTCCACCCAATAGATTTCAGGATTCGCATGATAGAAGCTCGTGAAATTCCCAATTCCAAAGAGGCTCTTCTCGTGGACTTTTTTGGACTCTGAACAAATGTTTCAGCAACAAGTTGTTTATTATCTTCTGTACAGACTGTTTTGGGTCGACCAGTTTTTGGAGCATTAAGGATTGAGCCAGTGGCATTGAATTTGTCACGAATGCGGTAAATGGTTTGTCTCTTTGGGGCTTGAGTACCAAATGTTTCAACCCAATTTGCTCTAACAGTTTCTGCATTTTGAGATTTCCAATACTCTGTTAAAATCCATTTTCTTTGATCTGTATTTAAATTATTTGCCATTATGTGTTATCTGAATTATCTGAAAAGAAAACAGATTTGGGGGAGATCTATCTGTGAAAACTAGATCTGTGAAACTGGCTCAGTTGCCCTTAGCAACCAATCAGATTCCACCTTTCATTTTCCAAAGAGTCTGTGAGGAATGAAAAGTGGAATCTGATTGGTTGCTAAGGGCAACTGAGACAGTTTCACTTTACACCATGTTTGATAAATCTCCCCCTTCATAACCTTATTACACTTTCTGTCCACCTACTTTTGGACCACCCTGTATATATATATATATACAAACTGTGTATATTTCCAATAATCTGTCTCCCAGGATATCATAGAATGTCTGTTAAGAAGATATTTTTTATTTTTTTGGTCATTTTTTCCACTGTAACTGGGGCATTAACAGGAGCCCCAGTTACATGTGAAAATCTCTGCTACATTGATATCTCACTGGCAGAGCTGATCTGAGTCTGTTAGGTCCCAGCAGTGCTTGTATCACATGATCATGTGATTGATGTGTCCTTCAGAAGCACCAGTAGTGCAGATGTTTCTGATTACTGTATATCGCTCACTGAGAGGTACAGTACAGACCAAAAGTTTGGACACACCTTCTCATTTAAAGATTTTTCTGTATTTTCATGATTATGAAAATTGTACATTCACACTGAAGGCATCAAAACTATGAATTAACACATGTGGCATTATATACTTAACAAAAAAGTGTGAAACATCTGAAAATATGTCTTATATTCTAGGTTCTTCAAAGTAGCCACCTTTTGCTTTGATGACTGCTTTGCACACTCTTGGCATTCTCTTGATGAGCTTCAAGAGGTACAGTAGTCACTGGAAATGGTTTTCACTTCACAGGTGTGCCCTGTCAGGTTTAATAAGTGGGATTTCTTGCCTTATAAATGGGGTTGGGACCATCAGTTGTGTTGTACAGAAGTCTGGTGGATACACAGCTGATAGTCCTACAGAATAGACTGTTAGAATTTGTATTATGGCAAGAAAAAAGCATCTAAGTAAAGAAAAATGAGTGGCCATCAATACTTTAAGAAATGAAGGTCAGTCAGTGCGAAAAATTGGGAAAACTTTGAAAGTGTCCCCAAGTGCAGTTGCAAAAACCATCAAGCGCTACAAAGAAACTGTCACACATGAGGACCGCCCCAGGAAAGGAAGACCAAGAGTCACCTCTGCTTCTGAGGATAAGTTTATCTGAGTCACCAGCCTCAGAAATCGCAGGTTAACAGCCGCTCAGATTAGAGACCAGGTCAATGCCACACAGAGTTCTAGCAGCAGACACATCTCTTCAACAACTGTTAAGAGGAGACTTTGTGCAGCAGGCCTTCATGGTAAAATAGCTGCTAGGAAACCACTGCTAAGGACAGGCAACAAGCAGAATAGACTTGTTTGGGCTAAAGAACACAAGGAATGGACATTAGACCAGTGGAAATCTGTTCTTTGGTCTGATGAGTCCAATTTTAAGATCTTTGGTTCCAACTACCGTGTCTTTGTGCGACGCAGAAAAGGTGAACGGATGGACTCTACATGCCTGGTTCCCACCGTGAAGCATTGAGGAGGAGGTGTGATGGTGTGGGGGTGCTTTACTGGTGACACTGTTAGGCATTTATTCAAAATTGAAGGCATACTGAACCAGCATGGCTACCACAGCATCTTGCAGCGGCATGCTATTCCATCCGGTTTGCATTTAGTTGGACCATCATTTTTTTTTCAACAGGACAATGACCCCAAACACACCTCCAGGCTGTGTAAAGGCTATTTGACCAAGAAGGAGAGTGATGGGGTGCTACGCCAGATGACCTGGCCTGTCACCAGACCTGAACCCAATCGAGATGGTTTGGGGTGAGCTGGACCGCAGAGTGAAGGCAAAAGGGCCAACAAGTGCTAAGCATCTCTGGTAACTCCTTCAAGATTGTTGGAAGACCATTTCCGGTGACTACCTCTTGAAGCTCATCAAGAGAATGCCAAGAGTGTGCAAAGCAGTCACCAAAGCAAAAGGTGGCTACTTTGAAGAACCTAGAATATAAGACATATTTTCAGTTGTTTCACACTTTTTTGTTAAGTATATAATTCCACATGTGTTAATTCATAGTTTTGATGCCTTCAGTGTGAATGTACAATTTTCATAGTCATGAAAATGCAGAAAAATCTTTAAATGAGGTGTGTCCAAACTTTTGGTCTGTACTGTATGTAGCTGGCAAAGAAGACAGAAGCCGTAATAAACCACTTATTTCTTCTCCCCAGGGTCCCTGGCTGTGTCTGATAATCTGGGACATTACAATAGTACGGCTTAAAGCCCAGGACCAAGTGCTGAATATTTACATTACTGGGTTAAAGGGATTGTCTGGGCCTATTATATTGATGCATAGCACGTGATCTGCAGTTCTTGGTAGTTGCACAAATCCAACTTTGTTCATTGTCTAAATCTGGTCAACCATGGAGCTGCTCCAGCTGATTAGTGGGGGTACATGGGTCTTGAATCCCCAATATAGAATAGGTGATCAGTATCATAAGGATAGACAACCCCTTTAATTGTATAGGGAAGTGCAGATGACTGTTCTCTCCTCTATAGGAGACTATACAATATATATGTTTTCTGTAATCCTCTCTATACTGGACTGATACATAGATATCCATCCAAACTGTGGCCACTATACCTCCTGAGCATATACACCTAGCAACCTACACCTAGCCTCAAAGGTGGTTTCCAATGAATTAGGATATCTCAGCAATATTAGATCGATGGGCTTCCAACACCCAACACATAATCCAATTAGTGCTTTTCAGCTCACACGGCGTCCAGATGTACACAATGTATGGAGAAGAAGTAACACGGGTAAGAACACTGTGACTGCATCTTAGTTCTGTATACTTCCAAAGGAGCTGAGCTTCAGTACAAAGGAAAGGCCACTAGACAGTGTTTGGTGTGGAAATAAAATCTTTGTGAGCAATGTAATCACATCTTTTATTCGCACACCTAACGAACCTGATACATTACACTGCATGCATCACTTGTCACAATGTCCAGAACTCAGGTTACATTTCAGGTGCACCCCTGCAGTCTTCTCATTTTGACAGGTGACTTACATCTGTCATATGGGCACAACCTTCCTTTGTTACACCTTCATTGTGAAAAGACTCAAGGGAATCATCACCTCTTGTAAGCAACACCTAGAACATCTGCTTTCTCTTAATTTATTTAAGTCTCAAGAGGGCCTGACTGCTGCCATGTGCGTGAGTGTGTGCATACATATCATAGTACTGTGAAACGAAGAGGGAAAAAAATATTGTATCTTAGGAAGTTCTTAAAGATTTTTAGCGTTTTGTACACTAAAACAGTGTGAGAACAAACATAAAATGGTCATTCACTTAAAGAATAAGAATGATGTCATGAAAAGTCCCATACTCTTTTAGCTTTCTTGCAGTATGCAGTTTTGCAATGCTTCCTTTTATTATGAGAACATAAACAATGCCAATATTTACACCCATCATATTTGATTTTCTTATTGTATTTGAATGCTGAGGGTATGAAATACTAGTGTTCTGTCTTTGTGCTGTTTGCATTGGCAGTTACCATGATGACAGCGCTTATAATTATGTCCCCCACTCTTTACTTAAAAAAACAGCTATAGTCATAGTCAAAAGTGTTGGCACCCCTGAAATTGATCCAGAAAATTGAGTGTTTCTCCCAGAAAATTATTTCAATTACTCGTTTTGCAAATTGGACATAATTTCACACAAAACCCCAAAAATGGGCCGGACAAAATTGTTGACACCTTTCCAAAATTGTGGATAAACAACTTTGTTTCAAGCATGTGATGCTCATTAGTAATGCTCAAACGTTCTCGGATAAGGTGTTATCCGAGCACGCTTGGGTGCTAATCAAGTAGCTTAGGGGTGCTCGAAAACTATGTTTGAGTCGCCACAGCTGCATGTCTCGCGGCTGTTAGACAGCCGCAATACATGCAGGGATTGCCTAACAGCCGCGAGACATGTGGCTGCGGCGACTCAAACATAGTTTTTCAGCACCCCGAAGCTACTTGGTTAGCACCCAAGCGTACTCAGATAACACCTTATCCGAGCACGTTCGCGAATTACTAATGCTCGTTCAAACTCACCTGTAGCAAGTAACAGGTGTGGGCAATATGAAAATCACACCTGAAACCAGATAAAAAGGGGTGTTGACACAATCTTTGCATTGTGTGTCTGTGTGTGCCACACTAAGCATGGAGAACAGAAAGAGGAGCAGAGAACTGTCTGAGGACTTGAGAACCAACATTGTTGTATGATTCTCATGTTACAGTGAATCCTCTTTGAAATCTCCACTTAAAATGGTCTTTTAGAGGTGTGGTCTTTCTATGAAAAAGGAACAATATATCTAGAATATAGGAGGGGGAAGGTTAGATCCTATGTTACAAAGTGGCATAGTAACACTACCAAATATTCTGCTCCTACTTGTCTGTTAATCATAACACATACAGGCAAAATAGAGAGATCGGCTTTCATATTTGGACAAGCAAGCCAATGGAAAATGGCAGGATCAATGTATGCTTGGAAGTGAGAAGGATGGAAGTTCCAACCCCTGTTGTGCTGTCAAAATGGTGATGAAGCAGTACCCACTGAAAAAGACAGTATGGTGCTTTACAGAATATGAGAGTTGGCACTGTTCCTGGACATATGAGACTGGTATGTGCACCAAAAGCATAATTTGTTGAGCAGATAAGTGAAGTAAGGCTGTTCTTTTCTAGAGGATACAGGTAAGCTTTAAAGGACCACTGTAGTGTTTATTTTTATTTCCCCCTTTGTTATCAATCAGTAATGTGTGCAATAAGATACTTACCGATTGTTGTCTGATGCCGGTTCCAGTGCTGCTCCAGCGCTGTACTGCATCATGTGACCACAGGGTTTTTATTGCCAGTTCACACTAAAGACCATTAGTTTCTAAATTTAAGTCTATGTGAGGCTTGCTCTGAGTCTTATAGACATACACCGAGAAAGTGACCTTCAGACCATGTAAGAGGGTGTATAGAGATATGTGTGTTGGTGATGACTGTGAGTGGAGGACATACCTGTAACGATGACATCTGACCACTAGATGTCAGCGACACTCACTGTTGATCTAAATTTTATTAAGTGTTAACAAAACAATACTTGAATAATTTTATGAATGCTGCGATGCAAATAATAGACGAACTGTGCAGTGAAAATGCAATTTTGCTGCTTGAGTTATAAAATACTTTCATTGCATCATTGCTCTGCCACTCAAGCTGAGGATGGATAAAGTTTGTTTGGTGGAGAGGGGTTGGGTTGCCAGGGAGATGGAGCTGAGACGTGACGCGTGTGGTCTGGGAGCTCTTGGTGGATGAGAAAGTAAGGAAGGTCCGGAGTAGGCGAACCTGGTTCCCGCTTGGAGTGCAGCGGTTTCGTGCACCTGTGATTGGTGACGTCTGGGACAATAATCCTCTATTTCTGTTCGGTGAAGAGCGCGGGGAAGTGCAACAGTGGGATAACATTGAAAAGAGCCGGCCATCTTGTGAAGTGTGACACGGCGTCCGCGGAGGGTAAAGCACCCTATGTTTTAAACAAGGATGAAGTACCTCATGTTCTTCTTATTTTAAATTCTCTCTGACCGGTCCAACGAGGTAGTTAGGGTCAGCTAGGTGCTGAGACCAATCTAAATGACTGGTCTCTATGGGACGGTGTCAGTAAGGCACGAACTGTGTTCATCTTGTCAACGACAGGTGATAGAATGGAAGTTCAGAAAGGCCACAGTCCGTGGTGAAGCTCCCAAGGCACCCACCTGTCAGGATTGAATATCCCTCAGAGCATGCTAATCAAATGAATTTGCTATCATCTGTGTGTAATGCACACGCCCGGGCTGAGTGGCGTGTGCGTGTGTATGTAGTGATTCCACTGTGCCATGAACCGGAGAGTGCCTGGAGGGGCGTTACTAAGCACGACGGCATACGACGCCAGTGCACCAGGGAGGAACCGAGCAGAGGGACCAGGGTCTACTCCAGGTCAGACTCCGGACACGGCTGTTGACCCACACCGGGGAATACAGGAACAGGCAGACTAGAGCGCAGGCTGGGTAGGGTCCAGTACAGACTGGGAGACAAATTCGAAACTGCAGACGCGGTGGACAGAGCAGAGCAAAATGAAACCGCAGACGCGGTGGACAGGGCTGAGCAAAGTGAAACCGCAGACGCGGTGGACAGGGCTGAGCAAAGCGAAACCGCAGACGCGGTGGACAGGGCTGAGCAAAGCGAAACCGCAGACGCGGTGGACAGGGCTGAGCAAAGCGAAACCGCAGACGCGGTGGACATGGCTGAGCAAAGCGAAAACGCAGACGCGGTGGACAGGGCTGAGCAAAGCGAAACCGCAGACGCGGTGGACAGGGCTGAGCAAAGCGAAACCGCAGACGCGGTGGACAGGGCTGAGCAAAGCGAAACCGCAGACGCGGTGGACAGGGCTGAGCAAAGCGAAACCGCAGACGCGGTGGACAGGGCTGGGCAAAGCGAAACCGCAGACGCGGTGGACAGGGCAGAGCAAAGCGAAACCGCAGATGCGGTGGACAGGGCTGAGCAAAGCGAAACCGCAGACGCGGTGGACAGGGCAGAGCAAAGCGAAACCGCAGACGCGGTGGACAGGGCTGAGCAAAGCGAAACCGCAGACGCGGTGGACAGGGCAGAGCAAAGCGAAACCGCAGACGCAGTGGACAGGGCAGAGCAAAGCGAAACCGCAGACGCGGTGGACAGGGCAGAGCAAAGTGAAACCGCAGATGCGGTGGACAGGGCAGAGCAAAGCGAAACCGCAGACGAGGTGGACAGGGCAGAGCAAAGCGAAACCGCAGATGCGGTGGACAGGGCAGAGCAAAGCGAAACCGCAGACGCGGTGGGCAGGGCAGAGCAAAGCGAAACCGCAGACGCGGTGGACAGGGCAGAGCAAAGCGAAACCGCAGACGCGGTGGACAGGGCTGAGCAAAGCGAAACCGCAGACGCGGTGGACACGGCAAAGCAAAGCGAAACCGCAGACGCGGTGGACAGGGCAGAGCAAAGCGAAACCGCAGACGCGGTGGACGGGGCAGAGCAAAGCGAAACCGCAGACGCGGTGGACAGGACTGAGCAAAGCGAAACCGCAGACGCGGTGGACAGAGCTGAGCAAAGCAAAACTGCAGACGCGGTGGACAGGGCTGAGCAGAGCAAAACCGCAGACGCGGAGGGGACAGGGCTCTGTTCACACGGAACAGACTGGAAGGGAAAGGCAGAACCAGAAACACACAGGATACTTGCAATGAAGTAGAGAGTGGACTCCAAACTCACAAACGGGAGTACAAAGACAACGAGTAGGAGATAGGTACGGGATCAGATTCTGCAAGAAAAGGAAAGGTACGGACAAAGAGAAAAACAGATAACAGGCTAGAAGAGTATACAAACAAGAGCAGGCAAGATACAGGAATGGGTCTAGGTATGCGGCCCCTGGAAGGCGGAAAGAACAGGCTAGGAGCGAGTTCATACTGGCCTGGAAATACAGCCTCCAGGATAGGCAGAAGACAACAGGCTTGAGAGTGTGTACAGACTGCAGGTTAGAGTACACAGGTAGGACACAGTACAGACATGGGAACAAATACTGCAAGACAGGTAACATACACAGGACCTGGCATGTCAGAGACAAAAAGCCAACTGACAGGGCAAGATGCTCAGGCAAGGGTTAATTGGAGCAGCTGGTTTAAATACCAGATAACAGACAGCAATAGGCTGAGGACGCACAAGGGGTGAGCCTGCAGCAGGTACAAAAAGCAGGAAGTGATCGGGCGCCGCCCTTAAGCAGCAGACACAGAGGCAAGCAGACAGCATGGAGGGAAGCCAGGCTAGCAGACTGGACTGGAGATTAAGTGCGCGCTCTTGCACAGTGGGAGATGGACCACTATGCAAGGACGCCGCCAGGTATGTTACACTGTGTTCTTGTAAATGGGAATTGAATATGGTTGTTTATTTTATATGTTATTCTTGTTAGGTGAACTTGGGTTGAACTACAACTAGTTGTACAGCTGAGTTTGGTCATATTGGGATCCCAGAACGTTTATTGATTGGGAATAGTACTAAGATTGTGAACCAGGAGAAAAGACACATATTACGGCTTCCCCTTAGGAACTAGCCCTGTTTAAGTCTGGACACATTTAGGGGAGAGGGGTGGCATTATTGGCCCAAGGGAAGACATCCCCTTACTGGGACCAGGGATATGTGGCTGTTCTCCTGGTAAGAAAAATAAAACACAATTCTTTTGTACGAGTTGTTGGATTAAAAATTTTACTGTTTATTTTATTCACTTTTCTTCCCCATACAAACAGGGGCGAGTTTTGTTACAATAAATCTTGTTATTGTTTTACCACCGTTTTTCTATTGAAGCTCATCTGTCCTGTCAGTGACATCACTGTATCAAAACGGAATCTTACCCAGTTCTCATGATCCCAATCCAGGATCGGTAGTTCCACTGCCCCCGTACCAGGCGATACTCACTGTCTCCCAACTTTTGGTTGGCCCACAGCTTTTGTATCTCCCACCGGTACAGTCTGCAGTCACAGCCTATGCTTCTCCAGACAACGAATACCACGAACATAGAACGTGTATCCAGCTCCAGCCAGCAACAACCACCCATCTCCTTGTCAGTGTCTTAAGTACCCCAAGCCACACCTAGGATCGAGCCCGACCTTTGGGAAACACCCACCCAAAAGCTGTGTATTTATGAAGGTATGTTCTGAAGGCCGAGCCTCTAACCTGGGACTGCATGTGATATTCCCTATGGAGACAGCTCCACTGGGTCTACTACCTCCATCCATACAATGGGTGGGAGAACAATGGCTTAATTGAGGCCCCTGAGACACTAACGAGAGTAATGGAATGCTTGCTTTACCTGATTACCAATCTCATGTTTGGACTGTATACATAACATCCAGCCCGCAGGTCTCTGCCTCCTGGCTCTGGGGTCTGAATGAGCATGGTATGTGTACACATCAACTGTGTCTCTGACAGCGCCCCTCCCGATCCATTAATATTTTATTGTGCACCTTAAACTAACAAACAAGCAAATCTCTAATAAAACCTAACAATAAGATCGACGTAACCGGTGCTCCGTGCTGGAAAAGTCCGCATCCCTTAGAGCCGTGGACTCTGCTCTACATCCATGCATCCAATAGTCTTTAGTCCGTGGCCAGCTCTTCACAAATGGTAACGGGGCAATGAAAAGAAAAAAAAAACACCAGAGTAATCCTTTGATTTTGCTAAATCAGAATAACTTTGCTAAAAAGTGTATGGATCACAGGATTTCCTTTTTTTCCATAATGGATATATGGACTACAGACATTTGGAAATACAGACTCTCACGCCGGCATTCATCTATTAATATTGCACGCTCTTTTATTAATAAAACATCCATTTGGGAAAGACACGTAAACAGAGAGAAGGAAATATTTCCTGAGAGAAGATCTCAAAGTAAACATTGTTTTTTACTTTTTCCAGCTGATATGGATTTATATAATACATAGAAAAATTTTCAGTTCAAGTTAAATAATGCTATTAGTAATTCTGATCCATGGTAAACTTTCAAGGTCATTGAGAAATGCAGGTATGCCACGTACAGTATGAACGTGTTATGTGGATAAGTACATCTTTGTGTAGGGTGCGAGTATTCTCAGAAACGCAAAATCAACCTTTCCATCTGGCCCTTATTATGATAGATCGGAGAAAATTGTATCACATAATTGCACATATGTAAATACAAAAATTTTTTTTTTCTTAAGAATAAAACTGTTTTAAAGTAACACACTGATGTGCTACATTATATCTGGTGTGTGCTCCAAAGGGGCAGGGCATGACTTCTATCTTTGGCAATATCAAATCCCCCTCACAGGCCGCACTAAGCATAACATGGTGAATCAATCACTTTTCTTGCGTTCCTTTAAAAATATATTGAAAAGTGCATATGTATATTAACCTACTGTAACCAGACTACTGCTCGGGTATTCATGCAAAGAAATAAATTAATTAGCTGAGTATTACTATAACATATAATGATACATTATTGGTACTTCAGGCACTGGTACACTATTAAAAAAAAAAATTAAAATGTGTCCAGACGACATTGGGGGACTAAGTGTCATTTGTATTTTTTATTCTCTTCCAGAAATTGATGAAAAAAAATAATCATTAATAAAGCCCCCTGGCCTCCTATGTCATCCACATTTGTTAAACGATATAAAGAAGAACAATACAATGTGAATTAAGGCTTTTTTTTCTTAAAGCTCTCATTGTGTCCCTTTTCTAAAACAATAAAAAAACATTCAAGGAGCTGTACAATATACAATTTTGTATATATTTATGACATTGGTAAATTACTTAAAATACAAACACTTGGTTATCTCATGGAATGATTGTAAGAGATGCGAAGTACCAAAAATTCACTAGTATCAGGGTCGTAACTATAATAGGTGCAGGGGTTGCAGTCAAACAGGGGCCCTGGAGCTTAAAGAGCCTAAATGTTCACTTTGGCCCATATTAGAAGTCCAATTCTAATAGCTGGGGGCCCTGTTGGAGATTTTGCATTTGGGCCCTTGAGCTTCAAGTTACGCCACTGACTAGTATGTTATATTAGTCCCGGTCCAGTCTAGATAAGAACAATTATACATGATAAATAAATATCAGACTACAAACTAAGACAGATTTCACATGTAGAATGGGGGGAATGATCCAAGTGCCAAAATATGGACCCTAAAATGCAGCAAAAGCAACATAAATGTACACTACAATCATAGAAATCGAAATGTTTATAGCCTACTAAACTGTGTGTGTGTATGTATATATATACAGTACAGACCAAAAGTTTGGACACACCTTCTCATTTAAAGATTTTTCTGTATTTTCATGACTATGAAAATTGTACATTCACACTGAAGGCATCAAAACTATGAATTAACACATGTGGAATTATATACTTAACAAAAAAGTGTGAAACAACTGAAAATATGTCTTATATTCTAGGTTCTTCAAAGTAGCCACCTTTTACTTTGATGACTGTTTTGCACACTCTTGGCATTCTCTTGATGAGCTTCAAGAGGTAGTCACCAGAAATGGTCTTCCAGCAATCTTGAAGGAGTTCCCAGAGATGCTTAGCACTTGTTGGCCCTTTTGCCTTCACTCTGCGGTCCAGCTCAACCCACACCATCTTGATTGGGTTCAGGTCTGGTGACTGTGGAGGCCAGATCATCTGGCGTAGCATCCCATCACTCTCCTTCTTGGTAAAATAGCCCTTACACAGCCTGGAGGTGTGTTTGGGGTCATTGTCCTGTTGAAAAATAAATGATGGTCCAACTAAACGCAAACCGGATGGAATAGCATGCCGCTGCAAGATGCTGTGGTAGCCATGCTGGTTCAGTATGCCTTCAATTTTGAATAAATCCCTAACAGTGTCACCAGCAAAGCACCCCACACCATCACACCTCCTCCTCCATGCTTCACAGTGGGAACAAGGCATGTAGAGTCCATCCGTTCACCTTTTCTGTGTCGCACAAGACGTGGTTGGAACCAAAGATCTCAAATTTTGACTCATCAGACCAAAGCACAGATTTCCACTGGTCTAATGTCCATTCTTTGTGTTCTTTAGCCCAAACAAGTCTCTTCTGCTTGTTGCCTGTCCTTAGCAGTGGTTTCCTAGCAGCTATTTTACCATGAAGGCCAGCTGCACAAAGTCTCCTCTTAACAGTTGTTGTAGAGATGTGTCTGCTGCTAGAACTCTGTGTGGCATTGACCTGGTCTCTAATCTGAGCTGCTGTTAACCTGCGATTTCTGAGGCTGGTGACTTGGATAAACTTATCCTCAGAAGCAGAGGTGACTCTTGGTCTTCCTTTCCTGGGGCGGTCCTCATGTGAGCCAGTTTCTTTGTAGCACTTGATGGTTTTTGCAACTGCACTTGGGGACACTTTCAAAGTTTTCCCAAATTTTCACACTGACTGACCTTCATTTCTTAAAGTAATGATGGCCACTCGTTTTTCTTTACTTAGCTGCTTTTTTCTTGCCATAATACAAATTCTAACAGTCTATTCAGTAGGACTATCAGCTGTGTATCCACCTGACTTCTGCACAACACAACTGATGGTCCCAACCCCATTTATAAGGCAAGAAATCCCACTTATTAAACCTGATAGGGCACACCTGTGAAGTGAAAACCATTTCCGGTGACTACCACTTGAAGCTCATCAAGAGAATGCCAAGAGTGTGCAAAGCAGTCATCAAAGCAAAAGGTGGCTACTTTGAAGAACCTAGAATATAAGACATATTTTCAGTTGTTTCACACTTTTTTGTTAAGTATATAATTCCACATGTGTTAATTCATAGTTTTGATGCCTTCAGTGTGAATGTACAATTTTCAAAGTCATGAAAATACAGAAAAATCATTAAATGAGAAGGTGTATCCAAACTTTTGGTCTGTACTGTATATATATATATATATATATAAAACACAGTGGTGTGAAAAAGTGTTTCCCCCTTCCTGATTTCTTATTCTTTTGCATGTTTGTCACACTTAAATGTTTCAAATCATTAAATATTAGACAAAGATAACACAAATAAGCACAAAATTCAGTTTTTAAATGAAGGTCTCTATTATTAAGGGAAAAAGAAATCCAAATCCACAGGGCGCTGTGTGAAAAAGTAACTGGCCCCCTAAACCTAATAACTGGTTGTGTTACCCTTAGCAGCAACAACTGCAATCAAGTGTTTGTCATAACTGGCAATGAGTCTATTACAATGATCTGTAGGAATTTTGGCCCATTCATGTTGTAAAATTGTTGTGCTTTAGCTACATTGGAGGGTTTCCGAGCATGAACCACCTTTTTAAGGTCATGCCACAGCATCTCAATTTCATTAAGGTCAGGACTATGACTAGGCCACTCCAAAGTCTTAATTTTGTTTTTCTTAAGCCATTCAGAGGTGGACTTGCTGTTGTGGTTTTTGATCATTGTCCTGCTGCATAACCCAAGTGCGCTTCAACTTGAGGTCACAAACAGATGGCAGGACATTCTCCTTCAGGATTTTTTGGTAGACAGCAGAATTCATGGTTTCATTTACACAGCAAGCCTTCCAGTTCCTGAAGCAGTAAAACAGCCCCAGATCATCACACTACCACCACCATGTTTTACTGTTGGTATGATGTTCCTTTTTTGAAATGCTGTGTTGCTTCCAGGCTAGATGTAATAGGACATACACCTTCCAAAAAGTTCAACTTTTGTCTCGTCAGTCCACAGAGTATTCTCCCATAAGTCTTGGTGATCATCAAGATGTTTTCTGCCAAAACTGAGACGAGCCTTCATGTTATTTTTGCTCAACAGTGGTTTTTGTCTTGGAACTCTACCATGCATGCAATTTTAGCCCAGACTCTTTTTTATGGTGGAGTAATGAACACTGACCTTAACTGAGGCAAGTGAGGCCTGCAGTTCTTTGGATGTTGTTGTGGGTCTTTTGTGACCTCTTGGATGAGTTGTCACTGCGCTCTTGGGGTAATTTTGATCGGCCGGCTACTCCTGGGAAGGTTCACCACTGTTCCATGTTTTCGCCATTTGTGGATAATGGCTCTCACTGTGGTTCGCTGGACTCCCAAAGCTTTAGAAATAGCTTTATAACCTTTTACAGACTGATAGATCTCAATTACTTTGTTTCTCATTTGAATTTCTTTGGATCACAGCATGATGTCTAGCTTTTGAGGATCTTTTGGTCTACTACACTTTGTCAAGCAGGTCCTATTTAAGTGATTTCTTGATTGAGAACAGATATTGCAGTAATCAGGACTGTGTGGGGCTAGGGAAATTGAACTCAGCTTCCCAAAGATGTGATAAACCACAGTTAATTTATGTTTTAAGGAGTGGGGAGGGCAATCACGTTTTCACACAGGGCCCTGTAGATTCGTATTTCTTTTTTCTTTAATAATAAAGACCTTCATTTAAAAACTTCACTTTGTGATTACTTGTGTTATCTTTGTCTAATATTTAAATTTGTTTTGTGATCTGTAACATTTAAGTGACAAACATGCAAAAGAATAAGAAATGAGGAAGGGGGCAAACACTTTTTCACACCACTGTATGTATGTATATATATATATATATATATATATATATATATATACTATATATATATACTGTACTACAGATATACTATATGTTTTTTTTGCCTGTTTTGCCTTAATCCTGACCACTTCACTTTTGCCTGAACCTCCTTTTTAAAACCCTCCCCGAGAAATGTTCTGATATTACAGCATTTGTACAATCCCTATGGCTCCACATTACAGAGCAGTACAGCAGTATATATCAAACATATCATATCAGGAACAAGGGTTCAAAACAAGTTAAAGGGGTTTTCCAGTTCCGTAAAATCCTTGTCTTCTGGCTGCAATTTATTTAAAAGAAAATTAATAAAAACACTATCTGAGCTTTACTCTCACTCCCCGGATGCAGAGCTGAGACTCCGCTGCTGCTCCCGATGTCTTATTGTCTGCACTGCAGCCAATCCGTGAGCTCAGCCATCTACTCAGGCACTGCCACTCAGGTCAGTTATTGGCTGCAGTGTTGTTGATGAGACATCAGCGGCGCTGCAGACAATGACAGACATTAGGATCAGTGGTGGAGACTCATTCCCGGATGCAATTTCTGACACTGGTAAACCCCTTTAACATTTAGATTTAATGGATGGCAGCAGTCAAGCCTGACTGAAATGGTCAGGAGGCATACACTTTACTTGAGTAACATAGGACTTTGGTAAAACTCAATACACACATCCATGTTCATTTCAGGATGATACGTAACACACTGCATTCAGGACTGTTCAGGACTTCTATACGATATAATAAATCCAGTGAAGTACGCAGTGTTGATAAGTGCGGCCATATGAGAATACAGGGGTTCTGCATATGGTATTAACAATGTAAAAACTCTTATTACTCAAGTCCCTTTGTCTATTTGAGATTATGATATGCATTAAGGGCTCATATAAATGGCAGATCCCTGTGATTAGAGCCTGATCATGGCATTCACAGTGATATTCTCTGGTAGAGGCAATGTATAGAATATGGAAAAAAATCTCCATCTGCAATTTTATGAAATCAGAAGCATATAGAGGTCCCGATGCACCAGCACGTTCACACAATGAGCTTTTGGTGAGTTTTTTATGCTGCCTATTTTTTAAAAAAATGCAAGTAAACTATTTAACATAATGGGTGCAGAAAATCTGCAACATCATAAGCTCACCAAAAGCTCATCGTGGGAACGTAGCCCTACAGATCTGTACACAACATCCTTAATACATCTGGGTGCATCAACCCTAAAGATCAGTGACAAATAAGCAATAATATGGGACCAATATCTTCTTATTGTGAAATATACCAATAGATGAGGGTAATAGGGAGGTCATGTCTTGCAGCGTTTTAAAGGTAGGCAGTACTTTTTGGTCACTTTACACAGAGTTCTACAGTACATGGGATATGGTCGGATATCCTGAAGCAATCATAAGGCTTCTTAAGGCTAGCAGAAGAATTTACTAGAAGTCATCCTCCGAGTCCTGATCTCTGGGCTGTGACTTTAGTAATTCCAGCTCCATCGACTGCGCGGATTTCAGCTTTGTATTAACCACCCTAGAAAGAGTGAAGAGATCACAGTTTATAAAAGAGAATATAATTATCATCGATACTGAAATCTATTAATTTACAATACTGAAACAGCACTGAGACAGACGTCCAATAAAGTTAGAAGGCGTCAGAACCATTATTCTAATGTGCTGACCCGGACTCGCTGCACTAATACTTACAGAACACTTATGTCTGGTCTTGGTATAAAGCGAGTAGGAGCTGTTGTTTTGTAACAAGAAATCAAACCCGCTGTATTTCATACAACTTGCGTGCCCCAGTGTGAACACATATGCTTTCATTATGTAGCATGGAAGTCTAAGCGTAGCCACAGCCTTAGGCTGTGTGCACACTATGAGTTTTTCAAGCGTTTTTGATGCGGATTTTCCACAGCGTAAATGCTTGTAAAACGCTTGGTAATCCGTGCCCCATGATCCCCAAAGAAAATATGCATGTTCTGTGCCCATGCTGCGGAATTTTCCGCAGCGGATTTTCCTTGCGGAAAAATCTGCAGCATGTCCATTATTTGAGCGTTTCTGCAGGCGGATTTGAGGTCCCAATGCACTTGAAAAATGCAAGTCAAATTCGCAGGTAAAAAAGCGGCAAAAATGCGTCAAAAACACGTGTAAAATCCACAAGCGTTTTTGACTGCCAAGAACATGCAGAAACGCTGCAGAAATTTTCTGCTTCATTTCTGCATCGTGGGCACATACCCTTAATGAAGTGTTTCTATGAATGAAAAAAATTGGCCTCATGATAGCCAAAGGTGAAGCAGAGCTGAACTCATTATTAGGCCGGGGTCACACTACCGTATAACACGGCCGGATGTTATGTGATAAAACATCACATAGCACTCACACCAGTGTTATTCCATATGTCATCTTAGATCAGCGATTATTTTCTCAGGCCAATTCGGCATGAGAGAAAAATTGCAGCATGCTGCGATTGGCAGCGTGACTCGGCTCACTCGCACCCAGAAAAGTCTATGGGTGCTTGTGAAACATCGGACTGCACTCGCATGTCAGCCCAGTGTAGTCTGATATACGCCGAGTCAGACCATGGAGGAGATGGAGAAATTACTTTCCCCGTCTCCTCCTGCGCTGTGCTGTGATTCTCTGATGCTCAGATCCTCTTGCACAGAGCACTGACACTCGGATCACACTCGCAGCAGAGCAGGAGCCGAGTGTCATTAGCCTATCGTAGCCGATGCTCTTGCATCAGATGCAATATGCTGATCTGTTTCCAGCCTTAGGCTTCTTTCACATGTACTTGAGACACTGACACACATGGGCCCATTCAAATGAAGGGGTCTGTGCACATGTCAGTGTGTTTCCACGGAACGTCTGTCCGTGGGCAAAACACGCTGACATGTCAGTTTTTTTACACGCAGCATAGGCCACAAAACATCTCACACTGATGACACTGATGACATCCATGTGTCATCAGTGTGACAAGTACCGGTGCTTGGGAATCAGCGGTACAGTCAGCGCTGTTCCCAAGCGCCGGGTGCTGAACGCAGCACTCATCATTGCCCCCTGCCGGTGCTGCAATCAGCACCAGCAGGCACATTGATTAGAGTAATAGTCTGTTCCTGCAGTGTCCAACTGTAAAAATAAGAATAAAATAAAAAAAGCCTTATACTCACCTGTCCAGAGATGTCCCGCGCTGTAATCCAACTGACCGCTCACGCCGAGGAGCCGGGGAGAATGACTCCTGGAGTGAGGGGGCCCTAGAGCTGCGCTGAGCTCAGTGAGTGACAGGACACCGCTCGCTGAGCACAGCACCGGTATGTGTGCTCCTGATGCAGCAAACGGGTGGCACACGGTTGTCACACATGTGCACACGGACATGGATATATCCGGTACTGGTTTCCCTAGTACCGGAAATATCAGGACATGTGAAAGAGCCCTTACAGTGTTTCTTTCAGGGCACCATGTTAATTCTGCATTAATTTCACCTGGAAAGTAAATACTCTTCTATAGTATTCAGTTGTATCCACATCCCAAAATGTGACGTATGTCTATAGCCAGGCCTGGTGCACCCGGGCAAGCTCCGGTGCCTTTCGTGTCCTCTGACTCTGACGTCTCAGGTCAGAGGGCGCAGTGACATCACAGGTAGCGCAGAGTGGGTAGACGGCGGCACGGGTGAGGATTCCGGTCTGAGCAGCGGCAGCAGGTGAGAAGTGAGGTGAGTATTTGATTTGTTTTTCTTTATGTATGGACGCTTGTGGAATTATATGGGAGGGGGATTACATCCTGCATGGGGCATTATATGGGGGTGGGGGGGGTGACAGCCTGCATGGGGCATTATGTAGGGGGGGACAGTCTGCATGGGGCATTATGTGGGGGGGGGTGGACAGCCTGCATATGGGGCATTATGTGTGGGGGGGACAGACTGCATGGGGCATTATGTGGGGGGGGGGCACAGCCTGCATGGTGCATTATATGGGGGCCAGTATGCTGTATGGAGCGTTATATGGGGGTATGGGGGCCAGTATCCTGTATGGAGCATTATATGGGGGCCAGTATTCTGCATGGAGCAATATATGGGGCCCATAATACTGTATGGAGGACTATACTTACCGGTCTGCACTGTGCGCTGTGAGGATTCGCCGGTTTCTGAGCTATTGTAGAATTTACTATAGATATTGCTCATGTAATGTAAGAAGTGAAATCTTTGGCATTGTACTATATATATATATTATATATATATATATATATATATATATATATATATATATATACAGTACAGACCAAAAGTTTGGACACACCTTCTCATTTAAATATTTTTCTGTATTTTCATGACATTGAAAATTGTACATTCACACTGAAGGCATCAAAACTATGAATTAACACATGTGGAATTATATACTTAACAAAAAATTGTGAAACGACTGAAAATATGTCTTATATTCTTGGTTCTTCAAAGTAGCCACCTTTTGATTTGATGACTGATTTGCACACTCTTGGCATTCTCTTGATGAGCTTCAAGAGGTAGTCACCGGAAATGGTTTTCACTTCACAGGTGTGCCCTGTCAGGTTTTATAAGTGGGATTTCTTGCCTTATAAATTGGGTTGGGACCATCAGTTGTGTTGTGCAGAAGTCTGGTGGATACACAGCTGATAGTCTGATACGGATACTGAATAGACTGTTAGAATTTGTATTATGGCAAGAAAAAAGCAGCTAAGTAAAGAAAAATGAGTGGCCATCATTACTTTAAGAAATGAAGGTCAGTCAGTGCGAAAAATTGGGAAAACTTTGAAAGTGTCCCCAAGTGCAGTTGCAAAAACTATCAAGAGCTACAAAGAAACTGTCTCACATGAGGACCGCCCCAGGAAAGGAAGACCAAGAGTCACCTCTGCTTCTGAGGATAAGTTTATCCGATTCACCAGCCTCAGAAATCGCAGGTTAACAGCAGCTCAGATTAGAGACCAGGTCAATGCCACACAGAGTTCTAGCAGCAGACACATCTCTTCAACAACTGTTAAGAGGAGACTTTGTGCAGCAGGCCTTCATGGTACAATAGCTGCTAGGAAACCACTGCTAAGGACAGGAAACAAGCAGAAGAGACTTGTTTGGGCTAAAGAACACAAGGAATGGACATTAGACCAGTGGAAATCCGCTTTAGTCTGATGAGTCCAAATTTGAGATCTTTGGTTCCAACCACCGTGTCTTTGTGCGAAGCAGAAAAGGTGAACGGATGGACTCTACATGCCTGGTTCCCACCGTGAAGCATGGAGGAGTTGTGATCATGTAGGGGTGCTTTGCTGGTGACACTGTTGGGGATTTATTCAAAATTGAAGGCATACTGAACCAGCATGGCTACCACAGCATCTTGCAGCTGCATGCTATTCCATCCGGTTTGCGTTTAGTTGGACCATCATTTATTTTTCAACAGGACAATGACCCCAAACACACCTCCAGGCTGTGTAAGGGCTATTTGACAAAGAAGGAGAGTGATGGGGTGCTACGCCAGGTGACCTGGCCTCCACAGTCACCAGACCTGAACCCAATCGAGATGGTTTGAGGTGAGCTGGACCGCAGAGTGAAGGCAAAAGGTCCAACAAGTGCTATGCATCTGTGGGAACTCCTTCAAGATTGTTGGAAGACCAGTTCCGGTGACTACCTTTTCAAGCTCATCAAGAGAATGCCAAGAGTGTGCAAAGCAGTCATCAAAGCAAAAGGTGGCTACTTTGAAGAACCTAGAATATAAGACATATTTTCAGTTGTTTCACACTTTTTTGCTAAGTATATAATTCCACATGTGTTAATTCATAGTTTTGATGCCTTCAGTGTGAATGTACATTTTTCATAGTCATGAAAATACAGAAAAATCTTTAAATGAGAAGGTGTGTCCAAACTTTTGGTCTGTACTGTATATATATATATATATATATATATATATATATATATATATATATATATATATATATACACTGCTCAAAAAAAAAGGGAACACTCAAATAGCACATCCTAGATCTGAATGAATTAAATATTCTCATTGAATACTTTGTTCTGTACAAAGTTGAATGTGCTGACAACAAAATCACACAAAAAATCATCAATGGAAATCAAATTTATTAACCAATGGAGGCCTGGATTTGGAGCCACCCCCAAAATTAAAGTGGAAAAACACACTACAGGCTGATCCAACTTTGATGTAATGTCCTTAAAACAAGTCAAAATGAGGCTCAGTATTGTGTGTGGCCTCCACGTGCCTGTATGACCTCCCTACAACGCCTGGGCATGCTCCTGATGAGGTTGCAGATGGTCTCTTGTGGGATCTCCTCCCAGACCTGGACTAAAGCATCTGCCAACTCCTGGACAGTCTGTGGTACAAAGTGACATTGTTGGATGGAGCGAGACATAATGTCCCAGATGTGCTCAATTGGATTCAGGTCTGGGGAACGGGCGGGCCAGTCCATAGCTTCAATGCCTTCATCTTGCAGGAACTGCTGACACACTCCAGCCACATGAGGTCTGGCATTGTCCTGCATTAGGAGGAACCTAGGGCCAACCGCACCAGCATATGGTCTCACAAGGGGTCTGAGGATCTCATTTCGGTACCTGATAGCAGTCAGGCTACCTCTGGCGAGCACAAGGAGGGCTGTGCGGCCCTCCAAAGAAATGCCACCCCACACTATTACTGACCCACTGCCAAACCGGTCATGCTGAAGGATGTTGCAGGCTGTAGACTGCTCTCCATGGCATCTCCAGACTCTGTCACGTCTGTCACATGTGCTCAGTGTGAACCTGCTTTCATCTGTGAAGAGCACAAGGCGCCAGTGGCGACTTTGCCAATCCTGGTATTCTGTGGCAAATGCCAAGCGTCCTGCACGGTGTTGGGCTGTGAGCACAACCCCCATCTGTGGACGTCGGGCCCTCATTCCACCCTCATGGAGTCGGTTTCTAACCGTTTGTTCAGAAATATGCACATTTGTGGCCTGCTGGAGGTCATTTTGCAGGGCTCTGGCAGTGCTCCTCCTGTTCCTCCTTGCACAAAGGCGGAGGTAGTGGTCCTGCTGCGGGGTTGTTGCCCTCCTACAGCCCCTTCCACATCTCCTGGTGTACTGGCCTGTCTCCTGGTAGCGCCTCCAGCTTCTGGACACTACGCTGACAGACACAGCAAACCTTCTTGCCACAGATCGCATTGATGTGCCATCCTGGAGGAGATCCCACAGGAGACCATCCGCAACCTCATCAGGAGCATGCCCAGGCATTGTAGGGAGGTCATACAGGCACGTGGAGGCCGCACACAATACTGAGCTTCATTCTGACTTGTTTTAAGGACATTACATCAAAGTTGGATCAGCCTGTAGTGTGTTTTTCCACTTTAATTTTGGGGGTGGCTCCAAATCCAGGCCTCCGTTGGTTAATAAATTTGATTTCCATTGATGATTTTTGTGTGACTTTGTTGTCAGCACATTCAACTTTGTTCAGAACAAAGTATTCAATGAGAATATTTCATTCATTCAGATCTAGGATGTGTTATTTGAGTGTTCCCTTTTTTGAACAGTGTATATACACTGTGTGCAGAATTATTAGGCAAGTTGTATTTTAGAGGATTATTTTTATTATTGATCAACAACTATGTTCTCAATCAACCCAAAAGACTCATAAATATCCAAGCTTAATATTTTTGGAAGTTGGAGTGTTTTTTTTTCGATTTGGCTATCTTAGGAGAATATCTGTTTGTGCAGGTAACTATTACTGTGCAGAATTATTAGGCAACTTAATAAAAACCAAATATAATCCCATCTCACTTGTTTATTTTCACCAGGTAAACCAATATCAGTGCACAAAATTTAGAAATAAACATTTCTGACATGCAAAAACAAAAAACAAAAAAATTAGTGATCAATATAGCCACCTTTCTTTATGATGACACTCAACAGCCTTCCATCCATAGATTCTGTCAGTTGCTTGATCTGTTTTCGATCAACAATGCGTGCAGCAGTCACCACAGCCTCCCAGACACTGTTCCGAGAGGTGTACTGTTTTCCCTCCCTGTAGATCTCACATTTTATGATGGACCACAGGTTCTCTATGGAGTTCAGATCAGGTGAACAAGGGGGCCATGTCATTATTTTTTCTTCTTTTAGACCTTTACTGGTCAGCCACGCTGTGGAGTAGTTGGATGCATGTGATGGAGCATTGTCCTGCATGAGAATCATGTTTTTCTTGAATGATACCGACTTCCTCCTGTACCACTGCTTGAAGAAGTTGTCTTCCAGAAACTGGCAGTAGGTCTGGGAGTTGAGCTTCACTCCATCCTCAACCCGAAAAGGTCCCACAAGTTCATCTTTGATGATACCAGCCCATACCAGTACCCCACCTCCACCTTGCTGGCGTCTGAGTCGGAGTGGAGTTCTCTGCCCTTTATTGATCCAGCCTCTGGCCCATCCATCTGGCCCATCAAGAGTCACTCTCATTTCATCAGTTCATAAAACCTTTGAAAAATCAGTCTTAAGATATTTCTTGAACCATTCTTGAAGTTTTATCTTATGTTTCTTGTTCAAAGGTGGTCGTTTTTCAGCCTTCCTTACCGTGGCCATGTCCCTGAGTATCGCACACCTTGTGCTTTTTGATACTCCAGTAACGCTGCAGCTCTGAAATATGGCAAAACTGGTGGCGAATGGCATCTTGGCAGCTTCACGCTTGATTTTCCTCAATTCATAGGCAGTTGTTTTGCGCCTTTTTTGGCCAACACGCTTCTTGCGACCCTGTTGGCTATTTGCCATGAAATGCTTGATTGTTCGGTGATCACGCTTCAACAGTTTGGAGATTTCAAGACTGCTGCATCCCTCTGCAAGACATCTCACAATTTTGGACTTTTCAGAGCCCGTCACATATCTCTTCTGACCCATTTTGCCAAAGGAAAGGAAGTTGCCTAATAATTAAGCACACCTTATATAGGGTGTTAATGTCATTAGTCAACACCCCTCCTCATTACAGAGATGCACATCACCAGATTTACTTAATTGGTAGTTGGCTCTCAAGCCTATGCAGCTTGGAGTAGGACAACATGTATAAAAAGTATCATGTGATCAAAATACTCATTTGCCTAATAATTCTGCACACAGTGTATATATATATATATATATATATATATATATATACATATATATATATATATATATATATACATATATATACCGTATATTCCGGCGTATAAGACGACTTTTGAAGACTGAAAAATCTTCTGTCTAGTCTGGGGTCGTCTTATACGCCGGTAATGCTTTTGAACTTTCAGAAATTGACATGCGGGGATACTCTGGGGGTGCTAATAAGCTGCCGTGGCCGTATCCCTGCCATGTCGGAGTTAATATAAGGTGGAGGGAGTTAAAATACGGCGGCGGTAGGTCCAGACAGTCAGCGCTTCTGTGCTGAAACTGACACATCGCTGCGTATTCCCAGCTCCGGACACAGCGCAGGGCTTCTGTGCTGACAGCTTTCACTTGTCACAGAAGCGCTGCGCTGTGTCCGGAGCAGGGAAGTTCGCATCGCTTCTGTGACAATATATGAAAAGCCGGCAATTCAGCAGCGGCATAAGCCGGCACCCGACAATTTAGAATAGAAAGAATAGAGCTTCACACATAGATTAGATAGATAGAAACATGTCAGTCACATATATATGAAGTACAGTGACAGTGTTGCTTACTGTACTTGTCATTTAGTGTAAAGGATTTATTAAAACAAATAATAGTGTTTTCATGCACCGTCTCTTTAAAAAAGCCGGCCGGCAATTCAGCAGCGGTACCCGACAATTTATAACAGACAGAATAGAGCATCACACATAGATTAGATAGATAGAAACATGTCAGTCACATATATATGAAGTACAGTGACAGTGCTGGTTACTGTACTTGTCATCTAGTGTTAAAATAACGGATTTATTTAAAAAAAAATTGGCGTGGGGTTCCCCTTAATTTTAGTCTCTAGCGGAGGTTAAGCAGACAGCTGGGGCAGATGTTTGAAGCCTGGGAAGGGGGTAATACCCACGGAGCTTCCCAGGCTACTAATATCAGCCCCCAGCTGAATACATAGCCTTTACTAGCTATTAAAATGGGGGACCCCCCAAAAAAATGACGTGGGGTCCCCCCTAATTTAATAGCTAGCAAAGGCTAGGCAGACAGCTGGGGGCTGATATTAATAGCCCAGGAAGGGAGCCATGAATATTGGCCCCCTCCCAGGCTAGAAACACCAGCCGTCAGCCGCCCCAGAAATGGCGCATTCATAGGATGCGCCAATTCTGGCACTTAGCCTCGCTCTTCCACGCTGCCCTGGTGCGGTGGCAGGGGGTAATAGGGTTGGGGTTGATGTCAGCTTATAATGCCAGCTGACATCAAGCCCAGGTTAGTAATGGAGAGGCGTCTATAAGACACCCCCATTACTAACCCCATAGTCAAAGTTAAAAGAAAACACAAACACCCAGAATAAAGTCCTTTAATTGAAATAAAGACACAATTCTTTATTGTTCTAAATTAAACCATACTTACCATCACGCCCATTCCAGCTGAAGCCAACGATCTCCTGCAATAAAAGTAAAATAATAAAGCAACCTCATCCTTACCTTTCCATGGTTCCCAGGACAGCTCCAGCTCTGCTACATCGAGATGACAGGCTGGACCACAGCAGAACGCTGCCATCCAGCCTGTCATCCCGCAGACACTGAGAAGCGCAGGCATGCTTGCGCTCCTCAGTGTCTCGCTGTGACGGCATAAAGATGAGACGACAATGAACTCAGCTCACCTCCTGGACGTCCGTCACTGACAGCGTGGGAAACTTCTACTGCGCATGCGGGGAGCAGGAGAATTTTCCCACGCTGTCAGTGACGTGCATGAGGTGAGCCGAGTTCATTGGACATGATCTCGGCTCATCTGGATGCCGTCACAGTCAGACACTGAGGAGCACAAGCATGCCTACGCTTCTCAGTGTCTGCCGCATGGCAAGCTGAACGGCAGCGTTCTGCTGCGGTGCAGCCTGTCATGTGAATGTAGCAGAGCTGGACCGGTCCTGGGAACCATGGAGAGGTAAGGATGAGGTTGCTTTATTATTTTACTTTTATTGCAGGAGATCGTTGGCTTCAGCTGGAATGGGCGTGATGGTAAGTATGGTTTAATTTAGAACAATAAAGGATTGTGTCTTTATTTCAATTAAAGGACTTTATTCTGGGTGTTTGTGTTTTTTTTAATTACTTTACTAGAAATTCATGGCGGTCATGTCTAATATTGGCGTGACCCCATGAATTTCGGGCTTAGGGCCAGCTGATAATGCCAAGCTGGCCTTAACCCCTTTATTACCCAGTGAGCCACCGCACCAGGGCCCTGGATGAGTTGGGTACAGCGCCAGAAGATGGCGCTTCTATGAACGCGCCATTTTCCGGGGTGGCTGCGGACTGCAATTTGCAGCGGGGGGGGGGGGCCCAGAAAGCTTGGGCCTCCCTGCGCTGCAGATTCCAGCCCCCAGCTGCCTAGTTGTACCTGGCTGGACACAAAAATAGGGCGAAGCCCAACGTCTTTTTTTTTTTAATTATTTCATGAAATAATTTAAAAAAAAAGGGCTTCCCTATATTGTTGTGTCCGGCCAGGTACAAATAGGCAGCTGGTGGTTGGGGGCAGCCCGTTCCTGCCTGCTGTACCTGGCTGGACACAAAAATATGGCGAAGCCCACGTCAACATTTTTGGGAAAAATTAATTACAAAATTAATAATAATTTAGGGACTGCATCTTTATTAACCCCTCAATTGTCATTTAGTGTTAAAATAAAGGATTTTTTAAAAAGAAAATTGGCGTGGGATCCACCATCATTATAGTCTCTAGCGGAGGTTAAGCAGACGGCTGGGGCAGATGTTTGAAGTCTGGGAAGGGGGTAATACCCACGGAGCTTCCCAGGCTACTAATATCAGCCCCCAGCTGAATACCTAGCCTTTACTAGCTATTAGAATGGGGGACCCCCCCAAAAAATGACGTGGGGTCCCCCCTATTTTAATATGTTTATGAGTGACAGTTTTCCTGCTATATACCTGCATGTCATAAGAATTTAAATTAAAAAAGGACCATGTTAAATTCAAATCTGTTTTTTTTTAATTTTTACCGGTGTTTGGTATGCGTTGGAAAAGGGGTAGTCTTATACGGTGAATATATCCTAAACTCTATATTTTAACAGGAAAGTAGGGGGGTCGTCTTATACACCAGGTCGTCTTATACGCCGGAATATACGGTATATATATATATATATATACAGTACAGACCAAAAGTTTGGACACACCTTCTCATTTAAAGATTTTTCTGTATTTTCATGACTATGAAAATTGTACATTCACACTGAAGGCATCAAAACTATGAATTAACACATGTGGAATTATATACTTAACAAAAAAGTGTGAAACAACTGAAAATATGTCTTATATTCTAGGTTCTTCAAAGTAGCCATCTTTTGCTTTGATGACTGCTTTGCACACTCTTGGCATTCTCTTGATGAGCCGATTTCACTGTGATTAGACTCTGGTCAGAGTGTGATTAGCATGATCGGACCGGTTCTCTCAGATGAGAGAACATACAGTCCACATGGATGAGAAATCGACCGTGCAATTATTTTAGTTCAAGGGTTCATGAGAAATTCATTACAAAAATAAACTTCCGAGTGTGTCCATGTAAAGGACGTAAGCTCTGGCAGAAATAATCGCTTTATAATCACATACTCACAATCGCATCTCACTTATACGGCAGTGTAGCCGTGCAGAATATACAGCTCATGTGTCTGTATCACGATGATATCGGCATCTGGTTGTTATAGACTTATTCTACCTCAACCTGAACTCATCCTTATTAATTTAATGATCACTTCACATCGAGCGTTAAATCCTCTGATGACGTCCCCAAGGATGTGGCTTTTGTACACCTGATTGGGCTGTGACTCCTGGTGAAGCACCTGCTGAATTCTGCAATCCTTATTAATTACTTTTACTAATTGCACTGTGCACTATTTTTCCACCATTGATCTACTCTCCTCCCTTGGGTAATAGCTGCCTGCTACTGTTAGTTTCCATCACAGAGCGCGGAGGAACTTCTCCATGAGTCAAGCAAGGAGCTAATTATTAAAGCAGTAAGTTCAGAAAATGAACACGGAACATAGAAACTAATAAGTAAAAAGTGGGTTTATCTGTCAGCCGCACACTTTTTGTTGCTATATTCATGCAACCATATAATAAAAAAATCTTCTAATTTTCATCCAGAAAAAAAAGGACAATGTTTCATCTGTATTTTTATCTGTATGGCATTAAAGGGGAGGTCCACTACTCGGACAACCCCTTCTCAATCCGTGAGTTTCCGGCACCGTTCCAGCGGTCTCTCCGGCGAACGCCTAACAGTGTGACGTCACGATAACCCTGCAGCCAATCAGCGGCTGCTTCACTCTCCCCGCTTTCTGACATATCACAGATGTCCGGAGGGAGAGAGAAAGCGGCACTTCTTCCAGATGTAGGCGATTTGTCCTAAGGCGAGGAGGGTGAGTGGCCGCACGCTTAGCGTGACGTTACGTGATCCCAGGTTCAGCCGGCTCCAGAGGTGTTATTTTAAAAGGGGGAAACATATGGATTGAGCTGGGGTTGTCCAAGAAGTGGACAACCCCTTTAATTTTTTAAACTTACAAGATCAAATACAGTCTCCTAGGTTAATAATGGTAATTTTTTTCGTAGAAATCGGAAGCTATGCAGTTGAACCGTACAGGATCCAATTTTTTTTTTGCACAGACATAGACTTGAATAAAATGAAAAAATGTATTACGAATACTTTAGACTACAACATGAGAAGGAGGGAAAATAATAATGATATGTTTAGCAGGTGTATGTTTTACTTTCCCGTCCGATCATAAATAGGGTAAAATAACCATTTTTGTGATATATTGTATCTAATGTTCCTCATCTTAATACACAAAAGAGTGTAACACAATGATACTCACCACGTTATAACACCATAATTCACACCAACAATCAAGAGGGCAAGGGCGTAGTGCCAACAGTAGCACATTGTAATGAACATGATATTACTGTGATCATTCTGGTTCCACTCAGGTCCTCCTCCGGGGGGAAACAGCACAAACGCAATCTGCAAAGGATTCATTCGATTATTTTATAGAACTATAATCATTTATTCACACAGTTCTAATAAATGAGAGAGGACTACTAAAGAAACGTACAGTATTCGGCTGCATTCATACATCTGTGTATGTCCATAGACTTCTGTAAACGAAAGAAGTAAAAAAAAAACACAGAGATCGAACATGTGTAACCCTCCCCAAAAAAAAAACAGTGCCAAAAACATGCCACAAAAGTAGATATGTCACACTGATTTATTTTAATTGGCAAATTCTGTTCCAAAATCCACATAAAAAAAACTCTTCAAAAAATGATTTAATCCTCTGCACTTTTTGGGATTTTTGGTCCTATCAGTGACTGACAGCTGTCTCTCTATGCACACTTATACAAAGAAAGCTGTCAGTCACTGATAGGACCACCCACTGGACCCCAAATCCCAGATATAGCGGAAATTTTAAAAGAATAAAACACAGATTATACTTAATATCTTAATATTTTCTCACAAAACTGCACAAATAATTTACATGCTGCAGGTTTCAAAATTTACACCGCAGGTCAATTTCCACACATTTAATAAATGTATTTATTATTGATTTAATACATACATTTATTTCTTTAAAAAAGATTCGATGAGATCTCAATTTACTTTGCTGCTCCTGTATTATTTGCGGATTTTCTGCATGCGATTCCCCTCGGAGAATCCTCGCCAGATACACAAGGTGTGACTGTAGCCTTCAGCTGCACACTCTTCTAGCATTACAATAGTTACTACTTTCAATAGGTGGCGCTATAGAGTACAAGTCCTCTTTTTCTCCAAAGAGGCAATTTACACAATAGTTACTGCAAATACAACTGTGACCACATGAGGGCAGTAGAGCTCTACAATAACAGATATGTCTACAGCATGGAAATAATAGAATAACGTAATAATTATTTTAATTCTTGTACATTCATTTATACATTTGCTGCAGGATACCAACGCAACAAAAACTAATAAAGCAAGATTTTCAGCAATCTGAAAAAAGGCATCTAAATACTATTGATGCTGAACGTCGGGCTGCAGAAGTTCAGAAGTTGTGCAGTCAGACAGGAGTTTCTTCCTGCACTTTGAAGGGGGTACCACAATTTCAAGCCCATGCAGCGGCTGCGTGTTCTCTAGTAGCTGACGTGAATGCAGGAACAAAAAGCTTCATGCAAGTCACCTGAAATAAATGTTACCATGTGCAGCTCCTCACCTGCAGCTATAGGCTGCAGAAGAGACCCCCTCTGCAGAAGAGACCCCCTGCAGCTATAGGCTGCAGAAGAGACCCCCTCTGCAGAAGAGACCCCCTGCAGCTATAGGCTGCAGAAGAGACCCCCTCCCCAAAAAAGAAAAAAAAAGTAGACATAAACTGCACTATCCAGTATCTTTATAACTAGGTTTGCTTTTCTCTAAACAGCTGCATATCTGAGCAGTTTAAAGAAATTCTCCACCTAAATGTATTTTAGAAACTTCTAACTAATCACATAGCTTGAGGTGAGCAGCGACACAACTTGCTTTCCACCACTACTAGTGTCATTCCTGTATACAGCTCAGAAGGCCGCAAATATACTCCCATACTTAGACAAGTTATTCTTTTGTTGAAAATACAAATAATCACAACCAACAATTAAAAACAATTAAAAAAGAAGTAGAACTGCAGAGAAGACAGGTAAGTATAAAGGTTATGTCCGCCCAGAGAAATGCTGATCACAATAATCATAAGAAGAACAATTGATCTTGATTAAAGGCCCATGTGGAGAAAAAAATGCATGCAATATAAATCACGTATAAGTATTTCACAGGGGAAAAAAAAGGGTATAACATCCCCACCTAGTGGTCAAATAGATATATGCATAACAGTACTGGAAAAAGGTAATGCTGAGAAAAAGCAGCTCATCCGTCACAAATCAATCTCTCAATGAGGGACTCCACAGATGAGTGTAGTATATCAGATAATACATGTAAATAAAATAATAAAGTGCATGTGCTTACTTCTAATTCAGTGGAGTATAGTACCCCAGATGTGGAGGGGGTGGTAGGGCTGGGGTTAAGTATAGTGGTAGAGCTGGATGACAACTCTCAGATTTGCATAAGTGACCACACGTTCATGGGTTCTGATGAATGCCTATGCATCAAAAGATATAAAGTGCAAAAGCTCAATATAACAAGGCAGCATTCGAACACATGAGCATTGAGTCAAAAAAGAAATAGATTGCAAGATTACTCATAAATACATTTCAAAGGAAAAAATAGACATTTCATGGTTACCAATTATGAACTTTTTTACGCGCGTTTCGCGGAATGCTTCATCAGAAAGGGTATCCTTCCTGATGAAGCATTCCGCAAAACACGCGTAAAAGAGAGAGTTGTCTTATATCTAACATTATATCCATTCTTGTGTTCTGTATATTACTCCATTTAGAAATAAGCATTTGCACTTTATTACATCCAGCTCCACCACTATACTTACCCCCCACCTGGGGTACTGTACTCCACTGAATTAGAAGTAAGCACTTGCACTTTATTATTCTTTTATATTTATCATCTGACATACTACACTCATCTGTGGAGTCCCTCAATGAGACATTGATTTGTGACGGATGAGCTGCTTTTTCTCAGCATTACCTTTTTCTAATACTGTTATGCATATATCTATTTGACCACTAGGTGGGGATGTTATACCTTTTTTCCCCTGTGAAATACTTATACGTGATTTATATTGCATGCATTTTTTCTTCACAAGATCAGTTGTGCTTCTTATGATTATTGTGATCAGCATTTCTCTGGACTGACCTAACATTTATACTTACCTGTCTTCTCGGCAGTTCAACTCTTTTTTAATTGTTTTTACTTGCTTGTTGTGATTATTTGTATTTTCAATAAAGGAATAACTTGTTGGGAGTATATTTGTCGGCTTTCTAGTATTATTTACTCCAGTATACCTATATGAACTTTCATAGGGTATCTGTATACAGCTCAGTAGTAAGTCTGGTTACTAGGGATATGTTGCTTAACAACTCCAGTCTTTTTAAGCCTGTCAATAGCAACCATAAGCCAAAAAAATACACAGGTTTCGCTTGCTCTTATGCCAGTCTAAGTACAGAAGATAGTCGATATGATTTGCATAAGGTTTAGTAAAGGGCACATGCCTCTTAATAAATGTGGTGCAAATCACCCCAACTAATTACTTAGATAGTGGCATAAAACAACCCAGTCATAGGATATGTGGCCCATATAGGTTTGTCAGCCCTGAACATCCAGCCTGTTCACCTGACTTGCTTCCTGTGCTGCCACATTAGGCTTATAGTGGTGGTTCTAATGTTGCATTCATGTACTGACAGTGGTTCTGGTGCTGCATTCATGTACTGATGGTGGTTCTGGCTCTGCACTCATGTACTGACAGTGGTTCTGATATTGTACACATGCTTCATGGCTGTTAAAACTAAAAAATCCTCAAAAGATTTGAGATTATGAGAAGGATTTGGTGAGTTTCTGCTTCAAAAACTCAGTTTAAGTTAGTGCCCATTCATAATGATTTTTTTGGAGCAGGAACCCTCCAAATCCTCTTTAAAAACTCAAAACTTGGTTCTGGTGATGTATTAATGTACTGATGGTGATTCTGGTGATGTATTCATGCAAGTACCTCTTTAAAAATGTTTGTGGCTCTTGGGATTGGTTTAGTATGACAATGTGGCCCTTGGACCACAAAAAGTTTTGCATCTCTGGTTTAGACGGTGGGCAAGAAGTTGCCCCTTTTAGACAATATGACTGTCAAAGACACGTACCCTGCCCGGGACCTATCCCTATGACCCAGAATGGAGAACCAGTCTGTATGAGCAGCTGCTTATCGGAAAAGTCTCCATATAGATGGAGCAGTTGGATGTATACTGAGACACAGTTGGGGCGCTTATTAAGATTGCCATTTCGTTTGCCAGACAAAAACAAAAGTCATCTGGCGTAAGAAGAGACACTTTTTTTTTAAAGTTGCAAGCCACCAAATAAGTTTTGGGTGGTGCGTGCAACACAAACTAAGCTGGTTATAGATTTCCGTTATCTAATTTCAGGCATAAATTATATGAAATATGCCAGACCACTGGCCATGCCGCCTCCTGCTCACCCTACCCATTCTTTGGAGAGCGGCACAAATTAGAATAATGTTGCAAATGTTTTCAGATAAGAGGCAAGAATCAAAACTTCAGGATCTTCACCTACCTGCCAGAACCAGCTGCCTTGTAAGATACATAAGCTTGACCTGAACAATTCAAGTATAATGTTACCCCGGAAAAAGACCTCCAGAAAGATGCACAACGCTCCCCCGAAAATTGCAAATAAAAGGAGCACGTGAATGTGCATATCGAGCTCCTGCCTGCCGTGAACATGGTAATAAAACAGGAATCCTGAAACAAGAAGTGAAAACAATTTGTCACCATTAGAACATACAGAATATGATGAAAGGTATCGCAGCAATATCATAGTGATAAATACCTTCCACGAAGACGGCGATGGCAAGCATCAGTCTGTCCATAGCTACAGGAACAGCTTTGGTGGTGTGTGTGATGATGTCTACCACGCCTGAGATGCCGTAGAAGAAGTACATGGTGGAGTGCTGCCAGTTCATTAGATGGCTCCACTGCTTCTCCTCTTGGTTGTACAATCTGAGATGAGGCCCGTCTGGGACAAACTGCTCTGCTAACATCCCTAGAAGAAACGAGGATTTAGACAGATGATAGAAATTAGCAGCTTGACGTGAGCAAAACCACATGGCCCAAGTGCTGCTCGACGTTATAATATGCTGATAGCGCAGCAACGTGATCAGACGTCAGTGGAGCTAAAATCAGATAGTATGGGAAATGGTAACACGCTGGCGGACACAGACAGAAGAGGCCTCTGTGCAAGAACAATATATGGGCCCAATAGCTCCTCATAATGCACAATTCCACCTGCTTTGGAGGTAGAAGTGACCCCCTAACTTTTTACACCAATGCTATGTACACCCCTGTGATAACGTGTCTCCACTATTTACAATATTGTAGGTCAACATGGTGACTGCAATAAATTAACAAATGGATATGACAGATACCAAACCCACAAGTGGTGCCCAACGGCCGCACAACATTGTAGCTAATAACTCAGTTTGACCTGCAAAAATAAAGCAAGAAAATACAGTCATTTGCAACCACATGTGAGAAAGGTTTTGGCAGCATGTGGTCGCTGCAGCATGGCACCTTACCTGGAATAGCTGTCAGCTCACAGCTATTTCTACCGACCTCTCCATGCACATGAATGCTAGGCTTGGCCAAGCATGCAGGCCTTATCAGTGGGGAAGATGGCGGGAAGATGATGCTAGACACCCCTGGCAGCAGTTTATTTCCCTTGAGAACAAAAGGGAAATAAACGCGTCCCCTGAGGAAGAGACATTAACGTGAAACGCGCGTTGGGGGAGTGCGGTCGAGGTGCGGACAGGATATATAATGGGTAAATACTCCTTCTAAACTTACTTATGTCTAACATACTTTGTATATAAGCTCTGACATATAGGACATTTACAACTGGTAACCCTTTACATTACAATTATATGTTGTTCATCCAGACAGCAATATATGGGTTTCTGATTTATGACTAAATATATTACTATGTCCCTTATCGCTATATTTTTGTAATTGAGACATTTATTGGTATTTTAGACTCACATTAATTTAATTGTATCCTGGTCCAAATCCTCGACCAACAAACCCAGAAATCTAATCATTGAAAGTTTCATGTACCCAATACATTCTGTATGAATTATCTATGTTTATTTTAGATTTTTTTGTTTTATGTCATTCTTTATTCTAAATAAAATTCAAATAACTTTGTAGCAAAATAGACTCTGATTCTCCTTAGTATGTATAAATTAAACATGCTTGATTTCAGGGAAAAAAATGGGAGCCCCCTTATACATGAAATAGTTGAATGCACCAGCTGAAACTAGCAGGTTCAGAACAAATTTCTCTAATGTGAAAGGGTTTGAGCTAAATTTATAAGTTATAGGGTAACTTGTTGTCATTGAGAATCCCAAGATCGGGGCTCTGCAGAGCCTATCTGAAGAGAGTGGAGGTCGGTCTTACCCACGACCAGTGTTGGATTGGGGTGCGTAGGGCCCACCAGTAACCAACTACAGGGCCCCACTTTTCAGCTACATGAGAATGTGACATTATCCTCAATTACAAATTTATATTACAATGAACTGGGTAGATTGTTAGATGAATAAGATGCTGCCTTTGTCTGTACATAGTGATTCAAGTATATTGTACTGCTCATATAAGAGGGTGGTGGTCCACAGAAGGATTCCCATGTTATCCTGTGGGCCAGTCCAAGCCTGCCCACATCCACTCTGTACATTGTCTAGGGGACGGTCAGAGATAGCTGAGCTCTACTTATAGCAGTACTGTACAGTATAGAGGGGAAATAAATATTAAAAGATTGTGTATATACAGTACAGTACAGACCAAAAGTTTGGACACACCTTCTCATTTAAAGATTTTTCTGTATTTTCATGACTATGAAAATTGTACATTCACACTGAAGGCATCAAAACTATGAATTAACACATGTGGAATTATATACTTAACAAAAAAGTGTGAAACAACTGAAAATATGTCTTATATTCTAGGTTCTTCAAAGTAGCCACCTTTTGCTTTGATGACTGCTTTGCACACTTTTGGCATTCTCTTGATGAGCTTCAAGAGGTAGTCACCGGAAATGGTCTTCCAACAATCTTGAAGGAGTTCCCAGAGATGCTTAGTACTTGTTGGCCCTTTTGCCTTCACTCTGCGGTCCAGCTCACCCCAAACCACCTCGATTGGGGTCAGGTCTGGTGACTGTGGAGGCCAGGTCATTTGGCGTAGCATCCCATCACTCTCCTTCTTGGTCAAATAGCCCTTACACAGCCTGGAGGTGTGTTTGGGGTCATTGTCCTGTTGAAAAATAAATGATGGTCCAACTAAACGCAAACCGGATGGAATAGCATGCCGCTGCAAGATGCTGTGGTAGCCATGCTGGTTCAGTATGCCTTCAATTTTGAATAAATCCCCAACAGTGTTACAAGCAAAGCACCCCCACACCATCACACCTCCTCCTCCATGCTTCACGGTGGGAACCAGGCATGTAGAGTCCACCCGTTCACCTTTTCTGCATCGCACAAAGACACGGTGGTTGGAACCAAAGATCTCAAATTTGGACTCATCAGACCAAAGCACAGATTTCCACTGGTCTACAATTTTCATAGTCAGGAAAATACAGAAAAATCTTTAAATGAGAAGGTGTGTCCAAACTTTTGGTCTGTACTGTATATATGCATATATATTTTTATGTATTTTCCTGACTATGAAAATTGTATATTCACACTGAAGGCATCAAAACTATGAATTACACATGTGGAATTATATACTTAACAAAAAAGTGTGAAACACCTGAAAATATGGCTTATATTCTAGGTTCTTCAAAGTAGAACTATCAGCTATGTATCCACCAGACTTCTGCACAACACAACTGATGGTCCCAACCCCATTTATAAGGCAAGAAATCCCACTTGTTAAACCTGACAGGGCACACCTGTGAAGTGAAAACCATTTCCAGTGACTACCTCTTGAAGCTCATCAAGAGAATGCCAAGAGTGTGCAAAGCAGTCATCAAAGCAAAAGGTGGCTACTTTGAAGAACCTAGAATATAAGACATATTTTCAGTTGTGTCACACTTTTTTGTTAAGTATATAATTCCACATGTGTTAATTCATAGTTTTGATGCCTTCAGTGTGAATGTTCAATTTTCATAGTCATGAAAATACAGAAAAATCTTTAAATGAGATGGTGTGTCCAAACTTTTGGTCTGTATTATATATATATATATATATATATATATATATATATACATTAATATATATACAAGAACACTGTGCAACAGGCCTTTGCAGTTAATGAATACATGAATTTCGCTATTCCTACATATACTGTATATATGTATTTGTCTCTAGGAAAACTAAGCCATTTGATACATTCCTCCCCAAGCGTCTCTAAGCCTTATTAACAGCATTCGTTTCAAACGTTTTTGATGGTGTTTTTTATTTTGTAACCTCCTAAAAATGCATTAGAGAAAATAGCTATATCTATAAAATCTGTTTGCATGAAAAAAAACAGCAAAAAAAGTTCAAAATACATTATGAGGAAATTATCAAAAATGGTGTTTCATGTGCCAGTCTGGAAAAAAAGCTGACTGGAATGAGATGTGCCAAACTCATTGAGATGGATGTGCCCTAATGAATTTCTTGGATCTTTAAAGGGTATTCCCATCTCATAGATCCTATCCCAATATGTAGTAGGTGTAATAATAAGAATAATATTAGCAAATACCTCGGATTAGAAATGTAGTATAGTTTTTTCTGATTCGCTATGTACTTACACCATGTGCAGGAATTGCAAGACCTTAGGTATCCATCGTTACGACCACTAGCAATTAGCTAACTGTCAGTATATCAGTGGTCGTACCCATGGATACCGAAGGTCCTGCAATGCCTGACCATGAGGAAAGAGACATAGCGAATCATAAAAACTATGCTACATTTCTTATTGGAGGTATTTGCTAATATTATTATTATTACACCTACTACATATTGGGACAGGATCTTGGTGATCCCTTTAAACTGCGCACCAGAATCCGTCCTCTATGCCAGCTAGGAGCTGGGGAAGGTTCTTGCTGTAATTTACTACTCCACTTTCTGGTGTGAAAAAATATTAAAAGATCCTGCTGGCGCTCCCATGGATATTATGGGGATCATTGTGAGTTTGAAAAGAACCACTTTATGACCCACTTTTTCTTTAAAAAATGGAGCGATTTTATTTTCTTAAAAAAATATCATGAAGAAATTGTCACATATACAGGATATCTTAATAAACAAATCGCACAACGCGTTTCTGCTTAAAAAAGCCTTCATCAGGTGCATAGAGAGGAATGTGTCTCACTTTCTGGTGTGAATAATAGTGAATCTGTCAAACCTCCTATGCTAAGCCCAATCAGCTTAAATCAGAGGATCTGGTGGAAAAAATTGGACACTTTTATTTACTAAAAAACTGGAAGAGGCACAATGAATTAACCCCTATATGTGCAAAACTTACTGTTCCTAACGTAATTTTGGCAGGTCTGCCTTGTAACCTCTGCTTCTATTTCCTTTCCTAAATTGTGCTTTGCTACTCTTTAATATCATCATTATCCTCACTGTGACTTGGACATGAAAAAGTTATTTAGGTAATGGAAAATGGACATGTGTTCTTGGTACAAGACACAAACTCCATTGTGATTGCAGAAATGTAAGGTCTCAGGTTTGGTCAACCTGACATTAGGAAAATTACTTTATCAACAAATGAATAAGAGAAAAGACAGCAGTAATACACACCTATTAAAGCAAAGACTGCCTTCACTGCTCCTTCTATGACTTCCACACGCTGAAATCCAACTTTTGACCCAAAGAAACAGACCTTCTTCACTTTCCTGCAGGCATACTTCAGGGGGTACTTCACCGACCACCAAAGACCAAACAGGAGGAAAAAGCTCCCTGGTAAGGCATGTCCTTTAAAATTTGCCATTGTTCTTTATGGTGTTTAAATCCCTGTGAATAAAAAGTATAATAAAGCACGTGATGAAATCCTGTCTCTTCAGAGGCAAGACTAACCCTAATCATGAATGATAAAAGTAATCAGGAGATATATTGCCACCACAGATTAATAACCTGTAGATTTTTTACAAACAGACTTGTAGAAATCTTGAAGAGAACCCGGGTCAGCTGCTGAACCCCTGGGACGGTGCAAAGTTTCACAATATTTTGTCCTTCTGAAAATAGGGCAAAGGGGGGAGGCTCCTGCTGCAGCCAGTTGTCTTACAGCTGGACGTAGGACAGTGAAATGGTGAGGGGGACATGGTTGAGCGCGTGGGACACACAGAAAAGATTTCTCAGTTAAAACAAGTTTTTCAGCATCTAGAAAAAACAAAGGATAAAAAAAATAGAACATTAAGGAATAAAGTTTTATTTTTAGTGTATATTTACTCCAATAAACAATTCAGGGCAGATATGATTGAGGAAACATTTAAAATATATTCCTTTCTGGACTAAATAAGTATCTTTCATGGTTTTATAAGAAAGATGTATATATACTATGGGGCCAAAAGTATGGTCACATCTCCGAATCATTACATTTAGATGCTTTAGCCCAAACTATTGCAAATAACTCCAGAACATATATGAGATACCAACAACGATTGTCCCTGAAGAAGGCACAAAAGAGCCTTTGAAGATGACTTGTCACCAGGAGAAAGGGGGCCAGTTTTTGCTATTATTTTATTCCCGATACTCCCCTGAGTATACCGTTTTTTGTTGTTGTTTTCCGTACGTTTTTTTAGTGCCATTTTTTATACTTTTTATGAACTTCACCAGGGGGGCAGTGCTCACTGGGTAATAATGCAGATCGTCCTGAAGACACTCCTTTAGAGAATCCTGTAATCCATGTCTCCTTGATAAAGACCATAAAAATTAGTACTAAATAAAAAGGATTAAATCTAAATCAGGGGAGCAGAGGGAATCAAACGGGCAAAAACTGCATACTTTGACCTGGTGAGTGGTGACAGGTCTTCTTTAAATGGCAAAGACCCAATTCGCCAGAAATGGCTGTACCATTAATGCGTCACAGCTCTATGATGAATTGGACCCCCTTCCATTGTAAGCAGGACCCGCATCTTCTCTGTGGTGTGTGTAAAACAATAACTTATAGAATTGTTTTTTAATACACATCCACCGTTAATAACTGAGATCTTGCATACCATGCATTAATGACAGGTGATTAAAACTGGTCTGTGAACTCAAGATGGGGGTCACAGTTATTGTTTCATAAGGGGGAAGAGTGATTCTTTCAGCTCTAGAAGCCATAACTTTCCTAAGCTTGTTGGTTTTGATACAACAGAATATCATGTTATAACTTAGTTTATTATTACCGGTAATTACATCTATATTCTTTTCTATTGGAGACTCCATCAGTAGGGATCCATTAAAGATATTGGTAGTGTGTATTAGCACCAAAATGTGTAACCTTATCATTTTCAGAAGTTGAGCCTCATCTGCCATTTTGCTGCCCATAATTTATCCAAGTCATCCTGTAAATATATGATATTCCGAATAATACAGAGCTTTGTGTCTTTTGTGCATACAGAGGAAGTACAGAGGTCAAGCTTTTGCATCTTTTATAAAGAGGTTATAGTAAGGGTTCCCTTTTTGGGACAGGGGATCAAAGTTTATACAAATGACTGATTTTGACTGTAAAGAACAATCAATGGATGAACTGTTGGATAAACTGGATGTTTGGATCTTCTAGATGTATAAAAATCATACAGTATATCCTTTCTGGTATCGCTCACTATACTGCACCTTGAAGTGACAACAGCCCAAGATCGGTAATGAGTACTGAGAAAGTCACCTACTGCCAATCTTTACGACTTCTCGCTCTGACAACTGGACTTTGGACATAAATTATCATCTATAAACTGCTGTGCTGTAGAAATAATACAGGAAGACTATTTCTTTCTCTAATCCTTTTTAAATTGCCTTCAAACAGAATGATCAAAAAGAACCTGACAAATCAGGAGGAATATTCATCATTAACGAACCAAAGCAGAATGAATAGGAAATCAGGGCGGAAACTTACTTTCCATTTTGTCTGACCTCCCATGAGGCTTTGTGATAAACATGAAAATTAACACTTAAAAGAAGTGTGTGGTTCAGACAATGTACAGTCATGGCCAAAAGTTTTGAGAATGACACCAAAATTATATTTTCACATGATCTGCTGGCCTCTGGTTTTTATTAGTGTTTGTCTGATGTTTATATCACATACAGAAATATAATTGCAATCATATTATGAGTACCAATAGGTTATATTGACAGTTAGAATGAGTTAATGCAGCAAGTCAATATTTGCAGTGTTGCCCCTTCTTCTTCAAGACCTCTGTAATTCTCCCTGGCATGCTCTCAATCAACTTTTGGACCAAATCCTGACTGATAGCAGTCCATTCTTGCATAATCAATGCTTGCATTTTGCCAGAATTTGTTGATTTTTGTTTGTCCACCCGTCTCTTGATGATTGACCACAAGTTCTCAATGGGATTAAGATCTGGGGAGTTTCCAGGCCATGGACCCAAAATCTCTATGTTTTGTTCCATGAGCCATTTAGTTATCACCTTTGCTTTATGGCAAGGTGCTCCATCATGCTGGAAAATGCATTGTTGGGCGCCAAACTGCTCTTGGACGGTTGGGAGAAGTTGCTCTTGGAGGACATTCTGGTACCATTCTTTATTCATGGCTGTGTTTTTAGGCAAAACTGTGAGTGAGCCGATTCCCTTGGCTGAGAAGCAACCCCACACATGAATGGTTTCAGGATGCTTTACAGTTGGCATGAGACAAGACTGGTGGTAGCGCTCACCTCTTCTTCTCCGAATAAGCTGTTTTCCAGATGTCCCAAACAATCGAAAAGGGGATTCATCAGAGAAAATGACTTTGCCCCAGTCCTCAGCAGTCCACTCCCTGTACCTTTTGCAGAATATCAGTCGGTCCCTGATGTTTTTTCTGGAGAGAAGTGGCTTCTTTGCTGCCCTCCTTGAAACCAGCCCTTGCTCAAAGAGTCTCCGCCTCACAGTGCGTGCAGAAGCACTCACACCAGCCTGCTGCCATTCCTGAGCAAGCTCGGCACTGCTGGTAGTCCAATCCCGCAGCTGAAACAGTTTTAAGATACGGTCCTGGCGCTTGCTGGTCTTTCTTGGGCACCCTGGAGCCTTTTTGACAACAATGGAAGCTCTCTCCTTGAAGTTCTTGATGATGCGATAGATTGTTGACTGAGGTGCAATCTTTGTAGCTGCGATACTCTTCCCTGTTAGGCCATTTTTGTGCAGTGCAATGATGGCTGCACGTGTTTCTTTAGAGATAACCATGGTTAACTGAAGAGAAACAATGATATCAAGAACCAGCCTCCTTTTAAAGTGTCCAGTGATGTCATTCTTACTTAATCATGACTGATTGATCGCCAGCCCTGTCCTCATCAACACCCACACCTGTGTTAATGGATCAATCACTAAAACGATGTTAGCTGCTCCTTTTAAGGCAGGACTGCAATGATGTTGAAATGTGTTTTGGGGGTTAAAGTTCATTTTCTGGGTAAATATTGACTTTGCAAGTACAGTAATTGCTGTTAAGCTGATCACTCTTTGACATTCAGGAGTATATGCAAATTGCCATTACAAAAAATGAAGCAGTAAACTTTGGAAAAATTACTATTTGTCTCATTCTCAATACTTTTGGCCATGACTGTATTTTCTACTGCCCTATTATGAGGATTCTGCGGCAATAATGGACAATTCCCCAATCGGAGCTCTCAAAGCAGCTACATAGAGGGACTCTTGCCCCGGTGGACCCAAAACATCTCTGTGTTACACAGACACTGTTTATTTCAGCGGAATGGTGCAATTCTTCAATTTTCCTATGGTGGCACTACAGGAAAATTGAAGAGTTCTCCCATAGAGATCATCCATGGTATAAAATCTGTAACAAAACCATAGCATAAGTAACATACTTCGGATAAAATAGCCTACAGGATGTCCTCAATTCTAAGTGGAATTTTCCTGCTTCATGTGGATGTTTTTTTTTTCTGAATTCTACATAAGGCTATGTGCATACAGAGTTGTGGGAGCAGAAACTGAGAGTAAACTCTCCAAATCCTCCTCCAAATCTTAAAACTCCTGACTGAGTTTCCGCTCAGTTTCTACGTCAAAAGGACTCTGTGTGAGCATAACCTGAGAATATGTGCACACTGAGTCTTTTTGCAGCGTTTTCAGAGCAGAAACCCAACATTTTTGAGGAGTTTTGAAATTTGGAGGAGGATTTGAAGAGATTCCACTCAACCAAAACCTCCTCAAAAACTCTTTGTGCTCATAGTCTAAATATGGGGCATTTTCAAACAGTTTTATTATTAGGTTCTGCTACTTCCTAGCTTATAAGAAGGTCTCTTTCTACTTATATCTCAGGATTTTGTATTGGCTTATCTACAAACTAACCTCTCTGCTCTTGGCCTTTGATTCAAAGGGCTCAAAGAGACTTTCTAGATTTGTGGATACTGGAAACATGTAAGAGGCAACATTGTGAAAAGTCCAGTCTCCAATTACTTTCAAGTCTTTGAATATTGCCAACTTCAGCCTTGTTTATTTGTGAAGGGGCTCGTGTACAAGGCAGGTTTATGACATAATTCCGATTCACTGGCTGCTCTCTTGTTTGCTACATATGTCAGAATATGCCAAAAATGTGTTGCACAAGAAAAAAACTGCAGCGTTTCAAGCTGTTTTATGTCAGAATTCTGGTGAAAACTGCTTGGTCAATCAGGGTCCAAAGGAGAAGAGAGAGCCGGGCTAGATAACCATGCTGTGACGCTAGTCACTACTCACGGACTTACCGTGAGACAGGACAGTCAAGAGGTCTGGGGTCAGTACCAAGAGGGCATGTAATAGACAAAGAGGAAAGACAAAAGAGTAGTCAGGTAACAGTCCGAGGTCAGAGTATCAGGAAGGTAGCGGATCAAGACAAAGGGGTAAGTCAAACGGACGGTCAAAGGTAAATCCAAAGTCGACAATGGAGATCAGAATACAATTCAGAGCGCACAAACACACACACACACCACTTCAGCAAAGCCACAACTGGCAATGGTCTGATCATTGTGAAAGTGATAAATAGTCCAGAACTGATGACACCTGGTGGAGATCCCACAGACCCAGCAAGAGAGGATTGCTGAGCTGTCATTTACAATACTCACACCTCTGCCTCAGGCTGGGCGGTAGAGCTGTCACTCACAATCCTGACAGCTCAGCCAGCCCTCGATCCCATAGGACTTCAGAGCTGTCATTCACCTGGCCCATAGGAACGTGAGTGGTGTAATCGTGACAAGCTCATGTGCCACTTTCTACTATGGTCCATGAGAGTTATAAACACATCCGTACCTGCCTTTTGTAAACTTTAAAATATTCATGTGAAGTCACATAGATCAATCATTCTTCAGAGCAACAATGTGATACATAAAGTTCACCAGATATGCAAAAACTATTATTACATTGTATTTTATGGGTGAGGCATGGAAGTGTGAAGTGACGGGTTGGCAGAACAGGGTACCGGATTCCAAATTGGTGGAGGCGACTAATCCTCAGCCAAAGACCGGCGGTCGTGACTATATCTCGGTGCGACCCCTCACTACACCTACCAGGAAGGCACACCACATAGGGTCAGGGACGCAGAGATCAGCGTACCAAGAGAAAGCCCGAGGCAGCCGGACAAACGTAGAATCACTGGTGGGGCACGGCCAGAGAAGGGAGCCCTGTGCCACGCTCTGGAATTGCCTGGGAGTTGGTCGAGCCCCTTGCCTGCTGGACGCAGCATGGCTTGGGCAGTCACCGCCGGTACCGAGGTGACTAGGACCAGTAAAGAACTGTGAGTAAAGCATTGGAAACTGCAACCACACGTCTCTGTGCTTCTTCGCCGCACCAGCACTACCAGTGCTGGGACGCTCGTGCACCATCACTCCCATCATCCACACTAACTGCCCTGAGGCTATACTTCTCCCGTGGGGAGTCATCCCATTCTTAGCTGCACACATAACACCGGCCTCAGCGGTCTGCCTTGCAGCGGCGGCCCCCACTGACTGCAATCCACGGGTGGCGTAGTCGGACTATTATCTCACTAATAAGACTGCCACTGAATTGACCACCCTGGGCACGGACCGGGTCAGCGCCACGGAGACTACAACCCCCAGCGATCCGGCTCCGGGTATTCCCTGCACAACACAGGCCCAGGGGGCGCGTCAACTTTTGGCGTAGTCGGCAGGATCGTTACCAACCCGCCACAAACGGGTATTGCGTGCCTGAGGAGAAAAAGACTGTATTATCGAAGATTGACTGTATGGAAAATGGGGCCCGCCCCGGCAGAACGGGCGCCATAATGAGCGCGCCAAAAGACAACAGGAGGCCACCTCCCATCGTGGGCCAGGTCCCAGAATGGCGCCAAAGAAGGAGCCCGCCCCCACCAGCCATGAATGCGGCTGTGGAAATGTCCATCAGCGTGGGAGGGCTGCCTCTGAAACTGACTGTCACCAAGTTGCCCCAGGACCACCCTCAATGGGGGCGGGAAGTGAAGAAAACTGTGGGGCAGGGCGCGGTCTGGATCAGTCTAGACAGACCGCACCCGGAAATGGAGGAAGCGCCCAGCAGTACCAACACCTTGGTCCGGAGCCTGCTGCAGGCCGCACCGCCATAAAGCCTGGTGGAGTTCCTGGCGCAGCTCCCCAGAGACCCGGAGCGTGCGCAGGCTGCGCTGGAGGACTTGGACCGGAGGATGGTCCGGGCGCAGCAGAATGCGCTGGCCGAGTGGAGAAGAGAGATGGCCCGGCAGGCTGGAACCCGCCAGCAGGAGGAGCCACCCGCAACCTGGAGCACGCCTGCCTCTGAGGATGGTGCAGGAGGGACGAAGGCCGGAGACGACGCCGCGGAGGGAGCCGCGAGGACTGAGGCAGGTAATGGGGATGACACCACCCCGAGCCCAGCAGCTGCAAGCCTGCCCCAGCCTCCCGTCGCAGAGCCCGAAGCCCTACTCACCACACCCGTTGCCGCGCCGCCACTGCTCCCAACTAGGCCTCAAGCGGCAGGGGCCGCGGTCAAGCCCCGTTCCGCGCCACGCCCCTCGACCCCGGGCACGGCAAAAGAGGAAGTACCACCGGCCTGGTTGCAAGGCCTGGTGAACCCGGGCGCCGCTGCCCCTCCAGCGCCCTCTTCCTCAACAGTGCCACCCCCAGGCCCAACCGGAAATTCCCCGGCCTGGTCGCAAGGCCGAGTGCCCCCGGGCGCTGCTCCCCGACCGAGGCCCGTGGTGCCACCCCTGGGCGCAGACCTCTTTGCGCAACATACCAGCCCGGACGGGCTGCCCTTCGTGTGGCCACTGGAGTACGTCAACCCCCGTCTCCGGAGAGAACAACCCCTGCGTGAGCCTCTGATCCCGGCTCCGGAGCCCGCCAAAATCGCTCCGCTCCCGCTGGAGGACGCTCAATTTGCATGGGATCCCACCGGTGAGAATCTCATGGGGTTCACCCAGGAGACCCGGGTGGACGCAGCCCGGCGCGAGGAGAGCTGCCGTCAACAGCTGGAGGTATTTGAGAGGGAACGGCGGGAGAGGCGGATCCAAGAGGAACAGCTGCAGGCCCGGAGCGCGGAGCAGAAGCGCAGGGCCCGACAAGACCCCCGAGCCGCCCGCGGTCCCAGAGTCAACGGGACCGTAATAAAGTTCCAGCTGGAGCATGGCTGGGGCTTTATCAGAGACCATAGAACCCCCGGCGACGTCTTTGTCACCCGCAGGGACGTCGAGAGCCACCTGCCGGAGGGACACCGCGGACGCGATCTCTACCCGGGTGATGTGGTCACCTTCACCCGGCACAAGGGTGCCAAGGGACCGTACGCCCTCCACGTTCACCGGCTCACGGAGGAGGAACTGCAGTACCGCCCAGACACTGAGTACCCTGAGGGTCCGGACGGACCTGAAGATTACCCGGAAGAGCAAGGAGCGTCAGGAGGACACCGTTACCAGTGAACGGTAAATTGAACTGTATATAGTTACCCGTCAGGGTATAAGAACTGTTACGGGATTGAAGTGTGGTCCCCGTTGGGACTAATGTGGAACTGTTAAAGGACTGTTACACGCCAAGTTACCCCCTTCTTTACCAGGCTGAGGACTGTGAGAAGCCATTCCCCCTTTCCAACCGGCCGGGGACTGGGAACGGCCAATCCCTTGTAAATAGTTGCACTTCTTAAAGCGCCCCCTACTGGTTTTATAAAAGAACTGCAACGTCTACCTCAGGACGAATTAAATGGACTGCTGCACCTTTAAGAGAAAGTGAACACCTGGTCGCAAGTTGCACAGTGGCCAGAACTCAAGAATGTGTTTGTGGAAGAATGTTTTGCTTGACAATGTTTTTACTGAAAAAGTTTGATATGCTGCTAAAATAGTGATGCCAAAGTTTTATATAGTGTTTTATAAAAGAGTTCCGGTGGCATTAGTAAGATGTTTTATAATGTTTTATACCAGTAACGTTAAACAGAGAAGAGTACCTCCCATAAAGGGATGAGTAAATAGTTAATGTCTTATATGTGAATGCATTCTAAAATTTTTGTATGTTTAAATTGTTTTTATTCTTTTCCAGCCCGAGGACGTACTGTGATTTACCAGGGGGGAATGTAGCACCTTGAGGGCTCGGCTGCAACAGGGGTATTGCACCTCAAACCAGAGGTGTGATATTCCACTCCCGGGTAAGGATGGATTGTGGACCAGGACTCGGTAGGCTGCATGCACCACACACACCCCATTTTCGAGGGACAGCTCAACGGTGCTCCCACTAGACAGAAGTGCAGGCACGACAGCATCTGTCCCTGGCTGGAGTGGGGAGGGGGAGGAAAACCCACTGGTGTAGGAGCAGATAGGGGTGGGTCTCTGGGCAAAGGTAGGAGCCCATTGGTTGCTAGTCACCTGGGCTCACACATAGAGGGAGGTATATAAGGTGGGCACCATCTTAGGACAGGAGTCAGTTCAGTCCGGGGAGTCTGTTCAGAGAGGAGTTCGGCCAGAGAGGGCTGACAGGGAGCTGTGGCTCAGTCTGGGCCCAGCTCCACGAGGCAGGCCTGGAGTGGAGGCCAGAAACAGCAGGGAGAACAGGAACAGAAAGGAAAGGAAACAAGGAACAGCACATTAAGAGAGGCCCAGAGACACGAGAGAAGAAGGAACCCCATAGGCCCAGGAGATTGCGGGTGACGGGTTGGCAGAACAGGGTACCGGATCCCAAATTGGTGGAGGCGACTAATCCTCAGCCAAAGACCGGCGGTCGTGACTATATCTCGGTGCGACCCCTCACTACACCTACCAGGAAGGCACACCACATAGTGTCAGGGACGCAGAGATCAGCGTACCAAGAGAAGGCCCGAGGCAGCCGGACAAAAGTAGAGGCACTGGTGGGGCACGGCCAGAGAAGGGAAGAGAAGGGAGCCCTGTGCCACGCTCTGGAATTGCCTGGGAGTTGGTCAAGCCCCTTGCCTGGTGGACGCAGCATGGCTTGGGCAGTCACCGCCGGTACCGAGATGACTAGGACCAGTAAAGAACTGTGAGTAAAGCATTGGAAACTGCAACCACACGTCTCTGTGCTTCTTCGCCGCACCAGCACTACCAGTGCTGGGACGCTCGTGCACCATCACTCCCATCATCCACACTAACTGCCCTGAGACTATACTTCTCCCGTGGGGAGTCATCCCATTCTTAGCTGCACACATAACACCGGCCTCAGCGGTCTGCCTTGCAGCGGCGGCCCCCACTGACTGCAATCCACGGGTGGCGTAGTTGGACTATTATCTCACTAATAAGACTACCACTGAATTGACCACCCTGGGCACGGACCGGGTCAGCGCCACGGAGACTACAACCCCCAGCGATCCGGCTCCGGGTATTCCCTGCACAACACAGGCCCAGGGGGCACGTCACATACACTTCTCAAAAAATAAAGGGAACACTTAAACAACAGAATATAACTCCAAGTAAATCAAACTTCTGTGAAATCAAACTGTCCACTTAGGAAGCAAAACTGATTGACAATCAATTTCACATGCTGTTGTGCTAATGGAATAGACAATAGATGGAAATTATTGGCAATTATCAAGAACCCAGGGCCAACCGCACCAGCATATGGTTTCACAAGGGGTCTGAGGATCTCATCTCGGTACCTAATGGCAGTCAAGCTACCTCTGGCGAGCACATAGAGGGCTGTGCGGCCCTCCAAAGAAATGCCACCCCACACCATTACTGACCCACTGCCAAACCGGTCATGCTGAAGGATGTTGACAGCAGAAGATCGCTCTCCATGGCGTCTCCAGACTCTGTCACGTCTGTCACATGTGCTCAGTGTGAACCTGCTTTCATCTGTGAAGAGCACAGTAGCGCCAGTGGCGACTTTGCCAATCCTGGTGTTCTGTAGCAAATGTCAAGCGTCCTGAAGGCGGAGGTAGCAGTCCTGCTGCTGGGTTGTTGCCCTCCTACGGCCCCCTCCACGTCTCCTGGTGTACTGGCCTGTCTCCTGGTAGCGCCTCCAGCCTCTGGACACTACGCTGACAGACACAGCAAACCTTCTTGCCACAGCTCGCATTGATGTGCCATCCTGGATGAGCTGCACTACCTGAGCAACTTCTGTGGGTTGTAGAGTCCATCTCATGCTACCACGAGTGTGAAAGCACAACCAACATTCAAAAGTGACCAAAACATCAGCCAGAAAGCATTGGTACTGAGATGTGGTCTGTGGTCCCCACCTGCAGAACCACTCCTTTATTGAGTGTGTCTTGATAATTGGCAATAATTTCCATCTATTGTCTATTCCATTTGCACAACAGCATGTGAAATTGATTGTCAATCAGTGTTGCTTCCTAAGTGGACAGTTTGATTTCACAGAAGTTTGATTTACTTGGAGCTATATTCTGTTGTTTAAGTGTTCCCTTTATTTTTTTGAGCAGTGTGTATTATATTAGAACATATATATTATATTATTAATATATACAATATAAAAATAGTGTGTGTGTGTGTGTGTGTGTAATACACACGCACTATTTTTTTGATCTGTACCTTTTTCCTATCGATAGACAGAGGGGCTCCTTCCAGGGCCCCGATGCTCTGTACATGGATACTTTAGTTCCAGGAGTTGTAGAAAGTTTACATAGCAATCAGTGCACACATCACAGGGAGGTGACTGCCGGCATTATGTACGTGACTGAGCTCATAGCCCGAGCTGAGGAGACACATAGCACTGTATATACTGTATAAGTAGGTGAGTATATAAATAAAATATATATATGAGCTGGGGAGACGCATAACACTGTATGTATATGTGCATGTGTGTATATATATGTGTGTATATATATATATATATATATATATACATATATATAGTGTCTGTACATATATACATATATATATATATTTACAGACACTTACCTACTTCTACAGTGTGTATATATATATATATATATATATATATATATATATATATATATATATATATTACACACTCAGCTCTATAACAACTTCTATAACTGAGTCCAACTATGGATGAATAAGGGACATGGGAAGCAACATGACAGAGCACAGGGGGTACATGTGGCTGCAGATATTGTATACTACAGCTTAGATACCCGATTAGATACACCCCAGACAGTTAACTCACCAGCTCCCGGTGTTAGTGAGCGCAGGGCTGTCTTCTCCTGGGCGCAGGGCTCATACAGCAGGATACATCGCCTCTAACTGTACAGTACAGTAAATCAACAGGATTGCCAATAGTGATTGGCGGGGACGGGCGGGGCGGGCAGACGCCCGAACTCTCTGGTTGGTTCTCCCTCCCGTCCATCACATTGGCAGTATATTCCACGTGTACGGTGTGCTCCCCCTGGTGGCAGGTATTAGGTAATGCAGCCAGCATACGGCTGGGAAAATGTGATGTGCTGTGTGGGATGGGGCTGTGCAGCCAATGCTGTAGGAAAGGGGGGCTACTTATTTATTCACATGCCATAGCTGGATGGAGTGATTGATTGATTGATTTTGGGCAGCTAAAGGTTTATATGGACCCTTTGGTAGCAGAGTCCCATTGATCACCTTTTACTTTCAATTTTTGCTCCTAGGTTTCGAGGAGCCATAACTTTTTTTTATGTCAGCCAATAGAGTGGTATCAGGGCTTGTTTTTATCATTACTATTTTGGGGTCCATACAACTTTCTGATCTCTTTTCTTTCATTTTTTGGGGGGGGGTATTCAAAATGGCCATAAAGTAGCAACTCTGTTATGGCCTTTTTGTGTGTGTAACGTGGCGCGGGGCGGAAGCTGTGTGTGAGGGACTCATTTACACACCCTGGAATGCTACATGAAAATGGGGGTCCTGGCTGGGTGTGTGGACTTTACCTGTGATGGCGAGACGTCCTTGCGGACCGCATGGTTGCCGTTGTTTTTCGGCCGGCCAGGAGCAGGTGTTGCAGAGCTCAATGAGAGGCCATAGTCCATAAATAAACATATAGTTACTGTAGAATAACTTCTGAGGAACTTCATACAGCAGATAGTAGGCATTCATCCTTGTGGACGTTGCAGTTATGACATAGTGCATTATCACACTTCTTCCTCTGTTTTCCTGGAGTCACTCTGTTTCTGCTTCTCTTAGCTGTTCTGTCTGGACACAGCCCAGCACACTACACTACCAGTCTCCTCGTCCCCCAATAATGGCACTTAGCATCTCTATGTATTGACACTGTCATGCAAGGTGTGGGCAATAGAGAAAGGGAGCTCAGACACTAGGGGAAAGGGGGGAGTGGAGACCTCCTAGTCTGGTCTAGTGTCACCCTGTCTCAACTACCGTCCCTATATTGGCTCTTCACCAATCGCCGCACAGGTGCCTCTCCCTGACTTTCCCTGGCATATGGCTATGGCTAGGGAAGGAAGGAGATGAGCACTAGTCCATCTCCACTAAACTCTATAGATAACAAGGGTAGACAAACAGGGGGAGAATGCTTAGCTTTAGACAACTCCAAACAAATGCGTACACGACCTCAAGCTCCAGAGAGGACGAAATACTGCTCTTGCTAAAACCTCACAAGTAGTAATGAATATTGCCGGGACCTCCCTCTCAGACACACCAGGTATTTATACACCCAGGCCAGGCAGCTAATTAGCCAGATGGAGGTATCCTCTAAGAAGATGTCTGTAATGCCAAACGTAGAGATCTCCTGCAACAAACTGCAGGGCGACTGTCACCTCTGACACACCCGTGACAGTATCTCCCCCCTTCTCTACGAGTGGCCTCTGGACACTCAGGACTGGGTTTTTCAGGAAAACAGATGTGAAATGAGTGAACCAATCTGGGAATGTTCACCTCTGATGCTGAAACGCACATCCTCTCCTCTGGACCATAGCCTTTCCAGTGCATCAAGACGAAACGTTGCTGGGTTAATGACGGCGGTTATTTTATAGGGACCAATAAACCTAGGTCCCAGCTTCCAAGAAGGAACTTTCAATCTTATATTCCTGGTAGACAACCACACAAAGTCATTCACATTCAGGTCCGGACCTGGCAAGCGTTTTCTGTCAGCCATACGTTTATACCTGTCTCCCATGATCTTTAAATTACTCAGCACACCCTGCCATACCGAGGAGAGTGACGAACCAAACCGTTCCTCCTCGGGAACTCCTGAAGCTCCTCCCCCACGAAAGGTACCAAACTGTAGGTGACAACCGTATGCACCGAACATGCCTTCAGAATTTGGAAACAAACTGGGCCCCCGATCTGACACCACATCGGAGGGAAACCCGTGAAGCTTGACGATCTCATTTATGAACAACTGAGCGAGTGTCTTGGCATTTGGAAGCGCAGGCAATGCGACAAAATGAAACATTTTACTGAATCTATCTACTACCACCAAAACCACCATTTTGCTTGCAGAAACCGGTAGGTCAGTAATAAAATCCATGGACAAGTGTGTCCATGGCCTGCTAGGAATAGGTAGCGGAAGAAGAGTACCAGACGGATGGGTATTCGAAACTTTAGAACGCGCGCAAATACTCCAAGCAGCTACATGTTCAATTACATCCCGATGAAACCCCGGCCACCAAAAACGATGAGAGAGGAGGTCCGCGGTTGCCTTACCACCTGGATGCCCAGCAAGCACAAAGTTATGATGTTCCTTAATTACTTTGTGGTGCCGATTAGATGGTACAAATAACTTTCCTGAAGGGCAGGAGGCAGGGGCATCCCCCTGTGCCTCCAACACCTCAACCTTCAGTTCAGGATAAAGTGCCGAAATGACTACCCCTTTCTGTAATATCGGGGCAGGGTTCTCATGGTCACAACCACCAGGGAAGCTCCGGGACAAAGCAAAAGCCTTGACATTTTTGACCTGGATGAAAAGTGACAACAAAATTGAACCTAGTAAAAAACAGGGACCATCTGGCTTACCTAGGGTTGAGACGTTTAGCTGACTGGAGATATGACAGGTTCTTATGGTCAGTAATAACAGTAATAGGATGGACATCCCCCTCCAACCAATGTCTCCATTCCTCGAACACCAATTTGATCGCCAAAAGTTCCTTATTACCCACGTCATAATTTCTCTCAACCGAAGACAATTTTTTAGAAAAGAAGGCGCATGGACGCCATTTACCAGGGGACGAACCCTGAGACAACATAGCCCCAACCCTGACATCAGACGCATCAACCTCCACAATAAAGGGTTGAGAAACATCGGGTTGACTGAGTATAGGTGCAGTGGCAAAATGATTCTTTAAGGAAGAAAAAGCCTGTAAGTAAGCATCCGACCATTTGTAAAAATCAGACCCCTTCTTAGTCATGTCAGTAAGGGGTTTCACAATAACAGAGTCATTTTGAATGAATTTCCGGTAAAAATTAGTAAAGCCCAAAAAACGTTGTAGAGCCTTCAGGTTCTCGGGACATTCCCAGTCAAGGACTGCACGGATCTTCTCCGGATCCATCCGAAAACCCGAAGATGACAACAAGTACCCCAAAAACTGCACCTCCTGAACAGCAAAAACACATTTTTCTAGTTTGGCATAAAGTTTGTTATCCCTTAATATCTGGAGCACATGCTTAACATGCCCCCAATGAGTCTCAAAATCAGGTGAGTAAACCAAAATATCGTTCAGATAGACCACCACAAACTTCCCCACCAAATGATGGAAAATGTAATTTATGAAATGCTGGACTAACGCAGGTGCATTGGTCAAACCAAAAGGCATAACCAGACTCTCGAAATGTCCTTCTGGGATATTGAACGCTGTTTTCCAATCGTTCCCTTCGCTGATTCTAACCAGGTTGTAGGCTTCCCTTAGGCTATGTGCCCATGATGCAGAAATGCTGCATATTTTTTACGCTTCTCCCTGGCAGGAAAAACGCATGCGGATTTTACATGCGTTTTTCCCGCCAGGTAGAAGCGTTTGTCAAGCGTTTTTGCATGTGACGCGCCCCTGGGCCTGTGTCGCGCTGCGTTGCGCACGCGGGAGCCTACCCGGAGCCGGATCAGTGGAGGGTTGTAGTCTCGTGGCGGTGACCCGGTCCGTGCCCAGGGAGTCAAACTAGACGGCAGTCTATTAGTAGTAAATAGTTGATGACTACGCCACCCGTTGAGTGCAGCCAGGAAGCTGCTGCTGCAGGGCAGACCGCTGAGGCCGGTGGTAGGATTGTGCAGCGTGATAGTATAACCCCCAACGGGAGGGGTATGGCCTCAGGGCAGCCGACGTGGATGATGGGGGTAGCAGGAACCACTCAGAGACGGTACGGTGTAGTTCAGGGTCTTTACTGGTAACAACGACAGACCCTCCCGGAGTACTTGCTAGCAAACGGGGCCTGGTCAGTCTTTGAGCAGATGGGATCTCCCCTGGCCAGGCGTAGTTGTAGGCCTCCCAAACTGACTGTACTCTTCTGGCTACCTTGCTAGAAGCTGATGTAAGTAGCCCACGTCCCTGAGTGTACCGTGTGGTGCTCACCCGTATGGCCGGTGACTCGGGGCCTTCTAATGGCTTCCGCTCCACGATGGCGGTGCTGGTCCCACGCGTGTGACCGTGCCTTCGGGCTTCTGGGCCAGAGGACCTGAAATCCCCTGCCTGACGGATTCTGCTGCTGGGTAGGAGTTAGTCCCCACAGCCTCGGACTCCGGGTCCGGTAAAGAATCTTCTTAGTCAGGGCGAGCTCTGCAGCTGCCAGCCCCTGACTCCTTGTAACTCTGCTGTTTCCTATGCTGCTTCTTGTCTCCACTCTCCTTGTCTGACTCACCCTGCCTCAGCCCTGGGTTTATACAGGGGAAGTTCTTCCCCTCCCAAGACTGGGCAGGAGGTGTGGCATGCACAGGATCCCTGACCAAAGGACCTCCCACCTGCTCTCAGACATAACATTACATTACTGTGGAAAACCAGACCCCTGGGGTGCCACATTCCCCCCTAGTGAAATTTAGTACTCCGGGACTAAACACATTTAGAAAAACATAACAAAGTATAACAATAACAATACTATAAGAAAAACACATAAGATGGTTACGGCGTGTCCGCAACCGGATGCAGTCTTTGAAGAAAAGCAAAGGTGTCCATTTCACCAACACAGGGAGACGTAACCAGGTAGGGGTCTGTCCTACCCCGAGTCCTTAACAGTCTCTAGTCCATCCTGGGTTACGCTCCAACTATATACAAGGATTCCCGGTAAATCCACCAAGGTTTCCTAAAAACAACTGGAAACACAAAATTATACACAAGCAACAATACACAGATAAACATAAATAAAACTATTTTTACACTTCAAATTCTCCAGCGTGCGGGTAACTGGCCTCTAGTGGCCCTAGTGGACCTACGGAGCTGACTGTCTGGCCCTGAACTACAGGGTGTAGGAGCTGTCAAGGGTAAACTGGGCAGCTGTCTACCGGCTCTTTGTCTCACTAGGGGTACGGCAGGCTCACTATAAGCAGAGGGTTGATTCTCCTGTTCTACTCGTGTGGAGTCTTCTGCCTCCTGGACCGGCTGTTCTTCCAGCTCTACCCGTTGCTCCGTAGGTTCTTGGGATGATGGTTGGAGGAAGGTGAGTACGGGTACCACAACTGCACCATTGACTTGAGTCCAAGACCGAGGGAAGTCCCCGAGCACGGTACTAACCATATCTTCCCTTTCCTCTACGGGTCGATGGTCTTCTTGTTCTTCTTCAGGGTTCCTCAGTTGTTCGGGACACTTCTTCAGGTGGTCCCGGGATACAATGGCTGTGGTTTCCCCTCCGTCTTTACTGATGGTACAGACCTTCGGGTTCTCGTGGCTTGAGGGCAGTACGGTGTACGGGTCCTTCTCCCACTGGTCATCCAACTTGTGGAGCCGTCTTTTCCTCTTCAAGACCTGCTCTCCGGGTACCAGGGGAACAGCGGGAGCATACTGGTTGTAAGTCTTCTCTTGTCTTTCCCTAGCCTGACAGAGACTTCGCTCCACGCTCTCTTGTACTCTCCGGTACTGCTGCTGCCTCTCTGTGTCCCAGTCTGTTTCTGGTGAAGTGTCCTCAGGTGTCAGGACTCCCATTTCCAGGTCAACAGGTAACTTACCAGGTCTCGCCCTCATTAGGTAAGCCGGGGTACAGTTGGTGGAACCTACCGGGATGTGGTTGTATAGGTCCACCAGATCGGGCAACTTCTCAGGCCACAGACTGCGTTCTTCCAGGGGCAATGTTTTTAGAAGATCCATTACCACCTGGTTCATTTTTTCACAAAGTCCATTAGTTTGCGGATGGTAGGGTGTCGTCCTTATCTTCCGGCAGCCATACAGATTGCAGAATTCCTGGAAGACCTCCGCTTCAAAGGCAGGTCCCTGGTCCGTCAGCACTTGGTCCGGGTACCCGTGTGGACGGCAGAAGTGCTGCTGGAAGGCTCTAGCTGCTGTTTGAGCCGTTAAGTCCTTGACGGGGACGACAACCAGGAACCGGGAGTAATGATCCACGATGGTTAACGCGTAGACGTAGCCACTTCTGCTTGGGGTCAGTTTTACATGATCCAAGGCTACCAGTTCCAACGGTTGCCGGGTGACGATGGACTGCAGGGGAGTCTTCTGGCTGGCCCGGTCCTTCCTTCTCAGATTGCACGGGCCACAGTCTCTGCACCACTTCTCGATGGTTCCCCTCATGCCTACCCAGTGGAACCGCTCGCGCAGCAGGAACTCCAGCTTTTTCCACCCGAAGTGTCCAGCTCCGTCGTGGTATGCCTCCATCACCATGGCTGCGTCTCTTCGTGGCACCACTACTTGCCAGAGTAGTTCATGCGTCCGGGAGTTGACCATTCTGCGGCACAACTTCCCCTTGTAAAGGAATAGTCGACTCTTCTCCGCCCATAGTTGTTTGGCTTCCTCCGGAGCGTCTGGTTCAAGGCGAGCCTCCGGCCGAGTCAGCATCTCCTTCACCAGTCGGACGGCAGGGTCGCTGTCTTGCGTTTCCGCCCAGTTGTAGTGGGGTAAGGGGTTCAACGTAGCAGCCTGCTTACCCCTTACCCGGTGGGAATACTGGATAGTCCCATGACGGTGGAACGCAGGGAGTTCAACTTCTTCCAGTCCCTCCGGATCTTCTCCTTCGTCCGGCAGGTTGGGCATCCTGGACAGGGCATCCGCGTTAGTATTGGAGCGTCCTGCCCGGTATTTGATTGTGAACTCGTAGTTGGACAGACGGGCCATCCACCTCTGCTCCAGGGCACCGAGTCTTGCCGTGTCCAGGTGTGTCAACGGGTTGTTATCCGTGTATACGGTGAACCGGGAAGAAGCGAGGTAATGCCTAAAGCGCTCGGTGACTGCCCATACCACGGCCAGGAACTCTAGCTTAAATGAGCTGTAATTCTCGGGGTTCCTTTCGGTGGGTCGCAGTTTTCGGCTGGCATAGGAGATTACTCGTTCTCTCCCCTGCTGAATCTGGGACAGTACGGCTCCTAGCCCGATGTTACTGGCGTCGGTGTAGAGGATGAAGGGCTGGCTATAGTCCGGGTACGCCAAGATTTCATCCCCCGTGAGGGCCATCTTCAGCTGGCGGAAGGACTCTTCTTCTAGCTCTTCCCATTTGAAGGGCGGCTTCTGGTTCTTGGCCTTTCGGGACTGGCCTATCAGGAGGTCCTGCATAGGCGCTGCCTTTTTGGTGAAACCGGGAATAAACCTTCGGTAGTAGCCTACCAACCCTAGGAACTGCCGCACTTCTTTTACGCTGGAGGGGCTTGGCCATCCCTTAATTGCGGTGATCTTATCGGGGTCGGGAGCCACTCCGTCAGCGCTCACCACGTGTCCCAGGTATTGCACCTTTGGTTTCAGGAGGTGACACTTGGAGGGTTTCACCTTTAGGCCGTAACTCGCCAGAGCTTCGAACACCTCCGCCAGGTGTTTCAGGTGGTCCTCATAAGTTTTGGAGTATACGATGACATCGTCCAGGTACAACAGGACCGTCTCGAAGTTTCTGTGGCCCAGACAGCACTCCATTAATCGTTGGAAGGTTCCTGGGGCGTTGCAGAGTCCGAACGGCATGCAGGTGAACTCGCTAAGTCCCATCGGGGTGGTGAATGCGGTCTTCTCCCGGTCCGCCTCTGCTACAGGAACCTGCCAGTACCCGCTAGTGAGATCCAAGGTAGAGAAGAAGTTAGCAGATCTTAAAGCAGCCAATGACTCCTCTATCCTTGGTAAGGGGTACGCATCCTTGTGTGTGATACGGTTGATTTTCCGGTAATCTACACACATCCTCATGGTGTTGTCTTTCTTTTTGACTAAAACTAGTGGGGCTGCCCAGGGGCTACAGCTATCCCGGATTACCCCAGCCTCCTTCATGTCTCTAAGCATCCCCTTGGCGTGTTGGTAATGTGCAGGGGGTACGGGTCGATACCTCTCTTTTATGGGAGGATGATCTCCCGTGGGGATGCGGTGTTCTACCCCCTTGACTCGCCCGAAGTCTAACGGGTGTTTACTAAACACTCTCTCATACTCTTGAACCACCCGATAGACTCCTTGTTTCTGATGTGAGGGAGTGGAATCAGTACCCAAATGTAGTTGCTGACACCAGTCCTCCATGTCTTTCTTAGAGCCGTTACCTTCCTCCGGGTGAGATGGAGGCAAGGGTTCCACAGATTGTATAGAATTTTGATTAGTGGTATATAATTTGGCTAGCGTGGCATACCGGGGCAGGTACACTTCCCTCTCCCCGATATTTATTATGCGAATGGGCACCCTCCCATGGCGTACATTGACCACCCCCCGTGCTGTCAAAATGGTGGGCCTACTGTCTGAGTAAACTGGTTCTACCATTGCCTGGTAATCTCTACCTCTCAGACCAATAGCTGCCCGGCACCAAATCATCATTTCACTTTTTGGGGGCATGGCAATAGGAAAAGGGTCACACATTCTTACGCTACCAATCTCACCGCCGGAGAGTTCCACTTGTTGCCGTTGCATCAGTGCCCGGATCTCTTTCTGGAGCACCCGCTGCTCGCCGGAGCTGGCGTTCTTGGCAACCTGCTGTAAAAGGAAAATCACCTCTGCAAGACAATTTTCAATTACGTTAGTTCCTAGAGTTATTTTTGGGTGACTCTCATGTTTATCAATATCTACAATGATCAGTCCCTGTGCGGCCAGTTCGACTCTACCGATTTTGAGGGTCACCTCTTTAAATCCGATCTGTGGCACGGGCTGGCCATTGCTGGCGATGATACTCAAGTCGTCGTCAGGGTAGCGGGTAATATCCGAGTCATTCCAGTACTGCTTGAAGAGCACGTACGGGATGGTGGTGACCTGTGACCCGGTATCCAGTAGGGCACTCATGGGAATGCCATCCAGTACCACAGGCAAGACTGGACGTCCTCCCACATATCTGTCGCGCCAGTTCGATGGGCCTGGTGATCTTTTTCCTGGGGGTTGGCCCTCTACCCCAGGTTGTGCCCGTTTAAAGAACAGTACCTTTCCATATGTCCGGGTTGATTGCAGCGGCGGCAGATGGGTCGTCCGTCCTCGCTGTATCGGTCACTGGGTCTTCCTCTGGCCGGTGGGGTCCTCCTTGGTCGACGCCACGGGATGTCCTCCGGTCCGGATGCCAGCTGGATCTTCCCTGGGGTGGAAACCTGTAAAGACTGCACAGTTCGGGTTAGCGCAGCAACGCTCTTAGCTAGCTCTTGGACCTGATGGTGTAGGTCTGGAGCCGGGTCATTGTCCAAAGCCTGCGCATCAGCTCCCACAGGCCCTGCCGACAAGGGCGCCGCCTCCTGGTGGTAAGTGATAGCTGGGCGCCTGTGGGTAACAACGCCACCCGGTGCTGGTTCTCGGAGGACCCGGATAGCTCTATCCTTGAACTGTGCAAAGTCCAGATGGGGATCCTGTAAGGCCATTGCCCGCAACTGGGTTCGGTGGGCATTGCAATATAAACCCTCTATAAATTGTTCAGTCAATAGCCTGTCCTCGTTTCCCACCCCATCAGGGTCGGTCTGCTTTATGGCCCTCAGGGCCTCTTGTAGGTTTAGTGCATAGTCCCTTATACTCTCATGCGCTCGCTGCTTGCACCCGTAGAATCTAAGCTTAATCTCGGCTGAGGTGCGGGTATCAAAGGTGTCCTTCAGCCGGGTTAGTATCCCTGCGACAGTCTTCCTCCCAGGTGGCCAGGATTTTACTTCCCTTTTGGCTGCCCCGGTTAGTTGGGCCACCAGGATGCTCACTTTTTGCTCTTCTGTGAGGGGGTACACCTGGAAGAGGCTATCCAGCTTTTCTCTAAAGTCATGCAGGGTATGTGACTCCCCTGAGTACTGGGGTAGCCAAGCTGCTCCCGGGATATAGGGCATGGTGAAGGGCATAACTGCAGCAGCGGTAGCGCTGGCGGGGGTTGAGGCAGTGAAGCTCTCCTCCGTATCCGACATCTTCCTCCCCCCTAGTGGACCGTGGCCTACCTTGCGATGATCCTCTTCCGTAGGCCGCGGCTCCGCAGTGGATCGTCAGGGTTGAGGACCTTCCGTCGCGCTCCTGTGACGTCGGCGTCTGCTGGGCTCCTTCCAGGACCTTACGCAACGTCCGGACGTGAGGCGGGGCTTCAGTTCTCGCGCGCTTTCGGAGTCCACGCCCCTCTTCTTCCCGCGCGACGTCCTCAAGATGGCGTCCAATGGCGGGAAAACTCCACGGATGGCGGGAAGAAGGTCGAAGATGGCGCCGGATGGCGGGAAAACTTCGCGGATGGCGGGAAGAAGGTAGAAGATGGCGCCGGATGGCGGGAAACCTTCACCACTGGTAAGTTTGAACAGTCTTTGCTTTTCAGGCACGCAGTACCCGGTGGTTGCGGGCACGAAATCCTGCCGACTACGCCAAAGTTGACGCGCCCCTGGGCCTGTGTCGCGCTGCGTTGCGCACGCGGGAGCCTACCCGGAGCCGGATCAGTGGAGGGTTGTAGTCTCGTGGCGGTGACCCGGTCCGTGCCCAGGGAGTCAAACTAGACGGCAGTCTATTAGTAGTAAATAGTTGATGACTACGCCACCCGTTGAGTGCAGCCAGGAAGCTGCTGCTGCAGGGCAGACCGCTGAGGCCGGTGGTAGGATTGTGCAGCGTGATAGTATAACCCCCAACGGGAGGGGTATGGCCTCAGGGCAGCCGACGTGGATGATGGGGGTAGCAGGAACCACTCAGAGACGGTACGGTGTAGTTCAGGGTCTTTACTGGTAACAACGACAGACCCTCCCGGAGTACTTGCTAGCAAACGGGGCCTGGTCAGTCTTTGAGCAGATGGGATCTCCCCTGGCCAGGCGTAGTTGTAGGCCTCCCAAACTGACTGTACTCTTCTGGCTACCTTGCTAGAAGCTGATGTAAGTAGCCCACGTCCCTGAGTGTACCGTGTGGTGCTCACCCGTATGGCCGGTGACTCGGGGCCTTCTAATGGCTTCCGCTCCACGATGGCGGTGCTGGTCCCACGCGTGTGACCGTGCCTTCGGGCTTCTGGGCCAGAGGACCTGAAATCCCCTGCCTGACGGATTCTGCTGCTGGGTAGGAGTTAGTCCCCACAGCCTCGGACTCCGGGTCCGGTAAAGAATCTTCTTAGTCAGGGCGAGCTCTGCAGCTGCCAGCCCCTGACTCCTTGTAACTCTGCTGTTTCCTATGCTGCTTCTTGTCTCCACTCTCCTTGTCTGACTCACCCTGCCTCAGCCCTGGGTTTATACAGGGGAAGTTCTTCCCCTCCCAAGACTGGGCAGGAGGTGTGGCATGCACAGGATCCCTGACCAAAGGACCTCCCACCTGCTCTCAGACATAACATTACATTACTGTGGAAAACCAGACCCCTGGGGTGCCACACATGCATTTCTGCATGCGGGTTATCAAGCGCTTTTCCAAGCGATTTTAGCATCACTTGGAAAAGTGCTTGACAACTTGGTCACACTATATAAATTCATGTAAAAGGCATGGATTTATATAGTGTGACCAAGTAATAGTTTAAAAAAAAGAATAAGAATGGTAAAAAATAAAAAATAAAGATTATACTTACCTTCCGATGGCCCCCGGTCTCCTTCTCCACTCTGTCCGGTCTCCCCGGTGTCTCGCGGTGGTGTGAAGGACCTTCGATGACGTCATTGAGTCATGTGACAGGTCACGCGACCACCGACGTCCTCACACCACCGCGAGCCGCCCAACACATCGCACGCATTGCTGAGGAGGCCGGGGGCCATCGGAAGGTAAGTATAATCTTTATTTTTTATTTTAAATTCTTTTTTTTTACAGTTTCTACGGTACCCAGGTCTGGAAGAGAGTCTCCTCTCCTCCAGACCTAGGTACCATCCGCACATTGAATCGTGTGATATCTGCATGTGCAGATGCAGTGATGCGGATGTCACGCGGTCCGATGCAAGTCAATGGCGGCGATTACGCTGCTTGTCCGCAAAATTAATGGACATGCTGCGTATTGTTCCGCAATGATAATCCGCAGCGGAAATTTCCGCAGCATGTGCACAGCACATGCGGATTATCATTGGGGACCATGGGGCACGTATTACCAAGCGTTTTTTAAGCGTTTCCGCTGTGGAAATTCCGCGGCAGAAACGCTTGAAAAACGCGTAGAGGGCACGCAGCCATAAATCCAACTTGGAGAATACCTTAGCTCCCACAACCTGGCTGAACAAATCAGGAATCAGAGGAAGAGGGTATGGATCCCAGATGGTAATTTGATTTAATTCCAGGAAATCTAAACAGGGAAGTAGACCGCCATCATTTTTCTTCACAAAGAAGAACCCTGCCGCCACGGGCAAAGATGAGGGTCTGATATGTCCCTTCTCCAGACTTTCCGCAATGAAATCTTTCATGGCTTGTCTCTCAGGGCCAGAAAGATTATACAGTCTGGACTTCGGTAGTTTAGCTTCGGGGGTAAGGTTAATAGGACAGTGATAAGCACGATGAGGAGGCAAATCCTGACACCCCTCTCAGAAAAAATGTCCTCAAAACCAGACAGAAAAGCAGGTAATATTTCCATAGAGACAGTAGCAAGGGAAATATCTAAACAGTTCTCATGGCAGTAATCTCCCCAGTCACTAATCTCCCCAGTTTGCCAATCCACCAACGGATTATGTTTAACAAGCCAAGGGATACCCAAGACAATCGGTGTGGGAAGATTGTCCAGAACATAGCAAGGGATTATTTCACAATGAACTGACCCCACCCTCAGTTTTACATTATGCACAATCTGAGTAAATGCTTTCTGTGCAAGTGGTGCCGAGTCGAGGGCAAAAATGGAAATAGGTTATCTAAAGTACAGCAAGCATCCACCATGCTGACTCCGACTCCACTGTCAACAAACATAGAAATTTTCTCGGTTTTGCTCTCTAGCACCACCTCTGCTGTCAGGACAAAGCGGGAACTGCAGTTTGGCCACAAATGCACCCCTTGTTTATCCAACTCCAGACTACCAAGAGTTAATCGAGTCTCCTTTTCTTTAGGAATTGAAGGACAGGTCCCAGCTAGTGTTGAGTGAGTATGTTCTGTTAACCCTTTCGCCGAGTACGCTCGGGCGAGCTCCGAGTATTTATAGCTGCTCGGTGATATGGTTGAATCACTTCCGTGTGCATGATTTGCGACTGTTTGACAGCTTTATTACATGGGAGGAATGTCTATTTCTTACACATTCCTTACATGTAATAAAGCTGCCAAACAGTTGCAAATCATGCACACGGGAGTGATTCAACCTTATCACCGAGCAGCTATAAATACTCGGAGCTCGGCCCGAGCGTACTCGGACAGAACATACTCGCTCAACACTAGTCCCAACAAAATGGCCCCTTTTCCCACAAAAAAAAGCATATGCCTTTTTTCTTGCGAATCTACGGGGAGATGTATGATGCAGAGTCACCCCCCAACTGCATGGGTTCATCCACCTCCTCCAGACCGCTCCCCTGACAGAGGTACACAACCCCGACAAGAAGGCCGGAGAAGGTGGTTTCACCCGTCTATCCCAAAGGAATCTATTTAGACGTATGGCCAAAGACATGGCAGCCTCCAAGGACTGAGGGATTTGATATACTGCCAAGGCATCTTTCAACCTTTCAGTAGCCCCTCACAAAATTGACTTCTAATGGCTAAGTCATTCCATTTGGAATCCGTTGCCCATCTACGGAATTCCAAAGTGTACGTCTTCACTGACCGATTTCCCTGCTGAAGGCGACGTATCCTAGACTCAGCCAAGGTGACTCAATCAGGGTCATCATGGATAAGTGCCAGAGCCCCGAAACACCCCTCCACAGACTGGAGACAAACTGAGTCCTGCGGTAAAAAAAACGCCCAGGATTGAGGATCGCCCTGCAGTAGAGAGATCACAATTCCAACCCATTGCTCCTCATTTCCAGCGTAATAGGTACGAAGTTTAAAATACAATTTGCAGGCCTCCTTGAATACAAAAAACTTGTCCCTACCTCCAGAAAACCTGTCCGGGAGGGCAACCTTGGGTTCAGGCTGGGCAGGCCTACCTGCAGAGACCCCCATATTGGCGACCTGTAGCCGCTGATGCTGCTGCTGTAACCTCACCGCGGAGGTCATTCACCTCCAGAGACAGCCTGTGCAGCCTGAAGCTCATAAAGAGAATGCCAAGAGTGTGCAAAGCAGTCATCAAAGCAAAAGGTGGCTACTTTGAAGAACCTAGAATATAAAACATATTTTCAGTTGTGTCACACTTCTTTGTTAAGTATATAATTCCACATGTGTTAATTTGTAGTTTTGATGCCTTCAGTGTGAATGTACAATTTTCATAGTCATGAAAATACAGAAAAATCTTTAAATGAGAAGGTGTGTCCAAACTTTTGGTCTGTACTGTATATATATATATATATATATATATATATATATTTGTGTATATATATATATATATATATATATATATATATATATACACACACACACTGTATATAAATACACTCTTTGTTTAAGAAAAGTTTGTTTTTTCCATTTTTATAAGTCCAACTTGAACCTGTGATCACTGTAATATTATTGTGTAAAATTACTGATTTCCAAGAAGCCCAACCACAGACTCTGGATGAGTCCTATAGTTAAAGGGGTTGTCCATTCTCAGAATAAAAAGCTGCATTTGCTGTATGTGACCGCAGACTGCCAGACTGTAACAGTATGCAATATGCAAAATAATTACAAATTTCTCTGACACTTTGGATACTTTCTGTTGTGCAATATACATGCTGTCACAATTCCCGAGTATTCCTCGTGATGACTGGATAGATGCGAATCAGTGGCCTCAGTGGTAAAGTGACTGATACTCGGGATGTCATCACTTCTTTAGCGTGGTGAACAATCAACTTTCCTTTTATTCTGAGGCTGAAGTCACATTCCCATATAACTATGCGTATTAAAAAAAAGTCTTGAAATCTTCCAGTTTTAATACTGCTCATTGAGTCCAGTGCAGGCAGAGCAGAGATTCATTTGTTTCATTATCATCACAGACAGGATTACAATGAAAGGTATCTCCACTGTATAGATAGCACAGGATCTACCATTCACAATACGTGATGGTCACAGCTCACCTCTTCTCCCTCCCTGCATAATGACCACTGCACAGATCACAGAACTTATGGAGAAACTCTATCATAGAAGTCAGTGGAGAGAATGTATTAAGGGTTGTGCATAGTGTTGAGCATTCCGATACTGAAATATCGGGTATCGGCCGATATTCGCGGTATCGGAATTCCGATACTTAATTCCGATACTTTTACAATATCGAATACCGGAATCGGAAGTTCCCATAATGCCTGCGCTCTGCAGTGTCTCTGAAGGATGACAAGCTGGATGGCAGCGCTCAGCTGAGATCCAGCCTGTCATCAGAATGCCATCCCAGCGTGGGAGAATTCTCCTGATTGTTTAAAAGCCGGCGGGCGGTAAAAAGCCGCCGGCTTTTAAACAATCACACAGCCCCATACTGCTTCCCCGCAGCCTCCCACCCCGAACCTCCGCTCCCCTCGCCACCTCCCATCCCGATCGTAAGTTAGGACCGGGCGGGGAGCGCAGCACCAAGGAGCGGGGAGCGAAGGACCCTGGCGGGGAAGCCGGCAGTGAAAAGACTTCACCGCCGGCTTTCCCGTTCTGTGCTGCGCTTTCCCGCCGGATATTTCAAATGAACAGCTGAGGTATCAGCTGATGCCGATCAGCTGTTCATTTGAAGTCGCCGCGTTGCCCTCAGAGGGTTCATGTGAGTTCATGCTTGACTGCATGAACTCACATGAACTTTCCCACGGCCGCACAGGTCAGCCTCACCTCCCAGACCCGTCATGATTGGTGTGTGTGGGTGTCTGTGCGATGTCTGTGGGTGTGTGCGATGTCTGTGCGATGTCTGTGCGATGTGTGCGGGTGTGCGCGGTGTCTGTGCGATGTGTGCGGGTGTGTGCGTGCAGGCAGACATAGGCCGATGTGACACTACTACTCCCATCGGCCTATGTCTGTCCCCCGTCCACTCGTGCCAGCAGGATCAGCTCGATGGGAGCAGTAGTTCCCATCAGCCTGATCCTGCTATATAAATTGCCCTACTGTGTCCCCAATAAATGTTAAATACATGTCATTGGTGGCCAGTGGTTACCTACAATAAATTAGTGTATACATTACCTGTCCCTGCCCATCGCCACCTAAAATAAAGTAAAAAATAAAAAACTACACCTATACTCACCTAGACACCTAATTCCCCGAAGCCATCAATCTCCTGTAATAAAATATAAAATAATAAACCACAGCCTTATCCTTACCCCTCCGTAGTAGTCCACGAGTGTCCCACGATGATCTCCAGTTTAGAGCAGCCACATAGAATGTGACCGCTCTGAACCGCTGCCGCCGCTAGAATGATGGGGCCGTAAAGCAGCCCCGTCATTGCATAAGCGGGTTCGCCGGAGTTCAGGCAGCGCTGCTCCGGTTAGCTGCTTTACGGCCCCGCTGTACCGTGAGAAATTCCCACGGTACAGCAGTGCCGTAAAGGAGGTCTCCGGAGCTGCGCTGCCTGAATGCACTCCGGTGACCTCAGTCAGTGGCTCCCGCTGCCGGGAGCGGACGTGTTCCCGGCAGTGTGAGCCTACAGCAGCCATGCACAGCTGTCACCATCTCCAGATGTGACAGCTGTGCATGGGAGATCAGCGCAGGAACGTGGACAGGTAACTATTTTTTTTTAGTAAACTAAGAATTAAATAAAATGGTGTGTTTTATTTCAAATAAATTATTTTTTTCTGGGTGTAGTGTGTGTTTTTTCTTTTTAACACTTTGTAGGTTAGTAATGGGGGTGTCTTATAGACGCCCATCATTACTAACCTGGGCTTCATGGCAGCTGGCGCTGACATGAACCCCAGCCCTATTACCCCCTGCCACCACACCAGGGCAGCGTGGAAGAGCGAGGCTAAGTGCCAGAATTGGCGCATCCTGTGGATGCGCCATTTCTGGGGCGGCTGACGGCTGGTGTTTCTAGCCTGGGAGGGGGCCAATATTCATGGCACCCTTCCTGGGCTATTAATATCAGCCCCCAGCTGTCTGCCTAGCCTTTGCTAGCTATTAAAATAGGGGGGACCCCACATCATTTTTTGGGGGGGGTCCCCCATTTTAATAGCTAGTAAAGGCTAGGTATTCAGCTGGGGGCTGATATTAGTTGCCCGGGAAGCTCCGTGGGTATTACCCCTTTCCCAGGCTTCAAACATCTTCCCCAGCCGTCTGCTTAACCTCCGCTAGAGACTAAAATTATGGGGGATCCCACGCCAATTTTTTTTTAAATAAATCCTTTATTTTAACACTAAATGACATTTGATGAGTTAATAAAGATGCAGTCCCTAAATTATTATTTATTTTTTAATTAATTTTTCCCAAAAATTTTGACGTGGGCTTTGCCATATTTTTGTATGCCAGTCAGGTACAGCATCCAGCTTCTATGAACGCGCCATTTTCCGGGGCGGCTGCGGACTGCAATTTGCAGCGGGTGGGGCCCAGAAAGCTTGGGCCTCCCTGCGCTGCAGATTCCAGCCCCCAGCTGCCTAGTTGTACCTGGCTGGACACAAAAATAGGGCGAAGCTCCACGTATTTTTTTTTTTAATTATTTCATGAAATTCATGAAATAATAAAGAAAAAAAGGGCTTCCCTATATTGTTGTGTCCGGCCAGGTACAAATAGGCAGCTGGTGGTTGGGGGCAGCCCGTTCCTGCCTGCTGTACCTGGCTGGACCCAAATATAGTGCGAAGCTCCACGTCAATTTTTTTTTAATTATTTCATGAAGTAATTTTTTAAAAAAAGGGCTTCCCTATATTGTTGTGTCCGGCCAGGTACAAATAGGCAGCTGGTGGTTGGGGGCAGCCCGTTCCTGCCTGCTGTACCTGGCTGGACACAAATATAGTGCAAAGCCCCACGTCAATTTTTTTTTAATTATTTCAGAAAATTCATGAAATAATTTTAAAAAAATTGATGTGGGGCTTCGTCCTATATATGTGTCCAGCCAGGTACAGCAGGCAGGAACGGGCTGCCCCCAACCAACAGCTGCCTATTTGTACCTGGCCGGACACAACAATATAGGGAAGCCCTTTTTTTCTTAATTATTTCCTACAAGGAAAGAAAGGGTTTATTTTCATTCCGATATTTGTGTCCCATTGACTTGCATTGGTTTCCGGTGTCGGAATCGGCGATATCCGATACTTTTTGAGTATCGGTCCGATCCAATCCGATACGATATTTCCTGATATCGGAAGGTATCGCTGAACACTAGTTGTGCACCAAAATTGTGTGGGAGAAAAAGAAGCAAATTTTGCCACAGCACCTCATTTGCTCAAAATTGTGTGCCGTGTTTCAATCTAGTATATATTACAGCACGATTATAGAAGAGTTCAAGTATCTCTGCTTGGCAGATTTTTCGAGGCTATTGCGTTTGCTGACACATAGCTTCATTGTAAATTAAGTACACCTGTCACGGGTGTGTCAGGTGTAATAGACAGTTGCCCTGGATCTGGCTGTAGAATGTTCTGCGTTTGTCATTACAGATGCCTTCTTAATCCTTCTTCCTTTTGGATCCAGCAGCAACCTCCCTCCTGCTGCTGATTGACACACCCTTGCCTGGGAGTTAAAAACACTCAGTTTGCTCCAAGAAGTTGCCGGTGATACTTCTATGTACCATTGTGCAGGCTTGGAGCACTAGCATTCGGCTAGCTTCTTCTCTGCTGCCCTTGGAGGACAGTTGGCATTACTCCTCTGGTGTGTGCTCAAGCTAAGTTTATCCCCTTTGTTTGTCTATCTTGTTGTCTTTAGTTTGTAATGGGGCCTGACCAGTGCTCACCCCTCCCCCTCATTATCTAGGGACAAGCTCGAGGAACATCCAGGGCTTAGGTTTCTGCTCGGCGATAGGTGTGGAACCAATATAGGGACGGAAGGGTAGGCAGAGTGATATTAAATCTGCCTAGGGGTCTCCACTCCCCCTTTCCCTAGTGTTTGGGCTTCCTCCCCCTCTTCCCTTCGTGTTGCACTTTGTCTTTCCCACACCTTGCGTGACAACACCCCCATGGCCGATGAAGGATGTGTATCTATTACTCCATATACTATATATATAGAAGTCTGACCATTGATAAGATGGTTCTGGTACAGATATTATCTTATCTCAATGTACATCACTGGATAGCGCACATAATCAATTCCTGTTAATATGTAACATCGTTTACACTTTGCCATCTTATGGTATGGAAAGACGACAGACTCTAACCTTAAAAGACAACTAAAATATAGTTCTCTCTATTCATAAACTGTGAATGTGCAAGGAAAATGCCAAAGCATTTGGTGAATTAATGCAGTATTCCGCCCCTGTGTGATAACCAGAGGGGGTGGGTGGAATGTGGCCATTGATTGAACACACAGTTTATATTAAAGTGGTTGCCTACTACTTTAAAAATGAATGAGCTATCATCAGGATAGGTCATCAATATCAGATCCATGGGGATCCAGCACCCGCACCGCCACTGATCAGATCTTATCAGCTCCAGCAGCAGCCCCATGTAAACAGTGTATGGAGCAGAAAGGTCAGTAAATATTAATAAAATGACCCTTGTTTTTCAACAGTTGTCACATATGCTTGGACTTGTTTTTGCAGCCAGGATACAAATCCAGAACTAAGAGTGGAATTACATGATAGGAAATGGTATACGGCACTCCGAAGAGATGTGCAGGTGCCCAAGTTGGGTTACAATCCGTAACAGTAGGTAGATGAAAACTCAGCACTCAAATGGATGAAATGAAAAAAGGAATATTTATTTGTGCAATCCATTAAAGTCAGGTCCTATATCTGTATCTTCATCAGAATGATAGAGATTGCATGAGGTCAAGAAGAGGAAGAATGTAAGCAGCGCTTTGGAGGGTGTGACGTATGGATGTGCTGCGCAGAATGGACTTACATCATTTGGTTGACTATACACCAAACTAAACTGTTTGCAATCTCAAAATTCATAAGCAAAAAAAGGTTGTTGCAAGACATTTTAAATATGACATTAAATTTGAGTTCTGCACTTATGTTGTCCATGAATAATAAGAATCAAATCAATCACAACACAGACTCTAATAACTTATAATGGCCTCCGAAAGAGTTTCGTCATGGTGTTTGTCAGTTTTGACAGGAAAGAAGAATACTTCTTTCCTTCAAATATAACAGAATCTAATTGATTTTTCAATGCAAATGTGAACACGGTCTGTGTTTCTAATGCATCTAAAACAAAAATGAGGCAACTTTGCACTTGGTCTGAATTATATTCTGTGGCTACCGCTCCTGCGCTGAGCTATGTGATCAATCTCGTTTTCACAAAAATACATGTGTAGTCTGATCCTGCAGTCATACAGCCTACAATTTGTTCCCTACATTTTTCTAACATATGTTTGTAGGGTGGCAAGAAATAGTGGACTGTCAGAAGGTAATTGGCTGGGAAATCAGACTACACAGGGTTTTATTGTAGTATGTTACCATGGAGACATACAGTTCTCCATAGGGAACTTTTTAACTAAGACTTTTTGTAAACTATTGAAACTATTTGAAAAGTTGCTTTATTTTATTTTTAAAAAACAAATGTGGAATAAATGTCATGGTGGATCTTCCCTTTGAGGTTTCAGTTAATGGTAATTGTTAATATTTACTTAACTGTCACCTTTATATTTCATTACAGATAACAAATATAACGATCCTACCATTCACGAGGTCCTAGGGACACAGTGAATCATAGCTATTCAGTTAGGTGACAATGGATAGATCATTGCCAGTCATTGCTTTAGCTCGGTGGTGTGTCCCTTGTTCTCTAGTGCTCTGTTATTTTGATCTTTTGCTGCCTAACCTTGGACCTTGCCTTTAACCATCCATTTGCCTAGCCCCTTTGTCTTGATCCCAGAATTCTGACCTCGGACTGTGATCTGTTTACTCCTTTGCCTTGCCCCTCTCTTTAAGACGAACTCTCTTGGTATTTGACCCCGGACCCTTAACTCCCCTGCCTCACGTCTTGTCCGTGAGAAGTGATATTTACAAGCGTCGCAACAAACAACAAAAAACAGTAAATACCAAATAAGTAACTTTATTTACAATGCAGCTGCATGATAAAAAAAAACTAGAGCTGAAATGTAAAATCCTAAAATATTCTGTACCACAATATGTAAATATCTGTAAAAATAAGAATCTAAATAAAAAAAAAGTCAGAGTTCTGAACACCTGTAAGTAGCAAAAGTCGTTTTCAGCCATTGTCAGTTCTTTGCAGCTGTAGAGAAGAGATTTATAGGTTTATTCTTCATGGAACTTTCATCCGAGAAAAAGATAAGAAAAAAGACTTGGATGTGATGACCTGCACTCGACACGTGGGACACGTCTGCTTCTTGCACAGCCATTTTTCTATACACTGTGGAGGATAAACAATTCAGTAAACGTCATAATTCATTTTGAAAGATAACTTTGGTCAGTGTTACTGAGAACCTAACAAGTGTTCACTGCAGGATAGCAGAAGTCAGATGTCTGCACACCAGGATATGAATACTGGATTGTTAATATGGACGATGTCTTATGTGAAAGGAAAGCATTTGCCATACGCTTAGTCGCCAGGGCCTGAGTGTGACTGATATCTCTGTGCCCCCTAGAGATATGCCAGTTCTTAAAGGTTGTTCAATTTCAAATATAATTCGTTGCTCACTGCATTTTGTTTTAAAAACAAAGCTATACTCACCTTCCCCAGGTCCCCAGCTCCTGGTATGTGGCATTGGATGGGTCGCAGACATCACCTTGACAGCCCAGTCAATCAGTGAGCCTACCAGCCCTGAAAGGGGCAATCTAGTGTAGACGCAAAGCCCAGCTCCGAGCCGCTGAGCTGTCAAAGTGACATCAGCACCGCAGCCAAGGCTAGATACTGGGAATAGCAGTGGACCCTGGGAAAGTGAATTCAGAGGAGTTTGGATTTTTTAAAAACAAGATGCAGCGAAGGATGAATTATGTTTGAAAGGGAACAATTGATTTGAGTTTTCTAATAACAATTTAAAAAAGCACTTCAGCAATATAGGAAGCACTTCAGCAATATTCACACGTGTAACGATTCCACCCCTCAGTGTGTCTTAGGACACAGTGATTGACAGCTCAGTCGTCCAGTCTAGTGCAGGGGCGTGCTGAGCGGTCTGTGCTGTGATTGACAGCTCAGTAGTCCAGTCTGGTGCAGGGGCGTGCTGAGCTATCTGTGCAGTGATTGACAGCTGAGTTGTCCAATCTGGTGCAGGGGCATACTGAGCTGTCTGTGTTTTTATTGACAGTTCCGTCATTCAATCTGAGACTCGGAGGTACTGCGCTCTCGTCAGATGCTCCCTGTTCCCTTGAATACTCAGCTACTTGACTGGGCTGGCAGCCCCAGATATCTGTCAGCCGTAACTTCAGCTCAGTTTGGTTTGTTTTCTCTGTGCCTAGTGCTTTTCTAGTTGATCTGTCGCTGCCTAACCTTGGACCTCGTTCTGACCATCCATCTGTTTAACCCCTTTGCTGCGATCCGCTATCCTCCCGGTATTTTGACCTCGAACCGTTACCTGACTACAACTTTGTTTCTTCCCTCTGTTTATGACGTACCCTCCTGGTTATTGACCTCGGACTCCTTGACTATCCCGACTCAAGGCTTGTCCGTGAGAAGTGACTCAGCATCATAACATGTAGTGATAACTCAGTAGCAATATTCTACGTGTCTGACTTGTGTCATCTCAGCTCACTTGCTAACATACATTTTTCTTTTTTTCATTACAGACATCTTTGATCTCAAGTCTAACCACCAGTCCAGTACATGGTGGTGTAAACAGGAAGTCAGTCTCTGACTTCCTATTAATTACAGAATGGCAGCATTATCTATCAAATCACTCCTGACAACTCGCAGACCGCTTCCCACTCCACCCAGCACCATCCTTGTTCCTCTCTATGTCCCTCTATGAAGCTGAATATATCATTTCTAATTTAAAAGGATTTTCCACTATTATAATATTAATGACCTATATTTTGGACACGTCATCAACATTAGAAGGAGGCCAATTTTAGGTGGGGAACAATACCCAGAAACCCCTGTGTGACGGAGATGCGGTGTTCCTCTCCGTACAGTCTTTACATATGGTCACTGCCACACCTGTTAGCACCTGATCCATGGGAGTGTTCCACCAATCTGATATTGATGACCTATCTTAAGTATAGGACATCAATATTATAATAGTGGAATATATTATTTTCATTACCTAATGCACAATTGGTTCATTAGTTAGATACTAGTGCATGAAATGATAATATCACAAGTATTACAGTGCAGAGTTAGCTGATTGTATACGTTCTCCATGACATAAATCTAAGTAGAAGATCTGCATAGTGGTAAGGGAACTTATAATTGTATGTTGACAATCTCCTTACTAGAGATGAGCGTTGTTCTACTCGAACTGTTCGCCAATCTTCGGCTGTTCGAGGTTATGTTCGATAACTGTTCGTGCACCAAAATCATAACTGGATTTTTTCTCAGTAATGATGAAAATTAATGTTAATACGCAGTTTGAGTGTACAGCGGGGTGGGGGGAGGGGCAGGGGATGGATCTCTGCAGGAACAATGAAGATCTCCATTTTTTTTTCTCTTTCCCGCATTTGCAGTGGGGAGGTGCAATCTGTCAGCCTATCAGCAGCGCACACACGGAGCGAAGTGCTTTTTTTCACACAAGCAAGGGCATGTGTCATTGGCAGTGTATGTCACATGTCCTTGCCCTATAAGACCAAGCCATTTTCCCCGTCGCCACCATTTTCTCACTGCTGCAGCTGCGTGTTAGACGGCACCGCTGTTGCTGTGTGCGCTATACCTTGTTAATTTCAAGCCAATTTTCGCACAAATCTACAGATAGCTTGGGAGTAGGGAATAGTTGTGATTGCAGTCCTTTTAAGGACTAGGTTACAGCATTTCCTACAACTTTTATCAGGCAGGTCTGTGCTCTTAAATAGATAGATTGTGGGAGTAAAGACTAACTGTAATTGGAGTCCTTTTCAGGACTAGGTTACATCAGTTCCTATCAGTTTTTGCCAGGCAGGTCTGTGCCAGTGCTGTGCAAGTTTTTTTCACAGCATTTGGCTGAATCTAGCAAAGCTAATCCTTTTTGGCCTATTGCAGAGTGTGTTAGTCAGTGGAGTAGCCTATCTGTGTTGCAAGATATAACACCTGTGTATAGAATACCAATTTTTTTACTGCACCTAGTGAAGTAAAATCTTTTGGGCAAAGCATCATTCTATTAGTCCATCTATACTGACCTCCATCAGGTTGCAAATTGAATATAATTTTTTTCTGCATCTAGCTCTGAAAAAATATTGGGCTTCTAGCTGTGTGTGGGACTTGTTCTATTAATCCATCTATACAGACCTCCATCAGGTTGCAAACTAAATATATTTTTTTCTGCATCTACCTCTGAAAAAATATTGGGCTTCTAGCTGTGTGTGGGACTTGTTCTATTAATCCATCTATACAGACCTCCATCAGGTTGCAAACTGAATATATTTTTTTCTGTATCTACCTCTGAAAAAATATTGGGCTTCTAGCTGTGTGTGGGACTTGTTCTATTAATCCATCTATACAGACCTCCATCAGGTTGCAAACTGAATATATTTTTTTCTGCATCTACCTCTGAAAAAATATTGGGCTTCTAGCTGTGTGTGGGACTTGTTCTATTAATCCATCTATACAGACCTCCATCAGGTTGCAAACTGAATATATTTTTTTCTGTATCTACCTCTGAAAAAATATTGGGCTTCTAGCTGTGTGTGGGACTTGTTCTATTAATCCATCTATACAGACCTCCATCAGGTTGCAAACTGAATATATTTTTTTCTGCATCTACCTCTGAAAAAATATTGGGCTTCTAGCTGTGTGTGGGACTTGTTCTATTAATCCATCTATACAGACCTCCATCAGGTTGCAAACTGAATATATTTTTTTCTGCATCTACCTCTGAAAAAATATTGGGCTTCTAGCTGTGTGTGGGACTTGTTGTATTAGTCCATCTATACTGACCTCCATCAGGTTGCAAACTGAATATATTTTTTTCTGCATCTACCTCTGAAAAAATATTGGGCTTCTAGCTGTGTGTGGGACTTGTTGTATTAGTCCATCTATACTGACCTCCATCAGGTTGCAAACTGAATATATTTTTTTCTGCATCTACCTCTGAAAAAATATTGGGCTTCTAGCTGTGTGTGGGACTTGTTCTATTAATCCATCTATACAGACCTCCATCAGGTTGCAAACTGAATATATTTTTTTCTGCATCTACCTCTAAAAAAATATTGGGCTTCTAGCTGTGTGTGGGACTTGTTGTATTAGTCCATCTATACTGACCTCCATCAGGTTGCAAACTAAATATATTTTTTTCTGCATCTACCTCTGAAAAAATATTGGGCTTCTAGCTGTGTGTGGGACTTGTTCTATTAATCCATCTATACAGACCTCCATCAGGTTGCAAACTGAATATATTTTTTTCTGCATCTACCTCTGAAAAAATATTGGGCTTCTAGCTGTGTGTCGGACTTGTTCTATTAATCCATCTATACAGACCTCCATCAGGTTGCAAACTGAATATATTTTTTTCTGCATCTACCTCTGAAAAAATATTGGGCTTCTAGCTGTGTGTGGGACTTGTTCTATTAATCCATCTATACAGACCTCCATCAGGTTGCAAACTGAATATATTTTTTTCTGCATCTACCTCTGAAAAAATATTGGGCTTCTAGCTGTGTGTGGGACTTGTTGTATTAGTCCATCTATACTGACCTCCATCAGGTTGCAAACTGAATATATTTTTTTCTGCATCTACCTCTGAAAAAATATTGGGCTTCTAGCTGTGTGTGGGACTTGTTGTATTAGTCCATCTATACTGACCTCCATCAGGTTGCAAACTGAATATATTTTTTTCTGCATCTACCTCTGAAAAAATATTGGGCTTCTAGCTGTGTGTGGGACTTGTTCTATTAATCCATCTATACAGACCTCCATCAGGTTGCAAACTGAATATATTTTTTTCTGCATCTACCTCTAAAAAAATATTGGGCTTCTAGCTGTGTGTGGGACTTATTCTATTAATCCATCTATACAGACCTCCATCAGGTTGCAAACTGAATATATTTTTTTCTGCATCTACCTCTGAAAAAATATTGGGCTTCTAGCTGTGTGTGGGACTTGTTCTATTAATCCATCTATACAGACCTCCATCAGGTTGCAAACTGAATATATTTTTTTCTGCATCTACCTCTGAAAAAATATTGGGCTTCTAGCTGTGTGTGGGACTTGTTCTATTAATCCATCTATACAGACCTCCATCAGGTTGCAAATTGAATATAATTTTTTTCTGCATCTAACCCAGCCAATAGTTTTGGCCTAATACCACAGTTTGGCCACTCAGCTCTGTGTTGTGAATTAGTTAACCACCAAAATGAGTGGAAAAAGGCCTGCTGCTGGTGGAAAGGGGAATAGGCGTGTTGGGAAGGGGAAAAAAGGTTGTGTCCGTGGGGTAGGTGTTAAAGCAACAGTAACATCTGCAGAATAAAGACCATCTTCCAGCCAAACTAAAATGTCTACTTCTTTTAGCGGACAATGTGATAAGATCCCTTTCTTACGGCCACGCCAATCGCTACAAATTCCAGATGAGGCACAAAAACAGCAGGTGCTTCAACGGATATCAAGTGCTCCTTTAAGTGGGCTCTCCTCCACATCAACTTCAACATCACAAATACTCCAGTCCTCAAAGGTGTCACCCCAATCGCACTTGCTTCCTCACAGCTCCCAAATCTCCAGCTGCCCGTCTGAGTATGAGGTAGAACAGATGGTTGAGTCTGCAGAGCTGTTTACTCATACTATAGCCTGGGAATCAGAGGTCGACTCCAGCGCTTCTGTGAATCCAGACGAGGAAATGATCTGCACTGATGCCCAGAATCTTTATGAGTCGGATCCAGGACCAGACGCAGAAGGTTCTGACCATAATGTAGACCCTCATTCCCAAACTGTAACTCCTGTTGGTGGAGACAATGAGGAAGACGATGATAAGACTCAAATACCTGATTGGAGCGACAACTTTAGTTTTTTGTCAGGGCAGGAACAGGTTGGCTCTGAGGACGACGGGTGTGATAACGCACAGGGTGATGATGATGAGGTTGGAGATCCCACTTACTGTCAACCCACAGTCAGCCAAGAGATGAGGTCAGCAGAGGAGGTGGAGGAAGATGCTAGTGATGACGAGGTCAGGTTGCGCCTTCCTGGACAGAGACGTAGTACTGGAAGCACGTCAACAACTGCATCCTCAAACACAACTCTGCCTCTCACCACAGGTCGTGGTGGCTCTTCAGGTCGCATGGGTGCTAAGCCTTGCATAGCCTGGGCATTTTTTCAGATCGATAAAGATGACCCAACTCGTGTTATCTGTAACATTTGTCAGCAAAAGCTAAGTAGAGGCCAAAGAATACATAGTTTGAGTACTTCATGCATGAACCGGCACATGGACATGAAGCATAAGTTGCAGTGGGAAGCTCAGTGTGCTACAATGCGGCCTAGCCGGCCGGGCCAACCACCGTCTGCCATATCTTGTGCATCCGCGGCCTCTTCATCCTCTGTGACTGGGGGGACAGCAGTCACACCTGTTTTGGGGCGCAGACCTGCCACCTCTTTACCCGCAACAGCCAGCGTGATTGGCAGGTCATCATTTTCTTTGGAGGTGGTAACACCAGCTGGTGTTGAGCGCTGTCCGACATCGATAGCACCACCTTTGGATCAAGGCAACCTAACATGTCCGCCTGCATCTTCCTCACAGACCGGCAGTTTGCCGGGGACACCCTTATCAACCCCGTCTAAGCACAATAGCCAGCCCTCGGTCCCTCAGATGTGGACAAGTAAAAGACCATTTCCTCCTAGCCATGAGAAAGCTAAGAGGTTGAATTTCACCATCTGCAAGCTCTTGGCTACAGAAATGCTGCCTTTCCGCCTGGTGGACACAGAGGATTTTCGAGACCTTATGTCCGTCGCAGTGCCCCAGTACCAGATGCCCAGTTGGCACTACTTCTCAAAGAAAGGTGTGCCTGCGCTCCACCAGCATGTCGCACACAACATCACCGCTTCTTTGAGAAACTCTGTGTGTGACAGTATGCATTTCACCACAGACACTTGGACGAGTAGGCATGGACAGGGGCGTTACATGTCGCTGACTGGGCACTGGGTAACTATGGTGACAGCAGGACAAGGGGCTGCTGTCCAAGTCTTGCCGTCCCCACGAGTTGTGCGTCAATCCTCTTTATGTCAAAGTTCCTCCACTGCTTCTGCCTCCTCAACCTCCTCTCGGTCTTCCACCTGCACCCAAAGCCTGTCTGGTCATGCCACAAGCTTTCTAACTGCGCAGAAGGGATCCTGCACACCTCCTTACTATGGTGGCAGTAGGGCTCAACGTCATCAGGCGGTTTTTACATTGAAATGTCTGGGAAATGTGAGTCACACAGCTGAGGAGTTGTGGTCAGCTCTGGAGAACCAATTTCATGAATGGTTGTCTCCACTGGACCTGAAACCAGGGAAGGCCGTGTGCGACAATGCTGCAAACCTGGGTGCGGCCCTTCGCCGGGGCAATGTCACACACGTGCCTTGTATGGCTCACGTGTTGAACCTGGTTGTCCAGCAATTTTTAGCCCACTATCCCAGACTAGATGGCCTTCTGCAGAGGGCACGGTCGCTGTGTGCTCACTTCCGCCGTTCGCATCCCGCAACTCAGCGACTTACATCTCTACAGAAGTCATTGGGCCTGCCACTTCACCGGCTAAAATGCGATGTGCCTACCCGGTGGAATTCAACTCTGCACATGTTGCAGCGACTGTGGCAGCACCGACAAGCCCTGGTGCAATACTTTCTGACGTATAGCCTGGGCCAACGAGATTCAGAGGTGGGGCAAATCACGCTGGAGGAGTGGTCTCAGATCAGGGACCTATGTGTGACACCCCAGGGGTCTGGTTGCCACAGTGATAGAGATATTATGTCTGAGAGCAGGTGGGAGGTCCTTTGGTCAGGGATCCTGTGCATGCCACACCTCCTGCCCAGTCTTGGGAGGGGAAGAACTTCCCCTGTATAAACCCGGGGCTGAGGCAGGGTGAGTCAGACAAGGAGAGTGGAGAAGAGAAGCAGCATAGGAAACAGCAGAGTTACAAGGAGTCAGGGGCTGGCAGCTACAGAGCTCGCCCTGACTAAGAAGATTCTTTACCGGACCCGGAGTCCGAGGCTGTGGGGACTAACTCCTACCCAGCAGCAGAATCCGTCGGGCAGGGGATTTCTGGTCCTCTGGCCCAGAAGCCCGAAGGCACGGTCACACGCGTGGGACCAGCACCGCCATCGTGGAGCGGAAGCCATTAGAAGGCCCCGAGTCACCGGCCATACGGGTGAGCACCACACGGTACACTCAGGGACGTGGGCTACTTACATCAGCTTCTAGCAAGGTAGCCAGAAGAGTACAGTCAGTTTGGGAGGCCTACAACTACGCCTGGCCAGGGGAGATCCCATCTGCTCAAAGACTGACCAGGCCCCGTTTGCTAGCAAGTACTCCGGGAGGGTCTGTCGTTGTTACCAGTAAAGACCCTGAACTACACCGTACCGTCTCTGAGTGGTTCCTGCTACCCCCATCATCCACGTCGGCTGCCCTGAGGCCATACCCCTCCCGTTGGGGGTTATACTATCACGCTGCACAATCCTACCACCGGCCTCAGCGGTCTGCCCTGCAGCAGCAGCTTCCTGGCTGCACTCAACGGGTGGCGTAGTCATCAACTATTTACTACTAATAGACTGCCGTCTAGTTTGACTCCCTGGGCACGGACCGGGTCACCGCCACGAGATTACAACCCTCCACGGATCCGGCTCCGGGTAAGCTCCCGCGTGCGCACCGCAGCGCGACACAGGCCCAGGGGCGCGTCAACTTTGGCGTAGTCGGCAGGATTTCGTGCCCGCAACCACCGGGTACTGCGTGCCTGAAAAGCAAAGACTGTTCAAACTTACCAGTGGTGAAGGTTTCCCGCCATCCGGCGCCATCTTCTACCTTCTTCCCGCCATCCGCGAAGTTTTCCCGCCATCCGGCGCCATCTTCGACCTTCTTCCCGCCATCCGTGGAGTTTTCCCGCCATTGGACGCCATCTTGAGGACGCCGCGCGGGAAGAAGAGGGGCGTGGACTCCGAAAGCGCGCGAGAACTGAAGCCCCGCCTCACGTCCGGACGTTGCGTAAGGTCCTGGAAGGAGCCCAGCAGACGCCGACGTCACAGGAGCGCGACGGAAGGTCCTCAACCCTGACGATCCACTGCGGAGCCGCGGCCTACGGAAGAGGATCATCGCAAGGTAGGCCACGGTCCACTAGGGGGGAGGAAGATGTCGGATACGGAGGAGAGCTTCACTGCCTCAACCCCCGCCAGCGCTACCGCTGCTGCAGTTATGCCCTTCACCATGCCCTATATCCCGGGAGCAGCTTGGTTACCCCAGTACTCAGGGGAGTCACATACCCTGCATGACTTTAGAGAAAAGCTGGATAGCCTCTTCCAGGTGTACCCCCTCACAGAAGAGCAAAAAGTGAGCATCCTGGTGGCCCAACTAACCGGGGCAGCCAAAAGGGAAGTAAAATCCTGGCCACCTGGGAGGAAGACTGTCGCAGGGATACTAACCCGGCTGAAGGACACCTTTGATACCCGCACCTCAGCCGAGATTAAGCTTAGATTCTACGGGTGCAAGCAGCGAGCGCATGAGAGTATAAGGGACTATGCACTAAACCTACAAGAGGCCCTGAGGGCCATAAAGCAGACCGACCCTGATGGGGTGGGAAACGAGGACAGGCTGTTGACTGAACAATTTATAGAGGGTTTATATTGCAATGCCCACCGAACCCAGTTGCGGGCAATGGCCTTACAGGATCCCCATCTGGACTTTGCACAGTTCAAGGACAGAGCCATCCGGGTGCTCCGAGAACCGGCACCAGGTGGCGTTGTGACCCACAGACGCCCCACTACCACTTACTACCAGGAGGCGGCGCCCTTGTCACCAGGGCCTGTGGGAGCTGATGCGCAGGCTTTGGACAATGACCCGGCTCCAGACCTACACCATCAGGTCCAAGAGCTAGCTAAGAGCGTTGCTGCGCTAACCCGAACTGTGCAGTCTTTACAGGTTTCCACCCCAGGGAAGATCCAGCTGGCATCCGGACCGGAGGACATCCCGTGGCGTCGACCAAGGAGGACCCCACCGGCCAGAGGAAGACCCAGTGACCGATACAGTGAGGACGGACGACCCATCTGCCGCCGCTGCAATCAACCCGGACATATGGCAAGGTACTGTTCTTTAAACGGGCACAACCTGGGGTAGAGGGCCAACCCCCAGGAAAAAGATCACCAGGCCCATCGAACTGGCGCGACAGATATGTGGGAGGACGTCCAGTCTTGCCTGTGGTACTGGATGGCATTCCCATGAGTGCCCTACTGGACACCGGGTCACAGGTCACCACCATCCCGTACGTGCTCTTCAAGCAGTACTGGAATGACTCGGATATTACCCGCTACCCCGACGACGACTTGAGTATCATCGCCAGCAATGGTCAGCCCGTGCCACAGATCGGATTTAAAGAGGTGACCATCAAAATTGGTAGAGTCGAACTGGCCGCACAGGGACTGATCATTGTAGATATCGATAAACATGAGAGTCACCCAAAAATAACTCTAGGAACTAATGTAATTGAAAATTGTCTTGCAGAGGTGATTTTCCTTTTACAGCAGGTTGCCAAGAATGCCAGCTCCGGCGAGCAGCGGGTGCTCCAGAAAGAGATCCGGGCACTGATGCAACGGCAACAAGTGGAACTCTCCGGCGGTGAGATTGGTAGCGTAAGAATGTGTGACCCTGTTCCTATTGCCATGCCCCCAAAAAGTGAAATGATGATTTGGTGCCGGGCAGCTATTGGTCTGAGAGGTAGAGATTACCAGGCAATGGTAGAACCAGTTTACTCAGACAGTAGGCCCACCATTTTGACAGCACGGGGGGTGGTCAATGTACGCCATGGGAGGGTGCCCATTCGCATAATAAATATCGGGGAGAGGGAAGTGTACCTGCCCCGGTATGCCACGCTAGCCAAATTATATACCACTAATCAAAGTTCTATACAATCTGTGGAACCCTTGCCTCCATCTCACCCGGAGGAAGGTAACGGCTCTAAGAAAGACATGGAGGACTGGTGTCAGCAACTACATTTGGGTACTGACTCCACTCCCTCACATCAGAAACAAGGAGTCTATCGGGTGGTTCAAGAGTATGAGAGAGTGTTTAGTAAACACCCGTTAGACTTCGGGCGAGTCAAGGGGGTAGAACATCGCATCCCCACGGGAGATCATCCTCCCATAAAAGAGAGGTATCGACCCGTACCCCCTGCACATTACCAACACGCCAAGGGGATGCTTAGAGATATGAAGGAGGCTGGGGTAATCCGGGATAGTTGTAGCCCCTGGGCAGCCCCATTAGTTTTAGTCAAAAAGAAAGACAACACCATGAGGATGTGTGTAGATTACCGGAAAATCAACCGTATCACACACAAGGATGCGTACCCCTTACCAAGGATAGAGGAGTCGTTGGCTGCTTTAAGATCTGCTAACTTCTTCTCTACCTTGGATCTCACTAGCGGGTACTGGCAGGTTCCTGTAGCAGAGGCGGACCGGGAGAAGACCGCATTCACCACCCCGATGGGACTTAGCGAGTTCACCTGCATGCCGTTCGGACTCTGCAACGCACCAGGAACCTTCCAACGCCTAATGGAGTGTTGTCTGGGCCACAGAAACTTCGAGACGGTCCTGTTGTACCTGGACGATGTCATCGTATATTCCAAGACGTAAGAGGACCACCTGAAACACCTGGCGGAAGTGTTCGAGGCTCTGGCGAGTTACGGCCTAAAGGTGAAACCCTCCAAGTGTCACCTCCTGAAACCAAAGGTGCAGTACCTGGGACACGTGGTGAGCGCTGACGGAGTGGCTCCCGACCCCGATAAGATCACCGCAATTAAGGGATGGCCAAGCCCCTCCAGCGTAAAAGAAGTGCGGCAGTTCCTCGGGTTGGTAGGCTACTACCGAAGGTTTATTCCCGGTTTCACCAAAAAGGCAGCACCTATGCAGGACCTCCTGATAGGCCAGTCCCGGAAGGCCAAGAACCAGAAGCCGCCCTTCAAATGGGAAGAGCTGGAAGAAGAGTCCTTCCGCCAGCTGAAGATGGCCCTCACGGGGGACGAAATCCTGGCGTACCCGGATTATAGCCAGCCCTTTATCCTCTACACCGACGCCAGTAACATCGGGCTAGGAGCCGTACTGTCCCAGATCCAGCAGGGGAAGGAACGAGTAATCGCCTACGCCAGCCGAAAACTGCGACCCACCGAAAGGAACCCCGAGAATTACAGCTCATTTAAGTTAGAGTTCCTGGCCGTAGTATGGGCAATCACTGAGCGCTTTAAGCATTACCTCGCTTCTTCCCGGTTCACCGTGTACACGGATAACAACCCGCTGACACACCTGGACACGGCAAGACTCGGTGCCCTGGAGCAGAGGTGGATGGCCCGTCTGTCCAACTACGAGTTCACAATTAAATACCGGGCAGGACGCTCCAATACCAACGCGGACGCCCTGTCCAGGATGCCCAACCTGCCGGACGGAGGAGAAGATCCGGAGGGACTGGAAGAAGTTGAACTCCCTGCGTTCCACCGTCATGGGACTATTCAGTATTCCCACCGGGTAAGGAGTAAGCAGGCTGCTACGTTGAACCCCTTACCCCACTACAACTGGGCGGAAACGCAAGACAGCGACCCTGCCGTCCGACTGGTGAAGGAGATGCTGACTCGGCCGGAGGCTCGCCTTGAACCAGACGCTCCGGAGGAAGCCAAACAACTATGGGCAGAGAAGAGTCGACTGTTCCTTTACAAAGGGAAGTTGTGCCGCAGAATGGTTAACTCCCGGACGCATGAATTACTCTGGCAAGTAGTGGTGCCACGAAGAGACGCAGCCATGGTGATGGAGGCATACCACGACGGAGCTGGACACTTTGGGTGGAAAAAGCTGGAGTTCCTGCTGCGCGAGCGGTTCCACTGGGTAGGCATGAGGGGAACCATCGAGAAGTGGTGCAGAGATTGTGGCCCGTGCAACCTGAGAAGGAAGGACCGAGCCAGCCAGAAGACTCCCCTGCAGTCCATCGTCACCCGGCAACCGTTGGAACTGGTAGCCTTGGATCATGTAAAACTGACCCCAAGCAGAAGTGGCTACGTCTACGCGTTAACCATCGTGGATCATTACTCCCGGTTCTTGGTTGTCGTCCCCGTCAAGGACTTAACGGCTCAAACAGCAGCTAGAGCCTTCCAGCAGCACTTCTGCCGTCCACACGGGTACCCGGACCAAGTGCTGACGGACCAGGGACCTGCCTTTGAAGCGGAGGTCTTTCAGGAATTCTGCAATCTGTATGGCTGCCGGAAGATAAGGACGACACCCTACCATCCGCAGACTAATGGACTTTGTGAAAAAATGAACCAGGTGGTAATGGATCTTCTAAAAACGTTGCCCCTGGAAGAACGCAGTCTGTGGCCTGAAAAGTTGCCCGATCTGGTGGACCTATACAACCACATCCCGGTAGGTTCCACCAACTGTACCCCGGCTTACCTAATGAGGGCAAGACCTGGTAAGTTACCTGTTGACCTGGAAATGGGAGTCCTGACCCCCGAGGACACTTCACCAGAAACAGACTGGGACACAGAGAGGCAGCAGCAGTACCGGAGAGTACAGGAGAGCGTGGAGCGAAGTCTCTGTCAGGCTAGGGAAAGACAAGAGAAAACTTACAACCAGTATGCTCCTGCTGTTCCCCTGGTACCCGGAGAGCAGGTCTTGAAGAGGAAGAGACGGCTCCACAAGTTGGACGACCAGTGGGAGAAGGACCCGTACACCGTACTGCCCTCAAGCCACGAGAACCCGAAGGTCTGTACCATCAGTAAAGACGGAGGGGAAACCACAGCCATTGTATCCCGGGACCACCTGAAGAAGTGTCCCGAACAACTGAGGAACCCTGAAGAGGAACAAGAAGACCATCGACCCGTGGAAGAAAGGGAAGATATGGTTAGTACCGTGCTCGGGGGCTTTCCTCAGTCTTGGACTCAAGTCAATGGTGCAGTTGTGGTACCCGTACTCACCTTCCTCCAACCATCATCCCAAGAACCTACGGAGCAACGGGTAGAGCTGGAAGAACAGCCGGTCCAGGAGGCAGAAGACTCCACACAAGCAGAACAGGAGAATCAACCCTCTGCTTATAGTGAGCCTGCCGTACCCCTAGTGAGACAAAGAGCCGGTAGACAGCTGCCCAGTTTACCCTTGACAGCTCCTACACCCTGTAGTTCAGGGCCAGACAGTCAGCTCCGTAGGTCCACTCGGGCCACTAGAGGCCAGTTACCCGCACGCTGGAGAATTTAAAGTGTATAAATTGTTTTATTTATGTTTTTCTGTGTCTTGTTGCTTGTGTATAATTTTGTGTTTCTAGTTATTTTTAGGAAACCTTGGTGGATTTACCGGGAATCCTTGTATATAGTTGGAGCGTAACCCAGGATGGACTAGAGACTGTTAAGGACTCGGGGTAGGACAGACCCCTACCTGGTTACGTCTCCCTGTGTTGGTGAAATGGACACCTTTGCTTTTCTTCAAAGACTGCATCCGGTTGCGGACACGCCGTAACCATCTTATGTGTTTTTCTTATAGTATTGTTATTGTTATACTTTGTTATGTTTTTCTAAATGTGTTTAGTCCCGGAGTACTAAATTTCACTAGGGGGGAATGTGACACCCCAGGGGTCTGGTTGCCACAGTGATAGAGATATTATGTCTGAGAGCAGGTGGGAGGTCCTTTGGTCAGGGATCCTGTGCATGCCACACCTCCTGCCCAGTCTTGGGAGGGGAAGAACTTCCCCTGTATAAACCCGGGGCTGAGGCAGGGTGAGTCAGACAAGGAGAGTGGAGAAGAGAAGCAGCATAGGAAACAGCAGAGTTACAAGGAGTCAGGGGCTGGCAGCTACAGAGCTCGCCCTGACTAAGAAGATTCTTTACCGGACCCGGAGTCCGAGGCTGTGGGGACTAACTCCTACCCAGCAGCAGAATCCGTCGGGCAGGGGATTTCTGGTCCTCTGGCCCAGAAGCCCGAAGGCACGGTCACACGCGTGGGACCAGCACCGCCATCGTGGAGCGGAAGCCATTAGAAGGCCCCGAGTCACCGGCCATACGGGTGAGCACCACACGGTACACTCAGGGACGTGGGCTACTTACATCAGCTTCTAGCAAGGTAGCCAGAAGAGTACAGTCAGTTTGGGAGGCCTACAACTACGCCTGGCCAGGGGAGATCCCATCTGCTCAAAGACTGACCAGGCCCCGTTTGCTAGCAAGTACTCCGGGAGGGTCTGTCGTTGTTACCAGTAAAGACCCTGAACTACACCGTACCGTCTCTGAGTGGTTCCTGCTACCCCCATCATCCACGTCGGCTGCCCTGAGGCCATACCCCTCCCGTTGGGGGTTATACTATCACGCTGCACAATCCTACCACCGGCCTCAGCGGTCTGCCCTGCAGCAGCAGCTTCCTGGCTGCACTCAACGGGTGGCGTAGTCATCAACTATTTACTACTAATAGACTGCCGTCTAGTTTGACTCCCTGGGCACGGACCGGGTCACCGCCACGAGATTACAACCCTCCACGGATCCGGCTCCGGGTAAGCTCCCGCGTGCGCACCGCAGCGCGACACAGGCCCAGGGGCGCGTCATATGCACCCTTCTGCACAGTTTTGAAATGGCGACGAAGATGTTTAGTGCTGACGATGCCATTATCAGCATGACTATTCCGGTGATTTACATGCTGGAGCACATGTTAAACAGAATTCGGAGTCAGGTGGTGGCACAAGAGGAGGTGGAGGAAGTAGAGGAGGAGGAGTTGTATGCGGAAGGTCTAACATCTGCAAGGTCCAGACGGTCGGCAGCACCAAGGCGGCAGGCATGTGAGGGTGGGGGAGATGGTTTTACCAGGGCGCATGGTAGCAGCCAAACTAGTGAGGAAGGTGCAGGAGCCCAGGAAGAAGTGGAGGACGAACTGATGGAAGACTCATCAGATGAGGGAGACCTTGATCACATTTCTGTTGTGCGAGGTTGGGGGGAGAGGACAGAGGAAGGAAGCATGATTGTTACCTCGCCACCAACACAACAGGGACTTGGTGCTCCTGGATGCGCAACACACATGAGTGCCTTCTTGCTGCACTACCTGCAACATGACCCTCGAATTGTGAGAATTAGAAATAATCCTGACTACTGGGTTGCCACACTGTTAGATCCCCGGTACAAAAGTAAATTTGCAGAAATTATTCCTGCCATAGAAAGGGATGCACGCATGCAGGAGTATCAGCAGAGACTGTTGCAGAATCTTACATGTGCTTTTCCACAAAATACCAGTGGTGCACGTAGTGAATCTCACAGTTCCAACTTGCCAACCGTGGGACCGTCAAGTGTTCAGCACTCAAACTGTAACAGAACCACAGTATCTGCTGGTAACATCAATTTTGCGGAATCATTTCACCACTTTTTTAGCCCATCCTTTGCAAGGCCACAGGAGACAAGAAGTCTGACACATAGTCAACGCCTAGAGACGATGGTACAGGAGTATCTCCAAGTAAACATTGAAGCCACGACTGTGTCACTGGACCCTTGCTCTTTTTGGGCTTCCAATCTGGATAAATGGCCGGAGCTAGCCACTTACGCCTTGGAGATCTTGTCATGCCCCGCAGCCAGCGTTCTGTCTGAACGTGTGTTCAGCGCTGCTGGTGGTGTGCTGACAGATAAGCGCACGCGGCTCTCCACTGATAATGTAGACAGACTCACGTTCATAAAGATGAACAAATCATGGATCCGAAACGACTTTTCTACCCCTGTGTCATCCTGGGGAGAGTAAAAGCTTGATGATTGGTTAAAATCACCCTACCAACCGTTTTAAGCTTTCAAATTACTAATCATGTTTATCTGTATCTTGGCTGGAAAATAATTTGGGCTTTGTAGCAGTGTGCAGCACTGATTCTATTAGGCCATCTATAATAAGCTCCACCAGATTTAAAATTACTAATCATGTTTATCTGTATCTTGACTGGAAAATAATTTGGGCTTTGTAGCAGTGTGCAGCACTGATCCTATTAGGCCATCTGTACTAAAGCTTCACCAGATTTAAAATTAATAATAATTTTTAGCTGCATCTAGCCCGGAAAATAATTTTGGGGCTCCGAGATGCGCAAGACACATAAGTGCCTTCTTGCTGCACTACCTGCAGCATGACCCTCATATTGTCAGAATTCGAAGTAATCATGACTACTGGGTTGCCACACTCTTAGATCCCCCAAACTTTTCGATCAACCTTTTCATTTTAATAAAGACCAAAAAAATGGTCATTTTTGAAATTATAAGCATTAGCAGGTTGTTAGAAACTGAAATCAAACAGTTTTCAACTCAAAACTTTATTCTAGGTGATGTTACATTTTCACATAGGACCCCTTGTTCGAAAGGAGCTTCTGAACTCTCTCGTCCATTGAATTTGTCAGGTTTTGGATGGTTTCTGCTTCAATTGTTTTGCATGAGGACAGAATACCCTCCCAGAGCTGTTGCTTAGATGTGAACTGCCTCCCGCCATCATAGACACTCCTTTTAATGATGCTCCAAAGGTTCTGAATGGGGTAGAGGTCAGGGGAGCATGGGGGTCACACCATAAGTTTGTCCCCTTTTATGCCCATATCAGCCAGAGATGCAGATGTTTTATGTGCAGCATGAGATGGTGCATTATCATGCAGAAAAATGATCTTGCTGTGAAATACACGGTTCTTCTTCTTGAACCATGGCAGGAAGTGCTGTTTGAGAAAATCCACATACATTATGGAGTTCATCTTTAGCGCCTTCAGGGATCCTAAAGGGGCTGACAATCTCTCTCCCCATGATTCCAGCCCAAAACATTACTCCACCTCCTCCTTGTTGGCGCTGTAGCCGTGTTTGCGTGGGGTGTCCATCAACCAGCCATCCTCCACTCCATCCATCTGGACCATCGAGCGCTGCACGGCACTCATCCGTGAACAAAACAGTTTTGAAATCAGTCTTCATGTAATGTTTGGCCCACTGGAGCCGTTTCTGCTTGTGTGAAGTGGATAGAGGAGGTCGACAGGATGGCGTATGCACAGCTGCAAACCTCTGAATGACCCTGCATCTTGTTGTTCGGGGGACGTTGGAGGCACAAGCAGCTTCAAAAACTTGTCTGCTGCTATGACAAGGCTTTTTTGCCGCTGCTCTTTCAACCTGACGTAATTGCCTGTAGGAAAGAGTCCTCAATTTGCCCTTATCAGCACGCACACGTGTGTACTGTGAATCAGCTACATACTTCTTGATTGCCAAGACACTTCATCCTGATCATCGCACAATGTTGATTGTAGTCATGCCTTGACCTAAACACTCCACAATTTGTTGCTTCTCAGCAGCCGACACATCCTTTTTCTTTCCCATTTTGGCAGAAAATGTAGGCTGCTTAATAATGTGAGACAGCCTTCTTAAGTAGTCTTGCCTTTCATTGGACACACCTGCCAAACTAATTAGCACAGGTGTCTGCAATTGCTTACAGTGATATAAAGAGCCCTGACACACATCACCATCAATGAGTTTAACTGACAAACAAACAAATTCTTCCCTTATCACTCCTAAACACTTTTTGCATAATAATTTGGAACGCAGTGTACATGTGCTTTTCCACAAAACACCAGTGGTTCACGTAGTGAATCTTACAGTTCTAACTTGCCAACCGTGGTCTGTATGGAGTTGTTCAATAAAGGGCCCAAAATTAAGATAACATAGATGGGAGAGGTCTCTATGAATAGGAATTCCTAAGTATTTGATACCCTGTGAGGGCCAGGCAAAGGGAAAGTTGGACTGGATGGAATCCTATATGGATTTGGGGAGGGAGACATCGAGGGCCTCAGACTTCGCTGCATTGATTTTAAAATTTGACCATGTAACAAAGTGATCTATTTCAGCCATAACAGCATGGCTGAAATATATATGAAATATATGTGATATATCTATGTGTATATATATATATATGTCCTAGTATATATGTGATTGAGTGATATATACTAGGACATCATCAGCAAATAGAGAGCACTTGTACTCGGTGCCTCCCACCTCAATCCACCTAATATTGGGGTTATGGCGAATTGATGAGAGCAGGTGCTCCGTCACTAGGATGTAGAAGAGAGGGGACAGAGGACATCCCTGCCTTGTCCCATTGGTGATTGTGAAAGGTGATGAAAATGTTCTGATGCACCCCCTGGGCCTTGGGACACCCGGAGCCGGACCCTTTTTGGTGGATGCTGGTGGTTGTAGTCTTCGTGGCGACGACCCGGTTCCGTGGCTCAGGGTGGTCAAACCAGTGGCGGAACTATTTATGTGGTTTTGATGTTTAAATGTCCGACTATGCCACCCGTGGATTGCGGTCAGAGTGAACCGCCGCTGCAGGGCAGACCGCTGAGGCTGGTGTTGTGGGTGCAGCAGAGCGTAGCATAACTCCCCACGGGAGGAGTATAGCCTCAGGGCAGTGTATGCGGAGGATGGGGGTGATGGTGCAGGGCAGCAGCAGTAACGACACGGAGTCAGTGATGCAGTCCAGGGCCTTTACTCACAGTTCTTATTATCCAGACCACGTCTGCAGGTAACGGCTGCCCACGTCGTACTGTGCTCACCAGGTGAGGGGCTCAGACAACTCCCAGATAACTTTGGAGCGCTTCACAAGACCCCCTTTGTGTGTCCTTTGTCTGGCCTTTCTTACCAACCCTTCTGTCCGGCTGCCTCGGGCCTCCTCTTGGTAAACTTGGCGCCAGTTTCCCTGACCCTATGTGGTGCCTTCCTAGCGGGTGTAGCGAGGGGCTGCGCCACATAAAATGTCAGAGCCTCCGGTTTCTAGCTGAGGGTCGTTTCCTGCCTCCACTAGTTTCGGGGACCGGTCTCCCCCTTTGGCCTGACCCCTCCACGCAGGTGGATTCGGGCGTGCGGTGGCGACTCGCCCGTCCGCACCCCTGGGATCCCTTCATTCCTCGTTCCTGGAGCCTTCTCCGCTCCTCTTCCTTCCTTCTCCCTCTTGCAGGCCTGGGCCTCTGTTACTAGGCCCGCCTCCGGAGCAGAGCTCATGCAGAGCCCCTGCTCCCTGCCACTTCTGCTCAGACTTCTCTGCACTGAACTAAGATGGTGCCCACCTTTTATACTCCCTTCTCAATGCACCCAGGAACTGCTTCCTCCCTGCTCCTGCACTACAGGGTTCCCCTTCCTCAGTGTTCCCTCCCCCCACTCCAGCCAGGGACAGGGACTGTCGTGCCCATCTCAGAGGCATATTGGTCGCCCTGCCCCACGGCAATGTGGTGTAATGCATGCAGGTGTCGGGTCCTGATCCACACTCCATCCTTACCTGAGAGTGAGATATCACACCTCTGGGTGAGGTGCAATACCTCTGTAGCAACCGAGCCCTCAGGGTGCTACAGTTCCATTTATCTTCAGCCTAGGTGACGTATTGTGATACAGGGCCGTGATTTTGGCTATAAAAGGGTCCCCTAGACCCCTACCCCAAGCTTTTTAAGAGAATCATATATGGCGTGCCAGGAGACTCTATGGAATGCTTTCTCAGCATCCAACGAGAGTATCTAATTACAAATTTTTAACTGCATCTAGCCCAGGAAATACTTTGTGCCTAGTAGCAGTGTCTGCTAGTCAGCAGATTATCCCGGCTGTTAAGCAAGCTACACCACCTGTAGTTTAGACACTTAATTTTTTCAAAGGAAATGCTTCGGGACCATGGGATACTCAGTGAAGAGCATCAGGAGGCACCCCAAGGCATAGGGGCTGGGACTGGCAGTAGGATGCCTTGCGGTGGACAGCCGAGCTCGATCCTTATAAAAGCTTTTTAACTGCAGCAGCTTTAGTGGACGCTACTGGAGCTGGAATTACGCGGCTGCTGGCATGAGACTTGCCCTCCAATAGATCCTTGTAAATGGATTTAAAGTGCATTCATTCAAATTAGAGAGACAATTTAAATTAAAAAGCTTAGAGCTGCCTCCACCACAGGGGGGCTCGCTCGACCCACCAGCGGACAGGCACCAGTATTGGGAGAGGGGGACTGGCCATCAGGGTTCACCGCGGCTCTGGCACAAACCCGGCGACACGGAGGTGGCACGGGCAGGAGCGGACTGGCCGTGTCGGCTTCTCACTTTTTGGATTTTAGAAGGGCATGACATGCCTATATCTGTGTCTCCCCCTCCTTTTACTCCTCCACCTCTTTTATTTTCGCATGACTATATGTACTTGTCACTTTTCCATGTGTTAGTTGTGTCTTCTGAGCAGTTTGTCAGCTTTTGGACACCTTTGAAGGTGTTTTCTATGTGTTTCTATGTGTTTTTGTTTGCCTGCCATTGGTTTTAACGGTGTTCGAAGGTGTTCGACGAACAGTTCAACGAACAGTTCGGCGAACACACGGGTGTTCGACGAACCGAACCGAACTCGAACACTACGGGGGTGGCTCAACACTACTCCTTACCTCCTTATGGAATCTATGGGAGCAGTGCAGTTCCCAGATGCTGTCAGTGTGGAGGTCATCATGGCAAATGACACATGGGTCCTCATCTTCATCCTTCAAAGGAAAACAAATCATTATTATTATAATTACTATACTCATCCTGCATCTGCGTTACAAGGTCATGGACACACGAATCAGAGATGACACACGATGGCCTGAGGTTACAATAGTTGGGTCCTGGATGGCAGCCCAGTTCTAAATTAGTGTTGGCGAGTTTGAATGAATTAACCATTTAATTATGGATAGCGGGAGACCCATTTATTCTCCTAAGGTTGGGATGAATTTTAAATAATTTTTACTATCTTTGATGTGTTTTGTTCTTGGGTCTCATCACTTTAATAAACCCACTTTGCATTATGCTGGATGACCAAATTAATAGGAGATTAAAGGTGGTGGTCTCGGGAAGGAATGATGGGTCACATGTGTCTTCCACCCAAGGACAACTACTCGCTCTGCACCCCCTGCGGCTACACCTTGTGTTCCTCTTTACATGAGGGGCACAATTGTGACTAACATAAAACAAGCTATAGAAGACGATCTGAGTGGTATGTGGATAGGGATAATTTTACTGAGTGATATATGGTGAGGACTACAAAAGAGATTTGATAAGTTCTAGTTTAAGGTTTCTCGTTATGGCCATCACCTGAACTTCCCTTGCCTAAAATATCATTTTACACTTCCTTGTTTCTGATATCTAAAAGAAGGTAGTGTAAAAAAAAAAGATAACTTACTTTGTCTTAAAGCACCACTCCAGCAGGTTTTTTTATTTCAGCACCGGAGTGGTGCTACTAATCTAAGTTGTGTGAGCCTAGTCTTATACTGACCAGCCACCATCTTCAGCAACTGCTCAAGACCTTCAGATGCGGTGCTGGGAACAGTTGAAGACAGCGGGTGGTAAGTATAAGATTAGGGACAGGGAACTTAGATTAGTAGCACCACTCCAGTGCTGCAATAAAAAAAACTGCTGGAGTGGTGCTTTAAAATGTATACAAAATCTAGTCAAAATGTGTATATTTTGTAGAACCCTAAATTCCCTATAGGTGGATAGGTTTCCAGGTTCTGACATATTCATGGATATCCCAAAAGGCTACTCAGGAGGCAGAACACAGATCTTGCCTGCGCTAGTGATGAGCGAGTATGTTTTGTTAACCCTTTCGCCGAGTATGCTTGGCCGAGCACCGAGTATTTATAGCGTGCTCGGTGATATGGTTGAATCGCTCCCGTATGCATGATTTGCGACTTTTTGACAGCTTTGATACATTTGAGGAATGTCTATTTCTTACACATTCCTCACATGTATTAAAGCTGTCAAACCGTCGGGAGTGATTCAAACATATCACCGAGCACGCTATAATTACTCGGTGCTCGGCCGAGCATACTCGGCGAAAGGGTTAACAAAACATACTCGCTCATCACTAGCCTGCGCACCTCTGCACTCCTGAGCTCTGCACTTCTGAGCTGTGTTTTCAGCAATCGGTGGGGGTGCCAGGACCTGAACCCCCACACATCTACAGGGAATTTAAGAAACCACAAAAGTTTAAAAAAAAATTACCGAAACTTAGTTCCACTGTAAAAAAAAAAGCTGGATTAATGTGTAATGCAGTGATGACAAGTAGGTGAGAATCCTACCATCAATAGTGTGCAAGTGCAAGAAAATTGGTGGACACTGCCTTGTTTTGTGCTCTGCTCCTTGGTTTGAGTACTTGAATCTACTAAGCAGAGGGGTTTAAAAAAAGGTTTAAAAATGAATTTATTCTTTCCAGTTGTAGTCATTCATGTAATCCATATCTGGAATATAGATTTTTTTTTTACCTTCACCCTGTGTTGTCTGAGTAGTATCCTGTCCGTGGGAAAGGAGTGCGAGCGTTCAGTGGGATGAGCCCTGGTCCATGCGGTCTTTCCAAAGACAGCCAGGCCAGAGGACCGGAGCACCGCCCCAGAGGACTGAGGCATCAGCACATCAATAATTCTTACATGGCTGGGTAGAGAAGGAAAATTCTCTGCATCTGTCACCTATACACACGTCCTAAGTTACACCCCCTGATAGTGTATAGTGCAGTTTGCGAGGGGGTAAAGGAGACAAATGTAAAGTCTGCCCTTCTTAATGATGAGCTGCTAGATGTAAGCAGTGGGTGTATATTGGTAAACTGATTGTCAGACAAAGGCAAACAAAAGCATGCAGACATAAAACTGTTAGTGATTCACATAGAAAACAACAAGACATTTCGGAGGACTTAGACTTCAACAAGAATGCAAAGTGTGGTAGTCCCAGTATTAGTCACCAAGCAATCATTCTGTTTAGGTTCTAAAGGTTAACATTGTATATGAAGTCCGATCTGTGGACAGAATGGTATAGAAAAGGGGAAGCTGAGTAGAATTATATATGTTTGTTTGGAAAAAGTTTCAGTAACACTTGCATTTTACTCATTGAAATGTACATGAGTCCAGTGGGCGGTCCTATTCAGTGATTGACAGCTATCTCTGCATACAGAGAAGACTGTACTTCACTGAGTATAGCCGCCCACTGGACTCATATACATGCAAACACCAGGGATTTCAATGAGTAAAGCACAAATTTTACTGTCAGGCTATGTTCCCACGATGAGCTTTTGGTGAGTTTTTGACTGCGTATTTTTGCTGCATCAAAAACGCAGAGTCTTACAGTTCAAGCAAAGTGGATGGGATTTATAAAACTCTCATGCCTTCTTTTTTCTTCTTTTTTTTTTTCTTCTTTTTAATTCAGCATAACCTGACCTGTTTCAAATCCCCAACATGTCAATTTCTCTTGCGTGTACGCTGAGTTTCTTGTGCAAAATTTTCCCATAGACTTGCATTAGGTGCAGAAATTCGGCGGGTAAAAATAACACATGCGTTTTAAGTGCATTTAAGTGAATTTCAGCATCAAAAACACATGTAATCCGCACCTCACCACCAAGAGACGAAAACCGCAGCGTCAAAAACGCAATAAAAACGCTTGTTAAAAAAATGCACACAAAAACGCGATAAAAAACGCAAGTAATCTACTTTAAATAATAGGTGCTGAAAATCTGCAACATCAAAAACTCACCATGGGAATGTAGTCTAAGTTTTCCTACAAAAATCTACGTCAATCTGATGCGCTCCCCCTGCTTTATACCGTCCTGCCTACAGATCAGGTATTACCTGAAATGCAAGTACAAATCTGCCCAGGGCAAATCCAACCTACAATGACACAAGGATTCCTATTCATTGCATAAACAGCCCCATTTATTTCATAAAGTAATGTGCACCATTTTTCATATATCCCATTAATACCTCAAGAGCCTCTAGGAATTAAACCTTTAACACATTTTTGTCACTAATCATAGAGTTATTAGCTGGTCGCTTCTTTACCTACGTCCCTGTTAATGTCCCTTTATCAGCTCATAATACCAATATTTTATGAATAAAGTTCTGCTGTGTTCTGAAATCTGAGTGTTGGATAAGGATATAGTGGAAAAAGCTACCAATTTACAGCAGCTCCACTTCTCGTGTTCTTCCTGTGAAAAAACAGCTCAAAACATGCTTTTACCGAGATGTCCCTCAGGAAAAGCATGGTGCATATTCTACAAAAAAGGGCATTCGTTATTCCCCAATATGCAGACATGTACTTCAACTTATCAAGCATCCACCTCTGGGATTCCCACCGATCCTAATACTGGGGGTCCTGTGGTGCTTCATTTATTGTCTATGGGACTGATGAACATAGGCAGGTGATGTACTCGACTATCTCAGTAAGTCCCGGGCACAATGAATGTAATGGCAATGTGAAGAGTCATGGCTGGAAGAAGTTATCATGGTGGTCTGGGCCAGATGAAAAAAAAACTCCATTCATAAAGTACATCACCTGTGAGCACTACTTACATCTGTACTGTATCTGCAGAACTAGTATCTACCATTATCTACCGTATGGGCGCTATATGGAGGTAATATTAATCTTGGGCTTTGTATATTGCTTTTTAATCTGTATCAGCACAATTGTCTGCAATGGTGCCCCCCATACACACTGTGATTAGAGGGAGTCTCCATAGTTATCAACATAAACAACCAGGGTTGGAAACCTACTCAGATGTGTTCTGTGCCCCCCTGTACTGAAACTTCTGCAAGACACCTTTTAACAAAAGACCCTCAGGATCAGACATATCGTATGTTCATCCTGTGCAGCTGCACGGGGGCACTACTAGAAAGGGGGCCCACTGTTAACTAAAAAATAGAGTGGTTTCTACTCTATATTAGGTCATTAGGCTTCATTACACAATTACAGTCAGGTAAGGTGATGTGACATCAGAGGATTACAGCCAGGTAAGGTGATGTGACATCAGAGGATTACAGCCAGGTAAGGTGATGTGACATCAGAGGATTACAGTCAGGTAAGGTGATGTGACATCTGAGGATTACAGCCAGGTAAGGTGATGTGACATCAGAGGATTACAGCCAGGTAAGGTGATGTGACATCAGAGGATTACAGCCAGGTAGGTTGTAAGAGGATTACAACCAGGTAGGGTGATGTGACATCAGAGGATTACAGTCTGGTAAGGTGATGTGACATCAGAGGATTACAGCCAGGTAAGGTGATGTGACATCATCTAAGGATTACAGTCAGGTAAGGTGATGTGACATCATCAGAGGATTACAGCCAGGTAAGGTGATGTGACACCATCAGAGGATTACAGTCAGGTAAGGTGATGTGACACCATCAGAGGATTACAGGCAGATAAGGTGATGTGACACCATCAGAGGATTACAGGCAGATAAGGTGATGTGACATCAGAGGATTACAGGCAGGTAAGGTGATGTGACATCATCAGAGGATTACAGCCAGGTAAGGTGATGTGACATCAGAGGATTACAGCCCGGTAAGGTGATGTGACATCAGAGGATTACAGCCCGGTAAGGTGATGTGACATCAGAGGATTACAGCCAGGTAAGGTAAATGTGACATCATCAGAGGATTACAGCCAGGTAAGGTGATGTGACATCATCAGAGGATTACAGCCAGGTAAGCTGATGTAACATCAGAGGATTACAGCCAAGTAAGGTGATGTGACATCAGAGGATTACAGCCAGGTAAGGTGATGTGACATCAGAGGATTACAGCCAGGTAGGGTGATGTGACATCAGAGGATTACAGTCTGGTAAAGTGATGTGACATCAGAGGACTACAGTCAGGTAAGGTGATGTGACATCATCAGCGGATTACAGTCAGGTAAGGTGATGTGACATCATCAGAGGATTACAGGCAAGTAAGGTGATGTGACATCAGAAGATTACAGGCAGGTAAGGTGATGTGACATCATCAGAGGATTACAGCCAGGTAAGGTGATGTGACATCATCAGCGGATTACAGTCAGGTAAGGTGATGTGACATCATCAGAGGATTACAGGCAAGTAAGGTGATGTGACATCAGAAGATTACAGGCAGGTAAGGTGATGTGACATCATCAGAGGATTACAGCCAGGTAAGACGATGTGACATCATCAGAGGATTACAGTCAGGTAAGGCGATGTGACATCATCAGAGGATTACAGGCAGGTAAAGTGATGTGACATCATCAGAGGATTACAGGCAGGTAAGGTGATGTGACATCAGATGATTACAGCCAGGTAAGGTGATGTGACATCATCAGAGGATTACAGCCAGGTAAGCTGATGTGACATCAGAGGATTACAGTCTGGTAAGGTGATATGACATCAGAAGATTACAGCCAAGTAAGATGATGTGACATCAGAGGATTACAGTCAGGTAAGGTGATGTGACATCATCAGAGGATTACAGTCAGATAGGGTGATGTGACATCATCGGAGGATTACAGTCAGATAGGGTGATGTGACATCAGAGGATTACAGGCAGGTAAGGTGATGTGACATCAGAGGATTACAGCGAGGTAAGGTGATGTGACATCATCAGAAGATTACAGCCAGGTAAGGTGATGTGACATCATCAGATGATTACAGTCAGGTAAGCTGATGTGACATCAGAGGATTACAGCCAAGTAAGGTGATGTGACATCAGAGGATTGCAGCCAAGTAAGGTGATGTGACATCATCAGAAGATTACAGCCAGGTAAGGTGATGTGACATCATCAGAAGATTACAGTCAGGTAAGGTGATGTGACATCATCAGAGGATTACAGTCAGATAGAGTGATGTGACATCATCGGAGGATTACAGTCAGATAGGGTGATGTGACATCAGAGGATTACAGTCAGATAGGGTGATGTGACATCAGAGGATTACAGGCAGGTAGGGTGATGTGACATCAGAGGATTACAGGCAGGTAAGGTGATGTGACATCAGAGGATTACAGCCAGGTAAGGTGATGTGACATCATCAGAGGATTACAGCCAGGTAAGGTGATGTGACATCATCAGAGGATTACAGCCAGGTAAGGTGATGTGACATCAGAGGATTACAGCCAAGTAAGGTGATGTGACATCAGAGTATTGCAGACAGGTAAGGTGATGTGATATCAGAGGATTACAGTCAGATAGGGTGATGTGACATCAGAGGATTACAGCCAGGTAAGGTGATGTGACATCAGAGGATTACAGCCAGGTAAGGTGATGTGACATCAGAGGATTACAGTCTGGTAAAGTGATGTGACATCAGCGGATTACAGTCAGGTAAGGTGATGTGACATCTCAGAGGATTACAGGCAAGTAAGGTGATGTGACATCAGAAGATTACAGGCAGGTAAGGTGATGTGACATCATCAGAGGATTACAGCCAGGTAAGGCGATGTGACATCATCAGAGGATTACAGCCAGGTAAGGCGATGTGACATCATCAGAGGATTACAGGCAGGTAAAGTGATGTGACATCATCAGAGGATTACAGGCAGGTAAGGTGATGTGACATCAGAGGATTACAGGCAGGTAAGGTGATGTGACATCATCAGAGGATTACAGCCAGGTAAGGTGATGTGACATCAGAGGATTACAGTCTGGTAAGGTGATGTGATATCAGAGGATTACAGCCAGGTAAAGTGATGTGACATCATCAGAGTATCACAGTCAGGTAAGGTGATGTGACATCAGAGGATTACAGCCGGTTAAGGCGATGTGACATCGGAGGATTATATCCAGGTAAGGCGTTGTGACATCAGAGGATTACACTCAGGTAAGGTGATGTGACATCATCAGAGGATTACAGTCAGATAGGGTGATGTGACATCATCGGAGGATTACAGTCAGATAGGGTGATGTGACTTCAGAGGATTACAGTCAGATAGGGTGATGTGACATCAGAGGATTACAGTCAGATAGGGTGATGTGACATCAGAGGATTACAGTCAGATAGGGTGATGTGATTTCAGAGGATTACAGGCAGGTAGGGTGATGTGACATCAGAGGATTACAGGCAGGTAAGGTGATGTGACATCAGAGGATTACAGCCAGGTAAGGTGATGTGACATCATCAGAGGATTACAGCCAGGTAAGGTGATGTGACATCATCAGAGGATTACAGCCAGGTAAGGTGATGTGACATCAGAGGATTACAGCCAAGTAAGATGATGTGACATCAGAGGATTACAGTCAGGTAAGGTGATGTGACATCAGAGGATTACAGTCTGGTAAGGTGATATGACATCAGAAGATTACAGCCAAGTAAGATGATGTGACATCAGAGGATTACAGTCAGGTAAGGTGATGTGACATCATCAGAGGATTACAGTCAGATAGGGTGATGTGACATCATCGGAGGATTACAGTCAGATAGGGTGATGTGACATCATCGGAGGATTACAGTCAGATAGGGTGATGTGACATCAGAGGATTACAGGCAGGTAAGGTGATGTGACATCAGAGGATTACAGCCAGGTAAGGTGATGTGACATCATCAGAAGATTACAGCCAGGTAAGGTGATGTGACATCATCAGATGATTACAGTCAGGTAAACTGATGTGACATCAGAGGATTACAGGCAGGTAAGGTGATGTGACATCAGAGGATTACAGCCAGGTAAGGTGATGTGACATCATCAGAAGATTACAGCCAGGTAAGGTGATGTGACATCATCAGATGATTACAGTCAGGTAAACTGATGTGACATCAGAGGATTACAGCCCGGTAAGGTGATGTGACATCAGAGGATTGCAGCCAAGTAAGGTGATGTGACATCAGAGGATTACAGCCAGGTAAGGTGATGTGACATCAGAGGATTACAGCCAGGTAAGGTGATATGACATCAGAAGATTACAGGCAAGTAAGATGATGTGACATCAGAGGATTACAATCAGGTAAGGTGATGTGACATCATCAGAGGATTACAGTCAGATAGGGTGATGTGACATCATCGGAGGATTACAGTCAGATAGGGTGATGTGACATCATCAGAGGATTACAGTCAGATAGGGTGATGTGACATCAGAGGATTACAGGCAGGTAGGGTGATGTGACATCAGAGGATTACAGGCAGGTAAGGTGATGTGACATCAGAGGATTACAGCCAGGTAAGGTGATGTGACATCATCAGAGGATTACAGCCAGGTAAGGTGATGTGACATCATCAGAGGATTACAGCCAGGTAAGGTGATGTGACATCGGAGGATTACAGCCAAGTAAGGTGATGTGACATGAAAGGATTACAGCCAAGTAAGGTGATGTGACATCAGAGGATTACAGCCAAATAAGGTGATGTGACATCAGAGGATTACAGCCAGATAGGGTGATGTGACATCAGAGGATTACAGGCAGGTAAGGTGATGTGACATCAGAGGATTACAGCCAGGTAAGGTGATGTGACATCAGAGGATTACAGTCTGGTAAGGTGATATGACATCAGGAGATTACAGCCAAGTAAGATGATGTGACATCAGAGGATTACAGTCAGGTAAGGTGATGTGATATCAGAGGATTACAGTCTGGTAAGGTGATATGACATCAGAAGATTACAGCCAAGTAAGATGATGTGACTTCAGAGGATTACAGTCAGGTAAGGTGATGTGACATCATCAGAGGATTACAGCCAGGTAAGGTGATGTGACACCATCAGAGGATTACAGTCAGGTAAGGTGATGTGACACCATCAGAGGATTACAGGCAGATAAGGTGATGTGACACCATCAGAGGATTACAGGCAGATAAGGTGATGTGACATCAGAGGATTACAGCCCGGTAAGGTGATGTGACATCAGAGGATTACAGCCAGGTAAGGTGATGTGACATCAGAGGATTACAGCCAGGTAAGGTGATGTGACATCATCAGAGGATTACAGCCAGGTAAGCTGATGTAACATCAGAGGATTACAGCCAAGTAAGGTGATGTGACATCAGAGGATTACAGCCAGGTAAGGTGATGTGACATCAGAGGATTACAGCCAGGTAGGGTGATGTGACATCAGAGGACTACAGTCAGGTAAGGTGATGTGACATCAGCAGAGTATTACAGTCAGGTAAGGTGATGTGACATCAGAGGATTACAGCCAGGTAAGGCGATGTGACATCAGAGGATTATAGCCAGGTAAGGCGATGTGACATCAGAGGATTACACTCAGGTAAGGTGATGTGACATCATCAGAGGATTACAGTCAGATAGGGTGATGTGACATCATCGGAGGATTACAGTCAGATAGGGTGATGTGACTTCAGAGGATTACAGTCAGATAGGGTGATGTGACATCAGAGGATTACAGTCAGATAGGGTGATGTGACATCAGAGGATTACAGTCAGATAGGGTGATGTGACTTCAGAGGATTACAGTCAGATAGGGTGATGTGACATCAGAGGATTACAGTGTGGTAAGGTGATATGACATCAGAAGATTACAGCCAAGTAAGATGATGTGACATCAGAGGATTACAGTCAGGTAAGGTGATGTGACATCAGAGGATTACAGTCCTGTAAGGTGATATGACATCAGAAGATTACAGCCAAGTAAGATGATGTGACATCAGAGGATTACAGTCAGGTAAGGTGATGTGACATCATCAGAGGATTACAGTCAGATAGGGTGATGTGACATCATCGGAGGATTACAGTCAGATAGGGTGATGTGACATCAGAGGATTACAGGCAGGTAAGGTGATGTGACATCAGAGGATTACAGCCAGGTAAGGTGATGTGACATCATCAGAAGATTACAGCCAGGTAAGGTGATGTGACATCATCAGAAGATTACAGCCAGGTAAGGTGATGTGACATCATCAGATGATTACAGTCAGGTAAACTGATGTGACATCAGAGGATTACAGCCCGGTAAGGTGATGTGACATCAGAGGATTGCAGCCAAGTAAGGTGATGTGACATCAGAGGATTACAGCCAGGTAAGGTGATGTGACATCAGAGGATTACAGCCAAGTAAGGTGATGTGACATCAGAAGATTACAGTCAGGTAAGGTGATGTGACATCAGAGGATTACAGCCCGGTAAGGTGATGTGACATCAGAGGATTGCAGCCAAGTAAGGTGATGTGACATCAGAGGATTACAGCCAGGTAAGGTGATGTGACATCAGAGGATTACAGCCAAGTAAGGTGATGTGACATCAGAAGATTACAGGCAAGTAAGATGATGTGACATCAGAGGATTACAATCAGGTAAGGTGATGTGACATCATCAGAGGATTACAGTCAGATAGGGTGATGTGACATCATCGGAGGATTACAGTCAGATAGGGTGATGTGACATCATCAGAGGATTACAGTCAGATAGGGTGATGTGACATCATCAGAGGATTACAATCAGATAGGGTGATGTGACATCAGAGGATTACAGGCAGGTAGGGTGATGTGACATCAGAGGATTACAGGCAGGTAAGGTGATGTGACATCATCAGAGGATTACAGCCAGGTAAGGTGATGTGACATCTTCAGAGGATTACAGCCAGGTAAGGTGATGTGACATCAGAGGATTACAGCCAAGTAAGGTGATGTGACATCAAAGGATTACAGCCAAGTAAGGTGATGTGACATCAGAGGATTGCAGACAGGTAAGGTGATGTGACATCAGAGGTTTACAGTCAGATAGGGTGATGTGACATCAGAGGATTACAGGCAGGTAAGGTGATGTGACATCAGAGGATTACAGCCAGGTAAGGTGATGTGACATCAGAGGATTACAGTCTGGTAAGGTGATATGACATCAGGAGATTACAGCCAAGTAAGATGATGTGACATCAGAGGATTACAGCCAGGTAAGGTGATGTGACACCATCAGAGGATTACAGTCAGGTAAGGTGATGTGACACCATCAGAGGATTACAGGCAGATAAAGTGATGTGACACCATCAGAGGATTACAGGCAGATAAGGTGATGTGACATCAGAGGATTACAGGCAGGTAAGGTGATGTGACATCAGAGGATTACAGGCAGGTAAGGTGATGTGACATCATCAGAGGATTACAGCCAGGTAAGGTGATGTGACATCATCAGAGGATTACAGCCAGGTAAACTGATGTAACAACAGAGGATTACAGCCAAGTAAGGTGATGTGACATCAGAGGATTACAGCCCGGTAAGGTGATGTGACATCAGAGGATTACAGCCCGGTAAGGTGATGTGACATCAGAGGATTACAGCCAGGTAAGGTGATGTGACATCAGAGGATTACAGCCAGGTAAGGTGATGTGACATCATCAGAGGATTACAGCCAGGTAAGGTGATGTAACATCAGAGGATTACAGCCAAGTAAGGTGATGTGACATCAGAGGATTACAGCCAGGTAGGGTGATGTGACATCAGAGGATTACAGTCTGGTAAAGTGATGTGACATCAGAGGACTACAGTCAGGTAAGGTGATGTGACATCAGCAGAGGATTACAGCCAGGTAAGGTGATGTGACATCATCAGCGGATTACAGTCAGGTAAGGTGATGTGACATCATCAGAGGATTACAGGCAAGTAAGGTGATGTGACATCAGAAGATTACAGGCAGGTAAGGTGATGTGACATCATCAGAGGATTACAGCCAGGTAAGGCGATGTGACATCATCAGAGGATTACAGGCAGGTAAAGTGATGTGACATCATCAGAGGATTACAGGCAGGTAAGGTGATGTGACATCATCAGAGGATTACAGCCAGGTAAGCTGATGTGACATCAGAGGATTACAGTCTGGTAAGGTGATGTGATATCAGAGGATTACAGCCAGGTAAAGTGAGGTGACATCATCAGAGGATTACAGTCAGGTAAGGCGATGTGACATCAGAGGATTACAGCCAGGTAAGGTGATGTGACATCAGAGGATTACAGCCAGGTAAGGTGATGTGACATCAGAGGATTACAGTCTGGTAAGGTGATATGACATCAGAAGATTACAGCCAAGTAAGATGATGGGACATCAGAGGATTACAGTCAGGTAAGGTGATGTGACATCAGAGGATTACAGTCTGGTAAGGTGATATGACATCAGAAGATTACAGCCAAGTAAGATGATGTGACATCAGAGGATTACAGTCAGGTAAGGTGATGTGACATCATCAGAGGATTACAGCCAGGTAAGGTGATGTGACATCATCAGATGATTACAGTCAGGTAAGCTGATGTGACATCAGAGGATTACAGCCAAGTAAGGTGATGTGACATCAGAAGATTACAGTCAGGTAAGGTGATGTGACATCAGAGGATTACAGCCAGGTAAGGTGATGTGACATCAGAGGATTGCAGCCAAGTAAGGTGATGTGACATCAGAGGATTACAATCAGGTAAGGTGATGTGACATCATCAGAGGATTACAGTCAGATAGGGTGATGTGACATCATCGGAGGATTACAGTCAGATAGGGTGATGTGACATCAGAGGATTACAGTCAGATAGGGTGATGTGACATCAGAGGATTACAGGCAGGTAGGGTGATGTGACATCAGAGGATTACAGGCAGGTAAAGTGATGTGACATCAGAGGATTACAGCCAGGTAAGGTGATGTGACATCATCAGAGGATTACAGCCAGGTAAGGTGATGTGACATCATCAGAGGATTACAGCCATGTAAGGTGATGTGACATCATCAGAGGATTACAGCCAGGTAAGGTGATGTGACATCATCAGAGGATTACAGCCAGGTAAGGTGATGTGACATCAGAGGATTACAGCCAAGTAAGGTGATGTGACATCAAAGGATTGCAGACAGGTAAGGTGATGTGACATCAGAGGATTACAGGCAAGTAAGGTGATGTGACATCAGAAGATTACAGGCAGGTAAGGTGATGTGACATCATCAGAGGATTACAGCCAGGTAAGGCGATGTGACATCATCAGAGGATTACAGTCAGGTAAGGCGATGTGACATCATCAGAGGATTACAGGCAGGTAAGGCGATGTGACATCATCAGAGGATTACAGTCAGGTAAGGTGATGTGACATCAGAGGATTACAGGCAGGTAAGGTGATGTGACATCATCAGAGGATTACAGCCAGGTAAGGCGATGTGACATCAGAGGATTATAGCCAGGTAAGGCGATGTGACATCAGAGGATTACACTCAGGTAAGGTGATGTGACATCATCAGAGGATTACAGTCAGATAGGGTGATGTGACATCATCGGAGGATTACAGTCAGATAGGGTGATGTGACATCATCGGAGGATTACAGTCAGATAGGGTGATGTGACATCAGAGGATTACAGTCAGATAGGGTGATGTGACTTCAGAGGATTACAGTCAGATAGGGTGATGTGACTTCAGAGGATTACAGGCAGGTAGGGTGATGTGACATCAGAGGATTACAGGCAGGTAAGGTGATGTGACATCAGAGGATTACAGCCAGGTAAGGTGATGTGACATCATCAGAGGATTACAGCCAGGTAAGGTGATGTGACATCATCAGAGGATTACAGCCAGGTAAGGTGATGTGACATCATCAGAGGATTACAGCCAGGTAAGGTGATGTGACATCAGAGGATTACAGCCAAGTAAGGTGATGTGACATCAGAGGATTACAGCCAAATAAGGTGATGTGACATCAGAGGATTACAGCCAGATAGGGTGATGTGACATCAGAGGATTACAGGCAGGTAAGGTGATGTGACATCAGAGGATTACAGCCAGGTAAGGTGATGTGACATCAGAGGATTACAGCCAGGTAAGGTGATGTGACATCAGAGGATTACAGTCTGGTAAGGTGATATGACATCAGAAGATTACAGCCAAGTAAGATGATGTGACATCAGAGGATTACAGTCAGGTAAGGTGATGTGACATCATCAGAGGATTACAGTCAGATAGGGTGATGTGACATCATCGGAGGATTACAGTCAGATACGGTGATGTGACATCAGAGGATTACAGTCAGATAGGGTGATGTGACATCAGAGGATTACAGGCAGGTAAGGTGATGTGACATCAGAGGATTACAGCCAGGTAAGGTGATGTGACATCATCAGAAGATTACAGCCAGGTAAGGTGATGTGACATCAGAGGATTACAGCCAGGTAAGGTGATATGACATCAGAAGATTACAGTCAGGTAAGGTGATGTGACATCAGAGGATTGCAGCCAAGTAAGGTGATGTGACATCAAAGGATTACAGCCAGGTAAGGTGATGTGACATCAGAGGATTACAGCCAGGTAAGGTGATATGACATCAGAAGATTACAGGCAAGTAAGATGATGTGACATCAGAGGATTACAATCAGGTAAGGTGATGTGAGATCATCAGAGGATTACAGTCAGATAGGGTGATGTGACATCATCGGAGGATTACAGTCAGATAGGGTGATGTGACATCATCAGAGGATTACAGTCAGATAGGGTGATGTGACATCAGAGGATTACAGGCAGGTAAGGTGATGTGACATCAGAGGATTACAGCCAGGTAAGGTGATGTGACATCATCAGAGGATTACAGCCAGGTAAGGTGATGTGACATCATCAGAGGATTACAGCCAGGTAAGGTGATGTGACATCAGAGGATTACAGCCAAGTAAGGTGATGTGACATCAGAGGATTACAGCCAGGTAGGGTGATGTGACATCATCAGAGGATTACAGCCATGTAAGGTGATGTGACATCATCAGAGGATTACAGTCAGATAGGGTGATGTGACATCATCGGAGGATTACAGTCAGATAGGGTGATGTGACATCATCGGAGGATTACAGTCAGATAGGGTGATGTGACATCATCGGAGGATTACAGTCAGATAGGGTGATGTGACATCAGAGGATTACAGTCAGATAGGGTGATGTGACATCAGAGGATTACAGCCAGGTAAGGTGATGTGACATCATCAGAAGATTACAGCCAGGTAAGGTGATGTGACATCATCAGAAGATTACAGCCAGGTAAGGTGATGTGACATCATCAGATGATTACAGCCAGGTAAGGTGATGTGACATCATCAGATGATTACAGCCAGGTAAGCTAATGTGACATCAGAGGATTACAGCCAAGTAAGGTGATGTGACATCAGAAGATTACAGTCAGGTAAGGTGATGTGACATCAGAGGATTACAGCCAGGTAAGGTGATGTGACATCAGAGGATTACAGTCTGGTAAGGTGATGTGACATCAGAGGATTACAATCAGGTAAGGTGATGTGAGATCATCAGAGGATTACAGTCAGATAGGGTGATGTGACATCATCGGAGGATTACAGTCAGATAGGGTGATGTGACATCATCAGAGGATTACAGTCAGATAGGGTGATGTGACATCATCAGAGGATTACAGTCAGATAGGGTGATGTGACATCAGAGGATTACAGGCAGGTAAGGTGATGTGACATCAGAGGATTACAGCCAGGTAAGGTGATGTGACATCATCAGAGGATTACAGCCAGGTAAGGTGATGTGACATCATCAGAGGATTACAGCCAGGTAAGGTGATGTGACATCAGAGGATTACAGCCAAGTAAGGTGATGTGACATCAGAGGATTACAGCCAGGTAGGGTGATGTGACATCATCAGAGGATTACAGCCATGTAAGGTGATGTGACATCATCAGAGGATTACAGTCAGATAGGGTGATGTGACATCATCGGAGGATTACAGTCAGATAGGGTGATGTGACATCATCGGAGGATTACAGTCAGATAGGGTGATGTGACATCAGAGGATTACAGTCAGATAGGGTGATGTGACATCAGAGGATTACAGCCAGGTAAGGTGATGTGACATCATCAGAAGATTACAGCCAGGTAAGGTGATGTGACATCATCAGAAGATTACAGCCAGGTAAGGTGATGTGACATCATCAGATGATTACAGCCAGGTAAGGTGATGTGACATCATCAGATGATTACAGCCAGGTAAGCTAATGTGACATCAGAGGATTACAGCCAAGTAAGGTGATGTGACATCAGAAGATTACAGTCAGGTAAGGTGATGTGACATCAGAGGATTACAGTCAAATAGGGTGATGTGACATCAGAGGATTACAGCCAGGTAAGGTAATGTGACATCAGAGGATTACAGCCAGGTAAGGTGATGTGACATCAGAGGATTACAGTCAAATAGGGTGATGTGACATCAGAGGATTACAGCCAGGTAAGGTGATGTGACATCAGAGGATTACAGTCTGGTAAGGTGATGTGACATCAGAGGATTACAGTCTGGTAAGGTGATGTGACATCAGAGGATTACAGTCTGGTAAGGTGATGTGACATCAGAGGATTACAGTCTGGTAAGGTGATGTGACATCAGAGGATTACAGTCTGGTAAGGTGATGTGACATCAGAGATTGATTTAAGTCAGGAAACCGGCTGTAACATCTCAAGTGCCTTTCAGTCGGGTGAGCTATTTTCAATCAGGGAAACTCAGGCAGAATAATACCATTAAATTAGAAGATAATGCCGCCTGCACACTGCTCTTTGAGTGGGGCGCTTGTTATTACAGTACAGTACCCCCAGACAGAATGTATTTAGGTTCTGACATAAATAAAGCAGCGCTGCTCCATGTGTGCACTCAGCTCTACTGCGCACTTCCTCCCAGCAGTGTGAGATCATGGGAATGAATTGCTCACATGAGTAAGCAGCTCCCTGTAGCCCAGATAAGGAGAAACACAGCTACATTACTTGTCTGATCAATAAATTGCCTTTTCCAGTCCATAGTAGCATGGTTGTGAACGGTGGAGAAGGAGTTACTTTTTATACATGCCTGGAAGGACTTCAGTATATTCAAATTGTCAATTATGACTATTATTGTTATGTAATGGGACCCATGGTGGATGTATTTTTACATTTTGCAGACATTAAATGTAATAATATGATCACAATAGAACTATGAATCGAGATTTTGCAACTGGTGCTCCAAAGCTATAGTAGGATTAAAGTTATACTTAAGACTTAAATACATCAATGATCCTCTTAAATGTAACAAAATAAAGAGTTACAAGAACACTAATCTCTCAGGGATTTATATAGCTTATAGTGCTATAAAGTCATCATGTCATATAAACATATAAACATATTTGATAAACAAAAATCCATTGAATCTCTAAAACTTTGATAAGCCATAACAGACATGAATATCACCACAAATAGTATTACTCCCTCCTAATGGTATGGGACGGATGGCGTCTATGCAAATCTGTCAGGATGACACTGACGTCTATCAGCAATTTTATGATGGTGCCATTTAATGTATCTATATCTATGTATCTATATTGGATATCTGGGACCCCACATGCACACCTTCTGCCAGAATTCCCCCAGTTTAGAAACACCAGACGTGTACAATTATATGTGGTGACATAGTACAATGCGTCATGCAACAACATGCATAGAAGAACAATATGACATGCAGCACACAAAAGTGGATAATAACATAAGGTAAAGATAGATAATCCTGCCCACTGGGAGCTCACAATCTGCTCATATACAAGGAAGGAAAACACATGGTAAAATATCAGCTAAGAGCTCAGCACACTGCCAGAAACCTGAAGCTGAAGGTGAATCAGGTGCAATTCCTGCCATCAGGATTCTCCAGGGAGAGATGAAGATAACAGGATGGGAGATGAATTTCAATTAATTAACATGCTTGTTAGTTAAGAGGACTATGCAATATATCACGCAAAATCTAGCAAATAAGTATACCAGACAGATGCAATAAATATGACAAAGCCACACAACTTATAGCAACACTTTCCAAAAGAAATGTTATAATTATCTAAAATTACTTTATAACACATGATAGGTCTAGTGTTGCAGCCTAGGAACAGATAGGATAGATAGATAGATAGATAGATAGATAGATAGATAGATAGATAGATAGATAGATAGATAGATAGATAGATACAAAAAGATGAAGGCAGCACTCCAAGGTCCAAAGAATATTGTTGTTAATTGACCCATAGTGATGGAGATGAACTTTCTTCTTCCACACTTGAAACGAAACATCACCTCCATCACTATAGGTCAATAAAAAACTCATATTCTTTGGACCTTGGAGTGCTGCCTTCATCTTTTTGGACATAAATTGAGGTTTGGTTTTGCCTAATTGGCTTTGCACCTGCTACTCCCTTCAGCTCTTGCTGGTGCTGCGCCTTTATATTTGGAGGAGACTTTAAGGCTGCGTGCCCACTATGCGTTTTTCTAGCGTTTTTGCCGTAGAATTTCCGCAGCGGCAATGCTTTAAAAACACTTGGTAATACGTGCCCCATGGTCCCCAATGATAATCCGCATGGGCTGTGTGGAAATTTCCGCTGCGGATTATCATTGCGGAAAAATCCTCAGCATGTCCATTATTTGTGCGTTTCCGCATGCGGATTTGCCTACACAATGCATTTGAAAAACGCATGGCAAATCCGCAAGTAAAAAACGCTTCAAAAACGCGTGTAAAATCCGCATGCGTTTTTACTGGCAAGGACATGTAGAAATGCTGCGGAAAATTTCTGCTTCAATTCTGCATCGTGGGCACATAGCCTTAAAGCCACAATGCTCCTCTGGGAAATATGCAAATTGTCGCCTCTCACCCAGCCAAACCAGAACTCATACTTTGCACTGACGAGGGGCAGTACCCCGAAACACAGTGTCTGCAAACTGAGTATCTGGCTCTGGCTTATATCCTAAGTCATGTGATAAGGCTCGTTAAAGGGTCACTATTGACTTTTAGGATTGCTACTTCCTGTAGGTGGCGCTAGAGTTCTTGTCCTCTTCCTCTCTGAAGAGACAATTTGTATATATTTTGGATAGATAGATAGATCGAGGACAACATTATTTGTTTTTTTCTGCATTTTTCATTAAGGACATCTCAGAACAGAATATTGTGTGATACAGCCAGTAAGTGTCTACTCAGTCCAAGCACATTAACAAAAAATAATTATGCTTGAATGCTATAGATATAAAAAAAAAACTGAGAGGTAAATTCATTTATTTGCTAAACACCCATTCACACAGAGTCAATGTTTGACAATACTTGAACTCCGATCAGCTGTGTACAAGCGGCTTGGTGCTGGTTTGTGGTCAGTTCACACTGAGCCAAGACTGTATGACCGTCCTGTCCCTGTACAGTCTGCATGCTGTCGGCAGCACATCGCCCCCTGTAGGCAGCATCAGCAATATTTTAATGACCTGCATGAATGTATCAATCAGCCAATGAACAAGGGTTTTGCTCACTCATCGGCTGATTGGCGGCAGGGTCTCCAGCAGAGTCCTGATGGGGTCTCAGCTCTCTTATATCACTAGATAATGATTCGCTGAAGCTGTAAAGTGAACTGGAATCTGTACAGATAAATCCAACCCTTCGTCCTTTCCAATAAACAGTCACACAGAATACCAGATTTCCTTTAAAAATTTTATTCTTGGTTTTTAAAAATACAAGTGGCAGAGACGTGAGGCACAGCGTAAATGTGAACAGCATACATAATATATCAGCATTTCTGGTAAAAACACAAGGCATTTATTTCCATACTGTAAAGGCTACTGGCAAACAGTACAATCCTGTGCTACACACATATATATTGTATGGCAACTGGTGGTGTTAACAGCAATAATACAATTATAGATATATGTACTCATAATTCACAAAAAAAAGGAATTTCTTTTTATATACAAATTAGCATACATTGAAGAGGACGTCTCAGCAATCAGACATGTCTGTTTTAGTGAATGTTTCTATTCCCCATCAAATAATTCTGCATCAGGTTTTCTTAGGCCTCATCAATGTGTTAAAATCTGCAGAAAATAAGTTTGTGCTGAGGAACACTTTCCACAATGATTTTTCTTTTCCGCAGCAAGTGGATTAAATTGCTTAAAATGCCATTCACTTGGCTGCTATTGCAATATACTGCGGATTTACAAATCTGGAAATTGCAAGCTTATCTACTTCGACTCAACATAACCCTATAGAGTCCTGAAGAAGAAAGATCAAATTACATCCACATAATCAAGATTAGTTAGTTCATTATTTTACTTTACTGAACTTTAGCCAATTTTTTCTTTTTTTATCTTTTTTTTACTATGAATCACTTATATATTTTTTACCATGGAAACTGTTATAAAAGCCAACTTCATACAATACTGACAGATGCAGAATTTCAAAGTCGATCTTCAAGAGTAAAGAATCTGGTATTGGATAAGTATAGGAATCTCCCTCTAGTGGCAACAGAAAGAATTATCTTATTTAAATTGGCCTGATGAACATTCCATGGGGGACTTCTAGGTACTAAGGAACTCCCCTTAAAGTTTGAGTTTTACGGCCGCATGCTACAGCAATGGGGATGCGATTTTTCAAATATCTGCACTGGATAATTGACTTGCTCTGTAGATTTGGAATCCACTGCAAATCAATGTTAAAGGGTGAATTATGTGATAGATCTGCATCAAAACTCATATAACTTATTGGGATTCTGAATCTGTGGATTCAGCTGTAGAAAATCCACAGAGAAAAAGTCCACAGCAGAATATACAGAAATCTGGCTGATCATGACTGAGGTAGCAGATTTCATTTTCAGATATTTTGCTCTTAAAGTCTAAGTTTATAAATATTGTTTTATGTCTTAGCAAAGAAGTAAAGATAAAAAAAAACAATAATAGCAACTTCTACCAAGACTTTACTATCACATTGTAATGTTGTGGTACATCCCCTTTAACCCCTTTCTACCACATTCGTTTTTCTTTGTTTATTGCAGGAAAAAGTTTTCGCTTTCATTAAGACCATAATGTCCTGACAAATGGGGAAAAAATTACAAAAAAATTCCAAGTGGAGTGCAATTGGAGAAAAACTGCAAATTAGCTGTTTTGCAGGTTTTTACTATGAATTGATCTGGCAAATTTGCTCTATGAGTCAGTATGGGGATAGTGACGCCAAATTTATCTGGGATTTTGTTCATTTAACTACAGTACTTAAAAAAAATAGAACAACTTGCAAAAAATATTTTTCATTGCCATATTCTGAGAGCCATAACTTCTTTATTTTTCTGTCGATAGCACTGTATGAGAGCTTGTTATTTGCGGGAGAAGTGGTTGTATGTACAATTTTGTGATTTCTTTTTATTTGTTTTTTTCCGGGATGGAAAATAATTTTAAAAAAAGCAATTTTGCCGTTGCAATTTTTTTTTTCCCGTTTCGCTGTTTCCCACATGGCATAAATATTTGACTATTTTATTAGTTTAAAAAAATTGTACATGCAGCGATAACAATTATGTTTTTTTTTTTATCTTTTAGATTTTGTTATTTATGCTTAAAGGGGTTGTCCGGTCCAAATCAATAAGTCTGCAGTCACTCTGTGTGACTGCAGACTTATGAATCCCCCCAGGGCATGCTCTATGGGGATTCACTGGTTTCTGAGCGGGGACAGGCGGGTATGTATGAGTTATACATACTCCCGGCCAGTGGGTACGGGTGTATTGAGTGAGGCCACGCCTACTAGATGAGCCCTGGCCGTAGTATTTATAATGCACCCGCCGGTCCCGGCTCAGAAGCTGGTGAATCCCCGCAGCACACAGTGCTGAGAGTGACTGCAGACTTGGACCAGACAACCCCTTTAAGGAAAAGGGAGGGTGATATCAACCTTTATATTCTATGGGAGGTTTTTTTTTGTTAGTCCCATTAGGAGCCTTGAACCTGTGATCTCTTGAGCACCTTTAACCCCTTCACGTCGCGACATAAATGGCACAAGTCGTAAGCAGGTGTATGGAGAGGGCTCACGCAGAGAGCCCACCCCATACCCAGCAGGTGATGTGACCGCTCTGTGCCAGGAGAGATCAGTGCCGGGCTCAACAGGCAGGTAATTAGGATGTACCCATCTATTAGTTCTTAGGCCCGTAGAAAAAAAATTAAATAGTGCTGGATAACCCCCTTTAGACATGAAATAATGAAGCCTTCAAGCTCACTAAAGGCTGTGTTCACATGTTGCGTTTTTGCAACTTTTTTTCTGCAAATTAAAAGCTGCTTTTTACAGTACCAGCAAAAACTATGAGAGTGTAGAAACCTCCTGTACATGCTTGCTGGGTTTTTTTTTTCTTGGCAGAATTGGAAAACTGATGCGCTTTGGAAACTGCAGCGTGTCAATTCTTTCTGTGTTTTTGCAGCGTTTATTCACCATAGAAAGCAATGAGCAACTAGAAAAACACTGCAGACAAAACACAACCGTGCATTTTTTGCTGCGTTTTAGCTGCTTTTTGCTGAATAAACCTAACTTTATTAAACATGTACTGTAGACAAATGAAACATATAATCCACACCAAAAAACGCAACAAAAAAAGCAGCAAAACCTGCTTGACTGCCAAGAGAACAGGTTTTGCCTGCAGGAGAAAAATGCAGCAAAAACACAGCGTGTGAACATACCCTAACATGGGATTTATGTTGAGATTTAAAAGCAAATACAATATTCCTGTTGCCTTCCATTAAAAGGTTTTTTCGTAATAAAACTGAATTTCTTTAGTGCTCCTATCACACTCCAGATAGTGTGCTTTTTGAATACTGTCAGGATTTGACTGTCAGGATTCCCCCCTATTGTTAGCTGGAACAGTCGTAGTGAGACGGCAAGTATACAATTTTCGTATTTGTGATCACATTCCGACTAGCAACTTTTCCTAGAAGCAAAGAAAAGTCTTCTGATGACAACATAGGCTGATAATAGAGGGGAATCCTAGTAATGTACACATTGCACACTGCCAGGATTTCATAGAGACACTGCAGAAATTTAGTTTCAGCCCAGAGAACCCCTTTAATATAGAGGTGCATCTCACTAAATTAGAATATCATCAAAAAGTTAATTTACTTCAGTTCTTCAATACAAAAAGTGAAACTCATATATTATATAGAGTCATTACACACAGAGAGATCTATTTCAAGTGTTTATTTCTTTTAATGTTGATGATTATGGCTTACAGCCAATGAAACACGAAACTCATTATCTCAGTAAATTAGAATAATTAACAAAAAAAAACACCTGCAAAGGCTTCCTAAGCTTTTAAAAAGGTCCCTTAGTCTGTTTCAGTAGGCTCCACAATCATGGGGAAGACTGCTGACTTGACAGATGTCCAGAAGGCAGTCATTGACACACTCCACAAGGTCCCAGAGTTTCAATTTTCATTTGGAAATCAAGGTCCCAGAGTCTGGAGGAAGAGTGGAGAGGCCACAATCCAAGCTGCTTGAGGTCTAGGGTGAAGCTTCCACAATCAGTGATGGTTTGGGGAGCCATGTCATCTACTGGTGTAGGTCCACTGTGTTTTATCAAGACCAAAGTCAGCGCAGCCGTCTACCAGGAAATTTTAGAGCACTTCATGCTTTCCTCTGCCGACAAGCTTTTTGGAGATGGAAATGTCATTCTCCAGCAGGACTTGGCACCTGTCCACACTGCCAAAAGTACCAATACCTGGTTTATACACAACAGTATCACTGTGCTTGATTGGCCAGCAAACTCACCTGACCTTAACCCCATAGAGAATCTAGAGAATCTATGGGGTATTGTCAAGAGGAAGATGAGAGACACCAGACCCAACAATGCAGACGAGCTGAAGGCTGCTATCAAAGCAACCTGGGCTTCCATAACACCTCAGCAGTGCCACGGGCTGATCGCCTCCATGCCACGCCGCATTGATGCAGTGATTGATGCAAAAGGAGTGCCGACCAAGTATTGAGGGCATTTACTGAACATACATTTCAGTAGGACAACATTTCGGATTTTAAAAACATTTTTCAAGCTGTTGTTACAAAGTATTCTAATTTAATGAGATAACAACTTTGTGTTTTCATTGGCTGTAAGCCATAATCATCAACATTAACAGAAATAAACACTTGAAATAGATCACTTTGTTTGTAATGACTCTATATAATATATGAGTTTCACTTTTTGAATTGAAGAATTGAAATAAATTTACTTTTTGATGATATTCTAATTTTGTGAGATGCACCTATGTCGTCATTACTTTGTAGGATCACCTTTTGCTGCAATTACAGTTGCATGTCTTTTGGGGTATGTCTCTTGCAGCTTTGCACATCTATAGGCTGAAATTTTTGCCCATTCTTCTTTGCAAGCTAGCTCTAGCCCGGTCTATGAACAGCAATTTTCAAGTCTTGCCACAAATTCTCAATGGGATTTAGGTCTGGGCCATTCACACACATGAATATACTTTGATCTAAACCAGTGTTTCCCAAACTCCAGTCTTCACGGTCCCCCACAGATCATGTGTTCAGGATTTCCATAGGATTGCATAGGTGATTCCTGATGCCTTCATGATACTTCCATCACCTGTGCAATACCAAGGCTCTATATAATATATGAGTTTCACTTTTTGTATTGAAGAACTGAAATAAATTAACTTTTTGATGATATTCTAATTTAGTGAGATGCACCTGTATATATATTTCAATCTAGACCAATGCACCAAATTCCACATATTATATCACATCATCTACCGTAATAAGGCAACAGAAAAAAAGCGCAAATACAACGTTGCTTAGTTTTACTACTTTCTTGCAAATAACTTTACTCACATTTTACCCACTATATACTTGTAGAACCTGTTTAGCCTTTTTATTAGATACCTTGTCCATGCAATGTACTATGCACAATCCTGTATATAGTAGGGTTAGTATTAGTACATTAGATGTCTTCTATTTTAATATACCAATAACAGCAGCAAATGTCATTGAGTCCAGACATTTGGCACGACCCCTCCCTCAAACGGGGGCCACTTACTGCAGTCATTTCACAGAGGCAAAACTCCTGAAGACAAAGGCGAAACTTGAAGCTTTTGGGCTCCAAAGCAAAATCTGTCTGTTCTCAAGCTCTTAAAATGTAGCATCTGATATTACACCTGGCTCCATTTTGGCACAGAAAATAGTATACAACAACTAGCTAAAGTCTGAAACTTATTTTACATATTTTTATAGTTTTTCTGTTCTATGGGTTTTAACTGATGCTGCACAGAATAAGTATAGGTGACCGCACTTATTGGGTTAGTACAGGTCCATGTACTTTCAGACAACTTGATCTCATTTGATAGATAATGTAATAAATAGACAATTTACATATCACTTTACTAAAAAAAATGCTGAAGATTTTGGCCACTAGGTGTCTCCCTTCCATCTAACTTGCTAACCACTGCCTGTTGTTGAGTGTAATCCACCTCTAGAAGCAGAGATGGGTTACAAGAAGGTGATGACTGTTGGTCTCTTAAGCACTTCACTTTGTCTGCATAGAGGTATAACAAATTCAGTTCAGGGCAGGCCGGCTATTGGACAGTGGTAGGAGCAATGCATGCTGAGATGTGAAGGAAAGGAAGTTCCTGCACCCATAGTGCTGGAAAAAAACTGATGAAGAGAAATGACCAGCTCAAAAAGAACTGATGTAAATTACAGCGCTATAGAATAAAGATCGTTCCCGGACATAATAAACTGGTATATGCACCAGAAGAAGTTTTAACTTCTTGTAGGGGACAAAGGTCATGAAATCTCATTTACATGTCTGTTTTGCACGGACGTGTTCTATCAGTTTTTTTCATGGCTAATACACGTACCCATAATACTCTATGGGGCTATTCACATGTCTGTGTTTTTTTCACAGACAGTGTGCCCATGCAAAACTCACAAAGACAGGTCCATTTTTTCTCCGGGATCACGAATGAAAAAGAGCAATACAAGTCTATGGAAAAACACATACAGCACACAGATGGCATCTAAGCTGCAATACTGTGCACAACCCAAGGTCAGGGGTGGTGCTGTCTCTGAAAGAAATCAAATATTTTTTTCCAATCCTGGATATCCCCTTTAAAGGGGGTGTCCTGTCTAAGTCTGTGTGACTGCAGACTTATATATCCCCCCAGCTCACGCACTGTGGATTCATCGGTTTCTGAGCTAGGACTGTGGGGTACGTATGCGTTATACATACTCCCGGGCAGAGCCCGTCTAGTGTGCACCGCCTCGCTCCATACACTTGTGCTGAGTGAGGCCGTGCCCACCCTGTCTATGAGAAAGCCGCTGTCAGACTCCTCTGGGGGCGGTTTATCTCCCCAAGAAAAAAAGGATCGGCTGTCAGAAATCCATTGTGCTGTACACTCCTCGCCCCGACATGGTCAGTCAGGGAAGAGTCAGGGGGCTTCCATACACATTACACTGTCACCGATCCCACCCGCATCGGCGTATTCAGCCAATATTAATATAATGTGTATGGCGGCATTAACTCTATGAACTGAGAAAGCAGATGAATGAGTGTTATACATCATATCTTACATTATATTGTACTATGTGACTTCAGTTATACAACGGGGTACAACCTATTGGATGAAAACTCATATTACACAAAATTATACACTGACATCAAATACAAGTCTGGATATTCCAAATAACATTCTAAACATAAACCATATTTTGTTATAAAATACATTTTTACAATTTGTAATACATTTAACATGAAAAAAACGTTATAGAATTTGGCACAGGATTTATCACTGAGTTCCTTACACATGGTATACATGGTATAAGACATTATATAATACTGCACTCAGGCAGCTTTCATTCTTACATATTATTACACACATAATGTTCTCAGATAAAATCTTGCACATTCAGCTGTTGTAAATGGACACTATTATTTTTTGTGTTGGGTCTGATCATTGTTATTCCCCTTTGATTGCTGGAACGCAGGGTCTGTGCCACTTGTTTCCCCAACAGCTCCTGTCTGCTTTACTGGCAGATGCATTATGCCGAGATGTCAAACTCAAATACACAGAGGGCCAAAATAAAAAACTTGGACAAAGTTGCGGGCCAACCTTGATATCTATGAACAGCCTTTCACACAGTATAATGGGCTCCATATAGTCCTCTATACAGTATGAAGGGCCCCACATAGTCCTCCATACAGTATAATGGGCCCCACATAGTCCTCCATACAGAATAATGGGCTCCACATAGTCCTCCATACTGTATAATCTGCCCCACATAGTCCTCCATACAGAATAATGGGCCCCACATAGTCCTCCATACAGAATAATGGGCCCCACATAGTCCTCCATATAGGATAATAGGCCCCACATAGTCCTCCATACTGTATAATTGGCCCCACATAGTCATCCATACAGAATAATTGGCCCCACATAGTCTTCCATACAGAATAATGGGCCCCACATAGTTCTCCATACAGTATGATGGGCCCCAAATAGTCCTCCATACAGTAAAATGGGCCCCACATAGTCCGCCATACAGAATAATGGGCCACACATAGTCCTCCATACAGTATAATGGGCCCCAAATAGTCCTCCATACAGTATAATGGCCCCACATAGTCCTCCATACAGAATAATGGGCCCCACATAATCCTCCATACAGTATAATGGGCCCCACATAGTCCTCCATACAGAATAATGGGCCCCATATAGTCCTGCATACAGCATAATGGGCCCCACATAGTCCTGCATACAGAATAATGGCCCCACATAGTCCTCCATACAGTATAATGGGCCCCACATAGTAGTCCTCCATATATAATAATAGGCCTCACATAGTCCTCCATGCAGTATTATGGTCCCCACATAGTCCTCCATACAGAATAATGGGCCCCACATAATCCTCCATACAGTATAATGGCCCCACATAGTCCTCCATACAGAATAATGGGCCCCACATAGTCCTCCATACAGTATAATGGCCCCACATAGTCCTCCATACAGTATAATGGGGGGTCTTTGCCAGCATCACGGGCCAAATATAATTACCCAGCGGGCCAGATTTAGCCCTTGGGCCACAGTTTGACCTATGCACATTATAGTCAATTGCCATTTACAAGAATGTCCTGAAAGAAACCACTTCTGACTAGAAATTGGTGCTATACCCCATGTCTGTGAGAAGGTGAAAACATGTCTTATAGACCCATCAGATCAGATGTTGTCACCAGTGTGGGTGTTAGCACTCATCTGCAGAACTAAGGGGCAGTTTCAAAGCTTTTGCAGCTTTTTTGTCTAGTTTTCTGTGTTTTGTGCCTGTTTATTTAAGTGCGCCATATTCATCTTTTCACTTGCACCTTTTATAAATTCACACACATATATATATATATATATATATATATATATATATATATATATAGTCTCTTTTTTATATTTCCAGATGTTTCTGGTTGTTTCATTATTTTTGCGACAACCTGGAGTGATTTTATGTATGGCAGATTTGTTTGTGCAATTTTTGCAAACCGTACGACTCACAAAAAAGAGTTAAATAGACAACAATTAAGGCAATTTTTTTACTTCCTGCAAAATTCATGAATTGCGTGCACCATCTTGAAAAATTTGGCAAACAAAGCGGCAACAAACAACACTAAAAAAAAGTGACTTAAAAAAAAAAACCCACAATAATCGAGCCTAAGAGACTTGGATGCTATATTTGGCTCTTGTTGTCCTTTCTGAGATTTCTTGGAGACTAGATACAGAAAATATACTCCGATTAGGAATGAGAAAAGATGACAGAGAGGGCACAATGCTTAAAGGGGTATTCCCATCTCCAAGATCCTATCCTAATATATAGTAGGTGTAGTAACAATAATATTAGCACATGCCTCCAATTAGAAATGTAGTATAGTTCTTCTGATTCGCTATGTCACTTACCCCATGTGTAGGGCATTGCAGTAGCTTAGGTATCCATGGTTATGACCACTCATATAGTAGCAGTTAGTAAGATAGTTTGCTGTTAGTGGTCGTAACCATGGATATCTAAAGTACTGCAATGCCCTGCACATGGGGTAAGCAACATAGTGAATCAGAAGAACTATACTACATTTCTAATAGAAGGTATTTGCTAATATTATTATTATTACACCTACTACATATTGGGATAGGATCTTGAAGATGGGAATACCCTTTTAATGATGAAGCACAGGCTGTTTGTTCTGAGGAGTGGAATTCACACTGACAGTTTTTTTTTTTAAAAGGCATTAAATGACCTTATGTGAGTGAGTGCTGACAATAAATATGTTAAATCGTTTTTTTTTAAATATTTTATATACATGTGTGTAACAATCATCAGCCTGCAAAGAAAAGAAAAAGAGAGGCGCTCCTGTGTATATCCGGTTTGTAACAATCATCAGCCTGGCATTCTGTATACAGCTGTATACCTCTAGTCCCAGCAGAAAAAAAAAGGATCAAAACATGCCGTCAAAATAAATACTTTTCTGAAAACGCTGTATAGACCCAAGATATTAAATTGTTTTTACGGTTCTTTAAAACTACCAGCCTTTACCGTTCTGCAATACCAGACGCAACCACTAGTAAAACTATGGAGCTGTGCTGTAACGGAAGAGTGTAAACCATGGGAGGGAGGCAGCATTCACTTATAGCGCCAATGCCCCTTCTAACAGCTGATTGATGGGAGTACCCAGGAATTTTAAAGAACTGTAAAACTCCATGAAAGCACAAACCCATCTGCAATGTTACAATGCAAACTGAGCACAATTGCTTTTATACAATTTATTAGAATACCATTATAGTGTTATATTTACAATCACCTACATACGCACTGGCACATGTACGCAATGTACTGCATGTGGCGGGATGGTATATATCAGAGGACATGCGCAAGATGTGGTGAAGGATGCTGGGCATGAACAGAAACTGGGGAATGCCAATCAAACCACACGGGCCAGGATAAGAGTACGGGCCAGGATAAGAGTTTAGGACTCTTCTTGATCCTGGAAACGTTGCATATGGCGCGCAGTATTTGAAAACTTGATTAAACTTTTTCAATTTTGCATTCACGGGCATGTTTGGAAACATTACCATTTATGTAATAAATGAAAAACGGAGCTCACAGTTACCCTTTACAAATCACATGCAATAAGCTTGCAAAGGGAATGTATCAAGAGAAAAGGACCATTTGTTTAAATTAGGTTTTACCATGTAATTGTTTTTTTGTTTTGTTTTTTCAAATTTTGGGCAATTCTTTTTTTCATATCACAATACCGTATGAGACTAGAATAGCAGATTGCAAGATTCCAAGTTTCATAATACAGATTGTAATATGAAAAAATACAAAAATAAAACATGACTACATGTTAAAAAAAATACATATAACATAAAAACCTGATTTAAATAGTTGGTGAATTTCTGATTACACATTCCCATTAAGCAGCCCTTCCTCTATTGATGACTGACAGCCACCATAATGGTACCAACTCATTAAATTAACTCTATGTCTATGCGTGGAAGAAGTTAAGCTCGGATCAATATAAATATATAAATGAAATAGTACAGAATTTGAGATAAAATTGTGACACATGAGATTATATTCGAGAAATGTACAATCCATGTTATAGATTGGTTTTATCCCATTGACATACAGTGACTGTATATTATCCTTTAGGAAGCACTTTCACTTTTTTTTTCTTTGAAAACAAAGAACGTTTTTTCTTTACGGGATTGGTGGGGAACTCGGAAGGGATGGGTGGCATCATCCCCTACCTTCTCTGTGCAGGTAGAATTCCTCCTGGGTATTGAATGCTCTCCCTAAAAAAATACATAAAGAGTAAAAACTATCGAAATATAAGTTGATATAATAGAATAACACAAGAAATACTATTATCACACACTAACAATCCTAAACAAGACACATTATGATAGCACCAACTTGTGTCCACTGTATGAATTGCAGCTCAGGTACAGAAGTACCATTAGATAATCTTAAATATTACAACACAATTATAAATCAAGTTTTTTTTTTTTCTAATTTTCTCTCCTGCAACAATTTTGTACTTAACTCATTAAAGAGCAACAATTAAACTTTGAATATGATTTTTCCTATTTGGCAGGAACTTTGAGGATCTGGGTCTGAGACCTCCACCGATCGCTCAATAGACCCCTGTACAGTGCGCTGCTCAGCAGACAGGAGTGCACAGCTCCAGTATAGCTTCCAAACCCCATGCTTTTTACAAAATGTTTTTAGCTTATTCACATTGCAGTTTTAATAACGTGGTAAACGTTATCATACAGGTGATTATGAGCGGTTCCAGCTACGATGAAAAACCCCACAAAAAACTCAAGTGACACCTTTAAGATGAGAAAGGAAGACCCTTCCATTTGTCTAACCCCTTGGGTGAGCTGGTGTTTCCCTTTTTCTAACCGCTTAGATGCTGCCTTCGCCATTAACTGTGGCATCAGAGGGGTTATAAAGTTTCCATCATAGCTATTGCTATGATTAGAAACCCACTACTAAAATAGATGTACACCAGTGGTGGGCAATTAATTTTCCACATGACCCCCTGAAACTGCTGTGGAAGGGAGAACTTAAATTAATTCTACTCAATATTAATGTTATTAACATATTATTTTATATTCATTTTTATAGTTAGCAGAATTAAGTCTGGTGACTATCTGCTACTGCATGTTACAATAGAAGTTATTGTAACTTATATTCTTACCTGTAGGAGCTGATAAATACCATATAATTTACTCCTTTTCATGATTAACAGCTCCTCTCCCCACAGTATGATACCCCCACATACAGTATGATGCCCCCACAGCTCCCTCACACAGTATGATGGCCCTCCACAGTCCTTCAGACAGTATGATACACCAACAACCCCCCACACAGTATGATGGCCAACAAAATCCCCCACAAGCGCACCCACAGTATGATACCCCTACATACAATATGATGCCCTCACAGCTCCCCACTCATTATGATGTCCCTCACAGCTCCTCGCACAGTAAAATACCCCAACAGTTCCCTACACAGTATGATAACCCCACAGCCCCACACACAGTATCATGGCCTTGACAGTCTCCCAGACATTACAATGCTCCCACAGTCACACCTCACAGTATGATACTCCAATAGCCAACCTCAAATTATGATACCCCAACAACCCCCCTTCACAGTATGATATCCCAACAACTTCCCACACATTATGATGCCCCCACAGTCCCGCCACAGTATTATGTCCCTGACAGTTTCTCATACAGTGCGATGCTCCCACAGCCCCCTCAAACAGTATGATATTCCCATAGTCCTCACACAGTATTATGCCCCCACGCACCACACAGTATGATTGACCCCATAGCCCAACACACAGTATGATGCCATGAGAGTTTTCTCACAAGTACTTACCAGAGATGTGGAGCGCTTAGTCCGGAAGCGCAGCTGCTTTTCAAATGATTCAGAGAATTCTTGTATGGAGTTTGATCGCTTTTTCTGTCCTTTGCTCTCAGGCACTGAGGCATCAACTGAGAATATTTTGCTTAACTTGAAGAGGTTGTTACTTTTGCTGTCTTTATCCCTGTGAGGCTCCTTGCATCCCTTTAAATATAAAGGGGACGGTGTCTTGGAAGTTGAGTGGAATCTGGCCACATGCATGGCTGAGAGCTGGGCCTGAAAAAAGAGAATGAATCTTCAGCAACCATTAAAATAAATGAACATTATTATTATTATCCTTGTAGGAATCAACGGCAACCAGTATGGAACAAAGTGCTGCTTAAAAAATGTCTGCTCATACTCTATATGCTGCTAATGCCTAGTGTTAGGCTATGTTCATGACGCGCCTCCTGGGCCGTGGGGTACTCGGTAGCCGGGCCGGTCGAGGCTGGGGGATGACCCGGTCCGTGATCCAGGGCGGTCAATTAAAGGGAAAGTAAAAGGGAAATAAAGTTTTTATAGAGATAATGTTTGTGACGCCACCGGTGGTATGCGGCTATATGGGGCCACCGCTGCGGAGCAGATCCTCTGGAGCTGATGGTGATGCAGCAGAGTTGGTTCAGCTCTCCACAGGCAGAGCTTAGCTCCAGGGCAGGATATAGGGGTTTTATGAAGTAGATGTTGCTGGTGCTGTGTAGTGCAGGGCTGGTGATGGCGCAGCAATAATTCCAGGACACAGTGGGGTGCAGTCTTCAAGGTTTACTCACAGTTTGTTCAAGACTCCAGGTTACTAGGGCCAGTGTGTAACCTCCCATGTCGTCCTGTGTTCACCAGGGAAGGGGTTCAGCAGCTGTCAAGTCTCTCAGGGGTACTTAACCGGGACCCCATTCTATGTTCCTTTCATGGTCGTCTTCCCTGCGCTGGCTCTCACCCTCCTGCCCTGCGTCTCACGATCAGTGTCCCAAGCCGGTAGCCTTGGGTTTTGTTGGGCGACGTTCAGTCCCCTGGACCCTATGCGGCCACTTTTTTGATGATATAATCGTGGTGGTTGGCTACTGCACCTTGCAAATACAGCAGCCTCCGGTTATCTAGCTGAGCCTGTTTATTCTCCACTAGTTTAGGGGCCGGTCCCCTTCTGCGGCCTGATCCCTCCACGTCCGTGTAGATTCGGGCGCACGGGTGGCTTCCTGCACTCACCATGCCCCTGGGATCCTCTCTGATTCTGGAGCCTTCCCTCTGCTCCCGTCCTCTCTCTCAGTCTTTCCTCCTGGGCCTCTCAGACTGGGCCCTGCTCATTTCTTCACTCCTCCTGAGCTCCAGCTCCTAACTTTCTCTCCTCTCACTGAACTGAACTGTCTGACTGACCTGCTTCTAGATAGTTCCCCCTTTTCTTATACTCTTCCTGACGGTGTTCCCCGGATCTTCTTCCTCCACCCATACCCACTACATGGTTCCACCCTCCAGCTAGGGACCTGGGACTGTGCTCTCCCTTAGGAGCAATCTCGCCCTTCCTTACTGGGGTGGAATGTGTTGGATGCGGGTGTGTGGGTCCCGGGCAGTACTCCATCCTTATCTGAGAGTGTGGTACAACACCTCTGGGTGAGATGCAGTAACTCTGTGGCAACTGAACCTGCAGGGGCACCACATTCACAAGTTGCATTTTTGCTCTGTTTTTTTATGCAAATTTATGGAAATTAAAAGCTCCGTTTGACAGTACCAGCAAAAGATATGAGATTTGAGAAATCTCCTGCACACACAGTTTGTTTTTTGCTGACTAAATTGGAAAACTGCACCATGTCACTTCTTTCAGCATTTTTGCAGCATTTTTTTACCCATAGGAAGCAATAAGTGCAAAAACGCAACAAAAAACGCAACGAAAATGTAGGTATCATGTTTTGCTCCGTTTTTAGTGAAAAAAAAACAGGTACAGCAGTATGTGAAACCCATTTATTTTTGTGACATTTGAACCATAATGTCTTGGTCTCTTCACATTAGCATGGAAGTTAGGATTAGTAAAGTTTAATTAAATTAGTGATATGTATAAATTAAACATTGGCTGACCAAGATGTGAAAATGAACAATGCCTGAACAACTCAAGGGCTGACCAAAGTATAAAAGTAAACAGTGTCCTACAAACTCAATTAACTGCCAATATCTTAGGTAAACTATTCCTGACCAATTCACCTACCCCCACTGTAACATTTGTAATTGTGTATTTTTCATGAACTCATATGAACTTTTTTGTTCAGAATAGTCACTAATTTTTCAGACATAAAAATCTTCCACTTAATAATTTTATCAAATTGCCCTTTTTTCTAAAATGGTTTTATGGTTTCAAATATGTATTGTATTGTGTTACACTATGTTCATGCTTCTGTGGTAAAAGCAAAGCTGAACTTTGGATTCTGAAAAATGCAGCAAAACCTGCTTTTTATAAGCAGCTTCTTTACTGCCAAGAGAGCAGGTTTTGCCTGAAGAAAAAAAACGCAGCAAAAACGCAACATATGAACATAGCCTTAGATGCCCGTAATGGAGACAATGTTACACTAACCCTGTGAACTTGGAGGAAACAGCTCTAAGCGTATGTGCTGCAACTCATCCAAAAAAATCAGTGATTGGATTTAAAGGGGTTGTCCACTACTTTCAAATTTTAAGTTAATGGACCTGGGGTGGTGTAAGAAATAAAAAATTCCTACCAGATTGGTGCCGCTCCTCTGCATTCACTACTGTGTCCCCTTTAGGTCCCCTGGCATCAGCATCCATTGGGAGGCATCAGGGGACCGGTGCAGCCAATAAATGGCTGCTGATTGGATAGGATGTGAAGGCTGCAACCAAACAGGAAAAGAGATTTTTATTCCTGTTCAGATGGATATTAATTCCAGAAGACCAGTGAAGGACACAGTACTCAGAGAAAAGAAGCAGCGCCAGTCTGGTATGTGGGTATAGGGTTTTTCCTATTTCTTACAACACCCAAGACTCATTAAATCTAAAGTAGTGGCATACCACTTTTACACATTTGCATACATTTAGAAAACAGATCTCTTAGACCTGATGAGACTGGTGTACTTACCATGAAATGCCGTGTCAGAATAGATATAGAATTCTTTGTGAAAGTTTTCCCACTTGATGTTAAGATGAGAATTTTATAAGTCTTTCTATTTAGCAAACTGATTAATGGGGGTTTTCAAATGGGGGTTTCAGAAGCAGCATCTTATTAGACACAAATTCAAGGGGTTTGAGCAGGGACCTTCTAGAATATCCAAATTCTCTGCAAGGGGCATAAAGAAAAAGGATTGTGTATGTGTAACAAGCATTTTATTGTATATGGAAAAATATGCAACTTCCCAAAAGACTTTGCACATCTATTTAAAAAATGTTCAGCCCTGACTGTAAATAAGAAACATTTCACATCACTAACAACAAGTAGAGATATTGAAAAAGGTAAGGAATTAAAGAAAAAATTCAAATATATTGCTCCATAACTTTTATCTACACAGCAAGGAAAGGTTAGGATAAGCCATCAGTGTTTGACCCAAGAGTGGCTTGACGTCCGGGACCCCCACCAATCAACACAGAAAAGGGGCCACAGTGTTTTACTAGCTGGGGAAATTTATTGAAATTCGAATCTCCCAATTGTTTTGAAGTCTGAACATCAATGTTAAAGCCCCAGAAAACCCTTTAAACTTTTTTTTTGCAAAGCATACAAAAATAATTTTCTTCATGGGTGCAATGTATGCGACAGTCTCAAAACTTTTGGCAACAGTCCACAAAATCTGCACATACTGTATGCTTTAAATCTATCCCCCATATAACTGTCAAGATTCTGTCAGAAGCAAGATGGCGCATGGCGAGACTAAAGGGAAGGGGAGCTCTGCCACTACGGAAAGTTTAAAGGGGGGCACCCCTGACACTTGCCCTGCGCAATCGTAAGCTCCCTAGCATCCCTATATGGGTTATTTTACCCCGTGCGACGATCACATTAATATCCCTATAATACCTTGAGAACGACCCTGACATAGGGCAACATGAATGCTAGTCCTGCTCTACCATAAAGACACGTAGGTAAACAGGCAAAGATAAAAGAAACAGCAATCACTCAACGCTCTCCCAGACTACAGAAAGGGGAAGGATTAGGTGAGGCAAACCAAATAGGAGATACAGTGAAGGAAGGCACTCCAACAAACTTCCAAACAGATATCTCCAGAAACAACTCCTAGATGATCTCGCGGCACACCGCTCACACCTCCAGCTCCAAACCAGGTTATAGCAAGCTATCACTGGCAACTACTCAAGCTAAGAGGTGAGCATTTATACCAGAGGGGAGTGGAGAAGTCAGAACAGCTGAGAACTCAGGATAGAGAGCTCTAGGAGACAAACAGAACTGTTTAACACTTGCAACAACAGAGCAAGGGAAATTTCACTGCTTAACCTTTGCAACACCAGAACAAGGGAAATCTGCACAGCTAACTGGAAGGCAAAGCAGATCCATCCAGTGCAGGTGCACATGTAGCCAGACGCTGCAATAGTTCTTTTCAACAGAAAAGGGAAAAATCCATAAATAACTTTTTCAGCAGCGTAGGAATGACACAAATCGGTCTCTGGTGACAAGCTTCAGCAGTGAATATGTTTCCTCAGTATTATTAGATGGATTATTTTAGATAATAAACCGGGGAAATTAATGTTCTCTGACTCCAAATCTGCAAATCTGCCAATTATATGTGCAATTTATAAATCTGAACTTGCGCAAAAGTGACAGATATAATGCCTGGATAGAACAGAGGCGGACGTGACAAATCTATGGCAGGCATAAAAATAAAAAGATCAATAAGTAATTAGTAGAGTAGATGAGTCAATGAATAAAATGAACTTGATAGCACAAACAACAAAGCGGTATATGAGAAATGTGCAATATCTAACATTGGCCTCAATTTGAAATAATTTAAACACAAGATAATCATAAAGGGCAGGACCCTTAGAGTAGCCAAGAGCAGAATGTCATTGATTTCCAGAGAATAAAGGCCACACATGCATAGTTATGGCATATTGATATCGTCTTCTCATGCCCACCAATTTGAGGCATACCAAAGAACCAGCCACTGCAAAACAGTAGGGTCCTGGCAGAAGGGCCCAGACCTGGTTTGTCCCTTGCCCTTTGGTATTGAGTGGTGAAAGCCTATGATGAATCCTGTGCTGAGAAATAAAAGAGCATGGAATTGTCCTAAGTGTCTTCTTTCCTTTGTGGAAAAACAAGGAACAATAATGGAGAGCCTATGTCACGCACAGTGTAGGAAAGACAAAGTGCCACACAAAGGGATGAGGGGAAGGGAGCCCAGACACTAAGGACAGAGGGGTGGAGACCTCCTAGACTGATCTGATATCACCCCATCTTCCCTACAGTCCCTATATTGGTTGCTCACCAATTGTCGAACAGGAATCTAAAACCCTGTCTCTCCCTAGAGCTAGGGACTGACTAGGGAAAGGGGGGATGAGCGCTAGTCGGTCCCCACTAAACACTAAAGAGAGCAAGGGGAGACAGACACGGGGGAAGTAGCTTAGCTTGAGTCAACTTCAGAGAGATTGCACACGCATCCTCTTAGCACCAGAGAGGAAGTAAGAACAGCACGAGCTCCAAGCCTTCACAAGGGTTCATATGAATATCACCGACACCTGTGTGTAGTAACCTGTGTAGCCTGATTGTCAATTAGAGCAGGAGGGAGGTAGCCTCTGGGTCCTAGATTGAGAAAGCTAAGAAGGTGTCTTTATTGTCAAACGAAGGGATCTCCTGCAACCAACTGCAGGGCGACTGTCTGTCACACCTGACACACCCGTGACAGCCTATTTTGATTTTTGTTACAGAACCCCCTGTCTTATATGCACATAGCCATGTAAAGGGTTTGATCTTGTTCCAAGTGTCTTGTTCAAATTTTAAGTCTTTGCATTGTTATGTTCTTGAAACATAAGAAAATAGTGCCCTCTCTAGTTAGTACAGATGCAAACATGGATAAATTCCCACTGTCCTGAATCTACAAGTAGACCTAGATGTCATCTAACTTTCTACTGTATGTCTTCTGATTGTAACACTTTTTTAATCACTTGTAATCACCTTTGTCATAGTTTGATAACGGGCTTAAAGGGATTGTCTATTACTGGACAACCTACTACTGGACAACCCCTTCTTAACAACACCCACTGTCCATCATAAAATAAAAGAACCTTCACACCTACTTCCAAAATTGACGCTGTTATTCCGATCACAGTGCTGTGTCTCCTGTGATATTGTTATGTTCCTAAAGATGAGCAATTCCATTAGCGCTGCTCTGCTTCTGGGGTCCAGTCCAGTCTTCAATGGTAGCAGGTCTTCACTTCTGTGTAAGGCATCCTGGGAGCCTCTGCATTCACTAGGCCATGCGATGTCATGGCGTCCTTGGGCCTAGTAAGTGCCAGAAGTGCCCAGAACCGAGTGAAGACCAGCTACCACAGATGACCAGATGGGATTCCAGATCAGGGTAGCAGGAATTGAATTGCTCATCTCTATTTGTGACGTGACAGCTTGCTGATTGGCTGCAGCCTTCACTATTCTATCAGAGCGGACTTCCACGCTGACGGGATACTGAAGGCTGCAGCCGATCAGCGACTGGCTGCAGCAGCTACGTGATAATATTATGTCATGTGACTGCTGCACTGGAAGACCACTGGGGGACAAATAGTTGTAATTGCAGGAACGGCACCATTCTGCAAGGTAAGTCTGCAGCTTTCTTATTTCATGCTGGACAGTGGAGCTGGTAAACAGAGGTTTTTTAAAAATAGTTGTGATTTGTCACTGAAACCACAATACAGTTCTGCAAAATTACTTTATTAGGTGTCCTACTTGATTCATTGTACACTTTACTTGGCAGTCCAGTAGATAAGGAATGGTGTGCATGTTCACCTCCATTCAGTCAAAACACTGCAGTGTCTTGTTCATGGGATCGATTTGTGATGCAGTGGTGGTACTCCAATCAATCGTTACATTACCTACTCTCCCATGGATTGATGGTAACTTGCAATTTTGGCACAAGCTCTTTAATGCTTAAAAGAATCAGATCACAAACGATCCTGTGATAGTGATGGCAAAACTGAGGACAACTAAAGGAAACTGAGGGATTGTGTCATCAGTTTGAGACCCATAAGATTCTTAATAAAAGGGGTTGTCTGGTCACAGCATATTGATAACCTTTCCATAGGATAGGCCGTTAATATCAGATCAGTGGGGGTTTGACACCCGACATACTCAGTGATCAGCTGCTTTTTGCTCCCGTGACTGCCAGATATACATTCTTTGAATGGAGCTGCAAAATGCAGATCCATTCAATGTGTAGCAGCCGCCACCAGGTTCTGCAGAACAGGTCCTATAAAACAATGTCCCGGCAGTAACTCGCATGCTTTCCAGCCGCCATGCTACTCACTGCATACTCCACTCAGCATGGCTGCCGCTCTGAGTCCATGCAGCACTTCCAAGTCTGCTGCATATTCCCGATGTCTCCACATAGCTATAGGAGGGCACGGCCGAATACTGCGGGAATTTAACCCTGCTGTGTCCTGCAATGTGGCCACAACTAGTATACTAAACTGGCCACCACATTAAGGACCCTTGCTGCACACACAGGACTATTGCCTGTTATACCCAAGTTTCCCCTATTCAACAGTTACACAGGGTAATTCCCAGTATAGTATACTCTTTGTGGCCACATTCTACTATTTTTCACTGACCAGCTGGACATACAATATCCACTACCCACAGCGAATCTAGACCATGTATTTTCCAAATCTTCACATGGTTTCTAAAGCCCCTGATGAAAACCTGTGAGGGTTGAAACGTTGGGCAGGAACCTCCTTTTGCATTTGGATTTTGCTGTATGTACATCAATAAAAGGACATAAAAAGAACCTTTGACCTCTGTGCTATTGTTATTTTGAGTGCCAAAACCTTATCTTAGTCTCAGCAATCAGTCCTGTGTTACTGACCAAGCTCGTTTACCCGTTCTGTCTGACCTCTCTGCTCCAGACCTCAGCTTAGTAATCTGAACCCTTGCTGCCTGCCCTGACCCCGGACTGTCTGACTACGCTTCTGTCTCGCCCCTCATGTACCTCCTATATCTGCTCTGACCCATGGGTCAGCTGCTGCAGTCCTGGGGACTACCCTGGAGTGGTACCTGGTGTCTACCGGTGGCCAAGCCTATCCTCACCATCAGAGGCTCTAGTAAATACCCAGTAGACACTTAGTCACATCCCTCCAGGGTAAGTCCAGCCTGTGGCACAGTGGGTCCACACCCATTAGCATTACAAATAAGAACTGAGCTGCAGTGTAAGGGGTGTGGACTGGACTGTCGCGTTTCTACCCCTGAAGACACCAATCGCATTGTATGTATTATATCTTGCGTCTTTTCTATATAGATCTATTGTGTCATGTGATATGTTGCTGTGTGAGGTAGTAATGTTGGTAATATATAGTGTAGGACATAGTGTACAGTATAGGATGTGATAGTGTAGGGACATACAGTTTAGGGTTTAGTTCATAAGATAGGTAGCATAAGGTAGTTGACTGTAGTTAGGTAATGACATTAGGGTAAATAAGAGTTAATGTTTGGGACTAGCCCATAGTGGGAGGGGATTAGTGTTAGGGCAAGTGACTGCTTTCTGTAGATAGTTATATAGGGACAAGATCAACTTCAAATAGGAAGTGTTTGTGAGCAGTGCTGCCATTGTGGGTAAACTACAGAAAAGGAGACTAAGGGACAAGAGAGTAGCACGGCTTTGAAGTGACCAAAGAAACAGAGTGGCCTTCCACAGGAAAAGAGGTCCTTGGATAGGAAGATGTGTCACGAGAAACCCTGAGCTTGCAAAACGCCGAAGGTATCAGACCTAAACAGGACTAAGTTAATGGGACTAGTGGAGGTCCCGAGTGATAGATCCAGGGTGCCAGCAGGGGAAGAAATAGGATGCTGAGCAGATAGAGAGACTTGCTGATCAGGACTGTGTCGACAAGCTAGGCTGTGACGAAGTAGGGCAAAACAGTGTGCTTCACCAGTCCTGGAGTAGACTAGAGAGGAAGGATACTGTGTGAATGAAAATGCTTTGTACTGCAAAGGAAACATCCATAAGATCTGCTGCCCTTGTATATAAACCTTACGAAGTTATCGTGTTCAGTAAATACCGTGTTATAGAATGGGAGTCTCCTTTATTGAAATGCGGAACCTATGGTCCTGGCCAGCCAACACCACCACAGGTGGCCTGCATGGGTACAAGGCCCTCACAGCACCAACACCTAGCCAGGACCCACTGTATCATGTAGCGTGCCGGGGCGAAAAAGTAAGAGACCAGTGCCTCGTCCGCGACTACCGCCCCTTGCTACAGCAGAACCCGCAATACATAAATTTACAACTGGAAACCATGGTAGCAAATAACAACTGATCGCTGGGGATGCCGTGTGTCTGACCACACCGACCTGATGTTGATGACCTACCCTATGGATGGGGCATTGATATGCTGTGACAGCACAAGCCCTAAGCTTCCCAGCATGTAATGTTTGAGCTATAAAACCCACATTTAATTTTCAGAACTTAGTTTCCTTTGCATACTTTTACCGTGCAGGATTATTCTATCCATTAAACCACTGCTCAGATGAAACAATGGTATGGTTTTAATCTGATAAATTTTTATTGTCTTACTTTTAAATCCCAAGAAGCAAGAACCAAAGAATGAACTGAGATCCCATTGGTGCTGTAAGTGGAGCACCACAAGATTTACAGATGATCCTCTTTACAGATGACACCACACTATGGAGTGAAATGCAGAATGTAATTTTTGTTCAGATGGAACATGGGACACGGCGTCCTGTCATAATATCTCAGTGATATAGAAGCTTAATAGCACTAACACGGAGAATGCTTTCCAGGGGAAGATTACAGAAGTGCTGCCTGATAATATTGTCACGTTATGGGAATGGAACAAATGCAAATTTCGGACGGTGTATCTGGGTAATTATCACAGTATCACAGTCGCTAATCCCTTAAACTTCTCAGTTTCCTTCCAAAGCCATTGGTCACTTCTAATCGGTATCATTCATCAGCCAATTTACTTCCCTACAATTTAATTCAGTTTATAAATCTGATTTTTTGGATGTGTGTTATTTTTTCCTGGCATACATGATAAATGGGGGTCTATTAGTCAGAAGGAGACCAAAATTGTGCCCTTCTAGCAACTATCTTGGAAAGTTATGGCAGAATAGCACAAAAAAGGGGAAGGAATAAAATAGTTAACTATTCTCTCCGAACAACTGAAGTCCAGTATAAAGACTTTTTTTAGGTTTTTAGTAGCCTGTTGGTGATGGATTCTACAATATGACATATGCCATAGGCATCCATTAAACTTATACACCATAAGCTTTTCATGACATGTGCACTACACATATTTCATATTAGCATGGAGATTACAGATGCCACTGTAAGGGTATGTGCACACTGAGTTTTGAGGAACTTTGGATCAGAAACTCTCCAAATCCTCTTTAAAGGGAATATATCAGTAGGATCACCCCTCCTAAGCCGTTTATATGGGCATGTAGGTCATAGGAAGCTAAATAAAATGATACCTTGATTTCTGCGATCCAATGTTTTATTCCAGAGAAATCCACTTTTTGTTACAAGTAAATGAGGTGTTAAGATATATGGGTCAGACATAGATTTCCCTGAGAATCTGCCTCCAGAGTTTATTTTACATGAAAGGGAGAGTTACCAGTGTGAGAAATGTAATAGCCGCTCTCTGCGAGAACTGTGTCTGATTATAAGCCATGTTCAGTATGTGATCAGTATTTTACATCAGTATTTATAAGCCAAAAGAACAATCAGAGGAAAAGTATAATAGAAACATGTCACCACTTCTGTATTTATCACCCACTCCTGGTTTTGGCTTATAAATACTGATGCAAAATGCTGACCAAATACTGAACGTGTGAGCGTGGCCTAACTGACACATTTGCTGGTTCCTCTCAGCTTCAGATTCCATCTCACAGGAAGACAGTGCTGCAATACAGCAGAGCTGTGACAGCTGCAGCAAACGTGTTTTGTACGAAGACAAAGTTCAGTTCTACTGTTCTATGTTAGTTACTTGTCTCACACTGGTAACTCCACCTTTTATTAAAAATAATCTATGGGGGCGCATTCTAGGGGAGATCTGTGCCCATAGTCCTGAACCGCTTATTTACATATAAGAAAAACATGGATTTCTCTGGAATAAAACATTAGATTGCAGATATCAAGGTATTATTTTACTCAGCTTTAATTGATCTACATGCTAATATAGATGGCTTAGATGGGTCCATCCTACTGACAGATTTCCTTTAAAAACTCCAAACTACTCAAAAATTTGGCACTGTGCACTGCACTACTGCATGATTTATAACAGTTAATCAGCCTGAACACATGTGAGGATTCCCTAACAAACAGGCAATAGCTAATAGCCATAAATCATGTAGACACAGGGACTCAAACTTAATATACGAGCATGCCGAAGCTACTCGGTAAGCACCCGAGCTTGCTCGGCGAAAGGGTTAAAAGAGCACGCTCGCTCATAACTAATGGCAACCCATTCTTGTCTAATCAGTGCTTGGAGTTTATCACAATTTCTTTGTTGTTGTTTGTCCTCCTACTTTTTGAGGACTGTTTCTCATTGGGATTGAGATCTGGGGCACTTGGTGGCCATGAACCCAAAATTTTAATATTTTATTCACTGAGCCACTTAGTTATCACTTTTGCCTTGTGATGTAGTCTCCATCATGCTGGAAAAACCATTGTTCAACATCACCAAATTTCTTCTAGATGGTTGGGAAAAGTTGCTCTTTGAGGATGTTTAGATACTATTCTTTATTCATGACTACGTTCTTAGGCAAAACTGTGAGTGAGCCCACTCATGAATGAAAACCCCCGCACACATGAATGGTCTCAGGATGTTTTACTGTTGGCATGACAGAGGAATTACAGTAGTGCTCACCTTTTCTTCTTTCCAGATGTTCTTAACAGTTTGCAAGGGCTTCATCATCATCAGAGAAAATAACTTTACCTCCAATCCTCTGCAATCCAATCTGTGGCAAATTCACAATAAAATGAGCAGCAAACCCCACATGCAGATTTTGCTATATATTTGTGGCGATTTTGCTGTGATTTCCAGTAAAAAAAATTTGCAGAATGTTCAAGGACCCTTAACCAAAACATCTTAAGTAGCTCAGAAAAACCATTGTAATGTATATAATATTCACTGCATACATTACACACTGGAATTATGTTACTACATTCCTCAACATTGAATTTGCAACGCAAAAAAAGAAAAGTTGTGGAATGATGGAAATTACAGGACTGATAAACATGTTGATTTTCTGCAAATGATGAAAAAATGGAAACAACATTTTCAAAACATCTTGATTTATTCAGTATCAAGTATGATCCACACTTGAAGGAATATCATTACTTACACGTCTTGGCTGCTATCAGTGAAGTTATTAATGATTGTATGAGGAATGTTCTACCATACTGACTGCACTTGATGAAATCATCAAGATCCACTGCTGGCAGCTCTCTTTGCAATTGCCAACCTATGATGTTGTAGATGCCCTCGATGGGAGACAAGTCTGGAGACGTTGCAGGCCATGGTAGCACATTTAGGTCACGCTGTAGCACAAGAAACATGTGGCCTGGCATCGTTGTGTTGAAAAATGATTCCTGGGACACTTTGGAGAAATGGCTGTACCACTGGTTCTATGATTGGACCATTCTGTACTGCAAGTGAAATTAAATGTCACATACTAAGCCTGAGGCATCAAACAGCTTCTACACAAACAATCAGAAAGTGTGTGCACGACATTGGGCTACTAGCCAGACATTCTGCTACAGGTGTTCCATTGATGTAATGCCAACCGTCTCGAAGACTATCATGGTGCAGAGCAAGACTGCAATGTAAGCTGGAATGGAGGTCTCTCCTCTTTAGGGAAGAGTCCCACTTTTGTCTTTGGAGCAATGATAGCCAGAGATTGGTCTGGAGACAATGTGGGCAACTCCATGAAGAGGCTTTCACAAGGGAACGTCAACCTTGTTTTACATCCAGAATTATGGCATGAGGTGGCATAATGTACAGTGACCAGACCTCTCTAGTCTTCATTCCAGATACACAACAGCTCGGCTTTACTTGAGTTGGTCGTGGAACTAGTGGTACGGCTAGTTCCCCAAAGTGTCCCAAGAGCCATTTTTCTACACAACAAAGCCAGGTTGCATGTTTCTCATTACTGTGAGCAGCCTGTGTGGCCTAAACATGCTACCATAGTCTACAGCATCTTCTGACTTGTCTCCCATCAAGCACATCTGGGACGTCATAGGACAGCAGATGCAAAGGGAACTGCCAGCAGTGGATCTTGATGATTTGTCCAAGTGCATTTAGCATGGAAGAACATTACTCAGATGACCATTAATAGCCTCATTCACAGCAGCAGATATTTTTCTGAGATGTGCATGATATTTCTTAATTTAAAGTCTCATGCACAATTCTGATACTATAAAACCAGGGTTGCCTATCTAACTTTTTTTTTTTTTCTGGACAGATTATCCAAAAAATTACAAATAGACACATTTTTTTTACAAACAAAACCACTGGAAAACCATAATAAATGATAAAAGGGGCTGTCCACTACTATTTAAAATATGTCAAAGCGTTTTTATGATGAAAAGCAACTTCTTTATAATTACCTCCCTCTGCCTTTTCTGCCTGTGAGCGGCGCTATCACTGGCCACTCCCAGGCAGCATGTGACCACCCCGCTGACGTCCCTTCTATTGAGGCGTGACTCAGCGCTGGGGTCCCCGCGGTGGCTGCTGGTTTGTGGGCGGGGTTACCCCACCGCGCCACACCCGCGCGCTTTCCCAATGAATGGGGAGAGGGAGAGCGCGCGGTGAATGCCAGGTATGATACACGGGGATAACCCCACCCACAACCCAGCAGCCACCATAGAACGTGGAAGAGAGAGACCCCCGACTGCAGCCTGGACTTGTCGTGACGTCAGCGGATGTCAGAGTCGGCTGCAGCCGGGGGTCACGTGATCCCTGTGAGCGGCCAGTGATAGCGCCACTCACAGGCAGAAAAGGCTGAGGAGGTAATTACAAAGAAGCTGCTTTTCATCATAAAAACGCTTTGGCTTATTTTAAATAGTAGTGGACAGCCCCTTTAAGATTTTAAGTTGTGTATGTCTACTGCCCGCAGTACTGATACGGACATTAGCAGCATTCACTATAACCTGTAAAATGATGATAATTACAGTCAAAATAAGCTGAACAAATTTCTTCAGATTGATAAAAATCATGGACACATTATTTTTTTTTACAGACGGGAAAAAATTTCCTATTTTTAAGGATTTTACAGAAATTTCTGGAGGTCGACAGTCCTGATCTAGACTGGGTTCACACTGTCGTTAAGAAAATTGTCTGCGTTTTCTTAATGAAACTTGGATGATTTTTTTCTCATTTGTTATCAGTCCGGTTTTATACAGCTGCAGTGATTAAAAATTTCCAAGACTAAATACAGTTTCCTATGTCGAAGAATTGCAATTTATCCTTAAAAATCGGATGCTGTACGGTGGCTTCGTATAGGAATCTGTTTTTAGTTACGCACCCATAGACTTGAATGTGGGAGTCTCATCCGACACACGGAAGAAACTGGTGCATGCTGCGATTTTTTTTTTCGCGTGCAATCGGTTCATGAACAAAAAAGAACGCTCATATGCACTGCCCCATTGAATAACATTGGTCTAAGTGCTGTCTGTTTTTTTCACGGACAGCACTCGGACCGGGAATACACTCATGTAAATGTGGCACCCCAGGGTTCTGGTTACCACAGTAATAGCAATATTACGTCTGTGAGCAGGTGGGAGGTCTCCTGGTCAGGAACCCTAAGCATGCCACACCTCCTGCCCAGTCCTGGGAGGGGAAGAACTTCCCCTATATAAACTGGGGCTGAGGTGGGGTTAGGTAAGAAAAAGAAGAGAAGAAGAGGAGTCCCAGACAGAGACACAGTCTGGTCTGGAGTGGAGCAGATGCAGGGAGAGCAAGATCAGGAGCTCTGTGGGAGCAGTGATAAAAGGGGTCCAGGACTGGAAGCTGTAGAGCTCGTCCTGACTGAAGAGATCTCACCGGACATGGAGTCCGAGGCTGTGGGGACTGTTCCATACCCAGCAGCAGAAACCGTCCGGCAGGGGATTTCAGGTCCTCTGGCCAAGAAACCCGAAGGCACGGTCACACGCAAGGGACCAGCACCGCCGTCGTGGAGCGGAGGCTACCAGAAGGCCCCGAGTCATCGGCCATACGGGTGAGCACCACACGGTACACTCAGGCACGTGGGCTACTTTTACCCGCTTCTAGCAAGGTAGCCAGGAAGAGTACAATTAGTTGGGGAGGCCTACAACTCCGCCTGGCCGGGGGAGATCCTATCTGCTCACGGACTGACCAGGCCCCGATCGCTAGCCAGTACTCCCGGGAGGGTCTACCTTTGCCACCAGTAAAGACCCTGAACTACACCGCACCGTCTCTGAGTGGTTCCTGGTGCCTGCGTGCAATTCTGCTATCCCCATCATCCACGTCTGCTGCCCTGAGGCCATACCCCTCCCGTTGGGGGTTATACTACCCACGCTGCACAACTGTACCACCGGCCTCAGCGGTCTGCCCTGCAGCGACGGCTTCATAACTGCATTCAACGGGTGGCGTAGTCGAACACTATAACATCTTCTGCTAAATTCCGCCACTTAGTTTGACACCCTGGGCACGGACCGGGTCACCGCCACGAGGACTACTAACCCCGACAGATCCGGCTCCGGGTATTCCCCGCGTGCGCAACGCTACACAACACAGGCCCAGGGGGCGCGTCATAAACGTACCCTAAAGCGAAGCAGATTTTTAGCATGGAAATAATGTATTTTATTTATATATTATTCTTGCTTATATGGCACCAACATACTCCAGAGCGCTTAAGAGACATCGTCATAGCAGTCCCCATTGGTTATCACAATCTATGGTCCCTATCAGTATGTCTTTGGGGTCTTGGAGGAAACCGGAGAACCCGGAGGAAATCCACGCAAACATGGGGAGAACATACAAACTCTTTTCCATGGGAAGGTACACTATTCATATTATCACCAAAAGTAAAACATCAACTTCTTTGTATTAAAAAGCAAACTAACAAAAAAAATAGAATCTATAATATAACCGGGGATGCATCCCTCTGTCTGAAGCCTTTATAGACTGCGCATGCGCGACGCGCAGTCTGGCTCCAGACAGAAGCAGGCATCCAGCCGTTACAGGTAAGAGGAATGTATGGCGCCGGAGATCACAGTATGCGTAGACACTGAACGCATACCGCGATGTCCGGCACCATACTTAGATACTTACCTGACAAGCAGGAGTGTTGCCGCGGCGCCTCTCTTCGCCGGAGACTGGGGCAGGAGTGAGGCGTCGAATCGGCGCATGCGCATAGCGTTATCCGGCGCCATTTTACTGAAGACACATTTGCAGTGTGTCTTCAGCAAAATGGCGCCGGACAGCGCAGTGCTCCGGCGCCGCACTCCTCCCCCGGCCTCCGGCAGAACAGGACGCAGCAGCGCTGGAGCACAGAGAAGAAAGGTGAGTATAATTGTTTATTTTTTGTATGTGTGTACAGCGTGAAAGGGATGAGGGGGCCACACATACCAGGATTGGGGGGTGAGGGGACCATGCATATCAGGATTGGGGGGTGAGGGGGCCACACATACCAGGATTGTGGGGTGAGAGGTACCATACATACCAGGATTGTGGGGTGAGGGGGCCACACATACCAGGATTGGGGGGTGAGGGGACCATGCATACCAGGATTGGGGGGTGAGGGGTACCATACATACCAGGATTGGGGGGTGAGGGGACCATGCATACCAGGATTAGGGGATGAGGGGACCATGCATACCAGGATTGGGGGGTGAGGGGTAATACACATACCAGGATTGGGGGGTGAGGGGACCATGCATACCAGGATTGGGGGGTGAGGGGTACCACACATACCAGGATTGGGGGGGTGAGGGGACCATGCATACCAGGATGAGGAGTACCATGCATACCAGGATTGGGGGGTGAGGGGACCATGCATACCAGGATTGGGGGGTGAGGGGACCATGCATACCAGGATTGAGGGGTGAGGGGTACCATGCATACCAGAATAGGGATGAGGGGTACCATACATGCCAGGATAGGAATGCGGGGCACCATGCATACCAGGATGAGGGGTACCAATCATACCAGGATAAGGATGAGGTGTGCCATGCATACCGGGATTGGGGATGAAGGGTGCCATGCATACCGGGATTGGGGGTGAGGGGTGCCATGCATACCAGGATGGGATGGTGGAGACAGGATGGGGGCCGCGCAAATACCAGGAGGGGGGCAGCACATACCAGCATGGGAGACCATATACCAATAAAACTGCTCGCCACCCGGGCGTAGAACGGGTTCAATAGCTAGTAATACTATAAAGATACTTTCAATCTTTATGATTTGCTTTATAAGAGTTAGACTTCACATACCGGACATGGAAGAGAAGCTCTCCTCTCTGTCAGGGCACGGGATTGTGCCCTTTTCCGATGGCTCCTAGCATCCCTCTCACTTTCTTCTATCCCTCTATGTCCCCAAAAGCTGCTCATCCACTTGGCAAAGAGAATATCATCATCATCTTCCTCGTATTCCATGTACGACCGGGTCAAACCTGGGATTCTCCCACTGGTGCCGTGGAAAGCCAGGACAAGTTGTTGAGTGTTTCCGTCAACTACTGAACAGCTATAGCTAGTGAAAGGTTTAGATCATTTCAAGCCGCCCCCCTCTTAAGCTGACTTTAAGGAAGGAGAAAAAAAAAAAAGCAGCAGTAGAAGCCACGGTTTTTATATAAGCCAATCCCTTGTAATCTATTTATCAGCGGGAAGGGAGAGGTCTTTTAATCTTTCCATTACATTGATTCCAAAGTCACACAGCCTAAAGGGTGATAAATGCAAGTAGCACTGCGTTGTCCAAGCCCGCCGCTGTCCATAGCTGTCAATAGCTGTCAGGTCCAGCAGACCAGAACATGCCTTCTAGGTACAGTACGTGCCATGATTCCAATAAGGCAACAGCTATGAAAATTGGAATGGACGTAATGACAATCGCCAGAAACTGGCAGACTTGTTACAGAAGCTAAACAGGCGCAGATGAGTTCTCGACCAGCGTGACAGCTATTACCAGAGCTGCGGATGTGATTGCTCTGAGGCTCACAGAGGCCTTTTCTCTTCTATGTTCTTTAAAATTATATCACTGAATGCAAAAAAAATAAATCTGAATTTATGTAACTTTCTGAAAGCAATCTCAAAAAAGACATTTGTATACTTCAATTTATAGATGTGGCTGTATTCTCTACTCTTATATATTAGGAAATGTTCATAAACATTGCCCACACTGGAATTATTCTCTTATTTTAAGAATGAATCATTCAGTAATGCAGTAGGAGAATTTGCAACCAGGCTCAGACTGGCCGACAGGAGAACTGGAGAATCCCCCGGTGGGCCCTTGTGCAGGATTAGCCTCCTTCCACCCAATATAGCTGGAATAATATGCTTGACTCACGACATACAAACACGTGCAGCTCTCATCCTTCACTTAACAAACTACCCAGTTTAATATTATATAGAAGCAGATGTAAATTTCTGAATGTGGGTAATGTAATATTTGCATGTAGCGGCACAGTGGTCCGCAGAGTCAATGTGTTTGGTTGGCCCTTGGCTCCACAGTCCAACACTATTTGCAACAGAGGATATACAGGTCCAGGTAGCACGATTTCGGTGGGATTGGACAATCATCAGATGTGTGTAGGAACCCCACGACTCTCCCCAACAGATAATATTGGGGGAGAAAAGGATTGAGCTGTTAGATTTTAATAGCCGATCCTTTTGTTCGACTGGGAGATAAGCCTCTACTCTACCAGAGAGAACACTCCTGTGTATGGGGAAATTGGGAGAGATGGCTATAGTCTGAACCATCTGCATGGCCAGCTTAAATGATTCTATGGTGCAGAAGACGCAGTCTATCATAGAACAGCCCGGATCTGATGGCCAACCTTCAGCTACAAAGATTTTAGCGCTTAACTTCCTTTATCTAAAGCAAATCATAAAGTATAATTATATGCTGAAATAGTTATTGTTATTTAATTACTTAGGGGTTTTTACATGAATAAAATACATTTTAATCAATAGATCTTGGAATATAAATTAGTTTCACAATTCCATGTGTTAAATAAAATGTTCCTGTGCTGAGATAATCTTATAAATGTGCCCCTGCTGTGTACTGTGTAATGACTGTGTCTAACCGTGCAGGAACATGGTCTGATCATACCACATCTCCTGGGTGGGTAGGAAGCAAAACAGTATACAGACAGGACAGCAAAAGAGAGTATACAGACAGGACAGCATGGGATCACAGCTGATTTTTTTTGTGAGGTAAAACATGTTTTCAAAAGGGCAGACTTGTCACTTGCCATAAATACTGTATATAATATTTTTTTACCTGGTGTAAATGTTCTCACTAATCTGGCATGCCTTTTCTTCTTGCACCTCTCCATTCATGAGATATGTTCCCCTATTCCCTGTATGCACATGTAGTCTTGTTAGCCAAGTGGGAGGGTCAGGTTCTCTTTATAGATGTGAAATACTTTTTTTTTACTTTATGTCTGTGTAGAGACGCAGCTCCTGAGCTCCATTTTCAACTTGACCAACTCTTCCTGTTCTCTGATGTGGCAGCTCAATATTGCCATCAGGATAATGCAGTAATGATGTAGACCTAGTAGCATGAATAGTATTTCTGAGAAATACACTGCTTTGAAAAAGTATTCATACCCTGTGAACTTTTCCACATTACACCCACAAACTTAATGGGATTTTTCCACGAACAAAGTTCATTTTAATCAATAGATCTTGGAATAATAATAACTTCCACAATTGGATGTGTTAAAATAAAATGTCCCTGTGCTGAGATAATCTTATAAATGTGCCCCTGCTGTGTACTGTGTAATGGCTGTGTCTGACCGTGCAGGAACATGGTCTGATCATACCACATCTCCTGGGCAGGGGAGGACGCAAAAGAGTATACAGACAGGACGCAAAAGAGTATACAGACAGGACAGCATGGGAGCACAGCTGATTCTTTCTGTGAGGTAAAAGATTTCACTGCCTGTTTTTAAAAAATGTTTTACCTCAAAAGAAATAATTATTTGTGATCCCCTGCTGTAATGTCTGTATACTCTTTTGCGTCCTGCCCTGCCCAGGAGATGAGTTATGATCAGACCATGTTCCCACACGGTCAGACACAGCCATTACACAGTACACAGCAGGGGCACATTTATAAGATTATCTCAGCACAGGAACATTTTTTTTAAACACATCCAATTGTGGGAATTATTATTATTCCAAGATCTATTGATTAAAATCAACTTTTATTCTTGGGAAAACCCCTTTAAATGTATTTAATTGGGATTTTATGTGATATCCCAACACAAAGTAGCAAGTATTTGTGAAGTGTAAAGGTGCAACATTACCCCTTACACCCTAGTCCAGAGCCTCTCACCTAGCCAAATCAGATCTCCTACTTTGCACTGATGAGGGTCAACACCCCGAAACACTGTGTCTGCAAATTGGAATTCTGGTTTGGCTTTTATCTTAAATCATATTGCAAGGCTCGTTACAGAGTCAATATTGATCTTTAGGATGCTGCTTCCAATAGGTGGCGCTAGACTTCTACTCCTCTGCCGCTCTGAAGAAACAATTTGCATATTTAATTTCCCAGAGGAGCATGCATGGCTTATAATTCTCCTCACTCTGACATGCCAGGCTTGGCTTGTCACTCTTCACAGGGAGAAAAGTTACCCCTTAGACCTGAAGTGTAAAGGAAATGTTACATGGTTTTCTAATTATTTAAAAAATACTTTTTCAAGGCATTATATGGGGGTTTTCTTTCAGATTTTATGAATTCAGTAGGGAAAAAAATGACAGGCTTTATCACATACATGCTTTATCATTAAATGCTAATGACATGAGATCATTCTACTGTATATAACTAGACAAGACATGAGCACTAAATAAATAAAAAAAAGCATACTCTCCTCTTCTGCTGTTTTTGTGGGTCCTAGAGTTTTCCTGGGGTGATGTTTCGTCCTATGTGACCTCAGAGGCTGTGGCTGTAACATGGGGTGAAACAATACAGGAGCCCGAGATACACTGAGACAAAGTGTAGAAAAATACTTGAGAGTTTTGATTTTTTTCGATTCCGGAATTACTGATTTTGCTTTTTACCTGAAAATATTCCACAGAAAAATCCACAAAAATGGGTTTTATTGCTGGTTTTTACTTCCTAATTGAACTCAATGGGAAAACAATAAATCCGCAATTCATTTGCAGCAGAATTTGACATGGTGGGGATCAAAAAATTTACACGCAGGTCAATTTGTGAATGGAAAGTGCCTGTGGCATTTAGATGAGAATTATCAAGTGTTCATCTACTTTGCTGCTGTTGTAAAACTCTGCAGATTTTTGAATCCAAAACTCTAGATGGAAAATCCACAGAAATTCGGATACACAAGAAAAACACAATAGTTGCGAATAGTACATGCAGTAGTGCACAGAATAATCGACGAGTTTCCGAGAGATGTTAAGATTAGGATCAGTATTCATTATTATACCATGATAATACAGCGGGAACTAACAGCTCATTAAACGTATGAGTCATTGCACTCCTGTCCCTTACTTACATTCTGTCTTCTTGTTAGTATAACTGTAAAAATGGCAAACATTCCATGACGGGGAGGAATTTACAAGAAGACTTGAGCTAAAAAGATGATCCCAAGAATATAAAACATCTGCTCTGATGTCTGACGCTCCAAAAAACTTCTGCCTGCACTGCAAACTACGCTTGTGGTGTGGCGTATTTTTAGCATACGCATTAGGAAAATGTCCTGGTGTATATACAGTATGGTCTGGAATACAAGAATATATTTTGTCCACTGACTAATATTGTAAAAAAATTGCCTTCAGGAGAGTTTATTAGCATCTTCATTACAGTTGTCCACCTTTGGGGACAAATTGTTTAACGTAAAGGGAATCTGACACCAGTTTTTTGCAATGCAATCTGAGTTGATGCATGAGGTAGGGGCTGGGAGCCTGATTCCAGTGATGTATCACTTGCTGATATGCATGCTGTCATTTTAATACAATCCCTGTTTTCCCTGTTGAAGATCTAGCAGTGCTCAGAATGCTGGGCCCTGTATAACCCCGCCCATACCACTGATTGGTTGCTTTCTGTGTACACTGTTACATTGACAGAAAGTGGTGGGGGCGTGGCTAGACAAGGAGGCACAAGACGCCTAGTCCTGTAGTGATAATCTCCTGCTGATTAAACACTGTTTTATTGAAACAGCAACACACAGCCTACTAAGTGATACATCCCTGGAATCAGGCTCTCAGACCCTACATCATGCTGCTTTCAAATTGCATAGAAAAAAAAATCTGGTGACATTCCCTTTGAAAACTTCATTTTTGTAATTAAAAAATGTGCGCCGCTTTCCTTCTATAGCCTGTGTGTTACAGTCTATTGCTAATAATACAGCAGTAAGATCGTTCTGATGGTCTGATGGGAAAAATTTTAACTCATTTACCTCTCATTTTCTGTTTCTCTCAGATAATTTATGAGCACTGCAAACAGTGTGAATAAAGCCTAAGGCTGAGGCTACACAGTCATGTCATTTAGAAGTCCTTTCAATGCCCGACTAGCCAGGCAAAGACCGGCCCAACAGTTTTGTGTATGCATAAATTATGCAAAAGAATCATTCCATTCCCCTAAAGATTCCTGACAGTCAAGTGGAAAGCAAGGAAAAAATTGCATCCAGCTCTACAAAGTACAATTTTTTCATTCTGTCTTTCAAGGTATTTCTGTAAACTTTGACTGCCTTATAATGTTTCTATCTGTGCCCTATTGTGAATAAATATGTGACTCTTCAGACTTCATGTTATACTATGCCTGATGAAGAGACGTGAGTAGTCTCGAAAGCTTGCAACTTGTTATCATCTTTTCTGTTAGCCATTAAAATGTATCAACCACTGAGGACTCTCAAATCTAAATATTTTTCTATATAAAAAAAAACCCCATTGGGACAGATTTACTAAGCAAAATTCAAAATGATTCCGAACAATTAACGTTTTTACAAATAAAGTTGTGCATTTCCCAAAATGTATTAAAGATGTGAACTTTTTTTCGACAAAATATGGCTTATACATTACTCCATACATGAGATGGTGTAAGCAAGAGAAAGTTTTGCGTAGTTTTTTTTATCCCTTTTGAGCTTCACTATACCATCTGGGATATTTCTGGCATAATGATAGTGTTTGTCATAGATGACCAATGTTGTAGTTGTGGGTCCCTACATCTACCTCGGAAAGAAGCCCCATTACAAGCTCTCAGGAATGGAGAAATGGCAAAGCATGCACGTCTCTCTCCATTCATTCTAATGGGAGTTTCGAAAATTACAAAGCAAGCACTTCCTCGACAATTTTCTGAGTCACGCACACCTGGCCATTCTCTATTCCTCAGAGCTTGTGATGGGGCCTCGATCTAGAGGTAAATGTGGCTCCCGACTCCCAATGGTGGGACCAACAATAACTGGACATTTATAGCATATCCTATTAGTATGCAATAAACATCACTTTCTCATAAAATGATGCATGTACAGATGATGTCACTAAATCTCACCCACAAGCAAATTGTAATATTTAATGTTGTAGACGCAAGAAATAAAAAGTAGAAAATAGATTAAAGAAACATCTGAAGACTTAAACCCCGTACCTCCCACCTCCCCAAAACTAAAAACTTACTTTGAGTTTAGTTGGGTTTGAGCTGCAGGTTACATATGACTGTTCTGCCCTCATACAGCCTAAGGCCAAGGCCCCACTATCAGTATTTGGTCAGTATTTGGCCAGTATTTTTTCTCAAGAGTGGGAGCCAAAACCAGGAGTGGGTGATAAATACAGAATTGGTAACTTGTGTCTATTATACCTTTTCTCTGATTGTTCCTTACCTGGTTTTGGCTTCCACTCCTGAGAAAAAATACTGACCAAATACTGACCAAATACTGAAAGTGGTCAAACAGTGATAAAAGATATACTTGTTGGCACGTCAATTGTTTTACTGGAATGCAAGGGCCAATATCCGTGTGTCTCGGTCTGTGTGAATAAAACACAAGTCGTGCACATAGGACCCAATTCCTTAAGGCTAGCGTATAGTACCCCAGTATTAATGAAAGGAGCACAGGAGTGATTCATAAATAGGTGCTCGCCTCTGAATGAATTTGGCGCATCATACAAATGCCATGTACCTCTGCGACAAATGTTACTCCAGTTAAGGGCTGATGTACATTTCTGGCATAATTTACGCTACTTTTTTGGCATAAATTATAATGAATTTGATGGGCGGGCTTCGCCATGCCCCAACACGCCCTTTCTCTGCCCACTTTGGCTGGGATTGAATAAAATGGCACAAATTTATTACAGGATTTTAAGTTGCACAAAAATTTGGTTGCTTTTCAAGGAGTTTTATGCCAGAATTTTAGGGCAATATCCTTGATGAATGGGTGACATAGTTTGCAATATAATTCCAGACAATTGTGAACATTTTTTTATAATGCTGCCTGACTTGAAGCATTAACACATTGGTACCGTATACAATGGGGGGAAAGAGAGATCCAAAAAAGTTCTGCTTAGACCTGGAATTAAAATTGGTGTCATCCTGCAATGTGACGATTTGCAACTCCTGGACTAAGTTGTGCAAGTTGTGTAAATGTTCTCCAACTCCTGTGCCATTTATAAAACTGGTGTTTTCTTATGCGACGGAGAAGAATTTAGGACCTCATGATATAAGACTGACAACTGAACGGGCCATGTAACATGTGGCTCATTTGCTGCAGTGTATTTTTACGTATGTCATTGTTAGCTTTTGGCTATTTCCTGCATGCGCACCTGTTGCTTCATTGAAGACTGTGCTGCAGAACCCCATTCTTCTAGTTCCTGAGTCCCATTCTTGGGACTGTGGGGTCCAATGTTGTTATTTTGATGATTAACCTTTAATTAAATGTCCTGCACAGTTCTGGGCTTTTCCACAATATTTTTTGCAGCATTTTAACTGCATTTCTTTAGATTCCTTTTTTATGATGTTACTTTAAAATCATGACTTATAATACATTTATTTAAGGAGTTGTCCACTACTCGGTCAACCCCTTTTCAATTGATATATTTTCTCGTATAAGGTAGAAACAGCCAATACTCACTTCTGTTGCCAGCACTATTCTAGCGACCTTGGAGCCTGGTCTCACAATAAGTGTCCGCTTAAGGCCACGGCCCCACTATCAGTATTTGGTCAGTATTCTGGCAGTATTTTTTCTCAGGAGTGGAAGCCAAAACCAGGAGTGGGTGATAAATGCAGAATTGGTGACTTGTTTCTATTATACCTTTTCTCTGATTGTTCCTCACCTGGTTTTGGCTCCCACTCCTGAGAAAAATGCTGACCGAATACTGACCAAATACTGATAGTGGGGCCGTGGTCTTACTCTTGTTTCTAGTGGAAGTCAGTAAGCAGACGCAGCTCTTACTTCTTCCAGGTGTCAGTTTCATCCAAAGTAAGTGAGAGGGAAGCTGCCACTGATCAGTTGCAGGTCTTGCATGACATAAAAACGTCACATGAGCCCAGGGAGGACCAGTATCGTCATTGCTGGAACGGTGCTGGCACTGGAGGTGAGTATTAGCTGTTGTGATTTTATAAGGGAGAACATAGTAATTGAGAAGGGGTTGTCTGAGTAGTGGACAACTCCTTTATTGAGAAGGGGCTGTCTGAGTAGTGGACAATCCCTTTAAGTTTTAAAGGTTTTTGTCACATAGGCTTTTTTTTAGGATTTAAATAAAAGCCGGAAAATATTAATATTTGCATAATTTCGAGTTGCGCAATGTTGCAATTTACCTTATTAAAACTTCTCTCCATTCTTAAGAATGGAGGGGTTTCTAATTTTGTAGCTTACAGCTCGTTACCACCTCTGCAGTCTATCAGCGGTAACCGGTTTCCAAGGTAAGCGAGCTTACCAATTCTGTGCTAGCGAGGCACGAGCACTGCTATGAGCGCCCATGAAGAACAAAGATGAGAAAGAACCCTTTAAAGTGGTACAGGAAAAAAAATCACCACTAAAACACTAAAGAACATTTACATTTTTTTAAGCTGGAAAAAGAAAAATCTATGCGTCAAAAATGGTTATAGGGGACAGGGTGATCTTCTTATTGGTGCTTTTGTTGCTTCTAGATAAAAATTACTGTATCTGTATTGAGTAATGCTGCTGGAAGTTTTTTCAACTACATTCTACTCTCACGTTTCCAGTAGTTTTAGGACAATGTCCACTTCATTATTTTATGGCTCTGGTCATGGAGAACGGCGAGTTGTCGAACTTCAAAGGACCTTGTCACGTGACCTTACATTTTAAGAAAACACAATCCTTCATCATGTGTCTTCCCAAAGCATTGCATGATAAGGGAATTTGAAGTGCTGGATCTACCCATTTCCTTTCCTAAATATTTTCTGGTCTCTACACGTATTCACTGATCTCATGTAAATAAGCGGTTCCATTTACACTGTCCCTTGAAGTCACATTGGACTTCAGTTTACAGATGTGGTCACGTATCTCGGAGTTGTTACTGGATACACGGGTGCGATTTGATGTCTGTGACACTGGAGTCTGGGCTTCAGACATGTCCTGTTTATCCTATCTGACAAGCACAGTCTATTTTTGTATGCCACTTTCTAACCCGCGTCTCAAAGGCATTTTGTGAATGGGGAAGTATGTATAATCTAGCACCCGCCTTACTGCTTCACATGGATTCCCATGGATTTTCTAGCACATTTCCATTTTAAAATACAATACATTCATAGTAAATGTTACCATATACATATATATACAGTACAGACCAAAAGTTTGGACACACCTTCTTATTTAAAGATTTTTCTGTATTTTCATGACTATAAGAATTGTACATTCACACTGAAGGCATCAAAACTATGAATTAACACATGTGGAATTATATACTTAACAAAAAAGTGTGAAACAACTGAAAATAAGTATTATATTCTAGGTTCTTCAAAGTAGCCACCTTTTGCTTTGATGACTGCTTTGCACACTCTTGGCATTCTCTTGATGATCTTCAAGAGGTAGTCACCGGAAATGGTTTTCACTTCACAGGTGTGCCCTGTCAGGTTTAATAAGTGGGATTTCTTGCCTTATAAATGGGGTTGGGACCATCAGTTGTGTTGTGCAGAAGTCTGGGGGATACACAGCTGATAGTCCTACTGAATAGACTGTTAGAATTTGAATTATGGCAAGAAAAAAGCAGCTAAGTAAAGAAAAACGAGTGGCCATCATTACTTTAAGAAATGAAGGTCAGTCAGTGCGAAAAATTGGGCAAACTTTGAAAGTGTCCCCAAGTGCAGTTGCAAAAACCATCAAGCGCTACAAAGAAACTGGCTCACATGAGGACCGCCCCAGGAAAGGAAGACCAAGAGTCACCTCTGCTTCTGAGGATAAGTTTATCCGAGTCACCAGCCTCAGAAATCGCAGGTTAACAGCAGCTCAGATTAGAGACCAGGTCAATGCCACACAGAGTTCTAGCAGCAGACACATCTCTTCAACAACTGTTAAGAGGAGACTTTGTGCAGCAGGCCTTCATGGTAAAATAGCTGCTAGGAAACTACTGCTAAGGACAGGCAACAAGCAGAAGAGACTTGTTTGGGCTAAAGAACACAAGGAATGGACATTAGACCAGTGGAAATCTGTGCTTTGGTCTGATGAGTCCAAATTTGAGATCTTTGGTTCCAACCACCGTGTCTTTGTGCGACGCAGAAAAGGTGAACGGATGGACTCTACATGCCTGGTTCCCACCGTGAAGCATGGAGGAGGAGGTGTGATGGTGTGGGGGTGCTTTGCTGGTGACAATGTTGGGGATTTATTCAAAATTGAAGGCATACTGAACCAGCATGGCTACCACAGCATCTTGCAGCGGCATGCTATTCCATCCGGTTTGCGTTTAGTTGCACCATCATTTATTTTTCAACAGGAAAATGACCCCAAACATACCTCCAGGCTGTGTAAGGGCTATTTGACCAAGAAGGAGAGTGATGGGGTGCTACGCCAGATGACCTGGCCTCCACAGTCACCAGACCTGAACCCAATCGAGATGGTGTGGGGTGAGCTGGACCGCAGAGTGAAGGCAAAAGGGACAACAAGTGCTAAGCATCTCTGGGAACTCCTTCAAGATTGTTGGAAGACCATTTCCGGTAACTACCTCTTGAAGCTCATCAAGAGAATGCCAAGAGTGTGCAAAGCAGTCATCAAAGCAAAAGGTGGCTACTTTGAAGAACCTAGAATATAAGACATATTTTCAGTTGTTTCACACTTTTTTGTTAAGTATATAATTCCACATGTGTTAATTCATAGTTTTGATGCCTTCAGTGTGAATGTACAATTTTCATAGTCATGAAAATACAGAAAAATCTTTAAATGAGAAGGTGTGTCCAAACTTTTGGTCTGTACTGTATATATATATATATATATATATATATATACCGTATTTTTTGGACAATAAGACGCACCAAAACATAAGACGCACCTCAAATTTTGGGGTTGAAAATAGAAAAAAAATATTTTTTATAAGATGGGGGTCCAACTTATAGTCTGAATCGGTATGGCTGAGGCCGGGGCCTGTGGCTGATGCCGAGGCCTGTGGCTGAGGCTGGAGCCTCTAGCTAATGCTGGGCCTGTGGCTGAGGCCGAGGCCTCTGGCTGGGGCTGAGGCTGAGGCCTCTGGCTGGGGCTGGGGCTGAGGCCAAGGCCTCTGGCTGGGGCTGAGGCCGAGACCTCTGGCTGGGGCTGAGGACGAGGCCTTTGGCTGGGGCTGGGGACGAGGCCTTTGGCTGGGGCCGAGGCCGAGGCCTCTGGCTGGGGCTGAGGCCGAGACCTCTGGCTGGGGCTGAGGACGAGGCCTCTGGCTGGGGCCGAGGCCACTGGCTGGGGTCGGGGCCTCTGGCTGTGGTCAGGGCCTCTGGCTGGGGCCAGGGCATATACCAGGCTGGGGCCTGTACCGGGCTGTGAGCGGCGTCAGGCGGCGAAGCAGAGTGGCCTGCCATCTTAATAGAGCTGTGATCTATACGAAAATGGCCACCGGAGCTCCCGGACTGCACATGTGCCAGCTCGGGCAGCCAATTTCCTGTAGATCACAGCTCTAGGAATATGGCCGCGCACACCGGAAAGCTGCGCAAGCCACGCTGCTGCGCCGCCTGACGCCGCTCACAGACCGACACTAGCCCCCGCCACAGTACCGGCCAGGTACAGGTCCAGGCTCCAGCATCTCTGACTCACCTCTGCTGCCGCTGCCATCACCGCGTTCCTGAAGAAGGGAAGGCCCTGCGATCCCGCTTCACCAACACTGCAGGTAATGTTCGGACCATAAGACGCACCCCCCATTTTCCTCCCAAATTTTGGGGGAAAAAAGTGCGTCTTATGGTCCAAAAAGTACGGTATATGTATACACTGCTTAAAAAAGTAAAGGGAACACTTAAACAACAGAATATAACTCCAAGTAAATCAAACTTCTGTGAAATCAAACTGTCCACTTAGGAAGCAACACTGATTGACAATCAATTTCACATGCTGTTGTGCAAATGGAATAGACAATAGATTGAAATTATTGGCAATTATCAAGACACACTCAATAAAGGAGTGGTTCTGCAGGTGGGGACCACAGACCACATCTCAGTACCAATGCTTTCTGGCTGATGTTTTGGTCACTTTTGAATGTTGGTTGTGCTTTCACACTCGTGGTAGCATGAGACGGACTCTACAACCCACAGAAGTTGCTCAGGTAGTGCAGCTCATCCAGGATGGCACATCAATGTGAGCTGTGGCAAGAAGGCTTGCTGTGTCTGTCAGCGTAGTGTCCAGAAGCTCGAGACGCTACCAGGAGACAGGCCAGTACACCAGGAGACGTGGAGGGGGCCGTAGGAGGGCAACAACCCAGCAGCAGGACCGCTACCTCCACCTTTGTGCAAGGAGGAGCAGGAGGAGCACTGCCAGAGCCCTGCAAAATGACCTCCAGCAGGCCAGGAAAGGGGCTCTTTCCTGGCCAGATGGCGACCTGATCTTGTATTTCTCTTGTCTGTTCCCCCTTTCTTCTGGCTCCCCTGTGAAATTGGCCGGTAAGCGGAACCCTCGGTTGAATGCTATGTCACTGCAATCACACACAGTTGTGGATAATATATATTAGTGGTCCGCTGGGCGTGCCATATTTATATCAGGGTTTACACTTTGTGTTAGCCTTTTGGGGTACTATGACCTATGTGTACATTATATTTCACCATGTATTGTGATAAATAACTTATATTGTGATATTATTCTTGTGGACTAGATTTTAACTATATATTAAATAAAGAAATCTGTTTTATACCATCTAGACTCTGTTTCTCCTGTTATACATATAGTATTGAGTAGGCATGTGGCTGACAGACACGATGCATTGACAAGGTGTCTGTCAACCTGTTTTGAAGGATGAAGGCTGTCTTTTGTGTGTTCACAAATGTGCATGTGTCTGCACAAACGGTTAGAAACCGACTTTATGAGGGTGGTATGAGGGCCCGATGTCCACAGATGGGGGTTAAGCTCACAGCCCAACACCATGCAGGACGCCTGGCATTTGCCACAGAACACCAGGATTGGCAAAGTCGCCACTGGCGCTCTGTGCTCTTCACAGATGAAAGCAGGTTCACACTGAGCACATGTGACAGACGTGACAGAGTCTGGAGAAGCCGTGGAGAGCGATCTGCTGCCTGCAACATCCTTCAGCATAACCTGTTTGGCAGTGGGTCAGTAATGGTGTGGGGTGGCATTTCTTTGGATGGACGCACAGCCCTCCATGTGCTTGCCAGAGGTAGCCTGACTGCAATTAGGTACCAAGATGAGATCCTCAGACCCCCTGTGAGACCATATGCTGGGGCGGTTGGCCCTGGGTTTCTCCTAATGCAGGACAATGCCAGACCTCTTGTGGCTGCAGTGTGTCAGCAGTTCCTGCAAGATGAAGGCATTGAAGCTATGGACTGGCCCGCCTGTTCCCCAGACCTGAATCCGATTGAGCACATCTGGGACATCATGTCTCGCTCCATCCACCAACGTCACGTTGCACCACAGACTGTCCAGGAGTTGGCAGATGCTTTAGTCCAGGTCTGGGAGGAGATTCCACAGGAGACCATCCACAACCTCATCAGGAGCATGCCCAGGCATTGGAGGGAGGTCATACAGGCACGTGGAGGCCACACACAATACTGAGCCTCATTTTGACTTGTTTTAAGGACATTACATCAAAGTTGGATCAGCCTGTAGTGTGTTTTTCCATTTTAATTTTGGTGGTGACTCCAAATCCAGGCCTCCATTGGTTAATAAAATTGATTTCTATTGATGATTTTTATGTGATTTTGTTGTCAGCACATTCAACTTTGTACAGAGTACTTTGTACAAAATATTCAATGAGAATATTTCATTTATTCAGATCCAGGATGTGCTATTTGAGTGTTCCCTTTATTTTTTGAGCAGTGTGTATATATATATATATATATATATATATATATATATATATATATATATATATATATATATATATATATATATATATATATATATATATATAGTACAGACCAAAAGTTTGGACACACCTTCTCATTTAAAGATTTTTCTGTATTTTCATGACTATGACAATTGTACATTCGCACTGAAGACATCAAAACTATGAATTAACACATGTGGAATTATATACTTAACAAAAAAGTGGGAAACAACTGAAAATATGTCTTATATTCTAGGTTCTTCACAGTAGCCACCTTTTGCTTTGATGACTGCTTTGCACACACTTGGCATTCTCTTGATGAGCTTCAAGAGGTAGTCACCGGAAATAGTCTTCCAACAATCTTGAAGGAGTTCCCAGAGATGCTTAGCACTTGTTGTCCCTTTTGCCTTCACTCTGCGGTCCAGCTCACTCCAAACCATCTTGATTGGGTTCAGGTCTGGTAACTGTGGAGGCATCACTCTCCATCTTGGTCAAATAGCCCTTACACAGCCTGGAGGTGTGTTTGGAGTCATCATTGTCCTGTTGAAAAATAAATGATGGTCTAACTAAACGCAAACCGGATGGAATAGCATGCCGCTGCAAGATGCTGTGGTAGCCATGCTGGTTCAGTATGCCTTCAATTTTGAATAAATCCCCAACATTGTCACCAGCAAAGCACCCCCACACCATCACACCTCCTCCTCCATGCTTCACGGTGGGAACCAGACATGTAGAGTCCATCCGTTCACCTTTTCTGCGTCGCACAAAGACACGGTGGTTGGAACCAAAGATCTCAAATTTGGATTCATCAGACCAAAGCACAGATTTCCACTGGTCTAATGTCCATTCCTTGTGTTCTTTAGCCCAAACAAGTCTCTTCTGCTTGTTGCCTGTCCTTAGCAGTGGTTTCCTAGCAGCTATTTTACCATGAAGGCCTGCTGAACAAAGTCTCCTCTTAACAGTTGTTGAACTGATGTGTCTGCTTCTAGAACTCTGTGTGGCATTGACCTGGTCTCTAATCTGAGCTCCTGTTAACCTGCGATTTCTGAGGCTGGTGACTCGGATAAACTTATCCTCAGAAGCAGAGGTGACTCTTGGTCTTCCTTTCCTGGGGCGGTCCTCATGTGAGCCAGTTTCTTTGTAGCGCTTGATGGTTTTTGCAACTGCACTTGGGGACACTTTCAAAGTTTTCCCAATTTTTCGCACTGACTGACCTTCATTTCTTAAAGTAATGATGGCCACTCGTTTTTCTTTACTTAGCTGCTTTTTTCTTGCCATAATACAAATTCTAACAGTCTGTTCAGTAGGACTATCAGCTGTGTATCCACCAGACTTCTGCACAACACAACTGATGGTCCCAACCCCATTTATAAGGCAAGAAATCCCACTTATTAAACCTGACAGGGCACACCTGTGAAGTGAAAACCATTTCCGGTGACTACCTCTTGAAGCTCATCAAGAGAATGATAAGAGTGTGCAAAGCAGTCATCAAAGCAAAAGGTGGCTACTTTGAAGAACCTAGAATATAAGACATATTTTCAGTTGTTTCACACTTTTTTGTTAAGTATATAATTCCACATGTGTTAATTCATAGTTTTGATGCCTTCAGTGTGAATGTCCAATTTTCATAGTCATGAAAATACAGAAAAATCTTTAAATGAGAAGATCCGTCCAAACTTTTGGTCTGTACTGTATATATATATGCAAATTCATAAACTCAATGTTTTACCAGGGTATTACCAGTGTTAGAGGGCTGTTCCACTACTTCTATATATTTTTGACCTATCCCCAGCATAGATCATCAACAGGATTGGACTGGCCCACAAGAGAACAGGAGAATCCTGAGCAATAGTGGGTCACCACCTGTAACAAATAATTTGGAGATTCGTGGCTGCTCTGGGTATGCTGTAATTTAAATGCAGTTTTTTCCCTTTGGTTCAGCAAAGGTTAATGTTAGTCTCTTGCTGGCAGCCTTCTGAGGACGATCAGCTGATGTTGGTTGGTGCCACTCCCACCTACATTTAAATAGCCACATAATCCATCAGCTGACTGCTGGTTATAGTTCATTCTATGCTGACCTCTTTGAAGGACCCAGTCTCTGGAGAAGCTGTGGTGTTTGTTGCTGTTGCAGCAATGAAGTTTCCTGCTGGAAAGCTAAGTGTATGCTATGTTTTTGTCTTCCCATTGGTTGTCTTACCTTTCTCCTGCTGTCCTATTGTAGTGGTGAGACTAGTGTCTCGCTGGCCTGCGCACTAGCCAGGGTAAGTCCAAGGCCAGCGAGGGCTTAGGCACGTGATCGCGCTTGGGGCGAAGGACCTGTCTAGGGATGATAGGGGAGCTTAGGGACAGACACAGGTTGGTGTCAGGAGGTGTCCCTTCCCTCGTCCTCTACCGGAAAGGCATTCCTCCCCCTATATCACCCCCTTGCATCCGTGTGTTGTGCAGTCCGCCGGACATCCCCTTGTCCATCCGTGACACCACCCTCTTATATGAGCAATACTTGGTGTACTTAGTGCACTTGGTGTATGGAGCACTATATGGGGCTCATTATTCTGTATGGAGAATTATATGGGGCTCATTGTTCTGTATGGAGCAATATATGGGTCTCATTATTCTGTATGGAGCATTACATGGGGCTCATTATTCTGTATGGAGCATTACATGGGGCTCATTGTTCTGTATAAAGCAATATATGGGGCTCATTATATTGTATGGAGAATTATATGGGGCTCATTATACTGTATGGAGTAATATATGGGGCCCATTATTCTCTATGGCACAATATATGGGGTCCATTATTCTGCATGGAGCACTATATGGGGCTCACTATTCTGTATGGAGCATTATATGGGGCCCATTATTCGGTATGGATCAATATATGGGGCCCATTATACTGCATGGGGCATTATATGGGGCTCATTATACTGTATGGAGCAATATATGAGGCTCATTATACTGTATGGAGCAATATATGGGGCTCATTATGTGGCGCCCCATGGGCCGGTTGCCACAGTAGTGCTGCCTCCTTCACCGGAGGTGATATTATGCTTGCAAGCAGGAGGAGCTCCCCACGTCAGGTAAACCCCACATGCACACACAAGTTCTGATCCCTTACCTGAAGAGGGAGTGACGCGCCCCTGGGCCTGTGCTGAGTAGCGTTGCGCACGCGGGAGCCTACCCGGAGCCGGATCTGATAGGGGTAGTAGTCTCGTGGCGGTGACCCGGTCCGTGCCCAGGGAGTCAAGCTGAGTGGCAGTATATTAGCAGTAGATGTAGGACGACTACGCCACCCGTTGAATGCAGCTATGGAGCTGCCGCTGCAGGGCAGACCGCTGAGGCCGGTGGAAGGATGGTGCAGCGTGGATGGTATAACCCCCAACGGGAGGGGTATGGCCTCAGGGCAGCCGACGTGGATGATGGGGGTAGCAGGAACCACTCAGAGACGATGCGGTGTAGTTCAGGGTCTTTACTGGTGACAAAGATAGACCCTCCCGGAGTACTGGCTAGCGGTCAGGGCCTGGTCAGTCCTTGAGCAGATGGGATCCCCCTTGGCCAGGCGGAGTTGTAGGCCTCCCCAACTAATTGTACTCTTCTGGCTTCCTTCCTAGAGGCGGGTAAAGGTAGCCCTCGTCCCTGAGTGTACCGTGTGGTGCTCACCCGTATGGCCGGTGACTCGGGGCCTTCTAGTGGCTTCCGCTCCACGACGGCGGTGCTGGTCCCACGCGTGTGACCGTGCCTTCGAGTTTCTTGGCCAGAGGACCTGAAATCCCCTGCCGGGCGGTTTCTGCTGCTGGGTCTGGGTTAATCCCCACAGCCTCGGACTCCGGGTCCGGTGGTAACTCTTCAATCAGGGCGAGCTCTTCAGCTGCCAGCCCCTGATTCCTTTTAGCACTGCTCCCACTGAGCTCCTGATCTTTCTTTCCTAAGCTGCTCCTCTTCTTCTCTCCACTATACTCTTCTTACTAACCCTGCCTCAGCCCCAGCTTTATATAGGGGAAGTTCTTCCCCTCCCAGGACTGGGCAGGAGGTGTGGCATGCATAGGATTCCTGACCAAGAGACCTCCCACCTGCTCTCAGACATAACATTGCTATTACTGTGGAGACCAGACCCCTGGGGTGCCACATTCCCCCCTAGTGAAAGTTAGTACTCCGGGACTAAACATACTTTTGTAAACATTACAAGGTGCAAACAATAACATTCTAATAGAGATAACACATAAGGTGGTCACGGCGTGTCCGCAACCGGGTGTAACTTTTGAGGAAAACAAGGGTGTCCATTTCACCAACACAGGGAGACGTAACCAGGTAGGGGTCTGTCCTGCCCCGAGTCCTTAAAAGTCTTTCAGTCCGTCCTGGGTTACGCTCCATATATGCACAAAGGATTCCCGGTAAATCCACCAAAGACTCCTATAAATAACTAGAAACACATAATTATACACAAGCAACAATAAACAGGTAAACATTAATAAAATAGCTTGAACATTTTAGATCCTCCACCGTATAGGCAGCTGGCCTCTAGTGACCCTAGTGGACCTACGGAGCTGGTTGATTGGTCCTGAGCTACAGGGTATAGGGGCTGTCAAGGGTAAACTGGGCAGCCGTCTACGGACTCTTTGGCTCACTAGGGGTACGGCAGGCTCACTATAAGCAGAGGGTTGATCCTCCTGGTCTGCTTGTGTGGGGTCTTCTGCCTCCTGGACCGGCTGCTCTTCCAGCTCTACCTGTGTCTCCGTAGGCACTTGGGATGCTGGTTGGAGGAACGTGAGGACGGGTACCACAACAGCACCATTGACTTGAGTCCAAGACCGAGGGAAGTCTCCGAGCACAGTACTAACCATATCTTCCCTTTCCTCTACGGGTCGAGGGTCCTCTTGTTCCTCTTCAGGGTTCCGTAGCTGTTCGGGACACTTCTTTAGGTGATCCCGGGATACAATGGCTGTGGTTTCCCCTCCGTCTTTACTGATTGTACAGATCTTGAGGGCAGTACGGTGTACGGGTCCTTCTCCTATTGGTCGTCCAACTTGTGGAGCCGTCTTTTCCTCTTCAAGACCTGCTCTCCAGGCACCAGGGGAACAGCGGGAGCATACTGGTTGTAAGTTTTCTCTTGTCTTTCCCTAGCTTGACAGAGACTACGCTCCACGCTCTCCTGTACTTTTCGGTATTGCTGCTGCCTCTCTGTGTCCCAGTTGGCTTCTGGTGAAGTGTCCTCGGGTGTCAGGACTCCCATTTCCAGATCAACAGGAAGCTTACCAGGTCTTGCCCTCATTAGGTAAGCCGGGGTACAGTTGGTGGAACCTACAGGGATGTGGTTGTATAGGTCCACCAGGTCGGGCAGCTTCTCAGGCCACAGACTGCGTTCCTCCAGGGGCAATGTTTTCAGGAGATCTATCACCACCTGGTTCATTTTCTCACACAGTCCATTAGTTTGCGGGTGATAGGGTGTTGTTCTTATCTTCCGGCATCCATACAGGGTGCAGAACTCCTGGAAGACCTCCGCTTCAAAGGCAGGCCCCTGGTCCGTCAGCACCTGCTCCGGGTATCCATGCGGACGGCAGAAGTGCTGCTGGAAGGCTCTAGCTGCTGTGTGAGCCGTTAAGTCCTTGACGGGGACGACAACCAAGAACCGGGAGTAGTGATCCACGATGGTTAACGTGTAGACGTAGCCACTTCTGCTTGGGGTCAGTTTTACATGATCCAAGGCTACCAGTTCCAACGGCTGTCTGGTGATGATGGACCGCAGGGGAGTCTTCTGGCTGGCACGGTCCCTCCTTCTTAAGTTGCATGGGCCACAGTCTCTGCACCACCTCTCGATGGTTCCTCTCATGCCTACCCAATGGAACCGCCCGCGCAGCAGGAACTCCAGCTTCTTCCATCCGAAATGCCCAGCTCCGTCGTGGTATGCCTCCATCACCATAGCTGCGTCTCTTCTTGGCACCACTACTTGCCAGATTAGTTCATGCGTCCGGGAGTTAACCATTCTGCGGCACAATTTTCCCTTGTAAAGGAACAGTCGACTCTTCTCAGCCCACAGTTGCTTGGCTTCCTCCGGAGCGTCTGGGTCAAGGCGTGCATCTGGCCGAGTCAGCATCTCCTTTACCAGACAGACGGCAGGGTCACTGTCTTGCGTCTCCACCCAGTTGTAATGAGGTAAGGGGTTGAACGTAGCGGTTTGCTTACTTCTTACACGGTGGGAATACTGGATAGTCCCATGACGGTGGAACGCGGGGAGCTCAACTTCTTCCAGTTCCTCTGAATCTTCCCCTACGTCCGGTAGGTTTGGCATCCTGGACAGGGCGTCTGCGTTGGTATTGGAGCGTCCTGCCCGGTATTTGATTGTAAACTCATAGTTGGACAAGCGGGCCATCCATCTCTGCTCTAGGGCACCGAGTCTTGCAGTGTCCAGGTGTGTCAACGGGTTGTTATCCGTGTACACGGTGAACCGGGAAGAAGCGAGGTAGTGCTTAAAGCGTTCGGTGACTGCCCACACCACTGCCAGGAACTCTAGCTTAAATGAGCTGTAATTCTCAGGGTTTCTTTCGGTGGGTCGCAGTTTTCGGCTGGCGTAAGCAATTACCCGTTCTTTCCCCTGCTGGATCTGGGATAGTACGGCTCCTAGCCCGATGTTACTGGCGTCGGTGTAGAGGATAAAGGGCTGGCTATAATCAGGGTACACCAGGATTTCATCCCCCGTGAGGGCCATCTTCAGCTGGCGGAAGGACTCTTCTTCCAACTTCTCCCATCTGAAGGGCGGCTTCTGGTTCTTGGCCTTCCTGGACTGGCCTATCAGGAGGTCCTGCATAGGAGCTGCCTTTTTGGTGAAACCGGGTATGAACCTTCGGTAGTAGCCTACCAACCCGAGGAACTGCCTCACTTCCTTTACGCTGGAGGGGCTTGGCCATTCCTTAATTGCGGTGATCTTATCAGGGTCGGGAGCCACTCCGTCAGCACTCACCACGTGTCCCAGGTACTGCACCTTTGGCTTCAGGAGGTGACACTTGGAAGGTTTCACCTTTAGGCCGTAACTTGCCAGAGCTTCAAACACTTCCGCCAGGTGCTTCAGGTGGTCCTCGTAGGTCTTGGAGTAGACGATGACATCGTCCAGGTATAACAGGACCGTCTCAAAGTTCCGGTGTCCCAGACAGCACTCCATCAATCGCTGGAAGGTTCCTGGTGCGTTGCAGAGTCCAAACGGCATGCAGGTAAACTCGCTAAGTCCCATCGGGGTGGTGAATGCGGTCTTCTCCCGATCCGCCTCTGCTACAGGAACCTGCCAGTACCCGCTAGTGAGATCCAAGGTGGAGAAGAAGTTAGCAGATTTTAAAGCAGCCAAAGACTCCTCTATTCTTGGTAAGGGGTACGCATCTTTGTGTGTGATACGGTTAATTTTCCGGTAATCCACACACATTCTCATGGTGTTGTCTTTCTTTTTGACCAAGACTAGTGGAGCTGCCCAGGGGCTACAGCTATCCCTGATTACCCCAGCCTCCTTCATGTCTCTAAGCATCCCCTTGGCGTGTTGGTAGTGTGCAGGGGGTACGGGCCGATACCTCTCTTTTATGGGAGGATGGTCTCCCGTGGGGATGTGGTGTTCTACCCCCTTGACTCGCCCGAAGTCTAACGGGTGTTTACTAAACACTCTCTCGTACTCTTGAACCACCCGGTAGACTCCCTGTTTCTGGTGGGAGGGAGTGGAGTCAGTACCCAAATGTAGTTGCTGACACCAATCCTCCATTATTTTCTCAGAGCCGTTACCTTCCTCCGGATGAGATGGAGGCAAGGGTTCCACAGACTGTATAGAATTTTGGTTGATAGTATATAATTTGGCTAGCGTAGCATACCGGGGCAGGTATACTTCCCTTTTCCCAATATTTATTATGCGAACGGGTACCCTCCCATGGCGTACATCAACTACCCCCCGGGCTGTCAAAATGGTGGGCCTACTGTCTGAGTAGACTGGCTCTACCATGGCCTGGTAATCTCTACCTCTCAGACCAATAGCTGCCCGGCACCAAATCATCATTTCACTTTTCGGGGGTATGGCAATAGGGAAAGGGTCACACATTCTTACGCTACCAATCTCACCGCCGGAGAGTTCCACTTGTTGCCGTCGCATCAGTGCCCGGATCTCTTTCTGGAGCACTCGCTGCTGGCCGGAGCTGGCGTTCTTGGCAACCTGCTGTAAAATGAAAATCACCTCTGCAAGACAATTTTCAATCACATTAGTTCCTAGAGTTATCTTTGGGTGACTCTCACGCTTGTCAATGTCCACAATGATCAGTCCCTGTGCTGCCAGTTCGACTCTACCGATTTTAATGGTCACCTCTTTGAATCCGATCTGTGGCACGGGTTGACCATTGCTGGCGATGATACTCAAGTCGTCGTCAGGGTAGCGGGTTATATCCGAGTCATTCCAGTACTGCTTGAAGAGCACGTACGGGATGGTGGTGACCTGTGACCCGGTGTCCAGTAGGGCACTCATAGGAATGCCATCCAGTACCACAGGCAAGACTGGACGTCCTCCCACATATTTGTCGCGCCAGCTCGATGGGCCTGGTGATCTTTTTCCTGGGGGTTGGCCCTCTACCCCAGGTTGTGCTAGTTTAAAGGACAGTACCTTGCCATATGTCCGGGTTGATTGCAGCGGCGGCAGATGGGTTGTCCGTCCTCGTTGTATCGGTCGCTGGGTCTTCCTCTGGCCGGTGGGGTCCTCCTTGGTCGACGCCACGGGATGTCCTCCGGTCCGGATGCCAGCTGGATCTTCCCTGGAGTGGAAACCTGTAAAGACTGCACAGTTCGGGTTAGCGCAGCAACGCTTTTAGCTAGCTCTTGGACCTGATGGTGCAGGTCTGGAGCCGGGTCATTGTTCAAAGCCTGCGCATCAGCCCCCACAGGCCCTGCCGATAAGGGCGCCGCCTCCTGGTGGTAAGTGATAGCTGGGCGCCTGTGGGTCACAACGCCACCCGGTGCCGGTTCTCGGAGCACCCGGATGGCTCTGTCCTTGAACTGTGCAAAGTCCAGATGAGGATCCTGTAAGGCTATGGCCCCCAACTGGGTTCGGTGGACATTGCAATATAGTCCCTCTATAAATTGTTCGGTCAACAGCCTGTCCTCGTTTCCCACGCTGTCGGGGTCGGTCTGCTTAATGGCTCTCAGGGCCTCTTGTAGGTTTAGTCCATAGTCCCTTATACTCTCATGTGCTCGCTGCTTGCACCCATAGAATTTAAGCTTAATCTCGGCTGAGGTGCGGGTATCAAAGGTGTCCCTCAGCCGGGTTAGTATCCCCTCGACAGTCCTCCTCCCAGGTGGCCAGGACTTTACCTCCCTTTGGGCTGCCCCGGTTAGTTGGGCCACCAGGATGCTCACTTTTTGCTCTTCTGTGAGGGGGTACACCTGGAAGAGGCTATCCAGCTTTTCTCTAAAGTCATTCAGGGTATGTGACTCCCCTGAGTATTGGGGTAGCCAGGCTGCTCCCGGGATATAGGGCATGGTAAAAGGCATGACTGCAGCAGCGCTGGCGCTGGCGGGGGTTGAGGCAGTGAAGCTCTCCTCCGTATCCGACATCTTCCTCTGGGCCTGTGCTGAGTAGCGTTGCGCACGCGGGAGCCTACCCGGAGCCGGATCTGATAGGGGTAGTAGTCTCGTGGCGGTGACCCGGTCCGTGCCCAGGGAGTCAAGCTGAGTGGCAGTATATTAGCAGTAGATGTAGGACGACTACGCCACCCGTTGAATGCAGCTATGGAGCTGCCGCTGCAGGGCAGATCGCTGAGGCCGGTGGAAGGATGGTGCAGCGTGGATGGTATAACCCCCAACGGGAGGGGTATGGCCTCAGGGCAGCCGACGTGGATGATGGGGGTAGCAGGAACCACTCAGAGACGATGCGGTGTAGTTCAGGGTCTTTACTGGTGACAAAGATAGACCCTCCCGGAGTACTGGCTAGCGGTCGGGGCCTGGTCAGTCCTTGAGCAGATGGGATCCCCCTTGGCCAGGCGGAGTTGTAGGCCTCCCCAACTAATTGTACTCTTCTGGCTTCCTTGCTAGAAGCGGGTAAAGGTAGCCCACGTCCCTGAGTGTACCGTGTGGTGCTCACCCGTATGGCCGGTGACTCGGGGCCTTCTAGTGGCTTCCGCTCCACGACGGCGGTGCTGGTCCCACGCGTGTGACCGTGCCTTCGGGTTTCTTGGCCAGAGGACCTGAAATCCCCTGCCGGGCGGTTTCTGCTGCTGGGTCTGGGTTAATCCCCACAGCCTCGGACTCCGGGTCCGGTGGTAACTCTTCAATCAGGGTGAGCTCTTCAGCTGCCAGCCCCTGATTCCTTTTAGCACTGCTCCCACTGAGCTCCTGATCTTTCTTTCCTAAGCTGCTCCTCTTCTTCTCTCCACTCTACTCTTCTTACTAACCCTGCCTCAGCCCCAGCTTTATATAGGGGAAGTTCTTCCCCTCCCAGGACTGGGCAGGAGGTGTGGCATGCATAGGATTCCTGACCAAGAGACCTCCCACCTGCTCTCAGACATAACATTGCTATTACTGTGGAGACCAGACCCCTGGGGTGCCACAGGAGCTCTACACCCTTTTTGGGGAGCTGCCTTTTTTGGTTGGGGGGAGGAGTTAGTCAGTGAGTGTGAGAGGGAAGGGAGAGGGGGAGAAAGTAGCAGAGAGAGAGACGGAGAAAGTTCTGGGGAGCAGAGCACATAAAGAGCTCATCCCAGGCAGCGGAGCGGAGGACGCCAGAGTCTTGGGTTGTACAGGGATTGCACGTCCCAGCAACAGAATCAGGGGGACAGGAGACTGCAAGTTTTCTGGCCACAAGCAGAAGCCCGGCAGCACAGCTGCATAACTAGAGCCTGGAGCTGCACTCAAGACGGCAGTACCCGTTATAGGATTGCACCGCCCGCTAGTATGGAGCTTAGAGCAGGAGTGAAGAAGAGGGACAGCAGGGTAGCTCACAGGCAGCGGGGCCCGCAACGGAGAAGCGCAGCAGGCAGACATCCAAACCCACCTGACGGGGCGGACTCCGACTGCTTCCAGGCTGATCGGACCCTCCTGGACCTAGTGACCAGTGCCCCGGACTCCACAGCTTTCTCTGCAGTAAAGGTAACCGGACTGCATTCCTCGTGTCTGTCTTCTTCTTCTGCGTCTCCCCGCAGCTGTGCTAGCACCGTGACTATCATCACTGCTGCCACCCTGCTCTCTGCACCCTGTTTCCCCTGCCGCCATCCTTCATATTAGCTTTCTCAGTTCCTGGGGGCCCGCTTCGCCTGTGGGAAGTGTTTCATCTCAGCTGCTATGTCATCTATTCCCCAGGGCCCACACAGCAGCGCTGGTCATCCCTGACCAGGCACCACAGGTGGCGTCACATAAAGACTACAAATCCCCTGTAAATACTCCCCTCATCTGCTCGGCCAGGGCCACGGAGCTGGGCCACTGCCACCTTGACCTCCCTGGAAGACTGCCGGCCCGGCTACCGAGTACCCTAGGCCCTCACGGCCGCTGCAACTGGCATCACGAACAGGATTTACGGACCCCGTTAACCGGGTCCTGTGTGCCACAAAGACTGTGTATAACTATATAAACTGCAGCCATTACTGTAGCACGTGCGGAGTTAATGATATGTGGTGTGACCCAACGTGGGCGGAGCCTCAGCAACGGTGCCAAAATAGGCCCCTCCCACTTGCATGGACTGTACCAGAGTTGTCTGTCACTCAGGCTGAAAGGTGCCAGCCCTCCCCTTTGCATCAGACTGGAGGGGGGGGAGACTGTCACCTCCCCCTGCAGAGGGCTGTGTGATCCGATCCATCCAGCTGCTGCAGCTCTGTCTGTGAGATCTCATCCATCCCATCCATCCAGCTGCTGGAGCCCTGTACCGAGTGATCCACCCATCCGACGATCCCAGCTGCTGCAGCTCTGTGAATACAGCACAAGTGTGAGAAGATGTGCAGCAAGAGTGAGGCTGTACAGTGACCAGCAGCACAGTCTCGGTGACCGGCTGTGCAAGGAGCGACAACATAAGCATCCGGAGCGGCGAGTCCTACCCCGGCAAGGGTGAACTAGGAGGGGAGAAAGATGCCCAACTTAGGCGAAGCTGCAACAGCGGATGCTGCCGCAGCCCCCATAATGCCCCTGTCTATGCCATACATCCCAGGAGAGGCCTGGTTACTACAATATTCAGGGGAGTCGCATACCCTTAGCGATTTCAAAGAGAGACTGCATAGCCTGTTTGACGTTTACCCCTTGGCCGAAGGGCAGAAGGTCAGCATTCTAATCGGTCAGCTAAATGGTGCCACGCAGAGGGAAGTCAAGTCCTGGCCGGACAATGATAAACGGACAGTCAAGTACATCTTAACAAAGCTACAAGACACTTTTGATACCCGCACCGCGGCAGAAATAAAAATGCGGTTCTTTGGCTGCAAAGGGTGCAGGACAGTGTGATAGACTATGCCCTCAACCTACAGGAGGCGCTGTGAGCCATTAAGCAGATTGATCCTGACAGCGTGCAGAAAGAGGACAGGCTATTAACAGAGCAATTTATAGAAGGACTGCTGTCTGCCTTGCATAAGACCCAATTGCGTATAATGTCCTTACAAAACCCTGACATGAAATTTGCTCAATTTAAGGACAGGGCAATCCGTGTGCTACGAGAGACGACCCCTAGCGACACCACGCCCACTAAACGCCCAGTAATACTCTACCACCAGGAGGCAGTGTCTTTGCTCCAGAAACCCGTTGAGGCTGATGCCCTGACACTGAGTAATGAACCCTCTGCAGACTTACGCCTACAGGTACAAGAACTAACAAGAAGTATGGCTGTGTTGGCAAGAACAGTGAAGTCTCTGCAAGTGTCTTCCCCTACAGAGAAGATCCAGCTGGCTTCGAGTCCAGATGACCTGCTGCGGCGACTGAAGAGGATCCCATCCATCCGCACCAAAGGAAGAGGCACAGACTGCTACGACCCGACCGGGCGGCCCATCTGCCGACGCTGCGACAATGTGGGTCACATCGCAAGGTGGTGTCCGTTAAACGAACGACTCCTGGGGCAGAGGGCCAATCCCCAGGAGTAAAGCAACCTGGTCCACACAACTGGATGGACAAGTACGTAGGGGGACAGCCGATCCTGCCCGTCGTGATTGATGGCATTCCATTGAATGCTCTCTTGGACACTGGCTCCCAAGTGACCACGATGCCTCATGTCCTTTACAAACGCTATTGGGCGGACACTGACCATACCCATTGCCCTGATCGCCTCAGGTGGGGTATAAAGAGGTGACCATTAAGGTGGGGAGAGTGGAACTGGAATCACAGGGTATGATAATTGTGGATATTGATAAACGTGAATGCCATCCCATGATCACCCTAGGTGCAAACATTATTGAAAAATGTCTTGGTGAGATAATTGTGTTGTTACAGCAGGTAGCTGAAACCGCCAACTCGGGACAACAGCGAGTTCTGCACAAAGAGATTAGAGCACTCATTCAAAGACAACAGGTAGAGTTGTCCGGTGGAGAGATTGGCAACATAAGGGTGAGTGACCCGTACCCCATTGTGCTACCCCCCAAGAGTGAAATGATGATATGGTGCAGGTGCAGGGCAGCCATGGGTATCAGAGGCCAAGACTACCAGGCCTTAGTAGAGCCTGTTTACTCTGACAGCAGACCCACTATCCTGACAGCTCGAGAGGTGGTGGATGTCAGAAAGGGGAGGGTACCCATACGAGTATTAAATTGTGAGGAAAAAGAGGCCAACTTACCCAGGTACGCTACCGTAGCCAAGCTCTTTACTGTTAGTAATAATGTAATCCAGGCAGTAGAACCCTTGGACCCGTCTGAAGCCACGGAGGACAACAGCTCCTCAGGACAGTTGGAGGACTGGTGTCAGAAACTGCACATTGGTACTGATTCCAGCCCTTCACATCAGCCAGATGGGGTCTACTGGGTAGTCCAGGAATACGAAAGCGTATTCAGTAAGAACCCCCTGGATTTTGGGCAAGTAAAAGGGATCCAACACCATATCCCTACGGGAGACCACCCCCCTATTAAAGAGAGATACCGTCCTGTCCCTCCGGCTCACTACCAGTGTGCCAAGAGCATGTTGTGAGAAATGAGTAATAAGTAGGATAATAGGTAGGAGTAATAAGGGATAGTTGTAGCCTGGGCAGCCCCCTTGGTACTAGTCAAAAAGAAGGATGGTACCATGCGTATGTGCATCGACTATAGGCAGATCAATCGCATCACCCATAAAGACGCCTATCCCTTGCCGCGTATCAAGGAGTCACTAGCTGCCCAAAAATCAGCTAAATACTTCTCGACCCTAGATCTCACCAGTGGGTACTGGCAGGTTCCCGTTGCAGAGGCAGACAAGGAGAAGACTGCATTCACTACACCAATGGGCTTATGTGAGTTCAACTGTATGCCATTCGGGCTGTGCAATGCCCCTGGAACGTTCCAGAGGTTAATGGAATGTTGCCTTGGGCATAAGAACTTTTAAACAGTACTGTTATACCTGGATGATGTCACTGTCTATTCCAGAACCAATGAAGACCATTTGAAACACCTGGCTGAGGTTTTCGAAGCCCTATCCAACTTTGGTCTCAAGGTGAAGCCGTCCAAATGTCATCTCCTGAAACCCAAGGTACAATACCTAGGCCATGTGGTGAGCGCAGAAGGCGTGGCACCAGACCCGGATAAGGTCACCGTCATCAAGGACGGGCAGAAGCCAACTACCATTTGTGAGGTACGACAATTTCTAGGGTTGGTTGGCTATTACAGACGATTTATCAAGGGCTTTACCAAGATAGCCGCTCCCCTTCAGGACCTCTTGGTGGGCCACTCCAAAAAGGCGAAGACCAAGAGCCCTCTAATTGAGTGGGACAACAGAGTGGAAGAATCCTTCAATCGCTTGAAGCTAGCTCTCACGGGAGACGAAATCCTGGCTTACCCCGACTACGGTCAGCCGTTTATCCTGTACACAGATGTCAGCAACGTTGGGTTGGGAGCCGTGTTGTCTCAAATGCAGAAAGGCAAAGAGAGGGTCATCGCCTATGCCAGTAGGAAGCTTTGCCCTACCGAAAGGAACCCCACCAACTACAGTTCCTTCAAGTTGGAGTTCCTGGCCATAGTCTTGGCAGTGACTGAGAGGTTCAAACACTAGCTCGCCTCCTCCAGATTTACAGTCTTCACAGATAACAACCCGCTGACACACCTGGAGACTGCGAAGCTTGGTGCCCTAGAGCAACGATGGATGGCTCGGCTGTCTAATTACGAGTTTGTGATCAAATATCGGGCGGCAAGCAAGAACGCCAATGCCTATGCTTTGTCCCACATGCCGAACTTACCAGACATGAGAGAAGATTTGGAAGATCTCGAAGAAATTGAGATTCCTGCTTTCCACCGCCAGGGTGCTTCCCAATGCTCCCATTGTGTGAAAAACAAGTAGTCGGCCGTTCAAGAAGTCTCTTTCAACCCATTGCCCCACCATGGATGGGCAGAAGCGCAGGACAGTGACCCGGCCGTCCGCATGGTGAAAGAACTGCTGAGTCAAGCCAATTTGTCCCCAGGCCCGGATGCACCACCAGAAGCCTTGCAGCTGTGGAAGGAGAGAGCCAAGTTGTTCTTTTATGAAGGTAAATTGTGCAGAATAACCATCCATTCCTGCACGCACGAGCTGGTAGGGCAGATAGTGGTCCAAAGAAGGATGCGCCAATGGTCCTGGAAGCTTACCACAACGGGGCAGGACACTTCGGCTGGAAGAAGTTGGAGGTCCTGATCCGTGAGCGTTTCTTCTGGATGGGCATGAGAAGTTCCATTGAGAGGTGGTGTCGAGAGTGTGGCCCATGCAATCTAAGACGAAGAGATCGTGGTAGCCAGAGGGCCCCTTTACAACCCATCATCACAAGACAACCACTTGAAATCATGGCCCTGGACCATGTGAAGCTGTCTCCGAGTCGGTCGGGATACACCTACGCCTGAACGATTGTGGACCACTAATCCCATTTCCTAGTGGTTGTACCAGTCAAGGACCAGACGGCGAGGACAGCTGCTAAAGCTTTTCAAGAGCACTTCTGTCTAACTCATGGCTATCCTGAGCAAGTCCTAACAGACCAAGGCCCAGCTTTTGAAGGGAAGATATTTCAAGAATTCTGCAACCTGTATGGCTGTAAGAAAATTCGGACAACACCTTATCACCCGCAAACCAATGGCCTGTGCGAAAATATGAACCAGGTAGTGATTGACTTGTTGAAAACCGTACCTCTGGAAGAGTGCAACCAGTGGCCAGAGAAGTTACCAGACTTGGTGGACCTGTACAATCACATTCTGGTGAATTCGACCAACTGTATCCCAGCCTACCTGATGCGGGCAAGACCGGGTAAACTTCCCATCGACCTGGACATGGGTGTCCTAATACCAGCAGCAGTACAGCCAGACACAGACTGGGACACTGAAAGACAGCTACAGTACCGTAAAGTTAAACAGTGTGTGGAAGAGAGTCTATTGAAAGCCAGACAGAAACAAGAGAAAGATTACAATCATCAAGCCCCTGCCGCTCCCTTGTCACCAGGAGAACAGGTGCTGAAAAGAAAGCGGAGAACTCATAAGCTGGATGACCAGTGGGAGGCTGAGCCGTATACTATCTTGCCCTCGCACTTTGATAACAGTAAGGTTTTCCTCATTACTAAAGATGAAGGGAGAACTTTTGCGGCTGTATCTAGAGACCACCTGAAGGTGTGCCCGGATCAACTGTGTGACAGAGGTAAAGGTCAAGACACTCCTCAACAGATGGAAGAGGTTGAAGGGAAGGTCCGCACCATATCAGGAGAATTTCCTCAGTCTTGGACTCAGGTAAACCAGGCAGTGGTAGTACCAGTCTTCACATTTCCACCGATGACTACACGAGAAACAACAGACACCTTGGGTCCTCGTGAAGACCAGTCTGCTTCAGAAACAGATGCCTCATCAACAGCGGAACAGGAGAATCTACTCCCTGCTAGTGGCGAATCTGTCGTACCCATGGTGAGTCAAAGAGGTCGTAGAAGGCTACCAAGCCTACCTGTGCTACGTCATACTAACCGTAGTGTAGCCCAAAGTGAGCCTACCACACCAGCAGTAGACACATCAGATCAAGAAAGGTCAACAGAACCACCAGTGTTACGTAGATCGCAGCATAGTACACTAGGTCAGACCCCAGTTCGTTACAAGCATGGTTTATAGAGTATTATAAGAGTTAGCAGATGTACATATTAAGTTAAAATGTTGGAAAACCTTGTGCCCAACCGGACTAAGTAGTGTAAGACTCAGTAATCACTACGCGTAAACTACCTACAGAGACTACTGTATGAACTTCTAAGCTAAATTGAATAAGTGTACATACTAACCTGTTAATGGACAATTGGGCCATAGGAATAGGTGTGGCCAGAACAATTAAAAAAAACAAAAACAAAAGGGTGGTTCGCATCCAACCCTGACCCGAAGAACCAGGTCAAACCATGGTCTGTGTGCCCTGTAGCCATGCCCAGGGACAAAGTTTGAGGTGGTTTGGGGGGGTTCCCACCATGCTGCACTACAAACCTGTGAGGTGACGCTCTGGATAGGCGTTATCACGGGCACCTTGTTGAATGGTTTATATTTTGCATTTTTCTGATGTTTTTGTACTTTTTGCATTTTTTGATAATAATGTATTGTTTAAGAAATGTGCCTCCCCAAAAGGGAAGAAACTGTTCATGTTAACTTGTACCTTATGTCTTTACAGTCCGGGACGTACTGTGCTTACCTAGGGGGGAATGTGGCACCCCATGGGCGGGTTGCCATAGTAGTGCTGCCTCCTTCACCGGAGGTGATATTAAGCATGCAAGCAGGAGGAGCTCCCCACGTCAGGTAAACCCCACATGCACACACAAGTTCTGATCCCTTACCTGAAGAGGGAGCTCTATACCCTATTTTGGGGAGCTGCCTTTTCTGGTTGGGGGCAGGAGTTAGTCAGTGAGTGTGAGAGGGAAGGGAGAGGGGGAGAAAGTAGCAGAGAGAGAGAAGGAGAAAGTTCTGGGGAGCAGAGCACATGAAGAGCTCACCCCAGGCAGCGGAGCAGAGGACGCCAGAGTCTTGGGTTGTACAGGGATTGCACGTGCCAGCAACCGAATCTGGGGGACAGGAGACTGCAAGTTTTCTGGCCACAAGCAGAAGCCCGGCAGCACAGCGGCATAAATGGAGCCTGGAGCTGCAGCCAAGACGGCAGTACACATTATAGGTTCGCACCGCCCGCTAGTACTGAGCTTAGAGCAGGAGTGAAAAAGAGGGACCGCAGGGTAGCTCACAGGCAGTGGGGCCCATAACGGAGAAGCGCAGCAGGCAGGCATCCAAACCCACCTGACGGGGTGGACTCCGACTGCTTCCAGGCTGATCGGACCCTCCTGGACGTAGTGACCAGTGCCCCGGACTCCACAACTTTCTCTGCAGTAAAGGTAACCGGACTGCATTCCTCGTTTCTGTCTTCTTCTTCTGCACCTCCTCGCAGCTGTGCTACCACCATGACTATCATCACTGCTGCCACCCTGCTCTCTGCACCCTGTTTCCCCTGCCGCCATCCTTCATATTAGCTTTCTCAGTCCCTGGGGGCCCGCTTCGCCTGTGGGAAGTGTTTCATCTCAGCTGCTATATCATCTATCCCCCAGGGCCCACACAGCAGCGCTGGTCATCCCTGACCAGGCACCACAGGTGGCGTCACATAAAGACTACAAATCCCCTGTAAATACTCCCCTCATCTGCTCGGCCAGGGCCACGGAGCTTGGCCACTGCCACCGTGACCTCCCTGGAAGACTGCCAGCCCGGCTACCGAGTACCCTAGGCCCTCACGGCCACTGCAATTATACTGTATGAAGCAATATATGGTGCCCATAATTCTGTATGGAGCAATATATGGGGTTCATTATACTGTATGGAGGACTTAGTGGTGCCATAATACTGAATTGAGGACTATACTGTCCGGTCTGCACTGTGCGCTGTGAGGATTCACTGGTTTCTGAGCTATTGTAGAATTTACAATAGATATAACTCATCTAATGTAAGAAGTAAGTGAAATCTTTGGCATTGTACTATACCTATTATTACACGCACGCCACTAGGTTCAGATAGGGGCGAGGCAGGTTACATGAATTATTTGGAATCCTGGGGGAACCATTACTCAGGGCAACCATAGACCATGTGCTGCAGCTTCTCTCAGGCACATAGGGGTATTGACTCTCAGGCACAGACACGTAGGTTGTTTCACTTGCTGACCAGACACACTTGACAAGAGTCCTCATAAACGGTAGAACAGTAGCATTTAATAAGAAGCCGCACAGCCAGTGCAAGTTAAGTCTTATGAGCAACAGCCTCCAGTGATAAACAGTACAGTTTCCTTAGTAGCACAGTAGTTCACAGTCTTCCCAGCAGTACAGGACAGCACAGTTCCAATGCAAAGGCACATTAATGAACACAGCATTCTTTACAGCACAGTGAGATGGAAGGAGGGAGTCGTTTGCTGAGGGAGATGATCCCTGAGACACCATTTCTTCCAGTCCTTATCTTTCTGCCTGACAATACTCTGCACTGCTAGTTCAGGAACTCTACCAGACCTGTGCTTAGCTTCACTCCTTACTTGAATCCTTTTCACTTACATGGGCGCTTCTGTGAGATACAGAACACACACACCACCTTTCTCTTCGGCTCCAGCCAGACAATAAACAACTTCCTCACAATTTCCCTGGGGCTCTGCTAAAACACTCCCCTTCTCCTGTGACTGTGTTAACCCCTCTAGTTGCTGGATGCTTCTGGAGCACAACACTTCCTGTCTCATATGCTTATGTTACTTCTAGTAGTTACTGAATGCTTTTAAAGCAACAGCACTACTTCTGCATGTCACACTCTGCAACGGCACCACTTCTGCATGTCACACTCTTCCCTTCATTTTGAATGTCGTCCTCGACATTCATCTTAATTGGTCAATCTGGCCAATTCTGAGACAGTGTTGAAAGTTGGATAACTTTATATACAAATGGACATTGACAAACTGACATAAAATTTATAAACATTGATAAAAACCTATTCTTATGACCTTTTTTTTGTAGGATGCCTGTAAGAAATAAACGATTAACACAATTAAAACAATCAGCATCTCTTCAGCTGCAGCTTTTCGTACGTCTTCAACCAGCTCTCTCTCTCTAGGCTTTAACAGTTCTTTGTTTCTACAAAGTCTTTTAAGAAAAATGAAAGCATGAAAACAAGTCTTTCCAGTAGGCAACATCTTCCATACTGCCTCTCGGTTGTGAATACCACTCAAGTGGGCTTACCTTGTCCCCAGGCAGAGATACCTGTTTCCAGTCGACAGTCCTAGGCACTTGACTTGGTTCACCAAGATACGTCAGCATCACAGACCTCCTCACTTCTCGAGTCAACATCTTCCTGGTGGGTTGTTCCTCAGAAACCACGGGTTCTTCGGTCACAGAAGTTTCTTCCACCGCACTCATCTCCCGTGCTTTCTCAGATGCTCTTGGAGCTGCCTCTGTAAGTTCCTGTACTTCTCCTGAGTCACTTGTTTCCGCATGGTCTGGTAATTCCGCTCCTCCTAAGTGTCGATCGCTCTCTCAGGGGCCAGTGTTCGATCATCAGATCTGAATTGGACTCCATCTGTACGCCTTGGTAAGAACTCTGGAGCCTCAGGACTTAGTTCATTCTCCCGAGGATAGTACATCCCTCTCCTTGCCGGTCCAAGAAATACAACGGTGTGTTCTTCTCCATCGGAACTTTCAAGGACACTATCCACCTCTGGTGCTTCATTCTGTGGTGGTCCCTTAGTCGATCTCGGACGATGTCAGTCTACTTCTGGGAAGTCTTGTTATGGTGGGAGATAATCACAGGGTAGCAATAAATGGACTATTCTGGTTTTCTTGTCTCCCATTTCCAATCGGATTTCATACACTAGGCTGCCATTAGCTTTCCTCCTTACGTCTACACACACCTTGTCTTCCCAGTACGAACAAAGTTTTCTTGGACCGCCTTTCTCAAGTACATTCTTGACTAGCACCCAGCTTCCCGGTGTCAATTCTGCTCCATAACATTTTCGATCATAGTACTCCTTACTCTTGCTCTCTCCATGAGTAACCACTTTGGACGCTATGTTGTATGCCTCTGCCATCCGTTCCTTCCATTTCCAAACGTACTCCGGATACGTTCTGTAAGTCTCTGACACCGGAGTATCAAACATGATGTCGATTGGCAGTCTTGGTGATCGTCCATACAATAGGAAGAAAGGTTAGTAACCTGTTGCATCGCTTTTTGTACAGTTAAAGGCATGTACCACTTTTGACAGAGAACTCTTCCAGTCTTTCTTCTAATCAGCTGTTAAAGTGCGCAACATCGACAATAATGTCCGGTTAAAACGTTCCACTTGTCCATTACCCTCTGGGTGATAGGGTGTTGTGTGGGATCTCTGAATTTTACAGTACTTTCCTAGCTTGGCAAAGAGCTGGTTCTCAAATTCTCTTCCTTGGTCGTGGTGTAACCTCGTAGGGAACCCAAACCTCAAAGCAAAATCACTGAAGAACTTCTTTGCTGCTGTTCGACCCGATTTATTGGTGATGACATATGCTTGAGCAAATCTAGTGAAATGGTCCATCACCACCAAGATGTATTCGTAACCACCCTTGCACGTCTCGAGATGTAGAAAGTCTATTGAGACCATCTCAAACGGATACGTAGTTTGGATGTTGCCCATAGGTGCCCAGGTTGATGTGTTGGGACGTTTATCTTTCAGACACCCACACTCCCTGGTCACGTCGCTCTCAATATCTCTCTGCATGTACGGCCAGAAGAAACGTTCACGGATCAAATTTGTTGTCCTTTCCACTCCCAGGTGTCCCATGTTTTCATGGAGTTCTTTGAAGACTAACCTACGGAATACTCTGGGTAGTACCAACTGTCGGTTTTGTCCTCCTTTACAATACAGAATACCGTCTTCACTGAGGTAGAGCTTCGTCCATTCTTTAATTAAAACAGATACTGCTGGTGACTCATTGTCTCTCTCCTGTTTACTTGGAAACCCATTTTGGTCCACATAAAGTAGCATTCTAAAAATTATTTGATCTTCCCGTTGTGCTCTACGGATTTTCCCTTTTGGTAGTTGTTGAATAGACTGGGGGTGATCTTGTTCTCTTGCTTTGTTGGTGGTTTCCACCATCAACGGACACCACAATGGTGTGTCTTCCTCCTGATAAGCTTGTACTGCTTGGATAGTGCTCTCAATTTCTTCCAGATTGACTTCCTCTGAGCATTCTTGCATGAACTCCTCAGGCTCTAGTGGCATTCTTGACAATAAGTCAGCATCCACATTGCATTTTCCTGGCCTGTACTTGTTGCTGAAATTGAAGTCAGCTAGTTCAGCGACCCATTCGGTTTGGCTGTAGTAAGGAAATAGGTCAAAGGCTTGTTGTCAGTGTATACCTCAAACTCTTTGCTGTAGTAGAGATTGTAACGGGTCTGGGAGGCGGAACCTCTGAGCTACTATACAAGGGGGCGGTCCTTGTAAGGGAGCGGGTGGCGACCAGGCAGGCAGTCACAGCAGATGACCGGGACAGTCTCTGGATGAACGGGCAGATGGTCACGGCAAGTGACCGGGGCAGTCTCTGGATGAACGGGCAGATGGTCACGGCAAGTGACCGGGGCAGTCTCTGGATGAACGGGCAGATGGTCACGGCAAGTGACCGGGGCAGTCTCTGGGTAAACGGGCAGATGGTCACGGCAAGTGACCGGGGCAGTCTCTGGGTAAAGGGTTGGTACGACCTGTGGCGGTTGATGGTAGACGTGAGCTCCCAGGTGAGCAGGCGAGAGTCTCTGGATAAACGGGTGGTCACGGCATGTGACGGCGGAGCCTCCAGGAAGACCAACAGACAGGCGGAAGATGAGCGCTCCCAGGTGAGCGGGCAGAAGTCTCTGGACAGGCGGGTGGTCACAGCACGTGACGGCAGAGCCTCCAGGTAGGCTAGGAGACAGGCAGCAGATGAGCGCTCCCAGGTGAGCGGGCAGGAGTCACTGGACAGGCAGGTGGTCACAGCACGTGACGGCGGAGCCTCCAGGTAGGCTAGCAGGCAGGTAGCAGATGTGCGCTCCCAGGTGAGCTGGCAAGCTGGTCCATAGACAGACTGACAGGAGTTGGAAGGCAGACCGTCGGACCTCAGGCAAGCAGGCAGGTAGCTGATGTGCGCTCCCAGGTGAGCGGGCAAGCTGGTCCTTAGACAGACTGACAGGAGTTGTAAGGCAGACCGTCGGACCTCAGGCTAGCAGGCAGGTAGCAGAATATCAGGCAGGAATAAGACAGCAAGCTGGCAGGAATCTGGCAGGTATCTGGCAGGTAACTGGCAACGGGACCTGAGGGCTGAAGCAGAGTAGTGAACAGTGCAACAACATTGCTCGGGCACCTCCATTTTGGAGGAGGTGCCTTATATATGGTGAAGTCCTCCGGCCATTGGCCGGGGACTCCTTAGGACGGCGCGCGCGGCCCCTTTAAGAGGGAGGGAGAGCGCGCGCGCGCGCCCTAAGCACAGTGGACGGGAAGGAGCGCGCGCTGCCAGCAGAGCGGGAGGAGGACGCCGGGCACGGAGCAGAGAGGTGAGGGGAACAGCGTCCCTGCCTAGCAGAGGGCAGGGACGCCGGCGCTACAGTACCCCCCCCTTTAGGCCCCCCCTTTTTTAGGCCAGACAGAAATTTAGCAAGGATAAGAGGGGCATGGATGTTCTCCCGGGGCTCCCACGTTCTCTCCTCAGGACCAAACCCCTTCCAATCTACTAGAAAAAAGGTCTTTCCTCTTACCTTTTTGGTGGCAAGAATGTTCTCTACCTCAAACTCGTCCTCAGCAGAAACCGGAGCAGGAGGCGTACCTGTAGACTTGGAAAAAGAGTTAAGTACCACAGGTTTGAGGAGAGATACATGGAAGGAGTTAGGGATCCGTAAGTTGGCCGGGAGTTTCAATTTATAGGCCACCGGGTTGATCTGACTGATGACCTCCAGAGGACCGATGAACCGAGGCCCTAACTTGTAAGAAGGTATCTTGAGTCGGACATATTTAGATGAGAGCCAGACTTTATCTCCAGGACGAAATTGTGGAGGATCCAGGCGTTTTTTGTCAGCGTGTCTTTTCATCCGTTCGGACGACTGAAGGAGTGCGGATCGGGTACTCTCCCAAATGGAGGAAAATTTGCTAACGAGAGATTCCGCAGCTGGGTTGTCCACAGAGGTGGAGACAGGAAAAGGAATCCGAGGATGCTGACCGAAGACTACAAAAAACGGGGATTTGGAGGAGGATTCGCTCTCGTGATTGTTATAAGAGAACTCGGCCCATGGTAGGAGATCCACCCAGTCTGAATGATGGGCATTAACGAAGTGCCGGAGGTAACTGGTCAGGTTCTGATTGATCCGCTCCACTTGACCATTGGACTGTGGGTGGTAAGCGGAAGAGAAGTCCAGGGTGACGTCTAGCAGTTTACAAGTGGCTCTCCAGAAGCGTGAGGTGAACTGTACCCCACGATCCGACACGATGTGGAGGGGCAGGCCATGAAGACGAAAGATGTGACGAATAAAGTCTTTAGCTAGCTCGGGTGCAGACGGGAGGCCTGGCAGGGGAACGAAATGAGCCATCTTGGAGAAGCGGTCAGCGACCACCCAAATGACCGTACAACCGGCAGAGACTGGGAGGTCAGTTATAAAGTCCATTGCTATATGCTGCCAGGGGGCAGCAGGTACAGAAAGCGGAAGGAGGCGACCGGCTGGCAGATGTCTCGGAACCTTGTTGCGGGCGCAGGACACACAGGCAGAAACAAAGTCTATTACGTCCTTGTGCAGGGTAGGCCACCAGTAGTGCCGGGTAATAAGCTGGAGGGTCTTTTTCTGACCGGCATGGCCAGCCAGTTTAGACGAGTGACCCCAGTGAAGGATCTTCTCCTGATCAGGTACTGATACGAACGTCTTTCCGGGAGGGAGACGATTTAGACTCACGGGAGCCACCTGCATTACTCTGGCGGGATCGATGATGTGTTTCGGATCTTCCTCGAGATCAGACACCAGAAAGGATCGAGACAAGGCGTCCGCCTTGACGTTTTTGTCAGCCGGGCGAAAATGAAGAACAAAATCAAAGCGAGCAAAAAACAAGGACCACCGGGCTTGGCGCGGGTTAAGTCTCTGGGCATGCTGGAGGTAAGCCAAGTTCTTGTGGTCAGTGTAAATTTTTACCGGGTGAAGAGCCCCCTCGAGCAGGTAACGCCACTCCTCCAATGCCAGTTTGATGGCCAATAACTCTCGGTCTCCTATGGAATAATTGCGCTCTGAGGAGGAGAAGAGTTTAGAGAAGAAGCCGCAAGTTACCATCCTCCCGGAAGATGATTTTTGAGTAAGTACCGCTCCGGCTCCAGAGGAGGAGGCGTCAACTTCCAGGAAGAACTGCTTGTTGCCGTCCGGGCGATGCAGCACCGGGGCGGAAGAGAAGGCCTGTTTTAAGGAAAGAAAGGCCTCCTCTGCTTCGGGCGGCCACTCTTTGGGATTAGTACCCTTACGGGTGAGCGCGGAAATTGGGGCAGTCCGGGAAGAGAAGTGTGGTATGAAGAGGCGGTAGTAGTTGGCGAAGCCCAGGAACCGCTGAATGGCCTTCAACCCCTCCGGTCGAGGCCATTTCTCGATGGCAGACAGTTTCTCTGGATCCATTCGTAGGCCGGTCTGAGAAATAATGTAGCCCAAAAACGGAAGCGAGGTCTGCTCAAAGAGGCACTTCTCGTATTTAGCGAAGAGGTGATTCTGCCTGAGCCTGAGCAGGACCTGACGAACGTCCCTCCGGTGAGTCTGGAGATCCGGAGAGAAGACCAAGATGTCGTCCAGGTACACCACTACGCAGGAGTAGAGAAGGTCCCGGAAGATGTCATTGACCAACTCTTGAAAGACGGCAGGAGCGTTACAGAGACCAAAGGGCATTACCAGATATTCATAGTGGCCGTCCCGGGTGTTGAATGCCGTCTTCCATTCATCCCCCTGACGGATACGAACCAGGTTGTACGCCCCACGGAGGTCCAGTTTGGTGAAGATTCTAGTCCCCCTCAGACGATCAAATAACTCCGGAATGAGCGGAAGGGGGTACTTATTCTTCACCGTGATCTGGTTAAGGCCTCTATAGTCTATACAGGGACGGAGAGAGCCGTCCTTCTTTTTGACGAAAAAGAAGCCTGCTCCCGCCGGGGAGGTAGATTTCCGGATGAATCCCCTGGCCAGATTCTACTCAATATATTCGGACATCGACCGGGTCTCAGCAGCGGATAATGGATAAATACGCCCACGGGGAGGAGTAGTACCGGGTAACAGGTCGATAGGGCAGTCGTATGGTCTATGAGGGGGTAGTGTCTCTGCCTCCTTTTTATTAAAGACATCAGCATAAGACCAATAAGGAATCGGAAGTCCAGGTAGATTAGCTGGGGTAGGAGAAGGACGGACGGGATGGACGGGAACCAGACAGGTCTTATGGCAGTCCTGTCCCCAGCGAAGGACCTCTCCGGTCTGCCAGTCAAGCACGGGTGCATGTCTCTGGAGCCAAGGTAGACCTAGCAAGAGGGCGTGAGAGAGTCCAGGCAGAACATGAAAGGAGATACTCTCAGAATGCAGCATTCCCACCTGCAGAGTAATGGATTCGGTGATGAGTTGGATGGGGCGTGGTAAGAGACCCCCATCCACGGCAGCAACAGACAAGGGTACAGCCAGAGGTTTGGTGGGGATGCGGTATTTCTCTACCAGGGACTGTGAAATAAGATTCCCGGCTGCTCCAGAGTCAAGTTGGGCTAGTTCGAAATAACGGTTCTCCCCGCAGACAATTGAGACTGACAGCAGCAGAGATGGAGAGGATTTATTCTTGTCTAGGTCGACCTCTCTGAGCGAACCTAGACACAGGCGTTTCCCGACCTCTCCGGGCAGGCACGGATCCGGTGCTCCTTACTGCCACAGTAGAAGCAGCTCCCCTCGGCACGGCGTAAGTCCTGACGGGTTTTGACCATCTTGGTCTGGTCGACCTGCATAGGCTCAGGAGAGTGTACCTGGGGAGAGACGGAGGGAGTGACGGGTTTCTGAAGAGTAGGAGCTAGACGTGGTAACCTCCTCTCACGGGTGACCTCTTTGGCACGCTCCTGGAACCGTAGGTCAATCCGGGTGGCAAGAGTTATTAGGTCATCGAGAGTGGTAGGAATGTCCCGACCGGCAAGTTCATCTTTAATACGGCCGGACAGACCCTCCCAGAAGACGGATACCAGAGCGTCGTTATCCCAGGCCAGCTCCGAGGCAAGGGTACGGAACCGTATGGCATATTGGCCCATGGTGAGACTTCCCTGACGGAGGCGTAGCAGTGATGATGCGGATGAGGTCTTCCGTCCGGGTTCGTCGAAGACTTTCCGGAAAGCCGTGAGAAAGGCAGGCAAGTCGGACACCAGGGGGTCTCCTCTCTCCCATAGAGGATTTAGCCAGGCCAGGGCCTCCCCGGTGAGATGGGACATGATGAAGGCAATTTTGGCCCGGTCGGAGTTAAACTGGTGGGACAATAGTTCAAAGTGCAGGGTGCACTGATTTATGAAGCCCCGAGCCTGGGCGGAGTCGCCTCCGAAGCGAGGAGGTGCAGAAAGCCGGGGTCCGGAGTAGGATACCATGGTATTAGTGGGCAGCGGAGCTGCCGGATTGCGAGTCATGGCACTGGCGGAGGTTGCTGGCGGAGCAGTCAGAGTGTCCAGGCGAGAATTGACATTCCGCAGGTGACCCAGGATGGACTCCTGTTGGGACCTCTGACGGGACAGTTCATGACACAGGTCCGAGAGCGAGGGAGCTTGGGTGCCACCGGGTTCCATGGCCCGAGCAAACTGTAACGGGTCTGGGAGGCGGAACCTCTGAGCTACTATACAAGGGGGCGGTCCTTGTAAGGGAGCGGGTGGCGACCAGGCAGGCAGTCACAGCAGATGACCGGGACAGTCTCTGGAAGAACGGGCAGGAGGTCACGGCAAGTGACCGGGGCAGTCTCTGGATGAACGGGCAGATGGTCACGGCAAGTGACCGGGGCAGTCTCTGGATGAACGGGCAGATGGTCACGGCAAGTGACCGGGGCAGTCTCTGGATGAACGGGCAGATGGTCACGGCAAGTGACCGGGGCAGTCTCTGGGTAAACGGGCAGATGGTCACGGCAAGTGACCGGGGCAGTCTCTGGGTAAAGGGTTGGTACGACCTGTGGCGGCTGATGGTAGACGTGAGCTCCCAGGTGAGCAGGCGAGAGTCTCTGGATAAACGGGTGGTCACGGCATGTGACGGCGGAGCCTCCAGGAAGACCAACAGACAGGCGGAAGATGAGCGCTCCCAGGTGAGCGGGCAGAAGTCTCTGGACAGGCGGGTGGTCACAGCACGTGACGGCAGAGCCTCCAGGTAGGCTAGGAGACAGGCAGCAGATGAGCGCTCCCAGGTGAGCGGGCAGGAGTCACTGGACAGGCAGGTGGTCACAGCACGTGACGGCGGAGCCTCCAGGTAGGCTAGCAGGCAGGTAGCAGATGTGCGCTCTCAGGTGAGCTGGCAAGCTGGTCCATAGACAGACTGACAGGAGTTGGAAGGCAGACCGTCGGACCTCAGGCAAGCAGGCAGGTAGCTGATGTGCGCTCCCAGGTGAGCGGGCAAGCTGGTCCTTAGACAGACTGACAGGAGTTGTAAGGCAGACCGTCGGACCTCAGGCTAGCAGGCAGGTAGCAGAATATCAGGCAGGAATAAGACAGCAAGCTGGCAGGTATCTGGCAGGTAACTGGCAACGGGACCTGAGGGCTGAAGCAGAGTAGTGAACAGTGCAACAACATTGCTCGGGCACCTCCATTTTGGAGGAGGTGCCTTATATATGGTGAAGTCCTCCGGCCATTGGCCGGGGACTCCTTAGGACGGCGCGCGCGGCCCCTTTAAGAGGGAGGGAGAGCGCGCGCGCGCGCCCTAAGCACAGTGGCCGAGAAGGAGCGCGCGCTGCCTGCAGATCGGGAGGAGGACGGCGGGCACGGAGCAGAGAGGTGAGGGGAACAGCGTCCCTGCCTAGCAGAGGGCAGGGACGCCGGCGCTACAGAGATAATCTCTAAATCATTCACAGATAGCCCATTTCAATGCCAGGAACTCCAATTTTCCGGAATGTAGATGGTAATTCTTTTCGGCGTCTGTCAACGTTCTAGAACCGTAATCGATGACTCTCTTTTTTCCATCTTGATGCTGATACAGAGCAGCTTCCAGTCCAACCTGAGAAGCATCACAATGAAGAACAAATGGTAAATTGAAATCAGGATATCCCAAGATGGGTGGTTTTATCAGGTTGTCTACTAGTTCTTCCAATACCTCCTGGTGGTCTGCTGTCCAGAGAATGGGCTGTTGGAAAGAAACGGCATTGTTTCTTTTAAGCCCAGTCCTACCTGCGTTCTTCTTTTTGTCCATGGGTGTTATTGTCTCTGTCGTCCCCCCAAGATGAGGTATAGTAGGGCAGCAATCCTGGAGAAGTTCCAAACGTAAGTACGTTAGTAGGAGAGGAATCCAATTATCTGCCTCAACTCCTCGACAGTAGAGGGCCACTTGTCTTTTAAGGCCAGTACCGGAGCAATTTCTGCTGGATCCATGGTATATCCTTCTCCGGACACAATTTTCCCTAGAAATTGGACTTGTCTTTTGAACAGTTCACACTTCTTTGGGGTCAACTTAACTCCATGTTGTTGATATCGTTGTAATACGGTCCTCACGTGTTCAACATGCTCCCGGAAAGTTTTGCTGTGTACCACATTGTCATCCAAGTATGGCTGGCAGATATCGTCCCTCAATCCTTCTAAACATGTCTCCATGCTCCTCTGGAATTCTGCTGGTGCTGAACTGAGCCCAAACGGTATGCGGATCCACTCATATAATCCCCACGGTGTGATGAATGCTGTCAAGGGTCTACTGGGCTCTTCAACAAACCCTTGGTGGTATGCCTTACCCTGATCAAGGACAGAGCACCAGGTGCTTCCTGATAGACTATCTAGCCTATCTTGGATCTTTGGTATCGGGAGTCGATCAGGTACTGACTTTCGGTTTAGTTCCCGGTAATCACAACAGAGTCTCAACATACCATCCTTCTTCCTAACACAGACAATAGGAGAGGAATAAGACGACTTTGACTTTTGGACCCAACCTCTGTTGATGAGATCTTGTAAATTTTCTTTCACTTCACTATGTAATGGTTTTGGCACAGACATGTAACTTCTGGTTACTGGGGTCGTGTTTTTCAAATTGATTTTCAAATGCAACGACGGGATACAGCCTATATCAGAGTCATCTTTGGAGAATGCATGACACTCTTCTCTCAGCATCGGTTTTGCTACCGCTAGATCTTCAGCACACAAGTGTTCCACGGGCACTGGGGAATCCCAGGACTCCGAGGTGGGTCGTGCAATTTCTTCCTCTGGGCAACTCCTGTTCCTTGGTGAGGAGATTGAATTCACTGTAGACCCCTGGACGGGTCTCACACTGGCTGGATAAACCGTTTTAACGGTTTCAATGTGACCTAACACAGTCTTTGGATCCAGTCTAATTTAGTGTTTCGTAGTATTCATCACCAGTACTGTCACTTGAGTAAACCCACCAGTAGGAATCTTAAGCACAGTCTCACCCTGAACTAGGCTTTCCGGAAGTTCTGAGGAGTCTTTTGGCACGAACAGTCTGTTCTGGACTTTTCTTCCTGGCTCTACCCGGACTCCACACCTCACCCTCACCATTTGGTTTGCAGGGATGATGGTTGGGCGCCAGCCTACCTTGACTCCTTTTAGGTCCATTGTATTCTGTGCTTTCTTTACTCTATGAATCACATTTTCTGCCATGGTGTTGGATATGGCAAGTAATGTGGCAATTGCATCCACCACAAGCATCCCTGACTTGTGTTTCGTGATGATATCACTGATTACATTATAACCCAGGATAGGATCATCTGCCACGTTCTGATAACTGGTCACGAGAAAAGGTACCAAAAGCTCGATGATGTTGCTGTTCTTCATGGCCCTGAGTTGGAAAGACACTTCCACCCAGCCTATAAAGGGAAGTCGGTCTGGTTGACGGCTTTGCCGTGGAGTTCCACTGGTCCCAAGAGTTCTTTTAGTGACAAAAGGAAAGTGTGTGGCAGGTAGCGCCGTCTCCATTCTTCATTTAAAAGGCTCGCTTGGGCTCCTGTGTCCCACAGTGCTTTTACTAGGAGTCCATCTAGCTGGCACTGTATAAAGAACCTTTCACTGATTAGGCTGATGAGGCTATCTTTACTGACCGAGGAATCTTCCTCCCAGGAGTACACTGTTTGACCTCCGCACTGGGCATTAAGTAACTGATGCCCCTGTCTCCCTTGCAGCTGTTGTAGACGGGAACACACTTGGGGATAGTACTGACGCAGCCGTTTTACCTCATGCACCATGCTGGGGTTTGTTGAGATTTGAATTTTCTTCTGGGGCCTCCTCTGTGTCGCGGTTACCAGTCGCCCCACACTGGTAACCTCCTGTCTTTTAACCCAAACGACCTTGACCATTGGCATTCCTTGGCATAATGTCCTTCCTCACCACATCTTAGACAGTGGACACACAACGTACTCTGATTTGATGAATGGCACGCTTTACAAGTCGGGTATCTTCTATTTTGGAACCCACTCCTGGGTCTGAGGGATACCGTTTCTGGCCTGGAACGAATCAACTTTTTCACCTCAATCAACCCGGCTCGCAGTTCTCCTATTACTTCCTCCCAGTCAGCGCTGGCAGGCTTCTCTTTTGTTGGTGATTTAAGGTTCCCTCTCGGAGGTGGCACTGGAGGGTCTCTGTGATGATCTTTGGACTGGCCACCGGGGGTCTCCAACTTTAGCTGACTCATTTTGGTGATTTTAGGAGCAGAGCCTTTCTTTAACGTCTGTTTGCTCTCTGACTCCAAGCTAGCGGCCTCATTCACTTATTCAATTAGGACTTCGTCCAAAATGCCAGGATCTTCTAGGTACTGTTTCAGCTGCAACTTGATGTCTTTGCTGATTAACCCCATTCCAAATGACTTCAAAAACTTCTGGACTAGTCCAGCATCAAACTTCTCTTCCGCTTCTACATCTCTGTATGCAAACAACAGTCTATCCTTCAGTTCAATTGCTCGGAACAAGAAATTTTGGGGTTATTCAATATTTTTCTGTGAGAGGTTAATGAGTCAGTGGAACAATTCTGAAGTACTCTCTTCTTTATAGTACCCTTTTAAAATCATCTTCAGCTGTTGCAAGGTCAATTTACTTTTCATTTCTAGCATACTACAGAGGTTCAGTCCTGGGCTGATCGCTTTCACCAACCCCTCAACGATCTCATCTGGTTCGTAGCCTTTCTGTAAGCCTGCATCGATCTGATGCAACAAGTTCCTATAAGACAGTCTCTCTTTCTGTTCACTCTCCAATCTGTCCCAGGATCTTGAATTCTTTCCTTATAGTGATTTGTGGTGTTAGAGGACTGTCTCCTTGATTTATCTAACCCGAGCAGGTTAAAGGTCCTGTCTGAGTCTATCACCCGTTCAGACGTTTTGGTCGATTCCTGCAGGGCTGTTGTTAGGGCTTTGAATTGTTCTTTCAATTCCTGTAGTTCTGTCTTTGGACGTAGATTCCCACTTTTGGTAACTGGTGCCGCGCCTCCATCCTCCAACTTCAACCTGGTTAGAAACTGTGTTAGTTCCTGGAGGAATGTCCCCATGATGTCTTCAGCTTCTTTCTCCCCCAGCTCATCCATTTTTGCATTAATGGCAGCTAACAGTTGCCAGCGGTTGTGTGATTTGGAAATCTGTTCTACTGACATCTTTATATGTTCTGCTACTGTTCTCAATTCTTCACAGGTTAACTGAAGAAGTAGCTCACTAATTCTGTCCATTTGTATTTCCACATCCATCATTGCTAGTGAGTTTTTCTTTAGGGCTGGTCCCCTTTAACTGGTGTAGCAGAGTTGAGGTGCTGTTCTGCTGTGTTTTTACAGACACTTTTCCTCTTCTCCCTCTACACGCTAATTCCCGCTCAGGATTCCCCATACGGGCCACCAATGTTACACGCACGTCGCTAGGTTCAGATAGGGGCGAGACAGGTTGCATGATTTCGTTGGAAACCTGGGGGAACCATTACTCAGGGCGACCATAGACCATGTGCTGCAGCTTCTCTCAGGCACACAGGGGTATTGACCTTCAGGCACAGACATGTAGGTTGTTTCACTTGCTGACCAGACACACTTGACAAGAGTCCTCATAAACGGTAGAACAGTAGCATTTAATAAGAAGCCGCACAGCCAGTGCAAGTTAAGTCTTATGAGCAACAGGCTCCAGTGACAAACAGTACAGTTTCCTTAGCAGCACAGCAGTTCAGAGTCTTCTCAGTAGTACAGGACAGCACAATTCCAATGCAAAGGCACATTAATGAACACAGCATTCTTTACAGCACAGTGAGATGGAGGCGGGGGGGGGTTGCTGAGGGAGATGATCCCTGTGACACCATTTCTTCCAGTTCTTATCTTTTTGCCTGACAATACTCTGCACTGCTAGTTCAGGAACTCTACCTGACCTGTGCTTAGCTTCACTCCTGACTTGAATCCTTTTCACTTGCAGGGGTGCTTCTGTGAGCTACAGAAAAAACACACCACCTTTCTCTCTTTAAGACAGTAAACAACTTCCTCACAATCCCCCTGGGGCTCTGCTAAAACACTCCCCTTCACCTGTGACTGTGTTAACCCCTCTAGTTGCTGGATGCTTCTGGAGCACAACACTTCCTGACTTATGTGCTTTTGTTACTTCTAATAGTTGCTGAATGCTTTTAAAGCAACAGCACTACTTCTGCATGTCACACTCTGCAAGAGCACTACTTCTGCATGTCACACTATATTTCTCTGCCGTATATGTGCATCATGATTGTATGTGGTAAAGACGCCCACTGAGACTCTTTCGCCCGGGGCTCATAAAAACCTGGAGCCTGCCCTGGACTTATCAATGCACTTTGAAGGAGTCTAGGTGCATTGACACGCCCCAACCCTTCCCCGTGCACTTCCAGCGTGATCTGCATATCATTTATATGCAAGATTTCTCATGACTGGCACATCAGATCTCAACAAAAAGTGTGACAACTATACAGCAGTACTATTACTTTCATATGTACAAAATGTGCTCACAAGTTTTTTTTAATACCTATTTATAAAGTAATTACATCATATAGATGGGATATATACTACTTCTTATGGATGAAGGAAAAGCTAGCTAGGACCTTGAATAAGCATAAATAAACCCTGCAGCTGTAATCCATGAGATTAGCAATTTAACACAGATTTTTTTTTTATTGTGAGCCCATCTCTGTTTTTTATCCTTATTTAAATACATAAGGTGCAGAACTCCTTCACATCCCGTTATGTAAAGTCCCTGACGTGTGTCATAAATTGTATCCCGGCACACGTGAATTACTTCTATCCAGCCAATCAGCGAGGCACAATCTGCATTGGCTTCGTCCCTCCGTACATGTGTGTGTTAGTGGCTTATAAATGTCTCCACTAGTGTAAGAGGCAGAACAGATACCTGTTAAACAACGTTACATAACTGGACAGCTCCATAAATCTACTCAGCCTTAGCTGCAACAGGATTACATATGGCGAGGATGTCTCGTGTGTCATTTATACAGCATTTACTATGATGCAATACTAATGAGCCGACACCATAAAGCACCCAGCATGGATTAATATCACACCCAGCCCTAATAAGTGTCTTACCTAAGTATACTAAAGCCGGCCATACATCTACTATAGCCGTGGGCTGAACGCTCTCATTTTAGCTATCGGCTATCTCTCTAGACTGCCCAATATACACATACAGCCGAGCGTTCATGTCTTTACAGCAAGGAGAAAGACATTGACAAATGGCTCCGGCAGCAGCTTATGTCCTAAAGCAGGGTTCCCCAACTCCGGTCCTCAAGGCCCACCAACAGGTCATGTTTTCAGGATTTCCTTAGTATTGTACAGGTGGTGTAATTATTACCTGTGCAGGTGATGCAGTTATCACCTGAGCAATAGTAAGGAAATCCTGAAAACATGACCTGTTGGTGGGCCTTGAGGACTGGAGTTGGGGAACCCTGTCCTAAAGGACAAAAGGGTCCAGTGTCAGACTGAGGTGCCAAGGAACCACCAATAACATTGACTCTGAGGGCCCACTGTTCAGCTATATGCAAATATTTCATTACCGTCATTCACAAATTTATGTATGCTTCTGTATAATTATTCACTGGGTAGTTTGTTAAATGAATGATGTTGTCTGTCTGTACATAGTGGATCAAATATATTGTGCCACGTTCTGCTCATATAAAGTGGTGCCCACTCCTGCAGAGGGGCCTACCAGAGGATTCTCCTGTCCTCCTATCAGCTAGTCCAAGCCTGAAAGTGTCTTACCCTTTTCTTCCCCAGGTTGGTCCAATTTGCAGATCAAAATCACCCATTCAAGTGAATGCGTCCACAAAAATGACATGTGGATACCATCCATGTTGTCCGTATTTCAATGAAAAATGGTCCTAGAATCTTGGGAAAGCTCCGTCAGTTTTCTTTCTCATTGGAAAAAAGTGTATGACACAAGAGTGGCAGATAGTGATGAGCGAGCACTAAAATGCTCGGGTACTCGTTTTTCGGGTCAAGCAAATTGGAATACTCGGGTGCTCGACCCGAGCAACGAGCCCAATGTAAGTCTATGGAAAACTCGAGTATTTTTCAGGCGGCTCCCCCCGGCGGTCTGCAGAGGGCCTAAAAATAGCCCAAATCGATGTTTTTGATGCGTTTTTGCACTTTTGCATTGCTTTCAACCAAGACAAATGCATTCACTGGGAAATGTTATTTTAACATTTTACAACCTTATCTGGCCATGTGGTGTGTGACACATCATCAGACACATGCATACAGTGCTGAAAAGACATGGGAACAGCATGGGGAAGATCTCTGGAAGCATTTCTGACTCCCAGGTCACTGCCTAAAAGTGTGCCCATGATAAGTGTTCCTTGGCGCATGCGAAGATGCCTCCCGCCATGTACCTGTCGTTGCAGACTTGCAAAAATCACCGTCCACGTCCTTGTCCCAGTGCAGCATTCAGTTGTCCCTACCCCATTCCTTGGAATGCAAGCGCAAGTATGCAGCCAGCCACCCACCCTCCCACAGGCTGCAATACTATACTGCCAAATTTTTTACAGCTGCTTGCACTTGAAGTGTGGCCGTTTAGGCTCGTGGAGGCGGAAGCTGTCCACAATCTTATGGCGGCTGCGACCGGGTATCCATACTCGGTCCCCAGCCGCCACTATTTTTCCCGGTATCGTCTCCGCCTTCCACAAGCACGGGTCCCACAACATTACCCGTGCCCTCCCCAGTGCACTTACTCGGAAGGACCGACTAACCACAAACACGTGAATGTGGCCAGGGATGGTACGGAGCCAGTCCACAGCTTTTTTTGCTGAGAGTTGTATTTAGCTCGGTGAAAGGACTGGCATAGAAGGGAAACCATATCTACTCTGGGTGTCATTTCTCCCAGGAAGTCCTCTAATGCAGCCTGTTGTAGAAGCAATGGCAGCCCGTCCAACATCAACTCGCACTTGTCGGTGGTGCTTTGACACACAAACATCTTTCTTTGCGCATTTAATTTCATGACTACAGAGTTGGGCAATGGCCTGATCTGAAATGCGGTTTGAGAAATAACATGCATAAGCACGTCCGATCCACATTAAAAAGGCAGCCATACAGTGTCCGGGAACCTTCCCCCACACTTTTCTTAGCCAGGGCTGCCTCTCGGCAGGAATAGAAGGACCCACCAGAAAACCGGAGACTCCTCCGGTGGGCCCTGGCTTCTCCTTCAGAAGAGTTCATAGTGCCGAGGTGAGGCCATGATGATGACAGAGACCACCATCTGCTTAGTTTTCTGTTACCTGGAATGCAAGCGCAAGTATGCAGCCAGTCACCCACCCACCCACAGGCCGCAATACTAAAATGCCAGATTTCTGGGCAGCTGCTTGCACTTGAAATGTGGCCTTTTAGGCTCATGGAGGCGGAAGTTTTTCACAACCTCATGCCTCGTGTCCATACTCGGTCCCCAGCCGTCACTATTTTTCCCGGTGTTGTCTCCGCCTTCTACAAGTGCGGGTTCCTGAACATTACTGCTGGTACTTTTCTGTGGGAATTTGCTTGCCTCCTACCAGCCTGGAATATTTCCAGTAAACTATGGTACGACGCCATGGTATTAGCACTGTCCCCAGTACCAGTGGCGAAGTCATCCCCAATTTCCTTCTCAGGAATTTTATTTGGTAGACTGAGTGGCTGCCCAAATACATTAGTTTCTCACAAAGGAGCTGAAGATAGAGTGGCAGTAGGTGCAAGTTTCTCCAGCCTGTTAGATATTAGAGGGTGAACGGCAGCACATTGGATCAGTGGTTGGCACTAAAGCCTTGCAGCGCTGGGATCCTGGGTTCAAATCCCAGCAAGGACAACATCTGCAAGGACTTTGTATGTTCTCCCCGTGTTTGCGTGTGTTTCCTCCTCAGTAAAAATGCAGCCATAGAGTGTCCATGAACCTTCCCACACACTTTTCTTAGCCAGGACTGCTTCTTGGCAGGGTTGGACGGTGTCACCAGAGAATCCTCTGGTGTGCCCTGGCTTCTACATCAGGAGAGTTCATGATAGCGCTAACTTTGCAGCTGCTATGGGGCTCTTGAGCGGAGGAGAAAGGTGAGCCCTCAGAATCAAATCCTCTAGTGGGCCCAATGTTTTTCAATCTGAAACAGCTTCTCAGTGGGAGTTGTATTTCACCACAGCCATATTCTTTAGCTCGGTGAAAGGACTGGCATAGAGGGAAAACCGTATCTACTCCGACTGTCATTTCTCCGTCACCAGGCTGCGCCCATTGTCACACACGACCATGCCTGGCTGTATGTTCAGCGGTGAGAGCCACAGATCATGCTGCTGTGTTACAGCTTTCAACAACTCTGCAGCGCTGCGCGGTTTGTCATCTAAGCATTAAGCATGTTATCTTCAGCACAGCCTGTTGCCGCTTGGCCAAGGCAGTGCTGCAGTGCTGTCAGCTTGTGACTGATGTGGTCATTTCGGAGATGGAGGAGGAGGTGCAGGAGCTGAACAATGTGATTAGATTGAGGTTAAATTGGTGACGCTGTTTTTTATACTAAAGAAAGATCCTATTGTTTTGGGGTTTTTTTACGTTATTTTTTAAGACAAATGCATTCACCGGGAAATGTCATTTTAACATTTTACAACCTTATCTGGCAATGTGGTGTGTGACACATCATCAGACACATCCTATTTCATTTATGATGGAGGGACTCTGAAAGTCATAAAGCCTATTTTTATAGGGCCATCAGACGCCCCTTACTATTCTTAAAAGGCCAACAGTCGGCCCTCGCTATTGTTAGAGAGCCATCAGCTTTGTTGTTCCCATTATTAACAAGTGGGTCTCCTATACTGTTATTGGGTATGCAGTGACTGCAAGGGCTGCCAAAAATTTGGACGGAACCCAATACCCCTTTGAAGAGACATAGAGGAGGGTCTCAGTAAAAAAAAATGTTCCCATTATAAAGGAGCAAGTCTCCTATAGTGGTAATGCCCATGCTGTGACTGCAAGGGCTGAGAAAATTTGGGAAAAAACACACTAAGAATTTAAAGACACATAGAGCAGGGCCACAGTAATGACAAATTCCCATTAGAAAGGAGAGAGTCTGCTATACAGTTATAGGGTATGCAGTGAGTCCCACGGCTCACCAATTTTAGGAAAAACCCCACTAAGAATTTAAAGACACATAGAGCAGGGCCACAGTAACAAGTACGACATGTTCCCATTAGAAAGGAGAGAGTCTGCTATACAGTTATAGGGTATGCAGTGAGTCCAACGGCTGACTAAATTTAGGAAAAACCCCACTAAGAATTTAAAGACAGATAGAGCAGGGCCACAGTAACGACAAATTCCCATTAGAAAGGAGAGGGTCTCCCATAGTGTTGGCCTATGCAGTGAATGCACGGGCTGCCAAAAATTGGGAGGCATTCCAATGCCCCTTGGAAGAGATGTGGAGGAGGGCCTGATAATAAAATGTTCCCTTTAGAAAGGAGCGGGTCTCCTATACTTGTAATGCCCATGCACTAAGCGACAAACATTTAACCCTGGGGGGTATACATGAACATACTGTATAATTATTTTTTTTACGGGCATCATAAACACCCTTTAAACAAATTATGTGGGTGTTGCATCACGGACCACGGTCACCCTGGTGATATGGTGGTGGAGGATGAGGAGAAGGAGGAGGACAAGAGCAAATAGCCAAAATCAGGAAGCGTATACCCATGTGTGGGTGTGAAGAGGTGCATGGGAATACACCTCCCAAAAAAAGACACTCGATTTGAGTTTGTTACGCTGCTATCATTCGGTGGTGTTGAGAAGTCTTGCCCAATCCAGCCCTTGTTCATTTTTATAAGAGTCAGCCTGTCAACATTTTCAGTTGATAGGCGGATGCGCTTATCAGTTATAATTCCACCAGTGGCACTAAAAACCCGCAGTGATAAAATGCTAGCAGCAGGGCAGGCCAGGACCTCCAAGGCATAGAGAGCAAGTTCATTCCACGTATCCAGCTTGGATACCCAATAATTATAAGGCACAGAGGAATCACGGAGGACGTTGGTACGGTCGGCAAGGTACTCTCTCAGCATCTCCCCAAGCTTTGCACTTCTTGTGAGAGTACCCCACGCTTCAGGGCTTGTGCGATGGGAGGGGCTGAGAAAATTCTCCCAGAACTTTGACATTGTTCCCCTGCCTCTGCTGGATTGGAATTGTGTCTCTCTCGCCTGTAGTCCTTGGTTGTCCAACGAACTATGACCTCTGCCACCAGCGTTTTCAGATGGGAATTTTTTTAATAGTTCCGCAACAAGGGTCTTCTGGTACTGCCCCATTTTCGTAGACCTGTCCGCCTCAGGAATAAGAGATATAAAGTTTTCCTTGTAGCGTGGGTCTAGAAGTGTCACCAACCTGTCACCCAAAATTTTGAGAACGCGAGGGTCATGGGAAAGGCAGTGTAACATAAACTCAGCCATGCATGCCAGACTGCTATCAGGCAAGACTTCCGTGTCCTCACCAAGAGGATGACTGACCATGCTCTCCTCCTCGTCCTCTCTGTCCTCTGGCCATCCACGCTGGACAGACGGTATGACAGTTGTGCAGGTAGTACCGACTATAGCGCATGAAACTAGCTCCTGTTCTTCCTCCTCCTCCTCTTCCTCATTGTAACCCAATGCACGTTGGGATGAGATGAGGCTGGGCTGTGTGTAATCACCCTGTATGGTTCCTTGCTCCATCTCATCGTGCTCCGCCTGCAATGCATCCTCTTTGTGAGCAGAGAGCGTTTCAGAAGACATAGAAGCGGGATGGTGATACTAATTATGGCGTCATTGCCGCTCACCATCTTGGTGGAGTCCTCAAAGTTTTGGAGGATGGTACATATGTTTGACATCCATGTCCACTCCTGAGGTTTTATGTGTGGAGTCTGAACTGAATACCGACGGCCTTGTTGATGCTGGTACTCAACAACTGCCCTGTTCTACTCACAAATCCTTCCCAACATCTGCAGTGTAGAGTTCCGAACTGTTGGGACATCACATACCAGTCTGTGAGCCGGAATCTGTAAAATTTTGAGAAAAGGACAAATATACAGTACAGACCAAAAGTTTGGACACACCTTCTCATTTAAAGATTTTTCTGTATTTTCATGACTTTGAAAATTGTACATTCACACTGAAGGCATCAAAACTATGAATTAACACATGTGGAATTATATACTTAACAAAAAAGTGTGAAACAAGTGAAAATATGTCTTATATTCTAGGTTCTTCAGAGTAGCCACCTTTTGCTTTGATGACTGCTTTGCACACTCTTGGCATTCTCTTGATGAGCTTCAAGAGGTAGTCACCGGAAATGGTTTTCACTTCACAGGTGTGCCCTGTCAGGTTTAATAAGTGGGATTTCTTGCCTTATAAATGGGGTTGGGACCATCAGTTGTGTTGTGCAGAAGTCTGGTGGATACACAGCTGATAGTCCTACTGAATAGACTGTAAGAATTTGTATTATGGCAAGAAAAAAGTAGCTAAGTAAAGAAAAATGAGTGGCCATCATTACTTTAAGAAATGAAGGTCAGTCATTCCGAAAAATTGGGCAAACTTTGAAAGTGTCCCCAAGTGCAGTTGCAAAAACCATCAAGCGCTATATAGAAACTGGCTCACATGAGGACCGACCCAGGAAAGAAAGACCAAGAGTCACCTCTGCTTCTAAGGATAAGTTTATCTGAGTCACCAGCCTCAGAAATCGCAGGTTAACAGCAGCTCAGATTAGAGACCAGGTCAATGCCACACAGAGTTCTAGCAGCAGACACATCTCTTCAACAACTGTTAAGAGGAGACTTTGTGCAGCAGGCCTTCATGGTACAATAGCTGCTAGGAAACCACTGCTAAGGACAGGAAACAAGCAGAAGAGACTTGTTTGGGCTAAAGAACACAAGGAATGGACATTAGACCAGTGGAAATCTGAGCTTTGGTCTGATGAGTCCACATTTGAGATCTTTGGTTCCAACCACCGTGTCTTTGTGCGACGCAGAAAAGGTGAACGGGTGGACTCTACATGTCTGGTTCCCACCGTGAAGCATGGAGGAGGAGGTGTGATGGTGTGGGGGTGCTTTGCTGGTGACACTGTTGGGGATTTATTCAAAATTGAAGGCATACTGAGCCAGCATGGCTACCACAGCATCTTGCAGGGGCATGCTATTCCATCCGGTTTGTGTTTAGTTGGACCATCATTTATTTTTCAACAGGACAATGACCCCAAACACACCTCCATGCTGTGTAAGGGCTATTTGACCAAGAAGGAGAGTGATGGGGTGCTGCGCCAGATGACCTGGCCTCCACAGTCACCAAACCTGAACCCAATCGAGATGGTTTGGGGTGAGCTGGACCGTAGAGTGAAGGCAAAAGGGCCAACAAGTGCTAAGCATCTCTGGGAACTCCTTCAAGATTGTTGGAACACCATTTCCGGTGACTACCTCTTGAAGCTCATCAAGAGAATGCCAAGAGTGTGCAAAGCAGTCAAAGCAAAAGGTGGCTACTTTGAAGAACCTAGAATATAAGACATATTTTCAGTTGTTTCACACTTTTTTGTTAAGTATATAATTCCACATGTGTTAATTCATAGTCTTGATGCCTTCAGTGTGAATGTACAATTTTCAAAGTCATGAATATACAGAAAAATCTTTAAATGAGAAGGTGTGTCCAAATTTTTGGTCTGTACTGTACATGAAAAGCCACCTACTACTCGTAATGTTTTATTTACATCCTATTTATAAATCAGACGTGAGCTCATCACCTTACAATCCAATCTGCTTTACAGATTAAGTTGTTAATCAAGGGTCATCACGTGCAGGAAAACCTGCATCCTGCGTCAATGGCCACTGTCACATTTGCAGCTTTTTTGTATTTGTAAGCTACAACCAGGAGTGAAACCTACAGAGATAAAAAAAATAGCTATAATGCAAGATAAACACTTCTTCCTTATTTTGGGGCCACTCCTGGTTTTGCTTACACATGCTGATACAAGATACTGCCACGTGACAGTGACCTAGGGCTGGAATATGTAGTCGGTATAACATCTGGTATCGGTAAGAATGTAGCCCAGGGAAAATAATGTTTTGCGCTTCGTAGTTGGCATTCTACACTTTATTTTGCTGTAATCTTATGTGTGTTGGAATTAGACGCTCCTTATTCATTAAGAGGCACACGCTTCTTAATGAATCGTAAGATTTGTGGCATAAGGAACGCCGTTGGTCATCATGAATTTGCCCACTTTGTAGGAGCTGAGCGTAAATGGCTTGAGACCTCCAAAAGTCACAACATTTTTGCATAGCCTCAAATGCCAAAGTGTTTAGAATTTTCACAGCTTTTTACCTGATGTGTGCAGTATATGACTAATAGTCATATTACTAGAATAGTATTCTCCCACCAGAGCTGTCGATCTCTGCAGCTCCTCAAAAGTGACCATGGGCCTCTTGGCTGCTTCTCTAATTAATGCTCTCCTTGCTTGGGATCTCAGTTTAGGTGAAAGGCCATGTCTTGATAGGTTTGCAGTTCTACCATAGTGCTCTATGAGATGTTTAGAGCTTGGGCTATTTTTTATAACCTTACCCTGCTTTACTATTCTCCATAACTTTATCCCTGACCTATTGTTACACCATGGCCAGCACCCCTGCATGGTGTACCCATACCCCTTCATGCAAGGACACCGGCTTACTCACTGCCCCGGCCCTCCGGTGTGGTCCCGGCGTGTCCCTTGTCTTCTCCTGTGCACACTGCACTGTGTCCTGGCAACGCGCGCTCCCCTGCTCTTAGATTGGCAGCGCACAAATGGTACATGCCCCCAGCTGACAGCTGGGAGGCATTTAGCTAAAGGTTTCACCTGCAATATGTCTCTCAGCCAATAACTGGGAGGCAACTTGTATAAAAGGCACTCCCCTCCAATTGTGAGGTCCCTGAGCAACCCCTATAGTTTAGTGTTAGGTGGTTTGGTGTTTGCAACTGTATGTTGCCAGGTCCCATGTCCCTAGTCTGTTAAAGTTATTCTGTATCCTGTGTTCCCATAGTCTATTATAGAGATTCCATATCCTGTACTGTCCCTGTAGTCATTTCTAGGTTATTTTTCACCCAGAAACTGCGTCCGTGGTATCTGTACCTCGTGGCCGCATCAGCGGCACCAGAACTGTTTCCCAAGTGGTCGTTCTATCTGCACAGTCTGAACCTGTACCAAGTGGCTGTCCTGTCTGCACAGTCTGAACCTGTACCAAGTGACCATCCTGCCAAGTCTAGGAATCTGAATTAACGTCTCTGACCCTTGGGGTCAGCTGCTACTGCCAGGCGCCGCCCTGGAGTGGCACCTGGCAGCTACCTACCACACAAGGCTGACCTCACCACTCCAGTGATCACCAAGGTAGCTGCTTAGTTACGTCCCTCCAGGGTAGGTCCAGTCCGTGGAACAGTGGGTACACAAACCACGTGCGCCACCTGCAGGCATGACAGTTTGCTAAGGCCATGGATCCTGATAATCACAAGATTCCCCAGGCTTCGGACCTGTATCAAGTAATCTCCCGTCAGTGTGATCAGCAAGAATTTTTTTTGTCATATTTAAGGACTGTGAATATCCAGTTGGATGCTCTGTCCACGGCCGCTTCTCCTGGTCCAGATCAAGTTGCCGCAACTACGAGCGAGTCTACCCTGCCTGCGACCATACACCAGGAGTTAAACTTCGCTTATCGGTTCCACCATGATTCAGCGGAGACCCTAAGCAGTGCCATGGATTCTTGAACCCTGCACTATGACCTTTTGGCCCATCAGTTCCCAACTGATCGGGTTAAGGTGGGATTCCTGATGTCCCACCTTGCAGGAGAAGCCCTAGCATGGATAAACCCCTTGCGGGAGAGGGGATCCTGTGACCATGGACTTAAAGTCCCTCCTGGTGGCCTTCCGTAAGATGTTTGACGAACCTGGTCATGTTTCTTTCACTGCATCCTCCCTGCTCAGACTGTGTCAGGGAGAATTGTCCGTTAGTCAATATGACGTCTGGTACCGCACCTTGTATTCCAAACTTGAATGGATCGACAAAACTTTGGTAGCCACCTTCTGGGAAAGTTTATCTGGAAGGATCAAGGACAAATTGGCAGGACGTGACATCCCGGCCTCTCTAGACGAATTAATCTCTCTGGCAATCAGAATTGATGTCAGGTTTCAAGAGCCGACCAAAGAGGTGACACATGAAAGGAGATTGGCACATCTAGCTCCGTCTTTCCAAAGACCACTCTCTACTCAGCCTCCAGAAACAACCGTCCTCGCCGAACCCATGCAGGTCGACTGTGTTAGGCTGGCATAGAGTTGTTGCGCCAAAGGAGTGTGCTTTGGCTGCGATAGCGCAGAGCACATTATTTGTGACTGTCCTAAGAGGTCTAAACTCCTAAACCTAGGGCCTGTGGGTTAAGCTTCCTTAGGTGGGAGAGGAGACTCTTCATCACTGACTTGGAACGTTTCCGTGTCATATGGAGGAATCCGGTTCAATAAAACAGCCTTTCTTGACTCTAGTTCGGCGGGAAATTTCTTACAGCTAGCCGTGGTTGATCGGTATCATATTCCCGTTCAACGCCTCTAGAATCCGCTGAGTGTCATCTGTTGAAGGGAAGGACCTACCTGAAGTTGTTCAAGTCATCACTGAACCTGTAGAGCTCCAGATAGGAGTACTCCATTTGGAGAAAATTGCTTTCTTTGTGCTGGCTGATATTTTTTACCCCCTTCTCTTAAGTCTTCCATGGCTGAGAATTCATGAGCCTTTGCTAGATTGGAAGTCCGCTGAGGTGCTTCGATGGGGAAAATTGTGACACAAGGAGTGTCTGGTTTCTGTGCGGGCAGGCGATGATTCCAATGGCCAGTTTCTTAAAAACCTACAGCCTGAAGGACGTATCCTGAGTGAGACCAATGTGAGAATCGACCATGTGAAGGAATCTTCTAGTTCCAGGTGGTTACTGGATGACAACTTCAAGGCAGACGCATCCTCCGAGTCTCTATTGTCCATCAACCAGGAGGAGGAGTCCCAGTCCATCTTCATTTCTTCCAAGGGGACAGCTATTCCTGACGGAAAAAGAGAGACTCAGAAAATGAAGGTCCCTGTTTCCAAATCCGCTCCTCTTTTCTGTTCCGATATGTCCAGCCGATGAGTGCCATCCTGGCCAAGAAGAAGGTGGGAGATGTGACTTTTTTCCCAGTGGCTTGGAGAAAAAGTGGTCCTGATGAGAGGTCGTGGGAGTTCAGGAGGAAGAATCTGACTCCATCTTCTCTACAAGGAGTCATCAGGAGCATGGAGAAGAGGGGGCATAAAGGGGGTGTACTGTTACACCACGCCGCTCCTGCATGGTGTCCGCTTCCCCCTTCACGCAGGGATGCCAGCTTACTCACCACCCCGGCCCTGAGGCATGGTCTCAGCATGCTCCCTATCTTCTGTGCACACCACAATGTGTCCCAGCGGCACACCTAGTGCGCATGCTCCCCTCTTGTTAAAAGGGCAGCGCGCACATGGTAAATGCCCCCAGCTACAGCTGGGAGGCATTTAGTTAAAGTGTTCACCTGCAAGATGTCTCCCAGCCAATAGCTGGAAGACATCTTGTATAAAAGGCACCCCCCCAATTGGGAGGTGCCTAAGCAACCCCTATAGTTTAGTGTTAGGTGGTTTGGTGTGTGCAACTTGTATGTTGTCAGGTCCCCGTCCCTTTTTTATTAAAGTTATTCCGTATCCTGTGTTCCCATAGCCTATTATAGAGATTCCCTATCTTATCCTGTCCCTGTAGTTGTAGTCATGTCTAGGCTAATCGTTACTCTGAGACTGCATCTGCGGCATCTGCACCCCATGGCCGCATCGGCGGTACCAGTACGGTTTCCTAAGTGGCCGGTCCTGTCTGTACAGTCTGACCCTGTCCCAGTGGCCGTCCTATCTGCACAGTCTGAACGTGTCCCAGTGGCCATCCTGTCTGAACCTGTCCCAGTGGCCATCCTGTCTGCACAGTCTGAACCTGTCCCAGTGGCCATTCTGCCTGCACAGTCTGAACCTGTCCCAGTGGCCATCCTGTCTGCACAGTCTGAACCTCTCCCAGTGGCTGTCCTGTCTGCACAGCCTGAACCTGTCCCAGTGGCTGTCCTGTCTGCACAGTCTGAACCTGTCCCAGTGGCCATCCTGTCTGAACCTCCCAGTGGCCGTCCTGTCTGCACAGTCTGAACCTGTCCCAGTGGCCATCCTGTCTGCACAGTCTGAACCTGTCCCAGTGGCTGTCCTGTCTGCACAGTCTGAACCTGTCCCAGTGGCTGTCCTGTCTGCACAGTTTGAACCTGTCCCAGTGGGTGTCCTGTCTGCACAGTCTGAACCTGTCCCAGTGGCTGTCCTGTCTGCACAGTCTGAACCTGTCCCAGTGGCCGTCCTGTCTGAACCTCCCAGTGGCCGTCCTGTCTGCACAGTCTGAACCTGTCCCAGTGGCCTTCCTGTCTGCACAGTCTGAACCTGTCCCAGTGGCCATCCTGTCTGCACAGTCTGAACCTGTCCCAGTGGTTGTCCTGTCTGCAGTCTGAACCTGTCCCAAGTGGCCCTCCTGCCCAGTCGAGGAATCTGAATTAACGTCTCTGACCCTTGGGGTCAGCTGCTACTGCCGGACGTCGCCCTTGAGTGGCACCTGGCAGCTACCTTCCACAGAAGCCTCATTGCTAGAGGCTCCAGTGAACATTAAGGTATCTGCTTAGTTACGCCGCTCCAGGGTAGGTCCGGTCCGTGGCACAGCGGGTCCACGAACCACGTGCGTCATCTGCAGGCGTGACACCTATCTGGTGTGTTCCTTGGTTTTCATGATGTTGTTTGATCTCTAATGTTCGCAAGCAAACCCCTGAGGCCTTCACAGAGCAGTTATCATTTGTTGGTATGGCGTGAAAAAATGTGGTAGGGTTCATTGGGTATGAATACTTTTTCAAGGTATTGTATATACACTGCACAGTTTTTCTCCTGCCCTGTATACTAGGTGTAATTCTCAGTATCTGCATTAGGCCTCATTCAGACGTCCAATTTTCACGTGCAAGTGCTATCTGTAGTTTTCATGGAAAGCACTCGTAACTGTGATAGTCTATGGGACCATTCACATGTCCATTTTTCGAAGGCAGACCGATCTGTGGAAAATCTCGGCAACATGTCCAATTTTGATCCAAGGGTCAGATCAAAATTGACATTACAAGTCAATGAGTCTGTGAAAAAAAAGGACTGCACTCCAAGAGCAGTCCAGTTTTCACGCACTGTCACATAGGAGAATGGGGAGAAACTTTTTTTTCTCCACATACGAAAAAAAAACAGATGGCACTTGGACAACACTCTGATCAAATTAATTGGTCCGTGAGAAAAACTAGAGTTTGAATGAGGCCTAATTCTATATATACATTGCACAGTACCACTTCTCGACATGTACAGTGGGTACGTAAAGTATTCAGACCCCTTTAAATTTGTCACTTTGCTTCCTTGCAGCCATTTGGTAAATTCTAAAAAGTTCATTTTTTTTTCTCATTAAAGTACACTCTGCACCCCATCTAGATGCGGAGTCATTGCTGGGCACTTCAGAACTCTCCAGCGCTTTGCTTCCATCCATCTCTGGGTGCTTCTTGAAGTATGTTTGGGGTCATTGTCCTACTGGAAGACCCATGACCTAGGCCGCAAACCCAGCTTTCTCACACTGGGCACTACATTGAGACCCAAAATCTTTTGGTAATCTTCAGATTTCATGATGCCTTGCACTCAGTCAAGGCACCCAGTGCCAGAGGCAGCAAGGAAACCCCTAAATATCTTTGAACCCCTACCATATTTGACTGTAGGTACTGTGTTCTTCTCTTTGTAGGCCTCATTCTGTTTTCGGTAAACAGTAGATTGATGTGCTTTACCAAAAAGCTCTATCTTGGTCTCATCTGTCCTCAAGACGCTTACTCAGATGGATTTTGGCTTACTCATGTACATTTTGGCGAACTGCAGTCTAGCTTTTTTATATCTCTGTGTCAGCAGTGGGGTCCCCCTGGGTCTCCTGCCATAGTGTTTCATTTCAATCAAATGTTGACAGATAGTTAACGCTGACACTGCTGCACCCTGAGCCTGCAGGACAGCTTGAATTTCTTTGGAACTTGATTGAGGCTGCTTATCCGCCATTCAGACTATCCTATGCTGCAACCTCTCATCAATTTTTCTCTCCCGTCCATGTCCAGGGAGATTATCTACAATGCCATGGGTTGTAAACTTCTTGATTATGTTGCGCACTGTGGACAAAGGAATATCAAGATCTCTGGAGATGGACTTGTAACCTGGGGATTGTTGATATCTTTCAACAATTTTGGTTTTCAAGTCCTCAGACAGTTCTCTTCTCCTCTTTCTGTTCTCCATGCTTAGTGTGGCAGACAAAGCCACACAATGCATAGATTGAGTCCACTTCTCCCCTTTTTATCTGGTTTCATATTACCCACACATGTTACTTGCCACAGGTGAGTTTGAACGAGCATCACATGCTTGAAACAGAGTTGTTTACCCACAATTTTGGAGAGGTGACAATTTTGTCAGGCCCATTTTTGGTGTTTTGCGTGAAATTATGTCCAATTTGCCTTTTTTATCTGTTTTTTTTTGTGTTGTTCCAATGCACACAAAAGAAATAAACATGTGTATAACAAAACGTGTGCAATTGTAATAATTTTCTGGGAGAAGTACTTCATCTTCTGGAACAATCTCAAGGGTGCCAACACTTTCGGCCATGACTGTACACTCTGCACAGTACCACTTCTCCTGTCTTGTTGTCGGAGAGGCGGCATTGAACTTTGGGATTGTCAATATTGTTTTTATTTTCTACATTCCTATGGGTAAAGAAAAATAAATCTTGTAAAACCTTTATAAATAGGTTATCTTAAGTTATCACCTATCTGGATAGGGGATAACTTTCCAATTGCTGGGGGTCTGACCGCTGGGACCCCAATGATTCTTGTGGACCAGGGCTCTGAAGAGCACCATGTAGATGGAGCTTTGGTGGATCATACGCACTGCCGCGCCATTCACATGTGACTCATCAGATAACTCCTTTAATAGATTGATGAGGAGCATGACCAAGTAAAACCAAAATTCACTGATGGGGGTTGGGGTGTTATAGTATGTGGACTGGTGGAGTTTGTGTCATAATCCGGCCTTGTATGGACCCAGAATGGTAAAGAATAAAACTACATCTTGCCCCCATCACACACCAGCCCCCATACAAATCTATCAACCGACAATAAAGAAGTGACGTCTCTTACAAGGCAAGAAGGAAAACTTCCCCAACCAAGACACTGACACCCCGGAGCCAGCACCCAAGTAATGCAGTGCTGCCACACAGCCAGCAGAGGGCGCGCCCTGACCACTGTAAGCGCTCCCGGAAGTGATCCCCCCACCTGCCGGCTCCCAGGATGCACCGCGTTTCCGGTATTCCGCCTCCCTGTCTTTTCCCCGTGTCCGCAACTGCAGGGACGGATTAATCATGGCGGCCTCCAAGCCCGTGGAACCGCAAGGCGGACCCGGGATCCCGCACTGGAAGCTGGCCCTGGCCGTGGGGGCCCCGCTGCTCTTGGGAGCCGGAGCGGTGTATCTATGGAGCAGGCACAGGTCCAGCAAGAGAGACAGCCAGAGGAGAACACCGGAGGGAAGGGCGAGCCCGGTGCCCAGCGGGAGCAGCGCCAGCCAGGAGGCCGGTGTCAACCCCGAGATGGTGAGGATGAGGGAGGCCGGGTGTGCAGGAAGCCGCTGTGTGCGTGCCCCGCCAGCAGAGGGCACTACGTGCCGCACATGTCAATGTCACCGTGAGCCGGCCATTGCAAGCTGCTGCCGCGTGCGGGAATGAGGGGACGTGCTGGGGCAGGCGGGAGTAGGGGTCTGTAAGGAGGACGACCCCCCCCCCTCTCGGAGAGGGGTCTCTAAGGAGTAGCACCCCCTCCCCCGGAGAGGGGTCCCTAAGGAGTAGCGCCCCCTCCCCCGAGAGGGGTCTCTAAAGGCCCCGTCACACTAAGCGACACTACAGCGATCCCGACAACGATACGACCTATCAGGGATCGTTGCTGCGTCGCTATGTGGTCGCTGGTGAGATGTCAAACAGTCAGATCTTCCCAACAACGCAGCAGCGACCCGTAACGATCTGTATAACGATGCACGCCTATGTGTTTCTGTGTCTGAGTCGTCAACAAGGTCGTTGGTAAGGTGTCAAACACACCGATGCATGCTACCCAGCGGGACCTCAACGATCAAAGAAATGTCCAGACCATTCCGACACTACCAGCGATCTCACAGCAGGGGCCTGGTCGCTGCTAAGTGTCAAACGTAGAGAGATCGCTACTGAGGTCGCTGTTGCGTCACAAAACTTGTGACTCAGTAGCGATCTCGCTTAGTGTTACGGGGTCTCTAAGGAGTAGCCCCCCCCCTTCCCCCGGAGAGGGGTCGTCTGTAAGGACTAGCCCCCCCCGGAGAGGGGTCGTCTGTAAGGACTAGCCCCCCCGGAGAGGGGTCGTCTGTAAGGACTAGCCCCCCCGGAGAGGGGTCGTCTGTAAGGACTAGCCCCCCCGGAGAGGGGTCGTCTGTAAGGACTAGCCCCCCCCCTGAGAGGGGTCTGTAGGGAGTAGCCCCCATCCCCCCCCGGAGAGGGGTCGTCTGTAAGGAGTAGCCCCCATCCCCCCCCCCCCCCGGAGAGGGGTCGTCTGTAAGGAGTAGCCCCCATCCCCCCCCGGAGAGGGGTCGTCTGTAAGGAGTAGCCCCCATCCCCCCCCGGAGAGGGGTCGTCTGTAAGGAGTAGCCCCCATCCCCCCCCGGAGAGGGGTCGTCTGTAAGGAGTAGCCCCCATCCCCCCCTGGAGAGGGGTCGTCTGTAAGGAGTAGCCCCCATCCCCCCCCGGAGACGGGTCGTCTGTAAGGAGTAGCCCCCATCCCCCCCCGGAGAGGGGTCGTCTGTAAGGAGTAGCCCCCATCCCCCCCCGGAGAGGGGTCGTCTGTAAGGAGTAGCCCCCATCCCCCCCGGAGAGGGGTCGTCTGTAAGGGGTAGCCCCCATCCCCCCCCCCCGGAGAGGGGTCGTCTGTAAGGGGTAGCCCCCATCCCCCCCCCCCCCGGAGAGGGGTCGTCTGTAAGGGGTAGCCCCCATCCCCCCCCCCCCCCCGGAGAGGGGTCGTCTGTAAGGGGTAGCCCCCATCCCCCCCCCGGAGAGAGGTCGTCTGTAAGGGGTAGCCCCCATCCCCCCCCCGGAGAGGGGTCGTCTGTAAGGGGTAGCCCCCATCCCCCCCCCGGAGAGGGGTCGTCTGTAAGGGGTAGCCCCCATCCCCCCCCCCCCCCCCCGGAGAGGGGTCGTCTGTAAGGGGTAGCCCCCATCCCCCCCCCCCCCGGAGAGGGGTCGTCTGTAAGGGGTAGCCCCCATCCCCCCCCCCCCCGGAGAGGGGTCGTCTGTAAGGGGTAGCCCCCATCCCCCCCCGGAGAGGGGTCGTCTGTAAGGGGTAGCCCCCATCCCCCCCCGGAGAGGGGTCGTCTGTAAGGGGTAGCCCCCATCCCCCCCGGAGAGGGGTCGTCTGTAAGGGGTAGCCCCCATCCCCCCCGGAGAGGGGTCGTCTGTAAGGGGTAGCCCCCATCCCCCCCGGAGAGGGGTCGTCTGTAAGGGGTAGCCCCCATCCCCCCCGGAGAGGGGTCGTCTGTAAGGGGTAGCCCCCATCCCCCCCCCCGGAGAGGGGTCGTCTGTAAGGGGTAGCTCCCATCCCCCCCCCCCGGAGAGGGGTCGTCTGTAAGGGGTAGCCCCCATCCCCCCCCCCCCCCCGGAGAGGGGTCGTCTGTAAGGGGTAGCCCCCATTCCCCCCCCCCCCGGAGAGGGGTCGTCTGTAAGGGGTAGCCCCAATCCCCCCCGGAGAGGGGTCGTCTGTAAGGGGTAGCCCCCATCCCCCCCGGAGAGGGGTCGTCTGTAAGGGGTAGCCCCCACCCCCCCCCCCCCCCCAGGGGTAGCCCCAATCCCCCCCGGAGAGGGGTCGTCTGTAAGGGGTAGCCCCCATCCCCCCCGGAGAGGGGTCGTCTGTAAGGGGTAGCCCCCACCCCCCCCCGGAGAGGGGTCGTCTGTAAGGGGTAGCCCCCCCCCCCCCCGGAGAGGGGTCGTCTGTAAGGGGTAGCCCCCATCCCCCCCCCCGGAGAGGGGTCGTCTGTAAGGGGTAGCCCCCATTCCCCCCCCCCCCCCCCGGAGAGGGGTCGTCTGTAAGGGGTAGCCCCCATCCCCCCCCCCCCCCCCCCGGAGAGGGGTCGTCTGTAAGGGGTAGCCCCCATCCCCCCCCCCCCCGGAGAGGGGTCGTCTGTAAGGGGTAGCCCCCATCCCCCCCCCCCGGAGAGGGGTCGTCTGTAAGGGGTAGCCCCCATCCCCCCCCCGGAGAGAGGTCGTCTGTAAGGGGTAGCCCCCATCCCTCCCCCCCCGGAGAGGGGTCGTCTGTAAGGGGTAGCCCCCATCCCCCCCCCCCCCCCCCCCCCCCGGAGAGGGGTCGTCTGTAAGGGGTAGCCCCCATCCCCCCCCCCCCCCGGAGAGGGGTCATCTGTAAGGGGTAGCCCCCATCCCCCCCCCCGGAGAGGGGTCATCTGTAAGGGGTAGCCCCCATCCCCCCCCGGAGAGGGGTCGTCTGTAAGGGGTAGCCCCCATCCCCCCCCCCCCCCCGGAGAGGGGTCGTCTGTAAGGGGTAGCCCCCATCCCCCCCCCCCCCCCCCACCGGAGAGAGGTCGTCTGTAAGGGGTAGCCCCCATCCCCCCCCCCCCCGGAGAGGGGTCGTCTGTAAGGTATGTGCTGTACATGCTGCCAGGTAAAGATTATATATGTCTCCAGTCCAGTAAGGATGTGTTCACACTCGGCCGTGGCTTCCTGTATGATCCTTACACGATACATATAATATTATAGAGCCGACCCTGCTCTGATCATCTAAAAGCAACGAATACCAGAGAGAAATAGCAGAGCGCCCATCATGGATGATGATCTCAGGCTTCACAGAGGAGCTGTCACCTTTCCTCACACAACTGTATTACTAAATGTTTGTATTCTCCTTAGCTGAAGAAAAGACGATGCTCTGTTGTCCCTCATGGTAGTGTATACGCTGACTCCACCATTCCCCTTGTCAATGGAACATGTAAGGACTCATCCTAATGACAAAGGGAGAGGGACCCTCAACTTCTCAGTGTTATCCGACATTTCTAGGAGGAATGATAGAGGAACGGCTCAAGGCAGAGTTCAAAGAAAATATGCTCTAGGGTTGTACTTCATTGGGGAAGAAACTACTAACAAAGCCTTGTCAGAGGTGACAGGTGCCCATCAGACACAGGCTTTGTTGCCATATTTGATGTTGTGTGACTTCTGGTAAATGTCTTGTGCTAGATTCCACACAAAAAAAGGTAGAAAACTTAACTTTTAATAACATATTAAAAGTACCCTATTAGGGAATATAATAAAAACATTCTGTAGTACTATCACTAATTCAAAAAGTGCGTTTTAGGCTGTGTGCCCACGATGCGTTTAAGCGTTTCCGCAGTGGCAAAAACGCTGCAGAAACGCTTAAAAAACGCTTGGTAGAAGGTCTGCCATGGTCCCCAATGATAATCCGCATGTGCTGTGCAGATGCTGTGGAAATTTCCGCAGCGGGTTATCATTGCGGAAAAATACGCAGCACTACCAATTATTTTGCGGAATCGCTGAGTTTTCACCGCCATTGACTTGCATTGTAACGCATGGAATCCGCATCACTGCATCTGTACATGCAGAATCCATGTGTTTCAATGTGCGGATGGTACCCAGGTCTGGAGAAGAGGAGACTCTCCTCCGGACCCGGGTACCATAGAACCTGTAAAAAAAAAAAAGAATAAAATAAAAAATTAATCTATACTTAGCTTCTGAAGGCCCCCGGTGTGCTTGTCTTTGCTTGCCGGCAGATTGTGGTGGACTCAAGGACCTGCGCTGATGTCATTTAGTCATGTGAAGGGTCACGCGACCGCTGACGTCAGCAGGTCCTTCAGTGTACCGCTGCCGGCAAGCCGAGACGCATCGGCTAAAGACTCCGGGGGCCATCAGTATAGATTTATTTTTTTATTTTTAACCATTCTTTACGGTCACACTATATAAATCCATGTCGTTTGCATGGATTTATATAGTGTGACCAAGTTGTCAAGCACTTTCCAAGTGATGCTAAAATCGCTTGGAAAGCGCTTGTCAACCCGCATGCGGAAATGCATGTGAAGAACGCTGCACATCCGCATGTCCCTGGCAGGAAAACGCATGTACAATCCGCATGCGTTTTTTCTGCCAGGGAGATGCAGAAACGATCAGGGAAAAATCCGGAGCATTTCTACATCGTGGGCACATAGCCTTAGACTTCATCAAGCCATGAAAACACACAATGGCTTATAATGAAGACTAGCAGCAATCTCACCAAAGTGTCAGAAGACCATCCCGAGTCGTTCCATTAACCGCTTCCCGACCGCCCACTGTAGATAAACGTCCGCGCTGCCTGGGCTCTGTGCAGCGCGGACATTTAAAAACGGTGGGTGGTCCCGCAGCGCTCAGGACCCCCAGGGTCCTGCAAGCGCTGCAGGAGCGGTGCAGAACGATAGCTCTGACCGGGAACATCATCGGGACCTGATTGGATCAGGTCCCAGTGATGTTAACCCTTTGCTGTCTTCTATATGCCGCGATCTATAGTGATCGCGGCATATAGAAGACAGCAGGAGGAGAGGGGGTCGTCCACTTACCTCTCCGACGACCCCTGATACCTTCCAGGACCTTGGGTTGCTATGGCAGCTGGAGGTCACGTGACCGCCTCCAGCTCTGCCATATATGGTGTCTTGCCTGGCTCAGCCTGCAGCTGAAGCCAGGCAGGAGACTCTGACTGTGAAACAGTCAGTGAAGATCTCATGTAATGTAATATATGTCTATTACATTACATGAGATCAGGGATCAGAAAAATAAAAATGATTGTCCCATACAGGGACTAAGTAAAAATGTAAAAAAAAAAAAAAATGTTTTGAAACTGTTAAAAAAAAAAAAAAAAAAAAACGAAATAATAAATAAAATATTAAACCGATAAATCCGTATATTTATGCAAAAATAAAAAAAAGTACACATATTTGGTATTGCCGCGTCTGAAACAACCCGATCTATAAAACGGTCACACTAATTAACTCCTTCTGTGCACACCGTAATAAAAATAAATAAAAAACGGAGCAAAAAACTATGCTTTTTCCTCATATCGCCAAACAAAAAGTGGAAAAAATGCGATCAAAAAGCAAAATGGAAATAAAAATGGTACCGCTGAAAACGTCATCTTGTTCCGCAAAAAAAAAAGCCGCCATACAGCTCCATCGGCTGAAAAATAAAAAAGTTATAGCGCTCAGAATAAAGTAATGCAAAAAAAATATTTTTTCTATAAAATTGTTTTATTGTGTAAAAGCGCCAAAACATAAAAAAAATATACAGTAAGTGTAGTATCGCTGTAAACGTACTGACCCGAAGAATAACGCTGTCTTATCACTTTTACCACACGCAGAACGGCATAAAAAAAACCCTCAAAAAACAATTCCTGAATTGTTGCTTTTTGTTAATTTTACCTCCCAAAAAACGGAATAGAAAGCGATCAAAAAATGTCACGTACCCAAAAATGGTACCAATAAAAATGTCAACTCGTCCCGCAAAAAACAAGCCATCACATGACTCTGTCTGCCGAAATATGGAAAAATTAAAGCTCTCAAAATATGGCGATGCAAAAACTAGATTTTGCAAAAAAAAAAAAAGCGTCTGTGTGTGACAGCTGTCAGTCATAAAAACCCGATACAAATCTGGTATCTCTGTAATCGCACCGACCCGAAGAATAAAGTAATCTCATCACTTATACCGCATGAGGAACGGCGTAAAAAATAAATAAAACCAATTCTTCACCTGCTACTGATTTGTTTATTATGTCTCCCAAAGACCGCAGTATGGCTCGGCACACATTTATCCTGCGCTCTGCGCTGAGCGCTTACACCAGAGTTTCCATGTAAATCTCTGAAATACGTGATTCAGACGGAACCCATGACGGAAGATTCCCTGTAATGAGGCACATATAGGCCACTGTGGATGCCGTCTGGCCTGTGATCCCACGGTGTCATTTGTTTTAGGCGTGCATAAAAGTAATAAACACTTCGGCCAACATAATAGAGATCACGAGTACAGAGTGCGGAAGAACCACAACTCACACCCCATAGTCGCAAGAAACTGCCTACTCAAAAATAGATGTAAAAACACAAAAGAGAAACTGAATGTATGGCATATAAGAAAAAGCTTTATTAGTAAAAGTATAAATACATAGTGTCACATATATGAATAAATAGATGCAGATGGGGAGCCAATGCGGATACAAAAATCACCTAAAGAGTATCCACAGTTACCATGTGTAGCAGGATAGCATTAAAAGGAGAGAGAGCGACCCAGAATTACATGTACTAACTGATGACAGGGTAGGAGAGGTATTTATAGGAAAATACGAGTAATTCAGAAGATGATAGATAAATATCGCACTTTTCCTACTATAGGGCAAGAATGGGTATAGTCCATAATAAAAATACACTCACCAGTATGTTCACCAGGGATCGCTCACGGGGGGGAGGGACAAGGCAGGAGCAGACCAGTGTGGGACCTGCAAGCCTCGACGCGCGTTTGTCAAGACAATTTGCGAAACGCGCGTCGAGGCTTGAAGGTCCCACACTGGTCTGCTCCTGCCTTGTCCCCCCCCCCCCCCCCGTGAGCGATCCCTGGTGAACATACTGGTGAGTGTATTTTTATTATGGACTATACCCATTCTTGCCCTATAGTAGGAAAAGTGCGATATTTATCTATCATCTTCTGAATTACTCTTATTTTCCTATATATACACCTCTCCTACCCTGTCATCAGTTAGTACATGTAATTCTGGGTCGCTCTCTCTCCTTTTAATGCTATCCTGCTACACATGGTAACTGTGGATACTCTTTAGGTGATTTTTGTATCCGCATTGGCTCCCCATCTGCATCTATTTATTCATATATGTGACACTATGTATTTATACTTTTACTAATAAAGCTTTTTCTTATATGCCATACATTCAGTTTCTCTTTTGTGTTTTTACGTGCATAAAAGTGCGGTTGGCCACAGTTTTGTGCACTTCTGAAAAAAAGTACACCACTAAACAGGCCAGACGGAGTCCAGAGTAACTGCTGCCTCATTACAGTGAATGGATCCGGCAGGGGTTTCATCTGAATTGCATCACTTGGAAATTTAGATGGAAACCCCGATGTAAGTGCTCAGCCTAGAGCGCCGGATAAATGTTACGTAAAATGTTTCCAATAAAAGCTTCAACTCAGTCCTCAAAAAAAGCTAGTCCCCACTCAGGTCTGTCATCTGTTAAAAATATAAGGGACTTCCAAGTTACTGGTAGCAGAAAGGCTCTGGAAAAGCGAAATGGCCCTTGCCCCCCAAAAGAAATTCAGAAAATTTTGTGCTCCCTATAATTATACTTTTTTCACTGCCCAATGGTATAAATTTAAAAATTAAAAAATACTCACTACTTCCCTAGATGAATTCCTTGAGAGGTGTAGTTTACAAAATAGGGTCACTTGTGGGGGTTTCTGCTGTTTCGGCATGTCAGCGACTCTTCAAATGTGACATGGTGTCTGCTGCCTATCCCAGCCAACATAGCGCTCCTTTCTCTTCCTAACCCTCCCGTACACCAAAGCAGTGGTTTTCCCCCACATATGGGGTATCAGCGTACTCAGGAGAAATTGTACAACAAATTTCATGGTGAAATTTATCCTGTTACCCTTATGATAATGCAAAATTAGGGGATGAAAAACATTTTTTGTGGGAAAAATGTGAACATTTTATTTTTACAGCTCAATATTATAAACTTCTGTGAAGCACCTGGGGGTTCTAGGTGCTCACCACACATCTAGATAAGTTCCCTAAGGGGTCTAGTTTCCAAAATGGTGTCACTTGTGGGGGGTTTCCACTGTTTAGGCACATCAGGGGCTCCCCAAATGCAACATGGCGTCCGCTAATTATTCAAACAAATTTTACATTCAAAAAGTCAAATGGCGCTACTTCCCTTTCAAACCCTGCCGTGCGCCCAAACAGTGGTTTGCCTCCACATATGGGGTATCGGCGTGTTCAGGAGAAATTGCACAACAAATTTCATGGTGCAATTTATCCTATTACCCTTATGATGATGCAAAATTAGGGGATGAAAATTTTTTTGTGGGAAAAATGTGAAAATTTTATTTTTACAGCTCAATATTATAAACTTCTGTGAAGCACCTTGGGGTTCAAGGTGCTCACCACACATCTAGATAAGTTCCCTAAGGGGTCTAGTTTCCAAAATGGTGTCACTTGTGGGGGGTTTCCACTGTTTAGGCACATCAGGGGCTCTCCAAACGCAACATGGCGTCTAATTATTCAGACAAATTTTACATTCAAAAAGTCTAATGGCGCTCCTTCCCTTCCGAACCCTGCAGTGCGCCCAAACAGTGGTTTTCCCTCACATATGGGGTATCAGCGCGCTCAAGAGAAATTGCACAAAAAATTTTGGGGTCCATTTTTTCCTGTTACCCCTGTGAAAATAAAAAAATTGGGTCTAAAGTAACATTTTTGTGAAAAAAGTTAAATGTTAATTTTTTTCTTCCACATTCCAAAAATTCCTGTGAAGCACCTGAAGGTTTAATAAAGTTCTTGAATGTGGTTTTGAGCACCTTGAGGGGTGCAGTTTTTAGAATGGTGTCACTTTTGGGTATTTTCTGTCATAAAGACCCCTCAAAGTGACTTCAAATATGATGTGGTCCCTAAAAAAATGTTTTTGTAAATTTTGTTGGAAAAATGAGAAATCGCTGGTCAACTTTTAACCCTTATAGCTTCCTAACAAAAAAAAATTTTGGTTCCAAAATTGTACTGATGTAAAGTAGACATGTGGGAAATGTTATTTATTAACTATTTTGTGTGACATATCTCTCTGATTTAAGGGCATGAAAATTCAAAGTTTGAAAATTGCAAAATTTTCAACATTTTTGCCAAATTTCCGATTTTTTTTCACAAATAAACGCAAGTGATATCAAAGAAATTTTACCACTATCATGAAGTACAATATGTCACGAAAAAACAATCTCAGAATCAGGGGAATCCGTTGAAGCGTTCCAGAGTAATTACTTCATAAAGTGACAGTGGTCAGAATTGTAAAAATTGGCCCGGTCACGAAGGCAAAAACAGGCTCTGGTGCGAAGTGGTTAAAGAGATCCTCAAGTTGTGGGGAGGCCATGTTTCCATCCCTGGTTGGAGAATGTGTCTAGACCTCAGGTTGGATCACATGAGCGTATAAAAAATCATTCAGAGCTTCATCTAGAAAATCCGGGCAATATTTTTCTCACCGTTTTTTACAGCCGTTATTAATCTTACACAGAACCATTTACAGAATTACAATGTATCTGTAAAAATCGGATGCCATACTGTGGCTCCATATGGGATCCATTTTTATTATTTTTTTTGCTCACCCATAGGTTTGGGTGAGTCTCATCTGATCTACAGAAGAACCTAGTGCACGCTGCAATTTATTTTCATGCAGATTCGGTCTTCATCTGCACTGCGCTATTGAGTAACATTGGACTGAGTGCTGTTTTTTTTTTTTTTTTTTTTTTTTATACAGACAGCGCTCAAACCAAACATACGGTCATATGAACGAGACCAAACTGTTATGGTGTCGCCTGGTGTTTAGATTCTTTCTCAAAACTACCTTTTCATTTTCCCATTTCTGGTGAGAAGAAGCCTCATCTAGCTGATGGGGCTGAGCCTGTGTGACCCCCGCACTGCACACGTATGGCGGCACAGCGTGCTAAGGCGACGTAATGTGTGCAGGGGCTTAGTGTCCAAGCTTATGGCTGTGACCTCTGGTGGGTGTCACTCTGTGGTTAGAGATTTCCGTACAGCGCAGATCTCGGGCCTCAGTCCCTACTGCTGTCATTCACAGGAGAGGGCAAACTCCATTGTGAGAGGCTGATCTCTTCCCCTCTCTGTACAAACGGCTCCACCATGACACCGTCTTCTCCTGTCACATTGGGCTCCGGACGACCTCGTTTTTCCTCATATACTACAATCATGGCAGCTCAGTGGTTAGCACTGCAGCCTTGCAGCAATGGGGTCCTGGGTTCAAATCCCACCAAGGACAACATCTGCAAGGAGTTTGTATGTTCTCCCCGTGTTTTCGTGGGTTTCCTCCAGGTTCTCCGGTTTCCTCCCACACTCCAAAGACATACTGATAGGGAATCTAGATTGTGAGTCCCAATGGGGACAGTGCCCATAATGTCTGTAAAGCACTGTGGAATTAATGGCGCTATATAAGTGAATAAAATAAATAAATGTACAACAGCAGGGGGTAAAGGAGCGATGCGACTTGTGCATAAAGTGTGCAAGAAAGGAACATACAATGTCCTGCAAGGTGACGGTCATTCGTCTTGGTCTATATCTTTGTAAAACAGGCCGTTTTTCTCTCACATCTTCCATTTCACCTTCCTTTTTTTTTTTTTTTTTTTTCTACTTATCCATTTTTAAAAACTGACACCGGCAGACTAGACTGTCAGACCTGGATCAGTGAAAAACAGATGACACTCGGCTGGAGTTCTGCAGTACAAAGTCTGTATTTTGGTTTTCATCGATGCTATACAGATCCTCCTAGACTTTAACGCTTTCCCTCCACAGCCAATTCTCCTAATTTTTTTATTTTTCCGTCCACATAGCTGCAATGAGGGCTTGTTTTTTAGCTGGACAAGTTGTACTTTTGAATGACCTCATTAGTTGCATCGTATAGTGCACTGGAAATGGGAAAAAAATTCCAACTGCTGTGAAATTGCAACAAAAAAGTGCAATTCCATCACTTATTTTTTTTATGTACTATGTTCACTATACTGTGAAACTAATAAGACAATATCATTCTCCAGGTCCGCAAGATTACGCAGATACCAAACATGTATAGTTTTTCCTGAAAAAAATTGGATATTTGTAAACAAAAAAAAAAAAAAGTTAAATTAAATTTTGCTTGTCTCCACCACTGTCCGAGACCTGTAACATTTTCAGTTTTTGGAATATGGGGCCGGGTGAGGACTTATTTTTTTGCTCCGAGCTGACGTTTTTACTGATACCATTTTGGGGTAGATGCAATGTTTTGATTTCCTCTTATTGCATTTTATTGCCAAAAAAAACTAATTCTGGTTTTTCTAATTTTTTTCTCATTACGCAGTTTACTGATCAAATTAATTCTATATTTTTATAGACCGGACTTCTACCTATACAGCAATACCAAATATGTGTTTTTTTTATTATTTTTAATGGAGGGGATGGGTGATTTTAACGTTAATATATATTTTTTTTTTTCTTCATATCTTTAGAAACCCTTTTTTTCTTGCTTTTTACTTTTATTTAATAGTTCCCTTAGGAGACTTGAAGCTGTGATCATCTGAACGCTTGTGCTATACATAGCAGGGCATCAGCACTGCTATGTATAGCAAAAATCATAATCTCCTATGAACATGAGCTACAGGCTGGCTTTTCACAGGGGTCCCTTTTTGACAGGCACGGAGGTCTTCAGCAGTCCCCTAGCTGTCATAGCAAGCCATTGGTGCCCCACAATCACGTCATGGGCGAGCTGATGGGCGTATAGAATGACGCTCCCTGCCTGCATGTATTAAATGCCGCTGTCCGAGATTGACAGTGGCATTTAACAAGTTAATAGCTGTGAACTCCTCTCCGCTCCAGGCACAACTGTTAATAATTCAGCCAGGATATATGTGGGCTTGGCGTGCGAGTTTGCATCAAAGTCAGGGACCCAACATATAGTGAGTATAGAAAGTATTCAGACCCCTTTACATTTTTTCACTCTGTTTCATTGCAGCCATTTGGTAAATTCTAAAAAGCTAATTTTTTTTTCTCATTAAAGTACACTCTGCACGCCATCTTGACTGAATAAAAACAGAAATGTAGAAATTTTGCAAATTTATTAAAAAAGAAAAACTGAAATATCACATGGTCATAAGTATTCAGACCCTTTGCTCAGTATTGAGTAGAAGCACCCTTTTGAGCTAGTACAGCCATGAGTCTTCTTGGGAATGATGCAACAAGTTTTTCACACCTGGATTTGGGATCCTCTGCCATTCTTCCTTGCTGATCCTCTCCAGTTCCATCAGGTTGGATGGTGAACATTGGTGGACAGCCATTTTCAGGTCTCTCCAGAGATGCTCAATTGGGTTTAGGTCAGGGCTATGGCTGGACCAGTCAAGAATGATCATAGAGTTGTTCTGAAGCCACTCCTTTGTTATTTTAGCTGTGTGCTTAGGGTCATTGTCTTGTTGGAAGGTGAACCTTCAACCAAGTCTGAGGTCTCTGGAAGAGGTTTTCATCCAGGATATCTCTGTACTTGGCCGCATTCATGTTTCCTTCAATTGCAACCAGTTGTCCTGTCCCTGCAGCTGAAAAACACCCCCATAGCATGATGCTGCCACCACCATGTTTCACTGTTGGGATTGTATTGGGCAGGTGATGAGCAGTGCCTGGTTTTCTCCACACATACTGCTTAGAATTATCACCAAAAAGTTCTATCTTTGTCTTATCAGACCAGAGAATGTTATTTCTCATAGTCTGGGAGTCCTTCATGTGTTTTTGTGCAAACTCTATGTGGGCTTTCATATATCTTGCACTGAGGAGAGGCTTCCGTCAGGTCACTCTGCTATAATGGCCCGACTGGGGGAGGGCTGCAGTGATATTTGACTTTGTGGACCTTTCTCCCATCTCCCTACTGCATCACTGGAGCTCAGCCACAGTGATCTTGGGGTTCTTCTTTACCTTTCTCACCAAGGCTCTTCTCCCACGATTGCTCATTTTGGCTGGACTGCCAGGTCTAGGAAGACTTCTGGTGGTCCCAAACTTCTTCCATTTAAGGATTATGGAGGCCACTGTGCTCTTAGGAACCTTGAGTAATGCAGAAATTCTTTTGTAACCTTGGCCAGATCTGTGCCTTGCCACAATTCTGTCTCTGAGCTCCTTGGGCAGTTCCTTTGAGCTCATGATTCTCATTTGGTCAGAAATGCACTGTGAGCTGTGAGGTCTTATATAGACAGGTGTGTGCCTTTCCAAATCAAGTCCTATCAGTTTAATTAAACATAGCTGGACTCCAATGAAGGAGTAGAACCATCTCAAGGAGGATCACAAGGAAATGCCCAGCATGTGACTTAAATATGAGTGTCTGAGCAAAGGGTCTGAATACTTATGACCATGTGATATTTCAGTTTTTCTTTTTTAACCATCTAGTTCAACCCATAGCTACCTGCCCCACCACTTCTAGTATGGCACACATGTTTGACCTCCACTCTATTCATTATCTGTGGGACTGCTGGAAGTCGTGGAGTTCTGTACTTGGCTTTCAACAGCAGTCTCATAGACCCTCAATGGAACGGAGGTTGAGCATGCGCTTCTCCACTCCATTCTTGATGAGACTATGAAGAGCCCATTTCCTGGGACTCTCACCGTTCACAATAAATTTGGCGTATTCTGTGGGGATAACGTACAATTTTGCTAATCACTTTTTAAAGTGGTTGTCCCACGAACAAAATATGTTTTAATTAACAGAACCTAGAATAATAATAAGTTCCACAATTGGATGTGTTAAAAATATTTCTGTGCTGACATAATCTGATAATTTGAACGTGCAAAGCTGTTCCAGTTCATGGTCTGTGCATACTACAGCTCCTTACCAGGGGAGGAAGCATAAGAGAGTGTATAGAAGACACAGCAGGGGATTGTAGCTGTTGCTTTCTGTGAGGTAACACATTCGGCTGCCTGTTTTATCACAGGAGTGAGTGTTTCTGCCACGTCACCAGATTTCTAAGCTCATCATAACTTTAAATGATTTAAGAGCTTAGTAGCTCCTACATCACTGACTTGATTTATTAAGAGCTCAGAGGGCTGGAGACACAACAGAAACACTCGCTGCTGTGATAAAACAGGCAGAGAAATGTGTTACCTTACATAAAGCAGCAGTAGAGGATTAATACTATGCAAGTGAAAAGAAACACCCAATGTTTGTTTTGCATTTAATATCTCTATTGACTGCAAACATCCAGCCTCTGTTTTTTCTGCCAAAAATCTGCAATTTAACTAAAGACGCTGTGTCTAGAGGCATCCCAATAGAGCCCTGACACATGGGACACATTTGGGGTCAGGTTCTAATGGTGTAACCCCAGTAATGTCTGTGACACAGCCTATTACCCATTCATTATAAATGCCTCTAATATTCCCCTACTGATAGTGTTAGTTTCTCATTAGGCTTTGTAGATCCACTAGGGATCCTAAATTCTGTGCTATACTGATCCTTATTATATCAAGTCTTGGAGTATGACGACTTCACAAGTCCTAGTTTCATGGCCCAATTCCATAATACATGGACAGTCCAGGACTACAAGACTGGAGCAACGAATAGGTGTTTTCTTCATGTTACAACCCCGGTTACAAAGCTTAGCATAGCCACATATGTGATGGTTGGTCCTGTATGTGAGTTGGTTTGGTCAAGGTAAAGGCAGATTTCATAATGACTACACAAGGGATATCCTTCCCATGTATAGATGATTGATGGTGGATTTAACTGACCTGTTTGGGGGTTTCCTTAGGCTGAAATTGGACGTCCGTGAAATAGAATCCAAGTACAGAAAACCTGTCCGGATCAGCCGCGATTCTCCTGACCCAGACAGATCATCTTCATAGGCATATATGAGGTTGCTGAGTGCGGGTCTTGAGGCCTATGGCTGGCCGTACTTCTACAGTGTTTCATGGACGTCTGGATTTGGCCTTATTGGTTTGCATAGTTGTGATTTGCAGACAGTTTGCAGCTTATTCCCAGGCTATTTTTTGTATATATCCCCCTCACATTACTTGTTGCTTTCCCCTACAGACCCCTCTAGAAAAAGCACAAGGTGCAAAGAACAAAGGAAACAAATATTTTAAAGCTGGGAAATATGACCAGGCCATTCAGTGTTACACTGAGGCCATCAGTTTGTGTCCTCCAGAGAAGAAGGTAGACTTGTCTACGTTCTACCAGAACAGAGCTGCAGCCTATGAGCAACAGGTAAGAAAATAACCCACATGGGACTTTTTCCTTTTATCTTTTTGAAATAACTGCAGTTGTAAATTAGTTTTTGGGGTTTTTTTAGTTTTTTTTTTTTTTTTTTTTTCATATTCTTATCAGTAACAATTGGAAGGAAACCACATAAAGCTCCGCCAGCAGCAGGGTGTCCTTTTTTTTTTTTTATGGATATGTCGTTGAGTTTTGCAGCACTCGGTGTAAGTGCAGCGATTATAAGATTGTTCGCCCTCAAGTTTTTGCCTGACAAATGATCTTTTTGGTTGAAATTGTTCATTGTCACCCATTTTTCATAATGAATTTTGGGAACCTTGTCGTTGAAATCTAACACAATATTGGGCCCCATTTATTAATACTGTCTGACAGTAACATTGGCCTTGTTGCCCACAGCGAATAATCAGAGCTCAGGTTTTTGGGTTGTTTTTTGCGCCATCAGTTAAATCCTTTCCCGGCACAACTTGTTTTTGAGTCTCATCTCTCTCTTTTTTGAGGGTTTGTTGAAAGGTATAATTTTCAAATTTGTCAAATTTTTTATTCATTTTTTACAGCATTAATCATGCAAGATAACTAACATGATATTTTAATATTTTGGATTGTTACGAATGTGGCAATACCAATTATATAGATTATTCTTTTAGATTTATCAATTTTGTAAGTCATCGGTTTAAAGAGTTTCCTCTTTTTTTATTTCTGTTTATATTTTTAAATTTCTTCTTTTTTTTTTTTTTTTTTTTGTCTTTTAGCAAACGTGGAAAGAAGTCGTCCAGGACTGCACTAAAGCAGTGGAACTAAATCCCAAGTATGTGAAAGCCCTATTCCGACGGGCAAAGGCGCATGAAAGGCTTGAAAACAAGAAAGAGTGCTTAGAAGGTAGATCCTCACTACAACTACTAGTTCCTTCACATCTGGACAAAACGTATGAAGGTTTAGGGACCTCGTGTCATCAATTTAGCATAGACCCGTGACAAAGCCAAATCAATAATTTTTGGTTAGGGAGTGACTGCTGCACATCTAGGGTAAGACCAAGCTGGCTGAGCGGCAACACTCATCCCACTCGTGGTGGCCATTGGCCGCACAATTGCTGTTTCTTTACCGTAAAGCCGTTGGCCACATGTGCGGTCTTTCCATTTAAGAGGGAAAAAAAAGGTGCAAATGAGTCCGAACTTGCACACATTGCTTGAGTTTTTGCTGTACCCTTTAGTAAGTTAGAGCTCCTCTTAGTTTTTTACTTTTGTAAGTAAAACTGGTTCCGTCCCCCCCAAACCCCTGGCAGTCACTGCTTGCCCCTTCCTTCGCAGTACATGCTTTTCCCTGCTCTCGGTTGTCACATCACGGCCTCACCTCCTCCTTTCTTACTCTTTAGGGATGACCCTTCTGACAGAAATCTACTTACAAGTAGTCTTTTGCTGGCAGCTGTGTGAAGCTTCCTGTATTTTGACAACTGCACAATCGGTGACAGCTCGGAGCTCCGTACATTGTGTACTGAGGCAGAAACGCCAATCATCAATTGCGTGAAGCGCCCGGAGCAAAGCTTCCTTGCCATGGCTGATTTTCTGTTTAATGTGGCTAAAATTAAGAGCTGATGTAGATCAGCTCTTTCGAGAAGCCCTTTCCTTTAAGAATCATAATGTTAGAGTTGGAAGGGCCCTCCAGGGTCATCTTGTCCAACCCCCTACTCAATGCAGGAGTCACTAAACCATCTCAGACAGATGTCTGTCCAGCCTCTGTTTGAAGACTTAAATTGAAGGAGAACTCACCACCTCTCGTGGCCGCCTGTTCCACTCATTGATCACTCTCACTGTCAAAAAGTTTTTTTCTAATCTGTATTTTCTCATATTCAGTTTCATCCCATTGCTTCTTGTGTTTCCATGTGCAAATGAGAATAAGGATGATCTCTCGACACTGTGACATCCCTTCAGATATTTGTAGATGGCTATTAAGTCTCTCCTTATCCTTCTTTTTTGCAAGCTAAACATTCCCAGATCCTTTAACCATTCCTCGGAGGAAATAGTTTGCAGTTCGCTCACCATCTTGGTAGTTCTTCTCTGAACTTGCTCCAGTTTATTGGTTTTTTTTTAATGTGGTGCCCAGAACTGGACACAGTATTCCATATGAGGCCTGACCAAAGAGGAGTATAAGGGGATAATTACTTCATGTGATCTAGACTCTATGCTTCTCTTATTAAATCCCAGAACTGTGTTTGTTTGCTTTTCTTGCTGCTGCATTGCACACAGACTCATGTTCAGTCTGTGATCTATTAGTATACCCAAGTCTTTTTCACACGTGCTGTTGCTTAGTTCTATTCCTCCCTTTCTGTTTTTCATGCCCAGATGTAGAATCTTGCATTTCTATCTGTTAAATACCATTATATTAGTCGCTGCCCATTGTTCAAGCTTATCTAGATCCTTCTGAATCCTTTCTCTCTCTTCTCTAGTATTAGCTATCCCTCCTAGCTTTGCATTGTCTGCAAATTTGATTAGTTTATCTTCAGTTCCCTTATGTAGATCATTTATAAAGATGTTGAACAACACAGGGCCCAGGACAGAGCCTTGTGGTACCCCACTTGAAACATTCTTCCAATTGGATGTTCAACCATTTATGACCACTCTTTGGATCCGATCACTGAGCCAGTTATGAATCCACCTAACCATAGCCTTGTCAATCCCATACTTGGTCATTTTGTCAATAAGGATAGTATGAGATACTTTAGCATAGTGGTATGTCTCTTCCCAGGAGAAATGTGAGGGCACTCTGCTTTAATGGGGAGGAGCGTTTCTTTTTTTGATTTCTGTACACTCATTTCTTGTATCTGTCAGAAGTCATCAAGCTCTCGCACACTGGGATACATGAGAATAGAAAATAAAAGTGACTCGTCTACAACCTCATGCTGTTGTATCTTGTGTCTGTAGATGTCACTGCCGTTTGCATCTTGGAAGGATTCCAGAACCAGAACAGCATGCTGCTCGCAGATAAAGTACTTAAGCTGCTTGGGAAGGAAAAAGCCAAAGACAAATACAAGGTATTGCTGGATAAGAGTGACACGAGTATGTCTTAAAGGTGTATTCCAATGTTATAAATGAGTAAATCACTAGGATATGCTGTAACTTTGTGATCGGTGGGGGTCCAACCCTAGGGACACTCGATGATCTTGTGAGTGAGGCTGCGTGCCCACTATGCGTTTTTCAAGCATTTTTGCCGCGCCAAATGAGCGCTGATCAGCTTTGTATATCCTCTTTTGGTGCTCGTTGTGGCCAGGAATCTTACTTGCCTAATTTATGTATTTTCTGCTTCTAGAACAGGGAGCCACTGATGCCTTCACCACAGTTTATCAAATCCTATTTTAGCTCTTTCACGGACGATATCATCTCCCAGCCCCTGCACAAAGAAGAGAAGTCAGATGAGGATAAGGATAAAGAAGGAGAAGCCGCTGTGGTCAAGGAGAAGTAAGTCGCTGCTAATGCCTGTACACAAGATAACGGTCAGCCGAAGCCATACATGTTTATTCAGTAGAGGTCAGTCCCATGTGCCTGCACCTCCTCTTCAGTCTTAGTTTTTTATGCACATCAGGCTCTGTTTATGTCTCATTGGGGGGCTCCTCAACGCTTAACTCAGATTTACCACTTTGTGTAGCTGGGCTGTGGAGTCGGTATGCCAAACCTCCGGCTCCTCAATTTCCATGACACCAACTCCGACTCCCTCATACATGACTCATGTTTAAGTGATAAATTTACTGTAGCACAGATTCATCTTCGCTAAAAGTCTAGACCCTTAGATCAGATCAGGTATAGGACAGACATTCATAGGACATTTCATAACTTTCCCAAATTCTTGTGAAAAAATATTCCCCACAAACTACATTGGGCTACTGTACCCAATTTATTATACACTGCTCAAAAAAATAAAGGGAACACTTAAACAACAGAATATAACTCCTAGTAAATAAAACTTCTGTGAAATCAAACTGTCCACATAGGAAGCAACACTGATTGACAATCAATTTCACATGCTGATGTGCAAATGGAATAGACAATAGATGTAAATTATTGGCAATTATCAAGACCCACTCAATAAAGGAGTGGTTCTGCACGTGGGGACCACAGACCACATCTCAGTACCAATGCTTTCTGGCTGATGTTTTGGTCACTTTTGAATGTTGGTTGTGCTTTCACACTCGTGGTAGCATGAGACGGACTCTACAACCCACAGAAGTTGCTCAGGTAGTGCAGCTCATCCAGGATGGCACATCAATGCGAGCTGTGGCAAGAAGCTTTGCTGTGTCTGTCAGCGTAGTGTCCAGAGGCTGGAGGCGATACCAGGAGACAGGCCAGTACACCAGGAGACGTGGAGGGGGCCGTAGGAAGGCAACAACCCAGCAGCAGGACTGCTACCTCCGCCTTTGTGCAAGGAGGAACAGGAGGAGCACTGCCAGAGCCCTGCAAAATGACCTCCAGCAGGCCACAAACTGTTAGAAACCGCCTCCATGAGGGTGGTATGAGGGCCCGACGTCCACAGATGGGGGTTGTGCTCACAGCCCAACACCGTGCAGGACGCTTGGCATTTGCCACAGAACACCAGGATTGGCAAAGTCGCCACTGGCGCTCTGTGCTCTTCACAGATGAAAACAGCTTCACACTGAGCACATGTGACAGACGTGACAGAGTCTGGAGACGCCGTGGAGAGCGATCTGCTGCCTGCAACATCCTTCAGCATGACCGGTTTGGCAGTGGGTCAGTAATGGTGTGGGGTGGAATTTCTTTGGAGGGCCGCACAGCCCTCCATGTGCTTGCCAGAGGTAGCCTGACTGCCATTAGGTACCGAGATGAGATCCTCAGACCCCTTGTGAGACCATATGCTGGTGCGGTTGGCCCTGGGTTCCTCCTAATGCAGGACAATGCCAGACCTCATGTGGCTGGAGTGTGTCAGCAGTTCCTGCAAGATGAAGGCATTGAAGCTATGGACTGGCCCGCCCGTTCCCCAGACCTGAATCTGATTGAGCACATCTGGGACATCATGTCTCGCTCCATCCACCAACAGACTGTCCAGGAGTTGGCGGATGCTTTAGTCCAGGTCTGGGAGGAGATCCCACAGGAGACCATCCGCAACCTCATCAGGAGCATGCCCAGGCGTTGTAGGGAGGTCATACAGGCACGTGGAGGCCACACACAATACTGAGACTCATTTTGACTAGCTTTAAGGACATTACATCAAAGTTGGATCAGCCTGTAGTGTGTTTTTCCACTTTAATTTTGGGAGTGACTCCAAATCCAGACCTCCATTGGTTAATAAATTTGATTTCCATTGATGATTTTTGTGTGATTTTGTTGTCAGCACATTCAACTTTGTACAGAACAAAGTATTCAATGAGAATATTTCATTCATTCACATCTAGGATGTGTTATTTGAGTGTTCCCTTTATTTTTTTTGAGCAGTGTATATTTTTTCTTTTACCTTGTCCTAGGATGGGACATCAACTTTCACTGACCTGATCGCTGATCTAGTGCCCTGCAATCAGGTAATCGCACACAGGGAGGAGGCATGTCAGGTCCTGCTCTGAGCAGGAGCTTACAGGCCACCATTCCTGGGTAGCCCTGCGACCATCTGTCGTTGTGCTGATCGGAGTAGAGAGAGAGAGCTCCTTAGCTCTGCTGTGTCGATCAGTGTCGCTTTCAGTAATGACAGTGGCATCACAGGGGTTAAATGCCCACAATTGGCTCTGATCGTGGGCGTTACCACAGGGTCCCCGCTCTCATATAGCTCTGACACCCGATTTTGATCGCTTGAATGAGACCATGTATTCGTCATGCCGTACATGTGTGGTGTTGTGCGGGACCTCCCACAGTGCTGTACATGTACGGCAGATGTTGTTAAGGGGTAAAAAGAAGTTGTATTTTAAGACTGAACATGTGCACAGCAGTCTCGTTTTGACATTGCTGCGCACTGTTCTTTTTTTGAGTCAGGCTTGCAGTACTTTTTCATGTGGATTCCGGAATTCCATTGTAAGATGTAAATCTTGCAATTTATTTACTCTAAATGGGCGTTCTGGTATGTTACATGGAAGCTTGGTGCTCATCTGTGCCTCCTGCAAATATCAGATAATGTAAACTCTTGGTTAGGCTGAATCTACACATCCTTATTATGTGGCCCATACTCAGACCACAATACCCAGTACGATCGTGGGTCTAATTGCCCCTGAAGCATATGTGAGGCCATTAGTAGACATGCAGCCGGGCCAATTATTAAGGTTTGAGCACAGACTTGTGAATTCATTTTTAATGTTACATTAAAAAAAAAGGGATAATGTAAAAATCCCCATTTAGTGTCCATTTACATGTGGGAAAGATCCTCAACTTGTAGATGAGATTTGTTTCATTTCCTCTTCATTGTGCAATGTGTACATCCAGCCTTTTTACCTTTTTTTTTTTTTAACTTCTGTGTTCAGATCCGGTTATTTAAAAGCCAAACAATACATGGAAGAGGAAAACTACGACAAAATAGTCAGTGAATGCACAAAAGAAGTGGAGGCCCAAGGCCGATACATGGCTGAAGCATTACTACTGAGAGCCACCTTCTACCTGCTCATCGGAAACTCTGCTGCTGCCAAACCTGACTTGGATCAGGTTATTGAGCTGGAAGATGCCAATGTTAAGGTAACTAATGAATCAGCTGACAGTCTTATTTGCAAACATTTTAGGAAAAACTGTGTATTGGTGTCACAGGCTCTCCCAGGGATAGCGTGACATTGTCACCTGATCCCTGCAGCCAGTCAGCACTGGCTTTACTCTCCTCTCAATGTAATGCGATCCCTGGAGAAGCCAGTGCTGACACTGCTGGAACAGCGCCTGCACCAGTGGTGAGTATGTGTTATTATTTTACTGGGGAGAAACATGGAGATTCAGAAGGGGATGTCCATGTGGTGGAAACCCCTTTCAGTGTAATACAACATGTTTGGCCTGTAATCTTACACGAACATGTCTTTCCTTTGTGCTTTCTTAGTTACGCGCAAATGCCCTAATCAAACGCGGCAGTATGTATATGCAGCAACAGCTGCCGATGTGGTCTACACGAGATTTCAACATGGCTGCAGACATAGACCCCCAGAATGCAGATGTTTACCACCACAGAGGGCAGGTGAGTGGCCATATTTTTTGATGTTAACTACTTCTTACCAGAATAGTTTATCACTTATATACAGGATTGGAGATAACTACTTCATCGGTCAGGATACCCCACCAGAACAGTGGACGTCTGAGCGGAGCACGTGCACTGCTGCACCATTCATTCTCCATACGACTGCGAGAGATGATGAAGGACAGCACTTGGCTTTCTTCCGCAGTCTCATAGAGAGCGAGTGGAGAAATCGTGCACGTGCTTGACCACCAGTCTAGTAATTATCACCAATCCTTCGAATCGGTGATAAACTCCTCTTACCAAAATACTCTTTTACTCAATAGACGTCTTAGAAAATTATTTAAATAAGCGTCACTGGATATGTTATGATCATTAAAGGGAATCTGAGAGCAGTGTGATGTAGGGGCCGAGACACTGATTCCAGCGACGTCACTAAGCTGCGTTTTGTGGTTTCAATGAAATCAGTGTTTTATCAGTAGGAGATTATCACTACAGGACTAAGTATTCATGCCTCCTGGTCCAACCCCGCAGCCACCACTAATTAGCAGCTTTCTGTCACTATACATTACACAGAAAGCAGCCACAGTGGTGTGGGCGGAGCTATACAGGGCTCTGTATTCTGAGCTCTGCTAGACCTGCAGCAGAGAAAACTGATTGCATCACAACTGCTGCACCCAGTAACCTAAGTGATGCATCGCTGGAATCAGGGTCTCTGTCACTACATCATGCTGCTGTCGGATTACATAGTAAAACCCTTCTGACTTTCCCTTTTAATACGATTTTGTGCTTCAGCTCAGTATGCTTTTACTATCATTTAAAAAAATAATTTTAGATTTTTTTTTTTTTATACAAAATTATAAATGTCTGTATTTTGTAAGCTTTATAAGTCAGTGATCTATATTTGTAACAGGAGTAGATTATAAGATGCTGCTGAAGCAGCAATTGTAAGATTGTCCCTTTATTTACAGCTAAAAATCCTGCTAGACCAAGTGGATGAAGCGGTTGCAGACTTTGATGAATGTATTCGATTGCGACCAGATTCTGCTTTGGCTCAAGCACAGAAATGCTTTGCATTAGTGAGTATTGGCCTATGCAGGTCTCCGGTGTATGAAGACAGTGATACTCGCTCCTGGTATTAAGATTCAGAATTGAATCTGTCTTTTTGTTTATCTACTATTTTTGTGGTTCTTTTTACCTGTTTTTCATTTGAGCCTTATTCTTCTTTTGACTTGCACCATTTTTTTTTAAGCCCATGTTATGATTGCCCTTTTATGTTCGCCAGTTTGAGAGAGATTTGGGGGTTTTCAGCTGATTTCTTCAATTGCAGCATTGTAAAATATATTGCAAAATGTTTGCACAAATGCCCTTCAGTTTTATGTAGGCCTGGAATTTTTACTCAAATTTAGTGACATTTCAGCTGAACATACCACATTTGGCGCAAAAAGTCACAAAAAAAAGATTAGCGGTAAAAATAAACAGCATTTTTGATTTTGTACACTGTGCAACTATCATGTGCATCATTTTGAAGAACTTGTTAAAAAAAAATGATTACCGTAACAAAAATAAAAAAGAAAAGTGACTTGAAAAAATGCAAATGATGAATTGGGCCACAAATATTTGTACTATTTTTTTATAAAAAAAAACAAACTGAAACCGCCTCAGTATGATCTGCCACCAGATTTATTAAAACAAACTTAATACATTATTAAATAGATCTTAGACTTGATGAGACTGGTGTACTTGCATAGAAAATCTATATCAAATTGGCTGCATGATCCTAATTTTATAATAAGATAGCTGGACCGTATAGAGCGTGTAAAATTGTGCAACCAACAAGAAGCAGCGAGTTTTATTTAAGGGTTGTTTGGATAACATTCTGTGGGAGTCCTAAAGTGCCAACGTGGCCATACAGCATTCACGTTAAGGAGTTATCTAGTACTTTTATGGTCAAATTGGTGTGGTTGCACCATTAAGTGCCGTCTGGATGTGATCCTTTGCGGAGCAGATGTATCTCCATCAACTACATAGTGACCGCAGCCGGGTACATCAGATTCACTCCCATTTATCCGATAAGGGGGGATGTGCAGTACCGGGCTTCGGCCACCATACGGTTGATGGCGCTGTGCTGTTACGCTCCGCAGTTGATCACATCCAGCCGACAACAGCTGTATGGCTGGGAAGCAAGGTGTCACACCACCACTGATCTGATATTGATAACTTATCCTAAGGATAGATCATCAATATAAAAGTAACTGACAACCAACCAGTTTAGCGTAACTAAACTTTTTTTTAACTAGAAATTTAATTTGAATACATTTTGTAATGGGGTTGATTAACCTGTTAGGCAGCGTTCACAGGTACTCCTGCACAGCACCCTCACACAAGGATACAGAGTTTGCAGGAGCGAGGGTCCCGGTACTCTTCTAAGGAAAGCAGACAGGCAATCTGTGTCCCTGGTGGCAAGCGTAACATGTGAAGTCACGGTTAGAGCGCTGTGCACACCCTGCTCCTGCACTCCTCACTGTGACTGCCATATACAAGGAGTGCGTGCACTATGGACTGCTTTCCCCGCTCTCATGGTTGGCAGATCTGTACAGATACTGATCTATGCACTTTGTAATGCACACTACAGCAGCTATTTTCTCCATATAGGCAGCAGGAAAGGATAATTATCCCTACTACAAAATGTATTCAAATTGCATTTTTAGTTTTAATACAAAGAAAAAAAAGTTTAGTTATTATATAAATTCTCCACTGAAATCTTAGCTTTCCGTTGAGTCATCAATTGTTAACGTTCCTCGCTGCCGAGTAGTCGGCAGTGTATGATGGGGGCAGCTGCACGTGGATAAAAGTATTGAGAAGTTATTAATGTCTCTTATCCCTCTCTTCTAGTACCGTAAAGCCTATACTGGCAGCAATCCACTTCAGATCAAAGCTGCAATGAAAGGGTTTGAAGATGTCATTAAGAAATTTCCAAAATGTGCGGAGGGCTATGCCCTTTATGCCCAGGTAAAGCATTGGCATGGCATTCATGTGCCCTAGTAAGACATATGGAAAGTTGTTATCCAGGTGGGAGAATCCTTTAACGGGTTAGTCTCCTGCTTTCTGTCCTAGTGCAATATTCCAGATACTCCATAAACTGCACATGATTGGAAAACTGCATATAATCTATGGCATTGCTGGGTGCCACTGCAACTATGAAGTCCACCCCGACAGCCAGGGTTTGTTTTCTGACACTTAGGCATTTACCGTCCAGGTGCTGTCACTCCTGTCACTCTCTGCTCAATGCCTGGAGCTGGGTTATGCTGTTGTCATTATGTACAGTATTTACTGATGGTCAATAGCTTTCATCCCTGTACATGAGACTCTGCATAGAGGTGGGATAAAAATACACTCAATATTGTAATTGCAACACCGAGAAGGAAAAGTCATTGAATTATGGAAATCGCGGGATGGCTGGACATGTTAATGATATGCAAATCATGGAAAAATATTGTTCAAAACTTCTCAGTTTATTCAGAATAGAGTATGAGCGTCACATGCAGAAACTATGCGCTATCAGTGAGGTTATTAACTGTTGTCCGAGTAATGTTTTGCCACAATAAATGCACTTGGGCAAATCATCAAGATCCGCTGCTGGCAGCTCTCTTTGTACCATGGCCTGCAGCGTCTCTGGATTTGTCTCCCGTTAAGCACATCTGGGACGTCATTGGACGGCAGGTGCAAAGGAAGCTGCCAGCAACGGATCTTGATAATTTGCCAAAATGCCTTCAGTGCGGCACAACATTCCTCAGACAACGATTAATGACCTCATTCATAGCAGCCAAGACCTGTAAGTGTGGGGATTTCAGCATCTGGCGCTCATACTTGATATTGAAGAAATGGAAATGTTTTGAAAATATAATTTCCATTTTTTTCATCATTTGCAGATCAGTAACCTGTCTATCCATCCTGTGATCTCCATAATTCAAGGACTTTTCCTTTTTGGTGTTGTAATTTTATTGCTGAGCAGTGTATTTCTGTAAAACCTGTTGGTTTTCTGATGATCACCCACAGACTAAGTCACGCTAGGTCCCGTTGTTCTGCTGTTCCCACCCTGCCATCTGTGCGTCAGGTGTAGGATGTCGGGATTCGCTTAGAAAATGTCACTTTTTCTCTAATTTGGAGACTGAGAACTGCTGTCTCCTTGGATACAGATGTCCTTGTTAGATTGGAATGAAGTTTTTATTTTTTTTATGCTTTCTCATGTCATTGCACACTGCCGTGTACATGTAATGGGGAAATCAGATCATGTCCTTGGACAAATGCCAAAAGAAAGTACACCCTTTTTTTTCCAGTACTGATGACCACCACAGGAAAAAAAAAACCCGTTGCAGTCTTTATATAAAATAAGAATACAGCTGGTATGAAGCGTCACATCAGAGTATTTCCTGATGGATGCATCAGATGTGATGTGAATACCGGGTGATATTGGAAGCTCTGGATGATAAATCCTCTGGTGTTCATGTTTGCACAGGCACTAACAGATCAGCAACAGTTTGGGAAAGCTGACGAGATGTACGATCAGTGCATAGATCTTGAACCGGACAATGCCACCACATACGTTCATAAAGGGTAAGTGGTTTCCAATTCATAGGAATATGAATAAAACCCTTTCATGAAATGTCACTGGACACTTGGCTGAACAGATCTGAGCCAATGCAAGGACTAATTGAAACATGTAATTTAATATTTACCCCTTAGGATCTATTCTTGCCTTTATGCTTAGTGCGTCATCACAAGGACCACTATTTGGTGATGTACAGTAGGGTAAAGGAGAAGTTAAAATGAACAGATGATGATTTCAGTAGAATGTGTATGATGGGGGTAGGCTGACCTTACACCTTAAATTGCTGTTAGTAGAAAACCTAATTGATAGCTATTCCTACTTACAATATACACATTCTTAAAAGGGTTGTCTGGTTTCAGAAGAAAAGGTGCAGGTGCTCAGGCGACGCGCACATTGTCATTATTCTGTAGTCCCCATGCAGTCACATAACTGCATGTATGCCATTTGCATACTTGTTATCACGTGCCGACTAGTCTATTGCTCTTCGTTCAATTCCCTTCTACGGAGAGAAGCCGTGAAGACTAGTCAGCACATGATCGTGTGACCACCCACATGGGGAATACAGGGAAATCTCATCACATTCATGATTCTGCAGTCACATGGAGTGCTTGCAACTTTTGTTCTGAGACCGGAGGATCCCTTTAAGCTGTCCATACACTTTAGATAGCTATCTGACTAATGATCATTCAGCCAACAGCTGTCTCTCAGCTCTTGCGTACACAGGACCACTCATCCAAGCACTCCACTGCTCCCTATGAGCTTGCCACTGCTCCTCTGACAGCAACTTGCCTCCATGCCAAACAAAAGGATCGGCAGCCGATATTCATCAGGTCGGATCCTTCTCTATACCGACATCCTATGTCGGGGAAGATTTGTGAAGCCCCTGTACACACTAAAAAAAGCAGTCAGCCAAGCTGGCAGATATTGGCTGACCATCTAATGTGTATGGGGGCCTTTATTAAGCTTAGCTATTAGTGAAGGTTTCCTCCGTCCCTGCCAGACCACTAGGACTTCACTTGAAATCCACCTAAGCCTTGCAGGACATCACAATACAAACTAGTTGGACATCCGCTTCATCCAACATTCATCTAATATGTCCGGTCACCTTTAGAGTATCTCTAACTACCCTAGCCTAGCTGGACTGGAGAACCCAGAACCTGAATTTATTCAGTAAATGTTAGGCACCTTCAGTGCTTTCCTCTATACATTGTAATTTTCAGTTTCCTCCATGATTTTTTTTTCTCTTCTCTTTTACAGCTTACTTCAGCTGCAGTGGAAACAAGATCTTGACAAAGGCTTAGACCTCATCAGTAAAGCCATTGAAATAGATAACAAATGTGACTTTGCTTACGAGACCATGGGGACAATAGAAGTTCAGAGGTAAGTCTGCTGCTTAGGAGTGCGGTGGCTTCTCTAACTTTTATATAAACTCACTAGAAATAGAAAGTCCTGCATCCAATAGAGAAAAATGTGTAACTTTCTTTTCACATATCTAATAGCATTCAGTACATGGTAAGATTAAAAGCACTGATGCATTTCAAGCCCCGGGGGCCCTTACTCATAGCTGGTCCATAAGGCTTGAAATGCATCATAGCTTTTAGAATTGCCATATCTGTATTAGATATCTAATGTGTGCAGACGATCTGGAGCTGCTGCGGGTTTTGACGCTGCGGACTTATGTAGCGTCAAACCCGCAGCGTCCAGATGTTACAGCATAGTGGATGGGATTTGCACAAATCCCATGTCCACTGTGCGCCTCTGTGCAGCCGCGGAAACTGACATGCAGTGCATCTTTCCAGACAGCAGCATGCGGACTTTCCCCATAGACCTAATCTCTATGGGGAAAGTCCGTAGGTTTAAAAAAAAAAAAAAAAAAGAAAGAGGTGGAGCTCATTTGCATATCCGTGCGCTGCTCCTCCGCAACATCTGGGTCGCAGGCTGGGAGATACGTCTGCACATACCCTATGAATAAAACTACAATTCTTTACTGTATTGGATACTGGATTTTCTTTTTCTGCAGTGCTATTTGGGCCGCCCTGCTCCACCGCACAGCCGCACTTACTAAGCTGTTAGTTTCTGCTTCTTACATAGAAACTGTTCTGTGTACAACCACCACACCATATATTTCTGTTCCAGGGGAAATCTGGACAAAGCCATTGACATGTTCAATAAAGCCATCAACTTGGCGAAATCTGAAATGGAAATGGCCCATCTGTACTCACTATGTGACGCCGCTTATGCCCAGACTGAAGTCGCCAAGAAGTACGGCTTGAAGCCTCCAACACTGTAAATGGACTTCCAGCGATGAGCAAATGTGATAACTGCAAAATATTGATCTTTTAAGACAAGTAATTTCTCCCAGAAGAGTTTTTGCATCCAAAACAAAAAGTGGAATGGCGGACCCTCGTTTTTCTGCTTGTGGTGTTGTCATTCATCCCTTCTGTTAGATGTTTTTGGTATTGTGGGGGTGAGGGTGTCTGGGATGATTTCCCTCTGCCGATGTCAAGGGAAAAGTTAGGACACCGCTGCATGAGAACAGGAGGACACAGTTTGCCATGCAAATAAAACTGCTGAATTAAGTTCATTTCTGTTTTGTCAGGGAATGGGTGGTTATCGCGTGAGCAATTTTTCTTAAATTTCATTTTTACTTTTAATATTTTGGTACTTTTTACTGTTTGTTTATTTTTCTTGATTTCTGTTATATATCCTATTCCTCTTGTACATAACTGATCACACCAGACTGATTTTTTTTTTTTTTTTCTTTTAGTGAGTGAAAACCAACTTCTTTTTTTTTTTTTAAAAAGCTGCCAGCTGTGAAAAATAAATAAATGCTTTGCATGCACAACCTTCACCCCAACCTCTGATGAGCAATCATGTGTCTGTTGTAGGTTCCAGATGAGCTGCGATGCCCCCCTACAAGTCTTCGGTCGGGTTCACAGGCATATATGGAGGCAGTTAGTTCAGGGCAGGGGTCCGCCAGTCGGGGCCGGGTATTGCGTTCCGATCACGCACACGTGAACCCAGCCTTGCATTAAGAGCGAGTAAAAAAAAAAAAATTAAACCACAAAGAAATTGACTCCGCATTCATAATATCGTTAAATCGGTTTTGAAATTGTGTAGTTGCCATGGAGCAACCTATAACACGCTACTGTCCTGGAAGTATAGAAATAAAGTGATAACTGGACACACCCTATTGGCATGGGAAATTGTAATGCCAAGTTGTCAATTTATTCATTTAACTCCAGGAAGTATAACGGAGGAACATAAGTATAGATGCCCCATCATTTTTTTTTTTTTTTTTTTGAGAGTGGAGAGTGGTACGTATTTACTTAAAGACGTCAGGAAAACTGATTTAAAAAAAAAAACAGGGAAAAATAAACTAATTTGTTGTGTATTTAGGAACCAGTTTTGGTTCATAGATGCTACCCAAGACACACATATTTCCAGTTCCATAGTCACCACACTTTCACTCTTCGGCTTACCACAAACAGTCTATTCATAAAAATACCAAATTTCAAAGTTATATTAAAGTCAACTCTTGTCATGGATCGAGCCAATCAGAGGTGCTGTGGAGAGGAAGCAGCAATAGCATGAACCAATGACAAGGCAGGAGGCGTGTCTCAGACTACCGCAGGAGCTGGAGCTAAACTGTAGTCCAAGATCACAGCTCTGTCTGAATAGAGCTAAGCTACAAAGCAGGCAAGAAACTGAGAAAAATATGGTGGGTAAGCATTGCCTGTAAGGACGGGATTAAAGATAATTAGCTCCTTTAAGTAGAAGAAAAAAATGCACTAATTTTTGACCACTATTATTTTTTTTTTGTTATATGTAGATAGAATCAGGTAAAAAAAAATGCCATAGGTAAAACATGACGCATCTTGAAAAAGTGCCACAATTAAAAAAGCAGCACTGTGTGTAGCAACTCCTGACCACAACATTTTTTTTTTTGCAAAAAATGCTGTATGTGAAACCAACTCAACCATAGATCTTTTGCTAGTTCTCATTTTGGGCACACAATTAGGCGCATACGCTCGGTAGGTATGTGGCCACAGTCATGTTGGATGCCTAGGCGTCTGCCTACCATAGGGCCCCATGGTAAAGAGGGACTCTGCACGTCTCTGCATATGCCCTCTGAGCAGTCACAATATGCCGAGGACTATCTGCAGAACACACCTTTCTGCCTACATCTGGTGAACGGATCTATAGAAAAGTTACAGTATTCTTCAACGTCTGCTGTAGGCTGAGTGCACAGATGCCGTGTGCCCACGGCCTTCATCTTGAACCCACCTCAAACCTTCTCCTGCTCACAGTCTGGATATCGAATTATCCTTATTCATTGCACTGATTATATTGGGGTCTGTAGGGTTTTTTGTATGTTTGACCACAAGAATAGAAATGCGTATAAATAATACCCGGAACCTAAAAATGCAAGTATGAACAAAGCCCTACTGGGACTCAACACCTAGACTTGGTCTAACACTGCAATAGGTCCATTCATCATTCCCATAAACGCTTTTACCTAGAAGCAGATTAGTTAAGCCATTAAACTACCATTACTAAAAAAAAAGATGTCTGGAAGAAACAAGAAATGTTGGATGGTTTTCCCCTAAAGCTTATAGTGCAGACTTGTCTCCTGTGACGTTTGCAGGAGACTTGGTGCTATTTGTGCAGTTTGTAAAGGTTGTTTCATCGATGATGTTTATGAAGACAATTGTTTATGTACACAGTAATGCAGTAATACCATTTTTAGGTTGTATGGTTTTCCATATAGTGCCCTCTATTTCTGCATACAGTTGGTCATCTTTCGATGGGGTAAAGCTCAAGCTAATTAGTATAGTTCAGGAACTTGGTCATGTCAGGAATCGAGCGGCTACCATCTGATGACCTCATGTTCTTCCCTCTATTGCAGCAGACACATCTTATTTTTTCTAATTGACCTGTAAACTATTTAGGGTCTCCAGAGCTGTCTGAGAAAACTTGTCCCATGGTCCTCAGCCTGTTCCTCCTGTGCAGACGGGGAAAAAGTTGGTCAACAAAACCATCTTTTCTCTAGGACAGTTTAATACCCGAGATCCAGTCTCTTTACCTCGTCTAAATAAAAATAAGGGCTTTTGATAAATGTTCACCACTGTTTACTATAGAGCATTTCTGGCTTCAGATGAGATCTAGGGCGTGTAGGCTTTTACGATGTTTTATTTGCATGGCTTCTTCAATACTTGTTCCTTTCAGTTCTCCGTTACGTAGACGCAGCATGAGCCGAATCCAGCGTGCTTTCCAGGTCTCGGACTGTTTGCCTGCTATTTGAAAGTGCACTAAAACAAATTGTCTGTTTTTTGTTTTTTTTTTCTTTTTGTAAATGATCTTCCCCTCCCAATGATGAAACAAAAAATCCATACCAATAAATATTACAACATAAGTGAATGACTTGTATTATGTTCTTTGGCAAGAGAACCTGCCGTACCTTGTTTGTGAAGGTTCACTGGCTAATGTAATGTGCATTATCTGCTAATAATACTTCATATCTTATCTTTCTGGCCGCCCAGAACTCTGCGGTGAGGAAACTGAATCCCCACAACTTTCATTTAAGAGGAGCAAAAGGATTTGCAAAACACTGGTTTGGCATCCATGTATTTACTCCATGGTGAACTTCCTTAGCTGAAACTCTTAAGGCCAGTGTCCTGGGTGCCTCTGGTATTTATTTTACTCACTTCTATAGCGCCATTAATTCCACAGTGCTTTACAGACATAATCATCACTGTCCCCATTGGGGCTCACAATCTACATGTCTTTGGATAGAAAACAGGAAAAAGAAAAAAAAATCCCTCCTGGTATAGAGGAGCGTACCAAGATGTATCAGGTAGATCACGGCTACAAACAATATTGTCCACAAGACACTAAGAATAAAAATACCTATTGGCACCTAGGAACGGGAACCCTTTCAACAGAAAAAAGAAACTACATGAAGTGATGGAGCATGGTGCGGCATATTTTTACACTTTAAACTTTTTACTGTTTTTAATAGTCCCGTTAGGGGACTTGAAGCTGCAATTATCTGTTCACTTGTGCTATACATAGCAGAGCATCAGCCCTGCTATGTGTAGCAGAAATCCCTATCTCCTAGGAACGCCGACCACGGGCTGGCTTTCACAGGAGGATTGTAATGACGGGCACAGGGGTCATCCGCAGACCACCAGCTGTCACAGCGACTTATAGGCGCCGTGCGATCACATCACGGCTACTCCGATGGGCGGATGAATGACCCGTCCCAATGCCGGCTTGTGTTAAGTGCCGCTGTCAGAGATTGACAGCAGCATTTAATAGGTTAACAGCCACGGGTCTTAGCTGTGGGAAACCCCAGGAAGTGATACCATTTAAAAAAAGAGAAAACTTCACTTCTCAAATTATTTTAAACAGTTGTCAGGAAACGTGTGAACCCTTCAGGTGCTACTCAGGAATTAAAGTAAAGTGGAATGAAAGCAATGAAATATTACACTTTTTTCCTCTTGCAGGAAATTTTTCATTTTAGCAGAAAATGGAACCCAAAAATGTATTAGGCTGTGTGCCCACGATGCGTTTTTTAAGCGTTTCCGCAGCGGCAAAAACGCTTAAACGCATGGTAGAAGGCCTGCCATGTTCCCCAATGATAATCCGCATGTGCTGTGCACATGCTGCGGAAATTTCTGCTGCGGATTATCATTGCGGAAAAAAACGCAGCACTAACAATTATTTTGTGGAATCGCTGCGTTTTCACCGCCATTGACTTGCATTAGAACACGTCCGTTCCGCTTCACTAGATAAGGACATGCGGAATGCACGCGTTCCAATGTGCGGATGGTACCCAGGTCTAAAGGAGAGGAGACTCTCCCCCGGACCCGGGTACCATAGAAACTGTAAAAAAAAAAATAAAGATTATATTTACCTTCTGGCTGCCCCCGCTGCTCTCGTCCTTTCATGCCGGCAGCTAGCGATGGACTGAAGGACCTGCGCTGACGTCATAGTCATGTGACGGGTCACGCGACACTGACGTCGGCAGGTCCTTCAGAGTACCGCTGCCGGCAAGGGAGAACGCAGGGAAGCATGACTGTGGGGGTCATCGGAAGGTAAGTATATATTTATTTTTTACCATTCTTTTACGGTCACCCTCTATAAATCCATGCTGGTTGCATGGATTTATATAGTGTGACCAAGTTGTCAAGCACTTTCCAAGTGATGCTAAAATCGCTTGGAAAGCGCTTGTCAACCCGCATGCGGAAATGCATGTGAAGAACGCTTCACATCCGCATGTCACTGGCAGGAAAAACGCATGTACAATCCGCATGTACAATCCGCATGCGTTTTTTCTGCCAGGGAGATGCAGAAACGCTCAGGAAAAAATCCTGAGCATTTCTGCATCATGGGCACATAGCCTTACGCAGTTTCTCTTGAAAATGGCAATATCACAAACGTGGTAATGTATAGGCACACAGCAGGGTGTGGAAGTGAAGAAGCGCTATTTTTTTTTTTTTTTTTGGAGGGTATATTTGGCTGGAATAGACTGTGGACACCATGTCACATTTGCAGAGTCCCTAAGGTGCAAAAAAGCAGAAACCAGTCACAAGTGACTCCATTTGGAAAACTAGACCCCTCAAGGATGTCATCAGTGGGTATGAGGAGCATTTTTAACCCAAATTTTATAAGATTGCACCATGAAAACGGAAAATTAAAGGGGAATAGAAGATGTTATTAATTTGTTATGCAAATTTTACTGAATGTAACATTTTAGCAGAAAAACTTACATTTTCATAGCCCAATCCTATAAAATTCTGTGAGGTAGTTTATGGGTCAAAAATGCTCACCGCACCCCTAGATGAATTCCTTTGGTGGAGTTTAGGTTCCCAAATTGGGGTTCACTTGTGGGTGTTTCTGCTTTTTTTGGCACCTCAAGGGCTCTGCAAATGCAATATGGTGTCCAAATTTGCTTTACTGTTTGACCACATGGCAGGGATTGGAAGTGAAGGAGCGCTATTCGGTTATTGTAGTGCAGATTTTGTTTGAAAATATTGTGGGTGCTATTAGTAGAGCCTCTGAGGTGCCAGAACAGCAAAAATGTTTGGTCATCAGCTCCCATGAGTCTATGAATCCTGATCATTTTCCGACTATGAACTTGGGGTCATTGAATTTTGCCGGATTGGTTTAAGATGAAGATAAAATCTCTATTAGTGTTGAGCGAGCATGCTAGACACTGCTCGGTACTCGCCCGAGCATCTCACTACTCAGGATGTTCGGCGAGCACCGAGCATTTCCGGGTTACTCGGGCGGGAGCTCGGGTCTCCGCCCTGTACGTTTGGCGCTCCTTACAGAGCCAATGAGCATGCAGGGATTGCCAGCCAGTCACTGTAATGCCGCAGCCATGTTGTTTGTGGTCATTACAGTGATTGGCTGGCCGCACAGCGTCACCTCGAGTATTTAAAACCAGGCGCCACCATCTTGGACACAGTCGCCCGGGATCAGACAGTGTAGGGTCAGTGCTGCTGAGGTAGGGAGAGATATATAGTGCGAAATAGGTAGTGTAGGGTCTCTAAAGCCTGCCAAATCAAACAAACAGTCCTTCTCAGGACTAATATCCATCCCAGATATCAGGCAGGCTGTATAGGAGACGCAGTGGTTATACCAGCAAATGATGCATTACAGTCCTGGGTGCTCCTGTTAGTCAAATTGCTAGACTTATCCCCCGGTCTCAGGGACCAGGAAAAATCTTTTTTTTTTTTTTTTCATTTAAATCCTGCATTTTTTTTTCCCCTCAGTCAGACTGTACAAATATGCGTCTTATTAACCTTTTGGTATCTCCCCCCCCAAAAAAAAATTGAGTGTGTCTGTGACTGTTCAGACACCAATATATCTGTTTAAAAGAGTCTGGTGTAGTCCAGAGAAATAGAACTGTGGTTTTGCAGTTCCACGGGTCAAATCTCTGTATTATCCTGCTTTTGGCATTTTTTTCGTAAAAAAAAAAAAAAAAACCCGTAATAGTGTCTCCCTGACTATCCTTTCTTTTGTTGGTGATTTAAGGTTTCCTCTCGGAGGTGGCATTGAAGGGTCTCCATGATGATCTTTGGACTGGCCACAGGGGGTCTCCAACGTCAGCTGACTTATTTTGGTGATTTTAGGAGCAGAGCCTTTAACTTCTGTTCGCTCTCTGACTCCAAACTAGCTATCTTATTCATTTTTTCAATTAGGACTTCGTCGAGAATGACAGGATCTTCTAGTACTGTTTCAGCTGCAACTTGATGTCTTTGCTGATTAACCCCGTTCCCAATGATCTCAAGAACTTCTAATGGACTAGTCCAGCGTCAAACTTCTCTTCCATTTCTACATCTCTGGATGCAAACAACAGTCTATCCTTCAGTTTAATTGCTCTAAACAAGAAACTTTGGGGTGATTCATTATTTTTATTATTAGTCTCTTCTGCTTGTTGCCTGTCCTTAGCAGTGGTTTCCTAGCAGCTATTTTACCATGAAGGCCTGCTGCACAAAGTCTCCTCTTAACAGTTGTTGAAGAGATGTGTCTGCTGCTAGAACTCTGTGTGGCATTGACCTGGTCTCTAATCTGAGCTGCTGTTAACCTGCGATTTTTGAGGCTGGTGACTCAGATAAACTTATCCTCAGAAGCAGAGGTGACTCTTGGTCTTCCTTTCCTGGGGCGGTCCTCATGTGTGCCAGTTTCTTTGTAGCGTTTGATGGTTTTTGCAACTGCACTTGGGGACACTTTCAAAGTTTGCCCAATTTTACCTTAATTTCTTAAAGTAATAATGGCCACTCGTTTTTCTTTACTTAGCTGCTTTTTTCTTGCCATAATACAAATTCTAACAGTCTATTCAGTAGGACTATCAGCTGTGTATCCACCTGACTTCTGCACAACACAACTGATGGTCCCAACCCCATTTATAAGACAAGAAATACCACTTATTAAACCTGACAGGGCACACCTGTGAAGTGAAAACCATTTCCGGTGACTACCTCTTGAAGCTCATCAAGAGAATGTCAAGAGTGTGCAAAGCAGTCATCAAAACAAAAGGTGGCTACTTTGAAGAACTTATATTATAAGACATATTTTCAGTTGTTTCACACTTAGTTGTTAAGTATATAATTCCACATGTGTTAATTCATAGTTTTGATGCCTTCAGTGTGAATGTACAATTTTCATACTCATGCAAATACAGAAAAATCTTTAAATGAGAAGGTGTCCAAACTTTTGGTCTGTACTGTACATGTGTATGTACATGCTCTGTGCATACTTGTGTCTGTATGTATGTGCTCTGTGTATACATATCTGTATGTACTTTGTGTTTGTGTGTGTATGTAACCTGGCACCCGGTGGTAGTCGTATAAGCGGTCCGCCATTTTCCCGTCGGGGCCAGCTACAGGAAATTTTGTGTCATTGTAGCTTGATCTGCTGCTTCCATCATCGGTTCCATTACACTTAGTGCAGTTCCGCTCCCGTTTCATTCAATAAGCCAGATCAGTCCTTATAAACAATGTCCATTTTATATACGGACAAACTGGTAAACAGGGGATAATAGGTTGTACATTCTCCTTTTCCATCTTCCACACAATACACCAGCTCCAATCCAGAATTACAGTCTGCGTTTTGCTCCTAGCAGCAGGTTTTGCAACAGACATGGGGAGATGTTCTAATTGCCTGCGTTTTCTTAGGGGTAGGGTTATTCGGGTGCATTCGTTACGTACTGATCCTGATACCCGGAGCTTTTAGCTAAGGCAATCCCAGGGGCGGCTCGTTGAGACTAAGCTCCCTGTTTTTAGTACTCGCAGCAGGCGCTACCTTCTTCCCAAGGTCCCTCTTTTCCGCTGGACCATACTTTTCCCAGACTTCTAAGCTTTTCCTCGATGCAGAGGTCCCCAAATGCCTGTGCTGTCCTGCCACCTCTGTAACTAGCTCCTTACATGCTGAGCCTTGTAGTTCCACACACAATGAACCAGTTTCCTGCTGTCTCCACCTTCTCTGCACACAGCCTGCTCCACACTCTGTCCAATCAACGCTAAGTAATCCTGGATCTAGTCTCCTGTTTGTGCCCAGTCACTTCTCTCTCCCTCCCTGGCTAGGTGTTAACCCTGTCATCCCTGAAAACCGGATCCTGCAGACCAAGGGACATCTGAACCTATCAAGGGGAATACAGTGACCTCTGGTGGCCAGTGTTTAATAGTGCAGGCACATTTTGTGTTCATTTATTTTTATTTATTTATTTTACTCACTTATATAGCGCCATTAATTCCACAGCGCTTTACAGACATTATGGGCACTGTTCTCATTGGGGCTCACAATCTACATTCCCTATCAGTATGTCTTTGGAGTGTGGGAGGAAACTGGAGAACCCGGAGGAAACCCACGCAAACAGGACCCAGGACCCCAGCACTGTAACGCAATAGTGCTAACCACTGAGCCACTGTGCTGCCAATTACACAAATAACTTTAAATAACTTGCCTCAACATCTTTTTGAGGGAGAGAAAGCTCCTGTCCAGCCTCTCACATGTGTATCTATGTATGTGCTCTGTGTATACATGTGTAGGTATGTGATCTGTATATACATGTGTCTGTATGTATGGGATCTGTGTATGCATGTCTGCCCATATGTATCTGCTCTGTATATGCATCTGCCTATGTATGTACACATGTCTATATGTATGTATGTGCTCTGTGTATACATGTAAGTGTGTGTGTGTATGCTCTCGGTGTATACATGCGTATGTGCTGTGTGTGTTTGCTGTGTGTATACATACAGTGGGTACGGAAAGTATTCAGACCCCTTTAAATTTTTCACTCTGTTTCATTGCAGCCATTTGGAAAATTCTAAAAAGTTAATTTTTTTTCCTCATTAAAGTACACTCTGCACCCCATCTTGACTGAAAAGAAAACAGAAATGTAGACATTTTTGCAAATTTATTGAAAAAGAAAAACTGAAACATCACATGGTCATAAGTATTCAGACCCTTTGCTCAGACACTATTATTAAAATCACATGCTGTCCATTTCCTTGTGATCCTCCTTGAGATGGTTCTACTCCTTCATTGGAGTCCAGCTGTGTTTAATTAAACTGATAGGACTTGATTTAGAAAGGCACACACCTGTCTATATAAGACCTCACAGCTCATAGTGCATATCAGACCAAATGAGAATCATGAGCTCAAAGGAACTGCCCAAGGAGCTCAGAGACAGAATTGTGGCAAGACACAGATCTGGCCAAGGTTACAAAAGAATTTCTGAATTTATCAAGGTTCCTAAGAGCACAGTGGCCTCCATAATCCTTAAATAGAAAAAGTTTGGGACCACCAGAAGTCTTCCTTGACCTGGCCGTCCAGCCAAACTGAGCAATTGTGGGAGAAGAGCCTTGGTGAGAGAGGTAAAGAAGAACTCCAAGATCACTGTGGCTGAGCTCCAGAGATGCAGTAGGAAGATGGGAGAAAGGTCCACAAAGTCAACTATCAGTGCAGCCCTCCACTAGTCGGGCCTTTATGGCAGAGTGGCCCGACAGAAGTCTCTCCTCAGTGCAAGATATATGAAAACCCGCATAGAACTTATTTAAAAACAAATGAAGGACTCCCAGACTATGAGAAATAAGATTCTCTGGTCTGATGAGATGAAGATAGAACTTTTTGGTGATAATTCTAAGCGATATGTGTGGAGAAAACCAGGCACTGCTCATCACCTGCCCAATACAATCCTAACAGTGAAACATGGTGGTGGCAGCATCATGCTATGGGGGTGTTTTTCAGCTGCAGGGACAGGACGACTGGTTGCAATTGAAGGAAACATGAATGCGGCCAAGTACAGAGATATCCTGGATGAAAACCTCTTCCAGAGTGCTCTGGACCTCAGACTTGGCCGAAGGTTCACCTTCCAACAAGACAATGACCTTATGCACACAGCTAAAATAACAAAGGAGTGGCTTCAGAACAATTCTGTGACCATTCTTGACTGGCCCAGCCAGAGCCCTGACCTAAACCCAACTGAGGATCTCGGGAGAGATATGAAAATGGCTGTCCACCAACGTTCACCATCCAACCTGACAGAACTAAAGAGGATCTGCAAGGAAGAATGGCAGAGGATCCCCAAATCCAGGTGTGGAAAACTTGTTGCATCATTCCCAAGAAGACTCATGGCTGTACTAGCTCAAAAGGGTGCTTCTACTCAATACTGAGCAAAGGGTCTGAATACTTATGACAATGTGATATTTCAGTTTTTCTTTTTAAATAAATTTGCAAAAATTTCTACATTTCTGTTTTTTTCCAGACAAGATGGGGTGCAGAGTTTACTTTAATGAGAAAAAAAATGAACTTTTTAGAATTTACCAAACAGCTGCAATGAAACAAAGAGTGAAAAATTTAAAGGGGTCTAAGTAATTTCCGTACCCACTGTATATGTGTGTAACATGCAGTGCTTGAGTATGTAGCATCCACATTTATAAATCCCAGCAGAGCAGATGAGAGTTCATAGTTGTAAAAATGTCAGTTATCGCCCAACAAACAAGCAAACTCAAGCTACTCATTTATCGGGTGATTGGATTATTTATGATGGAACAAAAACCATTGTTTTCTGCAGCACATCGCCCAATGTGACCTTTAAATGTGCTGCTGATAATACGATACTTTATAGGGACAGATTGATCTACTAGCGATCGTTCTGTGCCCATCATTCTCCCTCAACCAGTATAAAAAGGCCAGGAAACAAGCACTGAACGACTTCAATATTCTCGATCACGCTCATTTAATGGCCTAAACTCAGCACATGTAAATGCAACCTAAATGTTTAAGTGTCATGGTGCAATATGTTAGCATTTAGGTCCCACTTTAACCTTATGCCCAGGGCCCCACTTTGTCTAAAACTGGCCTTGCTGGTTTAAAGCATCTTCTGTCTTCTTCACCCTGCGTTGGAACTACCAGCTCAACCAGGCCTCTGACATTTTTGTGAACCATGCCATCGCTGAGCACTTTGCCACTGATGTGCATCCCCAGAGGCAATAACTAAAGCTTGGGTGACGCATGTCGCAACGTTCTGATGTCATTATGTGTGCCATTACGGTATAGTGTGCAGTGGCGTTAAAGTCCTGGTCGAACCAGAGGACCCAGACCTCTAAACCAGGTCAAAGAAGATATGCATGATTAATGAGGAACATTACATTTGTGGCAAATTAGTTTGATAGAAAACATGTATATAAGTCGCCATGTGTTTAATGACTTCATAAAATATTCCCTACTCAGAGTGATATGTATATTCTGCTGTATTGTAAAGTTCGATTGAAGCGCCATTACACTGTTACATATTATTGATTGACTTCTTTATTAACTTCATTCACGTTGGGTTATGTAGAAGCTCTCATTAGAAGTCAGGGCAATAGCCCTAAAATGTGCCCCGATAATAATGATGACAAAGGGACTTTGACTCATGAAGTGTCAACCTTCAGCACTCAGGAGAGGAAAACCCCCAGTGGAGGAAACCTCTAGGGAACCTTGGCTGAAGGACTGCCCTTCCCTTAGGCTGTAGATGTTCATTGATGAGAGCAGAGACCGAGCCCGTAATCTGTCTCATGGTGCAGCAGGTAAGTCACTCTATTCTTGATTATATCTAGCTGCAGAAAGTCCATCAAATGTTTTATCCACTGATGAGAACAGAGACCGAGTCCGAAATCTGTCTCATGTGCAGTAGTTATCTCACTTTATCTGTGAGTGCATCTGGCTGCGGAAAGTCCAGTAACTGTCGTATCCAGTGGTGGAGATCAGAGACCGAGTTCGGAATCTGTCTCGTGTGCAGTAGGTATCTCACTTGTTTTGTGAGTGCATCTAGCTGCGGAAAGTCCAGTAAATGTCGTATCCAGTGGTTGAGTTCAGAGACTGATCCCGGAATCTGTCTTATGATGCAGAAGGAAACTCACTTGTTCTGTGAGTGCATCTAGCTGCGGAAAGTCCAGTAAATGTCGTATTCATTAAAGAGAACAGAGACCGAGCCCGGAATTTGCCTCATGATGCAGTAGGTATCTCACATACTCTGTGAGTTCGTCTAGCTGCAGAAAGTCCAGTAAATGTCATATCCAATGAAGAGAACAGAAACCAAGCCTGGAATCTGCATCTTTGTGTTGATGTACAGTTGTCATCTCCAGCTGGATCCCATATTCATTGTGGGAACACAGCGAGACCCCGCTCTGCCTCACCTGGAAAATATATGTTACAAAGTCAGCAAAAGAGTACATATTAATCTATGTACATGGCAACAGATTATAGTGAGTTTGTCAGCAGAAGAAGTTTACATGTTGTCTATTATCTCTAGATTATAATGCAGTACTATGTAATATATAGTGGGCATTATTTAATGTCTATGTTCAGGTATGTTCTACACCTTATCATTGCTGTTATAGGAATTGTACCCTGCCTATTATTTTTTTGATCTTGTCGGATTAGACTACCAGTTACTAGCAATCACTCCTTCATGGTACATATGATAGATACATATACAGCCATTTACAGCACTCCACCCCGTTTCCTTTAACTCCTTGAAAAAGCTGTGATGGTGAAACGACTGTCAGGGTTGAAGTCGTGGTCTGGCATTTCTGGTACTACAGCATGTCTAAATGTACTTGGCACTGACATGACTTTTTGTTATTACTTTTTTCCATTAATATTGGTACGAGCACTTGCTTATTGCACCGGGACGTACATTTGTTTGTTGATATTGAGCACTTTTTATCGTGCCATCAGCTCCTGTGATTACATTTGCATTTTAAGCCAGTATTGCTGTATATGCATAATGTGATCATTATTAAATATTCATTTTATTGTTTTTGCCATTACCATCCACTCTACTTCGTGGTTTTAATTTATTAGTCATGTGATCAGCCATTTTTTATACTGTATATTGTGATCTATTAAAGATAATTTATATTGTATCATATTTGTGATTCAAGAATAACACCCATTCTCATGTAGTCCAGCAAGTCTTGGTTCACAGACTGATGATTTAACTTGTATAAAGAAATATAATGCTTTCAACGTTTAGGTCGTTAGTGCCCAATTCTAATTATTTAGCCTATTGCCTGTTAATACTAAAATATAACATACATCATAAAACATACACATACGCCCTAAGAACTTACATTTGGTTTTTGCTGGCATAAGCCAGAAGTTCTTCCTGAAAGACAATCTTCATGAGGAGGTTAGTTTTCTCAATGTCTTTGTCCAGGTCAAGATCTTTATCAAAATTTTGAGGAGGCAGAGTAGTAGACGGAGAAGGATTCAGAGGAGGAGGTGGAATCTGTTCTCTGTCCTCTTGTTCTATTAAGCACTTGTTAAGAAAGCCCAAGAACTTACTGTCAGAGGAGATGATCACATAGACAGATTATGACATAGTGGGGGCCACTAGAGATGTTGGTGTCTGTGTGGACATCGCTCTCTTCAGCCATGGGTCCATGAGGAGCTTCATCATTTATAATGGTTGTTTCATCCTCATGTTCTCCTGTAACACAGAACAGTGAAATCAGTATTTCAAAAGAAAAAACTTCTATGTTTCTTCTAGATTGTTTCCTCTATGTCTACGGTACATTCACTTGCTATATCTATTAACCCCTTCAAGACATGGTGATTTTCTGTTTGTTTGTTTTCCCTCTCCTTAGTTATAACTTTTTTATTTTTCCATCAGTATAGCCGTATGAGGGCTTGTTTTCTGCAGAATGAATTGTACTTTTGAATGGCAGCATTCATTCTACCAGATACTGTACTGGAAAACAAGAAAAACATTCCAAGTGTGTTGAAATTGCAAAAATAGTGCAATTCCACAATTGTTTTTTGTTTTTTTTTATTTACCATATTTAGTTTATGGTAAAAGAGATCTGGCAATATGATTCTCTAGTTCAGTACAATTACGCAGATACCAAACATGTATAGTTTGTTTTTTGTTTTTACTTAAAGGGGTTTTCCCACGAACAAAGTACATTTCAACTAATAGACCTTGGAATAGAAATAAGTTCCACAATTGGATGTGTTTAAATAAAATGTTCCTGTGCTGAGATAATCGTATAAACCTTATAAGATCTTATAAATCTTATGTCTGACCGTACAGGGACATGGTCTGATCATACCACATCTCCTGGGCAGGGGAGGAAGCAAAAGAGTGTATCGTATAAACCTTATAAGATCTTATAAATCTTATGTCTGACCGTACAGGGACATGGTCTGATCATACCACATCTCCTGGGCAGGGGAGGAAGCAAAAGAGTGTACAGACATTACAGCAGGGGATCGCAGCTGATTTTTTTTATGAGGCAAAATATTTAATTACTTGTTTTTAAGCAATGTTTTACCTCAAAGAAAGAATCAGCTGTGATCCCCGGCTGTCCTGTCCTTTATACTCTCTTGCGTCCCCCCCTGCCCAGGAGATGTGGTATGATCAGACCATGTTCCTGCACAGTCAGACACAGCCATTACACAGTACACAGTGGCACATTTATAAGATTATCTCAGCACAGGAACATTTTATTTATCTCATCCAATTGTGGAAATTATTATTATTCAAAGATCTCTTGATTAAAATGTTGATTAAAATTAACTTTGTTCAAGGCACAACATTTTCATTTTTCGGGATATGGGGCCAGGCGAGGCCTTATTTTTTAGCGATCTGAGCTGACGTTTTTACTGATACAGTCTTCGTGTAGATATTGTGTTTTATTCACCTCTTATTGCATTTTATTGCAATGTTGTGGCGGCCAAAAACATGTAATTTTGTCATTTTGATTTTTTTCTCATTACGCCATATACTGATCAGATTAATTTACTTTATATTTTGATAGATTGGACTTTTACGATTGCAGCGATACCAAATATATGTATTTTTTTTTTAGTCTTTTATTTTTAACCCCTTAAGGACCCTGGGATTTTCCATTTTTGCATTTTCGTTTTTTGCTCCACTTGTTCCTAGAACCATAGCGTTTTTATTTTGTGGTCAATATGGCTGTGTGAGCTCTTATTTTTTGCGGGACGAGTTGTACTTTTCAACAACATTACTGGTTTTATCATTTCGTGTACGGGAAAACGGGAAAAAAATTCCAATTGCGGTGAAATTGCAAAAAAAGTGCAATACCACAGAGGTCTTTTTTAATTTTTTCTTACCACGTTCACTGAATGCTAAAAATGACCTGACAATATTATTCTCCAGAACATTGTGAATTCATAGATACCATACATGTATAGGTTGTTTTTTATTTAAGTGGTGAAAAAAAATTCTAAAATTTGCTAAAAAAAAAAAAAATGGCACCATTTTCCAAGACCCGTAGCGTCCCCATTTTTCGGGATCTGGGGCCAGTTGAGGGCTTATTTTTGGGGTGTCGGGCTGACGTTTTTATTGATACCATTTTGGGGTAGATCCTATGTTTTGATCGCCCGTTATTGCATTTTATTGCAATGTTGCGGTGACCAAAAAACGTAATTCTGGCGTTTAGAATTTTTTTCTCGTTACTCCGTTTACCAATCTGATCAATTCTTTTTTATATTTATAGATCGGGCGATTATGAATGCTGCGGTACCAAATATGTGCATGTGGGTTTTTTCTTTTATTATTATTTTATTTTTAATGGGGCCAAAGGGGGGTGATTTAAACTTTTATATTTTTTTAATTTTTTTTATATTTTTAAAAACATTTTTTTTTTTACACTTTTTGCATGCTTCAATAGTTTCCATAGGAGACTAGAAGCAGCACTTGTCTGATCGCCTCTGCTACATAGAGGTGATGAGTAGAGATGAGCGTTGTTCTACTCGAACTGTTCGCCAATCTCAAATTCGAGCTGTTTTGGGCGGTGTTCGAGCCGGTCGGCGAACACGAACAATTTGAGAAAAATTCGGCTGTTCGAGGTTATGTTCGATAACTGTTCGTGCACCAAAATCATAACTGGATTTTTTCTCAGTAATGATGAAAATTAATGTTAATACGCAGTTTGAGTGTACAGCGGGGCGGGGGGAGGGGCAGGGGATGGATCTCTGCAGGAACAATGAAGATCTCCATTTTTTTTTCTCTTTCCCGCATTTGCAGTGGGGAGGTGCAATCTGTCAGCCTATCAGCAGCGCACACACGGAGCGAAGTGCTTTTTTTCACACAAGCAAGGGCATGTGTGATTGGCAGTGTATGTCACATGTCCTTGCCCTATAAGACCAAGCCATTTTCCCCGTCGCCACCATTTTCTCACTGCTGCAGCTGCGTGTTAGACGGCACCGCTGTTGCTGTGTGCGATATACCTTGTTAATTTCAAGCCAATTTTCGCACAAATATACAGATAGCTTGGGAGTAGGGAATAGTTGTGATTGCAGTCCTTTTAAGGACTAGGTTACAGCATTTCCTACGACTTTTATCAGGCAGGTCTGTGCTCTTAAATAGATAGATTGTGGGAGTAAAGACTAATTGTAATTGGAGTCCTTTTCAGGACTAGGTTACATCAGTTCCTATCAGTTTTTGCCAGGCAGGTCTGTGCCAGTGCTGTGCAAGTTTTTTTCACAGCATTTGGCTGAATCTAGCAAAGCTAATCCTTTTTGGCCTATTGCAGAGTGTGTTAGTCAGTGGAGTAGCCTATCTGTGTTGCAAGATATACCACCTGTGTATAGAATACCAATTTTTTTACTGCACCTAGTGAAGTAAAATCTTTTGGGCATAGCATCATTCTATTAGTCCATCTATACTGACCTCCATCAGGTTGCAAACTGAATATAATTTTTTTCTGCATCTAGCTCTGAAAAAATATTTGGGCTTCTAGCAGTGTGTGGGACTTGGTCTATTAGTCCATCTATACTGACCTCCATCAGGTTGCAAATTAAAAATAATTTTTTTCTTCATTTAGCTCTGAAAAAATATTTGGGCTTCTAACAGTGTGTGGGACTTGTTCTATTAGTCCTTCTATACTGACCTCCAGCAGGTTGCAAATTGAATATAATTTTTTTCTGCATCTAGCTCTGAAAAAATATTTGGGCTTCTAGCGGTGTGTGGGACTTGGTCTATTAGTCCATCTATACTGACCTCCATCAGGTTGCAAATTAAAAATAATTTTTTTCTGCATCTAGCTCTGAAAAAATATTTGGGCTTCTAGCAGTGTGTGGGACTTGGTCTATTAGTCCATCTATACTGACCTCCATCAGGTTGCAAATTAAAAATAATTTTTTTCTTCATTTATCTCTGAAAAAATATTTGGGCTTCTAGCAGCGTGTGGGACTTGTTCTATTAGTCCATCTATACTGACCTCCATCAGGTTGCAAATTAAAAATAATTTTTTTCTGCATCTAGCTCTGAAAAAATATTTGGGCTTCTAGCAGTGTGTGGGACTTGGTCTATTAGTCCATCTATACTGACCTCCATCAGGTTGCAAATTAAAAATAATTTTTTTCTGCATCTAGCTCTGAAAAAATATTTGGGCTTCTAGCAGTGTGTGGGACTTGGTCTATTAGTCCATCTATACTGACCTCCATCAGGTTGCAAATTGAATAAAAAAAAATTCTGCATCTAGCTCTGAAAAAATATTTGGGCTTCTAGCGGTGTGTGGGACTTGGTCTATTAGTCCATCTATACTGACCTCCATCAGGTTGCAAATTAAAAATAATTTTTTTCTGCATCTAGCTCTGAAAAAATATTTGGGCTTCTAGCGGTGTGTGGGACTTGGTCTATTAGTCCATCTATACTGACCTCCATCAGGTTGCAAATTAAAAATAATTTTTTTCTGCATCTAGCTCTGAAAAAATATTTGGGCTTCTAGCGGTGTGTGGGACTTGGTCTATTAGTCCATCTATACTGACCTCCATCAGGTTGCAAATTAAAAATAATTTTTTTCTGCATCTAACCCAGCCAATAGTTTTGGCCTAATACCACAGTTTGGCCACTCAGCTCTGCTCGGTTACCATCCATTGTTTTTTTGTGCAAACAACTCCAGAGTTGTGAATTAGTTAACCACCAAAATGAGTGGAAAAAGGCCTGCTGCTGGTGGAAAGGGGAATAGGCGTGTTGGGAAGGGGAAAAAAGGTTGTGTCCGTGGGGTAGGTGCAGAAGAAAGACCATCTTCCAGCCAAACTAAAATGTCTACTTCTTTTAGCGGACAATGTGATAAGATCCCTTTCTTACGGCCACGCCAATCGCTACAAATTCCAGATGAGGCACAAAAACAGCAGGTGCTTCAACGGATATCAAGTGCTCCTTTAAGTGGGCTCTCCTCCACATCAACTTCAACATCACAAATACTCCAGTCCTCAAAGGTGTCACCCAAATCGCACTTGCTTCCTCACAGCTCCCAAATCTCCAGCTGCCCGTCTGAGTATGAGGTAGAACAGATGGTTGAGTCTGCAGAGCTGTTTACTCATACTATAGCCTGGGAATCAGAGGTCGACTCCAGCGCTTCTGTGAATCCAGACGAGGAAATGATCTGCACTGATGCCCAGAATCTTTATGAGTCGGATCCAGGACCAGACGCAGAAGGTTCTGACCATAATGTAGACCCTCATTCCCAAACTGTAACTCCTGTTGGTGGAGACAATGAGGAAGACGATGATAAGACTCAAATACCTGATTGGAGCGACAACTTTAGTTTTTTGTCAGGGCAGGAACAGGTTGGCTCTGAGGACGACGGGTGTGATAACGCACAGGGTGATGATGATGAGGTCGGAGATCCCACTTACTGTCAACCCACAGTCAGCCAAGAGATGAGGTCAGCAGAGGAGGTGGAGGAAGATGCTAGTGACGACGAGGTCAGGTTGCGCCTTCCTGGACAGAGACGTAGTACTGGAAGCACGTCAACAACTGCATCCTCAAACACAACTCTGCCTCTCACCACAAGTCGTGGTGGCTCTTCAGGTCGCATGGGTGCTAAGCCTTGCATAGCCTGGGCATTTTTTCAGATCGATAAAGATGACCCAACTCGTGTTATCTGTAACATTTGTCAGCAAAAGCTAAGTAGAGGCCAAAAAATACATAGTTTGAGTACTTCATGCATGAACCGGCACATGGACATGAAGCATAAGTTGCAGTGGGAAGCTCAGTGTGCTACAATGCGGTCTAGCCGGCCGGGCCAACCACCGTCTGCCATATCTTGTGCATCCGCGGCCTCTTCATCCTCTGTGACTGGGGGGACAGCAGTCACACCTGTTTTGGGGCGCAGACCTGCCACCTCTTTACCCGCAACAGCCAGCGTGATTGGCAGGTCATCATTTTCTTTGGAGGTGGTAACACCAGCTGGTCTTGAGCGCTGTCCGACATCGATAGCACCACCTTTGGATCAAGGCAACCTAACATGTCCGCCTGCATCTTCCTCACAGACCGGCAGTTTGCCGGGGACACCCTTATCAACCCCGTCTAAGCACAATAGCCAGCCCTCGGTCCCTCAGATGTGGACAAGTAAAAGACCATTTCCTCCTAGCCATGAGAAAGCTAAGAGGTTGAATTTCACCATCTGCAAGCTCTTGGCTACAGAAATGCTGCCTTTCCGCCTGGTGGACACAGAGGATTTTCGAGACCTTATGTCCGTCGCAGTGCCCCAGTACCAGATGCCCAGTCGGCACTACTTCTCAAAGAAAGGTGTGCCTGCGCTCCACCAGCATGTCGCACACAACATCACCGCTTCTTTGAGAAACTCTGTGTGTGACAGGGTGCATTTCACCACAGACACTTGGACGAGTAGGCATGGACAGGGGCGTTACATGTCGCTGACTGGGCACTGGGTAACTATGGTGACAGCAGGACAAGGGGCTGCTGTCCAAGTCTTGCCGTCCCCACGAGTTGTGCGTCAATCCTCTTTATGTCATTTTTCCTCCACTGCTTCTGCCTCCTCAACCTCCTCTCGGTCTTCCACCTGCACCCAAAGCCTGTCTGGTCATGCCACAAGCTTTCTAACTGCGCAGAAGGGATCCTGCACACCTCCTTACTATGCTGGCAGTAGGGCTCAACGTCATCAGGCGGTTTTTACATTGAAATGTCTGGGAAATGTGAGTCACACAGCTGAGGAGTTGTGGTCAGCTCTGGAGAACCAATTTCATGAATGGTTGTCTCCACTGGACCTGAAACCAGGGAAGGCCGTGTGCGACAATGCTGCAAACCTGGGTGCGGCCCTTCGCCGGGGCAATGTCACACACGTGCCTTGTATGGCTCACGTGTTGAACCTGGTTGTCCAGCAATTTTTAGCCCACTATCCCAGACTAGATGGCCTTCTGCAGAGGGCACGGTCGCTGTGTGCTCACTTCCGCCGTTCGCATCCCGCAGCTCAGCGACTTACATCTCTACAGAAGTCGTTGGGCCTGCCACTTCACCGGCTAAAATGCGATGTGCCTACCCGGTGGAATTCAACTCTGCACATGTTGCAGCGACTGTGGCAGCACCGACAAGCCCTGGTGCAATACGTTCTGACGTATAGCCTGGGCCAACGAGATTCAGAGGTGGGGCAAATCACGCTGGAGGAGTGGTCTCAGATCAGGGACCTATGCACCCTTCTGCACAGTTTTGAAATGGCGACGAAGATGTTTAGTGCTGACGATGCCATTATCAGCATGACTATTCCGGTGATTTACATGCTGGAGCACATGTTAAACAGAATTCGGAGTCAGGTGGTGGCACAAGAGGAGGTGGAGGAAGTAGAGGAGGAGGAGTTGTATGCGGAAGGGCTAACATCTGCAAGGTCCAGACGGTCGGCAGCACCAGGGCGGCAGGCATGTGAGGGTGGGGGAGATGATTTTACCAGGGCGCATGGTAGCAGCCAAACTAGTGAGGAAGGTGCAGGAGCCCAGGAAGAAGTGGAGGACGAACTGATGGAAGACTCATCAGATGAGGGAGACCTTGATCACATTTCTGTTGTGCGAGGTTGGGGGGAGAGGACAGAGGAAGGAAGCATGATTGTTACCTCGCCACCAACACAACAGGGACTTGGTGCTCCTGGATGCGCAACACACATGAGTGCCTTCTTGCTGCACTACCTGCAACATGACCCTCGAATTGTGAGAATTAGAAATAATCCTGACTACTGGGTTGCCACACTGTTAGATCCCCGGTACAAAAGTAAATTTGCAGAAATTATTCCTGCCATAGAAAGGGATGCACGCATGCAGGAGTATCAGCAGAGACTGTTGCAGAATCTTACATGTGCTTTTCCACAAAATACCAGTGGTGCACGTAGTGAATCTCACAGTTCCAACTTGCCAACCGTGGTCTGTATGGAATTGTTCAATAAAGGGCCCAAAATTAAGATAACATAGATGGGAGAGGTCTCTATGAATAGGAATTCCTAAGTATTTGATACCCTGTGAGGGCCAGGCAAAGGGAAAGTTGGACTGGATGGAATCCTATATGGATTTAGGGAGGGAGACATCGAGGGCCTCAGACTTCGCTGCATTGATTTTAAAATTTTACCATGTAACAAAGTGATCTATTTCAGCCATAACAGCAGGGATGGATATATGTGATTGAGTGATATATACTAGGACATCATCAGCAAATAGAGAGCACTTGTACTCGGTGCCTCCCACCTCAATCCACCTAATATTGGGGTTATGGCGAATTGATGAGAGCAGGTGCTCCGTCACTAGGATGTATAAGAGAGGGGACAGAGGACATCCCTGCCTTGTCCCATTGGTGATTGTGAAAGGTGATGAAAATGTTCTGACGCACCCCCTGGGCCTTGGGACACCCGGAGCCGGACCCTTTTTGGTGGATGCTGGTGGTTGTAGTCTTCGTGGCGGCGATCCGGTTCCGTGGCTCAGGGCGGTCAAACCAGTGGCGGAACTATTTATGTGGTTTTGATGTTTAAATGTCCGACTACGCCACCCGTGGATTGCGGTCAGAGTGAACCGCCGCTACAGGGCAGACCGCTAAGGCTGGTGTTGTGGGTGCAGCAGAGCGTAGCATAACTCCCCACGGGAGGAGTATAGCCTCAGGGCAGTGTATGCGGAGGATGGGGGTGATGGTGCAGGGCAGCAGCAGTAACGACACGGAGTCAGTGATGCAGTACAGGGCCTTTACTCACAGTTCTTATTATCCAGACCACGTCTGCAGGTAACGGCTGCCCACGTCGTACTGTGCTCACCAGGTGAGGGGCTCAGACAACTCCCAGATAACTTTGGAGCGCTTCACAGGACCCCCTTTGTGTGTCCTTTGTCTGGCCTTTCTTACCAACACTTCTGTCCGGCTGCCTCGGGCCTCCTCTTGGTAAACTTGGCGCCAGTTTCCCTGACCCTATGTGGTGCCTTCCTAGCGGGTGGAGCAAGGGGCTGCGCCACATAAAATGTCAGAGCCTCCGGTTTCTAGCTGAGGGTCATTTCCTGCCTCCACTAGTTCGGGGACCGGTCTCCCCATTTGGCCTGACCCCTCCACGCAGGTGGATTCGGGCGTGCGGTGGCGACTCGCCCGTCCGCACCACTGGGATCCCTTCATTCCTCGTTCCTGGAGCCTTCTCCGCTCCTCTTCCTTCCTTCTCCCTCTTGCAGGCCTGGGCCTCTGTTACTAGGCCCGCCTCCGGAGCAGAGCTCATGCAGAGCCCCTGCTCCCTGCCACTTCTGCTCAGACTTCTCTGCACTGAACTAAGATGGTGCCCACCTTTTATACTCCCTTCTCAATGCACCCAGGAACTGCTTCCTCCCTGCTCCTGCACTGCAGGGTTCCCCTTCCTCAGTGTTCCCTCCCCCCACTCCAGCCAGGGACAGGGACTGTCGTGCCCATCTCAGGGGCATATTGGTTACCCTGCCCCACGGCAATGTGGTGTAATGCATGCAGGTGTCGGGTCCTGATCCACACTCCATCCTTATCTGAGAGTGAGATATCACACCTCTGGGTGAGGTGCAATACGTCTGTAGCAACCGAGCCCTCGGTGCTACAGTTCCATTTATCTTCAGCCTAGGTGACGTATTGTGATACAGGGCCGTGATTTTGGCTATAAAAGGGTCCCCTAGACCCCTACCCCAAGCTTTTTAAGAGAATCATATATGGCGTGCCAGGAGACTCTATGGAATGCTTTCTCAGCATCCAACGAGAGTATCTACTTACAAATTTTTAACTGCATCTAGCCCAGGAAATACTTTGTGCCTAGTAGCAGTGTCTGCTAGTCAGCGGATTATCCCGGCTGTTAAGCAAGCTACACCACCTGTAGTTTGGACACTTAATTTTTTCAAAGGAAATGCTTCGGGACCACGGGATACTTAGTGAAGAGCATCAGGAGGCACCCCAAGGCATAGGGGCTGGGACTGGCACTAGGATGCCTTGCGGTGGACAGCCGAGCTCGATCCTTATAAAAGCTTTTTAACTGCAGCAGCTTTAGTGGACGCTACTGGAGCTGGAATTACGCGGCTGCTGGCATGAGACTTGCCCTCCAATAGATCCTTGTAAATGGATTTAAAGTGTATTCATTCAAATTAGAGGGACAATTTAAATTAAAAAGCTTAGAGCTGCCTCCACCACAGGGGGGCTCTCTCGACCCACCAGCGGACAGGCACCAGTATTGGGAGAGGGGGGCTGGCCGTCAGGGTTCACCGCGGCTCTGGCACAAACCCGGCGACACGGAGGTGGCACGGGCAGGAGTGGACTGAACGTGTCGGCTTCTCACTTTTTGGATTTTAGAAGGGCATGACATGCCTATATCTGTGTCTCCCCCTCCTTTTACTCCTCCACCTCTTTTCTTTTCTCATGACTATATGTACTTGTCACTTTTCCATGTGTTATTTGTGTCTTCTGAGCAGTTTGTCAGCTTTTGGACACCTTTGAAGGTGTTTTCTATGTGTTTCTATGTGTTTTTGTTTGCCTGCCATTGGTTTTAACGGTGTTCGAAGGTGGTCGACGAACAGTTCGACGAACAGTTCGGCGAACACACGGGTGTTCGACGAACCGAACCGAACTCGAACACTACGGGGGTGGCTCAACACTAGTGATGAGCAGATCACCTCTATGTAGCAGAAATGCTCCTGTACTATGAGCGCCGACCACTAGGTGGTATTCATAGCTGCAGACCCAGGGTTGTCATGCCGACGCATCGGTGACCTGCGATCACGTGACGCAGTCACCGATGGGCGGGGTAAGTGACGCGCTTGCGGTGCTGTTAAATGCCGCTGTCAGAGATTGATAGCGGCATTTAACATGTTAACAGCCGCGGGTGGATCGCGATGCCACCCGCGGCTGTTGCGGGCACATGTCAGATGTATGAATCAGCTGACATGTGCCCAGTTCAGTGCGGGCTCACCGCCGGAGCCCGCGCTGAACAGGGGGTGACAGCTTGGTGCGTACTATTACGCCCCAGGCTGTAATGGGGTTAATAAGAGGTGATTTGAACTTTTGTGTTTTTTTTATATTTTTTAACACTTTTTTTTTTTTCAATATTTACTGCATTTGTTAGTCCCCCTGGCTTTCACAGGAGGATCGTAATGACAGACACAGCCGGCTGTCATGACAAGCAATTGGCGCTCCACGATCACATCATGAGCGTGACGATGGGCGCATATAATGTCCGGCCTCCATTGCATTTTTAAATGCTGCTGTGAGAGATTAACAGTGGGATTTAACAGCTGCGGGCAGAGCTCTGCACATTAAATCAGCCATCATGTGCAGAAAATATTCAAGCTCAGCGTACATCATATGTTGTGAACGGGTTAAGAGATTATTTTTACTTTAAAAGTTCATTTTTTTTCCTTTAAATAGATTTCATATATTGAAAGAGACGAATCAGAATATCATTAGAGTAATTATTCAGCTTTACAATGTGGACTGCGTTCACGTAATATAAAAGCCACTAAGAAGTATTTGTATGTACACAGATATTAATGTCAGATTGGTGACGGCCGTACTTACCATTAGGATTAGCCCTACTCTTTATATCTTCATCCATGGAATCTGGTCTTGTAACATCTCTCCAGAAATTATTCTTTTTCACATATCTTTAAAATGATAAAACAGAAGTCACTGTTATAAAAACATATATTTTTCTTCATCTATTTTATCTATCCCTATCTGCAGTAATTTGTGGAGCAATTTTTTTTAATATTGTACAGAAAAGTCCATTGTGCTCCCAGCAGGTCAGACCCAGTTTATGAGCCACTAAACATCTACACTAGATTATATCATTTACTGCATCGTGTGATGACCTGAAGATGTGATATTTCTTATACAGACTCCCGGGTAGCCCATAAATCATTATAAGACTTACCCATATATGATGGAACAGATGACATTAAAGAAAAATCCAGAGAAGAAGATGATGGCAGCAGGAGAGCCAGGCGGAGGTGACCGAGCGGTCCGGGAGGACCAGTAGGAGGCGACCGGAGGGACGAGCGCAAGAGAGCGCTGTGGCAGCGTGCAGTGCCGGCCAGCGGAGGGTGCCAGGTGGTGGTGACCAGGAGGTGATCAGGAGGACTGGTAAGAGGCGACCGGAGGGACAAGCGCGCTGTGATAGCGTGCAGCGTCCCTAGAGGAGGTGAGTGAGGGGCAGGAGGCCGCGATAAGCGGCCCTACTGAACCCAAGTGTGTACTGTACTGTATTGTATTTGTATCTGTATTGTAATTGTATTGTATTCCCTAGTCCATATTTAATTGATTACCCCCCCGTCCATATTTAATTGATCACCCCCGTCCATATTTAAATTGATTCCCCTGAACACCCCCGTCCATATTTAACTGATCCCTCTGACCACATTAAATTGACCCCCCCGTCCTCATTTAATTGATCCCCGACCACCCCCCGTCCATATTAAAGTGATCCCCCTGACCACATTTAAATGATTGACCCCCCCAGCCCACAATTGATTGATCCCCCTTGTCCTATTTAATAGATTCCCCTTGTCCACTTTTACTCATCCCCAGTCCCTATCTATTTGCCTTATCCCCCACCATATTTAATTAACCCCTGTCCATAATTAATTGATTGATTCCCCAGACCACAATTAATTATTTCCCCAGTCCATATTTATTGATATTATTGATACTTATTGATCCCCAGTCCTTAGTTAATTGACCCACCGTCCATACCTATTTATTTGCTTTACCCCCCATCCTATTTAATTAAACCCCCTGTCCATAATTAATTGATTGATTCCCTAGTCCACAATTAATTATTTCCCCAGTTCATACTTATTGATCCCAGTCCATAGTTAATTGACACACCGTCCATACTTAATTAATCCACCTGACCCACTCAGCTGATCCCCCGTCCATACTTAATTGATACTTAATTGATCCCCCGTCCATACTTAACTGATCCCGCGCCGATATCTAATCGATACACTTGCACATCCCTAATTGATCCCCGTCCATACACCTATATATAAATAATTGTGTTTTGTACTTGTACATATATACTGACTGTATCCCCATATTTAGAATGACGTCCATGTTGGCCGGAGCCGTGCAGTGTACATCTTGCGCAATGTATGCATTCCCTGAGCTACCGCTCAGGGATCCATACTGCTGCGAGAGATGTGAGCATATCGTGCACTTGGAAGCCCAAATCCTGGATCTAAGTGCTCAGATAGCGGTACTGAGGAGCATCGACAACATGGAACGGAGTTTGCTGCTCACCGAGCAGACACTCAATGGGTCAACACTGGGGGTGGAGCTTAGTGGGGAAGCGCAGGCTGAACAGGCAGGGAGCTGGGTAACAGTTAGAAGGGATAGAGGGAAGAAGTATAGGAAGGCTGGTTCAGAACCGGCATTATTGGAGCACGACAGATCCTCTGACCGCCGGGGGAGTGTATGCTCCAGTAATGAGGGGGAGGGGGGAAGTGTAGGGCAGGCTAGACAGGTCCTGGTGGTGGGTGACTCTATTATTAGGGGGACAGACAGGGCAATCTGTCACAAAGACCGGGATCGCCGAACGGTGTGCTGCCTCCCTGGCGCTCGAGTCCGGCACATCGCGGATCGGGTTGACAGGTTACTGGGTGGGGCTGGCGAAGACCCAGCGGTCATGGTCCACATTGGCACCAATGACAAAGTGAGTGGTAGATGGAGGGTCCTTAAAAATGATTTCAGGGATCTAGGTAGGAAGCTTAGGGCAAGGACCTCCAAGGTAGTTTTCTCAGAAATACTACCAATCCCGCGAGCCACACAGGAGCGCCAACGGGAGGTTAGGAAGGTGAATAAGTGGCTAAAGAGTTGGTGCAAGGCAGAAGGGTTTGGGTTCATGGAGAACTGGGCCAACTTCGCTGTCGGCTACAGGCTCTACCGTAGGGACGGGCTGCACCTCAATGGGGAGGGTGCAGCAGTGTTGGGGAAGAAGATGGCTAATAGGTTGGAGGAGTTTTTAAACTAGAGACGGGGGGGGGAACCAAGGAAATAGGTGGGATGTGAGGCAAGCAAGGGGGAAGGGGAGAAGTGAATATAATGAGGGTGGAGAGGGGGGTGGGGATAGTACAGTTAGATCGTTAGAGAAGAATAGGATGCTAAATAACCCCAAAGTTTTATCTTGCATGCTGACCAACGCAAGAAGCCTGACCAATAAGGCGGATGAGCTGCGGGCGCTTATATCGGAGGAGAGGTATGACATCGTAGGTATAACAGAGACTTGGCTAGACGATAGCTACGACTGGGCGGTAAATTTAACAGATTATAGTTTATTTAGAAGGGACCGGAAACAGGGGAAAGGCGGAGGAGTCTGCTTATATGTAAAGTCATGTCTAAAACCCAGACTAAGGGAAGATATAGGAGAGGGAGAAGAGGGGGTCGAGTCCATGTGGGTAGAGTTAGAGGGGGCAAAAAATAATAATAAAATATTACTGGGGGTCTGCTATAAGCCACCCAATATAACAGAGGAGAATGAGAAACTGCTATTAGGACAAATAGACAAAGTAGCAAAACATAATGAGGTGATTGTAATGGGGGACTTCAACTACCCGGATATTGACTGGGAAACAGAAACCTGTAGATCGCAGAAAGGAAAAAGGTTCTTGACAAATATCAAGGATAATTATCTCTCCCAACTAGTGCAGGAACCAACGAGAGGGAAGGCCGTGTTGGACTTAATATTGACTAATAGGCCTGATAGAATAACTGAGGTACAGATAGGGGGGCACCTAGGTAATAGCGATCATAATATTATCAATTTCAAAATGCCCTTCAGTAGGGTTATCAATAAGGGAACAACTAAAACATTAAACTTTAGGAGGGCGAAGTTTGATCAGCTGATAGAAAACCTTCAACTTATTGACTGGGACAAAGTTCTTAATCAAAGGAATACGAATAGTAAATGGGAAACCTTCAAAAGAATTCTGAATACTCAGTGCGAGAGGTATATACCGTAAGGGAATAAAAGGGCCAGAAATAAGAGGAAACCAATATGGTTGAACAAGAACGTAAAAGGGGCGTTAAATAGCAAAAAAGAGGCATTCAAGAGATTAAAACAGGAAAACAGCAAGGAGGCACTAATGTGTTACAAGGAAAAAACGAGAACCTGCAAAAAACAAATAAAAATAGCGAAGGAGGAAACAGAGAGACGTATTGCTAGGGAAAGTAGATCAAATCCCAAACTGTTCTTTACGTATATAAATAGTAAAAGGATTAAATCGAATAATATTGGACCGATAAAAAGTGATGAAGGCAAAATCATAGAGAAAGATGAGGATAAAGCTAATCTATTAAATAAATTTTTTTCGTCAACTTTCACAAAGGAAAAAGAACTAACAGGCGAAATGAGAAGTGACAAGCTTAATCCTCCACTAAGTATGACAAATCTAACCCAAGCTGGGGTACAGAAACGCCTCAGTAACATTAAAATAAACAAATCACCAGGACCTGATGGCATACACCCACGGGTACTAAGGGAACTAAGTAATGTGATAGACAGACCGTTATATCTTATATTTAAGGACTCTGTTGAGATTGGGTCTGTGCCACTTGATTGGCGACAGGCGAATGTAGGGCCAATATTCAAAAAGGGAGCGAAAAGTGACGCCGGAAACTATCGGCCGGTGAGTCTGACGTCCGTTGTGGGCAAAATTTTTGAAGGCTTTATTAATGAGGCAATCATGGAGCATCTTGATGCTAATAATCTATTAACCCCGAACCAACATGGATTCATGAGGAATCGCTCCTGCCAAACAAACCTGATTGACTTCTACGAGGAGGTTAGCTCTCGAGTAGATCAGGGGGAACCAGTGGATGTCGTGTATCTCGACTTCTCAAAAGCGTTCGATAGCGTGCCACATAATAGGTTGGTATACAAAATGAGAATGATGGGGCTGGGGGAAAATGTCTGCAAGTGGGTAGCTAACTGGCTAAAGGATAGAAGGCAGAGGGTGGTTATAAATGGAATATACTCAGATTGGGTAAGCGTCACTAGTGGGGTACCACAGGGGTCTGTACTAGGCCCAATGTTATTTAATATCTTTATTAACGACATAGTCAACGGGATAAATAGTAAAATATCAATATTTGCAGATGACACAAAGTTATGTAAAACAATTAATACAAAAGAGGATAGTGAAGACCTACAGAGGGATTTGGATAAGCTGGGTAGGTGGAGCATTAAATGGCAAATGAGGTTTAACGAGGAGAAATGTAAGGTCATACATATGGGAAGGAAAAATGGAAGTCACCAGTACTCACTGAATGGGAAATCATTGGGGAATTCAGAGATGGAGAAGGACTTGGGCATCTTGATTGATAGCAAACTAAATTGGAGTGCCCAAAGTCAGGCCGCTGCTGTAAGGGCAAACAGGGTAATGGGATGTATCAGAAGAGGTATAGCTGCAAAGGATGAGAACATTGTTCTTCCACTGTACAAAGCACTGGTCAGACCACACTTGGAATACTGTGCTCAGTTACGGGCCCCAATATATAGAAAGGATATAAATGAGCTTGAAAAGGTACAAAGGAGGGCAACAAAATTAATAAGGGGAATGGAGGGACTGCAATACCCAGAGAGGTTGGCAAAACTAGGACTATTCAGCCTGGAAAAGAGAAGGTTGAGGGGGGACATAATAAATGTGTACAAATATGTTAGGGGACAGTATAGAGACCTTGCCCGGGATTTGTTCAAAAGGAGGGATATTACGGTAACAAGAGGGCACTCACTAAGACTGGAAGAGAAAAGGTTTCAGCACCAGCATAGGAAGGGGTTCTTTACGGTAAGAGCAGTGAGAATATGGAATTCACTGAGTGAGGAGACGGTAATGTCGGATTCACTAAACCAGTTCAAGCGGGGACTGGATGCTTTTCTAGATACCAGGCAGATTTCTGCATATACTTAAAAATAGAATAAAATAGTAGGTTGATACAGGGATTTATTCTGACTGCTGGTTTCAGAGTCGGGAGGGAATTTTTCCTCAGGTGAAGATTGGCCAAATCATTTGGGGTTTTTGCCCTCCTCTGGATCAACTTTAGCAATTACAGAACTAACAGGTCGAACTTGATGGACGCAAGTCTTTATTCGGCTTTACTAACTATGTAACTATATACTAAAGTAATCTTGTGGAAGAAAAGATCAAGAACATGTAAGATATTTAAAGCTACTAATATATACATTATATTTTGCATCTCATTTTTGTAACCAGATCTAGGACCATTCCTAGTTGGAGAAATTCCACAATTACCATAAATTTGTAATTATTTCCCCCAAAACTATTGATGAAGTCACACACATGAAGATCAGAGACACGTGACTTGTTTTTCGCTCAGAGTGGATTCCCATTCAATTTACAATGTGTTTGAGAGCCTGGAATAGGGAATACACGATGGGAGAAGACTCCAAACATTACAAGTAGCACATGAAGAATCCTCCATGAAATGTATCATCTGACTTATTAACAATAACCCCATATTGGCTGAATATCCGGTACAGCACTTACCTGCAGGGATCAAGGCCCTGAAATCATGGTGGCGCGTGTTGATAGGAGCGCCCTCCGCAGATGCTATTAGCACACTCACAAATAGAAGGAATCTAAACAGCATTTTAGCCTGGAGGAATATCACGTCTTGTGTAATCCACAGTCAGCCTCTCCAGACAAAGCCTTTTCCTGTAGCGTCACTCACTATAACCCCACAGCCAGAGACATCACAATGGTGACCTCATTGTGACATCACGGGGAGCGGAACACGAGTGATGTCACAATGGACCAGATACCTGTAACCACTAAAGATGAAGCAGCTTCATCCATCTTTATGTGATTCCTAATATTACTAGCAGGGGCGAACATAGAAATCATGGGGCCCCATAGCAAAAGTTCTAATTGGGCCCCCACTAAAAAAAAACGTAAAAAACTTGATATTCAGCAGGGTTACTGAAGAGCATATCTCACATTTTCGCAGCCCTTACAAAGTAATTTCCTCCTACTGAAGCTCCTAGATTACCCTTTCATTGCCCCCATAAAGTATTATGCCAACTATACTATCTCCCCGAAACACAAGTATGATATCCCCACAGTGAATTCTTTCATAGTACCCTCCACACACACGGTATGATGAATGTACTACCCTTCCCCGGCCAAGTATAGCGACCCCCAACACAGTATGATGTCCCCAACTGTGATCGCAACACAGCCCTCCATATGGTAAAATGGCCCCCACACACCTCCACTCAATATGAAGGCCCCAATACAACCATCCACACTGTATAATGGCTTCCCACTAGCCCTCTACAGTGTATTATTGATCCCCTCAAAAAACTTTTACACTGTATAATTGCTTGCATATAGTATATTGGCCCACACATAGCTCTCCAAACAATATAAAAGCCCTTACATAGCCCTCCAAACAGTATAATCGCCCTCATATAGTCGTGACAACCGTATAATGGCCCCCCACATATACCTTCAAATAGTATGATGCCCTCCCCTACATAGGTATGCCATCAGTATAATGGCCCCCTTGTAGTCTTTCAATAGTAATTAATGGCCCTTATATAGCCGTCCATATAGTATAATGGGCCCTCTATACAATATAGTTGGCCCCACATAGTCCTCCATACAGTAAAATGGGCCCCTCATAGCCCTCCATACAGTATTAAGGGCACCACATAGTCCTCCATAAATAAAAAAAAATATTCACTACACCCCATTGCCCACTGCTCCAATCTCTACAGCGAGTCTTCTAACCCTCTGCACTGCTCAGCACAGGAGTTGCTATGCAGTGCAGACCACATGCTGCAGAGACTGAAGCAGTGGGGGAGCATTTATTTTTTTAATAAATGGTTAATTTTTGAGGCCATCATACTATGTTGCAGGCAATATTCTATTTGGAGGCCTGTGGGGGGCCAGTATACTGGGTAGAGGGTTGTGAGGGGTGTTATTGTACTGTTTGGAGTGATAGTGGGGGCACATTGTAGCATGTCGAACAGTAAGGGGCAAAATTACTTTGTAAGGGCTGCAAAAATAGTATATGCTCTCCTGTGCTCCCATTGAGTAATTTTTTTTTGCAGGGGCCAATTAGGACTTTTGCCATGGGGCCCTATGATTTCTATGTACACTCCTGCCCGCAGAATCTACAGCAGAAGTTACATTGAAAATTGCAATGATATTATCAATTTAATTTCCAATGTGCAGACTGCTTAACGACCTTTGGTGACATCAGTCATGTGACCGTGATGTCACCATGGGTCCTGTGCAGGAGTTTAGAACTTAAGGGAGAGACTGGTAAGTATTCTATAGTGTGAGTGTATGTGCTCTGTGCATTCTCATGTGTGCAGATGCTCTGCATATTCCAGTCATGTATATTTGTGTACTTTTTATACACGTTGCATATGTGTTTAGAACAGAAAAAAAACATGGAGTACAAAATGGCATAAAAAGTTAAAGTTTTATTTAGTCAATCGGTAAATAACTTACATTAATATATCCATAATATAAATATAATGCATGACAAAAAAATGCAATGTGCTGGACGAAAAGCGCAGTCCCACCTGCAAGGGCATATCATACCCAAGCTAAAAGGATAGTCCATATATACAGTACAGACCAAAAGTTTGGACACACCTTATCATTTAAAGATTTTTCTGTATTTTCATGACTTTGAAAATTGTACATTCACACTGAAGGCATCAAAACTATAAATTAACACATGTGGAATTATATACTTAACAAAAAAGTGTGAAACAACTGAAAATATGTCTTATATTCTAGGTTCTTCAAAGTAGCCACCTTTAGCTTTGATGACGGCTTTGCACACTCTTGGCATTCTCTTGATGAGCTTCAAGAGGTGGTCACCGGAAATGGTTTTCACTTCACAGGTGTGCCCTGTCAGGTTTAATAATTGGGATTTCTTGCCTTATAAATGGGGTTGGGACCATCAGTTGTGTTGTGCAGAAGTCTGGTGGATACAAAGCTGATAGTCCTACTGAATAGACTGTTAGAATTTGTATTATGGCAAGAAAAAAGCAGCTAAGTAAAGAAAAATGAGTGGTCATCATTACTTTAAGAAATGAAGGTCAGTCAGTCCGAAAAATTGGGAAAACTTTGAAAGTGTCCCCAAGTGCAGCTGCAAAAACCATCAAGCGCTACAAAGAAACTGGCACACATGAGGACCGCCCCAGGAAAGGAAGACCAAGAGTCACCTCTGCTTCTGTGGATAAATTTATTCGAGTCACCAGCCTCAGAAATCGCAGGATAACAGCAGCTCAGATTATAAACCAGGTCAATGCCACACAGAGTTCTAGCAGCAGACACATCTCTTCAACAACTGTTAAGAGGAGACTTTGTGCAGCAGGCCTTCATGATAAAATAGCTGCTAGAAAACCACTGCTAAGGACAGGCAACCAGCAGAAGAGACTTGTTTGGGCTAAAGAACACAAGCAATGGACATTAGACCAGTGGAAATCTGTGCTTTGGTCTGATGAGTCCAAATTTGAGATCTTTGGTTCCAACCACCGTGTCTTTGTGCGACGCAGAAAAGGTGAACAGATGGACTCTACATGCCTGGTTCCCACCGTGAAGCTTGGAGGAGGACGTGTGATGGTGTGGGGGTGCTTTTCTGGTGACACTGTTGGGGATTTATTCAAAATTGAAGGAATACTGAACCAGCATGGCTACCACAGCATCTTGCAGCGGCATGCTATTCCATCCGGTTTGCGTTTAGTTGGACCATCATTTATTTTTCAACAGGACAATGACCCCAAACACACCTCCAGGCTGTGTAAGGGCTATTTGACCAAGAAGGAGAGTGATGGGGTGCTATGCCAGATGACCTGGCCTCCACAGTCACCAGACCTGAACCCAATCGAGATGGTTTGGGGTGAGCTGGACCGCAGAGTGAAGGCAAAAGGGCCAACAAGTGCTAAGCATCTCTGGGAACTCCTTCAAGATTGTTGGAAGACCATTTCCGGTGACTACCTCTTGAAGCTCATCAAGAGAATGCCAAGAGTGTGCAAAGCAGTCATCAAAGCAAAAGATGGCTACTTTGAAGAACCTAGAATATAAGACATATTTTCAATTGTTTCACACTTTTTTGTTAAGTATATAATTCCACATGTGTTAATTCATAGTTTGATGCCTTTGGTGTGAATATACAATTTTCATAGTCATGAAAATACAGAAAAATCTTTAAATGAGAAGGTGTGTCCAAACTTTTGGTCTGTACTGTATATGACTCGCCCCCAGGACTGTGGGGTACTCTTTGGGAGGAATCACGGTGGCTGGCCCAGGTCGGTCAGTGCAAAAAGGTGTATCGATTATTAGTAAAAGTTGACACCTGGCAGGAGCAGTGCGTACGTGTGCCGTCCTGCACGCTCCATACCCCCTGGGATCCTTTCCTTAGAACGGAGCCTACTCCCAGCTCCCCTCCGGGACCTCTATTCTGGGCCCTAACCTGTGGAGCAGAGCTCTTGCTGAGCCTCTGCTCCCGGACTGTTCCTCTGAACAGCCCTGACTAAACTCCACTCACTCCACTGCCCTAAAAATGACTTCCCTTTCTTTTATATCTACTGTATAAGTGCTTCCTGTAACTGCTTCCTCCACCCACACCCACTATTGGTTCCCCCTACCTTTGGATTCCCCCCCTACTCCAGCCAGGGCAAGGGCTCAGCAGAAAACTACATTGCATCTTGCCGCTCCTGCTGGCCTGGAGCAGTGTGATGTTGGATGCGGGTGTTTTGGGGTTCCGTGCGGCACTCCCATCTTACCTGAGAGAAGGGAGACACCACACCTCTGGGTGAGGTGCAGTATCTCTGTGGCGACTGAACCCTCAGGGGCGCCACACATAGTGTGGTATCTTTCCAGAGATATACTGGATAGAATAAGGCTATATATTCCAAGTGGAGCACATACAAATGTTTAAATCAAACCCAGGTTCACCAGATGCTTACTACCATTGTATATGAGGTCCAGGGGGACGCGGAGGACAGGTGGCAAAGTTTCTCAACACACCTGGACCCCACATACAATTGTATGGACTATCCTTTTAGCTTGGGTATGATATGCTCTTGCAGGTGGGACTGCGCTTTTCTTCCAGCACATTGCACTTCTTTGTCATACATTAATATATCCATAATATAAATGCAAGTTATTTGCAGATTGACTAAATAAAACTAACTTTTTATGCCATTTTGTACTTATGTTTTTTTCTGTTCTAAATGCTATACGAGTAGGCTATTCTGGCTGACCCTGGATTTACCGAGGTCTCCGCCATTGTTTCTTTAAGATATGTTGGTCACTGTTTGTATGTTGCATATGTGTGCTCTGTATACAGATGTGTGTAACAGTATATCACATCCACATTTATATATACTGGAAGAGCAGACGAGCGTTCATTAGGTGTAAAGATTGGCAATCGCCCATCAATAAGCAAAAATGTTGCTCATTCATCGGGTGGTTGGATTGTGTACGGTAGAACGAAAATCCTTCTCAGCAGCACATCACCTGGTGTAAACTGCAGAGAACATGTGTATGGTGACAGATTGATCTACTAGTGATAGTTTTGTGCCATCATTCCTAGTCATCCAGTGTAAAGAGGCCAGAAAATAAGTACTGAACGACTTCAATGTTGTCAATTGTGCTCATTTAATGGCCTGAAATCAGCCCATATACATTGGTGGCCAAAAGTATTGGCACCCCTGCAATTCTGTCAGATAATACTCAGTTTCTTCCTGAAAATGATTGCAATCACAAATTCTTTGGTATTATTCCCTTCATTTAATTTGTCTTCAATGAAAAAACACAAAAATAATTGTCCTAAAGCCAAATTGGATATAATTCCACACCAAACCTAAAAAAGGGGGTGGACAAAAGTATTGGCACTGTTTGAAAAATCATGTGATGTTTCTCTAATTTGTGTGATTAACAGCACCTGTAACTTACCTGTGGCACCTAACACGTGTTGGCAATAACTAAATCACACTTGCTGCCAGTTAACATGGATTAAAGTTGACTCAACCTCTGTCCTGTGTCCTTGGGTGTACCACATTGAGCATGGAGAAAAGAAAGAAGACCAAAGAACTGTCTGAGGACTTGAGAAACCAAATTGTGAGGAAGCATGAGCAATCTCAAGGCTACAAGTCCATCTCCAAAGACCTGAATGTTCCTGTGTCTTCCGTGCACAGTGTCATCAAGAAGTTTAAAGCCCATGGCACTGTGGCTAACCTCCCTAGATGTGGACGGAAAAGAAAAATTGACGAGAGATTTCAACGCAAGATTGTGCGGATTGTGGATAAAGAACCTCGACTAACATCCAAACAAGTTCAAGCTGCCCTGCAGTCCGAGGGTACAACAGTGTCAACCCGTACTATCCGTCGGCGTCTGAATGAAAAGGGACTGTATGGTAGGATACCCAGTAAGACGCCACTTCTTACCCCGAGACTTAAAAAAGCCAGGCTGGAGTTTGCCCAAACTTACCTGAGAAAGCCTAAGACGTTTTGGAAGAATGTTCTCTGGTCAGATGAGACAAAAGTAGAGCTTTTTGGGAAAAAGCATCAACATAGAGTGTACAGGGAAAAAAAAGAGGCATTCAAACAAAAGAACACGGTCCCTTCAGTCAAACATGGCGGAGGTTCCCTGATGTTTTGGGGTTGCTTTGCTGCCTCTGCCACTGGACTGCTTGACCGTGTGCATGGCATTATGAAGTCTGAAGACTACCAACAAATTTTGCAGCATAATGTAGGGCCCAGTGTGAGAAAGCTGGGTCTCCCTCAGAGGTCATGGGTCTTCCAGCAGGACAATGACCCAAAACATACTTCCAAAAGCACTATAAAATGGTTTGAGAGAAAGCACTGGAAACTTCTAAGGTGGCCAACAATGAGTCCAGACCTGAATCCCATAGAACACATGTGGAGAGATCTCAAAATGGCAGTTTGGAGAAGGCACCCTTCAAATATCAGGGACCTGGACCAAAGAAGAATGGTCTACAATTCCAGCAGAGCATTGTAAGAAACTCATTGATGGTTACCGGAAGCGGTTGTTCGCAGTTATTTTGGCTAAAGGTTATGCAACCAAGTATTAGGCTGAGGGTGCCAATACTTTTGTCTGGCCCATTTTTGGAGTTTTGTGTGAAATGATCAATGATTTGATTTTTGCTTCATTCTCTTTTGTGTTTTTTCCTTGCAAGCAAATTAAATGAAGATAATAATACTAAAGAATTTGTGATTGCAATCATTTTCAGGAAGAAAATGAGTATTATCTGTCAGAATTGCAGGGGTGTCAATACTTTTGGCCAGCACTGTAAATGGAACCTACATGTGGGTTTAAAATTTGTAGCCCCACTTTGTCTAAAAACTGGCTTTGAGCATGGGACCAAACTGTTTTTTGTGGAAAACTTTCCATGAAGTGTTTTACTCTATGGACTGATTTGGTTACATCTCCATTAGCATGCTAGTCATTTTGAGGAAAGGTGTACCAAGATAACACTGCCAACCTCTTAACACATGAGAGAATGGCCAATTCTACTTGAAAACTCCTCATGAAACCTAAGAAACTTTTGATGCTAACTGTTGAGCAGCCATTTTAGATCTGCAGTTTGGCAATCAACCAATGATTTTAGGCAAGTCATAGGTCAATTACATGACTGCATTGTGGTTCAACATGTGGCCAAAAATGTAACATGTTTGATAACAACCATTAGATGTTATGATATCTTAATGTGGCAGTGTAGAATAACCTACATCAAGTCATCATTGTAGAAGAAACTTTTATTCTCTGTGCCACTTATTGTTGCTCTTTCTAGCACTGGCAGACAGAAGAGAGTCCCCGTGGAAGCACCGTAGTTCATCATAAAGTACAATTTTATCTGCTTTGGAGGTATAAGTGGGTCCCGTCCGTTACTGGATCCCTCTGCGGCTGCACCAATGGTAAGTCTTCGTTTGCTCCTCATGCAATTATCTGGTTAGAAACTTTAATACTGTGCCAGTCTGGCATTGAGACCATCTATGTGTAGAAAAGGTTTCTAGTACTATTGCTTTAACAGTAGAGTATATAGACTAAACTGCCATAGATCGGTCATTCCCACCATGTAAGACAGCGATATGTTGCTACTCACTACCACCACTTACAGATTATGGGAAGACAAGGAGGCATTTTAATAGTGTGCTCTAGGGTCACCCAGAACATAGTTAAAGGCAATATCACATTGCATCTACATAATCAGAGCACCTGCAATGCAACAGTACCAGCCAAGTTGGATAGACAGATCTAGATCCTACATGTAGGTAAAGTGACCTGCAGTGAGTGTTTTAAAATCCACAAAATATTGATCCTTCCAGAGAAATTGCAAGACTCACCCTTTCCAATGAAGCCAATATGCTCCTTATATTTTACATGTAACAAATGGATTTTTTGTGAACTGTTGTGACCGTTACCCAAAAAAGGTCTATGAATGCAATCAATGTACAACTTTTTTTGTCTAAATCTTTATTGGGGCATGAACCTTATTTACTAATTACTGTAAAGTCTCTTAAAATCAACTAGCAAGGCGAGTATTACAGGTAGGAGTGCAAAATAGATGCTAGAACTCAGTTACGTTTATGGTAAAGGAAGAGTCACAAGAACTTATATCTCAACTTCTTTAATGGTGTTAGCGCTTTGTTTTTTAGCCAGATAGCCAAAACGACAATGCCAAGAACACTTCCAGCCATCACAGCCAAGACCCAGTTTAGATCTTGATGGCCCTTTCCTTGGTAATCTAGAAGAGAAAGATGCCAGTTTATAGGTATTTAGCAAATCTGAACAAAAAAAAAGAAGTAATGTTTCCACTCTGCATTACACCATCTTAGCCCTGCTTTTCCAGGCTTAGTCTATGCACCACCAGATGTTTAAGTCATATTGCAGTTCTTGTTTAGCTGCTGTTAAAACTGACTAAATTAGATTATAAAGTGTAGAAACCGAATTTAATATTCACAAAATGTATTGGTCAAGACAACTTTATTGTAGTTCAGGCTCTGATGTTACACTTGGTGTGAGACATCTGCCAAGTTAGTGACATTACCTTCAATGAACTGTTCGTTGGCCTCCTGGTAACTCCCATCCATGTAGAGCCTAATGGGTCCATCTGCAGATACAGTTACCAACTCCCAATCTGCTGCAGTCCTTCTTCCTGGGGAAAAAAAATAAAATATTGTTTTCCTGGAATAATGAAACCCTAAGGTTTAATCTTGCGTTTTTGCTACAGAAAGTGCTTACGTCCTGAAGGACATTTAGCCATACATGGGTTTTGTGAAGATGGCACACATACAGAAGCACTACAGTGGAAGTATACCCGGAAAAGAATGATAAGTGGGAACTTACCAGCCCTCCTAATGATGCGTGACCTGCAGAGTAAAAGGCAAATGTCTTTACAATAAAACGCTGATAATAGAGTGGAAACTCCAGTGGAGCATCTTGTATAGTTAATGGCTGGGTCATGTAGTTGTCACCATCAATAGGACACCTAATGAAGGAAAAGTTATATTTGGGGATTGTTAGAGTTAGGCAAGTGGTTTTAGGAAGACTTAATTTCATCTTACTCGCTTATATAGCATTATTAATTCTACAGCTTTACAGATATCGCCGTCTCCATTGGGGCTCACAATCAACACTCCCTATCAGTATGCCTTTGGAGTGCCAACTACCTGCCCAGCACAAAGATCTGGCTATCTGATAACTTCAGTCCCTTCCCCTCTTTAAATAGCATTTCTCACCCGTCTTTCATCTGAAGCGTCACAAAATGGTGTTTCTCCTTTAATTCTGGATTAGCGCCATTTTTTTTCAAACAAACGGGAAGTGCGTTCCACAGTGGAGCGCACGTCGGTGACTAGAGGCTCGCACATCGCTCCGTCTGTAACCAGAAGTGCTGCTTCTATCTCACATGCAGCGCCCGCTGGCGCTGTGTTCGGGCTGTACCAGCTGGAACCGAGAGACGGTTCTTCACCAGGAGTCTCCGCACCAACTGGGAAAGACTGAGGGACCCCTTGTTCAGTGGGGTGTCGGCTTCTGGACCTCGGCAGAAGGGAGGGGAGGAATACAAGGATCCCATCCCGATCCTCCTGCGTCTGGCTTCAGGACCTCCAGCTCCTGGCAGACACGAGTCCTCTTCTGTGTCTGTCCCTGATAGGGACAGGAAAACACTGGAGTAGGGGTGGAGGGAGGGGCCTTTTAACCTCTTGTGTTTCCTGTCCCTAACAAGGATATGAAGGACGACCTCCTGAGGGTACTGTCAGGAGGGATGTCCTGGAAAAGCTGGTTTTGTTGTAGATCAGCCTTTCCAATGAAAGTATTGTTGCATTACTTTTTTTTGCACCCATTGCCTTCTATGGGCAATAAAATAAAAAAAGCTGTTACTGTAAAAAGGAGCCTTTAATTTGCATAAAAGCTGAAAAAAAAAATAGAATTAGACTTACCGGTAATTCAGTTTCTAATAACCCACCACCACAGCACACCGGAGGATGTGACCGCACCCTAATAGGAACAGGAAATATGAAGTGATTTAAATAGCCCCTCCCACATCCTCCCTCCAGTGTTATTACAAAGGACCACAAGAGTATAGATGCTTCATATTAATTTTTATTTCTACTGATCCGACTGTCGTAGAAACAATAATCAAATGGGAGGGAATTACCCATTCTGTCGTGGTGGGTTATTAGAAACCGAATTACCAGTAAGTCTAATTCTATTTTCTCTAATAACCCCCCACGACAGCACACTGGAGGTATACCAAAGATATACTAGGGAGGGACAACAGCCTGAAGGACCTTCTTTCCGAAGGCTAAAATCTCCAATGGACATTAGATCTAGTCTGTATGTAGTGTTTGGAGAAAGTATGACTCGAGGACCACGTAGCAGCTCTGCAAATCTGTTTGATTGATGCACTGCCTTTCTCAGCCCAGGAGACAAATATCACCCTTGTAGAATGGGCCTTCAGCTTTTCCGGAGGAGGCAGATCTTGGATTTGATAAGCCTCCATAATTGCCCTCTTAATCCAGTTGGCTACTGTGGATTTTGAGGCTCTCTTTCCTCTGTTTGGACCTTGTGTATGGACAAATAGGTTCTTGTCTTTTCTTCCTTCTGTTTCCTGAAGAGAGTGCAGTACTATTCTCCGAACATCCAGAGTGTGGAACTCCATTTCTTTCTCGTTTTTTGGGTTGTCACAAAACGATGGAAGAATTATTTCCTGTGATCTGTGGAAATTCTGGGTTGAGACTCCACTCTCCTGGATGAATCTTTGTTCTGCTTAAGAAATCGGCCTGGACTTTGACTGAACCTTTGATATGAAGAGCCGACAGGGATAGAATATGTTCTTCTTCCCAGGAAAATATTCTCACAGAGACTGCTTTTAAGCTTTTGTGTCTTGTGCCCCCCTGATGACGAAGGTGGGCTACTGTGGTGATATTGTCTGAAAATATCTGTATGTGGGTTTTCTGGACCAGAGGCTCTGCTGCTCTGAGGACTTCCTCTACGGCCTTTAATTCTCTGAAATTTGATGAGTTCTGGCTCACCTCTTTGGACCATATACCCTGGAATAGTTCCTGGGAGACTATGGCTCCACATCCCTTCCCGCTGGCATCCACTCTTATGGTTACTAGTGGATTCTGGATACATGGTACTCCTGTTTAGATTCTTCATGCTCAGCCACCAGAATAGAGAGGTTTTTACCCATGGTGGTATAGGAATTTTCCTGTTCAGAGACCGTGGAGATCCATCCCAATTCATGAGGATGAGGGGCTGTAATGTTCGGGTATGTGCTTGAGCTCAGGCCACCATCTGGATACAGGATGTCATAGATCCGAGGACCGACATGGCATTTCTCAATGATACCAATCTCCTGCTTCTTAGGACATTGATCTTTGCTTTTAGTATGACCTGTTTTTGTTTGGGCAGAAACGACATCTGGCTGTGGGAATCCAATAGTACTTCTAGAAACGTTTATTGTCATGGAGGGAACCATATCTGATTTTTTGTGATTCATTAACCAGCCCAGAGAAGATAGGATCTGAGTGGTCAACTGTATATGCTCTTGGAGCAATGGTACTGAGGGCCCGATTAATAACAGGTCGTCGAGGTATGGTACTATTGAAAACATTCTGACCCCTGATATAAGCCATGACCTTTGTAAATATTCGTGGGGCTGATGATATCCCGAATGGGAGAGCATTGAACTGGTAGTGGACTATCTGTTCCCCCTGAGCCACTGCAAATCTTAAGAACTTTGTGTAAAGTGGATGTATGGGGATGTGGTAGTATGCATCCTGGAGATCGATTGTGGCCATGGTATGGTCCTGTCCTATCAGAGGGACCGTTGATCTGATAGATTCCATCTTGAAACTCTGGTAGTGGATATACTGATTCAGTGGTTTTAGATTGATTATAATCCGGTGCGAGCCATTTGTTTTTTTATTAGAAGAGATTGGAATAATGTCCTCTGCTTATCTCCCTTGTAGGAATCAGGGATATCACCCCTGAGGATAATAGGTCTGTTACACTGGATATCAGGGTGGCCTGCAGACTTTGAGAAGAGAGCCGCGTTATCTTTAGTCTGTGGAGGATAGGAGGAGAATTCTATTTTTACTCCAAACTCTACTGCCCTCAGGACCCATGGGTCTGAGCAGATTTGTCTCCACTGAGAGAGAAAGTTTGAGATGCGGCCCCCGACTGTCCTGACGTCATGGTAAATTCTGGCGTGGATTTTGGGTAGCTCCACCGACCTGTTTTCCCTTTTACCCCTATATTGAGGGGTCTGCTCCTGGGAAGGACGAAAGGGCCTTTTCCTTACATTTCTAGGTTCCGGGAGGGCTTTCTTCTTGTCTGAGGCTTTCTCGAGAAGATCTAGGGCTAGCCCGAACATGCATTTCCCTTTAAAGGGGATGATACACAATTTCATCTTTGATGCCACATCACCGCTCTGGGATTTTAACCATAGGGCCCTTCTCACGGAGTTTGATAACCCAGATGCTCTTGCCACCACTCTCACCGATTCTGCAGAAGCATCTGCTAAAATCCCCGTAGCTTTCTGGAGAAGCAGTAGGGATGCTAAGATGTCTTCTCTGGGGGTGCCCAAGACTAGGTGTTCCTCCAGTTGATCTAGAAAATGAGCCAATGATCGAGCTACGCCCGTAGAGATTGCTTTGGTGCTTAATAGTGCTGCCGAGGTCTCCCAGGACTTCCTGAGTAGTCCCTCCATCTTGCGTTCTCAGGGGTCCAATTGCTGACCAGACACATCTGACAAGAGTCTTTTTCAACAGTTTAACAGTGGAATTTAATCTTAAGCACGACCAGTGCAATTCAGTTTAATTCCTTCCAGTCCTTATCTTCCTGTCTGATAATACTCTGCACGGTTAGTTCAGGAAGTTTATCTGACCTGTGTTTAGTTTCTCTCCTGATCTGAATCCTGTTCAGTTGCCTTCTGTCAGATCCAGATAACACACCACCACCTTTCTCTTCAGCTTCAGCCAGACTACAATAACAAGCTTCCCACAATCTCCCTGGGGCTCTGCTAAAACACTGCCTGTCTCTTGTGACTGTGTTAACCCCTCTAGTTGCTGGATGCTTCTGAAGCACAACACTTCCTGTTTCCTGTGTTTGTGTTATTTGTAACAGTTGCTGGATGCTTTGGAAGCAACAGCACTACTTCTGCATGTCACATTCTTCCCTCCTTTTTGGATGTCGTCCTCGACATTCATCTAAATTGGTCAATCTGACCAATTCTGAGACAGTGGTGAAAGCTTAGTAACTATATATATGAATTTGTCATTGTCAAATTGGTATAACATTTATAAACATTGATAATAACCTATTCCTACGACATTTTTCTTGTAGTACTCCTGTAAGAAATAAACAATTAACACAATCAAAACAATGAACATCTCTTCCGCTGTAGCTTTTAGTACGTCTTCAACCAGCTCTCTCTCTCACTAGGCCAAAACAAGTCTTTCCACCAGGTAACATTGTCCATACTGTCTCTCGGTGGTGAATACCACTCAAGTGGACTTACCTGGTTCATAGGGAGAGATACCTGTTTCCAGTAGACAGTCCTTGGCACCTGACTCGGTTCTCCAAATGTCTCGTACGTCAGCATCATGGGCCTCCTCACTTCTCAAGTCGACATCCTCCTGGTGGGTTGTTCCTCAGATACCACGGGTTCTTCGGTTACAGGAGTTTCTTCTGCCGCACTCATTTCTTTCCCAGATCATCTTGGAACTGCCTCTGTAAGTTCCTGTTTCTTCAGTGACCGGTGTTTGATCATCAGATCTGAATTGGAGTTCATCTGTACTCCTTGGAACAAACTCTGGAGCCTCGGGACTTAGTTCATTCTCTTGAGGATAGTACGTCTCTCCTTGCCGTTCCAAGAAATACAACGTTGTGCTCTTCCTCATTGGAAATTTCAAGGTCACTATCCACCTCCGGAGCTTCAGTCTGTGGTGGTCCCTTAATCGATCTTGGTCGATGTCGGTCTGCTTCTGGGAAGTCTTGTTGTGGTGGGTAGTAATAAATTCCGATGGACTATTCTGGTTTTCTTGTCCCCTCTTTCCAATCAGATTTCATACACTGGACTGTCATCGGCTTTCCTCTTTAAGACCGCATACACCTTGTCTTCCCAGTATGAACAAAGTTTTCCTGGACCACCTTTCTCACGTACTTTCTTGACCAACACTCGGCTTCCCGGTGCCAATTCTGCTCCATAACATTTTCGATCATAGTACTCCTTACTAGAGATGAGCGTTGTTCTACTCGAACTGTTCGCCAATCTCAAATTCGAGCTGTTTTGGGCGGTGTTCGAGCCGGTCGGCGAACACGAACAATTTGAGAAAAATTCGGCTGTTCGAGGTTATGTTCGATAACTGTTCGTGCACCAAAATCATAACTGGATTTTTTCTCAGTAATGATGAAAATTAATGTTAATACGCAGTTTGAGTGTACAGCGGGGCGGGGGGAGGGGCAGGGGATGGATCTCTGCAGGAACAATGAAGATCTCCATTTTTTTTTCTCTTTCCCGCATTTGCAGTGGGGAGGTGCAATCTGTCAGCCTATCAGCAGCGCACACACGGAGCGAAGTGCTTTTTTTCACACAAGCAAGGGCATGTGTGATTGGCAGTGTATGTCACATGTCCTTGCCCTATAAGACCAAGCCATTTTCCCCGTCGCCACCATTTTCTCACTGCTGCAGCTGCGTGCCAATTTTCGCACAAATATACAGATAGCTTGGGAGTAGGGAATAGTTGTGATTGCAGTCCTTTTAAGGACTAGGTTACAGCATTTCCTACGACTTTTATCAGGCAGGTCTGTGCTCTTAAATAGATAGATTGTGGGAGTAAAGACTAATTGTAATTGGAGTCCTTTTCAGGACTAGGTTACATCAGTTCCTATCAGTTTTTGCCAGGCAGGTCTGTGCCAGTGCTGTGCAAGTTTTTTTCACAGCATTTGGCTGAATCTAGCAAAGCTAATCCTTTTTGGCCTATTGCAGAGTGTGTTAGTCAGTGGAGTAGCCTATCTGTGTTGCAAGATATACCACCTGTGTATAGAATACCAATTTTTTTACTGCACCTAGTGAAGTAAAATCTTTTGGGCATAGCATCATTCTATTAGTCCATCTATACTGACCTCCATCAGGTTGCAAACTGAATATAATTTTTTTCTGCATCTAGCTCTGAAAAAATATTTGGGCTTCTAGCAGTGTGTGGGACTTGGTCTATTAGTCCATCTATACTGACCTCCATCAGGTTGCAAATTAAAAATAATTTTTTTCTTCATTTAGCTCTGAAAAAATATTTGGGCTTCTAGCAGTGTGTGGGACTTGTTCTATTAGTCCTTCTATACTGACCTCCAGCAGGTTGCAAATTGAATATAATTTTTTTCTGCATCTAGCTCTGAAAAAATATTTGGGCTTCTAGCGGTGTGTGGGACTTGGTCTATTAGTCCATCTATACTGACCTCCATCAGGTTGCAAATTAAAAATAATTTTTTCTGCATCTAGCTCTGAAAAAATATTTGGGCTTCTAGCAGTGTGTGGGACTTGGTCTATTAGTCCATCTATACTGACCTCCATCAGGTTGCAAATTAAAAATAATTTTTTTCTTCATTTATCTCTGAAAAAATATTTGGGCTTCTAGCAGTGTGTGGGACTTGGTCTATTAGTCCATCTATACTGACCTCCATCAGGTTGCAAATTAAAAATAATTTTTTTCTGCATCTAGCTCTGAAAAAATATTTGGGCTTCTAGCAGTGTGTGGGACTTGGTCTATTAGTCCATCTATACTGACCTCCATCAGGTTGCAAACTGAATAAAAAAAATTTCTGCATTTAGCTCTGAAAAAATATTTGGGCTTCTAGCGGTGTGTGGGACTTGGTCTATTAGTCCATCTATACTGACCTCCATCAGGTTGCAAATTAAAAATAATTTTTTTCTTCATTTAGCTCTGAAAAAATATTTGGGCTTCTAGCGGTGTGTGGGACTTGTTCTATTAGTCCTTCTATACTGACCTCCAGCAGGTTGCAAATTGAATATAATTTTTTTCTGCATCTAGCTCTGAAAAAATATTTGGGCTTCTAGCAGTGTGTGGGACTTGGTCTATTAGTCCATCTATACTGACCTCCATCAGGTTGCAAATTAAAAATAATTTTTTTCTGCATCTAGCTCTGAAAAAATATTTGGGCTTCTAGCAGTGTGTGGGACTTGGTCTATTAGTCCATCTATACTGACCTCCATCAGGTTGCAAATTAAAAATAATTTTTTTCTTCATTTATCTCTGAAAAAATATTTGGGCTTCTAGCAGCGTGTGGGACTTGTTCTATTAGTCCATCTATACTGACCTCCATCAGGTTGCAAATTAAAAATAATTTTTTTCTGCATCTAGCTCTGAAAAAATATTTGGGCTTCTAGCAGTGTGTGGGACTTGGTCTATTAGTCCATCTATACTGACCTCCATCAGGTTGCAAATTAAAAATAATTTTTTTCTGCATCTAGCTCTGAAAAAATATTTGGGCTTCTAGCAGTGTGTGGGACTTGGTCTATTAGTCCATCTATACTGACCTCCATCAGGTTGCAAATTGAATAAAAAAAATTTCTGCATCTAGCTCTGAAAAAATATTTGGGCTTCTAGCGGTGTGTGGGACTTGGTCTATTAGTCCATCTATACTGACCTCCATCAGGTTGCAAATTAAAAATAATTTTTTTCTGCATCTAACCCAGCCAATAGTTTTGGCCTAATACCACAGTTTGGCCACTCAGCTCTGCTCGGTTACCATCCATTGTTTTTTTGTGCAAACAACTCCAGAGTTGTGAATTAGTTAACCACCAAAATGAGTGGAAAAAGGCCTGCTGCTGGTGGAAAGGGGAATAGGCGTGTTGGGAAGGGGAAAAAAGGTTGTGTCCGTGGGGTAGGTGCAGAAGAAAGACCATCTTCCAGCCAAACTAAAATGTCTACTTCTTTTAGCGGACAATGTGATAAGATCCCTTTCTTACGGCCACGCCAATCGCTACAAATTCCAGATGAGGCACAAAAACAGCAGGTGCTTCAACGGATATCAAGTGCTCCTTTAAGTGGGCTCTCCTCCACATCAACTTCAACATCACAAATACTCCAGTCCTCAAAGGTGTCACCCAAATCGCACTTGCTTCCTCACAGCTCCCAAATCTCCAGCTGCCCGTCTGAGTATGAGGTAGAACAGATGGTTGAGTCTGCAGAGCTGTTTACTCATACTATAGCCTGGGAATCAGAGGTCGACTCCAGCGCTTCTGTGAATCCAGACGAGGAAATGATCTGCACTGATGCCCAGAATCTTTATGAGTCGGATCCAGGACCAGACGCAGAAGGTTCTGACAATAATGTAGACCCTCATTCCCAAACTGTAACTCCTGTTGGTGGAGACAATGAGGAAGACGATGATAAGACTCAAATACCTGATTGGAGCGACAACTTTAGTTTTTTGTCAGGGCAGGAACAGGTTGGCTCTGAGGACGACGGGTGTGATAACGCACAGGGTGATGATGATGAGGTCGGAGATCCCACTTACTGTCAACCCACAGTCAGCCAAGAGATGAGGTCAGCAGAGGAGGTGGAGGAAGATGCTAGTGACGACGAGGTCAGGTTGCGCCTTCCTGGACAGAGACGTAGTACTGGAAGCACGTCAACAACTGCATCCTCAAACACAACTCTGCCTCTCACCACAAGTCGTGGTGGCTCTTCAGGTCGCATGGGTGCTAAGCCTTGCATAGCCTGGGCATTTTTTCAGATCGATAAAGATGACCCAACTCGTGTTATCTGTAACATTTGTCAGCAAAAGCTAAGTAGAGGCCAAAAAATACATAGTTTGAGTACTTCATGCATGAACCGGCACATGGACATGAAGCATAAGTTGCAGTGGGAAGCTCAGTGTGCTACAATGCGGTCTAGCCGGCCGGGCCAACCACCGTCTGCCATATCTTGTGCATCCGCGGCCTCTTCATCCTCTGTGACTGGGGGGACAGCAGTCACACCTGTTTTGGGGCGCAGACCTGCCACCTCTTTACCCGCAACAGCCAGCGTGATTGGCAGGTCATCATTTTCTTTGGAGGTGGTAACACCAGCTGGTCTTGAGCGCTGTCCGACATCGATAGCACCACCTTTGGATCAAGGCAACCTAACATGTCCGCCTGCATCTTCCTCACAGACCGGCAGTTTGCCGGGGACACCCTTATCAACCCCGTCTAAGCACAATAGCCAGCCCTCGGTCCCTCAGATGTGGACAAGTAAAAGACCATTTCCTCCTAGCCATGAGAAAGCTAAGAGGTTGAATTTCACCATCTGCAAGCTCTTGGCTACAGAAATGCTGCCTTTCCGCCTGGTGGACACAGAGGATTTTCGAGACCTTATGTCCGTCGCAGTGCCCCAGTACCAGATGCCCAGTCGGCACTACTTCTCAAAGAAAGGTGTGCCTGCGCTCCACCAGCATGTCGCACACAACATCACCGCTTCTTTGAGAAACTCTGTGTGTGACAGGGTGCATTTCACCACAGACACTTGGATGAGTAGGCATGGACAGGGGCGTTACATGTCGCTGACTGGGCACTGGGTAACTATGGTGACAGCAGGACAAGGGGCTGCTGTCCAAGTCTTGCCGTCCCCACGAGTTGTGCGTCAATCCTCTTTATGTCAAAGTTCCACCACTGCTTCTGCCTCCTCAACCTCCTCTCGGTCTTCCACCTGCACCCAAAGCCTGTCTGGTCATGCCACAAGCTTTCTAACTGCGCAGAAGGGATCCTGCACACCTCCTTACTATGCTGGCAGTAGGGCTCAACGTCATCAGGCGGTTTTTACATTGAAATGTCTGGGAAATGTGAGTCACACAGCTGAGGAGTTGTGGTCAGCTCTGGAGAACCAATTTCATGAATGGTTGTCTCCACTGGACCTGAAACCAGGGAAGGCCGTGTGCGACAATGCTGCAAACCTGGGTGCGGCCCTTCGCCGGGGCAATGTCACACACGTGCCTTGTATGGCTCACGTGTTGAACCTGGTTGTCCAGCAATTTTTAGCCCACTATCCCAGACTAGATGGCCTTCTGCAGAGGGCACGGTTGCTGTGTGCTCACTTCCGCCGTTCGCATCCCGCAGCTCAGCGACTTACATCTCTACAGAAGTCGTTGGGCCTGCCACTTCACCGGCTAAAATGCGATGTGCCTACCCGGTGGAATTCAACTCTGCACATGTTGCAGCGACTGTGGCAGCACCGACAAGCCCTGGTGCAATACGTTCTGACGTATAGCCTGGGCCAACGAGATTCAGAGGTGGGGCAAATCACGCTGGAGGAGTGGTCTCAGATCAGGGACCTATGCACCCTTCTGCACAGTTTTGAAATGGCGACGAAGATGTTTAGTGCTGACGATGCCATTATCAGCATGACTATTCCGGTGATTTACATGCTGGAGCACATGTTAAACAGAATTCGGAGTCAGGTGGTGGCACAAGAGGAGGTGGAGGAAGTAGAGGAGGAGGAGTTGTATGCGGAAGGGCTAACATCTGCAAGGTCCAGACGGTCGGCAGCACCAAGGCGGCAGGCATGTGAGGGTGGGGGAGATGGTTTTACCAGGGCGCATGGTAGCAGCCAAACTAGTGAGGAAGGTGCAGGAGCCCAGGAAGAAGTGGAGGACGAACTGATGGAAGACTCATCAGATGAGGGAGACCTTGATCACATTTCTGTTGTGCGAGGTTGGGGGGAGAGGACAGAGGAAGGAAGCATGATTGTTACCTCGCCACCAACACAACAGGGACTTGGTGCTCCTGGATGCGCAACACACATGAGTGCCTTCTTGCTGCACTACCTGCAACATGACCCTCGAATTGTGAGAATTAGAAATAATCCTGACTACTGGGTTGCCACACTGTTAGATCCCCGGTACAAAAGTAAATTTGCAGAAATTATTCCTGCCATAGAAAGGGATGCACGCATGCAGGAGTATCAGCAGAGACTGTTGCAGAATCTTACATGTGCTTTTCCACAAAATACCAGTGGTGCACGTAGTGAATCTCACAGTTCCAACTTGCCAACCGTGGGACCGTCAAGTGTTCAGCACTCAAACCGTGACAGAACCACAGTATCTGCTGGTAACATCAATTTTGCGGAATCATTTCACCACTTTTTTAGCCCATCCTTTGCAAGGCCACAGGAGACAAGAAGTCTGACACATAGTCAACGCCTAGAGACGATGGTACAGGAGTATCTCCAAGTAAACATTGAAGCCACGACTGTGTCACTGGACCCTTGCTCTTTTTGGGCTTCCAATCTGGATAAATGGCCGGAGCTAGCCACTTACGCCTTGGAGATCTTGTCATGCCCCGCAGCCAGCGTTCTGTCTGAACGTGTGTTCAGCGCTGCTGGTGGTGTGCTGACAGATAAGCGCACGCGGCTCTCCACTGATAATGTAGACAGACTCACGTTCATAAAGATGAACAAATCATGGATCCGAAACGACTTTTCTACCCCTGTGTCATCCTGGGGAGAGTAAAAGCTTGATGATTGGTTAAAATCACCCTACCAACCGTTTTATGCTTTCAAATTACTAATCATGTTTATCTGTATCTTGACTGGAAAATAATTTGGGCTTTGTAGCAGTGTGCAGCACTGATCCTATTAGGCCATCTATACTAAAGCTTCACCAGATTTAAAATTAAAAATAATTTTTAGCTGCATCTAGCCCGGAAAATAATTTTGGGGCTCCGAGATGCGCAAGGCACATAAGTGCCTTCTTGCTGCACTACCTGCAGCATGACCCTCATATTGTCAGAATTCGAAGTAATCATGACTACTGGGTTGCCACACTCTTAGATCCCCCAAACTTTTCGATCAACCTTTTCATTTTAATAAAGACCAAAAAAATGGTCATTTTTGAAATTATAAGCATTAGCAGGTTGTTAGAAACTGAAATCAAACAGTTTTCAACTCAAAACTTTATTCTAGGTGATGTTACATTTTCACATAGGACCCCTTGTTCGAAAGGAGCTTCTGAACTCTCTCGTCCATTGAATTTGTCAGGTTTTGGATGGTTTCTGCTTCAATTGTTTTGCATGAGGACAGAATACCCTCCCAGAGCTGTTGCTTAGATGTGAACTGCCTCCCGCCATCATAGACACTCCTTTTAATGATGCTCCAAAGGTTCTGAATGGGGTAGAGGTCAGGGGAGCATGGGGGTCACACCATAAGTTTGTCCCCTTTTATGCCCATATCAGCCAGAGATGCAGATGTTTTATGTGCAGCATGAGATGGTGCATTATCATGCAGAAAAATGATCTTGCTGTGAAATACACGGTTCTTCTTCTTGAACCATGGCAGGAAGTGCTGTTTGAGAAAATCCACATACATTATGGAGTTCATCTTTAGCGCCTTCAGGGATCCTAAAGGGGCCGACAATCTCTCTCCCCATGATTCCAGCCCAAAACATTACTCCACCTCCTCCTTGTTGGCGCTGTAGCCGTGTTTGCGTGGGGTGTCCATCAACCAGCCATCCTCCACTCCATCCATCTGGACCATCGAGCGCTGCACGGCACTCATCCGTGAACAAAACAGTTTTGAAATCAGTCTTCATGTAATGTTTGGCCCACTGGAGCCGTTTCTGCTTGTGTGAAGTGGATAGAGGAGGTCGACAGGATGGCGCATGCACAGCTGCAAACCTCTGAAGGACCCTGCATCTTGTTGTTCGTGGGACGTTGGAGGCACAAGCAGCTTCAAAAACTTGTCTGCTGCTATGACAAGGCTTTTTTGCCGCTGCTCTTTCAACCTGACGTAATTGCCTGTAGGAAAGAGTCCTCAATTTGCCCTTATCAGCACGCACACGTGTGTACTGTGAATCAGCTACATACTTCTTGATTGCCAAGACACTTCATCCTGATCATCGCACAATGTTGATTGTAGTCATGCCTTGACCTAAACACTCCACAATTTGTTGCTTCTCAGCAGCCGACACATCCTTTTTCTTTCCCATTTTGGCAGAAAATGTAGGCTGCTTAATAATGTGAGAGAGCCTTCTTAAGTAGTCTTGCCTTTCATTGGACACACCTGCCAAACTAATTAGCACAGGTGTCTGCAATTGCTTACAGTGATATAAAGAGCCCTGACACACATCACCATCAATGAGTTTAACTGACAAACAAACAAATTCTTCCCTTATCACTCCTAAACACTTTTTGTATAATAATTTGGAACGCAGTGTACATGTGCTTTTCCACAAAACACCAGTGGTTCACGTAGTGAATCTTACAGTTCTAACTTGCCAACCGTGGTCTGTATGGAGTTGTTCAATAAAGGGCCCAAAATTAAGATAACATAGATGGGAGAGGTCTCTATGAATAGGAATTCCTAAGTATTTGATACCCTGTGAGGGCCAGGCAAAGGGAAAGTTGGACTGGATGGAATCCTATATGGATTTGGGGAGGGAGACATCGAGGGCCTCAGACTTCGCTGCATTGATTTTAAAATTTTACCATGTAACAAAGTGATCTATTTCAGCCATAACAGCATGGATGGATATATGTGATTGAGTGATATATACTAGGACATCATCAGCAAATAGAGAGCACTTGTACTCGGTGCCTCCCACCTCAATCCACCTAATATTGGGGTTATGGCGAATTGATGAGAGCAGGTGCTCCGTCACTAGGATGTATAAGAGAGGGGACAGAGGACATCCCTGCCTTGTCCCATTGGTGATTGTGAAAGGTGATGAAAATGTTCTGACGCACCCCCTGGGCCTTGGGACACCCGGAGCCGGACCCTTTTTGGTGGATGCTGGTGGTTGTAGTCTTCGTGGCGGCGACCCAGTTCCGTGGCTCAGGGCGGTCAAACCAGTGGCGGAACTATTTATGTGGTTTTGATGTTTAAATGTCCGACTACGCCACCCGTGGATTGCGGTCAGAGTGAACCGCCGCTACAGGGCAGACCACTGAGGCTGGTGTTGTGGGTGCAGCAGAGCGTAGCATAACTCCCCACGGGAGGAGTATAGCCTCAGGGCAGTGTATGCGGAGGATGGGGGTGATGGTGCAGGGCAGCAGCAGTAACGACACGGAGTCAGTGATGCAGTTCAGGGCCTTTACTCACAGTTCTTATTATCCAGACCACGTCTGCAGGTAACGGCTGCCCACGTCGTACTGTGCTCACCAGGTGAGGGGCTCAGACAACTCCCAGATAACTTTGGAGCACTTCACAGGACCCCCTTTGTGTGTCCTTTGTCTGGCCTTTCTTACCAACACTTCTGTCCGGCTGCCTCGGGCCTCCTCTTGGTAAACTTGGCGCCAGTTTCCCTGACCCTATGTGGTGCCTTCCTAGCGGGTGTAGCGAGGGGCTGCGCCACATAAAATGTCAGAGCCTCCGGTTTCTAGCTGAGGGTCGTTTCCTGCCTCCACTAGTTCGGGGACCGGTCTCCCCCTTTGGCCTGACCCCTCCACGCAGGTGGATTCGGGCGTGCGGTGGCGACTCGCCCGTCCGCACCCCTGGGATCCCTTCATTCCTCGTTCCTGGAGCCTTCTCCGCTCCTCTTCCTTCCTTCTCCCTCTTCCAGGCCTGGGCCTCTGTTACTAGGCCCGCCTCCGGAGCAGAGCTCATGCAGAGCCCCTGCTCCCTGCCACTTCTGCTCAGACTTCTCTGCACTGAACTAAGATGGTGCCCACCTTTTATACTCCCTTCTCAATGCACCCAGGAACTGCTTCCTCCCTGCTCTTGCACTACAGGGTTCCCCTTCCTCAGTGTTCCCTCCCCCCACTCCAGCCAGGGACAGGGACTGTCGTGCCCATCTCAGGGGCATATTGGTCGCCCTGCCCCACGGCAATGTGGTGTAATGCATGCAGGTGTCGGGTCCTGATCCACACTCCATCCTTACCTGAGAGTGAGATATCACACCTCTGGGTGAGGTGCAATACGTCTTTAGCAACCGAGCCCTCAGGGTGCTACAGTTCCATTTATCTTCAGCCTAGGTGACGTATTGCGATACAGGGCCGTGATTTTGGCTATAAAAGGGTCCCCTAGACCCCTACCCCAAGCTTTTTAAGAGAATCATATATGGCGTGCCAGGAGACTCTATGGAATGCTTTCTCAGCATCCAACGAGAGTATCTAATTACAAATTTTTAACTGCATCTAGCCCAGGAAATACTTTGTGCCTAGTAGCAGTGTCTGCTAGTAAGCGGATTATCCCGGCTGTTAAGCAAGCTGCACCACCTGTAGTTTAGACACTTAATTTTTTCAAAGGAAATGCTTCGGGACCATGGGATACTTAGTGAAGAGCATCAGGAGGCACCCAAAGGCATAGGGGCTGGGACTGGCAGTAGGATGCCTTGCGGTGGACAGCCGAGCTCGATCCTTATAAAAGCTTTTTAACTGCAGCAGCTTTAGTGGACGCTACTGGAGCTGGAATTACCGCGGCTGCTGGCATGAGACTTGCCCTCCAATAGATCCTTGTAAATGGATTTAAAGTGTATTCATTCAAATTAGAGAGACAATTTAAATTAAAAAGCTTAGAGCTGCCTCCACCACAGGGGGGCTCGCTCGACCCACCAGCGGACAGGCACCAGTATTGGGAGAGGGGGGCTGGCCGTCAGGGTTCACCGCGGCTCTGGCACAAACCCGGCGACACGGAGGTGGCACGGGCAGGAGCGGACTGGCCGTGTCGGCTTCTCACTTTTTGGATTTTAGAAGGGCATGACATGCCTATATCTGTGTCTCCCCCTCCTTTTACTCCTCCACCTCTTTTATTTTCGCATGACTATATGTACTTGTCACTTTTCCATGTGTTAGTTATGTCTTCTGAGCAGTTTGTCAGCTTTTGGACACCTTTGAAGGTGTTTTCTATGTGTTTCTATGTGTTTTTGTTTGCCTGCCATTGGTTTTAACGGTGTTCGAAGGTGTTCGACGAACAGTTCGACGAACAGTTCGGCGAACACACGGGTGTTCGACGAACCGAACCGAACTCGAACACTACGGGGGTGGCTCAACACTACTCCTTACTCTTGCTCTGTCCTTGCATAGCCACTTTGGACGCTATGTTGTATGCCTCTGCCATTCATTCCTTCCATTTCCAAACGCACTCCGGATACGTTCTGTAAGTCTCTGACACCGGAGTATCGAACATGATGTCAATTGGAAGTCTAGGTGATCGTCCATACAATAGGAAGAAGGGTGAGTAACCTGTTGCATCGCTCTTTGTACAGTTATAGGCATGTACCACTTTTGACAGGGAACTCTTCCAGTCTTTCTTCTCATCAGCTGTTAAAGTGCGCAACATCGACAATAATGTCCGGTTAAAACGTTCCACTTGTCCATTACCCTCTGGGTGATAGGGCGTTGTGTGGGATCTCTGAATTCTACAGTACTCTCCTAGCTTGGCAAAGAGCTGGTTCTCAAATTCTCTTCCTTGATCGTGGTGTAACCTCGTAGGAAACCTGAAGCTCAAAACAAAATCATTGAAGATCTTCTCTGCCGCTGTTCAACCAGCTTTATTGGTGGTGGCATATGCTTGGGCAAATCGAGTAAAATGGTCTATCACCACCAATATGTATTCGTAACCACTAGTGTTGATGTTCTGTTCCGAGTATGCTCGGGCGAGCACCGAGTATTTACAGCTGCTCGGTGATATGTTTAAATCTCTCCCGTGTGCATGATTTGCAACTGTTTGACAGCTTTATTACATGTGAGGAATGTGTAAGAAATAGACATTCCTCACATGTAGTAAAACTGTCAAACAGTCGCAAATCATGCACACGGGAGCGATTTAAACACATCACCGAGCAGCTGTAAATACTCGGAGCTCGGCCCGAGCATACTCGGTGAAAGGGTTAATAGAATATACTCGCTCAACACTAGTAACCACCCTTGCACGTCTCGAGATGTAGAAAGTCTATTGAGACCATCTCAAACGGATACGTAGTTTGGATGTTGCCCATAGGTGCCCGGGTTGATGTGTTGGGACTAGAGATGAGCGTTGTTCTACTCGAACTGTTCGCCAATCTCAAATTCGAGCTGTTTTGGGCGGTGTTCGAGCCGTTCGGCGAACAAGAACGATTTGAGAAAAATTCGGCTGTTCGAGGTTATGTTCGATAACTGTTCGTGCACCAAAATCATAACTGGATTTTTTCTCAGTAATGATGAAAATTAATGTTAATACGCAGTTTGAGTGTACAGCGGGGTGGGGGGAGGGGCAGGGGATGGATCTCTGCAGGAATAATGAAGATCTCCATTTTTTTTTCTCTTTCCCGCATTTACAGTGGGGAGGTGCAATCTGTCAGCCTATCAGCAGCGCACACACGGAGCGAAGTGCTTTTTTCACACAAGCAAGGGCATGTGTCATTGGCAGTGTATGTCACATGTCCTTGCCCTATAAGACCAAGCCATTTTCCCCGTCGCCACCATTTTCTCACTGCTGCAGCTGCGTGGTAGACGGCACCGCTGTTGCTGTGTGCGCTATACCTTGTTAATTTCAAGCCAATTTTTGCACAAATCTACAGATAGCTTGGGAGTAGGGAATAGTTGTGATTGCAGTCCTTTTAAGGACTAGGTTACAGCATTTCCTACGACTTTTATCAGGCAGGTCTGTGCTCTTAAATAGATAGATTGTGGGAGTAAAGACTAATTGTAATTGCAGTCCTTTTCAGGACTAGGTTACATCAGTTCCTATCAGTTTTTGCCAGGCAGGTCTGTGCCAGTGCTGTGCAAGTTTTTTTCACAGCATTTGGCTGAATCTAGCAAAGCTAATCCTTTTTGGCCTATTGCAGAGTGTGTTAGTCAGTGGAGTAGCCTATCTGTGTTGCAAGATATACCACCTGTGTATAGAATACCAATTTTTTTACTGCACCTAGTGAAGTAAAATCTTTTGGGCATAGCATCATTCTATTAGTCCATCTATACTGACCTCCATCAGGTTGCAAACTGAATATATTTTTTTTCTGCATCTAGCTCTGAAAAAATATTTGGCCTTCTAGCAGTGTGTGGGACTTTCTCTATTAGTCCATCTATACTGACCTCCATCAGGTTGAAAACTGAATATATTTTTTTTCTGCATCTACCTCTGAAAAAATATTGGGCTTCTAGCTGTGTGTGGGACTTGTTCTATTAATCCATCTATACAGACCTCCATCAGGTTGCAAACTGAATATAATTTTTTTCTGCATCTACCTCTGAAAAAATATTTGGGCTTCTAGCTGTGTGTGGGACTTGTTCTATTAGTCCATCTATACTGACCTCCATCAGGTTGCAAATTAAAAATAATTTTTATCTGCATCTAGCTCTGAAAATATTTTTGGCCTTCTAGCAGTGTGTGGGACTTTCTCTATTAGTCCATCTATACTGAACTCCATCAGGTTGCAAACTGAATATAATTTTTTTCTGCATCTAGCTCTGAAAAAATATTTGGCCTTCTAGCAGTGTGTGGGACTTGTTCTATTAATCCATCTATACAGACCTCCATCAGGTTGCAAACTGAATATAATTTTTTTCTGCATCTACCTCTGAAAAAATATTTGGGCTTCTAGCTGTGTGTGGGACTTGTTCTATTAGTCCATCTATACTGACCTCCATCAGGTTGCAAACTGAATATAATTTTTTTCTGCATCTAGCTCTGAAAAAATATTTGGCCTTCTAGCAGTGTGTGGGACTTGTTCTATTAATCCATCTATACAGACCTCCATCAGGTTGCAAACTGAATATAATTTTTTTCTGCATCTACCTCTGAAAAAATATTTGGGCTTCTAGCTGTGTGTGGGACTTTCTCTATTAGTCCATCTATACTGACCTCCATCAGGTTGCAAATTAAAAATAATTTTTTGTCTGCATCTAGCTCTGAAAAAATATTTGGCCTTCTAGCAGTGTGTGGGACTTTCTCTATTAGTCCATCTATACTGACCTCCATCAGGTTGCAAACTGAATATATTTTTTTTCTGCATCTACCTCTGAAAAAATATTGGGCTTCTAGCTGTGTGTGGGACTTGTTCTATTAATCCATCTATACAGACCTCCATCAGGTTGCAAACTGAATATAATTTTTTTCTGCATCTACCTCTGAAAAAATATTTGGGCTTCTAGCTGTGTGTAGGACTTGTTCTATTAGTCCATCTATACTGACCTCCATCAGGTTGCAAACTGAAAATAATTTTTTGTCTGCATCTAGCTCTGAAAAAATATTTGGCCTTCTAGCAGTGTGTGGGACTTTCTCTATTAGTCCATCTATACTGACCTCCATCAGGTTGCAAATTAAAAATAATTTTTATCTGCATCTACCTCTGAAAAAATATTTGGGCTTCTAGCTGTGTGTGGGACTTGTTCTATTAGTCCATCTATACTGACCTCCATCAGGTTGCAAACTGAATATAATTTTTTTCTGCATCTAGCTCTGAAAAAATATTTGGCCTTCTAGCAGTGTGTGGGACTTTCTCTATTAGTCCATCTATACTGACCTCCATCAGATTGCAAATTAAAAATAATTTTTATCTGCATCCAGCTCTGAAAAAATATTTGGCCTTCTAGCAGTGTGTGGAACTTTCTCTATTAGTCCATCTATACTGACCTCCATCAGTTTGCAAATTAAAAATAATTTTTATCTGCATCCAGCTCTGAAAAAATATTTGGCCTTCTAGCAGTGTGTGGGACTTTCTCTATTAGTCCATCTATACTGACCTCCATCAGGTTGCAAATTCAAAATAATTTTTTGTCTGCATCTAGCTCTGAAAAAATATTTGGCCTTCTAGCAGTGTGTGGGACTTTCTCTATTACTCCATCTATACTGACCTCCATCAGGTTGCAAATTAAAAATAATTTTTATCTGCATCTAGCTCTGAAAAAATATTTGGCCTTCTAGCCGTGTGTGGGACTTGGTCTATTAGTCCATCTATGCTGACCTCCATCAGGTTGCAAATGAAAAATAATTTTTATCTGCATCTAGCTCTGAAAAAATATTTGGCCTTCTAGCAGTGTGTGGGACTCATTGTATTAGTCCATCTATACCAAGCTCCACCAGCTTTTAAATTAATAATAATTTTTAGCTGCATCTAGCCCTGAAAATAATTTTTCTTCCCAATAGTGGTAGCAATAGAAATATGGGGCGCGCGCCTGGCTTACAAAAATATACGCTTCATAACAAAAAACACCAGCCTAGCGCACTGCATTAATAAGATGGCATCATCGTCTCCCCCAGTGCTAGGCCTACTACCCAGGCTAGCATTCCTGTGCCTAAAACACAATGTATGGGTCCGCGCTAGCCACTATGCTGAGGGGTCTAAAGCTGCTGCTAACGCTTTATAACAATTCAATTGGCAGATTTTCACAGAGCTCTTCCACAACGCCCACCCATCGGGCAACAGTTGCCCACCTTCCCTATGGGATCTAGTGGCGAATAGTTGATGCCATTAATCAGAGCGTCAGTTGCCCCGTCGATGTGGCAAGCATACGGTAAGGCATGGGAAGAGTGGACATGACTAGTAGCAGGCAGACGGGTTGACCAATGTGAACAAGCCAGATCACAAGTCACCATAGAATTTCTCCACCAGCTAATTATGAGGGGCATATCAGGGGCGTCAGCGCAGCGGTGTCTGACCGGAGTAGCATTTCACTTCCAACTACTGAATTGGGGAGATGTGACAAAGGTTCATCATCAGACAATCCATAAAAGGGTGGAAAAGGGGTCAGCCAAGTCAGGAGTGTAGACGTCCCGTCCCGTGTCACTAAAACTGATTTCTCACATCATATCCCTAACACCATTAACATGACACTCACAATTTGAAGCAACACTACTGTCTACTGCATTTGTGATCGCCTTCTTCGGGGCGCTATGCATAAGCGAATTGGTCCCTCAATCCAAAATTACCACCAGTGGAGGCTTATTACACCAGGACGTAATCATAGCCAATAATGCAATACGTCTACGCATACACAAATCGAAAACGGTTCCAGCGGGCAGGGGCACTTGGGTACTTCTACAACCCACAAACGGTACACTGAGTTGGGTAACAATAGTAAAAACATATCTAACCATCAGATCACAAAGTAATTTCTTCCTATCACACATTGATGGAATGCCATTATCAAGATACCAGTTCCAAGCTATATTTAATAAATGCATAACATCGGCAGGGAACCACCCCAAAGATTACGGGACACACTCATTCCGCATAGGCGCGGCCACGGAAGCAGCAAGAGCAGGACTGTCAGAAACGGAAGTTCAGAGGATAGGGAGATGGCGATCCACGTGTTTGGCAAGATACATAAGACCGGACTTGTTATCCTAACGTGGTTTGTTTCTTTTACAGGTGACGCTAAGCCAACAGTGTGGGTGATAGGCCACTCGTATATGTATTGGGCAGAAAAAAGGGCGAAAGTCTGCCCAGGCGGGAGGAAATTAGAGTTTCATAACACATATTTCAACTAGAGAGGTATTAGAGGCCTGCTATGGCCACAGGTACTAATGGAGGTAATCAAGGTAGGGAGAGAGGCAAGATGTCCGGTCATCTTAGTTATACAGGCCGGGGGAAACAACCTAGGTCATCATAACAGCGCATAACTAATGGCAATAATGAAACTAGACACTGAGCGCTTCAGAGAATTTTTCACAAAACTAGCGATAGTATGGTCAGAGATTGTGCCGATAGCGGTATGGCAAGGTGCGCGAGACATCACGGCCATCGAACGGACAAGGCGGGTAATAAATATTCGGATGGCAAAATTTAGAAGAGACAGAGGTGGTGTAGTGGTACGACACCGACAACTGGAAGGAGATAAAGCAGGCCTCATACGGCCCGACGTTGTTCACTTAATGAATATTGAACTGGACATATTCCTGTCAGGACTCCAGGACGGAGTGGAACAAGCGTTAAGTGTGATGGGTGGGGGTCAGAGTCCTGCATACGAGTACGCAGGATCCTCCGTGGCCTGGAAATAGAAAGGACATGTTGGAGAGTTACACTTGTTGGCCAACTTGCCGGAGTGGAGACCCAGGGCATGCTGCAGCAAGCTGAATTATTTTAGAAATAAAATGCCTTTCTAATGGAATAAGTATAAAGAGTTAATAAAGCTGTGACCGATCCTCACCCATCCAGTTGTAAGAGTTACATTATTGTATTGTCAAGGAAAGGGGGGCGGTAGGGGGGCTGAGCGTCTGGGTTTGGTTGGGGGTCTCCACAGTCTGCCTAGGCTAGATGCATTTAAAAATTCTTATTAGATACACAGGCGGTGCAGCTTGCTTCGCAGCTGGGCTACTACGCCCAAAGTATTGCCTAGTCTAGATGCAGTTAAAAATTCTACGCTGACTAGCAGACACTGAAGATTTGGAGCAGACCTCTGAGCTCTTCAGACTCAACCATCTGTGTTACCCCAAGCCATAGTGTATCTAGTTTCTTACAGTTAAAAAGGGGGGGGAGCGACCCAACCCACCTGGAATTGACGATGCGAACGTCACGTAAGACACAGCAAGGGGACTCCAAAAAGAGTCTCCATTTTTTCCCAAAATTGTGGCACAGACACCACTTAACCCTAGAACGCATACCTGGGGCCTCGCAGGCCCGCCCTGTTAATTGTTTTCTATTTTCTGCAAGATTACTTTAGTTAGAATTTTGAAACTCTAGGTATTCTTCATGTATATAGTTGTTTGTCATTTGAGTTTGAGTTATTCCATGTTATTTGCACATGAGCCTAAAAGGCCCCAGGTATATGAAAGTGTAGATTTTTATGGTCATGCGTTCTAGGGTTAAGTGGCATCAATTGCCCCACAGTTGCTTAAAACGGTTGGTGAGGTGATTTTACCAAATCCTCAAGGTTTTAGTCTCCCAAGGATAACACAGGGGTAGAAAAGTCCTTGCGAATCCATGATTTGTTCATCTTTATGAACGTGAGTCTGTCTACATTCTCAGTGGACAGCCGCATGCGCTTATCTGTCAGCACACCACCAGCAGCGCTGAACACACGTTCAGAGAGAACACTGGCTGCAGGGCATGACAAGATCTCCAAGGCGTGAGTGGCGAGCTCCGGCCATTTTTCCAGATTGGAATACCAAAATGAGCAAGGGTCCAGTGACACAGTCATGGCTTCGATGTTCACTTGGAGATACTCCTGCACCATCCTCTCTAGGCGTTGACTATGTGTCAGACTTCTTGTCTCCTGTGGCCTTGCAAAGGATGGTCTAAAAAAGTGGTGAAACGATTCCACAAAATTGCTGTTACCAACAGATACTGTGTTACTGTTACGGTTTGAGTGATGAAGACTCGACAGTCCCACGGTTGGCAAGTTAGAACTGTGAGATTCACTACGTGCACCACTGGTGTTTTGTGGAAAAGCACATGTAAGATTCTGCAACAGCGTCTGCAGATACTCCTGCATGCGTCAATCCCTTTTTATGGTAGGAATTATTTCGGCAAATTTACTTTTGTACCGGGGATCTAAGAGTGTGGCAACCCAGTAGTCGGGATTACTTCGAATTCTGACAATCTGAGGGTCATGTTGCAGGTAGTGCAGCAAGAAGGCACTCATGAGTCTTGCGCATCCAGGAGGACCAAGTCCTTGTTGTGTTGGTAGCGAGGTAAGAATCATGCTTCCTTCCTCTGCCCTCTCCCCTCAACCTCGCACAACAGAAATGTGATCAAGGTCTCCCTCATCTGATGAGTCTTCCATGCCCATCGCCAGTTCGTCCTCCACTTCTTCCTCGGCTCCTGCACCTTCCTCAACAGTTTGGCTGCTACCATGCGCCCTGGTTAATCCCTCTCCCCCACCCTCCCATGCCTGCCGCCTTGGTGCTGCTAACCGTCTGGACCTTGGAGATGTTATCCCTTCCGCATACGACTCCTCCTCTACTTCCTCCACCTCCTCTTGTCCCACCACCTGACTCTGAATTCTGTTTAGTGTGTGCTCCAGCATGTAAATCACCGGAATAGTCATGCTGATAATGGCATCGTCGTCAGCACTAAACATCTTCGTTGCCATTTCAAAACTGTGCAGAAGGGTGTGTGGCGCCCCTGAGGGTTCAGTCGCCACAGAGTTACTGCATCTCACCCAGAGGTGTGGTATCTCACCCTCAGGTAAGGAAGGCATATGGCTCGGGACCCTAACACCTGCATCCAACACATACCCGCAGTGGGGGTAGGGCAAGATTGCTCCTAAGGGAGAGCACAGTCCCAGGTCCCTAGCTGGTGGAAGGGTCCTATGTAGTGGGTGCTTAGGGGAGCAGCTTAGCGGAGCACATGACAGGGAGAGTATAAATAGGAAGCTATCTTAGAAAGAGCAAGCCAGTCAGAGGAGGAAAAGTGACACGAGCAGAGGCTCGGCATGAGCTCTGCTCCAGAGGCGGGCCTAGCCTGGGAGGCCCAGGACTGAAGGAGAGAAGAGAGGAGTGGGAGCAGGAAGGCTCCAGGAACCGAAGGGACCCTAGGGCTATGGGCCGTGCAGAAGGCCACCCGTACTCCTGCTGCTACCAGGAGGTAGAGGGGTCAGACCAGATAAGGGGAACCGGTCCCTCAACTAGCGGAGAAACAGCAAGGCTCAACTAGAAACCGGAGGCTGCAGCATTTCATGTACTGCAGGTAAAAGTCCACACCAGTCTCACTAAGAAGGTAGCCACATAGGACCCAGGGGACGGAACACAAGTCGCCCGCCAAGGCCCGAGGATACCGGATAGAAGTGTCACTGGGTGTGAGGTGCAGGGAGAAGGCCAGAGAAAGGACACACAGAAGGGGGTCCTGCTAAGTACTCCGGAGCTATCTGGGGGTGGACTGAGCCCCTCACTGAGTACGCACAGCACGACGGGTGAGATTGCTCTGGTACCTGTAATCTGGACTGCAACAACTGTGAGTAAAGATCTTGGGACTGCATCACACGGACTCTGTGTTCATTACTGACTCCCTGCACTACAACCACCATCATCCACCCACACTGCCCTCAAGCTACACTCTTCCTGTGGTGAGTAATAATACCATTGCTGCAAAACCACCAGCTTCAGAGGACTGTTCCGCAGCGGCGGCCCCTTTTGCCCCACTCCAGAGGTGGCGTAGTCGGACATTATAAAACCCATATATACAAATTACCCTTGGATTGACCGCCCTGGATCACGGATCGGATCACCGCCACAGTGACTACAACCCCCAGCGTCTACCAGCCCGGCTCAGGGTACCCCACGGCCCAGGGGGCACGTCAACTTCATAGGTCCCTGATCTGAGACCACTCCTGCAGCGTGATTTGCCCCACCTCTGGATCTCGTTGGCCCAGGCTATACGTCAGAACGTATTGCACCAGGGCTTGTCGGTGCTGCCACAGTCGCTGCAACATGGTCAGAGTTGAATTCCACCGTGTCGGCACATCGCATTTCAGCCGGTGAACTGGCAGGCCCAACGACTTCTGTAGAGATGTAAGTCATTGAGCTGCGGGATGCAAACGGCGGAAGTGAGCACACAGCGACCGTGCCCCCTGCAGAAGGCCATCTAGTCCGGGATAGTGGGCTAACAATTTATGGACAACCAGGTTCAACACGTGAGCCATACAAGGCACGTGTGTGACATTGCCCCGGCGATGCAGCATTGTCGCACACGGCCTTCCCTGGTTGCAGGTCCAGTGGAGACAACCATTCATGAAACTGGATCTCCAGAGCTGACCACAACTCCTCAGCTGTGTGACTCACATTTCCCAGACATTTCAAAGTAAACACTGATGCCTTGAGCCCTGCTGCCAGCATAGTAAGGAGGTGTGCAGGATTCCTTCTGCGCAGTTAGAATGCAGGTGGCATTACCAGACAGGCTTTGGGTGCAGGTGGAGGACCGAGAGGAGGTTGAGGAGGCAGAAGCAGTGGAGGAACTTCGAGATAAAGAGGATTGACGCACAACTCGTGGGGACGGTAAGACTTGGACAGCAGCCCCTTGTCCTGCTGTCACCATAGTTACCCAGTGCCCAGTCAGCGACATGTAACGCCCCTGTCCATGCCTACTCGTCCAAGTGTCTGTGGTGAAATGCACCCTGTCACAAACAGAGTTTCTCAAAGAAGCGGTGATGTTGTGTGCAACATGCTGGTGGAGCGCAGGCACACCTTTCTTTGAGAAGTAGTGCCGACTGAGCATCTGGTACTGGGGCACTGAGACGGACATAAGGTCTCGAAAATCCACTGTGTCCTCCAGGCGGAAAGGCAGCATTTCTGTAGCCAAGAGCTTGCAGATGGTGAAATTCAACCTCTTAGCTTTCTCATGGCTAGGAGGAAATGGTCTTTTACTTTTCCACATCTGAGGGACCGAGGGCTGGCTGTTGTGCTTAGACGGGGTTGAGTAGGATGTCCCCGGCAAACTGCCGGTCTGTGAGGAAGATGCAGGCGGACATGTTAGATTGCCTTGATCCAAAGCTGGTGCTCTCGATGTCAGAGAGCGCTCAACACCAGCAGGTGTTTCCACTTCCCAATGAACTGATGACCTGCCAATCACACTGGCTGTTGCAGGTAAAGAGGTGGCAGGTCTGCGTCCAAAAACGTGTGACTGCTGTCCCCCCAGTCACAGAGGATGAAGAGGCCGCGGATGCACAAGATGGGGCAGACGGTGGTTGGCCCAGCCTGCTAGGCCGCATTGTAGCACAGTGAGCTTCCCACTGCAACTTATGCTTCATATCCATGTGCCGGTTCATGCATGAAGTACTCAAACTATGGATTTTTTGGCCTCTACTTATGTTTTGGTTACAAATATTACAGATAACACGAGTTGGGTCATCCTTATCATTCTGAATAAATGCCCAGGCTATGCAAGGCTTAGAGCCCATGCGACCTGAAGAGCCACTACGACTTGTGGTCAGAGGCAGAGTTGTGGTTGAGGATGCAGTTGTTGACGTGCTTCCAGTACTCCATCTGTGTCCAGGAAGGCGCAACCTAACCTCGTCGTCAATAGCATCTGTGACGCCCCGCTGTGCTTGGTATCACATATCCTAGAAGAGTGTATTGATGGAATCCTCCACAAGAGGCCCCCATAAACATTCACACATCTCCACCTTCCACCTCAGACCAGCAGAGGGAGCCCGTTAGGGATATAAATAGGGAAGGTGGAGCTAGGCAGTTCAGTTCCTCTGAAGAGTTCCTGCAGTAGAGAAGCCTAAGAGAGGTCAGTCTGCAGTGGAGCTCAGTCTAGTCTAGAGAACTCAGTTAATAGTTCAGCAGTGGAGCACGAGGCTCCTGCTAACTAGATTCAGTAAGGCATAACCGGAATCCCTGGAGAACTACAAGTCCCAGGATGGCTAAGGTGCTGATACGTAACAGAGCCAGGAGACGCTTAGGCCCCGCATAGTGGGAGCATGAACTCCAAGAGAAGGCCCTACCACAAGGTCAGCCAGCGCAGGACAGAGACAAAGTTAGGCCTAGCTCCAGGCAGGTCAGAAACTTACTACGCAGAGGCAAGAAACAGGAGGCCCTACACCCGCTCATTGGGGAGGATCCTGATATTCACCCTTCACCCTACAGTGCTCCGGGATGTGCCTGAATTTCCTCCAGTAAAAGGTACTGAAGTGACTACCGTGTCCGTTCCCGTTCTTGCTCTGACCCAGCTGGGTCTCGCCTGTCCTGCATTCCCCCTGCATACGCTGCCCTGAGACCTAGCTCCACCTGTGGGGAGCTATACCATCGAACAGCCTTATCACGGGTCTCAGTGGACTGCTGCAGCGCTGGTGCTTCTCACCAGATACCACAGGTGGCGTCACAAACTCTTATAAAATTAACAATTATCCACTCTTTTAAAGAGTGACCCCAGGGTACGGGCCAGGGAGCCGACCACCGCGACATCCCCAAGGCCAGGCAAAGGCCCGGGTACCGAGTCATCCCCATCCCCTGGGCTAGTCACATCCTCCTCCACCTCCTCCGTTGACCTCATCGACTGGCTGACTGTGGGTTGACAGTAAGTGGGATCTCCAACCTCGTCATCATCACCCTGTGTGTTATCACACCCGTCGTCCTCAAAGCCAACCTCTTCCTGCCCTGACCGAAAAGTCAAGTTGTCGCTCCAATCAGGTATTTGAGTCTCATCATCGTCTTCATCATTGTCTCCACCAACAGGAGTGACAGTTTGGGAACGAGGGTCTACATTATGCTCAGAACCTTCTTCATCTGGTCCTGGATCCGACTTATAAAGATTCTGGGCATCAGTGCAGATCATTTCCTCGTCTGGATTAACAGAAGCTCTGGAGCAGACTTACGTTTCCCAGGCTATAGTATGAGTAAACAGCTCTGCAGACTCAACCATCTGTGTTACCCCATACTCAGACGGGCAGCTGGAGACTTGGGAGCTGTGAGGAAGCAAGTGCGATTGGGGTGACACCTCTGAGGACTGGAATATTTGTGATGTTGAAATTGAGGTGGAGGAGAGCCCACTTGAAGGAGCACTTGATATCTGCTGAAGCACCTGCTGTTTTTGTGCCTCATCTGGAATTTGTAGCGATGGGCGTGTCCGTAAGAAAGGGATCGTATAACATTGTCCACGAAAAGAAGTCGACATCTTAGCTTGGCTGGAAGATGGTCTTTCTTCTGCAGATGTTACCCCCCCCCCACTGCGGGGGGGGGCTCGACCCACCAGCGGACAGGCACCAGTATTGGGAGAGGGGGGCTGGCCGTCAGGGTCCACCGCGGCTCTGGCACAAACCCGGCGACACGGAGGTGGCACGGGCAGGAACGAACTGGCCGAGTCGGCTTGGATTTTAGAAGGGCATGACATGCCTATATCTGTGTCTCCCCCTCCTTTTACTCCTCCACCTCTTTTCTTTTCACATGACTATATGTACTTGTCACTTTTCCATGTGTTAGTTATGTCTTCTGAGCAGCTTGTCAGCTTTTGGACACCTTTGAAGGTGTTTTCTATGTGTTTTTGTTTGCCTGCCATTGGTTTTAACGGTGTTCGAAGGTGTTCGACGAACAGTTCGACGAACAGTTGGGCGAACACACGGGTGTTCGACGAACCGAACTCGAACACTACGGGGGTGGCTCAACACTAGTTGGGACGTTTATCTTTCAGACACCCACACTCCATGGTCACGTAACTCTCACTATTTCTCTGTATGTACGGCCAGAAGAAACATTCACGGATCAAGTTGATTGTCCTTTCCACTCCCAGGTGTCCCATGTTTTTATGGGGTTCTTTGAAGACCAACCTACGGAATACTCTGGGTAGTACCAACTGCCGGTTTTGTCCTCCTTTACAATACAGGATACAGTCTTCACTGAGGTAGAGCTTCGTCCATTCTTTACCTAAACAGATACTACTGGTGACTCATTATCTTTCTCCTGTTTACTTGCAAACCGATTTTGGTCCACATAAAGTAGTATTCTACCAATTATCTGATCTTCCCGTTGTGCTCTATGGATTTTTCCTTTTGGTAGTTGTTTAATGGACAGGAGGTGATCTTGTTCTCTTGCTTTTATGGTGGTTTCCACCGTCAACGGACACCAAAATGGTGTGTTTTCCTCTTGATAAGCTTGCACTGCTTGTGGAGTGCTCTCTATTGCTTCCAGACTGACTTCCTCCGAGCATTCTTGCATGAACTCCTCAGGCTCCAGTGGCATTCTCAACAATCCGTCAGCATCCACTTTGCATTTTTCTGGCCTGTACTTGATGCTGAAATTGAAGTCAGCTAGTTCAGCGACCCATATGACATGGTTGTTGTCAGTGTATACCTCAAACTCTTTGCTGTAGTAGAGATAATCTCTAAATTGTTCACAGATAGCCAATTTCAATGCCAGGAACTCCAATTTTCTGGAATGTAGATGGTAATTCTTCACGGCGTCTCTCAAAGTTCTAGAACCATACCCGATGACTCTCTATTTTCTATCTTGATGCTGATACAGGGCAGCTCCCAGTCCAACTTGAGAAGCATCACAATGAAGAACAAATGGTAAGTTGAAATCAGGATATCCCAAGATGGGTGGTTTTACCAGGTAGTCTACTAGTTCTTCCAATACCTCCTGGTGGTCTGCTGTCCAGAGAATGGGCTGTTGGGACAAAATGGTGTTGTTTCTTTTAAGCCGGGTCCTACCTGCGTTTTTTTTTCTCTCCATGGGTGTTGTTGACTCTGTCGTCCCCCCCAAGAGGGGGTATAGCAGGGTGGCAATCCTGGAGAAGTTTCGAACGTAAGTACGATAGAAGGAGAGGAATCCTAAGATCTGCCTCAACTCCCTGACAGTAGAGGGCCGCTTGTCTTTTAAGGCCAGTACCGGAGCGATTTCTGGTGGGTCCATGGTATATCCTTCTCCGGACACAATTTTCCCTAGAAATCGGACTTACCTTTTGAACAGTTCACACTTCTTTGGGGTCAACTTAACTCTGTGTTGTTGATACCGCTGTAATACGGTCCTCACGTGTTAAACATGCTCCTGGAAGGTTTTGCTGTGTAACACATTGTCATCCAAGTACGGCTGGCAGATAACATCCCTCAATCCTTCCAAGTGTGGCACCCCAGGGGTCCGGTTGCCACAGTGGCATTGCCTCCCTCACAGGGAGTGATGCCATGCCTGGAAGCAAGGAGGGGTCCCCTAATCAGTTATACCAGCATACAACATTTTCCTGGCTCCAGACCAGAAAGGGGAGCTCCTCCCCTTTAAATTGCAACCTGGAGGCGGGGTTAGTAAGAGTTAGTTTAAGAGAGTTGGAGACAGGAGAACGACAAGGAAGGACCTGGGGAAGAGAGCTGTGAATAAGCTCGCCCCAGAGAGAAGCGCAAAGGAACCGGACACTGGAGTTCGTGGTTGTGCGGGCACTGAAGGCCCAGCAGCTAAATCCGGAGGGCAGGAGACTGCAGGTCTCCTGGCCCCACCAGACGCCCGGTGGCTCAGCAGCATCCTAGGGCCCAGCGCTGCCACGAGAGAGCGACACTTGAAGAAGGCCTGAGCTGCCTGCCATACGGGTGAGGAATAGATGTTTTACTGCATAGCTTCAAGCAGCAGGGCCAAAGAGAATAGTGCAGAGGGAAGGCCTACAACTCCACCTGGCGAGGTAAATACCCAACTTGCTTCCAGGCCGCCCGGACCTCCACTACCAGCTAGTACCCGTGTCCCGGTCTGCTCTGACAAACCGCAAGTAAAGATAGAGGAAACCGCCATTAATTTGTTATCTGGTCATTACCTGCACCCTCAGCCCTGCATTACACCGCACCAACAACATCTACCTCCACAATTCTTCATATACTGCCCTGGAGCTTAGCTTTGCCTGTGGAGAGCTGAACTAACTCTGCTGTGTCACCATCAGCTCCAGTGGATCTGCACCGCAGCGGCGGCCCCATATAGCCGCATACCACACGTGGCGTCACGAACATTATCTCTAAAAACTTTATTCCCCTTTTACTTTTCCTTTAATTGACCGCCCTGGGTCACAGACCGGGTCACTGCCACCGTGACATCCCCAGCACTGACCGGCCCGGCACCGAGTACCCCACGGCCCCAGGGGGCGCATCACAAATAGGTCTCCATGCTCCTCTGAAATTCTGCTGGAGCTGAACTGAGCCCAAACGGTATGCGGATCCACTCATATAACCCCCACAGTGTGAAGAATGCTGTCAAGGGTCTACTGGACTCTTCAACAAACCCTTGATGGTATGCTTTACCCTCATTGAGGACAGAGGACCAGGTTCTTCCTTATAGTCTATCCAGCATATCTTGAATCTTTGGTATCGGGTGCCGATCAGGTACTGACTTTCGGTTTAGTTCTCGGTAATCACAGCAGAGTCTCAACGTACCGTCCTTCTCACTAACACAAACAGTAAGAGAGGAATAAGGCGACTTCGACTTTTGGACCCAACCTCTGTTGATTAGATCTTGTAAATACTCTTTCACATCACGTTGTAATGGTTTCGGCACAGACATGTAACTTCTGGTTATTGGGGTCGTGTCTTTCAAATTCATTTTCAATTGCAACGAATGGATACAGCCTATATCAGAGTCATCTTTAGAGAATGCATGACACTCTTCTCTCAACATCTGTTTTGCTATCGCTATATCTTCAGCACACAAGTGTTCCAGGGATACTGGGGGATCCCAGGACCCTGAGGTGGGTCGTGCAATTTCCTCCCCTGGGCATCTCCTGTTCCTTGGTGGAGTGACTGAATTCATGGTAGACCCCTGGACGGGTCTCACACTGGCTGGATATACAGTTTTAACGGTTTCAATGTGACCTAACACAGTCTTTGGATCCAGTCTAATTTCGTGTTTCGCAGTATTCATCACCGGTACTGTCACTCGAGCAAATCCACCAGTAGGAATCGTAAGCACAGTCTCACCTTGAACTAGGCCTTTCGAAAGTTCTTTGGAGTCTTTTGGGATGAACAGTTTTCTCTTGATTTTTCTTCCCGGTTCTACTCGGGCTCCACACCTCATCCCCACCATTTAGTTTGCAGGGATGATGGTTGGGCGCCAGCCTAACTTGACTTCTTTTAGGTCCATTGTATTCTGTGCTTTAATTACTCTATGAATCACATTTTCCTCCAAGGCTTTAGTTATGGCAAGTGATGTGGCAATTGCATCCACCACCAGCGTCCCTGACTTGTGTTTCGTGATGACCTCACTGATTACATTATAACCAAGGATAGGATCCTCAGCCACGTTCTGCTCACTGGTCACGAGAAAAGGTACCAAAAGCTCAATGGTGTTGCTGCTCTTCGTGGCCCTCAGTTGGAAAGTCACTTCCACCCAGGCTATGAAAGGGATTTCGGTCTGGTTGACAGCTTTCCCGTGGAGTTCCACTGGTCCTAAGAGTTCTTTTAGTGACTGAAGGCAGGTATGTGGCAGGTAGCGCCTTCTCCATTCTTCATTTAAAAGGCTCGCTTGGGCTCCTGTGTCCCACAGTGCTTTTACCAAGAGTCCATCTAGCTGGCACTATGTAAAGCACCTTTCACCGACTAGGCTGATGAGGCAATCTCTACTGACCGAGGAATCCTCCCAGGAGTACATCGTTTGACCTCCACACTGGGCATTAAGTAACTAATGCCTCTGTCTCTCCTGCAGCTGTTGTAGACGTGAACACACTTGGGGATAGTACTGATGCAGCCGTTTTACCTCATGCGCGTTCTGGGGTTTGGTGAGATTTGGATTTGCTTCTGGGGCCTCCTCCGTGTCACGGTTACTAGTCGCCCTGCAATGGCAATCTTCTGTCTTTTAACCCAAACGACGGTAACCATTGGCATTCCTTGGCATAATGTCCTTCCTCACCACATTTTAGACAGTGGACACAAACCATACTCTGATTTGATGAACGGCATTCTTCACAAGCCGGGTATCTTCTGTTTTGGAACCCACTCCTGAGTCTGAGGGATAAAGGTTGTGGCCTGGAACGAATCAACTTTTTCACCTCAATCAACTCGGCTCGCAGTTCTCCTATTACTTCCTCCCAGTCAGCGCTGATGGTCCTTTCTTTTGTTGGTGATTTAAGGTTTCCTCTCGGAGGTGGCACTAAAGGGTCTCCATGATGATCTTCGGACTGGCCACAGGGGGTCTCCAACTTCAGCTGACTTATTTTGGTGATTTTAGGAGCAGAGCCTTTAACTTCTGTTCGCTCTCTGACTCCAAACTAGCTATCTCATTCATTTTCTCAATTAGGACTTCGTCCAGAATGATAGGATCTTCTAGGTGCTGTTTCAGATGCAACTTGATGTCTTTGCAGATTAACCCCGATCCCAATGATCTCAAGAAATTCTTTTGGACTAGACCAGCATAAAACTTCTCCTCCACTTCTACATCTCTGGATGCAAACAACAGTCTATCCTTCAGTTCAAGAAACTTTGGGGTGATTCATTATTTTTCTGTGAGAGTTTAATGAGTCAGTGGAACAATTCTGAAGTACTCTCTTCTTTATAGTGCCCTTTTAAAATCATCTTCAGTTGTTGCAAGGTCAATTGACTCTTCATTTCTAGCATACTACGGAGGTTCAGTCCTGGGCTGATAGCTTTCATCACCCCCTCAACAATCTCATCTGGCTGGTAGCCTTTATGTAAGCCTGCTTCGATCTGGTGCAACAAGTTCATATAAGATAGTTTCTCTTTCTGTTCACACTCTCCAATCTATCCCAGGATCTTGAATTCTTTTCTTATAGTGATTTGTGGTGCTAAAGAGGACTGTTCTCCTGATTTATCTAACCCGAGCAGAGTAAAGGTTCTGTCTGAGTCTGTCACCCGTTCAGAGGTTTTGGTCGATTCCTGCAGGGCTGTTGTTAGGGCTTTGAATTTTTCTTTCAATTCCTGTAGTTCTGTCTGCGGACGGAGATTCCCGCTTTTGGTAGTTGGTGCCGCCCCTTTATCCTCCAGTTTCAACCTGGTTAGAATCTGTGTTAGCTCCTGGAGGAACCTCCCCATAATGTCTTCAGCTTCTTTCTCCCCCAGCTCATCCATTTTTGCATTAATTGCAGCTAACAGTTGCCTGCGGTTGTGTGCTTTAGAAATCTGTTATTCTGACATCTTTATATGTTTTGCTAATGTTCTCAATGCTTCACAGGTTAACTGAAGAAGCAGCTCACTAATTCAGTCCATTTGTATTTCCACATCCATGCTAGTGAGTTTTCTTTAGGGCTGGTCCCCTTTATCTGGTGTAGCAGAGTTTAATTGAGGTGCTGTGCTGCTGTGTTTTTCCAGACACTTTTCCTCTTCTCCCTCTACACGTTAATTCCCACTCAGGATTCAAATACTTATTTTCCCTCACTGTATATGCTCTGTGTATACATGTGTGCATGTATGTGCTCTGTGTATACATGTGTATGTACGTGCTCTGTGCATACTTGTGTCTGTATGTATGTACTCTGTATACATGTGTCTGTATGTATGTGCTCTGTGTATACATGTGAGTGTATGTATGTGCTCTGTGTATACATGTGTCTGCATGTATGTGCTCTGTGTATACATATCTGTATGTACTTTATGTATACATGTTTGTGTGTGTGTTTGTAACCTGTTCCCCGGTGGTAGTCTTATGAGCGGTCCGCCATTTTCACGTCGGGGCCATCTACAGGAAATTTAGTGTTGTTGGGGAGGCGTCTGCATCATTGTAGCTTGATCTGCTGCTTCCATCAACGGTTCCATTGCACTCAGTGCACTTCCGCTCCCGTTTCATTCAATAAGCCAGATCAGTCCTTATAAACAATGTCCATGTTATATACGGACAAACTGGTAAACAGGGGATAACAGGTTGTACATTCTCCTTTTCCATCTTCCACACAATACACCGGCTCCAATCCAGAATTACAGTCTGCGTTTTGCTCCTAGCAGCAGGTTTTGCAACAGACATGGGGAGATGTTCTAATTGCCTGCGTTTTCTTAGGGGTAGGGTTATTCGGGTGCATTCGTTACGTACTGATCCTGATACCCAGAGCTTTTAGCTAAGACAATTCCAGGGGCGGGATTAAGAGACAAGCTCCCTGTTTTTAGTATTCACAGCAGGCGCTACCTTCTTCCCAAGGTCCCTCCTTTCCGCTGGACCATACTTTTCCTCGATGCAAAGATCCCCAAATGCCTGTGCTGTCCTGCCTCCTCTGTAACTAGCTCCTTACATGCTGAGCCTTGTAGTTCCACACACAATGAACCAGTATCCTGCTGTCTCCACCATCTCTGCACACAGCCTGCTCCACACTCTGTCCAATCAACACTAAGCAATCCTGGATCTAGTCTCCTGTTTGTGCCCTGTCACTTCTCTCTCCCTCCCTGGCTAGGTGTTAACCCTGTCATCCCAGAAACCCGGATCCTGCAGACCAAGGGAAATCTGAACCTATCAAGGGGAATACAGTGACCTCTGGTGGCCAGTGTTTAATAGTGCAGGTACATTTTGGGTTAATTTATTTTTATTTATTTATTTTACTCACTTATATAGCGCCATTAATTCCACATCGCTTTACAGACATTATGGGCACTGTTCCCATTGATGCTCACAATCTACATTCCCTATCAGTATGTCTTTGGAGTGTGGGAGGAAACTGGAGAACCCGGAGGAAACCCACGCGAACACGGAGAGAACATACAAACTCCTTGCAGATGTTGTCCTTGGTGGGATTTGAACCCAGGACCCCAGCACTGTAAAGCAACAGTGCTAACCACTGAGCCACTGAGTGTATACATACAGTGGGTATGGAAAGTATTCAGACCCCTTTAAATTTTTCACTCTCTGTTTCATTGCAGCCATTTGGAAAATTCTAAAAAGTGCATTTTTTTTCTCATTAAAGTACACTCTGCACCCCATCTTCACTGAAAAAAAAAGAAATGTAGAAATTTTTGCAAATTTATTAAAAAAGAAAAACTGAAACATCACATGCTGTCCATTTCCTTGTGATCGTCCTTGAGATGGTTCTACTCCTTCATTGGAGTCCAGCTGTGTTTAATTAAACTGATAGGACTCGATTTGGAAAGGCACACACCTGTCTATATAAGACCTCACAGGTCACACTGCATGTCAGACCAAATGAGAATCATGAGCTCAAAGGAACTGCCCAATGAGCTCAGAGACAGAATTATGGCAAGGCACAGATCTGGCCAAGGTTACAAAAGAATTTCTGCATTTATCAAGGTTCCTAAGAGCACAGTGGCCTCCATAATCCTTAAATAGAAGAAGTTTGGACCACCAGAAGTCTTCCTTGACCTGGCCGTCCAGCCAAACTGAGCAATTGTGGGAAAAGAGCCTTGGTGAGAGAGGTAAAGAAGAACCCCACGATCACTGTGGCTGAGCTCCAGAGATGCAGTAGGGAGATGGGAGAAAGGTCCACAAAGTCAACTATCAGTGCAGCCCTCCACCAGTCAGCCCTTTATGGCAGAGTGGCCCGACGGAAGTCTCTCCTCAGTGCAAGATATATGAAAACCCGCATATAGCTTGTTTAAAAACAAATGAAGAACTCCCAGACTATGAGAAATAAGATTCTCGAGTCGGATGAGACGAAGATAGAACTTTTTGGTGATAATTCTAAGCGGTATGTGTGGAGAAAAGCAGGCACTGCTCATCACCTACCCAATACAATCATAACGGTGAAACATGATGGTGGCAGCATCATGCTATAGGGGTGTTTTTCAGCTGCAGGGACATGACGACTGGTTGCAATTGAAGGAAACATGAATGCGGCCAAGTACAGAGATATCCTGGATGAAAACCTCTTCCAGAGTGCTCTGGACCTCAGACTTGGTCTTCCAACAAGACAATGACCTTATGCACACAGCTAAAATAACAAAGGAGTGGCTTCAGAACAACTCTGTGACCATTCTTGACTGGCCCAGCCAGAGCCCTGACCTAAACCCAACTGAGGATCTCTGGAGAGACATGAAAATGGCTGTCCACCAACGTTCACCATCCAACCTGACAGAACTAAAGAGGATCTGCAAGGAAGAATGGCAGAGGATACCCAAATCCAGGTGTGGAAAACTTGTTGCATCATTCCCAAGAAGACTCATGGCTGTACAAGCTCAAAAGGGTGCTTCTACTCAATACTGAGCAAAGGGTCTGAATACTTATGACCATGTGATATTTCAGCTTTTCTTTCTAAATAAATTTGCAAAAATTTCTACATTTCTGTTTTTTTTCCAGTCAAGATGCGGTGCAGAGTGTACTTTAATGAGAAAAAAAATGAACTTTTTAGAATTTACCAAATGGCTGCAATGAAACAAAGAGTGAAAAATTTAAAGGGGTCTAAATACTTTCCGTACCCACTGTATGTGTGTGTAACATGCAGTGTTTGAGTATGTAGCATCCACATTTATAAATCCCAGCAGAGCAGACGAGAGTTCATAGGTGTAAAAATGTCAGTTATCGCCCAACGAACAAGCAAACTCAAGCTACTCATTTATCGGGTGATTGGATTGTTTATGATGGAACAAAAATCATTGTTTTCTGCAGCACATCGCCCAATGTGACCTGCAGATGTGCTGCTGATAATACGATACTTTATAGGGACAGATTGATCTACTAGCGATCCTTCTGTGCCCATCATTCTCCCTCAATCAGTGTAAAAAGACCAGGAAACAAGCACTGAACGACTTCAATATTCTCAATCACGCTCATTTAATGGCCTAAACTCAGCACATGTAAATGCAACCTAAATGTTTGAGTGTGATGGTGCAATATGTTAGCATTTAGGACCCACTTTAAACTTATGCTCAGGGTCCCACTTTGTCTAAAACTGGCCTTGCTGGTTTAAAGCATCTTCTGTCTTCTTCACCCTGCGTTGGAACTTCCAGCTCAACCAGGCCTCTGACATTTTTGTGAACCATGCCATCGCTGAGCACGTTGCCACTGATGTGCATCCCCAGAGGCAATAACTAAAGCTTGGGTGACGCACGTCGCAACATTCTGATGTCATTATGTGAGCCATTACGGTATAGTGTGCAGTGGCGTTAAAGTCCTGGTCTTATCAGAGGACCCAGACCTCTAAACCAGGTCAAAGAAGATGTGCATGATTAATGAGGAACATTACATGTGTGGCACATTAGTTTGATAGAAAACATGTATATAAGTCACCATGTGTTTAACGACGTCATAAAATATTCCCTCCTCAGAGTAATATGTATATTCTGCTGTATTGTAAAGTTCGATTGAAGCGCCATTACACTGTTACATATTATTGATTGACTTCTTTATTAACTTCATTCACGTTGGGTTATTTAGAAGCTCGCATTAGAAGTCAGGGCAATAGCCCTAAAATGTGCCCCGATAATAATGATGACAAAGGGACTTTGACTCACGAAGAGTCGACCTTCAGCACTCAGGAGAGGAAAAAACCCCAGTGGAGGAAACCTCTAGGGAACCTTGGCTGAAGGACTGCCCTTCCCTTAGGCTGTAGATGTTCATTGATGAGAGCAGAGACCGAGCCCGGAATCTGTCTCATGGTGCAGCAGGTAAGTCACTCGATTCGTGATTATATCTAGCTGCAGAAAGTCCATCAAATGTTTTATCCACTGATGAGAACAGAGACCGAGTCCAAAATCTGTCTCATGTGCAGTAGGTATCTCACTTTATCTGTGAGTGCATCTAGCTGCGGAAAGTCCAGTAACTGTCGTATCCAGTGGTGGAGATCAGAGACCGAGTTCGGAATCTGTCTCATGTGCAGTAGGTATCTCACTTTATCTGTGAGTACATCTAGCTGCAGAAAGTCCAGTAAATGTCGTATCCAGTGGTTGAGTTCAGAGACCGATCCCGGAATCTGTCTTATGATGCAGAAGGAAACTCACTTGTTCTGTGAGTACATCTAGCTGCAGAAAGTCCAGTAAATGTCGTATCCAGTGGTTGAGTTCAGAGACCGATCCCGGAATTTGTCTTATGATGTAGAAGGAAACTCACTTGTTCTATGAGTGCATCTAGCTGCGGAAAGTCCAGTAAATGTCGTATTCATTAAAGAGAACAGAGACCGAGCCCGGAATCTGCCTCGTGATGCAGTAGGTATCTTACATATTCTGTGAGTTCGTCTAGCTGCAGAAAGTCCAATAAATGTCGTATCCAATGAAGAGAACAGAAACCAAGCCTGGAATCTGCATCTTTGTGTTGATGTACAGTTGTCATCTCCAGCTGGATCCCATATTCATTGTGGGAACACAGCGAGACCCCGCTCTGCCTCACCTGGAAAATATATGTTACAAAGTCAGCAAAAGAGTAAAGATTAATGTATGTACATGGCAACAGACTATAATGAGTTTGGCAACAGAAGAAGTTTATTTGTTATCCATTATCTCTAGATTAGAATGCAGTACTATGTAATATATAGTGGGCATTATTTAATGTCTATGTTCAGGTATGTTCTACACCTTATCATTGCTGTGATAGGAATTGTACCCTGCCTATTTTTTTTTTGATCTTGTCGGATTAGACTACCACTTACTAGCAATCCCTCCCTCATGGTACATATGATAGCTACATATACAGCACTCCACCCCTTTTCCTTTAACTCCTTGAAAAAGCTGTGATAGTGAAACGACTGTCAGGGTTGAAGTAGTGGTCTGGCATTTCTGGTACTACAGCATGTCTAAATGTACTTGGCAGTGACAAGACTTTTTGTTATTACTTTTGTGCATTAATAAGCCTTAATATTGGTACGAGCACTTGCTTATGGCACCGGGACGTACATTTGTTTGTTGATATTGAGCACTTTTTATCGTGCCATCAGCTCCTGTGATTACATTTGCATTTTAAGCCAGTATTGCTGTATATGCATAATGTGATCATGATTAAATATTCATTTTATTGTTTTTGCCATTACCATCCACTCTACTTCGTGGTTTTAATTTATTAGTCATGTGATCAGCCATTTTTGCTATACTGTATATTGTGATCTATTAAAGATAATTTATATTGTATCATATTTGTGATTCAAGAATAACACCCATTCTCATGTAGTCCAGCAAGTCTTGGCTCACAGATGGATGATTTTGCTTGTATAAAGAAATATAATGCTTTCCATGTTTAGGTCATTAGTGCCCAATTTCGAATTATTTAGCCTATTGCCTGTTAATACTAAAATATAACATATATCATAAAACATACACATAAGCCCTAAGAACTTACATTTGGTTTTGGCTGGCATAAGCCAGAAGTTCCTGAAAGACAATCTTCATGAGGAGGTTAGTTTTCTCAATGTCTTTGTCCAGGTCAAGATCTTTATCAAAATTTTGAGGAGGCAGAGTAGTAGATGGAGAAGGATTCAGAGGAGGAGGTGGAATCTGTTCTCTGTCCTCTTGTTCTGAAAAAGACAGTGGTTATAAGATTAGTTGTTCATTATTGGACATTGATTCTACTGTCAGTCTGGGGTCGGAGAGCCGGAAAATACTGGAAATTGCTTTAACTGCAATTCAATAATAAATTGCTTTTAATAGTAGATTTTAATTTATGAATGTTATGTAAATTAGAAGAAGAGATGATATTCATGGTACTAATCCACAAAGAAAAAATGAGCTTACTGTCAGAGGAGACGATCACATCCTCATATGGGTCCATATTGGTTATGACATAGTGGGGACCACTAGAGATGTTGGTGTCTGTGTGGACATCGCTCTCTTCAGCCATGGGTCCATGAGGAGCGTCATCATTTATAATGGTTGTTTCATCCCCATGTTCTCCTGTAAAACAAAACAGTGAAATCAGCATTTCAAAAGAAAAAACTTCTATGTTTCTTCTAGATTGTTTGCTTTAACTGCAATTCAAAAATAAATTGCTTTTAACGGTAGATTTTATTTTATGCCTGTTATGTAAATTAGAAGAAGAGATGATATTTATGGTAGTAAGTATTCTACTTGTCCACATGAAGAAAAAATAAACTTACTGTCAAAAGAGATGACCACATCGTCATCTGGGTCCATATTGATGACTATGTAACCGGGTCCAGGCGTAGAGATGTTGGTGTTTTCCAGGACATCTCTGTTTTCGGCCATGGGTCCGCGAGGAACATCGTCATTTACAGTATTTATTTCACCCTCTTCTTCTCCTGTAATGTTGAACATTGAAATTAGCATTAATAAAATTAAAGTTTCTATATATTTGTTAAAGAATATTAATATTATACAGGTTTTATAACCATTAAATTTTGTAATGAAAATAGAAAGATCAACTTTCTTCTTTTAGAGCTTTTTTTTTTTATAAAGAAGTTTTTCTATTAAGCACTTGTTATGAAAGCCTGAGAACTTACCGTCAGAGGAGACGATCACATCCTCATATGGGTCCATATTCATTATGACATAGTGGGGGCCACTAGAGATGTTGGTGTCTGTGTGGACATCGCTCTCTTCAGCCATGGGTCCATGAGGAGCTTCATCATTTATAATGGTTGTTTCATCCTCATGTTCTCCTGTAAAACAGAACAGTGAAATCAGCATTTCAGAAGGAAAAACTTCTATGTTTCTTCTAGATTGTTTCCTCTATGTCTACGGTACATTCACTTGCTATATCTATTAACCCCTTCAAGACATGGTGATTTTCTGTTTGTTTTCCTTCTCCTTAGTTATAACTTTTTTATTTTTCCATCAGTATAGCCGTATGAGGGCTTGTTTTCTGCAGAATGAATCGTACTTTTGAATGGCAGCATTCATTCTACCAGATACTGTACTGGAAAACAAGAAAAACATTCCAAGTGTGTTGAAATAGCAAAAATAGTGCAATTCCACAATTGTTTTTTTTTTTTTTTTATTTACCATATTTACTTTATGGTAAAAGAGATCTGGCAATATGATTCTCTAGTTCAGTACAATTACGCAGATACCAAACATGTATAGTTTGTTTTTTGTTTTTACTTAAAGGGGTTTTCCCACGAACAAAGTACATTTCAATTAATAGACCTTGGAATAGAAATAAGTTCCACAATTGGATGTGTTTAAATAAAATGTTCCTGTGCTGAGATAATCGTATAAACCTTATAAGATCTTATAAATCTTATGTCTGACCGTACAGGAACATGGTCTGATCATACCACATCTGGCAATATGATTCTCTAGTTCAGTACAATTATGCAGATACCAAACATGTATAGTTTGTTTTTTGTTTTTACTTAACCCCTTAACCCCCGAGGGTGGTTTGCACGTTAATGACCAGGCCAATTTTTACAATTCTGACCACTGTCACTTTATGAGGTAATTACTCTGGAACGCTTCAACGAATCCCCCTGATTCTGAGATTGTTTTTTCGTGACATATTGTACTTCATGACTGTGGTAAAATTTCTTCGATATCACTTGCGTTTATTTGTGAAAAAAACGGAAATTTGGCAAAAATTTTGCAATTTTCAAAATTTGAATTTTTATGCCCTTAAATCAGAGTGATATGTCACACAAAAGAGTTAATAAATAACATTTCCCACATGTCTACTTTACATCAGCACAATTTTGGAACCAAAATTTTTTTTTGTTAGGGAGCTATAAGGGTTAAAAGTTGACCAGCGATTTCTCATTTTTCCAACAAAATTTACAAAACCATTTTTTTAGGGACCACATCACGTTTGAAGTCACTTTGAGAGGTCTTTATGACAGAAAATACCCAAAAGTGACACCATTCTAAAAACTGCACCCCTCAAGGTGCTCAAAACCACATTCAAGAACTCTATTAACCCTTCAGGTGCTTCACAGGAATTTTTGGAATGTGGAAGAAAAAAATGAACATTTAACTTTTTTCACAAAAATGTTACTTTAGACCTAATTTTTTTATTTTCACAGGGGTAACAAGAAAAAATGGACCCCAAAATTTGTTGTGCAATTTCCCCTTGGCACGCAGATACCCCATATGTGGGGAAAAAGCACTGTTTGGGCACACGGCAGGGCTCGGAAGGGAAGGAGCGCCATTTGACTTTTTGATTGTAAAATTTGTTTGAATAATTAGCGGACGCCATGTTGCGTTTGGAGAGCCCCTGTGTGCCCAAACATTGGAGCTCCCCCACAAATGACCCCATTTTGGAAACTAGACCCCCAAGGCACCTATCTAGATGCATAGTGAGCACTTGGAACCCCCAGGTGCTTCACAAATTGATTCGTAAAAATGAAAAAGTGTTTTTTTTTTTCACTTTTTCATTTTTATGAATCAATTTGTGAAGCACCTAGGGGTTCCAAGTGCTCACTATGCATCTAGATAGGTGCCTTGGGGGGTCTAGTTTCCAAAATGGGGTCACTTGTGGGGGAACTCCAATGTTTGGGCACACAGGGACTCTCCAAATGCAACATGGTGTCCGCTAACAAATTGAATGGAAAATCGGCTCAAATTGCTAGCGGACACCATGTTGCCTTTGGAGAGCCCCTGTGTGCCCAAACATTGGAGCTCCCCCACAAGTGACCCCATTTTGGAAACTAGACCCCACAAGGCACCTATCTAGATGCATAGTGAGCACTTGGAACCTCCAGGTACTTCACAAATTGATTCGTAAAAATGAAAAAGTGAAAAAAAAAAACACTTTTTCATTTTTACGAATCAATTTGTGAAGCACCTGGGGGTTCCAAGTGCTCACTATGCATCTAGATAGGTGCCTTGGGGGGTCTAGTTTCCAAAATGGGGTCACATGTGGGGGAGGTCCAATGTTTGGGCACACAGGGACTCTCCAAATGCCACACGGTATCCGCTAGCAAATTGTCGGCTCAAATTGTTAGCGGACACCATGTTGCGTTTTTTACACTTTTTGCATGCTTCAATAGTCTCCATAGGAGACTAGAAGCAGCACTTGTCTGATCGCCTCTGCTACATAGAGGTGATGAGCAGATCACCTCTATGTAGCAGAAATTCTCCTGTACTATGAGCGCCGACCACTAGGTGGTGTTCATAGCTGCAGACCCAGGGTTGTCATGCCCATGCATCGGTGACCTGCGATCACGTGACGCAGTCACCGATGGGCGGGGTAAGTGACGCGCTTGCGGTGCTCTTAAATGCCGCTATCAGAGATTGACAGCGGCATTTAACATGTTAACAGCCGCGGGTGGATCGCGATTCCACCCGCGGCTGTTACGGGCACATGTCAGATGTATGAATCAGCTGACATGTGCCTGGTTCAGTGCGGGCTCACCGCCGGAGCCCGCGCTGAACAGGGGGTGACAGCTTGGTGCGTACTATTACGCCCCAGGCTGTAATGGGGTTAATAAGAGGTGATTTGAACTTTTGTGGGTTTTTTTATATTTTTTAACACTTTTTTTTTCAATATTTACTGCATTTGTTAGTCCCCCTGACTTTCACAGGAGGATCGTAATGACAGACACAGCCGGCTGTCATGAAAAGCCATTGGCGCTCCACGATCACATCATGAGCGTGACGATGGGCGCATATAATGTCCGGCCTCCATTGCATTGTTAAATGCTGCTGTGAGAGATTAACAGTGGGATTTAACAGTTTAACAGCTGCGGGCAGAGCTCCGCACATTAAATCAGTCGTCACGTGCGGGAAAATATTCAAGCTCGGCGTACATCATATGTTGTGAACGGGTTAAGAGATTATTTATACTTTAAAAGTTTATTTTTTTCCTTTAAATAGATTTCATATATTGAAAGAGACGAATCAGAATATCATTAGAGTAATTATTCAGCTTTACAATGTAGACTGCGTCCACGTAATATAAAAGCCACTAAGAAGTATTTGTATGTACACAGATATTAATGTCAGATTGGTGACGGCCGTACTTACCATTAGGATTAGCCCTACTCTTTATATCTTCATCCATGGAATCTGGTCTTGTAACATCTCTCCAGAAATTATTCTTTTTCACATATCTTTAAAATGATAAAACAGAAGTCACTGTTAAAAAATCATAGATTTTTCTTCATCTATTTTATCTATCCCTATCTGCAGTAATTTGTGGAGCAATTTTTTTAATATTGTACAGAAAAGTCCATGGTGCTCCCAGCAGGTCAGACCCAGTTTATGAGCCACTAAACAACTACACTAGATTATATCATTTACTGCATCGTGTGATGACCTGAAGATGTGATATTTCTTATACAGACTCCCGGGTAGCCCATAAATCATTATAAGACTTACCCATATATGATGGAACAGATGACACCAAAGAAAAATCCAGAGAAGAAGATGATGGCAGCAGGCATAGTAAACCTACTAAAGTAATCTAGTGGAAGAAAAGATCAAGAACATGTAAGATATTTAAAGCTACTAATATATACATTATATTTTGCATCTCATTTATGTAACCAGACCTAGGACCATTCCTAGTTGGAGAAATTCCACAATTACCCTAAATTTGGGATTATTTCCCCCAAAACTATTGATGAAGTCACACACATGAAGATCAGAGACACGTGACTTGTTTTTCGCTCAGAGTGGATTTCCATTCAAGTTTACAGTCATGGCCAAAAGTATTGAGAATGAGACAAATAGTCATTTTTCCAAAGTTTACTGCTTCATTTTTTGTAATGGCAATTTGCATATACTCCTGAATGTCAAAGAGTGATCAGCTTAACAGCAATTACTGTACTTGCAAAGTCAATATTTGCCCAGAAAATGAACTTTAACCCCCAAAACACATTTCAACATCATTGCAGTCCTGCCTTAAAAGGAGCAGCTAACATCGTTTTAGTGATTGATCCATTAACACAGGTGTGGGTGTTGATGAGGACAGGGCTAGCGATCAATCAGTCATGATTAAGTAAAAATGACATCACTGGACACTTTAAAAGGAGGCTGGTTCTTGATATCATTGTTTCTCTTCAGTTAACCATGGATATCTCTAAAGAAACACGTGCAGCCATCATTGCACTGCACAAAAATGGCCTAACAAGGAAGAGTATCGCAGCTACAAAGATTGCACCTCAGTCAACAATCTATCGCATCATCAAGAACTTCAAGGAGAGAGCTTCCATTGTTGTCAAAAAGGCTCCAGGGCGCCCAAGAAAGACCAGCAAGCGCCAGGACCGTATCTTAAAACTGTTTCAGCTGCGGGATCGGACTACCAGCAGTGCCGAGCTTGCTCAGGAATGGCAGCAGGCTGGTGTGAGTGCTTCTGCACGCACTGTGAGGCGGAGACTCTTTGAGCAAGGGCTGGTTTCAAGGAGGGCAGCAAAGAAGCCACTTCTCTCCAGAAAAAACATCAGGGACCGACTGATATTCTGCAAAAGGTACAGGGAATGGACTGCTGAGGACTGGGGCAAAGTCATTTTCTCTGATGAATCCCCTTTTCGATTGTTTGGGACATCTGGAAAACAGCTTATTCGAAGAAGAAGAGGTGAGCGCTACCACCAGTCTTGTCTCATGCCAACTGTAAAGCATCCTGAAACCATTCATGTGTGGGGTTGCTTCTCAGCCAAGGGAATCGGCTCACTCACAGTCTTGCCTAAAAACACAGCCATGAATAAAGAATGGTACCAGAATGTCCTCCAAGAGCAACTTCTCACAACCGTCCAAGAGCAGTTTCACGCCCAACAATGCCTTTTCCAGCATGATGGAGCACCTTGCCATAAAGCAAAGGGGATAACTAAATGGCTCATGGATCAAAACATAGAGATTTTGGGTCAATGGCCTGGAAACTCCCCAGATCTTAATCCCATTGAGAACTTGTGGTCAATCATCAAGAGATGGATGGACAAACAAAAACCAACAAATTCTGGCAAAATGCAAGCATTGATTATGCAAGAATGGACTGCTATCTGTCAGGATTTGGTCCAAAAGTTGATTGAGAGCATGGCAGGGAGAATTACTGAGGTCTTGAAGAAGAAGGGGCAACACTGCAAATATTGACTTGCTGCATTAACTCATTCTAACTGTCAATATAACCTATTGGTACTCATAATATGTTTGCAATTATATTTCTGTATGTGATATAAACATCAGACAAACACTAATAAAAACCAGAGGCCAGCAGATCATGTGAAAATATAATTTTGGTGTCATTCTCAAAACTTTTGGCCATGACTGTACAATGTGTTTGAGAGCCTGGAATAGGGAATACACGATGGGAGAAGACTCCAAACATTACAAGTAGCACATGAAGAATCCTCCATGAAATGTATCATCTGACTTTTTAACAATAACCCCATATTGGCTGAATATCCAGTACAGCACTTACCTGCCGGGATCAAGGCCCTGAAATCATGTTGGCGCGTGTTGATAGGAGCGCCCTCCGCAGATGCTATTAGCACACTCACAAATAGAAGGAATCTAAACAGCATTTTAGCCTGGAGGAATATCGCGTCTTGTGTAATCCACAGTCAGCCTCTCCAGACAAAGCCTTTTCCTGTAGCGTCACTCACTATAACCCCACAGCCAGTGACATCACAATGGTGACATCATTGTGACATCACGGGGAGCGGAACACGAGTGATGTCACAATGGGCCAGATACCTGTAACCACTAAAGATGAAGCAGCTTCATCCATCTTTATGTGATTCCTAATATTACTAGCAGGGGCGTACATAGAAATCATGGGGCCCCATAGCAAAAGTTCTAATTGGGCCCCCACTAAAAAAAAACGTAAAAAACTTGATATTCAGCAGGGTCACTGAAGAGCATATCTCACATTTTCGCAGCCCTTACAAAGTAATTTCCTCCTACTGAAGCTCCTAGATTACCCTTTCATTGCCCCCATAAAGTATTATGCCAACTATACTATCTCCTCAAAACACAAGTATGATATCCCCACAGTGAATTCTTCCACAGTACCCTCCACACACACGGTATGATGAATGTACTCCCCTTCCCCGGCAAAGTATGGCGACCCCCAACACAGTATGATGTCCCCAACTGTGATCGCAACACAGCCCTCCATACGGTAAAATGGCCCCCACACACCTCCACTCAGTATGAAGGCGCCAATACAACCATCCACACTGTATAATGGCCTCCCACTAGGCCTCTACAGCGTATTATTGACCCCCTCAAAAAACTGTTACACTGTATAATTGCTTGCATATAGTATATTGGCCCACACATAGCCCTCCAAACAATATAAAGGCCCTTACATAGCCCTCCAAACAGTATAATCGCCCCCATATAGTCCTGACAACCGTATAATGGCCCCCCACGTATACCTTCAAATAGTATAATGCCCTCCCCTACATAGGTATACCATCAGTATAATGGCCCCCTTGTAGTCTTTCAAAAGTAATTAATGGCCCTTATATAGCCGTCCATATAGTATAATAGGCCCTCTATACAATATAGTTGGCCCCACATAGTCCTCCATACAGTAAAATGGGCCCCTCATAGCCCTCCATACAGTATTAAGGGCACCACATAGTCCTCCATAAATAAAAAAAAATATTCACTACACCCCATTCCCCACTGCTCCAATCTCTACAGCGAGTCTTCTATCCCTCTGCACTGCTCAGCACAGGAGTTGCGATGTAGTGCAGACCACATGCTGCAGAGACTGGAGCAGTGGGGGAGCATTTATTTTTTTAATAAATGGTTAATTTTTGAGGCCATCATACTATGTTGCAGGCAATATTCTATTTGGAGGCCTGTGGGGGGGCAGTATACTGGATAGAGGGTTGTGAGGGGTGTTATTGTACTGTTTGGAGTCCTAGTGGGGGCACATTATAGCATGTCGAACAGTAAGGGGCCAAATTACTTTGTAAGGGCTGCAAAAATAGTATATGCTCTCCTGTGCTCCCATTGAGTAATTTTTTTTTTTTGCAGGGGCCAATAAGGACTTTTGCTATGGAGCCCTATGATTTCTATGTACACTCCTGCCCGCAGAATCTACAGCAGAAGTTACATTGAAAATTGCAATGATATTATCAATTTAATTTCCAATGTGCAGACTGCTTAATGACCTTTGGTGACATCAGTCATGTGACCGTGATGTCACCATGGGTCCTGTGCAGGAGTTTAGAACTGGTAAGTATTCTATAGTGTGAGCGTATGTGCTCTGTGCATTCTCATGTGTGCAGATGCTCTGCATATTCCAGTCATGTATATTTGTGTACTTTTTATACACGTTGCATATGTGTTTAGAACAGAAAAAAAACATGGAGTACAAAATGGCATAAAAAGTTAAAGTTTTATTTAGTCAATCTGTAAATAACTTACATTAATATATCCATAATATAAATATAATGCATGACAAAAAAATGCAATGTGCTGGAAGAAAAGCGCAGTCCCACCTGCAAGGGCATATCATACCCAAGCTAAAAGGATAGTCCATATACATATGACTCGCCCCCAGGGCCGTGGGGTACTCTTTGGGAGGAATCACGGTGGCTGGCCCAGGGCGGTCAGTGCAAAAAGGTGTATCGATTATTAGTAAAAGTTGACACCTGGCAGGAGCAGGGCATACGTGTGCCGTCCTGCACACGCCGTACCCCCTGGGATCCTTTCCTTAGAACGGAGCCTACTCCCAGCTCCCCTCCGGGACCTCTATCCTGGGCTCTAACCTCTGGATTAGAGATCTTGCTGAGCCTCTGCTCCCAGACTGTTCCTCTGAACAGCCCTCACTAAACTCCACTCACTCCACTGCCCTAAAAAATGGCTTCCCTTTCTTTTATATCTACTGTATAAGTGCTTCCTGTAACTGCTTCCTCCACCCACACCCACTATTGGTTCCCCCTACCTTTTGATTCCCCCCCTACTCCAGCCAGGGTCAGGGCTCAGCAGAAAACTACATTGCGTCTTGCCGCTCCTGCTGGCCTGGAGCAGTGTGATGTTGGATGCGGGTGTTTTGGGGTTCCGTGCGGCACTCCCATCTTACCTGAGAGAAGGGAAACAGCACACCTCTGGGTGAGGTGCAGTATCTCTGTGGCGACTGAACCCTCAGGGGCGCCACAGATAGTGTGGTATCTTTCCAGAGATATACTGGATAGAATAAGGCTATATATTCCAAGTGGAGCACATACAAATGTTTAAATCAAACCCAGGTTCACCACATGCTTACTACAATTGTTTATGATGTCCAGGGGGACACGGAGGACAGGTGGCAAAGGTATCTCAACACACCTGGACCCCACATACAATTGTATGGACTATCCTTTTAGCTTGGGTATGATATGCCCTTGCAGGTGGGACTGCGCTTTTCTTCCAGCACATTGCACTTCTTTGTCATACATTAATATATCCATCATATAAATGCAAGTTATTTGCAGATTGACTAAATAAAACTAACTTTTTATGCCATTTTGTACTTATGTTTTTTTCTGTTCTAAATGCTATAGGCTATTCTCGCTGACCCTGGATTTACCGGGGTCTCCGCCATTGTTTCTTTAAGATATGTTGGTCACTGTTTGTATGTTGCATATGTGTGTTCTGTATACAGATATGTGTAACAGTATGTCACATCCACATTTATATATACTGGAAGAGCAGACGAGCGTTCATTAGGTGTAAACATTGGCAATCGCCCATCAATAAGCAAAAATGTTGCTCATTCATTGGGTGGTTGGATTGTGTATGGTAGAATGAAAATCCTTCTCAGTAGCACATCACCTGGTGTAAACTGCAGAGAACATGTGTATGGTGACAGATTGATCTACTAGTGATAGTTTTGTGCCATCATTCCTAGTCATCCAGTGTAAAGAGGCCAGAAAATAAGTACTGAACGACTTCAATGTTGTCAATTGTGCTCATTTAATGGTCTGAAATCAGCCCATATACAGTGGTGGCTAAAAGTATTGGCACCCCTGCAATTCTGTCAGATAATACTCAGTTTCTTCCTGAAAATGATTGCAATCACAAATTCTTTGGTATTATTCTCTTCATTTAATTTGTCTTCAATGAAAAACACAAAAAGAATTGTCCTAAAGCCAAATTGGATATAATTCCGCACCAAACCTAAAAAAGGGGGTGGACAAAAGTATTGGCACTGTTTGAAAAATCATGTGATGCTTCTCTAATTCGCGTAATTAACAGCATCTGTAACTTACCTGTGGCACCTAACAGGTGTTGGCAATAACTAAATCACACTTGCAGCCAGTTAACATGGATTAAAGTTGACTCAACCTCTGTCCTGTGTCCTTGTGTGTACCACATTGAGCATGGAGAAAATAAAGAAGACCAAAGAACTGTTTGAGGACTGGAGAAACCAAATTGTGAGGAAGCATGAGCAATCTCAAGGTTACAAGTCCATCTCCAAAGACCTGAATGTTCCTGTGTCTTCCGTGCGCAGTGTTATCAAGAAGTTTAATGCCCATGGCACTGTGGCTAACCTCCCTAGATGTGGACAGAAAAGAAAAATTGACGAGAGATTTCAACGCAAAATTGTGCGGATGGTGGATAAAGAACCTCGACTAACATCCAAACAAGTTCAAGCTGCCCTGCAGTCCGAGGGTGCAACAGTCTCAACCCGCACTATCCGTCGGCGTCTGAATGAAAAGGGACTGTATGGTAGGATACCCAGGAAGACCCCACTTCTTACCCCGAGACATAAAAAAGCCAAGCTGGAGTTTGCCAAAACTTACCTGAGAAAGCCTAAAAGGTTTTGGAAGAATATTCTCTGGTCAGATGAGACAAAAGTAGAGCTTTTTGGGAAAAAGCATCAACATAGAGTGTACAGGGAAAAAAAAGAGGCATTCAAAGAGAAGAACACAGTCCCTACAGTCAAACATGGCAGAGGTTCCCTGATGTTTTGGGGTTGCTTTGCTGCCTCTGGCACTGGACTGCTTGACCGTGTGCATGGCATTATGAAGTCTGAAGACCACCAACAAATTTTGCAGCATAATGTAGGGCCCAATGTGAGAAAGCTGGGTCTCCCACAGAGGTCATGGGTCTTCCAGCAGGACAATGACCCAAAACACACTTCCAAAAGCACTATAAAATGGTTTGAGAGAAAGCACTGGAGACTTCTAAGGTGGCCAGCAATGAGTCCAGACCTGAATCCCATAGAACACCTGTGGAGAGATCTCAAAATGGCAGTTTGGAGAAGGCACCCTTCAAATATCAGGGACCTGGAGCAGTTTGCCAAAGAAGAATGGTCTACAATTCCAGCAGAGCATTGTAAGAAACTCATTGATGGTTACCGGAAGCGGTTGTTCGCAGTTATTTTGGCTAAAGGTTGTGCAACCAAGTATTAGGCTGAGGGTGCCAATACTTTTGTCTGGCCCATTTTTGGAGTTTTGTGTGAAATGATCAATGATTTGATTTTTGCTTCATTCTCTTTTGTGTTTTTTCCTTGCAAGCAAATTAAATGAAGATAATAATACCAAAGAATTTGTGATTGCAATCATTTTCAGGAAGAAACTGAGTATTATCTGACAGAATTGCAGGGGTGCCAATACTTTTGGCCAGCACTGTAAATGCAACCTATATATGGGTTTAAAATTTGTAGCCCCACTTTGTCTAAAAACTGGCTTTGAGCATGGGACCAAACTGTTTTTTGTGGAAAACTTTCCATGAAGTGTTTTACTCGATGGACTGATTTGGTTACATCTCCATTAGCATGCTAGTCATTTTGAGGAAAGGTGTACCAAGATAACACTGCCAAACTCTTAACACATGAGAGAATGGCCAATTCTACTTGAAAACCCCTCATGAAACCTAAGAAACTTTTGATGCTAACTGTTGTGCAGCCATTTTAGATCTGCAGTTTGGCAATTAACCAATGATTTTAGGCAAGTCATAGGTCAATTACATGACTGCATTGTGGTTCAACATGTGGCCAAAAATGTAACATGTTTGATAACAACCATTAGATGTTATGATATCTTAATGTGGCAGTGTAGAATAACCTACATCAAGTCATCATTGTAGAAGAAGCTTTTATTCTCTGGGCCACTTATTGTTGCTCTTTCTAGCACTGGCAGGCAGAAGAGAGTCCTCGTGGAAGCACCGTTGTTCATCATAAAGTACAATTTTATCTGCTTTGGAGGTATAAGTGGGTCCCGTCAATTACTGGATCCCTCTGCGGCTGCACAATTGGTAGGTCTTCCTTTGCTCTTCATGCAATTATCTGGTTAGAAACTTTAATACTGTGCCAGTCTGGCATTGAGACCATCTATGTGTTGAAGAGGTTTCCAGTACTATTGCTTTAACAGTAGAGTATATAGACTAAACTGCCATAGATCGGTCATTCCCACCATGTAAGACAACGATATGTTGCTACTCACTACCACCACTTACAGATTATGGGAAGACAAGGAGGCATTTTAATAGTGTGCGCTAGGGTCACCCAGAACATAGTTAAAGGCAATATCACATTGCATCTACATAATCAGAGCATCTGCAATGCAACAGTACCAGCCAAGTTGGATAGACAGATCTAGATCCTACATGTAGGTAAAGTGACCTGCAGTGAGTGTTTTAAAATCCACAAAATATTGATCCTTCCAGTGAAATTGCAAGACTCACCCTTTCCAATGAAGCCAATGTACTCCTTATATTTTACATGTAACAAATGTTTTTTTTGTGAACTGTTGTGACCGTTACCCAAAAAAGGTCTATAAATGCAGTCTATGTACAACTTTTTGTCTAAATCTTTATTGGGGCATAAACCTTATTTGCACATTACTGTAAAGTCTCATAAAATCAACTAGCAAGGCGAGTATTACAGGTAGGAGTGCAAAATAGATGCTAGAACTCAGTTACGTTTATGGCAAAGGAAGAGTCACAAGAACTTATATCTCAACTTCTTTAATGGTGTTAACACTTTGTTTTTTAGCCAGATAGCCAAAACGACAATGCCAAGAACACTTCCAGCCATCACAGCCAAGACCCAGTTTAGATCTTGATGGCCCTTTTCTTGGTAATCTAGAAGAGAAAGATACCAGTTTATAGGTATTTAGCAAATCTGAACAAAAAAAAAAGAAGTAATGTTTCCACTCTGCATTACACCATCTTAGCCCTGCTTTTCCAGGCTTAGTCTATGCACCACCAGATGTTTAAGTCATATTACAGTTCTTGTTTAGCTGCTGTTAAAACTGACTAAATTAGATTATAAAGTGTAGAAACCAAATTTAATATTCACAAAATGTATTGCTCAAGACAACTTTATTGTAGTTCAGGCTCTGATTTTACAGTTGGTGTGAGACATCTGCCAAGTTAGTGACATTACCTTCAATGAACTGTTCGTTGGCCTCCTGGTAACTCCCATCCATGTAGAGCCTAATGGGTCCATCTGCAGATACAGTCACCGACTCCCAATCTGCTGCAGCCCTTCTTCCTGGGGAAAAAAATAAAATATTGTTTTCCTGGAATAATGAAACCCTAAGGTTTAATCTTGCTTTTTTGCTACAGAAAGTGCTTACGTCCTGAAGGACATTTAGCCATACATGGGTTTTGTGAAGATGGCACACATACAGAAGCACTACAGTGGAAGTATACCTGGAAAAGAATGATAAGTGGGAACTTACCAGCCCTCCTAATGATGCCTGACCTGGACGGTAAAAGGCAAATGTCTTTACAATAAAACGCTGATAATAGAGTGGAAACTCCAGTGAAGCATCTTGTATAGTTAATGGCTGGGTCATGTAGTTGTCACCATCAAAAGGACACCTAAGGAAGGAAAAGTTATATTTGGGGATTGTTAGAGTTAGGCAAGTGGTTTTAGGAAGACTTAATTTCATCTTACTCGCTTATATAGCATTATTAATTCTACAATTATTTATTCTACAGCTTTACAGACATCGCCGTCTCCATTGGGGCTCACAATCAACACTCCCTATCAGTATGCCTTTGGAGTGCCAACTACTTGCCCAGCACAAAGATCTGGCTATCTGATAGCTTCAGTCCCTTCCCCTCTTTAAATAGCATTTCTCACCCGTCTTTCATCTGAAGCGTCACAAAACGGTGTTTCTCCTTTAATTCTGGATTGGCGCCATTTTTTTTTTCAAACAAACCGGAAGTGCATTCCACAGTGGAGCGCACGTCGGTTACTAGAGGCTCGCACATCGCTCCCTCTGTAACCAGAAGTGCTGCTTCTATCTCACATGCAGCGCTCGCTGGAGCTGTGTTTGGGCTGTAGCAGCTGGAACCGAGAGACGGTTCTTCACCAGGAGTCTCCGCACCAACTGGGAAAGACTGAGGCACCCCTTGTTCAGCGGGGTGTCGGCCTCTGGACCTCGGCAGAAGGGAGGGGAGGAATACAAGGATACCATCCCGATCCTCCTGCGTCTGGCTTCAGGACCTCCAGCTCCTGGCAGACACGAGTCCTCTTCTGTGTCTGTCCCTGATAGGGACAGGAAAACACTGGAGTAGGGGTGGAGGGAGGGGCCTTTTAACCTCTTGTGTTTCCTGTCCCTACCAAGGATATGAAGGAAGACCTCCTGAGGGTGCTGTCAGGAGTGATGTCCTGGAAAAGCTGGTTTTGTTGTAGATCAGCCTTTCCAATAAAAGTATTGTTGCATTACTTTTTTTTTGCACCCATTGCCTTCTATGGGCAATAAAATAAAAAAAAGCTGTTACTGTAAAAAGGAGCCTTTAATTTGCATAAAAGTTGAAAAAAAAAGTAGAATTAGACTCACCGGTAATTCAGTTTCTAATAACCCACCACGACAGCACACCGGAGGATGTGACCGCACCCTAATAGGGACAGGGAATATGAAGTGATTTAAATAGCCCCTCCCACATCCTCCCTCCAGTGTTATTACAAAGAACCACAAGAGTATAGATGCTTCATATTAATTTTTATTTCTACTGATCCGACTGTCGTAGAAGCAATAAGCAAATGGTAGGGAATTACCCATGCTGTCGAGGTGTGTTATTAGAAACCGAATTACCGGTAAGTCTAATTCTATTTTCTCTAATAACCCCCCACGACAGCACACTGGAGGTATACCAAAGATATACTAGGGAGGGACAACAGCCTAAAGGACCTTCCTTCCGAAGGCTAAAATCTCCAATGGACATTAGATCTAGTCTGTATGTAGTGTTTGGAGAAAATATGAATCGAGGACCACGTAGCAGCTCAGCAAATCTGTTTGATGGATGCGCTGCCTTTCTCAGCCCAGGAGACAAATATCACCCTTGTAGAATGGGCCTTCAGCTTTTCCAGAGGAGGCAGATCTTGGATTTGGTAAACCTCCGTAATTGCCCTCTTAATCCAGTTGGCTACTGTGGATTTTGTGGCTCTCTTTCCTCTGTTTGGACCTTGTGTATGGACAAATAGGTTCTTGTCTTTCCTTCCTTCTGTTTGACGAAGAGAGTGCAGTACTATTCTCTGAACATCCAGAGTGTGGAACTCCATTTCTTTCTCGTTTTTTGGGTTGTCACAAAACGATGGAAGAATTATTTCCTGTGATCTGTGGAAATTCTGGGTTTAGACTCCACTCTCCTGGATGAATCTTTGTTCTGCTTAAGAAATCGGCCTGGACGTTGACTGAACCTTTGATATGAAGAGCCGACCGGGATAGAATATGTTCTTCTTCCCAGGAAAATATTCTCGCAGAGACTGCTTTTAAGCTTTTGTGTCTTGTGCCCCCCTGATGACGAAGGTGGGCTACTGTGCTGATATTGTCTGAAAATATCTGTATGTGGATTTTCTGGACCAGAGGCTCTGCTGCTCTGAGGACTTCCTCTACGGCCTTTAATTCTCTGAAATTTGATGACTTCTGGCTCACCTCTTTGGACCATATACCCTGGAATTTCTCCTGGGAGACTATGGCTCCACATCCATACCCGCTGCCATCCACTCTTATGGTTACTAGTGGATTCTGGATACATGGTACTCCTGTTTAGATTCTTCATGCTCAGCCACCAGAATAGGGAGGTTTTTACTAGTGTTGAGTGAGCACTAAAATGCTCGGGTGCTAGAAGCTCGGGCCGAGCTCGCCGTGATACTCGGGTGCTCGACCCGAGCCACGAGCCCAATGTTAGTCTATGGGAGACTCGAGCATTTTTGCGGTGGCACCTCCGGCAGTCTTTTAAAAGCCTAACAAGTGCCCAAAACGATAGTGACAGTGCTCAAATGACATGGGGACAGCATGGGGATCGCCCCAGGAAGCATTTCTGACCCCCAGGTCACTGCTGTCAACAACGTGGTCAGAGATATTAAGCCACTTTTACAGGCTCACAATAAAACGAAAGTGAAACTTTTTTCCTGTGAAATATGTTAAGGAACATCCTTTCCAGGGAAAAGACTTGTGTATAAGTTAAAATAAATGACCAAAAACAAAAATACTCCTCCACACCTTCGGCTATGTTCACAAGTAGCATTTTTTATGCGTTTTTGCACTTTTGTATTGCTTTCAACTATGACAAATGCATTCACCGGGAAATGTCATTTTAACATTTTACAACCTTATCTGGCCATGTGCTGTGTGACACATACATAAAGTGCTGAAAAGACATGGGAACAGCATGGGGAAGACCCCTGGAAGCATCTCTGACTCCCAGGTCACTGTCTAAAAGTGTGCCCATCATAAGTGATCCTTGCCGCATCAGAAGATGCAGACTTGCAACTATCCCCATTCAAGTCCTTGTCCCAGGGCAGTGTTCAATTGTACCTCTCCCATTCCTTGCAATGCAAGCGCAAGTATGCAGCCTGCCACCCACCCACCCCCAGGCTGCAATACCATACTGCTTGCTTGCACTTTAATTGGGCCTTTTAGGCATGTGGAGGCGGAATCTGGCCACCACGCCATGGCTGTGTCGGCGGCCTGGTATCCATACTCCCCAGCCGCCTGGTGGCCGGGTGTCCCTGCTTGCTCCCCAGCCTCCAGGGGGTGGCCGGGTGTCCATACTCGGTCCCCAGCCACCCCTATTTGTACCGGTAACCTTTCCCACACTTTTCTTAGCCTGGCCTGCTTTAGGGCAGCATTGGCCGAGCCCACCGGACTATCAGACTCCTCCGGTGGGCCCTGGCTTCTCCATCAGGGGAGTTGATAGTGCCAAGGTGAGGAGCATGATGAGGATGATAGAAGTTAGCATCTGCTTTGTAATGCAAGCGCATGTATGTAGTAGCGGCTAGGCCTGAGGAGGTCAGCGTTTTGGCGCATATCCTACCTCCTCCGAGGATTGCTGGATGTTTTCCTGCTACTATCCAAGTTCTATGACTCCCGTTAAAACAAAGCTTCAGGTGATAAATGATGGATGAGGTAGTGGCAAAGGAGAAAGAGCAGGAGGAACAGGGACCATTCACATCAATATCAGGCCAGTCAACCAGATATGTCTTGTAGGATATGTTTCTGTAACAAAAGGAGCGTTTCGGCTACACAGTTATAGGGTATACAGTGAGTGCAATGCCTACCAAAAATTTCGAGGCACTCCAATGCCCCTTGGAAATGACATGGAGGTCAGAGGGCGTTAACTAAACCTTTTTTTCCATTTATAGCAACTGGGTCTCCTGTGCACTGTTGGCCTAAGCAGTGAATGGAATGCTTTCCAAAAATTATGAGGTACTGCAATGCCCCTTACAAGAGCCATGTGTGGCACCCCAGGGGTCTGGTCACCACAGTAATAGAGATTACGTCGGAGAGCAAGTGGGAGGTTTCCTGGTCAGGATCCCTTAAACATGCAACATCCTCCTGCCCCAGTCCTGGGAGGGGAGAATTCTGCCCTTATAAACTTGATCTGGGGTGGGGTTGAGTGAGTCAGAAAACAGAGAACAGTCAGAGTCAGAGTGAGAGCAAGGGAAAGTAACAGCAAGGAGCTCTGTAGGAGCTAGGAGCTAAAGACGAGGGGCTGGAAGCTGAGCAGAGCTCGCCCTGGCAGAAGACAATAGGAACCGGACACATGAGTCTGAAGCTGTGAGGACTTATATATCCAGCAGCAGAAACCAGCCGGCAGGGGATTTCTGGTCCTCTGGCCATAGAAGCCCGGAGGCTCAGTCACAAGCAAGGGACCAGCACCGCCGTCGTGGAGCAGAGGCTAACAGAAGGCCCCAAGTCACCAGCCATACGGGTGAGCACTACACGGTACACTCAGGGACGTGGGCTACTTCTACCCGCTTACAGCAAGGTAGCCAGGAAGAGTGCAGACAGACGGGGAGGCCTACAACTCCACCTGGCCAGGGGAACTCCTGCTTGCTCACAGACTGACCAGGCCTCTTATGCTAGCCAGTACTCCCGGGAGGGTCTACCTTATAATCATCAGTAAAGACCCTGAACTGCACTGCAAAGACTCTGAGTCATTCCTGCTGCGCTCGTGCACCATCACCCCCATCATCCACACTCACTGCCCTGAGGATATACTCCTCCCGAGGGGAGTTATCCCATTTTATGCTGCGCATACAACACCAGCCTCAGCGGTCTGCCTCGCAGCGGTGGTACTCCCTGACCGCAATCCACGGGTGGCGCAGTCGGACAATTAACCTCAAAACCTAAGAAAGATTGCCACTGGTTTGACCAGCCTGAGCCACGGGACCGGGTCACCGCCACGGAGACTACAGACCCCAGAGACCCGGCACCGGGTATCCCACACACGTGTACACACGGCCCAGGGGGCGCGTCACATGCAGTACAGCATATTACAAACATAAGTCCCATTATTGGGGAGTGGGTGTCCCATAGCATTTGCTTATGCCTTGCAAGCAAAAGCTGCCAAAAATTAGGACGGAGCAACTTGCAATGTCCCTTACAAGAGCCATGCAGTACAGCATATTACAAACATAAGTCCCATTATTGGGGAGTGGGTCTCCCATAGTATTTGCTTATGCTTTCCCAGGAAAAGCTGCCAAAAATTAGGACGGAGCAACTTGCAATGCCGTTTACAAGAGCCATGCAGTACAGCATATTACAAACATAAGTCCCATTATTGGGGAGTGGGTCTCCCATAGTATTTGCTTATGCTTTCCCAGCAAAAGCTGCCAAAAATTAGGACGGAGCAACTTGCAATGCCCCTTACAAGAGCCATGCAGTACAGCATATTACAAACATAAGTCCCATTATTGGGGAGTGGGTGTCCCATGGTATTTGCTTATGCTTTCCCAGCAAAAGCTGCCAAAAATTAGGACGGAGGAACTTGCAATGCTGGCACCCTGGTGGTATAGTGGTGGTGGAGGCTGAGGATAAGGAGAAGAAGATTAAACAGCCGAAACGAGGAAGCGTATACCCATGTGTGGGTGTGAAGCGGTGCATGTGAATACACCTCCCGAAATAACACAGTGGATTTGACTTTATGTTACTCTGCTGTCATTTGGTGGTGATGAGAAGTCTGGCCCAATCCAGCCCTTTTTCATTTTGATAAGGGTCAGCTTGTCAGCATTGTCAGTTGACAGGCGAGTGCGCTTATCAGTTATAATTCCCCCAGCGGCACTAAAAACACGCTCCGATAACACGCTAGCGGCAGGGCAGGCCAGGACCTCCAAGGCATACAGAGCGAGTTCATTCCAAGTGTCCAGCTTGGATACCCAATAATTAAAAGGCACAGAGGAATCACGGAGGACGCTGGTACAATCGGCAAGGTACTCCCTCACCATCTTTTGAAACTTTCCACTCCTTGTGAGAGTACCCCACGCCTCAGGGCCTGTAAGCTGGGCGGGTGTCAGAAAACTGTCCCAGAACGTTGACAGTGTTCCCCTGCCTCTGCTGGATTGGAGTTGCATCTCTCTCGCCTGTACGCCTTGGTTGGGCAACGAACTGTGACCTCTGCCGCTAACGTGTTCAGATGGAAATTTTTTTAAGAGTTCTGCAGCAAGGGCCTTCTGGTATTGCCCCATTTTTGTAGACCTCTCCACCTCAGGAATAAGAGAGTGAAAGTTCTCCTTGTAGCGGGGGTCTACAAGTGTCACCAACCAGTAATGACTGTCACCCAACATTTTGACAACGCGAGGGTCACGGTTAAGGCAGCGTAACATAAAGTCAGCCATGCATGCCAGACTGGTAACGGGCAAGATTTCCGTGTCCTCACCAAGATGACGACTGACCATGCTCTCCTCCTCCTCCTCCTCTTCCTCCTCCCCCCTGTCCTCAGGCCACCCACGCTGAACCGACAGTATGACACTTGTACAGGTACTACCGTCTACAACGCATGATAGCAGCTCCTGTTCTTCCTCCTCCTCCTCCTCCTCCTCCTCTCCCTCATTGTCCCCCAATGCACGTTGGGATGAGATGAGGCTGGGCTGTGTGTAATCGCCCGCTACGGCTTCTTGATCCATCTCATCATACTCTGGCTGCAATGCCTCCTCTTTAATTCTCTGCAGAGAGCGTTGCAAAAGACAGACAAGTGGGATGCTGACACTAATGATGGCGTCATCGCCACTCACCATCTTGGTGGCCTCCTCAAAGTTTGTCAGGATGGTACATATGTCAGACATCCAGGTCCACTCCTGAGGTCTTATGTGTGGAGTCTGACCTGAATATCGACGGCCTTGTTGCAGCTGGTACTCCACAACTGCTCTCTTCTGCTCACAAATCCTTTGCAACATGTGGAGGGTAGAGTTCCAACGTGTGGGGACATCACACACCAGTCGGTGTGCCGGAAGCTGCAAACACTGCTGCAACACAGCAAGGGCGGCGGAAGCTGTAGCCGACTTACGAAAATGAGCTGACAGGCGGCGTACTTTCATGAGCAGATCTGGCAACTCGGGGTACGATTTAAGAAACCGCTGAACCACGAGGTTAAGCACATGAGCCAGGCATGGTACGTGTGTGATCTCACCTCGCCTCAGAGCCGCCACCAGGGTACGGCCATTGTCACACACGACCATGCCGGGATGTAGGTTCAGCGGTCTCAGCCACAGATCTGCCTGCTCTTTCACAGCTGTCCACAACTCACAAGCAGTGTGAGGTTTATCACCTAAGCTTATGAGTTTCAGCACAGCCTGTTGCCGCTTGGCGGAGGCAGTACTGCAATGCTTCCAGCTTGTAACTGATGTGGTGATATCTGAGATGGAGGCTGAACATGAGGAGGAGGAGGAGGATGCGCAGGAGCTGTACACTGTGGGGGCAACTCTGACTGACATAGGGCCCGCAATCCTCGGTGTGGGGAGGATGTGTTCCATTCCAAGGTCCGACTGGGTCCCGGCTTCCACTATGTTTACCCAGTGTGCCGTCAGAGAGATGTACCGTCCCTGGCCACAAGCACTTGTCCACGTGTCCGTTGTCAGGTGGACTCTCCCAGTAACTGCGTTGTTGAGGGCACGGCAGATGCTTTGGGACACGTGCTTGTGTAGTGCGGGGATGGCACACCGGGCAAAATAGTGTCGGCTGGGGACCGAGTACCGAGGGACGGCCACCGCCATAAGATTGCGGAAGGATTCCGTCTCCACCAGCCTAAAAGGCAGCATTTCCAATGCAAGCAGTCGTGAAATGTGCGAATTTAGGACTGTGGCCTGTGGGGCGTTAGCTGCGAATTTCCGCTTTCGTTCAAAGGTCTGGGATATGGACAATTGAACGCTGCGGTGGGACGTGGACGTTGATGCTGTTTCTTGAGAAACTGCCATAACAAGTGAAGACTGAGAGGAGGGGGCATCTTTACATGCAGTATGGACAGGGGATTGCCTTGCACACACAACAGGGGGTTCTATTGCACGCACAACAGTGGAAGAAGCAGTGGTGACACCCGCTGACACTGGTCATGGACCCTGGGTTTCGCCCCACAAAGTCGGGTGCTTTGCTGCCATGTGCCTGATCATGCTGGTGGTGGTCAGGCTGGTAGTTTTGTCACCCCTGCTGATGCTGGCATGGCAGGTGGAACATAAGGCCTTTTTGGGGTTATTTTTAAAAAAATTCCAGACTCTGGAAGACCTACCGCTTGTACTGGCAACGTCCCTCGTGTTGGTGTTACGGGGAATGGTTGCCTGCCTTCTGTCTGCGGCCACCACACTGTTTCTTCCTGCCTGTTGGGGTACTCTGCCTCCCTCCCCCTGTGTGCTGCTGGCCTCACTCTGCATGTCCTCCTTCCACGTTGGGTCAGTTACTAGATCATCCACCACCTCCTCCTCTTCCACTTGCGCACCACGATCCTCCTCCTCACTTCCTGGCAATTGTGTCTCGTCATCGTCCACCTCTTGTGACAGATTGCCAACGTCGACTTCCTGTGGCCATGGCTGTTCAAATATTTGGGCATCGCAACATGGGATCTCCTCTTCCACCACTTCAAGCGTATCAGGTGAGGGGCCCAAATATGGAAATGGACCAGTGAACAGCTCTTCAGAGTGTCCAAGTGTGGGATCACTTGCTGTCTGACGACACTCGGCATGGTGGGAGGAAGGAGCATCAGGGTGAGGAGGAGTATGCGGTCGAGACTCACGGCTACTAAGAGTTGACCGTGTGGAAGACAGACCGGAGGTGGTGGTGCCCAGGTAACTGGAAGTATTGTCTGCTATCCAATTAATAACCTGTTCACACTGATCAGTTCTCAATGCTGGTGTTGTTCTGTGCTTCCCTAGTAATTCGGTCAAGAAGTGGGAGCGAGAAGATGTGGCTGTTGGTTGTGGCACATTTTCACCTTGGCCACGGCCCCGTCCTCTGCACGAACCATCACCAGAACGTCCACTTCCACGTCCCTTGCCACGCGCCTTGCCCATTGTAAATGAAGTAAAATAGCTTACACTTGCACTATCAATGGAAAAAGGGTAATAAAGAGTAGATTAGAACCGTAGAAGAGGAAAACCACAGTTATTGTTTACTGGGGTATACCACACTTTTTTAAATAGAGATATTTGCGGCTGAACAGTGAGCGACACACTCAAACTGCTTTTTTTTTAGATACCAAAGGCCCAAAACTGGATAGTACAGCGATTTGACCCGTGGAACTGCGAAACCACACTGGGATGTCGGGCCTACACAAGACTATTTTCAACAGATATATTTTTATGTCACAACAGTCAGGAGACACTACTGTTTTTCTTTACGGAAAAAACTACCAAAACCTGAATAATAGAGATTTTTTACCGTGGAACAGCAAAACCACAGTTATAATTTACTGGTGTATACCAGGCTTTTTAAAATATATATATATTTGCGGCTGAACAGTGAGCGACACACTCAAACTTTTTTTTAGATACAAATGGCCCAAAAGTGGATAATACAGAGGTTTGTACCGTGGAACTGCAAAACCACACTTGTATTTCTTGGGCCTACACCAGACTATTTTCAACAGATATATTTGTGTCTGAAAAATCAGGGAGACACTATTTTTTTTTTTTTACAGCAAAAAATGCAAAAAGCAGGATAATAGAGATTTTTTACAGTGGAACAGCAAAAGCACACTTCTGTCTCTCTGGCCTACACCAGACTATTTTCAACAGATATATTTGTGTCTGAAAAATCAGGGAGACACTATTATTATTTTTATACAGCAAAAAATGCCAAAAACAGGATAATAGAGATGTTTTACCGTGGTACATCAAAACCACAGTAATAATTTACTGGTGTATACCAGGCTTTTTAAAATATATATATATTTGCGGCTGAACAGTGAGCGACACACTCAAACTGTTTTTTTTAGATACAAATGGCCCAAAAGTGGATAATACAGAGGTTTGTACCGTGGAACTGCAAAACCACACTGGTATTTCTCGGGCCTACACCAGACTATTTTCAACAGATATATTTGTGTCTGAAAAATCAGTGAGACACTATTTTTTTTTTTTTTTACAGCAAAAAATGCAAAAAGCAGGATAATAGAGATTTTTTACCGTGGAACAGCAAAGGCACACTTCTGTCTCTCTGGCCTACACCAGACTATTTTCAACAGATATATTTGTGTCTGAAAAATCAGGGAGACACTATTATTATTTTTATACAGCAAAAAATGCCAAAAACAGGATAATAGAGATGTTTTACCGTGGAACATCAAAACCACAGTAATAATTTACTGGTGTATACCAGGCTTTTTAAAATATATATATATTTGCGGCTGAACAGTGAGCGACACATTCAAACTGTTTTTTTTAGATACAAATGGCCCAAAAGTGGATAATACAGAGGTTTGTACTGTGGAACTGCAAAACCACACTTGTATTTCTCGGGCCTACACCAGACAATTTTCAACAGATATATTTGTGTCTGAAAAATCAGGGAGACACTATTTTTTTTTTTTTTACAGCAAAAAATGCAAAAAGCAGGATAATAGAGATTTTTTACCGTGGAATAGCAAAAGCACACTTCTGTCTCTCTGGCCTACACCAGACTATTTTCAACAGATATATTTGTGTCTGAAAAATCAGGGAGACACTATTATTATTTTTATACAGCAAAAAATGCCAAAAACAGGATAATAGAGATGTTTTACCGTGGAACATCAAAACCACAGTAATAATTTACTGGTGTATACCAGGCTTTTTAAAATATAGATATATTTGCAGCTGAATAGTGAGCGACACACTCAAACTGTTTTTTTTAGATACAAATGGCCCAAAAGTGGATAATACAGAGGTTTGTACCGTGGAACTGCAAAACCACACTTGTATTTCTCAGGCCTACACCAGACTATTTTCAACAGATATATTTGTGTCTGAAAAATCAGGGAGACACTATTTTTTTTTTTTTTTACAGCAAAAAATGCAAAAAGCAGGATAATAGAGATTTTTTACCGTGGAACAGCAAAAGCACACTTCTGTCTCTCTGGCCTACACCAGACTATTTTCAACAGATATATTTGTGTCTGAAAAACGTCTAGACGGGATTATCCTTGAGGATGATATGTGGCTTGTTACCTTTGATGTGGAGTCCCTATATACCTCAATACGTCACGACCAGGGCATGACGGCTGTAGAATCTTTTCTGACTATGACCAATCTCGATCCAGATCTTTTAGCATTTATTCTTTCACTTCTGGACTTCATTCTTAGACACAACTATTTCGTGTTTAAGGACCGCCCCTTCCTGCAGCTCCAGGGTACGGCAATGGGGGCGTCTTGTGCGCCCTCATATGCTAATTTGTTCCTGGGGCTGTGGGAGAGGGACACGGTCCTTAATACACGGGGCCATGAAGCCGTCATGTCCTGGTCAAGATATATTGATGATATACTGTTCATCTGGCAGGGCCCCATCTCGCAATTGGAGATATTCCTTGACAGCCTTAATAAAAACACTCGTAACATCCACTTAACTTGGAAATATAGTCAGACATCAGTTGATTTTTTAGATCTACTCATCACTAAATCAGCAGATAATAGAATTGAGACTGACATCTTTAGGAAGGAGACCTCCACTAATGCTTTACTACACCATTCTTCCTCACATCCGCCTAAACTAAAAAGCTCTATCCCTATAGGGCAATTTTTACGGGCACGACGTATCTGCTCTAACGATAATAACTTTCACCATCAAGCATATGATCTATCCCGTAGATTTCAGGATAGGGGCTATCCTAAGCAGGACATTAAACACGGCTTTTTACAAGCCAAAGCCATCAGTAGACAAAGTCTATTGTCTAATGTTAAAAAGAAAACTAATACCGATATATTACCTAGATTTATCACTACATTTAACGCAAACTGGATCAATATTAAAAAGATTTTCTCTAAACACTGGCCAATTCTACTTACGGACCGTGACTTACGCGGTCAGCTCACTAAACAACCACTTATAACATGGCGGAAAGCTAAGACCCTTGGAGATATCGTCTCCAGAAGTCATTATGTCCCTCCAAAAAAACAATTTTTTCCTGGCAGTAAGGGCCCACCTTGGGGCTGTTTCGCCTGCGGCAGATGTTCAATCTGTAAATACATCACCAAAACTGGTGAATTTTCAGATTCCGGTAGGAATAAAAACTTTAAAATTGTACATCACATTACATGCGAAACGGAAGCGGTCGTCTATCATATTCGATGTCCGTGTGATCTAGTTTACATAGGAATGACCACTAGACCCCTCAAAATCCGCATTCAGGAACATATTAGAGATATAAAAAATGCCGCCTCCTGCTCAGACCCCCAACAACTCAAATCTATTCCCAGGCACTTTTTCGATGCCCACAGCTGTAACCCTAAGGGCCTTTCAGCTCGAGGCATCGATAGAGTTTATATGGGCATTAGGGGAGGTAATATTAAACAAAAATTGCTCCAAAAAGAGACACGTTGGATTATCACATTGGACACGGTCATGCCCTCTGGCCTGAATGAGTCTGTTAGCTTCAAGTCTTTTCTGTAAATATTCTTTTATTGCGCTATTTTTAATGATGGGTTCCTATTATGTTGTTTTTTATCCTCCTCATATGTTGTGCTGTATCCATCCACTATTGATTTTATATTCTTTGACATTTCTAGTGCTTCGTCATTTATTGACTACTTCTTCATCGGTTTTGCCCACCCAGACATGAAGCTCTGACGTTCTACTAAATAATGGACTATACATCATATATTTCTTGAACGATCCCTCTATATGGCCTCCTATCAAGATCTTTTTCTACTTGTAGTCCATCTACTTTTGTACATGTACCGAGCCATCTATATAACTACTGTATTTATATCTAGTGTATTGACTCTTTTAATTGATTTATTATTCATCATGTATATTTACCTTTGCCATATTGTGTATAACACTTGGGAGATTACTAATCCTGTCTAATCTTACCATGACTTCTTTCTATTTGTAGCATATTTATTTATGTATATGTACTAAGCCATCTATTTGACTATTGATTTATCATTTACTATGTATATTTATCTTGATATATTGTCTTTAGCATTTGGGGGGACTACTAATCCTGACCACCATTCAGGACCTCCTGGTATTCGGCATGAGTTTCCGGATATTGGTCTTATACTTTTCTCTATTACTGATTCAGGCAGGTTGCTATTATTTCTCCCCGTTCTCCTACTTGTCCTCATTGATGTCAGGGGATTGGCCACCCCCTGGCTACAATGACGCCATTAGTTAGTATCAAGCACTAGTGCTTGTACTCAGTCCCTTCTGTCTGTTTACCTGTGGACGTGCTCTCTCTCGCGCGCTGCAGCGCTCCGGCGGCTTCGGGGCCTGTGTGACGCGCCCCCTGGGACATATTCCTTTCTGAGGGGAATACCCGGCACCGGATCAGATGGGGGGGGGTTGTAGTCTCCGAGCGGCTGTGACCCGGTCCCGTGCCCAGGGCGTCAAGCTCAGTGTTATGTGGCAGTCCTTACTGATGTTATTAAAGTTCGTTGTGTCGACTACGCCACCCGTTGTGATGCGGTCACTGTGGCCGCCGCTGCTGCAGGGTCCGCTGAGGCTGATGGTGGGTGCGCAGCTTGGTGGGATAACCCCCAACGGGAGGGGTATAGCCTCAGAGGGGACAGGCGCAGAGGATGGGGGTTGTGGTGGTGCGGTGCAGCCGGTAATGATGACAGACTCGGGTTGTGCAGTTAAGGGTCTTTACTTACTGCAGATGTTCCTGGTCACTCTAGCTCCAAGTGACCTCCCGAGCCGTGCTGCGTCCACCAGGTCCTGGATCCAGCCAACCCCCAAACAAGTCCGGAGCGTGGCCCTGAGCTCTCCCTCTGTCCTTTCTTCAGCCGTCCCCACCAGTGATTCACCTAAATCCAGCTCCCTCGGGCCTTCTGTTGGGCAACCTTTGGCCTAAGGTTCCCTGACCCTCCATGTGGTGTGCCTTCAGGGTGAATGTAGTGGGTGACCGTGACAGACACTGCCCACGGTCTCCGGTCTCTGGCTGGGGAATGTCTTTGCCCCCACCAGCTTGGGTTCCGGTACCCTTCTGCTGACTTCCTCACCCGGTGTTCTTATTTGGGTTCTTGGGTCCCTTCTTTGTCCCCCTCTGGGTCTTTCTGCACTCCACTCTCTCTCCAGGGCTGTTGTTTCTTTCTCTCTCTTGCTGCAGGCTTGTCCTCTGCATCTGACTTCCTCTCTGCGTCTGACCCTGATCTTTGATGGTGCCCACCTTATATACACCCTCTATGTGTGAGCTCAGGTGACCAGCACCCAATGAGCTCCTATCACTACCCAGACTGCTCCCCCTATCTGCCCCTACACTACATGGGATGTTCCTCCCCCCTCCCACTCCAGCCAGGAACAGGCTCGGTCGCACCTGCACATTTCTAAGTGGGAGTGCCGTCGGCCTGCTCCTCTGGAATGGGATGTATGTAGTGCATGCAGTCTATCTGAGCTCAGTTCCTCACTCCTTCCTTACCCGGGAGTGGAATATCACACCTCTGGGTTGAGGTGCAATACCCCTGTAGCAGCCGAATCCTCAGGGTGCTACATTCCCCCCTGGTAAATCACAGCACGTCCTCGGGCTGCAAGACATAAAACACCAAAACATACAAATTTTTATAAACAGGTAAAACACATAAAACATATATATATAAAACTTTCTCGTCGTCTTTTTCTTTCTTCCTCCTCTGGTCACCGTGCAACTCGTGACCAGGTAAAGTGCGACAGTCTTTTGAAAAACAGTTTCTCATATAAAACCGGTAGGGGGCGCTTTAGGAAGCGCAACTATGTACAGGGAAATTTTGGCCGTTCTCAGTCCCCGGCCAGGTAAAGGGAAAGGGATAGCTGCTCACAGTCCTCAGCCTGGTTTGGGTAGGGGACACACGGGTTAAACTGTTCACTGGTCCCAACGGGGACTAAACTTTAAAGCAGCCACGGTTACTTGGGTACCCCGACAGGTAACTATATACAGTCCTTTGTACTATTTCAGTCATAGTACCTTCTAGCCTTGAACCCGTCCGGGTCTTCTGGCTCCTCCTCCCTACACCGCAACTCCTCCTCCGTCAGGCGGTGCACGTGGAGGGCATAAGGTCCCTTGGCACACTTGTGCCGGGTGAACGTTACCTCGTCACCGACGTAGAGGTCACGGCCTTTGTGACCCTCTGGCAGGTGAGACTCGACATCCCGTCGGGTAACGAAGACGTCACCCATGGTGTTCCGGTCCTTTATGAAGCCCCACCCATGCTGCGCATTAAACTTTATTACCGTCCCGATGGTACGGGGACGATCTGCTGCATAGGGGTCCCTTCTGGTCCGACTCTTTTGCTCCGCGCTGCGGGTCCGGGCCCATTGCTCTCTGACCCGCCTCTCCTCCCGCTCTCTCTTGAACTCTGCCAGCTGTTGACGGCAACACTCGGTACGCTCTGCTGCAGCTGCCCGAGTCTCTCCGGTGAACCCCATCAAATCTTCTCCCGTGGGGTCCCACACGAACTGGGCTTCCTCGAGTGGAGGCGAGACCCGAGTCACGGGCTTCGGAGCCGGGATTAGGGGCTCACACAAGGGCCCCAACTTCTTTTGTCGCTCCAGTTCCAAGAATTCTTTGGGCCAGATGAAAGGCCGCCCGTCCGGCCACGTTAGCTGGCTGAAGGGGTCCTCTCCCAGATATGGCACCCTTGGTGTTGCGGGTGCGGGCGCGATGGTGGGGGCACCCAGGTTGCCCAGGCCTTGCGGCCAGGCCGGGGGCATCTGGAAGGTAAATGGAACTGTTAGGACGGCGGCGCCCTGGGCTACCTGGCCTTGCGACCAGGCCGGAGGCTCCGCGGAGGTAGATGGCTCTGCTGGGGATGCGGCGCCCGGAAACGCTAGGCCCTGCGACCAGGCCGGAGGCTCCTCCTTCTTCGCCACGCTCCGGGTCACGACGCGTGACGTCACCGGGGTCGCGACGGCGGCTTCCGGTCGGGGCCTAGTCGGTGGCGGTGTCATGGCGGTCTCGGGTACGGCCGGGGGACCTTCGGGCTCTGCGACGGGGAGCTGGGGCAGGTAAGCGGTCTTCCGGTATGGGGTATAGGCGTCCCCCTTACCTGCTGCCATGCGTCTCGCTCCCTCTTCTGCGCCGTCTCCGGCCTTGGGTCCTCCCGCGTCATCCGCAGAGGCAGTCGATGTCTTCTTCCAAGGGAGCGGGCTCCGTGGACGGGTTCCAGCTTGCTGGGCCATCTCCCGGCCCCACTCCGCCAGGATCTCCCTCTGCACTCGGGCCATCCTTCCCGCGAGGCCCTCCAGGGCACTCCGCGCGCACTCCCGGTCTCGGGGAAGCTGCGCCAGGATCTCCGCTAAGCCTAGCGGGGTTGTTGACTCCAGCAGGCTCCTGACCATCGGGTCGGTGCTGCTCTGCTCTCCTCCTTCTTCCTCCAGCAGGCTCCTGGCCAGCGGGCCGGTGCTGCTCTGCTGCCGCTCCATTCCCGGGTCTACTCTTTCTCTCCTCGACTCCGGGTGCTCTTGCTCTGGACACCTTGCCTCCGGGTGCGCTCGTTCTAGACTGCTCCAAGCGACACCCATCTTTTCTCTTTTTCTTTCGTCTCCTCCCACTCCGAGGGCGGTCCCGGGGCAACTCGGTGACTGTCAGCTCCAGGGGGAGTTCTTTCACGCTGACAGACACCTCCAGCATCACAGTCTCTGTTGGTGGGGGCGGTTTCCACTTTTGGCGCCATTTTCTGTCCTGGCCCACGATGGGAGGTGGCCTCTTGCCCTCCTTTGGCACGCCCATAATGGTGTCCGCTGCTCTTCCAAGGCGGGAAATCTGCGGTTTTGGCGGGAAGCGTCGCCCAGTGGCGGGAAACTCTGCAGATGGCGGGAACAAGCTGGAAATGGCGGACAATCGGCGGGAAACGACTGGTGATGGAGTCCGATGGCGTGGACCCTCCGGAACCGGCGGGAGACTTCTTTCTGAGGTAAACTTGCACTTTTCTTCAGGCACGCAGTACCCGGGTGTTGCGGGCACGTAATCCTGCCGACTACGCCAAAGTTGACGCGCCCCCTGGGACATATTCCTTTCTGAGGGGAATACCCGGCACCGGATCAGATGGGGGGGGTTGTAGTCTCCGAGCGGCTGTGACCCGGTCCCGTGCCCAGGGCGTCAAGCTCAGTGTTATGTGGCAGTCCTTACTGATGTTATTAAAGTTCGTTGTGTCGACTACGCCACCCGTTGTGATGCGGTCACTGTGGCCGCCGCTGCTGCAGGGTCCACTGAGGCTGATGGTGGGTGCGCAGCTTGGTGGGATAACCCCCAACGGGAGGGGTATAGCCTCAGAGGGGACAGGCGCAGAGGATGGGGGTTGTGGTGGTGCGGTGCAGCCGGTAATGATGACAGACTCGGGTTGTGCAGTTAAGGGTCTTTACTTACTGCAGATGTTCCTGGTCACTCTAGCTCCAAGTGACCTCCCGAGCCGTGCTGCGTCCACCAGGTCCTGGATCCAGCCAACCCCCAAACAAGTCCGGAGCGTGGCCCTGAGCTCTCCCTCTGTCCTTTCTTCAGCCGTCCCCACCAGTGATTCACCTAAATCCAGCTCCCTCGGGCCTTCTGTTGGGCAACCTTTGGCCTAAGGTTCCCTGACCCTCCATGTGGTGTGCCTTCAGGGTGAATGTAGTGGGTGACCGTGACAGACACTGCCCACGGTCTCCGGTCTCTGGCTGGGGAATGTCTTTGCCCCCACCAGCTTGGGTTCCGGTACCCTTCTGCTGACTTCCTCACCCGGTGTTCTTATTTGGGTTCTTGGGTCCCTTCTTTGTCCCCCTCTGGGTCTTTCTGCACTCCACTCTCTCTCCAGGGCTGTTGTTTCTTTCTCTCTCTTGCTGCAGGCTTGTCCTCTGCATCTGACTTCCTCTCTGCGTCTGACCCTGATCTTTGATGGTGCCCACCTTATATACACCCTCTATGTGTGAGCTCAGGTGACCAGCACCCAATGAGCTCCTATCACTACCCAGACTGCTCCCCCTATCTGCCCCTACACTACATGGGATGTTCCTCCCCCCTCCCACTCCAGCCAGGAACAGGCTCGGTCGCACCTGCACATTTCTAAGTGGGAGTGCCGTCGGCCTGCTCCTCTGGAATGGGATGTATGTAGTGCATGCAGTCTATCTGAGCTCAGTTCCTCACTCCTTCCTTACCCGGGAGTGGAATATCACACCTCTGGGTTGAGGTGCAATACCCCTGTAGCAGCCGAATCCTCAGGGTGCTACATGTGCGTAGTTGCCTTGGTGATGGGGGGGATGACGTTGTTCCTCCTCCTCATCCCACGGGCTGCACGCCGGTACGCGTCATCGCCGGGGGCGTGGCATCGCGAGGGATAGCGCGCCAATTGGCAGTCACACACATCGCATTTACATAAATAGGACCCACCTCTTACTCTAACCACGCCTCCTGACGAAACTGAGGCGAAACGTGCGTCGAGGCGTTTTGCAGACCGCGCATAACGAGCCCCTGATCTTCACCATGACTCAAGGTAACTATTTACATGGCACTGCCAGCATACTGTTTAATGACTATACTAATGTTAGGCTGTTCATATATATCAGCCCTTGGCCTCTCATCTCTACCCTGATAGATTGAGACACTTTAGACCTGTATACTTACCCTGAGCCAGCATGGTATTGTGCCTTCAGTGGTTGTTCTTATTCTGATCCAACCACTTATGGAACTCACTTCAGCATAAATAATCTAGTTATTTCTGACATATTTCATCTATATGCCATCTTTATTTATGTGATATTTACACCTATTTGGGGCTTCAGCCGCGGTCGCTCTATTTTGGGTTTATACACCCTGTATCCCCTATTGTTTTAGCTGCTCTTCTCCCTATACCCCTTCACATAATGTCTTTATCTAGAATTATATATTACCACGAATAAATATTATATTTTGAATAGATCTCCAACGAGTCTTGGGTATCTCTTTATATTTTTTCTTATGTTATTTGCTTACCTGCTTGATTAATTTTAAATACCCATTAGACTCCTGTTTGGGCTTTTGGTCTAGCGATTTGGAGATGGCATTTCACCTTTGGTGATCTGTTTTTGTTTCGGTCATTACTTGATTGCATTGTTTTTGCAGATTCCTTAACAGGATTTATGGACTTTAGAAAGAGAGATAAAGCCCGAGTTATTCAACTCGGGACGGTATTTGGTGAGAAGTCTACTATCTCTAAGGATACAAGTGACATTAAAGACTTGAAGCAGCAAATTAAAGATCTGCTCAAAAAAAGAATTAAATTATGGTGGAATAAAGCCGCCTTAGAAAATTATCTATGTAAAGATATTATACCAGAGGGCTCCGTATCCAACTCTTTCCCACTTTGGACACTGAAGATTCAGTGCTCATTGGCAAGTGGGAGGAGACGCTTACCAAATGCTCACGTACTTTACTTGAAATTCTTATTGGTGTCGATAAAAAAGCGTTAGAACCTATTGAAAAAGAGATTGATTCCCTGCGGGAGAAAATTCAATCCTTACTCCCAACTGATGAATATAAAAACTTTGATTTATCTTTAAAGGAAGAACTTTCTAAATGGGAATCTGAGATCCAGAATTTTAAAACTAAAAAATACTTGAGGGATCTCGAAGACTATCAATCTCAGAATATTTACCACTGGCATCATAAAAATAGATACAATAAATTACGTACTAGATCTCAGTCGGCCTCGAGCATTTCATCTACCTCTGAGGAAGAATGTGGAGGACATTTTTTAGACAAACGGGCTTTGCCCGGCGAGGCATTGCCCACAAATACTCTCCAGCAGCTCAGGACTCCATATACACAAAAGAAAAACCATCCATACAACTTCAGACCAAAGAAAGGAAAGAGAACTTAAAGGTAATTAACCTATCTAACTACACTCTATCTAAGTCACAGACTGAGGTGCTGTCTAGGGGCCTCTCTTTTTCACCGGTGGAGGGATACGATTACTTTACCACCATTAAAGACCTTGAACTATTTGCTCGTAAGCTTATTTTTAAGAAGTACTTTAGTCCATCACCACACAGCCCTGAAGTGCTCTCTTCGGACGCCGAAATTCGGGCCTTACAGGACCTCGAGTCTTTGGCGGCCGAACAGAGCACTGACAACACCACGAAATTTCCTACACATTTATACAGACGTTCACATGCGTTCCCGCCCTTGTCTACCTGTTCTCAGGTTGACATTTTCGTTAAGCTTGTCAAAAAAGATCTCCTCCAACTTAGGGAGGGCATCTTCAAAGATAACCTGTCTAGACCACAAAGACAGGCTATCCGCGAACTCAAAAACCTTAAGGACATTGTTATCAAAAGGGCGGACAAGGGTGGGAACGTTGTAGTATGGCCTGTCCTAGCATATGAACGCGAAGCTTTTAGACAACTTAATAATGTTCAAAATTATAGAAGGCTGGATAATATTCCTACCACAACCTTTGCAAGAGAACTTTCACATCTATTGGATGATGCCGTGGATAATTTGGTCATCCTTCCAAAGATGAAAGAGGCACTTCTTCTGGAACATCCAGTGGTGCCGACCTTCTATCTTCTGCCTAAGGTTCACAAAGACCCCCTCCACCCACCAGGCAGACCCATTGTCTCGGGTATTGGGGGTCTTTGTGAACCTACATGTAAATTTGTGGACTTTTATCTCCAAAGATGTGTGGAGACTCTTCCATCTTTTGTGAAGGATACCACTGATGTCCTTAAACGTCTAGACGGGATTATCCTTGAGGATGATATGTGGCTTGTTACCTGTGATGTGGAGTCCCTATATACCTCAATACGTCACGACCAGGGCATGACGGCTGTAGAATCTTTTCTGACTATGACCAATCTCGATCCAGATCTTTTAGCATTTATTCTTTCACTTCTGGACTTCATTCTTAGACACAACTATTTCGTGTTTAAGGACCGCCCCTTCCTGCAGCTCCAGGGTACGGCAATGGGGGCGTCTTGTGCGCCCTCATATGCTAATTTGTTCCTGGGGCTGTGGGAGAGGGACACGGTCCTTAATACATGGGGCCATGAAGCCGTCATGTCCTGGTCAAGATATATTGATGATATACTGTTCATCTGGCAGGGCCCCATCTCGCAATTGGAGATATTCCTTGACAGCCTTAATAAAAACACTCGTAACATCCACTTAACTTGGAAATATAGTCAGACATCAGTTGATTTTTTAGATCTACTCATCACTAAATCAGCAGATAATAGAATTGAGACTGACATCTTTAGGAAGGAGACCTCCACTAATGCTTTACTACACCATTCTTCCTCACATCCGCCTAAACTAAAAAGCTCTATCCCTATAGGGCAATTTTTACGGGCACGACGTATCTGCTCTAACGATAATAACTTTCACCATCAAGCATATGATCTATCCCGTAGATTTCAGGATAGGGGCTATCCTAAGCAGGACATTAAACGCGGCTTTTTACGAGCCAAAGCCATCAGTAGACAAAGTCTACTGTCTAATGTTAAAAAGAAAACTAATACCGATATATTACCTAGATTTATCACTACATTTAACGCAAACTGGATCAATATTAAAAAGATTTTCTCTAAACACTGGCCAATTCTACTTACGGACCGTGACTTACGCGGTCAGCTCACTAAACAACCACTTATAACATGGCGGAAAGCTAAGACCCTTGGAGATATCGTCTCCAGAAGTCATTATGTCCCTCCAAAAAAACAATTTTTTCCTGGCAGTAAGGGCCCACCTTGGGGCTGTTTCGCCTGCGGCAGATGTTCAATCTGTAAATACATCACCAAAACTGGTGAATTTTCAGATTCCGGTAGGAATAAAAACTTTAAAATTGTACATCACATTACATGCGAAACGGAAGCGGTCGTCTATCATATTCGATGTCCGTGTGATCTAGTTTACATAGGAATGACCACTAGACCCCTCAAAATCCGCATTCAGGAACATATTAGAGATATAAAAAATGCCGCCTCCTGCTCAGACCCCCAACAACTCAAATCTATTCCCAGGCACTTTTTCGATGCCCACAGCTGTAACCCTAAGGGCCTTTCAGCTCGAGGCATCGATAGAGTTTATATGGGCATTAGGGGAGGTAATATTAAACAAAAATTGCTCCAAAAAGAGACACGTTGGATTATCACATTGGACACGGTCATGCCCTCTGGCCTGAATGAGTCTGTTAGCTTCAAGTCTTTTCTGTAAATATTCTTTTATTGCGCTATTTTTAATGATGGGTTCCTATTATGTTGTTTTTTATCCTCCTCATATGTTGTGCTGTATCCATCCACTATTGATTTTATATTCTTTGACATTTCTAGTGCTTCGTCATTTATTGACTACTTCTTCATCGGTTTTGCCCACCCAGACATGAAGCTCTGACGTTCTACTAAATAATGGACTATACCTCATATATTTCTTGAACGATCCCTCTATATGGCCTCCTATCAAGATCTTTTTCTACTTGTAGTCCATCTACTTTTGTACATGTACCGAGCCATCTATATAACTACTGTATTTATATCTAGTGTATTGACTCTTTTAATTGATTTATTATTCATCATGTATATTTACCTTTGCCATATTGTGTATAACACTTGGGAGATTACTAATCCTGTCTAATCTTACCATGACTTCTTTCTATTTGTAGCATATTTATTTATGTATATGTACTAAGCCATCTATTTGACTATTGATTTATCATTTACTATGTATATTTATCTTGATATATTGTCTTTAGCATTTGGGGGGACTACTAATCCTGACCACCATTCAGGACCTCCTGGTATTCGGCATGAGTTTCCGGATATTGGTCTTATACTTTTCTCTATTACTGATTCAGGCAGGTTGCTATTATTTCTCCCCGTTCTCCTACTTGTCCTCATTGATGTCAGGGGATTGGCCACCCCCTGGCTACAATGACGCCATTAGTTAGTATCAAGCACTAGTGCTTGTACTCAGTCCCTTCTGTCTGTTTACCTGTGGACGTGCTCTCTCTCGCGCGCTGCAGCGCTCCGGCGGCGTCGGGGCCTGTGCGTAGTTGCCTTGGTGATGGGGGGGGTGACGTTGTTCCTCCTCCTCATCCCGCGGGCTGCACGCCGGTACGCGTCATCGCCGGGGGCGTGGCATCGCGAGGGATAGCGCGCCAATTGGCAGTCACACACATCGCATTTACATAAATAGGACCCACCTCTTACTCTAACCACGCCTCCTGACGAAGCTGAGGCGAAACGTGCGTCGAGGCGTTTTGCAGACCGCGCATAACGAGCCCCTGATCTTCACCATGACTCAAGGTAACTATTTACATGGCACTGGCCAGCATACTGTTTAATGACTATACTAATGTTAGGCTGTTCATATATATCAGCCCTTGGCCTCTCATCTCTACCCTGATAGATTGAGACACTTTAGACCTGTATACTTACCCTGAGCCAGCATGGTATTGTGCCTTCAGTGGTTGTTCTTATTCTGATCCAACCACTTATGGAACTCACTTCAGCATAAATAATCTAGTTATTTCTGACATATTTCATCTATATGCCATCTTTATTTATGTGATATTTACACCTATTTGGGGCTTCAGCCGCGGTCGCTCTATTTTGGGTTTATACACCCTGTATCCCCTATTGTTTTAGCTGCTCTTCTCCCTATACCTCTTCACATAATGTCTTTATCTAGAATTATATATTACCACGAATAAATATTATATTTTGAATAGATCTCCAACGAGTCTTGGGTATCTCTTTATATTTTTTCTTATGTTATTTGCTTACCTGCTTGATTAATTTTAAATACCCATTAGACTCCTGTTTGGGCTTTTGGTTTAGCGATTTGGAGATGGCATTTCACCTTTGGTGATCTGTTTTTGTTTCGGTCATTAATTTTCAACAGATATATTTGTGTCTGAAAAATCAGGGAGACACTATTTTTTTTTTTTTTACAGCAAAAAATGCAAAAAGCAGGATAATAGAGATTTTTTACCGTGGAATAGCAAAAGCACACTTCTGTCTCTCTGGCCTACACCAGACTATTTTCAACAGATATATTTGTGTCTGAAAAATCAGGGAGACACTATTATTATTTTTATACAGCAAAAAATGCCAAAAACAGGATAATAGAGATGTTTTACCGTGGAACATCAAAACCACAGTAATAATTTACTGGTGTATACCAGGCTTTTTAAAATATATATATATTTGCGGCTGAATAGTGAGCGACACACTCAAACTGTTTTTTTTAGATACAAATGGCCCAAAAGTGGATAATACAGAGGTTTGTACCGTGGAACTGCAAAACCACACTTGTATTTCTCAGGCCTACACCAGACTATTTTCAACAGATATATTTGTGTCTGAAAAATCAGGGAGACACTATTTTTTTTTTTTTTTACAGCAAAAAATGCAAAAAGCAGGATAATAGAGATTTTTTACCGTGGAACAGCAAAAGCACACTTCTGTCTCTCTGGCCTACACCAGACTATTTTCAACAGATATATTTGTGTTTGAAAAATCAGGGAGACACTATTTTTTTTTTTTTTTACAGCAAAAAATGCAAAAAGCAGGATAATAGAGATTTTTTACCGTGGAACAGCAAAAGCACACTTCTGTCTCTCTGGCCTACACCAGACTATTTTCAACAGATATATTTGTGTCTGAAAAATCAGGGAGACACTATTATTATTTTTATACAGCAAAAAATGCCAAAAACAGGATAATAGAGATGTTTTACCGTGGAACATCAAAACCACAGTAATAATTTACTGGTGTATACCAGGCTTTTTAAAATATATATATATTTGCGGCTGAACAGTGAGCGACACACTCAAACTGTTTTTTTTAGATACAAATGGCCCAAAAGTGGATAATACAGAGGTTTGTACTGTGGAACTGCAAAACCACACTTGTATTTCTCGGGCCTACACCAGACTATTTTCAACAGATATATTTGTGTCTGAAAAATCAGGGAGACACTATTTTTTTTTTTTTTTTTACAGCAAAAAATGCAAAAAGCAGGATAATAGAGATTTTTTACCGTGGAACAGCAAAAGCACACTTCTGTCTCTCTGGCCTACACCAGACTATTTTCAACAGATATATTTGTGTCTGAAAAATCAGGGAGACACTATTATTATTTTTATACAGCAAAAAATGCCAAAAACAGGATAATAGAGATGTTTTACCGTGGAACATCAAAACCACAGTAATAATTTACTGGTGTATACCAGGCTTTTTAAAATATATATATATTTGCGGCTGAACAGTGAGCGACACACTCAAACTGTTTTTTTTAGATACAAATGGCCCAAAAGTGGATAATACAGAGGTTTGTACCATGGAACTGCAAAATCACACTTGTATTTCTCGGGCCTACACCAGACTATTTTCAACAGATATATTTGTGTCTGAAAAATCAGGGAGACACTATTTTTTTTTTTTTTTTTACAGCAAAAAATGCAACAAGCAGGATAATAGAGATTTTTTACCGTGGAACAGCAAAAGCACACTTCTGTCTCTCTGGCCTACACCAGACTATTTTCAACAGATATATTTGTGTCTGAAAAATCAGTGAGACACTATTATTATTTTTATACAGCAAAAAATGCCAAAAACAGGATAATAGAGATGTTTTACCGTGGAACATCAAAACCACAGTAATAATTTACTGGTGTATACCAGGCTTTTTAAAATATATATATATTTGCGGCTGAACAGTGAGCGACACACTCAAACTGTTTTTTTTAGATACAAATGGCCCATAGAACTGCAAAACCACACTTCTATTTCTCTGGCCTACACCAGACTATTTTCAACAGATATATTTGTGTCTGAAAAATCAGAGGCACACTTTTTATTTTTTTTGGGGGGGGGGCACCAAAAGGTTAATAAGATGGGTATTTGTACATTGTGAAGGAGGGAAAAAAAAAGAGGATTTAGATAAAAAAAAAGGATTTTTCCTGGCCCCCGGGACCTGGAACTAAGTCCAGCAATTTCAGCAACAGGAGCAGCACACAGGACTGTAATGCAGCGTTTGCTGGTATAACCACTGCGTCTCCTATACAGCCTGCCTGCCTGCCTGCCTGATATACCTGGGATGGATATTAGTCCTGAGAAGGACTGTTTATTTGATCTGGCAGCCTTTACAGACCCTACACTAACTATTTTGCAGGATATATCTCTCCGTAAATCAGCAGCGCTGTCCCTACACTGTCTGATCTGGAGCGACTGTGTCCAAGATGGCGGCGCCCGGCTTTAAATACTCGAGGTGACGCTGTGCGGCCAGCCAATCACTGTAATGCCCACAAACAACATGGCTGCGGCATTACAGTGACTGGCTGGCAATCCCTGCATGTTCATTGGCTCTGTAAAGAGCGCCAAACATGCAGGGCGGAGACCCGAGCTCCCGCCCGAGTAACCCGGAAATGCTCGGTGCTCGCCGAACATCCCGAGTAGCGTGATGCTCGGGCGAGTACCGAGCAGTGTCGAGCATGTTCGCTCAACACTAGTTTTTACCCGTGATGGTATAGGAATTTTCCTGTTCAGAGACCGTGGAGATCCGTCCCAATTCATGAGGATGTGGGTCTGTAATGTTCGGGTATGTGCTTGAGCTCAGGCCACCATCTGGATACAGGATGTCATAGATCCGAGGACTGACATGGCATTTCTCAATTATACCAATCTCCTGCTTCTTAGGACATTGATCTTTGCTTTTAGTATGACCTGTTTTTGTTTGGGCAGAAACGACATCTGGCTGTGGGAATCCAATAGTACTTCTAGAAACGTTTGTTGTCATGGAGGGAACCATATCTGATTTTTTGTGATTCACTAACCAGCCCAAAGAAGATAGGATCTGAGTGGTCAACTTTATATGCTCTTGGAGCAATGGTACTGAGGGCCCGATTAATAACAGGTCTTCGAGGTATGGTACTATTGAAAACATTCTGACCGCTGATATAAGCCATGACCTTTGTAAATATAAGTGGGGCTGATTATATCCCGAATGGGAGGGCATTGAACTGGTAGTGGACTATCTGTTCCCCCTGAGCCACTGCAAATCTTAAGAACTTTCTGTAAAGTGGATGTATGGGGATGTGGTAGTATGCATCCTGGAGATCGATTGTGGCCATGATATGGTCCTGTCCTATCAGAGGGACCGTTGATTTGATAGATTCCATCTTGAATCTCTGGTAGTGGATATACTGATTCAGTGGTTTTAGATTGATTATAATCCGGTGCGAGCCATTTGTTTTTTTTATTAGAGGAGATTGGAATAATGTCCTCTGCTTTTCTCCCTTGTAGGAACCAAGTATATCACCCCTGAAGATAATCGGTCTGTTACACTGGATATCAGGGTGACCTGCAGACTTTGAGAAGAGAGCCGTGTTATCTTTAGTCTGGGAAGGATAGGAGGAGAATTCTATTTTTACTCCAAACTCTACTGCCCTCAGGACCCATGGGTCTGAGCAGATTTGTCTCCACTGAGGGAGAAAGTTCGAGATGCGGCCCCCGACTGTCCTGACGTCATGGTTTATTCTGACGTGGATTTTGGGTAGCTCCACCGACCAGTTTTCCTTTTTACCCCTATATTGAGGGGTCTGCTCCTGGGAAGGACGAAAGGGCCTTTTCCTTACATTTCTAGGTTCCGGGAGGGCTTTCTTCTTGTCTGAGGCTTTCTCGAGAAGATCTAGGGCTAGCCCGAACATGCATTTCCCTTTAAAGGGGATGGAACACAATTTCATCTTTGATGCCACATCACCGCTCCGGGATTTTAACCACCGGGCCCTTCTCACGGAGTTTGATAACCCAGATGCTCTTGCCGCCACTCTCACCGATTCTGCAGAAGCATCTGCTAAAAACCCCGTAGCTTTCTGGAGAAGAAGAAGGGATGCTAAGATGTCTTCTCTGGGGGTGCCCGAGACTAGGTGTTCCTCCAGTTGATCTAGCCAACGAGACAATGATCGAGCTACGCCCGTAGAGACAGCTTTGGTGCTTAATAGTGCTGCCGAGGTCTCCCAGGACTTCCTGAGTAGTCCCTCCATCTTGCGTTCCAAGGGGTCCAATTGCTGACCAGACACATCTGACAAGAGTCTTTTTCAACAGTTTAACAGTGGAATTTAATCTGAAGCACGACCAGTGCAATTCAGTTTAATTCCTTCCAGTCCTTATCTTCCTGTCCAATAATACTCTGCACGGTTAGTTCAGGGAGTTTATCTGACCTGTGTTTAGTTCCTCTCCTGATCTGAATCCTGTTCAGTTGCCTTCTGTCAGATCCAGATAACACACCACCACCTTTCTCTTCAGCTTCAGCCAGACTACAATAACAAGTTTCCCACAATCTCCCTGGGGCTCTGCTAAAACACTCCCTGTCTCTTGTGACTGTGTTAACCCCTCTAGTTGCTGGATGCTTCTGAAGCACAACACTTCCTGTTTCCTTTGTTTGTGTTATTTGTAACAGTTGCTGGATGCTTTGGAAGCAACAGCACTACTTCTGCATGTCACATTCTTCCCTCCTCTTTGGATGTCGTCCTTGACATTCATCTTAATTTGTCAATCTGACCAATTCTGAGACAGTGGTGAAAGCTTAGTAACTATATATATGAATTTGTCATTGTCAAATTGGTATAACATTTATAAACATTGATAATAACCTATTCTTACGACCTTTTTCTTGTAGGACTCCTGTAAGAAATAAACAATTAACACAATCAAAACAATCAGCATCTCTTCCGCTGGAGTTTTTCGTACGTCTTCAACCAGCTCTCTCTCTCACTAGGCCAAAACAAGTCTTTCCACCAGGTAACATTGTCCATACTGTCTCTCGGTGGTGAATACCACTCAAGTGGACTTACCTGGTTCATAGGGAGAGATACCTGTTTCCAGTAGACAGTCCTTGGCACTTGACTCGGTTCTCCAAGTGTCTTGTACGTCAGCATCATGGGCCTCCTCACTTCTCAAGTCGACATCCTCCTGGTGGGTTGTTCCTCAGATACCACGGATTCTTCAGTTACAGGAGTTTCTTCTGCCACACTCATTTCTTCCTCAGATGATCTTGGAACTGCCTCTGTAAGTTCCTGTTCCTGTCTCTTCAGTGACCGGTGTTCGATCATCAGATCTGAATTGGACTTCATCTGTACTCCTTGGAACAAACTCTGGAGCCTCGGGACTTAGTTCACTCTCTTGAGGATAGTACGTCTCTCCTTGCCGTTCCAAGAAATACAACGTTGTGCTCTTCCTCATTGGAAATTTCAAGGTCACTATCCACCTCCGGAGCTTCAGTCTGTGTTGGTCCCTTAGTCGATCTTGGTCGATGTCGGTCTGCTTCTGGGAAGTCTTGTTGTGGTGGGTAGTAATAAATTCCGATGGACTGTTCTGGTTTTCTTGTCCCCTCTTTCCAATTGGATTTCATACACTGGATTGTCATCGGCTTTCCTCTTTACGACCGCATACACCTTGTCTTCCCAGTACGAACAAAGTTTTCCTGGACCACCTTTCTCACGTACTTTCTTGACCAACACTCGGCTTCCCGGTACCAATTCTGCTCCATAACATTTTCGATCATAGTACTCCTTACTCTTGCTCTGACCTTGCATAGCCACTTTGGACACTATGTTGTATGCCTCTGCCATTCATTCCTTCCATTTCCGAACGCACTCCGGATACATTCTGTAAGTCTCTGACACCGGAGTATCGAACATGATGTCAATTGGAAGTCTTGGTGATCATCCATACAATAGGAAGAAGGGTGAGTAACCTGTTGCATTGCTCTTTGTACAGTTATAGGCATGTACCACTTTTGACAGGGAACTCTTCCAGTCTTTCTTCTCATCAGCTGTTAAAGTGCGCAACATCGACAATAATGTCCGGTTAAAACGTTCCACTTGTCCATTACCCTCTGGGTGATAGGGCGTTGTGTTGGATCTCTCAATTCTACAGTACTTTCCTAACTTGGCGAAGAGCTGGTTCTCAAATTCTCTTCCTTGATTGTGGTGTAACCTCGTAGGGAACCTAAACCTCAAAACAAAATCATTGAAGATCTTCTCTGCCGCTGTTCAACCAGCTTTATTCCACCTGGCGAGGTAGATCCCCAACTTGCTTCCAGGCCACCCGGACCTCCACTACCAGCTAGTACCCGTGTCCCGGTCTGCTCTGACAAACCGCAAGTAAAGATAGAGGAAACCGCCATTAATTTGTTATCTGGTCATTACCTGCGCCCTCAGCCCTGCATTACACCGCACCAACAACATCTACCTCCACAATTCTTCATATACTGCCCTGGAGCTTAGCTTTGCCTGTGGAGAGCTGAACTAACTCTGCTGCGTCACCATCAGCTCCAGTGGATCTGCACCGCAGCGGCGGCCCCATATAGCCGCTTACCACAGGTGGCGTCACGAACATTATCTCTAAAAACTTTATTCCTCTTTTACTTTCCCTTTAATTGACCGTCCTGGGTCACGGACCGGGTCACTGCCACCGTGACATCCCCAGAACCGACCGGCCCGGCACCGAGTACCCCACGGCCACAGGCGGCGCGTCACAAATAGGTCTCCATGCTCCTCTGAAATTCTGCTGGAGCTGAACTGAGCCCAAACGGTATGCGGATCCACTCATATAACCCCCACAGTGTGAAGAATGCTATCAAGGGTCTACTGGACTCTTCAACAAACCCTTGATGGTATGCTTTACCCTGATTGAGGACAGAGAACCAGGTTCTTCCTTATAGGCTATCCAGCATATCTTGAATCTTTGGTATTGGGTGCCGATTAGGTACTGACTTTCGGTTTAGTTCTCGGTAATCACAGCAGAGTCTCAACGTACCGTCCTTCTCCCTAACACAAACAGTAAGAGAGGAATAAGGCGACTTCGACTTTTGGACCCAACCTCTGTTGATTAGATCTTGTAAATACTCTTTCACATCACGTTGTAATGGTTTCGGCACAGACATGTAACTTCTGGTTATTGGGGTCGTGTCTTTCAAATTAATTTTCAATTGCAACGACGGGATACAGCCTATATCAGAGTCATCTTTAGAGAATGCATGACACTCTTCTCTCAACATCTGTTTTGCTATCGCTATATCTTCAGCACACAAGTGTTCCAGGGATACTGGGGGATCCCAGGACCCTGAGGTGGGTCGTGCAATTTCCTCCCCTGGGCAACTCCTGATCCTTGGTGGGGTGACAGAATTCATGGTAGACCCCTGGACGGGTCTCACACTGGCTGGATATACAGTTTTAACGGTTTCAATGTGACCTAACACAGTCTTTGGATCCAGTCTAATTTCGTGTTTCGTAGTATTCATCACCGGTACTGTCACTCGAGCAAATCCACCAGTAGGAATCATAAGCACAGTCTCACCTTGAACTAGGCCTTTCGAAAGTTCTTTGGAGTCTTTTGGGACGAACAGTCTTTTCTTGATTTTTCTTCCCGCTTCTACTCGGCCTCTACACCTCACCCCCACCATTTAGTTTGCAGGGATGATGGTTGGGCGCCAGCCTAACTTGACTTCTTTTAGGTCCATTGTATTACATTATAACCAAGGATAGGATCCTCTGCCACGTTCTGCTCACTGGTCACGAGAAAAGGTACCAAAAGCGCAATGGTGTTGCTGTTCTTCGTGGCCCTCAGTTGGAAAGTCACTTCCACCCAGGCTATGAAAGGGATTTCGGTCTGGTTGACAGCTTTCCCGTGGAATTCCACTGGTCCTAAGAGTTCTATTAGTGACTGAAGGCAGGTATGTGGCAGGTAGCGCCTTCTCCATTCTTCATTTAAAAGGCTCGCTTGGGCTCCTGTGTCCCACAGTGCTTTTACCAAGAGTCCATCTAGCTGGCACTTTGTAAAGCACCTTTCACCGACTAGGCTGATGAGGCAATCTCTACTGACCAAGGAATCCTCCTCCCAGGAGTACATCATTTGACCTCCACACTGGACATTAAGTAACTAATGCCTCTGTCTCTCCTGCAGCGGTTGTAGACGTGAACACACTTGGGGATAGTACTGATGCAGCCGTTTTACCTCATGCGCCGTTCTGGGGTTTGGTGAGATTTGGATTTGCTTCTGGGGCCTCCTCCGTGTCGCGGTTACTAGTCGCCCTGCAATGGCAATCTTCTGTCTTTTAACCCAAACGACAGTAACCATTGGCATTCCTTGGCATAATGTCCTTTTTCACCACATTTTAGACAGTGGACACAAACCGTACTCTGATTTGATGAATGGCATTCTTCACAAGCCGGGTATCTTCTGCTTTGGAACCCACTCCTGAGTCTGAGGGATAAAGGTTGTGGCCTGGAACGAATCAACTTTTTCACCTCAATCAACTCGGCTCGCAGTTCTCCTATTACTTCCTCCCAGTCAGCGCTGATGGTCCTTTCTTTTGTTGGTGATTTAAGGTTTCCTCTCGGAGGTGGCACTAAAGGGTCTCCATGATGATCTTCGGACTGGCCACAGGGGGTCTCCAACTTCAGCTGACTTATTTTGGTGATTTTAGGAGCAGAGCCTTTAACTTCTGTTCGCTCTCTGACTCCAAACTAGCTATCTCATTCATTTTTTTCAATTAGGACTTCGTCCAGAATGATAGGATCTTCTAGGTACTGTTTCAGCTGCAACTTGATGTCTTTGCAGATTAATCCCGATCCCAATGATCTTAAGAACTTCTTCTGGACTAGTCCAGCATCAAACTTTTCCTCCACTTCTACATCTCTGGATGCAAACAACAGTCTATCCTTCAGTTCAATTGCTCTGAACAAGAAACTTTGGGGTGATTCATTATTTTTCTGTGAGAGTTTAATGAGTCGGTGGAACAAATCTGAAGTACTCTCTTCTTTATAGTGCCCTTTTAAAATCATCTTCAGTTGTTGCAAGGTCAATTGACTCTTCATTTCTAGTATACTACAGAGGTTTAGTCCTGGGCTGATAGCTTTCATCACCCCCTCAACGATCTTATCTGACTGGTAGCCTTTATGTAAGCCTGCATCGATCTGGTGCAACAAGTTCATATAAGATAGTTTATCTTTCTGTTCACTCTCTCCAATCTACCCCAGGATCTTGAATTCTTTCCTTATAGTGATTTGTGGTGTTAGAGAGGACTGTCTTCCTGATTTATCTAACCCGCCCTAGTAAAGGTTCTGTCTGAGTCTGTCACCCGTTCAGAGGTTTTGGTTGATTCCTGCAGGGCTGTTGTTAGGGCTTTGAATTTTTCTTTCAATTCCTGTAGTTTTGTCTGCGGACGGAGATTCCCGCTTTTGGTAGTTGGTGCCGCCCCTTTATCCTCCAATTTCAACCTGGTTAGAATCTGTGTTAGCTCCTGGAGGAACCTCCCCATGACGTCTTCAGCTTTTTTCTCCCCCAGCTCATCCATTTTTGCATTAATGGCAGCTAACAGTTGCCTGCGGTTGTGTGCTTTAGAAATCTGTTATTCTGACATCTTTATATGTTTTGCTACTGTTCTCAATGCTTCACAGGTTAACTGAAGAAGCAGCTCACTAATTCTGTCCATTTGTATTTCCACATCCATTGCTGCTAGTGAGTTTTCTTTAGGGCTGGTCCCCTTTATCTGGTGTAGCAGAGTTTAATTGAGGTGCTGTGCTGCTGTGTTTTTCCAGACACTTTTCCTCTTCTCCCTCTACACGTTAAATCCCGCTCAAGATTCCCCGTATGGGCCACCAATGTTACACGCACGCCGCTAGGTTCAGATAGGGCGAGACAGGTTTCATGAATTTTTTGGAATCCTGGGGGAACCGTTACTCAGGGCGACCATAGGCTGCAGCTTCTCTCAGGCACACGATAGATTCAAGTGCTGACCAGACACATCCGACAAGAGTCTTTTTCCAACAGTTTAACAGTGGAATTCAATCTGAAGCACAGCCAGTGCCATTCAGGGATATTACGGAAACAATCTTAATTATAGTACAGTCTGAGTTTCTTGAGCAACTGGCTCCAGCAACAATAAAGTAGTTTCTTCACAAGGCACAGTATTACAGTCTCTTCAGTAGCATAATTCAGCATAGATTAGATCTCTTAGCAGCACACTTCTATGCATACACAACCACAGGCTTTTCCTTCACAAGGACACAATAGTACACAGCATTGTTTATCCTGCATGGAGATGGAGGGGGGAGGGTTTGAGGAGGGAGATGATCCCTGTGACACAATTCCTTCCAGTCCTTATCTTCCTGCTCAATAATACTCTGCACGGTTAGTTCAGGGAGTTTATCTGACCTGTGTTTAGCTTCTCTCCTGATCTGAATCCTGTTCATTTGCCTTCTGTCAGATCCAGATAACACACCACCACCTTTCTCTTCGGCTTCAGCCAGACTACATTAACAAGTTCACCACAATCCCCCTCGGGCTCTGCTAAAACACTGCCTGTCTCCTGTGACTGTGTTTACCCCTCACGTTGCTGGATGTTCTGAAGCACAACACTTCCTGTCTCCTTTGCTTGTGTTATTTGTGACAGCTGCTGGATGCTTTGAAAGCAACAGCACTACTTCTGCATGTCACACATACAATGTGATTTTCTTGATTTTTTTTAAGATTCTGTCTCTCACAGTTGAAGTGTACCTACCATAAAAATTACACACCTCTCCATTCTTTGTAGTTGGGAAAACTTGCAAAATCAGCAGTGCATCAAATACTTATTTTCCCTCACTGTATGTGCTCTGTGTATACATGTGTGCATGTATGTGCTCTGTGTATACATGTGTATGTACGTGCTTTGTGCGTACATGTGTCTGTATATATGTGCTCTGTATACATGTGTCTGTATGTGCTCTGTGTATACATGTGTGTATGTATGTGCTCTGTGCATACTTGTGTCTGTATGTTTGTGCTCTGTGTATACATGTGAGTGTATGTATGTGATCTGTGTATACATGTGTATATGTATGTGCATACTGTCTATACATGTGTCTGCATGTAAGTGCTCTGTGTATACAAATCTGTATGTACTTTGTGTATACATGTTTGTGTGTGTGTGTGTGTGTGTGTGTGTGTGTGTATGTAACCTGGCCCCCAGTTGTGGTCGTATGAGCGGTCCGCCATTTTCACGTTGGGGCCAGCTACAGGAAATTTTGTGTTGTTGGGGAGGCGTCTGCATCATTGTAGCTTGATCTGCTGCTTCCATCATCGGTTCCATTGCACTCAGTGCACTTCCGCTCCCGTTTGATTCAATAAGCCAGATCAGTCCTTATAAACAATGTCCATTTTATATCCAGACAAACTGGTAAACAGGGGATAACAGGTTGTACATTATCCTTTTCCATCTTCCACACAATACACCGGCTCCAATCCAGAATTACAGTCTGCGCTTTTCCAGGTTTTGCAATGGACATGGGGAGATGTTCTAATTGCCTGCGTTTTCTTAGGCGTAGGGTTATTCGGGTGCATTCGTTACGTACTGATCCTGATACCCGGAGCTTTTAGCTAAGACAATCCCAGGGGCGGCTCATTGAGACTAATTTAGTACTCACAGCAGGCGCTACCTTCTTCCCAAACGTCTAAGCTTTTCCTCGATGCAAAGGTCCCAAAATGCCTGTGCTGTCCTGCCACCTCTGTAACTAGCTCCTTACATGCTGAGCCTTGTAGTTCCACACACAATGAACCAGTATCCTGCTGTCTCCACCTTCTCTGCACACAGCCTGCTCCACACTCTGTCCAATCAACACTAAGTAATCCTGGATCTAGTCTCCTGTTTGTGCCCAGTCACTTCTCTCTCCCTCCCTGGCTAGGTGTTAACCCTGTCATCCCAGAAAACCGGATCCTGCAGACCAAGGGACATCTGAACCTATCAAGGGGAATACAGTGACCTCTGGTGGCCAGTGTTTAATAGTGCAGGCACATTTTGTTTTCATTTATTTTTATTTATTTATTTTACTCACTTATATAGCGCCATTAATTCCACATCGCTTTGCAGACATTATGGGCACTGTTCCCATTGGGGCTCACAATCTACATTCCCTATCAGTATGTCTTTGGAGTGTGGGAGGACGCCGGAGAACCCAGAGGAAACCCACGCAAACACGGGGAGAACATACAAACTTCTTGCAGATGTTGTCCTTGGTGGGATTTGAACCCAGGACCCCAGCACTGTAAAGCAACAGTGCTAACCACTGAGCCACTGTGCTGCCAATTACAGAAATAACTTTAAATAACTTGCCTCAACGTCTTTTTGAGGGAGAGAAAGCTCCTGTGCAGCCTCTCACATGTGTATGTATGTATGTGCTCTGTGTTTACATGTGTAGGTATGTGATCTGTATATACATGTGTCTGTATGTATGTGATCTGTGTATGCATGTCTGCCTGTATGTATGTGCTCTGTATATGCATCTGTCTATGTATGTACACATGTCTATATGTATGTATGTGCTCTGTGTATACATGTAAGTGTGACACCCCAGGGGTCTGGTTGTCACAGTGATAGAGATATTACGTCTGAGAGCAGGTGGGAGGTCCTTTGGTCAGGGATCCTGTGCATGCCACACCTCCTGCCCAGCCTTGGGAGGGGAAGAACTTCCCCTGTATAAACCCGGGGCTGAGGCAGAGTGATTGAGTCCAGGAAGAGCAGAGACAAGAGCAGCATAGGAAGCAGCAGAGTCACAAGGAGTCAGGGGCTGGCAGCTAAAGAGCTCGCCCTGACTAAGAAGATTCTTTACCGGACCCGGAGTCCGAGGCTGTGGGGACTAACTTCTACCCAGCAGCAGAATCCGTCAGGCAGGGGATTTCAGGTCCCCTGGCCCAGAAGCCCGAAGGCCCCGAGTCACCGGCCATACGGGTGAGCACCACACGGTACACTCAGGGACGTGGGCTACTTACATCAGCTTCTAGCAAGGTAGCCAGAAGAGTACAGTCAGCTTGGGAGGCCTACAACTACGCCTGGCCAGGGGAGATCCCATCTGCTCAAGGACTGACCAGGCCCCGTTCGCTAGCAAGTACTCCGGGAGGGTCTATCGTTGTTATCAGTAAAGACCCTGAACGCTACCATACCGTCTCTGAGTGGTTCCTGCTACCCCCATCATCCACGTCGGCTGCCCTGAGGCCATACCCCTCCCGTTGGGGGTTATACTATCACGCTGCACCATCCTTCCACCGGCCTCAGCGGTCTGCCCTGCAGCAGCAGCCCCCTGGCTGCATTCAACGGGTGGCGTAGTCATCAACCGTTTTCTACCGCTAACAGACTGCCGTCCAGTTTGACTCCCTGGGCACGGACCGGGTCACCGCCACGAGACTACAACCCTAAACAGATCCGGCTCCGGGTAAGCTCCCGCGTGCGCAACGCAGCGCGACACAGGCCCAGGGGCGCGTCAACTTTGGCGTAGTCGGCAGGATCACGTGCCCGCAACCACCGGGTACTGCGTGCCTGAAAAGCAAAGACTGTTCAAACTTACCAGTGGTGAAGATTCCCGCCATCGGTGAAGATTCCCGCCATCCGGCGCCATCTTCAGCCTTCTTCCCGCCATCGGTGAAGTTTCCCGCCATCCGGCGCCATCTTCAGCCTTCTTCCCGCCATCCGTGGAGTTTTCCCGCCATTGGACGCCATCTTGAGGACGCCGCGCGGGAAGAAGAGGGGCGTGGACTCCGAAAGCGCGCGAGAACTGAAGCCCCGCCTCACGTCCGGACGTTGCGTAAGGTCCTGGAAGGAGCCCAGCAGACGCCGACGTCACAGGAGCGCGACGGAAGGTCCTCAACCCTGACGATCCACTGCGGAGCCGCGGCCTACGGAAGAGGATCATCGCAAGGTAGGCCACGGTCCACTAGGGGGGAGGAAGATGTCGGATACGGAGGAGAGCTTCACTACCTCGACCCCCGCCAGCGCCACCGCTGCTGCAGTTATGCCCTTCACCATGCCATATATCCCGGGAGCAGCTTGGCTACCCCAGTACTCAGGGGAGTCACATACCCTGCATGACTTTAGAGAAAAGCTGGATAGCCTCTTCCAGGTGTACCCCCTCACAGAAGAGCAAAAAGTGAGCATCCTGGTGGCCCAACTAATCGGGGCAGCCAAAAGAGAAGTAAAATCTTGGCCACCTGGGAGGAGGACTGTCGCAGAGATACTAACCCGGCTGAGGGACACCTTCGATACCCGCACCTCAGCCGAGATCAAGCTTAGATTCTACGGGTGCAAGCAGCGAGCGCATGAGAGTATAAGGGACTATGCACTAAACCTACAAGAGGCCCTGAGGGCCATAAAGCAGACCGACCCTGATGGGGTGGGAAACGAGGACAGGCTGTTGACTGAACAATTTATAGAGGGTTTATATTGCAATGCCCACCGAACCCAGTTGCGGGCAATGGCCTTACAGGATCCCCATCTGGACTTTGCACAGTTCAAGGATAGAGCTATCCGGGTGCTCCGAGAACCAGCACCGGGTGGCGTTGTGACCCACAGGCGCCCAGCTATTACTTACCACCAGGAGGCGGCGCCCTTGTCGGCAGGGCCTGTGGGAGCTGATGCGCAGGCTTTGGACAATGACCCGGCTCCAGACCTACACCATCAGGTCCAAGAGCTAGTTAAGAGCGTTGCTGCGCTAACCCGAACTGTGCAGTCTTTACAGGTTTCCACTCCAGGGAAGATCCAGCTGGCATCCGGACCGGAGGACATCCCGTGGCGTCGACCAAGGAGGACCCCACCGGCCAGAGGAAGACCCAGTGACCGATACAGCGAGGACGGACGACCCATCTGCCGCCGCTGCAATCAACCCGGACATATGGAAAGGTACTGTTCTTTAAACGGGCACAACCTGGGGTAGAGGGCCAACCCCCAGGAAAAAGATCACCAGGCCCATCGAACTGGCGCGACAGATATGTGGGAGGACGTCCAGTCTTGCCTGTGGTACTGGATGGCATTCCCATGAGTGCCCTACTGGACACCGGGTCACAGGTCACCACCATCCCGTACGTGCTCTTCAAGCAGTACTGGAATGACTCGGATATTACCCGCTACCCTGACGACGACTTGAGTATCATCGCCAGCAATGGTCAGCCCGTGCCACAGATCGGATTTAAAGAGGTGACCATCAAAATTGGTAGAGTCGAACTGGCCGCACAGGGACTGATCATTGTAGACATTGACAAACATGAGAGTCACCCAAAGATAACTCTAGGAACTAATGTAATTGAAAATTGTCTTGCAGAGGTGATTTTCCTTTTACAGCAGGTTGCCAAGAATGCCAGCTCCGGCGAGCAGCGGGTGCTCCAGAAAGAGATCCGGGCACTGATGCAACGGCAACAAGTGGAACTCTCCGGCGGTGAGATTGGTAGCGTAAGAATGTGTGACCCTTTTCCTATTGCCATGCCCCCAAAAAGTGAAATGATGATTTGGTGCCGGGCAGCTATTGGTCTGAGAGGTAGAGATTACCAGGCAATGGTAGAACCAGTTTACTCAGATAGTAGGCCCACCATTTTGACAGCACGGGGGGTGGTCAATGTACGCCATGGGAGGGTGCCCGTTCGCATAATAAATATCGGGGAGAGGGAAGTGTACCTGCCCCGGTATGCCACGCTAGCCAAATTATATACCACTAATCAAAATTCTATACAATTTGTGGAACCCTTGCCTCCATCTCACCCGGAGGAAGGTAACGGCTCTAAGAAAGACATGGAGGACTGGTGTCAGCAACTACATCTGGGTACTGACTCCACTCCCTCACACCAGAAACAAGGAGTCTATCGGGTGGTTCAAGAGTATGAGAGAGTGTTTAGTAAACACCCGTTAGACTTCGGGCGAGTCAAGGGGGTAGAACACCGCATCCCCACGGGAGATCATCCTCCCATAAAAGAGAGGTATCGACCCGTACCCCCTGCACATTACCAACACGCCAAGGGGATGCTTAGAGACATGAAGGAGGCTGGGGTAATCCGGGATAGCTGTAGCCCCTGGGCAGCCCCACTAGTTTTAGTCAAAAAGAAAGACAACACCATGAGGATGTGTGTAGATTACCGGAAAATCAACCGTATCACACACAAGGATGCGTACCCCTTACCAAGGATAGAGGAGTCATTGGCTGCTTTAAGATCTGCTAACTTCTTCTCTACCTTGGATCTCACTAGCGGGTACTGGCAGGTTCCTGTAGCAGAGGCAGACCGGGAGAAGACTGCATTCACCACCCCGATGGGACTTAGTGAGTTCACCTGCATGCCGTTCGGACTCTGCAACGCCCCAGGAACCTTCCAACGATTAATGGAGTGCTGTCTGGGCCACAGAAACTTCGAGACGGTCCTGTTGTACCTGGACGATGTCATCGTATACTCCAAAACTTACGAGGACCACCTGAAACACCTGGCGGAGGTGTTCGAAGCTCTGGCGAGTTATGGCCTAAAGGTGAAACCCTCCAAGTGTCACCTCCTGAAACCAAAGGTGCAATACCTGGGACACGTGGTGAGCGCTGACGGAGTGGCTCCCGACCCCGATAAGATCACCGCAATTAAGGGATGGCCAAGCCCCTCCAGCGTAAAAGAAGTGCGGCAGTTCCTAGGGTTGGTAGGCTACTACCGAAGGTTTATTCCCGGTTTCACCAAAAAGGCAGCGCCTATGCAGGACCTCCTGATAGGCCAGTCCCGGAAGGCCAAGAACCAGAAGCCGCCCTTCAAATGGGAAGAGCTAGAAGAAGAGTCCTTCCGCCAGCTGAAGATGGCCCTCACGGGGGATGAAATCTTGGCGTACCCAGACTATAGCCAGCCCTTCATCCTCTACACCGACGCCAGTAACATCGGGCTAGGAGCCGTACTATCCCAGATTCAGCAGGGGAGAGAACGAGTGATCTCCTATGCCAGCCGAAAACTGCGACCCACCGAAAGGAACCCCGAGAATTACAGCTCATTTAAGCTAGAGTTCCTGGCCGTGGTATGGGCAGTCACCGAGCGCTTTAGGCATTACCTCGCTTCTTCCCGGTTCACCGTATACACGGATAACAACCCGTTGATACACCTGGACACGGCAAGACTCGGTGCCCTGGAGCAGAGGTGGATGGCCCGTCTGTCCAACTACGAGTTTACAATTAAATACCGGGCAGGGCGCTCCAATACCAATGCGGACGCCCTGTCCAGGATGCCCAACCTGCCGGACGGAGGAGAAGATCCGGAGGGACTGGAAGAAGTTGAACTCCCTGCGTTCCACCGTCATGGGACTATCCAGTATTCCCACCGGGTAAGGAGTAAGCAGGCTGCTACGTTGAACCCCTTACCTCACTACAACTGGGCGGAAACGCAAGACAGCGACCCTGCCGTCCGACTGGTGAAGGAGATGCTGACTCGCCCGGAGGCTAGCCTGGAATCAGACGCTCCAGAGGAAGCCAAACAACTATGGGCAGAGAAGAGTCGACTGTTCCTTTACAAGGGGAAGTTGTGCCGCAGAATGGTTAACTCCAGGACGCATGAACTACTCTGGCAAGTAGTGGTGCCACGAAGAGACGCAGCCATGGTGATGGAGGCATACCACGACGGAGCTGGACACTTCGGGTGGAAAAAGCTGGAGTTCCTGCTGCGCGAGCGGTTCCACTGGGTAGGCATGAGGGGAACCATCGAGAAGTGGTGCAGAGACTGTGGCCCGTGCAATCTGAGAAGGAAGGACCGGGCCAGCCAGAAGACTCCCCTGCAGTCCATCGTCACCCGGCAACCGTTGGAACTGGTGGCCTTGGATCATGTAAAACTGACCCCCAGCAGAAGTGGCTACGTCTACGCGTTAACCATCGTGGATCATTACTCCCGGTTTCTGGTTGTCGTCCCCGTCAAGGACTTAACGGCTCGAACAGCAGCTAGAGCCTTCCAGCAGCACTTTTGCCGCCCACACGGGTACCCGGACCAAGTGCTGACGGACCAGGGACCTGCCTTTGAAGCGGAGGTCTTCCAGGAATTCTGTAATCTGTATGGCTGCCGGAAGATAAGGACGACACCCTACCATCCGCAAACTAATGGACTTTGTGAAAAAATGAACCAGGTGGTAATGGATCTTCTAAAAACGTTGCCCCTGGAAGAACGCAGTCTGTGGCCTGAGAAGTTGCCCGATCTGGTGGACCTATACAACCACATCCCGGTAGGTTCCACCAACTGTACCCCGGCTTACCTAATGAGGGCAAGACCTGGTAAGTTACCTGTTGACCTGGAAATGGGAGTCCTGACGCCCGAGGACACTTCACCAGAAACAGACTGGGACACAGAGAGGCAGCAGCAGTACCGGAAAGTACAGGAGAGCGTGGAGCGAAGTCTTTGTCAGGCTAGGGAAAGACAAGAGAAGACTTACAACCAGTATGCTCCCGCTGTTCCCCTGGTACCCGGAGAGCAGGTCTTGAAGAGGAAGAGACGGCTCCACAAGTTGGACGACCAGTGGGAGAAGGACCCGTACACCGTACTGCCCTCAAGCCACGAGAACCCGAAGGTCTGTACCATCAGTAAAGACGGAGGGGAAACCACAGCCATTGTATCCCGGGACCACCTGAAGAAGTGCCCCGAACAACTGAGGAACCCTGAGGAGGAACAGGAAGACCATCGACCCGTGGAAGAAAGGGAAGATATGGTTAGTACCGTGCTCGGGGACTTCCCTCGGTCTTGGACTCAAGTCAATGGTGCAGTGGTGGTACCCGTACTCACCTTCCTCCAACCATCATCCCAAGAACCTACGGAGCAACGGGTAGAGCTGGAAGAGCAGCCGGTCCAGGAGGCAGAAGACTCCACCCAAGCGGAACGGGAGAATCCACCCTCTGCTTATAGTGAGCCTGCCGTACCCCTAGTGAGACAAAGAGCCGGTAGACAGCTGCCCAGTTTACCCTTGACAGCTCCTACACCCTGTAGTTCAGGGCCAGACAGTCAGCTCCGTAGGTCCACTAGGGCCACTAGAGGCCAGTTACCCGCACGTTGGAGGATCTAAATGTTTAAGTTGTTTTACAATGTTTACCTGTTTATTGTTGCTTGTGTGTAATTTTGTGTTTCTAGTTGTTTTTAGGAGTCTTCGGTGGATTTACCGGGAATCCTTTGTATATAGTTGGAGCGTAACCCAGGATGGACTAGAGACTGTTAAGGACTCGGGGTAGGACAGACCCCTACCTGGTTACGTCTCCCTGTGTTGGTGAAATGGACACCTTTGCTTTTCTTCAAAGACTGCACCCGGTTGCGGACATCCGTGACCATCTTATTGTGTTTCCTTATTGTATTTTATTGTTCTTTGATATACCTTGTTATATTTTTCTAAAAAATGTTTAGTCCCGGAGTACTAAATTTCACTAGGGGGGAGTGTGACACCCCAGGGGTCTGGTTGTCACAGTGATAGAGATATTACGTCTGAGAGCAGGTGGGAGGTCCTTTGGTCAGGGATCCTGTGCATGCCACACCTCCTGCCCAGCCTTGGGAGGGGAAGAACTTCCCCTGTATAAACCCGGGGCTGAGGCAGAGTGATTGAGTCCAGGAAGAGCAGAGACAAGAGCAGCATAGGAAGCAGCAGAGTCACAAGGAGTCAGGGGCTGGCAGCTAAAGAGCTCGCCCTGACTAAGAAGATTCTTTACCGGACCCGGAGTCCGAGGCTGTGGGGACTAACTTCTACCCAGCAGCAGAATCCGTCAGGCAGGGGATTTCAGGTCCCCTGGCCCAGAAGCCCGAAGGCCCCGAGTCACCGGCCATACGGGTGAGCACCACACGGTACACTCAGGGACGTGGGCTACTTACATCAGCTTCTAGCAAGGTAGCCAGAAGAGTACAGTCAGCTTGGGAGGCCTACAACTACGCCTGGCCAGGGGAGATCCCATCTGCTCAAGGACTGACCAGGCCCCGTTCGCTAGCAAGTACTCCGGGAGGGTCTATCGTTGTTATCAGTAAAGACCCTGAACGCTACCATACCGTCTCTGAGTGGTTCCTGCTACCCCCATCATCCACGTCGGCTGCCCTGAGGCCATACCCCTCCCGTTGGGGGTTATACTATCACGCTGCACCATCCTTCCACCGGCCTCAGCGGTCTGCCCTGCAGCAGCAGCCCCCTGGCTGCATTCAACGGGTGGCGTAGTCATCAACCGTTTTCTACCGCTAACAGACTGCCGTCCAGTTTGACTCCCTGGGCACGGACCGGGTCACCGCCACGAGACTACAACCCTAAACAGATCCGGCTCCGGGTAAGCTCCCGCGTGCGCAACGCAGCGCGACACAGGCCCAGGGGCGCGTCATAAGTGTGTGTGTGTGTATGCGCTCGGTGTATACATGCGTATGTGCTATGTGTGTTTGCTGTGTGTATACATACAGTGGGTATGGAAAGTATTCAGACCCCTTTAAATTTTTCACTCTCTGTTTCATTGCAGCCATTTGGAAAATTCTAAAAAGTGCATTTTTTTCTCATTAAAGTACACTCTGTACCCCATCTTGACTGAAAAAAACAGAAATGTAGAAATTTTTGCAAATTTATTAAAAAAGAAAAACTGAAACATCACATGGTCATAAGTATTCAGACCCTTTGCTCAGACACTCATATTTAAGTCACATGCTGTCCATTTCCTTGTGATTCTCCTTGAGATGGTTCTCCTCCTTCATTGGAGTCCAGCTGTGTTTAATTAAACTGATAGGACTTGATTTGGAAAGGCACACACCTGTCTATATAAGACCTCACAGCTCATAGTGCATATCAGACCAAATGAGAATCATGAGCTCAAAGGAACTGCCCAAGGAGCTCAGAGACAGAATTGTGGCAAGGCACAGATCTGGCCAAGGTTACAAAAGAATTTCTGCATTTATAAAGGTTCCTAAGAGCACAGTGGCCTGCATAATCCTTAAATAGAAGAAGTTTTGGACCACCAGAAGTCTTCCTTGACCTGGCCGTCCAGCCAAACTGAGCAATTGTGGGAGAAGAGCCTTGGTGAGAGAGGTAAAGAACAACCCCAAGATCACTGTGGCTGAGCTCCAGAGATGCAGTAGGGAGATGGGAGAAAGGTCCACAAAGTAAACTATCAGTGCAGCCCTCCACCAGTCGAGCCTTTATGGCAGAGTGGCCCGACGGAAGTCTCTCCTCAGTGCAAGATATATGAAAACCCGCATAGAGCTTATTTAAAAACAAATGAAGGACTCCCAGACTATGAGAAATAAGATTCTCTGGTCTGATGAGATGAAGATAGAACTTTTAGGTGATAATTCTAAGCGGTATGTGTGTAGAAAACCAGGCACTGCTCATCACCTGCCCAATACAATCATAACGGTGAAACATGGTGGTGGCAGCATCATGCTATAGGGGTGTTTTTCAGTTGCAGTGACAGGACGACTGGTTGCAATTGAAGGAAACATGAATGCGGCCAAGTACAGAGATATCTTGGATGAAAACCTCTTCCAGAGTGCTCTGGACTTCAGACTTGACCGAAGGTTCACCTTCCAACAAGACAATGACCTTATGCACACAGCTAAAATAACAAAGGAGTGGCTTCAGAACAATTCTGTGACTATTCTTGACTGGCCCAGCCCGAGCCCTGACCTAAACCCAACTGAGGATCTCTGGAGAGACATGAAAATGGCTGTCCACCAACGTTCACCATCCAACCTGACAGAACTAAAGAGGATCTGCAAGGAAGAATGGCAGAGGATACCCAAATCCAGGTGTGGAAAACTTATTGCATCATTCCCAAGAAGACTCATGGCTGTACTAGCTCAAAAGGGTGCTTCTACTCAATACTGAGCAAAGGGTCTAAATACTTATGACCATGTCATATTTCAATTTTTCTTTTTAAATAAATTTGCAAAAATTTCTACATTCCTGTTTTTTTTCAGTCAAGATGGGGTACAGAGTGTACTTTAATGAGAAAAAAATGAACTTTTTAGAATTTACCAAATGGCTGCAATGAAACAAAGAGTGAAAAATTTAAAGGGGTCTGAATACTTTCCGTACCCACTGTATATGTGTGTAACATGCAGTGTTTGAGTATGTATCATCCACATTTATAAATCCCAGCAGAGCAAACGAGAGTTCATAGGTGTAAAAATGTCAGTTATCGCCCAACGAACAAGCAAACTCAAGCTACTCATTTATCGGGTGATTGGATTGTTTATGATGGAACAAAAATCATTGTTTTCTGCAGCACATCGCCCAATGTGACCTGCAGATGTGCTGCTGATAATACGATACTTTATAGGGACAGATTGATCTACTAGCGATCGTTCTGTGCCCATCATTCTCCCTCAACCAGTATAAAAAGGCCAGGAAACAAGCACTGAACGACTTCAGTATTCTCGATCACGCTCATTTAATGGCCTAAACTCAAAAGCTTTTGATACGGTTCCACACAAAAGGTTGTTACATAAAATGAGAACAATGGGGATAGGGGAAAATATATGTATGTGGGTTAAGAATTGGCTCAGTGATAGGAAACAAAGGGTGGTTATTAATGGAAAACACTCAGGCTGGGTCTCAGTTAACAGTGGGGTACCACAGGGGTCAGTTTTGGGCCCCCTTCTTTTTAACATATTTATTAATGACCCTTGTAGGGGGCATACAGAGTAATATTTCAATATTTGCAGATGACACTAAACTCTGCAGGGTAATCAATACAGAGGAGGACAATTTTATATTACAGGAGGATCTATGTAAACTAGAAGCTTGGGCTGATAAATGGCAAATGAGCTTTAATGGGGATAAATGTAAGGTAATGCACTTGGGCAGAGGAAATAAAATGTATAATTATATGCTTACTTGTAAAACACTGGGCAAAACTGTAACTGAAAAAGACCTGGGTGTATTGGTGGACGACAAGCTCACGTTTAGTGGCCAGTGTCAGGCTGCTGCTGCAAAGGCAAATAAAATAATGGGATGCATTAAAAGAGGCATAGATGCTCATGAGGAGAACATAATTTTACCTCTATACAAGTCATTAGTGCGACCAAACTTATAATACTGTGTACAGTTCTGGTCTCCGGTGTATAAGAAAGACATAGCTGAACTAGAGCGGGTGCAGAGAAGAGCGACCAAGGTTATTGGAGGACTGGGGGGTCTGCAATACCAAGACACTTGGGGTTATTTACTGTGGAAAAAAGAAGGCTTAGGGGTGATCTTATTACTATGTACAAGTATATGAGGGGACAGTACAAACACCTTTCTACTGATCTTTTTACTCTGAGGCCTGAGACGGGGACAAGGGGGCATCTTCTACGTCTGGAGGAAAGAAGGTTTAAACATAATCACAGACGGGGATTCTTTACTGTAAGAGCAGTGAGACTAAGGAACTCTCTGCCGCATGATGTTGTAATGAGTGATTCACTGTTAAAATTTAAGAAGGGCATGGATGCCTTTCTTGAAAAGTATAATATTACAGGTTATAAATACTAGATTCCTTGATAGGGCGTTGATCCAGGGAACTAGTCTGATTGTCGTATGGAGTCGGGAAGGAATTTTTTTCCCCAATGTGGAGCTTAGTGTTTGCCACATGGTTTTTTTTTGCCTTCCTCTGGATCAACAAGTTAGGCTATGGGTTGAACTAGATGGACTTAGTCTTCCTTCAACCTTAAAAACTATGTTACTATGTTACTATGTATGTAAACTCAGCACATGTAAATGCAACCTAAATGTTTGAGTGTGATGGTGCAATATGTTAGCATTTAGGACCCACTTTAAACTTATGCCCAGGGCCCCACTTTGTCTAAAACTGGCCTTGCTGGTTTAAAGCATCTTCTGTCTTCTTCACCCTGTGTTGGAACTTCCAGCTCAACCAGGCCTCTGACATTTTTGTGAACCATGCCATCGCTGAGCACGTTGCCACTGATGTGCATCCCCAGAGGCAATAACTAAAGCTTGGGTGACGCACGTCGCAACGTTCTGATATCATTATGTGTGCCATTACGGTATAGTGTGCAGTGGCGTTAAAGTCCTGGTCTTACCAGAGGACCCAGACCTCTAAACCAGGTCAAAGAAGATGTGCATGATTAATGAGGAACATTACATTTGTGGCACATTAGTTTGATAGAAAACATGTATATAAGTCGCCATGTGTTTAATGACTTCATAAAATATTCCCTCCTCAGAGTGATATGTATATTCTGCTGTATTGTAAAGTTCGATTGAAGCGCCATTACACTGTTACATATTATTGATTGACTTCTTTATTAACTTCATTCACATTGGGTTATGTAGAAGCTCCCATTAGAAGTCAGGGCAATAGCCCTAAAATGTGCCCCGATATTAATGATGACAAAGGGACTTTGACTCACGAAGAGTCAACCTTCAGCACTCAGGAGAGGAAAAACCCCCACTGGAGGAAACCTCTAGGGAACCTTGGCTGAAGGACTGCCCTTCCCTTAGGCTGTAGATGTTCATTGATGAGAGCAGAGACCAAGCCCGGAATCTGTCTCATGGTGCAGCAGGTAAGTCACTCAATTTGTGATTATATCTAGCTGCAGAAAGTCTATCAAATGTTTTATCCACTGATGGGAACAGAGACCGAGTCCGAAATCTGTCTCATGTGCAGTAGGTATCTCACTTTATCTGTGAGTGCATCTAGCTGCAGAAAGTCCAGTAACTGTCGTATCCAGTGGTGGAGATCAGAGACCGAGTTCGGAATCTGTCTCATGTGCAGTAAGTATCTCACTTTATCTGTGAGTACATCTAGCTGCAGAAAGTCCAGTAAATGTCGTATCCATTGGTTGAGTTCAGAGACCGATCCCGGAATCTGTCTTATGATGCAGAAGGAAACTCACTTGTTCTGTGAGTGCATCTAGCTGCGGAAAGTCCAGTAAATGTCGTATTCATTAAAGAGAACAGAGACCGAGCCCGGAATCTGCCTCATGATGCAGTAGGTATCTCACATACTCTGAGATCGTCTAGCTGCGGAAAGTCCAGTAAATGTCATATCCAATGAAGAGAACAGAAACCAAGCCTGGAATCTGCCTCTTTGTGTTGATATACAGTTGTCATCTCCAGCTGGATCCCATATTCATTGTGGGAACACAGCGAGACCCCGCTCTGCCTCACCTGGAAAATATATGTTACAAAGTCAGCAAAAGAGTAAAGATTAATATATGTACATGGCAACAGACTATAATGAGTTTGGCAACAGAAGAAGTTTACATGTTATCCATTATCTCTACATTATAATGCAGTACTATGTAATATATAGTGGGCATTATTTAATGTCTATGTTCAGGTATGTTCTACAGCTTATCATTGCTGTGATAGGAATTGTACCCTGCCAATTATTTTTTTGATCTTGTCGGATTAGACTACCACCCACTTACTAGCAATCCCTCCCTCATGGTACATATGATAGATACATATACAGCCATATACAGCACTCCACTCCGCTTCCTTTAACTCCTTGAAAAAGCTGTGATGGTGAAACGACTGTCAGGGTTGAAGTAGTGGTCTGGCATTTCTGGTACTACAGCATGTCTAAATGTACTTGGCACTGACATGACTTTTTGTTATTACTTTTGTGCATTAATAAGCCTTAATATTGGTACGAGCACTTGCTTATTGCACCGGGACGTACATTTGTTTGTTGATATTGAGCACTTTTTATCGTGCCATCAGCTCTTGTGATTACATTTGCATTTTAAGCCAGTATTGCTGTATATGCATAATGTGATCATGATTAAATATTCATTTTATTGTTTTTGCCATTACCACCCACTCTACTTCGTGGTTTTAATTTGTTAGTCATGTGATCAGCCATTTTTTATACTGTATATTGTGATCTATTAGAGATAATTTATATTGTATCATATTTGTGATTCAAGAATAACACCCATTCTCATGTAGTCCAGCAAGTCTTGGCTCACAGATGGATGATTTTGCTTGTATAAAGAAATATAATGCTTTCCATGTTTAGGTCGTTAGTGCCCAATTCTAATTATTTAGCCTATTGCCTGTTAATACTAAAATATAACATACATCATAAAACATGCACATACGCCCTAAGAACTTACATTTGGTTTTGGCTGGCATAAGCTAGAAGTTCCTGAAAGACAATCTTCATGAGGAGGTTAGTTTTCTCAATGTCTTTGTCCAGGTCAAGATCTTTATCAAAATTTTGAGGAGGCAGAGTAGTAGATGGAGAAGGATTCAGAGGAGGAGGTGGAATCTGTTCTCTGTCCTCTTGTTCTGAAAAAGACAGTGGTTATAAGATTAGTTGTTCATTAATGGACATTGATTCTACTGTCAGTCTGGGGTCGGAGAGCCGGAAAATACTGGGAAATTGCTTTAATTGAAATTCAATAATAAATTGCTTTTAATAGTAGATTTTAATTTATGCATGTTATGTAAATTAGAAGAAGAGATGATATTCATGGTACTAATCCACAAAGAAAAAATGAACTTACTGTCAGAGGAGACGATCACATCTTCATATGGGTCCATATTGGTTATGACATAGTGGGGGCCACTAGAGATGTTGGTGTCTGTGTGGACATCGCTCTCTTCAGCCATGGGTCCATGAGGAGCGTCATCATTTATAATGGTTGTTTCATCCCCATGTTCTCCTGTAAAACAAAACAGTGAAATCAGCATTTCAAAAGAAAAAACTTCTATGTTTCTTCTAGATTGTTTCCTCTATGTCTACGGTACATTCACTTGCTATATCTATTAACCCCTTCAAGACATGGTGATTTTCTGTTTGTTTGTTTTCCCTCTCCTTAGTTATAACTTTTTTATTTTTCCATCAGTATAGCCACATGAGGGCTTGTTTTCTGCAGAATGAATTGTACTTTTGAATGGCAGCATTCATTCTACCAGATACTGTACTGGAAAACAAGAAAAACATTCCAAGTGTGTTGAAATTGCAAAAATAGTGCAATTCCACAATTGTTTTTTGTTTTTTTTTTATTTACCATATTTAGTTTATGGTAAAAGAGATCTGGCAATATGATTCTCTAGTTCAGTACAATTACGCAGATACCAAACATGTATAGTTTGTTTGTTTTTTTTTTTACTTAAAGGGGTTTTCCCACGAATAAAATACATTTCAATCAATAGATCTTGGAATAGAAATAAGTTCCACAATTGGATGTGTTTAAATAAAATGTTCCTGTGCTGAGATAATCGTATAAACCTTATAAGATCTTATAAATCTTATGTCTGACCGTACAGGGACATGGTCTGATCATACCACATCTCCTGGGCAGGGGAGGAAGCTGAAGAGTATACAGACATTACAGCAGGGGATCGCAGCTGATTTTTTTTATGAGGCAAAATATTTAATTACTTGTTTTTAAGCAATGTTTTACCTCAAAGAAAGAATCAGCTGTGATCCCCGGCTGTCCTGTCTGTATACTCTCTTGCGTCCTCCCCTGCCCAGGAGATGTGGTATGATCAGACCATGTTCCTGCACGGTCAGACACAGCCATTACACAGTACACAGCAGGGGCACATTTATAAGATTATCTCAGCACAGGAACATTTTATTTATCTCATCCAATTGTGGAAATTATTATTATTCAAAGATCTCTTGATTAAAGTGTTGATTAAAATTAACTTTGTTCAAGGCACAACATTTTTATTTTTCGGGATATGGGGCCAGGCGAGGCCTTATTTTTTAGCGATCTGAGCTGACGTTTTTACTGATACAGTCTTCGTGTAGATATTATGTTTTATTCACCTCTTATTGCATTTTATTGCAATGTTGTGGCGGCCAAAAACATGTAATTTTGTCATTTTGATTTTTTTCTCATTACGCCATATACTGATCAGATTAATTTACTTTATATTTTGATAGATTGGACTTTTATGATTGCAGCGATACCAAATATATGTATTTTTTTTCCAATTGTTTTATTTTTAACCCCTTAAGGATCCTGGGATTTTCCGTTTTTTCATTTTCATTTTTTTGCTCCCCTTGTTCCCAGAGCCATAGCGTTTTTATTTTTTGGTCAATATGGCTGTGTGAGGGCTTATTTTTTGCGGGACGAGTTGTAATTTTCAACAACATTACTGGTTTTACCATATCGTGTACGGGAAAATGGGAAAAAAATTCCAAGTGCGGTGAAATTGCAAAAAAGGTGCAATACCACAGATGTTTTTTTAAAAAGTTGTTTACCACGTTCACTGAATACTAAAAGTGACCTGCCATTATTATTCCCCAGATCATTATGAATTCATAGATACCAAATATGTATAGGTTCTTTTTTACTTAAGTGGTGAAAAAAAAATCCAAAATTTGCTAACAAAATAAAAAAAATGGCGCCATTTTCTAAGACCCGTAGCGTCCCCATTTTTTGGGATCTGTGGCCGGATGAGGGCTTATTTTTTAGGTGTCGGGATGACTTTTTTATTGATACCATTTTGGGGTAGATCCGATGTTTTGATCGCACGTTATTGCATTTTATTGCAATGTTGCGGCAACCAAAAAACATAATTCTGGCGTTTAGAATTTTTTTCTCATTACGCCGTTTACCGATCTGATTAATTCTTTTTTTATATTGATAGATCGGGCGATTCTGAACACGGCGGTACCAAATATGTGTATGTGGTTTTTTTTTTTTTTATTATTATTATTATTATTTTATTTTGAATGGGGCGAAAGGGGGATGATTTAAACTTTTATACTTTTTTAATTTTTTAAATATTTTTAAAAACATTTTTTTTACACTTTTTGCATGCTTCAATAGTCTCCATAGGAGACTAGAAGCAGCATTTGTCTGATCGCCTCTGCTACATAGAGGTGATCAGCAGATCACCTCTATGTAACACAAATGCTCCTGTACTATGAGCGTCGACCACTAGGTGGCGCTCATAGCGATCTTTACATGACAACCACTGGGGTCTGCTGCAGACCCAGGGTTGTCATGCCCACGCATCGATGACCCGTGATCACGTGACGCGGTCACCGATGGGCGGGGTAAGTGACGGGTTGCAGCACTGTTAAATGTTAACAGCCGCGGGTGGATCGCAATTCCACCCGCTGCTGTTGCGGGCACACGTCAGCTGTATAAATCAGCTGACATGTGCCCCGTTCATTTCAGGCTCACCGCCCGAGCCTGCGCTAAACAGGGGATGACAGCTTGGTGTGTACTATTACGCCTCAGGCTGTAAAGGGGTTAATAAGAGGTGATTTGAACTTTTGTGTTTTTTTTATATTTTTTAACACTTTTTTTCCCCAATATTTGCCGCATTTGTTAGTCCCCCTAGGGGACTTGAAGCTGCGATCATCCGATCATCAGCAATGCTATGTATAGTAAAAATCACTGTCTCCTATCAATGCCAGCCACGGCTGGCTTTCACAGGAGGATCGTAATGACAGACACAGCCGGCTGTCATGAAAAGCCATTTGCGCTCCACGATCACATCATGAGCGTGACGATGGGCGCATATAATGTCCGGCCTCCATTGCATTGTTAAATGCCGCTGTGAGAGATTAACAGTGGGATTTAACAGCTGCGGGCAGAGCTCCGCACATTACATCAGCCATCATGTGCGGAAAATATTCAAGCTCGGCGTACATCATATGTTGTGAAGGGGTAAGAGATTATTTTTACTTTAAAAGTTCATTTTTTTTCCTTTAAATAGATTTCATATATTGAAAGAGACGAATCAGAATATCATTAGAGTAATTATTCAGCTTTACAATGTGGACTGCGTCCACGTAATATAAAAGCCACTAAGAAGTATTTGTATGTACACAGATATTAATGTCAGATTGGTGACGGCCGTACTTACCATTAGGATTAGCCCTACTCTTTATATCTTCATCCATGGAATCTGGTCTTGTAACATCTCTCCAGAAATTATTCTTTTTCACATATCTTTAAAATGATAAAACAGAAGTCACTGTTATAAAAACATATATTTTTCTTCATCTATTTTATCTATCCCTATCTGCAGTAATTTGTGGAGCAATTTTTTTAATATTGTACAGAAAAGTCCATTGTGCTCCCAGCAGGTCAGACCCAGTTTATGAGCCACTAAACATCCACACTAGATTATATCATTTACTGCATCGTGTGATGACCTGAAGATGTGATATTTCTTATACAGACTCCCGGGTAGCCCATAAATCATTATAAGACTTACCCATATATGATGGAACAGATGACACCAAAGAAAAATCCAGAGAAGAAGATGATGGCAGCAGGCATGGGAAACCTACTAAAGTAATCTAGTGGAAGAAAAGATCAAGAACATGTAAGATATTTAAAGCTACTAATATATACATTATATTTTGCATCTCATTTATGTACCCAGACCTAGAACCATTCCTAGTTGGAGAAATTCCACAATTACCATAAATTTGTAATTATTTCCCCAAAAACTATTGATGAAGTCACACACATGAAGATCAGAGACACGTGACTTGTTTTTCGCTCAGAGTGGATTCCCATTCAAGTTTACAATGTGTTTGAGAGCCTGGAATAGGGAATACACGATGGGAGAAGACTGCAAACATTACAAGTAGCACATGAAGAATCCTCCATGAAATGTATCATCTGACTTATTAATGTGGCACCCCAGGGGTCTGGTCTCCACAGTAATAGCAATGTTATGTCTGAGAGCAGGTGGGAGGTCTCTTGGTCAGGAATCCTATGCATGCCACACCTCCTGCCCAGTCCTGGGAGGGGAAGAACTTCCCCTATATAAAGCTGGGGCTGAGGCAGGGTTAGTGAGTAGAGTAGAGAGAAGAAGAGAAGCAGCTATAGGAAAGAGAGATCAGGAGCTCTGGGGAAGTCGTGCTAAAAGGAATCAGGGGCTGGCAGCTGAAGAGCTCGCCCTGATTGAAGAGTTACCACCGGACCCGGAGTCCGAGGCTGTGGGGATTAACCCAGACCCAGCAGCAGAAACCGCCCGGCAGGGGATTTCAGGTCCTCTGGCCAAGAAACCCGAAGGCACGGTCACACGCGTGGGACCAGCACCGCCGTCGTGGAGCGGAAGCCACTAGAAGGCCCCGAGTCACCGGCCATACGGGTGAGCACCACACGGTACACTCAGGGACGTGGGCTACTTTTACCCGCCTCTAGCAAGGTAGCCAGAAGAGTACAATTAGTTGGGGAGGCCTACAACTCCGCCTGGCCAGGGGAGATCCCATCTGCTCAAAGACTGACCAGGCCCCGATCGCTAGCCAGTACTCCGGGAGGGTCTATCTTTATCACCAGTAAAGACCCTGAACTACACCGCATCGTCTCTGAGTGGTTCCTGCTACCCCCATCATCCACGTCGGCTGCCCTGAGGCCATACCCCTCCCGTTGGGGGTTATACCATCTACGCTGCACAATCGTACCACCGGCCTCAGCGGTCTGCCCTGCAGCGGCAGCTCCATAGCTGCATTCAACGGGTGGCGTAGTCGTCCAACATCTACTGCTAATACTCAGCCACACAGTTTGACTCCCTGGGCACGGACCGGGTCACCGCCACGAAACTACTACCCCCAACAGGCCCGGCTCCGGGTAGTCCCCGCGTGCGCAACGCTACACTAAGTAGGCCCAGGGGCGCGTCAACTTTTGGCGTAGTCGGCAGGATCTCGTGCCCGCAACCACCGGGTACTGCGTGCCTGAAAAAGACTGTTCAAACTTACCAGTGGTGAAGATTCCCGCCATCCGGCGCCATTTTCAGCCTTCTTCCCGCCTTCCGTGGAGTTTTCCCGCCGTTGGACGCCATCTTGAAGACGCCGCGCAGGAAGAAGAGGGGCGTGGACTCCAAAAGCGCGCGAGAACTGAAGCCCCGCCTCACGTCCAGACGTCGCGTAAGGTCCTGGAAGGAGCCCAGCAGACGCTGACGTCACAGGAGCGCGACGGAAGGTCCTCAACCCTGACGATCCACTGCGGAGCCGCGGCCTACGGAAGAGGATCATCGCAAGGTAGGCCACGGTCCACTAGGGGGGGGAGAAAGATGTCGGATACGGAGGAGAGCTTCACTGCCTCAACCCCCGCCAGCGCCACCGCTGCTGCAGTCATGCCTTTCACCATGCCCTATATCCCGGGAGCAGCCTGGCTACCCCAATACTCAGGGGAGTCACATACCCTGAATGACTTTAGAGAAAAGCTGGATAGCCTCTTCCAGGTGTACCCCCTCACAGAGGAGCAAAAAGTGAGCATCCTGGTGGCCCAACTAACCGGGGCAGCCCAAAGGGAGGTAAAGTCCTGGCCACCTGGGAGGAGGACTGTCGCAGGGATACTAACCCGGCTGAGGGACACCTTTGATACCCGCACCTCAGCCGAGATTAAGCTTAGATTCTATGGGTGCAAGCAGCGAGCACATGAGAGTATAAGGGACTATGCACTAAACCTACAAGAGGCCCTGAGAGCCATTAAGCAGACCGACCCCGACAGCGTGGGAAACGAGGACAGGCTGTTGATCGAACAATTTATAGAGGGACTATATTGCAATGCCCACCGAACCCAGTTGCGGGCAATGGCCTTACAGGATCCTCATCTGGACTTTGCACAGTTCAAGGACAGAGCCATCCGGGTGCTCCGAGAACCGGCACCGGGTGGCGTGGTGACCCACAGGCGCCCTACTACCGCTTACCACCAGGAGGCGGCGCCCTTGTCGACAGGGCCTGTGGGAGCTGACGCGCAGGCTTTGAACAATGACCCGGCTCCAGACCTGCACCATCAGGTCCAAGAGCTAGCTAAAAGCGTTGCTGCGCTAACCCGAACTGTGCAGTCTTTACAGGTTTCCACTCCAGGGAAGATCCAGCTGGCATCCGGACCGGAGGACATCCCGTGGCGTCGACCAAGGAGGACCCCACCGGCCAGAGGAAGACCCAGCGACCGATACAACGAGGACGGACAACCCATCTGCCGCCGCTGCAATCAACCCGGACATATGGCAAGGTACTGTCCTTTAAACTGGCACAACCTGGGGTAGAGGGCCAACCCCCAGGAAAAAGATCACCAGGCCCATCGAGCTGGCGCGACAAATATGTGGGAGGACGTCCAGTCTTGCCTGTGGTACTGGATGGCATTCCTATGAGTGCCCTACTGGACACCGGGTCACAGGTCACCACCATCCCGTACGTGCTCTTCAAGCAGTACTGGAATGACTCGGATATAACCCGCTACCCTGACGACAACTTGAGTATTATTGCCAGCAATGGTCAACCCGTGCCGCAGATCGGATTTAAAGAGATGACCATTAAAATCGGTAGAGTCGAACTGGCAGCACAGGGACTGATCATTGTGGACATTGACAAGCGTGAGAGTCACCCAAAGATAACTCTAGGAACTAATGTGATTGAAAATTGTCTTGCAGAGGTGATTTTCATTTTACAGCAGGTTGCCAAGAACGCCAGCTCCGGCCAGCAGCGAGTGCTCCAGAAAGAGATCCGGGCACTGATGCAACGGCAACAAGTGGAACTCTCCGGCGGTGAGATTGGTAGCGTAAGAATGTGTGACCCTTTCCCTATTGCCATACCCTCGAAAAGTGAAATGATGATTTGGTGCCGGGCAGCTATTGGTCTGAGAGGTAGAGATTACCAGGCCATGGTAGAGCCAGTTTACTCAGACAGTAGGCCCACCATTTTGACAGCCCAGGGGGTAGTTGATGTACGCCATGGGAGGGTACCCGTTCGCATAATAAATATTGGGAAAAGGGAAGTATACCTGCCCCGGTATGCTACGCTAGCCAAATTATATACTATCAACCAAAATTCTATACAGTCTGTGGAACCCTTGCCTCCATCTCATCCGGAGGAAGGTAACGGCTCTGAGAAAATAATGGAGGATTGGTGTCAGCAACTACATTTGGGTACTGACTCCACTCCCTCCCACCAGAAACAGGGAGTCTACCGGGTGGTTCAAGAGTACGAGAGAGTGTTTAGTAAACACCCGTTAGACTTCGGGCGAGTCAAGGGGGTAGAACACCACATCCCCACGGGAGACCATCCTCCCATAAAAGAGAGGTATCGGCCCGTACCCCCTGCACACTACCAACACGCCAAGGGGATGCTTAGAGACATGAAGGAGGCTGGGGTAATCAGGGATAGCTGTAGCCCCTGGGCAGCTCCACTAGTCTTGGTCAAAAAGAAAGACAACACCATGAGAATGTGTGTAGATTACCGGAAAATTAACAGTATCACACACAAAGATGCGTACCCCTTACCAAGAATAGAGGAGTCTTTGGCTGCTTTAAAATCTGCTAACTTCTTCTCCACCTTGGATCTCACTAGCGGGTACTGGCAGGTTCCTGTAGCAGAGGCGGATCGGGAGAAGACCGCATTCACCACCCCGATGGGACTTAGCGAGTTTACCTGCATGCCGTTTGGACTCTGCAACGCACCAGGAACCTTCCAGCGACTGATGGAGTGCTGTCTGGGACACCGGAACTTTGAGACGGTCCTGTTATACCTGGACGATGTCATCGTCTACTCCAAGACCTACGAGGACCACATGAAGCACCTGGCGGAAGTGTTTGAAGCTCTGGCAAGTTACGGCCTAAAGGTGAAACCTTCCAAGTGTCACCTCCTGAAGCCAAAGGTGCAGTACCTGGGACACGTGGTGAGTGCTGACGGAGTGGCTCCCGACCCTGATAAGATCACCGCAATTAAGGAATGGCCAAGCCCCTCCAGCGTAAAGGAAGTGAGGCAGTTCCTCGGGTTGGTAGGCTACTACCGAAGATTCATTCCCGGTTTCACCAAAAAGGCAGCTCCTATGCAGGACCTCCTGATAGGCCAGTCCAGGAAGGCCAAGAACCAGAAGCCGCCCTTCAGATGGGAGAAGCTGGAAGAAGAGTCCTTCCGCCAGCTGAAGATGGCCCTCACGGGGGATGAAATCCTGGCGTACCCGGATTACAGCCAGCCCTTTATCCTCTACACCGACGCCAGTAACATCGGGCTAGGAGCCGTACTATCCCAGATCCAGCAGGGGAAAGAACGGGTAATTGCTTACGCCAGCCGAAAACTGCGACCCACCGAAAGAAACCCTGAGAATTACAGCTCATTTAAGCTAGAGTTCCTGGCAGTGGTGTGGGCAGTCACCGAACGCTTTAAGCACTACCTCGCTTCTTCCCGGTTCACCGTGTACACGGATAACAACCCGTTGACACACCTGGACACTGCAAGACTCGGTGCCCTAGAGCAGAGATGGATGGCCCGCTTGTCCAACTATGAGTTTACAATCAAATACCGGGCAGGACGCTCCAATACCAACGCAGACGCCCTGTCCAGGATGCCAAACCTACCGGACGTAGGGGAAGATTCAGAGGAACTGGAAGAAGTTGAGCTCCCCGCGTTCCACCGTCATGGGACTATCCAGTATTCCCACCGTGTAAGAAGTAAGCAAACCGCTACGTTCAACCCCTTACCTCATTACAACTGGGTGGAGACGCAAGACAGTGACCCTGCCGTCCGTCTGGTAAAGGAGATGCTGACTCGGCCAGATGCACGCCTTGACCCAGACGCTCCAGAGGAAGCCAAGCAACTGTGGGCTGAGAAGAGTCGACTGTTCCTTTATAAGGGAAAGTTGTGCCGCAGAATGGTTAACTCCCGGACGCATGAACTAATCTGGCAAGTAGTGGTGCCAAGAAGAGACGCAGCTATGGTGATGGAGGCATACCACGATGGAGCTGGGCACTTCGGATGGAAGAAGCTGGAGTTCCTGCTGCGCGGGCGGTTCCATTGGGTAGGCATGAGAGGAACCATCGAGAGGTGGTGCAGAGACTGTGGCCCATGCAACCTAAGAAGGAGGGACCGTGCCAGCCAGAAGACTCCCCTGCAGTCCATCATCACCAGACAGCCGTTGGAACTGGTAGCCTTGGATCATGTAAAACTGACCCCAAGCAGAAGTGGCTATGTCTACGCGTTAACCATCGTGGATCACTACTCCCGGTTCTTGGTTGTCGTCCCCGTCAAGGACTTAACGGCTCAAACAGCAGCTAGAGCCTTCCAGCAGCACTTCTGCCGTCCGCACGGATACCCGGAGCAGGTGCTGACGGACCAGGGGCCTGCCTTTGAAGCGGAAGTCTTCCAGGAGTTCTGCACCCTGTATGGCTGCCGGAAGATTAGAACAACACCCTATCACCCGCAAACTAATGGACTTTGTGAGAAAATGAACCAGGTGGTGATAGATCTTCTGAAAACATTGCCCCTGGAAGAACGTAGTCTGTGGCCTGAAAAGCTGCCCGACCTGGTGGACCTATACAACCACATCCCTGTAGGTTCCACCAACTGTACCCCGGCTTACCTAATGAGGGCAAGACCTGGTAAGCTTCCTGTTGATCTGGAGATGGGAGTCCTGACACCCGAGGACACTTCACCAGAAGCAGACTGGGACACAGAGAGGCAGCAGCAATACCGAAAAGTACAGGAGAGCGTGGCGCGTAGTCTCTGTCAAGCTAGGGAAAGACAAGAGAAAACTTACAACCAGTATGCTCCCGCTGTTCCCCTGGTGCCCGGAGAGCAGGTCTTGAAGAGGAAAAGACGGCTCCACAAGTTGGACGACCAATGGGAGAAGGACCCGTACACCGTACTGCCCTCAAGCCACGACAACCCGAAGATCTGTACAATCAGTAAAGACGGAGGGGAAACCACAGCCATTGTATCCCGGGATCACCTAAAGAAGTGTCCCGAACAGCTACGGAACCCTGAAGAGGAACAAGAGGACCCTCGACCCGTAGAGGAAAGGGAAGATATGGTTAGTACTGTGCTCGGAGACTTCCCTCGGTCTTGGACTCAAGTCAATGATGCTGTTGTGGTACCTGTCCTCACGTTCCTCCAACCAGCATCCCAAGTGCCTACGGAGACGCAGGTAGAACTGGAAGAACAGCCGGTCCAGGAGGCAGAAGGCCCCACACAAGCAGACCAGGAAAATCAACCCTCTGCTTATAGTGAGCCTGCCATACCCCTAGTGAGCCAAAGAGTCCGTAGACGGCTGCCCAGTTTACCCTTGACAGCTCCTATACCCTGTAGCTCAGGACCAATCAACCAGCTCCGAAGGTCCACTAGGGTCACTATAGGGCAGCTGCCCATACGGTGGAGGATCTAAATATTCAAGCTATTTTATTAATGTTTACCTGTTTATTGTTGCTTGTGGATAATTATGTGTTTCTAGTTAATTGTAGGAGTCTTTGGTGGATTTACCGGGAATCCTTTGTGCATATAGTTGGAGCGTAACCCAGGACGGACTAAAGACTGTTAAGGACTCGGGGCAGGACAGACCCCTACCTGGTTACGTCTCCCTGTGTTGGTGAAATGGACACCCTTGTTTTCCTCAAAAGTTACACCCGGTTGCGGACACGCCGTGACCACCTTATGTGTTGTCTCTATTAGAATGTTATTGTTTGCACCTTGTTATGTTTACAAAAGTATGTTTAGTCCCGGAGTACTAACTTTCACTAGGGGGGAATGTGGCACCCCAGGGGTCTGGTCTCCACAGTAATAGCAATGTTATGTCTGAGAGCAGGTGGGAGGTCTCTTGGTCAGGAATCCTATGCATGCCACACCTCCTGCCCAGTCCTGGGAGGGGAAGAACTTGCCCTATATAAAGCTGGGGCTGAGGCAGGGTTAGTGAGTAGAGTAGAGAGAAGAAGAGAAGCAGCTATAGGAAAGAGAGATCAGGAGCTCTGGGGAAGTCGTGCTAAAAGGAATCAGGGGCTGGCAGCTGAAGAGCTCGCCCTGATTGAAGAGTTACCACCGGACCCGGAGTCCGAGGCTGTGGGGATTAACCCAGACCCAGCAGCAGAAACCGCCCGGCAGGGGATTTCAGGTCCTCTGGCCAAGAAACCCGAAGGCACGGTCACACGCGTGGGACCAGCACCGCCGTCGTGGAGCGGAAGCCACTAGAAGGCCCCGAGTCACCGGCCATACGGGTGAGCACCACACGGTACACTCAGGGACGTGGGCTACTTTTACCCGCCTCTAGCAAGGTAGCCAGAAGAGTACAATTAGTTGGGGAGGCCTACAACTCCGCCTGGCCAGGGGAGATCCCATCTGCTCAAAGACTGACCAGGCCCCGATCGCTAGCCAGTACTCCGGGAGGGTCTATCTTTATCACCAGTAAAGACCCTGAACTACACCGCATCGTCTCTGAGTGGTTCCTGCTACCCCCATCATCCACGTCGGCTGCCCTGAGGCCATACCCCTCCCGTTGGGGGTTATACCATCTACGCTGCACAATCGTACCACCGGCCTCAGCGGTCTGCCCTGCAGCGGCAGCTCCATAGCTGCATTCAACGGGTGGCGTAGTTGTCCAACATCTACTGCTAATACTCAGCCACACAGTTTGACTCCCTGGGCACAGACCGGGTCACCGCCACGAAACTACTACCCCCAACAGGCCCGGCTCCGGGTAGTACCCGCGTGCGCAACGCTACACTAAGTAGGCCCAGGGGCGCGTCATTAACAATAACCCCATATTGGCTGAATATCCGGTACAGCACTTACCTGCAGGGATCAAGGCCCTGAAATCATGGTGGCTCGTGTTGATAGGAGCGCCCTCCGCAGATGCTATTAGCACACTCACAAATAGAAGAAATCTAAACAGCATTTTAGCCTGGAGGAATATTGCGTCTTGTGTAATCCACAGTCAGCCTCTCCAGACAAAGCCTTTTCCTGTAGCGTCACTCACTATAACCCCACAGCCAGTGACATCACAATGGTGACCTCATTGTGACATCACGGGGAGCGGAACACGAGTGATGTCACAATGGGCCAGATACCTGTAACCACTAAAGATGAAGCAGCTTCATCCCTCTTTATGTGATTCCTAATATTACTAGCAGGGGTGAACATAGAAATCATGAGCCCTCCACTTAAAAAAACGTAAAAAACTTGATATTCAGCAGGGTCACTGAAGAGCATATCTCACATCTTTGCAGCCCTTACAAAGTCATTTCCTCCTACTGAAGCCCCTAAATTACCCTTTCATTGCCCCCATAAAGTATTATGCCAACTATAGTTTCCCCCCAAAACACAAGTATGATATCCCCACAGTGAATTCTTCCATAGTACCCTCCACACACGGTATGATGACTGTACTCCCCTTCCCCGGCAAAGTATGGCGACCCCCAACACAACATGATGCCCCCAACTGTGTTCGTAACAAAGCCCTCCATACAGAATAATGGCCCCCACACACCTCCACTCAGTATGATGGCCCCAATACAACCATCCACACTGTATAATGGCCCACCACTAGCCCTCCAAACAGCATACTGACCCCCACTCAGCCCTATACAGAGTATTATTGAACCCCTCAAAAAAACTTTTACACTGTATAATTGCTTGCATACAGTATATTGGCCCACACATAGCCCTCCAAACAATATAAAAGCCCTTACATAGCCCTCCAAACAGTATAATCGCCCCCAGCATAGTCCTGCAAACAGTATAATCGCCCCCGTATAGTCCTGACAACCATATAATGGCCCCCCACATATACCTTCAAATAGTATGATGCCCTCCCCTACATAGATATACTGTTAGAACCTTGCTCTTAGGTTTTTTCTATTGTTGGTCACATGACCTTGTTTGGCCTATTTAGTCCTGCTCCGTCCTTCTGGCTTTGCTGGACTTCATTGTATTTCTACTTTCTAGCTAGCCTGTGCTCTGTATCTAACTCTGTTAGTTTGCTTGGTCTACGGACCTCTATGTTCTATATATTTTGTTTGTTCGTCTGTCTGCTACTATTTCTGTTAGGAGGTGTCCCATTTTCCTCCCAGTCCTTAGTACTTGTAGGGATTCCTTCCCCACATCTATAGGTCTCCGTACAGACTAGCTTAGGACTTTAGCAGGTCTGATCGCAGGATCAGGTCCCCTGTTACATCGTAGGGATTAAGCTGAGTTCTATCGTAGGGACAGATCTCCTCTCTTTCCTTAGCTCTGGTAGCAGAACATAACAGTAAGTCCAGCCCAGCAAATGCTCTAAGGAAAGATTTTTTCTGTTCCATCATGGTGTCGGTTCTGGATTTGGCTAAACACCTGCAGGGACTCTCTTTGGAGGTGACCGAGCTCCGTCAGCACGTGAGTAACTGTCCTGGAGCACATTTCTTGGAGCCTAAGGTACGTTTGCCGGATTTATTTTTTGGTGAACACCGAGAATTTTTTTCATTTAAAAATGCTTGCTTATTGTATTTTCGTTTGAGACCCAGGTCCTCTGGGGATGACTCCCAGCGCATAGGGTTTATAATGTCACTTTTGCGCAAAGAGCCTCAGGAGTGGGCCTTTTCTTTGCAACCTAGTGATACATGCTTCAGTTCAGTGGATAGTTTTTTTTCTGCTTTGGGACTATTATATGATGATCCTGACCGTGTCTCATCAGCTGAGACTGAGTTAAGACGTTTGAGACAGGGATCAGGTAATGTGGAAAAATATTGTACTCATTTCCGTCGATGGTCTACTCAAACAGGGTGGAACGATTCTGCTCTGAAAAGTCTATTTCTTGCTGGGCTCAGTGAAAGGGTTAAAGACCTGCTAATTGCTTATCCTACACCTGAAGATTTGCAACAGGCTATGCAATTAGCTATACGGGTGGATAGGAGACTGCGTGCAAGGGTTAATGAGAGCAAATCCTCTGCTTTGTCAGTTTCTGGTTATGAGAATGTGTGTACTAAGGGTTAATGAGAGCAAATCCTCTGCTTTGTCTGTTTCTGGTTATGAGAATGTGTGTACTAACAGTGGTGAATCGATGGAGATTGGAGTGATGGCACCTCGCTCTCAAGAAAAAGATCGCAGATTTTCTGAAGGCTTGTGTTTCTATTGCGGAAAATCTGGTCTTTTGATTAAAGACTGTGTGCTTCGTATCAAGAAAGAAAAAAAAATGGTCAGTCATGCCCGTATTGCCTGTTTAAATTCCAAGGGTGTATTTTTAGCTGCTTCCACGATTGCTCAGGAAAAATTAATGGAATTTTGGGTGTTTGTTGATTGTGGGTCTACTCTGAATGTTATTGATGGGGGATTCTTGGAAAGACTCAATTTAAAACCCGAACTTTTATCATCCCCCATTGCTGTGGTTTCTGTGGATGGTTCCCCTTTGAAGAATATTACTCTCAAGGTCTGTGAATTTCCTTTCACTATTAATGGTGTTCACCATGAGAAATTGGATTTGGTAGTGTTGAATAACTTGCCTTCTCCAGTAATATTGGGATTGCCCTGGTTAAAATTTCACAATCCTGTACTGGATTGGTCTACCAGTGAAATTAAATCCTGGAGCCATAAATGTTATGACAAGTGTTGTAACGGGCGTATTGCAGCTTTGGATAGGGGAGAATTGCCTGTTCCTATTCAGGATTTTTGGAGAGTTTTTTCTGAGAAGGAATCGCAGGTTTTGCCTCCCCATAGAGACTATGATTGTTCTATTGAATTTGTCCCTGGAGCGACTCTTCCTAAAAGTCGTTTATTTAACCTTACTATTCCTGAGAGAAAGGCTTTGGAGGAATACATACAGACAAGTTTGGCCACCGGTCACATTAGGCCCTCTAAGTCTCCTGTGGCGGTTGGATTTTTTTTTGTAAAAAAAAAGGACGGCGGTTTACGTCCTTGTCTGGATTTTCGTGAGATTAACAAAATTACTGTACGCAATCCTTACCCACTGCCATTGATTCCTGATCTGTTTAACCAGTTAATGGGGGCCAAGTGGTTCTCTAAAATTGACCTTAAGGGGGCATACAATCTGTTGCGCATGAAGGAGGGTGACGAATGGAAGACTGCTTTTAACACTCCTGTGGGTCATTTTGAGAATCTGGTTATGCCTTTTGGTCTTACTAATGCTCCTGCATTTTTTCAGAATCTTATTAATGACATCCTTAGACCTTTGATCGGCAAAAATGTGGTTGTGTATTTGGATGACATTTTGATTTATTCGCCGGATTTGGAGTCTCATTGGCAGAGCGTACGTGAGGTATTACAGTTATTAATGGACAATTCGCTTTTTGCTAAGCTGGAGAAATGTGAGTTCGCTGTACAGAGAATTAGTTTTTTGGGCTACATTATCTCCAGCGAAGGTTTTGAGATGGACCCGATTAAAGTTCAAGCTGTACAGGAATGGCCTAGGCCTATTGGTTTGAAATCGATACAGAGGTTTTTAGGTTTTGCCAATTATTACAGAAAATTCATAAAAAAAATTTCTAGTATTGTCAAACCTCTGACCGATCTCACCAGGAAAGGTGCTGATGCGGTTCAGTGGTCTTCTGAGGCCATTGAAGCTTTTGTGTATCTCAAGGAGAGGTTCACCTCTGCTCCCATCCTTATGCAGCCTGATGTGACTAAGCCGTTTTTGGTTGAGGTTGATGCTTCCTCTGTGGGGGTTGGTGCAGTATTGTCTCAGGATAACGGGGATGGATTACATCCCTGTGCCTTTTTTTCAAAAAATTTTTCGGAGACTGAACTGAATTACGATATTGGTAATCGGGAATTATTGGCTATTAAACTCGCATTTGAACACTGGCGCCACTTCTTGGAAGGTGCGGAATTTCCCGTTCAGGTTCTTACGGATCATAAAAATCTGATATATCTTGATGCTGCCAAGCGCCTGAATGCCCGTCAGGCTAGGTGGGCACTGTTTTTCTCGCGGTTTAATTTCTCCGTTACTTACATCCCTGGTACTAAGAATGTTAAGGCGGATGCCTTGTCTCGCAGTTTTTCTCCCATAGTCGGTGCTGAGAAAGAGGAGAACATTTTACAAGAAGGTGTTGTGATAGCTGCTTTGGACTCCGTTTTGGAAGATGAGATTCTTAAAGCACAGGAGAATGCCCCATCTAACACTCCTCATGGGAGGTTGTTTGTGCCTGGGACCTTTAGGAGAGATTTGTTTGTTGAGTGTCACGAATCTCGGTTGGCAGGTCATCCCGGAATCTCTGAGACCAAGAGACTGGTGGGTCACAGTTTTTAGTGGCCTGGATGGCAGAAGGAAGTCATTAAGTGGGTGCGTCAATGTACTATATGTGCTAGATCTAAGTCCTCACATACTCCTGCTGCGGGGTTGCTTTGTCCTTTGGAGGTTCCCAGTGCTCCTTGCACACATTTGGCTATGGACTTTATAACTGACCTTCCCCCCTCTGAGGGTTTTACTGTCATCTGGGTGGTCGTGGACCGTTTTAGCAAGATGTGTCACTTGGTTCCCTTCGTCAAACTGCCCTGCGCTAAAACTCTCGCTAAGACCTTTGTCAAGGAAATTGTCAGACTTCATGGCGTTCCTACTGACATTGTTTCTGATAGGGGTCCTCAGTTCGTGGCTCGTTTTTGGCGTGCCTTTTGTGACAGGTTGGGAGTTCATTTGTCGTTCTCGTCCGGATATCATCCTGAATCTAATGGCCAGACAGAAAGGAAAAACCAGGATGTTGAGCAGTTCTTGCGTTGTTTTTTGGCAGACAATCAAGAGGGGTGGTCTGAGTTTCTGCCACTTGCTGAATTTGCTCTGAACAATCATACATCTTCTTCTGCTGGTTGTTCGCCTTTTTTTTGTTGTTCTGGGAGACATCCGTCGTTTGGATCGTTCTCCAAGTTGGGATCTGCCGTGCCTGAGGAGGAGAATTTTTCCGGTGATTTGGAGAGTTTGGACGGATGTGCGTGGTAATCTTCAGGAGGCCAACAGAAAATCTAAAGACTACTTTGATAGGAAACGACAGGAGGTTTTGTTCGCTGTTGGTGACATGGTTTGGTTGTCCTCTAGGAATCTGCGGTTGAGGATTCCTTCTAAGAAATTGGGTCCCAAGTTTGTAGGGCCCTTTAAGGTGCTTCAGGTTGTCAACCAATCTGCGGTTAGGTTGGAGGTTCCTACCTCCTGGAGAATTAATCCGGTATTTCATGTCTCTCTGTTGAAAAAAGCTGTTGTATCGGATTGGGACGCCTCTGCCTCTGTTCCTCCGGTGGTGGAGGACGGGGAATATGAAATTTCTCGCATCCTTAACTCTAGACAGTATAGAGGTAGTTTGCAGTATCTTGTGGCCTGGAAAGGTTTTGGACCCGAGGATAACTCTTGGGTGAGGTCGGATGATGTTTCCGCGTCCAGACTTATCAGAGCGTTTCACAGGAGATTTCCTGATAAGCCTGGTCCTAGGGGATCCGGAGGATCCTCTTAGAAGAGGGGGTACTGTTAGAACCTTACTCTTAGGTTTTTTCTATTGTTGGTCACATGACCTTGTTTGGCCTATTTAGTCCTGCTCCGCCCTTCTGGCTTTGCTGGACTTCATTGTATTTCTACTTTCTAGCTAGCCTGTGCTCTGTATCTAACTCTGTTAGTTTGCTTGGTCTACGGACCTCTATGTTCTATATATTTTGTTTGTTCGTCTGTCTGCTACTATTTCTGTTAGGAGGTGTCCCATTTTCCTCCCAGTCCTTAGTACTTGTAGGGATTCCTTCCCCACATCTATAGGTCTCCGTACAGACTAGCTTAGGACTTTAGCAGGTCTGATCGCAGGATCAGGTCCCCTGTTACATCGTAGGGATTAAGCTGAGTTCTATCGTAGGGACAGATCTCCTCTCTTTCCTTAGCTCTGGTAGCAGAACATAACATATACCATCAGTATAATGGCCCCCTTGTAGTCTTTCAAAAGTAATTAATGGCCCTTATATAGCCGTCCATATAGTATAATGGGCCCCACAGCCCAATATAGTTGGCCCCACACAGCCCTCCATACAGTAAAATGTGCCCCTCATAGCCCTCCATACAGTATTACGGGCACCACATAGTCCTCCATAAATAAAAAAAAATATTCACTACACCCCATTCCCCACTGCTCCAATCTCTACAGCGAGTCTTCTAACCCTCTGCACTGCTCAGCACAGGAGTTGCGATGTAGTGCAGACCACATGCTGCAGAGACTGGAGCAGTGGGGGAGCATTTATTTTTTTAATAAATGGTTAATTTTTGAGGCCATCATACTATGTGGCAGGCAATATTCTATTTCGAGGCCTGTGGGGGGCCAGTATACTGGGTAGAGGGTTGTGAACGGTGTTATTGTACTGTTTGGAGTGCTAGTGGGGGCACATTATAGCATGTCGAACAGTAAGGGGCAAAATTACTTTGTAAGGGCTGAAAAAATAGTATATGCTCTCCTGTGCTCCCATTGAGTAATTTTTTTTTGCAGGGGCCAATTAGGACTTTTGCCATGGGGCCCTATGATTTCTATGTACACTCCTGCCCGCAGAATCTACAGCAGAAGTTACATTGAAAATTGCAATGATATTATCAATTTAATTTCCAATGTGCAGACTGCTTAACGACCTTTGGTGACATCAGTCATGTGACCGTGATGTCACCATGGGTCCTGTGCAGGAGTTTACAACTGAAGGGAGAGACTGGTAAGTATTCTATAGTGTGAGTGTATGTGCTCTGTGCATTCTCATGTGTGCAGATGCTCTGCATATTCCAGTCATGTATATTTGTGTACTTTTTATACACGTTGCATATGTGTTTAGAACAGAAAAAAAACATGGAGTACAAAATGGCATAAAAAGTTAAAGTTTTATTTAGTCAATCTGTAAATAACTTACATTAATATATCCATAATATAAATATAATGCATGACAAAAAAATGCAATGTGCTGGAAGAAAAGCGCAGTCCCACCTGCAAGGGCATATCATACCCAAGCTAAAAGGATAGTCCATATACATAGTGTGGTATCTTTCCAGAGATATACTGGATAGAATAAGGCTATATATTCCAAGTGGAGCACGTACAAATGTTTAAATCAAACCCAGGTTCACCAGATGCTTACCACAATTGTATATGAGGTCCAGGGGGACGTAGAAGACAGGTGGCAAAGGTGTCTCAACACACCTGGACCTCATATACAATTGTGGAAAGCATCTGGTGAACCTAGGTTTGATTTTAACATTTGTATGTGCTCCACTTGGAATATATAGCCTTATTCTATCCAGTATATCTCTGGAAAGATACCACACTATGTATATGGACTATCCTTTTAGCTTGGGTATGATATGCCCTTGCAGGTGGGACTGCGCTTTTCTTCGAGCACATTGCACTTTTTTGTCATGCATTTATATTATGGATATATTAATTTAAGTTATTTGCAGATTGACTAAATAAAACTAACTTTTTATGCCATTTTGTACTCGTGTTTTTTTCTGTTCTAAATGCTATACGAGTAGGCTATTCTGGCTGACCCTGAATTTACCGGGGTCTCCGCCATTGTTTCTTTAAGATATGTTGGTCACTGTTTGTATGTTACAGATGTGTGCTCTGTATACAGATGTGTGTAACAGTATATCACATCCACATTTATATATACTGGAAGAGCAGACGAGCGTTCATTAGGTGTAAACATTGGCAATCGCCCATCAATAAGCAAACATGTTGCTCATTCATCGGGTGGTTGGATTGTGTATGATAGAACGAAAATCCTTCTCAGTAGCACATCGCCTGGTGTAAACTGCAGAGAACATGTGTATGGTGACAGATTGATCTACTAGTGATAGTTTTGTGCCATCATTCCTAGTCATCCAGTGTAAAGAGGCCAGAAAATAACTAATGAACGACTTCAATGTTGTCAATTGTGCTTGTTTAATGGCCTGAAATCAGCCCATGTAAATGCAACCTACATGTGTGTTAACATTTGGAGCCCCACTTTGTCTAAAAACTGGCTTTGAGCATGGGACCTGTGAGGAGCTGCCCACTTACTAAAGACTATGATACTTTTCCAGCAACGGACCACCATTTTTGTCAATATTATTATTGTGTTCTATTAGTGATTTACTTGTTATGTTTTATATAGTTCTGCTTACTTGTCAGTATGTAAGATTCACTTGTAAAATGTCCAGCATTCCACTAATCTCATCTTTATCTCAGGAGTTCATTGTTTCAACAGCCAATAATCTCAATAGGTGAGTGTAGATTGAGACACAGTGGAGCCATAACCACAGTGGGTCTTACAGGCGATCTCAGATGAAGGCTTCTAGATATTCTTCATTGTTTTAGCGAACAGTGAATGTTTAAGGGGGAGAGTGTGATCACTTCTGACCTGGGAGGGGACTGATCCGAGTGGAAGAAAGTGGAGACATGTTTTACGGAGATGTGTGGAAGGATTGAAGAAAGAGGATGGAGACCGTGGACTTGGAAGGATGAATGGATAAACATGTTACCATTATGGATTATGTCGTTTGGATTTACACTTTCTTAAAAGGACTGCTGCTACTGGATACCCGTGCTTTCATCGTTTTATCTGCCGTCTAGAGGATCATGGACTGTGGCTACAGACTATACTGGCTGGAGATACAAAATCTATGGGCCAACCAAAAGTTGGGAGACAGTGAGTATGGCCTTATACAAAGCCAGTGGAACTACTGAACCCAGATTGGGAACTTGAGGACTGAGAGAACTGTATTTTGGCCATTTACCTGGAATTGCTTTATTACCATGGCTGTGATCAATAAAATATTGTTGCATCGTTAACCTGCCTAGGTGACTACTTACAACCCACAACCTCAGATCTTTACAGGACCAAACTTTTTTTTGTGGAAAACTTTCCATGAAGTGTTTTACTCGATGGACTGATTTGGTTACATCTCCATTAGCATGCTAGTCATTTTGAGGAAAGGTGTACCAAGATAACACTGCCAACCCCTTAACACATGAGGGAATGGCCAATTCAACTTGAAAACCCCTCATGAAACCTAAGAAACTTTTGATGCTAACTGTTGTGCAGCCATTTTACATCTGCAGTTTGGCAATTAACCAATGATTTTGGGCAAGTCATAGGTCAATTACATGACTGCATTGTGGTTCAACATGTGACCAAAAATGTAACATGTTTGATAACACCCATTAGATGTTATGATATCTTAATGTGACAGCGTAGAATAACCTACATCAAGTTATCATAGTAGAAGAAACTTTTATTCTCTGGGCCATTTATTGTTGCTCTTTCTAGCACTGGCAGACAGAAGAGAGTCCTCGTGGAAGCACCGTAGTTCATCATAAAGTACAATTTTATCTGCTTTGGAGGTATAAGTGGGTCCCGTCCGTTACTGGATCCCTCTGCGGCTGCACCAATGGTAGGTCTTCCTTTGCTCCTCATGCAATTATCTGGTTAGAAACTTTAATACTGTGCCAGTCTGGCATTGAGACCATCTATGTGTAGAAGAGGTTTCTAGTACTATTGCTTTAACAGCAGAGTATATAGACTAAACTGCCATAGATCGGTCATTCCCACCATGTAAGACAGTGATATGTTGCTACTCACTACCACCACTTACAGATTATGGGAAGACAAGGAGGCATTTTAATAGTGTGCGCTAGGGTCACCCAGAACATAGTTAAAGGCAATATCACATTGCATCTACATAATCAGAGCATCTGCAATTCAACAGTACCAGCCAAGTTGGATAGACAGATCTAGATCCTACATGTAGGTAAAGTGACCTGCAGTGAGTGTTTTAAAATCCACAAAATATTGATCCTTCTACAGAAATTGCAAGACTCACCCTTTCCAATGAAGCCAATGTGCTCCTTATATTTTACATGTAACAAATGGATTTTTTGTGAACTGTTGTGACCGTTACCCAAAAAAGGTCTATGAATGCAATCAATGTACAACTTTTTTTGTCTAAATCTTTATTGGGGCATGAACCTTATTTGCACATTACTGTAAAGTCTCATAAAATCAACTAGCAAGGCGAGTATTACAGGTAGGAGTGCAAAATAGATGCTAGAACTCAGTTACGTTTATGATAAAGGAAGAGTCACACGAACTTATATCTCAACTTCTTTAATGGTGCTAACGCTTTGTTTTTTCAGCCAGATAGCCAAAACGACAATGCCAAGAACACTTCCAGCCATCACAGCCAAGACCCAGTTTAGTTCTTGATGCCCCTTTTCTTGGTATTATAGAACAGAAAGATGCCAGTTTATAGGTATTTGGCAAATCTGAACAAAAAAAAAGTAATGTTTCCACTCTGCATTACACCATCTTAGCCCTGCTTTTCCAGGCTTAGTCTATGGACCACCAGATGTTTAAGTCATATTACAGTTCTTGTTTTGCTGCTGTTAAAACTGACTAAATTAGATTATGAAGTGTAGATACCAAATTTAATATTCTCAAAATGTATTGGTCAAGACAACTTTATTGTAGTTCAGGCTCTGATGTTACACTTGGTGTGGGACATCTGCCAAGTTAGTGACATTACCTTCAATGAACTGTTCGTTGGCCTCCTGGTAACTCCCATCCATGTAGAGCCTAATGGGCCCATCTGCAGATACAGTCACCGACTCCCAATCTGCTGCAGCCCTTCTTCCTGGGGAAAAAAAATAAAATATTGTTTTCCTGGAATAATGAAACCCTAAGGTTTAATCTTGCGTTTTTGCTACAGAAAGTGCATACGTCTTGAAGGACATTTAGCCATACATGGGTTTTTTTGAAGATGGCACGCATACAGAAGCACTACAGTGGAAGTGTACCCGGAAAAGAATGATAAGTGGAAACTTACCAGCCCTCCTAATGATGCCTGACCTGGACGGTAAAAGGCAAATGTCTTTACAATAAAACACTGATAATTGAGTGGAAACTCCAGTGAAGCATCTTGTATAGTTAATGGCTGGGTCATGTAGTTGCCACCATCAAAAGGACACCTAATGAAGGAAAAGTTATATTTGGGGATTGTTAGAGTTAGGCAAGTGGTTTTAGGAAGACTTAATTTTATCTTACTCGCTTATATAGCATTATTAATTTTACAGTTTTACAGACATCGCTGTCCCCATTGAAGCTCACAATCAACACTCCCTATCAGTATGCCTTTGGAGTGCCAACTACCTGCCCAGCACAAAGCCATCACAGACCACTCCTGCTTCATGTCAGAGCAGCTGTTACTTGTAGCCTGTTCTCGACATCATGCTGTATTACTGCAGGGTGCCTACGTTACATCAGCTGTCAGCAGACTAAGTGTTTGTAAGTTTAGGCCCATGGGAGGTAAAAAAACAAACAAAAAAAACATGGATACTTTAATATTTGAGTATATAGTGTTGGGTTGTACAGATCTTACCCATCTACCAAGATTGGCCATTGTGGCAATTCTTGAGGGTTTATGGTGCCAGTTGCCCAGCACTGATTCAGCATTAGCGCCACTCCAGGGTCTCTCCTGTTTAGAATGCGAACTACAACATAAATGGAGTCCCTGAGCACTTTAGTAATAGGATAATCCCCATCATCATAATACTGTCTGTACTGATCATCTGTAGAGTAAAGCCAGAAGATAGAAAGTGGTTATTGCGTGGCAATGCAAAAGACAAGGTATATAACGTTAAATCCATACTTATGGCAATCCTCATTTCCAAGTTCAATGGTCCCAGACTGGCTACAGGTGATGGTGGAGGGAGGGTAAAGACTTCAACTCTCACTTGCAATGAGTCACTTGCAGTGAAACCACAGCGAATGTGCAGCCTAAAATAAAAATTTCTCATTAGAATTATCTGATAACTCTGTTCACTGCCTAGATGTGGCAGTGTCACATTTGGACCTGACACTTAATCACAACTAGTGTGGTAGCTACTGACTTCAGAAGTCTCAGGTAATCCTAACACCATCTGAACTTCAGTCATGATCTTAGAACTTGAGACATAAGGTCAAACAGACTAAAAAGTAATGAGAAATATTTAGATATTAAAGAGCAATTTTTGGGTATTTAAAAATGGAACCTTTTAAACTTTTTGTATTTGAGACTCTTACCCAAAAGTACTGTCTCTGGTTATGGACGAGCCTTTCCAAGTTCTCACGTCAATGTCAGCTGCCAAGTCATTCTCATAAACCACATCAACCTAACGGAGAATTTAATTTTACATGGAGAGAACCTAGAGATTTGGATAACAAGAGATCAGCACAGGGAATGCAGGAGAAGGTGCCCTAGTGAGAGTCACTTGAACTCTAGCTAGATGTGTTCTGCCAGTTACTTTACACCATTTGTTGACTTCACTTTACTACCTGTGAAGAATTTATAGTGACACCAAGAGTGGACCATCTTACTAAGACTTCCACAAATAGGGCACTTACAGTTTGTGTGGTCCCACAGGCTGACAATGGGAACCTGTAGAGCAGAAAAGCATTGTTTTGTGCAATAAGGTCACCTTCTGCTCCCCTGGCTCTGATGTTAAGATTAGTGATGGTAGAGTGACATATTTGGAAATAGCAACAGATAAAATGCCATCCCTGATAAAGTGGGCAGTAACTAGATGAGGGGAAAAAAACAAAGTTTAAGCGTTTAGTAAATAAAACCAAAGAGTAAAAATGCAATAAGTGTATACCTCTGTTCCCAAAATAGCATGGTGTCCTGGTGTCTGCTTGGTCATAACAGCAGCCATTTTGGAGACAAGCATCCTGGGATGGAGGGCTAACACATGTAAGCCTGTTTACTCTTGGAACATCTGAACACTCACTTGGGGATGGAGAATCCCCTACTAGGAAGTTAAGGGAGAATGGGTTTAGTGTCAAGGTGCACAGCCTATGGGCAAGCCATGTGATAGTTGCGAGGCATTTTCACAAAACACTCGTGTTTCTCATAGGATTTTCTGAATGTATCTAACATGTGGGTCCCACCTCTGGAACTCACATCTAAACTGGAGACCCCTAATCTCTATTCACTGCATCAGGTTAGAGCATGCCATTACCTCTCCAAACATACTCCTGCATTTCTGGAACCACTTCACATAGCAGGACTCCATTCTGGAGACAGATTCAAGACTCCCTTATTTGAGGCCTGAATACGAGACATTTCTAGCAAATCTCTTAGTTGTTAGAAGTGAGTCACACCTTTTAGTTTTAATAGTGACCCTTTAAGACATCAATTCCACTCATGACAAACCTCCAAAAGTAGAGAGTTAAGAAATTGGACACATCAGGTCTTCTTTCTGGTACACCTCCCATTCTCCAGTAGTGTTGACCTCCAGGAAGATAGTCATTATATAGTTATTGTCCTGTAATTATTAAGTCCAAGAGTTACTTTAATGTAATACCAGCAAATCACAGGAGCACAAGTTCCAAACTCAACTTCACGTACACATAAGGCAGTTTTCATATCATGGTATGTACACCAGACACATAAGCACAGGCCTAGACCACGTCCACACGTTGCATATTTTGCATTTTTCTTCTTCATGAAAACCTGGTTTTGGTAGTAAAGTAGTGATGCGCCCCCTGGGTCGTGGGGTAGTATTGGGGTAGTCACAGTGGCAGTGACCCAGTCCGTGGCCCAAGGAGGTCAAATAAAGAACAGTCAACTGGGGAAATAAAGATTTGGGGAAAAGTGTTGTGACGCCACCCGAGGTATGCGGCTATATGGGGCCTCCGCTGCGGTTCAGATCCACTGGGGCTGATGGTGATGCAGCTGAGATAGTGCAGCTCTCCACGGGCAGAGCTAAGCCCCAGGGCAGTATATCGGACTTGATGAGGTAGATGTTGTTGGCAGGGACAGTGTAGTGCAGGGCCGGTGACGCAGCAATAAATCAAGGACACAGTGGGGTGCAGTCTTCAGGCTTTAGGCTGTGTACCCACGATGCATTTTTTAAGCATTTCCGCAGCGGCAAAAATGCATGGTAGAAGGTCTGCCATGTTCCCCAATGATAATCCGCATGTGCTGTGCACATGCTGCGGAAATTTCCGCTGCGGATTATCATTGTGGAAAAAAACGCACCACTACCAGTTATTTTGCGGAAGTGCTGCATTTTCACCGCCATTGACTTGCATTAGAACACGTGCATTCCGCTTCACTAAATAAGGACATGCGGAATGCACGCGTTCCAATGTGCGGATGGTACCCAGGTGTGGAGGACAGGAGACTCTCCTCCGGACCCAGGTACCATAGAAATTGTGAAAAAAAGAATAAAATAAAAAATAAAGATTATATTTACCTTCTGGTGGCCCCCGCTGCACTCGTCCTTTCATGACGGCAGCTAGCGATGGACTGAAGGACCTGTGCTGACATCATAGTCATGTGACGGGTCACGCGACACTGACGTCGGCAGGTCCTTCAGAGTACCGCTGCCGGCAAGGGAGAACGGAGGGAAGCAAGACTGTGGGGGCCATCGGAAGGTAAGTATATATTTTTTTTACCAGTCTTTTACGGTCACACTTTATAAATCCATGCAGGTTGCATGGATTTATATAGTGTGACCAAGTTGACAAGCACTTTCCAAGTGATGCTAAAATCGCTTGGAAAGCGCTTGTCAACCCGCATGCGGAAATGCATGTGAAGAACGTTTCACTTCCACTTGTCCCTGGCAGGAAAACGCATGTACAATCCACATGTACAATCCGCATGTACAATCCGCATGCATTTTTTTCTGCCAGGGAAATGCAGAAACGCTCAGGAAAAAATCCAGAGCATTTCTGCATCGTGGGCACATAGCCGTACGCAGTTTCTCTTGAAAATGGCAATATCACAAACGTGGTAATGTATAGGCACACAGCAGGGTGTGGAAGTGAAGAAGTGCTATTTTTTTTTTGGAGGGTATATTTGGCTGGAATAGACTGTGGACACCATGTCACATTTGCAGAGTCCCTAAGGTGCTAAAAAAGCAGAAACCAATCACAAGTGACTCCATTTGGAAAACTAGACCCCTCAAGGATCTCATCAGTGGGTATGTGGAGCATTTTTAACCCAAATTTTATAAGATTGCACCATGAAAACGGAAAATTAAAGGGGAATAGAAAATGTTATTAATTTGTTATGCAAATTTTACTGAATGTAACATTTTAGCAGAAAAACCTTACATTTTCATAGCCCATTCGGTGAGGTAGTTTATGGGTCAAAAATGCTCACCGCACCCCTAGATGAATTCCTTTTGTGGAGTTTAGTTTCCCAAATTGGGGTTCACTTGTGGGTGTTTCTGCTTTTTTTGGCACCTCAAGGGCTCTGCAAATGCAATATGGTGTCCAAATTTGCTTTACTGTTTGACCACATGGCAGGGATTGGAAGTGAAGGAGCGCTATTCGGTTATTGTAGTGCAGATTTTGTTTGAATAGATTGTGGGTGCTATTAGTAGAGCCTCTGAGGTGCCAGAACAGCAAAAAAAAAAAATAAAGAATCCCCCCATTTTAGAAACTCCACGTCTCAAAGATGTTAGAATTCATCCATGGGTATAGTGAGTATTTTGAACACACATTGGGTCATGGAAAGTTGGAATGAGGCTATGTTCCCATGTTGAGCCTTTGGTGAGTTTTTGACAGTGCGTATTTTCAAAAAAATGCAAGTAACCTACACTGCTCAAAAAAGTAAAGGGAACACTTAAACAACAGAATATAACTCCAAGTAAATCAAACTTCTGTGAAATCAAACTGTCCACTTAGGAAGCAACAGTGATTGACAATCAATTTCACATGCTGTTGTGCAAATGGAATAGACAATAGATTGAAATTATTGGCAATTATCAAGACACACTCAATAAAGGAGTGGTTCTGCAGGTGGGGACCACAGACCACATTTCAGTACCAATGTTTTCTGGCTGATGTTTTGGTCACTTTTGAATGTTGGTTGTGCTTTCACACTCGTGGTAGCATAAGAAGGACTCTACAACCCACAGAAGTTACTCAGGTAGTGCAGCTCATCCAGGATGGCACATCAATGCGAGCTGTGGCAAGAAGGTTTGCTGTGTCTGTCAGCGTAGTGTCCAGAGGCTGGAGGCGCTACCAGGAGACAGGCCAATATAGCAGGAGACGTGGAGGGGGCGTCACGAGGGCAACAACCCAACAGCAGGACCGCTACCTCTACCTTTCTGCAAGGAGGAACAGGAGCAGCACTGCCAGAGCCCTGCAAAATGACCTCCAGCAGGCCAAAAATGTGCCTGTGTCTGCACAAACGGTTAGAAACCGACTCCATGAGGGTGGTATGAGGGCCCGACATCCACAGATGGGGGTTGTGCTCACAGCCCAACACCATGCAGGACACTTGGCATTTGCGATAGGACACCAGGATTGGCAAAGTCGAAACTGGCGCCCTGTGCTCTTCACAGATGAAAGCAGGTTCACACTGAGCACATGTGACAGACGTGACAGAGTCTAGAGACGACATGGAGAGCCTGCAACATCCTTCAGCATGACCAGTTTGGCAGTGGGTCAGTAATGGTGTGGGGTGGCATTTCTTTGGAGGGCCGCACAGCCCTCTATGTGCTCGCCAGAGGTATCCTGACTGCCATTAGGTACCGAGATGAGATCCTCAGACCCCTTGTGAGACCATATGCTGGTGCAGGTGGCCCTGGGTTCCTCCTAATGCAGGACAATGCCAGACCTCATGTGGCTGGAGTGTGTCAGCAGTTCCTGCAAGATGAAGGCATTGAAGCTATGGACTGGCCGGCCACGTTCCCCAGACTTGAATCCGATTGAGCACATCTGGGACATCATGTCTCGCTCCATCCACCAACGTCACATTGCACCACAGACTGTCCAGGAGTTGGCGGATGCTTTAGTCCAGGTCTGGGAGGAGATCCCACAGGAGACCATCTGCAACCTCATCAGGAGCATGCCCAGGTTACATCAAAGTTGGATCAGCCTGTAGTGTGTTTTTCCACTTTAATTTTGGGGGTGACTCCAAATCCAGGCCTCCATTGGTTAATAAATTTGATTTCCATTGATGATTTTTGTGTGATATTGTTGTCAGCACATTCAACTTTGTACAGAACAAAATATTCAATGAGAATATTTCATTCATTCAGATCTAGGATGTGTTATTTGAGTGTTCCCTTTATTTTTTTGAGCAGTGTATTTTAATGGGTGCAGAAAATATGTGGGAACATAGCCTTATACTTACCGATAATTCAGTTTACCATGACGGCACTGACATGAGATTGCCTTCTAGTCCTATTAGGATTTTTGGTCATCAGCTCCCATCAGTCTATGAATCCTGATCATTTTCCGACTATGAACTTGGGGTCATTGAATTTTGGACTGGTTTAAGATGAAGATAAAATCTCTATTAGTGTTGAGCGAGCATGTTCGACACTGCTCGGTACTCTCCCTCGAGCATCTCACTACTCGGGATGTTCGGTGAGCACCGAGCATTTCCGGGTTACTCTGACGGGAGCTCGGGTCTCCGCCCTGCACGTTTGGCACTCTTTACAGAGCCAATGAACATGCAGAGATTGCCAGCCAGTCACTGTAATGCCGCAGCCATGTTGTTTGTGGTCATTACAGTGATTGGCTGGCCGCACAGCGTCACCTCGAGTATTTAAAACCAGGCGCCACCATCTTGGACACAGCCGCCCGGGATCAGACAGTGTAGGGTCAGTGCTGCTGAGGTAGGGAGAGATATATAGTGCGAAATAGGTAGTGTAGGGTCTCTAAAGCCTGCCAAATCAAGCAAACAGTCCTTCTCAGGACTAATATCCATCCCAGATATCAGGCAGGCTGTATAGGAGACACAGTGGTTACACCAGCAAACGCAGCAGTACAGCCCTGTGTGCTCCTGTTGGTCAAATTGCTAGACTTATCCCTCGGTCTCAGGGGCCAGGAAAAATATTTATTTTTTTTCATTTAAATCCTGTATTTTTTTTTCCTCAATCAGACTGTACAAATTCACATCTTATTAACCTTTTGGTATTTCCCCCCCCAAAAAAAAAAAAAAAAATTGAGTGTGTCTGCGGCTGTTCAGACACCAATATATCTGTGTAAAAGAGTCTGGTGTAGGCCAGAGAAATAGAACTGTGGTTTTGCAGTTCCACGGGTCAAATCTCTGTATTATCCTGCTTTTGGCATTTTTTGCCGTAAAAAAAACAGTAATAGTGTCTCCCTGACTGTTCAGACACTAATGTATCTGTTTAAAAGAGTCTGGTGTAGGCCAGAGAAACAGAACTGTGGTTTTGCAGTTCCACGGGTCAAATCTCTGTATTATCCTGCTTTTGGCATTTTTTGCCGTAAAAAAAACTGTAATAGTGTCTCCCTGACTGTATAGACACAAATATATCTGTTTAAAAGAGTCTGGTGTAGGCCAGAGAAATAGAACTGTGATTTTGCAGTTCTACGGGTCAAATCTCTGTATTATCCTGCTTTTGGCATTTTTTGCCACAAAAAAAGCTGTAATAGTGTCTCCCTGACTGTTCAGACACAAATATATCTGTTTAAAAGAGTCTGGTGTAGGCCAGAGAAATAGAACTGTGGTTTTGCAGTTCCACGGGTCAGATCTCTGTATTATCCTGCTTTTGGCATTTTTTGCCGTAAAAAAAAACTGTAATAGTGTCTCCCTGACTGTTAAGACACCAATATATCTGTTTAAAAGAGTCTGGTGTAGGCCAGAGAAATAGAACTGTGGTTTTGCAGCTCCACGGGTCAAATCTCAGTATTATCCTGCTTTTGGCATTTTTTGCCATAAAAAAAACTGTAATAGTGTCTCCCTGACTGTTCAGACACCAATATATCTGTTTAAAAGAGTCTGGTGTAGGCCAGAGAAATAGAACTGTGGTTTTGCAGTTCCACGGGTCAAATCTCTGTATTATCCTGCTTTTGGCATTTCTTCTGTAAAAAAAAAAAACAGTAATAGTGTCTCCCTGACTGTTCAGACACAAATATATCTGTTTAAAAGAGTCTGGTGTAGGCCAGAAAAATAGAACTGTGGTTTTGCAGTTCCACGGGTCAAATCTCTGTATTATCCTGCTTTTGGCATCTTTTGCCGTAAAAAAAAAACTGTAATAGTGTCTCCCTGACTGTGCAGACACAAATATATCTGTTTAAAAGAGTCTGGTGCAGGCCAGAGAAATAGAACTGTGGTTTTGCAGTTCCACAGGGTCAAATCTCTGCATTATCCTGCTTTTGGCATTTTTTGCCGTAAAAAAAACTGTAATAGTGTCTCCCTGACTGTTCAGACACCAATATATCTGTTTAAGAGAGTCTGGTCAAGGCCAGAGAAATAAAGCTGTGGTTTTCCTCTTCCATGGTTCTAATCTCCTTTTTCTTACTGTTTTTCCACTGATAGTGCAAGTGTAAGCTATTTTACTTCATTTACAATGGGCAAGGTGCGTGGCAAGGGACGTGGAACTGGACGTTCTGGTGATGGTGCGTGTAGAGGACGGGGTCGTGGCCAAGGTGAAAATGTGCCACAACCAACAGCCACATCTTCTCGCTCCCACTTCTTGACCGAATTACTAGGGAAGCACACTACAACTCCAGTATTGCGAACTGATCAGTGTGAACAGGTTATTAATTGGATAGCAGATAATACTTCCAGTTACCTGGGCACCACCACCTCCGGTCTGTCTTTCACACGGTCAAGTTTTAGTAGCCGTGAGTCTCGACCGCATACTCCTCCTCACCCTGATGCTCCTTCCTCCCACCATGCCTAGTGTCATCAGACAGCAACTGATCCCACACTTGGACACTCTGAAGAGCTGTTCACTGGTCCATTTCCATATTTGTGCCACTCGCCTGCTCTGCTTGAAGTGATGGAGGAGGAGATCCCATGTAGCGATGCCCAAATATTTGAACAGCCACGGCCACAGGAAGTCGACGCTGGCAATTTGTCACAAGAGGTGGACGATGACGAGACACAATTGCCATGAAGTGAGGAGGAGGATCGTGGTGCGCAAGTGGAAGAGGAGGAGGTGGTGGATGATCTAGTAACTGATCCAATGTGGCAGGAGGACACGCAGAGCGAGGCCAGCAGCACACAGGGGGAGAGAGGCAGAGTACCCCAACAGGCAGGAAGAAGCAGTGTGGTGGCCGCAAAAAGAAGGCTGGCTACAGTTCTCCGTAACACCAACACGAGGGACGTTGCCAGTACAACCGGTAGGTCTTCCAGAGTCTGGAATTTTTTTAAAGACTCTGCTGATAACCCCAAAAAGGCCATTTGTACCACCTGCCATGCCAGCATCAGCAGGGGTGACAAAACTACCAGCCTGACCACCACCATCATGATCAGGCACATGGCAGCAAAGCACCCGACTTTGTGGGACGAACCCCAGGGCCCACGACCAGTGTCAGCGGGTGTCACCACTGCTTCTTCTGCTGTTGTGAGTGTAATAGAACCCCCTGTTGTGCGTGCAAGGCAATCCCCTGTCCATACTGCATGCAAAGATGCCCCCTCCTCTCAGTCTTCACTTGCTATGGCAGTTTCTCAAGAAACAGCATCAACGTCCACGTCCCACCGCAGCGTTCAATTGTCCATATCCCAGAGCTTTGAACGAAAGCGCAAATTCGCAGCCAACGCCCCACAGGCCACAGTCCTAAATTCGCACATTTCACGACTGCTTGCGTTGGAAATGCTGCCTTTTAGGCTGGTGGAGATGGAATCCTTCCGCAACCTTATGGCGGTGGCCGTCCCTTGGTACTCGGTCCCCAGCTGACACTATTTTGCCCGGTGTGCCATCCCCGAACTACACAAGCACGTGTCCCAAATCTGCCGTGCCCTCAACAATGCAGTTACTGGGAGAGTCCACCTGACAACGGACACGTGGACAAGTGCTTGTGGCCAGGGATGGTAGATCTCCCTGACGGCACACTGGGTAAACATAGTGGAAGCTGGGACCCAGTCGGACCTTGGAACGGAACACATCCTCCCCACACCGAGGATTGCGGGCCCTATGTCAGTCAGAGTTGCCCCCACAGTGTACAGCTCCTGCGCATCATCCTCCTCCTCCTCCTCATGTTCAGCCTCCATCTCAGATATCACCACATCAGTTACAAGCTGGAAGCACTGCAGTACTGCCTCAGCCAAGCGGCAACAGGCTGTGCTGAAACTGATAAGCTTAGGTGATAAACCTCACACTGCTTGTGAGTTGTGGACAGCTGTGAAAGAGCAGGCAGATCTGTAGCTGAGACCGCTGAACCCTTATCCAGGCATGCCTGGCTCATGTGCTTAACCTCGTGGTTCAGCGGTTTCTTAAATCGTACCCCGAGTTGCCAGATCTGTTCGTCAAAGTACGCTGCTTGTCAGCTCATTTTCGGAAGCTGTAGCTTCCGCTGCCCTTGCTGTGTTGCAGCAGCGTTTGCAGCTTTCGGCACTCCGACTGGTGTGTGATATCCCCACATGTTGGAACTCTACCCTCCACATCTTGCAAAGGATTTGTGAGCAGAAGAGAGCAGTTGCGGAGTACCAGCTGCAACAAGGCCGTCGATATTCAGGTCAGACTCCACACATAAGACCTCAGGAGTGGACCTGGATGACTGACATATGTACCATCCTGACAAACTTTGAGGAGTCCACCAAGATGGTGAGTGGCGATGATGCCATCATTAGCGTCAGCATCCCACTTGTCTGTCTTTTGCAACGCTCTCTGCAGAGAATTAAAGAGGAGGCATTGCAGCCAGAGTATGATGAGATGGATCAAGAAGCCGTAATGGGCGATTACACACAGCCCAGCCTCATCTCATCCCAACGTGCATTGGGGGACAATGAGGGAGAGGAGGAGGAGGAGGAAGAACAGGCGCTGGTATCATGCGCTGTAGACGGTAGTACCTGTACAACTGTCATTCAGTTGGTTCAGCGTGGGTGGCCTGAGGACAGGGGGGAGGAGGAGGAGAGCATGGTCAGTCGTCATCTTAGTGAGGACACAGAAGTCTTGCCCGTTACCAGTCTGGCACGCATGGCTGACTTTATGTTACGCTGCCTTAACCGTGACCCTCGCATTCTCAAAATGTTGCATGACAGTCATTACTGGTTGGTGACACTTTTAGACCCCCGCAACAAGGAGAACTTTTACTCTCTTATTCCTGAGGTGGAGAGGTCTACAAAAATGTGGCAGTACCAGAAGGCCCTTGCTGCAGAACTGTTAAAAAAATTCCCATCTGAACACGCTAGCGGCAGAGGTCACAGTTCGTTGCCCAACCAAGGAGCACAGGCGAGACAGACGAAACTCCAATCCAGCAGAGGCAGAGGAACGCTGTCAACATTCTGGGACAGTTTTCTGAGACCCGCCCAGCTTACAGGCCCTGAGGCGCGGGGTACTCTCACAAGGAGTGGAAAGTTTCAAAAGATGGTGAGGGAGTACCTTGCCGACTGTACCAGCGTCCTCCGTGATTCCTCTCTGCCTTTTAATTATTGGGTATCCAAGCTGGACACTTGGAATGAACTCGCTCTGTACGCCTTGGATGTCATGGCCTGCCCTGCCGTTAGCGTGTTATCGGAGCGTGTTTTTAGTGCCGCTGGGGGAATTATAACTGATAAGCGCACTCGCCTGTCAACTGGCAATGCTGACAAGCTGACCCTTATCAAAATGAACAAGGGCTGGATTGGGCCAGACTTCTCATCACCACCAAATGACAGCAGAGTAACATAAAGTTAAATCCACTGTGTTATTTTGGGAGGTGTATTCCCATGCACCGCGTCACACCCGCACATGGGTATACGCTTCCTCATTTCGACTGTATTATGCTCTTCTCCTTATCCTCAGTCTCCACCACCACTATACCACCAGGGTGATCGTGGTCCGTGTTGCCAGCATTGCAAGTTCCTCCGTCCTAATTTTTGGCAGCTTTTGCTTGGAAGGCATAGGCAAAGACTATGGGAGACCCACTCCCCAATAATGGGAATAATGTTTTTAATATGCTGTACTGCATGGCTCTTGTAAGGGTCATGAAAACCATCTTATTAAGCTACTGCGACCTCCACCACTTTTCCAAGAGGCATTAAAACCGTCTTGTTAAGCTACTGCGACCTCCACCACTTTTCCAAGGCGCATTGATATTGTCTTTTTATTCCACTGCGACCTCCACTATTCTTCCAAGGGGCATTAAAACCGTCTTGTTAAGCTACTGCGACCTCCACGTCTCTTCCAAGGGGTATTAAAACCGTCTTGTTAGGCTACTGCAACCTCCACGTCTCTTCCAAGGGGCATTAAAACCATCTTGTTAAGCTACTTCGACCTCCACGTCTCTTCCAAGGGGCATTAAAACCGTCTTGTTAAGCTACTGCGACATCCACCACTTTTCCAAGGGGCATTAAACCGTCTTGTTAAGCTACTGCGACCTCCACCACTTTTCCAAGGGGCATTAAAACCATCTTGTTAAGCTACTGCGACCTCCACTACTTTTCCAAGGGGCATTGATATTATCTTTTTATTCCACAGCAACATCCACCATTCTTCCACGGGGCATTAAAACCGTCTTGTTAAGCTACTGCGACCTCCACGTCTCTTCCAAGGGGCATTAAAACAGTCTTGTTAAGCTACTGCGACCTCCACCACTTTTCCAAGGGGCATTGATATTGTCTTTTTATTCCACTGCGACCTCCACAATTCTTCCAAGGGGCATTAAAACCGTCTTTTAAGCTACTGCAACCTCCACGTCTCTTCCAAGGGGCATTAAAACCGTCTTGTTAAGCTACTGCGACCTCCACGTGTCTTCCAAGGGGTATAAATAACGTCTTGTTAAGCTACTGCGACCTCCACCACTTTTCCAAGGGGCATTGATATTGTCTTTTTATTCCACTGCGACCTCCACTATTCTTCCAAGGGGCATTAAAACTGTCTTGTTAAGCTACTGCAACCTGCACGTCTCTTCCAAGGGGCATTAAAACCATCTTGTTAAGCTACTGCGACCTCCACGTCTCTTCCAATGGGCATTAAAACAGTCTTGTTAAGCTACTGCGACCTCCACCACTTTTCCAAGGGGCATTGATATTGTCTTTTTATTCCACTGTGACATCCACCATTCTTCCAAGGGGCATTAAAACCGTCTTGTTAAGCTACTGCGACCTCCACGTCCCTTCCAAAGGGCATTAAAACCATCTTGTTATGCTACTGCAACCTCCACGTCTCTTCCAAGGGGCATTAAAACCATCTTGTTAAGCTACTGCTACCTCCACGTCTCTTCCAAAGGACATTAAAACCGTCTTGTTAAGCTACTGCGACCTCCACCACTTTTCCAAGGGGCATTGATATTGTTTTTTTATTCCACTGCGACCTCCACCATTGTTCCAAGGGGCATTAAAAGTCTTGTTAAGCTACTGCGACCTCCACCACTTTTCCAAGGGGCATTAAAACCGTCTTGTTAAGCTACTGCGACCTCCACAACTTTTCCAAGGGGCATTGATATTGTCTTTTTATTCCACTGCGACCTCCACTATTCTTCCAAGGGGCATTAAAACCATCTTGTTAAGCTACTGCGACCTCCACGTCTCTTCCAAGAGGCATTAAAACCGTCTTGTTTAGCTACTGCAACCTCAACGTCTCTTCCAAAGGGCATTAAAACCATCTTGTTAAGCTACTGCGACCTCCACGTCTCTTCCAAGGGGCATTAAAACCGTCTTGTTAAGCTACTGCGACCTCCACCACTTTTCCAAAGGGCAATAAAACCGTCTTGTTAAGCTACTGCGACCTCCACCACTTTTCCAAGGGGCATTAAAACCGTCTTGTTAAGCTACTGCGACCTCCATCACTTTTCCAATGGACATTAATATTGTCTTTTTATTCCACTGCGACCTCCACCATTCTTCCAAGGGGCATTAAAACCGTCTTGTTAAGCTACTGCGACCTCCACCACTTTTCCAAGGGGCATTAAAACCGTCTTGTTAAGCTACTGCGACCTTCACCACTTTTCCAAGGGGCATTGATATTGTCTTTTTATTCCACTGCGACCTCCACCATTGTTCCAAGGGACATTAAAACCGTCTTGTTAAGCTACTGCGACCTCCACGTCTCTTCCAAGGGGCATTAAAACCGTCTTGTTAAGCTACTGCGACCTCCACCACTTTTCCAAGGGGCATTGATATTGTCTTTTTATTCCACTGCGACCTCCACTATTCTTCCAAGGGGCATTAAAACCGTATTGTTAAGCTACTGCAACCTGCACGACTCTTCCAAGGGGCATTAAAACCATCTTGTTACGCTACTGCGACCTCCACGTCTCTTCCAAGGGGCATTAAAACCGTCTTGTTAAGCTACTGTGACCTCCACCACTTTTCCAAGGGGCATTAAAACCGTCATGTTAAGCTACTGCGACAACCACTTTTCCATGGGGCATTGATATTGTCTTTTCATTACACTGCGACCTCCACCATTCTTCCAAGGGGCATTAAAACCATCTTGTTAAGCTACTGCGACCTCCACGTCTCTTCCAAGGGGCATTAAAACCGTCTTGTTAAGCTACTGCGACCTCCACCACTTTTCCAAGGGGCATTGATATTGTCTTTTTATTCCACAGCGACATCCACCATTCTTCCATGGGTCATTAAAACAGTCTTGTTAAGCTACTCCGACCTCCACGTCTCTTCCAAGGGGCATTAAAACCGTCTTGTTAAGCTACTGCGACCTCCACCACTTTTCCAAGCGGCATTGATATTGTCTTTTTATTCCACTGCGACCTCCATCATTCTTCCAAGGGGCATTAAAACCGTCTTTTAAGCTACTGTAACCTCCACGTCTCTTCCAAGGGGCATTAAAACCGTCTTGTTAAGCTACTGCGACCTCCACTACTTTTCCAAGGGGCATTAAAACCGTCTTGTAAAGCTACTGCGACCTCCACCACTTTTCCAAGGGGCATTGATATTGTCTTTTTATTCCACTGCGACCTCCACTATTCTTCCAAGGGGCATTAAAACCGTCTTCTTAAGCTACTGCAACCTGCACGTCTCTTCCAAGGGGCATTAAAACCATCTTGTTAGGCTACTGCGACCTCCACGTCTCTTCCAAGGGGCATTAAAACCGTCTTGTTGAGCTACTGCGACCTCCACCACTTTTCCAAGGGGCATTAAAACCGTCTTAAGCTACTGCGACCTCCACCACTTTTCCAAGGGGCATTAAAACCATCTTCTTAAGCTACTGCGACCTGCACCACTTTTCCAAGGGGCATTGATATTGTCTTTTTATTCCACTGCGACATCCACCATTCCTCCAAGGGGCATTAAAACAGTCTTGTTAAGCTACTGCGACCTGCACCACTTTTCCAAGGGGCTTTGATATTGTCTTTTTATTCCACTGCGACCTTCACCATTCTTCCAAGGGGCATTAAAACCGTCTTTTAAGCTACTGCAACCTCCACTTCTCTTTCAAGAGGCATTAAACCGTCTTGTTAAACTACTGCGACCTCCACCACTTTTCCAAGGGGCATTAAAAACGTCTTGTTAAGCTACTGCGACCTCCACCACTTTTCCAAGGGGTACTGATATTGTCTTTTTATTCCACTGCGACCTCCACCATTCTTCCAGGGGGCATTAAAACTGTCTTGTTAAGCTACTGCGACCTCCACTTCTCTTCCAAGGGACATTAAAACCGTCTTGTTAAGCTACTGCGACCTCCACCACTTTTCCAAGGGGCATTGATATTGTCTTTTTATTCCACTGCGACCTCCACTATTCTTCCAAGGGGCATTAAAACCGTCTTGTTAAGCTACTGCAACCTCCACGTCTCTTCCAAGAGGCATTAAAACCGTCTTGTTAAGCTACTGCTACCTCCACGTCTCTTCCAAGGGGCATTAAAACCGTCTTGTTAAGCTACTGCGACCTCCACCACTTTTCCAAAGGACATTAAAACCGACTTGTTAAGCTACTGCGACCTCCACCACTTTTCCAAGGGGCATTGATATTGTCTTTTTATTCCACTGCGACATCCACCATTCTTCCAAGGGGCATTAAAACCGTCTTTTAAGCTACTGCGACCTCCACGTCTCTTCCAAGGGGCATTAAAACCATCTTGTTAAGCTACTGCGACCTCCACGTCTCTTCTAAGGGGCATTAAAACCGTCTTGTTAAGCTACTGCGACCTCCACCACTTTTCCAAGGAGCATTAAAACCGTCTTGTTAAGCTAATGCGACCTCCACCACTTTTCCAAGGGGCATTAAAACCGTCTTGTTAAGCTACTGCGACCTCTACCACTTTTCCAAGGGGCATTGATATTGTCTTTTTATTCCACTGTGATCTCCACCATTCTTCCAAGGGGCATTAAAACTGTCTTGTTAAGCTACTGCGACCTCCACGTCTCTTCCAAGGGGCATTAAAACCGTCTTGTTAAGCTACTGCGACCTCCTCCACGTTTCCAAGGGGCATTGATATTGTCTTTTTATTCCACTGCAACCTCCACTATTCTTCCAAGGGGCATTAAAACTGTCTTGTTAAGCTACTGCGACCTCCACGTCTCTTCCAAGGGGCATTAAAACCGTCTTGTTAAGCTACAGCGACCTCCACCACTTTTCCAAGGGGCATTGATATTGTCTTTTATTCCACTGCGACCTCCACTATTCTTCCAAGGGGCATTAAAACCGTCTTGTTAAGCCACTGCAACCTCCACGTCTCTTCCAAGAGGCATTAAAACCGTCTTGTTAGGCTACTACGACCTCCACGTCTCTTCAAAGGGGCATTAAAACCGTCTTGTTAAGCTACTGCGACCTCCACCACTTTTCCAAGGGGCATTGATATTGTCTTTTTATTCCACTGCGACATCCACCATTCTTCCAAGGGGCATTAAAACCGTCTTGTTAAGCTACTGCGACCTCCACGTCTCTTCCAAAGGGCATTAAAACCATCTTGTTAAGCTACTGCAACCTCCACGTCTCTTCCAAGGGGCATTAAAACCATCTTGTTAAGCTACTGCTACCTCCACGTCTCTTCCAAGGGGCATTAAAACCGTCTTATTAAGCTACTGCGACCTCCACCACTTTTCCAAAGGACATTAAAACCGACTTGTTAAGCTACTGCGACCTCCACCACTTTTCCAAGGGGCATTGATATTGTCTTTTTATTCCACTGCGAAATCCACCATTCTTCCAAGGGGCATTAAAATCGTCTTTTAAGCTACTGCGACCTCCACGTCTCTTCCAAGGGGCATTAAAACCATCTTGTTAAGCTACTGCAACTAGAGATGAGCGTTGTTCTACTCGAACTGTTCGCCAATCTCAAATGCGAGCTGTTTTGGGCGGTGTTCGAGCCGTTCGGCGAACACGAACAATTTGAGAAAAATTCGGCTGTTCGAGGTTATGTTCGATAACTGTTCGTGCACCAAAATCATAACTGGATTTTTTCTCAGTAATGATGAAAATTAATGTTAATACGCAGTTTGAGTGTACAGCGGGGTGGGGGGAGGGGCAGGGGATGGATCTCTGCAGGAACAATGAAGATCTCCATTTTTTTTTCTCTTTCCCGCATTTGCAGTGGGGAGGTGCAATCTGTCAGCCTATCAGCAGCGCACACACGGAGCGAAGTGCTTTTTTTCACACAAGCAAGGGCATGTGTCATTGGCAGTGTATGTCACATGTCCTTGCCCTATAAGACCAAGCCATTTTCCCCGTCGCCACCATTTTCTCACTGCTGCAGCTGCGTGTTAGACGGCACCGCTGTTGCTGTGTGCGCTATACCTTGTTAATTTCAAGCCAATTTTCGCACAAATCTACAGATAGCTTGGGAGTAGGGAATAGTTGTGATTGCAGTCCTTTTAAGGACTAGGTTACAGCATTTCCTACGACTTTTATCAGGCAGGTCTGTGCTCTTAAATAGATAGATTGTGGGAGTAAAGACTAATTGTAATTGGAGTCCTTTTCAGGACTAGGTTACATCAGTTCCTATCAGTTTTTGCCAGGCAGGTCTGTGCCAGTGCTGTGCAAGTTTTTTTCACAGCATTTGGCTGAATCTAGCAAAGCTAATCCTTTTTGGCCTATTGCAGAGTGTGTTAGTCAGTGGAGTAGCCTATCTGTGTTGCAAGATATACCACCTGTGTATAGAATACCAATTTTTTACTGCACCTAGTGAAGTAAAATCTTTTGGGCATAGCATCATTCTATTAGTCCATCTATACTGACCTCCATCAGGTTGCAAATTGAATATAATTTTTTTCTGCATCTAGCTCTGAAAAAATATTGGGCTTCTAGCTGTGTGTGGGACTTGTTGTACTAGTCCATCTATACTGACCTCCATCAGGTTGCAAACTGCATATATTTTTTTCTTCATCTACCTCTGAAAAAATATTGGGCTTCTAGCTGTGTGTGGGACTTGTTCTATTAATCCATCTATACAGACCTCCATCAGGTTGCAAACTGAATATATTTTTTTCTGCATCTACCTCTGAAAAAATATTTGGTCTTCTAGCTGTGTGTGGGACTTGTTCTATTAGTCCATCTATACTGACCTCCATAAGGTTGCAAACTGAATATAATTTTTTTCTGCATCTACCTCTGAAAAAATATTTGGCCTTCTAGCTGTGTTTGGGACTTGTTCTATTAGCCCATCTATACTGACCTCCATAAGGTTGCAAACTGAATATAATTTTTTTCTGCATCTACCTCTGAAAAAATATTTGGCCTTCTAGCTGTGTGTGGGACTTGTTCTATTAGTCCATCTATACTGACCTCCATAAGGTTGCAAACTGAATATAATTTTTTTCTGCATCTACCTCTGAAAAAATATTTGGCCTTCTAGCTGTGTGTGGGACTTGTTCTATTAGTCCATCTATACTGACCTCCATCAGGTTGCAAATTGAATATAATTTTTTTCTGCATCTAGCTTTGAAAAAATATTGGGCTTCTAGCTGTGTGTGGGACTTGTTGTACTAGTCCATCTATACTGACCTCCATCAGGTTGCAAACTGCATATATTTTTTTCTTCATCTACCTCTGAAAAAATATTGGGCTTCTAGCTGTGTGTGGGACTTGTTCTATTAATCCATCTATACAGACCTCCATCAGGTTGCAAACTGAATATATTTTCTTCTGCATCTACCTCTGAAAAAATATTGGGCTTCTAGCTGTGTGTGGGACTTGTTGTACTAGTCCATCTATACTGACCTCCATCAGGTTGCAAACTGCATATATTTTTTTCTTCATCTACCTCTGAAAAAATATTGGGCTTCTAGCTGTGTGTGGGACTTGTTTTATTAATCCATCTATACAGACCTCCATAAGGTTGCAAACTGAATATTATTTTTTTCTGCATCTACCTCTGAAAAAATATTGGGCTTCTAGCTGTGTGTGGGACTTGTTCTATTAGTCCATCTATACTGACCTCCATAAGGTTGCAAACTGAATATAATTTTTTTCTGCATCTACCTCTGAAAAAATATTTGGCCTTCTAGCTGTGTGTGGGACTTGTTCTATTAGTCCATCTATACAGACCTCCACCAGGTTGCAAATTGAATATAATTTTTTTCTGCATCTAACCCAGCCAATAGTTTTGGCCTAATACCACAGTTTGGCCACTCAGCTCTGCTCGGTTCCCATCCATTGTTTTTTTGTGCAAACAACTCCAGAGTTGTGAATTAGTTAACCACCAAAATGAGTGGAAAAAGGCCTGCTGCTGGTGGAAAGGGGAATAGGCGTGTTGGGAAGGGGAAAAAAGGTTGTGTCCGTGGGGTAGGTGTTAAAGCAACAGTAACATCTGCAGAAGAAAGACCATCTTCCAGCCAAACTAAAATGTCTACTTCTTTTAGCGGACAATGTGATAAGATCCCTTTCTTACGGCCACGCCAATCGCTACAAATTCCAGATGAGGCACAAAAACAGCAGGTGCTTCAACGGATATCAAGTGCTCCTTTAAGTGGGCTCTCCTCCACATCAACTTCAACATCACAAATACTCCAGTCCTCAAAGGTGTCACCCAAATCGCACTTGCTTCCTCACAGCTCCCAAATCTCCAGCTGCCCGTCTGAGTATGAGGTAGAACAGATGGTTGAGTCTGCAGAGCTGTTTACTCATACTATAGCCTGGGAATCAGAGGTCGACTCCAGCGCTTCTGTGAATCCAGACGAGGAAATGATCTGCACTGATGCCCAGAATCTTTATGAGTCGGATCCAGGACCAGACGCAGAAGGTTCTGACCATAATGTAGACCCTCATTCCCAAACTGTAACTCCTGTTGGTGGAGACAATGAGGAAGACGATGATAAGACTCAAATACCTGATTGGAGCGACAACTTTAGTTTTTTGTCAGGGCAGGAACAGGTTGGCTCTGAGGACGACGGGTGTGATAACGCACAGGGTGATGATGATGAGGTTGGAGATCCCACTTACTGTCAACCCACAGTCAGCCAAGAGATGAGGTCAGCAGAGGAGGTGGAGGAAGATGCTAGTGACGACGAGGTCAGGTTGCGCCTTCCTGGACAGAGACATAGTACTGGAAGCACGTCAACAACTGCATCCTCAAACACAACTCTGCCTCTCACCACAAGTCGTGGTGGCTCTTCAGGTCGCATGGGTGCTAAGCCTTGCATAGCCTGGGCATTTTTTCAGATCGATAAAGATGACCCAACTCGTGTTATCTGTAACATTTGTCAGCAAAAGCTAAGTAGAGGCCAAAAAATACATAGTTTGAGTACTTCATGCATGAACCGGCACATGGACATGAAGCATAAGTTGCAGTGGGAAGCTCAGTGTGCTACAATGCGGCCTAGCCGGCCGGGCCAACCACCGTCTGCCATATCTTGTGCATCCGCGGCTTCTTCATCCTCTGTGACTGGGGGGACAGCAGTCACACCTGTTTTGGGGCGCAGACCTGCCACCTCTTTGCCCGCAACAGCCAGCGTGATTGGCAGGTCATCATTTTCTTTGGAGGTGGTAACACCAGCTGGTGTTGAGCGCTGTCCGACATCGATAGCACCACCTTTGGATCAAGGCAACCTAACATGTCCGCCTGCATCTTCCTCACAGACCGGCAGTTTGCCGGGGACACCCTTATCAACCCCGTCTAAGCACAATAGCCAGCCCTCGGTCCCTCAGATGTGGACAAGTAAAAGACCATTTCCTCCTAGCCATGAGAAAGCTAAGAGGTTGAATTTCACCATCTGCAAGCTCTTGGCTACAGAAATGCTGCCTTTCCGCCTGGTGGACACAGAGGATTTTCGAGACCTTATGTCCGTCGCAGTGCCCCAGTACCAGATGCCCAGTCGGCACTACTTCTCAAAGAAAGGTGTGCCTGCGCTCCACCAGCATGTCGCACACAACATCACCGCTTCTTTGAGAAACTCTGTGTGTGACAGGGTGCATTTCACCACAGACACTTGGACGAGTAGGCATGGACAGGGGCGTTACATGTCGCTGACTGGGCACTGGGTAACTATGGTGACAGCAGGACAAGGGGCTGCTGTCCAAGTCTTGCCGTCCCCACGAGTTGTGCGTCAATCCTCTTTATGTCAAAGTTCCTCCATTGCTTCTGCCTCCTCAACCTCCTCTCGGTCCTCCACCTGCACCCAAAGCCTGTCTGGTCATGCCACAAGCTTTCTAACTGCGCAGAAGGGATCCTGCACACCTCCTTACTATGCTGGCAGTAGGGCTCAACGTCATCAGGCGGTTTTTACATTGAAATGTCTGGGAAATGTGAGTCACACAGCTGAGGAGTTGTGGTCAGCTCTGGAGAACCAATTTCATGAATGGTTGTCTCCACTGGACCTGAAACCAGGGAAGGCCGTGTGCGACAATGCTGCAAACCTGGGTGCGGCCCTTCGCCGGGGCAATGTCACACACGTGCCTTGTATGGCTCACGTGTTGAACCTGGTTGTCCAGCAATTTTTAGCCCACTATCCCAGACTAGATGGCCTTCTGCAGAGGGCACGGTCGCTGTGTGCTCACTTCCGCCGTTCGCATCCCGCAGCTCAGCGACTTACATCTCTACAGAAGTCGTTGGGCCTGCCACTTCACCGGCTAAAATGCGATGTGCCTACCCGGTGGAATTCAACTCTGCACATGTTGCAGCGACTGTGGCAGCACCGACAAGCCCTGGTGCAATACGTTCTGACGTATAGCCTGGGCCAACGAGATTCAGAGGTGGGGCAAATCACGCTGGAGGAGTGGTCTCAGATCAGGGACCTATGCACCCTTCTGCACAGTTTTGAAATGGCGATGAAGATGTTTAGTGCTGACGATGCCATTATCAGCATGACTATTCCGGTGATTTACATGCTGGAACACATGTTAAACAGAATTCGGAGTCAGGTGGTGGCACAAGAGGAGGTGGAGGAAGTAGAGGAGGAGGAGTTGTATGCGGAAGGGCTAACATCTGCAAGGTCCAGACGGTCGGCAGCACCAAGGCGGCAGGCATGTGAGGGTGGGGGAGATGGTTTTACCAGGGCGCATGGTAGCAGCCAAACTAGTGAGGAAGGTGCAGGAGCCCAGGAAGAAGTGGAGGACGAACTGATGGAAGACTCATCAGATGAGGGAGACCTTGATCACATTTCTGTTGTGCGAGGTTGGGGGGAGAGGACAGAGGAAGGAAGCATGATTGTTACCTCGCCACCAACACAACAGGGACTTGGTGCTCCTGGATGCGCAACACACATGAGTGCCTTCTTGCTGCACTACCTGCAACATGACCATCGAATTGTGAGAATTAGAAATAATCCTGACTACTGGGTTGCCACACTGTTAGATCCCGGGTACAAAAGTAAATTTGCAGAAATTATTCCTGCCATAGAAAGGGATGCACGCATGCAGGAGTATCAGCAGAGACTGTTGCAGAATCTTACATGTGCTTTTCCACAAAATACCAGTGGTGCACGTAGTGAATCTCACAGTTCCAACTTGCCAACCGTGGGACCGTCAAGTGTTCAGCACTCAAACCGTAACAGAACCACAGTATCTGCTGGTAACATCAATTTTGCGGAATCATTTCACCACTTATTTAGCCCATCCTTTGCAAGGCCACAGGAGACAAGAAGTCTGACACATAGTCAACGCCTAGAGACGATGGTACAGGAGTATCTCCAAGTAAACATTGAAGCCACGACTGTGTCACTGGACCCTTGCTCTTTTTGGGCTTCCAATCTGGATAAATGGCCGGAGCTAGCCACTTACGCCTTGGAGATCTTGTCATGCCCCGCAGCCAGCGTTCTGTCTGAACGTGTGTTCAGCACTGCTGGTGGTGTGCTGACAGATAAGCGCACGCGGCTCTCCACTGATAATGTAGACAGACTCACGTTCATAAAGATGAACAAATCATGGATCCGAAACGACTTTTCTACCCCTGTGTCATCCTGGGGAGAGTAAAAGCTTGATGATTGGTTAAAATCACCCTACCAACCGTTTAAGCTTTAAAATTACTAATCATGTTTATCTGTATCTTGGCTGGAAAATAATTTGGGCTTTGTAGCAGTGTGCAGCACTGATTCTATTAGGCCATCTATAATAAGCTCCACCAGATTTAAAATTACTAATCATGTTTATCTGTATCTTGACTGGAAAATAATTTGGGCTTTGTAGCAGTGTGCAGCACTGATCCTATTAGGCCATCTATACTAAAGCTTCACCAGATTTAAAATTAATAATAATTTTTAGCTGCATCTAGCCCGGAAAATAATTTTGGGGCTCCGAGATGCGCAAGACACATAAGTGCCTTCTTGCTGCACTACCTGCAGCATGACCCTCATATTGTCAGAATTCGAAGTAATCATGACTACTGGGTTGCCACACTCTTAGATCCCCCAAACTTTTCGATCAACCTTTTCATTTTAATAAAGACCAAAAAAATGGTCATTTTTGAAATTATAAGCATTAGCAGGTTGTTAGAAACTGAAATCAAACAGTTTTCAACTCAAAACTTTATTCTAGGTGATGTTACATTTGCACATAGGACCCCTTGTTCGAAAGGAGCTTCTGAACTCTCTCGTCCATTGAATTTGTCAGGTTTTGGATGGTTTCTGCTTCAATTGTTTTGCATGAGGACAGAATACCCTCCCAGAGCTGTTGCTTAGATGTGAACTGCCTCCCGCCATCATAGACACTCCTTTTAATGATGCTCCAAAGGTTCTGAATGGGGTAGAGGTCAGGGGAGCATGGGGGTCACACCATAAGTTTGTCCCCTTTTATGCCCATATCAGCCAGAGATGCAGATGTTTTATGTGCAGCATGAGATGGTGCATTATCATGCAGAAAAATGATCTTGCTGTGAACTACACGGTTCTTCTTCTTGAACCATGGCAGGAAGTGCTGTTTGAGAAAATCCACATACATTATGGAGTTCATCTTTAGCGCCTTCAGGGATCCTAAAGGGGCCGACAATCTCTCTCCCCATGATTCCAGCCCAAAACATTACTCCACCTCCTCCTTGTTGGCGCTGTAGCCGTGTTTGCGTGGGGTGTCCATCAACCAGCCATCCTCCACTCCATCCATCTGGACCATCGAGCGCTGCACGGCACTCATCCGTGAACAAAACAGTTTTGAAATCAGTCTTCATGTAATGTTTGGCCCACTGGAGCCGTTTCTGCTTGTGTGAAGTGGATAGAGGAGGTCGACAGGATGGCGTATGCACAGCTGCAAACCTCTGAAGGCATTAAAACCGTCTTGTTAAGCTACTGCGACCTCCTCCACTTTTCCAAGGGGCATTAAAACCGTTTTGTTAAGCTACTGCGACCTCCACTACTTTTCCAAGGGGCATTGATATTGTCTTTTTATTCCACTGCGACATCCACCATTCTTCCAAAGGACATTAAATCCGACTTGTTAAGCTACTGCGACCTCCACCACTTTTCCAAGGGGCATTGATATTGTCTTTTTATTCCACTGCGACATCCACCATTCTTCCAAGGGGCATTAAAACCGTCTTTTAAGCTACTGCGACCTCCACGTCTCTTCCAAGGGGCATTAAAACCGTCTTGTTAAGCTACTGCAACCTCCACGTCTCTTCCAAGGGGCATTAAAACCATCTTGTTAAGCTACTGCGACCTCCACGTCTCTTCCAAGGGACATTAAAACCGTCTTGTTAAGCTACTGTGACCTCCACCACTTTTCCAAGGAGCATTAAAACCGTCTTGTTAAGCTACTGCGACCTCCACCACTTTTCCAAGGGGCATTAAAACCGTCTTGTTAAGCTACTGCGACCTCTACCACTTTTCCAAGGGCCATTGATATTGTCTTTTTATTCCACTGCGATCTCCACCATTCTTCCAAGGGGCATTAAAACTGTCTTGTTAAGCTACTGCGACCTCCACGTCTCTTCCAAGGGGCATTAAAACCGTCTTGTTAAGCTACTGCGACCTCCACCACGTTTCCAAGGGGCATTGATATTGTCTTTTTATTCCACTGCGACCTCCACTATTCTTCCAAGGGGCAATAAAACTGTCTTGTTAAGCTACTGCGACCTCCACGTCTCTTCCAAGGGGCATTAAAACCGTCTTGTTAAGCTACTGCAACCTCCACGTCTCTTCCAAGAGGCATTAAAACCATCTTGTTAAGCTACTACGACCTCCACGTCTCTTCCAAGGGGCATTAAAACCGTCTTGTTAAGCTACTGCTACCTCCATTTCTCTTCCAAGGGACATTAAAACCGTCTTGTTAAGCTACTGCAACCTCCACCACTTTTCCAAGGGGCGTTAAAACCGTCTTGTTAAGCTACTGCGACCTCCACCACTTTTCCAAGGGGCATTGATATTGTCTTTTTATTCCACTGCGACCTCCACCATTCTTCCAAGGGGCATTAAAACCATCTTGTTAAGCTACTGCGACCTCCACGTCTCTTCCAAGGGGCATTAAAACCGTCTTGCTAAACCACTCTGAACTCCACAGCTCTTCCAAGGGGCATTGAAATGTTGTTTTTATTTAACTCTAACCTCCACGACTCTTCCAACGGGCATTGCATTTCCTCCTAATTTTAGTCAGCTTTTGCTTTTCAATGCATAGGCAAACACTAAGGGAGACCCACTCCCCAATATTGGGTAGAAGGTTTTTAGTATGCTGTAATCCACGTCTGTTTCAAGGGGCATTGCAGTTCCTCATAATTTTTGGAAAGCCTTCCATTCACTGCTTAGGCCAACAGTGCACAGGAGACCCAGTTGCTATAAATGGAAAAAACGGTTTAGTTAAGGCCCTCTGACCTCCATGTCACTTCCAAGGGGCATTGGGGTGCCTCGAAATTTTTGGTAGGCATTGCACTCACTGTATTCCCTATAACTGTGTAGCTGAACCGCTCCTTTTGGTACAGAAACATATCCTACAAGACGTGTGGTTGACTGGCCTGATATTGATGTGAATGGCCCCTGTTCCTCCTGCTCTTTCTCCTTTGCCACCACCTCATCCATCATTCATCACCTGTAGCTTGGTTTTAACGGGAGTCATAGAACTGGGATAGTAGCAGGAAAACATCCAGCAATCCTCGGAGGAGGTAGGATATGTGCCAAAACGCTGACCACCTCAGGCCTAGCCGCTACTACATACATGCGCTTGCATTCCAAGAAAACAAAGCAGATGCTAACTTCTATCATCATCATAATGCTACTCACATTGGTACTCTGAAACTCCCTTGATGGAGAAGCCAGGGCCCACCGGAGGAGTCTGGTTCTCTGGTGGGCTTGTCCAATGCTGCCCTAAAGCAGGCCAGGCTAAGAAAAGTGTGGGGGAAGTTGACAGGAGAAATAGGGGTAGCTGGGGACCGTTTATGGACACCCAGGCCGCCCTCAGGGGGCTGGGGACCGTGTGTGGTCACCCGGCCACGAGGCGGCTGGGGACCGAGTATGGACACCCGGCCGCCCCCTGGCGGCTGGGGACCGAGCGTGGAAACCCGGCCGCCGGGTGGCTGGGGACTGAGTATGGATACCAGGCCGCCGATGCAGCCATGACATGGTGGCCGGTGTCTGCCTCCACATGCCTAAAATGCCCAATTTCAAGTGCAAGCAAGCTAGCAGTATGGTATTGCAGCCTGGGGTGGGTGGGTGGCAGGTTGCACACTTAAGCTTGCATTCCAAGAAAACAAAGCAGATGCTAACTTCTATCATCATCATCATGCTCCTCACCTTGGCACTCTCAACTCCCCTGATGGAGAAGCCAGGGCCCACCGGAGGAGTCTGGTTCTCTGGTGGGCTCGTCCAATGCTGCCCTAAAGCAGGCCAGGCTAAGAAAAGTGTGGGGGAAGTTGACAGGAGAAATAGGGCCGGCTGGGGACCGTTTATAGACACCCGGGCCGCCCCCAGGTGGCTGGGGACCGTGTGTGGACACCCGGCCACGAGGCGGCTGGGGACCGAGTATGAACACCCGGCCACCCCCTGGCAGCTGGGGACTGAGCGTGGACACCCAGCCGCCGGGCGGCTGGGGACTGAGTATGGATACCAGGCCGCCGACGCAGCCATGACATGGTGGCCGATGTCTGCCTCCACATGCCTAAAAGGCCCAATTTCAAGTGCAAGCAAGCTAGCAGTATGGTATTGCAGCATGGGGGTGGGTGGGTGGCAGGTTGCACACTTACACTTCCATTCCAAGAAAACAAAGCAGATGCTAACTTCTATCATCATCATCATGCTCCTCACCTTGGCACTCTCAACTCCCCTGATGGAGAAGCCAGGGCCCACCGGAGGAGTTTGGTTCTCTGGTGAGCTCGTCCAATGCTGTCCTAAAGCAGGCCAGGCTAAGAAAAGTGTGGGGGAAGTTGACAGGAGAAATAGGGGCGGCTGGGGACCGTTTATGGACACCCAGCCGCCCCCAGGCGACTGGGGACCGTGTGTGGACTCTCGGCCACGGGGTGGCTGGGGACCGAGCGTGGACACCCGGCCGCCGGGCGGCTGGGGACTGAGTATGGATACCTCGCTGCCGAAGCAGCCATGAGGTAGTGGCCAGCTTCGGCCTCCTCCTAACTAAAAGGCCCCATTTCAAGTGCAAGCTAGCAGTATGGTATTGCAGCCTGGGAGTGGGTGGGTGGCAGGCTGCATACTTGCGCTTGCATTGCAAGGAATGGGGGAGGTACAATTGAACACTGCCCTGGGACAAGGACTTGCACTGGGATAGTTGCAAGTCTGCATCTTCTGATGCAGCAAGGATCACTTCTGATGGGCACACTTTTAGGCAGTGAGCTGGGTGTCAGAGATGCTTCCAGGGGTCTTCCCCATGCTGTTCCCATGTCTTTTCAGCACTGTATGCATGTGTTACACAGCACATGGCCAGATAAGATTGTAAAATGTTAAAATGACATTTCCTGGTGAATGCATTTGTCACGGTTGAAAGCAATACAAAAGTGAAAAAACGCATAAAAAATGCTACTTGTGAACATAGCCCAAGGTGTGGAGGAGTATTTTTGTTTTTGGTTATTTATTTTACCTTATACTCAAGTCTTTACCCTGGAAAGGAAATTCCTTAACATATTTCACAGGAAAACCGTTTCAGTTTCGTTTTTGAACGTTTTATTGTGAGCCAGTAAAAGTGGTTTAATACCTCTGACCTCGTTGTTGACAGCAGTGACCTGGGGGTCAGAAATGCTTCCTGGGGCGATCCCCATGCTGTCCCCATGTCATTTGAACACTGTCACTATCGTTTTGGGCACTTTTTAGGCTTTCTACAGACTGCCGGGAATGCCGCCGCAAAAATGTTCGGGTCTCCCATAGACTAACATTGGGCTCGTTGCTCGGGTCGAGCACCCGAGTATCACAGTGAGCTCGGCCCGAGCTTCGAGCACCTGAGCATTTTAGTGCTTGCTCAACACTAATCTCTATACTTGCCACATTTCGGATAGCACAAACCTCTATAATCTTTTATCTCTATAATCTTAGTTCCTATTCCTTTAGGGATGAAAATTTCTCTTGGTCTTTTGGGATTTTTCTTCCTATGGAAGCCTTTCTTTTTATCCGCAGCTTTTTTCAGGATTTCGTCCAGGACTGGTCCAAAGAGTAATTTTCCCTAAAAGCGTAGGTCACATAGTCTAGACTTAGAGGTTGTATCACCCTTCCTGGGCCATAGAGAACTTCTAGTCACGTTCAATAAGACAGCAGAGCTGCCAGCAGTACGTACAGACTCAGCTGAGGCATCTGTGAAAAACCCTATTACCAATTTCAACATGAAGACAGACTGACGCATTCTGACTAGAAATGTTCTCCTGCAGGTGAGATTCAAGTTGTTCCAGCCAAATGAAAAAGGATCTAGCTACGCTTGTCGCAGCAATATTGGGTTTTAGTAAAGCAGCAAATGCCTCCCAGGATTTGAGAAGTCCATCAGTCTTTCTGTTCATGGCTATGGTATGGATGAGCAAACGCGAACGGGTTCGTACTGGACAGTTAGTGTCCAGTGCTAAACTCCAAATATGGGCTTCTCCCGGAAGTCTGTTGCAGAGAGAAATTTCTCCAGATCCAAAGTTCGGGTCTCCATTGTTTTTAGTGGGGTTCTGGTACCCGAACCGAACTTTGGACTAAAGTTCGGGTCGGGTACCAGAACCCAAACTTCTACGGGTCCGCTCATCCCTATCCATGGGATCGCTAAGAAATGAGCCAGAACATAAGATGGTATAAGTTCAATGTGTAGGAACACATTCACACTGTGGCCATTTAACAGGCAAAACCTAAGATTAAAACAAAATGTGCATATACCCTGTAATGTTGAAAATAAATAAATAATAATAGTACATGTAAATAACATATGGTACTTAATTACCACTATTTTGATCAAAAAAGCGTAAAAGATAGAGATAGGACCATCCCAATTGGGTTCACCTTGTGGCGGTGAGATGGCTTTAACGCTTTTTAGATAAAAATAGTGATAACTGAGAACCTTATGTTATTTACGTGTACTATTACTATTTATTTACTTACTATAGGGAATGTGCTCATTTTGTTTTTATCTTAGGTTTCATCATGGGATCTCTAAGGTGGGAGGCATCCTCAAACGTTAATGAGGTTTTTTTACTACTTTTGATACATGGACATCATCCTTAGGTATTTCATCACAGATCTCAGTGTCTTCATCTTTAAAAGAAAGCTGTTCTCTTATTTGCCTTAAAGCAACAAGTTTTATCTCAGGATGTTTCCATTTGTCTACAATTAGTTTCTTAACCCCTTCACAACCGTGCGATTTTCCATTTTTTCGTTTTCGGTTTTTCCTCTCCTTCGTCCAAGAGCCATAACTTTTTTACTTTTCCATCCACATAGCCTTGTGAGGGCTTGTTTTTTGCAGGACAAGTTGTCCTTTTGAATGACACCATTGATTTTATTATGTGATGCACTAGAAAGCAAAAAAAAAACTGAATTACGTTGAAATTGCAAAAAAAAGTGCAATTTTCAAATTGCTTTTTTGGGTTTTTTATTTACCATGTTCACTATACGGTAAAATTGACCTGGCAATATGACTCTCCAGGTCAGTACGAGTACGCAGATGCCAAACATGCATAGTTTTTTCGCTTGTGGCGAAATTTTTTATGACCTGGAACGCTTTCAATTTTAGGGATATGGGGTTTTGTGACGACTTATTTTTTGCACCCTGAGCTAACATTTTTATTTATACCATTTTGGGGTAGATACAATGTTTAGATCGCCTCTTATTGCATTTTTATTGCAATGTTGAAGCAATAAAAAAAAAAAAAACAACAACGTAATTTTGGCTTTTTGATTTTTTTTTCTTGTTTTGCCACTTACCGATTTGGATTAATTTATTCTTATTTTTATAGCTAGGACATTTATGAACGCAGCGATAACAAATGTGTATGTTTTAATTGTTTTATTTTTAATGTGCCAACAGGGAGGTGAATTGAACGTTTGTGGTTTTTTTTTTACTTTTTTGATATTTTTAAAAACTTTTTTTTCTGTATTTAATAGTCTCCTTAGGAGACTTCATAATATATTAACACTAGCTATAATGCTAGTTTTCACAGGCATGTCGTAATGACAGACAACAGGGGTCATAAGCAGACCCCCAGCTGTCATGGCAACGCATCGGCGTCCCGCTATCATCTCATGGCCGCGCTGATGGGCGGGTGTAATGACACGTCCCCCTGCCAGCGTGTGTTAAATGACGTTGTCCAAGATTGACACAGGAATTTAACAGATGATGTTAAAGGCACATGATGGTGATTAAATCAGCCATGATCTGCTGGGAAAGATGCCGGTGAAATACACATCACCAATTTTCTAAGTAAATATATTTCTAAAGATGCTATTGACATGAAATTCTCATTATACGTTGGTGGCAGCCCATCCAATTCACACAGGCAAAGAATTCAAACCATACATGTCTTCAAATTAAGTTATGTGTAATAATGAGAAATGATACAGTATTGAAAACATGAAGAAAGAGGTGTAAAAAGTCAGGGAGAGTCATGACACCAGCTGAAATCTATCAGTAATTAGAAAGCAATCCTGTCACTTAGTGAAAAATAATATCAGCTGGTTCAACTGATGGCCTATAAACAGGGGTCTCATTACCAAGGTGCCACACAAGAAACATCTCATGATGGGTAAAACCAGTAAGCTGTCTCAGTACCTTCACAACCTTATTGTTGCAAGACATACTGATGGCATTGGTTACAGAAGAATTTTTAAACTACTGAAGGTTCCAGTGAGCACTGTTGGGGCCATAATCCGGAAGTGGAAAGAACATAATTTCACCATAAACCGGCCACGACCAAGCAGAGGAGTGAAAAGAATTATCAAAAAAGTTGTCGAAGAACCAATAACCATTTGTGAAGAGCTACAGAAAGACCTGGAATCAGCAGGTACAATTGTTTTAGAGAATACTATAATTAATGCACTCAGCCTCCATGGCCTGTAAGCATGCTCACCACGCAAGACTCCATTAATGAATAAAAAGCATGTTCAAGTGCATTTAAAGTTTGCTCAACAACTTTTAGACAAGCCCGTGAAATACTGAGAGACTATAGTCTTTGGATGCCGTAATACACACCATGTTTGGAGGCCATAAGGCACTGCATATCACCCCAAAAACACCATACTAACAGTGAAGTTTGGAGGTGGGAATATCATGGTGTAGGGCTGTTTTTCTGCATATACCACTGGCAAACTTCATATAATTGAAGGAAGAATGAATGGACAAATGTACCAAGACATTTTTGATAAAAATCTGCTGCCATCTACCAGTATGATGAAGATGAAATGAGGGTGGACATTTCAGCAAGACAATGATCCCAAACACACAGCCAAGGAAATTCTAAATTGGTTTCAGAGAAAGAATATAAAGCTGCTACAATGGCGCAGCCAATCACCTGGCATTAATCCAAGAGAAAATTTATGGAAGGAACTAAAGCTCAGAGTTCATAGGAGGAGCCCATGGAACCATCAGGATTTGAAGAGTGTTTTGTGTGGAAGAAAGGGTCAAAACCTCACCTTAGCAATGCATGCAACTAGTTTCTCCATACAGGAGACATCTTGAACCAGTCATGACCAACAAAGGCTTTCGTACAAAGTATTAAATAACTTTTAGTAAGCATGTTCAATACTTTTTCCCTGTGTCATTTCTCATTATCATACATAACTTAATTTATGGACATCTATGATTTAATTTGTCTGTGATGATTGGATGGGTTGTTACCGACATCTGGTGAGAATTTCATGTCAATAGCACCTTTAGAAATATATTTACGCCTCTCTGTATTCTCAGAGAGGTGACTGATCCCGCGCTGGTGCCGCTCCCGTGACTGAAACCGGAATGCTGCCGGAACTAATAAAGTTCATTTTCTCCTTGCAGCATTCGGGCAGGTAAGTAATGCTATTAACCTGCAAATTAACCCCATATGTGCAGGTTAATAGCGTTTTCTGATGACAGGTTCTCTAACTTTAGGCTTCGATTTCTACACATAGGAATCATCACTCTGAAAATTCTTATACAACACTAAACCACAGCTGCACTAATCTACCAACAGTAAACAGTCAGCAAGTGCCCCACATTAAGAAATTTCAGGGCAAATACTTATTAAGCAGGGGATGGCAGACTGCTTCGCAGATTCAGAGCGGAGTGACAAGTTAATCATGGTTTCCACACCAGAATGATCACACAGCTATTTCCTACCTTATATCATGGGCTTCAGTAGAAGGAGTCTGCCCCCATACTATGTGCTCCTCTTGGCTGCAATTCCAATGTTACACCGTTGACTTCTGGGATCAAATCTCTGGAAGTCGTATTACCATTATGTCAAAGCGACGCACCTCCTCTGACACAGCCGGACGCTTGACCATGCGCACATCCATAACCATAACAATGGGTGACACTGTCAAGTAGAGAACCGACAGAGCCAGCAAGCGCTTATAAAGTTATTCCACTTCTATAACCTACAGTCTCCACGGTCGCAGTTAGAGCGGCAAAGACCATCAAGCTCAAATCTGCCGAGACCTGGTGCAATCGCAAATGGGAAGGATACCGAAGAGTGGTATCACTGGGCTATAAGTAGTAGAGGGTGATTTGCTACTTTACCCAGAAAAGTTGCTGTAACTGCTAAAAGAGCCTTGCAGTCGGACTGGTAGTCTTCTGTTTTCTTCCACGTCTCTCTGGTTTTGCTTTCCATTTTAAAGCATTGGAGATCATTTTAGCTGAACAGCCTATCATTGTCTGCACTTCTTTATACGTTTTACACTCTCCAAGCAACTTTTAAATCAAAGTACTCTGTTCTGAACAATATCTCAAACGACCCATATTTCTCAGGCTTTCAAGGAGAAATGCATGTACAACATGTGCTGGCTTCACCCTCAACCCTGCTGTTCTGTTCAGGTCTACTATACACTTGTATTGTTCCGGTCATTTTTGACCGGACCTATTAAACTAAGTTAAGTGTTTTATTTGAATACCTGTTGCATTATTATACTGTATGCGAACATTGTTGTTCATAAAAAAATGAAAAATGAAATCAAAAACTTAATTTTTATTTTTTTTTGTATCAAAATATGTTCCATGGCCTTATTGCAATATTCATGCATATTGCACATTTTGCAACATAAAAAAATATTCTTTATATAACTGTAAACTATAACAAATAACATCACACTATATGTAAATATATTTAAAAAAAATAAAAAAATAAAAAGTTCAGTTTTTTTCTATATAAAATGGTAAATAAGGTGCTAAATTTACTGTTTGCATTCGTCACAAGTATAATTTACAATACAATTGTCTTTTGCTTAAGTACTTTGCACAACAGCAAGATATCACATTTGTTTTGTGATTACTTGATGTTGGACAGGAGGCGCATCATTTCCGTTTTAGGCTGGTTGCGTTGCTGGTGGAGGCCGTGGGTATCGTAGCACTGGCGGTGGAAGCCGTTGGTTCACTTTCTTTAGCATGCTGTTGGATCCTGTGGACAATGGCTGCTGCTCCATCATCTCTGGGTGTTACTTTTCTTTCTTAGATATATGGGCTAACCAGTGATTTTCCCAACTCCTCTATAAATTTTTTTTTTACCCTGAACAGCAGGGTAAATAAGATACAACTTAAAAATTGTGCAAATACTGTAACTATACTGGAAGCGAATCCATCTGCTGTATCGTAATTTGAAAATGTATGTATGTGTAAATCTGCATGGACCAAAGGACCTAGATAAATTGATAAATAGTAGTAGATGCAATATATAGTCCAAAATGAGATTACAACTCCTTTATTTTACTCAAAAAATGACTGGAGATTTGTATAAAAGACTATCCATCATTTTTGACCGAAAAGTACAAGTGTAAAAAAAAACATGGAGCAAAAAGTAAACAAAAAAAAAAATACCCATAGTAAGAACCCCTCAAATAAGGAAAATTTAATTAACCACAAGTTTCAGAACCGCATAATGAATATTTTAAAAAATATCAAATTTCAAATTTTGACATTTTTGACCGAACAGAACAGCAGGGTTAAATAAGGGCCACTTGATTCACACCTGTTTATTCATGGTTTGATTGACATCACTAATTGAACTCCACACTGCTATTATTTTGAACACCCCCTTTCAATTAATTATTCAAATACACAGACTCAAAAACATGCAGATCGTGAATGCTGAGTCTGGTGGTTTTCGTAGAATCTACTGCACCAACTGGTAAATTGTTTGACATGTGGTGATATAATTTATACCAAAAACAGTGATTAATCTGGATAGTCATATTGGACTGCTATTATTTTGAACACTACTGTACATTGTTAAAACAGGAAGAAGGAATTCGGCAAGAGTGAAATGCGAGCACCACATATAAACTACAGACGCACAGAAAGTCGCGCAGCAAGTCTATCTTGTATTGAAGGCGACCGGCGGTGCAACAAGTCAGCGAGACCACTCGTCTAGAGGATGTTTCTCGTCACTATCGCTGAGGTTCATTGCACTCTCACTTCTCAGGAGCCAAAGTATGTACAGTCTAAATTTCAGTATGGTCGACCCTCTCTTTTTGGATGTTGCATTAACTTTTCCTGGTAAAGTACTACGTGAATCACACTGTATTAAACCTATAAATAAAGACTACAAATACCATAAATAATTGAGAAACACATAGCTTTATTATTAACATATAAAAGCATTTAAAATGTGTGTGGAGACGGTCTTATGATTATCAACTAAGAAATGAGTGGCTATGTTTGCATTAATCCAATGATACAAAACAGATCTAAAAAATGGCTCCAAAATACAGCAACTGATAGTGGTACAAAAAAAAATCCAAAAATCGATAGTAGAATAGAGGAAGGATGACCTTCCCTAAACATGATAAACTTACTTAACCCCTTTACGACCTATGACGTACCTATACGTCATAGGTTGCCTCTCTCCCTTTGATGCGGGCTCTGGCGCTGAGCCAGCATCTTTTCAGGCACATGACAGCTGATTTGATCACTTGTCATGGGCCCCTAGCAGCCGAGGGTGAAATCGAATGGAGCCCGCCCATTGGTACCCATGTCACATGATCCCGGAACGCCGATGGGTTGGCATGACAACCGGGGGTCTGTAGGATGTCATTACAAATCTTCTAAGATGATAAGATAAGATAGCAGATGATCATTTCTGCTACACATAGCAGAGCCTATGCTATGTGTAGCACAAGCGATCAGACGATCGCAGCCTCAAGTCTCCTAAGGAGACTATTGAAGCAAGTAAAAAAAATGTTTTAAAAAATATAAAATTTCAAACCACCCCCCTTTTGCCCCATTCAAAATAAAAAAATTAAAAAATACACATATTTGGTATCTCTGCATTCATAATCTCCCGATCTATCAAAATATAAAACGAATTAATGCAATCAGTAAAACGGTATAATGAGAAAAAAAATAAAATCTCCAGAATTATGATTTTTTTGGTCGCCGCAACATTGCAATAAAATGCAATAACAGGCGATCAAAACATTGTATGTACCCCAAAATGGTATCAGTAAAAACGTCAGCTCGGTGCCCAAAAAAATAAGCCATTACCCCATCCCAGATCCCAAAAAATGGAGACGCTACGGGTCTCGGAAAATGGCCCCTTTTGGTTTTTTTGTTTTATTTTTTTTTACAAACTTTGGATTTTTTTTCACCACATGAATAAAAACAAACCTATACATGTTTGGTATCTACAAACTTGTAATGACCTGGGGAATCATAATGGCAGGTCAGTTTTAGGATTTAGTGAACATGGTAAAAAGAAAAAAAAATTGTGGAATTGTACTTTTTTTGCAATTTCACCACACTTGGATTTTTTTCCCTTTTTCCAGTACAGTATCTGGTAAAATCAATGGTGTCTTTCAAATGAAAAGTTGAACTTGTCCCGCAAAAAACAAGACCTCACACGGCTATATTGATGGAAAAATAAAAAAGTTATGGCTCTGGGAAGAAGGGGAACTAAAACTGAAAATGCAAAAACGGAATATCCCAAGATCGTGAAGGGGTTAATATATAGATTCCATTCTACAATAGTACATAGACAGTAGTGTTGAGCGAGTATGTTCTATTAACCCTTTCGCCGAGCTCCGAGTATTTATAGCTGCTCGGTGATATGGTTGAATCACTCCCGTGTGCATGATTTGCAACTGTTTGACAGTTTTATTACATGTGAGGAATGTCTATTTCTTACACATTCCTCACATGTAATAAAACTGTCAAACAGTTACAAATCATGCACACGGGAGCAATTCAACCTTATCACCGAGCAGCTATAAATACTCAGAGCTCAGCCCGAGCATACTCGGACAGAACATACTCGCTCAACACTAATAGACAGATATCTTCCCCCTGAAGAAGCAATGGCGAAACACGCATAACCTCATATCTTTGCGCCTTATGTGGTTTGTTTGATCCAATCTTACTATTTATCTTTCATCCCTGTGTGGTTTCTTATGTGGATGCACTAGGAAGGGCTCCTTCATTATAGGCTTATGAGGGAGACAGTCATTTACGCCATAGTATGCAGCATATTATATAGCGCACTCCTTTTGCACTGTGCAGATACTTTTTGCATACTTATTGCATTTTATTGGATATTTGTATATAGGGTTATATATTTTTCATTATTAATTCCATTAATTTTCTATGAATTACTATTTTATGCACTAAGCACTTTCTTTTCCTACATATCTACCCCTGTTGATGGTGGCAATGTATTATTGCAGAATTGAATCTTTATTAGGAACTTTTACTATATTTAGGGAAGTCATCCTTCCCCTATTGTACCATTATTTATTACTAGATGGTTGCCCGATTCTAACGCATCGAGTATTCTAGAATATGTATGCGGCCGACCGGGCGCGACTAATCAGCGAAGCAGTGTTTAAATGGGTTGTGCACTACTTTAAATTAACCCCCCCATGTATCCCCCCGGGGCCCCTAATGAATTTTGTAATTACGTCATGTTGTCAATACTGCTTGTGACAACATCGCTGACCACGCACAGCCATCACGTAATTCCCCCGGCTGCAGCCGGCTCTTGCTTCCGCTTACATCACGACTATTTGCAGCTGCAGCCAGGGGTCTCCTGTTCCGCGTACCACGGTGAATGACGGGCTGTGGGCGGGGTTATCCCCCATCGGGAGTGGCGCTGCCTGTGCGGGTACTTCCGCTGCAAGCAGCCGGGAGATGACCGGGGAACGGCGCCGCCTAGGCCGCCGGTCGGGGTACTTCTGCTGCGAGCAGCCGGTCATCTCCCAGCTGCATCGCCGCTGACCTCCGTGCGGCAGATGAGCCGCTAACGGCCGCCATCTTGTTCTGAAATCCCGCGTCTCTGATTGGCCGCGGCCGGACCAATCAGTGATGCGGGATTTCCTGGACGGACAGACAGACGAGATGAGCCGATTATATAGTAGATTTTTTTCAGTAACACTATCAATTGCTCTAATTGAGCCCTTTTTAGATCCATTTTGAGTCCTTGGATTAATGTAAACATAACTACCCATTTCTTAGTTGATATTCATAAGAGTCTCCATGCACATGTTTAAATGCTTTTATATGGTAATAATAATAAAGCTATGTGTTTCTGAATTATTTATGGTATGTGTAGTCTTTCTTTATAGGTTAATACAGGATGATTCACTCAGTACTTTACCAGTTGCTGTAACATCCAAAAAGAGAAATAAGTATTTTATACACTGCTGATTTTGCAAGTTCTCCCACTTACAAAGAATGGAGAGGTCTGTAATTTTTATTGTAGGTACACTTCAACTGTGAGAGACAGAAACTAAAAATAAAAACCAGAAAATCACATTGGATGACTTGTAAATAATTAAATTGCATTTTATTATATGAAATAAGTATTTGATCACCGACCAACCAGCAAGAATTCCGGCTCTCTACACTTATTACCTGTATTAATTGCATCTGTTTGAACTTGTTACCTGTATAAAAAAAACACCTGCCCACACACTCAATCAATCACACTCCAACCTCTCGACCATGGCGAAGACCAATGAGCTGTCTATGGACACCAGGGACAAAATTGTAGACCTGCACAAGGCTGGGATTGGCTACAGGACAGTAGGCAAGCAGTTTGGTGAGAAGGCAACAACTGTTGGGACAATTGGAAGAAACACAAGATGACTGTCAATCTTCCTCGGTCTGGGGCTCTGTGCAAGATCTCGCCTCGTGGGGTAAGGATAATTCTGAGAAAGGTCAGGAATCCACCCAAAACTACAATGAGGACCTGGTCAATGAGCTGAAGAAAACTGGGACCAGTCTCAAACATTACCATTAGTAACACACTACACCATCATGGATTAAAATCCTGCAGGGCACGCAAGGTTCCCATGCCCACACCTGCCTGTTTGAAGTTCACCAATGACAATCTGCATGATCCATTGGAGGCATGGGAGAAGGTCATGTGGCCAGATGAGACCATTCTAGAACTTTTTGGTATCAACTCCACTTGCCATGTTTAGAGGAAGAAGAAGGATGAGTACAACCCCAAGAACACCATCCCAGCCGTGAAGCATGGTGGGGGGAAACATCACACTTTGGGGTGCTTTTCTGCAAAGGAGGATGGTTGGGGGTCATGTATTGTGAGATTTTGGCCAACAACCGCCTTGCCTCAGTAAAAGCATTGAAGATTAGTGATGAGTGAGGACTAAAATGCTCGGGTGCTCATTGCTCAGGCCGAGCAAATCGTAATGCTCAGGTGCTTGACCCGAGTAACAAGACCCTGCTACGGTTACTGTGGTAATAATAAAGACATTTTTGTGAATGTGACAAATATTATACTCCATTTAAAGTATGCCAGTTGTGTGTTCAAAACTATTCACACTTGGTCGCTGACCAATAGCATATCTATTAGGCCACTAGCTAAAACCGTGGTCATCAGACGTGATCCTATATTCCGGTGATAATAATGGAGACATTTTTTGCAATGTGACAAATATTAAACTCCATTTAAAATGGGCAAAGCGAGTGGCAAGGGACGGGGAAGTGGATGTGATTGTGCATGCAGAGGCCGAGGCCGTGGGCAAAATTAAACTTTGCCTGCTGAGGGAGCACAGCAAGCACCCACATCATGTCGACCTAGCTTCCAGTCCCACTTTCTAGGGGGCCGCGGAATACCACTCTTGAAGAAAGACCAGTGTGAAAAGGTTGTTGGTTGGATAGCAGATAAATAGATAATGCTTCCCATCAGTTTGCAACCACAACCCTGTCTTCCACACGGTTCAGACTCAGTAGTCGTGAGTCCGGACCACTTATTCCTCACCCTGGTCCTCCTTCCTCCCACCATGCCAAGTGCCCGGAGATAAGTGATCCCACACTTGGACACTCCGAAGAGCTGTTCACATTTCCATTTATAGATTTTGGCTTCTCGCTCGGTCCGCTTCAAGCGGGGCAAGAGGAGATCACAATTAGCGATGCCCAAATATTTGAGCAGCCACGGTCACACAAAGGCGATGATGGGAAAGTGGAATTATGGTCTCAAGAGGTGAATGATGATGAGACGCAATTGCCAGCAAGTCAGGAGGAGGCCCAGGGTGCGTACATGGAAGACAAGGTGGTGGATGATGAAGTCACTGACCCAACCTGGCAAGGTGACATGCATAGCGAGGACAGCAGTGCAGAGGGGAAGGGAGCCGAAGCACCACATCAGGCAGGAAGAAGCAGTGGGGTGGCCACAGACACAAGGCAGACAACTGTTCCCCAAAACACCAATACGAGGGAAGTTGCCAGTACAACTGTTAGTTCTTCCTGAGTCTGGCTCTTTTTTAAAGACTGTCCAATTAACACAAAAAAGGCCATTTGCAGCATCTGCCATGCCAGCATCAGCAGGAGCAGCAAAACTACCAGCCTGACCACCACCAGCATGCTCAGGCCCGTGACAGCAAAGCACCCGACTAGTTGGGCTGAACGCCAGGGTCCAGACACAGTGTCTGCGGGTGACACCACTGCCTGTTCCGCTGTTGTGCATGCACGCCAGTCCCCTGTCCATGACGCAGGCGAAGATGCCTCCCACCCTACACCTGTCGTTGCACACTTGCAACCACCACCATCAGCAACCACGTCCACGTCCTTGTCCCAGCGCAGCATTGTCCCTACCCCAGTCCTTTGAACGCAAGCGCAAATACGCAGCCAACCACCCACAGACCAGAATACTAAACTGCCACATTTCTCGACTGCTTGCATTGGAAATGTTGCCTTTTAGGTTCATGGAGAAAGAAGCTTTCTGTAACCTCATGGCGGCGGCCATCCCTCGGTACTCAGTTCCCAGTCGCCACTATTTCTCCCGGTGTGCCGTCCCCGCCTTACACAATGTTACGGATCCGGGTGGTGGAACTTCTGTGCTGCAGTGCAAGGCGGGAGCCTCTAGGTAGGCTGTCAGGTGGTCACGGCAAGTAACGGGCAGGAGCCTCCAAGTAGGCTGATAGGTGGTCATGGCAAGTGACAGGCAGGAGCCTCTAGGTAGGCTGTCAGGTGGTCACGGCAAGTGACAGGCAGGAGCCTCTTGGTAGGCTGTCAGGTGGTCACGGCTAGTGACGGCAGGAGCCTCCAGGTAGGCACGGTAGGTAACAAGCATTAGCCTCCAGGTAGGCATGGCAGGTGGTCACGGCAAGTGACGGGCAGGTAGCAAGCAGGGGCCTCCAGGTAGGCATGGCAGGTAACAGGCAGGTGCTTCCAGGTAAGCAGGCGGGCGAAGCACATAGACAGACTGGCGGACTGAACGGAAGACAGACTGTCGGGCTGGAGAGTAGTCAGGCTGGCGGACTGGACTGATAGGCTGGCGGGCAGGACTAGTAGTCAGGCTAGCAGCGGGACCTGAGGGCTGAAGCAGAGGTAAGTACACTGTGCATCAACTATTGCTCGGGCACCTCCATATTGGAGGAGGTGCTTCATATATGGGAGGACCGGATGAAGTGCTCCTTACTGCCACAGTAGAAACAGCTCCCCTCGGCTCGGCGTGACTCTTGGCGAGATTTGACCATCTTGGTCTGGTCGACCTGCATAGGTTCGGGCAAGTGTGCCCGGGGAGTTGCTAATTGAGAGACAGGTCTCTGGAAAGTTGGAGCAAGACGAGGAAATCTTCGCTCCCGGGTAGTCTCTTTAGCACGTTCCAGGAAACGGATGTCGATCCGGGTAGCTAGCGACACCAGGTCATCCAAGGTGGTAGGAATGTCCCGGCCGGCTAACTCATCCTTAATCTGGCCGGAAAGGCCCTCCCAGAAGATGGACACCAGGTCCTCGGTGTCCCAGACAAGCTCAGAAGCGAGGGTACGGAACTGTATGGCATATTGGCCCACGGTGAGACTCCCTTGGCGGATACGAAGCAGAGAGGAGGCAGTAGAGGATTTTCGTCCTGGTTCATCGAAGACTTTCCAGAAAGCAGCGATGAAAGACGATAGATCGGACACCAGGGGATCCCCTTTCTCCCACAGGGGATTTAGCCATGCCAGTTCTTCTCCAGTGAGGTGAGACATGATGAACACCACCTTGGCCCGGTCGGAGGGAAACTGATGAGCCAAAAGTTCAAAGTGCAGGGTGCACTGGTCTATGAAACCCCGAGCTAGAGCGAGGTCGCCTCCAAAACGAGGAGGTGCAGAAAGCCGGGGACCTGGGTTGGATGCCGTGGTATTGGTGGGCAGCGGCGCTGCCGGAGCGGGAGTCGTACGACTCGATGCAGACACAGGTGGAACAGTCAGTGTGTCCAGGCGGGAGTTGACACTCCGCAGGAAGTTCAGGATGGTTTCCTCTTGGGATCTCTGACGAGAAACCTTTTGGTACAGATCAGAGAGCGAAGGAGCTTGGGGGCCACCGGGTTCCATGGCCCGAGCAAACTGTTACGGATCCGGGTGGTGGAACCTCTGTGCTGCGGTGCAAGGAGGGTCCCAGAGGGGCGTAACTAAGTATCACCCAGGTCGTACGGCGGCTATCGACTCCGTGACCAGGGAGGGACCAAGCAGAGGGACCAGGTGCTACTCTGGGGAGGACCTTGTAAGAGAGCAGGTGACTCCCACGGGTCAGATGGCAGGGACTGACCGGTATTGCAGATGTCACAGCAGGCAGGCTGACGAGTGATCCGGGTGGATGGACTGGCAGACAAGGCAGGCGACAGGCGGGAGCCTCTAGGTAGGCTGTCAGGTGGTCACGGCAAGTGACGGCCTGGAGTCTCCAAGTAGGCGGACAGGTGGTCACGGCAAGTGACAGGCAGGAGCCTCTAGGTAGGCTGTCAGGTGGTCACGGCAAGTGACAGGCAGGAGCCTCTAGGTAGGCTGTCAGGTGGTCACGGCTAGTGATGGCAATAGACTCCAGGTAGGCACGGTAGGTAGCAAGCAGGAGCCTCCAGGTAGGCACGGCAGGTAACAGGCAGGTGCTTCCAGGTCAGCAGGCGGGCGAAGCCCATAGACAGACTGGCGGACTGAACGGAAGACAGACTGTCGGGCTGGAGAGCAGTCAGGCTGGCGGACTGGACTGATAGTCAGGCTGGCGGGCAGGACTAGTAGTCAGGCTAGCAGCGGGACCTGAGGGCTGAAGCAGAGGTAAGTACACTGTGCATCAACTATTGCTCGGGCACCTCCATATTGGAGGAGGTGCTTTATATATGGGAGGACCTCCAGCAATTGGCTGGGGACTCCTTAGGGCGGCGCGCGCTCCCTCCCTCTTAAAGGGGCTGCGCGTGCCCTAAGCACAGTGCCCAGGAAGCTGCGCGCGCCGGCAGAAGCAGGAAGAGGAGCGCTGGAGGATGCCGGACGGGGAGCGCGGCAGTGAGAGGGATGGCGTCTCTGCCTGGCAGGGGCAGAGATGCCGATGCTACACACAAGCATGTGTCCCAGAACATTACCTGTGCCCTCACTAAAGCAGTTACTGCGAAGGTCCATCTAACCACGGACATGTGGACAAGTGCTTGTGGCCAGGGACGGTACATGTCACTGACGGCACACTTGGATAATATTGTACAAGTTGGGACCCAGTTGGACCCTGGGATGGAACACGTCCTCCCGACGCAGAGGATTGTGGGCCCTGGGTCAATCATTGTTGCCCCCACATTCTACAGCTCCTGTACCTTTTCCTCTTCAGCCTGCATCTCCGAAATGACCACCTCAATGACCATCTGGAAGCACTTCAGCACTGCCTCAGCCAAACGGCAACAGGCTGTGCTGATACTAATACAGTGCTGCTCACCATTATTGGCACCCCTTCATTTTTTTCATAGACTGTACAATATCTTCAGAATGTGCCAAAGTTATATCCTCAGGGTTTTCAATTAGTGGTCCAAAGTAATACAACAATAAAACATTGTTTTTCAACTTCCATGTTGCAATTTCAAATAAAAAAACTGAATAAACAGCATGTGCAGCAATAAAGCCACCCCTAATTAATACTTGGTTGCATACACTTTGGCATTGCTGACAGCCTCTAAACGTTTCTTGTAGCCTTATACAAGCTTCTTGCACTTCTCAGCTGTTTTTTTCTCCCACTCTTCCTTTGCAGTTTGTTCAAGCTGGTGAATGTTTACAGGGTTCTTATTCCCAATGGCAGATTTCAGCTCACCCCAAAGATTTTCAATGGGATCGAGGTCAGGACTCAATACTGGCCATTTTAAAACAGTCCTTTTTTTTTTTTTTTTTCCAACCATTCCTGTATACTTTTGTATGTGTTCTTTGGGTCATTGTCTTGCTGGAGGACCCATGATCTAAGACTCACGCAAGGTTTTCTTACACTGGGTAGGACATTTGTCTCTAAAATATCTTGATAATTCTCTGATTTCATGATTCATGTGATACGGTCAAGGCCTCCAGTACCAGACGCAGCAAAGCAACCCCAAGGCATTATGGATCCTCTACCATGCTTAAGTGTTGGTAAAGGTGTTCTTTTTCTTATAAGCTTAATTGCGCCATCTGTAAGTAAACTGTTGCTTTCTTTACATTGCCAAAAAGCCCTATTTTTGTTTTATCTGTCCTCAGAACATTTTCCCAGAAGGATTGTGGTTTGTCAAGGTACTCTTTGGCAAAGAACAGTCGTTCCTTTTTATGTCTTTTCTTCAGAAATGGTTTCTTCCTTGGTCTTCGCTCATAAAGCTCTGCTTGATTTAGTGTGCAGTATATGATACTTGTTGAAACCATGTGACGCGCCCCCTGGGCCGTGTGTGGGGGAATACCCGGAGCCGGGTCTCTGTGTAATGTCAGGGGTTGTAGTCTCTGTGGCGGCGACCCGGTCCCGTGGCTCAGGGTGGTCAAACCAGTGGCGGATCTGTTTACTTGGTTTTTAATGTTGAAATGTCCGACTACGCCACCCGTGGATTGTGGTCACTGAGAACCGCTGCTGCGGGGCAGACCGCTGAGGCTGATGTTGTGTGCGCAGCAGAGGGTAGTATAACTCCCCACGGGAGGAGTATAGCCTCTGGGCAGCGTGTGTAGATGGTGAGGGTTGTGGTGCATGGGCGCAGTGCAGTTCAGGGTCTTTACTGTTGGTAATGAAGAAGGCCCTGCCGGGAGTACTGGCTAACATTAGAGGCCTGGTCACTCTGTGAGCGAACAAGAGTCCCCCTGGCCAGGTGTAGGTGTAGGCCTTCCTGTCTGACTGCACTCTTCCTGGCTACCCTGCTGTAGTTGTGTAGTAGCCCACGTCCCTGAGTGTAACCGTGTGGTGCTCACCCATATGGCTGGTGACTTGGGGCCTTTGGTACCTTCCGCTCCTCGATGGCGGTGCCGGTCGCTTGCGTGTGACTGAGCCTCCGGGCTTTCTATGGCCAGAGGACCTGAAATCCCCTGCCAGGTGGTTTCTGCTGCTGGATGTGAATATCCTCACAGCCTCGGACTCCGGTGTCCGGTTCCCTGCGTCTTCGGCCAGGACGAGCTCTGCTAGCTCCAGTCACTGGCCTTCAGCTCCTGTCTCCTACAGAGCTCCTCGCTGCTCCTCTGTCCCTTCCTCTGGACTAGAACTCGACTTCCTAACCCCGCCCCAGATCCAGTTTATAAAGGGCAGGTTCCTCCCCTCCCTGGACTGGGGCAGGAGGCGTTGCATGCAATAGTGCTCCTGACCAGGAAAACCCATGCTCGCTTTCAGACATGGTATTTCTACCACTGTGGCAACCAGACCCCCTGGGGTGCCACACATGACCCAAGACTATTCCAGGTTGGCCTTCAGGTCTTTGGATGTTTGACGTAGTGTTTCTTCCACCATTCGCACCAACCGTCAAAGACATTTCTTGTAAATTTTCCTCTTTCCCTCACATCCAGGCAGGTTCTTGACGGTTCCATGCTTGGCAAACTTCTTAATAACATTGTGCACTGTTGAAACTGAGATACCAAGGTCTTTGGAGATGGCCTTATACCCTCTGAATGTCTTGTGTTTGCTAATAATAGCAGTTCTGATGTCTTCAGACAGCTCTTTTGTCTTGGCCATTGTGACAAAGGAATTGGGCCTAACATTTGGCTTTTTAAAACACTGAAGTCATCATTCATTGGCTAATTCATGTCACATGGGCACTGACAATTAATCACAAGTGAATCTGTTTTGTGATTTACCACAGACGAGTCAAAATGTGTTTCCATACTAAATTAATGTAAAGGGTGCCAATACCAGTGACACAGCAAGCTTTATGTTTTTCTATTTTTCCCTATCATTGTTTTTTGATTTAAATTATTCTTTATCATTTGCTCTTTTGTATTTAACACAAGTGCTCTATACAAAAAAACTGTTTAACTTGACTAATTTTTTTCAGGAGATATTCCACATTATGTACTTAAACTTCATGGGTGTCAATAACAATGAGCTGTATGCTTAGGTGACAAACTGCACACCACTGCAGAGTTGTTGAAAGCTGTAACAGAGCAGGCAGATCTGTGGCTCTCACCACTGAACCTACAGCCAGGCATGGTCGTGTGTGACAATTGCCGGAACCTGGTGGCGGCTCTGAGGCTTGGCAACCTTGCACACGTACCATGCCTGGCTCATGTGCTCAACCTAGTGGTTCAGCGGTTTCTCAAAACCTATCCGGATCTGCCTGAGTGGCTTGTGAAAATACGCCGCGTGTGTGCCCATTTCAGAAAGTCAGCTACAGCTTCCACCGCCCTCGCTGTGCTTCAGCAGCATTTGCAGCTTCCAGTTCACCGACTGGTCAGCCTCCGCACATAAGAGCTGATGAGTGGGCATGGATGTCTGACATCTGTGCCGTCCTCCAAAACTTTGAGGACTCCACCAAGATGGCGAGCTGCGATGACGCCATAATTAGCGTCACCATCCCGCTTCTCTGTTTACTGAAACGCTCGCTGCTCACAATTAAAGAGAAGGCATTGCAGATGGATCACGATGAGTTGGAACAAGGAACTATACAGTGTGGATGCTACCAGCCCAGCCTCATCTCATCTCAATGCGGATTGGGTGACAAAGAGGAGGAGGAGGAACAGGAGCTGGTTTCCTGCGCTACAGATGGTACTACCCATACCACATTCATATCGTCTGTTCAGCGTGGATGGCCTGAGGAGAGGGAGAATGAGGAGGATGACCAGTAGGAGGAGAGCATGGTCAGTCTTCCTCTTTGTCAGGACAGGGAAGTTTTGGCTGTTGGCAGTCTGGCACACATGGCTGATTTTATGTTCTGCTGCCTTTCCCATGACTCTCGCGTTGTACGCATTTTGGGCGACAGTAAATACTGGTTGGTCACACTTAATAATAATAATAATAATAATAATAATAATAATAATTTTTATTTATATAGAGTCAAAATATTCCACAGCACTTTACAATTAAGTAGGGACATGTACAGACAATAAAAACAATACAATGTATAACATTTCAACAGTTACAGGAGAAGTGAGGGCCTTCCTCGCAAGCTTACAATCTATATGGAAATAGGGGGACACAATAGGTAGAACATGGTCATTAGCCAGTATCTGTGTAAGTGCAGTTACCGTGTGCTATTGGGTGCATGGAGGATGTGGAGACAGATGAAAAGGCAGGAGCAGGTTAACATTAACATTTAGCAGGGAATAGGTGAGAGTTGGGTTAGTGAGTTGAGGTGATAGGCTTGTCTAAACAGACGTTTTAAACGTGCTTTAAAAACATGGGGGCTAGATATTAGTCACATCGTTTGGGGTAGTGCATTCCAGAAAACTGGCGGATGTTAGTCTTAGATCAGTTGCAGAATGGAGGGCAATGACTGGCACAGGGTAGAGGCATCGGTGAAGTGGCCTGATAGAAATACGACCCTGGCTGCTGCATTCAGAATGGATTGGAAAGGAGAGAGTTTGTTTAGAGGGAGACCGATTAGAAGAGAGTTGCAGTAATCCAGACGAGAGTGAATAAGAGCGACTGTAAGAGTTTTGCAGTATCAAAGGTGAGAGAAGGTCGGATTCTGGAGATGTTTTTAAGGTGCAGGTGACATGAGCGAGTGAGTGATTGCCTATGGGGAATAAAGGAAAGTTGTGTGTCAAATATGACTCCAAGACAGCGGGCATGCTGCTTGAGAGTTATGGTGGCACCACCTAAGGAAATTGCAAAGGCAGGTATAGGTTAGTAGAGGGAGGAAACACAAGGAGTTCAGTTTTGGAGAGATTCAGTTTCAGATAGAGGGAAAACATGATGTTCGAGACAACAGAAAGACAAGCATTGGTATTTTGTATTAGAGTGGGGGTGATGTCAGGTGAAGAGGTGCATAGTTGGGTGTCATCAGCATAGAGATGATGCTGGAAACCAAATCTGCTGTTGGTTTCTCCAATAAGGGCATTATACAAAGAGAAAAGGAGGGGGCCTACCACTGAGCCTTGATGAACCCCGTTACTACGGTGAAGGTTAGAGGAAGAAGAGCAGGCAAAAGATACCGTGAAGGAGCGGTCAGAGAGATAGGAGGAGAACCAGGAGAGAACGGTTTCTTTGAGGCTGATAGAGCGGAGCATAGTGAGGAGGAGCTGGTGATCCACAGTGTCAAATGCAGCAGAGAGATCCAGGAGAAAGAGCAGGGAGTAGTGACCATTAGATTTGGCTGTTAGTAGATCATTAGAGACTTTAGTGAGGACAGTTTCAGTAGAGTGTGAAGAGCGGAAACCGGATTGTAAAGGGTCGAGAAGAGAGTTATATGAGAGATAGCAGATGAGACGGGAGTGGACCAAGCGTTCCAGGAGTTTAGAGATGAATGGAAGATTAGAGACCGGTCTGTAGTTAGCAGCGCAGTTCTAATCCAGGGATGGCTTTTTAAGTAAAAGGGCTATGATTGCATGTTTGAATGAAGAGAGAAAGATACCCGAAGAAAGAGAGAGGTTAAATATTTTAGTTAGGTGGGTATTTACAGCTGGGGAAAGGGACTGAAGGAGGTGTGAGGGAATCAGGGTCACTGTTGCAGGTTGTAGGGCGAGAAGAAGCAAGGAGTCTGGTCACTTCTTTTTCTGTGACAGGCTCGAATATGGAAAGTGAACTTGAAGTGCGGGAGGGAAGTGGATCCAGACTCTGAGGGCATTGTGCAAAAATATCTTGTGTAAGAAATTGACATTCCTCACATGTAATAAAGCTGTCAAAGAGTTGCAAATCATGCACACAGGAGCGATTTAACCTTATCACCGAGCAGCTGTAAATACTCGGAGCTCGGCCCGAGCATACTCGGCGAAAGGGTTAATAGAACATACTCGCTCAACACTAGAAATAAGTGGTCATATCGTCAGTGCTTAGGTTGGTGACGGGGGTCTGTACTTTAGGGTCAGGAGGGAGTGGAAGGTTTCAAAGTGTCGTTTACGATTGTTGGCTAGAGATGTGATGAGGATGGTAAAGTAGACTTGTTTAGCAAGATGGAGAGCAGAGTTATAAGTTTTGAGCATGAACTTATAGTGGATGAAGTCTTCTGCAGAAGGTGATTCTCTCCACAGACGCTCAGCGCACCTTGAGCAGCGCTGGAGAAAACGTGTTTGCATCGTGTGCCAGGGATGCCGCCTATGCCGAGTCATTCTGCGTGTAGTAGGTGCTGCTCCATCCAGGGCACTCTGCAATGTGTTGTTATAGTGTGACAATGCTGAGTCTTGACAGGAGAGGGAGGGGATGGGAGCTAAAGATGACTGTAGATTATTCATAAACTGCTGGGTATTGATGGCACGTAGATTTCTGTGTGTATGGTTCTAGACTCGCGCTACAAGGAGAACTTTTAGACCCACTCTACAAGGAGAACTTTCTATCTCTCCTTCCCATGGCAGACAGGTCTAATAAAATGTTGCAGTTCCAGAAGGCCCTTGTTGAAGAATTACTAAAAAAATTCCCATCTGACAATGCTGGCGGCAGAGGTCATAGTTCCTTGGACACCAAGGAGTACAGGCGAGGGAGACACAAACCAGATGCGGCAGAGCCAAGGGAACACTGTCAAATGTCTGGGACAGTTTTCTCAGACCCTCCCAGCTCCAAGGCCCTGATACGTGGGGTACTCTGACAAGGAGAGAAAAGTTTTGGAAGATGCTGAAGGACTACCTTGGCGACTGTACCAGCGTCCTCCGTGATTCCTTTGTGCATTACAACTATGGGGTATCCAAGCAGAACACATGGCATAAACTGTCTCTCTACGCCTTGGAGGTCCTGGCCACTAGCGTTTTGTCAGAGATGGTTTTTAGTGCTGTCGGGGACATTATAACTGATAGACGCATCCGCCTGTCAACTGAAAATGCTAACAGGCTGACTCCTATCAAAATGAATAAGGGCTGGATTGGGCCAGACTTCTCAACACCACCGGATGATAGCAGCGGAACATGAACATAAATCCAGTGTTTATTTTTTTTAGGTCTATTCCCATGCAACCCTTCACACCCAGACATGGTTATACACTTCAGGATTTCTTCTATTTTATGTCGCCCTCCTCCTTCTCTTTACCCTCATCATCCACCACCATATCACCAGGGTGACCATCATGCAATGTCCACATAATTTTTTTAAGGGTGTTTATGATGTCCGCAAGAAATATTTTTAGAGGCCTACCTCTAACTTTATATATAATATATATGTATACCCCCCAGGGGTCACTGTTTTTCAGACCATGAACTTAGTGCAGGGGCATTACCAGTTTAGGAGACCCACTCTTTAATAATAGAAAATACATTTTTAACTGAGGCCCTCCACTACGTCTCTTCAAATTAGTATTGGAGTAAGTCCTAATTTTCGTCAGCCCTTGAACTTGCTGCATATGCAATAACAGTATAGGAGACCCACTCCTTAATAATGGGAAGGCCACTTCAAATCGATTCTATATTCTACAATATTACATCTCTTATCTGAAATTCATTTATGGGTGAGCTATCGCAGTATGGATAGCGTATTACACCAATCCAGTCAGGTATTATTGCCTTATACTGCGTGCTGCTGATGCTGGAGAAAAAAAATAAAAATCTATTCTATTCCCTATTGATACTGCTGTTATCTGCATTTACAATAGGGACAGGTGCTAGTTAGCATTATCAGCTGGAGATAAGTGTTCATTCTGGTCGCATACATCTCTTCCACAGTCCATAACTTGATTGTTTTTTAATTACATGCACTCATTGACCGTTTCAAATATTTTACGATGATCTGTGCTCAGAAATTAATAAAGGTTGACAAATTTATCATAGTTGATAGAAATTAATTTAAGTTGGTAGACATTTTTCATATTTGACAGAAATTAATCAAAGTTTAAAAAAATGTACAGATTTAATGTGTCGATTCGCAGTTTCTCTGTAGCTTCTGAATGTAAGATTTAGTGGTTGGAGACTTGAAACTACTGGAGCTGGAATTACCACTACTCTACAGTGCTTTATTTCCATCCATTTCTGGGTGCTTCTTGAAGTATGTTTGGGGTCATTGTCCTGCTGGAAGAACCATGACGAAGGATGCAAACACAGGTTTATGACACTGGGCACTACATTGCGGCCCAAAGTCCTTTGGGAATCTTCACATTTCATGATGCCTTGCACATAGGGGCTGCCTACTGGACATCCATAAATTGTGAGGATCGCCTGATGGACATCCAAATTTCAAACTTTACAGAATATTTACGAAAAAGAAAATGTGACCACCTCAGATGGATACCTTGTACTGCAGTAGCAATATACATCTATGAAAAGCATAGCCGGTTGCTGACCCTCTAACAATAGTGAGGGCCGACTGCTGGCCCTTTAACAATAGGCCTGATGGCCCTGTAAAAATAGGCTTTGTGACTTTCAGAGTCCCTCCTTCATAAATGAAACAGGATGTGTTTGATCATGTCTCACCCACCACATGGCCAGATAAGGTAGTTAAATGTTAAAATTACATTTACTAGTGAATGTATTTTTGACCGTTGAAAGCAATGCGAAAGTGCAAAAACGCATCAAAAACACTATGTGTGAACATCGCCCAAGGTGTGGAGGAGCATTTTTTTTGTTATTTATTTGGCCTTACATACAAGTCATGATCCTGGAAAGAATATTTCTTAACATTTCTTCCAGGAAAATCCATTTTAGCTTCGTTTTTGTATGTTTTATTGTCAGTCCGTAAAAGTGGTGTAATACTCAGACAACATTGTTCACAGATATGGTATTGGTCAGCGACCAAGTGTGAATAGGTTTGAACGAACACACAACTGGCAGACTTTAAATGGAGTATAATATTTGTCACATTGCCAAAAATGTCTGTATTATTACCGCAGTAATATAGGATCACGTCTGATGACCCCAGTTTTAGCCAGTGGTCTAATAGACATGGTATTGGTCAGCGACCAAGTGTGAATAGGTTTCAATGCACAACTGGCAGACTTTAAATGGAGTAGAATATTTGTCATGTTGCAAAATATGTCAGGATTATTATCTCAGTAATATAGGATCACGTCTGATGACCACGGTTTTAGCCAGTGGCCTAATAGATATGCTATTGGTCAGCGACCAAGTGTGAATAGGTTTGAACACACAACTGGCAGACTTTAAATGGAGTATAATATTTGTGACGTTGCCAAAAATGTCTGTATAATTACCACAGTAATATAGGATCATGTCTGATGATGGACAAGTTTCTCTGCTTCCACAATACAGCAATGCTATTAAAATCATCCAAATCTGTCTGTATACTGCTAACAAGCAAGTGGAGGAGTAAAAATGGCGTATTATATTGCTTTTCACCAAAATAATCAGGATTAAGAGGAAAAAGATTATTAGCCCTGATATCTAGGGCTATGGATATGAGTAACAGCAGCAGAAAGAACATGCAATGGACCCTATTCTGTTGTATACACTCTGCACAAACTCTGCCTGCTTAACTACACTGTGTTCCAAATTATTATGCAAATAATATTTTCTCAGATTTTCCCAAATTACCTATATGAATTGCAGTCATTGTAATTTTCCAGTCAAATAACTATTAGAGTACAATTGAAAGGTTTTTGCACAAACTGCCTATGATAACAGTATATTTTAAAAAAAATAAAAAACTCAAACTGCACTCAAAATGCATGTTCCAAATTATTATGCACAGCAGAGTTTTCAACCTTTTCATTTTAATAAAGAACAAAAAAATGGTCATTTTTGAAATTATAAGCATTAGCAGGTTATTACAAACTGAAATCAAACAGTTTTCAACTCAAAACTTTATTCTAGGTGATGTTACATTTGCACATAGGACCCCTTGTTCGAAAGGAGCTTCTGAACTCTCTCGTCCATTGAATTTGTCAGGTTTTGGATGGTTTCTGCTTTAATTGTTTTGCATGAGGACAGAATACCCTCCCAGAGCTGTTGCTTAGATGTGAACTGCCTCCCGCCATCATAGACACTCCTTTTGATGATGCTCCAGAGGTTCTCAATGGGGTTGAGGTCAGGGGAGCATGGGTGCCACACCATAAGTTTGTCCCCTTTTATGCCCATAGCAGCCAGAGATGCAGATGTGTTATGTGCAGCATGAGACGGGGCATTATCATGCATGAAATGATCTCAATGGTCTAGATGGATGGAGTGGAGGATGGCTGGTTGATGGACACCCCATGCAAACACTGCTACGGTGCTAACAAGGAGGAGGTGGAGTAATGTTTTGGGCTGGAATCATGGGGAGAGAGATTGTCGGCCCTTTTAGGATCCCTGAAGGGGTAAAGATGAACTCCATAATGTATGTTGAGTTTCTCAAACAGCCCTTCCTTCCATGGTTCAGGAAGAAGAACCGTGCATTCCGCAGCAAGATCATTTTCATGCATGATAATGCACCGTCTCATGCTGCACATAACACATCTGCATCTCTGGCTGCTATGGGCATAAAAGGGGACAAACTTATGGTGTGGCACCCATGCTCCCCTGACCTCAACCCCATTGAGAACCTCTGGAGCATCATCAAAAGGAGTGTCTATGATGGCGGGAGGCAGTTCACATCTAAGCAACAGCTCTGGGAGGGTATTCTGTCCTCATGCAAAACAATTAAAGCAGAAACCATCCAAAACCTGACAAATCCAATGGACGAGAGAGTTCAGAAGCTCCTTTCGAACAAGCGGTCCTATGTGCAAATGTAACATCACCTAGAATAAAGTTTTGAGTTGAAAACTGTTTGATTTCAGTTTGTAATAACCTGCTAATGCTTATAATTTCAAAAATGACCATTTTTTGTTCTTTATTAAAATGAAAAGGTTGAAAACTCTGCTGTGCATAATAATTTGGAACATGCATTTTGAGTGCAGTTTGAGTTTTTTATTTTTTTTAAAATATACTGTTATCATAGGCAGTTTGTACAAAAAGCTTTCAGTTGTACTCTACTAGTTATTTGACTGGAAAATTACAATGACTGCAATTCATATAGGTAATTTGGGAAAATCTGAGAAAATATTATTTGTATAATAATTTGGAACACAGTGTACTGCTATCACCAGGATTAATATGCAGTAGAATTAGTTCTTAGAAGGACTGTTAGTGTATGCGCAGGGCGATTTAATCTGGGAAGGTGTGTCAAGGATGCCAACCTCTAGTGGGGTGGCATGTGAGATGGAAATGTTTGGACATTGTTGCAGTATCGGACTCTGGCCACCAGAGGTCATTGTTGCCTCTGGAAGAAATTCTATGGCTGACCTGATCTCTATGGCTGAGAGGATGGTGTTTTTGTCTGTTGGAACAGTAAGCTGACTGAGAAGGACATTAGTGTGAGATCCTAAAGCTCTTTGTGTGCAGTGTGCTAGGAGCTAGTCAGATTACTGAGGAAAGGAGCAATTGTTCCTGTGAATCCTGTCAGAGTGTGAGAATCACTTTGGGGGGGGGACTACATATGAATGCAGAGTTGGATTCCCCCCAAGGCATCTGCTATGACATGAATGGTCTTCTGCTAGCCTGTCAGGCTAAAACTACACCAGGATCCATTCCTCGGCCTCCCAGCTAAATGGCCGATCGGACGATCAGGCAGCCACTTCCGTGATCAGGTTAAGGCCGGTAATTCTTGAGCTCATGCCCCACCACAGGGATCTCGGAGGGAGCGTGCACGCAGACTATAGATAGAGTTTGGCGCCAAACATAGATTCTCAATTAGAGACATTGTTTGCGAATAGGGCTGTGTGAACCTTAGCTAGATACTCCCCTCAGTGGGTGAGCTTGTATATAGATAGCATAACAGAATTAGAATTTTAGAGAATTGTTAAGTGTGGGAATCTCTGTGCTGGACCACTGCAGGGGCCGCCTCTTGCACTCATCTAATTACATCCTTGCTCTGTGTAACTCCTGGTTGCCGCATTTGACGAAACCACAAGTCAGGCAAATTATAGTGTATCCGATAGATCATACTGGGCCTATCGGTTGTGCAGCGCAGGGGTCCTAACTGACCTGGGCTAGGTGTGTTTGAAAGTTATCTGTGTTTCTTTCTTGCATTTCCAGGGTAACTCAGTTTTCGTTGTTAGTAAAAAGTAGTTCCCTAACAAATTGCCTGGTCATGTTATTTGTCCTCGGCCTGCTGTATTCTGGAAGAGACCACCACGGTACACAGTCTACAATGCCACAACCAACATGGCTCGGCATTACAGTGACTGGCAGGTAATCCCTGCATGTTAATTGGCTGTCTAAACAGTGCCCGAAATGCGGGGCGGGGACCCGAGCATTTCAAAAATACTCGTCAAGCACCGAGCCTCTTGAGCACTGTGAAGCTCTGACGAGTACCGAATAGTGGCGAGCATGATCGCTCATCACTATTGAAGATGGGTCATAGCTAGGTCTTCCAACGTGACAATGACCCGAAACACACAGCCAGGGCAACTAAGGAGTGGCTCTGTAAGAAGCATTTCAAGGTCCTGCAGTGGCCTAGCCAGTCTCCAAACCTGAACCCAATAGAAAATATTTGGAGGGAGCTGAAACTCAATGTTGCCCAGCAACAGCCCCCGAAACCTGAAAGATCTGGAGAAAATCTATATGGAGGAGTGGGCCAAAATCCCTGCTGCAGTGTGTGCAAACTTGGTCAAGAACGACAGGAAACGTCTGACCTCTGTAATTGCAAACAATGGTTTCTGTACCAAATATTAAGTTGTGCTTTTCTATTGTATCAAATACTTATTTCATGCAATAAAATGCAAATAAATTATGTAAAAAGCCTACAATGTGATTTTATGGTTATTATTTTTAGATTCTGTCTGTGTTCCTGTTCCTATTAGGACTGAGAAGCAATCATATCAGTCTTGTCACGGTAGCGCAATATAAATATTACTAAAGGTGCTTGATGCACCAGAAATGCGTTGGTATTTGTTACTTTAAGCCGATATGGATGTTATTTAGAATTTTAACATGCACCAATAAAGATTTTTATGTCTGGAGCTGGGTCTCGCCTCCTGTTTGAGTGAGGAGGTGGAAGCACTAGTTGTGCTCCAATCAGGACTCGATTCAGATATTATTGGTGAGATGACTTTGTTTCTTCAAATTTGCTTTGTAAAACATACCTGGTCTAAAAAATAAAATAAAATTTTTACTACTAAGATCTTATTAGGTGGAAAGAGACCCCACAATTTCTGCCAAACATAGTAATACCCCAAATGTCATCTGAAGCTACTGTGGCCACACAAAGGGTCTGAGAAGGCAAGACCACAATTTAGGGTGCAGATTTTGGCTGGAATAGTTGGTGGGTGACATTTGCAGAGCCCTGAAAACCCCCAAAAGTGACTATTTTGGCCACACAGGGGGCTACACTCTGCAACATTAACACCATGCTTTTTCCCCTGGAAAATTGCAAATTTGCCAGATAAGTGCCCATACATATGGAGCTATGTACCCTGTAAGTTGGTAAAGGAAACCTGTCATCAGGATTTTGCTAAGTAAACTACAGGCATTGTCAGGTTGGCTTTGTTACACTGATTAACCCCTTAGTGACCTAGCCAATTTTGACCTTAATGACCAAACCAAATTTTACAATTCTGACCCGTGTCCCTTTACGTGGTAATAACTCTGGAACGCTTTAACGGATCCCACTGATTCTGAGAATGCTTTTTCATGATATGTTGTACTTTGATAGTGGTAAAATTTGTCCGATATGACTCGTGTTTGTGAAAAAATAAAAATAAAATTGGCGAAAATGTCACAATTTTCAAACTTTGAATTTTTATTCCCTTAAACCAGAGAGTTATGTCACGAAATGGTTAATAAATAACATCTCCCACGTGTTTACTTTACATGAGCACAATTTTTGAAAAATTTTTCTTTTTGTTAGGAAGTTAAGGGTTAAACGTTGACCGGCAATTTCTCAGCAATTTTTTTTTTTTTTTTTGGGGGGGGGGGTTCTATATGACAAAATACCCAAAAGTGACACCATTCTAAAAACTGCACCCCTCAAGGTGCTCAAAACCATTTTCAAGAAGTTTAACCCTTCAGGTTCTTCACGAGAACTGAAGCAACGTGGAAGTAAAAAAAAATTAACTTTTTTTTTTCTCTTCACATAAAAAAATTCTTTGGGTCTAATTTTTTTTTATTTTCACAAGGATAACAAGAGAAAAAAATGGACCCCAAAATTTGTTGTGCAATTTCCCCTGAGCATGCCGATACCCCATATGTGGGTGAAAACCACTGTTTGGACGCACGGCCGGACTTGGAAGGGAAGGAGCAGAACTTTTTGAACGCAAGTGTGGCTGGAATGTAAAGCCGACGCCATGTTGCGCTTGGAGAGCCCCTGATGTGCCTAAACAGTGGAAACCCCCTACAAGTGACATTTTGGAAACTACACGCCTCAAGGATTTTTATCAAGGATTATAGTGAGCATTTTGAACCCAGAGGTACGACGCAGAATTTGATAACATTAGGTCATCATATTGAGTTTGTCGTCGTTAGTGTTTAACGCAAGTGCTCGCTACTTGAGTTTGTATCAGGTGCTCAGGTATGCACCATGTATCGCGGGTGCTTGAGTGACATGCTCGAGTCCCCGCCCCGCATGTTTCATGTGTATGGCAGGCAATCACCATGTGTTTTTTGGCTGTATACCAGCTGTGAAACATGTGGGGCAGAACCGAACATGTCCCTCGAGCACCCGCGATACTCTGCATACCTGATGCAGGTTCGAGTAGCAAGCACTTGCTCTCAACACTAGTCACAACCCATGTAAAAAGAAAAAAAACAACATTTTTTAATTATAATTTTTATTAACTAAGGAGGATTAGATTTACTATTTTTTGGCATTTGATCACTGTGATATACCCCATCTCAGTGATCAAAAGGAACCAATAGGAAATCCAGCCCTGATCATATTCTCCAGGGTCTCAGCGATTTTCCAACTCTGAGGGGCGCTACTGCCTTATTCCTGATTGCCATTTTAAAACGGAAATGAGGGAATAAGGCCCCTCAATGGCCAGTTTTAATGCATATCGGCGGTTGTTAAGCGGTTAAAATGATACCTGGGATGAAGAAATCTGTCTTGTGGTTGTTTAACCTGTGTTTGCAGTTTTGAGTTCATGAGATGCTTGTGCTCCGGGGCAGGCCTGTAGGCAAGGATCATCCAATCAATCCATCATCCTCCCTTCCGTGACCTGCCTCCCATTTTAAATACTGTGCATTTAATAGTGGTAAAAAAAAAAAAAAAGCCTACAGCAAAATTGCCCCAGCGCATGTAGTTGATTGTTGTATATTCGACACCCTGGCATACTACAGAACAGAGTGGATCCTGGCTGGGTGATGAGGGCTTTAAGCCCATGCAGGCCACCTGTAGCCAATGGTGTTGGCTGGCCAGGACCATGAACTCCACAGATCAATCAAGGAGACTTCCATTCAAACATGGGGGACTTTGCTGAACTTGATAAGGACACAAAGCACGGGTTGCATAGATCCGGCTTAAAGGAAGATTGAGTGCAAGTTCATTTAAAATCAGTTATTTTTATTTCAAAAATTTTTTTTTAAAGAATTCCTTTATAAAACAGGTGCCTTCAGATTTCATCAATACAAACCTCAATACTGGCTACAATTATTTTGAAATTTTTTTTTAAAGAAATTCTTGTAGCCAGTATTGAGGTTTGTATTGATGAAATCTGAAGGCACCTGTTTTATAAAGGAATTCTTTAAAAAAAAAATGTTTGAAATAAAAATAATTGATTTTAAATGAACTTGCACTCAATCTTCCTTTAAGCCGGATCTATGCAACCCGTGCTTTGTGTGGTTAATATCCTATTGGGAGGTGTAATTATTGACCCTTTTTGATATACACTAAACTTGATAAGGGTTATATGAAAGGGATAGCAGATACAGTGTCTTAAGCAAGCTTCCTTCATAGTAAGAAGCCTTTTCATTCCCACTATATCCTTCCTCTGTGGGTTACACCAGGGCGCTGCGGCTTATCCATTTCATCCTACGTCGCCACAATCCAGCTTCTAGGCCACAGTCCTGCTCAGCGAGTCTCTCCACGTCCTATCACTATGGACACCCTCAGGGTCAGACTGGAGTGTCTAGGGCCCAACTTACTGCTACTATACGTAGACATTTTACTGGTTCATACTCCGGCCTCATGCACAACTTACAATATAGTGTGTAAAACAGCGTGTGACTCCTAATGAATTTGGCACATTTTTCAGCTTCCATGTGCCACCACAAGAAATGTCCTACAGTCAGGAATCGGCTGACATTTCTGGTGTCTTTTCACTACTTGTGGAGAAATAATGTTAAAAATTCTTTTTCAAGGGTCAGATCAGGGCCTTTTATTTGGTCTCACGCTACTTGTAGAGTGACGTCAGCCATGGTAATGTTGCTGAGGCCGGTGACCACGTCCACAAGACGGTCTGTCTGGATCAGAATTTCCGCCGATCTCAGCAGTTGCAGGAGTGCAGCTGTTATCACCACCATCCTCCTGCTGGTGATGCTGTGAACATAATGGCAGTATCGGCACCATCACCTTGATGTCATACTATGTTAGAACCACTTTTGTGGCACATGGAATGTAAAGATTTACTTATGTGTTTTTGGGAGAAGTAGGAGGATGGGAGGGTGGGGGTGGGGGAGAGAAAATTTTAAAAAAAGTGAATCTATAACCATTTTTTGATGCACGTGCATTCACATATAATAAGGATACTATCAAGGTGCCGCGGCCGAGACTGACTGGTATCTGAGGGGAAGCACCAGGAATTGACAGTGCAGGCACCGGTCGTGTAACCAAATCACTGCGCCATAATGGCACTGCAGTATGCGGTGAGACTACAACTCCCAGCAACTTTATTTCTTTTTATTTTACACGCCACTGTTTTTCCAGTGATTTACTAGAAAGACCTGCACCAAGAATCACACAAAGCAAATTTGCTGTTATGGTTTCTTGCCAATTTGCTCTGATTTTCTATGGAATATCTCCAAAAAAAAAAAAACACTACACATAGCACACAGTATATAACCAAGTCCCTAATATAGCATACAGTATATAGACTGTGTCACCCAGGGGGAATATAGGGGATTCGGTACCCGGGCCTTTTACCTTGTTTAGGAGATCACGGCAGTCGGCTCCCGGGCCCGTACTCTGGGTCGCTCTTTAAAAAGGGGTTTTAGTGTACAGTTTGTCTCGTGACGCCACCTGTGGTTTACGGTAATGGTTACCGGCGCTGCTGCAGACCTCCGGTAGTGATGGGATGGCAGCTGGGATGTTTCTGCTCCCCACAGGCGGAGCGGGCCCCCGGGGCAGTGTAGGTGCAAATGGTGGTGATGCTGGGGCTTGCAGTGCAGGAGAGATGGCGCAGCAGGAGTAACTGACAGAGACAGGGGATTCACTTCAGTATCTTTACTGGTGCGGATGTCAGGTACGGTCCAGGGTACTCGGTAGGAAGGGTGCACTTCAGGACTTCTCCCCAGTGAGCAGGTATAAGGCCTCCTGATCCGTGTCTCCCTCTCTCTAAGCTCCTGGCCAGCCTGCAACTGGGCCTAGCTTCTGTGTCGTGCTGTTCCTTCACCTGTCGCTTGGTAGTAGGACCTTTTTCTGGCAACCACTATCCCTGGACGCCGGGGCCTTCGTGGTTCCTAGTCCTGTCAAGGGTTTAGCTTCAGGTCGACCAGGGACTTGTAGTCCTCCTGGTATGCCAGTGATCCCTACTGGGTATAAAGGATCCTGTAGGCGCGGACCTGGTGTCCGGTTTGTGTCTTGGGGTGAGCCTATGATGCTCCTCTGCCCCCTCAACTCCTCTCCTCTTTGCCTCCGGCCACACTCGGGGCCCTCAATACAGCAGCAGCCGTGCTGCGTCTTCACTGCTCTCAGTAGCAGCACACTCTCTGAACAACTAACTGCTGAACTGAACTGCCTGGCTCCACCCTCCCTCTCTCTCTCTCTCTCTCTCGATATATATATATCTATATCCCTAACAGGGCTCCATCTGGTGGTATGAGGTGGAAGGGTGGAGGTGTTTGTTTGTAATGAGGGCCTCTGTGGAGAAGTCCGTCCATGCACCCTTTTGGGTCCTGTGGTACCTGTGAACAGCAGGGTGCCATATTCCCCCCCAGTACAATTCAGTACTCCTGGACTGAAGCATTTTGTAACAGATTACAACAATAATTATAATATCAATAAAGTTACAGTATGTCCCGTAACCAGGTGTCCATTTCACCGAAGATGGTATAACATGAGTAACATGAGGGACCCGCCTGAAAACCCTCAACGTAGGCCCTGGGCGTGGCTACAGGGCATAAGTGATCCAGGTGTTGGACCACGTCTTCGGCCACGCCAAACGAGTTTTTGTTTAGTGGTCAAATAAGGGGGGCACTTTTGATGAGTGCAACTATTTACAAGGACAGTTTTTGGCTGCTCAAAGTCCTCAGCCTACAAATCTTTATGCCCTTACGGGTAACTACAGGCACACATTAATTTCAGTTTACACAATAAACAATAGGCAATACCTAACTGGGTAACTATTTATACTTCAGGCATTTTGTATTTTAATCCTTAAACCTGGCAGAGATTTGGCCTTGTGTGCTGCGTGTGGACCTTTGTAGCACTGGGGTGATACTGATGTCTGTGCATGCACTCTCTGCTAACCTATCAGGTGTACGTGCTGGTAGATTATAAAACTGCCTCAATCTCTCTATGGGACTGGCAAGTGCACTGATTACTGGGCCTTCAGGCTCTGCCTCAACGGGTGATCCTCCTCTGACTGGGGACTCTTCCTGTTCCTGAGCAGGTTCCTCTAGCGGTTGATAGAAGTGTATTACTAGTATAATAACTGCTCCATCAAGTTGAGGCCAGTCCACAGGGAAATCTCCTAGAACTGTGTGAAGCACATCTTCCTTGGGTTCTTCCGGTGCTATAGGAGGTACTTCTTCCTCCGTTGTCTTCAGTAGACCTGGGTACACTTTCAAGTGGTCTCTTGAGACTGTTGCGGTTGTCTTACCTCCATCCTTACTAATCAGGCAGGTTTTACTATTGTCAAATCTAGAATTTAGTACAGTGTAGGGCTCTCTTTCCCACTGGTCATCGAGCTTGTGACCTCTTCTTTTCCACTTTAGCACCATCTCTCCAGGTGCCAAGGTTTCTGCTGGTGCATTTTTGTTATACTGCTCTTCTGTCTTTCCCTCACCTTGTTTAGACTGTCCTCGACACAGGCCTGTACCTTCCTGTACTGCTCTTGCCGACTTGTGTCCCAATCTTCAGTGGACGTATCTGCAGCAGGTTCTACCACTCCAAGCTCCAGGTCCATGGGCAATTTTCCAGGTCTTGCTCTCATAAGGTACGCTGGGGTACAATTTGTAGAACTCACGGGTATGTGGTTATACAGGTCCACTAGGTCAGGTAGCTTGTCTGGCCACTGGTTCCTTTCTTCCAAAGGTAGGGTTTTTAGCAGGTCTATAACGATGTTGTTCATTTTCTCACACATACCGTTGGTTTGCCGATGATATGGCGTAGTCCGGATCTTCTTGCATCCATACAGGTGGCAGAATTCCTTGAATAGCTCAGCTTCGAAAGCAGGGCCTTGATCTGTGAGCACCTTTTCTGGATATCCATGGGGTCTGCAGAAGTAGACTTGGAACGTTCTTGCTGCAGTTTCAGCTGTCAGGTCCTTGAGAGGGGCTAACACCAGAAACCGGGAATCGTGATCCACCATGGTCAGGGCATAGGAGTAGCCTGATCTGCTAGGTGACAGTTTCACATGATACAGAGCGACAATCTCCAGGGGTTGGGTTGTTTTGATGGACTGCAAGGGTGCTTTCTGGCTGCCATAGTCTTTTCTTCTGAGGCTACAGGGCCCACAATTCCGGCACCACCTTTCTATGGAGCTCCGCATTCCAACCCAATAGAACCGGTCCTTCAGCAGGATTTCCAGCCAAAGTGACCTGCTTGATCGTGGTAGGCCTCTAACACCATCTGGATATCTGTCCTGGGTACAACGATCCGCCACACCATTTCATGGGTCGTGGGGTTGACATACCTTCTGCATTCTCTCTGTAGATGAACAGCCGGCTTCTCTCATACCACAGGTTTTTGGCTTGTGGGTGGGGGAGGAGAATCATCCTTCTCCAGGTGAGAACCTTCTTGGGTTATCAGTCTTTTGATGAGGCTGACAACCGGGTCACTGTCTCGGGTCTCCTTCCAGCTGTGATGAGGTAGAGGGTTTGGCGTCCTACCATGACATCTTCTGGAGGCGTGCTGCTCGTGGACCATTCCATTTCTGTGGAAAGCAGGTAGTTCAATTTCTTCGAGATCATCCACTTCATCCTTGGTGTCTGACTGGTGGGGCATTCTCGACAAGGCATCAGCATTGGTATTATTGTGACCTACCCGGTACTTGATTGTGAACTGATAATTCGACAGTCTGGCCACCTAACACTGTTCCATGGCTCCCAACCTGGCTGTCTCCAGGTGTCTCAAGGGATTATTGTCGGTAAAGGCTGTGAATTTAGTTGAGGCTAGGTAATGCTTGAATCTTTCAGTGATAGCCCAGACCAAGGCCAGGAACTCCAGCTTGAAGGAACTGTAATTCTCTTGGTTCCTCTCAGTAGGGCAAAGCTTCCTACTGGCATACGCAATTACCTTCTCTCTGCAGCTGCTGCATGCTGGGTAATGCCTCAGTACAGCCTCATCCAGCTCCTACTCAGGTGCCAGAGAGGAGTGAGGGGCCTGCTGCACACAAGATCGCATTGTGCTGGGTGGGGGAGGGGCACTTAAAGCTAGTCAGATTGACACCCCTGCAGGAGAGGTGTAACTTACCACACTCATTAGCTATGCACTGACTGCTGGGCTAGTCCATAGTGGCACACTCCCTCCTTCCCCTTCCCTGCTTGGTTGGAGTCAGGCTGACACCTGTGTAGTAGAGGTGGTACTGTTAGTGGCACCTCTCCTGCACTGATATCAGTCAGATTGACACCTAGCTTGAGCACAGCAGGGTAACAAGGGAAGGGGCAGCTATGGAAGAGAGTTAGCCCAGCAGAGCATAACTGATAGTGATGGGTAGCTCCTGAACGAGCCGGCTCTAAGAGCCGGCTCTTTATAGTGAATCATATGAGTCGGCTCCTGGCAGGGAGCCAATTGAAATTTAAACGGCTCTTTGCCAGTTCACGTTCCACAGTCAGTCCCCTCTGGTTCCGCCCCTCCCTCCCCTCTGGCCCCGCCCTCCCGGCAGTAGTCACTCTGATCTTATCCAGGAGACTGAGAATGCCTGCTCCTCCTGCTGCCGCACATAGCACTGACTCACAGCCCCGCCCCCCTCCAATCTGTGACAAGCAAGCAGCAGTCAGGCACTTTATTAAAGGAACACTGACATCTGGATTTAGCCTGATTATAGTTATTTACCGCCAGCTTGTAAATCCTCGCTGAGCGAGGGAGAAACAGCGGATGTAAATGTGCGTCCCTTGTTCTCTCCCATTCACTTGAATGGAAGAGAACAAATGATCCAGCGATGCATATGGGCAGGGCAGATAAGGATCTCCTCTGCAAACATACCATCGCTGGATTGAGCATCACTGGATCGCAGGCTCGGGTGCTGCATGGTCCATGCGGTCAGTCAGCGAGCGCTGGCCGACAACATGGTCGCATCCTGTGTGTCTTTTGCTGACTAGGGCTCCGGCACAGGACAACTTCCATGGAAACCCATGTAAACAGTTACATAGGTTTTTATGGAATACCAGCAGGATTGAAGCAGAATTTTTAAAATAAGTATATGGAGAATATACCTATTTTAAAAAGTTCTTTTCAATTAATGGCACTAATGCCCATGTGATCCAACCCCTTTAATGACATTATATTAGTGATGGCAAAAGACATTGGTCCTTGATGGGACACCAAAAAAACAGTCTTTTCCAAAACAGATAATAACAGAAGAAATAAACTGAATCAGTCCATCCAAGCTATGGCACTTAGTTTATCTATCCAATGGGCCCTAAAGACAATTTTAGGCTGCCTTCACACTTTGTGGATTTGCAGCGGAGTTTCCATGCAGATCATCAGCGTGGAAATTCCATGGCATTTACAGAAGCCAACAGTGGCAATGGTTTTTATCCAAAACACACTCACTTCTCTTGCACTATGGGGCCCCACCAGTGGATCCCCCGGCAGGCCAGTCCGAGCCTGGACACCCTGGATCCACCGCACGGGACTCAGTCCCACACTCCCAGCCCTGTTCAAGTCTGTTACCTTTGGCACTAGCAAGGCCTCAGGTATCCAGTGACTCAGCATCTTCTCTGCCAACACCTTCTGGAAGGTCACTCAGTAATTTTCTTCAGAATCTCACCATCCCTGTCCGCAAGTCTTTATGCCGTGGATCACCCCTTGGCAGCACTGCACACCCTCTGGACTTGTCCCAACACTTATCTGCTTCTGACCCTGCTGTCTGTTGCTGGGTATAAATGACTCGCCCCCTGGGCCGCGTGGGGAACCCGGAACCGGGCCTCTGGTGGGATGCTGGGGGTGGTAGTCTGTGTGGCGGCAACCCGGTCCGTGGCTCAGGGTGGTCAAACCAGTGGCAGTCTTAGTGTAATAACAAATGTCCGACTACACCACCCGTGGATTGCGGTCAGTGGGGACCGCCGCTGCGCTGCAGACCGCTGAGGCTGATGTAAGCGCAGCCAAGTATGGGATAACTCCCCACGGGAGAAGTATTGCCTCAGGGCAGCTAGTGTGGATGATGGGAGTGATGGTGTGAGCGTCCCAGTACTAATGGTGTGGCGATGAAACAGACGTGTGGTGCAGTTCAGGGTCTTTACTGATGGTATAAAGCAGACCCTCCCGGGAGTACTGGTTAGCAGTAGAGGCCTGGTCAGTCTGTGAGCAAGCAAGATCTCCCCTGGCCAGGCGGAGTTGTAGGCCTCCCCGTCTGTCTGCACCCTTTCCTGGCTACCTTGCTGTAAGCAGTTACAAGTAGCCCACGTCCCTGAGTATACCCTGTGGTGCTCACCCGTATGGCTGGTGACTTGGGGCCTTCTGTTAGCCTCCGCTCCTGGATGGCGGCGCTGGTCCCTTTCTTGTGACTGAGCCTCCGGGCTTCTATGGCCAGAGGACCTGGTATCCCCTGCCAGCTGGTTTCTGCTGCTGGGTGTATATCAGTCTCCACAGCCTCGGACTCCGACGTCCGGTTGTAGTGTCCTCAGCCAGGGTGAGCTCTGCTCAGCTCCAGCCCCTGGTCTTCAGCTACTGCTCCTACTGTATCTTTCCCTCTCCAAGCTCTCACTCCCTAATCCCGCCCCAGACCCAGTTTATAAGAGCAGATTCCTCCCCTCCCAGGTCTGGGCGGGCAGTGTTGCATGCTTAGGGCTCCTGACCAGAGAAACCTCCCACTTGCTCTCAGACATAATATTTCTATTACTGTGGCAACCAGACCCCTGGGGTGCCACATAAACTTCCTTATACAGGTAGACACCACAATGCAATACAATCCACATGACACAATATGGACAGAGACACATGACGCAGTTGCTCACATTCCTACCCCTGAAGACACCATAGTCCACTACTCCTTACACTCAGAAGCAGCAATCTACTGAACACTTCACCAAGTTAAACATTTTTTTTTCCATAAAGGCAGCAATTAAATGCTTACCAGTGAGTGGATGTAAAAAAGATTTTTAATCAAGATACATTTAAAATACTACAAGGAACATACAAATATAGGAAATATAAACAAGTGCTTTATAGTAACGTCCAAAATGTATTTAAATAGGATCAGAATTCCTGAGACTCTGCGACTTTAGGTTCCTGAGAGGACGAGCCTTTTGCAGTCTTCTTGGGCACTAGGACCGCTTGGATATTTGGCAGGACGCCTCCCTCTGCAATGGTGACTCCATCAAACAGTTTGCTCAGTTCCTCATCATTCCTCACAGCCAGTTGGATGTGTCGGGGAAGGATCCTGGATTTCTTGTTGTCCCTCGCTGCATTTCCTGCCAGCTCCAGGACCTCAGCGCACAGGTATTCCATGATGGCTGCTAGATAGACGCTAGCTCCAGATCCAATCCTCTTAGCATAGTTTCCCTTCCTCAGGAACCTGTGGACACGGCCCACTGGGAACTGGAGCCCTGCCTTGGAAGATCTGGAGGTCTTTCCAGCTGCAGGCTTCTGGACCTTCTTGCCACGACCAGACATGATCAGAATAACTAAAAAGGGAAGAATTAATGAACAAAGACTTACTTTTTTAATGTAGGCAACATTGGTACAATTGTATTTGCTTCATGCACCAATCACCTCATGTCCACTCTAACTCCACTTATTTTTCTAGTGCAGAGATCAGTCCTTAGGACTATACTTGTACTCATGCTGTATCACAAGTAATAAAACAAGGGGGTGCTCCTGGACAGCACTCTATACTCATTTATGAGTCATATACCCATTTAGCAGCACTTAGAGCTGGTGTTACAATGTGTAGCTGCCCCCGTAGTGATCTCTGGGAAGAAAACTAGGGGCCTAGTACACACACACACACGTCAAAGTGCTCTGGAAAATAGGTTTTAGGAGACCCCAGCATGCAAACAGTTACAGTATGGTGCACAAACCACCATGCTCAGAAGGCAGTCATATGTGGTACAGGCTGGGGCTACAGCAACTGTATTCAGACAAGTCACAAGATGGAGAGGGGAAAAAAATAAAAATAAAAATTCTATTACAAATTTGTTAATGAGCTATAGGTTAAGCCTTCGCCAACATTTCCTAAAATCTTACACACTCCACCATTACCAGAGAGCAATGCAGGGTGGGAGCTCAGATGACAGCAACAGGATTGTGCACAGAGACTGAATATCAGAAATAAAGGGTATGGGGGTCCCCCGGTCCCCTCATTCCAGCATGCTGCACAGTCAGTCAAGTTGATGCACAAAGGTAAATGAGGTATAATAACCAACTTTGAAGGGCAAGAATGATGGCACAAACACCTAGCAAGAATTAGTATTTTTGCTCAGACCCTTTATAAGTCCACACAAATTTTCCAAGATGCACACTCCTAGCAGAGCCTTCATTGATAACTGCAGGAGACCCATGCAGTTTACACTGCAGTGTTCAGCCAACACAAGATCGCCACAATCCCCCCATATACATAGTCAACCACACATGTATTCTCAATGTGAATATATACCTCCCAGATGTTCAAGCCAGTGGGACATCTCCAGATTTTGGAAACAACGGAAGGAGGTCTGGGTTATTTCAACTACTGTATATTTGCATCCTCAGAACACAGATACAGTTGAATATAATGGTGGAGCAGGGAGCCATTGGGTTGCTGCATCAACAGCCCATGAAATCACTAGATCTCACGGAGTGGGGAGGAAAGCCACTGTAACCAGGTAGAGGTAGAAGTATGCCACATGGGGAGACATCATACCTTATAGACAATGAAAGGGTAGGACACTAATTATGGGCATGCAAACAAAGAACCAAGCAGAAAATAAAACATGACTAGCTCCAATATTAAAGTACAAACCCTGGTACATGGTGGTTCAGACATCTAGAAAACAAACATTGCTCTATACTCACCAGGTTCTCTACTGTGCACAGAGTCTGGACAGGATGGATTGTCGCCTCCCTGAGTCCTTTATATCTGACAATTACACCTGCAGGTGCTTCATTAGCAATCACCCAGAATAGCACGGTACTGGCCACGTTCACACATTCAGTATTTGGTCAGTATTTTTACATCAGTATTTGTAAGCTAAAACCAGGAGAGGATGAAAAACGCAGAAGTGATGACGTGTTTCTATTATACTTTTCCTCTGATTGTTCCACTCCTGATTTTGGCTTACAAATACTGATGGGAAATACTGACCAAATACTGAAAGTGTGAACGTGGACTGAAAATCACAAAAGAACACGCTGACCCAGATTCATTTTTTGCTTTTGTTTTTTTTTTTAACTGACTTTTCTGTTTAGTCTTGTGCCATTATTCATATTCATTATTGCATTTGCACCTTTTTTTGTCTAGATTTTGGGCCCGGACTCATCATTTGCATTTTTTAAATCACTTTTCTTATTTGTCTTGTGGTATTCGTTGCCATTTTTTATGACAACTTCTTCAAAATAATGCAAGCGGTTCATAACTTTTGCAGTCAGATATGGTCTTTTTACTTTTGACTTTGACGTGTTTTGCAACTTTGTAACAAAAAGTTGCACATTTGCTCCAAAATATCTGCCATACATTAAATTGCTCTAGAGTACATTTGCAACAAATTTGATGAATCAGGTGAAAACATCTGGAAATCCCAAACACTGCTCACATTGGCGAACATAAAAAAAAACAGGTAAACAGATAAAATAGGGTTTAAAAGCGGAGCGGCACAAATGAAAAAAAAAAATCGGAAAGATAATAATGAACCAGGCCCGCCGTTTTTATTTGCTTATTATTCTTCTTTAAATGTGCACGATTTTTTAAAGTTTTTTTTTTAAGTCTATTTTTTTATGTTTGCCTTTGTGGGTGAGGTTTGGGGTTTCCAGATATTTTTTCCTGATTTATCAGTTGCGACTTTTTAAAAGTCGTAAAACTTGTAGGAGAAGAGGTGTATAATTGGGTGTGATCAACATAGATACTGGAAACCAAATCTGCTGATAGTTTGTCCAATAGGGGTATTGTATAGCGAGAAGAGGAGGGGGCCTAGGACTGAGCCTTGAGGAACAGAAACAGCAAGGGGAAGATTAGAGGCAGCAAAAGATGCAGTGAAAGAGGAGAACAAAAAGAGAGCAGTATCCTTGAGCCTGATAGAGCAGAGCATAGTGAGGAGGAGCTGGTCATCCACAGTGTTGAATGCTGCACAGAGATCCCGGAGAATCAGCAAGGAGTAGGGGCCATTAGATTTCGCTGTTAGTAGGTAGTTAGAGACTTTAGTGAGAGCAGTTTTAGTATATTGTAAAGAGCGGAAACCAGATTGTAAAGGGTCAATAAGAGAATTATCTGAGAGATACAGGATTAGTTGAGAGTGGACCAAGCGTTCCAGGAGTTTAGAGACAGGTCTGTAGTTAGCAGTGCAGTTCTGCTCAAGGGATGTTTTTTTAAGTAAAGGGGTTATGACAGCGTGTTTGAATGAAGGGGAAAGATACTGGTAGAAAGAGAGAGGTTAAATATTTTAGTAAGGTAGGTAGTGACAATTGGGGAGAGAGACTGGAGGAGATGTGAGGGAATAGGGTCACTGGTGCTGATTGTAGGGCGAGAAGAAGCAAGGAGCCTGGTAACTTCTCCTGTGACAGGTTTGAAGGGGCAACGTGAGCTTGAGGTGAGGGTGGGACGGGGGATCCAGGCTCTGAGGAGACTGTGCAAAAATGTCCTGACAGATATAGTTGATTTTGTCTAGGAAATAAGTACCAGATCGTCAGCGGCGAAGTTGATAACCGGGTACTGTACTCTAGGGCTCAGGAGGGAGTGAAAAGTTTTGAAGAGTTGTTTTGGATTGTCGGGTAGGGAAGTAGACTTATTTGGCAAGATGGAGAGGAGAATTATAAGTTTTGAGCATAAACTTACGATGAAGTCTTCTTCCGAAAGAGATTTTCTCCTCTGACGGTCAGCACACCTTGAGCAACGCTGGAGAAAACGTGTTTTCAGCACAGGTCTGGTCTCTCTGTGTGTAGCAGGTGCTGCTTCATCCAGGGCACTCTGCAATGTATTATAATGTGACAATGCTGGACAGGAGATCGGAGCTAAAGATGACTGTAAATTGTTCATAAGCTGCTGGGTATTGACGACATGTAGATTTCTATATGTGTGATTGTAGCACCCCGAGGGCTCGGCTGCTACAGGTGTATTGCACCTCAAACCAGAGGTGTGATATTCCACTCCCGGGTAAGGATGGATTGTGGACCAGGACTCGGTAGGCTGCATGCACCACACACACCCCATTTCCGAGGGACAGCTCAACGGTGCTCCCACTAGACAGAAATGCAGGCACGACAGCATCTGTCCCTGGCTGGAGTGGGGAGGGGGAGGAAAACCCAGTGGTGTAGGAGCAGATAGGGGTGGGTCTCTGGGCAAAGGTAGGAGCCCATTGGTTGCTAGTCACCTGGAGCCACCTGCCGGAGGGACACCGCGGACGCGATCTCTACCCCGGTGATGTGGTCACCTTCACCCGGCACAAGGGACCGTACGCCCTCCACGTTCACCGGCTCACGGAGGAGGAACTGCAGTACCACCCAGACACTGAATACCCTGAAGGTCCGGACGGACCTGAAGATTACCCGGAAGAGCAAGGAGAGTCAGGAGGACACCGTTATTGAATAAACGGTAAAATGAACTGTATATAGTTACCCGTCAGGGTATAAGAACTGTTACGGGATTGAAGTGTGGTCCCCGTTGGGACTAATGTGGAACTGTTAAAGGACTGTTACACGCCAACTTACCCCCTTCTTTACCAGGCTGACTGTGAGCAGCCATTCCCCCTTTCCAACCGGCCGAGGACTGGGAACGGCCAATCCCTTGTAAATAGTTGCGCTTCTTAAAGCGCCCCCTACTGGTTTTATAAAAGAACTGCAACGTCTACCTCAGGACAAATTAAATGGACTGTTGCACCTTTAAGAGAAAGTGAACACCTGGTCGCAAGTTGCACAGCGGCCAGAACTCAAGAATGTGTTTGTGGAAGAATGTTTTACTTGACAATGTTTTCTACTGAAAAAGTTTGATATGCTGCTAAAATAGAAATGCCAAAGTTTATATAGTGTTTTATAAAAGAGTTCCGGTGGCATTAGTAAGATGCTTTATAATGCTTTATACCAGTAACGTTAAAAAGAGAATAGTACCTCCCATAAAGGGATGAGCAAATAGTTAATGTCTTATATGCGAATGCATTCTAAAATTTTTGTATGTTTAAATTGTTTTTATTCTTTTCCAGCCCGAGGAAGTGCTGTGATTTACCAGGGGGGAATGTTGCACCCCGAGGGCTCGGCTGCTACAGGGGTATTGCACCTCAAACCAGAGGTGTGATATTCCACTCCCGGGTAAGGATGGATTGTGGACCAGGACTCGGTAGGCTGCATGCACCACACACACCCCATTTCCGAGGGACAGCTCAACGGTGCTCCCACTAGACAGAAGTGCAGGCACGACAGCATCTGTCCCTGGCTGGAGTGGGGAGGGGGAGGAAAACCCAGTGGTGTAGGAGCAGATAGGGGTGGGTCTCTGGGCAAAGGTAGGAGCCCATTGGTTGCTAGTCACCTGGGCTCACACATAGAGGGAGGTATATAAGGTGGGCACCATCCTAGAACAGTGTTCAGTCCGGGGAGTCTGTTCAGAGAGGAGTTCAGCCAGAGAGGGCTGACAGAGCTGTGGCTCAGTCTGGGCCCAGCTCCACGAGGCAGGCCTGGAGTGGAGGCCAGAAACAGCAGAGAGAACAGGAACAGAAGAGAAAGGAAACAAGGAACAGCACATTAAGAGAGGCCCAGAGACACGAGAGAAGAAGGAACCCCATAGGCCCAGGAGATTGCGGGTGACGGGTTGGCAGAACAGGGTACCGGATCCCAAATTGGTGGAGGCGACTAATCCTCAGCCAAAGACCGGCGATCGTGACTATATCTCGGTGCGACCCCTCAATACACCTACCAGGAAGGCAAACCACATAGGGTCAGGGACGCATAGATCAGCGTACCAAGAAAAGGCCCGAGGCAGCCGGACAAACGTAGAGTCACTGGTGGGGCACGGCCAGAGAAGGGAATAGAAGGGAGCCCTGTGCCACGCTCTGGAATTGCCTGGGAGTTGGTCGAGCCCCTTGCCTGGTGGACGCAGCACGGCTTGGGCAGTCACCGCCGGTACCGAGGTGACTAGGACCAGTAAAGAACTGTGAGTAAAGCATTAGAAACTGCAACCACACGTCTCTGTGCTTCTTCGCCGCACCAGCACTACCAGTGCTGGGACGCTCGTGCACCATCACTCCCATCATCCACACTAACTGCCCTGAGGCTATACTTCTCCCGTGAGGAGTCATCCCATTCTTAGCTGCACACATAACACCGGCCTCAGCGGTCTGCCTTGCAGCGGCGGCCCCCACTGACCGCAATCCACGGGTGGCGTAGTCGGACTATTATCTCACTAATAAGACTGCCACTGAATTGACCACCCTGGGCACGGACCGGGTCAGCGCCACGGAGACTACAACCCCCCAGTGATCCGGCTCCGGGTATTCCCTGCACAACACAGGCCCAGGGGGCGCGTCATGATAAGTGGGGGATGTCCTGGATGTGGAGAAAATTCGTAACAGAGAAGGAAAGAAGGATGTGGTTAGAGAGCAGGAGAGGGGAGTTAGCAAAGTCGTACACTGAGCAGAGCTGAGAAAAGACAAGGTCCAGAGTATTCCTATCTTCACGTGTAAGAGAGTTAGTAAACTGTGAAAGGTCGAAGAAGCAGGTCAGAGAAAGAAGATGAATGGCAAATATGGAGAGCAGATCATCAATAGGGATGTTAAAGTCCCCCTTGATGAGAGTGAGATTATCACAGGATAGAAAGTGTAAAAGCCAAGTGGCAAAGTGATCGAGGAATTGGTTGGTTTTGCCTGGAGGGCGATACACAATCGCCACGCACAGGGAGAAGGGTTTGAAGAGTTTAATAGTTTGGAGATCATAAGCAAGGGTACTGTGGGGATAACCTGGAAAGCACATTGTGATGAAAGGAACAGACCAACACCTCCACCTTGTCTGCTTTCAGGTCTGGGAATATGTGAAAATTGTAGTCCATCATACCAGAGAGCAGCGGCGACTGTGGTTTTCCGACTGCTGGATCCAGGTTTCAGTGAGAGCCTGAAGGTTAAGGGAATTAGAAAGAAAGAAGTCATGGATTTAGGAGAGTTTGTTACACATTTGGGATATCTTTCTGTAACGGGTCTGGGAGGCGGAACCTCTGAGCTACTATACAAGGGGGCGGCCCTTGTAAGGGAGCGGACGGCAGTCTCTGGATGAACGGACAGGGAGATACGGCAAGTGATCATGGCAGTCTCTGGGTAAAGGGTAGGTACGACCTGTGATGGCAGAGCCTCCGGGTAGGCTAGCAGGCAGATGGTAGATGTGTGCTCCCAGGTGAGCAAGCGAGAGTCTCTGGAATAACAGGTGGTCACGGCACGTGACGGCGGAACCTCCGGGCTGGCAAGCAGGCAGGTAACGGAGAAGCGCTCCCAGGTGAGCGGGCAAGAGTCTCTGAAGTAGCTGATGGTCACAGCACGTGACAACGGAGCCTCCGGGCTGGCAAGCAGGCAGGTAACGGAGAAGCGCTCCCAGGTGAGCGGACAAGAGTCAGAAGTAGCTGATGGTCACAGCACGTGACAACGGAGCCTCCGGGCAGGCAAGCAGGCAGGTAACGGAGAAGCGCTCCCAGGTGAGCGGGCAAGCTGGTCCATAGACAGACTGACCGGAGTTGTAAGGCAGACCGTCGGACCTCAGGAAAGTAGGCAGGTAGCTGATGTGCGCTCCCAGGTGAGCGGGCAGGCTGGTCCTTTAGACAGACTGACAGGAGTAGTAAGGCAGACCGTCGGACCTCAGACTGGCAGACAGGTAACAAGTATTCAGGCAGGAATCAGGCAGGTAACTGGCAGGAAACAGGCAGGTAACTGGCAGGAAACTGGCAACGGGACCTGAGGGCTGAAGCACAGGTGAGACACAGGTGCAAACAACATTGCTCGGGCACCTCCATTTTGGAGGAGGTGCCTTATATATGATGAAGTCCTCCGGCCATTGGCCGGGGACTCCTTAGGACGGCGCGCGCGGCCCCTTTAAGAGGAGGGGAGCGCGCGCGCGCGCCCTAAGCACAGGGGCCGGGAAGGAGCGCGCGCTGAGAGCAGAGCGGGAGGAGGACGCCGGGAAGGAGCGCGCGCTGACAGCAGAGCGGGGAGAGGACGCCGGGCACGGAGCAGAACGGTGAGGGGAGCAGCGTCCCTGCCTAGCAGAGGGCAGGGACGCCAGCGCTACAGTACCCCCCCCTTTAGGCCCCCCCTTTTTTAGGCCAGACAGAAATTTAGCTAGGATGAGAGGGGCATGGATGTTCTCCCGGGGCTCCCACGTTCTCTCCTCAGGACCAAACCCCTTCCAATCTACCAGAAAAAAGGTCTTTCCTCTTACCCTCTTGGTGGCAAGAATGTTCTCTACCTCAAACTCGTCCTCAGCAGAAACCGGAGCAGGAGGCGTACCTGTAGACTTGGAAAAAGAGTTAAGTACTACAGGTTTGAGGAGAGATACATGGAAGGAGTTAGGGATCCGTAAGTTGACCGGGAGTTTCAATTTATAGGCCACCGGGTTGATCTGACTGATGACCTCCAGTGGGCCGATGAACCGAGGCCCTAACTTATAGGAAGGGATCTTGAGCCGGACATATTTGGACGAGAGCCAGACTTTATCCCCAGGACGGAATTGAGGAGGGTCCAGACGTTTTTTGTCAGCGTGTCTTTTCATACGCTCGGAAGACTGAAGGAGTGCGGATCGGGTACTCTCCCAAATGGAGGAAAATTTGCTAACGAGAGATTCCGCAGCCGGGTTGTCCACCGAGGTGGAGACAGGAAAAGGAATCCGAGGATGCTGACCAAAGACTACAAAAAACGGGGATTTGGAGGAGGATTCGCTCTCGTGATTATTGTAAGAGAACTCGGCCCATGGTAGGAGATCCACCCAGTCAGAATGGTGGGCATTAACGAAGTGCCGGAGGTAACTGGTCAGGTTCTGATTGATCCGCTCCACTTGACCATTGGACTGTGGGTGGTAAGCGGAAGAGAAGTCCAGGGAGACGTTTAGTAGTTTACAAGTGGCTCTCCAGAAGCGTGAGGTGAACTGTACCCCACGATCCGACACGATGTGGAGGGGCAGGCCATGAAAACGGAAGATGTGACGAATAAAGTCTTTAGCTAGCTCGGGTGCAGACGGGAGGCCTGGCAGGGGAACGAAATGAGCCATCTTGGAGAAGCGGTCAGCGACCACCCAAATGACCGTACAACCGGCAGAGAGTGGGAGGTCAGTTATGAAGTCCATTGCAATATGCTGCCAGGAGGCGACCGGCTGGCAGATGTCTCGGAACCTTGTTGCGGGCGCAGGACACACAGGCAGAAACAAAGTCTATTACATCCTTGTGCAGGGTAGGCCACCAGTAGTGCCGGGAAATAAGCTGGAGGGTCTTCTTCTGACCAGCGTGGCCAGCCAGTTTAGACGAGTGACCCCAGTGAAGGATCTTCTCCCGATCAGGTACTGATACGAACGTCTTTCCGGGAGGAAGACGATTTAGACTCACGGGAGCCACCTGCATTACTCTGGCGGGATCGATGATGTGTTTTGGATCTTCCTCGAGATCAGATACCAGAAAGGATCGAGACAAGGCGTCCGCCTTGACGTTTTTGTCAGCCGGGCGAAAATGAAGGACAAAATCAAAACGAGCAAAAAACAAGGACCACCGGGCTTGGCGCGGGTTAAGTCTCTGGGCATGCTGGAGATAAGCCAAGTTCTTGTGGTCAGTGTAAATTATTACCGGGTGAAGAGCCCCCTCAAGCAGGTAACGCCACTCCTCCAATGCCAGTTTGATGGCCAATAACTCTCGATCTCCTATGGAATAATTGCGCTCTGAGGAGGAGAAGAGTTTAGAGAAGAAGCCGCAAGTTACCATCCTCCCGGAAGAGGATTTTTGAGTAAGTACCGCTCCAGCTCCAGAGGAGGAGGCGTCCACTTCCAGGAAGAACTGCTTGTTGCCGTCCGGGCGATGCAGCACCGGGGCGGAAGAGAAGGCCTGTTTTAAGGAAAGAAAGGCTTCTTCTGCTTCGGACGGCCACTCTTTGGGATTAGTACCCTTACGGGTGAGCGCGGAAATTGGGGCAGTCCGGGAAGAGAAGTGTGGTATGAAGAGGCGGTAGTAGTTGGCGATGCCCAGGAACCGCTGAATGGCCTTCAGCCCCTCCGGTCGAGGCCATTTCTCGATGGCAGACAGTTTCTCTGGATCCATTCGTAGGCCGGTCTGAGAAATAATGTAGCCCAAAAACGGAAGCGAGGTCTGCTCAAAGAGGCACTTCTCGTATTTAGCGAAGAGGTGATTCTGCCTGAGCCTGAGCAGGACCTGACGAACATCCCTCCGGTGAGTCTGGAGATCCGGAGAGAAGACCAAGATGTCGTCCAGGTACACCACTACGCAGGAGTAGAGAAGGTCCCGGAAGATGTCATTGACCAACTCTTGAAAGACGGCAGGAGCGTTACAGAGACCAAAGGGCATTACCAGGTATTCATAGTGGCCGTCCCGGGTGTTGAATGCCGTCTTCCATTCATCCCCTTGACGGATACGAACCAGGTTGTACGCCCCACGGAGGTCTAGTTTGGTGAAGATTCTAGCCCCCCTCAGACGATCAAATAATTCTGGAATGAGCGGAAGGGGGTACTTATTCTTCACAGTGATCTGGTTTAGGCCTCTATAGTCTATACAGGGACGGAGAGAGCCGTCCTTCTTTTTAACGAAAAAGAAGCCTGCTCCCGCCGGGGAGGTAGATTTCCGGATGAATCCCCTGGCCAGATTCTCCTCAATATATTCGGACATCGACCGGGTCTCAGCAGCGGATAAAGGATAAATACGCCCACGGGGAGGAGTAGTACCGGGTAACAGGTCGATGGGACAGTCGTATGGTCTATGAGGGGGTAATGTCTCTGCCTCCTTTTTATTAAAGACATCAGCATAAGACCAATAAGGAATTGGAAGTCCAGGTAGATTAGCTGGGGTAGGAGAGGGACGGACGGGATGGACGGGAACCAGGCAGGTCTTATGACAGTCTTGTCCCCAGCGAAGGACTTCTCCGGTTTGCCAGTCAAGCACGGGTGCATGTCTCTGGAGCCAAGGCAGACCTAGCAAGAGGGCGTGAGAGAGTCCAGGCAGAACATGAAAGGAGATACTCTCAGAATGCAGCATTCCCACCTGCAGAGTAATGGATTCGGTGATGAGTTGGATGGGGCGTGGTAAGAGCCCCCCATCCACGGCAGCCACAGACAAGGGTACAGCCAGAGGTTTGGTGGGGATGCGGTATTTCTCTACCAGGGACTGTGAAATAAGATTCCCGGCTGCTCCAGAGTCCAGTTGGGCTAGTTCGAAATAACGGTTCTCCCCGTAGACGATTGAAACTGACAACAGCAGGGATGGAGAGGATTTATTCTTGTCTAGGTGGACCTCTCTGAGCGAACCTAGACACAGGCGTTTTCCGACCTTTCCGGGCAGGCACGGATCTGGTGCTCCTTACTGCCACAGTAGAAGCAGGTCCCCTCGGCACGGCGTAAGTCCTGACGGGTCTTGACCATCTTGGTCTGGTCGACCTGCATAGGCTCAGGAGGGTGTACCTGGTTAGAGACAGAAGGAGTGACGGGTTTCTGAAAAGTAGGAGCTAGACGTGGTAACCTCCTCTCACGGGTGACCTCTCTGGCACGCTCCTGGAACCGTAGGTCAATCCGGGTGGCAAGAGTTATTAAGTCATCGAGAGTGGTAGGAATGTCCCGACCGGCAAGTTCATCTTTAATACGGCCGGACAGACCCTCCCAGAAGACGGAAACCAGAGCGTCGTTATCCCAGGTCAGCTCCGAGGCAAGGGTACGGAACCGTATGGCATATTGGCCCACGGTGAGACTCCCCTGACGGAGGCGTAGCAACGATGATGCAGATGAGGTCTTCCGTCCGGGTTCGTCGAAGACTTTCCGGAAAGCCGTGAGAAAAGCAGGCAAGTTGGACACCAGGGGGTCTCCTCTCTCCCATAGAGGATTTAGCCAGGCCAGGGCCTCCCCGGTGAGATGGGACATGGTGAAGGCAATTTTGGCCCGGTCGGAGTTAAACTGGACAAAAGTTCAAAATGCAGGGTGCACTGATTTAAGAAGCCCCGAGCCTGGACGGAGTCGCCTCCGAAGCGAGGAGGTGCAGAAAGCCGGGGTCCGGGGTAGGATACCATGGTATTAGTGGGCAGCGGAGCTGCCGGATTGCAAGATATGGCACTGGCGGAGGTTGTTGGTGGATCAGACAGAGTGTTCAGGCGAGTATTAACATTCCGCAGGTGACCCAGGATGGACTCCTGTTGGGACCTCTGACGGGACAGTTCAAGACAGAGGTCCGAGAGCGAGGGAGCTTGGGTGCCACCGGGTTCCATGGCCCGAGCAAACTGTAACGGGTCTGGGAGGCGGAACCTCTGAGCTACTATACAAGGGGGCGGCCCTTGTAAGGGAGCGGGCGGCAGTCTCTGGATGAACGGACAGGGAGATACGGCAAGTGATCAGGGCAGTCTCTGGGTAAAGGGTAGGTACGACCTGTGATGGCAGAGCCTCCGGGTAGGCTAGCAGGCAGATGGTAGATGTGTGCTCCCAGGTGAGCAAGCGAGAGTCTCTGGAATAACAGGTGGTCACGGCACGTGACGGCGGAACCTCCGGGCTGGCAAGCAGGCAGGTAACGGAGAAGCGCTCCCAGGTGAGCGGGCAAGAGTCTCTGAAGTAGCTGATGGTCACAGCACGTGACAACGGAGCCTCCGGGCTGGCAAGCAGGCAGGTAACGGAGAAGCGCTCCCAGGTGAGCGGACAAGAGTCAGAAGTAGCTGATGGTCACAGCACGTGACAACGGAGCCTCCGGGCAGGCAAGCAGGCAGGTAACGGAGAAGCGCTACCAGGTGAGCGGGCAAGCTGGTCCATAGACAGACTGACCGGAGTTGTAAGGCAGACCGTCGGACCTCAGGAAAGTAGGCAGGTAGCTGATGTGCGCTCCCAGGTGAGCGGGCAGGCTGGTCCTTTAGACAGACTGACAGGAGTAGTAAGGCAGACCGTCGGACCTCAGACTGGCAGACAGGTAACAAGTATTCAGGCAGGAATCAGGCAGGTAACTGGCAGGAAACTGGCAGGTAACTGGCAGGAAACTGGCAACGGGACCTGAGGGCTGAAGCACAGGTGAGACACAGGTGCAAACAACATTGCTCGGGCACCTCCATTTTGGAGGAGGTGCCTTATATATGATGAAGTCCTCCGGCCATTGGCCGGGGACTCCTTAGGACGGCGCGCGCGGCCCCTTTAAGAGGAGGGGAGCGCGCGCGCGCCCTAAGCACAGGGGCCGGGAAGGAGCGCGCGCTGAGAGCAGAGCGGGAGGAGGACGCCGGGAAGGAGCGCGCGCTGACAGCAGAGCGGGGAGAGGACGCCGGGCACGGAGCAGAACGGTGAGGGGAGCAGCGTCCCTGCCTAGCAGAGGGCAGGGACGCCAGCGCTACACTTTCCACAAGCTTCTCACAATAGTTGGTCGGAATTTGGGCCCATTCCTCCTGACAAAACTGGTGTAACTGATCCAGGTTTGTAGGTCGCCTTGCTCACACCTGCCTTTTCAGATTTGCCCATAAATTTTCAATAGGATTGAGATCAGGGCTTTGTGATGGCCACTCCAAAACATTGTCTTTGTTATCCTTAAGCCACTTTGTTACCATTTTGACAGTATGTTTCCGGTCATTGTCCATTTGGAAGACCCATTTCCGCCCAAGCTTTAACTTCCTGGCTGAAGTCTTGAGATGTTGCTTCAGTATTGCCACATAATCTTGTTTTCTCATGATGCCATCTATTTTGTGAAGTGCACTAGTCCCTCCTGCGACAAAACAACCCCACAATATGATGCTGACCCCGTGTTTCACAGTTGGGATGGTGTTTTTAGGCTTCCAAGCTTCTCACTTTTTCCTCCAAACGTAACGATGGTCATTATGCCCAAAAAGTTCAATTTTAGTTTCATCAGACCACAGTACATGTCTCCAAAAATTAAGGTCTGAATTCCTGTGTGCATTTGCAAACATTAATCTGGCTTTTTTATGTTTCTTTTGGAGTAATGGCTTCTTCCTGGCAGAGTGGCCTTTCAGCCCATGTTGATACAGTACTCGTTTCACGGTGGTTATTGACATAATCTTATCTGCTTCCGCCATCATATTCACAAGGTATTTTGCTTCCTTGGGTTGATATGCACATGTCAGGCCAAAGCATGCTCATCTCTGGGACACAGAAATTGTCTCCTTCCTGAGCGGAAGTACATGCGTATAATTGTTTGTACAGATGAACTAGGCACCTTCAGGTATCTTGAAATTGTACACAAGGATGAGCCAGACTTGGGCAAGTCCACAATTCTCTTCCTGATATCTAGGCTGATTTGTTTTAGACTTTACCGTGATGCTACACAAAGAAGCAGTGTGTTTCAGGTGTGCATTTAAATATATCCACAGGTGTCTGTAATTCAATCAGATGTTGTTAAAATGAAGCTTCCAAACACATGACATCATCATATGGGCAGTCCAGAATTGTTTAAAGGCATAGTAATCTTAGTGTATGTAAACTTTTGACTTTTCAGTAAGTAATAAAAATGCCTTAAATCATTCTCTCTCTCTCATTATTCTGGCATTTGGCAAATATTAAAAATTATGGTAATCCTAATTGACCTAAAACGGGAAAGGTTTATTGTGATTTCATGTCAGATATTGAGAAAAACATGCATATGTGTCTTTTAATATAGTGTATGTAAACTTCTGGTTTCAACTGTATATTTATTTATTTATTTATTTTACTCACTTATATAGCGCCATTAATTCCACAGCGCTTTACAGACATTATGGGCACTGTTCCCATTGGGGCTCACAATCTAAATTCCCTATCAGTATGTCTTTGGAATGTGGGAGGAAACCCACGCAAACACGGGGAGAACATACAGACTCCTTGCAGATGTTGTCCTTGGTGGGATTGAACCCAGGACCTCAGCACAGCAATGTTGCAGTGCTAATCACTGAGCCACTGTATGTCTTCACCACCACCCAGCACAATACAATAGTCCAGTTAGTGAGAGTCCTATTCTCAACCCGCGTCCTCTTCCCCATTAAGGAAACTAGTTTGTAAATATGGTCGGTACTTAGCGTCTCAACTTGCTGACGCTTTGGAACTCCCACCTGATGCCCTCTTTTCGTCTCACATTCTCTGTTCTGTCCTGGCCTGATACCTCTCTGAGTTATAAACTTGAGGCCATGCTGCTAGGCATCCTGTCCCAGGACCCATCTCCAGTTAATCACTGTCCTTCGGTCACTTCTCTCTCTCCTAAGGATCACGCTATCCACTACTTCGGTCTCCACTCATGTCAGGGACACCCACATCACGCGGCTTTGCTGACTAGTCAGACCTTAGGTCTGATTCTGGGGCACTTTCGGCTCTATCTCACGTACTGACAGTGTTATGTTCTGCTACCAGAGCTAAGGAAAGAGAGGAGATCTGTCCCTACTATAGGACTCAGCTGAATCCCTACGATGTAACAGGGAACCTGATCCTGCGATCAGACCTGCTAAAGTCCTAAGCTAGTCTGTACGAAGACCTATAGATGTGGGGGAGGAATCCCTACAAGTACTAAGGACTGGGAGGAATATGGGACACCTCCTAACAGAAATAGTAGCAGACAGACGAACAAACAAAATATAAAGAACATAGAGGTCCGTAGACCAAGCAAACTAACAGAGCAAGACACAGAGCACAGGCTAGCTAGAAAGTAGATATACAATGAAGTCCAGCAAAGCCAGAAGGGCGGAGCAGGATTAAATAGGCCAAACAAGGTCATGTGACCAGCAAAGGAAAAAAAACCTAACAGCAAGGTTCTAACAGTACCCCCCCTTCTAAGAGGATCCTCCGGATCCCCTAGGACCAGGCTTATCAGGAAATCTCCTGTGAAACGCTCTGATAAGTCTGGACGCGGAAACATCATCCGACCTCACCCAAGAGTTATCCTCGGGTCCGAAACCTTTCCAGGCCACAAGATACTGCAAACTACCTCTATACCGTCTAGAGTCAAGGATGCGAGAAATTTCATATTCCCCGTCCTCCACCACCGGAGGAACAGAGGCAGAGGCGTCACCATCCGACACAACAGCTTTTTTTAACAGAGAGACATGAAAGACCGGATTAATTCTCCAGGAGGTAGGAACCTCCAACCTAACAGCAGATTGGTTGACAACCTGAAGCACCTTAAAGGGCCCTACAAACTTGGGACCCAATTTCTTAGAAGGAATCCTCAACCGCAGATTCCTAGAGGACAACCAAACCATGTCACCAACAGCGAACAAAACCTCCTGTCGTTTCCTATCAAAGTAGTCTTTAGATTTTCTGTTGGCCTCCTGAAGATTACCACGCACATCCGTCCAAACTCTTTCCAAATCACCGGAAAAATTCTCCTCCTCAGGCACGGCAGATCCCAACTTGGAGAACGACCCAAACGACGGATGTCTCCCAGAACAACAAAAAAAAGGCGAACAACCAGCAGAAGAAGATGTATGATTGTTCAGAGCAAATTCGGCAAGTGGCAGAAACTCAGACCACCCCTCTTGATTGTCTGCCACAAAACAACGCAAGAACTGCTCAACATCCTGGTTTTTCCTTTCTGTCTGGCCATTAGATTCAGGATGATATCCGGACGAAAACGACAAATGAATTCCCAACCTGTCACAAAAGGCACGCCAAAAACGAGCCACGAACTGAGGACCCCTATCAGAAACAATGTCAGTAGGAACGCCATGAAGTCTGACAATTTCCTTGACAAAGGCCTTAGCGAGAGTTTTAGCGCAGGGCAGTTTGATGAAGGGAACCAAGTGACACATCTTGCTAAAACGGTCCACGACCACCCAGATGACAGTAAAACCCTCAGAGGGGGGAAGGTCAGTTATAAAGTCCATAGCCAAATGTGTCCAAGGAGCACTGGGGACCTCCAAAGGACAAAGCAACCCCACAGCAGGAGTATGTGAGGACTTAGATCTAGCACATACAGTACATTGGCGTACCCACTTAATGACTTCCTTCTGCCATCCAGGCCACCAAAAACTGCGACCCACCAGTCTCTTGGTCTCAGAGATTCCGGGATGACCTGCCAACCGAGATTCGTGACACTCAACAAACAAATCTCTCCTAAAGGTCCCAGGCACAAACAACCTCCCATGAGGAGTGTTAGATGGGGCATTCTCCTGAGCTTTAAGAATCTCATCTTCCAAAACGGAGTCTAAAGCAGCTATCACAACACCTTCTTGTAAAATGTTTTCCTCTTTCTCAGCACCGACTATGGGAGAAAAACTGCGAGACAAGGCATCCGCCTTAACATTCTTAGTACCAGGGATGTAAGTAACGGAGAAATTAAACCGCGAGAAAAACAGTGCCCACCTAGCCTGACGGGCATTCAGGCGCTTGGCAGCGTCAAGATATATCAGATTTTTATGATCCGTAAGAACCTGAACGGGAAATTCCGCACCTTCCAAGAAGTGGCGCCAGTGTTCAAATGCGAGTTTAATAGCCAATAATTCCCGATTACCAATATCGTAATTCAATTCAGTCTCCGAAAATTTTTTTGAAAAAAAGGCACAGGGATGTAATCCATCCCCGTTATCCTGAGACAATACTGCGCCAACCCCCACAGAGGAAGCATCAACCTCAACCAAAAACGGCCTAGTAACATCAGGCTGCATAAGGATGGGAGCAGAGGTGAACCTCTCCTTGAGATACACAAAAGCTTCAATGGCCTCAGAAGACCACTGAACCGCATCAGCACCTTTCCTGGTGAGATCAGTCAGAGGTTTGACAATACTAGAAAAATTTTTTATGAATTTTCTATAGTAATTGGCGAAACCCAAAAACCTCTGTATCGATTTCAAACCAATAGGCCTAGGCCATTCCTGCACAGCCTGAACCTTAACCGGATCCATCTCAAAACCTTTGCTGGAGATAATGTAGCCCAAAAAACATTCTCTGTACAGCGAACTCACATTTCTCCAGCTTAGCAAAAAGCGAATTGTCCATTAATAACTGTAATACCTCACGCACGCTCCGCCAATGAGACTCCAGATCTGGCGAATAAATCAAAATGTCATCCAAATACACAACCACATTTTTACCGATCAAAGGTCTAAGGATGTCATTAATCAGATTCTGAAAAAATGCAGGAGCATTAGTAAGACCAAAAGGCATAACCAGATTCTCAAAATGACCCACAGGAGTGTTAAAAGCAGTTTTCCATTCATCACCCTCCTTCATGCGCAACAGATTGTATGCCCCCTTAAGGTCAATTTTAGAGAACCACTTGGCCCCCAATAACTGGTTAAACAGATCAGGAATCAATGGCAGTGGGTAAGGATTGCGTACCGTAATTTTGTTAATCTCACGAAAATCCAGACAAGGACGTAAACCGCCGTCCTTTTTTTTTTACAAAAAAAAAATCCAACCGCCACAGGAGACTTAGAGGGCCTAATGTGACCGGCGGCCAAACTTGTCTGTATGTATTCCTCCAAAGCCTTCCTCTCAGGAATAGTAAGGTTAAATAAACGACTTTTAGGAAGAGTCGCTCCAGGGACAAATTCAATAGAACAATCATAGTCTCTATGGGGAGGCAAAACCTGCGAATCTTTCTCAGAAAAAACTCTCCAAAAATCCTGAATAGGAACAGGTAATTCTCCCCTATCCAAAGCTGCAATACGCCCGTTACAACACTTGTCATAACATTTATGGCTCCAGGATTTAATTTCACTGGTAGACCAATCCAGTACAGGATTGTGAAATTTTAACCAGGGCAAACCCAATATTACTGGAGAAGGCAAGTTATTCAACACTACCAAATCCAATTTCTCATGGTGAACACCATTAATAGTGAGAGGAAATTCACTGACCTTGAGAGTAATATTCTTCAAAGGGGAGCCATCCACAGAAACCACAGCAATGGGGGATGATAAAGGTTCAGGTTTTAAATTGAGTTTTTCCACGAATCCCCCATCAATTACATTCAGTGTAGACCCGCAATCAACAAACACCCGAAATTCCATTAATTTTTCCTGAGCAATCGTGGAAGCAGCTAAAAATACACCCTTGGAATTTAAACAGGCAATACGGGCGTGACTGACCATTTTTTTTTCTTTCTTCATACGAAGCTCACAGCCTTTAATCAAATGACCAGATTTTCCGCAATAGAAACACAAGCCTTTCGAAAAACGACGGTCTTTTTCTTGAGAGCGAGGTGCCACCGATCCAATCTCCATCGGTTCACCACTGTTAGTACACACATTCTCATAACCAGAAACTGACATAGCAGAGGATTTGCTCTCATTAACCCTAGCACGCAGTCTTCTATCCACCCGTATAGCTAATTGCATAGCCTGTTGCAAATCCTCAGGTGTAGGATAAGCAATTAGCAGGTCTTTAACCCTTTCACTGAGCCCAGCAAGAAATAGACTTTTCAGAGCAGAATCGTTCCACCCTGTTTGAGTGGACCAACGACGAAAATGTGTACAATATTTTTCGACATTACCTGATCCTTGTTTTAAACGTCTCAACTCAGTCTCAGCTGATGCGACACGGTCAGGATCATCATATAATAGTCCTAAAGCAGAAAAAAAACTATCCACTGATCTGAAGCATGTATCACTAGGTTGCAAAGAAAAGGCCCACTCCTGAGGCTCTTTGCGCAAAAGTGACATTATGAACCCTACGCGCTGGGATTCATCCCCAGAGGACTTGGGTCTCAAACGAAAATACAATAAGCAAGCATTTTTAAATGAAAAAAATTCTCGATGTACACCAAAAAATAAATCCGGCAAACATACCTTAGGCTCCAAGAAATGTGCTCCAGAACAGTTACTCACGTGCTGACGGAGCTCGGCCACTTCCAGAGAGAGTCCCTGCAGGTGTTTAGCCAAATCCTGAACCGACACCATGATGGAACAAAAAAAATCTTTCCTTAGAGAATTTGCTGGCTGGACTTACTGTTATGTTCTGCTACCAGAGCTAAGGAAAGAGAGGAGATCTGTCCCTACTATAGGACTCAGCTGAATCCCTACGATGTAACAGGGAACCTGATCCTGCGATCAGACCTGCTAAAGTCCTAAGCTAGTCTGTACGAAGACCTATAGATGTGGGGGAGGAATCCCTACAAGTACTAAGGACTGGGAGGAATATGGGACACCTCCTAACAGAAATAGTAGCAGACAGACGAACAAACAAAATATAAAGAACATAGAGGTCCGTAGACCAAGCAAACTAACTGAGCAAGACACAGAGCACAGGCTAGCTAGAAAGTAGATATACAATGAAGTCCAGCAAAGCCAGAAGGGCGGAGCAGGATTAAATAGGCCAACAAGGTCATGTGACCAGCAAAGGAAAAAAACCTAACAGCAAGGTTCTAACAGACAGGAAATGGTCTCTGTCCCATCACCTTAGTCCCTCCCATTCTGGGCTAGTCTCAAACATTAACCCTAAGGCTGTGTGCCCACTATGCATTTTTTAAGCGTTTCCACAGCGGCAATTCCGCTGTAGAAACGCTTAAAAAATGCTTGGTAGAAGGTCTGCCATGTTCCCCAATGATAATCCACATGTGCTGTGCACACGCTGCGGAAATTTTTGCTGCGGATTATCATTGCGGAAAAATCCGCAGCACTACCAATTATTTTGCGTAAACGCGGCGTTTTCGCCGTCATTGACTTGCATTGGAATGCATGGATTCCGCATCACTGGATCTGCAGATGCGGAATCCAAGCGTTTCAATGTGCGGATGGTACCCGGGTCTGGAGAAGAAGAGACTCTCCTCCGGACCCGGGTACCATAGTACCTGTAAAAAAAAGAATAAAATAAATATTATATTTACCTTCTGATGGCCCTCGGTCTCCATAGCTATGCGTTCTGGCAGGCCGGCAACTCGTGATGGTCTGAAAAGGACCTGCCGTGACGTCATTTAGTCATGTGACGGGTCACGCAACAGCTGACGTCGGCAGGTTCTTTAGTCCACCGCGAGCTACCGGCAAGCCGAGACGCATCGGATAAAGACACTGGGGGCCATCGGAAGGAAAGTATAGATTTATTTTTTTATTTTTTACCATTCTTTGAGGTCACACTATATAAATCCATGCCGGTTGCATGGATTTATATAGTGTGACCAAGTTGTCAAGCACTTTCCAAGTGATGCTAAAATCGCTTAGAAAGCGCTTGACAACCCGCATGCGGAAATGCATGTGAAGAACGCTTCACTTCCGCATGTCCCTGGCAGGAAAAACGCATGTACAATCCGCATGTACAATCCGCATGTGTTTTTTCCTGCCAGGGAGATGCAGAAACGCTCAGGAAAAATCCGAAGCATTTCTGCATCGTGGGCACATAGCCTAACTCTCCCTACTATCGGGTCAAAGTACAACACCCTCGCTAATAACACATATCATAATACCCATTACACATCAAAGTGCATTTACAACAATACATGTGTCTTCAAGGGGGAACGTGGGCGGAATGTCCGTCTTCTTACATTGAGAGAGCACCTAATGTTTAAAAGGGCGGTAGATGTGAAATAAGTAGCAGCTAGAGTATAGATGAAGAGATATGGAAAATAAATGTAGTACAACTGTACAAGAAGCATGTTTATTTGAGTATCTGGCATAGCTTACTTGTCTCCTGCCCTGTCAAACTGCCATGTTAAACTGGCACAAGAACAATTAATATATGCGAAACATGAAATCTGGCAATATCAAGGGAGATGTTCACACACTTGACAGATGCTACACACGCAGATCAGTGAGTATATATGACGCGCCCCCTGGGCCGAGTGTGTGCACATGTGTGGGATACCCGGAGCCGGGTCTCTGGGGGTTGTAGTCTCCGTGGCGGCGACCCAGTCCCGTGGCTCAGGGTGGTCAAACCAGTGGCAGTCTTTATAGGGTTTTTGTGATTTAATGTCCGACTACGCCACCCGTGGATTGCGGTCAGGGTGTACCGCCGCTGCGAGGCAGTCCGCTGAGGCTGGTGTGGTGTGCGCAGCTAAAGATGGGATAACTCCCCACGGGAAGAGTATGGCCTCAGGGCAGGGAATGTGGATGATGGGAGTGATAGTGCGCGGGCGTCCCAGTACTAGTAGTGCTGTATGTGGTGAGAAAGCAGGAACGACTCAGAGTCTTTGCAGTGCAGTTCAGGGTCTTTACTGATGATATTAAGGCAGACCCTCCCGGGAGTATAGGCTAGCATAAGGGGCCTGGTCAGTCTGTGAGCAAGCAGGAGTTCCCCTGGCCAGGTGGAGTTGTAGGCCTCCCCGTCTATCTGCACTTTTCCTGGCTACCTTGCTGTAAGCGAGTGGAAGTAGCCACATCCCTGAGTATACCGTGTGGTGCTCACCCGTATGGCTGGCTCCTCGATGGCGGTGCTGGTCCCTTCCTTGTGACTGAGCCTCCGGGCTTCTATGGTCAGAGGACCTGGAATCCCCTGCCGGCTGGGTTCTGCTGCTGGACTTAGAGGTTCCCACAGCCTCGGACTCCCTTGTCCGGTCGTAGTCTCTTCAGCTAGGAGGAGCAATATCTGCTTCCAGTCCCTGGCACTCAGCTCCTGCTCCTACAGAGCTCCTAGCTGTTTCTTGCCCTGTGTCTGGAACTTCACTCCAGGCTCTGTCTGACTAACCCCGCCCCAGATCCAGTTTATATAGGGCAGGTTCCTCCCCTATCTGGCCTGGGACAGGAGGTGTTGCATGTTTAAGGGCTCCTGACCAGGAAACCACCTGCTCTCAGACGTAATATTTCTATTACTGTGGTAACCAGACCCCTGGGGTGCCACATTCCCCCCTAGTAAATTTTAGTACTCCGGGACTAAACACATTTTTAAGAAAACACAAGTACAGGGTATAAACAATAATACAACAACATATGTACAAGAAGCTTTAGTCTTTAGAGGTCACGGCGTGTCCGCAACCGGGTGTCCATGTCACCCAACAAGGTGAAGTCTTGGAACAGAGTAGGAGACCTGTCCAAAGCAAATCCCAAACGTTGGCCCTGGGCGTGGCTGCAAGGCTGAGGCTAGCTACTTTGGGCCATAAGGAGGCCACGCCAGACAGGTTTTTCTCTTCCGCGGCCATCTTCGCAAGAGGCACCAAGGTGCAACTATCTACAATTTAGTTCCGGTTACTCAGCGTCCATAACCTGTCAGTCCAAATAAACCTGCAGGGTAACTAGATAAACATAATCAATGAACAGGCAACAAAAACATAAACCTTTTTCAGCATTTACGTATGTACAGGTAAATATATACTTGGCATTAGACTCTCCAGCGAGCGGGTATCTGTCCTCTAGTGCTTCTGGTGGACCTACGTAACCCACTATCTGGTTCTGCACTACAGGGTGTAGAAGGTGTTAGAACTCTCCTGTTAGGTTTTTTCTATTTTGCTGGTCACATGACCTTTTTGCCTATTTAATCCTGCTCTGCCCTTCTGGCCATGCTGGACTTCATTGTAATTTCTACTCTTAAGCTAGCCAGGTGCTTTGTAACATTTCTCAGTCAGTTTAGCTAGGTCTTTTTGACCTTTATGTTCTATGTTGTGTGTTTGTCTTTTTACGGCTACAATTTCTGCTAGGAGGTGTCCATCTTTCTTCCAGTCCCTAGTTCTTGTAGGGATCCCTCCCTCACATCTATAGGTCTTCGTTCAGACTAGCTGAGGACTTTAGCGGGTCTGATCGCAGGATCAGGTTCCCCGTTACATCGTAGGGATCTAGCTTAGTTCTATTGTAGGGACAGATCTCCTGTCTTTCCTTAGTGCTTGTAGCCTATCATAACAGAAGGTGTTACGGGCAGGCCTGGCAGCTTTCTGCGTACTCTTTGGCTTACTAGGGGCACGGCAGGCTCACTACTAGCAGAGGGTTGATTCTCCTGGGCTGCTGGTATGGATTCTTCTGCCTCCTGGGCTGGCTGCTCTTCTGACACTACCTGTTCTTCTGTAGGCCCTTGAGGGGCTGGCTGGAGAAAGGTGAGGACGGGTACCACGACTGCGTTGTTGATTTGAGTCCAGGACCGGGGAAAGTCTCCGAGTACGGTACTGATCATTTCTTCCCTTTCCTCTGCGGGTTGAGGGTTCTCTTGATCTTCGTCAGGGCTTTGCAGCTGCTCGGGACACTTTTTCAGGTGGTCTCTGGAGACAATGGCTGTGGTTTCTCCTCCATCCTTACTGATTACACAGACTTTTGGGTTATCATGACTTGAAGGCAGTACTGTGTACGGGTCCTTCTCCCACTGGTCGTCCAACTTGTGGAGCCGCCTTTTTCTCTTCAAGACCTGCTCTCCGGGTACCAGGGGAACAGCGGGAGCATGCTGGTTATAGGTCTTCTCTTGCCTTTCTCTTGCTTGAGACAGACTCCGCTCGACGCTCTCCTGTACTGTCCGATACTGCTGCTGCCGTTCTGTATCCCAGTCTGCCTCTGGCGAGGTGTCCTCAGGTGTCAGGACTCCCATATCCAGGTCAATAGGCAGCTTACCAGGTCTTGCTCTCATTAGGTAAGCAGGGGTACAGTTGGTGGAACCTACGGGGATGTGATTATACAAGTCCACCAGATCAGGCAGTTTTTCAGGCCACAGACTGCGTTCTTCCAGGGTCAACGTTTTTAGCAAGTCTATCACCACCTGGTTCATTTTCTCACATAGTCCGTTGGTCTGAGGGTGATAGGGCATTGTTCTTATCTTCCTGCAGCCATACAGATTGCAGAACTCTTGGAAGACCTCCGCTTCGAAGGCTGGTCCTTGGTCCGTCAGCACTTGCTCCGGATACCCGTGTGGACGGCAGAAGTGCTGCTGGAAGGCTCTAGCTGCTGTTTGAGCCGTTAAGTCCTTGACAGGGACCACCACCAGGAACCGGGAGTAGTGATCTACGATGGTGAGAGCGTAGACGTACCCAGATTTGCTTGGAGCCAGTTTCACATGGTCCAGGGCTACCAGTTCCAGTGCCTGTCTGGTGATGATGGGCTGCAGGGGAGTCTTCTGGCTGGCGCGGTCCTTCCTTCTTAGGTTGCACTGGCCACAGTCTCTACACCACCTCTCGATGGCTCCTCTCATGCCTACCCAGTAGAACCGTCCACGCAACAGGAACTCCAGCTTCTTCCATCCGAAGTGTCCTGCTCCGTCATGGCATGCCTCCAGAACCATAGCCACGTCTCGTCTTGGGACCACTACCTGCCAGGTCAACTCATGTGTTCTAGAGTTGACCATTCTCCAGCACAGCTTCTCCTTGTAAAGAAACAGTCTACTTTTCTCCTTCCACAGTTGCTTGGTCTCCTCCGGAGCGTCTGGGTCAAGACGGGCATCAGCCTGTGTCAGCATTTCCTTCACCAGACGGACTGCGGGATCACTGTCTTGTGTCTCCGCCCAGCTGTAGTGGGGTAAGGAATTGAACGTGGCAGAGTGCCTGTCCCTTACACGGTGGGAATACAGGGTAATCCCATGACAGTGGAATGCAGGGAGTTCGACTTCTTCCAGTTCTTCTGGATCTTCCCCTACGTCCGGTAAGTTTGGCATTCTGGACAGGGCATCTGCGTTGGCATTTGAGCGTCCCGCCCGGTATTTGATGGTGAATTCATAGTTGGACAGGCGGGCCATCCATCTCTGCTCCAGGGCACCAAGTCTTGCAGTGTCCAGGTGTGTCAACGGGTTGTTATCCGTGTACACGGTGAACTTGGAAGAGGCAAGGTAATGCTTGAAACGTTCGGTCACTGCCCACACCACTGCCAGGAACTCTAGCTTGAATGAGCTATAATTCTCAGGGTTCCTCTCCGTGGGCCGTAGTTTTCAGCTGGCGTAAGCGATGACCTGTTCTTTCCCCTGCTGGATCTGGGACAGTACAACTCCTAGCCCGATGTTGCTCGCGTCCGTGTGGAGGATAAAGGGCTGGCTGTAGTCAGGGTACGCCAGGATTTCATCCCCCGTGAGGGCCATCTTCAGCTGGCGGAAGGACTCCTCTTCCAGCTTTTCCCACCTGAAGGGCGGCTTCTGGTTTTTGGCCTTCCTGGATTGACCTATCAGGAGGTCCTGCATAGGAGCAGCCATTTTGGTGAAACCGGGAATGAATCTTCGGTAGTAGCCTATCAACCCGAGGAACTGCCGCACTTCCTTTATGCTGGAGGGTCTTGGCCAGTCTTTATTCACAGTGATCTTATCGGGGTCGGGAGCCACTCCGTCAGCACTCACCACGTTTCCCAGGTACTGCTCCTTTGGTTTCAGCAGGTGACACTTGGAGGGTTTCACCTTTAGGCCGTAGCTTGCCAGGGCGTCAAACACTTCTGTCAGGTGTTTCAGATGGTCCTCATAGGTTTTGGAATAAACGATGACATCATCCAGGTATAACAGGACCGTCTCGAAATTCCGGTGTCCCAGACAGCATTCCATCAACCGCTGGAAGGTTCCTGGTGCGTTGCAGAGCCCGAACGGCATACAGTTGAATTCGCTGAGACCCATCAGGGTGGTGAATGCAGTCTTCTTCTTGTCCGCCTCTGCTACAGGAACCTGCCAGTACCATCTAGTAAGATCCAAAGTGGAGAAGAAGTTAGCAGATTTTAATGCAGCTAAAGATTCTTCTATTCTAGGTAACGGGTACACATCTTTGTGTGTGATATGGTTGACCTTTCTGTAGTCCACACACATTCTCATTGTGTTGTCCTTCTTTTTCACTAGAACTAGTGGAGCTGCCCAGGGGCTACAGCTGTCCCTGATTACCCCAGCCTCCTTCATGTCCCGCAACATCCCCTTTGCATGCTGATAGTGTGCAGGGGGTACAGGTCAGTATCTTTCCTTTATGGGTGGATGGTCTCCTGTGGGGATGTGATGTTCTACCCCCTTTACTCGCCTGAAGTCTAGCGGGTGTTTACTAAAGACTCTTTCGTACTCCTGAACTTCCCGGTAGACTCCCTGCTTTTGGTGTGAGGGAGTGGAGTCAGTACCCAAATGCAGTTGCTGACACCAGACCTCCATTTGTTTCTTAGAGCCGTTACCTTCCTCTGGTTGAGATGGAGGCAAGGGTTCTACGGCCTTTACAGAATTTTGGTTTATGGTGAACAATTTGGCTAGCGTGGCATACTGGGGCAGGTGTACTTCTCTCTCCCCGATATTTACGATGCGGACAGGTACCCTCCCATGGCGTACATCGACCACTCCCTGTGCTGTCAAAATGGTGGGCCTACTGTCTGAGTAGACGGGCTCTACCATTGCTTGGTAGTCTCTACCTCTTAGACCAATAGCTGCCTGGCACCAGATCATCATCTCACTTTTCGGGGGCATGGCAATAGGGAACGGGTCACACATTCTCACGCTACCAATCTCACCACCAGATAATTCCACCTGTTGCCGCTTCATCAGTGCCCGGATCTCTTTTTGGAGGACACGCTGCTGGCTGGAACTGGCGTTCTTGGCAACCTGCTGTAAAATGAGAATCACCTCTGCAAGACAATTTTCAATCACGTTAGTTCCCAAGGTTATTCTAGGGTGACTCTCATGACGGTCAATGTCCACAATGATCAGTCCTTGTGCCGCTAGTTCGACTTTACCGATCTTAATGGTCACCTCTTTGAACCCCACCTGCGGCACGGGCTGACCATTGCTGGCGATGATACTCAGGTCGTCATCTGGGTAGCGGGTTATGTCCGAGTCATTCCAGTACAGCTTAAAGAGCACGTACGGGATGGTAGTCACCTGTGACCCAGTGTCTAGTAGGGCGCTCATAGGAATGCCATCCAGTACCACAGGCAAGACCGGACATCCCCCTACGTATTTATCACGCCAGTTCGATGGGCCTGATGATCTTATGCCTGGGGGTTGGCCCTCTGCCCCAGGTTGTGCCCGTTTAAATAACAGTACCTTGCCATATGTCCGGGTTGATTGCAGCGGCGGCAGATGGGTTGTCCGTCCTCATTGTATCTGTCGCTGGGTCTTCCTCTGGATGATGGGATCCTCCTCTGTCGGTGCCACGGGACGTCCTCCGGACTGGTGGCCAGCTTGATCCTTCCTGGAGGAGAGACCTGTAAAGACTGCACAGTTCGGGTTAGCGCGGCTACGCTTTTAGTTAGCTCTTGGACCTGATGGTTCAGGTCTGTAGCCGGGTTGTTGTCCAAAGCCTGCGTACCAGCTCCTACAGGCTCTGTAGACAAGGGCGCCGCCTCTTGATGATAGGTAATAGCAGGGCGCCGGTGGGTTACAGCGCTACCCGGTGTCGGTTCTCGGAGCACCCGGATGGCCCTGTCCTTGAACTTTGCAAAGTCTAAACCAGGGTTCTGCAAGGCCATTGCACGCAACTGGGTTCGGTGGGCGTTGGACAGCAGACCCTCAATGAATTGCTCAGTTAACAGTTCATCTGCATTCCGCACACTGTCAGGGTCTGCCTGTTTAATGGCTCCCAGGGCCTCTTGCAAACTCAAAGCATAGTCACTTATACTGTCTTGGGCCCGCTGCTTGCACCCAAAAAATCTCATTTTGATCTCGGCTGAGGTGCGGGTATCAAAAGTGTCGTTCAGACGGGCTAAGATCTCCTTTACGGTCTCCTTGTCCCGGACTGATCAGGACTTTACTTCACGCTGGGCTGCGCCGGTTAGCTGGCCTATCAATATGCTCACTTTCTGGCCCTCCGTCAGGGGGTATACCTTAAATAGGCTGTACAGTCTCTCTTTAAAGTCGCTTAGGGTATGCGACTCCCCTGAGTATTGGGGCAGCCAGGCCGCTCCGGGGATATAAGGCATTGTAAATGGCATTACTGCGGCAGTGGCCGCGCTGATGGTAGAGGGTCCCTCCGTGTCCGTCATCTTCCTCCCCCCTAGTTAAGTGTGGCCTACCTTCCGACGATCCTCTTCTGTAGGCCGCGGCTCCTCTGGTGCTGCTCCGGACAAGGACCTTGCGTCGCGTCCTGGTGACGTCAGCGTCGCTCTCTCTCCCTTCCAGGACCTTGCGCAGCGTCGGTGCGTGGGGCGGAGCTTCAGGTCTCGCGCGCTTTTGGCGGCCACGCCCCTCTTCTTCCCGCGCGGCGTCCCGAAGATGGCGTCCGATGGCGGGAAAACGACTGCGGATGGCGGGAATACAGCTGCGGATGGCGGGAAATGGCTCCGGATGGCGGGAACCTTCACCACGGCAGGTATGACAGTCTTTTGAAGGCACACAGTACCCGGTGGTTGCGGGCACGAAATCCTGCCGACTACGCCAAAGTTGAAGCGCCCCCTGGGCCGAGTGTGTGCACGTGTGTGGGATACCCGGAGCCGGGTCTCTGGGGGTTGTAGTCTCCGTGGCGGCGTCCCGGTCCCGTGGCTCAGGGTGATCAAACCAGTGGCAGTCTTTATAGGGTTTTTGTGGTTTAATGTCCGACTACACCACCCGTTGATTGCGGTCAGGGTGTACCGCCGCTGCGAGGCAGTCCGCTGAGGCTGGTGTGGTGTGCGCAGCTAAAGATGGGATAACTCCCCACGGGAAGAGTATGGCCTCAGGGCAGGGAATGTGGATGATGGGAGTGATGGTGCGCGGGCGTCCCAGTACTAGTAGTGCTGTATGCGGTGAGAAAGCAGGAACGACTCAGAGTCTTTGCAGTGCAGTTCAGGGTCTTTACTGATGATATTAAGGCAGACCCTCCCGGGAGTACTGGCTAGCATAAGGGGCCTGGTCAGTCTGTGAGCAAGCAGGAGTTCCCCTGGCCAGGTGGAGTTGTAGGCCTCCCCGTCTATCTGCACTCTTCCTGGCTACCTTGCTGTAAGCGAGTGGAAGTAGCCCACGTCCCTGAGTATACCGTGTGGTGCTCACCCGTATGGCTGGTGACTTGGGGCCTTCTGATAGCCTCCGCTCCTCGATGGCGGTGCTGGTCCCTTCCTTGTGACTGAGCCTCCGGGCTTCTATGGCCAGAGGACCTGGAATCCCCTGCCGGCTGGGTTCTGCTGCTGGACTTAGAGGTTCCCACAGCCTCGGACTCCCTTGTCCGGTCGTAGTCTCTTCAGCCAGGACGAGCAATATCTGTGTAACATACCTGGCGGCGTCCTTGCATAGTGGTCCATCTCCCACTGTGCAGGAGCGCGCACTTGGTCTCCAGTCCAGAATGTCTCTCTGGCTTCCCTCTATGCTGTCTGTTTGTGTCTGTTTCTGCTGCTTAAGGGCGGCGCCCGATCACTTCCTGCTTTTTGTACCTGCTGTGGGTCACACCCCTTGTGCGTCCTCAGCCTATTGCTGTCTGTCACCTGGTATTTAACCCAGCTGCCCCAATCAATCCCTGCCTGAGCATTGTGTTTCATTCAGTGTGTGCTTTCACTCTGAAGGTGCCAGGTCCCGTTCTGTGTTCTCTTGTCTGCCTATCCTGGAGGCTGTATTTCCAGGCCTGTCCGAACACGCTCCTAGCCTGTTCCTCCCGCCTTCTAGGGGCCGATTACCTAGACCCGCTCCTGTATCTTGTCTGTCCTGTCTGAACACGCTCCTAGCCTGTTCCTCCCGTCTTCTAGGGGCCGATTACCTAGACCCGCTCCTGTATCTTGTCTGTCCTGTCTGAACACGCTCCTTGCCTGTTCGTCCCGCCTCTCTGGGGGCCGTATTCCCAGACCCGCTCCTGTATCCCGCTGCAGTGTCGGTCTCCTCCGTACACTCAGTTCCAGTCTGAACTCTCTCCTATTTTTTACCTGTTTTTTCTCTATGTCCGTTCCTTTCCTTTTTCTGCAGAGTCTGAACTCGTACCTAACTCCTGCTTGTTGTCTCTGTACTCCCGTTTGTGAGTTTGTGGTCCACTCGCTACTTCACTGCTAGTACCCTGTGGGTATCTGGCTCTGCCTTTCCCTTCCTGTCTGTTCCATGTGAACAGAGCCCTGTCCGTCCTGCTCTGACTCCTTGCTCACTGCTCCGGCAGCCTTGCTCCGCTCTGACCCTTTTGCTCACTGCTCCGGCAGCCTTGCTCCGCTCTGACCCTTTTGCTCACTGCTCTGGCAGCCTTGCTCCGCTCTGACCCTTTTGCTCACTGCTCCGGCAGTCTCGCTCCACTCTTATCCTTTTTCTCACTGCTCCGGCAGTCTTGCTCTACTCTTGCTCACTGCTCCAGGCGGCCTCGTCCTGCTCTGACTCCTTGCTCACTGCTCCGGCAGTCTCGCTCAGCTCTGACCCTTTCCTCACCGCTCCTGGCGGTCTCGTCCTGCTCTGCTCTTGCTCACTGTTCCAGGCGGTCTCGTCCTGCTCTGCTCTTGCTCACCGCTGCAGGCGGTCTCGTCCTGCTCTGCTCTTGCTCACCGCTCCAGGCGGTCTCGTCCTGCTCTGCCCTTGCTCACCGCTCCAGGCGGTCTCGTCCTGCTCTGCTCTTGCTCACCGCTCCAGGCGGTCTCGTCCTGCTCTGCTCTTGCTCACCGCTCCAGGCGGTCTCGTCCTGCCCTGCTCTTGCTCACCGCTCCGGGCGGTCTCGTCCTGCCCTGCTCTCGCTCACCTCTCTGGGCGGCCTCACTCTGCTGTGTTTGTCCGCCACATCTGTGGTTCTGTTCCAGAGTCCCAGTGTGTACTGGGTCCTATCCCGCCTGTGTTCCTACCTGCTAGTGCCTTCCTGTCTGCACTCTAGCCGTGCTTGCCTGTACCCCCCTGCCTGCATACCAGTCGTGCCTGCCTATTCCCACCAGTCTGTGTGCCAGCCTAACCTGCCTGTTCCTGTATTCCCCGGTGTGGGTCAACAGCCGTGTCCGGGGTCTGTCCTGGAGTAGCACCTGATCCCTCTGCTCGGTTCCTCCTTGGTGCACTGGCGTCGTATGCCGTCGTGCGACCCTGGTCGGATCGGGTGAATACCAGGCATTCACTCTCCGGCACGGTCCAGTGGAATCACACGCACACGCCGCTCAGCCCGGGCGTGTGCATTACAATCTGCTTCCAGTCCCTGGCACTCAGCTCCTGCTCCTACAGAGCTCCTAGCTGTTTCTTGCCCTGTGTCTGGAACTTCACTCCAGGCTCTGTCTGACTAACATCGCCCCAGATCCAGTTTATATAGGGCAGGTTCCTCCCCTATCTGGCCTGGGACAGGAGGTGTTGCATGTTTAAGGGCTCCTGACCAGGAAACCTCCCACCTGCTCTCAGACGTAATATTTCTATTACTGTGGTAACCAGACCCCTGGGGTGCCACATATACCTGTGTGAAGAGAAGAGAGATGAGTATTAGCTTATCCATACCATGTTAAACTGCTATGAACTTTGAAAATATTGCACTTAGAAATTGCTTTTCTAATATACTTTAATTAAAAATACTGTGCCGTTCCCTCTCTACTTGATCTAACTGCTTTATTATTTTTTTGTTAACAACTTCTTCTTTGATGGTGCTTCGTTTGAGAACCCCCAGTGCATGCTGAGATACTCAAACAAGACGTCATCAGGGAGCAGAGGCTGCGGTCACTGTCGCAGCCTCTGCTCCCCTCTTGAAACAAAGTGTCATCAGTGCCAAGGGCGATGGAAGTATACTTCGCTTCTGATTAAATGAGAAGCCACGATAAGATGAAGAAATGCTGGTTTAATGTCAACATGTTTCGGAGTCACTCCGAGTCCCTCTTCAGGACAACCACAATTTAAAAAAAATAGTTTTTATTTGTGGTTGTCTTGAAGAAGGAGTCAAAGGAGTCGAAGTGACTCTGAAACGCGTTGACATTAAACCAACATTCCTTCATCTCATCATGGCTTGTCATTTTAGCAGCAGCGCAGTATACTTCCATCGCCCTTTGCACATTTGTATATATTTCCTCTGGAAGCTGCAGCAGCTGTAATTAATGTAATTCTAGGGGTTGCGTCTCACACAACTCCATAAGGTGAGCACACCTACCCTTTGTTTTCTCTTTATTACTTTTGCGCTTTTGCATTTTTAATCTGAAGTGTGACCAGAGGTGTATTTTGGTTTTATGGCACTCGGGGCAAGAATTCAGTTTGGCGTCCCCCCTCATACCTCCAAGCACATATGCGATTTGCACACTTAGTCACGTGCCGACGAGCTGCTCTCCCTAATTCTCCCAATGTTCAGTGAAAAACAGACAAGCAGGAAGAGAAGCTGCTAGTTGTCATGTGACCATAAGTATGAAAGTCACATATGAGTGAAGTGGCCTTGTGATAAATGCTGGAACCAGCAAGCAGAGCTGAATCCTGACAATGAGTATATTACACGCCGTTAGGATTGGTATGCTACAGGGCTTCATTTTATAATTAAAGGGCTTGTCCAGGTTTGAGATTAATTCTCACAGAGCTTGCACTGCACACTTTTAGGATTCTCCCTTGCACAAGCATGAGATTTGTATACTTCTCGCCACACTCCGACTAGACATGTCCGACCTTGCTCAATTCATTTTCATTGAGTGAGGCCACGCATGTCTAGTCGGCATGTGACCACATGTGGCATCAGAGAATCCTGACAGTGTGCAGTGCGCACTGTGAGAATTCAAAAGTCTGCAGTCACATAGAATGACTGCAGACTCATCACACACTTGGACAACCCATATAATGCTCCTAACATAAATAAAAATATGAGAATTAGTATCACAAAAAAAACATTTACATCCAGGTACTGTGACAAAGTCACTGGTAAAGTGCTGGAGGGGAGATATGTTTCCCTAAGGCTGTTGGCTTCAGTGAACTAAAACCATTAAGTTTCCTCCAGCATGTTATTTGTTGAGAGGGGCTAAGTCCATAGTAAAGGGAGATTTTTTTTTGTGAATGGCCATTGTGAAAGGTGGAAGGTCATTCACCATATCTCCGCCTCAGGCTGTAGTCTGGGGGAGTTTAAATACTCGGCCAGCTGAGTTCAATGTCTGGAGAAGTAAGCTCTAGAAGGGAGTTTGTGTTTGTTCCTTCACCATGTGGAGTTACTGAACTCTTAGCAGGCGGATCCCTGCTACTACAAGGACTGTGTTCTTTGTGTGACCGTTTTTGCTTTGTTTTCCTATTTTGCCCAGCGGCTGTGTTTATTTTCACAGACTAAATGTTGGTTTATGCCACATTACAATAAACCAACCAAAGATTTAAAGAGACAGCGTACTTGTGTCTACCTACGTGTGCAGCCGAGTGAGCAATCTACCACAGTACCTGATAGTTAACGCCTCTGCAGTCTTTCTTTTCTTCTTCATCTTGTCCAGACTCCATAATGACTTTTCTCATCCACAGCACGTCTCTGCTGCAGACTTCCATCGTCTCACGTCTTGTGCAGTACATCCCCACACGATGCCCTTAAAGATAGCAGTGTCATTATAATGCTCCTGAATAAAATATCTGCCCTAAACTGAGCCCCTCAATAAATAATTGCCCCATAGTATATAAAATATGACCCCCACACTGTCCGTCTTATGGTACATGCCCTGCACATTGCCCTCTCCTTTCCATACTGGGCCCCCTCTTCACACTGTCCTCTCACATTGTGTCCCTCCTATAGGCCCCAGTGTCTATACTGTGACTCCTTATCACACTCCCCCTCCTTGGCATACTGTCCCCTCCTGGCTGTGCCCTTATACTGGCCTCCATGCTACCCCCTAAACAGTACTTAGTCTATTCTGTGCCTACTCACACTTTTTTCCCGCCTTACTGTTTCCTCACAGTCACACTATTCCCCTCAAAAGTTTCCTTAAACGTTTCCCCCTCCCTCCTCATACTGTCTTCTCTCACATCCCCTCTGCTAACCATACTGTCTCTTCATATATTTACCCCCTCACACATCTCTCCCAATTCCTCATACTGTGTCCAATACATTCCCCTCCTTCGCTTCCCATATTGCGTACGCACTCATCCTCCCCATTCTGTGTCCGCACCAATCCCCTACTCACCATACTGTATCCGCACTCACCCCCACACAAAATCTTCCCCACACTCAATCTCCCTCCACACATACAATAAATCTTTCCCCACAATAAATATCCCCCAGCCAGACAATAAATCTCCCCCCAGCCAGACAATGAATCTCCCCCCCCACGCATACAATAAATCTCCCGCCATACATACAATAAATCTTCCCCCAGCCAGACAATAAATCTTCCCCCAGCCAGACAATAAATCTCCCCCCAGCTAGACAATAAATCTCCCCCACGCATACAATAAATCTTCCCCCAGCCAGACAATAAATCTCCCCCCACGCATACAATAAATCTCCCCCCACACATACAATAAATCTTCCCCCAGCCAGACAATAAATCTCCCCCCAGCTAGACAATAAATCTCCCCCCACGCATACAATAAATCTTCCCCCAGCCAGACAATAAATCTCCCCCCACGCATACAATAAATCTCCCCCCACACATACAATAAATCTTCCCCCAGCCAGACAATAAATCTCCCCCCACGCATACAATAAATCTGCCCCCAGCCAGACAATAAATACTTTCCCCAGCCATACAATAAATCTCCCGCCACACATACAATAAATCTTCCCCCAGCCATACAATAAATCTCCCCCCACGCATACAATAAATCTTCCCCCAGCCATATAGTAAATCTCCCCCCACGGATACAATAAATCTTCCCCCAGCGATACAATAAATTTTCCCCCATAGTAAATCTCTCTCATAGTAAATCTACCTCCAGCCATACAATAAATCTCCCCTCCATTACAATATATCTTCGGTGTCTTCAGTTCTGGAGCATAGAGCACTTACCACCAATGTCCTTTGCGACTCTGCTGCGCTGGTGAGTGATGTCAGCAGCTTAACCACATGACCTGATCACACTGCTGACGTTGCTCTGACCTGACGGTCAGAGCTTCAATTGTACACGCGTCTGAAAGACGCAAGCACAATTGATCACTGGGAGCCGGCGCTCTGCACGTTCTGTGAGGCGGCTGTCAGCTTGACAGCTGGCTCTGAGAACGGCCAACTCCCAGTCCAGGGGGTGGCAGAATGCAGCTGCTGGGGGAGACACATCAGACCGTCGCATTAGGCGAGCCAACAGCGCCCCCTTGCTGCCTGCTTCCCCTAGATACGCCTTTGTCAGTGACGTCCAATTCAGGGGCTGGCTCTATTGAGCATGCGTCAGTTGTGAATTCCGATGTATGCTCACTAGGATCTTGTCACTGTGCAATATTCTTTTCAATATACAACAAAGGCAGCTGTGCCAAAACGCGCATCAGGGTGTGCACCATTGAGGAATGTGAGAGCATCCATAGTGGATGTGAGTACATGTTATGTGAGATACACAGTAATATGTTGGCTGTCTATCTGGGCTCTCTTTAGTGCTGGTGATCCATTGGGATATAATTACTACCCCTTAACATGCAGCAGTAAGTAGCCTGTATACCAAATACTTCTGTGGTCTTCTGACATTCATTGTGTTCATAGAGCCTGCTACCTTGTCATATAATCCATCTCTATTTTGGCTTACTTATTGGTACGAACACACATCTTTTTAAGTGGTATTACCACATCCCTTATAGTGGCAGTCTCTGAAACTTTCTATAGTCACTTGCACTTTAACAGTTATTATATTGATTTAATATATGTAGTTCATTTTTGTCATCTTAGTTATGGCTGTATATTTGACACATTATGCTATTATTTGTGCTACCTACTATCATATTGCATGCTCCTTTTTTGGTGCCCCTCTACCGCGGTGTTTTTAATTAAATCTCTGTATCTGTGATTCATACCCTCTCTTGTAAATACTAATAAAATATTGTTATTTTTTTCACTCATTAATTGGACTTTGTCTTGAAGTTTGTTTCTCTCGTTTTTCATTTTTAATGCACAATGACAGTGCGCTCCCTTGCTGGCTCTGATGAGAAGTTACGAACCAGCAAGAGAGCGCATTGTCAGCGCACATGGTAAAGAGAGAATGTTTGTGCCGATTGCCTCCTCAGAGAAAAAGAGGACTTGTACTCTATAGCGCCACTTATTGGAAGCAGCAATCCTACAAAATTCCAGTCGTACATAAAATCACTCCAAGGTGGGGCTGGAGTACATTTGCTCCAAAATTTTGGGACTTTTCAAAAAGTCGCAATTGATAAATCAGCAGAACACATCTATGAACCCCAAACCTCACCCACAAGGGCGAACATAAAAAAATAGACTTAAAAAACAGACTTTAAAAAAAGCGTGCACATTTAAAAAAGAATAAGGTGCAAATAAATAAGTCGAAAATACTGGTCAATAGCCCTGTTCATTATTGCATTTGTACTTTGTTTTCTATTTTTTTAGTGTATTTCATTTGTGCTTAATTCTTCTTTTCATTTGTTCCACTTTTAAACTATATTTTATGTGTTAACCTGTTTGTTTTTTTTATGTTCGCCATTGTGAGCAGTGTTTGGGATTTCCAGATGTTTTCACCTAATTCATTAAATTTGTTGCAAATGTACTCTAGAGCAATTTTAGGTGCGGCAGATATTTGGAGAAAATTTTGCGCCATTTTGTGAAGGCAAAGAAGAAAAGTGACTTAAAAATGCAAATGATGAATCCGGGCCCAAAATCTAGACAAAAAAAGATGTGAATGCAATAATGAATCGAGCCTCCTAAGACTAAACAGAAAAGTCACTTAAAAAAAAAAAAAAAACTTGGTGAGAGTGTTATTGCTTGGGATTTTCACACACATGACAGAATTGGCTTCAAGTATTGGACCATTATTCACTATACGGGCTCATACTCATATGTGAGAAAAAATCGGATTGCACTCGGACCAATGTTAATCAATGAGTGACATCTCATCTGCAATTTTTTTCTCTTCTGAAATCGGACTGAGAAAAAAATCGCAGCATGCTGTGTATTGCCGCGTATCTCGGAAGAGACTCGCCAATGCAAGTCAATGGGTGCGGAAAAAAAAAAACGGACGGCATACGGACCATCGGTATGCCATACAATTTTTATGGATACATTACCATTCTGTAGCACAGAACACTGTAAATTGTCCTGTAAATGATTGTAGAATAATAGTTGTAGAGAAAAGAAACACATTGCATACGGACGTCATGTGGATGTCATACGGATGCTAGGTGCGAAAAATCGCATTGTCCTCTCATGAAAATCGCGTGACATTTGCATGACACTCGTCCGTGTTTTTGGAAATCGAAGCGTTTTTTCCTCACATATGGGTATGAGCCCTATCGTGCTATTCTGGGTGATTGCTAATGAAGCACCTGCAGGTGTAATTGTCAGATATAAAGGACTCAGGGAGGAGACAATCCAGCCTGTCCAGACTCTGTGCACAGTGGAGAACCTGGTGAGTAGAGCATTGTTGGCAGAGGAGCCAGTTTGGTTCTTGGTGTATGAAGCACCATGTACTGGGGTTTCTACTTTAGTATTGGAGATTTTCAGGCTTGTTTGGGTGTTTTTTCTCTCCTCCTCCTTGTGCTACTAGAACAGGATTGTGATGAGATCTGGTGACCTAATACCCCTGCAATTGAGGTTGCGCCTGCTGCTTTTGATGGGGCTTTCAGACTATTACATATGTCCTTTTCTCTCCATAACCCCAACTTGTCTGAGAATACTATCCTAAACCACACCATAGCTCCCAACCATCCTAAATTTAGCAGGACTGCCCTGATTTGAGGGCTCAGTCCTGCCATGTCAGGTTTTCATCCTGGCTTCTAATCACCTGTCTTGAAAATATTCCCTACTCCTCTTGTAATCTGCTTTCCCTGAGGCTCAAACCAACAATCTCATGTTTGCAGGCAGCAGCTTTAGTGATGAGCCACAGCCCACAATGTAAATGGGAGAACTTGGTAACCTTGTGCTGTATTGCAGATATACATATACAGTCAAGCAGTGTGTGTGTGTTTTTTTTTTTTTTTTTTTTTTTTTTTTTTTTTTTTTTTTTTTTACAAAATCAAAGCTTATCTGTATTAAAAGCATGACTTCACATCAAAGCACTAATTCAATAATGAGACTGTAGTTTGGTGTTCATCCTGCAGAAGAGACACAGTATTTCTGCTAGGTGTGAACACAGCTTTACAGACATCCTGAAAAACAGAATCCATATAGTGAAACTACATAAGGTTGAGCAAGTTCTGGAGGCTCTGACTGTGAATGAACAAAAATAAATCCGTGGGACGCACAGATGATGTTGTGCCAGCCTTGACTGATCAAAAGCCATGCAGGAAAGTAAGATTTGTGCCTCCCTCCAGGTACCACTGACCTGGATGCTAGACCAGAGTCCAGTGAATCAATCCACTCCTCTAGTCCTGGATTTGGATCTTCACCCTGCAGTCTCGGGCATCTGCTGAATGTCCCTCACTACCACAGCCCATCTGACATCTCCTGCCAGTGTAGAAAGAAAAGGTGGATTGGGGTATGGCCAAAACTTGCCACCATGGAGCACACTGCTCACTGCATAATTTGTCCCTATTTCTCTTATAAAAAGATGAAGAAAAAGTTTGGAGGTATGCACACAACCTTTTGGGCTTGGTGGATTGTGGTTCATGCACTAGAAGTCTGCTTGAATGTAGGGGTCTCCTAAAACCTATTTTTCCAAGGGGCTTTGACACCCCCCAACTTTTTTAGCATGCTTCTGGATGTTCTGTATGGTGTGAACTAGGCCCCTGGCTAGCTTTCTGGAGAATACTACTGGGCAGCTCTGCTTAGTAACACCAGATCTAAGTGCTGCTAAACATGTGAATGTGTATTGGGGGCTGTACCCTCATGATATATCGTAAGTAATAAAATGAGGGGGTGCTCCTGAACACTCATTGCCCTAAAGACTGCTTACTCCTCTTTCTAGGTCATTGATCAGAGTTGCAGTGCATCCCTGAAATGTGGTAACTGGTACCAGTGTATTTGCTTCCTTCACCAATGTTGGCTACATAATAAACTTTTTTTTTTTTTTTTCCCACCCCTAGTTATTCTGATCATGTCTGGTCGTGGCAAGAAGGTCCAGAAGCCTGCAGCTGGAAAGACCTCCAGATCTTCCAAGGCAGGGCTCCAGTTCCCAGTGGGCCGTGTCCACAGGTTCCTGAGGAAGGGAAACTATGCTGAGAGGATTGGATCTGGAGCTAGCGTCTATCTTGCGGCCATCATGGAATACCTATGCGCTGAGGTCCTGGAGCTGGCAGGAAATGCAGCGAGGGACAACAAGAAATCCAGGATTCTTCCCCGACACATCCAACTGGCTGTGAGGAATGATGAGGAACTGAGCAAACTGTTTGATGGAGTCACCATTGCAGAGGGAGGCGTCCTGCCAAATATCCAAGCGGTCCTAGTGCCCAAGAAGACTGCAAAAGGCTCGTCCTCTCAGGAACCTAAAGCCGCAGAGTCTCAGGAATTCTGATCCTATTTAAATACATTTTGGACTTTACTATAAAGCACTTGTTTATATTTCCTATATTTGTTATATTTGTATGTTCCTTGTAGTATTTTAAATGTATCTTGATTAAAAATCTTTTTTACATCCACTCACAGGTAAGCATTTAATTGCTGCCTTATTTTATGGGAAAAAAATGTGCAATAGCTTGCTGCATCTGGGTGTGTATGCCAGAACTGTCAGGTTAAAGAGGCTGTCCAGTCTGAAGTCTGTACACTGACTTTTGAATCCTCCCAGTGTCTGCACTGCAAGGATGAGCTGAGAACAGTGGTGATGTGTGGGCATAGCCTCCCTCCATACACTCAAACTGGTGACTTCTTGCAGCAAAAAGGTGTGTGCTGAAGGGTTTCAAAAGTCTGCATTCAGTGACTGCTGACTTATCAGTTTAGACCAGATAACCAAAGTTCCCACAATGAGTATGTGTAGCATTTTTGCTGCAGACTCCCTCCAAATCCCCACTAACTTCATGGCATGAAAGTCTTCGACAAGTAAGTCCTTTCACACATCTCTTCTGTTGCTGAATCCCTGAGTAATCAATATTTGTCCTCTCATATGTGTAAAGTGCTGTAGGGCAGTAGTCACAACCAAACTACTGTCCAGTTGTGATATGGCACTTTACAGACAATGGGTGTCCTAATGTGCTGTGGGGTGCATCACACTCACTTGTAGGCTTCTGTCCTCAGGAGCCACTGTGCACAACGCAATCTGCCAAGGTGGGCATATGCCCAGTGAGCCGGCGGCTCTGAGCTGTAACTTGGGCCACCAGCAGGCCCCCCCACCCCTTACCAGCGCTGACAAGTGTGCTGCGGTGGCCGTTGTCAGCGTGTACACACAGGCTTATTCAAAAACTTTAAAGAGCCGCCGTAGCGTGCACAGGGCTTTGTCTGATGCTGGCCTCTACAAGCATTAGAACTTTTTGCGGGGGCGGAGTTCATGATCCATTTACCACCTGATGCAGGACACTCTGCAGCTCTTCACCCAACCCTCATTGTGGGGATCTGGGTGAGTCCAATATAGAACGTGTGTGTGTGTACAGCAGGCAGTAAAACCGGTATGTCGATGGCTATATAATACACATACACTCTCTTTTTCAACAGTGGAATTTAATCTGACGCACGACCAGTGCAATTCAGGGATATTACAGCAACAATCTCCGTTACAGTACAGTCTGGGTTTCTTGAGCCTCTGGCTCCAGTAACAAAGTGGCTTCTTCACAAGGCACAATATTAGTCTCTTCAGTAGCATAGATTTGATGTCTTAGCAGCACACTTCTATGCATACACAACCACAGGCTTGTCCTTCACAAGGACACACTAGTACACAGCATTATTTATCCTGCATGGAGGAAGGGGGGGAGGGTTTGATGTGGGAGATGATCCCTGTGACACAATGCCTTCCAGTCCTCATCTTCCTGCCTGATAATACTCTGCACTGTTTGTTCAGGGAGTTTCTCTCCTGATCTGAATCCTGTTCAGTTGCCTTCTGTCAGATACAGATAACACACTACCTTTCTCTTCAGCTAGACTACAATAACCAGTTCACCACAATCCCCCTGGGGCTCTGTTAAAACACTCCCTGTGACTGTGTTAACCCCTCTAGTTGCTGGCTGCTTCAGTAGCACAACACTTCCTGTCTCCTGTGCTTGTTATTTGTAATAGTTGCTGGATGCTTTAGAAGCAACAGCACTACTTCTGCATGTCACACTCTTCCCCACCCCCCCTTTTTGAATGTCGTCCTCAACATTTCTCTTAATTGGTCAATCTGACCAATTCTGAGACAGTGGTGAAAGCTGAGTAACTTCATATACAAATTTGCTTAACATTTATAACAACCTATTCTACAACCTTTTTTTTTTCTTGTAGTACTCCTGTAAGAAATAAACAATTAACACAATCAGCGTCTATTCAGCTGGAGCTTTTCGTATATCTTCAATCAGCTCTCTGCTTTAACAGTTCTTTGTTTCTACAACGTCTTTTAAAGAAAATCAAAGCATGAAAACAAGTCTTTCTGCCAGGCAACATCTTCCATACTGCCTCTCGGTGGTGAATACCACTCCAGTGGGCTTACCTGGTCCTTAGGCAGAGAGACCGGTTTCTAGTGAACAGTCCTTGGCCCTTGACTTGGTTCACCAAGTGTCTCATGTCAGCATCACGGGCCTCCTCACTTCTCAAGTCGACATCCTTCTGGTGGGTTGTTGCTCAGCTACAACGGGTTCTTTGATCATGGGAGTTTCTTCCTCTGCACTCATTTCCTGTGCTTCCTCAGATGCTCCTGGAACTACCTCTGTAAGTTCCTGTACTTCTCTGGAATCACCTGGCTACCATGGTCTGGTAATTCCGCTTCTCCTGAGCGTCGATCAGTCTCTCCAGTGATGGGTGTTTGATCATCAGATCTGAATTAGACTTCATCTGTACTCCTTGGTACAAACTCTGGAGCCTCGGGAATTAGTTCACTCTCCTGAAGATGGTACATCCCTCTCCTTGCCAGTCCGAGAAATACAACGGTGTGCTCTTCATCGGAGCTTTCAAGGTCACAATCCACCACCGGATCTTCAGTCTGTGGTGATCTTAGTTAATGTCGGTCTGCTACTGGGAAGTCTTGTTGTGGTGGGAGATAATCACAGGGTAGTAATAAATTCCGATGGACTATTTTGGTTTTCTTGTCCCCGCTTTCCAATCGGATTTCATACACTGGACTGCCATAGTCTTTCCTCTTTACAACTGCATACACCTTGTCTTCCCAGTACAAATTAAGTTTTTTCTGTCACCCATGACGGCACAACGAGAGAGGGGATCCGCCCTTCAAGGACAGGAAACCTTCAAGATAAAAAGGGCGGTGCCTCTCTCCACCTCAATGGTTTTCTGTCCTTGATGTGGACCTTCCTTCTCGTCGGCGGCGACAGCAGCAGGATTGTCTTGCCGGGGCCAGTCGGTTGTGGCAGGGCACAGTCTCTGCTGCAGCCGGTCCCGTGTGTCCTGGAAGCGCCGCGGAGGGCACCGACATCTGGTCTCCTCGCGTGCGGGCGGGGGTTTGCGGCACCTACACAGCATGGCAGCAGGCAACCCCGCATCCCGGATGTGACGTCATGGGGCGCGACCGGAAGTGACAAACCGGAAGTCGCGCCCCGATGACGCATACCGGGACCTCTGACCCCCGGATGTAATTTTCAGGGGAGGTACCGGAAGCTGCGGGAATACCGGCTGGTGATCTCCCTGCCATAGTGAGAGTACTTAAGGGTAGATCACCGGCTAGGCAGAGGCGCAGTGCACCGTAATGGCCTCACAGCAGCACTCTCCACCGCATCAGCAGCAAGAGCAGCAAATCATGCTGCAGCTGCAGCAATCCGAGGAGATGGAGCAGCCACAGCAGCCTCAGCGCCAGAAGTGCACCCAGGAGCAGCGTCCACCACATAGCAGCAGCAGTGGGCATTCTGGGACACGCAGCACCAAGGATTTAAGATCCAGCCAACATAGCTCATGCAGGATCGATGATTCCACGGTCTCCCGAGGAGAAGTGTCGGATACCGTCCTGCCTCCCGTTACGGATGCCCTTAAGAAATGTACGGGGAAATCCAAGTACAGAGTATGTGCCCTGTGTGAACGGGGTCTGACTAAAGACTGGCCCAAAAAGTTATGCCAGCCATGTATTAAGGAAACAATTTTGGAGGGAACTCCATATTTTGCTTCAAATTTTAAAACCCTTATTAGGTCTGAGGTGGAAAGATCGCTAAAATCATTTTCCCAGGCAAAAGAAGCGTCCCAGACCATAGAGCAAAAACCCCACCCACCCTTTCAGACTCTGAATCCGACGAGGGAATGCTGGATGACTCCACTGACTCTTCCTCTTCGGATAGCGAGGCAGGCGCAGGTCATTGTTTTCCCATAGATAGTGTTGATAGCTTAGTAAAAGGCGTCAGGTCCACAATGGGGTTAGTTGACCAGAAGGCAAAAAAATCGGTACAGGATATTATGTTCGGTACCTTGGATCGGAAGAAACATAGAGTTTTTCCGATTAACGATAAGGTGCAGGGACTTATCAAGAAGGAGTGGGATAGGCCGGAGAAAAAGGGTCCCCTTCCATCCTCCTTCAAAAGAAAATATCCCTTTGATGAGGAAGATACCGCAATAAAGGACCGAAGCTGGATGTTGCGGTGTCCAAAGCTTCTAAAAAATCTTCTCTCCCTTTTGAAGACACGGGGATGCTGAAGGACCCACTGGACCAGAAGGTAGATACCTTCCTTAAGGGTACTTGGGAGTCATCAGCGAGGGCATTGAAAAGAGCCATAGCAGCAACCTGTACGGCAAGATCCCTCATGGTTTGGTTAGACAGGTTAGAAGACCAGGTTAAAAACAACGAGTCACAGGACTCCATTCTGGCCTCTCTACCAGTATTGAAAGGAGCTGCGGCCTTATTATCTGATGCCTCTGCGGATTCCGCCAGATTAGCGGCAAGATCTGCGGCCCTGTCTAATGCCGGCCGTAGAGCAGTCTGGCTGAAATGTTGCCCAGGGGATATACAGACGAAAGGAAAGCTATGTTCTCTTCCGTGTGAAGGAGATTTTCTTTTCGGTACCTCTCTTGACACAATTCTTGAGAAAGCAGGTGACAACAAGAAGGGATTTCCTAAATCTTCCTTCTCGGCTTTTAAGCAGTCCTTTCGGAGGAAGAAATTTGGCCGCAGAAGAACATCCACAGAACAACCTAGATGGGAGGATGGTTCCAGAAAAGGAAAAGGGTTTTTATTCGGCAGGCCCTCTCAGGCAGGGGTGGATTAGGAGTAGCCATTGCCCCGAGCAGTTTAGAAGGTGTGGGCCCCCGCAGGTACCCAATGGATCACGTGACATGTCACTTGATCCCTTTTTGATAGATCATGTGATAGGTCATGTGAGTAACACACAGGTGCTCTGGTGCAGATCTGTAGATGGAAAAAGACAGATAGTGGCGTGCATAACGCAGCGCACAAATGTTTCCCTTGTATACAGCACTATACATAGCACAGCACTATATAAAATACAGCAGGGGTGGGAGATTCATTGTCCCGAGGGGCCACATGAGAGACCGTGACTGTTGTGGAGGCTGAAGCAATAGGCTGAAATTAATTCTGCTCAATATTAATATTAACTTATTAATTATAATAATTTTAATTTAATTGCATGACTTAATATTGAGCTCAAGTAAGTAAGCGGACATCCCCCTATATACAGTATGAGTTCCCACATAGCTCCCTATATCCAGTATGGGCCTCCATATAGCTCCCTATATACACTATGAGGCCGCACACAGCTCCCTATAAACAGTGTGAGGCCGCACGCAGCTCCCTATAAACAGTGTGAGGCCGCACGCAGCTCCCTATATACAGTGTGAGGCCGCACGCAGCTCCCTATATACAGTCTGAGGCCGCACGCAGCTCTCTATATACAGTGTGAGGCCGCACGCAGCTTCCTATATACAGTGTGAGGCCGCACGCAGCTCCCTATATACAGTGTGAGGCCACACGCAGCTCCCTATATATACAGTGTGAGGCCGCACGCAGCTCCCTATATACAGTGTGAGGACACACGCAGCTCCCTATATACAGTGTGAGGCCACACGCAGCTCCCTGTATACACTATGAGGCCGCACGCAGCTCCCTATAAGTATTGAGGCCGCACGCATTTCCCTATATACAGTGTGAGGCCACACGCAGCTCCCTATATACAGTGTGAGGCCGCACGCAGCTCCCTATATACACTGTGAGGCCGCACGCAGCTCCCTATATACAGTATGAGGCTGCACGCAGCTCCCTATATACAGTATGAGGCCGCACGCAGCTCCTTATATACACTGTGAGGCCGCACGCAGCTCCCTATATACACTATGAGGCCGCACGCAGCTCCCTATATACAGTGTGAGGCCGCACGCAGCTCCCTATATACAGTGTGAGGCCGCACGCAGCTCCCTATATACAGTGTGAGGCCGCACGCAGCTCCCTATATACAGTGTGAGGCCGCACGCAGCTTCCTATATATAGTCTGAGGCCGCACTCAGCTTCCTATATACACTATGAGACCGCACGCAGTTCCCTATATACAGTCTGAGGCCGCACGCAGCTCCCTATATACAGTGTTAGGCCGCAAGCAGCTCCCTATATACAGTGTGAGGCCACACGCAGCTCCCTATATACAGTGTGAGGCCGCACGCAGCTCCCTATATACAGTGTGAGGCCGCACGCAGCTCCCTATATACAGTGTGAGGCCGCACGCATTTTCCTATATACAGTGTGAGGCCGCACGCAGCTCCCTATATACAGTGTGAGGCCACACGCGGCTCCCTATATACAGTGTGAGGCCGCACGCAGCTCCCTATATACAGTGTGAGGCCCCACGCAGCTCCCTATATACAGTGTGAGGCCACACGCAGCTCCCTATATACAGTGTGAGGCCGCACGTGTGGCGCCCTGCTGAGCACTGGTGCCACAGAACCCAGAAGGGTGCATGGATGGACTTCTCCACAAGAGGCCCTCACTACATTCACACACCTCCACCCTTACACCTCACACCAGCAGAGGGAGCCTGTTAGGGAGATATATATAGGGAAGGTGGAGCCAGGCAGCTCAGTTCAGTCAGTGTTCAGTGTGCTCAGTGAGAGAGCAGCACGCAGGCTGCTGTGTGAGGCAAGTTTAGGCCTCCAGCACGCACTGAAGCCTAGTGAGGGCCCCGAGTGTGGCCGAAGGCGAGAGGAGAAGGAAGAAGTAGCGAGGGGGCAGAGGAGCATACCAGGCTCACCCCGAAATATACACCGGACACCGGGTCCGCGCCTACTGGGTCCCGTCATACCCAGCAGGGATCACCGGATACCTGGAGGACTACAGGTCCCAGGTTTACCAAACACTGACTACAGTACCAGGGCTAGGAGTCACGGAGGCCCCAGCGTCCAGGGAGAGTGATCTCCATGAGGAGGCCCTACCACCAAGTCAGCAGGTGCAAGGGAGAGAGAGACAGTAACAAGGCCTAGCTCCAGGCAGGTCAGAAGCTTAGGAATAAAGCCACGGATCAGGAAGCCCTATACCCGCTCACTAGGGAGAGTCCAAAAGTGCGCCCTTCGCCCGGAGTACCCTGGACCGTGCCTGCACCATCACCAGTAAAGGTGCAGTAGCTTACCCCAGTGTGAGTGTCCGTCTTTCCTCCGGGACCGTCCTGCTGTCTCTCACCAGCATCCATCATCTACCCCCACACTGCCCTGGTGCTTGTGTGGCACCCCAGGGGTCTGGTTACCACAGTAATAGAGATATTATGTCTGAGAGCAAGTGGGAGGTTTCTCTGGTCAGGAGCCCTAAATATGCAACACGGCCCGACCAGACCTGGGAGGGGAGGAATCTGCCCTTATAAACTGGGTCTGGGGCGGGATTAGACAGTGAAGTTCCAGACACAGGGAAAGATACATCAGGAGCTCTGTAGGAGCAGCAGCAGAAGGCCAGGGGCTGTGAGCAGAGATATAGCTCGCCCTGGCTGAAGTTACTAAAACCGGACACAGGAGTCCGAGGCTGTGGGGACTGATATATACCCAGCAGCAGAAACCAGCCGGCAGGGGATTCCAGGTCCTCTGGCCATAGAAGCCCGGAGGCTCAGTCACAAAGAAGGGACCAGCGCCGCCATCCAGGAGCGGAGGCTAACAGAAGGCCCCAAGTCACCAGCCATACGGGTGAGCACCACACGGTATACTCAGGGACGTGGGCTACTTGTAACCGCTGACAGCAAGGTAGCCAGGAAGAGTGCAGATAAACGGGGAGGCCTACAACTCCACCTGGCCAGGGGAACTCCTGCTTGCTCGCAGACTGACCAGGCCCCTTATACTAGCCAGTACTACCGGGAGGGTCTGCCTTGTACCATCAGTAAAGACCCTGAACTGCACCTCACGTCTCTGTGATTCCTTGCCGCACCAGCACCATTAGCACTGGGACCCTCACACCGTCACTCCCATCATCTCTCACATTAGCTGCCCTGAGGCAATACTTCTCCCGTGGGGAGTTATCCCATACTCGGCTGCGCAAACAACATCAGCCTCAGCGGTCGGCAGCGCAGCGGCGGTCCCCACTGACCGCAATCCACGGGTGGCGTAGTCGGACATTTGCTATACATTAAGACTGCCACTGGTTTGACCACCCTGGGCACGGACCGGGTCACCGCCACACGGAGACTACAACCCCCAGCGATCCGGCTCCGGGTATCCCCCTGCACAGCACAGGCCCAGGGGGCGCGTCAACTTTGGCGTAGTCGGCAGGATTTCGTGCCCGCAACCACCGGGTACTGCGTGCCTGAAAAAGACTTTTGAACTTACCTGTGGTGAAGTTTCCCGCCGTCCGGAGTCGTTTCCCGCCATCCGGAGCCGATTCCCGCCATCAGACGCCATCTTGGACCGTTTCCCGCCGTCTTCTGCCTTCTTCCCGCCATCCGCAGCTGCTTCCCGCCTTCGGACGCCATCTTCGGGACGCCGCACAGGAAGAAGAGGGGCGTGGACGCCGAAAGCGCGCGAGATCCGAAGCTCCGCCCCACGCTCCGCCCCACGCACCGACGCTGCGCAAGGTCCTGGAAGGGAGGAAGAGCGACGCTGACGTCATCGGAGCGCGACGCCAGGTCCTCAACCCCGACGATCGACTGCGGAGCCGCGGCCTACGGAAGAAGAGCATCGCAAGGTAGGCCACGGTCCACTAGGGGGGAAGGAGGATGTCGGACACCGAGGGGAGCTCCACTGCCACAGCCACCGCCAGCGCAACCGCTGCAGCAGTCATGCCATTCACCATGCCCTATATCCCGGGGGCAACCTGGCTACCCCAGTACTCAGGGGAGTCACATACTCTAAATGACTTTAGAGAAAGACTGGATAGCCTCTTCCAGGTGTACCCCCTCACAGAAGAGCAAAAAGTGAGCATCCTGGTGGCCCAATTAATCGGGGCAGCCCAAAGGGAGGTAAAGTCCTGGCCACCTGGGAGGAAGAGGACTGTGAGAGAGATACTAGCCCGGCTGAAAGACACATTTGACACCCGCACCTCAGCCGAAATAAAGCTCCGATTTTACGGGTGTAAACAACGGGCACATGAGAGTATAAGAGACTATGCTTTAAACCTACAAGAGGCCCTGAGAGCCATTAAGCAGACAGACCCTGACAGCGTGGGAAATGAAGATAAGCTGTTGACTGAACAATTTATTGAGGGTCTACTGTGCAATGCCCACCGAACCCAGTTGCGGGCAATGGCCTTACAGGACCCTGACCTGGACTTTGCACAGTTCAAGGACAGAGCCATCCGGGTGCTCCGAGAACCGGCACCAGGTGGCGCTGTGACCCACAGGCGCCCTGCTATCACTTACCACCAGGAGACGGCGCCCTTGTCTGCAGGGCCTGTGGGAGCTGATACGCAGGCTTTAAACAGTGACCCGGCTACAGACCTGCACCATCAGGTCCAACAGCTGACTAAGAGCGCTGCCGCGCTAACCAGAACTGTGCAGTCTTTACAGGTCTCTTCTCCAGGAAAGATCCAGCTGGCATCCGGACCGGAGGACGTCCCGTGGCGCCGACTGAGGAGGACCCCACCGGCCAGAGGAAGACCCAGCGACAGATACAACGAGGACGGACGACCCATCTGCCGCCGCTGCAATCAACCCGGACATGTGGCAAGGTACTGTCATTTAAACGGGCGCAACCTGGGGTAGAGGGCCAACCCCCAGGCATAAGATCATCAGGCCCATCAAACTGGCGTGATAAATACGTAGGGGGACGTCCAATCTTGCCTGTGGTACTGGATGGCATTCCTATGAGTGCCCTACTAGACACTGGGTCACAAGTGACCACCATCCCATACGTGCTCTTTAAGCAGTACTGGAATGACTCGGACATAACCCGCTACCCAGATGACGACCTGAGTATCATCGCCAGCAATGGTCAGCCCGTGCCGCAGGTGGGATTCAAGGAGGTGACCATTAAGATCGGTAAAGTCGAACTGGCGGCACAAGGACTGATTATAGTGGACATAGACCGTCATGAGAGTCACCCTAGAATAACCTTGGGAACTAATGTGATTGAAAATTGTCTTGCAGAGGTGATTCTCATTTTACAGCAGGTTGCCAAGAACGCCAGTTCCGGCCAGCAGCGTGTGCTCCAAAAAGAGATCCGGGCAATGATGAAGCGGCAACAGGTGGAACTATCTGGTGGTGAGATAGGTAGCGTGAGAATGTGTGACCCGTTCCCTATTGCCATGCCCCCAAAAAGTGAGATGATGATTTGGTGCCGGGCAGCTATTGGTCTAAGAGGTAGAGATTACCAAGCAATGGTAGAACCCGTCTACTGAGACAGTAGGCCCACCATTTTGACAGCACGGGGGGTGGTCGATGTGCGCCATGGGAGGGTACCTGTCCGCATCGTAAATATCGGGGAGAGAGAAGTACACCTTCCCCGGTATGCCACGCTAGCCAAATTGTTCACCATCAACCAGAACTCTGTACAGGCCGTGGAACCCTTGCCTCCATCTCAACCAGAGGAAGGTAACGGCTCTAAGAAACCAATGGAGGACTGGTGTCAGCAACTACATTTGGGTACTGACTCCACTCCCTCACACCAAAAACAGGGAGTCTATCGGGTGGTTCAAGAGTACAAGAGAGTGTTTAGTAAACACCCGCTAGACTTCGGGCGAGTAAAGGGGGTAGAACATCACATCCCCACGGGAGACCATCCTCCCATAAAAGAGAGATACCGACCCGTACCCCCGGCACACTACCAACACGCCAAGGGGATGCTTAGAGACATGAAGGAGGCTGGGGTAATCAGGGACAGCTGTAGCCCCTGGGCGGCTCCACTAGTCTTAGTGAAAAAGAAAGACAACACCATGAGAATGTGTGTAGACTACAGGAAGGTCAACCGTATCACACACAAAGATGCGTACCCGTTACCAAGGATAGAAGAGTCCTTAGCTGCATTAAAATCTGCTAACTTCTTCTCTACTTTGGATCTCACTAGCGGGTACTGGCAGGTTCCTGTAGCAGAGGCGGACCGGGAGAAGACCGCATTCACCACCCCGATGGGTCTCAGCGAATTTAACTGTATGCCGTTCGGGCTCTGCAACGCACCAGGAACCTTCCAACGGTTGATGGAATGCTGTCTGGGACACCGGAACTTCGAGACGGTCCTGTTATACCTGGACGATGTCATCGTCTATTCCAAGACCTACGAGGACCACCTGAAACACCTGGCAGAAGTGTTTGAAGCTCTGGCAAACTACGGCCTAAAGGTGAAACCCTCCAAGTGTCACCTCCTGAAACCAAAGGTGCAGTACCTGGGACACGTGGTGAGTGCTGACGGAGTGGCTCCCGACCCTGATAAGATAACCGTGATTAAGGACTGGCCAAGACCCTCCAGCATAAAGGAAGTGCGGCAGTTCCTCGGGTTGGTAGGCTACTACCGAAGATTCATTCCCGGTTTCACCAAAATGGCAGCCCCTATGCAGGACCTCCTGATAGGTCAATCTCGGAAAGCCAAAAACCAGAAGCCGCCCTTCAGGTGGGAAAAGCTGGAAGAGGAGTCCTTCTGCCAGCTGAAGATGGCCCTCACGGGGGATGAAATCCTGGCATATCCAGACTACAGCCAGCCCTTTATCCTCCACACGGACGCAAGCAACATTGGGCTAGGAGCCGTACTGTCCCAGATCCAGCAAGGGAAAGAACGGGTAATCGCTTACGCCAGCCGAAAGCTACGGCCCACGGAGAGGAACCCTGAGAATTATAGCTCATTCAAGCTGGAGTTCCTGGCAGTAGTGTGGGCAGTGACCGAACGTTTCAAGCATTACCTTGCCTCCTCCAAATTCACTGTGTACACGGATAACAACCCGTTGACACACCTGGACACTGCAAGGTTCGGTGCCCTGGAACAGAGATGGATGGCCCGCCTGTCCAACTTTGAATTCACCATCAAATACCGGGCGGGACGCTCAAATGCCAACGCGGATGCCCTGTCTAGAATGCCGAACTTACCGGACGTAGGGGAAGATCCAGAAGATCTGGAAGAAGTCGAGCTCCCTGCGTTCCACCGTCATGGGATTACCCTGTATTCCCACCGTGTGAAGGACAGGCGCTCCGTGACGTTCAATCCCTTGCCCCACTACAACTGGGCGGAGACGCAAGACAGTGATCCCGCAGTCCGTTTGGTGAAGGAAATGCTTACCCAGGCCGATGCCAGTCTTGACCCAGACGCTCCGGAGGAGACCAAGCAACTGTGGAAGGAGAAAAGTAAGCTGTTCCTCTACAGGGAGAAGCTGTGCCGGAGAATGGTTAACTCTCGAACACATGAGTTGACCTGGCAGGTAGTGGTCCCAAGACGAGACGCGGCTATGGTTCTGGAGGCATACCACAACGGAGCAGGGCATTTCGGATGGAAGAAGCTGGAGTTCTTGTTGCGTGAACGGTTCTACTGGGTAGGCATGAGAGGAGCCATCGAGAGGTGGTGCAGAGACTGTGGCCCGTGCAACCTAAGAAGAAAGGACCGTGCCAGCCAGAAGACTCCCCTGCAGCCCATCATCACCAGACAGCCACTGGAACTGGTAGCCCTGGACCATGTGAAACTGGCTCCAAGCAGATCTGGGTATGTCTACGCCCTTACAATCGTAGATCATTACTCCCGGTTCCTGGTGGTGGTCCCGGTCAAGGACTTAACGGCTCAAACAGCAGCTAGAGCCTTCCAGCAGCACTTCTGCCGTCCACACGGGTACCCGGACCAAGTGCTGACAGACCAAGGACCAGCCTTTGAAGCGGAGGTCTTCCAGGAGTTCTGCAACCTGTATGGCTGCAAGAAGATAAGAACAACGCCCTATCACCCTCAAACCAATGGACTCTGCGAGAAGATGAACCAGGTGGTGATAGATCTGCTAAAAACATTGCCCCTGGAAGAACGCAGTCTGTGGCCTGAGAAACTGCCCGATCTGGTGGACCTGTATAACCACATCCCTGTAGGTTCCACCAACTGTACCCCGGCTTACCTAATGAGAGCAAGACCTGGTAAGCTGCCTATTGACCTGGATATGGGAGTCCTGACACCTGAGGACACCTCGCCAGAGGCAGACTGGGATACAGAACGGCAGCAGCAGTATCGGAAAGTACAGGAGAGCGTCGAGCGAAGTCTGTCTCAAGCTAGAGAAAAGCAAGAGAAGGCTTATAACCAGTATGCTCCCGCTGTTCCCCTGGTACCTGGAGAGCAGGTCTTGAAGAGGAAGAGGCGGCTCCACAAGTTGGACGACCAGCGGGAGAAGGACCCGTATACCGTACTGCCCTCAAGCCATGAGAACCCAAAAATCTACGTAATCAGTAAAGATGGGGGAGAAACCACAGCCATTGTCTCCAGAGACCACCTGAAGAAGTGTCCCGAGCAGCTGCAAAGCCCTGAAGAAGATCAAGAAAACCCTCAACCCGCAGAGGAAAAGGAAGAAATGATCAGTACCATACTCGGAGACTTCCCCCGGTCTTGGACACAAGTAAACGGCGCTGTCGTGGTACCCGTCCTCACCTTTCTCCAGCCAGCCCCGCAAGTGCCTACAGAGGAACCGGTAGAGCTGGAAGAGCAGCCGGCCCAAGAGGCAGAAGAGTCCACACCAGCAGTACAGGAGGATCAACCCTCTGCTAGTAGTGAGCCTGCCGTGCCCCTAGTGAGCCAAAGAGTGCGCAGACAGCTGCCCAGCTTACCCATAACACCTCCTACACCCTGTAGTGCAGAACCAGTTAGTGAGCTCCGTAGGTCCACTAGAGTCACTAGAGGTCAGATGCCCGCTCGCTGGAGAATATAACTAATGCACCGTGAATTTATCTGTTAACTGTTTATGGTTTATGTTTGTTTCCTGTTACTAATTATGTTTCTCAGTTACCCTGCAGATTTATTTGGACTAACAGGTTATGGACGCTGGATAACCGGAACAGTTTTGTAGATAGTTGCAACTTGGTGCCTCTTGCGAAGACGGCCGCAGAAGAGAAAACCTGTCTGGCGTGGCCTCCTTGCGGCCCAAAGTAGTTAGTCTACCCTTGCAGCCACGCCCAAGGCCAACGCAAGGGGTTTGCTTTGGACAGGTCCCCTACTTCGCTTAAAGTTTCACCTTGGGTGACATGGACACCCTCTAGTTTCAAAAACTTCACCTTGGGTGATATGGACACCCGGTTGCGGACACGCCGTGACCTTTAAAGAACTAAAGCTTCTTGTAAATATGTTATCGTATTATTGTTTATACCCTGTTATTATGTTTTAAAATTGTGTTTAGTCCCGGAGTACTAAAATTTACTAGGGAGGAATGTGGCACCCCAGGGGTCTGGTTACCACAGTAATAGAGATATTATGTCTGAGAGCAAGTGGGAGGTTTCTCTGGTCAGGAGCCCTAAACATGCAACACGGCCCGCCCAGACCTGGGAGGGGAAGAATCTGCCCTTATAAACTGGGTCTGGGGCGGGATTAGACAGTGAAGTTCCAGACACAGGGAAAGATACATCAGGAGCTCTGTAGGAGCAGCAGCAGAAGGCCAGGGGCTGTGAGCAGAGATATAGCTCGCCCTGGCTGAAGTTACTAAAACCGGACACAGGAGTCCGAGGCTGTGGGGACTGATATATACCCAGCAGCAGAAACCAGCCGGCAGGGGATTCCAGGTCCTCTGGCCATAGAAGCCCGGAGGCTCAGTCACAAAGAAGGGACCAGTGCCGCCATCCAGGAGCGGAGGCTAACAGAAGGCCCCAAGTCACCAGCCATACGGGTGAGCACCACACGGTATACTCAGGGACGTGGGCTACTTGTAACCGCTGACAGCAAGGTAGCCAGGAAGAGTGCAGATTAACGGGGAGGCCTACAACTCCACCTGGCCAGGGGAACTCCTGCTTGCTCGCAGACTGACCAGGCCCCTTATACTAGCCAGTACTCCCGGAAGGGTCTGCCTTGTACCATCAGTAAAGACCCTGAACTGCACCTCACGTCTCTGTGATTCCTTGCCGCACCAGCACCATTAGCACTGGGACCCTCACACCGTCACTCCCATCATCTCTCACTTTAGCTGCCCTGAGGCAATACTTCTCCCGTGGGGAGTTATCCCATACTCGGCTGCGCAAACAACATCAGCCTCAGCGGTCGGCAGCGCAGCGGCGGTCCCCACTGACCGCAATCCACGGGTGGCGTAGTCGGACATTTGCTATACATTAAGATTGCCACTGGTTTGACCACCCTGGGCACAGACAGGGTCACCGCCACACGGAGAATACAACCCCCAGCATCCCAGCGATCCGGCTCCGGGTATCCCCCTGCACAGCACAGGCCCAGGGGGCGCGTCACTTGCTCTACCTGTGGAGAGCCACACCATCCCTGCTGCCGTAACACCAGCTCCAGAGGACTGCTCCGCAGCGGCAGCTCCCTTTAGCCGCAATCCACAGGTGGCGTCACGAACTCATAAAATCCCCTATAAATATTTCCCCTTTTTCATTGACCGCCCTGGGCCACGGACCGGGCCAGCCACCGTGATATCCCCCGCAAGTATCCATAGGCCCGGCTGCCGAGTACCCCACGGCCCAGGGGGCACGTCACACGCAGCTCCTTATATACAGTGTGAGGCCACACGCAGCTCCCTATATACAGTGTGAGGCCGCACGCAGCTGCCTATATATACACACATACATAGACGCACATACGCACGCACACATCTACAAATACACACAATTCAACATACATAGATATATTCACATATAAACACACAAGCATACATTAGCACATATATACAACCTCAGCTACATACAAACACATTTTGGATGCTTTTACAGCCCTTGATTGGAGCATCCAGACACATAGCGCGCACCTGCTGGGTGGCTTGCCTCCGGTCCGGCCCACACTCCTGGATCCTATTCTTCAAGTCTCCCGCGCTCCGTGACGAGGAGGCTGGCAGACACGACCGCGCACAGCGGGGTGCGTCATGCGGCTGCGTCTGCTATATCATGATGCCGCCGGCCGGGCACAGTAGCACACAGAAGTACAGTGCCGGCTGGCGGCTGCTAAGACTGCAGGCCCCTCAGTTGGTTGGGGACCGGCGCAGCTCTCCTCTGCTCCGCACAGTTAAGTGCGGTAGTCACAGGAGTTCCGGGGTTCAGGCAAAGAAGTCCCCAGTTTTACAGTGACACCTCGGACCCCGGGCGGTGCCCAGATTGCCCTCATTATAATCCGCCTATGCTCCCAGGATAGTCGCAAACCCCCAAAATGACACTATCCCAGGTGGGAGGGAGGCTCTCTTTGTTTCTTCCAGCCTGGGAAAGGATCTCTTCCAACAGGTGGATCCTCAAATTTATAAAATCAGGATTAAAACTGGAATTTCTGAGGAACCCGCCAGAGAGAATTATTCTGACTGCCTTAAGATCCTCTCTACCGGAACAGCGGGCACTGGAGGAAGAGATTTCAGGTCTCCTGCAAAAGAACGTCTTACTGGAAGTATCACCACAAGAGGAAAGAAGAGGGTTCTATTCCCCCTTATTCCTTATAAAGAAACCGGATAACTCATACAGAGTAATCATCAACTTGAAAGGCCTGAACAAATTCCTGAACATTCCATCATTCAAGATGGAAACAATAAAATCAACGATAAGCCTTCTATTTCCCGGCTGCTACATGGCAGTGTTGGACCTAAAAGATGCGTATTATCATGTGGCAATCCATCACGACTTTCAAAGATACCTCAGAGTGGCAGTAACTGTACAGGGAGTTGTCAGGCATTATCAGTACAGAGCTCTTCCCTTCGTCCTAGCAGTGGCGCCCCGCATATTCACAAAACTTATAGCGGAGGTTACGGCTCATCTCAGGGAGGAAAACAGATTGATAATCCCATACTTGGACGACTTCCTAATAATAGGAAAAACTCACGATCACTGCCTGGCCCAAGGGGATCAGGTGTGCGCCATCTTAAAAAACTTAGGATGGTGTTTAAACCTAGAAAAATCAAAACTGATCCTGCAAACAACTCAGATCTTTTTAGGCCTTACTCTGGATTTGGTTTGACAGGAATGCCGCCTGCCCGAGCAGAAAAAATAAAAAATAAAAAATTTTGTTTCGGTGGCCATAACAAACCCAGTAATGACTGTCAGGGGGGCCATGTCTCTGCTGGGGTCTCTCACCTCCTGCATTCCAGCGGTATGCTGGGCCCAATTTCATTCAAGGGAATTACAATGGGATGTCCTAAAAAACGAAATCATCATCAGGGAGTGACGCGCCCAGGGGATGGGGACGACTCGGCGCCGGGGCCTTGTTGTTGGTTTTGGGGATGCCGCGGTGGCCGGCTCCCGGGCCCGTACCCTGGGGTCACTCTTAAAAAGAAGGGGGGAAGTTATATGGGATAGGGAATGTTCGTGACGCCACCCGTGGTGTCTGGTGAGGATCACCAGTGCTGCGACAGTCCTCTGAGGCCGGTGTTCAGGCAGCTTAGTTGGTGCGGCTCCCCACAGGTGGAGCGGGGCCCCAGGGCAGCGTAGGAAAGGGGATGCAGGACAGAGGGGACCCAGCCGGGTCAGAGGAAGGATAGAAGAATGGGCACGCACAGCAGAGTTCACTTCAGTACCTTTACTGGTGGTGTTTTCAGTCACGAACCAGGGCACAGTAGGGTGAAGGGTGCATATCAGGACTGTCCCCAGTGAGCGGGTGTGGGGCCTCCTGTTTCTTGCCTTTTCCTGATAAGTTTCTGACCTGCCCGGAGCTAGGCCTAACTTGGTCTCTGTCTTGCACCTGCTGACCTGGTGGTAGGGCCTTCTGTTGGAGATCACACTCCCTGGTCTCTTGGGCCTCAGTGGCTCCTGACCCTGGTATAACAGTCAGCTTTTGGTGTTCCTGGGACATATAGTTCGCCAGGGGTTCCGGTTATTCCTGCTGGGGATATAGGCCCCCCGTAGGCGCAGACCAGGTGTCCGCTAAATGGTTTTGGGGTGAGCTGGTTAAGCTCCTCTGCCCCTTATGTTGCTTGCTTACTCCATTCGCCTTCGGCCACGCTCGGGGCCCTCACTAGGCTTCACACGGGCAGTAGGCCTCGCTACTCTTCACCGCTCTTTTGGCGTCGGCACGCCCTAGGCTCTCTAACTCGAGCTCTCTGAGTCTGGACTGAACTGACTGAGCTCCACTGCAGGCTAGCTTCTGCAGGAGCTCCTCTCAACAGACTGCCTGCCTAACTCCACCCTCCAGTATATATATCCCTATCCGGGCTCCCTCTGGTGGTCTGAGTTGGTAGGGTGGAGGTGTGTGAATGCTATGAGGGCCTCTTGTGGAGAAGTCTATCCATGCAACCCTCTGGGATCTGTGGCACCAATGCGCAGCAGGGCGCCACAGGAGCATCTGGAGGGAAGATTAACACTCCCTCACAATGTAATTCAGTCACTGCATTGGTGGTTAATGATGGACACGTTCCAGACAGGCGTCTCCTGGGTTCCTCTTATTACCAGAGTAATTACTACGGACGCCAGCCCCAGGGGGTGGAGGTCGCACCTAGACAGCCACCCGATACAGGGGACTTGATCAGAGGAGGAGAGTCTGGAGTCTTCCAACATGTGGGAACTACGAGCAGTAGAGAATGCACTAATCAGCTTCTTACACCTTCTACGAGGACATCACATAAAAATTCTGTCCGACAACCAGGTCACTGTGGCATATGTGAACCACTAGGGGTGAACTCGCTCAAAATCACTAATGCAAGTTGCGGGGAGGATATTTTCTCTAGTGGAAGGGAAAGTTCTCTCTTTAAAGGCCCTTCATATCAGAGGAGAGGACAACACGAAGGGAGACTTTCTAAGTCACAGGCCACTATTGTAGGGAGAATGGACTCTAAATCATTCAGTCTTCCGCTAGCTAGTGGCCATGTGGGGGTCTCCAGAAGTCGACCTATTTGCGACTCGTCAGAACAGCAAATTAAAAAAGTTCTGCTCACTGAATCACACGGAAAATCCTCTAGTAGTAGACGCCTTCCAGTGCAGATGGGATTTCAGTCTGGCCTATGCCTTTCCCCCAACGTGCCTAATTCCAGCAGTGTTGAGGAAGATCCGGGAGGATCAGGCTCGAGTAGTCCTCATAGCCCCCTTCTGGTCCAAGAGACCATGGTTCTTTTGGCTGAAGAGCATGTCAATGACGAACCCCTGGTTTCTTCCAGAGATTCCCGACCTTCTTGCTCAAGGTCCTATATTCCATCCTCAGGTGAAAGGATAGCACTTAGCGGCCTGGAACTTGAGAGGTCGTTGCTAGAGGGTTGGGGATTCTCATCGAATCTAGTTACTACTCTTCTAGGTAGTAGAAAACCAATCACTACTAAAATTTACAGTAGAATCTGGAAGAAATTCTTGTCATCTCAGGGATTATCCCTGGGGGGGGTTTCCCGTAAAGGCCATTTTGGAATTTCTTCAAAAAGGGCTGGAGAAAGGCCTAGCGGTTAGCACCCTAAAGGTCCAAATCTCTGCCTTGGGGCCTTGTATAATTATAATCTGGCCAGTAACAAATGGATTTCCAGGTTTGTGAGGGCATGCAGTAGAGCCAAACCGGCCCCTATAATAAGGGTCCCTTCTTGGGATTTAAACTAAGTGCTAAACGCATTAACAAGTTCTCCCTTTGAGCCCCTTAGCTCAGGGTCCATAAAGTTACTTACCCTAAAAACAATACTTCTTGTGGCCTTAACATCAGCACGGAGGGTTAGTGAGTTACAGGTTTTATCTGCAGATCCACCTTTTACCTTAGTTCTAGACGATAGGGTAGTTTTGAGACCAGATCCTGCTTTCCTACCTAAGATTGTAGTTTCATATGTCTCAGGAGATAGCCCTACCATCCTTCTGTCCTGAACCAAAAAATAGCAAGGAGGAAAAATGTCATACCTTGGATGTCAGGAGGTGCCTTATACATTATTTAGCATCCACAAGCTCATGGAGGAAGGAATAGGGCTCTATTTGTCTCCTTTCAGGGCTCCTGAATCATCGAAGGTCTCAAAAGGCACTCTATCAAGGTGAATCCGAGAAGCCATCACGATGGACTATACGGGATCAGGCAGAGATCCTCCTAACAATCTGAAGGCCCACTCTACAAGGGGCATGGCTGCTTACTGGGCACAAAGAGCGGACGTGCCCATTGAGCAAATATATAAGGCGGCCACATGGTCATCTCTGTACACTTTCTATAATCACTATAGGCTTTACCTCTCTGCCTCCTCTGATCTCACATTTGCGAGAAGGGTTCTGCAGGCTGTGGTCCCTCCCTTACATACCTAGTTCTCTGTAATTCTCTCGTTGTGCTGTCATGGGTGACAGAAAAACACATATATTTCTTACCGGTAATGTGCTTTTTCGGAACCCATGATGGCACCTTTACATTCCCTCCCTATCACTATGGTGATCACCTTCCGGTTGGTGGGTATTGAAGTATTCACATGGGTGAAATTTGTTTATGATTAATAAAATTATGTGCTCTAACCGGAGAGTCCTCTCATGCTCTGTAATCCACTGAGGCGGAGAGAGGCGCCGCTCTTTTTATCTTGAAGGTTTCCTGTCCTTGAAGGGCGGATCCTCTCTCTCGTTGTGCCGTCATGGGTTCCGAAAAAAAACATTACCGGTAAGTAATATATGTATTTCCGGGGCCACGTACTTTCTTGACTATTACCCGGCTTCCCGGTGCCAATTCTGCTCCATAATATTTTCAATCATAGTACTCCTTACTCTTGCTCTGTCCTTGCGTAACCACTTTGGACGCTATGTTGTATGCCTCTGCCATCCGTTCCTTCTATTTCCGAACGAACTCCGGATATGCTCTGTAAGTCTTTGACACCAGAGTATCGAACATTATGTCGATTGGCTGTCTTGGCGATCATCCATACAATAGGAAGAAGGGTGAGTAACCCATTGCATTGCTCTTTGCATAGTTATAGGCATGTACCACTTTTGACAGAGAACTCTTCCAGTCTTTCTTCTCGTCAGCTGTTAAAGTGCGCAACATCGACAATAATGTCCAGTTAAAACATTCCACTTGTCCATTACCCTCTGGGTGATAGGGCGTTGTGTGGTATCTTTGAATTCTACAGTACTTTCCTAGCTTGGCAAAGAGCTGGTTCTCAAATTCCTTGGTCGTGGTGTAACCTCGTAGGGAACCCAAACCTCAAAGCAAAATCACTGAAGATCTTCTCTGCCGCTGTTCGACCAGCTTTATTGGTGGTGGCATATGCTTGAGCAAATCGAGTAAAATGGTCCATCAACACCAATATGTATTCGTAACCACACTTGCACATCTTGAGATGTCTATTGAGACCATCTCGAACGGATACGTAGTTTGGATGTTGCCCATAGGTGCCCGGGTTGATGTGTTGGGATGTTTATCTTTCAGACACCCACACTCCCTGGTCACGTACCTCTCAATGTCTCTCTGCATGTACGGCCAGAAGAAACGTTCACGGATCAAGTTGGTTGTCCTTTCCACTCCCAGGTGTCACATGTTTTCATGGAGTTCTTTGAAGACCAACCTACGGAATACTCTAGGTAGTACCAACTGCCGATTTTGTCCTCCTTTACAGTACAGGATACTGTCTTCACTGAGGTAGAGCTTCGTCCATTCTTTAACTAAAACAGATACTGCTGGAGACTCATTATCTCTCTCTCGTTTATTTGGAAACCGATTTTGGTCCACATAAAGTAGTATTCTACCAATTATCTGATCTTCCCGTTGTGCTCTATGAATTTTTCTTTTTGGTAGTTGTTGAATGGACAGGGGGTGATCTTGTTCTCTCGCTTTTATGGTGGTTTCCACCGTCAACGGACACCACAATGGTGTGTCTTCCTCTTGATAAGCTTGCAGTGCGTGGGTACTGCTCTCAATTGCTTCCAGACTGACTTCCTCCGAGCATTCTTGCATGAACTCTTCAGGCTCTAGTGGTATTCTCGACAATCCGTCAGCATCCGCATTGCACTTTCCTGGCTTGAACTTGATGCTGAAATTGAAGTCAGCTAGTTCAGTTACCCATCACTGACCCATTGCATTCAGTTTGGCTGTAGTGAGGAAATAGGTCAAAGGGTTGTTGTCAGTATATACCTCAAACTCTTTGCTGTAGTAGCGATAATCTATCGTTCACAGATAGCCCATTTCAATGGCAGGAACGCCAATTTTCCGGAATGTAGATGGTAATTCTTCTTGGCGTCTGTCAACATTCTAGAACTGTAACCGATGACTCTCATTTTTCCATGTTGATGCTGATACAGGGCAGCTCCCAGTCCAACTTGAGAAGCGTCACAATGAAGAAGAAATGGTAAGTTGAAATCAGGTTGTCCCAAGATGGGTGGTTTTACCAGGTAGTCTACTAGTTCTTCCAATAACTCCTGGTGGTCTGCTGTCCAGAGAATGGGCTGTTGGGACAAAACTGTGTTGTTTATTTTAAGCCCGGCTCTACCTGCGTTCTTATTTTTCTCCATGCATGTTGTTGACTCTGTCGTCCCCCGCAAGAGGAGGTATAGCGGGGCGGCAATCTTGGTGAAGTTTCAAACGTAAGTACGATAGTGGGAGAGGAATCCTAAGATCTGCCTCAACTCCCCGACAGTAGAGGGTTGCTTGTCTTTTAAGGCCAGTACCGGAGCGATTTCTGCTAGGTCCATGATATACCCTTCTCCGGACACAATTTTCCCTAGAAATCAGACTTGCCTTTTCAACAGTTCACACTTCACAAACTGTAATACGGTCCTCACGTGTTCAACATGCTCCCAGAAGGTTTTGTTGTGTACCACATTGTCATCCAAGTACGCCTGGCAGATATCGTCCCTCAATCGTTCCAAACAGCTCTCCATGCTCCTCTGAAATTCTGCTGGAGCTGAACTGAGCCCAAACGGTATATGGATCCACTCATACAACCCCCCTGTGTGATGAATGCTGTCTAGGGTCTACTGGACTCTTCAACAAACCCTTGATGGTATGCTTTACCCTGATCGTGGACAGAGAAGAAGGCACTTCCTAATAGGCTATCCAGCATATCTTGAATCTTTGGTATCGGGTGCCGATCAGGTACTGACTTTTGGTTTAGTTCCCGGTAATCACAGCAGAGTCTCAACGTACCGTCCTTCTTCCTAACACAAACAATAGGAGAGGAATAAGATGACTTCGACTTTTGGATCCAACCTCTGTTCATTAGATCTTGTAAATAATCTTTCCCTTCACGGTGTAATGGTTTTGGCACAGACATGTAACTTCTGGTTACTGGGGTCGTGTCTTTCAAACTGATTTTCAATTGCAACGATGGGATACAGCCTATATGAGAGTCATTTTAGAGAATGCATGACACTCTTCTCTCAGCATCTGTTTTGCTATCGCTATATCTTCAGCACACAAGTGTTCCAGTGATACTGGGGGATCCCAGGACCCCGAGGTGGGTCGTGCAATTTCCTCCCCTGGACAACTCCTGTTCCTTGGTGGGGAGACTGAATTCACGATAGACCCCTGGGCGGGTCTCACACTGGCTGGATAAACCGTTTTAACGGTTTCAATGTGACCTAACACAGTCTTTGGATCCAGTTTAATTTCATGTTTCATAGTATTAATCACCGGTATTGTCATTCGAGCAAACCCACCAGTAGGAATCGTAAGCACAGTCTCACCTTTAAATAGACCTTCCGGAAGTTCTGAGGAGTCTTTTGGCATGAACAGTCTTTTCTGGACTTTTCTTCCCGGTTCTACCCGGACTCCACACCTCACCCCCACCATTTGTTTTGCAGGGATGATGGTTGGTCGCAAGCCTACCTTGACTTCTTTTCGGTCCATTGTATTCTGTGCTTTCTTTATTCTATGAATCACGTTTTCCGCCACGGCGTTGGGTATGGCGAGCGATGTGGCGATTTCATGCACCACCAACGCCCCTGTCTTGTGTTTCGTGATGAACTCACTGAATACATTATAACCCAGGATAGGATCCTCTGCCACGTTCTGACTACTGGTCACGAGAAAAGGTACCAAAAGCTCAATGGTGTTGCTGTTCTTTGTGGCCCTGAGTTGGAAAGTCCCTTCCACCCAGCCTATGAAAGGGATTTAAGTTTGGTTGACGGCTTTGCCGTGGAGTTCCACTGGTCCCAAGAGTTCTTTTATTGATCGAAGGCAAGTGTGTGACAAGTAGCGCCTTCTCCATTTTTCATTTAAAAGACTCGCTTGGGCTCCTGTATCCCACAGTGCTTTTACTAGGAGTCCATCAAGCTGGCACTGTATAAAGCACCTTTCACCGATTAGGCTGATGAGGCTATCTTTACTGACTGAGGAATCCTCCTCCCAGGAGTACATTGTTTGACCGCCACACTGGGCATTAAGTAACTGATGCCCCTGTCTCCCTTGCAGCTGTTGTAGACGGGAACACACTTGGGGATAGTACTGACGCAGCCATTTTACCTCATGCGCTGTTCTGAGGTTTGGTGAGATTTGGATTTGCTTCTGGGGCCACCTCCGTGTCGCGGTTACCAGTCGTCCCGCACTGGTAACCCAAACGACCGTGACCATTGGCATTCCTTGGCATAATGTCCTTCCTCACCACATCCTAGACAGTGGACACAAACCGTACTCTGATTTGATGAACAGCACGCTTCACAAGCCAGATATCTTCTGTTTTGGAACCAACTCCTGGATCTGAGGGATACTGGTTCTGGCCTGGAACGAATCAACTTTTTCACTTCAATCAACTCGGCTCGCAGTTCTCCTATTACTTCCTCCCAGTCAGCCCTGGCAGGAATCTCTTTTGTTGGTGATTTAAGGTTCCCTCTTGGAGGTGGCACTGGAGGGTCTCTGTAATGATCTTCGGACTGGCCACCGGGGGTCTCCAACTTCAGCTGACTCATTTTGGTGATTTTAGGAGCAGAGTCTTTCTTTAACTTCTGTTTGCTCTCTGACTCCAAACAAGCGGCCTCATTCATTTTTTCAATTAGGACTTCGTCCAAAATGTCAGGATCTTCTAGATACTGTTTCAGCTGCAGCTTGATATCTTTGCTGATTAATCCCGTTCCCAATGAACTCAAGAACTTCTTCTGGACTAGTCCAGGATCAAACTTCTCTTCCACTTCTACATCTCTGGATGCAAACAACAGTCTATCCTTCAGTTCAGTTGCTCTGAACAAGGTTAGGGTGATTCATTATTTTTCTGTGAGAGGTTAATGAGTCGGTGGAACAATTCTGAAGTACTCTCTTCTTTATAGTGGCCTTTTAAAATCATCTTCAGCTGTTGCAAGGTCAATTGACTTTTCATTTCTAGCATACTACGGAGGTTCAATCCTGGGCTGATCGCTTTCACCACCCCCTCAACAATCTCATCTGGCTGATAGCCTTTCTGTAAGCCTGCATCGATCTGGTGAAACAAGCTCCTATAAGACAGTCTCTCTTTCTGTTCACACTCTCCAATCTGTCCCGATTGATCTTGAATTCTTTCCTTATGGTGATTTGTGGTGTTAGAGAGGACTGTCTTTCTGATTTATCTAACCCGAGCAGGTTAAAGGTTCTGTCTGAGTCTATCACCCGTTCAGAGGCTTTGGTCGATTCCTGCAGGGCTGTTGTTAGGGCTTTGAGTTGTTCTTTCAATTGCTGTAGCTGTCTGCGGACAGAGATTCCCGCTTTTGGTAATTGGTGCCGCCCCTCCATCCTCCAACTTCAACCCAGTTAGAAACTGTTAGCTCCTGAAGGAACGTCCCCATGACGTCTTCAGTTTCTTTCTCCCCCAGCTCATCCATTTTTGCATTAATGGCAGCTAACAATTGCCTGTGGTTGTGTACAGAAATCTGTTCTTCTGACATCTTTATATGTTCTGCTACTGTTCTCAATTCTTCACAGGTTAACTGAAGAAGCAGCTCACTAATTCTGTCCATTTGTATTTCCACATCCATTGCTGCCAGTGAGTTTTCTCTAGGGCTGGTCCCCTTTAACTGGTGTAGTAGAGTTGAGTTGAGGTGCTGTGCTGCTGTGTTTTTCCAGACACTTTTCCTCTTCTCCCTCTACACACTAATTCCCGCTCAGGACTCCCCGTACGGGCCACCAATGTTACACGCACGCCGCTAGGTTCAGATAAGGGTGAGACAGGTTACATGAATTCTTTGGAATCCTGGGGGAATCGTTACTCGTGGCGACCATAGACCATGTGCTGCAGCTTCTCTCAGGCACACAGGGGTATTGACCCTCAGGCACAGATATGTAGGTTGTTTCACTTGCTGACCAGACACACTTGACAAGAGTCCTATAAACGGTAGAACAGTAGCATTTAATAAGAAGCTGCACAGTGCAAGTTAAGTCTTATGAGCAACAGGCTCCAGTGACAAACAGTGCAGTTTCCTTAGCAGCACAGCAGTTCACAGTCTTCCCACTAGTACAGGACAGCACAGTTCTAATGCAAAGGTACATTAATAAACACAGCATTCCTTGCAGCATAGTGAGATGGAGGAGGGGGGAGGGTTTGCTGAGGGAGATGTGCCAGTGACACCATTTCTTCCAGTCCTTATCTTTCTGCCTGACAATACTCTGCACTGTTAGTTCAGGAACTCTACTTGACCTGTGCTTAGCTTCACCCCTGACTTGAATCCTTTTCACTTGCAGGGGCGCTTTAGTGAGATACAGAACACACATACCACCATTCTCTTCGGCTCCAGCCAGACAGTAAACAACTTCCCCACAATCCCTTTGGGGCTCTGATAAAACACTCCCCTTCTCCTGTGACTGTGTTAACCCCTCTAGTTGCTGGATGCTTCTGGAGCATTCCTGTCTCATGTGCTTGTGTTACTTCTAATAGTTGCTGAATGCTTTAAAGCATCAGCACTACTTCTGCATGTCACAATAACTTTGTGAATGCAGCCTGCATGGAGAAGAGTAGTGAGAGGATGGGACAGGAGGTGCTGTAGTTAGGGATTTTTCTTGATGTTTTTACATCCCAACATCTTAGTAATGAGATATTTTACATATATTTTAAAACAAAAATTTAGTCCAAACAGGTTGTCCAGTTCATACCTATGATAAATCAGAGTCAACACTTTTATCGTATTGTACGGCATTTCTTGCCTTACTATTACGGTGTCCTATCAAAAATAATGAAAAACACTGACTGTGTATTATAATAATTTATTACCAGAAAACTGTGCTCAGAATTCATCCAGCAGTTGAAAAAATTTTGAACAACTCGTAATTGCTCAACTTTTGGCATTTTTTACCCCAGGCCCGGTCAGCTATAATAACTTTTTCAACTGTGGGAGATCTTAGCCTAGAGGATTATGGTTAAGAAGACTTGACAAATTCATCATTACTAACGCCAAAAATGCTGACAAAAATGTACTTTAGTTCCCGAATGGAGTAACATTACTTGTAGCGGAGCACATTAGCTGAAAGATGCTTGCAAATTCATTACAGGCAAGTCCCTATTAATGAACTTGGAGCATCTTACGCCAGTGCACCCTTCCTCTAGGCTGCGAATTTGGGGTCATAGTTTTTCTCTCACCTCCTATTGGGAACGAATGGCATAAATGATGTTATATAAATCATTCCTGAAGATATGATTATACAGTGGATACTATGTTACTGCAGGAAAGATCAGCGCTAGGAATTAATGCTGCAAAAATGGAACTACAGTAGAATCAGAATGTACATAATATAAAATAAGCTGCAGACGCTGATCACCTGACTATAGGAATACAGTATGTGTTCTTTCTATCTTATGTAATTTTCTTGTCTTTTCTCTTCAGTAAGAACAGCAGGAACACCGGCTTCTTATCCAGGTACATGCAAGCGCAGTAATGGCTGTAATGTAAATCCCTGACTCCCTTCTCTCCTGTATAAAGTCTATTCTCCCGTAAGTGCTGTGTCTCCAGCAGATTTGTCTGATCTCACAAAAGTCATGGGGTTCGATTCATAAGATCGGCGTTGTTCATGCCGGTCTTGATGAGGAGATGTGCTGGAGTCAGACACTTCTGATTCATGAAGAGTCGTATGCCTCCTCATGAATAAGGAGAGCCGGAGGAGTGTTGTGCACCTTAATGTGCGATCCGCCACAAATCTTACCCCAGTCAAATTCATGACAAGCGGTGGGGCCATGCCCCAATCCCACCCCAGCTCTGCCCACTTTGTAGGAGCTGGGCGCAAATTACATTAGAACGCCAGGCGCATAATTTTAGGTCAGTCGCCAGTTGCACTAGAATACTGGTGTAAAAGCTTTGATGAATCGGGCCCATGCTGTTTTATTTTTTTTTTAGACTAAGATTTCTGTTCTTCAGCTGCTGGGGCAGAAACCATCACTAAAACATGAGTAACTAAAATTCTTTAAGAACACAACAGACTGCTCTTCTCAGGATGAATGGGAAGTCTTACTCCACTGTTAGTGTCGGTCTATCCAAGAAATAAACCATTTTTATACTCCATAGAAAATTACACATAGACAACAAACCAGACCTATATATTCTGTGATATAAATTGCTGATGGGATGATGGGGATCACAGTTTTCTTGTTTTTTTATTTTGATATGGAACTTTTATTAATGATTTACTTACAATTTTAAGAAGATCTCATGGTAATAGTTTTAAAAATAGTTTTCTCTCCAATCTAGGTCATACAGTACCATCAGTGGAGGAGCAGACTCCCATAACATCAGGAGTCTATAGGTGGAGGTGGAGCCCAGAACATCTAGAGATAAATCATGCGCTTTTACCAACTGGAAGAGACATTTATCTCACAGGGGGTAATGACCCCCTTTACCATCATGAATTGGAGGAAAAGACTCTCATATTATCTGGAGTCTGGAATTGGAGGTGGCGCCCAGAACATCTAGAGATAAATCATGCGCTGTTACCATCTGGAGGAGACATTTATCTCACAAGGGGTAATGACCCCTTTTCCCATTATGAATTGTAGGAAAAGACTCTCATAATAGCTGGAGTCTGGAATAGGAGGTGGCGTCCAGAACATCTTGAGACAATGAGGCGCTTTTACCATCTGGAGGAGACAGTTATCTCACAAGGGGTAATGAACCCCTTTACCATCAAGAATTGGAGGAAAAGATTCTCATATTATCTGGAGTCTGGAATTGGAGGTGGCGCCCAGAACATCTTGAGACAAGTGAGGTGCCATTAATATCTGGAGGAGTCATTTGTCTCACAGGGGAAAAGAGAAGGTCCCCTTCACCATCTAGAATTGGAGGTAAAGCCTCCCATAATATCGAGTCCTGAGGAGGAGGCCCCTTTACCATCAAGAATCAGATGAACCACAGTTTCTCAAAGTGCCCCCAAAGCATCTAATGGCAAAGGAGACACTATAGCCACCTTGACCACCAGTCATCATCTCATCTTTAGAAGGTAGAAGCCACAACTATCTTGAGGCAGTGGAGCCTTACAATCTAGACAGAGAGTCAGTCACCTTAACTTGGTGGAAAAAAATTACCCCTATTGAATCTTGAGGAGGAAGCATCCTTGAGGCAGAATAGGTGCCATTATCATTCTGAGAAGTAATGATCCACCTTTTCTATGAAGACAATATGTCTATACCATCAAAATGAGCAGACATGCCTATAATTACGAGGAGGAGCTTGTACAATCAGGTACTTATAGCAGACACTGCAATACTTCTATCCTGACATGAATTTTCAATGTATCCTCTGATAGGCGGACACATGAAGCTTACTCTTTCTGACACTGATCCCGGTACAGGAAGAAGAGAGTAAAGCTCCTGTTGGTTGTTTAATACTGAATTTTCTACAAGATAACCAGTGTCTGCTCTTCTACTTTAAGATGTATTCTTAAGTTGTCTCTTTAGCAGTTCAGAGCAATGCAGTCTCCTTACTTCCTGGTTTCTAGCAGGGTGGGTTTACCTCCTTATAATAACCTTTATTTTTATATAGTGCTAACATATTCTGCAGTGCTTTACATACATTATCACAGCTGTCCCCATTGGGGCTCACAATCTAAATTCCCTATCAGTATGGAGGGAAACCTACGTAAACACGTGGAGAACATACAAAACTCCTTGCAGATGTTGTCCTTGGTGGGATTTGAACCCAGGACCCTAGCATTGTAAGGCTGCAATGCTAACCACTGAGCCACCGTGCTGCACCTCTGGTGAATAGAACTGTAGTATTAGTAGAACTATAAACCCAGCACAAGTTCTGTTATAACACATTCAGCTACCAGTGGTTTGTTCTGAGACTACATTTTTTATCACTATACTTACACTGAGAGATAATAAGGCATTTTGAACAAGCACAGAGAGCCAAGATTAGCAGACTTGCTCTAATATATGCTGGGCTGTTCATTTATAACTGCATCTCTTCAGAAGATAAGAGTGAGAGGAGGGAGGTGAGCTAGTAACTGCTGTATAGAAATCAATGAACTTTACTCAACTGGAGAGAGCTGACTGGGATGTTAAGAGTTAACCCCTCTTTTCGAATGTAACTACTGTGCAGTCTCAGCCAAGCACTAAAGGCCAGAATATCCTACCACAAGAGGTAGTAATGGCTGATGCTATAACAGCTTTCAAAAAAGGGCTGGATGATTTCCTTGATACACAAAACATTGTGGGTCATAGTTAAATTAGACAAAATGTACAATTGGGGGAGGAAGGTTGCACTTGATGGACCTAGGTCTTTATTCATGCTATGTTACTATCGATGGAAACAAGATGTACATTATAAAAGATAAAAACTCTCACAACAGGAGAATGACAACAGTTAGAAAAAGCAAGTCAATTGTAAACTTGCATGTTTTCATGTTGTCTAAATAATTAAAGCAATTTTTTGAGAACTTGAGAACACGTCTTTAACCCCTTAACAACATCTGACGTACTAATACGCGTCTGTGCCCTGGGACTTAAGAGCCAGACCCGTATTAGTACGTCATCGCGATCGCGCGCGCACACAGGCTGTGCGGGCGCGATCGCCGCCGGGTGTCAGCTGATTGTCACAGCTGACACCCGGTACTATGTGCAGGGAGCGGTCCTGCACCGCTCCCAGCACATTAACCCCTGCGATGCTGCGATCGAAGTCGATCGAAGTCGATCGCGGCATTGCGGGGGCAAAGGGAGGTGATCGCCGATACTCACCTCCTCTTTCGGCTTCCAGCGCAGTCTGCAAAGGCTTCCCGGGTGTTGCCATGACGACCCGATGTCGTCATGACAACATCCGGGTCACCAGACAGCAGGAAGATTGTTTGGAAATGCGCAGTGCATCTCCAAACAATCTTCACACTGTGCACCGCTGACAGCCTGCATGGCATAGGGATGGTGCTCCATTCCTATGCCATGCAGGCGATCAGAGAAAAAAAAGTGAAAGTCCCAGAGTGGGACAAAGTAATAAAGTGTATAAACTGTCTGAAAGTGGGAAAAAAAAAAAAAAAAAAAATTGCAAAAATATAAAAAAAAAATAAAAAAAATAATCCACCAAAAATAAAAATATAATGTACCCATCAATAAATATTATTATAAAAAAAAAAAAAACAATAGAAGTACACATATTTGGTATCGCCGCGTCCGGAACAACCTGACTTATAAAACTGTCCCACTAGTTAACCCCTTCAGTGAACACGGTAAAAAAAAAAAAAAAAAATGAAGCCAAAAACAATGCTTTATCACCATACTGCCAAACAAAAAGTGGAATAACACGCGATCAAAAAGACGGATATAAATAAAAATGGTACCGCTGAAAACGTCATCTCGTCCCGCAAAAAACAAGCCACAATACAGCTCCATCAGCCGAAAAATAAAAAAGTTATAGCTCTCAGAATAAAGCGATGCTAAAAAATATTTTTTTCTATAAAATAGCTTTTATTGTCTATAAGCGCCAAAACATAGAAAAATGATACAAATGTGGTACCGCTGTAAACGTACTGACCCGAAGAATAAAGCTACCTTATCAATTTTACCACACGCGGAACAGAATAAAAAAAAAAACAATTCCTGAATTGTTGGTTTTTGTTTATTCTGCCTCCTAAAAATCGGAATAGAAAGCGATCAAAAAATGTCACGTGCCTGAAAATGGCACCAATAACAACGTCAAGTCATCCTGCAAAAAACGAGCCGTCACATGACTGTCTGCCAAAATCTGGAAAAATTATAGCTCTCAAAATATGGCGATGCAAAAACTAGATTTTACAAAAAATGCGTCTTTTAGTGTGTGACAGCTGTCAGTCATAAAAACCCCATATGATTCTGGCATTGCTGCAATCACACCGACCTGAAGAATAAAGTCATCTAATCACTTATACCGCACAAGGAACGGCATCAAAAATAAACTCTTGGGTTAGGATTGGGCTAGGGTTAGGGCTGGGTTTGGGGCTAGGGTTGTGCTGGGGCTAGGGTTGTGCTGGGGCTAGGGTTGTGCTGGGGCTAGGGTTGTGCTAGGGCTAGGGTTGTGCTATGGTTAGGGTTGTGCTAGGGTTAGGGCTGGGGTTGGGATTTTTTTCAAAAGTAAGAAAAAAAGATGACGATATGGCGACTAGTGTTGAGCGCAAGTGCTCGCTACTTGAGTTTGCATCGGGTGCTCTGGTATGCATTGAGTATCGTGGGTATTTGAGTGACATGCTCGAGTCTCTGCCCCATATGCTTCGCGGCCAAAAAAACTTTACGGGGATTGCCTGCCATGCACGAGCGATCCCCGCATGTTTTTTTTTGGGTGTCTAATAACCGTGAAACATGCGGAGCAGGGACTCGAGCATGTCACTCGAGCACACGCTGTACATGGTGCATACCTGAGTACCCGATGTAAACTCAAGTAGCGAGCACTTGCGCTCAAGGATAATGACAACTTATTCAATATGATGACCTAATGTAAACAAATTCTATGCCGTACCTCTGGGTTCAAAATGTTCACTATACACCTTAATAAAATCCTTGAGGGGTATAGTTTCCAAAATGGGGACACTTGTGGGGGAGCTCCACTGTTTAGGCACATCACGGGCTCTCCAAACGCGACATGGTGTCCGCTAACGAATTGAATGGAAAATCGGCTCAAATTCTTAGCGGACGCCATGTTGCGTTTGGAGAGCCCCTGTGTGCCCAAACATTGGAGCTCCCCCACAAGTGACCCCATTTTGGAAACTAGACCCCCCAAGGCACCTATCTAGATGCATAGTGAGCACTTGGAACCCCCAGGTGCTTCACAAATTGATTCGTAAAAATGAAAAAGTGAAAAAAAAAACACTTTTTCATTTTTATGAATCAATTTGTGAAGCACCTGGGGTTCCAAGTGCTCACTATGAATCTAGATAGGTGCCTTGGGGGGTCTAGTTTCCAAAATGGGGTCACTTGTGGGGGAGCTCCAATGTTTGGGCGCACAGGGACTCTCCAAATGCAACATGATATCCGCTAACAAATTGTCGGCTCAAATTGTTAGCGGACACCATGTTGCGTTTGGAGAGCCCCTGTGTGCCCAAACTTTGGAGCTCCCCCACAAGTGACCCCATTTTGGAAACTAGACCCCCCAAGGCACCTATCTAGATGCATAGTGAGCACTTGGAACACCCAGGTGCTTCACAAATTGATTCGTAAAAATGAAAAAGTGAAAAAAAAAAACACTTTTTCATTTTTATGAATCAATTTGTGAAGCACCTGGGGTTCCAAGTGCTCACTATGAATCTAGATAGGTGCCTTGGGGGGTCTAGTTTCCAAAATGGGGTCACTTGTGGGGGAGCTCCAATGTTTGGGCACACAGGGACTCTCCAAATGCAACATGATATCCGCTAACAAATTGTCGGCTCAAATTGTTAGCGGACACCATGTTGCGTTTGGAGAGCCCCTGTGTGCCCAAACTTTGGAGCTCCCCCACAAGTGACCCCATTTTGGAAACTAGACCCCCCAAGGCACCTATCTAGATTCATAGTGAGCACTTGGAACCCCAGGTGCTTCACAAATTGATTCATAAAAATGAAAAAGTGTTTTTTTTTCACTTTTTCATTTTTACGAATCAATTTGTGAAGCACCTGGGGGTTCCAAGTGCTCACTATGCATCTAGATAGGTGCCTTGGGGGGTCTAGTTTCCAAAATGGGGTCACTTGTGGGGGAGCTCTAAAGTTTGGGCACAGAGGGGCTCTCCAAACGCAACGTGGTGTCCGCTAACAATTTGAGCCGATTTTCCATTCAATTTGTTAGCGGATACCATGTTGCATTTGGAGAGTCCCTGTGTGCCCAAACATTGGAGCTCCCCCACAAGTGACCCCATTTTGGAAACTAGACCCCCCAAGGCACCTATCTAGATGCATAGTGAGCACTTGGAACCCCAGGTGCTTCACAAATTGATTCATAAAAATGAAAAAGTGTTTTTTTTTTCACTTTTTCATTTTTACGAATCAATTTGTGAAGCACCTGGGGGTTCCAAGTGCTCACTATGCATCTAGAAAGGTGCCTTGGGGGGTCTAGTTTCCAAAATAGGGTCACTTGTGGGGGAGCTCCAAAGTTTGGGCACAGAGGGGCTCTCCAAACGCAACGTGGTGTTCGCTAACAATTTGAGCCGATTTTCCATTCAATTTGTTAGCGGATACCATGTTGCATTTGGAGAGTCCCTGTGTGCCCAAACATTGGAGCTCCCCCACAAGTGACCCCATTTTGGAAACTAGACCCCCCAAGGCACCTATCTAGATGCATAGTGAGCACTTGGAACCCCAGGTGCTTCACAAATTGATTCATAAAAATGAAAAAGTGTTTTTTTTTTCACTTTTTCATTTTTACGAATCAATTTGTGAAGCACCTGGGGGTTCCAAGTGCTCACTATGCATCTAGAAAGGTGCCTTGGGGGGTCTAGTTTCCAAAATGGGGTCACTTGTGGGGGAGCTCCAAAGTTTGGGCACAGAGGGGCTCTCCAAACGCAACATGGTGTCCGCTAACAATTTGAGACGATTTTCCATTCAATTTGTGAGCGGATACCATGTTGCATTTGGAGAGTCCCTGTGTGCCCAAACATTGGAGCTCCCCCACAAGTGACCCCATTTTGGAAACTAGACCCCCCAAGGCACCTATCTAGATGCATAGTGAGCACTTGGAACCCCAGGTGCTTCACAAATTGATTCGTAAAAATGAAAAAGTGTTTTTTTTTTCACTTTTTCATTTTTGCGAATCAATTTGTGAAGCACCTGGGGGTTCCAAGTGCTCACTATGCATCTAGAAAGGTGCCTTGGGGGGTCTAGTTTCCAAAATTGGGTCACTTGTGGGGGAGCTCCAAAGTTTGGGCACACAGGGGCTCTCCAAACACAACATGGCGTCCGCTAATTATTCAAGCAAATTTTACAATCAAAAAGTCAAATGGCGCTCCTTCCCTTCCGAGCCCTGCCGTGCGCCCAAACAGTGCTTTTTCCCCAAATATTGGGTATCTGCGTGCCCAGGGGAAATTGCACAACAAATTTTGGGGTCCATTTTTTCTTGTTACCCCTGTGAAAATAAAAAAAATTGGGTCTAAAGTAACATTTTTGTGAAAAAAGTTAAATGTTCATTTTATTCTTCCACATTCAAAAAATTCCTGTGAAGCACCTGAAGGGTTAATAAAGTTCTTGAATGTGGTTTTGAGCACCTTGAGGGGTGCAGTTTTTAGAATGGTGTCACTTTTCGGTATTTTCTGTCATAAAGACATCTCAAAGTGACTTCAAATGTGATGTGGTCCCTAAAAAAATGGTTTTGTAAATTTTGTTGGAAAAATGAGAAATCGCTGGTCAACTTTTAACCCTTATAGCTCCCTAACGAAAAAAAATTTTGGTTCCAAAATTGTGCTGATGTAAAGTAGACATGTGGGAAATGTTATTTATTAACTCTTTTTTGTGACATATCTCTCTGATTTCAGGGCTTAAAAATTCAAATTTTGAAAATTGCAAAATTTTCAAAATTTTCACCAAATTTCCATTTTTTTCACAAATAAACGCAAGTGATATCGAAGAAATTTTTCCACAATCATGAAGTACAATATGTCACGAAAAAACAATCTCAGAATCAGGGGGATCCGTTGAAGCGTTCCAGAGTAATTACCTCATAAAGTGACAGTGGTCAGAATTGTAAAAATTGGCCTGGTCATTAACGTGCAAACCACCCTCGGGGCTTAAGGGGTTAACAACCCAGTACTCTGCTCTGTGGGGTCAGAGTTTCTCTTTTCCTACTGTTAACCATAAAGCGGGAACAGGATATACAGTTGAAACCAGAAGTTTACATACACTGTATAAAAAGACACATATGCATGTTTTTCTCAATATCTGGTGTTTTATTATTGCTTAATATGGCAAAACCAGTTCTGTTTCAGAGCCAGTCTTCAAATGGAGAGAGAACCAAACTTATATTGTAGAGTCCTAAAAGCTGAACTACAGTTGAAACCAGAAGTTTACATACACTATATAAAAAGACACATATGCATGTTTTTCTCAATATCTGACTTGAAATCAGAATAAACCTTTCCCATTTTAGTTCAATTAGGATTACCATAATGTTTAATATTTGCCAAATGCCAGAATAATGAGAGAGAGAGAATGTTTTAAGGCATTTTTATTACTTACTGCAAAGTCAAAAGTTTACAAACACTAAGATTGCTATGCCTTTGGACTGCCCATATGATGATATGTGTTTGGAAGCCCCTGATAGTTTTTTTGTCAACATCTGAGTTAATTAGAGACACACCTGTGGATGTATTTTAATGCACACCTGAAACACACTGCTTCTTTGTGCTGCATCATGGGAAAGTCTAAAGAAATCAGCCAAGATATCAGGAAGAGAAACAGAACTGGTTTTGCCATATTAAGCAATAATAAAACACCAGCCTTGATGAACCAGGGCTAAAGAGTTTTTGTCTCAACTTCTGTTGGGCATAAATGTTATAAATGATATCAATCATTCCTGCAGATCTGCTGGTGAGATAGTGAATACTCTGCTACTGCAGGAGAGATCAGCGCTGGGAATAAATGCTTGTAAATTATGATTTGTTTTACAATTCTAAAAAGTTGTCATTGTAATAGTTTGCTAACATACTGGTATACCTCCTATTTAGGTCATACAGTACCATCAGTGGTGGTGAAGACTCCCATAACACATGGAGTCTATAGATGGCTCCACAAAATCTTTAGACAAATTAGGTCCCGCTATCATTTGGAGGAGTCATTTGTCTCACAGGGGAAGGAGGAGGACCCCCTCACCGTCAGGAATTGGAGGAAACGACTCCCATAATATTGAGTCTAAACGAGGAGGCCCCTTTATTATCGAGAATCAGAGGAAGCACACTCACTTTTTAAAAGTGCACTCAATCATCTGAAAGCAAAGGAAGTACCATAACCACCTTGAGGAGCAGTCACCACCTTATGTTTAGAGGGGAGAAGCCATAGCCATCTTGAGACAATGGAACATTATAGTCTAGACACGGAGTGATTCACCTTAACTTGGTGGAAAAAAATGACCCCTATTCAATCTTGAGGAGGAAGCTTCCTTGAGGCAGAAGCGGTGCCCTTACCAACTTGAGAAATAGTCATCCACCTCATCTGTGATGACAATATGCCTATATCATCAGGAGGAGCAGACATGTCTATAATTACAAAGAGGAGCTTATACAATCAGGTACATATAGCAGGTTCTGCACTACTTCTATGCTGACATGAAGCTTCACTTTATCCCATCGATATAGGCGGACACATGAGGCTTCCGCTTTCCGCCACTGATCTCTGTGATTGGTACAGGAAGAAGAGAGGAAATCTTCTGTTGTTTGTTGACAGCTGAGTTGTCTATGGGGTAATCCAGGGGCGGACATATTATTGATGCAACCTGTGCAGCCATACAGGGGCCCAAGAGGTAAGGGGGCCAATACTGCCTCCAAAACAGGAGGAACTGGGCATTATAATGAGCTATTGGACTACAAAGGGTCCATATATTGTTCTTGCACGCCCAGTGTCTGATCCTTTAACAACCCAGTACTCTGCTCTGTGGGGTGAGATTTAGCTTTTAGGATTCTATAATATAAAGTCGTGATCTCCATTTGAAGACTGGCTCTGGAGTTGACCTGCTCTTGCCATTTTAGTGAATATAAAAAATTTCTTTTAGTTTTTTAAAGTTAGTGATAATGATAACCTGTCCTTTTATAGGAAAATTAATATTTTACAAGAGAGACATTTATTATCACATACAGGAATTCAATAATAATAATCTTTCTGATAATTGTCTAATTTGTTGCCAGCAGATACCTCAAGAAGAACAAATAGACAAAGAGAATATCAGAGAAGATGGAAATGAATGTGACAAACGTGATGAACGTGATCTTCATACATATTAACCACTGGAGGAAAATCCCATCAACAACGAGACTTATTTCTACCATTAATATCAGATAGTAATGACTGACAGAATGGTGAACGTGTCCTTCATCTGATGTCATCACTTTTAATGCTGGTGGAGAATTTGCCATGTAACTTCAGGATATTATACCATTAAATATTACCATTATTACTAATATTATATAGTAATAACATTATTACTAATACAGAGGCGCAACTGTGACACCCCAGGGGTCTGGTTGCCACAGTGATAGAGATATTATGTCTGAGAGCAGGTGGGAGGTCCTTTGGTCAGGGATCCTGTGCATGCCACACCTCCTGCCCAGTCTTGGGAGGGGAAGAACTTCCCCTGTAAAAACCCGGGGCTGAGGCAGGGAGAGTCAGACAAGGAGAGTGGAGAAGAGAAGCAGCATAGGAAACAGCAGAGTTACAAGGAGTCAGGGGCTGGCAGCTACAGAGCTCGCCCTGACTAAGAAGATTCTTTACCGGACCCGGAGTCCGAGGCTGTGGGGACTAACTCCTACCCAGCAGCAGAATCCGTCGGGCAGGGGATTTCAGGTCCTCTGGCCCAGAAGCCCGAAGGCACGGTCACACGCGTGGGACCAGCACAGCCATCGTGGAGCGGAAGCCATTAGAAGGCCCCGAGTCACCGGCCATACGGGTGAGCACCACACGGTACACTCAGGGACGTGGGCTACTTACATCAGCTTCTAGCAAGGTAGCCAGAAGAGTACAGTCAGTTTGGGAGGCCTACAACTACGCCTGGCCAGGGGAGATCCCATCTGCTCAAAGACTGACCAGGCCCCGTTTGCTAGCAAGTACTCCGGGAGGGTCTGTCGTTGTTACCAGTAAAGACCCTGAACTACACCGTACCGTCTCCGAGTGGTTCCTGCTACCCCCATCATCCACGTCGGCTGCCCTGAGGCCATACCCCTCCCGTTGGGGGTTATACTATCACGCTGCACAATCCTACCACCGGCCTCAGCGGTCTGCCCTGCAGCAGCAGCTTCCTGGCTGCACTCAACGGGTGGCGTAGTCATCAACTATTTACTACTAATAGACTGCCGTCTAGTTTGACTCCCTGGGCACGGACCGGGTCACCGCCACGAGATTACAACCCTCCACGGATCCGGCTCCGGGTAAGCGCCCGCGTGCGCACCGCAGCGCGACACAGGCCCAGGGGCGCGTCAACTTTGGCGTAGTCGGCAGGATTTCGTGCCCGCAACCACCGGGTACTGCGTGCCTGAAAAGCAAAGACTGTTCAAACTTACCAGTGGTGAAGATTCCCGCTATCCGTGGAGGTTTCCCGCCATCCGGCGCCATCTTCTACCTTCTTCCCGCCATCCGCGAAGTTTTCCCGCCATCCGGCGCCATCTTCGACCTTCTTCCCGCCATCCGTGGAGTTTTCCCGCCATTGGACGCCATCTTGAGGACGCCGCGCGGGAAGAAGAGGGGCGTGGACTCCGAAAGCGCGCGAGAACTGAAGCCCCGCCTCACGTCCGGACGTTGCGTAAGGTCCTGGAAGGAGCCCAGCAGACGCCGACGTCAAAGGAGCGCGACGGAAGGTCCTCAACCCTGACGATCCACTGCGGAGCCGCGGCCTACGGAAGAGGATCATCGCAAGGTAGGCCACGGTCCACTAGGGGGGAGGAAGATGTCGGATACGGAGGAGAGCTTCACTGCCTCAACCCCCGCCAGCGCTACCGCTGCTGCAGTTATGCCCTTCACCATGCCCTATATCCCGGGAGCAGCTTGGCTACCCCAGTACTCAGGGGAGTCACATACCCTGCATGACTTTAGAGAAAAGCTGGATAGCCTCTTCCAGGTGTACCCCCTCACAGAAGAGCAAAAAGTGAGCATCCTGGTGGCCCAACTAACTGGGGCAGCCAAAAGGGAAGTAAAATCCTGGCCACCTGGGAGGAAGACTGTCGCAGGGATACTAACCCGGCTGAAGGACACCTTTGATACCCGCACCTCAGCCGAGATTAAGCTTAGATTCTACGGGTGCAAGCAGCGAGCGCATGAGAGTATAAGGGACTATGCACTAAACCTACAAGAGGCCCTGAGGGCCATTAAGCAGACCGACCCTGATGGGGTGGGAAACGAGGACAGGCTGTTGACTGAACAATTTATAGAGGGTTTATATTGCAATGCCCACCGAACCCAGTTGCGGGCAATGGCCTTACAGGATCCCCATCTGGACTTTGCACAGTTCAAGGACAGAGCCATCCGGGTGCTCCGAGAACCGGCACCAGGTGGCGTTGTGACCCACAGACGCCCCACTACCACTTACTACCAGGAGGCGGCGCCCTTGTCAGCAGGGCCTGTGGGAGCTGATGCACAGGCTCTGGACAATGACCCGGCTCCAGACCTACACCATCAGGTCCAAGAGCTAGCTAAGAGCGTTGCTGCGCTAACCCGAACTGTGCAGTCTTTACAGGTTTCCACCCCAGGGAAGATCCAGCTGGCATCCGGACCGGAGGACATCCCGTGGCGTCGACCAAGGAGGACCCCACCGGCCAGAGGAAGACCCAGTGACCGATACAGTGAGGACGGACGACCCATCTGCCGCCGCTGCAATCAACCCGGACATATGGCAAGGTACTGTTCTTTAAACGGGCACAACCTGGGATAGAGGGCCAACCCCCAGGAAAAAGATCACCAGGCCCATCGAACTGGCGCGACAGATATGTGGGAGGACGTCCAGTCTTGCCTGTGGTACTGGATGGCATTCCCATGAGTGCCCTACTGGACACCGGGTCACAGGTCACCACCATCCCGTACGTGCTCTTCAAGCAGTACTGGAATGACTCGGATATTACCCGCTACCCCGACGACGACTTGAGTATCATCGCCAGCAATGGTCAGCCCGTGCCACAGATCGGATTTAAAGAGGTGACCATCAAAATTGGTAGAGTCGAACTGGTCGCACAGGGACTGATCATTGTAGATATCGATAAACATGAGAGTCACCCAAAAATAACTCTAGGAACTAATGTAATTGAAAATTGTCTTGCAGAGGTGATTTTCCTTTTACAGCAGGTTGCCAAGAATGCCAGCTCCGGCGAGCAGCGGGTGCTCCAGAAAGAGATCCGGGCACTGATGCAACGGCAACAAGTGGAACTCTCCGGCGGTGAGATTGGTAGCGTAAGAATGTGTGACCCTTTTCCTATTGCCATGCCCCCAAAAAGTGAAATGATGATTTGGTGCCGGGCAGCTATTGGTCTGAGAGGTAGAGATTACCAGGCAATGGTAGAACCAGTTTACTCAGACAGTAGGCCCACCATTTTGACAGCACGGGGGGTGGTCAATGTACGCCATGGGAGGGTGCCCATTCGCATAATAAATATCGGGGAGAGGGAAGTGTACCTGCCCCGGTATGCCACGCTAGCCAAATTATATACCACTAATCAAAGTTCTATACAATCTGTGGAACCCTTGCCTCCATCTCACCCGGAGGAAGGTAACGGCTCTAAGAAAGACATGGAGGACTGGTGTCAGCAACTACATTTGGGTACTGACTCCACTCCCTCACATCAGAAACAAGGAGTCTATCGGGTGGTTCAAGAGTATGAGAGAGTGTTTAGTAAACACCCGTTAGACTTCGGGCGAGTCAAGGGGGTAGAACATCGCATCCCCACGGGAGATCATCCTCCCATAAAAGAGAGGTATCGACCCGTACCCCCTGCACATTACCAACACGCCAAGGGGATGCTTAGAGATATGAAGGAGGCTGGGGTAATCCGGGATAGTTGTAGCCCCTGGGCAGCCCCATTAGTTTTAGTCAAAAAGAAAGACAACACCATGAGGATGTGTGTAGATTACCGGAAAATCAACCGTATCACACACAAGGATGCGTACCCCTTACCAAGGATAGAGGAGTCATTGGCTGCTTTAAGATCTGCTAACTTCTTCTCTACCTTGGATCTCACTAGCGGGTACTGGCAGGTTCCTGTAGCAGAGGCGGACCGGGAGAAGACCGCATTCACCACCCCGATGGGACTTAGCGAGTTCACCTGCATGCCGTTCGGACTCTGCAACGCACCAGGAACCTTCCAACGCCTAATGGAGTGTTGTCTGGGCCACAGAAACTTCGAGACGGTCCTGTTGTACCTGGACGATGTCATCGTATATTCCAAGACGTATGAGGACCACCTGAAACACCTGGCGGAAGTGTTCGAGGCTCTGGCGAGTTACGGCCTAAAGGTGAAACCCTCCAAGTGTCACCTCCTGAAACCAAAGGTGCAGTACCTGGGACACGTGGTGAGCGCTGACGGAGTGGCTCCCGACCCCGATAAGATCACCGCAATTAAGGGATGGCCAAGCCCCTCCAGCGTAAAAGAAGTGCGGCAGTTCCTCGGGTTGGTAGGCTACTACCGAAGGTTTATTCCCGGTTTCACCAAAAAGGCAGCACCTATGCAGGACCTCCTGATAGGCCAGTCCCGGAAGGCCAAGAACCAGAAGCCGCCCTTCAAATGGGAAGAGCTGGAAGAAGAGTCCTTCTGCCAGCTGAAGATGGCCCTCACGGGGGACGAAATCCTGGCGTACCCGGATTATAGCCAGCCCTTTATCCTCTACACCGACGCCAGTAACATCGGGCTAGGAGCCGTACTGTCCCAGATCCAGCAGGGGAAGGAACGAGTAATCGCCTACGCCAGCCGAAAACTGCGACCCACCGAAAGGAACCCCGAGAATTACAGCTCATTTAAGTTAGAGTTCCTGGCCGTAGTATGGGCAATCACTGAGCGCTTTAAGCATTACCTCGCTTCTTCCCGGTTCACCGTGTACACGGATAACAACCCGCTGACACACCTGGACACGGCAAGACTCGGTGCCCTGGAGCAGAGGTGGATGGCCCGTCTGTCCAACTACGAGTTCACAATTAAATACCGGGCAGGACGCTCCAATACCAACGCGGACGCCCTGTCCAGGATGCCCAACCTGCCGGACGGAGGAGAAGATCCGGAGGGACTGGAAGAAGTTGAACTCCCTGCGTTCCACCGTCATGGGACTATTCAGTATTCCCACCGGGTAAGGAGTAAGCAGGCTGCTACGTTGAACCCCTTACCCCACTACAACTGGGCGGAAACGCAAGACAGCGACCCTGCCGTCCGACTGGTGAAGGAGATGCTGACTCGGCCGGAGGCTCGCCTTGAACCAGACGCTCCGGAGGAAGCCAAACAACTATGGGCAGAGAAGAGTCGACTGTTCCTTTACAAAGGGAAGTTGTGCCGCAGAATGGTTAACTCCCGGACGCATGAATTACTCTGGCAAGTAGTGGTGCCACGAAGAGACGCAGCCATGGTGATGGAGGCATACCACGACGGAGCTGGACACTTTGGGTGGAAAAAGCTGGAGTTCCTGCTGCGCGAGCGGTTCCACTGGGTAGGCATGAGGGGAACCATCGAGAAGTGGTGCAGAGATTGTGGCCCGTGCAACCTGAGAAGGAAGGACCGAGCCAGCCAGAAGACTCCCCTGCAGTCCATCGTCACCCGGCAACCGTTGGAACTGGTAGCCTTGGATCATGTAAAACTGACCCCAAGCAGAAGTGGCTACGTCTACGCGTTAACCATCGTGGATCATTACTCCCGGTTCTTGGTTGTCGTCCCCGTCAAGGACTTAACGGCTCAAACAGCAGCTAGAGCCTTCCAGCAGCACTTCTGCCGTCCACACGGGTACCCGGACCAAGTGCTGACGGACCAGGGACCTGCCTTTGAAGCGGAGGTCTTTCAGGAATTCTGCAATCTGTATGGCTGCCGGAAGATAAGGACGACACCCTACCATCCGCAGACTAATGGACTTTGTGAAAAAATGAACCAGGTGGTAATGGATCTTCTAAAAACGTTGCCCCTGGAAGAACGCAGTCTGTGGCCTGAAAAGTTGCCCGATCTGGTGGACCTATACAACCACATCCCGGTAGGTTCCACCAACTGTACCCCGGCTTACCTAATGAGGGCAAGACCTGGTAAGTTACCTGTTGACCTGGAAATGGGAGTCCTGACCCCCGAGGACACTTCACCAGAAACAGACTGGGACACAGAGAGGCAGCAGCAGTACCGGAGAGTACAGGAGAGCGTGGAGCGAAGTCTCTGTCAGGCTAGGGAAAGACAAGAGAAAACTTACAACCAGTATGCTCCCGCTGTTCCCCTGGTACCCGGAGAGCAGGTCTTGAAGAGGAAGAGACGGCTCCACAAGTTGGACGACCAGTGGGAGAAGGACCCGTACACCGTACTGCCCTCAAGCCACGAGAACCCGAAGGTCTGTACCATCAGTAAAGACGGAGGGGAAACCACAGCCATTGTATCCCGGGACCACCTGAAGAAGTGTCCCGAACAACTGAGGAACCCTGAAGAGGAACAAGAAGACCATCGACCCGTGGAAGAAAGGGAAGATATGGTTAGTACCGTGCTCGGGGACTTTCCTCGGTCTTGGACTCAAGTCAATGGTGCAGTTGTGGTACCCGTACTCACCTTCCTCCAACCATCATCCCAAGAACCTACGGAGCAACGGGTAGAGCTGGAAGAACAGCCGGTCCAGGAGGCAGAAGACTCCACACAAGCAGAACAGGAGAATCAACCCTCTGCTTATAGTGAGCCTGCCGTACCCCTAGTGAGACAAAGAGCCGGTAGACAGCTGCCCAGTTTACCCTTGACAGCTCCTACACCCTGTAGTTCAGGGCCAGACAGTCAGCTCCGTAGGTCCACTCGGGCCACTAGAGGCCAGTTACCCGCACGCTGGAGAATTTAAAGTGTATAAATTGTTTTATTTATGTTTTTCTGTGTCTTGTTGCTTGTGTATAATTTTGTGTTTCTAGTTATTTTTAGGAAACCTTGGTGGATTTACCGGGAATCCTTGTATATAGTTGGAGCGTAACCCAGGATGGACTAGAGACTGTTAAGGACTCGGGGTAGGACAGACCCCTACCTGGTTACGTCTCCCTGTGTTGGTGAAATGGACACCTTTGCTTTTCTTCAAAGACTGCATCCGGTTGCGGACACGCCGTAACCATCTTATGTGTTTTCCTTATAGTATTGTTATTGTTATACTTTGTTATGTTTTTCTAAATGTGTTTAGTCCCGGAGTACTAAATTTCACTAGGGGGGAATGTGACACCCCAGGGGTCTGGTTGCCACAGTGATAGAGATATTATGTCTGAGAGCAGGTGGGAGGTCCTTTGGTCAGGGATCCTGTGCATGCCACACCTCCTGCCCAGTCTTGGGAGGGGAAGAACTTCCCCTGTAAAAACCCGGGGCTGAGGCAGGGAGAGTCAGACAAGGAGAGTGGAGAAGAGAAGCAGCATAGGAAACAGCAGAGTTACAAGGAGTCAGGGGCTGGCAGCTACAGAGCTCGCCCTGACTAAGAAGATTCTTTACCGGACCCGGAGTCCGAGGCTGTGGGGACTAACTCCTACCCAGCAGCAGAATCCGTCGGGCAGGGGATTTCAGGTCCTCTGGCCCAGAAGCCCGAAGGCACGGTCACACGCGTGGGACCAGCACCGCCATCGTGGAGCGGAAGCCATTAGAAGGCCCCGAGTCACCGGCCATACGGGTGAGCACCACACGGTACACTCAGGGACGTGGGCTACTTACATCAGCTTCTAGCAAGGTAGCCAGAAGAGTACAGTCAGTTTGGGAGGCCTACAACTACGCCTGGCCAGGGGAGATCCCATCTGCTCAAAGACTGACCAGGCCCCGTTTGCTAGCAAGTACTCCGGGAGGGTCTGTCGTTGTTACCAGTAAAGACCCTGAACTACACCGTACCGTCTCCGAGTGGTTCCTGCTACCCCCATCATCCACGTCGGCTGCCCTGAGGCCATACCCCTCCCGTTGGGGGTTATACTATCACGCTGCACAATCCTACCACCGGCCTCAGCGGTCTGCCCTGCAGCAGCAGCTTCCTGGCTGCACTCAACGGGTGGCGTAGTCATCAACTATTTACTACTAATAGACTGCCGTCTAGTTTGACTCCCTGGGCACGGACCGGGTCACCGCCACGAGATTACAACCCTCCACGGATCCGGCTCCGGGTAAGCGCCCGCGTGCGCACCGCAGCGCGACACAGGCCCAGGGGCGCGTCACAACCACAGTCCGATAGGCTCCTCAAGTTGAAAATGTCTCTGGCCTCAACAGTCCCCCCTCACCCTCCAGCCCAGTCACACCCTGTGACCGCAATTGTCACGCCCCTGGTAGTATATTAATAATATCAAATATTAATTGTATTACTATATAATATTAATAAAAATCAAATGATAATTTATAGCTTCATGTATTCTTTCTATATTGGGCTTCATGTATTTTTTCATGGGTAACAGATGCATGGCTGGCGGGCCTCAAGAGAAGACCACCCAATTTGGTGTCTATCACTCCAATCACTGATTTATTTTAACACCATTTTAAACAATCAGAAAACATTATCCACATAGAAAGTGTTTGCAGAAAGAAATCAGTGCATTATCCAAGATGTTTTCAGACACATACTTGTCTTTAATCACGGTACATAGGTGTAAATTTGGTCTTTGGGAACCATAGACTTTTCAGAGAGTATGGAGGTGAAATACATTAACATCAAAATGCAGCATTTAGGTCTCTAGCAACCGGACAATTTAGTGTACAATAATTCTTATAATTAGAATATAATTAAGAGTGTCACCATGAAATGTTTGATATTCAATGCTCGCAGTCAGAGGAGGAATAAAGGTTCAATGTGCAAAAGATCCATATTCATCAACATGAAATGTGAATGAAGCTACACTGGCGCCTCCATAAATTATGTGAATCCGCAGCACTAGATACAACGGACAACTGTGCGCCATTGAACCGTGGTTCTCTCCCTGCGCAAGTTTCTTTTCAGCGTTTTGAGGTTCTAACAGGGATAGGTCTGCAAACTAGTCATACAATTGCACGCACAGTGTTTATTTTTATTTGGAAAGCGCTTGACAACCCGCATGCGGAAATGCATGTGAAGAACGCGTCACTTCCGCTTGTCCCTGGCAGGAAAAACGCATGTGTGTCACCCTGGCCTGGATGCCACAAATATAATAAAGCAGTGTCTGAGAGCAAGGGGGAGGTTCTCTAGTCAAGGACCATTAGTATGCAGCACCTCCTGTCCCAGGCCAGTAGGGGGAGCAGGCTGCCCCTATAAAAGCTGGAACTGGGGGCAGGGTTAAAGGAGAACTGGACAACCTGTCTCTGGATTGAGAGGTGTCCCAGAGCAGGGACAGACAGTTGTGTTGCAGCCTAAGAGGCCGTGTGGCAGTAGGAGAGCCACGAGCCAGGGACAAGAGGCGAAGTGAGCCTGTCCTGGCAGATAGAGAACCTAATCTACCAGACTTTGGTGTCTGAGGCTGTGAGGATTCCAGGTCCTACAGCAAATAACCAGTCCGCAGGGGATTGTATGTTGCCTGGCCTAAGAAGCCCGGAGGTTCCGCCACAGCAGACGGGACCAGCAGAGCCGTACCAGGCCGGGAATAGAAAGGGACCCAAGATGCAAGCCATACGGGCGAGAAGACACGGCAAGCTCAGGAACGTGGGCTATTACACCACAAGGAGGAAAATAGCCAGAGAGAGCGCAGAGAGCACGGTAGGCCTACACCCTCACCCTGATCAGAGCCAGCTTCCCACTTGTTCTCAGACATCCAGGCCCCCTCCTAGCCGGGCCTGTTTTTGGGTCGTTTCACCTGATCTAATAAAGACTCTGAACTGTTTAAGAGGCCTCCGTTTCCTGGCTATCGCGGTCGGAATTATCCCCTCCATCATCCATTATATACTGCCCTGGGGCCATACTCCTCCCGTGGGGAGTTGCAGTATTCAGTGCTGCACATTTATATCAGCCCCAGCGGTCGGCACTGCAGCGGCGGTTAGCCCTGACCGCAATCCACGGGTGGCGTAGTCGGACATTGCAAAGCACATAGTAGACTACCACTGGTCTGACCACCCTAAGCCACGGACCGGGTTGCCACTACTACCCCCATCATTGCCCTGTTGCCCGGATCCGAGTGCCCCACGGCCCAGGGGGCGAGTCACATGTACAATCCACATGCGTTTTTTCTGCCAGGGAGATGCAGAAACGCTCAGGAAAAAATCAACAACAGAAAGTAGTGCACACAAGCAGAGGGTGAGAAGCAGGGCTAAGGACGTGTTCACACAGCATCACAGGTAAGATGGAAGAAAATAATAAGAACCAAAACAACAAAGGGAAAACCTCCCGAGCCCTAAAAGTTAATAAATGGTAGAGGTACTAGGGAGGAAGACGCACAAACAAACCGTAGGAAAAGCAACAGACTGTCAGCTCATGTTGAGTATCAATAGTCCCTCCCAAGATGTAATAGGACAAATCAAATCAGAAAGGGAAAACACCTGCACAAAAGCAACACAGCAAAGCAAGACAAAGACAAGAGTATTATCAGCAGTTGGACAGAGAACAACAGAAGCTGTGATCCAACAGAGAGAGAAACCGACCACCAGACACAGGTCACTGGATCGAGCCCCAGAGTTGAGCGATGACGAACAGTCTCATCGGTGCAGGATAAAGCTTCTCAGCCACTCATAGCACTGACCAGGGAGCACTGAGCACACAGTCACTGACTCACTGCTGGTCATCAGAACAACGCTGCCTCCTGTCATTACTGCTCTGGGGAATGTGACCAGCAGCAGTTATATCTCCCGGTCATCCCTCACCTTGTGCTCTGGGAGGAGAAGAGGCCATAAAACCATAAGTTCAGGTGCACAGTGGCAGCTGGTGGAGACATGCTCTGCACAGGATGGATACAGGAGCAGCGGGAGATGTGACTAGTACAGAGGAGGAGCTGAGCAGACCTGGGGCAGCAGGACTGCACTGAGAGGTCGATGCTATGCAAGTGTGCAAACAAAATAAACTTAATTGAAAATGTGGAAACTGCCTAACCACGCCCATGCTGATGGAACTGTAAAGCAATGCTGTGCGTCTCCTGCATCATAGAACCAGCGGCAGCATCAACACAAGAGGAGAGCCTTTACGTAACAGTTTTCCTCCTGCTGAAGTCCTAGATCCCTCTTTCATTGCCCCCATAAAGTATGATGCCAATAAATGTGCACCCCAAACACAGTATGATACCCCCATGGTGCATTCCTCCGCATCGGCCTCCACATGCACAGTATAATAGCCCTATTGTACCCCACTTCAACTCCCAAGGTAAAGTATGATGACCCTAACACAGTATGATCCCCAATCGGTGACTCCCACACAGCCCTCCAAACAGTATGATGGATCCCACACAAACCTTCACACCGAATAATTGCTTTCATACAGTATAATGGCCCCCCCACATAGCCTTCCATATAGTATAATATGCCACCGATAATCCTACATATAGTATAATGCTCCCCCCATAATCCTCCATATAGTATAATGAACTTCCCATGGACCTCCATAGAATATAATGCACTCCCCATAGTTCTCCATACAGTATATTACACACCCCATAGGGTAAAATGCAGCCCCCATATAGTATAATGCACTCACTGATTTTAAAATACCGTATATTTTAAATAAGCCGACCCGAGTATCAACCGAGGCTCCTAATTTTAACACAAAAAACTGGGAAAACTTATTGACTTGAGTATAAGCCTAGGGTGGGAGATGCAGCAGCTACTGATAAATTTCCCCATCCTAGTACACATTGCTCCCTCATCACAAATCCTGGTATGCATGGCCCCCTCATCCCCCAATCCCCATTCATTCTTCTCCTCCGCCGCAACCCCCCCCCCCTGCTATCCAACAACGGAATTTCTATATACCCGAGTATAAGCCGAGGGGGGCTTTACTCGGCTTATACTCGAGTATATAGGGTAAATACAATACTCACCTATCCTCCCCCGTTGCTTTGGGGCCCCACTGCTCACAGGCCCCATAGCAGTTGCGTGTCCTGCCGGCGGGATTAAATCATCCACATATAACCCCAAGGGGTCTTCACGGGAACCCACCTTAAACCCTTGATACCCTGCAGTCTGATGAATCCTGACAGCTAGTAGTTCCATGGCAATGCAAACAAAAGGGGGGAAAGAGGGCACCCCTGTCTGGTCCCTCTCCCCAAGGGAATCATTGAAGACATAAAACCATGAATCAGGACCCTGGCCTTCGGAGATCGGTACAAGACTACAATCCATCTTTTGAAGCCTGGTCCAAAGCCAAAACGTCAAAGAGCCTTCTCAAGATAGGCCCACTCTCCTGAATCAAATGCCTTAACCGCATCCAAAAATGCCAGGGCCCAATCTTCCTGTCCTTTCCAACCCTCTCCTTATATTATTGGATGTAGATCGACCTGGAATAACTTTACACTGGTCTGGGTGAATAATATTGTGAATTACTTTAGTCTATTTGCTATAATTTTAGTCAATATTTTATCATCTAAATTTAATAAGCATATGGGTCTATATGATGCACAATATTCAGGAGGCTTATCCATTTTTAGTATTACCACAATATTGGCATCATAGAAAGATTTGGGTAGAAAGTCTTGTTTCAATGAGGAATTACCGTATATACTATAAGAAGAAGAGGAGCCAGTTGGTCTGAATATGCTAGATAGACTCCCTTTGGAAGTCTATCTGGACCCGGAGACTTCCTTCGTGCCATACATCTAACATAGTAACATAGTAACATAGTTTGTAAAGCCGAATAAAGACTTGCGTCCATCAAGTTTGACCTGTTAGTTCTGTAATTGCTAAAGTTAATCCAGAGGAGGGCAAAAACCCCAAATGATTTGGCCAATCTTCACCTGAGGAAAAATTCCCTCCCGACTCTGAAACCAGCAGTCAGAATAAATCCCTGTATCAACCTACTATTTTATTTTATTTTTAAGTATATGCTGAAATCTGCCTGGTATCTAGAAATGCATCCAGTCCCCGCTTGAACTGGTGTAGTGAATCCGACATTACCGTCTCCTCACTCAGTGAATTCCATATTCTCACTGCTCTTACCGTAAAGAACCCCTTCCTATGCTGGTGCTGAAACCTTTTCTCTTCCAGTCTTAGTGAGTGCCCTCTTGTTACCGTAGTATCCCTCCTTTTGAACAAATCTCGGGCAAGATCTCTATACTGTCCCCTAACATATTTGTACACATTTATTATGTCCCCCCTCAACCTTCTCTTTTCCAAGCTGAATAGTCCTAGTTTTGCCAACCTCTCTGGGTATTGCAGTCCCTCCATTCCCTTTATTAATTTTGTTGCCCTCCTTTGTACCTTTTCAAGCTCATTTATATCCTTTCTATATATTGGGGCCCATAACTGAGCACAGTATTCCAAGTGTGGTCTGACCAGTGCTTTGTACAGTGGAAGAACAATGTTCTCATCCTTTGCAGCTATACCTCTTCTGATACATCCCATTACCCTGTTTGCCCTTACAGCAGCGGCCTGACTTTGGGCACTCCAATTTAGTTTGCTATCAATCAAGATGCCCAAGTCTTTCTCCATCTCTGAATTCCCCAATGATTTCCCATTCAGTGAGTACTGGTGACTTCCATTTTTCCTTCCCATATGTATGACCTTACATTTCTCCTCGTTAAACCTCATTTGCCATTTAATGCTCCACCTACCCAGCTTATCCAAATCCCTCTGTAGGTCTGCACTGTCCTCTTTTGTATTAATTGTTTTACATAACTTTGTGTCATCTGCAAATATTGATATTTTACTATTTATCCCGTTGACTATGTCGTTAATAAAGATATTAAATAACATTGGGCCTAGTACAGACCCCTGTGGTACCCCACTAGTGACGCTTACCCAATCTGAGTATATTCCATTTATAACCACCCTCTGCCTTCTATCCTTTAGCCAGTTAGCTACCCACTTGCAGACATTTTCCCCCAGCCCCATCATTCTCATTTTGTATACCAACCTATTATGTGGCACGCTATCGAACGCTTTTGAGAAGTCGAGATACACGACATCCACTGGTTCCCCCTGATCTACTCGAGAGCTAACCTCCTCGTAGAAGTCAATCAGGTTTGTTTGGCAGGAGCGATTCCTCATGAATCCATGTTGGTTCGGGATTAAAAGATTATTAGCATCAAGATGCTCCATGATTGCCTCTTTAATGAAGCTTTCAAAAATTTTGCCCACAACGGACGTCAGACTCACCGGCCGATAGTTTCCAGCGTCACTTTTCGCTCCCTTTTTGAATATTGGCACTACATTCGCCTGTCGCCAATCAAGTGGCACAGACCCAGTCTCAACAGAGTCCTTAAATATAAGATATAACGGTCTGTCTATCACATTACTTAGTTCCCTTAGTACCCGTGGGTGTATGCCATCAGGTCCTGGTGATTTGTTTATTTTAATGTTACTGAGGCGTTTCTGTACCCCAGCTTGGGTTAGATTTGTCATACTTAGTGGAGGATTAAGTTTGTCACTTCTCATTTCTCCTGTTAGTTCGATTTCCTTTGTGAAAGTTGTCGAAAAAAAATTATTTAATAGATTAGCTTTATCCTCATCTTTCTCTATGATTTTGCCTTCCTCACTTTTTATCGGTCCAATATTATTCGATTTAATCCTTTTACTATTTATATACGTAAAGAACAGTTTGGGATTTGATCTACTTTCCCTAGCAATACGTCTCCCTGTTTCCTCCTTCGCTATTTTTATTTGTTTTTTACAGGTTCTCGTTTTTTCCTTGTAACACATTAGTGCCTCCTTACTGTTTTCCTGTTTTAATCTCTTGAATGCCTCTTTTTTGCTATTTAACGCCCCTTTTACGTTCTTGTTCAACCATATTGGTTTCCTCTTATTTCTGGCCCTTTTATTCCCATACGGTATATACCTCTCGCACTGAGTATTCAGAATTCTTTTGAAGGTTTCCCATTTACTATTCGTATTCCTTTGATTAAGAACTTTGTCCCAGTCTATAAGTTGAAGGCTTTCTTTCAGCTGATCAAACTTCGCCCTCCTAAAGTTTAATGTTTTTGTTGTTCCCTTATTGATAACCCTACTGAAGGGCATTTTGAAGTCGATAATATTATGGTCGCTATTACCTAGGTGCCCCCCTATCTGTACCTCAGTTATTCTATCAGGCCTATTAGTCAATATTAAGTCCAACACGGCCTTCCCTCTCGTTGGTTCCTGCACTAGTTGGGAGAGATAATTATCCTTAATATTTGTCAAGAACCTTTTACCTTTCTGAGATCTACAGGTTTCTGTTTCCCAGTCAATATCCGGGTAGTTGAAATCCCCCATTACAATCACTTCATTATGTTTTGCTACTTTGTCTATTTGTCCTAATAGCAGATTCTCATTCTCCTCTGTTATATTTGGTGGCTTATAGCAGACCCCCAGTAATATTTTATTATTATTTTTAGTTCCCTCTATCTCTACCCACATGGACTCGACCCCCTCTTCTCCCTCTCCTATATCTTCCCTTAGTCTGGGTTTTAGACATGACTTTACATATAAGCAGACTCCTCCGCCTTTCCCCTGTTTCCGGTCCCTTCTAAATAAACTATAATCTAATAAATTTACCGCCCAGTCGTAGCTATCGTCTAGCCAAGTCTCTGTTATACCTACGATGTCATACCTCTCCTCCGATATAAGCGCCTGCAGCTCATCCGCCTTATTGGTCAGGCTTCTTGCGTTGGTCAGCATGCAAGATAAAACTTTGGGGTTATTTGGCATCCTATTCTTCTCTAACGATCTAACTGTACTATCCCCACCCCCCTCTCCACCCTCATTATATTCACTTCTCCCCTTCCCCCTTGCTTGCCTCACATCCCACCTATTACCTTGGTTTCCCCCCCCCCCGTCTCTAGTTTAAAAACTCCTCCAACCTATTAGCCATCTTCTTCCCCAGCACCGCTGCACCCTCCCCATTGAGGTGCAGCCCGTCCCTACGGTAGAGCCTGTAGCCGACCGCGAAGTCGGCCCAGTTCTTCATGAACCCAAACCCTTCTGCCTTGCACCAACTCTTTAGCCACTTATTCACCTCCCTAACTTCCCGTTGGCGCTCCTGTGTGGCTCGCGGGATTGGTAGTATTTCTGAGAAAACTACCTTGGAGGTCCTTGCCCTAAGCTTCCTACCTAGGTCCCTGAAATCATTTTTAAGGACCCTCCATCTACCACTCACTTTGTCATTGGTGCCAATGTGGACCATGACTGCTGGGTCTTCGCCAGCCCCACCCAGTAACCTGTCAACCCGATCCGCGATGTGCCGGACTCGAGCGCCAGGGAGGCAGCACACCGTTCGGCGATCCCGGTATTTGTGACAGATTGCCCTGTCTGTCACACGCAGCTCGTTCACACTCGCAAACTGAGAGATTTAAAGAGTTTTTTTTTTTTTTTTTCTTCCTTTTCCAGCAATGTACCCTTCACCTCAATGCACTTCCAAAGGACTTGATGTCCAACCAGCTGCCCCTTATAAACCCTTAATTATGACCCCTTCCCCTTAATTAACCCCTTGTGAGTAAATCTACACCTCAGGATTTTATTGCAATGTAGTTAACCCTTAAATACACAGGTAGTAAACTAAGAAACTAAAACTGTAGTGAGAAAATAGGTTTTAAAAAGCCCAATAAATCTAAACAGGTAGAAAAGCACTCAGCAGGTCACAATGCAGCACTCACCGCAATTCACACAAGTATTTTCTGCAGGATTCCCAAATACCTCTTCACTGAAAAACAAGTCACACACTTACTTTCGTTCGCACTTACGCTCCGGACACACGCAGCTCGTTCACACTCGCAAACTGAGAGATTTAAAGAGTTTTTTCTTTTTTTTTTCTTTTTCCAGCAATGTACCCTTCACCTCAATGCACTTCCAAAAAGGCCTCTTTCATTATGTCTTCTACAGTAATAGGAGACTCCAAGACTGGCGCACTCTCCTCTCCAAGGATCGTGAGATTTATACCGCCTAGATATAGCTGTATAGTCTCCTCCGGATAATCAGACCGAGTGGAGTAGATGTCCTGGTGGAAGTCAGAAAATACATACAGAATCTCACGAAAATCGGACAACACCCACCCCCCCTAGAATCATTAACCTTTAGGACCAGAGGAGAGGCAGTATTGCGGTTAACTATACGGGCTAGAAGATGTCCGGTCTGATTGCCAAGCTCAAAAAAGGGTTGTCTAGTAAAGGTTAGATGTCTATCTGTTTCTATTTTAAAAGTTGTAGGTACTGTCTACCAGTCTGAAGCCAGCGGTGTTTGTGTTTTGTCAGTATGGTGGGCCTCAAAAGCAGCCTCTAGTGACCTACATCGTGAGGCCAATTCCTCCTCCTCCCGATAGGATTTTTTTTTTAATATAGGAGATGGTAGATCTCAAGCATCCCCTCAAATAGGACTTGAAGGCTTCCCAGGTCAATGTCACATCTACTGTCATGTCCCCAAATGCTATTAACCTGCAGATAAGGGGATAATTTGCAGGTTAATAGTTAGAAAGCCGTGTGGCCGCCACACTGAAAATCCGGCTACTATGAGGAAATGCACTTTATTATTGTCATAGAGGTGCGGCTGGGGCGGCTTCATTCACATAGTGAGCAGAGGCTGTAACCGCGCCCCGGCACGGACTGACAGCGGCTCAGCAGTGCATCCACACATAGTGAGCAGCGGCGGTAACCGCACCCAGGCACGGACTGACAGCGGCTCAACAGTGCATCAACACATAGTGAACAGCGGCGGTAACCGCACCTCGGCACTTACTGACAGAGGCTCAACAGTGCATCAACACATAGTGAGCAGCGGCGGTAACCGCACCCCGGCACTGACTGACAGCGGCTCAGCATTGCGTCAACACATAGTGAGCAGCGGCGGTAACCGCGCCCCGGCACTGACTGACAGCCGGATCTCTACTGATGCACTGCTGAGCCCGCTGTCAGTCAGGGTTGGGGGCGCAGTTAGAGCCACCACTCACTATGTAATGAGCCGATGGCTGTATGACACTGCGTCTTCAAGCAGCGAAAATACGCAACATCAAAAAATCATTGTGGGCACAGCCTAAGAGTACGTTCACATGGGGTGATTGTACTGTAGATTTTCAGGGGTGGAGGTCTGGTATGTTCAGACTTTTTTTTTCATTCTATTTTCGGTACATAGTTTGTAGACTGCTTCTTGCAAATTTTCACACAATATGTCATGTCATTAATGGAAGATCTACGTTGCTATTCACATGGTCATGGGTTCGTAAGCAGCTACAAGTTACATGTCACTTATCGAAGTGTCGTAGTGGTTTCTGCCCATAAACAGCAGCCATGTGACGTAGAGCCTTTTTTCGAGCTGCATTTGGCTACCGATAATGGTTTCCACTTGGAGACACTTCAGTAAATGACAAGTCATCCAGGAGATTTTTAAATCCGCAGCAGAAAAATCAGTGGATCTGCCGTCTACAGTAAAAAAATGGCAGATTGTTCTACTGGAAAAATCAATATTGTGAATTTACCATTACATTAGGAGATTTTAACATCTTATTCACACTGTGAAATGGACATTACATCAGCAGCATGTCAATCTATGCAGTGGATTTTCACAGCAGATCTTAGGTGATAAATCTGCATGTAACTACTGTAAATTCAGGCCGTGTGTAGCTGAAAACATAGGGGATACAGATATAATAAGATACAATAGTTATTGTGTATTTCTGCCACACATTCTGCTGTGGATCTTGACACAAATCAATTGAAAAATTTACAAAGCTAAGGCTGTGTGCACACGTTGCAGATTTGGTGCGTTTTTGCCATGCAGATTTGCTAGCAAAACCTGATGCCAGCAAAGTGAATGAGAAACCTGACGTGTCATGCACACGTTGAGTATTTTTGACTTGAAGATTTGGTGCAGAAAATAATCGGCAGCTTGTCAATTCTCTGTGCGTTTTTGCCTACGTTTTTCACCCATTGAATGCACTGAAAAAAACGCAGGCAAAATCACGGCAAAAACGCAACGTTTTTGAGGCTGCATTTTCCTTTCAAGACATGCATAAATTTCAGCACACAAAATACTCAATGTTGGTACATACTCTCTATGCATTTTGCCAAGGATTTCACCCGTCTATACTGAATTCATAATTGCAAATCCACGCCACCTCTCTATTATGTGCAGATGAGGTGAAATCTCATCTACTCATACAGATTGGCTAAATTCACACAAAAATCTAAAGCAAAACCAAAGAAATGAGCCGGAATATATGTTAGTATTAGGCTATGTGCCCACAATGCAGAAATGCTCCGGATTTTTTCCTGAGCGTTTCTGCATCTCCCTGGCAGAAAAAACGCATGCGGATTGTACATGCGGATTGTACATGCGGATTGTACATGCGTTTTTCCTGCCAGGGACAAGCGGATGTGAAGCGTTCTTCACATGCATTTCCGCATGCGGGTTGTCAAGCGCTTTCCAAGCAATTTTAGCATCACTTGGAAAGTGCTTGTCAACTTGGTCACACTATATAAATCCATGCAACCTGCATGGATTTATATAGTGTGCCCGTAAAGAATGGTAAAAAATAAAAAATAAATATTATACTTACCTTCCGATGGCCCCCGGTGTCTTTATCCGATGCGTCTCGGCTTTCCGGCAGCTCGCGGTACACTGAAGGACCTGCCGACATCAGCGGTCGCGTGACAAGTCACATGACTAAATGATGTCAGCGCAGGTCCTTGAGTCCACCGCAATCTGCCGGCAAGCGAAGACAAGCACACCGCGGGCCATCAGAAGGTAAATATAATATTTATTTTTTATTTTATTCTTTTTTTTAGAGGTTCTATTATACCCGGGTCCGGAGGAGAGTCTCCTGTCCTCCAGACCCGGGTACCATCCGCACATTGAAACGCATGTAATCCGCATGTACAGATCCAGTGATTCCATGCGTACCATGCGTACCAATGCAAGTCAATGGCGGCGAAAACACAGCGCTTCCGCAAAATAATTGGTAGTGCTGCGTTTTTTTCCGTAATGATAACCCGCAGCAGAAATTTCCGCAGCATGTGCTCAGCACATGCGGATTATCATTGGGGAACATGGCAGACCTTCTACCATGCGTTTTTTAAGCGTTTCTGCAGCGGAATTGCCGCTGCGGAAACGCTTAAAAAACGCATCGTGGGCACACAGCCTAAGTGCAATGTGTAGGTGCACGTTCATACTGTGGCCATTTAACAAACAAAGATAAGAACAAAGTGAGCAAATTGTAAAGGTCTTCATTTCAAAAGGCCTGAGAACAGATTCAAAGTCCATTTGGGCTGGAAACAAGATGTCCATCTCAAGAACAATAGTTTATATTCCAAAGTCACAGGGTTGTGTACAGATGTGACGCGCCCCCTGGGCCTGTGCTGTGCAGGGGGATACCCGGAACCGGATCGCTGAGATGCTGGGGGTTGTAGCCTCCGTGTGGCGGAGACCCGGTCCGTGCCCAGGGTGGTCAAACCAGTGCAGTCTTTGTGTTATAATAAGTGTCCGACTACGCCACCCGTGGATTGCGGTCCCCACTGCGCTGCAGACCGCTGAGGCTGATGTTGTTTGCGCAGCTGAGTATGGGATAACTCCCCACGGGAGAAGTATTGCCTCAGGGCAGCTAATGTGAGAGATGATGGGGGTGATGGTGTGAGCGTCCCAGTGCTAATGGTGCTGGTGCGGCAAGGAATCACAGAGACGTGAGGTGCAGTTCAGGGTCTTTACTGATGGTACAAGGCAGACCCTCCCGGGAGTACTGGCTAGTATGAGGGGCCTGGTCAGTCTGCGAGCAAGCAGGAGTTCCCCTGGCCAGGTGGAGTTGTAGGCCTCCCCGTTTATCTGCACTCTTCCTGGCTACCTTCCTGTCAGCGGTTACAAGTAGCCCACGTCCCTGAGTATACCGTGTGGTGCTCACCCGTATGGCTGGTGACTTGGGGCTTGGGGCCTTCTGTTAGCCTCCGCTCCTGGATGGCGGTGCTGGTCCCTTCTTTGTGACTGAGCCTCCGGGCTTCTATGGCCAGAGGACATGGAATCCCCTGCCGGCTGGTTTCTGCTGCTGGGTGTATATCAGTCCCCACAGCCTCGGACTCCTGTGTCCGGTTTTTAGTGTCCTCAGCCAGGGCGAGCTATATCTCTGCTCACAGCCCCTGGCCTTCTGCTTCTCCTCCTACAGAGCTCCTGTTCTCACTTTCCCTCTCCAGGCTCTGACTGCTCTGCTTGTTCTGCAGGCTCTGTCTCTGTCTGCAGCTTCACTCTCTAATCCCGCCCCAGACCCAATTTATAAGGGCAGATTCCTCCCCTCCCAGGTCTGGGTGGGCCGTGTTGCATGCTTAGGGTTCCTGACCAGAGAAACCTCCCACTTGCTCTCAGACATAATATCTCTATTACCGTGGCAACCAGACCCCTGGGGTGCCACATTCCCCCCTAGTAAATTTTAGTACTCCGGGACTAAACACATTTTTAAAACATAATAACAGGGTATAAACAATAATACGATAACATATTTACAAGAAGCTTTAGTTCTTTAAAGGTCACGGCGTGTCCGCAACCGGGTGTCCATATCACCCAAGGTGAAGTTTTTGAAACAAGAGGGTGTCCATGTCTCCCCAGGTGAAACTTTAAGCGAGGTAGGGGACCTGTCCAAAGCAAACCCCTTGCGTTGGCCTTGGGCATGGCTGCAAGGGTATACTAACTACTTTGGGCCGCAAGGAGGCCACGCCAGACAGGTTTTCTCTTCCGCGGCCGTCTTCGCAAGAGGCACCAAGGTGCAACTATCTACAAAACTGTTCCGGTTATCCAGCGTCCATAACCTGTTAGTCCAAATAAATCTGCAGGGTAACTGAGAAACATAATTAGTAACAGGCAACAACAAATACCATAAACAGTTAACAGATAAATTCACAGTGCATTAGTTTAGATTCTCCAGCGAGCGGGCATCTGACCTCTAGTGACTCTAGTGGACCTACGGAGCTCACTAACTGGTCCTGCACTACAGGGTGTAGGAGGTGTCATGGGTAAGCTGGGCAGCTGTCTGCGCACTCTTTGGCTCACTAGGGGCACGGCAGGCTCACTACTAGCAGAGGGTTGATCCTCCTGTACTGCTGGTGTGGACTCTTTTGCCTCTTGGGCCGGCTGCTCTTCCAGCTCTACCGGTTCCTCTGTAGGCACTTGCGGGGCTGGCTGGAGAAAGGGGAGGACGGGTACCACGACAGCGCCGTTTACTTGTGTCCAAGACCGGGGGAAGTCTCCGAGTACGGTACTGATCATTTCTTCCCTTTCCTCTGCGGGTTGAGGGTTTTCTTGATCTTCTTCAGGGCTTTGCAGCTGCTCGGGACACTTCTTCAGGTGGTCTCTGGAGACAATGGCTGTGGTTTCTCCTCCATCCTTACTGATTACGCAGATTTTTGGGTTCTCATGGCTTGAGGGCAGTACGGTGTACGGGTCCTTCTCCCACTGGTCGTCTAACTTGTGGAGCCGCCTCTTCCTCTTCAAGACCTGCTCTCCAGGTACCAGGGGAACAGCGGGAGCATACTGGTTATAAGCCTTCTCTTGCCTTTCTCTAGCTTGAGACAGACTTCGCTCGACGCTCTCCTGTACTTTCCAATACTGCTGCTGCCGTTCTGTATCCCAGTCTGCCTCTGGCGAGGTGTCCACAGGTATCAGGACTCCCATATCCAGGTCAATAGGCAGCTTACCAGGTCTTGCTCTCATTAGGTAAGCCGGGGTACAGTTGGTGGAACCTACGGGGATGTGGTTATACAGGTCCACCAGATCGGGCAGTTTCTCAGGCCACAGACTGCGTTCTTCCAGGGGCAATGTTTTTAGCAGATCTATCACCACCTGGTTCATCTTCTCGCAGAGTCCATTGGTTTGAGGGTGATAGGGTGTTGTTCTTATCTTCTTGCAGCCATACAGGTTGCAGAACTCCTGGAAGACCTCCGCTTCGAAGGCTGGTCCTTGGTCCGTCAACACTTGGTCCGGGTACCCGTGTGGGCGGCAGAAGTGCTGCTGGAAGGCTCTAGCTGCTGTTTGAGCCGTTAAGTCCTTGACCGGGACCACCACCAGGAACCGGGAGTAATGATCTACTATTGTGAGGGCGTAGACATACCCAGATCTGCTTGGAGCCAGTTTCACATGGTCCAGGGCTACCAGTTCCAGTGGCTGTCTGGTGATGATGGGCTGCAGGGGAGTCTTCTGGCTGGCACGGTCTTTTCTTCTCAGGTGGCACGGGCCACAGTCTCTGCACCACCTCTCGATGGCTCCTCTCATGCCTACCCAGTAGAACCGTTCACGCAACAAGAACTCCAGCTTCTTCCATCCGAAATGCCCTGCTCCGTCGTGGTATGCCTCCAGAACCATAGCCGCGTCTCGTCTTGGGACCACTACCTGCCAGGTCAACTCATGTGTTCGAGAGTTAACCATTCTCCGGCACAGCTTCTCCCTGTAGAGGAACAGCTTACTTTTCTCCTTCCACAGTTGCTTGGTCTCCTCCGGAGCATCTGGGTCAAGACTGGCATCGGCCTGGGTCAGCATTTCCTTCACCAAACGGACTGCGGGATCACTGTCTTGCGTCTCCGCCCAGTTGTAGTGGGGCAAGGGATTGAACGTCACGGAGCGCCTGTCCTTCACACGGTGGGAATACAGGGTAATCCCATGACGGTGGAACGCAGGGAGCTCGACTTCTTCCAGATCTTCTGGATCTTCCCCTACGTCCGGTAAGTTCGGCATTCTAGACAGGGCATCCGCGTTGGCATTTGAGCGTCCTGCCCGGTATTTGATGGTGAATTCAAAGTTGGACAGGTGGGCCATCCATCTCTGTTCCAGGGCACCGAGCCTTGCAGTGTCCAGGTGTGTCAACGGGTTGTTATCCGTGTACACGGCGAATTTGGAGGAGGCAAGGTAATGCTTGAAACGTTCGGTCACTGCCCACACTACTGCCAGGAACTCCAGCTTGAATGAGCTATAATTCTCAGGGTTCCTCTCCGTGGGCCGTAGCTTTCGGCTGGCGTAAGCGATTACCCGTTCTTTCCCCTGCTGGATCTGGGACAGTACGGCTCCTAGCCCGATGTTGCTTGCATCCGTGTGGAGGATAAAGGGCTGGCTGTAGTCTGGATATGCCAGGATTTCATCCCCCGTGAGGGCCATCTTCAGCTGGCAGAAGGACTCCTCTTCCAGCTTTTCCCACCTGAAGGGCGGCTTCTGGTTTTTGGCTTTCCGAGATTGACCTATCAGGAGGTCCTGCATAGGGGCTGCCATTTTGGTGAAACCGGGAATGAATCTTCGGTAGTAGCCTACCAACCCGAGGAACTGCCGCACTTCCTTTATGCTGGAGGGTCTTGGCCAGTCCTTAATCACGGTTATCTTATCAGGGTCGGGAGCCACTCCGTCAGCACTCACCACGTGCCCTAGGTACTGCACCTTTGGTTTTAGGAGGTGACACTTGGAGGGTTTCACCTTTAGGCCGTAGTTTGCCAGAGCTTCAAACACTTCTGCCAGGTGTTTCAGGTGGTCCTCGTAGGTCTTGGAATAGACGATGACATCGTCCAGGTATAACAGGACCGTCTCGAAGTTCCGGTGTCCCAGACAGCATTCCATCAACCGTTGGAAGGTTCCTGGTGCATTGCAGAGCCCGAACGGCATACAGTTAAATTCGCTGAGACCCATCGGGGTGGTGAATGCGGTCTTCTCCCGGTCCGCCTCTGCTACAGGAACCTGCCAGTACCCGCTAGTGAGATCCAAAGTAGAGAAGAAGTTAGCAGATTTTAATGCAGCTAAGGACTCTTCTATCCTTGGTAACGGGTACGCATCTTTGTGTGTGATACGGTTGACCTTCCTGTAGTCTACACACATTCTCATGGTGTTGTCTTTCTTTTTCACTAAGACTAGTGGAGCTGCCCAGGGGCTACAGCTGTCCCTGATTACCCCAGCCTCCTTCATGTCTCTAAGCATCCCCTTGGAGTGTTGGTAGTGTGCCGGGGGTACGGGTCGATATCTCTCCTTTATGGGAGGATGGTCTCCCGTGGGGATGTGGTGTTCTACCCCCTTTACTCGCCCGAAGTCTAGCGGGTGTTTACTAAACACTCTCTCGTACTCTCGAACCACCCGATAGACTCCCTGTTTCTGGTGTGAGGGAGTGGAGTCAGTACCCAAATGCAGTTGCTGACACCAGTCCTCCATTGGTTTCTTAGAGCCGTTACCTTCCTCTGGTTGAGATGGAGGTAAGGGTTCCACGGCCTTTACAGAATTCTGGTTGATGGTGAACAATTTGGCTAGCGTGGCATACCGGGGCAGGTGTACTTCTCTCTCCCCGATGTTTATGATGCGAACGGGCACCCTCCCATGGCGTACATCGACCACCCCCCGTGCTGTCAAAATGGTGGGCCTACTGTCTGAGTAGACGGGTTCTACCATTGCTTGGTAGTCTCTACCTCTTAGACCAATAGCTGCCCGGCACCAAATCATCATCTCACTTTTTGGGGGCATGGCAATAGGGAACGGGTCACACATTCTCACGCTACCTATCTCACCACCAGATAGTTCCACCTGTTGCCGCTTCATCAGTGCCCGGATCTCTTTTTGGAGCACACGCTGCTGGCCGGAACTGGCATTCTTGGCAACCTGCTGTAAAATGAGAATCACCTCTGCAAGACAATTTTCAATCACATTAGTTCCCAAGGTTATTCTAGGGTGACTCTCATGACGGTCTATGTCCACTATAATCAGTCCTTGTGCCGCCAGTTCGACTTTACCGATCTTAATGGTCACCTCCTTGAATCCCACCTGCGGCACAGGCTGACCATTTCTGGCGATGATACTCAGGTCGTCATCTGGGTAGCGGGTTATGTCCGAGTCATTCCAGTACTGCTTAAAGAGCACGTATGGGATAGTGGTCACCTGTGACCCAGTGTCTAGTAGGGCACTCATAGGAATGCCATCCAGTACTACAGGCAAGATTGGACGTCCCCCTACGTATTTATCACGCTAGTTTGATGGGCCTGATGGTCTTATGCCTGGGGGTTGGCCCTCTACCCCAGGTTGTGCCCGTTTAAATGACAGTACCTTGCCACATGTCCGGGTTGATTGCAGCGGCGGCAGATGGGTCGTCCGTCCTCGTTGTATCTGTCGCTGGGTCTTCCTCTGGCCGGTGGGGTCCTCCTCAGTCGGCGCCACGGGACGTCCTCTGGTCCGGATGCCAGCTGGATCTTTCCTGGAGAAGAGACCTGTAAAGACTGCACAGTTCTGGTTAGCGCGGCAACGCTCTTAGTCAGCTCTTGGACCTGATGGTGCAGGTCTGTAGCCGGGTCACTGTTTAAAGCCTGCGCATCAGCTCCCACAGGCCCTGTAGACAAGGGCGCCGTCTCCTGGTGATAAGTGATAGCAGGGCGCCTGTGGGTCACAGCGCCACCTGGTGCCGGTTCTCGGAGCACCCGAATGGCTCTGTCCTTGAACTGTGCAAAGTCCAGGTCAGGGTCCTGTAAGGCCATTGCCCGCAACTGGGTTCGGTGGGCATTGCACAGTAGACCCTCAATAAATTGTTCAGTCAACAGCTTATCTTCATTTCCCACGCTGTCAGGGTCTGCCTGCTTAATGGCTCTCAGGGCCTCTTGTAGGTTTAAAGCATAGTCTCTTATACTCTCATGTGCCCGTTGTTTGCACCCATAAAATCTTAGTTTTATTTCGGCTGAGGTGCGGGTGTCAAATGTGTCCTTCAGCCGGGCTAGTATGTCTCTGACAGTCCTCTTCCTCCCAGGTGGCCAGGACTTTACCTCCCTTTGGGCTGCCCCGATTAATTGGGCCACCAGGATGCTCACTTTTTGCTCTTCTGTGAGGGGGTATACCTGGAAGAGGCTATCCAGTCTTTCTCTAAAGTCATTTAGGGTATGTGACTCCCCTGAGTACTGGGGTAGCCAGGTTGCCCCCGGGATATAGGGCATGGTGAAGGGCATGACCGCAGCAGCGGTTGCGCTGGCGGTGGCTGTGGCAGTGGAGCTCCCCTCGGTATCCGGCATCCTCCTCCCCCCTAGTGGACCGTGGCCTACCTTGCGATGCTCTTCTTCCGTAGGCCGCGGCTCCGCAGTCGATCGTCGGGGTTGAGGACCTGGCGTCGCACTCCGATGACGTCAGCGTCGCTCTTCCTCCCTTCCAGGACCTTGCGCAACGTCACTGTGTGGGGCGGAGCGTGGGGCGGAGCTTCGGATCTCGCGCGCTTTCGGCGTCCACGCCCCTCTTCTTCCTGTGCGGAGTCCCGAAGATGGCGTCCGAAGGCGGGAAGCAGCTGCGGATGGCGGGAAGAAGGCAGCAGACGGCGGGAAACGGTCCAAGATGGCGTCTGATGGCGGGAATCGGCTCCGGATGGCGGGAAACGACTCCGGACGGCGGGAAACTTCACCACAGGTAAGTTGAAAAGTCTTTTTCAGGCACGCAGTACCCGGTGGTTGCGGGCACGAAATCCTGCCGACTACGCCAATGTTGACGCGCCCTCTGGGCCTGTGCTGTGCAGGGGGATACCCGGAACCGGATCGCTGAGATGCTGGGGGTTGTAGCCTCCGTGTGGCGGTGACCCGGTCCGTGCCCAGGGTGGTCAAACCAGTGGCAGTCTTTGTGTTATAATAAGTGTCCGACTACGCCACCCGTGGATTGCGGTCAGTGGGGACCGCCGCTGCGCTGCAGACCGCTGAGGCTGATGTTGTTTGCGCAGCTGAGTATGGGATAACTCCCCACGAGAGAAGTATTGCCTCAGGGCAGCTAATGTGAGAGATGATGGGGGTGATGGTGTGAGCGTCCCAGTGCTAATGGTGCTGGTGCGGCAAGGAATCACAGAGACGTGAGGTGCAGTTCAGGGTCTTTACTGATGGTACAAGGCAGACCCTCCCGGGAATACTGGCTAGTATGAGGGGCCTGGTCAGTCTGCGAGCAAGCAGGAGTTCCCCTGGCCAGGTGGAGTTGTAGGCCTCCCCGTTTATCTGCACTCTTCCTGGCTACCTTGCTGTCAGCGGTTACAAGTAGCCCACGTCCCTGAGTATACCGTGTGGTGCTCACCCGTATGGCTGGTGACTTGGGGCCTTCTGTTAGCCTCCGCTCCTGGATGGCGGTGCTGGTCCCTTCTTTGTGACTGAGCCTCTGGGCTTCTATGGCCAGAGGACATGGAATCCCCTGCCGGCTGGTTTCTGCTGCTGGGTGTATATCAGTCCCCACAGCCTCGGACTCCTGTGTCCGGTTTTTAGTGTCCTCAGCCAGGGCGAGCTATATCTCTGCTCACAGCCCCTGGACTTCTGCTTCTCCTCCTACAGAGCTCCTGTTCTCACTTTCCCTCTCCAGGCTCTGACTGCTCTGCTTGTTCTGCAGGCTCTGTCTCTGTCTGCAGCTTCACTCTCTAATCCCGCCCCAGACCCAGTTTATAAGGGCAGATTCCTCCCCTCCCAGGTCTGGGTGGGCCGTGTTGCATGCTTAGGGTTCCTGACCAGAGAAACCTCCCACTTGCTCTCAGACATAATATCTCTATTACCGTGGCAACCAGACCCCTGGGGTGGCACAGATGTACCTTACAAGAGGCCAGAGACAAGATGTCCATCTCAAGTGTAGATGCACTCTTTAATACATCAACAGAACAAAGGGCAATACACCAGAGGACACACAATTGCCTTCCTGCCCCACAGGTTTTATGACCCCACAGCACATGGTCTATCTCTTTGATGTAGGCCTTTTGATAACCTTTGTTGCTATCCAGAGTTTGTGGATCAAATTGTGAGTTCATTGATTCATATTATACTGTACATATTATAGATATTGTTCATGTTGGCTTCCTAAGTTAATAGTTAAAAAAAGAATAAAAATGGTAAAAAATAAACATAAAAAACATTATACTTACCTTCCGATGACCCCCGGTCTTCTCTCCGGTGCGCCCGGTGTCTTGGGCGGCTCGCGGTGGTGTAAAGGACCTTCCATGACATCATTTAGTCATGTGACAGGTCACGCGACCGCTGACATCGGCGGTCGCGTGACCTGTCACATGACTAAATGACGTCATGGAAGGTCCTTTTACACCATCGCAAGCCACCGGGGAGCCAGGACGCACCAGGACGCACCGTACAGGAGACCGGGGGCCATCAGAAGGTGAGTATAATGTTTATTTTTTATTTTAAATTCTTTCTTTTAATAGGTACTATGGTACCCGGGTCTGGAGGAAAGTCTCCTCTTCTCCAGACCCGGGTACCATCCGCACATTGAATCGCTTAATATCAGCATGTGCACATGTAGTCATGCGGATATTAAGCGATTCAATGCAAGTCAATGGCGGCCATTACGCCGCGTATCCGCAAAAATAATGGACATTCTGCGGATTTTTCCGCAATGATAATCCGCAGCGGAAATTTCCGCAGCATGTGCACAGCACATGCAGATTATCATTGGGGACCATGGGGCACGTATTACCAAGCGTTTTTTAAGTATTTTCGCTGCGGAAATTCCACGGCAAAAACGCTTGAAAAACGCATAGTGGGCTCGCAGCCTTAGGCTATGTTCACACGTTGCGTTTTTTCTGCATTTTTTTAATGTAAATTTTCATCTGTGTTTTACAGTACCAGCAAAGTCTATGAGATTGCAGAAATCTCATGCACATACATTGGTTTTTGGATTTTGTGCTTTGCATGTTTTTTTTTGCAGAATAGAGCATGTCACTTCCTTCAGCGTTTTTCAACCATTGGAAGTAATGGGTAGTGAAAAAATGCCTAGGGTGAACATAGCTTAAGACAGCGGGGAAAAAAAATAATTCAAACAGCAGGATATTTATAAAAAAAAAAATAGCCAATACTCACCTGGCAAATCCCCCACCATTCCAGTTCTGCCCACTGGTCTTTGCTTACTTTGCTCCAATGGTGATGTTACATCCATCCATTTGATCACTAAAGTTGATCACTGGCCTCAGAGGTACACAAAGACATCACCTTAGGGTGGTTTCACACGTCCTTATATTTCCGGTACTGGAGATATCTGTGTCCGTGTGTGTCACACGTGTGTCGCCTGTGTGCCGCATCAGGATCACACAAGTACCGGTGCCTGGGAATCAGTGTACAGTTAGCGCTGTTCCCAAGCGCCAGTGCTTGGGAACGACGCTAACTGTACCGCTGATTCCCAGGTGCCATTACGTGTAAAACTGATGACACATGGAAGTCATCTGTGTATGTTCAGCATGAGACATCTTACGGACCGCACAGTTGGAAAAAAACGGACACGCGCTCCGGGGAAACACACTAACATGTACACAGACCCACAGATTTGAATGGGTCTACATGTGTCAGTGTCTCCAGTACGTGTGGAAACTGTCACAACACTTACCGGAGATACTGAAGTGTGAAAGAGGCTTTAAAGGGATTTCCAATACTCATCAATCATTGCTATTCACTTCAGGGCCCCATTTATAAAAAAAAAACAGTAGATACTCCCCCCCCGAAGTGGCGCAGTTCCAGCCATGCAAGCGCTGCCGTTCCCAGAGGGTGGCATGACATTGTGTCACAGGACAGCTACAGCCAATCAACGCCTCTGATTATCAATATTGCTGTCTGTTCTGATGAAATAATAAAGGTGGCAGTCGACTGATGATGCAGATTGTTTGTGGTGGTCTGGTGACACAAGAATGTTATATGGAGGATCAAACACCGACGGAAAAGGGCCCCTGTACAAGAACCGTATATGAGCCCTTGGAAGTCGTCTAATGTGACTTTGAAGGTGGAAGTGGGCCCCCTTACCTCTTGGGCCCCAGTGTGGCTGCACCAATGCTATGTCCCTACCCCTGGTCCCAATGCCTACAAGGATTATTGGTGCCGGCTTCACTGGAACAGGGCCACTGCGGGAGGGGTCTATTGTTTTTATTTTAAATAGGGCAACTGATGAGCAGCAGTTGTCTAGTAGAGGACAACCTCTTTAAGGCCAGAGTTGGTCTGAGGCATTCAATTGCTGCAGCAAAGTAAACAAAGACCAACTGGGACCATAGGAGCAGCAGCCCTGGAGAGGTGGGGGGTGTAATGGGTAAGTATTGGTTATTCTTTCTATTACATACAATTCCCTGCGGTCAGTAAAATATACAGTATGTATATATAAATTACACATTGTGGGGAGATTCACAAACAAGCTGTACGCCCTGCTGAAAGGGTTAACCAACAAACACATCATCGGATAGGTAATCAATGTAAGATCACTAGGTATGTGATTGCTGAGACTCCCACCAATTATGAGAACAGGGGTCCCAAACTCCTGTGTAAATGGAGCGGTAGCGTACGTGTATCACAACTGCTCCACTAAGTGCTGGCTGTGTTGTATGTTGGGTGCACTTAGCATAAGGAGCATCTGCCATCTTTAAATCAGATGCATGCAGTCAGTGAGCACTTAATAGAGGGGATGACAAAACCAGGGCTGTGGAGTTGGTAACCAAAACCTCTGACTCCTCAATTTCCCTCACTCCCGACTCCACAGCACTGCCTCACTACTGAGCATGTACATAAAGAGCAGCACTGCCTCACTACTGAGCATGTACATAAAGTGCAGTGCTGCCTCACTACTGAGCATGTACATAAAGAGCAGCACTGCCTCACTACTGAGCATGTGCATAAAGTGCAGCACTGCCTCACTACTGAGCATGTACATAAAGAGCAGCACTGCCTCACTACTGAGCATGTACATAAAGTGCAGCACTGCCTCACTACTGAGCATGTACATAAAGAGCAGCACTGCCTCACTACTGAGCATGTACATAAAGTGCAGCACTGCCTCACTACTGAGCATGTACATAAAGAGCAGCACTGCCTCACTAGTGAGCATGTACATAAAGTGCAGCACTGCCTCACTACTGAGCATGTACATAAAGTGCAGCACTGCCTCACTACTGAGCATGTACATAAAGTGCAGCACTGCCTCACTACTGAGCATGTACATAAAGTGCAGCACTGCCTCACTACTGAGCATGTACATAAAGTGCAGCACTGCCTCACTACTGAGCATGTACATAAAGTGCAGCACTGCCTCACTACTGAGCATGTACATAAAGTGCAGCACTGCCTCACTACTGAGCATGTACATAAAGAGCAGCACTGCCTCACTACTGAGCATGTACATAAAGTGCAGCACTGCCTCACTACTGAGCGTGTACATAAAGTGCAGCACTGCCTCACTACTGAGCATGTACATAAAGTGCAGCACTGCCTCACTACTGAGCATGTACATAAAGTGCAGCACTGCCTCACTACTGAGCGTGTACATAAAGTGCAGCACTGCCTCACTACCGAGCATGTACATAAAGTGCAGCACTGCCTCACTACTGAGCATGTACATAAAGTGCAGCACTGCCTCACTACTGAGCATGTACATAAAGTGCAGCACTGCCTCACTATGGAGCATGTACATAAAGTGCAGCACTGCCTCACTACTGAGCATGTACATAAAGTGCAGCACTGCCTTTCTACTGAGCATATACATAAAGTGCAGCACTGCCTCACTACTGAGCATGTACATAAAGTGCAGCACTGCCTCACTACTCAGCATCAGCATGTACATAAAGTGCAGCACTGCCTCACTACTGAGCATGTACATAAAGTGCAGCACTGCCTCACTACTGAGCATGTACATAAAGTGCAGCACTGCCTCACTACTCAGCATCAGCATGTACATAAAGTGCAGCACTGCCTCACTACTGAGCATGTACATAAAGTGCAGCACTGCCTCACTACTGAGCATGTACATAAAGTGCAGCACTGCCTCACTACTGAGCATGTACATAAAGTGCAGCACTGCCTCACTACTGAGCATGTACATAAAGTGCAGCACTGCCTCACTACTGATCGTGTACTTAAAGTGCAGAGCTGCCACACTACTAAGCATGTACATAAAGTGCAGCACTGCCTCACTAATGAGCATGTACATAAAGTGCAGCACTGCCTCACTACTGAGCATATACATAAAGTGCTGCACTGCCTCACTACTGAGCATGTACATAAAGTGCAGCACTGCCTCACTACTGAGCTTGTACATAAAGTGCAGCACTGCCTCACTACTGAGCATGTACATAAAGTGCAGCACTGCATCACTACTGAGCATATACATAAAGTGCAGCGCTGCCTCACTACTGAGAATGTACATAAAGTGCAGCACTGCCTCACTACTGAGCATGTACATAAAGTGCAGCACTGCCTCACTACTGAGCATGTACATAAAGTGCAGCACTGCCTCACTACTGAGCATGTACATAAAGTGCAGCACTGCCTCACTACTGAGCATGTACATAAAGTGTAGCACTGCCTCTGACGCGCCCCTTGGGCCGTGTGTGAGTGTGGAATACCCGGAACCGGACCTTTTGTGGATGCTGGGGGTTGTAGTCCTTGCGTGGCGGGGTCCGGTCCCGTGGCTCAGGGTGGTCAACCCAAATGGCAGTCTATTTATAGGGTTTTGTGATTAAACGTCCGACTACGCCACCCGTGGATTGCGGTCACTGAGAACCGCCGCTGCAGGGCAGACCGCTGAGGCTGGTGTTGTGGGTGCAGCAGAGGATAGTATAACTCACCACGGGAGGAGTATAGCCTCAGGGTAGTAAATAGGGATGTTGGTGGTGATGGTGCGCGGGAGCAGCAGTAACCACACGGAGTCTGTCATGTAATTCAGGGTCTTTACTGTTGGTGGTATTAAGAGACCCGTCCGGAATACAGGTTAACAATGGAGGCCTGGTCAGTCTAAGAGCAACTGGGAAATCCCGCTGGTCAGGGGGAGTTTGTAGGCCTACCGTGCTGACTTCACTCTTTCTTAGCTATCCCGTTGTAGTGTAGTGGTAGCCCACGTCTCTGAGTGTACCGTGTTGTTCTCACCCGTATGATTGGCGACCCGGGCCTTCCGTACTTCTCACCCCTCTGGGGCAGTAGTGGTCCCTCTCGTGTGGCTGAGCCTCAGGGCTTCCTTGGGCCAGAGAACTTGAAGTCCCCTGCGTGGTAGTTTTCAGCTGCTGGGCTTATAACCTAGCCTCAGACTCCAGTGTCCGCCTTACTAAGTCTCTAGCCAGGATGAGCTCTTCTAGCTCCCCTCCTGGCCTCGTGTTCCTCCTCTGCCTACAGGGACTCCTCAGCCTGCTGCTGACCTGTCCCTATCTGCAACTTCACTGGAACTTGTCTCTAGCTGGTCTCTCTAACCCCGCCCCAGATCCAGTTTATAAAGGGCAGGTTTCTCCCCTCCCTGGACTGAGGCAGGAGGTGCTGCAGGCTAATTGTCCCCAACCAGGGAACCTCCCACCAGCTCTCAGACATGACATTGCTGCCACTGTGGCGACCAGACCTGGGGTGCCACACCTCACTACTGAGCGTGTACATAAAGTGCAGAGCTGCCTCACTACTGAGCATGTACATAAAATGCAGAGCTGCCTCACTACTGAGCATGTACATAAAGTGCAGCAGTGCCTCACTACTGAGCATGTACATAAAGTGCAGAGCTGCCTCACTACTGAGCTTATACATAAAGTGCAGCACAGATTCATCTCAACTAATCGCCGAAAACCTTAGATCAGGAACAGAACAGACATTTATAGGATATTTCATAACTTTTCCAAATTCTTTTGCAAATTGTCCCTTCAGAGGGGAAGAAGACTAGAACTCTAGCTCTACCTATAGGAAGTAGCAATACTAAAAGTCAATATCATTAGAGAGTCGATATTGACTTTTAGGATTGCTACTTCCTGTAGGTGGCACTAGAGTTCTAGTCCTCTTCCTCTCTGAAGAGACAATTTGCATATTTCCCAGAGGAGCACTGCGGCTTAAGTCTCCTCACTTTGACATGCTTAACATGTCACTCTCCGCAAGGAGAAACATTACCCCTTGGATCCAAATTCGTATGAAAACATTTACAGCACATCCTGCATTGTACTACTGTACCCAATCTAATATATATAATTGTCTTACCCGTCTGTCTGTCTATCTGTCTGTCTGTCCAGGAAATCCCACGTCGCTGATTGGTCAGGCCGCGGCCAATCAGCGACGCGGGATTTCAGAAAAAGATGGCGGCCGTTAGCGGCTCACCCTCACACGCTCACCCTCACCCGCTCACCCTCACACCCTCACCCTCAGACGCTCACCCTCAGACGCTCACCCTCACGCTCTGACGCTCAAGCTCTCACGCTCACGCTCTGACGCTCAAGCTCTCACGCTCTGACGCTCACGCTCTGACGCTCACGCCCACACGCTCTGACGCTCACGCTCGGACGCTCACGCTGATGCTCACGCTCGGACGCTCACACTCTGACGCTCACGCTCTGACGCTCGGACGTTCTGACGCTCACGCTCATACGCTCACGCTCGGATGCTCACGCTCTGACGCTCACGCTCACACTCACGCTCTGACGCTCACACTCGGACGCTCACGCTCTGACGCTCACGCTCTGACGCTCACGCTCACACTCTGACGCTCACGCTCTGACGCTCACACTCACGCTCGGACGCTCATGCTCTGACGCTCACGCTCGGACACTCACGCTCGGACGCTCACGCTCACACGCTCTGACGCTCACGCTCTGACACTCACGCTCGGACGCTCACGCTCGGACGCTCACGCTTTGACGCTCACGCTCTGACGCTCATGCTTGGAAGCTGACGCTTACGCTCGGACGCTCACGCTCCGATGCTCATGCTCAAGCTCGGACGCTCAGGCTCGGACGCTCTGACGTTCACGCTCAGACACTCACGCTCACGGTCTGACGCTCACGCTCGAACGCTCACACTCAGACGCTCACGCTCTGATGCTGACGTTCTGACGCTCATGCTCAGGCTCTGACGCTCAGGCTGACGCTCACGCTCTGACACTAACGCTCGGACGCTCACGCTCTGACGCTCACACTCACGCTCTGATGCTCACGCTCTGACGCTAACGCTCGGACGCTCACGCTCAGACGCTCACGCTCAGACGCTCACGCTCAGATGCTCACGCTGACGTTCACGCTCTGACGCTCATGCTCAGGCTCTCACGCTCTGACGCTCACGCTCTGACGTTCACGCTCACGCTCGGACGCTCACGCTCGGACGCTCACGCTCTGACGCTCATGCTCTAACGTTCACGCTCACACTCGGACGCTCACGCTCTGATGCTCACGCTCGGACGCTCACACGCTCATGCTCAGGCTCTGACGCTCGGACGCTCATGCTCAGGCTCTGACGCTCACGTTCTGACGCTCATGCTCAGGCTCTGACGCTCACGTTCTGACGCTCACGCTTACACGCTCACGTTCTGACGCTCACGCTCGGACGCTCACGCTCGGACGCTCACGTTCGGATGCTCACGCTCACGCTCTGACACTCACGCTCGGACGCTCACGCTATGACGCTCACACTCCGACGCTCGCGTTCGGACGCTCACGCTGTGACGCTCGCGCTCTGACGCTCACGCTCTGACGCTCACGCTCGGATGCTCACGCTCACGCTCAGATGCTCACGCTCGGACGCTCACGCTCAGACGTTCTTGCTCAGGCTCTGACACTCATGCTCAGATGCTCACGCTTGGACGCTCATGCTTGGACGCTCATGTTCTGACGCACACGCTTGGAAGCTCACATGCTCACGCTCGGACGCTCACGCTCTGACGCTCGGAGAATCACGCTCAGACGCTCACGCTCTGACGCTCATGCTCAGATGCTCACACTCTGACGCTCACGCTCTGACGCTCATGCTCAGGCTCTGAAGCTCACGGTCTGACGCTCACGGTCTGACGCTCACGCTGGGACGCTCACGCTCGGACGCTCACGCTCTGACACTCACACGCTCACGCTCGGACACTCACGCTCTGACGCTCACACTCTGACGCTCACGCTCTCACGCTCACGCTCTGACGCTCACGCTCTGACGCTCATGCTCGGACGCTCCCGCTTGGACACTCACGCTCGGACGCTCACGCTCTGACGCTCACGCTTTGACGCTCACCCTCACACGCTCACCCTCACACTCTCACATTCTCACGCTCCCATGCTCACCCTCACACGCTCCCACGCTCACCCTTACACGCTCCCATGCTCACCCTCACACGCTCATCTTCCGGCTGCTCGCAGCAGAAGTTCCCCGACTGGCGGCCTCGCTCCCCGGTCCTCCAAAATTCATTAGGGGCCCCGGGGGGATACATTGGGGGGTTAATTTAAAGTAGTGCACAACCCATTTAAACCCTGCTTCGCTGATTAGTCGTGCCCGGTCGGCCGCATACATATTCTAGAATACCCGATGCGTTAGAATCGGGCCACCATCTAGTTTATTATATATTTTAGGAGTCGCAGTCGGTCCATTTTATACTGACTCCGATTCCACAGCCCTGGACAACAACACAGTGAGCAAGTTCCATCTCGGACTGTGAGCCCTGGCTCAGCTCTCTTAACCTTTACCACCCAGGGAGAGCTGCTATAGCCCAACCCACGCAGGCGCCATGATTGCCAGGGGCTGCGCATGCGTTGTAACTTCACAATGACGTCTTTGAGGACTTGCCCTTCCACCCCATTACCATAAAACTTCCACAGCTGATTATAGAAGAACGATAAGACAGATTTTTTTTTTTTTTTTTAAAAAAGGGATAATTTTAATCAACTTTAAAGCATCAATACAGCCATGTCTTTAGTTAAAGGGGTCGTCAACTACTAGGAAAACCCGTTCTGAATCCATGTTTCCTCCTGTAAAATAATAACACATACTCATGTCTGGTGCTGTTCCAGTGGTGCCGACAATGTTCTAGTAGCGGCGGCACTTCCTCTCCCGAGGATTGTATGACATTATGTCACGTGATCCCTGCGGCCAATCAGCGCTGGCTTCACTCTACTTTGGACAAATCTGAAGGAAGTGGGAGTTGATCTGTGATCGCTGGTCGCTGATTGGTTGCTATGACAGTCGGGGGTCTGCTTAAGACCCCCGTGCTTGTCATTGCGAAGCTCCTTTGAAACCGTGCCTGTGGCCGGACTTCACAGGAGACCTTGATGTTTACTATATACAGCGATGCATAGCACAAGCAATCAGACGATCGCAGCTAAGGGGCCTATAAAGAACAGTGAAAAGTAAAAAAATATATATATATATATATATGAAAGAAAAATAAAAAGAAACAAAAAAGTTCAAATCAGAACCCATTTGGGCCAGGCTGGAGTGACGTGAATCTGATGTGGGCCATCACTATCTGTGTAATGGTGGTGTGAGAGCAGCGGCCCAAAGTCATTTAACCCTTTCAATAACACCTTTCGTTGCCCACTTTGATGCCCATTTTTGTGCCAGTTTTATCATTTTTGTAGCCGCTTTTGAGCGTGTTCACATCAGAGCACCTCGCTGCATTGTATTTTTATTATTGTGATTTTTTTTATTTGTGTTATACGTGTAAAAAAAAAAAAAATCAGAAAAAAAAATTCAGAATAAGAAACCAACTTCGTCATGGTCAATGTATGATCGCACCTGAAGCTGAGTCTATACCGCAGCTATAGCTCTATTATTAGTACTGGCAATACCCACGCCCTCCGCTGGGGCGGCGCCACCTCTACATGCAGCCCTGCTTGTGAACACTAGTCCTGATCAGTAGTTTAGTGACCTTGAAAACCTTTTAGGAAAAAATGGCAAACCGTAACATGGCACCGTGTGAGTAATATGGCGACATTCAGTGAGATCACTCCTAGACTCGCCCCTTGTGAGGAGCCGGTGAGCGCAGCGCAGAGCCGCCGCCATCCAGCATACTGTGTAGCCAGAACTACATCTCCCACAATCCTCCGGAGGCAGACAGGACGATGTGCCACGCCCACTTCCGGTTTAGGTGAATGATTGACAGGTGTGTGTCGCTGCTGCAGGGCGCAGTATGCAGACAGCTCGGGCCATGGCGAGTGAGTACCGATGTCAGTGCGGGGTGACGGTATAAGAGCCCTCTCCTGGGCTGCCTGGCACTGCCAGGGGGAGATAAGGGGCAGACGGAGGAGCTGCACCAGGCGGCTCTGTACTGCGTGCACTCCTCTCCTGTGTCTCCAGTGCAAATAGTGAGATAATCGTCAGGACAGGAGAATACAAGGTTACCTGAATAGCAGGGGCTGGAGTGGCAGTACTACTCCCAATACTCAGGACCTGCTGGGAGTTGTGGTAGAAGACCCTTTACTGATCCCTGTAGGCGATCTGTCCGCAGTCCGCTCACTGCTGGGAAATACTGCCGAATATGACAATTATGGTACGTGATCCATAACATTTCCCACAGGAGTAACAGAGGACGCTGCTCAGCCAAAGCTCAAGAAAAGATGATCCAGCAAAACTAAAGACCCCACAAACCATTTACCCCACTACCCAAATGTCTGCTGCTTCTCGTTATGTGACCACTGCAGCTAATCACAGACTGTCACCAGCCCAGGGCGTGGAGGGCTCAGTGTCTGCACTGACATGGTTCCCCTAATAGACCCCTAATAGACCCCTATATGCCCAGGAGGCTGTTATTTTGGGTCAGGAGGTCTGCTCCTCTGGTTGTGTATGATCTATGGCCTTATTGGGCCCCCTGTTAGCTCCAGGACCTGGGGGTCCTCTTAGCTCTCACACAGCGGCGGCAAGAAGCTGCGTGATGATTGGTGGAGAGCGGCCCCCTGCAGTGATGTTAGGACCTAGGGATGGAGGATACAGAGTAATCTGCTCCTAGGTCACCTCAGCCGGGGGTGGTCTGTATTGTAATAAACTGGCGTTTGGTCAGAAGTGATGCTGCGTGTGTGCATGATGTGTACTGGGACAAGCACGGCTCATGTAGTGGGGAGGACCACTCCTGCCCAGGGCCCACCCAGGGATACACCGGTTCTCCAGTGGGCTAGTCTGAGCTTGATCGCCAGGTTATAGGGACCACGAAGATAGTTGTGAGGCTCTTATGCTTTTTTATTCATTGGCAAAAGGTAAAAAACATTTTGCTGTGGTTTTCCCTGCAGCTTTGCGTTTCTGCATGTGATGATGTATCTTTTCTCTGCCTGGCTTCCTCCTTTGGATAATAATAGAGGGGGGTTTCTCCTATAATGTCTGTTTATTAGTGATGAGCGAGCGTGTTCGTTACTCGAGATTTAAGAGCATATGAAACTCTACCCCAACACATTAGACTCTCGCCTGCCGTGGAAACCTTCAAAAGGAACCTGAAGACCCACCTCTTCCGACAAGCCTACAACCTGCAGTAACCCTCGCTCCACCATACCGCTGCACGACCAGCTCAACCCTCACCTACTGTATCCTCACCCACCCCTTGTAGATTGGGAGCCCTCGCAGGCAGGGTCCTCTCTCCTCCTCTACCAGTCAGCAACTTGTTTTTGTTCACATGTAAAGCGCCATGGAATTAATGGCGCTATAATAATATTATGCTCGGATGTTCTTGTGTGCATGATTTGCGACTGTTTGACAGTTTTAACCCCTTAAGGACCTTGGGATTTTCTGTTTTTGCATTTTCGTCTTTTGCTCCCTTTGTTCCCAGAGCCATAGCGTTTTTATTTTTTGGTCAATATGGCCATGTGAAGGCTCATTTTTTGCGGGACGAGTTGTACTTTTGAACGACATTACTAGTTTTACCATATCGTGTACGGGAAAACAATCCCAAGTGCAGTGAAATTGCAAAAAAAAAGTGCAATACCACAGATATTGTATTTTTTTTTTTTTCCACGTTCACTGAATGCTAAAACTGACCTGCCATTCTTATTCTACAGGTCATTACGAGTTTGTAGACACCAAACATGTATAGGTTCTTTTTTTATTTAAGTGGTGAACAAAAAAAATCCAAAGTTTGCTAAAAAAAGATGGCGCCATTTTCCAAGACCCGTAGCGTCTCCATTTTTTGGAATCTGGGGCCAGGTGAGGGCTTATTTTTTGCGTGCCGAGCTGAAGTTTTTATTGATACCATTTTGGGGTAGATCCGATGTTTTGATCGCCCATTATTGCATTTTATTGCAATGTTGCGGCGACAAAAAAACGTAATTCTGGCGTTTTAGATTTTTTTTTTCTCATTACGCCGTTTACCGATTGGATTAATTATTTTTTTATTTTGATCGGGCGATTCTGAACGCGGCGATACCAAATATGTGTATGTGGTTTTTTTTGTTGTTTTTTTTATTTTGAATGGGGTGAAAGGGGGGTGATTTCAACTTTTATATATTTTTTATATTTTTAAAAACATTTTTTTTTCAATTTTTGCTTGCTTCTATAGTCTCCATAGGAGACTAGAAGCAGCAACTGTCCGATCGCCTCTGCTACCTAAAGGTGATGAATAGATCACCTCTATGTAGCAGAAATGCTCCTGTGCTATGAGCACTGACCACTAGGTGGCACTCATAGCGATCAGCATATAACCACTGGAGTCTACTGCAGACCCAGGGTTGTCATGCCCACCCATCAGTGATCCGCGATCACGTGACGGGGTCACCGATGGGCGGGGTAAGTGACGTGCTTCTGGCACGGCGTTGTTAAATGCCGCTGTCAGAGATTGACAGTGGCATTTAACATGATTGCGATTCCACCCGCGGATGTTGCGGGCACATGTCAGCTGTATAAATCAGCTGACATGTGCCCGGTTCATTGTGGGCTCAGCGCCGGAGCCCGCGCTGAACAGGGGGTGACAGCCTGTTGCATACTATTATGCCCCAGGCTGTAAGGGGTTAATACATGTGAGGAATGCCTGTTTGTTAGGCATTAGTGTTGAGCGAGTATGTTCTATTAACCCTTTCGGCGAGTATGCTTGGGCCGAGCTCCGAGTATTTATAGCTGCTCGGTGATATGGTTGAATCGCTCCCGTGTGCATGATTTGCGACTGTTTGACAGTTTTATTACATGGGAGGAATGTCTATTTCTTACACATTCCTCACATGTAATAAAGCTGCCAAACGGTTGCAAATCATGTACACGGGAGCGATTCAACCATATCACCGAGCAGCTATAAATACTCGGAGCTCGGCCCGAGCATACTCGGTTTGAACATACTCGCTCAACACTATTAGGCATTCCTCACATGTATTAAAGCTGTCAAACAGTTGCAAATCATGCACACGGAGTGACTCAAACATAACATTCAAGCACGCCTCAAATACTCGGCGAGCACCTGATTATGCTCGCTGAAAGGGTTAACAGAACACTCTTGCTCATCACTACTGTTTATCAAACATGGCACATACAGTTATATGAAAAAGTTTGGGCACCCTTATTAATCTTAAGCTTAATGTTTTATAAAAATTGGTGTTTTTTCAACAGCTATTTCAGTTTGATATATGTAATAACTGTAGGACACAGTAACGTTTCTGCCTTGAAATGAGGTTTATCGTACTAACAGAAAATGTGCAATCTGCATTCAAACAAAATTTGACAGGTGCATAAGTATGGGCACCCTTATTTTCTTGTTTTAAATACTCCTACCTACTTTTTACTGACTTACTAAAGCACTTTTTTTGGTTTTGTAACCTCATTGAGCTTTGAACTTCATAGCCAGGTGTATGCAATCATGAGAAAAGCTACTTAAAGTGGCCACTTGCAAGTTGTTCTCCTGTTTGAATCTCCTCTGAACAGTGGCATCATGGGCTCCTCAAAACAACTGTCAAATGATCTGAAAACAAAGATTATTCAACATAGTTGTTCAGGGGAAGGATACACAAAGCTGTCTCAGAAATTTAACCTGTCAGTTTCCACTGTGAGGAACATAGTAAGGAAATGGAAGAACACAGGGACAGTTCTTGTTAAGGCCAGAAGTGGCAGGCCAAGAAAAACATCAGAAAGGCAGAGAAGAACGGTGAGATCAGTCAAGGACAATCCTCAGACCACCTCCAGAGAGCTGCAGCATCAACTTGCTGCAGATGGTGTCACTATGCATCGGTCAACTATACAACGCACTTTGCACAAGGAGAAGCTGTATGGGAGAGTGATGCGAAAGAAGCCGTTTCTGCAAGCACGCCACAGAGTCGGCTGAGGTATGCAAAAGCACAATTGGAAAAGCCAATTTCTTTTTGGAAGAAGGTCCTGTGGACTGATGAAACCAAGATTGAGTTGTTTGGTCATACAAAAAGGCTTTATGCATGGTGGCAAAAAAACACAGCATTCCAAGAAAAACACTTGCTACCCACAGTAAAATTTGGTGGAGGTTCCATCATGCTTTGGGGCTGTGTGGCCAATGCCGGCACTGGGAATCTTGTTAAAGTTGAGGGACGCATGGATTCCACTCAGTATCAGCAGATTCTTGACAATAATGTTCAAGAATCAGTGACAAAGTTGAAGTTATGCAGGGGATGGATCTTTCAGCAAGACAATGATCCAAAACACCGCTCCAAATCTACTCAGGCATTCATGCAGAGGAACAATTACAATGTTCTGGAATGGCCATCCCAGTCCCCAGACCTGAATATCATTGAACATCTGTGGGATCATTTGAAGAGGGCTGTCCATGCTCGGCGACCATCAAACTTAACTGAACTGGAATTGTTTTGTAAAGAGGAATGGTCAAAAATACCTTCATCCAGGATCCAGGAACTCATTAAAAGCTACAGGAAGCGACTAGAGGCTGTTATTTTTGCAAAAGGAGGATCTACTAAATATTAATGTCACTTTTCTGGTGAGGTGCCCATACTTATGCACCTGTCAAATTTTGTTTGAATGCAGATTGCACATTTTCTGTTAGTACAATAAACCTCATTTCAAGGCAGAAACATTACTGTATCCAACAGTTATTACATATATCAAACTGAAATAGCTGTTGCAAAAACACCAATTTTTATAAAACATTAAGCTTAAGATTAATAGGGGTGCCCAAACTTTTTCATATAACTGTAAGTTTGGGGTTACATGAAGACTTTAGTCGCGGCACGGGTCACACGGGCAAACATTGCTCTATGCCGCTGCTACATCACAGCCTATTGCAGGTGAATGGGGTTGCATTGTGATCTGAAAGCCACAAAAAGTCTGAACCAATAAGATTTTTGGCAACTTGCTAGTCGCGGTATCTTGTTGGTGGTAGTTTGACCCCGTTCACTTGCATTATGATGTGTCGTGGCCAAAGTCACAGTGTAGCCCCAGGCTTAAAGGGGTGGTCCGAGGTGAAACGAAATTTCATTCTAAATCCATATCTGTTTAGCTCTGTAATCTAAGCGATTTTCTAATATACTTGTATTAGGAATTCCCTACCGTTCCCTAACTACACTATTTAACTACTATTCTATTTTTTTTTTTTCATATTTCCTGCGTGATGATGCTGGGATAATCTAAAGCAGGAGGCAGAGGATGACGTCACTGCGGCAGCCCCTGCCCCCTCCCTGAAACGACGTGTCATCAGTGACGCTCATTTCAGGGGATGTGCTCGTCCCTGCTGTGTCCCTCCCTGCGAGCAGTGCGATCTGCACACTGACAACCTCCGCTCTGTCGGCTCAGATCAGTAATAATCAGACTGCAACAGAGCGGTGTCAGGATAGCCGTCATGCAGTGCCGCCCCCCGCCCGTGTTGTCACTGGTCTCCTGCACACCGGGTATTCTGACACCGCTCTGATGCCGTCTTATTACTGATGTGAGCCGACAACAGAGCGGAGGCTGTCAGTGTGCAGATCGCACTGCTCGCAGGGAGGGACACAGCAGGGACGAGCACATCCCCTGAAATGAACTTCACTGATGACACTTCATTTCAGGGAGGGGGCCAGGGGCTACCGCGGTGACCTCAGCCTCTGCCTCCTGCCCTGGTGACGCTTCATTTGAGTATCCCAGCATGCACTGGGATTCTCAAACGAAGTGTCATCACACAGGAGATAGAAAAAAGTAGAAAACTGTAGTCGGGAATTCTTAATACAAGTATATTAGAAAATAGTTTAGATTACGGCACTAAATAGATAGGGATTTATTTTTACTTCAGACCACCCCTTTAAGGAAACAATTGTGCCGTTAAAGGGGTTGTCCGGTCCAAATTGATAAATCTGCAGTCACTCTGAGCGAGGCCGCTCCCCGTCTAGAGACGCACGGCCTCGCTCCATACGAGTGCATGGAACGAGGCTGTGCCCACTGGCCGGGAGTATGTATAACTCATACATACCGCTCAAAAATTAGCGAATTCCCACAGTGCATGGCAATGGGGGGGGGGGGGGGGATTCATAAGTCTGCAGTCACACAGAGTGGCTGCAGACTTATCGGTTTGGACCGGACAACTCCTTTAACGGACCGTTTCTACATTCATGGCCCAGCCAAAGGAAATCTGCTCCATCAGTCGGACACTTGTCTTTCACAAATTTCTGAGTGTTGTAAATGTTAGGGCTCATTCACACGTCAGTTTTTCACGCATCAGTTCTCAGTGTTTTTCACGGATAGAACTCGTGCTCATGACAGTCTATGGGGCTGTTCACATTTCCATGTATTCTTGTGGGCCAAGACGTCTGCACAAAGCCCCAGGGACTTGTCCGATACCAATCCAAGTGTTGAATCAAACTTGCTAATCCAAGTTTATGGATCCATGAAAAAAATGGAATGGCCTCCGTGTGCTGTCTATTCTACCGGAAAACCCGATGGTACAACCTGATACTGACCAAAACGCAATCAAGTCAGATTTTTATTTTTTTTTTAAAACATACAAGAAAAATCACTTGACGTCCGAATGAGGCCTTAGACCCCACAATCGTCACATTCACTTTACAAGGAAAGTGCATCTATTACCAATGTGGAAATCAAGTCAAGGTGTCCGAATGTTTTTATCTTCGGGCAGCTTGTTCCCTCTGGACGTCCTCTTGGTAGGATGAAGGACCAGCTGCATACTGCACAATTTTGCCATAAAACACCTAGAACCCGATTACAGTAATTTTGGGTCATTTGCACCAGGATCTGTTATCACTGATATAACCAGACGTCATAACACTAGTGTGAACAGAGCCTTGTTGCCGGTGACTGTCGGTACCGTTCACCTGTGCTCTACACTGTGATGGTTCCAGCAGATGATGGGTGTAATCTATTTTCACAAATGGCTGAATTCCTTTATTCACTGACATTGCATTGTCATTTGTTAAATATTATTATTATTATAGTGCCTTTTATTCCATGGCACTTTACATGTGAAAAAGGGATATACATAGCAAAAACAATTGCAATAAATTTTGAACAATACAAGTCGGCGACTGGTACAGGAGGAGCGAGGACCCAGCCCACGAGGGCTCACAGTCTACAGATATATGTATAATCAGTCCTCTGTGTCAGAACGTTCCTGGTGACAGTGAAGAACTTCATAGACCACAGTGAAATGTTGGCCTTGCAAACTTTGATCAGGGTCTTGTGCCAGGCGGCCGGATAATGACCTATTACCGGCTGCAGTTGGTTAATAGGTGATTGAGGCCGGGTAAAGATTAACTGTGCCCTCTACTGTAGGGATAGGATATATTTTATTAAATAGCACAGTTACTTGTAGTCATGATATTTTTATTTATTTTTTAGGCCTCATTCAGACGTCTCTGTTTCCAGTATGTGTGATATCCGTTTTGTTTGTTTTTTTCACGGATACAACACATACCCATTATAGCTATTCACTGTGTATTTGCACGGAGACATGTCCGCTTTTTTCCTGGCAGCACGGATAACCAGGGCCAATACTAGTCTATGGGTCCAGGAAAATGAGCTTTGTAATTTTATTTATTTCTTTATCCATCCATGAAAAACGCTGATGGTAAATATGGACACACGGACCAAACACTGATGACACACTGATTCAAAACACTGAAGACACCGGTGCCATTTTTTCATTTACGTGTTTAAACACAGACATACCATAGTGTTTTGTTTTTTTTTCAGTCTACATCTATTTATTTTTGGGCAAAAAACAGGAACAGATTCCAGCAGAGTAAAAAAAAGGTTCATGTGAATGTCCCTGTAAGAACATTATATTAGGGCCTTGCTATTAATTAGGTGCTAGTATTGTGGATTTATTGCAGATTTTCCCCATTGGGAAAATCAAAGGGGAATGCAAATCTGCATCAAACCCAATTGTTGTGCATTGTGCTACAGATTACTGATGAATCAGAAGCAAAATCTTCAAGTCTAGATAAGTTTATAGTAAAAAACAAAACTTTGTTCAAAGTACAAACAATTGCTTTATCCATCTGTGGCAAATCTCTGGTCTCCCTCCGGTGATCAGGTCACATGTGATAACGTCATTGCTAGAGGCTGGGTGTACAGAGACTGCCGGGCGACCAACCTGAGAGCCAAATGTATTGAGTATAAAGTTATTATAGGTTAGGTAATCGGCAGCAACATCTGGACACAGAACCTGCACACTTTGATGCTGATTTGCTCTGCGGGTTTCGCTGCAGCTTTCTCCACATTTACTGCTGAAAGTTCCAGCAACAAGTTCAGTATGCGGGAACGTTCCCTTAGTAAAGTCAGCAGATCACCACCTGCACACCCAGTAATGCCGTAACATAGTATTGATCCTCAGATCGCCATTTCTTTCCCTAGAATTTAAGCTGGCCTTGGTGCAGCTCCTGGTGTCTCCGGTGAAATCTGATAACTTGAAAAAAGCCTCTGAGCTGATCAGAAAGGCGGCACAGCAAGGAGCGCAAATCGTGGCTCTGCCCGTAAGTATGTTTGTGAGCTCAATAGAATCGTTTTTTGGGAACGGTTTCTGGTCTCTCATGTCTTATCTTATTGGGATCAGTTCTCTGTGAAATGCTGTAAATCGGACTCCAAACCGGAGCTCTGTCACCTCTGCCCGTCTTGACCCGACCATCAGTTCTTTAACGATTATATGTCATGCTGCTGAGCAGAGTTAAAATAAACTCTGTACCTTTTTTTTTCTTTTTTTTTAACAATTCTGAAACATTTTCTTTTCTTTTTTTTTAAGTTTATGTTCACATATCCAGTAATCCTCCATTAAAACGTATCCGTTGACAAAAAAAGTTGTCCAGACACAACTTTTTGTCCTCCTGAAAAAACCTGATTTTAACTGGATCCGTTTTTTTTTTTAACATTGAAGTCTATGCAAAACAGATCCGTTAGTTAGCCATTCTTTTTTCTCCTATTTCAAAAGGATCCTTTTTTGATTACTGGATCAGTTTCAAATGAATGATTACTTGAAGGTTCACATGTCCAGTAGTATCTGTAAAATATTTAGTTTTCCATGCAAAAAAAGTATCCTTATCAAATGGGAGAAAATGGATGGCTAATTAACAGATCCGTTTTGCATAAAATGTTTAAAAAAAAAAAAAAAAAAAACGGATCCAGTTAAAATCAGTTTTTTTCAGGAGGACCAAAAAGTTGCGTCTGCACAACTTTTTTGTCAACGGATTGCAGCTTAATTCATTCTAATGGATGATTACTGGACACGTGAACTTAGCCTAAATCTGTATTGTGCTGATCCCTCTGTCTAAGATGAAAATGAATCCATTGTATGAATCAGTGGACAAAAGGGTGTTGTCATTTTCTTTGTGAAAAGCGGGCTTGGCTCTACAGTTTGGCTCTGGCATCACTGATTGGACAGACTTTATATGGTGCATAGACACGCCCCCAACTGGTAACACCCAGTTGTCAACTTATTCTTAAATTCTAGGAGGACTAGTAGAGGAATAGCACAGTTATTAGAAAACTAGATGGTGGCCCGATTCTAACGCATCGGGTATTCTAGAATATGTATGCGGCCGACCGGGCACAATCAGCAGAACGTTGTTTAAATTTGGCGCCAAAATTGCTGATTGGTCGCGACCGGCAACCGCGACCAATCAGCAAAACGGTGTTGAAATTTGGCGGCAATATCGGTGATTGGTCGCGGGTGGGGGCCGCGACCAATCAGCGAACTGTGTTAGTGAGGACCGGAGAGCTTGTTTAAATTTGGCGATAAAATCGCTGATTAGTCGCATCCGCGACCACTCAGCAAAACGGTGTTGAAATTTGGCACCAATATCGCTGATTGGTTGCGGCTGGCGGTCGCGATGAATCAGCAGAGCGGTGTTTAAATTTGGCGCCAATCTCGCTGATTGGTCGCGGTCGGCCGGCAACCTCGACCAATCAACAGAGCGGTGTTTTAAATTTGGCGCCAATCTCGCTGATTGGTCGCGGCCGCCGGCCGACCGCAACCAATCAGCTAAGTGGTGTTTAAATTTGGCGCTAATCTCGCTGATTGGTCGCGGCTGGCAACCTCGACCAATCATCAGAGCGGTGTTTAAATTTGGCACCAATCTCGCTGATTGGTCGCGGTCGGCCGGCAACCTCGACCAATCAGCAGAGCAGCGTTTAAATTTGCCGCCCATATCGCTGATTGGTCGCGGCCGGCGGCGGCGACCAATCGGCGAACCGTGTTAGTGAGTACTGGAGAGCGAGTTTAAATTTGGCGCCCAAATTGCTGATTGGACGCGGGCGGCGGCCGCAACCAATCAGCCGAGCGGCGTCTAAATTTGCTGCCCATATCGCTGATTGGTCGCGTTCAGCGGCTGCGACCAATCAGCGTCGTATTAGCGAGGACCCGGGAGCGACGCTGCCTGTGCGGGTACTTCCGCTGCAAGCAGCTGGGAGATAAGCGGCTGCTCGCAGCAGAAGCATCCCGACCGGCGGCACCGCTCCCTGGTCCTCCGTTCACACTTGCCGTCGGGAGATCAGCGGTCCTAGCCGCTGATCTCCCGACGTTAGCCGCATGGAGGTTAGCCGCCGGTCGGGGTAGTTTTGCTGCTAGCGCCGCTCATCTCCGGGCTGCATCGCCGCTGACCTCCGTCCGGCAGATGAGCCGCTAACGGCCGCCATCTTTTTTCTGAAATCCCGCGTCGCTGATTGGCCGTGGCCGGACCAATGAGCGCCGCGGGATTTCCTAGACAGACAGACAGAAAGACAGACAGACGGGATAAGACAATTATATATATAGATATGATCCAGAATTGTAATTTCATGGAGAATAAAACTCCTTACCAAACGGACATATCAGGAGAGATGAGAGGTCCCCTTGACAGTGAAATTGTTGCTGAATTCTCACCTGAAATCATGTCTGAAGGCTTTGCTGTGTCATCTGGCTCTCTGCTTGGGAGATATACGGAGGCAGCCGAGAGCGAGCGCCCGAGATTTCTCCCCATAAGTGAATGGGATGATAATTCAGTTTTGTGTCTATTCCCAGGAGTGCTTCAATTCTCCTTATGGTACCACGTTCTTTCCTGAGTATGCGGAGAAGATTCCCGGGCAGTCCACCCAGATGCTGTCAGACGTCGCCAAGGATTGCGGGATCTATATTATTGGAGGTTAGACTCAATGCAAAACCCAGATGTGGTGATGTCGTTTGTAGGGAGAATCTGTCATCAGCCCTAAACAGCAAAAAAAACGGTCAAAAACCGAAAATCAGTATTTTGTCAAGAATGTAGTCGCTCTCCCAAACTGCACAACTCCAGGAGCCCATTGGCTGACGTGAAATGGGTCGTTAGATAGCTAATGACAAGGAGTAACTTGTCCTAGGCGTCACTATCCAGCTGATATGATGTAGCAAGGGTAATAGGGATTTGAAATATATCAGAATATATATTGATAGGAAAATGGGGCCGAAAAAAAGGCTGCAGCAACTTTCAAAAAGAAGGCATATATGTGCCACACATTGGGTGTGTATGGTAAGAAAACCCGACACATATTTCCTTCCGCAAATCCATGTGAGGATTAGTCACATTCACTGGGGATAATTTGCCAGCTCTTCACATGGAATCCCTGAGAATAAGTTGTGGCTTTGATATCTTGTGATGTTTATTTTTTCATGGTGCAGATAGAAAACCATATAAACTGTTTGCCGGTGCATGCAGAAGGGTTTACAAAAAACACTTTCACGTGCATTGTGTTCGGATTGATGTTGGATTTGATGAAGATTTATGTGCAGGATTCTTGTCAAATCCTTAAAGATCCTGATAGGAGTTATCCACTGCTGTCCAGAGCTGCTCACTTGAGCGCTGCCAATGGCGCTACGACTCCTCACACCCTATGAAAATACCAGATCGGTAGGAATCATGCTTCTTTCTGCCGGTGGGGCTAGCGTGTCAGCAGGGATCGTGGCTTTTTCTGCCGTTGGGCTAGCGTCTCAACAGGGATCGTGGTGTTTTCTGCCGGTGGGGCTAGCGTCTCAGCAGGGATCGTGACTTTTTTCCCCTCGCCCATGACAGCAGACCTTGAGAGATGGATCCGCCCCACCAAGGACAGGAAACTGAAATAAAAGGGCAGTACCTCTCCCTCGCTTCAGTTGGTTTCCAGTCCTTGATGGGAACCTGTCTGTGAAGACTATGTTGTCAGCTTACCTGGGTCTGTTTCGGTGTGGAAGAGCAGGCTCTGGCCTGTGCATCGGGTTCCAGGCTCCAGAAGCGCCGTCCACAGCTCTCTGGGGCTGTGCCCGAGCGGGCGCTGGCGGTGAGGAGCGCTCCGGCTCCCCGCAGACAGCCGCGCCGCCCTCCCCCAGCCGCAGGCTCCTTGCTGGCTGCAAATGTTGAGCGACATCACGGCGTGGTGCTCGTTGGGAGAGGTGTGCCAGGTGATGTCAGGGGGCGGCGCCCGGATCCAACATGGCGGCGCCCTGTAAGCGCTTGCTGGCTGATTTTTGAAGCCTCGGACGGCGGGTGTCGGGAGGGGGGAGGGCACTTGAACCGGAGGAGGTTCTGCATGTGCCCTTATTTAAAGTGGGGAAAGTCTAGTCAGTGCTGATTATGCTCCAACCACACAGTCTCCGTAGACATGGCAGACAGTCAGGAGCAGCAGCTGACCCCTCCACCTCAGCAACGCCAGCAAAAGAAGCGGTCTGACGCCTCTCACACAGACAGACGCTCAAGTAACCGTAGCAGCAGCCGGAGAAGTAAGGTGTCGGGCGTTTCTGTGCCATCCAGAAGGGATTCATCTCGTATCCCACCACAGCCTCCAAATCCGGTACCCTTCAGTGACTTCAGGGGTGAGTGATCTTCGTGAATGTCGGTTAGTATTAATGGGAAGTTATGTGCTTCATCCCTTAGGAGCCTAAGAAGAGTAGCACCAAACAGAAGAACAGGACATGTCTTATGCCAAATCCCCCTTTCCATAGATTGGCAGAAACAGCGTTATTCAGGCTGTATTAATAGAACCACTGTGGAGAGTACACCAGATTTTGCATCTAATCTGAGGTCCATAGTCCGTGCAGAGGTACAGGGCTCCCTGAAGGGTTTTCTTAAAGGGAAGAGGAGATCCCATAAGGATGTCTTCTCTGACTATGATTCATCCTCCCAGTCAGAGGATCAGTGGCTCAGTGATTCATCATCCTCTTCCTCGTCGGATAATGTTAGACCCTGCTTCCCTATTGAGGGTATGGACAGGCTGGTCAGAGCGGATAGATCAACTATGGGGTTAAGAGAAGAGAAAGCAGCCAGATCCCTAGAAGACATTGTTTGCGGGCCTGGAGGGAAAAACAAAAAGACACCATTTTCCGGTGAACCCTAGAATTCAGGTCCTTATAGACCGGGAATGGAGGAAGCCCGAAAAATTGGGGGCATTACCTTCTTCCTCAAAGAGGAGATACCCCAAGGTTGACTGATTGGTTGCCCGATCATCTAAAAAATCATATCTACGCCTGGAAGATTCGGGCATCTTTAAAGATGCTCTAGATAAAAAAGCAGACTCCTTCCTGCGTCGCACATGGGAAGCAGCAGCAGGGGGCCTTAAACCAGTGGTAGCGGGCACCTGTGTTGCGAGGTCACTCATGGTATGGCTACAACAATTAGAAGACAAGCTCAAAGATAAAAAGACCCCTAGAGATAAAATCCTCTCCAATCTACCTCTAATGCAGGCAGTGTCAGCCTTCCTGGCTGACACATCGGCAGATTCAGTTAAACTCTCAGCCAGGTCAGCAAACCTGTCTTATGCTGCCAGACCCAGTCAAAACATAAATTATGTTCCCTCCCATGTGACGGCAAACTCCTGTTCGGCCAAAAGCTGGACGAGCTTTTGGAGAAAGCTGGCGATAGGAAGTGAGGTTCCCCAGGGTTCACGGGGGACACAAAAAGGTCTTACTTTCGGAAGAAGAGATTTAACTGGGGTCGCCCTCCAGGAGACAGAAAGAGATGGGATTCCAGATCTAAGAAGGAGTCGGGTTAAATGTTTGGAGGACCATCCTCCGCGACTAAGAAATCTTCCCAATGACGCCGGGCTAGAAGTTGGTGGAAGGCTATCCCATTTTATTCCAGCTTGGGAAGCCATTACATCAGATCCCTTGGTGCTGGGTATCGTGAAGGGTGGCCTGAAGATAAGCTTCTTTCAGATTCTGCGCCGAACCTTTGTGATCACACCCAGGAAATCCGTGGAGGAACAGTTGGCCTTGGAGTCAGAAATATCAGATTTAGTGAGGAAGCAGGTCCTTCACGAAGTTCTGGAGTCACAAAGGGAAAGAGGATTTTATTCCTCCCTATTTGTGATAAAAAAAACAAATGGGTTCTTTTAAGGACCATTATCAACCTCAAGAGTCTAAACCAACTGGTAGAAAACCAGACGTTCAAAATGTAATCAGTGAACTCGGCAGTAAAACTCCTGCACCACAATTGCTTCATGGCAGTAATCGACCTAAAGGATGCCTATTAACACGTCCGAATCCATCCATCCATGGGGAACTTAGACCTTTCCAATTCACTGCCCTACCTTTCGGTCTCTCGATAGCTCTGAGAGTGTTTGCAAAGTAATAGCAGAGGGGACAGCCTTTCTACGAATCAAAAACATAGTGATCGTTCCCTACTTATGCAACTTTTTGGTGATAGGGAGATCAGAAGACCACTGTTTCACTCAACTTCTAGAGGTCACGTCCGTTTTACAACACCTGGGATGGTTGATAAATTCTCAAAAATCGAAACAAACCCCCTCAAGGACTCAAATCTTTCTGGGCCTAGTCCTAAATTCTAATCTCCAAGCCTGCTTCTTCCCAGAAGACAAGGTTTGCAAAGTAATCAGTTTGGTCACAAGGGCTATAGTCTCCGGTGATGTCCTTGAGAGAAGCTATGTCTCTACTGGGCTCCATGACGTCCTGGCTCCCAGCAGTCAAATGTGCCCAAGGTCATATGAGGCTTCTTCAGTGGGAGGTCCTGTTGGCGCAGAGATCCTTCAATGGGCGTTTAGAAAGAAGACTATCTCTTTCCTTAGGAACTATAGACTCCCTTTATTGGTGGACAAACAGAGGAAATCTGACCTCAGGCGTGCAGTGGTCCAGACCAGTAGACCATATAATTACAACCGATGCGAACGGTTCCGGCTGGGGGAGTCATCTAGAGCAGGGTTCCCCAACTCCAGTCCTCAAGGCCCACCAACAGGTCATGTTTTCAGGATTTCCTTAGTATTGCACAGGTGATGGAATTATTGCCTGTGCAGGTGATGCAATTATCACCTGTGTAATACTAAGGAAATCCTGAAAACATGACCTGTTGGTGGGCCTTGAGGACTGGAGTTGGGGAACCCTGATCTAGAGGATCTCTCAGTTCAGGGACACTGGGCATGTCACGAGATAAAGGCATCATCGAACTTAAAAGAGCTTTGGGCAGTGGAGAAATCCCTGATAGGCTACCTTTCCCACATTCGGGGTCACCATGTCCAGGTCAGGTCAGACAATCCGGACAACAGTGGCTTACATAAATCACCAGGGAGGAACAAGATCGCGCTCCCTGATAGTAGTGGCAAACCGGATCCTGCAGCTAGCGGAACAGCATCTTCCATCCCTCAGTGCTCTACACATTAAGGGGGTGGAGAATTCAAAGAGTTTTTCTGAGTCGCCACACCTTAAGACAAGGGGAGTGGGCCCTAAACTCTGTAGTCTTCCAGCAGATTATCCATTATCTATAGGGTCCACCGGACATAGATTTGTTCGCCACCAGGGCAAACAGAAAGGTGGAGAAATTCTGTTCACTAGACCAAACTGAGACTCCCTGTGCCGTAGACTCCCTTCAGGTTCCATGAAAGTTCAGGAAGGCCTATGCCTTTCCCCCAATAGTAATGATTCTGACAGTTGTGATGAAAATTCGGGAGGATAGAGCGAGGATAATTCTAATAGCCTCTTTTTGGCCAAAAAGACCCTGGTTCTCCCTGCTTCGTCTAATGTCTGTTTCAGATCCCTGGGTCCTGCCGAAAAGGCCGGACCTTCTCAACCAGGTGCCGGTATTCCATGCGCAGGCCAAAGGATTCCATCTTGCGGCGTGGAATTTGAGAGGGCATTACTGAGTAATAAGGGGTTCTCACCCGGGCCTAGTTTCTACCCTATTGGGTAGTAGAAAGCCCATAACTAAAATTTATAGCAGAATTTGGGGGAAGTTCCTAAATTTTATAAATGCCCCATTATCGGATAAACTTTCAATTAATGATGTGCTGGAGTTCTTGCAGAAAGGACGTGACCTGGGGTTGGCCACAGGAACACTCAAAGTTCTGGTATCAGCTCTGGGGGTGCTTTTTTATTGTAACCTGGTAGGGAACAGGTGGGTCTCTAGATTCATTAAATACTGCGCCAGATCTAGACTAGTTTGGACTCCCAGAATTCCTCCCTGGGACCTGAATTTGGTTTTAAACGTGCTCACTATTGACCCATTTGAACCCCTGCAGGCTATCTCTCCAAAGATCCTCACCCTTAAAACTATTCTCTTAGTGGTCTTGACATCAGGCTGTATGGTGAGTGACCTGCAGGCCCTTTCCGTTAATCCTCCATACACCCAAATTTATGATGACAGGATCATCCTACGTCGAGATACAGCATACCTTCCTAAGGTAGTGTCCAGATTAAACTGTAATCAGGAGATTGTATTACCCTCATTTTGCGTCAGTCCAAAAAACCCCGGGAAAGTTAGATTTCACAATCTGGATGTCAGGAGATCCTTGTTACAGAACATAGACATGACTAGTCATTGAAGGAAGGATCATTCCTTGTTTCTGACCTTTCAGGGGAGTAGGAAAGGTCACGGGGTATCAAAGGGTACTATTTCCAGGTGGCTTAGGGAGGCCATTAGTCTAGCCTACATATCTACAGGAGTTCCGGCCCTGGACGGTATGAAGGCTCATTCCACCAGAGCTGTAGCAACCTCTTGGGCGGAGAGAGCGGACGTCTTGATTGACCAGATGTGTAAAACTGCTATTTGGTATGCACCATCCACCTTCTACAAGCACTATAGGTTGGATCTATCCTCCTCTGACCTCACCTTTGGGAGAAGGGTACTTCAGGTGGTGGTCCCTCCCTAGAGTGCTCAAATTCTCTCAAGTTGTACTGTCATGGGTGAGGGGAAAATGCCAAGGTTACTTACCGGTAGCTGTTTTTTCCTGAACCCATGACAGCACTCGTAGTTTTCCCACCCTGTTTTTCACGCACTGGTGTGCACTTTCTTTTGGATGCTTATGTATATTGTAGGTGTTGGTTATTTGTCTAACCTTTTCTGGAGGTCCTCTCAATGCTCTGTAATCAACTGAAGCGAGGGAGAGGTACTGCCCTTTTATTTCAGACGGTTTCCTGTTCTTGGTGGGGCGGATCCCTCTCTCAAGGTGTGCTGTCATGGGTTCAAGAAAAACCGGCTACCGGTAAGTAACCTTGGTGTTTCTGCCTTTGGGGCTAACGTCTCAGCAAGTGTGGGGTTGTAACGCCATCGGCAGCGCTCCTTTCGGATGAGGAAGTGAGCAGCTCTCGGTGACAGCTAATACCCCTTTAATCAAGAAATGATGGAGATTTAGCCCTAAGCTCATGGAAAGGATGAGAATTGGGGAACATGGTAGATGAGGGGTGGAACTGAGATGTGCACACTTATTGTGTTGGTTATGCTTTTCTGCCATAATATATTTATTAGGACATCGGATGTTGCATCGCCCACATCTCATCTGTTACCTACTCTACTGGTCACCATACTGTCCTGTACGTGTCGCTAGAAATGTTATGTCTAATTATGTATTTCTTCTATAGGTTCAATTCCAGAAGAGGATTGTGGGAAATTGTACAACACTTGCACAGTTTTTGGCCCTGATGGTAAATTGCTGATAAAGCACAGAAAGGTAATGGAGTGTCACCATGGTACATACAGGCAGCGGCCTCATTGGATGTTACACTATAAATGATTCAGTCACAGAATCACCTACTTTCCTTTTTTGGAAGCCAAATTAGTGTAATCAACACAAAATCTAGCAGTTTTTTTAACAACATTATAGTAGTTGGAGCTTTGTCTTTGTGTTTTCACAGCCACCAGTAGTCTGGGGTTACACGGGAACTTTGGCCGCAGCACAACTCGCGCAGCCAAAGATCGCTATGTGCCACAGCGTAATTCAGCTGAATGAGGTCGCATTGCAACCCCCAGGGTACCGCGACAAGCAAGTCACAAAAAGTCAGACACAGTGTTTGGAGTTTTTGTGACTTTCTTCTCGCAGTACCCCAGGGGTTGCAATGCGACCTCATCCACCTGCATTACCCTGCGATTTGGCACCGGCACCTAGAGATCTTTTTTCGCGCAGCCGGTGTCCGTCAGTCCCCGTAGAGGCCCAGCTTTGGGGTAGTTTCAGAGCTCACTGATTAAGTTCAGTGGGATCTGTATAAGTCTATATGTGATGTGCTTCCCCTTAGCAGCTGCATTCAACAGGGTTTTTATCAAATATTTTAATAAAATAAAAATATTAAACTCAATAAATATAAGCCATTAAAAAGTAATACAATATAATTACATTGAATATTTTTATGTGGCATGCATTCTTTATGGAAATATCCAGTTGGGCCACATCACACATCCACAAACACCTGTCATTATATAATGTGCAGTACTCACAACTTGAATTAGTGATGATGTGCACTTTCCAAACCTCTCCTGTGTCCTGGATTTTGTACTGTGCACCCTGTGACCTGCAGTGCAGAGCCACAACGCTTCACACAGTGACTGCTCTGCACATGCGCTTGTCCAAGGCTGCGGGTCAAGCTGGAAGCTGATGATAAAAGTGCAGTGGAGCCGTCCACAATGTGGCAGCTTGTATATATTAAAACCTACTGACTGCCTTTATAGTTCATTTGCACCTCAGAATCTATTACGCTTGTAGCCAAAGTAGCAAATCTGATTTCTTCTTTTTTTCTGTTTGCTGTTAGATCTCATGAAATCTCACTTTCTCTATTTTTTGGCCTCCACAGATCCACTTATTTGACATTGACGTACCTGGGAAAATCCGTTTTCAAGAGTCAGAAACACTAAGTCCTGGAGACAGTCTGTCTGTATTTGATACACGTATGTGAGCACGTTGGAGTACAATGTAGAATGATCTCTCCTCTCTAGATTCCAGGTCCCAAACATTTGGCATCATAAGGCTGCTCTTACACCTCACTTTTGCCGTATGCTTAAAGGGGTATTCCCATCTGCAAGATCCTATCTTAATATGTAGTAGGTGTAATAATAATAATATTAGCAAATACCTCCAATAAGAAATGTAGTATGATTTTTCTGATTTGCTATGTCTCTTTCCTCATGTGCAAGCATTGCAGGACCTTAGCTAGTTGTCATAACCATGGATACCTAAGGTCCTGCAATGCTTGCACATGAGGAAAGAGACATAGCAAATCAGAAAAACTATAGTACATTTCTTATTGGAGGTATTTGCTAATATTATTATTATTATTATTACACCTACTACATATTGGTATAAGATCTTTAAGATGGGAATACCTCTTTAAGTTGGTTGGGTGCATGCTGCTATACTGTTGACCACAGTATCCAGACATATAGTAGATGGTGAGTCCTACGGTAAGTCATGTATGAGCAAAATAGAAATCTCTCAAATCCTATTGCTCAAAAAATTTCTTGATGGCATAGACAGACTTTCCAGCGACTTAATACTTTCCTATGGCCAAACTGTTGAGCAGAGCAATAAAACTTAATTCTGCACAAGCTAGATCCCTCAATACGGTTGTCAGAGGGCAAATGTACTTTGATTAGGAAAACAGGTGATACCACGAAGAAAAGTGATGGTGTTACTGGAGGATATCACGGGGAAAAGACCTCTTTGTGCAGCTTCACCCTCAGTACAATGGGTGGACGGGACTATCGTTGTGCAAGGAAAATCCGTGAACCCTTCATACTGTGCACTGTGTGGGTCACTGCAGTTGGACCCCGACCGTTCAAGAATTGAGCCAATTCCTAATAATCCGCTATCCTCTGTTCACTATTTTTTTACTCAGCTGGTAACTTCATGTCGGTCTGTGAAACACTCCACCCCTCCTCCCCGTTGTCCTTGATGTATAGTTATACTGTAACCAGTGCAAACCTTTTGTACAAGCACTGAAAGTTGTTGAAAGTCATGTAGCTGGATGTCAGCAATTTAGTAGAGGGCTTTAAAGCTTCACAAACTTATGGTGAAGCTTTACTTTTGTTTTCATCTTACAGTACTATTCAAAAGTTTGGATCATGCAATGGTTTTCCTTGTACTTATTGGAAGGTGCACACTGTAAATTCAGCCTGGAGGCAGCAAGAGTGAACACTTATGCAGACATGTTTTATTGAAAACATGTGAAACAACCCAGAATATTTGTTAAACCGTAGATTCCACACAGGTCCCTTTTATAACTCCGAAGAAGGCTTTACAGCACCTTGGAAATCTCTTAGGCAGCTTCATGAGGTCACCTGGATTGGCTTCCAGTAGTCATGAAAGCGTTTCCAGAGGTGCTCAGAACTTGTTGGCTGCTTTGCTTTCAGTTTTTTGTCCAACTCATTCCAAACCATTTCAAATGAGTTGGAGTCGGATGATTGTGGAGGACAAGTCATCTGATGCAACCTCCATCCCTCTTCTTCTTGGTTACATAGCCCTTTCATAATATGGGGGTGTGTTTGAGTCATTGACATGTTTCAACACCAGTGATGGTCCCTAAGTGCAGAGTAGATGGGTTGGCAAGTAGTTGCAGAACGCAAAATAACCAACGGTGCCCCAAGCACGCCCACATCACAGCTCCCACTTCATGCTTCAAGGTGGGTACCACACACAGAAACCATTTGCTCACCTTTTCTGCATTTTATAAACACATGCAAGTTAGTACCAAAAATCTCAAACTTTCTCATCAGACCAAAGCACAGATTTTCACTGTTCTAACATCCAACCTTTGTGCTGCTTGACCCAAACAAGTCTCTTTTTTTCTTGTTCAGTAGTGGCTTCTTTGCAGCAACAAGACCATAAACCCCTGCTTCTTGCAGTCTTCTCTGGACAGTTGTTGTTGAGATGTGTCTGGTACTTGAAGTCTGTGCATCTTTTATCAGGGCTGTTAGCTGAGGTGCTGCAATTTGCAGTCTTCAGGCTGGTAACTTTGATGAACTTATCATCTGCAGCAGAGGTTATTCTTGGTCTTTCTTTCCTGGGGCGGTTCTCATTAGTCAGTTTCATCATAGCAATTGATGAGTTTTCACGACTGAGGACACCTCCAAGGTTCTAGCAATTTTCTGAATTGACTGACCTTCAGGTCTTAAAGTAATGATGGACTGTCATTTCTCTTTACTTAGTTGAGTACATCTTGCCATGTTATGGCTTACAACAGTTGTGGAATAGGGCTCAGCAACGTATGGACCTGTGTACCATCGCTGTCTCTGCAAAACACATCTGACGGTCATAAATACTTTGACGGCCGGTGATTACGCAAATTAAACTTTTGATAAGGCTGACCTATTCATTTTAAGCAATTTTAAGTGACTACGTGTGAAGCTGCTCAAGAGAATGCCATGAGGGTGTAAAGCTGTAATCAGAGTAAAAGGGAATGCTATGAGAAATCTAAAGGTTCTGGTTTGTTTTGCACTTGTTTCTTTATTTCTTGTTTCCATTTGTGTTACTTTGCAATTTTGCTGCCTTCAGTCTGAGTCTACTATGTGCTTAAGGAGAACAAGCAAAACTATTGCATGAATTGGTGTATCCAAACTTTTTTTTGACTGTTCCTGTACATTCAGCTTATGTACCAGTAAAGCTCCTGGTGCCAACACTAAATGTATTCATAGGACCCCATGGACCCAGCGTAATCCAAGAAGTTTTTATGCACAGAGGGATATAGTAGAAATGTGTACCACACTTATATATGTGTTTTACGATGACCGTCAGCCTGTGGCTATACCGTGGGTAGATTAAGGGCTTCCTGATGTTTACCTCCAATAGAAATAAAAAGTGAGATGTGAACAGCGCCCATACAGGATCTGTCATATCACGGTTAAGTGAAGCCAGAGAACTCGAGGACCAGCCGTACTGTATGATACACAATGTCACTGACTATAAGAGAAGACATCAGTGATGCCACAAGTCGCTGGTATTTGCTGTTCAGCAATGCCAGTGTAGCACTGTAGTAAAACTGGGCTGTACGTCTTCAGTAGAAACCTTAACGTTAATCTTTAATATTTTTAACAGCATTTTGCAAAATTGGAGTTGGGATCTGCTATGACATGCGATTTGCTGAACTCGCCCAGATATATACCAAAAAAGGTGAGACTAGAATTCATGATATTTTGCTTTTTTTTACGCTTTCATTTGAAGATTTTCAGGTTATTTTATGCAACATTTATCCTGTTTATTTTTCAATGTTAGTACATCTGAGATGTCATTTACTAAAAAAAATATCTATAGTGGTCGCATCACAACTGATCACTTATCCACAAGATAGGAGATAAGTTTTTGATCACTGTGGATCCCACCTACCAGGACCCCCCATCATTCACAATAATCTGGGGTTCTGATTCTCTGAACGAAGCGATGGTCAGACATTCACATTACAACTCTATTGGTTTTCAATCAGACTGACCCAGAGCACTGAGCACATCACTCTGCAGAATGCATGTTCGACCACCGCTTCATTCAAACAGGAGACTTGGGACACCATTCCTTGTGGGACCCACAGCGATCAGTAACTTATCACCTATCCGGTGGATTTGTAATAAGTTGTCCTTGTTGCAAAACCCTTTCAAGACGCTGTCTTGGCTGTTTGCCCTGTTAGTGCATATAGACATTTTAAAGACTGGTCACCCCCAAATGGAGAGCATCTCTAAGAGTATGAATCTGTAACGTCCATGCATGTAATACTACATTGCCCTATGGTGGAAATATTTGCTTGGATGTGGTGAGATAAGACTGATCTGCAGCGATCAGATGATCGCTTTAAGGCTATGTGCCCACGATGCAGAAATGCTCCGGATTTTTTCCTGAGCGTTTCTGCATCTCCCCTGGCAGAAAAAACGCATGCGGATTGTACATGTGGATTGTACATGCGGATTGTACATGCGGATTGTACATGCGGATTGTACATGCGGATTGTACATGCGGATTGTACATGCGGATTGTACATGCGTTTTTCCTGCCAGGGACAAGCGGATGTGAAGCGTTCTTCACGTGCATTTCCACATGCGGGTTGACAAGCGCTTTCCAGGCGATTTTAGCATCACTTGGAAAGTTCTTGACAACTTGGTCACACTATATAAATCCATGCAAATGGCATGGATTTATATAGTGTGACCCCAAAGAATGTCAAAAAATAAATCTATGCTTACCTTCTGATGGCCCCCGGAGTCTTGCTTCGCTCCGTCCTGGCTTGCTGGCAGTTCGCGGTACACTGAAGGACCTGCCGTCACATGACTAAATGACGTCAGCGCAGGTCCTTCAGTCCACCGCGAGTTGCCGGCAAGCGAAGACAAGGAGACCGGGGGCCATCAGAAGGTAAATATAATATTTTATTATTTATTTTACTCTTTTTTTTTTTTTTTTTTTTTTTTTTTTTTTTTTTTTTTACAGGTTCTATGGCTCCTCTCCAGACCCGGGTACCATCCGCACATTAGAACGCATGTAATTCGCATGTACAGATCCAGTGACGCGGATTCCATGCATTCCAATGCAAGTCAATGGCGGCGAAAACGCAGCGCTTCCACAAAATAATTGTTAGTGCTGCGTTTTTTTCCGCAATGATAACCTGCAGCGGAAATTTCCGCAGCATGTGCACAGCACACGCGGATTATCATTGGGAAACAGGTCAGGCCTTCTACCAAGCGTTTTTGGCACTGCGGAAACGGTTAAAAAACGCATCGTGGGCACACAGCCTAAATAGGATGTTCTATTTGAGAATATAATGTCCTGTTGTCCCTGTAGAAGATAAGGTCTTCTACCAGAAGTTCTCTCTTTTTTTATAACAGCTCTGGTAGTATAATCCTACTGGAACAAGGGGATGGTTTGGTCATAAAAGGATTACTTAAGATTTTATTTGTAATCGCAATTACATATAAAGGGGTATTCCCATCTCCAAGATCTTATCCCAATATATAGTAGGTGGTAATTCTGGGCTGTGGAGTCGGAGCCCATTTTGGTGGAGTCGTTATAAAATGGACCGACTCCTAAAATATATAATAAATTGGGTACAGAAGTTCAATGCAGTTTGTGGGGAATATTTTTTCATAAGAATCTGGGAAAGTTATGAAATGTCCTATAAATGTCTGTCCTATTCCTGATCTAAGGGTCTAGACTTTTAGCGGAGATGAATCTGTGCTACAGTAAATTTATCACTTAAACATGAGCCATATGTGAGGGAGTCAGGAGTCGGTGACATGGAAATTGAGAAGTCGGAGGTTTGGCTTACCGACTCCACAGCCCTGGGGATAATAATAATATTTGCAAATAGAAATTAGAAATGAAGTATAGTTTTTCTGATTCGCTATGCCTCTTACCCCATGTGCAGGCATTGCAGGACCTTAGGTATCCATGGGTACGACCACTAGCAACTAGCTGTCACTATATCAGTGGACGTAACCATGGATACCTTAGGTCCTGCTGCAATGCCCTGCACATGAGGAAAGAGACTTAGTGAATCAGAAAAACTATACTACATTTCTAATTGGAGGTATTTGCTATTTTATGATTATTAGGGTCTTGGATGTGGGAATACCCCTTTAATGGTGAGAGAACACGGGTTGGCGGACCGTACAGACAAAACTCTGCTCGCCCACCTTGATTAGCGGCCACGTGATTTTGATTGATCATTGGGCATCCATTGGGCCGTGGCAGGTGAGCACAGCTGTGGCCTTACAATGTTGTCTCTTCCTAAAGTTTCAAGACTCCTAAATTAAATAGATCACCAGTTGTTTTTGTGTGATTGTGATGTCTAGCGTGACCCCCTGTTGTTATATTTAGGGTGTCAGTTGTTGGTGTACCCGGGGGCATTTAATATGACGACTGGTCCGGCACATTGGGAATTACTACAGAGAGCTCGGTAAGTATAAAAGAAATGGATTTAGACTAGTGTTAGATCGATACTGTACGATCAAACCTATATGTACATCTGGCATGTAGGGGCAGCTCGTGATTTGCTCCCTGTGACCCCAAAGTATACGCAGACTTTCCTGAATTTCATGTTCTAAGTGATTGTTTGAGGTCCTTAGTACGACGGACGGTTATCCCACCCCACATGTCCCCACACTCTGTACCCAATATACAGGGTTATTGCATTGCCAGAAATAAAATTCCTACTGTAATTCTGCCAATCTTGGGATATTGGGATTTAAGTTTTTGGTTGTTTTTTTAGCGCCTATATATGGGCTCCTTAGGATCCTTGAGCTGTCTTATTCAAATGTATCACTAGTGGATGAACTGTGGACATTTCTATTAATTTATTGAATTGTTCTGTCTTTTTAGGGCTTTAGATAATCAAGTCTACGTAGCCACAGCGTCGCCTGCTCGAGACGATAAAGCCTCATATGTAGCCTGGGGACACAGCACGGTGGTCAGCCCATGGCAAGTACCTCTTTACCTTATGTCATACATCATTCTTATTTGTTAAGGGTGAAGGGGGACCATTATTTCACAATAATAAGATACAAGTGTTAAGCTCCGGCAAGTAATGCTTTATTTTTCGTACGGTGGCACTGCAGGGGTCCTATTATTAACATATAACCTTTCGTACCAAATTAATTAAAGGTCATACTTGTGACCTCGGCCATAAACACCCAAAACCTGAAAATACCCCAAAGAAAAATGTACAATGCTTAAAACCAAATCAGATTTATATACAGCAATCCATCTTTATGACCCTTGCATGCCCCTATTTCTCTCCCCTTCCTACCAGCGGAGGTTGGCACCCTATGGGGAAATCGTTGGTAGAAGGGTCCAGCTTGGCGAGAGTCTGAATGGATGGAGGAAGGGAAGACCCTCAGGAGAACCGCAATGCGCGGAATGAGAAAAAGCATCGAGAGGAGCCCATCGAAATCAGTCTGTGCTCATCACATTTATTGATTTCTGCTTTCTGAAGTTCTCTGTTGGCAGCAGCCACTCTGGATCCATTTTAGTTGATAGAAATGCAGGACCCCCTTCCATTATCAACAAAATGTTTCAATACAGTATCACATATGGAAGCAGAAAAACAATTCCGACTTTATGAAGATTACTTGTGGGGCTCATGATTATTATTTTTTGCAGGGGAGAGGTAGTTGTAAAGGCTGGAGCAGAGGAGACCGTCATTTCTGCAGATATCGGTAAATACTATGTTTCTTCAATGGCTCTCTATAACTTTCGTCACATGCAATTTTTTTTGTGACGTTTTTTCATTTGTCTTGTAAAGATTTTCAGGCGTTTTACATGGATTTTTTTCACTCGTCTTATAGAGTTATAAAGTGCAAAAATGGCACACACAGATATTGCTGCATGTTGAGAAAGTCACTAATGTAAAAAAAAATACAATTTATTAAAAAAAAAAAAGTACAACACTTGAAGCCAAATAGTGCATTTTTTTCTGAAATTGTTTTTCAGTTTTTTGGGGTTTTTTTAAAGCTTTTTCGCCCTTTTTCTTTGGGACAAAAACACTGTGGCCTAATGTTTTCTGTGAGTCATTAGGAAAATGTGAAACTTTTTTTGTATTGTTTTTCTGTGCCCCTGGCATTCTGTCCATATGCGGTTTGTTCCATGTATGGCATTTTTTCATGTATTTTCCATAAGGTTGAATTCACACGTCCATGTACAAGACTGGCTGCGGGTTTCTTACCCCAACCTCAACAGCCTGCGGATAAGTTTACACCTCCGTATTTTCTGAGTGACATCCCGCAGACAGCACAGATGAGCTTTTTTTTTTTTCACAGACCCAATCTTCTCGTGACTCGCCTATGGGTTTGCAAAAAAAAATCAGATCCCATACAGACTGAGCTCGGACTGTAAAATATGGATGTCTGAAACCAGCTTTAATCTTCTTTATAGGAAGAAACGTGTGCGTGCATAAATGTGGATTTGTAAAAAAAATATATAAATAAAATGAAAATTGTGCAAAAATATACACCGCGTGCAGAATTATTAGGCAAATGCGTATTTTGATCACTTCAATACTTTTTCTACATGTTGTCCTACTCCAAGCTGCATAGGCTTGAGAGCCAACTACCGATTAAGTAAATCTGGTGATGTGCATCTCTGTAATGAGGAGGGGTGTTGACTAATGACATCAACACCCTATATAAGGTGTGCTTAATTATTAGGCAACTTCCTTTCCTTTGGCAAAATGGGTCAGAAGAGAGATTTGACGAGCTCTGAAAAGTCCAAAATTGTGAGATGTCTTGCAGAGGGATGCAGCAGTCTTGAAATTTCCAAACTTTTGAAGCGTGATCACCGAACAATCAAGCGTTTCATGGCAAATAGCCAACAGGGTCGCAAGAAGCGTGTTGGCCAAAAAAGGCGCAAAATAACTGCCCATGAATTGAGGAAAATCAAGCGTGAAGCTGCCAAGATGCCATTCACCACCAGTTTTGCCGTATTTCAGAGCTGCAACTTTACTGGAGTATCAAAAAGCACAAGGTGTGCGATACTCAGGGACATGGCCAAGGTAAGGAAGGCTGAAAAACGACCACCTTTGAATAAGAAACATAAGATAAAACGTCAAGAATGGGCCAAGAAATATCTTAAGACTGATTTTTCAAAGGTTTTATGGACTGATGAAATGAGTTGGACTCTTGATGGGCCAGAGGCTGGATCAGTAAAGGGCAGAGAGCTCCACTCCGACTCAGACGCCAGCAAGGTGGAGGTGGGGTACTGGTATGGGCTGGTATCATCAAAGATGAACTTGTGGGACCTTTTCGGGTTGAGGATGGAGTGAAGCTCAACTCCCAGACCTACTGCCAGTTTCTGGAAGACAACTTCTTCAAGCAGTGGTACAGGAAGAAGTCGGTATCGTTCAAGAAAAACATGATTTTCATGCAGGACAATTCTCCATCACACGCATCCAACTACCCCACAGCGTGGCTGGCCAGTAAAGGTCTAAAAGAAGAAAAAATAATGACATGGCCCCCTTGTTCACCTGATCTGAACCCCATAGAGAACCTATGGTCCATCATAAAATGTGAGATCTACAGGGAGGGAAAACAGTACACCTCTCGGAACAGTGTCTGGGAGGCTGCGGTGGCTGCTGTACGCAATGTTGATCGAAAACAGATCAAGCAACTGACAGAATCTATGGATGGAAGGCTGTTGAGTGTCATCATAAAGAAAGATGGCTATACCGATCACTAATTTTTTTTTGTTTTTGCATGTCAGAAATTTTTATTTCTAAATTTTGTGCACTGATATTGGTTTACCTGGTGAAAATAAACAAGTGAGATGGGACTATATTTGGTTTTTATTAAGTTGCCTAATAATTCGGCACAGTAATAGTTACCTGCACAAACAGATATCCTCCTAAGATAGCCAAATCTAAAAAAAAAACAACACTCCAACTTCCAAAAATATTAAGCTTGGATATTTATGAGTCTTTTGGGTTGATTGAGAACATAGTTGTTCATCAATAAAAAAAATAATTCTCTAAAATACAACTTGCCTAATAATTCTGCACACAGTGTACTTCTGACATACCTCATCATATATCATGGTAATAAGCCTTTTCTGTGTTTTTTTTTTTTTTTTTAGATTTGAAGCACCTGGCAGAGATTCGCCAGCAAATACCTATTCACACGCAACGTCGCCATGATCTCTACAGTGTGGAAGAGAAGAAGTGAACATTGTATCCACCATGATGGAGGTTCACATCATAACAAGTCACAGGAAGATCTAATAAATTGCTTCTGATGAAAAGGAAGATTTTCCTGAAATGAAGGGCACATTCACATGATTGCGTTTTTCTTCTATGGTACAATACGAGGGTAATCGGGATCTGTGCCGGGTGTTTGGGCACACATCCGGATATCCAGTGGAGTTATATATATATATATATATATATATGGCTGTGTTTCCTTATGAGGCACGTGTATGGCAGAGCATTGGATGCCTTTGGGAAGGGACTAGATCAATATATGATGAGTGATCCAGACATTAACTTGTCAAAACATGGTGCACAATATGATTTTCTACAAATCTTCCCACAAGGTGATCTCCACCCCATTATAGCGGGGAGGAAGAATCTGGGATGGTGTAATGAAGTGATCCTTGCAGTCTGTACACCTATCTGTTACAATATCTTATTATGGAAATCTAGCACAGAATTATTACTTTTAATAAAGATATCCTATAAACCTTTAGCTATAATCTGTCATTATATTATGTATTACTTGTCTGTGTGACGGGCAGATATCTTGCAGCTGCCTCACATGAAGTATCCTATAATTTGTATATCGGCATTTATTATAGTTCATCCCCCTCCATGTCGACAATCCTGCCAAACATGCCAAAACTATGATTGTTAGGGGAAGAGCAGACATATTTCTTATGAGGAGTTATTTATGGTGCTAGGCATTAAAGGGGTATTCCCATCTCAAAGATCCTATCCCAATATATAGTAGATGTAATAATATTAGCAAAAACCTCCAATTAGAAATGTAGTATAGTTCTTCTGATTAGCTATGTCGCTTACCCTATGTGCAGGGCATTGCAGTAGCTTAGGTATCCATGGTTACGACCACTAGCAACTAGCTAACTAACTGTCACTACTGCAGTGCCCTGCACATGGGGTAAGCGACGTAGCTAATCAGAAGAACTATACTAAATTTCTAATTGGAGGTTTTTGCTAATATTATTACACCTACTACATATTGGGATAGGATCTTGGAAATGAGAATACCCTTTTAAGTTATCAAACTGTCCCCATTCCATGTAGTGGAGCTCCAGCATAAATTTGTGTGTGGTTTAACTTCACCGGGATTAAAGGGAAGGTGTCCTCAGAAAATGGCATGTTAAGTGTAAGAACTCCCTGTTCTGCTTGTATACAAGTATAAACTGCTCATGTTGTAATCTGGTCAAAGGTTGTTGTACAGAAGGGGGAGGAGGTGAGCTGTGATATCTATTGTGAATGGGGCATTGTACATTATCTATTATACAACCCCTGGCAAAAATTATGGAATCACCGGGCTCGGAGGATGTTCATTCAGTTGTTTAATGCTGTTGAAAAAAAAGCAGATCACAGACATGGCACAAAACTAAAGTCATTTCAAATGGCAACTTTATGGCTTTAAGAAACACTAAGAGAAATCAAGATAAAAAATGTGGTCACTTCATGGATCCCCTATGGGTAATATGGTGTTTCAGCTTGTACTTACCTAAAATACAGGCAGTGGGCCTGAAAGTGATCTGCAGCAGCTTGCAATATCCAGGGCTACTTAAATCCAGCAGGGCCTAAAGTTACAGCTCTCCAGAGCATGCGCACTGCATAGGTGGTGGTCTGCCAGTCAGATCTCAGGGTCATTATTTTTTTCTTCAGACAACCCGAACCATAGATTGTCCTCACTGCTGTAAAAAAGCCCCCCATGCACATTAATGTTGGGCCGAACCCGCCGATATCAATGCGTTCGGCAGATAGTCTCGGATAATTGGGGAAAATATCAATCCGGCAAGCCCAATTTCAGACTGCCGATTGTATTGTCTCCTGGAAATAAGCAGTTGCCAGAAATGTCTGACTGTGGCTCTTTCATAGAGAGCTCTATCTGGGCCGAACAAGTGCTAATGTGGATGGCAGAGCTGGCCGGAGATTGCTGCCGGCTTATCCATAGTTCGGCCCACGGCGATGTAATGTGCATGGCAGCCTTAACTCAGGAGAGGTACACCCTAACTAACCATAGTCATTAGCTCACTATATTTCTGACCATAGGGCATGCTTAGCTGCGACCATATATATGGAAAAAAAAATGTACTGAAACATTCTTTATTTCTACACTTAAAATAGGACAATCTGAGATCCACTGCAATTAAAACAATTATTTGGCTGCACACATAAGATATAAAGTGTAACCCTTATAGAGAGATATAGCACGAAGTGAAAAGCTCTTTGACAGCAGAGAGTTTACAAAAGAGATGAAAACTCTCCCTATTACACTGCAAAGTCCAACCTGTCTCACTATTCACCAAGCTTGGGTTAACTCGCTGCAAACAATTCAGGCTAGACATATTTATGCCGAAAGGGCAGCATAGACCCGATGACGTCTCCATCATGGATAAACTTCTGATTGGTCCCTAACGGGACGTCATGGTGAGGACGGCGGCTCAGGCGTGAATGATCTGACAATCGCCCCGCCATTGTCATGGGCACCAGCACATTCTACGAGTAAGTATTAACTAAAACTGTACCCAAAGCAAGTGACCCACTAATGAAGGTCCAAGTAACACAACCGGACTTAATAAAGAGATTGAACCGACGAGAAGGAAAGTGGAGAGATTAAATGAAGGCGTAACGCTAGTATACCTCATCATTGAGATAAAGTCATAATTATTACCGCAGAGTTGCCATTAAAAGATATCAAAATAGAGAAATAAATAGGAAGCCAATACATAGGGACATCAATGCATTTATACTAGGTATAATATATGTAATATTATATATGACGTATATACAGAGGGTGAAATAAGTATTGAACACGTCACCAATTTTGTAAGTAAATATATTTCTAAAGATGCTATTGACATGAAATTGTCACCAGATGTCTGTAACAACCCATCCAATCAACACAAAGAAATCCAACCATAGATGTACATAAATTGTGTAATAATGAGAAATGACACAGGAAAAAAGTATTGAACACATGAAGAAAGAGAGGTGCAAAAAGCTATGGAAAGTCATGACACCATCTGAAATCTATCAGTAATTAGAAAGCAATCCTGACACTTAGTGAAAAATAATATCAACTGGTTCAACTGATGGCCTATAAAAATGTGTCTAATTACCAAACATATCATGATGGGTAAAACCAGTGAGCTGTCTCAAGACATTCGGAATCTAATTGTTGCAAAATATGACCCACAGATTGTCCCCCTTATGGTACACGCCCTTTACACTGCCCTCTCCTTTCCATACTGGGCCTCCTCACACTGTGTCCCCGCTATAGGGCCCAGTCTCTATACTGTGCCCCCTCATCACACTCCGCTTTCTTGGCAGGCATACTGTCCAGTCCTGGCTGTGCCCTTACACTGTCCCCCCATGATACCCCCCACACTACTCAGACTCTATTCTGTGTCCATTTACACTTTTCTCCCTCATACTGTCTCTGCATACTACTCACCACAACAGTCTCCTCACACGTTTCCCCCTCGCCCTCATACTATCTCCTCTCACAACCCCCTGCTAACTATACTATCTCCTATATTTCCCCCCTCGCATCTTGCTCTGATTTCTTTCTGCAAACACTTTCTATGTGGATAATGTTTTCTGATTGTTTAAAATGGTGCTAAACTAAATCAGTGATGGGAGTGATAGACACCAAATTGGGTGGTCTTCTCTTGAGGCCCACCAGCCATGTATCTGTTACCCATGAAAAAATACATGAAGTCCAATATAGAAAGAATACATGAAGCTATAAATTATCATTTGATTTTTATTAATATTATATATTAATACAATTACTATTTGATATTATTAATATACTACCAGGGGCGTGACAATTGCGGTCACAGGGTGTGACTGGGCTGGTGGGTGAGGGGGGACTGTTGAGGCCAGAGACATTTTCCACTGGAGGGGCCTATCGGACTGTGGTTGCGCCTCTGTATTAGTAATAATGTTATTACTATATAATATTAGTAATAATGGTAATATTTAATGGTATAATATCCTGAAGTTACATGGCAAATTCTCCACCAGCATTAAAAGTGATGACATCAGATGAAGGACACGTTCACCATTCTGTCAGTCATTACTATCTGATATTAATGGTAGAAATAAGTCTCGTTGTTGATGGGATTTTCCTCCAGTGGTTAATATGTATGAAGATCACGTTCATCACGTTTGTCACATTCATTTCCATCTTCTCTGATATTCTCTTTGTCTATTTGTTCTTCTTGAGGTATCTGCTGGCAACAAATTAGACAATTATCAGAAAGATTATTATTATTGAATTCCTGTATGTGATAATAAATGTCTCTCTTGTAAAATATTAATTTTCCTATAAAAGGACAGGTTATCATTATCACTAACTTTAAAAAACTAAAAGAAATTTTTTATATTCACTAAAATGGCAAGAGCAGGTCAACTCCAGAGCCAGTCTTCAAATGGAGATCACGACTTTATATTATAGAATCCTAAAAGCTAAATCTCACCCCACAGAGCAGAGTACTGGGTTGTTAAAGGATCAGACACTGGGCGTGCAAGAACAATATATGGGCCCTTTGTAGTCCAATAGCTCATTATAATGCCCAGTTCCTCCTGTTTTGGAGGCAGTAGTGGCCCCCTTACCTCTTGGGCCCCTGTATGGCTGCACAGGTTGCATCAATAATATGTCCGCCCTTGGATTACCCCATAGACAACTCAGCTGTCAACAAACAACAGAAGATTTCCTCTCTTCTTCCTGTACCAATCACAGAGATCAGTGGCGGAAAGCGGAAGCCTCATGTGTCCGCCTACATCGATGGGATAAAGTGAAGCTTCATGTCAGCATAGAAGTAGTGCAGAACCTGCTATATGTACCTGATTGTATAAGCTCCTCCTTGTAATTATAGACATGTCTGCTCCTCCTGATGGTATAGGCATATTGTCTTCGCAGATAAGGTGGATGACTATTTCTCAAGTTGGTAAGGGCACCTCTTCTGCCTCAAGGAAGCTTCCTCCTCAAGATTCAATAAGTGAAATTTTTTTCCACCAAGTTAAGGTGACTGACTCTCTGTCTAGATTGTAAGATTCCACTGCCTCAAGATGGCTATGGCTTCTCCCTGCTAAAGATAAGATGGTGACTGCTCATCAAGGTGGTTATGATGCCTCCTTTGCCTTCAGATGATTGAGTGCACTTTCAGAAAGTGAGTGTGCTTCCTTTGATTTTTGATGATAAAGGGGCCTCCTCATCCAGACTCAATATTATGGGAGTCTTTTCCTCCAATTCCTGACGGTGAGGGGGTCCTCCTCCTTCCCCTATGAGACAAATGACTCCTCCAGATGATAGCGGGACCTAATTTGTCTAAAGATTTTCTGGCGCCACCTTCAGACTCCATATGTTATGGTAGTCTTCACCACCATTCTATGACCTAAAGACGAGGTATATCAATATGTTAGCAAACTACTACAATGATAACTTTTTAGAATTGTAAGGAAATCATAATTTACAAGCTCCATATCAAAATAAAAATAGCAAAACCGCGATCCCCGGCGTCCCTTAATTTCTATCACAGAATTTATAAAGTCTTTCTTGTTGTTCATGTGCGCCTTTATTTAGATTCTGAGAATGGTTTATCACTTGGACAGACTGACACTAACACAGGAGAAAGGTTTTTCATTCAGCCTCAGGTGCAGAACGGCCTCTTGTGTTCTGATGAGGATTCTGGGTACTTACTCTTAAGTGATGGTTTATGTTCATTCTGATTCTAGTTCCATCCGTGCAGCATTTATTCCCAGCGCTGATCTCTCCTGCAGTAGCAAAGTATTCACTGTCTCACCAGCAGATCTGCAGGAATGATTGATATCATTTATAACATTTATGCCCAAATAGAAGTTGAGACAAAAACTCTATAGCCCTGATTAATCAAGGCTGGTGTTTTATTATTCCTTAATATGGTAAAAACAGTTCTGTTTCAGAAACAGTCTTTAAATGGAGAGAGAATCAACCTTATATTGTGAAGTCCTAAAAGCTGAACTATATCCTGTTCCCACTTTATGGTTAACAGTAGGAAAAGAGAGAATCTGACCCCACAGAGCAGAGTACTGAGTTGTTAAAGAGATATTCTCAAGATCTTAAATTACTTTAATTATTTAGACAGCATGAAAATAAGAAAGTTTGCAATTGACTTGCTTTTTCTAACTGCTGTTATTCTCTTGTTGTGAGAGCTTTTATCTTTTATAATGTACACCTCGTTTCCATAGATCCCAGCCTCTAGTGCCTGGCTGAGAGTGCACAGTCGTTACATTCAAAAAGAAAGGTTAACTCTTATCATCCCAGTCAGCTCTCTCCAGTTCATTGATTTCTATACAGCAGTAACCAGCTCACCTTCCTCCTCTCCCTCTCATCTTCTGAAGAGATGCAGTTATAAATCACCAGCCCAGCATATACTAGAGCAAGTCTGCTAGGCTTGGCTCTCTCCTCTTGTCTGGATCTGTGTGCTTGTTCAAAATGCCTTGTTATCACTATACTTACACTGAGAGATAATAATGTAACTGAATATGTTATAGCAGAACTTGTGCTGGGTTTATAGTTCTACTAATACTACAGTTCTATTCACCAGAGCTGTCACTCAAGGAGGTGAACCCACCCTGCTAGAAACCAGGAAGTAAGGAAATTGAAAGGAGGCTGCATTCCTCTGTAATGTTTAAGAGACAACTTAAGAATGCATCTTAAAGCAGAAGTGCAGACACTGGTTATCTCATAGAAAATTCAGCACTAAACAACCAACAGGAGCTTTACTCTCTTCTTCCTGTACCAATCACAGGGATCAGTGTCAGAAAGAGAAAGCTTCATGTGTCTGCCTATCAAAGGATACTTTGAAAATTCATGTCAGCATAGAAGTAATGCAGAGCCGGCTTTAAGTACCTGGTTGTACAAGCTCCTCTTTGTAGTAATAAGCATGTCTGCTCCTCCTGATGGTATAGACATATTGTCTTCATATTGTCTTCATAGATAAGGTGGATGACTACTTCTCATGATGATAACGGCACCTATTCAGCCTCATGGATGCTTCCTTCTCAGGATTCAATAGGGGCAATTTTTTTCTAACAAGTTAAGGTGACTGACTGTCTAGATTGGAAGGCTCCACTGCCTCAAGACAGTTATGGCCTCTCCCTTCTAAAGATGAGATGATGACTGGTGGTCAAGGTGGTTATGGTGCTTCCTTTGCCTTTAGATGCTTTGAGGGCACTTCCAGAAAATGTGCTTCCTCTAATTCTTGATGGTAAAGGGGCCTCCTCCTCTGGACTCAATATTATGGAAGGCTTTTCCTCCAATTCTCGATGGTAAAGGGGGTCATTACCCCTTTTGAGATAACTGTCTCCTCTAGATGGTAACTGCGCCTCATTTGTCTCATGATGTTCTGGGCACCACCTCCAATTCCAGACTCCAGATAATATGAGAGTCTTTTCCTCCAATTCATGATCGTAAAGGGGGTCATTACCCCTTGTGAGATAAATGTCTCCTCCAGATGGTAACTGCGCCTCATTTGTCTCATGATGTTCTGGGCACCACCTCCAATTCCAGACTCCTGATAATATGAGAGTCTTTTCCTCCAATTCATGATCGTAAAGGGGGTCATTACCCCTTGTGAGATAAATGTCTCCTCCAGATGGTAAAGGTGCCTCATTTGTCTCAAGATGTTCTGGGCACCACCTCCAATTCCAGACTCCAGATAATATGAGAGTCTTTTCCTCCAATTCATGATCGTAAAGGGGGTCATTTCCTCTTGTGAGACAGCTGTCTCCTCCAGATGGTAAAGGCACCACATTTGTCTCAAGATGTCCTGGGCGCCACCTCCAATTCCAGACTCCAGATAATATGAGTCTTTTCCTCCAATGCTTGATGGTAAAGGGGGTCATTACCCCTTGTGAGATAACTGTCTCCTCCAGATGGTAAAAGCGCATGATTTATCTCTAGATGTTCTAGGCTCCACCTCTACCTATAGACTTCTGATGTTATGGGAGTCTGCTCCTCCACTGATGGTACTGTATGACCTAGATTGGAGAGAAAACTATTTTTAAAACTATTACCATGAGATCTTTTTAAAATTGTAAGTAAATCATGAAGAAAAGCTCCATATCAAAATAAAAAAACAAGAAAACTGTGCTCTCCATCACCCCATCAGCAATTTATATCACAGAATATACAGGTCTGGTTTGTTGTCTATGTGTAATTTTCTATGGAGTATAAAAATGGTTTATTTCTTGGATAGACCGACACTAACAGTGGAGTAAGACTTTCCATTCATCCTGAGAAGAGCAGTCTGTTGTGTTCTTAAAGAATTTTAGTTACTCACGTTTTAGTGATGGTTTCTGCCCCAGCAGCTGAAGAACAGAAATCTTAGTCTAAAAAAAAAATAAAACAGCATGGGCCCGATTCATCAAAGCTTTTACACCAGTATTCTAGTGCAACTGGCGGCTGACCTAAAACTACGCGCCTGGCGTTCTAATGTAATTTTCGCCCAACTCGTACAAAGTGGGCAGAGCTGGGGTGGGATTGGGGCATGGCCCCACCGCTTGTCATGAATTTGACTTGAGTAAGAATTGTAGGGGGTCGCACACTGAGGTGCACTACACTCCTCCGGCTCTCCTTATTCATGAGGAGGCATACGCCTTTTCATGAATCGGAAGTGTCTGACTGCAGCACATCTACTCATCAAGACCGGCCTGAACAACGCCGATCTTATGAATCGAACCCCATGACTTTCGTGAGATCAGACAAATCTTCTGGAGACACAGGACTGATGGGAGAATAGACTTTATGCAGGAGAGAAGGGAGTCAGGGATTTACATTACAGCCATTACTGCACTTGCATGTACCTGGATAAGAAGCCGGTGTTCCTGCTGTTCTTCCTGAAGAGAAAAGACAAGAAAATTACATAAGATAGAAAGAACACATACTGTATTCCTATAGTCAGGAGATCAGCGTCTGCAGCTTATTTTATATTATGTACATTCTGATTCTAGTTCCATCCTTGCAGCATTAATTCCCAGCGCTGATCTTTCCTGCAGTAACATAGTATCCACTGTATAATCATCAGATCTCCAGGAATGAGTTATATAACATCATTTATTCAATTCGTTCCCAATAGGAGGTGAGAGAAAAACTCTACGGCCCCAAATTGGCAGCCTAGAGGAAGGGTGCACTGGCGTAAGATGCTCCAAATTCATAAGCATGCGACTTGCCTCTTAATGAATTTGGAGCATCTTTCAGCCCCACGACAAGAAATGTTACTCTATTAAGGGACTTAAGAATTTTTTGTCAAAAATTCTATGCCACTTTTTTTGGCATTAGTAATGAAGAATTTGTCAGCTCTTCTTAACCATACCCCTTTAGGCTAAGATCTCCCACAGTTCAAAAAGTTATTATAGTTGACCGGGCCTGGGGTAAAAAATGCCAGAAGTTGAACAGTTACGAGTTGCTCAAAAAATTTTCAACTGCTGGATGAATTGGGAGCACAGTTTTCTGATAATGAATTATTATATTACACAGTGTTTTCATTATTTTCAATAGGACACTGTAATAGTAAGGTAAGAAATGCCGTATAATACGTAAAAGTGTTGACTCTGATTTATCATAGGTGTGAACTGGACAACCCGTTTAGACTAAATTTTTGTTTTAAAATATATTTAAAATATCTCATTACTAAGATGTTGGGATGTAAAAACATTAAGAAAAATCCCTAACTACAGCACCTCCCATCCCATCCTCTCACTACTCTTCTCCATGCAGGCTGCATTCACAAAGTTATAGGTCTTGACTCCTCACCTGGGGATCATCACGGGTTCTTCCTCATCCTCCTCTATAGCGACTTCACTGTATAAGAACATAATGCAGCTGATATATGAATATGTACTTATTATAGCAGCCAGTGGAAATATACAGAGATGGGGAAACTATAGAGCCAAACACACAGCCGGTCACAGTGGTCTCATATATATATATCTCAACCACAGACCCCTGCAAAGGAGTGCAGCTCAGCTTCTTCTTCATACTTACAAGATGGTCTTCAATTTTGGCCGCCATTCATAAGGGGAAAATTTAAAAGGTCTGTAATAAAGAACACATTGCAGGTTAGGATTATTGACACTTTGTTCTTTCTGAAACTTATAGAAAATCTTCTTGATCTTGATGTCTTTATAAAAATAAAGTAAAACTCATGACTGTTGGTCTTCTGTTCCCCATGGATTATAATGGCACGTATCGCAGACTATTCCTATATCCTTGCATTGTGAGATAATTACCTGAATGCCCGTGGTGCTGCCATCGCTTTCTTTTTCCATCTAAGACAGAGACATAATATGGTCACAAGATATATCTGATGCATCAGACTCATAATTCTGAATAATGAATCTGGAAGTATAGGTATGGATGTCTGGGCACTTGTCTCACAATATATATGATATTGGATCTCTACAAAATAAGATATGCCAGTCGTAGCAGGTCAAGCGTTGAAGCTATGTGCAAATTAATCTGGAAGTGCACTGGGGTGTGTCAGGGCACTTAGAAGAAGCCATCTTTGACAAATCCCCTGTGCACTTCCATCTGACTAACATGTGGCGTCCATGACTGGCACATCAAAACTCTACAATAAATCCATCATTTTTATTGAAGGACGATCGTCTACACTGCCATAACACTACTTCCATATATAAAAGAATTGCTGACTGATTCCCTTTAACTCATCTGGAAATGTGGCTTATGAGGTTATCCAGCTTTTTAGAGCTTTTTTAAAAAATGCTGCAAATGTTGGAAAACAAAAAAGAATCATTACTCCCCTATTTTTTCTCCATTAGATGTAGTACTGATGTTCCGGGGTCTTCTAGGTCTTTATTTATGAGTAGCTGGCATGTGACCACTGCATTCAATGCTTCAGCAGTCACGTGCCGCATTACTGGCATCATGGCTCACTTCACTGAATGCTGATGTCGGTACTATGACTGTGACCACTGATTAGCTGCAGCGGTCATGTGCTGGCCGCTTGTAAAGAAAGGCCTGGAGGACCACTGAAGCATCTTCAATGGATCTACGGGAGGAATAAAGAGGGGAGTAAAGTTTCTCTGTTTGTTTCTAATATCTGTTGTAAATGTAAATGTAAAAAGTTGGATAATCCCTTTGAATCTTTTGGTCATTTTTCTATTTCTTACTGTCTTTTCATTCATTTTTTCTGATTAGACCAGGGTTGAATATAGTGATGGGTTTATGTATATACACAATATGTATATATGTCTGTATATGTATTATATATGATACTGGGCAAAAATGCAGGCAGGTGTGGAAAATGCTACAAAGTAAAACTGCTTTCAAAATAGAATTGTTAATAGTTTATTTTTGTAAATTAACATAATGCAAAGTAAATGAACAAAAGAGAAATCAAAATCAAATCAATATTTGGTGTGACCGCCCTTCGCCTTTAGCATCAATTCTAGGTATACTTGCACATAGTTTGTGAAGGCACTGAGAAGGGAGGTTGTTCCAAACATTTTGGAGAACTAACCACAGATCTGTGAATATAGGCTTGTGCAAATCCTTCTGTATCTTCTTGTAATTCCAGACATACCTGATGATGAGATCAGGTCTCTGTGGGGCCATATCATCACTTTCAGGACTCCTTCTTTACCCTACAGATAGTTCTTAATGACATTGGCTGTATGTTTCCGGTTGTTGTCCTGCTGCAGATTAAATTTTGGAACCTGTCAGATGCCTTCCTAATGGTTTTGCATGATGGATAAGTACCAGTCAGGATTCATAGTCATCAATTCTGAGAAATACTTATGCATCTTGCAATACCATCAGGGAAGCGTCTGATTGGCTCCAAAAGTAATTTGCAGCAAGAAAGAGTCCAAACATACAGCCAATGTCATTAAGAACTATCTTCAGCATAAAGTAGAATCTGGAAGTGGTGATATGGCCTCCACAGAGCCCTGATCTCAACAACATCGAGACTGTCTGGGATCACATGAAGAGACAGAAGTATTTGCATAAGACTACAGCCACAGATCTGTGGTTATTTCTCTGAGATGTTTGGAACAACCTCTCTGCGAAGTTCCGTCAAAACCTGTGTAAGTGTACCTAGAAGAATTGATGTTGTTTTTAAAGACAAATGGCAGAAAATATTTGATTTAGGTTTTTCTTTATTCACTAATTTTTCATGAAATTTTGATAAAAATGAAGGTTTAACACTTCTATATTTGAAATCATTCTTACTTTGCAGCATTTTATTTACACCTGCCTAAGACTTTTGCACAATACTGTAGATATGTATATATATATATATATATATATATATATATATATATGTATATGCGGGAATTCTGAAATTCTGTATATGTGAGCAATATCTTGCAGATAAACTTACATCAGGTCTTCATCGTCATAAGTCCTGTTAGTCACAGAATAGAGAAGACAGTGAGAAGCCGACACACAGCAGATGTTCATTACTACTATTGGGATATAGTGGATTGTGGTGTAAATCCATCAAGGAAAATTCTGTTATTTATTAATCTCCTTCCAGCAATTATACAGTCAGTCATCATTGTGTCTGAGGCTACATTCACACCACATTCGGGGCTTATATCTGGCAGGACAGGCTAATATGATCATAGGATCTCAATGAACCCTGACCAAATATATCCAAAAGTGCAGTGTTTTGTGACATGTTTGCCTATAATGGGCTATGGGCACCGACAATGGTGGTTCACAGAGTTCACATTTACAATGAAGATTTACTCACCTGATTTCTGGTTCCTCATCTGAAAATAGAAATATTTCATATTAAAATGAGATTTGTACAAGTAATTATATGAAAATAGGAATAAAGCTAAAAGTCCGTCATCATGTTCCCCATGATCCTTGGTAATCACTGAGCTCTGGATCATATGATGATATTGTGTCTCCATTTTACCATCGATATTATGGAGATCAGACCATCGGACGCCACATGACAGCGTATTCTCTCCTAGACACATTAGTTGGCGTCACTTCTCAATATGGCGCCATTTATATCCAGGAGGAGCAGGTGCTCATGTGTCTCCATACAGGATCTATAGGTAGCGCCATCTGCAGGAGGCCTATTGTGATGTTGGGAAATGATGAATATTCCTGCATCATAAAGTTTCAATCTAATCCAGGGATTTGATCAGCACAACTATAATGGGGAATGTATTTAACTTTAATATGAATCTTCCACTTTAAAAAAAACACAATGGGGGCGATGAAGTAAATATACGACAAGGGAAATGTGTCGGTAGAAGATGTGAAACTTGGAAACTATGAAGATCAGGAATTATATGATGGCAGAACTCACCCTGTACTCCGGTCACTGCCGCCTGGAATAATAACAGAGTCAGCAGAGAATATCATGCATCTCGTGGCAGAATATTATAGAAAAGTCCGATTACCTTGATGTTACATGGCGTCTGCAGCTCCTTTATGTACTTAGATGCTGGAATCTGTACATGTAAGAAACACCATGTCATCTCCAGACCTAGAACGTGACGTCCATCTATATCCATCTGATCTACTGGACGTATGTGATGATGTAGGGGCGAGAACACTGGGGTCACAGGCAGAGGAGGCCTCTGTATAAGAACAATATATGGGCCCTGTGCAGCCCGATAGCTCCTCATAATGCACAATTCCACCTGCTTTGGAGGAGGTAGTGGCCCCCATTACCTCCTGGGCCCCTGGTTGCTCCAATGATATGTCCGCCCCTGGGTTAGAAGTAAAATGCCCTCATGTTTGTTAGATCCGCTCTCGGGGTCTTTGTATATCAGGAGGAGGATTGGAGAGCAGATAGGAGAGAGGAACGTTTCCTCCTACAAATCATTAGGGAATGTCTCTCTTCTTCCATGAGCCGTGGGCCGGTCCTTCATTAGGTCCCATCTTTTTTTTTTTCATGATATAAAAAGGCCTGATTGTTCATGAGTCTCGTATCACAAAGAGAAGAAATGAAATCTAAAGCTTTATTACATCTGCTGGGTGGAGAATCCGCTGTCACACGGGGTTTGGATTCTTTGTCTGCACATTATAAGGACGTCATGATGGCAGTATTTACCCTGGTGTCCACATGCAGGAGGTCCACAAGTGAGAAGCGTAAGGCCGCGTTCAGACAGCCGGATCAGCACATGGGCCAGTCATGAATGTGGCCCTGATTGGCTCCGTGTGCAGCTCCGTGTGCTCCTCTGTGCTGAGCTGCCATCTTGCACACACCATTCTATATAGTAAGCCAGAATAGTGTGTGATGGGATTTTTTATGCATTTTTTTCCACACACCTTGGTCCATGTGGAAAAACGCCCACGTACAATCAGTATATTGACTACAATTGCTCCGTGTGTGATCGTCGTACATACAAACAGTACACCGGCCAATAACACACTTGTCTGAGTGAACACTAAGCTTTTCCTTTATACGTTTTATGCCTTTAGGCTGAATTCACACAATATAAAATATAAATTGTGGAACTGCTGTTACAATCTGCAGGTGTGAGGCCACATTCAGATACGGCGGTGTGTGTCACAGATTATTGGTGAGGATTTTAAGGTTGGTTTGTGACAATTTACAGTACAAAGAAAATGACGGCACTTCCACTACAAAAACTAGGTGTGAACAGGTGCTTACTAAGAGCAGCTACCTCCATATATAATGAACAAATAAAGTAGCACACTGTAACACTGAGTATATAGATGTGAAATATGAAATATGAATAGCATAACCGCTGTAAAAAATAGAAATGAAAAATGTTTTGAAAAATTTTTTTAGCGCATAAAATATGAAGTATGGAAAATGAATAGCATTACTGCTGTAAATAAATGAGAAATCTTAGCGCATAAATTGGCCAATTCATGTGTACCTGACAGCCGCGGTAAGGCGTTTCTCGATGTCAGGACCTACCAATGTGAATACCTCTCTAAGAGACCTCCGTCTGCTTATGTGTGGGAAAGACAGACCTTGATGCATTTAAAACCACCTGCGGCATGGGGGTGGGGGTGGAGTGCTCTGTCAACGCTAAATCTAGTAACAAAGAAAAGTAGCACACTGTAACACTGAGTATATAGATGTCTTTCTTTGTTACTAGATTTAGCGTTGACAGAGCACTCCACCCCCACCCCCATGCCGCAGGTGGTTTTAAATGCATCAGGATCTGTCTTTCCCACACATAAGCAGACGGAGGTCTCTTAGAGAGGTATTCACATTGGTAGGTCCTGACATCGAGAAACGCCTTACCGCGGCTGTCAGGTACACATGAATTGGCCAATTTATGCTCTAAGATTTCTCATTTATTTACAGCAGTAATGCTATTCATTTTCCATACTTCATATTTTATGCGCTAAAAAAATTTTTCAAAACATTTTTCATTTCTATTTTTTACAGCGGTTATGCTATTCATATTTCATATTTCACATCTATATACTCAGTGTTACAGTGTGCTACTTTATTTGTTCATTATATATGGAGGTAGCTACTCTTAGTAAGCACCTGTTCACACCTAGTTTTTGTAGTGGAAGTGCCGTCATTTTCTTTGTTACTAGATTTAGCGTTGACAGAGCACTCCACCCCCACCCCCATGCCGCAGTTGGTTTTAAATGCATCAAGATCTGTCTTTCCCACACATAAGCAGACGGAGGTCTCTTAGAGAGGTATTCACATTGGTAGGTCCTGACATCGAGAAACGCCTTACCACGGCTGTCAGGTACACATGAATTGGCCAATTTATGCGCTAAGATTTCTCATTTACTTACAGCAGTAATGCTATTCATTTTCCATACTTCATATTTTATGCGCTAAAAAAAATTTTCAAAACATTTTTCATTTCTATTTTTTACAGCAGTTATGCTACTTTATTTGTTCAATTTACAGTACAAGACATGGGCGGAAAAATCTGCGTAGTGTCCTGAGGAAGCCATGTAAGGGGGCGAAACCACCGCAAATCTGTGGCAAATTCTGTAGTAGAAGAAATCATCTGAGCTGTCGTGTCTGAACCCGGCCTTACATGTGCACAACTTTGTGGATTTTGATACAATGAAGAATTTCTACAGATGTTGAAGGTCTGGAGGATTCCTACAATCCGCTGTGGATTTTTACGCTCTTTCACAATGTGATTTGTGTAGAGATCAGCGGATCGATCTGTAACAAATTTAATTAGTTATGAATTTCCCTTAAATTTTGGATTCTGGTGGATTAGAAATTTTCGGGATTCAGTTTGGTCAATCAAAAACTTATCCAGTCGGCTGCCATTTTGCTGGATTTTTTGAGGGTTGGGTAGGGATTAAAATAAACAATAGTCACTTTTCTTCATCTGTTCTTATGCCACCTCCGCTGCCACCACAGATCCCCAGTCCTCCATGCCGGTTCATCTGTCCTTCCAGGGAAGACAACAGAGGCAGCAGAAGAACAGGTGAGGAAGAGTGAGAATAAAGATATATTTTTTTAACCCCTTCCCTCAGGGAAACCGGTGCAGAATTTGTTCTAATTTGGCTGACAACTTTGGATGGGTCCAAATCTACCCCACCTACTGAATTTGAGCGAATCTGTCCAAATTGTATTTTCGAAGATTTGCTCGTCTTCGCCAGTATTGTTTACATTAAAAATTGCTTGTGTGAATTCAGTCTTACAGTATGATCTCTACATTGTAGCTTGGGTCTATTATCTCCATGGCACACCTGCGCGTTACCAACTATTGGTGCATCTTGTAACACTTCCACTAATAATGTATTTATTTATTTTACTCATTTATATAGCGCCATTATTTCCACAGCCCTATACAGATATCATCATCGCTGTCCCCATTGGGGCTCACAATCTACATTCCCTATCAGTATGTCTTTGGAGTGTGGGAGAAAACCGGAGAACCCGGAGGAAACTCACGCAAACACGGGGAGAACATACAATCTCCTTGCAGATGTTCTTGGAGGGATTTGAACCAAGGACCCCAGCGCTGCAAGGCCACCATGCTGCCCACAATAATAATGTATATACTGTAATAATGTATATGTTAGGTTTTTAACATCAGAAGTTATATACTCTGAACCAGTCATACTGGTATAAGTTGGGAAAGGTCTTGAGTCAGGACCAGGTTCCAGTATAAAGTCAGGACCAGGTTCCAGTATAAAGTCAGGACCAGGTTCCAGTATAAAGTCAGGACCAGGTTCATGCTTTGTGTGTGTAGTCTGCTTTCCCTTTATATCTCCCCATCTATGGATACATAGAGCACATAACAGCCGCAGTGTGAGAGCCCGGACACACGGCACACACTGAGCGCACATCATTGGTCAGGTGCACCGCCATGCCTCAACTAAGCCCCGCCCACTTCAGGGAAGATGTGAAAATGACAGTTGGAAATAACTGACGTGAATGTACTGATAGATCCCGTCCTCCAGATCTCATCCCTCCGGCTATAATCTCTCGTATTGTGTTCTGTACCAGAAAGGAATTACCTGGATTATACTCTGTGCACTACATGACTGTTTATTCCATTATCCTAATTCCCCACCTCCACCGCCCCCTCCTTGTTCTCCCCCAATTCTATATTTCAAGGTAACTACTGACATACCCAATTAGGAAAAAAAAGTGGATAGTCCATGTCCAAATTTTGGACCGTCCGTATCCACTTGTCGCTCTCCTCTTACTCCTCAAACACTGGTACAAATCAAATAGCAAAGAAAAAAACACCTAGAAATAAGAGGAGAGGAAACATGACATGGAGGAGAGATGTCAAGTAGATGGGAAGTAACAAAATATAACAGGAGGCGATGACGGGCACTTACTATCCAACTCCAACCGAAACCCTCAAATCAGTGTCCGGTCGGCGGCTGCTTATATAGCGTTCCATCATGATGTCATGGGGAGACGAGGCTGTGACATCAGCAGCCGTATGGCTTTATATTTAAAGCGATAGCGTCCATATAATTCAATATCACTGAAATAAACTCTAATTTTGTTTACTTTTTTGGGTTCCTAAATGTTGGTGATTATTAATGCCGTACCGTAGGGTGGGGAGGATATAGGTATACAGAGAGATGTAATAAATAGTATAAAGGTATGATAGAATAAATTGCACAACACATGTTATCAATGTGAATCAAATGTGGTTTAAATGTAGAAGTTTGTTTAAAATGATATCTAGAAAAGTCTTAGTCCTAAGACAGAACGATTTAATAAAACTTTTAACATGAATTGTGCAGCTTCTGTGTTTTTTTCTAGTATTATTTGATATAAATATTTTTTCCAAACCCAAATTGCTTATTTTTTCATAGGTTGTTAAGACATATATCTATGCTCTCCGGAACAGAACTTTTTAATAAGGTGAATGTTGAAATATGTGTATAGCTCACCCTATAAAAGTTTTGTAGACAAGTTTCCCCCATAGAACGTTATTTCTGTTTTTCTTTTTATCATCTTCTTTCTGAAATGCCTAAAATTAAGCAGGTTCGTCCTCTTAAAAGTGTAAGTCCTCAAATTTAATATTGATGATTTGAGCTCTGCAGTCTTCTGTATCAGCTGAATTGTCCGGGTGTTATGGATGACTTAACCTAAGGATAATCATCACTAATATTAAAGTTACTGAAAACTTTCTAACTATAAGCAGAGTGGTGAACCATCTCTCTGTCAATTCCATGTACCTAATAACATAGTGCCCTTTGTCCAGCATTTCACTTTACAATTGGACCAATAATTGTCCTAAAATAACAAAAAAATTATACCTACCAGACCCCCGCCATTCCTCTGCTCTGCTTCCTGCGTCTCCCACCAGTTTCTTTCCTACTCGTCCAGCAGGGGACATCACATGATGGCTGCAGATAACCAACAATTACTGGTTGACTGCAGCGGTGATGTTCCATGTGAGCTACAATAAATATTCTTCTAGCTCTCCTTTCAAGCTCAGATGGAATATCACCACTGCAGTCAATCATTGACAGTCCTAACTGGAAGAGGAAATGAGACTGGCAGGGGACACCGCAACGATGCGGAAAAATGGTCATGGTCCAATAGGTTTGTGCGTTTTTTTGTTTCTGTTTTTTAATTTAAGGTCAACCATGGGCCCATTTCCATATAAATGTCCCTCTTTTTGACTGGAGAGATTTTCCTGAATATGTTTACGATATTGTTTCAGAAAGCACAATGGGACATATGTGTCAAGCTAAATGTGCCAAAAATCTGACCCACTGACTGCACCCAAAATCTCTCATTCATGACTTGCCGAAATTGTGCATCATGTTTCTGCCACAAAGGAAGCCAACTAACAGAAGGAGCAAACTTAACCTAGACAGTCTTAAAATTAGATTTATCAGACATAATGAACCACTTTGATAAATCCGTCACATTTTAAGTCTGTGTAGTCTAAGCTTGTACTAAGAATACATTTTAATAACTATGACTTAATGTGTATATTATTTCATGAATTGATATACGTAAAGAGTGTCTGAACTCTCATGAAAATGGATCTTTCACCAACTGAACCACGAGTGCCCCTTTTTGACCATTCAGGACATTTGCGGGGCTGTATTGATGTACATTTCACTGATGACTTTTGATTCATTTTTACACTGGTTCAGAGGACTATCACTGATACTCTGTGACAGTCTAGATCAGTGTTTCCCAAGCTCCAGTCCTCACGGCCCCCAACACGTCATGTGTTCAGGATCTCTTTAGTATTGCACAGGTGATGGAATTATTATTAAGGGATCAGAAATTGCAACAGGTTCTCTCACCTGTACAATAATATGGGGGGAGATACCACCAGCGCAGCTGCTCAGGAGGCCCAGAGCCAGCGGCAGCATCAACACTAAGAGGAGAGGAAGGGGGCCTGTACCTCAGTCATTTGCCGTAAGCAGTGGTGTACCGCCAATGGCGGCAGGCAGGGGCGGGCTGGGCCGGTGGGCAAATGCCCCCCAGGCCGCTCACCCAGAAACTGTCCAGGGCCGGCCGCCTGCTCTGTAATGTAATAGAAATGGCCACACACAGCAAACTGCTCTATGTCTGCTTTGATGCAGCCCGGCCAGGGCAGACACACACACACAAGGGGCCGCACACAGTGAATGGTGGATGTCCGTGTCTGCTGTACTATGATGCGGCCCTGCACCTGTAATGTGTGTGTCAGTGCACCGGCCCGGCCACATCACAGTACAGCAGACACGGCCGCCCACCGTTCACTGTGCATGGCCATGTCTGTCTGGTATAATTGACGTCACTGAGAGACTGAGAGCGCCCTGCGCTGCCTCCTTCCCGCCGAAGAGGATCTTCATCTTCAATCAACATGTGGGCCAGACCGGAGACAGACACAAGCCAGGAGATGTGATGTCCCCGATCCTCAAGTAAAAGCACCCCAATATGTGTGTATGTTTGTGTGTGCATATGATTGTGTACGGCTATTTATGTATGTGTATATTTATATTATTATTATTTATCATTATAGCGCCATTTATTCCATGGCGCTTTACATGTGAAAAAGGGGTATACATAGCAAAAACATTTACATAATCTTAACAAAACAAGTTAGCGACTGGTACAGGAGGAGAGAGGTCCCTGCCCGCGAGGGCTCCCAATCTACAAGGGATGGTTGGGATACAGTAGATGAGGGTAGAGGAGGTCATGCAGCAATGTGGTGGAGCGATGGTTACTGCTGGTTGTAGGCTTGTCAGAAGAGGTAGGTCTTCATGTTTCTTTTGAAGGTTTCCAAGGTAGGCGAGAGTCTGATGTGTTGGGGTAGAGCGTTCCAGAGTAGGGGGGATGCACAGGAGAAATCTTGTATGTGATTGTGGGAAGAGGAGATAAGAGGGGAGTAGAGAAGGAGGTCTTGTGAGGATCGGAGGTTGCGTGCTAGTAAGTACCGGGAGACTAGGTCCCAGATGTATGGAGGAGACAGGTTGTGGATGGCTTTGTATGCCAAGGTTAGGGTCTTGAACTTGAGCCTCTGGGCAATGGGGAGCCAGTGAAGGGATTGACAGAGGTGAGAGGCCGGGGAATAGCGGGGGGACAGGTGGAATAGTCGAGTAGCAGAGTTTAGGATAGATTGGAAGGGCGCGAGAGTGTTGGAAGGGAGTTATATGTTTTTGAATGTCTTCAAATATGTGTGTGACTGAATATATATATATCTGTGTACATGTCTGTCTGTGTGTATATATATATATATATATATATGTACATACTCCATCCTGTATGTTTACATGTCCATGTTTCTCGAGTTGTATGTATGTTTGTAAGATGCGTGTATGTGATAGTGTATTGTGGTGTGTGTGTAAAACATTTGTGTATTTAGGGCACAACATTAAATCTCTAAGCACAGGCGGATTATAATGAGGGCAGGCGGATTATAATGAGGGCAATTTGGGCTACCGCCCGGGGCCGAGGCTCTGGGGAGCCCATGGCCAGATTGCCCTCGTTATAATGTTTTGTGCACCATTGGCAGCGCACATATCCCGGCAGGGAGCTTTCCTGGAGCTTCTCTGCTGATGATGCAGAATAGCAGCGCAGCTCCAGGAGAGCTCAGGTCCCCTGTGTTGTGACGTGTCAGTGTGATGACATTATCAACCGGCGCACACCAGCATGTATGTACCAGAAGTACAAGTGAAGCCTCAGGGACCGGACCAGAGGGCTGGGGGAAAGGGAGCGGGGTAAGTATGTGTTGTTGTTTTTTATTAATATGTGTATGGACTGTGTGAGATCTCATACTACATATAGGTTGCTATGTGGGGGGGATGATACTGTATGTAGGGAGTTATGTGAGGGCTCATACTGTATATAGGGAGCTATGTGCGGGCTCATACCGTATATAGGCAGCTATGTGCGGGCTCATATTGTAGATAGGCAGCTATGTGCAGGCTCATAATGTATATAGGAGGCTATGTGCAGGCTCATAATGTATATAGGGAGCTACGTGCGGGTTCATAATGTATATAGGGAGATATGTGCGGGCTCATACCGTATATAGGCAGCTATGTGCGGGCTCATACCGTATATAGGAGGCTATGTGCAGGCTCATAATGTATATAGGGAGCTATGTGCGGGTTCATAATGTATATAGGGAGATATGTGCGGGTTCATAATGTATATAGGGAGATATGTGCGGGCTCATACCATATATAGGCAGCTATGTGCGGACTCATACCGTATATAGGAGGCAATGTGGGGGCTCAAATTGTATATAGGCAGCTATGTGCGGGCTCAAACCGTATATAGGCGGCTATGTGCGGGCTCACACCGTATATAGGAGGCTATGTGCGGGCTCATAATGTATATAGGAGGCTATGTGCAGGCTCATAATGTATATAGTAGGCCATGTGCGGGTTCATAATGTATGTAGGCAGCTATGGGAGGGCTCATACTGTATATAGGAGGCAATGTGGGGGCTCATACTGTATATAGTCAGCTACAGTACAGACCAAAAGTTTGGACACACCTTCTCATTTAAAGATTTTTCTGTATTTTCATCACTATGAAAATTGTACATTCACACTGAAGGCATCAAAACTTTTTTGTTAAGTATATAATTCCACATGTGTTAACAACAAAAAAGTGTGAAACAACTGAAAATATGTCTTATATTCTAGGTTCTTCAAAGTAGCCACCTTTTGCTTTGATGACTGCTTTGCACACTCTTGGCATTCTCTTGATGAGCTTCAAGAAGTAGTCACCGGAAATGGTTTTCACTTCACAGGTGTGCCCTGTCAGGTTTAATAAGTGGGATTTCTATCTCTCAATGTTAAATTAACCTACCCTTAAAATTATAGACTGTTCATGTCTTTGTCAGTGGGCAAACTTACAAAAACAGCAATGGATCAAATACTTTTTCCTCCACTAGCCTGTTACCTACTGCGCTGTGGTTGCCCGCAGGCTGAAATGTGCCAGCCAGCCCCTGTACACATAACAAGAATTCACACGCAACTCCATGATTTAAATATATTCCCTCTTTTGCCATACCTGCGTGAGAAAATTAGAATATGCAGAGCCCTCCTTCTGTCAGTAGTTGGGAGAATCAATGTCATTAAAATGATACAAGAATTTAGTGAGTTCTGTATTCTGGAACATTCGGCCTCCATAGTCCCACAAAAGATCTTTGCCATGATCAACTCCCATTTAGCATCCTTCATACAGGGCTCAAACAGAACCTGACCGCTCTTCAGAGGCCCAGGAATGAGACAGCGGTGGCACTCCCGGTCTTCTTATCTTCTTGTTAGCTGGCCAACTTTGCTTCCTACAACACTTTATTATCAGATCATCGTTTGCCTAATTCTGAACACCACCTTGTGCACTGAGTGTTCAGAGTCTATTGGGGGGGACCTTGGAGGCATCAGAGCGATACACACGCTCCTTCTTGCCAATTCACAGACTTGCGGTTCAAGAGGAGAGGGCCACCAAAAAGATTTTTAAATTCAATGACATACAGTTAGGTCCAGAAATATTTGGACATTGACCGTATCTTCATGATTTGGGCTCTGCATGCCAATACTTTTGATTTAAAATTAAACAACTGATATGCAATTCAATTGTAGACTTTCTAGTTTAATTAAAGAGGTTGCACAAAAATATTCTGTGAAACATTTAGGAACTGCAATCATTTTTCTACAAAGACTCCTTATTTTAGGAGCTCAAAAGTAATTGGACAAGTTATCTTTACCATAAATAAAATGTTCATTTTTAATACTTTGTAGAGAATCCTTTGCAGGCAATGACTGCCTGAAGTCTGGAAGCCATGGATGTCACCAAATGTGGGGTTTTGACCTTTGTGATGCTTTTCCAGGCCTTTACTCCAGCTGACTTCTGTTGTTTATGGGCCTTTCTGCCTAAAGATTTGTCATAAGCATGTGACATGCATGCTCGATGTGGTTGAGATCTGGCGATTGACTCGACCATTGCAGAATATTCCACTTCTTTGCCTTAAAAATTCCCTGGATTGCTTTCGCAGTATGTTTTGGGTCACAGTCCATCTGTACTGTGAAGCGCCGTCCAATCAACCTTGCTGCATTTGGTTGAATCTGAGCAGAGAGTATAGTCCTGTATACTTCAGAATTCATCTGGCTGCTTTTGTCTTCGGTCACATCATCAATAAACACTAGTAACCCAGCGCCATTGGAAGCCATGCATGCCCATTCTATCACACTGTCTCCACCATGTTTTACAGAGGATGTGGTGTGCTTTGGATCTTGAGCCGCTCCAAGTCTTCTCCACACTTTCTTCTTCCCATAATTCTGGTACAGGTTGATCTTAGTTTCATCTGTCCAAAAAAATGCTTTACCAAACTGGGCTGGCTTCTTTAGATGTTTTTTTTTTAATAACGTCTAATATGGCCTTTCTATTTATAAGGCTGATTAATGGTTTGCACCTTGTGATGAACCCTTTATATTTGCTCTCATGAAGACATCTCTTTATGGTAGACGTAGATACTGAAACACCTACTACCAGGACAGTATTCTTCACTTGGGTGGATGCAGTGAAAGGGTTTTGCGATCATCCACCACTGTTGTCTTCTGTGGATGTCCAAGCCTTTTGGAGTTCCCAAGCTCATCAGTGCGCTCTTTTTTTGCAGAGTGTACCAAACCATTGATTTGGTTACTCCTTAGATTCCTGCAATCTCCCTGATTGATTTCTTCATTTTTTCAGCCTTATGTTGTTCTATTTTTCTTTTATTGAGAGTTCTTTTGACCGCATGTTGTGGATTCACAGCATCATCTGCCAAATGCAGATACAACACCTAGAATCAGCTCTAGACATTTTACCTGCTTAGTTGATGATGGATTAATGAGGGAATAACCCATGCAGTCCATTAAGGAGCTTTTGGGATTATTGTCCAATTACTTTTGGTCCTTTTAAAAAGAGGCAACTACATATTAAAAAGCTGTAATTCCTAAACCCTTTTCCCTCACTCCAATTAGGATGTGAATACCCTCAAATTAAAGTCTGTACTTTAAGCCCATTCTGATTATATAACTGTAACTTGAATACTTTTTGGTAAACAACTAAAATGCCAAAACTTGTCACTGTCCAAATATTTTTGGACCCAACTGTAGTAGCCGAGTCCTCTTATGGCATAACAGTGCTCTTCCCGCATTGCTACACTCCCAAGATGATCAGTTTTGGTTGAACTTCGGGATCAAGACACGCACAGGTCTATACCCAGGGTGTTCTTGTTTCCTTTGAGCAATGTAAACAGCTCCATCACGTCCCCAGACATGCTTTAAGTATCAGCAATGAAGGCATGCACTAATTACCAAGTTTCCAGACATTGGAATTTCTTCTCATATCTTCATACCCTCTGATACGGATTCTAAGGAGCCAGGGATCCAAGGGGATGATCACCTTTTTACACACCCAGTTACGAAAGCAGGAGATGCTCCTCACCATTGTTGGTTGAGGCCAAATGGAGAACAATAATACCCTCCCTTATCAGAGGAGGATTGGAGTGAGGCCTTGACCTCTCCACAATATGTTTCACCAGCATCTAACAAGCTCTTCCAAATGTATATAGCCCATCAATGCTACCTGACACCCAGCAGTTTATATAAAATAGGTAGATCCACCACTACAGCTTGCCATAAGAGAGGGGAAGAGGCAGCAGATTTTATACACCTGATGTGGTACTGCCATCCTATTGCAGACTTTTGGAAAGAAGTCATAGCTGCAGGAATTAAGTAACGTCATAGATAGACCATTATTTTAATCTTTAAAGATTCCATAATAACAGGGTCTGTACCACAGGACTGGCGTATAGCAAATGTGGTGCCAATATTCAAAAAGGGGACAAAAACTGAACTTGGAAATTATAGGCCGGTAAGCTTAACCTCTACTGTGGGTAAAATCCTGGAGGGTTTCCTAAGAGATGCTATACTAGAGTATCTGAAGAAGAATAACCTCATGACCCAACATCAACATGGGTTTACGAGGGACCGTTCCTGTCAAACTAATCTGATCAGTTTTTATGAGGAGGCAAGTTCCAGACTGGACCAAGGAAATGCAGTGGATGTTGTGTATATGGACTTTTCTAAAGCTTTTGATAAGGTTCCACACAAAAGGTTGATACATAAAATGAGAACAATGGGGATAGGGGAAAATATATGTAAGTGGGTTAAGAACTGGCTCAGTGATAGGAAACAAAGGGTGGTTATTAATGGAAAACACTCAGACTGGGTCTCAGTTAACAGTGGGGTACCACAGGGGTCAGTATTGGGCCCGCTTCCTTTTAACATTTTTTAATGACCTTGTAGGGGGCATACAGAGTAATATTTCAGTATTTGCAGATGACACTAAACTCTGCAGGGTAATCAATACAGAGGAGGACAATTTTATATTACAGGAGGATCTATGTAAACTAGAAGTTTGGGCTGATAAATGGCAAATGAGCTTTAATGGGGATAAATGTAAGGTAATGCACTTGGGCAGAGGAAATAAAATGTATAATTATATGCTTAATTGTAAAACACTGGGCAAAACTAACTGAAAAAGACCTGGGTGTATTGGTGGACGACAAGCTCACGTTTAGTGGCAAGTGTCAGGCAGCTGCTGCAAAGGCAAATAAAATAATGGGATGCATTAAAAGAGGCATAGATGCTCATGAGGAGAACATAGTTTTACCTCTATACAAGTCACTAGTGCGACCACACTTAGAATACTGTGTACAGTTCTGATCTCCGGTGTATAAGAAAGACATAGCTGAACTAGAGAGGGTGCAGAGAAGAGCGACCAAGGTTATTATTAGGGGACTGGGGGGTCTGTAATACCAAGACAGTTTATTACACTTGGGGTTATTTAGTTTGGAAAAACGAAGGCTTAGGGGTGATCTTATTACTATGTACAAGTATATCAGGGGACAGTACAAAGACCTGTCTACTGATCTTTTTATTCTGAGGCCTGAGACTGGGACAAGGGGTCATCTTCTAAGTCTGGAGGAAAGAAGGTTTAATCATAATCACAGACGGGGATTCTTTACTGTAAGAGCAGTGAGACTATGGACCTCTCTGCCGCATGATGTTGTAATGAGTGATTCACTACTAAAATTTAAGAAGGGCATGGATGCCTTTCTTGTAAAGTATAATATTACAGGTTATAAATACTAGATTCCTTGATAGGGCGTTGATCCAGGGAACTAATCTGATTGCCGTATGTGGAGTCAGGAAGGAATTTTTTTTCACCAATGTGGAGCTTAGTGTTTGCCATGTTTTTTTTGGCTTCCTCCGGATCAACATGTTAGGCTATGGGGTGAACTAGATGGACTTAGTCTTCCTTCAACCTTAAAAACTATGTTACTATGTTACCCTCATCGAGGTCATACAATCCCCTCTACCACCTCTGCCCCAAAGTGTGTTTATTAGCAATCCTTGGTGAGACCACCTGGCCTCAGCACCCTGTCACTCTTCTTAGGGGAACATTGTTTTTTGCTCGTAAAGCTATCACCATGAGATGGATGGATAGAAGATCCCCAAGAAAATCACACTGAGTGAATATGGTAAATATTGCAACTTCCTATGAGAGGTGGCATATAAGATCAGACATGGTCCTCAAAAAAAATTTGATAAGGTATGGAAAGCTTGGTTTGACTCCCCTTTGACTTATATTAGGCCCCAAGTGATGAGAAGTATTCTCTCATAATAAAGTATGTGATATTTGGTGCCTGACTTGGGTGTCTCATACTTTTTGTTGACCCTTGGTGTGTCAAGGGCAAGGTTAAATATGTCAGACAGTATTAATGAGCAATGAGAAATGCAGCTTGTTCTATGCTGTAACCTTATTACATTGTATAATCCTCAATTAAATGAGTTTAGACAACAAAAATATGTAGCGGGCCCCTATGAAGAACGATAGCTAGATCTGACCTACTTTCATGCTCACTGCAGATCTTCAACTCTTAAAAAGGAAAGTAATGGATGGTACAAAGCAATACTGTGCCCCGGGCCCCACAGAAAGGCACATACCAGAATCAAAGTAGCCTATTTAAGTGAATGACACCAAAAATAATAAAAAAAGCTGCACAATGCATGAGCTGCAGACATGCAGAACCCCTTAATAAAAGCTGCAGACACTACGACGCAGAGTTTAGATGGTTTTCCTTAAGACGTTTTATTATTCAGTTATCGATAATCATCATCTTAAAAGCAGAATGTACAGACACGATTTGCCATAATTTCATAGGAGGTCTCCTTACTTGTAGAAGTCGCATTGGTTCTGATGTCACCAAGAATTCAGAATCCGCCTCATGTGATAAAGAAAAATTATTTTTTTAATCAACCAGCCATCCAGGAAAAATGCCTGAGGCTCCTGTGTGCATCACCATGCTTACTGCCTCCTAACAGTATGGTGAGAGATGACCAATAAGCATTAATGAGATTTGAGGATTTTTCAAAATCTGCCCTAAAAAGTGATGACGCCCCTTCCATCAGTCACTTGAGAGCTGCAGCCGATCACTAACCTCAGATGTGGCATATGCAATGACAGGGCGGCGGCTGGAGTGACAAGAGATTCAAAAAACATATTTGGGAAAGTTCCAGAATTTTTTTTTAAAAAGGTTGCTCCAGATATAGAAAATAAGGAATAGGACAGGTGCCTGTCAGTATGTGAGGTACGAAGCTCCGCTGCTGTGACCTCGACAGCTTCAGAGTCTAGGTTATATCCAGGTCACAGCAGCGGAGCTTCGTACCGAACATGCTCAGACACCAGTCCTATTAATATTCTAGGAAAGGCGTCTGTCATTGTAACGAAAACGATGGCCATTTCAGTGTACTAGATCGATTACCTACTTATTGTTATTTGTCAATTAAGGATATTTGGAATTTACTTATAACATCCGGTTTCATTCTTTTTTTGGATTTCCAGAAAATCCCTTTAAATGTCCATTTTCGATCAGCTTTCTTCAAAAACACATTGCACAAGATCCCCATGTATAACTTGCAAATATGCCAACGATAATAAAGTGAAGATAGTTAATTCGGTATACAACGTTAGCCCTGTCTAAGTTAGAAACAGTTTGTTTTATGTAGAAAATGGCGCTTACAGCTCGGTATAACACATTATTAGTGCACTGCGGTCAGTAGGAATTTGGTATAGGTGAGAATCGGCTTCTGGTGTGTAATACAGTCCTCTCTCTACATAGTCTGCGCTGAATACTGATGCCTCAGGGCCATGGCAGGAATGCTGACCTTATTCCCAACGTCTGATCGCGGGAAGGATTGCAACACGTCTTCTAGCAATTCCTCCAAGTGTCATTTATTGTCACTCCTGACAGTGGAGCGGTGGCTGATGCTGTCCGTGTACGGCCCCCGCTCCTCTGCGGTCACTTCCAATAATGTTCAGTAATCGTATATAAAAAAAAAAAAAAAAAAAAATGAATGCAAATAAGGAGTGCTATGAAAGAGAATCCGGAGAAAATTAAATAAAGTATTTTATTATCTTGTGAACAAATAGAAAACGTCTTTTCTTGCCTAGACATGGGGCACGTGTGATGTCAGGAAGGTGTTAGCTCTCCAGAGCATCCAGGACTTTAATGATCTGTTGCTTAATGGCTTTGGTTGCGTCTCCTGCATTTGGAATTAAATACCTGGGTGGAAAAAAAAACACATAAAAGGGTGAGCGAGAAAAGAATACGAGGGCTCGAACACATGGCTGTATTACTAATAGGCTTTACCGAGTCATATCCTGGCTGCCATAGAGGTGCACCATACTTCTGCAGGCCTACAATTTTGTGCTGACGTTTTGCTTGGTGTGCCGTATGTATGGAGGCATCTTCCTCTAGATCACAAATGTCAAACTTCGGCCCGTGGGCCAAATCTAGCCCGCAGGGTGGTTTTATTTGGCGCTAGACACCAGAACCACCACCCCCTATCTGGGGTCCATTATTCTGTATGCAGGACTATGTGGGGCCCATTATTTTGTATGGAGGACTATGTTAGGCCCAATGTACCATATACTGGTTGGCCCACGACTTTGTCCATGTTTTTCATTTTTGCCCTCTGTGTGTTTGAGTTTGACATCCCCGCTTTAGATGTTCGGCAATCTCCATACTCAATAACGGGACAAGCTCCTCCTGTAAGATTTGTGCCTGTGCATGATCCCTAAAAAAGGGTCGTCCACTGATAGACAATCCCTTATTACTGGTCCCAGGGTGCTCATCTGGGAAATAGTTTATTCCTCCCTCTCAGATGAGAACACAAAAACTCTGGGGGAATCGTGCATCTTTGTTATAGGCGGGGACTGGGAATAGCCATCCGCCATCTGCAATGATGCACCATTATAGTCCCCTGAACGCTGCAGCCAATTATAGAAGAACCCAGACGCCAAGGCTTTTTGTGCCATCGGGAGTGGCTTGTGCTGGATCCATGTGGTTAATTTGGCAGATTATTATTTTCACCACATCTATGCCCCCAAGTAAAAAATTTTATTTAGGCTGGACAACCCCTTAAATGTGATGAGAAGAAGCCGAAAGGTCACAGGAAATGGAAAGATCCACTTTATATCATGGAGTTCCCTTTTAAGCAATCGCCTAATAAGGTCAGTAACACGGGTAAAAGCCGAATCTACAAAAAAGGAGGTTACCAGATACGGTGGAAAAGATAATCTATGGCCATTAGGGGATGATGTAACACTTACCTCTCCACTGCTAATATTTCCACGCCCGAGGCAATGCTATTTCCATACTTGAACGTGATCAGCTCAGGATGCTTCTTTTTTGACGTGATCTTGACGACGGAGCTGAGCGCCTGCCGTGACTGTATGTAAGCAAATCCCTTTCTAGACTGGATCTCCCGCAAGCAATACATATGGGTTGCAGTTATCAAAAGGTGGCTATAAAAAGAAACATGGAAGAATAATAAAAGTAATTACGCTGCCAAACAGAGGATCAACTTACTGAGGCTTAGTGACAGACCTGAGGAACATATGTCCATTTTCTTTCACTTCGTGACAGGGAAAATGATGTTTAATGTCGGGCTTGTTTATCCAGGTCTGAATGTTAACGATTTCCTTGCGGTCGTCATCAGATATGGAGGAGCTGTCAATCTCATCTGAAACGATGTCATGGCAATTATTATAAAAGTCTAAAATGCTTCAAAAATGTACATAAAAGTAACAGACACTGACAATTTTCACCCATCCCAGGAATTGGCTAGGTCACAGTGGTATCCTAGACATGTTTTCACTACTTAAAAGGAATCTGTCACCACGTTTTTACCACCTAATCTGTGAGCAGCATAATGTAAAGACAGAGACCCCGATTCCAGGGATATGTCAATTACTGGGCTGCTTGCAGCAGCTTGGATAAAATCACGGTTTTAAATCAGCAGGAGATCATCACTAGAGGACTAGTAAACCTGCTGCCATGAAGTCCAACCCCGCCCCCAAAACTGATGTGGGCAGGGTTATACAGGGCTCAGCATTCAGAGCACTGCTAGATCTGCAGAAGAGAAAACAGGGATATTATCAAAACTACAGCAAACAGACCAATAACTGATACATCACTGGAATCTGTGTCTCTGCCCCTACAATTTGCCGTGCTCAAAAGTGGTAGCAAAAATCTTGTGACAGATTTAAAAAAGAAACCTACTTAGGTATAATGAGCAAACACCATCTTCAAGAGTCCGTCGGAACCGCCAAGTTTTTCAAGGCTAAAACGCTTTAGAAAAATGTCAGTGGTCGTTTTCCTAAAGAGTCTTTTTCAGCGTCTTTTCTGACATTGTGGCGACTCCACTGCTGCCGTCTTTTTCTAAAGATTCAAATATATAGAGCGGGCGACTTCCAGATTTATAATGAACATTTTACTTTGTTTAACCGCTTCAAGGTTTCAGAATCCTGAAGCAGTTAAGAAAAATGGTGACATAGGACTGAACACGTGCACAGCATTGCCGTTTTGACACTGCTGTGCATTATGTTTAATTTTTGGTGGTGCTTTATGAGGCTGATTTTAGGCGGAATCCATCTAAAAAGGAAAAAAGTGATGTGCAATCACTAATTGTGATATAAAGTCCAGACAATCAACAGATCACATTGCTGGATTTCATGGGCTTGAGCCCTCAAACCCTTACAACAATCTAGTGTACAGTGCGCCAAGGTAATGTCACTTTGCTTAGGATGTTGTGTCATGAATTTCCAAGAACTGAAATCTCTAGGCAGACTTTTTTTTTTTTTTACTGCTTCTCTAGTAAAGTAATTGTATGGCCCGAGCTCATATGATCTACTAATGTGGCATGTTAAAAGATCATGGGGTTTTCCAATGTCTTAAAAAAACAACAACTAAAAAGTAAAATGTAAAAACAACTAGGTGGTCCAGAACTGACATTTCGATGGTCCTCTTGTTTTTTCTCTTTACAAGCAGACAGCAATTAACCGCTGCAGTCAATCACAAGCTGCCAATGGCCAATGTACTACTGCCATCATGATCGCTTGTAAACATTGGGCTCAATTCATCAAGACGGACGTTGTTCATGGGAGTGTGCTGGAGTCTGTCACCTTGTGTGCCAGGCCAGAAACATCACTCCAGGCAGGTGATGGAATGAGATTTCTGGAGTAGGAAACGCCACGACTCTTCATGAATTAGACACGCTATGGCGTTCCGTCCCCGCCACATCCCCGGCCGCCACGTCCCCGCTCCGCCATTTTTGGGAACTCCAAGTTGCGCCAAAATGTTGTGACTTTTCAAAGCTTTTACTCCAGAATTCCAGTGTGAAAGCTTTGATTAATTGCACCGGCAGAACGGGAAGAGCATCAGCGATGAATCGGCAGGCAAAAGAAAACCTGAATATAGTTTTTTTTTCTGTTTCATTTTAACTGAATTTCCCCTTTAAAAAGCTACACACAGCGGATAATACAAATATACATAATAGAAAACTAGCTGGTATTGTAAATATTTCATACCCGTGTCATATTCTTCTTCATCCCCAATACTAAACACTGGCTTTACACCCCGATACGGCTTCCCCACTCTGTCGCTGCTGCTCACGTGACTGCAGGATTCAGACAAGAAAAAGTTGATTTAATTAAAACTAAAATAGAAAATAAACAAAAACTCATGCAGGAGATACGAGCGCTGTGCTGTGAGCGAGGCCCCGCGGAGAAGAGTTCTGTTAGGCAGCGGTCACATAAAAGCATTAAACTGCAGGAAACGGCACTCGAAAAAAGTCCGTGCAAGAGCCAGAATGTTACTAGCAAAACGCTCCAAGCTGTAAGTAAATGATGGTGAAGTTACCTCCTCTAACATCCTGACAAGCAGTTGCTGTATTTTCTGTCTCTTGTATACATAGTACATTATGGCAAAATGTAGGGAAAAAAAAAAAATAGGATTCCTGCAAAGTCAAGTTTCCCCAAGGATGAAGCAACATATCGATCGCTAGTGGACAAGTAGCTGCACTGACGCAACTGTCCAGGAATGAGCAGAACTACACTATATGGACAGAAGTATCACAACACACCTCTCAGTCATTGAATTAGGGCTTCTCTTTAAATCCCATTGCTCCCCCGATGTATAATATCCGGCCCCTCGCTGTGCCGTCTGCAATTACTAACATTTGTAAGAGATGGCTGGGGGTAAAGCCCTCACCGATACCAGCGCGGTCCAGTAATAGGAGCCACTGGTGTAACAAGTCCGTTCATAACATTTCTTCTCTCCTAAATATTCCACCATCACCTGTGAGCGGTATTATTGAGAAGTAGAAGGGCATGCAGCAACTCAACTGTGAAGTGGAGACCCCATAATGTTACAGAGGTGGGGGGGTGGAAAGGGGGGGGGGGGGGGGGTCACCGGGAATAAAAATTACCAGTGCTCTGCTGACTTAGTCCAAACCTTCTCTGCCATTAATATCAGCACAAACACTATGCCCGGAGAAGTCAATAAAATGGGTTCCCCATAATCGAGCAGCTGCATGCAGCCTTACATCACCAAGCGCAATGCCAATCGTTGGATGGAGTGGTGTAAAGCCACCAATACTGGACTCTGGAAGTAGCATGAACAGGTTCTGTGCAGTGATGAATCTCACTTCTGGCATCCGATGGACAAGTCTGAGTTTGGTGAATGTCAGGAGAACCTGCCTGACTGCATTGTGTCAACTGTAAGGATTGGTGGAGGAGGGATAACAGTATGGGGTTGTTTTTCAGGGGTCAGTCTTGGCCTTTTGGGTTGTTTTTCAGGGGTCAGTCTTGGCCCTTTAATTAAACTGAAGAGAAACTTTAATTCTCCAGCATACCTAGACATTTGGACAATTGTAGATTCCAAATTTGTGACAACAGTTTAGCAAAGCATGAAAATGCCCCAGTGCACAAAGCAAGGTCTATAAAGACATAGTTGGGAGAGACTGGTGTGGAAGACCTTGACTGGCCGCACAGAGCCCTGATCTCAACCCCATTGAAGACCTTTGGGATGAACTAGAGTGGAAATTATGAGCTTGGTCCTCTTATCCAATATCAGTGTCTGACCTGAGAAATGCTCTTTTGGATGAAGGAGTAAACATTCCCAAAGACACCTCCAAAAACTTCGTAGAAAGTCTTCCCAGAAGATCGGGAGCTTTTATAGCTGGAAAGGGACCAGCTCCATATTAATAACTATGGACTTTGAATGCGAGGTCAGAAAAGCTCGTGTAGGTGTAATGCGGAGTTGTCCCGATACTTTTGTCGATATAATGTACATAGTCCATAACGCCTACATGCAGCACAAACCAACCAGGAACCCCTGGCAGGTCATTTGTAAGAAGCAAATAGGTGTTCGACCACCTAACCCTTTCTGTGACATGTCAGAGTGTGATGGACAGGGACAACCACTGGGTCCTCCAAAGAACAAGGGACCATGGGTGGTGGGGTGGGAACAACAGTTTCTGGAGCTTTTCCTACCACTTTTTCACAAAACCATAAAAATAGTTGGAGGAGTCATCCAGGATTGGGACCATTCTTGTCCTAAGATTGGGTCTAATCTTACGGCTCCATCTTATTCCATCAATGGGGACGCAGGGCTGTGGAGTCGGTATGCCAAACCTCAGACTCCTCAATTTCCATGACACCGACTCCACGACTCCCTCATACATGGCTCATGTTTAAGGGATAAATTTACTGTAGCACAGATTCATCTCAGCTAAAAGTCTAGACCCTTAGATCAGGAATAGGACAGACATTTATAGGGCATTTCATAACTTTCCCAAATTCTTATGAAAAAATATTCCCCACAAACGGCAATGAACTGCTGTACCCAATTTATTATTATATATTTTAGGAGTCGGTCCATTTTATACCGACTCCACAGACCTGTGGGGATGGACTACAATACCAGTCACCGCCTAGCAGACCCTCTCTCTAATCCTATACAAGTCCAATAAAACAAACCTCGGCGAACAGTGCTCTGAAAGAAAAAATCTGGAGTAAACGAGCTTCTTATGAGGACGACAGATCAGCAAACATGGCTATCGGATGACAAATATATAAAAAAAATGGAGACTGCAGCAGGCAGAAAGCTTACAAAATATTTATGCACACAGCGATCTTCAAATATTTTGCAGCATTTAATGGGCACTAATGGAAAAAAACACTGTAATGTGTCTCTAATGGGGATGCCTACGGGAGAAATGGCAGAGGAAATGGTTAGCAATAATTTACCGTTCTAGAGTGAAATGTTATGAACAGAGAGCAGATCAGCTGCAGATGGAAGAGGACATTAGTGCTTTTGTGCGGTTAGGAGAAAAGTGGCGAGTGCGTCCCTCTACGCATCATAATGGAGAGAGAAGCATCAGTGACACTGACCGGCCACAAGGGGGCAGCACAATAAGGACATGGCTCATAGAACAAGACACAAATGGCTTAATCTGCAAATTGTTATAGGTCATAGACTATGGATTCATGGAGACGTGGCTTGTGGCACGTGTCAGCGTGACTGATGCTTACAGAGAGTGAGACGCTGTGTTAAAGGTAGAGAAGAGGTGGTGGAATCACAGCTCGCTACGGCTTACCGCTCCAAACTCGCCCTCTCTGGCCAGGGAAGATTGAAAGTCATTCTACAGTAAATTGAGGCACAGGACACAAACCGAAAAGGGTTACATCAATAACAGTCATGAGACATTACCTGACACATCAATATATCCAGTGATCAAACCCAATTCATGCCATACACATAAGCACAAAACACTATCATATCTGCAGGACTTCATAAAGTTATATTTCCATCTCAGCAAATGAAGGCATTCAGCTAGGACAAACCATCACTTAATGATTGATGGGGGCCGCAGCAATCCCTTCATGCTTAGGATCGGTGGGGGGGCTACAGAGGCGGCGGTCTGATCGCTGGGACACCGGCACATCTCTGGCAGTCCTATGCAATCTGAATAAGGGTGCATTCACACATCCGTGCTGATGTCAGTGTGCTGCCTGATTTTTATCAGAAGGCACGCAGACCCTCAGAGCATGTCCTATCCTAATCCTCAACATCGGATCAGAACAGGACATGCTCGAAGTTTCACTGATCTTTCTCGGATCTGTCATTTTCACGCATGTGTGAGAACCTATGGGTCTGAGTGCTGTCCGATAAAAAGAAAAAAAACAGAAAAATAAATCAGACAGCAGTCAGAAAATTTCACACAAAAGTGTGAATGCACCCTTAAAATGGTTATCCGGGACAAATTACATTTTTTTTTTTTTTTTTTTTCTATGGGTCTAAGAACTAACAGGCCCATAAATACCTGCCTGTTCTGTGCACCACTGATCTGTCGATTCAGAGGTCACACACCGCTCCTGCCGGTGATTCTGTGGCTTCCGCTGACATCAAGTCGACAGAGCAGCGGCTTCTCTTCCACTATGCTCTGATGAAGGGGCGTGACTGCTGATGTCATGCTGATTTACTGTCAGCTCCCAGCTTCCCAACTGCGGGGAGCCAGCAATCAATCAGCATGATGTCGGCAGTTACACCCTGTCGACAGAGCAGCCCGTAAGAGGAAGAGCTTCTCTGTTGACGAGGAGCAGCAGAATCGCCGGCAGGGGCGGTCAGTGACTGCTCTCAGCTGGCACCGGTGGGAACAGGTAGGTAGTTACTAGTTAGTTCTTAGGCCCACAGTAAAAAAAAAAAAAAAAAATGACCCGGAAAACCCCTTTAAGAGGTAGTGTGCATGCTCACCCACCGCTGTATTTAAAAAAAGATAAAAAAAAAAAAAAAAAAAAAGAAAAACATTTGTTGCAATGGCAGATTATCTGGTGTAAATGTCTGTTCTCCTAAATCTGCTGCTGATTTTCTTTAGTTTCTGCGCCTCTCCATTGCTGAGATACGGCCCCTCTTCCCTGTATGTAAATACAACTGGGCGGGATTCCCATCTGCTCTTTGCGGGCATCAATATTATTGAGGGTCATGCCCAATTGTCTAAAAGACTAAATGTATATACAGAGAAGAAGGGTACCATATTCCATGAATGGAGAGGTGCTAGAAAAGATTGAAGGGGGGGGGGGGGGGACACCTTTTCTGCATCCCCCACAGATAGCAGCTGACTAAGACCAAACCCAAGTCTATAAATGCATTACAAGGTGTTAGAGAAGCCGGACCCGCAGCCATCAGATGATCGCCGAGTCCCCCTCTAAATGGCTATAGTTCTTCTTACTCGATGTTTACGTAACATAGTATATAAAAGGCCTTGATAGATGAGAAGCGAATACTATCTGATACATAACACCAAAAAACAATGAAGAACCGCAGTGTAATAAAACAAGAATCGGAAAATGTTAATGTATAAGTCTGCAATAAAACAAGAAAAAAAAAAAAAAAAAAGAAATCTGCAATGTTTATGTCCGCTATATACATTTTAATGGAATAAATAATATCTACTCACCGATCTACTGGGGTGGAGGTATTCTCAATGAAGCTGATGACCTTCTCCTTCACGTTCACAGACTTGGTTTTTATCGCCACAGTCATTTTATTAACTAAAGACTTCACCCCTTTTCCATCACCAAACCCATTGGAAGCGTCACCCTGCAAAATCAGAGGCAAAACCCAATTACACAAAGACATTCAGTCATCGGTTCTGCACAATGAGTCTGTAAGTGAGGAATCCATGAATAGCTTCCTATGGAGGTGCAAGTAATAAATGTGTCTTGTCTGTGCAGTACTTACATCTGTGTAGGAGCTCACACTGCTGCGTGACCCAGACGTACTAACAATCCAATGGCCGTAGCCGGAGTCCGGTCCTTCTGCATTAATGTCGGCCAGGTGCTGCTGCAACACTGTATAAAGAGGGGACGGAGCACAAAGTGACACCAAACATCCACCACCGCACAGATGGAAACACTACACCAGGAAGGTACTTACCCATAAATCCTCCTTTGGCAATACTTATATATTCCTTGTTTTTCTATGAAAAAAATTAAACAAAACCTCAATTTTATACATCTTAATTACCAAGAGAACTGATATTTTATTCTATTTTCAAGCAACTTGAAGCGTACCTGTCATTTCAGGTAAGTGTTCAGAATAATAGCACCAATTCTGGCCATTATATGACTTGTATCCTGCACATGTCGCCAGCTTTCCCATCTGCAGATGCCCTCTCTAACCCTACTGGTTTGGACCCTCTCTGCTATGATGTCTCCTACAGACAGTTCACACACATTTGGGCAATCCTGTTCTCCTGTCTATGCAGAGCATGACCAGATACAGCAACAGGATGCAGGAAATTATACATCAGTACTGAGCAGTGTAGCTGTGAATCAAACTCTGGTGGGAGATAAAAACTTCCTAAAAAGTAACAGGACTGGTTTGTTTGTGTCTCTTTCAACTTTCCCCATCACCTCCTCCTCCATCTATAGACTCCAATAAAGCCCCCGTCACACTAAGCGAGATCGCTGCCGAGTCACAAGTTTTGTGACGTAACAGCGACCTCAGCAGCGATCTCGCTACGTTTGACACTTAGCAGCGATCAGGCCCCTGCTGTGAGATCGCTGGTGGTGTCGGAATGGTCTGGACACTTCTTTGATCGTTGAGGTCCCGCTGGGTAGCATGCATCGGTGTGTTTGACACCTTACCAACGACCTTGTTGACGACTCAGACACAAACACATAGGCGTGCATCGTTATACAGATCGTTACAGGTCGCTGCATCGTTGCTGCGTCGTTGGGAAGATCTGCCTGTTTGACATCTCACCAGCGACCACACAGCGACGCAGCAACGATCCCTGACAGGTCGTATCGTTGTCGGAATCGCTGTAGCGTCGCTAAGTGTGACGGGGCCTTTAGCTGCTGTAACCAGACACCTCACTGTGCTGGAAGTCCATATTGTTAACCCTGTATGATTCCTTCTGTTTTTCAGAGTGTACGGATGGAGGTGGAAGTGAAGAAGTGGCTCATAAGTGGAGAAAGAATTAGCTTTCTCTGTTATGTTTCTTATATTGGATTGCACTACTGATTTATGCAAAGTTTAGTCACAATAATCATATTAGACAGAAAGTAGTAACTGTATTACTCATTAAGTCTTAAAATACAAGCAAATCAGAAGTTTTAATTGGTGGGGTTTAGGTGCAAAAGCCCCCCATAAATGGCTGGAAAAAACAAGAAGCAGAAACATTCCTCCAAGTGCTGCACTCCTTGGTGGATCAATGGGAAGCCCATGAGCTCGTCCTCCATCTTGCAGGACAGCAGCGCTTCTGCCATCATCACCTAGGCACTACAACCACTGAACACCAGGGACTCAAGTAGTTTGCTTACATCATAACAAGTAAAGAGATCAAACCTGTAAGAAATGGGCAAGGACCATATTCATGTACATGTCTTCTTCTTCCCTGCCACTGCCCATGAAGCACAAGTGTTCTCCTCCGGCCACTGAGCCGGACTCGATGGACTGCTTCTGCGCTTCCAAAAGAGACTTCACCGATAGCGCAAACTCTCCGGGATTCTGCAGCATCTGTAACACAGAGGTATGTATCACTCCATACTACAGATATAAGCGCCATAATAACAGCGACTCGTAATCTGTATTATATACATACCAAATCAGAGTCTAAATGAAACGCTGTAGAGAGATGGCCAGAATTGTACTGCTCCGCAGGCCGGCAATCTACCACGAAGAACCGCACTCCATCCTACAGGAGCAAGAGTATGAAAAGGTGTCGACAACAATGGTTAGTTCATATTCACCAATTACTAAGAAAATGCTTCACTGAGGATTTCCTTAAATCAGTTTCATTTATTATCGATGCTCACATCACTTCAATAATGTTTATTAACATAGAATAAAAATAAATTCAATATATCTTGGGTACCTTCTTTATAAAACTTGGTTCAGCAAAAGAGAAAAGAAAATAAACAAAAAACCACAAAGACAAAACAACCCTTCAATATTTCGGAATTACATGGTCATCTTAAAGGGTTATTGTCAAGATGGGATGGGGACTAACTTATGGATCACTGGGAGTCTGACTGCTGGGACCCTCCAACACCACAAGAATGGTCCAGTTCTGCAGTCCTGTCGTCTTGTATGGAACAGAGGTATACATGCGCAATGTCAGCGCCAGTCATAGTCTATAGGACTGCATGCTCAATGTCAGCGTCATTCATCGTCTATGGGACTGCATGCTCAATGTCAGTCATCGTCTATGGGACTGCATGCTCAATGTCAGCGTCAGTCATCGTCTATGGGACGGCATGCTCAATGTCAGCGTCAGTCATAGTCTATGGGACGGCATGCTCAATGTCAGCGTCAGTCATCGTCTATGGGACGGCATGCTCAATGTCAGCGTCAGTAGTCATCGTCTATGGGACTGCATGCTCAATGTCAGCGTCAGTTATCGTCTATGGGACTGCATGCTCAATGTCAGCGTCAGTCATCGTCTATGGGACTGCAGCAAATAGTGGATCGCTGGGCTCATCTCTCTCTGGCATTCCCATACACAACGAACGGAGCAGAGGTCGAGCAGACGCACCTTCTGTCCATTCAAAATGAGAATTTTGGAGAGCCCCATTCTCAATATCCCGAGTGATCGAAAAGTTATCTCCTATTGATAAGGAAAAAGCCTTTAAGAGAGTCTTTAACTTTACTATTCCATGAAGTATTCTTATAGCTTTGTGTTTTAGATAATTCTTTCTAGAGCTGGAATCTTGGCCAATCTTCATTTGTACACCAGACAGGTCTCTTCTCCTTACAACATGCAGGCAGAGGTCTTCAAGATCATTTCAGTTTTCTTTTGCTTGAGGCCCCCCCACTGCGGATGTACTCCCAATATGCAGGAATCAATAGCACTTACTCACCTCTTGCTGATTCGCTTGCAGAATTTCTGACACAGAAATTGCCAAACAAAGCGCCTGACTGAGATCGGAGTCGTCCTTAAGGGCGATCAAGCTGCTGCCGAACAAGTTCTGGTTGTCCTATGATATACAGCAGAGTAAAAACACAAGCGTTTCTAAAGATCGGCACTTATGATTATTAGGTAGCCCATGTGAAAGAAGTAAAAAAAGAATGCATTTACCTTGCGGAAAGAAGCTGGAGTCTTACTATAGTAATGATGGGCTAAGCTGAACAGATCTTCAATGTCCGCTACATCAAGATTTGTGGGTGGACTTTCTAGAAACTCTAAAATAAATAAAGCATGTATTTAAAAAGGAAACTTCTATTTATTATATGTCCCAGTACGCATCCCCATTGCAACTCTATTTCAGGCCCCTTTTGCAAAATTTATGATGACGATGGTTTCAAATCACAGAAAAAAACAAAACAAAAACAACTTTCACATTGTTAGCAAATTTACGATACATTTATAATGAACTGAATGGGTGTGGTCACAGGGGATTGTGCAACATCAAGTCAGTTCATGTACGTCTGACGCTTTTTTCGCTATTATCTATATCACACACACACACACACACACACACACACACACACACACACACACAAACACTATAGGCCCCCATACACAATCCATCTACTGAACCAGCTGGTATCAATGGCTTCGGCTGACAGTCTAAAGTGTATTGGGGTGCAGGCCGACTGATGATCGGGAGAGATGCCGATCATGCATGTCTGATTTTGGACTGTCAATCGCATTGTTCTCCCCGCCAGCCGACATGTCACAGGCGGTTTTCCAATAAAGAACACAGGAGCGCTACGCCAAACAAGCAATCGTGTGTGGGAGAGAGTCGGCTGAGATGGACTGCTTTAGAGTCTGCAGCAGATTCCACTTTATATTACAGCTCGTTCCCAATGTGCTTGTATAGGCCGTAGTTATAATGATCTGCAGCACCAGGCACAGCCACTACGTGATGTCTGAAGCTGAAGTGGACCAGGTGCTGGCTGCAGCGCACTCATACAGCTGATCAGTGGAGGTGCAGAGAGTCCGTCCCCCATGAATCAAATTATATGGCCTACCTAAAAGTCCCAGAAATCCCTCTCTGCTTACTATCCTAGCATCCATAGTGGTTTTTTTTCTGTTTTTCATATTCTGACTGTGTTAGCCTCCGGACATTGATTACTGAATCTACTAAATAATACGATCCTTTCCAGCACGCTCACAGTCTTACTTATGAGTTCTTCTTTAGACTCCATTTCTTCTGACAGCACAACCTCTCTGAAAATAGAGATAAAAGCCATTAGTGTAAGATCAATAGTGATATGGAGCTGGAGCCGCGGGGTACTCACTTTACATTGACAAGCATGATCAGCATCAAGAAGTAGATGAAGAATGGATCTGCCTGCTGTAAATAACTGTCCCAAATCGCCTGCGTGACTTCAACCGAGCAGTGGTACGCAAAGAGGCTCCCAAACTAAAAAGGCACAAGTGGGGAGACTGTCAGAGCGAGTATGTGAGGATTGGATATTCATGTATGATTACATGCCCTGCATTGATGAACTATTAGATTAAATGGGACAGTGAAGCTGGCAGAGATTCGGCACAGGGCTCGCGTGACAAAACCTCACAGGAGCCCCCAAGAAAGATCATCGACACCATGGAAAGTGAGTATAAGCGTTATTGTGATGGGAACAAACACTCAGATTAAAAAGGTGTTGATGAAGTAGTGGACAGAATATTTAAAAACATTTTTTTTAGTTAATAATTATGGGTCCCACATGGTAACTTGAACAAAAGATCTCCTGATTACATTGGTAATATTCTGTACTACATATGCAGTGCAAAGCATTACCCAGCCTCTCAACATTACATTGACCTGGTTTTGGACACCGTTTATTTAAGTTTTGATGTGTGGCAGATCAAAAGGTGATTCTTCGGTGTCCGGTAGCCATAGCTATAGCATAGCTCCCCGCGATGACACTGCAGGGAGCTCAAGGAGCGATAAGAAGGAGGATCTCCTTCTGTCTCACTCTATACTTGCTGAGGTCCCTTTGATCCCAACATGTAAAGAGTTAATTAAGCTAAGCAAACACTGGCAACACTCAAATTAGATAGATGGAAAAAAAACAAGTAAATGGCAAGGTGCACTGAATTGTTTGGCTACACCAAGGGTGCACCAAGCGCCTGTACTTGGTTTGAAAAGTCAATGTTCATGAGATCCCCCTTCAGTGCGACTCTGAACAACAATGTTGTGCCATTGCTGCTATCAGCAGTTTGCTGAAGTTCATAGAAGGCTACTGGAGCAATGATTTGTGGATGGATGAGCTCACAAGAGATTTTTGTCTTTAAATGAGAATTTGTGTTTGGAGAAAGAAAAACGTTAAATTACAGCATAAAACCCTCATACTGTCTGGGCTTGTTTTGCTGCATTTGGGCCAGGATGGCTGCCATCATTCATGGAACAATGAATATTGAATTTTATCAGCAAATTCTAAAGGCAAATGTCAGGACATCATGAAGCAGGACAGTGGCCAATGAACAAAAGTCATTCTACAAAAATGGTTAAAGAAGAATCAAGTTAAAGTTTTGGAAATGCAAAGTCAAAGTCCGGGTCTTAATTGTATAGAAATGTTGTGAAAGGATCTGAAGAGAACAGCTCAGGGAGAAACCACCAACATAACAGTTGAAGCTGTTTTGTAGGGAGGAATGGGCTAAAATCCCTACAAGCCGATCTGCAGGCTAATCAATTACTGGAAAACTTAGTGGCAATTATTGCTACACAAGGGGGGGGGGGGGGTTGGGGGAAATCACACCAGATACTGAGAGCAAAGGTTCACATACTTTTGCTACTCACAGGCATGTGATATTGGATCATCTTCATCATTCAAAAAAATGACTAAGTCTAATAGTCTTGACTCATTCGTTTGATTTAGTTCCCTTTATCTACTTTTAGAACTTGTGTGAAAATCTGATGTAGTTTTAGGCAGAAATATGGAAAATTCAGAAGGGTTCGCAAACTTTCAAGCACCAATGTGTAGGCATTAACTATAGACTCCATTCAACAAAATCATGGCAAGTCTCCTTAAATACAATTATAAAGCCCAATGATTACCCAATTAAGTGCGTAATGATCTGGAGTGATCTTCTTTGTATCTAGGAAAGAGCAGAGCTCGGGCTCGTGATACTGGAGAAGAAGCCGGAATAAATGGAATGGTTTTCCTTTTTTGTAGCAATCCCTAAAAAATAAATAGAAAATATTTCAAATATAAGTGTCACGGGGATACAGTGACAGACAGGGGCCAGAAGATTGCGGTGTCTGGTTACACAAACCCCATTAGATCTGCTTCACCTTCCTATCAGCAGCGCAGGTCTTCCTTGCTCTGTTATTGCAAGGGTTAATCAGTTCTGTCTCTCTCCTGGAGCTCTCATCCTGATTTCTCTCAGCTGTTCTGTGTTGGCCACTCCCCTCTGATATATTTGCTTGCCACTGGTACTAGGGAATTGCTGGTGATAGTTCAACTTCTTGGTTTGGTGGTGATGGAGAGTTCTGAATTAGTAGCAGTCGGTTGGTGTAGTTTACAGGAGATATCTACGTGGATTTGGTATTTGTGTTTATCCTCATCCTCTCCCCTCCTACTGTTCCCTTGATTCTCACTCGGTTGTTTTGTGAGTGTATTTGTATGATTGTAGTATTCTTTTATCCCTGTCTGTTAAAGTTTGTGTTATCCTATACACTTCTGTCCCATACCTTCCTAGGTGGGGGAGGAAACAGATCAGCATGAATATAGGAGCATAGCAAGGTACGAGACCCCAGCATCTCCACCATCAGGGTAATCTGGGGAACATGGATAGTCTAGGGTCCTCCTAGCTTGAGGGACAGGTAGGCACCCATTGCCCTACGAAATCCTGACAATAAGATTGTTGTGCTGAAGTACAGTCAAGATTAGGAATACATTATTTAAAAAGGGGGTGTCTGATTAGAGGACAACCCCTTAAATTTACGGGTAGTAAACTTTGAAGAACGCTCATGTTTTGGTTTGTCCAGGACATGACTGCAGAGTTGGGTTTCAGCATGAGACGAGAACAGGCTCCTATGCTAAGAAACACTGAAGATTCTCCAATTTGGAGACGTATCCCAGCCAGAAGCTACCTTCCCTTATACACTGGATTGCTGATAAATGCTGAATCAATGGGGACATAAATGTTGGGACGACCATATATTTGCCAGGATGGAAAAACTTGGTTCACCAACCACAGAAACAAAGAGGGTTTGAATAAAGCAGGTATACAGTTTAGGGGAACAGGGGATCACACCCCCATCTGGTGATAGATCATGCTCCAAGAGGGGTGTCTTTGTTGCCCAGTTGCAAAACTGCATTTGGGAGGGGTCTAAATAAAGTGGTCATGCAGCAGGAGATGGGAGGAAAGACAAGGGATTGGGCCCCCCCCATACTAGCAACAGCTGAAAGACCCCAAGGTCAGACTTTCACTGATCTAGCATCACTGGTGGATAAATGCTTCTGGTTGGAATACCTCTTTAAGCGGGCCATATAAATTATGATTCCAGAAATGGGACACGCTAGCTATTCAGCCATCATAAATTATATATATCACCAATTACATATGTTACCTTGGAATATACTTATTCATGATTGCATAGAAGCAATTATAGAAGTCACTCCGGGACAAGTTTAGGTCCACCAGGGGTTTCAGGAGGTAAAGCCAGCTGACGTTTTCATGGTACTTGACGTTACGGGATTTACAATAAAAAGTAACTACAGACTCAACATCCTGGACAATGATAGGTTTCCTCTCGTCGGGTTCTGCGAGCTGCTCTGAACAAACAAGGAGGAAGGAAAATGTTAAAAAGATTAAAGTCAACAATAATAGAATCCTGTAAATACAAAAAAGAAGCCGAGACGCGTGATGTGCTGCCAAGTCCTGCAGCTACGGGCCTCGCCAGAGGCAATCTATACATCTCGCGGCACCTCTGTCACAGCATCCGACCCGTCTGATAAATAAAGCACTTTAGTACAGGTCTTACCTATAAGATTTTGACAATCTTGGTGGATGACAGACTGCTCTGGGAGATCCAAAGAACCGTCCCATGCTGCCAAACTGTCTCCCTTTCCTGCAACATTTAATGCAATCTACAAGCAAAAGAAAAAAAAAAAAAAAAAAAAAAAACAACACACACAATCATGGCTGAGCTCCGTCTAACTTACAAGATATCGCTTGCCCATGTGCCTCCCTTGCGGCACCTTGTGTTGTGAGTAGACTTTTATCCATGCACAACATTTTTCAAACTTTTGTCTATATAGTATCAATGAATATTGCTTAAGGGGTTGCCCACCCTTAAAAAGAAACATCAAGAATGCTATAAAGTCTCCAGACAACTGGCTGCAGAAGGAACCTCTCCCCTAAATCCAGCCTGTGGTGGAACAAAACCACCAGGCAAAACTATGAAATATATATATATATATATATATATATATATATATATATATATATATATATATATATATATATATATATATATATATATATATCATTTTTTCAGTTTAATGTTCCTGTGAATAATTGGAATTACCTTCCATACTTTTGCCCTAAGGTGTGAAGGGACAGGCCGGCCTTGTATGATATTTCTTACTGTCTCCAGGTCACAACCTCCTGCCTCGAGAGCCTCAGCTAGATCCGTCTCCCTGTGAATGAAGAAAATGAGAATTAGATGTTGGATAGTGCAAAAGGAATGACCGGAATGGCCAAAATGTCTTAGGAGTCAGAATGATCTCTGAAGGAAACGATAGTCTTTTTCTGGTGAGAGCTTTAATAAACCATATGGAAAAATAACTCCAAAACCCTACCTGGTGCCCATTGCATAGTCCATCTCTGACCAAAATAACACAATTTAGTCTCAAAAAGGACATTTTGGAGTGTCCTCAAAGGTAGATCCTAAAGGGGTATTACCATGATATACATTTCTGCAGCAATCCGCTCTGTAACCCATGACAATATCTAGAATACACCTCCCAATCTCCACGGCTCCTGTCCCGCCTAGTGAGGTCATCACCCACCCAATCTAGAACAGGCGGCACCCTCAGTCGGAATCTTCTCTATTGAGGTCAGACTGTCCAAACTAAGGATCGGTGCAGATGCAAGTGAAGGTCACACTGAGCACAACGCCGAGGAATATATTGGCGATACATACATAATAGGTAATAAATAAGACAGGAAAAGAGCAAACGTTCGTGAGAAAACAGATTGTGCTCCGGAGCTGAAGCTTCTACAGTGATCTGGGGATGTGGAGATGGAGGAAATCGATAGCAGCTTCAGGTTTCATCCCTGATGGAAGCACAGGAATTATGGCGTTCTGGCTGCCATCTCCTAATGCAGGTGATAATCTGCTGCCTCTGCACTAAGACGGAGCCGGCCCCCAATAATACATCGCAGATCTCTCACCTGTCAAATTCTCCTATACATCGCACTAGTACTGGTAACACTAGCAGGGCTGGACGCCAGTGCAAACATCCAGCATCTTCACAGGCATAATAGTGCTTATGCCCTATATCAACCATAACTGGGATTTCCATAATCAATGCCCAGGCTGATAGAGACGCTTGCAAAAAAAAAAGTCAATTGAATAATGTGATTCGATGGCTGCATGTTTAAAAGGGATTCTTTAAGGAGGATTTTACTGCTGATGCCTCCTTACACTGGCATGCCAGAGCTGGCATGTCACTCTCCACAAGAAGAAACGTTTCCCCTTAGACCTCAGTCCAGAGCCTCTCACTCAGCCAAATCAGATCTCATACTTTGCACTGATGACGGGCAATACCCCGAAACACTGTCTGCAAATTGGGATTCTGATTTGGCTTTTATCTGAAGTCATATTGGAAGGCTCGTTAAAGAGTCGACAGTGACATGTAGGATTGCTGCTTCCAGCAGGTGGCGCTATAGAGTTCTAGTTCTCTTCCTCTCTGAAGAGGCAATTTGCATACTGCCAAAACCAGTTATATGATACTAGGACTTATACTATGACAATAAAAATGATGCCCATCTTGTAATAATCCCATGTGTCAGAGCTGAGAAATCTAGCTGTGAAGCCGCATGTAAATTAGGCTGGAAGTGCACAGGGGGAGTGTGGATGTACTCCGTGTATTTACACTCCCCCAATGCACTATGCATGTGGCTTCATAGCTGGCTCTCTCAGTGCTGATACATGGGATTACCACATGCAGGTATCATTTTATTGTTGTATTAGGATCTCTACAGTCATACAACGGTCGTAAAATCCTCCTGACAGATTCTCTTTAATGGTCCACATAATCACAATATAGAGTGAATAATACGATGCTGGCCGAGCCCCATTTACAGCTCATTTATACCACTTAAAGGGAATCAGTCAGCAGGCATTTTCTATTTATTCTGAGAGCAGCATGATGTAGGTAGACAGACCCTGATTACAGCGATGTATCACTTCCTGTGCTGTGTTGTTGCTTCAATAAAAACAGTGTTTTATCAGCAGGAGATTATCACTACAGGACTAGTTGTGATGTGTCATGTAGTCCTGCTGCTGTGTAACCCCGCCCCCTCCACTGATGCACAGTGCGCACAAAGCAGCCAATCAGAGGTGTGGGCGGGGTTATAGAGCTCTGTATTCAGAGCACTGCTAGATTTGCAGCAGAGAAAACAGGGATTTCATCAAAACTACAGCAAACAGCCCAGTAAGTGATACATCACAGGAATCAAGTTTTCTTTCCCTAAATTATACTGCGCTCAGATAACAGAGTAAAAACCTGGTGACAAATTCCCTTTAAAAAGAGACTCACCCCCCTGTGCCTGAAAAGTGAGGTACATTTTTCATGTATTGTGACCCTAACTGGTGCCCTCAGTTTACCTCTCACTGCATCCTCTGTTAAGATCAGCGTTCCTTTCCATCTTCTTCCATGACAGCCACCGCAGTAAGTCTAAACCACATCTCCTACAGCACAGGGGAGGAGTGGGTGAGACTTTCCGCACCTCTACACATGCCACTGTGGTGGCCATCATGAAGCATGAGGAAAGCAACGCCGATCTGAGCAGAAGAAGCAAACAGAGGGCACCTGATAGGGTAACTATACATGAGAAATGTACAGTATTGCAGTACTAGACACAGCCACAAATACATTAATAGCGCTGTGTAGAGAACGGCATTGAGCAGTCAGACCCCACCACGTCTTGTCCCTCCTGTGTTTTTCTACATAATGCCATGATTAGTCACTAACTTATACTTGTATTATGGAGAGGTCCATGATACACATTTGTAATGATCACAGAATGGAGTAGTATTTTAAATAAAAATCCACAGCAAAAACACAAGGCCAACCATCAAATCTCTGCCTTAAATGTGCCGTTGATTTTATACAGACAGGAGTGATTATTAATGGGAGACGCCAGAAATAATGCTCGTGTTCAATATTTTCAATATTTATCCGTGTAAAATGGTAATCATGGAATTCACCAAACGGGTCAATCAGGATGAGGATTTCTGTACTATTCTGGCAGCTCAGTTATAATGAGATCATCAAAGTGCAAATGTGATCTCAGCGTGCATCACTAATCCAGATCCTAATCCCATAAGCAGATTCTACACCAAGATGAGAGGAAGATGTGAGCCGCCATGATCAATCCCAGAGACAGAAATAACTCAATAGAACATCCCCGCTTCTCTGCGGCTGAGAACCTGTGATTCCATGTTTGATTTCTTTATGACCGTTCCATGGCTGGTTGAAGGAATTTTCTTAGCTTCCACCTAAACATCAAGTTTCATTGTCCACAGGAAATAATGTCACAACAGCAGGTCTTGTGAGGTGTCCTGGGTACAGAGTGGTTGGTAGCCATCAGATGTGGTCCAGTGAAGGAACATGGCTAGACTGTTGATCGGGTCAATGTTCTCCAAGGCTTACTGATGTTTGATGGCAAGGAGGGCTAGTCCGTCTGATCTTACAGAAGAGCCACTGTATTAACAATTGCTGAAAGAAATATGCTGGCGGTGATAGAAGTGTGTGAGCTCCCACCGCGGATCACGGCTTGCTGCAGATGGGGCATAGCCTGGTCAGAGTGCCCGTACTGACCAGTCTACTATCAATGGGCACATAAGCATCAGAACTGGCCCAGGCAGCAATGGAAGACGTCTGGTCTAAGGAACGACGTTTTCTTACATATGGATGTCCAGGTGCTTGTGCATTGCTGTCTTTGGAAATGGCACAAGTGTGCACTATGGTAAAAACAAAAAGCTGGCAAAGATATTGTGATGCACTGGGCAATATGCTGCTGGGAGACCTTGGGGGTCTTGGCATTCATTTGGACAGTACTTTGACAACCAACATTGCGTAGACCAAGTGCACCCCATCATCACCCCCAGTATTCACTAATGGCAGCGTCCTCCTTCAGCAGGATAATGCTCCTGCCACAAACACTTCAGGAATGGTCTGAGGAACATGACAAAGTTCAAGGCGATGACTTGATCTCAGTCTGATCGATCATCTGTGGGACGTGCTGGAAAAGCAAGAATGATCCATGGAGGCCGCCCCAAGCCACATACAGGACTTGGCTTATTAAAGGGAATCTTCATTTTCAGGTTATAAAACCAGTCCATGTCTCGTAAGGATCAGTCTCAGTCTTCAGCTTCTGATCTTGAAGCAACATTAAAAAGAGAGTATGTCAGACCAGACTGATTGTATTAAAGAAGCACAGATCCTCCTGGGGGATACAGCCCGTATAAAGTATTGAAATGCCTTCAAGAAATAAGTTAACAGTTGTTTTTATCAATTAACAAAATGCAAAGTAAAAGAACACAAGAGACATGTAAATCATATCAATGTTTGGGGTGACCAGCCTTTGCCTTCAAACGGCATCAGTTCTGCCAGGCTGCATATTGCTGGTGCCATTGTGAGCAGCCAGCGTGGCCTTAACGTGCCACCACAACTGCAGTGTCTCCGGACTTGTCTCCCATCGAGCACATCAGGAATATCATCGGTCATCAATTGCACAGGGAGCTGCCAGCAGAGGATCTTGATTTGCTGCTCAAGTGCATTTAGCATGGCAGAACATCCCTCAGACAAGCACTAATAACAGCCAAGGCTGTAAGTGCGGGGATTTCTGCAAGTGTCGCTCATACTGGATGCTGAATAAATTGAGAAGATTCAAAATGTAGTTTCTATCATTTGCAGATCAGTAACATGTCTACCCATCCTGTCCACAACTTTCCCTTCTTGGTGTTGTAATATCAATGTATACATACACATTTATTTTTATGTTGCCAACATCATGCTTTAGGCTTCAGCAGTCATTTCCACTGAATTCACAAGTCTATAGATTATTTCTGGCATTTCCTTTAATATGACACCAGCTGTAAACCTGATGGAAGAGGACGCTGTCCCTTCTTTTTGGTGAACCTTGATATACACAGGAATTGGAGGTATTTGTGTCACCGGTCACTTCCTTGCTGTAATGTCAGGATGACGCGTGAGGATTCAGGAGATTAACCCTGTTCTGACCAGGAGGAAGATTTTGTATATTACAGCCCATTTGCCCATCACTGCCTTATAGGCCGAGCTGGACTTATAACATCTCCTATGCGCCCCGTCTGGGTCGTGGTTTCCCGTCTTCCCCCAGCTGCAGAATCTAAGCATGAGAAGTGCTTCCCTTTATGGAAAATAAATCCCGTGACGCCTCATCGTCATTTCCTCAATAGACAATATCTTGGTTTCCATCTGTACAATGGATGACCCACAAAGCAGACAATAGCCCCAAACTCCAGGACACAAGAATACACACCTGTCCCTGGAGCTCAGATTCATTCACCCCATATGCTGCTGCTCGCAGGCATCAGCCAGTGTCTCCGAATAACTTCAGTGCGGTGGGGACTGTAACCGATGCAGATATAGAGACTTGAGCCACAATCATTTCCCTAAACACCTACAACTATATCTACGACTCAAAACGCGTCAGATATTTTTTATGCCAACACTACTATTTTAATGAAGTCAAAATAAAGTATTTTTTGCTTTTAATTGGCTTTGCTGGATTGAATATCCTCTTTTCACAACTCAGATACTGAGACTTTTGAGCCACAATCATTTCCCTAAACACTTACATTGCCTCCGACAATCTGTCCTACACCCATAGTGTCTGCAACATGCCGGAAACGCACAGTAAGCAGTGACCCCGCGCCTCCTGTACCTTTCTGGCCAAAAAATGTTACAGCATCAAGCGGGAATTCAGTGGCTGCGAGATATTGTTAATCCTTCATCTTTATGACTATTAGGAATAATGCCAGGAGCTAAAGTCCGAGTAGAGTACAGACACACAGTAAGGCTGGGGACACACAAGCGTATAAAAAATATATACAATATTGATCCGATTTTAATCCAGTAACGTGGGATGATTTTTTTTCTCACTTGTCATCTGCATATAATCCGTTTTTTTTCTACTCAACAGTTTTTAATAATTTACAGGATCATTTACAGTTTCCTATGTTACAGAGTTGGAATATATCAGTACAAATCGGGTGCTACACTATGGCTTTGTATGGCATCGGATCTTTTCTCACGAAGCCATCTGATTTCAGAGGGAAGCACGCAGATCTGCACTGCCACATTGAGTAACATTGGGCCAATGGCAATACTTTTTGTTATCGGATTGCACTTGTCTGATTTATACGCTAGTGTTAGTGAGTGAGTGAACTTATCCATCCCACACCCAGCAGAAATCCAAATGTGAATGGGAGGAGAGTAACTGCAGTACTCAGAGGCCACTAGGTGATATGCAGGGATTGCATGTTCTGCCCTTTACATCACATGTATCCACCCAATGCCAGGGTGAATTTCAGCTGATCAGTTGGGATGCTGGATATTTGACCCCAACGATCTCTTGAGGACTTATCTATTGTCATCAACAATAGTTCAGTCCTAGACAATCCCTTGGGGATCCAATACTGAGCTTATAACTGGTGGTTTTGGAAGTTCACAGCAAATAAGCTGCGTCACCCCAGCTCTACACACACTGCGTCACCCCAGCTCCTACTGAAGTTAATGAGTTGAACTGCAGTACCCAAGACTGCTGGCAACAGCTTATTTCCCCTAAATGACAAAAGGGTAAGTAAGTTAAGCCAAGATGCCCGATTCTTCTTTTCACTGACTGTAAGGAGAGAGTTGTTAAGTTTGACTGATGTTCATCTAATAAGAATGGCCACCTTACAAAATCCATGCAGAAAAGAAAATATCGAAAAGCTGGCCATACACTAGAGAGCTGTCGCCATCTCTCCCAGCTCCCCCATACACTAAAGAGCTGTCGGCCATCTGTCCCAGCTCCCCCCGTACACTAGAGAGAGCCATTGGCTATGAACTGTAGGCTGTCGGCCATCTGTCCCAGCTCCCCCCGTACACTAGAGAGAGCCATTGGCTATGAACTCTAGGCTGCCGGCCATCTCTCCCAGCTCCCCCCGTACACTAGAGAGAGCCATTGGCTATGAACTCTAGGCTGCCGGCCATCTCTCCCAGCTCCCCCCGTACACTAGAGAGCCGTTGGCTATGAACTCTAGGCTGCCGGCCATCTCTCCCAGCTCCCCCCGTACACTAGAGAGCCGTTGGCTATGAACTCTAGGCTGCCGGCCATCTCTCCCAGCTCCCCCCGTACACTAGAGAGCCGTTGGCTATGAACTCTAGGCTGCCGGCCATCTCTCCCAGCTCCCCCCGTACACTAGAGAGCCGTTGGCTATGAACTCTAGGCTGCCGGCCATCTCTCCCAGCTCCCCCCGTACACTAGAGAGCCGTTGGCTATGAACTCTAGGCTGCCGGCCATCTCTACCAGCTCCCCCTGTACACAAGAGAGCCGTTGGCTATGAACTCTAGGCTGTCGGCCATCTCTCCCAGCTCCCCCCATACACGACAGAGCTGTTGGCTATGAACTCTAGGCTGTCGGCCATCTCTCCCAGCTCCCCCCATACACGAGAGAGAGCTGTTGGCTATGAACTCTAGGCTGTCGGCCATCTCTCCCAGCTCCCCCCATACACGAGAGAGCCGTTGGCTATGAACTCTAGGCTGCCGGCCATCTCTCCCAGCTCCCCCCGTACACTAGAGAGCCGTTGGCTATGAACTCTAGGCTGCCGGCCATCTCTCCCAGCTCCCCCCGTACACTAGAGAGCCGTTGGCTATGAACTCTAGGCTGCCGGCCATCTCTCCCAGCTCCCCCTGTACACAAGAGAGCCGTTGGCTATGAACTCTAGGCTGTCGGCCATCTCTCCCAGCTCCCCCCATACACGAGAGAGAGCCGTTGGCTATGAACTCTAGGCTGTCGGCCATCTCTCCCAGCTCCCCCCATACACTAGAGAGCTGTTGGCTATAAACTCTAGGCTGTCGGCCATCTCTCCCAGCTCCCCCGTACATGTGAGCTCTAAGCTCGGCCCAGAGTTTGTGTTTTCAAACGAGGAGAAAGCTGCTGCCAGAAGTCCAACAGCCCAATCCAACTGCCCCACTGCTCAATGCCAGCCCTCCACCGCTCCTAGGTCTTTGTCGCTCCTAGGCTGCAGTGGTGACTTTATTACTATAACACATGTGACCACTGCAGCCAATCACTGGGCTGAGAGCTCTTATGCTGACTACCTTGGCTTCGTCACGGAGCCCAGTGATGACTGCGGTGCTCATGTGTGCTGTAGTCGTGAGTTCAACGCGGCAGCCTGACAACGAAGACCAGGGAAGCACAGTTTGTTGTATAACTGTGGAAAGCCGATGACAAAGTAATTATTGGAACACTCCTTTAAAGGATTTGCTAAAATAAGAAAAAACAAACAAAAGTATCCTCTCTTCTCTAACCCCTAGAAATAGCGCCATGTTCAGACCACGGGCTGTGTCTGGTACTGCAGATGAGCCCTAATCACACACTGAAGATACGCTGTATTACAGCCACAGACCTGCTGGTTACGTCTGTATCACCCATAAATGTCATTCCTCTAACAGCTCCACGTCAGCACTAACGACATTGCCGCCATAGTCTCCGCCTGTTTACATCGTGTCCCTCAGAATAAAAGCCTCTTCCATAATACACATTGTAGGCGCCATAGACGCGCTCAACAGCAGAGATGCCGGGACCACATGTAGCCGGACGCAGCCATGAGACTCGGTCCTTCCTCTGAGCAGCGCTACTCCTGCGTAACCTCCTCTGACACATCGGCTCTTTCACCAATGTTGCATATCAAAGAAGTGGACAGCGGAGGTGCAGTATGGGCCCCTAGTAGTGTATGAGTGCGGTATTACACCACTACATGTAATATGACCACCTCCCGGCAGGAAAACTGCTCAGATAATGATTAACAATTAGCACAATCACTAATGAGCTGCAGAATGGACACTGATCAAAGGTGAAGGTGTCAGCAGTTACGTCAGAGCGCACAGTGTCTGCAGCTGAAACATATACAACCTGCAGCCAAACGTCACCAGTGTGTAATATACCGTATGCACATCCCTTGGCTTTTTACCTATTTTGTTACATTTGTGTGTGATACATCAGCACTAAATAGTCTAAGTTGGTGAAGTGAGAAAAATATAGGCATAAATCGTATTTACGGGATCATATAACTAAAAATTGGTATGTGCATATGTATTCATCCCTTTTGCAAGCAATTACCTTCATAAGTCACATGCTTAGTGAAAGGAAGTCCCCCTGTGTGCAATCTAAGTGTCACATGTCTGTCATTATATACACTTTAGGCTATGTGCCCACGATGCAGAAATGCCCCGGATTTTTCCTGAGCGTTTCTGCATCTCCCTGGCAGAAAAAACACATGCGGATTGTACATGCGTTTTTCCTGCCAGGGACATGCGGATGTGAAGCGTTCATCACATGCATTTCCGCATGCGGGTTGTCAAGCGATTTTAGCATCACTTGGAAAGTGCTTGACAACTTGGTCACACTATATAAATCCATGCAAACAGCATGGATTTATATAGTGTGACCGAAAGAATGGTAAAAAATAAAAAAATAAATATATACTTACCTTCTGATGGCCCCCGCAGTCTTGCTTCACTCCGTCCTGACTTGCCGGCAGATCGCGGTACACTGAAGGACCTGCCGACGTCAGCGTCACGTGACCCGTCACATGACTATGACGTCAGCACAGGTCCTTCAGTCCACCGCGATCTGCCGGCAAGCGAAGACAAGGAGACCGCGGGCCATCAGAAGGCAAGTATAATATTTATTTTTTATTCTTTTTTTTACAGGTTCTATGGTACCCGGGTCCGGAGGAGAGTCTCCTGTCCTCCACACCCGGGTACCATCCGCACATTGAAACGCATGGATTCCACATGTACAGATGCAGTGATGCGTAATCCATGCGTTCCAATGCAAGTCAATGTCGGCGAAAACGCAGCGCTTCCGCAAAATAATTGATAGTGCTGTGTTTTTTTCCGCAATGATAACCCGCTGCGGAAATTTCCGCAGCATGTGCGCAGCACATGCGGATTATCATTAGGGACCATGGCAGGCGTTTTTTAAACGTTTCTGCAGCGTTTTTGCTGCTGCGGAAAAGCTTAAAAAACGCATCGTGGGCACACAGCCTTACCTTTTCTGAAAGGCCACAGAGGCTGCAACACCATTAAGCCAGAGGCACCACTAACCAAACACCATGAAGACCAAGGAGATCTCCAAACAAGTCAGGGTTGGGTTATAAAAAAATATCCCTATCTCTGATGATCCCCCGGAGCACCATCAAATCCATTATCATCAAATTGAAAGAACATGGTACATGTAACAAACCTGCCAAGAGAGGGCGCCAACCAAAACTCTCAGCCCAGGCAAGGAGGGCATTAATCAGAGAGGCAGCACAGAGACCAAAGGTAACCCTGAAGGAGCTGCAGAGTTCCCAAGCAGAGACTGGAGTATCTGTCCATACGACCACAAAAAGCCAGTTACACTCCATAGAGGTGGCTTTTATGGTTTTGAATTTGTGAAAATGCATTTGGGAGGCTCCCCAAATGTATGGAGGAAGGTGCTGTGGTCAGAAATGAACCTTTTGGCCACCAAGGTAAATGCTATGTCTGGCGCCAAACCCACGCAGTTTACCACCACAAGAACACCATCCCCACAGTGAAACATGGTGGTGGCAGCATCATGCTGTGGAGATTTTTTTTGGCAGAGGGACATGGAAAATGGATGGTGCAAAATAGAGGGATATTCTTGCGCAAAACCTGTTTCAGTCTGTCAGTGATTTCAGACTGGGATGGAGGTTCACATTTCAGCAAGACAAAGACCCAAAGCAACACTCGAGTGGTTTAAGGAGAAATGTGTAAATGTTTTGGCATGGCCTAGTCACCGCCCAGACCTTAATCCAATTGAGAATCTGTGGTCAGACTTGAAGATAGATGGTTTCCTATGGTGAACAGCAAACTTGAAGGAACTGGAGCAGTTTTGCCTTGAGAAATGGGCAAAAATCCCAGTGGCAAGATGTGGAAAGCTCAGAGACTTATCCAAAGCGACTTGTAGCGGTAATTGCCGCAAAAGGAGACTCTAAAATGTACTGACTTTAGGGGAGGTGAATAGTTATGCACACTGAAGTTTTCACTTATTTTGTCTATTTTTGTTTGCTTCACAATAAAAAGAAAACCAAAAAGTTCACAGTCGTAGGCATGTACTTTACATGAACTGATGAAAACCCTCAAACAGTGAAATTCCATTTTGTGAGGTAGCAAAACACAAAAAATGCCAAGGGGGTGAATACTTTCACAAGCCACTTTATACAGCTGTGCCACATAAGAGGAGCAGCCACATCTACTATGGAAATACAAGGGGGCACATACAGTTCACTGCTCCCTGCCCTCAGCCAGCGCCTTTCACCCACCCTGTAATGTACAACCAGATGAACTATGGCAATGTTGCCCCATTTACTACTGTACCCAATGTATTATATATTTTAGGAGTCGAAATGGACACAAGACTCCACAACTCTAAGTCCACAGTCACCGGCCCCCACAGTCCCATCCACAGAACTGACGGCTCTCTAGGCATGGGGAGGGGGGCAACACCACGCCGCCTCGCTAGGCTGGGGGAGGGGGGGGGGGAGGGGGGCACAATACCACACCGCCTCGCTAGGCTGGGGGGGTGGGGAGGGGGGCACAACACCACACCTCCTCGCTAGGCTGGGGGGGGGGGGGGGGAGGGGGGCACAACACCACACCTCCTCGCTAGGCTGGGGGGGGGGGGGGAGGGGGGCACAACACCACACCGCCTCGCTAGGTTGGGGGGGGGGCACAACACCACACCTCCTCGCTAGGCTGGGGGGGGGGGGGGAGGGGGGCACAACACCACACCTCCTCGCTAGGCTGGGGGGGGGGGGGGAGGGGGGCACAACACCACACCGCCTCGCTAGGTTGGGGGGGGGGGCACAACACCACACCGCCTCGCTAGGTTCGGGGGGGGGGGGCACAACACCACACCGCCTCGCTAGGCTGGGGGGGGGGGCACAACACCACACCGCCTCGCTAGGCTGGGGGGGGGGGCACAACACCACACCGCCTCGCTAGGCTGGGGGGGGGGGGGGGAGGGGGGCACAACACCACACCGCCTCGCTAGGCTGGGGGGGGGGGGCACAACACCACACCGCCTCGCTAGGCTGGGGGGGGGGAGGGGGAGGGGGGCACAACACCACACCGCCTCGCTAGGCTGGGGGGAAGGGGGCACAACACCACACCGCCTCGCTACGCTGGGGGGGGGGGGGGGAGGGGGGCACAACACCACACCGCCTCGCTAGGCTGGGGGGGGGGGGGGGGAGGGGGGGGGAGGGGGGCACAACACCACACCGCCTCGCTAGGCTGGGGGGGGGGCACAACACCACACCGCCTCGCTAGGCTGGGGGGGGGGGAGGGGGGCACAACACCACACCGCCTCGCTAGGCTGGGGGGGGGAGGGGGAGGGGGGCACAACACCACACCGCCTCGCTAGGCTGGGGGGAAGGGGGCACAACACCACACCGCCTCGCTACGCTGGGGGGGGGGGGGGAGGGGGGCACAACACCACACCGCCTCGCTAGGCTGGGGGGGGGGGGGAGGGGGGCACAACACCACACCGCCTCGCTAGGCTGGGGGGGGGGGGGGGGCACAACACCACACCGCCTCGCTAGGCTGGGGGGGGGGGAGGGGGGCACAACACCACACCGCCTCGCTAGGCTGGGGGGGGGGGGGGGGAAGGGGGGCACAACACCACACCGCCTCGCTAGGCTGGGGGGGGGGGGGGAAGGGGGGCACAACACCACACCGCCTCGCTAGGCTGGGGGGGGGGGGCACAACACCACACCGCCTCGCTAGGCTGGGGGGGGGGCGGCACAACACCACACCGCCTCGCTAGGCTGGGGGGGGGGGGGGGGGCGGCACAACACCACACCGCCTCGCTAGGCTGGGGGGGGCACAACACCACACCGCCTCGCTAGGCTGGGGGGGGGGGGGGGGGGGAAGCACAACACCACACCACCTCGCTAGGCTGGGGGGGGGGGTGAGCACAACACTATGCCGCCTCGCTAGGCTGGGGGGGGGTACACCATGCCGCCTCGCTAGGTTCAGAGGGGGGGGGGGGGTACAGCATGCCGGCTCTCTAGGCTCAGGGGGGGGGGGTACAGCATGCTGGCTCTCTAGGCTCAGGGGGGGGGGTACAGCATGCTGGCTCTCTAGGCTCAGGGGGGGGGGGTAGTACACCATGCTGGCTCTCTAGGCTCGGGGGGGGGTACAGCATGCTGGCTCTCTAGGCTCAGGGGGGGGGGGGGGTACACCATGCTGGCTCTCTAGGCTCAGGGGGGGGGGGGGGTAGTACACCATGCTGGCTCTCTAGGCTCAGGGGGGGGGGGGGTAGTACACCATGCTGGCTCTCTAGGCTCAGGGGGGGGGGTAGTACACCATGCTGGCTCTCTAGGCTCAGGGGGGGGGGTAGTACACCATGCTGGCTCTCTAGGCTCAGGGGGGAGGTACACCATGCTGGCTCTCTAGGCTCAGGGGGGAGGTACACCATGCTGGCTCTCTAGGCTCAGGGGGGAGGTACACCATGCTGGCTCTCTAGGCTCAGGGGGGAGGTACACCATGCTGGCTCTCTAGGCTCAGGGGGGGGGTACACCATGCTGGCTCTCTAGGCTCAGGGGGGGGGGTACACCATGCTGGCTCTCTAGGCTCAGGGGGGGGGGTACACCATGCTGGCTCTCTAGGCTCGGGGGGGGGGGTACAGCATGCTGGCTCTCTAGGCTCAGGGGGGGGGGGTACAGCATGCTGGCTCTCTAGGCTCAGGGGGGGGGGGTAGTACACCATGCCGGCTCTCTAGGCTCGGAGGTGGGAGGGGTACACCATGCCGGCTCTCTAGGCTCGGGGGGGGGGGGGGGGGGGTTACAGCATGCCGGCTCTCTAGGCTCAGGGGTGGTACACCATGCCGGCTCTCTAGGCTTGGGGGGGTACAGCATGCCAGCTCTCTAGGCTCAGAGGTGGGGGGTACACCATGCCGGCTCTCTAGGCTCGGGGGGGGGGGGGTACAGCATGCCGGCCCTCTAGGCTCAGAGGTGGGGGGTACACCATGCCGGCTCTCTAGGCTCAGAGGTGGGGGGTACACCATGCCGGCTCTCTAGGCTCAGAGGTGGGGGGTACACCATGCCGGCTCTCTAGGCTCGGGGGTGGGGGGGGGTACAGCATGCCGTCTCTCTAGGCTCGGGGGTGGGGGGGTACAGCATGCCGTCTCTCTAGGCTCGGGGGTGGGGGGGTACACCATGCCGGCTCCCCAGGTGCCAGCTCCTGCTGTACAGCGTGTAGCCCGGGGCACATTGGGGGGCAGAGCCCAGGACACGGCCCCCGGGGGTCTCTGCCATCTCCCCCAGCCCTGCACGGCGCCCTCCGGCTGACACGTCTCCATCCTGCCCGGTCCCCGCAGCCTCTCACACTCCGGGATTTCCCAGCTCTCACGTCCGGGTCCCATGACCGGCGCTCAGCTGTCCCCGCACCCTCCTCGCTGTATTCGACCCTGGACGCATTCACACAGTACCGCAGCCTCACCAGGTGTCCGTCTCCTCCTCGTCTCCTGGGGAGGACAGTGGTGGAGAAGGAGAAGACAACGGAGACGACTCCCCGGGCTCAGCCATGTTTCAGTGTTGACGTTCCACGTCACTCAGCCGTAAAGCAGCGAAAAGAAGAACAGAGCTGGGATCGAGGAGTGCTATTACATGACATACGGCACATGCCTGCTGGAGAGGAGCCGTATATTCTCATGAACGCGCGCAATCGTGCACTGCCCTGTACGGGTCCTCGCAGGGTCCGTGTTCACGATCAGTTCTGTATGTAGTGGAGGAATCGCCATAGGAAGCAGCTCCAGCACTCTAATTACCTGTGACTGCTAATGGCTCCACTTTTCTTTTGCATTAATTTAACCCTTGAGTGGTTTAGCCTATTTTTTTCAATTCTGAGTCACTATATGTGGTAGAAACTCTGGAATGTTTTTACATGTCACAGTGATTCTGAGATAATAAACACCATTTCCCATATTTCTGCTTTATTCATATTTTTCAAACTGCCTTTTATTTTGTTAGCATGTTAGAAGGGTTAAAATTCAGCAGAAAAATTTAATTTTTTTAAAGAAAATATACAAATGTTATTTTCTTATGGACCTATTAAAGGGGTTATCCACTACTTTCAAGTTGCAGTGGCCGGCACTTGTTACTGTACATCCGCCTCTTATTCAATTCAATGGCAAGTGGATGTGCAGTACCCCGCGGCGGCCACTACAGCTAGACGGCTAGACACCGCAGGTAAGGACTTCCGGCCGGCGGCACCGGTAACAGCTGATCGGGTGCCGCGTGCGGGACCCCGGCTGATCAAACATTGAAGCCCTGTCCTACACATAGGGCATCAATGTAAAAGTAGTGGATAACTTTTTTAAGTGTTGAAGTGACTTTGAGGGGCCTGTAGAGTGAGCCCATTTTAATAAGTGCATCCATCAAATTATTCTTGGCAGGAAGAGTTTTTTAACCCTTCAAGTGCTTCCCAGGAATTACAGCAAATAGGAATGGAAATAAAAATATTTTTCCACTAAATTATTGCTTTAGCCCCCAATTGTTCATTGTCATGTGCTGTAACAGTAGAAAACGGAACCAAATGATTATTCTTCTTCAAACTATGGCAATATCCCATACGTGGTAAAAAACTGCTGTTTGGTTGGGCTCAGAGGGAAAGGAGTGCAAATTTGGCCGAAACAAATGGTGGAAGCAGCAGAAAATCCCAAGTGACCCCTCAACCTCCCTGCCGAGTCTCTTTAAAAACTGCGTACAGGTGTACCTAGAAGAACTGACACCGTTTTGAAAGCAAAGGGCGGTCACCAAATATTAATTTGTTTTACATTTCTCTTGTTCATTCACTTTTTACTTGGCTAATTGATAAAATTAAAGTATTAACACCTCTATTAGTGAAGGCATTCTTACTTTGCAGCACTTTTTCCAAACCTGCCTTAGACTTGCACAGTACTGTATATATATATATATATATATATATATATATATATATATATATATACTGTATATATATATTTTCATTCTTATGCCGCATCTGTTGCCCACCTCATATATATATATACAGTATACAGTGCCTACAAGTAGTATTCAACCCCCTGCAGATTTAGCTGGTTTGATAAGATGCAAATAAGTTAGAGCCTTCAAACTGCAAACGAGAGTAGGTTTTATGAACAGAAGCATAAATCTTACAAACCAAAAAGTTATGTTGCTCAGTTGAATTTTATTAAATTTTAAACATAAAAGTGTGGGTCAATTATTATACAACCCCTATGTTTAATATTTTGTGGAATAACCCTTGTTTGCAATTACAGCTAATAATCGTCTTTTATAAGACCTGATCAGGCCGGCACAGGTCTGTGGAGTTATCTTGGCCCACTCCTCCATGCAGATCTTCTCCAAGTTATCTAGGTTCTTTGGGTGTCTCATGTGGACTTTATTCTTGAGCTCCTTCCACAAGTTTTCAATTGGTTTAAGGTCAGGAGACTGACTAGGCCACTCCAACACCTTGACTTTTTCCCTCTTGAACCAGGCCTTGGTTTTCTTGGCTGTGTGCTTTGGGTCGTTATCTTGTTGGAAGATGAAATTACGACCCATCTTAAGATCCTTGATGGAGGAGTGGAGGTTCTTGGCCAAAATCTCCAGGTAGGCCGTGCTATCCATCTTCCCATGGATGCGGACCAGATGGCCAGGCCCCTTGGCTGAGAAACAGCCCCACAGCATGATGCTGCCACCACAATGCTTGACTGTAGGGATGGTATTCTTGGGGTCGTATGCAGTGCCATCCAGTCTCCAAACGTCACGTGTGTGGTTGGCACCAAAGATCTCGATCTTGGTCTCATCAGACCATAGAACCTTGAACCAGTCTGTCTCAGAGTCCTCCAAGTGATCATGAGCAAACTGTAGACGAGCCTTGACATGACGCTTTGAAAGTAAAGGTACCTTACGGGCTCGTCTGGAACGGAGACCATTGCGGTGGAGTACGTTACTTATGGTATTGACTGAAACCAATGTCCCCACTGCCATGAGATCTTCCCGGAGCTCCTTCCTTGTTGTCCTTGGGTTAGCCTTGACTCTTCGGACAAGCCTGGCCTCGGCACGGGAGGACACTTTCAAAGGCTGTCCAGGCCGTGGAAGGCTAACAGTAGTTCCATAAGCCTTCCACTTACGGATGATGCTCCCAACAGTGGAGACAGGTAGGCCCAACTCCTTGGAAAGGGTTTTGTACCCCTTGCCAGCCTTGTGACCCTCCACGATCTTGTCTCTGATGGCCTTGGAATGCTCCTTTGTCTTTCCCATGTTGACCATGTCTGACTGCTGTTCACAAGTTTGGGGAGGGTCTTAAATAGTCAGAAAAGGCTGGCAAAAGAGATCTTTAATCCACACATGTGAAGCTCATTATTCTTGGTGCCTGAACTACTTCTTAATACTTTAGGGGGACCAAACAGAATTCTTGTGGTTTGAGGGGTTGAATAATAAATGACACTCTGAATTAACTTTTAACGTTTAAAAAAAAAACAAAAAAAAACAAAAACAAAATTTGCTGCAGTGCATTTCCCACTTCCAGGCTGATCTACAGTACAAATGTCACAACGCCAAGTTAATTCCGCATGTGTCAACCAGCTAAATCTGCAGGGGGTTGAATACTACTTGTAGGCACTGTATACACACACATACATTAAATACTCCTCAAGAATGAAATTGCAACACCAAGAAGGAAAGGTCATGAAATTCAGGAATTCACAGGATCAATAGACAAGCTAATGATCTGCAAATGGTGACAATATGGGAAAAAACTTTATCAAAACATCTCAATTTATTCAATAACCAGCATAAACGCCACTCACGGAAATCCCTGCACTTACACACCTTGTCTACTATCGATGCATTTATAAATGGTTGACTGAGCAATGTTCTACCAGACTGAATGCACTGGAGCCGCTGGCAGCTCCCTTTGCAATTTCCGACCAATGAAGTCTCAAATGTGCTCAATTTGAGACAAGTTGGAAGATGCTGCAGGCCGTGAGAGTACATTTAGGCCACACAAGGTGCTCACAGTAATGCTAGCAACATATGGCCTGGGTCACTTTGGAAAAATGGCTGTTTCCACCACCAAATCACCACTGGTTCCCCCACCAAAGCAATGTAACGCAGAGCTGTTAGTTGTCACGGGTGTGTCGCCACGAAGATCGTCACGATTACACAGCCTGACTTCTCGCAGCTGACTTTTTGGTGCTTTGTGTTTTTCGGCAGTGAGGGAGTTAATTCTCTCTCTCTCTGTGCTAGACGAGGTCCAGCCTCGCCCAGCTGCAATCAATGCTGCTGTAGTGAGACTCCTTCAAATGCCTGCTGGTCTGTTAGGGAAGTGTCGGTGAAAGCATTTCATGCAGACTAACAGAGCGGATCGTGGTATTTGGAGTTTCAGAGATAAGTGTATTTGGAGTGTTTTTTCCCTTCCTCGCTTTATCATTTATCTCCTTTCCCGTTGGTGTTCCCTCTGTTGTAGTTGTGTAGTTTTTGTATGCAAGGTGGTTTTGGTTTTTCCCTTGTACTGTCTCGTTCGTCTAAGTACTGTGTGTGGGCATATTATTACTTGTCCCCTTTTGTTGTGATCGGGGTCCTTCTCAGGACTAGATTACTTAGGTGCAGGGATCCTCAGGAGGTAGGGGTTACGCTGGCGGCCTGGACCTCTGTACCTTTAACAGTACCTCCAGGTTGAGGGATTAGTCAGGGCCCCAGCTTAGGGTCAGCTTAGGCCCCCTACCTCCAGTATACAGAGACAGCGTGACATTAGTGTCCTTGGAATAAAGACTAGAGAGTCCCAGCTATGGTACGTTATGCCACCTCACACTATAATCCTGGGAGAAGGACCGGTGTGATGTTCCCTCATGGTAGCCTCTTCATTGACCTCACACCACCGCTCTCGAGGACTATCATGGTTAAGGCAATGTAGGCTGGAAAGAAGGTCTGTCCTCTTCAGTAATGAGTACCGCTTTTGTCTTGGATGTAATAAAAGACGGAGATTGGTCTGGGGACCACGTGGGCAACACCATGAAGAGGCTTCCACAAGGCATCATTGACCTTGTGTGACTCTACTGCTTTTTAACCTGTCCACATATGTGTTAATTAAATCATATATTCTTCTTTATGAATTCTTGGTTGGTCACTTGTATATTTGTAGGATCCATATAAAAGGCGGTTTAGGAGCTTCCTACTGCACATGCTCACAGCCGCCCATGCTATTAACATTCTAGGACAGGTTTCTGTCAGTGTAACAGGAGGGCAGCCATTTTAATATACTAAGGTGATTGCCTCCATAGTCAAAATGAGTTTGATGTGCCAATTAGGTGTTTAGAAATGCATTTATATTAATAATTGATTTCTTTATTTTTTTTCTATCCGTGGAGAAACCCTTTATAAAGACTGGTGTCATAAGAAGACCACAATAATGAACATTTAGAGCACAAATCATATTTGATTTTAGAGGGGACTTGTACAGACAATGAAGACATTACAGAATAACACATAATTCAACAGATATAAAAAAAGAGTGGGGGCCCGGCTCACAAGCTTACAATCTATGAGTAAATAGGGGAGACACGAAAGGTAAATGGTAAAAAAAAAGTGCTTGTCTTGTACGGTCCAGCCATCAATATAATAAATAGGCTTTTCACGTAATGCTGCATGAACCGATCACCAGACAGTATCAGTACAAGTACAGACACAGTGGGCTAATAAGTGAGTGGAGGGTGTGAACAGATGCTGCGATGGTCCTGATTTTGATGAGTGTGGTGAGGTGATAGGCCAGTCTAAAGAAATGTGTTTTTAGGGCACGCTTAAAACTGTGTATATTGGGAATTAATCAAATTGTCCTGTGTAGTGCATTCCAGAGAAGTGGCACAACATGCGAGAAGTTTTGGAGACGGGAGTGGGAGGTTCGGATTACTGAGGATATTAGTCTTAGGTCATTAGCAGAACAAAGGGCAGGGGTAGGGTGGTTGACTGAGATGAGAGAGGAGATGTAGGGTGGTGCTGAAGCGTGCAGTGCTTTGTCGGTGAGAGTGATAAGTTTATATTGGACTCTGTAGTGGATGGGCAACCAGTGCAACGACTGGCACAGGGTGGAGGCATCGGTGTAGCGGTTAGAAAGCAATATGATCCTGGCTGCTGCATTTAGGAAGGATTGGAGAGGGGAAAGTTTAGTAAGAAGGAGACCGATTATTGGAGAGTTGCAATAGTCCAGAAGAGAATGAATAAAAGCAACAGTTAGAGTTTTTGCAAAGTCAAAGGTAGGGTCGGACTGGCAATCTGGGAATTATCAGATGGGCTGGTACCTGCACTGGGCTGTTCTGTCACTTGGTGTCTCCTGCTATTTTCCGCTGCGGAGGGATCAGCGCTGCACCCCTTCTCCCATGAGGTCCACGTGACCTCCTTTTCTTCAGGAGGAGGTGATGCCTCAACCAGTAAGCATGATCATTACATATGGCCAGCCAGCCTCGCAGGAGCAGGCTGAGGTACGTACTGTAGCTTCCACACACTGAAGAGCAACAATGTGTAGGTGCAAGAACCCTCCCCCAGTCCAACTGGTGAGAAGGACTTTTTCCCGGTGTAGGGGAGGACGAGTTAGGTGAAACGCTTGTCCTCTGCTCTGTCCAGCAGCTCTTGCCTCTGATCTGCTGCTCCCATCTTGCTACACATGATCTTCGGCATGCGAGCCATGGCGCATGACGTCACTGCCATCTTCCCTCGGTCAGGGGCACACCGTCAGCTGCCAGCCTCTGATTGGCCAGCAGCATATAATGCGGCGTAGGGAGCCGGCAGATTCCCTGTGTCACAATACATTTCAGTTGCGGGACCCCTCCAACTCTGGGTGATATGTCCGCCCTTGCCATTACTGATGCCTGTGGCACCCCACTGTTAACTGTGACCTAGTCTGACTGTGTTCCATTAATAACCACTTTCTTTTTCCTATCACTGAGTCAGTTGTTAACACAGTTACACATATTTTCCCCTGGTTCTTTTGCTCTCATTTTATGTACCAACCTTTTGTGTGGCACCATATTAAATGCCTTTGAAAAGTCCAGAAAGACAACATCCACTGTGTTTCCCTGGTCCAATCTAGGACTTACCTCCTGTGATCAGATTAGTTTGCAGTACAGATCCCTCATAAACATATGTTGATATTGGAAAATTACTGTAGTTTATTCTTATTGAGATACTCCAGGATAGCATCTCTTAGATAACCCTCAAAGATGTTGCCCACAGTAGAGGTTAAACTTACCGACCTATAAATTTCAGGCTCAGATGTTGCCCCCTTCTTGATTATTGGTACCACATTTGCTATGAGGCTGTAACGCTGGTGGGTGAATATAAAGCTGGTGGATGTGGACCCACTGCACCAAAGGCCGGGATTACCCTGGAGGGGTGTGACTAGGTGTCTACTGGGTCTTCACTAGAGGCTCTAGTGGTGAGGATTGGCTGTGCTGCCGTTAAACAGGAAGCTGCTTGTAATACTGTAATGTAAGTCCTTATTTTAAGGATGCGTGCACACTTGCAGGTGCTGTGCTGTAATGGTTGTCTTCTCTTCTCTATCATACTCCCCAGAGCAGGGGCAACCCCTGGTGCAAATCTGCGGCCAGCATACGTCCAGACATATAGCTCTGTGATATGTGATGGACCCTGACTCCCAAACAAAATTAATCAGACAGAAGCATACAAAATAAATACACAAAGCATTGCAATTAGGTGTCAAATGTTCTCAAGTTTATTTCAATTTACATGACACCGAAAATAGCACAACTCCCGACTCACGAAGAGTCACCCTCCAGCACTCAGGAGAGGAAAAACCCCTGTGGAGGAAACCTCTAGGGAGCCATGGCTGGAGGGCTGCCCTTCCCTTGGGCTTAGAGAGTTAATGCCGATATATAACAGATGTAACTGCATGATTTTACAATTTAAACATTTTTCCAGATTTACGGAGAATGACATAACAAATACAGACTATAAATATGATAAACTGGATGTGGGAGAGATCTGGCTGCGATGTCTGTCACCACATTGATTGCTAGAATGAATTTAGCTGATATGATTGCCCAGGTGGATGAACCATTTTTCCTTTATAGATCCAGGTCCGACTCTCAAGAAGTTGGACATTCGGTTACAATTCGTTACGGATAACATCTAATAGGATAAATACCCCCTTCCTTCTCTCCCCCTCCCAATTTATCACCCATTAAAGTCATAGATGTCCTGATGGAGTTGGTGGACTCTGAAACGCGTTGACAATAAATCTACAATTTTATCATACCATTAATTGTGTTGTATTCCAGAGAGCACAGAAACACTTCCAATCCTGCTACTTAAATCTACTCTTTCATGGAAGCTGCTGCATCTGGTTTTCAGGCTGTATAAGTGTTGTGTCTCACACAACCTCATAAGGTGAGCGCTTCTACCATTAATTATCAACCTTTTAACATGGATAAGACCCTATTGCGCTCTTGCATTTCTTTACATATCCAAGATGTGGCCTTATGAGGGATTTATAGAGGGGTAATAATACATTTGGATCACAGAATTTTATTTCTATTTTTATACGTCCTAAAATCTTGTTTGCTTTTGCAGCTGCTGCCTGACATTGAGTACTGCTGCTCAGCTTACTAATAACCAGAATACCCAAGTCCTTCTGCTGTTCTGTAATCTCTATTATATTTACATTTAATCTATATGCAGCAGTAATGGGGCATTACTCTACATTTATTAACATTAAACTTCATCTGCCAAGTGTTTACACTTGTAGGAATCTTTTCCAGATATTTTTGTAATATTATAATGTCAGAGGTAAATAATCAACATATGCAGTCTGGAGGTTGCCTTGATCCATTGGAAAAGGTAGGGATATCCAGCCGTTTTTTTAGATAAAAAAAAAATAAAAAAAAACATTTTTAGAAGTGGAAAGAATGAACAAAGACGTTTGAAGGAAGAACAAAGGTAAAAAATTAGAATAATAAAAATATTGTAGAAAGAGAAAGTGATCACAAACTAAAATGTTTCTATGGAAATGCACAGAACATGGGCAACAAATAAGGAGAATTGGAGCTACTAACGCAGGAAAAGAAATATGATGTCATTGGCATCACTGAAACTTGGTGGGACGATACACATGATTGGAATACATAGCTATAAGGATATAACTTACTTGCAAGAAACAGACTTCATAAACGTGGAAGAGGTATCGCATTGTATGTTAGAAAAGTGTATACAGGTGCTTCTCACTAAATAGAATATCATCAAAAAGTTAATTTATTTCAGTTCTTCAATTCAAAAAGTGAAACTCGGATATTATATAGCGTCATTACAAACAGAGTGATCTATTTCAAGTGTTTATTTCTGTTAATGTTGATGATTATGGATTACAGCCAATGAAAACACAAAAGTCATTATCTCAGTAAATTAAAATAATTAACAAAAAACACCTGCAAAGGCTTCCTAAGCATTTAAAAAGATCCCTTAGTCTGTTTCAGTAGGCTCCACAATCATGATGAAGACTGCTAACTTGACAGATGTCCAGAAGGCAGTCATTGACACACTCCACAAGCAAGGTAAGCCACAAAAGATCATTGCTAAAGAAGCAGGCTGTTCACAGAGTGCTGTATCCAAGAATATTAATGGAAAGTTGAGTGGAAGGAAAAAGTGTGGTAGAAAAAGGTGCACAAGCAACTGGGATAACCGCAGCCTTGAAAGGATTGTTAAGAAAAGGCCATTCAAAAATTTGGGGGAGATTCACAAGGAGTGGACTGCTGCTGGAGTCATTGCTTCAAGAGCCACCACACACACAGACGTATCCAGGATATGGGCTACAAGTTTTGCATTCTTGTGTCAAGCCACTCATGACCAATAAACAACGCCAGACCCGTCTTACCTGGGTCAAGGAGAAAAAGACCTGAACTGTTGCTCAGTGGTCCAAGGTGTTGTTTTCAGATGAAAGTCAATTTTGCATTTCATTTGGAAATCAAGGTCCCAGAGTCTGGAGGAAGAATGGAGAGGCCACAATCCAAGCTGCTTGAGGTCTAGTGAGAGGTTTCCACAATCAGTGATGGTTTGGGGAGCCATGTCACATGTTGGTGTAGGTCCACTGTGGTTTATCAAGACCAACCTCAGCGCAGCCGTCTACCAGGAAATGTTAGAGCACTTCATGCTTCCCTCTGCCAACAAGCTTTTTGGAGATGGAAATTTCATTCTCCAGCAGGACTTGGCACCTGTCCACACTGCCAAAAGTACCAACACCTGGTTTATAAACAACAGTATCACTGTGCTTGATTGGCCAGCAAACTCGCCTGACCTTAAGCTCTATGGGGTATTGTCAAGAGGACGATGAGATACACCAGACCCAACAATGCAGACGAACTGAAGGCTGCTATCAAAGCAACCTGGGCTTCCATAACACCTCAGCAGTGCCACAGGCTGATCGCCTCCATGCAATGCCACATTGATGCAGTAATTGATGCAAAAGGAGCCCCGACCAAGTATTGAGTGCATTTACTGAACATATCACAGAGCTCCCAACCATCCCGGTTTCCGCTGGACTGTCTCTCTTTGAGGGCTCAGTCCCGCGTCCCGTCACGGCTCAGCTGTTCTCCCGGCTGTGGAGGCGGGTTGCGGCGATGGAGCAGCAGGCACAGGTAGTAGCCGTCAGCTGCAGCTACCACGTGTGCCCGCTGCTAAAGAAAATGAATATTTACTCCTCTCCACGCCCATGGGAGTGGAGAGGAATGAATATTCATTCTCCTTAATAGACTGTGAATCGCAGCCGCCGGCTTCCTGCTGCGGCTCCACGATCCTCCATGCCCACTATTAGAGAGTATGAATATTCACTCTTCTCCACTCCCATGGGCGTGGAGGGGAGTCAATATTCACTCTCTTTAGTAGCGGGCACACAGGATCGCTGTGCCGCTGCAGGAGCCGCAGCCGCACTGACAGTGCGCACTACTAAGGAGAATGACTATTCCCTCCACTCCACACCCATAGTCCCGGCGCGGAGAGGAGTGAATATCCCCACAGCTCACCTTGGCATCTGAGGGCGCATGGCAGTGAAGTCATGCGCTGCTCAGACGCTGAGATCAGCTGCTGGCAGACAGGACGCAGCGCTGGAGTAGAGGGAAGGAAGGTGAGTAGAATTGTTTGTTTTTTCATGTGTGCAGTGAAGGGGGGACCATGTATACCAGGATAGGGGATGAGAGGGCCATGCATATCAGGATTGGGGATGAGGGGGCCATTCATACTAGGATTGGATCTGATGGGGCCATGCATACCAGGATTGGATCTGATGAGGCCATGCTTACCAGGATTGTGTCTGAGGGGGCCATGCATACCAGGATTGTGTCTGAGGGGGCCATGCATACCAGGATTGTGGATGAGGGGGCCATGCATACCAGGATTGGGAATGAGGGCCGTCGGCTGAATGCCCCTCATTACCAGCGACCGTCTGACAACTCCTCCTGCCAGGGGAGAAAGAAATGGTAAATGGGTGTGGATTGGGGTGTGGCCAAGGATGTGGCAAAAATGTGCCACGGTGCGCTACACGCGCCGCATGATCTGTCCCTCTTTCTCTTTCAAATGTTGGGAGTATGCATACATTTCAGTAGGCTAACATTTCATATTTTAAAAACATTTTTCAAGCTGTTGTTATAAAGTATTCTAATTTACTGAGATAATGACTTTTGTGTTTTCATTGGCTGTAAGCCATAATCATCAACATTAACAGAAATAAACCCTTGAAATAGATCACTCTGTTTGTAATGACTCTATATAATATATGAGTTTCACTTTTTGTATTGAAGAACTGAAATAAATTAACTTTTTGATGATATTCTAATTTTGGGAGATGCACCTGTATATATATTTTCTATATACAGTACAGACCAAAAGTTTGGACACACCTTCTCATTTAAAGATTTTTCTGTATTTTCATGACTTTGAAAATTGTACATTCACACTGAAGGCATCAAAACTATGAATTAACACATGTGGAATTATATACTTAACAAAAAAGTGTGAAACAACTGAAAACATGTGTTATATTCTAGGTTCCTCAAAGTAGCCACCTTTTGCTTTGATGACTGCTTTGCACACTCTTGGCATTCTCGTGACGAGCTTCAAGAGGTAGTCACTGGAAATGGTTTTCACTTCACAGGTGTGCCCGGTCAGGTTTAATAAGTGGGATTTCTTGCCTTATAAATAGGGTTGGGACCATCAGTTGTGTTGTGCAGAAGTCTGGTGGATACACAGCTGATAGTCCTACTGAATAGACTGTTAGAATTTGTATTATGGCAAGAAAAAAGCAGCTAAGTAAAGAAAAACGAGTGGCCATCATTACTTTAAGAAATGAAGGTCAGTCAGTGCGGAAAATTGGGAAAACTTTGAAAGTGTCCCCAAGTGCAGTTGCAAAAACCATCAAGCGCTACAAAGAAACTGGCTCACATGAGGACCGCCCCAGGAAAGGAAGACCAAGAGTCACCTCTGCTTCTGAGGATAAGTTTATCCGAGTCACCAGCCTCAGAAATCGCAGGTTAACAGCAGCTCAGATTAGAGACCAGGTCAATGCCACACAGAGTTCTAGCAGCAGACATATCTCTACAACAACTGTTAAGAGGAGACTTTGTGCAGCAGGCCTTCATGGTAAAATAGCTGCTAGGAAACCACTGCTAAGGACAGGCAACAAGCAGAAGAGACTTGTTTGGGCTAAAGAACACAAGGAATGGACATTAGACCAGTGGAAATCTGTGCTTTGGTCTGATGAGTCCAAATTTGAGATCTTTGGTTCCAACCACCGTGTCTTTGTGCAACTCAGAAAATGTGAACGGATGGACTCTACATGCCTGGTTCCCACCGTGAAGCATGGAGGAGGAGGTGTGATGGTGTGGGGGTGCTTAGCTGGTGACACTGTTGGGGATTTATTCAAAATTGAAGGCATACTGAACCAGCATGGCTACCACAGCATCTTGCAGCGGCATGCTATTCCATCCGGTTTGCATTTAGTTGGACCATCATTTATTTTTCAACAGGACAATGACCCCAAACACACCTCCAGGCTGTGTAAGGGCTATTTGACCAAGAAGGAGAATGATGGGGTGCTACGCCAGATGACCTGGCCTCCACAGTCACCAGACCTGAACCCAATCGAGATGGTTTGGGGTGAGCTGGACCGCAGAGTTAAGGCAAAAGGGCCAACAAGTTCTAAGCATCTCTGGGAACTCCTTCAAGATTGTTGGAAGACCATTTCCGGTGACTACCTCTTGAAGCTCATCAAGAGAATGCCAAGAGTGTGCAAAGCAGTCATCAAAGCAGAAGGTGGCTACTTTGAAGAACCTAGAATATAAGACATATTTTCAGTTGTTTCACACTTTTTTGTTAACTATATAATTCCACATGTGTTAATTCATAGTTTTGATGCCTTCAGTGTGAATGTACAATTTTCATAGTCCTGAAAATACAGAAAAATCTTTAAATGAGGTGTGTCCAAACTTTTGGTCGGTACTGTATATATATATATATATATATATATATATATATATATATATATAATTACCGATCATTGTACTATATACCATATTACTGATCATTTTATTGTCATCTATGCCCTTATCAGCTTAGCATTTATGACCTAAAATAATTGAAACTAATTGGAGCTTCCCTCTACTGTCTTCTCTTGCTAAGCTAATAAAGAGAATTGTAAAAAAAAAAAAAAAGCAACAACCTGGTAACAAATCAGCAGAGGGAGGGCGTGGCTTGCAGCTGGACCGAGGCTTGGAACGCTGGCCCCGCCCACAGGCACACACGTGGATCTGAGTTGAACGTGAAGTGTTTGGTGACATCCAAGTTGTCCGATTTGAGAGCGGAGCTCGGGAAGACATGGCCGATGATCTGGGGAGTGAGTGGTGGGAGGAGGCGACCGGTGACGCATCTGGAGAAGGTAAGGGGCTGCGGGATGTCACGGTGTCTCACAGCGATAGTGGCGCAGACGTCTCATCCATGTGATATGAGCGGCTGCGGGCACCTGGAGAGAAGGTTAAGTGCGGGGGCCAATGAGATGTTGCTACTGTTAGCCACGCCCCCGAATACACAAACCACGCCCACACACAATCTGTACATGCAGAGCTAGTATGTAGGCTGCAGGGCTCACACCATGTGCCAGCTTCGGGGACACGGCTGCTGCAGCACATCTTTACTTGTGACATTAATAAATTGCTCAAAGCAAGTGCCTATTCATACAGTGTCCGCCAACTTGCACTACTTATAGTGCCCCCTTCTGTGCATAACAGGCACAGCGTGGCCCCTCTGGAGCCGCAGACTACGTCCCTGTATTGGATTGTGATTGGTATGTTGCGCCATCACAGATGTGCCAACCAGTTACCTGACCACTGCAGCCAATCACAGGCCTCAGTGGTCATGTCTCAGAACGAGATGTCGTTGGTTCCAGTCTAGGCACAGACCTCTGGAGTTGCTAGCCCGGGATCCATGAGGGTCAGAGCAGGAGAATTAGAGTGATTTTTATTATTTGGAAGCCTTCCCCGGCTGGTTACAGGATTTGTCCGTTTGCCCTATTTGTTTTCACTGTGTGAAATCTCTACTTTCAGACCAAATGAGCGTTTCTTCATCGTCTTCTGGGGGCGCACACTTTCCCCCCTCTTTCCCAGATGTTGCAATCACAGCTCGGCAGCGTCTGATACTGCTAGATCAGCTGCCGAGCTGTGATTGGCGGCATCTGGGAGGGAGAGGTGAAGACAGTGAAGAAATGCCCAGTTGGTCTACAAGCAGAGATTTCACATAGTGCGCTGCAAAAGAAACAAATGTGAATATCTCTGCAATGGAGTGACGCAGCGCATAATGGAAAATAGCGGCAGAATTGGGGGAGCTCGGGGATTTTATTTTTTAAAGAATATCAGCAGATAATGTTATACAAACTATGTACTGATCATTTGAATCCCCCAAATCCAACACCAAGTGGTCTATATTTTTTTTTTTTCAAACTTTCAGAAAACTCCTTTTAAGGGTTGTGCACACAACTTCTTAACTCCAACTGCAGAGGCACCAAGGTATTCCTAGGCGAAGCCAGCGGTCTTATTCCTAAAGCGGCTTGCCTGTTGGGTTTGTCGTCATTTTCTTTGTCTTTTGTGTGCAGTCATTTTTTACATTACTTTTGCATGATGGTTATTTTTTTGCGGTGGTTTGTCAGATGGGTTGCAGGCAGAATCTGCCCGAAAACAACATTGTGTGCACATAGCCTTAGTGTTGTGCACGTGGCATCTTTATCAGGCGGATTCTGCATTGGAAAGCGCCAGAAAAAGCTCAAATAAAGGAATGAGCGTTATGACCAGAAATGTAAAAACGACTTTCTTTGCTTATGTTACGTCTTCTTCAACTTCTTTTAAGTGGCTTCGAAAGCCGGAGTGACGGACTTGTGAAGTGCTTCAACCCTCCCAAAGCACTTCAGCCTCATTTGCATACAAACGCTGGTTTCTTACCAAATACCTTCTTCAGAGATGGAGAGGACTAGAACTCTATAGTGCCACCTACTAGAGGTAGCAATCCTAAAAGTCAGTTTTGACCCTTTAACGAGCCTTGCCGCTTGACTAACTATAAAAGCCTAAGAGGCAATTTACATATATAATTTCTCAGTGGACATTGCGCGGCCTGTAAGTCTCCTTACGCTGGCTTGTCACTCTCTACAAGGAGAGACATTAACCCTTAAACCCCAGTCAGAGGCATATCATACAACCAAATCAGATCTCATGCTTTGCACTGAGGAGGGGAAACTCCCTGGAACATGTGTATGCAAATTGCGATTCTGGTTTGGCTTTTATCCTAATTCATGTGGCAAGGGTTGATATTGGATTTCTATTTCCAGTAGGTGGCGCTAGAGTTCTAGTCTTCTTCTTCTCTGAAGAGGCAATTTCCATATGTAATTCCCCAGAGGAGCAGCATGGCCTATAAGTCTCCTTACACTAGCATGTCATCCTCTACAAGGAGAGATATTACCCCTTAAGCCTCAGTAATGTAGGAGCGGACTGGCCATGTAAAGGTATTGCTGGACTTGTTTTTCCAAGAGCGACATGTGCATATAAATATTTTGAAGGGGTGAAATCCTGCTGACAGATTCCCTTTAATGTTCCATATATTGTATACAATTAGTTTAGTGCTCTCTCTATATTTTGTTTGAAGCAACCAGATGATCTTGGCGCATCGTTAACCTTGCAAAACTCTTGCCCACCTTTATAGGAAATCAAAGCAGACTACTCTTTCCTATACAGCAGAGCACGTGGGTATATTCCACGTGAATGGATCATAACTTAATTCTCTTTACCTTTTAAATAGCAAATAATGAATGTAATGAAGTAAAAAACCTCCTGTACTTGCTGCCATTAGTATTGCTTTTGTTTTACCAGCAGGTGGCAGTACTGTGCTGTTTTTTACTTTTCGCTTGATCTCTTTCCTCGTCATTCCCTCCCTTTTCTAATTTGAGCAAAATTCTTCTTTCAAGTGCCGCTTATTTTTCTCCCTTGCTGTTTTTCCCCCTTTGTTCACTATTGTGGGTGTAGTTTTTGTGATGTGGATATTTGAGACTAATTTGTTATTTGCGACTTTTTAAAAAGTTGCAAAATTTTTGTGCAAATGTTCTCCAGTCCTCTCTGGCAGTGTTTTTTTTTTATTTTATTTTTCTTTGCCAGAATGTTTTTGTGCAAATTGTGCCGTATTGTAACAGATAACAGACCATGCTACTTAATCTTTAAAAAGGGGAGAGAAGATGAGACAAAAATATAAAGCATTTTTGATTTTGTGCAAAATACATTAACCTGTGTGCGGCATTTTGGAGATTTTGTCGCAAAACTGCAATCAGTGAGTGCACTGGCTCTGAAGGGGGCAAACACAGGAACTCTCCGCTAGAGACACTGAGCTCACTGATTGGCTGCCGCAGCCAATGGCAGAAACAAGGAACAGAAGCTGAGACTCCACCGGAGGACCTGGGGAAGGTGAGTACAGCACAGTTGGTTTGTTTTTTATAGCACATTGCAGCCAGGGGAGAAGCTTAATTGAAAGGGAACAACCCCTTTAAGTGCTCTGGTCGTGGTTGAGCACTTCATGAGCCACTGAGGTTATTTCCTCGCCCAGCACCACCCTTTTTATCTTGATTGACAGCTTACTATCGGATTTCTGTGGCGTGACACAGACACTAAGCTATTAATCAAGTTAAATAGGTTGACTTTGGGCAGGGATACAACCTCAGGAGGCAGAGGCTTGCGAAGTGCTCCGTCACGCCCAGAGCACTTAAAGCCTTCTTTGCATAGTGTGTCTAGTGCTGGTGAGAAGAAGCTACTGGTGTTTGGATTCTTATTGCTCCATATATACAGAATCCAGGTGGTGGCACTGAGCGACTGGGCATGCGTGACCGCTGGCACTACTCACAACAGGGCATTTTTAGATGGTAAAAAAAGCAAAAATACGTAAAATGTTAGAAGAAAAAATTATAACGTTTTAGGCTGATGCACAAAGGTTTTTAGTTTTCTTGGGGAATTTATTGTATCTCGCAGATGTCCCCTGTGGTGGCGCAAGCCTACGAGTCTTCATACAAAGCCGCGCTGGAAAGGAATAGACTCGGGAAGTTGCTCCGACTGAAATTGTCTTTAGCTGCTATCACTGTGTGAAGTAATAAGATCTTAGGACGTTTTATCAAAAGTGTCGCCGAATAAAGGGTCGTTTAAACCCCTTCTCAACAGGTACATCCCTTGCCAGGTGTGTGTATGTTGGGAGCGCGCTCAGGAGATGTCGAAGTTGCAGTGGTGCTGGTCAAGGGATGGCATACATTAGGGGCAATGAAGGATCAGTCCTTGTAGTTGATGTGTTGGAAAGAAGGAAAATGGTTAAAGTGGTTTTCCCATCTCCAAGCTCTTATTCCAATGTGTAGTAGGTGTAAAAATAATATTAACCACTCCGTCCAATTAGAAATGTAGTATAGTTCTTCTGATTCGCTATGTCTCTTTCCTCATGTGCAGGGCGTTGCAGGATCTTCAGTATCCATGGTTACGACCAGGGCTGTGGACGACACCGACTCCCTCATACATGGCTCATGCTTGTGATAAATTTACTGTAGCACAGATTCATCTCAGCTAAAAGTCTAGACCCTTAGATCAGGAATAGGACAGACATTTATAGGACATTTCATAACTTTCCCAGATTCTCATGAAAAAATATTCCCCATAAACTGCATTGAATTACTGTACCCAATTTATTATATATTTTAGGAGTTGGAGTCCATCCATTTTATACCGACTCCGACTCCACAGCCCTGGTTACAACCGCTAGCAACTAACTGTCACTATATCAGTGGTTGAAACCATGGATACCTAAGGTCCTGCAATGCCCTGCACATGAGGAAAGAGACATAGCGAATCAGAAGAACTATACTACATTTCTAATTGGAGCTGTTTGCTAACACTATTATTATTACACCTACTACATATTAGGGTAGGATCTTGGAGATGGGAATACTCCTTTAAGCACAAGGTTCTGGACATCTTTGATAATGGACACATTGTGATGACGAGACGACTGAGGGGGGCTGTTCTTCAATTGTAGTGGTTAGTACATATCAAAAGTGGTCCAAAGAAGGACATCCGATGAACTGGAGGGATGCCTACAGCTTATTGATACATATAGTGGGTGCAGACTAGCCTTTCTGCTCCAAGGAACTCAGCAGCATGTGATCAGATGAGTCCATCTGACAGCTGCGGGCGATCACAGGCTGCAGCGGTCCTGCTGCTGGTGGAACCGTGCCGTCTCCTCCTTCTCTGTAAGTGCAGACCACACAGCGGTGGATGCCGGTAGACGAGTTTGGCTTAGTTTGTTGTTTACTTCTCCAAGCCACCAAGGAACTTTTCATTTTGCCCAGTTTATCTTTGGTTATCCATTTTTATTACCTGGATGTGTATTTTATCCGTGTCATGTTACACCTTCCATTGCTTCTATCCTAAAAGTGCTTGTCCAGCTGTGACCTAATACCTTATGAGTCACCATCTATAATAGCTATACTTTTTCTACATTTTTGGACACCTTGTTACCTTTTTTCTCTGCTCCATTATACTAATAACTAAAGTTCAGTTTGAGATTCCCTTCCTGTCTTATTAGAGGCACAAACGGATGCCCTCTCCTTCCCTCATGTTTTACACTGCAGCGCAGCTTTCTAAGCCTCTGTTTACAGCTGACTTTGTCTTGTTTTGTTTCATTCTACGAGCAGATAAGTGCAATTCAGGTCCACTCCTTTAGGTGTCCTTTTTTAATAGATAAATATTGTTCTGTCCCTATGCAGTTTGTATCGGCCTGTGCAAAATGACTTTTAAACGAGCTTGTGAGACAGAAATCTTTTAGGCTACGGCCCCACTATCAGTATTTGGTCAGTATTCGGTCAGTATTTTTTCTCAGGAGTGGGAGCCAAAACCAGGAGTGGGTGATAAATGCAGAATTGGTGACTTGTGTCTATTATACCTTTTCTCTGATTGTTCCTCACATGGTTTTGGCTCCCACTCCTGAGAAAAAATACTTACCAAATACTGATCAAATACTGATAGTAGGGCCGTGGTCTTACATTGTGATCCTATCCATAAAAAGCACCAGCGGCATCAAAACAAAGGTTCAGCACCGAAGTGTGGAAGATAATAAGGAATAACTGCGGCTGTATTGTGGCATCACCCTGTTGGCAGTCAGACATACACACACGTACTTTTCTACATTTTTAATATTCTCAGAAAACCCCCTTTATTGCTGCTGTTTATACACATAATCCCACCAAGTTGTAAGTGGGGGAGACTTGATTTCTTTTGCTTCAAGCACAGTGTAATATACTATCAGGAATGTGATAGAGCCATAGAAATAATGGATTATAATGAGGTCTCACGGGGTAATATTTTCCTCCTCTACACCCAGCTATGGACATATTTTAAGGCTACGTTCCCACCATGAGCTTTTGGTGAGTTTTTTTTTCAAATTCAAGTTTTTTTTTATTTTTTGTGTTGAAAAAGTACAAGAAAATACAATATACATAGTAAAAGGGGTAACGTAACTATAAATCTATGCATAACTACAGTACTTTGGGGGGGTACAGGGAGGGTTTTCCATCAATATCCAGATCAAGCATGTATTTTTCCATATGAAAGATAGAGAGAGAGGGAGCGGACCACGGCAGACCACCAATCAATAGAGTGTGATTATGATCATTGTTGTGACGACATCCCGGATAACTTTAGTTGGGGGCTAGATGGTAGGCGTCAGAGTTTTGGAAATCCATCCAATCCCTCCAAATCACACAGTATCTATCAACATCAGCCGGTGAAATGGCAATCAGATGCTCCATCCTATTAAGGAGGGAGATCTCCGCAAACCATTCCTCCACAGTGGGTGGGTCTCTGCTTTTCCAGTGTTGTAGAATGACATTCTTAGCTGCCTGTATTAGGTAGCCTATTGATGACCTTTTATAACTACGTTTACTTGTTGGTAACATTGATAAGAGGAGGGCTTCTGGCATATTAGGGATAGTCAAACCAGTTATTTTCTCAATCATGGGAACCACCTTTGCCCAAAATGCATTTATTATAGGGCACCCCCACCATATGTGTGACATTGTCCCTTCCCCCTCCCCACATCTCCAACATCTGTCTGAGACCACTGGGTACCATCTATGAAGGACTGCTGGTACCCGGTACCATCTAGAGATAATTTTGAAGGAGGTTTCCTGAGCTTTGGACCCTATTGAGGTTTTATGTGTTAGAAAGAAACATTTATCCCATTGTGAGTCAGAGAAGGACTTCCCCAGTTCCCTTTCCTATGCACCGCAGAATCCTGGCCTATTGTCAGTTACCTGGGCAATGAGTAGATTATACAGTAGGGAGATGGAGTGTGTAGGGGGTGACAATGATAGGCACAATTTTTCAAAGTTTGTGAGATCTCTATGAAGATGTGTGCGCTTCTTCACAGCTGAATAGAAGTGTTGTAATTGACTATATTCAAAATTAGCCTTCGGGGAAGTGGCTCTTCCCTGTAACAAGTCATTGAGGGGGAGCTGCGAAGTGTTGGAGATGACATGAGAAAAGAATATCGGATGGGATTTGTTTGAACCGAGAAATCTATTTGCAGATAGTCCTGGTGGGAAATCCGGATTATCTGAAATCGGGAGCAAGGGGCCCTGGGGGTCGATTAAGGATAAGCTTTTTTTATGGGATCTCAAAGCCAGAGCAGTGGCATAAGTACTATATGACATAAGGCCAAGAGAGGGGACAGTTAAATGGGCGCACCATGGGAGAGTGGTAAGAGCTTTAGGACAAATGGATTGAGCTATTTTGACCCATAACTTCCCCTCCAAATGATGGAAGAAGTCCAGGATTCTAGCGTGTACTGCTGCCATGTAATACCTTCTACAATCCGGAAGGCTAAGGCCCCCCTTTTGTTTGTGTCTGATCAGAACATCTCCCCGAATGCGTGGACGCCCACTTGCCCAGATAAATCTGCAAAAGCTACTGCGCAGTCTTTTCCAAAAATATGAGGGAATTACCACGGGAATGGTTTGGAAGAGGTATAAGAGTTTAGGTAGGACGTTCATTTTTAGTATATTTTTTCTGCCGAACCAGGAAAAATCCTTCACCGTCCAAGAAGTAAGATCTCTATGGAGTTGTTCAATAAAGGGCCCAAAATTAAGATAAAATAGACGGGAGAGGTCTCCATGAATACGAATTCCTAAGTATTTGATACCCTGTGAGGGCCAGGCAAAGGGAAAGTTGGACTGGATGGAATCCTGTATGGATTTGGGGAGGGAAGCACCGAGGGCCTCAGACTTCGCTGCATTGATTTTAAAATTTGACCATGTACCAAAGTGATCTATTTCAGCCATAACAGCAGGGATGGATATATGTGATTGAGTGATATATAGCAGGACATCATCAGCAAATGCAGAGCACTTGTACTCGGTGCCTCCCACCCCAATCCCCCTAATATTGGGGTTATCACAGATTGATGAGAGCAGGTGCTCCATCACTAGGATGTATAAGAGAGGGGACAGAGGACATCCCTGCCTTGTCCCATTGGTTATTATGAAAGGTGATGATAATGTTCCATTTATCTTCAGCCTAGCTGACGGATTGCGATACAGGGCCATGATTTTGGCTATAAAAGGGTCCCCTACCCCAAGCTTTTTAAGAGAGTAATAAATGGCGTGCCAGGAGACTCTATCGAATGCTTTCTCAGCATCCAAAGAGAGTATCAGTAGAGGGATACCTCTTGATTGGGCATGATGAATAATGTCAATTGTCTTTAAAGTGTTGTCCCGAGCTTCCCGCCCAGGGAGGAATCCCACCTGATCCAAGTGTATGTGTGCGGTTAAGAAAGGTTGCAGCCTATTCGCCAATATTTTCGCGTAGATCTTCAGATCCACGTTCAGCAGAGAGATTGGTCTATAGCTAGAACATAAGTGTGGGTCCCCACCCTTTTTTGGGAGAACAGTGATATGTTCCTCTGTAGTTTGGGGAGGGAAGGGGTTTGTGCAGGATGCGTGATTAAATCCTCCCAGCAGGAGAGGTGAAAGGAGCGGAAGGAATGTTTTATAGAATTTGACTGTATATCCATCTGGGCCTGGACTTTTTCCACTCGCTAACGACTGGGTAGCTAACTGCAATTCGGACTCTGCTAAGGGTTCATCTAGAGATGTGGCGGGAGACATTTTTAAAGGGTTCTGTGCTTGTGTCTCAGGCGTGTCTGTCCCAATCAAGGAAGTATTAACAGGGGATGTGTTGTTTGGTATACCATCGAGATTGTATAGTTGAGTATAATATTTATGGAATTCAGTTGTAATATCTTCCGTTTTGTTTAGCATTTGACCCGAGTTGTCTTTTATTTTTGGGATGTGATTTTGGGCTTGTTGGGATTTTAGAGCTCTCGCTAGCATGCGTCCACATTTATTGCTATATTCATAGAACTTACTGCTACAGACTTTTGATGAGTTTTTGACGCCGCAGAAACCCACTGAAAATGCATGTGGGTTTTTTTCCTGCAGATTTTCCGCATCTTATGCAAATCTATGGGGAAAATCCGTACATAAAACTCAGTGTATCCACGAGAGAAATTATATAGAAGCACAGTGGGTATGAGATTTCTATAAATCCCTTCCACTTTGCTGGAACTGTAAGACACCGTAAAAATAAGCAGCGTCAAAAACGCACCATAAACTCATCGTGGGCACACAGCCTCAGGGGTTTCCAGGACTTCGATATTGGTGATTTATCCTTAGGCTTGATCATCGGTGTCCGATACCTGGTGGGGGAGCCGATACCTGATGGTCCGATACCCAGCACCTGCACCGTTCAGCTGTTTTCAACCCCTGTGGTGGCCTGGAAGTAAAAGGGGCCGGGACCCCACAGCTCCGTACCCTGTGCACGGCCCGTTTTTGGCCACTGCAGCTCAGCTCCCATTGAAGTGAATGATTTCTCAGTTGCTGTGTTGATACCTTATTGAAGGGATAACTTTATTTTGTTAAAAAATATAATCCATAGAAATCACACACATACACATACATTGTAGCTTCTACTAAGCAATATACAGAGACATAAGGAAGAATCCTCCATAGTGGTGCAGTACAATGTCCGCCTCCGCTTCGGGGGATCACCTTCTTGACGCACACTGGAAATTAGTCCCCGTTCTCTGTGAGTGGAATTTATCTTTGTTCATCTGTTCACCATTTATCGCGTTTCCTACTGGCTTTTTTATAGGTAGTTTGGACGTGCTCCAGCCTTTTGGTTTAGGAATCCGCGTTGGCGCACTGCCAGGCGATGCCTCTTCTGACACCTGTAACATAATAGAAGAAATATATTATTTTTTTTACATGTTATGTCGTCTTATTGAAGACCAATCTTTTTCACACGATGTAAGATATCTGCTTACGTCTCCTTTTTTTTGTAATTGGTTGGAATGGGTAACGAGGGCATTTTTATGATGCCAGAGGTCATTAATGAAATTGTTGCCTAGAAATCTTCTGTAGGCCTTAATTTTTTCTTCTATTATCCATCTTACTATATGTGACGACACAACTTCTAATCTTAATTAGCTAGACGTCTAGATTTGTTAGGCCAAGAGAAATACACTATTGTGTTTGTGTTGACTTTTGAATGTATGTGTTTTTTTGGCTGGTCAAGAAGGACAGTGATTCAGGGTAGAACAATAGTGTTTGTTAATATGCTAATTACTTATTGTACTAAGCCAGCTAGTTATTGATTCACAGAGCAGGGGGATACAAACAATGTAAATTGATGAAATGCTCAAACAATGACACCTGAGCCCTGCATCTTTTCTCCCTGCACCTGAGCCACAGAAAAATATAAAAAGGGATTTCTATCATACTGCAAGGAAATTCAAAGGATCAGACAGACTCTTCAGGACTGTAGTTTGGTAGCATGGCTCCATCCAGAAAGACACAGATTTGGATGCTACAGGATTCTAGCCTAAGGGTACACGGCCCTGGTTGGAAGGATACAGATCTACTCCATTGACAATCAGAGAACATACATTTGGGGAAACCAGGTTGGGACGATGAGATCACCTAGTCCCATGCATATGTTGTTTGGGACCATCTGGTCACCTGGAACCCATGGAGACACATGAAGAAAGCCAGGTTGGGACAATGAGGTCACCTGGAACTCATGGAGTTGTTCGGGGAGGCCAGAGTGGGACCCTCCGGTCTCCTGGCCTTATACCTCAGTGGTCTGTCAGCTTCCTAAGCTTTCCGCTACCTTCTCTCTGTGGGTGTTCATCCAAAGCGGGGTGCCACTGGTTGAGGTAGTTGGCCTTGGAAGTCCCAAAATCGCAGCTGTTCTGTTCCCAGCTGGCTAGTGGAAGGGTGAGATTGTGTTATTTTGCACCATCTTAGGTATTTGCTGGGACTGTTCTGTGTGTTTATTGTCTGTTTGGTGGTTCAATAAAGTATTGCCACGTGGTTTTACCCTCACCTCGTGTTGTCTGAGTAGTATTTTACCCACTGAAGACCGCGGGTCTTCACACTATATTACCCCAATGCATTGCAAATGGTGTAAATTTGCACTCAAATTTGCCATGATGCAGATCTAAAATCTGCACCATAGGTCAATTTCGGCTGCAGATTTATTTATTGCAAAATTTCATCTATTTTGCTAGTACTGCAATAGGCAGTGGATTTTCTGCCCACAAATCTGGCCAGAAAAAAAATAAGCTTCATATTTGCCACTTGTGAACCTACTCCTTTGATGCTGACCAGACTCATGTTCATTGCTTTTCGTCAGGATTTTATTGCTGTTCATTACTCTATCCAGGGAGAAAAAACAGCATCGAAATGAGACCATGACACCAGTGTGCAGAGAACCAAAAATCTTACTGGATCCCGGAGTGGTCACACTGACTTCTAAGGTTTACAGTATTGAGTCCATTGGTGGTAAAGATCCATTATGTGCACTCATTCGTAAAATATCCATGTCACACACACAGAATTCACCAAGGCTCGGGTCACACGACTTTATCTGTATGTTTCATCATCCGAGAGAATCTGTCAATTATACAAATCACATCCTGATGTCAGCGTAGTGTGATTTTTTTTGGATGGGGAGAAGATCAAGAAAAAAAAAAAATCTCCATCTTCTCCATTCTGTGAGTACCCAATAATAAAAAAAAAAATATATATATATTATTAGTTATTGGGCCTACTGATCGGTTATCCTGTTATTACACCACTAGGTGGCGCTATGGCCTTCTCGCCTGTGTTCTGCCGTTATTCTATGTTACATGTAGAGGAGAAGTGTTGTGTTATTGGCTATATACAGTATAAGCCTGCACTGATTATGGTATTTGTAGTTCTTCATGCCCTGATCTTCTAGCTGATTATTATCTATCCGCTTAATTTCTACTTGCATTACTGAACAGATAATTAAGTGCAGGATATCTCCGGCGGTCGGTGTCCCATAGGAGCATCCACCATACTGTACCGACCACAGCCGCGCAGATATGTTGCTGCCAATTTCATGAGTGGATAATTAATCTGATACTTTATTTTCCTACTGTGGAAGGAAATCCACAAGAACAAAGGTGAAAGCTGCAAACTCAATGTAAGCAGCACTCTGGTGAAAATACACCCTGTACTCGCTACATATTCCAATTTATTTTTTTTATTTTTTTTTATTTCGTCCTATGGTAAACGTCATAATATAAAACTGACTTGTTCATCAGATCCCCAATGTCCTAGGAAGGATGCTATACAGGCCAATATTGGGGAATATTAGTCGGTACATTGTCCATTGCTTTATTTCCCCTTCCTCAATCTCATGTATAATCTTTATTCATTACACATCCATTGCCTTCAGCAGCCAATAATCATTACTTTGTGTGACGCCGGGGCTGCATGGCAACGATGGCCGCAACACCGGCCAAAGTGTAACTGCTATGTCACAGGCTCTGCGACCCTGAGGCTACTGTGACTATGACAAGAAAGTCATAAGCAGCCCATCTGCGTCAGATTTTTGGTGACTTGCTTGTCATGGTTGCAGTACCCTCGGGGTCGCAGGATGGTAGATGTAGCAGCGACACAGTGACCTTTGGCTGCGCCTCAGGCTTGAGCCTCATTCAGACATCTAATTTTCCCACGGTCAAGAAAAACGGACCGATTATTTAGATCTGACTTTGATCAGGGTGCGGTCCGAGTGTCATCAGTTTTTCTCATGTGGAGGAAAAAAAAAGTTTCTCCAACTTCTCCTTTGTGTCAGTCCGGGCAAATCGGACCCCACTGGTTATCATCCGAGTGCAGTCTGATTTTTTTTTTCACATACCCATAGACTTGCATTCTCAATTTTGATCCGACCTTCGAATAAAAATCAGACATGTCTCTGTGATTTTCTGTTGACCGTGAAAAATCACAACCATGTGAAAAGCCCCATAGACTATCACAGGTACTAGTGTTTTCACAGTCTGAATGAGGACACATTTGCACCCTCTGATCAGCGCCACTAAGAATAAGTTCGGACTTGCGTCATGGCTAATAGTTCCAACAGAAGCCATGGCATTGTGACCGATCTGTTGTGCAGTCTAATCTACAATTAGACAGTCGGACCCCATTGACTTGTAATGGGGTCTGTCACGGTTCCATAGAGAGTGCTGGTATTTTTGACTGCCAAAACATGGCCATCTTCATGCCTGTGGTATTCTTGCCATCAAAGGTGATGTAACTTCTGACAGTGTGCCACCTTCAAGAATTTGGCACAAAAAAATAACAAGGCAAAAAAAGAAAAGGGACTTAAAAATTACAACAAATGAGGAACCGGGGCCTTGGTGTTTTTAGAAACGTGGCCGCCATGGGTGACTGTAGGACTGTTAGTAAATGATGTTTATTAATACTAATCTCCTGCATATTTTTTTCCTGAAGTGGATTTTCTTTCTTTTTAGTACTCGTTCAGCCCACAATGTGGCGGCCCGTGCCGTGTGTGTAGGCGATGGGAGCAATTTAGAAGTTAAACAAATGTTCTAAAAGGGTAAAAACAGATCCAGCTGTTACGGATTCATTCCTGGATTCTGTCACATTAGCGTGCTGTAACATTTTCCAGTACTGTAAAGATGGCTTTCGGTCACAGGCTGTAACTTATCTCCTTGTGGTTCCTCACACATTACAGCTAGAGATTGGCATCACATAGAGATGGCGGCGTGATGAGCCGAACCCGGAGCATCTCCAAACCAGCAGATGTGCCCCAGGCCGGCCTTAAAGCGGTAGCCCATCATAATCAGCCCTTGTGTAGTGTGAGGAAATAAGGGGGGGGGGGGGATTCTCAAACTTCTTCAGTTTGTTTTGCCTTGTTGCCATGGTGACGTTGATTTCCCATGCCTTCTGGTCACTAGGGGACTGTAGGCCGGTGACCGTGGAGCGCTCCGCCACGAACTACACAGATGCCAGCCTGAAGGGTTCAACTGCGTGGACGGAAGTCTCATTTCACACTGGAAAATGAGGGAATGCAGTGGAAATTGCAGGCTGACACCGGAGATGGGAAACGACGCACAATTTCTTCTTTTTCTGTCTGTGAAATACAAATTCTTCATTTTCCCTCTTCTTCCATCAAAGGGCAGAACAAGATTTGGATTTTCTAATGAAGCTATTGGGCCCAATTCATTATCACATGTTGCGTCTTTTTGTTTTTTTTTTTGCTTCGTTTTTGATAAAACCTACAATAGTACATATACATAACATAGGGTACTTAGCAAACATTGTTTTTTTTAAAAAAAAAAAAAGCATGAAAGCGACTACAATCAGCAACCCTGCCATAGACTAAGTAACCATGTTAACACAGTTCCAGTCAATTTTTCATTCAGAACTGTTCAAAATGTCAGAAAGACTGACTAAAGTGCTAACCAAAGAAATAAGAGAAGTGGGATCCCGCACCTGAGACCTAGAAGACATAATGGAGTCTTCCACCTCAGCTCTCATCACTCGTGAGAAAGAGATGGAGATGCTCCATGAAGAAATCTACGTCCTAAACAACAAACTGGAAGACTTGGAAAGCCGTGCCCACAGAAGGAATATCCGCATCTGAGGACTGCTAGAAACCATGGCTGACCTGCAATCCACTGTATCAGCACTCTTTCAAGAATTATTACCAGGAGTTCCCATAGAGCGCTTAGAGATGGACCGCATCCATAGGGCACTAAACAAACGTAAACCAGACGGCCCACCCCGTGACATAATCCTCAAGCTCCATTTCTACAAAACAAAAGAACAGCTCTTATCTGTCACGCTGAACTCCACATCCCTGAGGTTCCAGGGCCACTCCGACCAACTCTTCCCACAACTATTGCCTAAAGGAGGGCCATGAAACCATACCTAGAAATCCACTTTCAAAACAGCAAGTACTGATGAGGATTCCCGTTCAAGATGTTCTTCACCCACTTGGACATGGTCCACACACTCCTCTCTCCTGAAGGTGCCAAACACTGTCTTGCCAAGCTGCGTCTCCTAGAACAAGATTCTCCATCTCCTGCCTCTTCCTCTCCACAACAACCCAAGGATCGTCTCTCCAGACCACAAAACCCTTGGTTATTATGTTCCGCCATATGCTACTATATAACCTTATTGAGTTTGCTTTCAGGCATTCGCCTCCGCCCTGGTCGAGCTCATGTCCCCGTAGCCTCATCTAACACTCCTATCTCCTATTCTCGTTTGTCTCTTTTCCTATCACAAGAGGTAATCGTCAAGGGTGCCCCCTATCTCCGCTACTATTCCTCCTCGCAATCCTCGCAGTCGAGCCACTAGCAATTTACCTCCACCTCAGCCCACACATTCAAGGTATAGAAACTGCGTCAATTTCCTTCAAGCTCTTCATGTTTGCAGACGATATTCTGCTTCTCCTAACCACCCCACAGACCTCACTGCCTGCCCTGCTCCAATTCCTACAGAGCTCTGGCCACCGGATTGACTGAACAATCATACGCTATGAACATCTCTCTCTCAGCCGCCACCATCCCACCGCTTTATGCAAGACTTCCCCTTTCAATGGTCCACAAACCACCCAGACTACCTATCCGTGAAATTAACTGCTGATATAGAATCCACAAACTACACCCAAATGCTCCGTAAACCACTCACACTGCTCCAAATGTGGGGGAAGTTGCAACTGTCTTTGTTGGGCAGTATACGTGCACTTAAAATGACTACTCCCTAAATTACTCTTATTCTGAGTTCTACCAGTCCTTGTCCCATCCCACTGCCTCAAAACAACCCAGCGCCTAATCAACACCTATGTCTGAAAAGGCGGCCTTCCCAGAGTCAACAGAGCCATATTGTATCATCATTGCCTGAAAGGGGTCTGGGAGTCCCCAATCTAACAAGATATTACCAAGCAGCCCAGATAGCCCAATTAACTCTACATCATGCCTCTTCTGAACCACCCCTCTGGCTTTCCTTGGACGCTCCTGAGTGCCATCCGTTGACCCTTGACACCTTATTATGGCTTCTCCCAGGCCAGCGTAAGCACATCTCGAAGCCCATTATTTCGCACTCTCTCTCAAAATCTGTGACTCTTTCAAATACTCCTCAAATCTAATCTTCCCCCTTTCTGCCTCTAGCCCCCCTATGGGGTAACCCACAATTCCCTAAAGGTACGGAGTCCCTTTTGGCTTTTCGCTCATGGATTGCAGCAGGAATCACAAAATTCCATCATCTATTTAACATAAATGGCATTGTTCCATTCCCAGTCCTTTCAAAGAAATACAACCTTCCTCCTAGAGAAATATTACGATATTTGCAACTCAAACACTTTTTATTTCCACACTACTAAGGAACTCCACCCCACCTCATACACTCACGCGATTCAAAGATGCCGTCAAAACCCACACGCTCCAGGTACTATTTCACTTCTATACTCCCACATAAATTACATCACGCATGGACGCAGTCTAACTTACACCTCCCGCTGGGAGTCTGACATGGGATCCGCCCTAACTGACTCAGAATGGTCCCAAATTTGGTCCTCCTCTACTGGAAGAATATTAAATTCCTTAATGCTGGAAACAAATTCCAAGGTACTGACAAGATGGTATCTGACCCCAGCTAGTGGGGCCAAAGCAGTCCTCAACTTTGCTCCCAATTGTTTTAGAGGTTGAAAATCCACCGTCGACATGTGCCACATCTGGGGGTTATGCCCTACAGCTTGGAGGCTTTGGTACAGGGTATACTTCCACATTCTTACAGTCACTGACTAACCTTAAAAAAGACCCCTGTAAAGCCCTGCTCAATAACTGTATCCCTAATATCTCCAAATACTTCCAAGTCATTATTTCATTTATAGTTCTATCGGCTAAACAAACCATAGCCTCAGCCTGGAAAGAACAGGTCTTGACCTAACTGAAGTCAAAAGGCAGCTCTCCTGGTACTTAGTTTTTCATTAATCATCAGCCATACTCACAAATTTGAGAAAGTTTGGCTCCCCTGGCCGGAATACACCAATCATACCACCTTTGCCACTCCATCACTTCACCTAAAGGCTTCTACCTCCTCCGATTCTCCATGAAGTACTTTCAATCATGAGACTTGGTAGGTCTCCCTCCACCGGCCCCCCTTCCCATTCCTCCTTTTTTTTTTTTCCCTCCCTACCCCTCCATGAGTTTACATCTCCCTATTGCTCCTTTAATTATATGTTTGTATCAATGTTTTTATTATGCATCTTTTTTGCGATGTATTAAAATTCTCAATAGAAACTTATTCTAAAAAAAAAACAAAACATAAAAGCCATCCCACCAGTGACAAGGTGTACTTAGCCGGGATGGTCCTAATCTCTAGTGTTAAAACCTTACGATATGTCAAAAATGTTCTCAATGTTTTTGATGTTTTTCACCCGACTTTCATTTATGCCTAATTCTTCTTTTTATTTGCACCTTTTTTAAAGCATATTATAAATGTTTGGGTTATTTTTGTTTGCCATTGTGGGCTTAGTTTAGTGTTTACAGATGTTTTCACCTGTTTCATCATTTGCATCTTTTGTAAAAATGTGAAAATTTGTTGCAAATGTGAGCAACACGGTGGTCCTAGGCTCAAATCCCACCAAGGACAACATCTGCAAGGAGTTTGTAAGTTCTCCCCGTGTTTGTGACGCGCCCCCTGGGACATATTCCTTTTTGAGGGGAATACCCGGCACCGGATCAGATGGGGGGTTGTAGTCTCCGAGCGGCTGTGACCCGGCCCGTGCCCAGGGCGTCAAACTCAGTGTTATGTGGCAGTCCTACAGATGTTATTAAGAGTTCTTTTGTGTCGACTACGCCACCCGTTGTGATGCGGTCACTGTGGCCGCCGCTGCAGCAGGGTCCGCTGAGGCTGATGGTGGGTGCGCAGCTTGGTGGGATAACCCCCCAACGGGAGGGGTATAGCCTCAGGGGGGACAGGTGCAGAGGATGGGGGTTGTGGTGGTGCAGTGCAGACGGCAGTGAAGACAGAGTCGGGTTGTGCAGTTAAGGGTGTTTACTTACTGCAGATGTTGTACTGGTCACTCCAGCTTCGAGTGACCACCCGAGCCGTGCTGCGTCCACCAGGTCCTGGATCCAGCCAACCCCCAAACAAGTCCGGAGCGTGGCCCTGAGCTCTCCTTCTGTCCCGTTCTCTGGCCGTCCCCACCAGTGATCCACCTAGGTCCAGCTCCCTCGGGCCTTCTGTTGGGACACCCTTGGCCTTGGGTTCCCTGACCCTTCATGTGGTGTGCCTTCGGGGTGGATGTGGTGGGTGACCGTGGCAAACGCTGCCCACGGTCTCCGGTCTCTGGCTGGGGAATGTTTTTACCCCCACCAGCTTGGGTTCCGGTACCCTGATGCCGACTCTTCACCCGGGGATTTAAGTTGGGATCTTGGAGTCCTTTTCTGCTGTTTCCCCCTCTGGGTCTCTCTCTTCTCCTCTCTCACTCTGGGTCTCTCTTCTCCTCTGCTCGCTGACTTGTTCTCTGCATCTGACCCTGTTCTTAGTTGGTGCCCACCTTATATACACCCTCTATGTGTGAGCTCAGGTGACCAGCACCCAATGAGCTCCTAACTTTACCCAGGCTGCTCCCCCTATCTGCCCCTACACTACTTGGGATGTACCACCCCCCTCCCACTCCAGCCAGGAACAGACTCGGTCGTACCTGCACATTTCTAAGTGGGAGTACCGTCGGTCTGCTCCTCGGAAATGGGATGTGTGTAGTGCATGCAGCCTACCGAGCTCAGTTCCACACTCCATCCTTACCCGGGAGTGGAATATCACACCTCTGGGTTGAGGTGCAATACCCCTGTAGCAGCCGAATCCTCAGGGTGCTACATTCCCCCCTGGTAAATCACAGCACGTCCTCGGGCTGTAAGACATAACACCAAAAACATACAAATTTTTCATAAACATATAAAACATATAAAACAACATATATATATATATATCAATATAAAACATTCTCGTCGCCTCTGGCTCCTCCTCCGGTCACTGTGCAACGTGTGACCGGGTAAAGTGCGACAGTCTCTCTGGAAAACTGGTTTTCCTATAAAACCGGTAGGGGGCGCTTTAGGAAGCGCAACTATATACAGGGGAAGTTGGCCGCTCTCAGTCCTCGGCCAGGTAAAGGGAAGGGAATGGCTGCTCACAGTCCTCAGCCTGGTATGAATACGGAATAACGGGTAAACAGTTCACTCATGCTGGTCCCAACGGGGACTATATATATGTAGCAACAGTTTCTTTGGTACCCGGTCGGGTAACTATTTACATCTACTGCTCTGCCGCACTCAACGGCGTCTTCCTCCTGCTCTTTGCTTGTAGCTGGTTGTAACTTCAGACCCGTCCGGGTCCTCTTGCTCCTCCTCCTCACATCGCAGCTCCTCCTCTGTCAGGCGATGCACATGGAGGGCGTAAGGTCCTCTGGCACACCTGTGCCGGGTAAAGGTGACCTCGTCCCCGATATAAAGGTCACGACCTCTGTGCCCCTCCGGCAGATGGGACTCCACATCTCTGCGCGTGACAAAGACGTCGCCGGGGGTGTTGTTGTCTCTGATGAAGCCCCACCCATGCTGCAGGTTAAACTTTACTACAGTCCCGGTGGTACGGGGACTGTGCGCTGCACGGGGGTCCCTCCTGGTTCGGCTCTTCTGCTCGGCGCTCCGTACTTGGGCCTGTTGCTCCCGGACCCGCCTCTCTCTCCGCTCCCTCGCAAACTCTTCGAGCTGCTGTCGGCAACACTCAGCACGCTCCGCTGCAGCTGCCCTGGTTTCCTGAGTGAACCCCATTAGGTCTTCTCCGGTGGGGTCCCACTCAAATTGGGCTTCTTCCAGAGGAGGCGAGACCCGTGCCACGGGCTTCGGAGCCGGAATCAGGGGCTCACACAAGGGCCCTAGTCTCTGCTGCCGTTCCAGCTCATGGAATTCTTCGGGCCAGATGAAGGGCCGCCCGTCCGGCCATGTGAGCTGGCTGAACAAGTCCTCCCCCAGGTGTGGCACCCTTGGTTTTACGGGCGCGGGCGCGGTGGTGGTGGCGCCCGGATTACCCAGGCCTTGCGGCCAGGCCTGGGGCACCTGGAAGGTGAAGGGCACCGTTAATACGGCGGCGCCCTGGGCTACCTGGCCTTGCGACCAGGCCGGAGGCTCCGCGGAGGTAGGGGGCGCTGTTGGTGATGCGGCGCCCGGGGGTACTAGGCCTTGCGACCAGGCTGGTGGTATTTCCTGCTTTGTCACGCTCCCGGTCGAGGCGCGTGACGTCACAGGGGTCGCTGCGGCGGCTTCCGGTCGGGGCCTAGTCCATAGCGGTGACATGGCGGCTACGGGCACAGCAGGGGGACTTTCGGGCTCTGCGACGGGGAGCTGGGGCAGGTGGGCGGTTTCCCGGCTTGGGGTATAGGCGTCCCCTTTACCTGCCTCCTTGCGTCCGGCTCCCTTCTCGGCGCCGTCTCCGGCCTTTGGTCCTCCCGCGCCATCCTCAGAGGCGGTCTGTTTCCTCTTCCAGGGTAGCGTGCTCCGTTGACTGGTCTCAGCTTGCTGGGCCATCTCCCGGCTCCATTCCGCCAATATCTCGCGCTGTACCCGGGCCATCCTCCGTGCGAGGCCCTCCAGGGCAGTCTGTGCACACTCCCGGTCTCGGGGGAGCTGTGCAAGGACCTCCACTAGGCCTAGTGGGGTCGTGGTGTCTAGCAGGCTCCTGACCAACGGGTCGGTGCTGCTCTGCTCTTCTTCCAGCAGGCTCCTGGCCAGCGGGCCGGTGCTGCTCTGCTCTCTCGCCATCTCCGGGTGAGATTCTCTGCTACTCTTCTCCAGGCTTCTTGCCTCTGGGTGCGCTCGCTCCAGACTGCTCCAGGCGGCACCCATCTTCGTTCTTTTCTTTCGTCTCCTCCCACTTCGAGGGCGGTCCCGGGGCAACTCGGTGACTGTCAGCTCCAGGGGTAGTTCTTTCACGCTGACAGACACCTCCAGCATCACAGTCTCTGTTGGTGGGGGCGGTTTCCACTTTTGGCGCCATTTTCTGTCCTGGCCCACGATGGGAGGCGGCCTCTTGCCCTCCTTTGGCACGCCCATAATGGCGTCCGCTGCTCTTCCAAGGCGGGAAATCTTCGGATTTGGCGGGAAGCGTCGCCCAGTGGCGGGAAACTCTGCAGATGGCGGGAACAAGCTGGAAATGGCGGACAATCGGCGGGAAACGACCTGTGATGGGGTCCGATGGCGTGGACCCTCCGGAACCGGCGGGAGACTTCTTTCTGAGGTAAACTTGCACTTTTCTTCAGGCACGCAGTACCCGGGTGTTGCGGGCACGTAATCCTGCCGACTACGCCAAAGTTGACGCGCCCCTGGGCCTGTGTCGCGCTGCGCTGCGCATGCGGGAGCTTACCCGGAGCCGGATCTGTGGAGGGTTGTAGTCTCGTGGCGGTGACCCGGTCCGTGCCCAGGGAGTCAAACTAGACGGCAATCAGAGACAGGGTCGGGTTGTGCAGTTAAGGGTGTTTACTTACTGCAGATGTTGTACTGGTCACTCCAGCTTCGAGTGACCACCCGAGCCGTGCTGCGTCCACCAGGTCCTGGATCCAGCCAACCCCCAAACAAGTCCGGAGCGTGGCCCTGAGCTCTCCTTCTGTCCCGTTCTCTGGCCGTCCCCACCAGTGATCCACCTAGGTCCAGCTCCCTCGGGCCTTCTGTTGGGACACCCTTGGCCTTGGGTTCCCTGACCCTTCATGTGGTGTGCCTTCGGGGTGGATGTGGTGGGTGACCGTGGCAAACGCTGCCCACGGTCTCCGGTCTCTGGCTGGGGAATGTTTTTACCCCCACCAGCTTGGGTTCCGGTACCCTGATGCCGACTCTTCACCCGGGGATTTAAGTTGGGATCTTGGAGTCCTTTTCTGCTGTTTCCCCCTCTGGGTCTCTCTCTTCTCCTCTCTCACTCTGGGTCTCTCTTCTCCTCTGCTCGCTGACTTGTTCTCTGCATCTGACCCTGTTCTTAGTTGGTGCCCACCTTATATACACCCTCTATGTGTGAGCTCAGGTGACCAGCACCCAATGAGCTCCTAACTTTACCCAGGCTGCTCCCCCTATCTGCCCCTACACTACTTGGGATGTACCACCCCCCTCCCACTCCAGCCAGGAACAGACTCGGTCGTACCTGCACATTTCTAAGTGGGAGTACCGTCGGTCTGCTCCTCGGAAATGGGATGTGTGTAGTGCATGCAGCCTACCGAGCTCAGTTCCACACTCCATCCTTACCCGGGAGTGGAATATCACACCTCTGGGTTGAGGTGCAATACCCCTGTAGCAGCCGAATCCTCAGGGTGCTACATTTGCATGGGTTTCCTCCGGGTTCTCTGGTTTCCTCCCACACTCCAAACACATTCTGATAGGGAATGTAGATTGTGAGCCCCAATGGGGACAGTGATGATAATGTCTGTAAAGTGCTGCGTTATATGATTAGTAAAATAAGAATGTCCTCCCCTGGAGTGACTTTGTGTGCCTGAAATTTTCTGCTTAATTTTTGCAACATTTTGCTAAACCTGTGACTTTTTTGAACTAAAAAGTCCCAAAAAGTTAGACGATTTTTGACTTGGAGCAAAATTCATGACCCACAAATGATGAAGACGTCTGTGGACATCACAAGAATGAAAAAAAGAAAAGTGACTGCAAAAAAATCACAAATGAATTGGGCTCGTTGCATAGGGACGAATAGTGCAAACGAGAATTCCTTAATAAAAGTAAATTAAAATGTGAAGGGAATATAAAATAAAAGACAGCAACATTTCTAATCAGTCCATTAAAAGTTCACTCTAGGGTTAGGCTCACACTGGCGTATAATAAATTGGTCCCTGAAGATTCAGTCCATGAAAAAAATCGTTCCTCTGCATTGCTTCATTGAATAACATTGATTTGTTTCTTTTAACGGATAGAACTCAGACAGACAATAGGGTCGTGTACATGAGCCCTAAGAAAACCCAATGCTCCGTGTTCTACCTAGTCCCCGAGTAATGTTTAGCCCCATCATATCCTGTACAAGGCGTAACCTATTCCATTATTTATTTTTATTTCTGTTCCGATCAGTCATTCCGTTCCGTCAAGTTGTTAAAATTCTGTTCTTGTACTGTAAGAGATTTGCTGTCTTGAGTTTAGCAAACAATGTTGTTTTAGTGAATACTATCAATGCTGAAGAATCTTTTCTTCTAATTCTGCGTTATGTCATTCCTCTGTTATTCCTCCTGAAAATGTGTGAATAAATCATAAACAGTGCTTGAATAGAATCAGAGTGCATAAGGCCTCACCTTGTTGAGAAGGGGAAAGTGAAATCCCACTTGCAAGTTTATTACCGTAATACATTTCCAGGAAGAATAATAGAGGAACATCACGATGCCGAATTTTTAGAAAAGTGCTTCTAGATTTGTTATTGGGTCCTAACAGGGCTACTGAAGTGTGATCATAGAGGTTCAACTATTTGTCCCAAAATTAAAACTTAACACTTTATCCACATGATACTGGAGCAATCACGAGAGTGGGACTTCCACAGTCCTTGGTGTGAATGCAGCTCAGTTTACAACCTCCTGCTGCTCCATTCATTTTCTGTGGGATTGACTGAGATGGCTGAGTTTTAATTTAGAGATGACCCCATTAAGATGCTCTGCATTATTTTCCTAGTAGTTGAAGCCCCACTAATCATAAAGTGATAAATAATAAAATGGGAAAACTCCTTTTACTGTGTCAAGTAGCTGTTGTCTTCCATTGGAATTCGTGACTCCGTTACTGGGGTAACGTTTCTCTTCGTCAAGAGTGACAAGCCAAGCCTGGCATGTCAGAGTGAGGAGACTTATAAACTGTGCATTCTTCTCTGGGAAATTAAATATGCAAATTGTATCTTCGTGCATTGCTTATAAATCTCCTCACTCTGACATGCCAGGCTTGACTTGTCACTCGACAAGTGGAAACGTTACCCCTTAGACCCCAGTCCAGAGCCTCTCACCTAGCCAAATCAGTTCTCATACTTTGCACTGATGAGGGGCAACACCCCGAAACACTGTGTCTGCAAATTGAGATTCTGGTTCTGGCTTTTATCCAAAGTCATATTACAAGGCTCGTTAAAGAGTCGATATTGACTTTTAGGGTCGCTGCCTCCAATAGATGGCACTAGAGTTCTAGTCCTCTTCCTCTCCTTGCATTCGTGACTTAGTACAAAAATTGTTGGCATAACTAATTTTTTATCCTTCTGTAGTGCCCAGCTGACTTGGTATTGCCTTACTGGTTCCAAAATGGTGATGCATTTGTTTTTTCTGACTTAAATGCACATATATTTGGGACTAAAAATCATGTTTGTAATTGGGTTTCATTAGAAATATTGCACCGTTTGCCTTCTATAGTCTCTGCGTTGCACTGTCTACTGCTGGCTCCAGAATGAGTTTACTGAAAATCCATCAGTGAGCTCATTCTGACGGCCTAACGGGAGAGTTTGTAACTCTTTTATCTGTCTGTTTCTGAGCTCCTATGAGCTGATTTATATCCACAGACCACATCAAAGTTGAATGTGCAGTGAAGCAAAGCTCTCGTTAAAGCCAAACTGTGCAACAATTTTAATAAAACCGATTTTGCAAAAAAAAAAAACAACAACTCCTTTTAATAGTTTTAATACATTTGAAACTGCATATTTGTCTGCGTTGGGAATCTGCATATTTTTGGAGTTTATTATCCTATGTAGGTATAACACATGATAAATTGTTTGTAGCACGTGTATATATGTATGGCTGTGCTGCAGGAAAGCTGTTCCTGGGGTCTGCGTCCTTGGCTGATTATTGCCAGACTCTCCAGCCTCCTCCTAGATTATGATCACGTTAGTGGAAACAGTGACTGCTCAAACAATACTCGTGTCTAATTATCATACATTCTTGTTGGACCTCATTCCTCAGCTTCCAAGTGCTTGAAGACGTAAAATGAACGTCTGGCATGCTATGGTAATGCTATGGCTTGGCAGGAAATCAGTGTAACTCTCCCCTCTTCTTCCATGGACAGATTTTCCAGCCTTATGATGATGAGGAACTGAACACAATTTAATATCAAGTTCCCGTTATGTTTCAGCATTTCGTATATTGGCTCCGGCTTCAGTTAATAATGCAGTATGCTTCTCTATGACTCAGGAATTTTTTTGGCTGGGCAGAACCATCCAACAACAGAAACCTCTCACACTGGTATATTTGCTATGGAAATCAATACAATAAGTCTAGCTGAAGGTAGGGGAGACCAAGACGGGGTAGCCCCCTTTGTGCCTTCACATATTAATAATTCCCCTTCTGAGCATCCACATAGTAATAATTCCCCTTCTAAGTATCCACTTAGTAATAATGCCCCCTCTGTGCTTCCACATAGTAATAATGCCTCCACAGAGGTATAATTGTAATAACGCCCAACTCTGTGTATTTGCATAGCAATAATGCCCACCTGTGCCTACTCATAGTAATCATTCCCCTTCTGTACATCTACATAGTAATAATGCCCCCTCTGTGCCTGAACATAGCAGTAATCCTCTCTCTGTGGCGGCATATAGTAATAATTTTCCTACTGCACCTCGATACAGTAATAATGCTCCCTCTGTCCCTCCACATAGTAATAATTCCCCCTCTGTGCTTTCACATAGTAATAAGGCCCCCTTTGTGCCTCCACATAGTGGTATTGACCCATTCTGTCTCCACATAGTAATAATGCTCCCTCTGTGCTTCCACGTAGTAATAATGCTCCCTCTTTGCTTCCACACAGTAATAATGCCCCCTCTGTGCTTCCACGTAGTAATAATGCCCCCTCCGTGCTTCCACGTAGTAATAATGCCCCCTCTGTGCTTCCACGTAGTAATAATGCCCCCTCTGTGCTTCCACGTAGTAATAATGCCCCCTCTGTGCTTCCACGTAGTAATAATACCCCCTCTGTGCTTCCACGTAGTAATAATGCCCCCTCTGTGCTTCCACGTAGTAATAATTCCCCCTCTTTGCTACCACGTAGTAATAATGCCCCCTCTGTGCTTCCACGTAGTAACAATGCCCCCTCTGTGCTTCCACGTAGTAACAATGCCCCCTCTGTGCTTCCACGTAGTAATAATGCCCCCTCTGTGCTTCCACATAGTAATAATGCCCCCTCTGTGCTTCCACGTAGTAATAATGCCCCCACTGTGCTTCCACGTAGTAATAATGCCCCCTCTGTGCTTCCACGTAGTAATAATGCCCCCTCTGTGCTTCCACGTAGTAATAATGCCCCCACTGTGCTTCCACGTAGTAATAATGCCCCCTCTGTGCTTCCACATAGTAATAATGCCCCCTCTGTGCTTCCACGTAGTAACAATGCCCCCTCTGTGCTTCCACGTAGTAATAATGCCCCCTCTGTGCTTCCACGTAGTAATAATGCCCCCTCTGTGCTTCCACGTAGTAATAATGCCCCCTCTGTGCTTCCACGTAGTAATAATGCCCCCACTGTGCTTCCACGTAGTAATAATGCCCCCTCTGTGCTTCCACGTAGTAATAATGCCCCCACTGTGCTTCCACGTAGTAATAATGCCCCCTCTGTGCTTCCACATAGTAATAATGCCCCCTCTGTGCTTCCACGTAGTAATAATGCCCCCTCTGTGCTTCCACGTAGTAATAATGCCCCCTCTGTGCTTCCACGTAGTAATAATGCCCCCTCTGTGCTTCCACGTAGTAATAATGCCCCCACTGTGCTTCCACGTAGTAATAATGCCCCCTCTGTGCTTCCACGTAGTAATAATGCCCCCACTGTGCTTCCACGTAGTAATAATGCCCCCTCTGTGCTTCCACATAGTAATAATGCCCCCTCTGTGCTTCCACATAGTAATAATGCCCCCTCTGTGCTTCCACATAGTAATAATGCCCCCTCTGTGCTTCCACATAGTAATAATGCCCCCTCTGTGCTTCCACGTAGTAATAATGCCCTCTCTGTACTTCCACGTAGTAATAATGCCCCCTTTGTGCCTATACAGAGTAATAATGCACCCTTTGTGCCTCCACATAGTTATAATGCCCGCTTTGTGCCTCTACAGAGTAATAATGCCCCCTTTGTGCCTCTACAGAGTAATAATGCCCCCTTTGTGCCTCTACAGAGTAATAATGCCCCCTTTGTGCCTCTACAGAGTAATAATGCCCCCTTTGTGCCTCCACATAGTGGTATTGACTCATTCAGTCTCCACATAGTAATAATACTCCTGCTGGGCCTCTACTTGGTAATATTTCCCCAATTGTACCTCCACAAAGTAATGGAGTCTTCATGGGGCCCTCATGCAGTAACATACAGCAAGTGTCCGGTTTGCGTAGCTACAAACAAAATAAAAAACCCCTCACCTAACACCACTCCATGGTGGCATGTGTCTCAGTCTGTGGCCCAGCACAAGCAGTGCTTGCATCCTCTGCATGTTGACTGATGACTTCCGGTAGCCACTGGCTTAAAACAGCCATTTACTCACTCAGACTATCTGCTCTGCCACAGGTTTCAATGGTATCCACGTGTTGAGGACACAGATATGGTTACAAGTGATCGAGTCCCACTGAAGTCAATGTGAACCCCCGTTTATATTGGTCAGGGCCTCAGGGGGTTGCACCCCACTCCTGGTGGCAGAAACAGCCATGATACCAACGGTTGGACCCATAGAGATCAACAAGTTTTCAGCTCTTTGTATTGTAGTGAGTAGCCTTTCAGTACTTCTAAGATCGTGGTGTAGATGTAGGAGCAAGTACGGCTTCTTCCAGAAAATACACGCACGGCACTATTCCTTACTTTTATAAGACATCCCTTTAGAAACCCGTAATCGGTGCCAAACATTTACCAGAAATGGGGAAGCATTTTTTTTTGTAAAGCAGCGACTTTATCACATACACCCAGGGGTCTCCCGTCCCTTAACACCATGAAGATAATGTTTACAGCTTCTAAGGGTTTGTTAATATGGAACATTAGCAGAAAACACGTTGCTAAGGAATAAAGGCAACAATACTGCTACATAGGAAACAAGAAGGTCATCGGAGTTCCTTCCTTCTTGCGTCACTTTCTGGTCATCTCTCCGAAGGGGAATGATTAAAATGAATTAAGTCGCCTCTAAGCAACCCAGTGTTTTCATCAGTGAAATCATATGATTTTGAGTTCACTCGAGCTTTCCCTCCCATCTTTATCTCTCAAGATAAGATCTGATCAGTCAGAATAATGTGTCTTATGGATGGGCATCCGGCATCACAACTTGGCTCTGCTGTCACCCATTTAGATGCTTTATATTAACTTTGTTTATTTGCCTTCTATCTGGAATATCTCAGATTAGTACTACGGTTGATTATATGGAGCTGTAATCCAACCTGTATAGTAATCTACGGGCCTACGTCTGGTCATTTCTGCCAGTAGGATGTGAGCCACCCTCACTGCTTCTTTGGAGGTCTCATTCCGACACTGAACTGGTTTCCGGTGGTCTCTTCTTCCTGGTCCAATCATCGAGACACCGGAAATGACCTGAAATGTCCAGCCAATTTCTGAGATCGGTCTCTGCCTCGGCCACTGATGCCATTTTTGTTGCATTGAAGACTGGACCAAGAAGTAACGACCAGTGAACCGGGGCACGACTTAAATTTCATGATTTTGGGCTTTGAAATATTGGTAAATATGCATTTTTTAGTAATCAGTAATTTTTTTCTTTCACAGTTTTTATCTATATCCCTATTGTAAAACCAAAGAAATGAACCTGGGGCATATATAGATATACGTGCAGTGCGTAGGAGCACGTTCACACTGTGGCCATTTAATAGACAAAACCCAAGATGAAAACAAAATAAGTAAATACCCTGTAGTAAGTAAATAGTAATAGTACATGTAAATAAGATAGGGTACTTAAGTAACACTATTTTGATGAGTAAAGTGTAAAAGCCATCCCACCACAACAAGTTGGTACCCAATCGGGACGGTCCTATCTTCTAGTATTAATACCTCACCTGGTGTCAGCTGACCTCAATGTAGATAAGGGAGGAGCAGGACTGACGCCATACTTCTCTGACACCTGCCCCTGTGTGTACGAAGTACAAGAAACAACAGCAAAACTGCAGAAATGAGCCGGAACATAAGTTAGTATACGTGTAATGTGTAGGAGCACGTTCATACTGTTACCATTTAAGAGACCAAACCTGCCACCCGGTGGGATGGCTTTTATGCGTTTTTGATCAATATAATGTTAACTAAGTACCCTATGTTATTTATATGTACTGTTACTATTTACTTACTACAGGGAGTATGTTCGTTTTGTTTTTTTATTGTGTTTTATAACCCTATTGTGATAAATTGCTACTCACATGAGATGAGGGTCCACCGAACTCCCCCTTGAACATGTGCGCTCATCTGAGCATTCGCGTGCTTTCAACAGGGAGAGAAGAGAAAGCCTTTTGGCAGCAGTTTACCTTCCCTAAAAAAAGGATTTGGCATTGAAACCTCCTGATCTTTCTGTCCCCAAACATGTTATTCCGGGAGATCCCTATGAACATCAGATGGTCGAATGACCATGTCGCAATTGGCCGGTTTGGCTGACTTTCCTCTAATGTGTATGGGGGAATTCTTACAATAGAGCTCATGAGATCTTCCACTGATCCCCCACGCGTTTCCAGTCTCGTCTTCAATATCTGGTACTAAAGGATCGCTCTTCTGTCTCTCAGATAACCCAATCAAGACAAGCACAGAGGAAGGCGATCGCCTAATGGCTCTCAGTAGCTCCTCTGTCGTTGGCTTTATGCAGCTTGGAAAGTAGGAGTCAGATTTATTCCTAGTTAGATAATTATTCTCTAATAGTAATAAATTTGGTGTAGCACAGATGTCGACATGGTGAGGTTCTTCCACTTATGCCCCCATTCATCTGCTTCAATTACATAAACATAAAAATCCTAGATTTCCCTTAGGAGTCGCCTTAATTGATATAACGTTTTTCCATATTTTGGGCTAAGAAGAAGGGTTAGAAATTTGCTTTAATGAGTCACTGTTAATTTTTTTTTTCCAGTGGAATATGAGTTACTTTGGTTGTTCTCCGAGAACAGAATGGTGTCTCCTTACACAACACTTTTGTAAAGTGAAAGCGTCTCTGTATTGCATTAATAAACTACTGATATAGACTGTAGAGCGGCATGTATAACAATCACCTAACATTATAATCGGCCTCTAGGTAACGTGAAGATGTTCGGGGAAATTTCTTATTTTCCATGGTTTGTCTTGCAGACCCATTTGGGTTGTCTGGGTTTCTGGAAATGTAAATTACAACATAGCACAGTCTTAATCACCATTTTTTTGCCATCAAAAAGATACCGGATAACCCCCAATAGAAGTCAAAGATTTGTGCACAACCATTTGCTGTCACAGCTTCTTTATAAATGGACGGATTTGAAAGGATAAATATGCCGGCAAGCATGATGATTCTGTGTATGGTAATAACTTACCTGATGCAGATGAGCTCTCCTCCAGAAGGAAGGAAACAGCCTCACTAGTTCCACCAGTAGCTAGCTCCCCTGTAAATTACTGTGTGACTCACAAAGGAGACTTTAAACATGTCCAAGGGGGGTTCTAGCCAAATCTGAATTTCTTCAATAAGGAAGAGATGCCCAACTATAGACGGCTGTTTCGGAGGTTTTTGTGACTAGTCACTGCAGGTCAGTTGGGTGAGAAACTTTTAACACAGCTCTCGCTACGTACCATGGGCATAGGAAGTCTTACGGGCAATGCTGATTAGTCCTCCAAAAGGAAGCTACCCTGCAAGTAAGAGTCTAAGCCATAAAAGAACCTTGAAACACGACTTGGGAGTTATCACTCAGCTCACCTGAGCTGCCCAAAGAAGGAACACCTATCTGTAGACAGCTGTATAGGCAAGAACCTGAAACAATTGTCTATAGATGGGTGTTACTTCCCTTTTGAGACTCCAGTTTGACGAAAATCTGTTATATTTCAAGGTTCTTTTATGGTCCAGACATATCTTTACAAGGTGGATACCTATAGGTTGGCACTATAAAGACAGCTTCCTTCCTTCTGGTGGAGAACTGTTTTGCATACCTTTTCTCAGGGAGTATCACCTGCCTGTAGGACTCCCTACATCGCCTGGACTGCCGCAAGGAGAAACCGCTCCTCGTGAGAATTACTTTCCTTGCAAATGTTGCATACAGGGCTGAATGTACCATCTGATTATGGAGTTGAAGGAGGGCCATATAACAGAAGAAAAGCAATTGTCATCACACTCTTGAGTCCAATTCATCAATGTCGCAAAATATGGTCACAACTTGAAGTTGCCAAAAAATTAGCAACTTGTGACAGTTTTACGCCACTTTTGGACAGGCCAGCTCCCCCAACTTTTATAAAAGAAGGTGGAACTGGGGCAGGACTGCATGTGGCCAAGCGCTCCCTACTAATCCATGATAATTTACACCACTAAGATGCTGTAAATTCTGGCAAAAACATACGGAGTACATTTCTGGTGGTGGAATGAGGAGCACGCCTCTTAATGAATTTGATCGGTTCAATCATCAAGACTGGTACACAAAACTCCATTACTGATGAATGGGGCCCACAGTTTTCATAGTCTGTGTATCTTTAGAAATATCTATGGGATCTTTGTGCAGGGATGCACATTAAAGGAGTCTTCTGGTTTAGAAAATCATTTCCAAATACCCATGAGTAATTGAGGGGGCGTCCTTCATTCAGGTTTTTCATCAGGTAGCCTCTGTGAAGACCTACTACAAAGAGCTGTCTTGGGGACTGAGTAGGACATAGAAAGCCCATCAATTTCAGTGGACACCATGTAATGCCTCACATTACCTGTAGAGTCACTGCAGAGGAACTGGACCCTTACCGCCAGGTTCACCCTCAAATCACAGGTGATCGCTGGAGGTTACAACCCTATGATCTTCTTATCATATACCCCAGTTTCTCTACAAATACTGTAATGTTGGCTGCTAAGTGGAGACATCCATGAGCTACATTGGGGGTTAATTTGTGGCTTTAGCTCGTAGCGCTTTGGTTGCGTAGTTCGTAACTGGAGCCACTTCTGAACATTGCATAATTGCAGTATAGGATTACATAAAAAAATACTAAACCACAAAGTATTGGAGAAATAGCATCTTAACACATGTAAAATAAATTGTCTGGTCGATTATTGATAGTCATATAGCCATATGTTTAAAAGACACATCAGATGCATATGATTCTTATTGATTGGTTCAGATATTGATTGTATTTTCAGATGTGAATTTTTTATATAATAGTGAATAGAAATTTTTGTAAGTTGTATTTTTTTTTAAGCCCTCAACATGTCATACCCCTCATATTTTTAAAGGTTTTATTAAGGAAGAATAATTTCCACAGAAGCAATTTTGGGGAATTCCTTTTTTTTTCAAAGACACAGCTGAACATACCATAGGGAATATGAAACATGAAGCATAATTTAAAAATGAACAAAAAAAACATAATTTCGTGATTTTTTTTTTTTTTTCCATTTTGATTTTGACTTTCGAGATCTTACACAATTTATGGGAAAATATGACATGAAATGCATTCAATACAAGTGCATACTTTTAATATGTACTCCATACAGATATCGTAAATGTAGAAATCAAATAACAGTGTATGCACACCCAGGTGAACTAAAATGTATATAAAAACAATTGTGTAAACAGCTCTCCAGAAATCAAAAAGTTTTCAAAATCTGTGCGATTCGTGCAAAAAAAAAAAATGGTGAGTTTTCGAGGAAATGGTATTTGGGTGGGGGTGGGATCAATTATTCATATTACTTACTGTAATTTGTGATTGCCGTGATAGTGGAGTAGCTGTTGGTGTGATAGTAATACTGCTGGTGATTTTATTTGTGGGTTTATTTGGAATCCCATTAGTCAGTGAATGTCTTTTCTCTTGCACTGGCATGACGGGACTGGTGGGTGTTCCTAAGTGGATGTGTATTTTATTGTCCTCAGTAGTTATTACACTTGAAGTTGAGCTAGAACTGTTTGACCTTTGAAACTGCCAACCAGTCTGTTTGTCGGGGGAAACTCGAAAAACTGCATGCGTTCCACCAATTTCCATAGGTTCTGGGGAAAGTACCCGGTCTGGGGAACTAGATGAACTTGTTAAAGCCAATACCTGGATAGGGGACATTGTTCTCTCTGGAGTTATAGAACCACAGGAGTCTGGGCTCCTAGGCCGTACAAAAGAAGCCATAGTAAGCGGTGGCACCACTTGCTCTGGTGTTATGTATCCTTCCATTACTCTCGATTTAACAGGTGTCAAAGAACCATTCTGAATAATTGTTATTCTTTGTTTTGGGGTCCCAGAACTTGGTATGACTGCTGTACTCGTAAAAGAGTGCGGGTTTTCTGTAGTAGGGCTTGTGATTTCAAGTGTGGCTGTGTTTTGTCCATGATCCGGGGTGACTTTAATGTGTAAAGGTTGTCCAGGCGTATGTGTAAGAACCATGTCTCCTGGATGGATGTAGTTTCCATTTTGTTTCAAATGTACCTTCCCGTTTTGGGCCTGCTGTTGACTTGGCTTTGTCCACGGAGACATTTGCTTCCTGTTGTTTATAGAATTTCCATTTGTGGAGTTACACTTGTACGCTGTAGTGGAATCCTCATCGTTTGTGTCATCGTCATCGTTATCACTTTCTTGGTAAAGTTGCCCGTTTATAACTGCTCTCTCTAAAGGAACAAGAGTTTTGTAGTCAGGTGGCTCATTGTACGTTGAATCTGTCTGCACCTCCTTCGAAAACACTTGAAAATCTGATATTCTCCGACCATTGAGGCTGGGTCTAAGGCTCTTGCTGAACCGACGATACCTTTCAAGTTCCTTCGAGAGATTCTCCATTTCCTTTGACATCTCTTTGTTTCTGTTTTCTTGTTGATTGAGCTTCCTCTGAAGAACAGAATGATCTCCTTTCAATCGGCAAATGTTATCTTCAGTTTTCATGTAGTCGTGGATCTTCTCTTTTAAGGCTGTCACTTCTCTAGAAAGGTGACCTGACTTTGCTTCTTCTTCCTTCAGCTTTGTCAGTAACACTTTTTCTTGGTACGATCCTGATTTCTCAGCCAGTTTATAGTTTGCTAGTTCCATTCTTACAACTTCAAGTTCTTCAGAAAACATTTTGGCTTTCTGCTGCTCATTGTAATACCTTTTCTCCAGAGATTCAAACTCATCCTCTGTTTTCATGAGGTCATCTTCCATTGCTTTCATTTGCTTAAGGGTGTGTTTTAGCCTTTCAACCTCTTGCGTGAGCTCTCTAATTTTGTTGTTTTCTTGGCAAAATGCTTCTGATTGTTTACTTTCTTGTTTCATTTTGTTCTTTAGAAACTCTTTTTCAATGGATTCAAGTGACTGGAGCTTCTTTTTGAGAAGAGTGACTTTGGACATTAGGTCATTTCCCTTCTCCTCCTCTGCTCTTAGTTTGCACTTAAGGTCTTCATTGTCTTTCGTGATTGTGTGCATCTTCTCTTGTAATTCTGCCTTAGACTTAAGAGACTTCTTACTTTCTTCTATCAGTTTTTCTGTGATAGTGGTCACTTTGTTTTGCTCCTGCTGTAGTTGTGTATTAGCTGACTTTAGTTTCTCCTCCGTTTGCCTGATTTTTTCTGTTAGTGATTTCCTTTCTTCCACAAGCATTACCGTCAAGGTTTTTAGTTTGGTTAGATCTTCTTTTAGTATATTTTCCGTCTTTTCAAGCTTCACCTCAATCACTTCAAGCTCTCGTATACGAACTTTTAAACTTTCTAGTTCATTACACAGTTGTTTGGTGGCAGCTCGCTCTTTTTCCATGGTGCATTTAATAGATTGGCATTCTTGTTTACTTTTGTTAAACGCGTCTTCCAGTTTTTCTAACTCATTTATTCTTTTGCTTAACTTGTCAACCTCGACTTTAAGGGTTTTACTTTGTGATGCTTCTTTTTCTAATTTTTTATTTAGATCTTTACATTGTTCTTCCATTTTTATAAGTTCTTCATCTTTACCTTCCATCTCCAGCAGACGTTTTCTCAGCTCCTCCACTTCTGCCATGAGGCTAGAATTTCCACATTCTCCTTTATTCATCTTCTCCCTTAGGTCATGAAGTTCATCCTCTGCTTTGCGCAGTGTCTTGTTTGTTTCCTCAAGCTCATCGATTTGTCTGCTGAGAGCTGCCAGCTTTAATCTGAGTTGGCGATTCTGCGTTTCCTCACTCGTTAGTTTGGCCATCATGGATTCGTGCTCTTGAAAGAACCTACTTTCCTGAGTTTGAAGTTCTGTTTCAAGTCTGTTTGCTTTTTGCTCCTCTTCTTCTGCTTTTATTTCTACAATGCTAAGTTTATCCTGTGCTTTTTGGGCAGTTAATGTCAGCTCTTGGATCTTGGCACTTTGCTCATTTAAGTGTTCAGTCAACCTCTGTTGCTCATCGACCACAATTAACGCAAATGACTTCAACTTTGTGAGCTCATCACGGAGTTTGGTTATTTTTTTGTGGTTCTCTTTCTCTTTTTTAGCTTGGTAGGTTGTTTCTTGTTCAATCAGCTTTTTTAGCCTACAAAAAAAAAAGAGAAAATCCACCATGAATATTAAAGTTCACGATTGTAAAAACATAAAGGTTATAATGAGTGAAAATAATAGTTACTGTGAATGTGGATATATTACAAACTTATTTTGAGTGGACAAGTCTAAAAATAATTTTAGGTTTGCTACCATTATGAATTATTGCCCAGATGCTATATTTGGTAATGTTTTAATATACTTGCCATCAGGGCTTGGGCCACTACCTGTGGGACCCATGAAGGCGCCTAAAGGGGATGGGGGCTCTGCCTAGGTTTCTGGGTTTCTGCATGTATGGATCCCGCTCTATACTTCACAGGTGCCAGCTGTATTTTACAGCAGCATCTTTACTGATGTGAATTGGAGCCAGCTCCCAATGCGGCAGTTAACCTCTTAGATACCATAGTATATCATGGCAGTGGCATCTAAGATGTTGGAAATGTGGCATCTAAGATGTTGGAATATATATGTATTCATGTTAACCCCTTTTTTGAAGAACTTAGAATTTTTTTCTTAACATGTTTGGTATTGCTGAATAGGAAGCTGAAAAAAATTGAAATTGCAGAATCAATGTTTTTTTCTGGTTACTTCTCCTCTCTAAAAGATGGAATAAAAAGAGATCAGAAAGTCTTATGGACCCCAAAATGGTACTGACAAAAACTACAACTTGGGCAGCAGAAAAAAAGCAACTTTGTAAAACTCTATTGACTGAAAAATAAAAAAAAATTCAAGGAGGGAAAATCAAAACCAAAGAGGGGACCCACTGTTCCTGAAGAGTTCAGTAGATTGTAAGGTGCTGTCCATACTAGCATCATTGCTTCTGGTTATGATAAAGCCATAATGGATCCATTTTGTAATAGATTCTGATGGATCTGACTGGCTTTTATTGACATCCTTCTGTCTAGGTTCTAGTATGTTTGACAGGCTGCGCTTTCTCGTCAAAGGTACCGTAACCGCCTATGGAAAATTTACTCCAAGCTTTATCCTGTATTGTAATATAGTATTTGAGTATTTCTTTTCAAGCCCACATGCAACCATTTTTCTCTTTAATGGCAACCGATATGTCAGATAAATCCCAATGTGTCTTTTTATGGATAATGCCATCCATTATATTGCAAAACGTGAAATGTTGTCATCACATTATGATACATTCGTAGTAAAGGAAAAGTTGGTGGCTCATTATAGACAACTGTGGTTCCAAAAGAAGATTATGGAGAGCAAGGCATCACTAATGGCTATTGTATAATAGTAGTTCTGTGTTGAAAGGATTGGAGAGGGTTGTGCTCTTGTGGCTAATGCTCTATAGGAAGCTGCTGATGGATTCCTGCACGGTATGATCTCACGCGGCATTGTATCCTTCATATGTCCTGACATTCTGGATTTACAGGAATTATACTCATGGCTGGCACAAGCGAACACCTGGACCCGAGCCACAAGTAGCACCAAATTGGTTGTTCTTGCACGTGTTCACTTAGAGTAATCACGTGTCTTCACAGATCAGACTAGAAAAAGAAGTTTACTGCCGATATAATCTATGTAATGTTGGAATACCATGAGTCTCCACACCATGATGAAGAACCCGTCCGTAGGCATCCAAATGTGTCTATTATAATACTGCTCTGAAGGACTGAACTCTGCACACCCCCAATAATAGCAAACTACATATACCCCTGCATTGCAAGATGGGGGAAACTGATTCATCCTAACACACAATCTTTCTGATTCCCCATGATCTTTTTCTTCCCCAACACTTGGAACAAGTGTGCCATGTTGTTACCCCCGTTTTATGACATTTACTGGCTCTAGTTCCGACGGCATAAATCAAGTGACAGGCTTCCTCTAAATCCGGGATGTCAAACTCAAACACACAGAGGGCCAAAATGAAAAACTTGGACAAAGTCACGGGCCAGCCAGTATATAGAATAATGGGCCCCACATCGTCCTCCATGCAGAATAATGGGCCATGCATAGTCCTCCATACAGAATAATGGGCCTCACATAGTCCTCCATACAGAATAATGGGCCCCACATAGTCCTCCATACAGAATAATGGGCCTCACATAGTCCTCCATACAGAATAATGGGCTCCACATAGTCCTCCATACAGAATAATGGGCTCCACATAGTCCTCCATACAGAATAATGGCCCCACATAGTCCTCCATACAGAATAATGGCCCCACATAGTCCTCCATACAGAATAATGGCCCCACATAGTCCTCCATACAGAATAATGGGCCTCACATAGTCCTCCATACAGAATAATGGGCTCCACATAGTCCTCCATACAGAATAATGGGCCTCACATAGTCCTCCATACAGAATAATGGGCCCACATAGGGGTGGTGGTTCTTGTGTCGCGGGCCAAATAAAACCACCCTGCTGCCAGGTTTGGCCCATGGGCCAGAGTTTGACATGTGTGCTTTAAATGCAGTGAATATTGGAAGGTTATATATTGTACATCTCTGAACTGCAAATGTCAGTAGGTTGAACCGATGATATGGATGCACCAAGGGATTTATTTACTAGATATGCCAGTTAGGCCATGTTCGGACGTCTGTTTTTGGGTGGAAGGTTTGCATGCAAGAAGAGAACGGAATATTGTTTATCAGTGTGTTGGTTTCAATTTTCACCCATTTTAGTCAGTTTTTTTCTCCTATCCATTAAACATTATAAAATGAACAGCGCTTAAGGTGACATCCATATCCGGTCTGTTTTTTTTTTTTTTTTGATCGCCGTTTTTGGATCAAACACCATTTCAGGAGAAAAGCCCTCAGTGGTTTTCTGGACAAGTTCGTACATGAGAAAAGGACCAGAGTCCAAGCTTATCTCTACCATGAAACCACAGTACAGAGAGGAATGAAGACAGTCAGCGTCATTCAGTTCAACTTTTATGTAATCCGGCAGTGTAATAAGCTGATACAGTCCAACGTTTCGACCCATCCAGAGGTCTTTTTCAAAGACATCAGTTTAAACATCAAGAATACTATAAGTGCATCAACAAAGTAAAAAAATGTTGCGGACATAAAGGTAGAGAAAAAAGAAGAGCAGCATCAGAGATCGTGTACACATTTCTAAATGTCTGCTGAACACAGTAACATGATAATATCAAATGCTCAATGGGATAACTAGAGAAACCTGAAAATCATATATGGGAGACCACATATAAGACCACAATAATCATGACACCGGTGACCCATACAAGAGTCTCATTGTGAGAACGATCAGAAGGTATTGCCATATGGACAAAAAGTGTTTATAGGAACTTGGTCAGGGAAAATCCAAAAATTTAATTGGTTTGTTGGTCACAAGAATGGACCCAGTGTTATACAGGCTAATATGTGATACATCCGGAATGGGGAGGTCCAGGTATCAAAGGAGCAGATGAAGTGGAAGAACAACATACCAGAGAAGGTGGGAGGAGAAGAGCATGAAAAGGGAATAAGAAAAACATAAAGGATAAAAAGTGAAAAATGAACAAGGAAATGAAGAAATGTAATATGAAGAGCGCATATGAATATAGATAAGGTAATACATGGGATCCTAGGCAAAGATATGCATGTACAGGAGAAACGGAGAAGATAACGAGCGATGGAAGTAGCTGGAGGATAGATGTCTGCTTGAGAACTAGAAGGTAAAGTGCTGTATATAACTGCAGGGAAAACGAGAACAATCAAACAATGTGTGCAAGGGGAACGGCCAGCTGATGGGGAACAGAGCAAGAAAATGGACATGTGAACAGCTCCATAGATTATAACAGTACTAGATGGTGGCCTGATTCTAATGCATCGGGTATTCTAGAATATGTATGCGGCCAACTGGGCGCAATCAGCAGAGCGGTGTTTAAATTTGGTGCCAATATCGCTGATTGCGATGTTAGTGAGGACCGGGGAGCGGCACTGCCTGTGCGGTTACTTCCACTGCGAGCAATCTGCATAATAAACACAATATCATTGCAAATATTTGGAGTGCCAAATTCACTTCTTTTCTTATTTTTTTTAAATTCAGACAAAAAAATCCATAGCATATCCACCACATGTAAACAAACCCTTAAGGCTATAGGCGCAAAGAGTTTTTTTTTTTTATACAGTTGTTCCTCTTGAAACACTGTTCCTATTCCTTTCTATTGTAAAGACCACATTGCTGCTGATATCTTCAGTGCATTTTTTTTCCCCCGGCTCAGGTCTTGAAAAACGCCTCTTGGCAGAATAGAATACATGTCACCTCTTTGAAGCTTCTCCTGATGAAAACATTCCAAATTAGGCACCGTCCAATCAGAAGGCTGGAAAAAAACCTTAAAGTTCTTCAGGAAACCAAAAACTCCTTCAAACATTCACTAAAGGAGGAGCGTTCCCTATGGCAGTTTACATTAGAAAACTCGTTTTTGACCTTCCTCTGTACACATACCCTTAGATGAACGTCTGCTCGGTCATTAGCCATGCCGGCCCGCTCCATGACGAGTATACATGGTTGACTTGCCATACACAAGTCCCAGAAGAGCGAGGAGCTAGCTGCCGCCTGGGCCGCTTATCTGGATGTGTTAACTTCTGACTCCAAATTCTCTCATTTCTCCCCAGCAACTAATTTATAAATCTTTTTACTTCATTATGCGTTGTGTATTAGCTCACCAGTATAATACGTAATACTAAATTGTGAAATGATGTCAATTCCACAAATGCGTCCATGCTCACACGCACCATACATACTTATACATTTCTCCGAGCATTCTCTATAAATGCGATTTGTGTCTCAGACGCTCCGGGAGCAGATGATGCTTTCCTGGTGAGCTGAGGTTTGCTCCCAGGCCAGATAATCTAATCCCACTTCTGATGGTGTCATGCAGATTCTGCTTTGGTGATGTCATTCTGATCCACATGTGGTACACAGCGATCCATACGCCAGCGGACCACCTGCATTTCATCAGCGGTTCTCACATAGTGTGTGTCCTCATATTTATTTAATCTGGAAATACCCAGCGTTGTAGCAGATAACCCTTAGGAAGCTTATTCCTTCAGCACGGAGCACTTAGCAGCGCTGTCACTCATCAGATGGAGCCGCACGCTGCGCTTACTGCTTTCCATATACTGCACTTGATTTTATACATAGGCAATACCTCTAAGGCCTCGTTCAGAAACCCGTTTTTTTTTTTTCTTTGCATACGGATTAAGGTAATTTTTCATGCATCCTTGTGTCCATTTTTACCATTAGTGTGACATCCTTTATTCTCGTCTGCAAAAATCAAAAATTCCCCCTGATGAAACAGAAACGAACAGCACTTGAATGACACGTGGCTGGAATCCATGTTTAGTTGTTTTTTTTTTGTTAGTTTTTTTTATGGAGACATCTGCATTGGCGAGTTTAATCTGTGACTCAAAAAAAAAACAACAACCTGTCTCTGTTTTTAATTCTTTTTTTTTTTAAATTTTATTAATATGCAGACTCACAGGCCCCAATTCATTAAGATATTTTGCCATTTTTCTGCCGTAAAACTCCTTAATAAGTCGCCGCAAATGTTTTGCACAACTCGGAAGTTATGTACAAGTTTGTCGACTTTTGGCATTTTCACGTCAGTCCTAGCCAACTTCGACAAATATGGCTGGAGAATGGACGGGGCAGGGTCTACGCCTGTCCGTCTAAGGTTATGTTCACACGTTCCGTTTTTTTCTGCAGCCAAAAACCTGCTCTCTTAACAGTAAAGAAGCTGCTTGCAAAAAGCAAGTTTGATGCATTTTTTGCTGCACATTTTCTGCGTTTTTATTGTCTTTTGTTCATGCTGATAAAGTTTAGTGCCCCCCAAAAAAACGTCTTTAAGGTTTTTGCACCATTGATATCTGCGTTTTTTGCTGTGTTTTTGCACTTACTCATTGCTTTCTATGGGTGAAAAAACGCTGAAAGAAGTGACATGCTGCAGTTTGCAAAACCACAGCAGTTTTCCAAATCGCTCAAGAAAAAAAAACAATGTGTGTGCATGAGTTTTCTGAAATCTCATAGCTTCTGCTGGTACTGGAAAACACGGCTTAAAATTTGCATGAAAAAACGCAGCAAAAACGCAATGTGTGAACATAGCTTAATTCGTGAAAAGTTATTCATTGGTCTAACTTTTGCCAGAAATGTCCCTGACTGGACTAACCTCTCTGGCGGAGGCGACATATGTTGCACCAAAGTCATTTAGTGGTGTGGGCCTCCTAATGAATTCGACACATCTTAATCCTACACGCCCATCATTAAGACTGTTGTGTACAACACTAGTCTTAATGAATCAGGACCATAGTCCCCAAAAAAGCACAGACATGTGGCCAGCACCATAGACTCTAATGGGTACATGTTCTATCCGTGAATATTGTGGCTAGACCACGTACGTGAGACAGAGATGTCTGAATGAGGCCCAGAGTGGTTCTCCAATCAAATAATATTGATGACCTGTCCTCTAATTAGCTCACCCATATCAGATTGATGGAGGGTTCAACCGCTGGGAAACCAATGATCCTGAGAACAGGGATCCTAAAGTTCCCTGTGTGAATGGGGCTGTAGTGAGACTGTGCGACCAATGCTACGTTCCCTGTCTTTAGTGCCGGTCTAGGAGTTGTGGCCGCACATGCTCACTAGGAGGAACTTTTGGATCCTCTTTCTCATTATTATTTTGGGTCTCTGTAGCCAGAGCCCCAGCGATTATTTATTTATTTATTTATTTATATATATATATATATATATATATATATATATATATATATATATATATATATATATATATATATATATAATATATATATATTTATTTATTTATTTATTGCCTATGTATAGGGTTGTTGTTTAATGGTCAGCCCCTGATTAAGATGTTTTCCAAAGATGGCATTGACGGCCTATTCTCTGGGTTTAGCCACAAGTATGTTCTCGGTGCGAGTATGGCACCCAGGACCCCTCACAGGTCAGGAAGTAATGGATTTGGGGGTTTCTTTATCATCTATTCAGACATGGCAACTCTCCCCATGTTCAGTTGTGCCTAGTACTGCTTCTCATCCCCATTCACTGAAGTTTCCTAGGCCGTGGGTTTGTCCCGGTGGCCGTGGGTTTGTCCCGGTGGCCGTGGGTTTGTCCCGGTGGCCGTGGGTTTGTCCCGGTGGCTGTGGGTTTGTCCCGGTGGCTGTGGGCCGTCCCGGAGGCCGTGAGTTGTCCCGAAGCTCATACATACCTGACATACCATAACTGATAATATGCATCTATGAAGTTGGGATTAACCCTTTAAGGGGTCATAGAGCACCGTAGTCTCATTGCTAGCCAATCAATTTATACTCCTGTAATAACCTTTTAGGTCACGTTCACACGTTCAGTATTTGATGAATTTTTTTACTTCAGTATTTGTAAGCCAAAACCAGGAGTGGAACAATCAGAGGAAAAGTATAAGAGAAACACGTGACTACTTCTGTATTTATTACCAACTATTGGTTTTGGATTACAAATACTGAGGTAAAAAACTGAGCAAATACTGAACGTGTGACCATGGCCTTAAAGAGGATTTGTTTTAGTGACACATATTGAGGTACTTCTGGTCATGATGTGCTGATCCTGGGTCTGGAGTGGGTTGAGGTCTAGTGATTCAGTCCTTCAAAATCTGTTCAGACAAATAGCTTTTATATCTATCTCAGATATTGCTCATTTACGACAGCCAGCACTAAACTAATAATCATCTTATGAGAAAATGTCGGTCGTTAGCTATAGAATACAGAAAAGGCCATGGCTAGACGGCAGCCTTTCCCAAGACGCTGCGGTGTCAGAGGGGGAGCTCTTCATCATTAATGGGGTTGTTGGAGTGATGGAGGAAGACATCCAGTGGATAGGTGATCATCTTACATTGATGGAATAGGAGTTTTTGGAGTGAAAACTGTTCAAACCCTCCTTAAAAAATATGTTGGAGTTTCTTTTGCGTTTTTTTTGCACATGAAAGGATCCAGCATAGAAAACGCACGGTGGGAACTTAACCTTAGTCATGTACTAATGTTTATTAAGGTAAACTCACGTTCCCATTTTTTGTCGTTCCGAACTATCGATGAGGGCGGCTTCATGTTCTCACTTGCACATGGTGGAATAATTGGCATCGTTCTCAGACCTGGCATGGCCAGTGGCTGTTTGTCGTGTTGAGAACTTGGTACATTGTATGTCTGACATCTTGGCAGCACATTATGAACACTTATCAATTACTAAGAAGTCAGGGTAGAACACCTTTACAAGCAGGTGTACAGACACGCATCGATTGAAGTCTCTTTCATAAAATATGTCATGTTTTTTTCCCTAAAGGTGAAAAGTGCAGTTCCCATGTCTATCTCTTCTGCCTTCTTAGTGCGTGATCAGACTATGCTGTCACCTGCGCAGCGCGGTGGTGAATGTATTTACACTGAGGCCTAGAAGCAAAGGACACGGGTGATAACATTATTAGGCCTCGTTCACACCATGTTAGTGATGTGTTCTTACAGCATACTCTGCTGATGTCCAGGTAAAATAAAATGTCCTTTTGGCCTATGTTGGGTTGGTATGTGACAATATACTTAAAGGGGTTGTGCGCAGGGCTGTGGAGTTGGTAAACCAAACCACAGACTCCAACTCTTCAATTTCCCTGACTTCCGACTTTAACTCCAACTCCGACTCCACAGCACTTGTAGGAGGAGCCTCACTTCTGAGCATGTACATAAAGTGCAGCCCTGCCTCACTACTGAGCATGTGCATAAAGTGCAGCCCTGCCTCACTACTGAGCATGTGCATAAAGTGCAGCCCTGCCTCACTACTGAGCATGTGCATAAAGTGCAGCACTGCCTCACTACTGAGCATGTGCATAAAGTGCAGCCCTGCCTCACTACTGAGCATGTGCATAAAGTGCAGCCCTGCCTCACTACTGAGCATGTGCATAAAGTGCAGCCCTGCCTCACTACTGAGCATGTGCATAAAGTGCAGCCCTGCCTCACTACTGAGCATGTGCATAAAGTGCAGCCCTGCCTCACTACTGAGCATGTACATAAAGAGCAGCACTGCTTCACTACTCAGCATGTACATAAAGAGCAGCACTGCCTCACTACTCAGCATGTGCATAAAGTGCAGCACTGCCTCACTACTGAGCATGTACATAAAGAGCAGCACTGCTTCACTACTCAGCATGTACATAAAGAGCAGCACTGCCTCACTACTCAGCATGTGCATAAAGTGCAGCCCTGCCTCACTACTGAGCATGTGCATAAAGTGCAGCCCTGCCTCACTACTGAGCATGTGCATAAAGTGCAGCCCTGCCTCACTACTGAGCATGTACATAAAGAGCAGCACTGCTTCACTACTGAGCATGTACATAAAGAGCAGCACTGCCTCACTACTGAGCATGTACATAAAGAGCAGCACTGCTTGACTACTCAGCATGTACATAAAGTGCAGCGCTGCCTCACTACTGAGCATGTGCATAAAGTGCAGCACTGCCTCACTACTGAGCATGTGCATAAAGTGCAGCACTGCCTCACTACTGAGCATGTACGTAAAGAGCAGCCCTGCCTCACTACTCAGCATGTACATAAAGTGCAGCCCTGCCTCACTACTGAGCATGTACATAAAGTGCAGCCCTGCCTCACTACTGAGCATGTACATAAAGTGCAGCACTGCCTCACTACTGAGCATGTGCATAAAGTGCAGCACTGCCTCACTACTGAGCATGTGCATAAAGTGCAGCACTGCCTCACTACTGAGCATGTGCATAAAGTGCAGCACTGCCTCACTACTGAGCATGTACATAAAGTGCAGCGCTGCCTCACTTCTGAGCATGTGCATAAAGTGCAGCGGTGCCTCACTACTGAGCATGTACATAAAGTGCAGCACTGCCTCACTACTGAGCATCTACATAAAGTGCAGCACTGCCTCACTACTGAGCATGTACATAAAGTGCAGCACTGCCTCACTACTGAGCATGTACAAAAAGAGCAGCACTGCCTCACTACTCAGCATGTGCATAAAGTGCAGCACTGCCTCACTACTGAGCATGTACATAAAGTGCAGCGCTGCCTCACTTCTGAGCATGTGCATAAAGTGCAGCGCTGCCTCACTTCTGAGCATGTACATAAAGTGCAGCACTGCCTCACTACTGAGCATCTACATAAAGTGCAGCACTGCCTCACTACTAAGCATGTACATAAAGAGCAGCACTGCCTCACTACTGAGCATGTACATAAAGTGCAGCACTGCCTCACTACTGAGCATGTACATAAAGAGCAGCACTGCCTCACTACTCAGCATGTGCATAAAGTGCAGCACTGCCTCACTACTGAGCATGTACATAAAGTGCAGAGCTGCCGCACTACTGAGCATGTACATAAAGAGCAGCACTGCCTCACTACTCAGCATGTGCATAAAGTGCAGCACTGCCTCACTACTCAGCATGTGCATAAAGTCCAGAGCAGCCTCACTACTGAGCATGTGCATAAAGAGCAGCACAGATTCATTTCAACTAAAAGCCGAGACCCTTAGATCAGGAACAGAACAGACCTTTATAGGACATTTCATAACTTTCCCAAATTCTTATGAAAACATTTACAGCACATCCTGCATTGTACTACTGAACCCAATGTATTATATCTTTTAGGAGTCGGAGTCCATCCATTTTATACCGACTCCGACTCCACAGCCCTGGTTGTGTGCTACGTTGAAACATTCTAAATGCTGCAACGGGACACGTAATGGACCAGCAATGTTCCTCCGTATTCTGTACTGTGGTCCCCGACAGTCTCTTGGCGGTGGAGGCGTCATGTAACCACTGCAGCCAATCAGCTGGCTTGATCAGGTGCAGCTTGATGAAAGGCCCTTTTCATGCTGGATTGGAATAAAGGGAGCTGATTGGCTGCAGGTCATGTGATGCCTCCCCAGAAGAAGAAGGCAGCGGGCAATACAGTGCAGTGTATGCTGGGGCTACTCGGCAACTTTGACACAAGTCACGTGGCCAAAAATCCCTATGTGCTGCTACATAGTAGCGTAATGCACGTGAATGGACTCACATTATGACCTGCAAGATGCCGAGACAAGAAAGTTGCGAAGACCCCAGCTGGTTCTGACTTTTTGCCACTTGCTTGCTGCAGATGTGGCAATGCAACTCCATTCACCTGTATTATGACACCACGTAGCGGCATAGAGCGATCTTCAGCCACTTGATGTGTTGTGGCCATAGTCGCCGTTTGGCCTCATCCTTATCCAATAGTCCTGGAGAAATCTACTGATACATCACATTTACTGCTAGAGGCAAAGGGAAACCAAGATTCTTGCTTATATGGATCAGCTGTCTGCAGTCTCCAGCTTGGACCTGTGGGAGACGAAGCCGCTCCAGATCTAAATGGAGACCTATGAAATAAGTGATTTACATGATCCTCACCAATGTGTTAATCAAGTATATTCTTCGCAAAGACAAAGCCTCTGACTTCTAATGGTTATACTTTTTGGGTAAAGTTGTGCAATTCTACAAGTTGTGGCCTTATCGGCCTCTTCGATCTTCAGTTTAAAATTTACATATAAATTGAATCTGCATAAAAACTTGAGCAACTTTGTTAATACATCCCATTACTGATATTGTAGATTTCTTGGATTGAATGCCTGTATTGTATTTTAGAGCTGCAGTCACAATTTCAGGTGAGCTTCAGAGCAGAAATCTCTGCATTTCTTACTGGCTTGGTGATTGCACGGTTTGCTTTGGGGATTGGCATTGATGTGTCATAATAACAGGCGCTGTAAGCGGGAAATCCCTAACTCGCACACTACATTATAGGAGCTTTGCAAAGGTGCTAAAGAGGTTTCTGACAACATGATCTTTGGTGCTTTCCAATGACAAGTAACAGAACTGTGATCGGAAGGGGCGTCTTCATGTCCTTTGTTTAGGAGCGCTGATTTTCTCTGCTTGCCGGGGGACGGTGTGCTCCTGATGAGTGACAGTTCAGACCAGCGGCATGATCGCACCGCTGCTGGCCCAAACTCTGTGCTCTCTGATGCCACAAGCAGAGGCAGCTTTGCCTCTGCAGCAAAAGGGCTGTGCAATAGGACTGAAGCTGGCTGATTCTAGCTATCCAGCCACCTTCAGAGCAGCGCTTGCAAGCTCTATAGCAAAGAGCTTGTAAGCACGCGCTCCTTTCATAGGACACACGCCACCTCTAAAAGATTCTTCAGGTGGCTGGTAGTTTATGCAATGAGCTGTAAACTATGGAATTAAAAATCCTATCCGTTCTCAAGACTTATAATTTTTAAGTAGAAATTATTTACAAAGTTGTTGTTTTTTTTCCGTGCACTTTGCAAATTCAACGAAAAATATCACATCAGCCCATCGATCAACACACTAGGCTTGCGCTTTTGAGCACTAAACCTCTTAATTATTATTAGATTTTCACGATTAAAAGCTTTAGTGCTCGAAACATGTAGGCCCTAGTGTGCTTATTTTTATTTTTTTGGTATTTTATTAATTGCTAATAAATAATGTTTTTATAGTTTTTTTTCCATTGTGGATGCTGGATGTGTTCCTGCCTTCTACTGGATCACTTTGCAATTTCACTCATTTAAAGGGAATCTATCAGCAGGTTTTTGCTCCCTCATCTGAGAGCAGCGTAATGTAGGTAAAGAGAAGCTGAATCCAATGATGTATCACTTTGTGTCAGAAAGGCTGCACCCGTTAAAATATCAGAGCTTTTAGATTTAGAATGAAGCAGAGCTGAGGAAGCTAACCCCGCCCACACCAAATCTAACCACGCCCACACCAGGCTCTCCTATGTCTATAGACAGTGAGGTGCTTATCACAGGAGGGAGCGTTGCTGAACTAGTCCGATAATGTGAATCTTAGTGATTAACCCTTCACAGTTAGTAAACAACAACATGCAGTTGGACAAGTGACACATCCCTGAATTCCGTGTCTCAGCCTCTATCTCCTGCTGTCTTCAGATTACATAGCAAAGCCTGCTGACAGATTCCCTTTAACAAGATGAGACAAGCCTCTTTCATTTATAATTTTGCTTAACTATTTTTTTAAATATCCGGTACATTATCTAGGAGCTGTGACATGGTGCTCCGAGGTGGGCATCCTTCACACACTCTCCATACAGCAGAGGATGATGAGTGCATGTATGCAGCACTCCTGGCGAGTATTTGTTATATTTCCCGGCTGATGCACGTCTCGTATATGCTGCATGACATTGCGATGAATCAGTCGTCATATTACACAGTACTGATTCCGAGAGGCCTTTTATGGAGCGAACCTTTCCAGGAACTTCCCCGAGGGATGCGTTCCACTACTAACTTATTTATTCCATTTTTTTTTTTTTTAGTTTTTTTTATTTTTAACTAATTTCTGGATATATTCTGCTCGGCCGAAAACCGACTGTACATGGGAATTGTGTTAGTACAAATTAGAAAGTGTTTGCCTTTGTAAAGTTCTTGCCAGACCATCTGAACTGCAGCTGGTAGGGCTTTGAGGGATGTTCTGATACTCTGCCGGCTGGCTGACTCTTATTTCTGGTACACATCATCTCTAGGGAATTGGAGCAGCAAATAAGGATTTTTTTTTCTTTTTAACTCTGCTTTAACAATTGGTTTAATCCGCTTCATCGGAAATCATTCCTTTTAGTAAAGTGAGATGGTGTATGAATGGTGGAAAGAAAGTTGGGTTGTCCTTTCGCTATCTTCTATGCAAAAATGCAGAAAGGAGGCAAGAGAAAAAAACACTACACCCCCCATCAATGGCTACTACCTTTTTTTAAGTACCAGAGCATATAATATACTTTATTGTCATTACCTATAGATTAATGAATGAGATGAATGTAGCAAAAATATATAGGGGAACTCTGTTAGCAAGTAATGCATTGGGAGTAAGAAAGTATGCACACTATAGGCAATGATCAAATGTGCTTAAATGTAAAATTTAAAGGGTTATTCCCATCTTCATAGATGGATATCGTCGGACAGTGCTCCTAAATACAAGCACTTTTGTAATTTACGGCTTATTAAAATTTGCAGCCGTTCTTGAGCTATTAACCCTTTTATTTACAACTCATTGCCTAGGAGACCGACCACCACTTCAGTCTAGCTAATAAACACTGCAATAAAGATTGCTGGGATTAGCAAATAACAGGGAGCTCCAATGATCCCAGCCAGCTTCAAAACAGTGCTTACCAGCTCAATAGAAAATAACTTGTTAGCGCTGCGCATGTTTTGTTGGGTAGCAGCAGTGGTCTGTCTCCAAGACAACAATCTGAAAAAAATACAGCTGAACGTTTTAATAAGCAGTAAATTGCAAACTTGCTTGTATTTAAGGAGGACCGGTCATCCGGTCAGAAGTGGCCAGTTTTTGCTCCTATGTCATTCCCGCTGCTTTTCTGAGCAGTCACCTTTTTTCTTTTTTAGAATCCACCATTCTGTTCCAGAGATATGGGCCTTTTTATTTAGTGCTAAATTTTATGGTCTCCTCAAGGGGGCGTGGCTTACAGGATAATTATGCAGAACAGCTTAGACACGCCCCAGAGGATCCTTTAATTCACGCCCTTCATAAAGACCATACACAGTAGTAAAAAGGCCCATATCTCTGGAACCGTATGACGGATTTTAAAAAAGAAAAAAGTGGAATACTGAGGGTAGCAGCAGGAATAAAATAAGAGCAAAAACTGGGACACTTTTGTCCTAATGACACATCCACTTTAAGCAATGCTGGTTATGTTATGATTACAAGGGGTAATTGCATAACTGGCAACTCCCTCACATAAAGTTACTAATGCAATCTCTTCTGTTTGTGGAGAAAATCCATAACCATGTCGGTCGCTAGAGAATCCCTACTCCCTGGGGCTGTCCGGCAGTCATTGTTTTTGGCAGTCTGTATTCTGTGAATACATTGCTAGCGCTGGCTGTCATCATCCTTTTTTATAGACCTCTGCGGACAAATGAAGCGGCGTCCCATAGACCCCAGCTTGTCTGTGTGGGGTTGGCTTGCTGAAAGGAAAGTTGATTGGAAGCTTCGCCGGTGCAGGAACTGAAGCGTGGGAGTAAATTCCCTGTTTTGCACGGATAATATGCAGTCGCTGTATACACAAAGGATTAATATTAAACATCCCCCGTGTGATTAAAGTCCCATTAAATCCCGTTCTTTGCAGACTGCAGCAGCATTCTGTGCTGACACTATAGCATCGTACGCAGGTTTACAGCATGTCACTCGCTAGGTGTTCTAGATATACAAGATAATGCATGTCTCGTCAGCGGTCGTAACATAGGGTGTGCGGCGAGGTCTGCATGCTGACTCTTGTAGTCCTACAGGCTGTGTGCCATTCATGCACGTCATCTTTGTGATGCCCAACATCGTATAATGCATGGGTCTCCGATTTCAGAGTTTTCTATCATTTCTTTGTACAGATCCAACAGAAATAAATAACGGATGCCAAAAGTATGGAAGAAAAGCCGAGCACGTCAGAGCTCTGTACACTGCCATATGTATGGAGACTTAGGCTGTGTTCACATCTGTGTTGGAGGCTTTGTTCACCAAAAATGCTGGACACCTAAGGGTGTGTTCAGTGCACACGTTAAATATTTGGTGTAGAAAAGAGCATGGCACGGTTCTGTACACTGCCATATGTATGGAGACTTAGGCTGTGTTCCCATCTGTGTTGGAGGCTTTGTCCACCAAAAATTCTGGACATCTAAGGGTGTGTGCACACGTTAAGTATTTGGTGTAGAAATTTCAGAACCATTTTTGCATCTCTTGGCAGGAAAAACACAGCAGCAAAAGAAAGCTCATATTTTACTTGCGTTTTTGCTGCTGATTTTTCCCCAGTCATTAGTATGGGTGAAATCTGCAGCAACAATGCTGAAAGAATTGACATGCTGCAGATTTAAATGTGCAAGGAAAAAATAAGCAGCGTGTGCATGAGGCTTCAGGATTCTCATTCACTTTGCTGGCGTCAGGAAACCTTTTGTGACAAATCTGCACTGAAAAAAAAACAGCAAATCACAACGTGTGCACGCAGCCTAGATGGGAACCCTGACGGACCCCAATATATTTGTCGGTGGGGTCCATCGTACGAATTCCAGCTCTGCAATTAAATTATTTTGTTGTTTCGTGACTCCCACAAAAGCCGCAGACTGGCGCACCCCATTTTATCATCATCTGGGATTACAGAAATCCAGGGATGTCTGAATTCCGACACCCGGTATCTTACATCTTGTTACACGCTGGATCCATCTATGATAATACACAGATGTAAGCCTGTATGTGGTGTTTTTATTTAGTAGTGGTTTTATATGAACCGTATAAAGTTTTATGAAATGTTTTGGCTGCTTTTTTGCCTTACAACATATACTGAACTCCCACTCCGGACTTCTAAGCTCAGGATCTTTCCTTCAAGAGTTGGGGCCGATCAGATAGCTGAGCAGGACGTCAGCCAGGAATCCAATTTTCCACCGTAACCCTGCAAATTCATTAGCAGAATACAGGCTGCCGTTTCTTCTGTTTATGCCATAACTGGTTCCCATGTCCCCCACATGGAAGCAACAAGGCCTTCTGCCTCCTCACTGCAGCCCAGCTCCGTTATTGGATCTGTCCTATTGGTTATGATACTGAGGAATTGCTATCTAAGCAGTTGCCTATCATTAGCACCATGCTCTACAGATTCATACACTCCTACCGTTGGCATACATAAACCAATGCAGATAGAAAATGAGCAATTTTGCCTCTTTTTGGGTATGTTCACACTGGGATAATCTGCTGCAGATTTTCCGCTTTACAGTAGCGACAAAGTAGATTACGTTTGATTAAATCTCACTGATCTAGTTCGTAAACTTCTGCTGGATCTGCGTGATCTATGACTTGTGAAGGGACTTTAAATCCGCCACATCTCAATGAACGCTGCAGATTTTCACTGGAGATTTCATGGTTTGCAATGTGTAAGGTGAAATATGCAAAACATGTGGATTTTGCTGCAGATTTTTAATGCTGCAGTTCACATCTGGTGGTTTTCCTACATGAGACTCATTAACCCATTTCTCAGCCTTCCTGTAATTTGCCTTCCTATAGCGCTGTCCTAAAAAAGAAGTAAATCGTGGTATGGTCCACTGGGTGCCAAAAGCATGGACGTATTCTTCCTGGCATGACGCCCGGCAGAGCATGGTATGGCTCTGTACACTGCCACATGTGGCATCTGCTTTGGATGCTTTGTTGCCTATTCCATCGAATATGATGAACACCTTAATGGAGACCCCCAATTTAGTCAATGGGGACTGTCAGGCTCCACTGGTTTCTATTGTGCAGATTTCAGCATTGCTGTAATATTTATTTTTGTTTGCTTCTTGATCATGCTGTATAGAGAGACCCAGGATTTGTCAATATTACAGCTTGCTGACACTTCTAGTTCCACAACAGTTGGAGAGTGGCATATACGCCATTTAACCAGCACTACACCAGTGCAATACATAGGGTGAAATTCACTACAAATCTGCAAAAACGTGCGCTGTTTCATGTCCGTGATGGACGTACCCTATGGCTCGGTAGTTTTCCTACGTCCGTGGTGGACGTACCCTATGGCTCGGTAGTTTTCCTACGTCCGTGGTGGACGTACCCTATGGCTCGGTAGTTTTCCTACGTCCGTGGTGGACGTATCCTATGGCTCGGTAGTTTTCCTACGTCCGTGGTGGACGTACCCTATGGCTCGATAGGTTTCCTACGTCCGTGGTTGACGTACCCTATGGCTCGGTAGTTTTTCTACATCTGTGGTGGACGTACCCTATGGCTCGTAGTTTTTCTACGTCCGTGGTTGACGTACCCTATGGCTCGGTAGTTTTTCTACATCTGTGGTGGACGTACCCTACGGCTCGGTAGTTTTTCTACGTCCGTGGTGGACGTACCCTACGGCTCGGTAGTTTTCCTACGTCCGTGGTGGACGTATCCTATGGCTCGGTAGTTTTCCTACGTCCGTGGTGGACGTACCCTAAGGCTCGGTAGTTTTCCTACGTCCGTGGTGGACGTACCCTATGGCTCGTAGTTTTCCTACGCTCATGGTGGACGTATCCTATGGCTCGGTAGTTTTCCTACGTCTGTGGTGGACGTACCCTGTGGCTCGGTAGTTTTCCTATATGAGGCTCATTGACCCATTTTTCAGCTGTATAATTACGCTCTCTATAGCGCCATCCTTTAATTAGCAGCTTCTCCCTGCCGTCCCTCCTCTATTAATGACCTTCTCTTTCTCATCCCCATTCTTTCTTTCTTTTTCCCTCAATACTTCCTGATCTCCCATTTCTCTCCAGCCTGCGATCAGTCTGTTTGTCCAGTGTTTGTTTAGTCTGGTGAAGAACAATAAGTCGGAGGAGTGCGTCCCGTTACGTCTCCGTCCCCGCAGATAGCGCTTGTAACGCTTCGCTAACATCATCCACATCCCTGCTATTTCTTCTATTATTCCAATATTACCAGAAACCCATTTTTATTTGTTTTCCTAATTCGCTGCACGTGGTGCGGGAAGGAATCTGAACTTTGGAGAAGTTCTGACCTTCTATACCGACATAGCGAGACCTTCACAAGTGACCCTCTCGGATTTTCCTTATTTTGAGGGGATTTAACCATCATTTAGCTTAAAAACATGTGACTGAAGAATGCCGCAGAATCCCCAGCGGAGCATCATGTCTCACACTTCAACCTCTGCAGACGCGGGGCGGGCTACACGCTGCCTCCCACTGCTGGACGCCTCGGACCTATAGATGCTTTTATATCCTCCTCCCATCTGACCATCTATATCGCTAAAATAGGGTAATAATAAGGGAAACCTCCGGATGAGACACTATTTGCCCAGCATCTTGCTCACCAATAACACCTAACACCCGCAAAACTCTCATTGCCACTGCCAGTCAATTTTTAGGATGTAGCAGAGCTGGGTTTGCAGTTTAGCACCACTCATTGCAATGTCATATTTGGTTTTCAGCACAGAGTTAAAGTATAGCTGTGCCTTACTTATATGTTACTGCTGTGCTGATGCAGTAGAGCTGAGTTTGTAATATACACTACAATGTTTTTGCAAATATCTGCTACATTAACTATTACTCCCGTAGCTAAATTAAAAACTCAGCTCTGCTATATCTGTATCTGATTAGGCAGGATGATTGCAGTAAAAAAAAGTGTAAAGTAATTCTTAAAAACACAGAAAAAAAAAATACAACACCGTGCCAAATGACAAACTCAGCTCTGCTACGTGCAACTGTAAAACTTTTTAAAAGTTTGTTCAGGGTTATTGTAAATGGAGGCAGAGAGTGAAGCGCAGGAGAAGGCAAGCTGGGGAGTAGTAGGGTGAGATGTCCAGGCTGCCTGCTCTTACCTGGGGTTGTAGTGCTGCAGAGTATGGCCACAGCTGCTGCGGTCCCATAAAGGGACGGTCTTCTCGGAGAGACAGTTTTCTCCCAGGCATGAGATGTGAGCATTCCAATGGAAAAGGCAAACAATGAAAGATAGACTCTCAGCTTGTCCCAAGCCTATAGAGCATGACGTCATGGGCCGGCCCTATAAGGAGCTGTGTTCTGCAGGCACACCACTGCCGCCGACGCTGTCTGACTAGTGCACCCTAATGCACGCCAGAAGTTTTAGAAAGTTTATTAATGTGTTCTGGCTCCAGCTGAAGTTCAATCCTGTGTGAAGTATTTCATTTGTCTCCGCCGTTCAGGGCTGAACAAGAATGTGCGGAAGGCTCGACTTCCAGAAACTCCCGTCTACTTGCTGATAATAAAGTCATTGGGAGTTATTAGTTCTATTACTAATCCTCAGAAAGTCCTATCCAGGGCTGCGCAATGATTTCAGCTTTCGCTACTGATGAAAAAAAAAAAAGACTTTCTTAACTTTCTCATATAGGAAAAGTTTTGGGCAGCTTCTCTGTAAAGGATGTGGATTTAAGCTGTGACTTTGTGTTTCTGTGGAGGGGGCTCTCGGGGGGATAGTATTTTATTTCCTGATGATGTAACTACACAACAATTCTTCGAGCGATGATGGGAAGGCCAGATGAAGTCCATTGCTCTTTTGTTTAAAACATTTCAGCTTTTCTTGTTTCCTTGCCGATTTCATGCAAAATGGTGAAAGACTATTCTGCCTCGTTTGTCGCTTTTCTGAAATTTTGGAAGGTTAGTAAGAAAAAATTTTTTAAAATTAAACGCAAGCCAAGGTAATCTGAGAAGTCCTGCTGGTGCCCATTTACATTGTCCTCTTATAAAGTAATGATGCTGCAAGTGCCAACTTCTAAAGTACTTATACCCCAAGTGCCTCCTTATCAAGTGGTGATACCCTCAGCGCCTCCTTATAAAGTACTTATACCCCAAGTGCCTCCTTATCAAGTGGTGATGCCCTCAGCGCCTCCTTATAAAGTACTTATACCCCAAGTGCCTCCTTATCAAGTGGTGATACCCTCAGCGCCTCCTTATAAAGTACTTATACCCCAAGTGCCTCCTTATCAAGTGGTGATGCCCTCAGCACCTCCTTATCAAGTGGTGATACCCTCAGCGCCTCCTTATCAAGTGGTGATACCCTCAGCGCCTCCTTATAAAGTACTTATACCCCAAGTGCCTCCTTATCAAGTGGTGATACCCTCAGCGCCTCCTTATAAAGTACTTATACCCCAAGTGCCTCCTTATCAAGTGGTGATGCCCTCAGCGCCTCCTTACCAAGTGTGATACCCTCAGCGCCTCCTTATCAAGTGGTGATACCCTCAGCGCCTCCTTATCAAGTGGTGATACCCTCAGCGCCTCCTTATAAAGTACTTATACCCCAAGTGCCTCCTTATCAAGTGGTGATACCCTCAGCGCCTCCTTATAAAGTACTTATACCCCAAGTGCCTCCTTCTCAAGTGGTGATACCCTCAACGCCTCCTTATCAAGTGGTGATACCCTCAGCGCCTCCTTATAAAGTACTTATACCCCAAGTGCCTCCTTATCAAGTCTTAATACCCTCAGCGACTCCTTATAAAGTCGTAATACCCTCAGCGTTTCCTTATCAAGCCCTTATAGCCCAAGTGCCCCCTTATCAAGTCCATAATGCCTCTCTCCACTGAATGCATTGCGTTGGGTATATGCGGGTCCCATTCCTGAGGTAGATGTAAGATGGGACTATCCATTCTTTAAGGATTCCCCCCAGGTGATTGTGTAAAGCACCACTTCGCAGTTTTTTATTTCACCACTGGAGTGGTACCACTAATGTAAGTTTCCTGCCCCTAGTGAAATACTTTCCTGCTGCCATCTTGTTTTGTTCTTGGTGCTGCTCCTGTCGTTTTCTGCAGGTTGTGACCTGCCGGATCGCTCCAATGTTTGAACCGGAAGTCATTACGCAATGTTAGTCTGTGAGAGCCGGAACGAGGATCTTATAGATTTACACTGAGAGCTTGTGACCGTTACCTCTGACTTCAGTCAGTCACAAGATGGCGGCGCTGGACCAAGAGCGGCACTGGAAGACCAGATGTTGGCTACTAAGTGTAACACTGGGAGCAGGGAACATGTGTTTGTGATACCACTCCAGCGCTGAAATAAAGAAATAACACTCCATATGGAGCACTACAGGAAGGATCTTGGGTCGCAGTATGGTGCCATGGGGGCATGCTGACCGGCAACAATGAAGATGATTAATCTGAGCTTGATCAAGTTTCCAAAATCCACAGAAAAGACTCGTTTAGAAATGAGGAATCCCCTTGGAATTATTATTAAGATAGTGAATTATCCCCTTTCATAGGATTGGGGATAAATTAATGAGGGTCTGGCTGTTTGGACCCCCAATAATCCTGAGGACAGGGCTAAGGAACCACGCTCAGAGGCTCGAATGGAACGGAGGTGCACATGCACGAACTCTGCTCCAATCATTGTCTATAGACTCCTCTATTTCCGGCTCTCCATAGACAATAAATGGCGCGAAGGTTGAGCATGCTCACCTCTGCTCCATTCTACACAGCCCATTTCCTGTATCCCACAACCCAGTACCAATGTTCCACAGCCCACTTCCTGTCTTCCACTGCCCGTGTAGCACAGCCCACTTCCCCTCTTCCACTACCCATGTTCCACAGCCCACTTCCCCTCTTCCACTGCCCATGTTCCACAGCCCACTGCCTGTATCCCAGAACCCAGTATTAATGTTCCACTGCCCGTATCCCAGAACCCAGTATTAATGTTCCATTGCCCGTATCCCAGAACCCAGTATTAATGTTCCACAGCCCACTTAGTGTTCCACTGCCCGTGTTCCACAGCTCACTTCCCCTCTTCCACTGCCCGTGTTCCACAGCGCACTTCCCCTCTTCCACTGCCGTGTTCCACAGCCCACTTCTCCTCTTCCACTGCCCATGTTCCACAGCCTACTGCCTGTATCCCAGAACCCAGTATTAATGTTCCACTGCCCTTATCCCAGAACCCAATATTAATGTTCCACAGCCCACTTAGTGTTCCACTGCCCGTGTTCCACAGCCCACTTCCCCTCTTCCACTGCCTGTGTTCCACAGCCCACTTCCCCTCTTCCACTGCCCGTGTTCCACAGCCCACTTACCCAGCCCACTTCCCCTCTTCCACTGCCCATGTTCCACAGCCCACTTCCCCTCTTCCACTGCCCGTGTTCCACAGCCCACTTCCCCTCTTCCACTGCCCGTGTTCCACAGCCCACTTCCCCTCTTCCACTGCCCGTGTCCCACAGCCCACTTCCCCTCTTCCACTGCCCGTGTTCCACAGCCCACTGCCTGTATCCCAGAACCCAGTATTAATGTTGCACAGCCCACTTACAGTGTTCTACTGCCCGTCTTCCACAGCCCACTTACCATCTTCCACTCCCCGTGTTCCACAGCCCACTTCCCGTCTTCCACTCCCCGTGTTCCACAGCCCACTTCCCGTCTTCCACTGCCCATGTTCCACAGCCCACTTCCCCTCTTCCACTGCTCATGTTCCACAGCCCACTGCCTGTATCCCAGAACCCAGTATTAATGTTCCACTGCCCGTATCTCAGAACCCAGTATTAATGTTCCACTTCCCGTATCCCAGAACCCAGTATTAATGTTCCACAGCCCACTTACAGTGTTCCACTTCCCCTCTTCCACTGCCCGTGTTCCACAGCCCACTTCCCCTCTTCCACTGCCCGTGTTCCACAGCCCACTTCCCCCCCTTCCACTGCCCGTGTTCCACAGCCCACTGCTGGTATCCCAGAACCCAGTATTAATGTTCCACAGCCCACTTACAGTGTTCCACTGCCCGTCTTCCACAGCCCACTTCCTGTCTTCCACTCCCCGTGTTCCACAGCCCACTTCCCCTCTTCCACTGCTCATGTTCCACAGCCCACTGCCTGTATCCCAGAACCCAGTAGTAATGTTCCACTGCCCGTATCCCAGAACCCAGTATTAATGTTTCACTTCCCGTATCCCAGAACCCAGTATTAATGTTCCACAGCCCACTTACAGTGTTCCACTTCCCCTCTTCCACTGCCCGTGTTCCACAGCCCACTTCCCCTCTTCCACTGCCCGTGTTCCACAGCCCACTTCCCCTCTTCCACTGCCCGTGTTCCACAGCCCACTTCCCCCCCTTCCACTGCCCGTGTTCTACAGCCCACTGCTGGTATCCCAGAACCCAGTATTAATGTTCCACAGCCCACTTCCCCCCTTCCACTGCCCGTGTTCCACAGCCCACTTCCCCTCTTCCACTGCCCGTGTTCCACAGCCCTTTTCCCCTCTTCCACTGCCCGTGTTCCACAGCCCACTTCCCCTCTTCCACTGCCCATGTTCCACAGCCCACTGCCTATATCCCAGAACCCAGTATTAATGTTCCACAGCCCACTTACAGTGTTCCACTCCCCGTCTTCCACAGCCCACTTCCCGTCTTCCACTTCCCCTCTTCCACTTCCCATGTTCCACAGCCTACTGCCTGTATCCCAGAACCCAGTATTAATGTTCCACAGCCCACTTACAGTGTTCCACTGCCCGTCTTCCACAGCCCACTTCCCGTCTTCCACTCCCCGTGTTCCACAGCCCACTTCCCCTTATCCACTGCCCGTGTTCCACAGCCCACTTCCCCTCTTCACTGCCGTGTTCCACAGCCCACTTCCCGTCTTCCACTGCCCGTGTTCCACAGCCCACTTCCCGTCTTCCACTGCCCGTGTTCCACAGCCCACTTCCCCTCTTCCACTGCCCGTGTTCCACAGTCCACTTCCCCCCTTCCACTGCCCGTGTTCCACAGCCCACTTCCCCTCTTCCACTGCCCGTGCTCCACAGCCCACTTCCCCTCTTCCACTGCCCGTGCTCCACAGCCCACTTCCCCTCTTCCACTGCCCGTGCTCCACAGCCCACTTCCCCTCTTCCACTGCCCGTGTTCCACAGCCCACTTCCCCCCTTCCACTGCCCGTGTTCCACAGCCCACTTCCCCCCTTCCACTGCCCGTGTTCCACAGCCCACTTCCCCCCTTCCACTGCCCGTGTTCCACAGCCCACTTCCCCCCTTCCACTGCCCGTGTTCCACAGCCCACTTCCTGTGTTCCACAGCCCACTGCTGGTATCCCAGAACCCAGTATTAATGTTCCACAGCCCACTTACAGTGTTACACTGCCCGTCTTCCACAGCCCACTGCCTATGTTGCAGAGACCTGTTCTTGAGATCAGTAAATTATCTCCTATCCATAGGATAAATTACTACTGTTGTAATAACCCTTTAAAGGGTGAGTCCTACTCCACTGACATCCACATTGAGAAGTGAGCTGGGCAGGTGATGTCACGTGTGCTGATACCTGCCAGGACACGTGCTTGATCGGCAGGTATGGTGCACCTGCCACGCACACGTCATGGCTTGTATGAGTAGAGGTGACTTGCCCCGCTCATCTCATCCCCGCAGTGCAACTGTCTCCTGCGCCAACAATAACTGACTTGTGTGTCCCCAATCATGGTGGTGACCTTCGGGCACATGAGTAGTCATATTGTAGGACCATACGCTAAAAGTTGGACTCTTTAGAGGACCAGCCTCATAGAATTGAACACTTGTAATGCTACTCATTAGAAGATAAAATTCGTTATAACTTCGTAAGACTAGATGATCCATAATGTATTTACATCGCGTTCAGGAGCCCTGTATTCTTACCATTAAAAATAGCAGAACATGGATTAAACGTGAAGGGTTGTGGTCATCTTGGCGTTCCATGGCTGGGACAGGACTCTGTCCAGGAACCAATGTACTGCTCTATCCATAACGTCAATTCATTTCCATGGGAGAGATGGCATATCTCAGCAGCTTTCGACTGTTTCTGTAGCTCGATTTCCAATGGTTGGTGCCCGGAGTGATGCCCCCCTCAACCAGGAGATGGTAATAGCCCATTAATGAACCCCATTATAAGTCAATGGGAAACTTTTTATTTGGATGTTATTTAATAAAATAAATAAATAAATAAAGATTTGCATATCTTGAGCACGTCTTGAAACATTGCTTGCTTTATTATTATTGCCTCTTTTTTCAGTAATGTGTTATGTGAAATGGAAAGCAATCAGACTAATACATGGTTAATAGTTAACATTTGTGTGCGGTTTTCGGCTGTGAGGTCATATCTACATAGAGACGTATTGATTCTGCTCTGAAGGACGGAGCCGTGAGACAGAGATTGGACCTTACAGGGGGAAATGTGGCCTAAGCCACCAGTTATTAACAGGATTGTGCAATGCGGCTATTTATTTTTCGGGCAGCCGATCATTGCCAATGCCCAGTTAGACCACTGTAAAGGCCCTGTCACACATAACGAGATCGCTAGCGAGATCGTTATTGCGTCACGGTTTTGGGATCGCTGGGGAGATGTCAAACATGCAGAACTTTCCAACGATTTCGGCCGCCCCAGCGATCTAACCAACGATCTCGGCGGTCGTTGGGACACTTTCACACAGCAGCTATTTCAACGATCCACACCTTGATAAGGGCTGTACTGTGTCAGAAAGGCGTGCATAAAATTGCTTTTCCACGCCCCCCTCATCTCCAGCTGGTGGACGCTACTGCGTTCTGATTGGGTGGCCTTGCTTTGAGACTTTGTCTCCGTTCAGATGAGATCTCTACTGCGTCTCCATTAAAAATGGAAACTCATTTGAGACCCCAAGCAATACCTACCTCGCTAAAGATGCCTGATTTCTTCAAAGTGGAGTCACAGCCGAGGAACGCTGGTGGGATCTGAAAAAACAAGGACGCAGTAGTGACCACCAATCGGGGACGAGGAGCGCAGAAAAGTCCAATTTATGCACGCCTACATGTCTCAGTTCTGAATCGCTAACGAGGTCGTTGATAAGGTGTCAAATACAGCAATGCACACTGCCCAGCGGGAGCGCAACGACCCAGGAATGGTCCAGGAAGCTTTGTAACGATCAGTGATCTCACAGCAGGGGCCTGGTCGTTGCTACCTGTCACACATAACGAGATCGCTAGCGAGATCGCTGTTGCGTCACCAAAACAGTGACTCATTAGCGATCTCGCTAGCGATCTCGTTATGTGTGACGGGGCCTTTAAGGTCTGGTCACACTAAATAATGGTTGTAAATAAGCATTCCTAAGAATTTTAGTCTGGCTGTCTAAACAGACTGACGAACAATCAAAATACTCTGCTGCACAAAAGATCATTATTCTCGGCCTATGGCAGCCTATGTGCACTGAATGGTCTATTATATGTCAATCTGTAGAGTGGTCTGCCTATTTAAACAGGCGAACAAGTAGCTGATTTGCAGTCGTACCGCTGGTCGGCTGGTGTTAACAGAGCTTTAGTTAACTTGCATTTAAAGATTGCAAGCCTAAGAACGTGCTGTACAAGTCCAGCAACACCACTACTAGGCCTTATTCACACAACATATTCCAAGGAATCTGCCGTTCAGACTATGCGGATTGCCAATCCTTTTACAGTATCAGAGGGTTTGTGGATGAGATTTTATAAAGGGTGAAGTCAGGACAGCAGACGCCCCAGCCATATCCGGGCAATTTAGTTTGGTTATCTGAGCTCTTTTAGATGATTTATCACCACGGACCAAATCAAAGGTAAGCTGTACTTTGGTGTGGTCACAAAAGACCATAAAAGACAAAAGTTGCAAACGTCCCATCAGAATGATCTCACTGACTGTTTCTTAGTTAACTCCTTCTGCAGCTAGCAATGTGCAGGGAAACAAAGTGCCTATAAAAGCCAAACTTTTTAACTAAACCAAGTTGCAAAAAAAATATTTTTTAGAATGAAAATTTCTGCATTTAAGTAAATAAAAATGCCCCCTTTAAATATATCTTTATCCTTGCCTCTTAATCCCGTGGGTTACATTGGGACATTTAGGATCACTTGATGAATTACATCAGAACAAGTTCTACCAGTTCACTGGGAAATGTAGTCGGAGTTGGTTATCAGTGAACAGCCCTGGTGACATCAGACTCGTGTTCCCACTTCCCCAGTAGCTAATCTAATCTTCTACCATTTACATTCCCCTGTTTTATTAAATGTTTCTCTGACGACGGTGGATGGAAACAAAACACTTCACAATATTTCATATCTGTTATTGCTTTGTCGTGTACCGAAAATGTTTTTAATTGGGCATCCATAAAAGCGGAGACGGACTGAGAATTGCCCGTCCTCAGGAAATAAGCAGACACTTTTAGGGAAGCTAACATCAGAAAATGACTCATTGTTTAAGTCAGGCGTTAGTGTTACATGTATTTTTTTTATCATAATGATTACTAATTTTAAAAATAACAAATAAATAATCTTGCAATTTTAGCACTAAACACAGCCTTTTTTAAACCCATACTTCCTGTCCTTTCAAGAACACTTTTCGGAAGTCTCATTATCATCAGAGGCAGGTAACCCCTCTACACACAGCTGATAACACAGGATCCACCAATCACAATAGGTGATGTCACAGCTGACCTCCTCCCCCTCCCTGCACAATGACCTTTATACGCGCTTATTAGATACTTCAATACAAATGATACACTGTGGTTCTGACTATTGTGGCTAATGTACATGTTGTTTCCTCAAAGAACATGAAGTTTGAATGTAAAATAAAATCCAGTGGCCAATGTGAAAATTGCAATTTTTTTTTTATTATTACATTTCATATACATTGTGATATGTAAAAAAAAATACATTTAACACAAAATATTTGATATGAACAATAGGATATTTTCTTTTGATAACTTACCTTTAAAAACTTTGGTTCATTACTTTTTTACATGCTCCATTTTTACTGAAGGGAGCTTACAAGGGCTGACACCTGATAGTCAGTTAATGTCAGGTTTTAAAGTTTGCTTGCTGAAGAGCAACTATACCATCCATACATCCGTACAACACCCAGAAGGAAAGGTCGTGGAATTACAGAAATCGCAGGATAGGTAGACCTGTTACTGATATGGAAAAAATTGTCAAAACATATCGATTTTTTGCAATATCGAGTATGAGTGCAACACACACAAATCCCCACACTTACAGCCTTGTATGAGATTATTAATGGTGATCTGAGGGATGTTCTGCTGCGCTGGCGGCACTTAGGCAAATCATCAAGATCCGCTGCTGGCAGCTCCCATTGAAATTGCTGACTAATGACATCAATGGGAGACAAGTCCGGAGACTCTTCAGGCCACGGTAGCACTTTTAGACCACACAGGCTGCTCACAGTAACGAGAAACTTACGACCTGGGTTTGTTGTGTTGAAAAATGGCTCCTAGACCACTTTGGAGAAATGGGCGTACCACTGGTTCTACAACCAACTCAATGGAACGCTGAGCTGTTAATGTACCTGGAATAAAGACTAGTGGGGTCTGGATATTGTATATATTATGCTGCACCAAACCATAATCCAGGGAGTAGGACTTGTGTGAAGTTCTCTTGTGAATGCCTCTTCATGATATTGCCCACGTGTTCTCCAGGACCATATCTGGCTATCATTGTGTCCAAGACAAAAGTGGGACTCCTCACTGAAGAGGGCAGACCTCCATTCCAGTCTCCATTGCCGTCTTGCTCTGCACCATGATAGCCTTTTAGATCAGTAGCACGAGGTCAATAGAAAATCTGTAGCAGAACGTCTGACCCGTAGTCCAGTGTCCTGCAAACTCCTTGTGATGGTTTGGCTTGACGCCTTATCTTTGGTATGTGAGGTCCAATTTCACTTGCAGTACTGAATGGATCAGTCATGGAACCAGTGGTACGGCCATTTCTCCAAAGTGTCCCACGTGCTGTTTTTCAACATGGCAGCACCAGGCCACATGTTGCTTATGCTACTCTGAGCAGCCTGCATGCCCTAAACGTGATCATGGCGTCAGTGTCTCCGGGCTTGTCTCATTTCGAGCACATCTGAGACGTCCTTGGTCGCCAATTACAAAAGGAGCTGCCAGCAGCTTATCTTGATGATTTGTCCAAGTGCATTCAGCATGGCAGAACATTCCTAACATAAACAGTAATAACCTCACTGATAGCAGCCAAGACTTGTAAGTACAGAGATTTTTGCACGTGTCGCTCATACTCCATACCAATCACGCAGATTGGACAATGTGGGTGGAGAGACTCCCTACCCGCCCCAGTGTGGGTGCATGGACTCCCCACCGCCCAGTTGTTAATTTATTCATACATTTCTAGGGGGAATTCCAGAATAAAATCCTAAATTCTTGAGAAATACAAGTATTTACTAATACTTGTGATTTTTAGACGTGGCCATTATTGGGGCAGCGCCATCCTCCGTAATACATGGATCCTGTTAATTTGCTCGTCGTTATACTAAATAGTAAATGACCAGTCCTTATGGTTTTTTGTAATCTTGATATTTCTTTTCCAAAGCTTTATGTTCTGCACGCTGCATCAAAAGGACGGGATATGGAAGAGATCAGAGCTGTACTTAGTTTAGCAGTTAAAGTGGATTTTTCCTTTTTATTGGAAGGAAAGCTTTATGAGATTATAGTCTGGTGCGTAATGTTCGTCATTCCTCGATATAACCGTAAAAATATGGCCACAAGTGCAGAAAAGACAAGGCAAACACAGCCACAATGCCTCCTACACTACTAAACAAAGCTCCGTCTCCCTGACAACTAATAATAGGTTTGCTTTGTTGTTCCAGTGCAAAAAAACCTGAAGTGTATAGAGATTTGGGTGAACGGGAAACTTCAACATTTTCTAATTAAAGAGAGCGGAAAAGCACATTTATAGCAGAATTACATCAGCTGAACTAGCCTCCGTTGTAACGTGGGATGAGGAATAACGAATTATGTTTTGGATTTTTTTTTGTTTGTTTATTGTAGTTTAGCTTTAAGTTTCTACTTTTATGTCATATTTAGGTAGAATGTAACCTAAAATAGAAAAAGAACAAGTTGTCTAATATAATATGAAAAAAAAATATATGGAGAAACAACTTGTAATGCTTTAAAATGACAAAACAAGTAGAACTTTCCCGCTGCCCTCTGCTGCGTCTCCCAGATATTTGTTTAAAGAACAATAGGGAGTGACCTCTGCAGCCAGTCACTGGGCCCGGTGGTCTGATACTGACTCTGTGTACTCACTGATGAGCCCAGTGATTGGCTGCAGCAATCACATAATGTGGGCATGATGTCATTGCTGCAGCTCTGCAAGGACCAGCGGAGAGGCAATACTGGAGGATTTCTGAAATACTGGTTCGGGCAGCATGCGTGACGCTAGTCAATACTCACGGACAAGCCAGAGGCTGGGTAGTCAAGAGGTCCGAGGTCAAAAGACAAGAGAGTACGTCATAGACAGAAGGGTGAGACAAAGGCATAGTCAGGAAACAGTCCGAGGTCAGTATTCTAAGAAAAAAGATCACGACGAAAGGGCTAGGCAAACGGATGGTCAAGACCAATCCTAGGTAGAGCAGCAAAGATCAGAATACCAGACAAGGAGCACAGAGCAAAGCTACAATTGGCAGCAATCAAAGGCAGAGAGCTGGTTAAATAGCCAGGTAATTACTCCAAACTAGAGACCCATGGATGAAGCCCCGGCACACCCTGGTCCTGATTGGACTGCCAAGCTGTCACTCCAGACACTGACAGCTCAGCACGCCCCATTCCAAGATTGGACGGCAGAACTGTCCTTCACTGCGTCCAGACACTCAGGAGGAATCGCGACAGCATGATTGTACCATCAAGTTCTCTTGTCCAGTTATATTAACTTAATAATTTTATTAAGACTCCTCTTACAGGGGGTTGTCTCATCATCAGCAAATCGTTTATATATGTCCTATTGGGAAATATGAATGTACAAAGTTGGGTGACGCTGTTGACATTTTTGCTGCATTTTTGCACTTTATCATTGCTTTCTATAGGTGAAAAAATGCTGCAAAAACACTGAAAGAAATGACATGCTGCGGATTTAAAAACGCTGTCCAATCTCATAGCTTTGCTGCTACTGTAAAATGCTGTTTTTGATTTGCATAAAAAATTGCTGCAAAAATGCACCATGTGAACATAGACTTCTTTTGGCTATAAGTTTTAATACAATATTAGCATTTTGTGACAGCTTAGTTCGCTTCATGTCTAGTAAGAGCTGTAGGGCAAGGCTAAACTGAGACTTTTTGTAGTGCTGCTGCTAAAATGAATCTGTGAGCCCCATTAGGAGCAGCATGTACAGAATATGTTGGTGCTAAATACACAAAAATAAATCTCATTTGTCTGCCTGACCAAGGTACACATGCCCCACCTGCTCCTTTTTATTCTGCAGTGTACTATAGTTTTGTGTAGACTTTTATTTTTGGCTTTTAACACCTTCTGATCCCGCACCACACGTAATCTCAAGGTGATCAGAAACCAGCCCTCTATGTGCAGGAGTGGCACTGAATATGAGGTGCATGATACTGACACTACAGGAGGAGATATCGTGTTCTACATTCCTACATTTTTCCTTTTTTTTTCTTTTTAATACTTTTCCAAACAAATCTCTCATGTTTCCTGGTAAATAATCGGCTCCAGATGGAAGTACCTGCTCTTCAGATTAGATGCAGCCATGAAGCAGGAGTATTATGGCGTGACACACAGATCCTTCGTATTCAGCACAGAGCATGCCTCATGCCCACAGAGAACCATAATCCTATAATTGCCGTTTTCATTAATCTACAAAATTTTCACTCTGGGCTGAAACCTAGATTTATAATGTTAAACCAAGAATTTATTTTGGTCTTTATTTTTTTTTTTTTGTTTCCATTACAAATCTGGGTGACGTATCCCTGTTCTGGCTTTTGTAAAGCCTCTGACTTTCTTTCCACTGCAGCAGACTATCCTCTCGCTTTACTTCATACATTCACTTTAGGAACTAGTAGCGATTTGTTTGTGTGTTTCAATCATACACTGAATTTATAGTAATTATAAAAAAAAACAACACAATTGTTATTTTTATTTCTCGTGTTGTGCTTGCTTTGATACATAAGGCTATGTTCACATGCAGCATGCATTTTTTTTTTTTTTTTGCTGCAAATTAAAAGCTTCTCTTTAGGCTATGTGCCCACGATGCAGAAATGAAGCAGAAATTTTCTTGAGCATTTCTGCATCTCCTTGGCAGCAAAAATGAATGCGGATTTTACATGCGTTTTTTCTTCCAGGGAGAAGCGTTTTTTTCAAGCGCTTTTCCAAGCGATTTTGAGCATCAATTGGAAAGTGCTTGACAAGTTGGTCACACAATATAAATCCATGCAACTGGCATGGATTTATATTGGGTGACCAAGTTATGATGCTGTAAATGCAGCATCAATAGTAAAAAAATGAATTAAAATGTTAAAAATAAAAAAGTACATTATACTCACCTTTCCGGTGGCCCGCGGTCTCCCCTCCGGTGCGTCTTGTCTCCTCATCGTCCAGCGGTGGAGTAAAAGGACCTGCCATTACGTCATTTAGTCATGTGACAGGTCACGCGACCGCTGACGTAGGCGGTCGCTTGACCTGTCACATGACTAAATGATGTCACCGCAGGTCCTTTTACACCACCGCTGGACTCCGAAGACACAGGACGCACCGGAGAGGAGACTGGAGGACACCGGAGAGGTAAGTATAATGTATTTTTTTTTATTTTTAACATTTAATTTTTTTTTTTTTTTTTTTTACTAATGGTACCCTCTTCTCCAGACCCGGGTACCAACCGCATAACATCCGCATCCATACATGTATACATGCGGATATTATGCGGTTCAATGCAAGTCAATGGTGGCGATTTACGCAGCGATTCCACAAAAATAATGGTAGTGCTGCGTTTTTTTCCGCACTGATAATTCGCAGCGGAAATTTCCGCAGCATGTGCACAGCACATACGGATTATCATTGGGAAACATGGCAGACAACTTAACATGCTTTTTTAATGCGTTTTTGCGGCGGAAATGCATTATATCCGCATCGTGGGCACACAGCCATACGGTACCAGCAAAGGCTGAGATTTCAGAAACCTCAGGCACAAGCTTGTTTTTTTTTTCCATATTTGAGAGCTGCTGCATTTTTTATATCTACAGTCCAAATGATAGCCAACACTCACATCTTCTTAAAATAATTGCTTTATTGATCCAGTAGTATAAAAGGCACAAAAAATGGTTGAACAATAACAGCACAAAAAATTTAAAAGGCAGAAAAGAAATATCCGCTGCGCTCCCAGGCAACATGTTGCAGACCTACACGGTCCTTTGTCAAGCCTCGGCATGTAGGTCTGAAACATGTTGCCTTTATTAAACATGAACTATGGACAAAGCACACAAATAATCCGCACCTGAAAAAACCCTGTAAAAATCGCTGCAAAATGGGCGTTTTGAATACACCGTTTTTACTGCCAAGAAAGCAGATTTTGGCCTCCAGAACAAAATACTGCAAAATTGTTGCGTGTCAGCAACTGTATACACCTTTTGATTTTTGAAGAGCTATACTCTGACATCCACCTGTCCCCAGAACAAAGGAAAATCGCCTCAAGTTCATGAGAGCTGAAGATAAATTTCTATAAATTTTAATTTTAGGCAGAAAACTACTTTAGAAACTAGTTGGACAGAAATTCCAAGCAGTGCAGAATAGTTGGTATTGTTGCACGTGCTCATGTTATTTTCTGACAGTCTCTCTGACTGTAATTATAATGGAGCCATATTTTTACATTTTAAAAATGTAACCTCCATTAAAAAAATAATTATGTTGCAGTGTAATGCTTAGTGCAGACTACAGGTGGCAGTATACAGCACAGTGCTCTAAAAAACCTAAAATTGTACATACACTTTACCAGCAACTATAGATTCCTTTCGCCACTATACCAAAGTGTTTTTACTGTCAAGTATGGAGAAAGAAATAGACCAATCCCAGACATGACTGGCCGTGGCAGGAATAAAGCATTGTGCATGCTGAAATACAACATGCCTGATCCTTCCCCCCCCCCCCCCCGCCCCCTGATATCAAAGGGACTGTCAGCAAAAATCCACACTGATCATAACATTGGCTCGTCCTGCTAAAAACTATGAATTCAACTAAATTTTATTGTGTGTGTATAGGCACCTTAAAGGAACCTATCACTACAGTTTTGGGGATTAAATCAATGCTATAATGCTTCTTAATAACAATCCAAACATGTTCCTGATTTTAAATTGTCAAATCTGTGCACGGTATATGCAGCATGTTCACCAAGAGTCATCTGAGAGGTGTCCTGGTGTAATAACCACACCCATTCTTTCTTGATTGATGTTCTGCTAGACTCCAATCACAGGGCTATCGAGGAGTGGGTGAGCTGTCAATCAGTGAAGAATAGGCCGGCCAACAGCCAGGTCTCTTCACCCCCCCAGCACCTCCCAGATGACTCTTGATGAGTGTTTTGTATACAGTGAACACTGATTATAACTTCTTAGTGTTATTAACTAGTTCTCTAGTGTTTAATAAAGTAAATTCCACTATCAAACCCTGCATAAAGCATAACACAGCAAATCCGTTTCTCCAGAATATGCCTTTAAATTTCCAGAGAGTTTTAAAACTTTTGAAAGTACTTTGTATTATTGTTCTTGTCCTGCTATAAGTTATAGCTACGTGGTATGCACTAAAAGTTTCAGTGAACATTCTGCCTTTGGACCAGACGCTGATGAGGCTCCAATCCATTGTCACATATCTCATGTATAAATGTTCTTCCAGCTCCCACAACACCTTATTCCCTGGTAACCAGCAGGATTTTATCATTTTATGTCAACCAGGAATAAAACATTATTTAACTGAAAAGCTGCTTAGGATAAAGGAAGCTGAGGAAGTCCTACGCTGACCCCATTGTGGCCCCTATATCATTCTCGCTAATTAGGAGATCAATGCGTGTCACTGTACAGGACGCTTCTACAGGCTAATAGTAAATAATAGTCATCTCATCAATACCATCAGCCCCAGCAGAAGCAGTCAGTGGACTTGACATCAGAATAAAGCTGGCCACACAAGTTAGACTAATATCAGCCGAACCCAGTGATTAATGTGGACAGGTTAACCATTCAATGTGTGTGGGGAAGGGGGGTCTGCTCACGATTATTGGCCACATTTTGAAGCGTGGGATTGGGCATATTGAATTTTAAAATGTCTGATCCTTTTGTTTTCAGGGTCTTACTCCCTTGTCCCCATTGAGAACACATACGTGCTCGGTCAAACAGAGTGCATGTGCTTGCTGAGGCTGCGATTAAAATGATCCGTCATTAACTGTCAATGGTTTATGGCTACTTTAAGGGTTAATAATATTAGCAAATGCCTTCAATTAGAAAATGTAGTATAGTTTTTCTGATAAGCTATGTTGCTCATCCAGTGTGCAGGGCATTGCAGTACCTTAGGTATCCATGGTTACAACCACTCATATAGTGACAGTTATTTAGTTAGTGATTGTTACCGTGGATACCTAAGCTACTGCAATGCCCTGCACATGGGATAAGTGACATAGCGAATTAGAAGAACTATACTACATTTCTAATTAGGGGTATTTGCTAATATTATTATTATTACACCCACTACATATTGGGATAGGATCTTGGAGATGGGAATACCCCTTTAATGCTTAAAATGCGTGAGCTGAGGCACGCCTGGTTTCTTTGGATGTCCTTGTAAAGTTTCAGATGTTATTGCTGGAGTGCTTGGAGTTAGTTCCTTGCTCCTGCAGCCTGCCTACACCTTCAGGTCCCAAGCAGCAGGTTTTATGCCTCACCGGGGACCTGTATGTGGAAGAAATTCCGAATTAAGACCCCTGGATGGGTTACGACAACCGCTACAGGCCAGGAACAGGGAGATGACAGCTAGAAGGCACCTGTGGATCTAGATAGGTGAGGACCATGGAGCAGGAGACTTTAGAGTAGACCTGTCCATTTTCAGCTTTTATATTCTGGAGTCTCATTTAGAGTGAAATATTAATGTCTTCTGTAAAATTCTGGATACTTTAGGAAATATTGAGAGAATCTGGGGAACGAGGCATCCAGGTGATCTACTACCTCCTCCGATTCATGGATCCATGGTGCTTTTGTTCTCATAAATAAACAAAACTAATTTATACATTATATTTAATTCCTAATAGTTTTTTAATCCCTAATAGATTTTCAATCCCATATTGGCCAACCCAATTGCCTTCCCTAATGCAAGACCCTTTTATTGTCTTGTAGGGTCGCATTGCTGAAGTTGTATCAGTGGTTTGTAGCGAAGGGACCACCTGCCCACATAAATGCCGGTTTCCGGCTCTGGGCTGCCTGCAGTAGTTGGTTTTTTGGCAGTTGTTGCACTGTAAATATGAGGTCACTTTTTGTCTGCTTCACATTAGGAGCATAGAGCTGACGTGTCCTCTCTGGGGAGCAGCGGTGTGTGACTTCATACGTGTGATCGTCACTCCTTGTAACAAAAGACGTGGCCGACAAAGCACAAAGCCTTTGATGATGATTGTACAATGTACACATTGTACGCGGAGCACATTTACAGATACATCACTTTGTAATTGATCCTGCAGCTAAAGTATGACATTCCCAACAGTGTATAATTATACAGACTCCTTTTTTTGTTTTTTTATGTGCTTTTTCTAAAAAAAAATAAACCGTTAAAGGGGTATTCCCATCTCAAAACTCCTATCCCAATATGTAGTAGGTGTAGTAATAATAATATTAGCAAATCCAATTAAAAATGTAGTATAGTTCTTCTGATTCGCTTTGTCTCTTATCCCATGTGCAGGGCATTGGAGTAGCTGTACAGCAGTAACTGTATGAGTGGTTGTAACCATGGATGCCTAAGCTACTACAAAGCCTTGAACATGGGATAAGCGACATAGCTAATGAGAAGAACTATGCTACATTTCTAATTGGAGGTACTTGCTAATATTTGTATTACTACATATTGGAATAGGATCGTGGAGATGGGAATACCCCTTTAAGAGCAGTGTTTTGATGGATCGGTGGGGGTCTCAGGACCTGAACCTCCACTCATTGGCGGCACATAAATAGCGTCTCCTATAAAGTATGGTATTTATTTCAAATGATAGTTATCTATTAAACTGCGTTCCCTCGATGAATATTTGGTGAGTTTTTGATGCTGCATATTTTGCTGTGTCAAAATCCAGCGTCTTACAGCTTCACCAAAGTGGATGGGATTTATAGAAATCTCCTTACCGCTCTGCTTTTTTTCACTCAGGGTAAACTGACCTGCGGTGCGTTTTTCAAATCCACAACATGTCAATTTCTTTTTTGGCTACACTAAGTTTTCTTTGCGGATTTTCCCCATAGACTTGCATTAAATGCGGAAAATCCACAGGTAAAAGACGCACATGTGTTTTCAGTGCAATTGCACGGCAGAAACACATAAAAACATGTAATCTGCACATGACTGTATCAATACAATTTTGTCAAAGCCAAATACTAGGAAATATCAAATAGGCAAAAAATGTAGCGTCAAAACGAGATAAAAAAAAGTAAATTACCTAATTTATTTAATAGGTGCAGAAAATCTGCAACATCAAAAACTCACCAAAAGCTCATGGTGGGAATGTAACACCTAAAGGTAACAATGAGAGAAGCAGCCCCTCATGTCTAGTCTCCCCATAAAAGGTCCATGGCTGCGTGCAAACATTTTACTAGCTCTGAGTTCTCCAAAATATAACCCATTTGGAGCATTTTATTTTTTAAACTCTGCATTGTGATGTTCTTGTATTATTCCAGTTTAAAGGTAAATTGGTAACAGGGTGTTATCTGTATGGGGTGTATACCTACAGCCTGACACTGTCCAGCCAGTTAAGATGGTATCTGACTGTGCAGGGATACAAATTGTTACACCCAAGTTGTCAGTTTATTTCCCCAGAGATTTAATAGAGAATTGGCACAATGCATGTTCTAAAAAATAAAATAAAAATGCTCCAGTAGTAACGGCTAAAGGGAATCTGTCAGCAGTTTTTTGCTCCCTCATCTGAGCGCAGCATGATGTAGACAAAGAGAAGCTGAATCCAACGATGTATCACTTAGAATGGCTGCACCCAGTAATCTGACACAATCAGGGCTTTTACATTTAGAATGAAGCAGAGCTGAGAAAGCTAACCCCGCCCACACCAGGCTCTCTGTGTACATTGTTTATAGACAGTGAGCTGCTTATCACAGGAGGGGGCAGTGCCGGACTAGTGTAGTCCATGTTAATCTCTTAGTGATAAATCCTTCACAGTTAGTAAACAACACGCACTTTGACAAGTTAGGCTATGTGCCCACCATACAGAAATGCTCCGGATTTTTTCCTGAGCGTTTCTGCATCTCCCTGGCAGAAAAAACACATGCGGATTGTACATGCGGATTGTACATGCGGATTGTACATGCGGATTGTACATGTGTTTTTCCTGCCAGGGTCAAGCGGAAGTGAAGCGTTCTTCACATGCATTTCCACATGCGGGTTGACAAGCGCTTTCCAAGCGCCAGATGAGCGTTGTATGTGTATTACATGTGTAATGTATATGTGTATGTGTGTAAATATATATACAGTTGAAACCAGAAGTTTACATGTACTATATAAAAGACATATGCATGTTTTCTCAATATCTGACAATATTTGACTTTGCAGTAAGTAATAAAAATGCCTTAAAACATTCTCTCTCTCTCATTATTCTGGCATTTGCAAATATTAAACATTAAGGTAATCCTAATTGACCTAAAACGGGAAAGATTTATTCTGATTTCATGTCAGATATTGAGAAAAACGTGCTGTACATATAATGTGTGTGTAAAAATATACTATATATATATATATATAATATATATATATATATGTGTGTGTGTAATGTATGTGTGTGTATGTATATATAGATGTGTATGTATATATAGATGTGTGTGTGTGTGTATACATCATACATATATGGACAGGAGGATGTTGTCCGCGCTCTTGGTTTCTTGCTGCGCTCTCGTGCAGGATACACTCACATACTTTCGCCTCTCGTCTCTGTGGAAACGCTGTGTGGTGGGGACTTTGTATAAACTGGTCCAGCTTCCTATATCTTTATTATTTTATGTTGGCAGCCAAGTGTCTAGTCAAACTAAGCTGTCCAACTGCATTAGATCATTTCCTTTGTTGCAGGCACTGTTAATAGCTGAGTACTTCTTTTTTTCCCCCTCCCCACACAACATGTTTCAGGAAAGCACTGCGTTGTGTATGGACTGAGGATTTCTTGTATTTTGCACTTTTTGTATAGTGGTCGCACTGTAATGTGACGACTTGCAGTTTATTAAGAAGTCTTGTTTATTGTCACTTTGAAGGGAAGACAACCCATTTTTAACAGAGGAATCAGCTGATCTGGCTGGGGGAAGCCTCGACTGGCCAGATACCCCTGCTGGTCCGCCAAAGCAGGGCTGTGGAGGCGGTAAGCCAATCCTCCAATTTTGACTCAGACTCCTCAATTTCCACAACTCCGACTTCTTACTACTGAGCATGTACATAAAGTGCAGCACTGCCTCACAGCATGTACATAAAGTGCAGCCCTGCCTCACTACTGAGCATGTGCATAAAGTACAGCACTGCCTCACTACTGAGCATGTACATAAAGTGCAGCCCTGCCTCACTACTGAGCATGTACATAAAGTGCAGCACTGCCTCACTACTGAGCATGTACATAAAGTGCAGCACTGCCTCACTACTGAGGATGTACATAAAGTGCAGCACTGCCTCACTACTGAGGATGTACATAAAGTGCAGCACTGCCTCACTACTGAGCATGTACAGAAAGTGCAGCCCTGCCTCACTACTGAGCATGTACAGAAAGTGCAGCCCTGCCTCACTACTGAGCATGTACAGAAAGTGCAGCCCTGCCTCACTACTGAGCATGTACATAAAGTGCAGCGCTGCCTCACTACTGAGCATGTACATAAAGTGCAGCGCTGCCTCACTACTGAGCATGTACATAAAGTGCAGCGCTGCCTCACTACTGAGCATGTACATAAAGTGCAGCGCTGCCTCACTACTGAGCATGTACATAAAGTGCAGCGCTGCCTCACTACTGAGCATGTACATAAAGTGCAGCACTGCCTCACTACTGAGCATGTACATAAAGTGCAGCACGGCCTCACTACTCAGCATGTACATAAAGTGCAGCACTGCCTCACTACTGAGCATGTTCATAAAGTGCAGCGCTGCCTCACTACTGAGCATGTACATAAAGTGCAGCGCTGCCTCACTACTGAGCTTATACATAAAGAGCAGCACTGCCTCACTACTGAGCATGTACATAAAGTGTAGCACAGATTCATCTCAACTAAAAGCCGAGATCCTGAGGAACAGAACAGACATCTATAGGACATTTCGTAACTTTACAAAATTCTTATGAAAATGTTTACAACACATCCTGCATTATACTACTGTACCCAATTTATTATATATTTTAGGAGTCTGAGTCGGTCCATTTTATACCAACTCCAACACCACCAAAATGGACAATGACTCCACAGCCCTGCCGTCGAGGCAGAAGCTGCTCTTACAGAGCGGAGGAGACCAGGCGTATGTACAGATCTCACCCTTGTTTCAAAAACCTAATTTCACAAATCCTATACACAAGAATGTAGAGAGCCGTATGCAGAGATGGCCACTTTTCCATCTCATCTTTTTTTGGAGGGGTCTGGGGTCACACTGTGCACCATTACTCCTTGCACATCCTGGCTTTCATGTTACCTTTCCCATCTCCTCTCTCTCTGTTATGAAAAATACAAAATTAGCCACCAGACACGGACGCGAGTGTCTGTATCCAGAATGTTAATGACCTCGCAGAATGGCAAATCGGGTCACAAGTTGCACCCATGGTGCAGGTTATGCATGATTGCTCCAAAACTTGCCACGCACATAAGAGTACCGTATGCCAAAAAGGAAACGCCATGTTGGAACTTTTTGACGTGTTGGCTTAAAGTAGATGTGAGTGGCACAATCGGCCGATCATTCTCCAGGTGTCATGCTAGATATGGGAAAAACACAGCGTACAACGATGGGAAAGGGGGAGTGGAGACCCCTAAGCAGATCTAACAACACCCTGACTCCTCTATCATCCCTAAATAGGTTTCGCACCTATCGCCGAGCGGGATACCTTATCCCTGGCTGACCCTAGAGCTAGGTTCTGGGTAGGGAGGGGGAGGGGTGAGCACTAGTCACCCCCACTTCAAGTAAAGACAAACAAGGGAAACAGACAAGGGGATACAATTAGCTTTGAGAAGACACCAGAGATATCACAACGACAATCCACAAAGGAACTCCAAGGAGAATCCAGCTGACCGCCAGAACTCTAGTCCTGAACAGAGGATTTTACTCTATCACCAGCAACTCTCTGGAGAAACTGAGTGTATTTAAAGATTCAGCAAGAGTGTGTTAATTAGCAGCAGAAGGTGGAGATCACCACTGGGTCCTAGAGATGGAGGGATGATGAAAGGGTCAAGAAGGTGTCTGCAAGGCCAAGCACAGCGACCTTCTACATCCGGATCCAGAATGACTGTCAAACTTGACACACCCGTGACACCAGGTTGCATGAGCTGATTACATAATTCGACATGCAACTGATTCGACCCGTCAGTCTTGCATGTATGACCATCTCATATCCTGTTTGTTTTTGGTTTTAAAGGGCAACTATCATTTTTTTAAAAAAAAAGTATTTATAAGTTTTATAATGTGCTGCTCATCGGTGAGGGTCCGTGTCAAGTGACTCCCACCAATCGCTCAAGACACCGCCCTGATGTCCACAGCTATTGCAGGATCGCACACATAGAGCAGCGTACAGGCTGAATATTACGTCTATGGGTTTTGATACTTTTATAGTGTCATAGGCTTACTATGGAGTCCTTACACCGCCCAGCGCATTATGCGCTACTGTGCACTTCAAAGTGGTGTTTTGATCAATCTGTTGGGGTATCAGATCTCTGGACCCCCATCAATCATCAACATGTTGTAGCCCTATAATAACATTTTTAGAATGTCAGCTAACCTTTAGAGAAGCTGATGATGTTGTAATTCAGTAATTCCCTTTTTAAAGCGAATGTAAACAGCATAGAAAGGTTAACAACCGTATAAAAGCAAACTATGCACCTAATTTACCAGTAAAACTTTTACTAGTGATGACTAGCAAGATGATAACCGTTCTAGTGCTTCGTGATAAGTCTCTATTTTCCAAGGAAAAAGCATCTACTTTGACTTGCCTGTATTGTAAGGAGAAAACAGGAAATGTTTTCCGAATCGGAAGAAATCCCGCTCATGATTGTTTATAGAAACTGTTCTCAACAAAAAAAGTGTCCTGAGCAGCAAATCTACAAAAACACAGTATATAATGTCACAGTCTAATTGGTTCCTCTGAGCTGGCAGCATTTACAATGGTCATCCTGCCATTACAGCGCTGGTGGTCATGCTCCAACATACTGCAGCGCTGGTGGTCATGCTCCAACATACTGCAGCGCTGGTGGTCATGCTCCAACATACTGCAGCACTAGTGGTCATGCTCCCAACATACTGCAGCACTGGTGGTCATGCTCCAACATGCTGCAGCGCTGGTGGTCATGCTCCAACATACTGCAGCGCTGGTGGTCATGGTCCAACATACTGCAGCACTGGTGGTCATGCTCCCAACATACTGCAGCACTGGTGGTCATGCTCCAACATCTACAGCACTGGTGGTCATGGTCCAACATACTGCAGCGCTGGTGGTCATGGTCCAACATACTGCAGCACTGGTGGTCATGCTCCAACATACTGCAGCACTGGTGGTCATGCTCCAACATACTGCAGCACTGGTGGTCATGCTCCCAACATACTGCAGCACTGGTGGTCATGCTCCAACATCTACAGCACTGGTGGTCATGGTCCAACATACTGCAGCGCTGGTGGTCATGGTCCAACATACTGCAGCGCTGGTGGTCATGGTCCAACATACTGCAGCACTGGTGGTCATGGTCTAACATACTGCAGCACTGGTGGTCATGCTCCCAACATACTGCTGCTCTGGTGGTCATGCTCCCAACATACTGCAGCTCTGGTGGTCATGCTCCCAACATACTGCAGCGCTGGTGGTCATGCTCCAACATACTGCAGCGCTGGTGGTCATGCTCCAACATACTGCAGCGCTGGTGGTCATGCTCCAACATACTGCAGCGCTGGTGGTCATGCTCCAACATACTGCAGCGCTGGTGGTCATGCTCCAACATACTGTAGCGCTGGTGGTCATGCTCCAACATACTGTAGCGCTGGTGGTCATGCTCCAACATACTGCAGCACTGGTGGTCATTCTCCAACATACTGCAGCGCTGGTGGTCATTCTCCAACATACTGCAGCACTGGTGGTCATTCTCCAACATACTGCAGCGCTGGTGGTCATTCTCCAACATACTGCAGCACTGGTGGTCATTCTCCAACATACTGCAGCACTGGTGGTCATGCTCCAACATACTGCAGCACTGGTGGTCCTGAGTCCATATTGTGATGTACTGTGACATATTACTTTACATTTTTTGAGCCTTGTTCTCGGGATTGGTGGGAGACGTACTGCTCTGGATAGACAAATAGTTTCAATGTTGAGTATAACCCTTTAAATAGTCTGTATAGTCCTATAAAGATCTTCAAAATAGACTAGTCCGTAATAAAACGTTTTCTCACTAGCTACTCTATAGATCACACTTCAAATCAGGTTTGTAACGATCACGGTAACAGAGGGTGTGACCAGGCCCATGCAGGAGGGGGCCGCCAATGCCAGTGCCTATTTCAGCTAGCGCCTGAGGTGTATTGGGCTACAGAAACCCACCTTCTCCCTGCACTGCAATACACGCCACCAGCCAATCAGAGGCCGGCAGCGGACTTTGACGTGCTCCTCATGGGCGGTGCATGCCAGTGGCGTAATGAACCTCCTGTGGGTGGCACGGCAAAGTCAGCTGCCATCCTCTGCGTTGACTATAGAAGGGTCGACTCATGTTATGGGAGCGGCGGATGATAAGAAGAATCGTTTATTTTTTTTAAATGTATTGGACAAAAGTAGCAGAATGGGGGGATATTATTATAGAAGGGGCACAGGATGAGGGACATTATACCAGGAAGATGCTCAGGATCGGGAACATAATACGAAGAAGGAGCCCAGGATGGGGGACATTATTACTGGAAATGGTCCAGGATGAGGGACATAATTAATGGAAGGGGCCCAGGATGGGGGACATTATTACTGGAAATGGTTCAGGATAAGGGACATAATTAATGGAAGGGGCCCAGGATGGGGGACATTATACCAGGAGGGTGCCTAGGGTGAGGAACAATATAACAGAAAGAGACCAGAATGGGGGACATTATTACAGGAAGGAGGTAGGATGGGTGGCATTATTACAGGAAGCGACCCAGGATGGGGGACAATTTTACTGGTTGGGGTCAGGATGGTGACATTATTACATGGAGGGTACACACATACAGTACAGACCAAAAGTTTGGACACACCTTCTCATTTAAAGATTTTTCTGTATTTTCATGACTTTGAAAATTGTACATTCACACTGAAGACATCAAAACTATGAATTAACACATGTGGAATTATATACTTAACAAAAAAGTGTGAAACAACTGAAAATATGTCTTATATTCTAGGTTCTTCAAAGTAGCCACCTTTTGCTTTGATGACTGCTTTGCACACTCTTGGCATTCTCTTGATGAGCTTCAAGAGGTAGTCACCGGAAATGGTCTTCCAACAATCTTGAAGGAGTTCCCAGAGATGCTTAGCACTTGTTGGCCCTTTTGCCTTCACTCTGCGGTCCAGCTCACTCCAAACCATCTCGATTGGGTTCAGGTCTGGTGACTGTGGAGGCCAGGTCATCTGGCGTAGCACCCCATCACTCTCCTCCTTGGTCAAATAGCCCTTACACAGCCTGGAGGTGTGTTTGGGGCCATTGTCCTGTTGAAAAATAAATGATGGTCCAACTAAACGCAAACCGGATGGAATAGCATGCCGCTGCAAGATGCTGTGATAGCCATGCTGGTTCAGTATGCCTTCAATTTTGAATAAATCACCAACAGTGTCACCAGCAAAGCACCCCCACACCATCACACCTCCTCCTCCATGCTTCATGGTGGGAACCAGGCATGTAGAGTCCATCCGTTCACCTTTTCTGCGTCGCACAAAGACACGGTGGTTGGAAACAAAGATCTCAAATTTGGACTCATCAGACCAAAGTACAGATTTCCACTGATCTAATGTCCATTCCTTGTGTTCTTTAGCCCAAACAAGTCTCTTCTGCTTGTTGCCTGTCCTTAGCAGTGGTTTCCTAGCAGCTATTTTGCCATGAAGGCCTGCTGCACAAAGTCTCCTCTTAACAGTTGTTGTAGAGATGTGTCTGCTGCTAGAACTCTGTGTGGCACTGACCTGGTCTCTAATCTGAGCTGCTGTTAACCTGTGATTTCTGAGGCTGGTGACTCGGATAAGCTTATCCTCAGAAGCAGAGGTGACTCTTGGTCTTCCTTTCCTGGGGCGGTCCTCATGTGAGCCAGTTTCTTTGTAGCGCTTGATGGTTTTTGCAACTGCACTTGGGGACACTTTCAAAGTTTTCCCAATTTTCCGCACTGACTGACCTTCATTTCTTAAAGTAATGATGGCCACTCGTTTTTCTTTACTTAGCTGCTTTTTTCTTGCCATAATACAAATTCTAACAGTCTATTCAGTAGGACTATCAGCTGTGTATCCACCAGACTTCTGCACAACACAACTGATGGTCCCAACTACATTTATAAGGCAAGAAATCCCACTTATTAAACCTGGCAGGGCACACCTGTGAAGTGAAAACCATTTCCGGTGACTACCTCTTGAAGCTCATCAAGAGAATGCCAAGAGTGTGCAAAGCAGTCATCAAAGCAAAAGGTGAAGAACCTAGAATATAAGACATATTTTCAGTTGTTTCACACTTTTTTGTTAAGTATATAATTCCACATGTGTTAATTCATAGTTTTGATGCCTTCAGTGTGAATGTACAATTTTCAAAGTCATGAAAATAAAGAAAAATCTTTAAATTAGAAGGTGTGTCCAAACTTTTGGTCTGTACTGAATGTCTTTATAGGATCTAGAATGCTGCCAGGGCACTTTACATCCCCCATATCCAGGTGGGGGCCCAGGTCCAAATTTTGCATCCCGGCCAATCGGACTCTAGCTACGCCACTGCTACAAATCACACTTGTATGAGGGTCTAAATGAATTCTCCATCCTCTTACAAAATTTATGGACTTTTGCCATCCAAACCTGACTGTTTTTTTTTCCTTTGTACTGTCAAGGACTAGCGCATTATATGCTTTTACCATGGGTTACCATTGACAGTGTTGCAGTGGTGATCACATATGGTTACCCAAGTTGCCGTATCATTCTGCTAATTTTTTATTTCTGCTGATTTTATGTTGTGTATTCTACTGCTGCATCTCCATGGCCAGACATTGTAGCTTCGACTTCTGTGAATGCTCCAGTATTTAGGTATATAGTCCTGCTCTTTATTGCAATAGGTCTTACAGTTAAATACACCAATGTACATAGAGGCATAGGCCTCTGTGCACTAGTACAATCTTTTAGAACTTTTAGCACCGTATAAATTATATATATATGTATGCATGTATATATGTACATGTACGCCATGTGACGGCTGATGCCAGCGTTGGGTTGAGGAGGTCACGTGAATGATAAGTGGTCATCATCACTGCAGGACAGCCAGTGACAGGGCTGGAGAGGTGAGGGATTTATTTTTATATCTTCCCTACTCTTGGCCAAATTTCATAAATTTCCCCAAAACCTTTTTGAAAACTTTCATTCTAAATCTTATTTTTTGGGGGGAAGAAGTTCACACATTTTCTGTTTCCGGCATTTTACTTTTTACTACTGTCATGTAGATTGGTACAGATTCAGCCGAGTTATCTGATGGTGAGTGATTTAATGACAGGTGACACATAGATAGCAGCACTATACTGAAAACAAGGCTCAATATGCATCTTCATGGTATATATGGGGCAGTGGTTACACCATCTCCTTCTGGAGACTCCACGAGGCTACCCCGTACACTTTCGATAGCTGTTGGGCAAACAATGCTTTGGCTGATCATTTGTACGGCAGCTGCCTCTGTCCTCTCCCCCATACACAGGAGCGCTCAACTGGCCAAACGTTCCCTTTTTCTCTAGGAGAAAGCACTTGCCAGACTCCTCTGGCGGCAGCTTATCTCTTAGAGAACAAAACTATTCACCCTGGCCATCTAAAATCAGACAAATTGGATTCTTAAAGGGGTTACCCACTACGTGAACAACTCCTTTTTAAATTAGGTAGTACACTTGTAAAATAAGACACGATATACTCACCCCTTGTACCAGCACCATTCCAACATGTCGGCGGGTCTCCTGGGGCCTGTGTGATTTGGCTGCAGGACTTGTTTTGGCTACTGCCCTCTTATTACTGCTGGTTCACCCGAAGGTGTGAACCTCAAACAAGTAGAAGTGAGAGCACAGCAGCCCAACAGCAACTTCTGATTGGCTTTAAGGCTCACGTGGCATAATATTGTCACGGGAAACCCGGCGCAAACATCGCTAAAACGGCGCCAGCACCGGAGCGGAGTATATAGTATTTTATTTTACAAGGGGAACTACTCAATTTAAAAAGGGGTTGTCCAGGTAGTGAACATCCCCTTTATCTTCCCCAACATCATCAATCAGGGCAAGCAGCTTAGTGAGAAGGCAATAACTGTTGGCACAATTATTAGAAAATGAAAAAAAAACACAAGATGTCAATCTTCCTCGGTCTTTGGCTTCATGCAAGTTCTTGCCTCATGGAGTAAGGAAGATTCTGAGAAAGATCAATGAACTGAAGAAAGCTGGGACTGCAGTCTCAAACATTACCGTTAGTAACACACTACGGTGTCATGGATTAAAATCCTGCAGGGCACGCAAGATCCCCCTGCTCACGCCAACACAAGTCCAGGCCCTTTTGAGGTTCGCCAATGACCATCTGGATGATCCAGAGGGGACATGGGAGAAGGCCATATGGTCTGATGAGACCAAAATAGAACTTTTTGTATAAACTCCACTCGCCGTGTTTGGAGGAAGAAGAAGGATTAGTTCAACCCCAAGAACACTGTCCCAACCGTGAAGCATGGTGGGGGAAACATCATACTTTGGGGGTGCTGTTCTGCAAAGAGGACAGGACAGCTGTACCGTATTAAAGGGAGGATGGATGAGGTCACGTATTCCGAGATTTTGGCCAACAACCTCCTTCCCTCAGTAAGAGCATTGAAGATGGGTCGTGGCTGGGTCTTCCAGCATGACAATGACCCGAAACACACGGCTAAGGCTACTAAGGATTGACTCCGTAAGAAGCATTTTAAGGTCTTGGAGTGGCATAGCCAGTCTCCAGACCTGAACCCGATAGAAAGTCTTTGTAGGAAGATGAAACTCAGTTGTTACCCAGCGACATCTCCGAAACCTGAAAGATCTGGAGAAGATCTGTATGGAGGAGTGGACCAAAATCCCTGCTGCAGTGTGTGCAAACTTGATCAAAAACTACAGGAAACGTCTGACCTCTGTAATTGCAAACAAAGGTTTCTGTACCAAATATTAAGTTCTGTTTTTCTATTGTATCAAATACTTATTTCATGCAATAAAATGCAAATGAATTATGTAAAAATCATACAATGTGATTTTCTGGATTTATTTTAAAGATTCTGTCTCTCACAGATTAAGTGTACCTACGATAAAAATTACAGCATTCTCCATTCTTTGTAGGTGGGAAAACTTGAAAAATTGTCAGTGTATCAAATACTTATTTTCCCCACTGTAGGTAAGGGTAGAGTCACACAACTGTTTTCACCACTTCCTAGAATCTGAGAGCATCAGTGTTTCTTGGACGTGGGGGGGGGCGGGTTTCTCCACTTTTTCCGTTTTGTTAGTCCTTGAAAATCGGACCACAATTGGTTGTCATCCGAGTGCTGCCCAATTTTTTTCACAGCCCCGTACACTTGCATTGCCGATTTGGATCTGACACTCGGATCAAAATTGGACATGTTGCTGATTTTTTTCTACGGACCACTCAGTCCGAGGTAAAAAATCGGACATGTGCACAGCCGCATAGAATATCATTGGTACGAGTGCGATCTGTGAAAACTCCGGATAGCACTCGTATGAGAAAATCAGCTGTGTACACGAGCCATATAGATAATTTCCTAGCCGCTCTACAGTGTAAACAATACATTTTGGCAAATGGCTGCACAGTTGATTTCGTATGTTTATTAGTGTCTTGCTAGTTTGATGAAATCCCCCTTTCTTGTCATTGGCACCTAATGTGGGTGTTCTCAGCGGTGACGGGTAAGACCATTTGGCTACTGATTTTCAGCAATGCTTCTCATGCTGTTATTTGAATGGCCTTTTTATTTTGCATTGGCCTCTGGAACATCACATATGCCTTTAAAAATACATTAAGTTTTTTTTTTTTTTTCCAGACACTGGAAAATTCCTTCTTTAGCAAAGGTTGAATGCCCTGTTGTACAAAAATATATTTTCTTTGAGATTCATCATTTTTTGTTAGCTCAAACTTCAGTCATAACCACCGAAAAGAATGAGTCATTTTCTTGCCGCGTTAAGGAATTATTTATGGCCTTCTGCTTACAGGGTACAGTTGTCTTTGACTGCCCTGGAATCTTTTCCCTTTTTGCAGGCCTGCTATTTGTCTTTCTTAATATATATTTTATTTTAATGATTCTGCAAACATGGCCATTTTGATGTTTTATAGTGGCATGGCTATTTTTTAACTCACAAATCTTCATTTTTATTTATTTATTTATTTTGTTAATATTTGCTCTTTATATAAATGAATGAATAATATGAAACCTTTTGTTCTATATATTTGTTCAACTATTTTTTTTTCTCGCATAATGTCTCCTCCATACAGCTACGTAATGTATTGACGGTGCAGTAGAGCACCCATTAAGGTGGTGCCTGGCCGCTTACTTCCATATGACTGTGGTTAGATGCAGAAGCATACAGTATAATGTGTATTATATGCAGTATTATTGAGATATTTTCCTAAAGGGAAGAACTCTGCCATACAAAATCCAGCTGGGCGCCACCATGGAGTCTATGCTGCAGTCAGTATAGAGTACAAGGGACATTGCCGGCTTGGTACAGCCTTCTGCTTATGACCCTGTTGAGTACTTGGCGATCAAGGGTGGTTTCCTACTCTGTGGTCACTTAGCGATTGGGGATGTGGATCCTATGAAGCGGAAAACGAATCTTACTCCTCTTTCTGAGATGCATTACTTCTTTTAAGAAAATTAGCAAGGCGCAGATGAGAATGGCTAAAAAGAAGCAAATGAACCGCTGGCTCATGCAATTTGGTACAAAAAAAGTCTAAACTTTTAAAAAGTTTTAATATGCTGGTGTCACCGCTAATTGGGGGTCCAGATCCTGAGACGCCTGTCAGTGGCTTAAACAAAGAGGTAGAAGCACTCAGCTTATCCTTAAGACTTGATATTGAGTTCATGCACCAATCTTCTTGCACTGATGCCCCTTCCTTTGAAAGATCGATGAGGGTCACAGGACCCAGATCCTCACTGCTCAAACAACAAAATGGGCTATATCATATCAAAACTTTTTTTTTAAAGTTCAGTTACCATTTAATCCCCTGCCTAACATGTGAAGTATTGTTACGTCACTTGTCAGGTTACGATGTATGGAGCCAGTTCAGAAACTGTATATCACAGCTGGCATCTTGCCATAACGGCAGTGACCAGGGCTGTCTCCAATCGCTGCTGTTTAACAATTTAGATACCACTGTCAGTCACTGCATTTAAATAGCATGACCTCCGGTGTGCATCGGCTTCCATTGGCCCCACACAACACACCCTGAAGGTCCCTATGGCGGCCAGTCTGTGAGCCATTGTGTCTATATAGTGCAATACAGTTGCATTGATCATAGGTTCATCCCCTAAGGGGGCTAAAATAATAGTGAAAAACATTGGAATCACCCTTTTTTTTACCAAAGCATATTTGGTATTGCCACATTCATAAAGGTACAATCTATGAAAATATCAAATGAATCAACCTGAAAGGTAAACAGTGTACTGAAAAAAAAAATAATTAAAAAGCAGGAATTGCAGTGTATTGGTTGCCGCATCTCCCTAAATAAATAGAAATAAAAAGTGAACAAAATGTTGAATCTACTAAAAAAGTTATAAATACAGAAGTCAGCCCGCCATACAAAAACAAGCCATCATACAAGTCCAACGCCAGAAAAATAAGAAAGTCAAAAAAGTGGCCCAAAACTAAATTATTATTATTTTATAATATTATTATTAGTATTATTATATTGGCTTTTTTTTTACAATTTTTCACAATTTAAAAAACACAAAACAAACTAAACTACTGTTTGGTATCATCGCAATTATCCTGTCTTGGAGAATCATTAGTACTACACAGTGAAGACTAAAAAAAAAGCCTAAAAAAACAATGGCAGAATTGTGTATTTCACCATAGTTCAATCCCTTCAAAATGAATGGTATTCAAAACTACAGCCCGTCCTGCAAAGAAAAGAAAAAAAAAGCCCTCAAACAGTGTAGAAATAATAATAAAAAAAAAGATGACTTGGAAAACGGAAAGGCGAAAATGAAAAATTGCCTTGTCCAGTAGGGGTTTAAAGGAAAAGAACAGACAGAATTGAGAAGTAAACCTGGCTTTATAGGAGACGCCATTCCTTGTGGACTCGAGCGAATTGTTCTTTTGAACTGATCTTGGCTTTTCTTACTACCTTTGCACATGATCTTCTCTTTCTGTGGATCTGCTGTTTGTAGTGTCGGAGTGTTTCAGCAGCATATAAACCTTTTTTATCGTCTATATTTTATGTGGTGAAGAGCATGACAGATAGAACAGCATTGTATACATGAGTGGTCTAACTACCCACATGCTTGCCATAAATCACCGCTCACATGAAGCTATCTTTAGCAGTATGCTGTGTCTCCAGAACCAGAAAATCTTAATGGTCAGAAGAGAAATAATGTCCATGTGTTTTTCTAATTAAAGTGTATTTTCTTCTAAAATAGAAAAAAAAATGCCTGGAAATGTAAGTCCCTGAGTCTTCCCCCTTCTATGAAGTGTTAGTGTTGTAATATTCTCTTCAGCTGCCTCCGATCAGAGCTGGTGTAGATTTTTTGGCGCACGAACAGCCCAAAGATGCGCCAAATATTTTAAGAAGGTGCACCCTTTTGGCGCACCTCAACCCAGCGGGCTTTTTGTTCCAGACTGGCGTATAAAACTCCAGTCCAGATAAACCCCCTTGTGAATGCTTTATACATAGAGTAAGGCGGAATCTACTAATGCTACAGTATGTAAATGTAATTTCTGTAGTTGTGTTCCTGAGCATGAGCAGAAATCTAGGTATCTCATAGATGGAGTGGGACTAGAGCAAGTGGAAGCATGAATTTATATAAATCAGCTCTTCAGATTACTTAGTGAAACTCCATATGTGATAGTTGAGTTTTTAAAATGCTCTGCTCTTGGAATATAATAACTTTCTGCTGGTGTACAACGATGCAAAAGCACTGAGCAGCCTTCACTGCCCTGGACTTGGAGCATGCAGCACAAAGAACCAACCTTCATATGAAGACATATCACATATTGCTTAATTATATATAGACTACACTTTATGGAAAGACAAAACATTTTAGAACACAGCAGGACTTTTTTGGAAGCCAATTACTTTTTCGGTAACAAGGGAATGAGAACTTTCAGAAAAATAAGGAATCCTAACATACGAACTATGATTGCTGGGACCCCCGCAATCACTGTCCCGTGTCCCCTTTCCTCCACAATACATGAGCACAAAGAAGTAACTGGTGGTCAGCAATGCGTTCTGCAGCTTTATTCAATGGTTGTCACTCGTCAGTACCAGTAAAAAAGCATGCAGCTGCCGGACTCATAAATAACCACTTCTCCTTTTGACCCTCCTCCTAACTGCTCTTATACTTAGAAATGGGGGACATAGGGCCTCCTTTTTAGTGATTGGTGAGGCAGCCAGCAGTAGCGATAGGTGATAATTGTTTTTAGTGAGATAACTGTTTAAAAGGGTTTCCCCAAATCTCAAGTTATCCATTATCCATCGCTTAGGGTTCAACCACTGGGAACCCCAGTGACCCCGAGAAAGTGCCCGTCTACAGTGGAGCAGAGGAACAAATACTTGGCCTTCACTCCATTCATTGTCAATGGGACTGTCGGCAATAGCTAAACTTTATACTCTGCTTTACAGCGGCAGACCCATAGACAGTGAATGGAACAAAGATCAAGCTTTTGCTCCTCTGCTCCATTAAAAATTGGACTCTGCAAAGCCCAGTTCTTGGGATCACTGGGAGAATAACTTGAGATTTTGTGAAAACCCCTTTTAAGAAAATAAAATTCATTTTAAGGCTATGTGCCCACGATGCAGATTTGAAGCAGAAATTTCCTGAGCATTTCTGCATCTCCTTGGCAGAAAAAAAACACATGCGGATTTTACGTGCGTTTTTTCAGCGTTTTTCCATGTGTTTATGCATGCTTTTTTTTTCAAACGTTTTTCCAAGCGATTTTGAGCATCACTTGGAAAAGGGCTTGACAAGTTGGTCACACCATATAAATTCATGCTACCGGCATGGATTTATATTGTGTGACCAACTTATGAGGAGATTTCTGCTTCAAATCATGAATTAAAAAGAAAAAAAAAAAAACCTTATATTCACCTCTCCAGCGGCCCCCGGTCGACTCCCGTCAGCGTCTTCTCTCCTCAGCGTCCCGCAGTGACATCATTTAGTCAGCTGATGGTCATGCGAACATCTCCTGACCGCTGATGCCGGAGAGGTAAGTATGAATATTTTTTTTTATTTTTTACTTGCAGGTACCATGGTACCCAGGTTGGAGGAGAGTCTCCTCTTCTCCAGACCCGGGTACCATCCGCGCATTGAACCGCATAACATCCGCATGTATACATGATGTTATGCGGTTCAATGCAAGTCAATGGCGGCGATTGCGCAGCGAAATCGCGCCAAAATTGGTTGTGCTGCTGATTTTTCCGCAATGATAATCCGCAGCAGAAATTTCCGCAGCATGTGCACAGCACATGCGGATTATCATTGGGGAACATGGCAGGCCTTTTAACAAGCGATTTTAATGTGTTTCCGTGGCGGAAATGCCACCGCTGAAACGCATTAAATCCGCATCATGGGCACTCAGCCTAAATGTTTTGTTATTGTTGATCGTCTGTGTATTACAAAGACTTTTATTGAAATGATAAAGTCACATTATAATATAAATCTTTTGCCCACTTCCACAAGCAAAATTAAATGCTTCACTCATGGTGATCAGCAAAGGGGTTTGCATCTGATATTAGAAACCCTTAAAAGGGTTATCCAGGACTACATTTTTTTTTACTATGAGCCAAAAAACTAGCAGGCTGTTCGCAACTACCTGCTGGTTCCACCCGGCGCTGGCTCAGTGTCCGCTCCTGCCGGTAGTTTAGCTGCTCCACATCAACAACGCAGCTCTTATTCTTCCGTGCTGCTCTGTCTCAATGGGGTGTGACTGCCAATGTCATGCTGATTGACAGCCGCTTCCCCCAGTTAGGCATCAGGGAGTCAGCTGTCAATCAGCATGATATCGGCAGTCACGCCTCATCAACAGAGCAGAGCGTAAGAGAAGTCGCTGCTTTTTTGTGATCTGACTTCAGTGGAAGCCACAGAATCGACGACCGGGGTGGTCTATGACTGCTCTGTACTGGTAGAGATCGGTGCCGAGCACAACAGGCAGGTAGTTAGTAACATATGTGATAGTTGTGTCTTTAAAATGCTCTACTCTTGGAATACACTGTGCTCCAAATTATTATGCAAATAATATTTTCTCAGATTTTCCCAAATTACCTATATGAATTGCAGTCATTGTAATTTTCCAGTCAAATAACTATTAGAGTACAATTGAAAGGTTTTTGTACAAACTGCCTATGATAACAGTATATTTTTAAAAAAATAAAAAACTCAAACTGCACTCAAAATGCATGTTCCAAATTATTATGCACAGCAGAGTTTTCAACCTTTTCATTTTAATAAAGAACAAAAAAATTGTCATTTTTGAAATTATAAGCATTAGCAGGTTATTACAAACTGAAATCAAACAGTTTTCAACTCAAAACTTTATTCTAGGTGATGTTACATTTGCACATAGGACCGCTTGTTCGAAAGGAGCTTCTGAACTCTCTCGTCCATTGAATTTGTCAGGTTTTGGATGGTTTCTGCTTCAATTGTTTTGCATGAGGACAGAATACCCTCCCAGAGCTGTTGCTTAGATGTGAACTGCCTCCCGCCATCATAGACACTCCTTTTGATGATGCTCCAGAGGTTCTCAATGGGGTTGAGGTCAGGGGAGCATGGGTGCCACACCATAAGTTTATCCCCTTTTATGCCCATAGCAGCCAGAGATGCAGATGTGTTATGTGCAGCATGAGACGGGGCATTATCATGCATGAAAATGATCTTGCTGCGGAATGCACGCTTCTTCTTCTTGAACCATGGAAGGAAGTGCTGTTTGAGAAACTCAACATACATTATGGAGTTCATCTTTACCCCTTCAGGGATCCTAAAAGGGCCGACAATCTCTCTCCCCATGATTCCAGCCCAAAACATTACTCCACCTCCTCCTTGTTAGCGCCGTAGCCGTGTTTGCATGGGGTGTCCATCAACCAGCCATCCTCCACTCCATCCATCTGGACCATCGAGATCATTTCATGCATGATAATGCCCCGTCTCATGCTGCACATAACACATCTGCATCTCTGGCTGCTATAGGCATAAAAGGGGACAAACTTATGGTGTGGTCCCCATGCTCCCCTGACCTCAACCCCATTGAGAACCTCTGGAGCATCATCAAAAGGAGTGTCTATGATGGCGGGAAGCAGTTCACATCTAAGCAACAGCTCTGGGAGGGTATTCTGTCCTCATGCAAAACAATTGAAGCAGAAACCATCCAAAACCTGACAAATTCAATGGACGAGAGAGTTCAGAAGCTCCTTTCGAACAAGGGGTCCTATGTGCAAATGTAACATCACCTAGAATAAAGTTTTGAGTTGAAAACTGTTTGATTTCAGTTTGTAATAACCTGCTAATGCTTATAATTTCAAAATTGACCATTTTTTTGTTCTTTATTAAAATGAAAAGGTTGAAAACTCTGCTGTGCATAATAATTTGGAACATGCATTTTGAGTGCAGTTTGAGTTTTATATTTTTTTAAAAATATACTGTTATCATAGGCAGTTTGTACAAAAACCTTTCAATTGTACTCTAATAGTTATTTGACTGGAAAATTACAATGACTACAATTCATATAGGTAATTTGGGAAAATCTGAGAAAATATTATTTGCATAATAATTTGGAACACAGTGTATAATAACCTTCTGCTGATGTACACCTATGCAGAAGCACTGAGCAGCCTTCAGTGCCCTGGACTTCATGCAGCTACCTGCCTGTTAGTTCTAAGGCACATAGTAAAGGATTAATATAGTCCGTCCTGGATAACCCCTTTAAAAATGACTGCTGTCAGCTTCGCATTATGTTGGATTACATAACCCTATGATACTGAGCACTGTGTACCCATTCTAAGTACTAGATGTTTTTGTTCCAATTATGCAAAAAAACAATTTGTCACCCGTGGGAGGTGTCGGATTATTTTGTAAACTGTAATACTAAGTCATGTTTATTATCTGTTTCAGATATAATGTTGTTTTTTTTTTAAATATCCCATCTAAGTAACTGTTAATCACATAATTACTAACTCTTACACTTCTTTTTTTCATCCACCAGCCCAGCCCCCTTCAGTTTTGCAATAAATCTTTAGTCCACAATCTTTAAAAAATATTAAACAATGTAACAAAAATTGTATTTATGCTCATTCTGATAAGTATGCAGAAAAAAAAAAATATCTAAAAACTCCACCAAGAAATATGGATTCTAATCTCTTCCATATGTAAATTTTGGGTGATTTTTCTTTCTCCACAGAGACGTATAATACAATTGAATTACATGGTTAGTTTAGTCCATAGAAAGTGATGAAATCGGAATGCATGTGACAATGCTCCATTATTTAGCTTTAGATTAATCCTCGCATTCAAGTGGGAAGACCTTATGAAATATGTATTTAGGGCTTTACCTACAATTTACAACATTGTTATTTTAGAAGAAAACAAAAAAGGTATCTTCACCATTTACTTTTCTTTTTATTAAGCTTTTTAAGATTGGGATTTCGAGTTGCGACGTTAAACAGTAAATTCGAGAAGAGGGATCGGAATTAAGTAGCCTAAACAGAAAAGATGTTCCTTGTTCCAAGCTGGAATACTCTGATTTAATCCCACAGGAATTCTGATGATGATCCCCTAGATGGTCCCACACTTTTCCCTTTTAATCCTTTTTAAGTCTCCCGGCTTTGACTTTGTAATGGTTTGGGTTATGTAACCATGGGCACTATACAGAGGATAATGGAGCTTTTGCGTAGTTTATGAGATTGTGATTGTTATTAGGTAAATTTACACCAAACTTTTATTCTCCCCTCGTGTCCTCGGAATGCAGTAATTGCTTAAACCGCTGCAGCCATACTGAAAATTGATGATACCTCCATAGTTTCCATTGGTCGTATTTCACGTCAAAAAACAAAAGTCTAATTTGAAAACCATAAGATGATTACTTACGGTCTAATGCTGTGATGCTCACGGATGGCCTGCCGTCACTTCTGGAGCAGCCCAACATTTCTACTTTTTTTGTGTTGTTGCTTACCGAGTCTGGAAAGATAATTATCAGGTATCGCTGTTGAAGTTCTTGGCTTCGAAGTGCATTAGTAATCGCCGCTGATTCTCGTAGGATTCTCTGCAGAAGTTTACATGGAAGTTCACTGCTGACTGGTAAATCCACACTGGTCTAAATGTTTTAACCTGTGTTGGGGGCTGAGGATTAGTGGCTCCCAAAAAAACAAAAATTTCTCACATTTGTGTTTCACTGTGTGTTTTATATTTTTATGGATAGATCACGTACCCATTATGGTTTATAAGACTGTTAACGTCCTTTTTTTATTGTACTACAAAAAAAAAAAAGGGAATAACTTGCTATTTTCATGAATAACTCTTTAAAGGGAAACTAACCGGTCCCCCATGCCATCCAAACCACCAGCACTCATCTATTCCTTTATAAATTCCCTGCCTATCCAGCCCTTTATGGTGTTTTGACACATTAAAGTATTTTTAAAGTCTGTTTTTAATATTCAAATAACCTTCTGACTAATCGATGGGGCATTCGGTTCCCCAGACTAGTCGTCCCACCCACCCTGTGGGCGTGATAACATGATTTGCATCATATCAGGCTCTCCGCTAATTTTGCGCATGCGCACCACTTTCTTCCCTACAAGTCATTGTGCCTCTGATGTCCGGAAGCAAAGAAGAAGCCTGTTGTCTACTTAGGAGCCGAAGATCAAGCTTTTTCGTCGCTTCGTGTGCAGTGCTCCTCTGAAGCCAGGGAGCTTACACCCGAAAATCAGAGGCGCAATGCAATGACTTGTAGATAGCAAAGTGGTGCAAGACACCGGATCTTGCATATCATGTTATCCTGCCCACAGGAGTGTGATAACATGCTGAGTGGGACGACTAGTCTAGTCATCGACTAGTCAAAAAGTTATTCCCATATTAAAAACCGACTTTAGAATAAATTTTCTGAAGATCTTTTAATGTGTCAAGCAGTATAAAGTGCTTGTTAGGCAGGGTGTTTATAAATGAATATTTAATTGCTGGTGATTTGAGGGACCAGTCGGGTTCCATAAAAAAAATAAAATGGCTAAACAATCTGGTGAACGTTCTTTACACATGTGAGGCCATACGCTGGTCCATATCGGACATTATGGTGCTGTTCATTCAGGTCACGAGATTTGCTCTCGGGCCAGGACTTGCAGCTGTTGTGAATAAGCCATTAGCATGTGTATGTTGGCGACCTTGGCATACACCAGTATATTGGTTAACGTCAGCAAACTGGTTAACTATTTGCTTGCACCTGCATTGCCCACTTTTTAGCAATTTTTTTAACTTGTTTCATGAAGATCTAAGTGTCCCCAGCCTTCCTAATGTCTGACTCCACTGGGGTTATTCCCAGTTACATGCTCTCAGAAATATGCTGTCTGCAGGAACGTGGTTATGACAGATATGCCGAGTCTGGAGAGCATCAAACCAATCCTCACAATGAGCAGATTGTGGGGCATTGTTTTACCTCGCACAGCTTTTAGCACTGTATTGGTAAGTTTGGCACCGACAATCTGGAAATATAATAATATGATCCTGTGAACCTCATTAAGAGGAACGGACCCTGCATACCATACATACCGATTAACATCCATTTTTTTCCAATATTTCCCTATACGGTTCGACAATAATTGACTAGGGTAATGGTGACACCCCATTGTCAATTTAGTCGTACATTAGCAAGAGGAGTAACAGATAAAAGGCTCCAGGTTTGATGAAAATTTGCTCCAGAATTGATATTTTAAGTGCAAAACTTGTATTAACTAAAACAAGAGGACGAAAGTTGCCACCTATTGTTGGGATCCAACTCTTTAAAGAGTAACCGCCGTTTTAATTTTTATTTCATAAATCAATAACCAACTTTGTAATCTATCCCATCAGAGAAATCTGCTTCTTTCTCTGCCAGAATTGATAAATCATTATCAAAAGCCTCAGTTCAGAGGTAAAATCTGTATTCAGTGAAGACAAAATGTCTCCATTGCTGACATAGGAAATGACAGTTGCTATGGATGCAATTCTATGAATTCTAGAATCTTATGAGTAGCAGCTCATCTCCGATGTAGACAGGAGGAGGAGCTCTGCCTCAAGCTCCTCCCTCCTTCCATCTACATAGAATTGTATCCATAGCAACTGTCATCTCCTTTCTCCTTAATGGGAAAATCTGTCTTCACTGAATACAGATGTCACATATTTTACCCATGAATTGTGAGTAAAAGAGCATTTCAGGATGAGAAAGAAGCAGATTTCTCTGATAAGATATATTACAAAGTTGCTTATTTTCATGTGTACTATTGATTTATGAAGTAAAAATTAAAATGGTGGTTACACTTTCAGCTTTTCCACATGTCATTTATTCAAACCAGAGACTTCTCAAAAAAACGGTTTCTGGGTTTTAGCCCCTCATCAGTACAGAGTAGTTTACTGATTGGATGGATGAGACTCCTTTGATGAGAGCCTAATGTGTATGGTTTCTCCATTTGGAGACCGCCATATAGAGGAAAGGTATGCAAATTAGCTCTTCTAGGGCTATCTGTTAGAGGTAACTATCTTCTAGTCAATGTATGACCCTTTAGCGAACATTTTCCTAGGGAGCATTGCCTAGAATATAAGTCTTCTTACACTAGCTTGGCAATCTCCACAAGGAGAAACTGTACCCTCTAGATCAGCGTTTCCTAAATCCTTAGTATTGCACAGGTGAGAGTACCTGCTGCCAGGTCTGATGCCTTGATAATAATTCCAATGTCTGTGCAAAATTAAGGTAATCCTGAAAACGTGTTGGGGGCCGTGAGGACTGGATTTGTGAAACCCTGCCCTAAATAATTGAATTTGTTTCGCTAAATTAAAGGTTTGTCAGCAAAAAATGGACTATTGCTTAAATCAGTCTTTTGTTTTCAATTTTTTTTTTTCATTTCAGAATCTTTATTAAAAATAATTAAAATGTTTTGCTTTTTTCACACTGGAAAACACTGGGCTTTTTTGACTTTAACTTCCTGTAGTTGAAGGAAACAACATGTGTACACTGGCACAATCAACACAGTCTGTTGGTATCTTTTTGAAGCACCTAATAAGCATGTGCAAAGAGCATTGTGAAAGGAGGGAGAACAGGGTCAGCTGTGACATTGCCTATTGTGATTGATGAATCCTGTGTTATCAGCTGTGTATAGACATGTTACCTGTTATTGTAATCCTGCCTCTGCTCATATAAAGCCTGCTGAAAACTCTTCCAAAATGAATAGGAAGTATGAGTCTAAAATAGCCCTGGTGGCCAGTGGGGGCCAATCCTTTAATCCTACACCTTCCCACCTGCTCGGTTTCTATCTATTTCCACCCTTCTCTGGGTCTATGAAGTCAGATCTGTCAATCAAAAAAGAGGGTGGAGATAGAGGGACAACAAGCAGGTGGGAAGGTGTATATAAATGATTAGCTCTGCCATGAGGCCCCGAGCCAGGCGGGACTTAGTTTGAACAGTCATTCCGTGCTGACAATCCCTTTAAAAAAAAAATTCATATACACTGCTCAAAAAAATAAAGGGAACACTTAACAGAATATAACTCCAAGTAAATGAAACTTCTGTGAAATCAAACTGTCCACTTAGGAAGCAACACTGATTGACAATCAATTTCACATGCTGTTGTGCAAATGGAATAGACAATAGATGGAAATTATTGGCAATTATCAAGACACCCTCAATAAAGGAGTGGTTCTGCAGGTGAGGAGCACAGACCACATCTCTGTACCAATGCTTTCTGGCTGATGTTTTGGTCACTTTTGAATGTTGGTTGTGCTTTCACACTCGTGGTAGCATGAGACGGACTCTACAACCCACAGAAGTTGCTCAGGTAGTGCAGCTCATCCAGGGTGGCACATCAATGCGAGCTGTGGCAAGAAGGTTTGCAATGCCTGTCAGCATAGTGTCCAGAGGCTGGAGGCGCTACCAGGAGACAGGCCAGTACACCAGGAGACGTGGAGGGGGCCGTAGGAGGGCAACAACCCAGCAGCAGGACCGCTACCTCCGCCTTTGTGCAAGGAGGAACAGGAGGAGCACTGCCAGAGCCCTGCAAAATGACCTCCAGCAGGCCACAAATATGCATGTGTCTACACAAACGGTTAGAAACCGACTCTAAGGGTGGTATGAGGGCCCGACGTCCACAGATGGGGGTTGTGCTCACAGCCCAACACCGTGCAGGACGCTTGGCATTTGCCACAGAACACCAGGATTGGCAAAGTCGCCACTGGCGCTCTGTGCTCTTCACAGATGAAAGCAGGTTCACACTGAGCACATGTGACAGACGTGACAGAGTCTGGAGACGCCGTGGAGAGCGATCTGCTGCCTGCAACATCCTTCAGCATGACCGGTATGGCAGTGGGTCAGTAATGGTGTGGAGTGGAATATCTTTGGAGGGCCGCACAGCCCTCCATGTGCTCACCCGAGGTAGCCTGACTGCCATTAGGTACCGAGATGAGATCCTCAGACCCCTTGTGAGACCATATGCTGGTGCGGTCGGCCCTAGGTTCCTCCTAATGCAGGACAATGCCAGACCTCATTTGGCTGGAGTGTGTCAGCTGGTCCTGCAAGATGAAGGCATTGAAGCTATGGACTGGCCCGTCCGTTCTCCAGACCTGAATCCGATTGAGCACATCTGGGACATCATGTCTCGCTCCATCCACCAACATCACGTTGCGCCACAGACTGTCCAGGAGTTGGCGGATGCTTTAGTCCAGGTCTGGGAGGAGATCCCACAGGAGACCATCCACAACCTCATCAGGATCATGCCCAGGCGTTGTAGGGAGGTCATACAGGCACGTGGAGGCCACACACAATACTGAGCATCATTTTGACTTGTTTTAAGGACATTACATCAAAGTTGGATCAGCCTGTAGTGTGTTTTTCCATTTTAATTTGGGGGTGACTCCAAATCCAGGCCTCCATTGGTTAATACATTTGATTTCCATTGATGATTTTTGTGTGATTTTGTTGTCAGCACATTCAACTTTGTACAGAACAAAGTATTCAATGAGAATATTTCATTCATTCCGATCTAGGATGTGTTATTTGAGTGTTCCCTTTATTTTTTGAGCAGAGTATATATATAATAAATATAAACTATAACTAAAAAGCTGATTTACACAATAGGGCATTTTCTGACAACACATTGGGGTTCTTCGAGGTTTGGCAAACACTGCATTAGTTACATGGTACGTTTTGAAGACAGATCAGTCCGTGAAGTTCTCTTCCCAACTAGAACAGGACGCTCCTCGCATTTGTATTGACCTGTTTGACCTGTATGAGGTCGGCACACCCGGTGTGATCTACATGGAGAAATGACCTGATGGAAAAGTCCGCTCATGAAGGAAAGTGATGTCACCGCATGTTTCCTACTTTGATTCCAGCAGCAGGTGAGACCCCTGATGTTATCTGACAATAGCTTTGGGAAAGTCTTGCTCTCCCGTCTCCCCCATGAGATTAGTCCATCAAATTCTAGAGAATCTGTTAAAAGTGTATTCTGCTTTCAGGCTGTGCAGCACTTCTACGATGAATATAGGTTGCAAAGAATATGGCAGCCGTCTTAATATGGCTTTCCTGTTACCACAAGTCTGTCACCCGGTCTCGCCCCCCTACACTTTTCCATTCACCCTCTCCAACATGTGTTGCCACTTATATGCCAGGAAAGGAATCTCTGCTCTGCCCTCCTTCTGTATGATGAAATGGCAGACTGTTTGGAGCCATGGAGAGCACCATTAGAATATATTCACACTTCTGTTTTCTCTTAAGTCGATTTTTTTTTTTTTTTTTAAATTTCTTATGCACAGAACTGTGTAACCCGAAAAATATCCAGTCCTCATTAATGGAAACGCTCCAGGGGATTCCACGGATGTAAATGGTGTCTTTCCAGAGAGTGCTTTACTTTATGTTAAAAGGAAAAAAAAGTTTTATTTAAAGCCAGGATTTGGGGAAATGCATTGGGTAACACATTGCATTATAGTGCACTTCCTATGTGGCCAAGTATCATTTTACCAACTCGTAGCTTGAATTATTGCTTTGTATTGATCTCCCCATATATATGATATGAGCTTGCTGATGTCGGTCGCGTACAGCTGTCCAAAACAAAACTTTTAATTTTGTAGTGTTGAGCCTGGCCTCAGGACAGAAATGCAACATTTTAGCAGCACAAGAGAAAAACTTTGATTCCTAAGCAAACTGCAATTATGAGGAAATTGTTAATTTTATTCCATTGCATTGAACACACACTTATATGTGTATGTACATATGTGTATATATGTGTGTGTTTATAGCCCTTGATTCGGGGGTGTCTGGACTGTGAGACGCTTATCAATTTTTCAAACCCAAAACCTGGCAGATAACACTAACCATCACTCTTAACGCTAATGTCTAACCCTAGCTTAACTTTTGATGCTAGTGTCTAACCCTAACCCTAATTTCACTTTTGATGCTAATGTCTAACCCTATCCCTAATTTCACTTTTGATGCTAGTGTCTAACCCTAACCCTAATTTCACTTTTGATGCTAGTGTCTAACCCTAACCCTCACTCTTAACGTTAATGTCTAACCCTAATTTCACTTTTGATGCTAGTGTCTAACCCTTACCCTCACTCTTAACGCTAATGTCTAACCCCAACTTCACTTTTGATTTTAGTGTCTAACCCTAACCCTAATTTCACTTTTGATGCTAGTGTCTAACCCTAACGCTCACTCTTGATGCTAATGTCTAACCCTAAACTTTAATCCTCAATATAACATGTCCCTTTTCTGTGCCATCCCATCCTTCAAAGGGGCTTAAATGCCAAACTTCTTGTCGAACGCAAGCAATGTGTATGGGCTCAGTAAAAATTCTTTGGGTCCGTACTCTGCGGGGCTCTTTTGCCCCTTACTTTGTGATGAATCTCAGAACTGGACCCACACTGATGAATAATATAGAACAAGGGCTATAGCTTATCAAAAATGTTTAATTTTTATGAACATTAACCACAATTCCAGACAAAACACTTGTACAAGAGTGGCGCTTTCTGAACTTCTACAACCCCATTACACTTAATATCAGATTCTGTATGCTGCGTCCTTATGTTAGCAGTATCTGGAAGTAAAAAATAAAATAAAATCGCTGCTGAATTTCTGTCACTTTCTCATAAAGAAAAAGAACATCAGGACTAACAAGTCAAAACTGACCAGTTATTTACAGGTCTGGTCCTTCTTTTCTTACTCTGAAAATTAAAGAGGGACCACCCAGTTCTTAATATATTTTTACATTTCCAGGGCAAATAGCAGGGGATCATCACAATCCGGAATTCTGGGAACAGATCCTAGAGAAATTTGTATTTTTATTTTTTTCCCCCATTTGAAATACAAGTCTCTAATAGACAGAATAGTCAAGCGTTCGGTTGGGTGAGCTGGCTTTGCTTCGTATTACGTGATGTTGAATTTGCCGACAGATGTGACAGTTTATTCCCACAAATGCATTGTCCTTTTGTTTATTGCAACGAAATAATTGTTTATTGTGAGGAGGAAATCCTTGCGACTCACGTACGCAAATTTCGGGAAGCTCTTTCGATCAAGTTCTCGAACATGTATGCCATGGACTAAGTAGGAGGAAAAAAGAATCTTGAGTCTCCCTGATTACAGATAACAATGAAACCCTGTGCAGGTCTTATTCCGCAGATCCAGGGACAGTCTTCTGGTTGTACTTTTAGATTATTTATTAAAGTACATCATGTAAAGTCAGTCATCTATATCTAAGGCCAGTAGGATATTGTCATATACTCAAAGAGCCATGGACTCGGGACGTTATATTTCCACTTTACAAAGCGTTAGTGCAGCTTCATATGGAATATGCAGTTCAGTTCTGGGCATCGACTCATAGAAAAGATGCCCTGGAGATAGGAGTAATACCAGAAAGAGCATTAAAATGTATTAGGGGCATGGAGAATCCTCGCTATAAGGAAATAATACAGTTTATTTGGTCTTGAGAAGAGACGTCTCAGGAGAAGGCAGCTCAAGCAAGAGGATCTGTGGTCGCTGGACAGGAGCCCTAAGAACCACCTCTTAACTGACGCCATCCACAGATCTTCTTTTGATTATCTGTCACATGTGCGTCATACCTCAACGATGACATCAGACCATGCCAGCTTAAAGAAGAGCCATGGATGCCAGGAGGTAGGAGGTGACTTTTAGGACTTCTGTCCAGCGACAACAGACCAAAGTGGCCAATGGACCAGATCTTGCAACTCTAATGGCCATCACCGTAACCTGCTCCTTGTTCTGATCTCCTCAAGGAATATGGGAGCACTCCGGTCATCTGGAGAAATAAAAAGTTTTGATATTTACTCTAAAAGTTGTAAAGCTGTAAAATAAATCACCTTAGGAGAAACAGTTGATGGCGTAAACAAAACAGAATTTTTATTTGATTGTTGATTTCAATCTGATCGCCCACTTTGATTGTTGATTTCAGTTTGATCGCCCACTTTTAGGGCTCATTTGTAGGTTTTTATTTTTACCAATTTCTGGATTAATACGTGGAAAGAAACTACTAAAACTGCCTCTTACCCTTCATCTACCTACATCTCTTTTGTTCTTGTTCAATTTGATGGACATGTGTCTTTTCTTCAATCATAGTAACTATGTTTCCGCATTTTCTGCTCAGAAAAAAGTGGGGCACATGGAAGGGAGAGACACAGGAGTCCAGGATCAGACTTCACATTTGCATTTGTAGTTTGTAACACCAGAGACACATAGGTCTGTTTGGTAGCTGTACACTGTGTTCCAAATTATTATGCAAATAATATTTTCTCAGATTTTCCCGAATTACCTATATGAATTGCAGTCATTGTAATTTTCCAGTCAAATAACAGTGTACAATTGAAAGGTTTTTGTACAAACTGCCTATGATAACAGTATATTTTTAAAAAAATCAAACTGCACTCAAAATGCATGTTCCAAATTATTATGCACAGCAGAGTTTTCAACCTTTTCATTTTAATAAAGAACTAAAAAAATGGTCATTTTTGAAATTATAAGCGTTAGCAGGTTATTACAAACTAAAATCAACAGTTTTCAACTCAAAACTTTATTCTAGGTGATGTTACATTTGCACATAGGACCCCTTGTTCGAAAGGAGCTTCTGAACTCTCTCGTCCATTGAATTTGTCAGGTTTTGGATGGTTTCTGCTTCAATTGTTTTGCATGAGGACAGAATACCCTCCCAGAGCTGTTGCTTAGATGTGAACTGCCTCCCGCCATCATAGACACTCCTTTTGATGATGCTCCAGAGGTTCTCAATGGGGTTGAGGTCAGGGGAGCATGGGTGCCACACCATAAGTTTATCCCCTTTTATGCCCATAGCAGCCAGAGATGCAGATGTGTTATGTGTAGCATGAGACTTGGCATTATCATGCATGAAATGATTTCGGTGGTCCAGATAGATGGAGTGGAGGATGGCTGGTTGATGGACACCCCATGCAAACACGGCTACGGTGCTAACAAGGAGGAGGTGGAGTAATGTTTTGGGCTGGAATCATGGGGAGAGAGATTGTCGGCCCTTTTAGGATCCCTGAAGGGGTAAAGATGAACTCCTTAATGTATGATGAGTTTCTCAAACAGCACTTCCTTCCATGGTTCAAGAAGAAGAACCGTGTATTCCGCAGCAAGATCATTTTCATGCATGATAATGCCCCGTCTCATGCTGCACATAACACATCTGCATCTCTGGCTGCTATGGGCATAAAAGGGGACAAACTTATGGTGTGGCACCCATGCTCCCCTGACCTCAACCCCATTGAGAACCTCTGGAGCATCATCAAAAGGAGTGTCTATGATGGCGGGAGGCAGTTCACATCTAAGCAACAGCTCTGGGAGGGTATTCTGTCCTCATGCAAAACAATTGAAGCAGAAACCATCCAAAACCTGACAAATTCAATGGACGAGAGAGTTCAGAAGCTCCTTTCGAACAAGGGGTCTTCTGTGCAAATGTAACATCACCTAGAATAAAGTTTTGAGTTGAAAACTGTTTGATTTCAGTTTGTAATAACCTGCTAATGCTTATAATTTCAAAAATGACCATTTTTTTGTTCTTTATTAAAATGAAAAGGTTGAAAACTCTGCTGTGCATAATAATTTGGAACATGCATTTTGAGTGCAGTTTGAGTTTTTTATTTTTTTTTAAATATACTGTTATCATAGGCAGTTTGTACAAAAACCTTTCAATTGTACTCTAATAGTTATTTGACTGGAAAATTACAATGACTGCAATTCATATAGGTAATTTGGGAAAATCTGAGAAAATATTATTTGCATAATAATTTGGAACACAGTGTAGACTGATAATGATAGTTTTGTTTGTTGTTTTTTTTATTATCTTGACTCTGCAAAGTTGCTTCATTTTATTTTAGATAAATACTCCATGTAAGATTTCTGTACATATGGTGAAACTTTTCCAAAAGTTCACCTCTTAGAGAAGACCACCTCTTTGTCCAGGCCAGATTTTCTACCACAGACTTTGTCATATACTGTATTTTTTATATTGGCTGCCTCCTTTGAGAAGACCACCAAAAGACCACTTTTCCGATGCAGTTTTGGGTGGTCGTCTCAAAGAGGTGTCACTGTACTTAAAAAGCTATTAGAAACAGGATTTCCTTGCATTAATAAATCTAGTGTTTCTACTATTTGGTAAATATAATAAAAACCAAGCTAAATTGTGCACATTATTCTATGACTGGTTTAATTGCTTCTATTGTATTCTGTGGGAAGAAAGTTTCTCTATGTTCTGCAGTTATGAAAATAAGGACTTTGCCCTCCGGGAAAATGAAAGATAACCACCAGAATGAAAATGCCACAATAGCTACTGTGTATTTCTCTATACCCATAAACAGGTTTTCTGGTTAATAAAACTCGTTTTCAAATACCTAGTTTGAGCATTAAGAGTTATTAGCAGGTCCCCACCACTGGAGATATCCATCAGATAGGTAAGTCTCTGATTGTATATGGGTGGAAAACATGTTATCAGACACGACGATCTACACAATGTTGAAAACCAATTTAACCCCCCCTCCTCCCAATGCCAGACAAATATACATCGATTTATAGATGACAGGTCCTCCTTGGGGATATTTAAAAACTGAAGAAATTATTCTTAAGAAATTATGTGACGTCTATAATATAAATTTGAAAATCAGTAGAGAAATTACTATATTTTTTAAGATGAAAATTCAGATGTCTATGGTGCTACTTCATGGGGTATGGATGTGTAAAGCGCCACCACATCACATTCCAACCAAGACATGTTAGATGATCATTCAGAATTTTGTAAAGCATATAAAATGTTCCCCGTATCCTTCAAAAATCCTGGAAGTCTGAGCCAAAAGTGAGAGGTGGAGGTCTATCAACTCCCTGAGCCGTTCGCTCAGGTACCCTATACCAGACACAATAGTACGCATAGGTGGAGGTAAAATGCCCTTGTGGGTTTTGGGGAAGGTATTTAAAATAGGTACAGCTGTTTTTATTTATTTTTACACAATTATCACTCTCCCCAGCTCCACAACCTCAGACACACCTGAGCCAATTCAGCTGCCTTTAATAAGACTTGCAAGGCCCATACTGGAGTGTATAGGAGTGAACATTCCCACCCATACTCTTCTGGTCGTTCCTAAATCCAGGACCCAAAATCCTGTCCATTTACAAAAACCTTTCAGTAACCTACTGTTACTGGAGCCTTCAATTCTGGGACTTCTATCACCAAGGCCAACCACCTCTGTGACACCTCTCTGCCATCCAGGTCTTTCCCTCCTGCTTTCATACACTATGCATATTAATTTATTTTACTGTATGGCTTTATGCACGCTTTAGTGAATAATGGTACATAGCATTACTCTCCTTCAGCCTTCATTACTAGCTATCCTACCAATAAACTCTCTTTAGGACCGCACGGCTATACTGAACTCGCTGAATCACCTTATTATCCTGCTCGTGATTTTGCTTGACAGAATGGTATATAAGGTAGAATATAGCCATACAGCAAACACCATGACAAAGGGTGCTAAATGCTAAGGGTGCTAGATGCACAAGAAATGCGTTGGTGGTGTTTTTCTTTATTTCATCGTAACGGATGTTTTGTAGAATTTTCAATATGAACCAATAAAACGTCAGGAATTTTAATCCATGTAGCTGGATCTGTCTCTACTTCGTTCTACCATTTTCAACATAACGGGTTCCCTTTAAATAATAAAGGTGACTGTCAATTATCTCACATTTTTCAGTTGAACTTGGACATGTCTTTTTTTTAACTGTGCTGTGTAGAAGGATCTATTCATTCATTGCCCCTAATTTGTCCCTGCTACCTGTAAAATACTGCATTAGTCGTACAGAACCTTGAGTTCTGGTTTCCCTGCAGTAAGTAATAAAGATCTTTTATAAATTTCATAGCTGAATCAGAAAGTCCCCAATTGTGATACAGTGATGACCATCGACCATGACAAGTTACTTTCCAGGTAAATCTTGGACATTGAGTTTGTAGACTTCAACACGTGTTTGTTTCTTTCCATGTCATGGTTCAAGGACAAACCCGGCTAATTCTTTATTTCATCATCATCGTGAAAGCATTGGAAAGGCCATTAGTAAAAGGGTCTAACCAGAGACATGTGATGGCCGTTCTGTGGATTTAGCAGAAATAGTCTTGTAGAAATTAAGTCAAACATGATCAGAGTGATCTCTGTGGAAGGCCGGGAATAACATGGCAAGACAAGAGTCCTACTCAAGAAAAAGTATCTGGAGAACTTTGGTTTGCCATAAAAATGATGGGTGTAGAAGTGTAAATTACAAAACTAAGACCTCAGAGATGGTCCCTCAAGGACCACCAGGGGACAAAAAGCCAAAACCTCTGTAATTTTACAATCAGAAATTCGTATTTTGATGTTACTTTTTGAAATTGACATCTAGTTTTAGAAAATAAAGAAAGTCGATCTCTAGTCAAAAACGTTACTAACTAAATTTCCCATGAGACATTGGCTTCCAGGGAGCCATGCCAAGGTATACGTGACTCACAACTCTTCCCCTATGGCAGACTTTGGGGGACAAATGATAAGTTAAATTTCTGGATGCCCAGTCCATTGTTCCTATGCGAGAGGAGCCTCATCTGAAGGGATCTGACATTGGCTTATTCCCGGTGTATGCTTGGCCTTATTCCTATGTGGCCAGGCATACATGTCTATGGTTTTGCTGGTAGAAGAATAGCCGTCGGCCAAACTAGAATAAGACAGTTTTTGATTCTCCTCACAAACCAGTCTTATCAATCTTAACAACTGATAACCTCCCCTAAATAGCATTGGGTTTGCGTTTTTTAAGATCAGATATTTGGGAAGTGCTCTCGTAACACCCGAAGCACTTAACCCTTTTTTTTTTTTTTTGAAGCAACAAAACGCATAAATAAAAGGTCGAAATTGAACATATAAACAGTTTCTGACGGGTTCCCTTTAAGAATAACTAATCTCCCTACTTTTTATTGCACAAGAACCCAACCCTCATTACTTTTAGATGGAAAGAAGATGGTGTCTGTCAGGTTATTCCACAGCGATGACACCGGGGAGATCATGCAATATCTCACTGTGTCGTCACTGTGTCAGTGAGATATTCCGTGATCGGTCGCTTGCCGATACCTACTCCTTAGGTATCGGCAAGCGACCAGTGAGCGTATGGGCTTCACACCTCTGGATTCCAACTCATGGAATACATGTTTACGCCCTCTGTACGGTCACTGTCTGCTTCACTCTAGCCCAGTTATTATTATTCTCTGCCACCACTGGCCGAGTTTGAAATATAATACAGGCCTGGCCGGACGCCTGCTTTCTGGTGGCATATGGCTTCAGGGAAGGCAACGATTACAGGACAAAAGAAACAGAACTATTACATTTTATATTTAATCCAATAGGGAGGCAGTGTTAGGAAATATATACAAAGATTTTGGAAAGGGGAACATTTACACTACACAAGCAGTTACACAAAATAATAAGGATTAAAGAAGAAACTTACACTGCAACGATTCAATATAGGTGGAGGGGAGACGCTCCACTTAAACTGTTATCGAACAGGGTCCTCCACTATGATAGACATATACTCCCGGACAAAGATCATTGATCAATCTTCCTTCGGCTCTATTATGCCAAGGGAGAAGATCAGCCCACACACCCCTGTGATGACATCATGTGGGCTCGGCTCCACCCTTCATGTCTGTATTAAAAACCTCTTAAGTTATGGGATAACTTATCGCGCGTTGATCCCAGAATCCCAAATGTGATACCATAATTTCTATTATGATTTTACCTTCTTTTAGAGGTCACACATGACGTATTTGCGACCCGTCATTCTGGTGCTTTTGCGCTACAGCTCCACAGAGGGTTTTACAGTGACAGGGAAATATGCATATTGCTCCTTGGCTGACCCTGCCACTAAAAATATAGGTCCCGTTATTATCGGAGTTATGGAACTTACAATATTCCATATTCCGTATCTGCTCCGAAGTGCCTGGAGATTTCTTTTTGAAGCTCGGAAAGCAGCTTCCACAGTTGCACGTAAATTCTTGCAAGCCTGCGTTTTAATCACCCCCTGCCTTTTCCAGGGGAAGTCTACTCGCATTTTAAGTAGGCTGGTGCCACCTATCTGGCCAGCATTTTTGTACAAGGCCTTACTCATGAGTGTGTTAATTGGGGCTTTGTGCTGAGATTTTTATGAAGACAGTACTTGTACTGACAAGTGGTGAGCGGGGCTTCAGGGGGGAGAAATTGTTAATATTTTCTTGACATTAATATCTCCCTGACAGTCTCCATGGACAAAAATATAGTTCAGGAAATTCACATGTTTATTGGGTGCCCTTGGGTTAGGGACTGTTTTGTGGGCATATTTTCTCCTTCATCACAGCTATAATCTCTGACCTAGGGCTCTCATGACCTAAATTAATAGCATCTATGGCATAGGGTGTATGTGTATACACCGCAATTGTGGGCCTTGTACAATGAGAAAATATAGCTACATTAAGGATTGTATATGCCTTCCCTAATTTTTTTAGAAGTTATTACCGTGTTACTATATGTTTTTTTTATGTATATTACAACAGTAAAAAGACATCAGTGCATGCTGGATAGATTCAACTTTTCACTAGCTGTAGATAATTCTAGTGTTAAAGGGGTTATCCACTACTAGGACAACCCCTCCTTGATCTAAATGTCTGACCCCGATAAAATAAAAAAAGCTTATACTCCACTCAGGTGCCGGTGCTGGTGCCGTTCCAGTGGTGCCGGCACTTGCGGTTCCAGGGCTCTCATGCGGTTGTTGTGACATGTGACCCCGGCACCCTATCAGTGCTAGTGTCACTGTCTCCGCTTTTTGTTGAATTGAACATGAAGAGGAAGTCCAGGCTGCAGCTGATCTGACTTCCTCTTCATGTTCAATTTGTCCGAATGCGGGGACAGTGACTCCAGCTCTGATTGGGCGTCTGGGTCACGTGTTTCAACAACAGCACGAGAGTCCCGGGACCACGAGTGGCGACACCGTTGGAATGGAGCCAGCACGGGAGGAGAGTATAAGCTTTTTTATTATATTGGGGCCAAGTGTGGGGTATGACGAGGAGTTGCCCAAGTATTGCACAGCTTCTTTAAAATTGCCCTAAACTAATATCTTACTGACCCTGCATTTTTTTTTTTAGTGCAGGTGTTTTTCAATCTGATGTTTTTGAAGGTTGATCCCCCAAATTAATTTTGGTTACTAGCTGATCAGTGGACTGGGCAAATGGCAACCAGTAACCCTACAAATGAATGGGGCACCATCTTAGTTCCCATAAAGGTATAGGGGCACCATCTTAGTTCCCATAAAGGTATGTCCCTGTATTACATTGAATCCATGCTAAGATATAGCACAGACTGCTAATGTTTTTTTTCCTTCTTAGAGACTATGGGTTGAGGATTTTCTTTCCTGTTAAGGAAATATAAAAGTTTGTGCTTTATTCCCACAGATTCTAGCATGCACATTCCAGATCACAGATGGATTTACAGAGCCTCCATTGGATCTGTTCAGGAACAATTATAGAAACTTTTTAGAAAATGTTTATAGTTTATTCTCTAAAAGATTAATGCCAAATCCTCAAAAATTTACTGACGAGAGATGACTCATTCAAGCTCATGTCACAACAATGTGCTTTTGAAATTTTCGACTTCCCTCGAGAAGCTATTAAAAACTGAATCTAGTGCCGGAGAGTGAAACTGATCAAGTGTTTTAAATTCTGCTCTCAGGTTGGGCTATTTGCCAGCTCCTCATTGGAAATGGGCTCTAGCAATATGAAACCTATAATTTACACTGACAATGCTAATGCACAGTTTACATTTCAAGCGCCCCAATGTTATCTATGCAACCAAACAAAAAACCCGACTCTTTGCAAACTGTTTGTGCAACTCGAAACCACCGAGTGTATTTTTAGGCTAAATGTGTATACTGATGAGATATGCTTCACTGGCGCTGATGATGTATGTCTATGGAGATCAACATTGGCTGCACATGTGTTTGTCAGTCCCACAATGCAGTAATATTAGCAAATGGTTTATTTGGCAGTTTAGAGTCTGCGGAGGTTAATGGTTGGCTTGTGTTATTATTGTAGACTCACTCTCTTATTTTTATGCCTTAATTCTCTTCTCCAAATTTAAAAGGTATTTTAGAACAAAAACTTTACATATTGGTGTTCAAGTTTTGTTCTGTGGTGTCTATTATTCATTCAAGTTATCATTCACCTGAAGACTTTATAGGCCACTCATTTTAGTGTTGTAGATAAGTAGAAGTTGAGTTACTGCAGACCTTTACTTCCTCCCTGCTGAGAGAGAAATCATGAATAGATAGATTAGTGAGAGAGATGCTGAACTTTCTCGTACCAGGAATTAGAATTGTGTGCTTGTAGAGGGAACTTGATAGTTAACCCTAGAACGCATGACCATAAAAATCTACTTTTTCACATACCTGGGGCCTTTTAGGCCCGTGTGCAAATAACATGGAATAACTCAAACAAAAATGACAAACAACTATATACCTGAGGAATACCTAGAGTTTCAAAATTCTAACTAAAGTAATCTTGCAGAAAATAGAAAACAATTAACAGGGCGGGCCTGCGAGGCCCCAGGTATGCGTTCTAGGGTTAAGATAGACCTGTGATTACAGCAGCCTCAGCACTGATGTATAGGGGTTGTCCACCTTTTGGGTCCATTTTTTTTCCTTTACTTATTTTTGTATAGTAGATAGGTAGAAGTTGAATTACCTTTCCTTTTTCCCTGCTGAGAGAGAAATACATGGATAGGCAAATAAATTATGAGAGAGATGCTAAAATTGGTTGGACCAGGAATTAGAATTGTAAGCTTGTAATTTGAAAGTTAAAATAGTCCTGTGATTACAGCCGCCTCAGTATTGATATATAGGGGGTTGTCCACCTTTTTGAGGTCATTTTTTTTACTTTACCATATTAAAAAAAATCATTTATGGCAAGTGATAGATCCTCTTTATAAACCCTTCCTCTAGGTATCTCTGCCTTATCACCTGATTTGTAAATTTGTGTGTCCATCCATGATCTTAAGGTGGTTCACTACAGGTGGAGGACTCGCACCACCAACAATTGATGTCTTCATTACATATTGTTCTGTTTGTACAAGATGCTTTGTAGTCTGGGTGAGAATAAGTAATTGTTGACTGATTTCTGAGAGTTTTTTAGTGGGAACTTCTACAAGCCTCTACTTAGCTCAGCATTTATTATTTGTAGAGCTTTAATTCAACAGTAATGTGTCATCTTTTAGATGAAAAGGTATTTTCCTGAAATGAGTTGACGTTGAAGTAATAAATACATAATCTTCATTTAGTATCCGCCTGTTCATTTTGCAGCTTATTTCATTGTATCTTTGTGGTTTGAACCAGGTCCTTGATAATCTAGCATTCCCTGACCCCATGATGAATCCAAGACTTAGGTGTGTCATTGTTAGCGTGACTATGCACAAGGCTTCCCCCTTGAACATAATGACTATCTCCTGTGGTAACTTGCAGATATTTGGCATCGTCTATTTTATAACCTTTGCCTTTCAAATCAAATATATTATACGTGAATATTTTCTACAGGTTCACGCACCGCGCTCCGGGCACGCATGATTTCTCTCCATTGTGCTTCTGTTGATGGCATAGTTCTCGTGTAAGTACTCGTGAAATTTATTTTAGCAATTCCTTGAATTTGTTAAAAGGTGAAGTATACCATTAGATCTACATTAGCTGTGTCAACAGCAAACAGCTTGAGGTATATCTGTGCTCGGCCTTTAAAGTGACCTGTCCCATTAAACTAAGTGTCTGACCTGCAGGCAATATGTTATACAGCAGACTGTATGTACAGAAATACTAGGACCGCCCACTGGACTCCTCAGCATAGAGCAGAGATTTAAATGGATATAATGCAAGTTATGCGGAATCTTTTTCCTTAAAACTGTATATTAACGGAATCTGTCAGCAGGATTTCACACCCTAAACTATATGTAAGCGCATGTAAATCTTTCAAAGATAAGTCCAGCAATACCTTTACATGGCCAGTCTGTTCCTGTGATACTGAGAAATCGGCGTTTGATATGCAATGAGGCTGTAGAACTAGGGTAGATCCGAAGCCTCTGTCACTCCAGCTCTATTCTCTTCCCAGCGCTGCCTCCTCCTGCTTGACTGATGACTCCTATTCCTGAAGTCACACAGCATAGAGGCCGTCAGTCAAGCAGAAGGTGGCATAGCTGGGTGGGGAATAGAGCTGGAGTGACAGAGGCTTCAGATCTACAAATATCAATTAAATTGATGATTTCTCAGTAGCTGGGTAACGGACTGGACATGTAAATGTATTGCTGGAATTGTCTTTAAAGAGCTACATGCACATATATATAGTTTGGGGTGTGAAATCCTGCTGACAAATTCCATTTAGGGCAATGGAGCGCTGGGCTCCTGGGTTCATATCCCACCAAGGACAACATCTGCAAGGAGTTTGTATGTTCTCCCCGTGTTTGTGTGGGTTTCCTCTGGGTTCTCCGGTTTCCTCCCAACACTACAAAGACATACTGAGAGGGAATGTAGATTGTGAGCCCCAATGGGGACAGTGATGATAATGTCTGTTAATTGTCTGAATTGTAAAGCGCTGCGCAATATGTTGACTCTATATAAATAAAAAGATGATTATTATTTAATCTGCTCGGATCCTCCTACTTTAGGTCATACCCACAGATAGGACTGTATGTAGAACATGATGGGTTGATAGTGATCCTACCTCTTTTGTTGTCACTGTTAATTGCTGTAGATGCCTTTTGAATGTGGCCTATAAGGGGGTTGAGTGTCCAGTAATGAAGTTACAGATCTTTTCATGTGGCTTTATCCATGTTGTCTGGCTGCATGTCATCCACTGTGAATGATTGGGGTACCATGATTTTACCTGTTGTTAATTTCAGATTTTAATAGGCGGATATGTCATCGTATAGCCTGTATTTCCATAAAAAAATGATGGCAAACAGGTGTAGAACCTTTTAAGACTACGTTCCCGCAATGAGTATTTGGTGATTTTGTGATGTTGCAGCATTAGGTTACCTGCATCTTTTAGTGCAATTTTTTTTTTAACATCTTTATTGCGTTTTTTGTCTCTCTTTGGTGTGTCATGTTTTTAAGAAAAACTGATTTGTTTTCGATACTTCCTGATATTTGACTTTGATAAAATGTTATTGATACAGTCATGTATGGATTAAACGCGTGATTGGCGGGAACACACTAAAAATACATGTGTATCTTTTACCTGCGGATTTTCCACATCTAATGCAATTCTAATTGGAAAATCCGCACATACAACTCAGCGTACCCGGAGTAGAAATTGACAGGTCAGTTTATACTGCGTAAATGATGAAAAAAAAAGCTCAATGGGCTGAAATTTCTTTAAATCCCATCGACTTTGCTGGAACTGTAAGACGCTGCTTTTTTTTGCGCATTGAAAAATATGTAGAGTCAAAAACTCACCAAAAACTCCAACATGGGAATTTAACCTAAAGGACCAGAAACAGTCACATCATGGGGTTTTTGCCTTTTTCTGGATCAACGTGTCTATCTTCAACCTTAAAAACCAGGGCTGTGGAGTCGATAAGCCAAACCTCTGACTCCGACTCCTCAGTTTCCATGATGACTCCAACTCCGACTCCCTCATACATGGCTCATGTTTAAGTGATAAATTTACTGTAACACAGATTCATATCAGCTTTGCCATGTTCACTAGCCCTTAATTTATTAGGTGCTTACGCATGCACTTTGTGTACTAGGATATCTGGAGAATACCATCACCTCTTCATACTTTTGAATGTAATATACAACTATACACATGCTGCCTTCTGATAACCCTTGAGTGAATTTTGCTGAGGATCCTATGTGTCTTTTTTATGGGAATCCATCTTGTACTACTGTTTACAATAATTTTAGCAAATCGTTCTGTCTCACTTTATATGTTTTTTTTTTCACTTATATGAGAATATATCTTTAATAAAATTTATTATATGCATTACTAAACTGATCCCGCAGTTTTTCTAAAAAAGTTTTTTTGATCCTTTTGTTTGACCTTCATAACTACAAGAACCCCTTGACATTTCTACTTTATTATTTTGGGATTTATTAAATGGATTCTATCCTTCAGATCAAATGATTTTTTCAGTTTTGGTTAAATCATATCGGCTAAAAGTCTAGACCCTTAGATCAGGAATAGGACAGACGTTTATAGGACATTTCATAACTTTCCCAAATTCGTATAAAAAATATTCCCCACAAACTGCATTGAACAACTGTACCCAATTTATTATATATTTTAGGAGTTGGAGTCGGTCCATTTTATACCGACTCCACCAAAATGGATACCGACTCCACAACTTCGACTCCACAGCCCTGTTAAAAACTATGGAACCATCTGTCTATTAGGTGTGTCTGGTATTACAGGTCAGCCTCATTTTTTTTTTATCTGCGATTCCAGATGTAACCCCATGGATGAGAGTATGGCTGTGTCTGTAAAAAGCTGTCCTCTTTCTTCTAATCCTGGACAACCCGTAGCTTGTTGTCATTGCCAGCCAGAATTCGTTGGCGTAACTTTGTCTAGTCTTCTTTTGCGGTAGGCACCATTAGACCTTGGCAAGGTTCTTAAGATTCTGTAGGTTTGCTCTTATAAACCTCCTGTGAGGGGCAGGGTCAGATGTACTTAGCAGATGTTCAGATTTAGAGCATGGACAGTTGTGTATAAAATAGTCAGACTGAACCCCCTTTTCCCATATATTCCCCACAAAAAGGTGGACCTCTCTTGTTAACAAGTGGCCTGGGACTTTGGTGGGTTTCTAGCTGTGAAAACATACGGAATGAGTTATGACAAGCCTGCGGAGCTCTATGAGTGTAATGTCGACCTGGACGTACACGGGTTTTTTTCCCCTTTACACACTTAGGATTTCATATGCCTAAACTGTTCCAAAACAAATTCCAAAGTGGATGTCTTTTAGTTGGATACTCTCGTTTTATATGTTTGCTTAAAACCTTTTATACACTCCGGTATAACTTATAAAATACAAGCAGATGTCTCCAGAGTCCCACAGAATGTTAAATAAAGGATTAAGTCTGTTCAGAAAAATATTTAAGGTTAAAAATGTTACTGGACGTTATGTACAAGTAGCGGATTAGGTTGGTTTGCCGATAACCAGAATCGAGGAGATTTAAAGGGAACTGGTCACATTGTACATCCAGTCCGATCTTTGTACGGTATAGAGAAGGACCTGGGCAGAATGATATATCGGTTTGTTGCAAAAGATTCAGTATAACTTGTATTTTATTCATTGAGTTCCCTGTTTGTAGCAGATGAGTCCAGTGGGCAGTCCTGTTTGGTGATTTAACAGCTATCTCTGCATCCAGAGTCATACAAGGTAGACTGTCAATCACCGAGTAGGTGTCACGGGTGTATCAGCTGTGACAGACAGTCATTCTGGATCCGGCTGTAGAAGGTCGCTGCTCTTGGCTTTGATCTCTTCATCTCTGTAGTGTTGTGATATCCTTCTCCCGCTAGGACCCGGCAGTGATCTCCACCTTCTGCTGATAATTAACACACCCTTGCTTGATGTTTAAATACCCTCAGTGTCGCCAGAGATTCACAATGATAGAAGTATTTTCTTCTGTTCAGGCCTGGAGTTTTAGCAATCAGCTAGTTTCTTCTTGGAGTTCCTTGGTGGATTGTGGTCATGATCTCTCTGGTGTCTTCCAAAGCTAAGTGTATCCCCTTGTCTGTTTGACTTGTTTGTCTTTAGTTGCAGTGGGGCTGACTAGTGCTCACCTCTCCCCCTCCCTACCCAGGAACCTAGCTCTAGGGTCAGCCAGGGGTTAGGTACCCTACTCGGCAATAAGTGCGGAACCTATTTAGGGACAATAGGGTGTTATTAGATCTGCCTAGGGGTCTTCACTCTCCCTTTCCCTAGTTGTTGGGCTTCCCCCTTTTCCCATCATAATACGCTGGGTCCTTCCCATACCTAGCATGACAGTAGGACCGCTCATTGGACTCGTATATAAACACGGGATTTTAATGAATAAAACACAAGTTATATTGAAACTTTTCCCATAAAAATGCAGATTAATCTGATCCACTCCTCCAGCTCTATAGCATCCCGACGGCAGATCAGATGCCATTTTCAACATGACAGGTTCCCTTTAAGAACTTTATGGTGTTTCTGTACTCCTTTATTTCTCATTCTGGTCATTCAGTAATGTGATATTGGCATTTTATGGCACTATATTTGTACATATTGACTTTCCCTGTGACAGTGCCGCCATCGCCGTCACAGTACACCGTTAGAGTTTAATGAATACCTGTCTTTGTCCCCTAATCCTTGGATTGAACTCGTGCCCCCAACTGTCAGGAGCTACAATACACTTGATGTTACTATGTCGGTGTGTAGAGCAAAGCTGCGCACTTCATCTAGTGGAAGATAATGTATAGCCCTGAAATCATAAACCCATGTCATATGATAAATGCCCCGTAAATTGATATCAGCAATACATAGCTGGAGACCAGAAATACAAATTCATTTATAAAATTATAATTCAGAACTTTGCCCTTTTTTAGTTATTTTTCTTTTTAATTCTGTTAAAACATTGGTGCTTTAACATAATAGATGTATTTGTTCAGGAGTTGAAATATATTCATTAATTCATGAGGTCTTCAGCAAAGTCATAAAGCAGAAGTGGCAAAAATTTAGTAGCCTTGTATGTAAAGTGGATTACAACTGATAGAACATTAAAGGGAATCTGTCAGCAGATTCTCGCTGTGCAATATGAGAGCAACATGATCTAGGGCAGAGACCCTGGTTCCAGCGATGTGTCACTTACTGGACTGCTTGGTGCAGTTTTGATACAATCCCTGTTTTCTTTGTTGTAAGTGTAGCAGTGGTCAGAATGCTGAGCCCTGTATAACCCCGCCCACACCCCTGATTGGCAGCTTTCTGTGTACAATCAGTAAGCAAGCTGCCAATCAGTGGTGGGGGCGGGGTTACACAGATTAGCTGGACTGACCTGCATGTGAGACCTAGTCCTGCTGATAAAACACTGAATGTACTGAAATATGCAGCCTGTTCTTTGCAAAGTGATCAATTGTTTGCTGTAGAGCAACAGGCAAGAATAGAGGTACTATATTGTTAGCTGCCAGGAGGGGAAGGAGACTGATTCTTATCAGATCTCATCCCAGGCAGCACACATTAACTGCAGCAAAAATGATGAAAATGGGATTTGTTTGTTAGAACCATTGCAAGTCAATTTACATAATCTACTACCAGCTCTTCAAGACTTCTGCTTTGATTCATGGGAGAAATGTCAAGCTAGAAAGTAATTCAACTAAAAAAAAAAGCCTCATTTTTAGCATTTGCGGTAAATTGATCAAAAACGTTTACTGTTCGCTTATTTCATTATATGGCATCAATCACTAAAGATCATGTAATGCTAACATTGGACGTTTTTTCCATTCGCACCTTGCTCTATGACTATTTATGGATACTTCGAGGAGCATTCGAGAACCTAAAATGGGAAATTACAGAACGCATAGCTAGTGCATGATGTCAGCCAGAAAATGCAATGCTTTCTGCCAGGATGTAGAACTTGTAAATAGAGACGCTCCTTGTCATTGTTTCCTCACCGGATTGTGGGATTTGATGGTTTTGGGTCTCTAGCAAATGAATGATATTGATGATGATGGACCAGTAATGGTTCCTCTACTTGGACATAAATGAAAACCTATCACAATTTATCATATCTGGATGACTTTATCATGCACTTCCATTGTTCTTTACTGCAAATTTTCATGACTTTAGTCTTTTCTAAAAGTCTACTGACATATTAAAAAAAAAGTTTGTCCTGTGATGTTCCCATCCAGTGGTGCAGGGAGGACATCATGGAGCTCTATTTAGTACCTAATGGCACTGTTCTTGGAAAACGGCAACCTTGATACTGTACGTCCCCTGGACGGCAGTGTTTCTTGGAGGAAGGAGCCACTTTTCTACAAGTAGTAAAAAAAAAAAAAAGTGTCCGGATGCATACGGCCCTGTGTATTCAAAGGGGACATTCTTTTGGCACATTCTGGGTAAATGGAGACCACTGAATAGTTGAACCGTCCCGAATATGCCGACACTGACCTAAACTTCCAGAAATTCACGGCAAAAAGGAGCAACTTTTCGGTAAACCCTGTCCAGAAGTGGTTCCTTTCATCCAGTTTGGGGCATTTGAAGGACGGTTCTGGGGATAGGATTTAGAAGGAACCCGTCACCAGGTTTTCCCAATATAAACTAAGGACATCACCTTTAATGCCTCTTTTACAGCAAGCTATATATAAGTTTCAACCCCCTCTGCATAGCACAAAAAATACCTTTTACAATTCTCCCATATGGCACGGTCCAGTCCGATTGGGGTCGCTGGTTTTCTTTTGGCACCTCCTCATCGCAATCACCGTCCTCTTTTTGCTTCATCTGGATGACGTGTCTTATGTCATCTACACAGTGTCCCTATTCGCACTTCTTTGCAGACTTTCCTCTCTCTGCCCTACCGAGGTCAGAGGAAAGTACTGTAGTGCGCATGTGCCGGCGTTCCTTCCGGGCCATCGGCGCTCATTGGCCTCTCCCGGCACATGCGCTTTACAGTGCTGTGCTCTGATCTCGGCAGGGCAGAGCGAGGTACGCCAACGCAAGAGCGAGATTGGGAACACTGTGGATGACGTAGGACACGTCATCCACATGAAGCAAGCAGGAGGACGGCAATTACAAGGAGAGGAGGCGCCAAAGCACGCCTAGTGATGTCCATCGGACCGGACCGCACCATACGGGGGATTATAAAAGGGTTTTTTTCGGTTTGGCAGATGGTACTGGGGATTTATATACAGCTTTCCAGACTGCTGTAAAAGAGGCATTAAAGTTGGTGGCCATAGTTTATATTGGGAAAACCTGGTGAGAGGTTCCTTTTAAACATCCCTATTTTACCAGCTGGAATATTGATAATATGGTCTAGGGATATAATGGAGGTATACATCTGGGAATAATCCAGATGTATACCTCTCGTGTACCCAAAAACATGGTGTGAACAGTATCTTAGTACTGATACTACTACATTATAGGTCATAGATTTGTGTAATAAATTGTTCACACGGGTGTTTGGATCAGGTTTCCATTTCTTTTTGATGGCCATGATCAATTCTTTCCTGTAAAAGCTGGGCAGATCCAGTGTAAGTAAGTGGGATCTATCAGGATCTTTTACACTGCTGCAATAATCATCATGGCAACTGTAATAGCAGAAGCCGCAGAGCCAGTGTGAACAGAGCCTTACCGGCGTGTTTGGCTCAGTGAATTGTGTACGTTGGATCCAGCTATATTGGAGACGTGAGGCTTCAGCCTCTGGATGAGCTCATTCACGTGAATGATTGATTGAATCATCTGGTTATTTTCCTGCATACATTAGATATAGATTTCATTCCATACATTTGCTAGACGCTGTTGCCTACAATATGAGACTCCAGAATACCTGATAAATGGTTTCCCCCATTCATTTCAGTTTTGATCCTGTTCTCATTTGTATCAGCGCCTGCTCCTAGTGCCGACATGGGCTTTATCCTAAGTGTTCCTGAAAGTGGCTGAGTGGAGGTGAGATTATTTCCTTTATATCCTGAGAACCGCTCCTCCTCACAATAGGAAATGGAGGTTTCGCAGTGATAAGTAGTCTTTGGCCTCGGGTTCTCATACTGTGGCATACTTGATAAAATTGGAAAATAATGGCAGCACTTACGGCTAAGTTTAATTTCCCTGTCACCAACTAATGCTATTAATGCTTAAGTTGTTTTTCTAACTTAAGGAAATATGTCTGAGAATTATATCTTAATCAAGAAAATTGATAGTTTCCTACTGGACGAACAACTTATCCACCCTTGATTAATATGTTTGTTTAACCTTTCAACCATGTTAGCAATTTTCCTCACATAGTCCTGCGCTAATAAAAAATGTCTCCGTTTTACGTGTCTGATTCCTGCATATCCTGCATTTGTTTGGATTCGTAATGTGAAGCTGCAGTCAGAGAACTTATAATCTTCAGGAGACACCTTTCAAGAAAAACTGAAATCACAATTTAGATGTGGGGAGGCCATAGTGCAGGGAAACCAGCAATCTGTGATTTTTATTTTTATTTTTTATTTTTGGGAACCTTCTCTTTTACCGACCAGCCATATAATTAAAGGGAGTCTGTCCCTCCAAAATTGCATTTGTTGACTAATTATGTAGTGTGACAGAGTCACTGGTATAATGTATGAGGGGAGGCATGTGTCACGCAGGTTGCTAGCCTGTGTAAACTAAAACCAATAAACCTTCTGTCATATGCTGGGGGTTACCTCTTTAAAAGGGTGTGGTTTTATGGGAATGACGTAGAGATGGGAGGGAAGTCATTCCCCATACCTCCCCCTCAGGGTGTGGCTGAACAGGGTTTAAATGTTCAGTCAGTTTGTTTTCTAGTGTGGAGTGTGTGGTCTGGAGATTGAAGTCTCGAGGCTGTGTGTGGCTGATGCCAGAGAGCAACACTGGAGGACTGGTGTTGCTGAAACTTCACAGGACTATCTGCAGCTGGCAAAGGCCTTGCTGGCTAGAGGACTCTGGAATATTTCATCTTTTGTTTTCCTGTTAACCCCAAAAGGGACTTTTTATGGGACGCTGCTGGAGTTTATGCCGCACAATAAACCCGCAGGAAGTTTACCCAAACCGTGTGTCCTGTGTCTGCCTCTGGAGAGCCGAGCAAGTCGCTTTACTACAGTAGAGATATGAGAGACTGCACCTCTATAAAATTCATACTAGCACTGTACCTGGTACTGGTGCAGTACTTGTGAAAATAACTTTTAATCCATATGCAAATGTGGGGTGTTTGGTGCACCTGTAACATGGGTCAGGGCGGCAGCCGTGGGCGAGGTACTCATCTTTCATGCCCTGACATGTTACCCGGATGGGGGTCATGGTCTCTGTCTCACGTTCTCTGTCCCATCTAGGGCCTTTACCTCTTTACAACCGCTCTACAGTACGACTCTGTGCCATACTGTAAGGCATCCTCTCCCAGGACCTGTCTCCGATTGATCACTCTGTCCTCCTGTCAGTCTTCCTTTTCTCTTTACCCTGGTTCACGCTAACCACCGTCTTGGTCTCCTCTCACTTCCGGACACTCACATCATGCAGAACTGCTTACTGTCCAGACCTTAGGTCTGGTTCAGACGCACACTGAGCCCTATCTGACATTCTGAGAGGAAATTGACTCTGTCCCTTCACCTTTAGCCCCTCCAAGTCTGGGCTACTCCCACACATTAACCCTAACTCTTCGTACTGTCGGCCAAACTACAACACCGTCACTAATCACGCATATCACAATTCACATTATACAGTACAACCATGCACATTATGCATCTTAACAGTACTCATGTCTTCAGGAGTGGAACATGTGGAGTATGTCCATCTCCTTACACACCCATGGTGTGGCCAAAGCTGGGTGCATCGCTACGCCTCTTTAATTAGTATCTTTATTACCGCCCGAGCTTCTGATGGACAGTGCTGACTCCTAGAGCGAAGCTTGCCGGTATGCTATGGCTGTGCCGCTTGCACGCGCACACACAGAGACTGGGCACACGAATGTGGGGCAGCATTCACTCTGCGAGTGAACACTATTCATTACAAGCTAGGGCAGTCTCAAAGACACAAATTGAAGTGGTTTAACAGTGTACTCCGCTCATGGCCACACCGTGGGTGCATCGAAGACCCCTCATTTGCCTATAGGTTAAAAGTTATTTTCACAGATACAGTGGAAGTTTAAGTTTTATGGGTGTGCAGTCCCCTATATTACCGTATAGTTGGTCTAAAAGGCGTTTTGGGGGTGACAGACTCTCTTTAAAGCCACCTGCTTAGGGTCCGTGCCCACGATGCGTTTTTCAAGCGTTTATGCTGCGGAATTTTTGCAGCGTAAACGCTTGGGAAACGCTTAGTAATCCGCCCCCATGGTCCCCAATGGAATTCCGCACTTTCAATGCCCATGCTGTGGATTTTTCCGCAGCGTTTTTGATGCGCTCAAAAATCCGCAGCATGTCCATTATTTGTGCGTTTACGCATGCGGAATTGCCATCTACAATGCATTAGAAAACGCAAGGCAATTCCGCATGTGCAAAACGCGCGAAAAACGTGTGTCAAATTCCGCTCGTGTTTTTCCGGGCAAGGAGATGCAGAAATGAAGCAGAAATTTTCTGCTTCATTTCTGCATCATGGGCACATAGCCTTAACATCATGTAGGTCCCCTTAAGTCCGACATAAAAGCTTTGACGTTTGAGGCATAAGCTCCACAAGACTGGTGGCGGTGTGCTGTGGTATCTGTAGCCAGTTTGGTAACAGTATACCCCTTAAAATTGTAAGGTCATGCCTCCATGGTTCGAACATCCAACAAATGGTCAATCACACTGAAATCTGAGGTATTTGGAGGAGAAGCCAACACTTTCAACTCTTTGCTACGTTCCTTAGACCACTTGTGAATAATGTTTGAAGTATGGCACATTATCCCGCCGAAAGCATCAACGGCCATGTTCTGTACGTCATTCAGATCGGCGGTGTTTAAGTACCATCCACATAATTTCTGGACCCAGGGCTTCCCGGCAGAACCTTTTTCAGTGTTCCACTCTGCCACCCCTGGCTTGTTTTCTCCTACTGCATCTTGGTGCCACCATCCCAGATGAGTGAAGCCCAAACACCTGTGAAGTCCACATGATGGACAGGAAAATAAAGGCCAGGTTGTTGCTTTTCAGCAACTACATGTGCAACTTACCCCCTCACAGTTGCCAGTGTCTGCCATTCTAAACGTAAAACTGAGGGATCACACTGCCATGATTTGCAGTCAACTCGTTAAATTTAAGTCAGGGTTTGGTTCAGGGAATGTAATGTGCCGCACTGTTTAAAACATTATTTTGGCAATTAGGGCTACATATTATGCTAACTTCACATACCAGCTCCTCATCTTTCCCTCTATCTCTGTTGGTTTTCCCTAAAGCTCTGTTTTGGGACCCCTAATCTTGTCTATTCATGCCTTTTGTATGACCCAGCTTATGGGATCCCATGGCTTTTGACATTTCTTCGAGAAGGTTGGATCCGGCTGCTTAGACCTCCACTGTTTGCTAAAACTAAGGAGCAGAAGCGCTAAGCTCAGCGCTCCCACCTTCCAGAAGAGCAGTGCTCAACTTTGCGTTTGTTTTTTTACTTTTAGTAACTGATGAAGGTCTCGGCACCTGGATCCAAACATTTTGACATTTTTAAGGTCCCCATATCAGCCAAATTTGTCAAGACCGGCCAACCATCTCATTTATATGGCAGTCTCCCAACTCTCCGCCAACAGATGATGTGGAGAACGATTTGGGAAGTTGGAATTGTAATTAATGGCATATCCTTTTGTTTTAGAAGAAGAAAGAAACGTTCTCCACTCTCCCCATTGAAAACACATGAACGTTTGTCTGAGCTGAGCAGTTAAGTCTGCAGGGGAACTGGGATGGATGGCTTTTCTTCGGAGCAAACCTTTGGCCTACAGTTTGGATGTAGGGCTGCACAGTGGTTGGCCGCACTATAACTTCTGCAGCTCCTTACTTTAAAGATCGTTTTAGGTCCAAGCTATAGGATTCCCACAGATTAAGGAATAATGTCTTATGTTAATGAAAAATTAGCATTTTTGGGGTTTTTTCTTTTTTTTCTCATTTGCTGACCTGAGAACAGATCCTGGGAAAATTAATGAATTCATGTATCATCCAGAGATACAGAAGAGTCATCTGTGCAGCTGCACAGATTTCAGGCCAATACTTGTATCCAGCTAATACGACTATTTATGTAAACATTTATTTCTAAGCAACTTTAATATCAGTGATTAGTGCCGGGAGCGAGAACGCGGATACAGTTATTTCATTGTAGGTGACAGAGATGTTCTTACATAATGAATGAACAAACGAGCTGTCATTAAGGATTAATCATGATGACATGACTTCTAGACGTTGTTACATGGTCTTGTTTTTAATGATCTAACGTATAAAAAAAGTAATAAAGGAGATATTTCCTATAAGAAGTAATGTACTAAAAGTTTTGTGGGTTTGTTTTTGAGCGCCACTTTTGCACATGGGCTGTGCCTGGTACTGCAGCACGTCCACATTACAATGAATTACCAGACTCGCGTTATGGGCCGGTATGGCGCTGCTACTGAATATAAACGCCACTCACATGCCTGTAAAAATCATACTAGCACTGTACCTGCTAGTGGTACTGTGCCTGAGAAAAACTTTTTTACTTTGCATGCAAATGAGGCGGCTTTATTGCAACCTTTGCATGGCCAAGAACTTGGTCTACCATTACGACAACTCATTTTGCTAATTGAGTGCCTCCCCCCCCATTTCTGATTAATAATGCTCACCCCCTGGTGCAAACACTGTCTGAACATAGTCTGCGTGTGCCAATATGCACTGACACTCCCTTAGCCCGGCCGCACACACCGTATCAGTCTCAGCATACACAGAGAGGGCGAGCATGTTCTCATCCTTGGCTTTTCGTGAGCCAGAAAGAACGCTCCCGCCCACACTGTGTGCACACTGGCACTGATATTGCGCAGACTGGCTCATGCAGTGTCAGTGCGCATACGCAAAAAATGCAGACTGAGTTCAGGTAGTGCTCTCAATCAGAAGTGTGGGTAAGCCCTCAATATGCAAAATAAGTGGGCGCAATAGTGCATCAAACTCTTGGCCACGCCAAGCGTACACCGAAGCCCCCTCATTTGCATGGAAATTAAATATATATTTTTTAAGCTGTGTAGTATCTGAACTACATTTGTTTGCAGGTAGAAGTCCTGCCATCGTACAGCGGTCACCGTGATTATACATGTATGTCCGCTTGGTGTGATCTGTAGGTTGTATACTTGTATACACATTTAGTTTGACCATAGATCATTACTCCAGGCAACGCTCAGTCTCGCCTGCCTTGCCCTGGACCATTACGCATTATTTTGAGTGATATATGTTGTATTATGTCGTACCGGGGATCTAATTGGATGCGTTTTCTCACATTACTCATAAGCGTTTCATTTTTGTCACTGATATTTTTGTACTTTCCAAAAAGTTTAATTTCTCATGTTGCAAGAACACATTGTTCCCATTTTCTGTATTGGCATCGACTAGAAATAATAAAGCAGATAATAGAACGGAGTTATCTTTGCCAAAGTTATTTTCACACCCATTCACTACAATTGTGTCTTGACAAACCCTGAGTTCCCTACAGGATTCCTCGTACAGCTTTCGGAGAATTCACATTCCCGTAGACCGGCATGACTGTCACCATTTATGTATCTCAGAAGAATGTCACTGAATGTGGGGGAACCAGGACCGCTCTCTATGACGTTTTTCAAATGTCCGCGAGAGATTTTCTTTTACATACCAGTGGACCAATAAAATGCATTCCTAATTAAACCATTAGTGATCAGGATTGTCAAAGTTTTAGTTATAATTTCCAAAAAGTGTATGTGCCATTATATCCATAGATATAAAGCAGCTTGTAATGTTGGTTTTTATAAATATACTGTACACTTTCACAGGCCGATAAAACCCAAGAAAAAAAACAAAATGATCAAATGGTCAGACACCTGCCAATGGGAAGCTATATAGATAAAATGCCCAGCTCAAAAGGGGGGTCCCGCACCTGTTTGTAAAGAGTACAAGAAACAGGCCGATCCTGGTAGGATGTAGGAGTTGAGCTGAGCACTCTAGACCAATCAAATGTTTACCCTGTGCTGCTCCTCCCTTCTCATGCTGTTTTACTGAGACCGAGAGACTGCAGCTGCATCCCCCTCCTCCCTGTGTAGGTGTCACAAATGTTTCAGAAGTGACAGACAGTTGCCCTGCAGTTGGTTGCAGAAGATCACTTCATTTGGCATTACAGACACTTTCTTAGCTGTCTCACTCTAGCACCCAGTGGCTACCTCCCTCTGGCTAATTGACACCCAGGCTGGGTGTTTAAATACTGGCTGTTGCTAGAGGGAGGTACTGGTGATATTCACATGACCCCTTGTGAAGGCTTGGAGCTCGTGCTGTTCTTACTTCCTTTCTGGAGCTAAGAGGACGTGTGTGCCATCTCTCTGAAGTCGACTCAAGCTAATCTACTTCCCCTGTGTCTGTCTCTCTTTGCTGTCTTTAGTTATTAGTGGGGAGCAACTAGCGCTCATCTCCCCTTCCCTATCCAGGGCCAAGCGCTAGGGAAATACAGGGATAGATTCCTGTTCGGCGATTGGTGAGGAACCAATATAGGGACGATAGAGGAGACAGGGTGATTGCAGATCAGCCTAGGAGGTCTCCACTCCCCCTTTCCCTAGTGTCTGGGCTCCCTTCCCCTCATCCCTTTGTGTCACACTTTGTCTTTCCTACACTGTGTGACAGTAGGTTATATCATTCCAAACTAGATTTTTTTTTTGAGAGCTGAGGAGGTTTCTGAATATTTACAGAGAGTTTGTAGGTAGGAAAAGGAGAACTACAGGAAGGTGAGGACAATGACATCATTTTTTTCATGAGAAGGATTAATTAGAAAGTTGCATACATTCACATTTACTGCTGATTTATTCAATAAGTCAGAACATAACAGCTGTCCTGAGCCTTTGTATTTTTTTCCTGTTAAAGAGAACAGACTTTAAAGGGAGACTGTCAGCACAAAATGACTGTACAAACCAGGCATATGTGATAGGTGCACCCTTGGTGTGGCTGAACAGTTCAGGACTAGTGATGAGCGAGCGTGCTCTTTTAACCCTTTAACCGAGCATGCTCGGGTGCTTACCGAGTATCTCCGGCTCGTATATTACGTTCGAGTCCCTGCGTCTGCATGATTTATGGCTCTTAGCCTCAACACATGCAGGGATTGCATGTTTGTTAGGGAATCCTCACATGTTGAGGCTGTCTAACAGCTGTAAATTATGCAGATGCAGGGACTCAAACATAATATGCGAGCACGCAGAAGATACTCGGTAAGCACCCGAGCATGCTCGCTCATCACTATTCAGGACACTTTCCCACCTACTTGTTCTCTATCTCCTCCTTTCTCTGTCTCATGTAAAGCTAGAGCTGTCAATCAAAGAGGTGGAGAGAGGGGATCAATGCAAAACAAGTACGTGCACTGAACTACTCGGCCACACCAAGGGTGCACCGAGCGCCTGTGCTTGGTTTCAACAGTTATTTTGTGCTGACAAATTCCATTTTAAAGGGGTTGTCCAGTACTTTTTATATTGATGGCATATCCACAGGATAGGTCATCAATACCACATCGGAGGGGGTGCTACATCCGACATCCAGGCCAATCAGCTGTCTCCGGTCTCAGCAGCAGCCAGATGTAATCAGTTGTGGAGCTGCACAACTCTGTCAACTGTATAGTGATGCTGCCGCTATTTGAATTGGCGTGGATCTGCAGTACCCCACTGTGGCCACTATACAGTTTACAGAGCTCTTCCGCTCTGCAACTGATCACATCCAGCCATTGCCAGCACTGGTAGCAGCTAATCAGCAGGGGTGCCAGCAGGTATCGCAACCCCACTGATCTGATATTGATGACCTGCCCTAAGGATAGACAATCAATATATAAGCACCCCTTTAATTTTGCAACTCTCTTTACCATCCATTCTTACGGAGAAAGGAATAAGCCAAACAAGAGTTTCCATAATCCAACCAGGATTCTCTAGAACCTGCTTAGGACTTCCCCAGGACACCGCAGAACATGCAGCTAGAAGTTGGGATTTTCTTCATTTCCCTTGGATCGTTTTCATCTTTGACCAACAAGTAGACGTTTTGGGGTTATCCATGCACATCTTTTAATGGGCAGGATGGAAAACCAAACCAATACATTGAAAGACAGTACTTCAAGTTTTCTCCAGTCTTTTAAGGATTTTCGTGAAGTGTATATAAAGGAGAGCAGTTTTCTCACCGGAGGTTTATTTTTTTGTGTTTGTATAATTTTAAGTAATGGAATAAGTGGTTTTACACCAGAGCAAACTATAAGCTTGCAATGCATTGACAGTGAGGTCTGTTATGTTAAAGCTCACCAGGACTCGGCTATGATTGCTGCATGACATCACTAAACAAATGTCTAGTGACATCACTTGGCAAGCGATCCAGAGAGGGGTCAACATGTGAGGTCACAGTCCTGCAGGATTTTCTTTAAGTCTGAATATCCGTGTTGCCAAAGCGTTAGTCACTTCCTTAGATACAATATTTATATATGCCTGGAAATGATAATATTTCATGTTTATGGTTTCTGAGGTTATTACGCTCTTATAGATTATCTTACACATTTTCTGGGTCTCGACTTTTAACTTTAACAAAATGATCCTTATATTTCTTCTGGAAAATAATCTGAAAACGGCAAAAGAGGAAATAATTGCGTCCAGTCTTTTGGTATAAAATTACCGACACTTTATGTACATTGATGTATGGTGCCCTTAAATGCACAAACAATTAAAGGGGCTTTTTGTGAGTTTACATTGATGATATATCTTTGGGATAGGCCATCAGTTTGTGTCCGATGGGACTCCAGTTGAGCGAGAGGGCCATACCTGGCAAGGCAATTGAACAGGACTGTATCTCTGGCTACGGTCTTAATATAATTGTACCTATATCAGACACATAGCCTTGGCAACGAACCATTAAGATTTTCAGAATCATTTTTTGGAGAACCACTGTTTTAGGACCCTCTAAGTTACAATCACAGATCCATTGTACACCTCCGTTTTTTTTTTTAAATAGAACGCACATGAGTTTAATTAATCCATACAAAACTGTTTTAAAAAATGCATCCGTGTCCTATTCTCATCCGTATTGGCGATCATACTCAGTAGTGATGATCGAGCGTGTATTGTTAACCCTTTCGGCGAGAACGCTCGGATGCTCGCCGAGTATTTTCGGCGTGCTCAGCATGTATGTTAGTGTCACCGCGGCTGAATGTGTCACAGCTGTTAGACAGCTGTGACACATGCAGGGATTACCTGTTTGTTAGAACGCTGTGACACATGCAGGGATTGGCTAACAGCTGTAACACATGCAGCCGCGGTGACACAAACATAGATGCCGGGCACGCCAAAAATACTCAGAGAGCACCTGAGCGTTCTTACCGAAAGGGTTAACAATACACGCTCGATCATCACGAATACTCAGCCATTAAAGGGGTTGTCTACGACTTGGACAGCCACTTATTAAATTCCCCAAAGATAGATACCTCCCACACCGGCACCGTTCCATCTATATTGATGTCGGATCTGCTAAGGTTCGTTTGACATTATTATGTCACGTGAGCTTTGTAGCCAGTCACCGGCTGCTAATTGACTGCTTAACACACGGTCATCCAAGGTTCGTCCAGAGGAAATGTCACCACTGCAGCCTGTTAGTGGCTGATGTGTTCACGTGGCATAAAAATGTCATGAAAAACCTACCGCCAAAATTGCTGGAACTGCAACAGGGCAGAAGTTCAATATATGGGATTATTATTTTACGTTGCGGAATATAGTATTTAGGAAGGGGCTGTCTAAATAATGGACTACTCCTCTAAAGTCTATGAAAATCCGCTAAACATGGATGACACACAGAAGACGGACTTAGTACTTCAGAGTTCCATCTGTGTTTTATCTGTTCATAACTGAACCATTGCTAAGAATTAATGGATAAAAAAAGGTTCCGTCTACCTGCTACTGTTTTCTAGAATGGATAAAATGCAGGGGCAAAACAGAAGACACGTGAGATAAAAACAGTCTATTTTACACGGATGTAAAAAAAGAAACGGCTGTGTGAATATTCTCTACGAAAGAGAGTCCTCAAATATAAGTATATTGGATACACAGATGTGAGCAAAATTGTTGGTACCTTCTATTAAAATAAAAAAAATCCACAATGGTCACTGAAATAACTTGAAACTGACGAGTCATTTTTGATTTAAATTTACTGAATATTAACGAATGAGAAATTGTTGTTCAACTTTTTTTTTAAATTTTTATAAAACTAAAGATACTGGCCTGGACAAAAATGATAACTTTATATTTTGCTGCAAAACCTTTTGAGACAATCACTGCAGACAAACTATTTCCTAATTATCAATGAGACTTCTGCTCCCGTCCACAGATATTTTGGCTCACTCCTTGTGTCTCAGGTGTGAAGGTGCCTTGTCCAGACTGCAGGCTTCAGCTTCTTCCACAGATGTTCAAAAGGATTTAGCTCAGGACTCATACAAGCCACTTCAGAAGAGTTCAATGCTTTGCTCTTATCCATTCTTGGATGTTTTTAGCTCTGTTTTGGGTCATTATCCTTTAGGAGGACCCATGACCTGTGGCTCAGACCAATCTATCTGACACTGGCTCCACTTTTGGCTCCAGAATGCCTTGGTAGTCTTAAGATTTCATTGTACCCTGCACACATACAAGACACTTTGTGCTCGATGCAGCAAAGCAGCCTCAAAATATAATCAAGCCTCCTCCATGTTTCACAGTAGGTACAATGTTCTTTCCTTTTCATGCTTAATTTTTGGGTCTGTGAACATAGAGCTGATGTGACTTGCCAAAAAGCTCCAGTTTTGTCTCATCTATCAAAAGGACATTCTCCTAAAAGCTTTATGACTTGCCAATATGCATCTTGGCAAACTCCAGTCTCACTTTTTTATGATTTACTTTAAACAGCAGTTACTCCTTGGCAGTCTTCCATGAAGTCCACTTTGGCCAAGACAGCGATGAATGGTGCGATCTGACGCTAATATACATTGACCTTGTAGTTCACCTCTAATCTCTTTGTAAGTTGTTCTGGGCTCTTTAGTATTATCCGTCCCTTCAATTTGTCATCTATTTTCCTCTTGCGACCATGTCCAGGGAGGTTGGCTACAGTCACATAGACCTTAAACTTCTAAATAATAAGTGTAGCTGTATTAAGAGTTACATCAGAGTATTTGAAGATGGTCTTATAGCCTTTACTTTTTAACATGTTTGTCTATAATTTTCTTTCTAATCTCCTGAGAAAACTCTCTCCTTATCTTTCTTTACTTCATGTTCAGTGTGGTACACACTATGATACCAAACAGCACAGTGACTACTTTTCACCCTATAAATTGAGTGACTGATTACAAGTTTATAAACACCGGTGATGCTAATTACAGGACACACCTTAGCTTTACATGTCTCCCTATGGTCAAAATATTTTCAATCTTTTATAGGGTGCCATTATTTTTGTCCAAGCCATTTTCATTATTTATTTTTTTAAATTTTTCTGTTGAGCCACAATTAAAAAGCAATGTCTGCTTCTGATTAGTTGATTTTCAGTAAATTTAACTTGAAGATCACTTTTGTCAGTTTCACTTTATATTGGTGACCAAAGTGGGTTTTACTTACTGTAAATAGAAGGGTACCAACAATTTATTTCCTTATTCTACTACCACGACTGTATAAGTCATATAGAAACAACTACCTAATTTGCGGAGTCGTGGAGACCTGCTATATCTACTACATTTCCTTCTAGTTAACAATATGTTCCAGATGGGAAAATTTGGGTGTGAGAACGCACATCCGCTGATGCATAGATAATGTTTTACAAGCTCTGTAGAGCATCAACATTTTTTTGTTGTACAGTAGCGACATTATGAGATATTATGGATTTTACTTTTGTTATATAAATATATATATATATATTTTTATAAAGAAGAAGCACAGGCTTGCTATATTGCGTGGCCATATGCCCATTTTAAACCATGTTTCATGGTTATAGAGCTCGGGATCCATGTCTACACTCTCTGTGTTTTATTTTTATTATGTGTTATACTTTTTAGTGGTATTTGAAGGGCTTGTTTCATTTCTTTTGAAATAAAAACTCTCGGCCATGTTCTGCATCCTGTGTTGCAACTCGGCCCCAAAGTAAAAAATTAGTAAATAAGGAGGATAGCTGACAGCGGGAAGGGTATGCTTTTCCCTCAACTCCCTATACTTGTTCCCCTTTAATAGGAACTAAGGGACTGTTGGGTTTTTGGAGCAGAAAATGAGCAGAAAGTCGAATTTTTGCGATGGATTTGGACAGTTTCTGCTCACAAAACTCAACAATCAGTGTGCACATACCCTTACTTGTGTCTTAGAGAGAGTTACATAGTCTGCAAATTTTCTTATTTTGATTATCATCAGAGGACACTTTAATCAAAATGACTGATTACAGGGGAAAAAAAGTTATAAATATTTATTACATGGTCGGCAGAGTCCTATTATGGCAACAATACATTACAATTCCACTAGTATATTGGACATGACGTCTGATCTGCTGAGCTGATTGATAAATAGTTTTAAAATTAATTTTAATTTGTATTTACATTTTTGCCCTTTTGATGCTTAGGAGTCCAGTGGGCGTTCCTATACAATTATTTCCAGCTTTCCTTGTAGGACTGCAAATAGAGGTAGCTGTCAATCACTGAGTAGGACCACCCAGTGGACTCCTAAACCCAAAATGAGCTGATCTGCGACTCCTGATGTAAAAGGGGGCAGAGTACCAGGGAGGGGTGGAACTTAAACAACTACTGAAATGTTGCCAACTGTACTATCTATGTCTATGTGTCGACCACAGGTGGATGGGTCTTTGGAAACAGCTGAGTTGGCAATACTACACTGTTCCCTTAATTCACAGAGAAGGGAATAGGTGCTATGGAAACTGAGACGCCCACTTGGCTGTTTCTGTAGTCTTGACCTCCTGTGGCCGGCACATAGACACAGATATTCCAATCTGGGCTATGAATAATTGAAGTGGGAATAACCCTTTAAAGAGTTTTCCTGCACAGAGTCAGACTGATTGTAACGGACTGTTCTTAGCTGTTTTGCAGTCGTTGATGCCTTGTATCGTTCATTATTCAGCAGTATTGCGCTTTTGTAATTTCCGATAAGGACCTTGGCCTCTAGACCACCTGTCTGAGGATCACATTCCTCAGCTGTGAAAGGGAAATTAGAATACTTACACTAATTGTGTTTGTGCAGTCATGCAGGTTGAGTTATGGGTCACTAGCCATTTTTATGTTTTGTGCTGATTTGCATTCTTTTTCACAGAATTGGAAAACAATTTGGCAGAAGTTTTATCTCTCCAGAGCTTTTGTGTTGCATTGAGGGCTTGTCATGAGCCAAAGTATAGTTTCTATTTTTCTAGTTCCGTTTCTTAGCATTGTGAACATAGGATGTAATATTTATTGTATACCACTGACAAATCGTCAGCACTAATGGAGGGGAAAAAGAACATCCTATAATCCTTTAAGTGGGTGAGGTCGTAGCTACAGTGTACGGGGGAAGTAAAAAATGTTTCAAATAGTATTTGACAAAAAAACAGAACAGTGGTATTTTAGATATATTGTAAAATTCTGGAAGACCACTTCTTTGAGACCACCCTCTTATACTGATCAGATTTCTTGCTTTTCTAAAATAAATTTTTTTTTTTTGTTTTTATTTTTAAATAGTATTATTAAAAAGTAAATAAAAAAAAAATACATAAAATTATATATATTTTTTTAAATAAAATAAAAAGGGATAACAAAAGAAAAGTACTAAACCTGTGGGAGCTGGAATGGCTCTGATCTTCAGGAGGGAAGCACTCTGATTAGGGGACACTCTTACAGTGAACTGTATCTTCCACAATGAACAATGACAATAATTCAAAATCTACTTTCAGCAGCAGAAGGGAAGGAACGGAGACACAGTTCCATTACTAGTGGGTAGGCGGAGCCCCACAGGATAGTTCACCTCAGATTTAAAAAAAGTGACGATCGGCCCCTCTACTTAGGCTCCTCCTACTCCCATGTTCTCCAGTCTGAAATTTGAGGTCGCAGAGGATAGTCGCTGCCTTGGCAGCTCCTCAGAAGGTTTTTTTATTTTAAATTTACCAATGGAGACCTGGATCCCCCGTGGTCTAGAGGTCTCAGGGGGTCTCTGCGCTGCCGGGACCCCTGCCCTCCCCTGGCAGACCTGCGTACCCCTTAAGGAGGTCCCCGCAGTAACCTGCCGGCCCCGGGGGACATAGGGCGCTTCCTGGAGGAGACGCACACCGCCTGTGGGGTCCCTACGCGCTCCGCCGTGGGGGGAGCAAGGGCCACAAGCGCCACACATCCCTGGGGGTCCCTGTGGCGCACAGTGGGGTAAGTGCTCTATGTATGAGTGCTTCAGTGGCGGCTGCCGCCGTTACTTCATGTGGTGATGTTCTGTTTTTCTGTATTTGCAGAATGTGTATGAGGATCACCGCTGCATTCTCTGACCCTGGGGGCTGGGGAGCAGGGACGGAGGAGCGCAGCTCCGTTGGAACGGGGGGCGTGGCTTTATTATCTTGGCTTCCTGCCATCACTTTTGGACAGGAAGCCTTCAGGAAAACGCGCGCTTTCTCTCTGAGCGCGGGCTCTGTGAGTGAGCTCGGGGGGCAGGGCCTCGCGTCATTCGGCTTCCTGTCATGGTAGTTATGACAGGAAGCTCCTGGCTTAGCACGCACTGAGCTCTCCGCCCCTCTCCCTCCTTCCGGCTTCCCTCCACGTGCACCTCCTGCTCTCTGCTTCCCGTTCACCGCCCACACAGGCTCAGAAGGAGCAGTCACCGCGGCACTGGTGAGTCGTTTCTGCCTGTAGGCAGAAGTTTCCTTTTTTGGAAAGCACCTTGGCTGACCTGCTAAGGCAGGCAAGGTGCTATTTGCCGCTACCACTTTTTGTTTGGACACTCTCACTTCCCTGACTTCTTAAGGCAGTGAGGTGTTTAGTGTGTCAGCAGCATTAACCCCTTCTGAGGGGGTCTGCTCAACAGAGCTGTTAACTCTTTCTGGGGGTGCATGCTTCTGGTTCAAAGGGCGCTTCTCCCCAGTTCGTTAGGTTAACTTTTGCTCTGCAGGGCTGGGGTAACTCTCTCTAGGGGAGAGTTTTAACCCTTCAGTGCCCCAAAAATATATAAATAAATAAAAAAAAAATAAAAAGGGAATTTTCACACACCCTAGTTTATTATACTCATTCTAACATGCTGGCATCTGAGGTGGGAGGCATGTCGGATCAGGGTCCAGGGGGCGCGGACCTCTCTCCCGATCCGTTTCAGGATCGGTCGCGTTTCTGTTACACCCGGGTCTTCGGCGGCGTCAAGTTCGACCCTTAGTGATGTTAAAGTGGAGGCGCTCACCCGCTCAATTGACAGCCTTTCTAACCTCCTGGGTCATTGGGTGTCAGCTAAATCGCAAACGACACCACGAGGCAAGAAGCGCCGCAGGACTGTGGTGGCACTGTCTCCTCTGCGCAGTGCATCGGAGGCTTCGGATTCACGAACAAGCTCGGTTGGTGAAGTCTCCGATTCTGAGGATGAAGTTCGGCAGAGTCGATCTGCTACGTTTTCGGGCCGCGTGGATGCTCTTATTGGAGCCATGCGAGAAGCGTTACAGCTGTCTGAAGAGCCGACAAAGCCTAGCAAGTCGGCCCGGCTGTATCAGGAGCCGCGTCGGGCTCGTTCAACATTGCCAGCGCATGATGAACTTAACGAGGCAGTGGAGAAAGAACGCCGGTGTCCGGATAAACGCTTCCAGGGGATGCGGTTTTTTGATGCCTTGTATCCCTGCGCCACGGAGACGATCGCTAATTGGGTTCCCTCCCCTGAAGTGGATGTTCCTCTGTCTCAGCTTAGCAAATCTTCCTTGCTTCCTGTTAAAGGGAAGGCCAGTCTTCAGGAACCTCTGGACAGAAGAACGGAGTTAGCGGCGAAGTCCATCTACGAGGCCGCGGGTCATGGATTTCGTGCAGCCTTGGGGGCCATGTGGGCCGGTGAGGCTTCTCTGCGGTGGTTGGACCAGCTGCGGACGGCATGGCAGGATGGAACTCCGCTGTCGGAAGTGGAAAGGCTTTTCTAGCTGTTGGAAGAGGCGACACGTTATGACAGGGACGCAGTACTGGATACTACTTCCGTTCTGTCCAGGGCTCAGTCTTCGGCCGTCACAGTCAGGAGAGCACTGTGGCTTAAACAGTGGACTGGAGATGCAGTTTCCAAACAAGGTTTGCTTAGTTTAGCGTACAAAGGCGGTCATCTTTTTGGTTCGGACCTCACGGAGCTGATTGCTAAGGCCAAGGCTAAGGATGCTGCCTTGTCTCAGCGGAAGGCGGCAGCTTCCACATCTGGCAGGTCAAGTGCCAGTGGTGGTTGCCAGCCTTCTTGGGGATCGAGTCGTCCCTCGTCTTCCGGTAAGAAGTCCACCCAGAAATCCCGTATTCCTTGGAAGCAAAATTTCCGTCAGGACAAACGGGAGGTTGACAAAAAGCCCGCTAAGGCGGACTGACGCCAGGAATCCGCTTGAGGGCTCTCGGGTCGGAGGTCGTCTGCTACAATTCGGGTCGATTTGGGCGTCCCATATTTCGGACGCCTGGGTGACGCAGGTTATGTTGGCAGGCTATTTCATAGAGTTTCACTCTCGTCCCCCAGACAGGTTTTGTCAGTCACGCACCCCGTCCGAGCCCAAACTGGCTGCAGCACTGCTGCGGGAGGTGGACACTCTTCTGCAGCAGGGTGTGGTGGTTCCGGTTCCGCCAGAGGACCGGGGAAGGGGGTTTTACTCCAACCTTTTTGTGGTCCCCAAAAAGGAGGACAAGTTTCGCCCCATTCTGGATCTCAAAGATTTGAATCCTCATGTCCGGACCCGAAAATTCCGCATGGAGTCTCTCCGCTCGGTCGTAGCGGCTCTGTCGCAGTACAATTTCTTGGAGTCGATCGACATCCGCGACGCTTATTTGCATATCCCTATCGGCAGGGCCCACCAGCGCTTCCTGAGTTTCGCCATAGGTCAGGCCCATTACCAGTTTGTGGCCCTACCATTCGGGTTGGCCTCGGCACCCAGGGTTTTTACAAAAATCCTGGCGCCACTCATGACGCTTCTTCGAAAACAGGGAGTTACGGTTCTGCCCTACCTGGACGACCTGTTGATTGTGTCGCCCACAGCGGAGGAGGCGATGGCTGCTCGCGATCTCTCCCTCCAGCACCTGGAGGACTTCGGGTGGCTGGTCAATTGGAAGAAGTCGTCATTGGAACCGACACAGTCAATCCTGTTCTTGGAGATGCTTTTCAACACCGTACGGGCAGTGGTGTCCCTGCCTCCGGACAAACAAGCGAACCTTCGTCGCTATGTCCAGGCTATGAGGTCGGCGATGGCAATGTCCCTTCGGGAATGCATGCGCCTTCTGGGTCTGATGGTGGCGGCAATGGACGCCGTACCGTTTGCACAGTTTCATTCCCGGGATCTCCAAAATCTAATTCTGACCAGTTGGGATCGTTCGCCGACTTCACTGGATCACTCTGTCGTTATCTCCCGCAGGGTGCGAGAGTCTCTTGGATGGTGGTTACGTCCAGAAACTCTATCCCTGGGGAAATCCTTTCTTCTCCCAAGGTGGTCGGTGATTTCCACCGATGCCAGTCTGACTGGCTGGGGGGGGGTTTGGAACGACCTCTGGGTTCAGGGGGTCTGGTCGTCAGAGGAGTCTTCTCTACCGATCAACGTTCTGGAGTTGAGAGCAATTTTTCTCTGCCTCCGACATTGGACGGTCCTGTTGAGCGGTCTGCCGGTCCGGATTCAGTCGGACAATGCGACGGCTGTCGCGTATATCAACCATCAAGGCGGGACGAGGAGTTCCAGACTCATGATGGAGGTCTCCCGGATCCTGGTTTGGGCCGAGTCCAGGGTTTTGGCCATCTCTGCGATTCATATCCCAGGTGTGCTGAATATCTCGGCGGACTTCCTCAGTCGCGAGCAGGTGGATCCGGGGGAATGGAGTCTCCATCCGGAGGTCTTTGCACTGCTGTGTTCCCGGTGGGGGACTCCTCAGGTGGACTTGATGGCATCCTGGCTGAGCGCCAGGGTTCCGACATTCATGTCCAGGTACAGGGACTCGGAGGCTGTGGCGGTAGATGCTCTAGTGGCCCCGTGGGACCAGTTCGAGCTGATCTATGTGTTTCCGCCAGTATCCTTACTTCCCTTGGTGATTCGGCTGATCAAACTCGAACGAGTACCAGCAATTTTGGTAGCCCCGGATTGGCCACGGAGGGCGTGGTATTCAACGCTGGTGTCTCTGCTGGCGGCGCCTCCTTTTCCACTGCCGCTTCACCCGGACCTGTTAATCCAAGGGCCCATTCGCCATCCGGACCTGAAGGCACTTCGTTTGACGGCGTGGCACTTGAGACCGGGATCTTAAACCGTCATGGTTTTTCGTCCGAGGTTATTTCTATCTTGCGGGCGGCCAGAGGTCCAGCTACGACTAGGATTTATCACAGAACTTGGGAGTCTTTTTATTCTTGGTGTTCTGGATCGTCAAGGAACCCGAGGGTTTTTTCCATCCCCAACTTCTTGGCTTTTCTGCAATATGGTTTGGCCAAGGGTCTAGCAGTTGGTACCTTGCGAGGTCAGGTATCTGCTCTATCCGCGCTTTTTCGAAGGGCTATTGCTTCACGTAGGGACGTGCGTTCTTTTTTTCGTGCGGTTGCTCGTCAGTTTCCGCCTCAGAGGGCGGTCGTGGCCCCTTGGCGGCTTAATCTAGTCCTGGAAGCTCTTCAGCATGGGCCTTTTGAGCCTATGGATTCGGCTACGCTTTACTTGCTTTCTTGGAACGTGGCCTTCCTGGTTGCGGTCACCTCTTTGAGAAGGGTTTCGGAGTTGGCGGCACTGTCTTGCTCGCCACCTTTTCTGGAATTACTTCCAGATCGTGTGGTGCTTCGTACCCATGGAGATTTTTTACCTAAAGTGGTGTCGCATTTTCACGTCAATCAGGACATCGTGTTACCTTCTCTCTGTCCGAAGCCGAGGAGTCCAAAGGAGCGGGCCTTGCACTCGTTGGATTTGGTACGGGCATTGAAGTTCTATCTTTCAATCACGCAAGGGTTTCGGAAGTCGGACTCTCTTTTTGTGATTCCTGCTGGTCGTCGACGTGGTCAGCGTGCTTCCAAGGACACTATAGCTCGGTGGATACGTTCGGCTATCCTGGAAGCGTACTGGCTCAAGGGCGAGCCTTGTCCGGTGAGAGTTCGAGCTCATTCCACGAGGGCTATTGGTTCGTCGTGGGCTTTTCATCAGGGGGCCTCGGCAGAGCAGCTCTGCCGGGCGGCTACCTGGCGCTCCGTTCACACCTTTACTAAATTTTATAAGGTGGACGTGAGTGCTTCCGCCGATGCGGCCTTGGGGCGCAGGGTCCTGCAGGTGGTGGTGGTTTAGGTTACCTCTTTATTTTATTTTATTTTATTTTTTGTTCGGCGCTGGTTGCGCTCTTACCTAAGTTGTTGGGGTGTTGGAGATTCTGCCACTATTTCCCACCCTAGAGTTTTGGACTGCTTTGGGACGTCCCACTAGTAATGGATCTGTGTCTCCCTTCCTTCCCTTCTGCTGCTGAAAGACGGATTTTGGTAAGAACTTACCTGTAAAATCCTTTTCAGCGAAGGAAGGAAGAAAGACACAGCACCCTCCCATGGCAGAAGTATATTTTTGTTTCTAGATGCGGCGCGACCCTTTCCTGATGGCGGTCATCTGGTCTGGGGTTGGCGCACTACAGCTCTTTTCCAGCATCGCCAGCTCATCGCAGTTGTCGGGTCCAGTGAGTTGTACCTAGGACTGTGTGTTTTTTCTTGCTGTTATTGCATAACCTGTTTTCTCACATTTCTGAATTTTTCAGAAGGGGTTGTACTGTTCTGCTGGTGTTGTCTGCTCTTCCTTAGCTTGTGTACGGACTGGAGAACATGGGAGTAGGAGGAGCCTAAGTAGAGGGGCCAGTCGTCACTTTTTTTAAATCTGAGGTGAACTATCCTGTGGGGCTCCGCCTACCCACTAGTAATGGATTTGTGTCTCCCTTCCTTCCTTCGCTGAAAAGGATTTTACAGGTAAGTTCTTACCAAAATCTGTCTTTAATCGATAAACAGTCAAACCCACATACCTCTCCTTGATGATCTTAGAGGGGGCTGGTCAATGGGATGCGACTCCGGTCCCAAAACATTAAGAGATTTTCAGGATGTCTGCCCTCCTGGTTGTCCCAGACAGGAGATATTAATGCCCTATTACCTATCATGACTTTAAGTCTCTATAGATAGAAAACATGGCATATATGTCGTTATCCATCTGCCCGATATAAATTTGGAGCTGACGCACAGGCCGCACAGTGATGTAAGTAAATGAGTTATGTTTGCCACTTTGTCACAACGCGGAAAATATGTCCTCCTGTCTACATTCTTGGCCAAATGTGGCTTTGAAGAAAAGAAACGTATTTCCACAGATGAGAAAAGTCACACCTCCTCTCTTGTGTACACTGAGCCCAGACTTGGCATCTGCTCTTCAGCAGATAACCTACTTCAATTACCTATTCATAGCAGGAGGGTCATAATTGAATAGGGATTGGAATGAAGTTTGATCTGATCTTTTTTTTTCCCTTCCCAGGTTATAATTGGGCTTCAAACCTCAATATGAGATGGTTTTATGGCTTTTGATCCCATTTTACCATTGCATCTATGACACAAGTCGATTAATATTTCCAAGTCGGTTTATACAGGCTGATGGATATTGATTAGAGTTGCGCAAAAAGATTCTTCAGCTATGTTGGCGTCGCATCGCAATGATGACGTTATGCTGAATCTACTAATCACAAGAACTGGCGGGGATGCTGACCGGCAGTCTTTGGTCACACAATCGTGTATTTTCTCATCCAAGAAAATCGGGACGATTGTGCATATCACACTGTGATCAGAGTTTGATAGAGTATAAGCACAGTGCGATCCAATTCTCTCAGATGAGGATGGAGAACAAAAAATGTCTCCACCTTCTCCATTGTGTCAGTTCTTAGAAATTAAACTGCATTCAGATGTCATCCGAGTGCAGTCCGATGGTTTCCATGGACTCATTGAATATTGGATCAACCTTGGGCATGCAGCAAATTTTTTTTTGTTCTCTTGAACCGGTTATGTCCGAGGAAAAAATCGGACATGTGCACTGCTCTATATAATAACATTGATCCAGTCATGTGCATGAGTTCTTAGGGCAGGGATGTCAAGCTTAAAAACCAGAGGGCCAAAATGAAAAACTTGGACAAAGTCGCGGGCCAACCAGTATACAGAATAATGGGCCCACATAGTCCTTCATACAGTATAATGGGCTCCACATAGTCCTCCATACAGAATAATGGCCCTACATAGTCCTCCATACAGTATAATGCCCCCACATAGTGCTCCATACAGTATAATGGGCCCCACATAGTCCTCCATACAGAATAATGGGCCTCACATAGTCCTCCATACAGTGTAATGGCCCCACATAGTCCTCCATACTGTATAATGGCCCTACATAGTCCTCCATACAGTATAATGCCCCCACATAGTCCTCCATACAGTATAATGGGCCCCACATAGTCCTCCATACAGAATAATGACTCTACATAGTCCTCCATACAGTATAATGGCCCCACATAGTCCTCCATACGGTATAATGGGCCTCACATAGTCCTCCATACAGAGTAATTGCCCTGCATAGGAGTGGTGGTTCTGGTGTCGGGGGCCAAATATAACCACCCTGCGGGCCAGATATGGGCCCATGGACCTCAGTTTGACATGTGTGCCTTAGGGTGAGGTTTTCAAGGCTCTATTCTGGCAGCCAAGGACCACCAATATGGCCACTTGACCAGGTTTCTGCAAATCTATTTGCTTTACTGTAGTAGTGATGGGAACAAAACTATCAATAATGAGATCCTTCTGTCCCCCATAAAGCTTCATGTTATTGTCCGCACATCCCATTTATACCGGGCAATGCACTGCCGATAACAGACTTTTATGCGGACGTTAACGATTCAAGCACCCAGCGAACGATTGATAGGACATTGCTCACTTTTGTACAGGGCCTGATAATCAGGAGCAAGCATTCTTCAAATGCTCATTCACTGATCCTCAGCCAGTCTAAATACACTTATATGGTAGTCAGTTTATTTATACATTTCCAGGAGATCACCATTGAACGTGATCTTTCTACAGTCATGGCCAAAAGTTTTGAGAATGACACCAAAATTACATTTTCACATGATCTGCTGGCCTCTGGTTTATATTAGTGTTTGTCTGATGTTTATATCACATACAGAAATATAATTGCAATCATATTATGAGGACCAATAGGTTATATTGACAGTTAGAATGAGTTAATGCAGCAAGTCAATATTTGCAGTGTTGCCGCTTCTTCTTCAAGACCTCTGTAATTCTCCCTGGCATGCTCTCAATCAACTTTTGGACCAAATCCTGACTGATAGCAGTTCATTCTTGCATAATCAAAGCTTGCATTTTGCCAGAATTTGTTGGTTTTTGTTTGTCCACCCATCTCCTGATGATTGACCACAAGTTCTCAATGGGATTAAGATCTGGGGAGTTTCCAGGCCATGGACCCAAAATCTCTGTTTTGTTCCATGAGCCATTTAGTTATCACCTTTGCTTTATGGCAAGGTGCTCCATCATGCTGGAAAAGGCATTGTTGGGCGCCAAACTGCTCTTGGACGGTTGGGAGAAGTTGCTCTTGGAGGACATTCTGGTACCATTCTTTATTCATGGCTGTGTTTTTAGGCAAGACTGTGAGTGAGCCGATTCCCTTGGCTGAGAAGCAACCCCACACATGAATGGTTTCAGGATGCTTTAAAGTTGGCATGAGACAAGACTGGTGGTAGCGCTCACCTCTTCTTCTCCGAATAAGCTGTTTTCCAGATGTCCCAAACAATCGAAAAGGGGATTCATCAGAGAAAATGACTTTGCCCCAGTCCTCAGCAGTCCACTCCCTGTACCTTTTGCAGAATATCAGTCGGTCCCTGATGTTTTTTCTGGAGAGAAGTGGCTTCTTTGCTGCCCTCCTTGAAACCAGCCCTTGCTCAAAGAGTCTCCGCCTCACAGTGCGTGCAGAAGCACTCACACCAGCCTGCTGCCATTCCTGAGCAAGCTCGGCACTGCTGGTAGTCCGATCCCGCAGCTGAAACAGTTTTAAGATACGGTCCTGGCGCTTGCTGGTCTTTCTTGGGCGCCCTGGAGCCTTTTTGACAACAATGGAAGCTCTCTCCTTGAAGTTCTTGATGATGCGATAGATTGTTGACTGAGGTGCAATCTTTGTAGCTGCGATACTCTTCCCTGTTAGGCCATTTTTGTGCAGTGCAATGATGGCTGCACGTGTTTCTTTACACATAACCATTGTTAACTGAAGAGAAACAATGATACCAAGAACCAGCCTCCTTTTAAAGTGTCCAGAGATGTCATTCTTACTTAATCATGACTGATTGATCACCAGCCCTGTCCTCATCAACACCCACACCTGTGTTAATGGATCAATCACTAAAACGATGTTAGCTGCTCCTTTTAAGGCAGGACTGCAATGATGTTGAAATGTGTTTTGGGGGTTAAAGTTCATTTTCTGGGCACATATTGACTTTGCAAGTACAGTAATTGCTGTTAAGCTGATCACTCTTTGACATTCAGGAGTATATGCAAATTGCCGTTACAAAAAATGAAGCAGTAAACTTTGGAAAAATTACTATTTGTCTCATTCTCAATACTTTTGGCCATGACTGTAGAAAAGGAAGTGTCAGCCTGTTATGAGGCTCATGTGAAAACTGCAAGATTTCAGGATTTTATTTTAAAGTAAATCATGAAATGAATAACATAACAATAAAATAACAATTTCTTTAAAAAAAAAAATTATTTTCGCATGACAGGTTTCCTTTGAAAGAAAAGCTCTTAAACATTTGCTATTCAGTTAAGTTTTTCAGTTGTTTCTTTAGTTGCTGGGAAACCATCTTGACCAATTTGACAGTTCTCGTCATAGAGGTCTCCACAAGATCTGGAAGTGACGCTTGACACATTTACACAGATGGATATAGCATAAATACCAATCTTTTTGATGCATCCAGCTAGGGTCTGTGTGTCCCGGCAGGGGAGGGATACCCTGTGGAGGCGCAAAGCCTTGTACCAAGATTTTTTCAATCGTTTGTTTTTATTACTATTAAACTTTTCTACTTTGGTTTTCATAAATATTTTGCTCAAAAATAGATTTTACATTTGGTACAAAAAATAACAAAAATCTTGGCACTCTTACCTTTCTCTTTCTTGCTCTAGTAGGTTGGTAAATTCATCACTTTTTTCCATATACTCTGTGTGCTTTCTCTTCTCGTCCTCTAAGTCGTACAGAGTTTGTCTCTGGGATTTCTCCACCATTAGCAGTTGCTCTAGCATTCTCTTGTGAGTGTCCTTGTGCTTCTCCACAACCTTATCCAACTGAATAATACAAGAAAGATTGGTCAGAAATAGCCTTGTGCAATATTTTACATTTATCTGGCTTTTGGCACCAGCAAAATTGTTCCAGTTTCACAGTATATGGTTCCCGCTTGTAGGCTGAAACCTGAACACTATTGAGGTGTAACTATGAAAGAGGAATCTACAAACTTTGTTCTTATTCGTTCATCCCTAAAATCGTAGTTTTTTAAAATCCATTAGAAGGTAATGATATTGCATCCCACACGGACAGGAAATTTAAAAATTCCGTTGGTTGCTTAGGTGATATACTGTGTGAACAGGGCGCCATTCATCAAAGCTTTCACGTAATATTCTGGCATAAAAGCTTTGAAAAGTCACAAAATTTAGGCACAACCCGGAGTTGCGGCAAAATTTTGCCACTTTTGGTGTTTTCATGCCAGTTTTTCCCCAAAATGAGTGAAGCTGGGACGGGGGCGTGGCGACTGCCGCTTGTCAAATTAATGATGAGCAGAAGCATTTGCTATGCCACAGATCTTACTCCAGCAAAGGCTGGAGTAGGATTTGTGACAAGGTGTACACAGATGTACATGCCACTCGACCGGTGCGCCTGATTCATGAAGAGGTGTACGCTCAGTAAAACTTTTATTCATTGAAATCCCTGGTGTGGGTATGTATATTAGTCCAGTGGGCCGTCCTATTCAGTGATTGACAGGATTCCCTGTATGACTGAATGTGGAGATGGCTGTCAATCGTTAGTAGGACCGCCCACTGGACTCCTATACATGCAAACACCAGGGATTTCAATGAATAAAATACAAGTCATGCTGAATCTTTTCCCGCAACCTACGGTATATAGCATTCTTCTCAGCTTCTCTATACCTTGATGGTCCCTTTAAAGAGGACTTTTCACCAACTTTTTCATGCTGAACTGGACACACAATGTAATAGTGGCTGCAGAGCAGCATAAAACTTTTGTTCAGTTCGACATGAAAAATTTAGTGATTAGTCCTGCGCTTTCACATGACTTTCAGAATACATTGTCGTGTGTGTAACTGAGGAATAAAATTATTCCATTTCTGGCATTTATATGATTTTCATTCTGCATTTTCAGCAGTTTTCCTCTGTGTTGGCTCAGGCTTTAATTGTCAGTGTGTCACAGTGACAGCACCCATATGAATGAAGTAACACCTTGCCAGTTTTTGTCACATAAAAGTGAAAAAAGAAAAATAACAAATGTGTTATTGGTAGCTTTAGGCATAGCAAAAAAAACCTTTTATGTGAAACTACGGCTATGGGTTTGTTGCAAGCCATACTGACCAAGCCCATGCCGCCCCACAGCGCTTCAGTATTTGTGCACAGAGGGTCTGTTGTTATAGTTTTTGCAGTTAATTTCTCCATCCGACAGTATTAGATGGAACATGATTCTAGATTAATAACTGTTTAGTTAACCAAAAAGGGCACCATTTACGTAATTCTGCTGTATTTTAGTCCTGTTATTTATAGGGTGGCTATCATTACAAAAACATCTCGGTGCACCCATATCTATTATATAACGAGCAGCATATATTGTTTATCTAGTGAAGGACTTTTTCTCTGCCTTTTGAGGTTTATTTGTCTTTTTTGGCTAGTTTCCATTAGAGCCAAAAGAAGAAAACAAGTGATTTATTCCCATCTGTCGGTTTATACTGTGCGCCGTCTACTATTGGTAATTAGTGACAAGATTTACCCTGTAAATCATCCTCCATTAGTGTCGACTTTTATAAAGATATTGCCGGGGTCTAATGTGATTATATGTAATTGCTTCTCTTTTGAGGGTTGTTTTCTTTGTTTTAGGTTCTATGTTGCTTATTGTCATTCTGCTGTTTGTCCACTGCCCCCTAATAGAGGATCTGTATTTTTTTTCCATTTCTTAACCCCACTTTATTGAAACCTATTTTGGATGTAAGATAATATAGAGATATAAGATTTACATCTGCTAAAAAAAAAAGTTTTCAAAATAATACTCAATTAGAAAGTCCGATCAGAATTTGATTATTGGGTATCGGACTGTTAGAATGCCCATTGATTCCGCCTTCTTCCTGATTCTTCCTAGATGATGTATCGTCAATTGGGAAGCTGCTACACAATTACTAATTAGGAGTGGCGCTGTATTGTATTAAAGGACAGGGGTGAGCTGGACACTTACTGCGCCCCCTTTTGTTTCCAGGAACTGTGGAAGTATCTGGGATTTGGGCCTCACTAATCAGACCGTGAAAACCTTTCTAATCAGTATGTAAGCATTGGTATTTGTGAGAAAATCAATTTATAGAACCATTCCTAGTAAAACTGATAAAATTTGGTAATACCTAAAGTGGGGCCTTAAGAAGTGCATTACTTCTTTTTTTTTACGCTGCCTTTTCAGGCTATGAAGACAACTTCCATCCGTGATGAGCGCAAGTGCTCGTTACTAGAGTTTGCCTAGGGTGCTCGGGTATGCACCGAGTATCGCAGGTGCTCGAGTGACATGTTCGAGTCCCAGCTGCTGCATGTTTCGTGGCTGTTAGACAGCCACAAAACATGTGGGGATTGCCCGTGTTTATCAGCCAATCCCCGCATGTTTTGTGACTGTCTAACAGCCGTGAAACATGCTTCCGCGGGGACTCGAACATGTCACTCGAGCACCCGCGATACTCGAGTAAACGTGAGTAACAAGCACTTGCGCTCATCACTAAATACTATACTTCACATGTAGTAGTTGCTGCTGACTGTACCTTCTCACTGTAAGAGCGTTGGCTCCAACATGAAAGGGGTGTCCCAAATAAGAACAAACCCTTTAAATAGAGATAAGCAATTCGATTCGCATTGCCCTTGTCTGGTGTCCGGCCCTCTGTAGTAGCTGGTCTTCACTTCTGGGCTTGGCATCTTGGACGCCTTTGGTGCTTACGATGACCCGCAATGTCTAGTCACTAGGCCTCACAAGATGTGATGTGTGTCAGAGGTGCCCAGGATGCCAAATCGAGGATTTCGGGAGCAAAAATGCTGATGGGCGTCCATGAAGGAGTGGACTGTTTTAGTGTAATGTAATCTGGATCGTATCATAAGAAAGTGCCAACCTTGGACTGACATCACCTATGTGCATATCGGCAGTCATAGGAGGCACTGTTAGGCCATATTCGGACAGACCTAATACAGACTGGCCGTGAGTCTCAGGACCTGCACTTGGCAGCCTCGTATATGCTTCTGAAGCTGTCCATTTCGGGTCAAGAGATCCGTGGCCAGTCCGTGCATGGCGGCCCATACTCGGACTTCGATACTTAGCTGAATTCAGCGTTCATGTGTAATCTAGCACGTGGCTTGCATTTCTTGTGATATTATGGTCTTTTTGGAATATGAAGTCAATTTATAGAAATTCCTAATCAGCAAACGAGCCACAATGCATGTTATTTAGAAACCAACGTAGTGAAAATCAGGACAATCTCCTGCTCCGCTTACGGCCAAGCGCTGACATCATGTCCACATGTCAGAATGGATTTCTACCACTTCAGGCCTACAGAGAGACATCTTTGTAAATGGCTAAAATATTAGTCTTTCCAAGTTAACATTTCAAGTTTTAATTGAAAGCAGATAGAGTTCAACTGGAAAGGTTACACTGTTAACAAAAGTGCTATGTCTGAAATCTGAGCGAGAGCTACGTCTTGACTGGCAGCTATTGAAGCGCCATTTCAAAGAAATATATTATCTGCTATTTTTCATTACTTCAAATATTATTTTTGCATTAAAAGCTTAATAATGCCATGATTTATGCCAGGGCTGATGAATTAGAGCAATGATAGAATGAGATTTCAAATTAAAATTCTCTTCATGTTGGTAGTATAGGCGTGCAGAAAGAATTTTATTCTTATTACTTTCATGGTGTAGGGTGTCCCTGGCAATGGTAAAATAAATAGACGTGGTTTACATTAGGAAATGTATTCCTTGGGCTACGATTACTAAAATGACTGTTGGGGATACGTGACTCTACACACTTGTATGAAACATTACACTGTCCCGCCACTTTATATGGCAAACATGCAGGGATTTTTAAGTCCCTGTTTTAAGCTTCAAATTTTGAAGCCGCCATTTCATAAAATAAACTAATAATCATCGACTTCCTTTTGTCTGTAAAAAGAGCCGTCTTTGTTGTGTGTAAATCAGATGCCAACTTTCTATGTGCAAATCTGTATCAAAATTTTCTTAAAGGGGGTTTTCTTGTCTTTTATTGCTAGGATATGTCATCACTTTTTAAGCTGCCTGGATCTGATCAGCTGTGCATCGACTTCACTGCTTTTCACTGGAACAGTGGCTACTGGCCCTATTTTTAAGGGGTTGTCTGCTACTCGGACCAACCCTTCTCAATCTCTAGGTTTCACTCTCCAGGAAAATAATAACATCTATACTCGCTTATGGTGCCGGCGCCGTTCCAGCAATGCCTGCACTGGCTTTCCCAGGGATTTGTGACATTATGTCGTGCCATCCCTGCAACCAATCTGGCTTCACTCTCCACTCCTTTGCACATAATTGAAATCCGGAGGGTGTGAGAGAGCAGCCACAGCTCTCACTTCCTCCAGATTTTTGATTTGTCAGACGGAGGGGAGAGTGAAGCCAGCGCTGATTGGTCTCAGGGATAGCATGACATAATAATGTCACACAAGTCTCGGGAGAGCCAATACTGACAGCACTGGAATGGCATCGGTACGGGAGGTGAATGTAGATGTTGTTTTCTTTGCTGGGGGAAAAAATACCGATTGAGAAGGGGTTGTCTGAGTAGTGGACAATCTCTTTAAGTGAAAAGGGGCTAGTTGTAGTTCCCTGTACAATGTGTGACTTAAAGCTTAACTGTGCAAAGGAAAGAATGTAATTGAGACACATCACTTTATCCCTTTTATTCTCAGAATCTGTGAAGGCTCCAGAAGTCGGACTTCTGCTCTTCATAATGTTAATACCTATTATGTATATATATAGTCATGTCCGAAAGTGTTGGCACCCTTGAAATTGTTCCAGAAAATGAAGTATTTCTTCCAGAAAATACTTGCAATTACACATGTTTTGTTGTACACATGTTTATTTCCTTTGTGTGTATTGGAACAACACAAAAAATATAGAGGGTGTAAAAAAAGGCAAACTGGACATAATTTCACACAAAACCCCCAAAATAGGTCTGACAGCATTGTTGGCACCTTTCCACAATTGTGGGTAAACAACTTTGTTTCAAGCATGTGATGCTCATTCAAACCCACCTCTGGCAAGTAACAGGTGTGGGCAATATGAAAATCACACCTGAAACCAGATAAAAAGGGGAGAAGTTGACTCAATCTTTGCATTGTGTGTCTGTGTGCCACATTAAGCATGGAGAACAGAAAGAGAACGCCTGAGTACTTGAGAACCAAAATTGTTGAACAATATCAACATTCTCAAGGTTACAAGTCCATCTCCAGAGATCTTGATGTTCCTTTGTCCACGGTGCGCAACATAATCAAGAAGTTTACAACCCATGGCACTGTAGATAATCTCCCTGGATGTGGACGGCAGAGAAAAATTGATGAAAGGTTACCACCCAGGATAGTCCAGATGCTGAAATTCAAGGTGTCTTGCAGGCTCAGGGTGTATCAGTGTCAGCGCAAACTATCCGTCGATATTTGAATGAAATGAAACGCTATGACAGGAGACCCAGGAGGACCCCATCGCTGACACAGAGACATAAAAAAGCTAGACTGCAGTTTGCCAAAATGTACGTGAGTAAGCCAAAATCCACGTGACTAAGCCAAAATCCTTCTGGGAAAGCATCTTGTGGACAGAGGAGACCAATATCAAGCTTTTTGGTAAAGCACATCATTCTACTGTTTACCAAAAACGGAATGAGGCCTAGAAAGAAAAGAATCTACAGTAAAATATAGTGGAGGTTCAAAGATGTTTTGGGGTTGTTTTGCTGCCTCTGGCATTGGGTGCCGTGACTGTGGTGTGCAAGGCATCATGAAATCTGAAGATTACCAACTGATTTTGGGTCGCAATGTAGTGCCCAGTGTTAGAAAGCTGGGTTTGCGTCCTAGGTCATGGGTCTTCCAGCTGGACAAGGACCCCAAACATACTTCAAGAAGCACAAAAAAATGTATGGAAACAAAGCGCTGGAGAGTTCTGAAGTTGCCACCATTGGGTCTGGATCTAAATCCCATTGAACACCCGTGGAGAGATCTTAAAATTTCTGTTGGGAGAAGGCGCCTTCACATATGAGAGACCTGGAGCAGTTTGCAAAAGAAGAGTGGTCCAAAATTTTAGTTGAGAGGTGTAAGAAGCTTGTTGATGGTTATAGGAAGCGATTGATTGCAGTTATTTATTCCAAAGGGTGTGCAACCAAATATTAAATTGTCCAGACAATTTTTGGATATAAGTGTGAAATTATGTCCAATTTACCTTTTTTTCCTCTGTTTTTGTGTTGTCCCAATACATACAAAGAAAATAAACATCTGTATAACAAAACATGTGTAATTGCAATAATTTTCTGGGAGAAATACTTCATTTTCTGGAACAATTTCAAGGGTGCCAACATTTTCGACCATGACTGTATATGTACCATTACTTGATAAAATGGAGAATCCATTTGCCACTTCTCCACTGATTCTGAAACAGTTTTTCTTTTTCTTCTGCGCTCCATTCCATAGTTATGCCTTTTGTTAATAAAGATGCAAATTTTTCCATCAGCCAACTTGGTGTATACCATAGAACTTCTCTGTGGGTTCGGCCGTGTTTTGATTGGCCAGCATTAGAGGAGAAAAGGCAAAGGCCTACATAGAAGTTCTGCTGTACATGTTCAGTTATTTGAAAGGGAATTTGCCCCTTTATTATCGAGGGACACATATGTTTGGCACAAAATCTGGTGAGATTCTCTTCTTTGAGAGATACCAAGTGTGAAAGGCGATGATTCTATGTAACATCTGAATGGTAAATTGATCCTTATACTCATGTACAGCAAGATTTGGCCTATGTACTGGGCTGAATCGATTTAAATGCAGATCAGGTGAAAATTTAGCTCACCTCCCACCAAGAACCTGAACTCTACTTTAAACAGATTATTGTTAATTATTACCAATATATTAAAATTTCCATGTGCATTTTGCAGCCCTGTGGTAGGATTAGGACACAGCTGTTTCTAAAGGGTTAATCTGCAAGTAGAGGACATTGCTGCATCTCAAGGGTTAATTCGCAAAGGAAAGAATCTGTCAACTAAAGGGTTAATCTGAGTCTGTCACTACATACTTTCCACAGACCATAATCTAACAGCACAGATCTCTCCTGTGTTTACATGCTGCAAACTTCTAGTTTCACACCAGATAGTGTTGTCTTTCAACTCAGAAGCAGGAATATTTAACAGTACATGTAATATTAATTACATTTTTGTTTTATTCTCAATTCTCATCTAAATCAAAAGCAAATTAAATAATTCTGCTGCCTTAAACTGTTTTTATTTTTTTTCAGATACATGCTATTGCTACCTTAGAAATTCAGATCATTCCTACTTCCTCCATATCCAGCTCCAAATTTCTATTTGTGGATATTTTAAAATAAACATTTTTATGGTCATGACCCAGTACCACAAAATTAATATAACCATAAAAGTAATAAAATATTAATAGAAAATAAATATGTACAGATGTAGAATTAAATTTGGCTCAACTCCCATTACCTTGGTGCCATAGGCACTCTCTTATCTCCCCTAAATTTGTATTTTGTGGCTGCAACAATTACTGGATTGTAAGGCTATATGGAAATATCAGAGCTCTATATCACGTCTATGAATCCACAAAAAGTATAAAGAGATGGTAATGCGCAAATATGGAATATAACACTGCCCCTTTTGAAGATGTTTAAAAGGAAAATCTTGAGTAGTTCTTTAATCTCCCCAGCATTTTTGGTATTGTTAAACTTTCTGTATGCGCTGTGATCCTGCTTTACACACCTCACACATTGGCTTTTCGTAGATATCTTCTTGCCACTGTGTGGCATTTGCTTGAATTGCATCTCTCTGAAGGGCCTCTAAAACCCGTTTTGGAGTTACAAACCCATATTGAGCTTCTAGTAGAGCCAGGTCAATTTTTTCTGCCTTCAGCACAGATATGACTTCATCTCGAGCCTAGAGGAAGAAAATTGTACTTTTTAGTATCCATCTAACTTACATACTACAACCAAAGATGTCATGGCTTATATCCATAGTCATTTTTCAAGGCTAGTTAAAGGATTGGACACCGACTTATAGGGTTTCCACCTTCAATGGAGAGACCTTTTTCATCCTTCTTGATCTTAAATTTGCCCAACTTTTTTTCAAAGACCATTGCCTGTCCTGTAAAGCTGTGTTCACACTGAGTTTTTTCGAATAAAGCTTCTAAAATCCTCCTCTGCTTAAAATCTGCTTGGAAAACTTTTCGTATTAATATATCTATGGAAAAATCCATTTTGCTGTTTATATGAAGATTTGTTTGAGCTTGTTTGTGTTTTTAACCTGAAGAGTTTTTGAAAAATGCCTAGTGGGGGAAAAAAAGGGCATGTTACTACTATGAAGCAGATCTTCTTCTACGAAACCACTCCTAACTAGACACTGATAAATTAAAAGGCTAAAAAGAAACTTTCAGGAAACGAACACTTCTAAAACTGCTTCAAGAACCTCTTCAAATTTACGATGAACTAATCATTTCCTGAAGCGGTTTCGGATTGAAAAACTCGTCATTTTTGAACGCCTTAAAAACGCCTATGTGAACCTAGTCTAATACCTCCTATGCAAACTTTCCTCTCTAGAAGGAGAAATACTACTCATTGGTCAATTCTAAAGTTACACATCAATACTTTTTGACCATATGAATATTATAATAAAAAATGGTCCTAGATTAATTTAATGATTTATAAGTCACCTTCAACTGTGTTTTTGTAATGGATGACACTAAAGGCCCAGTTTATTGAGACTGGCATTGCACACGCAAATCTTAATGAATGGGGTGGTGGAGTAGTATGTGCCCAATTCATTGAGGCGCACACCATTTAATGAATAAGGCCACGGACCCACTATCAGTTTTCGGTCAGTATTTCTTCTCAGGAGTGGGAGCCAAAACCAGGAGTGTGTGATAAATGCAGAATTGGTGACTTGTTTCTATTATACCTTTTCTCTGATTGTTCCTCACCTGGTTTTGGCTCCCACTCCTGAGAAAAAATACTTACCAAATACTGACCAAATACTGATAGTGGGGCCTAAGGCCCATTTTACAAGTGGCGAGTGCCTTAGCCAGAGATGTTACTGCGGTCAGGGAGTCATTAATAATACTGACATACTTAGCCATGCCCTGTCTTTCCCCAGCTCCACCTATTTTAGCAAAGCTACCCAGGACTGGTGTAAAAACACCCAAAAGTCTCAATGTTTTTTTTTCGCGCAACTTCTAATGCAAACGTTTAGTGACGTTTAAGGTGTTTTACTCCAGAATTCTTGGATAAACACCTTAATGAATCGGACCCTATGTTTTCTGAGCCCTGGGACAAATTCTAGGCCTGTGCCTTAGGCAGGGTTCACATCACATTCTGCCAAGCTTTTTAGGGGCTCTGTCGGGGCTCCTATCTGAAGTCCTGAAAAATGGGATTCAGACAGAACCTCTAACATATCCAATGTGCTCTTTCTGGCCTCCATTTCAGTGTCAACGTTTTTGAGGCAAGCACAAAAGTATGGTCGACTACTTTTTTGTGGCTGTTTCCACAAGGTAGACACTACCGAAACGGAGGCCTCAGAGAGCACACAATGACTCTCTCCACCTTGTTATAATGAAGGGCACTGTTGGGTGTTCCGTTAAGGACTTCAGACTGAGGCCTCAACTGAGCCACTAACATGTGGCCTGAATGTAATGTGAACCTAGCCTAAACCCAAAAGTCATAGAATATAAAACTGCTACTGGGAAATGACTTTACAGTGGAGAATTGGACAGACCTGACTGTAGATAGACTCTCATCCTATGTGAATTTGTATGTATATCTCGAACAACCTTGGGAAATATCAACCAGGAGCAGCTCCAAGATTTGTTGCATCAAAGAAGTCATTGGTATTTATGGATATAAACTCTCATTACATGGAGAATAAGTGCTCCAGTTTCGTTGCTCAGATCTCTTAACAATGTAAAGAGTTTGGCTATAAATTAGGCAAATCTGAAAAAATCTGGAAATGACGGTCACACTGTATCATAAAATAAGAGCTTCACTTCTCACAGGGCAGAAAATCATCTAACTGAACCTAATATTGTCCTCCCTGCCTTTGGTGGGGAGAGGATATGCATACCATTAGCATGTAATAATGACAGCACTTTTACATATAATTTATAGGATCAGCAGATGCTGGCAAGACAGAGCCATATTTATAATCCAAATATATAGTCTGTTTATTGCGTGAAGTATGATCTACGACTTACTTGTAGCTCTCCCTCCAGCACGCTAAGAAGGAACAGCAGGTCATCCCGAGAGAGGTCATCTGCCTTTCTGCTAGAGGCCTTTTGTTTCCGATCTGATTTCTGACTCCTTAGGATTGTACCCGTCTCAGAAATATAGTCTCGCTCCTTCTTTCTCGTGTTCCTTTTAATAGTATCAGTGTCCTGGTGGATTCGCTGGTAGATGTCTTCTTCTCTACAGGTCATTGTCTTGTCTGGACATTCAATGCTGTTACTTTGTGGTCGCATTTTTAGAAAGCTGCCAAAACATAAATATGAGAATTAATTGTGTGTTTTTTTTATATAAATCATATATCACATAGAGCACCAACACATTCCATAGCCCCGTACACTCATCATGAAAATGGCAATAGTGCCTTGTCTGTATATGAAAAATTAGTAACTATTTAGGATTATATAGCAGAATCCTGGATGCATCGGTCCAAAATTTTGCCATGGTTTGGCTAGGTGCACACTGCGTCTGTACACTTAGCCTACAGTATATGTCAGGAGCTTTTCTATATACTGTAACGTGTATATGCATACCATGAAGTATGCATTTCTTTAGAATGGGTCCCTATGGTGGATTGATGCCTAGGAATCCATCGATCATGACCAATCATTTTTGTTGAACAGTACTAACCAAGATATAGCTAATTTTTTTCGTTGAAAAATGCAATAGTTAAAGGGGTACTCTAGTGTATAATAACTATCACATATCCAGGATTGAATGGAGCAGCTGGTTGCACATGTACAATGCTGCTTTCTTCATAGTCTATGATACTAATGAAGATAGTGTAGCTCTGTTCTTGGCCATCAACATTACTCTGGTAGACAATGGATGGAGCAGCAATTCAATTCTTCCTTGCTATGGTATTGCAGCTTGGGGAGAGAAGGTGGCATACGTCCCCCAGTCTGGAAATCAGTGAGGGTCGTAGCGGTGGGAACCTAAACCTGCTAAACAATTATGACCTATTGAGTGGATAGAGGATAATTGTCAACTGGAATACCCCTTTAAGATCTCCTTCTATAATTCCATGGAAAGAATGCTGCAGTCCTAAAATATTATGCATGTACAGAATTGACTGGTATCATTTAATATTAGGGATTATCCTGTTAGAGGTTAATTTGCAAAGAATCAAGTTATACCCTAACCAGAAGATAAGGGATAACTTGCTGATCCCTGAGGGTCCGACTGCTAGGACCCCTGGCGATCCCAAAATCAGAGCTGTAGAATCCTCAGAATGGGACTCTGCAGCCCCATCTTGAATGGAGTGGAGGTGCATGTGCTCGGCCTCCGATACATTCTTCCCTATAGGAATGCCAAGCATAATGCTCGGCTTTTTACGGAAGGCCTGGAGAAATGAATGGAGTGGAGGCTGAGCATTTGCACTTCCACTCCACTAAGGACAGGCTTGCAGCCCTAGGGATTCCTGAGGGTCTCAGCAGTCAGACCCCCTAGCAATCGGCAAGTAATCCCTATCCTATATTTGTTGGGGTGACCATCCTTTAATGTGAGTATGAAGTCAGTTGTCTCATCACTGACAACCACTTTAACATTTCAGGTTTAGAAATTATCAGCTACCTGCAGTGGACCTGGATCCACCCCCCCCCCCCCACATTGGTGTTTCTGGGGAACTTGCAAGAGCACTTACTTAACATTAAGATTATGGATGGTCTAGATCAGGGTTCCACCAATAGGTCATGTTTTCAGGATTTCCTGAGTATTGCCCAGGTGATAATTGCTATGCCTGGACAGGCAATAATTCCTTCACATGTGTAATACTAAGGAAATCCTGAAAACATCACCTGTTGGTGGGCCTTGAGGACTGGAGTTGGGGAACACTGGTCTAGATAGTTGTTCACCCGTAGGACAACCTAGACAGTTCTGTTTGGCGTCTACATGCTTCAGGACTGCAAAGATACCACCAGTCATTACTTTAGGATAGAAAATTCATCTGGGTCGAATTATTATCCAGATTTCCCTTAATCATTCCTGACCATTTTGTGGGGTCAGTGAGCCTTCATTTTGTAACTTAATCTTCTGAAATACCCATCTTATATGTAGTTACAATTTGGAAATCTTTAAAACTGTTCATTAGTAGGTGGAGATAATGCAGAGAAATATAGGTTACATGCCGGTGTATGACACACTCCATTGTAATGCCTGTGATCATATAGACGTCTAAATCCGGAATTATCTGATAACCACTTTTTTGATTTTTGAACCTCATCTAGAATAACATAATCTTTACTATGATGTCACCGTAACAGTTCACCTCAGGACTACTGTCATTGACTCCCAGGCTCAGACGGCAATCTAACAACGGAGCATTTATAGAAGAATATTTTATGTATGAATTAACAGTCGACCACAGACCGGCATGTCCTTAAAGTGGTTTGTTAAGGCGGAGATCAAAACAATCCACTTCTGTGTGATGATGTGGAAGCGTGTCTTCGCAATGAACTCATGTCTGCCAAGTTCACCAAGGACTATCCATGGCCGTGTTTCTGGAGTTTATAAAGTGAGAGATTTGACTTGTGGCTAAAATTCATCCAGCCAATTGTCTTAATGATGTCTGTGTGTCTGCTGATATAAACTTCCCAACATTTTTTAAATTATTTCCTTGGCCATTTTGTTTCTTAGTGTATTATAGACAATACTGTCTGGGAAAATCGAGCTATATAAATAATGATGTCACAGTTGCTACAAAGTAAGAAAGTTTTTCAAAAAAGTCTTAATAGTTTATTTTTATCAATTAACAAAATGAATGACCAAAAGAGAAATCTAAATCAAATCAATAATTGATGCGACAGCCCTTTGCATTCAAAACCGCGTTTGTTTTTTCCAGGTAGGCAGGGAGGTTCATAGAACAATAGAATGATAGAGTTGGAGGGGCCCTCCAGGGTCATCGTGTCCAACCCCCTGCTCAATGCAGGATTCACTAAACCATCTCAGATAGATGTCTGTTCAGCCTCTGTTTGAAGACGTCCATTGAAGGAGAACTCACCACCTCTCGTGGCCGCCTGTTCCACTCATTGATCACTCTCACTGTCAAAAAGTCTTTTCTAATATCTAATCTGTATTTTCTCCCATTCAGTTTCATCCCATTGCTTCTAGTCTTTGTGTAATTGAGAATAAAGCTGATCCCTCTACAATGTGACAGCCCTTGACATATTTGTAGACCGCTATTAAGTCTCCTTTCAGTCTTCTCTTTTGCAAGCTAAACATTCCTAAATCCTCTAACCGTTCCTCTTAGGACATTGTTTGCAGACCGGTCACCATTTTAGTCGCTCTTCTCTGAACTTGCTCAAGTTTCTTCATGTCTTTTTTAAGATGTGGTGCCCAGAACTGGACACAGTATTCTAGATGAGGTCTGACCAAAGAGGAGTAGAGGGGGATAATTACTTCACGTGATCTAGACTGGATGCTTCTGTTAATACATCCCAGAATTGTGTTTACACTTTTTGCTGCTGCATCACACTGTTGACTCATGTTCAGTCTGTGATCTATTAGTATACCCAAGTCTTTTTCACATGTGCTGTTGCTTAGCCTTATTCCTCCCATTCTATATATGCTTTTTTTTTCATTTTTCTTGCCCAGATGTAGGACTTTACATTTCTCCTTGTTAAAAACCATTCTGTTAGTTGCTGCCCACAGTTCCAGTTTGTTTAGATTTTTTTGAATCCTCTCTCTCTTCTCTAGTATTTAGTTATCTCTCCTACCTTTGTGTTATCAGTAAATGTAATCAGTTTACCCTCGATTCCTTCATCTAAATCATTGATAAAAATGTTGAACAACACAGGGCCCAGGACAGAGCCTTGTGGTACCCCACTTTAGACATTCTTCCAACTGGATGTGCAACCATTTATGACCACTCTTTGGGTTCGATCACTAAGCCAGTTATTGATCCACCCAACAGTTGCCTTGTCCATTCCATAGTTGGTCATTTTTTCAATAAGAATGGTATGAAATACTTTGTCAAATGCTTTGCTGAAGTCAAGATATACTATATCTACTGCATTTCCCTAATCCACCCAGTCAGTGATTCTGTCATAGAAAGAAATTAAATTAGTCTGACATTACTTATTAGTTACAAACCCATGCTGGCTCTGGTTACTTACTTCATTCTTATAAAGGTACTTGCATACATGTTTTTTAATAGTATGTTCAAAGATCTTTCCTGGTATAGAAGTAAGGCTCACAAGCCTATAGCACCCTGGGTCCACCTTCTTCCCCTTTTTGAAGATATGGACAACATTTGCTCTTCTCCAGTCTTCTGGGACTTTTCCTGTTCTCCAAGAATTTTCAAACATTATGGAGAGTGGTTCAATAATTTCCTCTGGTATCTCCTTCAGTACCCTAGGATGTAATTCATCTGGATCTGGAGACTTGAATACATTTATGTTATCTAAGTATTCCCTCACTATCTCTTTGTTTGTAGATGGTGTGGATTCTTCTTTTCCTTCAATAGTACAGTGAAGATCAGTTGATGTTACATTTACTTTCTTAGAGAACACAGAAGCAAAATAGGAATTTAAAAGTTCAGTCTTCTCAGCATTATTTTTTACCACTTTACCATTTTCATCCTCTAAAATTCCTATAGCATCTTTGACTTTTCTTTTACTTTTTACTTACCCCCAAAATCCTTTCTTATTGCTTTTGACATCTCTTGCAAGCCTTAATTCATTATCAGCTTTAGCTAATCTGATGCGGGCCCTGCAGGTTCTGCAGACAGTTTTATACAACCCCTGGCAAAAATTATGGAATCACCGGGCTCGGAGGATGTTCATTCAGTTGTTTAATGTTGTTGAAAAAAAGCAGATCATAGACATGGCACAAAACTAAAGTCATTTCAAATGACAACTTTATGGCTTTAAGAAACACTAAAAGAAATCAAGATAAAAAATGTGGTACTCAGTAAGGGTAATTTTTTTCAGACCAAGCAGAGGGAAAAAATTATGGAATCACTCAATTCTGAGGAAAAAAATATGGAATCATGAAAAACAAACACACAAAAGAACACTCCAATACATCACTAGTATTTTGTTGCACCACCTCTGGCTTTAATAACAGTTTGCTGTCTCTGAGGCATGGACTTAATGAGTGACAAATAGTACTCTTCATAAATCTGGCTCCAACTTTCTCTGATTGCTGTTGCCAGATCAGCTTTGCAGGTTGGAGTTTTGTCATGGACCATTTTCTTCAACTTCCACCAAAGATTTTCAATTGGATTGAGATCCGGACTATTTGCAGGCCATGACATTGACCTTATGTGTCTTCTTTCAAGGAATGTTTTCACAGTTTTTGCTCTATGGCAGGATGCATTATCATCTTGAAAAATTATGTCATCATCCCCAAACATCCTTTCAATTGATGGGATAAGAAAACTGTCCAAAATATCAATGTAAACTTGGGCATTTATTGAAGATGTAATGACAGCCATCTCCCCAGTGCCTTGACTTGACTTGCAGCCCCATATCATCAATGACTATGGAAATTTGCATGTTCTCTTCATGCAGTCATCTTTATAAATCTCATTGGAACAGCACCAAACAAAAGTTCCAGCATCATCACCTTGCCCAATGCAGATTCGCGATTCATCACTGATTATGACTTTCATCCAGTCATCCACAGTCCACGATTGCTTTTCCTTAGCCCATTGTAACCTTGTTTTTTTTTGTTTAGGTGTTAATGATAGCTTTTATTTAGCTTTTCTGTATGTAAATCCCATTTCCTTTAGGCGGTTTCTTACAGGCCGGTCACAGACATTGACTCCAGTTTCCTCCCATTTGTTCCTCATTTGTTTTGTTGTGCATTTCCTGTTTTGGAGACATATTGCTTTAAGTTTCCGTTCTTGACGCTTTGATGTCTTCCTTGGTCTACCAGTATGTTTGCCTTTAACAACCTTCCCATGTTGTTTGTATTTGGTCCAGATTTTAGACACAGCTGACTGTGAACAACCAACATCTTTTGCAACATTGCGTGATGATTTACCTTCTTTTAAGAGTTTGATAATCCTCTCCTTTGTTTCAATTGACATCTCTCATGTTGGAGCCATGATTCATGTCAGTCCACTTGGTTCAACAGCTCTCCAAGGTGTGATCACTCCTTTTTAGATGCAGACTAACGAGCAGATCTAATTTAATGCAGGTGTTAGTTTTGGAAATTAAAATTTACAGGGTGATTCCATATTTTTTTTCCTCAGAATTGAGTGATTCCATAATTTTTTACCTCTGGTTGGTCTGAAAAAAATTACCCTTACTGAGTACCACATTTTTAATCGGGATTTATTTTAGTGTTTCTTTAAGCCCTAAAGTTGCCATTTGAAATTACTTTAGTTTTGTGCCATGTCTGTGATCTGCTTTTTTTCAACAACATTAAACAACTGAATGAACATCCTCCGAGCCCGGTGATTCCATAATTTTTGCCAGGGGTTGTATTCTTCTTTAGATATTCCTCCCTCTTTACTTTTGATATACATTTCTTTCTTCCATTTTAGCATGTGTTTAAGTTATGTGTTCATCCATCCTGGTTTCCTTAGGGCTTCCTATTGTTCCCTCTTTTAGGGATTGTTAATGATTGTGCTTTCAGAATCTAATTTTTCAAAATGTCCCATTCTTCCTGGACATTTCTGTCCATCCAGCCAGGTTGTTCCAAGTATCTTGGAGAACTAACCACAGATCTTCTGTGGATGTCGCTTGTGCAAATCCTTCTGCCTCTTCATGAACTCCCACACAGACTCAATGATGTTGAGATCAGGGCTCTATGGAGTCAATATTGTTAATGCCAGGACTCTTTGTTCTTTATACTGGAGATAGCTCTTAATGATATCGGCTGTATGTTTGGGGTCGTTGTACTGATGCAGAATAAATTTGGAGCCAATCAGACTCCTCCCTGATGGTATTGCATGATGTTTAAAGGGGTATTCCAAGATCCAATCCCAGTATGTAGTAGGTATAGGATAATGGGGTGGAAAAACAGTAAGTGCAATAGGATCTTATCTGGATTGAAATGAGAATGTGGGCAAATCTGCTCACCTGGTGAGACTGTGTAACCACAAACTTTTTGTGGAGTAAAAAAGGCTGCTGTAGACCCACGACTTGAAGAACATCAAAGGCTGGAGAAAAGTGAGTTAATTCTGTGCTGCCAGTGGATGAATGATGAACAGGGGTCAAAGATCCAGGAATGCGGGTTTATTGTCAATGCATTTCAAAGTCTCACACTTTATCAGGACAAACCACAATGATGATAACAGCCATCAGGTTTGGATATAAATAGACATAGTATTCAAATAATGGCACCCCTATTTATATCCATATCCGTTGGCTGTTATCATCATTGTAGTTTGTCCTGATGAAAGAAGTGTGAGACTTTGAAATGCATTGACAATAAACAGCTCGTGTAAAACCCCTTGAAGAGGGAGGAGGATGTAGAAGCACTGCCACATGCTGAGAAACAGAATGTTCTGCAGCTTCAAGTTATTTTTCTCACCCACCAGTGCTGGATTCACAGCCATACTTCTCAGTATAGATATATAATGTCATCCATAATACTTTTCATTGTGCTACATACAGAAAGAAGATCAGAAATCCATCTCGTTGGGTGTACTATGTATGGGAGAAATTATAGCAGTTATTTTCTACCAACTAGCTCAGAGACAACTGAAAATAAGGAATAGAGCCTGCAGAAGAAGTAAAAGGATCCAGACCACTAATTGGTTAACATAATCTAGGGGGTAACTGTTAAGCTTTCAGACAAAGGAACTGCTATGGGGCCATATAAGTAAGTGAGAATTAAATGCAGTGCTCTTATAAATGAAATGGAGATGCGCGAAAGACTAAAATAGCCAAGAATCAACTTGTCTCTGTTTCTCAGTCTGTCTTCTGCTGATGGTTTCTCAGGACAATGACCGATACCTTCCATGTAACAGCATTATTTTCAGATTCTAAAAGGATTCATTCCAATATTAGAAGATTAAAAGGGGTTGTCCCCTGTAAGGGAAAATTATAATCTCAATGAGGTAAGATTAGTTTGTCTGTCATCCACAGGACTGTCTCTACACAAGGGTTATTACCTCTATTACTCTTATTGCGGGAACTCGTGACACCTCGACCTAGTGAGTCTGAGCTTCAAGGTGGGGGCAGATGGTCATTGAAGCCAGGCTGGAAACCATAGTTCCTGGTTACTATCTGGAAGGGGGTGGTTGAAAGCATAGTATTTAAAATTCCAGGAACTTGCCCCTAAATTAGCCCACAACCCAGTCACAGACCAAGTAATTTTAATATTATTATCTAGGCTGTCCTGGAAATATGAGCCCAGGAACAGACATATAAAAAGATAGATAGATAGGTTACACAATGAAAAGGTGTTAACTTGTGAGGGTCGGCCTGTGCTGGTTGTGATCCATAACTCATTTCTCATTCCCTCAAGGAATCAGAAGAATAACTTTAGACTGAAACGTTTTAGGTATTTCTGTTATTTGTCCCTTTTTATTTTATAACTGTTTTGCATATGTGACGCTCGCAGCCCTGCCCTGGGAAGATGGGGGGTTAACTCGGGGCCGGGTCCTGTGGAAGGTGGGGTGCAGCCGTGGCCTGGACCCGTCCCATGCCCAGGGCCGTCACATTAAAAAGGATGTAACGGCTATCAGGGTTGAGTGGCTGCTATAGACTACGCCACCTGTGGTGCCTGGTGACGACCACCAGCGCTGCTGCAGTCCTCTGAGGCAGGATGTTGTGGCATCCGTCGTTGATACTACTCCCCACAGACGGAGCAGGGCCTCAGGGCAGAGGACAAGGATGGCGGGAGTCGTAGTGTAGGGTGTCTGGTGCTGCGCGGTGTGGTGCAGAAATAATGAGTCCTAAGGCCATAGGGATCGACTTCCAGGGTTGTTTACTCACGGTGGAACGTGCAGCTGCAAGGCTTCTCCCTGCTCCTCACGGAGTTCTGCGGTCACCAGGGACGGGGGTCCGACAACCTCCGAGTAATTCCAGTGCTTAATCAGGACCCCACACCAGAGTGTTCCTAAACTTCAGACTGAGTCCTCTCCTGTCTGTTTTTCTGTAGATAGGCCGAGTCTCCCTCTGGACTACGCTCAGAAACAGGGTACGGGTGGCAGCTCCGCTCCTTCCGTTACCCGGTGGGATCCTCGGGGCCTGCCGGCTTCCCTGACTAGGACGTGGAGTAGCAAGGTCGGGTGTCGGGGGCCGGTACCCCTTTTGCAGCCGGAATACCTCTGAATAGATCAGAACAGCAAGGACAGGTGGCGTATACCGCTCCGTCTGCATCCTCCCGGGATCCTTTTTGCGGTGGAGCTACACTCCTAAGCTCCGGGCCTTCTTGGTCATGGTCCTTGACCGGGTTGAGACATGTGTTAACTCGAACCTGCCCCTCGACCCAAGGCCAGGGTACGAGGGCCGTGTCTCCATCCGCTGCAGGTCCACACAAGATCCTCGTTCAGGGAGGGAGATCACAATCAAAGAACCATGAGCCCAAGATGGCTGTGTATTAAATATGACATATTAAGTGTAAACTAAATGTGAGTCCTCTACCCTCAACCACTACTTGGTTCCCCCTATTTCTTGGTTCCCCAGTCTCCCAATTCCCAGTAGGGGCAGCACACTAGTGCCTACTAGCCCCCTCTGGTGGGAGAAGTGTGGTGTTGGATGTGGAGGTGAGGTCCTGATCATTGCCCCGTTCTTACCTCGAAGGAGGGATACTACACCCCATTAAAGAGGTGCAGCATCCCTGTGGCAGTCGAACCCTCAGGGGCGCCACACATATTTATGTGTCGCTCTGTTTTTATCTTTTTGTACCTTTTTCTTGTAAGCACTACACTTTTTGTATTAAGGCTTAAAACTTTAATAAGTTTGGTCCTTGTATGCGCTAAAGAATCCATAGCCTTTCAGAGAGTGTGTGACCTTTTTTAATTGTCAGACAGTAGCAAATTTTGGGGACTCATCACCCCGTGTGTTTGATGAGTGCTGGCAGCGTGTTGTGTAGCTGGAGTGTGAGGACTGTGTCTGGGTGTGATTGATGATCACTTTTCAGCAGGGCTGTGGATTAGGAGTCGGTATAAAATGGACCGACTCAGACTCCTAAAATATATAATAAATTGGGTTCAGTAGTTCAATGCAGGATGTGCTGTAAATGTTTTCATAAGAATTTGGGAAAGTTATGAAATGTCCTATAAATGTCTGTTCTGTTCCTGATCTAAGGATCTCGGCTTTTAGTTGAAATGAATCTGTGCTGCACTTTATGTACATGCTGAGTAGTGAGGCCGTGCTGCACTTTGTGTACATTCTCAGTAGTGAGGCAGCGCTGCACTTTATGTACATGCTCAGTAGTGAGGCAGTGCTGCTCTTTATGTACATTCTCAGAAGTGAGGCAGTGCTGCACTTTATGTATATGCTGAGTAGTGAGGCAGTGCTGCACTTTATGTACACGCTCAGTAGTAAGGCGCTGCTGCACTTTATGTACATGCTCCGTAGTGAGGCAGTGCTGCACTTTATGTACACGCTCAGTAGTGAGGCAGTGCGGCACTTTATGAATATGCTCAGTAGTGAGGCAGTGCTGCACTTTATGTACACGCTCAGTAGTGAGGCAGTGCTGCACTTTATGTACATGCTCCGTAGTGAGGCAGTGCTGCACTTTATGTACACGCTCAGTAGTGAGGCAGTGCGGCACTTTATGAATATGCTCAGTAGTGAGGCAGTGCTGCACTTTATGTACACGCTCAGTAGTGAGGCAGTGCGGCACTTTATGAATATGCTCAGTAGTGAGGCAGTGCTGCACTTTATGTACACGCTCAGTAGTGAGGCAGTGCTGCACTTTATGTACATGCTCCGTAGTGAGGCAGTGCTGCACTTCATGTACATGCCGAGTAGTGAGGCAGTGCTGCACTTTATGTACATGCCGAGTAGTGAGGCAGTGCTGCACTTGATGTACATGCTCAGTAGTGAGGCAGTGCTGCACTTGATGTACATGCTCAGTAGTGAGGCAGTGCTGCACTTTATGTACATGCTGAGTAGTGAGGCAGTGCTGCTTTTTATGTACATGCTCCATAGTGAGGCAGTGCTGCACTTTATGTACATGCTCAGTAGTGAGGCGCTGCTGCACTTTATGTACATGCTCAGTAGTGAGTCAGTTCTGCACTTTATGTACATGCCGAGTAGTGAGGCAGTGCTGCACTTGATGTATATGCTCAGTAGTGAGGCAGTGCTGCACTCTATGTACATGCTCCGTAGTGAGGCAGTGCAGCACTTTATGTACATGCTCAGTAGTGAGGCAGCGCTGCACTTTATGTACATGCTCCATAGTGAGGCAGTGCTGCACTTTATGTACATGCTCAGTAGTGAGGCAGTGCTGCACTTTATGTACATGCTCAGTAGTGAGGCAGTGCTGCACTTTATGTACATGCTCAGTAGTGAGGCGCTGCTGCACTTTATGTACATGCTCAGTAGTGAGGCAGTTCTGCACTTTATGTACATGCCGAGTAGTGAGGCAGTGCTGCACTTGATGTACATGCTCAGTAGTGAGGCAGTGCTGCACTTTATGTATATGCTCAGTAGTGAGGCAGTGCTGCACTTTATGTACATTCTCAGTAGTGAGGCAGTTCTGCACTTTATGTACATGCTCCATAGTGAGGCAGTTCTGCACTTTATGTACATGCCGAGTAGTGAGGCAGTGCTGCACTTTATGTACATGCTCCATAGTGAGGCAGTGCTGCACTTTATGTACATGCTCAGTAGTGAGGCAGTTCTGCACTTTATGTACATGCTCCGTAGTGAGGCAGTGCTGCACTTTATGTACATGCTCAGTAGTGAGGCAGTGCTGCACTTTATGTACATGCTCCATAGTGAGGCAGTGCTGCACTTTATGTACATGCTCAGCAGTGAGGCAGTGCTGCACTTTATGTACATGCTCAGTAGTGAGGCAGTGCTGCACTTTATGTACATGCTCCATAGTGAGGCAGTGCTGCACTTTATGTACATGCTCCATAGTGAGGCAGCTCTGCACTTTATGTACATGCTCAGTAGTGAGGCAGTGCTGCACTTTATGTACATGCTCCATAGTGAGGCAGTGCTGCACTTTATGTACATGCTCCATAGTGAGGCAGTGCTGCACTTTATGTACATGCTCCATAGTGAGGCAGCTCTGCACTTTATGTACATGCTCAGTAGTGAGGCAGTGCTGCACTTTATGTACATGCTCAGTAGTGAGGCAGTGCTGCACTTTATGTACATGCTCAGTAGTGAGGCAGCACTGCACTTTATGTACATGCTCAGTAGTGAGGCAGCACTGCACTTTATGTACATGCTCAGTAGTGAGGCAGTGCTGCACTTTATGTACAGTACAGACCAAAAGTTTGGACACACCTTCTCATTTAAAGATTTTTCTGTATTTTCAAGACTAAGAAAATTGTACATTCACACTGAAGGCATCAAAACTATGAATTAACACATGTGAAATTATATACTTAACAAAAAAGTGTGAAACAACTGAAAATATGTCTTATATTCTAGGTTCTTCAAAGTAGCTACCTTTTGCATTGATGACTGCTTTGCACACTCTTGGCATTCTCTTGATGAGCTTCAAGAGGTAGTCACCGGAAATGGTTTTCACTTCACAGGTGTGCCCTGTCAGGTTTATTAAGTGGGATTTCTTGCCTTATAAATGGGGTTGGGACCATCAATTGTGTTGTGCAGAAGTCTGGTGGATATACAGCTGATAGTCCTACTGAATAGACTGTTAGAATTTGTATTATGGCAGGAAAAAAGCAGCTAAGTAAAGAAAAATGAGTGGCCATCATTACTTTTAGAAATGAAGGTCAGTCAGTGCGAAAAATTGGGAAAACTTTGAAAGTGTCCCCAAGTGCAGTTGCAAAAACCATCAAGCACTACAAAGAAACTTGCTCACATGAGGACTGCCCCAGGAAAGGAAGACCAAGAGTCACCTCTGCTTCTGAGGATAAGCTTATCTGAGTCACCAGCCTCAGAAATCGCAGGTTAACAGCAGTTCAGATTAGAAACCAGGTCAATGCCACACAGAGTTCTAGCAGCAGACACATCTCTACAACAACTGTTAAGAGGAGACTTTGTGCAGCAAGCCTTCATGGTAAAATAGCTGCTAGGAAACCACTGCTAAGGACAGGCAACAAGCAGAAGAGACTTGTTTGGGAAAAAGAACACAAGGAATGGACATTAGACCAGTGGAAATCTCTGCTTTGGTCTGATGAGTCCAAATTTGAGATCTTTGGTTCCAACCACCGTGTCTTTGTGCGACGCAGAAAAGGTGAACGGATGGACTCTACATGCCTGGTTCCCACCGTGAATCATGAAGGAGGAGGTGTGATGGTGTGGGGGTGCTTTGCTGGTGACACTGTTGGTGATTTATTCAAAATTGAAAGCATACTGACCCAGCATGGCTACCACAGCATCTTGCAGCGGCATGCTATTCCATCCGGTTTGCGTTTAGTTGGACTATCATTATTTTTCAACAGGACAATGGCCCCAAACACACCTCCAGGCTGTGTAAGGGCTATTTGACCAAGAACGAGAGTGATGGGGTGCTACGCCAGATGACCTGGCCTTCACAGTCACCAGACCTGAACCCAGTCGAGATGGTTTGGGGTGAGCTGTACCGCAGAGTGAAGGCAAAAGGGCCAACAAGTGCTTAGCATCTCTAGGAACTCCGTCAAGATTGTTGGAAGACCATTTCCGGTGACTACCTCTTGAAGCTCATCAAGAGAATACCAAGAGTGTGCAAAGCATTCATCAAAGCAAAAGGTGGCTACTTTGAAGAACCTAGAATATAAGACATATTTTCAGTTGTTTCACACTTTTTTGTGAAGTATATAATTCCACATGTGTTAATTCATAGTTTTGATGCCTTCAGTGTGAATGTACAATTTTCATAGTTATGAAAATACAGAAAAATCTTTAAATGTGAAGGTGTGTCCAAACTTTTGGTCTGTACTGTACATGCTCAGTAGTGAGGCAGTGCTGCACTTTATGTACATCCTCAGTAGTGAGGCAGTGCTGCACTTTATGTACATGCTCCATAGTGAGGCAGTGCTGCACTTTATGTACATCCTCAGTAGTGAGGCAGTGCTGCACTTTATGTACATGCTCCATAGTGAGGCAGTGCTGCACTTTATGTACATCCTCAGTAGTGAGGCTGTGCTGCACTTTATGTACATGCTCCATAGTGAGGCAGTGCTGCACTTTATGTACATGCTCAGTAGTGAGGCAGTGCTGCACTTTATGTACATGCTCAGTAGTGAGGCAGTGCTGCACTTTATGTACATGCTCAGTAGTGAGGCAGTGCTGCACTTTATGCACATGCTGAGTAGTGAGGTAGTGCTGCACTTTATGTACATCCTCAGTAGTGAGGCAGTTCTGCACTTTATGTACATCCTCAGTAGTGAGGCTGTGCTGCACTTTATGTACACGCTCAGTAGTGAGGCAGTGCGGCACTTTATGAATATGCTCAGTAGTGAGGCAGTGCTGCACTTTATGTACACGCTCAGTAGTGAGGCAGTGCGGCACTTTATGAATATGCTCAGTAGTGAGGCAGTGCTGCACTTTATGTACACGCTCAGTAGTGAGGCAGTGCTGCACTTTATGTACATGCTCCGTAGTGAGGCAGTGCTGCACTTCATGTACATGCCGAGTAGTGAGGCAGTGCTGCACTTTATGTACATGCCGAGTAGTGAGGCAGTGCTGCACTTGATGTACATGCTCAGTAGTGAGGCAGTGCTGCACTTGATGTACATGCTCAGTAGTGAGGCAGTGCTGCACTTTATGTACATGCTGAGTAGTGAGGCAGTGCTGCTTTTTATGTACATGCTCCATAGTGAGGCAGTGCTGCACTTTATGTACATGCTCAGTAGTGAGGCGCTGCTGCACTTTATGTACATGCTCAGTAGTGAGTCAGTTCTGCACTTTATGTACATGCCGAGTAGTGAGGCAGTGCTGCACTTGATGTATATGCTCAGTAGTGAGGCAGTGCTGCACTCTATGTACATGCTCCGTAGTGAGGCAGTGCAGCACTTTATGTACATGCTCAGTAGTGAGGCAGCGCTGCACTTTATGTACATGCTCCATAGTGAGGCAGTGCTGCACTTTATGTACATGCTCAGTAGTGAGGCAGTGCTGCACTTTATGTACATGCTCAGTAGTGAGGCAGTGCTGCACTTTATGTACATGCTCAGTAGTGAGGCGCTGCTGCACTTTATGTACATGCTCAGTAGTGAGGCAGTGCTGCACTTTATGTACAGTACAGACCAAAAGTTTGGACACACCTTCTCATTTAAAGATTTTTCTGTATTTTCAAGACTAAGAAAATTGTACATTCACACTGAAGGCATCAAAACTATGAATTAACACATGTGAAATTATATACTTAACAAAAAAGTGTGAAACAACTGAAAATATGTCTTATATTCTAGGTTCTTCAAAGTAGCTACCTTTTGCATTGATGACTGCTTTGCACACTCTTGGCATTCTCTTGATGAGCTTCAAGAGGTAGTCACCGGAAATGGTTTTCACTTCACAGGTGTGCCCTGTCAGGTTTATTAAGTGGGATTTCTTGCCTTATAAATGGGGTTGGGACCATCAATTGTGTTGTGCAGAAGTCTGGTGGATATACAGCTGATAGTCCTACTGAATAGACTGTTAGAATTTGTATTATGGCAGGAAAAAAGCAGCTAAGTAAAGAAAAATGAGTGGCCATCATTACTTTTAGAAATGAAGGTCAGTCAGTGCGAAAAATTGGGAAAACTTTGAAAGTGTCCCCAAGTGCAGTTGCAAAAACCATCAAGCACTACAAAGAAACTTGCTCACATGAGGACTGCCCCAGGAAAGGAAGACCAAGAGTCACCTCTGCTTCTGAGGATAAGCTTATCTGAGTCACCAGCCTCAGAAATCGCAGGTTAACAGCAGTTCAGATTAGAAACCAGGTCAATGCCACACAGAGTTCTAGCAGCAGACACATCTCTACAACAACTGTTAAGAGGAGACTTTGTGCAGCAAGCCTTCATGGTAAAATAGCTGCTAGGAAACCACTGCTAAGGACAGGCAACAAGCAGAAGAGACTTGTTTGGGAAAAAGAACACAAGGAATGGACATTAGACCAGTGGAAATCTCTGCTTTGGTCTGATGAGTCCAAATTTGAGATCTTTGGTTCCAACCACCGTGTCTTTGTGCGACGCAGAAAAGGTGAACGGATGGACTCTACATGCCTGGTTCCCACCGTGAATCATGAAGGAGGAGGTGTGATGGTGTGGGGGTGCTTTGCTGGTGACACTGTTGGTGATTTATTCAAAATTGAAAGCATACTGACCCAGCATGGCTACCACAGCATCTTGCAGCGGCATGCTATTCCATCCGGTTTGCGTTTAGTTGGACTATCATTATTTTTCAACAGGACAATGGCCCCAAACACACCTCCAGGCTGTGTAAGGGCTATTTGACCAAGAACGAGAGTGATGGGGTGCTACGCCAGATGACCTGGCCTTCACAGTCACCAGACCTGAACCCAGTCGAGATGGTTTGGGGTGAGCTGTACCGCAGAGTGAAGGCAAAAGGGCCAACAAGTGCTTAGCATCTCTAGGAACTCCGTCAAGATTGTTGGAAGACCATTTCCGGTGACTACCTCTTGAAGCTCATCAAGAGAATACCAAGAGTGTGCAAAGCATTCATCAAAGCAAAAGGTGGCTACTTTGAAGAACCTAGAATATAAGACATATTTTCAGTTGTTTCACACTTTTTTGTGAAGTATATAATTCCACATGTGTTAATTCATAGTTTTGATGCCTTCAGTGTGAATGTACAATTTTCATAGTTATGAAAATACAGAAAAATCTTTAAATGTGAAGGTGTGTCCAAACTTTTGGTCTGTACTGTACATGCTCAGTAGTGAGGCAGTGCTGCACTTTATGTACATCCTCAGTAGTGAGGCAGTGCTGCACTTTATGTACATGCTCCATAGTGAGGCAGTGCTGCACTTTATGTACATCCTCAGTAGTGAGGCAGTGCTGCACTTTATGTACATGCTCCATAGTGAGGCAGTGCTGCACTTTATGTACATCCTCAGTAGTGAGGCTGTGCTGCACTTTATGTACATGCTCCATAGTGAGGCAGTGCTGCACTTTATGTACATGCTCAGTAGTGAGGCAGTGCTGCACTTTATGTACATGCTCAGTAGTGAGGCAGTGCTGCACTTTATGTACATGCTCAGTAGTGAGGCAGTGCTGCACTTTATGCACATGCTGAGTAGTGAGGTAGTGCTGCACTTTATGTACATCCTCAGTAGTGAGGCAGTTCTGCACTTTATGTACATCCTCAGTAGTGAGGCTGTGCTGCACTTTATGTACATGCTCAGTAGTGAGGCAGTGCTGCACTTTATGTAAACGCTCAGTAGTGAGGCAGTGCTGCACTTTATGTACATGCTCAGTAGTGAGGCGCTGCTGCACTTTATGTATATGCTCAGTAGTGAGGCGCTGCTGCACTTTATGTATATGCTCAGTAGTGAGGCAGTGCTGCACTTTATGTTTTTGCTCAGTAGTGAGGCAGTGCTGCACTTTATGTACATGCTCAGTAGTGAGGCAGTGCTGCACTTTATGTACATGCTCAGTAGTGAGGCAGCGCTGCACTTTATGTACACGCTCAGTAGTGAGGCAGTGCTGCACTTTATGTACATGCTCAGTAGTGAGGCGCTGCTGCACTTTATGTATATGCTCAGTAGTGAGGCAGTGCTGCACTTTATGTTTATGCTCAGTAGTGAGGCAGTGCTGCACTTTATGTACATGCTGAGTAGTGAGGCAGTGCTGTTCTTTATGTACATGCTCAGTAGTGAGGCCGTGCTGCACTTTATGTTTATGCTCAGTAGTGAGGCAGTGCTGCACTTTATGTACATGCTCAGTAGTGAGGCAGTGCTGCACTTTATGTACATGCTCAGTAGTGAGGCAGCGCTGCACTTTATGTACACGCTCAGTGAGGCAGTGCTGCACTTTATGTTTATGCTCAGTAGTGAGGCAGTGCTGCACTTTATGTTTATGCTCAGTAGTGAGGCAGTGCTGCACTTTATGTACATGTTCCATAGTGAGGCAGCGCTGCTCTTTATGTTTATGCTCAGTAGTGAGGCAGTGCTGCACTTTATGTTTATGCTCAGTAGTGAGGCAGTGCTGCACTTTATGTACATGCTCATTAGTGAGGCAGTGCTGCACTTTATGTACATGCTCAGTAGTGAGGCAGTGCTGCACTTTATGTACATGCTCAGTAGTGAGGCAGCGCTGCACTTTTTGTACACGCTCAAGGTGAGGCAGTGCTGCACTTTATGTTTATGCTCAGTAGTGAGGCCGTGCTGCTCTTTATGTTTATGCTCAGTAGTGAGGCAGTGCTGCACTTTATGTTTATGCTCAGCAGTGAGGCAGTGCTGCACTTTATGTTTATGCTCAGCAGTGAGGCAGTGCTGCTCTTTATGTTTATGCTCAGCAGTGAGGCAGTGCTGCTCTTTATGTTTATGCTCAGTAGTGAGGCGGTGCTGCTCTTTATGTTTATGCTCAGCAGTGAGGCAGTGCTGCTCTTTATGTTTATGCTCAGTAGTGAGGCGGTGCTGCACTTTATGTTTATGCTCAGTAGTGAGGCAGTGCTGCACTTTATGTTTATGCTCAGTAGTGAGGCAGTGCTGCACTTTATGTACATTCTCAGAAGTGAAGCTCCTCCTACTAGTGCTGTGATTTGGCTTGCCCACTCCACAGGCCTGTTGGCATCTTATAATAGAGATTGAGTGCTGAGAAATGTATGCATGACATCCCCTTTCAGAAAAGCTTGGTCCCTGGGTGCAGTTTGTTATAAAAAATAAATAAATAAACATACTGCTCTTTTCTCGCCCTCCCCAGGGCTGGTGCTGAGTCTCCGCTGCTGCTCCCACCGTCCAGTATTTTCTGTTGTGCTGACATCACTTTGACACAATGACAGCCAATCTGTGAGCGCTTAAGCCCTGAGCGTGGCGTTACGTCTACACTTGCAGAGCCGCTGAGTTCACTGATTGGCTGTTGTGCTGCTGACAAGACGTCAGTGCCACAGCCAATACCAGACACCAGGAGCAGTGGCAGAGACTCAGGGATGGGTGAGTAAAGCTTGGTTTGTTTTTTTATAGCAAACTACACCCAAGGTTCAAGCTTTATTTGAAAGGAGACAACCTCTCTAAGGATCTCCTGAATATGTAATTCCGGATCATATAAGTGATGCTGGAACATAAGACAACATCTGGGAATTGTTTGATGTTCAGCATCATATCTACAAAAACATTTTTTTTTTCTCTTGGAGGACCCAACACCATGTGTTGCTCCATTTCCCCTGTAGGGGCGCTGCAGACTTTTTCATCACTTGCTGCTAGGTTGCTCAGCAGATCCCTGGAGGTTCTTGCGCTACGACAACCTATTATCAGCTTAGTGTCACAAATCCCAGAGAAGCCCTTTACATTTAGTTGACTTTCTTAGTACATTTTCTTCCAACTTACATCTTGAAATCAGTAAAATCATTGAGCTATTGCTTATGTTTTCTGATATTATCTGCAGAGAGGACGATGTTCCTAGCGTGAGCCTACAATTTTCCTAAGCTGCCATATAAGGTTACATTTGCTTTTTGAGCAGCGTCGTTCCATTTTTACAGGCTGCTTTGTTTGTAATTATTTGTTACTAAAACCCGGCGTACAATAATTGTATTCTTCTGCCGGCACATAACGTAGCAGTGACCTCACCAACCAAAATAACCGCTCCGCTCTAATGAGAAGCTTTTTTTTAAAGAACTTTTTACAATGTGAAGTTTTATATGATGGGGGGAGAATGGTGACAAAAGGCGGCTTGTGTGGTGGCGGTCGTCATTTTCTGCACTAATATTAATATTTGCCATCGCATCATCTTTGTATAAGATCTACTATAATTCAGCGGTCACTTTCCAGGCTGAAGCAACAGCAGGCAACTTATTGTTCCGTAGCACGAATGATTCTGCTGCGTTTCCTTTTTGTATGTAAAATGTAGGGTTAAGTCATGTGACCATGACGCCATCTATAGATAATGTTCTAAACATCCCTTTATAAGCGTGCATCTTCATGTCCCCCAGCATGTTTCAATGCAATTGTCTTGACAACAAGAAATACAAAGAACATACAGTACCTATATAAAAGCTTTGCTATGGGAACAGACATTGCCCCAGTTTGCTCATAGGTGGTGCCTATAATAAAATAATTTCAGATGCTAATGCCGCAGAGTTACTTTGAAGCTTTTATGTTGAGCGGTATTATTTTTAACATATGGAGACCGATTGTGTACATTTGTGTTGAATGTTGTCCACATTACTGATTATATGGATCACGGCTCTTCGGGACCGTGCAAGGGCCACTAGTCAATACTGTAATATACTAGTTGTCGACTAGTATTACGTTTACATTATCCACTTTGCAAATTGGCTATCCTCCAGAAGGGAGAAAACTTCTCTCATATTAGAGGTGAGCAACTCGATTTGTGATGCCTGTTCGGCACCAAGTCTGGTCCGGCCATGGCAGCCGATATTGACTTCTAAGCCCAGCATCCTGGGCACTTTGTACGTTTACTAGGCTTTGTTCAACGTCATAACATGCATTGGACCTCAACATCTCCTCCAGAAGGGAGAAAACTTGTCTCATACTGGAGATGAGCAATTCGATTCGCTCTACCCTGGTTCGGTGTCCAGTCTGGCCGCTTCTTGCTCTTACTAGGCTTCATTCAATGTCATAACATGCATTGTACATGACATCTCCTCCAGAACGGAGAAAACAAACTTGTCTCGTACTACAGATGAGCAATTTGATTCGCGTTGCCCTGGTTTGGCATCAATTCTGGTCCCCCAAGGCAGCCGATATTCACTTAACAGCCCAGCATCCTGGGCTCTTCTTCCACGGCTTTGTTAAACATCATAACCTGTATTTCACCATGACATCTTCTCCTGAAGGGAGAAAACTTGTCTCATGCTAGAGAAGAGCAACTCGTTTGATACTGCCCTGGTATGGCATCAAGTCTGGTCCGCCATGGCAGCTGATATTCACTTCTAAGCCCATCGTTGCACCACGACATCTCCTCCTGAATGGAGAGAACTTGTCTCATGCTAGAGAAGAGCAACTCGTTTCACGCTGCCCGGGTTGGTTTGGCATCAAGTCAGGTCCCCCATGGAAGCCGATATTGACTTCTAAGCCCAGCATCCTTGGCGCTTTGTGCGTTTACTAGGCTTTGTTCAATGTCATACCATGCATTGGACCACAACATCTCCTCCAGAAGGAAGAAAACTTGTCTCATACTAGAGATGAGCAATTCGATTTGCTCTACCCTGGTTTGGTGTCCGGTCTCTTCCCATCTGCGCTCTGTGCTCAACATCATTACATGACATGACCTAGTAAGTGCCAGAGGATGCCGGGCACAAAAATTAAGACTGGCTCTGTCTTAATCTCATTGGAAGGGGGTGGTTTAGGTGGAAATCCTGAAACAGTGGTCCGCATCAAGCAGAGTATAAAATGTTAACCTTGCCCTAGTCATTGGTGGGATGAGTGAAAAAGAAGATGCTTGAGGTAGATTTCGGCTTGTGTATGGACACTAGTATTTTTGATGCAGATGTTTGAAATTAATCATCATGGAATCACATTTCAATGTACCAGGGCTCTGCTACAACATTGGTTTGTGTGAAGTACTATGGTTGAGGTGTCAAGCAATATTTCCACATGTAAAACAAGGTCACATGAAATTTTGGCAAAAGACTCGTACCAGATTGATGTGCTCTAGGATTCCTACAATTTTATCAAATTTTGTAAGAAAAAGAATGCAATGTAGTATTTAAAACCTGGACAGGTAAGGGCTCATTCACACCTCAATTTTTCACGTACTAGTCCTATCCATGTTTATCACTGAAAGCCATTTGTACCTTTGTTAATTTAGGGTTCTGTTCACACGTCCATGATTTTTTGCGGTCTGTTTAAAATCACGTAGACATGTCTGATACTAATCTGAGAGCCGACTCAAATTTGACAATGGTTGCGTATATGTATGTGAGAAAATTGGACAGCACTCAGATGCCATCCAAGTGCTGTTTGTTTTTTACTGGTTGATTGTAGAAGCTTTTTCTTTTCGTACCAGGGAAAAACTGACCACACGCTGACCACACGCTGACCACACTCTGACCACACGCTGGCCACCCGCTGACCACACACTGGCCACACTCTGGCCACCCGCTGGCCACATGCTGACCACACGCTGGCCACACACTGGCTACCCGCTGGCCACCCTTTGGCACACGCTGACCACACGCTGGCCACCCGCTGGCCACCTGCTGGCCACCCTCTGGCCACCCGCTGGCCACACTCTGACCACACGCTGGCCACACGCTGGCCACACGCTGACCACACGCTGACCACACACTGGCCACCCGCTGGCCACCCACTGGCCACACTCTGGCTACCCGCTGGCCACATGCTGACCACACGCTGGCCACACACTGGCTACCCGCTGGCCACCCTTTGGCACACGCTGACCACCCGCTGGCCACCCGCTGGCCACACTCTGGCCACCCGCTGGCCACACTCTGGCTACCCGCTGGCCACACTCTGGCCACACTCTGGCCACACGCTGGCCACCCGCTGGCCACACTCTGGCCACACGCTGGCCACACACTGGCTACCCGCTGGCCACCCTTTGGCACACGCTGACCACACGCTGGCCACACTCTGGCCACACGCTGGCTACCCGCTGGCCACACTCTGGCCACACTCTGGCCACACTCTGGCCACCCGCTGGCCACCCGCATTCCACCCGCTGGCCACACTCTGACCACACGCTGGCCACACGCTGGCCACACGCTGACCACACTCTGGCCACCCGCTGGCCACCCGCTGGCCACACTCTGGCCACACGCTGGCCACCCTTTGGCACACGCTGACCACACGCTGGCCACACTCTGGCCACCCGCTGGCCACACTCTGGCCACACGCTGGCTACCCGCTGGCCACACTCTGGCCACCCGCTGGCCACACTCTGACCACACGCTGGCCACACTCTGGCCACCCGCTGGCCACACTCTGGCCACACTCTGGCCACCCGCTGGCCACCCGCTGGCCACACTCTGGCCACACGCTGACCACACTCTGACCACACTCTTGAACCGACTTTTTCATTTGAGAAAATCACTGACTTGTGCATGAGCCCTAAAACATATTGTACAACTTTGGCATTTGTTTTTTCTATAAAAAATATTCATAGCTTCCCGATCGATGAAAACCATTTTTACATGACATAATTTAAGATGTGCGCAGTTATTAAAATAAAATAAATTATTTTATTTTTGCCAAAAGTTATGTAATATAAGCAGCTAATAAATGTACTTGATTTACGCCTGAAATATTATAATACATTACCATTATTTAGGCTTCCCTTAAGACCAGATATTCTGCTATGTGGTTCATGTGAATTGTCAATCGCTTTTCTTTTAATTCTAAACTCGTATATCATCAAGCACAATATTCATGTCACTAAAATGAGTTTTCATTATTATTCTATTCTCCAGCCGGTGTGGAATCTCACAAAGACCCAGCAGATTTCTTTATCATCCTGAGTTTTATGATCTGCAATGTGTAAACTGCTGGACAGATCTCTACACTTTCTTCTAATGAATTCCTAATGTTTCTGGGAAATATTCTGATTATGGAGAAGGGAAAGCATCGGCAACAGGAGAAAATCTGTTTTAGGATAGAACTACACAGTAACATATACAGTAACTAGACCGTAACATATAGCATGAATTGAATGTATTGGGACGCTCTCAAAGCCTAAAAAAATATTTCAAGGAAAAGAATGAAGGCATACGGCTATGTTCACACATTGCGTTTTTTCAGCGTTTTTTTTTTCTGCAGCAAAACCTGATCTTTTGGCAAGAAAGAAGCTGCATAAAAAACGCTGGTTTTTGGTGCTTTTTTTGGTGTTTTTTAGGATTCCAAAGTTCAGCTTTGCTTCCACCACAGAAGCATGATCACAGGTCACCAATGCAAGACATATGTAAAACCATATTAACCAGAATTTCAAATGCAACAGTGGGGGGAGGTGAATTGTTCAGGAATAGTTTACCTAAGACACTGGCAGTGCATTGCGTTTGTATGACACGATTTACTTTCACACTATGGTCTGCCATTCAGTTGCACAGTCATTGTTCAATTTCACACCTCCCTGGGCCACAGGTATTGTTCAAGCTCACACCTAGCTCAGCCAATGTTTAGGCTGTACACATCACTAATTTAATTAAATTCTCCTAATACAAACTACCATATCAGTGACCAAGACAAGATGGTAAAATCACAAAAATAAATGTGTTTCACATACTGTTGTACTTGCTTATTTTCGCTAAAAACACAGCAAAACCTGATAGCTATGTTCACACTAGCCGTCTTTTCTGCGTTTTTTCACTACCCATTACTTCCAACGGGTGAAAAACGCTGAAAGAAGTGACATGCTCTATTTTGCAAAAAAAACACGCAAAGCACAAAATCCTGATTAAAAAAAAAAACCAAGATGTGTGCATGAGATTTCTGGACTCTCATAGACTTTGCTGGTACTCTAAAACGCCGCTGCAAATTTGCATAAAAAAATGCATGAAAAACCGCTGAAAAAAACAAGATGTGTGAACATAGCCTAATAGAGGCATGTACCAAATCTATAGCAAATAGTCACAAATTGTATTGAACAAAGAACAAAACACATTTAAAAACACCAAAAATATAATATACCAATGCTTTTATAATAAGAATGGTGCCCCTTTCCCATATATTCAAGGCGGTGGAGTTGGAGTCCTGGATTGAAAGCAAGTTGTAGGGGAACTCCAGCTTTTATATAAAAAAAAATTGTATCCATTATTAATATTGCTGAATTAATTTATTCACTTTCATAAAAATATAGACAAGTTTAGAAATGTTAGCATAAATATATTTTCTGTTCTATCTAAACCCCCAATTTATAAAAAAAAAAATAGTGACACAGAGATGTTACAATTTTACTACAGTAAATGTATTTTTACTAATTATTGGCCGCTTATGAAGGCGTCGGAGCTGATACCTCCTGAAGTGCTAAACTGGATATAATAAAGAAACTGCATAAAAAAGTCCCGTGCATGGGTGAAAACGAATATATATTGTACAACATCCCCAAAATAAAACGTAATAATGGCTCCTGGACTGGGGGGGGTGGAACAATAACCCCGCATGTATCACAGCTTACTCCGGGGTTTTGCTTGCGACTCATCTGTGATTTGGCTGTCGCGATCAACAGTTTTGGTCACTTGACTTGTCGAAGACTGACTGAGCGGATTCCCCAGGCAGCACCGCTCCATAAGCAAAATATAACTTTTTTCATCATTTTCCTATTAGATCATTCATATAATAAACTTTCAAACAATTCCAAAAATATTATATTAGCAGTAAGTGTAGAATATAGTGATAGAATTATTGTCCAGACACAACCCATGGATATATGTTGCTTTGCGTGCTGGGGTCCTGGGTTCAGATCCCACCAAGGACAACATCTGCAAGGAGTTTGTATGTTCTCCCCGTGTTCGCGTGGGTTTCCTCCGGGTTCTCCGGTTTACTCCCACACTCCAAAGACATACTGATAGGGAATGTAGATTGTGAGCCCCAATGAGGACAGAGATGATGGCGCTATATAAGCAAGAAAAGTAAGTAATCCTGACAAGTTCCATGGTGGCCCCAACTCCCTATATCAATCTGCATTAGTGGTGCAAGAAAACACCTTGAAAATTGGTACAAAAGTGCTCAAATATTTCCAAAGTTATATCGGTTTGAAGTGTGAAATTATTTTCGGTGATGGATGGTCCACATGGAGTCATATTATTGATTCCTCCATATCATGTAGTACCAAAACAATTCAATCAAACAGTATACAAAAAAACACTAATTACTATCACCATATTACACTGCTGACTTGAGGTGCCCAAATAATGGTGTCAAGTTTTCTACATATCACTACACAATTGATAAAGTATGGATGGTAGCCATATCCTGTCCAGCTTCCTTGGTTGGGATGAAGGGTTCAAGCTCTGAATGTCTAGATCATGATGACCAGGGCCAACAGCGTAACTTGGAGCTTGTGGGTCCCAATGCAAAATCTTCAACATGGCCCTTAACTATCATGGGCCCTATCTTTAATAGCATTGGGCTTTTCATATGGGACAAGAGGACCTTTTTCAGGTCCCAGGGCCCAAGTGCAACTGCAACCTCTGCACCTACTATAGCTACGCCCTTGGCCAATGCATTTCGTTCAGGTTCGTTCACCTGCATACACATAAATCTTCTCTGTTCTTTCCAGCAAATGTATCAAAATCCATAGGTTGACATGCCTCTTTTGACGTGAGGTCGTCTGTCTTCCCATTTTGCTGTGTGCTACTAGAACTGGCAAGTGGGTGCGAGCGGTGAGGTATTGTGGAGCTGCCATCCATGAGCTAACCATGTAAGACAGAGCGAGCATTGTCTGTGGAGCTTCTGTTAACATCATCTGGGACTTGTGACCGTCAGACGTGTTCATTATATGCTGTCATGCCAGGAATAAACAACTAGAAAGAGTTATGCAAGAATAACTTTGCCCTGAGTTCACATTTCCCCTTGGGAGCGATAAAACTGTTTTTGTTACCTTAATGTGTGTTTAGTTTGCTAAACATGTCGGAGAACTGGCTTGTTGGGTTATCATAAGTCAGACTGGTGGTGGTCCTCAGTCCGGAGACTTGTTTTACTCTGCACCATTTCACTCTATCCATGGATCACAAAGCTTGTTGTAGATCTGTCTTATACAGTACTAGATTAAACCAGGAACAGGCAATAATATAGGATAAGAAGCAGACCATCAAGTCTGCAGACCTAAGAAGAAACTTCTCTTAAAGGACTGGGATGATCCCATTTTTTACATAAACAGAAGCACTCGTGACCGTGGTTCATTCATTATAGGTATATGGCATTACGTTATGTTTAAAGGGAATCTGTTAGTAGTATTAAGCCTTCTAAGCCATCCCGAGTAATCCATATTTTTTTAATATGTAAATGAGCTGTTACAATTTATGGGTGGGACCTAGATCTCCCTGAGAATCAGCCTCCAGAGCTTAAAGGGGTTGTCCACTACTTTTACATTGATGCCCTATCCGTAGGATAGGGCATCAATGTATGATTGGCCGGGGTCCCGAAAGCGGCACCCCCCGCCGATCAGCTGTTATTCCCGCCGGCCGGAAGTGCTTACCTGCGGTGCTCCGCCGTCAAGTGGTAGTGGCCGCTGCGGTGTACTGCACATCTGCCTCCTATTCAACGGATAGGGCATCAATGTAATAAATTACTACTATGAGACATGTAGATGAGGAGAGCAGACTGTCAGTCATTACATGTCTCACACTGGTAACGTCCCCTTTCATTTACAATAATCTCTGGAGGCAGATTTTCAGGGAGATCTATATCCAACCCATAGTCCTGAACAGCTCATTTGCATATAAGAAAACCATTGATTTATCTGGAATAAGACATCGGATCGCAGATATTAAGGAATCATTTTATTCAGCTTCCTATGACCTACATGTCCATATAGACGGCTTAGGAGGGGTGATCCTACTGACAGATTCTCTTTAAAGTTCCTTAATTTGACAAGAAAAATTGATAACAATACAGTTTACAAAAATATGGCAGTAGCAAATTAGAAAAATAAAAAAACTCAATTAAAATACTTTGTTTTACGGAGTAAAAATTGCAAAATGGGTATAAATGTGGACATATTTGGAGTCTCCGTTTTCATATAAACTATGCAGTAAATTTATTTTTTTAATTAGGTCTGTGATAAAATTAATAAAATAATCTGTTGCTTAGCCTTTCCTGGTATAGTTGTGCATTTCTGCTGCAGATCTGATGGTTGTGTACAGGCTTCAGCAGTGACGTCCTATCAGCAGCACTGCAGCCAATCGCTGGACTTAACGGCTCGCACAGTCCACATTAGCTGAATCCAATAATTGGTTGCAGGCTGGAGACTTATAAGAATGATAGGTGAATTCTTTTTTGTTTTGTACTTCATGGCATAGTAAATTGATGAATTACGTGGGATACTAATGCTTCCTCAGGGGTTCAGCTAAGCTTCTTTGGTCGATTACTCTTTTTTTATACTTGTAAGTGAGAATAATTAGGTAATATTCAGTCTGCCTATGCCTCCATATGAAATTGAATTTATACAGAGGCCCATCCTTCTCAGTGGGTCCAAAGCGTCCTAGAGAGATTGTCCGGAGACAAGATGTAGCAGTGTGCGTGATCCATTAGTCGTTTCACCTGTTTTTTTTTAGAGACCAATTTTAAGACCTAAAAGTGATGACATGTATGATCATTCTGTACTTCCCTCCTAAGTCCTATAACAAGACATCATTTCTTTTTTATTATTTCTACATAATAAATCAAAAGAATTCTAGCTTGCGTGCAAAGGCAGCAAAAGTTTACTGTGTCCTCGGGGCTCGCTCCCTGGATCCTATTGACAAGCTCGCACCACAGCTAGTAGCTAATAAAATAATACAATGTGTAACACATTTGATATTGATCTGGGTTTCGCAGGGTATTCTAGACATTGATCTTAATCACCTGCTACAATAGCTCCAGTAATCCTAACCCTAAGCACTAAAGACCAAAAAGTCACTTTGCAGTATGTAAAATACTCCCAGAAAGCGTAACGTACCCGCTGAGATTATATTTAATGACATAAGTCATTGTAGCTCAGTGAATTAATGTAAAGCTGGTTTAATGCTTGTAAAAACTCCAGGAAATAATAGTCTTTTTTTCTCTTTTGCTCCTACAACAACAGAGCTTTTCTTCCTACCCACCTACCCATGAACAAGGAGCCTTTAGAAAAAAAAAAATCTAATTTTATCCTGGGGAATTTTACAATTCTGGAATAAGTACTCAACAAAATTGGGACTTACTATATTTCCATTCCCTCTCCCTCTGATTTTCAAGACCATGTATTACACCATGGGAATATGCATATCTTTCCAGGACAGAGGTGGATATATCATTGGTGCAACCCATGCAGCCTGGAGGATCAAAAGGTAAGGAGGGCCACTAACACCTCCAAACCAGGTGGGATTGTATTATGCATTATGATGAGCTATTGGACTCCAAAGGGCCCATATTCTGTTTTTGCACGTGGTACCCTTTTCTGTCTGTGCCCACCAGTTTTCTAGGAATAATTACTATATTCACAGCAGCTCAGGCCGGTTAATGTCCTCTTTTCCTAGGAAAGGGTCCAGGAATGCCTTCAATGAAGTCGATATACACTGCTCAAAAAAATAAAGGGAACACTCAAATAACACATCCTAGATCTGAATGAATGAAATATTCTCATTGAATACTTTGTTCTGTACAAAGTTGAATGTGCTGACAACAAAATCACACAAAAATCATCAATGGAAATCAAATTTATTAACCAATGGAGGCCTTGATTTGGAGCCACTCCCAAAATTAAAGTGGAAAAACACACTACAGGCTGATCCAACTTTGATGTAATGTCCTTAAAACAAGTCAAAATGAGGCTCAGTATTGTGTGTGGCCTCCACGTGTCTGTATAACCTCCCTACAATGCCTGGGCATGCTCCTGATGAGGTTGCTTATGGTCTCCTGTGGGAGCTCCTCCCAGACCTGGACTAAAGCATCCGCCAACTCCTGGACAGCCTGTGGTGCAACGTGACGTTGGTGGATGGAGTGAGACATGATGTCCCAGATGTGCTCAATCGGATTCAGGTCTGGGGAACGGGCGGGCCAGTCCATAGCTTCAATGCCTTCATCTTGCAGGAACTGCTGACACACTCCAGCCACGTGAGGTCTGGCATTGTCCTGCATTAGGAGGAACCCAGGGCCAACCGCAACAGCATATGGTCTCACAAGGGGTCTGAGGATCTCATCTCGGTACCTAATGGCAGTCAGGCTACCTCTGACAAGCACATGGAGTGCTGTGCTGCCCTCCAAGGAAATGCCACCCCACACCATTACTGACCCACTGCCAAACCGGTTATGCTGAAGGTTGTTGCAGGCAGCAGATCGCTCTCCACGGCGTCTCTGTCACGTCTGTCAGATGTGCTCAGTGTGAACCTGCTTTCATCTGTGAAGAGCACAGGGCGCCAGTGGCGACTTTGCAAATCCTGGTGTTCTGTGGCAAATGCCAAGAGTCCTGCACGGTGTTGGGCTGTGAGCACAACCCTCATCTGTGGACGTCGGACCCTCATACCACCCTCATGGAGTCAGTTTCTAACCGTTTGTGCAGACACATGCACATTTGTGGCCTGCTGGAGATCATTTTGCAGGGCTCTGGCAGTGCTCCTCCTGGTCCTCCTTGCACAAAGGTGGAGGTAGCGGTCCTTCTGCTGGGTTGTTGCCCTTCTACGGCCTTGCCACGTCTCCTGGTGTACTGGCCTGTCTCCTAGTAGCGCCTCCAGCCTCTGGACACTACACTGACAGACACAGCAAACCTTCTTGCCACAGCTCGCATTGATGTGCCATCCTGGATGAGCTGCACTACCTGAGCAACTTCTGTGGGTTGTAGAGTCCGTCTCCTGCAACCACGAGCGTGAAATCACAACCAACATTCAAAAGTGACCAAAACATCAGCCAGAAAGCATTGGTACTGAGATGTGGTCTGTGGTCCCCACTTGCAGAACCACTCCTTTATTGAGGGTGTCTTGATAATTGCCAATAATTTCCATCTATTGTCTATTCCATTTGCACAACAGCATGTGAAATTGATTGTCTTTCAGTGTTGCTTCCTAAGTGGACAGTTTGATTTCACAGAAGTTTGATTTACTTGGAGTTATATTCTGTTGTTTAAGTGTTCCCTTTACCTTTTTGAGCAGTGTGTATACAGTTATATGAAAAAGTTTGGGCACCCCTATTAATCTTAAGCTTAATGTTTTATAAAAATTGGTGTTTTTGCAAAAGCTATTTCAGTTTGATATATGTAATAACTGTTGGACACAGTAATGTTTCTGCCTTGAAATGAGGTTTATTGTACTAACAGAAAATGTGCAATCTGCATTCAAACAAAATTTGACAGGTGCATAAGTATGGGCACCCTTATCATTTTCTTGTTTTAAATACTCCTACCTACTTTTTACTGACTTACTAAAGCACTTTTTTGGGTTTTGTAACCTCATTGAGCTTTGAACTTCATAGCCAGGTGTATGCAATCATGAGAAAAGCTACTTAAAGTGGCCACTTGCAAGTTGTTCTCCTGTTTGAATGTCCTCTAAAGAGTGGCATCATGGGCTCCTCAAAACAACTGTCAAATGATCTGAAAACAAAGATTATTCAACATAGTTGTTCAGGGGAAGGATACAAAAAGCTGTCTCAGAGATTTAACCTGTCAGTTTCCACTGTGAGGAACATAGTAAGGAAATGGAAGAACACAGGGACAGTTCTTGTTAAGGCCAGAAGTGGCAGGCCAAGAAAAACATCAGAAAGGCAGAGAAGAAGAATGGTGAGATCAGTCAAGGACAATCCTCAGACCACCTCCAGAGAGCTGCAGCATCAACTTGCTGCAGATGGTGTCACTGTGCATCAGTCAACTATACAACGCACTTTGCACAAGGAGAAGCTGTATGGGAGAGTGATGCGAAAGAAGCCGTTTCTGCAAGCACGCCACAAACCGAGTCGGCTGAGGTATGCAAAAGCACATTTGGGGAAGCCAATTTCTTTTTGGAAGAAGGTCCTGTGGACTGATGAAACCAAGATTGAGTTGTTTGGTCATACAAAAAGGCGTTATGCATGGCGGCAAAAAAACACAGCATTCCAAGAAAAACACTTGCTACCCACAGTAAAATTTGGTGGAGGTTCCATCATGCTTTGGGGCTGTGTGGCCAATGCCGGCACCGGGAATCTTGTTAAAGTTGAGGGACGCATGGATTCCACTCAGTATCAGCAGATTCTTGACAATAATGTTCAAGAATCAGTGATAAAGTTGAAGATACGCAGGGGATGGATCTTTCAGCAAGACAATGATCCAAAACACCGCTCCAAATCTACTCAGGCATTCATGCAGAGGAACAATTACAATGTTCTGGAATGGCCATCCCAGTCCCCAGACCTGAATATCATTGAACATCTGTGTGATCATTTGAAGAGGGCTGTCCATGCTCGGCGACCATCAAACTTAACTGAACTGGAATTGTTTTGTAAAGAGCAATGGTCAAAAATACCTTCATCCAGGATCCAGGAACTCATTAAAAGCTACAGGAAGCGACTAGAGGCTGTTATTTTTGCAAAAGGAGGATCTACTAAATATTAATGTCACTTTTCTGGTGAGGTGCCCATACTTATGCACCTGTCAAATTTAGTTTGAATGCAGATTGCACATTTTCTGTTAGTACAATAAACCTCATTTCAAGGCAGAAACATTACTGTGTCCAACAGTTATTACATATATCAAACTGAAATAGCTGTTGCAAAAATTTTTTTTATAAAACATTAAGCTTAAGATTAATAGGGGTGCCCAAACTTTTTCATATAACTGTATATCCTGAAGATATATATTTGCACATATTATAAAATCACTCCTATTAGTGCCTTGCATATGGAGGTTATTAATAAGTACAGCTTTTTATGAAACAAATAAATAAATAAAAACTGTTTCAGGGCCTTCCCATTTTTTGTAACCAGCAAAGGTAAAGCAGACAGCTTTGAGCTGATATTATCAGGCTGGGAAAGTTCTTGGTTATTGGGCCCTTCCCAGCCTAAAAATAACAGCCTGTAGGTGCCCTAGAATTGGCGCATCACATGAGATGCTCCAGTTCTGGCACTTCCCGATGCCCTGGTGCGTTAGCAATTGGGGATTGGGGTTTATATCAGCTGTGTAGTGTCTGAAAACACAGCTAACATCAGCCCTGGTGCTAATTATGGAAAGGTGTCTATCAGACACCCCCATTACTAACCCAGTAATAAAAAGGAAACACACACAAAAATACTTTATTTAAATAAACACTCCCCTATACTTTCCGTGGTTCACCACTTTATTAAAAAAAATCCCACGCAGATTCGACGTAGTCCACCGAATCTGACGTGCAAAGCCTATGGAGTCTAGTTCTGATGTTCCTTAGGCTTTAGCAATAGCCACTTCCGGGTCACGCTGTGCTGTGTGAGACCCGGTGACTCTGGAGAGCGGTAACGTTACTGACTGCAAACATTTTTATAGCGTTTTTTACTGACTTCATTGAAGTCGGTGGGTACAAAAACGCTGGAAGAATTGACACACTACATATTTGAATCTGCAAGTCACAAATACGCAACGTGTGCATGACACATCAGGATTTTCATTCACTTTGTTGGCATCGGGAATCCCTTCAGGTTTTGTGACAAATCCGCACGGAAAAACCACAACAAAAACGCAGCGTGTGCACACAACCCAAAGGGGTTGTCAGCTGCTACAATATTAATGACCTATCTTAAGGATAGGACATCATTCTCAAATTGTTGGGGGTCCAACACCTGTTTTTATATTTGATGCATGCAGGATATAATCTTTGTATGGAGCCGGACAGCACGTACACTGAGTTAATGGTAGTTCTCCAGTATGGTATCTCTGCTCCCATTCATTTCAATAGGAGGTGATCTGCATTATTTGGGAATGGCCACTACTCGGCATACAGAACTGTGCTGTTTTGGCTCCATAAACGAATTACATCCTGCTGCCCCCGACATGAAAATGGCTGATTTGTGGGGTTGTCAGACCCCCAACTGTTCTAATACTGCTGACCTATCCTGAGGTTATAAATACTATATTAGTCGTCAACACCTTTAAGGTTGTATTTACATCCAATTCAACCAGTATTGATCATGACCATATTCTGGATAATTGATGAGCAGAATTCTGTGCTGATTAATTTTTTAATATCTCTCTACATTAGTCAGATTTTGTGTTTGCGTTCTCCAAAGCCCCTGCGTAGACTTAGATAATGAAAAAAACAAAACCCGTAACTTCCTAAATGCCTGCAATTACCATTAGAGGGAACCTATAAGCTTACGACATGCTGTTCTAGTTTCTCTATCCTAAAGCTAGATGTTTTAAAGTTTAAAAAATTTCACTATTATTTCCAGAGAGCATAACTTTGGAACCCAGGGGCACAAAAGAAAATGAAAATCTGTTCCATAATCAGTGGAGCAGCACCAATAGGAGGAGGTGCTCCGCTTAAATGTACAAGTCCAGTGGAAAGTCCTCTATAACATTAGTCTGAGCTGTGCTTTTTATTACAAGATCTTGTGCGTCTGTACATACAGTTATATGAAAAAGTTTGGGCACCCCTATTAATCTTATGCTTAATGTTTAATAAAAATTGGTGTTTTTGCAACAGCTATTTCAGTTTGATATATGTAATAACTGTTGGACACAGTAATGTTTCTGCCTTGAAATGAGGTTTATTGTACTAACAGAAAATGTGCAATCTGCATTCAAACAAAATTTGACAGGTGCATAAGTATGGGCACCTCACCAGAAAAGTGACATTAATATTTAGTAGATCCTCCTTTTGCAAAAATAACAGCCTCTAGTCGCTTCCTGTAGCTTTTAATGAGTTCCTGGATGAAGGTATTTTTGACCATTCCTCTTTTCAAAACAATTCCAGTTCAGTAAGGTTTGATGGTCGCCGAGCATGGACAGCCCTCTTCAAATGATCCCACAGATGTTCAATGATATTCAGGTCTGGGGACTGGGATGGCCATTCCAGAACATTGTAATTGTTCCTCTGCATGAATGCCTGAGTAGATTTGGAGCGGTGTTTTGGATCATTGTCTTGCTGAAAGATCCATCCCCTGCGTAACTTCAACTTTATCACTGATTCTTGAACATTATTGTCAAGAATCTGCTGATACTGAGTGGAATCCATGCGTCCCTCAACTTTAACAAGATTCCCGGTGCCGGCATTGGCCACACAGCCCCAAAGCATGATGGAACCTCCACCAAATTTTACTGTGGGTAGCAAGTGTTTTTCTTGGAATGCTGTGTTTTTTTGCCGCCATGCATAACGCCTTTTTGTATGACCAAACAACTCAATCTTGGTTTCATCAGTCCACAGGACCTTCTTCCAAAAAGAAATTGTCTTCTCCAAATGTGCTTTTGCATACCTCAGCCGACTCTGTTTGTGGCGTGCTTGCAGAAACGGCTTCCTTCGCATCACTCTCCCATACAGATTCTCCTTGTGCAAAGTGCGTTGTATAGTTGACTGATGCACAGTGACACCATCTGCAGCAAGTTGAGGCTGCAGCTCTCTCGAGGTAGTCTGAGGATTGTCCTTGACTGATCTCACCATTCTTCTTCTGCCTTTCTGATGTTTTTCTTGGCCTGCCACTTCTGGCCTTAACAAGAACTGTCCCTGTGTTCTTCCATTTCCTTACTATGTTCCTCACAGTGGAAACTGACAGGTTAAATCTCTGAGACAGCTTTTTGTATCCTTCCCCTGAACAACTATGTTGAATAATCTTTGTTTTCAGATCATTTGACAGTTGTTTTGAGGAGCCCATGATGCCACTCTTCACAGGAGATTCAAACAGGAGAACAACTTGCAAGTGGCCACTTTAAGTAGCTTTTCTCATGATTGCATACACCTGGCTATGAAGTTCAAAGCTCAATGAGGTTATAAAACCAAAAAAAGTGCTTTAGTAAGTCAGTAAAAAGTAGGTAGGAGTATTTAAAACAAGAAAATGATAATGGTGCCCATACTTATGCACCTGACAAATTTTGTTTGAATGCAGATTGCACATTTTCTGTTAGTATAATAAACCTCATTTCAAGGCAGAAACATTACTGTGTCCAACAGTTATTACATATATCAAACTGAAATAGCTGTTGCAAAAACACCAATTTTTATTAAACATTAACCCCTTAATAACATCTGACGTACTAATACGCGTCTGTGCCCTGGGACTTAAGAGCCAGACCCGTATTAGTACGTCATCGCGATCGCGCGCGCACACAGGCTGTGCGGGCGCGATCGCCGCCGGGTGTCAGCTGATTGTCACAGCTGACACCCGGTACTATGTGCAGGGAGCGGTCACGCACCGCTCCCAGCACATTAACCCCCGCGATGCTGCGATCGAAGTCGATCGCGGCATTGCGGGGGCAAGGGGAGGTGATCGGCGATACTCACCTCCTCTTCCGGCTTCCAGCGCAGTCTGCAAAGGCTTCCCGGGTGTTGCCATGACGACCCGATGTCGTCATGACAACATCCGGGTCACCAGAGAGCAGGAAGATTGCTTGGACATGCGCAGTGCATCTCCAAGCAATCTTCACACTGTGCACTTCTGACAGCCTTCATGGCATAGGGATGGTGCTCCATTCCTGTGCCATGCAGGCGATCAGAAAAAAAACAGTGAAAGTCCCAGAGTGGGACAAAGTAATAAAGTATATAAACTGTGTGAAAGTGGAAAAAAAAAAAAAAAAAATGTGCAAAAATATTATAAAAAAAATAAATAAATAATACACCAAAAATAAAAATATAATGTACCCATCAATAAATATTATTATAAAAAAAATAAAAAAAAAACAATAAAAGTACACATATTTGGTATCGCCGCGTCCGGAACAACCTGACCTATAAAACTGTCCCACTAGTTAACCCCTTCAGTGAACACGGTAAAAAAAAAAAAAAAAAAACCAAGCAAAAAACAATGCTTTATCACCATACCGCCAAACAAAAAGTGGAATAACACGCGATCAAAAAGACGCATATAAATAAAAATGATACCGCTGAAAACGTCATCTCGTCCCGCAAAAAACAAGCCGCCATATAGCTCCATCAGCCGAAAAATAAAAAAGTTATAGCTCTCAGAATAAAGCGATACTAAAAAATATTTTTGCTATAAAATAGCTTTTATTGTGTATAAGCGCCAAAACATAGAAAAATGATACAAATGTGGTACCGCTGTAAACGTACTGACCCGAAGAGTAAAGCTGCCTCATCAATTTTACCACACGCGGAACAGAATAAAAAAAAAAAAAAAAAACAATTCCTGAATTGTTGGTGTTTGTTTATTCTGCCTCCCAAAAATCGGAATAGAAAGCGATCAAAAAATGTCACGTGCCTGAAAATGGCACCAATAACAACGTCAAGTCATCCCGCAAAAAACGAGCCGTCACATGACTGTCTGCCAAAATCTGGAAAAATTATAGCTCTCAAAATATGGCGATGCAAAAACTAGATTTTACAAAAAATGCGTCTTTTAGTGTGTGACAGCTGTCAGTCATAAAAACCCCATATGATTCTGGCATTGCTGTAATCACACCGACCCGAAGAATAAAGTCGTCTAATCACTTATACCGCACAAGGAACGGCGTCAAAAATAAACTCTTGAGTTAGGATTGGGCTAGGGTTAGGGCTGGGTTTGGGGCTAGGGTTGTGCTGGGGCTAGGGTTGTGCTGGGGCTAGGGTTGTGCTGGGGCTAGGGTTGTGCTGGGGCTAGGGTTGTGCTGGGGCTAGGGTTGTGCTGGGGCTAGGGTTGTGCTAGGGTTAGGGCTGGGGTTGGGATTTTTTTCAAAAGTAAGAAAAAAAGATGACGATATGGCGACTAGTGTTGAGAGCAAGTGCTCGCTACCTGAGTTTGCATCGGGTGCTCTGGTATGCATTTAGTATCGTGGGTATTTGAGTGACATGCTCGAGTCTCTGCCCCATATGCTTCGCGGCCAAAAAACTTTACGGGGATTGCCTGCCATGCACGAGCGATCCCCGCATGTTTTTTTTCGGGTGTCTAATAACCGTGAAACATGCGGAGCAGGGACTCGAGCATGTCACTCGAGCACACGCTGTACATGGTGCATACCTGAGTACCCGATGCAAACTCAAGTAGCGAGCACTTGCGCTCAAGAATAATGAAAACTTATTCAATATGATGACCTAATGTAAACAAATAATGTGCCGTACCTCTGGGTTCAAAATGTTCACTATACACCTTAATAAAATCTTTGAGGGGTATAGTTTCCAAAATGGGGACACTTGTGGGGGAGCTCCACTGTTTAGGCACATCACGGGCTCTCCAAACGCGACATGGTGTCCGCTAACAAATTGAATGGAAAATCGGCTCAAATTGTTAGCGGACGCCATGTTGCGTTTGGAGAGCCCCTCTGTGCCCAAACTTTGGAGCTCCCCCACAAGTGACCCCATTTTGGAAACTAGACCCCCCAAGGCACCTTTCTAGATGCATAGTGAGCACTTGGAACCCCCAGGTGCTTCACAAATTGATTCGTAAAAATGAAAAAGTGAAAAAAAAAACACTTTTTCATTTTTATGAATCAATTTGTGAAGCACCTGGGGTTCCAAGTGCTCACTATGAATCTAGATAGGTGCCTTGGGGGGTCTAGTTTCCAAAATGGGGTCACTTGTGGGGGAGCTCCAATGTTTGGGCACACAGGGACTCTCTAAATGCAACATGGTATCCGCTAACAAATTGAATGGAAAATCGGCTCAAATTGTTAGCGGACACCACATTGCGTTTGGAGAGCCCCTCTGTGCCCAATCTTTGGAGCTCCCCCACAAGTGACCCCATTTTGGAAACTAGACCCCCCAAGGCACCTTTCTAGATGCATAGTGAGCACTTGGAACCCCCAGGTGCTTCACAAATTGATTCGTAAAAATGAAAAAGTGAAAAAAAAAACACTTTCATTTTTATGAATCAATTTGTGAAGCACCTGGGGTTCCAAGTGCTCACTATGAATCTAGATAGGTGCCTTGGGGGGTCTAGTTTCCAAAATGGGGTCACTTGTGGGGGAGCTCCAATGTTTGGGCACACAGGGACTCTCCAAATGCAACATGATATCCGCTAACAAATTGTCGGCTCAAATTGTTAGCGGATATCATGTTGCATTTGGAGAGTCCCTGTGTGCCCAAACATTGGAGCTCCTCCACAAGTGACCCCATTTTGGAAACTAGACCCCCCAAGGCACCTATCTAGATGCATAGTGAGCACTTGGAACCCCTAGGTGCTTCACAAATTAATTCGTAAAAATGAAAAAGTGTTTTTTTTTTCACTTTTTCATTATTACGAATCAATTTGTGAAGCACCTGGGGGTTCCAAGTGCTCACTATGCATCTAGAAAGGTGCCTTGGGGGGTCTAGTTTCCAAAATGGGGTCACTTGTGGGGGAGCTCCAAAGTTTGGGCACAGAGGGGCTCTCCAAACGCAATGTGGCGTCCGCTAACAATTTGAGCCGATTTTCCATTCAATTTGTTAGCGGATACCATGTTGCATTTAGAGAGTCCCTGTGTGCCCAAACATTGGAGCTCTCCCACAAGTGACCCCATTTTGGAAACTAGACCCCCCAAGGCACCTATCTAGATGCATAGTGAGCAGTTGGAACCCCCAGGTGCTTCACAAATTGATTCATAAAAATGAAAAAGTTTTTTTTTTTTCACTTTTTCATTGTTACGAATCAATTTGTGAAGCACCTGGGGGTTCCAAGTGCTCACTATGCATCTAGATAGGTGCCTTGGGGGGTCTAGTTTCCAAAATGGGGTCACTTGTGGGGGAGCTCCAATGTTTGGGCACACAGCAGCTCTCCAAACGCAACATGGTGTCGCTAACAATTTGAGCCAATTTTGCGTTAAATTTGTTAGCGGACACCATGTTGCATTTAGAGAGCCGCTGTGTGCCCAAATATTGGAGCTCCCCCACAAGTGACCCCATTTTGGAAACTAGACCACCCAAGGCACCTATCTAGATGCATAGTGAGCACTTGGAACCCTCAGGTGCTTCACAAATTGATTCATACAAATGAAAAAGTGTTTTTTTTTTCACTTTTTCATTGTTATGAATCAATTTGTGAAGCACCTGGGGGTTCCAAGTGCTCACTATGCATCTAGATAGGTGCCTTGGGGGGTCTAGTTTCCAAAATGGGGTCACTTGTGGGGGAGCTCCAATGTTTGGGCACACAGGGACTCTAAATGCAACATGGTGTCCTCTAACAAATTTAACGGAAAATCGGCTCAAATTGTTAGCGACACCATGTTGCGTTTGGAGAGCCGCTGTGTGCCCAAACATTGGAGCTCCCCCACAAGTGACCCCATTTTGGAAACTAGACCCCCCAAGGCACCTATCTAGATGCGTTGTGAGCACTTGGAACACTCAGGTGCTTCACAAATTGATTCATAAAAATGAAAAAGTGTTTTTTTTTTCACTTTTTCATTGTTACGAATCAATTTGTGAAGCACCTGGGGGTTCCAAGTGCTCACTATGCATCTAGAAAGGTGCCTTGGGGGGTCTAGTTTCCAAAATGGGGTCACTTGTGGGGGAGCTCCAAAGTTTGGGCACACATGGGCTCTCCAAACACAACATGGCGTCCGCTAATTATTCAAGCAAATTTTACAATCAAAAAGTCAAATAGCGCTCCTTCCCTTCCGAGCCCTGCCGTGCGCCCAAACAGTATTTTTTCCCCAAATATTGGGTATCTGCGTGCCCAGGGGAAATTGCACAACAAATTTTGAGGTCCATTTTTTCTTGTTACCCCTGTGAAAATAAAAAAAATTGGGTCTAAATTAACATTTTTGTGAAAAAAGTTAAATGTTCATTTTTTTCTTCCACATTCAAAAAATTCCTGTGAAGCACCTGAAGGGTTAATAAAGTTCTTGAATGTGGTTTTGAGCACCTTGAGGGGTGCAGTTTTTAGAATGGTGTCACTTTTGGGTATTTTCTGTCATAAAGACCTCTCAAAGTGACTTCAAATGTGATGTGGTCCCTAAAAAAATGGTTTTGTAAATTTTGTTGGAAAAATGAGAAATCGCTGGTCAACTTTTAACCCTTATAACTCCCTAACAAAAAAAAATTTTGGTTCCAAAATTGTGCTGATGTAAAGTAGACATGTGGGAAATGTTATTTATTAACTCTTTTGTGTGACATATCGCTCTGATTTCAGGGCTTAAAAATTCAAATTTTGAAAATTGCAAAATTTTCAAAATTTTCGCCAAATTTCCGTTTTTTTCACAAATAAACGCAAGTGATATCGAAGAAATTTTTCCACAATCATGAAGTACAATATGTCACGAAAAAACAATCTCAGAATCAGGGGGATCCGTTGAAGCGTTCGAGAGTAATTACCTCATAAAGTGACAGTGGTCAGAATTGTAAAAATTGGCCCGGTCATTAACGTGCAAACCACCCGCGGGGCTTAAGGGGTTAAGCTTAAGATTAATAGGGGTGCCCAAACTTTTTCATATAACTGTACATGTGACAATTATAATGCTACAAAGGATCTCTTAAAGGGGTGGACCGAAACACAAATTTTCAATTTAAATGCCTATCTTTTTAATGACATAATCTAATTTTTCTTTCTAATATACTGTAATTAAAAGTTCCCTAACGTTCTCTAACTGCTTTATATTTTTTACTACTTAATTTTTAATGACGCTTTGTTTGAGAATTCTCAGTGCATGCTGAGATACTCAGACGAGGCGTCATCGGTGACCTCTGTTTCAGGGCCTGGGCTAGTCCCTGCTCTATTGAGCATGTGTCAGTTGTCAATTCTGAATGATGCTCAGTAGACTGTTGTCACGTGACGTGACGTGACGTGACGTGCACAATGACCATGCGCTCTCTTGCCGGCAGCAGGGCGCACTGTCAGTGTGCGTCGTAAGTGGATTAGCCAGCATCTAGAGACCAGCGCCACCCCCATAAGGGACGTCACTTACGGGGGCAGCACCGTTGCACTGGGATTCAAAAAGGAAGTAGTAAAAAAAAATAAAAAAAAAAAGCATTTAGTGTAGTTAGGTAATGATAGGGAATTTTTAATTAAAGTGTATTAGACATTAGATTAGATTATGGCATTAAATAGATAGTGATTTCGAATAAAAATTAATTTGTGTTCGGCCCACCACTTTTAGAATGAAAATTATTAAACAGAACATCTCTCAAATCGTCCATGAAATTTTTGTGTGCAAACAAATTAGCAAAAATAAGTTTTAGAAAGTACAATCTGGACTGGAGCTTTATTCCGTTCTCGGCACACTATTCACCACTATCAGTTTAAAACGCATTAGTCCTCACATATTTTTCTTGTCGACGCAGATTAAAATATTTTTTCACATCCTACTCTCCCCATGCACACGCCAGTGCCAACAGTTAAAACCATATATTTTTCAGATTAAACCCTCTATTACTGATAGATAATGACAGAGCAGGAGCTGAAGGCACCAGTTAGTCTGCATTAGCTCATGGATTGTGGATAACTTTGTAGTCGACTATAAGATTTGTGAAATTCTACCTCTGCCTGCTGACTTTTCATCGCTTCGTGCCTGATGAATGGGTCCACTTTGCTAACTTTCTGACAGGTCACTCACAAGCTGCCTGTTGCTCCCTCCGCAGCAGCTTATTTAAAGAGCCCTGGCGTTTTATCCTATTTTGGAATCTTGGATTATGGCTGTATTATCTGGTATGATGTCATTTCTCTTAGCCAAAGATGTCTGGATTACATACAAACCTTCTTGACATTTACCAGGTGATAACCATTTTCTCCAAATTATCCTCGTATTTTCACTTGTCTGTTTTAGATTACACCTCCTGCAGCTATAAGCCACATTTGTGTGATATATGTACTGCACTTTGCATTTTCTTGTGTGTGTTTTTTGCATTCACTACAGTTTTATGAATTGGTCCTGAATGTAATATTTAATGGAAGATCTACCATTGATGGCCTATCCTTAGATTATTTGAGAAATCTGAACTCTCGAACCCCCATCCACCAACAGAACGTAGCTGTCCCATGAATTATTCACACACAAGCTCAACAGCTCATCAGTATAGTCAGGTTCACCTGGGGCTTTTACTCATCCCATATTTTCCTGCTCCAATCTTTTTTCTGTGTTTCAGTACCAATCTGTACAGATAAGCCGCTTATCTGTTTGAACAATAAGGGGAGGTGATACTCACAGGATCTCGGCAGCTTCTTCATTGTGCTCATCATGGATGGCCATGGAGGTTGGGCCACCATCAATCAAGAATTAATGTTCCATGGTTGTTTAAAGGTGAAAATAGCCAACTCACCATAGATCGGGGCTCGGAACCTCGCCACTGTCCTGGCACGCCTTGTAAATCCAAAGAAAGAATGGTCCGACTCAACAAATCAGTCTTAAAATTTCTTCAATGCTTTATTCCAAGATTTTTAAAGGGGTTATCCACTTCTAGGACAACCTCTTCTCACTCGGAATGTGACCTCCTGTGCTGGCCCATTCCAACGGTATTGGCACTCGTGTTCCCGGTGCTTATGTGAGGTTGTTATATCACGTGAGCCCAATCAGCGCCCCTCCTTTGGACGTATAAGTAATCAACAGACGAGAGTTGCGGCTGACCGCTTACCTTCTCTTGATTACTTATTCGTCCAAATGTGGGGACAGTGACGCCCTCGCTGATTGAGTGCAGGGCTCATGTGTCATAACAACCTCACGTGAGCCCTGGGGATGCAAGTGCCGATACTGCTAGAATGGCGCCGACATGGAAGATGAGTCTAAGTGTTTTTATTTTTATGGGGGAAAATGTTCAGATTGAGAAAAGGTTGCCCTAGTAGTGCATTATTTTTATGGTGGCTAGGCAAGTTAGAGGACGACTGCAAATGTTTAGGCACGTTGGCTACTCTGGATTTCAGCTCACTTGATCTTTCGTTCTTAAGAAAATGATATTTGCTGGAGTTTTGAATTATCATCGAAATTTGAGGTCGCAGTAATAGGCCCCCCTAAATATCATAGTCGAAAGGTTGTGGTTGGCACTCCATGTGGATGGTGGTGCACAGTGGTAGCATACATATCCTGACTGTAATATACCAAAGACCACTGCACTTTTTAGTTACAGAGAAGAAAATGTAATTTATTGATATGTCACATGTCATGTTTAAGGATATCATACTTTACAATATGTTTCAGACTACCTGGACCTTGATCACGGCCGGTTAGGAACAGTGTGGTGACTGCTCAGTGGAGAGGCTGACAGAAAACTGTTACCATCTCCGCTGAGCATCCACGTAACAGTCCTTGAAATATTAGCCATATTATAACATGAAGAACATGACATGCTGACACATCCATAAATGATATTAACTTCGCTGCAACAAAGGAGTGCTGTAGTTTTTTGTATATTACCCTTAAGTATCATGTGTTATATATATATTACTGTACTGGTTTACTTGGTGGAGAATGTCCTCTCAGACTGCTGTGGTGCAAAAACTGCATAGTGGAATACGTGATAAAAACGCAAGTAACCTAATTTACTTAATAGGTGCAAAAAATCTGCAACATCAAAAGCTCTTTGTGGAAATGTAGCCTTAGAATGTTTTCAAAAATAATAGTATTAATAGTTTCTTTTTATCCATTAGAAATGTAAATCAATATTTGTTGTGACCATTCCTTGCCTTCAAAACAGCATCAAAGCATCATTTCTTCTAGATACAATAGCACACAGTTTTTGAAGAAAGTCAGCAGGGAGGTTGTTCTAAACATCTTGGAGAACTAACCACAGATCTTTTGTAAATGCAGGCTTACACAAATCCTTCTGTCTCTTCATGTAATCCCATACAGACTCGATGATGTTGAGATGAAGGATAGTTGGAAGCCACCATATCATCACTTCCAGGAGTCCTTGTTCTTCTTTATACTGGGGTTGTTGTCCCGCTGCAGAAGAAATTTGGAGCGAATCAAACAACTCACTTGATGGATTAGTTTCTGCCTGTAGTTTCTGCCTGATTTTTCTCATCATTGAGTACACCATTAACCTGACCAAAGCCCCAACTCCATTTGCTGAATTGTAGCCCCAAATATGTAAGGAATCTCCACATGGGCGTACCCACCGTGGGGCAGGGTGGGGGGGCAGCTAAAAAAAGCAGGGCCGCACACCAGGGCCGGCGTTACCACCCGGGCAAATGCCGGGGCCTACTTACCTCTCCCCTTGCCTCCGCAGCAGCTCCTGCATCCTCCGCGGCTGCTGCACTGTGACGTCTCAGGTCGGAGGGCTCGGTGACGTCTTTACACCGCGCTTTCTCCTGAGCAGTCACAGCGCAGAGCGGGATGAGGCCGGCGACGCTGGAGTCCAGAGCAGCGGCAGCAGGTGAGATGTGAGGTGAGTATTTGATTTTTTTTTTTTTTTTATTGTATGGAGGCATGGGGCAGTATAAGGGAGGGGGGTGAGGTGGGGGTGTGTGACATCCTGCATGGGGCATTATAAGGGAGGGTGTGTGTGTGACATCCTGCATGGGGCATTATAAGGGAGGGGGGTGGGTGACATCCTGCATGGGGCATTATTAGGGAGGGAGGTTGTGTGACATCCTGCATGGGGCATTATAAGGGAGGGGGCGTGTGTGACATCCTGCATGGGGATATTATAAGGAAGGGGGGGTGTCATCCTGCATGGGGCATTATAAGGGGAGGTGACATCCTACATGGGGCATTATATGGGGGGGGGACAGCCTGCATGGGGCATTATGTGTGGGGAACAGCCTGCATGGAGCGTTATATGGGGGCCAGTATTCTGTATGGAGCATTATATGGGGGCCAGTATTCTGTATGGAGCATTATATGGGGGCCAGTATCCTGCATTGAGCGTTATATGGAGGCCAGTATCCTGCATGGAGCGTTATATGGGGGTCAGTATTCTGTATGGAGCGTTATATGGGGGCCAGTATTCTGTATGGAGCGTTATATGGGGGCCAGTATCCTGTATGGAGCGTTTATATGGGGACCAGTATCCTGTAGGAGGCATTTTATAGGGGCCAGTATACTGTGTGGAGTGATTCGCCGGTTTCTGAGCTATTGTGGAATTTACAATAGATATCACTCATGTAATGTAAGAAGTGAAATCTTTGCATTGTACTATATATATATATTTCTCTTCGGTATTTGTGACCATGGCTTGCACCCCCCCTAGTTTTGATCCTGGGTACGCCCATGAATCTCCACCATGCTCCACTGTTGCCTGCAGACGCTTATTATTGTCCCACTTTCCAACCTTTTGCGCCCAGTTCCTATGTTATTGTGTATAATTGAGTAATTTTGCCTTGTTTCCATGTCAAAATTATGTTTTTTGGCTGCAATTCTTCCCTTAAGACCACTTCTGGCCAGACGTTTAACAACAGTAGATGGGTGTAGCTGGTATAGGTTCCAGTCATGAGTTGATGGCACTGCTGGACATCTTTCAATTTCAAAGGGACATACGCAGGATGTGTTTTTCATCTGCTGCACTGAGTTTTCTTTGTCAGGCACTGAATCTATGGTCCTCAACATTGCCCATTTCTTGGTGTCCTCAATGCTGAGAAATGCAGGCAGATACTTAGCCATCATGTATGACCATCAGGGAGGCATCTGATGGGCTTCAAATTTACTCTACAGTAGGACAGTTACCCCAAACACACAGCCAATGTCATTAAAAACTGTCTTCAGCGTAAAAAAAGAACACCGAGTCGTGGAAGTGGTGATATGGCCCACACACAGTCCTGATCTCAACGTCATCGAGTATTTCCAGGATGAAGAGACAGAAGGATGAGCCTGTCTCCACAGAAGATCTGTGGTTAGTTCTCCAAGATGTGTGGACAACCGCTCTGCTGAGTTCCTTTACAAACTATATGGAGGTGTACCTAGAGGAACCAATGCTGTTTTGAAGGCAAAGGGTGATCACACCAAATATTGATTTGATTTAAATTTCTCTTTTGTTCATTCACTTTACATTTTGTTAAATGATACAAATGAACTATTATCACTTCTACTTTTTAAAGCATTCTTACTTTTGTAGCATTTTTTTTCCAAACCTCCCAAAAGCTTCTGCACAGCACTGTATATTTTTTATTTTCTTATTTTTTTAAGCTACCATAAATGCTTTCTGACACTAAATATATCATTTGCAGCGAAATGTAGAAAAATACAGGCTTGACCCGAAGGCAAACATGTCCATGTAAGGATGGAGGATTTGCTAAGTGTCTGACTTACAAAACATGCTCAGAACTGAAGTCTCTGGAGAATTTGTAGCGAGAGCTCAGTGATGTCAGTAGAACCAAGTCAGGAATTCTTGCCTCCTGTCGAGTTTGATATTTGTTGGATACTAAAACATCAGAAACAAAGTAATCATTTTTTTGAAAGCGCCTTTTCTTATCTGATCATTATTATGATGGAATTTTTTAAGTATTTGAAAGAAAACTGCCAGCCAATACGTTATATTAAAAAAATTTAGGTTCCATCACTTACACATGGGTTACATAATAATAGATAATTTTTAGTTCTATGCATACTCCGCAGCACTTTACAATCCATGGAGATTTGCTTTGGATTTAGTCCTCTGAAAAGGGGGAAATCTGAAGTCCTATATACTACGGATTTAAAGCGTTCAGGTTAAGTTCCCATAATGAGTTTTTGATGTTGCGTATTTGCGATGCACAAAAAACGTAGCGTTTTTTAGCTCCATCAAAGTGGATGGAATTTTATACATATCTCATGGCCATTGTCTTTTCTCTTCTGTTGCGTCAACTGACCTTTAGAAAATGTACTAAAAACGCATGTAATCTGCACATGACTGTATCATTGAAGTTTTTTTTAAGCCAAATACCGGGGAGTATCAAAAAAAAAGCTGCTTACCAAAAATAGCACCATCAAAAACGCGATAAAAAGGCATGTAAAAAAATGCACTCAAAAACGCAATGAGCAAGAAGCAAGTAACCTAATTTAGCCAATAGATGTTAGAAAATCTGCAACATTAAAAATTCACCAAATACTCATTGTGGGAATGTAGCTTCATGTTGATGTTTTATTTTTTACACATTGTGTGAATGATTATCCACTTCGCTGGTATTGTAATGCACAAATCTAGACAGAAAATCCACAGCACATCTCCTCTATATGCACATATCTTTAATATGATTGTTTTCTGTCTTTGAATTTTACTTTAAAGGGAATCTGTCAGTAGGATCAACCCTCCTAAAAGGTCTATATGGGCATGTAGGTCATAGGAAGCTGAATAAAATGATACCTTGATGTCATAGAGAAAAATTTAAATCCATAAAGACATCTCCAGAGAGGGGGAACATAAAACCCTCATATTGAACATATGGGATTAAATATAACTGGGGAAGTGAGAAAGAACTGTCACTTCAACCTCTATTGAAATAGGGACCTCCTACAACAGGAGATTTGCTCTAGGAGCCAGACGCTAAGCTTGGGATTTGTTTGTTCAGAGGCGGAGAAGTTCACTTCCAAGGCATTAGTTTCTGAGCCAGTGGTCAATGATGAATATTGGGGTTTGCATCAAACTGATATTTATAGTAGATATATTTTCGGTGTCATAGCGAGGGGACGAATATAATGCATTCTCTCAAATCACCGTAAGGCCATTCTAACCCCTCCAACTTAATATTGGTCCCATGGATGATGCTATCCATGTCATGTTTCATCTCTATAGAAAGGTAAAATCGCAACAGGAAACATGACAATATCTACCTCCTGGGACTTCCAGGGGTGAAGATATACTAAAAGTTAGGGATCTCATATAATTCTAACAAACCTAGCACATCCCACAATAATCCTCCATGTGAGCTCACCAAGGGGAGGAGTGTGGGCGTAACATTGATCTAATAAAAATGAGAGTTTGGGTGGCTGTCACTGTTCATTCTGGAAGACATAGATCGCTATGGGTTCTGTTCATTTTCCTAATCTGAGCATTCCCTCTACAAAGATAAGAGCCATTCGTGCAATATCATGTTCAGTACTTCTCTTTCGTTATTCCTGTTTATTCTATATAATTGTATATACCATATTGTTTTGTTCCCATTTGGTATCATCTTTGTATATTTTTTTATAAACACTGCCTACTTTTCCTGATTATATATATAAAATTTAATAGCTCTGTTCCTCTTGCTCTGTAAACTGCAATCCTGAAGCCACCTGTAACAGGTGTCCAATCGGCCTGTATAAACAATTGGTAGTGGCAGCTAGTAGTTCTTTTGTTATTGTGGAGTTGGCATGGACTCTGCCGGGGTATATATAATCCATGCATTAGAATCGGAGGTGTATATACCATACGCTCACTGTGCGTACCCCAATAACCGGCCTAGTAGTGGAGCCGTGGCATCGTCCATCACTTGTCAGTCAATTGAGTAATTGACCTGGCGATTGGAGGCAGCGGAGTTGCGTCTCCCTGACAAACTGGCGATAGCGATGGGAAGCTGTGCGACTACCCCGATGTGCTCCTTGACAAACTGGTGGCAGCGGTGGGATCTGTGCGACCCCTCCCTCCCCCCTCTTACCCAATGTCCTCAGTGACACTTGATATCTGCAATCCAATGTTTTATTCCAGCGAAATCCTTATTTTTCTTAATATGTAAATGCGCTGTTCAGATCTATGGGCCACACACTGATCTACATGATACTCTTCCTCCAGAGATTATGTTTAATAAAAGGGGGAGTTGTCACTGTGAGACATGTAACGAACACAGAATAGTAGAACTGAATTTTGTCTCATTACACACACGTTAGCAGTTGCAGCTCTCACAGCTCTGCTGTATTGCAGCCCTGTCTGCCTGTGAGCTGGAGGCTGAAGCTGAGAGGAACCTGCAGATGTGTCAGGTATAATCACACACAGCTCTGCAGTGAGATCAGGAGAGCAGAGAGCGGCCATCACACATCACACTGGGAACCATTACACATCACACAGGTGACTTCCCCTTTCATTTATAATAATCCCTGGAGGCAGATTCGTATGCAGATCAGTGTCCGGCCCATAGATCTTAACACCTCATTTACATATAAGAAAAATTTGGATTTGTCTGGAATAAGACATCAGATTAAAGTAAACAAGGTATCATTTTATTCCGCTTCCTATGACCTACAGTCATGGCCGAAAGTGTTGGCACCCTTGAAATGGTTCCAGAAAATGAAGTATTTCTCCCAGAAAAATTATTGCAATTACACAGGTTTTGTTGTACACATGTTTATTTCCTTTGTGTGTATTGGAACAACACAAAATAAACTGAGGAAAAAAAAAAGGCAAATTGGACATAATTTCACACAAAACCCCAAACATGGGCTGGACAAAATTGTTGGCACCTTTCTAAAATTGTAGGTAAACAACTTTGCTTCAAGCATGTGATGCTCTTTGAAACTCCTCTATGGCAGGTAACAGGTGTGGGCAATATGAAAATCACACCTGAAACCAGATAAAAAGGGGAGAAGTGGACTCGATCTTTGCATTGTGCGTCTGTGTGCCACACTAAGCATGGAGAACAGACAGAGGAGAAGAGAACTGTCTGAGGATTTGATGACCAAAATTGTTGAACAATATCAACAATCTCAAGGTCACAAGTCCATCTCCAGAGATCTTGATGTTCCTTTGTCTATGGTGTGTAACATTATCAAGAAGTTTACAACCCATGGCGCTGTAGCTAATTTCCCTGGACATGGACAGCAAAACAAAATTAATGAAAGGTTGTAACGCAGGATAGTCCGGATGGTGGATAAGCAACCCCAATCAAGTTCCAAAGAAATTCAAGGTGTCCTTCAGGCTCTGGGTGCATCAATGTCAGCACGAACTATCCATCAACAGTTGAATAAAATGAAACGCTATGGCAGTAGTCCCAGGGGGACCCTATTGCTGACCCAGAGACATAAAAAAGCTAAACTGCAGTTTTCCAAAATGTACGTGAGTAAGCCAAAATCCTTCTAGTAAAGCGTCTTGTGGACAGATGAGACCAAGATACAGCGTTTGGTAAAGCACATCATTCAATGGAATGAGGCCTACACAGAAAAGAACACTGAAACTCCACCATATTTGACTGTAGGTACTAAGATATTTAATGGTTGTTTTGCTGATACTGGGTGCCTTGACTGTGTGCAAGGCATCATGAAATCTGAAGATTACCAAAGGATTTTGGGTCACAATGTAGTGCCCAGTGTCAGAAAGCTGGGTTTGCGTCCTAGGTCATGGGTCTTCCAGCAGGACAATGACCCCAAACATACTTCAAGAAGCACCCAGAGATGGATGGAAACAAAGCGCTGGAGAGTTCTGAAGTGGTCAGCAATGAATCTAAATCCCATTAATCACCTGTGGAGAGATCTTAAAATTGCTGTTGGGAGAAGGCGCCTTCACATATCAGAGACCTGGAGCAGTTTGCAGAAGAAGAGTGGTCCAAAAATCCAACTGAGAGGTGTAAGAAGCTTGTTACTGGTTATAGGAAGCGATTGATTGAAGTTAGTTATTCCAAAGAGTGTGCAACCAAATATTAAGTGGAGGGTGCCAACAATTTTGTCGGGCCCATTTTTGGGGTTTTGTGTGAAATTATTTCCGATTTGCCTTTTTTTCCTATGTTTTTTTTGTGTTGTACTAATATACAAAAAGGAAATAAACATGTGTATAACAAAAGATGTAATTGCAATAATTTTCTAGGAGACTTCATTTTCTGCAACAATTTCAAGGGTGCCAACACTTTCGGCTATGACTGTACACTGTATGGATAAGCTCCTTCTAGTGCGATGCAAGAACTCTGTTTTGTGCTCTGAAGCCAATCAGTTTCCTTCTCTACAATATAGGAAAGGCTGCAGTTGCATCCCCCTCTCCCCCCTACACTTACTGTTTTATAGTAGGCAAATTTGAAATATCTGTGTACAAAGGGCAAGCATATTTTTATATAATTCTTACAATTGTTATATCTTACATGAGAGGTATAATATATATAGTTGTCTATTGCAATGTAAAATATGTATTGGAATTTCCAAAATCCTGGAATGATGACCAGCAGCGGTGGATCCCACAAAGTTTTCCAAACTTTCCATTTAATATTTTCTTATATTTCACATCGCTGTTTACAGCTTTTATGATTTTGCTTTTCATATTCACTTTCCTAATGGAAACATTCTGCTATTTCTCTACCTAGCGATATTTGCTAAATAAATAAATGGCGTTTCCGTTATTGCTGCGGCCGTCCACGATTGTTTTGCCTTCACGCCACTTCTGAACGTGACTTTGCCAGGAATGAACAATAATGTTTATTTTGCTCCCTGCAGAGCAAGTGGTGGCCCTTTCAAAACTCCCGTCTTGATTCTGCACAGAAACATATAGATTTTTATTATTTATGACCCAGCTTTGCATGTCACAGGCGGAATTGTAAAGCTACGAGCCTGTACAAACGAACGAAGGGCCTGGACTCCGTGCACATGAGTCTTATAGTGCAAAAAGTCATTATATTATTACACGGAAAATGGGCCTTCTAACCTTACATAGTTTATGACGGATAGCTCAAGATTGTACTGACTTGGTATCATACCAAGATGTAAAATTTACTGCAGTTTAAGAAAAATTAAGGGTAGGTAGCCTCTCAATTTCCAGACTATTACACTGGCATTTTGATTGACACGACATACTTGACACTCTGTTAAAGGGAACTTGCCACCAGGTCAAAAGTGGCCATTTTGTGCTCTTATTTCATTCTTGCTCCTCCCCTGAGTAGTCCATTTTTTGTTTCTCTTAAATCCGCCATACCTTTCCAAAGATATGAGCCTTTTTATGTAGTTCTAATTTTTATGGCCTTTCCAAGGGGGCGGGGCTTACATGATTCGGGGGGCATGGCTTTTGGATGCCCTACATAATTACCAAATGAGCAACACCCACTTGGTGAAGAGCAATAAAAATGAGGACTGAATAAAAAGGCCCATATCTCTGAAACAGTATGGTGGATTTAAAAAAAAAAACACAGAAAAAAACACATAATACATAAAATAATAAAATAAAGAGCAAACACTGGCCACTTTAAGGTGACAGGTCTTCTTTAAAAAGAAGCACCTGCTGTCAGCGGTGGATACCACACACTTGTGCTCCATTTTAACTGAAGCCGTCCTTTACACAATCCTGATGAAGGTCTGCGATTGGGACCGAAACGTCTAATTTCATCTGGATTGTACAGCATTGAATGAAAATATTCTGGAATTTATTACTCGAGTGCCAAGTTATTATATTGGAATTGTATCAAGGGATAGGAGCCTACTTGAGCACCATCACCAGAAGTGCTGTGATTTTCTACATTTATTCTTTAAAAAGAGGAGTCTGGTGGTCCATGTAGGACCTTGAGCTAAGAAAAGCCATACCTTTCAGTTTAAAATACGCTTTATATTTTAGAGAAATATCATGTTTGTATTCAAATCAGGTGCTTGGAGCAAAATGGGTGGGGCCGCTCAGTCCAGAGTACCCTTTTCATTGTTTCATCAGCTAGCTCACTGCTGTCAATCAATACAGAGCTGGCAGAGCTAAACTGGGAAACTCCCCTCTAAGGACCTGTGCTTACTTTGATATGGATTTGAAATCTGACGGCCTCCTTTTAATTGCTGATTACTGAAAGTAAAGAAGTTGTTTTTTTTAATATTTATATCTCTATGTCTCTCTCTCCCCTCTCTCCCTTCTGTCTCCCTCTCTCTCCTCTGTCTCCCTCTCTCTCCCCTCTGTCTCCCTCTCTCTCCCCTCTGTCTCCCTCTCTCTCCCCTCTGTCTCCCTCTCTCTCCTCTGTCTCCCTCTCTCTCCCTCTCCCTTCTGTCTCCCTCTCTCTCCTCTGTCTCCCTCTCTCTCCCCTCTGTCTCCCTCTCTCTCCCCTCTGTCTCCCTCTCTCTCCCCTCTGTCTCCCTCTCTCTCCCCTCTGTCTCCCTCTCTCTCCCCTCTGTCTCCCTCTCTCTCCCCTCTGTCTCCCTCTCTCTCCTCTGTCTCCCTCTCTCTCCTGTCTTCCTCTGTCTCCCTCTCTCCCCTCTGTCTCCCTCTCTCCCCTCTGTCTCCCTCTCTCCCCTCTGTCTCCCTCTCTCCCCTCTGTCTCCCTCTCTCCCTTCTGTCTCCCTCTCTCCCTTCTGTCTCCCTCTCTCTCCCTTCTGTCTCCCTCTCTCTCCCCTCTGTCTCCCTCTCTCTCCCCTCTGTCTCCCTCTCTCTCCCCTCTGTCTCCCTCTCTCTCCCCTCTGTCTCCCTCTCTCTCCCCTCTGTCTCCCTCTCTCTCCCCTCTGTCTCCGTCTCTCTCCCCTCTGTCTCCGTCTCTCTCCCCTCTGTCTCCCTCTCTCTCCCCTCTGTCTCCCTCTCTCTCCCCTCTGTCTCCGTCTCTCTCCCCTCTGTCTCCGTCTCTCTCCCCTCTGTCTCCGTCTCTCTCCCCTCTGTCTCCGTCTCTCTCCCCTCTGTCTCCGTCTCTCTCCCCTCTGTCTCCCTCTCTCTCCCCTCTGTCTCCCTCTCTCTCCCCTCTGTCTCCCTCTCTCTCCCCTCTGTCTCCCTCTCTCTCCCCTCTGTCTCCCTCTCTCTCCCCTCTGTCTCCCTCTCTCTCCCCTCTGTCTCCCTCTCTCTCCTCTGTCTCCCTCTCTCTCCTCTGTCTCCCTCTCTCTCCTCTCTCTCTCCCTCTGTCTCCCTCTGTCTCCCTCCCTTCCCTCTGTCTCCCTCTCTTCCCTCTGTCTCCCTCTCTTCCCTCTGTCTCCCTCTCTTCCCTCTGTCTCCCTCTCTTCCCTCTGTCTCCCTCTCTTCCCTTCTGTCTCCCTCTCTTCCCTTCTGTCTCCCTCTGTCTCCCTCTCTCCCCTCTGTCTCTCCTCTCTCCCCTCTGTCTCTCCTCTCTCCCCTCTGTCTCTCCTCTCTCCCCTCTGTCTCCCTCTCTCCCCTCTGTCTCCCTCTCTCTCTCTCCTATGCTCTAAACTTGGGAAATTACATTGTGAAGGGAGGGGGAGGAGGTGAGCTGTGACATCATCTATTGTGAATGGTAAATCCTGTGTTAGGCTATGTGCCCACGATGCAGAAATGATCCGGATTTTTTCCTGAGCGTTTCTGCATCTCCCTGGCAGAAAAAACACATGCGGATTGTACATGCGGATTGTACATGCGTTTTTCCTGCCAGGGACAAGCGGATGTGAAGCGTTCTTCACATGCATTTCTGCATGCGGGTTGTCAAGCTCTTTCCAAGCGATTTTAGCATCACTTGGAAAGTGCTTGTCAACTTGGTCACACTATATAAATCCATGCAAACTGCATGGATTTATATAGTATGACCGTAAAAGAATGGTAAAAATAAAAAATAAATCTATACTTACCTTCCGATGGCCCCCGGAGTCTTTATTCGATGTGTCTCGGCTTGCCGGCAGCTCGCGGTGGACTAAAGAACCTGCCGTTACATGACTAAATGACGTCAGCACAGGTCCTTGAGTCCACCGCGATCTGCCGGCAAGGGAGGACAAGCACACCGGGGGCCATCAGAAGGTGAGTATAATGTTTATTTTTTATTTTATTCTTTTTTTTACAGGTTCTATGGTACCCGGGTCCGGAGGAGAGTCTCCAGTCCTCCACACCCGGGTACCATCCGCACATTGAAACGCATGGATTCTGCATGTACAGATGTAGTGATGCGGTTCCATGCGTTCCAATGCAAGTCAATGGCGGCGAAAATGCAGCACTTCCACAAAATAATTGTTAGTGCTACGGATTTTTCCGCAATGATAATCTGCAGCGGAAATTTCTGCAGCATGTGCACAGCACATGTGGATTATCATTGGGGACCATGGCAGACCTTCTACCAAGCGTTTTTTAAGCGTTTCTGCAGCGGAATTGCCGCTGTGAAAACGCTTAAACGCATCGTGGGCACACAGCCTTACATGTCAATGTAATCCTGTCTGTGATGATAATACACAGAACAGGAGCTATGACGCTGATATAAGGCCTAGTGGCCAGAGTTAAAATTACAACATTTTTGTTTATTATATGTATTTTTGTAATATAGATAGTGATATATACAATTGAAAAAAAAAATAAATAAATAAACATTTTACATAAAAGTGTGACGTAAGCAATAGGTCATTTTCTGATGACACATTCCTTTTAATCCATTATGATTTTGCAGTAAATTGCTACTAATGGCTTCCCAGATATAATGGAGTAATGACTAGTCCTCTAATAATAATCTCTTGCTGATACAACAGTGATTTTATCAAAACAACAGCAAGAATCCCAGTAAGTGACACATCACCGGATTTAGGGTCTCTGCCCCTACATGATGCTGTTCTCAGATTAGGTGGTAAAAACCTGGTGACCAATTCCCTCTAAGTTGTATGACATATTCAGCTATACCCGGAGGTGATGGCACATGAGACCCTTAGAAGTACAAGGTCCTCACCTCTTGTGCTGCTTCGCTCCGCTGCCATGTAGCCGTAAAGGAACATGTTTAATCTATTATGTTATAGGAGGTTTATTTTTAGGCCTCGATCTTGGACAGTGTGCACATTCTTATATGATATGTCACTGACTGTTTCATATTATAGTACAATATTTATTGATTCCAACTGGATTATGTCACCCAAACCTGGGACATATTATCTGGAAGAATTTCCGATGTTAAGAGTTGATCTTTGACATCGCAGAGCATCCCCTCAGCCCAACAAGCAGGAAATTAGCCACACCATTCAGCGTTATTAATGGCACATGTGGTGCACATTATACCCTGCGAGGCTGCCCGTAGAGGCTCTACTACTAACCTACAAAGTCCTTATCTTCATCTCGGAGAATCTGCAGTATATAAGCAAAAGTATAGGGGCAACGCTCTGAACCCCTCGCCTCCGCATGCTTCATGTTGCGTTTTTCCTCCCCTTCTTTTTAGTACTATAAGTCAAAATTCAGTTTGTAAAGTAAAAAAAAAAACATTGGTTTGTGTCGCCATTTTCCGAGACACGTAATATTTTTATTTTTCCGTCGATGGAGCTTTTTTGAGGGTTTTTGTTTTTTTGCGAGACGATCTGATGTTATTATTGAGACCAATTTAATATACATACTTTATCGGGTTTTATCGCACTTTTTTTAGGGAGTTGTGATGATCAAAAACCCTCAATTCTGGCATGTTGATTTTTTTTTCTTTTTTGCAGCGTTTACTATACGTGTTAATTAATTTTAGGTTTTGATGGACCAGACTTTTACAGACAAAGAAAATACAAAGAAAAAATACTTTTGTTGTTGCCATATTTTTAATGTGGGGAAAGTGTAGGAAAACACATTTTTGTATTTTATTTTTTTATGCTTTTTGAAAGGATTTTTTTAGTCCTCCAAGGGGGTAAAAAAACAAAACATACAACACTATACCATACCATACACTGCAATACCACAGTAAAGCGATATGTAGTGAAAATCACAGAAAATCGCTAATAGGAAACTCTGCCTGTAGCTAAGCATCAAAGGAGTACCAAGGTTTTAACATACCGCCAGCTGCTATCGTAATTGTTGCCCTCTGATCGCACCCATTTTAATGCTGTTGTCAGAGATTGACAGTGTCATCTAAACGGTTAACAGCGTCATCTAAGCGGTTAACAGCAGTAATCTCAGCTACAGCCTACCTCATCTACCCCGTATGAGGAAAACTCTGCTCCTAAGCCCCCTCCACACAAGGGCACTCCAGCGCTAACAAACATATGCATCATTTTTGTGCTATTGTATTTGTGTGCTTTCAAGAACTATTTGTCAAACTAATAACAAAAAGGGCAGTTTTGCATGAAATAACTGTTGCAATTTGTTTTTTCCTCATTTTACAATTTGATAGATGCCATTTTCACTAAGGTTTAATATTGATGCATCTGTAGACATGGTAGAAACTATGAAATTACTTTAAAAAGGTTTTCCATAGACTTAAAGAGTTTTCTGATTTCAAAAAACCCCTGGACCCCAAACAGAGCTTTGCTGTCCCTCCCGGGGTCCAGCGCTGAGTCTCCGCTGCTGCCCTTGGTTGGTGTCTGCAGCGCTGAAGTCACATCGATAGCAGTGCAGCCAATAACTGAACTTGGCGGCTTTGCCTGAGTAGACCGTATGAGGCACCAATTTCACTGATTGTCTGCAGCGCTTAAGTCACGTCGATAGCAGTGCTGCTTATAACTGAACTCAGGCAGTAGAAAATTCAGCGCACACTCTTATGGTTGAAGTGGTGCAAAGTTTTTATTTGTGAAAGCAAAACAATGTATGGATGAAGAAAATTGCAACAAAATAATAACACAACGTTGCTACCCCACCAGGGTCTTTGTCACGTTGTTGTTTTAGAGAAAATAGGGGAGACCCTTAGAGAGAGAGAGTCGCAAGATTCAAGGGATGCCAGGTGGCTGCTGCACTGTCATTTCATCAGCACCTTACCATAACGACTGAGTGCACGCCAGTCCCTCTATATCTACTATAACTGAACTCAGTCGCTCTGCCAAAATAAGCAGCATGAGCTACCAAGCTCACTGATTGTCTGCAGCGCTTAAATCACATTGATGGCAGGGGAGCCTATAACTGAACTCAGCAGCTCTGCCAAAGTAGACAGCATGAGTCACTGATTTCATGGATTGGCTGTAGCGCTGTCGACGTGACATTGGCACTGCAGACAGTAATAAACATCGGGAGCAGCGGTGGAGACTCAGCGCTGGACCCGGGGATGGTGAGTAAAGAACAGTTGTTGTTTTTTTAACAAACTGCAGATGGGAGTTAGGTGTTTTCTGAATCTGGAAAATCCCTTTAAATGAAGAGTGATGAGTGTCCATCTCTCTATTTAATCTTCTCCTGGATGTGGCATGAAGTCCGACGTCTACGGCATACTCTATGGAAATGGCATAAATGCCTATAGTAGAATGTTTTGGGACTATGGGCGTAACATAATGATCATATACTTATGCCCTAGATTAGTTCATGTTTCTGAAGTTGAACTTAATGGCTCGAAGGTAGGTTCAGACCATGTGTGTTTCCCTTGATTCTAACTCAATTGAGGGCTTCCATCCATACCCCTTCCCCCCCAAAACAGGATTCAGATGTGTCCAGCTAGAGCCATTGACTTCAATTAGGCAAACACAATAAAATATGCAATTCTGGATAAAAGAGATGGCCATCGTAGCAGGTCAAATGGAGACCAGAGATGGATGTTTTTGTTGCCTATTTTAAGTCAATGGCTTAGTTGAGGAGGGCACTTCTAGATCCCATGATGACCTGAATGGTGATTACCTGAATGGTGATGACCTGATGACCTGAATGGTGATGACCTGCATACCAGATGCTACCTTTAAGAAAATATGGCGCTGTTCCTGGAGGAAAAAAAGAGAGCTTTGTTTTTGGCTAATCTCATGCAATCATACAATTAAAGAAAGCATCTCCATGACTTATATTAGTGATCATATTTTAAGTGGAATCGCCCTTCAATTCAAAATTGTTTCTATCCATGGTGGAAAGGGGGGTAAGCAAAAAGTGCCAAAAAAATCCAGCATGGCCGATTATATCTATGTCACTTTAAACAATAGGAACAATTGTGAATTCTATGTGATATGGGGCTGCGGTGTAATATGTATCGGCAGCTTATGCTGAGCTGCGGTTTCCTCTGCTGATATTATATAGACTGTAGTCTCCGCTCATCAGTCGCCATATCAGACTCCATCTGTTTTTGATTGATACAAGGCACACAGAAGGAATAAAGAGCCGTCACGGTTTTTACAAATTGTATTTGGCCGTATACGAGTATGGCAATAACCATGTCTCTTCACCAAGGTTGCATAAAGTCTACGGGAATTAAATCCCCATGGCATAATTAATTTCAGTGCAGTCTCCAGGAATAAAACGCCAGTGGTTTACTTGATGACCTCATTACATGCCATCCCCTGGAATTGATGTGAGAACAGGTGGCAGCTCTATTGGAGTAAGGGGCATAACCTGATACCCTGAAAATTACAGTATTGTACATTAACAACTTTGTGCATGGCATTACGTCATCAACACTTGGGACTCGTTAATGAGGAGACATATTGCACTTGTTTACGCTGTTATGAGGTGTGTAAGGTGACTGGGACGACCCTTTCTAGCATTTACTGAGTCATGTACCAAAGAATCGACTCCGTGGAGGTAAGTGAATAGGTAAGTTCCAGCTCCTTGAGCTTGCATTATATCTCCTTGGTGCAGGAGCAGACCCAATTTTTCCTACGGGGTCCCCTATTCTCCATAAATAATAAGGCCCCTTTCACACATCTGATTGTCTTGTACGTCTTCTGTCTTTGTTTTTCACTAACAGAACACATTCCCAACTTTTTTTTTGTTACCAAGTTTCCGCTAAAAAAATCCCCCAAAAAACGTGTTCAATTTTCATCCAAGCCACGGATCAAACTTAGCCATGCAAGTCTATTGGTCAGTGAAAAACTTGGACAACATACTCATGGCATCCTAGTTGCATCCCATTGCTGTCCATTTTTCGCTGACTGTTTTGAAGCTTGAGAAACCCACATCAGTTTTTTTTCGTCTACAAGAAAACCTGATAAAACTCTATTAAAACTGACCAAACACTGATGAGAATCTGATCCAGCTCTTTGCTAAAAATCATTTTGGTTTTTCACATGTGCAAAAAGAAAAAAAATGAGTGTGTGAAATCGTGCTAATTTCTACCACTGTTACTTCTCTTGCTCCTAAGTCACAGTATAGTTAAAGGGAATTTTATTATTTTTTTAATTATCCTCCAGGTATTGCAAAGTTACTTTATGACCTTATATTGCTTTCTTCTCTCCCAAACACTATGTTGCAGTGCTGTTTCAATGCTCAGTTTATGCTCCTTTATATACTTCTTCTAATTGCTGCTCAGCTAAGATCTGTACACTATATGTTCATCTCCTCTATTGAATCTTCACTCACTTTTCAAAAAAAGATGGGTAGGATGGGTGTAATCGCCAAAGGTTTGCACAACTATGGCATATGCAAAAAAATGTTAATACATTTCAAACTGTTTTACTCCAGAATTCTGGAAAAAACTGTGATAAATCAGGGCCTCTGAGTGCTTAGTTTGCACACATTGTACGAAGAGAGCAATCACTGTAGAAGGACATCATGGTCGGAAGAATAGAAGGAACAAGGCAAAGAGGAAGACCAGTAACCTGATGGTTTGATACTATCAATATATGCTCCGTTTTTCTTATGTTTATGCTCCTTTAGAACCGGCTTCTAAGGCTATGTGCCCACGTTGCATTTATGAAGCAGAAAATTTCTGCTGCACAAATGCAAGTCCTCTCCCGGAAAAACGCATGCGGAATTCCGCACGCGTTTATCGCGCATTTTTCGCGCGTTTATCACGCGTTTTCCACATGCGGAATTGCCTTGCGTTTTTTATGCATTGGACAAAGGCAATTCCGCTTGCGGAAACGCAAAATTAAATGACATGCTGCGGATTTTTGAACGCGGCATAAACGCTGCGGAAAAATCCGCAGCATGTGCATAGAACTTGCGGAATCCCATTGGGGAACATGGGGTGCGGATATACATGCGTTTTTCAAGCGTTTACGCTGCGGAAATTCCGCAGCATATACGCTTGAAAAATGCTACGTGGGTGTAGCACCCTGAGGATCCGGCTGCTACAGGGGTATTGCACCTCAGCCAGAGGTGTGATATTCCACTCCCGGGTAAGGAAGGAGTGTGGAACTGAGCTCAGATAGACTGCATGCACTACATACATCCCATTTCCGGGGAGCAGGCCGACGGCACTCCCACTTAGAAATGTGCAGGTGCGACCGAGCCTGTTCCTGGCTGGAGTGGGAGGGGGGAGGAACATCCCATGTAGTGTAGGGGCAGATAGGGGGAGCAGTCTGGGTAGTGATAGGAGCTCATTGGGTGCTGGTCACCTGAGCTCACACATAGAGGGATATATAAGGAGGGCACCAACTTAGATCAGGGTCAGACGCAGAGGAGCCTGTCAGACGCAGAGAGTCAGTCAGTGCAGAGGACAAGTCAGCAGGAGAGGAGGAGTGGAAGCTGGCAGAGGAGCAGCTGAAAGAAAGAGAGGCCCTGAAGAGAGAGAGTGGAGTGAAGAAAGACCCAGAGGGAGACAAAGAAGGGACCCAAGAACCCAAATTAGAGCACCGGGTGAGGAGTCAGCAAGAGGGTACCGGAACCCAAGCTGGTGGGGGTAAAGACATTCCCCAGCCAGAGACCGGAGACCGTGGGCAGTGTCTGTCACGGTCACCCACTACATTCACCCTGAAGGCACACCACAGGAAGGGTCAGGGAACCTAAGGCCAAAGGTTGCCCAACAGAAGGCCCGAGGGAGCTGGACTTAGGTGAATCACTGGTGGGGACGGCTGAAGAAAGGACAGAGGGGGAGCTCAGGGCCACGCTCCGGACTTGTTTGGGGGTTGGCCGGATCCAGGACCTGGTGGACGCAGCACGGCTCGGGTGGTCACTTGGAGCTAGAGTGACCAGGAACATCAGCAGTGAGTAAAACCCTTAACTGCACAACCCGACTCTGTCTTCCTTTATCATCTATGCTGCACCACCACAACCCCCATCCTCTGCGCCTGTCCCCTCTGAGGCTATACCCCTCCCGTTGGGGGTTATCCCACCAAGCTGCACATCCACCATCAGCCTCAGCGGACCCTGCTGCAGCGGCGGCCACAGTGACCGCATTACAACGGGTGGCGTAGTCGACACAAAAAGAACTCTAATAACATCAGTAAGGACTGCCACATAACACTTAGCTTGACGCCCTGGGCACGGGACCGGGTCACAGCCGCTCGGAGACTACAACCCCCCCCATCTGATCCGGTGCCGGGTATTCCCCTCAAAAAGGAATATGTCCCAGGGGGCGCGTCAACTTTGGCGTAGTCGGCAGGATTACGTGCCCGCAACACCCGGGTACTGCGTGCCTGAAGAAAAGTGCAAGTTTACCTCAGAAAGAAGACTCCTGCCGGTTCCGGAGGGTCCACGCCATCGGACTCCATCACCAGTCGTTTCCCGCCGATTGTCCGCCATTTCCAGCTTGTTCCCGCCATCTGCAGAGTTTCCCGCCACTGGGAAGCGATTCCCGCCAAAACCGCAGATTTCCCGCCTTGGAAGAGCAGCGGACGCCATTATGGGCGTGCCAAAGGAGGGCAAGAGGCCACCTCCCATCGTGGGCCGGGACAGAAAATGGCGCCAAAAGTGGAAACCGCCCCCACCAACAGAGACTGTGATGCTGGAGGTGTCAGTCAGCGTGAAAGAACTACCCCTGGAGCTGACAGTCACCGAGTTGCCCCGGGACCGCCCTCGAAGTGGGAGGAGACGAAAGAAAAGAGCAAAGATGGGTGTCGCTTGGAGCAGTCTAGAACGAGCGCACCCGGAGGCGAGGTGTCCAGAGCAAGAGCACCCGGAGTCGAGGAGAGAAAGAGTAGACCCGGGAATGGAGCGGCAGCAGTGCAGCACCGGCCCGCTGGCCAGGAGCCTGCAAAAGGAAGAAAGAGGAGAGCAGAGCAGCACCGGCCCGCTGGCCAGGAGCCTGCCGGAAGAAGAGCAGAGCAGCACCGACCCGATGGTCAGGAGCCTGCTAGAGTCAACAACCCCGCTAGGCTTAGCGGAGATCCTGGCGCAGCTTCCCCGAGATCGGGAGTGCGCGCGGAGTGCCCTGGAGGGCCTCGCGGGAAGGATGGCCCGAGTGCAGAGGGAGATCCTGGCGGAGTGGGGCCGGGAGATGGCCCAGCAAGCTGGAACCCGTCCACGGAACCCGCTCCCTTGGAAGAAGACACCGACTACCTCTGCGGATGACGCGGGAGGACCCAAGGCCGGAGACGGCGCAGAAGAGGGAGCGAGACGCATGGCAGCAGGTAAGGGGGATGCCTATACCCCATACCGGAAGACCACTTACCTGCCCCAGCTCCCCGTCGCAGAGCCCGAAAGTCCCCCTGCCGTACCCGAGACCGCCATGACACCGCCACCGACTAGGCCCCGACCGGAAGCCGCCGTCGCGACCCCAGTGACGTCACGCGTCGTGACCCGGAGCGTGGCGAAGGAAGGGAAGCCTCCGGCCTGGTCGCAAGGCCTAGCGTTTCCGGGCGCCGCATCCCCAGCAGAGCCATCTACCTCCGCGGAGCCTCCGGCCTGGTCGCAAGGCCAGGTGGCCCAGGGTGCCGCCGTGTTAACAGTTCCATTTACCTTCCAGATGCCCCAGGCCTGGCCGCAAGGCCTGGGCAACCTGGGCGCCCCCATCATCGCGCCCGCACCCGTAACATCAAGGGTGCCAAATCTGGGAGAGGACCCCTTCAGCCAGCTAGCGTGGCCGGACGGGCGGCCCTTCATCTGGCCCGAAGAATTCTTGGAACTGGAGCGACAAAAGAAGTTAGGTCCCCTGTGTGAGCCCCTGATCCCGGCTCCAAAGCCCGTGACTCGGGTCTCGCCTCCACTAGAAGAAGCCCAATTTGTGTGGGACCCCACGGGAGAAGATTTGATGGGGTTCACCGGAGAGACTCGGGCAGCTGCAGCTGAACGCACAGAGTGTTGCCGTCAACAGCTGGCCGAGTTTAAGAGAGAACGGGAGGAGAGGCGGGTCAGAGAGCAATGGGCCCGGACCCGCAGCGCGGAGCAAAAGAGTCGGACCAGAAGGGACCCCTATGCAGCAGATCGTCCCCGTACCATCGGGACGGTAATAAAGTTTAATGCGCAGCATGGGTGGGGCTTCATAAAGGACCGGAACACCATGGGTGACGTCTTCGTTACCCGACGGGATGTCGAGTCCCACCTGCCAGAGGGTCACAAAGGCCGTGACCTCTACGTCGGTGACGAGGTAACGTTCACCCGGCACAAGTGTGCCAAGGGACCTTACGCCCTCCACGTGCATCGCCTGACAGAGGAGGAGTTGCGGTGTAGGGAGGAGGAGCCAGAAGACCCGGACGGGTTCAAGGCTAGAAGGTACTATGACTGAGATAGTACAAAGGACTGTATATAGTTACCTGTCGGGGTACCCAAGTAACCGTGGCTGCTTTAAAGTTTAGTCCCCGTAGGGACCAGTGAACAGTTTAACCCGTGTGTCCCCTACCCAAACCAGGCTGAGGACTGTGAGCAGCCATCCCTTTACTTGGCCGGGGACTGAGAACGGCCAAACTCCCCTGTACATAGTTGCGCTTTCTAAGGCGCCCCCTACTGGTTTTATGAGAAACTGCTTTTCGGTCGCACTTTACCTGGTCACGAGTTTCACGGTGACCAGAGGAGGAAGAGAGAAAGAGACGACGAGAATGTTATTTATATAAATATATCTACTGTTTTATATAATGTTTTATATGTTTTATATGTTTATATAAAAAAAAAAAAAATTTTGTATGTTATGGTGTTTTATGTCTTTACAGCCCGAGGACGTGCTGTGATTTGCCAGGGGGGAATGTAGCACCCTGAGGATCCGGCTGCTACAGGGGTATTGCACCTCAGCCAGAGGTGTGATATTCCACTCCCGGGTAAGGAAGGAGTGTGGAACTGAGCTCAGATAGACTGCATGCACTACATACATCCCATTTCCGGGGAGCAGGCCGACGGCACTCCCACTTAGAAATGTGCAGGTGCGACCGAGCCTGTTCCTGGCTGGAGTGGGAGGGGGGAGGAACATCCCATGTAGTGTAGGGGCAGATAGGGGGAGCAGTCTGGGTAGTGATAGGAGCTCATTGGGTGCTGGTCACCTGAGCTCACACATAGAGGGATATATAAGGAGGGCACCAACTTAGATCAGGGTCAGACGCAGAGGAGCCTGTCAGACGCAGAGAGTCAGTCAGTGCAGAGGACAAGTCAGCAGGAGAGGAGGAGTGGAAGCTGGCAGAGGAGCAGCTGAAAGAAAGAGAGGCCCTGAAGAGAGAGAGTGGAGTGAAGAAAGACCCAGAGGGAGACAAAGAAGGGACCCAAGAACCCAAATTAGAGCACCGGGTGAGGAGTCAGCAAGAGGGTACCGGAACCCAAGCTGGTGGGGGTAAAGACATTCCCCAGCCAGAGACCGGAGACCGTGGGCAGTGTCTGTCACGGTCACCCACTACATTCACCCTGAAGGCACACCACAGGAAGGGTCAGGGAACCTAAGGCCAAAGGTTGCCCAACAGAAGGCCCGAGGGAGCTGGACTTAGGTGAATCACTGGTGGGGACGGCTGAAGAAAGGACAGAGGGGGAGCTCAGGGCCACGCTCCGGACTTGTTTGGGGGTTGGCCGGATCCAGGACCTGGTGGACGCAGCACGGCTCGGGTGGTCACTTGGAGCTAGAGTGACCAGGAACATCAGCAGTGAGTAAAACCCTTAACTGCACAACCCGACTCTGTCTTCCTTTATCATCTATGCTGCACCACCACAACCCCCATCCTCTGCGCCTGTCCCCTCTGAGGCTATACCCCTCCCGTTGGGGGTTATCCCACCAAGCTGCACATCCACCATCAGCCTCAGCGGACCCTGCTGCAGCGGCGGCCACAGTGACCGCATTACAACGGGTGGCGTAGTCGACACAAAAAGAACTCTAATAACATCAGTAAGGACTGCCACATAACACTTAGCTTGACGCCCTGGGCACGGGACCGGGTCACAGCCGCTCGGAGACTACAACCCCCCCCATCTGATCCGGTGCCGGGTATTCCCCTCAAAAAGGAATATGTCCCAGGGGGCGCGTCATGGGCACACAGCCTAACTGCTGCTCAGCAAAGATATGTACACTATATTCCCATCTCCTCTGTTGAATCTTCACTCACTCTTCAAAAAAAGATGGATAGGATGGGTATAATCGCCAAAGGTTTGCGCAACTATGGCATATGTAAAAAATTTTCATACATTTCAAACTGTTTTACTCCAGAATTCTGGAAAAAACTGTGATAAATCAGGGTCTCTAAGTGCTTAGCTTGCACACATTGTACGAAGAGAGCAATCACTGTAGAAGGACATCATGGTCGGAAGAATAGAAGGAACAAGGCAAAGAGGAAGACCAGTAACCTGATGGTTTGATACTATCAATATATGCTCCTTTTTTCCTATGTTTATGCTCTTTTAGAACCGGCTTCTAACTGCTGCTCAGCAAAGATTATATTCCCATCTCCTCTATTGAATCTTCCCTCACTTTTCAAAAAAAAGCTGGCTAGGATGGGTGTAATCCCCAAAAGTTTCAAAAGGTTTGCGCAACTATGGCACGCGGAAAATTTTTGAGACATTTCAAACAGTTTTTCTCCAGAATTCTGGAAAAAACTGTTTGATAAATCGGGGCCTCTAAGCGCTTACTTTGAGCACATCATATGAAGAGAGCAATCACTGAAGAAGTACACCATGGTCGGAAGAATAGAAGGAACAAGGCGAAGAGGAAGACCAGCAACCCGATGTCTTGATACTATCAAGATAACGGCGGAGAAGACCCTGGTGGACCTATCTAAGCTTTCACAAGATCAATCTTCCTACAGAGCGTTCATCCATCAAGTCGCCAAGGCTCGAGATCAGGCTGAAGGCCATTAAATATAAAACCCAATCCCCTATCACTGTTTACACCAGTGTCACTAAGGTGAACAATTATATATTAATCCTTCAATTAAATAATGAATTTTTTACTAATTGGTGACAGTGATTTATATTGTTTGCAACCTGTTCACGGACGACTGAGAATAGTTTATCTTTCCCGGCTGAGCGGAATAGGACTTTGCTCCGTGCGAGCTACTTTAGAAGCATAAAGGCTGCTTGTAGGGATGGGAACATATCAGGCAAGTGAAAGGTTTTGCACACTTGAGTAAAAATGAATGCAGGTTGGAGTGTGTGACAATGGGATGTGGTTTCTTCGCTGCCTATAAATCAGACATTCCTGCTGGGTTACATCAGAGGAGCAGAGGCATGATTAATGCAAGCTGGTTGGGGAGAGATGACGTACAGGCTCAAGCAAAGTTTACCTGAGAATTATCTCCCGTACGGTTTAATGTCTGTATGAGTCATGTGCGGAGACTCTGCTCTCAAACATGGCTCCATCACGCTTACCTCATCCCCGACATTCTTCTCTTTAACTCTCTCTCCGCTAGACACAGAAGTCTTCCCTTACCGATGTGATTGTGCGGGATTTCATCTCCTCTTAGGCTGTGTGCCCACGTAGCGTTTTTCAAGCGTTTTTGATGCGGAATTTCCGCAGCGGAAACGCTTGTAAAACGCTTGGTAACCCGCACCCCATGGTCCCCAAGGGGATTCCGCATGTTCTATGCACATGCTGCGGATTTTTCCGCAGCGTTTATGCTGCGTTCAAAAATCCGCAGCATGTCAATTAATTTTGCGTTTCCGCAAGCAGAATTGCCTTTGTCCAATGCATAAAAAACGCAAGGCAATTCCGCATGTGGAAAACGCGTGATAAACGCGTGAAAAATGCGCGATAAACGCGTGCGGAATTCCGCATGCGTTTTTCCGGGAGAGGACTTGCAGAAATGAAGCAGAAATTTTCTGCTTCATTTATGCAACGTGGGCACATAGCCTTACTCTACGCTTCGTAGCCTCCCAACCACCTGTGAATGATCCCCGTATCGTACAGATAAGACTATTAACGAATCGGTACAATTTATACACTCTGCTCGCAAGAATCTCCTTTGAACTAATTGGACAGTAAGGGCTTGTTCACACTTTTGCATTTTTGATGCGTGAATAAGATTTCTAAAGTCTAATTCACACAGTGCACTTTTCTTTTACTTGTGTTTATTGACAATTTTTTTTATTTTTGAAACTGCAGCATGTCAATTCTTTCAGGCTACGTGCACACGTTGAGTATTTGGTGAGTTTTTTACCTCAGTATTTGTAAGCCAACACCAGGAGTGGGTGATAGAAACACGTCACCACTTCTGTATTTATCATACCACTCAGGCTATGTGCCAACGATCAGGCTATAGCAGCGCTTTGGACGCAGAGTATTTTCGCTGCGTCCGATCACACAGGTAAATCCGCATGTGTTCATTGAACCATGTGGAGTTATCGCTTTTTATACATTCTATTGGGGAAATTTCTGTTGCGGAGACCAACGTCTCCGCAACAGAAATTGACATACTGAGGCTCGTAAAGCCGCGCTGCCGGTGAGTTTACCCGGCGTCAGATAGAAGCACAGTGGGCATTGGATTTCTAGAAGTCTCATCTACTGTGCTTTTAATGTAGAATGCAGCATTTTGGACACAGCGCAGGTGAGCTGCGTCCAAAACGCTGCTATTATGGATCGTGGGCACATACTCCTCAAATACTGAGGGAAAAAACTCACCAAACACTCACGTGTTTCTATTATACTTTTCCTCTGATTGTTCCACTCCTGGTTTTGGCTTACAAATACTGAGGTAAAAAAATCACCACATACTCAATGTGTGAACGTGGCCTGAGTGTGTATACATAGCAAATAGGGAGAAGCTGCAGTAAACAGTCTTTTTGCAGAGGTTTCTGAGCAGAGCCAATTTTTGAGGAGGATTTGGAGAATTTCCTCTCAGTTTCTGCTCAAAAAACCTCTAAAAACCTCTGTGCTCTCATAGCCAGCAAGGTGAGAATGAATTAGGAGTAAAGTTGACCAAAATGATTTACAGGACCCTGGTTTTCAAGCGTCCTCCTGCCTGTCAGCATCCTTGGCGCCTCTCCGCGGGGCATTGTCGTGCCCTTTTCATGCCACAACCTGTCAATCATTTTTTTTTTTTTACCTTTTTCTTAGCATAAAAATGCACCAAAAATGTAATAGTCGCAATACTTGTGTGTTAGTTTATTTTATGTCTGGCATTCTGTACATGAACCAGGAGGGTCAGGATGTACAAACGGAAGTAAAAAAAAAAACCAAAACATTATTATAACTCAAGATTTGAGTTAAAGGCAATTTATATTCGTAGCCAACTTAACAGAAATGGAATAACCAACCGAGCTGCTCTTATGCACCATTTTATGGGGCACTTAATATTATTTTATTTGAGGGGGGGGGGGATCAGAATGAGCTCCCTTTTTTTTTTTTTTTCTTTTCTTTTTCTTTTTTTAAACTTTATTATGTTGCTACCACTATTTGTTCATACGAAACAATCAAACCTGCAGTTTCTAATTGATGAGCAAATTATTTGATGTGCTTACTGAAAAAAAAAACAAAACAACTTTGTTTTTTCGATTCTCAGCAAAGCGTAGGATTAATGCACAGCTTCAGAGAAGTCTCCTTCATCATGCACAACAAATTCCCATGCATTTTACTACCCAATTAGGGGATAATAAACTCTGCTTGTAAATAGGGTGAATTCACCTTAAATGAACATCCCCCACTGAGTCTAAAGAGTAAACCAGAAACTCCGTGAAACATCCAGGCGGTTCTCTGTGTTCCATCCTCGGCAATTCTCATCCTTTCTTCCATTTCATTATGTGAAGCATGTCATCTCGCTAATGTAATTTCTCCATGACGGAAGCTAATTATAACATTAGTGACATTTTTTAAATATTTTGCTATTACTGTATAAGCTGGTCGCATAGTTCCCGCTTCTCGGACATCTTGGGCTACAATGAAGGCCCAGTCTTTTTTTACTCTGCTGAAATATTCACCCTTAGGACACAGATCTTAACATAGAAAAGGGATTTTAGGTTGGTAAAGATTATATTGAAAATTCTTTTCTCTTAAAATAATATTTTCCAATAATTACTTATCTACCGTAAATCAGTGGGTTTGTCAAAAATGTTTTGCTATTTTTGTGACGCAAATGTTTTTAAAGGGAATCTGGCAGTAGGATCACCCCTCCTCGGCCGTCTATATGGACATGTAGGTCACAGGAAGCTGAATAAAATGATACCTTGATATCTAAGATCCGATGTCTTATTCCAGAGAAATACATATTTTTTAAAAGATCTATGGACCGGACATAGATTTCCCTGAAAATCCTCTTCATTCATTAGCTGCTCATCTTCTCTCGTCTTTGTTGCTGCTTATGCAGATCGCAGCCATCGAGATGAGTTTGTCATAGGCTGCTAGCAAAATTTTACATCCCCGTAAACTTTGGCGCCCAAGACCACCACCCCTGAGCCCTTTCCCCAGGCTATGCCACCTCTGGGAATATCAGCACAGTGCCTCACAGATGGACTGAATGTCCTGTGATTCTGAAGTGGAATACCAGGAGTTCATGTAAAACAATAGTTAAGTAACAGTAATAGGAGAGAGGGGATCCCATAAAGTCCCTATTTGCAGCTGTTTGGCAATACCGCACCCAGTCACAGATTTTCATCCCCTCATTCTATTTCATGACGTAAGTTTATTTTCCACTTGCGGCACCCATGGAGACCACATCAGTTTAAAGGTTCCGGACATCCATTAATGTCGCTACAAGACCAATTTGTAATGGGCCCCTGTGCAGGAGCTGTATACAGCAGTAAATCCTGGCTCTACGGTACACGGTATGTACAGAATATATACAGTATACCCAGGAAGAAGAATCATGTACAGTACAGACCAAAAGTTTGGACACACCTTCTCATTTAAAGATTTTTCTGTATTTTCATGACTATGAAAATTGTACATTCACACTGAAGGCATCAAAACTATGAATTAACACATGTGGAATTATATACTTAACAAAAAAGTGTGAAACAACTGAAAATATGCCACCTTTTGCTTTGATGACTGCTTTGCACACTCTTGGCATTCTCTTGATGAGCTTCAAGAGGTAGTCACCGGAAATGGTCTTCCAACAATCTTGAAGGAGTTCCCAGAGATGCTTAGCACTTGTTGGCTCTTTTGCCTTCACTCTGCGGTCCAGCTCACCCCAAACCATCTCGATTGGGTTCAGGTCTGGTGACTGTGGAGGCCAGGTCACCTGGCTTAGCACCCCATCAGTCTCCTTCTTGGTCAAGTAGCCCTTACACAGCCTGGAGGTGTGTTTGGGGTCATTGTCCTGTTGAAAAATAAATGATGGTCCAACTAAACACAAACCGGATGGAAGTGCATGCCACTGCAAGATGCTGTGGTAGCCATGCTGGTTCAGTATGCCTTAAATTTTGAATAAATCCCCAACAGTGTCACCAGCAAAGCACCCCCACACCATCACACCTCCTCCTCCATGCTTCATGGTGGGAACCAGGCATGTAGAGTCCATCCGTTCACCTTTTCTGCGTCGCACAAAGACACGGTGGTTGGAACCAAAAATCTCAAATTTGGACTCATCAGACCAAAGCACAGATTTCCACTGGTCTAATGTCTATTCCTTGTGTTCTTTAGCCCAAACAAGTCTCTTCTGCTTGTTGCCTGTCCTTAGCAGTGGTTTCCTAGCAGTTATTTTACCATGAAGGCCTGCTGCACAAAGTCTCCTCTTCACAGTTGTTGAACAGATGTGTCTGCTGCTAGAACTCTGTGTGGCATTGACCTGGTCTCTAATCTGAGCTGCTGTTAACCTGTGATTTCTGAGGCTGGTGACTCGGATAAACTTATCCTCAGAAGCAGAGGTGACTCTTGGTCTTCCTTTCCTGGGGCGGTCCTCATGTGAGCCAGTTTCTTTGTAGCGCTTGATGGTTTTTGCAACTGCACTTGGGGACACATTCAAAGTTTGCCCAATTTTTCGCACTAACTGACCTTCATTTCTTAAAGTAATGATGGCCACTCATTTTTCTTTACTTAGAATTTTTATTATGGCAAGAAAAAAGCAGCTAACAGTCTATTCAGTAGGACTATGAGCTGTGTATCCACCTGACTTCTGCACAACACAACTGATGGTCCCAACCCCATTTATAAGGCAAGAAATCCCACTTATTAAACCTGACAGGGCACACCTGTGAAGTGAAATTTCCGGTGACTACCTCTTGAAGCTCATCAAAAGAATGCCAAGAGTGTGCAAAGCAGTCATCAAAGCAAAAGGTGGCTACTTTGAAGAACCTAGAATATGACATACTTTCAGTTGTTTCACACTTTTTTGTTAAGTATATAATTCCACATGTGTTAATTCATAGTTTTGATGCCTTCAGTGTGAATGTACAATTTTCAAAGTCATGAAAATACAAAAAAAATCTTTAAATGAGAAGGTGTGTCCAAACTTTTGGTCTGTACTGTATATCTGAAGAATGGTTTAACTTATGCTTGAGGCCGGTGGTGCATATATCATGTATTTGCCACTTTTGTGCTTTTTTTGGCTATTTGTGTGTCTGTTTATATACCAGTCATCTTAAAGGAGGACCTGCCACTAGGTGAAAGTGGCCAGCTTTTGCTCTTATTTTATTCCCTATGCTCCCCTGAGAATTACTTTATTTTTCTTTTCTAAATCCGCCATACAGTCCCAGAGATATGGGCCTTTTTATTTAGCCTGATTTTTGTGGCCTTTACAAGGGGGCGTGGCTCACAGGATCCTCTGGAGGCATGTCTTCAGGCTGCTCTGCAGAATTTCCCTATGAGCCACGCCTCCATGAGGAAGACCATAAAAAGTCTCACTAAATTAAAAGGACCGTATCTCCGTAACCGTATGTCGGACTTAAAAAAGGAAAACAAGGAAACACTCAGGTGAGCGGCGGGAATAAAATAAGAAGAAAAACTGGTCACTTGTCAACCAGTGACAAGTTCCCTTTAAACTCATCAGTATTTGGCATTCATATACTAAACAATCAGATCAGTCTTATACTAATCTAGATAAACTAATCAGTATCACATTTTGTCTTGTAAACCAGAGTCTAAATATATCACAGCGTGACTGCGGAGAAGGATGTCAAAACAATTCTTTTTCATGCATGCAGAGTGCTAGGAATGATCAGTGACATGAGGCGATCATATGACTGCCAGGCCGTGTCTTAGATGCTCTGTGTGTGATCTGCTGAAAAGAAAGCTTCTACCCCCTACAATATAAGTCCCATATACAAGATCACTGGAAGCTGATGAATATGTCCTGCACCATCTAATTTCTTATATGTCGGCGATCACTAAGGTTTGAGTCAAAACTACTGTATTAGGAGATTTGATCTTCATCTATTTAAAAAAAACGAGCAATCAGTCTTTTCTTTCCTGGTGATCTGGCTGATGAAGGTTTGTGTAACCACATGATTAGTGGGAGAAAGCACAATATAATTGCTTATTTTCCATACAGCTCCCCCGCAGGGAAAGTGAAGTATTGCAGGAAGCTTATTGATATTGATCTTACATTGGTTTTAATGAACGACTGCAGTCCTCCAGAGCCAAGATCACTGAGACGTACCTGTTAACTCTGCCCTGTTATCAGTTTTCAGCTATTGAAGGTTTTGATGTGACTGAAGCTGTTTTTATTTCCTGAACTAACACCTATTTTTTTTCCTTTTCTAGGTAAGATGTGTCTGGTGTCCTGCTGCATTCTGGTAATGTAGAATACGTTTGATTTTCATTTGATTAAAATTGTTGTCCAGGATTAGACATACAGACAAACATTGTTTTTTCAAAAAAACAGGCCCACGCCTGTCTATGCTTTATGTCTGGTATTGTTGTTCAGCCTCATTTAGTTAAAGGGAACCTGTCATGTCTGATGATAACACTATTAATCTGCAGATATTGCGTTAATCTGCAGGTTAATAGCATTATCATACTTGACAGATTCACTTTAAAGGGGGCATTCCAATCTCCAAAATCCTATCCCAATATGTAGCATGTAGTAGGTGTAGTAGTAGTAGTAATAAAATTAGCAAATACCTCCAATTAGAAATGTAGTATAGTTCTTCTGATTTGTTATGTCTCTTTCCTCATGTGCAGGGCATTGCAGTAACTTAGGTATCCATGGTTACGACTACTAGCAACTAGCTAACTAACTGTCACTATATGAGTGGTCATTACCATGGATACCTAAGCTTCTGCAATGCCCTACACATGAGGTAAGTGACATCGCAAATCAGAAAAACTATACTACATTTCTAATTAGAGGTATTTGCTAATATTATTATTACACCTAGTATATATTGGGATAGGATCATGGAGATGGGAATACCTCTTTAAATGAAACAATGGGGGCAATACCACTTACAACCTGTAGGCTGATTCGGCGCTGTTTCTTTAAGAGACCGTGTGTATTTTTCTAATTCTGTACAACCCCTTTAAGGTTCCAGAATCGTAACTTTATTGAAAAGTTGACTGATTGTGTTCAGCGTTCCCAGGCATGTCTATAATGATTGTTTTACATTGGAAACTAATAGTTGTTATGATCGTGGTGCCTATATTGTCTGCAGTGATTAACCCATGGGGCAAATGGATGTAACTGTATGGAGTTAGCCTGTGTGAAGCAACAGCTGAGCCCACGTCACTCATGACAGATTCCTATACAGACGGCATCTGCCTGTAACAGCAACGACCGGAGCTCGCTCTGATCACAGCTGTTTAACCATTTACATTCTGCATCAACCATTAAGAGCAGCATTTAAATGGAGCCGGTGCACTCAAAAGTCAGCTCCCATCGCCCTTCCCCCATGATCGCAGGATGCTGTTAGTTTATGGCAGCCTGGGGGAATGTATGCCATTCTTGTAGTCCTGTGAAGCCCAGCCACAGGCTGAGCTTCATAATAAACCATTAATTACACTACACATAGCAATTCTGTTGTAATGCAGTGTATAGAACAAGCGATCAAAGGATCACTGGGCCCCTAAGAGAAGTAAAAGATGGTAAAATAATCGAAACAAAATCCTTTTAAAAGTCGGAAAAAAAAAAAAATGAAAAATTTGGACCGCTTACCTTTTTACAGTTAATAATAAAGAAATCTAAAATGTAAACCTCGGTATCGCTTCGTCTGTAAAAGACCATTTTATCAAAATAAAAAAGTAATCCGTATAGACAAAGCCATAAAAAGAAAAAAAAAAATAAAGCTCCAGAACTGCAGTTTTTTCATCCGCACCTCTCTCAAAAAATGCAATAAAAATTATCAAAACATCTTGTGTGTTCCAATAGGGTATCAATAAAAATGCCCTCGCACAGCTCCAACAACACAAAAATAGAAAAAAAAAATGTAGAACTTTGTAAAAAAAAGAAAAAAGAAAAAAAGTTTTTTTTTCTTTTTTTACTACTAAAAATAATAAAAGATAACTTTGTATCGACATATTTGTAGTGACCTGAAGAATCATATTTGCCAGGTCAATTTTAACTCATGATGGACACAATAAAAAAGGAGATCCAAAAAACTATGGTGGAATTTCTTTTTTCTTATTATCATTTCATCCCAAATGGCACTTTTTCACGTTTCTGTACATTGTATGGAATAGTGGTATCAAAATGGTGACTCTTCTTGCAAATTTACAAGTCATCAAACTGATTAGCCAATGAACAGATACAAAAAAAAAAAAGAAAAGAAAAACGTGAAAATGAAAAATTGCCTGGGAGAGAAGTGGTTGAAGCTGAGGGTAATCCATAGCGTTTCATATAAGAATGTGATTTTTTTTTCTTTGTGGAGCTGATGGCTGTCGATAAAGATGACTACAATTGCCTGAGAGTGAAGGGGTTAAAGACAAAGGTGGTCTATAGCGTTTCATAGAACAATGTGATTTTTTTTTTTCTTTGTGAAGCTGATGGCTGATGATAAAGATGACTAACAATCGCCTGGGAGTGAAGGGATCAAAGATGAGGGTGGTCTATAGTTTCATATAAGAATGTGATTTTTTTTTTCTTTGTGGAGCTGGTGGCTGACGATAAAGATGACTACGTTCGGTACATATGTGCGTGGAGGTGTCACTAACTTACTGCAAAACTACAGTTGATCCATCTCCCGAGCAAGAAAGACTTCTTATGTAAAGCAGGAAACTGACATATGGTAAGAATGAGCATCCATTTAGGGATATGTCATTAGAAAGAAATGTGCCTGCTTCCTGGCAGTTCCTGAAATTCAACGTATCAGAAGAAATCTCTCCACCCCCAAGACTGTTCATCTGCAGGCGCCGAGGCTACCCACTCAAGGCTTCAGCTGTGTTACATGGTAGTTTTTTAGGATGCCTTTAATAGGGCATGGAGATTTAAGTTATGTCTTTATATTTCTGATCTGCAACTACATGAAATTTGAGCTAAGCTTTATAGTCATAAATCAGCTGAGAGGAGCTCAGAAGAAGTGAGACGAGAGTAATAAACTCTTCTGTCAGAACAAGCTCACTGATGGATTCTCAGTTGACCCATTCTTCAGCCAACAATAGACAGTGCAATTCAGAGGCTATAAAAAGCAAAATTTGTAACGAGACCCAATTGCAAGTATGAGTTTTAGCCAAAAATACACACATTTAAAAAAAATAAATGCCCTCCATGGTGTCCATTACCTTTAATAGGGTTGACCTGTTATCGCAGTGGGAAGTGTATTTCAGACATATTTTCACTCGGGAGAGATATAGCATGCATGCCAGCTGTTCAAATAAATGGTCAACCACTGGACCCTTCTTTGTGACTTTTATATGCCTTAACCCCTTCCCCATACAGGCAACACTGATGCATCCAATGTTGAGTGTGGGTGTATGGAACAGGCTGAGGATGCTCCATAAACACTGGGTGCCATCTGTGTTATACAGCCAGCGCCTGCTGCTTACAGCAGGGACCAGAGCTAGCTTTGATTACCGCTGTTTAACCAATTAAATGCTGCTTTCAGCCTTTGACAGTAGCATTTAAACGGTACAATTGTGTGGCACAAACGTTTCGTTGCTCATAGTCCCTCCACCCAACTGATGGACCCATTGCAGCTATCCTTGTGCTTCTATGAGGCCCAGCCAATAATAGTGTAGTATTGCAGTACATAGTAGAAACAATCAAATCATCACAGTTTCAGATCCCCGGGTGGGAGTAAAGATTAATCTTAAAAAGTTTTAAAAAATATATAAAAAAAAACCTAAAGCTAAAACCACCCCGCCCCCTTATCCCAATTTAAACATAAAGAAATGGTAAGAAAAAAATAAAACAATTAGTATCGTGTCTGTAAAAGTCTGATCTCTCAAAACAGCTTTAAAAAAACTTAAAATAAAAAAATATGTAAAAGTGTAAATTACCCCCCCTTTTTCCTCTACAAAAATAAAGACATTTAAAAAAATAAACATCTTTTTTATTGTCGTGTTCAAAAAAGTACGATATAGCAAAAGATAAAATATGTAAACCGTATGTTAAACGCCGGGAAAATGAATCGGAAACGCCTGAAATGCCATTTGTTTTGGTTGCCGCACTTCCCCCAAAAAATTCTATAAAAAAGATCAAAATGTCATACGTACCCCAAAATGGTATCAATAAAAACGTCTGCTCAGGGCGCGAAATAACAAGTCCTCACGCTGCTCCGTTGAGAAAAAGAAAGATAAAAAAGTTACAGGTCTCAGAAAATGTTGCCAAAAATTTTTTTTTTTTTTCACCACTAAAAAATAATACTTAAACTTGGACAAGTTTGGGACTCCCATAATCGTACAGAGCTGTAGCGTCATGTTACCATCTTATTTTTACCATATAATAAATGTTGTACGAACAAAACCCCAAAAAACAATGGCGGAATTGTGATTATTTCTTCAAATTCACCACATTTAGAATTTTTTCCAGTACATCGTATGGTAAAATGAATAAGATTGAAAACTACAACTGGTCTGATAAACAATCCCTCCCACAACTATACAAACGGAAAAATATAAAACTTCTGACTCTTGGAACAAGGGGAGGAAAAATCAAAGAGAAAAAAAGAAAAATTCTTAAGGGGTTAATAAGGGATCGTTGATGGGGGCTTCCTTTATAAGCATATTTTTTTCTTTTTTTTTGGGTCACATTTGGAGCTAAAAAAAAAAAAAGCTTGAAATTGCAAAAGAGTGAATTGGGAAATATCACTCGATAAACTAAAGACAATTTACAGTAATGTTGGACGACTCCAGAAAATCTGCTCCTGATTTCATACATTCTTCAGCCTGCAAATAGCAATGTGCGGAGACGTTATTATTACTGACGGACGGACGGTACAGACTGTCTCACCTTTACCTTCCTTAACCTTCCTACATTATTAGTGACGCTCGCTGATTACTGCCCTCCTGCTGTCAGCGCTGATTACTAGCAGACATCACAGACCCGAAAGCCCAAATCACACATCTGGCCCCTCCGAAATGGGAAATGGGATGTAAAGTGTCTTTCAATTTTCACATGGTTTCATGGAGTGTCAGCTTCTACTAAATATGGGTGAAACCTGCTGACACATGTGCACGTCTGTTTCAGGGTCCCGAAGCATTCACAGACTATTAGTCTACATTATCCTGTATGTCTCATTGCTTACTATGACCATGTCCTGAAATCCAAATATGTATTAATATATAGTCTTATTTATACACGTATACTTAGATATATACGTGTGTGTGTGTATATATACTCTATATATGTGTGTATAATATATATGTTATTTCTATACATATAGTATATATTTATATAATATGTTTATAGGTATATATACGGGGCAGTGGTTAGTGAGAGAGAGATTTATATAAATACCTTCTATTTAAAATTGACCAAAAAGGAGAACTTTTTGGGCCAGATTCATCAAGGTGTTTTCGGCAGTGTTCTGGTGTAAAACATCTGAAAATGCTGTAACTTTTTTTTTTTGCACACCTTCTAGTTGCACAAAAATATTGCACATTTTTGACATTTTTACTCCAGTGTCCGCTAGATCCGCCAAAGTGTACATAGCTTGGATGGAGCGTGGCTACACCCGTCCTGCAAATTCATCATAATTGACGCTAATTTATTGGGGTAAATAGCGTCCCTGACAGGGACCATTTGTGGTGCAGACACACAGCAGAAGCATGTAAGAAGCATGCATGTATTAATGAATTTTGCGCTAGTGATGAGCGCAAGTGCTCGTTACTTGAGTTTGCCGAGGGTGCTCGGGTATGCACTGAGTATCGCGGGTACTCGAGTGACATTTTCGTGTCCCTGCGGTCGCATGTTTCGCAGCTGTTAGGCAGGCACAAAACATGCGGGGATTGCCCGTGTATGTCAGGCAATCCCCGCATGTTTTGTGGCTAACAGCTGCGAAACATGCGGCCACAGGGACACGAAAATGTCACTCGAGCACCCGCGATACTCAGTGCATACCCGAACACCCTCGGCAAACTCGAGTAAGGAGCAGTTGCGGTCATCACTATTGGGACATCTGACGCCAGCAGTGCCTTCATTAAGGCTGGTAGACAAAACTCCAGTCCTAATGAACCCAGCCTTCCATTGCCAATAGCATCCAGCCACAGAGCTGATGTTCTTTCAAATTACTCTCTTTTAATCTCTGATGTGTTTGGTTGCTGAGCTCGGTGATTTCATCAATCGGTTGTATATATTTAGACCTTTTTTTTTAACCCATAATTTGAAGGTGGGTAAGATCGAGCAGTATTAGGCCGGTTTCACACATCTTTGTATCTTTGGTCCTAGTATGGACTGGCCACTGGTCTCCTGCCCCAAACTCAACAACCTCATATACGACTATGAAGCTGTTGAGTTTGGCGTGTCCGTACATCTCGGTGCGTACTCAGACTGTGATACATGGATATGTGAAACTGGCCTTAGGTTCTGTTCATATACTGTAATTAAACTAATATTTTGACCAAGACGTCATCTATATGATCTCGTAGCTCCATACACAATATGTGACCCTATGAACAATAGGAATCCATATATCACGAGTTTATCGAGACAGACCGGAGTCAGAAGACCGCAGTGTCTGAATTGTAGCTTCTATTTGAAGTTCTCAGCTGAGCGGCATAAGCCATTCCCCTCTCCTATATAGTCTCTGCTCTGGCTATCTGGGATTGCCAGTGTTATATCTTGTACAGCCTGGTGAGGAGTGGAGGTGTTGCTGTTCGGTAGAGGCGTTAAAGGAGAGTTTTTTTCGGTGACTGTTGCTTGGTGTTTTGGTTGTGTGCATAGTCCCTTCCTCTTCTATTTTTGTTTACCTTTCTAATCCCTTTGGTGTTTCCCTCTGTTGTCCATGAGTGCATATTTTGTGTGTTTGGTATTTTCATTTGTCCTTGTATGTCTCTCCTTGTTTTTCTGGTTTGTGTATATACATACACTATTCCTCCCAACTTCCCTGGGTGGGGGAGGGGACAGATAAGGACTGATCCAGGAGATCAGCAAGGTACGTGGCCCCAGCATCTTCGCCATCTGAAGTAACCTGGGGAACAAGGGGATAGATAGGGTGCCCCTAGTGTTAGGGACAGGGTAGGAGCCCCTGGTCCCGGGTTGTCAGACAACAGCAATGTGACACCATACCAAGGAGATATACAAAATCCAATAGTCTCCATTGAGTAATATAAAAACAGCAATTAAAACCAACATTAGTTAAAATAAAGATAATAAACACAGGAATGAAAAGTTTGGTTGAATATTTGAAATCCTGGACATCAATGTGAGATAATGCAGAACATATTGTAACCCATCAAAACGTGTAATAGCCCATCACCGACATAATGTGGTAGTATCCCTGTACAATAATCAGCCTAATACAATGAAAACTATTAGAATAGAAATAGGTTTGTATGAAAAAATCAATGTCTACAGTCCAAATGGGTCAACAGAACCACTCTGTGCAATAGGAAATATAAGCAGGGAGAGACCATTTATCAGTAGGATGAGATCAGCCGAGGCCACCCCAACATGCATTTCACGTTTCTTCCTCAGGACGGCTTCTACGTAAGTATGAGGTTGTTGAGTTTGGGACAGGTGACCCACGGCATGAATTCAGGGTGAGAAGCCTGAAAGAGAATCTGTCAGTTAGATCGAACTGCATACATTGGGCATGCAGGTCTTTCAAATATAAATCCATTAACACCTTTATATATTCTATCTGTTGCTGTATCCCGGAGAAATTATTGTTTAAATTCACATGCAAATGAAGTGTTAAGTGCTCTGGGCGTGACAGAGCACTTCCTAAGCCTCTGCCTCACAGCACCAGCCTTTTTAACTTGATTGATAGCTCACAGTCTGATTTCCTTGCCTGGTGCCTGACCTCACATAGACACTGAACTAAATAGGCTGGTGCTGGGCGGCAAAACAACCTGGGTAGCCAGTGTCTCTATAGGAGCTCTAACATGCCTACAGCTCTTAATGACTCATTTGCATATGGCTTAAAATACAAATTACTCAAGAATACAGCAACAGATAGAAGATGTAAAGGTGCTGACGGATTTATATTTCAAAACCAGCAAGTCCATAGCAGGCAGGTTAATTTTACTGACAGATTCCCTTTAAGAGAAAATCAAGTGACACCATATTATAGAGGGGTAATTCCTACCCTCTACTTTCAGGACATCCTTGCCACTTTTTTCCCCTTTATTGAGGAACCGTACAACAATCCAATGATTACTGTAAAATGGCCGTCTTCTCTGAAGCCCCTATCCAGATTCCGGAGGTGGGGCGTGAATGGCGTGTAAATGCCAGAAGTTGCATTTCTTTGCGCTAAAAAATTGCAACTTTTCAAAACTTTTTTCACTAGATATCTAGCGAAAAAGCTTTGATTCATCACCCCCAATAAGAATCATTAGATTTATGGGAATTCTTAGGTCATTACCACATTTTATGATGTGACCATTTCAGTGAAAGTTCGCCTGCTAGTTCCGTGCTCGTCTCTGTTTGCAGCCATTCTAAGAACTGAACATAAGCTACAGTTCACACCTTCACTTAATATTGACATTTTTTTGTTGCTTTATGTGTATTTTTAGGTTTTTCAGTTATTATATTAGCACCAATCTTCCAAATTGTTATTGTAACGTGCGCAATGGTAAAATCATGACTTCTCCACTCCGAGGTAGCATTTATAGCTTTCATGTGGAATCAGGCAGCAATTTGTTTCAGTAAACTATCTCTTTTTACTAGATATAGGCAGCCTGGTTTACATTAAAGCCATATGACCCGGCGCATTAGTAGCTTGAACTGACACAATTTTGACTTCTAGTCGTACAGCTCAACGCTCACATTAAACATAATAATCTATCATCCCTGTCTGCTGCACCATTTGTCTTATATTTACTGGAGACAGAACATCATTTACAGCTGTTGTAACTGGTATTTCATTACCTACCAGAGTAATGTCCTCAAATGCGCTACATGCTTGTGTAGATACAGCCTTCAGTACCTGCTTGGTGTGACTGCTTTTCTTAGGCAGTATACAAAAATCTATAATATATTTTCTGTAGGCATAAATCCTTGTAGCATTGACTTCTATCACTTTTTTTCTGGCTTAAAACATAATAAATATGTCAAAACGATGCTGGCCTTGTCCCCTCCCATTTTACCCTACCTTTCTTACCACTTGAAAGGGAATCTATCAGTAGCATAAACTGCATATATGGGCATTGAGGTAATTGAAAAATGTAAATCCATCGACACCTTTATATTTTCTATCTGTTGCTGCATTCCTGAGTAATGAGGCGTAAAGTGCCATGGGCTTGACGCTGCGCTTACCAAGTCTCTGCTTGCCCAGGTTGTTTCCCTTCCTTACACCAGCCTCTTTTGCCAAACAAGAAAATCAGAATTTGAGCTATTGATCAAGCTAAAGAGGCTGGTGCTGGGCGAGGTAACCACCAAGGGAAAAAACAGAGACTTGCTAAGTGCTTTGTCATGCCTAAAGCAATTAATACCTCATTTGCATATGAAGGCAAACTCCTTGTACTCCAGAATGCAGCAACAGATAGAATATATAAAGGTGTCAATGGTTTTACCTTTCAAAAACCTGCATGCCCATATTAAAATCAGGTTTGTTGCCACTCACATTTTTTTTTAAGAAAAATAAATGAAAACTAATCAAAACTGTCTTCTGGGCTGTATTTTATATTGTAATTATTACTTTTTTTGGTGAAGGGGGCATTCCGGAGAATGTAATTTTTTAATGCCTCAAATTGGTTTAAAATAATTAAAAAATCATACTCGCCATTCCAGATGCCCCTCAGTGGGCATTTCTATCCATTGCCCAATCAATCACTGGCTGAGGTGGGTCAACGATGTGGCCAGTGATGGCAAAAAATGGCCAGAAATGTCATCTCTGCCAGTGTTGTGGACCGGTCAAGTAAACAGATCAGTAGGGAATGGGTGACCTCCAGTACAGAACTAGCAGTAAAAATGGGTGGGGCGAGTGTAATTCCTTGGTTTATATTTCCTGGAACACTCCTTTAAGCTATCATTACTATTGACAATAGCGAGATTATCACACCAGGACAACCCTTTTCCAAATGTTCCATTATGGGTGACCATGCAGTACCTCTGTCCATGAGACGGAGATGAGATGTAATACTAGGTTTCCCCTACAGGATCTGGTGCTGGGAAAGTGATGCCACACTGGACTTGTGAGTTTTTTCAGCTATTTTGAAATTAATTTAAAAGAATAAAGTTTCCAACCCTATAATACCAGAATCTCATACAAACTTGATTTTAATTGAATGTGATGGAGCCAGGATCACTTTTAAATATTTATTTCATTTTCTATTATTCTTGACATGAATGCAATATTTTCATTTGACAAAATCTTGCCAAAGAAATTATCCATTTATCTCTGGGGGAGACTTTAGACCATTACATGTTCAGCGCAAGTAAATCATAAGAAACTGTAACATGATGGCGAACAATTGTACTTTTTAAATCTGATCTGTAGATAATTTTTCCGTTGTCTGTATAGTCACTGATATGTAATCTATAGCAGAGACTGTGCGCTGCGGCCCATAGCAGAGACTGTGCGCTGCGGCCCATAGCAGAGAGTGTGCGCTGCGGCCCATAGCAGAGAGTGTGCGCTGCGGCCCGTAGCAGAGAGTGTGCGCTGCAGCCCGTAGCAGAGAGTGTGCGCTGCGGCCCATAGCAGAGAGTGTGCGCTGCGGCCCATAGCAGAGAGTGTGTGCTGCGGCCCATAGCAGAGAGTGTGCGCTGCGGCCCATAGCAAACAGCCCATTGCTATATTGTAAATCTGTGCACGCTCATGACAGTCCTGAGATATTTGGGGTATATCATCATGCAGTATAAATGAAGTCCATATTCCTGTAAATGGTGAAGCGATATTCTGGATTCCTATAAAATATGATGTAGATGTGAGTATGCTGCTTGTGCTCACATTACAGTCTTTGTTTGGCACCATATCACAGTGAAATTTCCCGTTAAAATGAATGCTTATATAGAATGATAGCAATGTAATATTATCCAGTGTCATAGCGTTGGGAAGGTGATCACATGGACATTTGCTCTAGGAACAAAACATATTTAGGGGAGCAATACTTCAAAAGATACAGTACTTTTTTTTTTCTGCTCCTGGACCACCCACAGACCTTAAACATCTGGAGAGGTACACATATTACTCTGCAATGACATCCTAAAAAGCCACTGCATATACACCAGCTGCATGAGATTGTGCAGTTGCAGGAGCGGGGATACGGCTCTTAGACAAAGTCAGGCTCCCCAAAGAGAAAACAGAGATGGTTTATTACCATCTCTGCCTTCTTGAACTCTGTATACATGGTGACCATGTAATTGCTGGGTGCAGAGAAGGAGCTGCAGGGTGCTAACAGACCCAGATCACCTCTACAGTACAGGAAAGAAAATGAATTTGTTCTGCAACTGGGGCAAATATACCAGCCTCAGTTACAGGGGAAATCAGGTTTAACAAAAATTATGGAAATGTTATAATGCCCCACAACAAAAGGCATTTATGACCTTATGAGGGAACATCGTGTGAAATAAATGAAAAAAGTCTATCAAAATATGCAGGAATCTAAAATGTATATATAGGGCAAGCTCACATTTTACTTGACCAGTCTCTGTCAGAATGCTGCCAATCAGCTTCTCAACTATCTAGGATCTCATCCAATAAAGCCAGTGTATGTGTATTGTGTACTTTGTATAAATTTCACTTTCCGGCAAATGGATCTACGGAATATGCACCAAATTTATTATGCCGTACAGAAACCATTAGCTGCATCATCACAAAATGGAAAATTGAGGAAAGAATTGACACAAACAACCCAAAGAGATCATACAGTACAGTATTAACAAATCCTTAAGTATTAACACAGCACCAACTACTGTCAGCTCAACAGTCCCCACAGTATAAGCCTGCAGCTGGTGTATACTACAACACTTCTGAGTAGTATATAGCCAATCAGTCCTCTTACAGCTTGGCTAGGCTAAAGTATAGTGGCAAATTCCTTTTTATGTCTTTAGGAGTGTAAGCTGATCCAGTAACTACATAATGTGAAAAAATATATAACTAAGCAGGCATAAGCTGAAAATCTGATAATAGAGGAAATAACTTTTTTATGCTATATCAATTTTTTATACCTTTTCCACATGTATTCTTCAGTATAGACTGTAACAGTACTTTTTTTTCAGAATTGTGTTTCTCCATTGAAGTTGGTGAGAAAAATACTAAATAAATCAGCAAAAATTTGCAAGAGAAATTGACGTTCAGCAGAATTAAAGGGAATCTGTCAGTAAAATCAACCCTCCTAAGACGTCTATATGAACATTCAGGTCATAGGAATCTGAATAAAATAATACCTTAATATCTGCAATCCAACGTTTTATTCCAGAGAAAACCACATTTTTCTTAATATGTAAATGTGCTGTTCAGGACTATGGGCCGGACACTGATCTCCCTGATACTCTGCTTCCATAGATTATTCTACATGAAAGGAGGAGTTACCAATGTGAGATATGTAACTCACACAGACAAGTAGAACTGAACTTTGTCTTCTTACAAACACATTTACTGCAGCTCTCACAGCTCTGCTGTATTGCAGCCCTGTCTGCCTGTGAGCTGGAAGCTGAAGCTGAGAGGAGCCTGCAGATGTGTCAGGTATATTCACACACAGCTCTGCAGTGAGATCAGGAGAGCAGAGAGCGGCCGTCACACATCACACTGGTAATTTCCCCTTTCATTTATAATAATCTCTGGAGGCAGATTCTCGGGGAGATCTATGTCCGGCCCATAGATCTTAACAACTCATTTACATATAAGAAAAACATTAAGATCTATGGGCCGGTCACTGATGTCCCTGAGAATCTGCCTCCAGAGCTTATTTTAAATGAAAGGGCACGTTACCAGTGTGAGACATGTAATTACTGACAGTCTGCTCTCCTCATCTACATGTCTCACACTGGTAACGCCTCCTTTTTTTTTTAAATAAGCTCTGCAGATTCTCAGGGAGATCTATGTCCCAACCATAGATCTTAACAACTAATTTACATATTAAACAGAATGTGGATTTGTCTGGAACGAGCCATCAGATCTAAGATATCAAGGTATATTTTATTCAGCTTCCTATGACCTACATGCCCTTCTAGATGGCTTAGGAGGGGTGATCCTACTGACAGATTCCCTTTAAAAATTTGCACTGTTATTTCAGATAAATTCTGCAGTATATTAATGAGATTTGTAAAATACGTGGGTCTGCTACTGGATTTTCAACCTTCAAAGAAATCTGCAGCATGTGAATTTAGGCAAACCTTGTAGCCCTTGCCTGCCTTCGCACCGTCACTTCTCATCTGAGATATTTAAAGGCACCCTGTTACTAGTAATATGGCTGCACTCTGCTGACATAAAGCAGCGAGACTTAGCACTTTTATTCCTTTGACAGTCTGAACTGTGACAGTGTTTACGTTTCCATTACGCGGCCGCACAATTAGGGTTGTGTCAAAAAGGCATTGTAATTTCAGGAAGCCGATTTAACATGGGACTTGGGATAATTATATACGTGTAATATAATTGATTCGGTTCCGTCTACTAAATTTCCTTTTTGGCATGTATAAACATGTCTTTAGTATCAATTATCACATGTAACATTTCCGAAAGTTCATTCCCTGGCCTGAAATTCTGTTATTTGTCCCAGGTCTTAGTCCACTTGCTTTTGATAGGGATAGAATTGAACAGGAAACCTCATTTTCCCAGGGAGTGTTACGCAACATATCATGTAAAGCCTAACCTTTACCTTCTCCTCTACCGTTTGACTGCAGCAATCACAGCTGACCTTTGATGTAAATCTGTACATTTCAGCCTCTGAGTAAGTTGTTTCCCCTTTGGTAAGTTGCTGTTTTTTTATGGCGCACTCACTGGTTACTTTACAAGAATGTTTAAGGCTTCAAAACGAGACAAAAGTTTTACAGAGAATTGTGGACTTGCAGTTTATTTTAGTTGGGATATATTAATATTTTGCAGCAGGTGTTAAGGTCCCAGAAGGTTTACTTATGTTGAGTAATTGCAAAAATAGCAATTCTTGATACAATATTTTTTATTGGAATGATCAACGTTACCTGCGGGAGTGATCTAATAATACTACTACAGTTAAAAGTTCACAAGGCCATGGCTTAGTCCAGGGGTGTGGAACCACAGGCCCGTGGCCTTGATGACCCTTTACCTGGGAAGATTTCGGGGACCGTAGTGCTGGGGCCGGCAACTGTATTTTGCTTGCCGCCGGCCCATTGATTTCTTATTCTGTGAGCATGCTTGAGTTCTATAAACGTTATGTGAGCCGTGATGAATTACCCCTTTCAGGAGACCTTCATTGAAATATACATCTGTGTGCGCAACAATATACTGCCTCAAGTTCTTTTCAAAACTTGTCATAGCAAAGCATTGACTGCGCTCCACACTGACCAACACAAACCTGGAAAAGCAGTTGCAATTAGCAACATCATCCACACCAACTAACATCGCAGTTTCCCCAAAGAGACCCAGTTTTATCTAACACTTTAGGGGTGAACAAATGTTTGACCAAATATGCAAGATAATGTATAAATTGATAATTTTATATGGCCCGTGAATGAGATTATAAATAACCCATTGGCCTTTGGCAAAAAAAAGGTTCCCCGCTTCAGCCTTTGACATACAGTGGTGTGAAAAATTGTTTGCCCCCTTCCTGATTTCTTATTCTTTTGCATGTTTGTCACACTTCAGATCACAAAACAAATTTAAATATTAGACAAAGATAACACAAGTAAACACAAAATGCAGTTTTTAAATTAAGGTCTTTATTATTAAGGAAAAAAGAAATCCAAACCTACTGGGCCCTGTGTGAAAAAGTGATTGCCCCTTCCCTCTTAAAACATAATTAACTGGTTTATCACATCTTTGGGAAGCTGAGTTCAATTTCACTAGCCACACACAGGCCTGATTACTGCCACATCTGTTCTCAATCAAGAAATCACTTAAATAGGATCTACATGACAAAGTGAAGTAGACAAAAAGATCCTAGATATCATGCTGCGATCCAAAGAAATTCAGGAATAAATGAGAAACAAAGTAATTGAGATCTATAAGTCTGGAAAAGCTGATCAAGCCATTTCTAAAGCTTTGGGACTCCAGCGAACCACAGTGAGAGCCTTTATGCACAAATGGCGAAAACATGGAACAGTGGTGAACCTTCCCTGGAGTGACCGGCCGACCAAAATTACCCTAAGGCCACGGCCCCACTATTAGTATTTGGTCAGTATCCGGTCAGTATTTTTTCTCAGGAGTGGGAGCCAAAACCAGGAGTGGGTGATAAATGCAGAATTGGTGACTTGTTTCTATTCTACCTTTTCTCTGATTGTTCCTCACCTGGTTTTGGCTCCCACTCCTGAGAAAAAATAATGACTGAATACTAATCACATACTGATAGTGGGGCTGTGGCCTTAGGCTGCGTTCACACATTGCGTATTTTCCTGCGTTTTTTTACGTGCGCGTATTTCCTGCTTTTTTTACCTACGTTTTTTTACGCAGGTAAAAAAAAGCACCTCTATTCACACACTGCTTTTTTTCCTGCGTTTTTTTACGGAGGATGCAGGAGAAATGAAGTGTGAGGATGGAGGATTACACCTGTATGTAATGTAATGTATGTGTCCGTATGTAATGTAATGTAATGTCTGTGTCTGTGTGTCCTATGAGTGTCCTCCTAGCAGTGTATGCACAGACAGCTTCTGGCTGCAGTACATACACTGCTTTAAAACTATGGATACTCACCTATCCGATGGATGGGGGAGGCGTCCGCTCCGGTCCCGCCGCTTCCAGCATCTGCCGGAGAACCGATCAGCTGACTGTAACTTGCCGGCTCCGGTCCCGCACTTTTCAGCATCTGCCGTGAAGCGCTGACTGTCCGCACTTTCCAGCATCTGCCGTGAAGCGCTGACTGTCCGCACTTTCCAGCATCTGCCGTGCTGCGCTTCACGACAGATGCTGGAAAGTGCGGACAGTCAGCGCTTCACGGCAGATGCTGGAAAGTGCGGACAGTCAGCGCTTCACGGCAGATGCTGAAAAGTGCGGGACCGGAGCCGGCAAGTTACAGTCAGCGCTTCACAGCAGATGCTGGAAGCGGCGGGACTGGAGCGGGCGGTGGCACCGGAGCGGACGGCTCTCCCATCCATCGGATAGGTGAGTATCCATAGTTTCTCCTGCGCCTCCATAAAAAAGCGATGGAATTACGCAGTGTGTGAACACCGTTGTGTAATTCCATTGCTTATAATGGGCACAATAGGAGAAAGCGCAGGAGGCAGCTGCGTAAAGAATTGACATGTCAATTCTTTACGCAGCTGCGCTTACGCACTGCGTAAAAAACACACAGTGTCTGAACGACAAAGTGAATTTCCCATTCACTTTGCTGGCAGACACAAGACACATTGCGTATTTTGAAAAAGCGCGCGAAAATACACAATGTGTGAACGCAGCCTTAGAGCGTACAGACGACTCATCCAAGAGGTCACAAAAGAGCCCACAACAACATCCAAAGAACTGCAGGCCTCACTTGCCTCAGTTAAGGTCAGTGTTCATGACTCCACCATAAGAAAGAGACTGGGTAAAAATGGCATGCATGCAGAGTTCCAAGACGAAAACAACTGCTGAACAAGGAGAACATAAAGGCTCGTTCCAGTTTGGCAGAAAACATCTTGATGATCGCCAAGACTTTTGGGAGAATACTCTGTGGACTAACGAGACAAAAGTTGAACTTTTTGGACGGTGTATTACATCTGACATAGCAATAACACATCATTTCAGAAAAGGAACATCATACCAACAGTAAAATATGGTGGTGGTAGTGTGATGGTCTGGGGCCGTTTTGCTGCTTCAGGACCTGGAAGACTTGCTGTGGTAAATCGAACCATAAATTTTGCGGTCTACCCAAAAATCCTGAAGGAGAATGTCCGGCCATCTGTTTGTGACCTCAAGCCGAAGCGGTTGGGTTATGCAGCAGGAAAATAATCCAAAACACACCAGCAAGTCCACCTCTGAATGGCTTAAGAAAAGCTAAATTAAGACTTTGGAGTGGCCTAGTCAGTCCTGACCTTAATCCGATTGAGATGCTGTGGCATGACCTTAAACCCTTTACGACCTTGGACATATGAGTACGTCGAGGGTCACATCCCCCCTTTAGCCTGGGCTCCGGCGATGAGCCCACACCTTTCCGGGGACATGATCTGATCAGCTATCATGTCATCGCGATCCACTCGCAGCTGTTAACATGTTAAACGCCACTGTCAAACTCCGACAGCAGCATTTAAAATGCACGGGCCGGAAGCGCGTCAAAAGACCTGCCCAATGAAACGTGTGAAAAGTAAAAAACAAAACAAACAAAAAAAAAAACAGTTTTTAAAAATATAAAAAAAATATAAATGTTCAAATCATCCCACTTTCACCCCATTCAAAATAAAACAATTAAAAATCAATAAAAAATACACGTTTGGTATCGCCGCGTTCTGAATCGCCCGATCTATCAATATAAAAAACGAATTAATCCGATCGGTAAACGACGTAACGAGAAGAAAAAATCAAACCGCCAGAATTTTTTTGGGTCACCACAACATTGCATTAAAATGCAATAACAAGTGATCAAAACATAATATCTACACCAAAATTATATCAATAAAAATTTCAGCTATGTGCACTAAAAATAAGCCCTCACCAAGCCCCATATCCCGAATAATGGAGACGCTACAGGTCTCGGAAAATGGCGCCATTTTTTTTTCTTTTTCAAAATTTGGATTTTTTTTTTCACCACTTAAATAGAATCATAGAATCATAGAATGGTAGAGTTGGAAGGGACCTCCTGGGTCATCTGGTCCAACCCCCTGCTCAAAGCAGGATTCACTAAATCATCTCAGACAGATGTCTGTCCAGCCTCTGTTTGAAGACGTCCATTGAAGGGGAACTCAACACCTCTCGTGGCAGCCTGTTCCACTCATTAATCACCCTAACTGTCAAAAAGTTTTTTCTAATATCTAATCTGTGTCTCCTCCCATTTAGTTTCATCCCGTTGCTTCTAGTCTTTCCCTGTGCAAATGAGAATAAAGATGATCCTTCTACAATGTGACAACCCTTGACATATTTGTAGACAGCTATTAAGTCTCCTCTCAGTCTTCTTTTTTGCAAGCTAAACATTCCCAAATCCTGCAACCGTTCCTCATAGGACATGGTTTGCAGACCAGTCACCATTCTGGTCGCTCTTCTCTGAACTTGTTCCAGTTTGTCTATGTCTTTTTTAAAATGTGGTGCCCAAAACTGTACACAGTATTCCAGATGAGGTCTGACCAAAGAAGAGTAAAGACCGATAATGACTTCACGTGATCTAGACTGTATGCTTCTGTTAATACATCCCAGAATTGTATTTGCCTTTTTTGCTGCTGCATCACACTGTTGACTCATGTTCAGTCTATGATCTATTAGTATACCTAAGTCTTTTTCACATGTACTGTTGCTTAGCTCTATTCCTCCCATTCTGTATATGCTTTTTTCATTTTTATTGCCCAGATGTAGTACTTTGCATTTTTCCCTGTTAAAAACCATTCTGTTGGTTGCTGCCCACTGCTCCAGTTTATTTAGGTCTTTTTGAATCCTCTCTCTCTTCTCTAGTATTAGCTATCCCTCCTAGCTTTGTGTCATCAGCAAATTTAATCAGTTTACCCTCAATTCCTTCATTTAAATCATTGATGAAGATGTTGAACAATACAGGTCCCAGGACAGAGCCCTGTGGTACCCCACTTGAGACATTCATCCAGCTGGATGTGAAGCCATTTACAACCACCCTTTGAGTCCGATCACTAAGCCAGTTATGAATCCACCTAACAGTTGCCTGGTCCATTGCATACTTGGTCATTTTTTCAATAAAAAAATGACCAAGTATAAAAAATAAAAAAGAACCTATACATGTTTGGTATGTACAAACTCGTAATGACCCGGGGAATCACAATGGCTGGTTAGTTTTAGCATTTAGTGAGCATGGTAAAAAAAAAAATAAAACAATTGTGGAATTGTACTTTTTTTTGCAATTTCACCACACCTTAAATTTTTTGCCCATTTTTCAGTAGACAGTAGGGTCAAACCAATGGTGTCGTTCAAAAGTACAGCTCGTCCCGCAACAAATAAGCCCTCACATGGCCATATTAACGGAAAAATAAATAGTTATGGGTCTGAGAAAAAGGGGAGCAAAAGATGAAAACGCAAAAACTGAAAAACCCAAGGTGATAAAGGGGTTTAAAAAGGTGCTTCATGCTCGGAAACCCTCCAATGTTGCTGAATTACAACAATTTTGCTGAGATGAGTGGCCAAAATTCTTCCTGAGCGTTGTAAAAGACTCATTGCCAGTTATCGTAAACACTTGATTGCAGTTGTTGCTGCTAAGGTTGGCCCAACCAGTTATTGGGTTTAGGGGGTAATCACTTTTTCACACAGCATCCTGTAGGTTTGGATTTCTTTTTCCCTTAATAATAAAGACCTTCTTTTAAAAACTGCACATGTTGTGTTTACTTTTGTTATCCTTGTCTAATATTTAAATTTGTTTTGTGATCTGAAACATTTAAGTATGACAAACATGCAAAATAATAAGAAATCAGGAAGGGGCAAACACTTTCACACCACTGTAAGTGTTAGATAATTATCAGCAAACATTTGTATTCTTCATCAACAGCCAGGCCTTGTCTACTTGGAATAATGACTCAGTTAATACTAGGGTCCTGACTCCGCATCTAGCAGGTCATGAAGCATTCATGTCATCTCTCTGCTTCACTTTGTGTCCTCTGGGTATGGCATTCCGCCTACATCGACCATAGTCGCTAGCAGTCCAGACTTTTTTGTCATAAGCTCTCAATATCATTTAATTGATTTGCATATCCTACTATAAATTCCTAGGAATACATGTCATTTTTACATAATATTAACTGAGACAAAAATAGAAAAAAAAATAGAAAAAAATGAATGAGTTTTTGACATGCATTTGGATGCGGATCCGCCTCAAAATCCATATAACAAAAAACTGCAACACTTTTGATGCAGATTTTGAAGTGGATCTGCATTAAAATCCATGTTATAAAACCTCAGTGTGACCCTCCCCTAAGGGTAAAACAATAGAAAAGGAACGATCCACTATGACATGGTGGCATCTTAGTCCGCTCTGTCATATTCTAGGTGGCGGCCGAGAGCCTGGAAATGGAGTGTAAAGCGTAACGTGCTCTTGTATTGGATGCAGGGGGATCGTAAACTTAATTGAAGAATTCCTTGAACGTGAGGTCAGCATAAAGGGGATACTGAACACTGTGACTTTCCTAAGTAGAAAGGTCTGTGTGCTGTAGGGTGTATGATTGAATGTAATGAGTAGATTTCAGTAAACATATCTGGATTATATTACACGACCGTGGATTTCGAGCCGTGCTGCAGGGCACAATGCGATTGTGGGAGATTGCGAGGGGATCACATAGGGGATTGGCTGCTACCTATGTAGCGGTGTCATGACAAAGGCTTCAGCGTAGCACAAGGCATCCGTATATATCCCAACATGTGGAAGACTACGAAATTGGGAGTTTTTGGTTACATAGAGGATGGTGCCCAATAACATAACAGAAAAAACTGTCAGACTCTGATCCACACCATTGCACTATGACCACCTGGGACACGCTGTTCTGGGGCCCTTATCTTATCAGTATAGTACCCTGCTGCTGTAACGGGTCTGGGAGGCGGAACCTCTGAGCTACTATACAAGGGGGCGGTCCTTGTAAGGGAGCGGGTGGCGACCAGGCAGGCAGTCACAGCAGGTGACCGGGACAGTCTCTGGAAGAACGGGCAGGAGATCACGGCAAGTGACTGGGGCAGTCTCTGGGTGAACGGGCAGATGGTCACGGCAAGTGACCGGGGCAGTCTCTGGGTAAAGGGTTGGTACGACCTGTGGCGGCTGATGGTAGACTTGAGCTCCCAGGTGAGCAGGCGAGAGTCTCTGGATAAACGGGTGGTCACAGCATGTGACGGCGGAGCCTCCAGGAAGACCAACAGACAGGCGGCAGATGAGCGCTCCCAGGTGAGCGGGCGAGAGTCTCTGGATAAGCGGGTGGTCACAGCACGTGACGGCAGAGCCTCCAGGTAGGCTAGCGGACAGGCAGCAGATGAGCGCTCCCAGGTGAGCGAGCAGGAGTCACTGGACAGGCAGGTGGTCACAGCACGTGACGGCGGAGCCTCCAGGTAGGCTAGCAGACAGGTAGCAGATGTGCGCTCCCAGGTGAGCGGGCAAGCTGGTCCTTAGACAGACTGACAGGAGTTGTAAGGCAGACCGTCGGACCTCAGGCTAGCAGGCAGGTAGCGGAATATCAGGCAGGAATAAGACAGCAAGCTGGCAGGAATCTGGCAGGTAACTGGCAACGGGACCTGAGGGCTGAAGCAGAGTAGTGAACAGTGCAACAACATTGCTCGGGCACCTCCATTTTGGAGGAGGTGCCTTATATATGGTGAAGTCCTCCGGCCATTGGCCGGGGACTCCTTAGGACGGCGCGCGCGGCCCCTTTAAGAGGGAGGGAGAGCGCGCGCGCGCGCCCTAAGCACAGTGGCCGGGAAGGAGCGCGCGCTGCCAGCAGAGCGAGAGGAGGACGCCGGGCACGGAGCAGGGAGGTGAGGGGAACAGCGTCCCTGCCTAGCAGAGGGCAGGGACGCCGGCGCTACAGTACCCCCCCCTTTAGGCCCCCCCTTTTTTAGGCCAGACAGAAATTTAGCAAGGATAAGAGGGGCATGGATGTTCTCCCGGGGCTCCCACGTTCTCTCCTCAGGACCAAACCCCTTCCAATCTACTAGAAAAAAGGTCTTTCCTCTTACCCTTTTGGTGGCAAGAATGTTCTCTACCTCAAACTCGTCCTCAGCAGAAACCGGAGCAGGAGACGTACCTGTAGACTTGGAAAAAGAGTTAAGTACCACAGGTTTGAGGAGAGATACATGGAACGAGTTAGGGATCCGTAAGTTGGCCGGGAGTTTCAATTTATAGGCCACCGGGTTGATCTGACTGATGAACCGAGGCCCTAACTTGTAAGAAGGTATCTTGAGTCGGACATATTTAGATGAGAGCCAGACTTTATCTCCGGGACGAAATTGTGGAGGATCCAGGCGTTTTTTGTCAGCGTGTCTTTTCATCCGTTCGGACGACTGAAGGAGTGCGGATCGGGTACTCTCCCAAATGGAGGAAAATTTGCTAACGAGAGATTCCGCATCCGGGTTGTCCACAGAGGTGGAGACAGGAAAAGGAATCCGAGGATGCTGACCGAAGACTACAAAAAACGGGGATTTGGAGGAGGATTCGCTCTCGTGATTGTTATAAGAGAACTCGGCCCATGGTAGGAGATCCACCCAGTCTGAATGATGGGCATTAACGAAGTGCCGGAGGTAACTGGTCAGGTTCTGATTGATCCGCTCCACTTGACCATTGGACTGTGGGTGGTAAGCGGAAGAGAAGTCCAGGGTGACGTCTAGCAGTTTACAAGTGGCTCTCCAGAAGCGTGAGGTGAACTGTACCCCACGATCCGACACGATGTGGAGGGGCAGGCCATGAAGACGGAAGATGTGACGAATAAAGTCTTTAGCTAGCTCGGGTGCAGACGGGAGGCCTGGCAGGGGAACGAAATGAGCCATCTTGGAGAAGCGGTCAGCGACCACCCAAATGACCGTACAACCGGCAGAGACTGGGAGGTCTGTTATAAAGTCCATTGCTATATGCTGCCAGGGGGCAGCAGGTACTGGGAGCGGAAGGAGGCGACCAGCTGGCAGATGTCTCGGAACCTTGTTGCGGGCGCAGGACACACAGGCAGAAACAAAGTCTATTACGTCCTTGTGCAGGGTAGGCCACCAGTAGTGCCGGGTAATAAGCTGGAGGGTCTTTTTCTGACCGGCATGAAGGATCTTCTCCCGATCAGGTACTGATACGAACGTCTTTCCGGGAGGGAGACGATTTAGTACCCTAGTGCATTTATCCTATTTGCATAGTACCCTGGTGCATTTATCCTATTTGTATAGCACCCTGGTGCATTTATCCTATTTGTATAGTACCCTGGTGCATTTATCCTATTTGTATAGTACCCTGGTGCATTTATCCTATTTGTATAGTACCCTGGTGCATTTATCCTATTTGTATAGTACCCTGGTGCATTTATCCTATTTGTATAGCACCCTGGTGCATTTATCCTATTTGTATAGCACCCAGGTACATTTATCCTATTTGTATAGTACCCTGGTGCATTTATCCTATTTGTATAGCACCCAGGTGCATTTATCCTATTTGTATAGTACCCTGGTGCATTTATCCTATTTGTATAGCACCCTGGTGCATTTATCCTATTTGTATAGCACCCAGGTGCATTTATCCTATTTGTATAGTACCCTGGTGCATTTATCCTATTTGCATAGTACCCTAGTGCATTTATCCTATTTGCATAGTACCCTGGTGCATTTATCCTATTTGTATAGCACCCTGGTGCATTTATCCTATTTGTATAGTACCCTGGTGCATTTATCCTATTTGTATAGCACCCTGGTGCATTTATCCTATTTGTATAGCACCCAGGTACATTTATCCTATTTGTATAGTACCCTGGTGCATTTATCCTATTTGTATAGCACCCAGGTGCATTTATCCTATTTGTATAGTACCCTGGTGCATTTATCCTATTTGTATAGCACCCTGGTGCATTTATCCTATTTGTATAGCACCCAGGTGCATTTATCCTATTTGTATAGTACCCTGGTGCATTTATCCTATTTGCATAGTACCCTAGTGCATTTATCCTATTTGCATAGTACCCTGGTGCATTTATCCTATTTGTATAGCACCCTGGTGCATTTATCCTATTTGTATAGTACCCTGGTGCATTTATCCTATTTGTATAGTACCCTGGTGCATTTATCCTATTTGTATAGCACCCTGGTGCATTTATCCTATTTGTATAGCACCCAGGTGCATTTATCCTATTTGTATAGTACCCTGCTGCCTTATCCTATTTGTATAGCACCCTGGTGCGTTTATCCTATTTGTATAGCACCCTGGTTCGTTTATCCTATTTGTATAGTACCCTGGTGCGTTTATCCTATTTGTATAGCACCCTGGTGCATTTATCCTATTTGTATAGTACACTGGTGCATTTATCCTATTTGTATAGTTCTCTGGTGCATTTATCCTATTTGTATAGCACCCTGGTGCATTTATCCTATTTGTATAGCACCCTGGTGCATTTATCCTATTTGTATAGCACCCTGGTGCATTTATCCTATTTGTATAGCACCCTGGTGCATTTATCCTATTTGTATAGCACCCTGCTGCCTTATCCTATTTGTATAGTTCTCTGGTGCATTTATCCTATTTGTATAGCACCCTGGTGCATTTATCCTATTTGTATAGCAACCTGGTGCATTTATCCTATTTGTATAGCACCCTGGTGCATTTATCCTATTTGCATAGTACCCTGGTGCATTTATCCTATTTGCATAGTACCCTGGTGCATTTATCCTATTTGTATAGCACCCAGGTGCATTTATCCTATTTGTATAGTACCCTGGTGCATTTATCCTATTTGCATAGTACCCTAGTGCATTTATCCTATTTGCATAGTACCCTGGTGCATTTATCCTATTTGTATAGCACCCAGGTGCATTTATCCTATTTGTATAGTACCCTGGTGCATTTATCCTATTTGCATAGTACCCTAGTGCATTTATCCTATTTGCATAGTACCCTGGTGCATTTATCCTATTTGTATAGCACCCTGGTGCATTTATCCTATTTGTATAGCACCCAGGTGCATTTATCCTATTTGTATAGTACCCTGCTGCCTTATCCTATTTGTATAGCACCCTGGTGCGTTTATCCTATTTGTATAGCACCCTGGTTCGTTTATCCTATTTGTATAGTACCCTGGTGCGTTTATCCTATTTGTATAGCACCCTGGTGCATTTATCCTATTTGTATAGTACACTGGTGCATTTATCCTATTTGTATAGTTCTCTGGTGTATTTATCCTATTTGTATAGCACCCTGGTGCATTTATCCTATTTGTATAGCACCCTGGTGCATTTATCCTATTTGTATAGCACCCTGGTGCATTTATCCTATTTGTATAGCACCCTGGTGCATTTATCCTATTTGTATAGCACCCTGCTGCCTTATCCTATTTGTATAGTTCTCTGGTGCATTTATCCTATTTGTATAGCACCCTGGTGCATTTATCCTATTTGTATAGCAACCTGGTGCATTTATCCTATTTGTATAGCACCCTGGTGCATTTATCCTATTTGCATAGTACCCTGGTGCATTTATCCTATTTGCATAGTACCCTGGTGCATTTATCCTATTTGTATAGCACCCAGGTGCATTTATCCTATTTGTATAGTACCCTGGTGCATTTATCCTCTTTGCATAGTACCCTAGTGCATTTATCCTATTTGCATAGTACCCTGGTGCATTTATCCTATTTGTATAGCACCCAGGTGCATTTATCCTATTTGTATAGTACCCTGGTGCATTTATCCTATTTGCATAGTACCCTAGTGCATTTATCCTATTTGCATAGTACCCTGGTGCATTTATCCTATTTGTATAGCACCCTGGTGCATTTATCCTATTTGTATAGCACCCAGGTGCATTTATCCTATTTGTATAGTACCCTGGTGCATTTATCCTATTTGCATAGTACACTGGTGCATTTATCCTATTTGTATAGTACCCTGGTGCATTTATCCTATTTGTATAGTACACTGGTGCATTTATCCTATTTGTATAGTTCTCTGGTGCATTTATCCTATTTGTATAGTACCCTGGTGCATTTATCCTATTTGTATAGTACACTGGTGCATTTATCCTATTTGTATAGTTCTCTGGTGCATTTATCCTATTTGTATAGTACCCTGGTGCGTTTATCCTATTTGTATAGTACCCTGGTGCGTTTATCCTATTTGTATAGTACACTGGTGCATTTATCCTATTTGTATAGTTCTCTGGTGCATTTATCCTATTTGTATAGTACCCTGGTGCGTTTATCCTATTTGTATAGCACCCTGGTGCATTTATCCTATTTGTATAGCACCCTGGTGCATTTATCCTATTTGTATAGCACCCAGGTGCATTTATCCTATTTGTATAGCACCCAGGTGCATTTATCCTATTTGTATAGCACCCAGGTGCATTTATCCTATTTGTATAGCACCCTGGTGCATTTATCCTATTTGTATAGCATCCTGGTGCATTTATGCTATTTGTATAGCACCCTGGTGCATTTATCCTATTTGTATAGCACCCTGGTGCATTTATCCTATTTGTATAGTACCCTGGTGCATGTATCCTATTTGTATAGTACCCTGGTGCATTTATCCTATTTGTATAGTACCCTGGTGCATTTATCCTATTTGTATAGTACCCTGGTCCATTTATCCTATTTGTATAGCACCCTGGTCCATTTATCCTATTTGTATAGCACCCTGGTGCATTTATCCTATTTGTATAGCACCCTGGTGCATTTATCCTATTTGTATAGTACCCTGGTGCATTTATCCTATTTGTATAGTACCCTGGTCCATTTATCCTATTTGTATAGCACCCAGGTGCATTTATCCTATTTGTATAGCACCCTGGTGCATTTATCCTATTTGTATAGCACCCTGGTGCATTTATGCTATTTGTATAGCACCCTGGTGCATGTATCCTATTTGTATAGTACCCTGGTGCATTTATCCTATTTGTATAGCACCCTGGTGCATTTATCCTATTTGTATAGTACCCTGGTGCATGTATCCTATTTGTATAGTACCCTGGTGCATGTATCCTATTTGTATAGTACCCTGGTGCATTTATCCTATTTGTATAGTACCCTGGTCCATTTATCCTATTTGTATAGCACCCTGGTCCATTTATCCTATTTGTATAGCACCCTGGTGCATTTATCCTATTTGTATAGCACCCTGGTGCATTTATCCTATTTGTATAGTACCCTGGTGCATTTATCCTATTTGTATAGCACCCTGGTCCATTTATCCTATTTGTATAGCACCCTGGTGCATTTATCCTATTTGTATAGCACCCTGGTGCATTTATCCTATTTTTATAGCACCCTGGTGCATTTATCCTATTTGTATAGCACCCTGGTGCATTTATCCTATTTGTATAGCACCCTGGTGCATTTATCCTATTTGTATAGCACCCTGGTGCATTTATCCTATTTGTATAGTACCCTGGTGCATGTATCCTATTTGTATAGTACCCTGGTGCATTTATCCTATTTGTATAGTACCCTGGTGCATTTATCCTATTTGTATAGTACCCTGGTGCATTTATCCTATTTGTATAGTACCCTGGTCCATTTATCCTATTTGTATAGTACCCTGGTCCATTTATCCTATTTGTATAGCACCCTGGTCCATTTATCCTATTTGTATAGCACCCTGGTGCATTTATCCTATTTGTATAGCACCCTGGTGCATTTATCCTATTTGTATAGCACCCTGGTGCATTTATCCTATTTGTATAGCACCCTGGTGCATTTATCCTATTTGTATAGTACCCTGCTGCCTTATCCTATTTGTATAGCACCCAGGTGCATTTATCCTATTTGTATAGTACCCTGGTGCATTTATCCTATTTGTATAGCACCCTGGTGCATTTATCCTATTTGCATAGCACCCTGGTGCATTTATCCTATTTGCATAGTACCGTGGTGCATTTATCCTATTTGTATAGCACCCTGGTGCATTTATCCTATTTGTATAGCACCCAGGTGCATTTATCCTATTTGTATAGTACCCACGTGCATTTGTCCTATTTGTATAGCACCCTGGTGCATTTATCCTATTTGCATAGTACCCTGGTGCATTTATCCTATTTGTATAGTACACTGGTGCATTTATCCTATTTGTATAGTTCTCTGGTGCATTTATCCTATTTGTATAGTACCCTTGTGCGTTTATCCTATTTGTATAGTACCCTGGTGCGTTTATCCTATTTGTATAGCACCCTGGTGCGTTTATCCTATTTGTATAGCACCCTGGTGCGTTTATCCTATTTGTATAGCACCCTGGTGCGTTTATCCTATTTGTATAGCACCCTGGTGCATTTATCCTATTTGTATAGCACCCAGGTGCATTTATCCTATTTGTATAGCACCCTGGTGCATTTATCCTATTTGTATAGCACCCTGGTGCATTTATCCTATTTGTATAGTACCCTGCTGCCTTATCCTATTTGTATAGCACCCAGGTGCATTTATCCTATTTGTATAGTACCCTGGTGCATTTATCCTATTTGTATAGCACCCTGGTGCATTTATCCTATTTGTATAGCACCCTGGTGCATTTATCCTATTTGCATAGTACCCTGGTGCATTTATCCTATTTGCATAGTACCCTGGTGCATTTATCCTATTTGTATAGTACACTGGTGCATTTATCCTATTTGTATAGTTCTCTGGTGCATTTATCCTATTTGTATAGTACCCTGGTGCATTTATCCTATTTGTATAGTACCCTGGTGCATTTATCCTATTTGTATAGTACCCTGGTGCGTTTATCCTATTTGCATAGCACCCTGGTGCATTTATCCTATTTGTATAGTACCCTGGTGCATTTATCCTATTTGTATAGCACCCTGGTGCATTTATCCTATTTGTATAGCACCCTGGTGCATTTATCCTATTTGCATAGTACCCTGGTGCATTTATCCTATTTGTATAGTACCCTGGTGCATTTATCCTATGTGTATAGTACACTGGTGCATTTATCCTATTTGTATAGTTCTCTGGTGCATTTATCCTATTTGTATAGTTCTCTGGTGCATTTATCCTATTTGTATAGTTCTCGGTGCATTTATCCTATTTGTATAGTACCCATATGCCTTATCCTATTTGCCTAGTAGTCTGGTGCCCTTATCCTGTTAGGATAAGGCACCAGGTACTATTCAATTTCTATGGTACAAATGGGGTCCTGGTCTCTTTATCCTATTTGTATAGTACAATTTCCATCCTTGTTTTGCACACTGCACCAGCTCGAGATCTGTAGCGTAAATACAGCATGACCATTTTTTTTTTTTTATATAAAAAGAGGGCCGACTACCAATGTAGGCGGATTATACTGTGCTTTAACTTTCTCAATGAACCTCCACCGGTGGTCGCTCCAGTAGTCTGCAGCCATCAAAAATGCCAAACTGCGGATGGAACGTCTGGAAGCCATGAGTTGAGTGGGAAGGTTAGACTTTAAAAATAAAAAAAAAAAAGTGCTGTAGACCCCCAGATTAGGCAAGCATGCCTTTAAAGGGGCCTTCTCAAGTCTGGAAGTTATCCTTTATCCCTTGAATCCTGAGAACCATGGCTCTGAAGATCCCCATGTGAATGGAGCGGAGGTTAATCCTGTGCTGTGCCGCTCAATTCATCCTTATGCGAGTGCCGAGGACCAGCTGGGCGCAGCGCTCGGGTATCTCCGGCAGGCCCATTAACAATGCATGGAGCGGTAGTGTGCGCGGTTCTCCTCCGCTTCATTTACATGGGGATCCTCAGTGCCCCGGTTCTCGGGATCAGTTGTGTTTAGCGATCGGGAAGTTCTCTTCTATCCAGTAGATAAGTGATAACTTCCAAACTTGAGAATGCCCCTTTAAATGGCATTTGATATTTGGATGTGGCTTCTTTGTGTGTGCGCTGAGCTCAGTCCTTAAAGTACAGTCTGATTTACTGTGGGCCTCCTTATTCATCTAAATGCCATAAATGTTTATACAAAATCAAGAGAGTGCTGATGAGACGGTGCGCCATTTCACAGGCCGAATTTCTTGCATGTTTAGTAACATAAACTATCTGTATCCACAGTAACATATTGTTACGGAATCAATTAAGAAAGGCCGTTTTAGAGAAATGATTCCCATGACCCATATGCCATATAAACACGCCATTTATTGCTGGAATTTAATATGAATTTGTCTAGTGAGCACTATGCATGTATGTACGGCATCTAAATAGCTGTGTTCTTGGAAAATTCCCTAAGTGCTTAGGAAATGTCATCTAATACTTTCCCCAAAAATAGATGGGTCACATTTTTCAATGTTTAGAACAAGATTTAATTTTTAAGGGAAACTCTTCTGTTTTACATTGAAATTCAATTGGGAAAAAAAAAACGACTTCCTCTTCTAATGTTTTTTTCTCCTGGAGGTGTCTGCTTTAGCTCCCCTTCATCCTTCATTCTCCCCTCCTCATTTTAAAGGGGTTGTCCATCATTAGGACTACCCCTTCAGTCTGAATGTTAGCCCCCACTTAAATAAAAATGCCTATACTCCCCTCCCGTACCGGCGCCGTTCCAGCGGTGTCAGCACTCGTATTTCCGGGACACCCCTGAGGTTATGTCACGTGAGCCCTGCACCCAATCAGTGCTGGTGTCACTGTCCCCGCCATTGAACATATAAGTAATCAAGAGGAAGTTGGCGGCCAACCGCAACTCTCACTTCTTGTTTCTGTGTAATATGACAGCATCATGATGTTAGGACAGAGACCCTGATTCCAACGATGTATCACTTAGTTTACTGGATGCAGCAGTTGTGATACAATCACAGTTTTCTCTGCTGCAGATCTAGCAGAGCTCTGAATGCTGAGCTGTATATAACCCCGCCAACACAACACTGATTGGCTGCTTTCTGTGTACTCTGTATATTTAGAGCTAGAGAGCTGCTAGTGGTGGGAGCTTAGTTGGACTAGGAAGCACAAGACACCTTGTCCTGTAGTGATAATCTCTTGCTGATAAAACATTGATTTTATTGAAATAAAAATACAGCTCAGTAAGTGACACATCACTGGAATCAGGGTCTCTGCTCCTATATCATGCTGATCTCCGATTACAGAGCAAAAAAAAACTGCTGCTGACAGATTTCCTTTAGTAAATCGAGACCTTAATATACATGCAGGGAAGAGGAGGCCATATCTCAAGAATGGAGAGGTGCAGTGTAGGGATGGGTAGACCGATGGAAGTTCGGGTTCTGGTACCTGACCCGAACTTTTGAGAACTTCCACCAGAATCTGAACCCTATTGAAAATAATGAAGACCCGAACTATTGGAGTCTCTCTATCCTCCGCTCCAGCACAGACTTACCCCGAACACAGCCCCGGACTACAGGAGAAAGTCCGTGTTCGGCTTTCAGACCCAAACCGTGACTGTCCGGTATGAACGCCGACCATTTCTGTTGGGGTTCGCCCATCTCTAGCGCACTGCCAAAAAATAACGCCATATTCAGGAGTATAGCATTTACACCAGGTAAAAAAAAATGCATATTAGTAGCAAGTGACCGGTACCCTTTAAGAACCTATTTAGCGTTTTAATTCTATACCCATCTAGAAATGTGCAAAATTTACCTGCCTGAGATTTTCACCTTTGGTCAATGTCAAGAAAATTTTCAAGCGTATTTAATAATCATAATAATCTTTTTAGTTATATAGCGCCAATAAATTCCGCAGCTCTTTACAATTCAGACAATTTACAGACATTATGGGCACTGTCCCCATTGGGGCTCACAATCTAGATTCCCTATCAGTATGTCTTTGGAGTGTGGGAGGAAACCGGAGAACCCGGAGGAAACCCACGCAAACACGGGGAGATTTTTAATACACTTTGACTCTCAATCCCCCCCCCCACCTCCATTCTCCCTTTTTAATAGGATTAAGTAAGTAATGGTCATAATTGACTGATAATCCTTTCTTAAAAATAGTTGTGTAGAAAATGACGAACTTTTGTGAAGAAAAACCATGATGTTAACTCTATGCTTTTCTATTTGTAGCTGTATTTTTATGATGTTTTTAGCAGAAATTTGGACTTATCATTTTAATATCCTTTAACGTTCTTATTGGTATTGGGAGAGCACAACATGAGGAGCGATCAGAGTATTGGAAGGTCTGATCCGGGTCCAGGCCAGAGCTGTAGCCAGTATGAAGCTTGGATCTTGTGCTTTGGCAGAAAGAAATCCTTGTTTTTCGATATTATTGTTCTTGGCTTTTACGTTTGCTGTGAGGGATTGGAATATGTGCTTATGTCCAAGCACTGCTTTTTATTCTGTGTTGTATCCATGCTCATTCACGCATTTTTTTCTTTTTACATGAAGTAATTGGTCATTTCTATTATTGGTAGTAATATTTCCATATTTGGTGAATATGTGACATTCTAGCCATAACTAATTCATTTTTTAATAGTATATTGCTCTGACCAAATGTCAGAAGAGTGTAATCATGGAATGTCGACGAAAAATCGGTATGCTGAGGTTAATGATTGGCTGCAGCATGTCATCGGATGTGCTGCTGATGAGGTGTCATTCTAGTCACTGGACCCCTGCAGCCAAACACTGCACGGCGCTGAAATCACAGGGGTTTGAACAGGTCAATATATTTCACTTCATAATTTTTTTTTTACCCTTCTCAGCCTTAAGGAATTTTTTTGTAAACACTTGATGGTCACTTTAATACTTGAAGAAGCACTCCTCCTCTCATCAAAGATTTATTCTCTTACTATATTGCAGTCATCATATTATACAGCACTGTGTACTTACAATTGGTCATTTTGCCTTTATACCCAGATAATTCTTCTATTTTTCATTAGATCTATGACATCACGTGATTTAAAACTGACTAGCTGAATCCTTCTAAGCTCTATGTAGAACCAGGAAGTCTAAGTCATCATTAGAACTACAATTCTACATCACTGCAAAGTCCCTGGCATCCCAGCTCCAGCCTCCTCTTCAACTCCTTACCCAGCTGCACCCTTCCTCCCCTCTGTCATGGACTTTGCAGTGATGTAGAATTGTAGTTCTAATGATGACTCATGCAGGGAAATTTGACCTCCTGTTTGTACATAGAGCTTAGAAGGATTCAGCTAGTCAGTTTTTAATCACGTGATTGTATAGATCTAATGGAAAAGAGAAGAATTAACTGGGTGGAAAGGCAAAATGAGCAATTGTAAGTACACAGTGCTATATAATATGATGACTGTAATATGTTAAGAGGATAAAAATTTTGAGAGGAGGAGGAGCGCTACTTTTAAAGGGAACTTGCACAATTGCAGCCAGAAAATATTATTTGAAAAGGCAGCCAGAGAGAGACCTGACTAGTCCATCATCGCCCCCGGCCGGCGTCTCCCACACCAATCCTGTTGATTGACAAGTCTTTCCCTATGTACACATATGAGACAGTCACATAGCCAGGCTATCCCTATGTACACATATGGGACAGTCACATAGCCAAGCTATCCCTATGTACACATATGGGACCGTCACATAGCCAGGCTATCCCTATGTACACATGTGGGACAGTCACATAGCCAGGCTATCCCTATATACACATATGGGACAGTCACATAGCCAGGCTATCCCTATGTGCACATATGGGTCAGTCACATAGCCAGGCTATCCCTATGTACACATGTGGGACAGTCACATAGCCAGGCTATCCCTATATACACATATGGGACAGTCACATAGCCAGGCTATCCCTATGTGCACATATGGGTCAGTCACATAGCCAGGCTATCCCTATGTACACATGTGGGACCGTCACATAGCCAGGCTATCCCTATGTACACATGTGGGACAGTCACATAGCCAGGCTATCCCTATATACACATATGGGACATTCACATAGCCAGGCTATCCCTGTGTGCACATATGGGTCAGTCACATAGCCAGGCTATCCCTATGTACACATGTGGGACAGTCACATAGTTAGGCTATCCCTATGTACACATATGGGACAGTCACATAGCCAGGCTATCCCTATGTACACATATGGGACCGTCACATAGCCAGGCTATCCCTATGTACACATGTGGGACAGTCACATAGCCAGGCTATCCCTATATACACATATGGGACAGTCACATAGCCAGGCTATCCCTGTGTGCACATATGGGTCAGTCACATAGCCAGGCTATCCCTATGTACACATGTGGGACAGTCACATAGTTAGGCTATCCCTATGTACACATATGGGACACTCACATAGCCAGGCTATCTCTATGTATACATATGGGACTGTCACATAGCCAGGCTATCCCTATGTACACATGTGGGACAGTCACATAGTTAGGCTATCCCTATGTACACATATGGGACAGTCACATAGCCAGGCTATCCCTATGTACACATATGGGACCGTCACATAGCCAGGCTATCCCTATGTACACATGTGGGACAGTCACATAGCCAGGCTATCCCTATATACACATATGGGTCAGTCACATAGCCAGGCTATCCCTATGTACAAATGTGGGACAGTCACATAGCCAGGCTATCCCTATGTACACATATGGGACAGTCACATAGCCAGGCTATCCCTATGTACACATATGGGACCGTCACATAGCCAGGCTATCCCTATGTGCACATATGGGACCATCACATAGCCAGGCTATCCCTATGTGCACATATGGGACCATCACATAGCCAGGCTATCCCTATGTGCACATATGGGACCATCACATAGCCAGGCTATCCCTATGTGCACATATGGGACCATCACATAGCCAGGCTATCCCTATGTGCACATATGGGACCATCACATAGCCAGGCTATCCCTATGTGCACATATGGGACCATCACATAGCCAGGCTATCCCTATGTGCACATATGGGACCATCACATAGCCAGGCTATCCCTATGTGCACATATGGGACCATCACATAGCCAGGCTATCCCTATGTGCACATATGGGACCATCACATAGCCAGGCTATCCCTATGTGCACATATGGGACCATCACATAGCCAGGCTATCCCTATGTGCACATATGGGACCATCACATAGCCAGGCTATCCCTATGTGCACATATGGGACCATCACATAGCCAGGCTATCCCTATGTGCACATATGGGACCATCACATAGCCAGGCTATGATTCCTGCTGCCCCTGGTTTGGACAATATGCATCTAATTAAAAGATCCCTTTAAAAAGCTAAAGGTCTCAGCAAATGTAAGGGCCAGAATAATACTGTTGGGCTACAAGGTCCCGATCCTGAGAACCGAGCTCTGAGATGCCCCTTGAAATTGGTTGTGGTTATTGGATAGGTAATAACTTTTTATTATGGGAATAACGCTTTAAAAACTATACTAGACAGTGACGTGAAAAATAGTCCCCAGTGACCACCTTGTTCCCTGGGTGTCATAGTCAGGCACATAGACTGCCACAATACTGTTCCTAATATCCTAGCTTCCTGTACCCCTGTGTCACATACAGAGCTGCTGGATATTGGGGTTTCTGGTATTACCGTATGAATCTTCCGCTCCTTTAAACAGAGTTTGTCAGGATAAAATAACTGTTCAAACCAAGCACAGGCACTCAATACACCCTTGGGTGCAGTCCAGTGCGCATTCCCACTTGCTTGTTTTGTGCCTATCTCCTACCCCTTCTTGATTGACAGATCTGGCTATAGAGGGGCTAGAGGTGGGCAGGCATAGATGGAAAATGAAGGTGCACTGAAGTACATGGCCACACCAAGGGTGCACTGAATGCCTGTACTTGGTTTGGACAGTCATTGTGTGCTGATATATTCTCCTTAAAGGGGTTGTCCAGGACTTTACCATTAATGGCCTATCCTTAGGATAGGTCATCAGTGTCTGATTGGTGGGGGTGCAACACTCCGGCACCCCCGCCAATCAGCTGTCGTGGCTGCACGGCACAGCTTCATTGACTGTATAGTGGCCACAGACAGGTACTGCACATCCAGCCTCTATTCAAATCAGTAGGGGGCGGATGTGCAGTACTCGGCCGTGGCAACTATTCCATCGACTGAGCAGCACTGTGCAGCTCCGTAGCTGAACAGTTTCGGCCACCGCTGATACCGGGAACAGGTAATCGACAGGGAGCGCCTGGTATCGCACCCTCACAATCAGACATTGATGACCTATCCTAAGGACAGGCCATCAGTGGTAAAGTCCAGGACAAATCCTTTAAAATTGCACTAAATGATCTATTCAAAAGTTCTGTGTCTTGTCTGATAATAGTAGATATGATCAACTAATAATTGGAGATATGATTGATGTCCGTAAGAAGCATGAGTATGACCAGCTGGTGGCATGTAAACCCCACAGAACAAAGCAACACCAATCATCCACTGACTTTGTGACCATGAAAGAATAGAGTTTAAAGCAATTGGTAAAGAATTGTCTTTTTCCCCTAAAAAAGTTAGTTACTGTGGTATTCACCTAAGCCCCATTCTCTTCAATGGAGCTGCAATACCAAACACAACCTCTTGGGGGTTGTGTTAAGAAGAAAGCAGCCATGTTTTCCTAATCCTCCTCAATCTTTTCACTTTCCTGGAACCTATCGTTACCACTACCACCGTTACATTTTATCATCCGCAGCACATCTTATGTTCCCTCCATTCTCTTTGTCTCAGGACTGACTGTTTTAAATTCAGGCTTTTCAGATTTATGACTGTTGGGTCGGACAAGACGGTTTAATGGGTTGGTTTCAACTTCATTTATTGCAACCGGGCTGATGTGTAAATCACGTTGCTAATGTTGTGAGAACATGTCCCAGAGAAGCAGATGATTCCTCCGACTGATGTGTGATGGATGCGTTTGGGGAACATTATTGCCAGAGTGATCGTCGGCGACCTGCGCCGTACAATGGGATTATAGGATTCCATATCCAGCTCTTTGATGTCTCTTTTTGAGACTTTGGGGGCCGGAAGATTAATGTGCGCGCGGTTCTATGTGGTAATGAGATTGGAGTTAATCTTGAGGGTGATTGTATTGGAAGTAATTTCTAAGCGTGTCCTTCATCGTGTAGTTTGTAATACACTGACAGACGTAGAACAATAGACACAGCTGGACATACCGTATATCAGCGTACGCACATGGTGTTTTTATTAAAGAGCGGAGTATGTGGATATAGTCACTGAGCATTAGGATGGATCTGTGTGCACATTTCCCAGATTACCTCTCTGACTGGTCTTACTGGCAAAGTTATCTATGTGTGTATGGACAGGTGGTCAGAATATAACCGTGTCATGTATTGAAGTCTTCTACTGTTACATTAGTTTCCATTACAAAAATTGCTGGCCGGCATACCCAATCTAAAGGGGCCCAATCAAATTAAAGCAACTTTTGTTTTTTATTCATCCGGTCACTGGCGTCCCACTATATATAATTCAGCTAGTAATACCTAATGTAGATGTTCCAATCCTTTCTATCTGAAATTTCATTGTATCCTTCTCATCGTTTATCGCATGATGACTCCCTGAGAATTACATGGCTTTATGTTCTCTGGAGATAGTCACAAGAACTGTCTGTATGATGCCATTGCATGGATTGTAGCACTGAAGTTCTCTGCAGGGTAGAGACAGAAACTTATATCAAAGATAATGATGATGACTGCACAGTGTTACAAAATTATAATGTGCTGTGGAAGATAAGCATTCAGTCTACTGTTTACTTAGAATCTATTTGTTTTTCGTTCATTGTGAGAAAAGCACTATACAAATGTTTGTGTTTGTTTAGTTTATTTAGGAGTGTATGAAGTAGAAGACCATTACAGTGTCCTCCCAGCAGAGAGACACCATACTAGCTGTAGCTGGTCATGGGATGGGATGCTGTTCTGATTCAATGATTTATAGCAGAGCATAGAGGAATAACATGCAGGACGAAAGCTAGGAATCAAGATAGAGGCTGAAGGGGAGAAAACAAGAGGTTGAACCACATCGAACTAAGTACTCTGTAAGAGAAGTGCAGAAGGTAAAATAACAATCAGGTGGGGGTGAAGTTGTAGAAGAAAAAAAAACGGGAGTGCTTCTTTAAAGGGAACCTGTCATGTCAGATAATGCTATTAAAATATAGATACATATATGGGGTTAATCTGCAGGTTAACGTCATTAGAAAGGTGCCCAGCTGCTGCACTGAAAGTACTACTCATGGGAGAAAATTAAGTATATTCTTCCCGGGAGCCGCCGGCTTTCAGTCATACAGGTGTGCCGGCGCGGCTTCAGTCACTGCTTACACCATTGTGAGTGATAGCTGTAAGCATACCCTGGCACTTTAATTGACAGCTGGCTCAGCAGTGCATAAGTGCAGAGCCGGCTGTCAGTCAAAGTCAAGCCGCTACTCACTGTGTGCTGAGCAGTGACTGCAGCCGCATCGATATGCCTGAACGACTGAAAGCCGACGGCTTCCGGAAGGAATAAATTTCATTTTCTCCCGGGAGCAGCACTTTCAGTACAGCGGCCAGGGACATTTCTAATGCTACTATCCTGCAGATTAATAGCGTTATCCGATGTGACAGGTTCCTTTTAAACAAAACTCAATCAATCTAGTATAACTCTCACACTGACAAATATTTGGAAAGAAGAATCGAGCACGATTTATATTCTTCCCATTGGAATAAACATGGCTGCTGTGCCGAGCATACAGGTTTACTTGGCAGTCAGGAGCAATAATTGTTGGGTAAATAAGCATTAGGCTGACCATTATATCCATAAGGCCTTCTTAAAGGGTTGATTAACAAAGACAAACCCTGTCTATATCTCCAGTTAGAGCATATGGACATCATAGTAGGATGTCCCCACTCAGGACCCTCTTTATGACTCAGAATGGAGATCTGCTCCATGAGAGCAGCTCCTGTCCTGGCAAACTTGTACCAAACTTGCATTACATAGTTGGCCTTTTAAATGTCCAGCATATAATAGTTAAATTCCAAGGTGGCCATGACTTCTCTTGTCAAAATTAGATGTTTGCGGTGAGTGCCATGATCAGGAGTCAGGACTATTGTCAAGCTGATGGCGGCTGTATATTGAAACTCTGAGAGACCCCTTGTAAGTCGTACCTTGACAGCATCTACATAAAAAAGGATGACCTTGGCTTTATACAGCATTTGCACAATTCTTCTGTTTCAACGAGCCCCATATCTTGATCCAGCTTCCTAAAATATCAACAACCATAACAAAGCGGTGGGAGGTCAAGTTTTCCTTCACGTAGATGATTTGGAATTTCAAAGGGAAAAATGCCAAAATGATTTAAAAATGACTGGAAACTTTATTCACTTCTTCACGAGCAACAAGAACTGGCAGAATTTTGTGCATTCCCTGTTACAATCACCGCGAAAAACACAGCCATAGATGGTATTACATCCACGTGAGAAGGGCCAGATGCCTTCCTCTTTAGTTACCACTTCATTTATTTATTTTACTATGTCTATTTTTCATGTTTTTTTTAGTTCCTCTTTCATTTGTTATTTGTGTTAGTTGGTGTCTAATATACATAATGACATGTCAGCTATAATTCTATTAGATTGCTTAGGGGATGTGTGCACCAAGCAATTCCTTTTCATTAAAAAGTTGGTTACAGGATGTCCCACTGCAGGGACCCCAAGTTATTAACTGTAATCTCTGGGGAAAACTAGCATCAAGTGTTTAATTTCCCTGCAGCACCATCACAGGTGAAATGAAGTACTACGCAACATTCGTATAGTTAAAGACCTTTCACCAAGTTTTTCCATGTTGAACTGGCCAAACAATGTAATGGTGGCTGCAGATCGGAATAAAATGTTGTTTTTGTTTTTTTATTTCGCCTCTCCATTGCAGAGATATTAGCAATAAAAATATTTGGGATCTAATGAGTTAAATTTTTATCCAAGTGGGTGTTATCAGATATTTTTCACTTGGGAAATGTACGTCTTCCCCTGCATGTGTTGCCCAATCGTAAGCAGGCAGCAACACAGCAGAAAAAGAACACGCCCCCACCTTAGCTTAGGTTTCTCAATATGTGAGATTTAATGATGCAGCTTTGATCTCTTGGTCTAACCTCCTGCATGATTATACAGTGTAGCTGAGTTTAGCTGTGTTACATTACAAACCCTTCTATCAGCTCTCCTCCTCTCTTAGCACTGTCAACACTATTCTTCTGCATCACCATCTGTACTGCTTTTCTGGAGTTGAGCCTCAATTATGTCTGTTGAATTTACAGCATTTTGTAATCCTTCTTCAGTAAGAGCAGAGCTGGTTGTCGTTATATATTTTATATCTATTGCATGTATGCACAGTTATTTACTGACTTCTGGGTCAGAAGGTCCAGAGATTGTGGACTGCCTTTGTCTTTGGTCCGCTTCTGTTTTTTATACTTGTTATGTCATTTTTTAATTATATTTATTAAAAATATAACTTTTAATACCACTTAGCTGCTTTATCCTGATGATTAATAGTGGTTACTATATACCCCCTATTGCGTTAAACATTTGCCTATCATAATAAAGCTCCTCCTACCTACTGCCTTCGAAGACTGGTAAGACGCTACAGCTAGCAGAAAAAACCCCACAGCGCTGGCATCGGGCTCCACAGCTCACGGGCCCCATAGTGGCCGCATGGTCTGCTGCTATGGGTGGTACGCACCTGCTCTGCATGTATGTACACCCCCAAGTGGGTTCCTTGGGGATTGTTGACGTGCATCCTCTACAGTAAGTGCTGCCAACCACTACTATTTTCTGGACGCACAACATCTCTGTTTAACTCTTATTGGGCTCATAAATTTCTTTAAAATTATATATTTGCCCAAATTCTTTTATTTCATTCCTCCCCGGTTGATTGCTAGAGGTTAACAATAGCAGAAACTGTCCAATAGGGTTCCTAGCAGCGCCTTGTGTATGTTCGCTTCAGTCATATTATTATTATTATTATTTATTATTATAGCGCCATTTATTCCATGGCGCTTTACATGTGATAGGGATATACATAACAAAAGCATTTACATAATCTTAACAAAACGAGTCAGCGACTGGTACAGGAGGAGCGAGGACCCTGCCCGCGAGGGCTCACAGTCTACAAGGGATGGGTGAGGATACAGTAGGTGAGGGTAGAGCTGGTCGTGCAGTGGTGTTTACTGCAGGTTGTAGGCTTGTCGGAAGAGGTGGGTCTTCAGGTTCCTTTTGAAGGTTTCCACGGTCGGCGAGAGTCTGATATGTTGGGGTAGAGAGTTCCAGAGTAGGGGGGAAGCACGGGAGAAATCTTGTATACGATTGTGGGAGGAGGAGATAAGAGGGGAGTAGAGCAGGAGATCTTGTGAGGATCGGAGGTTGCGTGCAGGTAAGTACCGGGAGACTAGGTCACAGATGTATCTGGGAGACAGGTTGTGGATGGCTTTGTATGCCATGGTTAGAGTTTTGAACTGAATTCTCTGGGCAATAGGGAGCCAGTGAAGGGATTGACAGAGAGGAGAGGCCGGGGAATAGCGGGGGGACAGGTGGATTAGTCGAGCAGCAGAGTTTAGGATAGATTGGAGAGGTGCAAGAGTGTTGGAAAGGATGCCACGGAGCAGGAGGTTGCAGTAGTCGAGGCGGGATATGATGAGGGCATGCACTAGTGTTTTTGCAGAGTCTTTGCTGAGGAATGCACGGATCCGGGAGATGTTTTTGAGTTGGAGTCGGCAGGAGGTGGAAAGGGCTTGAATATGTGGCTTGAAGGAGAGATCAGAGTCCAGGGTTACCCCAAGGCAGCAAGCTTGTGGGACTGGGGAGAGTGAACAGCCATTGATGTTGATGGATAGGTCGGATGGGGGATGTGAATGAGAGGGTGGAAAGATGATGAACTCTGTTTTATCCATGTTGAGTTTTAGAAACCTGTCGGAGAAGGATGAGATGGCGGACAGACATTGTGGGATTCTGGTTAGTAGGGAGGAGATATCGGGTCCAGAGAGGTAGATCTGTGTGTCGTCAGCATAGAGGTGATACTGAAAGCCGTGAGACTCTATGAGCTGTCCCAGGCCGAAGGTGTAGATGGAGAAGAGCAGAGGTCCTAGAACTGAACCTTGGGGGACACCGACAGATAGGGGGCGAGATGAGGAGGTGGTGCGTGAGTGGGAGACGCTGAATGTCCTGTCTGTTAAGTATGAGGAGATCCAAGATAGAGCCAAGTCCGTGATGCCAAGAGATGAGAGAATCTGGAGTAAGAGGGAATGGTCCACTGTGTCAAAGGCAGATGACAGGTCCAGAAGGAGGAGGATGGAGTAGTGTCGCTTGGATTTGGCATTTAGTAGGTCGTTGGTGACTTTGGTCAGGGCAGTTTCAGTCGAGTGATGCGGTCGGAAGCCAGATTGTAGACGGTCGAAGAGGGAGCAGGAGGAGAGGTGGGAGGACAGTTCAAGGTGGACATGTTGTTCTAGAAGTTTTGAGGCAAAGGGGAGGAGTGATATGGGGCGGTAGCTGGTCAGAGAGGAAGGGTCAAGGGAGGGCTTTTTGAGGATGGATGTGATTGCGGCATGTTTGAAACATGAGGGGAAGACTCCGGTTGTTAGTGATAGATTGAAGAGGTGGGTTAGGGTTGGGATGAAGACTGAGGTGAGGTTAGTGATGAGGTGGGATGGGATTGGGTCAAGTTCGCAGGTGGTGAGGTGTGATTTGGAGAGTAAAGAGGAGACTTGACCTTCTGTAATGGTGGAGAAGTGGGGTTTGGAGGAGGAGGGTTGAGTAGATATGAGGAGGGGTTGTGTGGACTTTAGGCCAAAGTTTTGTCTGATGGTGTCAATCTTCTGTTTGAAGAATGAGGCAAAGTCGTCGGCTGAGATGAGAGAAGAGGGAGGAGGTGCTGGGGGATGAAGGAGAGAGTTGAAAGTGTTAAATAGCTGTTTAGGGTTGTGAGATAGGGAGGATATGAGAGATGAGAAGTAGGTTTGTTTTGCTGTAGTGAGTGCGGACTTGAAATTAGTGAGGGATTACTTGAATGCGATGAAGTGCTCGATGGAGTGAGACCTTTTCCATCTCCGCTCCGCAACCCTGGAGGCCCGGCGCAGTTCTTTGGTAAGTTTAGTGTGCCAGGGTTGCCTGTTGAATGTGCGAGGTGTGGTGTGTGTGAGAGGGGCGATCGAGTCTAGAGCTGCAGCTATTGTGGTGTTATATGAAGCAGCAGCAACGTCTGCATCGTGCAAGGAATTTATGTCTGTGAGAGGAAGGAGGGATTCAGAGAGAGAGTGTAGGTCAAGGTGTTTGAGATTTCTGCGAGGGTGTGTGAGTTTGTGGAGTGGGGATTGTGCACCCGGAGAGGAGAGGGTAGAGAATGTGAGGAGGTTATGGTCAGAGAGAGGGAGTGGTGAGTTAGAGAGGTTAGATAGGGAACAGAGGCGGGTGAAGATGAGGTCCAGTGTGTGGCCATCTTTGTGGGTGGGTGTGGAAGACCATTGAGTGAGTCCAAAGGAGGAAGTGAGGGATAGGAGCTTAGAGACAGACGAGTGGGGAGTGTCAATGGGGATGTTGAAGTCACCCATTATGATAGTGGGGATGTCAGTGGAAAGGAAGTGAAGCAGCCAGGTAGTGAAATGGTCTAAGAAGGTGGTGGCTTGCCCTGGGGGTCGGTAAACGACGGCCAGTTGGAGGTTGGAGGGGGAATAGATGCGCACACAGTGCACCTCAAAAGAGGGGAGTGTAACGGAGGGTGGCAGTGGGATTTTGGTGAAAGCGCAGAGTTCTGATAGGAGGAAACCTACGCCTCCACCATGTTTGCCATTGGGGCGGGGGGTGTGGGAAAGGTGGAATCCGCCATATGAAAGGGCAGCTGGGGAGGCTGTGTCAGAGGGGGTGAGCCAGGTTTCGGTGATGGCGAGGAAGGAGAGTTTGTTTGTAATGAAAAGATCGTGGATGAAGGAAAGTTTGTTGCAGACAGAGCGAGCGTTCCATAGAGCTCCTGTTAGTATAGCTGAGGAGGTGGGTATTAGTTGGATGGGTATGAGGTTAGAAGGGTTGCGACAGTTTGAGGAAGGTCGTGGATAGGAGGTAGAAGTAACTGTGGGGATATGGCGAGGAGGACCAGGATTTGGAGAGATATCTCCAGCAGTGAGGAGGAGCAGAGAAAGTGTTAGCAGGTGGGAGCAAGAGAGAGCATGAGGTGGCTGTCTGTGTTTGGAGATCCAGGATTGAATGTTGAGGAATAATTTGGAGGAGGAGGTGAGATGAATGGGGAGGATAGAGGGAGAGATGATGAGTTGTCTGCATAATTCCCCTGCTCCTATGTATGCTGTCTTCTAATGCTCTGCTGACCCATCTCTCTGGTACATGCTCTGCATAATTCCCCTGCTCCTATGTATGCTGTCTTCTAATGCTCTGCTGACCCATCTCTCTGGTACATGCTCTGCATAATTCCCCTGCTCCTATGTATGCAACTACATTATATTGATCTTAAAGGGAATCTGTCAGCAGGTTTTTGCTATATAATCTGAGGACAGCAGGAGATAGAGACTGAACAGAATTCAGGGATGTGTCACTTGTCAAAGTGCGTTCTGTAGTTTGCTAACTGTGAAGGATTTATCACTTAAGAGATTAACATTGCTGGACTACACTAATCTGGAAACGCCCCCTCCCGTGATAAGCTGCTCACTGTCTATGGACCTTGTACAAGGATAGCCTGTTGTGGGCGGGGTTAGCTTTCTTACCTCTGCTTCATTCTAAATCTAAAAGCTCTGATTGTGTCAGAACGATTGCACCCAGTAATCTAAGTGATACATCGCTGGAAACAGGGTCTCTTTACCTACATTACGCTGTTCTCCAATGAGGTAGCAAAAATCTGTTGACAGATTCTCTTTAAGTCAGACATTGAACTGGCATTTGTGGACATTGTTGATACTTATTGATTCTAATGGTTGCCACTGTTATTATTTTTGCTATATTTAAAATAAATGGAAAATAAAGCCTTTTAAAAAACAAAAAAACAAAACACTTTTACCTAGGGATGAGCAAATCTTTTAAAATCTGAATTCGCCAAATTTTCCCAAATGAATAGAACGTATTATGAAGGCTTTAATTGCCATGAAAAACATGCTTATCGCTCAGGCCCTGGTAGCACCTCCTTTTCCATTCCTCACCACATTCTGGACACAGTGACTGCTTGACAAAGAGCCAGGAGAATAGAAATATCCTTCTGTAATGTCGCTTATATTTTTGTTCTTCACAATAAAAAATTGTATGTGAAGGATGACACTGAGAGATCACACATATCCCACCACTGCCGCCAAAATGTGAAGAACCGCACCTCGCAGCCCCACCTGACGTCACTAATATGTCAAGGCGGTACGGTCTTCCCACTTTCACCTTCATGATGTTCCTCTTCCTCCAGGGATACGTAAGATCAACTTGGTACTGTTTTACACAGACAGGCCCCTGTCCACACTGGCACAGGGAGTGAGAGGGTGGTCTACTCAGCCACTGGCGTGGCACAACACTCTCTCACAACCCTGACAGGCTGAGAGACCCCTTTCACTAGCACCCGTGAAACAGAGCCTGGTCAGCCTGGTAGGACTGCCACCACTTCCTCGTCAGATATAAGCCCGGTACGTTAACTGGATCATATCGGGCCAGAAACCAGTCCTGGTAGCATGTGATGTTAAACCGAGAACACAGACGTGTGGATTCGTGTATCGAGATAAGAGCAGCCCAAGGTTAAATTGAATATTTAATCACCTTAAGGGCACACTAGGCAAAACGCTATATACATAATTGAGCTACATATACAATGGTCAGATATGCAAATACAGGTGGTAGTACAAAAAGCAGATGACACATAAGTTAGTTACTGGCTTTTGGCCTTCAAGCAGGAGGTGTGAGGTGCCAGCTGTTTCTGATTTCTTTCAATACTATGCACGTCGTTGTTATGCACACGCCCGGACTGACTGGCGTGTGTGTGTGTTTATGTAGTGATTCCACTGTGCCATGAACCGGAGAGTACCTGGAGGGGCGTAACTAAGTATCTGCCCGATCCGACCAAGGTCGCACGACGGCATACGACGCCAGTGCACCAGGGAGGAACCGAGCAGAGGAACCAGGGTCTACTCCAGGTCAGACTCCGGACACGGCTGTTGACCCACACCGGGGAATACAGGAACAGGCAGACTAGAGCACAGGCTGGGTAGGGTCCAGTACAGACTGGGAGACAAATTCGAAACCGCAGACGCGGTAGACAGAGCTGAGCAAAGCGAAAACCGCAGACGCGGTGGACAGAGCTGAGCAAAGCGAAAACCGCAGACGCGGTGGACAGAGCTGAGCAAAGCGAAAACCGCAGACGCGGCGGACAGAGCTGAGCAAAGCGAAAACCGCAGACGCGGCAGACAGAGCTGAGCAAAGCGAAAACCGCAGACGCGGCGGACAGAGCTGAGCAAAGCGAAAACCGCAGACGCGGCGGACAGAGCTGAGCAAAGCGAAAACCGCAGACGCGGCGGACAGAGCTGAGCAAAACGAAAACCGCAGACGCGGTGGGAAACAGGGCTCTGTTCACACGGAACAGACTAGAAGGGAAAGGCAGAACCAGATACCCACAGGGTCCTTGCAGAGAAGTAGCGAGTGGACCACAAACTCACAAACGGAAGTACAGTGACAACGAGCAGGAGTTAGGTACGAGTTCAGACTCTGCAGAAAAAGGAATGGAACGGACATAGAGGCAAAACAGGTAAAGGATAGGAGAGAGTTCAGACAGGAACTGAGTGTACGGAGGAGACCGACACTGCAGCGGGATACAGGAGCGGGTCTGGGAATACGGCCCCCAGAGAGGCAGGACGAACAGGCAAGGAGCGTGTTCAGACTGGCCTGGAAATACAGCCTCCAGGAAGGCGGAACGAACAGGCAAGGAACGAGTACAGACTGCAGGTTAAGGTACACAGATAGGACACAGTACAGACACGGGAACTGATACCGCAAGGCAGGAGACAAAGAACGGGACCTGGCACCTTCAGAGTGCAAACACACACTGAATGAAACACTATGCTCAGGCAGGGATAGATGGGAGCAGCTGAGCTATATACCAGGTGACAGACAGCAATAGGCTGAGGACGCACAAGGGGTGTGACCCACAGCAGGTACAAAAAGCAGGAAGTGATCGGGCGCCGCCCTTAAGCAGCAGAAACAGACAAACAGACAGCAAGGAGGGAAGCCAGAGAGACATTCTGGACTGGAGATCAAGTGCGCGCTCTTGCACAGTGGGAGATGGACCACCATGCAAGGACGCCGCCAGGTATGTTACAGTCGTGACCCCCCCATTAGAAGTGAACAAAAGGCCACACTGCCTCACACAAGCACTTCACCCCTTGGTCGGTCACTGCCTTTCCCGCCCCTGGGATGGGCCTAGTCCCCCTACTCTGGGCTCTTGGAAGCTGAAACTCCCACTCTTATGATGGATTATAACTTCTCATAAGGTCATAGGGCGGCGGTTTTGGTGCCATCGGATCCGGCCAGACCCCTGTTACGCTTGGAGACCAAACACTGCTTCGCTACCTGGCTTCTACTAGCCGTTCGACGTATCCTCCCCACCCTGGGGTGCTAGAACGGATCGAGACCCCGGCAGGCATTCTGCCCCTTCTCGAGATTTCAAAAATATAACCAGTATATGGCTAGGACGTATGATAACTCCATAATCTTCTTATGAAATTACGGCTCCCATTTGACTGGGGAGTTTGATTAAAACCGTTACACGGCGTGGAACCCCTAGGAGTTCGTCCTGCCAAGAAGGTCTTGGTACCAGCTTGGCTGCTGGAGGTGTGAGCTTTTTCACTTGGAGCTGTTGAAGCTAGACTACCTGCTAAGCCAGATGTCCTGTCTCCGCTTCACATCGATATGATACAGTTGATGGCATGAAATTATATCTCCCATATTCTCCACAAACTGTATCAGCAATTTTGGAGCTTGTAGGGGGATTGCTTTATGGATTACTATGGGGACAACACCCCGATCAACCAGCACCTCCCCATTTCATTGAGTACCCACCAATTTTCTGTTATCTGAAAAACACATATGACTTTGTCATTCTTGTCTCACACACTAATCTTCTTCACCACTGTGCTGTCACACACAATCTGTACAGTTTCTTCAGTGTTTTAAAGCTTCCTCTCCTTATCTCTTTTGTGAAATTGCAAGTTTCTCACTCTGAGTGGCTGTTTCATTCCCCGTCTCTGCTTTTATACAATCTCTATTAATCCCTTCTAATTGTCTATGCTTTACAATGTGATTGCTGCAAGGCATTGTGGGGAAGCCTGCCTGTGGTCACGTGATCCTTCTCTGGCTGATACAGTCTACTTCAATATCTTAAATGGCAGTGGCCATTTTAAGCAATTTTACATGAGTTCAGCAGATTTCTAAAAATTCGACACAAATTAGATTTGCTCATCTCTAATTTGAACACAAGGATGTTGATCACCCCTGTCATAGAAAATATAAAAAATCTCTGAAGTCACTCACTCCCTTCTCTCCTCCCTCCTTTTTTTCTCTCACAACAATTTCTAGTAAGCAATCTCCTAGACTTAGACAATAGTGAACCAGCTTAATTAACATGCAAGAGCTGACAGTTTAGTCTCTTAGATGTAGGATTGTACAATAGACTAATACGTAAATTACATTCTTAATTAAAATGCATGCAGGAGCTCCCTTTGCTGTAATAGACCCTGGCATACTAACGAGGATGTTCATTGTGTATGGCAAAGAGTACAGATTGGACAATAGTTAAGACAGAAAAAGGCCTTTTAAGTTTTGAGAGGATTAAAGCAGATACCTCACAAGCCATAGAGATGGCTATTGTCCTTCACAGATGCACATTCCTTTCATCCAAACATATTTGCAAGACGCAGAGGCACCGATAGAAAAGTATGAACATTGGAGTTTGTATAAACCCGATGGGGATGGTATATACATTTTCAGTGCCGGAGCAAAGAATTGAAGAATACGCATAATTTTTCATAACTGTGACCCCTGCCAATGAACCACAAAAATCTACAGTGCCAGATAACTGTCAACAGCTGTGCCATGTTTACTATCTAAGCAAAGATAAAATCCTGATGGAAAATATGGCGACAATCTCGAACTTCTGCGATCATCCAGAGAGGAGTTATCACATAAGTTGGGGATTTCCTAAGATCATGACCTTAGACATTTCCTAAGCTCATGTGAGGTCATCAAGGGTGATTGTGTGAGTGGGACACAGGAGCTGATAAAAGATCAAGCCAAATTATGATCTGGGTTCCTGTAGAGAGATACATTTTTGGTGTATGCATGATTTCCATCCGTTGGACGTTCTTCAAACAAAGTGCTCTCCTTCGCTAGGTCGAATCATATCTGTGATCGGTGTAGTAAGTTTCTTTTGCTTTATCCTTTTTATTTTATGTAACTGTATATGCTGTATTTTTTTGTCCCCTTTGTAAAAAATTTTGTATATTTTTCATAAACACTGCCTCCCTTTGGATTAAATATAAAATGTAACAGTTCTGTTCCTTATGTTCTGTAAACTGTAAAACACGACTAGTAGTGGCAGCTAATAATCTTTCTGGGGTTATCGTGGAGTTAACAGTGATCATGCGACAGTATATACACTTATTTCTTGTTATGGAATCCGGAGGTGTATATACCATATGCTCCCTGTTAGTTTCCCGATAACTGGCCTGTTAGTGCAAACAGCCTGCGTCCTCCTCCGTTATTCATCGGCAAATCATGTAATTGTCCAGACGATAGGGGGCTGCAGAGAGCTGTTCGCTCCAAAGATCACAGCGGTTGGTTCTGCGGGACTCCTGGCCATTGATAGTGTGGATGTAATCCCTGACAACCCCCATACACAAACCACTATCAGCATAAAATGCTTATACGACTCCTTTATTTGTACCAGGGATGAAGAAGTTTATGACAAATGTGGTTGACCTCACCATGCTCTATGAAACTTGTCGGGTCATGGATGTTGGGAGTGATGGTTAGATAAGCTGTTTTTATTATCTGTCTTTATGTTTATGCTTTTCCCTTTGTTAGTTTATGTTGCATACATAAGTTTGCTTTGTTCTGTCAGTGTTTTACATGCTGAGTTTATTCAGAAAATCTCATTTTTTTTGTGTCTGCCATGGCATTTGATGAATATGAAGGGCATTATCCAAGGCTGTAACAAGCACCAAACAGATTGTCATTGAATCTGAAGATCAACAAAAGTACCTAAAACTGCCAGAGAGTATGACCTCACGGCTCAAACATCCTGACCCTGAATGTCTCATTGTCATCATAATCTGCGTTCTACTAAATAAATAAAGAGAGCGAGGTCTTTCAGGATCGTGTGTGTGTGTGGTAATGAAGGCTATGAGATCATACTTGAGACTATATAAACTGCTTTAAGACAGGAAAGACTAGCCAAATATTACTAAGGAGCGTACTGTGGGGCCGTAACATTCACATTGTTTGTTATGCTGATTTCTGGATAATTATAGAGTACTTTTACCTTCAATGTTTCTCGGCCGTCCTCAAGTGCCCTGAAGTCAGAAGGTGCAGTATAGCGCTGCCCATAACCGGCTCTTCCTACACATCGGTTCTGCTCACCAGTAAGTAACTTGTCTTTCCACAAGAACAAAAGATCAGGCATGTAGATTCAACATGCTGGTCCTTCTCCCCCCTAATATCTGCTCTCTGGGTACCACTTACTGTAGGTTTGAAAAATTGCAAATTTTATCAGCAGATTTGCACAAATTTCATCCACACGCTGAAGAATTTTTTTGCATATTGCAGGCATTTTCTGAATTTTTAAATCCACAGAATGAGAACCAATAATTTTGGTCTCTGGTGTATAAGAAAGACATAGCTGAACTAGAGCCGGTGCAGAGAAGAGCGACCAAGGTTATTAAGGGAAAGGGTGGACTGCAGAAGAGAGGTTATCAAACTTGGGTTATTCAGATTAGAATAGCGAAGGGTTCAGGGCGACCTTATTACAATGTACAAATATATGAGGGGACAGTACAGAGATCTTTCTAACGGGCTTTTTACTCCTAGGCCTGCAACTGTGACAAGGGGGCATCTTCTACGTCTAGAGCAGGGATGTCAAACTCACATACACAGAGCGGCAAAATTAAAAGCCTGGACAACGTCGCGGGGCAACCTTGATATTCATTAAAAAATCTCTACAATTGTGGAAGTTTTCCCTTATTTTCGAATATAATGATGAACCTTTTCATAAGGAAACAAACTTAAATGCGATGTCCCAAGAATAAAGTACATTTTAATTAAGAGATCTTAGCATATTGGAATAGCATAATATATATATGTTATGTAAGAGCAGTAAATAGCATATGGCCCAATATCCTTACTTAAATAAGTAATAACAAAGGAAAAACCTTGAATAATGCAGATAATAAAGTACGATGCTAACAAAAGTGCCCCCCAAACACAGATGTCCCCACAGTGACTTCCTCCACAGTACCCTCCACACGCATGGTATGATGACCCTACTGTACCGCCCTCCCCCTCAACCCACCCGGCAAAGTATTGTGACCCTAACACAGTATGATTCCTCAACTGTAATCACCACACAACCCTCCATACAGTATAATGGACCCCACATAGTCCTCCATACAGTATAATGGGCCCTGTATTGCCTTCCATACAGTAAAATGGCCCCACATAGTCCTCCATACAGTATAATGGCCCCACATATTATTCTATACAGTATAATGGCCCCACATAGCGCTCCATACAGAATAATGGCCCCACATAGTCCTCCATACTGTAAAATGACCCCATAAAATGCTCCATACAGTACAATGGCCCCACATATTATTCTATACAGTATAATGGTCCCACATAGTGCTCCATACAGTATAATGGGCCCGACATAGTGCTCCATACAGTATGACCCCATAAAATGCTCCATACAGTATAATGGCCCCACATAGTCCTCCATACAGAATAATGGGCCCCACATAGTCCTCCATACAGTATAATGGTCCCACCTAGTCCTCCATACAGTATAATGACCCCATAAAATGCTCCATACAGTATAATGGCCCCACATAGTGCTCCATACAGTATAATGGCCCCACATAGTCCTCCATACAGAATAATGGGCCCCACATAGTGCTCCATACAATATAATGGCCCCACATAGTGCTCCATACTGTATAATGGCCCCACATAGTCCTGCATACAGAATAATGACCCCATAAAATGCTCCATACAGTATAATGGCGCCACATAGTCTTCCATATAGCATAATGGCCCCCACATAGTCCTCCATACAGAATAATGGCCCCCACATAGTCCTCCATACAGTATAATGGCCCCACATAGTCCTCCATACAGAATAATGGTCCCACATAGTCCTCCATATAGAATAATGACCCCATAAAATGCTCCATACAGTATAATGGCCCCACATAGTGCTCTATATAGTATAATGGCCCCACATAGTGCTCCATACAGTATAATGGCCTGACATAGTGCTTTATACAGTATAATGCCCCCCACATAGTCCTCCATACAGAATAATGGCCCCCACATAGTCCTCCATACAGTATAATGGCCCCACATAGTCCTCCATACAGAATAATGGTCCCACATAGTCCTCCATATAGAATAATGACCCCATAAAATGCTCCATACAGTATAATGGCCTCACATAGTGCTCTATACAGTATAATGGCCCCATTAGTACTCCATACAGTATAATGGCCCCACATACTTCCTCATACAAAATAATGGGCTTGCCTGTTGTCGCTGGCTAAATATACTCACCCTGGAGCCAGATTTGGCCAGCAGACTAGAGTTTAACATGTGAAGTCTACAGGAAAGAAGCTTTCATCATAATCACAGACGCAGATTCTTTACTGTAAGAGCAGTGAGACTATGGACCTATCTGCCACATGATGTGGTCAAGGTCAATTCACTAAAAAGGCATGGAGGGCCTGGATTTCTTTCTTGATAAACACAATGTTTCAGGTTATGGGCAGTAGAGTCTGTCATGGGACGCTGATCCAGGGAACTAGTCTGATTGCCATATGTGGAGTCGGGTTGCAATTTCTCCCCTAATATTGGGCAATTAATATCTGTCTCATGCGGTTTTCCCTTCCTCTGGATCAACATGTTAGGTTATAGGCTGAACTCGATGGACTTGTCTTCCTTCAACCTTAAACTATGAAACTATGAATTGATCACAAGTTTGTTGTGGAATTTCTTAATTTAGTTTCAGTCAAAATTAGCATCAAACCCCAGTAGTTTTGGATTTTGATCCAGGTTGCCCGAAGAGCTGCAGCTAAGATAATAGGTCTTTGTACATCGTGCTCCAGAGATGATTTCTGGTCACTTGGGAACGCTGCAGCCAGTCGCAGGATGCATAAGTCATGTGATGAGATAGTATCGCCAGAGGCCAGGACTCTAATTACTACATACAGTTTCTATACACTTTACTGATTGGGTATGCCCGCCATTACCATTCTCCAAATTTCATGATGGAATATCTAACTATACAAATGTAGTACATTATTATGACTTGCTAGAAAAACTCACAACAGGCTGCAATCCTTGTCACAACCACTAGGTGGCCATATATAGACACATAATAGCATAAACATCTCCCAACAGAGTATCATAAAATCATGTTTTATTTTCTTAGCCAGTCCTATTGTCCCACTTATCTCAGGAAATGTTGGACCAGGAAGAAGACATCTATATTTTTCTACCCTGTATGCAGGGTCCAGACCTTAATACTGATCACTCACCATTAGTGTTGAGCATTCCGATACTGAAATATCGGGTATCGGCCGATATTCGCGGTATTGGAATTCCGATACTTAATTCCGATACTTTTACAATATCGAATACCGGAATCGGAAGTTCCCATAATGCCTGCGCTCTGCAGTGTCTCTGAAGGATGACAAGCTGGGTGGCAGCGCTCAGCTGCGATCCAGCCTGTCATCAGAATGCCATCCCAGCGTGAGAGAATTCTCCTGATTGTTCAAAAGCCGGCGGGCGGTAAAAAGCCGCCGGCTTTTAAACAATCACACAGCCCCATACTGCTTCCCCGCGGCCTCCCACCCCGATCCTCCACTCCCCCCATCCTGATCGTAAGTTAAGACCGGGCGGGGAGCACAGCACCAAGGAGCGGGGAGCGAAGGACCCGGGCGGGGAAGCCGGCAGTGAAAAGACTAAACCGCCGGCTTTCCCGTTCTGTGCTGCGCTCTCCCGCCGGTTATTTCAAATGAACAGCTGAGGTATCAGGTGATGCCGATCAGCTGTTCATTTGAAGTCGCCGCGGTGCCCTCAGAGGGTTCATGTGAGTTCATGCTTGACTGCATTACATGAACTCACATGAACTTTCCCATGGCCACACAGGTCAGCCTCACCTCCCAGACGATCAGACCGGTCATGATTGGTGTGTGTGGGTGTCTGTGCGGTGTCTGTGCGATGTGTGCGGGTGTGTGCGCGGTGTCTGTGCGATGTCTGCGAGTGTGTGCGGGTGTGTGCGATGTCTGTGCGATGTCTGCGGGTGTGTGCGGTGTCTGTGCGATGTCTGGGGGTGTGTGCGTGCAGGCAGACATAGGCCGATGTGACACTACTACTCCCATCGGCCTATGTCTGTCCCCCGTCCACTCGTGCCAGCAGGATCAGCTTGATGGGAGCAGTAGTTCCCATCAGCCTGATCCTGCTATTTAAATTGCCCTACTGTGTCCCCAATAAATGTTAAATACATGTCATTGGTGGCCAGTGGTTGCCTACAATAAATTAGTTTATACATTACCTGTCCCCGCCAATCGCCACCTAAAATAAAGTAAAAAATAAAAAACTACACCTATACTCACCTAGACACCTAATTCCCCGAAGCCATCGATCTCCTGTAATAAAATATAAAATAATAAACCACAACCTTATCCTTACCCCTCCGTAGTAGTCCACGAGTGTCCCACGATGATCTCCAGTTTAGAGCAGCCACATAGAATGTGACCGCTCTGAACCGCTGCCGCCACTAGAATGATGGGGCCGTAAAGCAGCCCCGTCATTGCATAAGCGGGTTCACCGGAGTTCAGGCAGCGCTGCTCCGGTCAGCTCCTTTACGGCCCTGCTGTATCGTGAGAAATTCCCACGGTATAGCAGTGCCGTAAAGGAGGTCTCCGGAGCTGCGCTGCCTGAATGCACTCCGGTGACCTCAGTCAGTGGCTCCCGCTGCCGGGAGCGGACGTGTTCCCGGCAGTGTGAGTCTACAGCAGCCATGCACAGCTGTCACCATCTCCAGATGTGACAGCTGTGCATGGGAGATCAGCGCAGGAACGTGGACAGGTAACTATTTTTTTTTAGTAAACTAAGAATTAAATAAAATGGTGTGTTTTATTTCAAATAAATTATTTTTTTCTGGGTGTAGTGTGTGTTTTTTCTTTTTAACACTTTGTAGGTTAGTAATGGGGGTGTCTTATAGACGCCCATCATTACTAACCTGGGCTTCATGGCAGCTGGCGCTGACATGAACCCCAGCCCTATTGCCCCCTGCCACCGCACCAGGGCAGCGTGGAAGAGCGAGGCTAAGTGCCAGAATTGGCGCATCCTATGGATGCGCCATTTCTGGGGCGGCTGACGGCTGGTGTTTCTAGCCTGGGAGGGGGCCAATATTCGTGGCACCCTTCCTGGGCTATTAATATCAGCCCCCAGCTGTCTGCCTAGCCTTTGCTAGCTATTAAAATAGGGGGGACCCCACGTCATTTTTTTGGGGGTCCCCCATTTTAATAGCTAGTAAAGGCTAGGTATTCAGCTGGGGGCTGATATTAGTAGCCTGGGAAGCTCCGTGGGTATTACCCCCTTCCCAGGCTTCAAACATCTGCCCCAGCCGTCTGCTTAACCTCCGCTAGAGACTAAAATTAGGGGGAACCCCACGCCAATTTTTTTTTAAATAAATCCTTTATTTTAACACTAAATGACAAGTACAGTAAGTAACACTGTCACTGTACTTCATATATATGTGACTGACATGTTTCTATCTATCTAATCTATGTGTGATTCTCTATTCTTTCTATTTTAAATTGTCGGGTACAGATGCTGAATTGCCGGCCGGCTTTTTTAAAGAAACGGTGCATGAAAACACTAATATTTTTTTTAATAAATCCTTTACACTAAATGACAAGTACAGTAAGCAACACTGTCACTGTACTTATTATATACGTGACTGACATGTTTCTATCTATCTAATCTATGTGTGAAGCTCTATTCTTTCTGTTATAAATTGTCGGGTACCTGTGTTTGCCGCTGCTGAATTGCCGGCTTTTCATGTTTCACTGTGAGCACTGTTCCCATCGATTTGGGCAACCACCTCCCCCAATACATTCTACATTATTGTTAGTTGTTTTACTTCATGTAGAATTAACCTACAAGGAAAGAAAGGGTTTATTTTCATTCCGATATTTGTGTCCCATTGACTTGCATTGGTTTCCGGTATCGGAATCGGCGATATCCGATACTTTTTGGGTATCGGCCTGATCCAATCCGATCCGATATTTCCTGATATCGGAAGGTATCGCTCAACACTACTCACCATTGTTATTGTGTGAAATTGATTTCTTTTTGGACCAGGACAGGGGCAGCTCTTTCCATTTGTTTTTTGTTAAAGCTATCATTTCTTATATTTTCTTTCTGGTTTGGCAGATTTATCGACTGCAGGTAAACTTTGTCTCTTTAGAGTTGTGCAAATGTATCTTTATGTAAATGTTAATGTGTTTGTTGAAGGGATGTTTGAAAAGAAATTCCAAGTTGTTCATTTACTTATAAAATATGTAAATGTTAAGACTGTGGAATAGCAGAGACGGGTCCGAGGCAGCGCTGGCTACAGGGTCGTTCTTTCCAAATATCCATTTATAGAAATGTACCAAGATATTGTTGGCTGTGGTCCGCTAGATATCCCATAGCATGTCCATTTACTAAAAGTGATGTGTCCTATTATTAATGGCATTAATATTGAAAGGCCACGACTTAAGAGATATTTTGACCATATCTGACATTTGTTTTATGTGTAGGAAAAAAGACAAACATTTGTTGCCCTCTTTTCACTAAAGTGTACAGGTGTATAGATTTATTTTATTTGCTTATATAGCTTCATTAATTTCCACAGTGCTTTACAGGCATCATCACTGTCACCGTCAGGACTAAAAAAAACAAAACAAAATCTAAAAAACTATGGTAGAAAATCATTTTCATCCCACTTGGAATTTTGTTTCAGTGTTGCAGTACAAAACAAGCCTTCATACAGCGGATTGCAAAAGTATTCACCCCCTTTGGCTTTTTACCTATTTTGTTACATTACAACCTGTGTTTAAATATTTTTGGAATTCGATTTGTGTGTGATGCATCAGCACTAAATAGTCTAAGTTGGTGAAGTGAGAAAAATATAGGCATAAATTAAATTGATGGGATTAAATAACTACAAATTGGCATGTACATATGTATTCACCCCTTTTACAATGAAGCCTCTAAAAAATTCTGGTGCAAGCAATTATCTTCATAAGTCACATGCTTAGTGAAAGGAAATCCACCTGTGAGCAATCTAAGTGTCACATGGTCTGTCAGTATATACACTTTACATTTACTGAAAGGCCACAGAGGCTGCAACACCATTAAACAAGAGGCACCACTAACCAAACAACACGACGAAGACCAAAGAGATCTCCAAACAAGCCAGGGACAAAGTTGTTGATAAGTACAAGTCAGGGTTGGGTTATAAAAAAAAAATATCCCAATCTCTGATACTTCGGAGCACCATCAAATCAATTATCATCAAATGGAAAGAACATGGTACCACAACAAACCTGCGAAGAGAAGGCCGTCCACCAGAACTCTCAGCCCGGGCAAGGAGGGCATTAATCAGAAAGGCAGCACAGAGACGAAAGGTAACCCTGAAGGAGCTGCAGAGTACCCAAGCAGAGACTGGAGTATCAGTCCATATGACCACAATAAGCTGTATACTTCATAGAGGTGGACTTTATGAAAGAGTGGGCAGAAAAAAGCCTTTACTTACACACAAAAATTATAAAGCTCGTTTGAGTTTGCCAAAAGACATGTGGGAGACTCCCCAAATGCATGGAGGAAGGTGCTGTGGTCAGATGAGACCAAAATTGAACTTTTTGGCCACCAAGGTAAACGCTATGTCTGGCGCCAACCCAGCTCATCACCCCAAGAACACCATGCCCACAGTGAAACGTGGTGGCAGCATCATGCTGTGGGGATGTTTTTTGGCAGCAGAGACAAGGAAAATGGTCCAAGTCGAGGGGAAAATGGATGGTGTGTAATACTGGGATATTCTTGAGCAAAACCTGTTTCAGTCTGTCAGTGATTTGAGACTGGAACAGAGGTTCACCATCCAAGAAGACAATGACCCAAAGCATACTGCTAAAGCAAAACTCGAGTGGTTTAAGGGGAAAAGTATAAATGTTTTAGAGTGGCCTAGTCAAAGCTCAGACCTTAATCCAATGAGAATTTGTGGTCAGACTTGAAGATCGCTGTTCACCAGAGGAAACCATCTAACTTGAAGGAGCTGGAACAGTTTTGCCTTGAGGAATGGGCAAAAATCCCAGTGGAAAGATGTGGAAAGCTCATAGAGACTTAACCAAAGCGACTTGCAGCTGTGATTGCCGCAAAAGGAGGCTCAACTGACTTTAGGGGTTGAATAGTTATGCACACTGAAGTTTTCAATAATTGTTTCCTATTAGTTGTTTGTTTCACAATAAAAAGAAAACCAAATATTCACAGTTGTAGGCATGTTATTTACATGAACTGATGCAAACCCTAAACAAAAAAATGAAATTCCAATTTGTGCGGTAGCAAAACACGAAAAATGCCAGGGGAGGTGAATACTTTTGCAAGCCACTGTACATGTATATGAATGGAAAAATAAAAAGGTTATGCCTCCTGGAAAAAAACGGAGGAAAAAACAAAAACGCAAAAATGGAAAATCGCCCTGACGTTAAGGCTTTTAAGTCAATCCCATCAGATTGTTAGTTCTATCATCCAATGTATAAGGTAATAATGGAGTGATCAGTCATGTGGCACAGTGGCCATAAACCTGCCATCATGTCTGGACAGTGATCATGGTGCTGGTTCGTTCTCAACAAATTGCCACTTTTCCCTTCCTTTGACTTTACTTCTACAATCCTTCCACATGAGGTTATGTAGTCTTGTTCTTCTAGAATACATTAAATTATCTAGTATTGATTTATATTTATATGACTGCCTATGGGTATTACTGTTAACCCCATTCACCACCCTAGACAGCCAGAAATAATAGATATTAAAGGGGTTGTTCATGCATACACTTCCACTGGTGACTTCTGGCGTGGGTGGAGAGATGCTGGTGCAGACTGGACAACCATCTGACACGCTGCGAGTGTCCTTCATGGGTCCTATTAATTAGATTAGATATAATCCTAAGCAAGAACACGAACTCCATCAATTATAGTTATTAAACCAGCACAAAACTTTATTGAAACAATTGATTAAAAACATGAAAGACTAGAATATACGGGGATACATCACATGATTAGCACAGAAAAGAAGGCCCGAGACATTCCATACAGTACAATAAGAATGGTACAAATTATACAGCATATTGCACAAAACCCTAGGTACAAGTTAAATCAGGCTAATTGCCACGTTATTGTGCAAAAAAATCCACGGTACCATAAAAAAAGAAAAAGAACGTGGGAATAGCTGGTGTAAAACAAAGAAAGCAACGATTGTTCACATATGCTGGCACAGAATTACTGATTTCACAGTTCCACCTGTGTAATGCCCACTAAAACTGCTGCGTGCTCAAACAGTACCTATTTACTATTACACCAAGTAAAGAGTACTTTACCCACTTAACGGATGTCTCGTCTGGCGCCCCCTGACGAACGTTTCGCATCAGGCTTCATCAGAGGAGACCCCCTCCAATGAGGCCTGATGTTAAAAGCACGTCAAGGGGCTCCAGACGAGATCTCGTCATATTATAATGACCTGTGGCCGGATGCTTTAGCACGCAGCACTTTCTAGTGGGCATGGTGCAATGACCTGTGGCCTGACTTTTTTTTATGACTACTATGGATAGTACAACATTGAGGGACACTGTCCAATCATATTGTTTTCTGCAATGACTGTTTTCTGGGCGCCATAGCCTGCATAGGAGACAAGTGATTGTCATGAGGACTGTGAACCTTATGAGAGGTCTTCTTTTTTCACAGTTTCTCAGATCTCGTGTCTCATGACATCTTTGTGCTGTAGATGCTTTTCACACTGTGTTATGGTATCAATTTCTGGTTGGGATCACTGCTCCCCTCTCCTCAGTATATTGGTATTTGTATAAATTCTGTTTGGGCATTACACAGGTGGAACTGTTGAATGATCAACTGTGAAATCAGTAATTCTGTGCCAGCATATGTGAACAATCGTTGCTTTCTTTGTTTGACACCAGCTCTTGCCATGGTTTTTTATGGTACCGCAGATTTTTTTGCACAATAACGTGGCAATTAGCCTGATTTAACTTGTACCTAGGGTTTTGTGCAATATGCTGTGCAATTTTTTACCATTCTTATTGTACTGTATGGAATGTCTTGGGCCTTCTTCTTTTCTGTGCTAATCATGTGATGTATCCCCGTATATTCTAGTCTTTCATGTTGTATTTAATCAATTGTTTCAATAAAGTTTTGTGCTGGTATGATTTCGATTGATGGTGGTTGTGTTCTTGTTTAGGATTATATGCTTTTTTGACCTACCTTTATTACTGTTGTGGCCGAGTTGGCTCCCTAATTAGATTAGAGCCAAAGCAGATAACACCTGGGAGGCACTGGGCAACTGTGTGCTAACATCTCTCCAAGCCCAATGTCCGGTCCAGTGGATGAGGAATGTGTCCGGACAACGCTGTAGACAACTAGGCCGCTAAAGATGAGCAGCGAAAGTCTGATCCTGGGAATTACATAATTTCAGGGAATGGTTATTTATGAAATTGAACACTAGGTATATTTTAGGCAGTTAATAATGTAGTTCTGTTCTTTAATTCATCATTATACATACAGTTGACCAAAAAGAAGATTTTTGTAGTCTTCACTTCAGTGGCCAGCATACTGGGTGTGTTTGGCATTTTGTAGACCCTGAGATGTACATCACAAAGTTGTGTGAGGGCTAGTAATGTCGTGATATCGTGGGGCCTAGTAAACGCCAGGGGTGGCTAGACTGCCCGGCGCAGAAGTGAAGACTGCCCTGGCCCGACTACCATGGAGGACCGGACTGGACGTCTGACCTAAACTTTTTGTGTAGCATGAGAACATCTCTAAATTACTGAAAGGTTCCTTTGCCATTCGGGCCACGGAGAACAGAACAATGTCCACGCAGAGCTGAAATGATGAGACTACTCTGCGCACAGCTGTTCAGGTTACTGTACAGATCCAGCCAGTCCTGGCATTGCATGCGACGGAGCGGGCGACACGGGAGTAACTCTACCTCCTCTGGATGTCAGCTGAGAGTTTACGTAGTGTATCCAAATGTAACGTTGAATGATTCAATTAGATTTGTTTAGTCTATTAAACTGTAATTTTATGTTACATGCTCCGGAGTCATCCAGCTCATGTGCGGAGCATTGATTTGTGTGGTATTATTAATGGTGTTTTTAATTTCTTGACTTCCTGTGGTTCACCTCAGAAATGTTTCAAATCCTCCTTATTTCATTCCTTCTGTTAATTATAAGGGCAATAAGAAAAAAAATGCAAGGAAATTGTTAGTGGGCGCCATTTAGTATGTACAAACAATGCTGTAAATAGTGACTTGGATACAAGCGATTGTATATGACATGGTCGGGTTATGGTGTGTGGTATCCTATTGTAATATGGCGCCTGAAAAATTCTGTGGGGCTACAAAGCAAACAAAGGGTTTTCCGTGTCACAATTTTCCTTGGTGCATTTATAACACTGTTATTTCCTCTGTGTACTGTTGATGGACACTAAATATGTTTCCGCCAGTATAGACATTGGGAAATTTATTTGGGCCAACCAGGTGTATAGACTAGAGTATCATCCACTCAATAGTTTGGTGCAGTCTGATGACGACCGTATCTCGCTGGATACGATTATACCATTGGGTCTTGAAGATGGATCATCCAGTGTGTAATTGACCAAAATGGCCAATTCTGTCCGTAACGAAGATCATCGGCTGTTTTGGTGAATGGAACTATTGTTCGATGTGACTGATGACCAACCATAAAATTTCGCTATTATTCAAAACTCCGGTCGGGCATGTTGGATTGTTCAGTTAATAACAACCGCTGGCTTCTTCAATGGGCAAAAAATAATCCAACATAGTCACAATCTTGTATAGATGGACACTATAGGACACTAACTCAACGGTGTTGTCTGTGCAATAGAATAAAACCCAAGAAAAAATAGAAAAATTAGCAAATACCCTGTAGTAAGTACATAATAATAGGACATGTAAATAACATAGAGTACTTACTGTACACTATTTTGATCAAAAAAAGCGTAAAAACCATCCCACCGCAACAAGGTGTACTCAATCGTGATGAGAGAAAGCAGCACCATACTTGTCTATGCATTCTGTGTGGTTTTCCAGCTCGACTCCATTGATATAAATAGGTCTAGGCTGCAAATTCACACACAACCCCTAGTCAGCTATGGTGCTGTTTTTGGAAAAAAAAGCAGCAATGTATAGTTTTTTCAATTCAGGGAAAACCCTTTAACTATAATCTATACAGTGGTACACATTTTACTAAATCTATCAGTGCAATTTAGTCTTATAGGCAGTTGTCAAGAACTAAATAATTGATGACTTTTTCACAGGATCTGTGGGGGTTCGACACCTGGCATCCCACCGATCAGCTGATTATATATTCTACCATATGTTCGCAATGTACCAAGTGCAAAACCCTAGCTCCTTATATTGTTCCTGGCCGCTCCCTGGTGCTGCAGATCAGCTTTATTTTTTTTAATAGGCCTGAACTTCCATACTCTGCATTGGCCACTAAATAGTGTACAGGGCTATGTTGTTATGCTCAGTACATTGCTTATATCCGGAAATCAACGGAGCAGATTTTAGATGTTTGGTGGGGGTTTCACTAATGTAATATTATATATGGATAGGTCAGTAATTGATTAGTCCCAGACAACCCCTTTAAATTGTATATTTATCATTGTGACTCGTGCTGTTCAACGAATTAGGCACAACTTTATACTGTCTAGTCCAAGTTTACACCACCTATTACTTGTCTGTCTTTGTGATTTTAAGTTACGGAAAAGTTTGGTTCATAAATTAGGCAACGTACCTTCCAGGGCTGTGGAATCAGTAAGCCAAACCTCCGGCTCCTCGATTTCCCTGACTCCGACTCCACAGCACTGCCTCACTACTGAGCATGTACATAAAGTGCAGCACTGCCTCACTACTGAGCATGTACATAAAGAGCAGCACTGCCTCACTACTGAGCATGTACATAAAGTGCAGCACTGCCTCACTACTGAGCATGTGCATAAAGTGCAGCACTGCCTCACTACTGAGCATGTGCATAAAGTGCAGCACTGCCTCACTACTGAGCATGTACATAAAGGGCAGCACTGCCTCACTACTGAGCATGTACATAAAGAGCAGCACTGCCTCACTACTGAGCATGTACATAAAGTGCAGCACTGCCTCACTACTGAGCATTGTAATGCAGCGGCTTGCGGCATTACTGTAATGGTCCAGGGTGTGTTCTGGCTGACCATGTACCTCTCCCTCAGGTGACTGATCACATGACTGTGACATCAGCACAGGTCCTGTGCACACAGAAGGACTGATCACATGACTGTGACATCAGCACAGGTCCTGTATGTGACGCGCCCCCTGGGCCAGTGTTGTTTGGGGGATACCCGGAGCCGGATCAGATGGGGGTTGTAGTCTCCGAGTGGCGGTGACCCGGTCCGTGCCCAGGGTGTCAAGCTCAGTGTGTGGCAGTCCTTACAGATGTTATTAGTGTTCTTTGTGTCGACTACGCCACCCGTTGATTTGCGGTCAATACGGCCGCCGCTGCAGCAGGGTCCGCTGAGGCTGGTGGTATGTGTGCAGCTTCGGGTAGTATAACCCCCAACGGGAGGGGTATAGCCTCAGGGGGTCAGGTGTAGAGGATGGTGGTAGTGGTGGTGCAGTGTGGATGTTAAGAAGACTCCGAGCCGGGCTGTGCAGTTCAGGGTTTTTACTTACTGCTGTTCTTGTGGTCACTCTGGCCTTAAGTGACCGCCCGAGCCGTGCTGCGTCCACCAGGTCTTGGACTCGGCCAACCCCCAGGTGATTCTGGAGCGTGGTCCTGAGCTCCCTTTCTGACTTGTCCTTCTCTCTGGCCTTCCCCACCAGGGATCCACCTAAGTCCGGCTCCCTCGGGCCTCTTGTTGGTAAACCCTTGTCTCTGGGTTCCCTGACCCTATTCTTGGTTTGCCTTCCGGGTGGATTTAGTGGGTGGTCGTGGCAGATCCTGCCCACGACCTCCGGTCTCTGGCTAAGGTGTGCTGTAGCCTCCACCAGCTTGGGATCCGGTACCCTGTTGCCAACTCTTCACCCTCTGATCTAATTTTGGGTTCTTGGAGTTCCCTCTTCTCCCCCTTCTGGCTCCTTCTTTCTCCTCTCTCTCTGCTTCTCAGGCTCTCTCAGACTGACCAAACCTCTACAAAAGACTGACGTCTCACAGACTGACCCTGTCCTAAGATGGTGCCCACCTTATATACTCCCTCTATGTGTGAGCTCAGGTGACCAGCACCCAATGAGCTCCTAGCATTACCCAGGCTGCTCCCCCTATCTGCCCCTACACTACTGGGATGTTCCACCCCCCTCCCACTCCAGCCAGGAACAGACACTGTCGTACCTGCACATTTCTCTAGTGGGAGTACCATCGGTCTGTTCCTCGGAAATGGGATGTGTGTAGTGCATGCAGCTAACTGAGCTCAGTTCCACACTCCATCCTTACCCGGGAGTGGAATATCACACCTCTGGGTTGAGGTGCAATACCCCTGTAGCAGCCGAATCCTCAGGGTGCTACATATGCACTGAAGGATATATAAATCTTGGTGCTTTTGAGACACGGTGAAAAAAGGCGTGAGGCCTGTTCCCTGTGTGTAGGGGATCCCAGTAGCCTTGGAAGGCTAGAGTCCTGGAAGGCAGAGGCTGGATGTTATGTGTGTAAACATACCAGTAGCCTTTGAAGGTACATGGCCCGGAGGCCCATCTGGGAAGCCGTAAAGCCGCAGCGGTGGCAGAACCAAGCTGAGAGAGGCAGCTAAAACCCGGCAAAGGTAAAAGCGCTGCTTGATGTGGACATTTATATTGTTACCTTGCTGAAGGCTGTATCTGGAGCCAAGTGGACATATCCGTCACTGGAAAGGCTCTTGGACACTATATGTGTAATATGTCGGCGTGCCACTGAGATGGACTCTGTTATGAGCGGTTTATGATAAGTAATAAACTGCTGGATTGTGAAATACCGGAAAGACGTTGCACGTGTGCTTTAATTGACCCGGTGAAGCGAGTGCCCCTCAGCATGATGAATAGCGCTGCCTTACAGCATGTACATAAAGTGCAGCACTGCCTCACTACTGAGCATGTACAGAAAGTGCAGCACTGCCTCACTACTGAGCATGTACAGAAAGTGCAGCACTGCCTCACTACTGAGCATGTACATAAAGTGCAGCACTGCCTCACTACTGAGCATGTACATAAAGTGCAGCGCTGCCTCACTACTGAGCATGTACATAAAGAGCAGCGCTGCCTCACTACTGAGCATGTACATAAAGAGCAGCACTGCCTCACTACTGAGCATGTACATAAAGAGCAGCGCTGCCTCACTACTGAGCATGTACATAAAGTGCAGCGCTGCCTCACTACTGAGCATGTACATAAAGTGCAGCACTGCCTCACTACTGAGCATGTACAGAAAGTGCAGCACTGCCTCACTACTGAGCATGTACATAAAGTGCAGCACTGTCTCACTACTGAGCATGTATATAAAGTGCAGCGCTGCCTCACTACTGAGCATGTACATAAAGTGCAGCACAGATTCATCTAAACTAAAAGTCAAGATCCATAGATCAGGAACAGAACAGACATTTATAGGACATTTCATAACTTTCCCAAATTCTTATGAAAACATTAATAGCACATCCAACATTATACTAATGAACCCAATTTATTATATATTTTAGAAGTTGGTCCATTTTATACCAACTCTGACTTAACCAAAATGGACTCCGACTCCACAGCCCTGGCCCCTTCCTTAACTCACTGTGCGATCGTCCACACATTGTTGTGAGCATCTTGAAAACGGATAATAAATATTATGGAAGGGATATAAGAGCTTTAATTTGTGCAAATTAAGCCATATTTCTGGGGCAGGTAACTTATTACAGTATTGTGCTGATGAGACTTAATTTCTTTGCCTCTCTCCACTATGTAAGGCTGTGTGCCCACATAGCGTTTTTCAAGCGTTTATGCTGCGGAATTTCCGCAGTGTAAACGCTTCAAAAACGCTTGGTAATCCGCCCCCCCCCATGGTCCTCAATGGCATTCCGCAATGTCAATGCAGCGTTTATGCTGCGCTCAAAAATCCGCAGCATGTTCATTAATTTTGTGGAAGCGCGGCGTAATCGCCGCCATTGACTTGCATTGAGATGCATATAATCCGTGTCAGTACATTTGTACACACGGATTATATGTGACGCGCCCCCTGGGACATATTCCTTTTTTTGAGGGGAATACCCGGCACCGGATCAGATGGGGGGTTGTAGTCTCCGAGCGGCTGTGACCCGGCCCGTGCCCAGGGCGTCAAACTCAGTGTTATGTGGCAGTCCTACAGATGTTATTAAGAGTTCTTTTGTGTCGACTACGCCACCCGTTGTGATGCGGTCACTGTGGCCGCCGCTGCAGCAGGGTCCGCTGAGGCTGATGGTGTAGGTGCAGCTTGTGATGGTATAACCCCCAACGGGTGGGGTATAGCCTCAGGGGGGACAGGTGCAGAGGATGGGGGTTGTGGTGGTGCAGTGCAGACGGCAGTGAAGACAGAGTCGGGTTGTGCAGTTAAGGGTGTTTACTTACTGCAGATGTTGTACTGGTCACTCCAGCTTCGAGTGACCACCCGAGCCGTGCTGCGTCCACCAGGTCCTGGATCCAGCCAACCCCCAAACAAGTCCGGAGCGTGGCCCTGAGCTCTCCTTCTGTCCCGTTCTCTGGCCGTCCCCACCAGTGATCCACCTAGGTCCAGCTCCCTCGGGCCTTCTGTTGGGACACCCTTGGCCTTGGGTTCCCTGACCCTTCATGTGGTGTGCCTTCGGGGTGGATGTGGTGGGTGACCGTGGCAAACGCTGCCCACGGTCTCCGGTCTCTGGCTGGGGAATGTTTTTACCCCCACCAGCTTGGGTTCCGGTACCCTGATGCCGACTCTTCACCCGGGGATTTAAGTTGGGATCTTGGAGTCCTTTTCTGCTGTTTCCCCCTCTGGGTCTCTCTCTTCTCCTCTCTCACTCTGGGTCTCTCTTCTCCTCTGCTCGCTGACTTGTTCTCTGCATCTGACCCTGTTCTTAGTTGGTGCCCACCTTATATACACCCTCTATGTGTGAGCTCAGGTGACCAGCACCCAATGAGCTCCTAACTTTACCCAGGCTGCTCCCCCTATCTGCCCCTACACTACTTGGGATGTACCACCCCCCTCCCACTCCAGCCAGGAACAGACTCGGTCGTACCTGCACATTTCTAAGTGGGAGTACCGTCGGTCTGCTCCTCGGAAATGGGATGTGTGTAGTGCATGCAGCCTACCGAGCTCAGTTCCACACTCCATCCTTACCCGGGAGTGGAATATCACACCTCTGGGTTGAGGTGCAATACCCCTGTAGCAGCCGAATCCTCAGGGTGCTACATTCCCCCCTGGTAAATCACAGCACGTCCTCGGGCTGTAAGACAAAAACAACACCAAAACATACAAAATTTTTCATAAACATATAAAACATATAAAACAACATATATATATATATCAATATAAAACATTCTCGTCGTCTCTTGTTTCTGGTTCCTCCTCCGGTCACTGTGCAACGTGTGACCGGGTAAAGTGCGACAGTCTCTCTGGAAAACTGGTTTTCCTATAAAACCGGTAGGGGGCGCTTTAGGACGCGCAACTATATACAAGGGATATGGCCGCTCTCAGTCCTCGGCCAGGTAAAGGGAAGGGAATGGCTGCTCACAGTCCTCAGCCTGGTATGAATACGGAATAACGGGTAAACAGTTCACTCATGCTGGTCCCAACGGGGACTATATATATGTAGCAACAGTTTCTTTATACCCCGGTCGGGTAACTATTTACAGCACCTACTCCGCTGTACTCAACAACGTCTTCCTCCTGCTCTTTCTTTGGGGATCTCAGCTTCAGACCCGTCCGGATCTTCTTGCTCTTCCTCCTCACATCGCAGCTCCTCCTCTGTCAGGCGATGCACATGGAGGGCGTAAGGTCCTTTGGCACACTTGTGCCGGGTAAAGGTGACCTCGTCCCCGATATAAAGGTCACGACCTCTGTGCCCCTCCGGCAGATGGGATTCAACGTCTCTGCGCGTTACAAAAACGTCACCGAAGGTGCTGCGGTCTCGGATGAAGCCCCACCCATGCTGCTGGTTGAACTTGATCACTGTCCCGATGGTGCGGGGACAATGCGCTGCACGGGGGTCCCTCCTGGTTCGGCTCTTCTGCTCGGCGCTCCGTACTTGGGCCTGTTGCTCCCGGACCCGCCTCTCTCTCCGCTCCCTCGCAAACTCTTCGAGCTGCTGTCGGCAAAACTCAGCACGCTCCGCTGCAGCTGCCCTGGTTTCCTGAGTGAACCCCATTAGGTCTTCTCCGGTGGGGTCCCACTCAAATTGGGCTTCTTCCAGAGGAGGCGAGACCCGTGCCACGGGCTTCGGAGACGGAATCAGGGGCTCACACAAGGGCCCTAGTCTCTGCTGCCGTTCCAGCTCATGGAATTCTTCGGGCCAGATGAAGGGCCGCCCGTCCGGCCATGTGAGCTGGCTGAACAAGTCCTCCCCCAGGTGTGGCACCCTTGGTTTTACGGGCGCGGTGGTGGTGGCGCCCGGATTGCCCAGGCCTTGCGGCCAGGCCTGGGGCACCTGGAAGGTGAAGGGCACCGTTAATACGGCGGCGCCCTGGGCTACCTGGCCTTGCGACCAGGCCGGAGGCTCCGCGGAGGTAGGGGGCGCTGTTGGTGATGCGGCGCCCGGGGGTACTAGGCCTTGCGACCAGGCTGGTGGTATTTCCTGCTTTGTCACGCTCCGGGTCGAGGCGCGTGACGTCACAGGGGTCGCTGCGGCGGCTTCCGGTCGGGGCCTAGTCCATAGCGGTGACATGGCGGCTACGGGCACAGCAGGGGGACTTTCGGGCTCTGCGACGGGGAGCTGGGGCAGGTGGGCGGTTTCCCGGCTTGGGGTATAGGCGTCCCCTTTACCTGCCTCCTTGCGTCCGGCTCCCTTCTCGGCGCCGTCTCCGGCCTTTGGTCCTCCCGCGCCATCCTCAGAGGCGGTCTGTTTCCTCTTCCAGGGTAGCGTGCTCCGTTGACTGGTCTCAGCTTGCTGGGCCATCTCCCGGCTCCATTCCGCCAATATCTCGCGCTGTACCCGGGCCATCCTCCGTGCGAGGCCCTCCAGGGCAGTCTGTGCACACTCCCGGTCTCGGGGGAGCTGTGCAAGGACCTCCACTAGGCCTAGTGGGGTCGTGGTGTCTAGCAGGCTCCTGACCAACGGGTCGGTGCTGCTCTGCTCTTCTTCCAGCAGGCTCCTGGCCAGCGGGCCGGTGCTGCTCCGCTCTCCTTCCTCGGTCTCTAGCAGACTCCTGGCCAGCGGGCCGGTGCTGTTCTGCTTTCTCTCCATCTCCGGGTAAGCTCCTCCGCTACTCCTCTCCAGGCTTCTTGCCTCCGGGTGCGCTCGCTCCAGACTGCTCCAGGCGGCACCCATCTTCGTTCTTTTCTTTCGTCTCCTCCCACTTCGAGGGCGGTCCCGGGGCCACTCGGTGACTGTCAGCTCCAGGGGTAGTTCTTTCACGCTGACAGACACCTCCAGCATCACAGTCTCTGTTGGTGGGGGCGGTTTCCACTTTTGGCGCCATTTTCTGTCCTGGCCCACGATGGGAGGCGGCCTCTTGCCCTCCTTTGGCACGCCCATAATGGCGTCCGCTGCTCTTCCAAGGCGGGAAATCTTCGGATTTGGCGGGAAGCGTCGCCCAGTGGCGGGAAACTCTGCAGATGGCGGGAACAAGCTGGAAATGGCGGACAATCGGCGGGAAACGACCTGTGATGGGGTCCGATGGCGTGGACCCTCCGGAACCGGCGGGAGACTTCTTTCTGAGGTAAACTTGCACTTTTCTTCAGGCACGCAGTACCCGGGTGTTGCGGGCACGTAATCCTGCCGACTACGCCAAAGTTGACGCGCCCCCTGGGACATATTCCTTTTTTTGAGGGGAATACCCGGCACCGGATCAGATGGGGGGTTGTAGTCTCCGAGCGGCTGTGACCCGGCCCGTGCCCAGGGCGTCAAACTCAGTGTTATGTGGCAGTCCTACAGATGTTATTAAGAGTTCTTTTGTGTCGACTACGCCACCCGTTGTGATGCGGTCACTGTGGCCGCCGCTGCAGCAGGGTCCGCTGAGGCTGATGGTGTAGGTGCAGCTTGTGATGGTATAACCCCCAACGGGTGGGGTATAGCCTCAGGGGGGACAGGTGCAGAGGATGGGGGTTGTGGTGGTGCAGTGCAGACGGCAGTGAAGACAGAGTCGGGTTGTGCAGTTAAGGGTGTTTACTTACTGCAGATGTTGTACTGGTCACTCCAGCTTCGAGTGACCACCCGAGCCGTGCTGCGTCCACCAGGTCCTGGATCCAGCCAACCCCCAAACAAGTCCGGAGCGTGACCCTGAGCTCTCCTTCTGTCCCGTTCTCTGGCCGTCCCCACCAGTGATCCACCTAGGTCCAGCTCCCTCGGGCCTTCTGTTGGGACACCCTTGGCCTTGGGTTCCCTGACCCTTCATGTGGTGTGCCTTCGGGGTGGATGTGGTGGGTGACCGTGGCAAACGCTGCCCACGGTCTCCGGTCTCTGGCTGGGGAATGTTTTTACCCCCACCAGCTTGGGTTCCGGTACCCTGATGCCGACTCTTCACCCGGGGATTTAAGTTGGGATCTTGGAGTCCTTTTCTGCTGTTTCCCCCTCTGGGTCTCTCTCTTCTCCTCTCTCACTCTGGGTCTCTCTTCTCCTCTGCTCGCTGACTTGTTCTCTGCATCTGACCCTGTTCTTAGTTGGTGCCCACCTTATATACACCCTCTATGTGTGAGCTCAGGTGACCAGCACCCAATGAGCTCCTAACTTTACCCAGGCTGCTCCCCCTATCTGCCCCTACACTACTTGGGATGTACCACCCCCCTCCCACTCCAGCCAGGAACAGACTCAGTCGTACCTGCACATTTCTAAGTGGGAGTACCGTCGGTCTGCTCCTCGGAAATGGGATGTGTGTAGTGCATGCAGCCTACCGAGCTCAGTTCCACACTCCATCCTTACCCGGGAGTGGAATATCACACCTCTGGGTTGAGGTGCAATACCCCTGTAGCAGCCGAATCCTCAGGGTGCTACATATGCGTTTCAATGTGCGGATGGTACCCAAGTCTGGAGGAGAGAAGATTCTCATCCAAACCTGGGTACCATTGTACCTGTGAAAAAAAAGAATAAAATAAAAAATAAAGATTATATTCACCTTCTGGCGGCCCGCGCAGTGCTTCTCCTCTTTTGCCGGCACATCGCGTTGGACTGTAGGACCTGCGGTGACGTCACAGTTATGTGACCGCAGGCCCTTCAGTACAGGGCACCACGATCAGCTGGCAGCCAGAATAGGAGCGCAGCAAGACTCCGGGGGCCATTGGAAGGTAAGTATAGATTATTTTTTACCATTCTTTAAGGTCACACTATATAAATCCATGCCTGTTGCATGGATTTATATAGTGTGACCTAGTCGTCAAGCACTTTCCAAGTGATGCTAAAATCGCTTGGAAATCGCTTGACAACCCGCATGCGGAAATGCATGTGAAGAACACTTCACATCCGCATGTATTTGGCAGAAAAAACGCATGTACAATCCGCATGTACAATCTGCATGCACAATCTGCATGCGTTTTTTCTGCCAGGGAGATGCAGAAATGCTGCAGAAATTTTCTGCTTCACTTCTGCATCGTGGGCACATAGCCTAAGGGGGGACCCAGGAACTCCATGTTAATGCGTACGTTCTGCGGACCAGTATGATTGTACAGAAGGTCATTATAGTAGGACCTTAAACTGATCAATACATTCAGCAGGGTGATAAACGATTAATACATATGACAGATCCTAAATGAAGAACATGTGACTTGGAATAATTCATTGCTGTATCTGCCTGTGAAAATATCCCAAGACTTAAGAAGCCATTAATAAATCTGAATGTGTTCCCAGACAAGCTTGAAGCGGACATAATCTAAAAATACAACTGTGGAAGCATCAGTCCAGCATTCTGCCTTCAATCACTGCTAAAGCTGGAAGAAAATGTCAAGGAAATCCAACATTGTGGCACTTACGGAGCAAAAACATCTGAAGTGGTCAGGACTGGCGGCACAAACACCGCACATGATGACCGTCCGGCCACCATTGCTTCACTGCTCCACAATTCACCTCTAACCACAGTTGTATGAAAATATTGGCGAAGTATATGAGGTGTAAGTAAATTATATTTACTGAAATATTTTTAATGGCAAAGAAATCATTTTTATAGCAATGCCTGTCTACTTCAGGCATTAAAACAACCCTGGTGGTACCATGGAGCATTTTCAGTTTGGAAGATCCCTCCATGACAACTTGGCTGCCTTGGGAAACAATACATTTTCTGTCTTGAGCATCAGATCCTTGTAGTTTTTTGTAGAATTACTGCCTCCTAGGGAAAACTTGACTTGCAATAGACATCACTTATCATGGTTTCCTTATATGTATGGAATAAGGCCAAAACGCAATTTACTCTTTACATGTGTTAGTTTCCGATTAAGGGAGTTTTTTTCCACATCACTAAAATTATTGCAAATTGCTTGTAAACAATGTAAAAACTAGAAGCTTTGAAATTGCCGTTACGGCACCCTTTCGGTGGCCCTGTCGGGTCTTACATCCTAGCCCCCCTCAAAATGGGATTCGGACATATGCGCCGAAGGGTCGATAGACTATAATGGTGCTAGCAGAGCAAACATACCTTCTGACATGCATCATTTCCAGGCGTATACGCCTACTGGAGGCGGACACTCAGACTCAGTCTACTACGCTGGCTTGACCACTGGATCTGGACATCTTTAGTGACCCCGCGCTCCTCTGATGCCTCCGCCTCCAGTATCAGAGACTGCACAGATTTGGCCACTGATCTGAAAGGATAATTATCAGGAATGCACCACTTTCTCCCAGCAAGCAGGAAGCTGGGATGCGGTGGTGGAGGATGAGTTATTGAAGCGCTAAGTTGAGACATCCTATGTAAACCATCCACCCCCCCCCTTTAAACCACCAACCATTTATATGTCATATAGTGTCACGCAAGATGGTGGAAAGACTTTGTGCAACACAAAGGGAAGAGGGAAGAAAGGGAGCCCAGACTCTAAGGAAAGACCTAGTGGAAACCTCCTAGTCTGGTCTAGTGTCACCCTGTCTCCCCCAACGACCTTATATTGGCTTTTCACCAATCGCAGCACACGTGCCTCGCCCTGTCTTTCCCTGGCGTATGGCTAAGGCTAGAGAAGGGAGGAGATGAGCACTAGTCGATCCCCACTGAACACTAAAGACAACAAGGGTGGATAAACAGGGGGAAATTGCTTAGCTTTAGTTGACTCCAGACAAATGCACACACGTCCTCAAGCTCCAGAGAGGAAGAAGTACTGCTCTTGCTAAAGCCTTCACAAGGAGTAATGAATATCGCCGGCACCTCCCTCTGGAACACAGCAGGTATTTATACACCCAGGCCAGGGTGTTAATTAGCCAGAGGAAGGTAGGCGCTAGGTCCTAATGACAGCCTCTAAGCAGATGTCTGTAATGCCAAACGTAGAGATCTCCTGCAACTAACTGCAGGGCGACTGTCTGTCACTTCTGACACACCCGTGACATATAATTCTTGCTCTCGTGTTTTTTGAACTGCAATGAATAGATGTAGTGACCCACATATGATGCAGATGGCAATGACTAAAGAAGATTCTGCTTATTGTAGTGATACATCTATATCACATTGCACGTCCTTCTTGATCTGTGTTTTGCATATTCCCCTAAGCTGAGTACACCCCTGCGCTGCACCTACTAAAAGCATAGCCATGCAAGTAACCCCCTAGAGCCATGGCATGTTCCATCTGGGTTATACATCCTTCAGGATGAGCACTTACATTCCAGATGATCACCTACTCTGGGTTCTAGAACTGCTTCATTTTGGTATAGAAGTTTCCAAATGACCCTTTCTTTGTTACAATTAGTAACGTTTACCTGTGCGCGCTCTAATCTACGGATGGAGCAATCTTCACATGAACGATTCTTCCATCACGGATGCTCGTTTGGAGCAACCATTGTTCAGACGCGAGCTGTGAACACTCCAATACAAATAAATGAATGTACCTGCTACACAAACTGCATAGTCATGCCACGATTACAATTTAGCATGCCACGCATGTCCTTTTACCAATTTGTATCTAACTTGTAGACTCTAGAATGACTAGTTTTGGGAGCTAAAACTGCAGAGTTATTAAGCCTTTTAAAGGGCATTTGTCAGTAGGATCAACCCTCCGGAGCCGTCTATATGGGCGTGTAGGTCATAGGAAGCTGAATAAAATGATACCTTGATATCTGTGAGCTGATGTCTTAATCCAGAGAAATCCACATTTTTCTTAATATAACATACTTCAAGAAGCATCCAGAAATGGATTGAAACAAAGCGCTGGAGAGTTCTGAAGTGGCAGCAATGAGTCCGGAACTAAATCCCATTGAACACCAGTGGAGAGATCTTAAAATTGCTGTTGGAAGAAGGATCCTTCACATATGAGAGACCTGGAGCACTTTGCAGAAGAGTGGCCCAAAATTCCAGTTGAGAGGTGTAAGAAGCTTGTTGATGGTTATAGGAAGCGATTGATTGCAGTTATTTATTCCAAAGGTTGTGCAACCAAATATTAAGTGGAGGGTGCCAACTATTTTGTCCGGCCCATTTTTTTTTTTTGTGAAATTATGTCCAATTTGCCTTTTTTTTTCTGTTTTTTTTTTGGGGGGGGGGGGAGTTGATCCAATACACACAAAGGAAATAAACGTGTATAACAAAACAAGTAATTGCAATCATTTTTTGGGAGAAATGCTTCATTTTTTTTGGAACAATTTCAAGGGTGCCAACACTTTTGACCATGACTGTATGTATACAGTTCTGCTCAAAAGTTTACATACCCCGGCAGAATTTTTCCTTTCTTGGCCTTGTTTCAGAGAATATGAATGATAACAAAAAACCTTTTTCTCCACTCATGGTTATTGGTTGGGTGAAGCCATTTATAACTACTGTGTTTTCTCTTTTTAAATCTTAATTACAACCAAAAACATCCAAATGACCCTGATCAAAAGTTCACATACCCCAGTTCTTAATACCGTGTATTGCCCCCTCTAACATCAATGAAAGCTTGAAGTCTTTTGTGGTTGTTGTGGATGAGGTTCTTTATTTTCTCAGATGGTAAAGCTGCCCATTCTTCTTGGCAAAAAGCCTCCAGTTCCTGTAAGTTCTTGGGCTGTCTAGCATGAACTGCGCGCTTGAGATCTCCCCAGAGTGGCTCAATGATATTGCGGTCAGGAGACTGAGATGGGCACTCCAGGACCTTCACTTTGTTCTGCTGTAGCCAATGACAGGTCGACTTGGCCTTGTGTTTTGGATCGTTGTCATGTTGGAACGTCCAAGTACGTCCCATGTGCAGCTTCCGAGCTGATGAATGCAAATTTGCCTCCAGTATTTGCTGATCACGTGCTGCATTCATCTTTCCTTCAACTTTTACCAAGTTTTCTGTGCCTTTGTAGCTCACATCCCCAAAACATCAGCGCTCCACCTCCATGCTTTACTGTAGGAATGGTGTTCCTTTCTTCATAGGCCTTGTTGACCTCTCCAAATGTAACGTTTATGGTTGTGGCCAAAAAGTTCAATTTTGGTCTCATCACTCCAAATTACCTTGTACCAGAAGTTTTGAGGCTTGTCTCTGTGCTGTTTAGCATATTGTAGGCGAGATACTTTGTGGCATTTGCGCAGTAATGGCTTTCTTCTAGCGGACTCAACCATGCAGCCCATTTTTCTTCAAGTGCTTTCGTATTGTGCATCTTGAAACAGCCACACCGCTAGTTTTCAGAGAGTCCTGAATTTCAGCTGATGCTATTTGTGGGTTTTTCTTCACATCCCGAACAATTTTCCTGGCAGTTGTGGCCAAAATTTTTGTTGGTCTACCTGACCGTGGTTTGGTTTTTACAGAGCCCCTGATTTTCCATTTGTTAATCAGTTTGAATGCTGCTGACTGGTATTATCAATTCCTTGGATATTTTTTTGTATCCCTTTCCTGTGTTATACAGTTCAACTACCTTTTCCCGTAGATCCGTTGACAATACTTTTGCTTTCCCCATGACTCACAATCCAGAAACGTCAGTGGCTAGATGAAAGATGCAAGAGTCTGTCTGGATCCCAGAAACTCACTCAGCTTTTATGCACACACACTGATTACAAGCAAACAGGTCACAGGTGAGGATGTTACCTTTAGTAGCCATTCGAACCCATTTGTGTCAAATTCTGTGCATGCTATCAGGCCAAAAACACCTAGGTATGTGAACTTTTGATCAGGGTCATTTGGATGTTTTTAGTTGTCATTAAGATTAAAAAAGATAAAACACAGTAGTTTGACAATAAATGGCTTCACCCAACCAATAACCATGAGTGGAGAAAAAGTTTTTTTTTTGTTATCATTCATATTCTCTGAAACAAGGCCATGAAAGCAAAAATTCTGCCCGGGTGTGTAAACTTTTGAGCACAACTGTATCTATATATGTAGATAGATAGATATACATGTATCTATATCTATCTCATACATATTTGCACTGCAATTCGTCTCTCTCTTACTGTGCTTGCCTTAATTCTCCTTGTGTGATGTTACAATCACGAGCACACATTTATTGCAGTCATGAAAAGAGCAGAACTGTAATTTTACTATCCTTTGTCCAACAGATGGCGCCATCAATCTAACTAATTACTGTTCTACTGTGCTATTAATGTAATCGCTTCCTGAGTTTTATCAGCTGAGAAACTCTTATCAAGCCTCTAATAATAAATGTTGTATGAATTCCTTGTGTTTAACACCCAGGTCAGAGTTTTAAAGAGTTTCCACTACTATGATACTGATGGCCTATCCTTAGAATAGATCCTCAATATCAGATGGGTGGGGGTCCGATAGCCAGCACCCCTGCCGTTCTGGTGTATGGGGCAGGACATCATAACTGCTTACATTGGTTACTTGCTGCTCCCGAACACTGCAGAAGAATAGAAGCTGATCGGCAGCAGCGGTTCTCACTATGTTTTTATCCGGCTGTTGCCAAAGATGGTAACAGGTGATCGGTGAGGGTGCGGAGTGTCAGATCCCCCTGATCGGGTATTGATGACCTATCCTGAGGACAGCTCATCAGTCCCATAGTGGTGGAAACCTCCTTTAACGCAAGTTCATAATAAATTTTCAAAATTTTGATTATTTTTTTTCCCCTATTAGGGTAAAAAGGAGAAGAAAAATAAAATGGGAAGTTACTTTACATTAGCTGGCCTATAGCATAGCCAATATTTATTTTAAATAGAGTTGGCTTCAATATATTGGGGGCAGGTTGCAGGGGGGCAATCGCAATGATTTGACATCTTTCCAATTGCTCTTCTCTATTTCCTGCAGGTGACTGAGCAGAATTTTATGGCATCATGTAGTCTTACGCTGGACCGATCGTATCGGTCGTCTACACTGTGTTCCAAATTATTATGCAAATAATATTTTCTCAGATTTTCCCAAATTACCTATATGAATTGCAGTCATTGTAATTTTCCAGTCAAATAACTATTAGAGTACAATTGAAAGGTTTTTGTACAAACTGCCTATGATAACAGTATATTTTTTAAAAAATAAAAAACTCAAACTGCACTCAAAATGCATGTTCCAAATTATTATGCACAGCAGAGTTTTCAACCTTTTCATTTTAATAAAGAACAAAAAAATGGTCATTTTTGAAATTATAAGCATTAGCAGGTTATTACAAACTGAAATCAAACAGTTTTCAACTCAAAACTTTATTCTAGGTGATGTTACATTTGCACATAGGACCGCTTGTTCGAAAGGAGCTTCTGAACTCTCTTGTCCATTGAATTTGTCAGGTTTTGGATGGTTTCTGCTTCAATTGTTTTGCATGAGGACAGAATACCCTCCCAGAGCTGTTGCTTAGATGTGAACTGCTTCCCGCCATCATAGACACTCCTTTTGATGATGCTCCAGAGGTTCTCAATGGGGTTGAGGTCAGGGGAGCATGGGTGCCACACCATAAGTTTGTCCCGTTTTATGCCCATAGCAGCCAGAGATGCAGATGTGTTATGTGCAGCATGAGACGGGGCATTATCATGCATGAAAATGATCTTGCTGTGGAATACACGGTTCTTCTTCTTGAACCATGGCAGGAAGTGCTGTTTGAGAAACTCAACATACATTATGGAGTTCATCTTTACCCCTTCAGGGATCCTAAAAGGGCCGACAATCTCTCTCCCCATGATTCCAGCTCAAAACATTACTCTTCCTCTTCCTTGTTGGCGCCGTAGCCGTGTTTGCATGGGGTGTCCATCAACCAGCCATCCTCCACTCCATCCATCTGGACCATCTAGCGTTGCACGGCACTCATCGGTGAACAAAACAGTTTTGAAATCAGTCTTCATGTAATGTTTGGCCCACTGGAGCCGTTTCTGCTTGTGTGCAGTGGATAGAGGAGGTCGACAGGATGGCTTACGCACAGCTGCAAACCTCTGAAGGACCCTGCTTCTTGTTGTTCGGGGGACGTTGGAGGCACCAGCAGCTTCAAAAACTTGTCTGCTGCTATGACAAGGCTCTTTTAACCTGATGTAATTGCCTGTAGGAAAGAGTCCTCAATTTTCCCTTATCAGCACGCACACGTGTGTACTGTGAATCAGCTGCATACTTCTTGATTGTGCGATGATCAGGATGAAGTGTCTTGGCAATGTTGATTGTAGTCATGCCTTGACCTAAACACTCCACAATTTGTTGCTTCTCAGCAGCCGACACATCCTTTTTCTTTCCCATTTTGGCAGAAAATGTAGGCTGCTTAATAATGTGAGACAGCCTTTTTAAGTAGTCTTGCCTTTCATTGGACACACCTGCCAAACTAATTAGCACAGGTGTCTGCAATTGCTTACAGTGATATAAAGAGCCCTGACACACATCACCATCAATGAGTTTAACTGACAAACACACAAATTCTTACCTTATCACTCCTAAACACTTTTTGCATAATAATTTGGAACACCGTGTATATAACTAATGTGACAAATAGTAATCCAAGCCTATATATAATAGGAGGACCGCTCGGCCCATATATCGATGTCAGCAGCCGCTTCATGTAGCTGATTGATAATGATCACAATGTGAACAGCGTATTGCTTCTGCTGCCATTACACATTTCAGGGAGTAGATTAATGCTTTATTATATTTAATCGTTCACTAACTCTGCCAAAAAAGACCATATCTAGTGAGAAGAGCTTATTACGTATGTGGATATATAACCGACCATACAGTTTATTTAATAACGTAATGGAAAGCAAAGTACAACTCAGCAACCACAAGATTAGAAGCTTCATGGTGTAACTTTGCTCGGCTGTGAGCTCATACACTGATGTGAATAATACACAATGGTATAGTCACTGCATTCATAAGAATTTTTAAAGAGAATCTGTCCCCAGCTTTTGCTATTTAATCTGAGAGGAGCTTTATGTAGGGGCAGAGACCCTGATTCCAGCGATATGTCACTTCCTAGGCTGCTTGCTGTTATTTTGATACAATCACAGTTTTCTTCGCTGCAGATCTAGCAGAGCTCGGAATGCTGAGCTCTGCATAACCCCACCCACACCACTGATTGGCTGCTTTCTTTGTACACTGTATATTGACAGAAAGCGACTAATCAGTAGTGGGGGCGGGGTTACACAACAGTTAACTAGGAGGCACAAGACATAGTTCTGTAGTGATAATCTCCTGCTGATAAAACTCTGATTTTATTGAAACAGCAACACACAGCCCAGTAAGTGACACATCCCTGGAATCTGGCTCTCATTCAATACACCATGCTGATCTCAGATTGCATAGCAAAACCTGCTGACAGATTCCCTTTAAAGGTAACCTGTCACTTGGTTTAGGACTACTAAATATTCCGCATTTTGTAGTGTAGCTGGGGTTTAGCATTGTAAATATGTCTATATCAAAGCTTATACATTACAAGAGAGATGAGCCTACCAGCATCAGACACTTTCCTGGCTTCCTCCACTGATTAATTTCCTGGACTCACCTAGGCAATGCATAAATCCTTTTCACTACCTACGGCCTGTTTCCCACTTCTGACATTCACGGTCCGAGTATGGACTGACCAAACATCGCGGTCCTTACTCGAACCATGAATGTCAGAAGTGTGAAAACAGCCTATAACCAAAACACCTGATTCTGACATGGTCATGTTCGCTGCTGTCAGATTGGGTGGCAAAATTTGGGGACAGATTCTCTCTAACACCACCAATCTGAGAGCAGCATGATGTAGAGACAGACCCGGATTCCAGTGATGTCACTTACTTGGTTACTTGCAGTAGTTTTGATAAAATCCCTGTTTTATCAGCAGGAAATTATCACTAGAGGACTAGTAAACCTATTGCGTGATAGTCCTTCATATTCATAAACTCTATATAACCCCGCCCCCACCAGATTGGCAGCTTTCTGCCTATGCACAGTGTAGACAGAATCTGCCAATCAGAGGTGTGGGCGGGGTTATACAGAGCTGAGCATTCAGAGAACTGCTAGATCTGCAGCGGAGAAAACTGTGATTTTATCAAAACTGCAGCAGGCAGCCCAGTAAGTGGTATATCACTGGAATCAGGGGCACTGTCTATACATCATGCTGCTCTCTCATGGGGTAGCAAACACCTGGTGACAGATTGATTTTAAACTTATTAAGAGATTCCCTTCTAATATTGTTTGCATTTATTTTTAACCTCTCTCCCTCATGTGCTTAGCTATTTTTCTTGAGTTCAAGTGCAGAAGTGACAACATTTTTGCATTATGTGACTGCCTCTTTATTATAGACAACTGCTGCTTCCAATGATTTAATGCCAGGTTACCATCGTTCATAGCACCCTGCCTTCCTTTGAGATAACCAAAAACAGCTAGAGTATTATTGAAGTCTAAAATATGGCCAGCCCCTCCTAAATACTTCAAGGAATTTTCCACCTCTGAATATTTTCTTTAATAAACCTAGTTCCTCCTGCTTGACTGAGTACTATCATCTTCCTTGACTATACAGGTGGCTTACTACAAACTACCTGAAAAAGAAGCAGAAAAAGTGTTTTCTCAGTTTTTCTCCCAATAAAGTGCACATTGAAGACCCTTCTAAACCCAGTAATGAATCAAGAAGGGAAGGACAGACCTGCTACCCAAACTATCCTCTCATTCCAAAAATTATGTCCAATTTGCCTTTTTTTCCTCATTTTTTTGTGTTGTTCCAATACACACAAAGGAAATAAGGTTTTGAATGAGATTGGCAGGAAGTTGTTCCAAACACACTGGAGAACTAACTACAGATCTCATGTGGATGTAGGCTTACCAGCTTACACTGGCATGTCGCTATCCAGTAGGAGAAATGTTAACCCCTAGATCCCAGTCAGAAGCCCCTCATACAGCCAAATCAGACCTCTTGCTTTGCACTGATGACGGGCAACACCCCAAAACACAGTGTCTGTTAATTGAGATTCTGGTTTGGCTTTTATCCTAAGTCATGTGGCAAGGTTTGTTAAAGGGTTGATATTGACTTTTAGGATTGCTACTTCGATAGTTGGCGATAGAGTTCAAGTCCTCTTCCTCTCTAATAAGGCAATTTGCAGGCTTACACAAATCTTTCATTCTCTTTATATAATCTCCGACAGACTTAATGATGTTGATATCAGGGCCATATTATCACTTCCAGAACTCCTTGTTCTTCTTTATCTGAAAATAGTTCTTAAAGAAGACCTTTCACCAAATTTTTAATGCTGAACTGAACACATGATATAATAGTGGCTGCAGAGCTGAATAAAACATTTTTTTTTTTTTTTACATTTCTCCTCTCCGTAGCGGAGATATTAGCAATCAAAATATTTAGCACCTAATGAGTTAACTTTAGTCGAAGGGGTTGTCAACTACTCTGATAACCCCTTCTCAATCACTTTGCCTCCCCCCCCCCCCCCCAGTAAAATAATAACACTTTTATGATGTCTGTTGCTGGTGCCGTTACAGCAGTGTCGGCACTGGCTCTCCCGGGGCTTGCTTGACATTGTCATGTGATCAATGCTGCAAGTTAGCGCTAGCTTCACTCTCCTCTCCTACAGACATAATTGACATCTGGAGGAAGTAAGAGAGCAGCAGCAGCTCTCACTTCCTCCGGATGTCTGATTTGTCCGAAGGTGGGGAGAATAAAGCAGCCGCTTATTGGCCGCAGGGATCGTGTGACATAACAATGTCACGCGAGCCCCTTTAGAGCCAGTGTCGAAACTGCTGTAACGGCACCAGCACCAGACATGATAAAAGTGTTATTATTTTACTGGGGGAAAGCATAGCGATTGAGAAGGGGGTGTCCATGTAGTGGACAACTCCTTTAATCCCAATTGAGTGTTTTCTCTTGGGGTGTGTACTTTTTGTCCCTGTATGAGTGGCTAGCTGATAACTTTTGTTCAGTCCAAATGGGTGTTAACTCGTTAGGTGCCAGAAACAAAATAAAATACAAAAAAAGTTTTATTCTAGCCCTCAGCCACTGTTATATAATGTGTCCACTTCAATAGAAAACATTTGGTGAAAGGTCCTCTTTAATGACCTTGGCTGTATGTTTGGGGTCATTGTCCCGCTGCAGAATAAAATTTGGAGCGAATGAGACGCCTCCCTGATGGTATGGTCTGATGGATAAATGTCTGCCTGTACTTCTCAGCATTGAGGACATAATTTATTCTGATCAAATCTCCAATTCCATTTGCTGAATTGCATCCCCAAACTACATATACAGTGTATAAATATATATATATATATATATAATATATAATGTGTGTGTGTGTTATAGTACACACTCGCATTTATGTATCCTAGGATAACGTGTACAGTGCCCCACATTTCTCATTTATAATGTATCAGACTATGTGCTGACATGCTGTAATCTTATAAAGCCCTGCCGATGGCTGCTCTCTATCTTCTCCGTTTCCTTCCATGTGCTCTGTTGATTTTCTTGTTGCCATGGGAAGACTGAAATAGATATACACTTCAATAATACCATTACCTCTTCTGCCTTATTATTAGAGGCTCTCGCTCTCCTCTGTCCTTGATGACTGTTTCTGGAAAGTCATTGGCGTAGAAATACTTTTCAAGAATTATTTCTAATTTTGCAGACCACTCACAATATCTTCCTTGAAGGATAGCCAGGGATGGGAATGTCATGAATAATGAAAGCCAATATATTCTATTTTGCTGGTGAGTTCCGGTCATGGTGTCTGCACTTTATGACTGAATCTGGTGAACATTTTGTATTCCATTTCATTCTTGTATATCTGTCCCATACTGAGAAGTAATGTTGTGTTCTGTACTGCACTTACATGGAGTTGAGGGTAACATCTATTGAATTAGATTAAGTTGAATTCTTGTGAGGACACGGGAGTCAGGGAGTTGCTCTTTACAGCCGGATTATGGGGAATCTTCTACTAAAAGATTTAAAAGGATGTACAGCTCCCATGACTTCATAGTTGAGCTGTTGACTATGGTAAGCTTGCCCACACAAATGGCTCGCCAAGTAACCTGAGCTCTATCTACCTTACTTCTACATATGGATGACTTCCAGTTGATTTGTTGTTTTTATTCCATATTAAAAACTAAGGCCTGTTTAGGCAGGGATGTCAAACTTAAACACACAGAGGACCAAAATAAAAAACGTGGACAAAGTCATGGGCCAACCAGTATACAGTAGATTGCAGACAAAGTCCTCCATACAGAATAATGGGTCCCACACAGTCCTTCATATAGAATAATGGGTCCCACATAGTCTTCCATACAGAATAATGGGTCCCACATAGTCCTCCATACAGAATAAGGGGTCCCACATAGTCTTTCATACAGAATAATGAGCCTCACATAGTCCTCTATACAGTGTAATGGGCCCCACATAGTCCTCCATACAGAATAATGGGCCTCACATAGTCCTCTATACAGTGTAATGGGCCCCACACAGTCCTCCATACAGAATAATGGCCCATAAGGGTGGCGGTTCTGGTGTCAGGGGCCAAATATTATCACCCTACGGACCAGATTTGGCCCAAGGGCCGGAGTTTGACGTATGTTTAAAGGGAACCTGTCACGTACATCCAGCCCAATGTGTAGACCGCAATTTACAGAGAAGGAGAAGCTGAGCAGAATTATATATCATCAGTTTGTTGGAAAAGATTCACTATAAAGGATCATGTACCAATTTTCCCATGAGTGCTGGGATACCTATAATAGTCTATGGGGCTATCTACATGTCCAAATTTTTCTTCGGACTGAGTGGTCCGTGGAAAAAAAAAATCAGAGGCATGTCTGATTGATTCAGGTGTGCGATCACAATTGGCATTGGAAGTCTGAGTCCGTAAAAAAAAAAATCTGACCGCTTTTTAGTAAAAGGTGATTTGCAAAGTTACTTCTTTTTACAAGCACTTTGCAAACATGCCCATTTTAGAAGATGGGAATACCCTTTAATGAAGACTGTTATGTCACTTTCCTTGGGCATAAAAGTTTCAAACTTTTCTTAAACAGTGATAAAAACTGGAAAGGAAAAAAGCGCAAACCCGTGGTTTGTCCTGATGAAGAAGTTGTAAACTTCAAAACGCGTTGACGAATAAACCGCTTACATTTGGATTCTGCATCCTTCATTCCTCTTCAACGGCTACGCAGATTAACCCATTGGTTTTCAGTTCAGTGTCTAAACTTTTCTTAAAAGTAGAAGGGTTGTAGCCAACTAATTTATGGTAAAAAGTGGTGTAATTTATGATAGCAGAAATTTACTCCAACTGATATCAGGGGCATGTTTCTGATTCTGGTGCATGGGGCGGCCCGGAAAATGGACCATATAAATTACAAGGAGGGCGTCTCTTAATAAATTTAGCATATTGTGCAGGATCTGACTTTATATCAAGACTGGCATAAGAGAAGCCCGTTTTTATGAATCAAATGTGTCTTTGTCTTGTAGGTAGTAACCAAAAATAATCCTTGTAGAGAATGTAAAGCAATTTTAATCCCCCATCGTAAGTCTTTAACAGATGCATGAAATCACAGCAGGAAATGTCAGTATTGGTACGTTCTTCACCATTCTGGCTTACTAAGACTCGCCGTCACTCCATGGGCAGACATGATCACGTAGCACTTTGACCTTTACCTATTTAAAGTTGTTTTGACTTTTCGTGCTTTCACGCTCAGTGGTGACAATCCTTTTTTATATGATCTGACCTGTTCCAGGTATCTGCCCTGGAAAAATTGTCCTACAAAAGGTCACATTGCTTATTCTATTCTGTGGTAGGGGACAGAGCGCTCCAAACTCCCTGTTGGCTTCAATACTTGGTTCTGAAAATAGCCCTTTGTCTCTTAGAGAAACACGCTTACTTATTGGTTTGGTTGCCCAGTGAAAATAAAGCTCTCTTCTTGTTTACTGGTCATTAACTTTTTTTTCTTTCCCAAAAATGACAAAAAAAATTGACAAAAGGAGGAATTGTGATAAAATTGCACCTCTTTTTGTTTACGTGATCTTTCACCCATGTGACTGTTCCAGTATGGCATGAAACTCTTGACGCTAGTGATTGGCTGCAGTGTTCACCTGGGTAGATGGGCACTTCATTACTGCAGCGAAGTAAACTGAGATCGTCGGAGAGAAACGAACTGGGTTGCCAGGGATTTTTCTTATCACATTTTCTCCCCTTTAACACTTTTTATGATTTTGGCAAACCCCTTAAAGTCCTTTTATCCTCTTTTAATTATTGACTACATTTATTTATTTATTTATTTTACTCACTTATATAGTGGCATTAATTCCACATCGATTTACATACATAATCATTACTGTCCCCATTGGGGCTCACAATCTACATTCCCTATCATTATGTCTTTGGAGTGTGGGAGGAAAAGTACGCAAACACGGGGAGAACATACAAACTCCTTGCAGATGTTGTCCTTGGTGGGATTTGAACCCAGGACCTCAGCGCTGCTAGTCTAAAATGCTAACCACTGAGCCACCGTGCTGTCCAAGAGCCTACGTTTAGGCTCTTTTATGAGTGGTGTTTTTTTTCTGCATTTGCAAAATGACAGGCAGATCTTTTTGGGTTGCTGCCTAGCATTAGATGCAGGTTCCAACCAGGGCTGTGGAGTCGGTAAATCAAACCTCTGACTCCAACTCCTCATTTTCCATGACACCGACTCCAACTCCCTCATACACGGCTCATGTTGAAGTGATAAATTTACTGTAGCGCAGATTCATATCAGCTAAAAGTCTAGACCCTTAGATCAGGAATAGGACAGACGTTTATAGGACATTTCATAACTTTCCCAAATTCTTATAAAAAAATATTCCCCACAAACTGCATTGAACTACTGTACCCAATTTATTATATATTTTAGGAGTCGGAGCTGGTCCATTTTATACTGACTCCACCAAAATGGGCACCGACTCCGACTCCAACTCCACAGCCCTGGTGCCAACACCAGAGCTCAGTAGCACCATATGCTCGTGGGCATCTTACAGGTTTAAAGAGGAGGTGAATTTGAACAGCAGGTAACTATAGACCAGGTACCCCAGTAGTTCTTGAAATGTATGGGGGTTTAACCTGTGTGTTCCTCATAGTGGAGACTTTGAGTATAGTCATGTTTGGCCGATTTTGATGCAGAAATCTCTGCAACCAAAAATGTCGTTCCAACCATCTGAATTCGGTTATTTCTGCGCATAGATTTCTACAAGTCCCATTCAGATGAATGAAACAGTGGCAGAAATGTTGGCAACAAATTCACCACATGACAATATACCCGTTATTTGTAATGTCTAGCCCATGCAAATGAGTCTGGTTTTAAAAAAAAAAAATGAACGAGCAAAAAAGTTAAAAGGGGTTGTCCGACCTAGGATACAAGTCTACAGTCACTCTGTGTGACTGCAGACCTGTGAATCCTCCCAGCATGCACACTGCGCGCTGTGAGGATTATCCATTGCTGGCACGATATGTGTAGCACCCTGAGGATTCGGCTGCTACAGGGGTATTACACCTCAAGCCAGAGGTGTGGTATTCCACTCCCGGGTAAGGATGGAGTGTGGAACTGAGCTCAGTAGGCTGCATGCACTACACACATCCCATTTCCGGGGGACAGATCAACGGTACTCCCACCAGTTTATGTGCAGGTACGATAGTGTCTGTCCCTGGCTGGAGTGGGAGGGGGGGTGGAACATCCCAGTAGTGTAGGGGCAGATAGGGGGAGCAGTCTGGGTAATGCTAGGAGCTCATTGGGTGCTGGTCACCTGAGCTCACACATAGAGGGAGTATATAAGGTGGGAACCATCTTAGATCAGGGTCAGACAGGCAGACAGCTACTAGTCAGTCTGTTGTAGAGGGTCAAGCAGTCCTGGAAGAAGAGAGAGAGGAGTCAGAAGGACCCAGAGGGGAAGAAGAGGGAACCCCAAGAGCCCAAATACAAGCAACAGGGTGAAGGGTTGGCACAAGGGTACCGGATCCCAAGCTGGTGGAGGGCACTAATCCTCAGCCAGAGACCGGAGGTTGTGGGCAGGATCTGCCACGACCCCCCACTAAATCCACCAGGAAGGCAGACCAAGTATAGGGTCAGGGAACCCAGAGGAGGTGTACCCACCAAGAGACCCGAGGGAGCCGGACATAGGTGGATCCCTGGTGGGGAAGGCCAGAGAAAAGGAACGTCAGAAAGGGAGCTCAGGATCACGCTCCAGAATTACCTGGGGGGTTGGCCGAGTCCAGGACCTGGTGGACGCAGCACGGCTCGGGCGGTCACTCAAGGCCGGAGTGACCAGAACAACAGCAGTAAGTAAAAACCCTGAACTGCACAGCCCGACTCTGAGTCTTAATACCATCCTCACTGCACCACCACAACCACCACCCTCTACAACTGACCCCCTGAGGCTATACCCCTCCCGTTGGGGGTTATACTACCAGAAGCTGCACACACACCACCAGCCTCAGCGGACCCTGCTGCAGCGGCGGCCGTATTGACCGCAAATCAACGGGTGGCGTAGTCGACACTAAAGAACATCCAGCAACATCTGTAGGACTGCCACACACTGAGCTTGACACCCTGGGCACGGACCGGGTCACCGCCACTCGGAGACTACAACCCCCATCTGATCCGGCTCCGGGTATCCCCCAAACAACACTGGCCCAGGGGGCGCGTCATATGCACATCCCAGGATTTTGAAATATTTACCCATTACTATGGACTATGCTTTATTTCTACATTATTGTCACGTATGAGAATATGCTAAAAATACTTGTGGAAACAATGTTATATTATAATCCATGGATGGTGTAATTCCTTCTTGGCACAGTCAGGTACATTCGTTATTTTAAGACCATTGAGGAACCCTATAAATAACATGTAATTACTTCTTGTCACTAGGTCGGTACTGAGGAAGCATATGACGGGTTTTTCTTTCAGCATTGACTCTAATTAGTAGGCACTTTAATTGCAGGAACAGTCATCTCACTGTGTAGTTTCGCTAAGAACTAAGGTTGTGATTTCTATTAGTTGCATCAGGCAGAAGATGGATCCCAACCATTGTGGATTATCCCAGCATGAAGGCTTGGACTGGCCCAGAGGAGAACAGGAGAATCCTCCGGCGGTCCATCACCCTCTTATATGAGCACAATATACTTGAATCACTATGTACAGACAAAGGCAGCATCTTGTTCATGTAACAATCTGCCCAGTTCATTGTTATATACATTTTAAATTGAGAATAATGTCATATTTGCATGCAGCTGAAAAGTGGGACCCTGGAGTTGGATACTGGTTGGCCCTTGGCACCCCAGTCCGACACTGGTGTATGATAGCAGTACTAATGTGATCTTGAATTCTGAATGTCATAATGATGTGGGGGGCTCTCTACTTGCGTGTGCTTCGGTTTGGGCTGGACGAAGAGGTAGACATATCTGCTCAAATGTGAATGGATCATTTATTTTGGAAATTTGGTAAAGATTTTATATAACTACCTTCAGTAAGCGGCACTAGAGATGGCGTTTTCCTTCCTGAAGGAGTGCTAATTTTTACACCTTTTTTCCAAGGAGCATTGACTGGATTATAAATTTTCCTTCTGTCTTCCTTCCTTGCTGTTCACTGCATCTTACCAAGTGTCACCCGTCTCTAGCAGCAGAGACGCGGAGACAGTTTACAGGAAGTGAGGGCGAGAGTTTTCTTCATCTCTGCTTCTGCTCTCCTGTCTGTCAAACTGCAAACAGACATAACAGAAAGGTGGGTTTTCACTTTGACATCAGGTCAAGCAAGCCATTGGACAATGGTAAGTAAGAAAAAGGAAGTTCCTGGACATGTAGTTCCGGCAGAATGCTAATATTGAGGAAGTGCCCACTTGAGAAGAGTGAATGTTGAGCTACAAAGCTATTCTGTGACATGGACATTTTAGACTGAGATCAAGACCATGCTGATCTACAGGTTTTATGTCAAACTACAGGTACACCTTAAAATTACATTTGATATAATAGCCACTTTTTAAAAATATTTTTATTTGATCTTTTAAATAAAATTTAACAAAGAGAATAAAAGAAAAAATTGGAAACTCATTAACAAAATACATCACTTTTACAAGGATATTACAGCATGTGGTTATGTGGACACAGAGTCTTTTTGTAGTTTTCAGAGCAGAAAGTGAACAGAACCTCCCAAGTTTATGAAGGGTTTCAGTTTTGGAGAGTTTGTGCTCATTTTCTGTTCCAAAACCTCAAAAAACTCTGTGCACATACTCTGTCCACTTATCCAGGGCCTGCATCACCACCCAAGTGCCGGGGCCGTGGACGAACGTGGAGGCCCATTTGCTGTCGGCAGCAGCGTAACTACCACTGTTGCAAACGTCGCCCCTGTGACCACCTGGGCCCGGCGGGTGAGGGGCCCGTCGACGCCAGCAAATACTTCAGCTGGATGTGCGTCCTGGGGCGCACATTCAGCTGATGTGTATTGCAGCGCACAGACCCATCAGGTCCGTGCACGGCAATAGACCCCGCCGGCCACTTAGAGGTCAGCAGCTGACGTCGGCATGCATGTGACCGGGGTACGTGGCAGTGACGTCATGTGCTCCCGTCACTTCCATGCTGAAGTCAGCTGCTGGCTTCAGAAGAGAACACCTCGAGACGGGAGAGCGGAGGGAAGGAGAGTATTATTTATTTTTTTAAATCAGTGAGTACATGGTGGTATATGGATGACTATGGGCTGTGCATTATACTACATGGATGACTATGGGCTGTGCATTATGCTGCATGGATGACTATGGGCTGTACATTATACTACATGGATGACTATGGGCTGTGCATTATGCTGCATGGATGACTATGGGCTGTGCATTATACTACATGGATGACTATGGGCTGTGCATTATACTACATGGATGACTATGGGCTGTGCATTATACTACATGGATGACTATGGGCTGTGCATTATGCTGCATGGATGACTATGGGCTGTGCATTATACTACATGGATGACTATGGGCTGTGCATTATACTACATGGATGACTATGGGCTGTGCATTATACTACGTGGATGACTATGGGCTGTGCATTACACTATGTGGATGACTATGGGCTGTACATTATACTACATGGATGACTATGGGCTGTGCATTATACTACATGGATGACTATGGGCTGTGCATTATACTACGTGGATGACTGGGCTGTGCATTATACTATGTGGATGACTATGGGCTGTGCATTATACTACGTGGATGACTATGGGCTGTGCATTATACTACGTGGATGACTATGGGCTGTGCATTATACTACATGGATGACTATGGGCTGTGCATTATGCTTCATGGATGACTATGGGCTGTGCATTATGCTTCATGGATGACTATGGACTGTGCATTATACTACATGGATGACTATGGGCTGTGCATTATGCTTCATGGATGACTATGGGTTGTGCATTATGCTGCATGGATGACTATGGGCTGTGCATTATACTACATGGATGACTATGGGCTGTGCATTATACTACATGGATGACTATGGGCTGTGCATTATACTACGTGGATGACTATGGGCTGTGCATTATACTACGTGGATGACTATGGGCTGTGCATTATACTACGTGGATGACTATGGGCTGTGCATTATACTATGTGGATGACTATGGGCTGTGCATTCTGCTACTCGGATGACTATGGTCTCTGCATTATACTATATGGAGGACTATGGGCTGCACATTATACTAGATATATGACTATGGGCTGTGCATTATACTATATGGAAGATGGAGCTGTGTATTATATATGGAGGTGCATTATACTATATGGAGGAATATGGGCTGTGCATTATATATGGAGGTGCATTATACTATATGGAGGAATATGGGCTGTGCATTATATATGGAGGTGCATTATACTATATGGAGGAATATGGGCTGTGCATTAAACTATATGAAGGACTATGGCTCATGCATTATATTATAGGAAGGATATGAGCTGTGTATTATAGTGATATGGAGGACTATGGGCTGTGCATTATACTACATGGCTGACTATGGGCAGTGCATTATAACTTATGGAAGACTATGGGCTTTGCATTATATATGGAGGTGCGTTATACTATATGAATGACTATGGGCTGTGCATTATATATGGAGGTGCGTTATATTATTTGGATGACTATGGGCTGTGCATTATAACTTATGGAAGACTATGGGCTTTGCATTATATATGGAGGTGCGTTATACTATATGGATGACTATGGGCTGTGCATTATATATGGAGGTGCGTTATATTATTTGGATGACTATGGGCTGTGCATTATATGTGGAGGTGCGTTATATTATTTGGATGACTATGGGCTGTGCATTATATATGGAGGTGCGTTATACTATATGAATGACTATGGGCTGTGCATTATATATGGAGGTGCGTTATATTATTTGGATGACTATGGGCTGTGCATTATATATGGAGGTGCGTTATACTATATGAATGACTATGGGCTGTGCATTATATATGGAGGTGCGTTATATTATTTGGATGACTATGGGCTGTGCATTATATATGGAGGTGCGTTATACTATATGGATGACTATGGGCTGTGCATTGTATATGGAAGTGCGTTATACTATATGGATGACTATGGGCTGTGCATTATATATGGAGGTGCATTATACTATATGGATGACTGGGCTGTGCATTAAACTATATGAAGGACTATGGCCCATGCATTATACCGGGTTGTCCAAAAGTAGGTGGATAGAAAGTGTAATAAGGTTATGAAGGGGGAGATTTATCAAACATGGTGTAAAGTGAAACTGTCTCAGTTGCCCTTAGCAACCAATCAGATTCTTTTGGGGAGTACTCAAGGACAAAGTTTATAGTCGAAAACCAAAAAGTGCCAGTGATTTTGAAAAATTACATAAGAGGTGCATTTCAAGAAATTAATGCACAAAGAGACTTGTGCAAAAAAGTTTCTCGAAGCGTAAGAGGCAGACTTCAAATCTGTGCAAATTGTAATGGAAAACAGTTTGAGCACCTGCGTTGATAAAATTTAAGAGCTTTTGTATTATTGTTCAGAATAAAATTTAATTATCAATGTTATGCTAAATATAATTTTATATATAAATCAAAATAAATGTTATTATTTTCTGGCCACCTACTTTTGGACCGCCCTGTGTTATAGGAAGGATATCGGCTGTTACACGCACGCACCTAAGTTCAGATAGGGGCGAGACAGGTTACATGAATTTGTTGGAATCCTGGGGGAACCGTTACTCAGGGCGACCATAGGCTGCAGCTTCTCTCAGGCACACGATAGATTCAGTTGCTGACCAGACACATCTGACAAGAGTCTTCATAAACGGTAGAACAGTAACATTTAATGAGGCACGGCCAGTGCAATGCAAATGTCTCTTTGAGCAACAGGCTCCTGTAATAACAGTACAGTCTCCTTTGCAGCACAGCAGTACACAGTCTATTATCCTGTATCACAGTACAGCACAGTTTTAATGCATACACAACCACAGGCTTTTTCTTCACAAGGACTCAATAGTACACAGCATTCTTTATCCTGCACAGAGATGGACTGGGGGAGGGTCTGATGAGGGAGATGATCCCTATGACACGATTCCTTCCAGTCCTTATCTTCCTGCCCGATAATACTCAGTACTGTTAGCTCAGGGAGTCTATCTGACCTGTGTTTAGCTTCCCTCCTGACCTGAATTCTGTTCCCTTGCCTTCTGTGAGATACAGATCATAAGCCACCTTTCTCTTTGGCTCCAGCCAGACAGTAAACAACTTCCCCACAATCCCCCTGGGGCTCTGCTAAAACTCTCCGTCTCCTGTGGCTGTGTTAACCCCTCTAGTTGCTGGATGCTTCTGGAGCACAACAATTCCTGCCTGTGTTACTTCTAATAGTTGCTGGATGCTTTTGAAGCAACAGCACTACATCTGCATGTCACACTGTGTATTATATTAATATGGGAGGACTATGGGCTGTGTATTATATATGGAGGACATATTATATTATATGGGCTCTGCATTCTACTATATACTGTAGAATTTACAATAGATATCACTCATGTAATGTAAGAAGTAAGTGAAATCTTTGTCATCATGAATTGTGGTCTATGTTAAAAGGGTCCACTGAGACTTGCACCCAGGGCCCATGAAAACCTGCAGCCGGCCCTCCACTTATCCAGTGGTCATCAGTATAGACCATCATCAGTATAATACTATCACTAGAAAAACTCTATAAATAATACAATACTCTAATTGAAACAATCCCACCCCTTATAGCCATGTATAAAAACAGTTGGTAATTATGAAAACAGCAACACAATCGCTCCCATTATCCTTGTAGAGTGGGTGACTCCATCACCTGGAGAAATCAATAATCACAATACTACAGGTCTCCTGGGAGCTGCTTATTCTTTTGTTTTCCTCAAATATTTTGGCTGGATCCCTCCTCCAGGATTAATAAAAGAACAGCAGTCAGTTTCTAAAATAAGCAGCAGAATTGTGCAAGTTCCTGGAAATGTTTGGTGTTTGGAAGCCGCAGGTTTCCTCCGTTCTTTCAGCAGTGCTGGGTGGTAACAAGGTCGTGGCTGCATTACCATCGCCGAGGATACAAATCGCGTTTGTTTTGTTTGTTCCCTGTAAATAGCTGGCGAGCGCGGGGGCGTCCGAGTCCAGAATCGCTGATTAATAACAGGTTCCTTTTCCTCATGGAAACCACTTATCTGTTTTTCTTACATTCCAGAAGTCGCCTGCATTTGTATCATTGATGGTGTCTCCTTTGAGGACACAGCCAAGCATGCTACGGCAGAAAATGGGCACAAGCCTGAGATGCCTAGTGAAGGCGTGCGGTGCCCAGCGCCAGCATACATGTATTAGGTTGAGAGGGACCATACTAACATAACTACATAACACATAATAAATCCATCCTGTTTTTCCTTGTAGATAACAGCGTAAAATAAGTGATAGATGGAAAGATGGAGGATGTTAATTTTTTTTGTGCATATTTTTATGTGTTTTGTCTTCTCGGTATTACATCGCATCTCAAAATAAAGAGCTATTCCAAGAGTCAAAATCCCACTGCTCTTAATGTGCTCATGAGTCCAGTGGGTGGTCTCATTCAATGATTGACAGCTTTCCTCTAATGAATGTGGAGAGTGATAATGCCTATATGTCCGTCTACTCAAACATTTCCAGCAAGATTAAAGGGTTGTTCTTATCTTACTAAATGGGTGAAATTACAAAGTGTTTGTCAAAATAAGCAATATTTGCAATTTATCTCTTATTAAAAATCCTCCCCATTCTTGAGAAAAGAGGGATTCTGAATTCTGTAGTATACTGCTTATGGCCTAGGTTACCGGCCACTTCAGTCAGTTTCCTAGGCAAGGAGTGTACACTTGCAAGCTTTTTGCTTTAGAGCCGGCAATCGCTGCCCTGAAACTGGCCATGTCGCTGGAACCGGTCAGCCCCCCGGTGCTCCTCTGGTGCTAAGAAGGCAAAGCAGCCTTCCAGCTTCTGAGAGAGCATAGTTCAGGCCAGAGAAGCAGTCGTCAGGGGCTCAACGTTCCCCCGGAAAATAAAAAGCCGGGAGGCAGAGGGGCAGAAGAATGATCATGAGGCCGCCCCTATAACAGAGGGACAACATGATGCAGACTTTAAAAGACAAGACCTTACAGAATCGTGACTTCCTGGGAAATACTAGGCACTAAAGTCACTTTCCCTAAATGCCAAGCTATAACTTGCCCAGCGCTGGGGTCCGGCTACCGGGCCCCACAGCGATCCTGAGACTGAGGCTCCAGAACCTCGAGAATGGAACTTTGCAGGATCCAATCTTGGATGGAGCGAAGGTGCACAAGCTCGTCCTCTGCTCCATTCATTGTATATGGACCTGCAGAGAAAGGCGAGCACAACGCTCCAATCCCTACAGTCCCATTGACAATGAATGGAGTAGAGGTGGAGCATGCTACGTCCGCTGCATTCAAGATAGTGTTCTGCCCCATTCGCCAGGATCTGGAGCCTTGTTACTGCCCGGATACTGCAATGGGAAATCCTTTTAACAATGGTTACATAGTGTGTTTTTTGCTTTCCAGATTCTTCTGGTCATCGTTTCCAAGAGGCAAGAGCTTCTTTTTCAACAAACGTCCTGATTCATTAAGACTGGCGTTTTGTATGCCAGTCTTGGAGAATTTGGCTCATCTTACTCTAGCACCCTCTTCATTAGGAGGCGAACGCCTATTGATTAATTTGGCGCATCTTTTAATTACCACCAAATATGTACACCAGCCGGGTGCTGTTGAAAATTCATGTCGTAATATACACCACTTTTGGAGTGGAAATTATGATAAATTTGTCGGGTGCCTTTGGCCTCCCCTACTGAGCCTTTCCCATTTTTAGCTGGCCAGGACCGGTGTAAAACTACCGAAAGTTGCAACATTTTTGTGTACCTTCGAGTTTGTGCAAAATTTTGCAACAGCTCAAGCTGTTTTAAATCAGAATTCTATCTGTCTATCTGCTTGATGAATCCGGGGGAAGTGTCTATAGTGACGTCTCCATGGTGGGATGCGGCCTGATAATAGAATAGTGATGGGGACTAGAGTACAACAATCGGATCCTCAGTCCCTGCAGAGCAACTCCTTTAAGCAATTGTAAAAAGTAATCCAAAATGTGTTGATAGTTTCTCTACAGTAAAAAGAAAACTACAATAATAAGGATAAAAAGGAAAATGAAAGATGTTATAGAGATGATAGATTTTACTTTTGCAAGATAAAGCTTGACTTTAACATATGCCCACTGCGATCAGTGCTCAGGTTGATGACTGAACCCCTTTGCTGGACTTCAAGGGGATTTCACAAGATGAGAATAGCTTTTAGCCATGTGGCACCATGCCACTTACAGGAATATCAGTTTCAGTGACCAGCTTTGGTCGATATTCTTAATCACAGCAGAGCAGAGCTTTTCCTGGTAATAACCTTCTGAAAGGGCAGGGTCACTTACACATCCTAATCTCCGCATATTCTACGGCAGGATAGGCACACCGTGGGACGGGGGCCAGAGCTACACATGCGGATTCTGAATCCGTGTCAAAATAAATATAGATTGAAATCTCAGACGCTGGCAAGCTTCATGCAGCAAATGGATGTGATCTTAGCTCTGAGGGCTGGTTGTGGCTTCAACTCCCCTGTGCAACTAATTGGGGGCAAAGATCCTCTAAATCTTTAGTCTGGAGGTTGTGTTATCACGTAGTGTTAGTTTGTGGTTATGTAGGATAGTAATCTAATGAAAACCTCTGTTCATCTCTGTGTACACTCAGTTCTAGACTTTTGTTAGAAGTATATACTGTATCTGATGAAAGGTTTCAGATTATATTAGCGTTTAACAAACAAAGTTGCACTCTATAGTGCAAACATGAAATATATGAAATTGGAATTGCATTACTGCTCTAGAAAATAGGAAAAAATAAAGATACTTAGTGCATTAATTGGCCAGTTCATGTATGCCCAATAGCCAACGACAAGGAGATCATCTTTGTTGGGAACCGATCTAATGTGATTCCTCTCCTGGAGAGGAATCACATTAGGTTAGGTTAGGTTCCCAGCTAAGAGGATCGCTTTGTCATTGGCTATTGGACATACATGAACTGGCCAATTTATGTTCGAAGTATCTTTGTTTTTACCTATTTTCTAGAGCAGCAATGCAATTTCATATATTTCATGTTTCAATGCTATAGCAGTAGAGAGTGCATCTTTATTTGTTAGTTATATATGGAGGTGGCTACTCTTAGTATGCACCTGTTCACACCTGGTCTCCCTTTAGCAGTGACGGTTAGTCTTTGATATTTATATTGGCGTATAAATCATAAGTCATCCATAGGATCCCATCGCCACGTGGTGTTCTTTTTTAGCAATGGTTAAAGAAGAGCTCAGCTGACATATCCCTCCCCCTAAAAAATAGTTCAAAAGGTCACTCTTTTCGCCTCCAACAGCAGAATAGACCCTCATGGATAAGTTTCATTTATACACCAGGAACTTCTCCCGGCTTAGGGTATGTGCCCATGTATTTGGTGAAGAAATTTCTGCCCCATTTCTGCATCTCTTTGTAAGAAAAACACAGCATAAAATAAACACATTTGTGACATTTTTTTTTTTACGTACATTTTTTTGCAGATTTTTCCCCAGTCATTAGTATGGGTGAAAATCTGCAGCAAAAACGCTGAAAGAATTGACATACTGCAGATCTAAATCTGCAAGTCAAAAATAATCAGCGTGTGCATGAGACTTCAGGATTCTCATTCACTTTACTTGCGTCAGGAAATCCTTCTGGTTTTGTGACAAAACTGCACAGAAAAAAACGTGACAAAAACGCAACGTGTGCACACAACTTTATATAATATAGAGCTCAGACCCCATCTTCACAATATTATTTCATAGTCCTGTATAAATACATCCACAAAATATTTTCCACTATAAAATCCCCATGTATTGCATACAGATTTAGTTATCGATTTTTGACAAGGATTTTCCCAGAATTTTGCCTATTGCAAAGTGTAAAAATCTGCTGCGAAATATGCAATAGAACGGGCACACGGTATTTTTTTTCCTTTTGATGTGGTCCAAGCAAGTCCTGCTATTTCATGTGTCAATTCGTGGTCACATTTCCGTAGGCACCTGGCAATATAATAGAATAGTAAATGTATCAAAAATTATTCTGATCTTTTTTCTTTAGCAGGTTTTATAGAGCCAGATATTTTGATATAACACATCTAATATATATAATCGTCTTATCCCGTCTGTCTGTCCGCCTGTCCTGGAAATCCCGCGTCACTGATTGGTCCGGCCGCGGCTAATCAGCGACGCGGGATTTCAGAAAAAGATGGCGGCCGTTAGCAGCTCATCTGACGGACGGAGGTCAGCGGCGATGCAGCCGGGAGATGAGCAGCGCTAGCCGCTCAACTCCCGGCTGCTAGCAGCATAAGTACCCCGACCTGCGGCGCTGCTGACCCCCATGTGGCTACCGTCGGGAGATCAGCGGCTTGGCCCGCTGATTTCCCGACGGCAGGTGTGAAGGGAGGACCGGGGAGCGGCGCCGCCGGTTGGGACCAATCAGCGATATTGGCGGCAAATTTAAACACCGCTCTGCACAGAGGTCAGCGGCGATGCAGCCGGGAGATGAGCGGCGCTAGCCGCTCATCTCCCGGCTGCTAGCAGCATAAGTACCCCGACCTGCGGGGCCGCTGACCCCCATGCGGCTATCGTCGGGAGATCAGCGGCTTGCGCCGCTGATCTCCCGACGGCAAGTGTGAAGGGAGGGACGGCGCCTCTGCCCGGTCCTCAGTAATACGGTTCGCTGATTGGTCGCGGCTGCGACCAATCAGCGATATTAGCGCCAAATTTAAACACCGCTTTGCTGATTGCGCCCGGTGTACCGCATACATATTCTAGAAAACCCGATGCGTTTGAATCGGGCCACCATCTAGTTTTACTAGATTTCTGCTTCTGTTGCAGTTTTTTTTTTCACAGACTGGTCACATCTGGTGGGATTACTACCCTTGTTCTCGGGATTGGTGGGGGGTCCCACTGATCATATACCTACAGATCAGAGTTTTCTGGTATACTTCGTATAAACATAACAAGTCATAATGAGAAATGGCAAAAAACTTCCCCTCTTAAGTGTTTATTAAAAGGCGCTGTTTGCGGTCTGTGGACTTCTGAAGCTTCTTGCAGCAACCGAATGACTGTCATCTCATGTCCCATACACACAGTGGAGCCGGCATACTAATCTTTGCCAATATTTTGGAATCTAAGACTAGCCATTCACATTAGATGGCTGTCTTCTGACTGATATTCGGCCGTCAGACATCTCGGCTGACTCTCCCATACACAGGAGCATGTTCGGCGCATCGCTCCTGTGTTCTCTATGAGAACGCCGCCGACACATCAGCCAGCCGTTTTATCTCAGGGAGAACAATGCGATCGGCAATCTGAAATCAGATATTCGTGATCGACATCTCTCCCAACCATCATTCAGGCATCTCCCCATACACATTAGACTGTCAGCCAAACCTGTTGTAGTTGCACGTTTAGCCGTCATTAGTCTGATGTGTATGGGGGCCTGTACAAACCTAGTGCAAACTCAGACTGGATCGTCTGATAATGCACAAAACCTATCACGCCGACTCATGCTGATTGATCATTTGGAGCAACTTTTACTAATTTTGCAGCACCTGTTGATTGGTGTACTTTGCACCATTTTTTGTGCCTAAATTAAACTTGTCTTATTTTTATCCAATGTCTTCCTCAGCTATGTTACACCCTCCCATTAAAGCCTCTCCCTTTTCTTAAGTGAGACGCAAATAGGGTTTAAAAGACAGAACATGGTCTAAGGGGTAACTTTTCTCCTTGTGGAGAGAGGCAAGCCAAGCCTGGCATGTCAGAGTGAGAAGACTTTATAAGCCATGCATGCCCCTCTGGGAAATTAAATATGCAAATTCCTCTGGGAAATTAAATATGCAAATTCTTCTGGGAAATTAAATATGCAAATTGTCTCTTTAGAAAGGAAGAGGACTAGAACTCTAGCGACACCTATTGAAAACAGTGATCCTAAAAGTCAATATCAGCTCTTTAACAAGCCTTGCCATATGGCTTGGGATGCATGACTCAAGTCTCATCACTCTGACATGCCAGGCTTGGCTTGTCACTCTCCTGAAGGAGAAACATTACCCCTTAAGCCCCAGTCCATAGCTACTCACCTAGCCAGATCAGATCTCATACTTTGCACTGATGAGGGGCAACACTCCGAAACACAGGGTCTGCAAATTGAGATTCTGGTTTGGCTTTTATCCTAAGCCATATTGCAAGGCTCGTTAAAGAGTTCTAGTCCTCTTCCTCTCTGAAGATACAATCTGCATATTAAACACAGAATAATTATGTGTAAAACTGGTAGGGGCAGCTTGTGCCAAAATGGGCAAAGATTTGGCACAGTGTAAGCCAAACTAGAGGCCCGCTGTCCGTAGCAAAATTCATCCCAGTGTGTTGTATGGATCCATATTATGGCCCCCAGCCCTTGCTTTGAGCCGTGCTGTATCGATATTTCTTAGTTATTTTTCTCCTAAAACCATACAGAGAAAATTGTAGAATGTCCCACAAAACATCATATTATCTCCTCTCCTAACTATAACACGTGGGACAAGCGGAAAGTGTATTACTAACCAGTGTGACGTTGTATGGCACTACCGTGTAAAGCAGCTCATCCTGACGTCACACACAAAGAGAATTTCAGGTTCCTCAGCAGTGCAGATTATTTTTGGCACAGGACACTAGCTATTTTTGATGTTATATGATTCTGATTTGGCTATTATCCTAAGTCATATTGCAAGGCTCGTTAAAGGGTCAATTGTAACTTGTAGGATTGCTTCTTCCAATAGGTGGCGCTATAGAGTTCAAGTCCTCTTTCTCTCTGAAGAGGCAATTTACATATTATATATCTGAATATATTCAAGACAGATGCAGAAGTAGAGCTTCCCTTTAAGCTGGTTAAGACATTTCAGAATTTGGATCAATACATAGTAACGTAAACGTCAACCTTAAAATGTAGGTTTCTTTTATTCCACATTCTCATCTGGAAGGTGCTCAAGAAGGAAACAGCGGTGGCATGTCTGCAGGGAAACACGAGGCGAGCGTGTGGTGTATCATGTTCTGGAGTCTGCAGCTCCACTCAGCACCTCTCTACAGGAATCCCAGAACCGTGCTGCTTGTTTGAGAGCGGTTGCATCAGGATGACTTTTTGACCACGTTCTCCAGTGGAAACTCCTAAACGTATTTCTACAGGCGGAAAATCAATCACAGATGCTAAACATATAGCCGAAGCCGGATCACCGCTTACATCCGAGGCAGCGAGGTAACCCAGCCGAATTAGATTGGAAGCCGAGAGGTTAATGATATTGCATGAATGAGGCATCTTACGTTGTAACTTAATTATGGTAAATCTACATGTGTCTTATCACCAGGTTTATCATCAGCAGCATCTCTCTCCTGCTGCTCAATTATTTTTTTCAGGTGGATGACATAGTTGTCAAAAAATGGTCCATATGCATGCAGGAACATTGGCCACAAAGACCCTAAATATTGACCCTTTAACGAGCCTTGCCCATCTTTAAGATTCTATCTCAATATGTAGTAGGTGTAATAATAATAATATTAGCAAATACCTCCAATTAGAAATGTAGTATAGTTCTTCTGATTCGCTGTCACTTACCCCATGTGCAGGACATTGCACTGTAGCTTAGTTATCCATGGTTACGACCACTAACAACTAACTGTCACTATATGAGTGGTCATAACCATGGATACCTAAGCTACAGCAATGCCCGGTACATGGAGTAAGCGACATAGCTAATCAGAACTGTACTAAATTTCTAATTGGAGGTATTTGCTAATATTAATATTACTACACCTACTACATATTGGGAGATGGGAATACCCTTTTAAGATAAAAGCCAAACCTGAATCTTAATTTGCAGACATGGTATTTTGGGATGTTACTCCTCCTCATTGCAAAGCATGAGATCTGATTTGGCTGTATCAGAGGCTTCTGACTGGGACCTAAGGGTCAACGTTTCTCCTTGTGGAGAGTTACATGCCTGGCATGCCAGTGTAGGGAGGCTTAAAGGCCATGTAATGCTTCTCTGGGAAATTAGATATGCAAAGGATAGACTGACACTTATCTTTTTTTATACAATTCTTGCAAAGTGTTTTTTTGCTGTTTTTTTTATAGGCAATAAACACTTCTGGTGAATGTTACTTTAAAGTTTATGGTGAAATATATCCACCAGTGTAAACATGGACTGGACCATGTATGCTGACATAAAAACATGATTATCAGCAGCATATCGTCTGGTGTAAACAGGGATGTGCTGCCAATAACACGATGCTGTATTGGCACAGAACGATCGTATTAACAATCGTTCTGTTCCCATCAGTTTTCGTCTGCCCAATTAAATACGGATTGTACATGTATATAGTCAATCGGTATTTAACTGGCTGGGATTGGCCTATCTAAATGGCCCTTTAAAGGAAATCTGTAAGATCAACTCCTCCAAGCTGCATGTATGAGCATGACAGTTTTTGAAAGCTAAATCCTCAACACCTTTTATATCTTTTATCTGTTGCTGCATTTCTAAGAAATCAGTGTTTTAATTCATATGCAAGTGCTCTGTCACACTCGGAGCACTTAAGCTGAGCCTCTGCCTCCCGAGGTTGTTTCCCCATCTAGCACCAGCTTGATTGATAGCTCACTGTGTGATACCAGGCGAGGAAATCAATCAATGAGCTATTAATCACGCTTAAAAGGCTGGTGCTGACCAGGGAAACAACCTCGGGAGGCTGAGGCTCAGCTTAAGTGCTCCCAGTGTGACAAAGCACTTAAAGCCTAATATGCATATAAATTAAAATGCTGATTTCCTGAGATTTTAGCAACAGATACGAGATATAAAGGTGTTGATTAATTTATTTTTCAAACACCTGCATGCCCATATATGCGATTTAGGGAGGTTGATCTTCCTGACAGATTTAGTTTAAAGAGTTATTCTCATTATCTTTCTTCAGAAGTGCACTGCTCCCTCGCCTCTTGGCTTCCTTCATGCTGGGACAAGGTGCGCTTCTTAAGATTGACAGTCAATGCATGGCTGAGCCACTGGTCCAGACTTTTCTTTCTCCAGTGCTATTAGCAGAGTCAGATTTGCTTCATCAGAGGAGCGCACAGGCACTGAAGATAGCCGGATCCAGACAGATTCAGCGCCGTGCTTACAAGCTCTATAACAAAGCTTGTATACACTGCACTCCTTGTCTAAGAAAAACCAGCCGCTGCTGGTAGACTGCAGAGGTGGCCGGAAATCCTTGGCCATTCTTGAGAATGGGGATGATTTTTCATAAGAGGTAAATTGGATAGTTATTTGTTTTTTTTATAGTTTTCTGATTATGAGAAATCTCTTTTAAATATAAGTATTTATAGCCGGTGTATGTGACAACTGCTCTGCACAGGTACATGAAGCTGCATTCAGTAGATTTTGATGTTTCCATGAATCTGTAACCTGGCATAAGTGATGACCAACGTCTTGTGGTCAGCCTAGCTTCTCTCCTCTGCACAGCTGTGCGGATGATGGACAACTCCCGCCATGTACTGTTCTTAGAAAGGCAGCTGGAGGAAAGTGCTGCTCTCGCCTTTCATGCTGCTTTATTTAGTGAACTGTACAGACTCGGCCAAGAGCCCTGACAAACCGGGACGCTCTGAACCTATGCCAAGAGGCCAAAGAAACCCGGGAGATTGAGGTCATCGCAGCACAACCTGCAGTCTCTGTCCGTCCTTTCTGTGCATTATGATATAATTAATGGTCGCCTTTGCTTTAAAAGTGAACCGCTTCTGTTACATACGGCACAGTCAATTAAAGGAAAACGACCTTGATGATGAGTAGTCCCAGTTCTGCCCCTACTTATCGTATAGCTACAGCTACATTATTATTATCTGTGTGCTTTTCTAGAGCTCGGTTTTTGAAGGAATATTTTGTTATAGTGGTTGCCACTTTCTCAGCCTGTTATGCTGCTAGAAATTTGGATGCTATGTAGCTAATTTTAAAGGGAATGTGTCAGCAGGTTTTTGCTACCTCATCTGAGAGCAGCAATATGTAGACAAAGAGACCCTGAATCCAACGATGTATCACGTAGATAACTGGGTGCAGCCGTTCTGATACAACCAGAGGATTTAGAATGAAGCAGAGCTGAGAAAGCTAACCCCGCCCACTCCACAGCTAACCACGCCCACACCAGGTTCTCTGTGTACAAAATCCATAGACAGTGAGCTGCTTATCACAGGAGGGGGCGTTTCCGGACTAGTGTAGTCCATGTTAATCTCTTAGTGATAAATCCTTCACAGTTAGTAAACAACAGAACGCACTGTGACACATCCCTGAACTCTGTGTTTCGGCCTCTATCTCCTGCTGTCTTCAGACTACATAGAAAAAACCTGCTGATAGATTACCTTTAAAGGGGTTGTCCACTACTCTTGACAACCTCTTCTTAGGTGCTGTACTCCATTGTCTAAAATAAAACATCAATTGATATTGTGCCATGTGAGCGCTGCAGCCAATCAGTGATCGCTCAAGGGCTGCAGTTCTCAGGCTTTCCTTGAATGTTTCGACTCTCATTTGAGGGAATTTCAGCAAAGTATTTCATTGGTGGCCAGTGATTGGCTGCAGCGCTCACATGTTAAGACTATGTCTGCGCTCTGGGAGACCCAGCGCCAACATCACTGGAACCGCGCTGGTGCGGGAGGTGATTGCTAACCAACTGCCTGTTCTACCAAGCGCTATCTCCAGGCTCAGAGTGGTCACGGACTGCTGCTGCCAACCAATCTCCAACTTTGTGACGTCACGTCGACAGAGCAGTTCCTCCTTTTCCACTTTGCTGTGTCGATGGGGCCTCACTGCCGACTTTATGTTGATTGACAGCCAGTTCCCCACTGCATAACATCATGCAGGCGCAATAAGTTAGTGCGATTCACATTGCATGAGCAATGTAGGGCGAAGTCGGCTAGAGACACTGATACCCAGTAGGCTCTGGAAACCAGAGTCACTTGCAACTTTCTTTGCACTGCTGATGCGCCAACTCATGCAATATGAATCGCACCAAGGCCACATTCACACGTTCAGTATTTGGTCAGTATTTTACATCAGTATGTGTTAGCCAAAATCAGGAGTGGGTAATAAATACAGAAGTGGTGACGTGTTTCTATTATAACTTTTCCTCTGATTGTTCCACAACTGATTTTGGCTTACAAATTCTGATGTAAAATACTGACCAAATACTGAACTTGGTCTAACTCAGTAAGTCTGTGTTGTGTTAACAGCGGCAGTGGCGTAGCTACCGGGAGGAAAAGAGGCAATATCACTGCTGATCTTTGTATAGAGATTATTTTTAGTAACAGCGCGGTCATCTGCTGAGGTTCTCCTACATCCACCATCTGGGTGCGCCGCTATAGTTGTAATCAGGGTTACCTGGTTAGGGGCCCACTCAGAAGTTTCGCCCCCCCCCCCTCCCCTGAACCAAAACCTTAGCTACGCCTCTAAGCAGCGGAAGAGACACCTTGTCAACAGAGCAAAATAGAAGGAACGTCTGTCAACGTGATTTCACAGGATGTAGAAGAATCGCTGACAGGAGCAGTCCGTGACCGCTGTGAGCCGGAGAGATCGGCACCCGACCAATAAGTACTTAGTCCCATAGAAAAAAGAAGCTCTTTAAGAAAGGGTTGTCCAAGTAGTGAATAACCACTTAACAAAGGTGAACTTTTTTTCAAGCACACTACTTTTTTGGCGGGAGCTTGTCAGAAGCTTCAGAAGTTTTATTCCCCGCCTAGAATCTCTGCATTCCCCGCCTAGGATCTCCGTATTATTCCCCGCCTAAGATCTCTGTATTATTCTCCTCCTAAGATCTCTGTATTGTTCCCCGTCTAGGATCTTTGTATTATTCCCCACCTAGGATCTCTGTATTATTCCCCGCCTAGGATCTCTGTATTATTCTCCACCTAGGATCTCTGTATTAGTCCCCGCCTAGGATCTCTGTATTAGTCCCCGCCTAGGATCTCTGAATTAGTCCCCGCCTAGGATCTCTGTATTAGTCCCCATCTGGGATCTCTGTATTTCCTGCCTAGGATGTCTGTATTAGTCTCTGCCTAGGATGTCTGTGTTATTCCCCGCCTAAGATCTCTGTATTGTTCCCCGTCTAGGATCTTTGTATTAGTCCCCACCTAGGATCTCTGTATTATTCCCCACCTAGGATCTCTGTATTACTCCCCACCTAGGATCTCTGTATTCCCTGCCTAGGATCTCAGCATTCCCCGCCTAGGATCTCTGTATTAGTCCCCGCCTAGGATCTCTGTATTAGTCCCCGTCTAGGATCTCTGTATTAGTCCCCGCCTAGGATCTCTGTATTAGTCCCCGTCTGGGATCTCTGTATTTCCTGCCTAGGATCTCTGTATTAGTCTCTGCCTAGGATGTCTGTGTTATTCCCCGCCTAAGATCTCTGTATTGTTCCCCGTCTAGGATCTTTGTATTGTTCCCCGTCTAGGATCTCTGTATTAGTCCCCGCCTAGGATCTCTGTATTAGTCCCCGCCTAGGATCTCTGTATTAGTCCCCGCCTAGAATCTCTGTATTAGTCCCCGCCTAGGATCTCTGTATTAGTCTCCGTCTGGGATCTCTGTATTTCCTGTCTAAGATGTCTGTATTAGTCTCCGCCTAGGATGTCTGTGTTATTCCCCACCTAAGATCTCTGTATTGTTCCCCGTCTAGGATCTTTGTATTAGTCCCCACCTAGGATCTCTGTATTATTCCCCACCTAGGATCTCTATATTACTCCCCACCTAGAGTCTCTGTATTCCCCGCCTAGGATCTCTGTATTATTCCCCGCCTAGGATCTCTGTATTAGTCCCCACCTAGGATCTCTGTATTAGTCCCAGCCTAGGATCTCTGTATTAGTCCCCGCCTAGGATCTCTGTATTAGTCCCCATCTGGGATCTCTGTATTTCCTGCCTAGGATGTCTGTATTATTCCCCACCTAGGATCTCTGTTTTATTCCCCACCTAGGATCTCTGTATTACCCGCCTAGGATCTCTGTATTACCTGCCTAGGATGTCTGTATTAGTCCCCGCCTAGGATCTCTGTATTCCCTGCCTAGAATGTCTGTATTAGTCCTCGCCTAGGATGTCTGTATTAGTCCTCGCCTAGGATGTCTGTATTAGTCCTCGCCTAGGATGTCTGTATTAGTCCTCGCCTAGGATGTCTGTATTAGTCCTCGCCTAGGATGTCTGTATTATTCCCCGGCTAGGATGTCTGTATTAGTCCCCGCCTAGGATCTCTGTATTAGTCCCCGCCTAGGATCTCTGTATTAGTCCCCATCTGGGATCTCTGTATTTCCTGCTTAGGATGTCTGTATTAGTCTCCGCCTAGGATGTCTGTATTAGTTTCCGCCTAGGATGTCTGTATTAGTTTCCGCCTAGGATGTCTGTCTTAGTCCCCACCTAGGATGTCTGTATTAGTACCCGCCTAGGATCTCTGTATTAGTCCCCGCCTAGGATCCCTATATTCGCCCCCGCCTAGGATCTCTGTATTAGTCCCAGTCTGGGATCTCTGTATTCCTTGCCTAGGATGTCTGTATTAGTACCCGCCTAGGATGTCTGTATTATTCCCCGCCTAGGATCTCTGTATTAGTTTCCACCTAGGATGTCTGTATTAGTCCCCGCCTAGGATGTCTGTATTAGTCCCCTCCTAGGATCTCTGTATTAGTCCCCGCCTAGGATCTCTGTATTAGTCCCCCCCCTAGGATCTCTGTATTAGTCCCCATCTGGGATCTCTGTATTTCCTGCCTAGGATGTCTGTATTAGTCTCCGCCTAGGATGTCTGTATTAGTTTCCGCCTAGGATGTCTGTATTAGTCCCCACCTAGGATGTCTGTATTAGTACCCGCCTAGGATCTCTGTATTAGTCCACGCCTAGGATCTCTGTATTAGTCCCCGCCTAGGATCTCTGTATTAGTCCCCGTCTTGTATCTCTGTATTTCCTGCCTAGGATGTCTGTATTAGTCTCCGCTTAGGATGTCTGTATTAGTCCCCGCCTAGGATCTCTTTATTAGTCCCCGCCTAGGATGTCTGTATTAGTACCCGCCTAGGATCTCTGTATTAGTCCCCATCTGGGATCTCTGTATTTCCTGCCTAGGATGTGTGTATTATTCCCTGCCTAGGATCTCTATATTAGTTTCCGCCTAGGATGTCTGTATTAGTCCCCGCCTAGGATGTCTGTATTAGTCCCCGTCTAGGATGTCTGTATTAGTACCCGCCTAGGATGTCTGTATTAGTACCCGCCTAGGATGTCTGTATTAGTCCCCGCCTAGGATGTCTGTATTAGTACCCGCCTAGGATCTCTGTATTAGTCCCCATCTGGGATCTCTGTATTTCCTGCCTAGGATGTGTGTATTATTCCCTGCCTAGGATCTCTGTATTAGTTTCCGCCTAGGATGTCTGTATTAGTCCCCGCCTAGGATGTCTGTATTAGTCCCCGCCTAGGATGTCTGTATTAGTACCCGCCTAGGATGTTTGTATTAGTACCCGCCTAGGATCTCTGTATTAGTCCCCGCCTAGGATCTCTGTATTAGTCCCCGCCTAGGATCTCTGTATTAGTACCCGCCTAGGATCTCTGTATTAGTCCCTGTCTGGGATCTCTGTATTTCCTGCCTAGGATCTCTGTATTAGTCCCCATCTGGGATCTCTGTATTTCCTGCCTAGGATGTCTGTATTATTCCCCGCCTAGGATCTCTGTATTAGTTTCCGCCTAGGATGTCTGTATTCGTCCCCGCCTAGGATGTCTGTATTAGTCCCCGCCTAGGATCTCTGTATTAGTTTCCGCCTAGGATGTCTGTATTAGTCCCCGCCTAGGATCTCTGTATTAGTCCCCGCCTAGGATCTCTGTATTAGTACCCGCCTAGGATGTCTGTATTAGTACCCGCCTAGGATCTCTGTATTAGTCCCCGCCTAGGATGTCTGTATTAGTCCCCGCCTAGGATCTCTGTATTATTCCCTGTCTGGGATCTCTGTATTTCCTGCCTAGGATGTCTGTATTAGTCCCCGCCTAGAATCTCTATATTAGTCCCCGCCTAGGATCTCTTTATTATTCCCCACCTAGGATCTCTGTATTCTTCCCCGCCTAGGATCTCTGTATTCTTCCCCGCCTAGGATCTCTTTATTATTCCCCACCTAGGATCTCTGTATTCTTCCCCGCCTAGGATCTCTGTATTAGTTTCCACCTAGGATGTCTGTATTAGTCCCCGCCTAGGATGTCTGTATTAGTCCCCGCCTAGGATGTCTGTATTAGTACCCGCCTAGGATGTCTGTATTAGTACCCGCCTAGGATGTCTGTATTAGTACCCGCCTAGGATGTCTGTATTAGTACCCGCCTAGGATCTCTGTATTAGTCCCCGCCTAGGATCTCTGTATTAGTCCCCGCCTAGGATCTCTGTATTAGTCCCCATCTGGGATCTCTGTATTTCCTGCCTAGGATGTCTGTATTATTCCCCGCCTAGCATCTCTGTATTAGTTTCCGCCTAGGATGTCTGTATTAGTCCCCGCCTAGGATGTCTGTATTAGTCCCCGCCTAGGATGTCTGTATTAGTCCCCGCCTAGGATCTCTGTATTAGTTTCCGCCTAGGATGTCTGTATTAGTCCCCGCCTAGGATGTCTGTATTAGTACCCGCCTAGGATGTCTGTATTAGTACCCGCCTAGGATCTCTGTATTAGTCCCCGCCTAGGATGTCTGTATTAGTACCCGCCTAGGATCTCTGTATTATTCCCTGTCTGGGATCTCTGTATTTCCTGCCTAGGATGTCTGTATTAGTCCCCGCCTAGAATCTCTATATTAGTCCCCGCCTAGGATCTCTTTATTATTCCCCACCTAGGATCTCTGTATTCTTCCCCGCCTAGGATCTCTGTATTCTTCCCCGCCTAGGATCTCTTTATTATTCCCCACCTAGGATCTCTGTATTCTTCCCCGCCTAGGATCTCTGTATTAGTTTCCACCTAGGATGTCTGTATTAGTCCCCGCCTAGGATGTCTGTATTAGTCCCCGCCTAGGATGTCTGTATTAGTCCCCGCCTAGGATGTCTGTATTAGTACCCGCCTAGGATGTCTGTATTAGTACCCGCCTAGGATGTCTGTATTAGTACCCGCCTAGGATGTCTGTATTAGTACCCGCCTAGGATCTCTGTATTAGTCCCCGCCTAGGATCTCTGTATTAGTCCCCGCCTAGGATCTCTGTATTAGTCCCCATCTGGGATCTCTGTATTTCCTGCCTAGGATGTCTGTATTATTCCCCGCCTAGCATCTCTGTATTAGTTTCCGCCTAGGATGTCTGTATTAGTCCCCGCCTAGGATGTCTGTATTAGTCCCCGCCTAGGATCTCTGTATTAGTTTCCGCCTAGGATCTCTGTATTAGTTTCCGCCTAGGATGTCTGTATTAGTCCCCGCCTAGGATCTCTGTATTAGTACCCGCCTAGGATGTCTGTATTAGTACCCGCCTAGGATCTCTGTATTAGTACCCGCCTAGGATCTCTGTATTAGTCCCTGTCTGGGATCTCTGTATTTCCTGCCTAGGATGTCTGTATTAGTCCCCGCCTAGAATCTCTTTATTATTCCCCACCTAGGATCTCTGTATTCTTCCCCGCCTAGGATCTCTGTATTAGTTTCCACCTAGGATGTCTGTATTAGTCCCCGCCTAGGATGTCTGTATTAGTCCCCGCCTAGGATGTCTGTATTAGTCCCCGCCTAGGATGTCTGTATTAGTCCCCGCCTAGGATGTCTGTATTAGTACCCGCCTAGGATGTCTGTATTAGTACCCGCCTAGGATCTCTGTATTAGTCCCCACCTAGGATCTCTGTATTAGTCCCCGCCTAGGATGTCTGTATTAGTCCCCGCCTAGGATGTCTGTATTAGTCCCCGCCTAGGATGTCTGTATTAGTCCCCGCCTAGGATGTCTGTATTAGTCCCCGCCTAGAATCTCTATATTAGTCCCCGCCTAGGATCTCTTTATTATTCCCCACCTAGGATCTCTGTATTCTTCCCCGCCTAGGATCTCTGTATTATTCCCCGCCTAGGATCTCTTTATTATTCCCCACCTAGGATCTCTGTATTATTCCCCGCCTAGGATCTCTGTATTATTCCCCACCTAGGATCTCTGTATTATTCCCCACCTAGGATCTCTGTATTATTCCCCACTTAGGATGTCTGTATTCCCCTGCCTAGGATCTCTGTATTAGGCCCCCGTTACAAGTTACAGCTATATGCTGTACTTGTGAAATCAACGTTTAACATATGGGATATAATGGCAGTAGTACAACACATCGCATGACTATGGTAGCCACTGATTGTCAGCAGTGGTCACATGCTGTCTGCTTGTAAAGAAAGACCAAATATACAGCTGGAGCATCTGTGCTGGATCATCTGGGGGGAGGTGGGGGGGAAGAGACGAGAATGGCTTCTTTCTTTTGTTCTACAACATTTGTTGCTGTTATTTTTCACACTTTGGACAACCCCTTTAATTTGGTTCCTTCATTTGGCTCTTCTTTTAATAATCAAAACATGGTGTGTGCATGGTGGATTTTGGATTTACAGTGACACAATATCTGGAGTCTCTGGTTGCTTTACCGGCCTCTTGCAGTTCAATCACAATTTGGAAATTCCAGAAGTGAAGACATTTCAGGACCGTACTCTCGTGGCTCAAATGTCTGTTTAAACGATCCGTCCTGCATGGAATGTATTTCTACACTTACAGGCAATGGTGGCTTTATCCGGGCAATCGACATCGCAAAGTATCCGCTTCCAGTGCTAGTTAATGCTGCACTCATGCATGACCCAGGTAAACACGTAGCAAAGTATCCGCTTCCATTTCTAGTTAATGTTGCACTCATGCATGACCCAGATAGACACGGAGCTGAGCCTTGTTATTGTGGAGCCGTGCACCGGTATATACTGTCCTTCATAGAGTATCATCAGTATATCGTGTGCACTATTGTTAAGTATCAAAAATAACTGGTTAGTATTAATTGTTACACTATACAGGTGTGTGCTGTAATATTGCATGTGTCAGATGTATGGTCCAAACATGGTGTCAACTTTTCCCGAAGCCATTGAGGGTCTATATTGTAGCAAAACATTTAATTGGGGACATAAAGAAATGACTGTGCACTCTTCCAGTTGCCGTATATCATACAGTGTACCCTTCTATAAGTACTGCTCATGGCCAGGGAACATTACTATAGTCGGTACTGTAGTTGAACCTAACAGACCCCACTGCCCCATATTAAAGAGGTTGTCCCATAAACACATACTAGATCAAGTGTCTCTAATTTGCTAGAACTGTCCCATGTTTTTTGGAAACAATTCTGGCAAATTTGTGGTATTGTGGGACAAAAGGGGATGGAAGTTGCATAAAACCTACCCACTAAGGAGCTGTTACAGTGGGGGAGAGGTTAGGGTTGGGAAAAGACTAAAACTTTCCCAAGTTACCAAAGCAAATATTGGTAACTGCTAAGAGTTGGTCTGATTTTCGTTTCGCACGTTACAGTTTTTTCGCCACAATAGGAGAGGTAGCCGCGGACGGTTGAAGGAGCGCCGGACGGTTGAAGGAGCGCCGGACGGTTGAAGGAGCGCCGGACGGTTGAAGGAGCGCCGGACGGGAGAAGGAGCGCCGGACGGGAGAAGGAGCGCCGGACGGGAGAGGGAGCGCCGGACGGGAGAGGGAGCACTGGACAGGAGAGGGAGCACCGCCTCTTACCTGACATCTGTGGCTCTTTTATTAGGTGACCTGGTGCAATGTCATCATTGTGGGTGACGTGTTGTCGCACCCGACCGGCTGTTCAAAATAACGGGCACGGATGTCGTCAGATAAGAGGTGGTAACTCCCTCCACTGTCTAGCAACCACAGACCACTGTCATTGACAATGGAGTAGGAGGTGCGAATCAATTCATGTCAACTCTAAAAATTATGTAAACAGCATATATCACGTATACGCAGAATTAGTGATAAATCTATGATTCTGACTGCTGGAACCTCAACTGATCATGGGAACGGAAGGGCTGAAAGTCCCCTGTGTGAATGAAGTGCTACTGAGCATGTGCGACCTCCTACTCCATTAATGGTCTCTAGCAGGGGTCCTCAAACTTTTTAAACAAGGGGCCAGTTCACTGTCCCTCAGACCATTGGAGGGCCGGAATATAGTTTTTAAAAAAAACTATGAACAAATTCCCATGCACACTGCACATATCTTATTTTGAAGTGAAAAAAACAATACAGGAACAAATACAATATTTAAAATGAAGAACAAGTAAAGTTAAATCAACTCGTATTTCAATAGGCAGCATAGGTCCCCAATAGGCAGGTAAATGTCCCCAATAGGCAGCATAGGTCCCCAATAGGCAGGTAAATGTCCCCAATAGGCAGCATAGGTCCTTAATGGGCAGGTAAATGTCCCCAATAGGCAGCATAGGTCCCCAATAGGCAGGTAAATGTCCCCAATAGGCAGCATAGGTCCTTAATGGGCAGGTAAATGTCCCCAATAGGCAGCATAGGTCCTCAATTGGGAGGTAAATGTCCCCAATAGGCAGGTAAATGTCCCCAATAGGCAGCATAGGTCCTCAATAGGCAGGCTGTTTCCCCCTTATAATGCCCTATGCAGGCAGTTCCCCCCTTATAATGCCCCATGCAGGCTGTTCCCCCCCCCCCTTATAATGCCCCATGTAGGCTGTTCCCCCCCTTATAATGCCCCATGCAGGATGTCTCTTTCTCACACCATATGATGCCCCATGCAAGATATCACTCCCCTTCCTTTATAATGCCCCATGCAGGATGTCACCCCCCCCATATAATGCCCCATGCAGGAAATCACTCCCCTGTCTTTATAATGCCCCATTCAGGATGTCACCCCCCCATATAATGCCCCATTCAGGATGTCACCCCCCATATAATGCCCCATGCTGGATGTCACCCCCCATATAATGCCCCATGCAGCATGTCACCCCCTATAAAATACCCCATGCAGGATGTCATCCCCCCATATAATGCCCCATTCAGGATGTCATCCCCCCATATAATGCCCCATGCAGGATATCACTCCCCTGTCGTTATAATGCCCCATTCAGGATGTCACCCCCCATATAATGCCCCATGCAGCACGTCACTCCCCCATATAATGCCCCATGCAGGATGTCACCCCCCCATATAATGCCCCATGCAGGATGTCACTCCCCTGTCGTTATAATGCTCCATTCAGGATGTCACCCCCCCATATAATGCCCCATGCAGCACGTCACTACCCCATATAATGCCTCATGCAGCACGTTACTCCCCCATATAATGCCCCATGCAGCACGTCACTCCCCCATATAATGCCCCATGCAGGATGTCCCTCCCCTGTCGTTATAATGCTCCATTCAGGATGTCACCCCCCCCCATATAATGCCCCATGCAGCACGTCACTACCCCATATAATGCCTCATGCAGCACGTCACTACCCCATATAATGCCTCATGCAGCACGTCACTCCCCCATATAATGCCCCATGCAGCACATCACTCCCCCATATAATGCCCCATGCAGCACGTCACTCCCCCATATAATGCCCCATGCCGCACGTCACTCCCCCATATAATGCCCCATGCAGGATGTCACCCCCCCATATAATGCCCCATGCAGCATTTCACCCCCCATATAATGCCCCAGATGTCTCCCCCCCCCCCCCCATATAATGCCCCATGCAGGGTGTCACCCCCCCCCCCCATATAATGCCCCATGCAGGATGTCACCCCTAATATTATGCCCTATGCCTCCATACATAAAAAAAAAAAAAAATCAAATACTGACCTCACTCCTCCTCACCTGCTGCCGCTGCCCAGGTATGGACTCCAGCGTCGCCGCTGTCTTCCCGCTCTGCGCTGCCTGTGACCGCTCAGGGGAGCGCGTGGTGGAAAGACGTCACCGCACCCTCTGACCTGAGACGTCACAGGGAGCGCAGAGCAGGAAGACAGCGGATCTGCGGAGGCACGGGGAGAGGTAAGTATCTGGCTGCCGGGGCCCTGAGCAAGCGGGGGAGAAGGGCGGGCGCTGACACCGCTCTCCTCCGCCCACATCCCGGCGGGCCGGATAAAAATCCTCCGCCAAAAGTTGTTTGTAGACCTACTCCCTTAAGACCCCAATACTGTAAATGATGCACAGGGGGTCTTGTTCTAAATATTGCATTGGGGCCAAGGTCCTTTAAGTTGCACTGCTGTGTACTGTCCTGTATTATACATCTGTATTCATGTATCTGAAAACAGTTAGAGATAATAAAATGGCGACATGTAAGCTAAAGTACATAAAGGAGGCATAAATGAGTGCTATGGGCAAAGTAAAGTCATGAGAGGATTGTCCACTTTTTTGGCTATGTGATGGAAGTGACCTACATGAAAGATTCCCTCATGTTGATTCACTGATTATTTTCAGATTTCTCATGGAGGTTTATTTTCGTCACATCGCGAAGAAATATAACAAAAACTATTGTATTGGGACATTGCTTCTAGCGGAGAATGTCCGTCCATTATTCCTATATTAAAGAAGTTGTCCACTACTTTACATTATTGCCCTATCCATAGGATAGGGCATCGATGTATGATCGGCCGGGTCCCGCACCCGGCACCCCTGCCAATCAGCTGTTATCGGTGCCGGCGACGGCTGGAAGTCCTTACCTGCGGTGCTTGGCCGTCAAGTTGTAGTGGCCGCTGCGGGGTACAAGTAATGCAAAGAGTCTGATATCACCCAAACAAAGGGCAAAAATCATCTCTCTCCCCCAACCCCCCATAGCTGGCAATCTAAACACATGTTAATGTGATTTATCAGCTGCGTCTGTGCACTCGGGACCTGCAACTGCATAACTCAATAGGAGTTACAGGAGTTTTCACATAAACAGATTGTGAGATTTCTGAAAGTTGTAGTTCATCAGCAGGAGATGCATCATTAGTATCTAACCTTGCGGTTCAGTATGCACTATGACACTTGGCGATAAAACGTGTTTTGGTGTAGCAGGGCTGTGTTGTATTCTCTAGTTCTCACCTCCGTGCTGCGCCCACACTCTGGAATGTGATACCTCTACCATCCAGAGTCACTCTAACAAGTTTTTATAACACTCCATAATCACAGTTGCCTGACAGTGATCAGTTAAAGGGAATGCATTTCCAGAAAACGACGTTGTTTAAATCAGATTTTATATTATTAGACCTAACATTAGAGTTCTCCTTGTGCATTTCCACAGCCACATGGACATTAGCAGTAATAGACTGACTCAGGCCCAATGTGTTTGTATGGAAGTATTATCTGAGCATGCTCTAATCTAGGCAAAGGACATTATGAAGTTAGGTTGCTTTCACATTGCGATTGAGTTGTAGCCCCCTCAGGGTTTACATCTGAACCCCCTGCAAAATTGGATTCGGATATATGGGCCATAGACTATAATGGTGCAGACAGAGCAAATGTGCTGTCTGCCGTGCATCATTTTCGGGCTTGTACGCCTACTGGAGGTGGACACCTAGACGCAGTCTACTATGACTGACTGTGACCATCACTTATTATCTATGAGATATAGAGGTGCTACTTTTTCATTCTATCCTGTCTGTGATGATAATGAGACTGCTGAAAAGTCTTCCATATAGAACAGAGTGGGTAGGTCTTGTGTAAAGCCTAGTGGACACAGTGAAAATTGCAAGATTTTTTTAAATTTAGACAATGATAAGGAAAAAAAAATTACAGGGGTATTCCCATCTCCAAGATCCTATCCCAATATGTAGCAGGTGTAATAATAGTAATATTAGCAAATGGCTCCAATTAGAAATGTAGTATAGTTCTTCTGATTCGCTTTGTCGCTTACCCCCATGTGCAGGGCATTTTAGTAGCTTGGGTATCCATGGTTAAAACACCACTAACAACTAACTGTCACTATTAGTAATCTTAACCATGGATACTAAGCTACTGCAATGCCCTACACATGGGGTAAGCGGTATAACGAATCAGAAGAACTATATTACATTTCTTATTGAAGATATTTATTAATATTATTATTATTACACCTGCTACATATTGGGATAGGATCTTGGAGATGTGAATACTCCTTTAACATAAAACCTGTTTTATGTTTTAAACAATGGGTCATTTTCTGATGACTCCTTCCCTTTAACATTGAGCCACTGTCAGAAAGTACGGTATGTGGCTACCATTAAGGTGCTTGTACCTGTAGTGTGCCACACTTGCCACAAACCCCAGTTTTTTGCGGCTTCCCTTCTATAAGTAAAACATATCAGGTGAATATAAGATAAGACTGGAGTTTCCTATAGCAAAATCCACTGGAGTAAGATATATCCGCTTAATAAAGTTGGTATAGTCTAGAGTTCTATAATTTATGCCAATTTCCAGTGTAAATTATAGCAAATCTGCCAGGCCACAGTTTCACATGTCCGATGCACTATCAAAGAAAAAAAAAACCCCTGCAATATTTTGTTAAAAAATTGCAAAATTTGTGACTTTTTTTGTTTTTAAATCTGAAAAGCGACTTCAAGGACCTGATAAATTCACCCCACAGTTTCAAAGGGATTGAGCTGTGCAAGAGTTTGCAAACTTCCAGCCAGTTCTTGGCCGCACACCACACTGCCCCTATGTGAACCCCTCTGTGACCTTACAGAAGAGCAGGGCTCATATCCACCCTCACAGGCTGCGGATTACACACATCTTCCTGGTATATGTAACATATAAGCTCATTATACACATATGTCCACCTCGTCCAGACCGTACAGTGGATGGGAACCTAAATATGTGCAAGGAAAATCAATGTATCCTGCGTCTCTGCAGCTCGTCTCACATTTCAGGCTCCGCTCCAGCAGAGCCGCTGTGCGGGTAGTGAGGAGCCTCTGCAGTATGTATGGATTACACCTGCCCCGAGCTCATTGCTTTTACTACTAATTCACATTATATTATCTATAAATTATAAAACTATTCTCCATACATTTTATACTGAAAACAATGCAGTATGCCAGGATTCTTATGATCTATCCATACATTATTCATATATGAAGTAGCTCACAACTTTGCAAAAATTGCCTTTTCCCAAGAGCTTGCAATCTAAATACAAAATGGTTACTGCAGCATGGAGCGGCCACAATCTTACTGACCATTGAGCAGATTTACAGAACTTAATCAAAACTTTTACCCCCAAAACCACGCTGCAATTAACCATTAACCAGACCGTGCTGATTTGCTGTAAAACCGTACGTAAATGCGATTTTTCTGCAGGATTAAATGCACTCAGGATGTGCGACCAGTCCGGGAGTTTTCATATCAGCGGATTGTGGGATTTCTGGAAGTTGTAGTTCACCTGCAGATGATGCACTTTGATACTTCATGATATAATGTTCAGATGTAGCAGAGGTGTGTTTGCCATTCTGCACGTGATCTGACATGCAGATGTAGCAGAGGTGTGTTTGCCATTCTGCATGTGATCTGACATGCAGATGTAGCAGAGGTGTGTTTGCCATTGTGCACGTGATATACTGTACAGATGTAGCAGAGGTGTGTTTGCCATTCTGCACGTGATGTAACGTACAGATGTAGCAGAGGTGTGTTTGCCATTCTGCACGTGATGTAACGTACAGATGTAGCAGAGGTGTGTTTGCCATTCTGCAAGTGATATAATGTACAGATGTAGCAGAGGTGTGTTTGCCATTCTGCACGTGATCTGACATGCAGATGTAGCAGAAGTGTGTTTGCCATTCTGCACGTGATCTGACATGCAGATGTAGCAGAGGTGTGTTTGCCATTCTGCATGTGATATGACATGCAGATATAGCAGAGGTGTGTTTGCCATTGTGCACGTGATATACTGTACAGATGTAGCAGAGGTGTGTTTGCCATTGTGCACGTGATGTAACGTACAGATGTAGTAGAGGTGTGTTTGCCATTCTGCACGTGATATAATGTACAGATGTAGCAGAGGTGTGTTTGCCATTCTGCACGTGATATAATGTACAGATGTAGCAGAGGTGTGTTTGCCATTCTGCACGTGATGTAACGTACAAATGTAGCAGAGGTGTGTTTGCCATTCTGCACGTGATCTGACATGCAGATGTAGCAGAGGTGTGTTTGCCATTCTGCATGTGATCTGACATGCAGATGTAGCAGAGGTGTGTTTGCCATTCTGCATGTGATATGACATGCAGATGTAGCAGAGGTGTGTTTGCCATTGTGCACGTGATATACTGTACAGATGTAGCAGAGGTGTGTTTGCCATTCTGCACGTGATGTAACGTACAGATGTAGCAGAGGTGTGTTTGCCATTCTGCACGTGATATAATGTACAGATGTAGCAGAGGTGTGTTTGCCATTCTGCACGTGATATAATGTACAGATGTAGCAGAGGTGTGTTTGCCATTCTGCACGTGATCTGACATGCAGATGTAGCAGAGGTGTGTTTGCCATTCTGCATGTGATATGACATGCAGATGTAGCAGAGGTGTGTTTGCCATTGTGCACGTGATATACTGTACAGATGTAGCAGAGGTGTGTTTGCCATTCTGCACGTGATATAATGTACAGATGTAGCAGAGGTGTGTTTGCCATTCTGCACGTGATCTGACATGCAGATGTAGCAGAAGTGTGTTTGCCATTCTGCACGTGATCTGACATGCAGATGTAGCAGAGGTGTGTTTGCCATTCTGCATGTGATATGACATGCAGATATAGCAGAGGTGTGTTTGCCATTGTGCACGTGATATACTGTACAGATGTAGCAGAGGTGTGTTTGCCATTCTGCACGTGATGTAACGTACAGATGTAGCAGAGGTGTGTTTGCCATTGTGCACGTGATATACTGTACAGATGTAGCAGAGGTGTGTTTGCCATTCTGCACGTGATATAATGTACAGATGTAGCAGAGGTGTGTTTGCCATTCTGCACGTGATGTAACGTACAGATGTAGCAGAGGTGTGTTTGCCATTCTGCACGTGATATAACGTACAGATGTAGCAGAGGTGTGTTTGCCATTCTGCACGTGATATCACGTACTGCTGTAGCAGAGGTGTGTTTGCCATTCTGCACGTAATATAACGTACAGATGTAGCAGAGGTGTGTTTGCCAATCTGCACGTGATATAACGTACAGATGTAGCAGAGGTGTGTTTGCCATTCTACACGTGATATAACGTACAGATGTAGCAGAGGTGTGTTTGCCATTCTACACGTGATATAACGTACAGATGTAGCAGAGGTGTGTTTGCCATTCTGCACGTGATATCACGTACTGCTGTAGCAGAGGTGTGTTTGCCATTCTGCACGTGATATAACGTACAGATGTAGCAGAGGTGTGTTTGCCATTCTGCACGTGATATAACGCACAGATGTAGCAGAGGTGTGTTTGCCATTCTGCATGTGATATAACGTACAGATGTAGCAGAGGTGTGTTTGCCATTTTCCACCTGATGTAAGTCATGTTTATATCACAATGTACCATTTTACAAGAAACTGCAGAAAAATCTAGTGATTATTGTAACCAAAACCCCTGAAAAGTGCAACGCCAACTTCAGCTCTGCTATGTCCGTCAATTATAAGAGAATATAATATATAATATAATTTAGGACTTACCTCTACTGGAGATGCCAATTGACTTCAGATCTAAGACAAATCCATGTATAGAGGCAGTCAGCCAAGTGATGGGACTGTCCCCCGTCCTGCTGTATGTGCGGTCTGTAGTAATCCGTTTTAACTCTTACTCGCCGGTTTTGGTGTATTATTCCCCTTGTGCACTGATGGCATCAGAGTGTGGCAGCCGGTGCCTGGGCGAGAGCTGCGTTGAAAGTCAGTAGGGCCCTTAGATCTTCATTGGACCAGGCTCTAAATATAACCCACCCCCTTATAGTCCCCTCCGCAGGCAGATGGCCCTGTCAGAAAGCTGACCTCGGTGCTTGGCCGCATCCGCAGAGATGTCCAGCCAGGACCAGCCGCACTGTAATGGGATAAAATACAGTTCGCCATCTGCTTCTAAACAACAACCATTTCCCGTCAGACCTCCATTGTCCTCACCGGCGTGAAGAATAAAAGCGCAGGACTAATTCTAGGATCCCGACCCTCCACACTATTAACATACAGCGATACCTGAGTCAGGGATGAATCACTTATGGGGTATCGCACATCTCACAAGTGTCTGCCACAAGAATCTCAGGTTTCTTAATAGAAGGTGTTCATGAAATAGAATATTAATCAGGACCAAAGTATATAAAATACATTTTAGTATTACTTATTTTAGTTTCTTTTATAAGGGACAATTTTTCTGCAGGTCTTTAAGGTTGGATTATATTGTGTTAGGTAATTAGGGGCGGATGAAGCCGCTGAGCAGGATTTGCTAAGGAGGCTTTTTTCTTCTGAAATGGTTTATCGATGTGGAATAACAATGTAATTAGCAGGGATCCTAGATTAGTGGTGGGAAAATTTCATAGAAAACGTGCCCATGGTAGCACCGAAATGCAATGTAGCAGCAGCAGGTATAGTCACTGTCTTGGGGAATCTTACAAATGGCCTATCCCATATACATTAGGTCAATGTTGGCAAAATCTGTCAATTTTAGGTGAACTGTCCGACCATCTGATGTGTAAGGAGGTGCCCTGACTCTCCTCCAATTGCAGGTGTCAGGGGGAAGGAGGGGGCGGGCATGTCGACTTTTAATATGACTAATCCTTTTGTTTTTACAGGAGATAAGCCTCTTGAAGAGGTGTCTGGCAGCCGCTTAGTCCCCTCTTCCATATGGGGGAAATGGCTTTTAGCTGACAGTTATCTGAAGTTTATGGGCTGCTTAAAGGGACACTTTCGTCCATTTTTTCCCTTCAGTCTAAACAGCAGATTGTGACTATGGGATTTTTGTTAAGAAAAATGGGTGGTTTGTTTTCATGATAAATGTTTTAAAGTCACTCTACTGTCCATCAACTTTCTTCCTGTGTGCACTAATGTCACAGCAGTAAGGGGATCACTTCACAGCACTCTGTCTAACCTAAAGTCTAAAAGTCCCCATGCACATTAGACTAATGTCAGCCAAACACGCCAATATCAACGTGTTCGGCCAATGGTGTAATACAGGGATGTCATGCTCAAACACACAGAGGGCCAAAATGAAAACTTGGACAAAGTCACGGGCCAACCAGTATACATTATAATGGGCTCAACATAGTCCTCCATACAGAATAATGGGCCCCACATAGTCCACCATAAAGAATAATGGGCCTCACATAGTCCTCCATACAGAATAATGGGCCTCATATAGTCCTCCATAAGGAATAATGGGCATCACATAGTCCTCCATAAGGAATAATGGGCATCACATAGTCCTCCATACAGAATAATGGGCCCCACATAGTCCTCCATACAGAATAATGACCCTACACAGTCCTCCATACAGAATAATGGATCACATACAGTCCTCCATGTGCTGCATACAGAATAATGTCCTCACATAGTGCTCCATACAGAATAATGGCCTCACATAGTCCTCCATGCAGAATAATGGGCTCAAAATAGTCCTCCATACAGAATAATGGGCCCCACAAAGTCGTCCATACCGAATAATGGGTCCCACATAGTCCTCCATACAGAATAATGGGCCCCATATAGTCCTCCATGTAGAATAATGGCCCCACATAGTCCTCCATACAGTATAATGGGCCCCACATAGTCCTCCATACAGTATAATGGCCCCACATAGTCTTCCATACAGAATAATGGCCCCACATAGTCTTCCATACAGAATAATGGCCCCACATAATCCTCCATACAGAATAATGGGCCCCACATAGTCCTCCATACAGTATAATGGGCCCCACATAGTCCTCCATACAGTATAATGGGCCCTACATAGTCATCCATACAGAATAATGGGCCCCACATAGTCCCCCATACAGTATAATGGACCCACATAGTCTTCCATACAGAATAATGGGTCCCACATAGTCCTCCATACAGAATAATGGCCCCACCTAGTCTTCCATACAGAATAATGGGCCCCACATAGTCCTCCATACAGTATAATGGCCCCACATAGTCTTCCATACAGAATAATGGCCCCACATAGTCCTCCATACAGTATAATGGCCCCACATAGTCCACCATACAGTATAATGGACCCACATAGTCTTCCATACAGAATAATGGGCCCCACATAGTCCTCCATACAGTATAATGGACCCACATAGTCTTCCATACAGAATAATGGGCCCCACATAGTCCTCCATACAGTATAATGGCCCCACATAGTCCTCCATACAGAATAATGGCCCCATTTAGTCTTCCATACAGAATAATGGGCCCCACATAGTCCTCCAAACAGAATAATGGCTCCACATAGTCTTCCATACAGAATAATGGCCCCACATAGTCCTCCATACAGAATAATGGCCCCACATAGGGGTGGCAGTTCTGGTGTCACAGGCCAAATATAATCACCCTGCAGGCCAGATTTGGCTCATGGGCCAGAGTTTGCCATGCATGGTCTTATGTGTATGGGTGTCCTACCGACTGATGGTTGGGGGAGATGTCAATGCCGCATGTAAACTATCAGACTGTTGATTTCATTGTTCTCCCAGAGATAAGCCACCGGCCGATGTGTCAGTCTGCGTCTTTCTCCTAGAGAAATCAGGATCATTTGGCCAATGGAGTGGACCTCTGTATGGGAGAACAATTGGCTGAAGCATCATTTGGCCGATGGCCATCTAATATGTATGACCGGCTTTGCTTTAGGATGAGTTGGGGATAGTGAATCAATTAGAGCACCACAACTTCTAAAACAGTCAGACTTTTGGTATATAGGAAACTTTATCGCAGTACTACTACCTCTTTACAAAAATTAGGCAGCCTATGATCACAGCAGTCCACAACACACAGCTGAGCTTGTCCACTGTTCAGATAATCATGCCGCTGACATGGCAGTACCCAGCTCTCTCCCACTTCTCAGCTCAGTGCGGTGGGAATGCTGGTGATGCTGGGAACACTTCATTACAGCTCAGTGATGAAACTTTCTATGGCTGATGTTAATCAGAACGCTGGGCTGCAGTTTAGTGACCGGGCTTTCTGAGACCACTGTTGACTTTTTCCCATCTGTTTTTGTCTTTGCAGTGTATTAATTATTTTCATCAGAGCAATAGAGCTGCCATGCTGTCCCTTATTTCAATCGAACTAGTGATGACGGAGCATGCTCGCCACTGCTCGGTACTCGCCTGAGCATCTCACTACTCGAGATGCTCGGAGCTCGCCGAGTACTTTCGAGATGCTTGGGCGGGAGCTCGGGTCCCCGTCCTGCATGTCTGGCTCTATTTAGAGCACCAATCATGCAGGGATTGTCTGCCACTCATTGTAATGCCGCAGCCATGGTGGTTGCGGCATTACAGTGATTGCCCAAATCGATGGGAACAGTGCTCACAGTGAAACATGAAAAGCTGGCAATTCATCAGCGCATACACCGGTACCCGACAATTTAGAACAGAAAGAAGAGAGCATCACACATAGATTAGATAGATAGAAACATGTCAGTCACATATATATGAAGTACAGTGACAGTGTTGGTTACTGTACTTGTCATTTAGTGTTAAAATAAAGGATGTATTAAAAAAAAATAATAGTGTTTTCATGCACCCGTCTCTTTAAAAAAGTCGGCCGGCAATTCATCATCGGTACCCGACAATTTAGAACAGAAAGAATAGAGCATCACACATAGATTAGATAGATAGAAACATGTCAGTCACATATATAGTAAGTACAGTGACAGTGTTGGTTACTGTACTTGTCATTTATTGTTAAAATAAAGGATTTATTTAAAAAAAAATTGGCTTGGGGTTCCCCGTAATTTCAGTCTCTAGCGGAGGTTAAGCAGATGGCTGGGGCAGATGTTTGAAGCCTGGGAAGGGGGTAATACCCACGGAGCTTCCCAGGCTACTAATATCAGCCCCCAAGCTGAATACCTAGCCTTTACTAGCTATTAAAATGGGGGACCCAAAAAAATGACGTGGGGTCCCCCTTATTTTAATAGCTAGCAAAGGCTAGGCAGACATAGCCCAGGAAGGGTGCCATGAATTTTGGCCCCCTCCCAGGCTAGAAACACCAGCCGTCAGCCGCCCCAGAAATGGCGCATCCATAGGGCAGTGGGAAGAGCAAAGCTAAGTGCCAGAATTGGCACATCCTATGGATGGATGCGCCATTTCTGCGGCGGCTGACGGCTGGTGTTTCTAGTCTGTGATGGGGCCAATATTCATGACACCCTTCCTGGACTATTAATATCAGCACCCAGCTGTCTGCCTAGCCTTTGCTAGCTATTAAAATAAGGGGGACCCCACGTCCTTTTTTTGGGTCCCCCATTTTAATAGCTAGTAAAGGCTAGGTATTCAGCTGGGGGCTGATATTAGTAGCCTGGGAAGCTCCGTGGGTATTACCCCTTCCCAGGCTTCAAACATCTGCCCCAGCCGTCTGCTTAACCTCCGCTAGAGACTAAAATTACGGGGAACCCCACGCCAATTTTTTTTTATAATAAATCCTTTATTTTAACAATAAATGACAAGTACAGTAACCAACACTGTCACTGTACTTATTATATATGTGACTGACATGTTTTTATCTATGTGTGATGCTCTATTCTTCCTGTTCTAAATTGTCGGGTACCGATGATGAATTGCCGGCCGGCTTTTTTAAAGAGACGGGTGCATGAAAACACTATTATTTTTTTTTAATACATCCTTTATTTTAACACTAAATGACAAGTACAGTAACCAACACTGTCACTGTACTTATTATATATGTGACTGACATGTTTCTATCTATCTAATCTATGTGTGATGCTCTATTCTTTCTGTTCTAAATTGTCGGGTACCAGTGTATGCCGCTGCTGAATTGCCGGCTTTTTTAAAGAGATGGGTGCATGAAAATCGGAGGGCACTAGTGTGTTCCAAGTGCCCTGCTATGTTTTTCATGCACCCTCCTATATACCCTGCCTGCCTGTCTGCCTATATATTCTGCCTGCCTGACGTTTAATTGAGCACCGTTCCCATCGATTTGGGCAATTTTTGACCTTCTGCAGACCACCGGGGGGGGGGGGGGGGGCAGCCAGAAAAATGCTCGAGTTTCCCATAGACTTACATTGGGCTCGTTGCTCAGGTCGAGCACCCGAGTATTCCAATGTGCTCGACCCGAGCTTCGAGTACCCGAACATTTTAGTGCTCGCTCATCACTAAATCCTACACCTACTATTATAATGAGATTACATTACAGCAACAATAAACTGAGATGAATCTGCTGTACCTTTCTGGATCTTCATCTTTCTGTGATCTTAGCTTGAAAAGAAAAATGTGTTTGTATTTAGTTTTTAAAGACATAGAACTTCTGAAATTAAAAAATAAAAAATATTTGTATTTCTGAGCTGCAGTTCCACCCACCACTGATTGACAGCTTTATTCCTATGTACTATAAGGTAAGGGAGCATTAATTCTGGCTGATTATGGTCAATGAGGGTTCCTAGACTGGTAGCCTGGCTATTAGGAGAAAATTAACTTTATTCCTACTGGGAGCTGCCGGCTTTCAGTCACCGCTCAGTACATAGTGAGGAGTGCCTGTAAGCACTTTGATTGACAGCAGCGCATCTTTGCAGACCAAACTATCAATCAAAGTGCCAGGATCTGTTTACAATCGCTGCTTACAGTGCTGTGAGCGGTGATTGTCGCTGCTCCGGGCACGCCTGCGTGACTGAAAGCCGGTGGCTCTCTGGAGAAATAGTTAATTTTCTCCTGGTAGCCAGGCTTCAGTAATGCAGCCGGATTGCATTCTAATGCTATTGACCTGCACACTGACCCTATATAGCAGGTTGATAGCATATGGGGGACATGACAGGTTGCCTTTAAACTTGCGTGAAAATGACACTTCTCAGCAGCACGTTGTAAAAAGGACATCTGCTACCGAGAATAATGACAATCTGTGTTCACATCACAGAACAATCTTTATTGATCATTCTGTGCATATTGGATGTGCAGTCAGCCTATTAAACGACCGCTGATAAGCAGATATGTAGCCAATCAGTGGTTGTTTAATGGCCGCCATCAGATAGTGTAAACCAAACCTTAGTAAGTAGTGAGAATGCTGAGCGTCCGCAGCAGGAGCTGCAGCTGATGAATATTGAGGACTGATTGTGCATGTAATGGAGAGAGATAAAGTAGGATTTAGTTGGACACAGTGGCTCCTTTAAGTGCTCTGTCATGCCCAGAGCACTTAACACTTAATTTGCATATAAATTAAAATTATTATTTATTAGTTATGCAGCAACAGAGAAATATAATGGTCTCGATGGATATGCCAGTTGGGGGCATGGTCTTCATAACAGATTTTTTTTTTTTAATTATTATTTAATTGTTCACTTTTTGGTATATATAGGCCTCACTTAAAAAAAAAAAAAAAAACCAATTAAAAAATCTAAAACTTTTAAATTTCACACCGGCTACACTAGACTCACACTTCTGTTCTCTATAGAACACTTTTCAGCAGCCTCAATATCCTCTCAGGTAGGGCTGCAATTACAGGTAACACCTCTCTGTATAGTAGATATCACAGGATCCCCCCCTCCCCCTTTCTTCACAGACAATGTCCCCATTTCAATTTAGAACATGTTGAAAAAATACTTCTATACAAATTAAATGCATATATATACGGTATATATGTGTGTTTATGAATATATATAAATATATATATTTATTTTTTTAGGCATATTCATATTGAAAATTATAAAAAAAATTGTTAAATAGGAACATCGTGTACTTCACTGTAGGCTACTACAAGGAATCACTGTGATCACTTGCAGCATGCGACCTTTTATAGCTTTATCGATTTGATTTTAACTATTAAGTGGCAGCTGCCGTCCACCTAATTGCTTACAACGATGCAGTTCTTTGGCTGTAGCTGTAGAGATCAAATCAATGAGAAGCTCTACGAAAAGTTGCAGTGTAGCCCAGGACTAAGGGTGCTTTCACATTTTTTTTCGCTTTTCTAATCCTGGACCCCCCCCCTCCCCCCACTAACAATTTTTATATTCGAGTCGGTCACGGAATAGTGTAAAAAAAAATCTATAAATCGGTGCTCACCTCCCAGTCCCCGGCCACTTCTGGGCCCTGCTGCCTATGTCTGAGCTTGAAGAGACATTTTTTCTTCCAGCTTGGAGAAAACATCAACGCTGCCGCTGATCAACTGATCGCTCACATTGCTGTTACTGTTCTACGCAGAGGAATTTTCATGAGCAAATCTGCAGAGGAACATTTGCTGCATATTTACAAAGTGAGAACATGGCCCTAAGGTCAGACTGGTGAAGATACAAAACTCCAGAGGAAATCAATTAACCAAACAAAAAAGTGTCTCTAAAATTGTGCTTACCCCATGATTGATCTGATTAGTATAATCTGCTCCTCACATTAAAATCTTATTCTTCCACCCAGACAGGATTTAAATTACACTCATGTGTCCTAATCTGCAGCAGATTGTGACACCCGTAGTTTGCCTATATGATACAACTAGTGTTGAGCGAGTATGTTCTATTAACCCTTTCGGCGAGTATGCTCGGACGAGCTCCGAGTATTTATAGCTGCTCGGTGATGCGTTTGAATCGCTCCCGTGTGCATGATTTGCGACTGTTTGACAGCTTTATTACATGTGAGGAATGTCTATTTCTTACACATTCCTCACATGTAATAAAGCTGTCAAACAGTTGCAAATCATGCACACGGGAGCGATTCAACCTTATCACCGAGCAGCTGTAAATACTCGGAGCTCGGCCCGAGCATAGTTGGACAGAACATACTCGCTCAACCCTAGATACAACCCATAGACTTTATAACCTAATGGTTCCTATTTTTCTTAATTTGATGTGTGTCATTTTTTCTCATCAACTTCACTGTGGAAAACTAAAGGAAAAACCCGTGATGAAGCTTTCTGTGTGTGATACCAGAGTGTAGGTTTCAAGAATTATTCTCAGTACTGCTTTTTATCTATAAAAATGTGATAGCAGAATTCGCTCTAATCCTCCTTTGTTTGCAGAGTCAGTTTGCCACATGCATTGGGAATTGGGAAAGCTCTACCCATATGTAAGTCAGAAGTATCTATTATAAGGGAGCTTTCACATTGCGTTTAGGGACACGCTCGGTGGCCCCCTCGGGGCATACATCTGAACCTCCCACAAAACGGGATTCGGACCTATGCATCGACGGGGCCATAGAGTGTAATGGTGTTGGCAGAGCGAATGTGCACTCTGCCGTGCATCACTTTCGGGAGTATAAGACTACTGGAGGCAGACACCCAGACATAGTAGACTGCGGCTAAATGACCCTTTTGGCCTTCATCAGGTTACTACACATCAGTGAACTCTTTTTTTTTTTAACTGTATAAGATGGCTTAGATAAAAGACTTCCAGTAAAAAGTTTTTCTTTTGTATTGGTGCCATTGGGCGTCTGTTGGAGGTTATACATAAGATAAAGCACCTTTTTTCCACCAATATCTGTATAGACCTCCAGCATAGCTTATCTCGGCTAAAATAAATCAACCACAGAAAATCCAACCTGGTTAATTTTTTGTGTTAAGATGTTGTAAGATGACTGAACTGATGAGGGAGCAAAGTGTGGCACAAGTTCTGCCAAATTTCCTAAATTGTGTTCTAAATATTTCACCGTTTTCTCAACATTAGATACTTTTCTCCTCCTTGGCTGAGTTCACATGTCCGTCATTCACGGTCTAAGTATGGACCTCAATGTCTGGACTGGCAACGAGTCTCCTGATCCAAGATCAACAGTCTCTTATATATCTATGAGGCTGTAGAGAATGGGTTTGAGAACCCATGGCTTGTACAAACATTGCGTCCCGAACTCGGACCATGATTTTCAGACATGTAAAACCGGCCTTACACGACCTCATGGATGCTGATCTTTGTCGATGTGGGGAGAAGAGACACAATACTGACGAGGAACGGTGACACCCAATTATTAATTCATTCATACATTTCCAATTTCAACTGACTCAATGAAGAAGTTTTAAGAAAATCACTCCAGAATTGTTGTTTTATTCGGAGGAAATGGCCGGTCTCGTTTAAAGAAGCACTCCTCCTCCTCCCATCAAAATTTTTATCCTCTTAATATATTGCAGTCATCATATTATATAGCGCTGTGTACTTACAATTGCTGATTTTGCCTTTCTGCCCAGCTAATTCTTCTTTTTTCCATTAGGTCTATGACATCACGTGATGAAAAACTGACTAGCTGAATCCTTCTAAGCTCTATGTAGAAACAGGAGGTCAATTTTCCCTGTATGAGTCTGAGCAAATACAACGGCAGGGGGGTGGCGTAGCTGGGTCAGGAGTTGAAGAGGGAAATGATTTCTGAAGGCACAAGACCTTTCCTGTTTCTACATACAGCAGAGAAAAGAGAAGAATTAGCTGGGTAGAAAGGCAAAATAAGCAATTGTAGGTAACCCGTGCAATATAATGTGGTGATTGCAATATATTAAGAGGATAAAAGTTTTAATGGGAGGAGGAGTGCTTCTTTAAAGGTGTTGTCTCCCCAGCCTCCCGGCTTACTGATTGCTTGGGGGCAGTGCGCTCCTGATGATTGACAGTTCGGATAAGTGGCATGTCTGAGTCCTTCCTTTGCGACATCGGAGGAGCACAGGAACACTGATGGTCCAGCTTCTAAAACCCTTGCAATCAGCTGCTACAGCTGGGGGAAATTGCAACCAGCTATATACTATATTCCATGTAGGACATGAATAAGCAAATTTATCAACAGCATGAGCCATTACTACTAGGTGGTTCTCCACGCTGGCTCACTGAGGGCTGAAGTGAGTGAGGACCCCACTCTATGACATCCATGTGTCCTAAAAATATTGCAACATTTTGCTCTTACACAGTTAAATGTGCTGATGTATACACAATGGCAACCTAAGAAAAGAAATAAAGGTCGCCTCTACAAGTGAGGCTTTCATTCCTGCAGGTGTCAGCTCATTTTATTTCCTCTGTACATGATGTACATGGTCTAGGTGGATCTTTCTGACCAGCACTATTTCTGATGAAGTCTCGCTGCTGGCCATAAAAAGAGCTGTCAGATGTGTTCAGATAGTCCCATATATCAGCCAGTGACAGGGCAGCTATTTTTCACACAACTCATTAATGACTTCAGGCCTGTACTGGGAATGGTAGTAACATGCTCTCTACTGGGTGCATTCCTGCCCCGGTGAAATGACCGTTTTAGATACAGGAGAGGACACTTTTAGACTCTTCTGAGAAGCCCTCCGAGAGTATTTGCATTGGTGACAGTCGCTCAGTGACTTGTAAAGTTTTATCTATGATGATGACCTTTCCTAATAAAACTGGGAAGTGACGATTTCTCGAATGCTTAAACATGGAGAAACTAGTACTTAAAGGAGCTGTCCAATCTTAAACTGCAAGTCTGCAGGCACTCTATTTGACTGCAGACTTATAAATTCTCACATCGCGTGCACTGAACACTGTTAGGACACTGTGGCCAGGAGCAGTGGGCATGTGACTGCAAGTATGTGATTTACATACATGCGGTCATATGCCGACTAGACTGTATCCAGCTTAACTCAATGCAAGTGTATTGAGTTAGGCCAGATACACATACCTCCCAACTTTTGAAGAAAGGAAAGAGGGACAGATCATGCAGTGATGTAGCGTGCCTCGGCAAATTTTGACCACGCCCCTGGCCACACCTCAATCCATGCCCATTTACCATTTCTTTCTCCCCTGGCGGGAGGAGTTGTCAAAGGGGCGCTGGTAATGAGGGACATTCAGCAGACTGCCCTCATCCCCATTCCTGGTATGCATGGCCCCCTCATCCCCAATCCTGGTATACATGGCCCCCTCATCCCCAGTCCTGGCATGCATGGTCCCATCATCCCCAATCCTGGTATGCATGGCCCCCTCAGATCCAATCCTGGTATGCATGACCCCCTCAGACCCAATCCTGGTATATGCATGGCCCCCTCAGACCCAATCCTGGTATGCATGGCCTCCTCAGACCCAATCCTGGTATGCATGGCCCCCTCATCCCCAATCCTGGTATGCATGCCCCCCTCATCCCAATCCTGATATGCATGGCCCCCCTATCCTGGTATACATGGCCCCCCATCACTGCACACATGAAAAAAATAAACACTTCTACTCCCCTTCCTTCCTCCCCTCTGCTCCAGCGCTGCATCCTGTCTGTCAGTAGCTGATCTCAGCATCTGAGCAGCGCATGACATCACTGCCATGCGCCCTCAGATGCCGAGGTGAGCTGTGGGGATATTCACTCCTCTCCACACCGGGACTATGGGCGTCGGGAGGAGTGAATAGTCATTTACCTTAATAGCGCACACTGTCAGCATGGCCACAGCTCCTGCTGCGGCTCTGCAATCCTCCGTGCCTGCTACTAAAAAGAATGAATATTCACTCCTCACCACACCCATGGGAGTGGAGAAGAGTGAATATTCATTCTCTGTAATAGCGGGCACCCAGGATCGCAGAGCCACAGCAGGAAGCCAGCAGCTGTGATTGACAATGTGTGCTTTTAAGGAGAATGAATATTCACTCCTCTGCACTCCTATGGGCTTGGAGATGAGTGAATATTCACTTTCTTTAGCAGCGGACACACGTGATAGCTGCAGCTGCCGGCTACTACCTGTGATCTCTGCTCCACCACCGCAACCCCTCACCACCCTCCACAGCCGGGAGAACAGCTGAGCCGTGACGGGATGCGGGACTGAGCTCTCAAAGCGGGACAGTCCCGCCGAAAACGGGACGGTTGGGAGCTATGCAGATACAGTCTAGTTCAGGGGTCTCAAACACGCGGCCCGCGGGCCGCATGCGGCCCCTGAGGCTGCTTTATGCGGCCCGCAGGCACAGACCCCTTGACGATCCCGACCTGGTCCAGGAGGAGCCGCCGACAGCAGCGCTGAATTGCCGCACAGAGACTGTTTCCCAGCACTGCATTTTCAATGCCAGCCGCTGGCCAATCAGAGGCCAGCAGCTGATATCTGCGTGTCGGCGCAGCGAGTATGACGTCATTGCCATATGCAGATGTCAGCTGCTGGCCTCTGATTGGCCGGCGGCTGACATTGAAAATGCTGTGCTGGGAGACAGTCTCTGTGCGGCAATGCAGCGCTGCTGTCGGCGGCTCCTCCTGGACCAGGTCGGGATCGTCAAGGGGTTGGACTCTGTGGTGCCTGCGGGCCACATCTGCAGGAAGGCCGCCGAGGGAACGGAGGACAGGTGAGAATCATCTTTTTTTTTTCTATTTTATGTGTGTGAAGAACAGCACAGGGGGCACATAGCCACAAGAGGGGACCTGGATGGGGCACATAGCCACAGGATGGGGACCTGGATGGGGCACATAGCCACAAGAGGGGACCTGGATGGGGCACATAGCCACAGGATGGGGACCTGGATGGGGCACATAGCCTCAAGATGGGGACCTGGATGGGGCACATAGCCACAAGATGGGGACCTGGATGGGGCACATAGCCACAAGATGGGGACCTGGATGGGGCACATAGCCACAGGATGGGGACCTGGATGGGGCACATAGCCACAGGATGGGGACCTGGATGGGGCACATAGCCCAAAGATGGGGACCTGGATGAGGCACATTAGTACAAGATGGGCGCCAGGATGGGGAACGTTGCCACAGGATGGGGACCTGGATGGGGCACATAGCCACAAGATAGGGACCTGGATGGGGCACATAGCCACAAGATGGGGACCTGGATGGGGCACAGAGCCACAAGATGGGGACCAGAGCCACAAGATGGGGACCAGAGCCACAAGATGGGGACCTGGATGGGGAACATTGCCACAGGATGGGGACCTGGATGGGGCACATAGCCCCAAGATGGGGACCTGGATGAGGCACATTAGTACAAGATGGGCGCCAGGATGGGGAACGTTGCCACAGGATGGGGACCTGGATGGGACACATAGCCACAAGATGGGGACCTGGATGGGGCACAGAGCCACAAGATGGGGACCAGAGCCACAAGATGGGGACCAGAGCCACAAGATGGGGACCTGGATGGGGAACATTGCCACAGGATGGGGACCTGGATGGGGCACATAGCCCCAAGATGGGGACCTGGATGAGGCACATTAGTACAAGATGGGCGCCAGGATGGGGAATGTTGCCACAGGATGGGGACCTGGATGGGGCACAGAGCCACAAGATGGGGACCTGGATGGGGCACAGAGCCACAAGATGGGGACCAGAGCCACAAGATGGGGACCTGGATGGGGAACATAGCCCCAAGATGGGGACCTGGATGAGGCACATTAGTACAAGATGGGCGCCAGGATGGGGAACGTTGCCACAGGATTGGGACCTGGATGGGGCACATAGCCACAGGATGGGGACCTGGATGGGGCACATTAGTACAAGATGGGGACTTGGATGGGGAACATTACTACAAGATGTTTTCCATTATTACTATATGATGCTAATTGTAAGACAATATTACTGTATGTGGCCAATTGGGGGAAATAAAATTGTAAAAAAAATAAAAAATAAAATAAAGCATGAAAAAATATTGGGCACTAAAAATGCTGTTTTATATGTAAACTAAAGTAAACACAAAAAAGTGCACGTTTATTATCGCCACATCCATAACGACCCAAGCCATAAAAAAATAAACACGGCAAAAATGTTCAAAAGGTGTATACAAAAAAAATGGTATCACTAAAAATGTCACATTGAACAAAGAATGCGGCCCCCCAAATTCAAATTTTTTCCATGTGCGGCCCATATACCCAGCCGAGTTTGAGACCCCTGGTCTAGTTGGAATGTGGCTGGAAGTATGCGTCTGTCAACGGAGAATACTCACAGCACGCAGTGCACGCGATGTGAGGATTTAGTAGTCTGCAATCACATAGTGACTGCAGACTTGTATCCTAAGACCGGACAACCCCTTTAAGTTTCTGTTGCGAACAAACCAGAGTTCTGGTAAATTACCCTATTAGGGAACATGATGGCTTCTCTTGCCATAGAATAAGATCTGACTATTTTATTTCAGTGGTATTTAGTTGTGCTGAAAGAGTTGTCCAGGACTTTGATATTGATGGGCTGTGCTTAGGATATGTCATCGATATGAAATCTTTGGGGGTCAGACATCTGGCACCCCGACCGACCAGCTAATAGCAGGTCCCACAGTAGCTGGATGTACACAGTGCACAATGCCAGAACACGTTGCTCCATACACTGTGTAGTGTTTGTTCTCTTGGGCATCAGCTCTGCTCCCATCTACTTCAATAGAAGCTGAACTTCAGTAGCCAAAAACAACCGTAACACAGTTGTATAGTATATAGATACTATGGTCGCTTGATGCACCATTGGCATTATAACAGTTGGGACAGTTAAAGGGGTATTTCCATCTCCAAGATTCTATCCCAATATGTAGTAGGTGTAGTAATAATAATAATAATAATAATATCAGCCAATACCTCCAATTAGAAATGTAGTATAGTTTTTCTGATTTGCTATGTCTCTTTCCTCATGTGCAGGCATTGCAGGACCTTAAGTATCCATGGTTATGGCCACTGACATGGTGACAGTTAATGAGCTAGTTGCAAGTGGTCGTAACCATGGATACCTAAGGTCCAGCAATGCCTGCACATGAGGAAAGAGACATAGCGAATCAGAAAAACTATACTACATTTCTAATTGGAGGTATTGGCTGATATTATTATTATTATTATTATTACTACACCTACTACATATTGGGATAGAATCTTAGTGATGGGAATACCTCTTTAAGTTATAGAAGTATAATCAAAAAATTACCTATTGCTTAAATCAGATTTTTTATGTTAAAATGTATTTCTCATATAATCTGTAATAAAAAATAAAAATTAAACATTTTGCAATTTTCACACTAATAATTTGAGCTGTTTTAGATTTATACTTCCTGTTCTTTTCAAAAGACTTTTCAAAAACCTCATTATCAACACAGACAGGATTACAATGACAAGTAATACCTTGATATACAGCTAATAACACAGGATCCACCATTCCCAGCAGGTGATATTACAGCTCCCCCTCCCTTAATAATGCTCTGTGCACACGCTCATTAGATGCTTTAATACAAAAGAAAGGGTCTTTTTCAGACTATTGCTGCTAATGTATATGTACTTTTCATGAATATCGGTTTCTTTTTAATACAGATGGTGACATGAAAAGTAAAAAAAAATGCAAAAAAACTAATAAAGGCATTCATCATAAAAACCTGATTTATACAATAGGTCATTTTCTGATAACACATTCCCTTTAAACTGTTCTGATCCCTAATGCTAATGTTCTGTATATAATACTTGTATTAGAAGCATTTATTGCCTGACTACAAGTGATCCAGTGGGTAATAGGAACAATCCAGGTCATTCTACACCCCACTACCCCAGGTGTAAGTGACAGTACAGAGGGGCCGTATTAAGGCCGGACACATTAGCCTGCATAGATGCCAGCAGTCCTGATTTTTGTGGGGCTGTCAAATGAGCCAGATCACATAAGGAGTATAATTTATGCCAATTTTTTTTCAAAATGAGTGTTTCTTGTCTAGGGATATTCTATTGTGGAGCTGCGGTGGTTACTGAAAGTAATGTAATTTGGGATTCATATGCTGGTATGCAAAGATGGTAAATGTTTTTTTTTCTGTACTGTATGGCGGTATTAGCACAGCAGATATTCATCTTACTGAGGGCAACAGAAAGTGAAACGCAAGTGACAGAGTTATTGACGTGAGCTGCAAGGTTACAAGTTTCCCTCATTCATCACCATAGATTCCTGCCTGCTATCCTATCTCTCCGCAAGTCAAGGTGAACCTGGCGCTCTGCTGGTCAGATGACATGTAACGAAGCCTGAATGCGTTCCTCCACATTCCCTCCATTCCCACACTCATTGCCGTGCAGCTATAGCATGTGTAATTAATAGGATGTATACATGCTACGCTGTGACAAGTCGCTTTTACAGATATTTAGCAAATAGAGGGATTTTTCCCAAAGAACGGTCTCCCTTGATATCACCGGTGCGGTGCCTCATGTAAAGCCACGCATACACTTTTGATATGTAATTTTCCACTATGATTACCATATGGCCGATCATGAATATTACTTGTGCCTCTGAGAACCTCCTGAAATGCATGTGACGCGCCCCCTGGGACATATTCCTTTTTGAGGGGAATACCCGGCACCGGATCAGATGGGGGGTTGTAGTCTCCGAGCGGCTGTGACCCGGTCCCGTGCCCAGGGCGTCAAGCTCAGTGTTATGTGGCAGTCCTACAGATGTTATTAAAGTTCTTTTGTGTCGACTACGCCACCCGTTGTGATGCGGTCACTGTGGCCGCCGCTGCTGCAGGGTCCGCTGAGGCTGATGGTGGGTGCGCAGCTTGGTGAGATAACCCCCAACGGGAGGGGTATAGCCTCAGAGGGGACAGGCGCAGAGGATGGGGGTTGTGGTGGTGCGGTGCAGCCGGCAATGAAGACAGACTCGGGTTGTGCAGTTAAGGGTGTTTACTTACTGCTGATGTTGTACTGGTCACTCCAGCTGCTAGTGACCACCCGAGCCGTGCTGCGTCCACCAGGTCCTGGATCCAGCCAACCCCCAAACAAGTCCGGAGCGTGGCCCTGAGCTCTCCCTCTGTCCTTTCTTCAGCCGTCCCCACCAGGGATTCACCTAGGTCCAGCTCCCTCGGGCCTTCTTTTGGGACACCCTTGGCCCTGGGTTCCCTGACCCTTCATGTGGTGTGCCTTCGGGGTGAATGTGGTGGGTGACCGTGACAGACACTGCCCACGGTCTCCGGTCTCTGGCTGGGGAATGTCTTTACCCCCACCAGCTTGGGTTCCGGTACCCTGATGCTGACTCCTCACCCGGTGCTCTAATTTGGGTTCTTGGGTCCCTTCAGTCTTCCTCCTCTGGGTCTTTCTCTGCTCCACTCTCTCTCTCTCCAGGGCTGCTGTTTCCTTCTCTCTCCTCTCCAACTGACTTGTTCTCAGCGTCTGACCCTGATCTAAGTTGGTGCCCTCCTTATATATCCCTCTATGTGTGAGCTCAGGTGACCAGCACCCAATGAGCTCCTATCACTACCCAGACTGCTCCCCCTATCTGCCCCTACACTACATGGGATGTACCACCCCCCTCCCACTCCAGCCAGGAACAGGCTCGGTTGTACCTGCACATTTCTAAGTGGGAGTACCGTCGGCCTGCTCCTCTGGAATGGGATGTATGTAGTGCATGCAGTCTATCTGAGCTCAGTTCCACACTCCTTCCTTACCCGGGAGTGGAATATCACACCTCTGGGTTGAGGTGCAATACCCCTGTAGCAGCCGAATCCTCAGGGTGCTACATTCCCCCCTGGTAAATCACAGCACGTCCTCGGGCTGTAAGACATAAAACACCAAAACATACAAAATTTTTATATGAACATATAAAACATATAAACATTATATATATATAAAACTTTTTATATAAACATTCTCGTAGACTTCTCTTGTCTCTGGTTCCTCCTCCGGACACTGTGCACCGTGTGTCCGGGAAAAGTGCGACAGTCTCTTAGAAAATCTGGTTTTCTATAAAACCGGTAGGGGGCGCTTTAGGACGCGCAACTATATACAGGGAAAGTTGGCCGCTCTCAGTCCTCGGCCAGGTAGAGGGAAGGGAATGGCTGCTCACAGTCCTCAGCCTGTAGGATTAAGGGGTTAACGGGTAACAGTTCACTGGTCCCAACGGGGACTATTTTAGCAGCAACAGTTTCAGTTTCTTTATACCCCCATGGGGTAACTTATTTACAGCACCTGCTCTGCCGCACTCAACGGCGTCTTCCTCCTGCTCTTTCTTGATATGATGTTTCTTCAGACCCGTCCGGGTCCTCTGGCTCCTCCTCCCCGTACCGCAACTCCTCCTCCGTCAAGCGGTGTACGTGGAGGGCGTAAGGTCCTTTGGCACACTTGTGCCGGGTGAAAGTGACTTCGTCTCCGACGTAGAGGTCACGGCCTTTGTGACCTTCCGGCAGGTGGGACTCGACGTCTCTGCGGGTCACAAAAACGTCACCGCGGTTGTTACGGTCCCGAATAAAGCCCCACCCATGCTGCGGGTTGAACTTTATCACTGTCCCGATGGTGCGGGGACAGTGCGCTGCACGGGGGTTCCTCCTAGTCCGGCTCTTTTGCTCCGCGCTCTGGATTTGGGCCTGTTGTTCTCTGACCCGCCTCTCCTCCCGTTCTCTCTTAAACTCTGCCAGCTGTTGACGGTAACACTCTGTACGTTCAGCTGCGGCTGCCCGAGTTTCTCCGGTGAACCCCATCAAATCTTCTCCCGTGGGGTCCCACACGAATTGGGCTTCTGCTAGAGGAGGCGAGACCCGAGCCACGGGCTTCGGAGCCGGAATTAGGGGCTCACACAAGGGCCCTAGTCTTTGCTGCCGCTCCAGCTCAGGGTACCCTTCGGGCCAGATGAAGGGCCGCCCGTCCGGCCATGTGAGCTGGCCGAAGAGGTCCTCCCCCAGGTGTGGCACCCTAGGTATTGCGGGCGCGGGCGCGGTGGTGGTGGCGCCCGCGTTGCCCAGGCCTTGCGGCCAGGCCTGGGGCACCTGGAAGGTGAAGGGCACCGTTAGGACGGCGGCGCCCTGGGCTACCTGGCCTTGCGGCCAGGCCGGAGGCTCCGCGGAGGTAGGGGGCGCTGTTGGTGGTGCGGCGCCCGGGGGTACTAGGCCTTGCGACCAGGCTGGTGGTAATTCCTGCTTTGTCACGCTCCGGGTCGGTGCGTGTGACGTCACAGGGGTCGCGGCGGCGGCTTCCGGTCGGGGCCTAGTCCATGGCGGTGACCTGGCGGCTACGGGCACAGCAGGGGGACTTTCGGGCTCTGCGACGGGGAGCTGGGGCAGGTAAGCGGTGTCACGGCTTGGGGTATAGGCGTCCCCTTTACCTGCCTCCATGCGTTCGGCTCCCTCCTCGGCGCCGTCTCCGGCCTTGGGTCCTCCTGCGCCATCCTCAGAGGCGGTCTGCTTCCTCTTCCAGGGTAGCGTGCTCCGTTGACTGGTCTCTGCTTGCTGGGTCATCTCCCGGCTCCACTCCGCCAGTATCTCACGCTGTACCCGGGCCATCCTCCTTGCGAGGCCCTCCAGGGCAGTTTGTGCACACTCCCGGTCTCGGGGGAGCTGCGCTAGGATCTCCGCTAGACCTAGCGGGGTTGTGGACTCCAGCAGGCTCCTGACCATCGGGTCGGTGCTGCTCTGCTCGGCTTCCGGCAGGCTCCTGGCCAGCGGGCCGGTGCTGCTCTGCCCTCCTTCCTCGGTCTCTAGCAGACTCCTGGCCAGCGGGCCGGTGCTGTTCTGCTTTCTCTCCATCTCCGGGTGAGCTTCTCCGCTACTCCTTGTTAGACCTCTTGCCTCCGGGTGCGCTCGCTCCAGACTGCTCCAAGCGACACCCATCTTTTCTCTTCTCTTTCGTCTCCTCCCACTTCGAGGGCGGTCCCGGGGCAACTCGGTGACTGTCAGCTCCAGGGGGAGTTCTTTCACGCTGACAGACACCTCCAGCATCACAGTCTCTGTTGGTGGGGGCGGTTTCCACTTTTGGCGCCATTTTCTGTCCCGGCCCACGATGGGATGTGGCCTCTTGCCCTCCTTTGGCACGCCCATAATGGCGTCCGCTGCTCTTCCAAGGCGGGAAATCTGCGGTTTTGGCGGGAAGCGTCGCCCAGTGGCGGGAAACTCTGCAGATGGCGGGAACAAGCTGGAAATGGCGGACAATCGGCGGGAAACGACTGGTGATGGAGTCCGATGGCGTGGACCCTCCGGAACCGGCAGGAGTCTTCTTTCTGAGGTAAACTTGCACTTTTCTTCAGGCACGCAGTACCCGGTTGTTGTGGGCACGTAATCCTGCCGACTACGCCAAAGTTGACGCGCCCCCTGGGACATATTCCTTTTTGAGGGGAATACCCGGCACCGGATCAGATGGGGGGTTGTAGTCTCCGAGCGGCTGTGACCCGGTCCCGTGCCCAGGGCGTCAAGCTCAGTGTTATGTGGCAGTCCTACAGATGTTATTAAAGTTCTTTTGTGTCGACTACGCCACCCGTTGTGATGCGGTCACTGTGGCCGCCGCTGCTGCAGGGTCCGCTGAGGCTGATGGTGGGTGCGCAGCTTGGTGAGATAACCCCCAACGGGAGGGGTATAGCCTCAGAGGGGACAGGCGCAGAGGATGGGGGTTGTGGTGGTGCGGTGCAGCCGGCAATGAAGACAGACTCGGGTTGTGCAGTTAAGGGTGTTTACTTACTGCTGATGTTGTACTGGTCACTCCAGCTGCTAGTGACCACCCGAGCCGTGCTGCGTCCACCAGGTCCTGGATCCAGCCAACCCCCAAACAAGTCCGGAGCGTGGCCCTGAGCTCTCCCTCTGTCCTTTCTTCAGCCGTCCCCACCAGGGATTCACCTAGGTCCAGCTCCCTCGGGCCTTCTTTTGGGACACCCTTGGCCCTGGGTTCCCTGACCCTTCATGTGGTGTGCCTTCGGGGTGAATGTGGTGGGTGACCGTGACAGACACTGCCCACGGTCTCCGGTCTCTGGCTGGGGAATGTCTTTACCCCCACCAGCTTGGGTTCCGGTACCCTGATGCTGACTCCTCACCCGGTGCTCTAATTTGGGTTCTTGGGTCCCTTCAGTCTTCCCCCTCTGGGTCTTTCTCTGCTCCACTCTCTCTCTCTCCAGGGCTGCTGTTTCCTTCTCTCTCCTCTCCAACTGACTTGTTCTCAGCGTCTGACCCTGATCTAAGTTGGTGCCCTCCTTATATATCCCTCTATGTGTGAGCTCAGGTGACCAGCACCCAATGAGCTCCTATCACTACCCAGACTGCTCCCCCTATCTGCCCCTACACTACATGGGATGTACCACCCCCCTCCCACTCCAGCCAGGAACAGGCTCGGTTGTACCTGCACATTTCTAAGTGGGAGTACCGTCGGCCTGCTCCTCTGGAATGGGATGTATGTAGTGCATGCAGTCTATCTGAGCTCAGTTCCACACTCCTTCCTTACCCGGGAGTGGAATATCACACCTCTGGGTTGAGGTGCAATACCCCTGTAGCAGCCGAATCCTCAGGGTGCTACACATGCTTGAGATGTAACTTTTGCAGTGAATTAAAGGGATTGTCCACTACTCTGACACCTCCTTCCCAACCCGTATGTTTGCCCCCAGTAAAATAATAAGACCTTTACTCACTTCCGGTGACGACGCCGTTCCAGCGGTGATGGCTCTGACATGGCTCTCGTGACATTGTTACGTCACGCAATCCCTGAGGCCAGTCAGTGCTGGCTTCACTCTCCCCATCAACGGACAAATCACATACATCCGGAGAACGTGAGAACTGCTGCTGCTGCTCTCTCACTTCCTCCGGATGTATATGATATGCCCAAAGATGGGGCAGCGAAGTAGCGAAGTAGCCGCTGATTGGCCACAGTGATCGCGTGACGTAACAATGTCATATGAACAACGAGAGAACCAGTGCCGACACTGCTGGAATGGCACCAGCATCGGAGTTGAGTAAAGGTGTTATTATTTTACTGGGGGCAAACCTACGTATTGAGAAGGTACCGAGTAGTGGACAACCACTTTGAAAAACATAAAAGCTCTAGGTAATGCTTAGCTGCTAATTTGTCTGGATTTCTCGGGACTCTTGGACCAAAAGGGCTGAGGATCAGATATTCCAGGGTGGGTCTGGGACTTTCTGGATAGGTGTGTGGCTTTTCTGACAGTGTTGGAAGCGAAGTTGAGGTGGGACGTAAAGATTCCCAGAAATGTTGGCAACTATGTGGAATATGGTTGTAGAAAATTTGCACAACACTTTGCTTTATGGTTTATAAGACACTTATTTGATTTGTCCTGATGATTTTTCTTTGACTCAGATAAAATATAAAGTGCTCCACCGTGTACTAAGACTTCAACCAGACTATTTGTTTGTTCCAAAACATCCTGCATCAAACATTTGGACATTCTCGTCTTATTTTTATACCTTTCTTCTGATCTGATAATAATGTCTATATACTGCGACATAGGATGCTGAGCGGTTTTACAGAATAAGCTGTAATTTGTAATTCCTTCTAGAACAAGAGGAGGAGGTAAAAGAGAGCGAGGAAAGTGATGAAGAGCCAAAGCCAAAGAAGAACAAGAAAGCCACTCAGTCTACAAAAAAGAAAAAGAAGCAGGTAATATACCGTATTTTTCGGACTATAAGACGCACCGGACCATAAGACGCACCCAAGTTTTAGAGGTGGGAAATAGTGAAAAGAAAACTTGCTTGCCTCTTATTCTGGACCCACAATAGGCAGGGAGCGGGGTCACACTGGCTGGGGGCTGCGGAGGCGGCTGGGGCTGAGGCAGCGGAGGCGGCTGGGGTTGTGGCAGCGGGAGGGGGCTGTGGCTGCAGGGGGCTGTGGCTGCAGGGGGCTGTGGTTGCAGGGGGCTACGGAAGCGGAGGGGGCTGTGGCAGCGATGGAACTGTGTTACCCAGTAACGAGCAGCAGCATGTTTGTGGGCGCAGCCTTGAATTCACTATGGCCGCGCTAGACATCAGGAGGTGGGCGGTCCCTGGTCCCGATACCCCATAATTTGGGGTAAAAAAAAAGTGCGTCTTATGGTCCGAAAAATACGGTAAATATATTGTTTATCTATTTTACTGTGCTAGCAGCAATTTTTTCGTATCTCTCAACTTTGAAAAACAGGAAGAGTATTTTTTTGCAACTAATTCACACTGTTAATCCCGTCAAGTCCTTTTTGTGTGCCCAGACAGTCATAGATCCCCAGTGAGGCTTAATATTGGCAAAATGTTGATACCCCTTTTATGTCCCCCATACTATATGGCGTCCCCAAAATGCCTCTTCACACTACACGATGCCCCAACACACAATAGCATGCCCTCCACAGTGACCCCCACTCAGTATGGTGACCACAAAGCATGAAGTGCACCTCACACATAAAGCCCCTCAGTGCCGTCTCACATAATGCCTCCACAGTGCCCCCACACAGTATGATGACCGCACACATTATGAGGTCCCCTGTGCCCTTGTACAGTATGATGCAACAAGGAAAGGAAGTTTTGTTGGACTCACCACATGTATTAGCGTACTAGCAGCCCGAGTTCCGAAACAAATAAGTTTCGGAAGCTAGAAAAGCGTGCTCTACGTAACTAACTCAAATTACCCGTGTCTATTCACTTTCAGCCTTTTTACACGATAAACAACAAAGTTGTCATAATTAATAAATTAATAAATGATATTATGGAAAACAAATATAAAATTTAGAAGATTACAGAGACGTTCGGCCATTTCAAAAAGTGAATTGCCCAGGGCAGATCGCGTGGAAATCTCTCTGTATGCCTTATCACCTTCAACTGATCCTGTTAAAATCTCTGCTTCAAGAACATTTCTATTCAATGATGTTACAACTAATGGTGTACCATTGCAGAGTCCTCATTTTGTATTCAAATTTCTCAACAACATAATAATGCTGCCCACCTTAAGTCTAAGGCAATGACTTGGCATGCCTGATGGGGTTAAGCTATTTAAAAATTCAATAGTAAAATGTTCCCTTTCATCGTTGTCATCTACAACAATCTACACCTCAACATTAAGCTCTTTATGTAGTAAGATTCTCCACTCATATACTTTTTGGGTGCCGCTTCACTGCAGTATAAAAAGAGAAAAGGATCGGCACTCCCAAAAGATATAAAAACAGGATTTTCTTTATTCATATCTTCGTTAAAAAAATAACATGTGCCGTTCCATGTTAATCCTCCGACGCATTTCTGCTGTATCGTATGCCCTTAATCATAGAGATAATCCACCTTAGGCCTCGCTCTCATCTGCGTAAAAAAAATCACTACCATGTTGATCTTGAAAAGTGTCATGCGTATGTCATGCGAGTGTGCATTTTTTTCTCACCTAGCATCCGTATGCAATGCGTATGAAATGTGTTTTTATCATCCTCTTTTACATACTATAATTCTCTATGTAACATAAAGCTAGTTTACAAAACTAGTAAAGCAATCTTGTATAAAGAGATAGATTGATAGAAAAAATGCCTGATGTCCTGTAGATATGTAATTTCACAAGCCCCCTACACGTACACCCTTTAGTGCCTTTCATGTGCGACTAAAGGGTGTTTAGCCTTATTTAACGTATTGCATAAATAATGATAAAAAAAAATGACGTGGGTTCCCCCCTATTTTTGTTAACCAGCCAAGGTAAAGCGGACAGCTGCGAGTTTATATTATCAGGCTGGGAAGGTCTCTGGTTATTGGCCCTTCCTAGCCTAAAAGTAGCAGCCCACAGCCACCCCAGAAGTGGTGCATCACATTAGATGCACCAATTCTGGCTCTTTGGCCAGCTCTTTCCAATTCCCCTGGTGCGGTATAAATCAGATAATGGTAGTTTGGGTTGATGGCAGTTGTAATTTGTCAAAAATAACAGTTGCCATCAAGCCCTGGGGTTAGTAATGGCGAGGAGTCTATAAGATACTCCCATTATGAACCCAGTAATAAAAATGAAAAAAACACACACAGAAAAAAAAACATTTTATTTGAATAAAAACCAAACTATCCCTCATTCACCAATTTATTGGAAAAAAAAACCATGCAGGTCCAAAGTAATCCTCTGAATTTGATGTAACCCAGAAATGCATACCTGAAAAACATAAAAAGACAATAAACACAAAAATAAAGTACAAAAATAAAACACAAGAGACCGTCCCTCTTTCACCAGTTTATTAGAAAAATGTTCCCAACGAGCTTTGATGTAGTCCATGTTCCCTGAATCTGGCTCCGGCGACTGTGAATAGCAGTAAAGTCAGCGAGACCCGGCTCTGATGAGCGTTGTCGTCTCTACCCGACACCTGTAAATTATTATTATCATTATCATTTATTTATATAGCGCCATTGATTCCATGGTGCTGTACATAAGAAGGGGTTACATGCCAAATACAGATATCACTTACAGTAAATGACTAACAATGGTAGACTGGTACAGGAGGAGCGAGGACCCTGCCCGCGAGGGCTCCCAATCTACAAGAGATGGGTGAGGATACAGCAGGTGAGGGTAGAGCTAGTCGTGCAGCGGTATGGTGGAGCGGTGGTTACTGCAGGTTTATGGCTTGTCTGAAGAGGTGGGTCTTCAGGTTCCTTTTGAAGGTTTTGTCACATTATAACCGGCCGAGCGCGTTTTGGGGCAAAAAAAAAGAAAAGAAACAAAAACAACACCGGATTGACATTTTGTTGTTTTTTTCTTTGTGTGTTTTTGGGCATGCACCTTTTTTTTTCCTTACTCCCTTTTAGTATGTGATCAGTTGCAAAGCTCGCAGAGCAGTTCTGCTGTCTGTCTCTGGAGGTGAATGACCTCCGCTGTGAGGTTCAGCAGTAGTATCACCAGTTACAGGACGCCAATGTAGGGGTTTCTGCTGGTAGACCTGTCCAGTCTGAACCCAAGCTTGCCCTCCCGGACAGGTTTTCAGGAGGTAGGGACAAGTTTTTTGTGTTTAAGGAGGCATGCAAATTGTACTTCAAACTTCGTCCCTTCGTCGCAAGGCGATCCTCAGTCATGGGCGTTTTCGTTACTGTAGGACTCAGTTTGTCTCCAGTCTGAGGAGGGTTTTTTTTGGAGCTCTTGCCCTCCTCTATTATGACCCTGACCCAGTCGCCTTGGCTGAGTCTAAGCTACGTCGCCTTCAGCAGGGGATTAGTCAGTGGAGACGTACAGTTTGGAATTCCGTAGATGGGCAACGGATTCCAAATGGAATGACTCAGCCCTTAAAAGTCAATTTTGTGAGGGGCTTACTGAAAGTTGAAAGATGCCTTTGCTGCCATGTCTTTGCCCATCGTCTGGATAGGCATCTTCTGGATAGACAGGTGCAACCTTCTTCTCTAGGGCCTTCTTGTCGGGGTTGTGTACCTTTGCCAATGGAGCGGTCTGGGGGTGAACCAGTACTGGGGGAGGTGGAGTAACCTATGCAGTTAGGGGATGTCTCTACATCATACATCTCCACGGAGATTCACAAGAAAAGAGGCGTATGTTTTTTTTTGTGGGAAAAAGGGTCACTTTGTTGGGACCTGTCCTTCAATTTCTAAACAAAAGGAGACTCGTTTAACTCTCGGTAGTCTGGAGTTGGATAAACAAGGGGTGCATTTGTGGCCAAACTGCAGTTCCCATTTTGTCCTGACAGCAGAGGTGGTGCTAGAGAGCAAAACCGAAAAAAATTCTGTGTTTGTTGACAGTGGAGCCGGGGTCAGCATGGTTGATGCTGAGTTAGTGAAAACTCATGGTCTCGCTTGCTGTGTTTTAGCTGAACCTATTCCCATCTTTGCCATTGACTCGTCGCCACTTGCACAGAAAGCATTTACTCAGATTGTACATAATGTAAAACTGAGGATGGGGTCAGTTCATTGTGAATTCATCCCTTGCTATGTTTTGAAAAATCTCCCTACTCCGATTGTTTTAGATATCCCCTGGCTTGTTAAACATAATCCGTTGGTGGATTGGCAAACTGGAGAGATTACTGAATGGGAGATTACTGCCATGAGAACTGTCTGAATGTTTCTATTGCTGCTGTCTCTATGGGGATACTGCCTGCTTTTCTGTCTGGTTTTGAGGACGTTTTTTCTGAAAAGGGGTGTCAGGATTTGCCTCCTCATCGTGCTTATGACTGTCCTATTAACCTGATCCCCGAAGCTAAACTACCAAAGTCCAGACTATATAATCTTTCTGGCCCTGAGAGACAAGCCATGAAGGATTTCATTGCGGAAAGTTTGGAGAAGGGACATATCAGACCCTCATCTTCGCCCATGGCGGCAGGGTTCTTCTTTGTGCAGAAAAAAGATGGCGGTCTACGTCCCTGTTTAGATTTCTAGGAATTAAATCAAATTACCATCCGGGATCCATACCCTCTTCCTCTGATTCCTGATTTGTTCAGCCAGGTTGTGGGAGCTAAGGTATTCTCCAAGTTGGATTTAAGGGGAGTCTACAATCTGGTTAGAATCAGAGAGGGGGACGAATGGAAAACAGTGTTCAATACCCCAGAAGGACATTTCGAGAGTCTGGTTATGCCTTTTGGTTGGACCAATGAACCTGCGGTATTCCAGCATTTCATAAATTATATTTTTCATCATTCGGTGGGGAGGTTTGTGGTGGTCTGTGTTTTTTCTATTCAGGAGGTGCAGTTTTTGGGGTACTTGTTATCATCTTCAGGTTTTCGGATGGATCAGGAGAAGATCTGTGCGGTCGTTGACTGGGAACGTCCCGAGAACCTGAAGGCTATACAACGTTTTCTGGGCTTTACTAATTTTTACGGGAAATTCATCCAAAATGAATGGTGGTAGTGAAACCCCTTACTGACATGACTAAGAAGGGGTCTGATTATTCCAACTGGTCAGAGGCTTCCCTTCAGGATTTTTCTTCCTTAAAGAATCATTTTGCCACAGCACCTATTCTCAGTCAACCCGATGTTTCTCAACCCTTTATTGTGGAGGTCGATGCTTCGGATGTCAGGGTTGGGGCTATGTTGTCTCAGGGTTCGTCCCCTGGTAAATGGCATCCATGCGCTTTCTTTTCTAAAAAATTGTCTTCGGCTGAGAGAAATTATGACGTGGGTAATAGGGAACTTTTGGCGATCAAATTGGCATTTGAGGAATGGCAACACTGGTTGGAGGGGGCTGTCCATCCTATTACTGTTATTACTGACTATAAGAACCTTACATAGCTCCAGTCAGCTAAACGTCTCAACCCTAGGCAAGCCAGATAGTCCCTGTTTTTTACTAGGTTCAATTTTGTTGTCACTTTTCGTCCAGGGGTCAAAAACATCAAGGCTGATGCTTTGTCCCGGAGCTTCCCTGCTGGTGGTAACCGTGAGAACCCTGCCCCGATATTACAGAAAGGGATAGTTATTTCGGCTCTTTTTCCTGAACTGGAGGGTGAAGTGCTGGAGGCTCAGGGGGACGCCTTTGCCTCCTGCCCTTCAGAAAAGTTGTTTGTACCACCTGATCTGCGCCGTAAAATAATCAAGGAACATCATAACTATGTCCTTGCTGGGCATCCAGGTGGCAAGGCAACCGCGGACCTCCTCTCTCATCGTTTCTGGTGGCCGGGGTTGCATCGGGATGTAATTGAACACGTAGCTGCTTGTAGTATTTGCGCGTTCTAAGGTTTCGCACACCCGTCCGTCTGGTACTCTTCTTCCGCTACCGATCCCTAGCTGGCCATGGACACACTTGTCCATGGATTTTATTACTGACCTACCAGTTTCTGCAGGCAAAACGGTGGTTTTGGTAGTAGTAGATAGGTTCAGTAAAATGGTTCACTTTGTCACTTTACCTGCACTTCCCAATGCTAAGACACTTGCTAAGGTGTTCGTAAATGAGATTGTGAAGCTTCAAGGGGTTCCCTCCGATGTGGTGTCTGATCGGGGGACCCAGTTTGTTTCCAAGTTCTGGAAGGCATTCTGTTCTCGACTTGGGATGCAGCTGTCCTTTTCCTCTGCCTTCCACCCTCAGTCGAATGGTGAGACCGAGCGGGTCAATCAGAACTTGGAGACATACCTCAGGTGTTTCTTCTCCGAAAATCAGGAGGATTGGGCATCCTACTTACCGCTGGCAGAATTTGCCATCAATAATCATAGTCAAGAATCCACTGGCAGGTCACCATTTTTCGGTGCATACGGTTATCATCCACAGTTTGGTACTTTCAGTGGAGGAGGAGCTTCAGGAGTTCCTGAAGAGGAATGGTTTGCTTCGTTGCTCTACTCGGTGTTGCGGGGTGTTCTGTGTAATTTGAAGACCATGGGTGACAGGTATAAACGTATGGCTGACAGAAAACTCTTGCCAGGTCCGGACCTGAATGTGAATGACTTTGTGTGGTTGTCTACCAAGAATATAAGATTGAAAATTCCTTCTTGGAAGCTGGGACCTAGGTTTATTGGTCCCTACAAAATTACCGCCATCATTAACCCAGCAGCGTTTCGTCTTGAACTTCCTCGGGCCCTTAAAGTTCACAATGTGTTCCACAGGTCCTTACTCAAAAGGTACATAGAACCTCTTGAGCCCTCACATCTACCACCGCCCCCAGTAATGGTTGATGGTAATTTGCAGTTCGAGATTTCGAGGATAGTAGATTCTCGTCTCCAACGTTGTTCTCTGCAATACTTGGTGCACTGGAAAGGCTATGGTCCGGAGGAGAGGAAGTGGGTTTCAGCGTCAGAGATGAGCGCTCCCAGATTGGTTTGCTCTTTTTACACCTCTTTTCCTGAGAAACCCGGTCCTGAGTGTCCGGAGGCAACTCGTAGAGGTGGGGGTACTGTCACGGGTGTGTCAGAGGTGACAGACAGTTGCCCTGCAGTGGTTTGCAGGAGATCTCAACGTTTGGCAATGCAGACTGCTGCCTAGATAGGAGGCTGTGTTTAGGACCCAGCGACTACCTCCCTTTAGTTGGGTGTATATATACCTGGTGTGTCTAGGTGGGCGTCGCCGGTTATACTCATTTCTACTTGGAACTTGGCTGAAGCAGCATCACGTCCTCTCTGGAGTCTTGAGGCCGTGTGCCCTGTTGGAGTTCTTCTAAAGCTAAGTTGTTATTCCCCTGTGTTGTCTTCCCCTTTTGTCTTTAGAGTGCTAGCGGAGGTTGACTAGTGCTCATCTCCTTCCACCCCCAGCTATAGCCTTACACCAGGGATAGTAGGGCGAGGCACGTGATCGGCGACAGCTGTGGAGGCTGTATAGGGACGTTAGGGGGAGGCAGGGTGATGCTAGTCCAGATTAGGAGGTCACCTCTTCCCCATTTCCCTACTGTCTGGGCTCCCTTTCCCCTCTGTGTTGCACTCACACCTGGTATGACTTTCTGTGTTGCACTCACACCTGGCGTGACAGGTTTCCACGGTAGGCAAGAGTCTGATGTGTTGGGGTAGAGAATTCCCGAGTAGGAGGGATGCAGGGGAGAAATCTTGTACGCGATTGTGGGAAGAGGAGATAAGAGGGGAGTATAGAAGGAGATCTTGTGAAGATCGGAGGTTGCGTGTAGGTATGTATCGGGAGACTAGGTCACAGATGTATGGAGGAGACAGGTTGTGGATGGCTTTGCATGCCAAGGTTAGGGTTTTGAACTGGAGTCTCTGGGCAATGGACAGCCAGTGAAAGGATTGACAAAGGGGAGAGTCCGGGGAGAAGCGGGGGGACAGGTAGATTAGTCGGGAAGCAAAGTTTAGGATAGATTGAAGGGGTGAAAGAGTGTTAGAAGGGAATAGCAGTAAATTTATTGCTATGCTAGGCACAGTCGCCAGAGCCAGATTCGGGGAAGGTGGACTAAGGCGGAGCTTCATTGGAACAATGGGAAAGCTGTCACCAGTGGGCAGAAAAGGACTCGTATCACATTTCCAGAAGCTGCACTCACCTGCCATAAATATATATCGCCAAGATCAGCACCGCACTTTCTTCCCTTCTGTCCTGTGCTGCTCTAACATAAGGCAGAAGACTCCTAACATCTACAGGGTATACATAAAGGTGAAGATTTACATAGATACCATAAAGCAATGGCCAGCTTGCGAGAGCTGCTCCAGGAGACCCCATATGGGCGGCACGGTGGCTCAGTGGTTAGCACTGCAGCCTCGCAGCGCTGGGGTCCTGGGTTGAAATCCCTCCAAAGACAACATCTGCAAGGAGTTTGTATGTTCTCCCCGTGTTTGTGTGGGTTTCCTCCGGGTTTTCTCCCACACTCCAAAGACATACTGATAGGGAATGTAGATTGTGAGCCCCAATGGGGACAGTTATGATGATGTCTGAATTGTAAAGTGCTGCAGAATATGTCGGCGCTATATAAATAAAAAGATTATTATTACTGAAATGGTTAAAATAGGCAATGTTGCTGTAAAATGGAAGCATGACATCAGTGGTATTTGTAGTCACTAAAGGCTAGAATAAAAAGCTTGTAAGTGGCAGAAAATCGGGGTTTCTATCACATTCACGTTCCCCGAGCTCATTTTACAGGAAGTTTATGTCTTACATCAGTGATGTGAAGGGCTGGGATTGACCCCTATCATTGGAATGTAAACGCTGATGTAATTGTGTCCGTTTTCCATCTGGATCCCTCTAGGCCAAATTCTATAATATTTTCCTTCATTGAACACGTCGCAGGAAACTGCAGCAGCAATCTAAGCTTCAGACGTACATGGAAGAGCAATTTCAGATGATATGCCTGGGCCAGATCGGCACGCTTCCTATTATTGCTTATTAGGAAAATCCGCTTACCGTATCAACAGATGTGACAGATTATAGGAAGAAAAGCCAGACTGACATAAAGACGTTTTTCTCTCAGTTTCCAACATCTGAGTCCATGTACTTGGATTCTGTACAAAGCTAGTTACTGTTCATCAGGTGTACAAACAGCTGCTGCGATATCTCCATGTTCCATAATGTGGTGTCCTAAACACAGAACTGCCGCCATGTTACTCGTCGTCCCACCTTGGTTGACTTCCGTCACTCACCGCACCAACCAAGGCGTCCTGCAGGCTATCGCAGCTCTACTGTGCAGCCTGTCTTCTCTTCCCTGGCCTCACCTGCCATAGGCTGTGGCTCTTCTGTTTCTGACCGCTGTCTTGCTATTCCTAGGTGACCACAGCCCCTTGATATCAGTTCCAGTGGCTTTCTTCCAATTGGGATTCAGACTTTACCTTGTGTTTAAAGGGTTTATTGTGGATAGAAAAAAGAAAGAAAATTTTACATATAAATTTCTAGCTATCTTTCAGCAAAAAACACTTTTTTTGTCCAAGGAGGAAATCAATTTACTGTGCTATATTAAAATGGCCGTCTTCTTGTTACACTGACATAAATCTGTCCTAGAATATTAACAAGATGAGTGCCTGTGAGCTTGTGTAGTAGGAAGCTCCGCACCCCCCCATGCATGCAGAGGAAGAGGATTTGTCAGTAGATATTCTGATTTAATGCTGGAGATCCCAGGAGTGCTGAGGTAAGAAGAGGCTGCTCACACTGCTCTCTACCCTGTCTATCTAATCTAATACTGGAGATCCCAGGAGTTATGAGGTAAGTAGGCATTGCTCACACTGCTGTCCACTCTGTCTATCTAATCTAATACCGGAGATCCCAGGAGTGCTGAGGTAAGAAGACGCTGCTCACACTGCTGTCCACCCTGTCTGTCTGATCTAATACTGGAAATACCAGGAGTGCTGATGTAAGAAGAGACTGCTCACACTGCTGTCCACGCTGTCTGTCTGATCTAATACTGGAAATACCAGGAGTGCTGATGTAAGGAGAGACTGCTCACACTGCTGTCCACCATGTCTGTCTGATCTAATACTGGAGATACGAGGGGTGCTGAGGTAAAAAGAGGCTGCTCACACTGCTGTCCACCCTGTCTATCAGATCTAATATTGAACATACCAAGAGTGCTGAGGTAAGAAGAGGCTGCTCACACCTTTGTCCAGCCTGTCTATCTGATCTAATACTGGAGATACCAGGAGAGCTGAGGTAAGAAGAGGCCACTCACACTGCTGTCCACCATGTGTATCCGATCTAATAATGGAGATAACAGGGCTGTTGAGGTAAGAAGAGGCTGCTCACACTGCTGTCGACCCTGTCTTTCTGATCCGTTACTGGAGACACCAGGGGTGCTGAAGTAAGAAGAGACTGCTCATATTGCTGTCCATCTGGTCTATTTGACTGCTTAGCTGCTGTGATCTGGCTATAGTTTTACAGTATATTGTACAGGTTCTCTCCAGTTCACAGTAGTGATGCTTCATACTGCTCATGCTCACTGCCAGTCAGGGCCGGCGTCAGCACCCGGGCAAATGCCGGGGCCCTGAGCAGGCAGAGGGGCCCAATGGCGGTCGCGCACCCCGCTGGGCTATGGGCGGAGGAGATCGGTGTCAGCGCCCGCCCTTCTCCGCCGCTTGCTCAGGGCCCCGGCAGCTGGATACTTACCTCTCCCCGTGCCTCCGCAGATCAGCTGTCTTCCTGCTCTGCACTCCCTGTGACTTCTCAGGTCAGAGGGCGCGGTGACGTCTTTACACCGCGCCCTCCCCTGAGCCGTCACAGGGAGCGCTGAGCGGGAAGACGCCGACAACGCTGGAGTTCGGACCCGAGCAGCGGGCAGCAGGTAGCAGGTGAGGAGAAGGGAGGTGAGTATTTGAATTTTTTTTTTAATGTATGGAGGCATGGGGCAGTATAAAGAGAAGGGGGGGTGGCATCCTCCATGGAGCATTATAAAGAGAGGGGGTGACATCCTGCATGGGGCATTATAAAGAGAGGGGAGGACATCCTGCATGGGGCATTATAAAGAGGGGGGGGTGACATCCTGCATGGGGCATTATAAGGTGGGGAACAGCCTGCATGGGGCATTATAAAGGGGGGGCAGCCTGCATAGTGCATTATGTGGGGGGGAACAGCCTGCATGGAGCATTATAAGGGGGGGGGCAGCCTGTATGGGGCATTATGTGGGGGGTAACAGCCTGCATGGAGCATTATAAGGGGGGGACAGCCTGTATGGGACATTATGTGGGGGGTAACAGCCTGCATGCAGCATTATATGGGGCCAGTATCCTGTATGGAGCGTTATAAGGGGACAGGTATCCTGTATGGAGCGTTATATGGGGGCCAGTATCCTGTATGGAGTTTTATAAGGGGACCAGTATCCTGTATGGAGTGTTATATGGGGGCCAGTATCCTGTATGGAGCTTTATAAGGGGACCAGTATCCTGTATGGAGCGTTATATGGGGGCCAGTATTCTGTATGGAGCCTTATATGGGGGCCAGTATTCCATATGGAGCCTTATATGGAGGCCAGTATTCCGTATGGGACCTTATATGGGGGCCAGTATTCCGTATGGGGCCTTATATGGGGGCCAGTATTCCGTATGGAGCCTTATATGGGGGCCAGTATTCCGTATGGAGCCTTATATGGGGGCCAGTATTCCGTATGGAGCCTTATATGGGGGCCAGTATTCCGTATGGAGCCTTATATGGGGGCCAGTATTCCGTATGGGGCCTTATATGGGGGCCAGTATTCCGTATGGGGCCTTATATGGGGGCCAGTATTCCGTATGGGGCCTTATATGGGGGCCAGTATTCCGTATGGGGCCTTATATGGGGGTCAGTATTCTGTATGGGGCCTTATATGGGGGCCAGTATTCCGTATGGAGCCTTATATGGGGGCCAGTATTCCGTATGGAGCCTTATATGGGGGCCAGTATTCCGCATGGAGCCTTATATGGGGGCCAGTATTCCATATGGGGGCCAGTATTCCTTATGGGGCCTTATATGGGGGCCAGTATTCCGTATGGGGCCTTATATGGGGGCCAGTATTCCGTATGGGGCCTTATATGGGGGCCAGTATTCCGTATGAAGCATTATATGGGGGCCAGTATTCCGTATGGAGCCTTATATGGGGGCCAGTATTCTGTGTGGAGCGATTCACCGATTTCTGAGCTATTGTGGAATTTACAATAGATATCACTCATGTAATGTAAGAAGTGAAATCTTTGCATTGTACTATATATATATATATATATATATATATAATTTCTCCGCCTTATCTCTGCATCATGAATCGTGGTATGTGTTAAAGGGGCCCACTGAGACTCTTTCGCCCGGGGCCCAGAAAAACCTGGAGCCGGCCCTGCTGCCAGCTGTCTTGTTACCATTCTAAGAACCTTTTTAAATAGCTTAGCCATGTTCTCTTGATAGTGCAGCTTTCCTAACAAACTGACTAGCCCTACTGTCATAATTTGACTGCTGATGAAGGAGCATGTGACCAGCCCTGTCCATCAGTCTCCTCCAATTGTGAAATGCCTCACATGGGAAAGCTGCTTTTCTATTGGAGGAAACTGATAGACAGGTCTGATCACAATACTCCTCCACCAGCAGCAGAAGTGCAGTCAGTTTGTGAAGAAAGCTGCACTAACAAGAGGAAGTTGATGACCATGTTCAGGTGCAAACCTTCCTTGGCCACTGCCTGTTAACTACTCAAAATTGTGATGACCCCAGCTATTTTCCCGACCCTGACCTCGCCTCACTTTCCAGCCTTGTCTGCCTGGTTTTTATTTGCTGAATGTTGATCTCCTCTCTTCCTAATCATTCATTGTCTTGCTCCTTGCTGGACATTGTTGGTTGCTCTTGGTCTTGACCCCTGACTAGCTCTTGACTAGGTCTCTGTATCATCCTTTGACCTGTAGTTTCTTGCCAGACTACCTGATTTAGAAGTTGAGTCCCTGACGGAGCCTTTCTGTCTGCAGTGCCGCAGTCACCAATACAAGACTAATCTGCGAGCAGAGACCTGGGGATTCCCTACAGCGAAATCCAGATCCCTGTTTAAGGATTACCAGGGAGTATCTTAGGTTCCTCATCCTGGATAATTCTGTGCCAGTTGGATTGTGATTTCGTTGATCTCCAAAATAGACATTCAGTTGACACAGTATCAGCAGGGATGATGCATACCGGCCAACATTTTAACTGACCCCACTATGAACACCTAAAAAGCCATGCGGACTCATGGATCTTGTACATTTCTGATATATTTGCACGATTCTCACCCTATTGCAATATGTTCCACTGCATAATGATGATACTGTAAAAAAAAAGAAGGTATTATGATATTTAACCCTTGAAAAGCACACCTCCCGTAAAACTATAATGCTAGGAAATGAACAGTTACAAAACATATGTATTTTTTTTTGTAGTAGTAGGTTCTGTAGACCAAGTTCACACGAGCATATAAATAATCAGTTCCATCCAGTAAACTGTCAATTTTTTTTTTTCGGATTTTTCATCCGTATGCAATCTCTTTATATACTGTGACAGAGGAGTCACGAGTGATATATGTGAGGGGAGATATGTTTCACTGCGGCTACTAGCTTCAGTGAACTAAACCTACAAGTTTTCTCCAGCATGTTATGTGTTGGGTGGTTAAACCACCATTTTAAAAGGGAATGTTTTTTTGTGAATGACATTGAGAAGGGCGGGAGGTCATTTACCATATCTCTACCTCAAGGGTGTGGCTGAGGAAGTTAAATGCTCAGTCACTGTTTTTTTTTCTCTGGTGTGGTCTGGAGAAGGAAGTCTCCAGACTGTGTGTGTGGAAGCCAGAGAGCTCCACAGAAGGACTTTGTGGTGAAACCTTAATGTGCTACCCAAAGCGGGCAAAACCCCGCTTGCCTATGGACTGTACTATACTTTATATTTTTGTTTTTCGTTATCACGGAGAGGCCGTGTTTATTTTGTGGAACCCTGCTGAGGTTTATGCGGATATATCAATAAACCTGCAGGACGTTAACCCAAGATGTGTTTCCTGTGTCTGCCTCTGTGAGAGCCGAGCAAGTCTCTTTACCACAATACATTAACAGTTAATAAAATTTTGCACAACAAAATACAGTTTCCTATGTTAAAGAATTGCAATGTATCCGTAAACACTGAATGCCATGCTGTGGCTCTGTATGGAACCTAACTTTTTTTGCTCACAGATAGGCTTGAATAGGGAGTCTCACCCGACATACGGAAAAAACTAATGTATGCTGCAATTTTCTTTAAAAAAAAAATTGCACATCTGCACTGATCCATTGGTTTGGGTGCTGTTCGTATGCTGTACGTTTTTTCACAGACACCAGTCAGAAAATATGGTCATGTGAACTTGGCCTTAAAGCGACTTTAAAAATTTGTCTCATATGTTACGTTTCTACATATTCACTTCTTTTTGTAGGTGAAGGAATGCATCTTAAGCAAACCAGAGGAGGAAAAATTGGAGAAAGCAGAAAAAAAATCCAGAAAAAGGAAGAAGGTACAGCATTTGCCTCCTTAAAGTGAATCTCCTTCACAAGGAGTTCACTATACTTAGCGTGTGCAGTTAGCTCCTTGAAGATGATGGCTTTGGTCAGGCAGGTCATTATGTTTTATTTTATCTTTATGCTGTGGATTTGGAGCTCTGATTCAGAAACACTACTCTGTCTGCTATAAATCAACACAGGAAAAACGGAGCAGGTTCATTTATAGTTTTGCAGTGAAAACTTCAGCATAAATAGTATTCTAATATCTCTTTTTAAGCTTAAGTGTCCTAAGTAATGAACAGCTCATTGTATGCACTGAAAGGCTGTCAGTCTCTGGACTTCTAGGTTACACTATGGGGCTGTGCAGATCTGCGATTTTTTTCTCATGCCAATTCTGATGAAGTACATCCGATACTCGGGCCATGTACACCCATACAAATCTATGGGTGTGTGTAAAACATTGGACTGCACTTGGATGCCATCCGAGTGTAGTCTTATTTACACAGATACAGACAATGGAGAAGATGGAGAAATTAAGTTCTCCGTCCTCTCCACACCTGTGCGCTGATTCTCTCATGAGAGACAATCGGATCACACTACCATGACACTCGGCTCAAACTCTGACAGACCTAATCGGCTCATTCCTCTCACAGGAGAGAATCTATGGCTGTGTGACTGAGCCCTTAATAATATTTATTCGGTCATCCATGACAGCACCACGTGAGAGAGAGGATCCGCCCATCAAGGACAGGAAACCTACAGGTTAAAAAGGGCGGCCCTCTCTTTCCGCCTCAGTTTAGGTTTCCTGTCCATGATGGGGGACCTTGCAGGCTTACCTGCAGAAGATGGACTCCTGTCCCAGAGAGGGCCACAGCAGGTGGTTAGAGCCGGTCCGTCCCGGTCCTCTGGAGACGCCACGGCAGGGCTCATGGGGGCGCCTCCGTGAGCGTTGCGGCAGGCGCGACATCGCCTCACGGGAGGTAGATGTCCGCCAGGTGTGGGGCCGCTAGCGGGCTTTCCCCCCCCCCCCTCGCTACCGCTTGCAGGAGATCCAGGTCGCGCCGGCGGCGCACGTGACGGGCGCGACCTTCTGACGCGACTTCCGGTGCGCCGGGCAGGAAGTCCCTGTGACGTCACCGGAAGGGGCGGGGCTCGTTTGAATTTTTTGGCGCGAGCAGCTGAACGCCGGGGGATTGAGGACCTGGCGGCGAGTTGCCCACCTGGATCCCACCTGGACCTGGGGAGGAAGACCAAGGAGCAGGTAACGCCCTCCTGGGTAGAAAAAAAAAAAAAAAAAAAAAAAGGAAACACACACCCACACATGGTACCGGTATGGCCAGTATATAAAGGGTCTGGTAACATACAGAGGTGCTTCCCAGCCCATTCTTACATTGTAAGCTATGGAAGATTCACAGGAGCTGTCACCTAGGCAACAACATCTGCTGCAGGAGCAGCCCTCTGGGGAGCCCTCACAACTAGTGGCGCAGCGTCATTCCCGGCTAGGGTCTGGTCGTACAACTAGAAGAGCTACCACTAAGAGCAGGAAGGACGGTCCGGTGCGGCGTGATTCCTCGCCATGCATGCTGGATTCTTCTGCTTCTACGGTTCCGAAGGTTCTGTGGGGTGAGTGGAATCTTCGTGAAAGTTCTACTAATGTTTCCTCCTTTCTATCTATGACTTTCTTTTAGAGCAAGAAATGTTCCTCGAAGTCCAAGCACAGAGAGTGTGCCTTATGCAGCTGTCCACTCCCTGATTCTTATAGCAAAAGGTTGTGTCAGCTTTGTATCAGCAAAATGATATCGGAGGAGACCCCAGAATTTTTCCCTAGGCCTAAGAACTTTAATAAGGGAAGAAATAGGCAAAGCATTGCAAGGTTCAGAGTCTGGGCATATTCCTCAAGAAACCCAGCCGGGTTCAGACTCTGAGCTATCGGTCGCTTCCTCCTCCGCCTTCTCTTCCTCTGATAGTGAGCCAGACAGACAGTGCTTCCCCCTGAAGGAGGTCGATGCCCTAGTAAAAGCCGTCCGATCTACAATGGGGATAGTGGACTCGAGGGTAGAGAAGTCAGCTAAGGATGTTATGTTTGGTGGTCTGGGGCTAAAGAAGAGAAGGGTCTTTCCAGTAAATTCAAGGGTGAAAGACCTCATTGATAAGGAGTGGAGAAAGCCTGACAAGAAGGACAGTGTTCCTCCATCCTTTAAAAGGAAATATCCGTTTGAGGATGCTATGTGTTCCTCCTGGTTAAAAGCACCCAAGCTGTATGTTGCTGTTACTAAAGCAGCGAAAAGAACTTCCCTCCCGTTCGATGATATGGGTGCATTGAGAGACCCCCTAGACAGACGGGCTGATACTTTCCTGAAAGGGGCATGGGAGACAGCTGCGGGAGCACTGAGACCAACAGTAGCAGCTACCTGTACGTCCAGAGCCCTGATGGTGTGGCTTGAACAGCTAGACAGTCAGTTGAAGGATGGGACTTCTAAGAAAGACATTATTTCTTCCCTTCCACTGGTTCACGGGGCGGCAGCTTTTCTTGATGCATCTGTGGACTCGGTGAGGTTGGCAGCAAAGTCAGCAGCACTGTCAAATGCGGCTCGGCGAGCCTTGTGGATTAAAAGCTGGCCAGGGGATTTACAGACTAAGTCCAGACTGTGTACAATCCCGTGTGAAGGGGAATACCTCTTTGGTCAGACCATGGACGACTTATTGGAGAAAGCGGGGGACCCTAAGAAGGGGTTTCCATCAGTTCCTCTACCCTCCTTTAAGAGATCGTTCCGGAAGAGATATTTCAGGGAGCAAGACAAGTCTGATGAAAGAGGTCGAAAAGGTAGAGGTCTACTCTTTGGTCCGTCTCCAAAAAATGAGCAGAAGACAGGGGATACACAATCAGCCCAGGTGGGAGGGAGATTGTCATTTTTTGTCCCAGCTTGGGAACAGATTTCTCATAGTAATTGGATTTTGAGCCTGTTTAAGTATGGTCTTAAGTTTCAATTTAAAGCATTGCCTCACAAAAGGTTCATGGTTGTTCCCTCCAGTTCTTCCCCAGAACGCCAGGCTGCCCTCGTTTCGGAAGTACAAACCCTAATAAGAAAGCACGTCCTGATTGAGGTTCCGGAAGCTGAAAAGGGTCTTGGTTTCTACTCCCCGCTCTTCTTGATTCCGAAACCGGATGGAAGTTTCAGGACAATTATAAATCTGAAATCCCTGAATAATTTCCTTAAAATACACACCTTTAAAATGGAGTCTTTAAAATCCGTAATAAAGTTACTTTTTCCCCACTGCTATATGGTAGTGCTCGATCTCAAAGATGCGTATTACCATATCCCAATTCATAGTGTTTACCAGAAATACTTGAGGCTGGCCATTGACATAGACGGGGTGGTTAAACACTTCCAATACACTGCACTCCCCTTCGGTTTAGCTATAGCCCCACGGGTTTTTACTAAAGTAATGGTGGAAGTTATGGCCCATATAAGAGAAAGGGACATTCTAATTATCCCTTACCTGGATGATCTCCTGATAGTGGGGAATTCGTTGGTTCAATGCGAGACCCACCTGCAGGAGACCATGTCGGTCTTAAAGAGTTTGGGGTGGTTTCTAAATTTAGAAAAATCTAGACTATCTCCACTCAAGGTACAACAATATCTGGGGGGTCATATTAGATTCCAGGAAACAGCTATGTTGTCTTCCAGAAGAGAAAATTTATAGAATCCGGGAGTTGGTAGAACAATGTATACGTAAACCTTCTATGTCACTCCGTAAGGCCATGTCACTATTGGGAACCTTCACCTCCACTTTTCCTGCGGTTCGTTGGTCACAATTGCATTCAAGAGCCTTTCAGTGGGATGTGTTGTACAATAACGCAGCTTTAGAGGGGCATCTACACCGTAAGTTTACGCTAGGTCCTCGTGCCATATGGTCCCTTCGTTGGTGGTTACGACAAGACAATCTTGCTAAAGGGGTTCCCTGGGAATGTAGTCCAACTGCAGTCTTGTCCACTGATGCAAGTGCTACAGGTTGGGGAGCTCACTTTGAAGGGAAATTAGTGCAGGGAACCTGGTCAAGCAGTGAGCAACAGTTGTCATCAAATGTTAAGGAGCTTCTGGCGGTGCAGCATGCGTTCAACGAGTTCCTTATATATTTTCAGGACCAGCATGTCCGTGTACTCTCGGACAATCAAGTCACGGTAGCTTACATAAACCACCAAGGGTGAACCCGCTCAAGAAACTTGATGAGGGTAGCGAACGCACTTCTGCTGAAAGCCGAAGATCACTGTCTCTCTCTTTCGGCTACTCATCTAAAAGGCAAGGAAAACATCACAGCGGATTTCCTCAGCCGTACTTCTATAAAAGGAGAGTGGTCCCTAAATACACAAATATTCTCGAGAATCGTAGAAATGTGGGGCCTTCCGTCTGTGGACTTATTCGCAACAAGAGCCAATCGGAAAGTGGAAAATTTTTGTTCCTTAGACCCCAGAGAAGGACCCCTGGCAGTGGACGCCTTTATGGTTCCCTGGAGGTTTCCTCTGGCATATGCCAGATAAAAAAGATCAGGGCAGACCGGGCCAGAGTGATACTCGTATGTCCCTTTTGGCCCAAAAGACCGTGGTTCCCTTGTCTCCGGAAGATGTCCATATCAGATCCCTGGGTTCTTCCGGAGATTCCGGACCTCCTCACTCAAGGGCCACTTTCCCATCCTCCAACCCCGAGTCTACATTTGACGGCGTGGAATTTAAGAGGGTGTTATTGACCAACAAAGGATTCCCCGCAAATGTAGTGAATACTCTCCTGGCTAGCAGAAAACCTGTTACCACCCGTATTTATGCCAGGACCTGGAGGAAGTTTCTGTCCTTTGCAGAAGTTAAGGTGGAGGAGGGGCCCCCTATTGGGAAAATTCTGGAATTTCTGCAGCGAGGCTTAGAATTAGGTCTCACTACCAGTACCTTGAAAGTACAGGTGTCGGCTTTGGGAGCTTTATTTTCTTCCAATATTGCAGATAACTATTGGATAGGCCGTTTTATAAAAGCTTCCTTTAGGTGTAGACCCATTACCAAAGCAAAGATGTCTCCCTGGGATTTGAATTATGTCTTAGATGCCTTGACCAGTCCTCCTTTTGAGCCACTAGATTTAGTCTCCCCCAAAATTATTTTCCTAAAGACGGTCCTGTTAGTAGCCCTAACTTCAGCCAGGAGAGTCAGTGACCTACAGGCCCTTTCAATATGCCCTCCATTCACGCAAATTCTGGACGATAGGATTATATTAAAACCTGATCCAGCCTTTCTTCCTAAAGTGGCCACTCGATTCCATAGAACCCAGGAAATAGTCCTCCCAACTTTTTGCTTTCCGCCCAAAAATCAAAAAGAGGAGAAACTTCACACTTTAGACGTTAGGAGGTGCGTACTAAGGTACTTAGAAGTATCACATGGCTTTAGAAAGGATAAGTCCCTATTTATTTGCTATCAGGGGGCTAGGAAGGGTTGTAAGGCCTCAAAGGCTACAATCGCTAGATGGATCAAGGAGGCCATTTCCCTCGCATACTCCTCAGGGGATAAAGAGATACCGGAGGGATTGAGGGCGCATTCTACCAGAGCGGTGTCAACCTCCTGGGTGGAGAAGACAGGGCTTTCCATTGAGGAGATTTGTAAGGCTGCCACTTGGTCTTCTCCCTCTACTTTCTATAGGCACTATAGATTGGATCTGGGTGGCTCTGCAGATCTCACTTTCGGGAGAAGGATGCTTCAAGCTGTGGTCCCTCCCTAATTTCCTTCGTCTCTGTAATTCTCTCACGTGGTGCTGTCATGGACGACCGAATAAAGCCTTAGTTACTTACCGGTAACGGGATTTTTCGGAGCCCATTACAGCACCTGTATATTCCCTCCCTTCACTGGTGTTGTGCACTCCTGTAGATTTGATTTCTTTTTGTGCACCCTTGTGGGAAATTGATGAAAAGTAATGTACTTAATGTGATTATGTTTTGTTATAACTAACCTTGGCGGTACTCTCATGCTCTGTTAACTAAACTGAGGCGGGAAGAGAGGGCCGCCCTTTTTAACCTGTAGGTTTCCTGTCCTTGATGGGCGGATCCTCTCTCTCACGTGGTGCTGTCATGGGCTCCGAAAAATCCCGTTACCGGTAAGTAACTAAGGCTTTTTTGTAAACCTGATTGGTGCAATGTCTCAGTAGCTACAGTTGAATATCCAGGTCTAGTCAATTATAGGTTTCTCGCTTAGTTCGGAAGGGGACTTCAGAAAGGTGGAACTTCTGATCCAAACATGGATTTGTGAAGGTTTATATTGAGATTTTTTTTTTTTTACATTTATTCGTAAAAGCCTTAATTCTTTTACTGTATTGGCGTGTAGGCACCTCCATTAAAACATGCAGACTACAGATTATTTTGAAAGACTAGGCATCCTTGCTTTATTTGCTCAAAGCCTACATTGCTTCTCTTCTCTTCAAGACCTCAAAAAACACTTGGGAACCCTGACAGACCCCACTAATAGTCATTGAGGTCCATCGGATGATGTTTTGATCTTTCATTATTTGAAAGCCACAATGCAGATGTGATCAAAGCCTTTTTTAATATATTTGTACCATTTTGATTAACTTACTAATATTTTATTACACTTCAGAAAACAATTACGGATGTTCTTGCAACATCTGCACCAAAACCTGGAACCCCAGAAGATCTGCAACAGCTGATTGAGCAATTCTACAAGAAGACCCGGTCAGTGATTGAGATGGAGGAGTTCAAACTTCCAGGTATGGCCTATCATTCTCTTACAAACATCATTTTATAAATCTCCTGTTTCATCTTGAAGGTTGTTACAAATGTCTGATAGGTGCGAGTCCCACCTCTTGGACCTGCATCTATCTCCAGAGTGGGGGGTCCCCTAACCCCCCATTTCAGCTGGTGTCCAACCACCTGTGAGTGGAGAGGTGACAGCGCATGTGCTGCCTCTCTCCATTCATTGCTATGATGGGTGCAGGAGCCCAGTGTCAATGAAACTAGTACAATGGTCCACAAAAATGACTAGCCTAGTGCAAGCTGTGATTTTTTTCTCCATACAGAGCTTTACTCTGTGTGAAATATCCCTCATGTACACTGGCATATTGACTTTGCATGTTGACTTTCATTGTTCAGTACAGTCAGTTCTCTGCATGGACAGCACATTGACTGAAAATATGTTCAAGTGAACGTAGCCTTATACTGAAGTACAGTACAGACCAAAAGTTTGGACACACCTTCTCATTTACAGATTTTTCTGTATTTTCATGACTATGAAAATTGTACATTCACACTGAAGGCATCAAAACTATGAATTAACACATGTGGAATTATATACTTAACAAAAAAGTGTGAAACAACTGAAAATATGTCTTATATTCTAGGTTCTTCAAAGTAGCCACCTTTTGCTTTGATGACTGCTTTGCACACTCTTGGCATTCTCTTGATGAGCTTCAAGAGGTAGTCACCGGAAATGGTCTTCCAACAATCTTGAAGGAGTTCCCAGAGATGCTTAGCACTTGTTGACCCTTTTGCCTTCACTCTGCGGTCCAGCTCACCCCAAACCATCTCGATTGGGTTCAGGTCTGGTGACTGTGGAGGCCAGGTCATCTGGCGTAGCACCCCATCGCTCTCCTTCTTGGTCAAATAGCCCTTACACAGCCTGGAGGTGTGTTTGGGGTCATTGTCCTGTTGAAAAATAAATGATGGTCCAACTAAACGCAAACCGGATGGAATAGCATGCAGCTGCAAGATGCTGTGGTAGCCATGCTGGTTCAGTATGCCTTCAATTTTGAATAAATCCCCAACAGTGTCACCAGCAAAGCACCCCCACACCATCACACCTCCTCCTCCATGCTTCACGGTGGGAACCAAGCATGTAGAGCCCATCCGTTCACCTTTTCTGCGTCGCACAAAGACACGGTGGTTGGAACCAAAGATCTCAAATTTGGACTCATCAGACCAAAGCACAGATTTCCACTGGTCTAATATCCATTCCTTGTGTTCTTTAGCCCAAACAAGTCTCTTCTGCTTGTTGCCTGTCCTTAGCAGTGGTTTCCTAGCAGCTATTTTACCATGAAGGCCTGCTGCACAAAGTCTCCTCTTAACAGTTGTTGAAGAGATGTGTCTGCTGCTAGAACTCTGTGTGGCATTGACCTGGTCTCTAATCTGAGCTGCTGTTAACCTGCGATTTCTGAGGCTGGTGACTCGGATAAACTTATCCTCAGAAGCAGAGGTGACTCTTGATCTTCCTTTCCTGGGGCGGTCCTCATGTGAGCCAGTTTCTTTGTAGCGCTTGATGGTTTTTGCAACTGCACTTGGGGACACTTTCAAAGTTTACCCAATTTTTCGGACTGACTGACCTTCATTTCTTAAAGTAATGATGGCCACTCGTTTTTCTTTACTTAGCTGCTTTTTTCTTGCCATAATACAAATTCTAACAGTCTATTCAGTAGGACTATCAGCTGTGTATCCACCAGACTTCTGCACAACACAACTGATGGTCCCAACCCCATTTATAAGGCAAGAAATCCCACTTATTAAACCTGACCGGGCACACCTGTGAAGTGAAAACCATTTCCGGTGACTACCTCTTGAAGCTCATCAAGAGAATGCCAAGAGTGTGCAAAGCAGTCATCAAAGCAAAAGGTGGCTACTTTGAAGAACCTAGAATATAAGACATATTTTCAGTTGTTTCACACTTTTTTGTTAAGTATATAATTCCACATGTGTTAATTCATAGTTTAGATGCCTTCAGTGTGAATGTACAATTTTCATAGTCATAGCTTCTCAGTGTCTGCGGGATGACAGGCTGGATGGCAGCGTTCTGCTGCGGTCCAGCCTGTCGTCTCGATGTAGCAGAGCTGGAGCCATCGTGGGAACCATGGAAAGGTAAGGATGATGTTGGTTTATTATTTTATTTTTATTGCAGGAGATCGTTAGCTTCAGCTGGAATGGGCGTGACGGTAAGTAGAGTTTAATTTTAGAACATTAAAGAATTGTGTGTTTATATCAATTAAAGGACTTTATTCTGGGTGTTTGTGGTTTTTTTTAACTTTCACTATGAGGTTAGTAATGGGGGTGTCTTATAGACGCCCCTCCATTACTAACCTGGGCTTGATGTCAGCTGGCATTATAAGCTGACATCAACCCCAGCCCTATTACCTCACTGCCACCGCTACAGGGCAGTGGGAAGAGAGAGGCTAAGTGCCAGAATTGGCGCATGCTATGGATGCGCCATTTCTGGGGCGGCTGATGGATGGTGTTTCTAGCCTGGGAGGGGGCCAATATTCTTGGCACCCTTCCTGGGCTATTAATATCAGCCCCCAGCTGTCTGCCTAGCCTTTGCTAGCTATTAAAATAGTGGGACCCCACGTCATTTTTTGTTTTGGGTCCCCCATTTTAATAGCTAGTAAAGGCTAGGTATTCAGCTGGGCGCTGATATTAGTAGCCTGGGAAGCTCCGTGGGTATTACCCCCTTCCCAGGCTTCAAACATCTGCCCCAGCCGTCTGCTTAACCTCTGCTAGAGACTAAAATTACGGGGAACCCTATGCCAATTTTTTTTTTTAATGAATCCTTTATTTTAACACTAAATGACAAGTACAGTAACCAACACTATCACTGTACTTATTATATATGTGACTGACATGTTTCTATCTATCTAATCTGTGTGTGATGCTCTATTCTTTCTGTTCTAAATTGTCGGGTACCAGTGTATGCCGCTGCTGAATTGCCGGCTTTTTTAAAGAGATGGGTGCATGAAAATCGGAGGGCACTAGTGTGTTCCAAGTGCCCTGCTATGTTTTTCATGCACCCTCCTATATACCCTGCCTGTCTGCCTATATATTCTGCCTGCCTGACGTTTAATTGAGCACTGTTCCCATTGATTTGGGCAATTTTTAGGCCCTCTGCAGACCGCCGGGTGAGCCGCCTGAAAAATGCTCGAGTTTCCCATAGACTTACATTGGGCTCGTTGCTGGGGTCGAGCACCCGAGTATTCCAATGTGCTCGACCCGAGCTTCGAGCACCCGAGCATTTTAGTGCTCGCTCATCACTAATCATAACCCCATAAGTGATGGCAGCGGAGACCATCTTTTGTCTCTGCTGCCTGCGCACTTGCATGTTCATTCATGGTCTGACATCTGTACTCTTGTGGCATGTGGGATCTCTGCTAGAGATTTCCTATATACTCAAAATACCCTGTAAATAGTAATTTTCCTTATGTGTCTGTAATTCATCCTTCCTTATGCCTCGTTGTGTCTCTAAGGTCCATGCTGTTGGCTTGCCAGTAACCTCAGCCATTACATTGCTTCCTAATGAGTTGATGGGGTTTATTCTCATGGATAAATGCTGATTATTAATGGTGGCCTCCAGCCTGTGCAGGTCGTGGGTGCCCTTTAAGAGAAGTTCTGACTGATTGATGTCTTCTCTGGGCCTAAACTTTATCCCCACAATCAAAAACCACAGGGAAGGTTAAATAAAAATTGCTCACTTTTGGAAGCCGCAGAGACTTCATTGTGCGGTTGGGATGTAAGTATAGGCTTCCCGAGTCCGGCGCTTGTTTGCTTGCACTTTATTTGAACCATTGGGAGAAACCCAAGGCCCAGACTTTTGGGCTTGTGATTATTATAAGTGTTGTAGGATATTTCCAGCAATAATCTCCTCGTGTTATATGATATTTCATGTATGGGCAAAATCTGTCTTCTTTTCTCAAGAAAATTAAAGGTTTCTTATTCCATACTTGTTTATTTTTAGCCACGCTCCTTAGGGGAAAGCTGATTTATTCAGAAGCGGGGTTGTTTGCCCTAGCAGTGACCTAGTTTCCTTGGCTTGGTTTGATGGTGTGATGGGCCAGAGGCCATTGTCTCCTGGTAGTCACTATTCATTTATATAGTGATGTGTTGGCCTCAGAGAATTATGTGTTTACTAGCAGGGAAAAATAGGTCAGCCTACTCTGACACCCCACCCGGGCCCCTCTGCTCTGACACCCCACCCGGGCCCCTCTGCTCTGACACCCGGGCCCCTCTGCTGTGACACCCGGGCCCCTCTGCTGTGACACCCCACTCAGGCCCCTCTGCTCTGACACCCCACCCAGGCCCTTCTGCTCTGACACCCCACCCAGGCCCTTCTGCTCTGACACCCCACTCAGGCCCCTCTGCTCTGACACTCAGGCCCCTCTGCTCTGACACCCCACCCAGGCTCTTCTGCTCTGACACCCCACTCAGGCCCCTCTGCTCTGACACCCAGGCCCTTCTGCTCTGACACCCTACCCAGGCTCTTCTGCTCTGACACCCCACCCAGGCTCTTCTGCTCTGACACCCCACTCAGGCCCCTCTGCTCTGACACTCAGGCCCCTCTGCTCTGACACCCCACCCAGGCTCTTCTGCTCTGACACCCCACTCAGGCTCCTCTGCTCTGACACCCGGGCCCCTCTGCTCTGACACCCCACTCAGGCACTTCTGCTGTAACACCCGGGCCCTTCTGCTCTGACACCCCACCCGGGCCCTTCTGTTCTGACACCCCACCCGGGCCCTTCTGCTCTGACACCCCACCCGGGCCCTTCTGCTCTGACACCCCACCCGGGCCCTTCTGCTCTGACACCCCACCCGGGCCCTTCTGCTCTGACACCCAACCCGGGCCTTTCTGCTCTGACACCTGGGCCCTTCTGCTCTTACACCCCACTCAGGACCCTCTGCTCTGACACCCGGGCCCTTCTGCTCTGACACCCCACCCGGGCCCTTCTGCTCTGACACCCCACCCGGGCCCTTCTGCTCTGACACCCGGGCCCTTCTGCTCTGACACCCCACTTGGGCCCTTCTGCTCTGACACCCGGGCCTATAACCACACCATATCGTTATTTACAATGTGAGATAATAGCATTGTATGCCACTATATAATCTGTTGTGCACCTATATCTCGTTGCAGTGACATATGTCACTATAACCACAATATAAACCTCTGCTGTAATGCTATAGCGCTCATTGAACTGAGGGAATCTGTCAGGATGCTTTTACTAAGCAAATAAGTTGTATGAACTTATAGATAATAATAATACTTGTAGTGATCCGCTGTGACAGCAACGAGAAATTGAACTTTGCCGCCATACACAAACTAGCCTTGCAGTACATTAGGGGCGTGGTCTCTGAAGTTACAGCCATGCCCCCAATGAACTTCCAGGTTTTCTAAAATGAAGACAGAATTCTGGTGCATTTAGTTTAGGAAATCTCCCTGATAACATTTCTCCCATAGGATATTACATTTGAAAAGGACTAAACTGGAAATATGCTAAATGTATTTATCTAGGACAAGTCTCAAAATGTTGGGACTAATATTAATCCACTTGTCTTTCTCCTTTGGAAGGATTTACCTCCCTTTTTTCCACTTCCTTTCCCATGTTTCCTCCCCATTAGAAATGTTGTTCTCTTTCCCCTTACAGAGGGGAAAGGTTATGGATGGCTTTGTAGGTTATGGATGGCTTTGTAGGTTATGGATGGCTTTGTAGATCAGTGTCAGTAGTTTGAACTGGATATGCTGGGCAATTGGGAGCCAGTGAAGGGATTTGCAAAGGGGGGTAGCAGAGGAGTAGCCAGGCGAGAGATGAACTAGTTACGCAGCAGAGTGAGGATGGACTGGAGGAGAAGGAGGAGGATATGGTTCATAGACATGCTGGGATTCTTGACAGCAGAGAGGTCTGGGCCAGAGAGGTAGATATAGGTGTCATCAGCGTACAGATGGTATTGGAAGCCATGGGATTTTATAAGCTGTCCCAGGCCAAGGGTATAGACTGAGAAGAATAGGAGTCCTAGGACAGAGCCTTGAGGGACTCCAACAGAGAGGGGGCGGGGTGAGGAGTTCGTGTCGGAGTGGGAGACGCTAAATGTGCTGTTGGAAAGGTATGAGGAGATCCAAGATAAGGCAAGGTCTTTGACGCCAAAGGAAGAGATGATCTGTAGTAGTGGTCAACTGTGTCAAAGGCATGGGACAGGTCAAGAAGAAGTACAGAGAATTGTCTGTTAGCTTTGGCTGTAAGTAAGTCATTAGTAATTTTGGTAAGGGCAGTTTCGGTGGAATGGTGGGGGCGGAAGCCAGATTGTCGGTTGTTGAAGAGAGAGTTAGATGAGAAGTGAGAGGAAAATTCAGCGTGAACGTGTTGCTCAAGGAGTTTGGAGGCAAATGGGAGCAGCGATATGGGGCGGTAGCTGGACAAGGCGGTTGGGTCAAGGGATGGCTTTTTGAGCCGGGCTTGATTGTGGCATGTTTGAAGGCAGCGGGGAAGGTACCAGAAGTTAGTGATAGGTTGAAGAGATGGGTTAGGGATGGGATGAGTGTGGGGGTGAGGTTGGGGAGGAAGTGGCATGGGATGGGGCCAAGTGCACAAGTGGTGAGGTGTGATTTGGAGAGGAGATGAGTGAGGTCTCCTTCCGTGATGTTGGGAAGGGAGGTTATGGGGGAAGGGCAATGGTCTGGGAAACAAAGGGGTTGTGGTGGTCGGACAGTAAAGGCTTGCCGTGTTTGGTCAATCTTATTTTTGAAGTGTGTGGCAAACTCCTCAACAGCGATGACGGAGGTCGGAGGGGACAGAGGAGGGCGGAGGAGAGAGTTAAAAGTGTTGAATAAGGCTAAGTGCCCATGATGCAGAAATGCTGCGGAGCGTTTCTTCATCTCCCTGGCAGAAAAAACGCATGCGGATTATACATGCGTTTTTTCTGCCAGATAGAAGCGTTTGTGAGGCGTTTTGAACATTCGATTTCGCATGCGGGTTGTCAAATGCTTTTCCAAGCGATTTTAGCATCTCTTGGAAAACTGCTTGACAACTTAGTCACAGTATATAAATCCATGCAACCTGCATGGATTATGTTGTGTGACCAAGTGACCAAGTTACGATGCTGCAAATGCAGCATCAATAGTAAAAAAAAAAAAAAAAAAAAAAAAAAAGAATAAAAATGTTGGAAAAAAACCCCAAAACATTATACTCACCTTCCGATGGCCCCCGGTCTCCTTCTCCGGTGCGTCCGGTGTCTTCTGTGGCTCGCGGTGGTGTGAAAGGACCTTCCATGACGTCATTTAGTCATGTGACAGGTCACGCGACCGCCGACGTCAGCGGTTGCGTGACCTGTCACATGACTAAATGAAGTCATGGAAGGTCCTTTGACACCTCCGCGAGCAGCCGAAGAGCCAGCAGTGCCACTGGGAGCAAACAGGGGTCCATCAGAAGGTAAGAATATGTTTTTTTTTATTTTATTCTTTTTTAACAACAGGTACTATGGTACCCGGGTCTGGAGCAGAGTCTCCTCTTCTCCAGACCCGGGTACCATCCGCGCATTGAATCACATAACATCCGCATGCATACTTGTATGCATGCGGATGTTATGCTGTTCAATGCAAGTCAATGGCGGTGATTTTGCCTCGATTCCGCAAAATTAATGGTAGTGCTGCGGATTTTTCCGCAATGATAATCCGCAGCGGAAATTCCCGCATCATGTGCACAGCACATGCGGATTATCATTGGGGACCATGGCACACAACTTAACATGCGTTTTTAATGCGTTTTCACGCCGGAAATGCAGCCGCGGAAACGCATTAAATCCGCATCGTGGGCACACAGCCTAACTGTTTGGGGTTGTGGGATAAGGAAGATACAAGGGTTGTGAATTAGACCTGTCTAACAGAGGTGAGGGCTGATTTGAATGCGAGTGTTGAATACGGAAATCTCCCTGAATCTGTAATCCGCTGTTATTTGTTGCCTTTGTTTTTGTGTTGTAATTAATGAAAACATTTTTAACATGTTTTTTTTAATTCATAGAACATTCTTTTGCAAAAGAAAACGACCTCACCCATACCTTATCATCTTACCTGAGGGAGAGTAAGTATATGTTAAAGCGCAAGGGAATCCACTGCCAATGTTTCCGATTGAATACTCAATAACACTGCTATTTTGAAACCATGCAATGGTATATACATTACATAGTACATGTGTATAATATAACTGATCCATAGGCTTCATGATCTGTGTCCCGCATGGCTTATAATGACATTATACAGCGCTGTCAGATGGTCTCAGAGCACTGCCACCATCTAGTGGTCATTAGCAGTATTGTTTCCCCTTCATCTTTTAGGTATGTTGGATTGATCAGCGACACAATACATTACTAATTCACTTCCTATACATGCCATTGTATTATTTCTGTTTAGCCTAAAGTTGCAATCAAAATTATTCAACTCCCCCATTGCAAATTTAATTTAATAGCAAAATGTATAAAATTTGTACTGTTTGTTCTAAACCTTTCCAATAAAAACAGTTTAAATATCTCAACACAACTAATATAACAAGAGGTTTCTGAAAATTCATCACAAAATGTCACTTTTACTGACCTCAGAATAATTCAGACCCTTCACGACAAGCGTCTTTAGTACTTAGGTGAGTGCTGTTTGGCTGTTATGACCGGTTGCAGGCATGATGCACAGCCAGATACCATCTTTTGCCAGATCCTGAGGAATCTTGGTCCATTCTTGATGGGCATTGGCCTCCAGTTCACTGATATCCTGGGTATTCCTACTGCAACCAATTTCTTCAAATTCCATCAAAGATTTTCTATGAGATTTAAGTCAGGCACTGCAGAAACTTCCATGACTTCTTCTGAAACCAACCCAGACTTTAACTTCTGCTTCTGATCGTCTTCCACTTTTCAGTTTCCTCAAAGAAAGCATGACATTTTCTCCTAGGAATTCTTGACACTTGATGGTATCCATCTTGCCCTCCACACACTGCAGGATCCAGTGCCACAGAAAGCAAAGCTGCTGCAGAGTATCACCGAGCCACTGGCACACTTCACTGTAGGCATCACTGTGCCACTATTGAGCAGGGTGTTCTTCATTCTTCCTCCTCCAGAAAAAACGCTGATCCATAGGCCCCAAAAGTTCCAGTTTCGTGTCATTGTTCCAGAGAACAGAATCCCAAAACCTCTGTGGCTTATTTAAATGGTTTTGAGCATATTGGAGATTACTTTTCTTGGGTCAGTAGAGATGGACATCTTGGAGTTCAAGCATAAAAACCTTCAGCATTTAGTATGCGCCTAACTTTGCATACTGAAACCTCAGTGACGGCTACCACCAAATCTTGATGCAGGTATTTTGCAGTCACTCCAATGTTTTTGATTACCGGCTTCCTCAGGAATCTGGTGGTAGCTTGTGATGGCTTCCTCCTTCAGCCATATCCAGGTAGTGTAGTGAATTTATTTAAAGAGGTTGGCCACTAGTTTTTTTCTATTGATGGCCTATCCATAGGATAGGCTATTAATATCTGATCTGTGAGGGTGTGATACCCGGCACCCCCCCACAATCAACGTCAACCAGAAGATGTGGGATTCTGCCAGAACACAGCAGCCCCATCATTTATACACTGCTCAAAAAAGTAAAGGGAACACTTAAACAACAGAATATAACTCCAAGTAAATCAAACTTCTGTGAAATCAAACTGTCCACGTAGGAAGCAACACTGATTTACAATCAATTTCACATGCTGTTGTGCAAATGGAATAGACAATAGATGGAAATTATTGGCAATTATCAAGACACCCTCAATAAAGGAGTGGTTCTGCACGTGGGGACCACAGACCACATCTCAGTACCAATGCTTTCTGGCTGATGTTTTGGTCACTTTTGAATGTTGGTTGTGCTTTCACACTCGTGGTAGCATGAGATGGACTCTACAACCCACAGAAGTTGCTCAGGTAGTGCAGCTCATCCAGGATGGCACATCAATGCGAGCTGTGGCAAGAAGGTTTGCTGTGTCTGTCAGCGTAGTGTCCAGAGGCTGGAGGCGCTACCAGGAGACAGGCCAGTACATCAGGAGACGTGGAGGGGGCCGTAGAAGGGCACCAACCCAGCAGCAGGACCGCTACCTCCGCCTTTGTCTAAGGAGGAACAGGAGGAGCACTGCCAGAGCCCTGCAAAATGACCTCCAGCAGGCCACAAATGTGCATGTGTCTGCACAAACGGTTAGAAACCGACTCCATGAGGGTGGCATGAGGGCCCGACGTCCACAGATGGGGGTTGTGCTCACAGCCCAACACCGTGCAGGACGCTTGGCATTTGCCACAGAACACCAGGATTGGCAAAGTCGCCACTGGCGCCCTGTTCTCTTCACAGATGAAAGCAGGTTCACACTGAGCACATGTGACAGACGTGACAGAGTCTGTAGACGCTGTGGAGAGCGATCTGCTGCCTGCAACATCCTTCAGCATGACCGGTTTGGCAGTGGGTCAGTAATAGTGTGGAGTGGCATTTCTTTGAAGGGCCGCACAGCCCTCCATGTGCTCGCCAGAGGTAGCCTGACTGCCATTAGGTACCGAGATGAGATCCTCAGACCCCCTGTGAGACCTTATGCTGGTGCGGTTGGCCCTGGGTTCCTCCTAATGCAGGACAATGCCAGACCTCATGTGGCTGGAGTGTGTCAGCAGTTCCTGCAAGATGAAGGCATTGAAGCTATGGACTGGCCCGTCCGTTCCCCAGACCTGAATCCGATTGAGCACATCTGGGACATCATGTCTCGCTCCATCCACCAACGTCACGTTGCACCACAGACTGTCCAGGAGTTGGCGGATGCTTTAGTCCAGGTCTGGGAGGAGATCCCACAAGAGACCATCCGCAACCTCATCAGGAGCATGCCCAGGCGTTGTAGGGAGGTCATACAGGCACGTGGAGGCCACACACAATACTGAGCATCATTTTGACTTGTTTTAAGGACATTACATCAAAGTTGGATCAGCCTGTAGTGTGTTTTTCCACTTTAATTTTGGGGGTGACTCCAAATCCAGGCCTCCATTGGTTATTAAATTTGATTTCCATTGATGATTTTTGTGTGATTTTGTTGTGAGCACATTCAACTTTGTACAGAACAAAGTATTCAATGAGAATATTTCATTCATTCAGATCTAGGATGTGTTATTTGAGTGTTCCATTTATTTTTTTGAGCAGTGTATATGAAGAACAAGGAGCCCCTGGACCACCATATACATAATTGACCAGAACTCAAAATATATATATATATGCACCTACAAAGCACCACAATGAGTCAAAAGGTCACAAGTTATCATTATAAATATAATTTTATTAGTAGCAAAAAGACACACAATTAAAATACACAGAAAGGACAATGCTACATAGCACCAGCCTAAGGATTTAGACCTTTCAATACATGACTAGAGGTGATTAGATGGACTCACAACTGAAAAAGGGGGCCAGCAGTAGTATAACATGGGTTAGAAAATGACAAATTGCTGTATTATAGCTGGTCAGTCCAAATGAGCTCAAACAGGTCCACCCGTAATACAACTGAACATGGGGGACCCACTAAGGATACATCCTTAATTCATATGCCCCCTGTGGGGTAGTCAAAGTAATAACAGGTAGAGTCTGTCCAGGCACTAACAGCTACTCCCCACATATAGTGCATTCAAAAATAATAATACATGATAGCCATATTAAATAGTCAGAAAAATCCTTATACAAGTTATAGAATGCACCCAATCAGGCTCAAAATGCCCGTGTCTTACCCATATTTCTTGTGGCTGGACCCTCGTGCCCCTTGAAAAAGGTGTCTTGTACACCGAAACGTGCGTAGGGGCACGAGGGTTCAGCCACAAGAAACATAAACATCCCATAAAACATCACAGTCAACAAACCCCTAGTCAGTCCAGGTATTTGATGTTTGATATCAAGTACACTTGATGCAGCTAATAATGCCCTTTATTAATCGAATTAGTTGTGCATGAGACAACATCTGCGTGTGCTATTATAAGGGATTCTATTCAGGGGGTTGACCAGTTCTGAGACTAGTAGTCATTTAAAGTGGGATTTTGTGTGAATTTGGAGAAACCACTTACTAGATTAGTTGTGTTGAGCTATTGAAATTATTCTTGATTGGATTATTGTAAATGGCATAAAGTTTGTACATTTTTCTAATAAACTGAATTTGCAATGGGAGTTGAATAACATTGATTTCAACTTTATACCATACAACGAAGAGTTGTAAAAGTCATCTGCTCTTTATTTTTCAGTTTGCCCCAAATGGTCAAAACTATCAAAAAATCACAAACAAAAGAAATCTGTCCTATTGCTGGTTGTCTGCAGCTCTGCTCTCCGCACTCTAGAACTAATTAAGTAAGTGTTAGATGATAATCGGTATCAACAAATGAGTTTTAATTTTTGACAGTGGGGGTAATTAGGGAAAAACTTTTATTATTCTTAATTAAGAAAATGGGTGGCATTAGAGCTGAATAAACAACTTGCATCAAGGCCCCTTTCATGCATTCTAGTGTTTCCGGTATTTTTCCGGTTCCTTGTCAGTGTGCCATCCGTGCGTACGTGTGTGACATCCTTGTGCTGTCCATATGACCCGTAAGGAATGAAATGCAGTATAGAATTTAAAGAGTGTTATGTGTTAAAGATGTAAAGATAGAGATGGATAGCGATGAGGAACTAGATAGATCGAAAGAAATATGTCAGTGAGATATATTATCAGTGCAGTGTGTGTATAGTTTTCTGTACTTGTATTTACCACAAAAATAAATAAAATGATATGGTGTCCCCCTTATTTTTAATAACCAGCTAAGGGAAAGCAGACAGCTGGTGTTATTATTCTGGGAAGGGGCCAATATCCATAAAGGTTCCCAGCCTATTAATAACAGCTAACAGCTGTCTGTGAAGCCTTTAATGGTTATTAAAAAGGGGGGACACAAAAAAAATTACGTGGGATCCCCCCTATTTTTAATAACAAGCAAATTCTACACAGACAGCTGCGGACTGATCTTAATAACCTGTGAAGGGGCCATGGCCCCCTCCCAGACTAATAACACCAGCTTTCAGCCGCCCCAGAAATGGCGCATCCATTAGATGCGTCAATTTTGGCACTTAGCCTCTGCTCTCCCCGATTGCCCTGGTGCGTTGGCAATGAGGGTAATGGTTTTGGGGTTGATGTCAGCTATGTAGTGTCCTCTGACATCAAGCCCAGGGGTTAGTAATGGAGAGGTGTCTATCAGACACCCCCATTGCTAACTCCATAGTCAAAACTAATAAACACGCAGAGAGAAAAGTCCTTTAATTGTAAAAATCACTCCCCGACAATTACCATCATTTATCCATGTATTACCATAAAAATAAAAGTAATCCTCACCTGTCCGCCGGAAATCCATAATAAGGAGACCCCCACGACGATCCCCGAATTCGGATGCTGTGATGAGCTGTGACATCAGTAACATGACCACTCGCCAAGGCAGCCGGAAGAAACTGAGAGTAGCATGAGAACGTGGCTGCAGTGATGAGCAGTAATTAAGGTTACAGCAGGTCACGAGTGGCAGTTCTCTGTGTGAGCCGGCCTGTGAACTGCGGTAACCTTACTGACATCAATTCTCTCAGAATTTCTCACGTTGCGAGCGGTGACGTCAGTAAGGTTACTGTGTAAAAAACCTGATATGTGCGCACCACCATTGAATATAATGGGTGTCCGTGTGTCCATATTTGCGGTCCTTTAAAAAATGGACCGCATACGACATAAAAAACGGACGTGTGAAGAAGGCCCAAGAAAGATGCACAGAGCCCGGGCTGGATCGTAGGAAGGTTACATGGGCATGTGTACTTGGTTCTCTAACACTTTGGGGATTTAGGGATTCCCTGCACCCACCTTGATCGCCATTTGATGAGTCTATCCAGCTGAAAAAATGTGGAGAGGAGGCCACACATTGGTATCACTGGAGGTTTTAAAGTCTAAGGGAGTTGCTGGCACAGATTTCTGTATAATTCCTATACACTTCAGTGGGGAGGGCCACGTTCATGCACCACTAGAAGGGATAAACAAATCGATTTATCAGAACCTGGTCCAGTGGCCACTGATAGAAGGAGGTTTGCAGGGCTCTTGTCTAGCCGCTATGGACTACTGACATGGCTGCTGGACCAGGGTCTTGTGAATTGTTTCGCTCATCTCTGAATGGTACCTCTCTTATATATGGCTCTGGTACAATTCTGGCCCCATAGATGGGTCTCCACCAATTTTTTTGTCCAGAGAATAGTTCACCCAGCTCTACAGTATTTTGCTAAAGTTTTAGACAGGTGTAAAAAAAAATGCTACCAAAAATAAATATATATATACCGTATATTTATTTTAATGAATTGTAATGTATTCTTACCCTTATTGCTGCAGACTGACAAATGCATTCAAAGGTGACACCAAGATAATGAAATTATTTGCAAAGCATCTCAAGGTATTGTTTTTTTGCAGTTCTTCTATATTGTAAAATATCGGCCGCTCTGTATGTGGAAGAAAGTTGACATGTTTTTCTAGTCTCGTACAAATCCTTAAACAAGAAAAAAAAATCCTTGTGCTCATTAAAATCTATTTAATGGGATTGTCCAGGACTTGTCCCTGTACCCCAACAATCAGCTGTTCTCTGCTCTGGAACACGGCAGGTCTGCACACTGTTTGGTGGCTGCTCCTGGGTGTTGCACCTTATCTCCTATTCCAGTGATAGGTCATCAATAAGTCCCCGACAACCCCTTTAAACCTTTTCATTTTTTTTCTCCCAATACTTATTTTTGTTAAAAATAAATAAGTAAAAAATGACAATGATCGAGGCTTAGGGTTAAGCGAGTATGTTCTGTCAGAGTATGCTCGGGCCGAGCTCCGAGTAGTTACAGCTGCTCGGTGATATGGTTGAATCGCTCCCGTGTGCATGGTTTGCGACTGTTTGACAGCTTTATTACATGCGAGGAATGTCTATTTCTTACACATTCATCACATGTATTAAAACTGTCAAACGGTTGCAAATCATGCACACGGGAGCGATTTAACCATATCACCGAGCAGCTGTAAATACTCGGAGCTCGGCCCGAGCATACTCGAAACAGAACATACTCGCTCAACACTATCGAGGATATAACCATTTACAAAACATCTGAAATAACCGCTGTGTTCTCAAACTCTCCCCATAGATTAAAGATCAAATAAAATGGTTGGAAAATAATGTCATTCATCTGGGAGTCGGAACGCCGGAGAGGATAAAAGCGCTCATAGAACAAGGTAAGAAGAGGGTTTTAATCCTGTGATAACATGTTCTCTAATCTGAGGGTGTATGGGGTGAGGGGGTCTGTAGGAATAGCTGTCCCCTGGTTGATCTAAAGTGTACGACCACTTAACATCTCTACTTGTTCTGTAATGAAATATCAATTGTTCTCTGGTATCAGCCATTTCTGGACAGAGGCTGCCTTTAGTGTTCTTCAAAAGGGATTACTGTAAGTATTTTCGTAAAATAGTGTGAGCATGGGCAAAGGTCTTTTATAACAGGGCTTCAAAGGTGGTGGTCTTCTGTTCGGGATTTGAAGAGTCTGTTCTTTAACTTTTTATTGTGATTCGTGTAAAAACAATTGAGTGAAAAAAAAACTTGAATATTTCCCTTTGTCCACTGTTCCCATGTTCAGTATAGTGCCTCACTATAGTGCCTGGGGTATAGTCTGGTCTTTTCTGTAGTAACATATGGATGCGAAACCTGGACGATAAAGAAACAAGACAGTAGAACAATCAACGCCTTCGAAATGTGGTGCTGGAGAAGGATGTTATCAATACCATGGATAGCAAGAAGAACAAAAAAGTCAATTTTGTAACAAATCAAGTCAGACATGTCACTGGAAGCAAGGATCACCAAGCTACGACTTGCCTACCTTGGACACAACATACAAAGAGAGCAGTCACTTGAGAAGTACATCATGGTCAAAAGAATAGAAGGAACAAGGCGAAGAGGAAGACCAGCAACCCGATGGCTTGATACAATCAAGATAACGGTGGAGAAGACCCTGGTGGACCTATGTAGGCTGCACAAGATTGATCTTCCTAAAGAGTGTTCATCCATCAAGTCACCATGGCTCGAGATCAAGCTGAAGGCTGTTAATAATAATAATAATAATAATAATAATAAATATAATAGTGCCTCATGTGATCCATTAGTCAGGTGGTAACGTGCCTGTCCTTTTTCTTATAGATGGGCTCAGCTTGCAGTCCTTAAAATACCTTGTTTTAGATTGGAACTGGAGGGACAAGAAGCAGCGGAGGATGGTGGATATACCTGAGGTAATTAGGCCTTTTGCTTATTTGTATTGCGCCCCCTATAGCTTATTTCATGCACTGTTGACACACCCGTCACGGCCCACATGGCAGTCTAATTCCCGTGTATTAGGCACATTTTCATAGTTTGCTTTCTTATAATGAGCAGACGAGCACAGGGACAATATAAAATCTCTGTTCAGGTTGTGTCTGGGGCAGGTTCACATCTGGTTCCTGTCCCTAATAGGGCTTACAATCTAAATCCCTATCCAAAACACGTACTATGGCATATTACATAGGAGGCTAACTTAGGGTATGTGCACACAACATTTCAATTCCGATGGTGAAACCGCTGACTGATTCCTAGGCGAAACCTCTTTAGGAAACCGCTGGTGGTCTTTTTCCTGATGCTGCTTCGCTGGTGGTTCTGTCATAGTTTTTTGGGCGGCTCTGCTTTTTTGGCGGCTCTTTTTCCCCTATGCTTTCAACTACAAAGAGTTTGAGCCACCCAAGCAATGAACATGTTACTACTTTTAACCATTTCACGGTTTCCAAATCCAGAAGTGGATAAAAGTAGGAACAAGACTGAACATTTGCACAGCATTGTATTTTTTTCATTGCTGGGCATCATGTTAATTTTTTTTGGCAGTTTTGTAGCTCTTCTTCATTTAGATGTCAGGCGTAATATGCCTGAAAAAGAGGTGATGTGCACATACCCATTAGGGGCTATCCAGCTTCTCTCACTTCTGCATTGGGGAGGCGCTGCTGTGGGGGCGTCTGTCAGCCGCTGGCTAGGTATCGTGTACACCCAGCTGGTATTATGCACCCATCTGATTCTAATTAATAAGACAGAAGATCGATACCTATCGGGCAATTACCTCAGGACCTGGCAATCAGCCAAAAGTCAAAACACGATGAGCTTTTGGTGAGTTTTTTGATGTAGCAGGTTTTTGCTGTGTCAAAAACGCAGCGTCTTACAGTTCCAGAAAAGTGGATGGATTTATAGAGCTCTCATGCCCACTGTACTTTTATTTTATGCAGCATACATTAACCTGCGGTGCGTGTTTCACATCTGCAACATGTCAATTTCTCTTGTGGTTACGCTGAGTTTTATTTGCAGATTTTTCCTATAGACTTGCACTCGATGCGGAAAATGTGCAGACAAAAAATGCACATGCACGCGGTGGAGACCCATCAAAAACGCATGTAATCTGCACCTAAGTATATTAGTAAAGTTTTGTCAATGCAAAATAACAGAAAGTATCAAAAACAGCTTTATTTATAGAAAGACATACCAAAAAGAGTCAAAAATGCGATAGCATGTTAAAAAAAAAACGTGCACAAAAACGCAATGAAAAGCCGGAAGTAACTTAATTGAAATAATATGTGCAGAAATTCTGCAGTGTCAAAAGCTCATCGTGGGAACGTAGCCCTACAGCACCTCTCGATATCGAAGTGAGTATGAATGATAACACCTTTCACCTATTGCTGTTTTTTTGTGTGTGGGGGGAACCCAGGACCCCAATGCTGCAAGGTAGCAACACCTACCACTTGGTTCCTCTTTTTGCTTTGTATACCTGCAGTGGTTCTGTTTTGTATAACGTAGGTTTCTATGCAGCACAGACACTTTATCTATTTAGGGCCCGATCAAATAGTAGGTATACACATTTATATACAGACCATTGATAGCCCCTTCTCAGCTTCCTATGAAGGTTTCAGTCTGCAATCATGTCTTAGAAAGTGAGGCTCCATATTCCAGGACAGCATAAGTAAAGTAACAGGTAAAGGGGTGATCTTGTCTATGATTGATGGGTGTCATGCAAGGTGTGTAAAAGACTGAGTGCAACACAAAGGGAAGGGGGAAGTGGAGCCCAGACTCTAGGGAAAGGGGGGAGTGGAGACCTCCTAGGCTGATCTGATATTACCCTGTCTGCACTAACATCCCTGTATTGGTTCCTCACCAATCGCCACACACGAACCTAAACCCTATATTTCCCTAGTGCTTGGCCCAGGATAGGGAAAGGGGGATGAGCGCTAGTCAATCCCCACTGACAACTAAAGACAACTAGGGAAAGAGACACGGTGAAAGTAGCTTAGCTTTAGCCGACTTCAGAGAGAGAACTCCAAGCATCCTTCTAGCAGCACAGAGAAAGATAGAAGACAGAGAGCTCCATGCATTAACAAGGAAACGTGAGCATGACCGGCCCCTTCCTGCTGCAAAGTGAAACTATTTAAACACCTAGGCCAGGGTGTCAATTAGCAGGAAGGAGGTAACCGATGGGTCCTAGAGTTAAACAGCTAAGAAGGTATCTGTAATGCCAAACAAAGAGATCTTTTGCAACCAACTGCAGGGTGACTGTATGTCACATCTGACACACCTGTGACCATGGGGTTACAGAAGTCGCATCATGACTGTTGAAAAATTCTGCAACGTCTTCTCTTCCAACTTTGCATTGTGCTGCATTTCTGTTTTTACTACTGGAAGTTTAGGAATAAATCGAAAACTTGGCTTTATTATTCCCCTTGTTATTTAACCATGCCCCTACACACAGTCTAATGAGTATTAACAGTGCCATTGTCTATGTGACATGTATGAAATTGAGGTTATGTAATGGATACCTATACCTTGCAGGTAAAGAAGTCGATGGTTGAACTCCTGGAGTCAGGTCTGATAGCCGCGTGCAGAGATGGATCTGTGAAAATTGGATTATTTTAACTCCTGTGTTATGTGCAGTTGCTGAGCTTTTAATCTGGAATATTTGTGTTTTTGTTGCTGGTGAATTTTTTGTATCTTTCGATTCACCCTGTGCATGATTAATAAAAGCTGTCTGGTTTTCATTGTGTCTTGAATTTTAAAACAATCAGTTATTAGAGGGTCCATAATATCTGCATGTTCATAAACGTCACCTAAATAAAAGTTACAATGCACTATTTAAATGGATTGGCCACTTTCTGGCCCTAACTATTGGGTACTGACTAGAGATGAGCGGTGTTCGACTAGAACTGTTCGCCAATCTCAAATTCGAGCTGTTTTGGGCGGTGTTCGAGTTGTTCGACGAACACGAACGATTTGCAAAAAATTCGGCTGTTCGAGGTTATGTTCGATAACTGTTAGTGCACCAAAAGCATGTCCTGCATGTCAGGCGCTATTTAGAGCAGTAATCATGCAGGGATTGTCTGCCACTCACTGTAATGCCACAGCCATGGTGCTTGTGGCATTACAGTGATTGCCCAAATCGATGGGAACAGTGCTCACAGTGAAACATGAAAAGCCGGCAATTCAGCAGCGGTATACGCCGGTACCCGACAATTTATAACAGAAAGAATAGAGAATCACACATAGATTAGATAGATAGAAACATGTCAGTCACATATATATGAAGTACAGTGACAGTGTTGCTTACTGTACTTGTCATTTAGTGTAAAGGATTTATTAAAAAAAATAATTGTGTTTTCATGCACTCTTTCTTTAAAAAAGCCGGCATTTCAGCGGCGGTACCCGACAATTTAGAATAGAAGGAATAGAGAATCACACATAGATTAGATAGATAGAAACATGTCAGTCACATATATATGAAGTACAGTGACAGTGTTGATTACTGTACTTGTCATTTAGTGTTAAAATAAAGGATTTATTTAAAAATAAAATTGGCGTGGGGTTCCCCGTAATTGTAGGCTCTAGCGGAGGTTAAGCAGACGGCTGGGGCAGATGTTTGAAGCCTGGGAAGGGGGTAATACCCACGGAGCTTCCCAGGCTACTAATATCAGCCCCCAGCTGAATACCTAGCCTTTACTAGCTATTAAAATGGGGGACCCCCCAAAAAAAATGACGTGGGGTCCCCCCTATTATAATAGCTAGCAAAGGCTAGGCAGACAGCTGGGGGCTGATATTAATAGCCCAGGAAGGGTGCCATGAATATTGGCCCCCTCCCAGGCTAGAAACACCAGCCGTCAGCCGCCCCAGAAATGGCGCATCCATAGGATGCGCCAATTCTGGCACTTAGCCTCGCTCTTCCCACTGCCCTGTAGCGGTGACAGTGGGGTAATAGGGCTGGGGTTGATGTCAGCTTATAATGCCAGCTGACCTCAAGCCAAGGTTAGTAATGGAGAGGCGTCTATAAGACACCCCCATTACTAACCCCATAGTCAAAGTTAAAAAAAAAAACACAAACACCCAGAATAACGTCCTTTAATTGAAATAAACACACAATTCTTTATTGTTCTAAATTAAACCATACTTACCATCACGCCCATTCCAGCTGAAGCCAATGTCTTCTGCAATAAAAATAAAATAATAAAGCAACATCATCCTTACCTTTCCATGGTTCCCACGATGGCTTCAGCTCTGCTACATTCACATAACAGGCTGGATCGCAGCAGAACGCTGCCATCCAGCTTGCCATGCCGCACACACTGAGAAGCGCAGGCATGCTTGCGCTCCTCAGTGTCTCACTGTGACGGCATAAAGATGAGCCGAGTTCATGTCCAATGAACTCTGCTCACCTCAGGCACGTCACTGACAGCGTGGGAAAATTCTCCTGCACTCAGCGCTTCAGCGTGAGAATTCTCCCATGCTATCAGTGACGTGCATGAGGTGAGCTGAGATCATTGGACATGAACTCACCTCATGCACGTCACTGACAGCGTGGGAAAATTCTCACGCTGAAGCGCTGAGTGCAGGAGAATTTTCCCACGCTGTCAGTGACGTGCATGAAGTGAGCTGAGTTCATTGGACATGAGCTCACCTCATGCACGTCACTGACAGCGTGGGAAAATTCTCACGCTGAAGCGCTGAGTGCAGGAGAATTTTCCCACGCTGTCAGTGACGTGCATGAAGTGAGCTGAGTTCATTGGACATGAGCTCACCTCATGCACGTCACTGACAGCGTGGGAAAATTCTCACGCTGAAGCGCTGAGTGCAGGAGAATTTTCCCACGCTGTCAGTGACGTGCATGAGGTGAGCTGAGTTCATTGGACATGACCTCGGCTCATCTGGATGCCGTCACAGCCTGACACTGAGGAGCGCAAGCATGCCTGCGCTTCTCAGTGTCTGCGGGATGACAGGCTGGATGGAAGCTTTCTGCTGCTATCCAGCCTGTCATCTCGATGTAGCAGAGCTGGAGCTGTCCTGTGAACCATCGAAAGGTAAGGATGATGTTGCTTAATTATTTTTCTTTTATTGCAGGAGATCGTTGGCTTCAGCTTGAATGGGCGTGATGGTAAGTATGGTTTAATTTAGAACAATAAAGAATTGTGTGTTTATTTCAATTAAAGGACTTAATTCTGGGTGTTGTGTTTTTTTTAAATACTTTACTAGAAATTCATGGCGGTCATGTCTAATATTGGCGTGACCCCATGAATTTTGGGCTTAGGGCCAGCTGATAATGCCAAGCTGGCCCTAACCCCTTTATTACCCAGTGAGCCACCGCACCAGGGCCCTGGATGAGTTGGGTACAGCGCCAGAAGATGGCGCTTCTATGAACGCGCCATTTTCCGGGGTGTCTGCGGACTGCAATTTGCAGCGGGGGGGGGGGGGGGCAAAAAGCTTGGGCCTCCCTGCGCTGCGGATTCCAGCCCCAGCTGCCTAGTTGTACCTGGCTGGACACAAAAATAGGGCGAAGCCCCACGTATTTTTTTTTTAATTATTTCATGAAATTCATGAAATAATTAAGAAAAAAAGGGCTTCCCTATATTGTTGTGTCCAACCAGGTACAAATAGGCAGCTGGTGGTTGGGGGCAGCCCGTTCCTGCCTGCTGTACCTGGCTGTACAGAAAGCTGTCATCCAGCCTGTCATCCCGCAGACACTGAGAAGCGCAGGTATGCTTGCGCTCCTCAGTGTCAGGCTGTGACTGCATCCAATATTAGACATGACCGCCATGAATTTCTAGTAAAGTATTTAAAAAAAAAACACAACACCCAGAATAAAGTCCTTTAATTGAAATAAACACACAATTCTTTATTGTTCTAAATTAAACCATACTTACAATCACGCCCATTCCAGCTGAAGCCAACGATCTCCTGCAATAAAAGTAAAATAATAAAGCAACATCATCCTTACCTTTCCATGGTTCCCAGGACAGCTCCAGCTCTGCTACATCGAGATGACAGGCTGGATCGCAGCAGAAAGCTGCCATCCAGCCTGTCATCCCGCAAACACTGAGAAGCGCAGGCATGCTTGCGCTCCTCAGTGTCTTGCTGTGACGGCATCCAGTTGAGCCGAGGTCATGTCCAATGAACTCAGCTCACCTCATGCACGTCACTGACAGCGTGGGAAAATTCTCCTGCGCTCAGCGCTTCAGCAGGAGAGTTCTCTCACGCTCACCGCATGCGCCGGAGAATTCTCCCACGCTGTCAGTGACGTGCATGAGGTGAGCTGAGTTCATTGTCGGCTCATCTGGATGCCGTCACAGCCAGACACTGAGGAGCGCAAGCATGCCTGATCTTCTCAGTGTCTGCGGGATGACAGGCTGGATGGCAGCTTTCTGCTGCGGTCCAGCCTGTCATCTCGATGTAGCAGAGCTGGAGCTGTCCTGGGAACCATCGAAAGGTAAGGATGATGTTGCTTTATTATTTTTCTTTTATTGCAGGAGATCGTTGGCTTCAGCTTGAATGGGCGTGATGGTAAGTATGGTTTAATTTAGAACAATAAAGAATTGTGTGTTTATTTCAATTAAAGGACTTTATTCTGGGTGTTTGTGTTTTTTTTTTAACTTTGACTATGGGGTTAGTAATGGGGGTGTCTTATAGACGCCTCTCCATTACTAACCTTGGCTTGAGGTCAGCTGGCATTATAAGCTGACATCAACCCCAGCCCTATTACCCCACTGCCACCGCTACAGGGCAGTGGGAAGAGCGAGGCTAAGTGCCAGAATTGGCGCATCCTATGGATGTGCCATTTCTGGGACGGCTGACGGCTGGTGTTTCTAGCCTGGGAGGGGACCAATATTCATGGCACCCTTCCTGGGCTATTAATATCAGCCCCCAGCTGTCTGCCTAGCCTTTGCAAGCTATTAAAATAGGGGGGACCCCATGTCATTTTTTTGGGGGGATCCCCCATTTTAATAGCAAAGGCTAGGTATTCAGCTGGGGGCTGATATTAGTAGCCTGGGAAGCTCCGTGGGTATTACCCCCTTCCCAGGCTTCAAACATCTGCCCCAGCCGTCTGCTTAACCTCCGCTAGAGCCTAAAATTACGGGGAACCCCACGCCCAATTTTTTTTTTTAATAAATCCTTTATTTTAACACTAAATGACAAGTACAGTAATCAACACTATCACTGTACTTCTTATATATGTGACTGACATGTTTCTATCTATCTAATCTATGTGTGATGCTCTATTCTTTCTGTTATAAATTGTCGGGTACCGCTGCTGAATTGCCGGCCGGCTTTTTTAAAGAAACGGTGCATGAAAACACTAATATTTTTTTTTAATAAATCCTTTACACTAAATGACAAGTACAGTAACCAACACTGTCACTGTACTTCTTATATATGTGACTGACATGTTTCTATCTAATCTATGTGTGATGCTCTATTCCTTCTTGTCTAAATTGTCGGGTACCGGTGTATGCCGCTGCTGAATTGCCGGCCGGCTTTTTTAAAGAGAGCGTCTTCTGAGCAGTTTGTCAGCTTTTGGACACCTTTGAAGGTGTTTTCTATGTGTTTTTGTTTGCCTGCCATTGGTTTTAACGGTGTTCGACGAACAGTTCCTCGAACATCCCAGTGTTCGACGAACCGAACCCGAACACTACGGGGGTGGCTCAACACTAGTACTGACATCACCAATCATAAATATCCCATTTGCTTACCCCTTTTTATGTTTCATTGCTTCCTGCACTGGATGATGGCAGTGTCCCCATCCATAGGACTCATGGTGGCAGCTTTCTCTTGATTTACCTGACTGCTTCTCTTGCTCCATCTTCCTTTGTGTAGGCACCAAAAGCCTTTGATGCAGATGCAGGCAGTAGAATCTCTTGCATTTGCACATGTTCTGAACACAAAATTGTTTAGGCCATTTTATGAGTTTGTTCACAAATTGGCCACCACCATTAAAAGTTGACTGTCAGCAGAAAATTACTGTTCCATAGAAGCACAGGCTCTTGGTGTACCCTTGGTGTGGCCAACTGAGTGCATCTTGCCTTCTACTTGTTTCCCATCTATCCCTGCCCTTATTTGGCTTATAGAAAGTCATAGATGTCAATCATGAATGAGGGGAGTGGAGGTAGATGGAAAGCAAAAAGGTGGTAAGGTGCATTGAACTGTTTAATCACTCCAGGGGTGCACCTAGTGCCTGTGCTTTGTTTGACCAGTCATTTTGTGTTGAGCTACTGTCTTTGGGCTTGTGCACAAGACTGATTTTCTCGGATGAGTGCGATACATGGTTTTCATGAATAGCACTTGTACTTATGATATTCTATAGGGCTGTGCACATATCTGATTTTTTCCTCAGACCGAGTTCAGAGGCATGTCCGATTTTGATCCAAGGGTCAAATCAAAATTGGCAATGCAAGTCTATGGATCCCTGGAAAAATTCGGGCCGCACTCTGATGACATCCGATTGTGGTACGATTTATACGGGCGGACAGAATTTTGCCCCCCCATGTCCGAGAAAAACGAATGCAACTATGATCAAAGAGTAATTGGACTGTGTTTCTCAGATCTGGAGAAAATGGTCTTGTGACCCTACCCTTTAAATGATTGGGGTTGAGCTGCAAAACCAGACATGGACCTTGGACAGGAGGAGAACAGACATCTTACTATTTTCATATAGCCCCTTTAAATGGAATGTAAGCACAATTTTAAATATGATATCCAGGTCTGGAGATATGAAGAAGGTCAGGACCTACAATAGTCTGGAAAAACCTGACAAACTTGGCTGAGATCATGACAGATACTTGGTGTTCTTCTGTATAGTTATTTATGACTACAGCTTCATTTAGTGTTGAGATTCTGGTGGTTAGCTCTGAAACCTGGAGAATTCCCAGGTCTTCACTTGTGGAATAGTAGAAAGTCTGTAAAAATAAAGCAAAGCTTGGTGCACGTCAGAAATAACCGCCATGAGAGAGAGTGATGGCGGAGAAGCCGAGTAACCACAGATATAAACTTAATGATTTGGTGAAGAAGCTGTCAGAAAAGAATCTCCTTGCAATGACAGGCATCTCCAGGCAAAACCCTAAAGAATTTCCCATTATCACCACATTACTTGTAAAAAATAAACGGAAGGAGATGTGATCAGCAATAAATGAAAGGCCGTAAAACATGACTGAGTGTGTCTGAGTGACGTACCACACTTTACTGTATGTTTAATCAATAGGAGGTTTATTGAGACATGGTGAAGACCACCCAGTGATTGTTGACCCCAGTGTCGATGAATCACACACAGGCAATCAATCTACAGATGAATTTGCTATTAAAAACATCATTTATGTTTCAGAATAATGTACTCCTCTGTATATTATTCTTCTGACTAGCTATAGACATAGTATAGTAATTGGCACCAAGTAACAGCAATAATAAACCATCACCTATGCATAATTAGACTCAAGGCCATGTTCAGACATTCATTACTATACATTATGCTAGCACATTAAAACCACATTCATTCATAGACAGTAGTATGCACCTATTAGGCCCCTCAGTATACACTTATTAGGCCCATCAGTATGCACCTATTAGGCGCCTCATTGTGCACCTATTAAGTGCATAATGAGGGGCCTAATAGGAGCACACTGAAGGGCCTAATAAGTGCATACTGAGGGGCCTATTAGGCCCCTCAGTGTGCACCTATTAGACCTCTCAGTGTGCACCTATTAGGCCCCTCCGTGTGCACCTATTAGGCCCCTCAGTGTGCACCTATTAGGCCTCTCAGTGTGCACCTATTAGGCCCCTCAGTGTGCACCTATTAGACCTCTCAGTGTGCACCTATTAGGCCCCCTCAGTGTGCACCTATTAGGCCCCTCAGCTGCCTCTGATGTAAGTATCTATACAGCTCTGGAAAAAATTAGGAGACCACTGCAAAATTTTCATTTTCTCTGATTTTTCCCTTTATAGGTATATTTTTGAGTAAAATGTACATTGTTGTTTTAGTCCGAAATTCAAAGCTAAAAATTTTGTATTTATTTGCAGCAAATGATAAAGCGTCAAAATACTAAAAAAAAAACAGTGCTTTCCGACCCTAAATTACTCATATTTTATCTGTGAAATCAATATTTGGTGAACTAACCATGATTTTTAATCACAGCTTTCATGCATCTTGGCTGCTTTCCACCAGTCTTTCCATGCTTTCCAATAGAAAACTGTTCAGTGGTCTCTTAATTTTTGCCAGAGCTGTACACTGTTTAAAATTCTGCGCCGTTGCAGTCCTAGCCGCGGGCGGAGATCTCAATCTGAGCATGCGCCAACACTGGTGCCCTTTTTGTCTCGGGTGTGTTGCCACGAAGATCGTCACGAGTACACAGCCTGACTTCTCGCAGCTGACTTGTTGGTGCTTTGTGTTTCTCGGCAGTGAGGGAGTTAATTCTCTCTCTCTCTCTGGGCTAGATGAGGTCCAGCCTCGCCCAGCTGCAATCAATACTTCTGTAGTGAGACTCCTTCATATACCTGCTGGTCTGTCTGGGAGGTGTCGGTGAAAGCATTTCATTCAGACTGACAGAGCGGATCGTGGTGTTTGGAGTTGTTGAGATAAGTGTACTTGGAAGTGTTTTTTCCCTTTCCTCGCTTTATCATTTATCTCCTTTCCCTTTGGTTTTCCCTCTGTTGTAGTTGAGAAGTTGTTTGTATGCAAGGTGGTTTTGGTTTTTCCCTTGTACTGTCTCGTTCGTCTAAATACTGTGTTTGGGCATATTATTTCTTGTTCCCTTTGGTTGTGATCGGGGTCCTTCTCAGGACTAGATTACTGAGGTGCAGGGATCTTCAGGAGGTAGGGGTTACGCTGGCGGCCTGGACCTCTGTACCTTTAACAGTACCTCCAGGTTGAGGGATTAGTCAGGGCCCCAGCTTAGGGTCAGCTTAGGCCCCCTACCTCCAGTATACTGAGACAGCGTGACATTTTCACCGACCCACTTAGTTTTTCTCCAGCTACTATGGATCCAGTAGCCGGTCTAGCTCGGCAATTGCAGAGTTTGTCCATGGAGCTGGCGGACGTTAGGTCCAAGGTTTGGCATCCTCAGGAGCAAGCCGGACCAGAACCTAAAGTAGCGCTCCCTGATAGGTTCACTGGGGGGCGGGACAAGTTTTTTGTTTTCCGGGAGGCATGTAAATTGTACTTTCGGCTGCGGCCTCGGTCATCGGGGAGTGAGGAACAAAGGGTGGGAATTGTCATCTCGCTCCTACAAGGGGACCCACAATCTTGGGCGTTCTCTCTTCCCCCGGGTTCCCCGGCTCTCCAGACAGTGGATAGGTTTTTCGCTGCCCTGGGACTCGTATATGATGACCCAGATCGGATCTCCTTTGCTGAGTCTAAGTTACGTAGGATCCAGCAGGGAGATCGTCCGGCGGAGGAATTCTGTTCGGAGTTCCGTAGGTGGGCCACGGACACCCAGTGGAATGACCCGGCTCTTAGGAGCCAGTTTTGTCATGGTTTATCCGACAAATTACAGGATGTGTTGGCACAGTATGACTCTCCCGTGTCTCTGGAAGCCGCTATGGCCCTCGCTATTCGCGTGGACAGACGGCTTCGGGAGAGGTGTGGGATAACTCTACCCCCTGTGATGACTCCACCTCCTACAAGGTCCCCTCATATGGTGGTTCCCCTGGTCAGTCCAGAGGAGCCTATGCAATTAGGAGGGACATCATTTCGGGGGAGGGGACCGGTGGTGCGCCATAAGGCAGGAAGGTGTTTCTTCTGTGGGAGAAAGGGACATTTTATTGGGGGGTGTCCATCCCGTCCCTTGCAGAGTGAAGAGTCGTCGGAAAACTGTTGATCCCAGGTTGTGTGGTGGACGGCAATCTGGGAGTAGGTATTTCGTCCCTAGGTTCGTCTCAGTTTCTCGTACCGGCGGAGGTGGTGGTGGGTACGAGAACTGAGAGGATATCTGTTCTTCTGGATAGTGGGGCCGGGGCTAATCTGGTTGATGCTCGGTTTGCCCGGGTTCAAGGTATGCGGTTGAGTGAGTTGGCTAAACCCATCCCCATATTCTCGATCGATGCCAGGCCTCTCGGGCAGGGAAGTTTTTTGCAAGTTGTGCATGACGTAAAACTTCAAGTGGGGGCAATACATAAAGAACTGTTGTCTTGCTACGTGTTGGAGGGTCTTCCCACTCCTATTGTGTTGGGCCTTCCTTGGTTAGCTAAGCATAACCCGGTTATTAATTGGCAAACCAGGGAGATAAGCCAATGGAGTAAATTCTGTAATAAAAACTGCATGAACACGGTCATTGGTGCGGTTACTCCTTGGGTCTTACCTCCATTTCTGGCGGACTTTGAGGATGTATTCTCGGAGAAAGGGTGTCAGGAACTACCTCCTCATCGCGTGTATGACTGTTCTGTAAAACTGCTCCCAGAGGCCAAGTTACCTAAAGCTAGGTTGTATAACCTTTCTGGTCCTGAGAGGCAGGCCATGAAGGATTATATCTCAGAAAGTCTGGCTAAGGGGCATATTAGACCTTCATCTTCACCAGTGGCTGCGGGGTTCTTCTTTGTTAAGAAGAAAGATGGAGGCCTACGCCCTTGCCTGGATTTCCGTGAACTTAATCGGATTACGGTCCGAGATCCGTATCCGCTCCCACTTATTCCCGATCTCTTTAATCAGATCGTGGGCGCCAAATGGTTTTCTAAGTTGGATCTCAGGGGGGCGTACAATCTGATTAGGATGAAGGAGGGGGATGAGTGGAAGACGGCGTTTAACACTCCGGAGGGGCATTATGAGAACCTTGTCATGCCATTCTGTCTGACTAATGCCCCGGCGGTTTTCCAACACTTTGTTAATGACATTTTTCGCCGCTTGGTGGGACAGTTTGTTGTCATATATCTGGATGATATCCTAATTTACTCGCCGGATCTGGTGTCTCATCAGGAGCACGTTAGGCAGGTGTTACAGATCTTGCGGGATAATAAACTGTATGCCAAGTGGGAAAAGTGTGTGTTCGCCGTACAGGAACTCCAGTTTTTAGGCTTCCTGGTTTCAGCGTCCGGTTTTCGTATGGACCCTGGGAAAGTGCGGGCAGTTCTTGAGTGGGATCGGCCAGAGAATCTTAAGGCACTACAACGTTTCCTGGGGTTTGCTAATTATTACCGAAAGTTCATTCGTAATTTCTCGTCCATGGTTAAGCCTCTCACTGACATGACTAAAAAGGGGACGGATTTTTCTAAGTGGTCTGACAAGGCTTGTCAAGCATTCTCCTCTTTGAAAAAATGCTTTGCCTCGGCGCCCATACTCATTCAACCTGATGCGTCTCAGCCATTCATTGTAGAGGTAGACGCTTCCGAGGTAGGGGTGGGAGCAGTATTGTCACAAGGTTCGTCCCCTGGTAAGTGGCATCCGTGCGCCTTTTTCTCTAAAAAATTGTCGTCCGCTGAGAGGAATTACGATGTCGGCAATAGGGAACTCTTGGCCATTAAGTTAGCTTTTGAGGAGTGGCGCCATTTTCTGGAGGGGGCAGTTCATCCGGTCACCGTCATCACCGATCACAAGAACCTGCTATATCTGGAGTCCGCGAAACGTCTGAATCCCAGACAAGCTAGGTGGTCATTGTTTTTTACCAGGTTTAATTTTGTCGTTACATATCGTCCTGGGTCAAAAAATGTAAAGGCGGATGCCTTATCTCGTAGTTTCCCGGGGGCCGGGAATACGGACGACCCGATTCCTATCCTTCAGGAGGGGGTGGTGGTTTCGGCAGTATGCTCTGAGCTGGAGGAGGAGGTATTGGAGGCTCAGGGGGACGCCCCTGTTGGACCTCCGGGGAGACTGTTTGTTCCAGATCAGTTGCGACAAAAGGTGATCGAGGCACACCATAACTCAGTTTTTGCAGGACACCCGGGGAGTAAAGCAACTGTGGATCTCCTCTCGCGTCGGTTTTGGTGGCCTAATTTACATAAGGAGGTGGTAACTTTTGTCGCGTCCTGTGGGGTTTGTGCGCGCTCTAAGACCTCACATACCCGTCCGTCTGGGGCCCTCTTACCTTTGAAGATCCCGGAGCGTCCTTGGACTCATCTGTCTATGGACTTTATTACGGACCTCCCTCCGTCTTCGGGTAAAACGGTCATACTCGTTGTAGTGGACAGGTTCAGCAAGATGGCACATTTTATCGCTCTTCCGGCTCTCCCTAATGCTAAAACTCTTGCGCAGGTGTTCATTGGGGAGATTGTGAGGCTTCACGGGGTACCCTCCGAGGTGGTGTCTGATCGGGGGTCTCAGTTTGTGTCTAAGTTCTGGAAGGCGTTTTGTGCACGGCGGGGGATGCAGTTGTCATTCTCATCGGCTTTTCATCCTCAGACCAATGGTCAGACGGAACGTATGAACCAGAGCTTGGAGACATATCTCCGGTGTTTTGTGTCAGAGAACCAGGAGGACTGGGCTTCTTTCTTACCTCTGGCAGAGTTTGCTCTTAATAATAGGCGGAGCGAGTCCACTGGTAAGTCCCCGTTTTTTGGGGCATATGGTTTTCACCCCCAGTTTTGTACTTTCAGTGGGGGGGGCTCTTCGGGGGTTCCTGAGGAGGAACGATTTTCCTCATCACTCGCTTCAGTATGGAGAGGGGTGCTGAAGAATCTGAATACTATGGGGAACCGATACAAACGTATGGCTGATAGGAGGAGAGTGTCAGGTCCGGACCTAAGTGTGAACGATCGGGTATGGTTGTCTACCAGGAATATAAAACTTAAGGTTCCCTCCTGGAAACTGGGTCCCAGGTTCATCGGGCCGTACAGAATCAGTTCTATTATTAATCCGGTGGCATTCCGTCTTGACCTCCCCCCTACGTTTAAAATTCACAACGTGTTTCACAGATCATTGCTTAAGAGGTATGTGGCGCCGGTGGTACCGTCACTTTTACCTCCCCCTCCAGTGGTTGTCAATGGTAACTTGGAGTTCCAGGTATCGAGGGTCATTGATTCACGCTTTAATCGCCGGTCCCTTCAGTACTTGGTTCATTGGAAGGGGTATGGTCCTGAGGAGAGGATGTGGGTTCCTGCGTCGGATATTAACGCAGACCGATTAGTTCGGGCCTTCCACACGACTCACCCGGATAAACCTGGCCCTGAGGGTCCGGAGGCCCCTCGTAGAAGGGGGGGTACTGTCACGGGTGTGTTGCCACGAAGATCGTCACGAGTACACAGCCTGACTTCTCGCAGCTGACTTGTTGGTGCTTTGTGTTTCTCGGCAGTGAGGGAGTTAATTCTCTCTCTCTCTCTGGGCTAGATGAGGTCCAGCCTCGCCCAGCTGCAATCAATACTTCTGTAGTGAGACTCCTTCATATACCTGCTGGTCTGTCTGGGAGGTGTCGGTGAAAGCATTTCATTCAGACTGACAGAGCGGATCGTGGTGTTTGGAGTTGTTGAGATAAGTGTACTTGGAAGTGTTTTTTCCCTTTCCTCGCTTTATCATTTATCTCCTTTCCCTTTGGTTTTCCCTCTGTTGTAGTTGAGAAGTTGTTTGTATGCAAGGTGGTTTTGGTTTTTCCCTTGTACTGTCTCGTTCGTCTAAATACTGTGTTTGGGCATATTATTTCTTGTTCCCTTTGGTTGTGATCGGGGTCCTTCTCAGGACTAGATTACTGAGGTGCAGGGATCTTCAGGAGGTAGGGGTTACGCTGGCGGCCTGGACCTCTGTACCTTTAACAGTACCTCCAGGTTGAGGGATTAGTCAGGGCCCCAGCTTAGGGTCAGCTTAGGCCCCCTACCTCCAGTATACTGAGACAGCGTGACACTTTTCTGCTGAAGCCTGCAACCAGATTGACCTGTTATATATTACCTGCTTAGTCCAGAACGTGTTCTGTCAGTTCAAGGTAAAAAACATATATGTGAATTAGATAGCACAAATAGAAAATTGACATACATCTGCGGGAAAATAGAATGGCAGACCATTCGGAAGAAATATGTGCCCAAAGAAGAAAAACCGAACATGTGGTGATTGAAAACATCGGAACCAAAGTATTGGAATAAAAACCCTTTATTAACAAACAATGGTTAAATGGTGGCGCTATAAAAAACAGGTGCACACAGAGTAATAAAAACCGTATTAAAATACATATATGAATACATACAATTGCTTCTCAGTAAATTAGAATATCATCAAAAAGTTAATTTATTTCAGTTCTTCAATACAAAAAGTGAAACTGATATATTATATAGAGTCGTTACAAACAGAATGATCTATTTCAAGTGTTTATTTCTGTTAATGTTAATGATTATGAAATGAAAACACAAAAGTCATTATCTCAGTAAATTAGAATACTTTATAACAACAGTTTGAAAAATGTTTTTAAAATCCGAAATGTTGGCCTACTGAAATGTATGTTCAGTAAATGCACTCAATACTTGGTCGGGGCTCCTTTTGCATCAATTACTGCATCAATGTAGCACTGCTGAGGTGTTATGGAAGCCCGGGTTGCTTTGATAGCAGCCTTCAGCTCGTCTGCATTGTTGGGTCTGGTGTCTCTCATCTTCCTCTTGACAATACCCCATAGATTCTCTATAATAGATTCTCTATGGGGTTAAGATCAGGTGAGTTTGCTGGCCAATCAAGCACAGTGATACTGTTGTTTGTAAACCAGGTATTGGTACTTTTGGCCGTGTGGACAGGTGCCAAGTCCTGCTGGAGAATGACATTTCCATCTCCAAAAAGCTTGTCGGCAGAGGAAAGCATGAAGTGCTCTAAAATTTCCTGGTAGATGGCTGCGCTGACTTTGGTCTTGATAAAATACAGTGGACCTACACCAGCAGATGACATGGCTCCCCAAACCATCAATGATTGTGGAAACTTCACACTAGACCTCAAGCAGCTTGGATTGTGGCCTCTCCACTCTTCCTCCAGACTCTGGAACCTTGATTTCCAAATGAAATGCAAAATTTACTTTCGTCTGAAAACAACACCTTGGACCACTGAGCAACACTGCAGGTCTTTTTCTCCTTGGCCCAGGTAAGACACTTCTGGCGTTGTCTATTGGTCATGAGGGGCTTGACACCAAGGAATGTGACACTTGTAGCCCATGTCCTGGATATGTCTGTGTGGTGGCTCTTGAAGCAATGACTCCAGCAGCAGTCCACTCCTTGTGAATCTCCCCCAAATTTTTGGGGCCTTTTCTTAATCCTGTCAAGGCTGCGGTTATCCCGGTTGCTCGTGTACCTTTTTCTACCACACTTTTTCCTTCCACTCAACTTTCCATTAATATTCTTGGATACAGCACTCTGTGAACAGCCTGCTTCTTTAGCAATGACCTTTTGTAGCTTACCCTCCTTATGGAGTGTGTCAATGACTGCCTTCTGGACATCTGTCAAGTCAGCAGTCTTCCCCATGATTGTGGAGCCTACTGAAACAAACTAAGGGACCTTTTTAAATGCATCATCAGCCTTTGCAGGTATTTTTTGTTAAGTATTCAAATTTACTGAGATAATGACTTTTGTGTTTTCATTTCATTTTTGATGATATTCTAATTTAGTGAGAAGCACCTGTATGTATACTAGGGTGCGTAATAGGATATGATACCCCAAACCAACCAAGACAAGAGAATATGCCACAAAAAACAGAAACAGTTGATTGCAATAGTAGTAATGAGACTAATGAAATCAAGCCTGTAAACAGGTAATAAACATGGACAAGGCAGGTAGTACTAAATGAATCAACCAAATTGATCTGCACAAGTGCCGCCCGTGGCCAGGACAGCGCCGTCGCAAAATTTTTAACAGTATGAAAATACTTACAGCAGAGACAGCTGAGGGACCATGGACGATATGGGGACCCTACGCACAGCCCCACCCAACAGGCCCGCCCCATTGCACAAAGAGGTTATTACACCAAAACTTTGAATGATGATTAACCCCTTCACGACCTTGCGATTTTTCGTTGCTCCCCTTATTCCCAGAGCCATAATTTATTTTATTTTTCCGTCAATATAGCCATGTGAGGGCTTGTTTTTTTGCCAGCTGAGTTGTACTTTTGAACGACACCATTGATTTTACTATATAATGTACTGGAAAACAAGGAAAAAAATTCAAGTGCGGTGAAATTGCAAAACAAAGTGCAATTCCACAATTGTTTTATCGTTTTTTTACTTACCATGTCCACTAAATGCCAAAACTGACCTGCCATTATGATTCTCCAGGTCATTACAAGCTTGTAGATACCAAACATGTATAGGTTCTTTTTTATTTAAGTGATGAAAAAAAATCCAAAATTTGTAAGAAGAAAAAACGGTGCCAACTTCCGAGACACGTTGCATTTCCATTTTTCAGGATCTGGGGCTGGGTGAGGACTTATTTTTTGCGCACCGTGCTGACTTTTTTATTGATACCATTGTGGGGTAGATACAATGTTTTGATCGCCTGTTATTGCAATGTTGCGGCGACAAAAAAAAAATCGTAATTCTGGCATTTCGACTTATTTTCTTGTTACGCCGTTTAATGATTGGATGAATTCTTTTTATATTTTGATAGATCGGGAAATTCTGAACGCAGCGATACTAAATATGTGTATTTTTATGGTTTTATTTTGAATGGAGCAAAAAGGTGATTTGAACTTTTATATTTTTTTATTTCTTTAATATTTTTTAAAACCTTTTTTTTTTTTACTTTGTTCAATAGTCCCCTTAGGAAACTTGAAGCTGCGATCATCCGATTGCTTATGCTACACATAGCAGGGCTTGAGCTCTGCTATGTGTAGCAGAAATCATCATTTCCTATGAACTTGGCCGACATTCAAAGGAGATCTGCAATGACAAACATGGGGGTCTTCTGCAGGCCCCCGGCTGTCATGACAACCCATCATGCAATCACGTGAAAGGGGCGTCGATGGACATGTCTTGTGACGCACTTCCGCCCTATGGATAGGGCATCAATGTATAAGTAGTGGACAACCTCTTTTAATGCCGCTATCAGAAATTGACAGCGGCATTTATTATTATTATTTATTATTATAGCGTTATTAATTCCATAGCGCTTTACATGTTTAAAAGGGGCATACATAGCAAACAAGTACAATAATTTGAACAAAAACGAGTCAGCGACTGCTACAGGAGGAGCGAAGACCCTGCCCGCGAGGGCTTACAATCTACAAGGGATGGGTGAGGTTACAGCAGGTGAGGGTAGAGCTGGTCGTGCAGTGGTATGGTGAAGCGATGGTTACTGCAGGCTGTAGGCTTGTCGGAAGAGGTGGGTCTTCAGGTTCCTTTTGAAGGTTTCCACGGTAGGCGAGAGTCTGATATGTTGGGGTAGAGAATTCCAGAGTAGGCGGATGCACAGGAGAAATCTCGTATGCTATTGTGGGAAGAGGAGATAAGAGGGGAGTAGAGAAGGAGATCGTGAGGATCGGAGGTTACATGCAAGTAAGTACCGGGAGACTAGGTCACAGATATATGGAGGAGACAGGTTGTGGATGGCTTTGTATGCAATGGTTAGCGTTTTGAGCTGGAGTCTCTGGGCAATGAGGAGCCAGTGAAGGGATTGACAGAGAGGAGAGGTTGGGGAACAGCGGGGGGTCAGGTGGATTAGTCGGGCAGCAGAGTTTAGGATAGATTGCAGAGGTGCGAGAGTGTTAGAAGGAAGGCCGCAGAGCAGGAGGTTGATGTAATCGAGGCGAGAGATGATGAGGGCGTGCACTAGGCTTTTTGCAGATTCATGGTTGAGGAATGTGCGGATCCGGGAAATATTTTTGAGTTGGAGTCAGCAGGAAGTGGAAAGGGCTTGGATATGAAGTTTGAAGGAGAGATCAGAGTCAAGGGTTACCCTGAGACAGCGAGCTTGCGGGACTGGGGAGAGTGAATAGCCATAGACTTTGATAGCTAGGTCAGATTGAGTGAGATGGTGGAAAGATGATGAATTCAGTTTTATCCATATTAAGTTTTAGGAATCTAACAGAGAAGAAAGATCTAATAGCGGACATTTTTGGGATTCTGGTTAGTAAGGAGTTGATATCAGGTCCAGAGAGGTAGATCTGTGTGTCGTCAGCATAAAGGTGATGCTGAAAGCCGTGAGACTCTATGAGCTGTCCCAGGCCGAAGGTGTAGATGGAGAAGAGCAGGGGTCCTAGAACTGAGCCTTGGGGGACACTGACAGATAGGGGGCGAGATGAGGAGCTGGTGAGTGGGAGACACTGAAGGTCCTGTCTGTTAGGTATGCGGAGATCCAAGATAGGGCCAAGTCTGTGATGCCTAGAGATGAGAGAGTCTGTAGTAAGAGGGAATGGTCTACTGCAGGGGTCTCAAACACGCAGCCCGCGGGCCGCATGCGGCCACTGAGGCTGCTTTATGCGGCCCGCAGGCACAGACCCCTTGATGATCCCGACCAGGTCCAGGAGGAGCCGCCGACAGCAGCGCTGTATTGCCGCACAGAGACAGTTTCCCAGCACTGCATTTCCAATGCCAGCCGCCGGCCAATCAGAGGCCAGCAGCTGATATCTGCGTGTCGGCGCAGCGAGTATGACGTCATTGCCATATGCAGATGTCAGCTGCTGGCCTCTGATTGGCCGGCGGCTGACATTGAAAATGCTGTGCTGGGAGACAGTCTCTGTGCGGCAATGCAGCGCTGCTGTCGGCGGCTCCTCCTGGACCAGGTCGGGATCGTCAAGGGGTCTGACTCTGTGGTGCCTGCGGGCCACATCTGCAGGAAGGCCGCCGAGGGAACGGAGGACAGGTGAGAATCATCTTTTTTTTTTTTTATGTGTGTGAAGAACAGCACAGGGGGCACATAGCCACAAGAGGGGACCTGGATGGGGCACATAGCCACAAGAGGGGACCTGGATGGGGCACATAGCCACAGGATGGGGACCTGGATGGGGCACATAGCCACAAGATGGGGACCTGGATGGGGCACATAGCCACAAGATGGGGACCTGGATGGGGCACATAGCCACAAGAGGGGACCTGGATGGGGCACATAGCCACAAGATGGGGACCTGGATGGGGCACATAGCCACAAGAGGGGACCTGGATGGGGCACATAGCCACAGGATGGGGACCTGGATGGGGCACATTAGTACAAGATGGGGACTTGGATGGGGAACATTACTACAAGATGTTTGCCATTATTACTATATGATGCTAATTGTAAGACAATATTACTGAATGTGGCCAATTGGGGGAAACAAAATTGTAAAAATCAAAAAAATAAAAATAAAGCATGAAAAAATATTGTGCACTAAAAATGCTGTTTTATATGTAAACTAAAGTAAACACAAAAAAGTGCACGTTTATTATCGCCACATCCATAACAACCCAAGCTATAAAAAATAAACACGGAAAAAATGTTCAAAAGGTGTATACAAAAAAAAATGGTATCACTAAAAATGTCACATTGAACAAAGAATGCGGCCCCCCAAATTCAAATTTTTTCCATGTGCGGCCCATATACCCAGCCGAGTTTGAGACCCCTGGTCTACTGTGTCAAAGGCAGATGACAGGTCCAGAAGGAGAAGGACAGAGTAGTGTCACTTGGATTTGACGGTTAGTAGGTCGTTGGTGACTTTAGTCAGGGCAGTTTCAGTGCGGTGGGAAGCCAGATTGGAGGCGGTCAAAGAGGGAGCAGGAGGAGAGGTAGGAGGACAGCTCGAGATGGATGTGTTGTTCCAGTAGTTTTGAGGCATAGGGGAGAAGTGATATGGGGCGATAGCTAGACAGAGAGGATGGGTCAAGGGATGGCTTTTTGAGGATGGGTGTGATCGAGGTATGTTTGAAGCATGAGGGGAAGACACCTGTTGTTAGTGACAGGTTGAAGAGGTGGGTTAGGGTTGGGATGAAGACTGTGGTAAGGTTAGGGATGAGGTGGGACGGGATTGGGTCAAGTTCACAGGTGGTGAGATGTGACTTGGAGAGTAAAAAGAAAAGTTGATCTTCCATGATGGCGAAGAAACTGGTTTTGGAGGAGGAGAGTTGAGTAGTTGTGAGGAGGGACTGTGGGGATTTATGGCAAAAGCTTTGTCTGATGGTGTCAATCTTTTGCTTGAAGAATGAGGCAAAGTCTTCAGCTGAGATGAGTGGAGATGGAGGGGAAGCTGGTGACGGAGAAGAGAATTGAAAGTACTGAATAGCTGTTTAGGGTTGTGAGACAGGGAGGATATGAGAGATGAGAAGTATGTTTGTTTTGCTGCAGTGAGTGTGGACCTGAAAGTAGTGAGGGCTTGTTTGAATGTAAGTGGGACCTTTTCCATCTCCGTTCAGCAACCCTGAAAGCCCGTCTCAGTTCTTTAGTCAGGCTGGTGTGCCAGGGTTGCCTGTTGATTGTGCGAGCTTTGGTATGTATGAGGGAGGCCACCCAATTCAAGAGCTGCAGCTGTTGTGGTGTTATATAAGACGGTAGCAGCATCTGCATCGTGTAAAGAATTAATGTCTGTAAAAGGGAGGAGGGATTCAGAGAGTGAGTGTAGATTGAGGTGTTTGAGATTTCTGCGAGGGTTTGCAAGTTTCTGGGTAGGGGATTGTGGACATGGAGAGGAGAGAGGAGATAATGTGAGTAAGTTGTGGTCAGAAAGAGGGAGAGGAGAGTTAGAGAGGTTGGATGGGGAACAGAGGAGGGTGAAGATGAGGTCCAGTGTATGGCCATCTTTGTGAGTGGGGGTGGAAGATCATTGAGCAAGGCCAAAGGAGGAAGTGAGGGATAGAAGCTTAGAGACAGATGAGTGGGAAGTGTCAATGGGGATGTTGAAATCGCCATGATGATAGGGGGATGTCAGCAGAAAGGAAGTGAAGAAGCCAGGTGCTGAAGTGGTCTAAGAAGGTGGTGGCTGGCCCTGTGGGGTGGTAAATGACAGCCAGTTGGAGGCTGGAGGGGGAGTAAATGCACACGCAGTGCACTTCAAAAGATGGGAGGGTAGCGGAGGGTGGCAGTGGGATATGTGAGAAGGAGCAGTTGTCTTGACAGGAGAAAGCCAATTTCTCTACCATGCTTGTCATTGGGGTGGGGGGTGTGGGTTAACATGTTAACAACTGCGGGTGGATCGCGATTCCACCTGTAGCTATTAGTCACATGACAGCTGATCAGATGAGCTGTCATGTGCCTGGAAAGATGCAGGCTCAGCATCGAAGTCCGCATCAAATACAGGGACATGACCTATGACGTACCTATATGTTGTAAGCCGTGAAGGGGTTAAAGAATAACCAGGCTGCAGTTTTCCCACAGTGAAGGTACCTATTAAATCGGCAGAACAGTGCCTTTATGCACATACCTTTAGTTTATAATGCCTGATCCTGATGACAGGTTCTCTTTAAGGCCACGGCCCCACTATCAGCATTTGGTCAGTATTCGGTCAGTATTTTTTCTCAGGAGTGGGAGACAAAACCATGTGAGGAACAATCAGAGAAAAGGAATAAAAGAAACAGTTCACCACTTCTGCATTTATCACCCACTCCTGGTTTTGTCTCCTACTCCTGAGAAAAATTACTGACCGAATACTGATAGTGGGGCCGTGGCCTAAACGACAAGTTCAGATGAATGCTGAAAGTTGCGGACCAATCACATCTACAACTTGCAGACATGGCTGGGTCTGTACGCAGATCTGTGTGCTAGTCTGCATAGGAAATAGTTCCAGGAGCTGCCTATTATTTAGGCCTCATTCAGACGTCCATTTTTGACATGCAGTATGTCTATCCGTGGTGTTCAATGACAGAACACGTACCCATTATAATCTATGGACCTGTTCACATGTCCTTGTTTTTTTTTACAGACCGTGAAAATCACGGACAGCACACAGATGGCATCAGTGTTCAATCCGTGTGCTGTCTGTGACTGTTAACCTGTTCAGTATTTGGTCAGTATTTAGTATTTGTAAGTCAAAATCAGAAGAAAAGTATTAGGCCACGTTCCATATTTTGTCAGCATTTTACATAGGTATTTGTAAGCCAAAACCACGAGTAGAACAATCCGAGGAAAAGTATTAGGCCACGTTCAGTATTTGGTCAGTATTTTACATCAGTATTTATAAGTCAAAACCAGGAGTGGGTGAAAAATGCAGAAGTGGTGACGTGTTTCTATTACACTTTTCCTCTGCTCCACTCCTGATTCTGGCTTGTAAATACTGATGTAAAATACTGACCAAATACTGAACATGTGAACGTGGCCTAATAGAAACACGTCACCATGTCTGCATTTTTCACTTGCTCCTGGGTTTGGCTTACAAATACTGATGTAAAATACTGACCAAAAACTGAACGTGGTCAAACACTTATGATAAAAAGTGCTATCCTGACCAAACACTGATGAAAATAGGATTAAACACACTGATGAAACTCATATTGTTTTTTTTTGTGTACATGAAAAATCATGGACATCTGGATGAGGCCTAACAAGTACTAGTCTGATCTGTAAATCAAGCCGGACTAGGGCATGGTGTGATTTTTGTTTTTCTTCCACGCGGACCAGAGGTCCATCTGGCCCATTTGTCCTCGCATACAGGCCAACATTGGTTTATGTATGGTCTATTGAGCACACTGACAGCAAAAACCCATAAATCTGATTGATATGAGCGGTAGAGTCCAACCCACATTCTGTAATATACTTATAATTTTGTTTTTTGTCGTATTTATAAGCGTTGGTTATTGGGAATGAGCTGAGGTGGTTGAGCCTTATGTTGTATTCTACATGAATAGGAACCAGTAATGAAAGGTTTACTTCACAGACTTCACGTCCTGTATCTGCAGCTTGTTGCATGGTTATAAAGGTTTTATTGGCACATTTATTACTGTAGGTCGGAGCCTTCACAGGACCATAAATGTGGGAGGGAAGAACACGGATGTAGAGATTTAGTGGTAGACAAGGCTCGCTCCACACAGATTGTTATTCCAGTTCAGCCAGTGAAATGGATTATATATCAGATTTATGTCATACATCTAATAGAACAATTCTCTGGTGTAGGCTCCAGGCTACAACTATAAGATACTGGGCCTCATTTAACAAAACTGGTTAAAAAGGCAACCTGTCTTTGTTGCCCATAGCAACCAATCAGAGCTTAGTTTATATTTTTTTAAACAGCTTTGATAAAATGAAAGCTACGATGTAATTGGTTGCTAACAGCAACAAAGTATTTTTCAGACAGGTTTTGATAAATCTGCCCCAATGACTATCTGCAAGACCCCAATTTTCTTTGTGTGACATACTGGATTTAGTTGGTCTATCTGAATCGTTTTCTTCCCTTGTTTGGCAATGACAATACTTGACTGATCACTTCAAAGCTGTTGTCACTTTTATGTACTGAAACCGTGGCGATAGTATGAACGTGGCCTATGTAATGGTGGCTAGGTAATCCCACCTGAACCTACACCTTTCCACATCTCTCTACACTGTTGAGCATATCAATCATTTTGGATATTTATGTGCTCGAATAAAATCACTTAACTGTGTTTTAGAGTTACGGCCATATTTTTTATTAAAGGGAAAGTGTCAGGTCTGTTGTCCTGGGTGACATAAAGTGGTGACAGACACAATGATCTCCGTGGCTTTTGTATCTCAAACCTCGAAACGGTCAGCAAGGAGTCACTTTATACATGATTTTCAGATATGACCCCCTCCCCCACCCAGCAGGCCCTTACTGATAGGTTTATCCATACGAGGCCTTACTCAGATGTCCGTTTTTCACATATGTGTTCTACTCGTGTATTTCATGGATAGAACACTCTCCCATTATAATCTATCAGAAAGATCTGGGCAGTAAAAAAGAAAAACTGGGAAAAGAAAGGAGAGCTACCTGGGCGCAGGAAATAACATCACATATGGAAATAAAAAAGTGTAGCTGTTGAAGGCTCACCCATGATGGTTGTGCTGATCCAGGCACAACTCTAGTGTAGATTTAGTAGTATTGCAGTTTCCACCAACAGTCTGCCGCTCGTCCGAGAACCGTGGTTCCACTTCTTGTCCTGGACCGACAAGCAGCCTCCACGTGGATTTGTAGCAAAAGAAAATTTCAGTGGCGCTCCCGAATGATGATAGGAAAAACACCGCAGGGGGTTCAAGAGTGACGTTTTGGTAGGCACTTAGGTTACTACTCAAAAACGTGCTTAAGAGTGATAAAAAAAATGTATTTTTGATAAAAGAAACACTCAAAATACAAGTGTGATAGACCTAAAATCGCACAACGCGTTTCTGCTCTCAAGGAGCCTTCATCAGGTACAGGTAGAGCTACTGTATGTAATATACAAACTTTATATACCCCATTTGACTAGTAAGGGGTGGAGTTCTCCCGCATATCAAGCTAAACGCAAACAGCTGATGGTAATCTTAAATTATTTTTTGTTTGCACCTATAACATGTGAACGTTTCATCAAAGATATAACCATGAACAATTTTATAATGATAAAACAACTCATTAATACCCAAACTAATTTGTATACATAGAATATATAATTAATTGATGGAAATATATATTATAATCAAACCAAGGAAACAAACTATGAAGAGGATGCGGCCCCCGATCAACAATACGTGCAAAAAAAATATATTTTAAGGTTACCATCAGCTGTTTGCACTAATGATGTTCAGCTTGATATGCGGAGAGAACCCCACCCCTTACTAGTCAAATGGGGTATATAAAGTTTGTATATTGCATAGCTCTACATGCACCTGATGAAGGCTCCTTGAGAGCAGAAACATGTTGTGCGATTTTATGTCTATCACTCTTGTATTTTGAGTGTTTCTTTTATCAAAAATACATGTTTAATCACTCTTAATCACGTTTTTGAGTCGTAACCTAAGTGCCTACCAAAATATCACTCTTGAACCCCCTGCAGTGTTTTTCCTATCATCAACGGGAGCGCCTCAGAAATTTTCTTTCGCTGCCCATTATAATCTATGAAACTGTTCACATGCCCGTGTTTTTCATGGACCGCGTGTCTGCAAATAAATCACAGTGACATGTCTGTTTTTGATCCAGATCAAAATTAGCTCTACAAGTCTATGGGTTTGTGAAAATCGCAGAAAGCACACGGATGGCATCTGTGTACAGTCTGTGTGATGTCCGTTTTTAACATTGAGATCGACTGGGAAGAAAAAGGGAGAAAACATGGAGCTTCATAGTACAATAACTACAAGATGGGTCTGTAACCCCAGGCTAGTGGAAACTTACCACAGAACTGCTCACCTTACGAGGTTGTGCAGGGATCAGGCACAACACGGGTCAGCGTATGGTGTGGATCCGAGAGCACGCGGAACCAGCGGCAGTAGCAGCTCAGGAGTGCTTGTGATGTCTACATATATCAAAGACTGACCATCACTTCCAAAGAGACCAGGTGTGAACAGGTGCATACTAAGAGTAACCACCTCCATATATAACTAACAAATAAAGTAGAACGCTGTGGCATGCAAACATAAAATATGTGAAATTGGAATTGCATTACTGCTCTAGAAAATAATGAAGCTACTTAGTGCATAAATTGGCCAATTCATGTGTGTCTATTAGCCAACGACAAGGCGATCCTCTTTACTGGGAACCTAACCTAACGTGATTCCACTCCTGGGCTGATAGCCTATATATATATGGGTAGGTAGGATTCTGCTGGGCATGCATGAATTGGTCAATTTATGTGCTAAGTATCTTCATTTTATTCTATTTTCTAGAACAGTAATGCAATTTCATATATTTCATGTTTGCATGCTATAGCGTTAGAGAGTGCAACTTTATTTGTTAATTGTGATGTCTAGGCATCCACACAAAATACTTAAAATAAAGTCTGGACGAAAATACTGAGCCTTGGGCGCTAGTGGTTGAAAAAGTCCGGATGAACGCTTTATCATTTCATGCCTTTTTGTTGTTTTATTACTTTTTGAGTAACTTTTTTTAACAATAAAATACTCACTTATTCTACATCCACTGTTTATTCCAGCTGGACTTCCTCAACCAGTAGCAGCAAAGGTTCGGTATTTTCCTCTACACTTTATTTTACGTTTTTAACATTGTAATGGGCAGGAGTAGTTTAGCATTTTTTTTTGTTTTGCATGTGAGAAAATCACTGATGAAGCACTGATGGTAAAAACACTGATGGAAATCAAACTTTTTTTTTGCATACGAGAAAAATCACTACATTTGAATGCGACTTTTCTCTGCACAAGGTGAAATCAATCATTCAGAGACTGGGCGTTGGAGAGCAAGCATATCATGAATACACCGGACTCTTGACTCACAGCTGATAAAGTTGACAGCCTTTCATAAATTTCTACACAGTCCGTAAAAATAGGCCTCTTCTTTTTTTAAGTGTTCAGAAAAATAAATTGAAGCGTCTGTGATTATTTTTGCATTATTATTTTGGTCATTGTATTTTAGTTTACAGTAAATGCTCTTATTAGTATTATCAGCTACACAGTAGACAGATACAACTTACAATCTTTAACCTCTTAAGGCACCATGATAAATCTGAACATCACAGTGATGGCCCATGCTTAGAAGCTGTGCCTGGGCAATCAACTTGGGAGACCAACAGTAAATTACATCCGAGCTCCTGATGTAACAAAGTTGCAATAGATGAATCAGCCAAAAACATCTAGAAACCACAAACCTCGTCTATACAATGATGACCATCAAAAACAAACAGGCAAACACATATAAAATAGATGACAAGAAAATTTAAAGAAGAGTAAGGTGCAACTGAAAAACTGGCGAAAAAACACCAAAAACTTAGGAGTATAGGAATTGAACACTTGGTGACTGCTTTCCCATTATACCCTTTCCATGACTCCTGGGCCAATTATCCATCCCCTTGCTTCTTAACATTCCAGTCCTTTTGGAGAGGAGTTCTGCATAAATTCTGGCTATCCAGGAAGAATAGAGCAACCAGGACATCACCTCATAGCAGCCACATAGTCTACCTCTACAGTGCATGTGCTGTATTACAGCTTTTTACATGCAAATAAGTTGTATATAGGGCCTATATACAGAAAATCTATAAGGCTAGACTATATAACTCTGCATGCCTCCAATTTCATATGGAAACATATAGACTCTCAGAGAAAGCAATGTATCATGATGGATACTGTGTTACCAACGTTTTATGCCCTAGAAACATTGCTTCAAGGGAATAGCTCCATTTGTATATACAATGCGGCGCCCTAGAATAAAGGGCATCATGAAATAAAAAATATTAATATGGTTAACATATGAAGGCATCTGTTTGGTAGATGGACCATACCATAGCTGGAAAAAAAAACATGTACTGCACATCCAAAACTTACACATTGCGGCTATGCAAAAATGTAGAAAACTGAGTATGAGGTTCTTCGTTTAACAATCTGATCAGACTGTAAGAAGTCAACTATCTCGTCATGGTAAACCTCTTAGTGGGTCCCTGATTTCAAAGTTGCCCCACCATGCGCCCACCACCGCCGCAGCATTTGCGTACCAGCAGGGCGAGTGACACGGTGCCATAGCACCCATGCTTCAATGTACAAAAAAGAAAAATATTAAAACAGAAATTATTAATCCGTGGACTTAATTATACATAATTTTGTTGTGAATATATTAATTCAAGGATTCCATCTCAAAGAATATTTTTTAAACTGTTTCTCTCTCAAGGCGAAGTTATATTTAAAGGTGTTGTGTAATAATATTCTTTCTGATAATGTGAGAGGTAAAGGTTGCTTCACTGATTTCATGTCTTGAGAAAAGTTTTATAAAGTTCACACTATATCTGCTCTAGAAATATTACATTCATAATCGTCCAGTTAAAAGTAAGTGCATTTTTCTTTAAAAGCAGTAGTGTTTTAAGGCGTGTAAAGTATGGACCATAAATAGCTTCATAAAACAAATATACACTTGTATACAGAGCTCATTGACTGCGTTATGCATGAGCAAAGTACACTGAGCAAGACTGACACAGGCTGACAAAAGGCAGGGGTGATCAGATCACACAGTGAGACTGGAGTTAATCAGTAATTTCAGGAAGTTCACTAGAAGATAAGTTCCACCACCTTGCAATGGACAATGACAATTAAGCACTACCTGGAAGGTTCCATTAAGTAAGACACAATCCTGAGACCTTACGCAGGAGTATCATGGGAAAAAAGAAAAAGGAAGAAAATGAGAATATCCCGACTTCTAAATGTCCTGATAACACCGCATTCAAACAGCAGAGAATCCCAGCATGGAAGCCCACCTTAACCCCCGAATCCGTGCTCAGCTCATTCTTTATTATCGGCCTTTTTTGCCTTGCTGTTGGAATCAGTTGGATTGTAGCAACAATAAATGTGAAAGAAATATGGGTAAGTGCAGAAGTTTTAGAACTTTTTCTTTTTGCTTCATTTTTCTCATTTTGTAGGAAGTGTGCTAGTTGTTTCCAATACAAGTATATGTAAATACTTTTATGCCAAAAAAATGACAAAAGTATTTTCGGAGTGATACCTTTCTTGGGTAGCTTTTTTTCTGGTTAGTCAATAACGGTATCACTCTGAGAATACTTTTGGGCATAAAAGTATTTACATAGATTTTTCTGGCTAACATGGTACCACAATATAATTTTGTATTGTACATCATTTCTAATAGAAGGCAAAACAAGAAACCTCAAAAATCAGTATTAGTGGTTCTTAAACTCTACTTCATGGGATAACCTTCTCTTCTATCATTTGCGGCTTCACAACAAAAACATCCAAAAAATCTAAAAATATTTTCAAAAGTTTAAAAACTTATTTGTACTTAAATGTAAATCATTTCCTCATTATCTGTAGCTATTAACTGGTCTGATGATTATTCTGATCCTTTGACCCAAGCAATTTTTAGTCATCAGACTACTGCTATGAGTATACAGGAAATTAAATGGTATGAAGTACACTTTGTATTCGAGAAATTTTGCCCAGTTGAATAATTAGCTTCGTTGTAAAATATCAATCAGGATTGAAGAAATGAGCAAAAATAAAAAGGTACAATCTGTATGTTTCCTGTAGTAAGAGCTAATAAAGAGGAGAATGATGCCTAATGATAAGTCCATATGTACATATGCAGCACAGAGAATCTTGTTCAATCCAGGGACTCCATGTTCCGCTTTATGAACTGATGATGAAAAAAAAAATTCTTTGGCAGACCAAGAGAAAATTGCTAAACATGGATTTTTATTTCTCAATTGCAGAAATTATTCAATGTTTTGGCCTATTTAGGGCCTTTATCAAGCATTAAAGGGAATCTTTCATCCCCTGGGCAATATCAGACCCCTACTATGGGCATACAGGTTATAGAAAAGTAAATCTATACATACCTGTATGGCCCATAGTAGAGGTCTGATTGCAGAGAAAAGTGTTTTTATAAACTCTGTTTTCCACAGGCGTGGCGTCCCCCTGGACGCCAAGCAGTCCCCACCCACCTGTTTATTATTCCCATAAATCCCCGCCTATGTGATTAATTATGTGCAGGGGAGGGGGGAATATGGTAATTAATCACATAGGGGGGGATTTAGGGGAATAATAAACAGATGGGCGGGGATTGCTTGGTGTCGGGGGATGCCAAGCCTGTGGAAAACAGAGTTTATAAAAACACTTTTTCTCTGCAATCAGACCTCTACTATGGACCATACAGGTATGTATAGATTTACTTTTCTATAACCTGTATGCCCATAGTAGAGGTCTGATATCACCCAGGGGGATGCAAGATTCCCTTCAACTGCACTGTGGCTTTCTGGAGGAGCTGTGGCGTTGTGGAACTCGTCACTTTGATTGAGACATTTTTCTTGATTATTGGATGTTTTTTGTCTCCTGGCACCCCTTCTTTTCATAACAGTGAGCGGGCATGTCCATATAATCCGCTTTATGAACCATCAGTAGCTGTGTGTTTGGAGCTATTTTTTAGAACAGTGGTCCACAATTTTTCTGAGAGCCTCATTCAACTCTGAGCAGATACAGACATACCATTGTTGCAACCTGTATACAGTGAAGGAAATAATTATTTGATCCCTTGCTGTTTTTGTAAGTTTGCCCACTGACAAAGACATGAACAGTCTATAATTTTAAGGGTAGGTTAATTTTAACATTGAGAGATAGAATATCCCAAAAAAATCAAGAAAATCACATTGTATAAATTAGATAAATTTATTTGCATTTTGCAGTGAGAAATAAGTATTTGATTTCTCTGGCAAACAACACTTAATACTTGGTGGCAAAACCCTTGTTGGCAAGCACAGCAGTCAAACGTTTTTTTTCTAGTTGATGATGAGGTTTGCGCACATCTCAGGAGGAGTTTTGGTCCACTCCTCTTTGCAGATCATCTCTAAATCATTCAGATTTTGAGGCTGTCACTTGGCAACTCGGAGCTTCAACTCCCTCCATAAGTTTTCTATGGGATTAAGGTTTGGAGACTGGCTAGGCCACTCCATGACCTTAATGTGCTTCTTTTTGAGCCACTCCTTTGTTGCCTTGGCTGTATGTTTTGGGTCATTGTCTTGCTGGAAGACCCAGCCATGACCCATTTTTAATGTCCTGGTGGAGGGCAGGAGGTTGTCACTCAGGATTTTACGGTACATGGCTCCATCTATTCTCCCATTGATACGGTGAAGTAGTCCTGTGCCATTAGCAGAGAAACACCCCCAAAACATAATGTTTCCACCTCCATGCTTGACAGTGTTCTTTGGGTCATAGATAGCATTTCTTTTCCTCCAAACACGGCAAGTTGAGTTAATGCCAAAGAGCTCAATTTTGTCTCATCTGACCACAGCACCTTCTCCCAATAACTCACAGAATCATCCAGGTGTTCATTGGCAAACTTCAGATGGGCCTGCACATGTACCTTCTTGAGCAGGGGGACCTTGCAGGCGCTGCAGGATTTTAAACCTTTAAGGCGTAATGTGTTACCAATGGTTTTCTTGGTGACTGTGGTCCCAGCTGCCTTGAGATCATTAACAAGTTCCCCCCATGTAATTTTAGGCTGATCTCTCACCTTCCTCATGATCAAGGATACCCCATAAGGTGAGATTTTGCATGGTGCCCCAGATCGATGTCGATTGACAGTCATTTTGTATTTCTTCCATTTTCTTACTATTGCACCAACAGTTGTCTCCTTCTCACCCAGCGTCTTACTTATGGTTGTGTAGCCCATTCCAGCTTTGTGCAGGTCTATGATCTTGTCCCTGACATCCTTAGAAAGCTCTTTGGTCTTGCCCATGTTGTAGAGTTTGACTGATTAATTGAGTCTGTGGACAGGAGTCTTTTATACAGGTGATTATGTAAAACAGCTGTCTTTAATGCAGGTAACAAGTTGATTAGGAGCGTCTAACTGGTCTTTAGGAGCCAGAACTCATAATGGTTTGTAGGGGATCAAATACTTATTTCTCACTGCAAAATGCAAATAAATGTATCTAATTTATACGATGTGATTTTCTTGATTTTTTTTGGGATATTCTATCTCTCAATGTTAAAATTAACCTACCCTTAAAATTATAGACTGTTCATGTCTTTGTCAGTGGGCAATCTTACAAAAACAGCAAGGGATCAAATAATTATTTCCTTCACTGTATATGCATCCAGATTAAGGTCTTCTGTGCGGGGCTACTCACAAAAGTCGCCATCTGGAGACCTTCTCTTTATGACTGGTAGACCTATTGCAAATGCCCCAAGCTGGCAGACAGCATGAGCTACACATCATGGGCCCGCTAGTCATATTTCTCTCCCGAAGAAGAGATTAGGGACCCCTGCTCTAGAAGTATTAAGGAACTCGGAAAGAAAAGATTCATGCAGATGGCATTTGATGAGGTGGGATATCAGTGACATAACTAGTGTCTGATGAGCCCCGAAGCAAAATTTGGACCCAGGTCCTCAACTGCATGTTGGTCAGATGTTTAGGCCCTTGTAGCGTTCTAGATCCTATAAAGACATATGTAGCGCCCCGAGGGTTTGGTCACTACAGAGGTATTGCATCTCACCCAGAGGTGTGATATCTCACTTCCAGGTAAGGATGGAGTGTGGCTTAGGACCCTAACACCCACATGCACTACACCACATTTCCGGGGAACAGGGCGACAATACTCCCGGGTGTGAGCACAACTGTCCCTGTCCCTTGCTGGAGTGGGGGGAGGGAACACCTAGAAAGGGGGAACCCGGTAGTGTGTGGGTGGGGAGAGTAGATTCCGGGTGCACTGTATAGGAGAGTATATATGGTGGGCACCATCTTAGAGTCAGAGTAGAAAGTGTGAGAGAGCAGAAAGAGAAGGAGGCTGGGAGCAGGGGCTCTGCATGTGCTCTGCTCCGCAGGCAGGCCAAGTCTTAAGGCCTGGGCCTGGAGGAGAAGGAAGGAAGGGAGAGGAACGGAGGAGGCTCCAGGAGTGGAGTGAAGGGACCCCAGGGGTGCGGACCGGCCAGCCGCCACCGCACGCCCGCCGCTACCAGAGTAGGGGGGTCAGGCCAAGAAAGGGAACCGGATCCCTCATCTAGTGGAGGAGAGCAACTACCCTCCGCTAGTAACCGGAGGCCGTGGCATTGCACGTGTTACGGCCCCTCACTACATCCATTAGGAAGGCACCATATAGGACCCAGGGAAACGGAACATACGTTTGCCCGCAAAGGCCCGAGGCAGCTGGACAGAAAAGTGATCAATTGTGGGGTACGGCAGGCCAGAGAAAGGACCCATGAAGGGGGTCCTGAAAGGCATTCCAAAGGTACCTGGGAGTTGGCCGAGCCTCTCACCTGGTGAGCACAGCATGACGTGGGCAGCCATTACCTGCATAAGTGGCTTGGAGTGTAAAACTGTGAATAAAGACCCTGGACTGCATCACTGGACTCCGAGTCATTACTGTTGCTCCCGCACACCATCACCCCCACCATCTGCGCTCACTGCCCTGAGGCTATACTCCTCCCGTGGGGAGTTATACTACCCTCTGCTGCGCACACAACATCAGCCTCAGCGGTCTGCCCCGCAGCGGCGGTTCTCAGTGACCGCAATCCACGGGTGGCGTAGTCGGACTTTTAAACATTGCAAAACCAAAAAAACAGATCCGCCACTGGTTTGACCACCCTGAGCCACGGGACCGGGTCGCCGCCACGGAGACTACAACCCCCAGCATTACACAGAGACCCGGCTCCGGGTATCCCCCTACACACACGGCCCAGGGGGCGCGTCACATACATGCTCGCCCCCTTTTGACAATGTCCCAATTCTGACCCCTTTCTATAATAATTTCCCCCATTCTGGTCCTTTAATTTAATAATGTCCCCTTCTTACCTTCCTCTGCTCCCACGATTCGTGGCGTCCTATTCTATAGCTGGTGAGAGGCTGGCAGCTGACTCCAGTGTGCCCCCCATGGGCAACTCATGATGTCACTGCTATGTGCCGGCCGTGAGGGTATGGCAACCTCTGCTGCCGATCTCGAATTGACTGACAGCATGTATTGCAGTGCAGGGAGCCGGCGGGTCTCTGCGCTGCAATACATTTTAGCTGATTATGCGTCTGAGGACGCACATCAGCTGAAATAAGCGCTGGTGTTGGCATACCTCCCTCCCATATGGGCCTGTTCGTGGTCGCTCTCTCTGTGATTGTTATGCCCCTGTGTGATACCATTTTTTAATGAAATCTCTGTATTAAATCAGAGTCAGGTGCAGATACAGTAAGACCTTTAAGGGTGTCATTCAGACATTTATATAGAGCCTAATAAAATTATTGCTCAGCTTTACATTATTAAAGGGAATCTGTCACCAAGTTTTTGCCACCCAACTCAGAGCAGCATAATGTAAGGGCAGAGACCATGATTCCAGTTATGTGTCACTTACTAGGCTGCTTGCTGTCATTTTGTTAAAATCACTGATTTATCTTCAGCAGATCTATGAGTTCTCTGACAGCTGAGCTCTGTGTAACCCCGCCCACACCACTGATTGGCAGATTTCTGCTCATGTAGTGTACACAGCTGCCAATCAGTGATGGGGGCCGGCTTATACGGAGCTCATGAATATGGAAGACTACATGGCAGCAGGTTTACTCGTCCCCTAGTGATAATCTCTTGCTGATAAAACAGTGATGTTATCAAAACTACAGCAAGCAGCCCAGTAATTGGAACACATCACTGGAATCAGGATCTCTGCCCCTACCTTATGTTGCTTTCAGATTCGGTGGCAAAAACTTGGTGACAGAATCCACTTAAACTGCCTATTTCCATTATCTGTGATTTGAATCGTAAGATGTAATTTACAATAAAATAGCGTTTGCAGATATATGACATAAACTGTTTGGTACAATAGATAGATATCATTATAGAATTTCATAATAAAACTACAAATATTATAGTTCTGAGAAAGAAAGGAAATCTTCAGCACTTATATATTTTCCTATGTCTTGCTGGTTGTGATGCAGTATATTGTGTATTGTTAACAGATAACCTATTCTGACTATAATGATTGTGCACGATGTACGCAAAAACGAGAAAATTCTTCAAATTCCGAAACTCCGTGCAGCTGCTTTGTCAACTTTTATGTGAAAGAGAGTATTCAGGCAAGTAGAATGATCTGATAAAATATTAACGTTAATATTAATAGTTTTACAGAAGTCATTCTTTTAGTAGAAACTTTCATATAATGGGTAGTATGAGTGCAGTCAGCCACACCTTGTGAATATCGTTTTATCGTATCCTGTGGGAAATTATAACTTGTCTATGAGAGGAACATTAGAGGGGTTATCTGAAACTAAGTGAATTTGATAGTATATGTATATCTATCTAACCACTTCTCCAATATACTACAATTCAAAATTTCTTACTCTTCCCTCTCTTTCTGTTTTTTTTTTCTTATTTCTGATCACTATAAGTTTGAGTCTTGTAGCAAATACTGGGGATTCTCAAACAGATCCGTCATCAAGGGGCTGTGGATGCTGTCACTCCGAATGCTTCCTTTTCTGCTCTGAAATGAATCATCATCAGGGGGCGATGTGGCGGTCACTTACTGTCACCACCGTCCCCTAATGATGTACTGTTTACAGCAGCTGTAAAGGGAAAGTGGCCGTAGCTTCTCTCACTCTGCCCCGCATCTTCAACCCTCACTTCTACTGTCTGCACCGTCTCATTAACTGAAACAAAATGTCATCAGGGGATGGTGATAGAAGCAGGGTGAGTGACAGCAGTGCCACCTCCTGATGATACTTCGTTTCACGGCGGAAAAAGAAGCAGTGGAAGTTACAGCAGCCCCCTGATGACGATCCATTTTAGAATTCCCAGTGCATGCTGGGAGACTCAAACTAATAATCATCAGAAATAGTAAAAAAAAAAACCACAGAAAGTTAGAATAGAGAGAGAAAAGAGTATGGAATTTTGAATTGAGGTATTAGAAAAATGGTTAGATTATTAAATTAAATACAATCCCTTTAAGGTGAGCTACATTTAAGATATAAGCGTATATGTGATGGGGTTGGGAGGATAGGTTAAAGCAAATGAAGAATATAGCAGTGAAGTATAGAACAAGGAAAGTCAGGGGAGAGAGTTGGGAAACCAACCATTACCCATAAGTGAAAATTCCATGAGAAGGGTTAATTGGATGTGCATACTCTAAGAATCGGGTTTGTAAAAATTTAAAGGTACCCTGTAGTAAACACTGATCCTAAATGTTGTCTTTAGATCAGGGGTCTCAAACAGCTGCTTCTTGCGGCCGGCAGGCACATAGACCCCGTAACGATCGCGGCTCTGTCCAGCAGCCGCCGACATCAGCACTGTAATGCAGTTGTGGCACCCCAGGGGTCTGGTTTTCCACAGTAATGTAATGTTATGTCTGAGAGCAGGTGGGAGGTCCTTTGGTCAGGGATCCTGTGCATGCCACACCTCCTGCCCAGTCTTGGGAGGGGAAGAACTTCCCCTGTATAAACCCGGGGCTGAGGCAGGGTGAGTCAGACAAGGAGAGTGGAGACAAGAAGCAGCATAGGAAACAGCAGAGTTACAAGGAGTCAGGGGCTGGCAGCTGCAGAGCTCGCCCTGACTAAGAAGATTCTTTACCGGACCCGGAGTCCGAGGCTGTGGGGACTAACTCCTACCCAGCAGCAGAATCCGTCAGGCAGGGGATTTCAGGTCCTCTGGCCCAGAAGCCCGAAGGCACGGTCACATGCGTGGGACCAGCACCGCCATCGTGGAGCGGAAGCCATTAGAAGGCCCCGAGTCACCGGCCATACGGGTGAGCACCACACGGTACACTCAGGGACGTGGGCTACTTACATCAGCTTCTAGCAAGGTAGCCAGAAGAGTACAGTCAGTTTGGGAGGCCTACAACTACGCCTGGCCAGGGGAGATCCCATCTGCTCAAAGACTGACCAGGCCCCGTTTGCTAGCAAGTACTCCGGGAGGGTCTGTCGTTGTTACCAGTAAAGACCCTGAACTACACCGTACCGTCTCTGAGTGGTTCCTGCTACCCCCATCATCCACGTCGGCTGCCCTGAGGCCATACCCCTCCCGTTGGGGGTTATACTATCACGCTGCACAATCCTACCACCGGCCTCAGCGGTCTGCCCTGCAGCAGCAGCTTCCTGGCTGCACTCAACGGGTGGCGTAGTCATCAACTATTTACTACTAATAGACTGCCGTCTAGTTTGACTCCCTGGGCACGGACCGGGTCACCGCCACGAGACTACAACCCTCCACTGATCCGGCTCCGGGTAGGCTCCCGCGTGCGCAACGCAGCGCGACACAGGCCCAGGGGCGCGTCAACTTTGGCGTAGTCGGCAGGATTTCGTGCCCGCAACCACCGGGTACTGCGTGCCTGAAAAGCAAAGACTGTTCAAACTTACCAGTGGTGAAGGTTTCCCGCCATCCGGCGCCATCTTCTACCTTCTTCCCGCCATCCGCGAAGTTTTCCCGCCATCCGGCGCCATCTTCAACCTTCTTCCCGCCATCCGTGGAGTTTTCCCGCCATTGGACGCCATCTTGAGGACGCCGCGCGGGAAGAAGAGGGGCGTGGACTCCGAAAGCGCGCGAGAACTGAAGCCCCGCCTCACGTCCGGACGTTGCGTAAGGTCCTGGAAGGAGCCCAGCAGACGCCGACGTCACAGGAGCGCGACGGAAGGTCCTCAACCCTGACGATCCACTGCGGAGCCGCGGCCTACGGAAGAGGATCATCGCAAGGTAGGCCACGGTCCACTAGGGGGGAGGAAGATGTCGGATACGGAGGAGAGCTTCACTGCCTCAACCCCCGCCAGCGCTACCGCTGCTGCAGTTATGCCCTTCACCATGCCCTATATCCCGGGAGCAGCTTGGCTACCCCAGTACTCAGGGGAGTCACATACCCTGCATGACTTTAGAGAAAAGCTGGATAGCCTCTTCCAGGTGTACCCCCTCACAGAAGAGCAAAAAGTGAGCATCCTGGTGGCCCAACTAACCGGGGCAGCCAAAAGGGAAGTAAAATCCTGGCCACCTGGGAGGAAGACTGTCGCAGGGATACTAACCCGGCTGAAGGACACCTTTGATACCCGCACCTCAGCCGAGATTAAGCTTAGATTCTACGGGTGCAAGCAGCGAGCGCATGAGAGTATAAGGGACTATGCACTAAACCTACAAGAGGCCCTGAGGGCCATAAAGCAGACCGACCCTGATGGGGTGGGAAACGAGGACAGGCTATTGACTGAACAATTTATAGAGGGTTTATATTGCAATGCCCACCGAACCCAGTTGCGGGCAATGGCCTTACAGGATCCCCATCTGGACTTTGCACAGTTCAAGGATAGAGCTATCTGGGTGCTCCGAGAACCAGCACCGGGTGGCGTTGTTACCCACAGGCGCCCAGCTATCACTTACCACCAGGAGGCGGCGCCCTTGTCGGCAGGGCCTGTGGGAGCTGATGCGCAGGCTTTGGACAATGACCCGGCTCCAGACCTACACCATCAGGTCCAAGAGCTAGCTAAGAGCGTTGCTGCGCTAACCCGAACTGTGCAGTCTTTACAGGTTTCCACCCCAGGGAAGATCCAGCTGGCATCCGGACCGGAGGACATCCCGTGGCGTCGACCAAGGAGGACCCCACCGGCCAGAGGAAGACCCAGTGACCGATACAGCGAGGACGGACGACCCATCTGCCGCCGCTGCAATCAACCCGGACATATGGAAAGGTACTGTTCTTTAAACGGGCACAACCTGGGGTAGAGGGCCAACCCCCAGGAAAAAGATCACCAGGCCCATCGAACTGGCGCGACAGATATGTGGGAGGACGTCCAGTCTTGCCTGTGGTACTGGATGGCATTCCCATGAGTGCCCTACTGGATACCGGGTCACAGGTCACCACCATCCCGTACGTGCTCTTCAAGCAGTACTGGAATGACTCGGATATTACCCGCTACCCTGACGACGACTTGAGTATCATCGCCAGCAATGGCCAGCCCGTGCCACAGATCGGATTTAAAGAGGTGACCCTCAAAATCGGTAGAGTCGAACTGGCCGCACAGGGATTGATCATTGTAGATATTGATAAACATGAGAGTCACCCAAAAATAACTCTAGGAACTAACGTAATTGAAAATTGTCTTGCAGAGGTGATTTTCCTTTTACAGCAGGTTGCCAAGAACGCCAGCTCCGGCGAGCAGCGGGTGCTCCAGAAAGAGATCCGGGCACTGATGCAACGGCAACAAGTGGAACTCTCCGGCGGTGAGATTGGTAGCGTAAGAATGTGCGACCCTTTTCCTATTGCCATGCCCCCAAAAAGTGAAATGATGATTTGGTGCCGGGCAGCTATTGGTCTGAGAGGTAGAGATTACCAGGCAATGGTAGAACCAGTTTACTCAGACAGTAGGCCCACCATTTTGACAGCACGGGGGGTGGTCAATGTACGCCATGGGAGGGTGCCCATTCGCATAATAAATATCGGGGAGAGGGAAGTGTACCTGCCCCGGTATGCCACGCTAGCCAAATTATATACCACTAATCAAAATTCTATACAATCTGTGGAACCCTTGCCTCCATCTCACCCGGAGGAAGGTAACGGCTCTAAGAAAGACATGGAGGACTGGTGTCAGCAACTACATTTGGGTACTGATTCCACTCCCTCACATCAGAAACAAGGAGTCTATCGGGTGGTTCAAGAGTATGAGAGAGTGTTTAGTAAACACCCGTTAGACTTCGGGCGAGTCAAGGGGGTAGAACACCGCATCCCCACGGGAGATCATCCTCCCATAAAAGAGAGGTATCGACCCGTACCCCCTGCACATTACCAACACGCCAAGGGGATGCTTAGAGACATGAAGGAGGCTGGGGTAATCCGGGATAGCTGTAGCCCCTGGGCAGCCCCACTAGTTTTAGTCAAAAAGAAAGACAACACCATGAGGATGTGTGTAGATTACCGGAAAATCAACCGTATCACACACAAGGATGCGTACCCCTTACCAAGGATAGAGGAGTCATTGGCTGCTTTAAGATCTGCTAACTTCTTCTCTACCTTGGATCTCACTAGCGGGTACTGGCAGGTTCCTGTAGCAGAGGCGGACCGGGAGAAGACCGCATTCACCACCCCGATGGGACTTAGCGAGTTCACCTGCATGCCGTTCGGACTCTGCAACGCCCCAGGAGCCTTCCAACGATTAATGGAGTGCTGTCTGGGCCACAGAAACTTCGAGACGGTCCTGTTGTACCTGGACGATGTCATCGTATACTCCAAAACTTATGAGGACCACCTGAAACACCTGGCGGAGGTGTTCGAAGCTCTGGCGAGTTACGGCCTAAAGGTGAAACCCTCCAAGTGTCACCTCCTGAAACCAAAGGTGCAATACCTGGGACACGTGGTGAGCGCTGACGGAGTGGCTCCCGACCCCGATAAGATCACCGCAATTAAGGGATGGCCAAGCCCCTCCAGCGTAAAAGAAGTGCGGCAGTTCCTAGGGTTGGTAGGCTACTACCGAAGGTTTATTCCCGGTTTCACCAAAAAGGCAGCGCCTATGCAGGACCTCCTGATAGGCCAGTCCCGAAAGACCAAGAACCAGAAGCCGCCCTTCAAATGGGAAGAGCTAGAAGAAGAGTCCTTCCGCCAGCTGAAGATGGCCCTCACGGGGGATGAAATCTTGGCGTACCCGGACTATAGCCAGCCCTTCATCCTCTACACCGACGCCAGTAACATCGGGCTAGGAGCCGTACTGTCCCAGATTCAGCAGGGGAGAGAACGAGTAATCTCCTATGCCAGCCGAAAACTGCGACCCACCGAAAGGAACCCCGAGAATTACAGCTCATTTAAGCTAGAGTTCCTGGCCGTGGTATGGGCAGTCACCGAGCGCTTTAGGCATTACCTCGCTTCTTCCCGGTTCACCGTATACACGGATAACAACCCGTTGACACACCTGGACACGGCAAGACTCGGTGCCCTGGAGCAGAGGTGGATGGCCCGTCTGTCCAACTACGAGTTCACAATCAAATACCGGGCAGGACGCTCCAATACTAACGCGGATGCCCTGTCCAGGATGCCCAACCTGCCGGACGAAGGAGAAGATCCGGAGGGACTGGAAGAAGTTGAACTCCCTGCGTTCCACCGTCATGGGACTATCCAGTATTCCCACCGGGTAAGGGGTAAGCAGGCTGCTACGTTGAACCCCTTACCCCACTACAACTGGGCGGAAACGCAAGACAGCGACCCTGCCGTCCGACTGGTGAAGGAGATGCTGACTCGGCCGGAGGCTCGCCTTGAACCAGACGCTCCGGAGGAAGCCAAACAACTATGGGCGGAGAAGAGTCGACTATTCCTTTACAAGGGGAAGTTGTGCCGCAGAATGGTCAACTCCCGGACGCATGAACTACTCTGGCAAGTAGTGGTGCCACGAAGAGACGCAGCCATGGTGATGGAGGCATACCACGACGGAGCTGGACACTTCGGGTGGAAAAAGCTGGAGTTCCTGCTGCGCGAGCGGTTCCACTGGGTAGGCATGAGGGGAACCATCGAGAAGTGGTGCAGAGACTGTGGCCCGTGCAATCTGAGAAGGAAGGACCGGGCCAGCCAGAAGACTCCCCTGCAGTCCATCGTCACCCGGCAACCGTTGGAACTGGTAGCCTTGGATCATGTAAAACTGACCCCAAGCAGAAGTGGCTACGTCTACGCGTTAACCATCGTGGATCATTACTCCCGGTTCTTGGTTGTCGTCCCCGTCAAGGACTTAACGGCTCAAACAGCAGCTAGAGCCTTCCAGCAGCACTTCTGCCGTCCACACGGGTACCCGGACCAAGTGCTGACGGACCAGGGACCTGCCTTTGAAGCGGAGGTCTTCCAGGAATTCTGCAATCTGTATGGCTGCCGGAAGATAAGGACGACACCCTACCATCCGCAAACTAATGGACTTTGTGAAAAAATGAACCAGGTGGTAATGGATCTTCTAAAAACATTGCCCCTGGAAGAACGCAGTCTGTGGCCTGAGAAGTTGCCCGATCTGGTGGACCTATACAACCACATCCCGGTAGGTTCCACCAACTGTACCCCGGCTTACCTAATGAGGGCGAGACCTGGTAAGTTACCTGTTGACCTGGAAATGGGAGTCCTGACACCTGAGGACACTTCACCAGAAACAGACTGGGACACAGAGAGGCAGCAGCAGTACCGGAGAGTACAAGAGAGCGTGGAGCGAAGTCTCTGTCAGGCTAGGGAAAGACAAGAGAAGACTTACAACCAGTATGCTCCCGCTGTTCCCCTGGTACCCGGAGAGCAGGTCTTGAAGAGGAAAAGACGGCTCCACAAGTTGGATGACCAGTGGGAGAAGGACCCGTACACCGTACTGCCCTCAAGCCACGAGAACCCGAAGGTCTGTACCATCAGTAAAGACGGAGGGGAAACCACAGCCATTGTATCCCGGGACCACCTGAAGAAGTGTCCCGAACAACTGAGGAACCCTGAAGAAGAACAAGAAGACCATCGACCCGTAGAGGAAAGGGAAGATATGGTTAGTACCGTGCTCGGGGACTTCCCTCGGTCTTGGACTCAAGTCAATGGTGCAGTTGTGGTACCCGTACTCACCTTCCTCCAACCATCATCCCAAGAACCTACGGAGCAACGGGTAGAGCTGGAAGAACAGCCGGTCCAGGAGGCAGAAGACTCCACACGAGTAGAACAGGAGAATCAACCCTCTGCTTATAGTGAGCCTGCCGTACCCCTAGTGAGACAAAGAGCCGGTAGACAGCTGCCCAGTTTACCCTTGACAGCTCCTACACCCTGTAGTTCAGGGCCAGACAGTCAGCTCCGTAGGTCCACTAGGGCCACTAGAGGCCAGTTACCCGCACGCTGGAGAATTTGAAGTGTAAAAATAGTTTTATTTATGTTTATCTGTGTATTGTTGCTTGTGTATAATTTTGTGTTTCCAGTTGTTTTTAGGAAACCTTGGTGGATTTACCGGGAATCCTTGTATATAGTTGGAGCGTAACCCAGGATGGACTAGAGACTGTTAAGGACTCGGGGTAGGACAGACCCCTACCTGGTTACGTCTCCCTGTGTTGGTGAAATGGACACCTTTGCTTTTCTTCAAAGACTGCATCCGGTTGCGGACACGCCGTAACCATCTTATGTGTTTTTCTTATAGTATTGTTATTGTTATACTTTGTTATGTTTTTCTAAATGTGTTTAGTCCCGGAGTACTAAATTTCACTAGGGGGGAATGTGGCACCCCAGGGGTCTGGTTTTCCACAGTAATGTAATGTTATGTCTGAGAGCAGGTGGGAGGTCCTTTGGTCAGGGATCCTGTGCATGCCACACCTCCTGCCCAGTCTTGGGAGGGGAAGAACTTCCCCTGTATAAACCCGGGGCTGAGGCAGGGTGAGTCAGACAAGGAGAGTGGAGACAAGAAGCAGCATAGGAAACAGCAGAGTTACAAGGAGTCAGGGGCTGGCAGCTGCAGAGCTCGCCCTGACTAAGAAGATTCTTTACCGGACCCGGAGTCCGAGGCTGTGGGGACTAACTCCTACCCAGCAGCAGAATCCGTCAGGCAGGGGATTTCAGGTCCTCTGGCCCAGAAGCCCGAAGGCACGGTCACACGCGTGGGACCAGCACCGCCATCGTGGAGCGGAAGCCATTAGAAGGCCCCGAGTCACCGGCCATACGGGTGAGCACCACACGGTACACTCAGGGACGTGGGCTACTTACATCAGCTTCTAGCAAGGTAGCCAGAAGAGTACAGTCAGTTTGGGAGGCCTACAACTACGCCTGGCCAGGGGAGATCCCATCTGCTCAAAGACTGACCAGGCCCCGTTTGCTAGCAAGTACTCCGGGAGGGTCTGTCGTTGTTACCAGTAAAGACCCTGAACTACACCGTACCGTCTCTGAGTGGTTCCTGCTACCCCCATCATCCACGTCGGCTGCCCTGAGGCCATACCCCTCCCGTTGGGGGTTATACTATCACGCTGCACAATCCTACCACCGGCCTCAGCGGTCTGCCCTGCAGCAGCAGCTTCCTGGCTGCACTCAACGGGTGGCGTAGTCATCAACTATTTACTACTAATAGACTGCCGTCTAGTTTGACTCCCTGGGCACGGACCGGGTCACCGCCACGAGACTACAACCCTCCACTGATCCGGCTCCGGGTAGGCTCCCGCGTGCGCAACGCAGCGCGACACAGGCCCAGGGGCGCGTCACAGTGTATTGCTGCGCAGAGACCGGCTCTCTGCACAGCAATACCAGTTTCAGCCGCCGGCCTATCAGAGGCCAGCAGCTGACATCTGCGTCCCAGCGCAGCGGCGTATGACGTCACTGCCATGCGCAGATGTCAGCTGCTGGCCTCTGATAGGCCGGCGCCTGGCACTGTTATTGCTGTGCAGAGAGCCGGTCTCTGCGCGGCAATACACTGCACTATAGCGCTGATGTCGGCGACTGCTGGAGAGAGCCGCAATCATTATGGGGTCTATGTGCCTGCCGGCCACAGGTGCAGAAAGGACGCCGAGGGAACGGAGGACAGGTGAGAATTTTTTTTTTCTCTGTCATGTGAAATACAGCACAGGGGACCTGTGCTCAGTATGGGGGGGGGGGGCACTGTGCGCAGTATGGGGGACGGGGACCCTGTGCACAGTATGGGAGGACGGGGACCCTGAGCGCAGTATGGGTGGCTGGGACCCTGAGCGCAGTATGGGGGAACGGAGACCCTGAGCGCAGTATGGGGGGACGGGGACCCTGTGCGCAGTATGGGGGGACGGGGACCCTGTGCGCAGTATGGGGGGATGGGGACCCTGTGCGCAGTATGGGGGGCCGGGGACCCTGTGCACAGTATGTGGGGACGGGGACCCTGTGCGCAGTATGGGGGGGGGACCCTGTGCGAAGTATGAGGGACGGACGGACCCTGTGCGCAGTATGGGGGGGACATGTCAGCAAAATAAGGACCGTGATGGGGGACCATGTCTGCAATATGGGGACCATGTCTGCAATATGGGGACCATGTCTGCAATATGGAGGAACTGGATGGGAGACCATGTCTGCAATACGGGGACCATGTCTGCAATATTGGGGACCATGGTTGCAATATGGGGGACCTGGATGGGAGACCATGTCCGCAATATGGGGGACCATGTCTGCAATATGGGGGAACTGGATGGGAGACCATGTCTGCAATATGGGGGACCATGTCTGCAATATGGGGGAACTGGATGGGAGACCATGTCTGCAATATGGGGACCATGTCTGCAATATGGGGGACCATGGTTGCAATATGGGGGACCTGGATGGGAGATCATGTCTGCAACATGGGGGACCTAGATGGGAGACCATGTCTGCAATATGGGGGACCTGGATGGGAGACCATGTCTGCAATATGGGGGACCTGGATGGGAGACCATGTCTGCAATATGGGGGGACCTGGATGGGAGACCATGTCTGCAATATGGGAGACCTGGATGGGAGACCATGTCTGCAATATGGGGGACCTGGATGGGAGACAATGTCTGCAATATGGGGGACCTGGATGGGAGACCATGTCTGCAATATGAAGGACCTGGGTGGGAGAGCATGTCTGCAATATGGGGACCTGGATGGGGGACCATGTCTGCAATATGGGGACCTGGATGGGGGACCATGTCTGCAATATGAAGGACCTGGATGGGAAACCATGTCTGCAATATTGGGGACATGGAGGGGAGACCATGTCTGCAAATATGAGGAGTAGTTCAAAAGGTGTATAGAAAATAAAATGGTATCACTAAAAATGTCACTTTGTCATGCAAATAATGCGGCCCCCCAAATGAAATGTTTTTCCGTGTGCTTCCCATATGCCCAGCTGAGTTTGAGACCCCGGCTTTAGATCATGTCTGCCCAAGTATGCATGAAATTGCAAGACAAGGTCCATCCACTAAAAAAATGTCTAAGGGTATCCCAGAACTGAGTGGGCAATGCAAGACAGAAAGAAGTATCCTAAATAGATTACCATTCTGAATAATCGCTAAACTGAGATTCCAGGACAGTTTTAATTTTGTAATTTGGGTCAGAAAGAATTCTGAGAAAAGGGTAAAATATATTTGGAAAATTGATAATTTCTTGAATCTTACCCAAATGTCATCTGAATTGAGTATAAACTGTGTAGAGATCACAATCATTTCTAATATAGACCTTTGAAAAATAAACAAAAATGCATTTTGGATATACAAATATTTTTTGTGGTTCTATAAGTATACAGTAAAGTTCAGGCCCAGCAGGTAATACAGCCTGCCAGTTATATTCCCATTCCCATATTATATCACTTTTTTATTACTTTTTTTTTTTTAAGTTATACTTGGTATCCAGACAACTAAAGCGTATCTAAACTGGCATCTTTGTGTATTCATGTATGAGAAAATAAAATAGAAGACCCAATGCCCACATCCAGGCACACCAGATAAAAACCAAAATCTGCAAACAATGTATCTTAATACTTACTGTCTTATTGTCATGCAACGTTCCATACAACAGGGGGACGTCTTTATGTATTATGGACTCAGCAACTTTTTTCAGAACCATCGGAGATATGTGATATCCAGGTTTGATACCCAGCTGCTTGGAAGAAATGTAACAACTAAAGAGGTTGGTATTACTTTACCTATCATGCAAAAATGCTTTTCCTATAATGTTGTTTTATTTTTTATCCATTTATTTTTTCATATAGCATAAATATGTTTACTTTATGCACATTTGTAGACATCTTACCCTTTTTCATGTTTGGACTATTTTGGGCATTTAGGGATACTGCTACTTCCTGCAGCCTTAACACCATTATTGCAGTAGATCGTAGAGCAGTCCCTTCAGGTCACAGCCTAGGCAGATTGGTCAGGGGCATAGAATTCAGTGTTAAAGTTGGAAAGGACCTCCAGGGTCATCATGTCCAACCCCCTGCTCAATGCAGGATTCACTAAACCATCTCAGACAGATGTCTGTTCAGCCTCTGTTTGAAGACTTCCATTGAAGGAGAACTCACCACCTCTCACTGATCACCCTCGCTGTCAAAAAGTATTTTCTAATATCTAATCTGTATCTTCTCCCTTTCAATTACATTCCATTGCTTTTCGTGTTTCCATGTACAAATGAGGATGATCCCTCTACACTATGCTTTTTTCAAGCGTTTTTGGCTTGGAATTTCCGCAGCGAAAACGCTTAAAAAAACACTTGGTAATACGTGCCCCATGGTCCCCAATGATAATCCGCATGTGCTATGCACATGCTGCGGAAATTTCCGCTGTGGACTACCATTGCGGAAAAATCCGCAGAATGTCCATTATTTTTGCGGACATACGGAGTAATTGCCACCATTGGCTTGCATTGAATCGCTTAATATCCGCATAGGCAAATGTGCACATGCGGATATTAAGCGATTCAATGTGCGGATGGTACCCGGGTCTGGAGAAGAGGAGACTTTCCTCCAGACCCGGGTACCATAGTACCTGTTAAAAAAAAGAATTTAAAATAAAAAATATACATTATACTCACCTTCTGATAGCCCCCGGTCTCCTGTACGGTGCGTCCTGGCTCACCGGCGGCTCGCAATGGTGTAAAAGGACCTTCCATGATGTCATTTAGTCATGTGACAGGTCACGCGACCGCTGACGTTGGCGGTCGTGTGACCTGTCACATGACTAAATGATGTCATGGAGGGTCCTTTTACAACACCGCGAGCCGTACAAGAGACCTGATGCACCGGAGAGAAGACCACGGGCCATCAGAAGGTGAGTATAATGTTTTGTTTGTTTTTTTTTTACCATTTTTATTCTTTTTTTAACTATTAACTTGGTCACACTATATAAATGCATGCCGCTTGTATGGATTTATATAGTGTGACCAAATTGTCAAGCACTTTTCCAAGTGATGCTAAAATCGCTTGGAAAAGCGCTTGATAACCTGCATGCAGAAATGCATGCAAAAACGCTTGACAAACGCTTCTACCTGGCAGGAAAAACGCATGTAAAATCCGCATGTGTTTTTCCTGCCAGGGAGATGCAGAAAAATCAGCAGCATTTCTGCATTGTGGGCACTTAGCCTGACATCCCTTCAGATATTTTTAAACAGCTATTACTGTATTTTTCAGACTATAAGACGCACCGGACCATAAGAAGCACTCCAAATTGGGGTGGAAAATGGTAAAAAATATTTTTTTATAAGATGGAGGTCCGTCTTTTAGTCTGAATAGGTCTCTTACCTGGGGGGGCGGTGTAGCGGGGGTCATAGGAGGCAGGGTCCCTCAGGAAGCTGGCAGAAGTGGAGAAATGCAGAGGGCCCTTGGTAGGAGAATGCGGTGCCCCAGCAGCAGGGAGTTGCGGTGGTGGAGGAGTGGCATAGCAGGAAGCAAGGTCCCTCCCTCGGCAACCTGGTGGCAGGAGCAGTGAGATGCTGTGGGCCCGGTGTCGGCGGTGAAGCAGAGTGCAGTTCACTGCTTTTCCGGTGGCCATTTTCCAGAAGCCATGGTCTAGAGAAAATGAGGCCCATGGCTTCAGGAACATGGTCACCGGAGGCAGCGCATGAGCAGTTGAGATCTCGGCTGGGTCGAGATCCCAGTCTGCACATGCGGCCGCCGGGAAAGCTCTGCCTGACCTCTGATACTGGGCCCACAGCATCTCACAGCTTCTGCAGCCTCTGGCTTCCAGACGGAGGGACCCTGCTTCCTTGCGATCACGCTCTACCACCACTGCAACTCCCCGGTAAGCCTGTATTCAGACCAAAAGACGCACCCTTAATTTTCCTCCCAAATGTGGGGGGGAAAAAGTGCGTCTTATGGTGCCGAAAAATATGGTAAGTCTCCTCTTCACCTTCTTTTTTGCAAGCTAAACATTCCCAGATCCTTTAACCGTTCTTCGTAGGACATAGTTTGCAGTCCACTCACCATCCGGGTAGCTCTTCTCTTAACTTGCTCCAGTTTTTCGATTTTTTTTTTTTTTTTTTAAATTGTGGTGCCTAGAACTGGACACAGTATTCCAGATGAGGTCATTTAATCAGCAGGTATATGTGTACAGTCATGGCCAAAAGTTTTGACAATGACACCAAAATTATATTTTCACATGATCTGCTGGCCTCTGGTTTTTATTAGTGTTTGTCTGATGTTTATATCACATACAGAAATATAATTGCAATCATATTATGAGTACCAATAGGTTATATTGACAGTTAGAATGAGTTAATGCAGCAAGTCAATATTTGCAGTGTTGCCCCTTCTTCTTCAAGACCTCTGTAATTCTCCCTGGCATGCTCTCAATCAACTTTTGGACCAAATCCTGACTGATAGCAGTCCATTCTTGCATAATCAATGCTTGCATTTTGCCAGAATTTGTTGGTTTTTGTTTGTCCACCCGTCTCTTGATGATTGACCACAAGTTCTCAATGGGATTAAGATCTGGGGAGTTTCCAGGCCATGGACCCCAAATCTCTATGTTTTGTTCCATGAGCCATTTAGTTATCACCTTTGCTTTATGGCAAGGTGCTCCATCATGCTGGAAAAGGCATTGTTGGGCGCCAAACTGCTCTTGGACGGTTGGGAGAAGTTGCTCTTGGAGGACATTCTGGTACCATTCTTTATTCATGGCTGTGTTTTTAGGCAAGACTGTGAGTGAGCCGATTCCCTTGGCTGAGAAGCAACCCCACACATGAATGGTTTCAGGATGCTTTACAGTTGGCATGAGACAAGACTGGTGGTAGCGCTCACCTCTTCTTCTCCGAATAAGCTGTTTTCCAGATGTCCCAAACAATCGAAAAGGGGATTCATCAGAGAAAATGACTTTGCCCCAGTCCTCAGCAGTCCACTCCCTGTACCTTTTTCAGAATATTAGTCGGTCCCTGATGTTTTTTCTGGAGAGAAGTGGCTTCTTTGCTGCCCTCCTTGAAACCAGCCCTTGCTCAAAGAGTCTCCGCCTCACAGTGCGTGCAGAAGCACTCACACCAGCCTGCTGCCATTCCTGAGCAAGCTCGGCACTGCTGGTAGTCCGATCCCGCAGCTGAAACAGTTTTAAGATACGGTCCTGGCGCTTGCTGGTCTTTCTTGGGCGCCCTGGAGCCTTTTTGACAACAATGGAAGCTCTCTCCTTGAAGTTCTTGATGATGCGATAGATTGTTGACTGAGGTGCAATCTTTGTAGCTGCGATACTCTTCCCTGTTAGGCCATTTTTGTGCAGTGCAATGATGGCTGCACGTGTTTCTTTAGAGATATCCATGGTTAACTTAAGAGAAACAATGATACCAAGAACCAGCCTCCTTTTAAAGTGTCCAGTGATGTTATTCTTACTTAATCATGACTAATTGATCGCCAGCCTTGTCCTCATCAACACCCACACATGTGTTAATGGATCAATCACTAAAACGATGTTAACTGCTCCTTTTAAGGCAGGACTGCAATGATGTTGAAATGTGTTTTGGGGGTTAAATTCATTTTCTGGGCAAATATTGACTTTGCAAGTACAGTAATTGCTGTTAAGCTGATCACTCTTTGACATTCAGGAGTATATGCAAATTGCCATTACAAAAAATGAAGCAGTAAACTTTGGAAAAATTACTATTTGTCTCATTCTCAATACTTTTGGCCATGACTGTAGATTCCATTTTTATGCAGAGTTTGCACCACTGATTAGCAAATGTCTATAAAAATAAAAAAAATCCGTACTAATAGCTAATAAATTAATAAAATTTTTATAAAAAAAACTTACAGAAAATTCTAATTACTTGGTTCTTTAAAAAAGTATGTAAAGGGGGATATTGTCAAACTAACGTGTACATTACTGTTTGTTTCTTGTAATGCAGGCCCTTTTACAAACTTTTCTAGATCTGCAACATGTTGGCTGGGCTACACTGGGCATTATTAGTATAGTTTAGGCATGAGCCACAAAATATCTCAAAATGTCTTCATAGGGGTTAATAAAAGTTGTCATGGCGCTAGACACATATATCATAAAAGCTATGTGTTTAGCGCACTTATTGACCATTTCATTACAAGTTAGGTTGAAGACGAGATCACTAATATTATATGACAGTACAGCCAAGAAAAACTCGCAGCAGGTCTAAACCTCTCTGCCTTCCATCAAATTCTACCGAATAAAGAATTTTCTTTGCTAAATTCAGCTAAGTACTGGCGACCATGTTCCCAAGAGAAGTCCAGAGAAGTTTTGGTTGTGTATTACAGCTCACACCCAATGTGCAATCTAAGTTTCCACACTAAAAAATCACAAAAATTATAAAAATGGTGCCCGAGAGGGATATGCATGGAACAAAGCTCTGCTCACAGTTCTGTCTCAGCTTCCATATATAATAGAAAACATGACTCATGACAGGATACCATCCCACAGAAAAAAACGCCAAGGGTGCCTTATAGATACCACTGATATACAGAGAGTACCATCAGGTACTCATCCGACTTCGGAGTCAAATCGCAGCATGCTGCAAAATTTTCCTCATGCCGAATACAGCTGAGAAAAAAAATAATAATTGAATAACATTGGTCTAAGTGCAATCCATTTTTTTTATCAGATTGCACTCGTCTGATTTATACTCTTGTGCAGGCGAGAACTTATTCTGTATATTTACATACAACATTGTGGTAACATTATAGCAGAGCAATAAAGTGATCCTCCTACACACCACTCCCCTCTTCCGGGTCTAAGTTGCAATGTTACTCACTTTTTACCGCACCTAAAGGATATGTGAAATCAATGAATATCACAGCTAAGTAATGCCAGACACCATGGAAGGTGAATGTGAGAGGAATATGCAATTGAAATCCAGGATATATATAAGATTTTGTTGTCATTTTACCAGCAGAAAATGCCATTCTCCATAAACTATATTCAGATTCAGAAGGGGTTACAGAATGATACAACACCTGTCCGAGGCCTGCCCCTCACCTGTCTTACCGCCACAGCTCCGCACCCTGTCTACTGGTCTTTACTTCTTTTGGCCTCTATATCTTCATCTAGTCTTTCTGGTCTTCCGGCGCTGACTAAGTCTCAACCAGAGACTAAGTAACCACATGAGGCCTGTACAGCAAAGGAAGACCCAAAGAGAAGACTGGAGACCGAAGAAGATCCACATCAAAAACGAGAGAAGAGGGTGGGGAGCTACGATGGCAGGACAGGTGAGGGGTAGGCCTAGGACAATTGGGAATATTGTTTTATATAAACATCTCTTCAGGACACTTTCGATTCCTGAAAATTCAGTTTGGTCGACATTTAATTTTTCAGCCAAATCAAATGTATGGAACCAAATCAAATTTTGAAAAATGTGTTCATCTCTATTACTAACACATGGAATACAGTTAGGTCCAGAAATATTTGGACAGTGACCGATTCTTCGTGATTTGGGCTCTGCATGCCATTGTTTTTTATTTAAAATGAAACAACTGAGATGCTATTGAAGTGCAGACTTTCAGGTTTAATTAAAGGGGTTGAACAAATATATCCTGCGAAACATTTAGGAATTGCAGCCATTTTTCTACAAAGCCTCCTCATTTCAGGGGTTCAGAAGTAATTGGACAAATTAACTTCATCATAAATAAAATGTTTATTTTTAATACTTTGTAGAGAACCTTTGCAGGTAATGACTGCCTGAAGTCTGGAATCCATTTACATCACCAAACTCTGGGTTTTCTCCTTTGTGATGCTTTGCCAGGTCTTTACTGCAGCTGACTTCAGTTGTTGCTTGTTTGTAGGTCTTTCTGCCTAATGATTTGTCTTCAACGTGTGAAATACTGCTCGATGGGGTTGAGATCTGGTGACAGACTCGGCCATTGCAGAATATTCCACTTCTGCCTTAAAAAAACTCCTCTTTTGCACCTTGTGGTGAACCCTCTGTATTTGCTCTCATGAAGTTTGCTCTCTTTGTGGTAGACTTAGATACTGAAACATCTACTTACTGGAGAGTGCCTTTCACTTGGATGGATGTTGTGAAGGTTTTTTTTCTTCACCATGGAAAGGATTCTGTGATCATCCACCAATGTTGTCTTCATGGACTTACAGGCCTCTTTAAGTTCCCTAACTCACCAGTGCGCTCTCTTTTTTTTTGCAGAATGTACCAAACTGTTGCATCAATTGAATTAATATGATTTAATGTATTTAATTATTGTCTGTCTGCAGGCGATACAGGGTGGTGGCTACTGTGCTCCATTTTCTGTATACAACAATGGCACCCCAATGGCTCCCTGTGGTGCAATTGCCAACAGCATGTTTAATGGTAAGTGAAAGTATACACAGGGCAGCAAAGAAAAGCGCAAAATACTCCAATATTCAAAAAAATTGAATATATTTAATATTGTGGGCATATATTGTACATTTGCACCATTTACTCAGATGTTTGAACCATATTACTGGCCCATAATGCACACATAATACTGCCATTTAACACACAAATATACCACCATTCAGTGCATATACAGGTGCATCTCACTAAATTAGAATATCATCAAAAAGTTAATTTATTTCAGTTCTTCAATACAAAAAGTGAAACTCATATATTATTTAGAGTCATTACAAACAGAGTGATCTATTTCCAGTGTTTATTTCTGTTAATGTTGATGATTATGGCTTACAGCCAATGAAAGCACAAAAGTCAAAAGTATATACTACCTCCTTAAAGTATCCAAAAAATACTGCCATATACTGCCCACATGACATCAACATATATTTCCTACATAATATTCTCAGTTCAGTGTTGTCTTTTTTTTTTGTTTATTTTTTTAATCTCGGTGTTGACATAAAAGTGCCATATATAGTCCAAATATTAATAATATACAATACCTTATCAGCATAGTAGTTGGCAGTAAAGCTCTTGGTGTTCCGGGGCAATTTACTAATTCACTGTGTATTTGGTACTTGAGCTTTAGTTTAGGCTTGGGCTGCAAAATGACTTTGGCCACATCTGGTCCTACTGGTTCCAATTGTTCAAGACTCACTTGTCGCGGTACCTTGCAGGTCACAATGTGACCCCATTCACTAGCAAGTATGCTGTACTGTAGCAGCACCATACAATGATCTCTGGCCGCCCAACATGTGTCACAATGTTGCTTAAACCTAAACGTTATTGAATTAGAGCCTTTCTTTATCACTTTTAAGAAAAATTTCTGTATGGATATGAAATGCTCATGCAGATGTAGAAGAAATCTTTACCCTAAATAACATCATTTTTTGCCTTCTGCATTAGATACAATAACATTAATTTATCATCCGGACTCAACTTCCATAATTCACGTTCCAATGTTGAAAACTGGAAACACCTGGTGGTCTGATAAGAATGTGAAGTTCAGTAACCCCAAACCAAAGGACGATCTCGTACAGGCCTTTGCAGGTAAAGTATGTTCCCCACGTAATATTTGGAGCATGTTATCAAGTTTTTCATATGGTGTCCTAGGTATATTGGCTAAAGTCCAATATGCCTTTTTACTGACCTGAGATCTAAGAAAATAGCATCCCCAATGGGTGAAAATGGAGCAGATGTCAGCTCTACACTATAGCTGACACCCTGCTGCATCAGCCACGATCGGTGTTGGCACCAACCATGGCCATTTAACCTCTTAGATGCTGCTGTCAATAGTGATAGCAGCATCTAGATGTTGGTGCTCCTTCTTTAGCCTTATTGATACCCTGAGATTGTGATTGTATGGTCCTGATGCTTGCCATGGCAATCCACAGTCAAGTAATGGCCTTAGAGTCTGCCGGCTATAGTGACCTGTTCTGATGTTAGCAACATTTTAGTGATAAAAAATAGAATTTTTTATTGCTGAGATTCCAGTTTGCTTTGAAGAGGTTGTCCACTACTTTTTTATTGATGACCTATCCTTAGGATAGGTCATCAATGTCTGATCAGTTGGGGTCCGACACCCAGCACCCCTGCCGATCAGCTGTCATCGGTGTTGGTGCTGGCAGCCGCCGGCCGGAAGTACTTATCAAACTGCTCCGTCTTCTGGTAGCGGCCACCGCAGGGCACTACACATCTGCCTCCTATTGATCTGAATAGGAGGTGGATGTGCAGTACCCTACCCTGGCCAGTAACAGAAGACGGAGCAGCTCGGTAAGTGAGTATTTCTGCCCGCCACCAATAACAGCTGATCGATGGGGGTGCCGGGTGGTGGACCCTGGCCGATTAGACATTAGTGACCTTTAATTGCTCAGCTATCAGCTTTCCCATGTCTATGACCATCTATCTAGTTTTGTAGAGCTGGGTTTTTAATTTATCTGTAGCATCAAGATCAATTCTCTTGTGCCTCAATGATCACAACTTATGTCAAAATGGCACAAGTTCACTTTTGGCTTGTTTGCAAGTTTCTACTGCAAAACTGGTGAGCTGGCCATCAAAAATGTAACTTGTAGCATTTTGTAACACGGCTTCTTGAAAGGTCTGTCACAACAACAAATGCGCCGGATCAATCAGAAATATGAGATCAGTTCCCTCATCGCTTTCTCTCCAGCATTTTTGTAGCATACTGTAGGGAAAAAAAGGAATAAACACAACCCTCAAAAAGTTATGATGCTGTGTAAAATGTCAGGAAAATAAGAATGCAATGATTTGAAAATCTCTTATAGACATATTTTGTTCACAACAGATCCTAGAACACAGATCAGAAGAAGGCCGTTTACACATTTTTCCATTTCATTTGAAAAAAATGAAATCATTTAGAAATTGATGGCAGCAACACATTTCAAAAAAGTTGGGACAGGGTTAGGAAAAGGCCTGAAAAGTAAGTGGAGCTAAAGAAAAACAGTTGAAGAGTCAATTTTCAACTAAGTCACAGGACTGCATATAAAAAGAACATACTAGAGAGGCAGAGTCTTGCAGATGCAAAGATGGTCAGAGGTTCACTAATATGTGAACAACAGCGACTAAAATTGTGGAACAATTTCAGAGAAATATTCCTTAAAGGGGTTGTCCACTATTTGGACAACAACTTCTTGATCTAAATATTTGTCCCCAATAAAATATAAAAGCTTATAGTCCCCTCCCACGCCGGCGCTGTTCCAGCAGTGTCAGCACTCGTGGTCCCGGGACTCTCGTGCATTTGTTGTGACCCTGGCGCCCAATCAGCACTGGCGTCACTGTCTCCTCTTTCGGACAAATTGAACATGAAGAGGAAGTCCGGGCTGCAGCTGATCTTTGAATTCCTCTTCATGTTCAATTCGACAGGAGGCTTTTTTATTTTATCGGCCAAGCGAGGGGTATGACAAGGAGTTGTCTAAGTAGTGGACGACTTCTTTAACATAAAACTGCAAAGACTTTGAATGGTGGTGAAATGAAAACAAGTTAGATTTGATCATATAAATCATTGTACGGGCTAAGGAATATTTATAGACATCATCTTCTGTGAACGCAGTTTGCCATACAATCCACAAATTCAAGTGAAAGCTCTTTCAGGCAAACTAGAAGTTATATACAGTGAAGGAAATAAGTATTTGATCCCTTGCTGTTTTTGTAAGTTTGCCCACTGACAAAGACATGAACAGTCTATAATTTTAAGAGTAGGTTCATTTTAACATTGAGAGATAGAATATCCCCCCAAAAAATCAAGAAAATCACATTGTATAAATTAGATACATTTTTCTTCATTTTGCAGTGAGAAATAAGTATTTGATTCCTCTGGCAAACAACACTTAATACTTGATGGCAAAACCCTTGTTGGCAAGCACAGCAGTTAGACATTCTTTGTAGTTGATGATGAGGTTTGTGCACATGTCGGGAGGAATTTTGGTCCACTCCTCTTTGCAGATCATCTCTAAATCATTCAGATTTTGAGGCTGTCTTTTGGCAACATGAAGCTTCAACTCCCACCATAAGTTTTCTATGGGATTAAGGTCTGGAGATTGGCTAGGCCAATCCATGACCTTAGGGTGCTTCTTTTTGAACCACTCCTTTGTTGCCTTGGCTGTCTGTTTTGGGTCATTGTCTTCCTGGAAGACCCAGCCATGACCCATCTTCAATGCTCTTACTGAGGGAAGGAGGTCGTTGGCCAAAATCTCGCGATACATGACCCCATCCATCTTCCCTTCAGTACGGTGCAGTCATCATGTCCCCTTTGCAGAAAAGCACCCCCAAAGTATAATGTTTTCCCCACCATGCTTCACGGTTGGGACAATATTCTTAGGGTTGTACTCATCCTTCTTCTTCCTCCAAACACGACGAGTTGAGTTAATGCCAAAGAGATCAATTTTTGTCTCATCTTACCACAGCACCTTCTCCCAATAACTCACAGAATCATCCAGGTGTTCATTGGCAAACTTCAGACGGGCCTGCACATTTGCCTTCTTGAGCAGGGGGACCTTGCAGGCACTGTAGAATTGTAAACCTTTAAGGCGTATTGTGTTACCAATGGTTTTCTTGGTGACTGTGGTCCCAGCTGCCTGGAGATCATTAACAAGTTCCCCCCATGTAGTGTTAGGCTGATCTCCTACCTTCCTCATGATCAAGGATACCCCACGAGGTCAGATTTTGCATGGTGCCCCAGATCGATGTCGATCGACAGTCACTTTGTATTTCTTCCATTTTCTTACTATTGCACCAACAGTTGTCTCCTTCTCACCCAACATCTTACTTATGGTTTTGTAGCCCATTCCAGCTTTGTGCAGGTCTATGATCTTGTCCCTGACATCCTTAGAACGCTATTTTGTTTTGCCCATGTTGTAGAGGTTAGAGTCTGACTGATTAATTCATTCAGTATATGGACAGGAGTCTTTTATACAGGTGACTATGTAAGACAGCTGTCTTTAATGCAGGTAACAAGTTGATTAGGATCGTCTAACTGGTCTGTAGGAGCCAGAACTCGTAATGGTTTGTAGGGGATCAAATACTTATTTCTCACTGCAAAATGCAAGTGAGAATGCATTGCAACTTTATCTAATTTATACAATGTGATTTTCTTGATTTTTTTTTTATATTCTATCTTTCAATGTTAAAATTAACCTACCCTTAAAATTATAGATTGTTCATGTCTTTGTCAGTGGGCAAACTTACAAAAACAGCAAGGGATCAAATACTTATTTCCCCCACTGTATCAACACAATTCCAAAACACTGCTGTCTTCTCTGGGCCAAAGCTCATTTAAAATAGACTGATTCCGAGTCCTGTGGACTTAAGAGCTGCTTGTTATCGAAGCACAGTTCAAAAGCCTGCATCTCTAATGGTATGGGATTACATTATTGCCTATGGCAAGGACATCTTAAACACTATGAAAGGCCCTATCAATTCTGAGCATTATATAGAGGTTTTAGAACAGGGGTGCGCAACAGTTTTTGGTCCAAGGGCCACATTTTCATAGTGAACCAATCCCAAGGGCTATAAAAAATGTAAAGGGATATATACATGAATACATCACCAGAATCACTGTCAGTACATTAATAAACAACCAGAATCAAGTTTTGAGTATGCTTCTGCTAAGTAAACACACCCTAACTTACACTGCGTTTTTGAAGTAGAAATTGAGCAGAAACTAGACAACTCCTCCTCATAATCTCAAAACTCAAAGTTTTGAGGATTTTTCAGTTTTAACACAGCCATAAAGCACATTATTGATTGCTACATGTGTACAAGAACAGAACCACTGGCGGTAAATGAATGCAGCGCCAGAACTATCGTCAATACATAAATGTAGCGCTCGAACCACTTTCAGTACATGAATGCACTACCAGAACCACTGTCAGTACATGAATGCAGCGCCAGACCCACCATCAGTTTATGAATGCAGTGCCAGAATCGGCATCAGTGCATGAATGCAGTGCCATAACCACCATCGGTACATGAATGCAGCGCTACAACCAGCGTCAGTAAATATATAAGGCACCAAGCTTAGTACAGACATCAATTGGTCAGCCCCATATACACTTGTATCATGTGAACCTGCAACTCCTAGTATGTCTTTAACAATGGTACGAAGATGCTGGGAGTTGTTGTTCCCAGCCATATCATAATGCGGACCATACAGAAACCACAGCACTGATGAGACACAGGCATTATCACAAATATACATTTACACCCAGGTACCTTATAGTTGACATCTTCTCTAGAAAATAGCAAAAGGCAATGGTACTCACCAGCCAAGGTTTCAAGAAAAAATGCACACCAGGACACGGCCGGCCCCCTTTTGTTAGAAGGAGGTAACACAGGTGCAGAATGCTAATGAACATCTTCTCTAATTGAAGACGTTCCCTTCCCTTTTGTCTGCATGTACTACAGACACCATAATGAGATTTCAAGCCCATAGCTCATCTCTCTAGTAAAAATATCTCCCATACTGTGCCCTGAATAAATAATTCACTCTCACTGTGCTACCTACAGAAAATACCCCCCACGCTGCCTATCTCCATAATATCCCCCCACACTGATCCTCTCCATAATATTCTCCATAATGCTCTTCTCGATCATATCTATGAACACTGCTCCCCTCCATAATGTCCATCCACACTTCTCCTCTTCATAATATCCCCCACACATACTGTCCCTCTCCATAACATCTCACCATACACACTGCCCCTCTTCATAATATCCCCCCATACACACTGCCCCTCTGCATAATATCCCCCACACACTGCCCCACTCCATAATATTCCCCACACACACTTGCTATACTGTGCTCCCTTTCTCAATTTTCCACCAATTGTCCCATAATGTACCCTTGCAGTAACATCCTGACCCATAACCTCTTCCCTCCTCGCCCATCTACAGTACATGTCAGGACATATAAATCTTCAGCTCCTCCATTGAACACTTATCATTCCCTATGGCGTCCTACCACTTCTTTGCTGCATTGCACTGACAGCATCATGCTACTCTACGTTGGAGCAGGAGCTGACGAGGGTTCCTCTGCCACTGTCCCGGTGCACATGTATTCAAATATATTTGCGTCTCAAAGATGCAAATACATTTGAATATACAGTACAGACCAAAAGTTTGGACACACCTTCTCATTTAAAGATTTTTCTGTATTTTCATGACTTTGAAAATTGTACATTCACACTGAAGGCATCAAAACTATGAATTAACACATGTGGAATTATATACTTAACAAAAAAGTGTGAAACAACTGAAAATATGTCTTATATTCTAGGTTCTTCAAAGTAGCCACCTTTTGCTTTGATGACTGCTTTGCACACTCTTGGCATTCTCTTGATGAGCTTCAAGAGGTAGTCACCGGAAATGGTCTTCCAACAATCTTGAAGGAGTTCCCAGAGATGCTTAGCACTTATTGGCCCTTTTGCCTTCACTCTGCGGTCCAGCTCACCCCAAACCATCTCGATTGGGTTCAGGTCTGGTGACTGTGGAGGCCAGGTCATCTGGCGTAGCACCCCATCACTCTCCTTCTTGGTCAAATAGCCCTTACACAGCCTGGAGGTGTGTTTGGGGTCATTGTCCTGTTGAAAAATAAATGATGGTCCAACTAAACGCAAACCGGATGGAATAGCATGCCGCTGCAAGATGCTGTGGTAGCCATGCTGGTTCAGTATGCCTTCAATTTTGAACAAATCCCCAAAAGTGTCACCAGCAAAGCACCCCCACACGATCACACCTCCTCCTCCTTGCTTCACGATGGGAACCAGGCATGTAGAGTCCATCCGTTCACTTTTTCTGCGTCGCACAAAGACACGGTGGTTGGAACCAAAGATCTCAAATTTGGACTCATCAGACCAAAGCACAGGTTTCCACTGGTCTAATGTTCATTCCTTGTGTTCTTTAGCCCAAACAAGTCTCTTCTGCTTGTTGCCTGTCCTTAGCAGTGGTTTCCTAGCAGCTATTTTACCATGAAGGCCTGCTGCACAAAGTCTCCTCTTAACAGTTGTTGTAGAGATGTGTCTGCTGCTAGAACTCTGTGTGGCATTGACCTGGTCTCTAATCTGAGCTGCTGTTGTAGCACCCTGAGGATTCGGCTGCTACAGGGGTATTACACCTCAAGCCAGAGGTGTGGTATTCCACTCCCGGGTAAGGATGGAGTGTGGAACTGAGCTTAGTAGGCTGCATGCACTACATACATCCCATTTCCGGGGGACAGAACAACGGTACTCCCACCAGTATATGTGCAGGTACGACAGCGTCTGTCCCTGGCTGGAGTGGGAGGGGGGTGGAACATCCCAGTAGTGTAGGGGCAGATAGGGGGAGTAGTCTGGGTAAAGCTAGGAGCCCATTGGGTGCTGGTCACCTGGGTTCACACATAGAGGGAGTATAAAAGGTGGGCACCATCTTAGATCAGAGTTCAGTTCAGGCAGGAGGAGAAGAGCAGAGGAGCTCAGCCAGGAGGGCTGACAGGGAGCTGTGGCTCCGGCTGGGCCCAGCTCCAGAGCAAGGCCTACAGAGAGAGAGAGAGAGGAGTCAGAAGGACCCAGAGAGAAAGACAGAAGGAACCCCAAGAACCCAGAAACAGACCAGAAAGGGTGAGGGGTTGGCAGACACGGGTACCGGAACCCAAGCTGGCAGAGGCAGAAGTAACCCTTAGCCAGGAACCGGAGGTCGTGGTCAAGATTTGCCACGACCCTCACCAAATCCACCAGAAAGGCACACCAAGCATAGGGTCAGGGAACCCAGAGGAGGTTTGACCACCAAGAGACCCGAGGGAGCCGGCCAAAGGTGGATCCCTGGTGGGAACGGCCAGGAGGAAGAGAGAGACAGGGAAGCTCAGGACCACGCTCCGGACTGCCTGGGGGTTGGCCGAGTCCAGGACCTGGTGGACGCAGCACGGCTCGGGTGGTCACTCAAGGCCAGAGTGACTAAAGCAACATCAGTGAGTAAAAACCCTGAAACTGCATCTCCTGACTCTGCCTCTCCTTCCTGCATCATCACAACCCCCATCATCCACACCTGCTGCCCTGAGGCCATACCCCTCCCGTTGGGGGTTATACCATCACTGCTGCACATATACCACCGGCCTCAGCGGACTGCTCTGCAGCGGCGGCTTCAAAGCCGCACTCAACGGGTGGCGTAGTCGACACTTAACAACATCTACAAAGACTGCCACACACTTAGTTTGACACCCTGGGCACGGACCGGGTCACCGCCACAAGGACTACTACCCCCATACAGATCCGGCTCCGGGTATCCCCTGAACATGGCCCAGGGGGCGCGTCACTGTTAACCTGCGATTTCTGAGGCTGGTGACTCGGATAAACTTATCCTCAGAAGCAGAGGTGACTCTTGGTCTTCCGTTCCTGGGGCGGTCCTCATGTGAGCCAGTTTCTTTGTAGCGCTTGATGGTTTTTGCAACTGCACTTGGGGACACTTTCAAAGTTTGCCCAATTTTTCACACTGACTGACCTTCATTTCTTAAAGTAATGATGGCCACTTGTTTTTCTTTACTTAGCTGCTTTTTTCTTGCCATAATAAAAATTCTAACAGTCTATTCAGTAGGACTATCAGCTGTGTATCCACCAGACAACTGCACAACACAACTGATGGTTCCAACCCCATTTATAAGGCAAGAAATCCCACTTATTAAACCTGACAGGTCACACCTGTGAAGTGAAAACCATTTCCGGTGACTACCTCTTGAAGTTCATTAAGAGAATGCCAAGAGTGTGCAAAGCAGTCATCAAAGCAAAAGGTGGCTACTTTGAAGAACCTAGAATATAAGACATATTTTCAGTTGTTTCACACTTTTTTGTTAAGTATATAATTCCACATGTGTTAATTCATAGTTTTGATGCCTTCAGTGTGAATGTACAATTTTCAAAGTCATGAAAATACAGAAAAATATTTAAATGAGAAGGTGTGTCCAAACTTTTGGTCTGTACTGTAGGAAGATGAGAACCGGATTCTCACGGTTCTCTGTAGGCCGCCAGGTAACCTTTAGCGCTGCAGGCCATATGTTGTGCAGGCCTGTTTAAGAACAATATATGTGTCCATCCATACAGTGTCTGTTAAAAAAAACCTAAAGAGATAAACTGGTATATATGTTGGTGTGCATGCACATGTTCACAGGGGCCAATAGACAGACAAAACCCAAGATAAAAACTAAATAAGCAAATACCCTGCAGTAAATAAATAAATAGCAATAGTGTATGAAAATAATGACAATATAGGATGCTTAGTTAACATAGTTTTGATCAAAAAAACGTAAAAGCCATCCCACCATGTCAAGGTGACACTATTCGGAACGGTCCTAACCTCTAGTATTAAAACCTTACCATTTGTCAAGTGACGTACATGTGAATAAGGGCTGAGAAGAACTGAGACTCGGCTAATGGACACCGAGTCATGGGGAACTAGATGAGAATAATGTTCAACTCAAAGAAAGGGGAGGCAACACCCTTATTTACACAGAGTGCAAGAAACCTGAAACAAAAACCTGAAGAGATTAACTGGAATATAAATTAGTGTGCATGCAGTGTGTAGGCGCATGTTCACACTGGCCAATAGACTGACAAAACCCCAAGAAAAAAAACAAAATAAGTAAATACCCTGCAGTAAATAAATAGCAATAGTGCTTAAAAATAATAATAATAATAATAATAATAATAATATAGAGTGCTTAGTTAACATAATTTTGATAAAAAAACGTAAAAGCCATCCCACCACGTCAAGGTGACTCAATTCGGGATGGTCATAACCTGTATAAAAAGTCTACACACCCCTGTTAAAGTGCCAGGTTTTTGACATGTTTAAAATCATGCCAAGAAGAATGATTTCAGAACTTTTTCCATCTTTAATGTCACCCATAATCTGTACAAATCCATCGAGAAATAAAATGAAATCATTTTGAAGGGAGAAATAAAAATATCAAAACTAAAATAATGTGGTTGTATAAGTGTGAACACTCTCTTTTAAGTGGAGATGTGGTTGTGTGCAGAATTAGCCAATCACATTTAAACTCATGTTACATAGTAGTCAGTACACTGCTGCCATCATTTAAAGTGATTCTGATTAACCCTATATAAAGTTTAGCTGTTTTAGTAGGATTTTGCAGACATATGGTCCATAAACAGCTTACAACACAGCAAAGGGATCTCACTGTTGAAAGTTATCAGTTAGGAGAAGGGTACATGGCATTAGATATACCATGGAACACTGAGATGACGATCATCAAGAAGTGCTTTAAATTTGGCATAACAGTGACATTACCTAGAACTGAACGTTCAGGAACTCTACCTGACCTGTGCTTAGCTTCACTCCTGACTTGAATCTTTTTCACTTGCAGGGGCACTTCTGTGAGATACAGAACACACACACATCACCACCTTTCTCTTCAGCTCCAGCCAGACAGTAAACAACTTCCCCACAATCCCCCTGGGGCTCTGCTATAACACTCCCCTTCTCCTGTGACTGTGTTAACCCCCTAGTTGCTGCATGCTTCTGGAGCAAAACACTTCCTGTCTCATGTGCTTGTCTTACTTCTGCATGTCATAACACCATACCCACAGTGAAGCATGGTGGAGGCAGCATTATTCTTTAGGTCTGTTTTTTGGCAGCTGCAACTGGGGCTTTAGTCAAGGAGGAGTGAATTATGAACAGTACAAAATGTCAGACAATTTAGCAACAGAATCTTCAGGACTCTTCAAAAAAACTGAAGATGAAAAGGAATTTCACCTTTCAACACAACAACCACCCTAAGCATACATCCAAATAAAAAAAAGAATGAAATTGCCAGATGAATATCAACATCTTGGAATGGCCTAGCCAGATGCCAGACCTGAATCTAATTGAAGATCTGTGGGTGACCTGAAGAGGGTGCTGTACCTTCGAGATGCCCTTGTAATCTGACAGATTTGGAGTGCTACTGCAAGGAAGGGTGGGAAAAGATTTTCAGTTCTAGATATGCCATGTTGACAGACTCCTACGCAAAGAGACTGAATGCTGTAATAATTCAAATGGTACTTTAACAAAGTATTAGTTTAAAGGTGTTCATATTTATGGAAATACCAATTTTCAACTTCTGATCTGTGTTCTAGGGGCTGTGTGAATAAAATATGGGTATACGAGATTTTTAAATCATTGTATTCTTTTTTCTTTCAATTTTACACAGCATCCCAACTTTTTGGGAATTAGGGATAAAGAAACAAGGACTAAGACAAACTTTACTAGTAATAAGTGTTCCAAGATTTAGGAGTTTTTTCTTGTTGATTGTATCCTAGTCTTTTGTACAGAATAAAAGTTGCAAACTTTGCAGTAAGGAAAAGACAGGAAAAGAGAAAAGGACTTAGTGCCATGTAAAGGAGAGAGGGAGCACACATTTTATATCTTGCTTTTAGAAAACATGGCATCATTATGAACTGTATACAGTACTTGGAGATCACCATAACATTAAAACCACTGACAAGTGAAATGAATAAAATTATTCTGTTTGTAACATCAATTTATTACAATGGCACTTGTCAAAGGGTGGGAAATAAGTGAACAGTGAGGTCTTGAAGTTGATGTATTGATGAGTAGCTAGCAGGAAAAAATGAGCAAGCGCAAGAATCTGAGCCACTCTGACAAGTGTCCAATTCGGATGGCTAGAAAACTAGCTCAAAACATCTTCAAAACAAATGGTTTTTTTATGGGGAATTCCTGGTATGCCCAGAACCCACAAAAATGATGCTGTAGCACTTACAAAGTTATTGCTGACTATAATAGAAAGGTATTGGGACACACAGTGCATCACAGATTGCTGCGTGTGGGGCAGCCTAGTTGGTGAGTGCTCAGATTGCCCAAGCTGACACCCGTCCATCAACGAATGTGTCAACAATGGGTGCGTGAGAATCAGAACTGGATCATCGAGCAAAGAAGGTAGCTCGGTCTGATAATTCATTTGTTCTTGTGGAGAGCTGGGTTTGTGTGCATCACTAACCCAGAAAAGTCTTGGCACCAGAAAGCGCTATAGGTAAAGTTGGCAGAGGCAGTGTGAATCTCTGAACTATGATCTGTCTGGAAACCTTGGTTCCTGGCATTAATTTGGAAGTAACTTAGACTTATACCATTTAACTTAATATTTTTGCAGAGGAAGTAGAGCCCTTCATGTCAGTGGGATTCCCTAATGGCAACAAACCATTTCATCTTTGTTTTTGCAGGAAGTGCCAGGCCACCATACTGGCAGAAACCAGCTTATGCTCTTGATCCTGATCCCAATAACAATGGTTACAAAAATGATGAATTTATCAATTGGATGAGGGTGGCAGCATTCCCGTTCTTCAGGAAACTGTATAGACGTCTCTCAAGAATAGAAAAGTTCACTGATGGGCTCCCGGCTGGAAATTACAGCTTTGTCATTGACTACAGTATCCTTTAAGCTGATTTATTTATTTTATTAGATAACTTAATTTTGTATAGTAGCAGCTGTAAAGCAAAGATTCATAACCAGGGCTGAAAAAAGAAAAAAAAATCAAAACACCAGAATTTCAGTCGCGAAACTTCCCTCAACAAATGCAATCAAAATGTGTATGGTGTGTAGTGTGAGTGCATTAATATACTCACCTGCAGCTGTTTTCTCTGGGATCCAGCACCGTTCTGCTCCTCGTCTCAGTGACATCACCTCTCTGCAGACTCTCTGGGTCACGCTGTGCTCTCTGTGCTGTGACCCGGAAGTGGCTTTTACAATGTAAGTCTATGGGACGTCAGAATGGGGCTCAGAATGAGGTTCCATTGGCTTACATTGTAAGGGCTCACTCACACTGGCGTATATTACCTCATGTGAGAGAATCAGGTCAATTTGCTAATGACACTTGGACTGCACTTGCATGACATCTGAGTGCAGTCCGATGTTTAACATGCACCCATAGACTTGTATGGGTGCGCGTGATCTGAATATCAGAGCCACTCGTAGCATGCTGTTATTGGTTTCTCATACCGAATCAGCATTATAAAATAATCGCAGTTCTTCACTGCCCCATAGAATAACACTGGGCCTAGTGCTATCTGATAAAGCATTGCATAGCACTCAGCCGTGTTATACAGCAGTGTGAGTAAGCCCTTAAAGAGACTTCTGGCTCACACAAAGAGCATAGAGTGAGCCGGCTAGTCTGAATTACCGTGATGTCACTGAGAAGAGGAGCAGAATGACACTGGATACACACCATACACATATACACACATTTAATGAAAAAAAATATTCATGGGAGTGCTTCTTTTAAAAATAAATAAATAAATAAAAAATAAAATACCTGTGCCCCCCCGCTTCCTTGACATGCAGTGTCCTCTTCATCATCCATAGCCAGCGTAGGGGGCCGGACGGCGCATGGCAGTGACGTCATGCTCTGCCTGTGACGGGCATGCAAATGTCAGCTGCTGGCCTCTATTTGTCCTGTATAGCTACTGTGGTGTAGCGAGCTAGCGGTTCTATGTGCCTCAATACATTTCAATACATTTCATTTGAATGTGAGTCTGAGGATACATCCAGCTGAAAAGGGCGCTGGTGTTAGCGGGCCATCTTCCTCTATGGCCCCAGTCACAGCCACACCACAATTGTTACGCCCCTGACTACACACTCTGCCTTCTGAAATAAATAATGGTGTATACACTGCACACTGTATGCACCGGGCTCCGGAGCTCCCTCTTGTGGTGACAGAATCTTATAATTTAAAGCAGCTTTTCACTAATTTTAACCATTGTTGGTTTGGGTTCTCACTCGGCTGCGGTTGAGGTAGGCACAGGAGGCATTTTTATTAGAGTATATGCAGGCTGGTTTATTTTGACAGCATAAACCGCTCATGAAGCAAACACAAAACAGCCCTTTTCCGATACAAAAAGATATAACAGAACAAAACTCAAAATAACAAGTCCATACAGCACGGCCTCAGCTGTTTAAATAAAGTGCCTTTCTCTGCCTCCAGCAGAGTCTGAGCAGCCCATGCAGGGCCTGTTAACCTTGCAAAATACACAGACATACTGGGACAGCCGCAGCTTCCTTAAATCAGAACATTTCAAGACCTGGACTGGAGGTAAGTGAGCAGCCGATCCTACCCAGCTCTTTCAGCTGCTCGTAAAACCCGGCCCTATAATCCGGGCCCATTAACTACTTCTCAGCACTATGTGTGCTGGAGCCTGCTTCTCTGGGTCCTACATGACCAAGGCTTGGCACCTCGGGGACTGTGCTGTCCAGCTCTTTGTTTGAAAAGACTTTCAGCCATTTTGGCCATTACCTAATGTTACATGATTATTGTATTGTTGTACTTTGCTGCCATCTACTGGCCCTTGTTATAACATGTATTATTCTTGTGTTTTACCCACAACACCTTTTGGTCTGTAACTCCTCCTATCTCCTGCTCCTCACTTCCTTCTTCTTCATCACATCCATCTTGACTACACATGCTGCAGGACTGGAGAAAGGATTCTCTTGTTACCACTTTACCTGGCGCTTCTAATACCTACAATTCCTACCCTTTCCTCATCCTTCACTTTCCCTCATCTCACCTCATCAAGAACTGTAAATAAATCTGTTGAATTCATCACTGCACCATCATTCCGGATTACCACGTGCAGTTCATGAGGAACAGGAGCGCAGGCCAGTGAGTTGACGCTATATGCCATTACTTATACAGAGATCCATGTCACATCCCTCAGACACATCTCGCCCCACGTACATCAGTGGCAGAATAGGGACACATACCTCCCATCCACAACCTGTTCAGCTGCAACCTTACACCCCCTTCATACGTCCTAACTCCTCATAATAATAGCTTTCCTAATATATGTTCATTATCTTGCTCTTCTATGACCGCATCTTGATGGGAGTCACGTGAACCTTTGCTGTCATGCAGGAACTACTTCTTGCTCTATGTCCAACCTGCCCCTTTTCTGGGCTAGAGGATTCGGATGGAATGAGAGAAGCTCGTCACTCTGCTCCTGAAGGGGGCAAAGCTGCCTTGAAATGATTGACAGTGTACCTGAGCATACAATGTTAAAAACTAAACAAGGTTTATTTTATAACTGTACATTCTTTTCTTGTTACATCTACAAGCTCAATTTATTATAATCTTAACTTAAACACTCAGATTTTCCTGTATCCAAGTTTGGGGGAAAAAAGCATGTGATCCTCTCAACTCTATCATGGTGCGGAGGAAAGAACATGTTTCTAGGAATTGCATACACTGTAACTGGGGCAGCCATTGTACTAACAGCATTTGTCATGATTGGTGTGCACCTGAAGAAGCGGAAGAAACCTAAAAAGCCATTTGCTGTCAGATAAAACCTCTGTTTTGTAATAAGTTAATTTAGAAATAACCTTCTGGTATCATGTTTAATATGTTTTTTTTTCTGCATAAAAGTAACTCAGTAAAAAATATGTGCAACAGTACATGATATGATGCTCATCTCCCATCGTGAGTCCATAGTGTACAACGTATGAAAGTGATATATGAATATATCTGGAATTGGTAAGACAATTAATCATGGATGTTTTTGACTAGAAGCATTGCTTGTTGGGGAGAATACAGTGCCATATGAAGATACCTCTCCAAATACCTAAGGCTCTCATCCAATTTAGCCTTTTACTAACTGGCAGGACTTTGCCCAATTCTTCCTTACTTTATGTTACCAACCAGCGGTGTAACAATAGTGCGTGCAACAGTTCCAGCTGCACCCAGGCCCTGGAGCCTAAGAGGGTCCAAAAGGTCTCTTAGACCCGTATAGGAAGACCAATACCATGAAAGATCCAGTTCCTGTTGCACCCATGCCCTGGAGCCTAAGAGGGTCCAAAAGGTCTCCTTGGCCTGTGTGAGAAGATCAATACCATGAAAGATCCGTGAGAGTTGGAGGCCATGTTGGAGAATTTGCATTGCAGCACTCCATCTTTGCAGTCACTTTAGGATCTCTACTGACCACACCAGTCTAATCACATTGAGCTCTTTATTCTATGAAGGAAAAAAAACAAATAAAACTTATTTTATTAATGCAGACTTTTATGCTAAAATAAATTCATGTGTCCTTTGTGTATCATTGTGATTTCATTTCCCTCCAAAGCCTCCCTTACGTGATGGCGTTGCTGCTGAGGTGACAGCCCCACTATCAGTATTTGGTCAGTATTTTTCATCAGTATTTGTAAGCCAAAATCAGATGAGGAACAATCAGAGAAAAGGTATAATAGATACAAGTGCACCAATTCTGCATTTATCACCCACTCCTGGTTTTCGCTTACAAATACTGAGGAAAAATACTGACCGAATACTGACCAAATACTGATACTGGGGCTGTGACCTTAGGATGATAATGTGATGAAGATTACTTTTTATTGTTTGCTTTGGCCCACACATCACTTTAGTTTAGAAGGATTAAAAGGGTATGTGATTTAGGAGAAATCTATAAAGAATGGGACACATCAAATTTTTAGCTCTTTCCCCCATCAAATAAAAATTTGTGCTCAGGCAATATGAGGTATAAAAAAAGACCGAAAGCATTAGGGCTTATAGGACCCCATAAAATAAGATGACCCCTACCAACCATTGACAGGAAACTAAAACTACAGTATATTTAAATATAATTAAAGGGCTAGTCTCCACCTAAAAAAACAATTTATCCCCTAGGATACCTTAATGATAGCTGGGCGAATGATCACTGGGACCCTTGAGGATACCGAGATTGGGGCTTTGGAACCCTGAGAATTGGGCTCTGTGGCCCTGTCTTAAATTGAGCAGAGCTAGGTATTCATTGTCTGTGGGCCTACCAGCAATAACCGAGTACTGCGCTCCGCTTTCTCCATCACTCCCATAGACAAACGAATGGAGCGGAGGTTGAGCAAGTGGTCCTCTGCTCCATTCATGACAAACAAAAAATTATCTATTATTTGAATCAGGTCTTTATGTTCCATGTAGAAAGGTTTGCATTATTTTGTAAGGAAGACAATCCATTTAACCCTTAGAATTAACCAGGTAATTAACACTTTCATGCTGGATAGAAATAAAATATTTTGCTGCATGCGAAATGTTGCAGCCACTTACATCATTAAGATGTTACAATATGCACTTTTTTAAGAGTCGCACAGCACATCCAGAGCGACTCCTTACATAAGGTAATATAGAACAGAAATGACAATATTATAAAGCTATGTGGACAACAGAAAACTGCATAAAAAGAGAATGAAAATGGGTTCACCACCCTCTTACAAGTATTAGAGGGAGATTTAATCTGTGTGGGGAGGGGAGATTTAGTGTTGGGGAAGACTTAATGTGGGGGACAGGGGCTGGGAGATTTAGTGTAATGAGGAAGATTTAAGGACACAAGTTTGGGGAGCAAGGGAGGGACAGGTGCAGACACAGTATGGTAAGTGGTGGGGTGGGTGCGGACACAGTATGGTAAGTGGTGGGGTGGGTGCGGACACAGTATGAGTAGTGAGAGGAAAAATGTATGCGGACACAGTATGGGGAGTGAGGGTAATGGGATGTGTGCAGACAGTATGGGGAGTCGGGAGGATGTGTGAGGAGGCAGTATGGAGAGCGAGTGGGTAAATATGTGAGGAGACAGTATGGTTAGCAGGGGGGACGTGAGATTAGACAGCATGAGGAGGGAGGGAGAAATGTGTGAGGAGACTATTGAGGGGAATAATGCGAGGGTGTGAGGAGACAGTATGGGGGGAGAAAAGTGTGAGTGGGCACAGAATGAAGACTGAGTAGTGGGGAGGTAGTATGGGGGAACAGTGTAAGGGCACAGCCAGGAGGGGACAGTAAACCAAGGAGGGGAAGTGTGAAGAGGGGGGCACAATATAGAGACTGGGCCCTATAGGGAGGACACAGTGTGTGAGGGCAGTGTGGAGAGCTTGTTCCATGAGAGGGAGAGTTTGGGCTCATATATTGTGCAGGGAAAATAGCGAGGGGCAATTATTTATTCAGGGGCTCAGCATAGTGCAGATATTTTTATTCTGGACCATTATAATGACACTCCTATCTTTAAGGGTACTGTGCTGCAGAAGACCGGAGAAGATGGAAGTCTGCAGAGACGTGCTGTGGATGGAAAATTCATCATGGAATCTGGACAAGATGAAGAAAAGAAAGAGAACGACTCCAGAGACAACGTTATCTATAAGGTATCTGGATGTAAATGTTTTTTGTGATTCTGACAAATTAACATGTTTTTATTTATGTTAGGAGCATCAAAGAAGTTGTCCAAGTCTGTGATAAGTCTGCAGTCATTCTATGTCGACTAGACATGCGTGGCCTCACTCAATGAAAATGAATTGAGTGAGGCCGGACAAGTCTAGTCGGAATGTGGCCAGAAGTATGCTGACATGGTCATCCACTCTTGCCACTGGCAAGGGAAAATCCTGAAAGTGTGCAGTGCATGCGCTGTGAGAATTCAGAAGCCTGCAGACACATAGAGCAGACTTTGATCTCAAACCTGGATAAGCCCTTTAATTATAAAATAAAGCACTGTAACATGGCAATCATAACAGAGTGTAATATACTCACTGTCAGGATTCAGCTCTGCTTTCTGGTTCCAGCAGTCATCACATGGTCTCTTCACTCATGCAATTTTCATACTCACGGTCATGTGACAAAGAGTTTCTCTTCCTGCTTCTCTGTTTTTCACTGAACATTGACAGAATTAGGGAGAGCAACTCGTCGGCACGTGACTAAGTGTGCAAATTGCATTTGTTCCTGGGGATGAAGGGGGGGGGGGGGTGAGGGGTCAAACTAAATTCTTGCCCCGGGTGATATTGATATTAGTCACAGTCCCCAATGGGGACCATAATTTAAATGCCCTATTGGTATGTCTTTTGGAGCATGGGAAGAAGCTGGAGGACCAGGAGTAAACAACAGCCTGAGTTAAACTCAGAATCCCAGCTCTGGAAGACAATAGTGCTAATCACTGACCCACCATGTTGATTGCACTGTTTTATACTATGTAATTTATAAATATACATATATATATGTATATATATATATATATATATATATAGTACTGTATATCCTGCTTAAACTATGTGATAGATACAGTGAAGTACATATTTGATGCAAGGAATTGGTGTTGTGCACAACAAGCCATTCATAACTAACAACCGTACTAGATGCAGCAGGACTGTACCGATTTTGGGGCGTTGTCCTGCTGTACTGGAAGGTCAGGGAATGTGCTGAATTCCACTTACTCTCTGCAATATCCTCTCTCCTGCCATCTTTATTGCTCCTCATGTGGGGGGAGTGGAGCGGGGCTCGGGCCTGCAGCTCTACACTGCACATACTTACATTCAATGAAACAAACATTCATCTCTTTTGTTGAGATCTGGACACAGGATTAAAACACCCAACCTGTATCACTGTAGGCAGTAGTGAAACGTGTGACCACAGATATAGGCAAAGAGCTACATTTCTATATACAGTTATATGAAAAAGTTTGGGCACCCCTATTAATCTTAAGCTTAATGTTTTATAAAAATTGGTGTTTTTGCAACAGCTATTTCAGTTTGATATATGTAATAACTGTTGGACACAGTAATGTTTCTGCCTTGAAATGAGGTTTTTTGTACTAACAGAAAATGTGCAATCTGCATTCAAACAAAATTTGACAGGTGCATAAGTATGGGCACCTCACCAGAAAAGTGACATTAATATTTAGTAGATCCTCCTTTTGCAAAAATAACAGCCTCTAGTCGCTTCCTGTAGCTTTTAATGAGTTCCTGGATCCTGGATGAAGGTATTTTTGACCATTCCTCTTTACAAAACAATTCCAGTTCAGTTAAGTTTGATGGTCGCCGAGCATGGACAGCCCTCTTCAAATGATTCCACAGATGTTCAATGATATTCTGTTCTGGGGACTGGGATGACCATTCCAGAACATTGTAATTGTTCCTCTGCATGAATGCCTGAGTAGATTTGGAGCGGTGTTTTGGATCATTGTCTTGCTGAAAGATCCATCCCCTGTGTAACTTCAACTTTGTCACGGATTCTTGAACATTATTGTCAAGAATCTGCTGATACTCAGTGGAATCCATGCGTCCCTCAACTTTTAACAAGATTCCCGGAGCCGGCATTGGCCACACAGCCCCAAAGCATGATGGAACCTCCACCAAATTTTACTGTGGGTAGCAAGTGTTTTTCTTGGAATGCTGTGTTTTTTTGCCGCCATGCTTAACGCCTTTTTGTATGACCAACTCAATCTTGGTTTCATCAGTCCACAGGACCTTCTTTCAAAAAGAAATTGGCTTCTCCAAATGTGCTTTTGCATACCTCAGCCGACTCTGTTTGTGGCGTGCTTGCAGAAACGGCTTCTTTCGCATCACTCTCCCATACAGCTTCTCCTTGTGCAAAGTGCGTTGTATAGTTGACCGATGCACAGTGACACCATCTGCAGCAAGTTGATGTTGCAGCTCTCTGGAGGTGGTCTGAGGATTGTCCTTGACTGATCTCACCATTCTTCTTCTCTTCTGTGTTCTTCCATTTCCTTACTATGTTCCTCACAGTGGAAACTGACAGGTTAAATCTCTGAGACAGCTTTTTGTATCCTTCCCCTGAACAACTATGTTGAATAATCTTTGTTTTCAGATCATTTGACAGTTGTTTTGAGGAGCCCATGATGCCACTCTTCAGAGGAGATTCAAACAGGAGAACAACTTGCAAGTGGCCGCTTTAAGTAGCTTTTCTCATGATTGCATACACCTGGCTCTGAAGTTCAAAGCTCAATGAGGTTACAAAACCAAAAAAAGTGCTTTAGTAACTCAGTAAAAAGTAGGTAGGAGTATTTAAAACAAGAAAATGATAAGGATGCCCATACTTATGCACCTGTCAAATTTTGTTTGAATGCAGATTGCACATTTTCTGTTAGTACAATAAACCTCATTTCAAGGCAGAAACATTACTGTGTCCAAGTTATTACATAGATCAAACTGAAATAGCTGTTGCAAAAACACCAATTTTTATAAAACATTAAGCTTAAGATTAATAGGGGTGCCCAAACTTTTTCATATAACTGTACCAGTGCATTTGTATACTTGTATTCCAGAGGAAAAATAAAAGTCTGATTTTATTATTCCTATAAAATTACAAAAAAAAATAATGAAAAACAATTACAAAAATTACATTTTATTACACTTAAAAAAGAAAAAAATATCATAAATCAGTAAGTAACATACATATTTGGTGGTTCTGTAATCATAACAACCTGTACAACACAGTAATCAGATTATTTATGGTGATCTGTAAATGACATACAATGACGTCATTGATTTTTTCTACATTAAAGCCATGAAAATGTAACACTGAGGCTGTTTTCATACATAGTGAAAATTATGCGTTTTTCTGCTGCTTTTTATCTGCATGTTTTCTGCATGGGTCTGCCCAACACTGTGCAATAGCAATCTTCAATGATTATTGCATTTTTACTGCTCTTTTATGCCTTTCCCCCTTATTTGATGCATTTTTGGTGCAGATGCAAAGCAGCGTTTTTAATGCTTTTTTAATAGTACAGAAAAGCTTTGAGTCTGCACTTAAAAATGAAATGGCATATTTTTACATGAGCTTTTTCCGTGTTCCACATAGAAGCTTATAGACAAACAATGCACCAAATCCGCAACAGCATGTTTAGGTGCACAGTGAGACGGAGTTTTCATGAAATTACATCGACTTTGCTAGGACAGATAGTCCGTGTTCACACATAGTGTAAATGCTGCGTTTTTTACGCAGAAATTAATTTTGCTACTTTGAACTGTCCAAGCAAAGGGTTTGTGATTTCATGAAAACTGCTATCCACTGTATGTCTAAAGATACCTGCGGAATTTGCTTTTCTCTAGGCTTCTATATAAGTTTGTGTAAAAATGAGAAAGTTATGGCTGATACAACAATGAATGAATGAAAAATAAATTGAGTTATATTTATACAAATTAAAAGTTGGGGGTATTTGATCTTTGCCTGCACCCCTTGCTGTGAACAAGTAATTGAAGCAAGTTATCTGAAGGAAAGCAGACCTGGAGTGTATACACTAAGTAGCAGACTATTGTTGGAAGGGCAAACTTTGACTGTGTACATCTTTATTACTAAAGAGGTTATCAATGCAAGGGAAAGTTACCGGCCCTGAAGGCAGCCGGCACGACTCCATGCCAAGACGCCTCACATGACAATGGTCATGCAATATTTTCCAAGCCAGATCTATAAAATATGAATTTGAAAGGATCCATTGATATATCCATGATAAGAGAACATATTCACATCTTGGGATAAAAGCGCAAAAGTTTTGGTAGCTGGCAACCCACAGGAATGCAATATCCACAGAATATGGATATATCATATTCATGTGTTCTATGTATAGAAGTCTTGAAAAGTGTTAGGTAAGATTTGTATTTCTAAGAGGTTTCTGTGGAATAATATGACCAAGAGAAGAGATTACCGATTAACAATGTAAGACCCCAGGAGAAGTAACGATATTCAGATCTGCCCGTATATCCTGTGGTGTTCTACTTCACCAGAAGTTCTCACGGATCCAATGCAAGCATCTGCTTCACCCTGCATTGGAATTCCAGCTCAACTGGGCCTATGACGTTTCTGCAAACCAGGCCATCGTGTTGCATGTTGCCACTGAAAAGCCTCCCCAGAGGCAATAACAGACCTTGGGTGACGCAAGTTATAACATTCTGATAGCTCCTCTGTTAGCAACTACATGCCTTTTTTATAAGTCCCGGGTATCCCCTTTAATGACTACATAAAATATTCCCTCCTCACAGTGATGTGTATATTGTGTAGTATTGTAAAGATCAATAGAGGCTCAGATACACTGTTACATATTATTCACTGACTTCTTTATTAACTTAATTCAAGGTGGGTAATGTAGAAGTTCCCATTAGAAGTCAGAGCAATAGTCTTAAAAAGTGCCCCGATAAAAATGATGACGAGGGGCCATTGACTCACGAAGAGTCAACCATCAGCACTCAGGAGAGGAAAAACCCCCAGTGGAGGAGGAAACCTCTAGGGAACCTTGGCTGATGGACTGCCCTTCCATTAGGCTGTAGATGTTCATTGATGAGAACAGAGACCGAGCCCGGAATCTGTCTCATGGTGCAGCAGGTAACTCACTTGATTTGTGATTACATCTAGCTGCAGAAAGTTGATCAAATGTTTTTTTCCACTGATGAGCACAGAGACCGAGCCCGGAATCTGTCTCGTGTGCAGTAGGTATCTCACTTTATATGTGAGTGCATCTAGCTGCAGAAAGTCTAGTAAATGTCGTATCCAGTGAAGAGAACAGAAACCAAGCCCGGAATCTGCCTCGTCGCGCAGAAGGAAACTCACTTATTCTGTGAGTGCATCTAGCTGCAGAAAGTCCAGTAAATGTCATATCCAGTGAAGAGAACAGAGACCGAGTCCGGAATCTGCCTTGTGAAGCAGTAGGTATCTCACATACTCTGTGAGTGCGTCTAGCTGCGGAAAGTCCATTAGATGTCATCCTCCCGTTCTTCTGTAACACAGAACATTGAAATTAGCACTAATAAAATAAAATTGTTTATATAGTTGTTAATAATATTAAAATTATACAGGTTTTCTCATCTCTAAACCGTACAGTTCATTATGAAAATAGAGGGACCCAACCCTTATAATTAAATTTATATAGGATTTATTCACGGACATATTCCTTTTAGAAAAAAAATGATTCGCCTTTTTTTCTTTTACATAAATGTTATAGTAACTGTTACAAAATCCTGAGAACTTACCGTCAGAGGAGATGATCACATCCACACATAGGTCCATATTCATTATGACATAGTGGGGGCCAATAGAGATGTTGGTGTCTGTGTGGACATCGCTCTCTTCAGCCATGGGTCCAAGAGGAGCTTCATCATTTATAATGGTTGTTTCATCCTCATGTTCTCCTGTAAAACAGAACAGTGAAATTAGCATTTCAAAAGAAAAAACTTCTAGGTTTTTTCTAGATTGTTTCCTCTATGTCTACTGCACATTCACTTGTAAAATCTATTAACCCGTCCATGACATGGTGATTTTCCATTTTTTTGTTCTTATTAGAGCGCACAGTGTCAGCCCAGCCGCCGGCTTCCTGCAGTTGCTCGGCGGTCATGTGTGCCTGCTATTAAAGAGCATGAATATTCACTACTCTCCACTCCCATGGGCGTGAGGAGTAGTGAATATTCATGCTCTTTAATAGCGGGCACAAGTGATTGCCCGGCTGCTGCAGGAGCCGCCGCTGGGCTGACACTGTGCGCGCTATTAAGGAGAGTGAATACTCACTGCTCCCCACGTTCATAGTCCCGGCGTGGGGAGCAGTGACTATTGCGGCAGCTCACCTCAGTCTCAGAGAGCACATGGCAGTGACGTCATGCGTGGCTCACATGCTGAGATCAGCTGCTGGCAGAAGAACAGGACGCAGCCCTGGAGCAGAGGGAAGGAAGGTGAGTAGAATCCTTTAATTTTTTTTGTGCATGGGGATGAGGATGCCATGCATACCAGCATGGGGGTTCCATGCATACCAGGATTGGGGTGCCTTGCATACCAGGATGGGGGTGCCTTGCATACCAGGCTGTGGGTGCCATTCATACCAGGCTGAGAGTGCCATTTATACCAGGCTGAGAGTGCCATTTATACCAGGATGGATGTGCCATGCATACAAGGGTGGAGGTGTCATAAATTCCAGGATTGGGGTTTCATAAATACCAGGATGGGGATGGGGGTGCCATGCATACCAGGATGAGGGGGCTATGCATACCAGGATGGGGATGGGGGTGCCATGCATACCAGGATGACGGGGCTACACATACCAGGATGGGGATGGGGGTGCCATGCATACCAGGATGGGGGTGCCATGCATACCAGGATTCTGTGCTATGTATACCAGGATGGGGGTGCCATATATACCAGGATGGGGGTACCATGCATACCAGTATGGGGATGAGGGTGCAATGCATACCAGGATGAGGGACAATGTATACCAGGATGGGAATGGGGGCCATGTATAACAGGAAGGGGGTGCCATATATACTAGGATGGGGGCATATACTGTATATACCAGGATGGGGGATATTACTACAGAATTGGGGGGCATTACTCCTATAACAGTGTCAGCAGCAGACCCCTTCACCCATAACAGTGCATCATAGCCACATGTTTTTTCTATTTTCCTCCTCTAAAACCTAGGTGTTTATATGGTCCAGTGCGTCTTATAGTCCGAAAAATACGGTATTTTTAAAAAAAATGTATTAGGCTTTTTTTTTTAATAAATACTATAGTAAATGTTAAAAAAAGCCTGAGAACTTACTGTCAGAGGAGACGATCACATCCTCATATGGGTCCATATTATTTCTGACATAGTGGGGACCACTAGAGATGTTGGTGTCTGTGTGGACATTGCTCTCTTCAGCCATGGGTCCATGAGGAGCTTCATCATTTATAATGGTTGTTTCATCCTCATGTTCTCCTGTAAAACAGAACAGTGAAATCAGTATTTCAACAGGAAAAACTTCTATATGTTTCTTCTAGATTGTTTCCTCTATGGCACATCCACTTGTAAGATCTATTAACCCCTTCATGACATGGTGATTTTCCATTTTTTCGTTTTCGTTATTTCCTCTGCTTCTTCCAAGAGCCATAACTTTTTGATTTTTTTCGTCAATATAGTTGAATGTCGCCATTCATTCTACCACATTTTGTACTGGAAAATGAGAAAAAAACTCAAAGTGCATTGAAATTGCAAAAAAAACCCCCAGCATTTCCTTCATTTTATTCTATTTTCCATGTTCACTTTATGGCAAAAATGACCTGGCAAAATGATTCTCCAGGTCAGTACAATTATGCAGACGTCAAACATGTATAATTCGTTTTTTTTATCTAAGTGGTGAAAAAAAAATTCAGAAATTTGTAAAATTTTTCCATTTTGGAGAAGATATCATGTCTTGATTGCCTCTTATTGCAATTTATTGCAATGTTGTGGAGACCATAAAAACATAATTTTGGCATTTTGATTTTTTTCTCATGCAGTAAACGATTCAGATTAATTTTCTTTATATTTTGATAGATTGGACTTTTACGATCGCAGCGATACCAAATATGTGTATTGTTTTTATTCTTTTATTTTTAACTAGATCGTGGCCCGATTCTAACGCATCGGGTATTCTAGAATAGGTATGCGGCCGACCGGGCGCAATCAGCAGAGCGGTGTTTAAATTTGGCGCCAAAATCGCTGATTGGTCGAGGCCGGCAACCGCGACCAATCAGCAAAGCCGTGTTAAAATTTGGCGCCTATATTGCAGATTGGTCACGGCCGGCGGTCGCGACTAATCAGCAGAGCGGGGTTTAAATTTGGTGCCAATAATGCTGATTGGTCGCGGCCAGCGAACGCGACCAATCAGCAGAGCGGGGTTTAAATTTGGCGGCAATAATGCTGATTGGTTGCGGCCGGCGGTCGCGACCAATCAGCAGAGCGGGGTTTAAATTTGGCGGCAATAATGCTGATTGGTTGCGGCCGGCGGTCGCGACCAATCAGCAGAGCGTTATTTAAATTTGGCGCCAATAATGGTGATTGGTCACGACCGCGACCAATCAGCAGAGCGGTGTTTAAATTTGTCGCCAATAATGCTGGTTATTCGTGACCGGTAACTGCGACCAATCAGCAGAGCGTTGTTTAAATTTGGAACCAATACTGCTGATTGATCGCGGCCGGTGGTTGCGACTAATCAGCAGAGGGAGGTTTAAATTTGGCGCCAATACTGCTGATTGGTCGCTGCCGGTGGTTGCGACTAATCAGCAGAGCGAGGTTTAAATTTGGCGCTAATACTGCTGATTGGTCGCGGCCGGCGACCGCGACCAATCAGCAGAGCATTGTTTAAATTTGGCGCTAATACTGCTGATTGGTCGCGGCCGGCGACCGCGACCAATCAGCAGAACATTGTTTAAATTTGGCGCCAATACTGCTGATTGGTCGCGGCCGGCGACTGCGACCAATCAGCAGAGCGGTGTTTCAATTTGCCACCAAAATCGCTGATTGGTCGGGGCCGGCCACCGCAACCAATCAGCAGAGCGGGGTTTACATTTGGCGCCAAAATCGCTCATTGGTGGTCGCGACCAATCAGCAGAGCGGGGTTTAAATTTTGCGCCAATACTGCTGATTGTTCGCAGCCGGCGACCGCGACCAATCAGCAGAGCGTTGTTTAAATTTGGCACCAAAATCGCTGATTGGTCGCGGCCGGCGACTGCGACCAATCAGAAGAGCGGTGTTTCAATTTGCCACCAAAATCGCTGATTGGTCGGGGCTGGCAACCGCGACCAATCAGCAGAGCGGGGTTTAAATTTGCCGCCCATATCGATGATTGGTTGGGGCCGGCGGCCGCAACCAATCAGCGTCGTATTAGTGAGGACCGGGGAGCGGCGCTGCCTGTGCGGGTACTTCCGCTGCGAGCAGCTGGGAGATGAGCGGCTGCTCGCAGCAGAAGCATCCCGACCGGCGGCGCCGCTCCTCAGTCCTCCGTTCACACTTGCCGTCGGGAGATCATAGCGCTGTTTAAATTAGGCGCCAATCTCGCTGATTGGTCGCGGTCGGCTGGCGGCCGCGACCAATCAATAGAGTGTTGTTTAAATTTTGCACTAATCTCGCTGATTGGTCGTGGCTGTCTGGCGTCCGCGACCAATCAACAGAGCGTTGTTTAAATTTTGCGCCAATCTCGCTGATTGGTCGTGGCTGGCAACCGCGACCAATCAGCAGAGCGCTGTTTAAATTTGGCGCCAATCTCACTGATTAGTCGCGGCTGGAGTCCGCGACCAATCAGCAGAGCGTTGTTTAAATTTGTCGCCAAGCTCGCTGATTGGTCGCGGACGCCAGCCGCGACCAATCAGCACAGCAGTGTTTAAATGTGGCGGCAAGATCGGTGATTGGTCGCGCCCGCTATTTAAATGTGGCGCCCAAATCGGTGATTGGTCGCGGGCAGCGGCCGCGACCAATCAGTAGAGCGGTGTTTAACTTTAACGCCAAGATCACTGATTGGTCGTGCTCTCCGCCCGCGATCAATCAGCGAATCGTATTGTTGAGGACCGGGGAGCGGAATTGTATTGGTGAGGACCGGGAAGCGCCGCTGCCTGTGCGGATACTTCCGCTGCGGGAAGCCGGGACATGAGCGACTGCTCGCAGCAGAAGTATCCCGACCCGAAGCTCCCCAGTCCTCCCTTGACATGCTAGCCGCTGATGTCCCCACAGTATCCGCATGGTGTTACAAAGGTCCGGACATTTGTGTTAAAAATCGCTGATTGATCGTGGGCGCTGCCCGCGACCAAACACCGATTTTGGCGCCAAATTTAAATATCGGCCGCGACCAATCACCGATTTTGGCGCCATATTTAAATAGCGTCCGCGACCAATCAGTACAGCGGTGTTTAAATGTGGCGCCAAGATCGGTGATTGGTCGCGGTCGATATTTAAATGTGGCGGCCAAATCGGTGATTGGTCGCGGGCAGCGCCAGCGACCAATCAGCGATTTTTAACACAAATGTCCGGACCTTTGTAACACCATGCGGATACTGTGGGGACATCAGCGGCTAGGGTGTGAAGGGAGGACCGGGGAGCGGCGCTGACATCCAATTGGTCACGGCCGCTATTTAAATGTGCCGCACAAATCGGTGATTAGTCGTGGTCTTGGCCCACGACCAATCACTGATCTTGCCGCAAAAGTTAAACACTACTGTGCTGATTGGTCGCGGACGCTGCCTGTGACCAATCACCGATTTGGGCGGCAAATTTAAATATCGGCCGCGACCAATCACCGATCTTGGCTCCACATTTAAGCACCGCTGTGCTGATTGGTCGCGAACGCAATTTAAATGTGGCGCCAAAATCGGTGATTGGTCGTGACGCGCCCCTGGGCCTTCTGTGTCGTGCGGCATCGCGTGCACGGGGGCTTACCCGGAGCCGGATCAGATGGGGGTAGTAGTCTCGTGGCGGTGACCCGGTCCGTGCCCAAGGAGTCAGACTAAGTGGCGGTATATTAGCAGTAGATGTAGGACGACTACGCCACCCGTTGAATGCAGCTATGGAGCTGCCGCTGCAGGGCAGACCGCTGAGGCCGGTGGTAGGATAGTGCAGCGTAGATGGTATAACCCCCAACGGGTGGGGTATGGCCTCAGGGCAGCCGACGTGGAGTATGGGGGTAGCAGGAACCACTCAGAGACGATGCGGTGTAGTTCAGGGTCTTTACTGGTGACAAAGATAGACCCTCCCGGAGTACTTGCTAGCGATCGGGGCCTGGTCAGTCCTTGAGCAGATGGGATCTCCCCTGGCCAGGCGGAGTTGTAGGCCTCCCCAACTAAATGTACTCTTCTGGCTACCTTGCTAGAGGCGGGTAAAAGTAGCCCACGTCCCTGAGTGTACCGTGTAGTGCTCACCCGTATGGCCGGTGACTCGGGGCCTTCTAATGGCTTCCGCTCCACGATGGCGGTGCTGGTCCCATGCGTGTGACCGTGCCTTCGGGTTTCTTGGCCAGAGGACCTGAAATCCCCTGCCTGACGGATTCTGCTGCTGGGTAGGAGTTAGTCCCCACAGCCTCGGACTCCGGGTCCGGTAAGAAATCTTCTCAGTCAGGGCGAGCTCTGCAGCTGCCAGCCCCTGACTCCTTGTAACACTGCTCCCACAGAGCTCCTGTTGTTTCTTCCTATGCTGCTTCTCTTCTCTGTCTCTACTTCTGGCATGGCCCAGGAGCTGGGCCCAGCCGGAGCCACAGCTCCCTGTCAGCCCTCCTGGCTGCACTCTCCCTCTGAACTCTCTAACCCTGCCTCAGCCCCAGGTTTATATAGGGGAAGTCCTTCCCCTCCCAGGACTGGGCAGGAGGTGTGGCATGCATAGGATTCCTGACCAAGAGACCTCCCACCTGCTCTCAGACATAACATTGCTGTTACTGTGGAAACCAGACCCCTGGGGTGCCACAGTCGCGCCCGGCGTCAGCGACCAATCAGCACAGCGGTGTTTAAATGTGGAGCCAAGATCGGTGATTGGTCGCGGCCGACATTTAAATGTGGCGCCCAAATCGGTGATTGGTCGCGGGCAGCGTCCGCGACCAATCAGCATAGTAGTGTTTAACTTTTGCGGTAAGATCAGTGATTGTTCGGGTCCAAAAACCGCGACCAATCATCGAATCGTCTTGGTGAGGACCGAGGAGTGGCGCTGCCTGTGCGGGTACTTCCGCTGCAAGAACCCGGGACATGAGCGGGCGCTCGCAGCAGAAGTATCCCGACCCGCAGCGCCGCTCCCCGGTCCTCCCTTCCGCATGGAGGTCAGCGGCGCCGGCGGTCGGGGACCTTCCGCTGCTACCGGCCAGGAGATGAGCGCCTCGCGCCGCTCATCTCCCGGCTGCATCTCCGTCCCGCAGATGGGTCCGGCGGTCGAGGTCCTTCTGCTGGTACCGGCCGGGAGATGAGCGCCTCGCGCCGGTCATCTCCCGGCTGCATCGCCGCTGAGCTCCGTCCCGCAGATGAGCCGCTAACGGCCGCCATCTTTTTTCAGAAATCCCGCGGCGCTGATTGGCCGCTGCCGGACCAATGAGCGACGCGGAATTTCCTGGACAGACAGACAGACAGACAGACAGACAGGATAAAACAATTATATATATAGATGCGGCAATAGGGGGGGTGAGTCTAAATTTTGTGAGTTTTTTTCCATTTTTTTTGACACTTTTTTTCTACTTTTTACTGTATTTGTCAGTCCTCTTAGGAGACTTGAAGCTGTGATCATCCGATTGCTTGTGCTATGTTTAGCAGTGCTCCAGCACTACTATGTATAGTGAAAATCAGGATCTTTTATGAACGCCAGCCATGGGCTAGCTTTCACAGGGGGATCATAATGACAGGCACAGGAATCATCAGCAGACCCCCGGCTGTCATGACAACCCACACGATCACATCACAAGCGCGCCTCTGGGTGCAAAGAATGTCTGGATCCCCCAGAGACTGACTGTGGAATTTAACAGGTTAACAGCTGTGGGCGGAAATTAAATCAGCCATCATGTGTGGGAAATCATGTGCTAGCCAGCATCAAAAGCAGAGACATGACATATGACTTAAATGTACGTCATATGTCGTGAAGGGATTAAGGCCACGGCCCCACTATCAGTATTCGCTCAGTATTTCTTCTCAGGAGTGGGAGCCAAAACCAGGAATGGGTGATAAATGCAGAATTGGTGACTTGTGTCTATTATACCTTTTCTCTGATTGTTCCTCGCCTGGTTTTGGCTCCCACTCCTGAGAAAAAATACTGACCGAATACTGACCAAATACTGATAGTAGGGCCGTGGCCAAACCGATTAATTTTATTTTAGTTTATAAATTTGTTTTTTCCTTTAAATAGATTTCATATATTGAAAGAGACGAGTCAGATTGTCACTATAGTAATTATTCGGCTTTACAATGTGGACTGCATCCATGTAATATAAAAGCCACCAAGAAGTATTTGTATGTACACAGATATTAATGTCAGATTGGTGACGGCCGTACTTACCATTAGGATTAGCCCTACTCTTTATATCTTCATCCATGGAATCTGGTCTTGTAACATCTCTCCAGAAATTATTCTTTTTCAGATGTCTATAAAATGATAAAAACAGAAGTCACATTATAAACTAAACCATATCTATATTCTGCACAATGTTCTAAAATCATATATTTTTCTTCATCTATTTTATCTATCCTTATCTGCAGTAATTTGTGGAGCAATTTTTTTAATATTGTACAGAAAAGTCCATTGTGCTCCCAGCAGGTCAGACCCAGTTTATGAGCCACTAAACATCTACACTAGATTATATCATTTACTGCATCGTGTGATGACCTGAAGATGTGATATTTCTTATACAGACTCCCGGGTAGCCCATAAATCATTATAAGACTTACCCATATATGATGGAACAGATGACACCAAAGAAAAATCCAGAGAAGAAGATGATGGCAGCAGGCATAGGAAACCTACTAAAGTAATCTAGTGGAAAAAAAGATCAAGAACATGTAAGATATTTAAAGCTACTAATATATACATTATATTTTGCACCTCATTTATGTAACCAGATCTAGGACCATCCCTATGAGTAAAGGGACTAATATACAATACATGGCTGTCGGCCGATGGTTCAGCTGATGGTTCAGCAGGCAGATATTTCTCCTGACTGAAGTGAAGGAGAATGAAGTGATTAACCAGAGTCAGCATGGGTTTGTAACTAACAAGTCATGTCAGACTAACTTAATTTCCTTCTATGACAGAATCACTGACTGGGTGGATCAGGGAAATGCTGTAGATATAGTATATCTTGACTTCAGCAAAGCATTTGACAAAGTATCTCACAACATCCTTATTGAAGAAATGACCAAGTATGCAATGGACCAGGCAACTGTTAGGTGGATTCATAACTGGCTTAGTGATCGGACTCAAAGGGTGGTTGTAAATGGCTTCACATCCAGCTGGATGAATGTCTCAAGTGGGGTACCACAGGGCTCCGTCCTGGGACCTGTATTGTTCAACATCTTTATCAATGATTTAGATGAAGGAATTGAGGGTAAACTGATTAAATTTGCTGATGACACAAAGCTAGGAGGGATAGCTAATACTAGAGAAGAGAGAGAGAGGATTCAAAAAGACCTAAATAAACTGGAGCAGTGGGCAGCAACCAACAGAATGGTTTTTAACAGGGAAAAATGCAAAGTACTACATCTGGGCAATAAAAATTAAAAAAGCATATACAGAATGGGAGGAATAGAGCTAAGCAACAGTACATGTGAAAAAGACTTAGGTATACTAATAGATCATAGACCGAACATGAGTCAACAGTGTGATGCAGCAGCAAAAAAGGCAAATACAATTCTGGGATGTATTAACAGAAGCATACAGTCTAGATCATGTGAAGTCATTATCGGTCTTTACTCCTCTTTGGTCAGACCTCATCTGGAATACTGTGTACAGTTTTGGGCACCACATTTTAAAAAAGACATAGACAAACTGGAGCAAGTTCAGAGAAGAGCGACCAGAATGGTGACTGGTCTGCAAACCATGTCCTATGAGGAACGGTTGCAGGATTTGGGAATGTTTAGCTTGCAAAAAAGAAGACTGAGAGGAGACTTAATAGCTGTCTACAAATATGTCAAGGGCTGTCACATTGTAGAAGGATCATCTTTATTCTCATTTGCACAAGGAAAGACTAGAAGCAATGGGATGAAACTAAATGGGAGGAGACACAGATTAGATATTAGAAAAAACTTTTTGACAGTTAGGGTGATTAATGAGTGGAACAGGCTGCCACGAGAGGTGGTGAGTTCCCCTTCAATGGACGTCTTCAAACAGAGGCTGGACAGACATCTGTCTGAGATGATCTAGTGAATCCTGCTTTGAGCAGGGGGTTGGACCAGATGACCCAGGAGGTCCCTTCCAACTCTACCATTCTATGATTCTATGATTCTATGACTCCTCCATACACAAGAGCACTAACACTGCCGATCACACCTGTGTTCTCAGTAAGAAAGCCGCTGGTAGATTCCTGTGGCGGCGTCTTATTTAGATGAGAAAAGGATCAACAGATGGGAATTGGACATTGGACTGTCGGCAGAGCTGCTGATATCGGTGAGTATGATTGTTGTTAGTCTCATGTGTATGGGGGCCTGAACTTTAGGACTGAACAGATAAGGATAATGGTAAATCCCAACAAGGTAGAGAAATTCCACAATTACCATAAATTTGTAATTATTTCCCCCAAAAGTATTGATGAAGTCACACACATGAAGATCAGAGACACGTGACTTGTTTTTCGCTCAGAGTGGATTCCCATTCAAGTTTACAATGTGTTTGAGAGCCTGGAATAGGGAATACACGATGGGAGAAGACTCCAAACATTACAAGTAGCACATGAAGAATCCTCCATGAAATGTATCATCTGACTTATTAACAATAACCCCATATTGGCTGAATATCCGGTACAGCACTTACCTGCAGGGATCAAGGCCCTGAAATCATGGTGGCGCGTGTTGATAGGAGCGCCCTCCGCAGATGCTATTAGCACACTCACAAATAGAAGAAATCTAAACAGCATTTTAGCCTGGAGGAATATTGCGTCTTGTGTAATCCACAGTCAGCCTCTCCAGACAAAGCCTTTTCCTGTAGCGTCACTCACTATAACCCCACAGCCAGTGACATCACAATGGTGACCTCATTGTGACATCACGGGGAGCGGAACACGAGTGATGTCACAATGGACCAGATACCTGTAACCTCTAAAGATGAAGCAGCTTCATCCATCTTTATGTGTTTCCTAATATTACTAGTCTTGTCTATGGATCACTGATCAGAATATAACATTACACAGGATTCCTGCAGGAATATGACCAACATCAGCGGACATGTAGTAAATGCATTAGACAGGGGATTATTTATTTATTTATTTTACTCACTTATATAGCGCCATTAATTCCACAGTGCTTTACAAACATTATGGGCACTGTCCCCATTGGGGCTCACAATCTACATTCCCTATCAGTATGTCTTTGGAGTATGGGAGGAAACCAGAGAACCCAGAGGAAACCCACGCAAACACGGGGAGAACTTACAAACTCCTTGCAGATGTTGTCCTTGGTGGGATTTGAAACCAGGACCCCATCGCTGGAAGGCTGCAGTGCTAACCACTGAGCCACTGTGCCGCTGTGCCGCCCTATTACTGGAGAATTGAAGGATGAGAGGATTTTCTGATAGGTCCTGATTACACAAATAATATGCCCCTCTTATTTGTAGGTCCATTGCGCTGACTTTCCCTTTAAGTCCGTTGCCACATGTAAAGCACTACTCCAGCGTTTTTGTTTTTTTTATTGCAACGCTGGAGTGGTGCTTCTAATCTAAGGTCCCTCACCCTAGTCTTATACCTATCTACCACCGTCTTCACCTTCTATCAGCGCCGCGTCAGTCTTCAGTATGTTGTGACCTGCTGGATTATTCCAGTGTTTGCTGGAAGACGGCTGTGGGTAAGTATAATACTCAGGTCAGGGACCTTACATTAATAGCACCACTCCAGCACTGAAACCCTCCACCTCCACTGGAGTGGAGCTTCAAGCGGTCTCACTCGGTTTCACATGTAAGCTCACTGGGGTAATCCAGATAAATCCTGCACTGTCCAGATGTCCCGATATAATGACCTCACACAGCCGTTAGTCTCTATTAATCCTGTATTCAGGGTGGACCTTTTCTTAGGTCTCACCCTCCCTGATGCGGATAAATAAATAAAGAAAAAATATCTAAAAGCATCATAGTCTGTGAAAAAAATATTTAAAAAATCAAATAGTTTTTTGTCTGGTGGACAAGCGTGGTGAATCATGAGTGTGATAAAAGAAAAAAGACTGATAACAGCAGACAAAAGCTCAAGGAGATTAAAAGTTATATGTTAAAATTGGTGATAACAGGAGACAATAGCTCATGATAATTGTTTGCATATGGAAAAATGCTGAAGACAGAGTACCATCGCTAACGATAATTGAGAACTAACATGGAAAAAAGCTGATAAAAGAGAATAATAGCTCTTGCCAATGGTGGAATGATGGAAAAGTGCTGATAACAGTGGACAATAGCACGTGTTGAATAATGGGTTATAATGGAAAAATGCATATAACACCTTTACTCATGATAATCGCATGTTAACATAAAAATTGGCTGGTAAAAGGAGATCATAGCTCTTGTAAAAAACACAAGCAGCCAGAGCCGGCATTGGGGGGGGAGGGGGGGGACTGAGCAATTGCTGCCAGGGACCCCAGCCAGTGGCGTACCGCTAATAGCTGCAGAACACTCGTCCACTATGGGGTCTGTGAGTCTGGGGGGCCCAGTGCCAGCGCAGGCATCAGCGCTTCGCCTGACTTTCAACTGTATCCGCATCCTGGATGCAGATACAGCTGAAAGCAATGATGGAGGCTGGAGCCGACAGCTGACATTCCCTCCTCTGTCATTCTCACTGTGCATCTGACGGCTCAATGCAGCAGGTGTGATGATGTCATTACAATATGACCGCTATGATGAGCAGTGCAGACCACACTCTGCAGACTGGAGCAGTGGAGGAACAGGGAGAGGTGAGTATTTTATTTTGTTTTTTAATCAATGAGTACTTTGTGGGGCCATAATATTATGTGGAGGACTATTTCTGGGGGCATCATACTATGTGAAATTCTATGAGAGGCCATTTTATTATGTAAAGGGTTGTGCGGGGTTCAATATACTGTGTAGAGGAGTTCTGTGGGGGCCATTATACTGTCAAGAGGGCTATGGGGGGGCATTATACTGTTTGAAGTGCCAGACGTATTATTACATTATAGTGTGTAGGAACACTAAGTGGCTTCAATAGGGGCAAAATTACTTTGTAAGAGCTGCAAAGTTGTAGTACATGCTCTTCTTTGTCCTCGCCGAATATTTTTTTTTTTGGGGACTTTTGGGGCCTAATTAGGACTTTTGCTATTGGGCCCTATAATTTCTATGCACTCCCCTGACCTCGTCATCTACAATAGAAATTACATTGATAATAACTCTGCTATTTTATATGTCATTTCCGATGTTGAGACTGTTTCAGGAACTTTGGTGACATCACAGTCACGTGAGCTTGATGTAACCACAGGTTCTGTACTCTGTGCAGGAGTTAGAAAAACTGAAGAAGAGAAGACTAGTAAGTATTGTATAGTATGTGTATATACATATATGTATGTGCTCTTTGTGGGCGTGTGTCTGTATCTATGTGCCTGTGAATGCATGTCTCTGTATGTATGTGACTCGCCCAGGGGAAGGGGGAATAACTCGGTACCTGGGCCTTTAGCTTGGCCTTTAGGGATGTCGCGGTGGTCGGCTCCCGGGCCCGTACCCTGGGGTCACTCCTTTAAAAAGCGTTGCTAATTTGTGATGTTTATAAAAGTTCGTGACGCCATCTGTGGCTTCTGGTGAGGATCACCAGCGCTGCGCAGTCCACTGAGGCCGCTGATAAGGCCACTTGATGGTATAGCTCCCCACAGGTGGAGATAGGCCTCAGGGCAGTGTATGACGGGGGAAAGCAGGACGGAGAGACCCAGGCGGATCAGAGCAAGAACAGGGACAGACACGATAGTCACTTCAGTACCTTTTACTGATGGAAATTCAGGCACGTCCCGGAGCACTGTAGGGTGAAGGGTGCATGTCAGGATCCTCCCCAATGAGCGGGTTTTGGGCCTCCTGTTTCTTGCTTCTGCGTAGTAAGTTTCTGACCTGCCTGGAGCTAGGCCTAACTTTGTCTCTGTCCTGCGCTGGCTGACCTTGTGGTAGGGCCTTCTCTTGGAGTACACGCTCCCGACTTACGGGGCCTATGTGTCTCCTGGCTCTGGTACGTATCAGCACTTCAGCGATCCTGGGACTTGTAGTTCTCCAGGGATTCCGATTATATCTTACTGGGTCGTGGAGATCCCGGTAAACTTCGGACCCGGTGTCCGGTAACTGTTTCTTTGGGGTGAGCTAGTTAAGCTCCTCTGCCCCCTATGAACTAACTCTCCACTCGCCTTCGGCCTACTCGGGCCCTCAATAGGCTACTCACACTAACAGCAGCTTGCCGTGCTTCACCGATCTTATGGCGCCGGCACACCTAAAGCTCATTGTTCTGAGCTACGACTCAACCGGGCTCAACTCTGTATTCAGGCTTGCACTAACTGAACTCTCCAGAGGAATTGCTGAGTCACTGAGCTCCACTGCAGACTGACCTGTTTCTGTGTCTCACTCTGCAGGAACTGAACTGCCTGGCTCCACCTTCCCTATTTATCTATCCCTAACGGGCTCCCTCTGGTGGTCTGAGGTGGAAGGTGGAGATGTGTGAATGGTTATGGGGGCCTCTTGTGGAGGAATCCGTCAATACACCCTTCTAGGACTTGTGATACCAAGCGCAGCTGGGCGTCACATTCCCCCCTAGTTAAGCTCAGCACTCCCGGGCTGAAGTACATTTTATCAAACAATAACAATAGGAAACATAAGCAATACAAGAACAATCTTCCCTTTATGAGAGGCACGAATCTTAAACGTTACATAACATTAACAAATGCTAAGCGTCCTCAGAATTCAAGTCTCCTATGGTGAGGTTCCCATACAGGATGTCCATCTCACAAGGTAGAGTACTTGGTGCTTTTTGAGGGACCTGTCCTAAACCCTCTACGTAGGCCCTGGGGTGGCTGCAGGGCATGAAGATCCCGAGTTGGACCTCCAAAAGAGCCACTCCAGACAGGTTTTTCTTCTGAGGTCACCTGAAAGGGCACTCCAGGGAGCGCAATTATATACAATAAGAGTTTTTGGCCTGCACACAGTCCTCAGCCACAAAGTTCATTATGTAGGCAATAAAGAATTAATAGGAAAAAGCACAAATTGATAAGCATGCACGAAAATACACAATGATTTAGTACATTACAAATTAATACACAGTGTAATACAATTTGATACCCCAGGGGTAACTATCTACACTCTCAGAAATTTTTCTATTTACTGAGTGTACCTAACAGGAGGTTTACCTCTTGTGCTACGTACTGATCTGCGTAATGCAATGGTTGATGGGGTGTCAGTGTCTGTATCCTCAGTTATTCTACCAGTTCTACGTGTAACCATGTTGTAAAACTGCCTTAACCACTCTCTTGGACTGGCAAGTTCACCATTGGCTGGGCCCTCTTGCTCTGCTCCTACCGGGGATCCTTCATCCGGGGATACTTCTTGAGCTGGCTCTTCTGCAGCACTTACAGGTTCAACTTGCTGTGGAGGGTTTTCTGACTGTTCATAGAATTGGAGTACTGGAATGATTACTGCTCCTCCTATCTGAGGCCAATCAGCTGGGAAGTCTCCGAGGTCAGTGTGTATCACCACTTCTTCAGGTTCTTCCGGGATTGTGAAAGGCACTTCTTCCTGAGGTTTCAGTAAATCTGGACACAACTTTAAGTGGTCCCTGGACACTGTAGCAGATGTTTTTCCTCCATCTCGACTAATTATACAGGTCTTTTTGTTGTAAAACCTTGACGGTAACACAGTGTAGGAGTCTTTTTCCCACTGGTCATCAAGTTTGTGGTTACGTCTTTTCCTTTTTAGTACTGTTTCACCAGGTGTAAAAGGTTCTGCGGGTGCGACTGTCCTTGACACAAGCTTGTACCCTTCTGTACTGCTCTTGTCTGGTCTTGTCCCAGTCTTCAGTGGTCATATGAGCTTCAGGTTCAAGAACACCAAGCTCCAAATCCATGGGCAGCTTTCCTGGCCTTGCCCGCATGAGATATGCCGGAGTGCAATTGGTGGAACTCACTGGTATATGATTATACAGATCCACTAGGTCATGTAGTAGGTCTGGCCACTGATTTCTCTCCTCAAGTGGTATGGTCTTTAGCAGGTCGATGACGATGTTGTTCATCTTTTCGCAGAGACCGTTGATTTGTGGGTGGTACGGTGTAGTTGTTATCTTTTTACACCCGTAGAGATGGCAGAACTCCTTGAACAGCTCAGCCTCAAAGGTCGGGCCTTGGTCCGTCAGCACCTGCTCAGGGTATCCATGGGGTCTGCAGAAATACGCTTGGAACGTCTTTGCTGCTGTCTCTGCCGTCAGGTCTTTGACAGGGGCGACCACCAGGAAACGTGAGTAGTGATCCACCATGGTCAGAGCATAGGAGTACCCTGACCTACTGGGGGAGAGCTTGACATGGTCCAGGGCTACGATCTCCAGGGGCCGAGTCATCTTGATAGGTTGCAGGGGTGCCTTCTGGCTGCTGAAGTCTTTCCTTTTTAGGCCGCAGGGTCCACAGTCCCAGGACCACCTCTCAATGGAGCTGCGCATTCCTACCCAGTAGAATCGACACTTCAGCAGGGTCTCTAGCTTTTTCCAGCCAAAGTGCCCCGCCTGATCATGGTAAGCCTCTAATACCATCTGGATGTCTGTCTTCGGGACCACTATCTGCCATACCATCTCATGAGTTTTTGGATTAATGTACCTCCGACACAGCTTCTCACGGTAGATAAACAGCCGGCTTCTCTCATTCCACAGCTGCTTTGCTTGCAGAGACGCATCTTTCTCCAGGGAGGCACCTTCTTGGGTTATCAGCTGTTTGATGCAGCTGACAACCGGGTCGCTGTCCTGGGTCTCTTTCCAGCTATGGTGAGGCAGGGGATTTAACGTCTTCCCACGCTGCTTCCTGGAGGTTCGTTGCTCATGGATCATCCCACTCCAATGAAAGGCAGGTAGCTCAATCTCTTCCAAGTCATCCACTTCCTCTTCCGTGTCTGACTGGTGAGGCATCCTAGATGAGGCATCGGCGTTGGCGTTCTTGCGGCCTGCCCGGTATTTGATTGTAAATTGGTAATTTGACAGCCTAGCCATCCATCATTGTTCCAGTGCCCCCAACTGAGCTGTTTCAAGGTGGGTCAAAGGGTTGTTATCAGTAAAGGCAGTGAATTTGCTGGAGGCCAGATAGTGCTTGAACCTTTCAGTGATGGCACAGACCAAGGCCAGGAACTCCAACTTGAAGCTGCTATAGTTCTCTGGGTTTCTCTCAGTCGGGCGGAGCTTCCTGCTTGCGTATGCGATCACTTTCTCTTGCCCATTCTGCTTCTGACTTAAGACAGCACCCAGACCTTCGTTGCTGGCATCTGTATACAGCAGGAACGGTTGGCTGTAGTCAGGGTAGGCTAGGATCTCATCACCTGTCAGGATCTCTTTCATCTCCTGAAACGACTCGGCTTGCTCCTTACCCCAGTGGAATGGGGGGGGGTTTTGCCTTTGGGGGACTGCCCTACTAGGAGGTCTTGCAGAGGAGCTGCTTTCTTAGTGTAGTCCTTTACGAACCTCCGGTAGTATCCTACTAGTCCCAAGAACTGACACACCTCCTTGAGGTTCTTCGGCTCCGGCCACTTCTGGATGGCTGTGACTTTCTCCGGGTCTGGTGCTACCCCTTCCGGACTGACAATGTGCCCCAGGTACTGTACCTTTTTCTTGAGCAGGTGGCACTTTGAGGGCTTCAACTTCATCCCGTACCGAGACAGTGACTCAAATACCTCTGCCAGGTGTTTCAAGTGGTCCTCGTACGTTCTGGAGTACACAATTACATCATCCAGGTAAAGTAGCACAGTCTCGAAGTTGCGGTGTCCCAGGCAGCACTCCATCAATCTCTGGAACGTTCCGGGGACGTTGCAGAGTCCAAACGACATACTGTTGAACTCGCAGAGTCCCCACGGGGTGGTGAACGCCGTCTTCTCCCGATCCTCCTAAGCCACAGCTACTTGCCAGTACCCACTGGTAAGGTCAAGGGTGGAAAAGTAATTTGCAGACTTTAAGGCAGCTAGGGACTCCTCTATGCGTGGTAAAGGGTATGCATCTTTATGTGTAATGCGATTTACTTGACGGTAATCTACACACATTCTCATGCTCCCGTCCTTTTTCCTCACTAGCACTAGGGGAGCTGCCCAGGGACTACAACTATCCCTTATCACTCCCGCCTTCCTCATGTCATGCAGCATTTCTTTTGCCTTCTGGTAGTGAGCTGGGGGTATAGGCCTATAACGTTCTTTGATTGGGGAATGGTTGCCTGTGGGGATATGATGTTGAACCCCCTTAACCCTCCCGAAGTCTAGTGGATGTTTACTGAACACCTGCGAGTATTCTTGAACCACCTGGTGTACACCCTGTTTTTGATGGGCAGGAGTGGTGTCTGTCCCAATATGGAGCTGTTGACACCAATCCTCCACCTGGGTTGCAGGGTCATTATCCTCCACTTCTTCTGGTGAAGTTAAGGACTCCGCCTCGTGAATGCAGTTGTTGTTGACAGCATGTAATTTGGCAACAGTGGCATAATGTGGCAGTTTGACCTCATCTTCCCCTAAGTTGAGAAGACGGACGGGTACCCTCCCATTACGTATATCTACCACTCCCCTGGCGGTTAAGAGCGTGGGTCTATGCTCAGAGCAGAGGGGTTCTACTACCGCCTGGTAGCTCTGTCCTCTAAGACCTATAGCAGCTCTACACCAGATGAGCAGTTCACTCATTGGAGGGATAACAATGGGTATGGGGTTTGTTACCCGCACGTTACCGATTTCACCTTCTGTTAACCTCACTTGCTGTTGATACATCAGGACTCGGATCTCCCTTTGCAGTGCCCTCCTCTGTCTCGGTCTGGCAGTGTCGGCGATCTGTTGGAGCAAGAACACAACCTCTCCCAAACAGTTACCAACAATGTTAGTGCCAAGTACCATATACGGGTTGCTGTCATCAGGGTTAGTTTCCACTACAATTAGTCCCTGGTCCTTCAGCTCCACTCTCACCAACTTTACAGTCACATTCTTAACCCCGAGTAGGTTAAGGGGGAGTCCATTTGAAGCATATACAGAAAGATTTGGAGCTGGCGGACTTAGGTCATCCATAGACCAGAACCTCTTGTAGAGGACTTCAGGCATGATGGTTACCTGAGATCCTGTGTCCAGCAGGGCATGCGTCGGGATCCCGTCCAACACAATGGACAGGAAAGGTCTTCCTCCGACGAACCTGTTGTACCAGTCTGATGGGCCTGGTGAGTTTACTCCTGATGTCGGCCCTCGGACCCAGGGTTTTCTCGTTTAAAGGACAATTCTGGGCGATGTGTCCGGTCTTACGGCAGCGGTAGCAGGCAGGGTCCTTCTGTGGACGGCGCTGGTCACTGGTCCTCGGCGAGGGCGGTGTTGGCCTCCTCCTCCTTCGCATCCAGGGGACATCCTCAGGGCTATCGGCTATCAGGATCTTCCCTCCTTCCTCAGGCTCCGTCCGCAGCTGCAGAGCACTCAGCACAGTGGTCAGGGTTTTGCTCAACTGACGCACCTCAGAGCGCAAACTGTCCAGTTCTTTAGGGGACATTGCTGGAACCTTAGCTTCAGCAGCCACTGTGGAAAAGGTGGGTGTAGAAGGCACTGGAGTAGCCCCACCCTGGTAACGTTGGATGGCATTTGTTTCCAGGGGCTGCAGTCCTTTTATAGCCATGTCCTTAAGATTGTCAAAGGTGGCATCTGGATGATCCAGGGACCACCAACGCACAGTCCTGCTCTCCTCTGGAGATCTCAGTCCCCGGACAAACTGTTCCTTCAGCATTTTGTTCTCATTCTCAACGCTGGTTGGACTAACCTGGTTCAGAGCCCGCAGAGCCCCTTGAAGATGCCAGGCGTAGTCCCGAACATTGTCCTCTGGTTGTTGGGAACAGCTGTAGAACCTCATCCGGAGGTCCGCCTCAGTAAGGTCCTCAAATACAGTCTGCAGTTTTTGAAATATTGCGGATACTGACTCCTGGTTTGCGGCCGACCATGTTTCCACTTCCCGTTCCGCAGCACCAGTCAGTTGTCCTAATACAATGGCTGCTCTTTGTTTACCTGTCATGGAATACATGTCCAAGATACCACATATCTTCCGTTTGAATCCAGACAGGGTATCTGGTTTGCCGTTGTACTGAGGGAGCCATTTTGCTCCAGGAATGTTTGGTAAAGTCATAGGAATAACAGGTGTTATTGGCGCTGCTGGTGGAGCTGCGGCTGCTTCGGCCTGCTCATCATCGGGTGCGGGCTGAACTTGAGGGACGTTGGCCGGCATGTCAGCGTTCTGCTGTTGCTCGTCAGACATCTTGGCGCCCTCCTAGTTAACCGTGGCCTACCTTCTGGTTTTTCTCCTGGTAGGCCTCAGCTCCGCAGGTGACGGTTGTCTTCAGGACCTTGCGTCGCTTGCGTCCTACGTCAGCGCTTTTGGCGACGCTCCTTACAGGACCTGGCGCTTCTCGCTTTGACGTCGAGGCGTGGGGCGTGTCCGAGGCTTCGCGCTCTTTTGCAGGTACGCCCCTAATTTTCCCGCGGTTACGCCCTTCTCGCTCAGCAGCCCAACAATGACGGCAACCTTCACCACAACTTTACGTACACAGATCAGAATAAAGGCGCACAGTACCCGGTGGCAACGGGCAAAACATGGCGTCGTTGCAGCGGGCACGCAATCCTGTTCGTGACGCCAGTCAGAGATGACTCGCCCAGGGGAAGGGGGAATAACTCGGTACCTGGGCCTTTAGCCTGGCCTTTAGGGATGTCGCGGTGGTCGGCTCCCGGGCCCGTACCCTGGGGTCACTCCTTTAAAAAGGGTTGATAATTTGTGAAGTTTATAAAAGTTTGTGACGCCACCTGTGGCTTCTGGTGAGGATCACCAGCGCTGCGCAGTCCACTGAGGCCGGTGATAAGGCAGCTTGATGGTATAGCTCCCCACAGGTGGAGCTAGGCCTCAGGGCAGTGTATGACGGGGGAAAGCAGGACAGAGAGACCCAGGCGGATCAGAGCAAGAACAGGGACAGACACGATAGTCACTTCAGTACCTTTTACTGATGGAAATTCAGGCACGTCCCGGAGCACTGTAGGGTGAAGGGTGCATGTCAGGATCCTCCCCAATGAGCGGGTTTTGGGCCTCCTGTTTCTTGCTTCTGCGTAGTAAGTTTCTGACCTGCCTGGAGCTAGGCCTAACTTTGTCTCTGTCCTGCGCTGGCTGACCTTGTGGTAGGGCCTTCTCTTGGAGTACACGCTCCCGACTTACGGGGCCTATGTGTCTCCAGGCTCTGGTACGTATCAGCACTTTAGCGATCCTGGGACTTGTAGTTCTCCAGGGATTCCGATTATATCTTACTGGGTCGTGGAGATCCCGGTAAACTTCGGACCCGGTGTCCGGTAACTGCTTCTTCGGGGTGAGCTAGTTAAGCTCCTCTGCCCTCTATGAACTAACTCTCCACTCGCCTTCGGCCTACTCGGGCCCTCAATAGGCTACTCACACTAACGGCAGCTTGCCGTGCTTCACCGATCTTATGGCGCCGGCACACCTAAAGCTCACTGTTCTGAGCTACGACTCAACCGGGCTCAACTCTGTATTCAGGCTTGCACTAACTGAACTCTCCAGAGTAATTGCTGAGTCACTGAGCTCCACTGCAGACTGACCTGTTTCTGTGTCTCACTCTGCAGGAACTGAACTGCCTGGCTCCACCTTCCCTATTTATCTATCCCTAACGGGCTCCCTCTGGTGGTCTGAGGTGGAAGGTGGAGATGTGTGAATGGTTATGGGGGCCTCTTGTGGAGGAATCCGTCAATACACCCTTCTAGGACTTGTGATACCAAGCGCAGCTGGGCGTCACATATGTGATCCGTGTATGCATGTATCTGTATGTAAGTGCTCCATGTATGTTGTTGTAGAGAAAAATTGTAAAATTCATAGAGACATTACCGGAGTGGGGACATATCGTGCCGTGAACAGGTAATTACAGTAGGGGATCTGCTGAGAGCCATCCACTAAATCTAGGATTCGTACGTTCAGAGGGGTGGAAGTCCACTTCCCGAGGCAGGGGCTATCTCTGTTCAAAGGAATTATCTCAGACACTCTGGAGACAGGTCAGTGATGAATGTTGGGGTTTGCATTGATCTGATATTTATGGGAGATATATTTTTGACGTCATGGCGAAGTGACAAACATAATGCATTCACTCATATCACCGTAAGGCTGGCCTAACACCTCCATCTTAATATCAGGCAGATGGATGATGCTATCCATGCTATGTTTCATCTCTATAGAATGGTTAAATTGTGATAGAAAACATGACAACAATATTTCCCACCTGGGCCCTCCAGGGGCAAAGATATCCTGTAAATTGGGGCCGTCATAATCTTCTAAAGACCTAGCACATGCCACAACCAGCCCAAAGGGGAGGTATGTGAGCGCAACTTTAATGTAATAAAAATCAGATTTTTTGTTTTTATCATTTCACGGTTCTGGGAAATGCAGTTTACTGTAGTTCTGTCCTTTACAAAAACAAAGAGCTCTCCTTCAAAAAAGTCAGAGCCAACCCTGCGACATCAGGTTCAGTATATTTCTTCTGTTTATCCTATTATTTATGTATTTGTTTATATTGTACTCATAGGCGGATTATAATGAGGGCAATCCGGGCTACCGCCCGGGGCCTCGGGTCTCTAAGAGTCCCGGGGCTTCGGGGGGTCTATGGCCAGATTGCCCTCATTATATGTGTGGCCCCGCGGCACATACCGGCAGACAGTGGCAGGGGAGGGGGGCCCCCGGACCACTCCCCCAGCAGCGGTGCACGGCCGCTGCTTCTTTTTTGGCCGGGCCAGCACTGCAGCAGTTAACTTCCTTGTGTGCAGGCCCGGCCGCGTCACTGCTAGGAGACATGGCCCTGTGCGCGGCCGTGTCTCCTAGCTGTGACGTCACGCAGTGCGCGCCCGGCCTGCACTGCTACTTACCACTGGAGAGGAGCAGGAGCCAGGAGGACTGGAGCCAATCCGGGGGATGGTGAGTGTGTGTGTGTGAGTGTGAGAGAGAGTGTGTATATGTTTGAGATGAGTGTGTGTATGTATGTATGTGTGTGCAGGCAGATATCATTGTGTGATGTCAGTTTATGTGTATTTTTGTGTTTCAAATGTGTTTATGCGTGTATGTATATGTCTGTATATGTTTGTGTGCGTGACTGCGTGCGGCCTCCTGCTGAGTATAGATGGCGCCGTGCGGCCTCCTGCTGTCTCTGGAGGGGGGGCCGTGCGGCCTCCCGCTGTGTATAGATGGCACCGTACGGCTCCCTGCTGTGTATAGATGGCACAGTGCGGCCTCCCGCTATGTCTAGATGGCTCCGTACGGGCTCCCTGCTGTGTCTAGATGGCTGCGTGCGGCCTACCGCTGTGTCTAGATGGCTCCGTGCGGCCTCCCGCTGTGTCTAGATGGCTACGTGCGGCCTCCCGCTGTGTATAGATGGCTACATGCGGCCTCCCGCTATGTATAGATGTCTACGTGCTGCCTCCCACTGTGTATAGATGGCACCGTGCGGCTCCCTGCTGTGTATAGATGGCTACGTGCGGCTCCCTGCTGTGTATAGATGGCTCCGTGTGGCCTCCCCCTGTGTATAGATGGCTCCGTGCGGCCTCCTGCTGTGTATAGATGGCTACTTGCTGCCTCTCGCTGTGTATAGATGGCACCGTCCGGCTCCCTGCTGTGTATAGATGGCTCCGTGCGGCCTCCCGCTGTGTATAGATTGCTCCGTGCGGCCTCCCGCTGTGTATAGATTGCTCCGTGCGGCCTCCCGCTGTGTACAGATGGCTACGTGCGGCCTCCCGCTGTGTACAGATGGCGCCGTGCGGCCTACCGCTGTGTATAGATGGCTACGTGCGGCCTCCCGCTGTGTATAGATGGCACCATGTGGCTCCCTGCTGTGTATAGATTGCTACGTACGCCCTCCCGCTGTGCATAGATGGCTCCGTGCGGCCTCCCGCTGTGTATAGATGGCTCCGTGCGGCCTCCCGCTGTATATAGATGGCTCCGTGTGGCCTCCCGCTGTGTACAGATGGCTCCGTGCGGCCTCCCGCTGTGTATAGATGGCTCCGTGCGGCCTCCCGCTGTGTATAGATTGCTCCGTGCGGCCTCCCGCTGTGTATAGATTGCTCCGTGCGGCCTCCTGCTGTGTATAGATTGCTCCGTGCGGCCTCCCGCTGTGTACAGATGGCTACGTGCGGCCTCCCGTTGTGTATAGATGGCTATATGCGGCCTCCTGCTGTGTATAGATGGCTGCATGTGCTCAATATTGAGTCATACAATTAATGCAAGGCTATGTGCCCACGATGCAGAAATGCTCCGGATTTTTTTTGAGCGTTTCTGCATCTCCCTGGCAGAAAAAATGCATGCGGATTGTACATGCGTTTTTCCTGCCAGGGACATGCGGATGTGAAGTGTTCACATGCATTTCCGCATGCGGGTTGACAAGCGCTTTCCAAGCGATTTTAGCATCAACTAAAATCAACTTGGTCATACTATATAAATCCATGCAACCGGCATGGATTTATATAGTGTGACCGTAAAAGAATGGTAAAAAATAAATATATACTTACCTTCTGATGGCCTGCCGACGTCAGCGGTCGCGTGACCCGTCACATGACTAAATGACGTCACGGCAGGTCCTTTTCAGACCATCGCGAGCTGCCTGCAAGCCAGGACGCATCGGATAAATACACCGGGGGCCATCAGAAGGTTAGGATAATATTTATTTTTTATTTTATTCTTTTTTTTACAGGTTCTATGGTACCCGGGTCTGGAGGAGAGTCTCGTCTTCTCCAAACCCGGGTACCATCTGCACATTGAAACGCAGGGATTCTGCATGTACAGATGCAGTGATGCGGATTACATGCGTTCCAATGCAAGTCAATGGCGGCGAAAGCACCGCCTTCCGCAAAATAATTGTTAGTGCTGCGGATTTCTCCGCAATGATAATCTGCAGCAGAAATTTCCGCAGCATGTGCACAGCACATGCGGATTATCATTGAGGAACATGGCAGACCTTCAACCAAGCGTTTTTTAAGCGTTTCCGCAGCGGAATGGCCGCTGCGGAAACGCTTAAAAAAACGCGTAGAGGGCACACAGCCTAAAAAAAATTATTAGAATTAATATTGTGCCAAATTAATTTCACGTGAACTATCACATGATCTATCACAGGGGATCATGTGACATGTCACGTGATACATCAGGTGTGTGTGTGTGGGGTGGGGGGCCTGCGCCTTCTAAACTGCCCGGGGCCCTTGCTACTCTTAATTCACCCCTGATTGTACTGTTTTGTCCATTGTGGTTTTCCCCCACATATGGGGTATCGGCATGCTCAGGAACAATTGCACAACAAATTTTGGGGTCCATTTTTTCCTGGTACCCTTGCAAAAATAAAAAAATTCAGGTCTAAAGTAACATTTTTGTGAAAAAAAAGTTAAATGTTAATTTTTTTCTTCCACATGAGGAGTGTAGTTTTTAGAATGGCGTCACTTTTGGGTATTTTCTGTCATAAAGGCCCCTCAAAGATGTGGTCCCTAAAAAAAATAGTTTTGGAATTTTTTGCTGTAAATGTGAGAAATTGCTGGTCAACTTTTAACCCTTATAACTTCCTAACAAAAAAAAATGTTTCAAACGTGCTGATGTAAAGTAGAAATGTGGGAAATGTTATTTCTTAATTTCTTAACTATTTTGTGTGAAATATCTCTCTGATTAAAGGGCATAAGAATTCAAAGTTTAAAAATTGCAACATTTAAAAATTTTTGCCTAAATTCCTGTTTTTTTCACAAATAAACGCAAGTCATACCAAAGAAATGATACCACTATCATGAAGTACAATATGTCACAAAAAAAAAAGAATCTAAGAATCAATGGGATCCGTTGAAGTATTCCAGAGTTATTACCTCTAATGATGATCTCATTAACCTTTTCAGCGAGCACGCTTGGGTACTTGCCGAGTATTTTGGCGTTCTAGGCATTTCATTCATTGTCGCCGCTCCTGCAAGTGTCATGGCTGTTAGACAGCTGTGACACATGCAGAAATAACCTGTGACACATTCAGAAAGTACTGACATGTCTGGCCTCCATTAAAAATTTGTTTCAGCGTGTCAGTGAAGTTTTTGACACCGGTTTGCTGTTCAAAATAGTTACCTGCAGGCCAGGTATTTAAAACTGTGGTTTCTCCGTCACACAAATCACATATACCTTTTCAGAAAATACTGCCATTTCTGGCCTCCATTAAAAATTTGCTTCAGTGTGTCAGCGAAGTTTTTGACACCGGTTTGCTGTTCAAAATAGTTACCTACAGGCTAGGTATTTAAAACTGTGGTTTCTCCGTCACACGGATCACATATAAGTTTGCTCCAAATTCAGCCATTTTTAGTGAGCGTGGAAGATATTGTCCTCCATTTAAAATGGGCAAGGCACATGGCAAGGGACAGGGAACTGGACGTGATGGTGATGGTGCATGTAGAGGCCGAGGCCGTGGGCAAGCTGAAATTGTGCGACAACAAACACCCACATCTTCTCACCCGACCTTCCTGTCCCAATTCCTAGGGGACTGCAGCACACCACTATTGAACCCAAAGCAGTGTCAAAAGGTTGTTGGTTGGATTAGGGATAATGCTTCCAGTCACTTTGCCACCACCACCACCTCCCTGTCTTCCACACGGTCAAGTCTCAGTAGCCATGAGTCTGGACTGCATATTCCTCACCCTGATCCTCCTTCCTCCCACCATGCCAAGTGCCCGGAGACAACTGATCCCACACTTGAACACTCCAAAGAGCTGTTCACTTTTCCATTTATAGATTTGGGCCTCTCACCTGGTCCACTTGAAGTGGGGCAAGAGGAGATCGCATGTAGCGATGCCCAAATATTTGAGCAGCCACGGTCACACGAAGGAGACGGTGGGAAAGTGTCACAAGAGGTGAATGATGATGAGACACAATTTCCAGAAAGTCAAGAGGAGGACCAGGGTGCGGAAGCGGAAGACGAGGTGGTGGATGATATAGTAACTGACCCAACCTGACAGGAGGACATGCAGAGCGAGGACAGCAGCACACAGGGGGATGGAGGCAGAGCACCCCAACAGGCAGGAAGAAGCAGTGTGGTGGCCGCAGACAGAAGGCAGGCAACCGTTCCCCGTAACACCAACACAAAGGAAGTTGCCAGTACAACTGTTAGGTTGTAGCATCGGCGTCTCTGACTCCTGCCCGGCAGAGACGCCATCCCCCTTACCGCCGCGGTCCTGCTCCAGCGTCTTCTGGCCTCCCTGCAGCTGCTGCTGGTGCACGCCGCCTCCCCGGCTCTGTGCTTAGGGCGTATGCGCTCCCTCCCTCTTAAAGGGGCCGCGCGCGCCGTCCTAAAAAGTCCCCGACCAATGGCCGGAGGACTTCCCCTATAAAGGGCACCTCCTCCAATATGGAGGTGCCCGTGCAAGGTTGTAGCTTTGTGTGTTATACTCTGCTTCAGCCCTCAGGTCCCACTGCTAGCCAGACTACAAGTCCAGCCCGCCAGCCAGACTACAAGTCCAGCCCGCCAGCCTGACTACAAGTCCAGTCCGCCAGCCTGACTACAAGTCCAGTCCGCCAGCCTGACTACAAGTCCAGTCCGCCAGCCTGACTACAAGTCCAGTCCGCCAGCCAGACTACAAGTCCAGTCCGCCAGCATAACTACGAGTTCAGTCCACCAGCCTGACTACAAGTCCAGTCCGCCTGCTTGTCTACTCTCTCCAGCCCGACAGTCTGTCTACAGTCCAGTCCGCCAGTCTGTCTATGGGCTCTGTCCGCCTGCTTACCTGGAAGCACCTGCCCGTTACCTGCCATGCCTGCCAACCAGCTTACCTGGAAGCACCTGCCTGTTACCTGCCGTGCCTGCCAGCTCACTTACCTAGAAGCACCTACCTGTTACCTGCCGTGTCTACCAGCCAGCCTACCTGGAGGCTCCTGCTTGCTACCTGCCGTGCCTGCCAGTCCGTCTGCCTGGATCACCCATCAGCCTGCCTGCCGTGCTCATCTGCTGTACCGGTCAGTCCCTGCCTTCTGACCCATGGGAGTCACCTGCTCTCATACAAGGTCGGTCCCCAGAGTAGCACCTAGTCCCTCTGCTCAGTTCTTCCCTGGTCACGAAGTCGATTGAGCCACCGTACGACCTTGGTCGGTCCGAGTTGCTACCTAGTTACGCCCTTCTGGTCCCTCCTTGCACCACAGCACAGAGGTTCCGCCACCCGGATCCGTAACATAGGTCTTCCTGAGTCTGGTTATTTTTTAAAGACTCTGCCAATAACCCCACAAAGGCCATTTGCACCACCTGTCAGGCCAGCATCAGCAGGGGTGGAAAAACTACCAGCCTGACCACCACCAGCATGATCAGGCACATGGCAGCAAAGCATCCGGTATTGTGGGCCGAACCCCAGGGTCCAGGAACAGTGTCTGTGGGTGGCACCACTGCTTCTTCCACAGTTGTGCATGCAAGCCAATCCCCTGTCCATGGTGCATGCGAAGATGCCTCCTGCCCTGCACCTGTCATTGCACACTCTCAAGTAGCAGCATCAGGAAGCGCAGCGTTCAGTTGTCCACACCCCAGTCTTTAGAACGCAAGTGCAAATACGCAGCCAACGCCCCACAGGCCACACTACTAAATTCCCACATTTCGCGACTGCTTGCGCTCGAAATGTTGCCTTTTAGGCTCGTGAAGGCGGAAGCATTCCGCAACCTGATGGTGGCGGCCGTCCCTCGGTACTCGGTCCCCAGCCGCCACTATTTCTCCCGGTGTGCCGTCCACGCATTACACAAGCACGTGTCCCAAAACATTAGCCGTGTCAACCTCACTACAGACATGTGGACAAGTGCTTGTGGGCAGGGAGGGTACATCTCGCTGACAGCACACTAGGTTAACATAGTAGAAGCCGGGACCCAGTCGGACCTTAGGACGGAACACGTCCTCCGGACGCCAAGGATTATGGGCCCTAGGACAATCAGGGTTGCCCCCACAGTCTACAGCTCCTGCACCTCATCCTCCTCAGACTCCTCCTCCTGTTCAGCCTCCATCTCCGAAATGACCACATCAGTCACAAGCTGGAAGCACTGCAGCACTGCCTCGGCCAAGCGGCAACAGACTGTCCTGAAGCGAATATGCTTAGGTGACAAACCCCACAATGCTGAAGAGTTGTGGACAGCTCTGAAAGAGCAGGCAGATCTGTGGCTCACACCACTGAACCTACAGCCAGGCATGGTCGTGTGTGACAATGGCCGGAACCTGGTGGCGGCTCTGAGGCGAGGTGAGCTCACACACTTACCATGCCTGGCCTATGTGCTTAATCTCGTGGTTAAGCGGTTTCTCAAATCCTACCCGGATCTGCTGGATCTGCTTGTTAAAGTATGCTGCCTGTGTGCCCATTTTAGAAAGTCACCTACAACTTCCGCCGCCCTTGCCGTGTTTCAGCAGCGTTTGCAGCTTCGGGCTCACAGACTGGTGTGTGATGTCCCCACGCATTGGAACTCTACACTGCAGATGTTGTGAAGGACTTGTGAGCAGAAGAGGCCAGTTGTTGAGTACCAGCATCAACAAGGCCGTTGGTATTCAGTTCAGACTCCACACATAAGATCTCAGGAGTGGACATGGATGTCAGACATATGTACCACCCTCCAAAACTTTGAGGACTCCACCAAGATGGTGAGCTGCGATGGCGCCATAATTAGCGTCACCATCCCGCTTCTCTGTCTTCTGAAATACTCTCTTTTTACAATCAAAGAGGATGCATTGCAGGTGGAGCACGATGAGATGGAGCAAGGAACCATACAGGGTGATTGCACACAGCCCAGCCTCATCTCATCACAGCGGGGATTGGGAGACAATGAGGAAGAGGAGGAGGAGGAAGAACAGGAGCTGGTTTCTTTCGCTAAAGACGGTACTACCTGCACAACTGTCATACCATCTGTTCAGCGTGGATGGCCTGAGGACAGAGAGGAGGAGGAGGAGAGCATGGTCAGTCGTCCTCTTTGTGAGGACACGGAAGTCTTGCCTGTTAGCAGTCTGGCATGCATGGCTGAGTTTATGTTACACTGCCTTTCCCATGACCCTCGCGTTCTCAAAATTTTGGGTGACAGTCATTACTGGTTGGTGACACTTCTAGACCCACGCTACAAGGAGAACTTTCTATCTCTTATTCCTGAGGCGGACAGGTCTACAAAAATGGGGCAGTACCAGAAGGCCCTTGTTGCAGAACTATTAAAAAAATTCCCATCTGAAAACGCTGGTGGCAGAGGTCACGGTTCATTGGACAACCAAGGACTACAGGCGAGAAAGACACAACTCCAATCCAGCAGAGGCAGGGGAACACTGTCAATGTTCTGGGAGAATTTTCTCAGCCCCTCCTATCGAAACAGGCCCTGAGGCGCGAGGTACTCTCACAAGGAGTGCAAAGTTTGGGAAGATGCTGAGGGAGTACCTTGCCGACTGTACCAATGTCCTCCGTGATTCCTCTGTACCTTATAATTATTGGGTATCCAAGCTGGACACGTGGAAAGAAATTGCTCTCTACGCCTTGGAAATCCTGGCCTGCCCTGCTGCTAACTTTTTTATCAGAGCGGGTTTTTAGTGCCGCTGGTGGAATTATAACTGATAAGCGCATCCACCTGTCAGCTTAAAATGCTGACAGGCTGACTCTTATAAAAATGAACAAGGGCTGGATTGGGCCAGACTTCTCATCACCACCGAATGATAGCAGCGTAACATAAACTCAAATCCAGTGTCTTTTTTTGTGAGGTGTATTCCCATGCACCTCTTCACACCCACACAGGCTATACGCTTCCTGATTTTGGCTATTTGCTCTTGTCTTCCTCCTTGTCCTCATCCTCCACCACCATATCACCAGGGTGACCGTGGTCCATGATGCAACACCCACATAATTTTTTTAAAGGCTGTTTATGATGCCCGTAAAAAAAATGTTTTACATAGTATGTTCATGTATACCCCCCAGGGGTAAATGTTTGTCAGCCCATACACTTCTTGCATGGGCGTTACGAGGATAGGAGTCCCGCACCTTTCTAATGGGAACATTTTTTTATGAGGCTCTCCTCAACGTATGAAAGTGATATATGAATATATCTGGAATTGGTAAGACAATTAATCATGGATGTTTTTGACTAGAAGCATTGCTTGTTGGGGAGAATTCAGTGCCATATGAAGATACCTCTCCAAATACTTAAGGCTCTCATCCAATTTAGCCTTTTACTAACTGGCAGGACTTTGCCCAATTCTTCCTTACTTTATGTTACCAACCAGTGGTGTAACAATAGTGCGTGCAAAAGTTCCAGCTGCACCCAGGCCCGGGAGCCTAAGAGGGTCCAAAAGGTCTCTTAGACCCGTATGGGAAGACCAATACTATGAAAGATCCAGTTCCTGTTCCACCCATGCCCTGGAGCCTAAGAGGGCCCAAAAGGTCTCCTTGGCCTGTATGAGAAGTATGAGAAGATCAATACCATGAAAGATCCGTGAGAGTTGGAGGCCATGTTGGAGAATTTGCATTGCAGCACTCCATCTTTGCAGTCACTTTAGGATCTCTACTGACCACACCAGTCTAATCACATTGAGCTCTTTATTCTATGAAGGAAAAAAAAAAAATAAAACTTATTTTATTAATGCAGACTTTTATGCTAAAATAAATTCATGTGTCCTTTGTGTATCATTGTGATTTCATTTCCCTCCAAAGTCTCCTTTACGTGATGGCGTTGCTGCTGAGGTGACAGCATTATTTTGTAAGAAAGACAATCCATTTAACCCTTAGGATTAACCAGGTAATTAACACTTTCATGCTGGATAGAAATAAAATATTTTGCTACATACGAAATGTTGCAGCCACTTACATCATTAAGATGTTACAATATGCACTTTTTTAAGAGTCGCACAGCACATCCAGAGCGACTCCTTACATAAGGTAATATAGAACAGAAATGACAATATTATAAAGCTATGTGGACAACAGAAAACTGCATAAAAGGAGAATGAAAATGGGTTCACCACCCTCTTACAAGTATTGGAGGGAGAGATTTAATCTGTGTGGGGAGGGGATATTTAATCTGTGTGGAGGGGGGAGATTTAATTTGTGTGGAGGGGGGGTTTAATCTGTGTGGAGGCTAGTGTTGGGGGAGACTTAATGTGGGGGACAGGGGCAGGGAGATTTAGTGTAATGAGGAAGATTTAAGGACACAAGTTTGGGGAGCAAGGGAGGGACAGGTGCAGACACAGTATGGTGAGTGGTGGGGTGGGTGCAGACACAGTATGGTGAGGGGAGATTGTTGCAGACACCGAATGGAGAGGATGGGTGTGAACACAGTATGGGGAGCGAAGGGGAGGAATGTATGGGGAGCAAGTGGGGGATGGGTGCAGACACAGTATGGTGAGTGGAGGGATGGGTGCGGACACAGTATGAGTAGTGAGAGGAAAAATGTATGCGGACACAGTATGGGGAGTGAGGGTAATGGGATGTGTGCAGACAGTATGGGGAGTCGGGAGGATGTTTGAGGAGACAGTATGGTTAGCAGGGGGACGTGAGATTACACAGCATGAGGAGGGAGGGGGAAATGCATGAGGAGACTATTGAGGGGAATAGTGTGAGGAGACAGTATGGGGGCAGAAAAGTGTGAGTGGGCACAGAATAAAGACTGAGTAATGGGGGGGAAGTATTGGGGAACAGTGTAAGGGCACAGCCAGGAGGGTACAGTAAACGAAGGAGGGGAAGTGTGAAGAGGGGGGCACAATATAGAGACTGGGCCCTATAGGGGGGACACTGTGTGAGGTCAGTGTGGAGAGCTTGTTCCATGAGAGGGAGAGTTTGGGCTCATATTTTGTGCAGGGAAAATAGCGAGGGGCAATTATTTATTCAGGGGCTCATCATAGTGCAGATATTTTTATTCTGGACCATTATAATGACACTCCCATCTTTAAGGGTACTGTGCTGCAGAAGACCAGAGAAGATGGAAGTCTGCAGAGACGTGCTGTGGATTAGAAAACTCATCTTGGAATCTGGACAAGATGAAGAAAAGAAAGAGAACGACTACAGAGACAACGTCATCTATAAGGTATCTGGATGTAAATGTTTTTTGTGATTCTGACAAATTAACATGTTTTTATTTATTTTAGGAGCATCAAAGAAGTTGTCCAAGTTTGTGATAAGTCTGCAGTCATTCTATGTCGACTAGACATGCGTGGCCTCACTCAATGAAAATGAATTGAGTGAGGCCGGACAAGTCTAGTCGGAATGTGGCCAGAAGTATGCTGACATGGTCATCCACTCTTGCCACCGGCAAGGAAAATCCTAAAAGTGTGCAGTGCATGCACTGTGAGAATTCAGAAACCTGCAGGCACATAGAGCAGACTTTGATCTCAAACCTGGATAAGCCCTTTAATTATAAAATAAAGCACTGTAACATGGCAATCATAACAGAGTGTAATATACTCACTGTCAAGATTCAGCTCTGCTTTCTGGTTCCAGCAGTCATCACATGATCTCTTCACTTATGCAATTTTCATACTCATGGTCATGTGACAAAGAGTTTCTCTTCCTGCTTCTCTGTTTTTCACTGAACATTGGCAGAATTAGGGAGAGCAACTCGTCGGCACGTAACTAAGTGTGCAAATTGCATTTGTGCTTGGGATGAAGGGGGGGGGGGTGGGAGTGAGGCGCCAAACTGAATTCTTGCCCCTGGTGGCAAGAAACATAAATATACCTCTGTTTTAGCACACATTGATATTACTCACAGTCCCCTTTGTGAAGTTTGTGTAAAAATGAGAAAGTTATGGCTGATACAACAATGAATGAATGAAAAATAAATTGAGTTATATTTATACAAATTAAAAGTTGGGGGTATTGGATCTTTGCCTGCACCCCTTGTTGTGAACAAGTAATTGAAGCAAGTTATCTGAAGGAAAGCAGACCTGGAGTGTAGCAGACTATTGTTGGAAGGGCAAACTTTGATTGTGTACATCAACAATGGAGATGCAATATTTTCCAAGCCAGATCTATAAAATTTGAATTTGAAAGGATCCATTGATATAGCCATGATAAGAGAACATATTCACATCTTGGGATAAAAGTGCAAAAGTTTTGGTAGCTGGCAACCCACAGGAATGCAATATCCACAGAATATAGATATATCATATTCATGTGTTCTATGTATAGAAGTCTTGAAAAGTGTTAGGTAAGATGATGGCAATTTTGTTTTTATAAGAGGTTTCTGTGGAATAATATGACCCAGAGAAGAGATTACCGATTAACAATGTAAGACCCCAGGAGAAGTAACGATATTCAGATCTGCCCGTATATCCTGTGGTGTTCTACTTCACCAGAAGCTCTCACGGATCCAATGCAAGCATCTTCTTCATCCTGCATTGGAATTCCAGCTCAACTGGGCCTCTGACGTTTCTGCAAACCAGGCCATCGCGTTGCATGTTGCCACTGAAAAGCATCCCCAGAAGCAATAACAGACCTTGGGTAACGCAAGTTATAACATTCTGATAGCTCCTCTGTTAGCAACTACATGCCTTTTTGTAAGTCCCGGGTATCCCCTTTAATGACTACATAAAATATTCCCTCCTTACAGTGATGTGTATATTGCGTAGTATTGTAAAGATTAATAGAGGCTCAGATACACTGTTACATATTATTCACTGACTTCTTTATTAACTTCATTCAAGGTGGGTAATGTAGAAGTTCCCATTAGAAGTCAGAGCAATAGTCTTAAAAAGTGCCCCGATAAAAATGATGACAAGGGGCCACTGACTCACGAAGAGTCAACTATCAGCACTCAGGAGAGGAAAAACCCCCAGTGGAGGAGGAAACCTCTAGGGAACCTTGGCTGATGGACTGCCCTTCCATTAGGCTGTAGATGTTTATTGATGAGAACAGAGACCGAGCCCGGAATCTGTCTCATGGTGCAGCAGGTAACTCACTTGATTCGTGATTACATCTAGCTGCAGAAAGTTGATCAAATGCTTTTTTCCACTGACGAGCACAGAGAACGAGCCCGGAATCTGTCTAATGAGCAGTAGGTATCTCACTTTATATGTGAGTGCATCTAGCTGCAGAAAGTCCAGTAAATGTCGTATCCAGTGAAGAGAGCAGAGACCAAGCCCGGAATCTGCCTCGTCGCGCAGTAGGAAACTCACTTATTCTGTGAGTGCATCTAGCTGCGGAAAGTCCACTAAATGTAATATCCAGTGAAGAGAACAGAGACCGAGCCCGGAATCTGCCTCGTTGTGCAGAAGGAAACTCACTTCTTCTGTGAGTGCATCTAGCTGCGGAAAGTCCAGTAAATGTCGCATCCAGTGAAGAGAACAGAGACCGAGCCCGGAATCAGCGTTGTGAAGCAGTAGGTATCTCACATACTGTGTGAGTGCGTCTAGCTGCAGAAAGTCCATTAAATGTCATCCTCCCATTCTTCTGTAACACAGAACATTGAAATTAGCACTAATAAAATACAATTGTTTATATGCTTGTTAATAATATTAAAATTATACAGGTTTTCTCATCTCTAAACAGTACAGTTCATTATGAAAATAGAGGGACCCAACCCTTATAATAAAATTTATATAGGATTTATTCACGGACATGCTCCTTTTAGAAAAAAAATGATTAGGCCTTTTTTTCTTTTACATAAATATTATAGTAACTGTTACAAAATCCTGAGAACTTACCGTCAGAGGAGATGATCACATCCACATATAGGTCCATATTCATTATGACATAGTGGGGACCACTAGAGATGTTGGTGTCTGTGTGGACATCGCTCTCTTCAGCCATGGGTCCATGAGGAGCTTCATCATTTATAATGGTTGTTTCATCCTCATGTTCTCCTGTAACACAGAACATTGAAATCAGCATTTTAAAAGGTAAAGCATCTATATGTTTCTTCTAGATTGTTTCCTCTATGTCTACAGTACATTCACTTGCAAGATCTATTAACCCCTTCATGTGATGGTGATTTTTCATTTTTTTGTTTTTGTTTTTTTCCTCTCCTTTTCCAAGAGTCTTAACTTTTATACTTTTCCATCAATATAATCATATTTTACTTTTCAATGTCACCATTCATTCTACCACATATTGTAGATGAGAAAAAAATTCCAACTGCATTGAAATTGCAAAAAAAAAAGTGCAATTCCATAATTGTTTTTTGTTTTTTTCATTTACCATGTTCACTTTATTGTAAAATTGACCTGGCAATATGATTATCCAGGTCAGTACAATTATGCAGATACCAAACATGTATAGTTCTTTTTTAATTTAAGTGGTGAAAATTTTTTGGGAAATTTGTAAAAAAAAAAAAAAAAAAAATCTGTGTTTGTTGCTATTTTCCAATACCAGTACCATATTTGTTTTTTGGAATATGAGGCTGTGTGATGGCTTAATTTTTGCTCTCAAAGCTGATTTTTTTTCCCGATACAATGCTTTGATCGCCTCTTATTGTATTTTGTTGGAAATGTTGTGGCGGCCAAAAAATTGCTTTAACTGCAATTCAATAATAAATTGCTTTTAATGGTAGATTTTAATTTATGCATGTTATGTAAATTAGAAGAACAGAAGATATTTATGGTAGTAAGTATTCTACTTATCCACATAAAGAAAAATATGAACTTACTGTCAGAAAAGATGACCACATCATCATCTGGGTCCATATTGATGACTATGTAACCGGGTCCAGGCGTAGAGATGTTGGTGTTTTCCAGGACATCTCTGTTTTCGGCCATGGGTCCACGAGGAACATCGTCATTTACAGTATTTATTTCATCATCGTCTTCTCCTGTAACATTGAACATTGAAATTAGCATTAATACAATTAAAGTTTCTATATATTTGGTAAAGAATATTAATATCATACAAGTTTTATATCCTTTAAATTTTATAATAAAGTAATGAAAATAGAAAGATAAACTTTGTACTTTTAGAGCTTTTTTTTATTATAAAGAAGTTTTTCTATTAAACGTTTGTTAAGAAAGCCCAAGAACTTACCGTCAGAGGAGACGATCACATCCTCATATGGGTCCATATTGAGTCTGACATAGTGGGGACCACTAGAGATGTTGGTGTCTGTGTGGACATCGCTCTCTTCAGCCATGGGTCCATGAGGAGCTTCATCATTTATAATGGTTGTTTCATCCTCATGTTCTCCTGTAAAACAGAACAGTGAAATTAGCATTTCAAAAGGAAAAATTCTATGTTTCTTCTAGATTGTTTCCTCTATGTCTACTGCACATTCACTTGTAAAATCTATTAACCCCTTCATGACATGGTGATTTTCCATTTTTTTGTTCTTATTAGAGCGCACAGTGTCAGCCCAGCCGCCGGCTTCCTGCAGTTGCTCGGCAGTCACATGTGCCCGCTATTAAAGGGCATGAATATTCACTAATCCCCACTCCCATGGATGTGAGGAGTAGTGAATATTCATGCTCTTTAAAATTGGGCACATGTGATCGCCCGGCTGCTGCAGGAGCCGCCGTTGGGCTGACACTGTGCGCGCTATTAAGGAGAGTGAATAGTCACTGCTCCCCACGTCCATAGTCCCGGCGTGGGGAGCAGTGACTATTCCGGCAGCTCACCTCAGTCTCAGAGAGCACATGGCAGTGATGTCATGCGCGGCTCACATGCTGAGATCAGCTGCTGGCAGAAGAACAGGACGCAACCCTGGAGCAGAGGGAAGGAAGGTGAGTAGAATCCTTTAATTTTTTTTGTGCATGGGGATGGGGATGCCATGCATACCAGCATGGGGGTGCCATACATACCAGGATTGGGGTGCCTTGCATACCATTATGGGGGTGCCTTGCATACCAGGCTGTGGGTGCTATGCATACCAGGCTGAGGGTGCCATTTATACAAGGCTGAGAGTGACATTTATACCAGGATGGGGGTGCCATGCATACCAGGCTTTGGGTGCCATTTATACCAGCCTGAGAGTGACATTTATACCAGGATGGGGGTGCCATGCATAAAAGGGTGGAGGTGTCATAAATTCCAGGATTGGGGTTTCATAAATACCAGGATGGGGATGGGGGTGCCATGCATACCAGGATGAGGGGGCTATGCATACCAGGATGGGGATGGGGTTGCCATGCATACCAGGATGAGGGGGCTACACATACCAGGATGGGGAAGGGGGTTGCCATGCATACCAGGATGGGGGTGCCATGCATTACCAGGATGGGGGTGACATGCATACCAGGATTCGGTGCTATGTATACCAGGATGGGGCTGCCATATATACCAGGATGTGGGTACCATGCATACCAGTATGGGGATGAGGGTGCAATGCATACCAGGATGAGGGACAATGTATACCAGGATGGGAATGGGGGCCATGTATAACAGGAAGGGGGGGCCATATATACTAGGATGGGGGCATATACTGTATATTCCAGGATGGGGGATATTACTACAGAATTGGGGGGCATTACTCCTATAACAGTGTCAGCAGCAGACCCCTTCACCCATAACAGTGCATCATGACCACATGTTTTTTCTATTTTCCTCCTCTAAAACCTCGGTGTGTATATGGTCCAGTGCGTCTTATCGTCCGAAAAATACGGTATTTTTGAAAAAAATGTATTAGGCTTTTTTTTTTAATAAATACTATAGTAAATGTTAAAAAAGCCCGAGAACTTACTGTCAGAGGAGATGATCACATCCTCATATTGGTCCATATTCATTATGACATAGTGGGGGCCACTAGAGATGTTGGTGTCTGTGTGGACATCGCTCTCTTCAGCCATGGGTCCATGAGGAGCTTCATCATTTATAATGGTTGTTTCATCCTCATGTTCTCCTGTAACACAGAACAGTGAAATCAGCATTTCAGAAGGAAAAACTTCTATATGTTTCTTCTAGATTGTTTCCTCTATGGCACATCCACTTTTAAGATCTATTAACCCCTTCATGACATGGTGATTTTCCATTTTTTCGTTTTCGTTATTTCCTCTGCTTCTTCTAAGAGCCATAACTTTTTGATTTTTTTCGTCAATATAGTTGAATGAGGACTTATTTTTTGCGGGAAGAGTTGTACTTTTTGAATGTCGCCATTCATTCTACCACATTTTGTACTGGAAAATGAGAAAAAAACTCCAAGTGCAAAAAAAACCCCAGCATTTCCTTCATTTTATTTTATTTTCCATGTTCACTTAATGGAAAAAATGACCTGGCAAAATGATTCTCCAGGTCAGTACAATTATGCAGACGTCAAACATGTATAATTCTTTTATTTTATCTAAGTGGCAAAAAAAAAATTCTGAAATTTGTAAAATTTTTCCATTTTGGGAAAGATATCATGTCTTGATTGCCTCTTATTGCATTTTATTGCAATGTTGTAAAAAACAAAAAACCATAATTTTGGCATTTTGATTTTTTTCTCATTATGCAGTAAATGATTCAGATTAATTTACTTTATATTTTGATAGATTGGACTTTTACGATCCCAGCAATACCAAATATGTGTATTGTTTTTATTCTTTTATTTTTAATGCGGCAATAGGGGGGTGAGTCGAAATTTTGTGAGTTTTTTCCATAGTTTTTAACACTTTTTTTCTACTTTTTACTGTATTTGTCAGTCCTCTTAGGAGACTTGAAGCTGTGATCATCCGATTGCTTGTGCTATGTTTAGCAGTGCTCCAGCACTACTATGTATAGTGAAAATCAGGATCTTTTATGAACGCCAGCCATGGGCTAGCTTTCACAGGGGGATCATAATGACAGGCACAGGAATCATCAGCAGACCCCCGGCTGTCATGACAACCCACAAGATCACATCACAAGCGCGCCTCTGGGTGCAAAGAATGTCTGGATCCCCCAGAGACTGACTGTGGAATTTAACAGGTTAACAGCTGTGGGCGGAAATTAAATCAGCCATCATGTGTGGGAAATCATGTGCTAGCCAGCATCAAAAGCAGAGACATGACATATGACTTAAATGTACGTCATATGTCGTGAAGGGATTAAGGCTACGGCCCCACTATCAGTATTCGGTCAGTATTCGCTCAGTATTTCTTCTCAGGAGTGGGAGCCAAAACCAGGAGTGGGTGATAAATGCAGAATTGGTGACTTGTGTCTATTATACCTTTTCTCTGATTGTTCCTCACATGGTTTTGGCTCCCACTCCTGAGAAAAAATACTGACCAAATACTGACCAAATACTGATAGTAGGGCCGTGGCCGAACCGATTAATTTTATTTTTAGTTTATAAATTTGTTTTTTCTTTTAAATACATTTCATATATTGAAAGAGACGAGTCAGATTGTCACTATAGTAATTATTCAGCTTTACAATGTGGACTGCGTCCATGTAATATAAAAGCCACCAAGAAGTATTTGTATGTACACAGATATTAATGTCAGATTGGTGACGGCCGTACTTACCATTAGGATTAGCCCTACTCTTTATATCTTCATCCATGGAATCTGGTCTTGTAACATCTCTCCAGAAATTATTCTTTTTCAGATGTCTATAAAATGATAAAAACAGAAGTCGCATTATAAACTAAACCATATCTATATTCTGCGCAATGTTCTAAAATCATATATTTTTCTTCATCTATTTTATCTATCCCTATCTGCGGTAATTTGTGGAGCAATTTTTTTAATATTTTACAGAAAAGTCCATTGTGCTCCCAGCAGGTCAGACCCAGTTTATGAGCCACTAAACATCTACACTAGATTATATCATTTACTGAATCGTGTGATGATCTGAAGATGTGATATTTCTTATACAGACTCCCGGGTAGCCCATAAATCATTATAAGACTTACCCATATATGATGGAACAGATGACACCAAAGAAAAATCCAGAGACGAAGATGATGGCAGCAGGCAAAGGAAACCTACTAAAGTAATCTAGTGGAAGAAAAGATCAAGAACATGTAAGATATTTAAAGCTACTAATATATACATTATATTTTGCACCTCATTTATGCAACCAGACCTAGGACCATCCCTATGAGTAAAGGGACTAATATACAATACATGGCTGTCGGCCGATGGTTCAGCTGATGGTCCAGCTGGCAGATATTTCTCCTGACTCCTCCATACACAAGAGCAGTAACACTGCCGATCACACCTGTGTTCTCAGTAAGAAAGCCGCTGGTAGATTCCTCTGGCGGCGTCTTATTTAGATGAGAAAAGGATCAACAGATGGGAATTGGACATTGGACTGTCAGCAGAGCTGCTGATATCGGCGACTTCGATTGTTGTTAGTCTCATGTGTATGGGGGCCTGAACTTTAGGAATGAACAGATAAGGATAATGGTAAATCCCAACAAGGTAGAGAAATTCCACAATTACCATACATTTGTAATTATTTCCCCCAAAAGTATTGATGAAGTCACACACATGAAGATCAGAGACACGTGACTTGTTTTTCGCTCAGAGTGGATTCCCATTCAAGTTTACAATGTGTTTGAGAGCCTGGAATAGGGAATACACGATGGGAGAAGACTCCAAACATTACAAGTAGCACATGAAGAATCCTCCATGAAATGTATCATCTGACTTATTAACAATAACCCCATATTGGCTGAATATCTGGTACAGCACTTACCTGCAGGGATCCAGGCCCTGAAATCATGGTGGCGCGTGTTGATAGGAGCGCCCTCCGCAGATGCCATTAGCACACTCACAAATAGAAGGAATCTAAACAGCATTTTAGCCTGGAGGAATATCGCGTCTTGTGTAATCCACAGTCAGCCTCTCCAGACAAAGCCTTTTCCTGTAGCGTCACTCACTATAACCCCACAGCCAGTGACATCACAATGGTGACCTCATTGTGACATCACGGGGAGCGGAACATGAGTGATGTCACAATGGGCCAGATACCTGTAACCTCTAAAGAGGAAGCAGCTTCATCCATCTTTATGTGTTTCCTAATATTACTAGTCTTGTCTATGGATCACTGATCAGAATATAACATTACACAGGATTCCTGCAGGAATATGACCAACATCAGCGGACATGTAGTAAATGCATTAGACAGGGGATTATTTATTTATTTATTTTATTCACTTATATAGCGCCATTAATTCCACAGTGATTACAGACATTATGGGCACTGTCCCCATTGGGGCTCACAATCTACATTCCCTATCAGTATGTCTTTGGAGTGTGGGAGGAAACCAGCGAACCTGGAGGAAACCCACGCAAACACGTGGAGAACTTACAAACTCCTTGCAGATATTGTCCTTGGTCGGATTTGAAACCAGGACCCCATCGCTGGAAGGCTGCAGTGCTAACCACTGAGCCACTGTGCCGCCCTATTACTGGAGAATTGAAGGATGAGAGGATTTTCTGATAGGTCCTGATTCCACAAATAATATGCCCCTCTTATTTGTAGGTCCATTGCGCTGACTTTCCCTTTAAGTCCGTTGCCACATGTAAAGCACCACTCCAGCGTTTTTTTTTTTTTTATTGCAACGCTGGAGTGGTGCTTCTAAACTAAGGTCCCTCACCCTAGTCTTATACCTATCTACCACCGTCTTCACCTTCTATCAGCGCCGCGTCAGTCTTCAGTATGTTGTGACCTGCTGGATTATTCCAGTGTTTGCTGGAAGTCGGCGGTGGGTAAGTATAATACTCAGGTCAGGGACCTTACATTAATAGCACCACTCCAGCACTGAAACCCTCCACCTCCACTGGAGTGGAGCTTCAAGCGGTCTCACTCGGTTTCACATGTAAGCTCACTGGGGTAATCCAGATAAATCCTGCACTGTCCAGATGTCCCGATATAATGACCTCACACAGCCGTTAGTCTCTATTAATCCTGTATTCAGGGTGATAAAAGAGTGAGTGTGATAAAAGAAAAAAGACTGATAACAGCAGACAAAAGCTCAAGGAGATTAAAAGTTATATGTTAAAATTGGTGATAACAGGAGACAATAGCTCATGACAATTGTTTGCATATGGAAAAATGCTGAAGACAGAGTACCATCGCTAACGATAATTGAGAACTAACATGGAAAAAAGCTGATAAAAGAGAATAATAGCTCTTGCCAATGGTGGAATGATGTAAAAGTGCTGATAACAGTGGACAATAGCACCTGTTGATTAATGGGTTATAATGGAAAAATGCATATAACACCTTTACTCATGATAATTGCATGTGTGTCACCCTGGCCTGGATGCCATAAAATGTAATAAAGCTGTGTCTGAGAGCAAGGGGGAGGTTCTCTAGTCAGGGGAACATTAGCAGTACCTCCTGTCTCAGGCCAGTAGGGGGAGCAGGCTGCCCCTATAAAAGCTGGTACTGGGGGCAGGGTTAGGGAGAGCTGGACGACCTGTCTCAGGATTCAGGTCCCAGAGCAGAGAGGGACAGAACGTTGTATTGCACCTAAGAGGAAGTGTGGCAGGAGGAGAGCCACAAGCCAGAGACAAGAGGCGAAGTGAGCCTGTCTTGGCAGATAACGGACTTAATTTACCAGACTTTGGTGTCTGAGGCTGGGAGGATTCCACATTCTCCAGCAGATAACCAGTCCGCAGGGGACTGTATATTCCTTGGCCTAAGAAGCCTGGAGGCCCTGCCACAACAGAAGGGACCAGCAAAGCCGTACAAGGCTGGGAGCAGAAAGGAACCCACGTCGCAGGTCATACAGGCGAGAATACACGGAAAGCTCGGAAACGTGGGCTGTTACCCTATAAGGAGGAGATAGCCAGAAGGAGCACAGAAAGCACGGTAGGCCTACACCCTCACCCTGACCAGGGCCAATTTCCCCGTTGCTCTCAGACATCCAGGTCCCCTCCTAGCCGGGACTGTTTGTGGGTCAGTTTACCTGTTCTAGTAAAGACCCTGGACTGCAACCTGTTGTCTGTGTGCTCCTTGCTCCTCCAGCACTATCAGCACTGGGACTCTCACTACCATCACTCCCAACATCCACTACACTGCCCTGGGGCCACACTCTTCCCGTGGGGAGTCACACCATCCCAGCTGCATACATCATCAGCCCCAGCGGTCTGCCTTGCAGCGGCGGTTCCTAATGACCGCAAATCCACGGGTGGCATAGTCGGACATAATCAATAGCACATAACGGACTACCACTGGCCTGACCACCCTGAGCCACGGAACCGGGTTGCCACTACTACTCCCATCGTTCCCCTATTGCCCGGATCCGAGTGCCCCAAGGCCCAGGGGGCGAGTCAGCTTTGGCGTAGTCGGCAGGATTGCAACCAACCCGCCACAAACGGGTATTGCGTGCCTAGAAAAGACTTTGCACTTACCTGAAAAGAGGTTTCCCGCCATCCGGAGCTGTTTCCCGCCATTTCCAGCCGTCTCCCGCCATCTTCAGTCGGTTCCCGCCATCTTCAGCCGTTTTCCCGCCATCGGACGCCATCTTCAGGACGCCGCGCGGAAAGAAGAGGGGCGTGGATGTCCAAACCGCGCGAGATCCGAAGCTCCGCCCCACGCACCGACGCTGCACAAGGTCCTGGAAGGGAGAGAGAGTGACGCTGACGTCATCAGGACGCGACGCAAGGTCCTCGTCCGGAGCAGCAGCAGCGGAGCCGCGGCCTACAGAGGAGGATCGTCGGGAGGTAGGCCACTCTTAACTATGGGGGAGCAAGATGTCGGATACAGAGGCGCCCACTACCACCAACGCGGCTGCAGCAGCAGTGATGCCCTTTTCCCTGCCCTACATCCCGGGAGTGGCCTGGCTGACCAAGTACTCAGGGGAGCCCCATGCCCTAACTGACTTTAAGGAAAGGCTGTACAGCTTGTTCCAGGTTTACCCCCTGACAGAGGAACAGAAGGTTAGCATACTAACAGGGCAGTTAACTGGCGCGGCCCAAAGGGAGGTGAAGTCATGGCCCGCTGAGGAGAAAAGGACTGTAAAGGGTATTCTGGCCCGGCTGCGGGGTACCTTTGACACACGTACCTCCGCTGAAATTAAAATGAGGTTCTATGGATGTAAGCAGCGGGCACAGGACAGCATCAGAGACTATGCCCTAAATCTGCAGGAAGCCCTAAGGGCCATCCAACAAACTGACCCTGGCAGTGTGCAGGAAACGGATAAGTTACTGACAGAGCAATTCATAGAAGGTCTGCTGTCTAGCGCCCACAGGGCCCAACTGCGCCTCATGTTTTTTCAGAACCCTGATCTGACCTTTGCCCAATTTAAGGACAGGGCCATAAGGGTCCGTGAACCTGCAACCAGTGGCGCTATAAAACCCCGGCGCCCTGCTCTCACCTACCAAAAGGAGGCGGCGCCCTCCTCTATGGACCCTGTGGGGGCTGATGCACAGGCCCTGAACCAAACCCCGTCGAAAGACCTGCACCACCAAGTCCAGGAGCTGGCCAGGAGCGTCGCGGCGTTGACCAGGACCGTCCAGGCGTTGCAAGTGGACCCGTCAAGACCCATCGAGCTGGCTTCAAGTCCGGAGGATGTCCCGTGGCGTCGACAGAGGAGGATCCCGTCGTTCCGAGGGAGGCCCACAGACCGCTACGCAGAGGATGGACAGCCCATTTGCCGTCGATGCAACCAGCCCGGACACATTTCCAGGTACTGTAATTTAAACGGGTCCAACCTGGGGCAGAGGGCCAACCCCCAGGCATAAGATCACCAGGCCCTTATAATTGGCGCGATAACCAGGAGAACCATGAAGAAATACAGCAAAATAAGACTTTGCCAGCAATGAATAACCTTGTAAGCCCTCAGAATCCTCCTGGATGGAGAAAGAAGAATGTTGTGAAGAAAAAACGGAGAGTGGTGGTCATGGGGGATTCCCTGTTAAGAGGAACAGAGGCCGCTATCTGCAGACCAGACATAACCTCAAGAGAAATGTGCTGTCTTCCAGGAGCAAAAATTAAAGATGTGTCTGACAGGATATCAAGACTCTTCAGATCTACAGATCACTACCTATTCCTGCTAATACATGTGGGGACAAATGACACCGCAAGAAAGGACCTGGAAACCATCTGCAGTGACTTTGAAGACTTAGGCAAGAAAGTGAAAGAATTGGGAGCGCAGGTGGTCTTCTCATCCATCCTCCCAGTGGATGGCCATGGAACAATGAGGTGGAATAAGATTCTACAGGTGAACAACTGGCTACGTCGATGGTGCCGTCAACAAGGATTTGGATTTCTGGATCACGGAATGAATTACCTATACGATGGACTACTTGCTAGAGATGAGGTGCAGCTTACGAAGACTGGAAAACATGTATTTGGAAGTCGCCTTGCTACTAGAACAATGTGGGAAGGGAAGCAAAAGGCCAGAAAAAGCCATACAACTGACAAATACTATTGAGATCTCTGCTACTGGAAGTGGAAAGGAAGAACAAAGACAAAACAATTTAAATAATAAAAATATGGGAGGAAGAGAAACCAATCACAAACTAAAATGTTTTTATACAAATGCACAAAGCATGGGCAACAAACAAGGAGAATTGGAACTACTAATGCAGGAAAAGAAATATGATGTCATTGGAATCACTGAAACTTGGTGGGACGATACACATGATTGGAATAAAAGGCTAAAAGGATACAACTTATTTGCAAGAAACAGACTTGATAAACGAGGAGGAGGTGTCGCATTGTATGTTAGAAAAGCGTATATCTGCACAGAGATTGAAGCTTCAGAGACTGGGAGTTCTGTGGAAACTGTTTGGGTAAGAATACAAGGAGAGAACAACGGAAAGGACACCATTGTAGGCATTTACTACAGGCCACCTGGGCAAGCTGAAGATATGGATGAACTCTTTATGTATCAAATGACCAAGTTCTCCAAAAAATATGACGTAGTGGTCATGGGAGATTTCAACTATCCAGACATTTGTTGGGAATCTCTCTCAAGTAAAACTAACAGGTCAAGCAAATTCTTATCCTCTCTTGCTGACAACTTTATCTTCCAAAAGGTAGGGGAGAAAACAAGGGGATCTGCTACTTTGGATCTAATCCTTATAAACAGGGAGGAAATGGTTGAGGAGGTAAAGGTGGCTGGGACCCTAGGAGGCACCGATCATGCTATTATAGAATTTTGGATAACTAGAGGAGGAAGACATGTGAAGACTCAAACTTCAAGGTTAGATTTTAGAAAGGCAGATTTTAAGAGACTCAGAAAGAGAATAGGAGGGATCCAATGGCTGCATGTCCTTAAGGACAAAAATTTCCAGGAAGGATGGGAAATTTTTAAAAATGAGATTCTCAAATTACAATCGTTAACAATCCCGAAAAGTAGGAAGAATGGGAAGCATTTAAGGAAACCAGGATGGATGAACACAGAACTTAAACACATGCTAAAAAGAAAGAAAGAAATGTTTATTAAATGGAAAGAGGGAGGCATATCTAAAGAAGATTATAATGCAGTCTGCAGATCCTGTAGGGCACGTATCAGGTTAGCTAAAGCTGACAATGAATTAAGGCTTGCAAGAGATGTCAAAAGCAATAAAAAAGGATTTTGGGGGTATGTCAAAAGTAAAAGAAAAGTCAAAGATGCTATAGTATTTTTACAGGATGAAAATGGAGAAATGGTAAGAGAGGATGTTGAGAAGGCCGAACTTTTTAATTCCTATTTTGCATCTGTTTTCTCTCAGAAAGAAAATGTAACATCAACTGATCTTCACTGTCCTTTTAAAGGAATAGAGGAATCCAAGTTATCTGTAAACAGAAAGATTGTGAGGGAATATTTAGCTAACATAAATGAGTTCAAGTCTCCAGGTCCAGATGAATTACACCCCAGAGTACTGAAGGAGATCGTAGAAGAAATTTTAGAACCACTCTCCATAATCTTTGAAAATTCTTGGAGAACAGGAGAAGTCCCAGAAGACTGGAGAAGAGCAAATGTTGTTCCTATCTTCAAAAAGGGGAAGAAGGTGGACCCAGGGAACTATAGGCCGGTGAGTCTGACTTCTATACCAGGAAAGATCTTTGAACAAATTATTAAACAACATGTATGTAAGTACATGGATAAGAATGAAGTGATTAACCAGAGTCAGCATGGGTTTGTAACTAACAAGTCATGTCAGACTAACTTAATTTCCTTCTATGACAGAATCACTGACTGGGTGGATCAGGGAAATGCTGTAGATATAGTATATCTTGACTTCAGCAAAGCATTTGACAAAGTATCTCACACCATCCTTATTGAAAAAATGACCAAGTATGCAATGGACCAGGCAACTGTTAGGTGGATTCATAACTGACTTAGTGATCGGACTCAAAGGGTGGTTGTAAATGGCTTCACATCCAGCTGGATGAATGTCTCAAGTGGGGTACCACAGGGCTCCGTCCTGGGACCTGTATTGTTCAACATCTTTATCAATGATTTAGATGAAGGAATTGAGGATAAACTGATTACATTTGCTGATGACACAAAGCTAGGAGGGATAGCTAATACTAGAGAAGAGAGAGAGAGGATTCAAAAAGACCTAAATAAACTGGAGCAGTGGGCAGCAACCAACAGAATGGTTTTTAACAGGGAAAAATGCAAAGTACTACATCTGCGCAATAAAAATGAAAAAAGCATATACAGAATGGGAGGAATAGAGCTAAGCAACAGTACATGTGAAAAAGACTTAGGTATACTAATAGATCATAGACTGAACATGAGTCAACAGTGTGATGCAGCAGCAAAAAAGGCAAATACAATTCTGAGATGTATTAACAGAAACATACAGTCTAGATCACGTGAAGTCATTATCGGTCTTTACTCCTCTTTGGTCAGACCTCATCTGGAATACTGTGTACAGTTTTGGGCACCACATTTTAAAAAAGACATAGACAAACTGGAGCAAGTTCAGAGAAGAGCGACCAGAATGGTGACTGGTCTGCAAACCATGTCCTATGAGGAACGGTTGCAGGATTTGGGAATGTTTAGCTTGCAAAAAAGAAGACTGAGAGGAGACTTAATAGCTGTCTACAAATATGTCAAGGGCTGTCACATTGTAGAAGGATCATCTTTATTCTCATTTGCACAAGGAAAGACTTGAAGTAATGGGATGAAACTAAATGGGAGGAGACAGATTAGATATTAGAAAAAACTTTTTGACAGTTAGGGTGATTAATGAGTGGAACAGGCTGCCACGAGATGATTTAGTGAATCCTGCTTTGAGCAGGGGGTTGGACCAGATGACCCAGGAGGTCCCTTCCAACTCTACCATTCTATGATTCTATGATTCTATGATAAGTACGTTGGGGGGCGCCCCGTTTTACCCGTGGTGCTGGACGGTATCCCCATGAGCGCCTTGCTGGATACTGGGTCGCAAGTAACCACTATCCCTTATGTACTTTTTAAGCAGTATTGGACTGATGCTGATATCACACGGTATCCAGACAGTAACTTGAGCATCATCGCCAGTAATGGCTTACCCGTGCCGCAGATGGGGTTCAAGGAGATGACCATTAAAATTGGTAAAGTTGAACTACCGGCACAGGGAGTGATTATTGTGGACATTGACCATCGAAAAAGTCACCCTAAAATAACTGTGGGAACTAACGTGATCGAAAATTGTCTTTCAGAAGTAATTGTAATTCTACAACAGGTGGCGGTGAATGCTAGTTCCAGCCAACAGAGAGTCCTAATTTCCTAAACAAGGAGATAAAAACCCTGATGAGACGGCAGCAGGTAGAACTGTCTGGTGGTGAGATCGGTAGCGTAAGACTGAGTGACCCATTCCCCATTTCCATGCCTCCGAAAAGTGAAATGATGATCTGGTGTCGGACTGCAATCGGGTTGAGAGGTAGAGACTACCAAGCCATGGTAGAACCCGTGTACTCAGACAGCAGGCCCACCATTTTGACAGCCCGGGGGGTGGTTGATGTCCGTCATGGGAGGGTGCCCGTCCGCATCCTCAACATTGGGGAGATGGAAGTACACTTACCCAGATACGCTACACTCGACAAACTGTTTGTTGTTGAACACAAAGCTATCAGGGCCGTGGAACCCATGCCTCCATCTCCACAGGCGGAGGGTAATGGCTCCCAGAAACAAAAGGAGGACTGGTGCCAGAAACTCCATGTGGGTGCTGACTCCCCTGCACCAAAAACAAGGAGTCTACCGGGTGGTACATGAGTACGATAGAGTCTTTAGTAAGCACCCGCTAGACTTCGGCAGAGTCAAAGGGATAGAACACCACATCCCCACAGGGAGCCACCCACCAATAAAAGAGAGGCACAGACCTGTACCCCCTGCACATTATCAGAACGCAAAGGGCATGCTAAGAGAGATGAAAGAAGCTGGGGTCATTAGAGACAGCTGTAGCCCCTGGGCAGCCCCCTTGGTTCTGGTCAAAAAGAAAGACGGCACCATGAGAATGTGCGTAGACTATAGACAAATCAACCGTATCACCCATAAAGACGCATACCCGCTGCCTAGAATAGAGGAGTCTTTAGCCGCACTAAAATCAGCTAACTTCTTTTCTACTTTGGACCTTACTAGCGGGTACTGGCAGGTTCCTGTGGCAGAGGCTGACAAGGAGAAGACCGCCTTAACCACCCCGATGGGACTGAGCGAGTTCAACTGTATGCCTTTCGGGCTCTGCAACGCACCAGGGACCTTCCAGAGGCTGATGGAATGCTGTCTAGGGCACCAAAACTTCGAGACGGTCCTCCTTTACCTGGACGACGTGATCGTCTATTCGAAGACCTACGAGGACCATCTGAAGCACCTGGCCGAGGTGTTCGAAGCCCTGGCAGGCTATGGCCTGAAGGTGAAACTGTCTCACCTCTTTGATGTTCGAGGGGCTTGGCCAGCTCTTGATTGCCGTGACCTTGTCAGGGTGGGGGCTACTCCTTCCGCACTTACCACGTGCCCTAGGTACTGGACCTTTGGTTTCAGCAGGTGACACTTCGATGGTTTCACCTTCAGGCCATAGCCTGCCAGGGCTTCGAACACCTCGGCCAGGTGCTTCAGATGGTCCTCGTAGGTCTTCGAATAGACGATCACGTCGTCCAGGTAAAGGAGGACCGTCTCGAAGTTCCTAGGGCACGTGGTAAGTGCGGAAGGAGTAGCCCCCGACCCTGACAAGGTCACGGCAATCAAGAGCTGGCCAAGCCCCTCGAACATCAAAGAGGTGAGACAGTTTCTTGGGTTGGTAGGCTACTACCGAAGGTTCATCCCCGGGTTCACTAAGATGGCAGCTCCTATGCAGGACCTCCTGATCGGACAGTCCAAGTCCAGAAGTCAAAAGCCACCCTTCAAGTGGGATAAACCGGAAGAGGAGTCCTTCCGCCAGTTGAAGATGGCCCTCACGGGGGATGAGATCCTGGCCTACCCTGACTATGGCCAGCCTTTTATCCTCCACACAGACGCCAGTAATGTGGGACTGGGAGCCGTACTGTCCCAAAACCAACAGGGCAGAGAAAGGGTGATCGCGTACGCCAGCCGGAAGCTGAGGCCCACCGAGAGGAACCCGGAGAATTACAGCTCCTTCAAGCTAGAATTCTTGGCGGTGGTGTGGGCCGTGACGGAATGCTTCAAGCATTACCTGGCCTCCACAAAGTTCACCGTGTACACAGACAACAACCCGTTGACACACCTGGACAATGCAAGACTGGGTGCCCTAGAACAGCGGTGGATGGCCCGTCTCTCCAACTATGACTTCGTGATCAAGTACCGGGCCGGCAAAACCAATGCCAACGCTGACGCCCTATCGAGGATGCCTCACTTACCTGAAGGTGACGAAGACCCAGAAGAGCTGGAAGAGGTAGAACTCCCTGCGTTTCACCGGTATGGAGCCGCCCAATACTCCCACCACGTGAAGGAGGAGGATCTAACAACTGTGATGATCAATCCCCTACCTCACCACAGCTGGGCCGATACCCAAGATAGTGACCCTGCCATCCACCTGGTGAAAGACCTGCTGACCCAGGAAGACTCCCGCATGGATCCGGATGCTCCAGAGGAAGCTAGACAGCTATGGAAGGAGAAGAGCAAGCTGTTCCTCTACGAAGGCAAGTTGTGCAGAAGGATTGTCAACCACCGGACGCACAAGCTGACCTGGCAAGTCGTGGTCCCAAGGCGGGATGCAGCTATGGTCCTGGGGGCTTACCATGACAGAGCGGGACACTTCGGTTGGAAGAAACTGGAGTTCCTGCTAAGAGGAAGGTTCTTTTGGGTCGGCATGAGAAGAGCCGTAGAAAAATGGTGCAGAGACTGTGGCCCTTGTCACCTAAGGAGGAAGGACTGTACCAGCCAAAAGACACCCTTGAGGCCCATCGTCACCATGTAGCCTTTTGAGCTGGTAGCTCTAGACCACGTCAAGTTGGCTCCAAGCCGGTCAGGGTACATCTACGCCCTGACAATCGTGGACCACTATTCCCGTTTTCTTGTGGTGGTCCCGGTAAAAGACTTGACAGCCCAAACAGCGGCCAGAGCCTTCCAGCAATACTTTTGTCGTCCACACGGGTATCCGGAACAGGTCCTGACAGACCAGGGTCCAGGGTTCGAGGCTGAAATCTTCCAAGAGTTCTGCAACCTCTATGGCTGTAAGAAAATTCATACAACGCCTTACCACCCCCAAACCAACGGGATGTGTGAGAAGATGAACAATATAGTCATTCATCTCCTGAAGACGTTGCCCCTGGAGGAACGCAGCCTGTGGCCAGAAAAACTGCCGGACCTGATAGACCTATACAACAATATCCCGGTGAATGCTACAAACTGCACCCCGGCTTACCTGATGCGAGCCAGACCAGGTAAGCTGCCCGTAGACCTGGAGATGGGAGTCCTAATACCTGAGGACACCTCCCCGGATGCGGACTGGGATACGGAAAGGCAACTGCAGTACAAGAAGGTACAGGAGAGTGTGGAGAAGAGCCTGGCCCAGGTGAGAGAGAGGCAAGAAAAACTCTTCAATCAACACGCCCCTGCTGGTCCCCTAGAACCTGGTGAGCAAGTCCTAAAGCGAAAAAGAAGGCTACATAAGTTGGACGACCAGTGGGAAAGGGAACCCTACACCGTACTGCAGTCTGACCACGACAACCCAAAGGTGTGCGTAATCACCAAGGACGGAGGAGAAACCACTAGTGTCGTCTCCAGAGACCACCTCAAAAGGTGCCCCGAGCAACTCCGTAGTGCAGAAGAGGATCAGAGTGACCTTGAACCCGCAGAGGACAAGGAAGAAATGATCAGCACCGTTCTCGGAGAGTTCCCTCAGTCCTGGACTCGCATAAATGATGCCATAGTGGTACCCGTCCTGCATTTCCTGCAACCGGCCCAGCAACAGCCAACACCAGAGCCGGAAGGTGAAGAGGAGCAAGTGGTTCCAGAGGCAGAAGAGCCTGTACCAGCAGCCCAGGAGAGTCAACCCTCTGCTGACAGTGAGCCTGCCATGCCTGCGGTAAGCCAAAGGACCCGCAGACAGCTGCCTGCCCTACCTGTACACCCAGCTGGTAGCTGTACCCCTAACGCTAGTGGGGAAAGCCAGGTTGGTCCACCACCAGACAGTGGGCTACGTAGATCAACCAGGAGCACAAAGGGGCAGATACCCGCTGGAAAATATAGAGCGCGCTAGGATTGTAAATGACCCTGTTGCCAAATGTTGAATTGTTTGCAAAGTTACATGCATGTTTGGTAATTCTGTGTTTCAGTTTCTTGCAGCTACCGTAAGGACTCAAAGGTTATGGACTTTTTATAACCGGGACCTTGTGTGGACTGCGTTCGGAGCCTAGCCAAGGAATGAACTAAGACTGTAAAGGACTTGGGGTAGGACAGACCCCCACCTGGTGAAGGCTCCCCGTTGTATTGGTGATATGGACACCCGGTCACAGACCACACTGTGACCTTAAGAACTCAATTTGTGCATCGTCTGTCTATTAATGTTTTATGGTTATGCATATTGTCTTTGTTTACTGTTTAGTCCCGGAGTACTAAATTTCACTAGGGGGGAATGTGTCACCCTGGCCTGGATGCCACAAAATGTAATCTGAGAGCAAGGGGGAGGTTCTCTAGTCAGGGGAACATTAGCATGCAGTACCTCCTGTCTCAGGCCAGTAGGGGGAGCAGGCTGCCCCTATAAAAGCTGGTACTGGGGGCAGGGTTAGGGAGAGCTGGACGACCTGTCTCAGGATTCAGGTCCCAGAGCAGAGAGGGACAGTTGTATTGCACCCTAAGAGGAAGTGTGGCAGGAGGAGAGCCACAAGCCAGAGACAAGAGGCGAAGTGAGCCTGTCTTGGCAGATAACGGACTTAATTTACCAGACCTTGGTGTCTGAGGCTGGGAGGATTCCACATTCTCCAGCAGATAACCAGTCCGCAGGGGACTGTATATTCCTTGGCCTAAGAAGCCTGGAGGCTCTGCCACAACAGAAGGGACCAGCAAAGCCGTACAAGGCTGGGAGCAGAAAGGAACCCACGTCGCAGGTCATACAGGCGAGAATACACGGAAAGCTCGGAAACGTGGGCTGTTACCCTATAAGGAGGAGATAGCCAGAAGGAGCACAGAAAGCACGGTAGGCCTACACCCTCACCCTGACCAGGGCCAATTTCCCCGTTGCTCTCAGACATCCAGGTCCCCTCCTAGCCGGGACTGTTTGTGGGTCAGTTTACCTGTTCTAGTAAAGACCCTGGACTGCAACCTGTTGTCTGTGTGCTCCTTGCTCCTCCAGCACTATCAGCACTGGGACTCTCACTACCATCACTCCCAACATCCACTACACTGCCCTGGGGCCGCACTCTTCCCATGGGGAGTCACACCATCCCAGCTGCATACATCATCAGCCCCAGCGGTCTGCCTTGCAGCGGCGGTTCCTAATGACCGCAAATCCACGGGTGGCGTAGTCGGACATAATCAATAGCACATAACGGACTACCACTGGCCTGACCACCCTGAGCCACGGAACCGGGTTGCCACTACTACTCCCATCGTTCCCCTATTGCCTGGATCCGAGTGCCCCACGGCCCAGGGGGCGAGTCATATGTTAACATAAAAATTGGCTGGTAACAGGAGATCATAGCTCTTGTAAAAAACATAAGCAGCCAGAGCCGGCATTGGGGGGGGGGGGGACTGAGCAATTGCTGCCAGGGGCCCCAGCCAGTGGCGTACCACTAATAGCGACCGAACACGCGTCCACTATGGGGTCTGTGAGTCTGGGGGCCCAGTGCCAGCGCAGGCATCAGCGCTACGCCTGACTTTCAACTGTATCCGCATCCTGGATGCAGATACAGCTGAAAGCAATGATGGAGGCGGGAGCCGACAGCTGACGTTCCCTCCTCTGTCATTCTCACTGTGCATCTGACGGCTCAATGCAGCAGGTGTGATGATGTCATTACAACATGACTGCTATGCTGAGCAGTGCAGACCACACTCTGCAGAGACGGGAACAGTGGAGGAACAGGGAGAGGTGAGTATTTTATTTTGTTTTTTAATCAATGAGTACTTTGTGGGGCCATAATATTATGTGGAGGACTATTTCTGGGGGCATCATACTATGTGAAGTTCTATGAGAGGCCATTTTATTATGTAAAGGGTTGTGCGGGGTTCAATATACTGTGTAGAGGGGTTCTGTGGGGGCCATTATACTGTCAAGAGGGCTATGGGGGGGCATTATACTGTTTGAAGTGCCAGACGTATTATTACTAGTGTTGAGCGAACATGCTCGACACTGCTCGGTACTCGCCCGAGCATCACGCTACTCGGGATGTTCGGCGAGCACCGAGCATTTCCGGGTTACTCGGGCGGGAGCTCGGGTCTCCGCCCTGCATGTTTGGTGCTCTTTACAGAGCCAATGAACATGCAGGGATTGCCAGCCAGTCACTGTAATGCTGCAGCCATGTTGGTTGTGGGCATTACAGTGATTGGCTGGCCGCACAGCGTCACCTCGAGTATTTAAAACCGGGCGCCGCCATCTTGGACACAGTCGCTCCGGATTAGACAGTGTAGGGACAGCGCTGCTGATTTAGGGAGAGATATAAACTGCGAAATAGTTAGTGTAGGGTCTGTAAAGGCTGCCAGAACAAACAAACAGTCCTTTTCAGGACTAATATCCATCCCAGATACCAGGCAGGCAGGCTGTATAGGAGACACAGTGGTTATACCAGCAAACGCTGCATTACAGTCCTGTGTGCTCCTGTTGCTGAAATTGCTGGACTTAGCACCAGGTGTCGGGGGCCAGGAAAAATACTTTTTTTTTCATCTAAATCCTCCTTTTTTTTTCCTCCTTCACACTGTACAAATACCCGTCTTATTAACCTTTTGGTGTGTCCCCCCCCCCACCCAAAAAAAAGCATGTCTCTGATTTTTCAGACACAAATATAACTGTTGAAAATAGTCTGGTGCAGGCTAGATAAACAGAAGTGTTGTTTTGCACTTCCACAGTTCAAACCTCTGTATTATCCATTTTGGGCCATTTGTATCTAAAAAAAAAACAGTTTGAGTGTGTCGCTCACTGTTCAGCCGCAAATCTATATATTTAAAAAAGTCTGGTATACCCCTTAAACAATAACTATGGTTTTGCCATCCCACGGTAAAAAATCTCTATTATTCAGATTTTGGTAGTTTTTTCCGTAAAGAAAAACAGTAGTGTCTCCTGACTGTTGTGACACAAAAATATATCTGTTGAAAATAGTCTTGTGTAGGCCTGACATCCCAGTGTGGTTTCTCAGTTCCACGGGTCAAATCGCTGTACTATCCAGTTTTGGGCCTTCGGTATCTAAAAAAAAAAGCAGTTTGAGTGTGTCGCTCACTGTTCAGCCGCAAATATCTCTATTTAAAAAAGTGTGGTATACCCCAGTAAACAATAACTGTGGTTTTCCTCTTCCACGGTTCTAATCTACTCTTTATTATCCTTTTTCCATTGATAGTGCAAGTGTAAGCTATTTTACTTCATTTACAATGGGCAAGGCGCGTGGCAAGGGACGTGGAAGTGGACGTTCTGGTGATGGTTCGTGCAGAGGACGGGGCCGTGGCCAAGGTGAAAATGTGCCACAACCAACAGCCACATCTTCTCGCTCCCACTTCTTGACCGAATTACTAGGGAAGCACAGAGCAACACCAGTATTGAGAACTGATCAGTGTGAACAGTTTATTAATTGGATAGCAGATAATACTTCCAGTTACCTGGGCACCACCACCTCCGGTCTGTCTTCCACACGGTCAACTCTTAGTAGCCGTGAGTCTCGACCGCATACTCCTCCTCACTCTGATGCTCCTTCCTCCCACCATGTCGAGTGTCGTCAGACAGCAAGTGATCCCACACTTGGACACTCTGAAGAGCTGTTCACTGGTCCATTTCCATATTTGGGCCCCTCGCCTGATACGCTTGAAGTGGTGGAAGAGGAGATCCCATGTTGCGATGCCCAAATATTTGAACAGCCACGGCCACAGGAAGTCGACGTTGGCAATCTGTCACAAGAGGTGGACGATGACGAGACACAATTGCCAGGAAGTGAGGAGGAGGATCGTGGTGCGCAAGTGGAAGAGGAGGAGGAGGTGGTGGATGATCTAGTAACTGACCCAACATGGAAGGAGGACATGCAGAGTGAGGCCAGCAGCACACAGGGGGAGGGAGGCAGAGTACCCCAACAGGCAGGAAGAAGCAGTGTGGTGGCCGCAGACAGAAGGCAGGCAACCGTTCCCCCGTAACACCAACACGAGGGACGTTGCCAGTACAAGCGGTAGGTCTTCCAGAGTCTGGAATTTTTTTAAAGACTCTGCTGATAACCCCAAAAAGGCCATATGTTCCACCTGCCATGCCAGCATCAGCAGGGGTGACAAAACTACCAGCCTGACCACCACCAGCATGATCAGGCACATGGCAGCAAAGCACCCGACTTTGTGGGGCGAAACCCAGGGTCCACGACCAGTGTCAGCGGGTGTCACCACTGCTTCTTCCACTGTTGTGCATGCAATAGAACCCCCTGTTGTGTGTGCAAGGCAATCCCCTGTCCGTACTGCATGTAAAGATGCCCCCTCCTCTCAGTCTTCACTTGTTATGGCAGTTTCTCAAGAAACAGCATCAACGTCCACGTCCACGTCCCACCGCAGCGTTCAATTGTCCATATCCCAGACCTTTGAACGAAAGCAGAAATTCGCAGCTAACGCCCCACAGGCCGCAGTCCTAAATTCGCACATTTCACGACTGCTTGCATTGGAAATGCTGCCTTTTAGGCTAGTGGAGACAGAATCCTTCCGCAATCTTATGGCGGTGGCTGTCCCTCGGTACTCGGTCCCCAGCTGACACTATTTTGCCCGGTGTGCCATCCCCGCACTACACAAGCACGTGTCCCAAAGCATCTGCCGTGCCCTCAACAACGCAGTTACTGGGAGAGTCCACCTGACAACAGACACGTGGACAAGTGCTTGTGGCCAGGGACGGTACATCTCTCTGACGGCACACTGGGTAAACATAGTGGAAGCCGGGACCCAGTCGGACCTTGGGACGGAACACATCCTCCCCACACCGAGGATTGCGGGCCCTAGGTCAGTCAGAGTTGCCCCCACAGTGTACTGCTCCTGTGCATCCTCCTCCTCCTCCTCATGTTCAGCCTCCATCTCAGATATCACCACATCAGTTACAAGCTGGAAGCATTGCAGTACTGCCTCCGCCAAGCGGCAACAGGCTGTGCTGAAACTCATAAGCTTAGGTGATAAACCTCACACTGCTTGTGAGTTGTGGACAGCTGTGAAAGAGCAGGCAGATCTGTGGCTGAGACTGCTGAACCTACATTCCGGCATGGTCGTGTGTGACAATGGCCGTAACCTGGTGGCGGCTCTGAGGCGAGGTGAGATCACACACGTACCATGCCTGGCTCATGTGCTTAACCTCGTGGTTCAGCGGTTTCTTAAATTGTACCCCGAGTTGCCAGATCTGCTCGTGAAAGTACGCCGCCTGTCAGCTCATTTTCGCAAGTCGGCTATAGCTTCCGCCGCCCTTGCTGTGTTGCAGCAGCGTTTGCAGCTTCCGGCACACCGACTGGTGTGTGATGTCCCCACACGTTGGAGCTCTACCCTCCACATGTTGCAAAGGATTTGTGAGCAGAAGAGAGCAGTTTTGGAGTACCAGCTGCAACAAGGCCGTCGATATTCAGGTCAGACTCCACACATAAGACCTCAGGAGTGGACCTGGATGTCTGACATATGTACCATCCTGACAAACTTTGAGGAGGCCACCAAGATGGTGAGTGGCGATGACGCCATCATTAGTGTCAGCATCCCACTTGTCTGTCTTTTGCAACGCTCTCTGCAGAGAATTAAAGAGGAGGCATTGCAGCCAGAGTATGATGAGATGGATCAAGAAGCCGTAGCGGGCGATTACACACAGCCCAGCCTCATCTCATCCCAACGTGCATTGGGGGACAATGAGGGAGAGGAGGAGGAAGAACAGGAGCTGCTATCATGCGTTGTAGACGGTAGTACCTGTACAAGTGTCATACCGTCGGTTCAGCGTGGGTGGCCTGAGGACAGGGGAGAGGAGGAACAGGAGGAGGAGGAGAGCATGGTCAGTCGTCATCTTGGTGAGGACACGGAAATCTTGCCCGTTACCAGTCTGGCACGCATGGCTGACTTTATGTTACGCTGCCTTAACCGTGACCCTCGCGTTGTCAAAATGTTGGGTGACAGTCATTACTGGTTGGTGACACTTGTAGACCCCCGCTACAAGGAGAACTTTCACTCTCTTATTCCTGAGGTGGAGAGGTCTACAAAAATGGGGCAGTACCAGAAGGCCCTTGCTGCAGAACTCTTAAAAAAATTCCCATCTGAACACGCTAGCGGCAGAGGTCACAGTTCGTTTCCCAACCAAGGCATACAGGCGAGAGAGATGCAACTCCAATCCAGCAGAGGCAGGGGAACACTGTCAACGTTCTGGGACAGTTTTCTGACACCCACCCAGCTTACAGGCCCTGAGGCGCGGGGTACTCTCACAAGGAGTGGAAAGTTTCAAAAGATGGTGAGGGAGTACCTTGCCGACCGTACCAGCGTCCTCCGTGATTCCTCTATGTCTTTTAATTATTGGGTATCTGACGCGCCCCCTGGGCCATATTCTTTAGGGGGAATATCCGGAGCCGGATCAGATGGGAGTTGTAGTCTTCCGAGTGGCTGTGACCCGGTCCGTGCCCAGGGTGTCAAACTCAGTTGTATGTGGCAGTCCTACAGATGTTAATAAGTTCTTAATGTCGACTACGCCACCCGTTGTATTGCGGTCACTATGGCCGCCGCTGCAGCAGGGTCCGCTGAGGCTGATGGTGTAGGTGCAGCTTTTGATGGTATAACCCCCAACGGGTGGGGTATAGCCTCAGGGGGTCAGGTGCAGAGGATGGGGGTTGTGGTGGTGCAGCATAGGTGTTAAAGGAAGACAGAGTCGGGTTATGCAGTTTAGGGTATTTACTCACTGCTGATGTTCCGGTCACTCCAGCTTCAAGTGACCTCCCGAGCCGTGCTGCATCCACCAGGTCCTGGATCCAGCCAACCCCCAAGCAAGTCCGGAGCGTGACCCTGAGCTCTCCTTCTGTCCTTTCTCTGGCCGTCCCCACTAGTGATCCACCCAGGTCCAGCTCCCTCGGGCCTTCTGTTGGGAGACCCTTGGCCTTGGGTTCCCTGACCCTCCACGTGGTATGCCTTCGTGGTGGATGTGGTGGGTGGCCGTGGCAGACGCTGCCCACGGCCTCCAGTCTCTGGCTGGGGTGTGTTTTTGCCCCCACCAGCTTGGGTTCCGGTACCCTGATGCCGACTCTTCACCCGTGGATTGGATTTGGGGTCTCAGAGTCCTCTCTTCTGCTTCCCCCTCTGGGTCTCTCTTTCTTTCTCCTCTCTCTCTCTCTGGGGCTTCTCTGCTCCTCTTCCTCCTCTGACTTCTCTCTGCAAAGACTCACAGCCTGACTGACTGTGGCTGACTGACCCTGTTCTTTGATGGTGCCCACCTTATATACACCCTCTATGTGTGAGCTCAGGTGACCAGCACCCAATGAGCTCCTATCTTTACCCAGGCTGCTCCCCCTATCTGCCCCTACACTACTTGGGATGTACCACCCCCCTCCCACTCCAGCCAGGAACAGACTCGGTCGTACCTGCACATTTCTAAGTGGGAGTACCGTCGGCCTGTTCCTCGGAAATGGGATGTATGTAGTGCATGCAGCCTACCGAGCTCAGTTCCACACTCCATCCTTACCCGGGAGTGGAATATCACACCTCTGGGTTGAGGTGCAATACCCCTGTAGCAGCCGAATCCTCAGGGTGCTACATATCCAAACTGGACACTTGGAATGAACTCGCTCTGTACGCCTTGGAGGTCCTGGCCTGTCCTGCCGCTAGCGTGTTATCGGAGCGTGTTTTTAGTGCCGCTGGGGGAATTATAACTGATAAGCGCACTTGCCTGTCAACTGACAATGCTGACAAGCTGACCCTTATCAAAATGAACAAGGGCTGGATTGGGCCAGACTTCTCATCACCACCAAATGACAGCAGAGTAACATAAAGTCAAATCCACTGTGTTATTTCGGGAGGTGTATTCACATGCACCGCTTCACACCCACACATGGGTATACGCTTCCTCGTTTCGGCTGTTTTATCTTCTTCTCCTTATCCTCAGCCTCCACCACCAGGGTGCCAACATTGCAAGTTCCTCCGTCCTTATTTTTGGCAGCTTTTGCTTGCAAGGCATAAGCAAATACTATGGGACACCCACTCCCCAATAATGGGACTTATGTTTGTAATATGCTGTACTGCATGGCTCTTGTTAGGGGCATTGCAAGTTGCTCCGTCCTAATTTTTGGCAGCTTTTGCTTGCAAGGCATAAGCAAATACTATGGGAGACCCACTCCCCAATAATGGGACTTATGTTTGTAATATGCTGTACTGCATGGCTCTTGTAAGGGGCATTGCAAGTTGCTCCGTCCTAATTTTTGGCAGCTTTTGCTTGGAAAGCATAAGCAAATACTATGGGAGACCCACTCCCCAATAATGGGACTTATGTTTGTAATATGCTGTACTGCATGGCTCTTGTAAGGGGCATTGCAAGTTGCTCCTTTCTAATTTTTGGCAGCTTTTGCTTGCAACGCATAAGCAAATACTATGGGAGACCCACTCCCCAATAATGGGACTTATGTTTGTAATATGCTGTACTGCATGGCTCTTGTAAGGGGCATTGCAAGTTGCTCCGTCCTAATTTTTGGCAGCTTTTGCTTGCAAGGCATAAGCAAATACTATGGGAGACCCACTCCCCAATAATGGGACTTATGTTTGTAATATGCTGTACTGCATGGCTCTTGTAAGGGGCATTGCAAGTTGCTCCGTCCTAATTTTTGGCAGCTTTTGCTTGCAAGGCATAAGCAAATACTATGGGACACCCACTCGCCAATAATGGGACTTATGTTTGTAATATGCTGTACTGCATGGCTCTTGTAAGGGGCATTGCAAGTTGCTCCGTCCTAATTTTTGGCAGCTTTTGCTTGCAAGGCATAAGCAAATACTATGGGACACCCACTCCCCAATAATGGGACTTATGTTTGTAATATGCTGTACTGCATGGCTCTTGTAAGGGGCATTGCAAGTTGCTCCGTTCTAATTTTTGGCAGCTTTTGCTTGCAAGGCATAAGCAAATACTATGGGAGACCCGCTCCCCAATAATGGGACTTATGTTTGTAATATGCTGTACTGCATGGCTCTTGTAAGGGGCTTTGCAAGTTGCTCCGTCCTAATTTTTGGCAGCTTTTGCTTGCAAGGCATAAGCAAATACTATGGGACACCCACTCCCCAGTAATGGGACTTATGTTTGTAATATGCTGTACTGCATGTGACGCGCCCCCTGGGCCATGTGTACACGTGTGTGGGATACCCGGTGCCGGGTCTCTGGGGTCTGTAGTCTCCGTGGCGGTGACCCTGTCCCGTGGCTCAGGCTGGTCACACCAGTGGCAGTCTTTCTTAGGTTTTGAGGTTAATTGTCCGACTGCGCCATCCGTGGATTGCGGTCAGGGAGTACCACCGCTGCGAGGCAGACCGCTGAGGCTGGTGTTGTGTGCGCAGCAGAGAATGGGATAACTCCCCACGGGAGGAGTATAGCCTCAGGGCAGTGAGTGTGGATGATGGGGGTGATGGTGCACGAGCGCAGCAGGAATGACTCAGAGTCTTTGCAGTGCAGTTCAGGGTCTTTACTGATGATTATAAGGTAGACCCTCCCGGGAGTACTGGCTAGCATAAGAGGCCTGGTCAGTCTGTGAGCAAGCAGGAGTTCCCCTGGCCAGGTGGAGTTGTAGGCCTCCCCGTCTGTCTGCACTCTTCCTGGCTACCTTGCTGTAAGCGGGTAGAAGTAGCCCACGTCCCTGAGTGTACCGTCTAGTGCTCACCCGTATGGCTGGTGACTTGGGGCCTTCTGTTAGCCTCTGCTCCACGACGGCGGTGCTGGTCCCTTGCTTGTGACTGAGCCTCCGGGCTTCTATGGCCAGAGGACCTGAAATCCCCTGCCGGCTGGTTTCTGCTGCTGGATATATAAGTCCTCACAGCCTCGGACTCCTGTGTCCGGTTCCTATTGTCTTCTGCCAGGGCGAGCTCTGCTCAGCTTTCAGACCCTGGTCTTTAGCTCCTAGCTCCTACAGAGCTCCTTGCTGTTACTTTCCTTGGCTCTCACTCTGACTCTGACTGTTCTCTGTTCTCTGACTCACTCAACCCCGCCCCAGATCCAGTTTATAAGGGCAGAATTCTCCCCTCCCAGGACTGGGGCAGGAGGATGTTGCATGTTTAAGGGATCCTGACCAGGAAACCTCCCACTTGCTCTCCGACGTAATATCTCTATTACTGTGGTGACCAGACCCCTGGGGTGCCACACATGGCTCTTGTAAGGGGCATTGCAGTTCCTCATAATTTTTGGAAAGCCTTCCATTCACTGCTTAGGCCAACAGTGCACAGGAGACCCAGTTGCTATAAATGGAAAAAAAGGTTTAGTTAATGCCCTCTGACCTCCATGTCATTTCCAAGGGGCATTGGAGTGCCTCGAAATTTTTGGTAGGCATTGCACTCACTGTATGCCCTATAACTGTGTAGCCGAACCACTCCTTTTGTTACAGAAACATATCCTACAAGACATATCTGGTTGACTGGCCTGATATTGATGTGAATGGTCCCTGTTCCTCCTGCTCTTTCTCCTTTGCCACTACCTCATCCATCATTTATCACCTGAAGCTTTGTTTTAACAGGAGTCATAGAACTTGGATAGTAGCAGGAAAACATCCAGCAATCCTCTGAGGAGGTAGGATATGCGCCAAAACGCTGACCACCTCAGGCCTAGCCGCTGCTACATACATGCGCTTGCATTACAACAAAACAAAGCAGATCATAACTTCTATCATCCTCATCATGCTCCTCACCTTGGCACTCTCAACTCCCCTGATGGAGAAGCCAGGGCCCACCGGAGGAGTCTGATAGTCCGGTGGGCTCGGCCAATGCTGCCCTAAAGGAGGCCAGGCTAAGAAAAGTGTGGGAAAGGTTACCGGGACAAATAGGGGTGGCTGGGGACCGAGTATGGACACCCGGCCACCCCCTGGAGGCTGGGGAGCAAGCAGGGACACCCGGCCACCAGGCGGCTGGGGACTGAGTATGGATACCAGGCCGCCGACACAGCCATGGCGTGGTGGCCAGATTCCGCCTCCACATGCCTAAAAGGCCCAATTTAAAGTGCAAGCAAGCAAGCAGTATAGTATTGCAGCCTGGGGGTGGGTGGGTGGCAGGCTGCATACTTGCGCTTGCATTGCAAGGAATGGGAGAGGTACAATTGAACACTGCCCTGGGACAAGGACTTGAATGGGGATAGTTGCAAGTCTGCAACGACAGGTGCAAGGTGGGAGGCATCTTCGCATGTACCATGAACAGGGGTTTGGCATGCACACACTACAGCGGAATAAGCTCTCCTTCCCACTAAATGCACTGGGGAGGGCACAGGTAATGTTTTGGTATACGCGCTTAATCTTATGTATAAGGCACACCAGGACAAATAGGGGCGGCTGGGGACTGAGTATGGATACCTCGCTGCCGAAGCAGCCATGAGGTAGTGGCCAGCTTCGGCCTCCTCCAAACTAAAAGGCCCCATTTCAAGTGCAAGCTAGCAGTATGGAATTGCAGTCTGGGGGTGGGTGGGTGGCAGGCTGCACACTTCCACTTGCATTAAAAGAAAACATAGCAGATGCTAACTTCTGTCATCATCATCATGCTCCTCACCTTGGCACTCTCAACTCCACCGATGGAGAAGTCAGGGCCCACCGGAGGAGTCTGGTTCTCTGGTGGGCTCGTCCAATGCTGCCTAAAGGAGGCCGGGCTAAGAAAAGTGTGTGGGGGGATGTTCCAAGGAGAAATAGGGGCGGCTGGGGACCGTTTATGGACACCCGGCTGCCCCCAGGCGGCTGGGGACCGTGTGTGGACACCCGGCCGTGGGGCGGCTGGGGACCGAGTATGGACGCCGGGCGGCTGGGGACTGAGTATGGATTCCAGGCCGCCAACACAGCCATGACGTGGTGGCCAGATTCCGCCTCCACATGCCTAAAAGGCCCAATTTCAAGTTAAAGCAAGCAAGCAGTATGGTAATGCAGCCTGGGGGTGGGTGGGTGGCAGGCTGCATACTTGCGCTTGTATTGCAAGGAATGGGGGAGGTACAATTGAACACTGCCCTGGGACTAGAACTTGCATGGGGATAGTTGCAAGTCTGCATCTTCTGATGCGGCAAGGATCACTTATGATGGGCACACTTTTAGACAGTGACCTGGGAGTCAGAGATGCTTCCAGGGGTCTTCCCCATGCTTTTCAGCACTTTATGCATGTGTCACACAGCACATGGCCAGATAAGGTTGTAAAATGTTAAAATGACATTTCCCGGTGAATGCATTTGTCATAGTTGAAAGCAATACAAAAGTGCAAAAACGCATAAAAAATGCTACTTGTGAACATAGCTGAAGGTGTGGAGGAGTATTTTTGTTTTTGGTCATTTATTTTAACTTATACACAAGTCTTTTCCCTGGAAAGGATGTTCCTTAACATATTTCACAGGAAAAAAGTTTCACTTTCGTTTTTGAACGTTTTATTGTGAGCCCGTAAAAGTGGCTTAATACCTCTGAGCACGTTGTTGACAGCAGTGACGTGGGGGTCAGAAATGCTTCCAGGGGCGATCCCCATGCTGTCCCCATGTCATTTGAGCACTGTCACTATCGTTTTGGGCACTTGTTAAGCTTTTAAAAGACTGCCGGGGGTGCCACCGCAAAAATGCTCGAGTCTCCCATAGACTAGCATTGGGCTCGTTGCTCGGGTCGAGCACCCGAGTATCATGGCGAGCTCGGCCCGAGCTTCGAGCACCCAAGCATTTTAGTGCTCGCTCAACACTAATTATTACATTATAGTGTGTAGGAACACTAAGTGGCTTCAATAGGGGCAAAATTACTTTGTAAGAGCTGCAAAGTTGTAGTATATGCTCTTCTTTGTCCCTGCCGAATATTTTTTTTTTTGGGGGGGGCTCAATTAGGACTTTTGGGGCCTAATTAGGACTTTTGCTATTGGGCCCTATAATTTCTATGCACTTCCCTGACCCCGTCATCTACAATAGAAATTACATTGATAATAACTCTGCTATTTTATATGTCATTTCCGATGTTGAGACTGTTTCAGGAACTTTGGTGACATCACAGTCACGTGAGCTTGATGTAACCACAGGTTCTGTACTCTGTGCAGGAGTTAGAAAAACTGAAGAAGAGAAGACTAGTAAGTATTCTATAGTATGTGTATATACATATATGTATGTGCTCTTTGTGGGCGTATGTCTGTATGTATGTGCCTGTGAATGCATGTCTCTGTATGTATGTGACTCGCCCAGGGGAAGGGGGAATAACTTGGTACCTGGGCCTTTAGCCTGGCCTTTAGGGATGTTGCGGTGGTCGGCTCCCGGGCCCGTACCCTGGGGTCACTCCTTTAAAAAGCGTTGATAATTTGTGAAGTTTATAAAAGTTTGTGACGCCACCTGTGGCTTCTGGTGAGGATCACCAGCGCTGCGCAGTCCACTGAGGCCGATGATAAGGCAGCTTGATGGTATAGCTCCCCACAGGTGGAGCTAGGCCTCAGGGCAGTGTATGACGGGGGAAAGCAGGACGGAGAGACCCAGGCGGATCAGAGCAAGAACAGGGACAGACACGATAGTCACTTCAGTACCTTTTACTAATGGAAATTCAGGCACGTCCCGGAGCACTGTAGGGTGAAGGGTGCATGTCAGGATCCTCCCCAATGAGCGGGTTTTGGGCCTCCTGTTTCTTGCTTCTGCGTAGTAAGTTTCTGACCTGCCTGGAGCTAGGCCTAACTTTGTCTCTGTCCTGCGCTGGCTGACCTTGTGGTAGGGCCTTCTCTTGGAGTACACGCTCCCGACTTACGGGGCCTATGTGTCTCCTGGCTCTGGTACGTATCAGCACTTTAGCGATCCTGGGACTTGTAGTTCTCCAGGGATTCCGATTATATCTTACTGGGTCGTGGAGATCCCGGTAAACTTAGGACCCGGTGTCATGTAATTGCTTCTTCGGGGTGAGCTAGTTAAGCTCCTCTGCCCCCTATGAACTAACTCTCCACTCACCTTCGGCCTACTCGGGCCCTCAATAGGCTACTCACACTAACGGCAGCTTGCCGTGCTTCACCGATCTTATGGCGCCGGCACACCTAAAGCTCATTGTTCTGAGCTACGACTCAACCGGGCTCAACTCTGTATTCAGGCTTGCACTAACTGAACTCTCCAGAGGAATTGCTGAGTCACTGAGCTCCACTGCAGACTGACCTGTTTCTGTGTCTCACTCTGCAGGAACTGAACTGCCTGGCTCCACCTTCCCTATTTATCTATCCCTAACGGGCTCCCTCTGGTGGTCTGAGGTGGAAGGTGGAGATGTGTGAATGGTTATGGGGGCCTCTTGTGGAGGAATCCGTCAATACACCCTTCTAGGACTTGTGATACCAAGCGCAGCTGGGCGTCACATTCCCCCCTAGTTAAGCTCAGCACTCCCGGGCTGAAGTACATTTTATCAAACAATAACAATAGGAAACATAAGCAATACAAGAACAATCTTCCCTTTATGAGAGGCACGAATCTTAAACGTTGCATAACATTAACAAATGCTAAGCGTCCTCAGAATTCAAGTCTCCTATGGTGAGGTTCCCATACAGGATGTCCATCTCACAAGGTAGAGTACTTGGTGCTTTTTGAAGGACCTGTCCTAAACCCTCTACGTAGGCCCTTTGGTGGCTGCAGGGCATGAAGATCCCGAGTTGGACCTCCAAAAGAGCCACTCCAGACAGGTTTTTCTTCTGAGGTCATCTGAAAGGGCACTCCAGGGAGCACAATTATATACAATAAGAGTTTTTGGCCTGCACACAGTCCTCAGCCACGAAGTTCATTATTTAGGCAATAAAGAATTAATAGGAAAAAGCACAAATTGATAAGCATGCACGAAAATACACAATGATTTAGTACATTACAAATTAATGCACAGTGTAATACAATTTGATACCCCAGGGGTAACTATCTACACTCTCAGAAATGTTTCTATTTACTGAGTGTACCTAACAGGAGGTTTACCTCTTGTGCTACGTACTGATCTGCGTAATGCAATGGTTGATGGGGTGTCAGTGTCTGTATCCTCAGTTATTCTACCAGTTCTACGTGTAACCATGTTGTAAAACTGCCTTACCTCTCTCTTGGACTGGCAAGTTCACCATTGGCTGGGCCCTCTTGCTCTGCTCCTACCGGGGATCCTTCATCCGGGGATACTTCTTGAGCTGGCTCTTCTGCAGCACTTACAGGTTCAACTTGCTGTGGAGCGTTTTCTGACTGTTCATAGAATTGGAGTACTGGAATGATTACTGCTCCTCCTATCTGAGGCCAATCAGCTGGGAAGTCTCCGAGGTCAGTGTGTATCACCGCTTCTTCAGGTTCTTCCGGGATTGTGAAAGGCACTTCTTCCTGAGGTTTCAGTAAATCTGGACACAACTTTAAGTGGTCCCTGGACACTGTAGCAGATGTTTTTCCTCCATCTCGACTAATTATACAGGTCTTTTTGTTGTCAAACCTTGACGGTAACACAGTGTAGGGGTCTTTTTCCCACTGGTCATCAAGTTTGTGGTTACGTCTTTTCCTTTTTAGTACTGTTTCACCAGGTGTAAAAGGTTCTGCGGGTGCGTTTTTGTTGTAGTGCGCTTCCTGCTTTTCTCTCACCCGAGTAAGACTGTCCTTGACACAAGCTTGTACCCTTCTGTACTGCTCTTGTCTGGTCTTGTCCCAGTCTTCAGTGGTCATATGAGCTTCAGGTTCAACAACACCAAGCTCCAAATCCATGGGCAGCTTTCCTGGCCTTGCCCGCATGAGATATGCCGGAGTGCAATTGGTGGAACTCACTGGTATATGATTATACAGATCCACTAGGTCATGTAGTAGGTCTGGCCACTGATTTCTCTCCTCAAGTGGTATGGTCTTTAGCAGGTCGATGATGATGTTGTTCATCTTTTCGCAGAGACCGTTGATTTGTGGGTGGTATGGTGTAGTTCTTATCTTTTTACACCCGTAGAGATGGCAGAACTCCTTGAACAACTCAGCCTCAAAGGTCGGGCCTTGGTCCGTCAGCACCCGCTCAGGGTATCCATGGGGTCTGCAGAAATACGCCTGGAACGTCTTTGCTGCTGTCTCTGCCGTCAGGTCTTTGACAGGGGCGACCACCAGGAAACGTGAGTAGTGATCCACCATGGTCAGAGCATAGGAGTACCCTGACCTACTGGGGGAGAGCTTGACATGGTCCAGGGCTACGATCTCCAGGGGCCGAGTCGTCTTGATAGGTTGCAGGGGTGCCTTCTGGCTGCTGAAGTCTTTCCTTCTTAGGCTGTAGGGTCCACAGTCCCGGCACCACCTCTCAATGGAGCTGCGCATTCCTACCCAGTAGAATCGACACTTCAGCAGGGTCTCTAGCTTTTTCCAGCCAAAGTGCCCCGCCTGATCATGGTAAGCCTCTAATACCATCTGGATGTCTGTCTTCGGGACCACTATCTGCCATACCATCTCATGAGTTTTTGGATTAACGTACCTCCGGCACAGATTCTCACGGTAGATAAACAGCCGGCTTCTCTCATTCCACAGCTGCTTTGCTTGCAGAGACACATCTTTCTCCAGGGAGGCACCTTCTTGGGTTATCAGCTGTTTGATGCAGCTGATAACCGGGTCGCTGTCCTGGGTCTCTTTCCAGCTATGGTGAGGCAGGGGATTTAACGTCTTCCCACGCTGCTTCCTGGAGGCTCGTTGCTCATGGATCATCCCACTCCGATGAAAGGCAGGTAGCTCAATCTCTTCCAAGTCATCCACTTCCTCTTCCGTGTCTGACTGGTGAGGCATCCTAGACGAGACATCGGCGTTGGCGTTCTTGCGGCCCGCCCGGTATTTGATTGTAAATTGGTAATTTGACAGGCTAGCCATCCATCATTGTTCCAGTGCTCCCAACTTAGCTGTTTCAAGGTGGGTCAAAGGGTTGTTATCAGTAAAGGCAGTGAATTTGCTGGAGGCCAGATAGTGCTTGAACCTTTCAGTGATGGCCCAGACCAAGGCCAGGAACTCCAACTTGAAGCTGCTATAGTTCTCTTGGTTTCTCTCAGTCGGGCGGAGCTTCCTGCTTGCGTATGCGATCACTTTCTCTTGCCCATTCTGCTTCTGACTTAAGACAGCACCCAGACCTTCGTTGCTGGCATCTGTATACTGTTGTGATCTGCTACAGAGACTAAGGAAAGACAGGAGATCTGTCCCTACAATAGAACTAAACTAGATCCCTACGATGTAACGGGGAACCTGATCCTGCGATCAGACCCGCTAAAGTCCTCGGCTAGTCTGTACGAAGACCTATAGATGTGAGGGAGGAATCCCTACAAGAACTAGGGACTGGGATAAGTTGGACACCTCCTAGCAGAAATAGTAGCAGTCAAAGACAAGCACACAACAAAAAGCAAAGAGGTCAGAAGACCTAGCAAAACTAACAGAGAACGGCAACAGAGCACCAAGCTAGCTCAAGAGTAGTAAATACAATGAAGTCCAGCAAGGCAAGGAGGGCGGAGCCGGATTAAATAGGCAAAAATGGTCATGTGACCAGCAAACTCAAAAAAACCTAACAGGAGAGTTCTAACAGTACCCCCTCTTCTAAGAGGATCCTCCGGATCCCCTAGGCCCAGGCTTACCAGGAAACCTCCTGTGAAACGCTCTGACAAGTCTGGAAGCAGAAACATCATCCGCCCTCACCCATGAGTTATCCTCAGGTCCGAAACCCTTCCAAGCGACGAGATACTGCAAACTCCCTCTATACCGTCTAGAATTTAGGATGCGGGAAATTTCATATTCCCCGTCCTCCACCACCGGAGGAACAGTGGCAGAGGCGTCACCATCCGACACATCAGCTTTTTTCAATAGAGAAACATGAAACACCGGGTTAATCTTCCAGGACGTAGGAACCTCCAACCTAACAGCAGATTGGTTAACTATCTGAAGCACCTTAAAGGGCCCTATGAACTTGGGACCCAATTTTTTAGAAGGAATCCTCAATCGCAGATTCTTAGAGGACAACCAAACCATGTCACCAACAGCAAACAAAACCTCTTGCCGTTTCCTATCAAAGTACCTCTTAGATTTTTTGTTAGCCTCCTGAAGATTACCACGCACATCCGTCCAAACTCTCTCCAAATCACCGGAAAAACTCTCCTCCTCAGGCACAGCCGAAACCAATTTGGAGAATGACCCAAAAGACGGATGTCTCCCAGAACAACAAAAAAAAGGCGAACACCCAGCAGAAGAGGATGTATGGTTGTTAAGAGCAAATTCAGCAAGTGGCAGAAACTCAGACCACCCCTCTTGATTGTCTGCCACAAAACAACGCAAGAACTGCTCAACATCCTGGTTCTTCCTTTCTGTCTGGCCATTAGACTCCGGATGATATCCGGATGAAAACGACAAATGAACTCCCAACCTGTCACAAAAGGCATGCCAAAAACGAGCCACGAACTGAGGTCCCCTATCAGAAACAATGTCAGTAGGAACACCATGTAGTCTGACAATTTCCTTGACAAAGGCCTTAGCGAGTGTCTTAGCGCAGGGCAGTTTGATGAAGGGAACCAAGTGACACATCTTGCTAAAACGGTCCACGACCACCCAGATGACCGTGAAACCTTCAGAGGGGGGAAGGTCAGTAATAAAGTCCATAGCCAGATGTGTCCAAGGTGCACTAGGAACCTCCAGAGGGCAAAGCAACCCCGCAGCAGGAGCATGCGAAGACTTGGATCTTGCACACACAGTACATTGGCGCACCCACTTAATGACTTCCTTCTGCCATCCAGGCCACCAAAAACTGCGACCCACAAGTCTCTTGGTCTCAGAAATTCCTGGATGACCTGCCAACCGAGACTCATGACACTCAACAAACAAATCTCTCCTAAAGGTCCTAGGCACAAACAACCTCCCATGGGGAGTGTTAGATGGGGCATTCTCCTGAGCTTTAAGAATCTCATCCTCCAAAACGGAGTCCAAAGCAGCAATCACAACACCTTCTTGTAAAATCGTCTCCTCTTCCTCCTCAACACCGACCATGGGAGAAAAGCTGCGAGACAAAGCATGCGCTTTAACATTCTTGGTACCCGGGATGTAAGTAACGGAAAAATTAAACCACGAGAAAAAAAGTGCCCACCTAGCCTGACGGGCATTCAAGCGCTTGGCAGCATCAAGATAGATCAGATTTTTATGATCAGTGAAAACCTGAATGGGAAATTCAGCACCTTCCAAGAGGTGACGCCAGTGTTCAAATGCGAGTTTAATCGCCAGCAATTCCCGATTACCAATATCGTAATTAAGTTCAGTCTCAGAAAATTTCTTTGAAAAAAAGGCACAGGGATGTACTCCATCCTTGTTTTCCTGAGACAACACTGCACCGACCCCCACCGAAGAAGCATCAACCTCAACCAAAAACGGCTTAGTCACATCAGGCTGCATAAGGATGGGAGCAGAGGTGAACCTCTCCTTTAGAAACACAAAAGCTTCAATGGCCTCAGAAGTCCACTGAACCGCATTAGCACCTTTCCTGGTGAGATCGGTCAGCGGTTTGACAATAATAGAAATTTTTTTTATGAATTTTCTGTAATAATTGGCGAAACCCAAAAACCTCTGTATCGATTTCAAACCAATAGGCCTAGGCCATTCCTGCACAGCTTGAACTTTAACCGGGTCCATCTCAAAACCTTCACTGGAGATAATGTAGCCCAAAAAACTAATTCTCTGTACAGCGAACTCACATTTCTCCAGCTTAGCAAAAAGCGAATTGTCCATTAATAACTGTAATACCTCACGTACGCTCTGCCAATGAGACTCCAGATCAGGCGAATAAATCAGAATGTCATCCAAATACACAACCACATTTTTGCCGATTAAAGGTCTAAGGATGTCATTAATAAGATTCTGAAAAAATGCTGGAGCATTGGTAAGACCAAAAGGCATCACCAAATTCTCAAAATGACCCACAGGAGTGTTAAAAGCAGTCTTCCATTCATCACCCTCCTTCATGCGCAACAAATTGTATGCCCCCCGGAGATCAATTTTAGAGAACCACTTGGCCCCCACTAACTGGTTAAATAAATCAGGAATCAATGGCAGTGGGTAAGGATTGCGTACAGTAATTTTATTAATCTCACGAAAGTCCAGACAAGGACGTAAACCGCCATCTTTGTTTTTTACAAAAAAAAATCCAACAGCCACAGGAGACTTGGAAGGCCTAATGTGACCGGCGGCCAAGCTTGTCTGTATGTATTCCTCCAAAGCCTTTCTCTCAGGAATAGTCAGATTAAATAAACGACTTTTAGGAAGAGTCGCTCCAGGGACAAATTCAATGGTACAATCATAGTCTCTATGGGGAGGCAAAATTTGCGACTCCTCCTCAGAAAAAACTCTCCAAAAATCCTGAATAGGTACAGGTAATTCCCCTTTTTTCACAGCAGCAATGCTCCCGTTGCAACACTTGTCATAACACTTAGGGCTCCAGGACTTAATTTCATTGGTAGACCAATCCAATACAGGATTGTGCAATTTTAACCAGGGTAACCCCAATATTACTGGAGAAGGCAAATTATCCAATACCACCAAATCCAAATTCTCTTGATGAATACCATTAATAGTGAGGGGAAATTCACAGACCTTGTGAGTAACACTCTTCAAGGGAGAGCCATCAACAGAAACCACAGAAATAGGGGATGACAAAGTTTTAGGTTCTAATCTAAGTTTTTCCAAGAATCCCCCATCAATCACATTCAGAGTAGAACCACAATCCAAAAATACCCGAAATTCAATTAATTCATCCTGAGCAGCAGTAGTGGCAGATAGGAATACTCCCTTAGAATTTAAACAGGCAATACGGGCATGACTTACCATTTTTTTTTCTTTCTTCATACGAAGCACACAGCTCTTAATAAAATGACCAGAATTTCCGCAATAGAAGCACAAGCCTTCAGAAAGCCTGCGGTCTTTTTCCTGAGAGCGGTGTGCCATCGCCCCAATCTCCATCGGCTCTCCATTGTCAGCACAGACCCTCTCAAGACTCGGAGCTGACATAGCAGAGGATTTGCTCTCATTAATCCTTGCACGCAGTCTCCTGTCCACCCGTATAGCTAATTGCATTGCCTCCTGCAAGTTTCCAGGTGTGGGATAAGCAATCAGTAAATCCTTAACCCTTTCACCTAGCCCTGCAAGAAACAAGCTTTTCAAAGCTGAATCGTTCCACCCCACCTGGGCAGACCACCGATGGAAGTGAGAACAATATTTTTCCACATTACCCGATCCCTGCCTCAAACGTCTTAATTCAGACTCAGCAGATGAGACACGATCAGGATCATTGTACAACAAACCCAAAGCAGAAAAAAAAACTATCCACTGATCTAAAGCACGGATCACTAGGTTGGAGAGAGAAGGCCCATCCCTGAGGATCTTTGCGCAAAAGTGACATTATGAACCCTATGCGCTGTGATTCATCACCAGAGGATCCGGGTCTCAAACGAAAATACAATAAACAAGCATTTGTAAAAGAAAAAAAATCTTGTTGTTCGCCAAAAAATAAATCAGGCAGACGTACCTTTGGTTCAACAAAATGTGCTCCAGGACAGCTACTCACGTGTTGTTGGAGCTTGACCACCTCCAGAGAGAGTCCCTGCAAGCGTTGAGCCAAATCTTGAACCGAGACCATGATGGAAAACTGGAGGTCTTTCCTTAGAGAAAATTTTTATTTTTTATTTTTTTCTTTTCTTTTAGGGCTGGACTTACTGTTGTGATCTGCTACAGAGACTAAGGAAAGACAGGAGATCTGTCCCTACAATAGAACTAAACTAGATCCCTACGATGTAACGGGGAACCTGATCCTGCGATCAGACCCGCTAAAGTCCTCGGCTAGTCTGTACGAAGACCTATAGATGTGAGGGAGGAATCCCTACAAGAACTAGGGACTGGGATAAGTTGGACACCTCCTAGCAGAAATAGTAGCAGTCAAAGACAAACACACAACAAAAAGCAAAGAGGTCAGAAGACCTAGCAAAACTAACAGAGAACGGCAACAGAGTACCAAGCTAGCTCAAGAGTAGCAAATACAATGAAGTCCAGCAAGGCAAGGAGGGCAGAGCCGGATTAAATAGGCAAAAATGGTCATGTGACCAGCAAACTCAAAAAAACCTAACAGGAGAGTTCTAACATATACAGCAGGAACGGTTGGCTGTAGTCAGGGTAGGCTAGGATCTCATCACCTGTCAGGATCACTTTCATCTCCTGAAACGACTCAACTTGCTCCTTACCCCAGTGGAATAGGGGGGTTTTGCCTTTGGGGGACTGCCCTACCAGGAGGTCTTGCAGAGGAGCTGCTTTCTTAGTGTAGTCCTTTACGAACCTCCGGTAGTATCCTACTAGTCCCAAGAACTGACGCACCTCCTTGAGGTTCTTCGGCTCCGGCCACTTCTGGATGACTGTGACTTTCTCCGGGTCTGGTGCTACCCCTTCCGGACTGACAATGTGCCCCAGGTACTGTACCTTTTTCTTGAGCAGGTGGCACTTTGAGGGCTTCAACTTCATCCCGTACCGAGACAGTGACTCAAATACCTCTGCCAGGTGTTTCAAGTGGTCCTCGTACGTTCTGGAGTACACAATTACATCATCCAGGTAAAGTAGCACAGTCTCGAAGTTGCGGTGTCCCAGGCAGCACTCCATCAATCTCTGGAACGTTCCGGGGGCATTGCAGAGTCCAAACGGCATACTGTTGAACTCGCAGAGTCCCCTCGGGGTGGTGAAGGCCGTCTTCCCCCGATCCTCCTCAGCTACAGCTACTTGCCAGTACCCACTAGTGAGGTCAAGGGTGGAAAAGTAATTTGCAGACTTTAAGGCAGCTAGGGACTCCTCTATGCGTGGTAAAGGGTATGCATCTTTATGTGTAATGCGATTTACTTGACGGTAATCTACACACATTCTCATGCTCCCGTCCTTTTTCCTCACTAGCACTAGGGGAGCTGCCCAGGGACTACAACTATCCCTTATCACTCCCGCCTTCCTCATGTCATGCAGCATTTCTTTTGCCTTCTGGTAGTGAGCTGGGGGTATAGGCCTATAACGTTCTTTGATTGGGGAATGGTTGCCTGTGGGGATATGATGTTGAACCCCCTTAACCCTCCCGAAGTCTAGTGGATGTTTACTGAACACCTGCGAGTATTCTTGAACCACCCGGTGTACACCTGTTTTTGATGGGCAGGAGTGGTGTCTGTCCCAATATGGAGCTGTTGACACCAATCCTCCACCTGGGTTGCAGGGTCATTATCCTCCACTTCTTCTGGTGAAGTTAAGGACTCCGCCTCGTGAATGCAGTTGTTGTTGACAGCATGTAATTTGGCAACAGTGGCATAACGTGGCAGTTTGACTTCATCTTCCCCTAAGTTGAGAAGACGGACGGGCACCCTACCATTACGTACATCTACCACTCCCCTGGCGGTTAAGAGCGTGGGTCTATGCTCAGAGCAGAGGGGTTCTACTACCGCCTGGTAGCTCTGTCCTCTAAGACCTATAGCAGCTCTACACCAGATGAGAATTTCACTCATTGGAGGGATAACAATGGGTATGGGGTCTGTTACCCGCACGTTACCGATTTCACCTTCTGTTAACCTCACTTGCTGTTGATACATCAGGACTCGGATCTCCCTTTGCAGTGCCCTCCTCTGTCTCGGTCTGGCAGTGTCGGCGATCTGTTGGAGCAAGAACACAACCTCTCCCAAACAGTTACCAACAATGTTAGTGCCAAGTACCATATACAGGTTGCTGTCATCAGGGTTAGTTTCCACTACAATTAGTCCCTGGTCCTTCAGCTCCACTCTCACCAACTTTACAGTCACGTTCTTAACCCCGAGTAGGTTAAGGGGGAGTCAATTTGAAGCATATACAGAAAGATTTGGAGATGGCGGACTTAGGTCGTCCATAGACCAGAACCTCTTGTAGAGGACTTCAGGCATGATGGTTACTGTGTCCAGCAGGGCATGGCGTCGGGATCCCGTCCAACACAATGGACAGGAAAGGTCTTCCTCTGACGAACCTGTTGTACCAGTCTGATGGGCCTGGTGAGTTTACTCCTGGGTGTGGGCCCTCAGACCCAGGGTTTTCTCGTTTAAAGAACAATTCTGGGCGATGTGTCCGGTCTTACGGCAGCGGTAGCAGGCAGGGTCCTTCTGTGGACGGCGCTGGTCACTGGTCCTCGGCGAGGGCGGTGTTGGCCTCCTCCTCCTTCACATCCAGGGGACATCCTCAGGGCTATCGGCTAGCAGGAGCCCTCCTTCCTCAGGCTCCGTCCGCAGCTGCAGAGCACTCAGCACGGTGGTCAGGGTTTTGCTCAACTGACGCACCTCAGAGCGCAAACTGTCCAGTTCTTTAGGGGACGTTGCTGGAACCTTAGCTTCAGCAGCCACTGGGGAAAAGGTGGGTGTAGCAGGCACTGGAGTAGCCCCACCCTGGTAACGTTGGATGGCATTTGTTTCCAGGGGCTGCAGTCCTTTTATAGCCATGTCCTTAAGATTGTCAAAGGTGGCATCTGGATGATCCAGGGACCACCAACGCACAGTCCTGCTCTCCTCTGGAGACCTCAGTCCCCGGACAAACTGTTCCTTCAGCATTTTGTTCTCATTCTCAACGCTGGTTGGACAAACCTGGTTCAGAGCCCGCAGGGCCCCTTGAAGACGCCAGTCGTAGTCCCGAACATTGTCCTCTGGTTGTTGGGAACAGCTGTAGAACCTCATCCGGAGATCCGCCTCAGTAAGGTCCTCAAATACAGTCTGCAGTTTTTGAAATATTGCGGACACTGACTCCTGGTTTGCGGCCGACCATGTTTCCACTTCCCATTCCGCAGCACCAGTCAGTTGTCCTAATACAATGGCTGCTCTTTGTTTACCTGTCATGGAATACATGTCCAAGATACCACATATCTTCCGTTTGAATCCAGACAGGGGATCTGGTTTGCCGTTGTACTGAGGGAGCCATTTTGATCCAGGAATGTATGGTAAAGTCATAGGAATTACAGGTGTTATTGGCGCAGCTGGTGGAGCTGCGGCTGCTTCGGCCTGCTCGTCATCGGGTGCGGGCTGAACTTCAGGTACGTTGGCCGGCATGTCAGCTTTCTGCTGTTGCTCGTCAGACATCTTGGTGCCCCCCTAGTTAACCGTGGCCAACCTTCTGGTTTTTCTCCCGGTAGGCCTCAGCTCCGCAGGTGACGGTTGTCTTCAGGACCTTGCGTCGCTTGCGTCCTACGTCAGCGCGTTTGGCAACGCTCCTTACAGGACCTGGCGCTTCTCGCTTTGACGTCGAGGCGTGGGGCGTGTCCGAGGCTTCGCGCTCTTTTGTAGGTACGCCCCTAATTTTCCCGCGGTTACTCCTTTCTTCTCGCTCAGCAGCCAACAATGGCGGCAACCTTCACCACAACTTTACGTACACAGATCAGAATAAAGGCGCACAGTACCCGGTGGCAACGGGCAAAATACGGCGTCGTTGCAGCGGGCACGCAATCCTGTTCGTGACGCCAGTCAGAGATGACTCGCCCAGGGGAAGGGGGAATAACTCGGTACCCGAGCCTTTAGCCTGGCCTTTAGGGATGTCGCGGTGGTCGGCTCCCGGGCCCGTACCCTGGGGTCACTCCTTTAAAAAGGGTTGATAATTTGTGAAGTTTATAAAAGTTCGTGACGCCACCTGTGGCTTCTGGTGAGGATCACCAGCGCTGCGCAGTCCACTGAGGCCGGTGATAAGGCAGCTTGATGGTATAGCTCCCCACAGGTGGAGCTAGGCCTCAGGGCAGTGTATGACGGGAGAAAGCAGGACAGAGAGACCCAGGCGGATCAGAGCAAGAACAGGGACAGACACGATAGTCACTTCAGTACCTTTTACTGATGGAAATTCAGGCACGTCCCGGAGCACTGTAGGGTGAAGGGTGCATGTCAGGATCCTCCCCAATGAGCGGGTTTTGGGCCTCTTGCTTCTTGCTTCTGCATAGTAAGTTTCTGACCTGCCTGGAGCTAGGCCTAACTTTGTCTCTGTCCTGCGCTGGCTGACCTTGTGGTAGGGCCTTCTCTTGGAGTACACGCTCCCGACTTATGGGGCCTATGTGTCTCCTGGCTCTGGTACGTATCAGCACTTTAGCGATCCTGGGACTTGTAGTTCTCCAGGGATTCCGATTATATCTTACTGGGTCGTGGAGATCCCTGTAAACTAAGGACCCGGTGTCCGGTAACTGCTTCTTTGGGGTGAGCTAGTTAAGCTCCTCTGCCCCCTATGAACTAACTCTCCACTTGCCTTCGGCCTACTCGGGCCCTCAATAGGCTACTCACACTAACGGCAGCTTGCCGTGCTTCACCGATCTTATGGCGCCGGCACACCTAAAGCTCACTGTTCTGAGCTCTGACTCAACCGGGCTCAACTCTGTATTCAGGCTTGCACTAACTGAACTCTCCAGAGGAATTGCTGAGTCACTGAGCTCCACTGCAAACTGACCTGTTTCTGTGTCTCACTCTGCAGGAACTGAACTGCCTGGCTCCACCTTCCCTATTTATCTATCCCTAACGGGCTCCCTCTGGTTGTCTGAGGTGGAAGGTGGAGATGTGTGAATGATTATGGGGGCCTCTTGTGGAGGAATCCGTCAATACACCCTTCTAGGTCTTGTGATACCAAGCGCAGCTGGGCGTCACATATGTGATCCGTGTATGCATGTATCTGTATGTAAGTGCTCCATGTATGTTGTTGTAGAGAAAAATTGTAAAATTCATAGAGACATTAGCGGAGTGGGGACATATCGTGCCGTGAACAAGTAATTACAGTAGGGGATCTGCTGAGAGCCATCCACTAAATCTAGGATTCGTATGTTCAGAAGGATGGAAGTCCACTTCCCGAGGCAGGGGCTTCCTCTGTTCAAAGGAATTATCTCAGACACTCTGGAGACAGGTCAGTGATGAATGTTGGGGTTTGCATTGATCCGATATTTATGGGAGATATATTTTTGACGTCATGGCGAAGTGACAAACATAATGCATTCACTCATATCACCGTAAGGCTGGCCTAACACCTCCATCTTAATATCAGGCAGATGGATGGTGCTATCCATGCTATGTTTCATCTCTATAGAATGGTTAAATTGTGATAGAAAACATGACAACAATATCTCCCTCCTGGGCCCTCCAGGGGCAAAGATATCCTGTAAATTGGGGCCCTCATAATCTTCTAAAGACCTAGCACATGCCACAACCAGCCCAAAGGGGAGGTATGTGAGCGTAACTTTAATGTAATAAAAATCTGATTTTTTGTTTTTATCATTTCACAGTTCTGGGAAATGCAGTTTACTGTAGTTCTGTCCTTTACAAAAACAAAGAGCTCTCCTTCAAAAAAGTTAGAGCCAACCCTGCGACATCAGGTTCAGTATATTTCTTCTGTTTATCCTATTATTTATGTATTTGTTTATATTGTACTGTTTTGTCCAACATTGTGATTTTCCCCCACATATTGGATATCGGCATGGTCAGGAACAAATGCACAACAAATTTTGGGGTCCATATTTTCCTGGTACCCTTGCGAAAATAAAAAAATTCGGGTCTAAAGTAAAATTTTTGTGAAAAAAAAGTTAAATGTTAATTTTTTTTCTTCCACATGAGGAGTGTAGTTATTAGAATGGCGTCACTTTTGGGTATTTTCTGTCATAAAGGCCCCTCAAAGATGTGGTCCCTAAAAAAAATAGTTTTGGAATTTTTTGCTGTAAATGTGAGAAATTGCTGGTCAACTTTTAACCCTTATAACTTCCTAACAAAAAAAAAATGTTTCAAACATTGTGCTGATGTAAAGTAGACATGTGGGAAATGTTATTTCTTAATTTCTTAACTATTTTGTGTGAAATATCTCTCTAATTAAAGGGCATAAGAATTCAATGTTTAAAAATTGCAACATTTTAAAATTTTTGCCTAAATTCCTGTTTTTTTCACAAATAAACGCAAGTCATACCAAAGAAATGATACCACTATCATGAAGTACAATATGTCACAAAAAAAAAAAGAATCTAAGAATCAATGGGATCCGTTGAAGTATTCCAGAGTTATTACCTCTAATGATGATCTCATTAACCTTTTCAGCGAGCACGCTTGGGTACTTGCCGATTATTTTGGCGTTCTAGGCATTTCATTCATTGCCGCCGCTCCTGCAAGTGTCATGGCTGTTAGACAGCTGTGACGCATGCAGAAATAACCTGTGACACATTCAGAAAGTACTGACATGTCTGGCCTCCATTAAAAATTTGTTTCAGTGTGTCAGCGAAGTTTTTGACACCGGTTTGCTGTTCAAAATAGTTACCTGCAGGCCAGGTATTTAAAACTGTGGTTTCTCCGTCACACAAATCACATATACCTTTTCAGAAAATACTGCCATTTCTGGCCTCCATTAACAATTTGTTTCAGTGTGTCAGCGAAGTTTTTGACACCGGTTTGCTGTTCAAAATAGTTACCTACAGGCTAGGTATTTAAAACTGTGGTTTCTCCGTCACACAAATCACATATACCTTTTCAGAAAATACTGCCATTTCTGGCCTCCATTAAAAATTTGTTTCAGTGTGTCAGTGAAGTTTTTGACACCGGTTTGCTGTTCAAAATAGTTACCTACAGGCTAGGTATTTAAAACTGTGGTTTCTCCGTCACACGGATCACATATAAGTTTGCTCCAAATTCAGCCATTTTTAGTGAGCGTGGAAGATATTGTCCTCCATTTAAAATGGGCAAGGCACATGGCAAGGGACAGGGAACTGGACGTGATGGTGATGGTGCATGTAGAGGCCGAGGCTGTGGGCAAGCTGAAATTGTGCCACAACAAACACCCACATCTTCTCACCCGACCTTCCTGTCCCAATTCCTAGGGGACTGCAGCACACCACTATTGAACCCAGAGCAGTGTCAAAAGGTTGTTGGTTGGATTAGGGATAATGCTTCCAGTCACTTTGCCACCACCACCACCTCCCTGTCTTCCACACGGTCAAGTCTCAGTAGCCATGAGTCTGGACTGCATATTCCTCACCCTGATCCTCCTTCCTCCCACCATGCCAAGTGCCCAGAGACAACTGATCCGACACTTGGACACTCCAAAGAGCTGTTCACTTTTCCATTTATAGATTCGGGCCTCTCACCTGGTCAACTTGAAGCGGGGCAAGAGGAGATCGCATGTAGCGATGCCCAAATATTTGAGCAGCCACGGTAACACGAAGGAGACGGTGGGAAAGTGTCACAAGAGGTGAATGATGATGAGACACAATTGCCAGAAAGTCAAGAGGAGGACCAGGGTGCGGAAGCGGAAGACGAGGTGGTGGATGATATAGTAACTGACCCAACCTGGCAGGAGGACATGCAGAGCGAGGACAGCAGCACACAGGGGGATGGAGGCAGAGCACCCCAACAGGCAGGAAGAAGCAGTGTGGTGGCCGCAGACAGAAGGCAGGCAACCGTTCCCCGTAACACCAACACAAAGGAAGTTGCCAGTACAACTGTTAGGTTGTAGCATCGGCGTCTCTGACTCCTGTCCGGCAGAGACGCCATCCCCCTTACCGCCACGGTCTTGCTCCAGCGTCTTCTGGCCTCCCTGCTGCTGCTGCTGGTTCACGCAGCCTCCCCGGCTCTGTGCTTAGGGCGTGCGCGCTCCCTCCCTCTTAAAGGGACCGCGCGCGCCGTCCTAAAAAGTCCCCGACCAATGGCCGGAGGACTTCCCCTATAAAGGGCACCTCCTCCAATATGGAGGTGCCCGTGCAAGGTTGTAGCTTTGTGTGTTATACTCTGCTTCAGCCCTCAGGTCCCACTGCTAGCCCGACTACAAGTCCAGCCCGCCAGCCAGACTACAAGTCCCGCCAGCATAATTACAAGTTCAGTCCACCAGCCTGACTACAAGTCCAGTCCGCCTGCTTGTCTACTCTCTCCAGCCTGGCAGTCTGTCTACAGTACAGTCCGCCAGTCTGTCTATGGGCTCTGTCTGCCTGCTTACCTGGAAGCACCTGCCCGTTACCTGCCATGCCTGCCAGCCCGCTTACCTGGAAGCACCTGCCCGTTACCTGCCGTGCCTGCCAACCCGCTTACCTGGAAGCACCTGCCTGTTACCTGCCGTGCCTGCCAGCTCACTTACCTAGAAGCACCTGCCTGTTACCTGCCGTGTCTACCAGCCAGCCTACCTGGAGGCTCCTGCTTGCTACCTGCCGTGCCTGCCAGTCCGTCTGCCTGGATCACCCATCAGCCTGCCTGCCGTGCTCATCTGCTGTACCGGTCAGTCCCTGCCTTCTGACCCATGGGAGTCACCTGCTCTCATACAAGGTCGGACCCCAGAGTAGCACCTAGTCCCTCTGCTCAGTTCTTCCCTGGTCACGAAGTCGATTGAGCCACCGTACGACCTTGGTCGGTCCGAGTTGCTACCTAGTTACGCCCCTCTGGTCCCTCCTTGCACCGCAGCACAGAGGTTCCACCACCCGGATCCGTAACATAGGTCTTCCTGAGTCTGGTTATTTTTTAAAGACTCTGCCGACAACCCCACAAAGGCCATTTGCACCACCTGTCAGGCCAGCATCAGCAGGGGTGGAAAAACTACCAGCCTGACCACCACCAGCATAATCAGGCACACGGCAGCAAAGCTTCCGGTATTGTGGGCCGAACCCCAGGGTCCAGGAACAGTTTCTGTGGGTGGCACCACTGCTTCTTCCACTGTTGTGCATGCAAGCCAATCCCCTGTCCATGGTGCATGCGAAGATGCCTCCTGCCCTGCACCTGTGATTGCACACTCTCAAGTAGCAGCATCAGGAAGCGCAGCGTTCAGTTGTCCACACCCCAGTTTTTGGAACGCAAGCGCAAATACGCAGCCAACGCCCCACAGGCCACACTACTAAATTCCCACATTTCGCGACTGCTTGCGCTCGAAATGTTGCCTTTTAGGCTCGTGAAGGCGGAAGCATTCCGCAACCTGATGGTGGCGGCCGTCCCTCGGTACTCGGTCCCCAGCCGCCACTATTTCTCCCGGTGTGCTGTCCACGCATTACACAAGCACGTGTCCCAAAACATTAGTCGTGTCCACCTCACCACAGACATGTGGACAAGTGCTTGTGGGCAGGGAGGGTACATCTCGCTGACAGCACACTAGGTTAACATAGTAGAAGCTGGGACCCAGTCGGACCTTAGGACGGAACACGTCCTCTCGACGCCAAGGATTACGGGCCCTAGGACAATCAGGGTTGCCCCCACAGTCTACAGCTCCTGCACCTCATCCTCCTCAGCCTCCTCCTCCTGTTCAGCCTCCATCTCCGAAATGACCACATCAGTCACAAGCTGGAAGCACTGCAGCACTGCCTCGGCCAAGCGGCAACAGACTGTCCTGAAGCGAATATGCTTAGGTGACAAACCCCACAATGCTGAAGAGTTGTGGACAGCTCTGAAAGAGCCGGCAGATCTGTGGCTCACACCACTAAACCTACAGCCAGGCATGGTCGTGTGTGAGAATGGCCGGAACCTGGTGGCGGCTCTGAGGCGAGGTGAGCTCACACACTTACCATGCCTGGCCTATGTGCTTAATCTCGTGGTTAAGCGGTTTCTCAAATCCTACCCGGATCTGCTGGATCTGCTTGTTAAAGTATGCTGCCTGTGTGCCCATTTTAGAAAGTCACCTACAGCTTCCGCCGCCCTTGCCGTGTTTCAGCAGCGTTTGCAGCTTCGGTCTCACAGACTGGTGTGTGATGTCCCCACGCATTGGAACTCTACACTGCAGATGTTGGGAAGGACTTGTGAGCAGAAGAGGCCAGTTGATGAGTACCAGCATCAACAAGGCCGTCGGTATTCAGTTCAGACTCCACACATAAGATCTCAAGAGTGACCATGAATGTCAGACATATGTACCATCCTAGAAAACTTTGAGGACTCCACCAATATGGTGAGCTGCGATCACGCCATAATTAGCGTCACCATCCCGCTTCTCTGTCTTCTGAAATACTCACTTTTTACAATCAAAGAGGATGCATTGCAGGCAGAGCACGATGAGATGGAGCAAGAAACCATACAGGGTGATTACACACAGCCCAGCCTCATCTCATCACAGCGGGGATTGGGTGACAATGAGGAAGAGGAGGAGGAGGAAGAACAGGATCTGGTTTCTTTCGCTATAGACAGTACTACCTGCACAACTGTCCTACCATCTGTTCAGCGTGGATGGCCTGAGGACAGAGAGGAGGAGGAGGAGAGCATGGTCAGTCGTCCTCTTTGTGAGGACACGGAAGTCTTGCCTGTTAGCAGTCTGGCATGCATGGCTGAGTTTATGTTACACTGCCTTTCCCATGACCCTCGCGTTCTCAAAATTTTGGGTGACAGTCATTACTGGTTGGTGACACTTCTAGACCCACGCTACAAGGAGAACTTTCTATCTCTTATTCCTGAGGCGGACAGGTCTACAAAAATGGGGCAGTACCAGAAGGCCCTTGTTGCAGAACTATTAAAAAAATTCCCATCTGAAAACGCTGGTGGCAGAGGTCACGGTTCATTGGACAACCAAGGACTACAGGCGAGAAAGACACAACTCCAATCCAGCAGAGGCAGGGGAACACTGTCAATGTTCTGGGAGAATTTTCTCAGCCCCTCCTATCGAAACAGGCCCTGAGGCGCGAGGTACTCTCACAAGGAGTGCAAAGTTTGGGAAGATGCTGAGGGAGTACCTTGCCGACTGTACCAATGTCCTCCGTGATTCCTCTGTACCTTATAATTATTGGGTATCCAAGCTGGACACGTGGAAAGAAATTGCTCTCTACGCCTTGGAAATCCTGGCCTGCCCTGCTGCTAACTTTTTTATCAGAGCGGGTTTTTAGTGCCACTGGTGGAATTATAACTGATAAGCGCATCCACCTGTCAGCTTAAAATGCTGACAGGCTGACTCTTATAAAAATGAACAAGGGCTGGATTGGGCCAGACTTCTCATCACCACCGAATGATAGCAGCGTAACATAAACTCAAATTCAGTGTCTTTTTTTGTGAGGTGTATTCCCATGCACCTCTTCACACCCACACAGGCTATACGCTTCCTGATTTTGGCTATTTGCTCTTGTCTTCCTCCTCGTCCTCATCCTCCACCACACCACCATATCACCAGGGTGACCGTGGTCCATGATGCAATACCCACATAATTTTTTTAAAGGCTGTTTATGATGCCCGTAAAAAAAATGTTTTATATAGCATGTTCATGTATACCCCCCAGGGGTAAATGTTTGTCAGCCCATACACTTCTTAAATGGGCGTTACGAGGATAGGAGTCCCGCTCCTTTCTAATGGGAACATTTTTTATGAGGCCCTCCTCAACGTATGAAAGTGATATATCAATATATCTGGAATTGGTAAGACAATTAATCATGGATGTTTTTGACTAGAAGCATTGCTTGTTGGGGAGAATACAGTGCCATATGAAGATACCTCTCCAAATACCTAAGGCTCTCATCCAATTTAGCCTTTTACTAACTGGCAGGACTTTGCCCAATTCTTCCTTACTTTATGTTACCAACCAGCGGTGTAACAATAGTGCGTGCAACAGTTCCAGCTGCACCCAGGCCCTGGAGCCTAAGAGGGTCCAAAAGTTCTCTAAGACCCGTATGGGAAGACCACTACCATGAAAGATCCAGTTCCTGTTCCACCCATGCCCTGGAGCCTAAGAGGGCCCAAAAGGTCTCCTTGGCCTGTGTGAGAAGATCAATACCATGAAAGATCCGTGAGAGTTGGAGGCCATGTTGGAGAATTTGCATTGCAGCACTCCATCTTTGCAGTCACTTTAGGATCTCTACTGACCACACCAGTCTAATCACATTGAGCTCTTTATTCTATGAAGGAAAAAAACAAATAAAACTTATTTTATTAATGCAGACTTATGCTAAAATAAATTCATGTGTCCTTTGTGTATCATTGTGATTTCATTTCCCTCCAAAGCCTCCTTTACGTGATGGCGTTGCTGCTGAGGTGACAGCATTATTTTGTAAAAAAAACAATCCATTTAACCCTTAGGATTAACCAGGTAATTAACACTTTCATGCTGGATAGAAATAAAATATTTTGCTACATACGAAATGTTGCAGCCACTTACATCATTAAGATGTCACAATATGCACTTTTTTAAGAGTCGCACAGCACATCCAGAGCGACTCCTTACATAAGGTAATATAGAACAGAAATGACAATATTATAAAGCTATGTGGACAACAGAAAACTGCATAAAAGGAGAATGAAAATGGGTTCACCACCCTCTTACAAGTATTGGAGGGAGAGATTTAATCTGTGTGGGGAGGGGATATTTAATCTGTGTTGGGGGAGACTTAATGTGGGGGACAGGGGCAGGGAGATTTAGTGTAATGAGGAAGATTTAAGGACACAAGTTTGGGGAGCAAGGGAGGGACAGGTGCAGACACAGTATGGTGAGTGGTGGGGTGGGTGCAGACACAGTATGGTGAGGGGAGATTGTTGCAGACACCAAATGGGGAGGATGGGTGTGAACACAGTATGGGGAGCGAAGGGGGGGAATGTATGGGGAGCAAGTGGGGGATGGGTGCAGACACAGTATGGTGAGTGGAGGGATGGGTGCGGACACAATATGAGTAGTGAGAGGAAAAATGTATGCGGACACAGTATGGGGAGTGAGGGTAATGGGATGTGTGCAGACAGTATGGGGAGTCGGGAGGATGTTTGAGGAGGCAGTATGGAGAGCGAGTGGGTAAATATGTGAGGAGACAGTATGGTTAGCAGGGGGGACGTGAGATTACACAGCATGAGGAGGGAGGGGGAAATGTGTGAGGAGACTATTGAGGGGAATAGTGTGAGGAGACAGTATGGGGGCTGAAAAGTGTGAGTGGGCACAGAATGAAGACTGAGTAGTGGGGGGGAAGTATGGGGGAACAGTGTAAGGGCACAGCCAGGAGGGTACAGTAAACCAAGGAGGAGAAGTGTGAAGAGGGGGGCACAATATAGAGACTGGGCCCTATAGGGGGGACACTGTGTGAGGGCAGTGTGGAGAGCTTGTTCCATGAGAGGGAGAGTTTGGGCTCATATTTTGTGCAGGGAAAATAGCGAGGGGCAATTATTTATTCAGGGGCTCATCATAGTGCAGATATTTTTTATTCTGGACCATTATAATGACACTCATCTTTAAGGGTACTGTGCTGCAGAAGACCAGAGAAGATGGAAGTCTGCAGAGACGTGCTGTGGATTAGAAAACTCATCTTGGAATCTAGACAAGATGAAGAAAAGAATGAGAACGACTCCAGAGACAACGTTATCTATAAGGTATCTGGATGTAAATGTTTTTTGTGATTCTGACAAATTAACATGTTTTTATTTATGTTAGGAGCATCAAAGAAGTTGTCCAAGTTTGTGATAAGTCTGCAGTCATTCTTTGTCGACTACACATGCGTGGCCTCACTCAATGAAAATGAATTGAGTGAGGCCGGACAAGTCTAGTCGGAATGTGGCCAGAAGTATGCTAGAAAAAAGAGAGGGGTCGCTCACTGGTCTATTCGGGTGCTCTGAAGAAAAGAGTAATCTCAATTGCAAAAAGAACTTCGGCACTCCATACATGAAAATATAAGAAATATTGTATCTAGACTAATGTCACTTTGAAAAATGAAGGTTTTTTGTGCATAATTTTGCCAATTTATGTGTGCCCATCAACCACGACAAGGTCACCTTCGTATGATGGGAAACTACGCTATGCTACCACTGGATATGCCACTCTTGGGCTGTAAGCCTGTATGGACAATATGTCTCTGCTTGGGCTTTTAACCTACAATGTATGGGCTGGTAGAGCTAGTTAAAACCACCTGTGACTGAATGGGAGGGACACATGGTCAGAAAAAAGGCTGTCAAACTTCTAATAGTGTGAACACGTACCTGCTGCAATGCTCCAGGAGCGGGATCCCAAAAATGATTAATAGAAAAAAGAGAGGGGTCGCTCACTGGTCTATTCGGGTGCTCTGAAGAAAAGAGTAATCTCAATTGCAAAAAGAACTTCGGCACTCCATACATGAAAATATAAGAAATATTGTATCTAGACTAATGTCACTTTGAAAAATGAAGGTTTTTTGCGCATAATTTGGCAATTTATGTGTGCCCATCAACCACGACAAGGTCACCTTCGTATGATGGGAAACTACGCTATGCTACCACTGGATATGCCACTCTTGGGCTGTAAGCCTGTATGGACAATATGTCTCTGCTTGGGCCAAATAATAATTGGACAAATTATGCGCAAAAAAACTTCATTTTTCATAGTGACATTAGTCTAGATACAATATTTCTTATATTTTCATGTATGGAGTGCCGAAGTTCTTTTTGCAAGCCAGAAGTATGCTGACATGGTCATCTACTCTTGCCACCGTCAAGGGAAAATCCTAAAAGTGTGCAGTGCATGCGCTGTGAGAATTCAGAAGCCTGTAGACACATAGAGCAGACTTTGATCTCAAACCTGGATAAGCCCTTTAATTATAAAATAAAGCACTGTAACATGGCAATCATAACAGAGTGTAATATACTCACTGTCAAGATTCAGCTCTGCTTTCTGGTTCTAGCAGTCATCACATGGTCTCTTCACTCATGCAATTTTCATACTCATGGTCATGTGACAAAGAGTTTCTCTTCCTGCTTCTCTGTTTTTCACTGAACATTGACAGAATTAGGGAGAGCAACTCGTCGGCACGTGACTAAGTGTGCAAATTGCATCTGAGCTTGGGGATGAAGGGGAAAGGGGTGGGGGTGAGGCGCCAAACTGAATTCTTGCCCCGGGTGGCAAGAAACATAAATATACCTCTGTTTTAGCACACATTGATATTACTCACAGTCCCCTTTGTGAAGTTTGTGTAAAAATGAGAAAGTTATGGCTGATACAACAATGAATAAATGAAAAATGAATTGAGTTATATTTATTCAAATTAAAGTTGGGGGTATTGGATCTTTGCCTGCACCCCTTGCTGTGAACAAGTAATTGAAGCAAGTTATCTGAAGGAAAGCAGACCTGGAGTGTATACACTAAGTAGCAGACTATTGTTGGAAGGGCAAACTTTGATTGTGTACATCTTTATTACTAAAGAGGTTATCAATGCAAGGGGAAGTTACCGGCCCTGAAGGCAGCGGGCACGACTCCATGCCAAGACGCCTCACATGACAATGGACATTCAATATTTTCCAAGCCAGATCTATAAAATTTGAATTTGAAAGGATCCATTGATATATCCATGATAAGAGAACATATTCACATCTTGGGATAAAAGCGCAAAAGTTTTTGTAGCTGGCAACCACAGGAATGCAATATCCACAGAATATGGATATATCATATTCATGTGTTCTATGTATAGAAGTCTTGAAAAGTGTCAGGTAAGATGATGACAATTTTGTTTTTATAAGAAGTTTCTGTGGAATAATATGACCCAGAGAAGAGATTACCGATTAACAATGTAAGACCCCAGGAGAAGTAACGATATTCAGATCTGCCCGTATATCCTGTGGTGTTCTACTTCACCAGAAGCTCTCATGGATCCAATGCAAGCATCTTCTTCACCCTGCATTGGAATTCCAGCTCAACTGGGCCTCTGACGTTTCTGCAAACCAGGCCATCGCGTTGCATGTTGCCACTGAAAAGCATCCCCAGAAGCAATAACAGACCTTGGGTGACGCAAGTTATAACATTCTGATAGCTCCTCTGTCAGCAACTACATGCCTTTTTTTGTAAGTCCCGGGTATCCCCTTTAATGACTACATAAAATAGTATTGTAAAGATCAATAGAGGCTCAGATACACTGTTACATATTATTCACTGACTTCTTTATTAACTTCATTCAAGGTGGGTAATGTAGAAGTTCCCATTAGAAGTCAGAGCAATAGTCTTAAAAAGTGCCTCAATAAAAATGATGACAAGGGGCCACTGACTCACGTAGAGTCAACCATCAGCACTCAGGAGAGGAAAAACCCCCAGTGGAGGAGGAAACCTCTAGGGAACCTTGGCTGATGGACTGCCCTTCCATTGGGCTGTAGATGTTCATTGATGAGAACAGAGACCGAGCCCGGAATCTGTCTCATGGTGCAGCAGGTAACTCACTTGATTCGTGATTACATCTAGCTGCAGAAAGTTGATCAAATGTTTTTTTCCACTAATGAGCACAGAGCCCGAGCCCGGAATCTGTCTCGTGTGCAGTAGGTATCTCATTTTATATGTGAGTGCATCTAGCTGCAGAAAGTCCAGTAAATGTCGTATCCAGTGAAGAGAACAGAGACCGAGCCTGGAATCTGCCTTGTGAAGCAGTAGGTATCTCACATAATCTGTGAGTGCGTCTAGCTGCGGAAAGTCCATTAAATGTCATCCTCCCGTTCTTCTGTAACACAGAACATTGAAATTAGCACTAATAAAATAAAATTGTTTATATAGTTGTTAATAATATTAAAATGATACAGGTTTTCTCATCTCTAAACGGTACAGTTCATTATGAAAATAGAGGGACCCAACCCTTATAATTACATTTATATAGGATTTATTCACAGACATGCTCCTTTTAGAAACAAAATGATTCGCCTTTTTTTCTTTTACATAAATGTTATAGTAACTGTTACAAAATCCTGAGAACTTACCGTCAGAGGAGATGATCACATCCACATATAGATCCATATTCATTATGACATAGTGGGGGCCACTAGAGATGTTGGTGTCTGTGTGGACATTGCTCTCTTCAGCCATGGGTCCATGAGGAGCTTCATCATTTATAATGGTTGTTTCATCCTCATGTTCTCCTGTAACACAGAACAGTGAAATCAGCATTTTAAAAGGAAAAGCATCTATTTGTTTCTTCTAGATTGTTTCCTCTATGTCTACAGTACATTCACTTGCAAGATCTATTAACCCCTTCATGTGATGGTGATTTTTAATTTTTTTGTTTTAGTTTTTTTCCTCTGCTTTTCCAAGAGCCTTAACTTTTATACTTTTCCATCAATATAATCATATTTTACTTTTCAATGTCACCATTCATTCTACCACATATTGTAGATGAGAAAAAAATTCCAACTGCATTGAAATTGCAAAAAAAAAAAGTGCAATTCCATAATTTTTTTTATTTTTTTTATTTACCATGTTCACTTTATTGTAAAGTTGACCTGGCAATATGATTATCTAGGTCAGTACAATTATGCAGATACAAAACATGTATAGTTCTTTTTTTTATTTAAGTGGTGAAAAATTTTGGGGAAATTTGTAAAAAAAAAAAAAAAAAATCTGTTTTTGTTGCTATTTTCCAATACCAGTACCATATTTGTTTTTTGGGATATGAGGCTGTGTGATGGCTTAATTTTTGCTCCGAAAGCTGATTTTTTTTTCCGATACAATGCTTTGATCGCCTCTTATTGTATTTTATTGGAAATGTTGTGGCGGTCAAAAAATTGCTTTAACTGCAATTCAATAATAAATTGCTTTTAATGGTAGATTTTAATTTATGCATGTTATGTAAATTAGAAGAACAGAAGATATTTATGGTAGTAAGTATTCTACTTATCCACATAAAGAAAAATATGAACTTACTGTCAGAAAAGATGACCACATCGTCATCTGGGTCCATATTGATGACTATGTAACCGGGTCCAGACGTAGAGATGTTGGTGTTTTCCAGGACATCTCTGTTTTCGGCCATGGGTCCATGAGGAGCATCGTCATTTACAGTATTTATTTCATCATCGTCTTCTCCTGTAACATTGAACATTGAAATTAGCATTAATACAATTAAAGTTTCTATATATTTGGTAAAGAATATTAATATTATACAAGTTTTATATCCTTTAAATTTTATAATAAAGTAATGAAAATAGAAAGATCAACTTTGTTCTTTTAGAGCTTTTTTTTAATTATAAAGAAATTTTTCTATTAAACGTTTGTTAAGAAAGCCCAAGAACTTACTGTCAGAGGAGACGATCACATCCTCATATGGGTCCATATTGATTATGACATAGTGGGGGCCACTAGAGATGTTGGTGTCTGTGTGGACATCGCTCTCTTCAGCCATGGGTCCATGAGGAGCTTCATCATTTATAATGGTTGTTTCATCCTCATGTTCTCCTGTAAAACAGAACAGTGAAATTAGCATTTCAAAAGGAAAAATTCTATGTTTCTTCTAGATTGTTTCCTCTATGTCTACTGCACATTCACGTGTAAAATCTATTAACCCCTTCATGACATGGTGATTTTCCATTTTTTCTTATTCAGTTCTTATTAGAGCGCACAGTGTCAGCCCAGCCGCCGGCTTACTGCAGTTGCTCGGCGGTCATGTGTGCCTGCTATTAAAGCACATGAATATTCACTACTCTCCACTCCCATGGGCGTGAGGAGTAGTGAATATTCATGCTCTTTAATAGCGGGCACATGTGATCGCCCGGCTGCTCCAGGAGCCGCCGCTGGGCTGACACTGTGCTCGCTATTAAGGAGAGTGAATAGTCACTGCTCCCCACGTCCATAGTCGTGGGGAGCAGTGACTATTCCGGCAGCTCACCTCAGTCTCAGAGAGAACATGGCAGTGACGTCATGTGCGGCTCACATGCTGAGATCAGCTGCTGGCAGAAGAACAGGACGCAGCCCTGCAGCAGAGGGAAGGAAGGTGAGTAGAATCCTTTAATTTTTTTGTGCATGGGGATGGGGATGCCATGCATACCAGCATGGGGGTTCCATGCATACCAGGATTGGGGTGCCTTGCATACCAGGATGGGGGTGCCTTGCATACCAGGCTGTGGGTGCCATTCATACCAGGCTGAGAGTGCCATTTATACCAGGCTGAGAGTGCCATTTATACCAGGATGGGGGTGCCATGCATACCAGGCTGAGGGTGCCATTTATACCAGGCTGAGAGTGCCATTTATACCAGGATGGTGTGCCATGCATAAAAGGGTGGAGGTGTCATAAATTCCAGGATTGGGGTTTCATAAATACCAGGATGGGGATGGGGGTGCCATGCATACCAGGATGAGGGGGCTATGCATACCAGGACAGGGATGGGGGTGCCATGCATACCAGGATGAGGGGGCTACGCATACCAGGATGGGGAAGGGGGGTGCCATGCATACCAGGATGGGGGTGCCATGCATTACCAGGATGGGGGTGCCATGCATACCAGGATTCGGTGCTATGTATACCAGGATGGGGGTGCCATATATACCAGGATGGGGATACCATACATACCAGTATGGGGATGAGGGTGCAATGCATACCAGAATGAGGAACAATGTATACCAGGATGGGAATGGGGGCCATGTATAACAGGAAGGGGGGGGTGCATGTATACTAGGATGGGGGCATATACTGTATATACCAAGATGGGGGATATTACTACAGAATTGGGGGGCATAACTCCTATAACAGTGTCAGCAGCAGACCCCTTCACCCATAACAGTGCATCATGACCACATGTTTTTTCTATTTTCTTCCTCTAAAACCTAGGTGTGTATATGGTCCAGTGCGTCTAATAGTCCGAAAAATACGGTATTTTTGAAAAAAATGTATTAGGCTTTTTTTTTTTTAATAAATACTATAGTAAATGTTAAAAAAGCCCGAGAACTTACTGTCAGAGGAGATGATCACATCCTCATATGGGTCCATATTGATTATGACATAATGAGTACCAGGCGAAGAGATGATGGTGTCTGTGTGGACATCGCTCTCTTCAGCCATGGGTCCATGAGGAGCTTCATCATTTATAATGGTTGTTTCATCCTCATGTTCTCCTGTAAAACAGAACAGTGAAATCAGCATTTCAGAAGGAAAAACTTCTATATATTTCTTCTAGATTGTTTCCTCTATGGCACATCCACTTGTAAGATCTATTAACCCCTTCATGACATGGTGATTTTCCATTTTTCGTTTTCGTTATTTCCTCTGCTTCTTCCAAGAGCCATAACCTTTTGATTTTTTTCGTCAATATAGTTGAATTAGGACTTATTTTTTGCGGGAAGAGTTGTACTTTTTCAATGTCGCCATTCATTCTACCACATTTTGTACTGGAAAATGAGAAAAAAACTCCAAGTGCATTGAAATTGCAAAAAAAAAAACAGCATTTCCTTCATTTTATTTTATTTTCCATGTTCACTTTATGGCAAAAATGACCTGGCAAAATGATTCTCCAGGTCAGTGCAATTATGCAGACGTCAAACATGTATAATTCTTTTTTTGTATGTAAGTGGCGAAAAAAAAAATTCTGAAATTTGTAAAAATTTTCCATTTTGGAAAAGATATCATGTCTTGTTTGCCTCTTAGTGCATTTTATTGCAATGTTGTGGAGGCCATAAAACCATAATTTTGGCATTTTGATTTTTTTCTCATTATGCAGTAAATGATTCAGATTAATTTACTTTATATTTTGATAGATTGGACTTTTACGATCCCAGCAATACCAAATATGTGTATTGTTTTTGTAGCGCCCCGAGGGTTCGGCCGCTACAGGGGTATTGCACCTCTGCCAGAGGTGTGGTATTTCACTCCCAAGTAAGGATGGAGTATGGACCAGGGCTCAGTTAGCTGCATGCATCACACACACCCCATTTCCGAGGGACAGCTCAACTGTACTCCCATTAGACAGAAATGCAGGTACGACAGACCATGTCCCTGGCTGGAGTGGGGAGGGGGGAGGAACACCCAGTGATGTAGGAGCAGATAGGGGTTGGTTCCTGAGCGTAGGTAGGAGCCCATTGGTTGCTGGTCACCTGGGCTCATGGCTAGAGGGAGGTATAAAAGGTGGGAACCATCTTAGGACAGGGTTCAGTTTGTTCTGTCCAGTGAGAGAAGACAGGGGGTAGAGGCTCTGTAGGAGCTCTACCCCTGAGTGGGCCTAGTGAGAGGCCGAGGAGGAGAGTGGAGAGAGAGAGGAGGTGAAGGGGAGCTGTGGTTCCTTCTCAGCCCAGCTCCACAAGAAAGGAACAGAAGCAGAAAGGAACAGGAAAGAAGGAGAAGAGAGAGAGAGAAACGGAAGGGCTCAGGAAAGAGAAGGTGAAAGGGACCCTAAGAACCCACGAGAATCCAGGGTGAAGGGTCAGGCAGATTAAGGGTACCGGATCCCAAGTTGGTGGAGGAGAAACAACCCTCAGCCAAAGACCGGAGGCTGTGACCATTTATTGGTGCAGCACCTCATCAAACCTACTAGGAAGGCACCATAAAGGACAGCGGGGAACGGGGCCCACGTTTACCTGCGCAGGTCCGCGTCAGCTGGACAAAAGTGGGTCACTGGTGAGGCAGGCCAGAGAAAGGAAAGAAGGGGGTCCTGTGCCATATTCCTGAACTGCCTGGGAGTTGGCCGAGCCCCTCACCTGGTGGACGCAGCACGGCTCGGGCAGTCATTGCCAGCTGAAGTGACTGGGATATTAACCGTGAGTAAAGACCCTGGACTGCAGTACGTTGTCTGTGTGCTTTTTCGCTCCACCAGCACTACCGGTACTGGGACTCTCACCACCATCACCCACACCATCTACTACACTGCCCTGGGGCCGCACTCTTCCCGTGGGGAGTCACACCATCCCAGCTGCATACCTCATCAGCCCCAGCGGACTGCCTTGCAGCGGCGGTTCCTAATAACCGCAATCCACGGGTGGCGTAGTCGGACATTATCAACAGCACATAGCAGACTACCATTGGTCTGACCACCCTGAGCCACGGAACCGGGTCGCCACTGTTACCTCCCCATCAACTCCTTATTGCCCGGTTCTGAGTGCCCCACGGCACATGGGGTGAGTCATTTTTATTCTTTTATTTTTAATGCGGCAATAGGGGGGTGAGTCGAAATTTTGTGAGTTTTTTTCCATAGTTTTTAACACTTTTTTTTTACTTTTTACTGTATTTGTCAGTCCTCTTAGGAGACTTGAAGCTGTGATCATCCGATTGCTTGTGCTATGTTTAGCAGTGCTCCAGCACTGCTATGTATAGTGAAAATCAGGATCTTTTATGAACGCCAGCCATGGGCTAGCTTTCACAGGGGGATCATAATGACAGGCACAGGAATCATCAGCAGACCCCCGGCTGTCATGACAACCCACACGATCACATCACAAGCGCGCCTCTGGGTGCAAAGAATGTCTGGATCCCCCAGAGACTAACTGTGGAATTTAACAGGTTAACAGCTGTGGGCGGAAATTAAATCAGCCATCATGTGTGGGAAATCATGTGCTAGCCAGCATCAAAAGCAGAGACATGACATATGACTTAAATGTACGTCATGTGTCGTGAAGGGATTAAGGCTACGGCCCCACTATCAGTATTCGGTCAGTATTCGCTCAGTATTTCTTCTCAGGAGTGGGAGCCAAAACCAGGAGTGGGTGATAAATGCAGAATTGGTGACTTGTGTCTATTATACCTTTTCTCTGATTGTTCCTCACATGGTTTTGGCTCCCACTCCTGAGAAAAAATACTGACCGAATACTGACCAAATACTGATAGTAGGGCCGTGGCCGAACCGATTAATTTTATTTTTAGTTTATAAATTTGTTTTTTCTTTTAAATAGATTTCATATATTGAAAGAGACGAGTCAGATTGTCACTATAGTAATTATTCAGCTTTACAATGTAGACTGCGTCCACGTAATATAAAAGCCACCAAGAAGTATTTGTATGTACACAGATATTAATGTCAGATTGGTGACGGCCGTACTTACCATTAGGATTAGCCCTACTCTTTATATCTTCATCCATGGAATCTGGTCTTGTAACATCTCTCCAGAAATTATTCTTTTTCAGATGTCTATAAAATGATAAAAACAGAAGTCGCATTATAAACTAAACCATATCTATATTCTGCGCAATGTTCTAAAATCATATATTTTTCTTCATCTATTTTATCTATCCCTATCTGCAGTAATTTGTGGAGCAATTCTTTTAATATTGTACAGAAAAGTCCATTGTGCTCCCAGCAGGTCAGACCCAGTTTATGAGCCACTAAACATCTACACTAGATTATATCATTTACTACATCGTGTGATGACCTGAAGATGTGATATTTCTTATACAGACTCCCGGGTAGCCCATAAATCATTATAAGACTTACCCATATATGATGGAACAGATGACACCAAAGAAAAATCCAGAGAAGAAGATGATGGCAGCAGGCATAGGAAACCTACTAAAGTAATCTAGTGGAAGAAAAGATCAAGAACATGTAACATATTTAAAGCTACTAATATATACATTATATTTTGCACCTCATTTATGTAACCAGATCTAGGACCATTCCTATGAGTAAAGGGACTAATATACAATACATGGCTGTCGGCCGATGGTTCAGCTGATGGTTCAGCTGGCAGATATTTCTCCTGACTCCTCCATACACAAGAGCAGTAACACTGCCGATCACACCTGTGTTCTCAGTAAGAAAGCCGCTGGTAGATTCCTCTGGCGGCGTCTTATTTAGATGAGAAAAGGATCAACAGATGGGAATTGGACATTGGACTGTCGGCAGAGCTGCTGATATCGGCGAGTTCGATTGTTGTTAGTCTCATGTGTATGGGGGCCTGAACTTTAGGAATGAACAGATAAGGATAATGGTAAATCCCAACAAGGTAGAGAAATTCCACAATTACCATAAATTTGTAATTATTTCCCCCAAAAGTATTGATGAAGTCACACACATGAAGATCAGAGACACGTGACTTGTTTTTCGCTCAGAGTGGATTCCCATTCAAGTTTACAATGTGTTTGAGAGCCTGGAATAGGGAATACACGATGGGAGAAGACTCCAAACATTACAAGTAGCACATGATGAATCCTCCATGAAATGTATCATCTGACTTATTAACAATAACCCCATATTGGCTGAATATCCGGTACAGCACTTACCTGCAGGGATCAAGGCCCTGAAATCATGGTGGCGCGTGTTGATAGGAGCGCCCTCCGCAGATGCTATTAGCACACTCACAAATAGAAGGAATCTAAACAGCATTTTAGCCTGGAGGAATATCGCGTCTTGTGTAATCCACAGTCAGCCTCTCCAGACAAAGCCTTTTCCTGTAGCGTCACTCACTATAACCCCACAGCCAGTGACATCACAATGGTGACCTCATTGTGACATCACGGGGAGCGGAACACGAGTGATGTCACAATGGACCAGATACCTGTAACCACTAAAGATGAAGCAGCTTCATCCATCTTTATGTGTTTCCTAATATTACTAGTCTTGTCTATGGATCACTGATCAGAATATAACATTACACAGGATTCCTGCAGGAATATGACCAACATCAGGGGACATGTAGTAAATGCATTAGACAGGGGATTATTTATTTATTTATTTTACTCACTTATATAGCGCCATTAATTCCACAGTGCTTTACAAACATTATGGGTACTGTCCCCATTGGGGCTCACAATCTACATTCCCTATCAGTATGTCTTTGGAGTATGGGAGGAAACCAGAGAACCCGGAGGAAACCCACGCAAACACGGGGAGAACTTACAAACTCCTTGCAGATATTGTCCTTGGTCGGATTTGAAACCAGGACCCCATTGCTGGAAGGCTGCAGTGCTAACCACTGAGCCACTGTGCCGCCCTATTACTGGAGAATTGAAGGATGAGAGGATTTTCTGATAGGTCCTGATTACACAAATAATATGCCATTCTTATTTGTAGGTCCACGGTGCTGACTTTCCCTTTAAGTCCGTTGCCATATTTAAAGCACTACTCCAGCTTTTTGTTTTTTTTATTGCAACGCTGGAGTGGTGCTTTTAATCTAAGGTCCCTCACCCTAGTCTTATACCTATCTACCACCGTCTTCACCTTCTATCAGCGCTGCGTCAGTCTTCAGTATGTTGTGACCTGCTGGATTGTTCCAGTGTTTGCTGGAAGACGGCGGTGGGTAAGTATAATACTCAGGTCAGGGACCTTACATTAATAGCACCACTCCAGCACTGAAACCCTCCACCTCCACTGGAGTGGAGCTTCAAGCGGTCTCACTCGGTTTCACATGTAAGCTCACTGGGGTAGTCCAGATAAATCCTGCACTGTCCAGATGTCCCGATATAATGACCTCACACAGCCGTTAGTCTCTATTAATCCTGTATTCAGGGTGATAAAAGAGTGAGTGTGATAAAAGAAAAAAGACTGATAACAGCAGACAAAAGCTCAAGGAGATTAAAAGTTATATGTTAAAATTGGTGATAACAGGAGACAATAGCTCATGATAATTGTTTGCATATGGAAAAATGCTGAAGACAGAGTACCATCGCTCACGATAATTGAGAACTAACATGGAAAAAAGCTGATAAAAGAGAACAATAGCTCTTGCCAATGGTGGAATGATGGAAAAGTGCTGATAACAGCGGACAATAGCACCTGTTGATTAATGGATTATAATGGAAAAAGGCTGATAACACCTTTGCTCATGACAATTGCATGTTAACATAGAAATTGGCTGGTAACAGGAGGTCATAGCTCTTGTAAAAAACGCAAGCAGCCAGAGCCGTCATTGGGGGGGCAAACTGAGCAATTGCTGCCAGGGACCCCAGCCAGTGGCGTACCGCTAATAGCGGCAGAACACGCGTCCACTATGGGGTCTGTGAGTCTGGGGGGCCCAGTGCCAGCGCAGGCATCAGCGCTTCGCCTGACTTTCAACTGTATCCGCATCCTGGATGCAGATACAGCTGAAAGCAATGATGGGGGCGGGAGCTGACAGCTGACGTTCCCTCCTCTGTCATTCTCACTGTGCATCTGACGGCTCAATGCAGCAGGTGTGATGATGTCATTACAATATGACCGCTATGCTGAGCAGTGCAGACCACACTCTGCAGAGACTGGAGCAGTGGGGGAACAGGGAGAGGTGAGTATTTTATTTTGTTTTTTAATCAATGAGTACTTTGTGGGGCCATAATATTATGTGGAGGACTATTTCTGGGAGCATCATACTATGTGAAGTGCTATGAGAGGCCATTTTATTATGTAAAGGGTTGTGCGGGGTTCAATATACTGTGTAGAGGGTTCTATGGGGGCCATTATACTGTCAAGAGGGCTATGGGGCGTCATTATACTGTTTGGAGTGCTAGAGGTATTATTACATTATAGTGTGTAGGAACACTAAGTGGCTTCAATAGGGGCAAAATTACTTTGTAAGAGCTGCAAAGTTGTAGTATATGCTCTTCTTTGCCCCCGCCGAATATTTTTTTTGGGGGAGCTCAATTAGGACTTTTGGGTCCTAATTAGGACTTTTGCTATGGGGCCCTATGATTTGTATGCACTCCCCTGACCCCGTCAGGGGAGACTAGTAAGTATTCTATAGTATGTGTATATACATATATGTATGTGCTCTTTGTGGGCGTGTGTCTGTATGTATGTGCCTGTGAATGCATGTCTCTGTATATATGTGATCCGTGTATGCATGTATGTGTATGTAAGTGCTCCATGTATGTTGTTGTAGAGAAAAATTGTAAAATCCATAGAGACATTACCGGAGTGTGGACATATCATCCTTACATTAAACATATGGGATTAATTATAACTGGGGAAGTGAAGAAAAGCTGACACTTCAACCACAACTGAAGTAGGACCTTGTGCCGTGAACAGGTAAATATAGTAGGGGATGTGCTGAGAGCCAGCCACCAAATCTAGGATTCGTATATTCAGAGGGGTGGAAGTACACTTCCTGAGACAGGGGCTTCCTCTGTTCAAAGGAATTATCTCAGACACTCTGGAGCCAGGTCAGTGATGAATATTGGGGTTTGCATTTGACTCGCCCCCTGGGCCGTGGGGCACTCGGAACCAGGCTTCAGGGCAATGCTGGGAGTAGTAGTGGCAACCCGGTCCCGTGGCTCAGGGTGGTCAGATCAAATGCTGCACCGGTTAGCTGCCCCGTCAGAATGCTCAACTTCTGTTCTTCTGTCAGGGGATAAACTTTAAATAAACTGTGCAGTCTTTCCCTATAGTCAGTTAAGGTATGGGATTCCCCTGAGTATTGCGGCAGCCAGGCTACTCCGGGGATGTAGGGCATAGAGAACGGCATCACCGCTGCTGCAGCCACGCTGGTTGTAGAAGGCCCCTCCGCGTCCGTCATCTTCCTCCCCCCTAGTTTAGCGTGGCCTACCTTCCGACGATCCTCTTCTGTAGGCAGCGGCTCCGGTGGTGCTGCTCTGGACGAGGACCTTGCGTCGCGTCCTGGTGACGTCAGCGTCGCTCTCTCTCCCTTCCAGGACCTTGCGCAGCGTCGGTGCGTAGGGCGGGGCTTCAAGTCTTGCGCGCTTTGGACGTCCACGCCCCTCATCTTCCCGCGCGGCGTCCTGAAGATGGCGTACGATGGCGGGAAAACGGCTGGAGATGGCGGGAAAACGGCTGAAGATGGCGGGAGACGGCTGAAAATGGCGTGAAACGGCTCCGGATGGCGGGAAACCTCCTTTTAAGGTACGTGTACTGTCTTTTCAGGCACGCAATACCCGTTTGTGGCGGGTTGGTCACAATACTGCCGACTACGCCAAAGCTGACTCGCCCCCTGGGCCGTGGGGCACTCAGAACCGGACTTCAGGGCAATGCTGGGAGTAGTAGTGGCAACCCGGTCCTGTGGCTCAGGGTGGTCAGACCAAATGCTGCGGCAGTGTATTTGTAGGTTTTGAAAGTCCGACTACGCCACCCGTGGATTGCGGTCAGGGAGGACCGCCGCTGCAAGGCAGACCGCTGAGGCTGGTGCTGGGGGTGCAGCAGGGAATAGTACAACTCCCCACGGGAGGAGTGTAGCCTCAGGGCAGTGTAATAGGATGCTGGGGGTGATGGTGCAGGCGCAGCAGAAATCACACAGAGTCCAATAATGCAGTCCAGGGTCTTTTACTGCAGATATTATCACTGACCCACCAGGAGTACAGGGTAGGAATGGACCTGGGTGTCTGAGGGCATTCGGGCGAGCTCCACTGGTCAGGGAGAGTGGGTAGGCCTACCGTTCTCTCTCTGCCCTTGCTGACTATCTCCCCCTTTAGTCATGTGATAGCCCACCTCCCTGAGCTGGCCGTGTACTACGCCTGTATGGCTTGCGACTCGGGCCTTAGGTACCTGTAGCTTCTCCTAGCTGTACCGGTCCCTCTGTGTGGCAGAGCCTCCAGGCTTCTTAGGCCAAGGGACCTAAAATCCCTCGCAGGTAGGTGATCTGCTGCAGGACTTGCAACCCTGACAGCCTCGGACCCCAGTGTCCGGTTGTGTAGTTCTCTCTCTGTCAGGACCGGCTCTCGTCGCTTCTGTCCCTGGCTTGCTGCTGCTCCACTGCCTCCTGGACTCCTCAGCTGCTGCTGACCTGTCCCTCTCTTCTGGGAACCCTTCTGGATGCTTCAGAAGTGGGTCCTGGTCTCCCTAACCCTGCCCTCAGTTCCTGCTTTTATAGGGGCAGCCTGCTCCCCCTACTGGCCTGGGACAGGAGGTGCTGCATGCTAATGGTCCCTGACCAAAGAACCTCCCTCCTGCTCTCAGACACAGCCTTAAATGTTTGTGGCATCCAGGCCTGGGGTGACACATTCTCCCCTAGTAAAGCTTAGTACTTCGGGACTAAACAAGAAACACGAATACAGGGTATAAATTATAACATAAACACAACAGGGAAAGAAATAACAAACTACACCACATATTGAGTTCTTTAGGTCAGAGTGTGGTCTGTGGCCGGGTGTCCATTTCACCCAATAAGGCGACGTCTTAAACGGTGCGGGGACCTGTCCAAAGCAAACCCCAAGCGTTGGCCCTGGGCGTGGCTGCAAGGCGAAGCTATCCACTTTAGACCACACAGGGCCACACCAGACAGGTTTTTCTTCCATGGCCGTCTTCGCAAAAGGCACCAAGTGCAACTATTCACAATGTAGTTCCCGTTATCCAAAGTTCATAACCTGTCAGTCCATATATCTAGAAAAACTGGAGAAAACACTATTAGTTACAGGTAACAAACATATTAAATATATACATGGTACATTTAGATCTTGTACTTATATCCTCCAGCGAGCTGGTGTTTGCCCCCTAGTGCGCCTGGTTGACCTCCTTAACCCACTGTCTGGTGGTGTACCAACCTGGCTTTCCCCACAGTCATTGAGGGTACAGCTACTAGCTAGGTTCATAGGCAGGGCAGGCAGCTGTCCGCAGGTCCTTTGGCTTACCGCAGGCATGGCAGGCTCACTGTCAGCAGAGGGTTGACTCTCCTGGGCTGCTGGCGTGGGTTCTTCTGCCTCTGGGGCTGCTTGCTCTTCTTGTTCTTCCTGCCCTCCTGTAGGCTCCTGCGGGGTAGGCTGAAGGAAGTGTAGGACGGGTACCACTATTGCGCCATTTATCTGAGTCCAGGTCCGGGGCAACTCTCCGAGAACTGTGCTGATCATCTCTTCCTTGTCCTCCGCGGGTTCAAGATCATCTTGATCTTCACTTGGACTCTGTAGTTGGTCGGGGCACCGTTTTAGGTGGTCTCTGGAGACGGTGCTAGTGGTTTCTCCTCCATCCTTGGTAATCACACATACCTTCGGGTTGTCGTGGTCGGACTGCAGTACTGTGTACGGGTCTCTCTCCCACTGGTCATCCAGTTTGTGTAGCCTTCTCTTCCACTTCAGGACCTGCTCACCAGGTTCCAGGGGACCAGCAGGGGCGTGTTGGTTGAAGAGCCTCTCTTGCTTTTCTCTCGTTTGAGCCAGACTCCTCTCCACACTCTCCTGTACCTTCTTGTACTGTAGCCGCCGTTCCGTATCCCAGTCTGCATCTGGGGAGGTGTCCTCGGGTGTCAGGACTCCCATCTCCAGGTCTATCGGCAGCTTACCTGGTCTTGCTCGCATCAGGTAAGCCGGGGTGCAATTTGTAGCATTCCCCGGGATATGGTTGTACAAGTCAATCAGGTCTGGCAGCTTCTCCGGCCACAGGCTGCATTCTTCCAGGGGTAACATCTTGAGGAGATCAATGACGATATTGTTCATTTTCTCACACAGCCCGTTGGTTTGCGGGTGGTAAGCCGTTGTCCAAATCTTCCTAAAGCCGTAGAGGTTGCAGAACTCTTGGAATACTTCAGCCTCAAACGCTGGACCTTGATCTGTCAAGACCTGTTCCGGATACCCATGTGGACGGCAGAAGTGTTGCTGGAAGTCTCTGGCCGCTGTTTGGGCTGTCAGGTCTTTAACAGGAACCACTACCAGGAACCGGGAGTAATGGTCCACAATTGTCAGGGCATAGACGTAGCCCGACCGGCTTGGAGCCAATTTCACATGGTCCAGAGCTACCAGCTCAAGAGGCTGCCTGGTGACGATGGGCCTCAAAGGTGTCTGCTGGCTGGTACGGTCCTTCCTTCTGAGGTGACATGGGCCGCAGTCCCTGCTCCACTTCTCGATGGCCCTTCTCATGCCGACCCAGTAGAACCGCTCTCTCAGTAGGAACTCCAGTTTCTTGCACCCGAAGTGTCCCGCTCTGTCATGGTAGGCCTCCAAGACCATTGCTGCATCTCGCCTTGGGACCACTATCTGCCAGGTCAGCTCGTGCATCCGGTGGTTGACAAGCCTTCTGCACAGCTTACCTTCGTAGAAGAATAGCCTGCTTTTCTCCTTCCATATCTGCTTGGCTTCCTCTGGAGCGTCCAGGCCAGAGTTAGCGTCTGCCTGGGTTAACATGTCTTTCACCAGGCGTATTGCAGGGTCACTATCTTGCGTTTCAGCCCAGCCGTGGTGGGGTAAGGGGTTGAACATGACGGTGGTTAAGTCTTTGTCTCTTACCCGGTGAGAATACTGAGCGGCCCCATACCTGTGGAACGCAGGGAGCTCTATTTCCTCCAGCTCTTCCGAGTCGTCTTCTCCTTCAGGTAGGTGGGGCATTCTTGATAGGGCGTCTGCGTTGGCGTTGGTTCTGCCTGCCCGGTATTTGATTGTGAAGTCATAATTGGATAGCCGGGCCATCCACCGCTGTTCTAGGGCACCTAGTCTTGCATTGTCCAGATGTGTCAACCGGTTGTTGTCCGTGTACACGGTAAACTTTGCGGAGGCCAGGTAATGCTTAAACCGTTCTGTGACGGCCCACACCACTGCCAAGAATTCTAGCTTGAAGGAGCTGTAATTCTCCGGGTTTCTTTCAGTGGGCCTCAGCTTCCGGCTGGCATACGCGATCACTAGTGTTGAGCGAACATGCTTGACACTGCTCGGTACTCGCCCGAGCATCACGCTACTCGGGATGTTCGGCGAGCACCGAGCATTTCCGGGTTACTCGGGCGGGAGCTCGGGTCTCCCCCCTGCATGTTTGGCGCTCTTTGCAGAGCCAATGAACATGCAGGGATTTCCAGCCAGTCACTGTAATGCTGCAGCCATGTTGGTTGTGGGCATTACAGTGATTGGCTGGCCGCACAGCGTCACCTCGAGTATTTAAAACGGGGCGCCGCCATCTTGGACACAGTCGCTCCGGATTAGACAGTGTAGGGACAGCGCTGCTGATTTAGGGAGAGATATAAACTGCGAAATAGTTAGTGTAGGGTCTGTAAAGGCTGCCAGAACAAACAAACAGTCCTTTTCAGGACTAATATCCATCCCAGATACCAGGCAGGCAGTCTGTATAGGAGACACAGTGATTATACCAGCAAACGCTGCATTACAGTCCTGTGTGCTCCTGTTGCTGAAATTGCTGGACTTAGCACCAGGTGTCGGGGGCCAGGAAAAATCCTTTTTTTTCCATCTAAATCCTCCTTTTTTTTTCCTCCTTCACACTGTACAAATACCCGTCTTATTAACCTTTTGGTGTGTCCCCCCCCCCCAAAAAAAAGGCGTGTCTCTGATTTTTCAGACACAAATATAACTGTTGAAAATAGTCTGGTGTAGGCTAGAGAAACAGAAGTGTTGTTTTGCACTTCCACGGTTCAAACCTCTGTATTATCCATTTTGGGCCATTTGTATTTAAAAAAAAAAACAGTTTGAGTGTGTCGCTCACTGTTCAGCCGCAAATATCTCTATTTAAAAAAGTGTGGTATACCCCAGTAAACAATAACTGTGGTTTTGCCATCCCACGGTAAAAAATCTCTATTATTCAGCTTTTGGTAGTTTTTTCCGTAAAGAAAAACAGTAGTGTCTCCTGACTGTTATGACACAAAAATATATCTGTTGAAAATAGTCTTGTGTAGGCCCGACATCCCAGTGTGGTTTCGCAGTTCCACGGGTCAAATCGCTGTACTATCCAGTTTTGGGCCTTTGGTATCTAAAAAAAAAGCAGTTTGAGTGTGTCGCTCACTGTTCAGCCGCAAATATCTCTATTTAAAAAAGTGTGGTATACCCCAGTAAACAATAACTGTGGTGTTGCCATCCCACGGTAAAAAATCTCTATTATTCAGCTTTTGGTAGTTTTTTCCGTAAAGAAAAACAGTAGTGTGTCCTGACTGTTGTGACACAAAAATATATCTGTTGAAAATAGTCTTGTGTAGGCCCGACATCCCAGTGTGGTTTCGCAGTTCCACGGGTCAAATCGCTGTACTATCCAGTTTTGGGCCTTTGGTATCTAAAAAAAAAGCAGTTTGAGTGTGTCGCTCACTGTTCAGCCGCAAATATCTCTATTTAAAAAAGTGTGGTATACCCCAGTAAACAATAACTGTGGTTTTGCCATCCCACGGTAAAAAATCTCTATTATTCAGCTTTTGGTAGTTTTTTCCATAAAGAAAAACAGTAGTGTCTCCTGACTGTTGTGACACAAAAATATATCTGTTGAAAATAGTCTTGTGTAGGCCCGACATCCCAGTGTGGTTTCGCAGTTCCACGGGTCAAATCGCTGTACTATCCAGTTTTGGGCCTTTGGTATCTAAAAAAAAAGCAGTTTGAGTGTGTCGCTCACTGTTCAGCCGCAAATATCTCTATTTAAAAAAGTGTGGTATACCCCAGTAAACAATAACTGTGGTTTTGCCATCCCACGGTAAAAAATCTCTATTATTCAGCTTTTGGTAGTTTTTTCCGTAAAGAAAAACAGTAGTGTCTCCTGACTGTTGTGACACAAAAATATATCTGTTGAAAATAGTCTTGTGTAGGCCCGACATCCCAGTGTGGTTTCGCAGTTCCACGGGTCAAATCGCTGTACTATCCAGTTTTGGGCCTTTGGTATCTTATAAAAAAGCAGTTTGAGTGTGTCGCTTCCCTGTTCAGCCGCAAATATCTCTATTTAAAAAAGTGTGGTATACCCCAGTAAACAATAACTGTGGTTTTCCTCTTCCACGGTTCTAATCTACTCTTTACTACCCTTTTTCCATTGATAGTGCAAGTGTAAGCTATTTTACTTCATTTACAATGGACAAGGCGCGTGGCAAGGGACGTGGAAGTGGACGTTCTGGTGATGGTTCGTGCAGAGGACGGGGCCGTGGCCAAGGTGAAAATGTGCCACAACCAACAGCCACATCTTCTCGCTCCCACTTCTTGACCGAATTACTAGGGAAGCACAGAACAACACCAGTATTGAGAACTGATCAGTGCGAACAGGTTATTAATTGGATAGCAGACAATACTTCCAGTTACCTGGGCTCCACCACCTCCGGTCTGTCTTCCACACGGTCAACTCTTAGTAGCCGTGAGTCTCGACCGCATACTCCTCCTCACCCTGATGCTCCTTCCTCCCACCATGCCGAGTGTCGTCAGACAGCAAGTGATCCCACACTTGGACACTCTGAAGAGCTGTTCACTGGTCCATTTCCATATTTGGGCCCCTCGCCTGATACGCTTGAAGTGGTGGAAGAGGAGATCCCATGTTGCGATGCCCAAATATTTGAACAGCCACGGCCACAGGAAGTCGACATTGGCAATCTGTCACAAGAGGTGGACAATGACGAGACACAATTGCCAGGAAGTGAGGAGGAGGATCGTGGTGCGCAAGTGGAAGAGGAGGAGGTGGTGGATGATCTAGTAACTGACCCAACGTGGAAGGAGGACATGCAGAGTGAGGCCAGCAGCACACAGGGGGAGGGAGGCAGAGTACCCTAACAGGCAGGAAGAAGCAGTGTGGTGGCCGCAGACAGAAGGCAGGCAACCGTTCCCCGTAACACCAACACGAGGGACGTTGCCAGTACAAGCGGTAGGTCTTCCAGAGTCTGGAATTTTTTTAAAGACTCTGCTGATAACCCCAAAAAGGCCATATGTTCCACCTGCCATGCCAGCATCAGCAGGGGTGACAAAACTACTAGCCTGACCACCACCAGCATGATCAGGCACATGGCAGCAAAGCACCCGATTTTGTGGGGTGAAACCCAGGGTCCACGACCAGTGTCAGCGGGTGTCACCACTGCTTCTTCCACTGTTGTGCGTGCAATAGAACCCCCTGTTGTGTGTGCAAGGCAATCCCCTGTCCATACTGCATGTAAAGATGCCCCCTCCTCTCAGTCTTCACTTGTTATGGCAGTTTCTCAAGAAACAGCATCAACGTCCACGTCCCACCGCAGCGTTCAATTGTCCATATCCCAGACCTTTGAACGAAAGCGGAAATTCGCAGCTAACGCCCCACAGGCCACAGTCCTAAATTCGCACATTTCACGACTGCTTGCATAGGAAATGCTGCCTTTTAGGCTGGTGGAGACGGAATCCTTCCGCAATCTTATGGCGGTGGCCGTCCCTCGGTACTCGGTCCCCAGCCGACAACCAGGGGAGGAGTCCTGAGGAGATAATTTGCATATTCCCACTGCATTTTGGGGTAAGTGAAGAGTCTCCGCGAGCTCAAACAACACTGGATTTTGGCTGTTGGAGCTGAAAAGAGGACATCATTAAACTAGGGGAGGAGTCCTGAGGAGATAATTTGCGTATTCCCACTGCATTTTGGGGTAAGTGAAGAGTCTCCGCGAGCTCAAACAACACTGGATTTTGGCTGTTGGAGCTGAAAAGAGGACATCGGTAAACCAGGGGAGGAGTCCTGAGGAGATAATTTGCATATTCCCACTGCATTTTGGGGTAAGTGAAGAGTCTCCGCGAGCTCAAACAACACTGGATTTTTGCTGTTGGAGCTGAAAAGAGGACATCGGTAAAACAGGGGAGGAGTCCTGAGGAGATAATTTGCATATTCCCACTGCATTTTGGGGTAAGTGAAGAGTCTCCGCGAGCTCAAACAACACTGGATTTTGGCTGTTGGAGCTGAAAAGAGGACATCGGTAAACCGCGCGCCAGCATTTTGAAGCTTTTTTTTGAAGCTTTTTTCACTGTTTTCAGAACATTAACAGTAAGAACATGGAAGAGTCCAGGAGCCATTTGGTGAGCTGCATATCCTGCTACATGTTCACAGACTTGCCAGTGGAAAAGCCAAACTTCACATGCCAGAAATGCAAGCTTGTGTCCCTGTTGGAGGAAAAGTTGCGAAATCTAGAAGAGAGGTTAACTACCTTGAAAATCATTAAGGAAGGTGAAGAGTTCTTAGACAGAGCAGAATTATCTCTTCATGATTCAGAAAGAGAAGAAATTCGAACTGCACCTGACGAAACAGAGGAATGGAAGCATGTGACCCACAGAAGCAGGAGGATCGAGAGGCAGTCAGCACCCATACTGCTCAGGAACCAGTACCAGGCTCTCACGCAGGAGAACCATGAAGAAATACAGCAAGATAAGACTTTGCCAGCAATGAATAACCTTGTAAGCCCTCAGAATCCTCCTGGATGGAGAAAGAAGAATGTTGTGAAGAAAAAACGGAGAGTGGTGGTCATGGGGGATTCCCTGTTAAGAGGAACAGAGGCCGCTATCTGCAGACCAGACATAACCTCAAGAGAAATGTGCTGTCTTCCAGGAGCAAAAATTAAAGATGTGTCTGACAGGATATCAAGACTCTTCAGACCTACAGATCACTACCCATTCCTGCTAATACATGTGGGGACAAATGACACCGCAAGAAAGGACCTGGAAACCATCTGCAGTGACTTTGAAGACTTAGGCAAGAAAGTGAAAGAATTGGGAGCGCAGGTGGTCTTCTCATCCATCCTCCCAGTGGATGGCCATGGAACAATGAGGTGGAATAAGATTCTACAGGTGAACAACTGACTACGTCGATGGAGCCGTCAACAAGGATTTGGATTTCTGGATCACGGAATGAATTACCTATACGATGGACTACTTGCTAGAGATGGGGTGCACCTTACGAAGACTGGAAAACATGTATTTGGAAGTCGCCTTGCTACACTCATCAGGAGAGCTTTAAACTAGAACAATGTGGGAAGGGAAGCAAAAGGCCAGAAAAAGCCATACAGCTGACAAATACTATTGAGATCTCTGCTACTGGAAGTGGAAAGGAAGAACAAAGACAAAACAATTTAAATAATAAAAATATGGGAGGAAGAGAAACCAATCACAAACATGGGCAACAAACAAGGAGAATTGGAACTACTAATGCAGGAAAAGAAATATGATGTCATTGGAATCACTGAAACTTGGTGGGACGATACACATGATTGGAATAAAAGGCTAAAAGGATACAACTTATTTGCAAGAAACAGACTTGATAAACGAGGAGGAGGTGTCGCATTGTATGTTAGAAAAGCGTATATCTGCACAGAGATTGAAGCTTCAGAGACTGGGAGTTCTGTGGAAACTGTTTGGGTAAGAATACAAGGAGAGAACAACGGAAAGGACACCATTGTAGGCATTTACTACAGGCCACCTGGGCAAGCTGAAGATATGGATGAACTCTTTATGTATCAAATGACCAAGTTCTCCAAAAAATATGACGTAGTGGTCATGGGAGATTTCAACTATCCAGACATTTGTTGGGAATCTCTCTCAAGTAAAACTAACAGGTCAAGCAAATTCTTATCCTCTCTTGCTGACAACTTTATCTTCCAAAAGGTAGGGGAGAAAACAAGGGGATCTGCTACTTTGGATCTAATCCTTATAAACAGGGAGGAAATGGTTGAGGAGGTAAAGGTGGCTGGGACCCTAGGAGGCAGCGATCATGCTATTATAGAATTTTGGATAACTAGAGGAGGAAGACATGTGAAGACTCAAACTTCAAGGTTAGATTTTAGAAAGGCAGATTTTAAGAGACTCAGAAAGAGAAAAGGAGGGATCCAATGGCTGGATGTCCTTAAGGACAAAAATGTCCAGGAAGGATGGGAAATTTTTAAAAATGAGATTCTCAAAGCACAATCGTTAACAATCCCGAAAAGTAGGAAGAATGGGAAGCATTTAAGGAAACCAGGATGGATGAACACAGAACTTAAACACATGCTAAAAAGAAAGAAAGAAATGTTTATTAAATGGAAAGAGGGAGGAATATCTAAAGAAGATTATAATGCAGTCTGCAGATCCTGTAGGGCACGTATCAAGTTAGCTAAAGCTGACAATGAATTAAGGCTTGCAAGAGATGTCAAAAGCAATAAAAAAGGATTTTGGGGGTATGTCAAAAGTAAAAGAAAAGTCAAAGATGCTATAGGATTTTTACAGGATGAAAATGGAGAAATGGTAAGAGAGGATGTTGAGAAGGCCGAACTTTTTAATTCCTATTTTGCATCTGTTTTCTCTCAGAAAGAAAATGTAACATCAACTGATCTTCACTGTCCTTTTAAAGGAATAGAGGAATCCAAGTTATCTGTAAACAGAAAGATTGTGAGGGAATATTTAGCTAACATAAATGAGTTCAAGTCTCCAGGTCCAGATGAATTACACCCCAGAGTACTAAAGGAGATCGTAGAAGAAATTTTAGAACCACTCTCCATAATCTTTGAAAATTCTTGGAGAACAGGAGAAGTCCCAGAAGACTGGAGAAGAGCAAATGTTGTTCCTATCTTCAAAAAGGGGAAGAAGGTGGACCCAGGGAACTATAGGCCAGTGAGTCTGACTTCTATACCAGGAAAGATATTTGAACAAATTATTAAACAACATGTATGTAAGTACATGGATAAGAATGAAGTGATTAACCAGAGTCAGCATGGGTTTGTAACTAACAAGTCATGTCAGACTAACTTAATTTCCTTCTATGACAGAATCACTGACTGGGTGGATCAGAGAAATGCTGTAGATATTGTATATCTTGACTTCAGCAAAGCATTTGACAAAGTATCTCACACCATCCTTATTGAAAAAATGACCAAGTATGGAATGGACAAGGCAACTGTTAGGTGGGTTCATAACTGGCTTAGTGATCGGACTCAAAGGGTGGTTGTAAATGGCTTCACATCCAGCTGGATGAATGTCTCAAGTGGGGTACCACAGGGCTCCGTCCTGGGACCTGTATTGTTCAACATCTTTATCAATGATTTAGATGAAGGAATTGAGGGTAAACTGATTAAATTTGCTGATGACACAAAGCTAGGAGGAATAGCTAATACTAGAGAAGAGAGAGAGAGGATTCAAAAAGACCTAAATAAACTGGAGCAGTGGGCAGCAACCAACAGAATGGTTTTTAACAGGGAAAAATGCAAAGTACTACATCTGGGCAATAAAAATGAAAAAAGCATATACAGAATGGGAGGAATAGAGCTAAGCAACAGTACATGTGAAAAAGACTTAGGTATACTAATAGATCATAGACTGAACATGAGTCAACAGTGTGATGCAGCAGCAAAAAAGGCAAATACAATTCTGGGATGTATTAACAGAAGCATACAGTCTAGATCACGTGAAGTCATTATCGGTCTTTACTCCTCTTTGGTCAGACCTCATCTGGAATACTGTGTACAGTTTTGGGCACCACATTTTAAAAAAGACATAGACAAACTGGAGCAAGTTCAGAGAAGAGCGACCAGAATGGTGACTGGTCTGCAAACCATGTCCTATGAGGAACGGTTGCAGGATTTGGGAATGTTTAGCTTGCAAAAAAGAAGACTGAGAGGAGACTTAATAGCTGTCTACAAATATGTCAAGGGCTGTCACATTGTAGAAGGATCATCTTTATTCTCATTTGCACAAGGAAAGACTAGAAGCAATGGGATGAAACTGAATGGGAGGAGACACAGATTAGATATTAGAAAAAACTTTTTGACAGTTAGGGTGATTAATGAGTGGAACAGGCTGCCACGAGAGGTGGTGAGTTCCCCTTCAATGGACGTCTTCAAACAGAGGCTGGACAGACATCTGTCTGAGATGATTTAGTGAATCCTGCTTTGAGCAGGGGGTTGGACCAGATGACCCAGGAGGTCCCTTCCAACTCTACCATTCTATGATTCTATTTTGCCCGGTGTGCCATCCCCGCACTACACAAGCACGTGTCCCAAAGCATCTGCCGTGCCCTCAGCAACGCAGTTACTGGGAGAGTCCACCTGACAACGGACACGTGGACAAGTGCTTGTGGCCAGGGACGGTACATCTCTCTGACGGCACACTGGGTAAACATAGTGGAAGCCGGGACCCAGTCGGACCTTGGGACGGAACACATCCTCCCCGCACCGAGGATTGCGGGCCCTATGTCAGTCAGAGTTGCCCCCACAGTGTACAGCTCCTGCGCATCCTCCTCCTCCTCCTTCTCCTCATGTTCAGCCTCCATCTCAGATATCACCACATCAGTTACAAGCTGGAAGCATTGCAGTACTGCCTCCGCCAAGCAGCAACAGGCTGTGCTGAAACTCATAAGCTTAGGTGATAAACCTCACACTGCTTGTGAGTCGTGGGCAGCTGTGAAAGAGCAGGCAGATCTGTGACTGAGACCGCTGAACCTACATCCCGGCATGGTCGTATGTGACAATGGCCGTAACCTGGTGGCAGCTCTGAGGCGAGGTGAGATCACACACGTACCATGCCTGGCTCATGTGTTTAACCTCGTGGTTCAGCGGTTTCTTAAATCGTACCCCGAGTTGCCAGATCTGCTCGTGAAAGTACGCCACCTGTCAGCTCATTTTCGCAAATCGGCTACAGCTTCGGCCGCCCTTGCTGTGTTGCAGCAGCGTTTGCAGCTTCCGGCACACCGACTGGTGTGTGATGTCCCCACACGTTGGAACTCTACCCTCCACATGTTGCAAAGGATTTGTGAGCAGAAGAGAGCAGTTGTGGAGTACCAGCTGCAACAAGGCCGTCGATATTCAGGTCAGACTCCACACATAAGACCTCAGGAGTGGACCTGGATGTCTGACATATGTACCATCCTGACAAACTTTGAGGAGGCCACCAAGATGGTGAGTGGTGATGATGCCATCATTAGTGTCAGCATCCCACTTGTCTGTCTTTTGCAACGCTCTCTGCAGAGAATTAAAGAGGAGGCATTGCAGCCAGAGTATGATGAGATGGATCAAGAAGCCGTAGCGGGCGATTACACACAGCCCAGCCTCATCTCATCCCAACGTGCATTGGGGGACAATGAGGGAGAGGAGGAGGAGGAAGAACAGGAGCTGCTATCATGCGTTGTAGACGGTAGTACCTGTACAAGTGTCATACCGTCGGTTCAGCGTGGGTGGCCTGAGGACAGGGGGGAGGAGGAAGAGGAGGAGGAGGAGGAGAAGAGCATGGTCAGTCGTCATCTTGGTGAGGACACGGAAATCTTGCCCGTTACCAGTCTGGCACGCATGGCTGACTTTATGTTACGCTGCCTTAACCGTGACCCTCGCGTTGTCAAAATGTTGGGTGACAGTCATTACTGGTTGGTGTCACTTGTAGACCCCCGCTACAAGGAGAACTTTCACTCTCTTATTCCTGAGGTGGAGAGGTCTACAAAAATGGGGCAATACCAGAAGGCCCTTGCTGCAGAACTCTTAAAAAAATTCCCATCTGAACACGCTAGCGGCAGAGGTCACAGTTCGTTGCCCAACCAAGGCGTACAGGCGAGAGAGATGCAACTCCAATCCAGCAGAGGCAGGGGAACACTGTCAACGTTCTGGGACAGTTTTCTGACACCCGCCCAGCTTACAGGCCCTGAGGCGCGGGGTACTCTCACAAGGAGTGGAAAGTTTCAAAAGATGGTGAGGGAGTACCTTGCCGATCGTACCAGCGTCCTCCGTGATTCATCTGTGCCTTTTAATTATTGGGTATCCAAGCTGGACACTTGGAATGAACTCGCTCTGTACGCCTTGGAGGTCCTGGCCTGCCCTGCCGCTAGCGTGTTATCGGAGCGTGTTTTTAGTGCCACTGGGGGAATTATAACTGATAAGCGCACTCGCCTGTCAACTGACAATGCTGACAAGCTGACCCTTATCAAAATCAACAAGGGCTGGATTGGGCCAGACTTCTTATCACCACCAAATGACAGCAGAGTAACATAAAGTCAAATCCACTGTGTTATTTCGGGAGGTGTATTCACATGCACCGCTTCACACCCACACATGGGTATACGTTTCCTCATTTCGGCTGTTTAATCTTCTTCTCCTTATCCTCAGCCTCCACCACCACTATGCCACCAGGGTGCCAGCATTGCAAGTTCCTCCGTCCTTATTTTTGGCAGCTTTTGCTTGCAAGGCATAAGCAAATACTATAGGACACCCACTCCCCAATAATGGGACTTATGTTTGTAATATGCTGTACTGCATGGCTCTTGTAAGGGGCATTGCAAGTTGCTCCGTCCTAATTTTTGGCAGCTTTTGCTGGGAAAGCATAAGCAAATACCATGGGACACCCACTACCCAATAATGGGACTTATGTTTGTAATATGCTGTACTGCATGGCTCTTGTAAGGGGCATTGCAAGTTGCTCCGTCCTAATTTTTGGCAGCTTTTGCTTGGAAAGCATAAGCAAATACCATGGGACACCCACTCCCCAATAATGGGACTTATGTTTGTAATATGCTGTACTGCATGGCTCTTGTAAGTAGTGTTGAGCCACCCCCGTAGTGTTCGAGTTCGGTTCCGTTCGTCGAACACCCGTTTGTTCGCCGAACTGTTCGTCGAACTGTTCGTCGAACACCTTCGAACACCGTTAAAACCAATTGCAGGCAAACAAAAACACATAGAAACACATAGAAAACACCTTCAAAGGTGTCCAAAAGCTGACAAATTGCTCAGAAGACACAACTAACACATGGAAAAGTGACAAGTACATATAGTCATGAGAAAAGAAAAGAGGTGGAGGAGTAAAAGGAGGGGGAGACACAGATATAGGCATGTCATGCCCTTCTAAAATCCAAAAAGTGAGAAGCCGACACGTTCAGTCCGCTCCTGCCCGTGCCACCTCCGTGTCGCCGGGTTTGTGCCAGAGCCGCGGTGAACCCTGACGGCCAGCCCCCCTCTCCCAATACTGGTGCCTGTCCGCTGGTGGGTCGAGCGAGCCCCCCTGTGGTGGAGGCAGCTCTAAGCTTTTTAATTTAAATTGTCTCTCTAATTTGAATGAATACACTTTAAATCCATTTACAAGGATCTATTGGAGGGCAAGTCTCATGCCAGCAGCCGCGTAATTCCAGCTCCAGTAGCATCCACTAAAGCTGCTGCAGTTAAAAAGCTTTTATAAGGATCGAGCTCGGCTGTCCACTGCAAGGCATCCTACTGCCAGTCCCAGCCCCTATGCCTTGGGGTGCCTCCTGATTAGTGTTGAGCCACCCCCGTAGTGTTCGAGTTCGGTTCGGTTCGTCGAACACCCGTGTGTTCGCCGAACTGTTCGTCGAACTGTTCGTCGAACACCTTCGAACACCGTTAAAACCAATGGCAGGCAAACAAAAACACATAGAAACACATAGAAAACACCTTCAAAGGTGTCCAAAAGCTGACAAACTGCTCAGAAGACATAACTAACACATGGAAAAGTGACAAGTACATATAGTCATGCGAAAATAAAAGAGGTGGAGGAGTAAAAGGAGGGGGAGACACAGATATAGGCATGTCATGCCCTTCTATAATCCAAAAAGTGAGAAGCCGACACGGCCAGTCCGCTCCTGCCCGTGCCACCTCCGTGTCGCCGGGTTTGTGCCAGAGCCGCGGTGAACCCTGACGGCCAGCCCCCCTCTCCCAATACTGGTGCCTGTCCGCTGGTGGGTCGAGCGAGCCCCCCTGTGGTGGAGGCAGCTCTAAGCTTTTTAATTTAAATTGTCTCTCTAATTTGAATGAATACACTTTAAATCCATTTACAAGGATCTATTGGAGGGCAAGTCTCATGCCAGCAGCCGCGGTAATTCCAGCTCCAGTAGCGTCCACTAAAGCTGCTGCAGTTAAAAAGCTTTTATAAGGATCGAGCTCGGCTGTCCACCGCAAGGCATCCTACTGCCAGTCCCAGCCTCTATGCCTTGGGGTGCCTCCTGATGCTCTTCACTAAGTATCCCATGGTCCCGAAGCATTTCCTTTGAAAAAATTAAGTGTCTAAACTACAGGTGGTGCAGCTTGCTTAACAGCTGGGATAATCCGCTCACTAGCAGACACTGCTACTAGGCACAAAGTATTTCCTGGGCTAGATGCAGTTAAAAATTTGTAATTAGATACTCTCGTTGGATGCTGAGAAAGCATTCCATAGAGTCTCCTGGCACGCCATATATGATTCTCTTAAAAAGCTTGGGGTAGGGGTCTAGGGGACCCTTTTATAGCCAAAATCACGGCCCTGTATCGCAATACGTCACCTAGGCTGAAGATAAATGGAACTGTAGCACCCTGAGGGCTCGGTTGCTACAGACGTATTGCACCTCACCCAGAGGTGTGATATCTCACTCTCAGGTAAGGATGGAGTGTGGATCAGGACCCGACACCTGCATGCATTACACCACATTGCCGTGGGGCAGGGCGACCAATATGCCCCTGAGATGGGCACGACAGTCCCTGTCCCTGGCTGGAGTGGGGGAAGGGAACACTGAGGAAGGGGAACCCTGTAGTGCAGGAGCAGGGAGGAAGCAGTTCCTGGGTGCATTGAGAAGGGAGTATAAAAGGTGGGCACCATCTTAGTTCAGTGCAGAGAAGTCTGAGCAGAAGTGGCAGGGAGCAGGGGCTCTGCATGAGCTCTGCTCCGGAGGCGGGCCTAGTAACAGAGGCCCAGGCCTGGAAGAGGGAGAAGGAAGGAAGAGGAGCGGAGAAGGCTCCAGGAACGAGGAATGAAGGGATCCCAGGGGTGCGGACGGGCGAGTCGCCACCGCACGCCCGAATCCACCTGCGTGGAGGGGTCAGGCCAAAGGGGGAGACCGGTCCCCGAACTAGTGGAGGCAGGAAACGACCCCCAGCTAGAAACCGGAGGCTCTGACATTTTATGTGGCGCAGCCCCTCGCTACACCCGCTAGGAAGGCACCACATAGGGTCAGGGAAACTGGCGCCAAGTTTACCAAGAGGAGGCCCGAGGCAGCCGGACAGAAGTGTTGGTAAGAAAGGCCAGACAAAGGACACACAAAGGGGGTCCTGTGAAGTGCTCCAAAGTTATCTGGGAGTTGTCTGAGCCCCTCACCTGGTGAGCACAGTACGACGTGGGCAGCCGTTACCTGCAGACGTGGTCTGGATAATAAGAACTGTGAGTAAAGGCCCTGAACTGCATCACTGACTCCGTGTCGTTACTGCTGCTGCCCTGCACCATCACCCCCATCCTCCGCATACACTGCCCTGAGGCTATAGTCCTCCCGTGGGGAGTTATGCTACGCTCTGCTGCACCCACAACACCAGCCTCAGTGGTCTGCCCTGTAGCGGCGGTTCACTCTGACCGCAATCCACGGGTGGCGTAGTCGGACATTTAAACATAAAAACCACATAAATAGTTCCGCCACTGGTTTGACCGCCCTGAGCCACGGAACTGGGTTGCCGCCACGAAGACTACAACCACCAGCATCCACCAAAAAGGGTCCGGCTCCGGGTGTCCCAAGGCCCAGGGGGTGCGTCAGAACATTTTCATCACCTTTCACAATCACCAATGGGACAAGGCAGTGATGTCCTCTGTCCCCTCTCTTATACATCCTAGTGACGGAGCACCTGCTCTCATCAATTCGCCATAACCCCAATATTAGGTGGATTGAGGTGGGAGGCACCGAGTACAAGTGCTCTCTATTTGCTGATGATGTCCTAGTATATATCACTCAATCACATATATCCATCCATGCTGTTATGGCTGAAATAGATCACTTTGTTACATGGTCAAATTTTAAAATCAATGCAGCGAAGTCTGAGGCCCTCGATGTCTCCCTCCCCAAATCCATATAGGATTCCATCCAGTCCAACTTTCCCTTTGCCTGGCCCTCACAGGGTATCAAATACTTAGGAATTCCTATTCATAGAGACCTCTCCCATCTATGTTATCTTAATTTTGGGCCCTTTATTGAACAACTCCATACAGACCACGGTTGGCAAGTTAGAACTGTAAGATTCACTACGTGAACCACTGGTGTTTTGTGGAAAAGCACATGTACACTGCGTTCCAAATTATTATACAAAAAGTGTTTAGGAGTGATAAGGGAAGAATTTGTTTGTTTGTCAGTTAAACTCATTGATGGTGATGTGTGTCAGGGCTCTTTAAGTTGACGCGCCCCCTGGGACATATTCCTTTTTGAGGGGAATACCCGGCACCGGATCAGATGGGGGGGGTTTGTAGTCTCCGAGCGGCTGTGACCCGGCCCGTGCCCAGGGCGTCAAGCTCAGTGTTATGTGGCAGTCCTACAGATGTTATTAAGAGTTCTTTTGTGTCGACTACGCCACCCGTTGTGATGCGGTCACTGTGGCCGCCGCTGCAGCAGGGTCCGCTGAGGCTGATGGTGGGTGCGCAGCTTGGTGAGATAACCCCCAACGGGAGGGGTATAGCCTCAGGGGGGACAGGTGCAGAGGATGGGGGTTGTGGTGGTGCAGTGCAGACGGCAATGAAGACAGAGTCGGGTTGTGCAGTTAAGGGTGTTTACTTACTGCAGATGTTGTACTGGTCACTCCAGCTTCGAGTGACCACCCGAGCCGTGCTGCGTCCACCAGGTCCTGGATCCAGCCAACCCCCAAACAAGTCCGGAGCGTGGCCCTGAGCTCTCCTTCTGTCCCGTTCCCTGGCCGTCCCCACCAGTGATCCACCTAGGTCCAGCTCCCTCGGGCCTTCTGTTGGGACACCCTTGGCCTTGGGTTCCCTGACCCTTCATGTGGTGTGCCTTCGGGGTGGATGTGATGGGTGACCGTGGCAAACGCTGCCCACGGTCTCCGGTCTCTGGCTGGGGTGTGTTTTGCCCCCCCACCAGCTTGGGTTCCGGTACCCTGTGCCGACTCTTCACCCGGGGATTTAAGTTGGGATCTTGGAGTCCTTTTCTGCTGTTTCCCCCTCTGGGTCTCTCTCTCTCTTCTCCTCTCTCACTCTGGGTCTTTCTCTTCTCCTCTTCCTCTGCTTGCTGACTTGTTCTCTGCATCTGACCCTGTTCTTAGTTGGTGCCCACCTTATATACACCCTCTATGTGTGAGCTCAGGTGACCAGCACCCAATGAGCTCCTATCTTTACCCAGGCTGCTCCCCCTATCTGCCCCTACACTACTTGGGATGTACCACCCCCCTCCCACTCCAGCCAGGAACAGACTCGGTCGTACCTGCACATTTCTAAGTGGGAGTACCGTCGGTCTGCTCCTCGGAAATGGGATGTGTGTAGTGCATGCAGCCTACCGAGCTCAGTTCCACACTCCATCCTTACCCGGGAGTGGAATATCACACCTCTGGGTTGAGGTGCAATACCCCTGTAGCAGCCGAATCCTCAGGGTGCTACATTCCCCTCTGGTAAATCACAGCACGTCCTCGGGCTGCAAGACATAAATAACACCAAAACATACAAATTTTTGCATAAACATATAAAACATATAAAAACATTATATATATATAAAACATTCTCGTCGCCTCTGGCTCCTCCTCCGGTCACTGTGCAACGTGTGACCGGGTAAAGTGCGACAGTCTCTCTAGAAAACTGGTTTTCCTATAAAACCAGTAGGGGGCGCTTTAGGAAGCGCAACTATATACAGGGAAAGTTGGCCGCTCTCAGTCCTCGGCCAGGTAAAGGGAAGGGAATGGCTGCTCACAGTCCTCAGCCTGGTATGGATTACGGAATAACGGGTAAAAGTTCACTCATGCTGGTCCCAACGGGGACTATATATATGTAGCAACAGTTTCTTTAGTACCCGGTCGGGTAACTATTTACATCTCCTGCTCTGCCGCACTCAACGGCGTCTTCCTCCTGCTCTTTGCTTATAGCTGGTTGTAACTTCAGACCCGTCCGGGTCCTCTTGCTCCTCCTCCTCGCACCGCAACTCCTCCTCCGTCAGGCGGTGTACATGGAGGGCATAAGGTCCTTTGGCACACTTGTGCCGGGTAAAGGTGACCTCGTCTCCGATGTAGAGGTCACGACCTCTGTGCCCCTCCGGCAGATGGGACTCCACGTCTCTGCGCGTGACAAAGACGTCGCCGGGGGTGTTGTTGTCTCGGATGAAGCCCCACCCATGCTGCTGGTTGAACTTGATCACTGTCCCGATGGTGCGGGGACAATGCGCTGCATGGGGGTCCCTCCTGGTCCGGCTCTTCTGCTCGGCGCTCCTTATTTGGGCCTGTTGTTCCCGGACCCGCCTCTCTCTCCGCTCCCTCGCAAACTCTTCGAGCTGCTGTCGGCAACACTCAGCGCGCTCTGGTGCAGCTGCCCTAGTTTCCTGAGTGAACCCCATTAGATCTTCTCCGGTGGGGTCCCACTCAAACTGTGCTTCCGCTAGCGGGGGCGAGATCCGTGCCACGGGCTTCGGAGCCGGAATCAGGGGCTCACACAAGGGCCCTAGTCTCTGCTGCCGTTCCAGCTCATGGAATTCTTCGGGCCAGATGAAGGGCCGCCCGTCCGGCCATGTGAGCTGGCTGAACAAGTCCTCCCCCAGGTGTGGCACCCTTGGTTTTACGGGTGCGGGCGCGGTGGTGGTGGCGCCCTGGTTGCCCAGGCCTTGCGGCCAGGCCTGGGGCACCTGGAAGGTGAAGGGCACCGTTAGGACGGCGGCGCCCTGGGCTACCTGGCCTTGCGGCCAGGCCGGAGGCTCCGCGGAGGTAGGGGGCGCTGTTGGTGATGCGGCGCCCGGGGGTACTAGGCCTTGCGACCAGGCTGGTGGTATTTCCTGCTTTGTCACGCTCCGGGTCGAGGCGCGTGACGTCACAGGGGTCGCTGCGGCGGCTTCCGGTCGGGGCCTAGTCCATAGCGGTGACATGGCGGCTACGGGCACAGCAGGGGGACTTTCGGGCTCTGCGACGGGGAGCTGGGGCAGGTGGGCGGTTTCCCGGCTTGGGGTATAGGCGTCCCCTTTACCTGCCTCCATGCGTTCGGCTCCCTTCTCGGCGTCGTCTCCGGCCTTTGGTCCTCCCGCGCCATCCTCAGAGGCGGTCTGTTTCCTCTTCCAGGGTAGCGTGCTCCGTTGGCTGGTCTCAGCTTGCTGGGCCATCTCCCGGCTCCATTCCGCCAATGCCTCTCGCTGTACCCGGGCCATCCTCCGTGCGAGGCCCTCCAGAGCGGTCTGTGCACACTCCCGGTCTCGGGGGAGCTGTGCAAGGACCTCCACTAGGCCTAGTGGGGTCGTGGTGTCTAGCAGGCTCCTGACCAACGGGTCGGTGCTGCTCTGCTCTTCTTCCAGCAGGCTCCTGGCCAGCGGGCCGGTGCTGCTCTGCTCTCCTTCCTCGGTCTCTAGCAGACTCCTGGCCAGCGGGCCGGTGCTGTTCTGCTTTCTCTCCATATCCGGGTAAGCTCCTCCGCTACTCCTCGTTAGACTTCTTGCCTCCGGGTGCGCTCGCTCCAGACTGCTCCAGGCGGCACCCATCTTCGTTCTTTTCTTTCGTCTCCTCCCACTTAGAGGGCGGTCCCGGGGCAACTCGGTGACTGTCAGCTCCAGGGGCAGTTCTTTCACGCTGACAGACACCTCCAGCATCACAGTCTCTGTTGGTGGGGGCGGTTTCCACTTTTGGCGCCATTTTCTGTCCTGGCCCACGATGGGAGGCGGCCTCCTGCCCTCCTTTGGCACGCCCATAATGGCGTCCGCTGCTCTTCCAAGGCGGGAAATCTTCGGATTTGGCGGGAAGCGTCGCCCAGTGGCGGGAAACTCTGCAGATGGCGGGAACAAGCTGGAAATGGCGGACAATCGGCGGGAAACGACCTGTGATGGGGTCCGATGGCGTGGACCCTCCGGAACCGGCGGGAGACTTCTTTCTGAGGTAAACTTGCACTTTTCTTCAGGCACGCAGTACCCGGTTGTTGTGGGCACGTAATCCTGCCGACTACGCCAAAGTTGACGCGCCCCCTGGGACATATTCCTTTTTGAGGGGAATACCCGGCACCGGATCAGATGGGGGGGGTTTGTAGTCTCCGAGCGGCTGTGACCCAGCCCGTGCCCAGGGCGTCAAGCTCAGTGTTATGTGGCAGTCCTACAGATGTTATTAAGAGTTCTTTTGTGTCGACTACGCCACCCATTGTGATGCGGTCACTGTGGCCGCCGCTGCAGCAGGGTCCGCTGAGGCTGATGGTGGGTGCGCAGCTTGGTGAGATAACCCCCAACGGGAGGGGTATAGCCTCAGGGGGGACAGGTGCAGAGGATGGGGGTTGTGGTGGTGCAGTGCAGACGGCAATGAAGACAGAGTCGGGTTGTGCAGTTAAGGGTGTTTACTTACTGCAGATGTTGTACTGGTCACTCCAGCTTCGAGTGACCACCCGAGCCGTGCTGCGTCCACCAGGTCCTGGATCCAGCCAACCCCCAAACAAGTCCGGAGCGTGGCCCTGAGCTCTCCTTCTGTCCCGTTCCCTGGCCGTCCCCACCAGTGATCCACCTAGGTCCAGCTCCCTCGGGCCTTCTGTTGGGACACCCTTGGCCTTGGGTTCCCTGACCCTTCATGTGGTGTGCCTTCGGGGTGGATGTGATGGGTGACCGTGGCAAACGCTGCCCACGATCTCCGGTCTCTGGCTGGGGTGTGTTTTGCCCCCCCACCAGCTTGGGTTCCGGTACCCTGTGCCGACTCTTCACCCGGGGATTTAAGTTGGGATCTTGGAGTCCTTTTCTGCTGTTTCCCCCTCTGGGTCTCTCTCTCTCTTCTCCTCTCTCACTCTGGGTCTTTCTCTTCTCCTCTTCCTCTGCTTGCTGACTTGTTCTCTGCATCTGACCCTGTTCTTAGTTGGTGCCCACCTTATATACACCCTCTATGTGTGAGCTCAGGTGACCAGCACCCAATGAGCTCCTATCTTTACCCAGGCTGCTCCCCCTATCTGCCCCTACACTACTTGGGATGTACCACCCCCCTCCCACTCCAGCCAGGAACAGACTCGGTCGTACCTGCACATTTCTAAGTGGGAGTACCGTCGGTCTGCTCCTCGGAAATGGGATGTGTGTAGTGCATGCAGCCTACCGAGCTCAGTTCCACACTCCATCCTTACCCGGGAGTGGAATATCACACCTCTGGGTTGAGGTGCAATACCCCTGTAGCAGCCGAATCCTCAGGGTGCTACAATATCACTGTAAGCAATTGCAGACACCTGTGCTAATTAGTTTGGCAGGTGTGTCCAATGAAAGGCAAGACTACTTAAGAAGGCTCTCTCACATTATTAAGCAGCCTACATTTTCTGCCAAAATGGGAAAGAAAAAGGATGTGTCGGCTGCTGAGAAGCAACAAATTGTGGAGTGTTTAGGTCAAGGCATGACTACAATCAACATTGTGCGATGATCAGGATGAAGTGTCTTGGCAATCAAGAAGTATGTAGCTGATTCACAGTACACACGTGTGCGTGCTGATAAGGGCAAATTGAGGACTCTTTCCTACAGGCAATTATGTCAGGTTGAAAGAGCAGCGGCAAAAAACCTTGTCATAGCAGCAGACAAGTTTTTGAAGCTGCTTGTGCCTCCAACGTCCCCCGAACAACAAGATGCAGGGTCCTTCAGAGGTTTGCAGCTGTGCATGCGCCATCCTGTCGACCTCCTCTATCCACTTCACACAAGCAGAAACGGCTCCAGTGGGCCAAACATTACATGAAGACTGATTTCAAAACTGTTTTGTTCACGGATGAGTGCCGTGCAGCGCTCGATGGTCCAGATGGATGGAGTGGAGGATGGCTGGTTGATGGACACCCCACGCAAACACGGCTACAGCGCCAACAAGGAGGAGGTGGAGTAATGTTTTGGGCTGGAATCATGGGGAGAGAGATTGTCGGCCCCTTTAGGATCCCTGAACGCGCTAAAGATGAACTCCATAATGTATGTGGATTTTCTCAAACAGCACTTCCTGCCATGGTTCAAGAAGAAGAACCGTGTATTTCACAGCAAGATCATTTTTCTGCATGATAATGCACCATCTCATGCTGCACATAAAACATCTGCATCTCTGGCTGATATGGGCATAAAAGGGGACAAACTTATGGTGTGACCCCCATGCTCCCCTGACCTCTACCCCATTCAGAACCTTTGGAGCATCATTAAAAGGAGTGTCTATGATGGCGGGAGGCAGTTCACATCTAAGCAACAGCTCTGGGAGGGTATTCTGTCCTCATGCAAAACAATTGAAGCAGAAACCATCCAAAACCTGACAAATTCAATGGACGAGAGAGTTCAGAAGCTCCTTTCGAACAAGGGGTCCTATGTGAAAATGTAACATCACCTAGAATAAAGTTTTGAGTTGAAAACTGTTTGATTTCAGTTTCTAATAACCTGCTAATGCTTATAATTTCAAAAATGACCATTTGTTTGGTCTTTATTAAAATGAAAAGGTTGATCGAAAAGTTTGGGGGATCTAAGAGTGTGGCAACCCAGTAGTCATGATTACTTCGAATTCTGACAATATGAGGGTCATGTTGCAGGTAGTGCAGCAAGAAGGCACTTATGTGTCTTGCGCATCTCGGAGCCCCAAAATTATTTTCCGGGCTAGATGCAGCTAAAAATTATTTTTAATTTTAAATCTGGTGGAGCTTATTATAGATGGCCTAATAGGATCAGTGCTGCACACTGCTACAAAGCCCAAATTATTTTCCAATCAAGATACAGATAAACATGATTAGTAATTTGAAAGCTTAAAACGTTTGGTAGGGTGATTTTAACCAATCATCAAGCTTTTACTCTCCCCAGGATGACACAGGGGTAGAAAAGTCGTTTCGGATCCATGATTTGTTCATCTTTATGAACGTGAGTCTGTCTACATTATCAGTGGAGAGCCGCGTGCGCTTATCTGTCAGCACACCACCAGCAGCGCTGAACACACGTTCAGACAGAACGCTGGCTGCGGGGCATGACAAGATCTCCAAGGCGTAAGTGGCTAGCTCCGGCCATTTATCCAGATTGGAAGCCCAAAAAGAGCAAGGGTCCAGTGACACAGTCGTGGCTTCAATGTTTACTTGGAGATACTCCTGTACCATCGTCTCTAGGCGTTAACTATGTGTCAGACTTCTTGTCTCCTGTGGCCTTGCAAAGGATGGGCTAAAAAAGTGGTGAAATGATTCCGCAAAATTGATGTTACCAGCAGATACTGTGGTTCTGTTACGGTTTGAGTGCTGAACACTTGACGGTCCCACGGTTGGCAAGTTGGAACTGTGAGATTCACTACGTGCACCACTGGTATTTTGTGGAAAAGTACATGTAAGATTCTGCAACAGTCTCTGCTGATACTCCTGCATGCGTGCATCCCTTTCTATGGCAGGAATAATTTCTGCAAATTTACTTTTGTACCGGGGATCTAACAGTGTGGCAACCCAGTAGTCAGGATTATTTCTAATTCTCACAATTCGAGGGTCATGTTGCAGGTAGTGCAGCAAGAAGGCACTCATGTGTGTTGCGCATCCAGGAGCACCAAGTCCCTGTTGTGTTGGTGGCGAGGTAACAATCATGCTTCCTTCCTCTGTCCTCTCCCCCCAACCTCGCACAACAGAAATGTGATCAAGGTCTCCCTCATCTGATGAGTCTTCCATCAGTTCGTCCTCCACTTCTTCCTGGGCTCCTGCACCTTCCTCACTAGTTTGGCTGCTACCATGCGCCCTGGTAAAACCATCTCCCCCACCCTCACATGCCTGCCGCCTTGGTGCTGCCGACCGTCTGGACCTTGCAGATGTTAGCCCTTTCGCATACAACTCCTCCTCCTCTACTTCCTCCACCTCCTCTTGTGCCACCACCTGACTCCGAATTCTGTTTAACATGTGCTCCAGCATGTAAATCACCGGAATAGTCATGCTGATAATGGCATCGTCAGCACTAAACATCTTCGTCGCCATTTCAAAACTGTGCAGAAGGGTGCATAGGTCCCTGATCTGAGACCACTCCTCCAGCGTGATTTGCCCCACCTCTGAATCTCGTTGGCCCAGGCTATACGTCAGAACGTATTGCACCAGGGCTTGTCGGTGCTGCCACAGTCGCTGCAACATGTGCAGAGTTGAATTCCACCGGGTAGGCACATCGCATTTTAGCCGGTGAAGTGGCAGGCCCAACGACTTCTGTAGAGATGTAAGTCGCTGAGCTGCGGGATGCGAACGGCGGAAGTGAGCACACAGCGACCGTGCCCTCTGCAGAAGGCCATCTAGTCTGGGATAGTGGGCTAAAAATTGCTGGACAACCAGGTTCAACACGTGAGCCATACAAGGCACGTGTGTGACATTGCCCCGGCGAAGGGCCGCACCCAGGTTTGCAGCATTGTCGCACACGGCCTTCCCTGGTTTCAGGTCCAGTGGAGACAACCATTCATGAAATTGGTTCTCCAGAGCTGACCACAACTCCTCAGCTGTGTGACTCACATTTCCCAGACATTTCAGTGTAAAAACCGCCTGATGACGTTGAGCCCTACTGCCAGCATAGTAAGGAGGTGTGCAGGATCCCTTCTGCGCAGTTAGAAAGCTTGTGGCATGACCAGACAGGCTTTGGGTGCAGGTGGAAGACCGAGAGGAGGTTGAGGAGGCAGAAGCAGTGGAGGAACTTTGACATAAAGAGGATTGACGCACAACTCGTGGGGACGGCAAGACTTGGACAGCAGCCCCTTGTCCTGCTGTCACCATAGTTACCCAGTGCCCAGTCAGCGACATGTAACGCCCCTGTCCATGCCTACTCGTCCAAGTGTCTGTGGTTAAATGCACCCTGTCACACACAGAGTTTCTCAAAGAAGCGGTGATGTTGTGTGCGACATGCTGGTGGAGCGCAGGCACACCTTTCTTTGAGAAGTAGTGCCGACTGGGCATCTGGTACTGGGGCACTGCGACGGACATAAGGTCTCGAAAATCCTCTGTGTCCACCAGGCGGAAAGGCAGCATTTCTGTAGCCAAGAGCTTGCAGATGGTGAAATTCAACCTCTTAGCTTTCTCATGGCTAGGAGGAAATGGTCTTTTACTTGTCCACATCTGAGGGACCGAGGGCTGGCTATTGTGCTTAGACGGGGTTGATAAGGGTGTCCCCGGCAAACTGCCGGTCTGTGAGGAAGATGCAGGCGGACATGTTAGGTTGCCTTGATCCAAAGGTGGTGCTATCGATGTCGGACAGCGCTCAACACCAGCTGGTGTTACCACCTCCAAAGAAAATGATGACCTGCCAATCACGCTGGCTGTTGCGGGTAAAGAGGTGGCAGGTCTGCGCCCCAAAACAGGTGTGACTGCTGTCCCCCCAGTCACAGAGGATGAAGAGGCCGCGGATGCACAAGATATGGCAGACGGTGATTGGCCCGGCCGGCTAGGCCGCATTGTAGCACACTGAGCTTCCCACTGCAACTTATGCTTCATGTCCATGTGCCGGTTCATGCATGAAGTACTCAAACTATGTATTTTTTGGCCTCTACTTAGCTTTTGCTGACAAATGTTACAGATAACACGAGTTGGGTCATCTTTATCGATCTGAAAAAATGCCCAGGCTATGCAAGGCTTAGCACCCATGCGACCTGAAGAGCCACCACGACTTGTGGTGAGAGGCAGAGTTGTGTTTGAGGATGCAGTTGTTGACGTGCTTCCAGTACTACGTCTCTGTCCAGGAAGGCGCAACCTGACCTCGTCGTCACTAGCATCTTCCTCCACCTCCTCTGCTGACCTCATCTCTTGGCTGACTGTGGGTTGACAGTAAGTGGGATCTCCGACCTCATCATCATCACCCTGTGCGTTATCACACCCGTCGTCCTCAGAGCCAACCTGTTCCTGCCCTGACAAAAAACTAAAGTTGTCGCTCCAATCAGGTATTTGAGTCTTATCATCGTCTTCCTCATTGTCTCCACCAACAGGAGTTACAGTTTGGGAATGAGGGTCTACATTATGGTCAGAACCTTCTGCGTCTGGTCCTGGATCCGACTCATAAAGATTCTGGGCATCAGTGCAGATCATTTCCTCGTCTGGATTCACAGAAGCGCTGGAGTCGACCTCTGATTCCCAGGCTATAGTATGAGTAAACAGCTCTGCAGACTCAACCATCTGTTCTACCTCATACTCAGACGGGCAGCTGGAGATTTGGGAGCTGTGAGGAAGCAAGTGCGATTTGGGTGACACCTTTGAGGACTGGAGTATTTGTGATGTTGAAGTTGATGTGGAGGAGAGCCCACTTAAAGGAGCACTTGATATCCGTTGAAGCACCTGCTGTTTTTGTGCCTCATCTGGAATTTGTAGCGATTGGCGTGGCCGTAAGAAAGGGATCTTATCACATTGTCCGCTAAAAGAAGTAGACATTTTAGTTTGGCTGGAAGATGGTCTTTCTTCTGCAGATGTTACTGTTGCTTTAACACCTACCCCACGGACACAACCTTTTTTCCCCTTCCCAACACGCCTATTCCCCTTTCCACCAGCAGCAGGCCTTTTTCCACTCATTTTGGTGGTTAACTAATTCACAACTCTGGAGTTGTTTGCACAAAAAAACAATGGATGGTAACCGAGCAGAGCTGAGTGGCCAAACTGTGGTATTAGGCCAAAACTATTGGCTGGGTTAGATGCAGAAAAAAATTATTTTGAATTTGCAACCTGATGGAGGTCAGTATAGATGGACTAATACAAATAGTCCCACACACTGCTAGAAGCCCAAATATTTTTTCAGAGGTACTGTAGATGCAGATAAAAATTATTTTTAATTTGCAACCTGATGGAGGTCAGTATAGATGGACTAATAGACCAAGTCCCACACACCGCTAGAAGCCCAAATATTTTTTCAGAGCTAGATGCAGAAAAAAATTATTTTTAATTTGCAACCTGATGGAGGTCAGTATAGATGGACTAATAGACCAAGTCCCACACACTGCTAGAAGCCCAAATATTTTTTCAGAGCTAGATGCAGAAAAAAATTATTTTTAATTTGCAACCTGATGGAGGTCAGTATAGATGGACTAATAGACCAAGTCCCACACACCGCTAGAAGCCCAAATATTTTTTCAGAGCTAGATGCAGAAAAAAATTATTTTTAATTTGCAACCTGATGGAGGTCAGTATAGATGGACTAATAGACCAAGTCCCACACACTGCTAGAAGCCCAAATATTTTTTCAGAGGTAGATGCAGAAAAAAATTATATTCAATTTGCAACCTGCTGGAGGTCAGTATAGAAGGACTAATAGAACAAGTTCCACACACTGCTAGAAGCCCAAATATTTTTTCAGAGCTAAATGAAGAAAAAAATATTTTTAATTTGCAACCTGATGGAGGTCAGTATAGATGGACTAATAGACCAAGTCCCACACACCGCTAGAAGCCCAAATATTTTTTCAGAGCTAGATGCAGAAAAAAATTATTTTTAATTTGCAACCTGATGGAGGTCAGTATAGATGGACTAATAGACCAAGTCCCACACACTGCTAGAAGCCCAAATATTTTTTCAGAGCTAGATGCAGAAAAAAATTATTTTTAATTTGCAACCTGATGGAGGTCAGTATAGATGGACTAATAGACCAAGTCCCACACACCGCTAGAAGCCCAAATATTTTTTAGGAGCTAGATGCAGAAAAAAATTATTTTTAATTTGCAACCTGATGGAGGTCAGTATAGATGGACTAATAGACCAAGTCCCACACACTGCTAGAAGCCCAAATATTTTTTCAGAGCTAGATGCAGAAAAAAATTATTTTTAATTTGCAACCTGATGGAGGTCAGTATAGATGGACTAATAGACCAAGTCCCACACACCGCTAGAAGCCCAAATATTTTTTCAGAGCTAGATGCAGAAAAAAATTATTTTTAATTTGCAACCTGATGGAGGTCAGTATAGATGGACTAATAGACCAAGTCCCACACACTGCTAGAAGCCCAAATATTTTTTCAGAGCTAGATGCAGAAAAAAATTATTTTTAATTTGCAACCTGATGGAGGTCAGTATAGATGGACTAATAGACCAAGTCCCACACACCGCTAGAAGCCCAACTATTTTTTCAGAGATAGATGCAGAAAAAAATTATATTCAATTTGCAACCTGCTGGAGGTCAGTATAGAAGGACTAATAGAACAAGTCCCACACACTGCTAGAAGCCCAAATATTTTTTCAGAGCTAAATGAAGAAAAAAATTATTTTTAATCTGCAACCTGATGGAGGTCAGTATAGATGGACTAATAGACCAAGTCCCACACACTGCTAGAAGCCCAAATATTTTTTCAGAGCTAGATGCAGAAAAAAATTATTTTTAATTTGCAACCTGATGGAGGTCAGTATAGATGGACTAATAGACCAAGTCCCACACACTGCTAGAAGCCCAAATATTTTTTCAGAGCTAGATGCAGAAAAAAATTATTTTTAATTTGCAACCTGATGGAGGTCAGTATAGATGGACTAATAGACCAAGTCCCACACACTGCTAGAAGCCCAAATATTTTTTCAGAGCTAGATGCAGAAAAAAATTATTTTTAATTTGCAACCTGATGGAGGTCAGTATAGATGGACTAATAGACCAAGTCCCACACACCGCTAGAAGTCCAACTATTTTTTCAGAGCTAGATGCAGAAAAAAATTATATTCAATTTGCAACCTGCTGGAGGTCAGTATAGAAGGACTAATAGAACAAGTCCCACACACTGCTAGAAGCCCAAATATTTTTTCAGAGCTAAATGAAGAAAAAAATTATTTTTAATTTGCAACCTGATGGAGGTCAGTATAGATGGACTAATAGACCAAGTCCCACACACTGCTAGAAGCCCAAATATTTTTTCAGAGCTAGATGCAGAAAAAAATTATATTCAGTTTGCAACCTGATGGAGGTCAGTATAGATGGACTAATAGAATGATGCTATGCCCAAAAGATTTTACTTCACTAGGTGCAGTAAAAAAATTGGTATTCTATACACAGGTGTTATATCTTGCAACACAGATAGGCTACTCCACTGACTAACACACTCTGCAATAGGCCAAAAAGGATTAGCTTTGCTAGATTCAGCCAAATGCTGTGAAAAAAACTTGCACAGCACTGGCACAGACCTGCCTGGCAAAAACTGATAGGAACTCATGTAACCTAGTCCTGAAAAGGACTCCAATTACAATTAGTCTTTACTCCCACAACCTATCTATTTAAGAGCACAGACCTCCCTGATAAAAGTCGTAGGAAATGCTGTAACCTAGTCCTTAAAAGGACTGCAATCACAACTATTCCCTACTCCCAAGCTATCTGTATATTTGTGCGAAAATTGGCTTGAAATTAACAAGGTATAGCGCACACAGCAACAGCGGTGCCGTCTAACACGCAGCTGCAGCAGTGAGAAAATGGTGGCGACGGGGAAAATGGCTTGGTCTTATAGGGCAAGGACATGTGACATACACTGCCAATGACACATGCCCTTGCTTGTGTGAAAAAAAGCACTTCGCTCCGTGTGTGCGCTGCTGATAGGCTGACAGATTGCACCTCCCCACTGCAAATGCGGGAAAGAGAAAAAAAAATGGAGATCTTCATTGTTCCTGCAGAGATCCATCCCCTGCCCCTCCCCCCACCCCGCTGTAAACTCAAACTGCGTATTAACATTAATTTTCATCATTACTGAGGAAAAATCCAGTTATGATTTTGGTGCACGAACAGTTATCGAACATAACCTCGAACAGCCGAATTTTTCTCAAATTGTTCGTGTTCGCCGAACGGCTCGAACACCGCCCAAAACAGCTCGAATTTGAGATTGGCGAACAGTTAGAGTAGAACAACGCTCATCTCTACTCCTGATGCTCTTCACTGAGTATCCCGTGGTTCCGAAGCATTTCCTTTGAAAAAATTAAGTGTCCTAACTACAGGTGGTGTAGCTTGCTTAACAGCCGGGATAATCCGCTGACTAGCAGACACTGCTACTAGGCACAAAGTATTTCCTGGGCTAGATGCAGTTAAAAATTTGTAATTAGATACTCTCGTTGGATGCTGAGAAAGCATTCCATAGAGTCTCCTGGCACGCCATATATGATTCTCTTAAAAAGCTTGGGGTAGGGGTCTAGGGGACCCTTTTATAGCCAAAATCACGGCCCTGTATCGCAATACGTCACCTAGGCTGAAGATAAATGGAACTGTAGCACCCTGAGGGCTCGGTTGCTACAGAGGTATTGCACCTCACCCAGAGGTGTGATATCTCACTCTCAGGTAAGGATGGAGTGTGGATCAGGACCCGACACCTGCATGCATTACACCACATTGCCGTGGGGCAGGGCGACCAATATGCCCCTGAGATGGGCACGACAGTCCCTGTCCCTGGCTGGAGTGGGGGGAGGGAACACTGAGGAAGGGGAACCCTGTAGTTCAGGAGCAGGGAGGAAGCAGTTCCTGGGTGCATTGAGAAGGGAGTATAAAAGGTGGGCACCATCTTAGTTCAGTGCAGAGAAGTCTGAGCAGAAGTGGCAGGGAGCAGGGGCTCTGCATGAGCTCTGCTCCGGAGGCGGGCCTAGTAACAGAGGCCCAGGCCTGGAAGAGGGAGAAGGAAGGAAGAGGAGCAGAGAAGGCTCCAGGAACGAGGAACGAAGGGATCCCAGGGGTGCGGACGGGCGAGTCGCCACCGCACGCCCGAATCCACCTGCATGGAGGGGTCAGACCAAAGGGGGAGACCAGTCCCCGAAACTAGTGGAGGCAGGAAACGACCCTCAGCTAGAAACCGGAGGCTCTGACATTTTATGTGGCGCAGCCCCTCGCTACACCCGCTAGGAGGGCAGCACATAGGGTCAGGGAAACTGGCGCCAAGTTTACCAAGAGGAGGCCCGAGGCAGCCGGACAGAAGGGTTGGTAAGAAAGGCCAGACAAAGGACACACAAAGGGGGTCCTGTGAAGCGCTCCAAAGTTATCTGGGAGTTGTCTGAGCCCCTCACCTGGTGAGCACAGTACGACGTGGGCAGCCGTTACCTGCAGACGTGGTCTGGATAATAAGAACTGTGAGTAAAGGCCCTGGACTGCATCACTGACTCCGTGTCATTACTGCTGCTGCCCTGCACCATCACCCCCATCCTCCGCATACACTGCCCTGAGGCTATACTCCTCCCGTGGGGAGTTATGCTACGCTCTGCTGCACCCACAACACCAGCCTCAGCGGTCTGCCCTGCAGCGGCGGTTCACTCTGACCGCAATCCACGGGTGGCGTAGTCGGACATTTAAACATCAAAACCACATAAATAGTTCCGCCACTGGTTTGACCACCCTGAGCCACGGAACCGGGTCGCCGCCACGAAGACTACAAACACCAGCATCCACCAAAAAGGGTCCGGCTCCGGGTGTCCCAAGGCCCAGGGGGTGCATCAGAACATTTTCATCACCTTTCACAATCACCAATGGGACAAGGCAGGGATGTCCTCTGTCCCCTCTCTTATACATCCTAGTGACGGAGCACCTGCTCTCATCAATTCGCCATAACCCCAATATTAGGTGGATTGAGGTGGGAGGTACCGAGTACAAGTGCTCTCTATTTGCTGATGATGTACTAGTATATATCACTCAATCACATATATCCATCCATGCTGTTATGGCTGAAATAGATCACTTTGTTACATGGTCAAATTTTAAAATCAATGCAGCGAAGTCTGAGGCCCTCGATGTCTCCCTTCCCAAATCCATATAGGATTCCATCCAGTCCAACTTTCCCTTTGCCTGGCCCTCACAGGGTATCAAATACTTAGGAATTCCTATTCATAGAGACCTCTCCCATCTATGTTATCTTAATTTTGGGCCCTTTATTGAACAACTCCATACAGACCACGGTTGGCAAGTTAGAACTGTAAGATTCACTACGTGAACCACTGGTGTTTTGTGGAAAAGCACATGTACACTGTGTTCCAAATTATTATGCAAAAAGTGTTTAGGAGTGATAAGGGAAGAATTTGTTTGTTTGTCAGTTAAACTCATTGATGGTGATGTGTGTCAGGGCTCTTTATATCACTGTAAGCAATTGCAGACACCTGTGCTAATTAGTTTGGCAGGTGTGTCCAATGAAAGGCAAGACTACTTAAGAAGGCTGTCTCACATTATTAAGCAGCCTACATTTTCTGCCAAAATGGGAAAGAAAAAGGATGTGTCGGCTGCTGAGAAGCAACAAATTGTGGAGTGTTTAGGTCAAGGCATGACTACAATCAACATTGTGCGATGATCAGGATGAAGTGTCTTGGCAATCAAGAAGTATGTAGCTGATTCACAGTACACACGTGTGCGTGCTGATAAGGGCAAATTGAGGACTCTTTCCTACAGGCAATTACGTCAGGTTAAAAGAGCAGCGGCAAAAAAGCCTTGTCATAGCAGCAGACAAGTTTTTGAAGCTGCTGGTGCCTCCAACGTCCCCCGAACAACAAGATGCAGGGTCCTTCAGAGGTTTGCAGCTGTGCATATGCCATCCTGTCGACCTCCTCTATCCACTTCACACAAGCAGAAACGGCTCCAGTGGGCCAAACATTACATGAAGACTGATTTCAAAACTGTTTTGTTCACGGATGAGTGCCGTGCAGCGCTCGATGGTCCAGATGGATGGAGTGGAGGATGGCTGGTTGATGGACACCCCACACAAACACGGCTACAGCGCCAACAAGGAGGAGGTGGAGTAATGTTTTGGGCTGGAATCATAGGGAGAGAGATTGTCGGCCCCTTTAGGATCCCTGAACGCGCTAAAGATGAACTCCATAATGTATGTGGATTTTCTCAAACAGCACTTCCTGCCATGGTTCAAGAAGAAGAACCATGTATTTCACAGCAAGATCATTTTTTTGCATGATAATGCACCATCTCATGCTGCACATAAAACATCTGCATCTCTGGCTGATATGGGCATAAAAGGGGACAAACTTATGGTGTGACCCCCATGCTCCCCCGACCTCTACCCCATTCAGAACCTGTGGAGCATCATCAAAAGGAGTGTCTATGATGGCGGGAGGCAGTTCACATCTAAGCAACAGCTCTGGGAGGGTATTCTGTCCTCATGCAAAACAATTGAAGCAGAAGCCATCCAAAACCTGACAAATTCAATGGACGAGAGAGTTCAGAAGCTCCTTTCGAACAAGGGGTCCTATGTGAAAATGTAACATCACCTAGAATAAAGTTTTGAGTTGAAAACTGTTTGATTTCAGTTTCTAATAACCTGCTCATGCTTATAATTTCAAAAATGACCATTTTTTTGGTCTTTATTAAAATGAAAAGGTTGATCGAAAAGTTTGGGGGATCTAAGAGTGTGGCAACCCAGTAGTCATGATTACTTCGAATTCTGACAATATGAGGGTCATGTTGCAGGTAGTGCAGCAAGAAGGCACTTATGTGTCTTGCGCATCTCGGAGCCCCAAAATTATTTTCCGGGCTAGATGCAGCTAAAAATTATTATTAATTTTAAATCTGGTGGAGCTTAGTATAGATGGGCTAATAGGATCAGTGCTGCACACTGCTACAAAGCCCAAATTATTTTCCAGTCAAGATACAGATAAACATGATTAGTAATTTGAAAGCTTAAAACGGTTGGTAGGGTGATTTTTACCAATCATCAAGCTTTTACTCTCCCCAGGATGAGACAGGGGTAGAAAAGTCGTTTCGGATCTATGATTTGTTCATCTTTATGAACGTGAGTCTGTCTACATTATCAGTGGAGAGCCGCGTGCGCTTATCTGTCAGCACACCACCAGCAGCGCTGAACACACGTTCAGACAGAACGCTGGCTGCGGGGCATGACAAGATCTCCAAGGCGTAAGTGGCTAGCTCCGGCCATTTATCCAGATTGGAAGCCCAAAAAGAGCAAGGGTCCAGTGACACAGTCATGGCTTCAATGTTTACTTGGAGATACTCCTGTACCATCGTCTCTAGGCGTTGACTATGTGTCAGACTTCTTGTCTCCTGTGGCCTTGCAAAGGATGGGCTAAAAAAGTGGTGAAATGATTCCGCAAAATTGATGTTACCAGCAGATACTGTGGTTCTGTTGCGGTTTGAGTGCTGAACACTTGACGGTCTCATGGTTGGCAAGTTGGAACTGTGAGATTCACTACGTGCACCACTGGTGTTTTGTGGAAAAGCACATGTAAGATTCTGCAACAGTCTAATAATAATATATAATAATAATAATAATAGTTTATTTTTATAGCGCCAACATATTCCGCAGCACTTTACAAATTTTAGGGGGGACTTATACAGACAATACAGAATAAGCATATCTCATATCGAACGGAGTGAGGGCCCTGCTCGCGAGCTTACAGTCTATGAGGAAGTGGGGGAGACACAAAAGGTAAAAAGTACATATATTGTATAATGCAGCCTTGATATACTGAATAGGATAAATAATAATACATGGACTGGTCGCCAGCCAGTATGTGTGCAGTCCTGACAGAGGCTTTTATGTGCATGGTTGGTTTGAACCCGAAGTTGAAGAAGATTTTAATATGGGGGAAAGCTGGGATGGACAGAGTGTGTTTAGGTGATACGCCAGTCTAAAGAAATGTGTTTTTAGGGTTCGCTTGAAACTGTGGGTATTGGGAATTAATCGAACTGTCCTGGGTAGTGCATTCCAGAGAATTGGCGCAGCACGCGAGAAATCTTGGAGACGGGAGTGGGAAGTTCGGATTATGGAGTCTCTGCTGATACTCCTGCATGCGTGCATCCCTTTCTATGGCATGAATAATTTCTGCAAATTTACTTTTGTACCGGGGATCTAACAGTGTGGCAACCCAGTAGTCAGGATTATTTCTAATTCTCACAATTCGAGGGTCATGTTGCAGGTAGTGCAGCAAGAAGGCACTCATGTGTGTTGCGCATCCAGGAGCACCAAGTCCCTGTTGTGTTGGTGGCGAGGTAACAATCATGCTTCCTTCCTCTGTCCTCTCCCCCCAACCTCGCACAACAGAAATGTGATCAAGGTCTCCCTCATCTGATGAGTCTTCCATCAGTTCGTCCTCCACTTCTTCCTGGGCTCCTGCACCTTCCTCACTAGTTTGGCTGCTACCATGCGCCCTGGTAAAACCATCTCCCCCACCCTCACATGCCTGCCGCCTTGGTGCTGCCGACCGTCTGGACCTTGCAGATGTTAGCCCTTCCGCATACAACTCCTCCTCCTCTACTTCCTCCACCTCCTCTTGTGCCACCACCTGACTTCGAATTCCTTTTAACATGTGCTCCAGCATGTAAATCACCGGAATAGTCATGCTGATAATGGCATCGTCAGCACTAAACATCTTCGTCGCCATTTCAAAACTGTGCAGAAGGGTGCATAGGTCCCTGATCTGAGACCACTCCTCCAGCGTGATTTGCCCCACCTCCGGATCTCGTTGGCCCAGGCTATACGTCAGAACGTATTGCACCAGGGCTTGTCGATGCTGCCACAGTCGCTGCAACATGTGCAGAGTTGAATTCCACCGGGTAGGCACATCGCATTTTAGCCGGTGAAGTGGCAGGCCCAACGACTTCTGTAGAGATGTAAGTCGCTGATCTGTGGCGGAAGTGAGCACACAGCGACCGTGCCCTCTGCAGAAGGCCATCTAGTCTGGGATAGTGGGCTAAAAATTGCTGGACAACCAGGTTCAACACGTGAGCCATACAAGGCACGTGTGTGACATTGCCCCGGCGAAGGGCCGCACCCAGGTTTGCAGCATTGTCGCACAGGGCCTTCCCTGGTTTCAGGTCCAGTGGAGACAACCATTCATGAAATTGGTTCTCCAGAGCTGACCACAACTCCTCAGCTGTGTGACTCACATTTCCCAGACATTTCAAAGTAAAAACCGCCTGATGACGTTGAGCCCTACTGCCAGCATAGTAAGGAGGTGTGCAGGATCCCTTCTGCGCAGTTAGAAAGCTTGTGGCATGACCAGACAGGCTTTGGGTGCAGGTGGAAGACCGAGAGGAGGTTGAGGAGGCAGAAGCAGTGGAGGAACTTTGACATAAAGAGGATTGACGCACAACTCGTGGGGACGGCAAGACTTGGACAGCATCCCCTTGTCCTGCTGTCACCATAGTTACCCAGTGCCCAGTCAGCGACATGTAACGCCCCTGTCCATGCCTACTCGTCCAAGTGTCTGTGGTGAAATGCACCCTGTCACACACAGAGTTTCTCAAAGAAGCGGTGATGTTGTGTGCGACATGCTGGTGGAGCGCAGGCACACCTTTCTTTGAGAAGTAGTGCCGACTGGGCATCTGGTACTGGGGCACTGCGACGGACATAAGGTCTCGAAAATCCTCTGTGTCCACCAGGCGGAAAGGCAGCATTTCTGTAGCCAAGAGCTTGCAGATGGTGAAATTCAACCTCTTAGCTTTCTCATGGCTAGGAGGAAATGGTCTTTTACTTGTCCATATCTGAGGGACCGAGGACTGGCTATTGTGCTTAGACGGGGTTGATAAGGGTGTCCCCGGCAAACTGCCGGTCTGTGAGGAAGATGCAGGTGGACATGTTAGGTTGCCTTGATCCAAAGGTGGTGCTATCGATGTCGGACAGCGCTCAACACCAGCTGGTGTTACCACCTCCAAAGAAAATGATGACCTGCCAATCACGCTGGCTGTTGCGGGTAAAGAGGTGGCAGGTCTGCGCCCCAAAACAGGTGTGACTGCTGTCCCCCCAGTCACAGAGGATGAAGAGGCCGCGGATGCACAAGATATGGCAGACGGTGGTTGGCCCGGCCGGCTAGGCCGCATTGTAGCACACTGAGCTTCCCACTGCAACTTATGCTTCATGTCCATGTGCCGGTTCATGCATGAAGTACTCAAACTATGTATTTTTTGGCCTCTACTTAGCTTTTGCTGACAAATGTTACAGATAACACGAGTTGGGTCATCTTTATCGATCTGAAAAAATGCCCAGGCTATGCAAGGCTTAGCACCCATGCGACCTGAAGAGTCACCACGACTTGTGGTGAGAGGCAGAGTTGTGTTTGAGGATGCAGTTGTTGACGTGCTTCCAGTACTACGTCTCTGTCCAGGAAGGCGCAACCTGACCTCGTCGTCACTAGCATCTTCCTCCACCTCCTCTGCTGACCTCATCTCTTGGCTGACTGTGGGTTGACAGTAAGTGGGATCTCCAACCTCATCATCATCACCCTGTGCGTTATCACACCCGTCGTCCTCAGAGCCAACCTGTTCCTGCCCTGACAAAAAACTAAAGTTGTCGCTCCAATCAGGTATTTAAGTCTCATCATCGTCTTCCTCATTGTCTCCACCAACAGGAGTTACAGTTTGGGAATGAGGGTCTACATTATGGTCAGAACCTTCTGCGTCTGGTCCTGGATCCGATTCATAAAGATTCTGGGCATCAGTGCAGATCATTTCCTCGTCTGGATTCACAGAAGCGCTGGAGTCGACCTCTGATTCCCAGGCTATAGTATGAGTAAACAGCTCTGCAGACTCAACCATCTAGAAGCCCAAATATTTTTTCAGAGGTACTGTAGATGCAGATAAAAATAATTTTTAATTTGCAACCTGATGGAGGTCAGTATAGATGGACTAATAGAGAAAGCCCCAAACACAGCTAGAAGCCCAAATATTTTTTCAGAGGTAGATGCAGAAAAAAAATATATTCAGTTTGCAACCTGATGGAGGTCAGTATAGATGGACTAATAGAGAAAGTCCCACACACTGCTAGAAGGCCAAATATTTTGAAAGTCCCACACACTGCTAGAAGGCCAAATATTTTTTCAGAGCTAGATGCAGACAAAAAATTATTTTTAATTTGCAACCTGATGGAGGTCAGTATAGATGGACTAATAGAGAAAGTCCCACACACTGCTAGAAGGCCAAATATTTTTTCAGAGCTGGATGCAGATAAAAATTATTTTTAATTTGCAACCTGATGGAGGTCAGTATAGATGGACTAATAGAGAAAGTCCCACACACTGCTAGAAGGCCAAATATTTTTTCAGAGCTAGATGCAGAAAAAAATTATATTCAGTTTGCAACCTGATGGAGGTCAGTATAGATGGACTAATAGAACAAGTCCCACACACAGCTAGAAGCCCAAATATTTTTTCAGAGGTAGATGCAGATAAAAATTATTTTTCATTTGCAACCTGATGGAGGTCAGTATAGATGGACTAATAGAGAAAGTCCCACACACTGCTAGAAGGCCAAATATTTTTTCAGAGCTAGATGTAGACAAAAAATTATTTTCAGTTTGCAACCTGATGGAGGTCAGTATAGATGGACTAATAGAACAAGTCCCACACACAGCTAGAAGCCCAAATATTTTTTCAGAGGTAGATGCAGAAAAAAATTATATTCAGTTTGCAACCTGATGGAGGTCTGTATAGATGGACTAATAGAGAAAGTCCCACACACTGCTAGAAGGCCAAATATTTTTTCAGAGCTAGATGCAGACAAAAAATTATTTTTCATTTGCAACCTGATGGAGGTCAGTATAGATGGACTAATAGAGAAAGTCCCACACACTGCTAGAAGGCCAAATATTTTTTCAGAGCTGGATGCAGATAAAAATTATTTTTAATTTGCAACCTGATGGAGGTCAGTATAGATGGACTAATAGAGAAAGTCCCACACACTGCTAGAAGGCCAAATATTTTTTCAGAGCTGGATGCAGATAAAAATTATTTTTAATTTGCAACCTGATGGAGGTCAGTATAGATGGACTAATAGAGAAAGTCCCACACACTGCTAGAAGGCCAAATATTTTTTCAGAGCTAGATGCAGAAAAAAATTATATTCAGTTTGCAACCTGATGGAGGTCAGTATAGATGGACTAATAGAACAAGTCCCACACACAGCTAGAAGCCCAAATATTTTTTCAGAGGTAGATGCAGATAAAAATTATTTTTCATTTGCAACCTGATGGAGGTCAGTATAGATGGACTAATAAAGAAAGTCCCACACAATGCTAGAAGGCCAAATATTTTTTCAGAGCTAGATGCAGACAAAAAATTATTTTCAGTTTGCAACCTGATTTAGGTCAGTATAGATGGACGAAGAGAACAAGTCCCACACACAGCTAGAAGCCCAAATATTTTTTCAGAGGTAGATGCAGAAAAAAATTATATTCAGTTTGCAACCTGATGGAGGTCTGTATAGATGTATTAATAGAACAAGTCCCACACACAGCTAGAAGCCCAATATTTTTTCAGAGGTAGATGCAGAAAAAAATTTATTCAGTTTGCAACCTGATGGAGGTCAGTATAGATGGACTAATAGAGAAAGTCCCACACACTGCTAGAAGGCCAAATATTTTTTCAGAGCTGGATGCAGATAAAAATTATTTTTAATTTGCAACCTGATGGAGGTCAGTATAGATGGACTAATAGAGAAAGTCCCACACACTGCTAGAAGGCCAAATATTTTTTCAGAGCTGGATGCAGATAAAATTTTTTTTTAATTTGCAACCTGATGGAGGTCAGTATAGATGGACTAATAGAGAAAGTCCCACACACTGCTAGAAGGCCAAATATTTTTTCAGAGCTAGATGCAGACAAAAAATTATTTTCAGTTTACAACCTGATGGAGGTCAGTATAGATGGACTAATAGAACAAGTCCCACACACAGCTAGAAGCCCAAATATTTTTTCAGAGGTAGATGCAGAAAAAAATTATATTCAGTTTGCAACCTGATGGAGGTCTGTATAGATGGATTAATAGAACAAGTCCCACACACAGCTAGAAGCCCAATATTTTTTCAGAGGTAGATGCAGAAAAAAAATATATTCAGTTTGCAACCTGATGGAGGTCAGTATAGATGGACTAATAGAGAAAGTCCCACACACTGCTAGAAGGCCAAATATTTTTTCAGAGCTAGATGCAGAAAAAAAATATATTCAGTTTGCAACCTGATGGAGGTCAGTATAGATGGACTAATAGAGAAAGTCCCACACACTGCTAGAAGGCCAAACATTTTTTCAGAGCTGGATGCAGATAAAAATTATTTTTAATTTGCAACCTGATGGAGGTCAGTATAGATGGACTAATAGAGAAAGTCCCACACACTGCTAGAAGGCCAAATATTTTTTCAGAGGTAGATGCAGAAAAAAATTATATTCAGTTTGCAACCTGATGGAAGTCTTTATAGATGGATTAATAGAACAAGTCCCACACACAGCTAGAAGCCCAATATTTTTTCAGAGGTAGATGCAGAAAAAAAATATATTCAGTTTGCAACCTGATGGAGGTCAGTATAGATGGACTAATAGAACAAGTCCCACACACTGCTAGAAGCCCAAATATTTTTTCAGAGGTAGATGCAGAAAAAAATTATATTCAGTTTGCAACCTGATGGAGGTCTGTATAGATGGATTAATAGAACAAGTCCCACACACAGCTAGAAGCCCAATATTTTTTCAGAGGTAGATGCAGAAAAAAAATATATTCAGTTTGCAACCTGATGGAGGTCAGTATAGATGGACTAATAGAGAAAGTCCCACACACTGCTAGAAGGCCAAATATTTTTTCAGAGCTAGATGCAGAAAAAAATTATATTCAGTTTGCAACCTGATGGAGGTCAGTATAGATGGACTAATAGAACATGTCCCACACACTGCTAGAAGCCCAAATATTTTTTCAGAGCTAGATGCAGAAAAAAATTATATTCAATTTGCAACCTGATGGAGGTCAGTATAGATGGACTAATAGAATGATGCCATTCCCAAAAGATTTTACTTCACTAGGTGCAGTAAAAAAATTGGTATTCTATACACAGGTGGTATATCTTGCAACACAGATAGGCTACTCCACTGACTAACACACTCTGCAATAGGCCAAAAAGGATTAGCTTTGCTAGATTCAGTCAAATGCTGTGAAAAAAGCTTGCACAGCACTGGCACAGACCTGCCTGGCAAAAACTGATAGGAACTGATGTAACCTAGTCCTGAAAAGGGCTGCAATTACAATTAGTCTTTACTCCCACAATCTATCTATTTAAGAGCACAGACCTGCCTGATAAAAGTCGTAGGAAATGCTGTAACCTAGTCCTTAAAAGGACTGCAATCACAACTATTCCCTACTCCCAAGCTATGTGTAGATTTGTGCGAAAATTGGCTTGAAATTAACAAGGTATAGCGCACACAGCAACAGCGGTGCCGTCTAACACGCAGCTGCAGCAGTGAGAAAATGGTGGCGACGGGGAAAATGGCTGGTTCTTATAGGGCAAGGACATGTGACATACACTGCCAATGACACATGCCCTTGCTTGTGTGAAAAAAGCACTTCGCTCCGTGTGTGCGCTGCTGATAGGCTGACAGATTGCACCTCCCCACTGTAAATGCGGGAAAGAGAAAAAAAAATGGAGATCTTCATTATTCCTGCAGAGATCCATCCCCTGCCCCTCCCCCCACCCCGCTGTACACTCAAACTGCGTATTAACATTAATTTTCATCATTACTGAGAAAAAATCCAGTTATGATTTTGGTGCACGAACAGTTATCGAACATAACCTCGAACAGCCGAATTTTTCTCAAATCGTTCGTGTTCGCCGAACGGCTCGAACACCGCCCAAAACAGCTCGAATTTGAGATTGGCGAACAGTTCGAGTAGAACAACGCTCATCTCTACTTGTAAGGGGCATTGCAAGTTGCTCCGTCCTAATTTTTGGCAGCTTTTGCTGGGAAAGCATAAGCAAATACTATGGGACACCCACTCCCCAATAAGGGGACTTATGTTTGTAATATGCTGTACTGCATGGCTCTTGTAAGGGGCATTGCAAGTTGCTCCGTCCTAATTTTTGGCAGCTTTTGCTTGGAAAGCATAAGCAAATACCATGGGACACCCACTGCCCAATAATGGGACTTATGTTTGTAATATGCTGTACTGCATGGCTCTTGTAAGGGGCATTGCAAGTTGCTCCGTCCTAATTTTTGGCAGCTTTTGCTGGGAAAGCATAAGCAAATACTATGGGACACCCACTCCCCAATAATGGGACTTATGTTTGTAATATGCTGTACTGCATGGCTCTTGTAAGGGGCATTGCAAGTTGCTCCGTCCTAATTTTTGGCAGCTTTTGCTTGGAAGGCATAAGCGAATATTATTGGACACCCACTCCCCAATAATGGGACTTATGTTTGTAATATGCTGTACTGCATGGCTCTTGTAAGGGGCATTGCAAGTTGCTCCGTCCTAATTTTTGGCAACTTTTGCTTGGAAAGTATAAGCAAATACCATGGGACACCCACTCCCCAATAATGGGACTTATGTTTGTAATATGCTGTACTGCATGTGACGCGCCCCCTGGGCCGTGTGTACACGTGTGTGGGATACCCGGTGCCGGGTCTCTGGGGTCTGTAGTCTAAGTGGCGGTGACCCGGTCCCGTGGCTCAGGCTGGTCAAACCAGTGGCAGTCTTTCTTAGGTTTTGAAGTTAATTGTCCGACTGCGCCACCCGTGGATTGCGGTCAGGGAGTACCACCGCTGCAAGGCAGACCGCTGAGGCTGGTGTTGTGTGCGCAGCATAGAATGGGATAACTCCCCTCGGGAGGAGTATAGCCTCAGGGCAGTGAGTGTGGATGATGAGGGTGATGGTGCACGAGCGCAGCAGGAATGACTCCGAGTCTTTGCAGTGCAGTTCAGGGTCTTTACTGATGATTATAAGGTAGACCCTCCCGGGAGTACTGGCTAGCTTAAGAGGCCTGGTCAGTCTGTGAGCAAGCAGGAGTTCCCCTGGCCAGGTGGAGTTGTAGGCCTCCCCGTCTGTCTGCACTCTTCCTGGCTACCTTGCTGTAAGCGGGTAGAAGTAGCCCACGTCCCTGAGTGTACCGTGTAGTGCTCACCCGTATGGCTGGTGACTTGGGGCCTTCTGTTAGCCTCCGCTCCACGACGGCGGTGCTGGTCCCTTGCTTGTGACTGAGCCTCCGGGCTTCTAGGGCCAGAGGACCTGAAATCCCCTGCCGGCTGGTTTCTGCTGCTGGATATATAAGTCCTCACAGCTTCGGACTCCTGTGTCCGATTCCTATTGTCTTCTGCCAGGGCGAGCTCTGCTCAGCTTCCAGCCCCTGGTCTTTAGTTCCTAGCTCCTACAGAGCTCCTTGCTATTACTTTCCCTTGCTCTCACTCTGACTCTGACTGTTCTCTGACTCACTCAACCCCGCCCCAGATCCAGTTTATAAGGGCAGAATTCTCCCCTCCCATGATTAGGGCAGGAGGATGTTGCATGTTTAAGGGATCCTGACCAGGAAACCTCCCACTTGCTCTCCGATGTAATATCTCTATTACTGTGGTGACCAGACCCCTGGGGTGCCGCACATGGCTCTTGTAAGGGGCATTGCAGCTCCTCATAAATTTTGGAAAGCCTTCCATTCACTGCTTAGGCCAACAGTGCACGGGAGACCCAGTTGCTATAAATGGAAAAAAAGGTTTAGTTAACGCCCTCTGACCTCCACGTCATTTCCAAGGGGTATTGGAGTGGCTCGAAATTTTTGGTAGGCATTGCACTCACTGTATGCTCTATAACTGTGTAGCCGAACCGCTCCTTTTGTTACAGAAACATATCCTACAAGACATATCTGGTTGACTGGCCTGATATTGATGTGAATGGTCCCTGTTCCTCCTGCTCTTTCTCCTTTGCCACTACCTCATCCATCATTTATCACCTGAAGCTTTGTTTTAACGGGAGTCATAGAACTTGGATAGTAGCAGGAAAACATCCAGCAATCCTCGGAGGAGGTAGGATATGCGGCAAAACGCTGACCACCTCAGGCCTAGCCGCTACTACATACATGCGCTTGCATTACAACAAAACAAAGCAGATGCTAACTTCTATCATCCTCATCATGCTCCTCGCCTTGGCACTCTCAACTCCCCTGATGGAGAAGTCAGGGCCCACCGGAGGAGTCTGATAGTCCGGTGGGCTCGGCCAATGCTGCCCTAAAGCAGGCCAGGCTAAGAAAAGTGTGGGAAAGGTTACCGGGACAAATAGGGGTGGCTGGGGACCGAGTATGGACACCCAGCCACCCCCTGGAGGCTGGGGAGCAAGCGGGGACACCCGGCCACCAGGGACTGAGTATGGATACCAGGCCGCCAACACAGCCATGGCGTGGTGGCCAGATTCCGCCTCCACATGCCTAAAAAGCCCAATTTAAAGTGCAAGCAAGCAAGCAGTATGGTATTGCAGCCTGGGGGTGGGTGGGTGGCAGACTGCATACTTGCGCTTGCATTGCAAGGAATGGGAGAGGTACAATTGAACACTGCCCTGGGACAAGGACTTGAATGGGGATAGTTGCAAGTCTGCAACGACAGGTGCAAGGTGGGAGGCATCTTCACATGTACCATGAACAGGGGTTTGGCATGCACACACTACAGCGGAATAGGCTCTCGTTCCCACTAAATGCACTGGGGAGGGCACAGGTAATGTTTTTGTATACGCGCTTAATCTTATCTATAAGGCACACCAGGACAAATATGGGCGGCTGGAGACTGAGTATGGATACCTCGCTGCCGAAGCAGCCATGAGGTAGTGGCCAGCTTCGGCCTCCTCCAAACTAAAAGGCCCCATTTCAAGTGCAAGCTAGCAGTATGGAATTGCAGTCTGGGGGTGGGTGGGTGGCAGGCTGCACACTTACACTTGCATTAAAAGAAAACATAGCAGATGCTAACTTCTGTCATCATCATCATGCTCCTCACCTTGGCACTCTCAACTCCACCGATGGAGAAGTCAGGGCCCACCGGAGGAGTCTGGTTCTCTGGTGGGCTCGTCCAATGCTGCCTAAAGCAGGCCGGGCTAAGAAAAGTGTGTGGGGGGATGTTCCAAGGAGAAATAGGGGCGGCTGGGGACAGTTTATGGACACCCGGCTGCCCCCAGGCGGCTGGGGACCGTGTGTGGACACCCGGCCGCGGGGCGGCTGGGGACCGAGTATGGACACCCGGCCGCCGGGCGGCTGGGGACTGAGTATTGATTCCAGGCCGCCAACACAGCCATGACGTGGTGGCCAGATTCCGCCTCCACATGCCTAAAAGGCCCAATTTCAAGTTCAAGCAAGCAAGCAGTATGGTATTGCAGCCTGGGGGTGGGTGGGTGGCAGGCTGCATACTTGAGCTTGTATTGCAAGGAATGGGGGAGGTACAATTGAACACTGCCCTGGGACTAGAACTTGCATGGGGATAGTTGCAAGTCTGCATCTTCTGATGCGGTAAGGATCACTTATGATGGGCACACTTTTAGACAGTGACCTGGGAGTCAGAGATGCTTCCAGGGGTCTTCCCCATGCTGTTCCCTTGTCTTTTCAGCACTTTATGCATGTGTCACACAGCACATGGCCAGATAAGGTTGTAAAATGTTAAAATGACATTTCACGGTGAATGCATTTGTCATAGTTGAAAGCAATACAAAAGTGCAAAAACGCATAAAAAATGCTACTTGTGAACATAGCCGAAGGTGTGGAGGAGTATTTTTGTTTTTGGTCATTTATTTTAACTTATACACAAGTCTTTACCCTGGAAAGGATGTTCCTTAACATATTTCACAGGAAAAAAGTTTCACTTTCGTTTTTGAACGTTTTATTGTGAGCCTGTAAAAGTGGCTTAATACCTCTGACCACGTTGTTGACAGCAGTGACCTGGGGGTCAGAAATGCTTCCTGGGGCGATCCCCATGCTGTCCCCATGTCATTTGAGCACTGTCACTATCGTTTTGGGCACTTGTTAGGCTTTTAAAAGACTGCCGGGGGTGCCACCGCAAAAATGCTCGAGTCTCCCAAAGACTAACATTGGGCTCGTTGCTCGGGTCGAGCACCCGAGTATCACGGCGAGCTCGGCCCGAGCTTCGAGCACCCAAGCATTTTAGTGCTCGCTCAACACTAGCGATCACCCTTTCTCTGTCCTGTTGGTTCTGTGACAGTACGGCTCCCAGCCCCACATTACTGGCATCTGTGTGGAGGATAAAAGGCTGGCCATAATCGGGGTAGGCCAGGATCTCATCCCCCGTGAGGGCCATCTTCAACTCGCGGAAGGACTCCTCTTCCGGCTTGTCCCACTTGAAGGGTGGCTTGTGACTTCTGAATTTAGATTGCCCTATCAGGAGGTCCTTTATAGGGGCTGCCATCTTAGTGAACCCGGGGATGAACCTTCGGTAGTAGCCTACCAACCCGAGGAATTGCCTCACTTCCTTGATGTTAGAGGGGCTTGGCCAGGTCTTGATGGCTGTAACTTTGTCGGGGTCGGGGGCTACTCCCTCTGCACTCACCACTAGTGTTGAGCCACCCCCGTAGTGTTCGAGTTCGGTTCGGTTCGTCGAACACCCGTGTGTTCGCCGAACTGTTCGTCGAACTGTTCGTCGAACACCTTCGAACACCGTTAAAACCAATGGCAGGCAAACAAAAACACATAGAAACACATAGAAAACACCTTCAAAGGTGTCCAAAAGCTGACAAACTGCTCAGAAGACACAACTAACACATGGAAAAGTGACAAGTACATATAGTCATGCGAAAAGAAAAGAGGTGGAGGAGTAAAAGGAGGGGGAGACACAGATATAGGCATGTCATGCCCTTCTAAAATCCAAAAAGTGAGAAGCCGACACGTTCAGTCCGCTCCTGCCCGTGCCACCTCCGCGTAGCCGGGTTTGTGCCAGAGCCGCGGTGAACCCTGACGGCCAGCCCCCCTCTCCCAATACTGGTGCCTGTCCGCTGGTGGGTCGAGCGAGCCCCCCTGTGGTGGAGGCAGCTCTAAGTTTTTTAATTTAAATTGTCTCTCTAATTTGAATGAATACACTTTAAATCCATTTACAAGGATCTATTGGAGGGCAAGTCTCATGCCAGCAGCCACGTAATTCCAGCTCCAGTAGCGTCCACTAAAGCTGCTGCAGTTAAAAAGCTTTTATAAGGATCGAGCTCGGCTGTCCACTGCAAGGCATCCTACTGCCAGTCCCAGCCCCTATGCCTTGGGGTGCCTCCTGATGCTCTTCACTGAGTATCCCGTGGTCCCGAAGCATTTCCTTTGAAAAAATTAAGTGTCCAAACTACAGGTGGTGTAGCTTGCTTAACAGCCGGGATAATCCGCTGACTAGCAGACACTGCTACTAGGCACAAAGTATTTCCTGGGCTAGATGCAGTTAAAAATTTGTAATTAGATACTCTCGTTGGATGCTGAGAAAGCATTCCATAGAGTCTCCTGGCACGCCATATATGATTCTCTTAAAAAGCTTGGGGTAGGGGTCTAGGGGACCCTTTTATAGCCAAAATCACGGCCCTGTATCGCAATACGTCACCTAGGCTGAAGATAAATGGAACTGTAGCACCCTGAGGGCTCGGTTGCTACAGAGGTATTGCACCTCACCCAGAGGTGTGATATCTCACTCTCAGGTAAGGATGGAGTGTGGATCAGGACCCGACACCTGCATGCATTACACCACATTGCCGTGGGGCAGGGCGACCAATATGCCCCTGAGATGGGCACGACAGTCCCTGTCCCTGGCTGGAGTGGGGGGAGGGAACACTGAGGAAGGGGAAACCTGTAGTGCAGGAGCAGGGAGGAAGCAGTTCCTGGGTGCATTGAGAAGGGAGTATAAAAGGTGGGCACCATCTTAGTTCAGTGCAGAGAAGTCTGAGCAGAAGTGGCAGGGAGCAGGGGCTATGCATGAGCTCTGCTCCGGAGGCGGGCCTAGTAACAGAGGCCCAGGCCTGGAAGAGGGAGAAGGAAGGAAGAGGAGCGGAGAAGGCTCCAGGAACGAGGAACGAAGGGATCCCAGGGGTGCGGACGGGCGAGTCGCCACCGCACGCCCGAATCCACCTGCATGGAGGGGTCAGGCCAAAGGGGGAGACCGGTCCCCGAAACTAGTGGAGGCAGGAAACGACCCTCAGCTAGAAACAGGAGGCTGTGACATTTTATGTGGCGCAGCCCCTCGCTACACCCGCTAGGAGGGCAGCACATAGGGTAAGGGAAACTGGCGCCAAGTTTACCAAGAGGAGGCCCGAGGCAGCCGGACAGAAGGGTTGGTAAGAAAGGCCAGACAAAGGACACACAAAGGGAGTCCTGTGAAGCGCTCCAAAGTTATCTGGGAGTTGTCTGAGCCCCTCACCTGGTGAGCACAGTACGACCTGGGCAGCCGTTACCTGCAGACATGGTCTGGATAATAAGAACTGTGAGTAAAGGCCCTGGACTGCATCACTGACTCCGTGTCGTTACTGCTGCTGCCCTGCACCATCACCCCCATCCTCCGCATACACTGCCCTGAAGCTATACTCCTCCCGTGGGGAGTTATGCTACGCTCTGCTGCACCCACAACACCAGCCTCAGCGGTCTGCCCTGGAGCGGTGGTTCACTCTGACCGCAATCCACGGGTGGCGTAGTCGGACATTTAAACATCAAAACCACATAAATAGTTCCGCCACTGGTTTGACCGCCCTGAGCCACGGAACCGGGTCGCCGCCACGGAGACTACAACCTCCAGCATCCACCAAAAAGGGTCCGGCTCCGGGTGTCCCAAGGCCCAGGGGGCACGTCAGAATATTTTCATCACCTTTCACAATCACCAATGGGACAAGGCAGGGATGTTCTCTGTCCCCTCTCTTATACATCCTAGTGACGGAGCACCTGCTCTCATCAATTCGCCATAACCCCAATATTAGGTGGATTGAGGTGGGAGGCACCGAGTACAAGTGCTCTCTATTTGCTGATGATGTCCTAGTATATATCACTCAATCACATATATCCATCCATGCTGTTATGGCTGAAATAGATCACTTTGTTACATGGTCAAATTTTAAAATCAATACAGCGAAGTCTGAGGCCCTCGATGTCTCCCTCCCCAAATCCATATAGGATTCCATCCAGTCCAACTTTCCCTTTGCCTGGCCCTCACAGGGTATCAAATACTTAGGAATTCCTATTCATAGAGACCTCTCCCATCTATGTTATCTTAATTTTGGGCCCTTTATTGAACAACTCCATACAGACCACGGTTGGCAAGTTAGAACTGTAAGATTCACTACGTGAACCACTGGTGTTTTGTGGAAAAGCACATGTACACTGTGTTCCAAATTATTATGCAAAAAGTGTTTAGGAGTGATAAGGGAAGAATTTGTTTGTTTGTCAGTTAAACTCATTGATGGTGATGTGTGTCAGGGCTCTTTATATCACTGTAAGCAATTGCAGACACCTGTGCTAATTAGTTTGGCAGGTGTGTCCAATGAAAGGCAAGACTACTTAAGAAGGCTGTCTCACATTATTAAGCAGCCTACATTTTCTGCCAAAATGGGAAAGAAAAAGGATGTGTCGGCTGCTGAGAAGCAACAAATTGTGGAGTGTTTAGGTCAAGGCATGACTACAATCAACATTGTGCGATGATCAGGATGAAGTGTCTTGGCAATCAAGAAGTATGCAGCTGATTCACAGTACACACGTGTGCGTGCTGATAAGGGCAAATTGAGGACTCTTTCCTACAGGCAATTACGTCAGGTTGAAAGAGCAGCGGCAAAAAAGCCTTGTCATAGCAGCAGACAAGTTTTTGAAGCTGCTGGTGCCTCCAACGTCCCCCGAACAACAAGATGCAGGGTCCTTCAGAGGTTTGCAGCTGTGCATACGCCATCCTGTCGACCTCCTCTATCCACTTCACACAAGCAGAAACGGCTCCAGTGGGCCAAACATTACATGAAGACTGATTTCAAAACTGTTTTGTTCACGGATGAGTGCCGTGCAGCGCTCGATGGTCCAGATGGATGGAGTGGAGGATGGCTGGTTGATGGACACCCCACGCAAACACGGCTACAGCGCCAACAAGGAGGAGGTGGAGTAATGTTTTGGGCTGGAATCATGGGGAGAGAGATTGTCGGCCCCTTTAGGATCCCTGAAGGCGCTAAAGATGAACTCCATAATGTATGTGGATTTTCTCAAACAGCACTTCCTGCCATGGTTCAAGAAGAAGAACCGTGTATTTCACAGCAAGATCATTTTTTTGCATGATAATGCACCATCTCATGCTGCACATAAAACATCTGCATCTCTGGCTGATATGGGCATAAAAGGGGACAAACTTATGGTGTGACCCCCATGCTCCCCTGATCTCTACCCCATTCAGAACCTTTGGAGCATCATTAAAAGGAGTGTCTATGATGGCGGGAGGCAGTTCACATCTAAGCAACAGCTCTGGGAGGGTATTTTGTCCTCATGCAAAACAATTGAAGCAGAAACCATCCAAAACCTGACAAATTCAATGGACGAGAGAGTTCAGAAGCTCCTTTCGAACAAGGGGTCCTATGTGAAAATGTAACATCACCTAGAATAAAGTTTTGAGTTGAAAACTGTTTGATTTCATTTTCTAACAACCTGCTAATGCTTATAATTTCAAAAATGACCATTTTTTTGGTCTTTATTAAAATGAAAAGGTTGATCGAAAAGTTTGGGGGATCTAAGAGTGTGGCAACCCAGTAGTCATGATTACTTCGAATTCTGACAATATGAGGGTCATGCTGCAGGTAGTGCAGCAAGAAGGCACTTATGTGTCTTGCGCATCTCGGAGCCCCAAAATTATTTTCCGGGCTAGATGCAGCTAAAAATTATTGTTAATTTTAAATCTGGTGAAGCTTTAGTATAGATGGCCTAATAGGATCAGTGCTGCACACTGCTACAAAGCCCAAATTATTTTCCAGTCAAGATACAGATAAACATGATTAGTAATTTTAAATCTGGTGGAGCTTATTATAGATGGCCTAATAGAATCAGTGCTGCACACTGCTACAAAGCCCAAATTATTTTCCAGCCAAGATACAGATAAACATGATTAGTAATTTGAAAGCTTAAAACGGTTGGTAGGGTGATTTTAACCAATCATCAAGCTTTTACTCTCCCCAGGATGACACAGGGGTAGAAAAGTCGTTTCGGATCCATGATTTGTTCATCTTTATGAACGTGAGTCTGTCTACATTATTAGTGGAGAGCCGCGTGCGCTTATCTGTCAGCACACCACCAGCAGCACTGAACACACGTTCAGACAGAACTCTGGCTGCGGGGCATGACAAGATCTCCAAGGCGTAAGTGGCTAGCTCCGGCCATTTATCCAGATTGGAAGCCCAAAAAGAGCAAGGGTCCAGTGACACAGTCATGGCTTCAATGTTTACTTGGAGATACTCCTGTACCATCGTCTCTAGGCGTTGACTATGTGTTAGACTTCTTGTCTCCTGTGGCCTTGCAAAGGATGGGCTAAAAAAGTGGTGAAATGATTCCGCAAAATTGATGTTACCAGCAGATACTGTGGTTCTGTTACGGTTTGAGTGCTGAACACTTGACGGGGATCTAACCGTGTGGCAACCCAGTAGTCAGGATTATTTCTAATTCTCACAATTCGAGGGTCATGTTGCAGGTAGTGCAGCAAGAAGGCACTCATGTGTGTTGCCATCCAGGAGCACCAAGTCCCTGTTGTGTTGGTGGCGAGGTAACAATCATGCTTCCTTCCTCTGTCCTCTCCCCCCAACCTCGCACAACAGAAATGTGATCAAGGTCTCCCTCATCTGATGAGTCTTCCATCAGTTCGTCCTCCACTTCTTCCTGGGCTCCTGCACCTTCCTCACTAGTTTGGCTGCTACCATGCGCCCTGGTAAAACCATCTCCCCCACCCTCACATGCCTGCCGCCCTGGTGCTGCCGACCGTCTGGACCTTGCAGATGTTAGCCCTTCCGCATACAACTCCTCCTCCTCTACTTCCTCCACCTCCTCTTGTGCCACCACCTGACTCCGAATTCTGTTTAACATGTGCTCCAGCATGTAAATCACCGGAATAGTCATGCTGATAATGGCATCGTCAGCACTAAACATCTTCGTCGCCATTTCAAAACTGTGCAGAAGGGTGCATAGGTCCCTGATCTGAGACCACTCCTCCAGCGTGATTTGCCCCACCTCTGGATCTCGTTGGCCCAGGCTATACGTCAGAACGTATTGCACCAGGGCTTGTCGGTGCTGCCAAAGTCGCTGCAACATGTGCAGAGTTGAATTCCACCGGGTAGGCACATCGCATTTTAGCCGGTGAAGTGGCAGGCCCAACGACTTCTGTAGAGATGTAAGTCGCTGAGCTGCGGGATGCGAACGGCGGAAGTGAGCACACAGTGACCGTGCCCTCTGCAGAAGGCCATCTAGTCTGGGATAGTGGGCTAAAAATTGCTGGACAACCAGGTTCAACACGTGAGCCATACAAGGCACGTGTGTGACATTGCCCCGGCGAAGGGCCGCACCCAGGTTTGCAGCATTGTCGCACACGGCCTTCCCTGGTTTCAGGTCCAGTGGAGACAACCATTCATGAAATTGGTTCTCCAGAGCTGACCACAACTCCTCAGCTGTGTGACTCACATTTCCCAGACATTTCAATGTAAAAACCGCCTGATGACGTTGAGCCCTACTGCCAGCATAGTAAGGAGGTGTGCAGGATCCCTTCTGCGCAGTTAGAAAGCTTGTGGCATGACCAGACAGGCTTTGGGTGCAGGTGGAAGACCGAGAGGAGGTTGAGGAGGCAGAAGCAGTGGAGGAACTTTGACATAAAGAGGATTGACGCACAACTCGTGGGGACGGCAAGACTTGGACAGCAGCCCCTTGTCCTGCTGTCACCATAGTTACCCAGTGCCCAGTCAGCGACATGTAACGCCCCTGTCCATGCCTACTCGTCCAAGTGTCTGTGGTGAAATGCACCCTGTCACACACAGAGTTTCTCAAAGAAGCGGTGATGTTGTGTGCGACATGCTGGTGGAGCGCAGGCACACCTTTCTTTGAGAAGTAGTGCCGACTGGGCATCTGGTACTGGGGCACTGCGACGGACATAAGGTCTCGAAAATCCTCTGTGTCCACCAGGCGGAAAGGCAGCATTTCTGTAGCCAAGAGCTTGCAGATGGTGAAATTCAACCTCTTAGCTTTCTCATGGCTAGGAGGAAATGGTCTTTTACTTGTCCACATCTGAGGGACCGAGGGCTGGCTATTGTGCTTAGACGGGGTTGATAAGGGTGTCCCCGGCAAACTGCCGGTCTGTGAGGAAGATGCAGGTGGACATGTTAGGTTGCCTTGATCCAAAGGTGGTGCTATCGATGTCGGACAGCGCTCAACACCAGCTGGTGTTACCACCTCCAAAGAAAATGATGACCTGCCAATCACGCTGGCTGTTGCGGGTAAAGAGGTGGCAGGTCTGCGCCCCAAAACAGGTGTGACTGCTGTCCCCCCTGTCACAGAGGATGAAGAGGCCGCGGATGCACAAGATATGGCAGACGGTGGTTGGCCCGGCCGGCTAGGCCGCATTGTTGCACAGTGAGCTTCCCACTGCAACTTATGCTTCATGTCCATGTGCCGGTTCATGCATGAAGTACTCAAACTATGTATTTTTTGGCCTCTACTTAGCTTTTGCTGACAAATGTTACAGATAACACGAGTTGGGTCATCTTTATCGATCTGAAAAAATGCCCAGGCTATGCAAGGCTTAGCACCCATGCGACCTGAAGAGCCACCACGACTTGTGGTGAGAGGCAGAGTTGTGTTTGAGGATGCAGTTGTTGACGTGCTTCCAGTACTACGTCTCTGTCCAGGAAGGCGCAACCTGACCTCGTCGTCACTAGCATCTTCCTCCACCTCCTCTGCTGACCTCATCTCTTGGCTGACTGTGGGTTGACAGTAAGTGGGATCTCCAACCTCATCATCATCACCCTGTGCGTTATCACACCCGTCGTCCTCAGAGCCAACCTGTTCCTGCCCTGACAAAAAACTAAAGTTGTCGCTCAAATCAGGTATTTGAGTCTTATCATCGTCTTCCTCATTGTCTCCACCAACAGGAGTTACAGTTTGGGAATGAGGGTCTACATTATGGTCAGAACCTTCTGCGTCTGGTCCTGGATCCGACTCATAAAGATTCTGGGCATCAGTGCAGATCATTTCCTCGTCTGGATTCACAGAAGCGCTGGAGTCGACCTCTGATTCCCAGGCTATAGTATGAGTAAACAGCTCTGCAGACTCAACCATCTGTTCTACCTCATACTCAGACGGGCAGCTGGAGATTTGGGAGCTGTGAGGAAGCAAGTGCGATTGGGGTGACACCTTTGAGGACTGGAGTATTTGTGATGTTGAAGTTGATGTGGAGGAGAGCCCACTTAAAGGAGCACTTGATATCCGTTGAAGCACCTGCTGTTTTTGTGCCTCATCTGGAATTTGTAGCGATTGGCGTGGCCGTAAGAAAGGGATCTTATCACATTGTCCGCTAAAAGAAGTAGACATTTTAGTTTGGCTGGAAGATGGTCTTTCTTCTGCAGATGTTACTGTTGCTTTAACACCTACCCCACGGACACAACCTTTTTTCCCCTTCCCAACACGCCTATTCCCCTTTCCACCAGCAGCAGGCCTTTTTCCACTCATTTTGGTGGTTAACTAATTCACAACTCTGGAGTTGTTTGCACAAAAAAACAATGGATGGGAACCGAGCAGAGCTGAGTGGCCAAACTGTGGTATTAGGCCAAAACTATTGGCTGGGTTAGATGCAGAAAAAAATTATATTCAATTTGCAACCTGATGGAGGTCAGTATAGATGGACTAATAGAACAAGTCCCACACACAGCTAGAAGCCCAAATATTTTTTCAGAGGTACTGTAGATGCAGATAAAAATTATTTTTAATTTGCAACCTGATGGAGGTCAGTATAGATGGACTAATAGAGAAAGTCCCACACACTGCTAGAAGGCCAAATATTTTTTCTGAGGCAGATGCAGAAAAAAATATATTCAGTTTGCAACCTGATGGAGGTCAGTATAGATGGACTAATAGAGAAAGTCCCACACACTGCTAGAAGGCCAAATATTTTTTCAGAGCTAGATGCAGACAAAAAATTATTTTGAATTTGCAACCTGATGGAGGTCAGTATAGGTGGACTAATAGAACAAGTCCCACACACTGCTAGAAGGCCAAATATTTTTTCAGAGGTAGATGCAGAAAAAAAATATATTCAGTTTGCAACCTGATGGCGGTCAGTATAGATGGACTAATAGAGAAAGTCCCACACACTGCTAGAAGGCCACATATTTTTTCAGAGGTAGATGCAGAAAAAAATATATTCAGTTTGCAACCTGATGGAGGTCTGTATAGATGGATTAATAGAACAAGTCCCACACACAGCTAGAAGCCCAATATTTTTTCAGAGGTAGATGCAGAAAAAAATATATTCAGTTTGCAACCTGATGGAGGTCAGTATAGATGGACTAATACAACAAGTCCCACACACAGGTAGAAGCCCAATATTTTTTTCAGAGGTAGATGCAGAAAAAAATATATTCAGTTTGCAACCTGATGGAGGTCTGTATAGATGGATTAATAGAACAAGTCCCACACACAGCTAGAAGCCCAATATTATTTCAGAGGTAAATGCAGAAAAAAATATATTCAGTTTGCAACCTGATGGAGGTCAGTATAGATGGACTAATACAACAAGTCCCACACACAGCTAGAAGCCCAATATTTTTTCAGAGGTAGATGCAGAAAAAAATATATTCAGTTTGCAACCTGATGGAGGTCTGTATAGATGGATTAATAGAACAAGTCCCACACACAGCTAGAAGCCCAATATTTTTTCAGAGGTAGATGCAGAAAAAAATATATTCAGTTTGCAACCTGATGGAGGTCAGTATAGATGGACTAATACAACAAGTCCCACACACAGCTAGAAGCCCAATATTTTTTCAGAGCTAGATGCAGAAAAAATTTATATTCAATTTGCAACCTGATGGAGGTCAGTATAGATGGACTAATAGAATGATGCTATGCCCAAAAGATTTTACTTCACTAGGTGCAGTAAAAAAATTGGTATTCTATACACAGGTGGTATATCTTGCAACACAGATAGGCTACTCCACTGACTAACACACTCTGCAATAGGCCAAAAAGGATTAGCTTTGCTAGATTCAGCCAAATGCTGTGAAAAAAACTTGCACAGCACTGGCACAGACCTGCCTGGCAAAAACTGATAGGAACTGATGTAACCTAGTCCTGAAAAGGACTCCAATTACAATTAGTCTTTACTCCCACAATCTATCTATTTAAGAGCACAGACCTGCATGATAAAAGTCGTAGGAAATGCTGTAACCTAGTCCTTAAAAAGACTGCAATCACAACTATTCCCTACTCCCAAGCTATCTGTAGATTTGTGCGAAAATTGGCTTGAAATTAACAAGGTATAGCGCACACAGCAACAGCGGTGCCGTCTAACACGCAGCTGCAGCAGTGAGAAAATGGTGGCGACGGGGAAAATGGCTTGGTCTTATAGGGCAAGGACATGTGACATACACTGCCAATGACACATGCCCTTGCTTGTGTGAAAAAAAGCACTTCGCTCCGTGTGTGCGCTGCTGATAGGCTGACAGATTGCACCTCCCCACTGTAAATGCGGAAAAGAGAAAAAAAAAATGGAGATCTTCATTGTTCCTGCAGAGATCCATCCCCTGCCCCTCCCCCCACCCCGCTGTACACTCAAACTGCGTATTAACATTAATTTTCATCATTACTGAGAAAAAATCCAGTTATGATTTTGGTGCACGAACAGTTATCGAACATAACCTCGAACAGCCGAATTTTTCTCAAATTGTTCGTGTTCGCCGAACGGCTCGAACACCGCCCAAAACAGCTCGAATTTGAGATTGGCGAACAGTTCGAGTAGAACAACGCTCATCTCTAGTTATGATTTTGGTGCACGAACAGTTATCGAACATAACCTCGAACAGCCGAATTTTTCTCAAATTGTTCGTGTTCGCCGAACGGCTCGAACACCGCCCAAAACAGCTCGAATTTGAGATTGGCGAACAGTTCGAGTAGAACAACGCTCATCTCTACTCACCACGTGTCCTAGGTATTGGACCTTCGGTTTTAACAGGTGGCACTTTGAAGGCTTCACTTTCAGGCCATTGCCTGCCAGGGCTCCGAACACCTCGGCCAGGTGCTTTAGATGGTCCTCGTAAGTCTTCGAATAGACGATCACGTCGTCCAGGTAAAGGAGGACCGTCTCGAAGTTTCGGTGCCCTAGACAGCATTCCATCAGCCTCTGGAAGGTCCCTGGTGCGTTGCAGAGCCCAAAGGGCATACAGTTGAACTTGCTCAATCCCATCGGGGTGGTGAAGGCGGTCTTCTCCTTGTCAGCCTCTGCCACAGGAACCTGCCAGTACCCGCTAGTAAGGTCCAAAGTAGAGAAGAAATTAGCTGATTTTAGAGCTGCTAAAGACTCCTCTATCCTAGGTAATGGGTACGCATCTTTATGGGTGATACAATTGATTTGCCTGTAGTCCACGCACATTCTCATGGTACCGTCTTTCTTTTTTACCAAAACTAAGGGAGCTGCCCATGGGCTACAGCTATCTCTAATGACCCCAGCTTCTTTCATTTCTCTCAGCATACCCTTGGCGTTCTGATAATGTGCAGGGGTTACAGGCCTGTGTCTCTCTTTTATTGGTGGGTGGCTCCCCGTGGGGATATGGTGTTCTATCCCTCTTACTCTGCCGAAGTCTAGCGGGTTCTTACTAAAGATTCTCTCGTACTCCTGAACCACCCGGTAGACTCCTTGTTTTTGGTGCAGGATAGTGGAGTCAGCACCCACATGGAGTTTCTGGCACCAGTCCTCCTTCTGTTTCTGGGAGCCATTACCCTCCGCATGTGGAGATGGAGGCAACGGTTCCACGGCCCTGATAGCTTTTTACTCAACAGCAAACAGTTTGGCAAGTGTAGCGTACCTGGGTAAGTGTACCTCCCTCTCCCCAATGTTGAGAATGCGAACGGGCACCCTCCCATGACGGACATCAACCACCCCCCGGGCTGTTAAAATGGTGGGCCTGTTGTCTGAGTACACGGATTCTACCATGGCTTGGTAGTCTCTCCCTCTTAACCCGATGGCAGCCCGACACCAGATCATCATTTCACTTTTGGGAGGCATGGAAATGGGGAATGGGTCACTCATTCTTACGCTACCGATCTCACCACCAGACAGTTCTACCTGTTGCCGTCTCATCAGGGCTCTTATCTCTTTCTGGAGGAACCTCTGTTGGCTGGAGCTTGCATTCATCGCCATCTGCTGTAAAATCACAATTACTTCTGAAAGACAGTTTTCAATCACATTAGTACCCAAGGTTATTTTAGGGTGACTTTCACGACGGTCAATGTCCACAATGATTACTCCCTGTGCCGGCAGTTCAACCCTACCAATCTTGATGGTCATCTCTCTGAACCCCACCTGCGGCACGGGTTGGCCATTGCTGGCAATGATGCTTAAGTCATCGTCTGGATAGCAGGTTATGTCGGCGTCACTCCAGTACCGCTTGAAAAGTACGTAGGGGATGGTAGTCACTTGAGACCCGGTGTCCAGCAGTGCACTCATGGGGATACCGTACAGCACTACGGGTAAGACCGGGCGTCCCCCCACGTACTTATCACGCCAATTAGACGGGCCTGACGACCTTATGCCAGGGGGTTGGCCCTCTGCCCCAGGTCGGACCCATTTAAAGTACAGTACCTTGCTATGTGTCCTGGCTGACTGCAACGGCGGAAAATCGGCTGTCCATCCTCAGTGTAGCGGTCGGTGGGCCTCCCTCTGAACGGCGGGATCCTCCTCTGTCGACGCCACGGGACATCCTCCGGACTGGAAGCCAGCTCGATTGGTCTTGACGGTTCCACCTGCAACGACTGTACGGTCCTGGTCAATGCAGCCACACTCTTTGTTAGCTCCTGGACCTGATGGTGCAGGGCTGCAGGCTGGGATGGATTTAGGGCCTGTGCATCAGCCCCCACAAGGTCTGCGGGGTAGGTCGCTGCCCCCTGATGGTAAGTGAGGGCAGGGCGCCGGGAAGCTACAGCGCCACCTGGTGCGGGTTCCCTGAGCACCCGGATGGCCCTATCCTTGAACTGCGCAAAAGTCAAATCGGGGTTCTGTAGGGCCATGAGGCGCAGCTGAGTCCTGTGGGCGCTGGACAGCAGACCTTCTATGAACTGATCAGTCAGCAGTTTATCAGTGTCCTGCACGCTACCAGGGTCAACTTGTTTGATAGCTCTCAGGGCTTCTTGCAGGTTCAAGGCATAGTCTCTGATACTATCCTGGGCCCGCTGCTTACAGCCATAGAACCGCATTTTGATTTCTGCTGAGGTACGGGTATCAAAGGTACTCCGCAGCCGGGTCAGAATGTCCTTTACAGTCCTTTTCTCCTCATCTGACCATGATTTTACTTCCCGCTGGGCTGCACTGGTTAGCTGCCCCGTCAGAATGCTCACCTTCTGTTCTTCTGTCAGGGGATAAACTTTAAATAAACTGTGCAGTCTTTCCCTAAAGTCAGTTAAGGTATGGGATTCCCCTGAGTATTGGGGCAGCCAGGCTGCTTCGGGGATGTAGGGCATAGAGAACGGCATCACCGCTGCTGCAGCCACGCTGTCTGTAGAAGGCCCCTCCGCGTCCGTAATCTTCCTCCCCCCTAGTTAAGCGTGGCCTACCTTCCGACGATCCTCTTCTGTAGGCCACGGCTCCGGTGGTGCTGCTCCGGACGAGGACCTTGCGTCGCGTCCTGGTGACGTCAGCGTCGCTCTCTCTCCCTTCCAGGACCTTGCGCAGCGTCGGTGCGTAGGGCGAGGCTTCAAGTCTCGCGCGCTTTGGACGTCCACGCCCCTCATCTTACCGTGCGGTGTCCTGAAGATGGCGTCCGATGGCGGGAAAACGGCTGAAGATGGCGGGAGATGGCTGAAAATGGCTCGAAACGGCTCCGGATAGCGGGAAACCTCCTTTTAAGGTACGTGTACAGTCTTTTCAGGCACGCAATACCCTTTTGTGGCGGGTTGGTCATAATACTGCCGACTACGCCAAAGCTGACTCGCCCCCTGGGCCGTGGGGCACTCGGAACCGGGCTTCAGGGCAATGCTGGGAGTAGTAGTGGCAACCCGGTCACGTGGCTCAGGGTGGTCAGACCAAATGCTGTGGCAGTGTATTTGTAGGTTTTGAAAGTCCGACTACGCCACCCGTGGATTGCGGTCAGGGAGGACCGCCTCTGCAAGGCAGACCGCTGAGGCTGTTGTTGGGGGTGCAGCAGGGAATAGTATAACTCCCCACAGGAGGAGTGTAGCCTCAGGGCAGTGTAATAGGATGCTGGGGGTGATGGTGCAGGCGCAGCAGAAATCACACAGAGTCCAATAATGCAGTCCAGGGTCTTTTACTGCAGATATTATCACTGACCCACCAGGAGTACAGGGTAGGAATGGACCTGGGTGTCTGAGGGCATTCGGGCGAGCTCCACTGGTCAGGGTGAGTGGGTAGGCCTACCATTCTCTCTCTGCCCTTGCTGACTATCTTCCCCTTTAGTGGTGTGATAGCGCGCCTCCCTGAGCTGGCCGTGTCCTACGCCTGTATGGTTTGCGACTCAGGACTTAGGTACCTGTAGCTTCTCCGTGCTGTACCGGACCCTCTGTGTGGCAGAGCCTCCAGGCTTCTTAGGCCAAGGGACCTAAAATCCCTCACAGGTAGGTGACTTGCTGCAGGACTTGCAACCCTGACAGCCTCGGACCCCAGTGTCCGGTTGTGTAATTCTCTCTCTTCCAGGACCTGCTCTCGTCGCCTCTGTCCCTGGCTTGCTGCTGCTCCACTGCCTCCTGGACTCCTCAGCTGCTGCTGACCTGTCCCTCTCTTCTGAGAACCCTTCTGGATGCTTCAGAAGTGGGTCCTGGTCTCCCTAACCCTGCCCTCAGTTTCCAGCTTTTATAGGGACAGCCTGCTCCGCCTACTGGCCTGGGACAGGAGGTGCTGCATGCTAATGGTCCCTGACCAAAGAACCTCCCTCCTGCTCTCAGACACAGCCTTAAATGTTTGTGGCATCCAGGCCTGGGGTGACACACATTGATCTGATATTTATGGGAGATATATTTTTGACGTCATGGCGAAGTGACAAACATAATGCATTCACTCATATCACCGTAAGGCTGGCCTAACACCTCCAAATTAATATCGGGAAGATGGATGATGCTATCCATGCCATGTTTCATCTCTATAGAGTGGCAAAATTGTGATAGAAACCATGACAACAATATCTCCCACCTAGGCCCTCCAGGGGCAAAGATAGCCTGTAAATTGGGGCCCTCATAATCTTCTAAAGACCTAACACATGCCACAACCAGCCCAAATGGGAGGTATGTGGGCGTAACTTTAATGTAATAAAAATCAGATTTTTTATTTTTATCATTTGACAGTTCTGGGAAATGCAGTTTACTGTAGTTCTGTCCGTTGTCTTTACAAAAACAAAAAGCTCTCCTTCAAAAAAGTCAGAGCCAACCCTGCGACATCAGGTTCAGTATATTTCTTCTGTTTATCCTATTTTTATGTATTTTCTTTATATTGTACTGTTTTGTCCATCATTGTGGTTTTCCCCCACATATGGGGTATCGGCATGCTCAGGAACAATTGGACAACAAATTTTGGGGTCCATTTCTTCCTGGTACCCTTGCGAAAATAAAAAAAATTTGGGTCTAAAGTAAAATTTTTGTGGGTATTTGCCGAATATTTTGGCGTTCTTGGCATTTCATTCATTGTCGCCGCTCCTGCAAGTGTCACGGCTGTGACACATGCAGAAATAGCCTGTGACCTATTCAGAAAATACTGGCATTTCTGGCCTCTATTAAAAATTTGTTTCAGTGTGTCAGTGAAGTTTTTGACACCGGTTTGCTGTTCAAAATAGTTATCTACAGGCCGTCACACAGATCACATATGTGATGCCTCTTACTCGAAAAAGCCCTTTAGTTTACCCTGGGTGATGGGGGACTCGGAGTCAGGTCCTGAGATGGAGAGATGGGGTGCAGCCGTGGCCCGGACCCGACTCGTGCTCAGAGGCGTCACATTAAAAGAGATGGTGTGGGCTCATCCGGGTTGAGTGGCTGATTAACGACTACGCCACCTGTGGTGCCTGGTGAAGGGCCACCAGCGCCGCTGCAGTCCGCTGAGGCATGGTGTTACGGCGTCCAAAGTTATTACTACTCCCCACAGGTGGAGCAAGGCCTCAGGGCAGAGGGACAGGATGGAGGGGGTAGTAGTAGAGGAAGACGGGCGCCGCGTCTTGCGGTGTAGCGCAGAATAAACAGTCCGGAGGCCATAGGGTTGAACTTCCAAGGCTTTACTCACTTTAGAGATGGCAGAAGGAAGGTGACTCCCTTCTCCCTGCGGAGTCCTGCGGTCACCAGGGACGGGGGTCCAACAACCTCCGAGTAAATGCAGAATTCAGTCGGGACCCTACACCAGAGTGTTCCTGAACTACAGACCGAATCCTTTCCTGTCCGTGTGTGTGCAAATAGGCCGGGTCTGCCTCTGAGCTCCTCTCAGAACTGAGGCACGGGTGGCAGCTCCACTCCGTCCGATACCCGGTGGGATCCTCAGGGCCTACCGGTCTTTCCCGACCAGGACATGGAGTAGCAAGGTCGGGTGTCGGGGGCCAGTACCCCTTTTGCAGCCGGAGTCCCTCTGAATATATCAGCATGGCGAGGACAGGTGGTGTACTCCGCTCCGTCTGCATCCTGCCTGGGATCCATTTGCTGTGGAGCCACACTCTTAAGCTCCGGGCCTTCATGGTCCTGGTCATTGGCCGGTTAGAGACATTCCTGGTCTACAACCTGCCCCTTGTTTCAAGGCTAAGGTACGAGGGCTGTGTCCCTTGCCGGTGGAGGCCCACACAGGATCTGCGCTCCGGGAGGGAGGTCACATTTCACACAGTATATGACAGCACAGAGAACAGGCGAAAGACCTTGATAAACAAGGACCAACGAAAAGACCAAGACCAAAGATGGCTCATTATTAAATATGAAATTTAAAGTGTAACTAACTTGGAATTCCTCCACCCTCACCCACTAACTGGTTCCCCTAACTCTTGGTTCCCCAGTCTCCCTGTAACCAGGGGAGCAGCACTTAGTGCATACTAGCCCCCTCTGGTGGAGAAGTGTGGTGTTGGATGCAAAGGTTGGGTCACGACTATCACACTGTCCTTACCTCAGAGGTGGAACAGTACACTCCATTAGAGAAGTGCAGTATCCCTGTGGCGGTCGAACCCTCAGGGGCGCCACACATATACCTTTTCAGAAAATACTGCCATTTCTGGCCTCCATTAAAAATTTGTTTCAGTATGTCAGCGAAGTTTTTGACACCGGTTTGCTGTTGAAAATAGTTACCTACAGGCTAGGTATTTAAAACTGTGGTTTCTCCGTCACACGGATCACATATAAGTTTGCTCCAAATTTAGCCATTTTTAGTGAGCGTTGAAGATATTGTCCTCCATTTAAAATGGGCAAGGCATGTGGCAAGGGACGGGGAACTGGACGTGATGGTGATGGTGCATGTAGAGGCCGAGGCCAAGGCCGTGAGCAAGCTGAAATTGTGCCACAACAAACAGCCACATCTTCTCACCCGACCTTCCTGTCCCAATTCCTAGGGGACTGCAGCACACCACTATTGAACCAAGAGCAGTGTCAAAAGGTTGTTGGTTGGATTAGGGATAATGCTTCCAGTCACTTTGCCACCACCACCACCTCCCTGTCTTAAACATGGTCAAGTCTCAGTAGCCATGAGTCTGGACTTCATATTCCTCACCCTGATCCTCCATTCTCCCACCATGCCAAGTGCCCGGAGACAAATGATCCCACTCTTGGACACTCCAAAGAGCTGTTCACTTTTCCATTTATAGATTCGGGCCTCTCACCCGGTCCACTTGAAGCAGGGCAAGAGGAGATAGCATGTACCGATGCCCAAATGTTTGAGCAGCCACGGTCACACGAAGGCGACGGTGGGAAAGGGTCACAAGAGGGGAATGATGATGAGACACAATTGCCAGAAAGTCAGGAGGAGGACTAGGGTGCGGAAGTGGAAGACGAGGTGGTGGATGATATAGTAACTGACCCAACCTGGCAGGAGGACATGCAGATTGAGGACAGCAGCACACAGGGGGATGGAGGCAGAGCACCCCAACAGGCAGGAAGAAGTAGTGTGGTGGCCGCAGACAGAAGGCAGGCAACCGTTCCCCGTAACACCAACACGAAAGAAGTTGCCAGTACAACTGTTAGGTCTTCCTGAGTCTGGCTATTTTTTAAAGACTCTGTCGATAACCCAAAAAGGCCATTTGCACCACCTGTGAGGCCAGCATCAGCAGGGGTGGAAAAACTACCAGCCTGACCACCACCAGCATGATCAGGCACATGGCAGCAAAGCACCCGGTATTGTGGGCCGAAACCCAGGGTCCAGGAACAGTGTCTGTGGGTGCTACCACTGCTTCTTCCACTGTTGTGCATGCAAGCCAATCCTCTGTCCATGGTGCATGCGAAGATGCTTCCTGCCCTGCACCTGTCATTGCACACTCTCAAGTAGCAGCATCAGGAAGCGCAGCGTTCAGTTGTCCATACCCCAGTCTTTGGAACGCAAGCGCAAATATGCAGCCAACGCCCCACAGGCCACACTACTAAATTCCCACATTTCGGGACTGCTTGCGCTCGAAATGTTGCCTTTTAGGCTCGTGAAGACTGAAGCATTCTGCAACCTGATGGTGGCGACCGTCCCTCGGTACTCGGTCCCCAGCCGCCACTATTTCTCCCAATGTGCCGTCCACATATTACACAAGCACGTGTCCCAAAACATTAGCCGTGTCCACCTTACCATGGACACGTGGACAAGTGCTTGTGGGCAGGGATGGTACATCTCACTGACAGCACACTAGGTTAACATAGTGGAAGCCGGGACCCAGTCGGACCTTGGGACGGAACACGTCCTCCGGACGCCAAGGATTGCGGGCCCTAGGACAATCAGGGTTGCCCCCACAGTCTACAGCTCCTGCACCTCATCCTCCTCAGCCTCCTCCTCCTTTTCAGCCTCCATCTCTGAAATGACCACATCAGTAACAAACTGGAAGCACTGCAGCACTGCCTTGGTGAAGCGGCAACAGGCTGTCCTGAAGCTAATATGCTTAGGAGACAAACCGCACAATGCTGAAGAGTTGTGGACAGCTCTGAAAGAGCAGGCAGATCTGTGGCTCACACCACTGAACCTACAGCCAGGCATGGTCGTGTGTGACAATGGTCGGAACCTAGTGGCGGCTCTGAGGCGAGGCGAGCTCACACACTTACCATGCCTGGCCCATGTGCTTAATCTCGTGGTTCAGCGGTTTCTCAAATCCTACCCGGATCTGCTGGATCTGCTTGTTAAAGTATGCTGCCTGTGTGCCCATTTTAGAAAGTCAACCACAGCTTCCGGCCGACAGAATGGTGTGTGATGTCCCCACGCATTGAAACTCTACACTGCAGATGTTGGGAAGGACTTGTGAGCAGAAGAGGGCAGTTGTTGAGTACCAGCATCAACAAGGCCGTCGGTATTCAGTTCAGACTCCACACATAAGATCTCAGGAGTGAACATGAATGTCAGACATATGTACCATCCTCTAAAACTTTGAGGACTCCACCAAGATGGTGAGCTGCGATGACGCCATAATTGGCGTCACCATCCCGCTTCTCTGTCTTCTGAAATGCTCTCTGCTTACAATCAAAGAGGATGCATTGCAGGCGGAGCACTATGAGATGGAGCAAGTAACCATACAGGGTTTTTACACACAGCCCAGCCCCATCTCATCACAGCGTGGATTGGGTGACAATGAGGAAGAGGAGGAGGAGGAAGAACAGGAGCTAGTTTCATGCGCTATAGATGGTACTACCTGCACAACTGTCATACCGTCTGTTCAGTGTGGATGGCCTGAGGACAGAGAGGAGGAGGAGGAGAGCATGGTCAGTCGTCCTCTTGGTGAGGACATGGAAGTCTTGCCTGTTAGCAGTCTGGCACGCATGGCTGAGTTTATATTACACTGCCTTTCCCATGACCCTCGCATTCTCAAAATTTTGGGTGACAGTCATTACTGGTTGGTGACACTTCTAGACCCACGCTACAAGGAGAACTTTCTATCTCTTATTCCTGAGGCGGACAGGTCTACAAAAATGGGGCAGTACCAGTAGGGCCTTGTTGTGGAACTATTAAAAAAATTCCCATCTGAAAACGGTGCTGGCAGAGGTCACAGTTCGTTGGACAACCAAGGACTATAGGCGAGAGAGACACAACTCCAATCCAGCAGAGGCAGGGGAACACTGTCAATGTTCTGGGAGAATTTTCTCAGCCCCTCCTATCGAACAGGCCCTGAGGCGCGAGTTACTCTCACAAGGAGGTCAAAGTTTGTGAAGATGCTGAGGGAGTATCTTGCCGACTGTACCAATGTCCTTCGTGATTCCCCTGTACCTTATAATTATTAGGTATCCAAGCTGGACACGTGGAATGAAATTGCTCTCTACAGTGGTGGCCAAAAGTATTGGCACCCCTGCAATTCTGTCAGATAATACTCAGTTTCTTCCTGAAAATGATTGCAATCACAAATTCTTTGGTATTATTATCTTCATTTAATTTGTCTTCAATGAAAAAACACAGAAAGAATTTTCCTAAAGCCAAATTGGATATAATTCCACACCAAACCTAAAAAGGGGGTGGACAAAAGTATTGGCACTGTTTGAAAAATCATGTGATGCTTCTCTAATTCGTGTAATTAACAGCATCTGTAACTTACCTGTGGCACCTAATAGGTGTTGGCAATAACTAAATCACACTTGCAGCCAGTTAACATGGATTAAAGTTGACTCAACCTCTGTCCTGTGTCCTTGTGTGTACCACATTGAGCATGGAGAAAAGAAAGAAGACCAAAGAACTGTCTGAGGACTTGAGAAACCAAATTGTGAGGAAGCATGAACAATCTCAAGGCTACAAGTCCATCTCCAAAGACCTGAATGTTCCTGTGTCTTCCGTGCGCAGTGTCATCAAGAAGTTTAAAGCCCATGGCACTGTGGCTAACCTCCCTAGATGTGGACGGAAAAGAAAAATTGCCGAGAGATTTCAATGCAAGATTGTGCGGATGGTGGATAAAGAACCTCGACTAACATCCAAACAAGTTCAAGCTGCCCTGCAGTCCGAGGGTACAACAGTGTCAACCCGTACTATCCGTCGGCGTCTGAATGAAAAGGGACTGTATGGTAGGATACCCAGGAAGACCCCACTTCTTACCCCGAGACATAAAAAAGCCAGGCTGGAGTTTGCCAAAACTTACCTGAGAAAGCCTAAAACGTTTTGGAAGAATGTTCTCTGGTCAGATGAGACAAAAGTAGAGCTTTTTGGGAAAAAGCATCAACATAGAGTGTACAGGAAAAAAAAGAGGCATTCAAAGAAAAGAACACGGACCCTACAGTCAAACATGGCAGAGGTTCCCTGATGTTTTGGGGTTGCTTTGCTGCCTCTGGCACTGGACTGCTTGACCGTGTGCATGGCATTATGAAGTCTGAAGACTACCAGCAAATTTTGCAGCATAATGTATGGCCCAGTGTGAGAAAGCTGGGTCTCCCTCAGAGGTCATGGGTCTTCCAGCAGAACAGTGACCCAAAACACACTTCCAAAAGCACTATAAAATGGTTTGAGAGAAAGCACTGGAGACTTCTAAGGTGGCCAGCAATGAGTTCAGACCTGAATCCCATAGAACACCTGTGGAGAGATCTCAAAATGGCAGTTTGGAGAAGGCACCCTTCAAATATCAGGGACCTGGAGCAGTTTGCCAAAGAAGAATGGTCTACAATTCCAGCAGAGCATTGTAAGAAACTCATTGATGGTTACCGGAAGCGGTTGTTCGCAGTTATTTTGGCTAAAGGTTGTGCAACCAAGTATTAGGCTGAGGGTGCCAATACTTTTGTCTGGCCCATTTTTGGAGTTTTTTGTGAAATGATCAATGATTTGATTTTTGCTTCATTCTCTTTTGTGTTTTTTCCTTGCAAGCAAATTAAATGAAGATAATAATATCAAAGAATTTGTGATTGCAATCATTTTCAGGAAGAAACTGAGTATTATCTGACAGAATTGCAGGGGTGCCAATACTTTTGCCCACCACTGTATGCCTTGGAAATCCTGACCTGCCCTGCTGCTAACTTTTTTATCAGAGCGGGTTTTTAGTGCCGCTGGTGGAATTATAACTGATAAGCGCATCCACCTGTCAGCTTAAAATGCTGACAGGCTGACTCTTATAAAAATGAACAAGGGCTGGATTGGGCCAGACTTCTCATCACCACCGAATGATAGCAGAATAACATAAACTCAAATCCAGTGTCTTTTTTGGGAGGTGTATCCCCATGCTCCTCTTCACACCCACACAGGCTATACGCTTCCTGATTTTGGCTATTTTCTCTTGTCTTCCTCCTCGTCCTCATCCTTCACCACCATATCACCTGGGTGACCGTGGTCCATGATGCAACACCCACATAATTTTTTTAAAGGCTGTTTATGATGCCCGTAAAAACAATGTTTTATACAGTATGTTCATGTATACCCCCCAGGGGTAAATGTTTGTCAGCCCATACACTTCTTGCATGGGCATTACAAGGATAGGAGTCCCGCTCCTTTCTAATGGGAACATTTTTTTATGAGGCCCTCCTCAACGTATGAAAGTGATATATCAATATATCTGGAATTGGTAAGACAATTAATCATGGATGTTTTTGACTAGAAGCATTGCTTGTTGGGGAGAATACAGTGCCATATGAAGATACCTCTCCAAATACCTAAGGCTCTCATCCAACTTATCCTTTTACTAACTGGCAGGACTTTGCCCAATTCTTCCTTACTTTATGTTACCAACCAGCGGTGTAACAATAGTGCGTGCAACAGTTCCAGCTGCACCCAGGCCCTGGAGCCTAAGAGGGTCCAAAAGGTCTCTTAGACCCGTATAGGAAGACCAATACCATGAAAGATCCAGTTCCTGTTGCACCCATGCCCTGGAGCCTAAGAGGGCCCAAAAGGTCTCCTTGGCCTGTATGAGAAGATCAATACCATGAAAGATCCGTGAGAGTTGGAGGCCATGTTGGAGAATTTGCATTGCAGCACTCCATCTTTGCAGTCACTTTAGGATCTCTACTGACCACACCAGTCTAATCACATTGAGCTCTTTATTCTATGAAGGAAAAAAAACAAATAAAACTTATTTTATTAATGCAGACTTTTATGCTAAAATAAATTCATGTGTCCTTTGTGTATCATTGTGATTTCATTTCCCTCCAAAGCCTCCCTTACGTGATGGCGTTGCTGCTGAGGTGACAGCCCCACTATCAGTATTTGGTCAGTATTTTTCATCAGTATTTGTAAGCCAAAATCAGATGAGGAACAATCAGAGAAAAGGTATAATAGATACAAGTGCACCAATTCTGCATTTATCACCCACTCCTGGTTTTCGCTTACAAATACTGAGGAAAAATGCTGACCGAATACTGACCAAATACTGATACTAGGGCTGTGGCCTTAGGATGATAATGTGATGAAGATTACTTTTTATTGTTTGCTTTGGCCCACACATCACTTTAGTTTAAAAGGATTAAAAGGGTATGTGATTTAGGAGAAATCTATAAAGAATGGGACACATCAAATTTTTAGCTCTTTCCCCCATCAAATAAAAATTTGTGCTCAGGCAATATGAGGTATAAAAAAAAAGACTGAAGCATTAGGGCTTATAGGACCCCATAAAATAAGATGACCCCTACCAACCATTGACAGGAAACTAAAACTACAGTATATTTAAATATAATTAAAGGGCTAGTCCCCACCTAAAATAACTATTTATCCCCTAGGATACCTTAATGATAGCTGGGCGAATGATCACTGGGACCCTTGAGGATACAGAGATTGGGGCTTTGGAACCCTGAGAATTGGGCTCTGTGGCCCTGTCTTAAATTGAGCAGAGCTAGGTATTCATTGTCTGTGGGCCTACCAGCAATAACCGAGTACTGCGCTCCGCTTTCTCCATCACTCCCATAGACAAACGAATGGAGCGGAGGTTGAGCAAGTGGTCCTCTGCTCCATTCATGACAAACAAAAAATTATCTATTATTTAAATCAGGTCTTTATGTTCCATGTAGAAAGTTTTGCATTATTTTGTAAGAATGACAATCCATTTAACCCTTAGAATTAACCAGGTAATTAACACTTTCATGCTGGATAGAAATAAAATATTTTGCTACATGCGAAATGTTGCAGCCACTTACATCATTAAGATGTTACAATATGCACTTTTTTAAGAGTCGCACAGCACATCCAGAGCGACTCCTTACATAAGGTAATATAGAACAGAAATGACAATATTATAAAGCTATGTGGACAACAGAAAACTGCATAAAAGGAGAATGAAAATGGGTTCACCACCCTCTTACAAGTATTAGAGGGACATTTAATCTGTGTGGGAAGGGGAGATTTAATTTGTGTGGAGGGGGAGATTTAGTGTTGGGGGAGACTTAATGTGGGGGACAGGGGCGGGGAGATTTAGTGTAATGAGGAAGATTTAAGGACACAAGTTTGGGGAGCAAGGGAGAGACAGGTGCAGACACAGTATGGTGAGTGGTGGGGTGGGTGCGGACACAGTATGGTGAGGGGAGATTGTTGCAGACACCGAATGGGGAGGATGGGTGTGAACACAGTATGGGGAGCGAAGGGGGGGAATGTATGGGGAGCAAGTGGGGGATGGGTGCAGACACAGTATGGTAAGTGGTGGGGTGGGTGCAGACACAGTATGGTGAGTGGAGGGATGGGTGCTGACACAGTATGAGTAGTGAGAGGAAAAATGTATGTGGACACAGTATGGGGAGTGAGGGTAATGGGATGTGTGCAGACAGTATGGGGAGTTGGGAGGATGTTTGAGGAGGCAGTATGGAGAGCAAGTGGGTAAATATGTGAGGAGACAGTATGGTTAGCAGGGGGGACGTGAGATTACACAGCATGAGGAGGGAGGGGGAAATGTGTGAGGAGACTATTGAGGGGAATAGTGTGAGGAAACTGTATGGGGGCAGAAAAGTGTGAGTGGGCACAGAATAAAGACTGAGTAGTCGGGGGGAAGTATGGGGGAACAGTGTAAGGGCACAGCCAGGAGGGGACAGTAAACCAAGGAGGGGAAGTGTGAAGAGGGGGGCACAATATAGAGACTGGGCCCTATAGGGGGGGCACTGTGTGAAGGCAGTGTGGAGAGCTTGTTCCTTGAGAGGGAGAGTTTGGGCTCATATTTTGTGCAGGGAAAATAGCGAGGGGCAATTATTTATTCAGGGGCTCGGCATAGTGCCGATATTTTTATTCTGGACCATTATAATGACACTCTTATCTTTAAGGGTACCGTGCTGCAGAAGACCAGAGAAGATGGAAGTCTGCAGAGACGTGCTGTGGATGAGAAAACTCATCTTGGAATCTGGACAAGATGAAGAAAAGAAAGAGAACGACTCCAGAGACAACGTTATCTATAAGGTATCTGGATGTAAATGTTTTTTGTGATTCTGACAAATTAACATGTTTTTATTTATGTTAGGAGCATCAAAGAAGTTGTCCAAGTTTGTGATAAGTCTGCAGTCATTCTATGTCGACTAGACATGCGTTGCCTCACTCAATGAAAATGAATTGAGTGAGGCCGTACAAGTCTAGTCGGAATGTGGCCAGAAGTATGCTGACATGGTCATCCACTCTTGCCATCGGCAAGGGAAAATCCTAAAAGTGTGCAGTGCATGCGCTGTGAGAATTCAGAAGCCTGCAGACACATAGAGCAGACTTTGATCTCAAGCCTGGATAAGCCCTTTAATTATAAAATAAAGCACTGTTAGGCTGCGTGCACACGATGCGTTTTTCATGCGTTTATGCTGCGGAATTTCCGCCGCGGAAACGCATCAAAAACGCATGGTAATCCGCACCCCATGGTCCCCAATGGCATTCCGCAATGTCAATGCACATGCTGTGGATTTTTGCTGCGCTCATAAATCTGCAGCATGTTCATTAATTTTGCGGAAGCGCCGCCATTGACTTGCATTGAGACGCATAGAATGCGCGTCTGTACATTTGTACAAGCGGATTCTATGCATCTCTATGTGCGGATGGTACCCAGTTCTGGAGGAGAGAAGACTCTCATCCAGACCTGGGTACCATTGTACCTGTGAAAAAAAGAATAAAATAACAAATAAAGTTTATATTCACCTGTCCGGCGGCCCGCGCAGTGCTTCTCCTTCCAGGACCTGAGATGACGTCGCGGTCATGTGACCGCAGGCTGTCTCGCGAGATGCCGGCAACCCGGAAGTAGCGCGACAACACACGCGACAGCTCACGCAGCAGGGGATCGGAGGTAAGTATAGCTTTATTTTTTTATTTTTACGGTCACACTGTATAAATCCATGCCGTTTGCATGGATTTATATAGTGTGACCTAGTTGTCAAGATTGTTGGAAGACCATTTCCGGTGACTACCTCTTGAAGCTCATCAGGAGAATGCTAAGAGTGTGCAAAGCAGTCATCAAAGCAAAAGGTGGCTACTTTGAAGTACCTAGAATATAAGACATATTTTCAGTTGTTTCACACTTTTTTGTTAAGTATATAATTCCACATGTGTTAATTCATAGTTTTGATGCCTTCAGTGTGAATGTACAATTTTCATAGTCATGAAAATACAGAAAAATCTTTAAATGAGAAGGTGTGTCCAAACTTTTGGTCTGTGCTGTATATATATATACATACAGTGGTGGCCAAAAGTATTGGCTCCTCTGCAATTCTGTCAGATAATACTCAGTTTCTTCCTGAAAATGATTACAATCACAAATTCTTTGGTATTATTATCTTCATTTAATTTGTCTTCAATGAAAAAACACAAAAAGAATTGTCCTAAAGCCAAATTGGATATAATTCCACACCAAACCTAAAAAAGGGGGTGGACAAAAGTATTGCCACTGTTTGAAAAATCATGTGATGCTTCTCTAATTTGTGTAATTAACAGCACCTGTAACTTACCTGTGGCACCTAACAGGTGTTGGCAATAACTAAATCACACTTGCAACCAGTTAACATGAATTAAAGTTGACTACACCTCTGTCCTGTGTCCTTGTGTGTACCACATTGAGCATGGAGAAAAGAAAGAAGACCAAAGAACTGTCTGAGGACTTGAGAAACCAAATTGTGAGGAAGCATGAGCAATCTCAAGGCTACAAGTCCATCTCCAAAGACCTGAATGTTCCTGTGTCTTCCGTGCGCAGTGTCAACAAGAAGTTTAAAGCCCATGGCACTGTGGCTAACCTCCCTAGATGTGGACGGAAAAGAAAAATTGACGAGAGATTTCAATGCAAGATTGTGCGGATGGTGGATAAAGAACCTCGACTAACATCCAAACAAGTTCAAGCTGCCCTGCAGTCCGAGGGTACAACAGTGTCAACCCGTACTATCCTTCGGCGTCTGAATGAAAGGGGACTGTATGGTAGGATACCCTGGAAGACCCCACTTCTTACCCCGAGACATAAAAAAGCCAGGCTGGAGTTTGCCAAAACTTACCTGAGAAAGCCTAAAACATTTTGGAAGAATGTTCTCTGGTCAGATGAGACAAAAGTAGAGCTTTTTGGGAAAAAGCATCAACATAGAGTGTACAGGAAAAAAAAGAGGCATTCAAAGAAAAGAACACGGTCCCTAGAGTCAAACATGGCGGAGGTTCCCTGATGTTTTGAGGCTGCTTTGCTGCCTCTGGCACTGGACTGCTTGACCGTGTGCATGGCATTATGAAGTCTGAAGACTACCAACAAATTTTGCAGCATAATGTATGGCCCAGTGTGAGAAAGCTGGGTCTCCCTCAGAGGTCATGGGTCTTCCAGCAGGACAATGACCCAAAACACACTTCCAAAAGCACTATAAAATGGTTTGAGAGAAAGCACTGGAGACTTCTAAGGTGGCCAGCAATGAGTCCAGACCTGAATCCCATAGAACACCTGTGGAGAGATCTCAAAATGGCAGTTTGGAGAAGGCACCCTTCAAATATCAGGGACCTGGAGCAGTTTGCCAAAGAAGAATGGTCTACAATTCCAGCAGAGCATTGTAAGAAACTCATTGATGGTTACCGGAAGCGGTTGTTCGCAGTTATTTTGGCTAAAGGTTGTGCAACCAAGTATTAGGCTGAGGGTGCCAATACTTTTGTCTGGCCCATTTTTGGAGTTTTGTGTGAAATGATCAATGATTTGATTTTTGCTTCATTCTCTTTTGTGTTTTTTCCTTGTAAGCAAATTAAATTAAGAGAATAACACCAAAGAATTTGTGATTGCAATCATTTTCAGGAAGAAACTGGGTATTATCTGACAGAATTGCAGGCAGGGCCGGCGTCAGCACCCGGCGCACCCGGGCAAATGCCGGGGCCCTGAGCAGGCAGAGGGGCCCACTGGCGGTCGCACACCCCGCTGGGCTATGGGCAGAGGAGAGCGGTGTCAGCGCCCGCCCTTCTCCGCCGCTTGCTCAGGGCCCCGGCAGCTAGATACTTACCTCTCCCCGTGCCTCCGCAGATCCGCTGTCTTCCTGGTGCGCGCTCCCTGTGACGTCTCAGGTCAGAGGGCGCGGTGACGTCTTTTCACCGCGCCCTCCCCTGGCCGTCACAGGGAGCGCTGAGCGGGACAACGCCGGCAACGCTGGCGTTCGGACCCGAGCAGCGGGCAGCAGGTAGCAGGTGAGGAGAAGGGAGGTGAGTATTTGATTTTTTTTTTTTTTAATGTATGGAGGCATGGGGCAGTATAAAGAGAAGGGGGGGGGTGGCATCCTCCATGGAGCATTATAAAGAAAGGGGGGGGGGCATCCTGCATGAGGCATTATAAAGAGGGGGGGTGACATCCTGCATGGGGCATTATAAAGAGGGGGGGGACAGCCTGTATGGAGCATTATAAGGGGGGGCAGCCTGTATGGGGCATTATAAGGTGGGGAACAGCCTGCATGGAGCATTATAAGGGGGGGCAGCCTGTATGGGGCATTATGTGGGGGGGTAACAGCCTGCATGGAGCATTAAAAGGGGGGGGGCATTATAAAGAGGGGGGGGACATCCTGCATGGGGCATTATATAGAGGGGGGGTGACATCCTGCATGGGGCATTACAAGGTGGGGAACAGCCTGCATGGAGCATTATAAAGGGGGGGGCAGCCTGTATGGGGCATTATGTGGGGGGTAACAGCCTGCATGGAGCATTAAAAGGGGGGAGCCTGTATGGGGCATTATGTGGGGGGTAACAGCCTGCATGGAGCATTATAAGGGGGGGACAGCCTGTATGGGGCATTATGTGGGCGGGAACAGCCTACATGCAGCATTATATGGGGGCCAGTATCCTGTATGGAGCGTTATAAGGGGACCGGTATCCTGTATGGAGCGTTATAAGGGGACCGGTATCCTGTATGGAGCGTTATAAGGGGACCGGTATCCTGTATGGAGCGTTATAAGGGGACCGGTATCCTGTATGGAGCGTTATAAGGGGACCGGTATCCTGTATGGAGCGCTATAAGGGGACCAGTATCCTGTATGGAGCCAGTATCCTGTATGGAGTTTTATAAGGGGACCAGTATCCTGTATGGAACGTTATATGGGGGCCAGTATCCTGTTTGGAGCTTTATAAGGGGACCAGTATCCTGTATGGAGCGTTATATGGGGGCTAGTATTCCGTATGGAGCGTTATATGGGGGCCAGTATTCTGTATGGAGCGTTATATGGGGGCCAGTATTCCGTATGGAGCGTTATATGGGGGCCAGTATTCCGTATGGAGCCTTATATGGGGGCCAGTATTCCGTATGGAGCCTTATATGGAGGCCAGTATTCCGTATGGAGCCTTATATGGGGGCCAGTAATCCGTATGGGGCATAATATGGGGGCCAGTATTCCGTATGGAGCCTTATATGGGGGCCAGTATTCCGTATGGAGCCTTATATGGGGGCCAGTATTCCGTATGGAGCCTTATATGGGGGCCAGTATTCCGTATGGAGCCTTATATGGGGGCCAGTATTCCGTATGGAGCCTTATATGGGGGCCAGTATTCCGTATGGAGCCTTATATGGGGGCCAGTATTCCGTATGGAGCCTTATATGGGGGGCCAGTATTCCGTATGGAGCCTTATATGGAGGCCAGTATTCCGTATGGGGCCTTATATGGGGGCCAGTATTCCGTATGGGGTCTTATATGGGGGCCAGTATTCCGTATGGGGCCTTACATGGGGGCCAGTATTCCGTATGGAGCCTTACATGGGGGCCAGTATTCCGTATGGGGCCTTACATGGGGGCCAGTATTCCGTATGGAGCCTTACATGGGGGCCAGTATTCCGTATGGAGCCTTATATGGGGGCCAGTATTCCGTATGAAGCGTTATATGGGGGCCAGTATTCCGTATGGAGCCTTATATGGGGGCCAGTATTCTGTGTGGAGCGATTCACCGGTTTCTGAGCTATTGTGGAATTTACAATAGATATCACTCATGTAATGTAAGAAGTGAAATCTTTGCATTGTACTATATATATATATATATATATATATATATATATATAATATATGTATTTCTCCGCTGTATCTCTGCATCGTGAATCGTGGTATGTGTTAAAGGGGCCCACTGAGACTCTTTCGCCCGGGGCCCAGAAAAACCTGGAGCCGGCCCTGATTGCAGGGGTGCCAATACTTTTTTCCACCACTGTATATACAGTATATATATATAGTACTGTATATCCTGCTTAAACTATGTGATAGATTCAGTGAAGTACATATTTGATGCAAGGAATTGGTGTTGTGCACAACAAGCCATTCATAACTAACAACCGTACTAGATGCAGCAGGACTGTACCGATTTTGGGGCGTTGTCCTGCTGTACTGGAAGGTCAGGGAATGTGCTGAATTCCACTTACTCTCTGCAATATCCTCTCTCCTGCCATCTTTATTGCTCCTCATGTGGGGGGAGTGGAGCGGGGCTCGGGCCTGCAGCTCTACACTGCACATACTTCCATTCAATGAAACAAACATTCATCTCTTTTGTTGAGATCTGGACTCAGGATTAAAACACCCAACCTGTATCACTGTAGGCAGTAGTGAAACGTGTGACCACAGATATAGGCAAAGAGCTACATTTCTATATACCAGTGCATTTGTATACTTGTATTCCAGAGGAAAAATAAAAGTCTGATTTGATTATTCCTATAAAATTACAAAAAAAATAATGAAAAACAATTACAAAAATTACATTTTATTACACTTAAAAAAGAAAAAAATATCATAAATCAGTAAGTAACATACATATTTGGTGGTTCTGTAATCATAACAACCTGTACAACACAGTAATCAGATTATTTATGGTGATCTGTAAATGACATACAATGACGTCATTGATTTTTTCTACATTAAAGCCATGAAAATGTAACACTAAGGCTGTTTTCATACATAGTGAAAATTATGCGTTTTTCTGCTGCTTTTTATCTACATGTTTTCTGCATCGGTCTGCCCAACACTGTGCAATAGCAATCTTCAATGATTATTGCATTTTTACTGCTCTTTTATGCCTTTCCCCCTTATTTGATGCATTTTTGGTGCAGATGCAAAGCAGCGTTTTTAATGCTTTTTTAATAGTACAGAAAAGCTTTGAGTCTGCACTTAAAAATGAAATGGCATATTTTTACATGAGCTTTTTCCGTGTTCCACATAGAAGCTTATAGACAAACAATGCACCAAATCCGCAACAGCATGTTTAGGTGCACAGTGGGATGGAGTTTTCATGAAATTACATCTACTTTGCTAGGACAGATAGTCCGTGTTCACACATAGTGTAAATGCTGCGTTTTTTTTGCACAGAAATTAATTTTGCTACTTTGAACTGTCCAAGCAAAGGGTTTGTGATTTCATGAAAACTGCTACCCACTGTATGTCTAAAGACACCTGCGGAATTTGCTTTTCTCTAGGCTTCTATGAGAAGCCTGAAACAACCACATGTAAAAAAAATGCGGTTGCTTTTACACTGCTTCAAATGTGCCCCAAAAACGCATCAAAAAATGGGAAAAAGCATAAAAAAGCAACAAAAGTGCAATAATCAGAGATAGTTATTGTGTAGTTTGGTGCTGACTCCTACAGAAAACATGCAACCACCCCCCCCTCCACAGTATTTACAGCACATTTGAACACGGCCTTACAAACACAAAAAAGCAAGACCTCATATAGTGAAGTTTGTGTAAAAATGAGAAAGTTATGGCTGATACAACAATGAATGAATGAAAAATAAATTGAGTTATATTTATACAAATTAAAAGTTGGGGGTATTGGATCTTTGCCTGCACCCCCTGCTGTGAACAAGTAATTGAAGCAAGTTATCTGAAGGAAAGCAGACCTGGAGTGTATACACTAAGTAGCAGACTATTGTTGGAAGGGCAAACTTTGACTGTGTACATCTTTATTACTAAAGAGGTTATCAATGCAAGGGAAAGTTATCGGCCCTGAAGGCAGCCGGCACGACTCCATGCCAAGACGCCTCACATGACAATGGTCATGCAATATTTTCCAAGCCAGATCTATAAAATTTGAATTTGAAAGGATCCATTGATATATCCATGATAATAGAACATATTCACATCTTGGGATAAAAGTGCAAAAGTTTTGGTAGCTGGCAACCACAAGAATGCAATATCCACAGAATATGGATATATCATATTCATGTATTCTATGTATAGAAGTCTTGAAAAGTGTTAGGTAAGATGATGGCAATTTTGTTTTTCTAAGAGGTTTCTGTGGAATAATATGACCCAGAGAAGAGATTACTGATTAACAATGTAAGAACCCAGGAGAAGTAACGATATTCAGATCTGCCCGTATATCCTGTGGTGTTCTACTTCACCAGAAGCTCTCACGGATCCAATGCAAGCATCTTCTTCACCCTGCATTGGAATATCAGCTCAACCAGGCCTCTGACGTTTCTGCAAACCAGGCCATCGCGTTGCACGTTGCCACTGAAAAGCATCCCCAGAGGCAATAACAGACCTTGGGTGACACAAGTTATAACAATCTAATAGCTCCTCTGTTAGCAACTACATGCCTTTTTTTTTTTAAATCCCGGGTATCCCCTTTAATGACTACATAAAATATTCCCTCCTCACAGTGATGTGTATATTGTGTAGTATTGTAAAGATCAATAGAGGCTCAGATACAGTGTTACATATTATTCACTGACTTCTTTATTAACTTCATTCAAGGTGGGTAATGTAGAAGTTCCCATTAGAAGTCAGAGCAATAGTCTTAAAAAGTGCCCCGATAAAAATTATGACAAGGGGCCATTGACTCACGAAGAGTCAACCATCATCACTCAGGAGAGGAAAAACCCCCAGTGGAGGAGGAAACCTCTAGGGAACCTTGGCTGATGGACTGCCCTTCCATTAGGCTGTAGATGTTCATTGATGAGAACAGAGACCGAGCCCGGAGTCTGTCTCATGGCGCAGCAGGTAACTCACTTGATTCGTGATTACATCTAGCTGCAGAAAGTTGATCAAATGCTTTTTTTCCACTGATGAGCACAGAGACCGAGCCCGGAATCTGTCTAATGAGCAGTAGGTATCTCACTTTATATGTGAGTGCATCTAGCTGCAGAAAGTCCAGTAAATGTCGTATCCAGTGAAGAGAACAGAGACCGAGCCTGGAATCTGCCTCGTCGCGCAGTAGGAAACTCACTTATTCTGTGAGTGCATCTAGCTGCGGAAAGTCCAGTAAATGTCATATCCAGTGAAGAGAACAGAGACCGAGCCCGGAATCTGTCTCGTCGCGCAGTAGGAAACTCACTTATTCTGTGAGTGCATCTAGCTGCGGAAAGTCCAATAAATGTCCTATCCAGTGAAGAGAACAGAGACCGAGCCCGGAATCTGCCTTGTGAAGCAGTAGGTATCTCACATAATCTGTGAGTGCGTCTAGCTGCGGAAAGTCCATTAAATGTCATCCTCCCGTTCTTCTGTAACACAGAACATTGAAATTAGCACTAATAAAATACAATTGTTTATATGCTTGTTAATAATATTAAAATTATACAGGTTTTCTCATCTCTAAACAGTACAGTTCATTATGAAAATAGAGGGACCCAACCCCTATAATAAAATTTATATAGGATTTATTCACGGACATGCTCCTTTTAGAAAAAAAATGATTCGCCTTTTTTTCTATTACATAAATGTTATAGTAACTGTTACAAAATCCTGAGAACTTACCGTCAGAGGAGATGATCACATCCACATATAGGTCCATATTCATTATGACATAGTGGGGGCCACTAGAGATGTTGGTGTCTGTGTGGACATCGCTCTCTTCAGCCATGGGTCCATGAGGAGCTTCATCATTTATAATGGTTGTTTCATCCCCATGTTCTCCTGTAACACAGAACATTGAAATCAGCATTTTAAAAGGAAAAGTATCTATATGTTGCTTCTACATTGTTTCCTCTATGTCTACAGTACATTCACTTGCAAGATCTATTAACCCCTTCATGCGATGGTGATTTTTAATTTTTTTGTTTTCGTTTTTTTTCCTCTCCTTTTCCAAGAGCCTTAACTTTTATAATTTTCCATCAATATAATCATATTTTACTTTTCAATGTCACCATTCATTCTACGACATATTGTAGATGAGAAAAAAATTCCAACTGCATTGAAATTGCAAAAAAAAAGGTGCAATTCCATAATGATTTTTGTTTTTTTCATTTACTATGTTCACTTTATTGTAAAGTTGACCTGGCAATATGATTATCCAGGTCAGTACAATTATGCAGATACCAAACATGTCTAGTTCTTTTTTTATTTAAGTGGTGAAAATTTTTTGGGAAATTTGTAAAAAAAAAAATAAATAAATAAAAATCTGTTTTTGTTGCTATTTTCCAATACCAGTACCATATTTGTTTTTTGGGATATGAGGCTGTGTGATGACTTAATTTTTGCTCCCAAAGCTGATTTTTTTTTCCGATACAATGCTTTGATCGCCTCTTATTGTATTTTATTGGAAATGTTGTTGCGGCCAAAAAATTGCTTTTAATGGTAGATTTTAATTTATGCATGTTATGTAAATTAGAAGAACAGAAGATATTTATGGTAGTAAGTATTCTACTTATCCACATAAAGAAAAATATGAACTTACTGTCAGAAAAGATGACCACATCCTCATCTGGGTCCATATTGATGACTATGTAACCGGGTCCAGGCGTAGAGATGTTGGTGTTTTCCAGGACATCTCTGTTTTCGGCCATGGGTCCACGAGGAACATCGTCATTTACAGTATTTATTTCATCATCGTCTTCTCCTGTAACATTGAACATTGAAATTAGCATTAATACAATTAAAGTTTCTATATATTTGGTAAAGAATATTAATATTATACAAGTTTTATATCCTTTAAATTTTATAATAAAGTAATGAAAATAGAAAGATCAATTTTGTTCTTTTAGAACTTTTTTTTATTATAAAGAGGTTTTTCTATTAAACGTTTGTTAAGAAAGCCCAAGAACTTACTGTCAGAGGAGACGATCACATCCTCATATGGGTCCATATTGAGTCTGACATAGTGGGGGCCACTAGAGATGTTGGTGTCTGTGTGGACATCGCTCTCTTCAGCCATGGGTCCATGAGGAGCTTCATCATTTATAATGGTTGTTTCATCCTCATGTTCTCCTGTAAAACAGAACAGTGAAATTAGCATTTCAAAAGGAAAAATTCTATGTTTCTTCTAGATTGTTTTCTCTATGTCTACTGCACATTCACTTGTAAAATCTATTAACCCCTTCATGACATGGTGATTTTCCATTTTTTTGTTCTTATTAGAGCGCTCAGTGTCAGCCCAGCCGCCGGCTTCCTGCAGTTGCTCGGCAGTCACATGTGCCCGCTATTAAAGGGCATGAATATTCACTAATCCCCACTCCCATGGACGTGAGGAGTAGTGAATATTCATGCTCTTTAATACTGGGCACATGTGATCGCCCGGCTGCTGCAGGAGCCGCCGTTGGGCTGACACTGTGCGCGCTATTAAGGAGAGTGAATGGTCACTGCTCCCCACGTCCATAGTCGTGGGGAGCAGTGACTATTCGGGCAGCTCACCTCAGTCTCAGAGAGCACATGGCAGTGATGTCATGCGCGGCTCACATGCTGAGATCAGCTGCTGGCAGAAGAACAGGACGCAACCCTGGAGCAGAGGGAAGGAAGGTGAGTAGAATCCTTTAATTTTTTTTGTGCATGGGGATGGGGATGCCATGCATACCAGCATGGGGGTGCCATGCATACCAGGATTGGGGTGCCTTGCATACCATTATGGGGGTGCCTTGCATACCAGGCTGTGGGTGCTATGCATACCAGGCTGAGGGTGCCATTTATAAAAGCCTGAGAGTGACATTTATACCAGGATGGGGGTGCCATGCATAAAAGGGTGGAGGTGTCATAAATTCCAGGAATGGGGTTTCATAAATACCAGGATGGGGATGGGGGTGCCATGCATACCAGGATGAGGGGGCTATGCATACCAGGACGGGGATAGGGGTGCCATGCATACCAGGATGAGGGGGCTATGCATACCAGGATGGGGAAGGGGGTTGCCATGCATACCAGGATGGGGGTGCCATACATTCCCAGGATGGGGGTGCCATGCATACCAGGATTCGGCGCTATGTATACCAGGATGGGGCTGCCATATATACCAGGATGGGGGTACCATGCATACCAGTATGGGGATGAGGGTGCAATGCATACCAGGATGAGGGACAATGTATACCAGGATGGGAATGGGGGCCATGTATAACAGGAAGGGAGGGCCATATATACTAGGATGGGGGATATACTGTATATACCAGGATGGGGGATATTACTACAGAATTGGGGGGCATTACTCCTATAACAGTGTCAGCAGCAGACCCCTTCACCCATAACAGTGCATCATGACCACATGTTTTTTCTATTTTCCTCCTCTAAAACCTTGGTGTGTATATGGTCCAGTGCGTCTAATAGTCCGAAAAATACGGTATTTTTTAAAAAAATGTATTAGGCTTTTTTTTTTTAATAAATACTATAGTAAATGTTAAAAAAGCCCGAGAACTTACTGTCAGAGGAGATGATCACATCCTCATATGGGTCCATATTGATTATGACATAATGAGTACCAGGCGAAGAGATGATGGTGTCTTTGTGGACATCGCTCTCTTCAGCCATGGGTCCATGAGGAGCTTCATCATTTATAATGGTTGTTTCAGCCTCATGTTCTCCTGTAAAACAGAACAGTGAAATCAGCATTTCAGAAGGAAAAACTTCTATATATTTCTTCTAGATTGTTTCCTCTATGTCTACGGTACCATCACTTATAAGATCTATTAACCCCTTCATGACATGGTGATTTTCCATTTTTTTGTTTTCGTTATTTCCTCTGTTTCTTCCAAGAGCCATAACTTTTTGATTTTCTTCGTCAATATAGTTGAATGAGGACTTATTTTTTGCGGGAAGAGTTGTACTTTTTGAATGTCGCCATTCATTCTACCACATTTTGTACTGGAAAATGAGAAAAAAAACTCCAAGTGCATTGAAATTGCAAAAAAAAAACAGCATTTCCTTCATTTTATTTTATTTTCCATGTTCACTTAATGGAAAAAATGACCTGGCAAAATGATTCTCCAGGTCAGTACAATTATGCAGACGTCAAACATGTATAATTCTTTTATTTTATCTAAGTGGCAAAAAAAAATTCTGAAATTTGTAAAATTTTTCCATTTTGGGAAAGATATCATGTCTTGATTGCCTCTTATTGCATTTTATTGCAATGTTGTAAAAAACAAAAAAACATAATTTTGGCATTTTGATTTTTTTCTCATTATGCAGTAAACGATTAAGATTAATTTACTTTGTATTTTGATAGATTGGACTTTTACGATCGCAGCGATACCAAATATGTGTATTGTTTTTATTCTTTTATTTTTAATGCGGCAATAGGGGGGTGAGTCGAAATTTTGTGAGTTTTTTCCATAGTTTTTAACACTTTTTTTCTACTTTTTACTGTATTTGTCAGTCCTCTTAGGAGACTTGAAGCTGTGATCATCCGATTGCTTGTGCTATGTTTAGCAGTGCTCCAGCACTACTATGTATAGTGAAAATCAGGATCTTTTATGAACGCCAGCCATGGGCTAGCTTTCACAGGGGGATCATAATGACAGGCACAGGAATCATCAGCAGACCCCCGGCTGTCATGACAACCCACACGATCACATCACAAGCGCGCCTCTGGGTGCAAAGAATGTCTGGATCCCCCAGAGACTGACTGTGGAATTTAACAGGTTAACAGCTGTGGGCGGAAATTAAATCAGCCATCATGTGTGGGAAATCATGTGCTAGCCAGCATCAAAAGCAGAGACATGACATATGACTTAAATGTACGTCGTATGTCGTGAAGGGATTAAGGCTACGGCCCCACTATCAGTATTCGGTCAGTATTCGCTCAGTATTTCTTCTCAGGAGTGGGAGCTAAAACCAGGAGTGGGTGATAAATGCAGAATTGGTGACTTGTGTCTATTATACCTTTTCTCTGATTGTTCCTCACATGGTTTTGGCTCCCACTCCTGAGAAAAAATACTGACCAAATACTGATAGTAGGGCCGTGGCCGAACCGATTAATTTTATTTTTAGTTTATAAATTTGTTTTTTCCTTTAAATAGATTTCATATATTGAAAGAGACGAGTCAGATTGTCACTATAGTAATTATTCAGCTTTACAATGTGGACTGCGTCCATGTAATATAAAAGCCACCAAGAAGTATTTGTATGTACACAGATATTAATGTCAGATTGGTGACAGCCGTACTTACCATTAGGATTAGCCCTACTCTTTATATCCTCATCCATGGAATCTGGTCTTGTAACATCTCTCCAGAAATTATTCTTTTTCAGATGTCTATAAAATGATAAAAACAGAAGTCACATTATAAACTAAACCATATCTATATTCTGCACAATGTTCTAAAATCATATATTTTTCTTCATTTATTTTATCTATCCCTATCTGCAGTAATTTGTGGAGCAATTTTTTTAATATTGTACAGAAAAGTCCATTGTGCTCCCAGCAGGTCAGACCCAGTTTATGAGCCACTAAACATCTACACTAGATTATATCATTTACTGAATCGTGTGATGACCTGAAAATGTGATATTTCTTATACAGACTCCCGGGTAGCCCATAAATCATTATAAGACTTACCCATATATGATGGAACAGATGACACCAAAGAAAAATCCAGAGAAGAAGATGATGGCAGCAGGCATAGGAAACCTACTAAAGTAATCTAGTGGAAGAAAAGATCAAGAACATGTAAGATATTTAAAGCTACTAATATATACATTATATTTTGCACCTCATTTATGTAACCAGACCTAGGACCATCCCTATGAGTAAAGGGACTAATATACAATACATGGCTGTCGGCCGATGGTTCAGCTGATGGTCCAGCTGGCAGATATTTCTCCTGACTCCTCCATACACAAGAGCACTAACACTGCCGATCACACCTGTGTTCTCAGTAAGAAAGCCGCTGGTAGATTCCTCTGGCGGCGTCTTATTTAGCTATGAAAAGGATCAACAGATGGGAATTGGACATTGGACTGTCGGCAGAGCTGCTGATATCGGTGAGTTCGATTGTTGTTAGTCTCATGTGTATGGGGGCCTGAAATTTAGGAATGAACAGATAAGGATAATGGTAAATCCCAACAAGGTAGAGAAATTCCACAATTATCATAAATTTGTAATTATTTCCCCCAAAAGTATTGATGAAGTGACACACATGAAGATCAGAGACACGTGACTTGTTTTTCGCTCAGAGTGGATTCCCATTCAAGTTTACAATGTGTTTGAGAGCCTGGAATAGGGAATACACGATGGGAGAAGACTCCAAACATTACAAGTAGCACATGAAGAATCCTCCATGAAATGTATCATCTGACTTATTAACAATAACCCCATATTGGCTGAATATCCGGTACAGCACTTACCTGCAGGGATCAAGGCCCTGAAATCATGGTGGCGCGTGTTGATAGGAGCGCCCTCCGCAGATGCTATTAGCACACTCACAAATAGAAGGAATCTAAACAGCATTTTAGCCTGGAGGAATATCGCGTCTTGTGTAATCCACAGTCAGCCTCTCCAGACAAAGCCTTTTCCTGTAGCGTCACTCACTATAACCCCACAGCCAGTGACATCACAATGGTGACCTCATTGTGACATCGCGGGGAGCGGAACACGAGTGATGTCACAATGGACCAAATACCTGTAACCTCTAAAGATGAAGCAGCTTCATCCATCTTTATGTGTTTCCTAATATTACTAGTCTTGTCTATGGATCACTGATCAGAATATAACATTACACAGGATTCCTGCATGAATATGACCAACATCAGGGGGCATGTAGTAAATGCATTAGACAGGGGATTATTTATTTATTTATTTTACTCACTTATATAGCGCCATTAATTCCACAGCGCTTTACAGACATTATGGGCACTGTCCCCATTGGGGCTCACAATCTACATTCCCTATCAGTATGTCTTTGGAGTGTGGGAGGAAACCAGAGAACCCGAAGGAAACCCACGCAAACACGGGGAGAACTTACAAACTCCTTGCAGATGTTGTCCTTGATAGGATTTGAAACCAGGACCCCATCGCTGCAAGGCTGCAGTGCTAACCACTGAGCCACTGTGCCGCTGTGCCGCCCTATTACTGGAGAATTGAAGGATGAGAGGATTTTCTGATAGGTCCTGATTACATAAATAATATGCCCCTCTTATTTGTAGATCCATTGCGCTGACTTTCCCTTTAAGTCCGTTGCCACATGTAAAGCACCACTCCAGCGTTTTTGGTTTTTTTGTTGCAACGCTGGAGTGGTGCTTCTAATCTAAGGTCCCTCACCCTAGTCTTATACCTATCTACCACCGTCTTCACCTTCTATCAGCGCCGCGTCAGTCTTCAGTATGTTGTGACCTGCTGGATTATTCCAGTGTTTGCTGGAAGACGGCGGTGGGTAAGAATAATACTCAGGTCAGGGACCTTACATTAATAGCACCACTCCAGCACTGAAACCCTCCACCTCCACTGGAGTGGAGCTTCAAGCGGTCTCACTCGGTTTCACATGTAAGCTCACTGGGGTAGTCCAGATAAATCCTGCACTGTCCAGATGTCCCGATATAATGACCTCACACAGCCGTTAGTCTCTATTAATCCTGTATTCAGGGTGGACCTTTTCTTAGGTCTCACCCTCCCTGATGCGGATAAATAAATAAAGAAAAAATATCTAAAAGCATCATAGTCTGTTAAAAAAATATTTAAAAAATCAAATAGTTTTTTGTCTGGTGGACAAGCGTGGTGAATCATGAGTGTGATAAAAGAAAAAAGACTGATAACAGCAGACAAAAGCTCAAGGAGATTAAAAGTTATATGTTAAAATTGGTGATAACAGGAGACAATAGCTCATGATAATTGTTTGCATATGGAAAAATGCTGAAGACAGAGTACCATCGCTAACGATAATTGAGAACTAACATGGAAAAAAGCTGATAAAAGAGAATAATAGCTCTTGCCAATGGTGGAATGATGGAAAAGTGCTGATAACAGTGGACAATAGCACCTGTTGATTAATGGGTTATAATGGAAAAATGCATATAACACCTTTACTCATGATAATTGCATGTTAACATAAAAATTGGCTGGTAACAGGAGGTCATAGCTCTTGTAAAAAACATAAGGAGCCAGAGCCGGCATTGGGGGGGGAGGGGGGGAACTGAGCAATTGCTGCCAGGGGCCCCAGCCAGTGGCGTACCGCTAATAGCGGCCGAACACGCGTCCACTATGGGGTCTGTGAGTCTGGGGGGCCCAGTGCCAGCAGCGGCATCAGCCCTACGCCTGACTTTCAACTGTATCCGCATCCTGGATGCAGATACAGCTGAAAGCAATGATGGAGGCTGGAGCCGACAGCTGACGTTCCCTCCTCTGTCATTCTCACTGTGCATCTGACGGCTCAATGCAGCAGGTGTGATGATGTCATTACAACATGACCGCTATGCTGAGCAGTGCAGACCACACTCTGCAGAGACTGGAGCAGTGGGGGAACAGGGAGAGGTGAGTATTTTATTTTGTTTTTTAATCAATGAGTACTTTGTGGGGCCATAATATTATGTGGAGGACTATTTCTGGGGGCATCATACTATGTGAAGTTCTATGAGAGGCCATTTTATTATGTAAAGGGTTGTGCGGGGTTCAATACACTGTGTAGAGGGGTTCTGTGGGGGGCCATTATACTGTCAAGAGGGCTATGGGGGGGCATTATACTGTTTGAAGTGCCAGACGTATTATTACATTATAGTGTGTAGGAACACTAAGTGGCTTCAATAGGGGCAAAATTACTTTGTAAGAGCTGCAAAGTTGTAGTATATGCTCTTCTTTGTCCCCGCCGAATATTTTTTTTTTTGGGGGGGGGGCTCAATTAGGACTTTTGGGGCCTAATTAGGACTTTTGCTATTGGGCCCTATAAATTCTATGCACTCCCCTGACCCCGTTATCTACAATAGAAATTACATTGATAATAACTCTGCTCTTTTATATGTTATTTCCGATGTTAAGACTGTTTCAGGAACTTTGGTGACATCACAGTCACGTGACCTTGATGTAACCACAGGTTCTGTACTCTGTGCAGGAGTTAGAAAAACTGAAGAAGAGAAGACTAGTAAGTATTGTATAGTATGTGTATATACATATATGTATGTGCTCTTTGTGGGCGTGTGTCTGTATCTATGTGCCTGTGAATGCATGTCTCTGTATGTATGTGACTCGCCCAGGGGAAGGGGGAATAACTCGGTACCTGGGCCTTTAGCCTGGCCTTTAGGGATGTCGCAGTGGTCGGCTCCCGGGCCCGTACCCTGGGGTCACTCCTTTAAAAAGCGTTGATAATTTGTGAAGTTTATAAAAGTTTGTGACGCCACCTGTGGCTTCTGGTGAGGATCACCAGCGCTGCGCAGTCCACTGAGGCCGATGATAAGGCAGCTTGATGGTATAGCTCCCCACAGGTGGAGCTAGGCCTCAGGGCAGTGTATGACGGGGGAAAGCAGGACAGAGAGACCCAGGCGGATCAGAGCAAGAACAGGGACAGACAAGATAGTCACTTTAGTACCTTTTACTGATGGAAATTCAGGCACATCCCGGAGCACAGTAGGGTGAAGGGTGCATGTCAGGATCCTCCCCAATGAGCGGGTTTTGGGCCTCCTGTTTCTTGCTTCTGCGTATTAAGTTTCTGACCTGCCTGGAGCTAGGCCTAACTTTGTCTCTGTCCTGCGTTGGCTGACCTTGTGGTAGGGCCTTCTCTTGGAGGACACGCTCCAGACTTAGGAGACCTATGTGTCTCCTGGCTCTGGTACGTATCAGCACTTTAGCGATCCTGGGACTTGCAGTTCTCCAGGGATTCCGATTATATCTTACTGGGTCGTGGAGATCCCGGTGAACTTCGGACCCGGTGTCCGATAACTGCTTCTCCGGGGTGAGCTAGTTAAGCTCCTCTGCCCCCTATGAACTAACTCTCCACTCGCCTTCGGCCTACTCGGGCCCTAAATAGGCTACTCACACTAACGGCAGCTTGCCGTGCTTCACCGATCTTATGGCGCCGGCACACCTAAAGCTCATTGTTCTGAGCTACGACTCAACCGGGCTCAACTCTGTATTCAGGCTTGCACTAACTGAACTCTCCAGAGGAATTGCTGAGTCACTGAGCTCCACTGCAGACTGACCTGTTTCTGTGTCTCACTCTGCAGGAACTGAACTGCCTGGCTCCACCTTCCCTATTTATCTATCCCTAACGGGCTCCCTCTGGTGGTCTGAGGTGGAAGATGGAGATGTGTGAATGATTATGGGGGCCTCTTGTGGAGGAATCCGTCAATACACCCTTCTAGGACTTGTGATACCAAGCGCAGCTGGGCGTCACATTCCCCCCTAGTTAAGCTCAGCACTCCCGGGCTGAAGTACATTTTATCAAACAATAACAATAGGAAACATAAGCAATACAAGAACAATCTTCCCTTTATGAGAGGCATGAATCTTAAACGTTACATAACATTAACAAATGCTAAGCGTCCTCAGAATTCAAGTCTCCTATGGTGAGGTTCCTATACAGGATGTCCATCTCACAAGGTAGAGTACTTGGTGCTTTTTGAGGAACCTGTCCTAACCCCTCTACGTAGGCCCTGGGGTGGCTGCAGGGCATGAAGATCCCGAGTTGGACCTCCAAAAGAGCCACTCCAGACAGGTTTTTCTTCTGAGGTCACCTGAAAGGGCACTCCAGGGAGCGCAATTATATACAATAAGAGTTTTTGGCCTGCACACAGTCCTCAGCCACGAAGTTCATTATGTAGGCAATAAAGAATTAATAGGAATAAGAACAAATTGATAAGCATGCACGAAAATACACAATGATTTAGTACATTACAAATTAATACACAGTGTAATACAATTTGATACCCCAGGGGTAACTATCTACACTCTCAGAAATTTTTCTATTTACTGAGTGTACCTAACAGGAGGTTTACCTCTTGTGCTATTTACTGATCTGCGTAATGCAATGGTTGATGGGGTGTCAGTGTCTGTATCCTCAGTTATTCTACCAGTTCTACGTGTAACCATGTTGTAAAACTGCCTTAACCTCTCTCTTGGACTGGCAAGTTCACCATTGGCTGGGCCCTCTTGCTCTGCTCCTACCGGGGATCCTTCATCCGGGGATACTTCTTGAGCTGGCTCTTCTGCAGCACTTACAGGTTCAACTTGCTGTGGAGGGTTTTCTGACTGTTCATAGAATTGGAGTACTGGAATGAATACTGCTCCTCCTATCTGAGGCCAATCAGCTGGGAAGTCTCTGAGGTCAGTGTGTATCACCGCTTCTTCAGGTTCTTCCGGGATTGTGAAAGGCACTTCTTCCTGAGGTTTCAGTAAATCTGGACACAACTTTAAGTGGTCCCTGGACACTGTAACAGATGTTTTTCCTCCATCTCGACTAATTATACAGGTCTTTTTGTTGTCAAACCTTGACGGTAACACAGTGTAGGGGTCTTTTTCCCACTGGTCATCAAGTTTGTGGTTACGTCTTTTCCTTTTTAGTACTGTTTCACCAGGTGTAAAAGGTTCTGCGGGTGCGTTTTTGTTGTAGTGCGCTTCCTGCTTTTCTCTCACCCGAGTAAGACTGTCCTTGACACAAGCTTGTACCCTTCTGTACTGCTCTTGTCTGGTCTTGTCCCAGTCTTCAGTGGTCATATGAGCTTCAGGTTCAAGAACACCAAGCTCCCAATCCATGTGCAGCTTTCCTGGCCTTGCCCGCATGAGATATGCCGGAGTGCAATTGGTGGAACTCACTGGTATATGATTATACAGATCCACTAGGTCATGTAGTAGGTCTGGCCACTGATTTCTCTCCTCAAGTGGTATGGTCTTTAGCAGGTCGATGATGATGTTGTTCATCTTTTCGCAGAGACCGTTGATTTGTGGGTGGTACGGTGTAGTTCTTATCTTTTTACACCCGTAGAGATGGCAGAACTCCTTGAACAACTCAGCCTCAAAGGTCGGGCCTTGGTCCGTCAGCACCTGCTCAGGGTATCCATGGGGTCTGCAGAAATACGCTTGGAACGTCTTTGCTGCTGTCTCTGCCATCAGGTCTTTGACAGGGGCGACCACCAGGAAACGTGAGTAGTGATCCACCATGGTCAGAGCATAGGACTACCCTGACCTACTGGTGGAGAGCTTGACATGGTCCAGGGCTACGATCTCCAGGGGCCGAGTCGTCTTGATAGGTTGTAGGGGTGCCTTCTGGCTGCTGAAGTCTTTCCTTCTTAGGCTGCAGGGTCCACAGTCCCGGCACCACCTCTCAATGGAGCTGCGCATTCCTACCCAGTAGAATCGACACTTCAGCAGGGTCTCTAGCTTTTTCCAGCCAAAGTGCCCCGCCTGATCATGGTAAGCCTCTAATACCATCTGGATGTCTGTCTTCGGGACCACTGTCTGCCATACCATCTCATGAGTTTTTGGATTAACGTACTTCCGGCACAGCTTCTCACGGTAGATAAACGGCCGGCTTCTCTCGTTCCACAGCTGCTTTGTTTGCAGAGACGCATCTTTCTCCAGGGAGGCACCTTCTTGGGTTATCAGCTGTTTGATGCAGCTGACAACCGGGTTGCTGTCCTGGGTCTCTTTCCAGCTATGGTGAGGCAGGGGATTTAACGTCTTCCCACGCTGCTTCCTGGAGGCTCGTTGCTCATGGATCATCCCACTCCGATGAAAGGCAGGTAGCTCAATCTCTTCCAAGTCATCCACTTCCTCTTCCGTGTCTGACTGGTGAGGCATCCTAGACGAGGCATCGGCGTTGGCGTTCTTGTGGCCCGCCCGGTATTTGATTGTAAATTGGTAATTTGACAGCCTAGCCATCCATCATTGTTCCAGTGCCCCCAACTGAGCTGTTTCAAGGTGGGTCAAAGGGTTGTTATCAGTAAAGGCAGTGAATTTGCTGGAGGCCAGATAGTGCTTGAACCTTTCAGTGATGGCCCAGACCAAGGCCAGGAACTCCAACTTGAAGCTGCTATAGTTCTCTGGGTTTCTCTCAGTCGGGCGGAACTTCCTGCTTGCGTATGCGATCACTTTCTCTTGCCCATTCTGCTTCTGACTTAAGACAGCACCCAGACCTTCGTTGCTGGCATCTGTATACAGCAGGAACGGTTGGCTGTAGTCAGGGTAGGCTAGGATCTCATCACCTGTCAGGATCTCTTTCATCTCCTGAAGCGACTCGGCTTGCTCCTTACCCCAGTGGAATGGGGGGGGGTTTGCCTTTGGGGGACTGCCCTACCAGGAGGTCTTGCAGAGGAGCTGCTTTCTTAGTGTAGTCCTTTACGAACCTCCGGTAGTGTCCTACTAGTCCCAAGAACTGACGCACCTCCTTGAGGTTCTTCGGCTCCGGCCACTTCTGGATGGCTGTGACTTTCTCCGGGTCTGGTGCTACCCCTTCCGGACTGACAATGTGCCCCAGGTACTGTACCTTTTTCTTGAGCAGGTGGCACTTTGAGGGCTTCAACTTCATCCCGTACCGGGACAGTGACTGAAATACCTCTGCCAGGTGTTTCAAGTGGTCCTCGTACGTTCTGGAGTACACAATTACATCATCCAGGTAAAGTAGCACAGTCTCGAAGTTGCGGTGTCCCAGGCAGCACTCCATCAATCTCTGGAACATTCCGGGGGTGTTGCAGAGTCCAAACGGCATACTTTTGAACTCGCAGAGTCCCCATTGGGGTGGTGAAGGCCGTCTTCTCCCGATCCTCCTCAGCCACAGCTACTTGCCAGTACCCACTAGTGAGGTCAAGGGTGGAAAAGTAATTTGCAGACTTTAAGGCAGCTAGGGACTCCTCTATGCGTCGTAAAGGGTATGCATCTTTATGTGTAATGCGATTTACTTGACGGTAATCTACACACATTCTCATGCTCCCGTCCTTTTTCCTCACTAGCCCTAGGGGAGCTGCCCAGGGACTACAACTATCCCTTATCACTCCCGCCTTCCTCATGTCATGCAGCATTTCTTTTGCCTTCTGGTAGTGAGCTGGGGGTATAGGCCTATAACATTCTTTGATTGGGGAATGGTTGCCTGTGGGGATATGATGTTGAACCCCCTTAACCCTCCCGAAGTCTAGTGGATGTTTACTGAACACCTGCGAGTATTCTTGAACCACCCGGTGTACACCCTGTTTTTGATGGGCAGGAGTGGTGTCTGTCCCAATATGGAGCTGTTGACACCAATCCTCCACCTGGGTTGCAGGGTCATTATCCTCTACTTCTTCTGGTGAAGTTAAGGACTCCGCCTCGTGAATGCAGTTGTTGTTGACAGCATGTAATTTGGCAACAGTGGCATAACGTGGCAGTTTGACCTCATCTTCCCCTAAGTTGAGAAAACGGACGGGCACCCTCCCATTACGTACATCTACCACTCCCCTGGCGGTTAAGAGCGTGGGTCTATGCTCAGAGCAGAGGGGTTCTACTACCGCCTGGTAGCTCTGTCCTCTAAGACCTATAGCAGCTCTACACCAGATGAGCATTTCACTCATTGGAGGGATAACAATGGGTATGGGGTCTGTTACCCGCACGTTACCGATTTCACCTTCTGTTAACCTCACTTGCTGTTGATACATCAGGACTCGGATCTCCCTTTGCAGTGCCCTCCTCTGTCTCGGTCTGGCAGTGTCGGCGATCTGTTGGATCAAGAACACAACCTCTCCCAAACAGTTACCAACAATGTTAGTGCCAAGTACCATATACTGGTTGCTGTCATCAGGGTTAGTTTCCACTACAATTAGTCCCTGGTCCTTCAGCTCCACTCTCACCAACTTTACAGTCACGTTCTTAACCCCGAGTAGGTTAAGGGGGAGTCAATTTGAAGCATATACAGAAAGATTTGGAGATGGCGGACTTAGGTCGTCCATAGACCAGAACCTCTTGTAGAGGACTTCAGGCATGATGGTTACCTGAGATCCTGTGTCCAGCAGGGCATGCGTCGGGATCCCGTCCAACACAATGGACAGGAAAGGTCTTCCTCCGACGAACCTGTTGTACCAGTCTGATGGGCCTGGTGAGTTTACTCCTGGGTGTCGGCCCTCAGACCCAGGGTTTTCTCGTTTAAAGGACAATTCTGGGCGATGTGTCCGGTCTTACGGCAGCGGTAGCAGGCAGGGTCCTTCTGTGGACGGCGCTGGTCATTGGTCATCGGCGAGGGCGGTGTTGGCCTCCTCCTCCTTCGCATCCAGGGGACATCCTCAGGGCTATCGGCTATCAGGATCTTCCCTCCTTCCTCAGGCTCCGTCCGCAGCTGCAGAGCACTCAGCACGGTGGTCAGGGTTTTGCTCAACTGACGCACCTCAGAGCGCAAACTGTCCAGTTCTTTAGGGGACGTTGCTGGAACCTTAGCTTCAGCAGCCACTGGGGAAAAGGTGGGTGTAGCAGGCACTGGAGTAGCCCCACCCTGGTAACGTTGGATGGCATTTGTTTCCAGGGGCTGCAGTCCTTTTATAGCCATGTCCTTAAGATTGTCAAAGGTGGCATCTGGATGATCCAGGGACCACCAACGCACAGTCCTGCTCTCCTCTGGAGACCTCAGTCCCCGGACAAACTGTTCCTTCAGCATTTTGTTCTCATTCTCAACGCTGGTTGGACTAACCTGGTTCAGAGCCCGCAGGGCCCCTTGAAGGCGCCAGGCGTAGTCCCGAACATTGTCCTCTGGTTGTTGGGAACAGCTGTAGAACCTCATCCGGAGGTCCGCCTCAGTAAGGTCCTCAAATACAGTCTGCAGTTTTTGAAATATTGCGGACACTGACTCCTGGTTTGCGGCCGACCATGTTTCCACTTCCCGTTCCGCAGCACCAGTCAGTTGTCCTAATACAATGGCTGCTCTTTGTTTACCTGTCATGGAATACATGTCCAAGATACCACATATCTTCCGTTTGAATCCAGACAGGGTATCTGGTTTGCCGTTGTACTGAGGGAGCCATTTTGCTCCAGGAATGTATGGTAAAGTCATAGGAATTACAGGTGTTATTGGCGCTGCTGGTGGAGCTGCGGCTGCTTCGGCCTGCTCATCATCGGGTGCGGGCTGAACTTCAGGGACGTTGGCCGGCATGTCAGTGTTCTGCTGTTGCTCGTCAGACATCTTGGCGCCCCCCTAGTTAACCGTGGCCTACCTTCTAGTTTTTCTCCCGGTAGGCCTCAGCTCCGCAGGTGACGGCTGTCTTCAGGACCTTGCGTCGCTTGCGTCCTACGTCAGCGCGTTTGGCGACGCTCCTTACAGGACCTGGCGCTTCTCGCTTTGACGTCGAGGCGTGGGGCGTGTCCGAGGCTTCGCGCTCTTTTGCAGGTACGCCCCTAATTTTCCCACTGAGGCCGATGATAAGGCAGCTTGATGGTATAGCTCCCCACAGGTGGAGCTAGGCCTCAGGGCAGTGTATGACGGGGGAAAGCAGGACAGAGAGACCCAGGCGGATTAGAGCAAGAACAGGGACAGACACGATAGTCACTTCAGTACCTTTTACTGATGGAAATTCAGGCACGTCCCGGAGCACTGTAGGGTGAAGGGTGCATGTCAGGATCCTCCCCAATGAGCGGGTTTTGGGCCTCCTGTTTCTTGCTTCTGCGTAGTAAGTTTCTGACCTGCCTGGAGCTAGGCCTAACTTTGTCTCTGTCCTGCGCTGGCTGACCTTGTGGTAGGGCCTTCTCTTGGAGTACACGCTCCCGACTTACGGGGCCTATGTGTCTCCTAGCTCTGGTACGTATCAGCACTTTAGCGATCCTGGGACTTGTTGTTCTCCAGGGATTCCGATTATATCTTACTGGATCATGGAGATCACGGTAAACTTCGGACCCGGTGTCCGGTAACTGCTTCTTCGGGGTGAGCTAGTTAAGCTCCTCTGCCCCCTATGAACTAACTCTCCACTCACCTTCGGCCTACTCGGGCCCTCAATAGGCTACTCACACTAATGGCAGCTTGCCGTGCTTCACCGATCTTATGGCGCCGGCACACCTAAAGCTCACTGTTCTGAGCTATGACTCAACCAGGCTCAACTCTGTATTCAGGCTTGCACTAACTGAACTCTCCAGAGGAATTGCTGAGTCACTGAGCTCCACTGCAGACTGACCTGTTTCTGTGTCTCACTCTGCGGGAACTGAACTGCCTGGCTCCACCTTCCCTATTTATCTATCCCTAACGGGCTCCCTCTGGTTGTGTGAGGTGGAAGGTGGAGATGTGTGAATGATTATGGGGGCCTCTTGTGGAGGAATCCGTCAATACACCCTTCTAGGACTTGTGATACCAAGCGCAGCTGGGCGTCACATATGTGATCCGTGTATGCATGTATCTGTATGTAAGTGCTCCATGTATGTTGTTGTAGAGAAAAATTGTAAAATTCATAGAGATATTACTGGAGTGGAGACATATCTTGCCGTGAACAGGTAATTACAGTAGGGGATCTGCTGAGAGCCATCCACTAAATCTAGGATTCGTATGTTCAGAGGGGTGGAAGTCCACTTCCCGAGGCAGGGGCTTCCTCTGTTCAAAGGAATTATCTCAGACACTCTGGAGACAGGTCAGTGATGAATGTTGGGGTTTGCATTGATCCGATATTTATGGGAGATATATTTTTGAAGTCATGGCGAAGTGACAAACATAATGCATTCACTCATATCACTGTAAGGCTGGCCTAACACCTCCATCTTAATATCAGGCAGATGGATGATGCTATCCATGCTATGTTTCATCTCTATAGAATGGTTAAATTGTGATAGAAAACATGACAACAATATCTCCCACCTGGGCCCTCCAGGGGCAAAGATATCCTGTAAATTGGGGCCCTCATAATCTTCTAAAGACCTAGCACATGCCACAACCAGCCCAAAGGGGAGGTATGTGAGCGTAACTTTAATGTAATAAAAATCAGATTTTTTGTTTTTATCATTTCACAGTTCTGGGAAATGCAGTTTACTGTAGTTCTGTCCTTTACAAAAACAAAGAGCTCTCCTTCAAAAAAGTCAGAGCCAACCCTGCGACATCAGGTTCAGTATATTTCTTCTGTTTATCCTATTATTTATGTATTTGTTTATATTGTACTGTTTTGTCCATCATTGTGGTTTTCCCCCACATATGGGGTATCGGCATGCTCAGGAACAATTGCACAACAAATTTTGGGGTCCATATTTTCCTGGTACCCTTGCGAAAATAAAAAAATTCGGGTCTAAAGTAAAATTTTTGTGAAAAAAAAGTTAAATGTTAATTTTTTTTCTTCCACATGAGGAGTGTAGTTTTTAGAATGGCGTCACTTTTGGGTATTTTCTGTCAAAAAGGCCCCTCAAAGATGTGGTCCCTAAAAAAAATAGTTTTGGAATTTTTTGCTGTAAATGTGAGAAATTGCTGGTCAACTTTTAACCCTTATAACTTCCTAACAAAAAAAAAATGTTTCAAACATTGTGCTGATGTAAAGTAGACATGTGGGAAATGTTATTTCTTAATTTCTTGACTATTTTGTGTGAAATATCTCTCTAATTAAAGGGCATATGAATTCAAATTTTAAATTTGCAACATTTTAAAATTTTTGCCTAAATTCCTGTTTTTTTCAGAAATAAACGCAAGTCATACCAAAGAAACGATACCACTATCATGAAGTACAATATGTCACAAAAAAAAAGAATCTAAGAATCAATGGGATCCGTTGAAGTATTCCAGAGTTATTACCTCTAATGATGATCTCATTAACCTTTTCAGCGAGCACGCTTGGGTACTTACCGATTATTTTGGCGTTCTAGGCATTTCATTCATTGTCCCCGCTCCTGCAAGTGTCATGGCTGTTAGACAGCTGTGACACATGCAGAAAGTACTGACATGTCTGGCCTCCATTAAAAATTTGTTTCAGTGTGTCAGCGAAGTTTTTGACACCGGTTTGCTGTTCAAAATAGTTACCTACAGGCTAGGTATTTAAAACTGTGGTTTCTCTGTCACACGGATCACATATAAGTTTGCTCCAAATTCAGCCATTTTTAGTGAGCGTGGAAGATATTGTCCTCCATTTAAAATGGGCAAGGCACAAGGCAAGGGACAGGGAACTGGACGTGATGGTGATGGTGCATGTAGAGGCCGAGGCCGTGGGCAAGCTGAAATTGTGCCACAACAAACACCCACATCTTCTCACCCGACCTTCCTGTCCCAATTCCTAGGGGACTGCAGCACACCACTATTTAACCCAGAGCAGTGTCAAAAGGTTGTTGGTTGGATTAGGGATAATGCTTCCAGTCACTTTGCCACCACCACCACCTCCCTGTCTTCCACACGGTCAAGTCTCAGTAGCCATGAGTCTGGACTGCATATTCCTCACCCTGATCCGCCTTCCTCCCACCATGCCAAGTGCCCGGAGACAACTGATCCCACACTTGGACACTCCAAAGAGCTGTTCACTTTTCCATTTATAGATTCGGGCCTCTCACCTGGTCCACTTGAAGCGGGGCAAGAGGAGATCACATGTAGCGATGCCCAAATATTTGAGCAGCCACGGTAACACGAAGGAGATGGTGGGAAAGTGTCACAAGAGGTGAATGATGATGAGACACAATTGCCAGAAAGTCAAGAGGAGGACCAGGGTGCGGAAGCGGAAGACGAGGTGGTGGATGATATAGTAACTGACCCAACCTGGCAGGAGGACATGCAGAGCGAGGACAGCAGCACACAGGGGGATGGAGGCAGAGCACCCCAACAGGCAGGAAGAAGCAGTGTGGTGGCCGCAGACAGAAGGCAGGCAACCGTTCCCCGTAACACCAACACAAAGGAAGTTGACTGTACAACTGTTAGGTTGTAGCATCGGCGTCTCTGACTCCTGTCCGGCAGAGACGCCATCCCCCTTACCGCCACGGTCTTGCTCCAGCGTCTTCTGGCCTCCCTGCTGCTGCTGGTTCATGCAGCCTCCCCGGCTCTGTGCTTAGGGCGTGCGCGCTCCCTCCCTCTTAAAGGGACCGCGCGCACCGTCCTAAAAAGTCCCCGACCAATGGCCGGAGGACTTCCCCTATAAAGGGCACCTCCTCCAATATGGAGGTGCCCGTGCAAGGTTGTAGCTTTGTGTGTTATACTCTGCTTCAGCCCTCAGGTCCCACTGCTAGCCAGACTACAAGTCCAGCCCGCCAGCCAGACTACAAGTCCAGTCCGCCAGCCAGACTACAAGTCCAGTCCGCCAGCCAGACTACAAGTCCAGTCCGCCAGCATAACTACAAGTCCAGTCCACCAGCCTGACTACAAGTCCAGTCCGCCTGCTTGTCTACTCTCTCCAGCCTGACAGTCTGTCTACAGTCCAGTCCGCCAGTCTGTCTATGGGCTCTGTCCGCCTGCTTACCTGGAAGCACGTGCCCGTTACCTGCCAATGCCTGCCAGCCCGCTTACCTGGAAGCACCTGCCCGTTACCTGCCGTGCCTGCCAACCCGCTTACCTGGAATCACCTGCCTGTTACCTGCCGTGCCTGCCAGCTCACTTACCTAGAAGCACCTGCCTGTTACCTGCCGTGTCTACCAGCCAGCCTACCTGGAGGCTCCTGCTTGCTACCTGCCGTGCCTGCCAGTCCATCTGCCTGGATCACCCATCAGCCTGCCTGCCATGCTCATCTGCTGTACCGGTCAGTCCCTGCCTTCTGACCCATGGGAGTCACCTGCTCTCATACAAGGTCGGACCCCAGAGTAGCACCTAGTCCCTCTGCTCAGTTCTTCCCTGGTCACGAAGTCGATTGAGCCACCGTAAGACCTAGGACGGTACGAGTTGATACCTAGTTACGCCCCTCTGGTCCCTCCTTGCACCACAGCACAGAGGTTCCACCACCCGGATCCGTAACATAGGTCTTCCTGAGTCTGGTTATTTTTTAAAGACTCTGCCGACAACCCCACAAAGGCCATTTGCACCACTTGTCAGGCCAGCATCAGCAGGGGTGGAAAAACTACCAGCCTGACCACCACCAGCATGATCAGGCACATGGCAGCAAAGCATCCGGTATTGTGGGCCGAACCCCAGGGTCCAGGAACAGTGTCTGTGGGTGGCACCACTGCTTCTTCCACTGTTGTGCATGCAAGCCAATCCCCTGTCCATGGTGCATGCGAAGATGCCTCCTGCCCTGCACCTGTCATTGCACACTCTCAAGTAGCAGCATCAGGAAGCGCAGCGTTCAGTTGTCCACACCCCAGTCTTTGGAACGCAAGCGCAAATACGCAGCCAACGCCCCACAGGCCACACTACTAAATTCCCACATTTTGCGACTGCTTGCGCTCGAAATGTTGCCTTTTAGGCTCGTGAAGGCGGAAGCATTCCGCAACCTGATGGTGGCGGCCGTCCCTCGGTACTCGGTCCCCAGCCGCCACTATTTCTCCCGGTGTGCCGTCCACGCATTACACAAGCACGTGTCCCAAAACATTAGCCGTGTCCACCTCACCACAGACATGTGGACAAGTGCTTGTGGGCAGGGAGGGTACATCTCGCTGACAGCACACTAGGTTAACATAGTAGAAGCCGGGACCCAGTCGGACCTTAGGACGGAACACGTCCTCCCAACACCAAGGATTACGGGCCCTAGGACAATCAGGGTTGCCCCCACAGTCTACAGCTCCTGCACCTCATCCTCCTCAGCCTCCTCCTCCTGTTCAGCCTCCATCTCCGAAATGACCACATCAGTCACAAGCTGGAAGCACTGCAGCACTGCCTCGGCCAAGCGGCAACACACTGTCCTGAAGCGAATATGCTTAGGTGACAAACCCCACAATGCTGAAGAGTTGTGGACAGCTCTGAAAGAGCCGGCAGATCTGTGGCTCACACCACTAAACCTACAGCCAGGCATGGTCGTGTGTGACAATGGCCGGAACCTGGTGGCGGCTCTGAGGCGAGGTGAGCTCACACACTTACCATGCCTGGCCTATGTGCTTAATCTCGTGGTTAAGCGGTTTCTCAAATCCTACCAGGATCTCCTGGATCTGCTTGTTAAAGTATGCTGCCTGTGTGCCCATTTTAGAAAGTCACCTACAGCTTCCGCCGCCCTTGCCGTGTTTCAGCAGCGTTTGCAGCTTCGGGCTCACAGACTGGTGTGTGATGTCCCCACGCATTGGAACTCTACACTGCAGATGTTGGGAAGGACTTGTGAGCAGAAGAGGCCAGTTGTTGAGTACCAGCATCAACAAGGCCGTCGGTATTCAGTTCAGACTCCACACATAAGATCTCAGGAGTGAACATGAATGTCAGACATATGTACCATCCTCCAAAACTTTGAGGACTCCACCAATATGGTGAGCTGCGATGACGCCATAATTAGCGTCACCATCCCGCTTCTCTGTCTTCTGAAATACTCTCTTTTTACAATCAAAGAGGATGCATTGCAGGCGGAGCACGATGAGATGGAGCAAGGAACCATACAGGGTGATTACACACAGCCCAGCCTCATCTCATCACAGCAGGGATTGGGTGACAATGAGGAAGAGGAGGAGGAGGAAGAACAGGATCTGGTTTCTTTCGCTATAGACAGTACTACCTGCACAACTGTCCTACCATCTGTTCAGCGTGGATGGCCTGAGGACAGAGAGGAGGAGGAGGAGAGCATGGTCAGTCGTCCTCTTTGTGAGGACACGGAAGTCTTGCCTGTTAGCAGTCTGGCATGCATGGCTGAGTTTATGTTACACTGCCTTTCCCATGACCCTCGCGTTCTCAAAATTTTGGGTGACAGTCATTACTGGTTGGTGACACTTCTTGACCCACGCTACAAGGAGAACTTTCTATCTCTTATTCCTGAGGCGGACAGGTCTACAATAATGGGGCAGTACCAGAAGGCCCTTGTTGCAGAACTATTAAAAAAATTCCCATCTGAAAACGCTGGTGGCAGAGGTCACGGTTCATTGGACAACCAAGGACTACAGGCGAGAAAGACACAACTCCAATCCAGCAGAGGCAGGGGAACACTGTCAATGTTCTGGGAGAATTTTCTCAGCCCCTCCTATCGAAACAGGCCCTGAGGCGCGAGGTACTCTCACAAGGAGTGCAAAGTTTGGGAAGATGCTGAGGGAGTACCTTACCGACTGTACCAATGTCCTCTGTGATTCCTCTGTACCTTATAATTATTGGGTATCCAAGCTGGACACGTGGAAAGAAATTGCTCTCTACGCCTTGGAAATCCTGGCCTGCCCTGCTGCTAACTTTTTTATCAGAGCGGGTTTTTAGTGCCGCTGGTGGGATTATAACTGATAAGCGCATCCACCTGTCAGCTTAAAATGCTGACAGGCTGACTCTTATAAAAATGAACAAGGGCTGGATTGGGCCAGACTTCTCATCACCACCGAATGATAGCAGCGTAACATAAACTTAAATTCAGTGTCTTTTTTTGGGAGGTGTATTCCCATGCTCCTCTTCACACCCACACAGGCTATACGCTTCCTGATTTTGGCTATTTGCTCTTGTCTTCCTCCTCGTCCTCATCCTCCACCACACCACCATATCACCAGGGTGACCGTGGTCCATGATGCAACACCCACATAATTTTTTTAAAGGCTGTTTATGATGCCCGTAAAAAAAATGTTTTATATAGCATGTTCATGTATACCCCCCAGGGGTAAATGTTTGTCAGCCCATACACTTCTTAATTGGGCGTTACGAGGATAGGAGTCCCGCTCCTTTCTAATGGGAACATTTTTTATGAGGCCCTCCTCAACGTATGAAAGTGATATATCAATATATCTGGAATTGGTAAGACAATTAATCATGGATGTTTTTGACTAGAAGCATTGCTTGTTGGGGAGAATACAGTGCCATATGAAGATACCTCTCCAAATACCTAAGGCTCTCATCCAATTTAGCCTTTTACTAACTGGCAGGACTTTGCCCAATTCTTCCTTACTTTATGTTACCAACCAGCGGTGTAACAATAGTGCGTGCAACAGTTCCAACTGCACCCAGGCCCTGGAGCCTAAGAGGGTCCAAAAGGTCTCTAAGACCCGTATGGGAAGACCAATACCATGAAAGATCCAGTTCCTGTTCCACCCATGCCCTGGAGCCTAAGAGGGTCCAAAAGGTCTCCTTGGCCTGTGTGAGAAGATCAATACCATGAAAGATCCGTGAGAGTTGGAGGCCATGTTGGAGAATTTGCATTGCAGCACTCCATCTTTGCAGTCACTTTAGGATCTCTACTGACCACACTAGTCTAATCACATTGAGCTCTTTATTCTATGAAGGAAAAAAAACAAATAAAACTTATTTTATCAATGCAGACTTATGCTAAAATAAATTCATGTGTACTTTGTGTATCATTGTGATTTCATTTCCCTCCAAAGCCTCCTTTACGTGATGGCGTTGCTGCTGAGGTGACAGCATTATTTTGTAAGAAAGACAATCCATTTAACCCTTAGGATTAACCAGGTAATTAACACTTTCATGCTGGATAGAAATAAAATATTTTGCTACATACGAAATGTTGCAGCCACTTACATCATTAAGATGTTCCAATATGCACTTTTTTAAGAGTCGCACAGCACATCCAGAGCGACTCCTTACATAAGGTAATATAGAACAGAAATGACAATATTATAAAGCTATGTGGACAACAGAAAACTGCATAAAAGGAGAATGAAAATGGGTTCACCACCCTCTTACAAGTATTGGAGGGAGAGATTTAATCTGTGTGGGGAGGGGATATTTAATCTGTGTGGAGGGGGGAGATTTAATTTGTGTGGAGGCTAGTGTTGGGGGAGACTTAATGTGGGGGACAGGGGCAGGGAGATTTAGTGTAATGAGGAAGATTTAAGGACACAAGTTTGGGGAGCAAGGGAGGGACAGGTGCAGACACAGTATGGTGAGTGGTGGGGTGGGTGCAGACACAGTATGGTGAGGGGAGATTGTTGCAGACACCGAATGGGGAGGATGGGTGTGAGCACAGTATGGGGAGCAAGTGGGGGATGGGTGCAGACACAGTATGGTGAGTGGAGGGATGGGTGCGGACACAATATGAGTAGTGAGAGGAAAAATGTATGCGGACACAGTATGGGGAGTGAGGGTAATGGGATGTGTGCAGACAGTATGGGGAGTCAGGAGGATGTTTGAGGAGGCAGTATGGAGAGCGAGCGGGTAAATATGTGAGGAGACAGTATGGTTAGCAGGGGGGACGTGAGATTACACAGCATGAGGAGGGAGGGGGAAATGTGTGAGGAGACTATTGAGGGGAATAGTGTGAGGAGACAGTATGGTTAGCAGGGGGGACGTGAGATTACACAGCATGAGGAGGGAGGGGGAAATGTGTGAGGAGACTATTGAGGGGAATAGTGTGAGGAGACAGTATGGGGGCTGAAAAGTGTGAGTGGGCACAGAATGAAGACTGAGTAGTTGGGGGGGGGGAGTATTGGGGAACAGTGTAAGGGCACAGCCAGGAGGGTACAGTAAACCAAGGAGGGGAAGTGTGAAGAGGGGGGCACAATATAGAGACTGGGCCCTATAGGGGGGACACTGTGTGAGGGCAGTGTGGAGAGCTTGTTCCATGAGAGGGAGAGTTTGGGCTCATATTTTGCGCAGGGAAAATAGCGAGGGGCAATTATTTATTCAGGGGCTCATCATAGTGCAGATATTTTTTATTCTGGACCATTATAATGACACTCATCTTTAAGGGTACTGTGCTGCAGAAGACCAGAAAAGATGGAAGTCTGCAGAGACGTGCTGTGGATTAGAAAACTCATCTTGGAATCTAGACAAGATGAAGAAAAGAAAGAGAACGACTCCAGAGACAACGTTATCTATAAGGTATCTGGATGTAAATGTTTTTTGTGATTCTGACAAATTAACATGTTTTTATTTATGTTAGGAGCATCAAAGAAGTTGTCCAAGTTTGTGATAAGTCTGCAGTCATTCTACGTCGACTAGACATGCGTGGCCTCACTCAATGAAAATGAATTGAGTGAGGCCGGACAAGTCTAGTCGGAATGTCGCCAGAAGTATGCTAGAGAAAAGAGAGGGGTCGCTCAATGGTCTATTCGGGTGCTCTGAAGAAAAGAGTAATCTCAATTGCAAAAAGAACTTCGGCACTCCATACATGAAAATATAAGAAATATTGTATCTAGACTAATGTCACTTTGAAAAATGAAGGTTTTTTGCGCATAATTTGGCCAATTTATGTGTGCCCATCAACCATGACAAGGTCACCTTCGTATGATGGGAAACTACGCTATGCTACCACTGGATATGCCACTCTTGGGCTGGAAGCCTGTATGGACAATATGTCTCTGCTTGGGCTTTTAACCTACAATGTATGGGCTGGTAGAGCTAGTTAAAACCACCTGTGACTGAATGGGAGGGACACATGGTCAGAAAAAAGGCTGTCAAACTTCTAATAGTGTGAACACATACCTGCTGCAATGCTCCAGGAGCGGGATCCCAAAAATGATTAATAGAAAAAAAGAGAGGGGTCGCTCACTGGTCTATTCGGGTGCTCTGAAGAAAAGAGTAATCTCAATTGCAAAAAGAACTTCGGCACTCCATACATGAAAATATAAGAAATATTGTATCTAGACTAATGTCACTTTGAAAAATGAAGGTTTTTTGCGCATAATTTGGCCAATTTATGTGTGCCCATCAACCATGACAAGGTCACCTTCGTATGATGTGAAACTACGCTATGCTACCACTGGATATGCCACTCTTGGGCTGTAAGCCTGTATGGACAATATGTCTCTGCTTGGGCTTTTAACCTACAATGTATGGGCTGGTAGAGCTAGTTAAAACCACCTGTGACTGAATGGGAGGGACACATGGTCAGAAAAAAGGCTGTCAAACTTCTAATAGTGTGAACACGTACCTGCTGCAATGCTCCAGGAGCGGGATCCCAAAAATGATTAATAGAAAAAAAGAGAGGGGTCGCTCACTGGTCTATTCGGGTGCTCTGAAGAAAAGAGTAATCTCAATTGCAAAAAGAACTTCGACACTCCATACATGAAAATATAAGAAATATTGTATCTAGACTAATGTCACTTTGAAAAATGAAGGTTTTTTGCGCATAATTTGGCCAATTTATGTGTGCCCATCAACCACGACAAGGTCACCTTCGTATGATGGGAAACTACGCTATGCTGCAACTGGATATGCCACTCTTGGGCTGTAAGCCTGTATGGACAATATGTCTCTGCTTGGGGTTTTAACCTACAATGTATGGGCTGGTAGAGCTAGTTAAAACCACCTGTGACTGAATAGGAGGGACACATGGTCAGAAAAAAGGCTGTCAAACTTCTAATAGTGTGAACACGTACCTGCTGCAATGCTCCAGGAGCGGGATCCCAAAAATGATTAATAGAAAAAAAGAGAGGGGTCGCTCACTGGTCTATTCAGGTGCTCTGAAGAAAAGAGTAATCTCAATTGCAAAAAGAACTTCGGCACTCCATACATGAAAATATAAGAAATATTGTATCTAGACTAATGTCACTTTGAAAAATGAAGGTTTTTTGCGCATAATTTGGCGAATTTATGTGTGCCCATCAACCACGACAAGGTCACCTTCGTATAATGGGAAACTACGCTATGCTACCACTGGATATGCCACTCTTGGGCTGTAAGCCTGTATGGACAATATGTCTCTGCTTGGGCTTTTAACCTACAATGTATGGGCTGGTAGAGCTAGTTAAAACCACCTGTGACTGAATGGGAGGGACACATGGTCAGAAAAAAGGCTGTGAAACTTCTAATAGTGTGAACACGTACCTGCTGCAATGCTCCAGGAGCGGGATCCCAAAAATGATTAATAGAAAATAGAGAGGGGTCGCTCACTGGTCTATTCGGGTGCTCTGAAGAAAAGAGTAATCTCAATTGCAAAAAGAACTTTGGCACTCCATACATGAAAATATAAGAAATATTGTATCCAGACTAATGTCACTTTGAAATATGAAGGTTTTTTGCGCATAATTTGGCCAATTTATGTGTACCCATCAACCACGACAAGGTCACCTTCGTATGATGGGAAACTACGCTATGCTACCATTGGATATGCCACTCTTGGGCTGTAAGCCTGTATGGACAATATGTCTCTGCTTGGGCTTTTAACCTACAATGTATGGGCTGGTAGAGCTAGTTAAAACCACCTGTGACTGAATGGGAGGGACACATGGTCAGAAAAAAGCTTTCAAACTTCTAATAGTGTGAACACGTACCTGCTGCAATGCTCCAGGAGCGGGATCCCAAAAATGATTAATAGAAAAAAGAGAGGGGTCGCTCACTGGTCTATTCGGGTGCTCTGAAGAAAAGAGTAATCTCAATTGCAAAAAGAACTTCGGCACTCCATACATGAAAATATAAGAAATATTGTATCTAGACTAATGTCACTTTGAAAAATGAAGGTTTTTTGCGCATAATTTGGCCAATTTATGTGTGCCCATCAACCACGACAAGGTCACCTTCGTATGATGGGAAACTACGCTATGCTACCACTGGATATGCCACTATTGGGCTGTAAGCCTGTATGGACAATATGTCTCTGCTTGGGCCAAATAATAATTGGACAAATTATGCGCAAAAAACCTTCATTTTTCAAAGTGACATTAGTCTAGATACAATATTTTTTATATTTTCATGTATGGAGTGCCGAAGTTCTTTTTGCAAGCCAGAAGTATGCTGACATGGTCATCCACTCTTGCCACCGGCAAGGGAAAATCCTAAAAGTGTGCAGTGCATGCGCTGTGAGAATTCAGAAGCCTGTAGACACATAGAGCAGACTTTGATCTCAAACCTGGATAAGCCCTTTAATTATAAAATAAAGCACTGTAACATGGCAATCATAACAGAGTGTAATATACTCACTGTCAGGATTCAGCTCTGCTTTCTGGTTCTAGCAGTCATCACATGGTCTCTTCACTCATGCAATTTTCATACACATGGTCATGTGACAAAGAGTTTCTCTTCCTGCTTCTCTGTTTTTCACTGAACATTGACAGAATTAGGGAGAGCAACTCGTCGGCACGTGACTAAGTGTGCAAATTGCATCTGTGCTTGGTGATGAAGGGGAAAGGGGTGGGGGTGAGGCGCCAAACTGAATTCTTGCCCCGGGTGGCAAGAAACATAAATATACCTCTGTTTTAGCACACATTGATATTACTCACAGTCCCCTTTGTGAAGTTTGTGTAAAAATGAGAAAGTTATGGCTGATACAACAATGAATGAATGAAAAATAAATTGAGTTATATTTATTCAAATTAAAGTTGGGGGTATTGGATCTTTGCCTGCACCCCTTGCTGTGAACAAGTAATTGAAGCAAGTTATCTGAAGGAAAGCAGACCTGGAGTGTATACACTAAGTAGCAGACTATTGTTGGAAGGGCAAACTTTGATTGTGTACATCTTTATTACTAAAGAGGTTATCAATGCAAGGGGAAGTTACCGGCCCTGAAGGCAGCCGGCACGACTCCATGCCAAGACGCCTCACAAGACAATGGACATTCAATATTTTCCAAGCCAGATCTATAAAATTTGAATTTGAAAGGATCCATTGATATATCCATGATAAGAGAACATATTCACATCTTGGGATAAAAGCGCAAAAGTTTTGGTAGCTGGCAACCCACAGGAATGCAATATCCACAGAATATGGATATATCATATTCATGTGTTTTATGTATAGAAGTCTTGAAAAGTGTTAGGTAAGATGATGGCAATTTTGTTTTTATAAGAGGTTTCTGTGGAATAATATGACCCAGAGAAGAGATTACCGATTAACAATGTAAGACCCCAGGAGAAGTAACGATATTCAGATCTGCCCGTATATCCTGTGGTGTTCTACTTCACCAGAAGCTCTCACGCATCCAATGCAAGCATCTTCTTCACCCTGCATTGGAATTCCAGCTCAACTAGGCCTCTGACGTTTCTGCAAACCAGGCCATCGCGTTGCATGTTGCCACTGAAAAGCATCCCCAGAGGCAATAACAGACCTTGGGTGACGCAAGTTATAACATTCTGATAGCTCCTCTGTTAGCAACTACATGCCTTTTTTTTGTAAGTCCCGGGTATCCCCTTTAATGACTACATAAAATAGTATTGTAAAGATCAATAGAGGCTCAGATACAGTGTTACATATTATTCACTGACTTCTTTATTAACTTCATTCAAGGTGGGTAATGTAGAAGTTCCCATTAGAAGTCAGAGCAATAGTCTTAAAAAGTGCCTCAATAAAAATGATGACAAGGGGCCACTGACTCATGAAGAGTCAACCATCAGCACTCAGGAGAGGAATTTTATAATAAAGTAATGAAAATAGAAAGATCAACTTTGTTCTTTTAGAACTTTTTTTTATTATAAAGAAGTTTTTCTATTAAACGTTTGTTAAGAAAGCCCAAGAACTTACTGTCAGAGGAGACGATCACATCCTCATATGGGTCCATATTGATTATGACATAGTGGGGACCACTAGAGATGTTGGTGTCTGTGTGGACATCGCTCTCTTCAGCCATGGGTCCATGAGGAGCTTCATCATTTATAATGGTTGTTTCATCCTCATGTTCTCCTGTAAAACACAACAGTGAAATTAGCATTTCAAAAGGAAAAACTTCTATGTTTCTTCTAGATTGTTTCCTCTATGTCTACTGCACATTCACTTGTAAAATCTATTAACCCCATCATGACATGGTGATTTTCCATTTTTTTGTTCTTATTAGAGCGCAGTGTGAGCCCAGCCGCCGGCTTACTGCAGTTGCTCGGCGGTCATGTGTGCCTGCTATTAAAGCACATGAATATTCACTACACTCCACTCCCATGGGCGTGAGGAGTAGTGAATATTCATGCTCTTTAATAGCGGGCACATGTGATCGCCCGGCTGCTGCAGGAGCCGCCGCTGGGCTGACACTGTGCGCGCTATTAAGGAGAGTGAATAGTCACTGCTCCCCACGTCCATAGTCGTGGGGAGCAGTGACTATTCCGGCAGCTCACCTCAGTCTCAGAGAGAACATGGCAGTGACGTCATGTGCGGCTCACATGCTGAGATCAGCTGCTGGCAGAAGAACAGGACGCAGCCCTGCAGCAGAGGGAAGGAAGGTGAGTAGAATCCTTTAATTTTTTTGTGCATGGGGATGGGGATGCCATGCATACCAGCATGGGGGTGCCATGCATACTAGGATTGGGGTGCCTTGCAAACCAGGATGGGGGTGCCTTGCATACCAGGCTGTGGGTGCCATGCATACCAGGCTAAGGGTGCCATTTATACCAGGCTGAGAGTGCCATTTATACCAGGATGGGGGTGCCATGCATGCCAGGCTGAAGGTGCCATTTATACCAGGCTGAGAGTGCCATTTATACCAGGATGGGGTGCCATGCATACCAGGCTGAGGGTGCCATTTATACCAGGCTGAGAGTGCCATTTATACCAGGATGGGGTGCCATGCATAAAAGGGTGGAGGTGTCATAAATTCCAGGATTGGGTTTTCATAAATACCAGGATGGGGATGGGGGTGCCATGCATACCAGGATGAGGGGGCTATGCATACCAGGACAGGGATGGGGGTGCCATGCATACCAGGATGAGGGGGCTACGCATACCAGGATGGGGAAGGGGGGTGCCATGCATACCAGGATGGGGGTGCCATGCATTACCAGGATGGGGTTGCCATGCATACCAGGATTCGGTGCTATGTATACCAGGATGGGGGTGCCATATATACCAGGATGGGGATACCATACATACCAGTATGGGGATGAGGGTGCAATGCATACCAGAATGAGGGACAATGTATACCAGAATGGGAATGGGGGCCATGTATAACAGGAAGGGGGGGGCATATATACTAGGATGGGGGCATATACTGTATATACCAAGTTGGGGGATATTACTACAGAATTGGGGGGCATAACTCCTATAACAGTGTCAGCAGCAGACCCCTTCACCCATAACAGTGCATCATGACCACATGTTTTTTCTATTTTGTATTAGGCTTTTTTTTTTTAATAAATACTGTAGTAAATGTTAAAAAAGCCCAAGAACTTACTGTCAGAGGAGATGATCACATCCTCATATGGGTCCATATTGATTATGACATAATGAGTACCAGGCGAAGAGATGATGGTGTCTTTATGGACATTGCTCTCTTCAGCCATGGGTACATGAGGAGCTTCATCATTTATAATGGTTGTTTCAGCCTCATGTTCTCCTGTAAAACAGAACAGTGAAATCAGCATTTCAGAAGGAAAAACTTCTATATATTTCTTCTAGATTGTTTCCTCTATGGCACATCCACTTGTAAGATCTATTAACCCCTTCATGACATGGTGATTTTCCATTTTTTCGTTTTCGTTATTTCCTCTGCTTCTTCCAAGAGCCATAACCTTTTGATTTTTTTCGTCAATATAGTTGAATTAGGACTTATTTTTTGCGGGAAGAGTTGTACTTTTTCAATGTCGCCATTAATTCTACCACATTTTGTACTGGAAAATGAGAAAAAAACTCCAAGTGCATTGAAATTGCAAAAAAAAAACAGCATTTCCTTCATTTTATTTTATTTTCCATGTTCACTTTATGGCAAAAATGACCTGGCAAAATGATTCTCCAGGTCAGTACAATTATGCAGACGTCAAACATGTATAATTCTTTTTTTTATGTAAGTGGCGAAAAAAAAAATTCTGAAATTTGTAAAAATTTTCCATTTTGGAAAAGATATCATGTCTTGTTTGCCTCTTAGTGCATTTTATTGAAATGTTGCGGAGGCCATAAAACCATAATTTTGGCATTTTGATTTTTTCTCATTATGCAGTAAATGATTCAGATTAATTTACTTTATATTTTGATAGATTTGACTTTTACGATCCCAGCAATACCAAATATGTGTATTGTTTTTGTAGCGCCCCGAGGGTTCGGCCGCTACAGGGGTATTGCACCTCTGCCAGAGGTGTGGTATTCCACTCCCAAGTAAGGATGGAGTATGGACCAGGGCTCAGTTAGCTGCATGCATCACACACACCCCATTTCCGAGGGACAGCTCAACTGTACTCCCATTAGACAGAAATGCAGGTACGACAGACCATGTCCCTGGCTGGAGTGGGGAGGGGGAGGAACACCCAGTGATGTAGGAGCAGATAGGGGTTGGTTCCTGAGCGTAGGTAGGAGCCCATTGGTTGCTGGTCACCTGGGCTCATGGCTAGAGGGAGGTATAAAAGGTGGGAACCATCTTAGGACAGGGTTCAGTTTGTTCTGTCCAGTGAGAGAAGACAGGGGGTAGAGGCTCTGTAGGAGCTCTATCCCTGAGTGGGTCTAGTGAGAGGCCGAGGAGGAGAGTGGAGAGAGAGAGGAGGTGAAGGGGAGCTGTGGTTCCTTCTCAGCCCAGCTCCACAAGAAAGGAACAGAAGCAGAAAAGAACAGGAAAGAAGGAGAAGAGAGAGAGAGAAACGGAAGGGCTCAGGAAAGAGAAGGTGGAAGGGACCCTAAGAACTCACGAGAATCCAGGGTGAAGGGTCAGGCAGATTAAGGGTACCAGATCCCAAGTTGGTGGAGGAGAAACAACCCTCAGCCAAAGACCGGAGGCTGTGACCATTTATTGGTGCAGCACCTCATCAAACCTACTAGGAAGGCACCATAAAGGACAGCGGGGAACGGGCCCACGTTTACCTGCGCAGGTCCGCGGCAGCTGGACAAAAGTGGGTCACTGGTGAGGCAGGCCAGAGAAAGGAAAGAAGGGGGTCCTGTGCCATATTCCTGAACTGCCTGGGAGTTGGCCGAGCCCCTCACCTGGTGGACGCAGCACGGTTCGGGCAGTCATTGCCAGCTGAAGTGACTGGGATATTAACCGTGAGTAAAGACCCTGGACTGCAGTACGTTGTCTGTGTGCTTTTTCGCTCCTCCGGCACTACCGGTACTGGGACTCTCACCACCATCACCCACACCATCTACTACACTGCCCTGGGGCCGCACTCTTCCCGTGGGGAGTCACACCATCCCAGCTGCATACCTCATCAGCCCCAGCGGACTGCCTTGCAGTGGCGGTTCCTAATAACCGCAATCCACGGGTGGCGTAGTCGGACATTATCAACAGCACATAGCAGACTACCATTGGTCTGACCACCCTGAGCCACGGAACCGGGTCGCCACTGCTACCTCCCCATCATCTCCTTATTGCCCGGTTCTGAGTGCCCCACGGTCATTTTTATTCTTTTATTTTTAATGCGGCAATAGGGGGGTGAGTCGAAATTTTGTGAGTTTTTTTCCATTTTTTTTGACACTTTTTTTCTACTTTTTACTGTATTTGTCAGTCCTCTTAGGAGACTTGAAGCTGTGATCATCTGATTGCTTGTGCTATGTTTAGCAGTGCTCCAGCACTACTATGTATAGTGAAAATCAGGATCTTTTATGAACGCCAGCCATGGGCTAGCTTTCACAGGGGGATCATAATGACAGGCACAGGAATCATCAGCAGACCCCCGGCTGTCATGACAACCCACACGATCACATCACAAGCGCGCCTCTGGGTGCAAAGAATGTCTGGATCCCCCAGAGACTAACTGTGGAATTTAACAGGTTAACAGCTGTGGGCGGAAATTAAATCAGCCATCATGTGTGGGAAATCATGTGCTAGCCAGCATCAAAAGCAGAGACATGACATATGACTTAAATGTACGTCATGTGTCGTGAAGGGATTAAGGCTACGGCCCCACTATCAGTATTCGCTCAGTATTTCTTCTCAGGAGTGGGAGCCAAAACCAGGAGTGGGTGATAAATGCAGAATTGGTGACTTGTGTCTATTATACCTTTTCTCTGATTGTTCCTCACATGGTTTTGGCTCCCACTCCTGAGAAAAAATACTGACCGAATACTGACCAAATACTGATAGTAGGGCCGTGGCCGAACCGATTAATTTTATTTTTAGTTTATAAATTTGTTTTTTCTTTTAAATACATTTCATATATTGAAAGAGACGAGTCAGATTGTCACTATAGTAATTATTCAGCTTTACAATGTGGACTGCATCCATGTAATATAAAAGCCACCAAGAAGTATTTGTATGTACACAGATATTAATGTCAGATTGGTGACGGCCGTACTTACCATTAGGGTTAGCTCTACTCTTTATATCTTCATCCATGGAATCTGGTCTTGTAACATCTCTCCAGAAATTATTCTTTTTCAGATGTCTATAAAATGATAAAAACAGAAGTCGCATTATAAACTAAACCATATCTATATTCTGCGCAGTGTTCTAAAATCATATATTTTTCTTCATCTATTTTATCTATCCCTATCTGCGGTAATTTGTGGAGCAATTTTTTTAATATTGTACAGAAAAGTCCATTGTGCTCCCAGCAGGTCAGACCCAGTTTATGAGCCACTAAACATCTACACTAGATTATATCATTTACTGCATCGTGTGATGACCTGAAGATGTGATATTTCTTATACAGACTCCCGGGTAGCCCATAAATCATTATAAGACTTACCCATATATGATGGAACAGATGACACCAAAGAAAAATCCAGAGAAGAAGATGATGGCAGCAGGCATAGGAAACCTACTAAAGTAATCTAGTGGAAGAAAAGATCAAGAACATGTAAGGTATTTAAAGCTACTAATATATACATTATATTTTGCACCTTATTTATGTAACCAGACCTAGGACCATTCCTATGAGTAAAGGGACTAATATACAATACATGGCTGTCGGCCGATGGTTCAGCTGATGGTTCAGCTGGCAGATATTTCTCCTGACTCCTCCATACACAAGAGCAGTAACACTGCCGATCACACCTGTGTTCTCAGTAAGAAAGCCGCTGGTAGATTCCTCTGGCGGTGTCTTATTTAGATGAGAAAAGGATCAACAGATGGGAATTGGACATTGGACTGTCGGCAGAGCTGCTGATATCGGCGAGTTCGATTGTTGTTAGTCTCATGTCTATAGGGGCCTGAACTTTAGGACTGAACAGATAAGGATAATGGTAAATCCCAACAAGGTAGAGAAATTCCACAATTACCATAAATTTGTAATTATTTCCCCGAAAAGTATTGATGAAGTGACACACATGAAGATCAGAGACACGTGACTTGTTTTTCGCTCAGAGTGGATTCCCATTCAAGTTTACAATGTGTTTGAGAGCCTGGAATAGGGAATACACGATGGGAGAAGACTCCAAACATTACAAGTAGCACATGAAGAATCCTCCATGAAATGTATCATCTGACTTATTAACAATAACCCCATATTGGCTGAATATCTGGTACAGCACTTACCTGCAGGGATCAAGGCCCTGAAATCATGGTGGCGCGTGTTGATAGGAGCGCCCTCCGCAGATGCTATTAGCACACTCACAAATAGAAGGAATCTAAACAGCATTTTAGCCTGGAGGAATATCGCGTCTTGTGTAATCCACAGTCAGCCTCTCCAGACAAAGCCTTTTCCTGTAGCGTCACTCACTATAACCCCACAGCCAGTGACATCACAATGGTGACCTCATTGTGACATCACGGGGAGCGGAACACGAGTGATGTCACAATGGGCCAGATACCTGTAACCTCTAAAGAGGAAGCAGCTTCATCCATCTTTATGTGTTTCCTAATATTACTAGTCTTGTCTATGGATCACTGATCAGAATATAACATTACACAGGATTCCTGCAGGAATATGACCAACATCAGGAGACATGTGACGCGCCCCCTGGGCCAGTGCTGTTTGGGATACCCGGAGCCGGATCTCAATGGGGGTAGTAGTCCTTGTGGCGGTGACCTGGCCCGTGCCCAGGGTGTCAAACTAAGTGGCAGTCTATGGCAGTAGATGTTACTTTGATTGTCGACTACGCCACCCGTTGAGTGCGGCTTTGAAGCCGCCGCTGCAGAGCAGTCCGCTGAGGCCGGTGGTGTATGTGCAGCAGTGATGATATAACCCCCAACGGGAGGGGTATGGCCTCAGGGCAGCAGGAGTGGATGATGGGGGTTGTTGTGGTGTAGAAAGGAGACTCTGAGACGGGAGGTGCAGTTCAGGGTTTTTACTTACTGATGTTCTTTTGGTCACTCTGGCCTTGAGTGACCACCCGAGCCGTGCTGCGTCCACCAGGTCCTGGACTCGGCCAACCCCCAAGCAAGTCTGGAGCGTGGTCCTGAGCTCCTTTCTGACTTTCCCTTTCTACTGGCCGTTCCCACCAGGGATCCACTTATGTCCGGCTCCCTCGGGTCTCTTGTTGGTTGCACCTCTTCTGGGTTCCCTGACCCTATGCTTGGTGTGCCTTTCTAGTGGATTTGGTGAGGGTCGTGGCAGATCCTGACCACGACCTCCGGTTCCTGGCTAAGGTGTGCTTTGGCCTCTGCCAGCTTGGGTTCCGGTACCCTGGTCCGCCAACCCTTCACCCTTCTGTCTGTATTCTGGGGTCTTGGGGTTCTTTCTTCTTTCCTCTCTGGGTCCTTCTGACTCCTCTCTCTCTCTCTCTCAGCAGGCCTTGCTCTGGAGCTGGGCCCAGCCGGAGCCACAGCTCCCTGTCAGCCCTTCTGGCTGAGCTTCTCTGCTCTGCTCAGACTCTACAAAGACCCTGTTCTAAGATGGTGCCCACCTTATATACTCCCTCTATGTGTGAGCTCAGGTGACCAGCACCCAATGAGCTCCTAGCCTTACCCAGACTGCTCCCCCTATCTGCCCCTACACTACTGGGATGTTCCACCCCCCTCCCACTCCAGCCAGGGACAGACGCAGTCGTACCTGCACATAAACTGGTGGGAGTACAGTCGTTCTGTCCACCAGAAATGGGATGTATGTAGTGCATGCAGCTAACTGAGCTCAGTTCCACACTCCATCCTTACCCGGGAGTGGAATACCACACCTCTGGCTTGAGGTGCAATACCCCTGTAGCAGCCGAGTCCTCAGGGTGCTACACATGTAGTAAATGCATTAGACAGGGGATTATTTATTTATTTATTTTACTCACTTATATAGCGCCATTAATTCCACAGCGCTTTACAGACATTATGGGCACTGTCCCCATTGGGGCTCACAATCTACATTCCCTATCAGTATGTCTTTGGAGTATGGGAGGAAACCAGAGAACCCAGAGGAAACCCACGCAAACACGGGGAGAACTTACAAACTCCTTGCAGATGTTGTCCTTGATAGGATTTGAAACCAGGACCCCATTGCTGCAAGGCTGCAGTGCTAACCACTGAGCCACTGTGCCGCCCTATTACTGGAGAATTGAAGGATGAGAGGATTTTCTGATAGGTCCTGATTACACAAATAATATGCCATTCTTATTTGTAGGTCCATGGCGCTGACTTTCCCTTTAAGTCCGTTGCAATATTTAAAGCACTACTCCAGCTTTTTGTTTTTTTTATTGCAACGCTGGAGTGGTGCTTCTAATCTAAGGTCCCTCACCCTAGTCTTATACCTATCTACCACCGTCTTCACCTTCTATCAGCGCCGCGTCAGTCTTCAGTATGTTGTGACCTGCTGGATTATTTCAGTGTTTGCTGGAAGACGGCTGTGGGTAAGTATAATACTCAGGTCAGGGACCTTACATTAATAGCACCACTCCAGCACTGAAACCCTCCACCTCCACTGGAGTGGAGCTTCAAGCGGTCTCACTCGGTTTCACATGTAAGCTCACTGGGGTAGTCCAGATAAATCCTGCACTGTCCAGATGTCCCGATATAATGACCTCACACAGCCGTTAGTCTCTATTAATCCTGTATTCAGGGTGATAAAAGAGTGAGTGTGATAAAAGAAAAAAGACTGATAACAGCAGACAAAAGCTCAAGGAGATTAAAAGTTATATGTTAAAATTGGTGATAACAGGAGACAATAGCTCATGATAATTGTTTGCATATGGAAAAATGCTGAAGACAGAGTACCATCGCTCACGATAATTGAGAACTAACATGGAAAAAAGCTGATAAAAGAGAACAATAGCTCTTGCCAATGGTGGAATGATGGAAAAGTGCTGATAACAGCGGACAATAGCACCTGTTGATTAATGGGTTATAATGGAAAAAGGCCGATAACACTTTTGCTCATGACAATTGCATGTTAACATAGAAATTGGCTGGTAACAGGAGATCATAGCTCTTGTAAAAAACACAAGCAGCCAGAGCCGGCATTGGGGGGGCAAACTGAGCAATTGCTGCCATGGACACCAGCCAGTGGCGTACCGCTAATAGCGGCAGAACACGCTTCCACTATGGGGTCTGTGAGTCTGGGGGGCCCAGTGCCAGCACCGGCATCAGCGTTACGTCTGACTTTCAACTGTATCCGCATCCTGGATGCAGATGCAGCTGAAAGCAATGATGGAGGCGGGAACTGACAGCTGACGTTCCCTCCTCTGTCATTCTCACTGTGCATCTGACGGCTCAATGCAGCAGGTGTGATGATGAGCAGTGCAGACCACACTCTGCAGAGACTGGAGCAGTGGGGGAACAGGGAGAGGTGAGTATTTTATTTTGTTTTTTAATCAATGAGTACTTTGTGGGGCCATAATATTATGTGAAGGACTATTTCTGGGGGCATCATACTATGTGAAGTTCTATGAGAAGCCATTTTATTATGTAAAGGGTTGTGCGGGGTTCAATATACTGTGTAGAGGGCTCTTTGGGGGCCATTATACTGTCAAGAGGGCTATGGGGCGGCATTATATTGTTTGGAGTGCTAGAGGTATTATTACATTATAGTGTGTAGGAACACTAAGTGGCTTCAATAGGGGCAAAATTACTTTTGTAAGAGCTGCAATGCTGTAGTATATGCTCTTCTTTGCCCCCGCCGAATATTTTTTTTGGGGGGGCTCAATTAGGACTTTTGGGTCCTAATTAGGACTTTTGCTATGGGGCCCTATGATTTCTATGCACTCCCCTGACCCCGTCGTATACAACAGAAATTGCATTGATAATAACTCTGCTATTTTCTATGTCATTTCCGATGTTGAGACTGTTTCAGGACCTTTGGTGACATCACAGTCACTTGACCGTGATGTAACCACAGGTTCTGTACTCTGTGCAGGAGTTAGAAAAACTGAAGAAGAGGAGACTAGTAAGTATTCTATAGTATGTGTATATACATATATGTATGTGCTCTTTGTGGGCGTGTGTCTGTATGTATGTGCCTGTGAATGCATGTCTCTGTATGTATGTGATCCGTGTATGCATGTATGTGTATGTAAGTGCTCCATGTATGTTGTTGTTGAGAAAAATTGTAAAATCCATAGAGACATTACCGGAGTGGGGACATATCATCCTTACATTAAACATATGGGATTAATTATAACTGGGGAAGTGAAGAAAAGCTGACACTTCAACCACAACTGAAGTAGGACCTTGTGCCGTGAACAGGTAAATATAGTAGGGGATCTGCTGAGAGCCAGCCACCAAATCTAGGATTCGTATATTCAGAGGGGTGGAAGTACACTTCCTGAGGCAGGGGCTTCCTCTGTTCGAAGGAATTATCTCAGACACTCTGGAGCCAGGTCAGTGATGAATATTGGGGTTTGCATTTGACTCGCCCCCTGGGCCGTGGGGCACTCGGAACCGGGCTTCAGGGCAATGCTGGGAGTAGTAGTGGCAACCCGGCCCCGTGGCTCAGGGTGGTCAGAGCAAATGCTGCACCGGTTAGCTGCCCCGTCAGAATGCTCACCTTCTGTTCTTCTGTCAGGGGATAAACTTTAAATAAACTGTGCAGTCTTTCCCTAAAGTCAGTTAAGGTATGGGATTCCCCTGAGTATTGGGGCAGCCAGGCTGCTCCGGGGATGTAGGGCATAGAGAACGGCATCACCGCTGCTGCAGCCACGCTGGTTGTAGAAGGCCCCTCCGTGTCCGTCATCTTCCTCCCCCCTAGTTAAGCGTGGCCTACCATCCGACGATCCTCTTCTGTTGGCCGCGGCTCCGGTGGTGCTGCTCCGGCTCTCTCTCCCTTCCAGGACCTTGCGCAGCGTCGGTGCGTAGGGCGGGGCTTCAAGTCTCGCGCGCTTTGGACGTCCACGCCCCTCATTTTCCCGCGCGGCATCTTGAAGATGGCGTCCAATGGCGGGAAAACGGCTGAAGATGGCGGGAAAACGGCTGAAGATGGCGGGAGACGGCTGAAAATGGCGGTAAACGACTCCGGATGGCGGGAAACCTCCTTTTAAGGTACGTGTACAGTCTTTTCAGGCACGCAATACCCGTTTGTGGCGGGTTGGTCACAATACTGCCGACTACGCCAAAGCTGACTCGCCCCCTGGGCTGTGGGGCACTCGGAACCGGGCTTCAGGGCAATGCTGGGAGTAGTAGTGGCAACCCGGTCCCGTGGCTCAGGGTGGTCAGACCAAGTGCTGTGGCAGTGTATTTGTAGGTTTTGAAAGTCCGACTATGCCACCCAAGGATTGCGGTCAGGGAGGACCGCCGCTGCAAGGCAGACCACTGAGGCTGGTGTTGGGGGTGCAGCAGGGAATAGTACAACTCCCCACGGGAGGAGTGTAGCCTCAGGGCAGTGTAATAGGATGCTGGGGGTGATGGTGCAGGCGCAGCAGAAATCACACAGAGTCCAATAATGCAGTCCAGGGTCTTTTACTGCAGATATTATCACTGACCCACCAGGAGTACAGGGTAGGAATGGACCTGGGTGTCTGAGGGCATTCGGGCGAGCTCCACTGGTCAGGGAGAGTGGGTAGGCCTACCATTCTCTCTCTGCCCTTGCTGACTATCTCCCCCTTTAGTGGTGTGATAGCCCACCTCCCTGAGCTGGCCGTGTACTACGCCTGTATGGCTTGCAACTCGGGCCTTAGGTACCTGTAGCTTCTCCGTGCTGTACCGGTCCCTCTGTGTGGCAGAGCCTCCAGGCTTCTTAGGCCAAGGGACCTAAAATCCCTCGCAGGTAGGTGATCTACCGCAGGACTTGCAACCCTGACAGCCTCGGACCCCAGTGTCCGGTTGTGTAGTTCTTTCTCTGCCAGGACAGGCTCTCGTCGCCTCTGTCCCTGGCTTGCTGCTGCTCCACTGCCTCCTGGACTCCTCAGCTGCTGCTGACCTGTCTCTCTCTTCTGGGAACCCTTCTGGATGCTTCAGAAGTGGGTCCTGGTCTCCCTAACCCTGCCCTCAGTTCCAGCTTTTATAGGGGCAGCCTGCTCCCCCTACTGGCCTGGGACAGGAGGTGCTGCATGCTAATGGTCCCTGACCAAAGAACCTCCCTCCTGCTCTCAGACACAGCCTTAAATGTTTGTGTTATCCAGGCCTGGGGTGACACATTCCCCCCTAGTAAAGCTTAGTACTCCGGGACTAAACAAGAAACACGAATACAGGGTATGAATCATAACATAAACACAACAGGGAAAGAAATAACAAACTACACCACATATTGAGTTCTTTAGGTCACAGTGTGGTCTGTGACCGGGTGTCCATTTCACCCAATAAGGCAACGTCTTAAACGGTGCGGGGACCTATCCAAAGCAAACCCCAAGCGTTGGCCCTGGGCGTGGGTGCAAGGCGAAGCTATCCACTTTAGACCACACGGGGCCACGCCAGACAGGTTTTTCTTCCATGGCCATCTTCGCAAAAGGCACCAAGTGCAACTATTCACAATGTAGTTCCGGTTATCCAAAGTTCATAACCTGTCAGTCCATATATCAAGAAAAACTGGAGAAAACACTATTAGTTACAGGTAGCAAACATATTAAATATATACATGGTACATTTAGATCTTGTACTTATATCCTCCAGCGAGCTGGTGTTTGCCCCCTAGTGCTCCTGGTTGACCTCCTTAACCCACTGTCTGGTGGTGGACCAACCTGGCTTTCCCCACTATCTTTGAGGGTACAGCTACTAGCTAGGTTCATAGGCAGGACAGGCAGCTGTCCGCAGGTCCTTTGGCTTACCGCAGGCATGGCAGGCTCACTGTCAGCAGAGGTTTGACTCTCCTGGGTTGCTGGCGTTGGTTCTTCTGCCTCTGGGGCTGCTTGCTCTTCTTGTTCTTCCTGCCCTCCTGTAGGCTCCTGCGGGGTAGGCTGAAGGAAGTGTAGGACGGGTACCACTATTGCGCCATTTATCTGAGTCCAGGTCCGGGGCAACTCTCCGAGAACTGTGCTGATCATCTCTTCCTTGTCCTCTGCGGGCTCAAGGTCATCTTGATCTTCACTTGGACTCTGTAGTTGCTCGGGGCACCGTTTTAGGTGGTCTCTGGAGACGGTGCTAGTGGTTTCTCCTCCATCCTTGGTAATCACACATACCTTCGGGTTGTCGTGGTCGGACTGCAGTACTGTGTACGGGTCTCTCTCCCACTGGTCATCTAGATTGTGTAGCCTTCTCTTCCGCTTCAGGACCTGCTCACCAGGTTCCAGGGGACCAGCAGGGGCGTGTTGGTTGAAGAGCCTCTCTTGCTTTTCTCTCGTTTGAGCCAGACTCCTCTCCACACTCTCCTGTACCTTCTTGTGCTGTAGCCGCCGTTCCGTATCCCAGTCTGCGTCTGGGGAGGTGTCCTCGGGTGTCAGGACTCCCATCTCCAGGTCTATCGGCAGCTTACCTGGTCTTGCTCGCATCAGGTAAGCAGGGGTGCAATTTGTAGCATTCACCGGGATATGGTTGTACAAGTCAATCAGGTCTGGCAGCTTCTCCGGCCACAGGCTGCGTTCTTCCAGGGGTAACATCTTGAGGAGATCAATGACGATATTGTTCATTTTCTAACACAGCCCGTTGGTTTGCGGGTGGTAAGGCGTTGTCCGAATCTTCCTAAAGCCGTAGAGGTTGCAGAACTCCTGGAATACTTCAGCCTCAAACGCTGGACCTTGATCTGTCAAGACCTGTTCCGGATACCCATGTGGACGGCAGAAGTGTTGCTGGAAGGCTCTGGCCGCTGTTTGGGCTGTCAGGTCTTTAACAGGAACCACTACCAGGAACCGAGAGTAATGGTCCACAATTGTCAGGGCATAGACGTAGCCCGACCGGCTTGGAGCCAATTTCACATGGTCCAGAGCTACCAGCTCAAGAGGATGCCTGGTGACGATGGGCCTCAAAGGTGTCTGCTGGCTGATATGGTCCTTCTTTCTGAGGTGACATGGGCCGCAGACCCTGCTCCACTTCTCGATGGCCCTTCTCATGCCGACCCAGTAGAACCGCTCTCTCAGTAGGAACTCCAGTTTCTTCCACCCGAAGTGTCCCGCTCTGTCATGGTAGGCCTCCAGGGCCATTGCTGCATCTCGCCTTGGGACCACTATCTGCCAGGTCAGCTCATGCATCCGGTGGTTGACAAGCCTTCTGCACAGCTTACCTTCGTAGAAGAATAACCTGCTTTTCTCCTTCCATATCTGCTTGGCTTCCTCTGGAGCGTCCGGGTCAGGGTTAGCGTCTGCCTGGGTTAACAGGTCTTTCACCAGGCGTATTGCAGGGTCACTATCTTACATTTCAGCCCAGCCATGGTGGGGTAAGGGGTTGAACATGACCGTGGTTAAGTCTTTGTCTCTTACCCGGTGAGAATACTGAGCGGCCCCATACCTGTGGAACGCAGGGAGCTCTATTTCCTCCAGCTATTCCGAGTCGTCTTCTCCTTCAGGTAGGTGGGGCATTCTTGATAGGGCATCTGCGTTGGCGTTGGTTCTGCCTGCCCGGTATTTGATTGTGAAGTCATAATTGGATAGCCGGGCCATCCACCGCTGTTCTAGGGCACCTAGTCTTGCATTGTCCAGATGTGTCAACGGGTTGTTGTCCGTGTACACGGTAAACTTTGCAGAGGCCAGGTAATGCTTAAACCGTTCTGTGACGGCCCACACCACTGCCAAGAATTCTAGCTTGAAGGAGCTGTAATTCTCCGGGTTTCTTTCAGTGGGCCTCAGCTTCCGGCTGGCATACGCGATCACCCTTTCTCTGCCCTGTTGGTTCTGTGACAGTACGGCTCCCAGCCCCACATTACTGGCATCTGTGTGGAGGATAAAAGGCTGGATTTAGATTGCCCAATCAGTGTACTACGCCTGTATGGCTTGCGACTCAGGCCTTAGGTACCTGTAGCTTCTCCGTGCTGTACCGCTCCCTCTGTGTGGCAGAGCCTCCAGGCTTCTTAGGCCAAGGGACCTAAAATCCCTCGCAGGTAGGTGATCTGCTGCAGGACTTGCAACCCTGACAGCCTCGGACCCCAGTGTCCGGTTGTGTAGTTCTCTCTCTGCTAGGACCGGCTCTCGTCGCCTCTGTCCCTGGCTTGCTGCTGCTCCACTGCATCCTGGACTCCTCAGCTGCTGCTGACTTGTCTCTCTCTTCTGGGAACCCTTCTGGATGCTTCAGAAGTGGGTCCTTGTCTCCCTAACCCTGCCCTCAGATTCCAGCTTTTATAGGGGCAGCCTGCTCCCCCTACTGGCCTGGGACAGGAGGTGCTGCATGCTAATGGTCCCTGACCAATGAACCTCCCTCCTGCTCTCAGACACAGCCTTAAATATTTGTGGCATCCAGGCCTGGGGTGACACACATTGATCTGATATTTATGGGAGATATATTTTTGACGTCATGGCGAAGTGACAAACATAATGCATTCGCTCATATCACCGTAAGGCTGGCCTAACACCTCCAAATTAATATCGGGAAGATGGATGATGCTATCCATGCCATGTTTCATCTCTATAGAGTGGTAAAATTGTGATAGAAACCATGACAACAATATCTCCCACCTAGGCCCTCCAGGGGCAAAGATATCCTGTAAATTGGGGCCCTCATAATCTTCTAAAGACCTAACACATGCCACAACCAGCCCAAATGGGAGGTATGTGGGCGTAACTTTAATGTAATAAAAATCAGATTTTTTATTTTTATCATTTGACAGTTCTGGGAAATGCAGTTTACTGTAGTTCTGTCTGTTGTCTTTACAAAAACAAAAAGCTCTCCTTTAAAAAAGTCAGAGCCAACCCTGCGACATCAGGTTCAGTATATTTCTTCTGTTTATCCTATTTTTATGTATTTTCTTTATATTGTACTGTTTTGTCCATCATTGTGGTTTTCCCCCACATATGGGGTATCGGCATGCTCAGGAACAATTGGACAACAAATTTTGGGGTCCATTTCTTCCTGGTACCCTTGCGAAAATAAAAAAATTTGGGTCTAAAGTAAAATTTTTGTGGCTATTTGCCGAATATTTTGGCGTTCTTGGCATTTCATTCATTGTCACCGCTCCTGCAAGTGTCACGGCTGTGATACATGCAGAAATAGCCTGGGACCTATTCAGAAAATACTGGCATTTCTGGCCTCTATTAAAAATTTGTTTCAGTGTGTCAGTGAAGTTTTTGACACCGGTTTGCTGTTCAAAATAGTTATCTACAGGCCAGGTATTTAAAACTGTGGTTTCTCCGTCACACAGATCACATATGTGATGCCTCTTACTCGAAAAAGCCCTTTAGTTTACCCTGGGTGATGGGGGACTCGAAGTCGGGTCCTGAGATGGAGAGATGGGGTGCAGCCAGGGCCCGGACCCGACCCGTGCTCAGGGCCGTCACATTAAAAGAGATGGTGTGGGCTCATCCGGGTTGAGTGGCTGATTAACGACTACGCCACCTGTGGTGCTTGGCGAAGGGCCTCCAGCGCCTCTGCAGTCCGCTGAGGCATGGTGTTATGGCATCCAAAGTTATTACTACTCCCCACAGGCGGAGCAAGGCCACAGGTCAGAGGGACATGATGGAGGGGGAAGTAGTAGAGGAAGACGGGCGCCGCGTCTTGCGGTGTAGCACAGAAAAAACAGTCCGGAGGCCATAGGGGTGAACTTCCAAGGCTATACTCACTTTAGAGATGGCAGAAGGAAGGCGACTCCCTGCTCTCCGCGGAGTCCTGAGGTCACCAGGGACGGGGGTCCGACAACCTCCGAGTAAGTCTAGAATTCAGTCGGGACCCTACACCAGAGTGTTCCTGAACTACAAACCGAATCCTTTCCTGTCCGTGTGTGTGCAAATAGGCCGGGTCTCCCTCTGAGCTCCTCTCAGAACTGGGGAACGGTTGGCAGCTCCGCTCCATCCGATACCCGGTGGGATCCTCAGGGCCTACCGGTCTTTCCCGACCAGGACATGGAGTAGCAAGGTCGGGTGTCGGGGGCCAGTACCCCTTTTGCAGCCGGAGTCCCTCTGAATATATCAGCATGGCGAGGACAGGTGGTGTACTCCGCTCCGTCTGCATCCTGCCTGGGATCCATTTGCTGTGGAGCCACACTCTTAAGCTCCGGGCCTTCTTGGTCCTGGTCATTGGCCAGGTTGAGACATTCCTGGTCTACAACCTGCCCCTTGTCCCAAGGCTAAGGTACGAGGGCTGTGTCCCTTGCCGGAGCAGGCCCACACAGGATCTGCACTCCGGGAGGGAGGTCACATTTCACACAGTATATGACAGCACAGAGAACAGCCGAAAGACCTTGATTAACAAGGACCAACGAAAAGACCAAGACCAAAGATGGCTCTTTATTAAATATGAAATTTAAAGTGTAACTAACTTGTAATTCCTCCACCCTCACCCACTAACTGGTTCCTCTAACTCTTTGTTCCTCAGTCTCCCTGTAACCAGGGGAGCAGCACTTAGTGCATACTAGCCCCCTCTGGTGGAGAAATGTGGTGTTGGATGCAAAGGTTGGGTCACGACTATCACACTTTCCTTACATCAGAGGTGGAACACTACACTCCATTAGAGAAGTGCAGTATCCCTGTGGCGGTCGAACCCTCAGGGGCGCCACACATATACCTTTTCAGAAAATACTGCCATTTCTGGCCTCCATTAAAAATTTATTTCAGTATGTCAGCGAAGTTTTTGACACCGGTTTGCTGTTGAAAATAGTTACCTACAGGCTAGGTATTTAAAACTGTGGTTTCTCTGTCACACGGATCACATATAAGTTTGCTCCAAATTTAGCCATTTTTAGTGAGCGTGGAAGATATTGTCCTCCATTTAAAATGGGCAAGGCACGTTGCAAGGGACGGGGAACTGGACGTGATGGTGATGGTGCATGTAGAGGCTGAGGCCAAGGCCACATCTTCTCACCCGACCTTCCTGTCCCAATTCCTAGGGGACTGCAGCACACCACTATTGAACCAAGAGCAGTGTCAAAAGGTTGTTGGTTGGATTAGGGATAATGCTTCTAGTCACTTTGCCACCACCACCACCTCCCTGTCTTCCACATGGTCAAGTCTCAGTAGCCATGAGTCTGGACTTCATATTCCTCACCCTGATCCTCCATTCTCCCACCATGCCAAGTGCCCGGAGACAAATGATCCCACACTTGGACACTCCAAAGAGCTGTTCACTTTTCCATTTATAGATTCGGGCCTCTCACCTGGTCCACTTGAAGCGGGGCAAGAGGAGATCGCATGTAGCGATGCCCAAATGTTTGAGCAGCCACGGTCACACGAAGGCGACGGTGGGAAAGCGTCACAAGAGGTGAATGATGATGAGACAAAATTGCCAGAAAGTCAGGAGGAGGACTAGGGTGCTGAAGTGGAAGACGAGGTGGTGGATGATATAGTAACTGACCCAACCTGGCAGGAGGACATGCAGAGCGAGGACAGCAGCACACAGGGGGATGGAGGCAGAGCACCCCAACAGGCAGGAAGAAGCAGTGTGGTGGCCGCAGACAGAAGGCAGGCAACCGTTCCCCGTAACATCAACACAAAAGAAGTTGCCAGTACAATTGTTAGGTCTTCCTGAGTCTGGTTATTTTTTAAAGACTCTGTCGATAACCCAAAAAGGCCATTTGCACCACCTGTCAGGCCAGCATCAGCAGGGGTGGAAAAACTACCAGCCTGACCACCACCAGCATGATCAGGCACATGGCAGCAAAGCACCCGGTTTTGTGGGCCGAACCCCAGGGTCCAGGAACAGTGTCTGTGGGTGCTACCACTGCTTCTTCCACTGTTGTGCATCCAAGCCAATCCCCTGTCCATGGTGCATGCGAAGATGCCTCCTGCCCTGCACCTGTCATTGCACACTCTCAAGTAGCAGCATCAGGAAGCGCAGCGTTCAGTTGTCCATACCCCAGTCTTTGGAACGCAAGCGCAAATACGCAGCCAACGCCCCACAGGCCACACTACTAAATTCCCACATTTCGCGACTGCTTGCGCTCGAAATGTTGCCTTTTAGGCTCGTGAAGACTGAAGCATTCTGCAACCTGATGGTGGTGGCCGTCCCTCGGTACTCGGTCCCCAGCCGCCACTATTTCTCCCGATGTACCGTCCACATATTACACAAGCACGTGTCCCAAAACATTAGCCGTGTCCACCTTACCACGGACACATGGACAAGTGCTTGTGGGTAGGGACGGTACATCTTGCTGACAGCACACTAGGTTAACATAGTGGAAGCCGGGACCCAGTCGGACCTTGGGACGGAACACGTCCTCCGGACTCCAAGGATTGCGGGCCCTAGGACAATCAGGGTTTCCCCCACAGTCTACAGCTCCTGCACCTCATCCTCCTCAGCCTCCTCCTCCTCTTCAGCCTCCATCTCTGAAATGACCACATCAGTAACAAGCTGGAAGCACTGCAGCACTGCCTCGGCGAAGCGGCAACAGGCTGTCCTGAAGCTAATATGCTTAGGAGACAAACCGCACAATGCTGAAGAGTTGTGGACAGCTCTGAAAGAGCAGGCAGATCTGTGGCTCACACCACTGAACCTACAGCCAGGCATGGTCGTGTGTGACAATGGTCGGAACCTAGTGGCGGCTCTGAGGCGAGGCGAGCTCACACACTTACCATGCCTGGCCCATGTGCTTAATCTCGTGGTTCAGCGGTTTCTCAAATCCTACCCGGATCTGCTGGATCTGCTTGTTAAAGTATGCTGCCTGTGTGCACATTTTAGAAAGTCACCCACAGCTTCCGGCCCACAGACTGGTGTGTGATGTCCCCACGCATTGGAACTCTACACTGCAGATGTTGGGAAGGACTTGTGAGCAGAAGAGGGCAGTTGTTGAGTACCAGCATCAACAAGACCGTCGGTATTCAGTTCAGACTCCACACATAAGATCTCAGGAGTGAACATGAATGTCAGACATATGTACCATCCTCCAAAACTTTGAGGACTCCACCAAGATGGTGAGCTGCGATGATGCCATAATTAGCGTCACCATCCCGCTTCTCTGTCTTCTGAAATGCTCTCTGCTTACAATCAAAGAGGATGCATTGCAGGCGGAGCACTATGAGGTGGAGCAAGGAACCATACAGGGTTATTACACACAGCCCAGCCCCATCTCATCACAGCGTGGATTGGGTGACAATGAGGAAGAGGAGGAGGAAGAACAGGAGCTAGTTTCATGCGCTATAGATGGTACTACCTGCACAACTGTCATACCGTCTGTTCAGTGTGGATGGCCTGAGGACAGAGAGGAGGAGGAGGAGAGCATGGTCAGTCGTCCTCTTGGTGAGGACATGGAAGTCTTGCCTGTTAGCAGTCTGGCACGCATGGCTGAGTTTATATTACACTGCCTTTCCCATGACCCTCGCGTTCTCAAAATTTTGGGTGACAGTCATTACTGGTTGGTGACACTTCTAGACCCACGCTACAAGGAGAACTTTCTATCTCTTATTCCTGAGGCGGACAGGTCTACAAAAATGGGGCAGTACCAGAAGGCCCTTGTTGTGGAACTATTAAAAAAATTCCCATCTGAAAACGCTGCTGGCAGAGGTCACAGTTCGTTGGACAACCAAGGACTATAGGCGAGAGAGACACAACTCCAATCCAGCAGAGGCAGGGGAACACTGTCAATGTTCTGGGAGAATTTTCTCAGCCCCTCCTATCGAACAGGCCCTGAGGCGCGAGTTACTCTCACAAGGAGGTCAAAGTTTGTGAAGATGCTGAGGGAGTATCTTGCCGACTGTACTAATGTCCTTCGTGATTCCCCTGTACCTTATAATTATTAGGTATCCAAGCTGGACACGTGGAATGAAATTGCTCTCTACAGTGGTGGCCAAAAGTATTGGCACCCCTGCAATTCTGTCAGATAATACTCAGTTTCTTCCTGAAAATGATTGCAATCACAAATTCTTTGGTATTATTATCTTCATTTAATTTGTCTTCAATGAAAAAACACAGAAAGAATTGTCCTAAAGCCAAACTGGATATAATTCCACACCAAACCTAAAAAGGGGGTGGACTAAAGTATTGGCACTGTTTGAAAAATCATGTGATGCTTCTCTAATTCGCGGAATTAACAGCATCTGTAACTTACCTGTGGCACCTAACAGGTGTTGGCAATAACTAAATCACACTTGCAGCCAGCTAACATGGATTAAAGTTGACTCAACCTCTGTCCTGTGTCCTTGTGTGTACCACATTGAGCATGGAGAAAAGAAAGAAGACCAAAGAACTGTCTGAGGACTTGAGAAACCAAATTGTGAGGAAGCATGAACAATCTCAAGGCTACAAGTCCATCTCCAAAGACCTGAATGTTCCTGTGTCTTCCGTGCGCAGTGTCATCAAGAAGTTTAAAGCCCATGGCACTGTGGCTAACCTCCCTAGATGTGGACGGAAAAGAAAAATTGACTAGAGATTTCAATGCAAGATTGTGCAGATGGTGGATAAAGAACCTCGACTAACATCCAAACAAGTTCAAGCTGCCCTGCAGTCCGAGGGTACAACAGTGTCAACCCGTACTATCCGTCGGCGTCTGAATGAAAAGGGACTGTACGGTAGGATACCCAGGAAGACCCCACTTCTTACCCCGAGACATAAAAAAGCCAGGCTGAAGTTTGCCAAAACTTACCTGAGAAAGCCTAAAACGTTTTGGAAGAATGTTCTCTGGTCAGATGAGCATCAACATAGAGTGTACAGGAAAAAAAAAGAGGCATTCAATGAAAAGAACACAGTCCCTACAGTCAAACATGGCAGAGGTTCCCTGATGTTTTGGGGTTGCTTTGCTGCCTCTGGCACTGGACTGCTTGACCGTGTGCATGGCATTATGAAGTCTGAAGACTACCAACTAATTTTGCATCATAATGTAGGGCCCAGTGTGAGAAAGCTGGGTCTCCCTCAGAGGTCATGGGTCTTCCAGCAGGACAATGACCCAAAACACACTTCCAAAAGCACTATAAAATGGTTTGAGAGAAAGCACTGGAGACTTCTAAGGTGGCCAGCAATGAGTTCAGACCTGAATCCCATAGAACACCTGTGGAGAGATCTCAAAATGGCAGTTTGGAGAAGGCACCCTTCAAATATCAGGGACCTGGAGCAGTTTGCCAAAGAAGAATGGTCTACAATTCCAGCAGAGCATTGTAAGAAACTCATTGATGGTTACCAGAAGCGGTTGTTCGCAGTTATTTTGGCTAAAGGTTGTGCAACCAAGTATTAGGCTGAGGGTGCCAATACTTTTGTCCGGCCCTTTTTTGGAGTTTTGTGTGAAATGATCAATGATTTCATTTTTGCTTCATTCTCTTTTGTGTTTTTTCCTTGCAAGCAAATTAAATGAAGATAATAACACCAAAGAATTTGTGATTGCAATCATTTTCAGGAAGAAACTGAGTATTATCTGACAGAATTGCAGGGGTGCCAATACTTTTTTCCACCACTATATATATATATATATATATATATATATATATATATATATATATATATATATATATATAGTACTGTATATCCTGCTTAAACTATGTGATAGATACAGTGAAGTACATATTTGATGCAAGGAATTGGTGTTGTGCACAACAAGCCATTCATAACTAACAACTGTACTAGATGCAGCAGGACTGTACCGATTTTGGGGCGTTGTCCTGCTGTACTGGAAGGTCAGGGAATGTGCTGAATTCCACTTACTCTCTGCAATATCCTCTCTCCTGCCATCTTTATTGCTCCTCATGTGGGGGGAGTGGAGCGGGGCTCGGGCCTGCAGCTCTACACTGCACATACTTACATTCAATGAGACAAACATTCTTCTCTTTTGTTGAGATCTGGACTCAGGATTAAAACACCCAACCTGTATCACTGTAGGCAGTAGTGAAACGTGTGACCACAGATACAGGCAAAGAGCTACATTTCTATATACCAGTGCATTTGTATACTTGTATTCCAGAGGAAAAATAAAAGTCTGATTTTATTATTCCTATAAAATTACAAAAAAAAATAATGAAAAACAATTACAAAAATTACATTTTATTACACTTAAAAAAGAAAAAAATATCATAAATCAGTAAGTAACATACATATTTGGTGGTTCTGTAATCATAACAACCTGTACAACACAGTAATCAGATTATTTATGGTGATCTGTAAATGACATACAATGACGTCATTGATTTTTTCTACATTAAAGCCATGAAAATGTAACACTGAGGCTGTTTTCATACATAGTGAAAATTATGCGTTTTTCTGCTGCTTTTTATCTGCATGTTTTCTGCATGGGTCTGCCCAACACTGTGCAATAGCAATCTTCAATGATTATTGCATTTTTACTGCTCTTTTATGCCTTTCCCCCTTATTTGATGCATTTTTGGTGCAGATGCAAAGCAGCGTTTTTAATGCTTTTTTAATAGTACAGAAAAGGTTTGAGTCTGCACTTAAAAATGAAATGGCATATTTTTACATGAGCTTTTTCCGGGTTCCACATAGAAGCTTATAGACAAACAATGCACCAAATCCGCAACAGCATGTTTAGGTGCACAGTGGGATGGAGTTTTCATGAAATTACATCTACTTTGCTAGGACAGATAGTCCGTGTTCACACATAGTGGAAGGCTGGGTGCCCACGTTGCGTATTACAAGCTTTTTTGATGCGGAATTTCCGCAGCGGAAACGCTTGTAAAATGCTAGGTAATCCGCTCCCCATGGTCCCCAAGGGGATTCCGCAATGGCAATGCCCATGCTGCGGATTTTTCCGCAGCGTATATACAGTGCCTACAAGTAGTATTCAACCCCCTGCAGATTTAGCTGGTTTGATAAGATGCAAATAAGTTAGAGCCTTCAAACTGCAAACGAGAGTAGGTTTTATGAACAGAAGCATAAATCTTACAAACCAAAAAGTTATGTTGCTCAGTTGAATTTTATTAAATTTTAAACATAAAAGTGTGGGTCAATTATTATTCAACCCCTATGTTTAATATTTTGTGGAATAACCCTTGTTTGCAATTACAGCTAATAATCGTCTTTTATAAGACCTGATCAGGCCGGCACAGGTCTGTGGAGTTATCTTGGCCCACTCCTCCATGTAGATCTTCTCCAAGTTATCTAGGTTCTTTGGGTGTCTCATGTGGACTTTATTCTTGAGCTCCTTCCACAAGTTTTCAATTGGGTTAAGGTCAGGAGACTGACTAGGCCACTCCAACACCTTGACTTTTTCCCTCTTGAACCAGGCCTTGGTTTTCTAGGCTGTGTGCTTTGGGTCGTTGTCTTGTTGGAAGATGAAATTACGACCCATCTTAAGATCCTTGATGGAGGAGCGGAGGTTCTTGGCCAAAATCTCCCGGTAGGCCGTGCTATCCATCTTCCCATGGATGCGGACCAGATGGCCAGGCCCCTTGGCTGAGAAACAGCCCCACAGCATGATGCTGCCACCACCATGCTTGACTGTAGGGATGGTATTCTTGGGGTCGTATGCAGTGCCATCCAGTCTCCAAACGTCACGTGTGTGGTTGGCACCAAGGATCTCGATCTTGGTCTCATCAGACCATAGAACCTTGAACCAGTCTGTCTCAGAGTCCTCCAAGTGATCATGAGCAAACTGTAGACGAGCCTTGACATGACGCTTTGAAAGTAAAGGTACCTTACGGGCTCGTCTGGAACGGAGACCATTGCGGTGGAGTACGTTACTTATGGTATTGACTGAAACCAATGTCCCCACTGCCATGAGATCTTCCCGGAGCTCCTTCCTTGTTGTCCTTGGGTTAGCCTTGACTCTTCGGACAAGCCTGGCCTCGGCACGGGAGGACACTTTCAAAGGCTGTCCAGGCCGTGGAAGGCTAACAGTAGTTCCATAAGCCTTCCACTTACGGATGATGCTCCCAACAGTGGAGACAGGTAGGCCCAACTCCTTGGAAAGGGTTTTGTACCCCTTGCCAGCCTTGTGACCCTCCACGATCTTGTCTCTGATGGCCTTGGAATGCTCCTTTGTCTTTCCCATGTTGACCATGTCTGAGTGCTGTTCACAAGTTTGGGGAGGGTCTTAAATAGTCAGAAAAGGCTGGCAAAAGAGATCTTTAATCCACACATGTGAAGCTCATTATTCTTGATGCCTGAACTACTTCTTAATACTTTAGGGGGACCAAACAGAATTCTTGTGGTTTGAGGGGTTAAATAATAAATGACACTCTGAATTAACTTTTAACGTTTTAAAAAAAAAAAAAAAAAAAAAAAAAAAAAAAAATTTGCTGCAGTGCATTTCCCACTTCCAGGCTGATCTACAGTACAAATGTCACAATGCCAAGTTAATTCCGCATGTGTCAACCAGCTAAATCTGCAGGGGGTTGAATACTACTTGTAGGCACTGTATGCTGCAGTCAAAAATCCGCAGCATGTTCATTAATTTTGCGTTTCTGCATGCGGATGGTACCCAAGTCTGGAGGAGAGGAGACTCTCATCCAGACCTGGGTACCAAAGAACCTGTAAAAAAAAGAATAAAATAAAGTTTATACTTATCTTCTGATGTCTTCCCGGTGTTTTCCCGCCGTCGCGAGGTGTGTGAAGGACCTGCCACGTCATTGAGTCATGTGACCCATCACATGACTCAATGATGTCATCGAAGGTCCTGCACACAACAGCGTGAGCCGCTCAAGACTCCGGACGGGGCCGAGAATGCATCGGTAGGTGAGTATAAACTTTATTTTTTTATTTTTTACCATTCTGATTCTTTTTTTTTAACTATTACTTGGTCACACTATATAAATCCATGCCGGTTGCATGGATTTATATAGTGTGAACAAGTTGTCAAGCACTTTTCCAAGTGATGCTTAATCACTTGGAGAAGTGCTTGATAACCCGCATGCGGAAATGCATGCAAAGACGCCTCACATACGCTTTTACCTGGCGGGAAAACCGCATGTAAAATCCGCATGCGATTTTCCCGCCAGGGAGAAGCGTAAAAAATATGCTTCAGTTCCGCAACGTGGGCACATAGCCAAAATGCTGCTTTGTTTTTACACAGAAATTAATTTTGCTACTTTGAACTGTCCAAGCAAAGGGTTTGTGATTTCATGAAAACTGCTACCCACTGTATGTCTAAAGATACCTGCGGAATTTGCTTTTCTCTAGGCTTCTATGAGAAGCCTGAAACAACCACATGTAAAAAAAATGCGGTTGCTTTTACACTGCTTCAAATGTGCCCCAAAAACGCATCAAAAAAGGGGAAAAAGCATAAAAAAGCAGCAAAAATGCAATAATCAGAGATAGTTATTGTGTAGTTTGGTGCTGACTCCTACAGAAAACATGCAACCACCCCCCCTCCACAGTATTTACAGCACATTTGAACACGACCTTACAAACACAAAAAAGCAAGACCTCATATAGTGAAGTTTGTGTAAAAATGAGAAAGTTATGGCTGATACAACAATGAATGAATGAAAAATAAATTGAGTTATATTTATACAAATTAAAAGTTGGGGGTATTGGATCTTTGCCTGCACCCCTTGCTGTGAACAAGTAATTGAAGCAAGTTATCTGAAGGAAAGCAGACCTGGAGTGTATACACTAAGTAGCAGACTATTGTTGGAAGGGCAAACTTTGACTGTGTACATCTTTATTACTAAAGAGGTTATCAATGCAAGGGAAAGTTACCGGCCCTGAAGGCAGCCGGCACGACTCCATGCCAAGACGCCTCACATGACAATGGTCATGCAATATTTTCCAAGCCAGATCTATAAAATTTGAATTTGAAAGGATCCATTGATATAGCCATGATAAGAGAACATATTCACATCTTGGGATAAAAGTGCAAAAGTTTTGGTAGCTGGCAACCACAGGAATGCAATATCCACAGAATATGGATATATCATATTCATGTATTCTATGTATAGAAGTCTTGAAAAGTGTTAGGTAAGATGATGGCAATTTTGTTTTTCTAAGATGTTTCTGTGGAATAATATGACCAAGAGAAGAGATTACCGATTAACAATGTAAGAACCCAGGAGAAGTAACGATATTCAGATCTGCCCGTATATCCTGTGGTGTTCTACTTCACCAGAAGCTCTCACGGATCCAATGCAAGCATCTTCTTTACCCTGCATTGGAATATCAGCTCAACCAGGCCTCTGACGTTTCTGCAAACCAGGCCATCGCGTTGCACGTTGCCACTGAAAAGCATCCCCAGAGGCAATAACAGACCTTGGGTGACGCAAGTTATAACATTCTGATAGCTCCTCTGCTAGCAACTACATGCCTTTTTTTTTTAAGTCCCGGGTATCCCCTTTAATGACTACATAAAATATTCCCTCCTCACAGTGATGTGTATATTGTGTAGTATTGTAAAGATCAATAGAGGCTCAGATACAGTGTTACATATTATTCCCTGACTTCTTTATTAACTTCATTCAAGGTGGGTAATGTAGAAGTTCCCATTAGAAGTCAGAGCAATAGTCTTAAAAATTGCCCCGATAAAAATGATGACAAGGGGCCATTGACTCACGAAGAGTCAACCATCAGCACTCAGGAGAGGAAAAAACCCCAGTGGAGGAGGAAACCTCTAGGGAACCTTGGCTGATGGACTGCCCTTCCATTAGGCTGTAGATGTTCATTGATGAGAACAGAGACCGAGCCCGGAATCTGTCTCATGGTGTTGCAGGTAACTCACTTGATTCGTGATTACATCTAGCTGCAGAAAGTTGATCAAATGCTTTTTTCCACTGATGAGCACAGAGACCGAGCCCGGAATCAGTCTAATGAGCAGTAGGTATCTCACTTTATATGTGAGTGCATCTAGCTGCAGAAAGTCCAGTAAATGTCGTATCCAGTGAAGAGAACAGAGACCGAGCCCGGAATCTGCCTCGTCATGCAGAAGGAAACTCACTTATTCTGTGAGTGCATCTAGCTGCAGAAAGTCCAGTAAATGTCATATCCAGTGAAGAGAACAGAGACCAAGCCCGGAATCTGCCTCGTCGCGCAGTAGGAAACTCACTTATTCTGTGAGTGCATCTAGCTGCGGAAAGTTCAGTAAATGTCATATCAGGTGAAGAGAACAGAGACCGAGCCCGGAATCTGCCTCGTTGTGCAGAAGGAAACTCACTTGTTCTGTGAGTGCATCTAGCTGCGGAAAGTCCAGTAAATGTCGTATCCAGTGAAGAGAACAGAGACCGAGCCCGGAATCTGCCTTGTGAAGCAGTAGGTATCTCACATAATCTGTGAGTGCGTCTAGCTGCGGAAAGTCCATTAAATGTCATCCTCCCGTTCTTCTGTAACACAGAACATTGAAATTAGCACTAATAAAATACAATTGTTTATATAGTTGTTAATAATATTAAAATTATACAGGTTTTCTCATCTCTAAACAGTACAGTTCATTATGAAAATAGAGGGACCCAACCCTTATAATAAAATTTATATAGGATTTATGCACGGACATGCTCCTTTTAGAAAAAAAATTATTAGGCCTTTTTTTCTTTTACATAAATGTTATAGTAACTGTTACAAAATCCTGAGAATTTACCGTCAGAGGAGATGATCACATCCACATATAGGTCCATATTCATTATGACATAGTGGGGGCCACTAGAGATGTTGGTGTCTGTGTGGACATCGCTCTCTTCAGCCATGGGTCCATGAGGAGCTTCATCATTTATAATGATTGTTTCATCCTCATGTTCTCCTGTAACACAGAACAGTGAAATCAGCATTTTAAAAGGTAAAGCATCTATTTGTTTCTTTTAGATTGTTTCCTCTATGTCTACAGTATATTCACTTGCAAGATCTATTAACCCCTTCATGTGATGGTAATTTTTAATTTTTTTGTTTTCGTTTTTTTCCTCTCCTTTTCCAAAAGCCTTAACTTTTATACTTTTCCATCAATATAATCATATTTTACTTTTCAATGTCACCATTCATTCTACCACATATTGTAGATGAGAAAAAAATTCCAACTACATTGAAATTGCAAAAAAAAAAGTGCAATTCCATAATTGTTTTTTGTTTTTTCATTTACTATGTTTACTTTATTGTAAAGTTTACCTGGCAATATGATTATCCAGGTCCGTACAATTATGCAGATACCAAACATGTATAGTTCTTTTTTTATTTAAGTGGTGAAAATTTTTTGGGAAATTTGTAAAAAAAAAGAAATAAAAAAATCTGTTTTTGTTGCTATTTTCCAATACCAGTACCATATTTGTTTTTTGGGATATGAGGCTGTGTGATGGCTTAATTTTTGCTCCCGAAGCTGATTTTTTTCCCGATACAATGCTTTGATCGCCTCTTATTGTATTTTGTTGGAAATTTTGTGGCGGCCAAAAAATTGCTTTAACTGCAATTCAATAATAAATTGCTTTTAATGGTAGATTTTAATTTATGCATGTTATGTAAGTTAGAAGAACAGAAGATATTTATGGTAGTAAGTATTCTACTTATTCACATAAAGAAAAATATGAACTTACTGTCAGAAAAGATGACCACATCCTCATCTGGGTCCATATTGATGACTATGTAACCGGGTCCAGGCGTAGAGATGTTGGTGTTTTCCAGGACATCTCTGTTTTCGGCCATGGGTCCACGAGGAACATCGTCATTTACAGTATTTATTTCATCATCGTCTTCTCCTGTAACATTGAACATTGAAATTAGCATTAATACAATTAAAGTTTCTATATATTTGGTAAAGAATATTAATATCATACAAGTTTTATATCCTTTAAATTTTATAATAAAGTAATGAAAATAGAAAGATAAACTTTGTTCTTTTAGAGCTTTTTTTTATTATAAAGAAGTTTTTCTATTAAACACTTGTTAAGAAAGCCCAAGAACTTACTGTCAGAGGAGACGATCACATCCTCATATGGGTCCATATTGAGTCTGACATAGTGGGGGCCACTAGAGATGTTGGTGTCTGTGTGGTCTTCGCTCTCTTCAGCCATGGGTCCATGAGGAGCTTCATCATTTATAATGGTTGTTTCATCCTCATGTTCTCCTGTAAAACAGAACAGTGAAAGTAGCATTTCAAAAGGAAAAACTTCTATGTTTCTTCTAGATTGTTTCCTCTATGTCTACGGTACATTCACTTGTAAAATATATTAACCCCTTCATGACATCATGACATGGTGATTTTCCATTTTTTTGTTCTTATTAGAGCGCTCAGTGTCAGCCCAGCCGCCGGCTTCCTGCAGTTGCTCGGCAGTCACATGTGCCCGCTATTAAAGGGCATGAATATTCACTAATCCCCACTCCCATGGACGTGAGGAGTAGTGAATATTCATGCTCTTTAAAAGTGGGCACATGTGATCGCCCGGCTGCTGCAGGAGCCGCCGTTGGGATGACACTGTGCGCGCTATTAAGGAGAGTGAATAGTCACTGCTCCCCACGTCCATAGTCCCGGCGTGGGGAGCAGTGACTATTCCGGCAGCTCACCTCAGTCTCAGAGAGCACATGGCAGTGATGTCATGCGCGGCTCACATGCTGAGATCAGCTGCTGGCAGAAGAACAGGACGCAACCCTGGAGCAGAGGGAAGGAAGGTGAGTAGAATCCTTTAATTTTTTTTGTGCATGGGGATGGGGATGCCATGCATACCAGCATGGGGGTGCCATGCATACCAGGATTGGGGTGCCTTGCATACCATTATGGGGGTGCCTTGCATACCAGGCTGTGGGTGCTATGCATACAAGGCTGAGGGTGCCATTTATACCAGGCTGAGAGTGACATTTATACCAGGATGGGGGTGCCATGCATACCAGGCTGAGGGTGCCATTTATACCAGCCTGAGAGTGACATTTATACCAGGATGGGGGTGCCATGCATAAAAGGGTGGAGGTGTCATAAATTCCAGGATTGGGTTTTCATAAATACCAGGATGGGGATGGGGTGCCATGCATACCAGGATGAGGGGGCTATGCATACCAGGATGGGGACGGGGTTGCCATGCATACCAGGATGAGGGGGCTACACATACCAGGATGGGGAAGGGGGTTGCCATGCATACCAGGATGGGGGTGCCATGCATTACCAGGATGGGGGTGACATGCATACCAGGATTCGGTGCTATGTATACCAGGATGGGGGTGCCATGCATACCAGTATGGGGATGAGGGTGCAATGCATACCAGGATGAAGGACAATGTATACCAGGATGGGAATTGGGGCCATGTATAACAGGAAGGGGGGGCCATATATACTAGGATGGGGGCATATACTGTATATTCCAGGATGGGGGATATTACTACCGAATTGGGGGGCATTACTCCTATAACAGTGTCAGCAGCAGACCCCTTCACCCATAACAGTGCATCATGACCACATGTTTTTTCTATTTTCCTCCTCTAAAACCTCGGTGTGTATATGGTCCAGTGCGTCTTATCGTCCGAAAAATACGGTATTTTTGAAAAAAATGTATTAGGCTTTTTTTTTTAATAAATACTATAGTAAATGTTAAAAAAGCCCGAGAACTTACTGTCAGAGGAGATGATCACATCCTCATATGGGTCCATATTGATTATGACATAATGAGTACCAGGCGAAGAGATGATGGTGTCTTTGTGGACATCGCTCTCTTCAGCCATGGGTCCATGAGGAGCTTCATCATTTATAATGGTTGTTTCAGCCTCATGTTCTCCTGTAAAACAGAACAGTGAAATCAGCATTTCAGAAGGAAAAACTTCTATGTTTCTTCTAGATTGTTGCCTCTATGGCACATTCACTTGTAAGATCTATTAACCCCTTCATGACATGGTGATTTTCCATTTTTTCGTTTTCGTTATTTCCTCTGCTTCTTACAAGAGCCATAACTTTTTGATTTTTTTCGTCAATATAGTTGAATGAGGACTTATTTTTTGCGGGAAGAGTTGTACTTTTTGAATGTCGCCATTAATTCTACCACATTTTGTACTGGAAAATGAGAAAAAAAACTCCAAGTGCATTGAAATTGCAAAAAAAAACAGCATTTCCTTCATTTTATTTTATTTTCCATGTTCACTTAATGGCAAAAATGACCTGGCAAAATGATTCTCCAGGTCAGTACAATTATGCAGACGTCAAACATGTATAATTCTTTTATTTTATCTAAGTGGCAAAAAAAAAAATCTGAAATTTGTAAAATTTTTCCATTTTGGGAAAGATATCATGTCTTGATTGCCTCTTATTGCATTTTATTGCAATGTTGTAAAAAACAAAAAAACATAATTTTGGCATTTTGATTTTTTTCTCATTATGCAGTAAATGATTCAGATTAATTTAGTTTATATTTTGATAGATTGGACTTTTACGATCGCAGCGATACCAAATATGTGTATTGTTTTTATTCTTTTATTTTTAATGCGGCAATAGGGGGGTGAGTCGAAATTTTGTGAGTTTTTTTCCATAGTTTTTAACACTTTTTTTCTACTTTTTACTGTATTTGTCAGTCCTCTTAGGAGACTTGAAGCTGTGATCATCCGATTGCTTGTGCTATGTTTAGCAGTGCTCCAGCACTACTATGTATAGTGAAAATCAGGATCTTTTATGAACGCCAGCCATGGGCTAGCTTTCACAGGGGGATCATAATGACAGGCACAGGAATCATCAGCAGACCCCCGGCTGTCATGACAACCCACAAGATCACATCATCTGCGCACCTCTGGGTGCAAAGAATGTCTGGATCCCCCAGAGACTGACTGTGGAATTTAACAGGTTAACAGCTGTGGGCGGAAATTAAATCAGCCATCATGTGTGGGAAATCATGTGCTAGTGTAGCACCCTGAGGACTCGGCTGCTACAGGGGTATCACACCTCAAGCCAGAGGTGTGGTATTCCACTCCCGGGTAAGAATGGAGTGTGGAACTGAGCTCAGATAGCTGCATACACTACACACATCCCATTTCCGGGGGACAGACCGACGGTACTCCCACCAGTTTATGTGCAGGTACGACAGTGTCTGTCCCTGGCTGGAGTGGGAGGGGGGTGGAACATCCCAGTAGTGTAGGGGCAGATAGGGGGAGCAGTCTGGGTAAGGCTAGGAGCTCATTGGGTGCTGGTCACCTGAGCTCACACATAGAGGGAGTATATAAGGTGGGCACCATCTTAGATCAGGGTCAGTCTGTCAGAGTTGAGTCAGAGGAGCAGAGCAGAGAAGCTCAGCCAGAAGGGCTGACAGGGAGTTGTGGTTCCGGCTGGGCCCAGCTCCAAGGCCAAGTCTGAGAGAGAGAGAGGAGTCAGAAGGACCCAGAGAGAAGAAGAAGGAACCCCAAGACCCTAGAATACAAACAGCAGGGTGAAGGGTTGGCACCCAGGGTACCGGATCCCAAGCTGGCAGAGGCCAAAGCACACCTTAGCCAGGAACCGGAGGTCGTGGGCAGGATCTGCCACGACCCTCACCAAATCCACTAGAAAGGCATACCAAGCATAGGGTCAGGGAGTCCAGAGGAGGCTTGACCAACAAGAGACCCGAGGGAGCCGGACATAAGTGGATCCCTGGTGGGAACGGCCAGTAGAAAGGACAGTCAGAAAGGAGCTCAGGACCACGCTCCAGAATTGCTTGGGGGTTGGCCGAGTCCAGGACCTGGTGGACGCAGCACGGCTCGGGTGGTCGCTTCAGGCCAGAGTGACCATAAGAACACCCGTAAGTAAAAACCCCTGAACTGCACAGACCGACTCTGAGTCTTCTTGCTTGATCATCCTGCACCTTCACAACCACCATCCTCTACATCTGACCCCCTGAGGCTATACCCCTCCCGTTGGGGGTTATACTACCACAGCTGCACACATACCACCAGCCTCAGCGGACCCTTCTGCAGTGGCGGCCTTTTGACCGCAAATCAACGGGTGGCGTAGTCGACACTAAGAACATCAATAACATCTATCAAGACTGCCACACACTGAGTTTGACACCCTGGGCACGGACCGGGTCGCCGCCACTCGGAGACTACAACCCCCATCTGATCCGGCTCCGGGTATTCCCCAAACAGCACTGGCCCAGGGGGCGCGTCACTAGCCAGCATCAAAAGCAGAGACATGACATATGACTTAAATGTACATCATATGTCATGAAGGGATTAAGGCCACGGCCCCACTATCAGTATTCGGTCAGTATTCGCTCAGTATTTCTTCTCAGGAGTGGGAGCCAAAACCAGGAGTGGGTGATAAATGCAGAATTGGTGACTTGTGTCTATTATACCTTTTCTCTGATTGTTCCTCACCTGGTTTTGGCTCCCACTCCTGAGAAAAAATACTGACCAAATACTGACCAAATACTGATAGTAGGGCCGTGGCCGAACCGATTAATTTTATTTTTAGTTTATAAATTTGTTTTTTCTTTTAAATACATTTCATATATTGAAAGAGACGAGTCAGATTGTCACTATAGTAATTATTCAGCTTTACAATGTGGACTGCATCCATGTAATATAAAAGCCACCAAGAAGTATTTGTATGTACACAGATATTAATGTCAGATTGGTGACGGCCGTACTTACCATTAGGATTAGCCCTACTCTTTATATCTTCATCCATGGAATCTGGTCTTGTAACATCTCTCCAGAAATTATTCTTTTTCAGATGTCTATAAAATGATAAAAACAGAAGTCGCATTATAAACTAAACCATATCTATATTCTGCACAATGTTCTAAAATCATATATTTTTCTTCATCTATTTTATCTATCCCTATCTGCGGTAATTTGTGGAGCAATTTTTTTAATATTGTACAGAAAAGTCCATTGTGCTCCCAGCAGGTCAGACCCAGTTTATGAGCCACTAAACATCTACACTAGATTATATCATTTACTGCATCGTGTGATGACCTGAAGATGTGATATTTCTTATACAGACTCCCGGGTAGCCCATAAATCATTATAAGACTTACCCATATATGATGGAACAGATGACACCAAAGAAAAATCCAGAGACGAAGATGATGGCAGCAGGCATAGGAAACCTACTAAAGTAATCTAGTGGAAGAAAAGATCAAGAACATGTAAGATATTTAAAGCTACTAATATATACATTATATTTTGCACCTCATTTATGTAACCAGATCTAGGACCATTCCTATGAGTAAAGGGACTAATATACAATACATGGCTGTCGGCCGATGGTTCAGCTGATGGTCCAGCTGGCAGATATTTCTCCTGACTCCTCCATACACAAGAGCACTAACACTGCCGATCACACCTGTGTTCTCAGTAAGAAAGCCGCTGGTAGATTCCTCTGGCGGCGTCTTATTTAGCTGAGAAAAGGATCAACAGATGGGAATTGGACATTGGACTGTCGGCAGAGCTGCTGATATCGGCGAGTTCGATTGTTGTTAGTCTCATGTGTATGGGGGCCTGAACTTTAGGACTGAACAGATAAGGATAATGGTAAATCCCAACAAGGTAGAGAAATTCCACAATTACCATAAATTTGTAATTATTTCCCCCAAAACTATTGATGAAGTCACACACATGAAGATCAGAGACACGTGACTTGTTTTTCGCTCAGAGTGGATTCCCATTCAAGTTTACAATGTGTTTGAGAGCCTGGAATAGGGAATACACGATGGGAGAAGACTCCAAACATTACAAGTAGCACATGAAGAATCCTCCATGAAATGTATCATCTGACTTATTAACAATAACCCCATATTGGCTGAATATCCGGTACAGCACTTACCTGCAGGGATCAAGGCCCTGAAATCATGGTGGCGCGTGTTGATAGGAGCGCCCTCCGCAGATGCTATTAGCACACTCACAAATAGAAGGAATCTAAACAGCATTTTAGCCTGGAGGAATATCGCGTCTTGTGTAATCCACAGTCAGCCTCTCCAGACAAAGCCTTTTCCTGTAGCGTCACTCACTATAACCCCACAGCCAGTGACATCACAATGGTGACCTCATTGTGACATCACGGGGAGCGGAACACGAGTGATGTCACAATGGGCCAGATACCTGTAACCTCTAAAGAGGAAGCAGCTTCATCCATCTTTATGTGTTTCCTAATATTACTAGTCTTGTCTATGGATCACTGATCAGAATATAACATTACACAGGATTCCTGCAGGAATATGACCAACATCAGGGGACATGTAGTAAATGCATTAGACAGGGGATTATTTATTTATTTATTTTACTCACTTATATAGCGCCATTAATTCCACAGCGCTTTACAGATATTATGGGCACTGTCCCCATTGGGGCTCACAATCTACATTCCCTATCAGTATGTCTTTGGAGTGTGGGAGGAAACCAGAGAACCCGGAGGAAACCCACGCAAACACGGGGAGAACTTACAAACTCCTTGCAGATATTGTCCTTGGTGGGATTTGAAACCAGGACCCCATCGCTGCAAGGCTGCAGTGCTAACCACTGAGCCACTGTGAGCCACTGTGCCGCCCTATTACTGGAGAATTGAAGGATGAGAGGATTTTCTGATAGGTCCTGATTACATAAATAATATGCCCCTCTTATTTGCAGGTCCATGGCGCTGACTTTCCCTTTAAGTCCGTTGCCATATTTAAAGCACTACTCCAGCTTTTTGTTTTTTTTATTGCAACGCTGGAGTGGTGCTTCTAATCTAAGGTCCCTCACCCTAGTCTTATACCTATCTACCACCGTCTTCACCTTCTATCAGCGCCGCGTCAGTCTTCAGTATGTTGTGACCTGCTGGATTATTTCAGTGTTTGCAGGAAGACGGCGGTGGGTAAGTATAATACTCAGGTCAGGGACCTTACATTAATAGCACCACTCCAGCACTGAAACCCTCCACCTCCACTGGAGTGGAGCTTCAAGCGGTCTCACTCGGTTTCACATGTAAGCTCACTGGGGTAGTCCAGATAAATCCTGCACTGTCCAGATGTCCCGATATAATGACCTCACACAGCCGTTAGTCTCTATTAATCCTGTATTCAGGGTGATAAAAGAGTGAGTGTGATAAAAGAAGAAAGACTGATAACAGCAGACAAAAGCTCAAGGAGATTAAAAGTTATATGTTAAAATTGGTGATAACAGGAGACAATAGCTCATGATAATTGTTTGCATATGGAAAAATGCTGAAGACAGAGTACCATCGCTCATGATAATTGAGAACTAACATGGAAAAAAGCTGATAAAAGAGAACAATAGCTCTTCCAATGGTGGAATGATGGAAAAGTGCTGATAACAGCGGACAATAGCACCTGTTGATTAATGGGTTATAATGGAAAAAGGCCGATAACACCTTTGCTCATGACAATTGCATGTTAACATAGAAATTGGCTGGTAACAGGAGGTCATAGTGACGCGCCCCTGGGCCTGTGTCGCGCTGCGTTGCGCACGCGGGAGCTTACCCGGAGCCGGATCTGTTTAGGGTTGTAGTCTCGTGGCGGTGACCCGGTCCGTGCCCAGGGAGTCAAACTGGACGGCAGTCTGTTAGCGGTAGAAAATGGTTGATGACTACGCCACCCGTTGAATGCAGCCAGGGGGCTGCTGCTGCAGGGCAGACCGCTGAGGCCGGTGGAAGGATGGTGCAGCGTGATAGTATAACCCCCAACGGGAGGGGTATGGCCTCAGGGCAGCCGACGTGGATGATGGGGGTAGCAGGAACCACTCAGAGACGGTATGGTAGCGTTCAGGGTCTTTACTGGTAACAACGATAGACCCTCCCGGAGTACTTGCTAGCAAACGGGGCCTGGTCAGTCCTTGAGCAGATGGGATCTCCCCTGGCCAGGCGTAGTTGTAGGCCTCCCAAGCTGACTGTACTCTTCTGGCTACCTTGCTAGAAGCTGATGTAAGTAGCCCACGTCCCTGAGTGTACCATGTGGTGCTCACCCGTATGGCCGGTGACTCGGGGCCTTCTAATGGCTTCCGCTCCACGATGGCGGTGCTGGTCCCACGCGTGTGACCGGGCCTTCGGGCTTCTGGGCCAGGGGACCTGAAATCCCCTGCCTGACGGATTCTGCTGCTGGGTAGAAGTTAGTCCCCACAGCCTCGGACTCCGGGTCCGGTAAAGAATCTTCTTAGTCAGGGCGAGCTCTTTAGCTGCCAGCCCCTGACTCCTTGTGACTCTGCTGCTTCCTATGCTGCTCTTGTCTCTACTCTTCCTGGACTCACTAACCCTGCCTCAGCCCCGGGTTTATACAGGGGAAGTTCTTCCCCTCCCAAGGCTGGGCAGGAGGTGTGGCATGCACAGGATCCCTGACCAAAGGACCTCCCACCTGCTCTCAGACGTAATATCTCTATCACTGTGACAACCAGACCCCTGGGGTGTCACACTCCCCCCTAGTGAAATTTAGTACTCCGGGACTAAACACTTTTTAGAAAAATATAACAAGGTATATCAAAGAACAATAAAATACAATAAGGAAACACAATAAGATGGTCACGGATGTCCGCAACCGGGTGCAGTCTTTGAAGAAAAGCAAAGGTGTCCATTTCACCAACACAGGGAGACGTAACCAGGTAGGGGTCTGTCCTACCCCGAGTCCTTAACAGTCTCTAGTCCATCCTGGGTTACGCTCCAACTATATACAAAGGATTCCCGGTAAATCCACCGAAGACTCCTGAAAACAACTAGAAACACAAAATTGCACACAAGCAACAATAAACAGGTAAACATTGTAAAACAACTTAAACATTTAGATCCTCCAACGTGCGGGTAACTGGCCTCTAGTGGCCCTAGTGGACCTACGGAGCTGACTGTCTGGCCCTGAACTACAGGGTGTAGGAGCTGTCAAGGGTAAACTGGGCAGCTGTCTACCGGCTCTTTGTCTCACTAGGGGTACGGCAGGCTCACTATAAGCAGAGGGTGGATTCTCCTGTTCCGCTTGGGTGGAGTCTTCTGCCTCCTGGACCGGCTGCTCTTCCAGCTCTACCCGTTGCTCCGTAGGTTCTTGGGATGATGGTTGGAGGAAGGTGAGTACGGGTACCACAACTGCACCATTGACTTGAGTCCAAGACCGAGGGAAGTCCCCGAGCACGGTATTAACCATATCTTCCCTTTCTTCCACGGGTCGATGGTCTTCCTGTTCCTCCTCAGGGTTCCTCAGTTGTTCGGGGCACTTCTTCAGGTGGTCCCGGGATACAATGGCTGTGGTTTCCCCTCCGTCTTTACTGATGGTACAGACCTTCGGGTTCTCGTGGCTTGAGGGCAGTACGGTGTACGGGTCCTTCTCCCACTGGTCGTCCAACTTGTGGAGCCGTCTCTTCCTCTTCAAGACCTGCTCTCCGGGTACCAGGGGAACAGCGGGAGCGTACTGGTTGTAAGTCTTCTCTTGTCTTTCCCTAGCCTGACAGAGACTTCGCTCCACGCTCTCCTGTACTTTCCGGTACTGCTGCTGCCTCTCTGTGTCCCAGTCTGTTTCTGGTGAAGTGTCCTCGGGCGTCAGGACTCCCATTTCCAGGTCAACAGGTAACTTACCAGGTCTTGCCCTCATTAGGTAAGCCGGGGTACAGTTGGTGGAACCTACCGGGATGTGGTTGTATAGGTCCACCAGATCGGGCAACTTCTCAGGCCACAGACTGCGTTCTTCCAGGGGCAACGTTTTTAGAAGATCCATTACCACCTGGTTCATTTTCTCACAAAGTCCATTAGTTTGCGGATGGTAGGGTGTCGTCCTTATCTTCCGGCAGCCATACAGATTGCAGAATTCCTGGAAGACCTCCGCTTCAAAGGCAGGTCCCTGGTCCGTCAGCACTTGGTCCGGGTACCCGTGTGGACGGCAAAAGTGCTGCTGGAAGGCTCTAGCTGCTGTTCGAGCCGTTAAGTCCTTGACGGGGACGACAACCAGAAACCGGGAGTAATGATCCACGATGGTTAACGCGTAGACGTAGCCACTTCTGCTGGGGGTCAGTTTTACATGATCCAAGGCTACCAGTTCCAACGGTTGCCGGGTGACGATGGACTGCAGGGGAGTCTTCTGGCTGGCCCGGTCCTTCCTTCTCAGATTGCACGGGCCACAGTCTCTGCACCACTTCTCGATGGTTCCCCTCATGCCTACCCAGTGGAACCGCTCGCGCAGCAGGAACTCCAGCTTTTTCCACCCGAAGTGTCCAGCTCCGTCGTGGTATGCCTCCATCACCATGGCGGCGTCTCTTCGTGGCACCACTACTTGCCAGAGTAGTTCATGCGTCCTGGAGTTAACCATTCTGCGGCACAACTTCCCCTTGTAAAGGAACAGTCGACTCTTCTCTGCCCATAGTTGTTTGGCTTCCTCTGGAGCGTCTGATTCCAGGCTAGCCTCCGGGCGAGTCAGCATCTCCTTCACCAGTCGGACGGCAGGGTCGCTGTCTTGCGTTTCCGCCCAGTTGTAGTGAGGTAAGGGGTTCAACGTAGCAGCCTGCTTACTCCTTACCCGGTGGGAATACTGGATAGTCCCATGACGGTGGAACGCAGGGAGTTCAACTTCTTCCAGTCCCTCCGGATCTTCTCCTCCGTCCGGCAGGTTGGGCATCCTGGACAGGGCGTCCGCGTTGGTATTGGAGCGCCCTGCCCGGTATTTAATTGTGAACTCGTAGTTGGACAGACGGGCCATCCACCTCTGCTCCAGGGCACCGAGTCTTGCCGTGTCCAGGTGTGTCAGCGGGTTGTTATCCGTGTATACGGTGAACCGGGAAGAAGCGAGGTAATGCTTAAAGCGCTCGGTGACTGCCCATACCACGGCCAGGAACTCTAGCTTAAATGAGCTATAATTCTCGGGATTCCTTTCGGTGGGTCGCAGTTTTCGGCTGGCATAGGCGATTACTCGCTCTTTCCCCTGCTGAATCTGGGACAGTACGGCTCCTAGCCCGACGTTACTGGCGTCGGTGTAGAGGATGAAGGGCTGGCTATAGTCCGGATACGCCAAGATTTCATCCCCCGTGAGGGCCATCTTCAGCTGGCGGAAGGACTCTTCCTCTAGCTCTTCCCATTTGAAGGGCGGCTTCTGGTTCTTGGCCTTCCGGGACTGGCCTATCAGGAGGTCCTGCATAGGCGCCGCCTTTTTGGTGAAACCGGGAATAAACCTTCGGTAGTAGCCTACCAACCCTAGGAACTGCCGCACTTCTTTTACGCTGGAAGGGCTTGGCCATCCTTTGATTGCGGTGATCTTATCGGGGTCGGGAGCCACTCCGTCAGCGCTCACCACGTGTCCCAGGTATTGCACCTTTGGTTTCAGGAGGTGACACTTGGAGGGTTTCACCTTTAGGCCGTAACTCGCCAGAGCTTCGAACACCTCCGCCAGGTGTTTCAGGTGGTCCTCATAAGTTTTGGAGTATACGATGACATCGTCCAGGTACAACAGGACCGTCTCGAAGTTTCTGTGGCCCAGACAGCACTCCATTAATCGTTGGAAGGTTCCTGGGGCGTTGCAGAGTCCGAACGGCATGCAGGTGAACTCGCTAAGTCCCATCGGGGTGGTGAATGCGGTCTTCTCCCGGTCCGCCTCTGCTACAGGAACCTGCCAGTACCCGCTAGTGAGATCCAAGGTAGAGAAGAAGTTAGCAGATCTTAAAGCAGCCAATGACTCCTCTATCCTTGGTAAGGGGTACGCATCCTTGTGTGTGATACGGTTGATTTTCCGGTAATCTACACACATCCTCATGGTGTTGTCTTTCTTTTTGACTAAAACTAGTGGGGCTGCCCAGGGGCTACAGCTATCCCGGATTACCCCAGCCTCCTTCATGTCTCTAAGCATCCCCTTGGCGTGTTGGTAATGTGCAGGGGGTACGGGTCGATACCTCTCTTTTATGGGAGGATGATCTCCCGTGGGGATGCGGTGTTCTACCCCCTTGACTCGCCCGAAGTCTAACGGGTGTTTACTAAACACTCTCTCATACTCTTGAACCACCCGATAGACTCCTTGTTTCTGGTGTGAGGGAGTGGAGTCAGTACCCAGATGTAGTTGCTGACACCAGTCCTCCATGTCTTTCTTAGAGCCGTTACCTTCCTCCGGGTGAGATGGAGGCAAGGGTTCCACAGATTGTATAGAATTTTGATTAGTGGTATATAATTTGGCTAGCGTGGCATACCGGGGCAGGTACACTTCCCTCTCCCCGATATTTATTATGCGAACGGGCACCCTCCCATGGCGTACATTGACCACCCCCCGTGCTGTCAAAATGGTGGGCCTACTGTCTGAGTAAACTGGTTCTACCATTGCCTGGTAATCTCTACCTCTCAGACCAATAGCTGCCCGGCACCAAATCATCATTTCACTTTTTGGGGGCATGGCAATAGGAAAAGGGTCACACATTCTTACGCTACCAATCTCACCGCCGGAGAGTTCCACTTGTTGCCGTTGCATCAGTGCCCGGATCTCTTTCTGGAGCACCCGCTGCTCGCCGGAGCTGGCATTCTTGGCAACCTGCTGTAAAAGGAAAATCACCTCTGCAAGACAATTTTCAATTACATTAGTTCCTAGAGTTATTTTTGGGTGACTCTCATGTTTGCCAATATCTACAATGATCAGTCCCTGTGCGGCCAGTTCGACTCTACCAATTTTGATGGTCACCTCTTTAAATCCGATCTGTGGCACGGGCTGACCATTGCTGGCGATGATACTCAAGTCGTCGTCAGGGTAGCGGGTAATATTCGAGTCATTCCAGTACTGCTTGAAGAGCACGTACGGGATGGTGGTGACCTGTGACCCGGTGTCCAGTAGGGCACTCATGGGAATGCCATCCAGTACCACAGGCAAGACTGGACGTCCTCCCACATATCTGTCGCGCCAGTTCGATGGGCCTGGTGATCTTTTTCCTGGGGGTTGGCCCTCTACCCCAGGTTGTGCCCGTTTAAAGAACAGTACCTTTCCATATGTCCGGGTTGATTGCAGCGGCGGCAGATGGGTCGTCCGTCCTCGCTGTATCGGTCACTGGGTCTTCCTCTGGCCGGTGGGGTCCTCCTTGGTCGACGCCACGGGATGTCCTCCGGTCCGGATGCCAGCTGGATCTTCCCTGGAGTGGAAACCTGTAAAGACTGCACAGTTCGGGTTAGCGCAGCAACGCTTTTAGCTAGCTCTTGGACCTGATGGTGTAGGTCTGGAGCCGGGTCATTGTCCAAAGCCTGCGCATCAGCTCCCACAGGCCCTGCTGACAAGGGCGCCGCCTCCTGGTAGTAAGTGGTAGTGGGGCGTCTGTGGGTCACAACGCCACCTGGTGCCGGTTCTCGGAGCACCCGGATGGCTCTGTCCTTGAACTGTGCAAATTCTAGATGAGGGTCCTGTAAGGCCATTGCCCGCAACTGGGTGCGGTGGGCATTGCAATATAAACCCTCTATAAATTGTTCGGTCAACAGCCTGTCCTCGTTTCCCACTCCATTAGGGTCGGTCTGCTTAATGGCCCTCAGGGCCTCTTGTAGGTTGAGTGCATAGTCCCTTATACTCTCATGCGCTCGCTGCTTGCACCCGTAGAATCTAAGTTTAATCTCGGCTGAGGTGCGGGTATCAAAAGTGTCCTTCAGCCGGGTTAGTATCCCTGCGACAGTCTTCCTCCCAGGTGGCCAGGATTTTACTTCCCTTTTGGCTGCCCCAGTTAGTTGGGCCACCAGGATGCTCACTTTTTGCTCTTCTGTGAGGGGGTACACCTGGAAGAGGCTATCCAGCTTTTCTCTAAAGTCATGCAGGGTATGTGACTCCCCTGAGTACTGGGGTAGCCAAGCTGCTCCCGGGATATAGGGCATGGTGAAGGGCATAACTGCAACAGCGGTAGCGCTGGCGGGGGTTGAGGCAGTGGAGCTCTCCTCCGTATCCGACATCTTCCTCCCCCCTAGTGGACCGTGGCCTACCTTGCGATGATCCTGTTCCGTAGGCCGCGGCTCCGCAGTGGATCGTCAGGGTTGAGGACCTTCCGTCGCGCTCCTGTGACGTCGGCGTCTGCTGGGCTCCTTCCAGGACCTTACGCAACGTCCGGACGTGAGGCGGGGCTTCAGTTCTCGCGCGCTTTCGGAGTCCACGCCCCTCTTCTTCCCGCGCGGCGTCCTCAAGATGGCGTCCAATGGCGGGAAAACTCCACGGATGGCGGGAAGAAGGCTGAAGATGGCGCCGGATGGCGGGAAACTTCACCGATGGCGGGAAGAAGGCTGAAGATGGCGCCGGATGGCGGGAATCTTCACCGATGGCGGGAATCTTCACCACTGGTAAGTTTGAACAGTCTTTGCTTTTCAGGCACGCAGTACCCGGTGGTTGCGGGCACGTGATCCTGCCGACTACGCCAAAGTTGACGCGCCCCTGGGCCTGTGTCGCGCTGCGTTGCGCACGCGGGAGCTTACCCGGAGCCGGATCTGTTTAGGGTTGTAGTCTCGTGGCGGTGACCCGGTCCGTGCCCAGGGAGTCAAACTGGACGGCAGTCTGTTAGCGGTAGAAAATGGTTGATGACTACGCCACCCGTTGAATGCAGCCAGGGGGCTGCTGCTGCAGGGCAGACCGCTGAGGCCGGTGGAAGGATGGTGCAGCGTGATAGTATAACCCCCAACGGGAGGGGTATGGCCTCAGGGCAGCCGACGTGGATGATGGGGGTAGCAGGAACCACTCAGAGACGGTATGGTAGCGTTCAGGGTCTTTACTGGTAACAACGATAGACCCTCCCGGAGTACTTGCTAGCAAACGGGGCCTGGTCAGTCCTTGAGCAGATGGGATCTCCCCTGACCAGGCGTAGTTGTAGGCCTCCCAAGCTGACTGTACTCTTCTGGCTACCTTGCTAGAAGCTGATGTAAGTAGCCCACGTCCCTGAGTGTACCGTGTGGTGCTCACCCGTATGGCCGGTGACTCGGGGCCTTCTAATGGCTTCCGCTCCACGATGGCGGTGCTGGTCCCACGCGTGTGACCGGGCCTTCGGGCTTCTGGGCCAGGGGACCTGAAATCCCCTGCCTGACGGATTCTGCTGCTGGGTAGAAGTTAGTCCCCACAGCCTCGGACTCCGGGTCCGGTAAAGAATCTTCTTAGTCAGGGCGAGCTCTTTAGCTGCCAGCCCCTGACTCCTTGTGACTCTGCTGCTTCCTATGCTGCTCTTGTCTCTACTCTTCCTGGACTCACTAACCCTGCCTCAGCCCCGGGTTTATACAGGGGAAGTTCTTCCCCTCCCAAGGCTGGGCAGGAGGTGTGGCATGCACAGGATCCCTGACCAAAGGACCTCCCACCTGCTCTCAGACGTAATATCTCTATCACTGTGACAACCAGACCCCTGGGGTGTCACAATAGCTCTTGTAAAAAACACAAGCAGCCAGAGCCGGCATTGGGGGGGCAAACTGAGCAATTGCTGCCATGGACCCCAGCCAGTGGCGTATCGCTAATAGCGGCAGAACACGCTTCCACTATGGGGTCTGTGAGTCTGGGGGGCCCAGTGCCAGCAACGGCATCAGCCCTACGCCTGACTTTCAACTGTATCCGCATCCTGGATGCAGATACAGCTGAAAGCAATGATGGGGGCGGGAACTGACAGCTGACGTTCCCTCCTCTGTCATTCTCACTGTGCATCTGACGGCTCAATGCAGCAGGTGTGATGATGTCATTACAACATGACCGCTGTGCTGAGCAGTGCAGACCACACTCTGCAGAGACTGGAGCAGTGGAGGAACAGGGAGAGGTGAGTATTTTATTTTGTTTTTTAATCAATGAGTACTTTGTGGGGCCATAATATTATGTGGAGGACTATTTCTGGGGGCATCATACTATGTGAAGTGCTATGAGGGGCCATTTTATTATGTAAAGGGTTGTGCGGGGTTCAATATACTGTGTAGAGGGTTCTGTGGGGGCCATTATACTGTCAAGAGGGCTATGGGGCGGCATTATACTGTTTGGAGTGCTAGAGGTATTATTACATTATAGTGTGTAGGAACACTAAGAGGCTTCAATAGGGGCAAAATTACTTTGTAAGAGCTGCAAAGTTGTAGTATATGCTATTCTTTGCCCCCGCCGAATATTTTTTTTGGGGGGGCTCAATTAGAACTTTTGGGTCTTAATTAGGACTTTTGCTATGGGGCCCTATGATTTCTATGCACTCCCCTGACCCCGTCATCTACAACAGAAATTACATTGATAATAACTCTGCTATTTTCTATGTTATTTCCAATGCTGAGACTGTTTCAGGACCTTTGGTGACATCACAGTCACGTGACCACAGGTTCTGTACTCTGTGCAGGAGTTAGAAAAACTGAAGAAGAGGAGACTAGTAAGTATTCTATAGTATGTGTATATACATATATGTATGTGCTCTTTGTGGGCATGTGTCTGTATGTATGTGCCTGTGAATGCATGTCTCTGTATGTATGTGATCCGTGTATTTATGTATGTGTATGTAAGTGCTCCATGTATGTTGTTGTAGAGAAAAATTGTAAAATCCATAGAGACATTACCGGAGTGGGGACATATCATCCTTACATTAAACATATGGGATTAATTATAACTGGGGAAGTGAAGAAAAGCTGACACTTCAACCACAACTGAAGTAGGACCTTGTGCCGTGAACAGGTAAATATAGTAGGGGATCTGCTGAGAGCCAGCCACCAAATCTAGGATTCGTATATTCAGAGGGGTGGAAGTACACTTCCTGAGGCAGGGGCTTCCTCTGTTCAAAGGAATTATGTCAGACACTCTGGAGCCAGGTCAGTGATGAATATTGGGGTTTGCATTTGACTCACCCCCTGGGCCGTGGGGCACTCGGAACCGGGCTTCAGGGCAATGCTGGGAGTAGTAGTGGCAACCCGGTCCCGTGGCTCAGGGTGGTCAGACCAAATGCTGCACCGGTTAGCTGCCCCGTCAGAATGCTCACCTTCTGTTCTTCTGTCAGGGGATAAACTTTAAATAAACTGTGCAGTCTTTCCCTAAAGTCAGTTAAGGTATGGGATTCCCCTGAGTATTGGGGAAGCCAGGCTGCTCCGGGGATGTAGGGCATAGAGAACGGCATCACCGCTGCTGGAGCCACGCTGGTTGTAGAAGGCCCCTCCGCGTCCGTCATCTTCCTCCCCCCTAGTTAAGTGTGGCCTACCTTCCGACGATCGTCTTCTGTAGGCCACGGCTCCGGTGGTGCTGCTCCGGACGAGGACCTTGCGTCGCGTCCTGGTGACGTCAGCGTCGCTCTCTCTCCCTTCCAGGACCTTGCGCAGCGTCGTGCGTAGTGCGGGGCTTCAAGTCTCGCGCACTTTGGACGTCCACGCCCCTCATCTTCCCGCGCGGCGTCCTGAAGATGGCGTCCGATGGCGGGAAAACGGCTGAAGATGGCGGGAGACGGCTGAAAATGGCGTGAAACGGCTCCGGATGGCTGGAAACCTCCTTTTAAGGTATGTGTACAGTCTTTTCAGGCACGCAATACCCGTTTGTGGCGGGTTGGTCACAATACTGCCGACTACGCCAAAGCTGACTCGCCCCCTGGGCCGTGGGGCACTCGGAACCGGGCTTCAGGGCAATGCTGGGAGTAGTAGTGGCAACTCGGTCCCGTGGCTCAGGGTGGTCAGACCAAATGCTGTGGCAGTGTATTTGTAGGTTTTGAAAGTCCGACTACGCCACCCGTGGATTGCTGTCAGGGAGGACCGCCGCTGCAAGGCAGACCACTGAGGCTGGTGTTGGGGGTGCAGCAGGGAATAGTACAACTCCCCAAGGGAGGAGTGTAGCCTCAGGGCAGTGTAATAGGATGCTGGGGGTGATGGTGCAGGCGCAGCAGAAATCACACAGAGTCCAATAATGCAGTCCAGGGTCTTTTACTGCAGATATTATCACTGACCCACCAGGAGTACAGGGTAGGAATGGACCTGGGTGTCTGAGGGCATTCGGGCGAGCTCCACTGGTCAGGGAGAGTGGGTAGGCCTACCGTTCTCTCTCTGCCCTTGCTGACTATCTCCCCCTTTATTGGTGTGATAGCCCACCTCCCTGAGCTGGCCGTGTACTACGCCTGTATGGCTTGCGACTCGGGCCTTAGGTACCTGTAGCTTCTCCATGCTGTACCGGTCCCTCTGTGTGGCAGAGCCTCCAGGCTTCTTAGGCCAAGGGACCTAAAATCCCTCGCAGGTAGGTGATCTGCTGCAGGACTTGCAACCCTGACAGCCTCGGACCCCAGTGTCCAGTTGTGTAGTTCTCTCTCTGCCAGGACCGGCTCTTGTCGCCTCTGTCCCTGGCTTGCTGCTGCTCCACTGCCTCCTGGACTCCTCAGCTGCTGCTGACCTGTCTCTCTCTTCTGGGAACCCTTCTGGATGCTTCAGAAGTGGGTCCTGGTCTCCCTAACCCTGCCCTCAGTTCGAGCTTTTATAGGGGCAGCCTGCTCCCACCACTGGCCTGGGAAAGGAGGTGCTGCATGCTAATGGTCCCTGACCAAAGAACCTCCCTCCTGCTGTCAGACACAGCCTTAAATGTTTGTGTCATCCAGGCCTGGGGTGACACATTCCCCCCTAGTAAAGCTTAGTACTCCGGGACTAAACAAGAAACACGAATACAGGGTATGAATTATAACATAAGCACAACAGGGAAAGAAATAACAAACTACACCAGATATTGAGTTCTTTAGGTCACAGTGTGGTCTGTGACCGGGTGTCCATTTCACCCAATAAGGCGACGTCTTAAACGGTGCGGGGACCTGTCCAAAGCAAACCCCAAGCGTTGGCCCTGGGCGTGGCTGCAAGGCGAAGCTATCCACTTTAGACCACACGGGGCCACGCCAGACAGGTTTTTCTTCCATGGCCGTCTTCGCAAAAGGCACCAAGTGCAACTATTCACAATGTAGTTCTGGTTATCCAAAGTTCATAACCTGTCAGTCCATATACCTAGAAAAAATGGAGAAAACACTATTAGTTACAAGTAACAAACATATTAAATATATACATGGTACATTTAGATCTTGTACTTATATCCTCCAGCGAGCTGGTGTTTGCCCCCTAGTGCTCCTGGTTGACCTCCTTAACCCACTGCCTGGTGGTGGACCAACCTGGCTTTCCCTACTATCATTGAGGGTACAGCTACTAGCTAGGTTCATAGGCAGGACAGGCAGCTGTCCGCAGGTCCTTTGGCTTACCGCAGGCATGGCAGGCTCACTGTCAGCAGAGGGTTGACTCTCCTGGGCTGCTGGCGTTGGTTCTTCTGCCTCTGGGGCTGCTTGCTCTTCTTGTTCTTCCTGCCCTCCTGTAGGCTCCTGCGGGGTAGGCTGAAGGAAGTGTAGGACGGGTACCACTATTGCACCATTTATCTGAGTCCAGGTCCGGGCAACTCTCCGAGAACTGTGCTGATCATCTCTTCCTTGTCCTCTGCGGGCTCAAGGTCATCTTGATCTTCACTTGGACTCTGTAGTTGCTCGGGGCACCGTTTTAGGTGGTCTCTGGAGACGGTGCTAGTGGTTTCTCCTCCATCCTTGGTAATCACACATACCTTCGGGTTGTCGTGGTCGGACTGCAGTACTGTGTACGGGTCTCTCTCCCACTGGTCATCCAGCTTGTGTAGCCTTCTCTTCCGCTTCAGGACCTGCTCACCAGGTTCCAGGGGACCAGCAGGGGCGTGTTGGTTGAAGAGCCTCTCTTGCTTTTGTCTCGTTTGAGCCAGACTCCTCTCCACATTCTCCTGCACCTTCTTGTACTGTAGCCGCCGTTCCGTATCCCAGTCTGCGTCTGGGGAGGTGTCCTCGGGTGTCAGGACTCCCATCTCCAGGTCTATCGGCAGCTTACCTGGTCTTGCTCGCATCAGGTAAGCCGGGGTGCAATTTGTAGCATTCACCGGGATATGGTTGTACAAGTCAATCAGGTCTGGCAGCTTCTCCGGCCACAGGCTGCGTTCTTCCAGGGGTAACATCTTGAGGAGATTAATGACGATATTGTTCATTTTCTCACACAGACCGTTGGTTTGCGGGTGGTAAGGCGTTGTCCGAATCTTCCTAAAGCCGTAGAGGTTGCAGAACTCCTGGAATACTTCAGCCTCAAACGCTGGACCTTGATCTGTCAAGACCTGTTCCGGATACCCATGTGGACGGCAGAAGTGTTGCTGGAAGGCTCTGGCCGCTGTTTGGGCTGTCGGGTCTTTAACAGGAATCACTACCAGGAACCGGGAGTAATGGTCCACAATTGTCAGGGCATAGACGTAGCCCGACCGGCTTGGAGCCAATTTCACATGGTCCAGAGCTACCAGCTTAAGTGGCTGCCTGGTGACGATGGGCCTCAAAGGTGTCTGCTGGCTGGTACGGTCCTTCCTTCTGAGGTGACATGGGCCGCAGTCCCTGCTCCACTTCTCGATGGCCCTTCTCATGCCGACCCAGTAGAACCGCTCTCTCAGTAGGAACTCCAGTTTCTTCCACCCGAAGTGTCCCGCTCTGTCATGGTAGGCCTCCAGGGCCATTGCTGCATCTCGCCTTGGGACCACTATCTGCCAGGTCAGCTCGTGCGTCCGGTGGTTGACAAGCCTTCTGCACAGCTTACCTTCGTAGAAGAATAGCCTGCTTTTCTCCTTCCATATCTGCTTGGCTTCCTCTGGAGCGTCCGGGCCAGGGTTAGCATCTGCCTGGGTTAACAGGTCTTTCACCAGGCGTATTGCAGGGTCACTATCTTGCGTTTCAGCCCAGCCGTGGTGGAGTAAAGGGTTGAACATGATGGTGGTTAAGTCTTTGTCTCTTACCCGGTGAGAATACTGAGCGGCCCCATACCTGTGGAACTCAGGGAGCTCTATTTCCTCCAGCTCTTCCGAGTCATCTTCTCCTTCAGGTAGGTGGGGCATTCTTGATAGGGTGTCTGCGTTGGCATTGGTTCTGCCTGCCCGGTATTTGTTTGTGAAGTCATAATTGAATAGCCGGGCCATCCACCGCTGTTCTAGGGCACCTAGTCTTGCATTGTCCAGATGTGTCAACGGGTTGTTGTCCGTGTACACGGTAAACTTTGCGGAGGCCAGGTAATGCTTAAACCGTTCTGTGACGGCCCACACCACTGCCAAGAATTCTAGCTTGAAGGAGCTGTAATTCTCCGGGTTTCTTTCAGTGGGCCTCAGCTTCCGGCTGGCATACGCGATCACCCTTTCTCTGCCCTGTTGGTTCTGTGACAGTACGGCTCCCAGCCCCACATTACTGGCATCTGTGTGGAGGATAAAAGGCTGGCCATAATCGGGGTAGGCCAGGATCTCATCCCCGGTGAGGGCCATCTTCAACTGGCGGAAGGACTCCTCTTCCGGCTTGTCCCACTTGAAGGGTGGCTTGTGACTTCTGGATTTAGATTGCCCTATCAGGAGGTCCTGCATAGGGGCTGCCATCTAAGTGAACCCGGGGATGAACCTTCGGTAGTAGCCTACCAACCCGAGGAATTGCCTCACTTCCTTGATGTTAGAGGGGCTTGGCCAGCTCTTGATGGCTGTAACTTTGTCGGGGTCGGGGGCTACTCCCTCTGCACTCACCACGTGTCCTAGGTATTGGACCTTCGGTTTTAACAGGTGGCACTTTGAAGGCTTCACTTTCAGGCCATTGCCCGCCAGGGCTTCGAACACCTCGGCCAGGTGCTTTAGATGGTCCTCGTAAGTCTTCGAAAAGACGATCACGTCGTCCAGGTAAAGGAGGACCGTCTCGAAGTTTCGGTGCCCTAGACAGCATTCCATCAGCCTCTGGAAGGTCCCTGGTGCGTTGCAGAGCCCAAAGGGCATACAGTTTATCTTGCTCAATCCCATCGGGGTGGTGAAGGCGGTCTTCTCCTTGTCAGCCTCTGCCACAGTAACCTGCCAGTACCCGCTAGTAAGGTCCAAAGTAGAGAAGAAATTAGCTGATTTTAGAGCTGCTAAAGACTCCTCTATCTTAGGTAACGGGTACGCATCTTTATGGGTGATACGATTGATTTGCCTATAGTCCACGCACATTCTCATGGTACCGTCTTTCTTTTTTACCAAAACTAAGGGAGCTGCCCATGGGCTACAGCTATCTCTAATGACCCCAGCTTCTTTCATTTCTCTCAGCATACCCTTGGCGTTCTGATAATGTGCAGGGGTTACAGGCCTGTGTCTCTCTTTTATTGGTGGGTGGCTCAACGTGGGGTTATGGTGTTCTATCCCTCTTACTCTGCCGAAGTCTAGCGGGTGCTTACTAAAGATTCTCTCGTACTCCTGAACCACCCGGTAGACTCCTTGTTTTTGGTGCAGGGAAGTGGAGTCAGCACCCACTTGGAGTTTCTGGCACCAGTCCTCCTTCTGTTTCTGGGAGCCATTACCCTCCGCCTGTGGAGATGGAGGCAACGGTTCCACGGTCCTGATAGCTTTGTGCTCAACGGCAAACAGTTTGGCAAGCGTAGCGTACCTGGGTAAGTGTACCTCCCTCTCCCCAATGTTGAGAATGCGAACGGGCACCCTCCCATGACGGACATAAACCACCCCCCGGGCTGATGAATGGTGGGCCTGCTGTCTGAGTACACGGGTTCTACCATGGCTTGGTAGTCTCTCCCTCTTAACCCGATGGCAGCCCGACACCAGATCATCATTTCACTTTTGGGAGGCATGGAAATGGGGAATGGGTCACTCATTCTTACGCTACCGATCTCACCACCAGACAGTTCTACCTGTTGCCGTCTCATCAGGGCTCTTATGTCTTTCTGGAGGACCCTCTGTTGGCTGGAGCTCGCATTCATCGCCACCTGCTGTAAAATCACAATTACTTCTGAAAGACAGTTTTCAATCACATTAGTACCCAAGGTTATTTTAGGGTGACTTTCACGACGGTCAATGTCCACAATGATTACTCCCTGTGCCGGCAGTTCAACCTTACCAATCTTGATGGTCATCTCTCTGAACCCCACCTGCGGCACGGGTTGGCCATTGCTGGCGATGATGCTTAAGTCATCGTCTGGATAGCTGGTTATGTCGGTGTCACTCCAGTACCGCTTGAAAAGTACGTAGGGGATGGTAGTCACTTGAGATCCGGTGTCCAGCAGTGCACTCATGGGGATACCGTCCAGCACTACGGGTAAGACAGGGCGTCCCCCCACGTACTTATCACGCCAATTAGACGGGCCTGATGACCTTATGCCTGGGGGTTGGCCCTCTGCCCCAGGTCGGACCCATTTAAAGTACAGTACCTTGCTCTGTGTCCTGGCTGACTGCAACGGCGGCAAATCGGCTGTCCATCCTCAGTGTAGCGGTCGGCGGGCCTCCCTCTGAATGGCGGGATCCTCCTCTGTCGACGCCACGGGACATCCTCCGGACTGGAAGCCAGCTCGATTGGTCTTGACGGTTCCACCTGCAACGACTGTACGGTCCTGGTCAATGCAGCCACACTCTTTGTTAGCTCCTGGACCTGATGGTGCTGGGCTGCAGGCTGGGATGGATTTAGGGCCTGTGCATCAGCCCCCACAAGGTCTGCGGAGTAGGGCACTGCCCCCTGATGGTAAGTGAGGGCAGGGCGCCGGGAAGCTACAGCGCCACCTGGTGGGGGTTCCCTGAGCACCCGGATGGCCCTATCCTTGAACTGCGCAAAAGTCAAATCGGGGTTCTGTAGGGCCATGAGGCGCAGCTGAGTCCTGTGGGCGCTGGACAGCAGACCTTCTATGAACTGGTCAGTCAACAGTTTATTAGTGTCCTGCACGCTACCAGGGTCAGCTTGTTTGATAGCTCTCAGGGCTTCTTGCAGGTTCAAGGCATAGTCTCTGATACTATCCTGGGCCCGCTGCTTACAGCCATAGAACCGCATTTTGATTTCTGCTGAGGTACGGGTATCAAAGGTACTCCGCAGCCGGGTCAGAATGTCCTTTACAGTCCTTTTCTCCTCATCTGACCATGATTTCACTTCCCGCTGGGCTGCACCGGTTAGCTGCCCCGTCAGAATACTCACCTTCTGTTCTTCTGTCAGGGGATAAACTTTAAATAAACTGTGCAGTCTTTCCCTAAAGTCAGTTAAGGTATGGGATTCCCCTGAGTATTGGGGCAGCCAGGCTGCTCCGGGGATGTAGGGCATAGAGAACGGCATCACCGCTGCTGCAGCCACGCTAGTTGTAGAAGGCCCCTCCGCGTCCGTCATCTTCCTCCCCCCTAGTTAAGCGTGGCCTACCTTCCGACGATCCTTTTCTGTAGGCCGCGGCTCCGGTGGTGCTGCTCCGGACGAGGACCTTGCGTCGCGTCCTGGTGACGTCAGCGTCGCTCTCTCTCCCTTCCAGGACCTTGCGCAGCGTCGTGCGTAGGGCGGGGCTTCAAGTCTCGCGCGCTTTGGACGTCCACGCCCCTCATCTTCCCGCGCTGTGTCCTGAAGATGGCGTCCGATGGCGGGAAAACGGCTGAAGATGGCGGGAAAACGGCTGAAGATGGCGGGAGATGGCTGAAAATGGCGGGAAACGGCTCCGGATGGCGGGAAACCTCCTTTTAAGGTACGTGTACAGTCTTTTCAGGCACGCAATACCCGTTTGTGGCGGGTTTGTCACAATACTGCCGACTACGCCAAAGCTGACTCGCCCCCTGGGCCGTGGGGCACTCGGAACCGGGCTTCAGGGCAATGCTGGGAGTAGTAGTGGCAACGCGGTCCCGTGGCTCAGGGTGGTCAGACCAAATGCTGTGGCAGTGTATTTGTAGGTTTTGAAAGTCCGACTACGCCACCCGTGGATTGCGGTCAGGGAGGACCGCCGCTGCAAGGCGGACCGCTGAGGCTGGTGTTGGGGGTGCAGCAGGGAATAGTACAACTCCCCACGGGAGGAGTGTAGCCTCAGGGCAGTGTAATAGGATGCTGGGGGTGATGGTGCAGGCGCAGCAGAAATCACACAGAGTCCAATAATGCAGTCCAGGGTCTTTTACTGCAGATATTATCACTGACCCACCAGGAGTACAGGGTAGGAATGGACCTGGGTGTCTGAGGGCATTCGGGCGAGCTCCACTGGTCAGGGTTCGTGTGTAGGCCTACCGTTCTCTCTCTGCCCTTGCTGACTATCTCCCCCTTTAGTGGTGTGATAGCCCACCTCCCTGAGCTGGCCGTGTACTGCGCCTGTATGGCTTGCGACTCAGGCCTTAGGTACCTGTAGCTTCTCCGTGCTGTACCGGTCCCTCTGTGTGGCAGAGCCTCCAGGCTTCTTAGGCCAAGGGACCTAAAATCCCTCGCAGGTAGGTGATCTGCTGCAGGACTTGCAACCCTGACAGCCTCGTACCCCAGTGTCCGGTTGTGTAGTTCTTTCTCTGCCAGGATCGTCTCTCTTCGCCTCTGTCCCTGGCTTGCTGCTGCTCCACTGCCTCCTGGACTCCTCAGCTGCTGCTGACCTGTCCCTCTCTTCTGGGAACCCTTCTGGATGCTTCAGAAGTGGGTCCTGGTCTCCCTAACCCTGCGCTCAGTTTCCAGCTTTTATAGGGGCAGCCTGCTCCCCCTACTGGCCTGGGACAGGAGGTGCTGCATGCTAATGGTCCCTGACCAAAGAACCTCGCTCCTGCTCTCAGACACAGCCTTAAATGTTTGTGGCATCCAGGCCTGGGGTGACACAGATTGATCTGATATTTATGGGAGATATATTTTTAACGTCATGGCGAAGTGACAAACATAATGCATTCACTCATATCACCGCAAGGCTGGACTAACACCTCCAAATTAATATCGGGCAGATGGATGATGCTATCCATGCCATGTTTCATCTCTATAGAGTGGTAAAATTGTGATAGAAACCATGACAACAATATCTCCCACCTAAGCCCTCCAGGGGCAAAGATATCCTGTAAATTGGGGCCCTCATAATCTTCTAAAGACCTAACACATGCCACAACCAGCCCAAATGGGAGGTATGTGGGCGTAACTTTAATGTAATAAAAATCAGATTTTTTATTTTTATCATTTGACAGTTCTGGGAAATGCAGTTTACTGTAGTTCTGTCCGTTGTCTTTACAAAAACAAAAAGCTCTCCTTCAAGAAAGTCAGAGCCAACCCTGCGACATCAGGTTCAGTATATTTCTTCTGTTTATCCTATTTTTATGTATTTTCTTTATATTGTACTGTTTTGTCCATCATTGTGGTTTTCCCCCACATATGGGGTATCGGCATGCTCAGGAACAATTGGACAACAAATTTTGGGGTCCATTTCTTCCTGGTACGCTTGCGAAAATAAAAAAATTTGAGTCTAAAGTAAAATTTTTGTGGGTATTTGCCGAATATTTTGGTGTTCTTGGCATTTCATTCATTGTCGCCGCTCCTGCAAGTGACACGGCTGTGACACATGCAGAAATAGCCTGTGACCTATTCAAAAAATACTGGCATTTCTGGCCTCTATTAAAAATTTGTTTCAATGTGTCAGTGAAGTTTTTGACACCGGTTTGCTGTTTAAAATAGTTATCTACAGGCCAGGTATTTAAAACTGTGGTATCTCCGTCACACAGATCACATATGTGATGCCTATTACTCGAAAAAGCCCTTTAGTTTACCCTGGGTGATGGGGGACTCGGAGTCGGGTCCTGAGATGGAGAGATGGGGTGCAGCCGTGGCCCGGACCTGACCAGTGCTCAGGGCCGTCACATTAAAAGAGATGGTGTGGGCTCATCCGGGTTGAGTGGCTGATTAACGACTACGCCACCTGTGGTGCCTGGCGAAGGGCCACCAGCGCCGCTGCAGTCCGCTGAGGCATGGTGTTACGGCGTCCAAAGTTATTACTACTCCCCACAGGTGGAGCAAGGCCTCAGGGCAGAGGGACAGGATGGAGGGGGTAGTAGTAGAGGAAGACGGGCGCCGCGTCTTGCGGTGTAGCGCAGAATAAACAGTCCGGAGGCCATAGCGTTGAACTTCCAAGGTTTTACTCACTTTAGAGATGGCAGAAGGAAGGCGACTCCCTGCGGAGTCATGCGGTCACCAGGGACGGGGGTCCGACAACCTCCGAGTAAGTACAGAATTCAGTCGGGATCCTACACCAGAGTGTTCCTGAACTACAGACCGAATCCTTTCCTGTCCGTGTGTGTGCAAATAGGCCGGGTCTCCCTCTGAGCTCCTCTCAGAACTGGGGCACGGGTGGCAGCTCCGCTCCGTCCGATACCCGGTGGGGTCCTCAGGGCTTACCGCTCTTTCCTGACCAGGACATGGAGTAGCAAGGTCGGGTGTCGGGGGCCGGTACCCCTTTTGCAGCCGGAGTCCCTCTGAATATATCAGCATGGCGAGGACAGGTGGCGTACTCCGCTCTGTCTGCATCCTGCCTGGGATCCATTTGCTGTGGAGCCACACTCTTAAGCTCCGGGCCTTCTTGGCCCTGGTCATTGGCCGGGTTGAGACATTCCTGGTCTACAACCTGCCCCTCATCCCAAGGCTAAGGTATGAGGGCTGTGTCCCTTGCCGGTGCAGGCCCACACAGGAACTGCGCTCCGGGAGGAAGGTCACATTTCACACAGTATATGACAGCACAGAGAACAGCCGAAAGACCTTAATTAACAAGGACCAACGAAAAGACCAAGACCAAAGATGGCTCATTATTAAATATGAAATTTAAAATGTAACTAACTTGTAAGTCCTCCACCCTCACCCACTAACTGGTTCCCCTAACTCTTGGTTCCCAAGTCTCCCTGTAACCAGGGGAGCAGCACTTAGTGCATACTAGCCCCCTCTGGTGGAGAAGTGTGGTGTTGGATGCAAAGGTTGGGTCACGACTATCACACTGTCCTTACTTCAGAGGTGGAACACTACACTCCATTAGAGAAGTGCAGTATCCCTGTGGCGGTCGAACCCTCAGGGGCGCCACATTCCCCCCTGGTAAGACACAGCACGTCCGCGGGCTGCAAAAGAAGTAACACCCAGGAAATTTTCTTTTTAATATAAACATGAACTATCTTCCCTTTATGAGAGGCACATATTCTTAAACGTTGCAGAACAAGGTATACAGTATAAAAGTGCAAAAGTATAAAATTATAAAAGTGCTAGCATTTTTCCAGAGACATTAGTGCAAACAGAGATGTTAAAGTGCAAAGACGCAGAGTCAGTTCAGAAGTGCAAGGGACCTGCCCTAAACCCTCAACGTGGGCCCTGGGGTGGCTGCAGGGCATGAAGATCCCGAGTGGGACCTCGCGGAGAGCCACCCTGACAGGTTTTTCTTCTGAGGTTTTGAGGTAGAGAATGTATGCAGTTTTTATATAAAACCAATATGGAGCACCTAAAAAGATGCAAACTATATACAATAGAAAGAGTCTGTCTGCTGCCAGTCCGCAGGGATATATGTCCCTAGAAACCGGTGATTCAAAGAAAAATCAAAAATAGAATCGTCAACACATTAAAACTTGTAAACGAAAACTGCAACAGCAGGGGGCTGCTTTAGACCTCGGGCTCTCTCCATGGAAAGGGCTCATTCCTCCCAACGGAGGCTAACCGGTCTCCTGAGTAGTGTTGAGCCACCCCCGTAGTGTTCGAGTTCGGTTCGGTTCGTCGAACACCCGTGTGTTCGCCGAACTGTTCGTCGAACTGTTCGTCGAACACCTTCGAACACCGTTAAAACCAATGGCAGGCAAACAAAAACACATAGAAACACATAGAAAACACCTTCAAAGGTGTCCAAAAGCTGACAAACTGCTCAGAAGACACAACTAACACATGGAAAAGTGACAAGTACATATAGTCATGCGAAAAGAAAAGAGGTGGAGGAGTAAAAGGAGGGGGAGACACAGATATAGGCATGTCATGCCCTTCTAAAATCCAAAAAGTGAGAAGCCGAGACGGCCAGTCCGCTCCTGCCCGTGCCACCTCCGTGTCGCCGGGTTTGTGCCAGAGCCGCGGTGAACCCTGACGGCCAGCCCCCCTCTCCCAATACTGGTGCCTGTCCGCTGGTGGGTCGAGAGAGCCCCCCTGTGGTGGAGGCAGCTCTAAGCTTTTTAATTTAAATTGTCCCTCTAATTTGAATGAATACACTTTAAATCCATTTACAAGGATCTATTGGAGGGCAAGTCTCATGCCAGCAGCCGCGAAATTCCAGCTCCAGTAGCGTCCACTAAAGCTGCTGCAGTTAAAAAGCTTTTATAAGGATCGAGCTCGGCTGTCCACCGCAAGGCATCCTAGTGCCAGTCCCAGCCCCTATGCCTTGGGGTGCCTCCTGATGCTCTTCACTAAGTATCCCGTGGTCCCGAAGCATTTCCTTTGAAAAAATTAAGTGTCCAAACTACAGGTGGTGTAGCTTGCTTAACAGCCGGGATAATCCGCTGACTAGCAGACACTGCTACTAGGCACAAAGTATTTCCTGGGCTAGATGCAGTTAAAAATTTGTAAGTAGATACTCTCGTTGGATGCTGAGAAAGCATTCCATAGAGTCTCCTGGCACGCCATATATGATTCTCTTAAAAAGCTTGGGGTAGGGGTCTAGGGGACCCTTTTATAGCCAAAATCACGGCCCTGTATCACAATACGTCACCTAGGCTGAAGATAAATGGAACTGTAGCACCGAGGGCTCGGTTGCTACAGACGTATTGCACCTCACCCAGAGGTGTGATATCTCACTCTCAGATAAGGATGGAGTGTGGATCAGGACCCGACACCTGCATGCATTACACCACATTGCCGTGGGGCAGGGCGACCAATATGCCCCTGAGATGGGCACGACAGTCCCTGTCCCTGGCTGGAGTGGGGGGAGGGAACACTGAGGAAGGGGAACCCTGCAGTGCAGGAGCAGAGAGGAAGCAGTTCCTGGGTGCATTGAGAAGGGAGTATAAAAGGTGGGCACCATCTTAGTTCAGTGCAGAGAAGTCTGAGCAGAAGTGGCAGGGAGCAGGGGCTCTGCATGAGCTCTGCTCCGGAGGCGGGCCTAGTAACAGAGGCCCAGGCCTGCAAGAGGAAGAAGGAAGGAAGAGGAGCGGAGAAGGCTCCAGGAACGAGGAATGAAGGGATCCCAGGGGTGCGGACGGGCGAGTCGCCACCGCACGCCCGAATCCACCTGCGTGGAGGGGTCAGGCCAAAGGGGGAGACCGGTCCCCGAACTAGTGGAGGCAGGAAACGACCCTCAGCTAGAAACCGGAGGCTCTGACATTTTATGTGGCGCAGCCCCTTGCTCCACCCGCTAGGAAGGCACCACATAGGGTCAGGGAAACTGGCGCCAAGTTTACCAAGAGGAGGCCCGAGGCAGCCGGACAGAAGTGTTGGTAAGAAAGGCCAGACAAAGGACACACAAAGGGGGTCCTGTGAAGCGCTCCAAAGTTATCTGGGAGTTGTCTGAGCCCCTCACCTGGTGAGCACAGTACGACGTGGGCAGCCGTTACCTGCAGACGTGGTCTGGATAATAAGAACTGTGAGTAAAGGCCCTGAACTGCATCACTGACTCCGTGTCGTTACTGCTGCTGCCCTGCACCATCACCCCCATCCTCCGCATACACTGCCCTGAGGCTATACTCCTCCCGTCCGGAGTTATGCTACGCTCTGCTGCACCCACAACACCAGCCTTAGCGGTCTGCCCTGTAGCGGCGGTTCACTCTGACCGCAATCCACGGGTGACGTAGTCGGACATTTAAACATCAAAACCACATAAATAGTTCCGCCACTGGTTTGACCGCCCTGAGCCACGGAACCGGATCGCCGCCACGAAGACTACAACCACCAGCATCCACCAAAAAGGGTCCGGCTCCGGGTGTCCCAAGGCCCAGGGGGCGCGTCAGAACATTTTCATCACCTTTCACAATCACCAATGGGACAAGGCAGGGATGTTCTCTGTCCCCTCTCTTATACATCCTAGTGACGGAGCACCTGCTCTCATCAATTCGCCATAACCCCAATATTAGGTGGATTGAGGTGGGAGGCACCGAGTACAAGTGCTCTCTATTTGCTGATGATGTCCTAGTATATATCACTCAATCACATATATCCATCCATGCTGTTATGGCTGAAATAGATCACTTTGTTACATGGTCAAATTTTAAAATCAATGCAGCGAAGTCTGAGGCCCTCGATGTCTCCCTCCCCAAATCCATATAGGATTCCATCCAGTCCAACTTTCCCTTTGCCTGGCCCTCACAGGGTATCAAATACTTAGGAATTCCTATTCATAGAGACCTCTCCCATCTATGTTATCTTAATTTTGGGTCCTTTATTGAACAACTCCATACAGACCACGGTTGGCAAGTTAGAACTGTAAGATTCACTACGTGAACCACTGGTGTTTTGTGGAAAAGCACATGTACACTGTGTTCCAAATTATTATGCAAAAAGTGTTTAGGAGTGATAAGGGAAGAATTTGTTTGTTTGTCAGTTAAACTCATTGATGGTGATGTGTGTCAGGGCTCTTTATATCACTGTAAGCAATTGCAGACACCAGTGCTAATTAGTTTGTCAGGTGTGTCCAATGAAAGGCAAGACTACTTAAGAAGGCTCTCTCACATTATTAAGCAGCCTACATTTTCTGCCAAAATGGGAAAGAAAAAGGATGTGTCGGCTGCTGAGAAGCAACAAATTGTGGAGTGTTTAGGTCAAGGCATGACTACAATCAACATTGTGCGATGATCAGGATGAAGTGTCTTGGCAATCAAGAAGTATGTAGCTGATTCACAGTACACACGTGTGCGTGCTGATAAGGGCAAATTGAGGACTCTTTCCTACAGGCAATTACGTCAGGTTGAAAGAGCAGCGGCAAAAAAGCCTTGTCATAGCAGCAGACAAGTTTTTGAAGCTGCTTGTGCCTCCAACGTCCCCCGAACAACAAGATGCAGGGTCCTTCAGAGGTTTGCAGCTGTGCATACGCCATCCTGTCGACCTCCTCTATCCACTTCACACAAGCAGAAACGGCTCCAGTGGGCCAAACATTACATGAAGACTGATTTCAAAACTGTTTTGTTCACGGATGAGTGCTGTGCAGTGCTCGATGGTCCAGATGGATGGAGTGGAGGATGGCTGGTTGATGGACACCCCACGCAAACACGGCTACAGCGCCAACAAGGAGGAGGTGGAGTAATGTTTTGGGCTGGAATCATGGGGAGAGAGATTGTCGGCCCCTTTAGGATCCCTGAAGGCGCTAAAGATGAACTCCATAATGTATGTGGATTTTCTCAAACAGCACTTCCTGCCATGGTTCAAGAAGAAGAACCGTGTATTTCACAGCAAGATCATTTTTCTGCATGATAATGCACCATCTCATGCTGCACATAAAACATCTGCATCTCTGGCTGATATGGGCATAAAAGGGGACAAACTTATGGTGTGACCCCCATGCTCCCCTGACCTCTACCCCATTCAGAACCTTTGGAGCATCATTAAAAGGAGTGTCTATGATGGCGGGAGGCAGTTCACATCTAAGCAACAGCTCTGGGAGGGTATTCTGTCCTCATGCAAAACAATTGAAGCAGAAACCATCCAAAACCTGACAAATTCAATGGACGAGAGAGTTCAGAAGCTCCTTTCGAACAATGGGTCCTATGTGAAAATGTAACATCACCTAGAATAAAGTTTTGAGTTGAAAACTGTTTGATTTCAGTTTCTAACAACCTGCTAATGCTTATAATTTCAAAAATGACCATTTTTTTGGTCTTTATTAAAATGAAAAGGTTGATCGAAAAGTTTGGGGGATCTAAGAGTGTGGCAACCCAGTAGTCATGATTACTTCGAATTCTGACAATATGAGGGTCATGCTGCAGGTAGTGCAGCAAGAAGGCACTTATGTGTCTTGCGCATCTCGGAGCCCCAAAATTATTTTCCGGGCTAGATGCAGCTAAAAATTATTTTTAATTTTAAATCTGGTGGAGCTTATTATAGATGGCCTAATAGGATCAGTGCTGCACACTGCTACAAAGCCCAAATTATTTTCCAGTCAAGATACAGATAAACATGATTAGTAATTTGAAAGCTTAAAACGGTTGGTAGGGTGATTTTAAACAATCATCAAGCTTTTACTCTCCCCAGGATGACACAGGGGTAGAAAAGTCGTTTCGGATCCATGATTTGTTCATCTTTATGAACGTGAGTCTGTCTACATTATCAGTGGAGAGCCGCGTGCGCTTATCTGTCAGCACACCACCAGCAGCGCTGAACACACGTTCAGACAGAACGCTGGCTGCGGGGCATGACAAGATCTCCAAGGCGTAAGTGGCTAGCTCCGGCCATTTATCCAGATTGGAAGCCCAAAAAGAGCAAGGGTCCAGTGACACAGTCGTGGCTTCAATGTTTACTTGGAGATACTCCTGTACCATCGTCTCTAGGCGTTGACTATGTGTCAGACTTCTTGTCTCCTGTGGCCTTGCAAAGGATGGGCTAAAAAAGTGGTGAAATGATTCCGCAAAATTGATGTTACCACCAGATACTGTGGTTCTGTTACGGTTTGAGTGCTGAACACTTGACGGTCCCACGGTTGGCAAGTTGGAACTGTGAGATTCACTACGTGCACCACTGGTATTTTGTGGAAAAGCACATGTAAGATTCTGCAACAGTCTCTGCTGATACTCCTGCATGCGTGCATCCCTTTCTATGGCAGGAATAATTTCTGCAAATTTACTTTTGTACCGGGGATCTAACAGTGTGGCAACCCAGTAGTCAGGATTATTTCTAATTCTCACAATTCGAGGGTCATGTTGCAGGTAGTGCAGCAAGAAGGCACTCATGTGTGTTGCGCATCCAGGAGCACCAAGTCCCTGTTGTGTTGGTGGCGAGGTAACAATCATGCTTCCTTCCTCTGTCCTCTCCCCCCAACCTCGCACAACAGAAATGTGATCAAGGTCTCCCTCATCTGATGAGTCTTCCATCAGTTCGTCCTCCACTTCTTCCTGGGCTCCTGCACCTTCCTCACTAGTTTGGCTGCTACCATGCGCCCTGGTAAAACCATCTCCCCCACCCTCACATGCCTGCCGCCTTGGTGCTGCCGACCGTCTGGACCTTGCAGATGTTAGCCCTTCCGCATACAACTCCTCCTCCTCTACTTCCTCCACCTCCTCTTGTGCCACCACCTGACTCCGAATTCTGTTTAACATGTGCTCCAGCATGTAAATCACCGGAATAGTCATGCTGATAATGGCATCGTCAGCACTAAACATCTTCGTCGCCATTTCAAAACTGTGCAGAAGGGTGCATAGGTCCCTGATCTGAGACCACTCCTCCAGCGTGATTTGCCCCACCTCTGAATCTCGTTGGCCCAGGCTATACGTCAGAACGTATTGCACCAGGGCTTGTCGGTGCTGCCACAGTCGCTGCAACATGTGCAGAGTTGAATTCCACCGGGTAGGCACATCGCATTTTAGCCGGTGAAGTGGCAGGCCCAACGACTTCTGTAGAGATGTAAGTCGCTGAGCTGCGGGATGCGAACAGCGGAAGTGAGCACACAGCGACCGTGCCCTCTGCAGAAGGCCATCTAGTCTGGGATAGTGGGCTAAAAATTGCTGGACAACCAGGTTCAACACGTGAGCCATACAAGGCACGTGTGTGACATTGCCCCGGCGAAGGGCCGCACCCAGGTTTGCAGCATTGTCGCACACGGCCTTCCCTGGTTTCAGGTCCAGTGGAGACAACCATTCATGAAATTGGTTCTCCAGAGCTGACCACAACTCCTCAGCTGTGTGACTCACATTTCCCAGACATTTCAATGTAAAAACCGCCTGATGACGTTGAGCCCTACTGCCAGCATAGTAAGGAGGTGTGCAGGATCCCTTCTGCGCAGTTAGAAAGCTTGTGGCATGACCAGACAGGCTTTGGGAGCAGGTGGAAGACCGAGAGGAGGTTGAGGAGGCAGAAGCAGTGGAGGAAAAATGACATAAAGAGGATTGACGCACAACTCGTGGGGACGGCAAGACTTGGAAAGCAGCCCCTTGTCCTGCTGTCACCATAGTTACCCAGTGCCCAGTCAGCGACATGTAACGCCCCTGTCCATGCCTACTCGTCCAAGTGTCTGTGGTGAAATGCACCCTGTCACACACAGAGTTTCTCAAAGAAGCGGTGATGTTGTGTGCGACATGCTGGTGGAGCGCAGGCACACCTTTCTTTGAGAAGTAGTGCCGACTGGGCATCTGGTACTGGGGCACTGCGACGGACATAAGGTCTCGAAAATCCTCTGTGTCCACCAGGCGGAAAGGCAGCATTTCTGTAGCCAAGAGCTTGCAGATGGTGAAATTCAACCTCTTAGCTTTCTCATGGCTAGGAGGAAATGGTCTTTTACTTGTCCACATCTGAGGGACCGAGGGCTGGCTATTGTGCTTAGACGGGGTTGATAAGGGTGTCCCCGGCAAACTGCCGGTCTGTGAGGAAGATGCAGGCGAACATGTTAGGTTGCCTTGATCCAAAGGTGGTGCTATCGATGTCGGACAGCGCTCAAGACCAGCTGGTGTTACCACCTCCAAAGAAAATGATGACCTGCCAATCACGCTGGCTGTTGCGGGTAAAGAGGTGGCAGGTCTGCGCCCCAAAACAGGTGTGACTGCTGTCCCCCCAGTCACAGAGGATGAAGAGGCCGCGGATGCACAAGATATGGCAGACGGTGGTTGGCCCGGCCGGCTAGACCGCATTGTAGCACACTGAGCTTCCCACTGCAACTTATGCTTCATGTCCATGTGCCGGTTCATGCATGAAGTACTCAAACTATGTATTTTTTGGCCTCTACTTAGCTTTTGCTGACAAATGTTACAGATAACACGAGTTGGGTCATCTTTATCGATCTGAAAAAATGCCCAGGCTATGCAAGACTTAGCACCCATGCGACCTGAAGAGCCACCACGACTTGTGGTGAGAGGCAGAGTTGTGTTTGAGGATGCAGTTGTTGACGTGCTTCCAGTACTACGTCTCTGTCCAGGAAGGCGCAACCTGACCTCGTCGTCACTAGCATCTTCCTCCACCTCCTCTGCTGACCTCATCTCTTGGCTGACTGTGGGTTGACAGTAAGTGGGATCTCCGACCTCATCATCATCACCCTGTGCGTTATCACACCCGTCGTCCTCAGAGCCAACCTGTTCCTGCCCTGACAAAAAACTAAAGTTGTCGCTCCAATCAGGTATTTGAGTCTTATCATCGTCTTCCTCATTGTCTCCACCAACAGGAGTTACAGTTTGGGAATGAGGGTCTACATTATGGTCAGAACCTTCTGCGTCTGGTCCTGGATCCGACTCATAAAGATTCTGGGCATCAGTGCAGATCATTTCCTCGTCTGGATTCACAGAAGCGCTGGAGTCGACCTCTGATTCCCAGGCTATAGTATGAGTAAACAGCTCTGCAGACTCAACCATCTGTTCTACCTCATACTCAGACGGGCAGCTGGAGATTTGGGAGCTGTGAGGAAGCAAGTGCGATTTGGGTGACACCTTTGAGGACTGGAGTATTTGTGATGTTGAAGTTGATGTGGAGGAGAGCCCACTTAAAGGAGCACTTGATATCCGTTGAAGCACCTGCTGTTTTTGTGCCTCATCTGGAATTTGTAGCGATTGGCGTGGCCGTAAGAAAGGGATCTTATCACATTGTCCGCTAAAAGAAGTAGACATTTTAGTTTGGCTGGAAGATGGTCTTTCTTCTGCACCTACCCCACGGACACAACCTTTTTTCCCCTTCCCAACACGCCTATTCCCCTTTCCACCAGCAGCAGGCCTTTTTCCACTCATTTTGGTGGTTAACTAATTCACAACTCTGGAGTTGTTTGCACAAAAAAACAATGGATGGTAACCGAGCAGAGCTGAGTGGCCAAACTGTGGTATTAGGCCAAAACTATTGGCTGGGTTAGATGCAGAAAAAAATTATTTTTAATTTGCAACCTGATGGAGGTCAGTATAGATGGACTAATAGACCTTGTCCCACACACCGCTAGAAGCCCAAATATTTTTTCAGAGCTAGATGCAGAAAATTTTTTTATTCAATTTGCAACCTGATGGAGGTCAGTATAGATGGACTAATAGACCAAGTCCCACACACTGCTAGAAGCCCAAATAATTTTTCAGAGCTAGATGCAGAAAAAAATTATTTTTAATTTGCAACCTGATGGAGGTCAGTATAGATGGACTAATAGACCAAGTCCCACACACCGCTAGAAGCCCAAATATTTTTTCAGAGCTAGATGCAGAAAAAAATTATTTTTAATTTGCAACCTGATGGAGGTCAGTATAGATGGACTAATAGACCAAGTCCCACACACCGCTAGAAGCCCAAATATTTTTTCAGAGCTAGATGCAGAAAAAAATTATATTCAATTTGCAACCTGCTGGAGGTCAGTATAGAAGGACTAATAGAACAAGTCCCACACACTGCTAGAAGCCCAAATATTTTTTCAGAGCTAAATGAAGAAAAAAATTATTTTTAATTTGCAACCTGATGGAGGTCAGTATAGATGGACTAATAGACCAAGTCCCACACACTGCTAGAAGCCCACATATTTTTTCAGAGCTAGATGCAGAAAAAAATTATTTTTAATTTGCAACCTGATGGAGGTCAGTATAGATGGACTAATAGACCAAGTCCCACACACTGCTAGAAGCCCAAATATTTTTTCAGAGCTAGATGCAGAAAAAAATTATTTTTAATTTGCAACCTGATGGAGGTCAGTATAGATGGACTAATAGACCAAGTCCCACACACCGCTAGAAGCCCAAATATTTTTTCAGAGCTAGATGCAGAAAAAAATTATATTCAATTTGCAACCTGCTGGACGTCAGTATAGAAGGACTAATAGAACAAGTCCCACACACTGCTAGAAGCCCAAATATTTTTTCAGAGCTAAATGAAGAAAAAAATTATTTTTAATTTGCAACCTGATGGAGGTCAGTATAGATGGACTAATAGACCAAGTCCCACACACTGCTAGAAGCCCAAATATTTTTTCAGAGCTAGATGCAGAAAAAAATTATTTTTAATTTGCAACCTGATGGAGGTCAGTATAGATCGACTAATAGACCAAGTCCCACACACCGCTAGAAGCCCAAATATTTTTTCAGAGCTAGATGCAGAAATTTTTTTTATTCAATTTGCAACCTGATGGAGGTCAGTATAGATGGACTAATAGACCAAGTCCCACACACTGCTAGAAGCCCAAATATTTTTTCAGAGCTAGATGCAGAAAAAAATTATTTTTAATTTGCAACCTGATGGAGGTCAGTATAGATGGACTAATAGACCAAGTCCCACACACTGCTAGAAGCCCAAATATTTTTTCAGAGCTAGATGCAGAAAAAAAATATTTTTAATTTGCAACCTGATGGAGGTCAGTATAGATGGACTAATAGAACAAGTCCCACACGCTGCTAGAAGCCCAAATATTTTTTCAGAGATAAATGAAGAAAAAAATTATTTTTAATTTGCAACCTGATGGAGGTCAGTATAGATGGACTAATAGACCAAGTCCCACACACTGCTAGAAGCCCAAATATTTTTTCAGAGCTAGATGCAGAAAAAAATTATTTTTAATTTGCAACCTGATGGAGGTCAGTATAGATGGACTAATAGACCAAGTCCCACACACTGCTAGAAGCCCAAATATTTTTTCAGAGCTAGATGCAGAAAAAAATTATATTCAGTTTGCAACCTGATGGAGGTCAGTATAGATGGACTAATAGAATGATGCTATGCCCAAAAGATTTTACTTCACTAGGTGCAGTAAAAAAATTGGTATTCTATACACAGGTGGTATATCTTGCAACACAGATAGGCTACTCCACTGACTAACACACTCTGCAATAGGCCAAAAAGGATTAGCTTTGCTAGATTCAGCCAAATACTGTGAAAAAAACTTGCACAGCACTGGCACAGACCTGCCTGGCAAAAACTGATAGGAACTGATGTAACCTCGTCCTGAAAAGGACTCCAATTACAATTAGTCTTTACTCCCACAATCTATCTATTTAAGAGCACAGACCTGCCTGATAAAAGTCGTAGGAAATGCTGTAACCTAGTCCTTAAAAGGACTGCAATGACAACTATTCCCTACTCCCAAGCTATCTGTATATTTGTGCGAAAATTGGCTTGAAATTAACAAGGTATAGCGCACACAGCAACAGCGGTGCCGTCTAACACGCAGCTGCAGCAGTGAGAAAATGGTGGCGACGGGGAAAATGGCTTGGTCTTATAGGGCAAGGACATGTGACATACACTGCCAATCACACATGCCCTTGCTTGTGTGAAAAAAAGCACTTCGCTCCGTGTGTGCGCTGCTGATAGGCTGACAGATTGCACCTCCCCACTGCAAATGCGGGAAAGAGAAAAAAAAATGGAGATCTTCATTGTTCCTGCAGAGATCCATCCCCTGCCCCTCCCCCCACCCCGCTGTACACTCAAACTGCGTATTAACATTAATTTTCATCATTACTGAGAAAAAATCCAGTTATGATTTTGGTGCACGAACAGTTATCGAACATAACCTCGAACAGCCGAATTTTTCTCAAATTGTTCGTGTTCGCCGACCGGCTCGAACACCGCCCAAAACAGCTCGAATTTGAGATTGGCGAACAGTTCGAGTAGAACAACGCTCATCTCTACTCCTGAGGCTGAGTGCGGGGTGGCGTCGCTCCCGGACACCTTGTGTACATCCAGGGCGTACCACCCTCGCACCCCCTGGTGGCGAGGAAAGGTCACTGTGTCGCCCGGGAAGAGGTTCCGGCCAGGTTGTCCCTTCTTTAGATGCGGCTCGACATCCCGCCGGCTGACGAACACGTCGTCCTGGTACTGGGGACTTCGGATGAACCCCCACCCCGCCTCATGGTGGAAGCGGACCACTTGGCCTTCCACTCGGGGACTGGGACGGGTGGCATCTTCCTGCCAAGCCCGGGATTTGGCAGCTTTGGCCCGTACCTCGAGGCGCTCGCAGCGCTGCTCCCGTTGACGCTGCTCCCTAGCGAGCTGGAAAATCTGGTCGCTGCACCACTGGCTCCTCCTCCGTGCTTCAGCCCGGGTCTCCCGGGGGAAGCCCATCAGGTTGCCCCCCTGGTTTTCCCAGGCCCACTCCTCAGCCTCGGGCCGGGTTACTGCTGGTGCGGGTAGCGGGGCCATGACGGGTTGCTGCGGGTCCTCTACAGGAGCAGACCAGTCCGGGTTGGAGCCGGTAGTCTCTTCCGCAATTTCAGGCACCTCCGATTCAGGGTTTGTGCGGCATCGCAGATCCCCACCCATAGCTGCCGCTTGCAGCTCCAGAGCCAATCCTTGCTCCCAGGTGGCCGCGTGGGGAATTAAATACTCCGTCTTGAGGTCCAGGATGGTCTCGGTAGGCTCTGCAGCCGGGGCAGGGGTTGCGCACTCACCTGCCGCTGGGTCGCTCTCGATCTCTGTCGCCGCATCCCCTTGTCCTGGGACCTCAACTCCTTGGCGGCTGTCCCGGATACGCAGCAGCATCTCCTCCCGCCACGCAGCCGTCGCCGCCTCCTGGGCCTCTCTCTGCCTTCTCAAGAGTCCCGGAGCTTCCTGCCGTAGAAATTCAAAATCTCCCGATGTGAGGATACTGCTGCCTCGTTCTCTGCCGGTTGAAGGGTCTGAACCGGGTTCAGAAGGTGCGTGGGTTTGCTTCCCAGAGGCATCCATGTCTGCCTCCGTTGATTGCCAAACTCCGACTGCAATGGCTGCACCTTGTTGCTTTTCTTCTTCCTCCTCTTTCGGGGCGGTTCCTCGGCGGAAAGCTGACAGGCCCGCCTTCGTTCAGCCCATCCGGTTTGACGGGCATTACCCCGCGGACAGTCTCTGATGGAAGGGGCAGTCCACTTTTGGTGCCAAGCGGGAGCCCAGCCCACGATGGGAGGTGTTCAAAGACAGTCTTTTCACAGCATTATGGCGCTTGTTCTTCTTGGGGGGGGCGCCATTTTAGGTGTAAAACGACAGTTCAAGGTGTAAGGCACAGAGTACCCGGTAGCAATGGGTGCTTCCTTCCTTTGCTGCGGGCACGCGATCCTGCCGACTACGCCAGGTTGTGACGCCTCTAACTCGAAAAAGCCCTTTAGTTTACCCTGGATGATGGGGGACTCGGAGTCGGGTCCTGAGATGGAGAGATGGGGTGCAGCCGTGGCCCGGACCCGACCCGTGCTCAGGGCCGTCACATTAAAAGAAATGGTGTGGGCTCATCATGGTTGAGTGGCTGATTAATGACTACGCCACCTGTGGTGCCTGGTGAAGGGCCACCAGCGCCCCTGCAGTCCGCTGAGGCATGGTGTTACGGCGGCCAAAGTTATTACTACTCCCCACAGGCGGAGCAAGGCCACAGGTCAGAGGGACATGATGGAGGGGGAAGTAGTAGAGGAAGACAGGCGCCGCGTCTTGCGGTGTAGCACAGAAAAAACAGTCCGGAGGCCATAGGGGTGAACTTCCAAGGCTATACTCACTTTAGAGATGGCAGAAGGAAGGCGACTCCCTGCTCCCCGCGGAGTCCTGAGGTCACCAGGGACGGGGGTCCGACAACCTCCGAGTAAGTCCAGAATTCAGTCGGGACCCTACACCAGAGTGTTCCTGAACTACAGACCGAATCCTTTCCTGTCCGTGTGTGTGCAAATAGGCCGGGTCTCCCTCTGAGCTCCTCTCAGAACTGGGGCACGGGTGGCAGCTCCGCTCCGTCCGATACCCGGTGTGATCCTCAGGGCCTACCGGTCTTTCCCGACCAGGATATGGAGTAGCAAGGTCGGGTGCCGGGGGCCAGTACCCCTTTTGCCGCCGGAGTCCCTCTGAATATATCAGCATGGCGAGGACAGGTGGTGTACTCCGCTCCGTCTGCATCCTGCCTGGGATCCATTTGCTGTGGAGCCACACTCTTAAGCTCCGGGCCTTCTTGGTCCTGGTCATTGGCCGGGTTGAGACATTCCTGGTCTACAACCTGCCCCTTGTCCCAGGCTAAGGTACGAGGGCTGTGTCCCTTGCCGGTGCAGGCCCACACAGGATCTGCGCTCCGGGAGGGAGGTCACATTTCACACAGTATATGACAGCACAGAGAACAACCGAAAGACCTTGATTAACAAGGACCAATGAAAAGACCAAGACCAAAGATGGCTCTTTATTAAATATGAAATTTAAAGTGTAACTAACTTGTAATTCCTCCACCCTCACCCACTAACTGGTTCCCCTAACTCTTGGTTCCCCAGTCTCCCTGTAACCAGGGGAGTAGCACTTAGTGCATACTAGCCCCCTCTGGTGGAGAAGTGTGGTGTTGGATGCAAAGGTTGGGTCACGACTATCACACTGTCCTTACCTCAGAGGTGGAACACTACACTCCATTAGAGAAGTGCAGTATCCCTGTGGCGGTCGAACCCTCACGGGCGCAACACATATACCTTTTCAGAAAATACTGCCATTTCTGGCCTCCATTAAAAATTTGTTTCAGTATGTCAGCGAAGTTTTTGACACCAGTTTGCTGTTGAAAATAGTTACCTACAGGCTAGGTATTTAAAACTGTGGTTTCTCCGTCACACGGATCACATATAAGTTTGCTCCAAATTTAGCCATTTTTAGTGAGCGTGGAAGATATTGTCCTCCATTTAAAATGGGCAAGTCACGTGGCAAGGGACGGGGAACTGGACGTGATGGTGATGGTGCATGTAGAGGCTGAGGCCAAGGCCGTGAGCAAGCTGAAATTGTGCCACAACAAACAGCCACATCTTCTCTCCCGACCTTCCTGTCCCAATTCCTAGGGGACTGCAGCACACCACTATTGAACCAAGAGCAGTGTCAAAAGGTTGTTGGTTGGATTAGGGATAATGCTTCCAGTCACTTTGCCACCACCACCACCTCCCTGTCTTCCACATGGTCAAGTCTCAGTAGCCATGAGTCTGGACTTCATATTCCTCACCCTGATCCTCCATTCTCCCACCATGTCAAGTGCCCGGAGACAAATGATCCCACACTTGGACACTCCAAAGAGCTGTTCACTTTTCCATTTATAGATTCGGGCCTCTCACCTGGTCCACTTGAAGCGGGGCAAGAGGAGATCGAATGTAGCGATGCCCAAATGTTTGAGCAGCCACGGTCACACGAAGGCGACTGTGGGAAAGCATCACAAGAGGTGAATGATGATGAGACACAATTGCCAGAAAGTCAGGAGGAGGACTAGGGTGCCGAAGTGGAAGACGAGGTGGTGGATGATATAGTAACTGACCCAACCTGGCAGGAGGACATGCAGAGCGAGGACAGCAGCACACAGGGGGATGGAGGCAGAGCACCCCAACAGGCAGGAAGAAGCAGTGTGGTGGCCGCAGACAGAAGGCAGGCAACCGTTCCCCGTAACATCAACACAAAAGAAGTTGCCAGTACAACTGTTAGGTCTTCCTGAGTCTGGTTATTTTTTAAAGACTCTGTCGATAACCCAAAAAGGCCATTTGCACCACCTGTCAGGCCAGCATCAGCAGGGGTGGAAAAACTACCAGCCTGACCACCACCAGCATGATCAGGCACATGGCAGCAAAGCACCCGGTATTGTGGGCCGAACCCCAGGGTCCAGGAACAGTGTCTGTGGGTGCTACCACTGCTTCTTCCACTGTTGTGCATGCAAGTCAATCCCCTGTCCATGGTGCATGCGAAGATGCCTCCTGCCCTGCACCTGTCATTGCACACTCTCAAGTAGCAGCATCAGGAAGCGCAGCGTTCAGTTGTCCATACCCCAGTCTTTGGAACGCAAACGCAAATACGCAGCCAACGCCCCACAGGCCACACTACTAAATTCCCACATTTCGCGACTGCTTGCGCTCGAAATGTTGCCTTTTAGGCTCGTGAAGACTGAAGCATTCTGCAACCTGATGGTGGTGGCCGTCCCTCGGTACTCGGTCCCCAGCCGCCACTATTTCTCCCGATGTGCCGTCCACATATTACACAAGCACGTGTCCCAAAACATTAGCCGTGTCCACCTTACCACGGACACATGGACAAGTGCTTGTGGGTAGGGACGGTACATCTCGCTGACAGCACACTAGGTTAACATAGTGGAAGCCGGGACCCAGTCGGACCTTGGGACGGAACACGTCCTCCGGACGCCAAGGATTGCGGGCCCTAGGACAATCAGGGTTGCCCCCACAGTCTACAGCTCCTGCACCTCATCCTCCTCAGCCTCCTCCTCCTCTTCAGCCTCCATCTCTGAAATGACCACATCAGTAACAAGCTGGAAACACTGCAGCACTGCCTCGGCGAAGCGGCAACAGGCTGTCCTGAAGCTAATATGCTTAGGAGACAAACCGCACAATGCTGAAGAGTTGTGGACAGCTCTGAAAGAGCAGGCAGATCAGTGGCTCACACCACTGAACCTATAGCCAGGCATGGTCGTGTGTGACAATGGTCGGAACCTAGTGGCGGCTCTGAGGCGAGGCGAGCTCACACACTTACCATGCCTGGCCCATGTGCTTAATCTCGTGTTTCAGCGGTTTCTCAAATCCTACCCGGATCTGCTGGATCTGCTTGTTAAAGTATGCTGCCTGTGTGCCCATTTTAGAAAGTCACCCACAGCTTCCGGCCCACAGACTGGTGTGTGATGTCCCCACGCATTGGAACTCTACACTGCAGATGTTGGGAAGGACTTGTTAGCAGAAGAGGGCAGTTGTTGAGTACCAGCATCAACAAGGCCGTCGGTATTCAGTTCAGACTCCACACATAAGATCTCAGGAGTGAACATGAATGTCAGACATATGTACCATCCTCCAAAACTTTGAGGACTCCACCAAGATGGTGAGCTGCGATGACGCCATAATTAGCGTCACCATCCCGCTTCTCTGTCTTCTGAAATGCTCTCTGCTTACAATCAAAGAGGATGCATTGCAGGCGGAGCACGATTAGATGGAGCAAGGAACCATACAGGGTTATTACACACAGCCCAGCCCCATCTCATCACAGCGTGGATTGGGTGACAATGAGGAAGAGGAGGAGGAGGAAGAACAGGAGCTAATTTCATGCGCTATAAATGGTACTCCCTGCACAACTGTCATACCGTCTGTTCAGTGTGGATGGCCTGAGGACAGAGAGGAGGAGGAGGAGAGCATGGTCAGTCGTCCTCTTGGTGAGGACATGGAAGTCTTGCCTGTTAGCAGTCTGGTACGCATGGCTGAGTTTATATTACACTGCCTTTCCCATGACCCTCGCGTTCTCAAAATTTTGGGTGACAGTCATTACTGATTGGTGACACTTCTAGACCCACGCTACAAGGAGAACTTTCTATCTCTTATTCCTGAGGCGGACAGGTCTACAAAAATGGGGCAGTACCAGAAGGCCCTTGTTGTGGAACTATTAAAAAAATTCCCATCTGAAAACGCTGCTGGCAGAGGTCACAGTTTGTTGGACAACCAAGGACTATAGGCGAGAGAGACACAACTCCAATCCAGCAGAGGCAGGGGAACACTGTCAATGTTCTGGGAGAATTTTCTCAGCCCCTCCTATCGAACAGGCCCTGAGGCGCGAGTTACTCTCACAAGGAGGTCAAAGTTTGTGAAGATGCTGAGGGAGTATCTTGCCGACTGTACTAATGTCCTTCGTAATTCCCCTGTACCTTATAATTATTAGGTATCCAAGCTGTACACGTGGAATGAAATTGCTCTCTATAGTGGAGGCCAAAAGTATTGGCACCCCTGCAATTCTGTCAGATAATACTCAGTTTCTTCCTGAAAATGATTGCAATCACAAATTCTTTGGTATTATTATCTTCATTTAATTTGTCTTCAATGAAAATACACAGAAAGAATTGTCCTAAAGCCAAACTGGATATAATTCCACACCAAACCTAAAAAGGGGGTGGACAAAAGTATTGGCACTGTTTGAAAAATCATGTGATGCTTCTCTAATTTGCGGAATTAACAGCATCTGTAACTTACCTGTGGCACCTAACAGGTGTTGGCAATAACTAAATCACACTTGCAGCCAGTTAACATGGATTAAAGTTGACTCAACCTCTGTCCTGTGTCCTTGTGTGTACCACATTGAGCATGGAGAAAAGAAAGAAGACCAAAGAACTGTCTGAGGACTTGAGAAACCAAATTGTGAGGAAGCATGAACAATCTCAAGGCTACAAGTCCATCTCCAAAGACCTGAATGTTCCTGTGTCTTCCGTGCGCAGTGTCATCAAGAAGTTTAAAGCCCATGGCACTGTGGCTAACCTCCCTAGATGTGGACGGAAAAGAAAAATTGACGAGAGATTTCAATGCAAGATTGTGCGGATGGTGGATAAAGAACCTCGACTAACATCCAAACAAGTTCAAGCTGCCCTGCAGTCCGAGGGTACAACAGTGTCAACCCGTACTATCCGTCGGCGTCTGAATGAAAAGGGACTGTATGGTAGGATACCCAGGAAGACCCCACTTCTTACCCCGAGACATAAAAAAGCCAGGCTGGAGTTTGCCAAAACTTACCTGAGAAAGCCTAAAACGTTTTGGAAGAATGTTCTCTGGTCAGATGAGACAAAAGTAGAGCTTTTTGGGAAAAAGCATCAACATAGAGTGTACAGGAAAAAAAAAAGAGGCATTCAAAGAAAAGAACACGGTCCCTACAGTCAAACATGGCAGAGGTTCCCTGATGTTTTGGGGTTGCTTTGCTGCCTCTGGTACTGGACTGCTTGACAGTATGCATGGCATTATGAAGTCTGAAGACTACCAACAAATTTTGCAGCATAATGTAGGGCACAGTGTGAGAAAGCTGGGTCTCCCTCAGAGGTCATGGGTCTTCCAGCAGGACAATGACCCAAAACACACTTCCAAAAGCACTATAAAATGGTTTGAGAGAAAGCACTGGAGACTTCTAAGGTGGCCAGCAATGAGTCCAGACCTGAATCCCATAGAACACCTGTGGAGAGATCTCAAAATGGCAGTTTGGAGAAGGCACCCTTCAAATATCAGGGACCTGGAGCAGTTTGCCAAAGAAGAATGGTCTACAATTCCAGCAGAGCATTGTAAGAAACTCATTTATGGTTACCGGAAGCGTTTGTTCGCAGTTATTTTGACTAAAGGTTGTGCAACCAAGTATTAGGCTGAGGGTGCCAATACTTTTGTCTGGCCCATTTTTGGAGTTTTGTGTGAAATGATCAATGATTTGATTTTTGCTTCTTTCTCTTTTGTGTTTTTTTCCTTGCAAGCAAATTAAATTAAGAGAATAACATCAAAGAATTTGTGATTGCAATCATTTTCAGGAAGAAACTGAGTATTATCTGACAGAATTGCAGGGGTGCCAATACTTTTTTACACCACTGTATATACAGTATATATATATATATATATATAGTACTGTATATCCTGCTTAAACTATGTGATAGATACAGTGAAGTACATATTTGATGCAAGGAATTGGTGTTGTGCACAACAAGCCATTCATAACTAACAACCGTACTAGATGCAGCAGGACTGTACCGATTTTGGGGCGTTGTCCTGCTGTACTGGAAGGTCAGGGAATGTGCTGAATTCCACTTACTCTCTGCAATATCCTCTCTCCTGCCATCTTTATTGCTCCTCATGTGGGGGGAGTGGAGCGGGGCTCGGGCCTGCAGCTCTACACTGCACATACTTCCATTCAATGAGACAAACATTCATCTCTTTTGTTGAGATCTGGACTCAGGATTAAAACACCCAACCTGTATCACTGTAGGCAGTAGTGAAACGTGTGACCACAGATACAGGCAAAGAGCTACATTTCTATATACCAGTGCATTTGACGCGCCCCTGTGCCTGTGCTGAGTAGCATTGCGCACGCGGGAGCCTACCCAGAGCCGGATCTGATAGGGGTAGTAGTCTCGTGGCGGTGACCCGGTCCGTGCCCAGGGAGTCAAGCTGAGTGGCAGTATATTAGCAGTAGATGTAGGACGACTACGCCACCCGTTGAATGCAGCTATGGAGCTGCCGCTGCAGGGCAGACCGCTGAGGCCGGTGGAAGGATGGTGCAGCGTGGAACGTATAACCCCCAACGGGAGGGGTATGGCCTCAGGGCAGCCGACGTGGATGATGGGGGTAGCAGGAACCACTCAGAGACGATGCGGTGTAGTTCAGGGTCTTTACTGGTGACAAAGATAGACCCTCCCGGAGTACTGGCTAGCGGTCGGGGCCTGGTCAGTCCTTGAGCAGATGGGATTCCCCTTGGCCAGGCGAAGTTGTAGGCCTCCCCAACTAATTGTACTCTTCTGGCTTCCTTGCTAGAGGCGGGTAAAGGTAGCCCACGTCCCTGAGTGTACCGTGTGGTGCTCACCCGTATGGCCGGTGACTCGGGGCCTTCTAGTGGCTTCCGCTCCACGACGGTGGTGCTGGTCCCACGCGTGTGACCGTGCCTTCGGGTTTCTTGGCCAGAGGACCTGAAATCCCCTGCCGGGCGGTTTCTGCTGCTGGGTCTGGGTTAATCCCCACAGCCTCGGACTCCGGGTCCGGTGGTAACTCTTCAATCAGGGCGAGCTCTTCAGCTGCCAGCCCCTGATTCCTTTTAGCACTGCTCCCACTGAGCTCCTGATCTTTCTTTCCTAAGCTGCTCCTCTTCTTCTCTCTACTGTACTCACTAACCCTGCCTCAGCCCCAGCTTTATATAGGGGAAGTTCTTCCCCTCCCAGGACTGGGCAGGAGGTGTGGCATGCATAGGATTCCTGACCAAGAGACCTCCCACCTGCTCTCAGACATAACATTGCTATTACTGTGGAGACCAGACCCCTGGGGTGCCACATTCCCCCCTAGTGAAAGTTAGTACTCCGGGACTAAACATACTTTTGTAAACATAACATGGTGCAAACAATAACATTCTAATAGAGACAACACATAAGGTGGTCACGGCATGTCCGCAACCGGGTGTAACTTTTGAGGAAAACAAGGGTGTCCATTTCACCAACACAGGGAGACGTAACCAGGTAGGGGTCTGTCCTGCCCCGAGTCCTTAACAGTCTTTCAGTCCATCCTGGGTTACGCTCCAACTATATGCACAAAGGATTCCCGGTAAATCCACCAAAGACTCCTATAAATAACTAGAAACACATAATTATACACAAGCAACAATAAACAGGTAAACATTAATAAAATAGCTTGAACATTTAGATCCTCCACCGTATGGGCAGCTGGCCTCTAGTGACCCTAGTGGACCTACGGAGCTGGTTGATTGGTCCTGAGCTACAGGGTATAGGAGCTGTCAAGGGTAAACTGGGCAGCCGTCTACGGACTCTTTGGCTCACTAGGGGTATGGCAGGCTCACTATAAGCAGAGGGTTGATTTTCCTGGTCTGCTTGTGTGGGGCCGTCTGCCTCCTGGACCGGCTGTTCTTCCAGTTCTACCTGTGTCTCCGTAGGCACTTGGGATGCTGGTTGGAGGAACGTGAGGACGGGTACCACAACAGCACCATTGACCTGAGTCCAAGACCGAGGGAAGTCTCCGAGCACAGTACTAACCATATCTTCCCTTTCCTCTATGGGTCGAGGGTCCTCTTGTTCCTCTTCAGGGTTCCGTAGCTGTTCGGGACACTTCTTTAGGTGATCACGGGATACAATGGCTGTGGTTTCCCCTCCGTCTTTACTGATTGTACAGATCTTCGGGTTGTCGTGGCTTGAGGGCAGTACGGTGTACAGGTCCTTCTCCCATTGGTCGTCCAACTTGTGGAGCCGTCTTTTCCTCTTCAAGACCTGCTCTCCGGGCACCAGGGGAACAGCGGGAGCATACTGGTTGTAAGTTTTCTCTTGTCTTTCCCTAGCTTGACAGAGACTACGCTCCACGCTCTCCTGTACTTTTCGGTATTGCTGCTGCCTCTCTGTGTCCCAGTTGGCTTCTGGTGAAGTGTCCTCGGGTGTCAGGACTCCCATCTCCAGATCAACAGGAAGCTTACCAGGTCTTGCCCTCATTAGGTAAGCCGGGGTACAGTTGGTGGAACCTACAGGGATGTGGTTGTATAGGTCCACCAGGTCGGGCAGCTTCTCAGGCCACAGACTGCGTTCCTCCAGGGGCAATGTTTTCAGGAGATCTATCACCACCTGGTTCATTTTCTCACAAAGTCCATTAGTTTGCGGGTGATAGGGTGTTGTTCTTATCTTCCGGCATCCATACAGGGTGCAGAACTCCTGGAAGACCTCCGCTTCAAAGGCAGGCCCCTGGTCCGTCAGCACCTGCTCCGGGTATCCATGCGGACGGCAGAAGTGCTGCTGGAAGGCTCTAGCTGCTGTGTGAGCCGTTAAGTCCTTGACGGGGACGACAACCAAGAACCGGGAGTAGTGATCCACGATGGTTAACGCGTAGACGTAGCCACTTCTGCTTGGGGTCAGTTTTACATGATCCAAGGCTACCAGTTCCAACGGCTGTCTGGTGATGATGGACCGCAGGGGAGTCTTCTGGCTGGCACGGTCCCTCCTTCTTAAGTTGCATGGGCCACAGTCTCTGCACCACCTCTCGATGGTTCCTCTCATGCCTACCCAATGAAACCGCCCGCGCAGCAGGAACTCCAGCTTCTTCCATCCGAAATGCCCAGCTCCGTCGTGGTATGCCTCCATCACCATAGCTGCGTCTCTTCTTGGCACCACTACTTGCCAGATTAGTTCATGCGTCCGGGAGTTAACCATTCTGCGGCACAACTTTCCCTTATAAAGGAACAGTCGACTCTTCTCAGCCCACAGTTGCTTGGCTTCCTCCGGAGCGTCTGGGTCAAGGCGTGCATCTGGCCGAGTCAGCATCTCCTTTACCAGACGGACGGCAGGGTCACTGTCTTGCGTCTCCACCCAGTTGTAATGAGGTAAGGGGTTGAACGTAGCGGTTTGCTTACTTCTTACACGGTGGGAATACTGGATAGTCCCATGACGGTGGAACGCGGGGAGCTCAACTTCTTCCAGTTCCTCTGAATCTTCCCCTACGTCCGGTAGGTTTGGCATCCTGGACAGGGCGTCTGCGTTGGTATTGGAGCGTCCTGCCCGCTATTTGATTGTAAACTCATAGTTGGACAAGCGGGCCATCCATCTCTGCTCTAGGGCACCGAGTCTTGCAGTGTCCAGGTGTGTCAACGGGTTGTTATCCGTGTACACGGTGAACCGGGAAGAAGCGAGGTAGTGCTTAAAGCGTTCGGTGACTGCCCACACCACTGCCAGGAACTCTAGCTTAAATGAGCTGTAATTCTCAGGGTTTCTTTCGGTGGGTCGCAGTTTTCGGCTGGCGTAAGCAATTACCCGTTCTTTCCCCTGCTGGATCTGGGATAGTACGGCTCCTAGCCCGATGTTACTGGCGTCGGTGTAGAGGATAAAGGGCTGGCTATAATCAGGGTACACCAGGATTTCATCCCCCGTGAGGGCCATCTTCAGCTGGCGGAAGGACTCTTCTTCCAACTTCTCCCATCTGAAGGGCGGCTTCTGGTTCTTGGCCTTCTTGGACTGGACTATCAGGAGGTCCTGCATAGGAGCTGCCTTTTTGGTGAAACCGGGAATGAACCTTCGGTAGTAGCCTACCAACCCAAGGAACTGCCTCACTTCCTTTACGCTGGAGGGGCTTGGCCATTCCTTAATTGCGGTGATCTTATCAGGGTCGGGAGCCACTCCGTCAGCACTCACCACGTGTCCCAGGTACTGCACCTTTGGCTTCAGGAGGTGACACTTGGAAGGTTTCACCTTTAGGCCGTAACTTGCCAGAGCTTCAAACACTTCCGCCAGGTGCTTCAGGTGGTCCTCGTAGGTCTTGGAGTAGACGATGACATCGTCCAGGTATAACAGGACCGTCTCAAAGTTCCGGTGTCCCAGACAGCACTCCATCAATCGCTGGAAGGTTCCTGGTGCGTTGCAGAGTCCAAACGGCATGCAGGTAAACTCGCTAAGTCCCATCGGGGTGGTGAATGCGGTCTTCTCCCGATCCGCCTCTGCTACAGGAACCTGCCAGTACCCGCTAGTGAGATCCAAGGTGGAGAAGAAGTTAGCAGATTTTAAAGCAGCCAAAGACTCCTCTATTCTTGGTAAGGGGTACGCATCTTTGTGTGTGATACGGTTAATTTTCCGGTAATCTACACACATTCTCATGGTGTTGTCTTTCTTTTTGACCAAGACTAGTGGAGCTGCCCAGGGGCTACAGCTATCCCTGATTACCCCAGCCTCCTTCATGTCTCTAAGCATCCCCTTGGCGTGTTGGTAGTGTGCAGGGGGTACGGGCCGATACCTCTCTTTTATGGGAGGATGGTCTCCCTTGGGGATGTGGTGTTCTACCCCCTTGACTCGCCCGAAGTCTAACGGGTGTTTACTAAACACTCTCTCGTACTCTTGAACCACCCGGTAGACTCCCTGTTTCTGGTGGGAGGGAGTGGAGTCAGTACCCAAATGTAGTTGCTGACACCAATCCTCCATTATTTTCTCAGAGCCGTTACCTTCCTCCGGATGAGATGGAGGCAAGGGTTCCACAGACTGTATAGAATTTTGGTTGATAGTATATAATTTGGCTAGCGTAGCATACCGGGGCAGGTATACTTCCCTTTTCCCAATATTTATTATGCGAACGGGTACCCTCCCATGGCGTACATCAACTACCCCCCGGGCTGTCAAAATGGTGGGCCTACTGTCTGAGTAGACTGGCTCTACCATGGCCTGGTAATCTCTACCTCTCAGACCAATAGCTGCCCGGCACCAAATCATCATTTCACTTTTCGGGGGTATGGCAATAGGGAAAGGGTCACACATTCTTACGCTACCAATCTCACTGCCGGAGAGTTCCACTTGTTGCCGTCGCATCAGTGCCCGGATCTCTTTCTGGAGCACTCGCTGCTGGCCGGAGCTGGCGTTCTTGGCAACCTGCTGTAAAATGAAAATCACCTCTGCAAGACAATTTTCAATCACATTAGTTCCTAGAGTTATCTTTGGGTGACTCTCGCGCTTGTCAATGTCCACAATGATCAGTCCCTGTGCTGCCAGTTCGACTCTACCGATTTTAATGGTCATTTCTTTAAATCCGATCTGCGGCACGGGTTGACCATTGCTGGCAATAATACTCAAGTCGTCGTCAGGGTAGCGGGTTATATCCGAGTCATTCCAGTACTGCTTGAAGAGCACGTACGGGATGGTGGTGACCTGTGACCCGGTGTCCAGTAGGGCACTCATAGGAATGCCATCCAGTACCACAGGCAAGACTGGACGTCCTCCCACATATTTGTCGCGCCAGCTCGATGGGCCGGGTGATCTTTTTCCTGGGGGTTGGCCCTCTACCCCAGGTTGTGCCAGTTTAAAGGACAGTACCTTGCCATATGTCCGGGTTGATTGCAGCGGCGGCAGATGGGTTGTCCGTCCTCGTTGTATCGGTCGCTGGGTCTTCCTCTGGCCGGTGGGGTCCTCCTTGGTCGACGCCACGGGATGTCCTCCGGTCCGGATGCCAGCTGGATCTTCCCTGGAGTGGAAACCTGTAAAGACTGCACAGTTCGGGTTAGCGCAGCAACGCTTTTAGCTAGCTCTTGGACCTGATGGTGCAGGTCTGGAGCCGGGTCATTGTTCAAAGCCTGCGCATCAGCCCCCACAGGCCCTGCCGACAAGGGCGCCGCCTCCTGGTGGTAAGTGATAGCTGGGCGCCTGTGGGTCACAACGCCACCCGGTGCCGGTTCTCGGAGCACCCGGATGGCTCTGTCCTTGAACTGTGCAAAGTCCAGATGAGGATCCTGTAAGGCTATGGCCCGCAACTGGGTTCGGTGGACATTGCAATATAGTCCCTCTATAAATTGTTCGGTCAACAGCCTGTCCTCGTTTCCCACGCTGTCGGGGTCGGTCTGCTTAATGGCTCTCAGGGCCTCTTGTAGGTTTAGTGCATAGTCCCTTATACTCTCATGTGCTCGCTGCTTGCACCCATAGAATTTAAGCTTAATCTCGGCTGAGGTGCGGGTATCAAAGGTGTCCCTCAGCCGGGTTAGTATCCCCGCGACAGTCCTCCTCCCAGGTGGCCAGGACTTTACCTCCCTTTGGGCTGCCCCGGTTAGTTGGGCCACCAGGATGCTCACTTTTTGCTCTTCTGTGAGGGGGTACACCTGGAAGAGGCTATCCAGCTTTTCTCTAAAGTCATTCAGGGTATGTGACTCCCCTGAGTATTGGGATAGCCAGGCTGCTCCCGGGATATAGGGCATGGTAAAAGGCATGACTGCAGCAGCGCTGGCGCTGGCGGGGGTTGAGGCAGTGAAGCTCTCCTCCGTATCCGACATCTTCCTCCCCCCTAGTGGACCGTGGCCTACCTTGCGATGATCCTCTTCTGTAGGCCGCGGCTCCGCAGTGGATCGTCAGGGTTGAGGACCTTCCGTCGCGCTCCTGTGACGTCAGCGTCTGCTGGGCTCCTTCCAGGACCTTACGCGACGTCTGGACGTGAGGCGGGGCTTCAGTTCTCGCGCGCTTTTGGAGTCCACGCCCCTCTTCTTCCCACGCGGCGTCTTCAAGATGGCGTCCAACGGCGGGAAAACTCCACGGAAGGCGGGAAGAAGGCTGAAAATGGCGCCGGATGGCGGGAATCTTCACCGATGGCGGGAATCTTCACCACAGGTAAGTTTAAAAGTCTCTTTTTTCAGGCACGCAGTACCCGGTGGTTGCGGGCACGGTATCCTGCCGACTACGCCAAAAGCTGACGCGCCCCTGGGCCTGTGCTGAGTAGCGTTGCGCACGCGGGAGCCTACCCGGAGCCGGATCTGATAGGGGTAGTAGTCTCGTGGCGGTGACCCGGTCCGTGCCCAGGGAGTCAAGCTGAGTGGCAGTATATTAGCAGTAGATGTAGGACGACTACGCCACCCGTTGAATGCAGCTATGGAGCTGCCGCTGCAGGGCAGACCGCTGAGGCCGGTGGAAGGATGGTGCAGCGTGGATGGTATAACCCCCAACGGGAGGGGTATGGCCTCAGGGCAGCCGACGTGGATGATGGGGGTAGCAGGAACCACTCAGAGACGATGCGGTGTAGTTCAGGGTCTTTACTGGTGACAAAGATAGACCCTCCCGGAGTACTGGCTAGCGGTCGGGGCCTGGTCAGTCCTTGAGCAGATGGGATTCCCCTTGGCCAGGCGGAGTTGTAGGCCTCCCCAACTAATTGTACTCTTCTGGCTTCCTTGCTAGAGGCGGGTAAAGGTAGCCCACGTCCCTGAGTGTACCGTGTGGTGCTCACCCGTATGGCCGGTGACTCGGGGTCTTCTAGTGGCTTCCGCTCCACGACGGCGGTGCTGGTCCCACGCGTGTGACCGTGCCTTCGGGTTTCTTGGCCAGAGGACCTGAAATCCCCTGCCGGGCGGTTTCTGCTGCTGGGTCTTGGTTAATCCCCACAGCCTCGGACTCCGGGTCCGGTGGTAACTCTTCAATCAGGGCGAGCTCTTCAGCTTCCAGCCCCTGATTCCTTTTAGCACTGCTCCCACTGAGCTCCTGATCTTTCTTTCCTAAGCTGCTCCTCTTCTTCTCTCTACTCTACTCACTAACCCTGCCTCAGCCCCAGCTTTATATAGGGGAAGTTCTTCCCCTCCCAGGACTGGGCAGGAGGTGTGGCATGCATAGGATTCCTGACCAAGAGACCTCCCACCTGCTCTCAGACATAACATTGCTATTACTGTGGAGACCAGACCCCTGGGGTGCCACACATTTGTATACTTGTATTCCAGAGGAAAAAATAAAAGTCTGATTTTATTATTCCTATAAAATTACAAAAAAAATAATGAAAAACAATTACAAAAATTACATTTTATTACACTTAAAAAAGAAAAAAATATCATAAATCAGTAAGTAACATACATATTTGGTGGTTCTGTAATCATAACAACCTGTACAACACAGTAATCAGATTATTTATGGTGATCTGTAAATGACATACAATGACGTCATTGATTTTTTCTACATTAAAGCCATGAAAATGTAACACTGAGGCTGTTTTCATACATAGTGAAAATTATGCGTTTTTCTGCTGCTTTTTATCTACATGTTTTCTGCATGGGTCTGCCCAACACTGTGCAATAGCAATCTTCAATGATTATTGCATTTTTACTGCTCTTTTATGCCTTTCCCCCTTCTTTGATGCATTTTTGGTGCAGATGCAAAGCAGCGTTTTTAATGCTTTTTTAATAGTACAGAAAAGCTTTGAGTCTGCACTTAAAAATGAAATGGTATATTTTTACATGAGCTTTTTCCGGGTTCCACATAGAAGCTTATAGACAAACAATGCACCAAATCCGCAACAGCATGTTTAGGTGCACAGTGGGACGGAGTTTTCATGAAATTACATCTACTTTGCTAGGACAGATAGTCCGTGTTCACACATAGTGTAAATGCTGCGTTTTTTTTACACAGAAATAAATTTTGCTACTTTGAACTGTCCAAGCAAAGGGTTTGTGATTTCATGAAAACTGCTACCCACTGTATGTCTAAAGATACCTGCGGAATTTGCTTTTCAAACAACCACATGTAAAAAAAATGCGGTTGCTTTTACACTGCTTCAAATGTGCCCCAAAAACGCATCAAAAAATGGGAAAAAGCATAAAAAAGCAACAAAAATGCAACAATCAGAGATAGTTATTGTGTAGTTTGGTGCTGACTCCTACAGAAAACATGCAACCACCCCCCCCTCCACAGTATTTACAGCACATTTGAACACGGCCTTACAAACACAAAAAAGCAAGACCTCATATAGTGAAGTTTGTGTAAAAATGAGAAAGTTATGGCTGATACAACAATGAATGAATGAAAAATAAATTGAGTTATATTTATACAAATTAAAAGTTGGGGGTATTGGATCTTTGCCTGCACCCCTTGCTGTGAACAAGTAATTGAAGCAAGTTAAGGAAAGCAGACCTGGAGTGTATACACTAAGTAGCAGACTATTGTTGGAAGGGCAAACTTTGACTGTGTACATCTTTATTACTAAAGAGGTTATCAATGCAAGGGAAAGTTACCGGCCCTGAAGGCAGCCGGCACGACTCCATGCCAAGACGCCTCACATGACAATGGACATGCAATATTTTCCAAGCCAGATCTGTAAAATTTGAATTTGAAAGGATCCATTGATATAGCCATGATAAGAGAACATATTCACATCTTGGGATAAAAGTGCAAAAGTTTTGGTAGCTGGCAACCACAGGAATGCAATATCCACAGAATATGGATATATCATATTCATGTATTCTATGTATAGAAGTCTTGAAAAGTGTTAGGTAAGATGATGGCAATTTTGTTTTTCTAAGAGGTTTCTGTGGAATAATATGACCCAGAGAAGAGATTACCGATTAACAATGTAAGAACCCAGGAGAAGTAACGATATTCAGATCTGCCCGTATATCCTGTGGTGTTCTACTTCACCAGAAGCTCTCACGGATCCAATGCAAGCATCTTCTTCACCCTGCATTGGAATATCAGCTCAACCAGGCCTCTGACGTTTCTGCAAACCAGGCCATCGCGTTGCACGTTGCCACTGAAAAGCATCCCCAGAGGCAATAACAGACCTTGGGTGACACAAGTTCTAACATTCTGATAGCTCCTCTGTTAGCAACTACATGCCTTTTTTTTTTTTAAGTCCCGGGTATCCCCTTTAATGACTACATAAAATATTCCATCCTCACAGTGATGTGTACATTGTGTAGTATTGTAAAGATCAAAAGAGGCTCAGATACAGTGTTACATATTATTCACTGACTTCTTTATTAACTTCATTCAAGGTGGACAATGTAGAAGTTCCCATTAGAAGTCAGAGCAATAGTCTTAAAAAGTGCCCCGATAAAAATGATGACAAGGGGCCATTGACTCACGAAGAGTCAACCATGAGCACTCAGGAGAGGAAAAACCCCCAGTGGAGGAGGAAACCTCTAGGGAACCTTGGCTGATGGACTGCCCTTCCATTAGGCTGTAGATGTTCATTGATGAGAACAGAGACCGAGCCCGGAATCTGTCTCATGGTGCAGCAGGTAACTCACTTGATTCGTGATTACATCTAGCTGCAGAAAGTTGATCAAATGCTATTTTTCCACTGATGAGCACAGAGACCGAGCCCGGAATCTGTCTCGTGTGCAGTAGGTATCTCACTTTATATGTGAGTGCATCTAGCTACAGAAAGTCCAGTAAATGTCGTATCCAGTGAAGAGAACAGAGACCGAGCCCGGAATCTGCCTCGTCGTGCAGAAGGAAACTCACTTATTCTGTGAGTGCATCTAGCTGCAGAAAGTCCAGTAAATGTCATATCCAGTGAAGAGAACAGAGACCGAGCCCGGAATCTGTCTAATGAGCAGTAGGTATCTCACTTTATATGTGAGTGCATCTAGCTGCAGAAAGTCCAGTAAATGTCGTATCCAGTGAAGAGAACAGAGACCGAGCCCGGAATCTGCCTCGTCACGCAGTAGGAAACTCACTTATTCTGTGAGTGCATCTAGCTGCGGAAAGTCCAGTAAATGTCATCCTCCCGTTCTTCTGTAACACAGAACATTGAAATTAGCACTAATAAAATACAATTGTTTATATGCTTGTTAATAATATTAAAATTATACAGGTTTTCTCATCTCTAAAAGGTACAGTTCATTATGAAAATAGAGGGACCCAACCCTTATAATTAAATTTATATAGAATTTATTCACAGACATGCACCTTTTAGAAAAAAAATGATTCGCCTTTTTTTCTTTTACATAAATGTTATAGTAACTGTTACAAAATCCTGAGAACTTACCGTCAGAGGAGATGATCACATCCACATATAGGTCCATATTGATTATGACATAGTGGGGGCCACTAGAGATGTTGGTGTCTGTGTGGACATCGCTCTCTTCAGCCATGGGTCCATGAGGAGCTTCATCATTTATAATGGTTGTTTCATCCTCATGTTCTCCTGTAACACAGAACATTGAAATCAGCATTTTAAAAGGAAAAGCATCGATATGTTGCTTCTAGATTGTTTCCTCTATGTCTACAGTACATTCACTTGCAAGATCTGTTAACCCCTTCATGTGATTGTGATTTTTAATTTTTTTGTTTTCGTTTTTTTCCTCTCCTTTTCCAAGAGCCTTAACTTTTATAATTTTCCATCAATATAATCATATTTTACTTTTCAATGTCACCATTCATTCTACCACATATTGTAGATGAGAAAAAAATTCCAACTGCATTGAAATTGCAAAAAAAAAAGTTCAATTCCATAATTGTTTTTTGTTTTTTTCATTTACTATGTTCACTTTATTGTAAAGTTGACTTGGCAATATGATTATCCAGGTCCGTACAATTATGCAGATACCAAACATGTATAGTTCTTTTTTTTATTTAAGTGGTGAAAATTTTTTGGGAAATTTGTAAAAAAAAAAATAAAAAAATCTGTTTTTGTTGCTATTTTCCAATACCAGTACCATATTTGTTTTTTGGGAAATGAGGCTGTGTGATGGCTTAATTTTTGCTCCCAAAGCTGATTTTTTTTTCCGATACAATGCTTTGATCGCCTCTTATTGTATTTTATTGGAAATGTTGTTGCGGCCAAAAAATTACTTTTAATGGTAGATTTTAATTTATGCATGTTATGTAAATTAGAAGAACAGAAGATATTTATGGTAGTAAGTATTCTACTTATCCACATAAAGAAAAATATGAACTTACTGTCAGAAAAGATGACCACATCGTCATCTGGGTCCATATTGATGACTATGTAACCGGGTCCAGACGTAGAGATGTTGGTGTTTTCCAGGACATCTCTGTTTTCGGCCATGGGTCCACGAGGAACATCGCCATTTACAGTATTTATTTCATCATCGTCTTCTCCTGTAACATTGAATATTGAAATTAGCATTAATACAATTAAAGTTTCTATATATTTGGTAAAGAATATTAATATTATACAAGTTTTATATCCTTTAAATTTTATAATAAAGTAATGAAAATAGAAAGATAAACTTTGTACTTTTAGAGCTTTTTTTTATTATAAAGAAGTTTTTCTATTAAACGTTTGTTAAGAAAGCCCAAGAACTTACTGTCAGAGGAGACGATCACATCCTCATATGGGTCCATATTGAGTCTGACATAGTGGGGGCCACTAGAGATGTTGGTGTCTGTGTGGACATCGCTCTCTTCAGCCATGGGTCCATGAGGAGCTTCATCATTTATAATGGCTGTTTCATCCTCATGTTCTCCTGTAAAACAGAACAGTGAAATTAGCATTTCAAAAGGAAAAACTTCTATGTTTCTTCTAGATTGTTTCCTCTATGTCTACTGCACATTCACTTGTAAAATCTATTAACCCCTTCATGACATGGTGATTTTCCATTTTTTTGTTCTTATTAGAGCGCTCAGTGTCAGCCCAGCCGCCGGCTTCCTGCAGTTGCTCGGCAGTCACATGTGCCCGCTATTAAAGGGCATGAATATTCACTAATCCCCACTCCCATGGACGTGAGGAGTAGTGAATATTCATGCTCTTTAATACTGGGCACATGTGATCGCCCGGCTGCTGCAGGAGCCGCCGTTGGGCTGACACTGTGCGCGCTATTAAGGAGAGTGAATAGTCACTGCTCCCCACGTCCATAGTCCCGGCGTGGGGAGCAGTGACTATTCCGGCAGCTCACCTCAGTCTCAGAGAGCACATGGCAGTGATGTCATGCGCGGCTCACATGCTGAGATCAGCTGCTGGCAGAAGAACAGGACGCAACCCTGGAGCAGAGGGAAGGAAGGTGAGTAGAATCCTTTAATTTTTTTTGTGCATGGGGATGGGGATGCCATGCATACCAGCATGGGGGTGCCATGCATACCAGGATTGGGGTGCCTTGCATACCAGGATGGGGGTGCCTTGCATACCAGGCTGTGGGTGCCATGCATACCAGGCTGAGGGTGCCATTTATAAAAGCCTGAGAGTGCCATTTATACCAGGATGGGGGTGCCATGCATAAAAGGGTGGAGGTGTCATAAATTCCAGGATTGGGTTTTCATAAATACCAGGATGGGGATGGGGGTGCCATGCATACCAGGATGAGGGGGCTATGCATACCAGGACGGGGATGGGGGTGCCATGCATACCAGGATGAGGGGGCTACGCATACCAGGATGGGGAAGGGGGTTGCCATGCATACCAGGATGGGGGTGCCATGCATTACCAGGATGGGGGTGCCATGCATACCAGGATTCGGTGCTATGTATACCAGGATGGGGCTGCCATATATACCAGGATGGGGGTACCATGCATACCAGTATGGGGATGAGGGTGCAATGCATACCAGGATGAGGGACAATGTATACCAGGATGGGAATGGGGGCCATGTATAACAGGAAGGGGGTTCCATATATACTAGGATGGGGGCATATACTGTATATACCAGGATGGGGGATATTACTACAGAATTGGGGGGCATTACTCCTATAACAGTGTCAGCAGCAGACCCCTTCACCCATAACAGTGCATCATGACCACATGTTTTTTCTATTTTCCTCCTCTAAAACCTAGGTGTGCATATGGTCCAGTGCATCTTATAGTCCGAAAAATACGGTATTTTTGAAAAAAATGTGTGGAATCCCAGGGGTCTGGTTACCACAGTAATAGCAATATTACGTCTGTGAGCAGGTGGGAGGTCTCCTGGTCAGGAATCCTAAGCATGCAACATCTCCTGCCCAGTCCTGGGAGGGGAAGAACTTCCCCTATATAAACTGGGGCTGAGGCGGGGTTAGGGAGAAGAAGAGGAGTTCCAGACAGAGACACAGTCTGGTCTGGAGTGGAGCTGATACAGGGAGAGCAAGATCAGGAGCTCTGTGGGAGCAGTGATAAAAGGGGTCAGAGACTCGAAGCTGTAGAGCTCGTCCTGACTGAAGAGATCTCACCGGACACGGAGTCCGAGGCTGTGGGGACTGAGCCATACCCAGCAGCAGAAACCGACCGGCAGGGGATTTCAGGTCCTCTGGCCATGAAACCCAAAGGCACGGTCACACGCAAGGGACCAGCACCGCTGTCATGGAGCGGAGGCTACCAGAAGGCCCCGAGTCACCGGCCATACGGGTGAGCACCACACGGTACACTCAGGGACGTGGGCTACTTTTACCCGCTTCTAGCAAGGTAGCCAGGAAGAGTACAATTAGTGGGGAGGCCTACAACTCCGCCTGGCCAGGGGAGATCCTATCTGCTCACGGACTGACCAGGCCCCGATCGCTAGCCAGTACTCCCGGGAGGGTCTACCTTTGCCACCAGTAAAGACCCTGAACTACACCGCACCGTCTCTGAGTGGTTCCTGGTGCCTGCGAGCAATTCTACTATCCCCATCATCCACGTCCGCTGCCCTGAGGCCATACCCCTCCCGTTGGGGGTTATACTATCCACGCTGCACAACCGTACCACCGGCCTCAGCGGTCTGCCCTGCAGCGGCGGTTTCATAACCGCATTCAACGGGTGGCGTAGTCGAACACTATAACATCTTTTACTAAACTCCGCCGCTTAGTTTGACACCCTGGGCACGGACCGGGTCACCGCCACGAGGACTACTATCCCCAGCAGATCCGGCTCCGGGTATCCCCCTGCGCAGCAGAAGCAGCACAGGCCCAGGGGGCGCATCAAATGTATTAGGCTTTTTTTTTTCAATAAATACTATAGTAAATGTTAAAAAAGCCCGAGAACTTACTGTCAGAGGAGATGATCACATCCTCATATGGGTCCATATTGATTATGACATAATGAGTACCAGGCGAAGAGATGATGGTGTCTTTGTGGACATCGCTCTCTTCAGCCATGGGTCCATGAGGAGCTTCATCATTTATAATGGTTGTTTCAGCCTCATGTTCTCCTGTAAAACAGAACAGTGAAATCAGCATTTCAGAAGGAAAAACTTCTATATATTTCTTCTAGATTGTTTCCTCTATGGCACATCCACTTGTAAGATCTATTAACCCCTTCATGACATGGTGATTTTCCATTTTTTTGTTTTCGTTATTTCCTCTGCTTCTTCCAAGAGCCATAAGTTTTTGATTTTTTTCATCAATATAGTTGAATTAGGACTTATTTTTTGCGGGAAGAGTTGTACTTTTTGAATATCGCCATTCATTCTACCACATTTTGTACTGGAAAATGAGAAAAAAAACTCCAAGTGCAAAAAAAAAACAGCATTTCCTTCATTTTATTTTATTTTCCATGTTCACTTAATGGAAAAAATGACCTGGCAAAATGATTCTCCAGGTCAGTACAATTATGCAGATGTCAAACATGTATAATTCTTTTATTTTATCTAAGTGGCAAAAAAAAAATTCTGAAATTTGTAACATTTTTCCATTTTGGGAAAGATATCATGTCTTGATTGCCTCTTATTGCATTTTATTGCAATGTTGTAAAAAACAAAAACCCATAATTTTGGCATTTTGATTTTTTTCTCATTATGCAGTAAATGATTCAGATTAATTTACTTTGTATTTTGATAGATTGGACTTTTACGATCGCAGCGATACCAAATATGTGTATTGTTTTTATTCTTTTATTTTTAATACGGCAATAGCGGGGTGACTCGAAATTTTGTGAGTTTTTTTCCATAGTTTTTAACACTTTTTTTCTACTTTTTACTGTATTTGTCAGTCCTCTTAGGAGACTTGAAGCTGTGATCATCCGATTGCTTGTGCTATGTTTAGCAGTGCTCCAGCACTACTATGTATAGTGAAAATCAGGATCTTTTATGAACGCCAGCCATGGGCTAGATTTCACAGGGGGATCATAATGACAGGCACAGGAATCATCAGCAGACCCCCGGCTGTCATGACAACCCACACGATCACATCACGAGCGCGCCTCTGGGTGCAAAGAATGTCTGGATCCCCCAGAGACTGACTGTGGGCGGAAATTAAATCAGCCATCATGTGTGGGAAATCATGTGCTAGCCAGCATCAAAAGCAGAGACATGACATATGACTTAAATGTACGTCATATGTCGTGAGGGATTAAGGCCACGGCCCCACTATCAGTATTCGGTCAGTATTCGCTCAGTATTTCTTCTCAGGAGTGGGAGCCAAAACCAGGAGTGGGTGATAAATGCAGAATTGGTGACTTGTTTCTATTATACCTTTTCTCTGATTGTTCCTCACATGGTTTTGGCTCCCACTCCTGAGAAAAAATACTGACCGAATACTGACCAAATACTGATAGTAGGGCCGTGGCCGAACCGATTAATTTTATTTTTAGTTTATAAATTTGTTTTTTCTTTTAAATACATTTCATATATTGAAAGAGACGAGTCAGATTGTCACTATAGTAATTATTCAGCTTTACAATGTAGACTGCATCCATGTAATATAAAAGCCACCAAGAAGTATTTGTATGTACACAGATATTAATGTCAGATTGGTGACGGCCGTACTTACCATTAGGATTAGCCCTACTCTTTATATCTTCATCCATGGAATCTGGTCTTGTAACATCTCTCCAGAAATTATTCTTTTTCAGATGTCTATAAAATGATAAAAACAGAAGTCACATTATAAACTAAACCATATCTATATTCTGCACAATGTTCTAAAATCATATATTTTTCTTCATCTATTTTATCTATCCCTATCTGCAGTAATTTGTGGAGCAATTCTTTTAATATTGTACAGAAAAGTCCATTGTGCTCCCAGCAGGTCAGACCCAGTTTATGAGCCACTAAACATCTACACTAGATTATATCATTTACTGCATCGTGTGATGACCTGAAGATGTGATATTTCTTATACAGACTCCCGGGTAGCCCATAAATCATTATAAGACTTACCCATATATGATGGAACAGATGACACCAAAGAAAAATCCAGAGAAGAAGATGATGGCAGCAGGCATAGGAAACCTACTAAAGTAATCTAGTGGAAGAAAAGATCAAGAACATGTAAGATATTTAAAGCTACTAATATATACATTATATTTTGCACTTCATTTATGTAACCAGATCTAGGACCATTCCTATGAGTAAAGGGACTAATATACAATACATGGCTGTCGGCCGATGGTTCAGCTGATGGTCCAGCTGGCAGATATTTCTCCTGACTCCTCCATACACAAGAGCACTAACACTGCCGATCACACCTGTGTTCTCAGTAAGAAAGCCGCTGGTAGATTCCTCTGGCGGCGTCTTATTTAGATGAGAAAAGGATCAACAGATGGGAATTGGACATTGGACTGTCGGCAGAGCTGCTGATATCGGTGAGTTCGATTGTTGTTAGTCTCATGTGTATGGGGGCCTGAACTTTAGGAATGAACAGATAAGGATAATGGTAAATCCTAACAAGGTAGAGAAATTCCACAATTATCATAAATTTGTAATTATTTCCCCCAAAAGTATTGATGAAGTGACACACATGAAGATCAGAGACACGTGACTTGTTTTTCGCTCAGAGTGGATTCCCATTCAAGTTTACAATGTGTTTGAGAGCCTGGAATAGGGAATAGGGAATAGAGACGTAGTACTGAAAGCACGTCAACAACTGCATCCTCAAACACAACTCTGCCTCTCACCACAAGTCGTGGTGGCTCTTCAGGTCGCATGGGTGCTAAGCCTTGCATAGCCTGGGCATTTTTTCAGATCGATAAAGATGACCCAACTCGTGTTATCTGTAACATTTGTCAGCAAAAGCTAAGTAGAGGCCAAAAAATACATAGTTTGAGTACTTCATGCATGAACCGGCACAGGGACATGAAGCATAAGTTGCAGTGGGAAGCTCAGTGTGCTACAATGCGGCCTAGCCGGCCGGGCCAACCACCGTCTGCCATATCTTGTGCATCCGCGGCCTCTTCATCCTCTGTGACTGGGGGGACAGCAGTCACACCTGTTTTGGGGCGCAGACCTGCCACCTCTTTACCCGCAACAGCCAGCGTGATTGGCAGGTCATCATTTTCTTTGGAGGTGGTAACACCAGCTGGTGTTGAGCGCTGTCCGACATCGATAGCACCACCTTTGGATCAAGGCAACCTAACATGTCCGCCTGCATCTTCCTCACAGACCGGCAGTTTGCCGGGGACACCCTTATCAACCCCGTCTAAGCACAATAGCCAGCCCTCGGTCCCTCAGATGTGGACAAGTAAAAGACCATTTCCTCCTAGCCATGAGAAAGCTAAGAGGTTGAATTTCACCATCTGCAAGCTCTTGGCTACAGAAATGCTGCCTTTCCGCCTGGTGGACACAGAGGATTTTCGAGACCTTATGTCCGTCGCAGTGCCCCAGTACCAGATGCCCAGTCGGCACTACTTCTCAAAGAAAGGTGTGCCTGCGCTCCACCAGCATGTCGCACACAACATCACCGCTTCTTTGAGAAACTCTGTGTGTGACAGGGTGCATTTCACCACAGACACTTGGACGAGTAGGCATGGACAGGGGCGTTACATGTCGCTGACTGGGCACTGGGTAACTATGGTGACAGCAGGACAAGGGGCTGCTGTCCAAGTCTTGCCGTCCCCACGAGTTGTGCGTCAATCCTCTTTATGTCAAAGTTCCACTGCTTCTGCCTCCTCAACCTCCTCTCGGTCTTCCACCTGCACCCAAAGCCTGTCTGGTCATGCCACAAGCTTTCTAACTACGCAGAAGGGATCCTGCACACCTCCTTACTATGCTGGCAGTAGGGCTCAACGTCATCAGGCGGTTTTTACATTGAAATGTCTGGGAAATGTGAGTCACACAGCTGAGGAGTTGTGGTCAGCTCTGGAGAACCAATTTCATGAATGGTTGTCTCCACTGGACCTGAAACCAGGGAAGGCCGTGTGCGACAATGCTGCAAACCTGGGTGCGGCCCTTCGCCGGGGCAATGTCACACACGTGCCTTGTATGGCTCACGTGTTGAACCTGGTTGTCCAGCAATTTTTAGCCCACTATCCCAGACTAGATGGCCTTCTGCAGAGGGCACGGTCGCTGTGTGCTCACTTCCGCCGTTCGCATCCCGCAGCTCAGCGACTTACATCTCTACAGAAGTCGTTGGGCCTGCCACTTCACCGGCTAAAATGCGATGTGCCTACCCGGTGGAATTCAACTCTGCACATGTTGCAGCAACTGTGGCAGCACCGACAAGCCCTGGTGCAATACGTTCTGACGTATAGCCTGGGCCAACGAGATTCAGATGTGGGGCAAATCACCATGGAGGAGTGGTCTCAGATCAGGGACCTATGCACCCTTCTGCACAGTTTTGAAATGGCGACGAAGATGTTTAGTGCTGACGATGCCATTATCAGCATGACTATTCCGGTGATTTACATGCTGGAGCACATGTTAAACAGAATTCGGAGTCAGGTGGTGGCACAAGAGGAGGTGGAGGAAGTAGAGGAGGAGGAGTTGTATGCGGAAGGGCTAACATCTGCAAGGTCCAGACGGTCGGCAGCACCAAGGCGGCAGGCATGTGAGGGTGGGGGAGATGGTTTTACCAGGGCGCATGGTAGCAGCCAAACTAGTGAGGAAGGTGCAGGAGCCCAGGAAGAAGTGGAGGACGAACTGATGGAAGACTCATCAGATGAGGGAGACCTTGATCACATTTCTGTTGTGCGAGGTTGGGGGGAGAGGACAGAGGAAGGAAGCATGATTGTTACCTCGCCACCAACACAACAGGGACTTGGTGCTCCTGGATGCGCAACACACATGAGTGCCTTCTTGCTGCACTACCTGCAACATGACCCTCGAATTGTGAGAATTAGAAATAATCCTGACTACTGGGTTGCCACACTGTTAGATCCCCGGTACAAAAGTAAATTTGCAGAAATTATTCCTGCCATAGAAAGGGATGCACGCATGCAGGAGTATCAGCAGAGACTGTTGCAGAATCTTACATGTGCTTTTCCACAAAATACCAGTGGTGCACGTAGTGAATCTCACAGTTCCAACTTGCCAACCGTGGGACCGTCAAGTGTTCAGCACTCAAACCGTAACAGAACCACAGTATTTGCTGGTAACATCAATTCTGCTTAATCATTTCACCACTTTTTTAGCCCATCCTTTGCAAGGCCACAGGAGACAAGAAGTCTGACACATAGTCAACGCCTAGAGACGATGGTACAGGAGTATCTCCAAGTAAACATTGAAGCCACGACTGTGTCACTGGACCCTTGCTCTTTTTGGGCTTCCAATCTGGATAAATGGCCGGAGCTAGCCACTTACGCCTTGGAGATCTTGTCATGCCCCGCAGCCAGCGTTCTGTCTGAACGTGTGTTCAGCGCTGCTGGTGGTGTGCTGACAGATAAGCGCACGCGGCTCTCCACTGATAATGTAGACAGACTCACGTTCATAAAGATGAACAAATCATGGATCCGAAACGACTTTTCTACCCCTGTGTCATCCTGGGGAGAGTAAAAGCTTGATGATTGGTTAAAATCACCCTACCAACCGTTTTAAGCTTTCAAATTACTAATCATGTTTATCTGTATCTTGACTGGAAAATAATTTGGGCTTTGTAGCAGTGTGCAGCACTGATCCTATTAGGCCATCTATAATAAGCTTCACCAGATTTAAAATTAAAAATAATTTTTAGCTGCATCTAGCCCGGAAAATAATTTTGGGGCTCCGAGATGCGCAAGACACATAAGTGCCTTCTTGCTGCACTACCTGCAGCATGACCCTCATATTGTCAGAATTCGAAGTAATCATGACTACTGGGTTGCCACACTCTTAGATCCCCCAAACTTTTCGATCAACCTTTTCATTTTAATAAAGACCAAAAAAATGGTCATTTTTGAAATTATAAGCATTAGCAGGTTGTTAGAAACTGAAATCAAACAGTTTTCAACTCAAAACTTTATTCTAGGTGATGTTACATTTTCACATAGGACCCCTTGTTCGAAAGGAGCTTCTGAACTCTCTCGTCCATTGAATTTGTCAGGTTTTGGATGGTTTCTGCTTCAATTGTTTTGCATGAGGACAGAATACCCTCCCAGAGCTGTTGCTTAGATGTGAACTGCCTCCCGCCGTCATAGACACTCCTTTTAATGATGCTCCAAAGGTTCTGAATGGGGTAGAGGTCAGGGGAGCATGGGGGTCACACCATAAGTTTGTCCCCTTTTATGCCCATATCAGCCAGAGATGCAGATGTTTTATGTGCAGCATGAGATAGTGCATTATCATGCAGAAAAATGATCTTGCTGTGAAATACACGGTTCTTCTTCTTGAACCATGGCAGGAAGTGCTGTTTGAGAAAATCCACATACATTATGGAGCTCATCTTTAGCGCCTTCAGGGATCCTAAAGGGGCCGACAATCTCTCTCCCCATGATTCCAGCCCAAAACATTACTCCACCTCCTCCTTGTTGGCGCTGTAGCCGTGTTTGCGTGGGGTGTCCATCAACCAGCCATCCTCCACTCCATCCATCTGGACCATCGAGCGCTGCACGGCACTCATCCGTGAACAAAACTGTTTTGAAATCAGTCTTCATGTAATGTTTGGCCCACTGGAGCCGTTTCTGCTTGTGTGAAGTGGATAGAGGAGGTCGACAGGATGGCGTATGCACAGCTGCAAACCTCTGAAGGACCCTGCATCTTGTTGTTCGGGGGACGTTGGAGGCACAAGCAGCTTCAAAAACTTGTCTGCTGCTATGACAAGGCTTTTTTGCCGCTGCTCTTTCAACCTGACGTAATTGCCTGTAGGAAAGAGTCCTCAATTTGCCCTTATCAGCACGCACACGTGTGTACTGTGAATCAGCTACATACTTCTTGATTGCCAAGACACTTCATCCTGATCATCGCACAATGTTGATTGTAGTCATGCCTTGACCTAAACACTCCACAATTTGTTGCTTCTCAGCAGCCGACACATCCTTTTTCTTTCCCATTTTGGCAGAAAATGTAGGCTGCTTAATAATGTGAGAGAGCCTTCTTAAGTAGTCTTGCCTTTCATTGGACACACCTGCCAAACTAATTAGCACAGGTGTCTGCAATTGCTTACAGTGATATAAAGAGCCCTGACACACATCACCATCAATGCGTTTAACTGACAAACAAACAAATTCTTCCCTTATCACTCCTAAACACTTTTTGCATAATAATTTGGAACGCAGTGTACATGTGCTTTTCCACAAAAACCAGCGGTTCACGTAGTGAATCTTACAGTTCTAACTTGCCAACCGTGGTCTGTATGGAGTTGTTCAATAAAGGGCCCAAAATTAAGATAACATAGATGGGAGAGGTCTCTATGAATAGGAATTCCTAAGTATTTGATACCCTGTGAGGGCCAGGCAAAGGGAAAGTTGGACTGGATGGAATCCTATATGGATTTGGGGAGGGAGACATCGAGGGCCTCAGACTTCGCTGCATTGATTTTAAAATTTGACCATGTAACAAAGTGATCTATTTCAGCCATAACAGCATGGATGGATATATGTGATTGAGTGATATATACTAGGACATCATCAGCAAATAGAGAGCACTTGTACTCGGTGCCTCCCACTTCAATCCACCTAATATTGGGGTTATGGCGAATTGATGAGAGCAGGTGCTCCGTCACTAGGATGTATAAGAGAGGGGACAGAGGACATCCCTGCCTTGTCCCATTGGTGATTGTGAAAGGTGATGAAAATGTTCTGACGCACCCCCTGGGCCTTGGGACACCCGGAGCCGGACCCTTTTTGGTGGATGCTGGTGGTTATAGTCTTCGTGGCGGCGACCCGGTTCCGTGGCTCAGGGCAGTCAAACCAGTGGCGGAACTATTTATGTGGTTTTGATGTTTAAATGTACGACTACGCCACCCGTGGATTGCGGTCAGAGTGAACCGCCGCTACAGGGCAGACCGCTGAGGCTGGTGTTGTGGGCGCAGCAGAGCGTAGCATAACTCCCCACGGGAGGAGTATAGCCTCAGGGCAGTGTATGCGGAGGATGGGGGTGATGGTGCAGGGCAGCAGCAGTAACGACACGGAGTCAGTGATGCAGTTCAGGGCCTTTACTCACAGTTCTTATTATCCAGACCACGTCTGCAGGTAACGGCTGCCCACGTCGTACTGTGCTCACCAGGTGAGGGGCTCAGACAACTCCCAGATAACTTTGGAGCACTTCACAGGACCCCCTTTGTGTGTTTTTTGTCTGGCCTTTCTTACCAACACTTCTGTCCGGCTGCCTCGGGCCTCCTCTTGGTAAACTTGGCGCCAGTTTCCCTGACCCTATGTGGTGCCTTCCTAGCGGGTGTAGCGAGGGGCTGCGCCACATAAAATGTCAGAGCCTCCGGTTTCTAGCTGAGGGTCGTTTCCTGCCTCCACTAGTTCGGGGACCGGTCTCCCCCTTTGGCCTGACCCCTCCACGCAGGTGGATTCGGGCGTGCGGTGGCGACTCGCCCGTCCGCACCCCTGGGATCCCTTCATTCCTCGTTCCTGGAGCCTTCTCCGCTCCTCTTCCTTCCTTCTCCCTCTTCCAGGCCTGGGCCTCTGTTACTAGGCCCGCCTCCGGAGCAGAGCTCATGCAGAGCCCCTGCTCCCTGCCACTTCTGCTCAGACTTCTCTGCACTGAACTAAGATGGTGCCCACCTTTTATACTCCCTTCTCAATGCACCCAGGAACTGCTTCTTCCCTGCTCCTGCACTACAGGGTTCCCCTTCCTCAGTGTTCCCTCCCCCCACTCCAGCCAGGGACAGGGACTGTCGTGCCCATCTCAGGGGCATATTGGTCGCCCTGCCCCACGGCAATGTGGTGTAATGCATGCAGGTGTCGGGTCCTGATCCACACTCCATCCTTACCTGAGAGTGAGATATCACACCTCTGGGTGAGGTGCAATACGTCTGTAGCAACCGAGCCCTCAGGGTGCTACAGTTCCATTTATCTTCAGGTGACGTATTGTGATACAGGGCCGTGATTTTGGCTATAAAAGGGTCCCCTAGACCCCTACCCCAAGCTTTTTAAGAGAATCATATATGGCGTGCCAGGAGACTCTATGGAATGCTTTCTCAGCATCCAACGAGAGTATCTAATTACAAATTTTTAACTGCATCTAGCCCAGGAAATACTTTGTGCCTAGTAGCAGTGTCTGCTAGTCAGCGGATTATCCCGGCTGTTAAGCAAGCTACACCACCTGTAGTTTAGACACTTAATTTTTTCAAAGGAAATGCTTCGGGACCATGGGATACTTAGTGAAGAGCATCAGGAGGCACCCCAAGGCATAGGGGCTGGGACTGGCAGTAGGATGCCTTGCGGTGGACAGCCGAGCTCGATCCTTATAAAAGGTTTTTAACTGCAGCAGCTTTAGTGGACGCTACTGGAGCTGGAATTACGCGGCTGCTGGCATGAGACTTGCCCTCCAATAGATCCTTGTAAATGGATTTAAAGTGTATTCATTCAAATTAGAGAGACAATTTAAATTAAAAAGCTTAGAGCTGCCTCCACCACAGGGGGGCTCGCTCGACCCTCCAGCGGACAGGCACCAGTATTGGGAGAGGGGGGCTGGCCATCAGGGTTCACCGCGGCTCTGGCACAAACCCGGCGACACGGAGGTGGCACGGGCAGGAGCGGACTGGCCGTGTCGGCTTCTCACTTTTTGGATTTTAGAAGGGCATGACATGCCTATATCTGTGTCTCCCCCTCCTTTTACTCCTCCACCTCTTTTATTTTCGCATGACTATATGTACTTGTCACTTTTCCATGTGTTAGTTATGTCTTATGAGCAGTTTGTCAGCTTTTGGACACCTTTGAAGGTGTTTCTATGTGTTTCTATGTGTTTTTGTTTGCCTGCCATTGGTTTTAACGGTGTTCGAAGGTGTTCGACGAACAGTTCGACGAACAGTTCGGCGAACACACGGGTGTTCGACGAACCGAACCGAACTCGAACACTACGGGGGTGGCTCAACACTAATTGCAAGTTGCTCCGTCCTAATTTTTGGCAACTTTTGCTTGGAAAGTATAAGCAAATACCATGCGACACCCACTCCCCAATAATGGGACTTATGTTTGTAATATGCTGTACTGCATGTGACGCGCCCCCTGGGCCGTGTGTACACGTGTGTGGGATACCCGGTGCCGGGTCTCTGGGGTCTGTAGTCTCCGTGGCGGTGACACGGTCCCGTGGCTCAGGCTGGTCAAACCAGTGGCAGTCTTTCTTAGGTTTTGAGGTTAATTGTCCGACTGCGCCACCCGTGGATTGCGGTCAGGGAGTACCACCGCTGCGAGGCAGACCGCTGAGGCTGGTGTTGTGTGCGCAGCATAGAATGGGATAACTCCCCTCGGGAGGAGTATAGCCTCAGGGCAGTGAGTGTGGATGATGGGGGTGATGGTGCACGAGCGCAGCAGGAATGACTCAGAGTCTTTGCAGTGCAGTTCAGGGTCTTTACTGATGATTATAAGGTAGACCCTCCCGGGAGTACTGGCTAGCATAAGAGGCCTGGTCAGTCTGTGAGCAAGCAGGAGTTCCCCTGGCCAGGTGGAGTTGTAGGCCTCCCCGTCTGTCTGCACTCTTCCTGGCTACCTTGCTGTAAGCGGGTAGAAGTAGCCCACGTCCCTGAGTGTACCGTGTAGTGCTCACCCGTATGGCTGGTGGCTTGGGGCCTTCTGTTAGCCTCCGCTCCACGACGGCGGTGCTGGTCCCTTGCTTGTGACTGAGCCTCCGGGCTTCTATGGCCAGAGGACCTGAAATCCCCTGCCGGCTGGTTTCTGCTGCTGGATATATAAGTCCTCACAGCTTTGGACTCCTGTGTCCGGTTCCTATTGTCTTCTGCCAGGGCGAGCTCTGCTCAGCTTCCAGCCCCTGGTCTTTAGCTCCTAGCTCCTACAGAGCTCCTTGCTATTACTTTCCCTTGCTCTCACTCTGACTCTGACTGTTCTCTGACTCACTCAACCCTGCCCCAGATCCAGTTTATAAGGGCAGAATTCTTCCCTCCCATGATTGGGGCAGGAGGATGTTGCATGTTTAAGGGATCCTGACCAGGAAACCTCCCACTTGCTCTCCGACGTAATATCTCTATTACTGTGGTGACCAGACCCCTGGGGTGCCACACATGGCTCTTGTAAGGGGCATTGCAGTTCCTCATAAATTTTGGAAAGCCTTCCATTCACTGCTTAGGCCAACAGTGCACGGGAGACCCAGTTGCTATAAATGGAAAAAAAGGTTTAGTTAACGCCCTCTGACCTCCATGTCATTTCCAAGGGGCATTGGAGTGGCTCGAAATTTTTGGTAGGCATTGCACTCACTGTATGCCCTATAACTGTGTAGCCGAACCGCTCCTTTTGTTACAGAAACATATCCTACAAGACATATCTGGTTGACTGGCCTGATATTGATGTGAATGGTCCCTGTTCCTCCTGCTCTTTCTCCTTTGCCATTACCTCATCCATCATTTATCACCTGAAGCTTGGTTTTAACGGGAGTCATAGAACTTGGATAGTAGCAGGAAAACATCCAGCAATCCTCGGAGGAGGTAGGATATGCGCCAAAACGCTGACCACCTCAGGCCTAGCCGCTACTACATACATGCGCTTGCATTACAACAAAACAAAGCAGATGCTAACTTCTATCATCCTCATCATGCTCCTCGCCTTGGCACTCTCAACTCCCCTGATGGAGAAGCCAGGGCCCACCGGAGGAGTCTGATAGTCCGGTGGGCTCGGCCAATGCTGCCCTAAAGCAGGTCAGGCTAAGAAAAGTGTGGGAAAGGTTACCGGGACAAATAGGGGTGGCTGGGGACCGAGTATGGACACCCGGCCACCCCCTGGAGGCTGGGGAGCAAGCGGGGACACCCGGCCACGAGGCGGCTGAGGACTGAGTATGGATACCAGGCCGCCGACACAGCCATGGCGTGGTGGCCAGATTCCGCCTCCACATGCCTAAAAGGCCCAATTTAAAGTGCAAGCAAGCAAGCAGTATGGTATTGCAGCCTGGGGGTGGGTGGGTGGCAGATTGCATACTTGCGCTTGCATTGCAAGGAATGGTAGAGGTACAATTGAACACTGCCCTGGGACAAGGACTTGAATGGGGATAGTTGCAAGTCTGCAACGACAGGTGCAAGGTGGGAGGCATCTTCACATGTACCATGAACAGGGGTTTGGCATGCACATACTACAGCGGAATAGGCTCTCCTTCCCACTAAATGCACTGGGGAGGGCACAGGTAATGTTTTGGTATACGCGCTTAATCTTATCTATAAGGCACACCAGGACAAATATGGGCGGCTGGAGACTGAGTATGGATACCTCGCTGCCGAAGCAGCCATGAGGTAGTGGCCAGCTTCGGCCTCCTCCAAACTAAAAGGCCCCATTTCAAGTGCAAGCTAGCAGTATGGAATTGCAGTCTGGGGGTGGGTGGGTGGCAGGCTGCACACTTACACTTGCATTAAAAGAAAACATAGCAGATGCTAACTTCTGTCATCATCATCATGCTCCTCACCTTGGCACTCTCAACTCCACCGATGGAGAAGTCAGGGCCCACCGGAGGAGTCTGGTTCTCTGGTGGGCTCGTCCAATGCTGCCTAAAGCAGGCCGGGCTAAGAAAAGTGTGTGGTGGGATGTTCCAAGGAGAAATAGGGGCGGCTGGGGACCGTTTATGGACACCCGGCTGCCCCCAGGCGGCTGGGGACCGTGTGTGGACACCCGGACGCGGGGCGGCTGGGGACCGAGTATGGACACCCAGCCGCGGGGCTGCTGGGGACTGAGTATGGATTCCAGGCCGCCAACACAGCCATGACGTGGTGGCCAGATTCCGCCTCCACATGCCTAAAAGGCCCAATTTCAAGTTCAAGCAAGCAAGCAGTATGGTATTGCAGCCTGGGGGTGGGTGGGTGGCAGGCTGCATACTTGAGCTTGTATTGCAAGGAATGGGGGAGGTACAATTGAACACTGCCCTGGGACTAGAACTTGCATGGGGATAGTTGCAAGTCTGCATCTTCTGATGCGGTAAGGATCACTTATGATGGGCACACTTTTAGACAGTGACCTGGGAGTCAGAGATGCTTCCAGGGGTCTTCCCCATGCTGTTCCCTTGTCTTTTCAGCACTTTATGCATGTGTCACACAGCACATGGCCAGATAAGGTTGTAAAATGTTAAAATGACATTTCACGGTGAATGCATTTGTCATAGTTGAAAGCAATACAAAAGTACAAAAACGCATAAAAAATGCTACTTGTGAACATAGCCGAAGGTGTGGAGGAGTATTTTTGTTTTTGGTCATTTATTTTAACTTATACACAAGTCTTTACCCTGGAAAGGATGTTCCTTAACATATTTCACAGGAAAAAAGTTTCACTTTCGTTTTTGAACGTTTTATTGTGAGCCTGTAAAAGTGGCTTAATACCTCTGACCACGTTGTTGACAGCAGTGACCTGGGGGTCAGAAATGCTTCCTGGGGCGATCCCCATGCTGTCCCCATGTCATTTGAGCACTGTCACTATCGTTTTGGGCACTTGTTAGGCTTTTAAAAGACTGCCGGGGGTGCCACCGCAAAAATGCTCGAGTCTCCCAAAGACTAACATTGGGCTCGTTGCTCGGGTCGAGCACCCGAGTATCACGGCGAGCTCGGCCCGAGCTTCGAGCACCCGAGCATTTTAGTGCTCGCTCAACACTAGCGATCACCCTTTCTCTGCCCTGTTGGTTCTGTGACAGTACGGCTCCCAGCCCCACATTACTGGCATCTGTGTGGAGGATAAAAGGCTGGCCATAATCGGGGTAGGCCAGGATCTCATCCCCCGTGAGGGCCATCTTCAACTCGCGGAAGGACTCCCCTTTCGGCTTGTCCCACTTGAAGGGTGGCTTGTGACTTCTGGATTTAGATTGCCCTATCAGGAGGTCCTTTATAGGGGCTGCCATCTTAGTGAACCCGGGGATGAACCTTCGGTAGTAGCCTACCAACCCGAGGAATTGCCTCACTTCCTTGATGTTAGAGGGGCTTGGCCAGGTCTTGATGGCTGTAACTTTGTCGGGGTCGGGGGCTACTCCCTCTGCACTCACCACGTGTCCTAGGTATTGGACCTTCGGTTTTAACAGGTGGCACTTTGAAGGCTTCACTTTCAGGCCATTGCCTGCCAGGGCTCCGAACACCTCGGCCAGGTGCTTTAGATGGTCCTCGTAAGTCTTCGAATAGACGATCACGTCGTCCAGGTAAAGGAGGACCGTCTCGAAGTTTCGGTGCCCTAGACAGCATTCCATCAGCCTCTGGAAGGTCCCTGGTGTGTTGCAGAGCCCAAAGGGCATACAGTTGAACTTGCTCAATCCCATCGAGGTGGTGAAGGCGGTCTTCTCCTTGTCAGCCTCTGCCACAGGAACCTGCCAGTACCCGCTAGTAAGGTCCAAAGTAGAGATGAAATTAGCTGATTTTAGAGCTGCTAAAGACTCCTCTATCCTAGGTAATGGGTACACATCTTTATGGGTGATACAATTGATTTGCCTATAGTCCACGCACAATCTCATGGTACCGTCTTTCTTTTTTACCAAAACTAAGGGAGCTGCCCATGGGCTACAGCTATCTCTAATGACCCCAGCTTCTTTCATTTCTCTCAGCATACCCTTGGCATTCTGATAATGTGCAGGGGTTACAGGCCTGTGTCTCTCTTTTATTGGTGGGTGGCTCCCCGTGGGGATATGGTATTCTATCCCTCTTACTCTGCCGAAGTCTAGCGGGTTCTTACTAAAGATTCTCTCGTACTCCTGAACCACCCGGTAGACTCCTTGTTTTTGGTGCAGGGTAGTGGAGTCAGCACCCACATGGAGTTTCTGGCACCAGTCCTCCTTCTGTTTCTGGGAGCCATTACCCTCCACATGTGGAGATGGAGGCAACGGTTCCACGGCCCTGATAGCTTTTTACTCAACAGCAAACAGTTTGGCAAGTGTAGCGTACCTGGGTAAGTGTACCTCCCTCTCCCCAATGTTGAGAATGCGAACGGGCACCCTCCCATGACGGACATCAACCACCCCCCGGGCTGTTAAAATGGTGGGCCTGCTGTCTGAGTACACGGGTTCTACCATGGCTTGGTAGTCTCTCCCTCTTAACCCGATGGCAGCCCGACACCAGATCATCATTTCACTTTTGGGAGGCATGGAAATGGGGAATGGGTCACTCATTCTTACGCTACCGATCTCACCACCAGACAGTTCTACCTGTTGCCGTCTCATCAGGGCTCTTATCTCTTTCTGGAGGACCCTCTGTTGGCTGGAGCTCGCATTCATCGCCACCTGCTGTAAAATCACAATTACTTCTGAAAGACAGTTTTCAATCACATTAGTACCCAAGGTTATTTTAGGGTGACTTTCACGACGGTCAATGTCCACAATGATTACTCCCTGTGCCGGCAGTTCAACCCTACCAATCTTGATGGTCATCTCTCTGAACCCCACCTGCGGCACGGGTTGGCCATTGCTGGCAATGATGCTTAAGTCATCGTCTGGATAGCGGGTTTTGTCGGCGTCACTCCAGTACCGCTTGAAAAGTACGTAGGGGATGGTAGTCACTTGAGACCCGGTGTCCAGCAGTGCACTCATGGGGATACCGTCCAGCACTACGGGTAAGACCGGGCGTCCCCCCACGTACTTATCACGCCAATTAGACGGGCCTGACGACCTTATGCCAGGGGGTTGGCCCTCTGCCCCAGGTCGGACCCATTTAAAGTACAGTACCTTGCTATGTGTCCTGGCTGACTGCTCCGGCGGCAAATCGGCTGTCCATCCTCAGTGTAGCGGTCGGTGGGCCTCCCTCTGAACGGCGGGATCCTCCTCTGTCGACGCCACGGGACATCCTCCGGACTGGAAGCCAGCTCGATTGGTCTTGACGGTTCCACCTGCAACGACTGTACGGTCCTGGTCAATGCAGCCACACTCTTTGTTAGCTCCTGGACCTGATGGTGCAGGGCTGCAGGCTGGGATGGATTTAGGGCCTGTGCATCAGCCCCCACAAGGTCTGCGGGGTAGGTCGCTGCCCCCTGATGGTAAGTGAGGGCAGGGCGCCGGGAAGCTACAGCGCCTCCTGGTGCGGGTTCCCTGAGCACCCGGATGGCCCTATCCTTGAACTGCGCAAAAGTCAAATCGGGGTTCTGTAGGGCCATGAGGCGCAGCTGAGTCCTGTGGGCGCTGGACAGCAGACCTTCTATGAACTGATCAGTCAACAGTTTATCAGTGTCCTGCACGCTACCAGGGTCAGCTTGTTTGATAGCTCTCAGGGCTTCTTGCAGGTTCAAGGCATAGTCTCTGATACTATCCTGGGCCCGCTGCTTACAGCCATAGAACCGCATTTTGATTTCTGCTGAGGTACGGGTATCAAAGGTACTCCGCAGCCGGGTCAGAATGTCCTTTACAGTCCTTTTCTCCTCATCTGACCATGATTTCACTTCCCGCTGGGCTGCACCGGTTAGCTGCCCCGTCAGAATGCTCACCTTCTGTTCTTCTGTCAGGGGATAAACTTTAAATAAACTGTGCAGTCTTTCCCTAAAGTCAGTTAAGGTATGGGATTCCCCTGAGTATTGGGGCAGCCAGGCTGATTCGGGGATGTAGGGCATAGAGAACGGCATCACCGCTGCTGCAGCCACGCTGTCTGTAGAAGACCCCTCCGCGTCCGTAATCTTCCTCCCCCCTAGTTAAGCGTGGCCTACCTTCCGACGATCCTCTTCTGTAGGCCACGGCTCCGGTGGTGCTGCTCCGGACGAGGACCTTGCGTCGCGTCCTGGTGACGTCAGCGTCGCTCTCTCTCCCTTCCAGGACCTTGCGCAGCGTCGGTGCGTAGGGCGGGGCTTCAAGTCTCACGCGCTTTGGACGTCCACGCCCCTCATCTTACCGTGCGGCGTCCTGAAGATGGCGTCCGATGGCGGGAAAACGGCTGAAGATGGCGGGAGACGGCTGAAAATGGCGGTAAACGGCTCCGGATGGCGGGAAACCTCCTTTTAAGGTACGTGTACAGACTTTTCAGGCACGCAATACCCGTTTGTGGCGGGTTGGTCATAATACTGCCGACTACGCCAAAGCTGACTCGCCCCCTGGGCCGTGGGGCACTCGGAACCGGGCTTCAGGGCAATGCTGGGAGTAGTAGTGGCAACCTGGTCACGTGGCTCAGGTTGGTCAGACCAAATGCTGTGGCAGTGTATTTGTAGGTTTTGAAAGTCCGACTACGCCACCCGTGGATTGCGGTCAGGGAGGACCGCCTCTGCAAGGCAGACCGCTGAGGCTGGTGTTGGGGGTGCAGCAGGGAAGAGTATAACTCCCCACGGGAGGAGTGTAGCCTCAGGGCAGTGTAATAGGATGCTGGGGGTGATGGTGCAGGCGCAGCAGAAATCACACAGAGTCCAATAATGCAGTCCAGGGTCTTTTACTGCAGATATTATCACTGACCCACCAGGAGTACAGGGTAGGAATGGACCTGGGTGTCTGAGGGCATTCGGGCGAGCTCCACTGGTCAGGGTGAGTGGGTAGGCCTACCGTTCTCTCTCTGCCCTTGCTGACTATCTCCCCCTTTAGTGGTGTGATAGCGCGCCTCCCTGAGCTGGCCGTGTACTACGCCTGTATGGCTTGCGACTCAGGCCTTAGGTACCTGTAGCTTCTCCGTGCTGTACCGGTCCCTCTGTGTGGCAGAGCCTCCAGGCTTCTTAGGCCAAGGAACCTAAAATCCCTCACAGGTAGGTGACCTGCTGCAGGACTTGCAACCCTGACAGCCTCGGACCCCAGTGTACGGTTGTGTAATTCTCTCTCTTCCAGGACCTGCTCTCGTCGCCTCTGTCCCTGGCTTGCTGCTGCTCCACTGCCTCCTGGACTCCTCAGCTGCTGCTGACCTGTCCCTCTCTTCTGAGAACCCTTCTGGATGCTTCAGAAGTGGGTCCTGGTCTCCCTAACCCTGCCCTCAGTTTCCAGCTTTTATAGGGGCAGCCTGCTCCCCCTACTGGCCTGGAACAGGAGGTGCTGCATGCTAATGGTCCCTGACCAAAGAACCTCCCTCCTGCTCTCAGACACAGCCTTAAATGTTTGTGGCATCCAGGCCTGGGGTGACACACATTGATCTGATATTTAAGGGAGATATATTTTTGACGTCATGGCGAAGTGACAAACATAATGCATTCACTCATATCACCGTAAGGCTGGCCTAACACCTCCAAATTAATATCGGGAAGATGGATGATGCTATCCATGCCATGTTTCATCTCTATAGAGTGGTAAAATTGTGATAGAAACCATGACAACAATATCTCCCACCTAGGCCCTCCAGGGGCAAAGATATCCTGTAAATTGGGGCCCTCATAATCTTCTAAAGACCTAACACATGCCACAACCAGCCCAAATGGGAGGTATGTGGGCGTAACTTTAATGTAATAAAAATCAGATTTTTTATTTTTATCATTTGACAGTTCTGGGAAATGCAGTTTACTGTAGTTCTGTCCGTTGTCTTTACAAAAACAAAAAGCTCTCCTTCAAAAAAGTCAGAGCCAACCCTGCGACATCAGGTTCAGTATATTTCTTCTGTTTATCCTATTTTTATGTATTTTCTTTATATTGTACTGTTTTGTCCATCATTGTGGTTTTCCCCCACATATGGGGTATCGGCATGCTCAGGAACAATTGGACAACAAATTTTGGGGTCCATTTCTTCCTGGTACCCTTGCGAAAATAAAAAAATTTGGGTCTAAAGTAAAATTTTTGTGGGTATTTGCCGAATATTTTGGCGTTCTTGGCATTTCATTCATTGTCGCCGCTCCTGCAAGTGTCACGGCTGTGACACATGCAGAAATAGCCTGTGACCTATTCAGAAAATACTGGCATTTCTGGCCTCTATTAAAAATTTGTTTCAGTGTGTCAGTGAAGTTTTTGACACCGGTTTGCTGTTCAAAATAGTTATCTACAGGCCGTCACACAGATCACATATGTGATGCCTCTTACTCGAAAAAGCCCTTTAGTTTACCCTATGTGATGGGGGACTCGGAGTCGGGTCCTGAGATGGAGAGATGGGGTGCAGCCGTGGCCCGGACCCGACCCGTGCTCAGAGCCGTCACATTAAAAGAGATGGTGTGGGCTCATCCGGGTTGAGTGGCTGATTAACGACTACGCCACCTGTGGTGCCTGGTGAAGGGCCACCAGCGCCGCTGCAGTCCGCTGAGGCATGGTGTTACGGCGTCCAAAGTTATTACTACTCCCCACAGGTGGAGCAAGGCCTCAGGGCAGAGGGACAGGATGGAGGGGGTAGTAGTAGAGGAAGACGGGCGCCGCGTCTTGCGGTGTAGCGCAGAATAAACAGTCCGGAGGCCATAGGGTTGAACTTCCAAGGCTTTACTCACTTTAGAGATGGCAGAAGGAAGGTGACTCCCTTCTCCCTGCGGAGTCCTGCGGTCACCAGGGACGGGGATCCAACAACCTCCGAGTAAATCCAGAATTCAGTCGGGACCCTACACCAGAGTGTTCCTGAACTACAGACCGAATCCTTTCCTGTCCCTGTGTGTGCAAATAGGCCGGGTCTGCCTCTGAGCTCCTCTCAGAACTGGGGCACGGGTGGCAGCTCCACTCTGTCCGATACCCGGTGGGATCCTCAGGGCCTACCGGTCTTTCCCGACCAGGACATGGAGTAGCAAGGTCGGGTGTCGGGGGCCAGTACCCCTTTTGCAGCCGGAGTCCCTCTGAATATATCAGCATGGCGAGGACAGGTGGTGTACTCCGCTCCGTCTGCATCCTGCCTGGGATCCATTTGCTGTGGAGCCACACTCTTAAGCTCCGGGCCTTCTTGGTCCTGGTCATTGGCCGGTTAGAGACATTCCTGGTCTACAACCTGCCCCTTGTTTCAAGGCTAAGGTACGAGGGCTGTGTCCCTTGCCGGTGCAGGCCCACACAGGATCTGCGCTCCGGGAGGGAGGTCACATTTCACACAGTATATGACAGCACAGAGAACAGCCGAAAGACCTTGATAAACAAGGACCAACGAAAAGACCAAGACCAAAGATGGCTCATTATTAAATATGAAATTTAAAGTGTAATTAACTTGTAAATCCTCCACCCTCACCCACTAACTGGTTCCCCTAACTCTTGGTTCCCCAGTCTCCCTGTAACCAGGGGAGCAGCACTTAGTGCATACTAGCCCCCTCTGGTGGAGAAGTGTAGTGTTGGATGCAAAGGTTGGGTCACGACTATCACACTGTCCTTACCTCAGAGGTGGAACAGTACACTCCATTAGAGAAGTGCAGTATCCCTGTGGCGGTCGAACCCTCAGGGGCGCCACACATATACCTTTTCAGAAAATACTGCCATTTCTGGCCTCCATTAAAAATTTGTTTCAGTATGTCAGCGAAGTTTTTGACACCGGTTAGCTGTTGAAAATAGTTACCTACAGGCTAGGTATTTAAAACTGTGGTTTCTCTGTCACACGGATCACATATAAGTTTGCTCCAAATTTAGCCATTTTTAGTGAGCGTTGAAGATATTGTCCTCCATTTAAAATGGGCAAGGCATGTGGCAAGGGACGGGGAACTGGACGTGATGGTGATGGTGCATGTAGAGGCCGAGGCCAAGGCCGTGAGCAAGCTGAAATTGTGCCACAACAAACAGCCACATCTTCTCTCCCGACCTTCCTGTCCCAATTCCTAGGGGACTGCAGCACACCACTATTGAACCAAGAGCAGTGTCAAAAGGTTGTTGGTTGGATTAGGGATAATGCTTCCAGTCACTTTGCCACCACCACCACCTCCCTGTCTTCCACATGGTCAAGTCTCAGTAGCCATGAGTCTGGACTTCATATTCCTCACCCTGATCCTCCATTCTCCCACCATACCAAGTGCCCGGAGACAAATGATCCCACACTTGGACACTCCAAAGAGCTGTTCACTTTTCCATTTATAGATTCGGGCCTCTCACCCGGTCCACTTGAAGCGGGGCAAGAGGAGATCGCATGTACCGATGCCCAAATGTTTGAGCAGCCACGGTCACACGAAGGCGACGGTGGGAAAGCGTCACAAGAGGTGAATGATGATGAGACACAATTGCCAGAAAGTCAGGAGGAGGACTAGGGTGCGGAAGTGGAAGACGAGGTGGTGGATGATATAGTAACTGACCCAACCTGGCAGGAGGACATGCAGAGCGAGGACAGCAGCACACAGGGGGATGGAGGCAGAGCACCCCAACAGGCAGGAAGAAGTAGTGTGGTGGCCGCAGACAGAAGGCAGGCAACCGTTCCCCGTAACACCAACACAAAAGAAGTTGCCAGTACAACTGTTAGGTCTTCCTGAGTCTGGTTATTTTTTAAAGACTCTGTCGATAACCCAAAAAGGCCATTTGCACCACCTGTCAGGCCAGCATCAGCAGGGGTGGAAAAACTACCAGCCTGACCACCACCAGCATGATCAGGCACATTGCAGCAAAGCACCCGGTATTGTGGGCCGAACCCCAGGGTCCAGGAACAGTGTCTGTGGGTGCTACCACTGCTTCTTCCACTGTTGTGCATGCAAGCCAATCCTCTGTCCATGGTGCATGCGAAGATGCCTCCTGCCCTGCACCTGTCATTGCACACTCTCAAGTAGCAGCATCAGGAAGCGCAGCGTTCAGTTGTCCATACCCCAGTCTTTGGAACGCAAGCGCAAATACGCAGCCAACGCCCCACAGGCCACACTACTAAATTCCCACATTTCGCGACTGCTTGCGCTCGAAATGTTGCCTTTTAGGCTCATGAAGACTGAAGCATTCTGCAACCTGATGGTGGCGGCCGTCCCTCGGTACTCGGTCCCCAGCCGCCACTATTTCTCCCTATGTGCCGTCCACATATTACACAAGCACGTGTCCCAAAACATTAGCCGTGTCCACCTTACCATGGACACGTGGACAAGTGCTTGTGGGCAGGGATGGTACATCTCGCTGACAGCACACTAGTTTAACATAGTGGAAGCCGGGACCCAGTCGGACCTTGGGACGGAACACGTCCTCCGGACGCAAAGGATTGCGGGCCCTAGGACAATCAGGGTTGCCCCCACAGTCTACAGCTCCTGCACCTCATCCTCCTCAGCCTCCTCCTCCTCTTCAGCCTCTATCTCTGAAATGACCACATCAGTAACAAACTGGAAGCACTGCAGCACTGCCTTGGCGAAGCGGCAACAGGCTGTCCTGAAGCTAATATGCTTAGGAGACAAACCGCACAATGCTGAAGAGTTGTGGACAGCTCTGAAAGAGCAGGCAGATCTCTGGCTCACACCACTGAACCTACAGCCAGGCATGGTCGTGTGTGACAATGGTCGGAACCTAGTGGCGGCTCTGAGGCGAGGCGAGCTCACACACTTACCATGCCTGGCCCATGTGCTTAATCTCGTGGTTCAGCGGATTCTCAAATCCTACCCGGATCTGCTGGATCTGCTTGTTAAAGTATGCTGCCTGTGTGCCCATTTTAGAAAGTCAACCACAGCTTCCGGCCGACAGAATGGTGTGTGATGTCCCCACGCATTGGAACTCTACACTGCAGATGTTGGGAAGGATTTGTGAGCAGAAGAGGGCAGTTGTTGAGTACCAGCATCAACAAGGCCGTCGGTATTCAGTTCAGACTCCACACATAAGATCTCAGGAGTGAACATGAACGTCAGACATATGTACCATCCTCCAAAACTTTGAGGACTCCACCAAGATGGTGAGCTGCGATGACGCCATAATTGGCGTCACCATCCCGCTTCTCTGTCTTCTGAAATGCTCTCTGCTTACAATGAAAGAGGATGCATTGCAGGCGAAGCACTATGAGATGGAGCAAGGAACCATACAGGGTTTTTACACACAGCCCAGCCCCATCTCATCACAGCGTGGATTGGGTGACAATGAGGAAGAGGAGGAGGAGGAAGAACAGGAGCTAGTTTCATGCGCTATAGATGGTACTACCTGCACAACTGTCATACCGTCTGTTCAGTGTGGATGGCCTGAGGACAGAGAGGAGGAGGAGGAGAGCATGGTCAGTCGTCCTCTTTGTGAGGACACGGAAGTCTTGCCTGTTAGCAGTCTGGCATGCATGGCTGAGTTTATGTTACACTGCCTTTCCCATGACCCTCGCATTCTCAAAATTTTGGATGACAGTCATTACTGGTTGGTGACACTTCTAGACCCACGCTACAAGGAGAACTTTCTATCTCTTATTCCTGAGGCGGACAGGTCTACAAAAATGGGGCAGTACCAGTAGGCCCTTGTTGTGGAACTATTAAAAAAATTCCCATCTGAAAACGCTGCTGGCAGAGGTCACAGTTCGTTGGACAACCAAGGACTATTGGCGAGAGAGACACAACTCCAATCCAGCAGAGGCAGGGGAACACTGTCAATGTTCTGGGAGAATTTTCTCAGCCCCTCCTATCGAACAGGCCCTGAGGCGCGAATTACTCTCACAAGGAGGTCAAAGTTTATGAAGATGCTGAGGGAGTATCTTGCCGACTGTACCAATGTCCTTCATGATTCCCCTGTACCTTATAATTATTAGGTATCCAAGCTGGACACGTGGAATGAAATTGCTCTCTACAGTGGTGGCCAAAAGTATTGGCACCCCTGCAATTCTGTCAGATAATACTCAGTTTCTTCCTGAAAATGATTGCAATCACAAATTCTTTGGTATTATTATCTTCATTTAATTTGTCTTCAATGAAAAAACACAGAAAGAATTTTCCTAAAGCCAAATTGGATATAATTCCACACCAAACCTAAAAAGGGGGTGGACAAAAGTATTGGCACTGTTTGAAAAATCATGTGATGCTTCTCTAATTCGTGTAATTAACAGCATCTGTAACTTACCTGTGGCACCTAACAGGTGTTGGCAATAACTAAATCACACTTGCAGCCAGTTAACATGGATTAAAGTTGACTCAACCTCTGTCCTGTGTCCTTGTGTGTACCACATTGAGCATGGAGAAAAGAAAGAAGACCAAAGAACTGTCTGAGGACTTGAGAAACCAAATTGTGAGGAAGCATGAACAATCTCAAGGCTACAAGTCCATCTCCAAAGACCTGAATGTTCCTGTGTCTTCCGTGTGCAGTGTCATCAAGAAGTTTAAAGCCCATGGCACTGTGGCTAACCTCCCTAGATGTGGACGGAAAAGAAAAATTGCCGAGAGATTTCAATGCAAGATTGTGCGGATGGTGGATAAAGAACCTCGACTAACATCCAAACAAGTTCAAGCTGCCCTGCAGTCCGAGGGTACAACAGTGTCAACCCGTACTATCCATCGGCGTCTGAATGAACAGGGACTGTATGGTAGGATACCCAGGAAGACCCCACTTCTTACCCCGAGACATAAAAAAGCCAGGATGGAGTTTGCCAAAACTTACCTGAGAAAGCCTAAAACGTTTTGGAAGAATGTTCTCTGGTCAGATGAGACAAAAGTAGAGCTTTTTGGGAAAAAGCATCAACATAGAGTGTACAGGAAAAAAAAAGAGGCATTCAAAGAAAAGAACACGGTCCCTACAGTCAAACATGGTGGAGGTTCCCTGATGTTTTGGAGTTGCTTTGCTGCCTCTGGCACTGGACTGCTTGACCGTGTGCATGGCATTATGAAGTCTGAAGACTACCAGCAAATTTTGCAGCATAATGTAGGGCCCAGTGTGAGAAAGCTGGGTCTCCCTCAGAGGTCATGGGTCTTCCAGCAGGACAATGACCCAAAACACACTTCCAAAAGCACTATAAAATGGTTTGAGAGAAAGCACTGGAGACTTCTAAGGTGGCCAGCAATGAGTCCAGACCTGAATCCCATAGAACACCTGTGTAGAGATCTCAAAATGGCAGTTTGGAGAAGGCACCCTTCAAATATCAGGGACCTGGAGCAGTTTGCCAAAGAAGAATGGTCTACAATTCCAGCAGAGCATTGTAAGAAACTCATTGATGGTTACCGGAAGCGGTTGTTCGCAGTTATTTTGGTTAAAGGTTGTGCAACCAAGTATTAGGCTGAGGGTGCCAATACTTTTGTCTGGCCCATTTTTTGGAGTTTTTTGTGAAATGATCAATGATTTGATTTTTGCTTCATTCTCTTTTGTGTTTTTTCCTTGCAAGCAAATTAAATGAAGATAATAATATCAAAGAATTTGTGATTGCAATCATTTTCAGGAAGAAACTGAGTATTATCTGACAGAATTGCAGGGGTGCCAATACTTTTGCCCACCACTGTATGCCTTGGAAATCCTGACCTGCCCTGCTGCTAACTTTTTTATCAGAGCGGGTTTTTAGTGCCGCTGGTGGAATTATAACTGATAAGCGCATCCACCTGTCAGCTTAAAATGCTGACAGGCTGACTCTTATAAAAATGAACAAGGGCTGGATTGGGCCAGACTTCTCATCACCACCGAATGATAGCAGCATAACATAAACTCAAATCCAGTGTCTTTTTTGGGAGGTGTATTCCCATGCTCCTCTTCACACCCACACAGGCTATACGCTTCCTGATTTTTTCTATTTGCTCTTGTCTTCCTCCTCGTCCTCATCCTTCACCACCATATCACCTGGGTGACCGTGGTCCATGATGCAACACCCACATAATTTTTTTAAAGGGTGTTTATGATGCCCTTAAAACAATGTTTTATACAGTATGTTCATGTATACCCCCCAGGGGTAAATGTTTGTCAGCCCATACACTTCTTGCATGGGCATTACAAGGATAGGAGTCCCGCTCCTTTCTAATGGGAACATTTTTTATGAGGCCCTCCTCAACGTATGAAAGTGATATATCAATATATCTGGAATTGGTAAAACAATTAATGATGGATGTTTTTGACTAGAAGCATTGCTTGTTGGGGAGAATACAGTGCCATATGAAGATACCTCTCCAAATACCTAAGGCTCTCATCCAACTTATCCTTTTACTAACTGGCAGGACTTTACCCAATTCTTCCTTACTTTATGTTACCAACCAGCGGTGTAACAATAGTGCGTGCAACAGTTCCAGCTGCACCCAGGCCCTGGAGCCTAAGAGGGTCCAAAAGGTCTCTTAGACCCGTATAGGAAGACCAATACCATGAAAGATCCAGTTCCTGTTGCACCCATGCCCTGGAGCCTAAGAGGGCCCAAAAGGTCTCCTTGGCCTGTATGAGAAGATCAATACCATGAAAGATCCGTGAGAGTTGGAGGCCATGTTGGAGAATTTGCATTGCAGCACTCCATCTTTGCAGTCACTTTAGGATCTCTACTGACCACACCAGTCTAATCACATTGAGCTCTTTATTCTATGAAGGAAAAAAAACAAATAAAACTTATTTTATTAATGCAGACTTATGCTAAAATAAATTCATGTGTCCTTTGTGTATCATTGTGATTTCATTTCCCTCCAAAGCCTCCCTTACGTGATGGCGTTGCTGCTGAGGTGACAGCCCCACTATCAGTATTTGGTCAGTATTTTTCATCAGTATTTGTAAGCCAAAATCAGATGAGGAACAATCAGAGAAAAGGTATAATAGATACAAGTGCACCAATTCTGCATTTATCACCCACTCCTGGTTTTCGCTTACAAATACTGAGGAAAAATGCTGACCGAATACTGACCAAATACTGATACTGGGGCTGTGACCTTAGGATGATAATGTGATGAAGATTAATTTTTATTGTTTGCTTTGGCCCACACATCACTTTAGTTTAGAAGGATTAAAAGGGTATGTGATTTAGGAGAAATCTATAAAGAATGGGACACATCAAATTTTTAGCTCTTTCCCCCATCAAATAAAAATTTGTGCTCAGGCAATATGAGGTATAAAAAAAGACCGAAAGCATTAGGGCTTATAGGACCCCATAAAATAAGATGACCCCTACCAACCATTGACAGGAAACTAAAACTACAGTATATTTAAATATAATTAAAGGGCTAGTCTCCACCTAAAAAAACAATTTATCCCCTAGGATACCTTAATGATAGCTGGGCGAATGATCACTGGGACCCTTGAGGATACAGAGATTGGGGCTTTGGAACCCTGAGAATTGGGCTCTGTGGCCCTGTCTTAAATTGAGCAGAGCTAGGTATTCATTGTCTGTGGACCTAACAGCAATAACCAAGTACTGCGCTCCGCTTTCTCCATCACTCCCATAGACAAACGAATGGAGCGGAGGTTGAGCAAGTGGTCCTCTGCTCCATTCATGACAAACAAAAAATTATCTATTATTTAAATCAGGTCTTTATGTTCCATGTATAAAGGTTTGCATTATTTTGTAAGAATGACAATCCATTTAACCCTTAGAATTAACCAGGTAATTAACACTTTCATGCTGGATAGAAATAAAATATTTTGCTACATGCGAAATGTTGCAGCCACTTACATCATTAAGATGTTACAATATGCACTTTTTTAAGAGTCGCACAGCACATCCAGAGCGACTCCTTACATAAGGTAATATAGAACAGAAATGACAATATTATAAAGCTATGTGGACAACAGAAAACTGCATAAAAGGAGAATGAAAATGGGTTCACCACCCTCTTACAAGTATTAGAGGGAGATTTAATCTGTGTGGGGAGGGGAGATTTAGTGTTGGGGGAGACTTAATGTGGGGGACAGGGGCGGGGAGATTTAGTGTAATGAGGAAGATTTAAGGACACAAGTTTGGGGAGCAAGGGAGGGACAGGTGCAGACACAGTATGGTGAGTGGTGGGGTGGGTGCGGACACAGTATGATGAGGGGAGATTGTTGCAGACACCGAATGGGGAGGATGGGTGTGAACACAGTATGGGGAGCGAAGGGGGGGAATGTATGGGGAGCAAGTGGGGGATGGGTGCAGACACAGTATGGTAAGTGGTGGGGTGGGTGCAGACACAGTATGGTGAGTGGAGGGATGGGTGCGGACACAGTATGAGTAGTGAGAGGAAAAATGTATGTGGACACAGTATGGGGAGTGAGGGTAATGGGATGTGTGCAGACAGTATGGGGAGTCGGGAGGATGTTTGAGGAGGCAGTATGGAGAGCGAGTGGGTAAATATGTGAGGAGACAGTATGGTTAGCAGGGGGGACGTGAGATTACACAGCATGAGGAGGGAGGGGGAAATGTGTGAGGAGACTATTGAGGGGAATAGTGTGAGGAGACAGTATGGGGGCAGAAAAGTTTGAGTGGGCACAGAATAAAGACTGAGTAGTCGGGGGGAAGTATGGGGGGACAGTGTAAGGGCACAGCCAGGAGGGGACAGTAAACCAAGGAGGGGAAGTGTGAAGAGGGGGGCACAATATAGAGACTGGGCCCTATAGGGGGGGCACTGTGTGAAGGCAGTGTGGAGAGCTTGTTCCATGAGAGGGAGAGTTTGGGCTCATATTTTGTGCAGGGAAAATAGCGAGGGGCAATTATTTATTCAGGGGCTCGGCATAGTGCCGATATTTTTATTCTGGACCATTATAATGACACTCTTATCTTTAAGGGTACCGTGCTGCAGAAGACCAGAGAAGATGGAAGTCTGCAGAGACGTGCTGTGGATGAGAAAACTCATCTTGGAATCTGGACAAGATGAAGAAAAGAAAGATAACGACTCCAGAGACAACGTTATCTATAAGGTATCTGGATGTAAATGTTTTTTGTGATTCTGACAAATTAACATGTTTTTATTTATGTTAGGAGCATCAAAGAAGTTGTCCAAGTCTGTGATAAGTCTGCAGTCATTCTATGTCGACTAGACATGCGTTGCCTCACTCAATGAAAATGAATTGAGTGAGGCCGGACAAGTCTAGTCGGAATGTGGCCAGAAGTATGCTGACATGGTCATCCACTCTTGCCATCGGCAAGGGAAAATCCTAAAAGTGTGCAGTGCATGCGCTGTGAGAATTCAGAAGCCTGCAGACACATAGAGCAGACTTTGATCTCAAACCTGGATAAGCCCTTTAATTATAAAATAAAGCACTGTTAGGCTGCGTGCACACGATGCGTTTTTCATGCGTTTATGCTGCGGAATTTCCGCCGCGGAAACGCATCAAAAATGCATGGTAATCCGCAGCCAATGGTCCCCAATGGCATGCTGCATTTCTGCAGCGCTCATAAATCCGCAGCATGTTCATTAATTTTGCGGAAGCGCAGCGGAAGCGCCGCCATTGACTTGCATTGAGACGCATAGAATGCGCGTCTGTACATTTGTACAAGCGGATTCTATGCGTCTCTATGTGCGGATGGCACCCAGTTCTGGAGGAGAGAAGACTCTCATCCAGACCTGGGTACCATTGTACCTGTGAAAAAAAGAATAAAATAACAAATAAAGTTTATATTCACCTGTCCGGCGGCCCGCGCAGTGCTTCTCCTTCCAGGACCTGAGATGACGTCACGGTCATGTGACCGCAGGCTGTCTCGCGAGATGCCGGCAACCCGGAAGTAGCGCGACAACACAAGCGACAGCTCACGCAGCAGGGGATCGGAGGTAAGTATAGCTTTATTTTTTTATTTTTACGGTCACACTGTATAAATCCATGCCGTTTGCATGGATTTATATAGTGTGACCTAGTTGTCAAACACTTTCCAAGTGATGCTAAAATTGCCTGGAAAGTGCTTGTCAGTCTGCATGCGGAAACACATGTGTTAACGCATGTGGATACGCATGTGAATCCGCATGTATTCCGCATGTATTCTGCAGGAAAAACGCATGCACAATCTGCATGCGTTTTTTCTGCCAGGGAGATGCAGAAATGCTGCAGAAATTTTCTGCTTCATTTCTGCATTGTGGGCACATAGCCTAACATGGCAATCATAACAGAGTGTAATATACTCACTATCAGGATTCAGCTATGCTTTCTGGTTCCAGCAGTCATCAAATGGTCACTTCACTCATGCAATTTTCATACTCACGGTCATGTGAGAACGAGCTTCTCTCCCTGCTTCTCTGTTTTTCACTGAACTTTGACAGAATTAGGGAGAGCAACTCGTCGGCACGTGACTAAGTGTGCAAATTGCATTTGTGCTTGGGGATGAAGGGGGTGGTGTGGGGGGTGGGGGGTGAGGCGCCAAACTGAATTCTTGCCCCGGGTGGCAATAAACATAAATATACCTCTGTTTTAGCACACATTGATATTACTCACAGTCCCCAATGGGGACCATAATTTAAATGCCCTATTGGTATGTCTTTTGGAGCATGGGAAGAAGCTGGAGGACAAGGAGTAAACAACAGCCTGAGTTAAACTCAGAATCCCAGCTCTGAAAGACAATAGTGCTAATCACTGACCCACCATGTTGATTGCACTGTTTTATACTATGTAATTTATATATATATATATCTATATATATATATATATATATATATATATAGATAGATATATATCTATATATATATATATATAGATAGATATATATATATATTCATACAGTGGTTGCCAAAAGTATTGGCTCCCCTGCAATTCTGTCAGATAATACTCAGTTTCTTCCTGAAAATGATTGCAATCGCAAATTCTTTGGTATTATTATCTTCATTTAATTTGTCTTCAATGAAAAAGCACAAAAAGAATTGTCCTAAAGCCAAATTGGATATAATTCCACACCAAACCTAAAAAAGGGGGTGGACAAAAGTATTGGCACTGTTTGAAAAATCATGTGATGCTTCTCTAATTCGTGTAATTAACAGCACCTGTAACTTACCTGTGGCACCTAACAGGTGTTGGCAATAACTAAATCACACTTGCAGCCAGTTAACATGGATTAAAGTTGACTCAACCTCTGTCCTGTGTCCTTGTGTGTACCACGTTGAGCATGGAGAAAAGAAAGAAGACCAAAGAACTGTCTGAGGACTTGAGAAACCAAATTGTGAGGAAGCATGAGCAATCTCAAGGCTACAAGTCCATCTCCAAAGACCTGAATGTTCCTGTGTCTTCCATGCGCAGTGTCAACAAGAAGTTTAAAGCCCATGGCACTGTGGCTAACCTCCCTAGATGTGGACGGAAAAGAAAAATTGACGAGAGATTTCAATGCAAGATTGTGCGGATGGTGGATAAAGAACCTCGACTAACATCCAAACAAGTTCAAGCTGCCCTGCAGTCCGAGGGTACAACAGTCTCAACCCGTACTATCCGTCGGCGTCTGAATGAAAGGGGACTGTATGGTAGGATACCCAGGAAGACCCCACTTCTTACCCCGAGACATAAAAAAGCCAGGCTGGAGTTTGCCAAAACTTACCTGAGAAAGCCTAAAACATTTTGGAAGAATGTTCTCTGTTCAGATGAGACAAAAGTAGAGCTTTTTGGGAAAAAGCATCAACATAGAGTGTACAGGAAAAAAAAGAGGCATTCAAAGAAAAGAACACGGTCCCTACAGTCAAACATGGTGGAGGTTCCTTGATGTTTTGGGGTTGCTTTGCTGCCTCTGGCACTGGACTGCTTGACCGTATGCATGGCATTATGAAGTCTGAAGACTACCAACAAATTTTGCAGCATAATGTAGGGCCCAGTGTGAGAAAGCTGGGTCTCCCTCAGAGGTCATGGGTCTTCCAGCAGGACAATGACCCAAAACACACTTCCAAAAGCACTATAAAATGGTTTGAGAGAAAGCACTGGAGACTTCTAAGGTGGCCAGCAATGACTTCAGACCTGAATCCCATAGAACACCTGTGGAGAGATCTCAAAATGGCAGTTTGGAGAAGGCACCCTTCAAATATCAGGGACCTGGAGCAGTTTGCCAAAGAAGAATGGTCTACAATTCCAGCAGAGCATTGTAAGAAACTCATTGATGGTTACCGGAAGCGGTTGTTCGCAGTTATTTTGGCTAAAGGTTGTGCAACCAAGTATTAGGCTGAGGGTGCCAATACTTTTGTCGGCCCTTTTTTGGAGTTTTGTGTGAAATGATCAATGATTTCATTTTTGCTTCATTCTCTTTTGTGTTTTTTCCTTGCAAGCAAATTAAATGAAGATAATAACACCAAAGAATTTGTGATTGCAATCATTTTCAGGAAGAAACTGAGTATTATCTGACAGAATTGCAAGGGTGCCAATACTTTTTTCCACCACATATATATATAGTACTGTATATCCTGCTTAAACTATGTGATAGATACAGTGAAGTACATATTTGATGCAAGTGTGACACCCCAGGGGTCTGGTTGTCACAGTGATAGAGATATTACGTCTGAGAGCAGGTGGGAGGTCCTTTGGTCAGGGATCCTGTGCATGCCACACCTCCTGCCCAGCCTTGGGAGGGGAAGAACTTCCCCTGTATAAACCCGGGGCTGAGGCAGGGTTAGTGAGTCCAGGAAGAGTAGAGACAAGAGCAGCATAGGAAGCAGCAGAGTCACAAGGAGTCAGGGGCTGGCAGCTAAAGAGCTCGCCCTGACTAAGAAGATTCTTTACCGGACCCGGAGTCCGAGGCTGTGGGGACTAACTTCTACCCAGCAGCAGAATCCGTCAGGCAGGGGATTTCAGGTCCCCTGGCCCAGAAGCCCGAAGGCCCGGTCACACGCGTGGGACCAGCACCGCCATCGTGGAGCGGAAGCCATTAGAAGGCCCCGAGTCACCGGCCATACGGGTGAGCACCACACGGTACACTCAGGGACGTGGGCTACTTACATCAGCTTCTAGCAAGGTAGCCAGAAGAGTACAGTCAGCTTGGGAGGCCTACAACTACGCCTGGCCAGGGGAGATCCCATCTGCTCAAGGACTGACCAGGCCCCGTTCGCTAGCAAGTACTCCGGGAGGGTCTATCGTTGTTACCAGTAAAGACCCTGAACGCTACCATACCGTCTCTGAGTGGTTCCTGCTACCCCCATCATCCACGTCGGCTGCCCTGAGGCCATACCCCTCCCGTTGGGGGTTATACTATCACGCTGCACCATCCTTCCACCGGCCTCAGCGGTCTGCCCTGCAGCAGCAGCCCCCTGGCTGCATTCAACGGGTGGCGTAGTCATCAACCATTTTCTACCGCTAACAGACTGCCGTCCAGTTTGACTCCCTGGGCACGGACCGGGTCACCGCCACGAGACTACAACCCTAAACAGATCCGGCTCCGGGTAAGCTCCCGCGTGCGCAACGCAGCGCGACACAGGCCCAGGGGCGCGTCAACTTTGGCGTAGTCGGCAGGATCACGTGCCCGCAACCACCGGGTACTGCGTGCCTGAAAAGCAAAGACTGTTCAAACTTACCAGTGGTGAAGATTCCCGCCATCGGTGAAGATTCCCGCCATCCGGCGCCATCTTCAGCCTTCTTCCCGCCATCCGTGGAGTTTTCCCGCCATTGGACGCCATCTTGAGGACGCCGCGCGGGAAGAAGAGGGGCGTGGACTCCGAAAGCGCGCGAGAACTGAAGCCCCGCCTCACGTCCGGACGTTGCGTAAGGTCCTGGAAGGAGCCCAGCAGACGCCGACGTCACAGGAGCGCGACGGAAGGTCCTCAACCCTGACGATCCACTGCGGAGCCGCGGCCTACGGAACAGGATCATCGCAAGGTAGGCCACGGTCCACTAGGGGGGAGGAAGATGTCGGATACGGAGGAGAGCTCCACTGCCTCAACCCCCGCCAGCGCTACCGCTGTTGCAGTTATGCCCTTCACCATGCCCTATATCCCGGGAGCAGCTTGGCTACCCCAGTACTCAGGGGAGTCACATACCCTGCATGACTTTAGAGAAAAGCTGGATAGCCTCTTCCAGGTGTACCCCCTCACAGAAGAGCAAAAAGTGAGCATCCTGGTGGCCCAACTAACTGGGGCAGCCAAAAGGGAAGTAAAATCCTGGCCACCTGGGAGGAAGACTGTCGCAGGGATACTAACCCGGCTGAAGGACACCTTTGATACCCGCACCTCAGCCGAGATTAAACTTAGATTCTACGGGTGCAAGCAGCGAGCGCATGAGAGTATAAGGGACTATGCACTCAACCTACAAGAGGCCCTGAGGGCCATTAAGCAGACCGACCCTAATGGAGTGGGAAACGAGGACAGGCTGTTGACCGAACAATTTATAGAGGGTTTATATTGCAATGCCCACCGCACCCAGTTGCGGGCAATGGCCTTACAGGACCCTCATCTAGAATTTGCACAGTTCAAGGACAGAGCCATCCGGGTGCTCCGAGAACCGGCACCAGGTGGCGTTGTGACCCACAGACGCCCCACTACCACTTACTACCAGGAGGCGGCGCCCTTGTCAGCAGGGCCTGTGGGAGCTGATGCGCAGGCTTTGGACAATGACCCGGCTCCAGACCTACACCATCAGGTCCAAGAGCTAGCTAAAAGCGTTGCTGCGCTAACCCGAACTGTGCAGTCTTTACAGGTTTCCACTCCAGGGAAGATCCAGCTGGCATCCGGACCGGAGGACATCCCGTGGCGTCGACCAAGGAGGACCCCACCGGCCAGAGGAAGACCCAGTGACCGATACAGCGAGGACGGACGACCCATCTGCCGCCGCTGCAATCAACCCGGACATATGGAAAGGTACTGTTCTTTAAACGGGCACAACCTGGGGTAGAGGGCCAACCCCCAGGAAAAAGATCACCAGGCCCATCGAACTGGCGCGACAGATATGTGGGAGGACGTCCAGTCTTGCCTGTGGTACTGGATGGCATTCCCATGAGTGCCCTACTGGACACCGGGTCACAGGTCACCACCATCCCGTACGTGCTCTTCAAGCAGTACTGGAATGACTCGGATATTACCCGCTACCCTGACGACGACTTGAGTATCATCGCCAGCAATGGTCAGCCCGTGCCACAGATCGGATTTAAAGAGGTGACCATCAAAATTGGTAGAGTCGAACTGGCCGCACAGGGACTGATCATTGTAGATATTGACAAACATGAGAGTCACCCAAAAATAACTCTAGGAACTAATGTAATTGAAAATTGTCTTGCAGAGGTGATTTTCCTTTTACAGCAGGTTGCCAAGAATGCCAGCTCCGGCGAGCAGCGGGTGCTCCAGAAAGAGATCCGGGCACTGATGCAACGGCAACAAGTGGAACTCTCCGGCGGTGAGATTGGTAGCGTAAGAATGTGTGACCCTTTTCCTATTGCCATGCCCCCAAAAAGTGAAATGATGATTTGGTGCCGGGCAGCTATTGGTCTGAGAGGTAGAGATTACCAGGCAATGGTAGAACCAGTTTACTCAGACAGTAGGCCCACCATTTTGACAGCACGGGGGGTGGTCAATGTACGCCATGGGAGGGTGCCCGTTCGCATAATAAATATCGGGGAGAGGGAAGTGTACCTGCCCCGGTATGCCACGCTAGCCAAATTATATACCACTAATCAAAATTCTATACAATCTGTGGAACCCTTGCCTCCATCTCACCCGGAGGAAGGTAACGGCTCTAAGAAAGACATGGAGGACTGGTGTCAGCAACTACATCTGGGTACTGACTCCACTCCCTCACACCAGAAACAAGGAGTCTATCGGGTGGTTCAAGAGTATGAGAGAGTGTTTAGTAAACACCCGTTAGACTTCGGGCGAGTCAAGGGGGTAGAACACCGCATCCCCACGGGAGATCATCCTCCCATAAAAGAGAGGTATCGACCCGTACCCCCTGCACATTACCAACACGCCAAGGGGATGCTTAGAGACATGAAGGAGGCTGGGGTAATCCGGGATAGCTGTAGCCCCTGGGCAGCCCCACTAGTTTTAGTCAAAAAGAAAGACAACACCATGAGGATGTGTGTAGATTACCGGAAAATCAACCGTATCACACACAAGGATGCGTACCCCTTACCAAGGATAGAGGAGTCATTGGCTGCTTTAAGATCTGCTAACTTCTTCTCTACCTTGGATCTCACTAGCGGGTACTGGCAGGTTCCTGTAGCAGAGGCGGACCGGGAGAAGACCGCATTCACCACCCCGATGGGACTTAGCGAGTTCACCTGCATGCCGTTCGGACTCTGCAACGCCCCAGGAACCTTCCAACGATTAATGGAGTGCTGTCTGGGCCACAGAAACTTCGAGACGGTCCTGTTGTACCTGGACGATGTCATCGTATACTCCAAAACTTATGAGGACCACCTGAAACACCTGGCGGAGGTGTTCGAAGCTCTGGCGAGTTACGGCCTAAAGGTGAAACCCTCCAAGTGTCACCTCCTGAAACCAAAGGTGCAATACCTGGGACACGTGGTGAGCGCTGACGGAGTGGCTCCCGACCCCGATAAGATCACCGCAATTAAGGGATGGCCAAGCCCCTCCAGCGTAAAAGAAGTGCGGCAGTTCCTAGGGTTGGTAGGCTACTACCGAAGGTTTATTCCCGGTTTCACCAAAAAGGCAGCACCTATGCAGGACCTCCTGATAGGCCAGTCCCGGAAGGCCAAGAACCAGAAGCCGCCCTTCAAATGGGAAAAGCTAGAAGAAGAGTCCTTCCGCCAGCTGAAGATGGCCCTCACGGGGGATGAAATCTTGGCGTACCCGGACTATAGCCAGCCCTTCATCCTCTACACCGACGCCAGTAACATCGGGCTAGGAGCCGTACTGTCCCAGATTCAGCAGGGGAGAGAACGAGTAATCTCCTATGCCAGCCGAAAACTGCGACCCACCGAAAGGAACCCCGAAAATTACAGCTCATTTAAGCTAGAGTTCCTGGCCGTGGTATGGGCAGTCACCGAGCGCTTTAGGCATTACCTCGCTTCTTCCCGGTTCACCGTATACACGGATAACAACCCGCTGACACACCTGGACACGGCAAGACTCGGTGCCCTGGAGCAGAGGTGGATGGCCCGTCTGTCCAACTACGAGTTCACAATTAAATACCGGGCAGGGCGCTCCAATACCAACGCGGACGCCCTGTCCAGGATGCCCAACCTGCCGGACGGAGGAGAAGATCCGGAGGGACTGGAAGAAGTTGAACTCCCTGCGTTCCACCGTCATGGGACTATCCAGTATTCCCACCGGGTAAGGAGTAAGCAGGCTGCTACGTTGAACCCCTTACCTCACTACAGCTGGGCGGAAACGCAAGACAGCGACCCTGCCGTCCGACTGGTGAAGGAGATGCTGACTCGCCCGGAGGCTAGCCTGGAATCAGACGCTCCAGAGGAAGCCAAACAACTATGGGCAGAGAAGAGTCGACTGTTCCTTTACAAGGGGAAGTTGTGCCGCAGAATGGTTAACTCCAGGACGCATGAACTACTCTGGCAAGTAGTGGTGCCACGAAGAGACGCAGCCATGGTGATGGAGGCATACCACGACGGAGCTGGACACTTCGGGTGGAAAAAGCTGGAGTTCCTGCTGCGCGAGCGGTTCCACTGGGTAGGCATGAGGGGAACCATCGAGAAGTGGTGCAGAGACTGTGGCCCGTGCAATCTGAGAAGGAAGGACCGGGCCAGCCAGAAGACTCCCCTGCAGTCCATCGTCACCCGGCAACCGTTGGAACTGGTAGCCTTGGATCATGTAAAACTGACCCCCAGCAGAAGTGGCTACGTCTACGCGTTAACCATCGTGGATCATTACTCCCGGTTTCTGGTTGTCGTCCCCGTCAAGGACTTAACGGCTCGAACAGCAGCTAGAGCCTTCCAGCAGCACTTTTGCCGTCCACACGGGTACCCGGACCAAGTGCTGACGGACCAGGGACCTGCCTTTGAAGCGGAGGTCTTCCAGGAATTCTGCAATCTGTATGGCTGCCGGAAGATAAGGACGACACCCTACCATCCGCAAACTAATGGACTTTGTGAGAAAATGAACCAGGTGGTAATGGATCTTCTAAAAACGTTGCCCCTGGAAGAACGCAGTCTGTGGCCTGAGAAGTTGCCCGATCTGGTGGACCTATACAACCACATCCCGGTAGGTTCCACCAACTGTACCCCGGCTTACCTAATGAGGGCAAGACCTGGTAAGTTACCTGTTGACCTGGAAATGGGAGTCCTGACGCCCGAGGACACTTCACCAGAAACGGACTGGGACACAGAGAGGCAGCAGCAGTACCGGAAAGTACAGGAGAGCGTGGAGCGAAGTCTCTGTCAGGCTAGGGAAAGACAAGAGAAGACTTACAACCAGTATGCTCCCGCTGTTCCCCTGGTACCCGGAGAGCAGGTCTTGAAGAGGAAGAGACGGCTCCACAAGTTGGACGACCAGTGGGAGAAGGACCCGTACACCGTACTGCCCTCAAGCCACGAGAACCCGAAGGTCTGTACCATCAGTAAAGACGGAGGGGAAACCACAGCCATTGTATCCCGGGACCACCTGAAGAAGTGCCCCGAACAACTGAGGAACCCTGAGGAGGAACAGGAAGACCATCGACCCGTGGAAGAAAGGGAAGATATGGTTAGTACCGTGCTCGGGGACTTCCCTCGGTCTTGGACTCAAGTCAATGGTGCAGTTGTGGTACCCGTACTCACCTTCCTCCAACCATCATCCCAAGAACCTACGGAGCAACGGGTAGAGCTGGAAGAGCAGCCGGTCCAGGAGGCAGAAGACTCCACCCAAGCGGAACAGGAGAATCCACCCTCTGCTTATAGTGAGCCTGCCGTACCCCTAGTGAGACAAAGAGCCGGTAGACAGCTGCCCAGTTTACCCTTGACAGCTCTTACACCCTGTAGTTCAGGGCCAGACAGTCAGCTCCGTAGGTCCACTAGGGCCACTAGAGGCCAGTTACCCGCACGTTGGAGGATCTAAATGTTTAAGTTGTTTTACAATGTTTACCTGTTTATTGTTGCTTGTGTGTAATTTTGTGTTTCTAGTTGTTTTTAGGAGTCTTCGGTGGATTTACCGGGAATCCTTTGTATATAGTTGGAGCGTAACCCAGGATGGACTAGAGACTGTTAAGGACTCGGGGTAGGACAGACCCCTACCTGGTTACGTCTCCCTGTGTTGGTGAAATGGACACCTTTGCTTTTCTTCAAAGACTGCACCCGGTTGCGGACATCCGTGACCATCTTATTGTGTTTCCTTATTGTATTTTATTGTTCTTTGATATACCTTGTTATATTTTTCTAAAAAGTGTTTAGTCCCGGAGTACTAAATTTCACTAGGGGGGAGTGTGACACCCCAGGGGTCTGGTTGTCACAGTGATAGAGATATTACGTCTGAGAGCAGGTGGGAGGTCCTTTGGTCAGGGATCCTGTGCATGCCACACCTCCTGCCCAGCCTTGGGAGGGGAAGAACTTCCCCTGTATAAACCCGGGGCTGAGGCAGGGTTAGTGAGTCCAGGAAGAGTAGAGACAAGAGCAGCATAGGAAGCAGCAGAGTCACAAGGAGTCAGGGGCTGGCAGCTAAAGAGCTCGCCCTGACTAAGAAGATTCTTTACCGGACCCGGAGTCCGAGGCTGTGGGGACTAACTTCTACCCAGCAGCAGAATCCGTCAGGCAGGGGATTTCAGGTCCCCTGGCCCAGAAGCCCGAAGGCCCGGTCACACGCGTGGGACCAGCACCGCCATCGTGGAGCGGAAGCCATTAGAAGGCCCCGAGTCACCGGCCATACGGGTGAGCACCACACGGTACACTCAGGGACGTGGGCTACTTACATCAGCTTCTAGCAAGGTAGCCAGAAGAGTACAGTCAGCTTGGGAGGCCTACAACTACGCCTGGCCAGGGGAGATCCCATCTGCTCAAGGACTGACCAGGCCCCGTTCGCTAGCAAGTACTCCGGGAGGGTCTATCGTTGTTACCAGTAAAGACCCTGAACGCTACCATACCGTCTCTGAGTGGTTCCTGCTACCCCCATCATCCACGTCGGCTGCCCTGAGGCCATACCCCTCCCGTTGGGGGTTATACTATCACGCTGCACCATCCTTCCACCGGCCTCAGCGGTCTGCCCTGCAGCAGCAGCCCCCTGGCTGCATTCAACGGGTGGCGTAGTCATCAACCATTTTCTACCGCTAACAGACTGCCGTCCAGTTTGACTCCCTGGGCACGGACCGGGTCACCGCCACGAGACTACAACCCTAAACAGATCCGGCTCCGGGTAAGCTCCCGCGTGCGCAACGCAGCGCGACACAGGCCCAGGGGCGCGTCACAAGGAATTGGTGTTGTGCACAACAAGCCATTCATAACTAACAACCGTACTAGATGCAGCAGGACTGTACCGATTTTGGGGCGTTGTCCTGCTGTACTGGAAGGTCAGGGAATGTGCTGAATTCCACTTACTCTCTGCAATATCCTCTCTCCTGCCATCTTTATTGCTCCTCATGTGGGGGGAGTGGAGCGGGGCTTGGGCCTGCAGCTCTACACTGCACATACTTCCATTCAATGAAACAAACATTCATCTCTTTTGTTGAGATCTGGACTCAGGATTAGAGATGAGCGTTGTTCTACTCGAACTGTTCGCCAATCTCAAATTCGAGCTGTTTTGGGCGGTGTTCGAGCCGGTCGGCGAACACGAACAATTTGAGAAAAATTCGGCTGTTCGAGGTTATGTTCGATAACTGTTCGTGCACCAAAATCATAACTGGATTTTTTCTCAGTAATGATGAAAATTAATGTTAATACGCAGTTTGAGTGTACAGCGGGGCGGGGGGAGGGGCAGGGGATGGATCTCTGCAGGAACAATGAAGATCTCCATTTTTTTTTCTCTTTCCCGCATTTGCAGTGGGGAGGTGCAATCTGTCAGCCTATCAGCAGCGCACACACGGAGCGAAGTGCTTTTTTTCACACAAGCAAGGGCATGTGTGATTGGCAGTGTATGTCACATGTCCTTGCCCTATAAGACCAAGCCATTTTCCCCGTCGCCACCATTTTCTCACTGCTGCAGCTGCGTGTTAGACGGCACCGCTGTTGCTGTGTGCGCTATACCTTGTTAATTTCAAGCCAATTTTCACACAAATATACAGATAGCTTGGGAGTAGGGAATAGTTGTGATTGCAGTCCTTTTAAGGACTAGGTTACAGCATTTCCTACGACTTTTATCAGGCAGGTCTGTGCTCTTAAATAGATAGATTGTGGGAGTAAAGACTAATTGTAATTGGAGTCCTTTTCAGGACTAGGTTATGACGCGCCCCCTGGGCCATATTCTTTAGGGGGAATATCCGGAGCCGGATCAGATGGGGGTTGTAGTCTTCCGAGTGGCTGTGACCCGGTCCGTGCCCAGGGTGTCAAACTCAGTTGTATGTGGCAGTCCTACAGATGTTACTAAGTTCTTAATGTCGACTACGCCACCCGTTGTGTTGCGGTCACTGTGGCCGCCGCTGCAGCAGGGTCCGCTGAGGCTGGTGGTGTAGGTGCAGCTTTGGTGATATAACCCCCAACGGGTGGGGTATAGCCTCAGGGGGATCAGGTGCAGAGGATGGGAGTTGTGGTGATGCAGTGTAGACGGCAATCAGAGACAGAGTCGGGTTATGCAGTTTAGGATGTTTACTCACTGCTGATGTTCTGGTCACTCCAGCTTCGAGTGACCTCCCGAGCCGTGCTGCGTCCACCAGGTTCTGGATCCAGCCAACCCCCAAATAAGTCCGGAGCGTGACCCTGAGCTCTCCTTCTGTCCTTTCTCTGGCCGTCCCCACTATTGATCCACCCAGGTCCAGCTCCCTCGGGCCTTCTGTTGGGAGACCCTTGGCCTCGGGTTCCCTGACCCTCCACGTGGTATGCCTTCGGGGTGGATGTGGTGGGTGACCGTGGCAAACGCTGCCCACGGTCTCCGGTCTCTGGCTGGGGTGTGTTTTTGCCCCCACCAGCTTGGGTTCCGGTACCCTGTGCCGACTCTTCACCCGGGGATTTAGTTTGGGGTCTTAGAGTCCTCTTCTTCTGTTTCCCCCTCTGGGTCTCTCTTTCTCCTCTCTCACTCTGGGTCTCTCTTCTCCTCAGCTCGCTGACTTTCTCTCTGCAACTGACCCTGTTCTTAGTTGGTGCCCACCTTATATACACCCTCTATGTGTGAGCTCAGGTGACCAGCACCCAATGAGCTCCTATCTTTACCCAGGCTGCTCCCCCTATCTGCCCCTACACTACTTGGGATGTACCACCCCCCTCCCACTCCAGCCAGGAACAGACTCGGTCGTACCTGCACATTTCTAAGTGGGAGTACCGTCGGTCTGCTCCTCGGAAATGGGATGTGTGTAGTGCATGCAGCCTACCGAGCTCAGTTCCACACTCCTTCCTTACCCGGGAGTGGAATATCACACCTCTGGGTTGAGGTGCAATACCCCTGTAGCAGCCGAATCCTCAGGGTGCTACATTCCCCCCTGGTAAATCACAGCACGTCCTCGGGCTGTAAGACAAAAACATCACAAAACATACAAAATTTTTCATAAACATTTAAAACATATAAAACATATAAAACATTATAAAACATTATATAAATTAGCAGCATTAAACATTCTCGTCGTCTCTTGTTCCTCCTCCGGTCACTGGGCAACTGTTGACCGGGCAAAGTGCGACAGTTCTTTTCCTTAAGGTGGTTTTACAGTAAAACCAGTAGGGGGCGCTTTAGGAAGCGCAACTATTTACAAGGGACAGTGTGGCCGCTCTCAGTCCTCGGCCAGGTATTGGGGAGGAATGACCGCTCTCAGTCCTCGGTCAGTGGGATTAAGGGTAAACGGGTGAACAGTTCACATCAGCTGGTCCCAACGGGGACTATATTTGCAGTAACAGTTTCTTTGTACCCCGGTCGGGTAACTATTTACAGCACCTGCTCCGCTGTACTTAACGACGTCTTCCTCCTGCTCTTTCTTTGGGGATCTTAGCTTCAGACCCGTCCGGGTCCTCTTGCTCTTCCTCCTCACATCGCAGCTCCTCCTCTGTCAGGCGATGCACATGGAGGGCGTAAGGTCCTTTGGCACACTTGTGCCGGGTGAAGGTGACCTCGTCCCCGATGTAAAGGTCACGACCTCTGTGCCCCTCCGGCAGATGGGACTCCACGTCTCTGCGCGTGACAAAGACGTCGCCGGGGGTGTTGTGGTCTCGGATGAAGCCCCACCCGTGCTGCAGGTTAAACTTTATTACAGTCCCGATGGTGCGGGGACTGTGCTCTGCACGGGGGTCCCTCCTGGTCCGGCTCTTCTGCTCTGCGCTCCTTATTTGAGCTTGCTGTTCCCGGACCCGCCTCTCTCTCCGCTCCTTCGCAAACTCCTCGAGCTGTTGGCGGCAGCACTCAGCACGCTCCGCTGCAGCTGCCCGAGTCTCTTGAGTGAACCCCATAAGATCTTCTCCGGTGGGGTCCCACTCAAACTGTGCTTCCGCTAGCGGGGGCGAGATCCTCTTTACGGGCTTTGGAGCCGGGATCAGGGGTTCATCCAGGGGTCTCTCTCTCCGGAGTCGGGGATGGTGGAACTCCGGTGGCCATATAAATGGCTGCCCATCCGGACACGTATGCTGGGCGTACAGGTCCTCTCCCAGATGCGGCACTCTTGGTCTTATGGGCGCGGTGGTGGTGGCGCCCGGGTTGCCCGGGCCTTGCGGCCAGGCCTGGGGTATCTGGAAGGTAAAGGGCACCGTAAGGACGGCGGCGCCCTGGGCTACTTGGCCCTGCGACCAGGCCGGGGGCTCCGCGGAGGTAGGGGGCGCTTTAGGTATTGCGGCGCCCGGGGGGTACTAGGCCTTGCGACCAGGCTGGTGGTACTTCCTGCTTGGTCACGCTCGGGGTCGAAGCGTGTGACGTCACAGGGGTCGCGGCTCCCGTTTGAGGCCTAGTCTGCGGCGGTGACGTTGCAGCGACGGGCACGGCAGGATAGACTTCGGGCTCTGCGACGGGGAGCTGGGGTAGGTACGCGGTTTCCCGGTGTGGGGTATAGACGTCCCCTTTACCTGCCTCCACTCGTTCGGCTCCCCTCTCGGCGCCGTCTCCGGCCTTCAGTCCTCCCGCGCCATCCTCAGAGGCGGTCTGTCTCCTCGTCTTGGGTGGCGTGCTCCGCTGACAGGTCTCGGTCTGCTGGGCCATCTCACGGCTCCACTCCGCCAACGTCTCTCGCTGCACCCGGGCCATCCTCCTTGCGAGGCCCTCCAGAGCGGTCTGTGCACACTCCCGGTCTCGGGGGAGCTGTGCTAGGACCTCCACTAGGCCTAGTGGGGTCGTGGTTTCCAGCAGGCTCCTGACCAACGGGTCGGTGCTGCTCTGCTCTTCTTCCAGCAGGCTCCTGGCCAGCGGGCCGGTGCTGCTCTGCTCTCCCTCCTCGGTTTCTAGCAGGCTCCTGGCCAACGGGCCGGTGCTGCTCTGCTTTCTCGCCATCTCCGGGTAAGCTCCTCCGATATTCTTCTCCAGGCTTCTTGCCTCCGGGTGCGCTCGCTCCAGACTCCTCCAGGCGGCACCCATCTTTGTTCTCTCCTTTCGTTTCCTCCCACTTCGAGGGCGGTCCCGGGGCCACTTGGTGACTGTCAGCTCCAGGGGCAGTTCTTTCACGCTGACAGACACCTCTAGCATCACAGTCTCTGTTGGTGGGGGCGGTTTCCACTTTTGGCGCCATTTTCGGTCCTGGCCCACGATGGGAGGCGGCCTCTTGCCATCCTCTGGCACGCCCATAATGGCGTCCGCTCTTCCAAGGCGGGAAACCTTCGGAAATGGCGGGAATCGCTTCCCAGTGGCGGGAAACTCTGCAGATGGCGGGAAAAAGCTGTTAATGGCGGACAACCGGCGGGAATCGACCTGTGATGGAGTCCGATGGCGGGGACCCTCCGGAACCGGCAGGAGACTTCTTTTTGAGGTAAACTCATTCTTTTCTTCAGGCACGCAGTACCCGGGTGTTGCGGGCACGAAATCCTGCCGACTACGCCAAAGTTGACGCGCCCCCTGGGCCATATTCTTTAGGGGGAATATCCGGAGCCGGATCAGATGGGGGTTGTAGTCTTCCGAGTGGCTGTGACCCGGTCCGTGCCCAGGGTGTCAAACTCAGTTGTATGTGGCAGTCCTACAGATGTTACTAAGTTCTTAATGTCGACTACGCCACCCGTTGTGTTGCGGTCACTGTGGCCGCCGCTGCAGCAGGGTCCGCTGAGGCTGGTGGTGTAGGTGCAGCTTTGGTGATATAACCCCCAACGGGTGGGGTATAGCCTCAGGGGGATCAGGTGCAGAGGATGGGAGTTGTGGTGATGCAGTGTAGACGGCAATCAGAGACAGAGTCGGGTTATGCAGTTTAGGATGTTTACTCACTGCTGATGTTCTGGTCACTCCAGCTTCGAGTGACCTCCCGAGCCGTGCTGCGTCCACCAGGTTCTGGATCCAGCCAACCCCAAAATAAGTCCGGAGCGTGACCCTGAGCTCTCCTTCTGTCCTTTCTCTGGCCGTCCCCACTATTGATCCACCCAGGTCCAGCTCCCTCGGGCCTTCTGTTGGGAGACCCTTGGCCTCGGGTTCCCTGACCCTCCACGTGGTATGCCTTCGGGGTGGATGTGGTGGGTGACCGTGGCAAACGCTGCCCACGGTCTCCGGTCTCTGGCTGGGGTGTGTTTTTGCCCCCACCAGCTTGGGTTCCGGTACCCTGTGCCGACTCTTCACCCGGGGATTTAGTTTGGGGTCTTAGAGTCCTCTTCTTCTGTTTCCCCCTCTGGGTCTCTCTTTCTCCTCTCTCACTCTGGGTCTCTCTTCTCCTCAGCTCGCTGACTTTCTCTCTGCAACTGACCCTGTTCTTAGTTGGTGCCCACCTTATATACACCCTCTATGTGTGAGCTCAGGTGACCAGCACCCAATGAGCTCCTATCTTTACCCAGGCTGCTCCCCCTATCTGCCCCTACACTACTTGGGATGTACCACCCCCCTCCCACTCCAGCCAGGAACAGACTCGGTCGTACCTGCACATTTCTAAGTGGGAGTACCATCGGTCTGCTCCTCGGAAATGGGATGTGTGTAGTGCATGCAGCCTACCGAGCTCAGTTCCACACTCCTTCCTTACCCGGGAGTGGAATATCACACCTCTGGGTTGAGGTGCAATACCCCTGTAGCAGCCGAATCCTCAGGGTGCTACAGTTACATCAGTTCCTATCAGTTTTTGCCAGGCAGGTCTGTGCCAGTGCTGTGCAAGTTTTTTTCACAGCATTTGGCTGAATCTAGCAAAGCTAATCCTTTTTGGCCTATTGCAGAGTGTGTTAGTCAGTGGAGTAGCCTATCTGTGTTGCAAGATATACCACCTGTGTATAGAATACCAATTTTTTTACTGCACCTAGTGAAGTAAAATCTTTTGGGCATAGCATCATTCTATTAGTCCATCTATACTGACCTCCATCAGGTTGCAAACTGAATATAATTTTTTTCTGCATCTAGCTCTGAAAAAATATTTGGGCTTCTAGCAGTGTGTGGGACTTGGTCTATTAGTCCATCTATACTGACCTCCATCAGGTTGCAAATTAAAAATAATTTTTTTCTTCATTTAGCTCTGAAAAAATATTTGGGCTTCTAGCAGTGTGTGGGACTTGTTCTATTAGTCCTTCTATACTGACCTCCAGCAGGTTGCAAATTGAATATAATTTTTTTCTGCATCTAGCTCTGAAAAAATATTTGGGCTTCTAGCGGTGTGTGGGACTTGGTCTATTAGTCCATCTATACTGACCTCCATCAGGTTGCAAATTAAAAATAATTTTTTTCTGCATCTAGCTCTGAAAAAATATTTGGGCTTCTAGCAGTGTGTGGGACTTGGTCTATTAGTCCATCTATACTGACCTCCATCAGGTTGCAAATTAAAAATAATTTTTTTCTTCATTTATCTCTGAAAAAATATTTGGGCTTCTAGCAGCGTGTGGGACTTGTTCTATTAGTCCATCTATACTGACCTCCATCAGGTTGCAAATAAAAAATAATTTTTTTCTGCATCTAGCTCTGAAAAAATATTTGGGCTTCTAGCAGTGTGTGGGACTTGGTCTATTAGTCCATCTATACTGACCTCCATCAGGTTGCAAATTAAAAATAATTTTTTTCTGCATCTAGCTCTGAAAAAATATTTGGGCTTCTAGCAGTGTGTGGGACTTGGTCTATTAGTCCATCTATACTGACCTCCATCAGGTTGCAAATTGAATAAAAAAATTTTCTGCATCTAGCTCTGAAAAAATATTTGGGCTTCTAGCGGTGTGTGGGACTTGGTCTATTAGTCCATCTATACTGACCTCCATCAGGTTGCAAATTAAAAATAATTTTTTTCTGCATCTAGCTCTGAAAAAATATTTGGGCTTCTAGCAGTGTGTGGGACTTGGTCTATTAGTCCATCTATACTGACCTCCATCAGGTTGCAAATTAAAAATAATTTTTTTCTTCATTTAGCTCTGAAAAAATATTTGGGCTTCTAGCAGTGTGTGGGACTTGTTCTATTAGTCCTTCTATACTGACGTCCAGCAGGTTGCAAATTGAATATAATTTTTTTCTGCACCTAGCTCTGAAAAAATATTTGGGCTTCTAGCGGTGTGTGGGACTTGGTCTATTAGTCCATCTATGCTGACCTCCATCAGGTTGCAAATTAAAAATAATTTTTTTCTGCATCTAGCTCTGAAAAAATATTTGGGCTTCTAGCAGTGTGTGGGACTTGGTCTATTAGTCCATCTATACTGACCTCCATCAGGTTGCAAATTAAAAATAATTTTTTTCTGCATCTAGCTCTGAAAAAATATTTGGGCTTCTAGCAGTGTGTGGGACTTGGTCTATTAGTCTATCTATACTGACCTCCATCAGGTTGCAAATTAAAAATAATTTTTTTCTTCATTTAGCTCTGAAAAAATATTTGGGCTTCTAGCAGTGTGTGGGACTTGTTCTATTAGTCCTTCTATACTGACCTCCAGCAGGTTGCAAATTGAATATAAGTTTTTTCTGCATCTAGCTCTGAAAAAATATTTGGGCTTCTAGCGGTGTGTGGGACTTGGTCTATTAGTCCATCTATACTGACCTCCATCAGGTTGCAAATTAAAAATAATTTTTTTCTGCATCTAGCTCTGAAAAAATATTTGGGCTTCTAGCGGTGTGTGGGACTTGGTCTATTAGTCCATCTATACTGACCTCCATCAGGTTGCAAATTGAATAAAAAAAATTTCTGCATCTAGCTCTGAAAAAATATTTGGGCTTCTAGCGGTGTGTGGGACTTGGTCTATTAGTCCATCTATACTGACCTCCATCAGGTTGCAAATTAAAAATAATTTTTTTCTGCATCTAACCCAGCCAATAGTTTTGGCCTAATACCACAGTTTGGCCACTCAGCTCTGCTCGGTTACCATCCATTGTTTTTTTGTGCAAACAACTCCAGAGTTGTCAATTAGTTAACCACCAAAATGAGTGGAAAAAGGCCTGCTGCTGGTGGAAAGGGGAATAGGCGTGTTGGGAAGGGGAAAAAAGGTTGTGTCCGTGGGGTAGGTGCAGAAGAAAGACCATCTTCCAGCCAAACTAAAATGTCTACTTCTTTTAGCGGACAATGTGATAAGATCCCTTTCTTACGGCCACGCCAATCGCTACAAATTCCAGATGAGGCACAAAAACAGCAGGTGCTTCAACGGATATCAAGTGCTCCTTTAAGTGGGCTCTCCTCCACATCAACTTCAACATCACAAATACTCCAGTCCTCAAAGGTGTCACCCAAATCGCACTTGCTTCCTCACAGCTCCCAAATCTCCAGCTGCCCGTCTGAGTATGAGGTAGAACAGATGGTTGAGTCTGCAGAGCTGTTTACTCATACTATAGCCTGGGAATCAGAGGTCGACTCTAGCGCTTCTGTGAATCCAGACGAGGAAATGATCTGCACTGATGCCCAGAATCTTTATGAGTCGGATCCAGGACCAGACGCAGAAGGTTCTGACCATAATGTAGACCCTCATTCCCAAACTGTAACTCCTGTTGGTGGAGACAATGAGGAAGACGATGATAAGACTCAAATACCTGATTGGAGCGACAACTTTAGTTTTTTGTCAGGGCAGGAACAGGTTGGCTCTGAGGACGACGGGTGTGATAACGCACAGGGTGATGATGATGAGGTCGGAGATCCCACTTACTGTCAACCCACAGTCAGCCAAGAGATGAGGTCAGCAGAGGAGGTGGAGGAAGATGCTAGTGACGACGAGGTCAGGTTGCGCCTTCCTGGACAGAGACGTAGTACTGGAAGCACGTCAACAACTGCATCCTCAAACACAACTCTGCCTCTCACCACAAGTCGTGGTGGCTCTTCAGGTCGCATGGGTGCTAAGCCTTGCATAGCCTGGGCATTTTTTCAGATCGATAAAGATGACCCAACTCGTGTTATCTGTAACATTTGTCAGCAAAAGCTAAGTAGAGGCCAAAAAATACATAGTTTGAGTACTTCATGCATGAACCGGCACATGGACATGAAGCATAAGTTGCAGTGGGAAGCTCAGTGTGCTACAATGCGGTCTAGCCGGCCGGGCCAACCACCGTCTGCCATATCTTGTGCATCCGCGGCCTCTTCATCCTCTGTGACTGGGGGGACAGCAGTCACACCTGTTTTGGGGCGCAGACCTGCCACCTCTTTACCCGCAACAGCCAGCGTGATTGGCAGGTCATCATTTTCTTTGGAGGTGGTAACACCAGCTGGTCTTGAGCGCTGTCCGACATCGATAGCACCACCTTTGGATCAAGGCAACCTAACATGTCCGCCTGCATCTTCCTCACAGACCGGCAGTTTGCCGGGGACACCCTTATCAACCCCGTCTAAGCACAATAGCCAGCCCTCGGTCCCTCAGATGTGGACAAGTAAAAGACCATTTCCTCCTAGCCATGAGAAAGCTAAGAGGTTGAATTTCACCATCTGCAAGCTCTTGGCTACAGAAATGCTGCCTTTCCGCCTGGTGGACACAGAGGATTTTCGAGACCTTATGTCCGTCGCAGTGCCCCAGTACCAGATGCCCAGTCGGCACTACTTCTCAAAGAAAGGTGTGCCTGCGCTCCACCAGCATGTCGCACACAACATCACCGCTTCTTTGAGAAACTCTGTGTGTGACAGGGTGCATTTCACCACATACACTTGGACGAGTAGGCATGGACAGGGGCGTTACATGTCGCTGACTGGGCACTGGGTAACTATGGTGACAGCAGGACAAGGGGCTGCTGTCCAAGTCTTGCCGTCCCCAAGAGTTGTGCGTCAATCCTCTTTATGTCATTTTTCCTCCACTGCTTCTGCCTCCTCAACCTCCTCTCGGTCTTCCACCTGCACCCAAAGCCTGTCTGGTCATGCCACAAGCTTTCTAACTGCGCAGAAGGGATCCTGCACACCTCCTTACTATGCTGGCAGTAGGGCTCAACGTCATCAGGCGGTTTTTACATTGAAATGTCTGGGAAATGTGAGTCACACAGCTGAGGAGTTGTGGTCAGCTCTGGAGAACCAATTTCATGAATGGTTGTCTCCACTGGACCTGAAACCAGGGAAGGCCGTGTGCGACAATGCTGCAAACCTGGGTGCGGCCCTTCGCCGGGGCAATGTCACACACGTGCCTTGTATGGCTCACGTGTTGAACCTGGTTGTCCAGCAATTTTTAGCCCACTATCCCAGACTAGATGGCCTTCTGCAGAGGGCACGGTCGCTGTGTGCTCACTTCCGCCGTTCGCATCCCGCAGCTCAGCGACTTACATCTCTACAGAAGTCGTTGGGCCTGCCACTTCACCGGCTAAAATGCGATGTGCCTACCCGGTGGAATTCAACTCTGCACATGTTGCAGCGACTGTGGCAGCACCGACAAGCCCTGGTGCAATACGTTCTGACGTATAGCCTGGGCCAACGAGATTCAGAGGTGGGGCAAATCACGCTGGAGGAGTGGTCTCAGATCAGGGACCTATGCACCCTTCTGCACAGTTTTGAAATGGCGACGAAGATGTTTAGTGCTGACGATGCCATTATCAGCATGACTATTCCGGTGATTTACATGCTGGAGCACATGTTAAACAGAATTCGGAGTCAGGTGGTGGCACAAGAGGAGGTGGAGGAAGTAGAGGAGGAGGAGTTGTATGCGGAAGGGCTAACATCTGCAAGGTCCAGACGGTCGGCAGCACCAAGGCGGCAGGCATGTGAGGGTGGGGGAGATGGTTTTACCAGGGCGCATGGTAGCAGCCAAACTAGTGAGGAAGGTGCAGGAGCCCAGGAAGAAGTGGAGGACGAACTGATGGAAGACTCATCAGATGAGGGAGACCTTGATCACATTTCTGTTGTGCGAGGTTGGGGGGAGAGGACAGAGGAAGGAAGCATGATTGTTACCTCGCCACCAACACAACAGGGACTTGGTGCTCCTGGATGCGCAACACACATGAGTGCCTTCTTGCTGCACTACCTGCAACATGACCCTCGAATTGTGAGAATTAGAAATAATCCTGACTACTGGGTTGCCACACTGTTAGATCCCCGGTACAAAAGTAAATTTGCAGAAATTATTCCTGCCATAGAAAGGGATGCACGCATGCAGGAGTATCAGCAGAGACTGTTGCAGAATCTTACATGTGTTTTTCCACAAAATACCAGTGGTGCACGTAGTGAATCTCACAGTTCCAACTTGCCAACCGTGGGACCGTCAAGTGTTCAGCACTCAAACCGTAACAGAACCACAGTATCTGCTGGTAACATCAATTTTGCGGAATCATTTCACCATTTTTTTAGCCCATCCTTTGCAAGGCCACAGGAGACAAGAAGTCTGACACATAGTCAACGCCTAGAGACGATGGTACAGGAGTATCTCCAAGTAAACATTGAAGCCACGACTGTGTCACTGGACCCTTGCTCTTTTTGGGCTTCCAATCTGGATAAATGGCCGGAGCTAGCCACTTACGCCTTGGAGATCTTGTCATGCCCCGCAGCCAGCGTTCTGTCTGAACGTGTGTTCAGCGCTGCTGGTGGTGTGCTGACAGATAAGCGCACGCGGCTCTCCACTGATAATGTAGACAGACTCACGTTCATAAAGATGAACAAATCATGGATCCGAAACGACTTTTCTACCCCTGTGTCATCCTGGGGAGAGTAAAAGCTTGATGATTGGTTAAAATCACCCTACCAACCGTTTTAAGCTTTCAAATTACTAATCATGTTTATCTGTATCTTGACTGGAAAATAATTTGGGCTTTGTAGCAGTGTGCAGCACTGATCCTATTAGGCCATCTATAATAAGCTTCACCAGATTTAAAATTAAAAATAATTTTTAGCTGCATCTAGCCCGGAAAATAATTTTGGGGCTCCGAGATGCGCAAGACACATAAGTGCCTTCTTGCTGCACTACCTGCAGCATGACCCTCATATTGTCAGAATTCGAAGTAATCATGACTACTGGGTTGCCACACTCTTAGATCCCCCAAACTTTTCGATCAACCTTTTCATTTTAATAAAGACCAAAAAAATGGTCATTTTTGAAATTATAAGCATTAGCAGGTTGTTAGAAACTGAAATCAAACAGTTTTCAACTCAAAACTTTATTCTAGGTGATGTTACATTTTCACATAGGACCCCTTGTTCGAAAGGAGCTTCTGAACTCTCTCGTCCATTGAATTTGTCAGGTTTTGGATGGTTTCTGCTTCAATTGTTTTGCATGAGGACAGAATACCCTCCCAGAGCTGTTGCTTAGATGTGAACTGCCTCCCGCCATCATAGACACTCCTTTTAATGATGCTCCAAAGGTTCTGAATGGGGTAGAGGTCAGGGGAGCATGGGGGTCACACCATAAGTTTGTCCCCTTTTATGCCCATATCAACCAGAGATGCAGATGTTTTATGTGCAGCATGAGATGGTGCATTATCATGCAGAAAAATGATCTTGCTGTGAAATACACGGTTCTTCTTCTTGAACCATGGCAGGAAGTGCTGTTTGAGAAAATCCACATACATTATGGAGTTCATCTTTAGCGCCTTCAGGGATCCTAAAGGGGCCGACAATCTCTCTCCCCATGATTCCAGCCCAAAACATTACTCCACCTCCTCCTTGTTGGCGCTGTAGTCGTGTTTGCGTGGGGTGTCCATCAACCAGCCATCCTCCACTCCATTCATCTGGACCATCGAGCGCTGCACGGCACTCATCCGTGAACAAAACAGTTTTGAAATCAGTCTTCATGTAATGTTTGGCCCACTGGAGCCGTTTCTGCTTGTGTGAAGTGGATAGAGGAGGTCGACAGGATGGCGTATGCACAGCTGCAAACCTCTGAAGGACCCTGCATCTTGTTGTTCGGGGGACGTTGGAGGCACAAGCAGCTTCAAAAACTTGTCTGCTGCTATGACAAGGCTTTTTTGCCGCTGCTCTTTCAACCTGACGTAATTGCCTGTAGGAAAGAGTCCTCAATTTGCCCTTATCAGCACGCACACGTGTGTACTGTGAATCAGCTACATACTTCTTGATTGCCAAGACACTTCATCCTGATCATCGCACAATGTTGATTGTAGTCATGCCTTGACCTAAACACTCCACAATTTGTTGCTTCTCAGCAGCCGACACATCCTTTTTCTTTCCCATTTTGGCAGAAAATGTAGGCTGCTTAATAATGTGAGAGAGCCTTCTTAAGTAGTCTTGCCTTTCATTGGACACACCTGCCAAACTAATTAGCACAGGTGTCTGCAATTGCTTACAGTGATATAAAGAGCCCTGACACACATCACCATCAATGAGTTTAACTGACAAACAAACAAATTCTTCCCTTATCACTCCTAAACACTTTTTGCATAATAATTTGGAACGCGGTGTACATGTGCTTTTCCACAAAACACCAGTGGTTCACGTAGTGAATCTTACAGTTCTAACTTGCCAACCGTGGTCTGTATGGAATTGTTCAATAAAGGGCCCAAAATTAAGATAACATAGATGGGAGAGGTCTCTATGAATAGGAATTCCTAAGTATTTGATACCCTGTGAGGGCCAGGCAAAGGGAAAGTTGGACTGGATGGAATCCTATATGGATTTAGGGAGGGAGACATCGAGGGCCTCAGACTTCGCTGCATTGATTTTAAAATTTTACCATGTAACAAAGTGATCTATTTCAGCCATAACAGCAGGGATGGATATATGTGATTGAGTGATATATACTAGGACATCATCAGCAAATAGAGAGCACTTGTACTCGGTGCCTCCCACCTCAATCCACCTAATATTGGGGTTATGGCGAATTGATGAGAGCAGGTGCTCCGTCACTAGGATGTATAAGAGAGGGGACAGAGGACATCCCTGCCTTGTCCCATTGGTGATTGTGAAAGGTGATGAAAATGTTCTGACGCACCCCCTGGGCCTTGGGACACCCGGAGCCGGACCCTTTTTGGTGGATGCTGGTGGTTGTAGTCTTCGTGGCGGCGATCCGGTTCCGTGGCTCAGGGCGGTCAAACCAGTGGCGGAACTATTTATGTGGTTTTGATGTTTAAATGTCCGACTACGCCACCCGTGGATTGCGGTCAGAGTGAACCGCCGCTACAGGGCAGACCGCTAAGGCTGGTGTTGTGGGTGCAGCAGAGCGTAGCATAACTCCCCACGGGAGGAGTATAGCCTCAGGGCAGTGTATGCGGAGGATGGGGGTGATGGTGCAGGGCAGCAGCAGTAACGACACGGAGTCAGTGATGCAGTTCAGGGCCTTTACTCACAGTTCTTATTATCCAGACCACGTCTGCAGGTAACGGCTGCCCACGTCGTACTGTGCTCACCAGGTGAGGGGCTCAGACAACTCCCAGATAACTTTGGAGCGCTTCACAGGACCCCCTTTGTGTGTCCTTTGTCTGGCCTTTCTTACCAACACTTCTGTCCGGCTGCCTCGGGCCTCCTCTTGGTAAACTTGGCGCCAGTTTCCCTGACCCTATGTGGTGCCTTCCTAGCGGGTGGAGCAAGGGGCTGCGCCACATAAAATGTCAGAGCCTCCGGTTTCTAGCTGAGGGTCGTTTCCTGCCTCCACTAGTTCGGGGACCGGTCTCCCCCTTTGGCCTGACCCCTCCACGCAGGTGGATTCGGGCGTGCGGTGGCGACTCGCCCGTCCGCACCCCTGGGATCCCTTCATTCCTCGTTCCTGGAGCCTTCTCCGCTCCTCTTCCTTCCTTCTCCCTCTTGCAGGCCTGGGCCTCTGTTACTAGGCCCGCCTCCGGAGCAGAGCTCATGCAGAGCCCCTGCTCCCTGCCACTTCTGCTCAGACTTCTCTGCACTGAACTAAGATGGTGCCCACCTTTTATACTCCCTTCTCAATGCACCCAGGAACTGCTTCCTCCCTGCTCCTGCACTGCAGGGTTCCCCTTCCTCAGTGTTCCCTCCCCCCACTCCAGCCAGGGACAGGGACTGTCGTGCCCATCTCAGGGGCATATTGGTCGCCCTACCCCACGGCAATGTGGTGTAATGCATGCAGGTGTCGGGTCCTGATCCACACTCCATCCTTATCTGAGAGTGAGATATCACACCTCTGGGTGAGGTGCAATACGTCTGTAGCAACCGAGCCCTCGGTGCTACAGTTCCATTTATCTTCAGCCTAGGTGACGTATTGTGATACAGGGCCGTGATTTTGGCTATAAAAGGGTCCCCTAGACCCCTACCCCAAGCTTTTTAAGAGAATCATATATGGCGTGCCAGGAGACTCTATGGAATGCTTTCTCAGCATCCAACGAGAGTATCTACTTACAAATTTTTAACTGCATCTAGCCCAGGAAATACTTTGTGCCTAGTAGCAGTGTCTGCTAGTCAGCGGATTATCCCAGCTGTTAAGCAAGCTACACCACCTGTAGTTTGGATACTTAATTTTTTCAAAGGAAATGCTTCGGGACCACGGGATACTTAGTGAAGAGCATCAGGAGGCACCCCAAGGCATAGGGGCTGGGACTGGCACTAGGATGCCTTGCAGTGGACAGCCGAGCTCGATCCTTATAAAAGCTTTTTAACTGCAGCAGCTTTAGTGGACGCTACTGGAGCTGGAATTACGCGGCTGCTGGCATGAGACTTGCCCTCCAATAGATCCTTGTAAATGGATTTAAAGTGTATTCATTCAAATTAGAGGGACAATTTAAATTAAAAAGCTTAGAGCTGCCTCCACCACAGGGGAACTCTCTCGAACCACCAGCGGACAGGCACCAGTATTGGGAGAGGGGGGCTGGCCGTCAGGGTTCACCGCGGCTCTGGCACAAACCCGGCGACACGGAGGTGGCACGGGCAGGAGCGGACTGGCCGTCTCGGCTTCTCACTTTTTGGATTTTAGAAGGGCATGACATGCCTATATCTGTGTCTCCCCCTCCTTTTACTCCTCCACCTCTTTTCTTTTCGCATGACTATATGTACTTGTCACTTTTCCATGTGTTAGTTGTGTCTTCTGAGCAGTTTGTCAGCTTTTGGACACCTTTGAAGGTGTTTTCTATGTGTTTCTATGTGTTTTTGTTTGCCTGCCATTGGTTTTAACGGTGTTCGAAGGTGTTCGACGAACAGTTCGACGAACAGTTCGGCGAACACACGGGTGTTCGACGAACCGAACCGAACTCGAACACTACGGGGGTGGCTCAACACTACTCAGGATTAAAACACCCAACCTGTATCACTGTAGGCAGTAGTGAAACGTGTGACCACAGATATAGGCAAAGAGCTACATTTCTATATACCAGTGCATTTGTATACTTGTATTCCAGAGGAAAAATAAAAGTCTGATTTTATTATTCCTATAAAATTACAAAAAAAATAATGAAAAACAATTACAAAAATTAAATTTTATTACACTTAAAAAAGAAAAAAATATCATAAATCAGTAAGTAACATACATATTTGGTGGTTCTGTAATCATAACAACCTGTACAACACAGTAATCAGATTATTTATGGTGATCTGTAAATGACATACAATGACGTCATTGATTTTTTCTACATTAAAGCCATGAAAATGTAACACTGAGGCTGTTTTCATACATAGTGAAAATTATGCGTTTTTCTGCTGCTTTTTATCTACATGTTTTCTGCATGGGTCTGCCCAACACTGTGCAATAGCAATCTTCAATGATTATTGCATTTTTACTGCTCTTTTATGCCTTTCCCCCTTATTTGATGCATTTTTGGTGCAGATGCAAAGCAGCGTTTTTAATGCTTTTTTAATAGTACAGAAAAGCTTTGAGTCTGCACTTAAAAATGAAATGGTATATTTTTACATGAGCTTTTTCCGGGTTCCACATAGAAGCTTATAGACAAACAATGCACCAAATCCGCAACAGCATGTTTAGATGCACAGTGGGACGGAGTTTTCATGAAATTACATCTACTTTGCTAGGACAGATAGTCCGTGTTCACACATAGTGTAAATGCTGCGTTTTTTTTACACAGAAATTAATTTTGCTACTTTGAACTGTCCAAGCAAAGGGTTTGTGATTTCATGAAAACTGCTACCCACTGTATGTCTAAAGATACCTGCGGAATTTGCTTTTCTCTAGGCTTCTATGAGAAGCCTGAAACAACCACATGTAAAAAAAATGCGGTTGCTTTTACACTGCTTCAAATGTGCCCCAAAAACGCATCAAAAAATGGGAAAAAGCATAAAAAAGCAACAAAAATGCAATAATCAGAGATAGTTATTGTGTAGTTTGGTGCTGACTCCTACAGAAAACATGCAACCACCCCCCCCCCCCCTCCACAGTATTTACAGCACATTTGGCCTTACAAACACAAAAAAGCAAGACCTCATATAGTGAAGTTTGTGTAAAAATGAGAAAGTTATGGCTGATACAACAATGAATGAATGAAAAATAAATTGAGTTATATTTATACAAATTAAAAGTTGGGGGTATTGGATCTTTGCCTGCACCCCTTGCTGTGAACAAGTAATTGAAGCAAGTTATCTGAAGGAAAGCAGACCTGGAGGGTATACACTAAGTAGCAGACTATTGTTGGAAGGGCAAACTTTGACTGTGTACATCTTTATTACTAAAGAGGTTATCAATGCAAGGGAAAGTTACCGGCCCTGAAGGCAGCCGGCACGACTCCATGCCAAGACGCCTCACATGACAATGGTCATGCAATATTTTCCAAGCCAGATCTATAAAATTTGAATTTGAAAGGATCCATTGATATAGCCATGATAAGAGAACATATTCACATCTTGGGATAAAAGTGCAAAAGTTTTGGTAGCTGGCAACCACAGGAATGCAATATCCACAGAATATGGATATATCATATTGTAACGGGTCTGGGAGGTGGAACCTCTGAGCAACTATACAAGGGGGCGGTCCTTGTAAGGAAGCGGGTGGCTCCCAGGGAAGACGGGCAGGTAGTCACGGCAAGTGACAGGGACAGTCTCTGGGTAGAAGGGCAGGTAGTCACGGCAAGTGACAGGGACAGTCTCTGAGTAGAAGGACAGGCAGTCACGGCAAGTGACAGGGACAGTCTCTGGGTAGAAGGGCAGGTAGTCACGGTAAGTGACAGGGACAGTCTCTGGGTAGAAGGACAGCAGGCGGGTGGCAGGTGAGCGGGCGAGAGTCTCTGGACAGGCAGGTGGTCACGGCAAGTGACGGCAGAACCTCCAGGTAGACTAGCAGACAGGTAGCTGGTAGACGCTCCCAGGTGAGCGGGCAAGAGTCTCTGGACGGGCAGGTGGTCACGGCAAGTGACTTCAGAGCCTACAGGTAGGCTAGCAGGCAGGTTGCAGGCGAGCGCTCCCAGGTGAGCGGGCAAGAGTCTCTGGACGGGCAGGTGGTCACTGCAAGTGACGGCAGAGCCTCCAGGTAGACTAGCAGGCAGGTAGCAGGTGAGCGCTCTCAGGTGAGCGGGCAGGCTGGTCCATAGACAGACTGACAGGTGTCGGAAGGCAGACCGTCGGACCGCAGGCTTGCAAGCAGGTAAGCGGATATCAGGCAAGTATCAAGCAGGAATCTGGCAGGTGACTGGCAGGTAACTGGTAGCGGGACCTGAGGACTGAAGCAGAGTGAAGGCTATGCAACAGCATTGCTCGGGCACCTCCATTTTGGAGGAGGTGCCTTATATATGGTGAAGTCCTCCGTCCATTGGCCGGGGACTCCTTAGGACGACGCGCGCGGCCCCTTTAAGAGAGGGGGAGCGCGCGTGCGTGCGCCCTAAGCACCGTGGCCGGGAAGCAGCGCGCGCTGCTAGCAGAGCGGGAGGAAGACGCCGGGCACGGAGCGGAGAGGTGAGGGGAACAGCGTCCCTGCCTAGCAGGAGGCAGGGACGCCGACGCTACACATATTCATGTATTCTATGTATAGAAGTCTTGAAAAGTGTTAGGTAAGATGATGGCAATTTTGTTTTTCTAAGAGGTTTCTGTGGAATAATATGACCAAGAGAAGAGATTACCGATTAACAATGTAAGAACCCAGGAGAAGTAACGATATTCAGATCTGCCCGTATATCCTGTGGTGTTCTACTTCACCAGAAGCTCTCACGGATCCAATGCAAGCATCTTCTTTACCCTGCATTGGAATATCAGCTCAACCAGGCCTCTGACGTTTCTGCAAACCAGTCCATCGCGTTGCATGTTGCCACTGAAAAGCATCCCCAGAGGCAATAACAGACCTTGGGTGACGCAAGTTATAACATTCTGATAGCTCCTGTTAGCAACTACATGCCTTTTTTTTTTAAGTCCCGGGTATCCCCTTTAATGACTACATAAAATATTCCCTCCTCACAGTGATGTGTATATTGTGTAGTATTGTAAAGATCAATAGAGGCTCAGATACAGTGTTACATATTATTCACTGACTTCTTTATTAACTTCATTCAAGGTGGGTAATGTAGAAGTTCCCATTAGAAGTCAGAGCAATAGTCTTAAAAAGTGCCCCGATAAAAATGATGACAAGGGGCCATTGACACACGAAGAGTCAACCATCAGCACTCAGGAGAGGAAAAACCCCCAGTGGAGGAGGAAACCTCTAGGGAACCTTGGCTGATGGACTGCCCTTCCATTAGGCTGTAGATGTTCATTGATGAGAACAGAGACCGAGCCCGGAATCTGTCTCATGGTGCAGCAGGTAACTCACTTGATTCGTGATTACATCTAGCTGCAGAAAGTTGATCAAATGCTTTTTTCCACTGATGAGCACAGAGACCGAGCCCGGAATCAGTCTAATGAGCAGTAGGTATCTCACTTTATATGTGAGTGCATCTAGCTGCAGAAAGTCCAGTAAATGTCGTATCCAGTGAAGAGAACAGAGACCGAGCCCGGAATCTGCCTCGTCGTGCAGAAGGAAACTCACTTATTCTGTGAGTGCATCTAGCTGCAGAAAGTCCAGTAAATGTCATATCCAGTGAAGAGAACAGAGACCAAGCCCGGAATCTGCCTCGTCGAGCAGTAGGAAACTCACTTATTCTGTGAGTGCATGTAGCTGCGGAAAGTCCGGTAAATGTCATATCCAGTGAAGAGAGCAGAGACCGAGCCCGGAATCTGCCTCGTTGTGCAGAAGGAAACTCACTTGTTCTGTGAGTGCATCTAGCTGCGGAAAGTCCAGTAAATGTCGTATCCAGTGAAGAGAACAGAGACCGAGCCCGGAATCTGCCTTGTGAAGCAGTAGGTATCTCACATAATCTGTGAGTGCGTCTAGCTGCGGAAAGTCCATTAAATGTCACCCTCCCGTTCTTCTGTAACACAGAACATTGAAATTAGCACTAATAAAATACAATTGTTTATATGCTTGTTAATAATATTAAAATTATACAGGTTTTCTCATCTCTAAACGGTACAGTTCATTATGAAAATAGAGGGACCCAACCCTTATAATTAAATTTATATAGGATTTATTCACGGACATGCTCCTTTTAGAAAAAAAATGATTAGGCCTTTTTTTCTTTTACATAGATGTTATAGTAACTGTTACAAAATCCTGAGAACTTACCGTCAGAGGATATGATCACATCCACATATAGATCCATATTCATTATGACATAGTGGGGGCCACTAGAGATGTTGGTGTCTGTGTGGACATCGCTCTCTTCAGCCATGGGTCCATGAGGAGCTTCATCATTTATAATGGTTGTTTCATCCTCATGTTCTCCTGTAACACAGAACAGTGAAATCAGCATTTTAAAAGGTAAAGCATCTATTTGTTTCTTCTAGATTGTTTCCTCTATGTCTACAGTACATTAACTTGCAAGATCTATTAACCCCTTCATGTGATGGTAATTTTTAATTTTTTTGTTTTCGTTTTTTTCCTCTCCTTTTCCAAGAGCCTTAACTTTTATACTTTTCCATCAATATAATCATATTTTACTTTTCAATGTCACCATTCATTCTACCACATATTGTAGATGAGAAAAAAATTCCAACTGCATTGAAATTGCAAAAAAAAAAGTGCAATTCCATAATTGTTTTTTGTTTTTTCGTTTACTATGTTCACTTTATTGTAAAGTTGACCTGGCAATATGATTATCCAGGTCAGTACAATTATGCAGATACCAAACATGTCTAGTTCTTTTTTTATTTAAGTGGTGAAAATTTTTTAGGAAATTTGTAAAAAAAAAAAAATAAATAAATCTGTTTTTGTTGCTATTTTCCAATACCAGTACCATATTTGTTTTTTGGGATATGAGGCTGTGTGATGGCTTAATTTTTGCTCCCGAAGCTGATTTTTTTTCCCGATACAATGCTTTGATCGCCTCTTATTGTATTTTATTGGAAATTTTGTGGCGGCCAAAAAATTGCTTTAACTGCAATTCAATAATAAATTGCTTTTAATGGTAGATTTTAATTTATGCATGTTATGTAAATTAGAAGAACAGAAGATATTTATGGTAGTAAGTATTCTACTTATCCACATAAAGAAAAATATGAACTTACTGTCAGAAAAGATGACCACATCGTCATCTGGGTCCATATTGATGACTATGTAACCGGGTCCAGACGTAGAGATGTTGGTGTTTTCCAGGACATCTCTGTTTTCGGCCATGGGTCCACGAGGAACATCGTCATTTACAGTATTTATTTCATCATCGTCTTCTCCTGTAACATTGAACATTGAAATTAGCATTAATACAATTAAAGTTTCTATATATTTGGTAAAGAATATTAATATCATACAAGTTTTATATCCTTTAAATTTTATAATAAAGTAATGAAAATAGAAAGATAAACTTTGTACTTTTAGAGCTTTTTTTTATTATAAAGAAGTTTTTCTATTAAACACTTGTTAAGAAAGCCCAAGAACTTACTGTCAGAGGAGACGATCACATCCTCATATGGGTCCATATTGAGTCTGACATAGTGGGGGCCACTAGAGATGTTGGTGTCTGTGTGGACATCGCTCTCTTCAGCCATGGGTCCATGAGGAGCTTCATCATTTATAATGGTTGTTTCAGCCTCATGTTCTCCTGTAAAACAGAACAGTGAAATTAGTATTTCAAAAGGAAAAATTCTATGTTTCTTCTAGATTGTTTCCTCTATGTCTACTGCACATTCACTTGTAAAATCTATTAACCCCTTCAAGACATGGTGATTTTCCATTTTTTTGTTCTTATTAGAGCGCACAGTGTCAGCCCAGCCGCCGGCTTCCTGCAGTTGCTCGGCAGTCACATGTGCCCGCTATTAAAGGGCATGAATATTCACTAATCCCCACTCCCATGGACGTGAGGAGTAGTGAATATTCATGCTCTTTAATAGTGGGCAGGAGCCGCCGTTGGGCTGACACTGTGCGCGCTATTAAGGAGAGTGAATAGTCACTGCTCCCCACGTCCATAGTCCCGGCGTGGGGAGCAGTGACTATTCCGGCAGCTCACCTCAGTCTCAGAGAGAACATGGCAGTGATGTCATGCGCGGCTCACATGCTGAGATCAGCTGCTGGCAGAAGAACAGGACGCAACCCTGGAGCAGAGGGAAGGAAGATGAGTAGAATCCTTTAATTTTTTTTGTGCATGCAGATGGGGATGCCATGCATACCAGCATGGGGGTGCCATGCATACCAGGATTGGGGTGCCTTGCATACCAGGATGGGGGTGCCTTGCATACCAGGCTGTGGGTGCCATGCATACCAGGCTGAGGGTGCCATTTATACCAGCCTGAGAGTGACATTTATACCAGGATGGGGGTGCCATGCATAAAAGGGTGGAAGTGTCATAAATTCCAGGATTGGGGTTTCATAAATACCAGGATAGGGATGGGGGTGCCATGCATACCAGGATGAGGGGGCTATGCATACCAGGATGGGGATGGGGGTGCCATGCATACCAGGATGAGGGGGCTATGCATACCAGGATGGGGAAGGGGGTTGCCATGCATACCAGGATGGTGGTGCCATGCATTACCAAGATGGGGGTGCCATGCATACCAGGATTCGGTGCTATGTATACCAGGATGGGGCTGCCATATATACCAGGATGGGGATACCATACATACCAGTATGGGGATGAGGGTGCAATGCATACCAGGATGAGGGACAATGTATACCAGGATGGGAATGGGGGCCATGTATAACAGGAAGGGAGGGCCATATATACTAGGATGGGGGCATATACTGTATATACAAGGATGGGGGATATTACTACAGAATTGGGGGGCATAACTCCTATAACAGTGTCAGCAGCAGACCCCTTCACCCATAACAGTGCATCATGACCACATGTTTTTTCTATTTTCCTCCTCTAAAACCTAGATGTGTATATGGTCCAGTGCGTCTTATAGTCCGAAAAATACGGTATTTTTGAAAAAAAGTATTAGGCTTTTTTTTTTAATAAATACTATAGTAAATGTTAAAAAAGCCCAAGAACTTACTGTCAGAGGAGATGATCACATCCTCATATGGGTCCATATTGATTATGACATAATGAGTACCAGGCGAAGAGATGTTGGTGTCTTTGTGGACATCGCTCTCTTCAGCCATGGGTCCATGAGGAGCTTCATCATTTATAATGGTTGTTTCATCCTCATGTTCTCCTGTAACACAGAACAGTGAAATCAGCATTTCAGAAGGAAAAACTTCTATATGTTTCTTCTAGATTGTTTCCTCTATGGCACATCCACTTGTAAGATCTATTAACCCCTTCATGACATGGTGATTTTCCATTTTTTTGTTTTCGTTATTTCCTCTGCTTCTTCCAAGAGCCATAACTTTTTGATCTTTTTCATCAATATAGTTGAATGAGGACTTATTTTTTGCGGGAAGAGTTGTACTTTTTAAATGTCGCCATTCATTCTACCACATTTTGTACTGGAAAATGAGAAAAAAAACTCCAAGTGCAAAAAAAAACAGCATTTCCTTCATTTTATTTTATTTTCCATGTTCACTTAATGGAAAAAATGACCTGACAAAATGATTCTCCAGGTCAGTACAATTATGCAGATGTCAAACATGTATAATTCTTTTATTTTATCTAAGTGGCAAAAAAAAAATTCTGAAATTTGTAAAATTTTTCCATTTTGGGAAAGATATCATGTCTTGATTGCCTCTTATTGCATTTTATTGCAATGTTGTAAAAAACAAAAACCCATAATTTTGACATTTTGATTTTTTTCTCATTATGCAGTAAACGATTCAGATTAATTTACTTTGTATTTTGATAGATTGGACTTTTACGATCGCAGCGATACCAAATATGTGTATTGTTTTTATTCTTTTATTTTTAATACGGCAATAGGGGGGTGACTCGAAATTTTGTGAGTTTTTCCCCATAGTTTTTAACACTTTTTTTCTACTTTTTACTGTATTTGTCAGTCCTCTTAGGAGACTTGAAGCTGTGATCATCCGATTGCTTGTGCTATGTTTAGCAGTGCTCCAGCACTGCTATGTATAGTGAAAATCAGGATCTTTTATGAACGCCAGCCATGGGCTAGCTTTCACAGGGGGATCATAATAACAGGCACAGGAATCATCAGCAGACCCCCGGCTGTCATGACAACCCACACGATCACATCACGAGCGCGCCTCTGGGTGCAAAGAATGTCTGGATCCTCCAGAGACTGACTTTGGAATTTAACAGGTTAACAGCTGTGGGCGGAAATTAAATCAGCCATCATGTGTGGGAAATCATGTGCTAGCCAGCATCAAAAGCAGAGACATGACATATGACTTAAATGTACGTCATATGTCATGAAGGGATTAAGGCTACGGCCCCACTATCAGTATTCGGTCAGTATTCGCTCAGTATTTCTTCTCAGGAGTGGGAGCCAAAACCAGGAGTGGGTGATAAATGCAGAATTGGTGACTTGTGTCTATTATACCTTTTCTCTGATTGTTCCTCACATGGTTTTGGCTCCCACTCCTGAGAAAAAATACTTACCAAATACTGACCAAATACTGATAGTAGGGCCATGGCCGAACCGATTAATTTTATTTTTAGTTTACAAATTTGTTTTTTCTTTTAAATACATTTCATATATTGAAAGAGACGAGTCAGATTGTCACTATAGTAATTATTCAGCTTTACAATGTGGACTGCATCCATGTAATATAAAAGCCACCAAGAAGTATTTGTATGTACACAGATATTAATGTCAGATTGGTGACGGCCGTACTTACCATTAGGATTAGCCCTACTCTTTATATCTTCATCCATGGAATCTGGTCTTGTAACATCTCTCCAGAAATTATTCTTTTTCAGATGTCTATAAAATGATAAAAACAGAAGTCGCATTATAAACTAAACCATATCTATATTCTGCACAATGTTCTAAAATCATATATTTTTCTTCATCTATTTTATCTATCCCTATCTGCAGTAATTTGTGGAGCAATTCTTTTAATATTGTACAGAAAAGTCCATTGTGCTCCCAGCAGGTCAGACCCAGTTTATGAGCCACTAAACATCTACACTAGATTATATCATTTACTGCATCGTGTGATGACCTGAAGATGTGATATTTCTTATACAGACTCCCGGGTAGCCCATAAATCATTATAAGACTTACCCATATATGATGGAACAGATGACACCATAGAAAAATCCAGAGAAGAAGATGATGGCAGCAGGCATAGGAAACCTACTAAAGTAATCTAGTGGAAGAAAAGATCAAGAACATGTAAGATATTTAAAGCTACTAATATATACATTATATTTTGCACTTCATTTATGTAACCAGACCTAGGACCATTCCTATGAGTAAAGGGACTAATATACAATACATGGCTGTCGGCCGATGGTTCAGCTGATGGTCCAGCTGGCAGATATTTCTCCTGACTCCTCCATACACAAGAGCACTAACACTGCCGATCACACCTGTGTTCTCAGTAAGAAAGCCGCTGGTAGATTCCTCTGGCGGTGTCTTATTTAGATGAGAAAAGGATCAACAGATGGGAATTGGACATTGGACTGTCGGCAGAGCTGCTGATATCGGCGACTTCGATTGTTGTTAGTCTCATGTGTATGGGGGCCTGAACTTTAGGACTAAACAGATAAGGATAATGGTAAATCCCAACAAGGTAGAGAAATTCCACAATTATCATAAATTTGTAATTATTTCCCCCAAAAGTATTGATGAAGTCACACACATGAAGATCAGAGACACGTGACTTGTTTTTCGCTCAGAGTGGATTCCCATTCAAGTTTACAATGTGTTTGAGAGCCTGGAATAGGGAATACACGATGGGAGAAGACTCCAAACATTACAAGTAGCACATGAAGAATCCTCCATGATATGTATCATCTGACTAATTAACAATAACCCCATATTGGCTGAATATCTGGTACAGCACTTACCTGCAGGGATCCAGGCCCTGAAATCATGGTGGCGCGTGTTGATAGGAGCGCCCTCCGCAGATGCTATTAGCACACTCACAAATAGAAGAAATCTAAACAGCATTTTAGCCTGGAGGAATATCGCGTCTTGTGTAATCCACAGTCAGCCTCTCCAGACAAAGCCTTTTCCTGTAGCGTCACTCACTATAACCCCACAGCCAGTGACATCACAATGGTGACCTCATTGTGACATCACGGGGAGCGGAACACGAGTGATGTCACAATGGACCAGATACCTGTAACCTCTAAAGAGGAAGCAGCTTCATCCATCTTTATGTGTTTCCTAATATTACTAGTCTAGTCTATGGATCACTGATCAGAATATAACATTACACAGGATTCCTGCAGGAATATGACCAACATCAGCGGACATGCAGTAAATGCATTAGACAGGGGATTATTTATTTATTTATTTTACTCACTTATATAGTGCCATTAATTCCACAGTGCTTTACAAACATTATGGGCACTGTCCCCATTGGGGCTCACAATCTACATTCCCTATCAGTATGTCTTTGGAGTGTGGGAGGAAACCAGAGAACCCGAAGGAAACCCACGCAAACACGTGGAGAACTTACAAACTCCTTGCAGATGTTGTCCTTGATAGGATTTGAAACCAGGACCCCATCGCTGCAAGGCTGCAGTGCTAACCACTGAGCCACTGTGCCGCCCTATTACTGGAGAATTGAAGGATGAGAGGATTTTCTGATAGGTCCTGATTACACAAATAATATGCCCCTCTTATTTGTAGATCCATTGCGCTGACTTTCCCTTTAAGTCCGTTGCCACATGTAAAGCACCACTCCAGCGTTTTTGTCTTTTTTGTTGCAACGCTGGAGTGGTGCTTCTAATCTAAGGTCCCTCACCCTAGTCTTATACCTATCTACCACCGTCTTCACCTTCTATCAGCGCCGCGTCAGTCTTCAGTATGTTGTGACCTGCTGGATTATTCCAGTGTTTGCTGGAAGACGGCGGTGGGTAAGTATAATACTCAGGTCAGGGACCTTACATTAATAGCACCACTCCAGCACTGAAACCCTCCACCTCCACTGGAGTGGAGCTTCAAGCGGTCTCACTCGGTTTCACATGTAAGCTCACTGGGGTAATCCAGATAAATCCTGCACTGTCCAGATGTCCCAATATAATGACCTCACACAGCCGTTAGTCTCTATTAATCCTGTATTCAGGGTGGACCTTTTCTTAGGTCTCACCCTCCCTGATGCGGATAAATAAATAAAGAAAAAATATCTAAAAGCATCATAGTCTGTGAAAAAATATTTAAAAAATCAAATAGTTTTTTGTCTGGTGGACAAGCGTGGTGAATCATGAGTGTGATAAAAGAAAAAAGACTGATAACAGCAGACAAAAGCTCAAGGAGATTAAAAGTTATATGTTAAAATTGGTGATAACAGGAGACAATAGCTCATGATAATTATTTGCATATGGAAAAATGCTGAAGACAGAGTACCATCGCTAACGATAATTGAGAACTAACATGGAAAAAAGCTGATAAAAGAGAATAATAGCTCTTGCCAATGGTGGAATGATGGAAAAGTGCTGATAACAGTGGACAATAGCACCTGTTGATTAATGGGTTATAATGGAAAAATGCATATAACACCTTTACTCATGATAATTGCATGTTAACATAAAAATTGGCTGGTAACAGGAGATCATAGCTCTTGTAAAAAACATAAGGAGCCAGAGCCGGCATTGGGGGGGGAGGGGGGGAACTGAGCAATTGCTGCCAGGGGCCCCAGCCAGTGGCGTACCGCTAATAGCGGCCGAACACGCGTCCACTATGGGGTCTGTGAGTCTGGGGGGCCCAGTGCCAGCAGCGGCATCAGCCCTACGCCTGACTTTCAACTGTATCCGCATCCTGGATGCAGATACAGCTGAAAGCATTGATGGAGGCGGGAGCTGACAGCTGACGGTCCCTCCTCTGTCATTCTCACTGTGCATCTGACGGCTCAATGCAGCAGGTGTGATGATGTCATTACAACATGACCGCTATGCTGAGCAGTGCAGACCACACTCTGCAGACTGGAGCAGTGGAGGAACAGGGAGAGGTGAGTATTTTATTTTGTTTTTTAATCAATGAGTACTTTGTGGGGACATAATATTATGTGGAGGACTATTTCTGGGGGCATCATACTATGTGAAGTTCTGTGAGAGGCCATTTTATTATGTAAAGGGTTGTGCGGGGTTCAATATACTGTGTAGAGGGGTTCTGTGGGGGGCCATTATACTGTCAAGAGGGCTATGGGGGGGCATTATACTGTTTGAAGTGCCAGACGTATTATTACATTATAGTGTGTAGGAACACTAAGTGGCTTCAATAGGGGCAAAATTACTTTGTAAGAGCTGCAAAGTTGTAGTATATGCTCTTCTTTGTCCCCGCCGAATGTTTTTTTTTTGGGGGGGCTCAATTAGGACTTTTGGGGCCTAATTAGGACTTTTGCTATTGGGCCCTATAATTTCTATGCACTCCCCTGACCCCGTCATCTACAATAGAAATTACATTGATAATAACTCTGCTATTTTATATGTCATTTCCGATGTTGAGACTGTTTCAGGAACTTTGGTGACATCACAGTCACGTGAGCTTGATGTAACCACAGGTTCTGTACTCTGTGCAGGAGTTAGAAAAACTGAAGAAGAGAAGACTAGTAAGTATTCTATAGTATGTGTATATACATATATGTATGGGCTCTTTGTGGGCGTGTGTCTGTATGTATGTGCCTGTGAATGCATGTCTCTGTATGTATGTTTCTCGCCCAGGGGAAGGGGGAATAACTCGGTACCTGGGCCTTTAGCCTGGCCTTTAGGGATGTCGCGGTGGTCGGCTCCCGGGCCCGTACCCTGGGGTCACTCCTTTAAAAAGCGTTGATAATTTGTGAAGTTTATAAAAGTTCGTGACGCCACCTGTGGCTTCTGGTGAGGATCACCAGCGCTACGCAGTCCACTGAGGCCGATGATAAGGCAGCTTGATGGTATAGCTCCCCACAGGTGGAGCTAGGCCTCAGGGCAGTGTATGACGGGGGAAAGCAGGACAGAGAGACCCAGGCGGATCAGAGCAAGAACAGGGACAGACACGATAGTCAATTCAGTACCTTTTACTGATGGAAATTCAGGCACATCCCGGAGCACAGTAGGGTGAAGGGTGCATGTCAGGATCCTCCCCAATGAGCGGGTTTTGGGCCTCCTGTTTCTTGCTTCTGCGTAGTAAGTTTCTGACCTGCCTGGAGCTAGGCCTAACTTTGTCTCTGTCCTGCGCTGGCTGACCTTGTGGTAGGGCCTTCTCTTGGAGTACACGCTCCCGACTTAGGAGACCTATGTGTCTCCTGGCTCTGGTACGAATCAGCACTTTAGCGATCCTGGGACTTGCAGTTCTCCAGGGATTCCGATTATATCTTACTGGGTCGTGGAGATCCCGGTGAACTTCGGACCCGGTGTACGGTAACTGCTTCTCCGCGGTGAGCTAGTTAAGCTCCTCTGCCCCCTATGAACTAACTCTCCACTCTACTCGGGCCCTAAATAGGCTACTCACACTAACGGCAGCTTGCCATGCTTCACCGATCTTATGGCGCCGGCACACCTAAAGCTCATTGTTCTGAGCTACGACTCAACCGGGCTCAACTCTGTATTCAGGCTTGCACTAACTGAACTCTCCAGAGGAATTGCTGAGTCACTGAGCTCCACTGCAGACTGACCTGTTTCTGTGTCTCACTCTGCAGGAACTGAACTGCCTGGCTCCACCTTCCCTATTTATCTATCCCTAACGGGCTCCATCTGGTGGTCTGAGGTGGAAGGTGGAGATGTGTGAATGGTTATGGGGGCCTCTTGTGGAGGAATCCGTCAATACACCCTTCTAGGACTTGTGATACCAAGCGCAGCTGGGCGTCACATTCCCCCCTAGTTAAGCTCAGCACTCCCGGGCTGAAGTACATTTTATCAAACAATAACAATAGGAAACATAAGCAATACAAGAACAATCTTCCCTTTATGAGAGGCACGAATCTTAAACGTTACATAACATTAACAAATGCTAAGCGTCCTCAGAATTCAAGTCTCCTATGGTGAGGTTCCCATACAGGATGTCCATCTCACAAGGTAGAGTACTTGGTGCTTTTTGAGGGACCCGTCCTAAACCCTCTACGTAGGCCCTGGGGTGGCTGCAGGGCATGAAGATCCCGAGTTGGACCTCCAAAAGAGCCACTCCAGACAGGTTTTTCTTCTGAGGTCACCTGAAAGGGCACTCCAGGGAGCACAATTATATACAATAAGAGTTTTTGGCCTGCACACAGTTCTCAGCCACGAAGTTCATTATGTAGGCAATAAAGAATTAATAGGAATAAGAACAAATTGATAAGCATGCACGAAAATACACAATGATTTAGTACATTACAAATTAATACACAGTGTAATACAATTTGATACCCCAGGGGTAACTATCTACACTCTCAGAAATTTTTCTATTTACTGAGTGTACCTAACAGGAGGTTTACCTCTTGTGCTATTTACTGATCTGCGTAATGCAATGGTTGATGGGGTGTCAGTGTCTGTATCCTCAGTTATTCTACCAGTTCTACGTGTAACCATGTTGTAAAACTGCCTTAACCTCTCTCTTGGACTGGCAAGTTCACCATTGGCTGGGCCCTCTTGCTCTGCTCCTACCGGGGATCCTTCATCCGGGGATACTTCTTGAGCTGGCTCTTCTGCAGCACTTACAGGTTCAACTTGCTGTGGAGGGTTTTCTGACTGTTCATAGAATTGGAGTACTGGAATGAATACTGCTCCTCCTATCTGAGGCCAATCAGCTGGGAAGTCTCCGAGGTCAGTGTGTATCACCGCTTCTTCAGGTTCTTCCGGGATTGTGAAAGGCACTTCTTCCCGAGGTTTCAGTAAATCTGGACACAACTTTAAGTGGTCCCTGGACACTGTAGCAGATGTTTTTCCTCCATCTCGACTAATTATACAGGTCTTTTTGTTGTCAAACCTTGACGGTAACACAGTGTAGGGGTCTTTTTCCCACTGGTCATCAAGTTTGTGGTTACGTCTTTTCCTTTTTAGTACTGTTTCACCAGGTGTAAAAGGTTCTGCGGGTGCGTTTTTGTTGTAGTGCGCTTCCTGCTTTTCTCTCACCCGAGTAAGACTGTCCTTGACACAAGCTTGTACCCTTCTGTACTGCTCTTGTCTGGTCTTGTCCCAGTCTCCAGTGGTCATATGAGCTTCAGGTTCAACAACACCAAGCTCCAAATCCATGGGCAGCTTTCCTGGCCTTGCCCGCATGAGATATGCCGGAGTGCAATTGGTGGAACTCACTGGTATATGATTATACAGATCCACTAGGTCATGTAGTAGGTCTGGCCACTGATTTCTCTCCTCAAGTGGTATGGTCTTTAGCAGGTCGATGATGATGTTGTTCATCTTTTCGCAGAGACCGTTGATTTGTGGGTGGTACGGTGTAGTTCTTATCTTTTTACACCCGTAGAGATGGCAGAACTCCTTGAACAACTCAGCCTCAAAGGTCGGGCCTTGGTCCGTCAGCACCTGCTCAGGGTATCCATGGGGTCTGCAGAAATACGCCTGGAACGTCTTTGCTGCTGTCTCTGCCGTCAGGTCTTTGACAGGGGCGACCACCAGGAAACGTGAGTAGTGATCCACCATGGTCAGAGCATAGGAGTACCCTGACCTACTGGGGGAGAGCTTGACATGGTCCAGGGCTATGATCTCCAGGGGCCAAGTCGTCTTCATAGGTTGCAGGGGTGCCTTCTGGCTGCTGAAGTCTTTCCTTCTTAGGCCGCAGGGTCCACAGTCCCGGCACCACCTCTCAATGGAGCTGCGCATTCCTACCCAGTAGAATCGACACTTCAGCAGGGTCTCTAGCTTTTTCCAGCCAAAGTGCCCCGCCTGATCATGGTAAGCCTCTAATACCATCTGGATGTCTGTATTCGGGACCACTATCTGCCATACCATCTCATGAGTTTTTGGATTAACGTACCTCCGGCACAGCTTCTCATGATAGATAAACAGCCGGCTTCTCTCGTTCCACAGCTGCTTTGCTTGCAGAGACGCATCTTTCTCCAGGGAGGAACCTTCTTGGGTTATCAGCTGTTTGATGCAGCTGACAATCGGGTCGCTGTCCTGGGTCTCTTTCCAGCTATGGTGAGGCAGGGGATTTAACGTCTTCCCACGCTGCTTCCTGGAGGCTCGTTGCTCATGGATCATCCCACTCCGATGAAAGGCAGGTAGCTCAATCTCTTCCAAGTCATCCACTTCCTCTTCCGTGTCTGACTGGTGAGGCATCCTAGATGAGGCATCGGCGTTGGCGTTCTTGCGGCCCGCCCAGTATTTGATTGTAAATTGGTAATTTGACAGCCTAGCCATCCATCATTGTTCCAGTGCCCCCAACTGAGCTGTTTCAAGGTGGGTCAAAGGGTTGTTATCAGTAAAGGCAGTGAATTTGCTGGAGGCCAGATAGTGCTTGAACCTTTCAGTGATGGCCCAGACCAAGGCCAGGAACTCCAACTTGAAGCTGCTATAGTTCTCTGGGTTTCTCTCAGTCGGGCGGAGCTTCCTGCTTGCGTATGCGATCACTTTCTCTTGCCCATTCTGCTTCTGACTTAAGACAGCACCCAGACCTTCGTTGCTGGCATCTGTATACAGCAGGAACGGCTGGCTGTAGTCAGGGTAGGCTAGGATCTCATCACCTGTCAGGATCTCTTTCATCTCCTGAAACGACTCGGCTTGCTCCTTACCCCAGTGGAATGGGGGGGTTTTGCCTTTGGGGGAGTGCCCTACCAGGAGGTCTTGCAGAGGAGCTGCTTTCTTAGTGTAGTCCTTTACGAACCTCCGGTAGTATCCTACTAGTCCCAAGAAGTGACGCACCTCCTTGAGTTTCTTCGGCTCCGGCCACTTCTGGATGGCTGTGACTTTCTCCGGGTCTGGTGCTACCCCTTCCGGACTGACAATGTGCCCCAGGTACTGTACCTTTATCTTGAGCAGGTGGCGCTTTGAGGGCTTCAACTTCATCCCGTACCGGGACAGTGACTGAAATACCTCTGCCATGTGTTTCAAGTGGTCCTCGTACGTTCTGGAGTACACAATTACATCATCCAGGTAAAGTAGCACAGTCTCGAAGCTGCGGTGTCCCAGGCAGCACTCCATCAATCTCTGGAACATTCCGGGGGCGTTGCAGAGTCCAAACGGCATACTGTTGAACTCGCAGAGTCCCCATTGGGGTGGTGAAGGCCGTCTTCTCCCGATCCTCCTCAGCCACAGCTAATTGCCAGTACCCACTAGTGAGGTCAAGGGTGGAAAAGTAATTTGCAGACTTTAAGGCAGCTAGGGACTCCTCTATGCGTGGTAAAGGGTATGCATCTTTATGTGTAATGCGATTTACTTGACGGTAATCCACACACATTCTCATGCTCCCGTCCTTTTTCCTCACTAGCACTAGGGGAGCTGCCCAGGGACTACAACTATCCCTTATCACTCCCGCCTTCCTCATGTCATGCAGCATTTCTTTTGCCTTCTGGTAGTGAGCTGGGGGTATAGGCCTATAATGTTCTTTGATTGGGGAATGGTTGCCTGTGGGGATATGATGTTGAACCCCCTTAACCCTCCCGAAGTCTAGTGGATGTTTACTGAACACCTGCGAGTATTCTTGAACCACCCGGTGTACACCCTGTTTTTGATGGGCAGGAGTGGTGTCTGTCCCAATATGGAGCTGTTGACACCAATCCTCCACCTGGGTTGCAGGGTCATTATCCTCCACTTCTTCTGGTGAAGTTAAGGACTCCGCCTCGTGAATGCAGTTGTTGTTGACAGCATGTAATTTGGCAACAGTGGCATAACGTGGCAGTTTGACCTCATCTTCCCCTAAGTTGAGAAGACGGACGGGCACCCTCCCATTACGTACATCTACCACTCCCCTGGCGGTTAAGAGCGTGGGTCTATGCTCAGAGCAGAGGGGTTTTACTACTGCCTGGTAGCTCTGTCCTCTAAGACCTATAGCAGCTCTACACCAGATGAGCATTTCACTCATTGGAGGGATAACAATGGGTATGGGGTCTGTTACCCGCACGTTACCGATTTCACCTTCTGTTAACCTCACTTGCTGTTGATACATCAGGACTCGGATCTCCCTTTGTAGTGCCCTCCTCTGTCTCGGTCTGGCAGTGTCGGCGATCTGTTGGATCAAGAACACAACCTCTCCCAAACAGTTACCAACAATGTTAGTGCCAAGTACCATATACGGGTTGCTGTCATCAGGGTTAGTTTCCACTACAATTAGTCCCTGGTCCTTCAGCTCCACTCTCACCAACTTTACAGTCACGTTCTTAACCCCGAGTAGGTTAAGGGGAGTCCATTTGAAGCATATACAGAAAGATTTGGAGCTGGCGGACTTAGGTCGTCCATAGACCAAAACCTCTTGTAGAGGACTTCAGGCATGATGGTTACCTGAGATCCTGTGTCCAGCAGGGCATGCGTCGGGATCCCGTCCAACACAATGGACAGGAAAGGTCTTCCTCCGACGAACCTGTTGTACCAGTCTGATGGGCCTGGTGAGTTTACTCCTGGGTGTCGGCCCTCAGACCCAGGGTTTTCTCGTTTAAAGGACAATTCTGGGCGATGTGTCCGGTCTTACGGCAGCGGTAGCAGGCAGGGTCCTTCTGTGGACGGCGCTTGTCACTGGTCCTCGGCGAGGGCGGTGTTGGCCTCCTCCTCCTTCGCATCCAGGGGACATCCTCAGGGCTATCGGCTATCAGGATCTTCCCTCCTCCCTCAGGCTCCGTCCGCAGCTGCAGAGCACTCAGCACGGTGGTCAGGGTTTTGCTCAACTGACGCACCTCAGAGCGCAAACTGTCCAGTTCTTTAGGGGACGTTGCTGGAACCTTAGCTTCAGCAGCCACTGGGGAAAAGGTGGGTGTAGCAGGCACTGGAGTAGCCCCACCCTGGTAACGTTGGATGGCATTTGTTTCCAGGGGCTGCAGTCCTTTTATAGCCATGTCCTTAAGATTGTCAAAGGTGGCATCTGGATGATCCAGGGACCACCAATGCACAGTCCTGCTCTCCTCTGGAGACCTCAGTCCCCGGACAAACTGTTCCTTCAGCATTTTGTTCTCATTCTCAACGCTGGTTGGACTAACCTGGTTCAGAGCCCGCAGGGCCCCTTGAAGACGCCAGGCGTAGTCCCGAACATTGTCCTCTGGTTGTTGGGAACAGCTGTAGAACCTCATCCGGAGGTCCGCCTCAGTAAGGTCCTCAAATACAGTCTGCAGTTTTTGAAATATTGCGGACACTGACTCCTGGTTTGCGGCCGACCATGTTTCCACTTCCCGTTCCGCAGCACCAGTCAGTTGTCCTAATACAATGGCTGCTCTTTGTTTACCTGTCATGGAATACATGTCCAAGATACCACATATCTTCCGTTTGAATCCAGACAGGGTATCTGGTTTGCCGTTGTACTGAGGGAGCCATTTTGCTCCAGGAATGTATGGTAAAGTCATAGGAATTACAGGTGTTATTGGCGCTGCTGGTGGAGCTGCGGCTGCTTCGGCCTGCTCATCATCGGGTGCGGGCTGAACTTCAGGGACGTTGGCCGGCATGTCAGTGTTCTGCTGTTGCTCGTCAGACATCTTGGCGCACCCCTAGTTAACCGTGGCCTACCTTCTGGTTTTTCTCCCGGTAGGCCTCAGCTCCGCAGGTGACGGCTGTCTTCAGGACCTTGCGTCGCTTGCGTCCTACGTCAGCGCATTTGGCGACGCTTCTTACAGGACCTGGCGCTTCTCGCTTTGACGTCGAGGCGTGGGGCGTGTCCGAGGCTTCGCGCTCTTTTACAGGTACGCCCCTAATTTTCCCGCGGTTACGCCCTTCTTCTCGCTCAGCAGCCCAACAATGGCGGCAACCTTCACCGCAACTTTACGTACACAGATCAGAATAAAGGCACACAGTACCCGGTGGCAACGGGCAAAACACGGCGTCGTTGCAGCGGGCACGCAATCCTGTTCGTGACGCCAGTCAGAGATGACTCGCCCAGGGGAAGGGGGATTAACTCGGTACCCGGGCCTTTAGCCTGGCCTTTAGGGATGTCGCGGTGGTCGGCTCCTGGTACCATACCCTGGGGTCACTCCTTTAAAAAGGGTTGATAATTTGTGAAGTTTATAAAAGTTCGTGACGCCACCTGTGGCTTCTGGTGAGGATCAACAGCGCTGCGCAGTTCACTGAGGCCGGTGATAAGGCAGTTTGATGGTATAGCTCCCCACAGGTGGAGCTAGGCCTCAGGGCAGTGTATGACGGGGGAAAGCAGGACAGAGAGACCCAGGCGGATCAGAGCAAGAACAGGGACAGACACGATAGTCACTTCAGTACCTTTTACTGATGGAAATTCAGGCACGTCCCGGAGCACAGTAGGGTGAAGGGTGCATGTCAGGATCCTCCCCAATGAGCGGGTTTTGGGCCTCCTGTTTCTTGCTTCTGCGTAGTAAGTTTCTGACCTGCCTGGAGCTAGGCCTAACTTTGTCTCTGTCCTGCGCTGGCTGACCTTGTGGTAGGGCCTTCTCTTGGAGTACACGCTCCCGACTTACGGGGCCTATGTGTCTCCTGGCTCTGGTACGTATCAGCACTTTAGCGATCCTGGGACTTGTAGTTCTCCAGGGATTCCGATTATATCTTACTGGGTCATGGAGATCCTGGTAAACTTCGGACCCGGTGTCCGGTAACTGCTTCTTCGGGGTGAGCTAGTTAAGCTCCTCTGCCCCCTATGAACTAACTCTCCACTCGCCTTCGGCCTACTCGGGCCCTCAATAGGCTACTCACACTAACGGCAGCTTGCCGTGCTTCACCGATCTTATGGCGCCGGCACACCTAAAGCTCACTGTTCTGAGCTATGACTCAACCGGGCTCAACTCTGTATTCAGGCTTGCACTAACTGAACTCTCCAGAGGAATTGCTGAGTCACTGAGCTCCACTGCAGACTGACCTGTTTCTGTGTCTCACTCTGCAGGAACTGAACTGCCTGGCTCCACCTTCCCTATTTATCTATCCCTAACGGGCTCCCTCTGGTTGTCTGAGGTGGAAGGTGGAGATGTGTGAATGATTATGGGGGCCTCTTGTGGAGGAATCCATCAATACACCCTTTTAGGACTTGTGATACCAAGCGCAGCTGGGCGTCACATATGTGATCCGTGTATGCATGTATCTGTATGTAAGTGCTCCATGTATGTTGTTGTAGAGAAAAATTGTAAAATTCATAGAGATATTACCGGAGTGGGGACATATCATGCCGTGAACAGGTAATTACAGTAGGGGATCTGCTGAGAGCCATCCACTAAATCTAGGATTCGTATGTTCAGAGGGGTGGAAGTCCACTTCCCGAGGCAGGGGCTTCCTCTGTTCAAAGGAATTATCTCAGACACTCTGGAGACAGGTCAGTGATGAATGTTGGGGTTTGCATTGATCCGATATTTATGGGAGATATATTTTTGACGTCATGGCGAAGTGACAAACATAATGCATTCACTCATATCACCGTAAGGCTGGCCTAACACCTCCATCTTAATATCAGGCAGATGGATGATGCTATCCATGCTATGTTTCATCTCTATAGAATGGTTAAATTGTGATAGAAAGCATGACAACAATATCTCCCACCTGGGCCCTCCAGGGGCAAAAAAACCCCTGTAAATTGGGGCCCTCATAATCTTCTAAAGACCTAGCACATGCCACAACCAGCCCAAAGGGGAGGTATGTGAGCGTAACTTTAATGTAATAAAAATCTGATTTTTTGTTTTTATCATTTCACAGTTCTGGGAAATGCAGTTTACTGTAGTTCTGTCCTTTACAAAAACAAAGAGCTCTCCTTCAAAAAAGTCAGAGCCAACCCTGCGACATCAGGTTCAGTATATTTCTTCTGTTTATCCTATTATTTATGTATTTGTTTATATTGTACTGCTTTGTCCATCATTGTGGTTTTCCCCCACATATGGGGTATCGGCATGCTCAGGAACAATTGCACGACAAATTTTGGGGTCCATATTTTCCTGGTACCCTTGCGAAAATAAAAAAATTCGGGTCTAAAGTAAAATTTTTGTGAAAAAAAAGTTAAATGTTAATTTTTTTTCTTCCACATGAGGAGTGTAGTTTTTAGAATGGCGTCACTTTTGGGTATTTTCTGTCAAAAAGGCCCCTCAAAGATGTGATCCCTAAAAAAAATAGTTTTGGAATTTTTTGCTGTAAATGTGAGAAATTGCTGGTCAACTTTTAACCCTTATAACTTCCTAACAAAAAAAAAATGTTTCAAACATTGTGCTGATGTAAAGTAGACATGTGGGAAATGTTATTTCTTAATTTCTTAACTATTTTGTGTGAAATATCTCTCTAATTAAAGGGCATAAGAATTCAAAGTTTAAAAATTGCAACATTTTAAAATTTTTGCCTAAATTCCTGTTTTTTTCACAAATAAACGCAAGTCATACCAAAGAAATGATACCACTATCATGAAGTACAATATGTCACAAAAAAAAAAGAATCTAAGAATCAATGGGATCCGTTGAAGTATTCCAGAGTTATTACCTCTAATGATGATCTCATTAACCTTTTCAGCGAGCACGCTTGGGTACTTGCCGATTATTTTGGCGTTCTAGGCATTTCATTCATTGTCGCCGCTCCTGCAAGTGTCATGGCTGTTAGACAGCTGTGACACATGCAGAAATAACCTGTGACACATTCAGAAAGTACTGACATGTCTGGCCTCCATTAAAAATTTGTTTCAGTGTGTCAGCGAAGTTTTTGACACCGGTTTGCTGTTCAAAATAGTTACCTGCAGGCCAGGTATTTAAAACTGTGGTTTCTCCGTCACACAAATCACATATACCTTTTCAGAAAATACTGCCATTTCTGGCCTCCATTAAAAATTTGTTTCAGTGTGTCAGCGAAGTTTTTGACACCGGTTTGCTGTTCAAAATAGTTACCTACAGGCTAGGTATTTAAAACTGTGGTTTCTCCGTCACACAAATCACATACCTTTTCAGAAAATACTGCCATTTCTGGCCTCCATTAAAAATTTGTTTCAGTGTGTCAGTGAAGTTTTTGACACCGGTTTGCTGTTCAAAATAGTTACCTACAGGCTAGGTATTTAAAACTGTGGTTTCTCCGTCACACGGATCACATATAAGTTTGCTCCAAATTCAGCCATTTTTAGTGAGCGTGGAAGATATTGTCCTCCATTTAAAATGGGCAAGGCACATGGCAAGGGACAGGGAACTGGACGTGATGGTGATGGTGCATGTAGAGGCCGAGGCCATGGGCAAGCTGAAATTGTGCCACAACAAACACCCACATCTTCTCACCCGACCTTCCTGTCCCAATTCCTAGGGGACTGCAGCACACCACTATTGAACCCAGAGCAGTGTCAAAAGATTGTTGGTTGGATTAGGGATAATGCTTCCAGTCACTTTGCCACCACCACCACCTCCCTGTCTTCAGCACGGTCAAGTCTCAGTAGCCATGAGTCTGGACTGCATATTCCTCACCCTGATCCTCCTTCCTCCCACCATGCCAAGTGCCCAGAGACAACTGATCCCACACTTGGACACTCCAAAGAGCTGTTCACTTTTCCATTTATAGATTCGGGCCTCTCACCTGGTCCACTTGAAGCGGGGCAAGAGGAGATCACATGTAGCGATGCCCAAATATTTGAGCAGCCACGGTAACACGAAGGAGACGGTGGGAAAGTGTCACAAGAGGTGAATGATGATGAGACACAATTGCCAGAAAGTCAAGAGGAGGACCAGGGTGCGGAAGCGGAAGACGAGGTGGTGGATGATATAGTAACTGACCCAACCTGGCAGGAGGACATGCAGAGCGAGGACAGCAGCACACAGGGGGATGGAGGCAGAGCACCCCAACAGGCAGGAAGAAGCAGTGTGGTGGCCGCAGACAGAAGGCAGGCAACCGTTCCCCGTAACACCAACACAAAGGAAGTTGCCAGTACAACTGTTAGGTTGTAGCATCGGCGTCTCTGACTCCTGCCCGGCAGAGACGCCATCCCCCTTACCGCCACGGTCTTGCTCCAGCGTCTTCTGGCCTCCCTGCTGCTGCTGCTGGTTCACGCAGCCTCCCCGGCTCTGTGCTTAGTGCGTGCGCGCTCCCTCCCTCTTAAAGGGACCGCGCGCGCCGTCCTAAAAAGTCCCCGACCAATGGCCGGAGGACTTCCCCTATAAAGGGCACCTCCTCCAATATGGAGGTGCCCGTGCAAGGTTGTAGCTTTGTGTGTTATACTCTGCTTCAGCCCTCAGGTCCCACTGCTAGCCAGACTACAAGTCCAGCCCGCCAGCCAGACTACAAGTCCAGCCCGCCAGCCTGACTACAAGTCCAGTCCGCCAGCCAGATTACAAGTCCAGTCCGCCAGCATAACTACAAGTCCAGTCCGCCTGCATAACTACAAGTTCAGTCCACCAGCCTGACTACAAGTCCAGTCCGCCTGCTTGTCTACTCTCTCCAGCCTGACAGTCTGTCTACAGTCCAGTCCGCCAGTCTGTCTATGGGCTCTGTCCGCCTGCTTACCTGGAAGCACCTGCCCGTTACCTGCCATGCCTGCCAGCCCGCTTACCTGGAAGCACCTGCCCTTTACCTGCCGCGCCTGCCAACCCGCTTACCTGGAAGCACCTGCCTGTTACCTGCCGTGCCTGCCAGCTCACTTACCTAGAAGCACCTGCCTGTTAGCTGCCGTGTCTACCAGCCAGCCTACCTGGAGGCTCCTGCTTGCTACCTGCCGTGCCTGCCAGTCCGTCTGCCTGGATCACCCATCAGCCTGCCTGCCGTGCTCATCTGCTGTACCGGTCAGTCCCTGCCTTCTGACCCATGGGAGTCACCTGCTCTCATACAAGGTCGGACCCCAGAGTAGCACCTAGTCCCTCTGCTCAGTTCTTCCCTGGTCACGAAGTCGATTGAGCCACCGTACGACCTTGGTCGGTCCGAGTTGCTACCTAGTTACGCCCCTCTGGTCCCTCCTTGCACCACAGCACAGAGGTTCCACCACCCGGATCCGTAACATAGGTCTTCCTGAGTCTGGTTATTTTTTAAAGACTCTGCCGACAACCCCACAAAGGCCATTTGCACCACCTGTCAGGCCAGCATCAGCAGGGGTGGAAAAACTACCAGCCTGACTACCACCAGCATGATCAGGCACATGGCAGCAAAGCATCCGGTATTGTGGGCCGAACCCCAGGGTCCAGGAACAGTGTCTGTGGGTGGCACCACTGCTTCTTCCACTGTTGTGCATGCAAGCCAATCCCCTGTCCATGGTGCATGCGAAGATGCCTCCTGCCCTGCACCTGTCATTGCACACTCTCAAGTAGCAGCATCAGGAAGCGCAGCGTTCAGTTGTCCACACCCCAGTCTTTGGAACGCAAGCGCAAATATGCAGCCAACGCCCCACAGGCCACACTACTAAATTCCCACATTTCGCGACTGCTTGCGCTCGAAATTTTGCCTTTTAGGCTCGTGAAGGCGGAAGCATTCCGCAACCTAATGGTGGCGGCCGTCCCTCGGTACTCGGTCCCCAGCCGCCACTATTTCTCCCGGTGTGCCGTCCACGCATTACACAAGCACGTGTCCCAAAACATTAGCCGTGTCCACCTCACCACAGACATGTGGACAAGTGCTTGTGGGCAGGGAGGGTACATCTCGCTGACAGCACACTAGGTTAACATAGTAGAAGCCGGGACCCAGTCGGACCTTAGGACGGAACACGTCCTCCCGACGCCAAGGATTACGGGCCCTAGGACAATCAGGGTTGCCCCCACAGTCTACAGCTCCTGCATCTCATCCTCCTCAGCCTCCTCCTCCTGTTCAGCCTCCATCTCCGAAATGACCACATCAGTCACAAGCTGGAAGCACTGCAGCACTGCCTCGGCCAAGCGGCAACAGACTGTCCTGAAGCGAATATGCTTAGGTGACAAACCCCACAATGCTGAAGAGTTGTGGACAGCTCTGAAAGAGCCGGCAGATCTGTGGCTCACACCACTAAACCTACAGCCAGGCATGGTCGTGTGTGACAATGGCCGGAACCTGGTGGCGGCTCTGAGGCGAGGTGAGCTCACACATTTACCATGCCTGGCCAATGTGCTTAATCTCGTGGTTAAGCGGTTTCTCAAATCCTATCAGGATCTGCTGGATCTGCTTGTTAAAGTATGCTGCCTGTGTGCCCATTTTAGAAAGTCACCTACAGCTTCCACCGCCCTTGCCGTGTTTCAGCAGCGTTTGCAGCTTCGGGCTCACAGACTGGTGTGTGATGTCCCGACGCATTGGAACTCTACACTGCAGATGTTGGGAAGGACTTGTGAGCAGAAGAGGCCAGTTGTTGAGTACCAGCATCAACAAGGCAGTCGGTATTCAGTTCAGACTCCACACATAAGATCTCAGGAGTGAACATGAATGTCAGACATATGTACCATCCTCCAAAACTTTGAGGACTCCACCAATATGGTGAGCTGCGATGACGCCATAATTAGCGTCACCATCCCGCTTCTCTGTCTTCTGAAATACTCTCTTTTTGCAATCAAAGAGGATGCATTGCAGGCGGAGCACGATGAGATGGAGCAAGGAACCATACAGGGTGATTACACACAGCCCAGCCTCATCTCATCACAGCGGGGATTGGGTGACAATGAGGAAGAGGAGGAGGAGGAAGGACAGGAGCTGGTTTCTTTCGCTATAGACAGTACTACCTGCACAACTGTCATACCATCTGTTCAGCGTGGATGGCCTGAGGACAGAGAGGAGGAGGAGGAGAGCATGGTCAGTCGTCCTCTTTGTGAGGACACGGAAGTCTTGCCTGTTAGCAGTCTGGCATGCATGGCTGAGTTTATGTTACACTGCCTTTCCCATGACCCTCGCGTTCTCAAAATTTTGGGTGACAGTCATTACTGGTTGGTGACACTTCTAGACCCACGCTACAAGGAGAACTTTCTATCTCTTATTCCTGAGGCGGACAAGTCTACAAAAATGGGGCAGTACCAGAAGGCCCTTGTTGCAGAACTATTAAAAAAATTCCCATCTGAAAATGCTGGTGGCAGAGGTCACGGTTCATTGGACAACCAAGGACTACAGGCGAGAAAGACACAACTCCAATCCAGCAGAGGCAGGGGAACACTGTCAATGTTCTGGGAGAATTTTCTCAGCCCCTCCTATCGAAACAGGCCCTGAGGCGCGAGGTACTCTCACAAGGAGTGCAAAGTTTGGGAAGATGCTGAGGGAGTACCTTGCCGACTGTACCAATGTCCTCCGTGATTCCTCTGTACCTTATAATTATTGGGTATCCAAGCTGGACACGTGAAAAGAAATTGCTCTCTACGCCTTGGAAATCCTGGCCTGCCCTGCTGCTAACTTTTTTATCAGAGCGGGTTTTTAGTGCCACTGGTGGAATTATAACTGATAAGCGCATCCGCCTGTCAGCTTAAAATGCTGACAGGCTGACTCTTATAAAAATGAACAAGGGCTGGATTGGGCCAGACTTCTCATCACCACCGAATGATAGCAGCGTAACATAAACTCAAATTCAGTGTCTTTTTTTGTGAGGTGTATTCCCATGCACCTCTTCACACCCACACAGGCTATACGCTTCCTGATTTTGGCTATTTGCTCTTGTCTTCCTCCTCGTCCTCATCCTCCACCACACCACCATATCACCAGGGTGACCGTGGTCCATGATGCAACACCCACATCATTTTTTTAAAGGCTGTTTATGATGCCCGTAAAAAAAATGTTTTATATAGCATGTTCATGTTTACCCCCCAGGGGTAAATGTTTGTCAGCCCATACACTTCTTAAATGGGCGTTACGAGGATAGGAGTCCCGCTCCTTTCTAATGGGAACATTTTTTATGAGGCCCTCCTCAACGTATGAAAGTGATATATCAATATATCTGGAATTGGTAAGACAATTAATCATGGATGTTTTTGACTAGAAGCATTGCTTGTTGGGGAGAATACAGTGCCATATGAAGATACCTCTCCAAATACCTAAGGCTCTCATCCAATTTAGCCTTTTACTAACTGGCAGGACTTTGCCCAATTCTTCCTTACTTTATGTTACCAACCAGCGGTGTAACAATAGTGCGTGCAACAGTTCCAGCTGCACCCAGGCCCTGGAGCCTAAGAGGGTCCAAAAGGTCTCTTAGACCCGTATAGGAAGACCAATACCATGAAAGATCCAGTTCCTGTTGCACCCATGCCCTGGAGCCTAAGAGGGCCCAAAAGGTCTCCTTGGCCTGTGTGAGAAGATCAATACCATGAAAGATCCGTGAGAGTTGGAGGCCATGTTGGAGAATTTGCATTGCAGCACTCCATCTTTGCAGTCACTTTAGGATCTCTACTGACCACACCAGTCTAATCACATTGAGCTCTTTATTCTATGAAGGAAAAAAAACAAATAAAACTTATTTTATTAATGCAGACTTATGCTAAAATAAATTCATGTGTCCTTTGTGTATCATTGTGATTTCATTTCCCTCCAAAGTCTCCTTTACGTGATGGCGTTGCTGCTGAGGTGACAGCATTATTTTGTAAGAAAGACAATCCATTTAACCCTTAGGATTAACCAGGTAATTAACACTTTCATGCTGGATAGAAATAAAATATTTTGCTACATACGAAATGTTGCAGCCACTTACATCATTAAGATGTTACAATATGCACTTTTTTAAGAGTCGCACAGCACATCCAGAGCGACTCCTTACATAAGGTAATATAGAACAGAAATGACAATATTATAAAGCTATGTGGACAACAGAAAACTGCATAAAAGGAGAATGAAAATGGGTTCACCACCCTCTTACAAGTATTGGAGGGAGAGATTTAATCTGTGTGGGGACGGGATATTTAATCTGTGTGGATGGGGGAGATTTAATTTGTGTGGAGGGGGGGATTTAATCTGTGTGGAGGCTAGTGTTGGGGGAGACTTAATGTGGGGGACAGGGGCAGGGAGATTTAGTGTAATGAGGAAGATTTAAGGACACAAGTTTGGGGAGCAAGGGAGGGACAGGTGCAGACACAGTATGGTGAGTGGTGGGGTGGGTGCAGACACAGTATGGTAAGGGGAGATTGTTGCAGACACCGAATGGGGAGGATGGGTGTGAACACAGTATGGGGAGCGAAGGGGGGGGAATGTATGGGGAGCAAGTGGGGGATGGGTGCAGACACAGTATGGTGAGTGGAGGGATGGGTGCGGACACAATATGAGTAGTGAGAGGAAAAATGTATGTGGACACAGTATGGGGAGTGAGGGTAATGGGATGTGTGCAGACAGTATGCGGAGTCGGGAGGATGTTTGAGGAGGCAGTATGGAGAGCGAGTGGGTAAATATGTGAGGAGACAGTATGGTTAGCAGGGGGGACGTGAGATTACACAGCATGAGGAGGGAGGGGGAAATGTGTGAGGAGACTATTGAGGGGAATAGTGTGAGGAGACAGTATGGGGGCTGAAAAGTGTGAGTGGGCACAGAATGAAGACTGAGTAGTGGGGGGGAAGTATGGGGGAACAGTGTAAGGGCACAGCCAGGAGGGTACAGTAAACCAAGGAGGGGAAGTGTGAAGAGGGGGGCACAATATAGAGACTGGGCCCTATAGGGGGGACACTGTGTGAGGTCAGTGTGGAGAGCTTGTTCCATGAGAGGGAGAGTTTGGGCTCATATTTTGTGCAGGGAAAATAGCGAGGGGCAATTATTTATTCAGGGGCTCATCATAGTGCAGATATTTTTTATTCTGGACCATTATAATGACACTCATCTTTAAGGGTACTGTGCTGCAGAACACCAGAGAAGATGGAAGTCTGCAGAGACGTGCTGTGGATTAGAAAACTCATCTTGGAATCTAGACAAGATGAAGAAAAGAAAGAGAATGACTCCAGAGACAACGTTATCTATAAGGTATCTGGATGTAAATGTTTTTTGTGATTCTGACAAATTAACATGTTTTTATTTATGTTAGGAGCATCAAAGAAGTTGTCCAAGTTTGTGATAAGTCTGCAGTCATTCTACGTCGACTAGACATGCGTGGCCTCACTCAATGAAAATGAATTGAGTGAGGCCGGACAAGTCTAGTCGGAATGTAGCCAGAAGTATGCTAGAGAAAAGAGAGGGGTCGCTCAATGGTCTATTTGGGTGCTCTGAAGAAAAGAGTAATCTCAATTGCAAAAAGAACTTCGGCACTCCATACATGAAAATATAAGAAATATTGTATCTAGACTAATGTCATTTTGAAAAATGAAGTTTTTTGCGCATAATTTGGCCAATTTATGTGTGCCCATCAACCACGACAAGGTCACCTTCGTATGATGGGAAACTACGCTATGCTACCACTGGATATGCCACTCTTGGGCTGTAAGCCTGTATGGACAATATGTCTCTGCTTGGGCTTTTAACCTACAATGTAGTGGCTGGTAGAGCTAGCTAAAACCACCTGTGACTGAATGGGAGGGACACATGGTCAGAAAAAAGGCTGTCAAACTTCTAATAGTGTGAACACGTACCTGCTGCAATGCTCCAGGAGCGGGATCCCAAAAATGATTAATAGAAAAAAAGAGAGGGGTCGCTCACTGGTCTATTCGGGTGCTCTGAAGAAAAGAGTAATCTCAAGTGCAAAAAGAACTTCGACACTCCATACATGAAAATATAAGAAATATTGTATCTAGACTAATGTCACTTTGAAAAATGAAGGTTTTTTGCGCATAATTTGGCCAATTTATGTGTGCCCATCAACCACGACAAGGTCACCTTCGTATGATGGGAAACTACGCTATGCTGCAACTGGATATGCCACTCTTGGGCTGTAAGCCTGTATGGACAATATGTCTCTGCTTGAGCTTTTAACCTACAATGTATGGGCTGGTAGAGCTAGTTAAAACCACCTGTGACTGAATGGGAGGGACACATGGTCAGAAAAAAGGCTGTCAAACTTCTAATAGTGTGAACACGTACCTGCTGCAATGCTCCAGGAGCGGGATCCCAAAAATGATTAATAGAAAAAAGAGAGGGGTCGCTCACTGGTCTATTCGGGTGCTCTGAAGAAAAGAGTAATCTCAATTGCAAAAAGAACTTCGGCACTCCATACATGAAAATATAAGAAATATTGTATCTAGACTAATGTCACTTTGAAAAATGAAGGTTTTTTGCGCATAATTTGGCCAATTTATGTGTGCCCATCAACCATGACAAGGTCACCTTCGTATGATGGGAAACTACGCTATGCTACCACTGGATATGCCACTCTTGGGCTGTAAGCCTGTATGGACAATATGTCTCTGCTTGGGCCAAATAATAATTGGACAAATTATGCGCAAAAAACCTTCATTTTTCAAAGTGACATTAGTCTAGATACAATATTTCTTATATTTTCTTGTATGGAGTGCCGAAGTTCATTTTGCAAGCCAGAAGTATGCTGACATGGTCATCCACTCTTGCCACCGGCAAGGGAAAATCCTAAAAGTGTGCATTGCATGCGCTGTGAGAATTCAGAAGCCTGCAGACACATAGAGCAGACTTTGATCTCAAACCTGGATAAGCCCTTTAATTATAAAATAAAGCACTGTAACATGGCAATCATAACAGAGTGTAATATACTCACTGTCAGGATTCAGCTCTGCTTTCTGGTTCCAGCAGTCATCACATGGTCTCTTCACTCATGCAATTTTCATACACATGGTCATGTGACAAAGAGTTTCTCTTCCTGCTTCTCTGTTTTTCACTGAACATTGACAGAATTAGGGAGAGCAACTCGTCGGCACGTGACGAAGTGTGTAAATTGCATCTGTGCTTGGGGATGAAGGGGAAAGGGGTGGGGGTGAGGCGCCAAACTAAATTCTTGCCCCAGGTGGCAAGAAACATAAATATACCTCTGTTTTAGCACACATTGATATTACTCACAGTCCCCTTTGTGAAGTTTGTGTAAAAATGAGAAAGTTATGGCTGATACAGCAATGAATGAATGAAAAATAAATTGAGTTATATTTATTCAAATTAAAGTTGGGGGTATTGGATCTTTGCCTGCACCCCTTGCTGTGAACAAGTAATTGAAGCAAGTTATCTGAAGGAAAGCAGACCTGGAGTGTATACACTAAGTAGCAGACTATTGTTGGAAGGGCAAACTTTGATTGTGTACATATTTATTACTAAAGAGTAGTGTTGAGCCACCCCCGTAGTGTTCGGGTTCGGTTCGGTTCGTCGAACACCGGGACGTTCGAGGAACTGTTCGTCGAACTGTTCGTCGAACACCTTAGAACACCGTCGAACACCGTTAAAACCAATGGCAGGCAAACAAAAACACATAGAAACACATAGAAAACACCTGCAAAGATGTCCAAAAGCTGACAAACTGCTCAGAAGACACTCTCTTTAAAAAAGCCGGCCGGCAAATTCAGCAGCGGCATACACCGGTACCCGACAATTTAGACAAGAAGGAATAGAGCATCACACATAGATTAGATAGATAGAAACATGTCAGTCACACATATAATAAGTACAGTGACAGTGTTGGTTACTGCACTTGTCATTTAGTGTAAAGGATTTATCAAAAAAAATATTAGTGTTTTCATGCACCGTCTCTTTAAAAAAGCCGGCCGGCAATTCAGCATCTGTACCCGACAATTTAGAACAGAAAGAATAGAGCTTCACACATAGATTAGATAGATAGAAACATGTCAGTCACATATATAATAAGTACAGTGATAGTGTTGCTTACTGTACTTGTCATTTAGTGTAAAGGATTTATTTAAAAAAATAATAGTGTTTTCATGCACTGTCTCTTTAAAAAAGCCGGCCGGCAATTCAGCAGCGGTACCCGACAATTTAGAACAGAAAGATAGAGCATCACACATAGATTAGATAGATAGAAACATGTCAGTCACATATATATGAAGTACAGTGATAGTGTTGGTTACTGTACTTGTCATTTAGTATTAAAATAAAGGATTTATTATTAAAAAAATTGGCGTGGGGTTCCCCTTAATTTTAGGCTCTAGCGGAGGTTAAGCAGACGGCTGGGGCAGATGTTTGAAGCCTGGGAAGGGGGTAATACCCACGGAGCTTCCCAGGCTACTAATATCAGCCCCCAGCTGAATACATAGCCTTTACTAGCTATTAAAATGGGGGACCCCCCAAAAAAAATGACGTGGGGTCCCCCCTAATTTAATAGCTAGCAAAGGCTAGGCAGACAGCTGGGGGCTGATATTAATAGCCCAGGAAGGGAGCCATGAATATTGGCCCCCTCCCAGGCTAGAAACACCAGCCGTCAGCCGCCCCAGAAATGGCGCATTCATAGGATGCGCCAATTCTGGCACTTAGCCTCGCTCTTCCACGCTGCCCTGGTGCGGTGGCAGGGGGTAATAGGGTTGGGGTTGATGTCAGCTTATAATGCCAGCTGACATCAAGCCCAGGTTAGTAATGGAGAGGCGTCTATAAGACACCCCCATTACTAACCCCATAGTCAAAGTTAAAAAAAACACAAACACCCAGAATAAAGTCCTTTAATTGAAATAAAGACACAATCCTTTATTGTTCTAAATTAAACCATACTTACCATCACGCCCATTCCAGCTGAAGCCAACGATCTCCTGCAATAAAAGAAAAATAATAAAGCAACCTCATCCTTACCTTTCCATGGTTCCCACGACAGCTTCAGCTCTGCTACATCGAGATGACAGGCTGGACCGCAGCAGAACGCTGCCATCCAGCCTGTCATCCCGCAGACACTGAGAAGCGCAGGCTTGCTTGCGCTGCTCAGCGTCTCTCTGTGACGACATCCAGATGAGCCGAGTTCATGTCCAATGAACTCGGCTCACCTCATGCACGTCACTGACAGCGTGGGAAAATTCTCACGCTGAAGCGCTGATTGCAGGAGAATTTTCCCACGCTGTCAATGACGTGCAGGAGGTGAGCTGAGTTCATTGGACATGAGCTCACCTCATGCACATCACTGACAGCGTGGGAGAATTCTCCTGCACTCAGCACTTCAGCGTGAGAATTTTCCCACGCTGTCAGTGACGTGCATGAGGTGAGCCGAGTTCATTGGACATGACCTCGGCTCATCTGGATGCCGTCACAGCGAGACAGTGAGGAGCGCAAGCATGCCTGCGCTTCTCAGTGTCTGCGGGATGACAGACTGGATGGCAGCGTTCTGCTGCGGTCCAGCCAGTCATCTCGATGTAGCAGAGCTGAAGCTGTCGTGGGAACCATGGAAAGGTAAGGATGAGGTTGGTTTATTATTTTTCTTTTATTGCAGGAGATTGTTGGCTTCAGCTGGAATGGGCGTGATGGTAAGTATGGTTTAATTTAGAACAATAAAGAATTGTGTCTTTATTTCAATTAAAGGACTTTATTCTGGGTGTTGTGTTTTTTTTAAATACTTTACCAGAAATTCATGGCGGTCATGTCTAATACTGGCGTGACCCCATGAATTTTGGGCTTGGGGCCAGCTGATAATACCAAGCTGGCCCTAACCCCTTTATTACCCAGTGAGCCACCGCACCAGGGCCCTGGATGAGTTGGGTACAGCGCCAGAAGATGGCGCTTCTATGAACGCGCCATTTTCCGGGGTGGCTGCGGACTGCAATTTGTAGCGGGGGGGGGGCCCAGAAAGCTTGGGCCTCCCTGCGCTGCAGATTCCAGCCCCCAGCTGCCTAGTTGTACCTGGCTGGACACAAAAATAGGGCGAAGCCCCACGTACTTTTTTTTTAATTATTTCATGAAATTCATGAAATAATTAAGAAAAAAAGGGCTTCCCTATATTGTTGTGTCCGGCCAGGTACAAATAGGCAGCTGGTTGATGGGGGCAGCCCGTTCCTGCCTGCTGTACCTGGCTGGACACAAATATAGTGCGAAGCCCCACTTCAATTTTTTTTAATTATTTCAGGAAATTCATGAAATAATTTAAAAAAAATTGACGTGGGGCTTCGCACTATATTTGTGTCCAGCCAGGTACAGCAGGCAGGAACGGGCTGCCCCCAACCACCAGCTGCCTATTTGTACCTGGCCGGACACAACAATATAGGGAAGCCCTTTTTTTCTTAATTATTTCATGAAATAATTTAAAGAAAATTGACGTGGGGCTTCGCCCTGTTTTTGTGTCCAGCCAGGTACAACTAGGCAGCTGGGGGCTGGAATCCGCAGCGCAGGGAGGCCCAAGCTTTCTGGGCCACCCCCGCTGCAAATTGCAGTCCGCAGCCACCCCGGAAAATGGCGCGTTCATAGAAGCGCCATCTTCTGGCGCTGTACCCAACTCATCCAGGGCCCTGATGCGGTGGCTCACTGGGTAATAAAGGGGTTAGGGCCAGCTTGGCATTATCAGCTGGCCCTAAGCCCGAAATTCATGGGGTCACGCCAATATTAGACATGACCACCATGAATTTCTAGTAAAGTATTTAAAAAAAACACAACACCCAGAAAAAAGTCCTTTAATTGAAATAAACACACAATTCTTTATTGCTCTAAATTAAACCATACTTACCATCACGCCCATTCCAGCTGAAGCCAACGATCTCCTGAAATAAAAGAAAAATAATAAAGCAACATCATCCTTACCTTTCCATGGTTCCCATGACAGCTTCAGCTCTGCTACATCGAGATGACAGGCTGGACCGCAGCAGAACGCTGCCATCCAGCCTGTCATCCCGCAGACACTGAGAAGCGCAGGCTTGCTTGCGCTCCACAGTGTCTCTCTGTGAGGGCATCCAGATGAGCCGAGTTAATGTCCAATGAACTCGGCTCACCTCATGCACGTCACTGACAGCGTGGGAAAATTCTCCTGCACTCAGCGCTTCAGCGTGGGAGAATTCTCACACTGAAGCGCTGAGTGCAGGAGAATTCTCCCACGCTGTCAGTGACGTTCAGGAGGTGAGCTGAGTTCATTGGACATGAGCTCACCTTATGCACGTCACTGACAGCGTGGGAAAATTCTCCTGCACTCAGCGCTTCAGCGGGAGAATTCTCACGCTGAAGCGCTGAGTGCAGGAGAATTCTCCCACGCTGTCAGTGACGTGCAGGAGGTGAGCTGAGTTCATTGGACATGAGCTCACCTTATGCACGTCACTGACAGCGTGGGAGAATTCTCCTGCACTCACCGCTTCAGCGTGAGAATTTTCCCACGCTGTCAGTGACGTGCATGAGGTGAGCCGAGTTCATTGGACATGAACTCGGCTCATCTGGATGTCGTCACAGAGAGACGCTGAGCAGCGCAAGCAAGCCTGCGCTTCTCAGTGTCTGCGGGATGAGAGGCTGGATGGCAGCGTTCTGCTGCGGTCCAGCCTGTCATCTCGATGTAGCAGAGCTGAAGCTGTCATGGGAACCATGGAAAGGTAAGGATGAGGTTGCTTTATTATTTTTCTTTTATTGCAGGAGATCGTTGGCTTCAGCTGGAATGGGCGTGACGGTAAGTATGGTTTAATTTAGAACAATAAAGAATTGTGTGTTTATTTCAATTAAAGGACTTTATTCTGGGTGTTTGTGTTTTTTTTAACTTTGACTATGGGGTTAGTAATGGGGGTGTCTTATAGACGCCTCTCCATTACTAACCTGGGCTTGATGTCAGCTGGCATTATAAGCTGACATCAACCCCAACCCTATTACCCCCTGCCACCGCACCAGGGCAGCGTGGAAGAGCGAGGCTAAGTGCCAGAATTGGCGCATCCTATGAATGCGCCATTTCTGGGGCGGCTGACGGCTGGTGTTTCTAGCCTGGGAGCGGGCCAATATTCATGGCACCCTTCCTGGGCTATTAATATCAGCCCCCAGCTGTCTGCCTAGCCTTTGCTAGCTATTAAATTAGGGGGGACCCCACGTCATTTTTTTGGGGGGGTCCCCCATTTTAATAGCTAGTAAAGGCTATGTATTCAGCTGGGGGCTGATATTAGTAGCCTGGGAAGCTCCGTGGGTATTACCCCCTTCCCAGGCTTCAAACATCTGCCCCAGCCGTCTGCTTAACCTCCGCTAGAGCCTAAAATTAAGGGGAACCCCACGCCAATTTTTTTAATAATAAATCCTTTATTTTAATACTAAATGACAAGTACAGTAACCAACACTATCACTGTACTTCATATATATGTGACTGACATGTTTCTATCTATCTAATCTATGTGTGAAGCTCTATTCTGTCTGTTATAAATTGTCGGGTACCGCTGCTGAATTGCCGGCCGGCTTTTTTAAAGAGACGGTGCATGAAAACACTATTATTTTTTTTGATAAATCCTTTACGCTAAATGACAAGTACAGTAAGCAACACTATCACTGTACTTCATATATATGTGACTGACATGTTTCTATCTATCTAATCTATGTGTGATGCTCTATCTTTCTGTTCTAAATTGTCGGGTACCGCTGCTGAATTGCCGGCTTTTTTAAAGAGACAGTGCATGAAAACACTATTATTTTTTTAAATAAATCCTTTACACTAAATGACAAGTACAGTAAGCAACACTATCACTGTACTTATTATATATGTGACTGACATGTTTCTATCTATCTAATCTATGTGTGATTCTCTATTCTTTCTGTTCTAAATTGTCGGGTACAGATGCTGAATTGCCGGCCGGCTTTTTTAAAGAGACGGTGCATGAAAACACTATTATTTTTTTTGATAAATCCTTTACGCTAAATGACAAGTACAGTAACCAACACTATCACTGTACTTCATATATATGTGACTGACATGTTTCTATCTATCTAATCTATGTGTGATGCTCTATCTTTCTGTTCTAAATTGTCGGGTACCGCTGCTGAATTGCCGGCCGGCTTTTTTAAAGAGACAGTGCATGAAAACACTATTATTTTTTTAAATAAATCCTTTACACTAAATGACAAGTACAGTAAGCAACACTATCACTGTACTTATTATATATGTGACTGACATGTTTCTATCTATCTAATCTATGTGTGATTCTCTATTCTTTCTGTTCTAAATTGTCGGGTACAGATGCTGAATTGCCGGCCGGCTTTTTTAAAGAGACGGTGCATGAAAACACTAATATTTTTTTTGATAAATCCTTTACGCTAAATGACAAGTACAGTAAGCAACACTGTCACTGTACTTCGTATATATGTGACTGACATGTTTCTATCTATCTAATCTATGTGTGATGCTCTATCTTTCTGTTCTAAATTGTCGGGTACCGCTGCTGAATTGCCGGCCGGCTTTTTTAAAGAGACAGTGCATGAAAACACTATTATTTTTTTAAATAAATCCTTTACACTAAATGACAAGTACAGTAAGCAACACTATCACTGTACTTATTATATATGTGACTGACATGTTTCTATCTATCTAATCTATGTGTGATTCTCTATTCCTTCTGTTCTAAATTGTCGGGTACAGATGCTGAATTGCCGGCCGGCTTTTTTAAAGAGACGGTGCATGAAAACACTAATATTTTTTTTGATAAATCCTTTACGCTAAATGACAAGTACAGTAAGCAACACTATCACTGTACTTCATATATATGTGGCTGACATGTTTCTATCTATCTAATCTATGTATGATGCTCTATTCTGTCTGTTATAAATTGTCGGGTACCGCTGCTGAATTGCCGGCCGGCTTTTTTAAAGAGACGGTGCATGAAAACACTATTATTTTTTTTGATAAATCCTTTACGCTAAATGACAAGTACAGTAAGCAGCACTTTCACTGTACTTCGTATATATGTGGCTGACGTGTTTATATCTATCTAATCTATGTGTGAAGCTCTATTCTTTCGGTTCTAAATTTTCGGGTACAGGTGTATGCCGCTGCTGAATTGCCGGCTTTTCATGTTTCACTGTTGGCACTGTTCCCATCGATTTGGGCAATCACTGTAATGCCACAACCACCATGGCTGTGGCATTACAGTGAGTGGCAGACAATCCCTGCATGATTGGTGCTCTAAATAGCGCCAGACATGCAGGACACGCTTTTGGTGCACGAACAGTTATCGAACATAACCTCGAACAGCCGAATTTTTTGCAAATCGTTCGGGTTCGTCGAACAACTCGAACACCGCCCAAAACAGCTCGAATTTGAGATTGGCGAACAGTTCTAGTCGAACACCGCTCATCTCTACTAAAGAGGTTATCAATGCAAAGGGAAGTTACCGGCCCTGAAGGCAGCGAGCACGACTCCATGCCAAGACGCCTCACATGACAATGGACATTCAATATTTTCCAAGCCAGATCTATAAAATTTGAATTTGAAAGGATCCATTGACATATCCATGATAAGAGAACATATTCACATTTTGGGATAAAAGCGCAAAAGTTTTGGTAGCTGGCAACCCACAGGAATGCAATATCCACAGAATATGGATATATCATATTCATGTGTTTTATGTATAGAAGTCTTGAAAAGTGTTAGGGAAGATGATGGCAATTTTGTTTTTATAAGAGGTTTCTGTGGAATAATATGACCCAGAGAAGAGATTACCGATTAACAATGTAAGACCCCAGGAGAAGTAACGATATTCAGATCTGCCCGTATATCCTGTGGTGTTCTACTTCACCAGAAGCTCTCATGGATCCAATGCAAGCATCTTCTTCACCCTGCATTGGAATTCCAGCTCAACTGGGCCTCTGACGTTTCTGCAAACCAGGCCATCGCGTTGCATGTTGCCACTGAAGAGCATCCCCAGAAGCAATAACAGACCTTGGGTGACGCAAGTTATAACATTCTGATAGCTCCTCTGTTAGCAACTACATGCCTTTTTTTGTAAGTCCCGGGTATCCCCTTCAATGACTACATAAAATAGTATTGTAAAGATCAATAGAGGCTCAGATACACTGTTACATATTATTCACTGACTTCTTTATTAACTTCATTCAAGGTGGGTAATGTAGAAGTTCCCAATAGAAGTCAGAGCAATAGTCTTAAAAAGTGCCTCAATAAAAATGATGACAAGGGGCCACTGACTCACGAAGAGTCAACCATCAGCACTCAGGAGAGGAAAAACCCCCAGTGGAGGAGGAAACCTCTAGGGAACCTTGGCTGATGGACTGCCCTTCCATTAGGCTGTAGATGTTCATTGATGAGAACAGAGACCGAGCCCGGAATCTGTCTCATGGTGCAGCAGGTAACTCACTTGATTCGTGATTACATCTAGCTGCAGAAAGTTGATCAAATGTTTTTTTCCACTAATGAGCACAGAGACCGAGCCCAGAATCTGTCTCGTGTGCAGTAGGTATCTCATTTTATATGTGAGTGCATCTAGCTGCAGAAAGTCCAGTAAATGTCGTATCCAGTGAAGAGAACAGAGACCGAGCCCGGAATCTGCCTTGTTGTGCAGAAGGAAACTCACTTATTCTGTGAGGGCATCTAGCTGCAGAAAGTCCAGTAAATGTCGTATCCAGTGAAGAGAACAGAGACCGAGCCCGGAATCTGCCTCGTTGTGCAGAAGGAAACTCACTTATTCTGTGAGTGCATCTAGCTGCGGAAAGTCAAGTAAATGTCATATCCTGTGAAGAGAACAGAGACCGAGCCCGGAATCTGCCTTGTGAAGCAGTAGGTATCTCACATAATCTGTGAGTGCGTCTAGCTGCGGAAAGTCCATTAAATGTCATCCTCCCGTTCTTCTGTAACACAGAACATTGAAATTAGCACTAATACAATAAAATTGTTTATATAGTTGTTAATAATATTAAAATTATACAGGTTTTCTCATCTCTAAAAGGTACAGTTCATTATGAAAATAGAGGGACCCAACCCTTATAATTAAATTTATATAGAATTTATTCACAGACATGCACCTTTTAGAAAAAAAATGATTCGCCTTTTTTTCTTTTACATAAATGTTATAGTAACTGTTACAAAATCCTGAGAACTTACCGTCAGAGGAGATGATCACATCCACATATAGATCCATATTCATTATGACATAGTGGGGGCCACTAGAGATGTTGGTGTCTGTGTGGACATCGCTCTCTTCAGCCATGGGTCCATGAGGAGCTTCATCATTTATAATGGTTGTTTCATCCTCATGTTCTCCTGTAACACAGAACATTGAAATCAGCATTTTAAAAGGTAAAGCATCTATTTGTTTCTTCTAGATTGTTTCCTCTATGTCTACAGTACATTCACTTGCAAGATCTATTAACCCCTTCATGTGATGGTGATTTTTCATTTTTTTGTTTTCGTTTTTTTCCTCTCCTTTTCCAAGAGCCTTAACTTTTATACTTTTCCATCAATATAATCATATTTTACTTTTCAATGTCACCATTCATTCTACCACATATTGTAGATGAGAAAAAAATTCCAACTGCATTGAAATTGCAAAAAAAAAAGTGCAATTCCATAATTTTTTTTATTTTTTTTATTTACCATGTTCACTTTATTGTAAAGTTGACCTGGCAATATGATTATCCAGGTCCATACAATTATGCAGATACCAAACATGTATAGTTCTTTTTTTATTTAAGTGGTGAAAAAATTTTGGGAAAATTGTAAAAAAAAAACAAAAAAAAAAATCTGTTTTTGTTGCTATTTTCCAATACCAGTACCATATTTGTTTTTTGGAATATGAGGCTGTGTGATGGCTTAATATTTGCTCCCAAAGCTGATTTTTTTTTTCTGATACAATGCTTTGATCGCCTCTTATTGTTTTTTATTGGAAATGTTGTGGTGGTCAAAAAATTGCTTTAACTGCAATTCAATAATAAGTTGCTTTTAATGGTAGATTTTAATTTATGCATGTTATGTAAGTTAGAAGAACAGAAGATATTTATGGTAGTAAGTATTCTACTTATCCGCATAAAGAAAAATATGAACTTACTGTCAGAAAAGATGACCACATCATCATCTGGGTCCATATTGATGACTATGTAACCGGGTCCAGGCGTAGAGATGTTGGTGTTTTCCAGGACATCTCTGTTTTCGGCCATGGGTCCACGAGGAACATCATCATTTACAGTATTTATTTCATCATCGTCTTCTCCTGTAACATTGAACATTGAAATTAGCATTAATACAATTAAAGTTTCTATATATTTGGTAAAGAATATTAATATTATACAAGTTTTATATCCTTTAAATTTTATAATAAAGTAATGAAAATAGAAAGATCAACTTTGTTCTTTTAGAACTTTTTTTTATTATAAAGAAGTTTTTCTATTAAACGTTTGTTAAGAAAGCCCAAGAACTTACTGTCAGAGGAGACGATCACATCCTCATATGGGTCCATATTGAGTCTGACATAGTGGGGGCCACTAGAGATGTTGGTGTCTGTGTGGACATCGCTCTGTTCAGCCATGGGTCCATGAGGAGCTTCATCATTTATAATGGTTGTTTCATCCTCATGTTCTCCTGTAAAACAGAACAGTGAAATTAGCATTTCAAAAGGAAAAACTTCTATGTTTCTTCTAGATTGTTTCCTCTATGTCTACTGCACATTCACTTGTAAAATCTATTAACCCCTTCATGACATGGTGATTTTCCATTTTTTTGTTCTTATTAGAGCGCACAGTGTCAGCCCAGCCGCCGGCTTACTGCAGTTGCTCGGCGGTCATGTGTGCCTGCTATTAAAGCACATGAATATTCACTACTCTCCATTCCCATGGGTGTGAGGAGTAGTGAATATTCATGCTCTTTAATAGCGGGCACATGTGATCGCCGGCTGCTGCAGGAGCCGCCGCTGGGCTGACACTGTGCTCGCTATTAAGGAGAGTGAATAGTCACTGCTCCCCACGTCCATAGTCGTGGGGAGCAGTGACTATTCCGGCAGCTCACCTCAGTCTCAGAGAGAACATGGCAGTGACGTCATGTGCGGCTCACATGCTGAGATCAGCTGCTGGCAGAAGAACAGGACGCAGCCCTGCAGCAGAGGGAAGGAAGGTGAGTAGAATCCTTTAATTTTTTTTGTGCATGGGGATGGGGATGCCATGCATACCAGCATGGGGGTGCCATGCCTACTAGGATTGGGGTGCCTTGCAAACCAGGATGGGGGTGCCTTGCATACCAGGCTGTGGGTGCCATGCATACCAGGCTAAGGGTGCCATTTATACCAGGCTGAGAGTGCCATTTATACCAGGATGGGGGTGCCATGCATACCAGGCTGAGGGTGCCATTTATACCAGGCTGAGAGTGCCATTTATACCAGGATGGGGTGCCATGCATAAAAGGGTGGAGGTGTCATAAATTCCAGGATTGGGGTTTCATAAATACCAGGATGGGGATGGGGGTGCCATGCATACCAGGATGAGGGGGCTATGCATACCAGGACAGGGATGGGTGTGCCATGCATACCAGGATGAGGGGGCTACGCATACCAGGATGGGGAAGGGGGGTGCCATGCATACCAGGATGGGGTTGCCATGCATTACCAGGATGGGGTTGCCATGCATACCAGGATTCGGTGCTATGTATACCAGGATGGGGGTGCCATATATACCAGGATGGGGATACCATACATACCAGTATGGGGATGAGGGTGCAATGCATACCAGAATGAGGGACAATGTATACCAGGATGGGAATGGGGGCCATGTATAACAGGAAGGGGGGGGGGCATATATACTAGGATGGGGGCATATACTGTATATACCAAGTTGGGGGATATTACTACAGAATTGGGGGGCATAACTCCTATAACAGTGTCAGCAGCAGACCCCTTCACCCATAACAGTGCATCATGACCACATGTTTTTTCTATTTTGTATTAGGCTTTTTTTTTTTTAATAAATACTATAGTAAATGTTAAAAAAGCCCGAGAACTTACTGTCAGAGGAGATGATCACATCCTCATATGGGTCCATATTGATTATGACATAATGAGTACCAGGCGAAGAGATGATGATGTCTTTATGGACATTGCTCTCTTTAGCCATGGGTCCATGAGGAGCTTCATCATTTATAATGGTTGTTTCAGCCTCATGTTCTCCTGTAAAACAGAACAGTGAAATCAGCATTTCAGAAGGAAAAACTTCTATATATTTCTTCTAGATTGTTTCCTCTATGGCACATCCACTTGTAAGATCTATTAACACCTTCATGACATGGTGATTTTCCATTTTTTCGTTTTCATTATTTCCTCTGCTTCTTCCAAGAGCCATAACCTTTTGATTTTTTTCGTCAATATAGTTGAATTAGGACTTATTTTTTGCAGGAAGAGTTGTACTTTTTCAAAGTCGCCATTAATTCTACCACATTTTGTACTGGAAAATGAGAAAAAAACTCCAAGTGCATTGAAATTGCAAAAAAAAAAACAGCATTTCCTTCATTTTATTTTATTTTCCATGTTCACTTTATGGCAAAAATGACCTGTCAAAATGATTCTCCAGGTCAGTACAATTATGCAGACGTCAAACATGTATAATTCTTTTTTTTTATGTAAGTGGCGAAAAAAAAAATTCTGAAATTTGTAAAAAATTTCCATTTTGGAAAAGATATCATGTCTTGTTTGCCTCTTATTGCATTTTATTGCAATGTTGTGGAGGCCATAAAACCATAATTTTGGCATTTTGATTTTTTCTCATTATGCAGTAAATGATTCAGATTAATTTACTTTATATTTTGATAGATTGGACTTTTACGATCCCAGCAATACCAAATATGTGTATTGTTTTTGTAGCGCCCCGAGGGTTCGGCCGCTACAGGGGTATTGCACCTCTGCCAGAGGTGTGGTATTCCACTCCCAAGTAAGGATGGAGTATGGACCAGGGCTCAGTTAGCTGCATGCATCACACACCCCCCATTTCCGAGGGACAGCTCAACTGTACTCCCATTAGACAGAAATGCAGGTACGACAGACCATGTCCCTAGCTGGAGTGGGGAGGTGGGAGGAACACCCAGTGATGTAGGAGCAGATAGGGGTTGATTCCTGAGCGTAGGTAGGAGCCCATTGGTTGCTGGTCACCTGGGCTCATGGCTAGAGGGAGGTATAAAAGGTGGGAACCATCTTAGGACAGGGTTCAGTTTGTTCTGTCCAGTGAGAGAAAACAGGGGGTAGAGGCTCTGTAGGAGCTCTATCCCTGAGTGGGCCTAGTGAGAGGCCGAGGAGGAGAGTGGAGAGAGAGAGGAGGTGAAGGGGAGCTGTGGTTCCTTCTCAGCCCAGCTCCACAAGAAAGGAACAGAAGCAGAAAGGAACAGGAAAGAAGGAGAAGAGAGAAACGGAAGGGCTCAGGAAAGAGAAGGTGGAAGGGACCCTAAGAACCCACGAGAATCCAGGGTGAAGGGTCAGGCAGATTAAGGGTACCGGATCCCGAGTTGGTGGAGGAGAAACAACACTCAGCCAAAGACCGGAGGCTCTGACCAATTATTGGTGCAGCACCTCATCAAACCTACTAGGAAAGCACCATAAAGGACAGCGGGGAACGGGGCCCACGTTTACCTGCGCAGGTCCGCGGCAGCTGGACAAAAGTGGGTCACTGGTGAGGCAGGCCAGAGAAAGGAAAGAAGGGGGTCCTGTGCCATATTCCTGAACTGCCTGGGAGTTGGCCGAGCCCTTCACCTGGTGGACGCAGCACGGTTCGGGCAGTCATTGCCAGCTGAAGTGACTGGGATATTAACCGTGAGTAAAGACCCTGGACTGCAGTACGTTGTCTGTGTGCTTTTTCGCTCCTCCGGCACTGCCGGTACTGGGACTCTCACCACCATCACCCACACCATCTACTACACTGCTCTGGGGCCGCACTCTTCCCGTGGGGAGTCACACCATCCCAGCTGCATATCTCATCAGCCCCAGCGGACTGCCTTGCAGCGGCGGTTCCTAATAACCGCAGTCCATGGGTGGCGTAGTCGGACATTATCAACAGCACATAGCAGACTAACATTGGTCTGACCACCCTGAGCCACGGAACCGGGTCGCCACTGCTACCTCCCCATCATCTCCTTATTGCCCGGTTCTGAGTGCCCCACGGTCATTTTTATTCTTTTATTTTTAATGCGGCAATAGGGGGGTGAGTCGAAATTTTGTGAGTTTTTTTCCATAGTTTTTAAAACTTTTTTTTCTACTTTTTACTGTATTTGTCAGTCCCCTTAGGAGACTTGAAGCTTTAATCATCCGATTGCTTGTGCTATGTTTAGCAGTGCTCCAGCACTGCTATGTATAGTGAAAATCAGGATCTTTTATGAACGCCAGCCATGGGCTAGCTTTCACAGGGGGATCATAATGACAGGCACAGGAATCATCAGCAGACCCCCGGCTGTCATGACAACCCACACGATCACATCACGAGCGCGCCTCTGGGTGCAAAGAATGTTTGGATCCCCCAGAGACTGACTGTGGAATTTAACAGGTTAACAGCTGTGGGCGGAAATTAAATCAGCCATCATGTGTGGGAAATCATGTGCTAGCCAGCATCAAAAGCAGAGACATGACATATGACTTAAATGTACGTCATGTGTCGTGAAGGGATTAAGGCTACGGCCCCACTATCAGTATTCGGTCAGTATTCGCTCAGTATTTCTTCTCAGGAGTGGGAGCCAAAACCAGGAGTGGGTGATAAATGCAGAATTGGTGACTTGTGTCTATTATACCTTTTCTCTGATTGTTCCTCACATGGTTTTGGCTCCCACTCCTGAGAAAAAATACTGACCGAATACTGACCAAATACTGATAGTAGGGCCGTGGCCGAACCGATTAATTTTATTTTTAGTTTATAAATTTGTTTTTTCTTTTAAATAGATTTCATATATTGAAAGAGACGAGTCAGATTGTCACTATAGTAATTATTCAGCTTTACAATGTGGACTGCATCCATGTAATATAAAAGCCACCAAGAAGTATTTGTATGTACACAGATATTAATGTCAGATTGGTGACGGCCGTACTTACCATTAGGATTAGCCCTACTCTTTATATCTTCATCCATGGAATCTGGTCTTGTAACATCTCTCCAGAAATTATTCTTTTTCAGATGTCTATAAAATGATAAAAACAGAAGTCGCATTATAAACTAAACCATATCTATATTCTGCACAATGTTCTAAAATCATATATTTTTCTTCATCTATTTTATCTATCCCTATCTGCAGTAATTTGTGGAGCAATTCTTTTAATATTGTACAGAAAAGTCCATTGTGCTCCCAGCAGGTCAGACCCAGTTTATGAGCCACTAAACATCTACACTAGATTATATCATTTACTGCATCGTGTGATGACCTGAAGATGTGATATTTCTTATACAGACTCCCGGGTAGCCCATAAATCATTATAAGACTTACCCATATATGATGGAACAGATGACACCAAAGAAAAATCCAGAGACGAAGATGATGGCAGCAGGCATAGGAAACCTACTAAAGTAATCTAGTGGAAGAAAAGATCAAGAACATGTAAGATATTTAAAGCTACTAATATATACATTATATTTTGCACCTCATTTATGTAACCAGACCTAGGACCATTCCTATGAGTAAAGGGACTAATATACAATACATGGCTGTCGGCCGATGGTTCAGCTGATGGTTCAGCTGGCAGATATTTCTCCTGACTCCTCCATACACAAGAGCACTAACACTGCCGATCACACCTGTGTTCTCAGTAAGAAAGCCGCTGGTAGATTCCTCTGGCGGTGTCTTATTTAGATGAGAAAAGGATCAACAGATGGGAATTGGACATTGGACTGTCGGCAGAGCTGCTGATATCGGCGAGTTCGATTGTTGTTAGTCTCATGTGTATGGGGGCCTGAACTTTAGGACTAAACAGATAAGGATAATGGTAAATCCCAACAAGGTAGAGAAATTCCACAATTACCCTAAATTTGTAATTATTTCCCCCAAAAGTATTGATGAAGTGACACACATGAAGATCAGAGACACGTGACTTGTTTTTCGCTCAGAGTGGATTCCCATTCAAGTTTATAATGTGTTTGAGAGCCTGGAATAGGGAATACACGATGGGAGAAGACTCCAAACATTACAAGTAGCACATGAAGAATCCTCCATGAAATGTATCATCTGACTTATTAACAATAACCCCATATTGGCTGAATATCCGGTACAGCACTTACCTGCAGGGATCAAGGCCCTGAAATCATGGTGGCGCGTGTTGATAGGAGCGCCCTCCGCAGATGCTATTAGCACACTCACAAATAGAAGAAATCTAAACAGCATTTTAGCCTGGAGGAATATCGCGTCTTGTGTAATCCACAGTCAGCCTCTCCAGACAAAGCCTTTTCCTGTAGCGTCACTCACTATAACCCCACAGCCAGTGACATCACAATGGTGACCTCATTGTGACATCACGGGGAGCGGAACACGAGTGATGTCACAATGGACCAGATACCTGTAACCTCTAAAGATGAAGCAGCTTCATCCATCTTTATGTGTTTCCTAATATTACTAGTCTTGTCTATGGATCACTGATCAGAATATAACATTACAGGATTCCTGCAGGAATATGACCAACATCAGGGGACATGTAGTAAATGCATTAGACAGGGGATTATTTATTTATTTATTTTACTCACTTATATAGCGCCATTAATTCCACAGCGCTTTACAGACATTATGGGCACTGTCCCCATTGGGGCTCACAATCTACATTCCCTATCAGTATGTCTTTGGAGTATGGGAGGAAACCAGAGAACCCGGAGGAAACCCACGCAAACAGAAGAACTTACAAACTCCTTGCAGATGTTGTCCTTGATAGGATTTGAAACCAGGACCCCATTGCTGCAAGGCTGCAGTGCTAACCACTGAGCCACTGTGCCGCCCTATTACTGGAGAATTGAAGGATGAGAGGATTTTCTGATAGGTCCTGATTACACAAATAATATGCCATTCTTATTTGCAGGTCCACGGTGCTGACTTTCCCTTTAAGTCCGTTGCCATATTTAAAGCACTACTCCAGCGTTTTGTTTTTTTTATTGCAACGCTGGAGTGGTGCTTCTAATCTAAGGTCCCTCACCCTAGTCTTATACCTATCTACCACCGTCTTCACCTTCTATCAGCGCCGCGTCAGTCTTCAGTATGTTGTGACCTGCTGGATTATTCCAGTGTTTGCTGGAAGACGGCTGTGGGTAAGTATAATACTCAGGTCAGGGACCTTACATTAATAGCACCACTCCAGCACTGAAACCCTCCACCTCCACTGGAGTGGAGCTTCAAGCGGTCTCACTCGGTTTCACATGTAAGCTCACTGGGGTAATCCAGATAAATCCTGCACTGTCCAGATGTCCCGATATAATGACCTCACACAGCCGTTAGTCTCTATTAATCCTGTATTCAGGGTGATAAAAGAGTGAGTGTGATAAAAGAAAAAAGACTGATAACAGCAGACAAAAGCTCAAGGAGATTAAAAGTTATATGTTAAAATTGGTGATAACAGGAGACAATAGCTCATGATAATTGTTTGCATATGGAAAAATGCTGAAGACAGAGTACCATCGCTCACGATAATTGAGAACTAACATGGAAAAAAGCTGATAAAAGAGAACAATAGCTCTTGCCAATGGTGGAATGATGGAAAAGTGCTGATAACAGCGGACAATAGCACCTGTTGATTAATGGGTTATAATGGAAAAAGGCCGATAACACCTTTGCTCATGACAATTGCATGTTAACATAGAAATTGGCTGGTAACAGGAGATCATAGCTCTTGTAAAAAACACAAGCAGCCAGAGCCGGCATTGGGGGGGCAAACTGAGCAATTGCTGCCATGGACCCCAGCCAGTGGCGTATCGCTAATAGCGGCAGAACACGCTTCCACTATGGGGTCTGTGAGTCTGGGGGGCCCAGTGCCAGCACCGGCATCAGTGTTACGTCTGACTTTCAACTGTATCCGCATCCTGGATGCAGATACAGCTGAAAGCAATGATGGAGGCGGGAACTGACAGCTGACGTTCCCTCCTCTGTCATTCTCACTGTGCATCTGACGGCTCAATGCAGCAGGTGTGATGATGTCATTACAACATGACCGCTATGCTGAGCAGTGCAGACCACACTCTGCAGAGAATGGAGCAGTGGGGGAACAGGGAGAGGTGAGTATTTTATTTTGTTTTTTAATCAATGAGTACTTTGTGGGGCCATAATATTATGTGGAGGACTATTTCTGGGGGCATCATACTATGTGAAGTGCTATGAGAGGCCATTTTATTATGTAAAGGGTTGTGCGGGGTTCAATATACTGTGTAGAGGGTTCTGTGGGGGCCATTATACTGTCAAGAGGGCTATGGGGGGGCATTATACTGTTTGGAGTGCTAGAGGTATTATTACATTATAGTGTGTAGGAACACTAAGTGGCTTCAATAGGGGCAAAATTACTTTTGTAAGAGCTGCAAAGTTGTAGTATATGCTCTTCTTTGCCCCCGCCGAATATTTTTTTTGGGGGGGGCTCAATTAGGACTTTTGGGTCCTAATTAGGACTTTTGCTATGGGGCCCTATGATTTCTATGCACTCCCCTGACCCCGTCGTATACAACAGAAATTGCATTGATAATAACTCTGCTATTTTCTATGTCATTTCCGATGTTGAGACTGTTTCAGGACCTTTGGTGACATCACAGTCACGTGACCTTGATGTAACCACAGGTTCTGTACTCTGTGCAGGAGTTAGAAAAACTGAAGAAGAGGAGACTAGTAAGTATTCTATAGTATGTGTATATACATATATGTATGTGCTCTTTGTGGGCGTGTGTCTGTATGTATGTGCCTGTGAATGCATGTCTCTGTATGTATGTGATCCGTGTATGCATGTATGTGTATGTAAGTGCTCCATGTATGTTGTTGTAGAGAAAAATTGTAAAATCCATAGAGACATTACCGGAGTGGGGACATATCATCCTTACATTAAACATATGGGATTAATTATAACTGGGGAAGTGAAGAAAAGCTGACACTTTAACCACAACTGAAGTAGGACCTTGTGCCGTGAACTGGTAAATATAGTAGGGGATCTGCTGAGAGCCAGCCACCAAATCTAGGATTCGTATATTCAGAGGGGTGGAAGTACACTTCCTGAGGCAGGGGCTTCCTCTGTTCGAAGGAATTATCTCAGACACTCTGGAGCCAGGTCAGTGATGAATATTGGGGTTTGCATTTGACTCGCCCCCTGGGCCGTGGGGCACTCGGAACCGGGCTTCAGGGCAATGCTGGGAGTAGTAGTGGCAACCCGGCCCCGTGGCTCAGGGTGGTCAGTAGAGATGAGCGTTGTTCTACTCGAACTGTTCGCCAATCTCAAATTCGAGCTGTTTTGGGCGGTGTTCGAGCCGTTCGGCGAACACGAACAATTTGAGAAAAATTCGGCTGTTCGAGGTTATGTTCGATAACTGTTCGTGCACCAAAATCATAACTGGATTTTTTCTCAGTAATGATGAAAATTAATGTTAATACGCAGTTTGAGTGTACAGCGGGGTGGGGGGAGGGGCAGGGGATGGATCTCTGCAGGAACAATGAAGATCTCCATTTTTTTTTTCTCTTTCCCGCATTTACAGTGGGGAGGTGCAATCTGTCAGCCTATCAGCAGCGCACACACTGAGCGAAGTGCTTTTTTTCACACAAGCAAGGGCATGTGTCATTGGCAGTGTATGTCACATGTCCTTGCCCTATAAGACCAAGCCATTTTCCCCGTCGCCACCATTTTCTCACTGCTGCAGCTGCGTGTTAGACGGCACCGCTGTTGCTGTGTGCGCTATACCTTGTTAATTTCAAGCCAATTTTCGCACAAATCTACAGATAGCTTGGGAGTAGGGAATAGTTGTGATTGCAGTCCTTTTAAGGACTAGGTTACAGCATTTCCTACGACTTTTATCAGGCAGGTCTGTGCTCTTAAATAGATAGATTGTGGGAGTAAAGACTAATTGTAATTGGAGTCCTTTTCAGGACTAGGTTACATCAGTTCCTATCAGTTTTTGCCAGGCAGGTCTGTGCCAGTGCTGTGCAAGTTTTTTTCACAGCATTTGGCTGAATCTAGCAAAGCTAATCCTTTTTGGCCTATTGCAGAGTGTGTTAGTCAGTGGAGTAGCCTATCTGTGTTGCAAGATATACCACCTGTGTATAGAATACCAATTTTTTTACAGCACCTAGTGAAGTAAAATCTTTTGGGCATAGCATCATTCTATTAGTCCATCTATACTGACCTCCATCAGGTTGCAAATTGAATATAATTTTTTTCTGCATCTAGCTCTGAAAAAATATTGGGCTTCTAGCTGTGTGTGGGACTTGTTGTATTAGTCCATCTATACTGACCTCCATCAGGTTGCAAACTGAATATATTTTTTTCTGCATCTACCTCTGAAAAAATATTGGGCTTCTAGCTGTGTGTGGGACTTGTTCTATTAATCCATCTATACAGACCTCCATCAGGTTGCAAACTGAATATATTTTTTTCTGCATCTACCTCTGAAAAAATATTGGGCTTCTAGCTGTGTGTGGGACTTGTTGTATTAGTCCATCTATACTGACCTCCATCAGGTTGCAAACTGAATATATTTTTTTCTGCATCTACCTCTGAAAAAATATTGGGCTTGTAGCTGTGTGTGGGACTTGTTCTATTAATCCATCTATACAGACCTCCATCAGGTTGCAAACTGAATATATTTTTTTCTGCATCTACCTCTGAAAAAATATGTGGCCTTCTAGCAGTGTGTGGGACTTTCTCTATTAGTCCATCTATACTGACCTCCATCAGGTTGCAAACTGAATATAATTTTTTTCTGCATCTAGCTCTGAAAAAATATTTGGCCTTCTAGCAGTGTGTGGGACTTTCTCTATTAGTCCATCTATACTGACCTCCATCAGGTTGCAAATTAAAAATATTTTTTATCTGCATCTACAGTACCTCTGAAAAAATATTTGGGCTTCTATCTGTGTGTGGGACTTGTTCTATTAGTCCATCTATACTGACCTCCATCAGGTTGCAAATTAAAAATAATTTTTATCTGCATCTACCTCTGAAAAAATATTTGGGCTTCTAGCTGTGTGTGGGACTTGTTCTATTACTCCATCTATACTGACCTCCATCAGGTTGCAAACTGAATATATTTTTTTCTGCATCTACCTCTGAAAAAATATTGGGCTTCTAGCTGTGTGTGGGACTTTCTCTATTAGTCCATCTATTCTGACCTCCATCAGGTTGCAAACTGAATATATTTTTTTTCTGCATCTACCTCTGAAAAAATATTGGGCTTGTAGCTGTGTGTGGGACTTGTTCTATTAATCCATCTATACAGACCTCCATCAGGTTGCAAACTGAATAAAAAAATTTTCTGCATCTACCTATGAAAAAATATTTGGGCTTCTAGCTGTGTGTGGGACTTGTTCTATTAGTCCATCTATACTGACCTCCATGAGGTTGCAAATTGAATATAATTTTTTTCTGCATCTAACCCAGCCAATAGTTTTGGCCTAATACCACAGTTTGGCCACTCAGCTCTGCTCGGTTCCCATCCATTGTTTTTTTGTGCAAACAACTCCAGAGTTGTGAATTAGTTAACCACCAAAATGAGTGGAAAAAGGCCTGCTGCTGGTGGAAAGGGGAATAGGCGTGTTGGGAAGGGGAAAAAAGGTTGTGTCCGTGGGGTAGGTGTTAAAGCAACAGTAACATCTGCAGAAGAAAGACCATCTTCCAGCCAAACTAAAATGTCTACTTCTTTTAGCGGACAATGTGATAAGATCCCTTTCTTACGGCCACGCCAATCACTACAAATTCCAGATGAGGCACAAAAACAGCAGGTGCTTCAACGGATATCAAGTGCTCCTTTAAGTGGGCTCTCCTCCACATCAACTTCAACATCACAAATACTCCAGTCCTCAAAGGTGTCACCCCAATCGCACTTGCTTCCTCACAGCTCCCAAATCTCCAGCTGCCCGTCTGAGTATGAGGTAGAACAGATGGTTGAGTCTGCAGAGCTGTTTACTCATACTATAGCCTGGGAATCAGAGGTCGACTCCAGCGCTTCTGTGAATCCAGACGAGGAAATGATCTGCACTGATGCCCAGAATCTTTATGAGTCGGATCCAGGACCAGACGCAGAAGGTTCTGACCATAATGTAGACCCTCATTCCCAAACTGTAACTCCTGTTGGTGGAGACAATGAGGAAGACGATGATAAGACTCAAATACCTGATTGGAGCGACAACTTTAGTTTTTTGTCAGGGCAGGAACAGGTTGGCTCTGAGGACGACGGGTGTGATAACGCACAGGGTGATGATGATGAGGTTGGAGATCTCACTTACTGTCAACCCACAGTCAGCTAAGAGATGAGGTCAGCAGAGGAGGTGGAGGAAGATGCTAGTGACGACGAGGTCAGGTTGCGCCTTCCTGGACAGAGACGTAGTACTGGAAGCACGTCAACAACTGCATCCTCAAACACAACTCTGCCTCTCACCACAAGTCGTGGTGGCTCTTCAGGTCGCATGGGTGCTAAGCCTTGCATAGCTTGGGCATTTTTTCAGATCGATAAAGATGACCCAACTCGTGTTATCTGTAACATTTGTCAGCAAAAGCTAAGTAGAGGCCAAAAAATACATAGTTTGAGTACTTCATGCATGAACCGGCACATGGACATGAAGCATAAGTTGCAGTGGGAAGCTCAGTGTGCTACAATGCGGCCTAGCCAGCCGGGCCAACCACCGTCTGCCATATCTTGTGCATCCGCGGCCTCTTCATCCTCTGTGACTGGGGGAACAGCAGTCACACCTGTTTTGGGGCGCAGACCTGCCACCTCTTTACCCGCAACAGCCAGCGTGATTGGCAGGTCATCATTTTCTTTGGAGGTGGTAACACCAGCTGGTGTTGAGCGCTGTCCGACATCGATAGCACCACCTTTGGATCAAGGCAACCTAACATGTCCGCCTGCATCTTCCTCACAGACCGGCAGTTTGCCGGGGACACCCTTATCAACCCCGTCTAAGCACAATAGCCAGCCCTCGGTCCCTCAGATGTGGACAAGTAAAAGACCATTTCCTCCTAGCCATGAGAAAGCTAAGAGGTTGAATTTCACCATCTGCAAGCTCTTGGCTTCAGAAATGCTGCCTTTCCGCCTGGTGGACACAGAGGATTTTCGAGACCTTATGTCCGTCGCAGTGCCCCAGTACCAGATGCCCAGTCGGCACTACTTCTCAAAGAAAGGTGTGCCTGCGCTCCACCAGCATGTCGCACACAACATCACCGCTTCTTTGAGAAACTCTGTGTGTGACAGGGTGCATTTCACCACAGACACTTGGACGAGTAGGCATGGACAGGGGCGTTACATGTCGCTGACTAGGCACTGGGTAACTATGGTGACAGCAGGACAAGAGGCTGCTGTCCAAGTCTTGCCGTCCCCACGAGTTGTGCGTCAATCCTCTTTATGTCAAAGTTCCTCCACTGCTTCTGCCTCCTCAACCTCCTCTCGGTCTTCCACCTGCACCCAAAGCCTGTCTGGTCATGCCACAAGCTTTCTAACTGCGCAGAAGGGATCCTGCACACCTCCTTACTATGCTGGCAGTAGGGCTCAACGTCATCAGGCGGTTTTTACATTGAAATGTCTGGGAAATGTGAGTCACACAGCTGAGGAGTTGTGGTCAGCTCTGGAGAACCAATTTCATGAATGGTTGTCTCCACTGGACCTGAAACCAGGGAAGGCCGTGTGCGACAATGCTGCAAACGTGGGTGCGGCCCTTCGCCGGGGCAATGTCACACACGTGCCTTGTATGGCTCACGTGTTGAACCTGGTTGTCCAGCAATTTTTAGCCCACTATCCCAGACTAGATGGCCTTCTGCAGAGGGCACGGTCGCTGTGTGCTCACTTCCGCCGTTCGCATCCCGCAGCTCAGCGACTTACATCTCTACAGAAGTCGTTGGGCCTGCCACTTCACCGGCTAAAATGCGATGTGCCTACCCGGTGGAATTCAACTCTGCACATGTTGCAGCGACTGTGGCAGCACCGACAAGCCCTGGTGCAATACGTTCTGACGTATAGCCTGGGCCAACGAGATCCAGAGGTGGGGCAAATCACGCTGGAGGAGTGGTCTCAGATCAGGGACCTATGCACCCTTCTGCACAGTTTTGAAATGGCGACGAAGATGTTTAGTGCTGACGATGCCATTATCAGCATGACTATTCTGGTGATTTACATGCTGGAGCACATGTTAAACAGAATTCGGAGTCAGGTGGTGGCACAAGAGGAGGTGGAGGAAGTAGAGGAGGAGGAGTTGTATGCGGAAGGGCTAACATCTGCAAGGTCCAGACGGTCGGCAGCACCAAGACGGCAGGCATGTGAGGGTGGGGGAGATGGTTTTACCAGGGCGCATGGTAGCAGCCAAACTAGTGAGGAAGGTGCAGGAGCCCAGGAAGAAGTGGAGGACGAACTGATGGAAGACTCATCAGATGAGGGAGACCTTGATCACATTTCTGTTGTGCGAGGTTGGGGGGAGAGGACAGAGGAAGGAAGCATGATTGTTACCTCGCCACCAACACAACAGGGACTTGGTGCTCCTGGATGCACAACACACATGAGTGCCTTCTTGCTGCACTACCTGCAACATGACCCTCGAATTGTGAGAATTAGAAATAATCCTGACTACTGGGTTGCCACACTGTTAGATCCCCGGTACAAAAGTAAATTTGCAGAAATTATTCCTGCCATAGAAAGGGATGCACGCATGCAGGAGTATCAGCAGAGACTGTTGCAGAATCTTACAAGTGCTTTTCCACAAAATACCAGTGGTGCACGTAGTGAATCTCACAGTTCCAACTTGCCAACCGTGGGACCGTCAAGTGTTCAGCACTCAAACCGTAACAGAACCACAGTATCTGCTGGTAACATCACTTTTGCGGAATCATTTCACCACTTTTTTAGCCCATCCTTTGCAAGGCCACAGGAGACAAGAAGTCTGACACATAGTCAACGCCTAGAGACGATGGTACAGGAGTATCTCCAAGTAAACATTGAAGCCACGACTGTGTCACTGGACCCTTGCTCTTTTTGGGCTTCCAATCTGGATAAATGGCCGGAGCTAGCCACTTACGCCTTGGAGATCTTGTCATGCCCCGCAGCCAGCGTTCTGTCTGAACGTGTGTTCAGCGCTGCTGGTGGTGTGCTGACAGATAAGTGCACGCGGCTCTCCACTGATAATGTAGACAGACTCACGTTCATAAAGATGAACAAATCATGGATCCGAAACGACTTTTCTACCCCTGTGTCATCCTGGGGAGAGTAAAAGCTTGATGATTGGTTAAAATCACCCTACCAACCGTTTTAAGCTTTCAAATTACTAATCATGTTTATCTGTATCTTGACTGGAAAATAATTTGGGCTTTGTAGCAGAGTGCAGCACTGATCCTATTAGGCCATCTATACTAAAGCTTCACCAGATTTAAAATTAATAATAATTTTTAGCTGCATCTAGCCCGGAAAATAATTTTGGGGCTCCGAGATACGCAAGACACATAAGTGCCTTCTTGCTGCACTACCTGCAGCATGACCCTCATATTGTCAGAATTCGAAGTAATCATGACTACTGGGTTGCCACACTCTTAGATCCCCAAAACTTTTCGATCAACCTTTTGATTTTAATAAAGACCAAAAAAATGGTCATTTTTGAAATTATAAGCATTAGCAGGTTGTTAGAAACTGAAATCAAACAGTTTTCAACTCAAAACTTTATTCTAGGTGATGTTACATTTTCACATAGGACCCCTTGTTCGAAAGGAGCTTCTGAACTCTCTCGTCCATTGAATTTGTCAGGTTTTGGATGGTTTCTGCTTCAATTGTTTTGCATGAGGACAAAATACCCTCCCAGAGCTGTTGCTTAGATGTGAACTGCCTCCCGCCATCATAGACACTCCTTTTAATGATGCTCCAAAGGTTCTGAATGGGGTAGAGGTCAGGGGAGCATGGGGGTCACACCATAAGTTTGTCACCTTTTTTGCCCATATCAGCCAGAGATGCAGATGTTTTATGTGCAGCATGAGATGGTGCATTATCATGCAAAAAAATGATCTTGCTGTGAAATACACGGTTCTTCTTCTTGAACCATGGCAGGAAGTGCTGTTTGAGAAAATCCACATACATTATGGAGTTCATCTTTAGCGCCTTCAGGGATCCTAAAGGGGCCGACAATCTCTCTCCCCATGATTCCAGCCCAAAACATTACTCCACCTCCTCCTTGTTGGCGCTGTAGCCGTGTTTGCGTGGGGTGTCCATCAACCAGCCATCCTCCACTCCATCCATCTGGACCATCGAGCGCTGCACGGCACTCATCCGTGAACAAAACAGTTTTGAAATCAGTCTTCATGTAATGTTTGGCCCACTGGAGCCGTTTCTGCTTGTGTGAAGTGGATAGAGGAGGTCGACAGGATGGCGTATGCACAGCTGCAAACCTCTGAAGGACCCTGCATCTTGTTGTTCGGGGGACGTTGGAGGCACCAGCAGCTTCAAAAACTTGTCTGCTGCTATGACAAGGCTTTTTTGCCGCTGCTCTTTCAACCTGACGTAATTGCCTGTAGGAAAGAGTCCTCAATTTGCCCTAATCAGCACGCCCACGTGTGTACTGTGAATCAGCTACATACTTCTTGATTGCCAAGACACTTCTTCCTGATCATCGCATAATGTTGATTGTAGTCATGCCTTGACCTAAACACTCCACAATTTGTTGCTTCTCAGCAGCCGACACATCCTTTTTCTTTCCCATTTTGGCAGAAAATGTAGGCTGCTTAATAATGTGAGACAGCCTTCTTAAGTAGTCTTGCCTTTCATTGGACACACCTGCCAAACTAATTAGCACAGGTGTCTGCAATTGCTTACAGTGATATAAAGAGCCCTGACACACATCACCATCAATGAGTTTAACTGACAAACAAACAAATTCTTCCCTTATCACTCCTAAACACTTTTTGCATAATAATTTGGAACACAGTGTACATGTGCTTTTCCACAAAACACCAGTGGTTCACGTAGTGAATCTTACAGTTCTAACTTGCCAACCGTGGTCTGTATGGAGTTGTTCAATAAAGGGCCCAAAATTAAGATAACATAGATGCGAGAGGTCTCTATGAATAGGAATTCCTAAGTATTTGATACCCTGTGAGGGCCAGGCAAAGGGAAAGTTGGACTGGATGGAATCCTATATGGATTTGGGGAGGGAGACATCGAGGGCCTCAGACTTCGCTGCATTGATTTTAAAATTTGACCATGTAACAAAGTGATCTATTTCAGCCATAACAGCATGGATGGATATATGTGATTGAGTGATATATACTAGGACATCATCAGCAAATAGAGAGCACTTGTACTCGGTGCCTCCCACCTCAATCCACCTAATATTGGGGTTATGGCGAATTGATGAGAGCAGGTGCTCCGTCACTAGGATGTATAAGAGAGGGGACAGAGAACATCCCTGCCTTGTCCCATTGGTGATTGTGAAAGGTGATGAAAATGTTCTGACGCGCCCCCTGGGCCTTGGGACACCCGGAGCCGGACCCTTTTTGGTGGATGCTGGTGGTTGTAGTCTCCGTGGCGGCGACCCGGTTCCGTGGCTCAGGGCGGTCAAACCAGTGGCGGAACTATTTATGTGGTTTTGATGTTTAAATCTCAGACTACGCCACCCGTGGATTGCGGTCAGAGTGAACCGCCGCTCCAGGGCAGACCACTGAGGCTGGTGTTGTGGGTGCAGCAGAGCGTAGCATAACTCCCCACGGGAGGAGTATAGCTTCAGGGCAGTGTATGCGGAGGATGGGGGTGATGGTGCAGGGCAGCAGCAGTAACGACACGGAGTCAGTGATGCAGTCCAGGGCCTTTACTCACAGTTCTTATTATCCAGACCACGTCTGCAGGTAACGGCTGCCCACGTCGTACTGTGCTCACCAGGTGAGGGGCTCAGACAACTCCCAGATAACTTTGGAGCGCTTCACAGGACCCCCTTTGTGTGTCCTTTGTCTGGCCTTTCTTACCAACCCTTCTGTCCGGCTGCCTCGGGCCTCCTCTTGGTAAACTTGGTGCCAGTTTCCTTGACCCTATGTGGTGCCTTCCTAGCGGGTGTAGCGAGGGGCTGCGCCATATAAAATGTCACAGCCTCCTGTTTCTAGCTGAGGGTCGTTTCCTGCCTCCACTAGTTTCGGGGACCGGTCTCCCCCTTTGGCCTGACCCCTCCACGCAGGTGGATTCGGGCGTGCGGTGGCGACTCGCCCGTCCGCACCCCTGGGATTCCTTCGTTCCTCGTTCCTGGAGCCTTCTCCGCTCCTCTTCCTTCCTTCTCCCTCTTCCAGGCCTGGGCCTCTGTTACTAGGCCCGCCTCCGGAGCAGAGCTCATGCAGAGCCCCTGCTCCCTGCCACTTCTGCTCAGACTTCTCTGCACTGAACTAAGATGGTGCCCACCTTTTATACTCCCTTCTCAATGCACCCAGGAACTGCTTCCTTCCTGCTCCTGCACTACAGGGTTCCCCTTCCTCAGTGTTCCCTCCCCCCACTCCAGCCAGGGACAGGGACTGTCGTGCCCATCTCAGGGGCATATTGGTCGCCCTGCCCCACGGCAATGTGGTGTAATGCATGCAGGTGTCGGGTCCTGATCCACACTGCATCCTTACCTGAGAGTGAGATATCACACCTCTGGGTGAGGTGCAATACCTCTGTAGCAACCGAGCCCTCAGGGTGCTACAATTCCATTTATATTCAGCCTAGGTGACGTATTGCGATACAGGGCCGTGATTTTGGCTATAAAAGGGTCCCCTAGACCCCTACCCCAAGCTTTTTAAGAGAATCATATATGGCGTGCCAGGAGACTCTATGGAATGCTTTCTCAGCATCCAACGAGAGTATCTAATTACAAATTTTTAACTGCATCTAGCCCAGGAAATACTTTGTGCCTAGTAGCAGTGTCTGCTAGTCAGCGGATTATCCCGGCTGTTAAGCAAGCTACACCACCTGTAGTTTGGACACTTAATTTTTTCAAAGGAAATGCTTCGGGACCACGGGATACTCAGTGAAGAGCATCAGGAGGCACCCCAAGGCATAGGGGCTGGGACTGGCAGTAGGATGCCTTGCAGTGGACAGCCGAGCTCGATCCTTATAAAAGCTTTTTAACTGCAGCAGCTTTAGTGGACGCTACTGGAGCTGGAATTACGCGGCTGCTGGCATGAGACTTGCCCTCCAATAGATCCTTGTAAATGGATTTAAAGTGTATTCATTCAAATTAGAGAGACAATTTAAATTAAAAAGCTTAGAGCTGCCTCCACCACAGGGGGGCTCGCTCGACCCACCAGCGGACAGGCACCAGTATTGGGAGAGGGGGGCTGGCCGTCAGGGTTCACCGCGGCTCTGGCACAAACCCGGCGACACGGAGGTGGCACGGGCAGGAGCGGACTGAACGTGTCGGCTTCTCACTTTTTGGATTTTAGAAGGGCATGACATGCCTATATCTGTGTCTCCCCCTCCTTTTACTCCTCCACCTCTTTTCTTTTCGCATGACTATATGTACTTGTCACTTTTCCATGTGTTAGTTGTGTCTTCTGAGCAGTTTGTCAGCTTTTGGACACCTTTGAAGGTGTTTTCTATGTGTTTCTATGTGTTTTTGTTTGCCTGCCATTGGTTTTAACGGTGTTCGAAGGTGTTCGACGAACAGTTCGACGAACAGTTCGGCGAACACACGGGTGTTCGACGAACCGAACCGAACTCGAACACTACGGGGGTGGCTCAACACTAGTGGTCAGACCAAATGCTGCACCGGTTAGCTGCCCCTTCAGAATGCTCACCTTCTGTTCTTCTGTCAGGGGATAAACTTTAAATAAACTGTGCAGTCTTTCCCTAAAGTCAGTTAAGGTATGGGATTCCCCTGAGTATTGGGGCAGCCAGGCTGCTCCGGGGATGTAGGGCATAGAGAACGGCATCACCGCTGCTGCAGCCACGCTGGTTGTAGAAGGCCCCTCCGCGTCCGTCATCTTCCTCCCCCCTAGTTAAGCGTGGCCTACCATCCGACGATCCTCTTCTGTTGGCCGCGGCTCCGGTGGTGCTGCTCCGGACTAGGATCTTGCTTCGCGTCCTGGTGACGTCAGCGTCGCTCTCTCTCCCTTCCAGGACCTTGCGCAGCGTCGGTGCGTAGGGCGGGGCTTCAAGTCTCGCACGCTTTGGATGTCCACGCCCCTCATTTTCCCGCGCGGCGTCCTGAAGATGGCGTCCGATGGCGGGAAAACGGCTGAAGATGGCGGGAAAACGGCTGAAGATGGCGGGAGACGGCTGAAAATGGCGGGAAACGACTCCGGATGGCGGGAAACCTCCTTTTAAGGTACGTGTACAGTCTTTTCAGGCACGCAATACCCGTTTGTGGCGGGTTGGTCACAATACTGCCGACTACGCCAAAGCTGACTCGCCCCCTGGGCTGTGGGGCACTAGGTACCGGGCTTTAGGGCAATGCTGGGAGTAGTAGTGGCAACCCAGTCCCGTGGCTCAGGGTGGTCAGACCAAATGCTGTGGCAGTGTATTTGTAGGTTTTGAAAGTCTGACTACGCCACCCAAGGATTGCGGTCAGGGAGGACCGCCGCTGCAAGGCAGACCACTGAGGCTGGTGTTGGGGGTGCAGCAGGGAATAGTACAACTCCCCACGGGAGGAGTGTAGCCTCAGGGCAGTGTAATAGGATGCTGGGGGTGATGGTGCAGGCGCAGCAGAAATCACACAGAGTCCAACAATGCAGTCCAGCGTCTTTTACTGCAGATATTATCACTGACCCAGAAGGAGTACAGGGTAGGAATGGACCTGGGTGTCTGAGGGCATTCGGGCGAGCTCCACTGGTCAGGGAGAGTGGGTAGGCCTACCGTTCTCTCTCTGCCCTTGCTGACTATCTCCCCCTTTAGTGGTGTGATAGCCCACCTCCCTGAGCTGGCCGTGTACTACGCCTGTATGGCTTGCGACTTGGGCCTTAGGCACCTGTAGCTTCTCCGTGCTGTACTGGTCCCTCTGTGTGGCAGAGCCTCCAGGCTTCTTAGGCCAAGGGACCTAAAATCCCTCGCAGGTAGGTGATCTGCTGCAGGACTTGCAACCCTGACAGCCTCGGACCCCAGTGTCCGGTTGTGTAGTTCTCTCTCTGCCAGGACCGGCTCTCGTCGCCTCTGTCCCTGGCTTGCTGCTGCTCCACTGCCTCCTGGACTCCTCAGCTGCTGCTGACTTGTCCCTCTCTTCTGGGAACCCTTCTGGATGCTTCAGAAGTGGGTCCTGGTCTCCCTAACCCTGCCCTCAGTTTCCAGCTTTTATAGGGGCAGCCTGCTCCCCCTACTGGCCTGGGACAGGAGGTGCTGCATGCTAATGGTCCCTGACCAAAGAACTTCCCTCCTGCTCTCAGACACAGCCTTAAATGTTTGTGGCATCCAGGCCTGGGGTGACACACATTGATCTGATATTTATGGGAGATATATTTTTGACGTCATGGCGAAGTGACAAACATAATGCATTCACTCATATCACCGTAAGGCTGGCCTAACACCTCCAAATTAATATCGGGCAGATGGATGATGCTATCCATGCCATGTTTCATCTCTATAGAGTGGTAAAATTGTGATAGAAACAGTGACAACAATATCTCCCACCTAGGCCCTCCAGGGGCAAAGATATCCTGTAAATTGGGGCCCTCATAATCTTCTAAAGACCTAACACATGCCACAACCAGCCCAAATAGGAGGTATGTGGGCGTAACTTTAATGTAATAAAAATCAGATTTTTTATTTTTATCATTTGACAGTTCTGGGAAGTGCAGTTTACTGTAGTTCTGTCCGTTGTCTTTACAAAAACAAAAAAAACAAAAAGCTCTCCTTCAAAAAAGTCAGAGCCAACCCTGCAACATCAGGTTCAGTATATTTCTTCTGTTTATCCTATTTTTATGTATTTTCTTTATATTGTACTGTTTTGTCCATCATTGTGGTTTTCCCCCACTTATGGGGTATCGGCATGCTCAGGAACAATTGGACAACAAATTTTGGGGTCCATTTCTTCCTGGTACCCTTGCGAAAATAAAAAAATTTGGGTCTAAAGTAAAATTTTTGTGGCTATTTGCCGAATATTTTGGGGTTCTTGGCATTTCATTCATTGTCGCCGCTCCTGCAAGTGTCACGGCTGTGACACATGCAGAAATAGCCTGGGACCTATTCAGAAAATACTGGCATTTCTGGCCTCTATTAAAAATTTGTTTCAGTGTGTCAGTGAAGTTTTTGACACCGGTTTGCTGTTCAAAATAGTTATCTACAGGCCAGGTATTTAAAACTGTGGTTTCTCCGTCACACAGATCACATATGTGATGCCTCTTACTCGAAAAAGCCCTTTAGTTTACCCTGGGTGATGGGGGACTCGAAGTCGGGTCCTGAGATGGAGAGATGGGGTGCAGCCATGGCCCGGACCCGACCCGTGCTCAGGGCCGTCACATTAAAAGAGATGGTGTGGGCTCATCCGGGTTGAGTGGCTGATTAACGACTACGCCACCTGTGGTGCCTGGCGAAGGGCCTCCAGCGCCGCTGCAGTCCGCTGAGGCATGGTGTTATGGCATCCAAAGTTATCACTACTCCCCACAGGTGAAGCAAAGCCTCAGGGCAGAGGGACAGGATGGAGGGGGTAGTAGTAGAGGAAGACGGGCGCCGCGTCTTGCGGTGTAGCGCATAATAAACAGTCCGGAGGCCATAGGGTTGAACTTCCAAGGCTTTACTCACTTTAGAGATGGCAGAAGGAAGGCGACTCCCTGCTCCCTGCGGAGTCCTGCGGTCACCAGGGACGGGGGTCCGACAACCTCCGAGTAAGTCCAGAATTTAGTCTGGACCCTACACCAGAGTGTTCCTGAACTACAGACCGAATCCTTTCCTGTCCGTGTGTGTGCAAATAGGCCGGATCTCCCTCTGAGCTCCTCTCAGAACTGGGGAACGGTTGGCAGCTCCACTCCGTCCGATACCCGGTGGGATCCTCAGGGCCTACCGGTCTTTCCCGACCAGGACATGGAGTAGCAAGGTCGGGTGTCGGGGGCCGGTACCCCTTTTGCAGCCGGAGTCCCTCTGAATATATCAGCATGGCGAGGACAGGTGGCGTACTCCGCTCTGTCTGCATCCTGCCTGGGATCCTAAGCTCCGGGCCTTCTTGGCCCTGGTCATTGGCCGGGTTGAGACATTCCTGGTCTACAACCTGCCCCTTGTCCTAAGGCTAAGGTACGAGGGCTGTGTCCCTTGCCGGTGCAGGCCCACACAGGATCTGCACTCCGGGAGGGAGGTCACATTTCACACAGTATATGACAGCACAGAGAACAGCCGAAAGACCTTGATTAACAAGGACCAACGAAAAGACCAAGACCAAAGATGGCTCTTTATTAAATATGAAATTTAAAGTGTAACTAACTTGTAATTCCTCCACCCTCACCCACTAACTGGTTCCCCTAACTCTTGGTTCCCCAGTCTCCCTGTAACCAGGGGAGCAGCACTTAGTGCATACTAGCCCCCTCTGGTGGAGAAGTGTGGTGTTGGATGCAAAGGTTGGGTCACGACTATCATACTTTCCTTACCTCAGAGGTGGAACACTACACTCCATTAGAGAAGTGCAGTATCCCTGTGGCGGTCGAACCCTCAGGGGCGCCACACATATACCTTTTCAGAAAATACTGCCATTTCTGGCCTCCATTAAAAATTTATTTCAGTATGTCAGCGAAGTTTTTGACACCGGTTTGCTGTTGAAAATAGTTACCTACAGGCTAGGTATTTAAAACTGTGGTTTCTCTGTCACACGGATCACATATAAGTTTGCTCCAAATTTAGCCATTTTTAGTGAGCGTGGAAGATATTGTCCTCCATTTAAAATGGGCAAGGCACGTGGCAAGGGACGGGGAACTGGACGTGATGGTGATGGTGCATGTAGAGGCTGAGGCCAAGGCCACATCTTCTCACCCGACCTTCCTGTCCCAATTCCTAGGGGACTGCAGCACACCACTATTGAACCAAGAGCAGTGTCAAAAGGTTGTTGGTTGGATTAGGGATAATGCTTCTAGTCACTTTGCCACCACCACCACCTCCCTGTCTTCCACATGGTCAAGTCTCAGTAGCCATGAGTCTGGACTTCATATTCTTCACCCTGATCCTCCATTCTCCCACCATGCCAAGTGCCCGGAGACAAATGATCCCACACTTGGACACTCCAAAGAGCTGTTCACTTTTCCATTTATAGATTTGGGCCTCTTACCTGGTCCACTTGAAGCGGGGCAAGAGGAGATCGCATGTAGCGATGCCCAAATGTTTGAGCAGCCACGGTCACACGAAGGCGACGGTGGGAAAGCGTCACAAGAGGTGAATGATGATGAGACACAATTGCCAGAAAGTCAGGAGGAGACTAAGGTGCTGAAGTGGAAGACGAGGTGGTGGATGATATAGTAACTGACCCAACCTGGCAGGAGGACATGCAGAGCGAGGACAGCAGCACACAGGGGGATGGAGGCAGAGCACCCCAACAGGCAGGAAGAAGCAGTGTGGTGGCCGCAGACAGAAGGCAGGCAACCGTTCCCCGTAACATCAACACAAAAGAAGTTGCCAGTACAACTGTTAGGTCTTCCTGAGTCTGGTTATTTTTTAAAGACTCTGTCGATAACCCAAAAAGGCCATTTGCACCACCTGTCAGGCCAGCATCAGCAGGGGTGGAAAAACTACCAGCCTGACCACCACCAGCATGATCAGGCACATGGCAGCAAAGCACCCGGTATTGTGGGCCGAACCCCAGGGTCCAGGAACAGTGTCTGTGGGTGCTACCACTGCTTCTTCCACTGTTGTGCATCCAAGCCAATCCCCTGTCCATGGTGCATGCGAAGATGCCTCCTGCCCTGCACCTGTCATTGCACACTCTCAAGTAGCAGCATCAGGAAGCGCAGCGTTCAGTTGTCCATACCCCAGTCTTTGGAACGCAAGCGCAAATACGCAGCCAACGCCCCACAGGCCACACTACTAAATTCCCACATTTCGCGATTTCTTGCGCTCGAAATGTTGCCTTTTAGGCTCGTGAAGACTGAAGCATTCTGCAACCTGATGGTGGTGGACATCCCTCGGTACTCGGTCCCCAGCCGCCACTATTTCTCCCGATGTACCGTCCACATATTACACAAGCACGTGTCCCAAAACTTTAGCCGTGTCCACCTTACCACGGACACATGAACAAGTGCTTGTGGGTAGGGACGGTACATCTCGCTGACAGCACACTAGGTTAACATAGTGGAAGCCGGGACCCAGTCGGACCTTGGGACGGAACACGTCCTCCGGACTCCAAGGATTGCGGGCCTAGGACAATCAGGGTTGCCCCCACAGTCTACAGCTCCTGCACCTCATCCTCCTCAGCCTCCTCCTCCTCTTCAGCCTCCATCTCTGAAATGACCACATCAGTAACATGCTGGAAGCACTGCAGCACTGCCTCGGCGAAGCGGCAACAGGCTGTCCTGAAGCTAATATGCTTAGGAGACAAACCGCACAATGCTGAAGAGTTGTGGACAGCTCTGAAAGAGCAGGCAGATCTGTGGCTCACACCACTGAACCTACAGCCAGGCATGGTCGTGTGTGACAATGGTCGGAACCTAGTGGCGGCTCTGAGGCGAGGCGAGCTCACACACTTACCATGCCTGGCCCATGTGCTTAATCTCGTGGTTCAGCGGTTTCTCAAATCCTACCCGGATCTGCTGGATCTGCTTCTTAAAGTATGCTGCCTGTGTGCCCATTTTAGAAAGTCACCCACAGCTTCCGGCCCACAGACTGGTGTGTGATGTCCCCACGCATTGGAACTCTACACTGCAGATGTTGGGAAGGACTTGTGAGCAGAAGAGGGCAGTTGTTGAGTACCAGCATCAACAAGGCCGTCGGTATTCAGTTCAGACTCCACACATAAGATCTCAGGAGTGAACATGAATGTCAGACATATGTACCATCCTCCAAAACTTTGAGGACTCCACCAAGATGGTGAGCTGCGATGACGCCATAATTAGCGTCACCATCCCGCTTCTCTGTCTTCTGAAATGCTCTCTGCTTACAATCAAAGAGGATGCATTGCAGGCAGAGCACTATGAGGTGGAGCAAGGAACCATACAGGGTTATTACACACAGCCCAGCCCCATCTCATCACAGCGTGGATTGGGTGACAATAAGGAAGAGGAGGAGGAAGAACAGGAGCTAGTTTCATGCGCTATAGATGGTACTACCTGCACAACTGTCATACCGTCTGTTCAGTGTGGGTGGCCTGAGGACAGAGAGGAGGAGGAGGAGAGCATGGTCAGTCGTCCTCTTGGTGAGGACATGGAAGTCTTGCCTGTTAGCAGTCTGGCACGCATGGCTGAGTTTATATTACACTGCCTTTCCCATGACCCTCGCGTTCTCAAAATTTTGAGTGACAGTCATTACTGGTTGGTGACACTTCTAGACCCACGCTACAAGGAGAACTTTCTATCTCTTATTCCTGAGGTGGACAGGTCTACAAAAATGGGGCAGTACCAGAAGACCCTTGTTGTGGAACTATTAAAAAAATTCCCATCTGAAAACGCTGCTGGCAGAGGTCACAGTTCGTTGGACAACCAAGGACTATAGGCGAGAGAGACACAACTCCAATCCAGCAGAGGCAGGGGAACACTGTCAATGTTCTGGGAGAATTTTCTCAGCCCCTCCTATCGAACAGGCCCTGAGGCGCGAGTTACTCTCACAAGGAGGTCAAAGTTTGTGAAGATGCTGAGGGAGTATCTTGCCGACTGTACTAATGTCCTTCGTGATTCCCCTGTACCTTATAATTATTAGGTATCCAAGCTGGACACGTGGAATGAAATTGCTCTCTACAGTGGTGGCCAAAAGTATTGGCACCCCTGCAATTCTGTCAGATAATACTCAGTTTCTTCCTGAAAATGATTGCAATCACAAATTCTTTGGTATTATTATCTTCATTTAATTTGTCTTCAATGAAAAAACACAGAAAGAATTGTCCTAAAGCCAAACTGGATATAATTCCACACCAAACCTAAAAAGGGGGTGAACTAAAGTATTGGCACTGTTTGAAAAATCATGTGATGCTTCTCTAATTCGCGGAATTAACAGCATCTGTAACTTACCTGTGGCACCTAACAGGTGTTGGCAATAACTAAATCACACTTGCAGCCAGTTAACATGGATTAAAGTTGACTCAACCTCTGTCCTGTGTCCTTGTGTGTACCACATTGAGCATGGAGAAAAGAAAGAAGACCAAAGAACTGTCTGAGGACTTGAGAAACCAAATTGTGAGGAAGCATGAACAATCTCAAGGCTACAAGTCCATCTCCAAAGACCTGAATGTTCCTGTGTCTTCCGTGCGCAGTGTCATCAAGAAGTTTAAAGCCCATGGCACTGTGGCTAACCTCCCTAGATGTGGACGGAAAAGAAAAATTGACTAGAGATTTCAATGCAAGATTGTGCGGATGGTGGATAAAGAACCTCGACTAACATCCAAACAAGTTCAAGCTGCCCTGCAGTCCGAGGGTACAACAGTGTCAACCCGTACTATCCGTCGGCGTCTGAATGAAAAGGGACTGTACGGTAGGATACCCAGGAAGACCCCACTTCTTACCCCGAGACATAAAAAAGCCAGGCTGGAGTTTGCCAAAACTTACCTGAGAAAGCCTAAAACGTTTTGGAAGAATGTTCTCTGGTCAGATGAGCATCAACATAGAGTGTACAGGAAAAAAAAAGAGGCATTCAAAGAAAAGAACACAGTCCCTACAGTCAAACATGGCGGAGGTTCCCTGATGTTTTGAGGTTGCTTTGCTGCCTCTGGCACTGGACTGCTTGACCGTATGCATGGCATTATGAAGTCTGAAGACTACCAACAAATTTTGCAGCATAATGTAGGGCCCAGTGTGAGAAACCTGGGTCTCCCTCAGAGGTCATGGGTCTTCCAGCAGGACAATGACCCAAAACACACTTCCAAAAGCACTATAAAATGGTTTGAGAGAAAGCCCTGGAGACTTCTAAGGTGGCCAGCAATGAGTTCAGACCTGAATCCCATAGAACACCTGTGGAGAGATCTCAAAATGGCAGTTTGGAGAAGGCACCCTTCAAATATCAGGGACCTGGAGCAGTTTGCCAAAGAAGAATGGTCTACAATTCCAGCAGAGCATTGTAAGAAACTCATTGATGGTTACCGGAAGCGGTTGTTCGCAGTTATTTTGGCTAAAGGTTGTGCAACCAAGTATTAGGCTGAGGGTGCCAATACTTTTGTCCGGCCCTTTTTTGGAGTTTTGTGTGAAATGATCAATGATTTCATTTTTGCTTCATTCTCTTTTGTGTTTTTTCCTTGCAAGCAAATTAAATGAAGATAATAACACCAAAGAATTTGTGATTGCAATCATTTTCAGGAAGAAACTGAGTATTATCTGACAGAATTGCAGGGGTGCCAATACTTTTTTCCACCACTGTATATATATATATATATATATATATATATATATATATATATATATATAGTACTGTATATCCTGCTTAAACTATGTGATAGATACAGTGAAGTACATATTTGATGCAAGGAATTGGTGTTGTGCACAACAAGCCATTCATAACTAACAACCGTACTAGATGCAGCAGGACTGTACCGATTTTGGGGCGTTGTCCTGCTGTACTGGAAGGTCAGGGAATGTGCTGAATTCCACTTACTCTCTGCAATATCCTCTCTCCTGCCATCTTTATTGCTCCTCATGTGGGGGGAGTGGAGCGGGGCTCGGGCCTGCAGCTCTACACTGCACATACTTACATTCAATGAGACAAACATTCTTCTCTTTTGTTGAGATCTGGACTCAGGATTAAAACACCCAACCTGTATCACTGTAGGCAGTAGTGAAACGTGTGACCACAGATATAGGCAAAGAGCTACATTTCTATATACCAGTGCATTTGTATACTTGTATTCCAGAGGAAAAATAAAAGTCTGATTTTATTATTCCTATAAAATTACAAAAAAAAATAATGAAAAACAATTACAAAAATTACATTTTATTACACTTAAAAAAGAAAAAAATATCATAAATCAGTAAGTAACATACATATTTGATGGTTCTGTAATCATAACAACCTGTACAACACAGTAATCAGATTATTTATGGTGATCTGTAAATGACATACAATGACGTCATTGATTTTTTCTACATTAAAGCCATGAAAATGTAACACTGAGGCTGTTTTCATACATAGTGAAAATGATGCTTTTTTCTGCTGCTTTTTATCTGCATGTTTTCTGCATTGGTCTGCCCAACACTGTGCAATAGCAATCTTCAATGATTATTGCATTTTTACTGCTCTTTTATGCCTTTCCCCCTTATTTGATGCATTTTTGGTGCAGATGCAAAGCAGCGTTTTTAATGCTTTTTTAATAGTACAGAAAAGCTTTGAGTCTGCACTTAAAAATGAAATGGTATATTTTTACATGAGCTTTTTCCGGGTTCAACATAGAAGCTTATAGACAAACAATGCACCAAATCCGCAACAGCATGTTTAGGTGCACAGTGGGACGGAGTTTTCATGAAATTACATCTACTTTGCTAGGACAGATAGTCCGTGTTCACACATAGTGTAAATGCTGCGTTTTTTTTACACAGAAATTAATTTTGCTACTTTGAACTGTCCAAGCAAAGGGTTTGTGATTTCATGAAAACTACTACCCACTGTATGTCTAAAGATACCTGCGGAATTTGCTTTTCTCTAGGCTTCTATGAGAAGCCTGAAACAACCACATGTAAAAAAAATGCGGTTGCTTTTACACTGCTTCAAATGTGCCCCAAAAACGCATCAAAAAAGGGGAAAAAGCATAAAAAAGCAACAAAAATGCAATAATCAGAGATAGTTATTGTGTAGTTTGGTGCTGACTCCTACAGAAAACATGCAACCACCCCCCCCTCCACAGTATTTACAGCACATTTGAACACGACCTTACAAACACAAAAAAGCAAGACCTCATATAGTGAAGTTTGTGTAAAAATGAGAAAGTTATGGCTGATACAACAATGAATGAATGAAAAATAAATTGAGTTATATATATACAAATTAAAAGTTGGGGGTATTGGATCTTTGCCTGCACCCCTTGCTGTGAACAAGTAATTGAAGCAAGTTATCTGAAGGAAAGCAGACCTGGAGTGTATACACTAAGTAGCAGACTATTGTTGGAAGGGCAAACTTTGACTGTGTACATCTTTATTACTAAAGAGGTTATCAATGCAAGGGAACGTTACCGGCCCTGAAGGCAGCCGGCACGACTCCATGCCAAGACGCCTCACATGACAATGGTCATGCAATATTTTCCAAGCCAGATCTATAAAATTTGAATTTGAAAGGATCCATTGATATAGCCATGATACGAGAACATATTCACATCTTGGGATAAAAGTGCAAAAGTTTTGGTAGCTGGCAACCCACAGGAATGCAATATCCACAGAATATGGATATATCATATTCATGTATTCTATGTATAGAAGTCTTGAAAAGTGTTAGGTAAGATGATGGCAATTTTGTTTTTCTAAGAGGTTTCTGTGGAATAATATGACCAAGAGAAGAGATTACCGATTAACAATGTAAGAACCCAGGAGAAGTAACGATATTCAGATCTGCCCGTATATCCTGTGGTGTTCTACTTCACCAGAAGCTCTCACGCATCCAATGCAAGCATCTGCTTCACCCTGCATTGGAATATCAGCTCAACCAGGCCTCTGACGTTTCTGCAAACCAGGCCATCGCGTTGCACGTTGCCACTGAAAAGCATCCCCAGAGGCAATAACAGACCTTGGGTGACGCAAGTTATAACATTCTGATAGCTCCTCTGTTAGCAACTACATGCCTTTTTTTTTAAGTCCCGGGTATCCCCTTTAATGACTACATAAAATATTCCCTCCTCACAGTGATGTGTATATTGTGTAGTATTGTAAAGATCAATAGAGGCTCAGATACAGTGTTACATATTATTCCCTGACTTCTTTATTAACTTCATTCAAGGTGGGTAATGTAGAAGTTCCCATTAGAAGTCAGAGCAATAGTCTTAAAAAGTGCCCCGATAAAAATGATGACAAGGGGCCATTGACTCACGAAGAGTCAACCATCAGCACTCAGGAGAGGAAAAACCCCCAGTGGAGGAGGAAACCTCTAGGGAACCTTGGCTGTAGATGTTCATTGATGAGAACAGAGACCGAGCCCGGAATCTGTCTCATGGTGCTGCAGGTAACACACTTGATTCGTGATTACATCTAGCTGCAGAAAGTTGATCAAATGCTTTTTTCCACTGATGGGTACAGAGACCGAGCCCGGAATCAGTCTAATGAGCAGTAGGTATCTCACTTTATATGTGAGTGCATCTAGCTGCAGAAAGTCCAGTAAATGTCGTATCCAGTGAAGAGAACAGAGACCGAGCCCGGAATCTGCCTCGTCGTGCAGAAGGAAACTCACTTATTCTGTGAGTGCATCTAGCTGCAGAAAGTCCAGTAAATGTCATATCCAGTGAAGAGAACAGAGACCGAGCCCGGAATCTGCCTCGTCGCGCAGTAGGAAACTCACTTATTCTGTGAGTGCATCTAGCTGCGGAAAGTCCAGTAAATGTCATATCCAGTGAAGAGAACAGAGACCGAGCCCGGAATCTGCCTTGTGAAGCAGTAGGTATCTCACATAATCTGTGAGTGCGTCTAGCTGCGGAAAGTCCATTAAATGTCATCCTTCCGTTCTTCTGTAACACAGAACATTAAAGTTAGCACTAATAAAATAAAACTGTTTATATAGTTGTTAACAATATTAAAATTATACAGGTTTTCTCATCTCTAAACGGTACAGTTCATTATGAAAATAGAGGGACCCAACCCTTATAATTAAATTTATATAGGATTTATTCACGGACATGCTCCTTTTAGAAAAAAAATGATTCGCCTTTTTTTCTTTTACATAAATGTTATAGTAACTGTTACAAAATCCTGAGAACTTACCGTCAGAGGAGATGATCACATCCACATATAGGTCCATATTCATTATGACATAGTGGGGGCCACTAGAGATGTTGGTGTCTGTGTGGACATCGCTCTCTTCAGCCATGGGTCCATGAGGAGCTTCATCATTTATAATGGTTGTTTCATCCCCATGTTCTCCTGTAACACAGAACAGTGAAATCAGCATTTTAAAAGGTAAAGCATCTATATGTTTCTTTTAGATTGTTTCCTCTATGTCTACAGTACATTCACTTGCAAGATCTATTAACCCCTTCATGTGATGGTAATTTTTAATTTTTTTGTTTTCGTTTTTTTCCTCTCCTTTTCCAAGAGCCTTAACTTTTATACTTTTCCATCAATATAATCATATTTTACTTTTCAATGTCACCATTCATTCTACCACATATTGTAGATGAGAAAAAAATTCCAACTGCATTGAAATTGCAAAAAAAAAAGTGCAATTCCATAATTGTTTTTTGTTTTTTCATTTACTATGTTCACTTTATTGTAAAGTTGACCTGGCAATATGATTATCCAGGTCAGTACAATTATGCAGATACCAAACATGTATAGTTCTTTTTTTATTTAAGTGTTGAAAATTTTTTGGGAAATTTGTAAAAAAAAAGAAATAGAAAAATCTGTTTTTGTTGCTATTTTCCAATACCAGTACCATATTTGTTTTTTGGGATATGAGGCTGTGTGATGGCTTAATTTTTGCTCCCAAAGCTGATTTTTTTTTTCTGATACAATGCTTTGATCGCCTCTTATTGTATTTTATTGGAAATTTTGTGGCGGCCAAAAAATTGCTTTAACTGCAATTCAATAATAAATTGCTTTTAATGGTAGATTTTAATTTATGCATGTTATGTAAATTAGAAGAACAGAAGATATTTATGGTAGTAAGTATTCTACTTATCCACATAAAGAAAAATATGAACTTACTGTCAGAAAAGATGACCACATCATCATCTGGGTCCATATTGATGACTATGTAACCGGGTCCAGACGTAGAGATGTTGGTGTTTTCCAGGACATCTCTGTTTTCGGCCATGGGTCCATGAGGAGCATCGCCATTTACAGTATTTATTTCATCATCGTCTTCTCCTGTAACATTGAACATTGAAATTAGCATTAATACAATTAAAGTTTCTATATATTTGTTAAAGAATATTAATATTATACAAGTTTTATATCCTTTAAATTTTATAATAAAGTAATGAAAATAGAAAGATAAACTTTGTACTTTTAGAGCTTTTTTTTATTATAAAGAAGTTTTTCTATTAAACACTTGTTAAGAAAGCCCAAGAACTTACTGTCAGAGGAGACAATCACATCCTCATATGGGTCCATATTGATTCTGACATAGTGGGGGCCACTAGAGATGTTGGTGTCTGTGTGGACATCGCTCTCTTCAGCCATGGGTCCATGAGGAGCTTCATCATTTATAATGGTTGTTTCATCCTCATGTTCTCCTGTAAAACAGAACAGTGAAATCAGCATTTCAAAAGGAAAAATTCTATGTTTCTTCTAGATTGTTTCCTCTATGTCTTCTGCACATTCACTTGTAAAATCTATTAACCCCTTCATGACATGGTGATTTTCCATTTTTTTGTTCTTATTAGAGCGCACAGTGTCAGCCCAGCCGCCGGCTTCCTGCAGTTGCTCGGCAGTCACTTGTGCCCGCTATTAAAGGGCATGAATATTCACTAATCCCCACTCCCATGGACGTGAGGAGTAGTGAATATTCATGCTCTTTAATAGTGGGCACATGTGATCGCCCGGCTGCTGCAGGAGCCACCGTTGGGCTGACACTGTGCGCGCTATTAAGGAGAGTGAATAGTCACTGCTCCCCACGTCCATAGTCCCGGCGTGGGGAGCAGTGACTATTCCGGCAGCTCACCTCGGTCTCAGAGAGAACATGGCAGTGATGTCATGTGCGGCTCACATGCTGAGATCAGCAGCTGGCAGAAGAACAGGACGCAACCCTGGAGCAGAGGGAAGGAAGGTGAGTAGAATCCTTTAATTTTTTTTGTGCATGGGGTTGGGGATGCCATGCATACCAACATGGGGTTGCCATGCATACCAGGATGGGGGTGCCTTGCATACCAGGCTGTGGGTGCCATGCATACCAGGCTGAGGGTGCCATTTATACCAGCCTGAGAGTGACATTTATACCAGGATGGGGGTGCCATGCATACCAGGCTGAGGGTGCCATTTATACCAGGCTGAGAGTGCCATTTATACCTGGATGGGGTGCCATGCATAAAAGGGTGGAGGTGTCATAAATTCCAGGATTGGGGTTTCATAAATACCAGGATGGGGATGGGGGTGCCATGCATACCAGGATGAGGGGGCTATGCATACCAGGATGGGGATGGGGGTGCCATGCATACGAGGATGAAGGGGCTACGCATACCAGGATGGGGAAGGGGGTTGCCATGCATACCAGGATGGGGGTGCCATGCATACCAAGATGGGGGTGCCATGCATTACCAAGATGGGGTGCCATGCATACCAGGATTCGGTGCTATGTATACCAGGATGGGGGTGCCATATATACCAGGATGGGGGTACCATGCATACCAGTATGGGGATGAGGGTGCAATGCATACCAGGATGAGAATGGGGGCCATGTATAACAGGAAGGGAGGGCCATATATACTAGGATGGGGGCATATACTGTATATACCAGGATGGGAGATATTACTACAGAATTGGGGGGATTACTCCTATAACAGTGTCAGCAGCAGACCCCTTCACCCATAACAGTGCATCATGACCACATGTTTTTTCTATTTTCCTCCTCTAAAACCTAGATGTGTATATGGTCCAGTGCGTCTTATCGTCCGAAAAATACGGTATTTTTGAAAAAAATGTATTAGGCTTTTTTTTTAAATAAATACTATAGTAAATGTTAAAAAAGCCCGAGAACTTACTGTCAGAGGAGATGATCACATCCTCATATGGGTCCATATTGATTATGACATAATGAGTACCAGGCGAAGAGATGATGGTGTCTTTGTGGACATCGCTCTCTTCAGCCATGGGTCCATGAGGAGCTTCATCATTTATAATGGTTGTTTCATCCTCATGTTCTCCTGTAAAACAGAACAGTGAAATCAGCATTTCAAAAGGAAAAACTTCTATGTTTCTTCTAGATTGTTTCCTCTATGTCTACGGTACATTCACTTGCTATATCTATTAACCCCTTTAAGACATGGTGATTTTCCATTTTTTCGTTTTCTTTATTTCCTCTGCTTCTTCCAAGAGCCATAACTTTTTGATTTTTTTCGTCAATATAGTTGAATTAGGACTTATTTTTTGCGGGAAGAGTTGTACTTTTTGAATGTCGCCATTCATTCTACCACATTTTGTACTGGAAAATGAGAAAAAAAACTCCAAGTGCATTGAAATTGCAAAAAAAAAAACAGCATTTCCTTCATTTTATTTTATTTTCCATGTTCACTTAGGCTGTGTGCCCACGTAGCATTTTTCAAGCGTATATGCTGCGGAATTTCCGCAGCGTAAACGCTTGAAAAACGCATGTATATCCGCACCCCATGGTCCCCAATGGCATTCCGCAATGTCAATGCCCATGCTGCGGATTTTTCCGCAGCGTTTATGCTGCGTTCAAAAATCCGCAGCATGTCATTTAATTTTGCGTTTCCGCAAGCAGAATTGCCTTTGTCCAATGCATAAAAAACGCAAGGCAATTCCGCATGTGGAAAACGCGTGATAAACGCGCGAAAAATGCGCGATAAACGCGTGCAGAATTCCGCATGCGTTTTTCCGGGAGAGGACTTGCAGAAATGAAGCAGAAATTTTCTGCTTCATAAATGCAACGTGGGCACATAGCCTTAATGGCAAAAATGACCTGGCAAAATGATTCTCCAGGTCAGTACAATTATGCAGACGTCAAACATGTATAATTCTTTTATTTTATCTAAGTGGCACAAAATTTTTCCATTTTGGGAAAGATATCATGTCTTGATTGCCTCTTATTGCATTTTATTGCAATGTTGTAAAAAAAACCCCATAATTTTGGCATTTTGATTTTTTTCTCATTATGCAGTAAATGATTCAGATTAATTTACTTTATATTTTGATAGATTGGACTTTTACGATCGCAGCGATACCAAATATGTGTATTGTTTTTATTCTTTTATTTTTAATGCGGCAATAGGGGGGTGAGTCGAAATTTTGTGAGTTTTTTTCCATAGTTTTTAAAACATTTTTTTTCTACTTTTTACTGTATTTGTCAGTCCTCTTAGGAGACTTGAAGCTGTGATCATCCGATTGCTTGTGCAATGTTTAGCAGTGCTCCAGCACTACTATGTATAGTGAAAATCAGGATCTTTTATGAACGCCAGCCATGGGCTAGATTTCACAGGGGGATCATAATGACAGGCACAGGAATCATCAGCAGACCCCCGGCTGTCATGACAACCCACAAGATCACATCATCTGCGCACCTCTGGGTGCAAAGAATGTCTGGATCCCCCAGAGACTGACTGTGGAATTTAACAGGTTAACAGCTGTGGGCGGAAATTAAATCAGCCATCATGTGTGGGAAATCATGTGCTAGCCAGCATCAAAAGCAGAGACATGACATATGACTTAAATGTACGTCATATGTCGTGAAGGGATTAAGGCCACGGCCCCACTATCAGTATTCGGTCAGTTTTCGCTCAGTATTTCTTCTCAGGAGTGGGAGCCAAAACCAGGAGTGGGTGATAAATGCAGAATTGGTGACTTGTGTCTATTATACCTTTTCTCTGATTGTTCCTCGCCTGGTTTTGGCTCCCACTCCTGAGAAAAAATACTGACCGAATACTGACCAAATACTGATAGTAGGGCCGTGGCCGAACCGATTAATTTTATTTTTAGTTTATAAATTTGTTTTTTCTTTTAAATACATTTCATATATTGAAAGAGACGAGTCAGATTGTCACTATAGTAATTATTCAGCTTTACAATGTGGACTGCATCCATGTAATATAAAAGCCACCAAGAAGTATTTGTATGTACACAGATATTAATGTCAGATTGGTGACGGCCGTACTTACCATTAGGGTTAGCTCTACTCTTTATATCTTCATCCATGGAATCTGGTCTTGTAACATCTCTCCAGAAATTATTCTTTTTCAGATGTCTATAAAATGATAAAAACAGAAGTCACATTATAAACTAAACCATATCTATATTCTGCACAATGTTCTAAAATCATATATTTTTCTTCATCTATTTTATCTGTCCCTATCTGCAGTAATTTGTGGAGCAATTCTTTTAATATTGTACAGAAAAGTCCATTGTGCTCCCAGCAGGTCAGACCCAGTTTATGAGCCACTAAACATCTACACTAGATTATATCATTTACTGCATCGTGTGATGACCTGAAGATGTGATATTTCTTATACAGACTCCCGGGTAGCCCATAAATCATTATAAGACTTACCCATATATGATGAAACAGATGACACCAAAGAAAAATCCAGAGAAGAAGATGATGGCAGCAGGCATGGGAAACCTACTAAAGTAATCTAGTGGAAGAAAAGATCAAGAACATGTAAGATATTTAAAGCTACTAATATATACATTATATTTTGCACTTCATTTATGTAACCAGATCTAGGACCATTCCTATGAGTAAAGGGACTAATATACAATACATGGCTGTCGGCCGATGGTTCAGCTGATGGTCCAGCTGGCAGATATTTCTCCTGACTCCTCCATACACAAGAGCACTAACACTGCCGATCACACCTGTGTTCTCAGTAAGAAAGCCGCTGGTAGATTCCTCTGGCGGTGTCTTATTTAGATGAGAAAAGGATCAACAGATGGGAATTGGACATTGGACTGTCGGCAGAGCTGCTGATATCGGCGACTTCGATTGTTGTTAGTCTCATGTGTATGGGGGCCTGAACTTTAGGACTGAACAGATAAGGATAATGGTAAATCCCAACAAGGTAGAGAAATTCCACAATTACCATACATTTGTAATTATTTCCCCCAAAAGTATTGATGAAGTCACACACATGAAGATCAGAGACACGTGACTTGTTTTTCGCTCAGAGTGGATTCCCATTCAAGTTTACAATGTGTTTGAGAGCCTGGAATAGGGAATACACGATGGGAGAAGACTCCAAACATTACAAGTAGCACATGAAGAATCCTCCATGAAATGTATCATCTGACTTATTAACAATAACCCCATATTGGCTGAATATCCGGTACAGCACTTACCTGCAGGGATCAAGGCCCTGAAATCATGGTGGCGCGTGTTGATAGGAGCGCCCTCCGCAGATGCTATTAGCACACTCACAAATAGAAGAAATCTAAACAGCATTTTAGCCTGGAGGAATATCGCGTCTTGTGTAATCCACAGTCAGCCTCTCCAGACAAAGCCTTTTCCTGTAGCGTCACTCACTATAACCCCACAGCCAGTGACATCACAATGGTGACCTCATTGTGACATCGCGGGGAGTGGAACACGAGTGATGTCACAATGGACCAGATACCTGTAACCTCTAAAGAGGAAGCAGCTTCATCCATCTTTATGTGTTTCCTAATATTACTAGTCTTGTCTATGGATCACTGATCAGAATATAACATTACACAGGATTCCTGCAGAAATATGACCAACATCAGGGGACATGCAGTAAATGCATTAGACAGGGGATTATTTATTTATTTATTTTACTCACTTATATAGCGCCATTAATTCCACAGTGCTTTACAGACATTATGGGCACTGTCCCCATTGGGGCTCACAATCTACATTCCCTATCAGTATGTCTTTGGAGTGTGGGAGGAAACCAGAGAACCCAGAGGAAACCCACGCAAACACGTGGAGAACTTACAAACTCCTTGCAGATATTGTCTTTGGTCGGATTTGAAACCAGGACCCCATTGCTGCAAGGCTGCAGTGCTAACCACTGAGCCACTGTGCCGCCCTATTACTGGAGAATTGAAGGATGAGAGGATTTTCTGATAGGTCCTGATTACACAAATAATATGCCCCTCTTATTTGAAGGTCCATGGCGCTGACTTTCCCTTTAGGTCCGTTGCCACATGTAAAGCACCACTCCAGCGTTTTTGTTTTTTTTATTGCAACGCTGGAGTGGTGCTTCTAATCTAAGGTCCCTCACCCTAGTCTTATACCTATCTACCACCGTCTTCACCTTCTATCAGCGCCGCATCAGTCTTCAGTATGTTGTGACCTGCTGGATTATTTCAGTGTTTGCAGGAAGACGGCTGTGGGTAAGTATAATACTCAGGTCAGGGACCTTACATTAATAGCACCACTCCAGCACTGAAACCCTCCACCTCCACTGGAGTGGAGCTTCAAGCGGTCTCACTCGGTTTCACATGTAAGCTCACTGGGGTAATCCAGATAAATCCTGCACTGTCCAGATGTCCCGATATAATGACCTCACACAGCCGTTAGTCTCTATTAATCCTGTATTCAGGGTGATAAAAGAGTGAGTGTGATAAAAGAAAAAAGACTGATAACAGCAGACAAAAGCTCAAGGAGATTAAAAGTTATATGTTAAAATTGGTGATAACAGGAGACAATAGCTCATGATAATTGTTTGCATATGGAAAAATGCTGAAGACAGAGTACCATTGCTCACGATAATTGAGAACTAACATGGAAAAAAGCTGATAAAAGAGAATAATAGCTCTTGCCAATGGTGGAATGATGGAAAAGTGCTGATAACAGCGGACAATAGCACCTGTTGATTAATGGGTTATAATGGAAAAATGCATATAACACCTTTGCTCACGATAATTGCATGTTAACATAGAAATTGGCTGGTAACAGGAGATCATAGCTCTTGTAAAAAACACAAGCAGCCAGAGCCGGCATTGGGGGGGGGGGGATCTGAGCAATTGCTGCCAGGGACCCCAGCCAGTGGCGTACCGCTAATAGCGACAGAATACGCGTCCACTATGGGGTCTGTGAGTCTGGGGGGCCCAGTGCCAGCGCAGGCATTAGCGCTTCACCTGACTTTCAACTGTATCCGCATCCTGGATGCAGATACAGTTGAAAGCAATGATGGAGGCTGGAGCCGACAGCTGACTTTCCCTCCTCTGTCATTCTCACTGTGCATCTGACGGCTCAATGCAGCAGGTGTGATGATGTCATTACAATACGACCGCTACGCTGAGCAGTGCAGACCACACTCTGCAGAGACTGGAGCAGTGGAGGAACAGGGAGAGGTGAGTATTTTATTTTGTTTTTCAATCAATGAGTACTTTGTGGGGCCATAATATTATGTGGAGGACTATTTCTGGGGGCATCATACTATGTGAAGTTCTATGAGAGGCCATTTTATTATGTAAAGGGTTGTGCGGGGTTCAATATACTGTGTAGAGGGGTTCTGTGGGGGCCATTATACTGTCAAGAGGGCTATGGGGGGGCATTATACTGTTTGAAGTGCCAGACGTATTATTACATTATAGTGTGTAGGAACACTAAGTGGCTTCAATAGGGGCAAAATTACTTTGTAAGAGCTGCAAAGTTGTAGTATATGCTCTTCTTTGTCCCCGCCGAATATTTTTTTTTTGGGGGGAGGGGGCCAATTAGGACTTTTGGGGCCTAATTAGGACTTTTGCTATTGGGCCCTATAATTTCTATGCACTCCCCTGACCCTGTCATCTACAATAGAAATTACATTGATAATAACTCTGCTATTTTATTTGTCATTTCCGATGTTGAGACTGTTTCAGGAACTTTGGTGACATCACAGTCACGTGAGCTTGATGTAACCACAGGTTCTGTACTCTGTGCAGGAGTTAGAAAAACTGAAGAAGAGAAGACTAGTAAGTATTCTATAGTATGTGTATACACATATATGTATGTGCTCTTTGTGGGCGTGTGTCTGTATGTATGTGCCTGTGAATGCATGTCTCTGTATGTATGTTTCTCGCCCAGGGGAAGGGGGAATAACTCGGTACCCGGTCCTTTAGCCTGGCCTTTAGGGATGTCGCTGTGGTCGGCTCCCGGGCCCGTACCCTGGGGTCACTCCTTTAAAAAGGGTTGATAATTTGTGAAGTTTATAAAAGTTTGTGACGCCACCTGTGGCTTCTGGTGAGGATCACCAGCACTGCGCAGTCCCCTGAGGCCGGTGATAAGGCAGCTTGATGGTATATCTCCCCACAGGTGGAGCTAGGCCTCAGGGCAGTGTATGACGGGGGAAAGCAGGACGGAGACACCCAGGCGGATCAGAGCAAGAACAGGGACAGACACGATAGTCACTTCAGTACCTTTTACTGATGGAAATTCAGGCACGTCCCGGAGCACTGTAGGGTGAAGGGTGCATGTGAGGATCCTCCCCAATGAGCGGGTTTTGGGCCTCCTGTTTCTTGCTTCTGCGTTGTAAGTTTCTGACCTGCCTGGAGCTAGGCATAACTTTGTCTCTGTCCTGCGCTGGCTGACCTTGTGGTAGGGCCTTCTCTTGGAGTACACGCTCCCGACTTACGGGGCCTATGTGTCTCCTGGCTCTGGTACGTATCAGCACTTTAGCGATCCTGGGACTTGTAGTTCTCCAGGGATTCCGATTATATCTTACTGGGTCGTGGAGATCCCAGTAAACTTCGGACCCGGTGTCCGGTAACTGCTTCTTCGGGGTGAGCTAGTTAAGCTCCTCTGCCCCCTATGAACTAACTCTCCACTCGCCTTCAGCCTACTCGGGCCCTCAATAGGCTACTCACACTAACAGCAGCTTGCGGTGCTTCACCGATCTTATGGCGCCAGCACACCTAAAGCTCACTGTTCTGAGCTACGACTCAATCGAGCTCAACTCTGTATTCAGGCTTGCACTAACTGAACTCTCCAGAGGAATTGCTGAGTCACTAAGCTCCACTGCAGACTGACCTGTTTCTGTGTCTCACTCTGCAGGAACTGAACTGCCTGGCTCCACCTTCCCTATTTATCTATCCCTAACGGGCTCCCTCTGGTGGTCTGAGGTGGAAGGTGGAGATGTGTGAATGGTTATGGGGGCCTCTTGTGGAGGAATCTGTCAATACACCCTTCTAGGACTTGTGATACCAAGCGCAGCTGGGCGTCACATATGTGATCCGTGTATGCATGTATCTGTATGGAAGTGCTCCATGTATGTTTTTTGTAGAGAAAAATTGTAAAATTCATAGAGACATTACCGGAGTGGGGACATATCGTGCCGTGAACAGGTAATTACAGTAGGGGATCTGCTTAGAGCCATCCACCAAATCTAGGATTCATATATTCAGAGGGGTGGAAGTCCACTTCCCGAGGCAGGGGCTTCCTCTGTTCAAAGGAATTATCTCAGACACTCTGGAGACAGGTCAGTGATGAATGTTAGGGTTTGCATTGATCCGATATTCATGGGAGATATATTTTTGAAGTCATGGCGAAGTGACAAACATAATGCATTCACTCATATCACCGTAAGGCTGGCCTAACACCTCCATCTTAATATCAGGCAGATGGATGATGCTATCCATGCTATGTTTCATCTCTATGGAATGGTTACATTGTGATAGAAAACATGACAACAATATCTCCCACCTGGGCCCTCCAGGGGCAAAGATATCCTGTAAATTGGGGCCCTCATAATCTTCTAAAGACCTAGCACATGCCACAACCAGCCCAAAGGGGATTTATGTGAGCGTAACTTTAATGTAATAAAAATCTGATTTTTTGTTTTTATCATGTGACAGTTCTGGGAAATGCACTTTACTGTAGTTCTGTCCTTTACAAAAACAAAGAGCTCTCCTTCAAAAAGTCAGAGCCAACCCTGCGACATCAGGTTCAGTATATTTCTTCTGTTTATCCTATTATTTATGTATTTGTTTATATTGTACTGTTTTGTCCATCATTGTGGTTTTCCCCCACATATGGGGTATCGGCATGCTCAGGAACAATTGCACAACAAATTTTGGGGTCCATTTTTTCCTGGTACCCTTGCGAAAATAAAAAAATTTGGGTCTAAAGTAAAATTTTTGTGAAAAAAAAGTTAAATGTTAATTTTTTTCTTCCACATGAGGAGTGTAGTTTTTAGAATGGCGTCACTTTTGGGTATTTTCTGTCATAAAGGCCCCTCAAAGATGTGGTCCCTAAAAAAATAGTTTTGGAAATTTTTGCTGTAAATGTGAGAAATTGCTGGTCAACTTTTAACCCTTATAACTTCCTAACAAAAAAAAATGTTTCAAACATTGTGCTGATGTAAAATAGACATGTGGAAATGTTATTTCTTAATTTCTTAACTATTTTGTGTGAAATATCTCTCTGATTAAAGGGCATAAGAATTCAAAGTTTAAAAATTGCAACATTTAAAATTTTTTGCCTAATTTCCAGTTTTTTCGACAAATAAACGCAAGTCATACCAAAGAAATGATACCACTATCATGAAGTACAATATGTCACAAAAAAAAAACAATCTAAGAATCAATGGGATCCGTTGAAGTGTTCCAGAGTTATTACCTCTAGTGATGATCTCATTAACCGTTTCGGCGAGCACGCTTGGGTACTTGCCGAGTATTTTGGCGTTCTAGGCATTTCATTCATTGTCGCCGCTCCTGCAAGTATCATGGCTGTTAGGCAAGGCACGTGGCAAGGGACAGGGAACTGGACGTGATGTCCAGTTCCCTGTCCCTTGCCACGTGCCTTGCCCATTTTAAAAGGAGGACAATATCTTCCACGGTCACTAAAAATGGCTGAATTTGGAGCAAACTTATATGTGATCCGTGTGACGGAGAAAGCACAGTTTTAAATACCTAGCCTGTAGGTAACTATTTTGAACAGCAAACCGGTGTCAAAAACTTCGCTGACACACTGAAACAAATTTTTAATGGAGGCCAGAAATGGCAGTATTTTCTGAAAAGGTATATGTGATTTGTGTGACAGAGAAACCACAGTTTTAAATACCTGGCCTGCAGGTAACTATTTTGAATGGTGATGGTGATGGTGCATGTAGAGGCCGAGGACGTGGACAAGCTGAAATTGTGCCACAACAAACACGCACATCTTCTCACCCGACCTTCCTGTCCCAATTCCTAGGGGACTGCAGCACACCACTATTGAACCCAGAGCAGTGTCAAAAGGTTGTTGGTTGGATTAGGGATAATGCTTCCAGTCACTTTGCCACCACCATCACCTCCCTGTCTTTCACACGGTCAAGTCTCAGTAGCCATGAGTCTGGACTGCATATTCCTCACCTTGATCCTCCTTCCTCCTGTAGCGCCCCGAGGGTTCGGCCGCTACAGGGGTATTGCACCTCTGCCAGAGGTGTGGTATTCCACTCCCGGGTAAGGATGGAGTATGGATCGAGACTCAGCTGCATACAGCACACACACCCCATTTCCGAGGGACAGCTCAACGGTGCTCCCACTAGACAGAAGTGCAGGCACGACCGACTATGTCCCTGTCTGGAGTGGGGAGGGGGGTGGAACACCCAGTGCTGTAGGGGCAGATAGTGGTTGGTTCCTGAGCGTAGGAAGGAGCCCATTGGTTGCTGGTCACCTGGGCTCATGGTCAGAGGGAGGTATAAAAGGTGGGCACCATCTTAGCTCTGGGTGAAGTTCTGTCCAGAGAGGAGAAGACAGGGAGTAGAGGCTCTGTAGGAGCTCTACTCCAGGAGGGCCTAGTGAGAGGCCAAGGAGGAGGTGAATGGGAGCTGTGGTGTCACCTCAGCCCAGCTCCACGAGAAGGGAGGAGAAGAAGGAACAGGAAAGAAGGAGGAGAGACAGAGAAACAGAAGGGCTCAGGAACAAGAAGGCAGAAGGGACCCTAAGAACCCACGAGAATACAGGGTGAAGGGTCAGTCAGATTAAGGGTGCCGGATCCCAAGTTGGTGGAGGAGAAACTACCCTCAGCCAAAGACCGGACGCCGTGATCATTTACTGGTGCGACACCTCATCAAACCTGCTAGGAAGGCACCATATAGGACAGCGGAGGACGGGGCCCACGTTTAACCACACAAGTCCGCGGTAGCTGGACAAAAGTGGGTCACTGGTGAGGCAGGCCAGAGGAAGGATTGAAGGGGGTCCTGAGCCATGCTCCTGAGCTGCCTGGGAGTTGACCGAACCCCTCACCTGGTGGACGCAGCACGGCTCGGGCAGTCATTGCCAGCTGAAGTGACTAGGATATTAACCGTGAGTAAAGACCCTGGACTGCAGTACGTTGTCTGTGTGCTTTTTCGCTCCCCCGGCACTACCGGTACTGGGACTCTCACCACCATCACTCCCACCATCCACTATACTGCCCTGGGGCCGCACTCTTCCCGTGGGGAGTCACACTACCCTAGCTGCACACCTCATCAGCCCCAGCGGACTGCCTTGCATCGGCGGTTCCTAATAACCGCAATCCACGGGTGGCGTAGTCGGACATTATCTAAAACATCTAAAAGACTGCCACTGGTCTGACCACCCTGAGCCACGGGACCGGGTCGCCACTACTACCCCCATCGTCTCCCTATTGCCCGGTCCCGAGTGCCCCACGGCCCAGGGGGCGAGTCACTCCCACAATGCCAAGTGCTGGAGACAACTGATCCCACACTTGGACACTCCAAAGAGCTGTTCACTTTTCCATTTATAGATTCGGGCCTCTCACCTGGTCCACTTGAAGCGGGGCAAGAGGAGATCGCATGTAGCGATGCCCAAATATTTGAGCAGCCACGGTCACACGAAGGAGACGGTGGGAAAGTGTCACAAGAGGTGAATGATGATGAGACACAATTGCCAGAAAGTCAAGAGGAGGACCAGGGTGCGGAAGCGAAAGACGAGGTGGTGGATGATATAGTAACTGACCCAACCTGGCAGGAGGACATGCAGAGCGAGGACAGCAGCACACAGGGGGATGGAGGCAGACCACCCCAACAGGCAGGAAGAAGCAGTGTGGTGGCCGCAGACAGAAGGCAGGCAACCGTTCCCCGTAACACCAACACAAAGGAAGTTGCCAGTACAACTGTTAGGTTGTAGCATCGGCGTCTCTGACTCCTGCCCGGCATAGACGCCGTCCCCCTTACCGCCGCGGTCCTGCTCCAGCGTCTTCTGGCCTCCCTGCAGCTGCTGCTGGTGCACGCAGCCTCCCCGGCTCAGTGCTTAGAACGTGCGCGCTCCCTCCCTCTTAAAGGGGCCACGCGCGCCGTCCTAAAAAGTCCCTGACCAATGGCCGGAGGACTTCCCCTATAAAGGGCACCTCCTCCAATATGGAGGTGCCCGTGCAAGGTTGTAGCTTTGTGTGTTATACTCTGCTTCAGCCCTCAGGTCCCACTGCTAGCCAGACTACAAGTCCAGCCCGCCTGCCAGCCTACAAGTCCAGCCCGCCAGCCTGACTACAAGTCCAGTCCGCCAGCCTGACTACAAGTCCGGTCCGCCAGCCTGACTACAAATCCAGTCCGCTAGCACAACTACAAGTTCAGTCCACCACCCTGACTACAAGTCCAGTCCGCCTGCTTGTCTACTCTCTCCAGCCCGACAGTCTGTCTACAGTCCAGTCCGCCAGTCTGTCTATTGGCTCTGTCCGCCTCCTTACCTGGAAGCACCTGCCCGTTACCTTCCATGCTTGCCAGCCCTTGTACCTGGAAGCACCTGCCCGTTACCTGCCGTGCCTGCCAACCCGCTTACCTGGAAGCACCTGCCTGTTACCTGCCGTGCCTGCCAGCTCACTTACCTAGAAGCACCTGCCTGTTACCTGCTGTGTCTACCAGCCAGCCTACCTGGAGGCTCCTGCTTGCTACCTGCCGTGCCTTCCAGTCCGTCTGCCTGGATCACCCGTCAGCCTGCCTGCCGTGCTCATCTGCTGTACCGGTCAGTCCCTGCCTTCTGACCCATGGGAGTCACCTGCTCTCATACAAGGTCGGTCCCCAGAGTAGCACCTAGTCCCTCTGCTCGGTTCTTCCCTGGTCACAGAGTCGATTGAGCCACCGTATGACCTTGGTCGGTCCGAGTTGCTACCTAGTTATGCCCCTCTGGTCCCTCCTTGCACCACTGAACAGAGGTTCCACCACCCGGATCCGTAACATAGGTCTTCCTGAGTCTGGATATTTTTTAAAGACTCTGCCGATAACCCCACAAAGGCGATTTGCACCACCTGTCAGGCCAGCATCAGCAGGGGTGGAAAAACTACCAGCCTGACCACCACCAGCATGATCAGGCACATGGTAGCAAAGCACCCGGTATTGTGGGCCGAACCCCAGGGTCCAGGAACAGTGTCTGTGGGTGGCACCACTGCTTCTTCCGCTGTTGTGCATGCAAGCCAATTCCCTGTCCATGGTGCATGCAAAGATGCCTCCTGCCCTGCACCTGTCATTGCACACTCTCAAGTAGCAGCATCAGGAAGCGCAGCATTCAGTTGTCCACACCCCAGTCTTTGGAACGCAAGCGCAAATACGCAGCCAACGCCCCACAGGCCACACTACTAATTTCCCTCATTTCGCGACTGCTTGCGCTCAAAATGTTGCCTTTTAGGCTCGTGAAGGCGGAAGCATTCCACAACCTGATGGTGGCGGCCGTCCCTCGGTACTTGGTCCCCAGCCGCCACTATTTCTCCCTGTGTGCCGTCCACGCATTACACAAGCACGTGTCCCAAAACATTAGCCGTGTCCACCTCACCACACACATGTGGACAAGTGCTTGTGGGCAGGGAGGGTACATCTCGCTGACAGCACACTAGGTTAACATAGTAGAAGCCGGGACCCAGTTGGACCTTAGGACGGAACACGTCCTCCTGACGCCAAGGATTACGGGCCCTAGGACAATCAGGGTTGCCCCCACAGTCTACAGCTCCTGCACCTCATCCTCCTCAGCCTCCTCCTCCTGTTCAGCCTCCATCTCCGAAATGACCACATCAGTCACAAGCTGGAAGCACTGCAGCACTGCCTTGGCCAAGCGGCAACAGACTGTCCTGAAGCTAATATGCTTAGGTGACAAACCGCACAATGCTGAAGAGTTGTGGACAGTTCTGAAAGAGCAGGCAGATCTGTGGCTCACACCACTGAACCTACAGCCAGGCATGGTCGTGTGTGACAATGGTCGGAACCTGGTGGCGGCTCTGAGGCGAGGCGAGCTCACACACTTACCATGCCTGTCCTATGTGCTTAATCTCGTGGTTAAGCGGTTTCTCAAATCCTACATGGATCTGCTGGATCTGCTTGTTAAAGTATGCTGCCTGTGTGCCCATTTTAGAAAGTCACCTACAGCTTCCGCCACCCTTGCCGTGTTTCATCAGTGTTTGCAGCTTCCGGCTCACAGACTGGTGTGTGATGTCCCCACTCATTGGAACTCTACACTGCAGATATTGCCAAGGACTTGTGAGCAGAAGAGGGCAGTTGTTGAGTACCAGAATCAACAAGGCCGTCGGTATTCAGTTCAGACTCCACACATAAGATCTCAGGAGTGGACATGGATGTCAGACATATGTACCATCCTCCAAAACTTTGAGGACTCCACCAAGATGGTGAGCTGCGATGACGCCATAATTAGCGTCACCATCCCGCTTCTCTGTCTTCTGAAATACTCTCTTCTTACAATCAAAGAGGATGCATTGCAGGCGGAGCACGATGAGATGGAGCAAGGAACCATACAGGGTGATTACACACAGCCCAGCCTCATCTCATCACAGCGGGGATTGGGTGACAATGAGGAAGAGGAGAAGGAGGAAGAACAGGAGCTGGTTTCTTTCACTATAGGCGGTACTACCTGCACAACTGTCATACCATCTGTTCAGCATGGATGGCCTGAGGACAGAGAGGAGGAGGAGGAGAGCATGGTCAGTCGTCCTCTTGGTGAGGACACGGAAGTCTTGCCTGTTAGCAGTCTGGCATGCATGGCTGAGTTTATGTTACTGTGCCTTTCCCATGACCCTCGCGTTCTCAAAATTTTGGGTGACAGTCATTACTGGTTGGTGACACTTCTAGACCCACGCTACAAGGAGAACTTTCTATCTCTTATTAATGAGGCGGACAGGCCTACAAAAATGGGGCAGTACCAGAAGGCCCTTGTTGCAGAACTATTAAAAAAATTCCCATCTGAAAACGCTGGTGGCAGAGGTCACGGTTCATTGGACAACCAAGGACTACAGGCTAGAGAGACACAACTCCAATCCAGCAGAGGCAGGGGAACACTGTCAATGTTCTGGGAGAATTTTCTCAGCCCCTCCTATCGAAACAGACCCTGAGGTGCGAGGTACTCTCACAAGGAGTGCAAAGTTTGGGAAGATGCTGAGGGAGTACCTTGCCGACTGTACCAATGTCCTCCGTGATTCCTCTGTACCTTATAATTATTGGGTATCCAAGCTGGACACGTGGAAAGAAATTGCTCTCTACGCCTTGGAAATCCTGGCCTGCCCTGCTGCTAACTTTTTTATCAGAGCGGGTTTTTAGTGCCGCTGGTGGAATTATAACTGATAAGCGCATCCACCTGTCAGCTTAAAATGCTGACAGGCTGACTCTTATAAAAATGAACAAGGGCTGGATTGGGCCAGACTTCTCATCACCACCGAATGATAGCAGCGTAACATAAACTCAAATCCAGTGTCTTTTTTTGTGAGGTGTATTCCCATGCACCTCTTCACACCCACACAGGCTATACGCTTCCTGATTTTGGCTATTTGCTCTTGTCTTCCTCCTCGTCCTCATCCTCCACCACCATATCACCAGGGTGACCGTGGTCCATGATGCAACACCCACATAATTTTTTTATGATGCCCGTAAAAAAAATGTTTTATATAGTATGTTCATGTATACCCCCCAGGGGTAAATGTTTGTCAGCCCATACACTTCTTGCATGGGCGTTACGAGGATAGGAGTCCCGCACCTTTCTAATGGGAACATTTTTTTATGAGGCCCTCCTCAACGTATGAAAGTGATATATGAATATATCTGGAATTGGTAAGACAATTAATCATGGATGTTTTTGACTAGAAGCATTGCTTGTTGGGGAGAATTCAGTGCCATATGAAGATACCTCTCCAAATACTTAAGGCTCTCATCCAATTTAGCCTTTTACTAACTGGCAGGACTTTGCCCAATTCTTCCTTACTTTATGTTACCAACCAGTGGTGTAACAAAAGTGCGTGCAAAAGTTCCAGCTGCACCCAGGCCCGGGAGCCTAAGAGGGTCCAAAAGGTCTCTTAGACCCGTATGGGAAGACCAATACCATGAAAGATCCAGTTCCTGTTCCACCCATGCCCTGGAGCCTAAGAGGGCCCAAAAGGTCTCCTTGGCCTGTATGAGAAGATCAATACCATGAAAGATCTGTGAGAGTTGGAGGCCATGTTGGAGAATTTGCATTGCAGCACTCCATCTTTGCAGTCACTTTAGGATCTTTACTGACCACACCAGTCTAATCACATTGAACTCTTTATTCTATGAAGGAAAAAAAAACAAATAAAACTTATTTTATTAATGCAGACTTATGCTAAAATAAATTCATGTGTCCTTTGTGTATCATTGTGATTTCATTTCCCTCCAAAGTCTCCTTTACGTGATGGCGTTGCTGCTGAGGTGACAGCATTATTTTTTTAGAAAGACAATCCATTTAACCCTTAGGATTAACCAGGTAATTAACACTTTCATGCTGGATAGAAATAAAATATTTTGCTACATACGAAATGTTGCAGCCACTTACATCATTAAGATGTTACAATATGCACTTTTTTAAGAGTCGCACAGCACATCCAGTGCGACTCCTTACATAAGGTAATATAGAACAGAAATGACAATATTATAAAGCTATGTGGACAACAGAAAACTGCATAAAAGGAGAATGAAAATGGGTTCACCACCCTCTTACAAGTATTGGAGGGAGAGATTTAATCTGTGTGGGGAGGGGATATTTAATCTGTGTGGAGGGGGGAGATTTAATTTGTGTGGAGGGGGGGGATTTAATCTGTGTGGAGGCTAGGGTTGGGGGAGACTTAATGTGGGGGACAGGGGCAGGGAGATTTAGTGTATTGAGGAAGATTTAAGGACACAAGTTTGGGGAGCAAGGGAGGGACAGGTGCAGACACAGTATGGTGAGTGGTGGGGTGGGTGCAGACACAGTATGGTGAGGGGAGATTGTTGCAGACACCGAATGGGGAGGATGGGTGTGAACACAGTATGGGGAGCGAAGGGGAGGAATGTATGGGGAGCAAGTGGGGGATGGGTGCAGACACAGTATGGTGAGTGGAGCGATGGGTGCGGACACAGTATGAGTAGTGAGAGGAAAAATGTATGCGGACACAGTATGGGGAGTGAGGGTAATGGGATGTGTGCAGACAGTATGGGGAGTCGGGAGGATGTTTGAGGAGGCAGTATGGAGAGCGAGTGGGTAAATATGTGAGGAGACAGTATGGTTAGCAGGGGGGACGTGAGATTACACAGCATGAGGAGGGAGGGGGAAATGCATGAGGAGACTATTGAGGGGAATAGTGTGAGGAGACAGTATGGGGGCAGAAAAGTGTGAGTGGGCACAGAATAAAGACTGAGTAGTGGGGGGGGAGTATGGGGGAACAGTGTAAGGGCACAGCCAGGAGGGTACAGTAAACAAAGGAGGGGAAGTGTGAAGAGGGGGGCACAATATAGAGACTGGGCCCTATAGGGGGGACACTGTGTGAGGTCAGTGTGGAGAGCTTGTTCCATGAGAGGGAGAGTTTGGGCTCATATTTTGTGCAGGGAAAATAGCGAGGGGCAATTATTTATTCAGGGGCTCATCATAGTGCAGATATTTTTATTCTGGACCTTTATAATGACACTCCCATCTTTAAGGGTACTGTGCTGCAGAAGACCAGAGAAGATGGAAGTCTGCAGAGACGTGCTGTGGATTAGAAAACTCATCTTGGAATCTGGACAAGATGAAGAAAAGAAAGAGAACGACTACAGAGACAACGTCATCTATAAGGTATCTGGATGTAAATGTTTTTTGTGATTCTGACAAATTAACATGTTTTTATTTATGTTAGGAGCATCAAAGAAGTTGTCCAAGTTTGTGATAAGTCTGCAGTCATTCTATGTCGACTAGACATGCGTGGCCTCACTCAATGAAAATGAATTGAGTGAGGCCGGACAAGTCTAGTCGGAATGTGGCCAGAAGTATGCTGACATGGTCATCCACTCTTGCCACCGGCAAGGAAAATCCTAAAAGTGTGCAGTGCATGCGCTGTGAGAATTCAGAAGCCTGCAGACACATAGAGCAGACTTTGATCTCAAACCTGGATAAGCCCTTTAATTATAAAATAAAGCACTGTAACATGGCAATCATAACAGAGTGTAATATACTCACTATCAAGATTCAGCTCTGCTTTCTGGTTCCAGCAGTCATAACATGGTCTCTTCACTCATGCAATTTTCATACTCACAGTCATGTGACAAAGAGTTTCTCTTCCTGCTTCTCTGTTTTTCACTGAACATTGGCAGAATTAGGGAGAGCAACTCGTCGGCACGTAACTAAGTGTGCAAATTGCATTTGTGCTTGGGATGAAGGGGGGGGGGGTGGGAGTGAGGTGCCAAACTGAATTCTTGCCCCTGGTGGCAAGAAACATAAATATACCTCTGTTTTAGCACACATTGATATTACTCACAGTCCCCTTTGTGAAGTTTGTGTAAAAATGAGAAAGTTATGGCTGATACAACAATGAATGAATGAAAAATAAATTGAGTTATATTTATACAAATTAAAAGTTGGGGGTATTGGATCTTTGCCTGCACCCCTTGTTGTGAACAAGTAATTGAAGCAAGTTATCTGAAGGAAAGCAGACCTGGAGTGTATACACTAAGTAGCAGACTATTGTTGGAAGGGCAAACTTTGATTGTGTACATCAACAATGGAGATGCAATATTTTCCAAGCCAGATCTATAAAATTTGAATTTGAAAGGATCCATTGATATATCCATAATAAGAGAACATATTCACATCTTGGGATAAAAGTGCAAAAGTTTTGGTAGCTGGCAACCCACAGGAATGCAATATCCACAGAATATGGATATATCATATTCATGTGTTCTATGTATAGAAGTCTTGAAAAGTGTTAGGTAAGATGATGGCAATTTTGTTTTTATAAGAGGTTTCTGTGGAATAATATGACCCAGAGAAGAGATTACCGATTAACAATGTAAGACCCCAGGAGAAGTAACAATATTCAGATCTGCCCGTATATCCTGTGGTGTTCTACTTCACCAGAAGCTCTCACGGATCCAATGCAAGCATCTTCTTCACCCTGCATTGGAATTCCAGCTCAACTGGGCCTCTGACGTTTCTGCAAACCAGGCCATCGCGTTGCATGTTGCCACTGAAAAGCATCCCCAGAAGCAATAACAGACCTTGGGTAACGCAAGTTATAACATTCTGATAGCTCCTCTGTTAGCAACTACATGCCTTTTTGTAAGTCCCGGGTATCCCCTTTAATGACTACATAAAATATTCCCTCCTTACAGTGATGTGTATATTGTGTAGTATTGTAAAGATCAATAGAGGCTCAGATACACTGTTACATATTATTCACTGACTTCTTTATTAATTTCATTCAAGGTGGGTAATGTAGAAGTTCCCATTAGAAGTCAGAGCAATAGTCTTAAAAAGTGCCCCGATAAAAATGATGGCAAGGGGCCACTGACTCACGAAGAGTCAACTATCAGCACTCAGGAGAGGAAAAACCCCCAGTGGAGGAGGAAACCTCTAGGGAACCTTGGCTGATGGACTGCCCTTCCATTAGGCTGTAGATGTTTATTGATGAGAACAGAGACCGAGCCCGGAATCTGTCTCATGGTGCAGCAGGTAACTCACTTGATTCGTGATTACATCTAGCTGCAGAAAGTTGATCAAATGCTTTTTTCCACTGATGAGCAGAGAGAACGAGCCCGGAATCTGTCTAATGAGCAGTAGGTATCTCACTTTATATGTGAGTGCATCTAGCTGCAGAAAGTCCAGTAAATGTTGTATCCAGTGAAGAGAACAGAGACCAAGTCCGGAATCTGCCTCGTCGCGCAGTAGGAAACTCACTTATTCTGTGAGTGCAACTAGCTGCGGAAAGTCCAGTAAATGTAATATCCAGTGAAGAGAACAGAGACCGAGCCCGGAATCTGCCTCGTTGTGCAGAAGGAAACTCACTTCTTCTGTGAGTGCATCTAGCTGCGGAAAGTCCAGTAAATGTCGTATCCAGTGAAGAGAACAGAGACCGAGCCCGGAATCAGCGTTGTGAAGCAGTAGGTATCTCACATACTGTGTGAGTGCGTCTAGCTGCAGAAAGTCCATTAAATGTCATCCTCCCGTTCTTCTGTAACACAGAACATTGAAATTAGCACTAATAAAATACAATTGTTTATATGCTTGTTAATAATATTAAAATTATACAGGTTTTCTCATCTCTAAACAGTACAGTTCATTATGAAAATAGAGGGACCCAACCCTTATAATTAAATTTATACAGGATTTATTCACGGACATGCTCCTTTTAGAAAAAAAATGATTAGGCCTTTTTTTCTTTTACATAAATGTTATAGTAACTGTTACAAAATCCTGAGAACTTACCGTCAGAGGAGATGATCACATCCACATATAGGTCCATATTCATTATGACATAGTGGGGGCCACTAGAGATGTTGGTGTCTGTGTGGACATCGCTCTCTTCAGCCATGGGTCCATGAGGAGCTTCATCATTTATAATGGTTGTTTCATCCTCATGTTCTCCTGTAACACAGAACAGTGATATCAGCATTTTAAAAGGTAAAGCATCTATATGTTTTTTCTAGATTGTTTCCTCTATGTCTACAGTACATTCACTTGCAAGATCTATTAACCCCTTCATGTGATGGTGATTTTTCATTTTTTTGTTTTCGTTTTTTTCCTCTCCTTTTCCAAGAGCCTTAACTTTTATACTTTTCCATCAATATAATTATATTTTACTTTTCAATGTCACCATTCATTCTACCACATATTGTAGATGAGAAAAAAATTCCAACTGCATTGAAATTGCAAAAAAAAAAGTGCAATTCCATAATTGTTTTTTGTTTTTTTCATTTACCATGTTCACTATTGTAAAGTTGACCTGGCAATATGATTATCCAGGTCAGTACAATTATGCAGATACCAAACATGTATAGTTCTTTTTTAATTTAAGTGGTGAAAATTTTTTGGGAAATTTGTAAAAAAAAAAAATCTGTTTTTGTTGCTATTTTCCAATACCAGTACCATGTTTGTTTTTTGGAATATGAGGCTGTGTGATGGCTTAATTTTTGCTCTCAAAGCTGATTTTTTTTTCCGATACAATGCTTTGATCGCCTCTTATTGTATTTTGTTGGAAATGTTGTGGCGGCCAAAAAATTGCTTTAACTGCAATTCAATAATAAATTGCTTTTAATGGTAGATTTTAATTTATGCATGTTATGTAAATTAGAAGAACAGAAGATATTTATGGTAGTAAGTATTCTACTTATCCACATAAAGAAAAATATGAACTTACTGTCAGAAAAGATGACCACATCGTCATCTGGGTCCATATTGATGACTATGTAACCGGGTCCAGGCGTAGAGATGTTGGTGTTTTCCAGGACATCTCTGTTTTCGGCCATGGGTCCACGAGGAACATCGTCATTTACAGTATTTATTTCATCATCGTCTTCTCCTGTAACATTGAACATTGAAATTAGCATTAATACAATTAAAGTTTCTATATATTTGGTAAAGAATATTAATATTATACAAGTTTTATATCCTTTAAATTTTATAATAAAGTAATGAAAATAGAAAGATAAACTTTGTTCTTTTAGAGCTTTTTTTTATTATAAAGAAGTTTTTCTATTAAACACTTGTTAAGAAAGCCCAAGAACTTACTGTCAGAGGAGATGATCACATCCTCATATGGGTCCATATTGAGTCTGACATAGTGGGGGCCACTAGAGATGTTGGTGTCTGTGTGGACATTGCTCTCTTCAGCCATGGGTCCATGAGGAGCTTCATCATTTATAATGGTTGTTTCATCCTCATGTTCTCCTGTAAAACAGAACAGTGAAATTAGCATTTCAAAAGGAAAAATTCTATGTTTCTTCTAGATTGTTTCCTCAATGTCTACGGTACATTCACTTGTAAAATCTATTAACTCCTTCATGACATGGTGATTTTCCATTTTTTTGTTCTTATTAGAGCGCACAGTGTCAGCCCAGCCGCCGGCTTCCTGCAGTTGCTTGGCAGTCACATGTGCCCGCTATTAAAGGGCATGAATATTCACTAATCCCCACTCCCATGGGCGTGAGGAGTAGTGAATATTCATGCTCTTTAAAAGTGGGCACATGTGATCGCCCGGCTGATGCAGGAGCCGCCGTTGGGCTGACACTGTGCGCGCTATTAAGGAGAGTGAATAGTCACTGCTCCCCACGTCCATAGTCCCAGCGTGGGGAGCAGTGACTATTCCGGCAGCTCACCTCAGTCTCAGAGAGCACATGGCATTGATGTCATGCGCGGCTCACATGCTGAGATCAGCTGCTGGCAGAAGAACAGGACGCAGCCCTGCAGCAGAGGGAAGGAAGGTGAGTAGAATCCTTTCATTTTTTTTGTGCATGGGGATGGGGATGCCATGCATACCAGCATGGGGGTGCCATGCATACCAGGACTGGGGTGCCTTGCATACCATTATGGGGGTGCCTTGCATACCAGGCTGTGGGTGCTATGCATACCAGGCTGAGGGTGCCATTTATACCAGGCTGAGAGTGACATTTATACCAGGATGGGGGTGCCATGCATACCAGGCTGAGGGTGCCATTTATACCAGCCTGAGAGTGACATTTATACCAGGATGGGGGTGTCATGCATAAAAGGGTGGAGGTGTCATAAATTCCAGGATTGGGGTTTCATAAATACCAGGATGGGGATGGGGGTGCCATGCATACCAGGATGAGGGGGCTATGCATACCAGGATGGGGATGGGGTTGCCATGCATACCAGGATGAGGGGGCTACACATACCAGGATGGGGAAGGGGGTTGCCATGCATACCAGGATGGGGGTTCCATGCATTACCAGGATGGGGGTGACATGCATACCAGGATTCGGTGCTATGTATACCAGGATGGGGCTGCCATATATACCAGGATGGGGGTACCATGCATACCAGTATGGGGATGAGGGTGCAATGCATACCAGGATGAGGGACAATGTATACCAGGATGGGAATGGGGGCCATGTATAACAGGAAGGGGGGGCCATATATACTAGGATGGGGGCATATACTGTATATTCCAGGATGGGGGATATTACTACAGAATTGGGGGGCATTACTCCTATAACAGTGTCAGCAGCAGACCCCTTCACCCATAACAGTGTATCATGACCACATGTTTTTTCTATTTTCCTCCTCTAAAACCTCGGTGTGTATATGGTCCAGTGCGTCTTATCGTCCGAAAAATACGGTATTTTTGAAAAAAATGTATTAGGCTTTTTTTTTTTTAATAAATACTATAGTAAATGTTAAAAAAGCCCGAGAACTTACTGTCAGTGGAGATGATCACATCCTCATATGGGTCCATATTGATTATGACATAATGAGTACCAGGCGAAGAGATGATGGTGTCTTTGTGGACATCGCTCTCTTCAGCCATGGGTCCATGAGGAGCTTCATCATTTATAATGGTTGTTTCATCCTCATGTTCTCCTGTAAAACAGAACAGTGAAATCAGCATTTCAAAAGGAAAAACTTCTATATGTTTCTTCTAGATTGTTTCCTCTATGGCACATCCACTTGTAAGATCTATTAACCCCTTCATGACATGGTGATTTTCCATTTTTTCGTTTTCGTTATTTCCTCTGCTTCTTCAAAGAGCCATAACCTTTTGATTTTTTTCGTCAATATAGTTGAATGTGGACTTATTTTTTGCGGGAAGAGTTGTACTTTTTGAATGTCGCCATTCATTCTACCACATTTTGTACTGGAAAATGAGAAAAAAACTCCAAGTGCATTGAAATTGCAAAAAAAAACAGCATTTCCTTCATTTTATTTTATTTTCCATGTTCACTTAATGGCAAAAATGACCTGGCAAAATGATTCTCCAGGTCAGTACAATTATGCAGACGTCAAACATGTAGAATTCTTTTATTTTATCTAAGTGGCAAAAAAAAAAATCTGAAATTTGTAAAATTTTTCCATTTTGGGAAAGATATCATGTCTTGATTGCCTCTTATTGCATTTTATTGCAATGTTGTAAAAAACCAAAAAACATAATTTTGGCATTTTGATTTTTTTCTCATTATGCAGTAAACGATTCAGATTAATTTAGTTTATATTTTGATAGATTGGACTTTTACGATCGCAGCGATACCAAATATGTGTATTGTTTTTATTCTTTTATTTTTAATGCGGCAATAGGGGGGTGAGTCGAAATTTTGTGAGTTTTTTTCCATAGTTTTTAACACTTTTTTTCTACTTTTTACTGTATTTGTCAGTCCTCTTAGGAGACTTGAAGCTGTGATCATCCGATTGCTTGTGCTATGTTTAGCAGTGCTCCAGCACTACTATGTATAGTGAAAATCAGGATCTTTTATGAACGCCAGCCATGGGCTAGATTTCACAGGGGGATCATAATGACAGGCACAGGAATCATCAGCAGACCCCCGGCTGTCATGACAACCCACAAGATCACATCATCTGCGCACCTCTGGGTGCAAAGAATGTCTGGATCCCCCAGAGACTGACTGTGGAATTTAACAGGTTAACAGCTGTGGGCGGAAATTAAATCAGCCATCATGTGTGGGAAATCATGTGCTAGCCAGCATCAAAAGCAGAGACATGACATATGACTTAAATGTACGTCATATGTCGTGAAGGGATTAAGGCTACGGCCCCACTATCAGTATTCGGTCAGTATTCGCTCAGTATTTCTTCTCAGGAGTGGGAGCCAAAACCAGGAGTGGGTGATAAATGCAGAATTGGTGATTTGTGTCTATTATACCTTTTCTCTGATTGTTCCTCACCTGGTTTTGGCTCCCACTCCTGAGAAAAAATACTGACCGAATACTGACCAAATACTGATAGTAGGGCCGTGGCCGAACCGATTAATTTTATTTTTAGTTTATAAATTTGTTTTTTCTTTTAAATAGATTTCATATATTGAAAGAGACGAGTCAGATTGTCACTATAGTAATTATTCAGCTTTACAATGTGGACTGCATCCATGTAATATAAAAGCCACCAAGAAGTATTTGTATGTACACAGATATTAATGTCAGATTGGTGACGGCCGTACTTACCATTAGGGTTAGCTCTACTCTTTATATCTTCATCCATGGAATCTGGTCTTGTAACATCTCTCCAGAAATTATTCTTTTTCAGATGTCTATAAAATGATAAAAACAGAAGTCGCATTATAAACTAAACCATATCTATATTCTGCACAATGTTCTAAAATCATATATTTTTCTTCATCTATTTTATCTATCCCTATCTGCAGTAATTTGTGGAGCAATTTTTTTAATATTGTACAGAAAAGTCCATTGTGCTCCCAGCAGGTCAGACCCAGTTTATGAGCCACTAAACATCTACACTAGATTATATCATTTACTGCATCGTGTGATGACCTGAAGATGTGATATTTCTTATACAGACTCCCAGGTAGCCCATAAATCATTATAAGACTTACCCATATATGATGGAACAGATGACACCAAAGAAAAATCCAGAGAAGAAGATGATGGCAGCAGGCATAGGAAACCTACTAAAGTAATCTAGTGGAAGAAAAGATCAAGAACATGTAAGATATTTAAAGCTACTAATATATACATTATATTTTGCACCTCATTTATGTAACCAGACCTAGGACCATTCCTATGAGTAATTGGACTAATATACAATACATGGCTGTTGGCCGATGGTTCAGCTGATGGTCCAGCTGGCAGATATTTCTCCTGACTCCTCCATACACAAGAGCAGTAACACTGCCGATCACACCTGTGTTCTCAGTAAGAAAGCCGCTGGGAGATTCCTCTGGCGGTGTCTTATTTAGCTGAGAAAAGGATCAACAGATGGGAATTGGACATTGGACTGTCGGCAGAGCTGCTGATATCGGTGAGTACGATTGTTGTTAGTCTCATGTGTATGGGGGCCTGAACTTTAGGAATGAACAGATAAGGATAATGGTAAATCCTAACAAGGTAGAGAAATTCCACAATTACCATAAATTTGTAATTATTTCCCCCAAAACTATTGATGAAGTGACACACATGAAGATCAGAGACACGTGACTTGTTTTTCGCTCAGAGTGGATTCCCATTCAAGTTTACAATGTGTTTGAGAGCCTGGAATAGGGAATACACGATGGGAGAAGACTGCAAACATTACAAGTAGCACATGAAGAATCCTCCATGAAATGTATCATCTGACTTATTAACAATAACCCCATATTGGCTGAATATCCGGTACAGCACTTACCTGCAGGGATCAAGGCCCTGAAATCATGGTGGCGCGTGTTGATAGGAGCGCCCTCCGCAGATGCTATTAGCACACTCACAAATAGAAGGAATCTAAACAGCATTTTAGCCTGGAGGAATATTGCGTCTTGTGTAATCCACAGTCAGCTTCTCCAGACAAAGCCTTTTCCTGTAGCGTCACTCACTATAGCCCCACAGCCAGTGACATCACAATGGTGACCTCATTGTGACATCACGGGGAGCGGAACACGAGTGATGTCACAATGGGCCAGATACCTGTAACCTCTAAAGAGGAAGCAGCTTCATCCATCTTTATGTGTTTCCTAATATTACTAGTCTTGTCTATGGATCACTGATCAGAATATAACATTACACAGGATTCCTGCAGAAATATGACCAACATCAGGGGACATGTAGTAAATGCATTAGACAGGGGATTATTTATTTATTTATTTTACTCACTTATATAGCGCCATTAATTCCACAATGCTTTACAGATATTATGGGCACTGTCCCCATTGGGGCTCAAAATCTACATTCCCTATCAGTATGTCTTTGGAGTGTGGGAGGAAACCAGAGAACCCAGAGGAAACCCACGCAAACACGTGGAGAACTTACAAACTCCTTGCAGATGTTGTCCTTGGTGGGATTTGAAACCAGGACCCCATCGCTGCAAGGCTGCAGTGCTAACCACTGAGCCACTGTGCCGCCCTATTACTGGAGAATTGAAGGATGAGAGGATTTTCTGATAGGTCCTGATTACACAAATAATATGCCCCTCTTATTTGTAGGTCCATGGCGCTGACTTTCCCTTTAAGTCCGTTGCCATATTTAAAGCACTACTCCAGCTTTTTGTTTTTTTTATTGCAATTCTGGAGTGGTGCTTCTAATCTAAGGTCCCTCACCCTAGTCTTATACCTATCTACCACCGTCTTCACCTTCTATCAGCGCCGCGTCAGTCTTCAGTATGTTGTGACCTGCTGGATTATTCCAGTGTTTGCTGGAAGACGGCGGTGGGTAAGTATAATACTCAGGTCAGGGACCTTACATTAATAGCACCACTCCAGCACTGAAACCCTCCACCTCCACTGGAGTGGAGCTTCAAGCGGTCTCACTCGGTTTCACATGTAATCCAGATAAATCCTGCACTGTCCAGATGTCCTGATATAATGACCTCACACAGCCGTTAGTCTCTATTAATCCTGTATTCAGGGTGATAAAAGAGTGAGTGTGATAAAAGAAAAAAGACTGATAACAGCAGACAAAAGCTCAAGGAGATTAAAAGTTATATGTTAAAATTGGTGATAACAGGAGACAATAGCTCATGATAATTGTTTGCATATGGAAAAATGTTGAAGACAGAGTACCATCGCTCACAATAATTGAGAACTAACATGGAAAAAAGCTGATAAAAGAGAACAATAGCTCTTCAAATAGTGGAATGATGGAAAAGTGCTGATAACAGCGGACAATAGCACCTGTTGATTAATGGGTTATAATGGAAAAAGGCCGATAACACCTTTGCTCATGACAATTGCATGTTAACATAGAAATTGGCTGGTAACAGGAGGTCATAGCTCTTGTAAAAAACACAAGCAGCCAGAGTCGGCATTGGGGGGGCAAACTGAGCAATTGCTGCCAGGGACCCCAGCCAATGGCGTACCGCTAATAGCGGCAGAACACGCTTCCACTATGCCATATTTAAAGCACCACTCCAGCGTTTTTGTTTTTTTTATTGCAACACTGGAGTGGTGCTTCTAATCTAAGGTCCCTCACCCTAGTCTTATACCTATCTACCACCGTCTTCACCTTCTATCAGCGCCGCGTCAGTCTTCAGTATGTTGTGACCTGCTGGATTATTCCAGTGTTTGCTGGAAGACGGCGGTGGGTAAGTATAATACTCAGGTCAGGGACCTTACATTAATAGCACCACTCCAGCACTGAAACCCTCCACCTCCACTGGAGTGGAGCTTCAAGCGGTCTCACTCGGTTTCACATGTAAGCTCACTGGGGTAATCCAGATAAATCCTGCACTGTCCAGATGTCCCGATATAATGACCTCACACAGCCGTTAGTCTCTATTAATCCTGTATTCAGGGTGGACCTTTTCTTAGGTCTCACTCTCCCTGATGCGGATAAATAAATAAAGAAAAAATATCTAAAAGCATCATAGTCTGTGAAAAAATTATTTAAAAAATCAAATATTTTTTTGTCTGGTGGACAAGCGTGGTGAATCATGGAGATGAGTGTGATAGAAGAAAAAAGACTGATAACAGCAGACAAAAGCTCAAGGAGATTAAAAGTTATATGTTAAAATTGGTGATAACAGGAGACAATAGCTCATGATAATTGTTTGCATGTGGAAAAATACTGAAGACAGAGTACCATTGCTCACGATAATTGAGAACTAACATGGAAAAAAGCTGATAAAAGAGAACAATAGCTCTTGCTAATGGTGGAATGATGGAAAAGTGCTGATAACAGCGGACAATAGCACCTGTTGATTAATGGGTTATAATGGAAAAAGGCCGATAACACCTTTGCTCATGACAATTGCATGTTAACATAGAAATTGGCGGGTAACAGGAGATCATAGCTCTTGTAAAAAACACAGGCAGCCAGAGTCGGCATTGGGGGGGCAAACTGAGCAATTGCTGCCAGGGGCCCCAGCCAGTGGCGTACCGCTAATAGCGGCAGAACACGCGTCCACTATGGGGTCTGTGAGTCTGGGGAGCCCAGCGCCAGTGCTGGCATCAGCGCCACGCCTGACTTTCAACTGTATCTGTGGCGCCCCTGAGGGTTCGGTCGCCACAGAGGTACTGCACCTCACCCAGAGGTGTGGTGTCTCCCTTTCTCTCAGGTAAGGAGGGTGTGCTGCACGGAACCCCAACACCTACATCCAACACTACACTACCCCAGGCCAGCAGGAGGGGCAAGACGCAATGTAGTTTTCTGCTGAGCCCTGACCCTGGCTGGGGTGGGGGGAATCCAAAGGTAGGGGGAACCAGTAGTGGGTGTGGGTGGAGGAAGTAGATAGAGGAAGCACTTGTGATAGGAGTATAAATAGGGAAGCCATCTTAGGGTGGGAGAGCAGAACAGAGAGACTATTAGTTGGAAAGCAGTCAGGGAGCAGAGGCTCTTTAGGAGTTCTGCTCCACTACAAAGGGCTCAGGACTGAGGCCCAGGAGGGGAGCAGGGAGTAGGCTCCGTTCTACTGAAGGGAACCTAGGGGGTACGGCGAGTGCAGGTAGCACCCGTACACCCCGAACCTGCCAGGTGTCAGGAGGATCTAGGCCGCAAGAAGGGGACCGGCCCCTGGCCCAGTCGTGCAGCTTCAAGCCTCGGCTGGAAAAACCGGAGGCTTCTGACTTCTATAGCAGAAGCCAAACTCTCACTTCAATCCAAGTAAGGTCAAGCAGGTCTAAGCAACTCCGACGGACAGGGGGGACCTCACAGCACCCGAATAGGATCCACAGTGAGAAGCGCAGGGCAGGAGGGAGTAAAGACCCAGCATGAAGTCGGTCTAGGAAGGTACATATGAAAGTGGGGTTCCGCCAGGTACGCCTGAGCTGCCTGAAGAAAGACTGAACCCCTGGTCGGTGAACGCAGTGCGATGCGGGTGGCTTGCACCAGTACTGTACACCTGAGGAACTTGTACGGAATTGTGAGTAAACTTGGATGACTGCACTGCACTGCCTCCGCTCCTTCATTTCGCCGGTACCTTTTCCCTCCCTGCACTACAAAGCCCAGCGCACCTCCTCCATCTTCTCCTACACTGCCCTGATGCCTGCTCCACCTGTGGGGAGCTGTCCCATCCTTTGCTGCCCTAACATCTGCCTCAGAGGACTGTTGCAGCGCTGGTGATCCTCCCCAGACACCACAGGTGGCGTCACGAATAATTCCAAAAACCCCAAATAATAGAAGTTTCCCCATTTCACTGACTGCCCTGGATCACGGACCGGGCCAGCCATCGTGATATCCCCCGGCAACCAGAGGCCCGCCTGCCGAGTACCCCACGGCCCTGGGGGCGAGTCATATCCGCATCCTGGATGCAGATATGACGCGCCCCCTGGAGCAATGGGGTACTCGGCAGCCGGGCCTCTGGATGCTGGTGGGGGATATCACGGTGGCTGACCCGGTCCGTGGCCCAGGGCGGTCACCCAAAAGGGGGAATTATTTATAGGGGATTTATAAAGTGTTCGTGACGCCACCTGTGGAATGCGGCTAAAGGGAGCCGCCGCTGCGGAGCAGTCCTCTGAGGCAGATGGTAGGGCAGCTTGTGATGGAACGGCTCCCCACAGGTGGAGCGGGCCTCAGGGCAGCGTGGGGTAATGGATGGTGGTACAGGGGAGAGACGGCCAGGGCGGTTCAGGAAGAAATGACGGACACTCACACGGGGGTTCGCTTCGGTACCTTTACTGATGTAGATGCAGGTATGGTCCAGGGTACTAGGTAGGCAGGGTGCACTTCTGGACTCTCCCCAGTGAGCGGGAATAGGGCCTCCTGATCCATTGCTTCCACTTGCTAAGCTTTTGACCTGCCTGGAGCTAGGCCTGGCTTAATTACTGTCTCTCTCTCTTGCACCTGCTGACCTGGTGGTAGGGCCTTCTCTTGGAGATCACTCTCCCTGGACGCTGGGGCCTCCGTGACTCCTAGCCCTGGTACAGTAATCAGCGTTGGTCGGCCTGGGACTTGTAGTCCTCCAGGTATCCGGTGGTCCCTACTGGGTGTAAAGGACCCTGTAGGCGCGGACCCAGGGTCCGGTGTTTATTTCGGGGTGAGCCTGGTACGCTCCTCTGCCCCCTTAACTCCTCTCTCCTTTCCTCCTTGCCGTTGGCCACACTCAGGGCCCTCACTATGGCAGCAGCAGACGAGCTGCGTCTTCGCTGCTCTCAGCGTCAGCACGCTCTCCACTCACAGACTAAACTGAGCTGCCTGGCTCCACCCTCCAAATTTATATCCCTATCAGGGCTCCCTCTGCTGGTCTGAGGTGGTAGGGTGGAGGTGTGAGAATGTAATGAGGGCCTCTTGTGGAGAAGTCCATCCATGCACCCTACTGGGTTCTGTGGCACCTGTGCGTAGCAGGGCGCCACAGATACAGCTGAAAGCAATGATGGAGGAGGGAGCCGACAGCTGACGTTCCCTCCTCTGTCATTCTCACTGTGCATCTGACTGCTCAATGCAGCAGGTGTGATGATGTCATTACAACATGACCGCTGTGCTGAGCAGTGCAGACCACACTCTGCAGAGACTGGAGCAGTGGGGGAACAGGGAGAGGTGAGTATTTTATTTTGTTTTTTAATCTATGATTACTTTGTGGGGCCATAATATTATGTGGAGGACTATTTCTGGGGGCATCATACTATTTTGTGTGAAATATCTCTCTGATTAACCCCTTTACAGCCTGTGCCGTATTAGTACGCACAGGCTGTAATCCCCTGGTTCAGTGAGGGCTCCGGCGGTGAGCCCGCACTGAACCGAGCACATGTCAGCTGATTATTACAGCTGACATGTGCTCGCAACAGCCGCGGGTGGAATCGCGATCCACCCGCGGCTGTTAACATGTTAAATGCCGCTGTCAATCTCCGACAGCGGCATTTAACGCGCGCTTCCGGGAAACGCGTCCTAAGCCCCGCCCATCGGCGACCCCCGTCACATAATCACGGGTCTCCGATGGGCGGACATGACAACCCAGGGTCTGCAGCAGACGCCTGCGGTTGTCATGAGCTGGTCGCTATGAGCGCCACCTAGTGGTCGGCGCTCATAGCACAGGACCATTTCTGCTGCATACAAGGGATCTGCTGATCGCCTGTATGTAGCAGAGGCGATCAGACAGTTGCTACTTCTAGTATACTATGGAGACTATAGAAGCAAGCAAAAAGTGAAAAAAAAAAGTTTTTAAAAATATAATTTTTTTTTAAAAATATAAAAGTTTAAATCACCCCCCTTTCGCCCCATTCAAAATAAAATAATAATAAAAAACCCTACATAGACATATTTGGTATCGCCGCATTCAGAATCGCCAGATCTATCAATATAAAAAAAGAACTAATCCGACCGGTTAACGGCGTAGCAAGAAAAAAATTCTAAACGCCAGAAATACGTTTTTTGGTCGCCGCAAAATTGTAATAAAATGCAATAACGGGCGATCAAAACAGGCGATCTACCCCAAAATGGTATCAATAAAAACGACAGCCCGGCATTCAAAAAATAAGCCCTCATCCAGCCCCAGATCCCGAAAAATGGAGACGCTATGGGTCTCGGAAAATGGCGCTATATTTTTTTTTTTTACCAAATTTTGGAATTTTTTTTCACCACTTAAATAAAAAAGAACCCATACATGTTTGGTATCTACGAACTCGTAATGACCTGGAGAATAAGATTGGCATGTCAGTTTTAGCATTCAGTGAACGTGGTAAAAAAAATAAATAAAAAAACACTGTGTATTGCACTTTTTTTGCAATTTCACAGCACTTGGAATTTTTTTCCCGTTTTCCCGTACAAGATATGGTAAAACCAGTAATGGCGTTGAAAAGTACAACTTGTACCGCAAAAAATAAGCCCTCACAAGGCCATATTGACCAAATAATAAAAACGCTATGGCTCTGGGAACAAGGGGAGCAAAAAACGAAAATGCAAAAATAACAAAACCCAAGGTTGCGAAAGGGTTAATGGGCATAAGAATTGAAAGTTTAAAAATTGCAACATTTAAAATTTTTTGCCTAAATTCCTGTTTTTTTCACAAATAAACGCATCATACCAAAGAAATGATACCACTATCATGAAGTACAATATGTCACAAAAAAAAATCTAAGAATCAATGGGATCGGTTGAAGTGTTCCAGAGTTGTTACTAGTGTTGAGCCACTCCCGTAGTGTTCGAGTTCGGTTCGGTTCGTCGAACACCCGTGTGTTCGCCGAACTGTTCGTCGAACTGTTCGTCGAACACCTTCGAACACCGTTAAAACCAATGGCAGGCAAACAAAAACACATAGAAACACATAGAAAACACCTTCAAAGGTGTCCAAAAGCTGACAAACTGCTCAGAAGACACAACTAACACATGGAAAAGTGACAAGTACATATAGTCATGCGAAAAGAAAAGAGGTGGAGGAGTAAAAGGAGGGGGAGACACAGATATAGGCATGTCATGCCCTTCTAAAATCCAAAAAGTGAGAAGCCGACACGTTCAGTCCGCTCCTGCCCGTGCCACCTCCGTGTCGCCGGATTTGTGCCAGAGCCGCGGTGAACCCTGACGGCCAGCCCCCCTCTCCCAATACTGGTGCCTGTCCGCTGGTGGGTCGAGCGAGCCCCCCTGTGGTGGAGGCAGCTCTAAGCTTTTTAATTTAAATTGTCTCTCTAATTTGAATGAATACACTTTAAATACATTTACAAGGATCTATTGGAGGGCAAGTCTCATGCCAGCAGCCGCGTAATTCCAGCTCCAGTAGCGTCTACTAAAGCTGCTGCAGTTAAAAAGCTTTTATAAGGATCAAGCTCGGCTGTCCACCGCAAGGCATCCTACTGCCAGTCCCAGCCCCTATGCCTTGGGGTGCCTCCTGATGCTCTTCACTGAGTATCCCGTGGTCCCGAAGCATTTCCTTTGAAAAAATTAAGTGTCCAAACTACAGGTGGTGTAGCTTGCTTAACAGCCGGGATAATCCGCTGACTAGCAGACACTGCTACTAGGCACAAAGTATTTCCTGGGCTAGATGCAGTTAAAAATTTGTAATTAGATACTCTCGTTGGATGCTAAGAAAGCATTCCATAGAGTCTCCTGGCACGCCATATATGATTCTCTTAAAAAGCTTGGGGTAGGGGTCTAGGGGACCCTTTTATAGCCAAAATCACGGCCCTGTATCACAATACGTCACCTAGGCTGAAGATAGATGGAACTGTAGCACCCTGAGGGCTCGGTTGCTACAGAGGTATTGCACCTCACCCAGAGGTGTGATATCTCACTCTCAGGTAAGGATGGAGTGTGGATCAGGACCCGACACCTGCATGCATTACACCACATTGCCGTGGGGCAGGGCGACCAATATGCCTCTGAGATGGGCACGACAGTCCCTGTCCCTGGCTGGAGTGGGGGGAGGGAACACTGAGGAAGGGGAACCCTGTAGTGCAGGAGCAGGGAGGAAGCAGTTCCTGGGTGCATTGAGAAGGGAGTATAAAAGGTGGGCACCATCTTAGTTCAGTGCAGAGAAGTCTGAGCAGAAGTGGCAGGGAGCAGGGGCTCTGCATGAGCTCTGCTCCGGAGGCGGGCCTAGTAACAGAGGCCCAGGCCTGGAAGAGGGAGAAGGAAGGAAGAGGAGCGGAGAAGGCTCCAGGAACGAGGAACGAAGGGATCCCAGGGGTGCGGACGGGCGAGTTGCCACCGCACGCCCGAATCCACCTGCGTCGAGGGGTCAGGCCAAAGGGGGAGACCGGTCCCCGAAACTAGTGGAGGCAGGAAACGACCCTCAGCTAGAAACCGGAGGCTGTGACATTTTATGTGGCGCAGCCCCTCGCTACACCCGCTAGGAGGGCAGCACATAGGGTCAGGGAAACTGGCGCCAAGTTTACCAAGAGGAGGCCCGAGGCAGCCGGACAGAAGGGTTGGTAAGAAAGGCCAGACAAAGGACACACAAAGGGGGTCCTGTGAAGCGCTCCAAAGTTATCTGGGAGTTGTCTGAGCCCCTCACCTGGTGAGCACAGTACGACGTGGGCAGCCGTTACCTGCAGACGTGGTCTGGATAATAAGAACTGTGAGTAAAGGCCCTGGACTGCATCACTGACTCCGTGTCGTTACTGCTGCTGCCCTGCACCATCACCCCCATCTTCCGCATACACTGCCCTGAGGCTATACTCCTCCCGTGGGGAGTTATGCTATGCTCTGCTGCACCCACAACACCAGCCTCAGCGGTCTGCCCTGCAGCGGCGGTTCACTCTGACCGCAATCCACGGGTGGCGTAGTCGGACATTTAAACATCAAAACCACATAAATAGTTCCGCCACTGGTTTGACCACCCTGAGCCACGGAAAAGGGTCGCCGCCACGAAGACTACAACCACCAGCATCCACCAAAAAGGGTCCGGCACCGGGTGTCCCAAGGCCCAGGGGGTGCATCAGAACATTTTCATCACCTTTCACAATCACCAATGGGACAAGGCAGGGATGTCCTCTGTCCCCTCTCTTATACATCCTAGTGACGGAGCACCTGCTCTCATCAATTCGCCAATATTAGGTGGATTGAGGTGGGAGGCACCGAGTACAAGTGCTCTCTATTTGCTGATGATGTCCTAGTATATATCACTCAATCACATATATCCATCCATGCTGTTATGGCTGAAATAGATCACTTTGTTACATGGTCAAATTTTAAAATCAATGCAGCGAAGTCTGAGGCCCTCGATGTCTCCCTCCCCAAATCCATATAGGATTCCATCCAGTCCAACTTTCCCTTTGCCTGGCCCTCACAGGGTATCAAATACTTAGGAATTCCTATTCATAGAGACCTCTCCCATCTATGTTATCTTAATTTTGGGCCCTTTATTGAACAACTCCATACAGACCACGGTTGGCAAGTTAGAACTGTAAGATTCACTACGTGAACCACTGGTGTTTTGTGGAAAAGCACATGTACACTGTGTTCCAAATTATTATACAAAAAGTGTTTAGGAGTGATAAGGGAAGAATTTGTTTGTCAGTTAAACTCATTGATGGTGATGTGTGTCAGGGCTCTTTATATCACTGTAAGCAATTGCAGACACCTGTGCTAATTAGTTTGGCAGGTGTGTCCAATGAAAGGCAAGACTACTTAAGAAGGCTGTCTCACATTATTAAGCAGCCTACATTTTCTGCCAAAATGGGAAAGAAAAAGGATGTGTCGGCTGCTGAGAAGCAACAAATTGTGGAGTGTTTAGGTCAAGGCATGACTACAATCAACATTGTGCGATGATCAGGATGAAGTGTCTTGGCAATCAAGAAGTATGTAGCTGATTCACAGTACACACGTGTGCGTGCTGATAAGGGCAAATTGAGGACTCTTTCCTACAAGCAATTACATCAGGTTAAAAGAGCAGCGGAAAAAAAAACCTTGTCATAGCAGCAGACAAGTTTTGGAAGCTGCTGGTGCCTCCAACGTCCCCCGAACAACAAGATGCAGGGTCCTTCAGAGGTTTGCAGCTGTGCATACGCCATCCTGTCGACCTCCTCTATCCACTTCACACAAGCAGAAACGGCTCCAGTGGGCCAAACATTACATGAAGACTGATTTCAAAACTGTTTTGTTCACGGATGAGTGCCGTGCAGCGCTCGATGGTCCAGATGGATGGAGTGGAGGATGGCTGGTTGATGGACACCCCAAGCAAACACGGCTACAGCGCCAACAAGGAGGAGGTGGAGTAATGTTTTGGGCTGGAATCATGGGGAGAGAGATTGTCGGCCCCTTTAGGATCCCTGAAGGCGCTAAAGATGAACTCCATAATGTATGTGGATTTTCTCAAACAGCACTTCCTGCCATGGTTCAAGAAGAAGAACCGTGTATTTCACAGCAAGATCATTTTTTTGCATGATAATGCACCATCTCATGCTGCACATAAAACATCTGCATCTCTGGCTGATATGGGCATAAAAGGGGACAAACTTATGGTGTGACCCCCATGCTCCCCTGACCTCTACCCCATTCAGAACCTCTGGAGCATCATCAAATGGAGTGTCTATGATGGCGGGAGGCAGTTCACATCTAAGCAACAGCTCTGGGAGGGTATTCTGTCCTCATGCAAAACAATTGAAGCAGAAACCATCCAAAACCTGACAAATTCAATGGACGAGAGAGTTCAGAAGCTCCTTTCGAACAAGGGGTCCTATGTGAAAATGTAACATCACCTAGAATAAAGTTTTGAGTTGAAAACTGTTTGATTTCAGTTTCTAATAACCTGCTAATGCTTATAATTTCAAAAATGACCATTTTTTTGGTCTTTATTAAAATGAAAAGGTTGATCGAAAAGTTTGGGGGATCTAAGAGTGTGGCAACCCAGTAGTCATGATTACTTCGAATTCTGACAATATGAGGGTCATGTTGCAGGTAGTGCAGCAAGAAGGCACTTATGTGTCTTGCGCATCTCGGAGCCCCAAAATTATTTTCCGGGCTAGATGCAGCTAAAAATTATTATTAATTTTAAATCTGGTGGAGCTTAGTATAGATGGCCTAATAGGATCAGTGCTGCACACTGCTACAAAGCCCAAATTATTTTCCAGTCAAGATACAGATAAACATGATTAGTAATTTTAAATCTGGTGGAGCTTATTATAGATGGCCTAATAGAATCAGTGCTGCACACTGCTACAAAGCCCAAATTATTTTCCAGCCAAGATACAGATAAACATGATTAGTAATTTGAAAGCTTAAAACGGTTGGTAGGGTGATTTTAACCAATCATCAAGCTTTTACTCTCCCCAGGATGACACAGGGGTAGAAAAGTCATTTCGGATCCATGATTTGTTCATCTTTATGAACGTGAGTCTGTCTACATTATCAGTGGAGAGCCGCGTGCGCTTATCTGTCAGCACACCACCAGCAGCGCTGAACACACTTTCAGACAGAACGCTGGCTGCGGGGCATGACAAGATCTCCAAGGCGTAAGTGGCTAGCTCCGGCCATTTATCCAGATTGGAAGTCCAAAAAGAGCAAGGGTCCAGTGACACAGTCATGGCTTCAATGTTTACTTGGAGATACTTCTGTACCATCGTCTCTAGGCGTTGACTATGTGTCAGACTTCTTGTCTCCTGTGGCCTTGCAAAGGATGGGCTAAAAAAGTGGTGAAATGATTCCGCAAAATTGATGTTACCAGCAGATACTGTGGTTCTGTTACGGTTTGAGTGCTGAACACTTGACGGTCCCACGGTTGGCAAGTTGGAACTGTGAGATTCACTACGTGCACCACTGGTGTTTTGTGGAAAAGCACATGTAAGATTCTGCAACAGTCTCTGCTGATACTCCTGCATGCGTGCATCCCTTTCTATGGCAGGAATAATTTCTGCAAATTTACTTTTGTACCGGGGATCTAACAATGTGGCAACCCAGTAGTCAGGATTATTTCTAATTCTCACAATTCGAGGGTCATGTTGCAGGTAGTGCAGCAAGAAGGCACTCATGTGTGTTGCGCATCCAGGAGCACCAAGTCCCTGTTGTGTTGGTGGCGAGGTAACAATCATGCTTCCTTCCTCTGTCCTCTCCCCCCAACCTCGCACAACAGAAATGTGATCAAGGTCTCCCTCATCTGATGAGTCTTCCATCAGTTCGTCCTCCACTTCTTCCTGGGCTCCTGCACCTTCCTCACTAGTTTGGCTGCTACCATGCGCCCTGGTAAAACCATCTCCCCCACCCTCACATGCCTGCCGCCTTGGTGCTGCCGACCGTCTGGACCTTGCAGATGTTAGCCCTTCCGCATACAACTCCTCCTCCTCTACTTCCTCCACCTCCTCTTGTGCCACCACCTGACTCCGAATTCTGTTTAATATGTGCTCCAGCATGCAAATCACCGGAATAGTCATGCTGATAATGGCATCGTCAGCACTAAACATCTTAGTCGCCATTTCAAAACTGTGCAGAAGGGTGCATAGGTCCCTGATCTGAGACCACTCCTCCAGCGTGATTTGCCCCACCTCTGGATCTCATTGGCCCAGGCTATACGTCAGAACGTATTGCACCAGGGCTTGTCGGTGCTGCCACAGTCGCTGCAACATGTGCAGAGTTGAATTCCACCGGGTAGGCACATCGCATTTTAGCCGGTGAAGTGGCAGGCCCAACGACTTCTGTAGAGATGTAAGTCGCTGAGCTGCGGGATGTGAACGGCGGAAGTGAGCACACAGCGACCGTGCCCTCTGCAGAAGGCCATCTAGTCTGGGAAAGTGGGCTAAAAATTGCTGGACAACCAGGTTCAACACGTGAGCCATACAAGGCACGTGTGTGACATTGCCCCGGCGAAGGGCCGCACCCAGGTTTGCAGCATTGTCGCACACGGCCTTCCCTGGTTTCAGGTCCAGTGGAGACAACCATTCATGAAATTGGTTCTCCAGAGCTGACCACAACTCCCCAGCTGTGTGACTCACATTTCCCAGACATTTCAAAGTAAAAACCTCCTGATGACGTTGAGCCCTACTGCCAGCATAGTAAGGAGGTGTGCAGGATCCCTTCTGCGCAGTTAGAAAGCTTGTGGCATGACCAGACAGGCTTTGGGTGCAGGTGGAAGACCGAGAGGAGGTTGAGGAGGCAGAAGCAGTGGAGGAACTTTGACATAAAGAGGAATGACGCACAACTCGTGGGGACGGCAAGACTTGGACAGCAGCCCCTTGTCCTGCTGTCACCATAGTTACCCAGTGCCCAGTCAGCGACATGTAACGCCCCTGTCCATGCCTACTCGTCCAAGTGTCTGTGGTGAAATGCACCCTGTCAGACACAGAGTTTCTCAAAGAAGCGGTGATGTTGTGTGCGACATGATGGTGGAGCGCAGGCACACCTTTCTTTGAGAAGTAGTGCCGACTGGGCATCTGGTACTGGGGCACTGCGACGGACATAAGGTCTCGAAAATCCTCTGTGTCCACCAGGCAGAAAGGCAGCATTTCTGTAGCCAAGAGCTTGCAGATGGTGAAATTCAACCTCTTAGCTTTCTCATGGCTAGGAGGAAATGGTCTTTTACTTGTCCACATCTGAGGGACCAAGGGCTGGCTATTGTGCTTAGACGGGGTTGATAAGGGTGTCCCCGGCAAACTGCCGGTCTGTGAGGAAGATGCAGGCGGACATGTTAGGTTGCCTTGATCCAAAGGTGGTGCTATCGATGTCGGACAGCGCTCAACACCAGCTGGTGTTACCACCTCCAAAGAAAATGATGACCTGCCAATCACGCTGGCTGTTGCGGGTAAAGAGGTGGCAGGTCTGCGCCCCAAAACAGGTGTGACTGCTGTCCCCCCAGTCACAGAGGATGAAGAGGCCGCGGATGCACAAGATATGGCAGACGGTGGTTGGCCCGGCCGGCTAGGCCGCATTGTAGCACACTGAGCTTCCCACTGCAACTTATGCTTCATGTCCATGTGCCGGTTCATGCATGAAGTACTCAAACTATGTATTTTTTGGCCTCTACTTAGCTTTTGCTGACAAATGTTACAGATAACACGTGTTGGGTCATCTTTATCGATCTGAAAAAATGCCCAGGCTATGCAAGGCTTAGCACCCATGCGACCTGAAGAGCCACCACGACTTGTGGTGAGAGGCAGAGTTGTGTTTGAGGATGCAGTTGTTGACGTGCTTCCAGTACTACGTCTCTGTCCAGGAAGGCGCAACCTGACCTCGTCGTCACTAGCATCTTCCTCCACCTCCTCTGCTGACCTCATCTCTTGGCTGACTGTGGGTTGACAGTAAGTGGGATCTCCAACCTCATCATCATCACCCTGTGCGTTATCACACCCGTCGTCCTCAGAGCCAACCTGTTCCTGCCCTGACAAAAAACTAAAGTTGTCGCTCCAATCAGGTATTTGAGTCTCATCATCGTCTTCCTCATTGTCTCCACCAACAGGAGTTACAGTTTGGGAATGAGGGTCTACATTATGGTCAGAACCTTCTGCGTCTGGTCCTGGATCCGACTCATAAAGATTCTGGGCATCAGTGCAGATCATTTCCTCGTCTGGATTCACAGAAGCGCTGGAGTCAACCTCTGATTCCCAGGCTATAGTATGAGTAAACAGCTCTGCAGACTCAACCATCTGTTCTACCTCATACTCAGACGGGCAGCTGGAGATTTGGGAGCTGTGAGGAAGCAAGTGCGATTGGGGTGACACCTTTGAGGACTGGAGTATTTGTGATGTTGAAGTTGATGTGGAGGAGAGCCCACTTAAAGGAGCACTTGATATCCGTTGAAGCAACTGCTGTTTTTGTGCCTCATCTGGAATTTGTAGCGATTGGCGTGGCCGTAAGAAAGGGATCTTATCACATTGTCCGCTAAAAGAAGTAGACATTTTAGTTTGGCTGGAAGATGGTCTTTCTTCTGCAGATGTTACTGTTGCTTTAACACCTACCCCACGGACACAACCTTTTTTCCCCTTCCCAACACGCCTATTCCCCTTTCCACCAGCAGCAGGCCTTTTTCCACTCATTTTGGTGGTTAACTAATTCACAACTCTGGAGTTGTTTGCACAAAAAAACAATGGATGGGAACCGAGCAGAGCTGAGTGGCCAAACTGTGGTATTAGGCCAAAACTATTGGCTGGGTTAGATGCAGAAAAAAATTATATTCAATTTGCAACCTGATGGAGGTCAGTATAGATGGACTAATAGAACAAGTCCCACACACAGCTAGAAGCCCAAATATTTTTTCAGAGGTAGATGCAGAAAAAAATTGTATTCAGTTTGCAACCTGATGGAGGTCAGTATAGATGGACTAATAGAGAAAGTCCCACACACTGCTAGAAGGCCAAATATTTTTTCAGAGCTAAATGCAGACAAAAAAATTTTTTTAATTTGCAACCTGATGGAGGTCAGTATAGATGGACTAATAGAACAAGTCCTACACACAGCTAGAAGCCCAAATATTTTTTCAGAGCTAGATGCAGAAAAAAAATATATTCAATTTGCAACCTGATGGAGGTCAGTATAGATGGACTAATAGAACAAGTCCCACACACTGCTAGAAGCCCAAATATTTTTTCAGAGCTAGATGCAGAAAAAAAATATTTTTAATTTGCAACCTGATGGAGGTCAGTATAGATGGACTAATAGACCAAGTCCCACACACTGCTAGAAGCCCAAATATTTTTTCAGAGGTAGATGCAGATAAAAATTATTTTTAATTTGCAGCCTGATGGAGGTCAGTATAGATGGACTAATAGAGAAAGTCCCACACACTGCTAGAAGCCCAAATATTTTTTCAGAGGTAGATGCAGATAAAAATTATTTTTAATTTGCAGCCTGATGGAGGTCAGTATAGATGGACTAATAGAGAAAGTCCCACACACTGCTAGAAGGCCAAATATTTTTTCAGAGCTAGATGCAGACAAAAAATTATTTTTAATTTGCAACCTGATGGAGGTCAGTATAGATGGACTAATAGAGAAAGTCCCACACACTGCTAGAAGGCCAAATATTTTTTCAGAGCTAGATGCAGATAAAAATTATTTTTAATTTGCAATCTGATGGAGGTCAGTATAGATGGACTAATAGAGAAAGTCCCACACACTGCTAGAAGGCCAAATATTTTTTCAGAGCTAGATGCAGACAAAAAATTATATTCAGTTTGCAACCTGATGGAGGTCAGTATAGATGGACTAATAGAACAAGTCCCACACACAGCTAGAAGCCCAAATATTTTTTCAGAGGTAGATGCAGATAAAAATTATTTTTAATTTGCAACCTGATGGAGGTCAGTATAGATGGACTAATAGAGAAAGTCCCACACACTGCTAGAAGGCCAAATATTTTTTCAGAGCTAGATGCAGAAAAAAATTATATTCAGTTTGCAACCTGATGGAGGTCAGTATAGATGGACTAATAGAACAAGTCCCACACACAGCTAGAAGCCCAAATATTTTTTCAGAGCTAGATGCAGAAAAAAATTATATTCAGTTTGCAACCTGATGGAGGTCAGTATAGATGGACTAATAGAACAAGTCCCACACACAGCTAGAAGCCCAAATATTTTTTCAGAGGTAGATGCAGAAAAAATTATATTCAGTTTGCAACCTGATGGAGGTCTGTATAGATGGATTAATAGAACAAGTCCCACACACAGCTAGAAGCCCAATAATTTTTCAGAGGTAGATGCAGAAAAAAATATATTCAGTTTGCAACCTGATGGAGGTCAGTATAGATGGACTAATAGAGAAAGTCCCACACACTGCTAGAAGGCCAAATATTTTTTTCAGAGCTAGATGCAGACAAAAAATTATTTTTAATTTGCAACCTGATGGAGGTCAGTATAGATGGACTAATAGAACAAGTCCCACACACAGCTAGAAGCCCAAATATTTTTTCAGAGCTAGATGCAGAAAAAAATATATTCAATTTGCAACCTGATGGAGGTCAGTATAGATGGACTAATAGAACAAGTCCCACATACTGCTAGAAGCCCAAATTTTTTTTCAGAGCTAGATGCAGAAAAAAAATATTTTTAATTTGCAACCTGATGGAGGTCAGTATAGATGGACTAATAGACCAAGTCCCACACACTGCTAGAAGCCCAAATATTTTTTCAGAGGTAGATGCAGATAAAAATTATTTTTAATTTGCAGCCTGATGGAGGTCAGTATAGATGGACTAATAGAGAAAGTCCCACACACTGCTAGAAGGCCAAATATTTTTTCAGAGCTAGATGCAGACAAAAAATTATTTTGAATTTGCAACCTGATGGAGGTCAGTATAGATGGACTAATAGAGAAAGTCCCACACACTGCCAGAAGGCCAAATATTTTTTCAGAGCTAGATGCAGACAAAAAATTATTTTGAATTTGCAACCTGATGGAGGTCAGTATAGATGGACTAATAGAGAAAGTCCCACACACTGCTAGAAGGCCAAATATTTTTTTATAGCTAGATGCAGACAAAAAATTATTTTTAATTTGCAACCTGTTGGAGGTCAGTATAGATGGACTAATAGAGAAAGTCCCACACACTGCTAGAAGGCCAAATATTTTTTCAGAGCTAGATGCAGACAAAAAATTATATTCAGTTTGCAACCTGATGGAGGTCAGTATAGATGGACTAATAGAACAAGTCCCACACACAGCTAGAAGCCCAAATATTTTTTCAGAGGTAGATGCAGATAAAAATTATTTTTAATTTGCAACCTGATGGAGGTCAGTATAGATGGACTAATAGAGAAAGTCCCACACACTGCTAGAAGCCCAAATATTTTTTCAGAGGTAGATGCAGAAAAAAATTATATTCAGTTTGCAACCTGATGGAGGTCAGTATAGATGGACTAATAGAACAAGTCCCACACACAGCTAGAAGCCCAAATATTTTTTCAGAGGTAGATGCAGAAAAAATTATATTCAGTTTGCAACCTGATGGAGGTCTGTATAGATGGATTAATAGAACAAGTCGCACACACAGCTAGAAGCCCAATAATTTTTCAGAGGTAGATGCAGAAAAAAAATATATTCAGTTTGCAACCTGATGGAGGTCAGTATAGATGGACTAATAGAACAAGTCCCACATACTGCTAGAAGCCCAAATATTTTTTCAGAGCTAGATGCAGACAAAAAATTATTTTTAATTTGCAACCTGATGGAGGTCAGTATAGATGGACTAATAGAACAAGTCCCACACACAGCTAGAAGCCCAAATATTTTTTCAGAGCTAGATGCAGAAAAAAATATATTCAATTTGCAACCTGATGGAGGTCAGTATAGATGGACTAATAGAACAAGTCCCACATACTGCTAGAAGCCCAAATTTTTTTTCAGAGCTAGATGCAGAAAAAAAATATTTTTAATTTGCAACCTGATGGAGGTCAGTATAGATGGACTAATAGACCAAGTCCCACACACTGCTAGAAGCCCAAATATTTTTTCAGAGGTAGATGCAGATAAAAATTATTTTTAATTTGCAGCCTGATGGAGGTCAGTATAGATGGACTAATAGAGAAAGTCCCACACACTGCTAGAAGGCCAAATATTTTTTCAGAGCTAGATGCAGACAAAAAATTATTTTGAATTTGCAACCTGATGGAGGTCAGTATAGATGGACTAATAGAGAAAGTCCCACACACTACTAGAAGGCCAAATATTTTTTCAGAGCTAGATGCAGACAAAAAATTATTTTTAATTTGCAACCTGTTGGAGGTCAGTATAGATGGACTAATAGAGAAAGTCCCACACACTGCTAGAAGGCCAAATATTTTTTCAGAGCTAGATGCAGATAAAAATTATTTTTAATTTGCAACCTGATGGAGGTCAGTATAGATGGACTAATAGAGAAAGTCCCACACACTGCTAGAAGGCCAAATATTTTTTCAGAGCTAGATGCAGACAAAAAATTATATTCAGTTTGCAACCTGATGGAGGTCAGTATAGATGGACTAATAGAACAAGTCCCACACACAGCTAGAAGCCCAAATATTTTTTCAGAGGTAGATGCAGATAAAAATTATTTTTAATTTGCAACCTGATGGAGGTCAGTATAGATGGACTAATAGAGAAAGTCCCACACACTGCTAGAAGGCCAAATATTTTTTCAGAGCTAGATGCAGAAAAAAATTATATTCAGTTTGCAACCTGATGGAGGTCAGTATAGATGGACTAATAGAACAAGTCCCACACAAAGCTAGAAGCCCAAATATTTTTTCAGAGGTAGATGCAGAAAAAAATTATATTCAGTTTGCAACCTGATGGAGGTCTGTATAGATGGATTAATAGAACAAGTCCCACACACAGCTAGAAGCCCAAATATTTTTTCAGAGGTAGATGCAGAAAAAAATTATATTCAGTTTGCAACCTGATGGAGGTCAGTATAGATGGACTAATAGAACAAGTCCCACACACAGCTAGAAGCCCAAATATTTTTTCAGAGGTAGATGCAGAAAAAATTATATTCAGTTTGCAACCTGATGGAGGTCTGTATAGATGGATTAATAGAACAAGTCCCACACACAGCTAGAAGCCCAATAATTTTTCAGAGGTAGATGCAGAAAAAAAATATATTCAGTTTGCAACCTGATGGAGGTCAGTATAGATGGACTAATAGAGAAAGTCCCACACACTGCTAGAAGGCCAAATATTTTTTCAGAGCTAGATGCAGACAAAAAATTATTTTTAATTTGCAACCTGATGGAGGTCAGTATAGATGGACTAATAGAACAAGTCCCACACACAGCTAGAAGCCCAAATATTTTTTCAGAGCTAGATGCAGAAAAAAAATATATTCAATTTGCAGCCTGATGGAGGTCAGTATAGATGGACTAATAGAACAAGTCCCACATACTGCTAGAAGCCCAAATTTTTTTTCAGAGCTAGATGCAGAAAAAAAATATTTTTAATTTGCAACCTGATGGAGGTCAGTATAGATGGACTAATAGACCAAGTCCCACACACTGCTAGAAGCCCAAATATTTTTTCAGAGGTAGATGCAGATAAAAATTATTTTTAATTTGCAGCCTGATGGAGGTCAGTATAGATGTACTAATAGAGAAAGTCCCACACACTGCTAGAAGGCCAAATATTTTTTCAGAGCTAGATGCAGACAAAAAATTATTTTGAATTTGCAACCTGATGGAGGTCAGTATAGATGGACTAATAGAGAAAGTCCCACACACTGCTAGAAGGCCAAATATTTTTTCAGAGCTAGATGCAGACAAAAAATTATTTTTAATTTGCAACCTGTTGGAGGTCAGTATAGATGGACTAATAGAGAAAGTCCCACACACTGCTAGAAGGCCAAATATTTTTTCAGAGCTAGATGCAGATAAAAATTATTTTTAATTTGCAACCTGATGGAGGTCAGTATAGATGGACTAATAGAGAAAGTCCCACACACTGCTAGAAGGCCAAATATTTTTTCAGAGCTAGATGCAGAAAAAAATTATATTCAGTTTGCAACCTGATGGAGGTCAGTATAGATGGACTAATAGAACAAGTCCCACACACAGCTAGAAGCCCAAATATTTTTTCCGAGGTAGATGCAGATAAAAATTATTTTTAATTTGCAACCTGATGGAGGTCAGTATAGATGGACTAATAGAGAAAGTCCCACACACTGCTAGAAGGCCAAATATTTTTTCAGAGCTAGATGCAGACAAAAAATTATTTTGAATTTGCAGCGTGATGGAGGTCAGTATAGATGGACTAATAGAGAAAGTCCCACACACTGCTAGAAGGCCAAATATTTTTTCAGAGCTAGATGCACACAAAAAATTATTTTTAATTTGCAACCTGATGGAGGTCAGTATAGATGGACTAATAGAGAAAGTCTCACACACTGCTAGAAGGCCAAATATTTTTTCAGAGCTAGATGCAGAAAAAAATTATATTCAGTTTGCAACCTGATGGAGGTCAGTATAGATGGACTAATAGAACAAGTCACACACACTGCTAGAAGCCCAAATATTTTTTCAGAGCTAGATGCAGAAAAAAATTATATTCAATTTGCAACCTGATGGAGGTCAGTATAGATGGACTAATAGAATGATGCTATGCCCAAAAGATTTTACTTCACTAGGTGCAGTAAAAAAATTGGTATTCTATACACAGGTGGTATATCTTGCAACACAGATAGGCTACTCCACTGACTAACACACTCTGCAATAGGCCAAAAAGGATTAGCTTTGCTAGATTCAGCCAAATGCTGTGAAATAAACTTGCACAACACTGGCACAGACCTGCCTGGCAAAAACTGATAGGAACTGATGTAACCTAGTCCTGAAAAGGACTGCAATTACAATTAGTCTTTACTCCCACAATCTATCTATTTAAGAGCACAGACCTGCCTGATAAAAGTCGTAGGAAATGCTGTAACCTAGTCCTTAAAAGGACTGCAATCACAACTATTCCCTACTCCCAAGCTATCTGTAGATTTGTGCGAAAATTGGCTTGAAATTAACAAGGTATAGCGCACACAGCAACAGCGGTGCCGTCTAACACGCAGCTGCAGCAGTGAGAAAATGGTGGCGACGGGGAAAATGGCTTGGTCTTATAGGGCAAGGACATGTGACATACACTGCCAATGACACATGCCCTTGCTTGTGTGAAAAAGAGCACTTCGCTCCGTGTGTGCGCTGGTGATAGGCTGACAGATTGCACCTCCCCATTGTAAATGCGGGAAAGAGAAAAAAAATGGAGATCTTCATTATTCCTGCAGAGATCCATCCCCTGCCCCTCCCCCCACCCCACTGTACACTCAAACTGTGTATTAACATTAATTTTCATCATTACTGAGAAAAAATCCAGTTTTGATTTTGGTGCACGAACAGTTATCGAACATAACCTCGAACAGCCGAATTTTTCTCAAATCGTTCGTGTTCGCCGAACTGCTCGAACACCGCCCAAAACAGCTCGAATTTGAGATTGGGTAACAGTTCGAGTCGAACAACGCTCATCTCTAGTTGTTACCTCTAGTGATGATTGAGTATGCCTCATTAACCGTTTCGGCGAGCATGCTTGGGTACTTGCCGAGTATTTTGGCGTTCTCGGCATTTCCTTCATTGTCGCCGTTCCTGCAAGTGTCACGTCTGTTAGACAGCTGCGCTCGAAATGTTGCCTTTTAGGCTTGTGAAGACGGAAGCATTCTGCAACCTGATGGTGGCGGCCGTCCCTCGGTACTCGGTCCCCAGCCGCCACTATTTCTCCCGGTGTGCCGTCCACGCATTACACAAGCACGTGTCCCAAAACATTAGACGTGTTCACCTGACCACGGACACGTGGACAAGTGCTTGTGGGCAGGGACGGTACATCTCGCTGACTGCATACTGGGTTAACATAGTGGAAGCCGGGACCCAGTCAGACCTTGTGACAGGACACGTCCTCCCGACGCCAAGGATTGCAGGCCCTAGGACAATCAGGGTTGCCCCCACAGTCTACAGCTCCTGGACCTCATCCTCCTCAGCCTCCTCCTCCTCTTCAGCCTCCATCTCCGAAATGACCACATCAGTCACAAGCTGGAAGCACTTCAGCAAGCCCTCGGCGAAGCGGCAACAGGCTGTCCTGAAGCTAATATGCTTAGGTGACAAACTGCACAATGCTGAAGAGCTGTGGACAGCTCTGAAAGAGCAGGCAGATCTGTGGCTCACACCACTGAACCTACAGCCAGGCATGGTCGTGTGACAATGGCCGGAACCTGGTGGCGGCTCTGAGGCGAGGTGAGATCACACACTTACCATACCTGGTCCATGTGCTTAATCTTGTGGTTCAGCGGTTTCTCAAATCCTACCCAGATCTGCCGGATCTGCTTGTTAAAGTATGTTGCCTGTGTGCCCATTGCCGCCCTTGCCGTGTTTCAGCAGTGTTTGCAGCTTACGGCTCACAGACTGGTGTGTGATGTCTCTACACGTTGGAACTCTACACTGCAGATGTTGGGAAGGACTTGTGAGCAGAAGAGGGCAGTTGTTGAGTAGCAGCATCAACAAGGCCGTTGGTATTCAGTTCAGACTCCACACATAAGATCTCAGGAGTGGACATGGATGTCAGACATATGTACCATCCTCCAAAACTTTGAGGACTCCACCAAGATGGTGAGCTGCGATGACGCCATAATTAGCGTCACCATCCCGCTTCTCTGTCTTCTGAAATGCTCTCTGCTTACAATCAAAGAGGATGCATTGCAGGCGGAGCACGATGAGATGGAGCAAGGAACCATACAGGGTGATTACTCACAGCCCAGCCTCATCTCATCACAGCGTGAATTGGGTGACAATGAGGAAGAGGAGGAGGAGAAAGAACAGGAGTTAGTTTCTTTCGCTATAGACGGTACTACCTGCACAACTGTCATACCATCTGTTCAGCGTGGATGGCCTGAGGACAGAGAGGAGGAGGAGAGCATGGTCAGTCGTCCTCTTGGTAAGGACATGGAAGTCTTGCCTGTTAACAATGTGGCACGCATGGCTGAGTTTATGTTACTGTGCCTTTCCCATGACCCTCGTGTTCTCAAAATTTTGGGTGACAGTCATTACTGGTTGGTGACATTTCTAGACCCACGTTACAAGGAGAACTTTCTATCTCTTATTCCTGAGGCGGACAGGTCTACAAAAATGGGGCAGTACCAGAAGGCCCTTGTTGTGGAACTATTAAAAAAATTCCCATCTGAAAACGCTGGTGGCAGAGGTCACAGTTCGTTGGACAACCAAGGACTACAGGCGAAAGAGACACAACTCCAATCCAGCAGAGGCAGGGGAACACTGTCAATGTTCTGGGAGAATTTCCTCAGCAGGTCCTGAGGCACGAGGTACTCTCACAAGGAGTGCAAAGTTTGGGAAGATGCTGAGGGAGTACCTTGTCGACTGTACCAATGTCCTCCGTGATTCCTCTGTACCTTATAATTATTGGGTATCCAAGCTGGACACGTGGAATGAACTTGCTCTCTACGCCTTGGAAATCCTGGTCTGCCCTGCTGCTAACATTTTTATCAGAGCGGGTTTTTAGTGCCGCAGGTGGAATTATAACTGATAAGCGCATCCGCCTGTCAGCTTAAAATGCTGACAGGCTGACTCTTATAAAAATGAACAAGGCTGGATTGGGCCAGACTTCTCAACACCACCGAATGATAGCAGCGTAACTTAAACTCAAATCCAGTGTCTTTTTTTGGGAGGTGTATTCCCATGCACCTCTTCACACCCACACAAGCTATATGCTTCCTGATTTTGTCTATTAGCTCTTGTCTTCCTCCTTCTCCTCTTCCTCATCCTCCACCACCATATCACCAGGGTGACCGTGGTCCGTGATGCAACACCCACATAATTTTTTTAAAGGGTGTTTATGATGCCCACAAAAAAAATGTTTTATACAGTATGTTCATGTTTACCCCCAGGGGTAAATATTTGTCAGCCCATACACTTATTGCATGGGCATTACAAGGAAAGGAGTCCCGCTCCTTTCTAATGGGAGCATTTTTTTATGAGGCCCTCCTCAACGTCTTTTTCAAGGGGCATTGGAGTGCCTCCCAATTTTTAGCAGCCCTTGCATTCACTGCATAGGCCAGCACTATGGGAGACCCACTTCCTAATAATGGGAACATTTTTTCATGAGGCCCTCTACGTCTCTTCTAAGGGGCATTGGAGTGCCTCCCAATTTTTGGCAGCCCTTGCATTCACTGCATAGGCCAACACTATGGGAGACCCACTTCCTAATAGTGGGAACACTTTTTCATGAGGCCCTCTACGTCTCTTCCAAGGGGCATTGGAGTGCCTCCCAATTTTTGGCAGCCCTTGAATTCACTGCATAGGCCAACACTATGGGACACCCACTTCCTAATAATGGGAACATTTTTTCATGAGGCTCTCTACGTCTCTTCCAGTGGGCATTGTAGTGCCTCCCAATTTTTGACAGCCCTTGCATTCATTGCATAGGCCAACACTATGGGAGACCCACTTCCTAATAATGGGAACATTTTTTCATGAGACCCTCTACATCTCTTCCAAGGGGCATTGGAGTGCCTCCCAATTTTTGGCAACCCTTACATTCATTGCATAAGCAAACACAGTGGGAGACCCACTTCCTAATAATGGGAACATTTTTTTTCAGGAGGCCCTCCTCTACGTTTCTTCCACGGGGCACTGGAGTAGGTCCAAATTTTTGGCAGCCTTTGCATTCACTGCATAGGCAAACAGTATTGGAGACCCACTTCCTAATAATGGGAACATTGTTTTCAGGAGGTCCTCTGACCTTCACGTCTCTTCCAAGGGGCATTGGATTACTTCCAAATTTTTGGCAACCCTTGCATTCACTACATAGGCAAACACAGTGGAAGACCCACTTCCTAATAATGGGAACATTTTTTTTCAGGAGGCCCTCCTCTACGTTTCTTCCAAGGGGCATTGGAGTAGGTCCAAATTTTTGGCAGCCCTTGCATTCACTGCAGAGGCTAACAGTATTGGAGACCCACTTCCTAAAAATGGGAACATTGTTTTGCCAGTCTGTAGCTTTGTTGTCCCCAATGTCTGCTTGCTGACCTTGTTGTAATGGACTGCCGTGTCCGAAATTTTAAGGATGGAGGCAACATGACGCTCACTGTATCCCTCTGCTAGTAAAGCCAGAATTGAGCCCTTCTTTTCCTCACTCAAGACTTTTCTTTTCAACTCCTTTGGCATGGTTAAAAGTTATTTTTTCATTCAAATTACTTTTGGGCTATTCCTAGCACTTGTTTTGCCATCCAGCTTGTCCTATTGCAAGAGGATTGTGAAGACCACAGAAGTGTTTTTTATACTTTCCCTCATTACATAAGATTTGGTTCAGGTGATCACCTAATCAGAAGCACATTAAGTAGAATGAGGTGGACTTTGGTTGGAATTCAACTGACACTGGAATGGAATGGCTGTCAGACATGTAGAGATGGTGATTTTTAGAAAACTGTGCAGTGGTCTCTTAATTTTTGTCAGAGCTGTATATACTGTATATACACTGCTCAAAAAATAAAGGGAACAACAGAATATAACTCCAAGTAAATCAAACTTCTGTGAAATCAAACTGTCCACTTAGGAAGCAACACTGATTGAAAATCAATTTCACATGCTGATGTGCAAATGGAATAGACAATAGATGGAAATTATTGTCAATTATCAAGACACCCTCAATAAAGGAGTGGTTCTGCAGGTGGGGACCACAGACCACATCTCAGTACCAATGCTTTCTGGCTGATGTTTTGGTCACTTTCGAATGTTGGTTGTGCTTTCACACTCGTGGTAGCATGAGACGGACTCTACAACCCACAGAAGTTGCTCAGGTGGTGTAGCTCATCCAGGATGGCACATTAATGCGAGCTGTGCCAAGAAGGTGTGCTGTGTCTGTCAGCGTAATGTCCAGAGGATGGAGGCGCTACCAGGAGACAGGCCAGTACACCAGGAGATATGGAGGGGGCCGTAGGAGGGCAGCAACCCAGCAGCAGGACCGCTACCTTCGACTTTGTGCAAGGAGGAACAGGAGGAGCACTGCCAGAGCCCTGCAAAATGATCTCCAGCAGGCCACAAATGCGCATGTGTCTGCACAAATGGTTAGAAACCGACTCCATGAGGGTGGTATGAAGGCCTGACGTCCACAGATGGGGGTCGTGCTCACAGCCCAACACCATGCAGGATGCTTTGCATTTGCCACAGAACACCAGGATTGGCAAAGTCGCCACTGGCGCCCTGTGCTCTTCACAGATGAAAGCAGGTTCTCACTGAGCACATGTGACAGACGTGGTAGAGTCTGGAGACGCCATGGAGAGCGGTCTGCTGCCTGCAAAATCCTTCAGCATGACCGGTTGGCAGTGGGTCAGTAATGGTGTGGGGTGGCATTTCTTTGGAGGGCTGCACAGCCCTCCATGTGCTCACCAGAGGTAGCCTGACTGCCTTTAGGTACCGAGATGAGATCCTCAGACCCCTGTGAGACCATATGCTGGTGCGGTTGGCCCTGGGTTCCTCCTAATGCAGGACAATGCCAGACCTCATGTGGCTGGAGTGTGTCAGCAGTTCCTGCAAGATGAAGGCATTGAAGCTATAGACTGGCTCGCCCGTTCCCCAGACCTGAATCCAATTGAGCACATCTGGTACATCATGTCTCGCTCCATCCACCAACGTCATGTTGCACCACAGACTGTCCAGGAGTTGGCAGATGCTTTAGTCCAGGTCTGGGAGGAGATCCCACAGGAGACCATCCGCAACCTCATCAGGAGCATGCCCAGGCATTGTAGGGATGTCATACAGGCACGTGGAGGCCACACACAATACTGAGCCTCATTTTGACTTGTTTTAAGGACATTGCAGCAAAGTTGAATCAGCTTGTAGTGTGTTTTTCCACTTTAATTTTGCAGGTGATTCCAAATCCAGGCCTCCATTGGTTAATAAATTTGATTTCCATTGATGATTTTTCTGTGATTTTGTTGTCAGCACATTCAACTTTGTACAGAACAAAGTATTCAATGAGAATATTTCATTCATTCAGATCTAGGATGTGTTATTTGAGTGTTCCCTTTATTTTTTTGAGCAGTGTATATATATATATATATATATATATATATATATATATATATATATATATATATATATATATATATATATACAGTACAGACCAAAAGTTTGGACACACCTTCTCATTTAAAGATTTTTCTGTATTTTCATTACTACGCAAATTGTACATTCACACTGAAGGCATCAAAACTATGAATTAACACATGTGGATTTATATGCTTAACAAAAAAGTGTGAAACAACTGAGAATATGTCTTATATTCTAGGTTCTTCAAAGTAGCCACCTTTTGCTTTGATGACTGCTTTGCACACTCTTGGCATTATCTTGATGAGCTTCAAGAGGTAGTCACCGGAAATGGTCTTCCAACAATCTTGAAGGAGTTCTCAGAGATGCTTAGCACTTGTTGGCCCTTTTGTCTTCACTCTGCCATCCAGCTCACCCCAAACCATTCTCGATTGGGTTCAGGTCTGGTGACTGTGGAGGCCAGGTCATCTGGCGTAGCACCCCATCACTCTCCTTCTTGGTCAAATAGCCCTTACACAGCCTGGAGGTGTGTTTGGGGTCACTGTCCTGTTGAAAAATAAATGATGGTCCAACTAAACGCAAACCGGATGGAATGGCATGCAGCTGCAAGATGCTGTGGTAGCCATGCTGGTTTAGTATGCCTTCAATTTTGAATAAAACCCCAACAGTGTCACCAGCAAAGCACCCCCACACCATCACACCTCCTCCTCCATGCTTCACGGTGGGAACCAGGCATGTAGAGTCCATCCGTTCACCTTTTCTGCGTCCCACAAAGACACGGTGGTTGGAACCAAAGATCTCAAATTTGGACTCATCAGACCAAAGTACAGATTTCCACTGGTCTAATGTCCATTCATTGTGTTCTTTAGCCCAAACAAGTCTCTCCTGCTTGTTGCTTCTCCTTAGCAGTGGTTTCCTAGCAGCTAATTTACCATGAAGGCCTGCTGCACAAAGTCTCCTCTTAGCAGTTGTTGAAGAGATGTGTCTGCTGCTAGAACTCTGTGTGGCATTGACCTGGTCTCTAATCTGAGCTGCTGTTAACCTGCGATTTCTGAGGCTGGTGACTCGGATAAACTTATCCTCAGAAGCAGAGGTGACTCTTGGTCTTCCTTTCCTGGGGCGGTCCACATGTGAGCCAGTTTATTTGTAGCGCTTTATGGTTTTTGCAACTGCACTTGGGGACACTTTCAAAGTTTGCCCAATTTTTCAGACTGGCTGACCTTCATTTCTTAAAGTAATGATGGCCACTCGTTTTTCATTACTTAGCTGCTTTTTTCTTGCCATAATACAAATTCTAACAGTCTATTCAGTAGGACTATCATCTCTGTATCCACCAGACTTCATCACAACACAACTGATGGTGCCAGCTCCATTTATAAAGCAAGAAATCCCACTTATTAATCCTGACAGGGCACACATGTGAAGTGAAAACCATTTCCGGTGACTACCTCTTGAAGTTCATCAAGAGAATGCCAAGAGTGTGCAAAGCAGTCATCAAAGCAAAAGGTGGCTACTTTGAAGAACCTAGAATATAAGACATATTTTCAGTTGTTTCACACTTTTTTGTTGAGTATATAATTCCATATGCGTTAATTCATAGTTTTGATGCCTTCAGTGTGAATGTACAATTTTCATAGTCATGAAAATACAGAAAAATCTTTAAATGAGAAGGTGTGTCCAAACTTTTGGTCTGTACTGTATATATATATATATATACACAGTACAGACCAAAAGTTTGGACACACCTTCTCATTTAAAGATTTTTCTGTATTTTCATGACTATGAAAATTGTACATTCACACTGAAGGCATGAAAACTATGAATTAACACATGTGGACTCTTGGTCTTCCTTTCCTGAGCCAGTTTCTTTGTAGCGCTTGATGGTTTTTGCAAATGCACTTGGGGACACTTTCAAAGTTTCCCAATTTTTTGGACTGACTGACCTTCATTTCTTAAAGTAATGATGGCCACTCGTTTTTCTTTACTTAGCTGCTTTTTACTTGCCATAATACAAATTCTAACAGTCTATTCAGTAGGACTATTAGCTGTGTATCCACCAGACTTCTGCACAACACAACTGATGGTCCCAACCTCATTTATAAGGCAAGAAATCCCACTTATTAAACCTGACAGGGCACACCTGTGAAGTGAAAACCATTTCCGGTGATTACCTCTTGAAGCTCATCAAGAGAATGCCAAGAGTGTGCAAAGCAGTCATCAAAGCAAAAGGTGGCTACTTTGAAGAACCTAGAATATAAGACATATTTTCAGTTGTTTCACACTTTTTTGTTAAGTATATAATTCCACATGTGTTAATTGATAGTTTTGATGCCTTCAGTGTGAATGTACAATTTTCATAGTCATGGAAATACAGAAAAATCTTTAAATGAGAAGGTGTGTCCAAACTTTTGGTCTGTACTGTATATACAGTTAGGTCCATATATATTTGGACAGAGACAACATTTTTCTAATTTTAGTTCTAGACATTACCACAATGAATTTTAAACAAAACAATTCAGATGCAGTTGAAGTTCAGACTTTCAGCTTTCATTTGAGGGTATCCACATTAAAATTGGATGAAGGGTTTAGGAGTTTCAGCTCCTTAACATATGCCACCCTGTTTTTAAAGGGACCAAAAGTAATTGGACAATTGACTCCAAGGCTATTTCATGGACAGGTGTGGGCAATCCCTTCATTATGTCATTTTCAATTAAGCAGATAAAAGGCCTGGAGTTGATTTGAGGTGTGGTGCTTGCATTTGGAAGGTTTTGCTATGAAGTAAACATGTGGTCAAAGGAGCTCTCCATGCAGGTGAAGCAAGCCATCCTTAAGCTGCAAAAACAGAAAAAACCCATCCGAGAAATTGCTACAATATTAGGAGTGGCAAAATCTACAGTTTGGTACATCCTGAGAAAGAAAGAAAGCGTTAACTCATCAATGCAAAAAGTCCGCCACCACCAGTTACTTACCCTGCTATGTTCGTCCGATTCCGGTCCCCAGCTCGGAAGTAGCAGAGCCAGAATCAAAACAGAAGGATATATGACCCACAGATAGATGAGCTTAAAGGAGCAGGACAGGGAATAAAAGTGTATCAGAAAAGTGTTAGTTTGGAAGAGTTAGGACAAATGAAAAGGGGTTAAATTAGTAGTGGAAAAAATCTTGGGGTACGTGCCCACGATCAGGCTATAACAGCGCTTAGGATGCAGCATATTTTCATTGAACACGTGGAGTTACCGCATCCTATACATTCTATTGGTGAAATTGACATGCTGCGGCTCATCAAAGCCGCGACGCCGGTGAGTTTACGCAGTGTCAAATAGAAGCACAGAAGGCATGAGATTTCTATAAATCTCATGCACTGTGCTTCTAATGTACAACGCAGGGTTTTGGAAGCAGCGCAGGTGAGCTGTGTCCAAAACGCTGCAAATACTGATCGTGAGCACATATGTGGCACCCCAGGGGTCTGGTTTCCACAGTAATAGCCATATTACGTCTGTGAGGAGGTGGGAGGTCTCCTGGTCAGGAATCCTAAGCATACCACACCTCCTGCCCAGTCCTGGGAGGGGAAGAACTTCCCCTATATAAAGCTGGGGCTGAGGCAGGGTTAGTGAGTAGAGTAGAGTGAGAGAACACAGACAGAGACACAGTCTGGTCTGTAGTGGAGCAGCTTTAGGGAAAGAAAGATCAGGAGCTCTGTGGGAGCTGTGCTAAAAGAGATCAGGGGCTGGAAGCTGTAGAGCTCGCCCTGATTGAAGAGTTCTGACCGGACCCGGAGTCCGAGGCTGTGGGGACGAATCCTTACCCAGCAGCAGAAACCGACCGGCAGGGGATTTCAGGTCCTCTGGCCAAGAAACCCGAAGGCACGGTCACACGCAAGGGACCAGCACCGCCGTCGTGGAGCGGAAGCTACCAGAAGGCCCCGAGTCACCGGCCATACGGGTGAGCACCACACGGTACACTCAGGGACGTGGGCTACTTTTACCCGCCTCTAGCAAGGTAGCCAGAAGAGTACAATTAGTTGGGGAGGCCTACAACTCCGCCTGGCCAGGGGAGATTCCATCTGCTCACGGACTGACCAGGCCCCGATCGCTAGCCAGTACTCCGGGAGGGTCTACCTTTGCCACCAGTAAAGACCCTGAACGACACCGCACCGTCTCTGAGTGTTTCATCATCCACGTCCGCTGCCCTGAGGCCATACCCCTCCCGTTGGGGGTTATACCATCCACACTGCACAACCGTACCACCGGCCTCAGCGGTCTGCCCTGCAGCGGCGGTCTCATAACCGCATTCAACGGGTGGCGTAGTCGAGCAATATAACATCTTCTGACAAGCACTGCCACTTAGTTTGACTCCCTGGGCACGGACCGGGTCACCGCCACGAAACTACTACCCCTATCAGATCCGGCTTCGGGTAGGCCCCCGCGTGCGCAACGCTACTTGGCACAGGTCCAGGGGCGCGTCAACTTTTGGCGTAGTCGGCAGGATTTCGTGCCCGCAACCACCGGGTACTGCGTGCCTGAAAAAGAGACTTTTAAACTTACCTGTGGTGAAGATTCCCGCCATCCGACGCCATCTTCTACCTTCTTCCCGCCATCCGTGGAGTTTTCCCGCCATTGGACGCCATCTTCTGCCTTCTTCCCGCCATCCATGGAGTTTTCCCGCCGTTGGACGCCATCTTGAAGACGCCACGCGGGAAGAAGAGGGGCGTGGACTCCGAAAGCGAGCGAGAACTGGAGCTCCGCCTCACGTCCGGACGTTGCGTAAGGTCCTGGAAGGAGCCCAGCAGACGCCGACGTCACAGGAGCGCGACGGAAGGTCCTCGACCCTGACGATCCACTGCGGAGCCGCGGCCTACGGAAGAGGATCATCGCAAGGTAGGCCACGGTCCACTAGGGGGGAGGAGGATGTCGGATACGGAGGAGAGCTTCACTGCCACAGCCACCGCCAGCGCCACCGCTGCAGCGGTCATGCCTTTCACGATGCCCTATATCCCGGGGGCAGCCTGGCTACCCCAGTACTCAGGGGAGTCACATACCCTGAATGACTTTAGAGAAAAGCTGGATAGCCTCTTCCAGGTGTACCCCCTCACAGAAGAGCAAAAAGTGAGCATCCTGGTGGCCCAACTAACCGGGGCAGCCCAAAGGGAGGTAAAGTCCTGGCCACCTGGCAGGAGGACTGTAGCAGGGATATTAACCCGGCTGAAGGACACCTTTGATACCCGCACCTCAGCTGAGATTAAGCTTAGATTCTACGGGTGCAAACAGCGAGCACATGAGAATATAAGGGACTATGCACTAAACCTACAAGAGGCCCTGAGAGCCATTAAGCAGGCCGACCCTGACGGCGTGGGAAACGAGGACAGGCTGTTGACCGAACAATTTATAGAGGGACTATATTGCAATGCCCACCGAACCCAGTTGCGGGCAATGGCCTTACAGGATCCTCATCTGGACTTTGCACAGTTCAAGGACAGAGCCATTCGGGTGCTCCGAGAACCGGCACCGGGTGGCGTTGTGGCCCACAGGCGCCCTACTACCGCTTACCACCAGGAGGCGGCGCCCTTGTCGGCAGGGCCTGTGGGAGCTGATGCGCAGGCTTTGAACAATGACCCGGCTCCAGACCTGCACCATCAGGTCCAAGAGCTAGCTAACCCGAACTGTGCAGTCTTTACAGGTTGCTGCTCCAGGGAAGATCCAGCTGGCATCCGGACCGGAGGACATCCCGTGGCGTCGACCAAGGAGGACCCCACCGGCCAGAGGAAGACCCAGCGACCGATACAACGAGGACGGACAACCCATCTGCCGCCGCTGCAATCAACCCGGACATATGGCAAGGTACTGTCCTTTAAACTGGCACAACCTGGGGTAGAGGGCCAACCCCTAGGAATAAGATCACCAGGCCCATCGAACTGGCGTGACAAATACGTGGGAGGACGTCCAGTCTTGCCTGTAGTACTGGATGGCATTCCTATGAGTGCCCTACTTGACACCGGGTCACAGGTCACCACCATCCCGTACGTGCTCTTTAAGCAGTACTGGAATGACTCAGATATAACCCGCTACCCTGACGACGACTTGAGTATCATCGCCAGCAATGGTCAACCCGTGCCACAGATCGGATTCAAAGAGATGACCATTAAAGTCGGTAGAGTCGAACTGGCAGCACAGGGACTGATCATTGTAGACATTGACAAGCGCGAGAGTCACCCAAAGATAACTCTAGGAACTAATGTGATTGAAAATTGTCTTGCAGAGGTGATTTTCATTTTACAGCAGGTTGCCAAGAACGCCAGCTCCGGCCAACAGCGAGTGCTCCAAAAAGAGATCCGGGCACTGATGCGGCGGCAACAGGTGGAACTCTCCGGTGGTGAGATTGGAAGCGTGAGAATGTGTGACCCTTTCCCTATTGCCATGCCCCCAAAAAGTGAAATGATGATTTGGTGCCGGGCAGCTATTGGTCTAAGAGGTAGAGACTACCAAGCAATGGTAGAACCCGTCTACTCAGACAGTAGGCCCACCATTTTGACAGCACGGGGGGTGGTTGATGTACGCCATGGGAGGGTGCCCGTTCACATAATAAACATCGGGAAAAGGGAAGTGTACCTGCCCCGGTATGCTACGCTAGCCAAATTGTATACCATCAATCAAAATTCTGTACAGTCCGTGGAACCCTTGCCTCCATCTCATCCAGAGGAAGGTAACGGCTCTAAGAAAACAATAGAGGACTGGTGTCAGCAACTACATTTGGGTACTGACTCCACTCCCTCACACCAGAAACAGGGAGTCTATCGGGTGGTTCAAGAGTACGAGAGAGTGTTTAGTAAACACCCGTTAGACTTCGGGCGAGTAAAGGGGGTAGAACATCATATCCCCACGGGAGACCATCCTCCCATAAAGGAGAGATACCGACCCGTACCCCCTGCACACTACCAACACACCAAGGGAATGCTTAGAGACATGAAGGAGGCTGGGGTAATCAGGGATAGCTGTAGCCCCTGGGCAGCTCCACTGGTCTTGGTTAAAAAAAAAGACAACACCATGAGAATGTGTGTAGATTACCGGAAAATCAACCGTATCACACACAAAGATGCGTACCCCTTACCAAGGATAGAGGAGTCTTTGGCCGCTTTAAAATCTGCTAACTTCTTCTCTACTTTGGATCTCACTAGCGGGTACTGGCAGGTTCCTGTAGCAGAGGCGGACCGGGAGAAGACCGCATTCACCACCCCGATGGGACTTAGCGAGTTTACCTGCATGCCGTTCGGACTCTGCAACGCACCAGGAACCTTCCAACGGTTGATGGAATGCTGTCTGGGACACCGAAACTTCGAGACGGTCCTGTTATACCTGGACGATGTTATCGTCTACTCCAAGACCTACGAGGACCACCTGAAACACCTGGCAGAAGTGTTCGAAGCCCTGGCAAACTACGGCCTAAAGGTGAAACCCTCCAAGTGTCACCTCCTGAAACCAAGGGTGCAGTACCTGGGACACGTGGTGAGTGTTGACGGAGTGGCTCCCGACCCTGATAAGATCACCGCGATTAAGGAATGGCAAAGACCCTCCAGCGTAAAGGAAGTGCGGCAGTTCCTCGGGTTGGTAGGCTACTACCGAAGGTTCATTCCCGGTTTCACCAAAAAGGCAGCTCCTATGCAGGACCTCCTGATAGGCCAGTCCAGGAAGGCCAAGAACCAGAAGCCGCTCTTCAGATGGGAGAAGTTGGAAGAAGAGTCCTTGCGCCAGCTGAAGATGGCCCTCACGGGGGATGAAATCCTGGCGTACCCTGATTACAGCCAGCCCTTTATCCTCTACACCGACGCAAGTAACATCGGGCTAGGAGCCGTACTGTCCCAGATCCAGCAGGGGAAGGAACGGGTAATTGCTTACGCCAGCCGAAAACTGCGACCCACCGAAAGAAACCCTGAGAATTACAACTCATTCAAGCTAGAATTCCTGGCAGTGGTGTGGGCAGTCACCGAACGCTTTAAGCACTACCTCGCCTCTTCCCGGTTCACCGTGTACACGGATAACAACCCGTTGACACACCCGGATACGGCAAGACTCGGTGCCCTGGAGCAGAGATGGATGGCCCGCCTGTCCAACTATGAGTTCACGATCAAATACCGGGCAGGACGCTCCAATACCAACGCGGATGCCCTGTCCAGAATGCCAAACCTACCGGACGTAGGGGAAGATCCAGAGGAATTGGAAGAAGTTGAACTCCCCGCGTTCCACCGTCATGGGACTATCCAGTATTCCCACCGTGTAAGGGGTAAGCAATCCGCTACGTTCAACCCCTTACCTCATTACAACTGGGCGGAAACGCAAGACAGTGACCCCGCCGTCCGACTGGTGAAGGAGATGCTGACTCAGCCAGATGCCCGCCTTGACCCAGACGCTCCGGAGGAGACCAAGCAACTGTGGGCTGAGAAGAGTCGACTGTTCCTTTACAAGGGGAAGTTGTGCCGCAGAATGGTTAACTCCCGGACGCATGAACTGGTCTGGCAAGTAGTGGTGCCAAGAAGAGACGCGGCTATGGTACTGGAGGCATACCACGACGGAGCTGGGCACTTCGGATGGAAGAAGCTGGAGTTCCTGCTGCGCGGGCGGTTCCACTGGGTAGGCATGAGAGGAACCATCGAGAGGTGGTGCAGAGACTGTGGACCGTGCCACCTAAGAAGGAAGGACCGTGCCAGCCAGAAGACTCCCTTGCAGCCCATCATCACCCGACAGCCACTGGAACTGGTAGCCCTGGACCATGTGAAACTGGCTCCAAGCAGATCTGGGTATGTCTACGCCCTCACAATCGTAGATCATTACTCCCGGTTCCTGGTGGTGGTCCCGGTCAAGGACTTAACGGCTCAAACAGCAGCTAGAGCCTTCCAGCAGCACTTCTGCCGTCCACACGGATACCCAGAACAGGTGCTGACGGACCAAGGACCTGCCTTTGAAGCGGAAGTCTTCCAGGAGTTCTGCACTCTGTATGGCTGCCGGAAGATAAGAACAACACCCTATCATCCGCAAACCAATGGACTCTGTGAGAAAATGAACCAGGTGGTGATAGACCTTCTGAAAACATTGCCCCTGGAAGAACGCAGTCTGTGGCCTGAGAAATTGCCTGATCTGGTGGACCTATACAACCACATCCCTGTAGGTTCTACCAACTGTACCCCGGCTTACCTAATGAGAGCAAGACCTGGTAAGCAGCCTGTTGATCTGGATATGGGAGTCCTGACACCCGAGGACACTTCACCAGAAGCAGACTGGGACACAGAGAGGCAGCAGCAGTACCGGAAAGTACAGGAGAGCGTTGAGCGAAGTCTCCGTCAAGCAAGAGAAAGACAGGAGAAGACTTACAACCAGTATGCTCCCGCTGTTCCCCTGGTACCTGGAGAGCAGGTCTTGAAGAGGAAGAGACGGCTCCACAAGTTGGACGACCAGTGGGAGAAGGACCCGTACACCGTACTGCCCTCAAGCCATGAAAACCCGAAAGTCTGCACAATCAGTAAGGATGGAGGAGAAACCACAGCCATTGTCTCCCGAGATCACCTGAAGAAGTGTCCCGAGCAGCTACGAAACCCTGAAGAAGAGCAAGAAAACCCTCAACCCGTAGAGGAAAGGGAGGAGATGGTTAGTACTGTACTCGGAGACTTCCCTCGGTCTTGGACTCAAGTAAATGGCGCCGTTGTGGTACCCGTCCTCACCTTCTTCCAGCCAACATCCCAAGTGCCTACGGAAAAACAGGTAGAGCTGGAAGAGCAGCCGGTCCAGGAGGCAGAAGACCCCACAAAAGCAGACCAGGAGAAGCGATCCTCTGCTTATAGTGAGCCTGCCGTACCCCTAGTGAGCCAAAGAGCCCGTAGACAGCTGCCCAGTTTACCTTTGACAGCTCCTACATCTTGTAGCTCAGGACCAGTCAGTAAGCTCCGTAGGTCCACTAGAGCCACTAGAGGCCAGTTGCCCGTACGTTGGAGGATCTAAAGTGTTCAAACTGTTTTATTTGTATTTACCTGTTTATTGTTGCTTGTAAATAATTATGTATCTCTAGTTATTTCATAGGTGTCTTTAATGGATTATCTGGAATCCTTTGTATATATGTTTGGAGCGTAACCCAGGAAAGGACTAAGACTGTTAAAGACTCGGGGTAGGACAGACCCCTACCTGGTTACGGCTCCCTGTTCCTTGGTGAAATGGACACCCTTGTTTTCTTCAAAAACTGCACCCGGTTGCGGACACGCCGTGACCATCATAATGTGTTTTTCTTTGTTATGCTGTTTCTGTTTATAACTTGTTTTGTTTACAAAAATATGTTTAGTCCCGGAGTACTAAATTTCACTAGGGGGGAATGTGGCACCCCAGGGGTCTGGTTTCCACAGTAATAGCCATATTACGTCTGTGAGCAGGTGGGAGGTCTCCTGGTCAGGAATCCTAAGCATACCACACCTCCTGCCCAGTCCTGGGAGGGGAAGAACTTCCCCTATATAAAGCTGGGGCTGAGGCAGGGTTAGTGAGTAGAGTAGAGTGAGAGAACACAGACAGAGACACAGTCTGGTCTGTAGTGGAGCAGCTTTAGGGAAAGAAAGATCAGGAGCTCTGTGGGAGCTGTGCTAAAAGAGATCAGGGGCTGGAAGCTGTAGAGCTCGCCCTGATTGAAGAGTTCTGACCGAACCCGGAGTCCGAGGCTGTGGGGACGAATCCTTACCCAGCAGCAGAAACCGACCGGCAGGGGATTTCAGGTCCTCTGGCCAAGAAACCCGAAGGCACGGTCACACGCAAGGGACCAGCACCGCCGTCGTGGAGCGGAAGCTACCAGAAGGCCCCGAGTCACCGGCCATACGGGTGAGCACCACACGGTACACTCAGGGACGTGGGCTACTTTTACCCGCCTCTAGCAAGGTAGCCAGAAGAGTACGATTAGTTGGGGAGGCCTACAACTCCGCCTGGCCAGGGGAGATTCCATCTGCTCACGGACTGACCAGGCCCCGATCGCTAGCCAGTACTCCGGGAGGGTCTACCTTTGCCACCAGTAAAGACCCTGAACGACACCGCACCGTCTCTGAGTGTTTCATCATCCACGTCCGCTGCCCTGAGGCCATACCCCTTCCGTTGGGGGTTATACCATCCACGCTGCACAACCGTACCACCAGCCTCAGCGGTCTGCCCTGCAGCGGCGGTCTCATAACCGCATTCAACAGGTGGCGTAGTCGAGCAATATAACATCTTCTGACAAGCACTGCCACTTAGTTTGACTCCCTGGGCACGGACCGGGTCACCGCCACGAAACTACTACCCCTATCAGATCCGGCTCCGGGTAGGCCCCCGCGTGCGCAACGCTACTTGGCACAGGTCCAGGGGCGCGTCACATACCCTTCAAGTCCTGACCCTCAACCTCATCCATGAACAACCCCAACTCTCCAGGTAACCTTCTAGATTCTGGAATGCTCATTTGGGGGAGTTTACACAAACAAAGTATATTTTAGCCCAGCCCAGGGAGCCCTTAATTTACCGGGATCGTGTCTCAAAGTATGCAGGTGCCAGTACGTGATGAACTGAAAGGGTATATCCACTCATTGTACTTTTGTTGATTTTTTTTCTACTCCATTTTATCACAAAACCAGAAGCATTTCCTAGTACCAGCAAGGTGAATGAAATGCCTGAAGTCTCATGCACAAGTCGCTTATTTTTTCCTTGCAGATTTAAATCTGCAGTATATCAAATTAATTCTTTCAGCATTTTTGCTGCAGATTTCACCCATACCTGAACGTGTGTACATACTCGAAGGCTTCAATCATACGTCAGTATGTTTGTATTTGGCTACGGCCACACTATCACTATTTGGTCAGTATTTTACATCAGTATTTGTAAACCAAAACCAGGAGTGGGTCAAAAATGCAGAATTGGTGCACTTGTTTCTATTATACCTTTTCTCTGATTGTTTCTCACTTGGTTTTGGCTTACAAATACTGATGTAAAATACTGACCAAATACTGATAGTGTGACCATAGCCTAAGTGTTTGTATGCCAAAGCCATGAGTGGAACTTACAGAGAAAAACTATAATTGAAAAATTGAAGCCTGTTCTGTGTTTTGGAGACGTTCCTGGTTTTGGCATACAAATACTGGTGAAACACTGATCATAAATACTGACGTGTGAATGAGGCAGTAATTAAGTAAGGCAATGTGCCCGTGATCAGGAATAGCATAGTTTTGGACATAGCTCACCTACGCTGCATCCAAAATGCTGCGTTATGTAGTAGAAGCACAATGGATGGGATTTATAGAAATCCCATACCCACTGTTCTTCTATTTGACGCTGTGCAAACTCACCGGAGGCGCGGGTTTATGAGCCGCAGCATGTCAATTATCTGCAGCGGAGACGCAGATACATAGCCAGTTATTAAATGCAGATGCATGTGTTCATTGAACCATGCGAATTTAACTGCGTGATTAGAACGCAGCTTTTTGGACTCAGCGAAAATAGGCTGCGTCCAAAACGCTGCTATTCCTAATCGTGGGCACACAGCCTAAATAGTCCCCAAATGAGGTGACCATATGAAAATGCCATGACCGGCACAGTGGTTGTGTGAACGAGACAAAGAGATTGTGACTGTGAGAAGGAAGGACCACTGAAGCAGACTGTTGCAAGCATTGGGTAGTGTTAGTCCATAGCCACATACAAACCATCTACCTCCCTTTAAGTCTGTTTACCTTTAATAAGACTTTGCAATCGTCAAGCATGTTGCCTACCAGAGATTAAAATCCTCTTGAACTCTTGTTGATGTCTGTCTTTATTACTTTATCCATCTTTTACTTATTTTTTCCTTACATTAAATGTTTATTAGGCAACTCTCTCTGTTTCTCCCCGCCCCTCACTATTTTTCCAGTCCAAATTAAATGTTTATTAAAGAGAACCTAACATGTCCGATAATGCTATTAACCTGTGGATGCATGGTTAATCTGCAGGTTAAAAGTGCTATGAAGGTGCACGGACACGGTACTGAAAGTGAGGCGCCTGGGAGAAAATTATCTCTATATCTTCCATGTCACCGGCTTTCAGTCATGCAGGCATGCCCAGAGCAATTACAGTTACCTCTCACAGCACTGAGAGTGGCAGCTGTAATCACACCCCGGAACTGATTTACTGTTGGTTCTACAGTGCATCAGTGCAGCGTCGGCTGTCAGTGAGTGTTGGGCTGTGAGCGATGATTGTAGCTGTGCAAATTCGTCTATACAACTGAAAGCCGGCGGCACTTGGGAGAAATAAGGTTCATTTTCTCCCTGGTGCCGCACTTTCAGTACTGCGGCCAGCCACTTTCATAACGCTATTAACCTGCAGATTAACCCTATATCTGCAGGTTAATGGAATTATCGGACCTAACAGATTCCCTTTAAATTTTGAATCAACCAAAGTGAGATGAACATGTCAGGGGTTGGGGAGAAGTAATGTAGGGAGAGGAAATAAAACAGTTACATCTCAACACAACATAAACAAGTTTGTAAAAGAAGTATTAATTATATACTTCTAATAATTCACTATCTTCCAAGTGCTTGTAAAGAATGAAAAAGGCAAAATTATATTCATTTCACCTCATCATTGATAGGGTAACATCCATAGGGGAAGAGAAGGGAAAGTTTTGCACAGTAATTGGCAATATATTTCAGTCATCAAATAGAGTGAATCAACAACTCACAATAATATACATTGTAAGTATAAAAATACAGGGGATCGCACCTCGTATTTTTCATTGATTTATTTTTTAGTATTTTTCATTTATTTATTATTAATAAATAAATAAATGGAAAAAAAACAGCTTGGGGTCACCCAATTTTTAATAACCAGTTAAGGGAAAGCAGACAGCTATAGGCTGATATTAATAAATAGGTTGGGAATGCCCATGGTTATTGAGCCATTCCCAACCTACAAATGTCAGCCAACAGCTGCCCCAGAATTCTGATGCTTAGCCTCAGCTCTTCCCAATTGCCCTGGTGCGGTAGCAATCGGGGTAATTGTTTTTGGGGTTTGCAATGGAGAGTTGTCAGTAAGACACCCCCATTACTAACCCAGTAGTAAAAATAAACACACACACACACAGAAGAAAAACTTTATTTGAATAAAGACTTTCCTACACTAGCCCTCGTTCACCAATATATTAATAAAATGATCCCACAAAGTAATCCACGTTCATCTTCTTTGTCTCCGGTGCCTGGGGATATCAGTAAAGGTACCACTATGCACAGGCCCCAGCTGATGAATACTCTCATCAGAGTCGCCTGCTCTCCCTACTATCATGATCCAGCGCCAGACCCAGCACTGGGACATGATTTTCCTGTAAATTTCCAGGGAGTTATAGAGCAGCAGCTCAACCATGGCTCCTGCCCTCTGGCACCTTACACTTCCTACATGTTGGGACACCCTTTCCATCCCCAAGTGCATTGCAACTGAGCATCCTTCTCAATATTCTCCAGGGCAGAGCAGACTTTTATGACAATTTTACTGGCGGTGACAAGATTACAACCACTGGTTCACACGCTGTCCTCTGTGTGACAGCGTGGAAACCCACAGCGGTCTGCGATACCCAGCGGCTGTCACCGGTGGGGACTTCAGTAAGGTTACCACTGTTTCCCACGCTGTCATACAGAGGACCGTGTGGAAACCGCCAGCTATTTGGGGCCCCATTCACTTGAATGGGGTTCGGGATCAAGTTCGGCCGAACCAGAAGGACCCGAACATCCACAGGTCCGCCCATCCCTAGTTGTCACCAGAGTTTTTGGGCTGGGCATCTGCACGAGTCCACTATGCAAGTGAGACAGCCTACAATTTGGTATTTATAAGGATCTGTAGAGAACTACGCCCCTTGAAGTATTTTTCATGTGTAGGATGCAGTGAGTTATTTATGGAGAGCCGGGGTGCCAGATAAATTTAATCCTCACATAGAGAGCAGAAATACATTTGGGGTTTGTGTTTTTGGAGGGCTTGAAATAAATAAAGCGGGAGAGTGAATTAATTTTTATATTGTTGCATTGCATGAACCAAGAAAATTATCCTTTACGCCATAGAGTTAGGTCTTCTCAGATATTTTTCAGAATAGGTGTGAAGTTAAGAACAAAAACTTGGGAGATTTGCTGGAGTCATGGTACCCAGGTATTTGATTGCTAAATCGGCCCATTTAAAAACAATGTTTGAGCTCAAGAGTGTAGCGGTCTGGGGAGGAATATTGATACGCAGTGTCTCGGATTTAGTCATATTAATTTTAAAGTTAAAAGGAACCTGTCACGTGAAAAAATGCTATTATCCTGCAGATATGGGGATAATCTGCAGGTTAATAGCATCCTGAATCTGCCTGGCGCCGGCATGCCGCGTGGAGGAAGTGAACTTAATTCCCCTCGGCAGTGTTCGGTTTCCAGTCATAGGGGGAGCACAGTTACATCTGTCGCTCTCCGTGAACAGAGCGGTGACTAGACCTATGCCGGCACTGCCCCTATGACTGGAAGTCGAACTCTGCTGAGGGAAATAAAGTTAATTTCTTCCTGGCAGCATCGGTCTAAGTGCCGGAGCCAGGCAAGTTCAAAAGGCTATTAACCTGCAGATTAACCCCATATCTGCAGGTTAATAGTGTTTTTTCAGGTGATGTTTTTTTCCCCCTTTAAATAATGCTCCATATCTTTCCAAAGAGGTTGGGGAATGAAATTAAGGGTTTTGTGAAGAAGATTATTAAATTATCTGAAAATGCCACAATATTTTGTTGGAAGGTACCTGTTTGTAGAATAGTAATGTCTAAGATAAAGAACAGTCCCGAATGAGAAGCATTCCTAGTCTCTTTGTAGTTTCAAATCTCAGAAGTGTTGAGAGGGACTTCCGTGTGCCCCTCTTCAAAAAGTATAAGGACAAAGGTCAGCCAGGGGGAATCACATTGCTGGTCTGGATCTCGTGGGGTCCCCTGGTATATTGGGGGAATAATCTCATACTTCATGGGTCTCTTGAGCTGGAGTTTTGGTTGGGCCTGTGGAACTTCAGGGTTGCTTTGATCCAGTTTAGATTTTCTATCGGAGGAATTAGAAGAAAATTGAATAGGTCGAATAGGTAATAAAAGTTTGCTCTGCCCAAGAGAAAATTGAGAAGGATGCTCGGTTGCAATGCACTTGGGGATGAAAAGGGTGTCTCCACATATAGGAAGTGTAAGGTGCCAAAGGGGGGTAGCCCTGGTCATGCTACTGCTCCATAACACCCCGGCACTTTCCTGGAAAAATGGTGTCACAGTGCCAGTGTGCTGTCTCGTGTATGGTGCATTACACTCACTTGTAGGCTGCATGACTCCGCTGTCTTCAATTCTCCATATTCAGGAACAGGCGCATGTAACTCTAGGGACACCTGATTCATTTCAACACATAAAAGTTTGCTTGACAGTTCAAGTACATCCGATTGTAATGCGCAGTGCTGGGTACAGCACCCTCCGTTTCTTGTTTCAGTAACACAGTACATTTATTGCTTTAGTTTCTGTTCTTCCTGAACTATCCCTACATCCACTGACCCTGTCAGCCCCAGGGATTTCCAATTCAGTCCCGCAGTATATCCGAGATCCATTACCTTTCCCTCACGTGGTTCCACGTCTATCTTCCTCTATACGGAAGAGGTTAAGGTGCTCTCCATAGCTCCTGTATTAAGCCGTAGGCTCTGGATGTTACATGAATGTCCGCAGAGAGTCGTGTAAGACCTCATACCACCCAGAATACTTTGTACTCGTTTCTGCTATAAGCCCACTGCACCTTGAACTTCACCTTGTCATTTAGCAAACAAACTCTCCTCTAGAAACAGGAAGAAGTCTCTTTTCTTACTAGCTCTAACCCCTCCCACTGTGGGCTAGACCAAACACTTAACTATATCTTACCCTATGCAGTCCTATGCTGTACAGTACCAACACCAGAGGTGTATCTAGGTTTTCTGGCACCCGGGGCAAGAATTCAGTTTGGCGCCTCCCCTCCCCTCACCCCAAATGTGACTTGCACACTTAGAAACATGCCGACTTGCTGCTCTTCCTAATTCTCTCAATGTTCAATGAAAAACTGAGATGTATGCATGCAAATCACTGGCACGAGAGAATCCTGACAGCGTGCAGTGTGTACTGTGAGAATTCATAAGACTGCCGTCACATATAATGACTGCAGAAACATAACAAACTTGGACAACCCCTTTAATGTTCATAACATATATAAAAATATGAGAATTAGTATCACAAACAACTTTTACATCAAGGTAACTGATAGATGACGTTGTCTTTGGAGTCAAATTATTTCTTTTCTTCTTCATCTTGTCCAGACACCATGATGAGTTTTCTCATCCACAGCTTGTCTCTGCAGCCTTCCATCTTCTTCGTTCTTGTGCAGCACATCAATACACGATGCCCTTAAAGATAGCAGTGTAATAAAGATCCTGAATAAAAATATCTGCCCTACGCTGAGCCCCTGAATTGCTCCTCACTATCTTCCCTGCACAAAATATGACCCCCACACTTTCCCTCTTATGAGAAATGCCCTCCACACTGCCTTCTCTTTTCCAAACTGGGCCCCCTCTTCACACTGTCCTCTCACACTGTGTCATCCCTATAGGGTCCAGTCACTATATTATGCCCCCTCACCACACTCCTCCTCCTTGGTATACTGTCCCCCATACTACTTCCCCTCAACACTACTCAGTCTATTCTGTGCCCGCTCACACTTGCCGTGTCCGCCAGCCTGCTTACCTGGAAGTACCAGCCTGTTACCTGCCGTGCCCGCCAGCCTGCTTACCTGGAAGCACCTGCCTGTTACCTGTTGTGCCCGCCAGCTTGCCTATCCGGAGCAACCGTCTGGCTATCAGCCGAATCAGCCTGCTTGTCTATCCGGACCACCCGTCAGCCTGCCTTCCGTGCTCATCCGCTGTACCGGTCAGTTCCTGCCTTCTGACCAGTGGGAGTCACCTGTTTTCATACAAGGTCAGTCCCAGAGTGGCACCTGGTCCCTCTGCTCGGTTCCTCCCTGGTTCACGGAGTTGACTAAGCCGCCGTGCGACTTTGGTTGGGCCGAATAGATACTTAGTCATGCCCCTCTGGTCCCTCCTTGCACCGCAGCACAGAGGTTCCACCACCCGGATCCGTAACAAGTCTCCTCACACGTTTCCCCCTCCCTCATAGTAAATTTAAACTCACTTTCCGTACTGCCTCCTCACACATCCCACTGACTCCTCATACTGTGTCCGCACCCATCTCCTCACTCACCAAACTGTGTCTGCACCTACTGTGTCTCCTTGCTCCCCAAACTTGTGTCCTTAAACCTTCCTCCCGTTACACTAAATCTTCCCCAACCCCGTTACACTAAATCTCCCCCCAACACATACACTGTGTTCCAAATTATTATGCAAATAATATTTTCTCAGATTTTCCAAAATTACCTATATGAATTGCAGTCATTGTAATTTTCCAGTTAAATAACTATTAGAGTACAACTGAAAGTTTTTGTACAAACTGCCTATGATAACAGTATATTTAAAAAAAATAAAAACTCAAACTGCACTCAAAATGCATGTTCCAAATTATTATGCACAGCAGAGTTTTCAACCTTTTCATTTTAATAAAGAACAAAAAAATGGTCATTTTTGAAATTATAAGCATTAGCAGGTTATTACAAACTGAAATCAAACAGTTTTCTACTCAAAACTTTATTCTAGGTGATGTTACATTTGCACATAGGACCCCTTGTTCGAAAGGAGCTTCTGAACTCTCTCGTCCATTGAATTTGTCAGGTTTTGGATGGTTTCTGCTTCAATTGTTTTGCATGAGGACAGAATACCCTCCCAGAGCTGTTGCTTAGATGTGAACTGCCTCCCGCCATCGTAGACACTCCTTTTGATGATGCTGCAGAGGTTCTCAATGGGGATGAGGTCAGGGGAGCATGGGTGCCACACCATAAGTTTGTGCCCTTTTATGCCCATAGCAGCCAGAGATGCAGATGTGTTATGTGCAGCATGAGATGGTGCATTATCATGCATGAAAATGATCTTGCTGCGGAATGCACGGTTCTTCTTCTTGAACCATGGAAGGAAGTGCTGTTTGAGAAACTCAACATACATTATGGAGTTCATCTTTACCTCTTCAGGGATCCTAAAAGGGCCGACAATCTCTCTCCCCATGATTCCAGCCCAAAACATTACTCCACCTCCTCCTTGTTAGCGCCGTAGCCATGTTTGCATGGGGTGTCCATCAACCAGCCATCCTCCACTCCATCCATCTGGACCATCGAGATCATTTCATGCATGATAATGCCCCATCTCATGCTACACATAACACATCTGCATCTCTGGCGGCTATGGGCATAAAAGGGGACAAACTTATGGTGTGGCACCCATGCTCCCCTGACCTCAACCCCATTCAGAACCTCTGGAGCATCATCAAAAGGAGTGTCTATGATGGCGGGAGGCAGTTCACATCTAAGCAACAGCTCTGGGAGGGTATTCTGTCCTCATGCAAAACAATTAAAGCAGAAACCATCCAAAACCTGACAAATTCAATGGACGAGAGAGTTCAGAAGCTCCTTTCGAACAAGGGGTCCTATGTGCAAATGTAACATCACCTAGAATAAAGTTTTGAGTTGAAAACTGTTTGATTTCAGTTTGTAATAACCTGCTAATGCTTATAATTTCAAAAATGACCATTTTTTTGTTCTTTATTAAAATGAAAAGGTTGAAAACTCTGCTGTGCATAATAATTTGGAACATGCATTTTGAGTGCAGTTTGAGTTTTTTTATTTTTTTTTAAATATACTGTTACCATAGGCAGTTTGTACAAAAACCTTTCAATTGTACTCTAATAGTTATTTGACTGGAAAATTACAATGACTGCAATTCATATAGGTAATTTGGGAAAATCTGAGAAAATATTATTTGCATAATAATTTGGAACACAGTGTAGTAAATCTCCGCACACAGAAAATCTCCCCCAGCCCCATTACACTAAATCCCCCCGCCCACACACAGTAAATCTCCCCCAGTCCCGTTACACTAAATCTCCCCCCACACACAACAAATCTCCCCTGCCCTGTTACACTAAATCTCCCCCACACAGTAAATACTCCCCCACACAGTAAATCTCCCCAGCCCCGTTACACTAAATCTCCCCCATGCAGCAAATACCCCCCCACACAGAGTATATACACTCACACAGATTATATATATATAGATTATACATATATAGATTATATATATATAGATTATACATGTGGGGACAAATGACACCGCAAGAAAGGACCTGGAAACCATCTGCAGTGACTTTGAAGACTTAGGCAAGAAAGTGAAAGAATTGGGAGCGCAGGTGGTCTTCTCATCCATCCTCCCAGTGGATGGCCATGGAACAATGAGGTGGAATAAGATTCTACAGGTGAACAACTGGCTACGTCGATGGTGCCGTCAACAAGGATTTGGATTTCTGGATCACGGAATGAATTACCTATACGATGGACTACTTGCTAGAGATGGGGTGCACCTTACGAAGACTGGAAAACATGTATTTGGAAGTCGCCTTGCTACACTCATCAGAAGAGCTTTAAACTAGAACAATGTGGGAAGGGAAGCAAAAGGCCAGAAAAAGCCATACAGCTGACAAATACTATTGAGATCTCTGCTACTGGAAGTGGAAAAGAAGAACAAAGACAAAAAAATCTAAATAATAAAAATATGGGAGGAAGAGAAACCAATCACAAACTAAAATGTTTTTATACAAATGCACAAAGCATGGGCAACAAACAAGGAGAATTGGAACTACTAATGCAGGAAAAGGAATATGATGTCATTGGAATCACTGAAACTTGGTGGGACGATACACATGATTGGAATAAAAGGCTAAAAGGATACAACTTATTTGCAAGAAACAGACTTGATAAACGAGGAGGAGGTGTTGCATTGTATGTTAGAAAAGCGTATATCTGCACAGAGATTGAAGCTTCAGAGACTGGGAGTTCTGTGGAAACTGTTTGGGTAAGAATACAAGGAGAGAACAACGGAAAGGACACCATTGTAGGCATTTACTACAGGCCACCTGGGCAAGCTGAAGATATGGATGAACTCTTTATGTATCAAATGACCAAGTTCTCCAAAAAATATGACGTAGTGGTCATGGGAGATTTCAACTATCCAGACATTTGTTGGGAATCTCTCTCAAGTAAAACTAACAGGTCAAGCAAATTCTTATCCTCTCTTGCTGACAACTTTATCTTCCAAAAGGTAGGGTAGAAAACAAGGGGATCTGCTACTTTGGATCTAATCCTTATAAACAGGGAGGAAATGGTTGAGGAGGTAAAGGTGGCTGGGACCCTAGGAGGCAGCGATCATGCTATTATAGAATTTTGGATAACTAGAGGAGGAAGACATGTGAAGACTCAGACTTCAAGGTTAGATTTTAGAAAGGCAGATTTTAAGAGACTCAGAAAGAGAATAGGAGGGATCCAATGGCTGGATGTCCTTAAGGACAAAAATGTCCAGGAAGGATGGGAAATTTTTAAAAATGAGATTCTCAAAGCACAATCGTTAACAATCCCGAAAAGTAGGAAGAATGGGAAGCATTTAAGGAAACCAGGATGGATGAACACAGAACTTAAACACATGCTAAAAAGAAAGAAAGAAATGTTTATTAAATGGAAAGAGGGAGGCATATCTAAAGAAGATTATAATGCAGTCTGCAGATCCTGCAGGGCACGTATCAGGTTAGCTAAAGCTGACAATGAATTAAGGCTTGCAAGAGATGTTAAAAGCAATAAAAAAGGATTTTGGGGGTATGTCAAAAGTAAAAGAAAAGTCAAAGATGCTATAGGATTTTTACAGGATGAAAATGGAGAAATGGTAAGAGAGGATGTTGAGAAGGCCGAACTTTTTAATTCCTATTTTGCATCTGTTTTCTCTCAGAAAGAAAATGTAACATCAACTGATCTTCACTGTCCTTTTAAAGGAATAGAGGAATCCAAGTTATCTGTAAACAGAAAGATTGTGAGGGAATATTTAGCTAACATAAATGAGTTCAAGTCTCCAGGTCCAGATGAATTACACCCCAGAGTACTGAAGGAGATCGTAGAAGAAATTTTAGAACCACTCTCCATAATCTTTGAAAATTCTTGGAGAACAGGAGAAGTCCCAGAAGACTGGAGAAGAGCAAATGTTGTTCCTATCTTCAAAACGGGGAAGAAGGTGGACCCAGGGAACTATAGGCCGGTGAGTCTGACTTCTATACCAGGAAAGATATTTGAACAAATTATTAAACAACATGTATGTAAGTACATGGATAAGAATGAAGTGATTAACCAGAGTCAGCATGGGTTTGTAACTAACAAGTCATGTCAGACTAACTTAATTTCCTTCTATGACAGAATCACTGACTGGGTGGATCAGGGAAATGCTGTAGATATAGTATATCTTGACTTCAGCAAAGCATTTGACAAAGTATCTCACACCATCCTTATTGAAAAAATGACCAAGTATGCAATGGACCAGGCAACTGTTAGGTGGATTCATAACTGGCTTAGTGATCGGACTCAAAGGGTGGTTGTAAATGGCTTCACATCCAGCTGGATGAATGTCTCAAGTGGGGTACCACAGGGCTCCGTCCTGGGACCTGTATTGTTCAACATCTTTATCAATGATTTAGATGAAGGAATTGAGGGTAAACTGATTAAATTTGCTGATGACACAAAGCTAGGAGGGATAGCTAATACTAGAGAAGAGAGAGAGAGGATTCAAAAAGACCTAAATAAACTGGAGCAGTGGGCAGCAACCAACAGAATGGTTTTTAACAGGGAAAAATGCAAAGTACTACATCTGGGCAATAAAAATGAAAAAAGCATATACAGAATGGGAGGAATAGAGCTAAGCAACAGTACATGTGAAAAAGACCTAGGTATACTAATAGATCATAGACTGAACATGAGTCAACAGTGTGATGCAGCAGCAAAAAAGGCAAATACAATTCTGGGATGTATTAACAGAAGCATACAGTCTAGATCACGTGAAGTCATTATCGGTCTTTACTCCTCTTTGGTCAGACCTCATCTGGAATACTGTGTACAGTTTTGGGCACCACATTTTAAAAAAGACATAGACAAACTGGAGCAAGTTCAGAGAAGAGCGACCAGAATGGTGACTGGTCTGCAAACCATGTCCTATGAGGAACGGTTGCAGGATTTGGGAATGTTTAGCTTGCAAAAAAGAAGACTGAGAGGAGACTTAATAGCTGTCTACAAATATGTCAAGGGCTGTCACATTGTAGAAGGATCATCTTTATTCTCATTTGCACAAGGAAAGACTAGAAGCAATGGGATGAAACTAAATGGGAGGAGACACAGATTAGATATTAGAAAAAACTTTTTGACAGTTAGGGTGATTAATGAGTGGAACAGGCTGCCACGAGAGGTGGTGAGTTCTCCTTCAATGGACGTCTTCAAACAGAGGCTAGACAGACATCTGTCTGAGATGATCTAGTGAATCCTGCTTTGAGCAGGGGGTTGGACCAGATGACCCAGGAGGTCCCTTCCAACTCTACCATTCTATGATTCTATGATTCTATGATATACCCCCCACACAGAGTGTATACCCCCCATACAGAGTATATACTGTGGGGCCACCCACGGCAGCCATTTTCTCAAAGTCCACAGTAGTGAAAAGGATGGGAAGTAAGGGGACTCTCGACATTTTCTGAAAGTCCTGAGCCTGTGCAGCCTGACACCACCGAACACCCCCTTCCTCCCAGTCCGGAGCCCGCCGCATTGCCCCACTCTTACTGTTTCGTGTAAGGAAAAAAAACACCAAGGAACCAAAACAGAGAAGAGAAGTTGCAGAGGGGACAAGATTAATCAGGACTCTGGGTCAAGTAACATAGTAACATAGTTTTTAAGGATGAAGGAAGACTCAGGCTGTGTGCCCACGATGCATTTTTTAAGCGTTTCCACAGCGGCAAAGACACTACAGAAACGCTTAAAAAATGCATGGTAGAAGGCCTGCCATGTTCCCCAATGATAATCCGCATGTGCTGTGCACATGCTGCTGAAATTTCCGCTGCGGATCATCATTGCGGAAAAAAAAGCAGCACTACCAATTATTTTGCGGAATCGCTGCATTTTCGCCGCCATTGACCTGCATTAGAAAGCATGCATTCAGCTTTACTAGATAAGCAAATGCGGAATACATGCGTTCAATGTGTGGATGGTACCCAGGTCTAGATGAGAGGAGACTCTCCTCCGGACCCGGGTACCATAGAAAACTGTAAAAAAAAAAAAGAATAAAATAAAAAATAAATATTATATTTACCTTCTGATGGCGGCCCCCGGTGCACTCGTCCTCTCATGCCAGCAGATCGCGATGGACTGAATGACCTGCGCTGACGTCATAGTCATGTGACTGGTCACGCGACGCTGACGTCGGCAGGTCCTTCAGTGTACCGCAATGTGCTGGCAGCCAGTATGGAGGGAAGCAAGCCCCCGCGGGCTATCGGAAGGTAAGTATAGATTTATTTTTTTATTTTTAAACATTCTTTTACGGTCACACTATATAAATCCATGCTGTTTGCATGGATTTATATAGTGTGACCAAGTTGACAAGCACTTTCCAAGTGACGCTAAAATCGCTTGGAAAGCGCTTGTCAACCCACATGTGGAAATGCAAGTGAAGAACGCTTCATTTCCGCATGTCCCTGGCAGGAAAACGCATGTACAATCCGCATGTACAATCCGCATGTACAATCCGCATGCATTTTTTCTGCCAGGGAGATGCAGAAACGCTCAGGAAAGATCCGGAGCATTTCTGCATCGTGGGCACATAGCCTCAGTCCATCTAGTTCAACCCATATCCTAACATGTTGATCCAGAGAAAGGCAAAAAAAAACCATTTGGCAAACACTAAGCTCCACATTGGGGAAAAAAATTCTTTCTCGACTCCATACGACAATCAGACTAGTTCCCTGGATCAACGCCCTATCAAGGAATCTAGTATATATAACCTGTAATATTATACTTTTCAAGAAAGGCATCTAGGCCCTTCTTAAATTTTAGTAGTGAATCACTCATTACAACTAGTGTTGAGCCACCCCCGTAGTGTTCGAGTTCGGTTCGGTTCGTCGAACACCCGTGTGTTCGCCGAACTGTTCGTCGAACTGTTCGTCGAACACCTTCGAACACCGTTAAAACCAATGGCAGGCAAACAAAAACACATAGAAACACATAGAAAACACCTTCAAAGGTGTCCAAAAGCTGACAAACTGCTCAGAAGACACAACTAACACATGGAAAAGTGACAAGTACATATAGTCATGCGAAAATAAAAGAGGTGGAGGAGTAAAAGGAGGGGGAGACACAGATATAGGCATGTCATGCCCTTCTAAAATCCAAAAAGTGAGAAGCCGACACGGCCAGTCCGCTCCTGCCCATGCCACCTCCGTGTCGCCGGGTTTGTGCCAGAGCCGTGGTGAACCCTGATGGCCAGCCCCCCTCTCCCAATACTGGTGCCTGTCCGCTGGTGGGTCGAGCGAGCCCCCCTGTGGTGGAGGCAGCTCTAAGCTTTTTAATTTAAATTGTCTCTCTAATTTGAATGAATACACTTTAAATCCATTTACAAGGATCTATTGGAGGGCAAGTCTCATGCCAGCAGCCGCGTAATTCCAGCTCCAGTAGCGTCCACTAAAGCTGCTGCAGTTAAAAAGCTTTTATAAGGATCGAGCTCGGCTGTCCACCGCAAGGCATCCTACTGCCAGTCCCAGCCCCTATGCCTTGGGGTGCCTCCTGATGCTCTTCACTGAGTATCCCATGGTCCCGAAGCATTTCCTTTGAAAAAATTAAGTGTCTAAACTACAGGTGGTGTAGCTTGCTTAACAGCCGGGATAATCCGCTGACTAGCAGACACTGCTACTAGGCACAAAGTATTTCCTGGGCTAGATGCAGTTAAAAATTTGTAATTAGATACTCTCGTTGGATGCTGAGAAAGCATTCCATAGAGTCTCCTGGCACGCCATATATGATTCTCTTAAAAAGCTTGGGGTAGGGGTCTAGGGGACCCTTTTATAGCCAAAATCACGGCCCTGTATCGCAATACGTCACCTAGGCTGAAGATAAATGGAACTGTAGCACCCTGAGGGCTCGGTTGCTACAGACGTATTGCACCTCACCCAGAGGTGTGATATCTCATTCTCAGGTAAGGATGGAGTGTGGATCAGGACCCGACACCTGCATGCATTACACCACATTGCCGTGGGGCAGGGCGACCAATATGCCCCTGAGATGGGCTCGACAGTCCCTGTCCCTGGCTGGAGTGGGGGGAGGGAACACTGAGGAAGGGGAACCCTGTAGTGCAGGAGCAGGGAGGAAGCAGTTCCTGGGTGCATTGAGAAGGGAGTATAAAAGGTGGGCACCATCTTAGTTCAGTGCAGAGAAGTCTGAGCAGAAGTGGCAGGGAGCAGGGGCTCTGCATGAGCTCTGCTCCGGAGGCGGGCCTAGTAACAGAGGCCCAGGCCTGGAAGAGGGAGAAGGAAGGAAGAGGAGCGGAGAAGGCTCCAGGAACGAGGAATGAAGGGATCCCAGGGGTGCGGACGGGCGAGTCGCCACCGCACGCCCGAATCCACCTGCGTGGAGGGGTCAGGCCAAAGGGGGAGACCGGTCCCCGAACTAGTGGAGGCAGGAAACGACCCTCAGCTAGAAACCGGAGGCTCTGACATTTTATGTGGCGCAGCCCCTCGCTACACCCGCTAGGAAGGCACCACATAGGGTCAGGGAAACTGGCGCCAAGTTTACCAAGAGGAGGCCCGAGGCACCCGGACAGAAGTGTTGGTAAGAAAGGCCAGACAAAGGACACACAAAGGGGGTCCTGTGAAGTGCTCCAAAGTTATCTGGGAGTTGTCTGAGCCCCTCACCTGGTGAGCACAGTACGACGTGGGCAGCCGTTACCTGCAGACGTGGTCTGGATAATAAGAACTGTGAGTAAAGGCCCTGGACTGCATCACTGACTCCGTGTCGTTACTGCTGCTGCCCTGCACCATCACCCCCATCCTCCGCATACACTGCCCTGAGGCTATACTCCTCCTGTGGGGAGTTATGCTACGCTCTGCTGCACCCACAACACCAGCCTCAGCGGTCTGCCCTGTAGCGGCGGTTCACTCTGACCGCAATCCACGGGTGGCGTAGTCGGACATTTAAACATCAAAACCACATAAATAGTTCCGCCACTGGTTTGACCGCCCTGAGCCACGGAACCGGGTCGCCGCCACGAAGACTACAACCACCAGCATCCACCAAAAAGGGTCCGGCTCCGGGTGTCCCAAGGCCCAGGGGGTGCGTCAGAACATTTTCATCACCTTTCACAATCACCAATGGGACAAGGCAGGGATGTCCTCTGTCCCCTCTCTTATACATCCTAGTGACGGAGCACCTGCTCTCATCAATTCGCCATAACCCCAATATTAGGTGGATTGAGGTGGGAGGCACCGAGTACAAGTGCTCTCTATTTGCTGATGATGTCCTAGTATATATCACTCAATCACATATATCCATCCATGCTGTTATGGCTGAAATAGATCACTTTGTTACATGGTAAAATTTTAAAATCAATGCAGCGAAGTCTGAGGCCCTCGATGTCTCCCTCCCCAAATCCATATAGGATTCCATCCAGTCCAACTTTCCCTTTGCCTGGCCCTCACAGGCTATCAAATACTTAGGAATTCCTATTCATAGAGACCTCTCCCATCTATGTTATCTTAATTTTGGGCCCTTTATTGAACAATTCCATACAGACCACGGTTGGCAAGTTAGAACTGTAAGATTCACTACGTGAACCGCTGGTGTTTTGTGGAAAAGCACATGTACACCGCGTTCCAAATTATTATGCAAAAAGTGTTTAGGAGTGATAAGGGAAGAATTTGTTTGTTTGTCAGTTAAACTCATTGATGGTGATGTGTGTCAGGGCTCTTTATATCACTGTAAGCAATTGCAGACACCTGTGCTAATTAGTTTGGCAGGTGTGTCCAATGAAAGGCAAGACTACTTAAGAAGGCTCTCTCACATTATTAAGCAGCCTACATTTTCTGCCAAAATGGGAAAGAAAAAGGATGTGTCGGCTGCTGAGAAGCAACAAATTGTGGAGTGTTTAGGTCAAGGCATGACTACAATCAACATTGTGCGATGATCAGGATGAAGTGTCTTGGCAATCAAGAAGTATGTAGCTGATTCACAGTACACACGTGTGCGTGCTGATAAGGGCAAATTGAGGACTCTTTCCTACAGGCAATTACGTCAGGTTGAAAGAGCAGCGGCAAAAAAGCCTTGTCATAGCAGCAGACAAGTTTTTGAAGCTGCTTGTGCCTCCAACGTCCCCCGAACAACAAGATGCAGGGTCCTTCAGAGGTTTGCAGCTGTGCATACGCCATCCTGTCGACCTCCTCTATCCACTTCACACAAGCAGAAACGGCTCCAGTGGGCCAAACATTACATGAAGACTGATTTCAAAACTGTTTTGTTCACGGATGAGTGCCGTGCAGCGCTCGATGGTCCAGATGGATGGAGTGGAGGATGGCTGGTTGATGGACACCCCACGCAAACACGGCTACAGCGCCAACAAGGAGGAGGTGGAGTAATGTTTTGGGCTGGAATCATGGGGAGAGAGATTGTCGGCCCCTTTAGGATCCCTGAAGGCGCTAAAGATGAACTCCATAATGTATGTGGATTTTCTCAAACAGCACTTCCTGCCATGGTTCAAGAAGAAGAACCGTGTATTTCACAGCAAGATCATTTTTCTGCATGATAATGCACCATCTCATGCTGCACATAAAACATCTGCATCTCTGGCTGATATGGGCATAAAAGGGGACAAACTTATGGTGTGACCCCCATGCTCCCCTGACCTCTACCCCATTCAGAACCTTTGGAGCATCATTAAAAGGAGTGTCTATGATGGCGGGAGGCAGTTCACATCTAAGCAACAGCTCTGGGAGGGTATTCTGTCCTCATGCAAAACAATTGAAGCAGAAACCATCCAAAACCTGACAAATTCAATGGACGAGAGAGTTCAGAAGCTCCTTTCGAACAAGGGGTCCTATGTGAAAATGTAACATCACCTAGAATAAAGTTTTGAGTTGAAAACTGTTTGATTTCAGTTTCTAACAACCTGCTAATGCTTATAATTTCAAAAATGACCATTTGTTTGGTCTTTATTAAAATGAAAAGGTTGATCGAAAAGTTTGGGGGATCTAAGAGTGTGGCAACCCAATAGTCATGATTACTTCGAATTCTGACAATATGAGGGTCATGCTGCAGGTAGTGCAGCAAGAAGGCACTTATGTGTCTTGCGCATCTCGGAGCCCCAAAATTATTTTCCGGGCTAGATGCAGCTAAAAATTATTTTTAATTTTAAATCTGGTGGAGCTTATTATAGATGGCCTAATAGGATCAGTGCTGCACACTGCTACAAAGCCCAAATTATTTTCCAATCAAGATACAGATAAACATGATTAGTAATTTGAAAGCTTAAAACGTTTGGTAGGGTGATTTTAACCAATCATCAAGCTTTTACTCTCCCCAGGATGACACAGGGGTAGAAAAGTCGTTTCGGATCCATGATTTGTTCATCTTTATGAACGTGAGTCTGTCTACATTATCAGTGGAGAGCCGCGTGCGCTTATCTGTCAGCACACCACCAGCAGCGCTGAACACACGTTCAGACAGAACGCTGGCTGCGGGGCATGACAAGATCTCCAAGGCGTAAGTGGCTAGCTCCGGCCATTTATCCAGATTGGAAGCCCAAAAAGAGCAAGGGTCCAGTGACACAGTCGTGGCTTCAATGTTTACTTGGAGATACTCCTGTACCATCGTCTCTAGGCGTTGACTATGTGTCAGACTTCTTGTCTCCTGTGGCCTTGCAAAGGATGGGCTAAAAAAGTGGTGAAATGATTCCGCAAAATTGATGTTACCAGCAGATACTGTGGTTCTGTTACGGTTTGAGTGCTGAACACTTGACGGTCCCACGGTTGGCAAGTTGGAACTGTGAGATTCACTACGTGCACCACTGGTATTTTGTGGAAAAGCACATGTAAGATTCTGCAACAGTCTCTGCTGATACTCCTGCATGCGTGCATCCCTTTCTATGGCAGGAATAATTTCTGCAAATTTACTTTTGTACCGGGGATCTAACAGTGTGGCAACCCAGTAGTCAAGATTATTTCTAATTCTCACAATTCGAGGGTCATGTTGCAGGTAGTGCAGCAAGAAGGCACTCATGTGTGTTGCGCATCCAGGAGCACCAAGTCCCTGTTGTGTTGGTGGCGAGGTAACAATCATGCTTCCTTCCTCTGTCCTCTCCCCCCAACCTCGCACAACAGAAATGTGATCAAGGTCTCCTTCATCTGATGAGTCTTCCATCAGTTCGTCCTCCACTTCTTCCTGGGCTCCTGCACCTTCCTCACTAGTTTGGCTGCTACCATGCGCCCTGGTAAAACCATCTCCCCCACCCTCACATGCCTGCCGCCTTGGTGCTGCCGACCGTCTGGACCTTGCAGATGTTAGCCCTTCCGCATACAACTCCTCCTCCTCTACTTCCTCCACCTCCTCTTGTGCCACCACCTGACTCCGAATTCTGTTTAACATGTGCTCCAGCATGTAAATCACCGGAATAGTCATGCTGATAATGGCATCGTCAGCACTAAACATCTTCGTCGCCATTTCAAAACTGTGCAGAAGGGTGCATAGGTCCCTGATCTGAGACCACTCCTCCAGCGTGATTTGCCCCACCTCTGAATCTCCTTGGCCCAGGCTATACGTCAGAACGTATTGCACCAGGGCTTGTCGGTGCTGCCACAGTCGCTGCAACATGTGCAGAGTTGAATTCCACCGGGTAGGCACATCGCATTTTAGCCGGTGAAGTGGCAGGCCCAACGACTTCTGTAGAGATGTAAGTCGCTGAGCTGCGGGATGCGAACGGCGGAAGTGAGCACACAGCGACCGTGCCCTCTGCAGAAGGCCATCTAGTCTGGGATAGTGGGCTAAAAATTGCTGGACAACCAGGTTCAACACGTGAGCCATACAAGGCACGTGTGTGACATTGCCCCGGCGAAGGGCCGCACCCAGGTTTGCAGCATTGTCGCACACGGCCTTCCCTGGTTTCAGGTCCAGTGGAGACAACCATTCATGAAATTGGTTCTCCAGAGCTGACCACAACTCCTCAGCTGTGTGACTCACATTTCCCAGACATTTCAATGTAAAAACCGCCTGATGACGTTGAGCCCTACTGCCAGCATAGTAAGGAGGTGTGCAGGATCCCTTCTGCGCAGTTAGAAAGCTTGTGGCATGACCAGACAGGCTTTGGGTGCAGGTGGAAGACCGAGAGGAGGTTGAGGAGGCAGAAGCAGTGGAGGAACTTTGACATAAAGAGGATTGACGCACAACTCATGGGGACGGCAAGACTTGGACAGCAGCCCCTTGTCCTGCTGTCACCATAGTTACCCAGTGCCCAGTCAGCGACATGTAACGCCCCTGTCCATGCCTACTCGTCCAAGTGTCTGTGGTGAAATGCACCCTGTCACACACAGAGTTTCTCAAAGAAGCGGTGATGTTGTGTGCGACATGCTGGTGGAGCGCAGGCACACCTTTCTTTGAGAAGTAGTGCCGACTGGGCATCTGGTACTGGGGCACTGCGACGGACATAAGGTCTCGAAAATCCTCTGTGTCCACCAGGCGGAAAGGCAGCATTTCTGTAGCCAAGAGCTTGCAGATGGTGAAATTCAACCTCTTAGCTTTCTCATGGCTAGGAGGAAATGGTCTTTTACTTGTCCACATCTGAGGGACCGAGGGCTGGCTATTGTGCTTAGACGGGGTTGATAAGGGTGTCCCCGGCAAACTGCCGGTCTGTGAGGAAGATGCAGGCGGACATGTTAGGTTGCCTTCATCCAAAGGTGGTGCTATCGATGTCGGACAGCGCTCAACACCAGCTGGTGTTACCACCTCCAAAGAAAATGATGACCTGCCAATCACGCTGGCTGTTGCGGGTAAAGAGGTGGCAGGTCTGCGCCCCAAAACAGGTGTGACTGCTGTCCCCCCAGTCACAGAGGATGAAGAGGCCGCGGATGCACAAGATATGGCAGACGGTGGTTGGCCCGGCCGGCTAGGCCGCATTGTAGCACACTGAGCTTCCCACTGCAACTTATGCTTCATGTCCATGTGCCGGTTCATGCATGAAGTACTCAAACTATGTATTTTTTGGCCTCTACTTAGCTTTTGCTGACAAATGTTACAGATAACACGAGTTGGGTCATCTTTATCGATCTGAAAAAATGCCCAGGCTATGCAAGGCTTAGCACCCATGCGACCTGAAGAGCCACCACGACTTGTGGTGAGAGGCAGAGTTGTGTTTGAGGATGCAGTTGTTGACGTGCTTCCAGTACTACGTCTCTGTCCAGGAAGGCGCAACCTGACCTCGTCGTCACTAGCATCTTCCTCCACCTCCTCTGCTGACCTCATCTCTTGGCTGACTGTGGGTTGACAGTAAGTGGGATCTCCGACCTCATCATCATCACCCTGTGCGTTATCACACCCGTCGTCCTCAAAGCCAACCTGTTCCTGCCCTGACAAAAAACTAAAGTTGTCGCTCCAATCAGGTATTTGAGTCTTATCATCGTCTTCCTCATTGTCTCCACCAACAGGAGTTACAGTTTGGGAATGAGGGTCTACATTATGGTCAGAACCTTCTGCGTCTGGTCCTGGATCCGACTCATAAAGATTCTGGGCATCAGTGCAGATCATTTCCTCATCTGGATTCACAGAAGCGCTGGAGTCGTCCTCTGATTCCCAGGCTATAGTATGAGTAAACAGCTCTGCAGACTCAACCATCTGTTCTACCTCATACTCAGACAGGCAGCTGGAGATTTGGGAGCTGTGAGGAAGCAAGTGCGATTTGGGTGACACCTTTGAGGACTGGAGTATTTGTGATGTTGAAGTTGATGTGGAGGAGAGCCCACTTAAAGGAGCACTTGATATCCGTTGAAGCACCTGCTGTTTTTGTGCCTCATCTGGAATTTGTAGCGATTGGCGTGGCCGTAAGAAAGGGATCTTATCACATTGTCCGCTAAAAGAAGTAGACATTTTAGTTTGGCTGGAAGATGGTCTTTCTTCTGCAGATGTTACTGTTGCTTTAACACCTACCCCACGGACACAACGTTTTTTCCCCTTCCCAACACGCTTATTCCCCTTTCCACCAGCAGCAGGCCTTTTTCCACTCATTTTGGTGGTTAACTAATTCACAACTCTGGAGTTGTTTGCACAAAAAAACAATGGATGGTAACCGAGCAGAGCTGAGTGGCCAAACTGTGGTATTAGGCCAAAACTATTGGCTGGGTTAGATGCAGAAAAAAATTATTTTGAATTTGCAACCTGATGGAGGTCAGTATAGATGGACTAATAGAGAAAGTCCGACACACTACTAGAAGGCCAAATATTTTTTCAGAGGTAGATGCAGAAAAAAATATATTCAGTTTGCAACCTGATGGAGGTCAGTATAGATGGACTAATACAACAAGTCCCGCACACAGCTAGAAGCCCAAATATTTTTTCAGAGGTACTGTAGATGCAGATAAAAATTAGTTTTAATTTGCAACCTGATGGAGGTCAGTATAGATGGACTAATAGAGAAAGTCCGACACACTACTAGAAGGCCAAATATTTTTTCAGAGGTAGATGCAGAAAAAAATATATTCAGTTTGCAACCTGATGGAGGTCAGTATAGATGGATTAATAGAACAAGACCCACACACAGCTAGAAGCCCAATATTTTTTCAGAGGTAGATGCAGAAAAAAATATATTCAGTTTGCAACTTGATGGAGGTCAGTATAGATGGACTAATAGAACAAGTCCCACACACTGCTAGAAGCCCAAATATTTTTTCAGAGGTACTGTAGATGCAGATAAAAATTAGTTTTAATTTGCAACCTGATGGAGGTCAGTATAGATGGACTAATAGAGAAAGTCCGACACACTACTAGAAGGCCAAATATTTTTTCAGAGCTAGATGCAGAAAAAAATTATATTCAGTTTGCAACCTGATGGAGGTCAGTATAGATGGACTAATAGAGAAAGTCCGACACACAGCTAGAAGCCCAATATTTTTTCAGAGGTAGATGCAGAAAAAAATATATTCAGTTTGCAACCTGATGGAGGTCAGTATAGATGGACTAATAGAGAAAGTCCGACACACTACTAGAAGGCCAAATATTTTTTCAGAGGTAGATGCAGAAAAAAATATATTCAGTTTGCAACCTGATGGAGGTCAGTATAGATGGATTAATAGAACAAGACCCACACACTGCTAGAAGCCCAAATATTTTTTCAGAGGTACTGTAGATGCAGATAAAAATTAGTTTTAATTTGCAACCTGATGGAGGTCAGTATAGATGGACTAATAGAATGATGCTATGCCCAAAAGATTTTACTTCACTAGGTGCAGTAAAAAAATTGGTATTCTATAGACAGGTGGTATATCTTGCAACACAGATAGGCTACTCCATTGACTAACACACTCTGCAATAGGCCAAAAAGTATTAGCTTTGCTAGATTCAGCCAAATGCTGTGAAAAAAACTTGCACAGCACTGGCACAGACCTGCCTGGCAAAAACTGATAGGAACTCATGTAACCTAGTCCTGAAAAGGACTGCAATTACAATTAGTCTTTACTCCCACAACCGATCTATTTAAGAGCACAGACCTCCCTGATAAAAGTCGTAGGAAATGCTGTAACCTAGTCCTTAAAAGGACTGCAATCACAACTATTCCCTACTCCCAAGCTATCTGTATATTTGTGCGAAAATTGGCTTGAAATTAACAAGGTATAGCGCACACAGCAACAGCGGTGCCGTCTAACACGCAGCTGCAGCAGTGAGAAAATGGTGGCGACAGGGAAAATGGCTTGGTCTTATAGGGCAAGGACATGTGACATACACTGCCAATGACACATGCCCTTGCTTGTGTGAAAAAAAGCACTTCGCTCCGTGTGTGCGCTACTGATAGGCTGACAGATTGCACCTCCCCACTGTAAATGCGGGAAAGAGAAAAAAAAAATGGAGATCTTCATTATTCCTGCAGAGATCCATCCCCTGCCCCTCCCCCCACCCCGCTGTACACTCAAACTGCGTATTAACATTAATTTTCATCATTACTGAGAAAAAATCCAGTTATGATTTTGGTGCACGAACAGTTATCGAACATAACCTCGAACAGCCGAATTTTTCTCAAATTGTTCGTGTTCGCCGAACGGCTCGAACACCGCCCAAAACAGCTCGAATTTGAGATTGGCGAACAGTTCGAGTAGAACAACGCTCATCTCTAATTACAACATCATACGGCAGAGAGTTCCATAGTCTCACTGCTCTTACAGTAAAGAATCCCCGTCTGTGATTATGATTAAACCTTCTTTCCTCCAGACGTAGAAGATGCCCCCTTGTCCCCGTCTCTGGCCTCAAAGATCAGTAGAAAGGTCTTTGTACTGTCCCCTCATATACTTGTACATAGTAATAAGATCACCCCTAAGCCTTCGTTTTTCCACAGTAAATAACCCCAAGTGTAATAACCTGTCTTGGTATTGCAGACCCCCCAGTCCTCCAATAACCTTGGTCGCTCTTCTCTGCACCCTCTCTAGTTCAGCTATGTCTTTCTTATACACCGGAGACCAGAACTGTACACAGTATTCTAAGTGTGGTCGCACTAGTGACTAGAGATGAGCGTTGTTCTACTCGAACTGTTCGCCAATCTCAAATTCGAGCTGTTTTGGGCGGTGTTCGAGCCGGTCGGCGAACACGAACAATTTGAGAAAAATGCGGCTGTTCGAGGTTATGTTCGATAACTGTTCGTGCACCAAAATCATAACTGGATTTTTTCTCAGTAATGATGAAAATTAATGTTAATACGCAGTTTGAGTGTACAGCGGGGCGGGGGGAGGGGCAGGGGATGGATCTCTGCAGGAACAATGAAGATCTCCATTTTTTTTTCTCTTTCCCGCATTTGCAGTGGGGAGGTGCAATCTGTCAGCCTATCAGCAGCGCACACACGGAGCGAAGTGCTTTTTTTCACACAAGCAAGGGCATGTGTGATTGGCAGTGTATGTCACATGTCCTTGCCCTATAAGACCAAGCCATTTTCCCCGTCGCCACCATTTTCTCACTGCTGCAGCTGCGTGTTAGACGGCACCGCTGTTGCTGTGTGTGCTATACCTTGTTAATTTCAAGCCAATTTTCGCACAAATATACAGATAGCTTGGGAGTAGGGAATAGTTGTGATTGCAGTCCTTTTAAGGACTAGGTTACAGCATTTCCTACGACTTTTATCAGGCAGGTCTGTGCTCTTAAATAGATAGATTGTGGGAGTAAAGACTAATTGTAATTGGAGTCCTTTTCAGGACTAGGTTACATCAGTTCCTATCAGTTTTTGCCAGGCAGGTCTGTGCCAGTGCTGTGCAAGTTTTTTTCACAGCATTTGGCTGAATCTAGCAAAGCTAATCCTTTTTGGCCTATTGCAGAGTGTGTTAGTCAGTGGAGTAGCCTATCTGTGTTGCAAGATATACCACCTGTGTATAGAATACCAATTTTTTTACTGCACCTAGTGAAGTAAAATCTTTTGGGCATAGCATCATTCTATTAGTCCAACTATACTGACCTCCATCAGGTTGCAAACTGAATATAATTTTTTTCTGCATCTAGCTCTGAAAAAATATTTGGGCTTCTAGCAGTGTGTGGGACTTGGTCTATTAGTCCATCTATACTGACCTCCATCAGGTTGCAAATTAAAAATAATTTTTTTCTTCATTTAGCTCTGAAAAAATATTTGGGCTTCTAGCAGTGTGTGGGACTTGTTCTATTAGTCCTTCTATACTGACCTCCAGCAGGTTGCAAATTGAATATAATTTTTTTCTGCATCTAGCTCTGAAAAAATATTTGGGCTTCTAGCGGTGTGTGGGACTTGGTCTATTAGTCCATCTATACTGACCTCCATCAGGTTGCAAATTAAAAATAATTTTTTTCTGCATCTAGCTCTGAAAAAATATTTGGGCTTCTAGCAGTGTGTGGGACTTGGTCTATTAGTCCATCTATACTGACCTCCATCAGGTTGCAAATTAAAAATAATTTTTTTCTTCATTTATCTCTGAAAAAATATTTGGGCTTCTAGCAGCGTGTGGGACTTGTTCTATTAGTCCATCTATACTGACCTCCATCAGGTTGCAAATTAAAAATAATTTTTTTCTGCATCTAGCTCTGAAAAAATATTTGGGCTTCTAGCAGTGTGTGGGACTTGGTCTATTAGTCCATCTATACTGACCTCCATCAGGTTGCAAATTAAAAATAATTTTTTTCTTCATCTAGCTCTGAAAAAATATTTGGGCTTCTAGCAGTGTGTGGGACTTGGTCTATTAGTCCATCTATACTGACCTCCATCAGGTTGCAAATTGAATAAAAAAATTTTCTGCATCTAGCTCTGAAAAAATATTTGGGCTTCTAGCGGTGTGTGGGACTTGGTCTATTAGTCCATCTATACTGACCTCCATCAGGTTGCAAATTAAAAATAATTTTTTTCTGCATCTAGCTCTGAAAAAATATTTGGGCTTCTAGCAGTGTGTGGGACTTGGTCTATTAGTCCATCTATACTGACCTCCATCAGGTTGCAAATTAAAAATAATTTTTTTCTGCATCTAGCTCTGAAAAAATATTTGGGCTTCTAGCAGTGTGTGGGACTTGGTCTATTAGTCCATCTATACTGACCTCCATCAGGTTGCAAATTAAAAATAATTTTTTTCTTCATTTAGCTCTGAAAAAATATTTGGGCTTCTAGCAGTGTGTGGGACTTGTTCTATTAGTCCTTCTATACTGACCTCCAGCAGGTTGCAAATTGAATATAATTTTTTTCTGCATCTAGCTCTGAAAAAATATTTGGGCTTCTAGCGGTGTGTGGGACTTGGTCTATTAGTCCATCTATACTGACCTCCATCAGGTTGCAAATTAAAAATAATTTTTTTCTGCATCTAGCTCTGAAAAAATATTTGGGCTTCTAGCGGTGTGTGGGACTTGGTCTATTAGTCCATCTATACTGACCTCCATCAGGTTGCAAATTAAAAATAATTTTTTTCTGCATCTAGCTCTGAAAAAATATTTGGGCTTCTAGCAGTGTGTGGGACTTGGTCTATTAGTCCATCTATACTGACCTCCATCAGGTTGCAAATTGAATAAAAAAATTTTCTGCATCTAGCTCTGAAAAAATATTTGGGCTTCTAGCGGTGTGTGGGACTTGGTCTATTAGTCCATCTATACTGACCTCCATCAGGTTGCAAATTAAAAATAATTTTTTTCTGCATCTAACCCAGCCAATAGTTTTGGCCTAATACCACAGTTTGGCCACTCAGCTCTGCTCGGTTACCATCCATTGTTTTTTTGTGCAAACAACTCCAGAGTTGTGAATTAGTTAACCACCAAAATGAGTGGAAAAAGGCCTGCTGCTGGTGGAAAGGGGAATAGGCGTGTTGGGAAGGGGAAAAGAGGTTGTGTCCGTGGGGTAGGTGCAGAAGAAAGACCATCTTCCAGCCAAACTAAAATGTCTACTTCTTTTAGCGGACAATGTGATAAGATCCCTTTCTTACGGCCACGCCAATCGCTACAAATTCCAGATGAGGCACAAAAACAGCAGGTGCTTCAACGGATATCAAGTGCTCCTTTAAGTGGGCTCTCCTCCACATCAACTTCAACATCACAAATACTCCAGTCCTCAAAGGTGTCACCCAAATCGCACTTGCTTCCTCACAGCTCCCAAATCTCCAGCTGCCCGTCTGAGTATGAGGTAGAACAGATGGTTGAGTCTGCAGAGCTGTTTACTCATACTATAGCCTGGGAATCAGAGGTCGACTCCAGCGCTTCTGTGAATCCAGACGAGGAAATGATCTGCACTGATGCCCAGAATCTTTATGAGTCGGATCCAGGACCAGACGCAGAAGGTTCTGACCATAATGTAGACCCTCATTCCCAAACTGTAACTCCTGTTGGTGGAGACAATGAGGAAGACGATGATAAGACTCAAATACCTGATTGGAGCGACAACTTTAGTTTTTTGTCAGGGCAGGAACAGGTTGGCTCTGAGGACGACGGGTGTGATAACGCACAGGGTGATGATGATGAGGTCGGAGATCCCACTTACTGTCAACCCACAGTCAGCCAAGAGATGAGGTCAGCAGAGGAGGTGGAGGAAGATGCTAGTGACGACGAGGTCAGGTTGCGCCTTCCTGGACAGAGACGTAGTACTGGAAGCACGTCAACAACTGCATCCTCAAACACAACTCTGCCTCTCACCACAAGTCGTGGTGGCTCTTCAGGTCGCATGGGTGCTAAGCCTTGCATAGCCTGGGCATTTTTTCAGATCGATAAAGATGACCCAACTCGTGTTATCTGTAACATTTGTCAGCAAAAGCTAAGTAGAGGCCAAAAAATACATAGTTTGAGTACTTCATGCATGAACCGGCACATGGACATGAAGCATAAGTTGCAGTGGGAAGCTCAGTGTGCTACAATGCGGTCTAGCCGGCCGGGCCAACCACCGTCTGCCATATCTTGTGCATCCGCGGCCTCTTCATCCTCTGTGACTGGGGGGACAGCAGTCACACCTGTTTTGGGGCGCAGACCTGCCACCTCTTTACCCGCAACAGCCAGCGTGATTGGCAGGTCATCATTTTCTTTGGAGGTGGTAACACCAGCTGGTCTTGAGCGCTGTCCGACATCGATAGCATCACCTTTGGATCAAGGCAACCTAACATGTCCGCCTGCATCTTCCTCACAGACCGGCAGTTTGCCGGGGACACCCTTATCAACCCCGTCTAAGCACAATAGCCAGCCCTCGGTCCCTCAGATGTGGACAAGTAAAAGACCATTTCCTCCTAGCCATGAGAAAGCTAAGAGGTTGAATTTCACCATCTGCAAGCTCTTGGCTACAGAAATGCTGCCTTTCTGCCTGGTGGACACAGAGGATTTTCGAGACCTTATGTCCGTCGCAGTGCCCCAGTACCAGATGCCCAGTCGGCACTACTTCTCAAAGAAAGGTGTGCCTGCGCTCCACCAGCATGTCGCACACAACATCACCGCTTCTTTGAGAAACTCTGTGTGTGACAGGGTGCATTTCACCACAGACACTTGGACGAGTAGGCATGGACAGGGGCGTTACATGTCGCTGACTGGGCACTGGGTAACTATGGTGACAGCAGGACAAGGGGCTGCTGTCCAAGTCTTGCCGTCCCCACGAGTTGTGCGTCAATCCTCTTTATGTCATTTTTCCTCCACTGCTTCTGCCTCCTCAACCTCCTCTCGGTCTTCCACCTGCACCCAAAGCCTGTCTGGTCATGCCACAAGCTTTCTAACTGCGCAGAAGGGATCCTGCACACCTCCTTACTATGCTGGCAGTAGGGCTCAACGTCATCAGGCGGTTTTTACATTGAAATGTCTGGGAAATGTGAGTCACACAGCTGAGGAGTTGAGGTCAGCTCTGGAGAACCAATTTCATGAATGGTTGTCTCCACTGGACCTGAAACCAGGGAAGGCCGTGTGCGACAATGCTGCAAACCTGGGTGCGGCCCTTCGCCGGGGCAATGTCACACACGTGCCTTGTATGGCTCACGTGTTGAACCTGGTTGTCCAGCAATTTTTAGCCCACTATCCCAGACTAGATGGCCTTCTGCAGAGGGCACGGTCGCTGTGTGCTCACTTCCGCCGTTCGCATCCCGCAGCTCAGCGACTTACATCTCTACAGAAGTCGTTGGGCCTGCCACTTCACCGGCTAAAATGCGATGTGCCTACCCGGTGGAATTCAACTCTGCACATGTTGCAGCGACTGTGGCAGCACCGACAAGCCCTGGTGCAATACGTTCTGACGTATAGCCTGGGCCAACGAGATTCAGAGGTGGGCAAATCACGCTGGAGGAGTGGTCTCAGATCAGGGACCTATGCACCCTTCTGCACAGTTTTGAAATGGCGACGAAGATGTTTAGTGCTGACGATGCCATTATCAGCATGACTATTCCGGTGATTTACATGCTGGAGCACATGTTAAACAGAATTCGGAGTCAGGTGGTGGCACAAGAGGAGGTGGAGGAAGTAGAGGAGGAGGAGTTGTATGCGGAAGGGCTAACATCTGCAAGGTCCAGACGGTCGGCAGCACCAGGGCGGCAGGCATGTGAGGGTGGGGGAGATGATTTTACCAGGGCGCATGGTAGCAGCCAAACTAGTGAGGAAGGTGCAGGAGCCCAGGAAGAAGTGGAGGACGAACTGATGGAAGACTCATCAGATGAGGGAGACCTTGATCACATTTCTGTTGTGCGAGGTTGGGGGGAGAGGACAGAGGAAGGAAGCATGATTGTTACCTCGCCACCAACACAACAGGGACTTGGTGCTCCTGGATGCGCAACACACATGAGTGCCTTCTTGCTGCACTACCTGCAACATGACCCTCGAATTGTGAGAATTAGAAATAATCCTGACTACTGGGTTGCCACACTGTTAGATCCCCGGTACAAAAGTAAATTTGCAGAAATTATTCCTGCCATAGAAAGGGATGCACGCATGCAGGAGTATCAGCAGAGACTGTTGCAGAATCTTACATGTGCTTTTCCACAAAATACCAGTGGTGCACGTAGTGAATCTCACAGTTCCAACTTGCCAACCGTGGTCTGTATGGAATTGTTCAATAAAGGGCCCAAAATTAAGATAACATAGATGGGAGAGGTCTCTATGAATAGGAATTCCTAAGTATTTGATACCCTGTGAGGGCCAGGCAAAGGGAAAGTTGGACTGGATGGAATCCTATATGGATTTAGGGAGGGAGACATCGAGGGCCTCAGACTTCGCTGCATTGATTTTAAAATTTTACCATGTAACAAAGTGATCTATTTCAGCCATAACAGCAGGGATGGATATATGTGATTGAGTGATATATACTAGGACATCATCAGCAAATAGAGAGCACTTGTACTCGGTGCCTCCCACCTCAATCCACCTAATATTGGGGTTATGGCGAATTGATGAGAGCAGGTGCTCCGTCACTAGGATGTATAAGAGAGGGGACAGAGGACATCCCTGCCTTGTCCCATTGGTGATTGTGAAAGGTGATGAAAATGTTCTGACGCACCCCCTGGGCCTTGGGACACCCGGAGCCGGACCCTTTTTGGTGGATGCTGGTGGTTGTAGTCTTCGTGGCGGCGATCCGGTTCCGTGGCTCAGGGCGGTCAAACCAGTGGCGGAACTATTTATGTGGTTTTGATGTTTAAATGTCCGACTACGCCACCCGTGGATTGCGGTCAGAGTGAACCGCCGCTACAGGGCAGACCGCTAAGGCTGGTGTTGTGGGTGCAGCAGAGCGTAGCATAACTCCCCACGGGAGGAGTATAGCCTCAGGGCAGTGTATGCGGAGGATGGGGGTGATGGTGCAGGGCAGCAGCAGTAACGACACGGAGTCAGTGATGCAGTTCAGGGCCTTTACTCACAGTTCTTATTATCCAGACCACGTCTGTAGGTAACGGCTGCCCACGTCGTACTGTGCTCACCAGGTGAGGGGCTCAGACAACTCCCAGATAACTTTGGAGCGCTTCACAGGACCCCCTTTGTGTGTCCTTTGTCTGGCCTTTCTTACCAACACTTCTGTCCGGCTGCCTCGGGCCTCCTCTTGGTAAACTTGGCGCCAGTTTCCCTGACCCTATGTGGTGCCTTCCTAGCGGGTGGAGCAAGGGGCTGCGCCACATAAAATGTCAGAGCCTCCGGTTTCTAGCTGAGGGTCGTTTCCTGCCTCCACTAGTTCGGGGACCGGTCTCCCCCTTTGGCCTGACCCCTCCACGCAGGTGGATTCGGGCGTGCGGTGGCGACTCGCCCATCCGCACCCCTGGGATCCCTTCATTCCTCGTTCCTGGAGCCTTCTCCGCTCCTCTTCCTTCCTTCTCCCTCTTGCAGGCCTGGGCCTCTGTTACTAGGCCCGCCTCCGGAGCAGAGCTCATGCAGAGCCCCTGCTCCCTGCCACTTCTGCTCAGACTTCTCTGCACTGAACTAAGATGGTGCCCACCTTTTATACTCCCTTCTCAATGCACCCAGGAACTGCTTCCTCCCTGCTCCTGCACTGCAGGGTTCCCCTTCCTCAGTGTTCCCTCCCCCCACTCCAGCCAGGGACAGGGACTGTCGTGCCCATCTCAGGGGCATATTGGTCGCCCTGCCCCACGGCAATGTGGTGTAATGCATGCAGGTGTCGGGTCCTGATCCACACTCCATCCTTATCTGAGAGTGAGATATCACACCTCTGGGTGAGGTGCAATACGTCTGTAGCAACCGAGCCCTCGGTGCTACAGTTCCATTTATCTTCAGCCTAGGTGACGTATTGTGATACAGGGCCGTGATTTTGGCTATAAAAGGGTCCCCTAGACCCCTACCCCAAGCTTTTTAAGAGAATCATATATGGCGTGCCAGGAGACTCTATGGAATGCTTTCTCAGCATCCAACGAGAGTATCTACTTACAAATTTTTAACTGCATCTAGCCCAGGAAATACTTTGGGCCTAGTAGCAGTGTCTGCTAGTCAGCGGATTATCCCGGCTGTTAAGCAAGCTACACCACCTGTAGTTTGGACACTTAATTTTTTCAAAGAAATGCTTCGGGACCACGGGATACTTAGTGAAGAGCATCAGGAGGCACCCCAAGGCATAGGGGCTGGGACTGGCACTAGGATGCCTTGCGGTGGACAGCCGAGCTCGATCCTTATAAAAGCTTTTTAACTGCAGCAGCTTTAGTGGACGCTACTGGAGCTGGAATTACGCGGCTGCTGGCATGAGACTTGCCCTCCAATAGATCCTTGTAAATGGATTTAAAGTGTATTCATTCAAATTAGAGGGACAATTTAAATTAAAAAGCTTAGAGCTGCCTCCACCACAGGGGGGCTCTCTCGACCCACCAGCGGACAGGCACCAGTATTGGGAGAGGGGGGCTGGCCGTCAGGGTTCACCGCGGCTCTGGCACAAACCCGGCGACACGGAGGTGGCACGGGCAGGAGCGGACTGGCCGTCTCGGCTTCTCACTTTTTGGATTTTAGAAGGGCATGACATGCCTATATCTGTGTCTCCCCCTCCTTTTACTCCTCCACCTCTTTTCTTTTCGCATGACTATATGTACTTGTCACTTTTCCATGTGTTAGTTGTGTCTTCTGAGCAGTTTGTCAGCTTTTGGACACCTTTGAAGGTGTTTTCTATGTGTTTCTATGTGTTTTTGTTTGCCTGCCATTTGGTTTTAACGGTGTTCGAAGGTGTTCGACGAACAGTTCGACGAACAGTTCGGCGAACACACGGGTGTTCGACGAACCGAACCGAACTCGAACACTACGGGGGTGGCTCAACACTACTAGTGACTTGTAGAGAGGTAAAATTATGTTCTCCTCATGAGCATCTATGCCTCTTTTAATGCATCCCATTATTTTATTTGCCTTTGCAGCAGCTGCCTGACCCTGGCCACTAAACGTGAGCTTGTCGTCCACCAATACACCCAGGTCTTTTTCAGTTACAGTTTTGCCCAGTGTTTTACAATTAAGCATATAATTATACACTTTATTTCCTCTGCCCAAGTGCATTACGTTACATTTATCCCCATTAAAGCTCATAGATCCTCCTGTAATATAAAATTGTCCTCCTCTGTATTGATTACCCTGCAGAGTTTAGTGTCATCTGCAAATATTGAAATATTACTCTGTATGCCCCCTACAAGGTCATTAATAAATATGTTAAAAAGAAGGGGGCCCAATACTGACTCCTGTGGTACCCAACTGTTAACTGAGACCCAGTCTGAGTGTTTTCCATTAATAACCACCCTTTGTTTCCTATCACTGAGCCAATTCTTAACCCACATACATATATTTTCCCCTCTCCCCATTGTTCTCATTTTATGTATCAACCTTTTGTGTGGAACTGTATCAAAAGCTTTTGAAAAGTCCATATACACAACATCCACTGCATTTCCTTGGTCCAGTCCGGAACTTACCTCCTCATAATAGCTGATCAGATTAATTTGACAGGAACGGTCCCTCGTAAACCCATGTTGATATTGGGTCATGAGGTTATTCTTCTTCAGATACTGTAGTATAGCATCTCTTAGGAAACCCTCCAGGATTTTACCCACAGTAGAGGTTAAGCTTACTGGCCTATAATTTCCAAGATCAGTTTTTGTCCCCTTTTTGAATATTGGCACCACATTTGCTATACGCCAGTCCTGTGATACAGACCCTGTTATTATGGAATCTTTAAAGATTAAAAATAATGGTCTATCTATGACGTTACTTAATTCCTGCAGTACTCGCGGGTGTATCTCATCCGGGCCCGGGGATTTGTCAACTTTAGTGATTTTTAGACGCCGCCGTACTTCCTGCTGGGTTAAGCAAGTGACATTTAATGGAGAATTTTTGTTATCACTAATCATGTTTTCTGTCATGCGATTTTCTTGTGTAAATACGGTTGAAAAAAAATCATTTAGCATATTGGCTTTTTCCTCACCCTCATCCACCATTTCACCCAGACTATTTTTAAGGGGGCCAACACTATCATTTTTTAGTTTTTTACTATTTATGTAGTTAAAGAATATTTTGGGATTATTTTTACTTTCTCTGGCAATGATTCTCTCTGCTTCAATCTTTGCTGCCTTGATTTGGTTTTCACAGAATTTATTTAGTTTTCTATATTTATTTAATGCTTCATCACTACCTACTTGCTTTAGTTCTCTAAATGCTTTCTTTTTGTCACTTATTGCGCCCTTTACAGGTCTATTTAGCCATAGTGGTTTCCTCCTATTTCTAGCATGTTTATTCCAATAGGGTATATATTGTGCACAGGTCCTATTCAGGATGCTAATAAATGTCTCCCATTTGCTTTGTGTAGCTTTATGTCTCAGGATATCGTCCCATGTTTATTGCACTAAGATCATCTCTCAACCGTTGGAGATTTGCCTTCCTGAAGTTTAGTGTCCTTGTAACCCCTCTACTACACATCTTATTAAAGGTTACATGAAATTGTATTATTTTGTGATCGCTATTACCCAAGTGACCCCCAAGTCGTATATTTGATATACGGTCTGGCCTATTGGTTAATATTAGGTGTAGCAGTGCCCCCCTTCTTATTGGGTCCTGATCCAGTTGTGAAAGGTACTTGTCTCTCATAGTTGTCAAAAACCTATTACCTTTGCTTGAACTACAGGTTTCTGTCCCCCAATGTATTTCAGGGTAGTTGAAGTCCCCCATAATAATGACTTCTCCTTGAGTCGCTGCTTCATTTATTTGCTTTACGAGGATATTCTCCGCTGCTTCCATTATTTTTGGAGACTTATAACAAACCCCTATCAGTAATTTATTATTTTTTCCTCCACCCCTTATCTCCACCTACAGGGACTCTACATTTCCATTAGATTCACATATATCCTCCCGCAAGATGGGTTTTAAGGATGATTTTACATATAAACATGACTCGCCCAGGGGGGATATGGGGGAAACTCGGTACCCAGGCCTTGACCTTCTGTGGGATGTCACTGCAGTCGGCTCCCGGGCCCGTACCCTGGGGTCACTCTTTAAAAGGGGCTTGTTACTTGAAGGGATGAATAACAGTTTTGTCTCGTGATGCCACCTGTGGTTCCTGGTAATGGGTACCAGCGCTGCTGAAGACCTCCGGGGGTGATGGGAGGGCAGCTGGGATGCTTCGGCTCCCCACAGGCGGAGCGGGCCCCCGGGGCAGGGTTGATGGAAGGGATGCAGGTGAGAGGTGGCCCGATCAGGTCAGGGGGAATGATGGACACGCACACAGCGGATTCGCTTCAGTACCTTTACTGGTGTAACGGCAGGTATGGTCTAGGGTGCTCAGTAGGAAGGGTGCACTTCTGGACTCTCCCCAGTGAGTGGGTAGTAGGCCTCCTGATCCGTTTATTCCTCTCTCTAAAGCTCCTGGCCAGCCTGGAACTAGGCCTAGCTTCTGTGCTGTTTCACTCTCTCACCTGTCGGCTTGGTAGTAGAACTTTTCTCTGGCAACCACTATCCCTGGACACTGGGGCCTTCGTGGTTCCAAGTTCTGTAAATGATTATAGCTTCAGGTTGACCAGGGGTCTGTAATCCTCCTGGTATGCCGGTTATCCCTACTGGGTGTAGAGGACCCTGTAGGTTGGACCCTGTGTCCGGCTAGTGTTCTGGGGTGAGCTTAAGGTGCTCTTCTGCCCCCTTAACTCCTCTCTCCTCTCCTTGCCTCCGGCCACGTTCTAGGCCCTCAGGCTTCAGCACGTGCTTTGGGCCCTGGCTTGCCCTCAGCACAGCAGCACAGCAGGTGCTGCCTCTTCACTGATCTCTAGTGCCAGCATACTCTGCCTGCCTAACTCCACCCTCCAGTATATATATCCCTAACAGGGCTCCCTCTGGTGGTATGAGGTGGAAGAGTGGAGGTGTCTGTGTGTAATGAGGGCCTCTTGTGGAGAAGTCCATCCATGCACCCTTTTGGGTCCTGTGGTACCTGTATATAGCAGGGCGCCACAAACACACCCCCCCCCCTCGCTTGCTTGTACGGTCATTTCTGAACAGACTATAGCCCTGTAAATTAACTGCCCAGTCATGGCTCTCATCCAGCCACGTCTCAGATATCCCCACCATGTCATAATTATTTTCCAACAAAATAAATTCTAATTCCTCAATTTTGTTGGTGAGGCTTCTGGCATTAGTGTACAAGCATTTTATGTATCTCTCTGTACCTCTATTCCTTTTTACTTTATTGACTGTTCTAACCCCACCCCCAATTTCTTTATTTGTGCCCAGGTCACTATCTGCACTATCTTCCCCACCTATAAAATGAATACCCTCCCCCCCAATCCCTAGTTTAAACACTCCTCCAACCTTCTAGCCATTTTCTCTCCCAGCACAGCTGCACCCTCCCCATTGAGGTGCAGCCGGTCCCTAGCGTAGAGTCTGTAGCCAACTGAGAAGTCAACCCAGTTCTCCAGGAACTCAAATCCCTCCTTCCTACACCAGTTCTTGAGCCACTTATTTTTCTCCCTAATGTTCCATTGCCTCTCTGCCGTGGCACGTGGTACAGGTAGTATTTCAGAGAATACCACCTTGGAGGTCCTTGCTTTAAGCTTGCAGCCTAATTCCCTGAAATCATCTTTAAGGACCTTCCACCTACCTCTAACTTTGTCATTTGTGCCAATGTGCACCATGACCGCTGGGTCCTCACCAGCCCCTTCCAGTAATCTGTCAACCCGATCAGCGATGTGCAGGACTCGAGCGCCAGATAGGCAGCACACTGTTCGATGATCCCTGTCTTTGTGACAGATTGCCCTATCTGTTCCCCTAATAATTGAGTCCCCCACTACCAGCACCTGCCTGGCCTGCCCTGCTCTCCTATTTCCCCCCTTTCTGGAGCTGACACTCTTCCGGCTTTCAGGGGACATGCCTTGCTGCAGCAGTGCTACCCCTGTACCATCACCCCCCTCATCTGCCAACTTTGCAAACTTATTGGGGTGTGCCAGATCAGGACTAGCCTCCCTGGCACTCTTCCCTCTACACCCCCTTCTAACTGTCACCCAGTTAGCTGCCTCACTGTCCTGCAGCTCCCTACTACCACCCTCCCCCACAACTACCCCAGTGAGCAGCTGCTCAGTGAGCAGCAGACTCCTTTCCAATTTGTCAATGGATCTTAGTGTTGCCAGGTGCTCATTTAGATCCAGTACCTGGTTTCCAAACGCGCAATGTGCACACATCTCACACAGCAGAATGCAACCCTGACCGACTGTTCAAGGATTGCATACATGTGGCAAGACATACACTGGATAGCATTGTCAATAATGGAGCTCATTTCCTTATGGGGATTGCACTAGACAGAACTGTTAAGTAAAAAGAAATGTAAAGAATTAATAAAATACAGATAGCAATTCAGTCCAAATTCCTCCCTTCCAAACTCCCTGAATCCAAAGTCACTGAAAAACAAGTCACACACTTACTTCCGTTTGCACTTACGCTCCGGTCACACTCAGCTCGTTCACACTCGCTAAGGAAGAAGATTTAAAAAGGTTCCTTTTTTTTTTTCCCTTTTGCAGCTATGCACCCTACAGCTTAATGCACTTCCAAAGGACTGGATGCCCCAACCAGCTGCCCCTTATAAACCCTTAACCCCTTTAAAGCCCATGACGTATTAATACACATGAGTGCCCTGGGCTTTAAGAGCCTGACCCATATTAGTACGTCATGGCGATCGCGCGCACACACAGGCTGTGCAGGCGCGATCGCCGCCGAGTGTCAGCTGATTGTCACAGCTGACACCCGGTACTATGTGCAGGGAGCAGTCCCGCACTGCGCCCGGCACATTAACCCCCGCAATGCTGCGATCGAAGTCGATTGCAGCATTGCGGTGGCTAAGGGGAGGTGATCGATATACTCACCTCCTCTTCCGGCCTCCAGCGCTGTCTGCCGCGGCTTCCCGTATGTTGCCATGACGACTTAATGTCGTAATGACAACATCCGGGTCACCAGACAGCAGGAAGATTTTTTGGTCATGCGCAGTACATGACCAAACTATCTTCTCACTGTGCAGCGCTGACAGCCTGCATAGCACAGGGATGGTTCTCCATCCCTACGCTATACAGGTGATCAGAATAAAAAAAGTGAAAGTACCATAGTGGGACAAAGTAAAAAAATAAAAAAGGCTGTCAGAAAGTGAAAAAAAAAATGTAAAAAAAATTGTAAAAATATTAAAAAAAAAAGAAAAAAAATAATTAACCAAAAATAAAAATATAATGTACCCATCAATAAATATTATTAGGAAAAAAAAACCAACAAACAATAAAAGTACACATATTTGGTATCGCCGCGTCCGGAACGACCTGACCTATAAAATTGTCCCACTAGTTAACCCCTTCAGTGAACACGGTAAAAAAACAAACAAAAACAAAGCAAACAACAATGCATTATCATCATACCACCAAACAAAAAATGGAATAACACGCAATCAAAAGACAAATATAAATAAAAATGGTACTGCTGAAAACGTCATCTTGTCCCGCAAAAAAACAAGCTGCCATACAGCTCCATCATCCGAAAAATCAAAACGTTATAGCTGTCAGAATAAAGCGATGCAAAAAAATATTTTTTCCTATAAAATAGCTTTTATTGTGTAAAAGCGCCAAATCATAGAAAAACAATATAAATGTGGTACCGCTGTAAACGTTCTTACCCAAAGAATAAAGCTGCCTTATCAATTGTACCACACGCAGAGCAGAATAAAAAATTTAAAAAAAAAAACAATTCCTGAATTGTTGGTTTTTATTTATTCTGCCTCCCAAAAGCTGGAAAAGAAAGCGATCAAAAAATGTCACATGCCTGAAAATGGCACCAATAAAAACGTCAACTCATCCCGCAAAAAACAAGCCATCACATGACTCTGTCGGCCAAAATATGGAAAAATTATAGCTCTCAAAATATGGCGATGCAAAAACTAGATTTTACAAAATATGTGTCTTTTAGTGTGTGACAGCTGTCAATCATAAAAACCCGATATGATTCTGGTATCTCTGTAGTCGCACCGACCTGAAGAATAAGGTTGTCTAATCACTTATACCTCACTAGGAACGGCGTAAAAAATAAACGCTAGGGCTGGGGTTGGGGTTAGGGTTGTGCTAATGTTGGGGTTGGGGTTATGGTTGGGCTAGGGTAGGGTTAGGGTTGGGGTTAGGGTTGTTTTTTTTTTCAAAAGTAAAAAAAAATAAAAGATGACGATATGGCAACTAGTGTTGAACGCAAGTGCTCGCTACTTGAGTTTGCATCCGGTGCTCGGGTATGCATTGAGTATCGCGGGTGCTCGAGTCTCCGCCCCATATGCTTCGCGGCCAAAAAAACCTCGCGGGGATTGCCTGCCATGCACGAACAATCCCCGCATGTTTTTTTTGGGGTGTCTAATAACCGTGAAACATGCGGGCGGGGACTTGAGCATTTCACTTGAGCACCCGTGATACATGGTGCGTACCTGAGTACCCGATGCAAACTCAAGTAGTGAGCACTTGCGCTCAAGACTAATGACAACTAATTCAATATGATGACCTAATGTTATCAAATTCTGTGTCGTACCTCTGGGTTCAAAATGTTAACTATACCCCATGATAAAATCCTTGAGGGGTGTAGTTTCCAAAATGGGGTCACTTGTGGGGGGTTTCCACTATTTAGGCACATCAGGGGCTCTCCAAATGTGACATGGCGTCCGCTCTCGATTCCAGCCGATTTTGCGTACAAAAAGTCACACAGTGCTCCTTCCCTTTTGAACTCTGCCGTGCACCCAAACACTGTATTTTCCCCACATATCCCCATATGTGGGGAAAATATAGTGTTTGGGTGCACGGCAGAGTTCAGCAGGCATACTGGCGTACTCAGGAGAAATTGCACAAAAGTTTTTAGGGTCCATTTTCTCCTCTTACCCTTGTGAAAATAAAAAAATTGGGGCTAAAACATCATTTTTGTGGAAAAAGTTAGATTTTTTTATTTTCACGGCTCCATGTTATAAACGTATGTAAAGGACTTGGGGGTTCAAGGTTCTCACCACACATCTAGATAAGTTCCCTGAGGGGTCTAGTTTCCAAAATGGTGTCACTTGTGGGGGGTTTCCACTGTTTAGGCACATCAGGGGCACATCCGCTAATTATTCAAGCAAATTTTACAATCAAAAAGTCAAATGGCGCTCCTTCCCTTCCGAACCCTGCTGCACGCCCAAACAGTGGTTTTCCCCCACATATGGGGTATCTGCTAACTCAGTAGAAATTGCACAACAAACTGCATGGTGCAATTTCTCCTGTTACCCTTATGAAAATGCAAAAGTGGGGGCTGACATACATTTTTGTGGGAAAAATGTGAAAATTTTATTTTTACGGCTCAATGTTATAAACTTCTGTGAAGCACCTGGGGGTTCAAGGTGCTAACCACACATCTAGATAAGTTCCCTGAGGGGTCTAGTTTCCAAAATGGTGTCACTTGTGGGGGGTTTCCACTGTTTAGGCACATCAGGGGCTCCCCAAATGCAACATGGCATCCGTTAATTATTCAAGCAAATTTTACATTCAAAAAGTCAAATGGCGCTCCTTCCCTTCCGAACCCTGCCGCACGTCCAAACAGTGGTTTTCCCCCACATATGGGGTATATGCTAACTCAGGAGAAATTGCACAACAAACTACATGGTGAAATTTCTCCTGTTATCCTTATGAAAATGCAAAAGTGGGGGCTGAAAAACATTTTTGTGGGAAAAATGTGAAAATTTTATTTTTACGGCTCAATGTTATAAACTTCTGTGAAGCACCTGGGGGTTCAAGGTGCTCACCACACATCTAGATAAGTTCCCTGAGGGGTTTAGTTTCCAAAATGGTGTCACTTGTGGGGGGTTTCCACTGTTTAGGCACATCAGGGGCTCCCCAAATGCAACATGGCGTCCGCTAATTATTCAAGCAAATTTTACATTCAAAAAGTCAAATGGCGCTCCTTCCCTTCCGAACCCTGCTGTGTGCCCAAACAGTGGTTTTTCCCCACATATGGGGTATCTGCATGCCCAGGGGAAATTGAACAACAAATTTTGAGGTCCATTTTTTCCTGTTACCCCTGTGAAAATAAAAAAAATTGGGTCTAAAGTAACATTTTTGTGAAAAAAGTTAAATGTTAATTTTTTTCTTCCACATTCCAAAAATTCCTGTGAAGCACCTGAAGGGTTAATAAAGTTCTTGAATGTGGTTTTGAGCACCTTGAGGGGTGCAGTTTTTAGAATGGTGTCACTTTTGGGTATTTTCTGTCATAAAGACCCCTCAAAGTGACTTTAAATATGATGTGGTCCCTAAAAAATGGTTTTGTAAATTTTGTTGGAAAAATGAGAAATCGCTGGTCAACTTTTAACCCTTATAGCTCCCCAATAAAAAAAAATGTTGGTTCCAAAATTGTGCTGATGTAAAGTAGACATGTGGGAAATGTTATTTATTAACAATTTTGGGCAACATATCTCTCTGATTTAAGGGCATAAAAATTCAAATTTTGAAAATTGCAAAATTTTCAACATTTTTGTCAAATTTCCATTTTTTCACAAATAAACGCAAGTGATATCGAAGAAATTTTACCACTATCATGAAGTACAATATGTCACGAAAAAACAATCTCAGAATCAGGGGGATCCGTTGAAGCGTTCCAGAGTAATTACCTCATAAAGTAACAGTGGTCAGAATTGTAAAAATTGGCTTGGTCATTAATGTGCAAACCACCTTGGGTTGTAAAGGGGTTAATTATGACCCCTCCCTCTTAATTAACCCCTTGTGAGTATAGCTACACCTCAGGATTTTAGTGCAATGTAGTTAACCCTTAAATACACAGGTAGTAAACTAAGAAACTATAAAACTGTAGTGAGAAAATCGGTTTTAAAAAGCCCAATAAAACTAAACAGGTAGAAAAGCACTCAACCGGTCACAATTCAGCAACTCACCGCAATTCACACAGGTATTTTCTGCAGGATTCCCAAATATCTCTTCACTGAAAAACAAGTCACACACTTACTTCCGTTTGCACTTACGCTCCGGTCACACTCAGCTCGTTCATACTCGCAAAGGAAGAAGGTTTAAAGAGGTTCGTGCATCTGCCCAACCCAGATGTTGACGGTCAAGCCCCGAAGACCCAAGCGACACCAGTCAAGGTTCCCAGCCCAGACGTTAACGGTCAAGCTCCAAATACCCGAGCGACGCCAATCAAAGCTCCTCACCCGAGTGCACCAGTAAGCAGGACGGGAGCAGGCTACGATGGCACCGTTCTTGGACATGTGTGTCAGCGGCAGGGCGACGCAGAAGTTCTGGAGGCACCAGAAAGGGAATCTGTGTTCTGGTCAGCAAACAGAGAGGAAATGTGAAACAAGCTGTATGGTACCGGGCACAAATAAAGGGAAGGCCAATAGCCAGATGGGGATCAGCAGACTCCAGAGCAGTGCCAAGAACGTCAATGGATGTTAGCAGGGGGAATGGGCAGCGGTTTGTAACAGGATCAGAGTACTGTCAAGGCTTTCAAGGTCTGCCCCTCGCCCGGTATAGTCAATGACAATTTAGTCCCCCTTCCCTCAGGGAAATCATCTTGGGCTTCCAGTCCCTGAATTCCAGTATATCCTTATAGTTTATTCTTTTGTGTGAATTTCTGTTTATTCTACTGCTAAACATTGTGAATATTGTTACCGTATTATCCATGTTTCATAATCATCACAATTAATACTAGTTAATACTAGTTAAATGTTACACGCACGCCGCTAGGTTCAGATAGGGGCGAGACAGGTTACATTAATTCTTTGGAATCCTGGGGGAACTGTTTCTCAGGGCGACCATAGACCATGTGCTGCAGCTTCTCTCAGGCACACAGGGGTATTGACCCTCAGGCACAGATGTAGGGGATGGCTCTTTTATTGGACATTGTATACACTGTGACTTTAAGGCATCATTGCCCCCTCTGAGTCTTGTGTTTGGACTAGTCGCCTCCTCCTGCTGTGGTTGGTATGTGCTGAGAGAGAAAAACCAGGAAATAGATACCTCATGTGTGTCTGAGGTAACAGGGAAAGAGTCCTTCAGGAATCTTGAAGTGAAATTTCTCCTTTTCCTAAACATTTTCTCTGGAGATTGAAGACTTGAGATAACACACAATACAGCGTGTCAGCCATTTCTGTGAGAGTGAAACAAGGCTTGCCTGCTGTCTGCAATAAAGAGATCTCGTATACAAGGAAAGGACTCAACTGAATTCATCCGGCTCTTTCACACCAGGATCAAGCGGCATCTGCCATCTGCGCCTGATCTGCGCAACCATGAGTGACTCATCAGCGTGAACTGTTAGGGTTTAGCGTAGTTTGCTGTAGCAGCGTGGCACGAATAGCGGAAAGCCAGATAGGGGATTAGCTCAGAGTAGTTTGTGAAACTTGTTGTGCACTGTCTGTTCTGAGCTTTCTTTGCCATAGCTGGAGCATAGCTTGTGACTCGCTCCAGTTATATCTTTTTATGTTCATATTGATAATATAATTATTATAAATATTGTTATTTTCATCTCCCGGCATATAATTCCTTTGTATATAATAAAGCCAGAGTTTTGTTTCAGTCTTCTCGTCTGCTGTCCCGTACTTGAATCTGCCTTGCGGTGTTCTTTGGATGCCGCTACAAGTGGCGCTGCGAGCAGGGTACGGTCACAGAGAGGGAGATGGCTGACAGCAATGTGGCTAATGTGAGTACTGCAGGTAATGGTGGAACCCCTGCAATGGCCCTCCCTATGAGCACGTTGTTTAGTGTTCTGCCAAAATTTGATGGCCAGAATATACCTTTGACAGAATAGGTCACCAGATCGCAGAGCACTGCCAAGATTTATAATGTCAGCCCAGAACTACAAGTTGAAATTTCTCTGACCGCCCTGGAGGGTGAGGCACGCAGAAATGTTTTCTTGCAACCGGAAACCACACGTAGCACCTTAGAAGAGATTGTGAAGTTTCTGGAAGAGATATACGGTGAAACAGCTAGTGCGGGGCACCTCGGGGCAAAATTCTTTGATTGCAGCGAGAAGAGGAGGGAGTCTCCCAATACACCACAGTGTTGCAGGAAGTACTTGCAGAGGTACAAAAGAAGGAGGCAGATGGAGTAGGCGACATGGGATCTGTAGACCGGGAACAATTTATTCTGGGACTCTACAGTACTTCCCTGAGACAGATTCTGCGTGAATGAGTGAGAGTGGATCCGGCCTTAACAAATATTAGCAGAAGCAGTGGCCCAAAGAAAGGAAGACAGCTGTGCCTCCGGAGTGGTGCGTACTCAGGCTGTCACAACTGTCGGGGGCAGAGGTAATGAAGAGACCCAGTTCAGGGTAGTGCAGGACCTGCAGAGTTCCCTGAATATTATGCAAGAAAAACCCGGCCCTAACAGATCCTTATCAGACGTTCCCTCAGGCACCTTAACCTAGACCTCACTACACTGGTCCGTTGAACCCTTACGGTCCCCCACCTACAATGTCTGTGGGTTAGCCGTGTTATCAAGGTCCTCAATATCTTCCACCAGCAGTCCCCCCGGCCTGAGCCACTCTACTCGAGGCCCCAGCATCCTTCACAGCAGCCAGCCGGTTGGATGTCAAGGGCCCCGCCCAGACGCAGATGAAGAGAGGGACACCAGGTTGCACAGTGGTGGCAATGTGGAAGTGATAGACATTTCACTAGAGAGTGTCGGAGTGATTTGCAGGGATGTCCTTCACCGCCGTTAAACTTCCAGCTCCAGCAGTAGTGGGGCATACTGCGGGGGGGGGGGGTAGAAGGACAAACCACCCAGCACAATTCTGAACATCTGTTTGCAGGCTGTCCCATCCTGCAAGCTGAGTTCGAAGGAATCCCAGTGGACTGTTTGGTGGATACCGGATCACAGGTGACGACCATGCCTGAGTCAAATTCACTCGATACTTCCAAGCGATGGCCAAGCCAGAGTGGGAGATGTTAATTCGTGTCACGGCGGCTAATCAGCAACCGATCCCAGTCACGGGGGTCGTGTGGATGAACGTACGGTTATGTGGACAAGGTGTGGGAAGGAAAGGTATCCTGTTGGTCCCTGAACCATTCAAAGAAGATGTACCGGTGATAATGGGTTTGATATTCTGCGGGAGTTAGACCAGATCATGTTCAATAAATGGGGGCCTGGTTACTGAAAACAGGCCACTCCACATAAGCCCACTCAGAAAGTGTTTCAATGGCTGATCCGCGTTTGTGGGACTCAGAGGAGCGTCTCAATACACCAGTCTGTGGGAATTATCTGAGTGCCGGGAAGGGCGTCCCTCAACCTCCCTCCTGGTCAGGAGACCATTCTGCCACTGCCTGTGGGACCTTTCTGCAACCTTGAAGGTATGGAGGTGGCTATTGAACCAGTAGGCCTAGGTGAAATAGACCAGAGTGTCCTGATGGCCCAGATCCTGGCAGTGGTCCGAGAAGGGAGAGTATCCATCCGAGTCGTGAATATGGGGCAGAGAGAAGTCCATTTATCACCGAGAGTGGAGCTGGCCCAGGTGTACCTACATTGAAGTGAAGTGTCCTAGAGAAATGACCCTGGCCCCAGTAGATGATGCAGTCTGGACTCTGGCCATCACAGCCGAAGAGAAGGGGGCACCGACTCCAGGATGGAATGGGCGAGCCCTCCTGACTTAAATGGGGGGTGGATGTGTGACGCGCCCCCTGGGCCGTGGGGTACTCGGTAGCCAGGCCGGTTGAGGCTGGGGGATGTAACGGTGGCAGTGACCCGGTCCGTGACTTAGGGCAGTCAATTAAAGGGGAAAGTAAAAAGGGAATAAAGTTTTTAGAGCTAATGTTCATGACGCCACCTGTGTATGCAGCTATATGTGGCCGCCCCTGCGGTGCAGATCCTCTGGAGCTGATGGTGGCGCAGCAGAGTTGGTTCAGCTCTCCACAGACAGAGCTTAGCTCCAGGGCAGGAGATGGTGATTTTATGAGGTAGATGTTGTTGGTGCGGTGTAATGCAGGTGATGGCGCAGATAATGACCAGTCCACAGCTTAATGGCGGTTTCCTCTGACTCCGGTGTCCGGTTCTTCTGTGCTTCTCTCCTCTGGGGTGAGCTTGTACACAGCTCCCTTCCCCAGGTCCTTACTCGTCGCTGCCTGACTCCAACTCCTTTCAACTCACTCTAACTAACCCCACCTCCAGATTCCAGTTTGAAGGGGAGGAGCTCCCCTTTCTGGTCTGGAGCCAGGATAGTGTTGTATACTCGTATACCTGATTAGGGGACCCCTCCTTGCTTCCAGGCATGGCATCACCCCCTGTGAGGGAGGCAAGGCCACTGTGGCAACCGGACACCTGGGGTGCCACATTCCCCCCTAGTTAAATTCAGTACTCCCGGACTGAAGACACCTTTTGAATTAACAATTAACAACAATAACAATTCACATTACCAAAAATGTACAAAGTCTCAAAAAAGGCAAAAATTGCAGAAAAACAAAAACCAAACTAGAATTGGGAGCAGTCATTGCGGCGCTTAGTCTTTACGCCACTACCCAGGAATTGTCTTTTTCCAGGTACTTGAAAGTTGGTTGGTGGGAACTGCCTCAACCCACTTCGTGTATCGTCCCGGGGCATGGCTTCAGGGCACTCTGTCGGTGGGCCTGGTTTTCGGCCACGCCTGCGGTTTATTTTCAAGGCCAACATTCAACTTTAGGCTGCGTGCCCACGTAGCGTTTTTCAAGCGTATATGCTGCGGAATTTCCGCAGCGTAAATGCTTGTAAAACGCTAGGTAATCCACTCCCCATGGTCCCCAAGGGGATTCCGCAAGTTCTATGCACATGCTGCGGATTTTTCCGCAGCATTTATGCTGTGCTCAAAAATCCACAGCATGTCCATTAATTTTGCGTTTCCGCAAGCGGAATTGCCTTGTGCAATGCATTAAAAAACGAAAGGCAATTCCGCATGTGGAAAACGCGCGATAAACGCACGAAAAACGCGCAATAAACGCGTGCGGAATTCCGCATGCGTTTTTCCGGGAGAGGACTTGCAGAAAAGAAGCAGAAATTTTCTGCTTCATTTCTGCAACGTGGGCACATAGCCTTATTCAACATTGTCCTGACCACACCTAGTCCTGTGGTCCATTTGTCCATAAATGTAATAACTATATATACTCAGGATTACTTAACGGTTGCAACTATATAACATATACTATTATTTTACTACTTTTTAAGTTCCTATAACGGGCAGGGAGCTTACCTATGGTACTACGGGTTGATCTATGCAGTACATTTGTTGCCAATGACCTACCCGGGTCACTAGTGTCTACCGCTGGTGTGGTGGGCTCAGTGTGGACTACACTACAGTTAGTCTGAGGTAATACCGGTAGGCTTGGCAGTCTTCTATGACTTCTTTGACTCACTATGGGTATGACAGATTCACCACTAGCAGAGGGTAGATTCTCCTGATCCGCTGCTGGGGCCGACTGGTCTCTCTGCTGTTCTAGAGTCTCTGCGGCTTCCGGTGAGGCTACTTGGGGAAAGGTCAGGACAGGTACCACGATTGCTTGATTCACCTGCGTCCAAGACCGGGGAAATTCTCCAAGGATGGTTTGAACCATCTCTTCCACCTTTTCTGTGTGCTGGGGGCTGTTTTGGTCTTCCTCTTTGTGTCTTAACTGATCAGGGCATATCTTCAGGTGGTCTCTTGAGACTGCCGCTGAAGTCTCTCCTCCATCTTTACTGATGAGGCATACCTTGGTGTTGTCGAAATTTGAAGGTAAGATGGTGAGTACCTGTTCTCCAGCTGACAAGGGAACTGCAGATGCGTGCTGATTATAAATTCTCTCCTGCTTTTGTCTCGCCTGGGACAAACTTCTCTCTACACATTCTTGCACCTTGCGGTATTGTTGCTGCCACTCCGTATCCCAGTCCGCATGTGGTGATGTTGTCTCAGGTGTTAAAACTCCCATGTCTAAGTCAATGGGTAACTTGCCAGGTCTTGCTCTCATCAGGTAGGCGGGTGTACAGTTGGTGGAGTTCACCGGGATGTGGTTATATAGGTCCACCAAATCTGGTAATTTCTCTGGCCACAGGCTACGTTCTTCAAGGGGCAACGTCTTCAACAGGTCTATTATCACCTGGTTCATTTTCTCACACAACCCGTTGGTCTGGGGATGATACGGCGTCGTCCTTATTTTCTTGCAGCCGTACAAGTTATAGAATTCTTGAAACACTTCTGCTTCAAAGGCTGGGCCTTGGTCGGTAAGCACTCTTTCGGAGTAACCGTGTGTGCGACAAAAGTGTTGTTGAAAGTGTTGTTGTAGATTGCTTTCCTCATGCCAGCCCAGTAGAATCGCTCACGTAGCAGGACTTCCAACTTCTTCCACCCGAAGTGTCCTGCTCCATCGTGGTACGCTTCTAAGACCATTGGCGCATCCCGCCTCGGGACTACCACCTGCCTGACAAGTTTGTGTGTCTGGGAGTTGATGCTTCTTCGCCACAGCTTTCCCTCGTAGATGAACAGCCTGCCCTTCTCCTTCCACAACTGTTGGGTCTCCTGTGGAGCATCTGGACCAGGGTGCGAGTCAGCTTGTGTCAGAAACTCCTTTACTAGATGGACAGCTGAGTCACTATCCTGCGTCTCTGCCCATGGTGGGGCAATGGGTTAAACGTGGCCTCTCTGTTGGCGGAGCGCTTGTTCCTCACACAGTGGGAGCACTGGGTCACCCCGTGATGATGGAAAGCGGGTATCTCTATCTCCTCCAGCTCTTCCGGGTCTTCTCCCCCATCTGGCAAGTTGGGCATCCTGGACAGCGCATCGGCATTAGTGTTTTTATGCCCCGCCCGATACTTGATGGTAAACTCGTAGTTAGAAAGTCGAGCCATCCATTGTTGTTCTAGGGCACCAAGCTTCGCAGTCTCCAGGTGCGTCAGCGGGTTGTTGTCCGTGAAGACTGTAAATCTGGAGGAGGCGAGGTAGTGTTTGAAGCGCTCTGTTACAGTTCAGACTATGGCTAAAAACTCCAACTTGAAGGAACTATAGTTGTCAGAGTTCCTTTCCGTGGGACGGCGCTTCCTGCTGGCGTAGGCAATCACTCTCTCTCTGCCCTGCTGTACCTGGGACAGCACCGCTCCCAATCCCACGTTGCTGGCATCCGTATGGAGTATAAAGGGTTGGCCATACTCGGGGTAGGCCAGGACTTCGTCTCCCGTAAGAGCCACTTTCAGTTGAGTGAAGGATTCTTCTTCTGTTTTACTCCACCTGAACTGAGGATTCGGGTTCTTGGCCTTCTTGGACTGGCCCACTAGGAGGTCCTGCATGGGTGGCGCTATCTTGGTGAAACCCTTGATGAATCTACTCTAGTAGCGTACCAGCCCGAGGAACTGCCGCACTTCTTTGATAGTGGAGGGTCTTGGCCAGTCCTTGATCACGGTGACTTTTTCAGGGTCTGGTGCTACACCTTCGGCGCTTACCACATGACCTAGGTACTGCACCTTGGGCTTCAACAGGTGGCACTTGGACGGCTTTACCTTCAGGCCATAACCAGATAGGGCTTTGAACACCTCGGCCAGGTGCTCCAGGTGTTCTTCATATGTCTTTGAGTAGACGATTACGTCGTCTAGGTACAGCAGGATAGTTTTGAAGTTTTTGTGTCCTAGGCAACACTCCATTAACAGCTGGAAGGTTCCTGGGGTGCTGCAGAGCCCGAATGGCATGCAGTTGATCTCGCAGAGGCCCATTGGTGTCGTAAATGCGGTTCTCTCTCTGTTCGCCTCTGCCACGGGAACCTGCCAATACCCACTGGTGAGATCCAAAGTGGAGAAATAGTTAGCGGATCTTAGTGCAGCTAATGATTCCTCAATTCTGGGTAATGGATAGGTGTCCTTATGTGTAATGCGGTTAATCTGCCTGTAATCAACACACATCCTCATTGTACAATCTTTCTTTCTAATGAGGACTAATGGAGCTGCCCAGGGGCTGCAACTATCTCTGATCGTCCCAGCCTCCTTCATCTCCCGTAACATTCCTTTGGCACATTGATAGTGAGCTGGGGGTACAGGCCGGTACCTCTCTTTAATGAGTGGATGATCTCCTGTGGGGATATGATGTTGGACCCCTTTTACCTGCCCAAAGTCTAGTGGGTGTTTGCTAAAGACTCGTTCATATTCTTGGACCACCTGGTATACTCCATGCTTTTGGTGCAAAGGGGTGGAGTCAGTGCCTACTTGTAGCTTCTGACACCAATCCTCCATCTGCCCCTTGGAGCCATTATCCTCCGCCTGTTTGGACGGAGGCAAGGGTTCCACTGCCTTTATTGCGTTGTTACTGACAGTGAACAGCCTAGCAAGGGTAGCATACCGTGGTAAATGGACCTCTTTCGTCCCACAATTCAGGATGCGTATCGGTACTCTCCCCTTGCGGACATCGACTACACCCCTGGCTGTCAAGATGGTGGGCCTACTAACAGAGTACACGGGTTCTACCAGGGCCTGATAATTAGTGTTGAGCCACCCCCGTAGTGTTCGAGTTCGGCTCGGTTCGTCGAACACCCGTGTGTTCGCCGAACTGTTCGTCGAACTGTTCGTCGAACACCTTCGAACACCGTTAAAACCAATGGCAGGCAAACAAAAACACATAGAAACACATAGAAAACACCTTCAAAGGTGTCCAAAAGCTGACAAACTGCTCAGAAGACATAACTAACACATGGAAAAGTGACAAGTACATATAGTCATGCGAAAATAAAAGAGGTGGAGGAGTAAAAGGAGGGGGAGACACAGATATAGGCATGTCATGCCCTTCTAAAATCCAAAAAGTGAGAAGCTGACACGGCCAGTCCGCTCCTGCCCGTGCCACCTCCGTGTCGCCGGGTTTGTGCCAGAGCCGCGGTGAACCCTGATGGCCAGCCCCCCTCTCCCAATACTGGTGCCTGTCCGCTGGTGGGTCGAGTGAGCCCCCCTGTGGTGGAGGCAGCTCTAAGCTTTTTAATTTAAATTGTCTCTCTAATTTGAATGAATACACTTTAAATCCATTTACAAGGATCTATTGGAGGGCAAGTCTCATGCCAGCAGCCGCGTAATTCCAGCTCCAGTAGCGTCCACTAAAGCTGCTGCAGTTAAAAAGCTTTTATAAGGATCGAGCTCGGCTGTCCACCGCAAGGCATCCTACTGCCAGTCCCAGCCCCTATGCCTTGGGGTGCCTCCTGATGCTCTTCACTGAGTATCCCATGGTCCCGAAGCATTTCCTTTGAAAAAATTAAGTGTCTAAACTACAGGTGGTGTAGCTTGCTTAACAGCCGGGATAATCCGCTGACTAGCAGACACTGCTACTAGGCACAAAGTATTTCCTGGGCTAGATGCAGTTAAAAATTTGTAATTAGATACTCTCGTTGGATGCTGAGAAAGCATTCCATAGAGTCTCCTGGCACGCCATATATGATTCTCTTAAAAAGCTTGGGGTAGGGGTCTAGGGGACCCTTTTATAGCCAAAATCACGGCCCTGTATCACAATACGTCACCTAGGCTGAAGATAAATGGAACTGTAGCACCCTGAGGGCTCGGTTGCTACAGAGGTATTGCACCTCACCCAGAGGTGTGATATCTCACTCTCAGGTAAGGATGGAGTGTGGATCAGGACCCGACACCTGCATGCATTACACCACATTGCCGTGGGGCAGGGCGACCAATATGCCTCTGAGATGGGCACGACAGTCCCTGTCCCTGGCTGGAGTGGGGGGAGGGAACACTGAGGAAGGGGAACCCTGTAGTGCAGGAGCAGGGAGGAAGCAGTTCCTGGGTGCATTGAGAAGGGAGTATAAAAGGTGGGCACCATCTTAGTTCAGTGCAGAGAAGTCTGAGCAGAAGTGGCAGGGAGCAGGGGCTCTGCATGAGCTCTGCTCCGGAGGCGGGCCTAGTAACAGAGGCCCAGGCCTGGAAGAGAGAGAAGGAAGGAAGAGGAGCGGAGAAGGCTCCAGGAACGAGGAATGAAGGGATCCCAGGGGTGCGGACGGGCGAGTCGCCACCGCACGCCCGAATTCACCTGCGTGGAGGGGTCAGGCCAAAGGGGGAGACCGGTCCCCGAAACTAGTGGAGGCAGGAAACGACCCTCAGCTAGAAACCGGAGGCTGTGACATTTTATGTGGCGCAGCCCCTCGCTACACCCGCTAGGAAGGCACCACATAGGGTCAGGGAAACTGGCGCCAAGTTTACCAAGAGGAGGCCCGAGGCAGCCGGACAGAAGGGTTGGTAAGAAAGGCCAGACAAAGGACACACAAAGGGGGTCCTGTGAAGCGCTCCAAAGTTATCTGGAAGTTGTCTGAGCCCCTCACCTGGTGAGCACAGTACGACGTGGGCAGCCGTTACCTGCAGACGTGGTCTGGATAATAAGAACTGTGAGTAAAGGCCCTGGACTGCATCACTGACTCCGTGTCGTTACTGCTGCTGCCCTGCACCATCACCCCCATCCTCCGCATACACTGCCCTGAGGCTATACTCCTCCTGTGGGGAGTTATGCTACGCTCTGCTGCACCCACAACACCAGCCTCAGCGGTCTGCCCTGCAGCGGCGGTTCACTCTGACCGCAATCCTTGGGTGGCGTAGTCGGACATTTAAACATCAAAACCACATAAATAGTTCCGCCACTGGTTTGACCACCCTGAGCCACGGAACCGGGTCGCCGCCACGAAGACTACAACCACCAGCATCCACCAAAAAGGGTCCGGCTCCGGGTGTCCCAAGGCCCAGGGGGTGCATCAGAACATTTTCATCACCTTTCACAATCACCAATGGGACAAGGCAGGGATGTCCTCTGTCCCCTCTCTTATACATCCTAGTGACGGAGCACCTGCTCTCATCAATTCGCCATAACCCCAATATTAGGTGGATTGAGGTGGGAGGCACCGAGTACAAGTGCTCTCTATTTGCTGATGATGTCCTAGTATATATCACTCAATCACATATATCCATCCATGCTGTTATGGCTGAAATAGATCACTTTGTTACATGGTCAAATTTTAAAATCAATGCAGCGAAGTCTGAGGCCCTTGATGTCTCCCTCCCCAAATCCATATAGGATTCCATCCAGTCCAACTTTCCCTTTGCCTGGCCCTCACAGGGTATCAAATACTTAGGAATTCCTATTCATAGAGACCACTCCCATCTATGTTATCTTAATTTTGGGCCCTTTATTGAACAACTCCATACAGACCATGGTTGGCAAGTTAGAACTGTAAGATTCACTACGTGAACCACTGGTGTTTTGTGGAAAAGCACATGTACACTGCGTTCCAAATTATTATGCAAAAAGTGTTTAGGAGTGATAAGGGAAGAATTTGTTTGTTTGTCAGTTAAACTCATTGATGGTGATGTGTGTCAGGGCTCTTTATATCACTGTAAGCAATTGCAGACACCTGTGCTAATTAGTTTGGCAGGTGTGTCCAATGAAAGGCAAGACTACTTAAGAAGGTTGTCTCACATTATTAAGCAGCCTACATTTTCTGCCAAAATGGGAAAGAAAAAGGATGTGTCGGCTGCTGAGAAGCAACAAATTGTGGAGTGTTTAGGTCAAGGCATGACTACAATCAACATTGTGCGATGATCAGGATGAAGTGTCTTGGCAATCAAGAAGTATGTAGCTGATTCACAGTACACACGTGTGCGTGCTGATAAGGGCAAATTGAGGACTCTTTCCTACAGGCAATTACGTCAGGTTGAAAGAGCAGCGGCAAAAAAGCCTTGTCATAGCAGCAGACAAGTTTTTGAAGCTGCTTGTGCCTCCAACGTCCCCCGAACAACAAGATGCAGGGTCCTTCAGAGGTTTGCAGCTGTGCATACGCCATCCTGTCGACCTCCTCTATCCACTTCACACAAGCAGAAACGGCTCCAGTGGGCCAAACATTACATGAAGACTGATTTCAAAACTGTTTTGTTCACGGATGAGTGCCGTGCAGCGCTCGATGGTCCAGATGGATGGAGTGGAGGATGGCTGGTTGATGGACACCCCACGCAAACACGGCTACAGCGCCAACAAGGAGGAGGTGGAGTAATGTTTTGGGCTGGAATCATGGGGAGAGAGATTGTCGGCCCCTTTAGGATCCCTGAAGGCGCTAAAGATGAACTCCATAATGTATGTGGATTTTCTCAAACAGCACTTCCTGCCATGGTTCAAGAAGAAGAACCGTGTATTTCACAGCAAGATCATTTTTCTGCATGATAATGCACCATCTCATGCTGCACATAAAACATCTGCATCTCTGGCTGATATGGGCATAAAAGGGGACAAACTTATGGTGTGACCCCCATGCTCCCCTGACCTGTACCCCATTCAGAACCTTTGGAGCATCATTAAAAGGAGTGTCTATGATGGCGGGAGGCAGTTCACATCTAAGCAACAGCTCTGGGAGGGTATTCTGTCCTCATGCAAACCAATTGAAGCAGAAACCATCCAAAACCTGACAAATTCAATGGACGAGAGAGTTCAGAAGCTCCTTTCGAACAAGGGGTCCTATGTGCAAATGTAACATCACCTAGAATAAAGTTTTGAGTTGAAAACTGTTTGATTTCAGTTTCTAACAACCTGCTAATGCTTATAATTTCAAAAATGACCATTTTTTTGGTCTTTATTAAAATGAAAAGGTTGATCGAAAAGTTTGGGGGATCTAAGAGTGTGGCAACCCAGTAGTCATGATTACTTCGAATTCTGACAATATGAGGGTCATGCTGCAGGTAGTGCAGCAAGAAGGCACTTATGTGTCTTGCGCATCTCGGAGCCCCAAAATTATTTTCCGGGCTAGATGCAGCTAAAAATTATTATTAATTTTAAATCTGGTGAAGCTTTAGTATAGATGGCCTAATAGGATCAGTGCTGCACACTGCTACAAAGCCCAAATTATTTTCCAGTCAAGATACAGATAAACATGATTAGTAATTTTAAATCTGGTGGAGCTTATTATAGATGGCCTAATAGAATCAGTGCTGCACACTGCTACAAAGCCCAAATTATTTTCCAGCCAAGATACAGATAAACATGATTAGTAATTTGAAAGCTTAAAACGGTTGGTAGGGTGATTTTAACCAATCATCAAGCTTTTACTCTCCCCAGGATGACACAGGGGTAGAAAAGTCGTTTCGGATCCATGATTTGTTCATCTTTATGAACGTGAGTCTGTCTACATTATCAGTGGAGAGCCGCGTGCGCTTATCTGTCAGCACACCATCAGCAGCGCTGAACACACGTTCAGACAGAACGCTGGCTGCGGGGCATGACAAGATCTCCAAGGCGTAAGTGGCTAGCTCCGGCCATTTATCCAGATTGGAAGCCCAAAAAGAGCAAGGGTCCAGTGACACAGTCGTGGCTTCAATGTTTACTTGGAGATACTCCTGTACCATCGTCTCTAGGCGTTGACTATGTGTCAGACTTCTTGTCTCCTGTGGCCTTGCAAAGGATGGGCTAAAAAAGTGGTGAAATGATTCCGCAAAATTGATGTTACCAGCAGATACTGTGGTTCTGTTACGGTTTGAGTGCTGAACACTTGACGGTCCCACGGTTGGCAAGTTGGAACTGTGAGATTCACTACGTGCACCACTGGTATTTTGTGGAAAAGCACATGTAAGATTCTGTAACAGTCTCTGCTGATACTCCTGCATGCGTGCATCCCTTTCTATGGCAGGAATAATTTCTGCAAATTTACTTTTGTACCGGGGATCTAACAGTGTGGCAACCCAGTAGTCAGGATTATTTCTAATTCTCAGAATTCGAGGGTCATGTTGCAGGTAGTGCAGCAAGAAGGCACTCATGTGTGTTGCGCATCCAGGAGCACCAAGTCCCTGTTGTGTTGGTGGCGAGGTAACAATCATGCTTCCTTCCTCTGTCCTCTCCCCCCAACCTCGCACAACAGAAATGTGATCAAGGTCTCCTTCATCTGATGAGTCTTCCATCAGTTCGTCCTCCACTTCTTCCTGGGCTCCTGCACCTTCCTCACTAGTTTGGCTGCTACCATGCGCCCTGGTAAAACCATCTCCCCCACCCTCACATGCCTGCCGCCTTGGTGCTGCCGACCGTCTGGACCTTGCAGATGTTAGCCCTTCCGCATACAACTCCTCCTCCTCTACTTCCACAACCTCCTCTTGTGCCACCACCTGACTCCGAATTCTGTTTAACATGTGCTCCAGCATGTAAATCACCGGAATAGTCATGCTGATAATGGCATCGTCAGCACTAAACATCTTCGTCGCCATTTCAAAACTGTGCAGAAGGGTGCATAGGTCCCTGATCTGAGACCACTCCTCCAGCGTGATTTGCCCCACCTCTGAATCTCCTTGGCCCAGGCTATACGTCAGAACGTATTGCACCAGGGCTTGTCGGTGCTGCCACAGTCGCTGCAACATGTGCAGAGTTGAATTCCACCGGGTAGGCACATCGCATTTTAGCCGGTGAAGTGGCAGGCCCAACGACTTCTGTAGAGATGTAAGTCGCTGAGCTGCGGGATGCGAACGGCGGAAGTGAGCACACAGTGACCGTGCCCTCTGCAGAAGGCCATCTAGTCTGGGATAGTGGGCTAAAAATTGCTGGACAACCAGGTTCAACACGTGAGCCATACAAGGCACGTGTGTGACATTGCCCCGGCGAAGGGCCGCACCCAGGTTTGCAGCATTGTCGCACACGGCCTTCCCTGGTTTCAGGTCCAGTGGAGACAACCATTCATGAAATTGGTTCTCCAGAGCTGACCACAACTCCTCAGCTGTGTGACTCACATTTCCCAGACATTTCAATGTAAAAACCGCCTGATGACGTTGAGCCCTACTGCCAGCATAGTAAGGAGGTGTGCAGGATCCCTTCTGCGCAGTTAGAAAGCTTGTGGCATGACCAGACAGGCTTTGGGTGCAGGTGGAAGACCGAGAGGAGGTTGAGGAGGCAGAAGCAGTGGAGGAAAAATGACATAAAGAGGATTGACGCACAACTCGTGGGGACGGCAAGACTTGGACAGCAGCCCCTTGTCCTGCTGTCACCATAGTTACCCAGTGCCCAGTCAGCGACATGTAACGCCCCTGTCCATGCCTACTCGTCCAAGTGTCTGTGGTGAAATGCACCCTGTCACACACAGAGTTTCTCAAAGAAGCGGTGATGTTGTGTGCGACATGCTGGTGGAGCGCAGGCACACCTTTCTTTGAGAAGTAGTGCCGACTGGGCATCTGGTACTGGGGCACTGCGACGGACATAAGGTCTCGAAAATCCTCTGTGTCCACCAGGCGGAAAGGCAGCATTTCTGTAGCCAAGAGCTTGCAGATGGTGAAATTCAACCTCTTAGCTTTCTCATGGCTAGGAGGAAATGGTCTTTTACTTGTCCACATCTGAGGGACCGAGGGCTGGCTATTGTGCTTAGACGGGGTTGATAAGGGTGTCCCCGGCAAACTGCCGGTCTGTGAGGAAGATGCAGGCGGACATGTTAGGTTGCCTTCATCCAAAGGTGGTGCTATCGATGTCGGACAGCGCTCAACACCAGCTGGTGTTACCACCTCCAAAGAAAATGATGACCTGCCAATCACGCTGGCTGTTGCGGGTAAAGAGGTGGCAGGTCTGCGCCCCAAAACAGGTGTGACTGCTGTCCCCCCAGTCACAGAGGATGAAGAGGCCGCGGATGCACAAGATATGGCAGACGGTGGTTGGCCCGGCCGGCTAGGCCGCATTGTAGCACACTGAGCTTCCCACTGCAACTTATGCTTCATGTCCATGTGCCGGTTCATGCATGAAGTACTCAAACTATGTATTTTTTGGCCTCTACTTAGCTTTTGCTGACAAATGTTACAGATAACACGAGTTGGGTCATCTTTATCGATCTGAAAAAATGCCCAGGCTATGCAAGGCTTAGCACCCATGCGACCTGAAGAGCCACCACGACTTGTGGTGAGAGGCAGAGTTGTGTTTGAGGATGCAGTTGTTGACGTGCTTCCAGTACTACGTCTCTGTCCAGGAAGGCGCAACCTGACCTCGTCGTCACTAGCATCTTCCTCCACCTCCTCTGCTGACCTCATCTCTTGGCTGACTGTGGGTTGCCAGTAAGTGGGATCTCCAACCTCATCATCATCACCCTGTGCGTTATCACACCCGTCGTCCTCAGAGCCAACCTGTTCCTGCCCTGACAAAAAACTAAAGTTGTCGCTCCAATCAGGTATTTGAGTCTTATCATCGTCTTCCTCATTGTCTCCACCAACAGGAGTTACAGTTTGGGAATGAGGGTCTACATTATGGTCAGAACCTTCTGCGTCTGGTCCTGGATCCGACTCATAAAGATTCTGGGCATCAGTGCAGATCATTTCCTCGTCTGGATTCACAGAAGCGCTGGAGTCGACCTCTGATTCCCAGGCTATAGTATGAGTAAACAGCTCTGCAGACTCAACCATCTGTTCTACCTCATACTCAGACGGGCAGCTGGAGATTTGGGAGCTGTGAGGAAGCAAGTGCGATTGGGGTGACACCTTTGAGGACTGGAGTATTTGTGATGTTGAAGTTGATGTGGAGGAGAGCCCACTTAAAGGAGCACTTGATATCCGTTGAAGCACCTGCTGTTTTTGTGCCTCATCTGGAATTTGTAGCGATAGGCGTGGCCGTAAGAAAGGGATCTTATCACATTGTCCGCTAAAAGAAGTAGACATTTTAGTTTGGCTGGAAGATGGTCTTTCTTCTGCAGATGTTACTGTTGCTTTAACACCTACCCCACGGACACAACCTTTTTTCCCCTTCCCAACACGCCTGTTCCCCTTTCCACCAGCAGCAGGCCTTTTTCCACTCATTTTGGTGGTTAACTAATTCACAACTCTGGAGTTGTTTGCACAAAAAAACAATGGATGGGAACCGAGCAGAGCTGAGTGGCCAAACTGTGGTATTAGGCCAAAACTATTGGCTGGGTTAGATGCAGAAAAAAATTATATTCAATTTGCAACCTGATGGAGGTCTGTATAGATGGATTAATAGAACAAGTCCCACACACAGCTAGAAGCCCAATATTTTTTCAGAGGTAGATGCAGAAAAAAATATATTCAGTTTGCAACCTGATGGAGGTCAGTATAGATGGACTAATACAACAAGTCCCACACACAGCTAGAAGCCCAATATTTTTTCAGAGGTAGATGCAGAAAAAAAATATATTCAGTTTGCAACCTGATGGAGGTCTGTATAGATGGATTAATAGAACAAGTCCCACACACAGCTAGAAGCCCAATATTTTTTCAGAGCTAGATGCAGAAAAAAATATATTCAGTTTGCAACCTGATGGAGGTCTGTATAGATGGATTAATAGAACAAGTCCCACACACAGCTAGACGCCCAATATTTTTTCAGAGGTAGATGCAGAAAAAAATATATTCAGTTTGCAACCTGATGGAGGTCTGTATAGATGGATTAATAGAACAAGTCCCACACACAGTAGAAGCCCAATATTTTTTCAGAGGTAGATGCAGAAAAAAATATATTCAGTTTGCAACCTGATGGAGGTCTGTATAGATGGATTAATAGAACAAGTCCCACACACAGCTAGAAGCCCAATATTTTTTCAGAGGTAGATGCAGAAAAAAATATATTCAGTTTGCAACCTGATGGAGGTCTGTATAGATGGATTAATAGAACAAGTCCCACACACAGCTAGAAGCCCAATATTTTTTCAGAGGTAGATGCAGAAAAAAATATATTCAGTTTGCAACCTGATGGAGGTCTGTATAGATGGATTAATAGAACAAGTCCCACACACAGCTAGAAGCCCAATATTTTTTCAGAGGTAGATGCAGAAAAAAATATATTCAGTTTGCAACCTGATGGAGGTCTGTATAGATGGATTAATAGAACAAGTCCCACACACAGCTAGAAGCCCAATATTTTTTCAGAGGTAGATGCAGAAAAAAATATATTCAGTTTGCAACCTTATGGAGGTCTGTATAGATGGATTAATAGAACAAGTCCCACACACATCTAGAAGCCCAATATTTTTTCAGAGGTAGATGCAGAAAAAAATATATTCAGTTTGCAACCTGATGGAGGTCTGTATAGATGGACTAATACAACAAGTCCCACACACAGCTAGAAGCCCAATATTTTTTCAGAGGTAGATGCAGAAAAAAAATATATTCAGTTTGCAACCTGATGGAGGTCTGTATAGATGGATTAATAGAACAAGTCCCACACACAGCTAGAAGCCCAATATTTTTTCAGAGCTAGATGCAGAAAAAAATATATTCAGTTTGCAACCTGATGGAGGTCTGTATATATGGATTAATAGAACAAGTCCCACACACAGCTAGAAGCCCAATATTTTTTCAGAGGTAGATGCAGAAAAAAATATATTCAGTTTGCAACCTGGTGGAGGTCTGTATAGATGGATTAATAGAACAAGTCCCACACACAGCTAGAAGCCCAATATTTTTTCAGAGCTAGATGCAGAAAAAAATATATTCAGTTTGCAACCTGATGGAGGTCTGTATAGATGGATTAATAGAACAAGTCCCACACACAGCTAGAAGCCCAATATTTTTTCAGAGGTAGATGCAGAAAAAAATATATTCAGTTTGCAACCTGATGGAGGTCAGTATAGATGGACTAATACAACAAGTCCCACACACAGCTAGAAGCCCAATATTTTTTCAGAGGTAGATGCAGAAAAAAATATATTCAGTTTGCAACCTGATGGAGGTCAGTATAGATGGACTAATACAACAAGTCCCACACACAGCTAGAAGCCCAATATTTTTTCAGAGGTAGATGCAGAAAAAAATATATTCAGTTTGCAACCTGATGGAGGTCAGTATAGATGGACTAATACAACAAGTCCCACACACAGCTAGAAGCCCAATATTTTTTCAGAGGTAGATGCAGAAAAAAATATATTCAGTTTGCAACCTGATGGAGGTCTGTATAGATGGATTAATAGAACAAGTCCCACACACAGCTAGAAGCCCAATATTTTTTCAGAGGTAGATGCAGAAAAAAATATATTCAGTTTGCAACCTGATGGAGGTCTGTATAGATGGATTAATAGAACAAGTCCCACACACAGCTAGAAGCCCAATATTTTTTCAGAGCTAGATGCAGAAAAAAATTATATTCAATTCGCAACCTGATGGAGGTCAGTATAGATGGACTAATAGAATGATGCTATGCCCAAAAGATTTTACTTCACTAGGTGCAGTAAAAAAATTGGTATTCTATACACAGGTGGTATATCTTGCAACCCAGATAGGCTACTCCACTGACTAACACACTCTGCAATAGGCCAAAAAGGATTAGCTTTGCTAGATTCAGCCAAATGCTGTGAAAAAAACTTGCACAGCACTGGCACAGACCTGCCTGGCAAAAACTGATAGGAACTGATGTAACCTAGTCCTGAAAAGGACTCCAATTACAATTAGTCTTTACTCCCACAATCTATCTATTTAAGAGCACAGACCTGCCTGATAAAAGTCGTAGGAAATGCTGTAACCTAGTCCTTAAAAGGACTGCAATCACAACTATTCCCTACTCCCAAGCTATCTGTAGATTTGTGCGAAAATTGGCTTGAGATTAACAAGGTATAGCGCACACAGCAACAGCGGTGCCGTCTAACACGCAGCTGCAGCAGTGAGAAAATGGTGGCGACGGGGAAAATGGCTTGGTCTTATAGGGCAAGGACATGTGACATACACTGCCAATGACACATGCCCTTGCTTGTGTGAAAAAAAGCACTTCGCTCCGTGTGTGCGCTGCTGATAGGCTGACAGATTGCACCTCCCCACTGCAAATGCTGGAAAGAGAAAAAAAAATGGAGATCTTCATTGTTCCTGCAGAGATCCATCCCCTGCCCCTCCCCCCACCCCGCTGTACACTCAAACTGCGTATTAACATTAATTTTCATCATTACTGAGAAAAAATCCAGTTATGATTTTGGTGCACGAACAGTTATCGAACATAACCTCGAACAGCCGAATTTTTCTCAAATTGTTCGTGTTCGCCGAACGGCTCGAACACCGCCCAAGACAGCTCGAATTTGAGATTGGCGAACAGTTCGAGTAGAACAACGCTCATGTCTACTGATAATCTTGACCCCTGAGAACTATTGCGGCCCGACACCATATTAACATTTCACTCTTAGGGGCATTGCAATGGGGAATGGATCACTCATTCTGACACTGCCGACTTCTCCTCCAGACAGCTCTACCTGTTGTCTCTGCATCAGGGCTCTGATCTCCTTCTGCAGAACTCGCTGCTGACTGGAACTGGCAGTCTCTGCGATCTGTTGCAACAAAACAATAATTTCCCCAAGACAATTCTCTATCACATTGGTGCCTATAGTTATCATAGGATGGCTTTCTTGGCGATCAGTATCAACAATAATCATCCAGTGTGATAGCAATTCTACTCGGCCTACTTTTATGGTCACCTCTTTATACCCCACCTGAGGCAAGGGTTGACCATTGCTGGCATAGATGTTAATATGTTCATCTGGACTGCGGGTAATGTCTGAATCAGTCCAGTATCGTTTATAAAGGATATATGGCATCGTTGTCACCTGGGAACCAGTGTCCAGTAATGCGTTCATCGGGATGCCATCAAGCACGACAGGTAGGACCGTTCGTCCTCCCACGTACTTGTCTTGCCATCTTTGTGGGCCTGGTCGTCTTACTCCTGGGGGTTGGCCCTCTGCCCCAGGGGCTGCTCGTTTAAATTACAGAATGTTATGAAGTGCCCCGCCTTTTGACAGCGGCGGCAGATGGGTTGTCCGTCCTGGTCAAAGCAATCGCTGTTCCTCCCTCTGGTCAGTGGAAATCTTCTCTGCTGTCGCCATGGGACGTCATCTGGACTGGAAGCCAGCTGGATTCTTTCCTTTGGAGACACTTGCATGGCCTGCATGGTTTTGGTTAGCATAGCCACACTTTTGGTCAGCTCCTGGACCTGAAGGCGTAGGTCTGCAAAGGGGTCATTATATCTAGGGTCTGCTTGTCAGCCTCCACAGGTGCCGGGGAAAAGGACGCCACCTCCTAGTGGTATGTGATAGCTGGGCGCCAGATGGCTCGGTCTTTAAACTGCGCAAAGTCCAGATCAGGGTTTTGCAGAGCCATTATGCGCAGCTGTGTCCGGTAAGCATTAGACAGGAGAACCTCGATAAACTGCTCAGTTAGCAATCTGTCCTCGTCTCGCACACTGTCGGCGTCTACCTGTTTAATGGCCCGCAGCACCTCCTGCAGGTTTAGAGCATAGTCCCATAAACTGTCTTGCACCCTTTGTTTGCACCAGTAGAACTTCATTTTAATTTCTGCTGCTGTGCGGGTGTCATAGGTATCCTTCAACTGGGCCAGTATTTCCTTAACAGTGCTTTTGTCCCTACCCAGCCAGGATTCACCTCTCTCTGTGCTGCACCGATAGCTGGCCTATGAGGATGCTGACTTTCTGCTCCTCAGGCAGGGGGTACACTTGGAACAAACGCGCAGTCTCTCCCCAAAGTCGCTCAGGGTGTGCAACTCCCCTGAGTAATGGGGCAACCACGCCGCCCCCGGTATATACGGCATGGATAACGGCATTACTGTGGCGCCAGCCGCTGAATCCTCTCCCAGGTTGGGCATCTTCCTCCCCCCTAGTGAACCTCAGCCAGGTCCTGGGTTTCTGCTGACATACCAGTATGCTGCTCTGCAGGCGAGAGAGATCGCTTACCCAGCGGTTCATGATAGGGCCTCCTGCTTCCCCTCAGCTGATGGTAAATGACTTGATGACACGGTTCTGCACACAGGACCCGGTTATACTGGGCTTCATGAATCCTGTTTGTGATGCCAAGTTGACGCACCCCCTGGGCCATGGGGTACTCTGTAGCCGGGCCGGTCGAGGCTGGGGGATGGGGGATAAAGTTTTTAAAGATAATGTTCGTGACGCTACCTGTGGTATGCGGTTATATGGGGCCGCCGCTGCGGTGCAGATCCTCTGGAGCTGATGGTGATGCAGCAGAGTTGGTTCAGCTCTCCACAGACAGAGCTTAGCTCCAGGGCAGGAGATGGTGATTTTATGAGGTAGATGTTGTTGGTGCGGTGTAATGCAGGTCATGGCGCAGATAATGACGAGTCCACAGCTTAATGGTGGTTTCCTCTTATCTTTACTTGCGGTTTGTTAAGCAGACCGGGGCACGGGTACTAGCTTGTAGTAGAGGTCCGGGCAGTCTGGAAGCAAGTTGGGGATCCACTTCGCCAGGTGAAGTTGTAGGCCTTCCCTCTGTGCTAATCTCTTTGGCCCTGCTGCTTGTAGCTATGCTGCGGCCCTCGTCCCTGAGTAAAACGTCTTTTTCCTCACCCGTATGGCAGGCAGCTCGGGCCTTCCTTAAGTGTCGCTCCCTCGTGGTGGTGCTGGGCCCTATAATGCTGCTGTGTCGCCAGGCATCTGATGGGGCCAGGAGACCTGCAATCTCCTGCCCTCCGGATTCTGCTGCTGGGCCTTCAGTGCCCCACAACCTCGGACTCCGGTGTCCGGTTCTTCTGCGCTTCTCTCCTCTGGGGTGAGCTACTACACAGCTCCCTTCCCCAGATCTTTCCTCGTCGCTGCCTGACTCCAACTCATCTCAACTCACTCTAACTAACCCCGCCTCCAGATTCCAGTTTGAAGGGGAGGAACTCCCCTTTCTGGTCTGGAGCCAGGAAAGTGTTGTATGCTGGTATACCTGATTAGGGGACCCCTCCTTGCTTCCAGGCACGGCATCACCCCCTGTGAGGGAGGCAATGCCACTGTGGCAACCGGCACTCGGGGTGCCACATGTGAAAGCCCTAAATTCAGATCAGATACAAGCAGTGGAAGCAATGTTGTGGGAGAATCAGACCGCGTTTGCCCGTCATGCTGATGACTTTTGCTGCACGGACGCCATCACTGATAAGATACCGACGGGGGACACTCCTACAATTTGAGAAAGATATCAACAGATACCCCAAGAGGTGAAGTCCCTGCTAAATCAGATGTTGGATTTATGAGTGGTGCAGAGTAGTCAGAGCTAGTGTTGAGCATTCCGATACTGAAATATCGGGTATCGGCCGATATTCGCGGTATCGGAATTCCGATTCTTAATTCCGATACTTTTGCAATATCGTATACCGGAATCGGAAGTTCCCATAATGCAATGAGCCATTTTCATTTTATTCAGCCAATGAGGATCCTAAGAAGTGTGGGCACATCCTGTTAGGCATGTAGGCATCTTAACTAATGGCATGGCTGTGATTGGCTGCTGAAATGATGTCATGATGCACTATAAAAGCCGCCGCCGCCATTTTGAGCTCACTCTGCTGTGAATTCAGTTAGGGATAGGACGCTGTTGTTCTGAGGGACAGTTTTAGCTACCTATTTGGTCTATTCTGCTTTACCCAAGCTACTTTATAAATCGCTGTGCCTTGCAGCGCTAGTGCACAGTTCTCTGTGCTGTTCACCGCTTTCTGCAAGGTCTGTGTGTGTGAGTGCAGCTCACCCTGTAGTGTGTGCTTCAACCACGTCTGGTTGTAGTGCACTCAGTGTGTGTCACTGCCTCATACATTGTCCTTTTTTGCCAATTCATAATTTTTCCTGATATCTCCTATTAGTGTGGTGGTTCCATCCGTATTCAGCTAAATTGGTTCCAAACACACTATATAGGAGTAGATAGAGAAATTTTTTTGGTCTTGCAGCGCTAGTGCACAGTGCTCTGCATCTGTACTGTTCACCGCTGTCTGCAAGGTCTGTGTGTGTGAGTGCAGCTCACCCTGTAGTGTGTGCTTCAGCCACGTCTGGTTGTAGTGCACTCAGTGTGTGTCACTGCCTCATACATTGTCCTTTTTTGCCAATTCATAATTTTTCCTGATTTCTCCTATTAGTGTGGTGGTTCCATCCGTATTCAGCTAAATTGGTTCCAAACACACTATATAGGAGTAGTTAGAGGAGCCTTTCTGCAGCATTGGGCCCTGCAGCCCCAGCCAGATTAGTATTAGCCTATTTTTTGTAGCCTCATCTATTGCATTGTAGGTTACCTTCCTACATTGTAATAGCTACAAAAAGTTTGTGATACTATCGTTATTACATCTTTAGGCACATCCAGTGTCTTTTTGTGACAAAAAAAAACCTAAATAAAGTTCACCAAACACTCCACTTTACAGTTGTGTAGGCCACATTAGTTCATATTAAAGTCTAGTCCACACTTTATAAAATTAGTGTTTCTTATACCTGTTAGCAGCTGTTCAGGAATAAGCACACTAAGCCCTTAGTACTTTTCTGCCTATCTTTATCAGTCTACCAAGATGAAGAAGGCAGGGAGTAAGGAATGTGGTCATGGTCGTGGGCGTGGGCGTGGAGTTTCTGCAGGGAGAGGACGTGAGGATTCTGTGCCTGCAGGGAGAGGACGTGGGGATTCTGTGCCTGCTGCGGGCACCAGTGACTCAGCATCCCCCAGTTTTTCCAGGGAACAGTCCTTTATGCGCAGCTTTGTAGGAGCTAGCCGTACCCCACTGCTGCGCGAGGACCAAATTGAAGCCGTTGTCGGATGGATGGCAGCTAACGCATCGACTTCAATTAGTTCCAGATCCTCTCAGGTCCTGAGTGTTAGAACCTTGCTCTTAGGTTTTTTTTCCTTTGCTGGTGACATGACCTTGTTGGCCTATTTAATCCTGCTCCGCCCTTCTGGCTTTGCTGGACTTCATTGTATAACTACTTTCTAGCTAGCCTGTGCTCTGTATCTAACTCTGTTAGTTTGCTTGGTCTACGGACCTCTATGTTCTATATATTTTGTTTGTTCGTCTGTCTGCTACTATTTCTGTTAGGAGGTGTCCCATATTCCTCCCAGTCCTTAGTACTTGTAGGGATTCCTTCCCCACATCTATAGGTCTCCGTACAGACTAGCTTAGGACTTTAGCAGGTCTGATCGCAGGATCAGGTTCCCTGTTACATCGTAGGGATTCAGCTGAGTTCTATCGTAGGGACAGATCTCCTCTCTTTCCTTAGCTCTGGTAGCAGAACATAACAGTAAGTCCAGACCGCAAATTCTCTAAGGAAAGATTTTTCTGTTCCATCATGGTGTCGGTTCAGGATTTGGCTGGACGCCTGCAGGGACTCTCTCTGGAAGTGGCCGAGCTCCGTCAGCACGTGAGTAACTGTCCTGGAGCACATTTCTTGGAGCCTAAGGTATGTTTGCCGGATTTATTTTTTGGTGAACACCGAGAATTTTTTTCATTTAAAAATGCTTGCTTATTGTATTTTCGTTTGAGACCCAAGTCCTCTGGGGATGAATCCCAGCGCATAGGGTTCATAATGTCACTTTTGCGCAAAGAGCCTCAGGAGTGGGCCTTTTCTTTGCAACCTAGTGATACAGTTATATGAAAAAGTTTGGGCACCCCTATTAATCTTAAGCTTAATGTTTTATAAAAATTGGTGTTTTTGCAACAGCTATTTCAGTTTGATATATGTAATAACTGTTGGACACAGTAATGTTTCTGCCTTGAAATGAGGTTTATTGTACTAACAGAAAATGTGCAATCTGCATTCAAACAAAATTTGACAGGTGCATAAGTATGGGCACCTCACCAGAAAAGTGACATTAATATTTAGTAGATCCTCCTTTTGCAAAAATAACAGCCTCTAGTCGCTTCCTGTAGCTTTTAATGAGTTCCTGGATCCTGGATGAAGGTATTTTTGACCATTCCTCTTTACAAAACAATTCAGGTTCAGTAAAGTTTGATGGTCGCCGAGCATGGACAGCCCTCTTCAAATGATCCCACAGATGTTCAATGATATTCAGGTCTGGGGACTGGGATGGCCATTCCAGAACATTGTAATTGTTCCTCTGCATGAATGCATGAGTAGATTTGGAGCAGTGTTTTGGATCATTGTCTTGCTGAAAGATCCATCCCCTGCGTATCTTCAACTTTATCACTGATTCTTGAACATTATTGTCAAGAATCTGCTGATACTGAGTGGAATCCATGCGTCCCTCAACTTTAACAAGATTCCCGGTGCCGGCATTGGCCACACAGCCCCAAAGCATGATGGAACCTCCACCAAATTTTACTGTGGGTAGCAAGTGTTTTTCTTGGAATGCTGTGTTTTTTTGCCGCCATGCATAACGCCTTTTTGTATGACCAAACAACTCAATCTTGGTTTCATCAGTCCACAGGACCTTCTTCCAAAAAGAAATTGGCTTCTCCAAATGTGCTTTTGCATACCTCAGCCGACTCTGTTTGTGGCGTGCTTGCAGAAACGGCTTCTTTCGCATCACTCTCCCATACAGCTTCTCCTTGTGCAAAGTGCGTTGTATAGTTGACCGATGCACAGTGACACCATCTGCAGCAAGTTGATGCTGCAGCTCTCTGGAGGTGGTCTGAGGATTGTCCTTGACTGATCTCACCATTCTTCTTCTCTGCCTTTCTGATGCTTTTCTTGGCCTGCCACTTCTGGCCTTAACAAGAACTGTCCCTGTGTTCTTCTATTTCCTTACTATGTTCCTCACAGTGGAAACTGACAGGTTAAATCTCTGAGACAGCTTTTTGTATCCTTCCCCTGAACAACTATGTTGAATAATCTTTGTTTTCAGATCATTTGACAGTTGTTTTGAGGAGCCCATGATGCCACTCTTCAGAGGAGATTCAAACAGGAGAACAACTTGCAAGTGGCCACTTTAAGTAGCTTTTCTCATGATTGCATACACCTGGCTATGAAGTTCAAAACTCAATGAGGTTACAAAACCCAAAAAAGTGCTTTAGTAAGTCAGTAAAAAGTAGGTAGGAGTATTTAAAACAAGAAAATGATAAGGGTGCCCATACTTATGCACCTGTCAAATTTTGTTTGAATCCAGATTGCACATTTTCTGTTAGTACAATAAACCTCATTTCAAGGCAGAAACATTACTGTGTCCAACAGTTATTACATATATCAAACTGAAATAGCTGTTGCAAAAACACCAATTTTAAGAAAACATTAAGCTTAAGATTAATAGGGGTGCCCAAACTTTTTCATATAACTGTACATGCTTCAGATCAGTGGATAGTTTTTTTTCTGCTTTGGGACTATTATATGATGATCCTGACCGTGTCGCATCAGCTGAGACTGAGTTGAGACGTTTGAAACAGGGATCAGGTAATGTGGAAAAATATTGTACTCATTTCCGTCGTTGGTCTACTCAAACAGGGTGGAACGATTCTGCTCTGAAAAGTCTATTTCTTGCTGGGCTCAATGAAAGGGTTAAAGACCTGCTAATTGCTTATCCTACACCTGAAGATTTGCAACAGGCTATGCAATTAGCTATACGGGTGGATAGGAGACTGCGTGCAAGGGTTAATGAGAGCAAATCCTCTGCTATGTCAGTTTCTGGTTATGAGAATGTGTGTACTAACAGTGGTGAACCGATGGAGATTGGATCGGTGGCACCTCGCTCTCAAGAAAAAGATCGTAGATTTTCTGAAGGCTTGTGTTTCTATTGCGGAAAATCTGGTCATTTGATTAAAGGCTGTGAGCTTCGTATGAAGAAAGAAAAAAAAATGGTCAGTCATGCCCGTATTGCCTGTTTAAATTCCAAGGGTGTATTTTTAGCTGCTTCCACGATTGCTCAGGAAAAATTAATGGAATTTCGGGTGTTTGTTGATTGTGGGTCTACTCTGAATGTTATTGATGGGGGATTCTTGGAAAGACTCAATTTAAAACCCGAACCTTTATCATCCCCCATTGCTGTGGTTTCTGTGGATGGTTCCCCTTTGAAGAATATTACTCTCAAGGTCTGTGAATTTCCTCTCACTATTAATGGTGTTCACTATGAGAAATTGGTTTTGGTAGTTTTGAATAACTTGCCTTCTCCAGTAATATTGGGATTGCCCTGGTTAAAATTTCACAATCCTGTACTGGATTGGTCTACCAGTGAAATTAAATCCTGGAGCCATAAATGTTATGACAAGTGTTGTAACGGGCGTATTGCAGCTTTGGATAGGGGAGAATTGCCTGTTCCTATTCAGGATTTTTGGAGAGTTTTTTCTGAGAAGGAATCGCAGGTTTTGCCTCCCCATAGAGACTATGATTGTTCTATTGAATTTGTCCCTGGAGCGACTCTTCCTAAAAGTCGTTTATTTAACCTTACTATTCCTGAGAGGAAGGCTTTGGAGGAATACATACAGACAAGTTTGGCCGCCGGTCACATTAGGCCCTCTAAGTCTCCTGTGGCGGTTGGATTTTTTTTTGTAAAAAAAAAGGACGGCGGTTTACGTCCTTGTCTGAATTTTCGTGAGATTAACAAAATTACTGTACGCAATCCTTACCCACTGCCATTGATTCCTGATCTGTTTAACCAGTTAATGGGGGCCAAGTGGTTGTCTAAAATTGACCTTAAGGGGGCATACAATCTGTTGCGCATGAAGGAGGGTGACGAATGGAAGACTGCTTTTAACACTCCTGTGGGTCATTTTGAGAATCTCGTTATGCCTTTTGGTCTTACTAATGCTCCTGCATTTTTTCAGAATCTTATTAATGACATCCTTAGACCTTTGATCGGCAAAAATGTGGTTGTGTATTTGGATGACATTTTGATTTATTCGCCGGATCTGGAGTCTCATTGGCGGAGCGTACGTGAGGTATTACAGTTATTAATGGACAATTCGCTTTTTGCTAAGCTGGAGAAATGTGAGTTCGCTGTACAGAGAATTAGTTTTTTGGGTTACATTATCTCCAGCGAAGGTTTTGAGATGGACCCGGTTAAAGTTCAAGCTGTACAGGAATGGCCTAGGCCTATTGGTTTGAAATCGATACAGAGGTTTTTAGGTTTCGCCAATTATTACAGAAAATTCATAAAAAAATTTTCTAGTATTGTCAAACCTCTGACCGATCTCACCAGGAAAGGTGCTGATGCGGTTCAGTGGTCTTCTGAGGCCATTGAAGCTTTTGTGTATCTCAAGGAGAGGTTCACCTCTGCTCCCATCCTTATGCAGCCTGATGTGACTAAGCCGTTTTTGGTTGAGGTTGATGCTTCCTCTGTGGGGGTTGGCGCAGTATTGTCTCAGGATAACGGGGATGGATTACATCCCTGTGCCTTTTTTTTCAAAAAAATTTTCGGAGACTGAACTGAATTACGATATTGGTAATCGGGAATTATTGGCTATTAAACTCGCATTTGAACACTGGCGCCACTTCTTGGAAGGTGCGGAATTTCCCGTTCAGGTTCTTACGGATCATAAAAATCTGATATATCTTGATGCTGCCAAGCGCCTGAATGCCCGTCAGGCTAGGTGGGCACTGTTTTTCTCGCGGTTTAATTTCTCCGTTATTTACATCCCTGGTACTAAGAATGTTAAGGCGGATGCCTTGTCTCGCAGTTTTTCTCCCATAGTCGGTGCTGAGAAAGAGGAGAACATTTTACAAGAAGGTGTTGTGATAGCTGCTTTGGACTCCGTTTTGGAAGATGAGATTCTTAAAGCACAGGAGAATGCCCCATCTAACACTCCTCATGGGAAGTTGTTTGTGCCTGGGACCTTTAGGAGAGATTTGTTTGTTGAGTGTCACGAATCTCGGTTGGCAGGTCATCCCGGAATCTCTGAGACCAAGAGACTGGTGGGTCGCAGTTTTTGGTGGCCTGGATGGCAGAAGGAAGTCATTAAGTGGGTGCGTCAATGTACTATATGTGCTAGATCTAAGTCCTCACATACTCCTGCTGCGGGGTTGCTTTGTCCTTTGGAGGTTCCCAGTGCTCCTTGGACACATTTGGCTATGGACTTTATAACTGACCTTCCCCCCTCTGAGGGTTTTACTGTCATCTGGGTGGTCGTGGACCGTTTTAGCAAGATGTGTCACTTGGTTCCCTTCATCAAACTGCCCTGCGCTAAAACTCTCGCTAAGGCCTTTGTCAAGGAAATTGTCTGACTTCATGGCGTTCCTACTGACATTGTTTCTGATAGGGGTCCTCAGTTCGTGGCTCGTTTTTGGCGTGCCTTTTGTGACAGGTTGGGAGTTCATTTGTCATTCTCGTCCGGATATCATCCTGAATCTAATGGCCAGACAGAAAGGAAAAACCAGGATGTTGAGCAGTTCTTGCGTTGTTTTGTGGCAGACAATCAAGAGGGGTGGTCTAAGTTTCTGCCACTTGCTGAATTTGCTCTGAACAATCATACATCTTCTTCTGCTGGTTGTTCGCCTTTTTTTTGTTGTTCTGGGAGACATCCGTCGTTTGGGTCGTTCTCCAAGTTGGGATCTGCCGTGCCTGAGGAGGAGAATTTTTCCGGTGATTTGGAGAGAGTTTGGACGGATGTGTGTGGTAATCTTCAGGAGGCCAACAGAAAATCTAAAGACTACTTTGATAGGAAACGACAGGAGGTTTTGTTCGCTGTTGGTGACATGGTTTGGTTGTCCTCTAGGAATCTGCGGTTGAGGATTCCTTCTAAGAAATTGGGTCCCAAGTTTGTAGGGCCCTTTAAGGTGCTTCAGGTTGTCAACCAATCTGCTGTTAGGTTGGAGGTTCCTACCTCCTGGAGAATTAATCCGGTATTTCATGTCTCTCTGTTGAAAAAAGCTATCGGATTGTGACGCCTCTGCCTCTGTTCCTCCGGTGGTGGAGGACGGGGAATATGAAATTTCTCGCATCCTTAACTCTAGACGGTATAGAGGTAGTTTGCAGTATCTTGTGGCCTGGAAAGGTTTCGGACCCGAGGATAACTCTTGGGTGAGGTCGGATGATGTTTCCGCGTCCAGACTTATCAGAGCGTTTCACAGGAGATTTCCTGATAAGCCTGGTCCTAGGGGATCAGGAGGATCCTCTTAGAAGGGGGGGTACTGTTAGAACCTTGCTCTTAGTTTTTTTTTCCTTTGCTGGTGACATGACCTTGTTGGCCTATTTAATCCTGCTCCGCCCTTCTGGCTTTGCTGGACTTCATTGTATAACTACTTTCTAGCTAATCTGTGCTCTGTATCTAACTCTGTTAGTTTGCTTGGTCTACGGACCTCTATGTTCTATATATTTTGTTTGTTCGTCTGTCTGCTACTATTTCTGTTAGGAGGTGTCCCATATTCCTCCCAGTCCTTAGTACTTGTAGGGATTCCTTCCCAACATCTATAGGTCTCCGTACAGACTAGCTTAGGACTTTAGCAGGTCTGATCGCAGGATCAGGTTCCCTGTTACATCGTAGGGATTCAGCTGAGTTCTATCGTAGGGACAGATCTCCTCTCTTTCCTTAGCTCTGGTAGCAGAACATAACACTGAGCACTGAAGAGCACCCATCTGTCTCTTCACCACCTGCCAAATTGCCCAGGCAGTCAGAGAGCCCTGGACAGGAGCCATCTCTACTTCTGTTCTCTGAACCTCTTGGCTTGGAAAGAGGGGGCCAGCCAAGCAGAATTCGAGAATTTGAAGAAGAGGTAGTATGCAGTGATGCGCAACTGTTTTGTCTCTCTGAATCTGAAGAGGCAGGTGGGCCAGTGCCTATGGTCAGCAGCACACCTCAGTACGCATCTGAAGATGAGACTCAGGTGCCACTTTCTGGTGCGTACTGTGCTGTTGAGACTACCCAGGAGAAGCAGTTGTTTGAAGAGGGTGGTGTAGATGATGAGGTCCTTGACCCATCATGGCGTGAGGGACAGGAAGGTGGTGGGAGCAGCTCTGAGGAAGAGATTCCCTGAACAGCCCAAAAAGGAGGGAGAGGGAGGGGGCAGACTTGGTTGCCTGTAGCCTCCACTTCGGCACCCATTAGGAGCATGGCTCTTCCAAAATCCAAAGCGGGCGCTCCCAAGACTTGCAGTGCCTGGTCCTTTTTTGACACAGTTGCAGATGACATTTGCTTTGTCAAATGCAAGCTGTGTAATCAGAAGGTGAAAAGAGGGAAAAGTGTCAGCCACCTCAATACCACAAATATGTGGAAACATGTGCGGACCAAGAACGTGGTGGAGTTACAAAAACACACTGAAGACCTAGGCCAACCTACAGCGCCACCTACCACCTCTTCAGCTCGTGTTGTAGCCTCTTCCTCCAGCTCACACACAGCTGGTTCGGCTTCCTCACAGGATCGCCATGGAAGAATCTCTGGCACTGTTGTACAGAGACACAGTGTAATTCCACCCACAGCACCACTTTCCCAGTCATCCTCACACTCCCAGGCCAGTCTACAGCCATCGTTAGCACAGGCATGGGAGAAAAGGCGCCAATACTCGGCAAACCACCCGCGAGCACAGGCTCTGAATGCTGGCATTGCTAAACTACTGGCCCTTGAAATGCTATCATTCAGGCTGGTGGAGACTGACACCTTCCGTAACTTTATGGCATTGGCAGTCCCACAATACAACATGCCCAGCCTCTTATATTTCAGCAGGCAAGCCGTCCCTGCCCTGCAACATCATGTGAAGGGAAAAATTAAACATGCGCTACAAAACGCCGTCAGTAGCAAGGTCCACCTGACCACCGATGCGTGGACCAGTAAGCATGGACAGTGATGATACCTTTCCCTCACTGCCCATTGGGTAAATGTTGTGGAGCCGGGTACAGATCTTGAGAGTGGCGCTGTACGTGTTCTGCCAACTCCAAGGATTGCAGGAATCCAGTCTGTACACATTGACTCCTCCTCATACTCCAGTTCCTCTGAATCAGCGCTGCAGGAGCCGTCACGGTCTACCTCCACATCGACCCGTGAACAGTTACCTGTTATGATGACCGATATGAGCACAGCCGTGGCCAAACGTCAACAGGCCGTATTAAAATTAATTTATTTGGGGAATCGAAGCCACACAGCGCAGGAGCTCTGGAATGCCATCAAGCAGCAGAGCGACGTGTGGTTTGTGCCAGCGAATCTCCAGCCAGGCATGATAGTGTGTGACAATGGCCGAAATCTGGTGGCAGCTCTGGGCCTAGGCAACCTCACTCACATCCCATGTCTGGCACATGTGCTCAACTTGGTTGTGCAGAGTTTTTTGAGGGACTATCCGGACCTTGATGCACTGCTTCACAAGGTCCGCATAGAGTACGCTCACCTGAGGCGTTCCAGCAACGCAAGATCACGCATTGCAGCTCTGCAGCGCCGATTATGTCTTCCGGAACATCGCATCATATGTGACCTACCCACCAGGTGGAATTCAACGTTACATATGTTGGAGAGGTTGTGTGAACAGCAGGCAGCAGTAATGGAGTACCAGCTGCAGCAGGCGCAAACAAGTCGCAGTGCGCGCCGTTCACACTTCACCACCACTGAGTGGGCCTCTATGAAGGACATTTGCCACGTTTTGCGTGCCTTCGATTATTCCACGTGGATGGCGAGTGCAGATGATGCACTAGTCAGCATGACTATCCCCCTTATCTGCCTGCTTGAAAAAACACTGCAAGCACTAAGGGACGAGGTTTTGGAAGAGGTGGAGGATGAGGAGTCACAAATGCCATCTGCTTCTCTACAGTCTGCGCAACGTGGTTCCTCACAAAGGCCTAGGCAGGGGACACTTTGTGAGGAGGATGAGGAGGAGTCAATGGATGAGGAAGACATCTGTCCAGAGGAGGGAGGTACACAATGCTCTAGTAGTCAGTATCTAGAGCGAGGGTGGGGTGATGCAGAGCAGGCAGAGATCACGCCTCAAGCAGGGGACAGCGTTTCTTGGCCAGTTGGCAGTCTGCAGCACATGGTTGATTTCATGCTGCAGTGCCTGAGAAACGACCGCCGCATCGCCCACATTCTCAACACGGCTGATTATTGGGTGGCCACCCTCCTAGATCCTCGCTACCGGGACAACTTACAAAGCCTCATAACACCGTTGAACCGGGAGCGTAAAATGCGGGAGTACCAAGACGCACTGGTGCATTCCATCATGTTCTCCATTCCAACCGAGAGCAGTGCTGCTAGTGCTTTACAAAGCAGCTCAGTGCGTCGAGGCAGTGGAGGAAGCTCTGCACAAAGAGGGAGCAGAAGCAGCGCCTCAGCACAAGGCAAGACCAGTATGGCCAAAATGTGGCAAAGTTTTGTGTCCCCGCCGCCACAAATGTCTACACCATCACAGACGGCTCCAGTCAGCAGGAGGCAACGTTTCCGTCAGATGGTGACAGACTACATGTCTTGCCCTCTTAGTGTACTCCCAGACGGCTCTTCTCCCTTCAAGTTTTGGGTCTGTAAGCTGGATACATGGCCAGAGCTTAGTCAGTATGCATTGGAGGTGCTAGCTTGCCCTGCTGCTAGTGTATTATCGGAACGCGTCTTTAGTGCCGCAGGTGGTGTACTAACAGACCGTCACATGCGACTATCCTCCGATAACGTTGACCGGCTTACTTTTCTCAAAATGAACAAGGCCTGGATCTCTCATGAATTTGCCAGTCCTCTTCCAGAATAAATAATTGGTTGGCAACAGTATCCAGGTCTCCTGTTGTGTTCATGTTTCTACCACCTGAACTGTAATCCCAGAGCTCCAACACCGCCAGTTGGCGTTCGGAAGTGCCGTCTGCACAGTCAACACTTGCTGCCGTGTTATTGGGGTTCAGTAACGTCAACTGTTCCCCTGCTGTGCGGACGGCAATTTCTCCTGCTCTGTCCACATTCTCACTACTACAGATTTTAAAGTTGCTCCAATTACACCTCTGGCTCCTCTGTTTTCAGTATTATCCCTGAGCTCCAACACCGCCAGTTGGCGCTCGGAAGTGCCGTCTGCACAGTCAACGCTTGCTCCAGTGTTATTGGGGTTCAGTAACATCAGCTGATCCCCAGCTGTGTGTCCGGCAAATTCTCCTGCTTTGTCCACATCCACTGTACTACTGATTTAAAACCTCCTCCAAATACACCTCTGGCTCCTCTGTTTTTAGTATTTACCCTGAGCTCCAATACCGCTAGTTGCTGCTCAGAAGTGCCATCTACACAATCAACGCTTGCTCCAGTGTTATTGGGGTTCAGTAATGTCAGCTGATCCCCAGCTGTGTGTCCGGCAAATTCTCCTGCTTTGTCCACATCCACTGTACTACTGATTTAAAACCTCCTCCAAATACACCTCTGGCTCCTCTGTTTTTAGTATTTACCCTGGGCTCCAATACCGCTAGTTGCTGCTCAGAAGTGCCGTCTGCACAGTCAACGCTTGCTCCAGTGTTATTGGGGTTCAGTAACGTCAGCTGATCCCCAGCTGTGTGTCCGGCAAATTCTCCTGCTTTGTCCACATCCACTGTACTACTGATTTAAAACCTCCTCCAAATACACCTCTGGCTCCTCTGTTTTTAGTATTTACCCTGGGCTCCAATACCGCTAGTTGCTGCTCAGAAGTGCCATCTGCACAGTCAACGCTTGCTCCAGTGTTATTGGGGTTCAGTAATGTCAGCTGATCCCCAGCTGTGTGTCCGGCAAATTCTCCTGCTTTGTCCACATCCACTGTACTACTGATTTAAAACCTCCTCCAAATACACCTCTGGCTCCTCTGTTTTTAGTATTTACCCTGGGCTCCAATACCGCTAGTTGCTGCTCAGAAGTGCCATCTGCACAGTCAACGCTTGCTCCAGTGTTATTGGGGTTCAGTAATGTCAGCTGATCCCCAGCTGTGTGTCCGGGAAATTCTCCTGCTTTGTCCACATCCACTGTACTACTGATTTAAAACCTCCTCCAAATACACCTCTGGCTCCTCTGTTTTTAGTATTTACCCTGGGCTCCAATACCGCTAGTTGCTGCTCAGAAGTGCCGTCTGCACAGTCAACGCTTGCTCCAGTGTTATTTGGGTTCAGTAACGTCAGCTGATCCCCAGCTGTGTGTCCGGCAATTTCTCCTGCTCTGTCCATATTCACACTACTACAGATTTTAAAGTTGCTCCAATTACGCCTCTGGCTCCACTCTGTTTTTAGTATTTACCCTGGGTTCCAACACCGCCAGCTGTTTCCCAGCAGTGTCTTTGGCATGGGTACTCCCTCCTGCCCAGCCTGGTTCCAGCACGCCAGCTGTTTCCGGGTAGTGTCAACATCACTTTGCCTCCAATGCGTTGTCCTGTCGTGTTGCGGTCGGGTTAGCCGACTCTATGGTGCCTGCAGTTTAGGTGACTCCTATGTGGGCTGCGGGATCTGGCAATGAAGGCTGGTTCCATAGTGCCAATAGGACAAGCACCCCCTGTAGGACTGTGGGTTTTGGTAACTGCGGCCGGCTCGTGGCCTTGAAACTTTTTTTTACATGGGTACCTTCTGATACCCATCCGGGTTCCAGTACCGTCAGCTGGTTCTCGGCAGTGCCTTTGGATTAGGTGCCTCCTTCTCGGTATCCAAGTTCCACCAACGTCTGCTGGTCCTTGGTAGTGCTTTCTGGCACAGGTACCTCCTGCTTAGTAACCGAGTTCCAGTACCGTCAGCTGGTCCTCGGTAGTTCCATTGGCTCTTGTACCTTCTGCTAACCATCCGGGTTCCAGTACCGTCAGCTGGTTCTCGGCAGTGCCTTTGGATTAGGTGCCTCCTTCTCGGTATCCAAGTTCCACCAACATCTGCTGGTCCTTGGTAGTGCTTTCTGGCACAGGTACCTCCTGCTTAGTAACCGAGTTCCAGTACCGTCAGCTGGTCCTCGGTAGTTCCATTGGCTCTTGTACCTTCTGCTACCCATCCGGGTTCCAGTACCGTCAGCTGGTTCTCGGCAGTGCCTTTGGATTAGGTGCCTCCTTCTCGGTATCCAAGTTCCACCAACGTCTGCTGGTCCTTGGTAGTGCTTTCTGACACAGGTACCTCCTGCTTAGTAACCGAGTTCCAGTACCGTCAGCTGGTCCTCGGTAGTTTTATTGGCTCTTGTACCTTCTGCTACCCATCCGGGTTCCAGTACCGTCAGCTGGTTCTCGGCAGTGCCTTTGGATTAGGTGCCTCCTTCTCGGTATCCAAGTTCCACTAACGTCTGCTGGTCCTTGGTAATGCTTTCTGGCACAGGTACCTCCTGCTTAGTAACCGAGTTCCAGTACCGTCAGCTGGTCCTCGGTAGTTCCATTGGCTCTTGTACCTTCTGCTACCCATCCGGGTTCCAGTACCGTCAGCTGGTTCTCGGCAGTGCCTTTGGATTAGGTGCCTCCTTCTCGGTATCCAAGTTCCACCAACGTCTGCTGGTCCTTGGTAGTGCTTTCTGACACAGGTACCTCCTGCTTAGTAACCGAGTTCCAGTACCGTCAGCTGGTCCTCGGTAGTTTCATTGGCTCTTGTACCTTCTGCTACCCATCCGGGTTCCAGCACTGTCAGCTGGTTCTCGGCAGTGTCTTTGGCACGAGTACTCCCTCCTGCCCAGCCTGGTTCCAGCACGCCAGCTGTTTCCGGGTAGTGTCAACGTCACTTTGCCTCCAATGCGTTGTCCTGTCGTGTTGCGGTCGGGTTAGCCGACTCTATGGTGCCTGCAGTTTAGGTGACTCCTATGTGGGCTGCGGGATCTGGCAATGAAGGCTGGTTCCATAGTGCCAATAGGACAAGCACCCCCTGTAGGACTGTGGGTTTTGGTAACTGCGGCCGGCTCGTGGCCTTGAAACTTTTTTTTACATGGGTACCTTCTGATACCCATCCGGGTTCCAGTACCGTCAGCTGGTTCTCGGCAGTGCCTTTGGATTAGGTGCCTCCTTCTCGGTATCCAAGTTCCACCAACATCTGCTGGTCCTTGGTAGTGCTTTCTGGCACAGGTACCTCCTGCTTAGTAACCGAGTTCCAGTACCGTCAGCTGGTCCTCGGTAGTTCCATTGGCTCTTGTACCTTCTGCTACCCATCCGGGTTCCAGTACCGTCAGCTGGTTCTCGGCAGTGCCTTTGGATTAGGTGCCTCCTTCTCGGTATCCAAGTTCCACCAACGTCTGCTGGTCCTTGGTAGTGCTTTCTGACACAGGTACCTCCTGCTTAGTAACCGAGTTCCAGTACCGTCAGCTGGTCCTCGGTAGTTTTATTGGCTCTTGTACCTTCTGCTACCCATCCGGGTTCCAGTACCGTCAGCTGGTTCTCGGCAGTGCCTTTGGATTAGGTGCCTCCTTCTCGGTATCCAAGTTCCACCAACGTCTGCTGGTCCTTGGTAATGCTTTCTGGCACAGGTACCTCCTGCTTAGTAACCGAGTTCCAGTACCGTCAGCTGGTCCTCGGTAGTTCCATTGGCTCTTGTACCTTCTGCTACCCATCCGGGTTCCAGTACCGTCAGCTGGTTCTCGGCAGTGCCTTTGGATTAGGTGCCTCCTTCTCGGTATCCAAGTTCCACCAACGTCTGCTGGTCCTTGGTAGTGCTTTCTGACACAGGTACCTCCTGCTTAGTAACCGAGTTCCAGTACCGTCAGCTGGTCCTCGGTAGTTTCATTGGCTCTTGTACCTTCTGCTACCCATCCGGGTTCCAGCACTGTCAGCTGGTTCTCGGCAGTGTCTTTGGCACGAGTACTCCCTCCTGCCCAGCCTGGTTCCAGCACGCCAGCTGTTTCCGGGTAGTGTCAACGTCACTTTGCCTCCAATGCGTTGTCCTGTCGTGTTGCGGTCGGGTTAGCCGACTCTATGGTGCCTGCAGTTTAGGTGACTCCTATGTGGGCTGCGGGATCTGGCAATGAAGGCTGGTTCCATAGTGCCAATAGGACAAGCACCCCCTGTAGGACTGTGGGTTTTGGTAACTGCGGCCGGCTCGTGGCCTTGAAACTTTTTTTTACATGGGTACCTTCTGATACCCATCCGGGTTCCAGTACCGTCAGCTGGTTCTCGGCAGTGCCTTTGGATTAGGTGCCTCCTTCTCGGTATCCAAGTTCCACCAACATCTGCTGGTCCTTGGTAGTGCTTTCTGGCACAGGTACCTCCTGCTTAGTAACCGAGTTCCAGTACTGTCAGCTGGTCCTCGGTAGTTCCATTGGCTCTTGTACCTTCTGCTACCTATCCGGGTTCCAGTACCGTCAGCTGGTTCTCGGCAGTGCCTTTGGATTAGGTGCCTCCTTCTCGGTATCCAAGTTCCACCAACGTCTGCTGGTCCTTGGTAGTGCTTTCTGGCACAGGTACCTCCTGCTTAGTAACCAAGTTCCAGTACCATCAGCCGGTCCTCGGTAGTTCCATTGGCTCTTGTACCTTCTGCTACCCATCCGGGTTTCAGTACCTTCAGCTGGTCCTCGGTAGTTCCTCAGCCTTCTTGTACCTTCTGCTACATTTCCAAGTTCAAGCTTTTTGAAATGGTTCTTGGTAATCACTCTGGATCTCCCTGACGAGGACCCTGTAGACGAGGACCCTGAAGACCAACCCGAAGAAGACGAGGACCCCGAAGACGACAACCCTGAAGACGAGGACCCTGAAGACCACCCCAAAGAAGAGGACCCTGAAGACCACCCCGAAGAAGACGAGGACCCTGAAGACCACCTCGAAGAAGACGAGGACCCCGAAGATGAGGACCCTGAAGACCAACCCGAAGAAGACGAGGACCCCGAAGAAGACGAGGACCCCGAAGACGAGGACCCCCGAAGACGACGACCCTGAAGACCACCCCGAAGAAGACCAAGAACATGACCCTGAAGAAGTTGACCAAGAGGACAAAGAAGAGAAGACAACCACCAAGATACAGAAGAACAAGAGACAGAAAACCAAGAAGCAGAAATACAAGAAGCTGCAGAACAAAAAGCGGAAGAACATTAAGCATAAGACTAAAAATCAGAGCAAAAGATAATATCTAAATTATAAGCAGAAGATGACTAAGCAGTGTATGGGGGTGAGTCCGTTCCTCCTCGTGGTGCCCCTGGAAAAGACCTGCTGCTGCAGGCCAAACTGAACGCGGACAAATCCTGTTGTAAATCTTTTGTGACGGGCAGAACTAAAGGTGTAATGTACAAACTTTTAAAGATAACAACTACAGGAATGCCTGTCACAAATAAGAATATGATGAAGAAGAAGAAGATGAAGAAGTAGAATATGAAGAATGTAAAAAAAAAAATAATACGAAGAAGGTAAAGAAGAAGAAGATGAAGAAGGTGAAGAAGAAGTGGATGAAAAAGATGCTGATGCTGAGGATGATGAAGGAGAAAGTGTGGGAGAAGTAAAAAAGAAGGTGAAGAGCATGGAAGTAGTGAAACATAAATATCTGACAAAATATAAAAATACTTAACATAGTCAATATTTCCGTAACTCAGAACGTCTTAAAAAAAATATTAATTCCTGCTATTCCATTTGATTGGGCTAAAACCTCTATGCCTTTATTGTCTCCCCCACCTCCCCCAATACATTCTACATTATTCTTAGTTGTTTTCCTTCATGTAGAATTAACCTACAAGGAAAGAAAGGGTTTATTTTCATTCCGATATTTCTGTCCCATTGACTTGCATTGGTTTCCGGTATCGGAATCGGCGATATCCGATACTTTTTCGGTATCGGTCCGATCCAATCCGATCCGATATTTACCGATATCGGAAGGTATCGCTCAACACTAGTCAGAGCCCATTGGCAGCACCAGTTGTGCTTGTCAAGAAGAAGGACGGGACCCTACGTTTCCGCGTGGACTACAGGCGGTTGAACGCATGCACCGTGCGAGATTCATACCCCTGCCCCGTATCGAAGAGTCTTTGACGGCCCTGGGAAAAGCGAAGTACTTCTCTACTCTGGATTTAGCTAGTGGGTACTGGCAAGTACCGGTGGCAGAAAAGGACAAGGCAAAGACAGCATTCATACTCCCCATGGGTGTTACAACTCTCCTGTTAGTTTTTTTTTAGTTTGCTGGTCACATGACCATTTTGTCTATTTAATCCGGCTCCGCCCTCCTGGCTTTGCTGGACTTCATTTGTATTTACTACTGTTGAGCTAGCTTGTTGCTCTGTTGCCGTTCTCTGTTAGTTTTGCTAGGTCTTCTGACCCCTATGCCTTTTTGTTGTGTGTTTGTCTTTGACTGCTACTATTTCTGCTAGGAGGTGTCCAACTTTTCCCAGTCCCTAGATCTTGTAGGGATCCCTCCCTCACATCTATAGGTCTGCGTTCAGACTAGCCGAGGACTTTAGCGGGTCTGATCGCAGGATCAGGTTCCCCGTTACATCGTAGGGATCTAGTTTAGTTCTATTGTAGGGACAGATCTCCTCTTTTTCCTTAGTCTCTGTAGCAGATCATAATAGTAAGTCCAGCCATAAAAAAAAAAAAAAAATTCTCTAAGGAAAGACCTCCAGTTTTCCATCATGATCTCGGTGCAAGATTTGGCTCAACGCTTGCAGGGACTCTCTCTGGAGGTGACCAAGCTCCAACAACACGTGAGTAGCTGTTCTGGAGCGCATTTTGTGGAACCTAAGGTACGTCTGCCTGATCTATTTTTTGGCGAACAACAAGATTTTTTTTCTTTTAAAAATGCTTGTCTATTATATTTTCGTTTGAGACCCGGATCCTCTGGTGATGAATCACAGCGCATAGGGATCATAATGTCACTTTTGCGCAAAGATCCTCAGGGATGTGCCTTCTCTCTCCAACCTAGTGATCCGTGCTTTAGATCAGTGGATAGTTTTTTTTCTGCTTTGGGTTTGTTGTACGATGATCCTGATCGTGTCTCATCTGCTGAGTCTGAATTAAGACGTTTGAGGCAGGGATCAGGTAATGTGGAAAAATATTGTTCTCACTTCCGTCGGTGGTCTGCCCAGGTGGGGTGGAACGATTCTGCTTTGAAAAGCTTGTTTCTTGCAGGGCTATGTGAAAGGGTAAAGGATTTACTGATTGCTTATCCCACACCTGGAAACTTGCAGGAGGCAATGCAATTAGCTATACGGGTGGACAGGAGACTGCGTGATAGGGTTAATGAGAGCAAATCCTCTGCTATGTCAGCTTCGAGTCCTGAGAGGTTCTGTGCTGACAATGGAGAGCCGATGGAAATTGGGGCGATGGCACCCCGCTCTCAGGAAAAAGACCGCCGACTTTCTGAAGGCTTGTGTTTCTATTGCGGAAATTCTGGTCATTTTATTAAGAGCTGTGTGCTTCGTAAGAAGAAAGAAAAAAAAATGGTCAGTTATGCCCGTATTGCCTGTTTAAATTCTAAGGGAGTATTCCTATCTGCCACTACTGCTGCTCAGGATGAATTAATTGAATTTCGGGTATTTGTGGATTGTGGATCTACTCTGAATGTGATTGATGGGGGATTCTTGGAAAAACTTAGATTAGAACCTAAAACTTTGTCATCCCCTATTGCTGTGGTTTCTGTCGATGGCTCTCACTATTAATGGTATTCATCAAGAGAATTTGGATTTGGTGGTATTGGATAATTTGCCTTCTCCAGTAATATTGGGGTTACCCTGGTTAAAATTGCACAATCCTGTACTGGATTGGTCTACCAATGAAATTAAGTCCTGGAGCCCTAAGTGTTATGACAAGTGTTGTAACGGGCGCATTGCTGCTGTGGATAGAGGGGAATTGCCTGTACCTATTCAGGATTTTTGGAGAGTTTTTTCTGAGGAGGAGTCGCAGGTTTTGCCTCCCCATAGAGACTATGATTGTACCATTGAATTTGTCCCTGGCACGACTCTTCCTAAGAGTCGTTTATTTAATCTTACTATTCCTGAAAGAAAGGCTTTGGAAGAATACATACAGACAAGCTTGGCCGCCGGTCACATTAGGCCTTCCAAGTCTCCTGTGGCTGTTGGATTTTTTTTTGTTAGTTTTTTTTTAGTTTGCTGGTCACATGACCATTTTGTCTATTTAATCCGGCTCCGCCCTCCTGGCTTTGCTGGACTTCATTTGTATTTACTACTGTTGAGCTAGCTTGTTGCTCTGTTGCCGTTCTCTGTTAGTTTTACTAGGTCTTCTGACCCCTATGCCTTTTTGTTGTGTGTTTGTCTTTGACTGCTACTATTTCTGCTAGGAGGTGTCCAACTTTTCCCAGTCCCTAGATCTTGTAGGGATCCCTCCCTCACATCTATAGGTCTGCGTTCAGACTAGCCGAGGACTTTAGCGGGTCTGATCGCAGGATCAGGTTCCCCGTTACATCGTAGGGATCTAGTTTAGTTCTATTGTAGGGACAGATCTCCTCTCTTTCCTTAGTCTCTGTAGCAGATCATAACAATGGGACTGTTTGAATTTACAGTAATAGGATGCCGTTCGGATTATCCAACACGTCGGGGACGTTCAATCGGTTGATGGAGTAGTGTTTGGGTGACCTAAGCTTTGAAGCTACTCTGATATACCTGGATGATATCATTGTTTACTCTGCTACTTTTCAGGAGCATCTGGACAGACTCGGGCAGGTGCTTGGATGATTGCGGACCCATGACCTGAAGATAAAGCCAAAGAAGTGTCATCTTTTCAAGAAAGAGATCGAGTACCTGGGCCACAAGGTGTCTCAGGATGGAGTCTTGCCTTCCCAAGCTAAAGTTGCTGCGATACAACAATGGCCAGCATACGGGAGTTAAAAGCCTTCCTTGGATTGACCAAGTATTACCGGCGGTTCATCAAAGACTGCATGAGCTACTGAGAGGGACTGTTGGGGGACCAAGAAACCAGGGCATACCCTGGGAACAGAAACAGGAGGAGGCCTTCCAGACACTGAAAGACGCCCTGACATCAGCCCCTATCTTGGCCTAAGCAGTTTCGACCAACCGTTTCTCTTAAACACGGATGGCAGTCTTCATGGACTAGGAGCAGTCCTCTCGCAGATTCAAGATGGGCATAAAAGAGTCATCGCCTATGCCAGTAGGTCCTTGAGGGATATGCAGCGGAACCCCCATAACTACAGCTCTTTCTGGCTGGAACTCTTCGCCCTAGTATGGGCCATGACGGAGAAATTCGCAGAGTACTTAACAGGAGCCAAGATCCAAGGACAAATGGATAACAACCCGTTGGCTCATCTGGACACTGCCTAGCTGGGAGCCATGTAGCATCGTTGGGTTGCCCGTCTCGCGAAATTTGACTTCTCGATTCGCTACCGCTCTGCCACAGAGAATACCAACGCTGATGGATTGTCAAGAGTAAACTTAGAGACTCCGGGAGAAGACCGTGATGAGCACCTAGAAGAAGAGGAGATCCCAGATTTCCACAAATTCACACCCATCGCGGTAGCGGCACAGTCAAGGGGGGAGGCTCGACCTCTACCCAAGTCACTGGGAAGGACTAATGAAGAATGGGGTTGGGTCCAAGATGAGGATGCAGGGTGGCAGAAAGTGAAAAGCTGGGTAGTCCAAAGAAAATGGCCTGACAAGGAAGAAAGAGCTGCCCTAGGTCTTGAAATGAAGTCAGCAATACGCCAGTGGGATAGATTGAAAGTTCGAGAAGCCGTCCTATTCCGCAAGTGGCAACAGCCTGCTGACATAGAGGCGAGATGGCAAGTAGTAGTCCCTGGAAGAGTGGCACGAGAAATTGCCAAAGAAGCTCATGAGCTTGGAGCTCACTTCGGCCCGGGAAAAACTTATAAGTGGCTGCAGAGTTATGTATATAGCCCCCGGCTTGAGGAGACGTGTCGAATGTGTGACCTCACCAAAAGCACAGAACAGAGGGCACCCATACAGACCATATGGACCAAGGAGCCACTTGAAGTGTTGATGATAGATTACTTCCTAGTGGGACAATCCAATCGATTAGAGGCCCACAGTACTGCCTGGTAATGACCGACCACTTCCCAAAGTTTGCGGTGGTCACCCAACTCAGGACCAGACGGCTCAGTCTGCTGCGCGAGCCATCTGTCATGATTTCATTTGGGTCTATGGGTGTCCAAAGCGGATCCATTCAGACCAATGAGTGTGTTTTCAGGGTAAAGTGATGGAGGAACTGTACCGACTGTACGGCATTGAAAGGTCCCGAACAACCCCATATCACCCCCAAGGAAATGGGGCCTGTGAGTGCTTTAATCGAACTCTGCTTCAAATGTTGAGGACATTAGAAGAAGACAAGAAGACGCATTGGCCTGACTATGTACCCGAACAAGTCTGGACCTATAACAATTGGGTCCACACCACCACAAGTTATACCCCATACACGCTACTGTTTGGTAGAGCAGGCTGAGAAATCATCGAGCTAAATCTGGAACAGTCAGAGGATCTATTTGAGCGATCTACCACCTTCTGGGTGAAAGAGCATTGACGATGACTTCAGACAATCCGCCGGCTAGCAGGCCAACGACTACAAGAGAAGGTGCACAACAGTCAACCGCCAATTCAGGAAGTTCCGCTCCAGCCTGGAGACTGAGTGCTGGTGCGCGAAAAACGCCCCAAAGGGAAGCTGAGCAGACGTTGGGAGGTACAACCATACAAAGCAATCAAGAGAGTGTATCCCAACGGTCCAGTGTACGAAGTGCAAGCTGAAAATAAGGAGTCTTGTCAGAGAACTCTACATAGGAATATGTTACAACCATTCTGCTCCGAGGATCCAACACCTGTCCCAAGAGTTACTTCTCCTGCTCCTTCACCAAGACCGGTTTTTCCTGACAGTGACTTTGTTGAAGACTGGTGGACCGTTACTGATTCCGCTGAAGGTCCCCAGTCAGTGGGAGTTGACATTCCCGACAAGGATGCATTGAAAGCTCGCGGAGAGGAGAAAACCATGGCTCCAGCCGAACCTTCAGTTGAAGAGGACAGTCACACGGCCATTATGCCTATGGAGGGCAGTCAGGATCTCCGGATATCCAGTAGGCCAAATGCAAGGATTCCACCAGAAAGGTACAATCCTGATCAGTTTATTTGGTCCACTCATATGTATTGTGTTGAAAGTTGTCCTGTGTTGAATACTGCTGCATGAAGCCTTTATTTCTTTCAGAGTTATACAGCGAGGCTGAGGATGGCCGTCTTTAAGTGGGGAGGCATATAGGGGATCGGCTCTTTTATTGGACATTGAATACACTGTGACTTTAAGACATCATGCTCCCCTCTGAGTCTTGTGTTTGGACTAGTCGCCTCCCCCTGCTGTGGTTGGTATGTGCTGAGAGAGAAGAACCAGGAAATAGATACCTCATTTGTGTTTGAGGTAACAGGGAAAGACTCCTTCAGGATTCTGATCACAGAGACTGTAAAGAAGACACTGTTATTCTATGGAAAGAGAAGATTACGGACTATAGCAAGTTTTGTTGTTGGGAACTGTGTCAAGTAGAAGTGAAATTTCTCCTTTTCCTGAACATTTTCCCTGGAGACTGAGGACTTGAGATAACACACAACACAGCGTGTTAGCCATTTCTGTGAGAGTGAAACAAGGCTTGCCTGCTGTCTGCAAGAAAGAGATCTCGTATACAAGGAAAGGACTCAATTGAATTCATCCGGCTCTTTTACACCAGGAACATGCGGCGGCCGCCATCTGCGCCTGATCTGCGCAACTGTGAGTGACTCATCAGCGTGAACTGTTAGGGTTTAGCGTAGTTTGCTCTAGCTAGGAATAGCAGAAAGCCAGATAGGGATTAGCTCAGAGTAGTTTGTGAAAGTTGTTGTGCACTGTCTGTTCTGAGCTTTCTTTGCCATAGCTGGAGCATAGTTAGTGACTCGCTCCAGCTATATCTTCCTATGTTCATATTGATAATATCGTTATTGTAAATATTGTTATTTTCATCTCCCGGCATATAATTCCTTTGTATATAATAAATCCGGAGTTTTGTTTCAGTCTTCTCGTCTGCTGTCCCGTACTTGAATCTACGTTGCGGTGTTCTTTGGACGCACACAGACATGTAGGTTGTTTCACTTGCTGACCAGGCACACTTGACAAGAGTCCTCATAAACTTTAGAACAGTAGCATTTAATAAGAAGCCACAAAGCCAGTGCAAGTTAAGTCTTATGAGCAACAGGCTCCAGTGACAAACAATACAGTTTCCTTAGCAGCACAGCAGTTCACAGTCTTCCCAGTAGTACAGGCATGACAGCACAGTTCTAATGCAAAAGCACATTAATGAACACAGCATCTTTACAGCACAGTGAGATGGAGGAGGGGCGAAGGGTTTGCTGAGGGAGATGATCCCTGTGACACCAATTCTTCCAGTCCTTATCTTTCTGCCTGACTATACCCTGCACTGCTAGTTCAGGAACTCTACCTGACCTGTTCTTAGCTTCACTCCTGACCTGAATCCTTTTCACTTGCAGGGGTGCTTCTGTGAGATACAGAACACACATACCACCTTTTTCTTCGGCTTTAGTTGCTGGATGCTTTTAAAGCAACAGCGCTACTTCTGCATGTCACATAAATAAAAGTAATAGTCTGCTGTTCTGCCTGTGTCTCCGCTGTTGCGTTCCGTTACCTGCTTATACTTAGTGTAGTCGGCAGGATGCAACACTCCAATGCGGAGATGGTGGAACAGGGGGATGGTGGACTCATCAGGGGAAGTGTTCCCCAAGGGGCCATGTTCAGTGACCTCCCAAAATTCACGGGGAATAATTTACAGCTGTGGGATTGGGTGGAGAGACTGTGGAGCTGGCCTTACTAATTCTTGATGGAGAGGCATGACATACTGTTATGTACCAACAGCCTAAGGACTGTGACACAATAGAAGGTGATTGGGATTCTAAAGGATATGCACTGTGACACTAATGACCTTGGTAACCTTCGCATGCGATTATTTAAATGAGTTCAAGGGGAAGGTGAGACTATAGCGCAGTATGTCAATGTTCTGCAGAAGGTGATGGCCCATATCACCAGGGAGACTCAAGAGGAACACCAAAGGCTGGGATCCTTAGACGAAGTATTGCAAGATCAAATTGTCGCCGGACTAAGGGATCCCTACTTGCGACAGGCCCTAAAGGAGCGGTTGCGGACTAACCCGGATATGAGTTTCTTGGAGATCAGAGCTGAGGCACGAGTCCTAGAAAAAGAGGCACCTGCCTTGATGGGCGTGGTTCGGAGGCTACCACCTCAGAAACCGCCAGCAAGGAACCTGACTGGGCACAAGAATTACATCAGGAGATCAGAGATATTCGAGGAGAGTTATGCAATGTCAAAGGAGTCTCTAGTAACTTGAAAAGGGACGACCCCCCAACTAGATATGAGGAGAGGGACCAAGGGGAGGATACTATACCCCCAGGTTCATCATCTCAGGCCTGATGCCGGATGGAAGAGTGAAGAGTTGAGTGCTGGAACTGTGGTGGCCGAGGGCACATATCTCGAGAGTGCCTGAGTCGGAGCCAAGGAAGGAGGGGGCGTCCTTTAAACTAAGGAGCTCCACAGTTGAGGAGCACACCATAGGGTTCCATGCCCCAGAGGAAGGGGAGGAAGACTCTGAAGATATTCTGAAGATATTGTCTCCGAAAGGCCCATAACTAAGGCTGAATTTGATGGGGAGCGCATCCAGTGTTTAATGGACACGGGATCCCAGGTGACCACTATGCACGAAGAATACTTCCGTGCCCACTTCCCTGCTGACGGCTGGTCCAACAAAGGGCCAAATATTAGATTAGTGGCTGCCCATCAGCTCCCCATTCCAGTGGCTGGTGTGGTGTGGATGACTGTCCGTATGTGCAGATGAGAATTAGGAAAGGGATTGTGTTGGTAAAAGGCCCGATAAGCCCCGGGACCCATCGTGATGTTGGGAATGAATATCCTGAAGGAGGTAGAGGAGTTGCTAATTGGTGAACCACAGAGAGGTAACTGGAATCGCGTGACCAGGCGTAATGCTAGGCAAAGGGTTTTTCAACAACTCATCCGGGTTAGTCAGGTCCAGAAGTTACCGGACACCTCTCAGCTTCTTGGAAAAGTGATTATACCTCCGGAGGCTGCCATGATTCTACTCATTGGGCAAACCATACTCACCCTGTGTACCAATCGAGGGGGTGGAGGTGCAAATTGAGCCCATGGCAGGAGACGAAACAATCTCTGGGCTCCTGGTTGCTCATACTCTCGCCACAATGCCGGGCATGTGCCGGTGTAAGGAGATTACCAGCTGCCATGTTCCCCCTGAAGACATCAATGCTGCTGTGGTATAGAATGTGAATAATGTTTTGTTCCTGATATGTTTCCTTGTGGGCTGTAGTATTAACAAACGGCCACAAGATGCCACTGTCTAGAATGTAGGTGAAAGGTGAAGTTTGCCAGTAGCATAGCAGGTATTTATGACAGTGTGAGAGTTAACTATGTGTGAGGACAGCCCATAGTGGGTGGGCACTTTTGGAATCTCTGGGTAGTTTCCACAAGCAGGAAGTGAGCACAGTCAGTAGTGTACAATACTTGAGAAAGCAGACAGGCTCTATTCTGGTTGCTAGGGTAGACGTGGGTCTAGTATCTCAGACAGTGGATCATCAGACAAAAGAATCCCTCCACAAGAGTCCCCTTAGCCGGCCTGGGTACCTCAAGAGGGTCGTCGTGGGTACCTCAAGAGGGTCGTCGAGGATCTAGGAATGCATTTTGTTTACAGGCTTGCAGAAGAAGTTAGGACTCAAGTCTAGGACGTGGGGAGAACTAAGATCCGGATATACTGTCTTTGGTGTGGGGGATTCTCTAGGGCTAGAGAACAAAGCAACAGAGATGCTTCACCTAAATTGGGAACCAGGGCTGAAGTTGTATCAAGTACCTGTGGGAAAGATGACAACCCGTTGGGCCTTATACTTTATACCTGGCTGTAAATATTGTAAATATTGCCAGTTACCAAATAAAGTTCCAGTTATTGTTATGAACTTTGTGTTCACTGAATTCATTGCTGCCCTGGTTCCAGAAGAGAAATTCCTGGAGTCAGAAGAGACCTGCTGGTCAGAATTAGGTGGAAAACACCACATACACAGCAGCACACTAGAGGGAGGACACACTTTGCCTGTAGGATGCCAAAACGAGCATGGGCTACAGCTCGCCCACGACTACCTCGCTGGGGCACCCTACACCGGTATGCTGCGTCAACTTGAGTGAAATAAATTTACAGTTAAACTCTCAGAAGTAAATCACCCAAGTGAGCATAATGCCAGAGGACCTTCCCATACCCAACTCCATTGAGTTGACACCCCTGGAAGGAGATCCATGGACTCTATCAGTGTCCCTCGCTACAAGAGTGAAAAAAGGGGAGCACGGGCTGGTTGCTCTCTCCTAGAACAGATGAAGGCCGACCTTACAAAGTTTTCCCCCGAGCAAGTAGGACAAATTGAAGGCCTACTGCAGCGTTATCACGGGATGATCCCTCTTCTTGAAGACGATTTCATGCACTGAGGCTATCCAGCATGAGGTTCCTATGGAGGACACAGCTCTCATCAGAGAGATAGCATCAGATTCCGCTGCAGATGTATCAAGAAGTGAAGATCTCTTGTTCTATATGTTACGAAATTAAGTAATGGGACCTTGAGGTTCTGCGTGGATTATCGGCGGTTGAACTTTTGTACGGTGCGGGATTCCTATCCCCTGCTGTGGATTGAAGAGTCCCTGTCCGCTTTGGGAAAAGCTGAATATTTCTCCTCTCTCGATCTTGCCAGCAGGTATTGGCAGGTTCCTGTGGCCGATAAGGATCGGTCTAAGACTGCCTTCATCCTCCCCATGGGTTTATTTGAGTTCAACCGGATGCCTTTCGGACTAACTAACACACCTGGAACGTTTCAACGGTTGATGGAGAGATGCCTTGGGCATCTAAATTTCAAAGAGACTTTGATCTACCTGGACGACATTGTAGTATTCTCCTCCACCTTCAAAGAACATCTCAATCGGTTAGAACAAGTGCTAGAGAGGCTCCAAAAGCATGGGCTGTAGATGAAATGCCACTTATTAAAGAGGCAGATTGAGTATTTGGGGCACACTGTCTCCAGTGCTGGGGTCTATCCTACCCCCGAAAAAGTGTCGGCCGTACAGCTGTTACTCATTCCAACTAATATAAGAGACCTAAGAGCGTTTCTATGCCTGGCAGGTTACTATTGGAGGTTCATCAAAGATTTTGTCAAAGTAGCGACCCCGCTCCACAAGCTTTTGAGACGATCAGCTGGGGGACATAAACAATGGGCCATTCATTGGGGGCCCCGACAAGAAGAAGCCTTTTGTACCTTGATGATGGCATTAACCAAAGCCCCCATATTGGCCTATGCCGACTTCTCCCAACCCTTCTTACTATACCCTGATGGAAGTTTGTACGGCCTAGGGCAATATTAGCTCAAATTCAATAAGGCAAAGAACGGGTGATTGCATATGCTAGTTGGTCACTGAGAGAAACTGAAAGGAACCCTGATAACTACAGTTCATTCAAGTTAGAGCGGTTGGCGCTAGTTGGAGCCATGACTGAGAAGATTGATGAGTATCTGTCGAGGTCGGAGGTTCAGGTGTGAACCGATAACAATCCCTTGCTCATCTTGAAAATGCAAAGTTGGGGGCACTGGAACAAAGGTGGGTTGCAAGAATGTCCAAATATCGGTACAGAATCGCATATCGGTCAAAATCTCAGAACACCCATGACAATGCACTGTCTCAAGTCTCTCCAACAAGTCTAAAAGGAGACCTAGATGAAGACCTGGAATGCGACGAAATTCCAGATTTCACCCTTTTTGCAGCTGCTGTGGTGGCCGCCCAGGGAAAAGAGGGAGAGCATAAACCCACTTATCTCCTGGGATGCCCAAGGGATGAGTGGATTTATCTCCAACAGTCCAATCCTAAACTCTCGAAGCTGAGGAAGTAGGTCACCTTGGGGCAGAAGCCTGATCAGGAGTTAAGTGCGTCTCTGTCAGCTAATACATTGCAGATCTTGGGCCAATGGGAACGACTCATCATGAAGAAAGGATTCAGCTGCCTCGGGAAATGGACGTCACCTTGCAAGTGGTGATCTCTGAACAAATGGCAGTGAGTCTGTCCAGGGAAGAACATTAACGGGGGGCCCACTTTCGCACCGAAAAGACTTTCCGATGGCTGCCACAATTAGTGTACTGGCCTTATCTGCTTCAGACGGTGGAAGAAGCCTGTCGAAGGTGCTGTCGATGTGAGTTAACCAAGCCTCCAGAGCAAATGGCACCAGTCCAAACTATAAAGACGTCCAAACCATTGGAAATATTGATGGTAGATTACCTGATGATTGGAATGTCCTACAATGGTTATGAGCATTGTTTGGTAATGACCGACCACTTCACAAATTTCACTGTGGTCACCCTGACCCCAGACGGCAGAAATGGTGGCTATAGCAATTTGCCGGGATTTCATCCTTGTGTATGGGTGTTTGAAGAAAATTCACTCAAATTAAGGGGCCTGATTCCAAGTGAAGATAATGGAGGAAGTGCACCATTTCTACGGTATAGACAAATCCTGGACCATGCCCTACCACCCACAGGGAAATGGAGCTTGCGAATGCTTCAATAGAACTCTGTTACAAATGCTATGGACACTAGAAGAAGATCAGAAGATGAGGTGGCCTGAGTTTATCTCCGAGCTTGTGTTGGTGTATAACAATCGGGTTCTAGCGACCACTGCATACCCATCCTACAGATTTTTGTTTAGGCGAGGTGAATTAGGACTAGAGTTAGAGGATGAACATCTGGGAAGCAACCCAACTGCCTGGGTTCGGGGCCATCGTCATCGACTTCAAATGATGAGGCACTTGGTGGAACAGAAACTTAGGTAAATAGAATAATCAAAGCCCGGTTTATGAGGTCCGACCTGAAGGTGAAGAGGATGCCCCGGTGCGAGTGCTGAACAGGAATATGCTTTTCTGGGGTGGAGAAGCGTGAGAAGGTGCCCTACCCTGGAGGCCCTACCAGAATCAGTTACTGAACCGGCAACTGATCATGAAGAGGGATGGACAATGTGCCAATAGAGCTACAGGAGCTGACGCCCAGTGAAACAACTGGAATCCCAGATCTATTGGAAGTACCCCTATCAGAGGGACTGCATCGGACAGAACGGGCCAATGCAGACATTCTTCCTAGGCGGTATGCACAAGACAAGTTCGTCTGGACACAAATCCAACAGAAAACTCAGGAATGTATGCAGCACTTGGCAGAAGTTGGATTACCTTTAAAGAAACATCACAAACTTGTAGACTTCCCTCGCCTAGGGACTGGCGAGATAAAAGAAGTGAGGAATGTAAGGAGGCAAAACACTGTGGAACCAAAACAGAGAAGTTGCAGCGGGGACAAGATTAATCAGAACATCGGGTCAAGTGACGTCAGAGAGACCAGCCCAGGAGATGAAAAGTGCGTGCGCAACATGTGAGGGAGTTTTGGCGCCAAGGAGAGTGATGGAAGAAGTGGTATCCAGAGCACCTGTAAGGAATAAAAAATGTGTCGTGCATCTGCCCAGCCCAGACGTCGACGGCCAAGCCCCGAAGACCCAAGCGACGCCAGTCAAGGTTCCCATCCCAGGCATCGACGGTCAAGCCCCGAAGACCCGAGTGATGCCAGTCAAGGCTCCTCAACCGAGTAACACTGGTCAGCAGGATGGGAGCAGGCAATGACGGCACGGTTCTCAGACGTGCGCAGCAGTGTCAGGACATCGCATAAGTTGTGGAAGCGCCAGATTGGGGATCCGTGTTCAGGCAGGCAACCAGAGAGGACGTGTGAGACGGGGGCGTTACCTCTGGGATGGACATATGGTACTGGGCAGAAATAGAGGGAAGTACAATAGTCAGATGGGAATCAGCAGATGCTAGAGCAGTGCAGCAACAGTGGACAGATGTTAGTAGAGGGAACATGCATTGATTTGTGACAGGATCAGAGTACTGTTAAGGCTTTCAAGGACTGCCTCTTGCTCAGTTTAGTCAATGACAATTTAGTTCCCTTTCCCTCCGAGAAATCATCTTGGACTGCCAACCCCTGATTTCCAGTATATTCTTAGGCTGCGTGCCCACTATGCGTTTTTCAAGTGTTTTTGCCGCGGAATTTCCGCAGCAAAAACGTTTAAAAAACGCTTGGCAATACGTGCCCCATTGTCGCCAATGATAATCCGCATGTGCTGTGCACATGCTGCGGAAATTTCTGTTGCGGATTATCATTGCAGAACAATACGCAGCATGTCCATTAATTTTGCGGACACACAGCGTAATCGCCGCCATTGACTTGCATTGACCGCGTGACATCCGCATCACTGCATCTGCACATGCGGATATCACACGGTTCAATGTGCGGATGGTACCCGGGTCTGGAGAAGAAGAGACTCTCATCCAGACCTGGGTACCATAGTACCTGTAAAAAAAAGAATTTAAAATAAAAAATAAAATAAAAAACAGGTCACGCGACCGCTGACGTCGGCGGTCGCGTGACCTGTCACATGACTCAATGACGTCATCGCAGGTCCTTCACACCACCGCGAGACACCGGGGAGACCGGACGGAGCGGAGAAGGAGACCGCGGGCCATCGGAAGGTAAGTATAATCTTTATTTTTTATTTTTCACCATTCTTATTCTTTTTTTTTTAACTATTACTTAGTCACACTATATAAATCCATGCCGGTTGCATGGATTTATATAGTGTGACCAAGTTGTCAAGCACTTTTCCAAGTGATGCTAAAATCGCTTGGAAAAGCGCTTGATAACCCGCATGCAGAAATGCATGCAAAAACGCTTGACAAACGCTTCTACCTGGCGGGAAAAACGCATGTAAATCCGCATTTGCGACTGTTTGACAGTTTTAATACATGTGAGGAATGTCTATTTCTTACACATTCCTCACATGTATTAAAACTGTCAAACAGTCGCAAATCATGCACACGGGAGTGATTCAAACATAACACCAAGCAGCTGTAACTACTCGGTGCTCGCCCGAGCATACTCAGCGAAAGGGTTAACAGAACATACTCGCTCATCACTGATCAGAATTTAAAAAATCCACCAATTTTTTTTAGCGTAGAAATCCAAGAAATTGAAGATTCTCCCATCTTGTCAAACTAGGTTTATATTTAACACTTGAGTTTGTGCTGTAATCATTCATGAGTTACAACTAGTGTTGAGCATTCCGATACTGAAATATCGGGTATCGGCCGATATTCGCGGTATCGGAATTCCGATACTTAATTCCGATACTTTTACAATATCGAATACCGGAATCTGAAGTTCCCATAATGCCTGCGCTCTGCAGTGTCTCTGAAGGATGACAAGCTGGATGGCAGCGCTCAGCTGCGATCCAGCCTGTCATCAGAATGCCATCCCAGCTTGAGAGAATTCTCCTGATTGTTTAAAAGCTGGCGGGCGGTAAAAAGCCGCCGGCTTTTAAACAATCACACAGCCCCATACTGCTTCCCCGCAGCCTCCCATCCCGATCGTAAGTTAGGACCGGGCGGGGAGCGCAGCACCAAGGAGCGGGGAGCGAAGGACCCGGGCGGGGAAGCCGGCAGTGAAAAGACTTCACCGCCGGCTTTCCCGTTCTGTGCTGCGCTTTCCCGCCGGTTATTTCAAATGAACAGCTGAAGTATCAGGTGATGCCGATCAGCTGTTCATTTGAAGTAGCCGCGGTGCCCTCAGAGGGTTCATGTGAGTTCATGCTTGACTGCATTGCATGAACTCACATGAACTTTCCCACGGTCGCACAGGTCAGCCTCACCTCCCAGACCCGTCATGATTGGTGTGTGTGGGTGTCTGTGCGATGTGTGCGGGTGTGCGCGGTGTCTGTGCGATGTGTGCGGGTGTGCGTGGTGTCTGTGCGATGTCTGCGGGTGTGCGCGGTGTGTGTGCGGTGTCTGTGCGATGTCTGCGGGTGTGTGCGTGCAGGCAAACATAGGCCGATGTGACACTACTACTTTATTTTTAATAAATCCTTTATTTTAACACTAAATGACACTTGAGGGGTTAATAAAGATGCAGTCCCCAAATTATTATTTATTTTTTAATTAATTTTTCCCAAAAATTTTGACGTGGGCATTGCCATATTTTTGTATGCCAGCCAGGTACAGCATCCAGGAACGGGCTGCCCCCAACTCCCAGCTGCCTAATTGTACCTGGCCGGACACAACAATATAGGGAAGCCCTTTTTTTTTTAATTATTCCATGAAATAATTTTAAAAAAATTGACGTGGGGCTTCGCACTATATTTGTGTCCAGCCAGGTACAGCAGGCAGGAACGGGCTGCCCCCAACCACCAGCTGCCTATTTGTACCTGGCCGGACACAACAATATAGAGAAGCCCTTTTTTTTAAATTATTTCATGAAATAATTAAAAAAAAATTGACGTGGGGCCTCGCCCTGTTTTTGTGTCCAGCCAGGTACAACTAGGCAGCTGGGGGCTGGAATCCGCAGCGCAGGGAGGCCCAAGCTTCCTGGGCCACCCCCGCTGCAAATTGCAGTCCGCAGCCACCCCGGAAAATGGCGCGTTCATAGAAGCGCCATCTTCTGGCACTGTACCCAACTCATCCAGGGCCCTGGTCCTGTGGCTCACAGGGTAATAAAGGGGTTAGGGCCAGCTTGGATTATCAGCTGGCCCTAAGCCCGAAATTCATGGGGTCACGCCAATATTAGACATGACCACCATGAATTTCTAGTAAAGTATTTAAAAAAAACACAACACCCAGAAAAAAGTCCTTTAATTGAAATAAACACACAATTCTTTATTGTTCTAAATTAAACCATACTTACCATCACGCCTATTCCATCTGAAGCCAACGATCTCCTACAATAAAAGAAAAATAATAAAGCAACCTCATACTTACCTTTCCATGGTTCCCACGACAGCTTCAGCTCTGCTACATCGAGATGACAGGCTGGACCGCAGCAGAACGCTGCCATCCAGCCTGTCATCCCGCAGACATTGAGAAGCGCAGGCTTTCTTGCGCTCCTCAGTGTCTCGCTGTGACGGCATAAAGATGAGCCGAGGTCATGTCCAATGAACCCGGTTCACCTCATGCACGTCACTGACAGCGTGGGAAAATTCTCCTGCACTCAGCGCTTCAGCGTGAGAATTCTCCCACGCTGTCAGTGACGTGCATGAGGTGAGGTCATGTCCAATGAACTCAGCTCATGGGGTGAGCCAAGTTCATTAGACATGAACTTGGCTCATCTGGATGCCATCACAGAGAGACACTGAGGAGCGCAAGCAAGCCTGTGCTTCTCAGTGCGTGCGGCATGGCAAGCTGGATGTCAGCTTTCTGCTGCTTTCCAGCCTGTCATCTCGATGTAGCAGAGCTGAAGCTGTCGTAGGAACCATGGAAAGGTAAGGATGATGTTGCTTTATTATTTTACTTTTATTGCAGGAGATCGTTGGCTTCAGCTGGAATGGGCGTGACGGTAAGTAGGGTTTAATTTAGAACAATAAAGAATCGTGCCTTTATTTCAATTAAAGGACTTTATTCTGGGTGTTTGTGGGGTTTTTTAACTTTGACTATGGGGTTAGTAATGGGGGTGTCTTATAGACGCCTCTCCATTACTAACCTGGGCTTGATGTCAGCTGGCATTATAAGCTGACATCAACCCCAGCCCTATTACCCCACTGCCACCGCTACAGGGCAGTAGGAAGAGCGGAGCTAAGTGCCAGAATTGGCGCATCCTATGGATGTGCCATTTCTGGGGCGGCTGACGGCTGGTGTTTCTAGCCTGGGAGGGGGCCAATATTCATGGCACCCTTCCTGGGCTATTAATATCAGCCCCCAGCTGTCTGCCTAGCCTTTGCTAGCTATTAAATTAGGGGGGACCCCACGTCATTTTTTGGGGGGGTCCCCCATTTTGATAGCTAGTAAAGGCTAGGTATTCAGCTGGGGGCTGATATTAGTAGCCTGGGAAGCTCCGTGGGTATTACCCCCTTCCCAGGCTTCAAACATCTGCCCCTGCTGTCTGCTTAACCTCCGCTAGAGCCTAAAATTACGGGGAACCCCACGCCAATTTTTTTTTAAATAAATCCTTTATTTTAACACTAAATGACAAGTACAGTAATCAACACTGTCACTGTACTTCATATATATGTGACTGACATGTTTCTATCTATCTAATCTATGTGTGATTCTCTATTCCTTCTATTCTAAATTGTCGGGTACCGCAGCTGAATTGCCGGCCGGCTTTTTTTAAAGAGACGGTGCATGAAAACACTATTATTTTTTTTAATAAATCCTTTACACTAAATGACAAGTACAGTAAGCAACACTGTCACTGTACTTCATATATATGTGACTGACATGTTTCTATCTATCTAATCTATTTGTGATTCTTTATTCTTTCTGTTCTAAATTGTCGGGTACCGGTGTATGCCGCTGATGAATTGCCGGCTTTTCGCGTAATACATTCTACATTATTGTTAGTTGTTTTCCTTCATGTAGAATTAACCTACAAGGAAAGAAAGGGTTTATTTTCATTCCGATATTTGTGTCCCATTGACTTGCATTGGTTTCCGGTATCGGAATCGGCGATATCCGATACTTTTTGGATATCGGTCCGATCCAATCCGATACGATATTTCCTGATATCGGAAGGTATCGCTCAACACTAGTTACAACACATGATTTGCCATGTCACCCTGACTTTAGGATATGTTCACACAAGGTGGGCACACCGTGGATGCTCTGTGGGAAAATCTGAAGTGTGCAGTATTACAATGAGGTTTTAAGAATTTATCAAAGCTCATCTACAAGAAGCGAAAATAATCCAGTTTTTGCAGGTAAAAATGTGTAAAATAAAAGTGTTTTACATCCAAACCCAGCATCAAAAAGCATGACAATTTATAATAAAAAAAATTGTGCATTTTTCATAAGGTTTTTACCCTGTGGACAAAAAAGCACATGTTAGGCCGTGTTCAGTTGTGGAAAAAATAGACTGATTTTCCTTAGTGTGTCAGTTTTTACTGACACAGTTTAATTGTTTTTCTTGTTTGCCAAAATAAAAAGCTTCTGCATCTGCGTGCTGTCAGTGATTATCGCGGCCAAGATCACAGGGGATTCAGATCTATGTCTCGGATCAAAAACGGACATGCCTCCATTTTTGTTTTTGGATCAGTCAGTCTGAAATAAAACACAGACATGTGAACAGCACCATAGACTATAGTGGTTATGGGTTCTATCTGTAAAATACTAAATATAGATGTCTGAATGAGCCCTAAGGCAGTGTTCACACGTACAGTAAATGCTGCTTTTTTCTACTGTTCTTTATCTGACCGTTCTCTGCAAATATCTGCACCATATTACACAATATCAATCTTCTCTGATTATTGTTGCGTTTTTTAGGCATTTTCCCCTTTATTTAATGCATCTTTGGTGCAAATTTGAAGCTGAGTTTTTAATGCACTTTTTAGTTCAGTAAAGCTTTGATTCTGTATTTAAAACACAACTGCATTTTTTTTTACATTTTTTTTCTGCCTCTCCATATGAGCTTATAGAGAAAAAAATGCACCAAAACCCACAGTTTAACAGCGCCTTTAGATGCCCGGAGCTCGTGAGTTTTCATAATATCCATCACTTTGCTTGGACAGTAAAACGCAGCAGATTTTCTGTACACAAAAGCGCAGCGGAAAAAAAGCAGTGTCTCTCGCTACAAGAGTGAAAGAAGCGGAGCACGGGCTGGTTGCTCTCTCCTAGAACAGATGAAGGCCGACCTTACAAAGTTTTCCCCCGAGCAAGTAGGACAAATTGAAGAACGTTTGTACGGTGCGGGATTCCTATCCCCTGCAGCGGATTGAAGAGTCCCTGTCTGCTTTGGGAAAAGCTGAATATTTCTCCTCTCTCGATCTTGCCAGCAACTACTAGCAGGTTCCTGTGGCCGATGAGGATCGGTCTAAGACTGCCTTCATCCTCCCCATGGGTTTATTTGAGTTCAACCGGATGCCTTTCGGACTAACTAACACACCTGGAACGTTTCAACGGTTGATGGAAAGATGCCTTGGGCATCTAAGTTTCAAAGAGACTTTGATCTACCTGGACGACATTGTAGTATTCTCCTCCACCTTCGAAGAACATCTCAATCGGTTAGAACAAGTGCTAGAGAGGCTCCAAAAGCATGGGCTGTAGATGAAATGCCACTTATTAAAGAGGGAGATTTAATATTTGGGGCACACTGTCTCCAGTGCTGGGGTCTATCCTACCTCCAAAAAAGTGTCGGCCGTACAGCTGTGATTCATTCCAACTAATATGAGAGACCTAAGAGTGTTTCTATGCCTGGCAGGTTACTATTGGAGGTTCATCAAAGATTTTGTCAAAGTAGCGACCCCGCTCCACAAGCTTTTGAGACGATCAGCTGGGGGATATAAACAATGGGCCATTCAGCGGGGGCCCCGACAAGAAGAAGCCTTTTGTACCCTGACGATGGCATTAACCAAAGCCCCATATTGGCCTATGACGACTTCTCCCAACCCTTCTTACTATACCCTGATGGAAGTTTGTACGGCCTAGGGCAATATTAGCGCAAATTCAATAAGGCAAAGAACGGGTGATTGCATATGCTAGTTGGTCACTGAGAGAAACTGAAAGGAACCCTGATAACTACAGTTCATTCAAGTTAGAGCTGTTGGCGCTAGTTGGAGCCATGACTGAGAAGATTGATGAGTATCTGTCGAGGTCGGAGGTTCAGGTGTGAACCGATAACAATCCGTTGCTCATCTCGAAAATGCAAAGTTGGGGGCACTGGAACAAAGGTGGGTTGCAAGAATGTCCAAATATCGGTACAGAATCGCATATCGGTCAAAATCTCAGAACACCCATGACAATGCACTGTCTCAAGTCACTCCATCAAGTCCGAAAGGAGACCTAGATGAAGATCTGGAATGTGACGAAATTCTAGATTTCACCCTTTTTGCAGCTGCTGTGGTGGCTGCCCAGGGAAAAGAGGGAGAGCATAAACCCACTTATCTCCTGGGACGACCAAGGGATGAGTGGATTTATCTCCAACAGTCCAATCCTGAAAACTCCGAGCTGAGGAAGTAGATCACCTTGGGGCAGAAGCCTGATCAGGAGTTAAGTGCATCTTTGTCAGCTAGTACATTGCAGATCTTGGGCCAATGGGAAAGACTCATCATGAAGAATGGCCTGCTGTGCCGAAGGATTCAGCTGCCTCGGGAAATGGACGTCACCTGGCAAGTGGTGATCTCTGAACAAATGGCAATGAGTCTGTCCAGGTAAGATCATTAATGGGGGGCCCACTTTGGCACCTAAAAGACTTTCCGATGGCTGCCACAATTAGTGTACTGGCCTTATCTGCATCAGACGGTGGAAGAAGCCTGTCGAAGGTGCTGTCGATGTGAGTTAACCAAGCCTCCAGAGCAAATGGCACCAGTCCAAACTATAAAGACGTTCAAACCATTGGAAATATTGATGGTAGATTACCTGATGATTGGAACGTCCTACAATGGTTATGAGCATTGTTTGGTAATGACCGACCACTTCACAAATTTCACTGTGGTCACCCTGAGCTGAGATCAGACGGCAGAAATGGCGGCTATAGCAATTTGCCGGGATTTCATCCTTGTGTATGGGTGTTTGAAGAGAATTCACTCAAATTAAGGGGCCTGCTTCCAAGTGAAGTTAATGGAGGAAGTGCACCATTTCTATGGTACAGACAAATCCCAGACCATGCCCTACCACCCACAGGGAAATGGAGCTTGCGAATGCTTCAATAGAACTCTGTTACAAATGCTATGGACACTAGAAGAAGATCAGAAGATGAGGTGGCCTGAGTTTATCTCCGAGCTTGTGTTGGTGTATAACAATCGGGTTCTAGCGACCACTGCATACACATCCTACAGATTTTTGTTTAGGTGAGGTGAATTAAGACTAGAGTTAGAGGATGAACATCTGGGAAGCCACCCAACTACCTGGGTTCGGGGCCTTCGTCATCGACTTCAAATGATGAGGCGCTTGGTGGAACAGAAACTTAGGTAGTGTAATGCAGCGCTTTGCTTGGTATTACTGTATGGTCCGGGGTGTGTTTTGGCCGACCACGTACCCTCCCCCTCAGCTGACTGGTCACATGACTGTGACATCACTCAGGTCCTGCTGCACACCGAAGGTCTGAACACTTGACTGTGACATCAGCTCAGGTCCTGTGAGTATGTGTGTGTGTGTGTGTGCTACAGGATATAAAAACCCTGTTAATTTGAGACAGGTGTGTGAGAGGCATGAGGCCTGTTCCCCATGTGTGTGGGACACCGTTCGTGTGAGGCCTAGTGAGGCTGAGTGAAGCCTGGCAGCCTGAAAGGCCGAGACTGGATCCTGTGAGTGGATGCTAGTGGCCTTGGAAGGCAGAGGCTTGCGGAAGAGTCCTGAAAGGCGCAGGCTGGATGTGAGTGAAGACATACCAGTAGCCTTCGAGGGACGATGGCTAGAGACCCCCACCTGGGAAGCCACAAAGCCACAGTGGTGGCGGATTAAATGGACTGCAGCAGCAAAAACCCGGCAAAGGTAATACACTTTGTTATATGGACACTTATATAGACATTGCTATAGTATTACCTTGCTGAAGGCTGTAACCTGGACCAAGTGGGCCTGTCTGCCACTTGGGCTCGTGAACATTATATGTGTGAACTGCGGTTTATGAAGTGCAGTAAACTGCTGAAGTGTGAAAACCGTAAAGACATTGCTGGTGTGCATTAATTGACCCGGTGCAGCGAGTATCCCCCATTATGATGACTAGTGCTGCCTTACATATGGTTCGAGAATGCGGGCAACTGCAGCCCGGTTGCTAGCGGCAACGACAACCCGGTTGGTAGGGGCAACTGCAGCCCGGTTGCTAGGGGCAACGGCACAGGACGACGAGTGTGGATTAAAGCATCTGGCTGCAACTCGGCGGGGTTGCGAAGGTTATCGTCGCACTCAAACCTGGTTTGCTGTGGCTCGGCGGGGCTCAGGAAGTTTAAAGCATGTCGCTGCAACTCGGCGGGGTTGCGAAGGTTGTCGTCGCACTCAAATCCGGTTTTGCTGTGGCTCGGCGGGGCCACGAAAATTTTCGGGGAGAGCGGTGTAAAGTGTTTAGTGTGTACCGTGATGGCCATGAATGGTGCAGTATCTCCAGACGGAATGGAGAAGGAGTTGGATGACCGTGTTCAATCGCTCTTCGGCATAATGGAGTGTCCTGAAGAAATGCAGGAGCAGATAATGATGGCTGTGAAGGGGGCAGCAGATGAGTCTGAAGCTGTTGAGCGATTAAAATGCCTGTTGGAGTCGCAGCAGCAGGCATTGGAGAAACAACAACAGGACTCGCAGCAGGCATTGGAGAAACAACAACAGGACTCGCAGCAGGCATTTGAGAAACAACAGCAGGTATGGGAGAAACGACAAAAGGTCGTGGTGCAGGAAGGGCAGGAGCTGTTGGCCCTTTACAGAAAGGCGGTAGCGGACCATTCTTTGAACTCTCCGGGGGCGCCATTGTTGTCCCAGAGCTGTTGTGAACTGAGTCCTAAGACTATTGTTGATTTTTCTTGTAAAAATTCCCCTGCCGGTGTGGTTGTTAAAAGGGGGGCGGAGTCTAAAAAAGGGGCGGTTGTTCAAAACAGCGTGGAGGATAGAAAATCAAAAAAAATTACTGGTGGTGGGTTGGTATCTCTCAAAAATGACAATGTGACCATTGATAACGGGGTAGCCCCAGTAGAAGGGGGTGATGTCAAAGTGGGAGGTGTCCTGTTTGTCCACAACACCATGGGGAGTGACACAGACCCCGTAGCTGACGGTGACACTACGAAAGTAGTAGGAGAGGTCAGTCAGGAGGGGCTAGGCGAGGTGAGAAAGTCCCCATCTCGTAGACGGCGGAAGGGCCACAAAAAGGTTGCTCCTGTAGTCTTCGCTGAAGGAGAAAATAAGGAAAATGTAGTACGTGTGCCTTTGTTTCAAGTGTGGATCCTTCCTTAGAGGCAGAAGAGGAGGTGACGTTTCCAGTAGCAACCTCCGGTACAGTACTTAGACTAAAGGATCTGACAGCCCTGAAAGAGGAGGTGGCCAGTGACCAAGAGCTGGAGCCTATCAGGCAGCAGTATCAGAGTGACGTGCAGCATCTATGGGAAAACCTGGAGAACGTGTCCTCAGACCAGCGGAGCCTGGAGTCTGAACGGCAGAAATTATACCAGGTTGTGAGGAACTTGCAGCGAGAACTGGAGGAAAACAGCAAGGAAGTCAACAATTGGAAGGAAAAGTTCCAGAGAAATAAAGAGGAGGTTTTTCAGTTGGAGCTTGACAAAGCGGAGTTTGAAGATGAGCTGTGCGAGTTGAAAGATAGGTTCTCCCTGGTACACGTAGAGCTGATACAAGTGAAGCAAAAGCTGGATGAGGGACTACACCAGAGGGATAGAGAGCTGTCTGCCTTAAAAGAGGCGCTGCAGGTTGAAGTTTCCGGACGTGAACAAAACCTAAAACGACTGCGCGAACAGTTCAACCGGGAGCTATGTGACTCCAAGAAGGAATATGGTGAACTCATGAGGGAACTGCAACAAATCAAGAGAGACTATGAGGATCTCCTCAGGGTTAAAGGAAAACTAGAGGATGATAAGGTGGATGCAGAGCACATACGCCAAGTGGTTGAGACCACTCTGCAGGACACCCGTAATGAAAATGATGATCTCCGCAGAAAGACCTTAGGTCTGGAAGCTCAGGTGAAGGACCTGCAGACGTTCTGTGATAATCTCCAGAGGGCAGAGACGTGCCTTAAGAAAAGGCTCAGCAAGATGGAGGCTGAGCAGAAACAGATGGAGGAGTCTATCGGAGAAGCCACAGACCAGGGCCAGGAGTTGGCCGCTGGTGATGGGAGATATGAAGCTGATACCTCCTCGAGTGATGTGAGCTCGGATGATTCGGTGGATGTAGGAGCCGAGATCAAGGAGCTCAAGGAGTTGCTACAAACCCATTGGAAGCAGGAAGAGCTTCAGAGACAGGCCGCTGAGAGGCGAGTGGCGGAGCTAGAGGAAAAAGTTTCCGGGCTCAAAAGTCGCCTGACAAAGTATCACTCAGTGAACGAGGCCTTCTTGGAGAAGGAAAAGGGCGAACACGTTGCACTCACTCCCTTATACCAAGAGAGGGTGGACCTGAGGAGAGCTAAGAGAGTGTTAACCACAGATAAATATGAGATGGAAGTGGTCAAGACGAAAATTCGTGAATTTGTAGCTGTGAGTCAGCTCAGGGGAAGCATACAGGGTGAAGAAGCTGGAGGTCAGTTGTCCCTGAAACCTGAGCTGGTTGATCATCTGGAAACCACTGGTGAGACCGAAACGTCTCGGTACAAGTGCCTCGTAGATGTACCCGAGGATTTGAGGGAAGAATGCACCAGTGAGTCCGTGCATGAGGAGTTTAAGAAGGCCGTGGGAGCCTGTAAGGTGTACTTGACCTCAGAAGCTAAACAGCTGGTGGTCCTGTCCACGACCGAAGTCACAGTGAAGAGGGTGGCTATCCTAAGTGACATGCACTAGCGATGTATTCGCATGAAGCGGTTTCTCCGGTTGAAGACAGAAAAAGCCGTTAGACAACTGGAGTTGATGAGGAAAGCTCACAGTATGCGTGAAGAGGTCATCCGGGTGCCTCATGTTCTGGTAAGGAAGCTCGTTGGGAGAAATGGTAGAGCCATGCAGATGATGGTCAAGAAGTCTGGTGTGGTGAAAGTAAGCAGTCCACGTGATCGTCAGGACTGGATACCAGACGAAGACGGCATGGTATCATTCTCCGCTGTAGGAACAGAAGAAAGCCTGGAATATATGCGCATGCTGTTGGAGTACCGAGTGACCTACCTGCGAGAGGTAAAACAGTTGAATCTCGCTAGACTGCGAGTGGATAGACAGCATCATCTGAGTAGCAGAAGATGGCAGCCGTCTAGAAATTATGAGACCAGACAGAGAAAGGGCCCCCTAAATAACAGAACAGCTATAGCTGGAGTTAGGGACCTTTCAAGATGTCCTGAGAGTAGTGGGCGTGGGTTTAGAGGTAGTGAGACCTCCAGTAACTCAGGTTTGAGCAGCCCATACAAACGACCCAATAGAGGATGGGACAGTACGGAGTCGAACCCGACCTTAGATACCAGGACATGTGAGTCACACCGCTGTATGACTGACCGCTGGGAGCAGGGGAGACCTGACAAGGTTACGACTGACCGCTGGGAGCGGGGGAGACCAGACAAGGTTACAACTGACCGCTGGGAGCGGGGGAGCTCTGACAAGGTTACGACCCAGAAAGGTGACCTGACGAAGTCAGTGACCTTGACAGATGGTAGGTCCCTAAGGAATGGGCGAATGTCATTGACTAATATTCCAGCGGCTGGTCAGCGCAATGGACAAGTACATGGTCTCTGTGTGAACTGTGGGATATGAGGTGATTGTGTATTATGTGTTCAACCCCACAAGTTTGAACAGAGGGGGGGATATGTAATGCAGCGCTTTGCTTGGCATTACTGTATGGTCCGGGGTGTGTTTTGGCCGACCATGTACCCTCCCCCTCAGCTGACTGGTTACATGTCTGTGACATCATACAGGTCCTGCTGCACACCGAAGGTCTGAACACTTGACTGTGACATCAGCTCAGGTCCTGTGTGTATGTGTGTGTGTGTGCTACAGGATATAAAAACCCTGTTAATTTGAGACAGGTGTGTGAGAGGCATGAGGCCTGTTCCCCATGTGTATGGGACACCGTTCGTGTGAGGCCTAGTGAGGCTGAGTGAAGCCTGGCAGCCTGAAAGGCCGAGACTGGATCCTGTGAGTGGATGCTAGTGGCCTTGGAAGGCAGAGGCTTGCGGAAGAGTCCTGAAAGGCGCAGGCTGGATGTGAGTGAAGACATACCAGTAGCCTTCGAGGGACGACGGCTAGAGACCCCCACTTGGGAAGCCGCAAAGCCACAGTGGTGGCGGATTAAATGGACTGCAGCAGCAAAAACCCGGCAAAGGTAATACACTTTGTTATATGGACACTTATATAGACATTGCTATAGTATTACCTTGCTGAAGGCTGTAACCTGGGCCAAGTGGGCCTGTCTGCCACTTGGGCTCGTGAACATTATATGTGTGAACTGCGGTTTATGAAGTGCAATAAACTGCTGAAGTGTGAAAACCGGAAAGACATTGCTGGTGTGCATTAATTGACCCGGTGCAGCGAGTATCCCCCATTATGACGACTAGTGCTGCCTTACAGCAGATAGAATAATCAAAGCCCAGTTTATGAGGTCCGACCTGAAGGTGAAGAGGATGCCCCGATGCGAGTGCTGAACAGGAATATGCTTTTCTGGGGTGGAGAAGCGTGAGAAGGTGCCCTACCCTGGAGGCCCTACCAGAATCAGTTACTGAACCGGCAACTGATCGTGAAGAGGGATGGACAATGTGCCAATAGAGCTACCGGAGCTGACGCCCAGTGGAACAACTGGAATCCCAGATCTATTGGAAGTACCCCTATCAGAGGGACTGCATCGGACAGAACGGGCCAATGCAGGCATTCCTCCTAGGCGGTATGCACAAGACAAGTTCGTCTGGACACAAATCCAACAGAAAACTCAGGAATGTATGCAGCACTTGGCAGAAGTTGGATTACCTTTAAAGAAACATCACAAACTTGTAGACTTCCCTCGCCTAGAGACTGGCAAGATAAAAGAAGGGAGGAATGTAAGGAGGCAAAACACTGTGGAACCAAAACAGAGAAGTTGCAGCGGGGACAAGCTTAATCAGAACTTCAGGTCAAGTGATGTCAGAGAGACCAGCCCAGGAGATGAAAAGTGCGTGAGCAACATGTGAGGGAGTTTTGGCGCCAAGGAGAGTGATGGAAGAAGTGGTATCCGGAGCACCTGTAAGGAATAAAAAATGTGTCGTGCATCTGCCCAGCCCAGACGTCGATGGTCAAGCCCCAAAGACCCAAGCAACGCCAGTCAAGGTTCCCAGCCCAGGCATCGACGGTCAAGCCCCGAAGACCCGAGTGATGCCAGTCAAGGCTCCTCAACCGAGTAACACTGGTCAACAGGATGAGAGCAGGCAATGACAGCACGGTTCTCGGACGTGCGCAGCAGTGTCAGGACATCGCATAAGTTCTGGAAGCGCCAGATCGGGGATCCGTGTTCGGGCCAGCGACCAGACAGGACGTGTGAGACGGGGGCGTTACCTCTGGGATGGACATATGGTACCGGGCAGAAATAGAGGGAAGTACAATAGTCAGATGGGAATCAGCAGACGCTAGAGCGGTGCAGCAACAGTGGACAGATGTTAGTAGGGGGAACATGCATCGATTTGTGACAGAGTACTGTTAAGGCTTTCAAGGACTGCCTCTTGCTCGGTATAGTCGATGACAATTTAGTTCCCTTTCGCTCCGGGAACTCAACTTGGACTGCCAACCCCTGATTTCCAGTATATTCTTAGGCTGCGTGCCCACTATGCGTTTTTCAAGCGTTTTTGCCGCGGAATTTCCGCAGCGAAAACATTTAAAAAACGCTTCGCAATACGTGCCCCATTGTCCCCAATGATAATCTGCATGTGCTGTGCACATGCTGCAGAAATTTCCGCTGCAGATTATCATTGCGGAACAATACACAGCATGTCCATTAATTTAGCGTAATCGCCGCCATTGACTTGCATTGACCGCGTGACATTCGCATCACTGCATCTGCACATGCGGATATCACACGGTTAAATATGCGGATGGTACCCAGGTCTGGAGAAGAAGAGACTCTCATCCAGACCTGGGAACCATAGTACCTGTAAAAAAAAGAATTTAAAATAAAAAATAAAATAAAAAACAGGTCACGCGACCGCTGACGTCGGCGGTCGCGTGACCTGTCACATGACTCAATGATGTCATCACAGGTCCTTCACACCACCGCGAGACACCGGGGAGACCGGACGGAGCGGAGAAGGAGACCGCGGGCCCTCGGAAGGTAAGTATAATCTTTATATTTTATTTTTCACCATTCTTATTCTTTTTTTTTTAACTATTACTTGGTCACACTATATAAATCCATGCCGGTTGCATGGATTTATATAGTGTGACCAAGTTGTCAAGCACTTTTCCAAGTGATGCTAAAATAGCTTGGAAAAGCGCTTGATAACCCGCATGCAGAAATGCATGCAAAAACGCTTGACAGACGCTTCCACCTGGAAGGAAAAACGCATGTAAAATCCGCATTTGCGACTGTTTTACAGTTTTAATACATGTGAGGAATGTCTATTTCTTACACATTCCTCACATGTATTAAAACTGTCAAACAGTCGCAAATCATGCACACGGGAGTGATTCAAACATAACACCGAGCAGCTGTAACTACTCGGTGCTCGCCCGAGCATACTCGGCGAAAGGGTTAACAGAACATACTCGCTCATCACTGATCAGAATTTAAAAAATCCACCAATTTTTTTTAGCGTAGAAATCCAAGAAATTGAAGATTCTCCCATCTTGTCAAACTAGATTTATATTTAACACTTGAGTTTGTGCTGTAATCATTCATGAGTTACAACACATGATTTGCCATGTCACCCTGACTTTAGGATATGTTCACACAAGGTGGGCACACCGTGGATGCTCTGTGGGAAAATCTGAAGTGTGCAGTATTACAATGAGGTTTTAAGAATTTATCAAAGCTCATCTACAAGAAGCAAAAATAATCCAGTTTTTGCAGGTAAAAATGTGTAAAATAAAAGTGTTTTACATCCAAAACCAGCATCAAAAAGCATGACAATTTATAATAAAAAAATTGTGCATTTTTCATAAGGTTTTTAGCCATGTGGACAAAAAAGCACATGTTAGGCCGTGTTCAGTCGTGGAAAAAATAGACTGATTTTCCTTAGTGTGTCAGTTTTTACTGACACAGTTTAATTGTTTTTCTTGTTTGCCAAAATAAAAAGCTTCTGCATCTGCGTGCTGTCAGTGATTATCGCGGCCAAGATCACAGGGGATTCAGATCTATGTCTCGGATCAAAAACGGACATGCCTCCATTTTTGTTTTTGGATCAGTCAGTCTGAAATAAAACACAGACATGTGAACAGCACCATAGACTATAGTGGTTATGGGTTCTATCTGTAAAATACTAAATATAAATGTCTGAATGAGCCCTAAGGCCGTGTTCACACGTACCGTAAATGCTGCTTTTTTTTTTACTGTTCTTTATCTGACCGTTTTCTGCAAATGTCTGCACCATATTACACAATATCAATCTTCTCTGATTATTGTTGTGTTTTTTAGGCATTTTCCCCAATATTTGATGCATCTTTGGTGCAAATTTGAAGCTGAGTTTTTAATGCATTTTTAGTACAGTAAAGCTTTGATTCTGCATTTTTTTTTTACATTTTTTTTCTGGCTCTCCATATGAGCTTATAGAGAAAAAAATGCACCAAAACCCACAGTTTAACAGCGCCTTTAGATGCCCGGAGCTCGTGAGTTTTCATAATATCCATCACTTTGCTTGGACAGTAAAACGCAGCAGATTTTCTGTACACAAAAACGCAGCGGAAAAAAAGCAGCATATGTGTGCTTTGTGATAACACAACATAAGGTATCATTCACACAACATGGCGTCAGTGTCATCGTGTATTGGATCAGGGTATCATCAGGGTTTGGTCCATTTTTACCATCAGTGTGTCATCAGTGTTTGGTCCGTGTTTTTCATGGACCCATAGACTTGTATTGCCACTTTCCATCTGTGATATCGGAGAAAAACAGACATGTCTCCGTGAGCTTTGCATGGACACTTGGTTCTGGAAAAAACACAGACATGTGAACAGCCCCATAGACTATAATGGGTACATGTGGTATCCGTTAAAAAAAGGAAAGAACATGTGGTACATTGACATCTGAATGAGGCCTAAGGACATGTCACAAATACTGATGTAAAGAATTCACCAAATACTCAACGTATGCACGTGTCCTAAGGTTATGTGCGCACAATCAGGATTCGTTTGCAGAAATTTCTTGGCAGCTAAAACGCTGCTGAAAATCCGCAGCATTTTTGCCTGCGGATTTGCTATGCGCTTTTTCCAATGCATTGTATAGGAAAAACGCAGGCAAAAATGCAAAAAGAATGGACATGCTGCTTCTTTTAACGCTCATGAAATTCTGTAAGGAAAAATTATGATCATGTGCACAGATCTTGCAAAATCTCATAGAAAATTGCTGGGATAAGGTTGCAATGCGTTTCTGGGGCCAATTCCGCTCGGATTTACCGCATCAAAAATGCACCGTGTGCACAAGGTCTAAATGTAGCATTTTGGCAGTTGTTGATTGAAAGGATTACCAGCCCCACAGTCCCATGATGTACACCTGTGTTACCTTCCCCCTCAGGTGTGCCAGGAATAAATAGAGGATACACCGGCTCCTAGGTGTACACTCAGTGAGTACAATGGCTGGGAAGCTGTGGTGGAGGGTCTGGGTTGTGGTACTCTTAGGCGGCTGCTTTGCTGCGCAGAATGTGTTTTATGAGGAGCCCTTGCTGATCTGTGGAGATGAAAGCATGGAGTACACGCTGCAGCTCCTGGCCACTAATATCTCTACCAGACTCTCAGTTTATGGTGAGTTCATACTATAAGGAATATGACTAGTGATGGCTAAGTGTTTAGGTAGATAATAGTTATACTTTAATAAAGTTTTGCAGGTCTCTAACTTCCTTCTATATAGTCTTGAAAATGGTGACTGGTTGTCATACTAGGAGAACCTGAGGGCTGGCAGCTTCCACTCCTGCAGAGCGGTGTTTGCTCTATGCCCCTCTATATGACTCTGTACAATCTTTGGATGTTTCTTTCCCTTCCTCCCAAAAAAAAAAAAAAAACTATTGTTGGCTTACTGCACCATATGGCTTATTGTAAATAGGTCCTGGCTAAATCTAGTGGTTGATGCCTATTATTATACTCTTTGAATGTGACTGATGCTTTGCATTAGTGTTTGGACCAATTCTCCAGTTTGTGCTTCACTGGGGGCTGTGTAGTCACTGTCTGGAGAAATAACCTGCCACATCCTAAAGGGAACCAGACATGTCTAATTTGGTAAATGATGAAACCGCCCTGGAGCTTCTTCTTAATCCTGTCTTGTACTGTTCCTGTTTATTACTTATAGAAACCAATTGACAACTAGGTGTTAATGTAACTGTTTTTGTCATAAGTTAATAGTAGAGTTGAGCCACCCCCGTAGTGTTCGGGTTCGATTCGTCGAACACCGGTGTGTTCGTCGAACACCATTAAAACCAATGGCAGGCAAACAAAAACACATAGGTGTCCAAAAGCTGACAAACTGCTCAGACACAAGTAACACATGGAAAAGTGACAAGTACATATAGTCATGCGAAAAGAAAAGAGGTGGAGGAGTAAAAGGAGGGGAAGACACAGATATAGGCATGTCATGCCCTTCTAAAATCAGCCTACCAACACCCAGATGTCGTGACAAGAAAATTAAAAAAAGAAATATCTTTAGGTAGAATGGCGGTTCCATTCAGAACACTTTCCTTACAAAACGTAGTGGTATCCCCAATACATTCGAACTAATCCACCATTTGTCATATCCAAGGGGCAGGTAGGTAAACGACAACATCGACGCGGAACCAAGTACAGTAGTATATACTGTACATCCTTTGACAAGGCAATCAGGCGGATCAAGAAGTTGGGGAAGGGTCACCCTAATGGCCAAAACAGACATTGATGCGGCATTCCAGTTACTTACTACTTGTGCCTCTGAATAGTGTCCACCTATTGGGCTGCTTCTGGGAAGGAGCATACTATATAGATCGCTGTTTGCCCATGGGGTGGTCCAGATCCTGCTCACTATTTGAGGCATTTAGTTGCTTCCTCGAATGGGTTGTTATGGACGTTTCTAAGGGGGCACATATTATCCATTACCTCGACCACTTCTTATGCATGGGCCCAAAAGATTTGCCACAGTGTGAATACACGCGGTAGTCCACCTGTGAGAAGGGGAGAGTGGACACCACAGAGGCGAGGGGTTAGATGGAGAACGGAAGAAGGAAAGAGGGCAAGGGAGTACAGTGGAAGGCTGACCTGAGCCCCCCCCCCCACATTCCTGCTGGGTGGGGAATAGCCTGGGGAAGAAAAGCCGCTTGCGCATCCCTTTGAGGTTACGGGCGTGAGCGGGCAGAGGGACTACGCTGGAGTGCGAAGTCGACACGGCCAGTCCGTTCCTGCCCGTGCGACCTCCGTGTCACCGGGTTTGTGCTAGAGCCGCGGTGGACCCTGACGGCCAGCCCCCCTCTCCCAATACTGGTGCCTGTCCGCTGGTGGGTTGAGCGCCCCCCCCCCCCCCCTGTGGTGTGTGTGTGTGTGTGTGTGTGTGTGTGTGTGTGTGTGTGTGTGTGGGGGGGGGGGGGGGTAACATCTGCAGAAGAAAGACCATCTTCCAGCCAAACTAAGATGTCTACTTCTTTTTGTGGACAATGTGATACGATCCCTTTCTTACGGACACGCCCATCGCTACAAATTCCAGATGAGGCACAATAACGGCAGGTGCTTAAGCGGATATCAAGTGCTCCTTCAAGTGGGCTCTCCTCCACCTCAACTTCAACATCACAAATACTCCAGTCCTCAGAGGTGTCACCCCAATCGCACTTGCTTCCTCACAGCTCCCCAGTCTCCAGCTACTTGTCTGAGTATGGGGTTACACAGATGGTTGAGTCTGCACAGCTGTTTACTCATACTAAAGCCTGGGAAACAGAGGTCTGCTCCAGAGCTTCTGTTAATCCAGATGAGGAAATGCACTGATGCCCAGAATCTTTATGAGTCGGATCCAGGACCAGATGAAGAAGGTTCTGAGCATAATGTAGACCCTCGTTCCCAAACTGTAACTCCTGTTGGTGGAGACAATGATGAGACTCAAATACCTGATTGGAGCGACAACTTGACTTTTTGGTCAGGGCAGGAAGAAGTTGGCTCTGAGGACGACGGGTGTGAACACACAGGATGATGACGAGGTTGGAGATCCCACTTACTGTCAGCCAGTTGAGGAGGTGGAGGAGGATGCTATTGACAATGAGGTTGGGTTGCGCCTTCCTGGACAGAGACGGAGTACTGGAAGCACGTCAACAACTGCATCCTCAACCACAAGTCGTAGTGGCTCTTCAGGTCGCATGGGCTCTAAGCCTTGCATAGCCTGGGCATTTTTTCAGATCAATAAGGATGACCCAACTCATGTTATCAGTAATATTTGTCACCAAAAGCTAAGTAGAGGCCAAAAAAATACATAGTTTGAGTACTTCATGCATGAACCGTCACATGGATATGAAGCATAAGTTGCAGTGGGAAGCTCGCTGTGCTACAATGCGGCCTAGCGGGCCGGGCCAACCAACGTCTGCCCCATCTTGTGCATCCACGGCCTCTTCATCCTCTGTGACTAGGGGGACAGCAGTCACACGTTTTTGGCCGCAGACCTGCCACCTCTTTACCCGCAACAGCCAGTGTGATTGGCAGGTCATCATTTCATTTGGAAGTGGAAACACCAGCTGGTGTTGAGCGCTCTCCAACATCGAGAGCACCACCTTTGGATCAAGGCAACCTAACTTTTCCGCCTGCATCTTCCTCACAGACCGGCAGTTTGCCAGGGACACCCTACTCAACCCCGTCTAAGCACAACAGCCAGCCCTCGGTCCCTCAGATGTGGACAAGTAAAAGACCATTTCCTCCTAGCCATGACAAAGCTAAGAGGTTGAATTTCAGTCTTGCCCTACACCCCCCTCCCCCAACTGCGGGTATGTGTTGGATGCAGGTGTTATGGTCCCGAGCCATACTCCTTCCTTACCTGAGGGTGAGATACCACACCTCTGGGTGAGATGCAGTACCTCTGTGGCGACTTGACCCTCAGCGGTGCCACACACCCTTCTGCAGTTTTGAAATGGCGACGAAGATGTTTAGTGCTGACGACTATGCCATTATCGGCATGACTATTCTTGTGATTTACATGCTGGAGCACACGTTAAACTGAATTCAGAGTCAGGTGGTGGGACAAGAGGAGGTGGAGGAAGTAGAGGAGGAGTCGTATGCGGAAAGGATAACATCTCCAAGGTCCAGATGGTTGGCAGCACCAAGGCGGCAGGCATGGGAGGGTGGGGGAGAGGGATTAACCAGGGCGCATGGTAGCAGCCAAACTGTTGAGGAAGTAGTGGAGGACGAACTGATGGAAGACTCATCAGATGAGGGAGACCTTGATCACATTTCTGTTGGGGGGAGAGGGCAGAGGAAGGAAGCATGACTCTTACCTTGCTACCAACACAACAAGGACTTGGTCCTCCTGGAGGCGCAAGACACATGGGTGCCTTCTTGCTGCACTACCTGCAACATGACCCTCGGACTGTCAGAATTTGAAGTAATCCCGACTACTGGGTTGCCACACTCTTAGATCCCCGGTACAAAAGTAAATTTGCTGAAATAACTCCTGCATGCGTGAATCCCTTTCTATGGCAGGAATATCAGCAGAGGCTGTTGCAGAATCTTGCATGTACTTTTCCACAACACCAGTGGTGCACGTAGTGAATCTCAGTTCTAACTTGCCAACCGTGGGACTGTCGAGTCTTCATCACTGTAACAGTAACACAGTATCTGCTGGTAACAACAGCAATTTTGTGGAATCGTTTTGACTCGGATCCGGGCAATAGGGGAACGATGGGGGTAGTAGTGGCAACCCGGTTCCGTGGCTCAGGGTGGTCAGGCCAGTGGTAGTCTATGTGCTGCTGATAATGTCCGACTACGCCACCCGTGGATTTGCGGTCACTAGGAACTGCTGCTGCAGGGCAGACCGCTGGGGCTGATGGTGTATGCAGCTGAGGTGGTGTGACTCCCCATGGGAAGAGTGCAGCCCCAGGGCAGTGTAGTGGATGGTGGGAGTGATGGTGGTGAGAGTCCCAGTACCGGTAGTGCCGGAGGAGCGAAAAAGCACACAGACAACGTACTGCAGTCCAGGGTCTTTACTCACGGTTAATATCCCAGTCACTTCAGCTGGCAATGACTGCCCGAGCCGTGCTGCATCCACCAGGTGAGGGGCTCGGTCAACTCCCAGGCAGCTCGGAAGAATGGCTCAGGACCCCCTTCGAACCTTCCTCTGGCCTGCCTCACCAGTGACCCACTTTTGTCCAGCTGCCGCGGAACTGCACGGGTAGATGTGGGCCCCGTTCCCCGCTGTCCTATATGGTGCCTTCCTAGCAGGTTTGATGAGGTGTCACACCAATAAATGATCACTACATCCGGTCTTTGGCTGAGGGTAGTTTCTCCTCCACCAACTTGTGATCTGGCACCCTTAATCTGCCTGACCCTTCACCCTGTATTCTCGTGGGTTCTTGGGGTCCCTTCTTCCTTCTTGTTCCTGAGCCCTTCTGTTTCTTTCTCTTCTTTTCCCTTCTGTTCCTCCTTCTTCTTTCTCGTGGAGCTGGGCTGAGAAGTAATCCCAGCTCCCCTTCACCTCCTCTCTCTCTCACTCACTCACTCACTCACTCACTCACTCTCTCACCTCTCTCCTCCTTGGCCTCTCTCTAGGCCCACTCTGGAGTAGAGCTCCTACAGAGCCTCTACGCCCTGTCTTCTCCTCTCTCTGCACAGACTGTCTGAACTCACTGACTGTCCTAAGATGGTGCCCACCTTTTTATACCTCCATCTAGCCATGAGCCCAGGTGACCGGCAACCAATGGGCTCCTACCTACGCTCAAGAACCATCCCCTATCTGCTCCTACATCACCGGGTATTCCTCCCCACTCCAGCCAGGGACATGGTCTGTTGTACCTGCATTTCTGTCTAATGGGAGTACCGTTGAGCTGTCCCTCGGAAATGGGGTGAGTGTGCTGTATGCAGCTAACTGAGCCCTGGTCCATACTCCATCCTTACCCGGGAGTGGAATATCACACCTCTGGCAGAGGTGCAATACCCCTGTAGCGGCCGAACCCTCGGGGCGCTACAGTCTCACCACTTTTTTTTAGACCATCCTTTGCAAGGCCACAGGAGACAAGAAGTCTGACACATAATCAACGCCTAGAGAGGATGGTACAGGAGTATCTCCAAGATTTCTCGCATGCTGCGCCAATTCTTTGGAATGCACTTCAGGACAGTTCGATTAATTCCCAATACCCACAGTTTCAAGCAAACCCTAAAAACACCTTTCTTTAGACTGGCGTATCGCCTAAACACACTGTCCGTCCCAGTTTTCCCCCATATTAAAATCTTCTTCAGGTTCATACCAACCTTGCACTTAATAGCCTCTGTCAGGACTGTACACATACTGGCTGGCGACCAGTCCTTGTATTATTTATCCAATTTAGTATATCAAGGCTGCATTATACAATATATGTACTTTTTACCTTTTGTGTCTCCCCCCATTTCCTTAGACTGTAAGCTTGCGAGCAGGGCCCTCATAGAATCATAGAATGGTAGAGTTGGAAGGGACCTCCTGGGTCATCTGGTCCAACCCCCTGCTCAAAGCAGGATTCACTAGATCATCTCAGACAGATGTCTGTCCAGCCTCTGTTTGAAGACGTCCATTGAAGGGGAACTCACCACCTCTCGTGGCAGCCTGTTCCACTCATTAATCACCCTAACTGTCAAAAAGTTTTTTCTAATATCTAATCTGTGTCTCCTCCCATTTAGTTTCATCCCATTACTTCAAGTCTTTCCTTGTGCAAATGAGAATAAAAGATGCTCCTTCTACAATGTGACAGCCCTTGACATATTTGTAGACCGCTATTAAGTCTCCTCTCAGTCTTCTTTTTTGCAAGCTAAACATTCCCAAATCCTGCAACCGTTCCTCATAGGAACTCCTTTCGATATGAGAGATGCTTATTCTGTATATGTCGTCCCCCCCCCCCCCCCTAAAATTTGTAAAGTGCTGCAGAATATGTTGGTGCTATAAAAATTAAGTGAACATCGAAGCCATGACTGTGTCACTGGACCCTTGCTCATTTTGGGCTTCTAATCTGGAAAAATGTCCGGAGCTCTCCACTCACGCCTTGGAGATCTTGTCATTCCCTGCAGCCAGCGTTCTCTCTAAACGTGTGTTCAGCGCTGCTGGTGTGCTGACAGGTAAGCGCACGCAGCTGTCCACTGAGAATGTAGACAGACTCGCGTTCATAAAGATGAACAAATCATGGATCCACAAGGACTTTTCTACCCCTGTGTCATCCTGGGGAGACTAAAAGCTTGAGGATTTGGTAAAATCACCTCGCCAACCGTTTTAAGCAACTCTAGGGCAATTGATGTCAATGAAGTGGTGTATGTGCCACAATTTTTGGAAAAAATGGAGACTTTTTGGAGACCCCTTGCTGTGTTTTACGTGACGTTGGCATCGTCAATTCCAGGTGGGTTGGGTCGCCCCCCCCCCCTCCTTTAACTGTAAGAAACTACATACACTATGGCTTGGGGTAACACAGATGGTTGAGTCTGAAGAGCTGTTTACTCAGAGGTTTGCTCCAAAGCTTCAGTGTCTGCTAGTCAGCGTAGAATTTTTAACTGCATCTAACCTAGGCAATACTTTGGGCGTAGTAGCCCAGCTGCGAAGCAAGCTGCACCGCCTGTGTATCTAATAAGAATTTTTAAATGCATCTAGCCTAGGCAGACTGTGGGGACCCCCAACCAAACCCAGATGCTCAGCCCCCCTTTCCTTGACAATACAATAATGTAACTCTTACAACTGGATGGGTGAGGATCGGTCACAGCTTTATTAACTCTTTATACTCATTCCATTAGAAAGGCATTTTATTTCTAAAATAATTCAGCTTGTTGCAGCATGCCCTTGGTCTCCACACCGGCAAGTTGGCCAACAAGTGTAACTCTCCAACATGTCATTTCTATTTCCAGGCCACGGAGGATCCTGCGTACTCGTATGCAGGACTCTGACCCTCATCCATCACTCTTAACGCTTGTTCCACTCTGTCCTGGAGTCCTGACAGGAATATGTCCAGTCCAATATCCATTAAGTGAACACCGTCAGCCCGTATGAGGCCTGCTTTATCTCCTTCCAGTTGTCGGTGTTGTATCACTACACCGCCTCTGTTTCTTCTAAATTTTGCCATCCGAATATTTATTACCCGCCTTGTCCGTTCGATGGCCGTGATGTCTCGCGCACCTTGCCATACCGCTATCGGCACAATCTCTGACCATACTATAGTTAGTTTTGTGAAAAATTCTCTGAAGCGCTCAGTGTCTAGTTTCATTATTGCCATTAGTTATGTGCTCTTGTGATGACCAAGGTCGTTTCCCCCGGCCTGTATAACTAAGATGACCGGACCTCTTGCCTCTCTCCCTACCTTGATTACCTCCATTAGTACCTGTGGCCATTGCAGGCCTCTAATACCTCTCCAGTTGAAATATGCGTTATGAAACTCTAATTTCCTCCCGCCTGGGCGGACTTCCACCCTTTTTTCTGCCCAATATATATACGAGTGGCCTATCACCCACACTGTTGGCTTAGCGTCACCTGTAAAAGAAACAAACCACGTTAGGATAACAAGTCCGGTCTTATGTATCTTGCCAAACACGTGGATTGCCATCTCCCTATCCTCTGAACTTCCGTTTCTGACAGTCCTACTCTTGCTGCTTCCGTGGCTGCGCCTATGCGGAATGAGTGTGTCCCATAATCTTTGGGGTGGTTCCCTGCCGATGTTATGCATTTATTAAATATAGCTTGGAACTGGTATCTTGATAATGGCATTCTATCAATGTGTGATAGGAAGAAATTACTTTGATCTGATGGTTATATATGTTTTTACTATTGTTACCTGACTCAGTGTATCGTTTGTGAGTTGTAGAAGTACCCAAGTGCCCCTGCCCACTGGAACCATTTTCGATTTGCGTAGGCGTATTGCATTATTGGCTATGACTACGTCCTGGTGTAATAAGCCTCCACTGTTGGTAATTTTGAATTGAGGGACTAATTCGCTTATGCATAGTGCCCCGAAGAAGGCGATCACAAATGCAGTAGACAGTAGTGTTGCTTCAAATTGTGAGTGTCATGTTAATGGTGTTAGGGATATGATGTGAGAAATCAGTTTTAGTGACACGGGACGTCTACATTCCTGACTTGGCTGACCCCTTTTCCACCCTTTTATGGATTGTCTGATGATGAATCTTTGTCACATCTCCCCAATTCAGTAGTTGGAAGTGAAATGCTACTCCGGTCAGACACCGCTGTGCTGACGCCCCTGATATGCCCCTCATCATTAGCTGGTGGAGAAATTCTATGGTGACTTGTAATCTGGCTTGTTCACATTGGTCAACCTGTCTGCCTGCTACTAGTCGTGTCCACTCTTCCCATGCCTTACCGTATGCTTACCACATCAACGAGGCAAATGACGCTCTGATTAATGGCATCAACTATTCGCCACTAGATCCCATAGGGAGGGTGGGCAACTGTTGCCCGATGGGTGGGTGTTGGGGAGGAGCTCTGTGAAAATCTGCTAATTGAATTGTGATAAAGCGTTAGCAGCAGCGTTAGACCCCTCAGCATCGTGGCTAGCGCGGACCCATACATTGTGTTTTAGGCACAGGAATGCTAGCCGGCGTAGTAGGCCTAGCACTGGGAGAGACTATGATGCCATCTTATTAATGCAGTGCGCTAGGCTGTTTTTTTTTTTTTTTTTTTGTTAGCCAGGAGCACGCTTCTTATTTCTATTGCTACCACTATTGGGAAGAGTTCCAGGAGTGTCTGGTTTTTTTTGTCCGCACTTGTTCTGCCCAATACAGAGGCCATAAGCTTGTGCACCATTGGTTTAGTATCGCTGCATATCCGTACAGATGGGCTACTCCACTAACTACCAGACACTGCTACTATGCCCAAAAGGTTTTACTTGGCTAGATGCAGTAAAAAGTTATTAAATACAAAGGTGGTGTAGCTTGCAGCACAGGCTACTCCACTGACAAACACACACTGCTAGAGGCCCAAAAGGATTGGCTTAGCTAGATTTAGCCAAATGCTGTGAAAAAACACTTGCACAGCACTGGCATAGACCTGCCTGGCAAAAAGTGCTAGGAACTGCTGTAACCTAGCCCTCAAAAGGGCTGCAATTACAACTAATCCTTAGGTTTAGGGACTATCTGTCTATTTTTAAGAGCAAATTCGCTTGTAATTCAGTTACAAAGTATAGCACTCACAGCAGCAGTGAGAAAATGGTGGCGACGTGGAAAATGGCTTGGTCTTATAGGGCAAGGACATGTGACATACACAGCCAATGACCCATGCCCTTGCTTGTGTGGGGGGGGAAAAAAAAGCACTTCGCTGCGTGTGTGCACTACTGATAGGCTGACAGACTGCACCTCCCCATTGTAAATGCGGGAAGGGGAAAAAAAAAAAAATGGAGGTCGGCATTATTTCTGCAGAGATCCATCCCCTGCCCCTCCCCCCGCCCACTCTACACTGAAACTGTCTATTAACATTGATTAACAGTATTATTGTGAAAAAATCCAGTTACGATTTTGGTGCACGAACAGTTATCGAATATAACCTCGACCAGCCGGATTTTTTGCAAATCATTCAGGTTCGTCGAACGGCTCGAACACCGCCCAAAACAGCTTGAATTTGAGATTGGCGAACAGTTTGAGTCGAACACAGCTCATCTCTAGTTAATAGTACATGTTAAAATGAGAAACTTTGTAATATCTAATCTGAGATCTGTTTCTTTCTGCACCAGGACTGATCATTTGTCTTAAACTCTCAATTTAAAAATAAAATCTGTAGTCCGTGAAGACAGATTACATTACTGAGAGAATCTTAGTAGCACGTGCCATCTCCTATGTAATAGAGGTAGGACTCTTCCCTTCTCCTCCCACTCCTCTATACAGTCTTTTCAGTCCTTTCAGTCCTAACTGTTCTCTGAAATGTAACGCTTCATCTTCACTTAACACACATTTTACCTATAAATTGAGACTTTTGATAATTATCAGTCATGGTGGAGAAAGAAAAAGAAAAAACTGACGGCACTTCCTATACAAGAAATAGGTGTAAACAGGTGCTTGCTAAGAGAAGCTACCTCCATATACAATTTAACAAATAAAGTAGCACTCTGCAATGCTGAATATGTAAATATGAATGGCATTACTGCTGTAGAAAATAGAATCAGACTTACCGGTAATTCTGTTTCTAAGACCCTCCCCATCCTAATTAGGGACAGGAAACGAGGTTAAATAGCCCTCCCCTTCCCTCTAACCTCAGTGTTTTTCCAAGGACCACACAGTATGAATGCTTGAAATATTAACACCAAGGAATTTAAATTAACCTCGTTTTTAAAAAGGGGGGGAATTACCCATGCTGTCATGGAGGGTCTTAGAATTAGACTTTTCGGTAATTTGGTTTCTATTTTCTCTAATCCCCCTCCACGACAGCACCAACAGGAGTAATACCAAAGAAAATCAGTAGGGGGGGGGACTATAGCCTGCAGAACTTCTCTGCCAAAGGCTAAATCTTTTACAGACATCTAATCTGTAATGCTTGGTAAAGGTATGGACCAAGTAGCAACTTTGCAGATCTGCTCGACGGAAGCGCTGGCCCTTTCAGCCCATGAGGCGGACATGGCTTTGGAATAAGCTTTTAGCAACACTGGAGGAGCCAGATCTTGACTTCTATACGCCTCTGTGATTTTTTTTTTTTTTTTTTTTTTTTTTAATCCAGTTAGCTAGAGAACTCTTGGAGGCTTGCTTCCCTTTGTTTGGTCCCCAGTATTGGCCAAAAAGACTCTGATTCTTCTGACATCTAGAGAGAGAATCAGAATTTCAATGTTGTCTCTGGGATTTTGATAAAACGATGGGAGAATTATCTCTGGGACATGTGAAAATGGGATGATACCTTTTGGAAGGAAAGAAGGGTCTAGGTGGAAGATTATTCTGTCATCCATGATTCTCAGATAAGGTTCCCTGATGGAAAGGGCCTGGATCTCACCAAGTCTTGCTGTTATTGCTACTAACAGAGCTGCCTTCCAAGATAATTTGTCCATCTGAATTTGGGTCATAGGTTCAAAGGGAGGGATAGTTAGACCCTTTAGAACTATATTTAGGTCCCAGGTAGGAACCACGATGGGCCTTCTCGGGCATATTCTAGAGGCTATGTTTATCCACTGGTGGTCAGCCAGGTTTTGGTTAAAGAATGAACTTCGAGCAGAAATCTGGACTTTCAATGTGCTGGGTTTTAGCCCTTTAGATGGACCATCCTGTAAAAAATCCAGTATTCTGGCAATATCTGGGTGAAAGGTATCAATAGGAGTAGAACCATACCATGTAGAGATGGTCTTCCATATTTTTAAATAGATGGCATTAGTGACCAGTTTCCTGCTTTTCTGCAGGATGTCTATTACAAAATCCAAGAGCCCTTTTGCTTTCTGAATTAAGGCCTCAGAAGCCAGGCTACCAGGCATAAGCTGTGGGGAGCCTGATGAAATATCGGACCTTGATAGAGTAGATCATGACCCGGAGGCAGGATAAGAGGCCCCTCTGGGTTTAGAAGGTTCAGAGCCCCAAACCAACTTCTCTTCAGCCATAGAGGGGTGATCAGAATGGTTTTGACCTTGTCCACTCTGATTTTTTTTTTTTTTTTTTTTTGCAAGGTCCTCAGCAGTAATGGAATTGGAGGGAATGTGTAGGCCAACCTGAAGCTCCATGGGTGAGAAAATGCGTCTACCTTTTGTATGATTCTCTCTCTCTCTGGGGTCTATGGAGAAATGTCAATTTGCAAACAGGTCTGCCTGGGAGTCCCCATTTCCTGGTTATCAGCTGAAACATCCTTGAACTGAGGCTCCATTCTCCAGGATTTATTTCTGTCCTGCTTAGGAAGTCTGCCTGAATATTGTCAGCGCCTTTTAGATGAAGGGCTGATAGGAGATGATGCTCTGGCCAGAGAAAAATTTCTTGCTGAGACTTCTCGAAGGCTTTTGAACCTTGTACTGCCCTGATGATAAAGATGGGCCACCGTTGTCTGAATAAATCATGACATATGTTCCCTGGAGATTAGGACCTGCTGCCTTCAGGGCCTCCTCTACTGCTTTTAGTTCTTTGAAATTTGAGGATTGACCATCCATCTCTTTGGGCCAAATGCCCTGGAAGGTTTTCTGGGATATGACCGCTCCCCAACCTCTTTTGCTGGCGTCCTATGTTAGAGAAGAGATCAGGTGCTGAATCCAAGCAATCCCTTTGGTCAAATTTCCTGGTTTGAGCCACCAGTTGAGAGAGACCTTCACATGTTGGGGAAGAGATATATATTTTTGATTTGAGCATCTCTGGAGACTTGTCCCAGTGAGAGAATAAAGTTCTGAAGGATTCTTGTATGAGCCTAGGCCCAGGGGACCGCCTGAATACACGCTGTCATCGACCCCAGGACCGACATGGCAAACCTTATGGATACCATCTTTTGGCTCTTTAGTATCTGGATCCTTGATCTCACATTTAACCAGTTTGGACACTGGCAGTAAGGACCCCTGGTTTTAAGTTGATATGGGGGAAAGGTCTGACTTCTCTCTTTACGATCCAGCATCTGTAGGACTGATTTTTGAAGTTGGTCTCTGAGAACGGAAGAAGGAGCCATGACATCCAGATAAGGGATGATGCAGATATTTTCTTCCCTGATAAATCATGGCGAAAGTAGTTGCATTTTTGTAAAGGTCCAGGGTGCTGAGGAGATGCCAAAGGGAAGGGCCATGCACTTAAAATGGCATACGGTCTGATTCGGAGAGACGGCAAATCTCAGAACGCTGGTAATCTGGGTGGATGAGCACATGGTAATATGCGTCTTTTAGGTCTATGGTAGCCATTGCGAAGTCTTTCCTGATCAGAGGAACCGTGGATTTTAGACTCCATTTTGAATCTTTAACAGAATATATTGATTCAGCCGCTTCAGGTTGATAACCCTGTGGGTTCTGTGTGGGGTGTGTTTACCAGGAACCATCTTGAGTAATGTCCCTTGCCCTGCTCTGCTTCTGGCACAGGAGTAATCACTGCTGAAGATGGCATTTGCTGAATCTCTGTTAGAACTTTCTGGAGTTCTGCTGATGGGAGAGATGTTATTTCCAGTCTCTGAGGAGGAAAATTCTATTTATTCGTTCTCCCATGACAGCACCACGAGAGAGAGGATCCGCCCATCAAGGACAGGAAACCTACAGGTTAAAAAGGGCAGCACCTCTCTCGCCTCAGTTTAGGTTTCCTCTCCATGATGGGAGACCTCGCAGGCTTACCTGCAGAAGATGGTCTCCTTTGTACGAGGCAGGAGATCCGCGCCAGGGACGTCACCGGAAGCGGGCGGAGCTCGCGCGTGCAACCAGGAAGTGAGCATGAGGACGCCGAAGTGTCCACGAGGAAGACAACGTCAGCTGGGCAGGCAGCGGTGAGCCCACCTGGGGGAGGGGAACCACGAGGGAACAACTAACTCCCTCCTGGGTTTGTTAAAAAACAGAACAACCCACACATGGTACCTGGTATGGCCAGTATAAAAGAGTCCTGGCAACATACAGAGGTGCTTCCCAGCCCATTGTTACCTTGGTAGACATGGGAGATTTGCAGGAGCAGCTTTCACCTCAGCAAGAACAACTGCTGCAGGAGCAGCCCTCTGGGGAGCCCTCACAACTGGTGGTGCAACGTCATTCCCGGTCTGGGTCTAGTCGTTCAGCTAGGAAGTTCACCACTAAGAGCAGAAAAAATGGTCCGGTTCAGCGTGATTCTCCGCCGGTTACGATGGATTCTTCTGCTTCTACGGTACCAGATATTCTGTGGGGTAAGTGGAATCTTTGTGGAAGTTCTACTAATAGTTTCCTCCTCCTTTTTTCTTTCTATAAACTCCTCTTTCAGAGCAAGACATGTTCAGCTAAATCTAAACAAAGAATGTGCCTTATGCAGCAATCTGCTCCCAGATGCATATATTAAGAAATTGTGCCAGCTGTGTATTAACAAAGTAATGACTGAGGAAACCCCGGTGTTTTCCCTGGGCCTAAAGACTTTTAATTAGAGAGGAAATAGGCAAGGCTTTGCAAGGCTCAGAATCTACTCGTATTTCTCGGGAACCTCAGCCGGGTTCAGACTCTGACATATCTGACGTTTCCTCCTCCGCTCTCTTCTTCTGATAGTGAATCAGACAGTGTTTTCCTCTGCAGGAGGTTGATGCCTTGGTAAAAGCTGTCCGGTCTACCATGGGCATTGTAGACATGAGGGCAGAAAAATCTGTGGAGGACGTAATGTTTGGTGGATTAGGTCAGAAAAAGAGAAGGTTTTTCCCGTGAATACAAAAGTTAAAGACCTCATTGATAGAGTGGAAAAAAACCCGACAGGAAGGGCAGTGTTCCTCCATCTTTCAAGAGGAGATACCCATTTGAGGATGCCATATGTTCCTCTTGGTCAAAAGCACCAAAGCTGGACGTTGCTGTCGCTAAAGCAGCAAAAAAGACTTCCCTCCCGTTTGACATGGGAGCATTAAAAGACCCCCTGGACAGACAAGCCAATACCTTCTTAAAAGGTGCATGGGAGACGGCTGCAGGAGCACTGAGACCAGCAGTAGCAGCCACCTGCACATCTAGAGCCCTGATGGTTTGGCTGGAACAGTTAAACAGTCAGCTAAGGGATGGTGTCTCTAGGAAGGAGATTATTTCTTCCCTTCCACTGGTTCAGGGTGCAGCGGCCTTTCTTGCTGATGCATCTGCGGACTTAATCAGATTGGCAGCAAAGTCATCAGCTCTGTCAAATGCGGCTCGACAAGCGTTATGGATTAAATGCTGGCCTGGGGATGTACAGACAAAGTCCAGACTGTGTACAATCCCTTGCGAAGGGGAATATCTCTTTGGCCAGACTATGGACGACTTGTTGGAGAAGGTCGGAGATCCTAAGAAGGGTTTTCCATCGGTACCTCTACCCTCCTTTTTTAGAGCGTTTCGGAAAAGAAAATTCATCCAAAGAAGATTCTTCAGGGAACCGGACAAGTCCGAAGAAAGAGGTCTAAAAGGTAGAGGCCTTCTCTTTGGTTCATCTCCAAAAAATGAGCAGAAGCCAGGGAATGCACAATCAGCCCAGGTGGGAGGGAGATTTGTCATTATTTTTCCCAGCTTGGGAACAGATTTCTCATAGTAATTGGATTTTAAGCCTGATTAAATATGGTCTAAAATTTCAATTTCAAGCTTTTCCTCACAAGAGATTCATGATTGTTCCCTCTAGTTCCTCCCCAGAACGCCAGACTGCCCTCGTATTGGAAATTCAAGTCTTAATAAGGAAAAAACGTCCTGATTGAGGTTCCGGATTCAGAAAAGGGTCTCGGATTCTACTCCCCGCTCTTCTTGGTCCTGAAACCGGATGGGAGTTTCAGGACAATTATAAATCTAAAATCTTTAAATGGCTTCCTTAAAGTAGACACTTTCAAAATGCAATCCTTGAAAACAGAAATAAAATTGCTTTTTCCCCACTGTTATATGGTAGTTCTCGATCTCAAGGATGTGTATTACCATATTCCCATTCATAGTTACTATCAGAAATACCTGAGGCTGGCCATTGAAATTGAGGGGGTGGTTAAGCACTTTCAGTACACTGCACTTCCTTTTGGGTTAGCAATAGCCCCGTGAATTTTCACCAAATTAATGGCAGAGGTTATGGCCCATATAAGAGAAAGAGACATTCTAATAATCCCTTACCTGGATGATCTCCTGATAGTGGGAAACTTTTGTTCAATGCGAGGCCCACCTTCGGGTGACCTTGTCTGTCTTGGAGGGCTTGGGGTGGTTTCTAAATTTGGGAAAATCTAGATTAACGCCACTCAAAGCTCAGCAGTATCTGGGGGTCATTTTAGATTCTAAAAAAGTTATGCTATTTATCTGAAGGAAAAAATTACAAGAATCCAGGGTTTGGTAAGACAGTGTATGGATAAACCCTCTATGTCACTCCGTAAAGCCATGTCGCTATTGGGGACCTTAACCTCGAGTTTTTCCGCATTTCGTTGGTCACAATTTCATTCAAGGGCTCTTCAGTGGGATGTATTGTATAACAACTCAGTCCTAGAGGGACATTTAGACCGTGAGTTTACCCTGTGTCCTCGGGCCATACATTCCCTTCATTGGTGGTTACGACACGATAATCTTTCTAGGGGAGTCCCCTGGGAGTGTAAGCCAACAGCAGTCTTAACTACAGATGCGAGTGCTGCAGGTTGGGGAGCTCACTTCAAAGGAAACTTAGTTCAGGGGACCTGGTCAAGGAGTGAGGTACAGTTGTCATCAAATGTTAAGGAGCTTTTGGCGGTGGCTTATGCGTTCAACAAGTTACTTATATATTTACAGGGCCAGCATGTCCGTATACTCTCGGACAATCAAGTCTCTGTAGCTTATATAAATCACCAAGGGGGAACCCGCTCAAGAGACTTAATGAGGGTAGCGGACAGACTTCTTCAGAAGGCAGAAGATCATTGTCTCTCCCTTTCGGCTATTCATCTAAAAGGGAAAGAAAACGTCACAGCGGATTTCCTAAGCCATACTTCCATAAAAGAGGGAGACTGGTCCTTGAATCCTCAAATCTTCTCCAGAATTGTGGCAATGTGGGGTCTTCCGACAGTGGACTTATTTGCGACAAAATCCAACCGGAAGGTGACAACATTCTGTTCCCTAAACCCCAGAGAAGAACCCCTGACAGTGGATGCCTTTATGGTTCCCTGGAAATTCCGTCTGGCATATGCATTTCCTCCCTTGATCCTGCTTCCAGCAGTTATAAGGAAGATCAGGGCAGACAAGGCCAGAGTAATACTCATATGCCCCTTTTGGCCCAAAAGACCGTGGTTCCCTTGTCTCCGAAAAATGTCCATATCAGATCCCTGAATCCTTCCGGAGATTCCGGACCTTCTCACTCTGGGTCCGGTTTCCCATCCTCCAGCCTCGAGTCTCCATTTGACGGCGTGGAATTTGAGAGGGTGCTGTTAAACAACAAGGGATTCCCCGCAAATGTAGTAAATACTCTTGTCTAGCAGAAAACCCGTTACCACCCGCATTTATGCTAGGACCTGGAGGAAGTTTTTATCATTTACTGAATTTAAACCAGAGGAGGGGGCCCCCTATTGGGGGAAAATACTAGAGTTTCTGCAGCGGGGCTTAGAGTTGGGGCTTACCACTAGTACCTTTAAAAGTACAGGTGTCGGCTTTGGGAGCTTTGTTTTCTTCCGATATTGCAGCTAATTATTGGATAGCACGATTTATGAAAGCTTCCTTTAGGTGTAGACCCATTATCAAAGCAAAATCCTCTCCCTGGGATTTGAATTTGGTCCTAGATGCCTTAACTAATCCTCCCTTCGAGCCCCTAGATTTAGCCTCCCCAAAAATTATTTTCCTTAAAACAGCCCTGTTAGTGGCCCTGACTTCAGCCAGAAGAGTGAGTGACATACAGGCTCTCTCCATATGTCCGCCATTTACTCAGATTATGGATGATAGGATTGTATTAAAACCTGACCCAGCCTTTCTTCCGAAAGTAGTCACTCGGTTCCCTAGAACTCAGGAGGTAATTCTCCCAACTTTTTGCTTTCCCCCCCAAAAATCAAAAAGAGAGGCTACACACTTTAGACGTGAGGAAGTGCGTACTCAAATACCTACAGATTTCACGCAGTTTTATGAAGGATAATTCCCTATTTATATGCCATCAGGGGGCTAGAAAGGGTTGTAAGGCCTCAGTCTACGATTGCAAGATGGATTAGAGAGGCCATATCCCTCGCCTACTCCTCAGGGAATAAGGAGGTTCCGGAAGGGTTGAGAGCTCATTCCACCAGGAGCGATAGCAACCTCCTGGACAGAGAAGCTAGGGCTTTCCATCGAAGAGAAATGTAAGGCTGCCACTTGGTCTTCTCCTTCTACCTTTTATAGGCATTATAGATTGGACCTGGGTGTCTCTGCCGATCTCACCTTTGGGAGAAGGGTGCTTCAAGCGGTGGTCCCTCCCTAATTTCCTTTCGTCTCTGTAATTCTCTCGTGGTGCTGTCATGGGAGAACGAATAAAGCCTTAGTTACTTACCGGTAATGGGATTTTTTTTGGAGCCCATGACAGCACCCGTATATTCCTTCCCTTCACTGGTGTTTTGCACTCCCGTAGAGTTGGCTTTCCTTTGTTTTGTGCACCTTTGGGAGAAGTTGGTGAAAGTAATGTAATGATGTGTTTATTGTAACTAACCTTGGCGGTCCTCTCATGCTCGGTTAACTAAACTGAGGTGAGAGAGGTGCCACCCTTTTTAACCTGTAGGTTTCCTGTCCTTGATGGGCGGATCCTCTCTCTCGTGGTGCTGTCATGGGCTCCGAAAAATCCCGTTACTGGTAAGTAACTAAGGCTTTTTATTCCTGACCTGACCCAGTCTAGGATCTTTGCGGTTTGAAATCCCCCCCCCCCAATTGCCTGAAGAATCCTGAGATTCTGCCCCATACTTGTATGGCGTCATTGCCTATCAGAACATTGGGACAGATGTTTTTACCTCTACCCCCTTTGGGGTATCTCCAGCGACCAGATTTACCCTTTTCCTCTGTATGAGGGACTGTGTTTGAGGGGGGTGAAATGGCCTCTTTTTTGGTTCTGGAAGAGATTTCTTTTTATCTGACACGTTCTCCAATTGTCCAGCGCTGGACCAAACACTTGCTCCTCTTTGAAAGGTATGGAGCATAACTTGGATTTAGAAAGGATGTCACTACTCCACATCTTTAACCATAGAGCCCTTCTTGCGGTATTGGAGAAAATCTAAGTTCTTGCTGCAATCGGGACAGATTCAGCAGAGGTGTCCGCCAGGAATCCGGCTGCCTTCTGTAAGAGGGGTAGAGGGGCCATAAGATCTTCTCTGGAAGTACTGCTCTTGATATGATCTTCTAACTGATGTAACCAGTGGAACAGGGTTCTTGTGACACAGGTGGAGGCGAAATTTGTTCTTAGGGCAGCAGCTGATTCCCATGACTTTCTCAGTAAACTGTCCATCTTACGATCAAGTGGATCCTTAAGCTGAGAGGAATCTTCAAAGGGTAGTCTTTTTCGCTACCCTGACCACCTGAATGTTGACTTTAGGAATCTGTCCAGCATCTAGAGATGTTTTCATCTAAGGGAAAGTGATCCTTTAGGTCAGATGGGATGTTCAGTCTTCTTTCTGGAAATTCCCATTCATCCAGATGTTTTTTAATTGCAGTGGGATCTCATACTTTCCCACATATAAGCAGACTCTCGTAGCAGAACAGTCCACTGTGTATAACCTACCCACACCCCTGACTGGCAGCTTCCTGTGTACACTGTGCATTGCGCAAATCGGAGGTTGGGGGATACAGATTAGCCTGTCAGTCTCCTAATATGTAGTATGGCAATGTTATTCTCCTGCTGATAAAAGATTGTAGTGAAACTATAGCACACAGCTTTAGTGACACTTCCCTGGAATATTATGCTACACATTAAAATTAAAAAAATCTAAGATTATCAGCATTATTGCAGTGAGTTATACCCCCTTGCAGAGACTTTTAAAAAGCACTAATTTAATAATAAATTCAAGCGATTGTTTTTTTGTTTGTTTTTTTTAACATGGGTTGAGCAACAGGGAAAAAAATATAAGGCTAAACCAACCACCTTTGACCTTGTTAGATTTTCTAAGGTCTCACAACTTTCATATTTGCAGCTAATATATTTGTTTTTAGATGCTGATGGAAATGGGACCCCACTAGTCACTGATGAATCTTGTGGTATCTGGACAACACCTGACTATGATGGCTACGTAGTCATTTTTACACAGTATAATGGCTGTTACGTACAGATGATGGTAAGGAATTACTCTTGATGTGGCTTAGCCAAGAAGTATGGTTAACAATCTGTTTTTAAACTGATTTTTCCTGGGAACAATGAAGTTGTCCATAATCTTAGAACCTGTCATCACTATGTAGTCTATTAAAGTAAAGGTATGGCCATAATAATGCTGTTATACTGATTTATTAGATCTGCATTCTGGCTCTTCAACTTGTTGCTGTAATCATGTGCATGTATGTGATGTCCATAGTGGGTTTTTCAGCTTTTATACAAATTTAAGGCTCCTTTATACAGTAACTGCTGACATCTCGTGTGGGGTTTTTTTGTTTTTTTTGATGCCCATAGAAGGCAATGAGTGCAAAAAAGAAAAAAAAAAAAGTAACGCAACCATACACTTTTAGTGAAGAAAACAAATTTTATTGGAAAGGCTCATCCATAACATGTTTGTCCTGTAGACAAATGTCACATAATCCACAACAAAACCAGCTTTTTGTAACTACTTTACTACCAAAACCAGGTTTTCCTGCAGGAAAATGTAACGTGTTGACTAGGCCTGTGTATACACCATGACTTCCAGACCAGCAATGGGTTATCCTGATATGAACTACCTCGTATGTACATTAGTTTGAGTTTGGAACAAGAAACTTATGGCTAATCTAGAAAAGACTCTTGTGCAGCCTGGGTCATGGTGCTAAAGGGGAATGGTGGTGTGTAGAAACTTCTTAAATTTTCAACCAGTTGAGTTTCTTCCCATTCAAGCCTGCCATCTATAATACAGGTGTTTTGGTTCAGTTGTACATGTGCTCCTGTGATTTACTGGTATTACACTTAAATTAACTTTTGGACTTTAATAATTACAGGATAATAACTATACAATGATTATCTTCTTGGAGGTCAACACTACTGGAGAATGGGAGGTGTACCAGAAAGAAGTCTTGATGTGTCCAATTTCTCAATTCTCTACTTTTGGAGGTTTGTCATGAGTGGGATTTGTCTTAAAGGGACACCATTGTTACTACTAAAGGTGTGGTCCCACTTCTGACCATTAAGAGATTTGCTATAAGTGTCTCATATTAAGGCCTCTAATAAGGGAGTCTTGAATCTTTCTCCAGAATAGAGTCCTGCTAGTTGAAGTGGTTCCAGAAATGCATGAGTATGTTTGGTGAGGTAGAGCATGGCATTAACCTGATGCATTGACTAGAGATGAGGGGTCTCCAGTCTAGATGTGGGACCCACATCTGTTATGTTTATCCATAGAATCTTCTGGCTGTATCTGAGTGTTTTTGTGGAAAATGCCTTTAACTATCACATGGCTTGCCCATGCACCTTGACACTAAACCCATTCTCCCTTATCTTCCTAGTAGGGGATTCTCCATCCCCAAGTGAGTGTTCAGATGTTCCAAGAGTAAACAGGCTTACATGTGTTAGCCCTCCAGTCTCCCAGGATGCTTGTCTCCAGAATGGCTGCTGTTATGACCAAGCAGACACCAGGACACCATGCTATTTTGGAAACAGGGGTATACACTTATTGCATTTTTACTCTTTGGTTTTATTTACTAAACGCTTAAACTTTGTTTTTTTTCCCTCATCTAGTTACTGCCCACTGTACCAGGGATGGCATTTTATCTGTTGCTATTTCCAAATATGTCACTCTACCATCACTAATCTTAACATCAGTCAAGTTCCCTAGAGCCAGGGGAGCAGAATGTGACCCTATTGCACAAAACAATGCTTTTCTGCTCTACAGCTTCCCATTGTCAGCCTGTGGGACCACACAAACTGTAAGTGCCCTATTTGTGGAAGTCTTGGTAAGATGGTCCACTCTTGGTGTCACTATAAATTCTTCACAGGTAGTAAAGTGAAGTCAACAAATGGTGTAAAGTAACTGGCAGAACATACAGTGCAGACCAAAAGTTTGGACACCTTTCATTTAAAGATTTTTTCTGTATTTTCATGACTTTGAAAATTGTACATTCACACTGAAGACATCAAAACTATGAATTAACACATGTGGAATTATATACTTAACAACAAAGTGTGAAACAACTGAAAATATGTCTTTATATTCTAGGTTCTTCAAAGTAGCCACCTTTTGCTTTGACGGCTTTGCACACTCTTGGCATTCTCTTGATGAGCTTCAAGAGGTAATCACCGGAAATGGCTTTCACTTCACAGGTGTGCCCTGTCAGGTTTAATAAGTGGGATTTCTTGCCTTATAAATGGGGTTGGGACCATCAGTTGTGTTGTGCAGAAGTCTGGTGGATACACAGCTGATAGTCCTACTGAATAGACTGTTAGCTGATTTTTCTTGAAATAGAATTTGTATTAAGTGAAGAAAAACAAGTGGCCATCATTCCTTTAAGAAATGAAGGTCCGTCCGAAAAATTGGACAAACTTTGAGTGTGTCCCCAAGTGCAGTTGCAAAAACCATCAAGCGCTACAAAGAAACTGGCTCACATGAGGACCACCCCAGGAAAGGAAGACCAAGAGTCACCTCTACTTCTGAGGATACGTTTATCCGAGTCACCAGCCTCAGAAATTGCAGGTTAACAGCAGCTCAGATTAGAGACCAGGTCAATGCCACACAGAGTTCTAGCAGCAGACACATCTCTTCAACAACTGTTAAGAGGAGACCTTGTGCAGCAGGCCTTCATGGTAAAATAGCTGCTAGGAAACCACTGCTAAGGACGGGCAACAAGCAGAAGAGACAAGTTTGGGCTAAAGAACACAAGGAATGGACATTAGACCAGTGGAAATCTGTGCTTTGGTCTGGTGAGTCCAAATTTGAGATCTTTGGTTCCAACCACCGTGCCTTTGTGCGATGCAGAAAAGGTGAACCATGCCTGGTTCCCACCGTGAAGTATGGAGGAAGTGTGGGGGTGCTTTGCTTGTGACACTGTTGGGGATTTATTCTAAATTGAAGGCATACTGAACCAGCATGGCTACCACAGCATCTTGCAGCGGCATGCTATTCCATCCGGTTTGCGTTTAGTTGGACAATCATTTATTTTTCAACAGGACAATGACCTCAAACACACCTCCAGGCTGTGTAAGGGCTATTTGACCAAGAAGGAGAGTGATGGGGTGCTACACCAGATGACTGGCCTCCACAGTTACCAGACATGAACCCAATCGAGATGGTTTTGGGTGAGCTGGACCGCAGAGTGAAGGCAAAAGGGCCAACAAGTGCTAAGCATCTCTGGGAAATCCTTCAAGATTGTTGGAAGACAATTTCCAGTGACTACCTCTTCAAGGAGTGTGCAAAGCAGTCATCAAAGCAAAAGGTGCCTACTTTGAAGAACCTAGAATATAAGACATATTTTCAGTTGTTTCACACTTTTTTGTTAAGTATATAATTCCACATGTGTTAATTCATAGTTTTGATGCCTTCATTGTGAATGTACAATTTTCATAGTCATGAAAATACAGAAAAATCTTTAAATGAGAAGGCGTGTCCAAACTTTTGGTCTGTACTGTATCTAGCTAGAGTTCAAGTGACTCTCACTATGGCACCTTCTCCTGCATTCTCTGTGCTGATGTCTTGTTATCCAAATCTCTAGGTTCTCTCCATGTAAAATTAATTTCTCTGTTAGGTTGATGGCTCTACTGTGGTTTATGAGAATGACTTGGCAGCTGACATTGACGTGAGAACTTGGAAAGGCTCGTCCATAACCAGAGACAGTACTTTTGGGTAAGACTCTCAAATACAAAAAGTTTAAATACCCTAAAATTAGTTTTTTAAAGAGCAATGAAGTTTCTTTAGATCAGAGGTCCTCAAACTGCGGGCCACATGCGGCCCGTGGAGGATTTTTAACCGGGCTGTGGGCGGAGGAGAGCGGTGTCAGCGCCTGCCCTTCTCCCCTACTTGCTCAGGGCCCCGGCAGCCGGATACTTGCCTCTGCAGATCCGCTGTCTTCCTGCTGTGCGATCCCTGTGACGTCTCGGGTCAGAGGGTGCGGTGACTTCTTTCCACCACGCCCTCCCCTGAGCTGTCACCAGCAGCGCAGAGCGGGAAGACACCGGCAACGCTGGAGTCCATACCTGGGCAGTGGCAGCAGGTGAGAAGTGAGGTGAGTGTGGGGTGTGGTGTGTGTTTTTTTTTTTTTTTTTTTAATGCATGGAGCATAATATTGGGGGTGACATCCTGCATGGAGCATTATAAGGGGGAAACGGCCTGCCTTTTGGGGACCTATGCTGCCTATTGAAATACTGGTTGACTTAACTTTACTTGTTCTTCATTTTAAATATTGTATTTGTTCCTGTATTTTTTTACTTCAAAATAAGATATGTGCAGTGTGCATAGGAATTTGTTCATAGTTGTGTTTTTTTTTTTTTTTTTTTTTTTTTTTAAAAGTTTGAGGACCCCTGCTTTAGATGGTCTGACCTTATGTCTCAAGTTCTAAGATCATGACTGAAGTTCAGATGGTGTTAGGATTACCTGAGACTTCTGAAGTCAGGAGCTACCACACTAGTTGTGATTAAGTGTCAGGTCCAAATGTGACACTGCCACATCTAGGCAGTGAACAGAGTTATCAGATAATTCTAATGAGAAATTTTTATTTTAGGCTGCACATTCGCTGTGGTTTCACTGCAAGTGACTCATTGCCAGTGAGAGTTGAAGTCTTTACCCTCCCTCCACCATCACCTGTAGCCAGTCTGGGACCATTGAACTTGGAAATGAGAATTGCCCTAAGTATGGATTTAACGTTATATCCATTGTCTTTTTGCATTGCCAAACAATAACCACTTTCTATCTTCTGGCTTTACTCTACAGATGATCAGTACAGACAGTATTATGGTGATGGGGATTATCCTATTACTAAAGTGCTCAGGGACTCCATTTATGTTGAAGTTCGCATTCTAAACAGGAGAGACCCTGGAGTGGCGCTAATGCTGAATCAGTGTTGGGCAACTGGCACCATAAACCCTCAAGAATTGCCACAATGGCCAATCTTGGTAGATGGGTAAGATCTGTACAGCCCAACACTATATACTCAAATATTAAAGGAGTATCCAGGTTTTGGCTTTGTTTTTTTTTAACCTCCTCATGGGGCCTAAACTTACAAGCACGTAGTCTGCTGACAGCCAATGTCAGACACCCTGCAGTAATACAGCATGATGTCGACTGAGCAGGCTACAAGTAACAGCTGCTCTGACATGAAGCAGGAGTAGTTTGTGATGGCTTTGTGCTGGGCAGAACAGGCAGGTAGTTGGCTGTTCTTGGCCTCCCATGAAAAGTCCTGGATATCCTTTAAGCTAAGTCTTCCTAAAACCACTTGCCTGACTTTCACAATAATCCCCAAATATAACTTTTCCTTCATTAGGTGTCCTTTTGATGGTGACAACTACATGACCCAGCCATTAACTATACAAGATGCTTCACTGGAGTTTCCACTCTATTATCAGCGTTTTATTGTAAAGACATTTGCCTTTTACTCCGCAGGTCAGGCATCATTAGGAGGGCTGGTAAGTTCCCACTTATCATTCTCTTCACCATCCTAGCTATCTGCATACACTTTAAACAATTACTCTTTTCCAGGTATACTTCCACTGTAGTGCTTCTGTATGTGTGCCATCTTCACAAAACCCATGTGTGACTAGATGTCCTTCAAGACGTAAGCACTTTCTTTAGCAAAAACACAAGATTAAACCTTAGGCTGCGTGCCCACTATGCATCTTTGCCGTGGAATTTCCACAGCGAAAACGCTTGGTAATACGTGCCCCTTGGTCCCCAATGATCTGCATGTGCTGTGCACATGCTGTGGATTATCATTGTGGAAAAATATGCAGCATGTCAATTAATTTTGCGGACACGCAGCGTAACTGCCGCCATTGACTTGCATTGAAACGCATAATATCCGTGTCAGTACATTTGCACACATGGATATTATGCGATTCTATGTGCGGATGGTACCCGGGTTTGGAGAAGAGGAGACTCTCCTCCAGACCAAGGTACCATAGAACCTATTTAAAATAAAGATTATACTTGCCTTCCAATGGCCCCTGGTGTGAAGGACCTGCGGTGACGTCATGTAATGTCAGCGGTCGCGTGACCTGTCACATGACTCAATGACGTCACCGCAGGTCCTTCACACCACCGCGAGCCATACAACAGATCAGACGGAGCGGAGAAAATACCGGGGACCATCAGAAGGTAAGTATAATTTTTTTTTTTTTTATTTATCATTCTTCCTTTTTTATTTTTACTATTACTTGGTCACAATATACGTACACTGTGTTCCAAATTATTATGCAAATAATATTTTCTCAGATTTTCCCAAATTACCTGTATGAATTGCAGTCATTGTAATTTTCCAGTCAAATAACTATTAGAGTACAATTGAAAGGTTTTTGTACAAACTGCCTATGATAACAGTATATTTTTAAAAAAATAAAAAAACTCAAAATGCATGTTCCAAATTATTATGCACAGCAGAGTTTTCAACCTTTTCATTTTAATAAAGAACAAAAAAAATGGTCATTTTTGAAATTATAAGAATTAGCAGGTTATTATAAACTGAAATCAAACAGTTTTCAACTCAAAACTTTATTCTAGGTGATGTTACATTTGCACATAGGACCGCTTGTTCGAAAGGAGCTTCTGAACTCTCGTCCATTGAATTTGTCAGGTTTTGGATGATTTCTGCTTTAATTGTTTTGCATGAGGACAGAATACCCTCCCAGAGCTGTTGCTTAGATGTGAACTGCCTCCCGCCATCATAGACACTCCTTTTGATGATGCTCCAGAGGTTCTCAATGGGGATGAGGTCAGGGGAGCATGGGTGCCACACCATAAGTTTGTCCCCTTTTTATGCCCATAGCAGCCAGAGATGCAGATGTGTTATGTGCAGCATGAGACGGGGCATTATCATGCATGAAATGATATCGATGGTACAGATTGAAGGCGTGGAGGATGGCTGGTTGATGGACACCGCATGCAAACACGCCTACGGCGCTAACAAGGAGGAGGTGGAGTAATGGTTTGGGCTGGAATCATGGGGGGGAGAGAGATTGTCGGCCCTTTTAGTATCCCTGAAGGGGTAAAGATGAACTCCATAATGTATGTTGAGTTTCTCAAACAGCACTTCCTTCCATGGTTCAAGAAGAAGAACCGTGCATTCCGCAGCAAGATCATTTTCATGCATGATGACTGGAAAATTACAATGACTGCAATTCATATAGGTAATTTGGGAAAATCTGAGAAAATATTATTTGCATAATTTGGAACATTTGGATTTATATAGTGTGACCAAGTTGTCAAGCACTTTCCAAGTGATGCAAAAATCGCTTGGAACACCGCTTGACAAACGCTTCTACCTGGCAGGAAAAAACACGTGTAAAATCCGCATACTTTTTCCTGTCGGGGAAAAGATGCAACATTTCTGCATCGTGGGCACATAGCCTTAGACCATGTGCCCACGTTGCAGAAATGAAACCTATTTTTTTACGCTTCTCCCTGGCAGGAAAAACGCATGCAGATTTTACATGCGGTTTTCCCGCCAGGTAGAAGCGTTTGTGAAGCGTCTTTGCATGCATTTCCGCATGTGGGTTATCAAGCGATTTTAGCATCACTTGGAAAAGTGCTTGACAACTTGTTCACACTATATATAAATCCATACAACCGGCATGGATTTATAGTAGTGTGACCAAGTTAGTTAAAAAAAAGAATAAGAACATCAACACGAACATTGCAAGACACTGGACGGAGCATGCAAAACACCGGGAAGACATCGGAAGGTGAAATATAATTTTTTTTTATTTTAAATTCTTTTTTTTTTTACAGTTTCTATAGTACCCAGGTCTGGATGAGTCTCCTCTCCTCCAGACTCGGGTACCATCCGCACATAGAAACGCATAATATCCGTGCGTACAAATGTACTGACACGGCTATTATGCAAGTCAATGGCGGCAGTTGCGCTGCGTGTCCGCAAAATTAATGGACATGATGCGGATTTTTGAGCGCAGCATAAACACTGCGGAAAAATCCGCAACATGGGCATTGAAAGTGCGGCTTGTCATTGGGGACCATGGGGGGCGGATTACCAAGTGTTTCTGCTGCGGAAATTCCGCAGCATAAACGCTTGTAAAACGCTACGGGGTCACATTTTTCCAGGAAAACTTTTTTTTTTTGTTTCTCCCCAGGGCGAAGGGCTGCAGCAGATTGGGAGTCGGTGACTGTTGTATCTGCAGATGGGCCCATTAGGCTCTACATGGATAGAAGTTACCAGGATGCCAACGAACAGTTAATTGAAGGTAATGTCATTAACTTGGCAGATGTCCCACACCAAGTGTAACATCAGAGCCTGAACTACAATAAAGTTGTCTTGACCAATACATTTTGAGAATATTATAATTTGGTTTCTACACTTCATAATCTAATTTTAGTCAGTTTTAGCAGCAGCAAAACAAGAACTGCAATATGACTTAAACATCTGGTGGTCCATAGACTAAGCCTGGAAAAGCAGGGCTAAGATGGTGTAATGCACAGTGGAAACACTAATTTTTTTTTTTTTTTTTTTTGGGCAGATTTGCCAAATACCTATAAACTGGCATCTTTCTCTTCTAGAATACCAAGAAAAGGGCCATCAAGATCTAAACTGGGTTTTGGCTATGATGGCTGGAAGTGTTCTTGGCATTGTCGTTTTGGCTATCTGGCTGAAAAAACAAAGCGTTAACACCATTAAAGAAGTTGAGATATAAGTTCTTGTGACTCTTCCTTTACCATAAACATAACTGAGTTCTAACATCTATTTTGCACTCCTACCTGTAATACTCGCCTTGCTAGTTGATTTTGATACTTTTCAGTAATGTGCAAATAAGGTTCATGCCCCAATAAAGATTTAGACAAAAAAAGCTGTACATTGATTGCATTCATAGACCTTTTTTGGGTAACGGTCACAACAGTTCACAAAAAATCCATTTGTTACATGTAAAATATAAGGAGCACATTGGCTTCATTGGAAAGGGTGAGTCTTGCAATTTCTGTGGAAGGATCAATATTTTGTGGATTTTAAAACACTCACTGCAGGTCACTTTACCTACATGTAGGATCTAGATCTGTCCATCCAACTTGGCTGGTACTGTTTCATTGCAGATTTGTTGCACAGATTATGTAGATGCCATGTTATATTGCCTTTAACTATGTTCTGGATGACCCTAGCGCACTACCTGGTGGTAGTGAGTAGCAACATATCGCTGTCTTACATGGTGGGAATGACCGATCTATGGCAGTTTAGTCTATATACTCTACTGTTAAAGCAATAGTACTAGAAACCTCTTCTACACATAGATGGTCTCAATGCCAGACTGGCACAGTATTAAAGTTTCTAACCAGATAATTGCATGAGGAGCAAAGGAAGACCTACGATTGGTGCAGCCGCAGAGGGATCCACTAATTGACGGGGCCCACTTATACCTCCAAAGCAGATAAAATTGTACTTTATGATGAACTACGGTGCTTCCACAAGGACCCTCTTCTGCCTGCCAGTGCTAGAAAGAGCAACAATAAGTGGCCCAGAGAATAAAAGTTTCTTCTGCAATGATGACTTGATGTAGGTTATTCTACACTGTCACATTAAGATATCATAACATCTAATGGTTGTTATCAAACATGTTACATTTTTGGCCACATGTTGAACCACAATGCAGTCATGTAATTGACCTATGACTTGCCTAAAATCATTGGTTAATTGCGAAACTGCAGATCTAAAATGGGTGCACAATAGTGTTGAGCCACCCCCGTAGTGTTAGAGTTCGGTTCGGTTCGTCGAACACCGTTAAAACCAATGGCAGGCAAACAAAAACACATAGAAACACATAGAAAACACCTTCAAAGGTGTCCAAAAGCTGACAAACTGCTCAGAAGACACAACTAACACATGGAAAAGTGACAAGTACATATAGTCATGCGAAAAGAAAAGAGGTGGAGGAGTAAAAGGAGGGGGAGACACAGATATAGGCATGTCATGCCCTTCTAAAATCCAAAAAGTGAGAAGCCGACACGTTCAGTCCGCTCCTGCCCGTGCCACCTCCGTGTCGCCGGGTTTGTGCCAGAGCCGCGGTGAACCCTGACGGCCAGCCCCCCTCTCCCAATACTGGCGCCTGTCCGCTGGTGGGTCGAGCGAGCCCCCTGTGGTGGAGGCAGCTCTAAGCTTTTTAATTTAAATTGTCTCTCTAATTTGAATGAATACACTTTAAATCCATTTACAAGGATCTATTGGAGGGCAAGTCTCATGCCAGCAGCCGCATAATTCCAGCTCCAGTAGCGTCCACTAAAGCTGCTGCAGTTAAAAAGCTTTTATAAGGATCGAGCTCGGCTGTCCACCGCAAGGCATCCTACTGCCAGTCCCAGCCCTTATGCCTTGGGGTGCCTCCTGATGCTCTTCACTAAGTATCCCGTGGTCCCGAAGCATTTCCTTTGAAAAAATTAAGTGTCCAAACTACAGGTGGTGTAGCTTGCTTAACAGCCGGGATAATCCGCTGACTAGCAGACACTGCTACTAGGCACAAAGTATTTCCTGGGCTAGATGCAGTTAAAAATTTGTAATTAGATACTCTCGTTGGATGCTGAGAAAGCATTCCATAGAGTCTCCTGGCACGCCATATATGATTCTCTTAAAAAGCTTGGGGTAGGGGTCTAGGGGACCCTTTTATAGCCAAAATCACGGCCCTGTATCACAATACGTCACCTAGGCTGAAGATAAATGGAACTGTAGCACCCTGAGGGCTCGGTTGCTACAGAGGTATTGCACCTCACCCAGAGGTGTGATATCTCACTCTCAGGTAAGGATGGAGTGTGGATCAGGACCCGACACCTGCATGCATTACACCACATTGCCGTGGGGCAGGGCGACCAATATGCCCCTGAGATGGGCACGACAGTCCCTGTCCCTGGCTGGAGTGGGGGGAGGGAACACTGAGGAAGGGGAACCCTGTAGTGCAGGAGCAGGGAGGAAGCAGTTCTTGGGTGCATTGAGAAGGGAGTATAAAAGGTGGGCACCATCTTAGTTCAGTGCAGAGAAGTCTGAGCAGAAGTGGCAGGGAGCAGGGGCTCTGCATGAGCTCTGCTCCGGAGGCGGGCCTAGTAACAGAGGCCCAGGCCTGGAAGAGGGAGAAGGAAGGAAGAGGAGCGGAGAAGGCTCCAGGAACGAGGAACTAAGGGATCCCAGGGGTGCGGACGGGCGAGTTGCCACCGCACGCCCGAATCCACCTGCGTGGAGGGGTCAGGCCAAAGGGGGAGACCGGTCCCCGAAACTAGTGGAGGCAGGAAACGACCCTCAGCTAGAAACCGGAGGCTGTGACATTTTATGTGGCGCAGCCCCTCGCTACACCCGCTAGGAGGGCAGCACATAGGGTCAGGGAAACTGGCGCCAAGTTTACCAAGAGGAGGCCCGAGGCAGCCGGACAGAAGGGTTGGTAAGAAAGGCCAGACAAAGGACACACAAAGGGGGTCCTGTGAAGCGCTCCAAAGTTATCTGGGAGTTGTCTGAGCCCCTCACCTGGTGAGCACAGTACGACGTGGGCAGCCGTTACCTGCAGACGTGGTCTGGATAATAAGAACTGTGAGTAAAGGCCCTGGACTGCATCACTGACTCCGTGTCGTTACTGCTGCTGCCCTGCACCATCACCCCCATCCTCCGCATACACTGCCCTGAGGCTATACTCCTCCCGTGGGGAGTTATGCTATGCTCTGCTGCACCCACAACACCAGCCTCAGCGGTCTGCCCTGCAGCGGCGGTTCACTCTGACCGCAATCCACGGGAGGCGTAGTCGGACATTTAAACATCAAAACCACATAAATAGTTCCGCCACTGGTTTGACCACCCTGAGCCACGGAACCGGGTCGCCGCCACGAAGACTACAACCACCAGCATCCACCAAAAAGGGTCCGGCTCCGGGTGTCCCAAGGCCCAGGGGGTGCATCAGAACATTTTCATCACCTTTCACAATCACCAATGGGACAAGGCAGGGATGTCCTCTGTCCCCTCTCTTATACATCCTTGTGACGGAGCACCTGCTCTCATCAATTCGCCATAACCCCAATATTAGGTGGATTGAGGTGGGAGGCACCGAGTACAAGTGCTCTCTATTTGCTGATGATGTCCTAGTATATATCACTCAATCACATATATCCATCCATGCTGTTATGGCTGAAATAGATCACTTTGTTACATGGTCAAATTTTAAAATCAATGCAGCGAAGTCTGAGGCCCTCGATGTCTCCCTCCCCAAATCCATATAGGATTCCATCCAGTCCAACTTTCCCTTTGCCTGGCCCTCACAGGGTATCAAATACTTAGGAATTCCTATTCATAGAGACCTCTCCCATCTATGTTATCTTAATTTTGGGCCCTTTATTGAACAACTCCATACAGACCACGGTTGGCAAGTTAGAACTGTAAGATTCACTACGTGAACCACTGGTGTTTTGTGGAAAAGCACATGTACACTGTGTTCCAAATTATTATGCAAAAAGTGTTTAGGAGTGATAAGGGAAGAATTTGTTTGTTTGTCAGTTAAACTCATTGATGGTGATGTGTGTCAGGGCTCTTTATATCACTGTAAGCAATTGCAGACACCTGTGCTAATTAGTTTGGCAGGTGTGTCCAATGAAAGGCAAGACTACTTAAGAAGGCTGTCTCACATTATTAAGCAGCCTACATTTTCTGCCAAAATGGGAAAGAAAAAGGATGTGTCGGCTGGTGAGAAGCAACAAATTGTGGAGTGTTTAGGTCAAGGCATGACTACAATCAACATTGTGCGATGATCAGGATGAAGTGTCTTGGCAATCAAGAAGTATGTAGCTGATTCACAGTACACACGTGTGCGTGCTGATAAGGGCAAATTGAGGACTCTTTCCTACAAGCAATTACGTCAGGTTAAAAGAGCAGCGGCAAAAAAACCTTGTCATAGCAGCAGACAAGTTTTTGAAGCTGCTGGTGCCTCCAACGTCCCCCGAACAACAAGATGCAGGGTCCTTCAGAGGTTTGCAGCTGTGCATACGCCATCCTGTCGACCTCCTCTATCCACTTCACACAAGCAGAAACGGCTCCAGTGGGCCAAACATTACATGAAGACTGATTTCAAAACTGTTTTGTTCACGGATGAGTGCCGTGCAGCGCTCGATGGTCCAGATGGATGGAGTGGAGGATGGCTGGTTGATGGACACCCCACGCAAACATGGCTACAGCGCCAACAAGGAGGAGGTGGAGTAATGTTTTGGGCTGGAATCATGGGGAGAGAGATTGTCGGCCCCTTTAGGATCCCTGAAGGCGCTAAAGATGAACTCCATAATGTACGTGGATTTTCTCAAACAGCACTTCCTGCCATGGTTCAAGAAGAAGAACCGTGTATTTCACAGCAAGATCATTTTTTTGCATGATAATGCACCATCTCATGCTGCACATAAAACATCTGCATCTCTGGCTGATATGGGCATAAAAGGGGACAAACTTATGGTGTGACCCCCATGCTCCCCTGACCTCTACCCCATTCAAAACCTCTGGAGCATCATCAAAAGGAGTGTCTATGATGGCGGGAGGCAGTTCACATCTAAGCAACAGCTCTGGGAGGGTATTCTGTCCTCATGCAAAACAATTGAAGCAGAAACCATCCAAAACCTGACAAATTCAATGGACGAGAGAGTTCAGAAGCTCCTTTCGAACAAGGGGTCCTATGTGAAAATGTAGCATCACCTAGAATAAAGTTTTGAGTTGAAAACTGTTTGATTTCAGTTTCTAATAACCTGCTAATGCTTATAATTTCAAAAATGACCATTTTTTTGGTCTTTATTAAAATGAAAAGGTTGATTGAAAAGTTTGGGGGATCTAAGAGTGTGGCAACCCAGTAGTCATGATTACTTCGAATTCTGACAATATGAGGGTCATGTTGCAGGTAGTGCAGCAAGAAGGCACTTATGTGTCTTGCGCACCTCGGAGCCCCAAAATTATTTTCCGGGCTAGATGCAGATAAACATGATTAGTAATTTTAAATCTGGTGGAGCTTATTATAGATGGCCTAATAGAATCAGTGCTGCACACTGCTACAAAGCCCAAATTATTTTCCAGCCAAGATACAGATAAACATGATTAGTAATTTGAAAGCTTAAAATGTTGGTAGGGTGATTTTAACCAATCATCAAGCTTTTACTCTCCCCAGGATGACACAGGGGTAGAAAAGTAGTTTCGGATCCATGATTTGTTCATCTTTATGAACGTGAGTCTGTCTACATTATCAGTGGAGAGCCGCGTGCGCTTATCTGTCAGCACACCACCAGCAGCGCTGAACACACGTTCAGACAGAACGCTGGCTGCAGGGCATGACAAGATCTCCAAGGCGTAAGTGGCTAGCTCCGGCCATTTATCCAGATTGGAAGCCCAAAAAGACCAAGGGTCCAGTGACACAGTCATGGCTTCAATGTTTACTTGGAGATACTCCTGTACCATCGTCTCTAGGCGTTGACTATGTGTCAGACTTCTTGTCTCCTGTGGCCTATGATAACAGTATATTTTTAAAAAAATAAAAAATCTCAAAATGCATGTTCCAAATTATTATGCACAGCAGAGTTTTCAACCTTTTCATTTTAATAAAGAACAAAAAAATGGTCATTTTTGAAATTATAAGCATTAGCAGGTTATTATAAACTGAAATCAAACAGTTTTCAATTCAAAACTTTATTCTAGGTGATGTTACATTTGCACATAGGACCGCTTGTTCGAAAGGAGCTTCTGAACTCTCGTCCATTGAATTTGTCAGGTTTTGGATGATTTCTGCTTTAATTGTTTTGCATGAGGACAGAATACCCTCCCAGAGCTGTTGCTTAGATGTGAACTGCCTCCCGCCATCATAGACACTCCTTTTGATGATGCTCCAGAGGTTCTCAATGGGGATGAGGTCAGGGGAGCATCGGTGCCACACCATAAGTTTGTCCCCTTTTATGCCCATAGCAGCCAGAGATGCAGATGTGTTATGTGCAGCATGAGACGGGGCATTATCATGCATGAAATGATATCGATGGTACAGATTGAAGGCGTGGAGGATGGCTGGTTGATGGACACCGCATGCAAACACGCCTACGGCGCTAACAAGGAGGAGGTGGAGTAATGGTTTGGGCTGGAATCATGGGGGGGAGAGAGATTGTCGGCCCTTTTAGTATCCCTGAAGGGGTAAAGATGAACTCCATAATGTATGTTGAGTTTCTCAAACAGCACTTCCTTCCATGGTTCAAGAAGAAGAACCGTGCATTCCGCAGCAAGATCATTTTCATGCATGATGACTGGAAAATTACAATGACTGCAATTCATATAGGTAATTTGGGAAAATCTGAGAAAATATTATTTGCATAATTTGGAACATTTGGATTTATATAGTGTGACCAAGTTGTCAAGCACTTTCCAAGTGATGCAAAAATCGCTTGGAACACCGCTTGACAAACGCTTCTACCTGGCAGGAAAAAACACGTGTAAAATCCGCATACTTTTTCCTGTCGGGGAAAAGATGCAACATTTCTGCATCGTGGGCACATAGCCTTAGACCATGTGCCCACGTTGCAGAAATGAAGCATATTTTTTTACGCTTCTCCCTGGCAGAAAAAACGCATGCAGATTTTACATGCGGTTTTCCCGCCAGGTAGAAGCGTTTGTGAAGCGTTCTTCACATGCATTTCCGCATGCGGGTTGACAAGCGCTTTCCAAGCGATTTTAGCATCACTTGGAAAAGTGCTTGACAACTTGTTCACACTATATATAAATCCATACAACCGGCATGGATTTATAGTAGTGTGACCAAGTTAGTTAAAAAAAAGAATAAGAACATCAACACGAACATTGCAAGACACTGGACGGAGCATGCAAAACACCGGGAAGACATCGGAAGGTGAAATATAATTTTTTTTTATTTTAAATTCTTTTTTTTTTTACAGTTTCTATAGTACCCAGGTCTGGATGAGTCTCCTCTCCTCCAGACTCGGGTACCATCCGCACATAGAAACGCATAATATCCGTGCGTACAAATGTACTGACACGGCTATTATGCAAGTCAATGGCGGCAGTTGCGCTGCGTGTCCGCAAAATTAATGGACATGCTGCGGATTTTTGAGCGCAGCATAAACACTGCGGAAAAATCCGCAACATGGGCATTGAAAGTGCGGCTTGTCATTGGGGACCATGGGGGGCGGATTACCAAGTGTTTCTGCTGCGGAAATTCCGCAGCATAAACGCTTGTAAAACGCTACGGGGTCACATTTTTCCAGGAAAACTTTTTTTTTTTGTTTCTCCCCAGGGCGAAGGGCTGCAGCAGATTGGGAGTCGGTGACTGTTGTATCTGCAGATGGGCCCATTAGGCTCTACATGGATAGAAGTTACCAGGATGCCAACGAACAGTTAATTGAAGGTAATGTCATTAACTTGGCAGATGTCCCACACCAAGTGTAACATCAGAGCCTGAACTACAATAAAGTTGTCTTGACCAATACATTTTGAGAATATTATAATTTGGTTTCTACACTTCATAATCTAATTTTAGTCAGTTTTAGCAGCAGCAAAACAAGAACTGCAATATGACTTAAACATCTGGTGGTCCATAGACTAAGCCTGGAAAAGCAGGGCTAAGATGGTGTAATGCACAGTGGAAACACTAATTTTTTTTTTTTTTTTTTTTGGGCAGATTTGCCAAATACCTATAAACTGGCATCTTTCTCTTCTAGAATACCAAGAAAAGGGCCATCAAGATCTAAACTGGGTCTTGGCTATGATGGCTGGAAGTGTTCTTGGCATTGTCGTTTTGGCTATCTGGCTGAAAAAACAAAGCGTTAACACCATTAAAGAAGTTGAGATATAAGTTCTTGTGACTCTTCCTTTACCATAAACATAACTGAGTTCTAGCATCTATTTTGCACTCCTACCTGTAATACTCGCCTTGCTAGTTGATTTTGATACTTTTCAGTAATGTGCAAATAAGGTTCATGCCCCAATAAAGATTTAGACAAAAAAAGCTGTACATTGATTGCATTCATAGACCTTTTTTGGGTAACGGTCACAACAGTTCACAAAAAATCCATTTGTTACATGTAAAATATAAGGAGCACATTGGCTTCATTGGAAAGGGTGAGTCTTGCAATTTCTGTGGAAGGATCAATATTTTGTGGATTTTAAAACGCTCACTGCAGGTCACTTTACCTACATGTAGGATCTAGATCTGTCCATCCAACTTGGCTGGTACTGTTTCATTGCAGATTTGTTGCACAGATTATGTAGATGCCATGTTATATTGCCTTTAACTATGTTCTGGATGACCCTAGCGTACTACCTGGTGGTAGTGAGTAGCAACATATCGCTGTCTTACATGGTGGGAATGACCGATCTATGGCAGTTTAGTCTATATACTCTACTGTTAAAGCAATAGTACTAGAAACCTCTTCTACACATAGATGGTCTCAATGCCAGACTGGCACAGTATTAAAGTTTCTAACCAGATAATTGCATGAGGAGCAAAGGAAGACCTACCATTGGTGCAGCCGCAGAGGGATCCAGTAATTGACGGGGCCCACTTATACCTCCAAAGCAGATAAAATTGTACTTTATGATGAACTACGGTGCTTCCACGAGGACCCTCTTCTGCCTGCCAGTGCTAGAAAGAGCAACAATAAGTGGCCCAGAGAATAAAAGTTTCTTCTGCAATGATGACTTGATGTAGGTTATTCTACACTGTCACATTAAGATATCATAACATCTAATGGTTGTTATCAAACATGTTACATTTTTGGCCACATGTTGAACCACAATGCAGTCATGTAATTGACCTATGACTTGCCTAAAATCATTGGTTAATTGCCAAACTGCAGATCTAAAATGGGTGCACAATAGTGTTGAGCCACCCCCGTAGTGTTAGAGTTCGGTTCGGTTCGTCGTACACCCGTGTGTTCGCCGAACTGTTCGTCGAACACCTTCGAACACCGTTAAAACCAATGGCAGGCAAACAAAAACACATAGAAACACATAGAAAACACCTTCAAAGGTGTCCAAAAGCTGACAAACTGCTCAGAAGACACAACTAACACATGGAAAAGTGACAAGTTCATATAGTCATGCGAAAAGAAAAGAGGTGGAGGAGTAAAAGGAGGGGGAGACACAGATATAGGCATGTCATGCCCTTCTAAAATCCAAAAAGTGAGAAGCCGACACGTTCAGTCCGCTCCTGCCCGTGCCACCTCCGTGTCGCCGGGTTTGTGCCAGAGCTGCGGTGAACCCTGACGGCCAGCCCCCCTCTCCCAATACTGGTGCCTGTCCGCTGGTGGGTCGAGCGAGCCCCCTGTGGTGGAGGCAGCTCTAAGCTTTTTAATTTAAATTGTCTCTCTAATTTGAATGAATACACTTTAAATCCATTTACAAGGATCTATTGGAGGGCAAGTCTCATGCCAGCAGCCGCATAATTCCAGCTCCAGTAGCGTCCACTAAAGCTGCTACAGTTAAAAAGCTTTTATAAGGATCGAGCTCGGCTGTCCACCGCAAGGCATCCTACTGCCAGTCCCAGCCCTTATGCCTTGGGGTGCCTCCTGATGCTCTTCACTGAGTATCCCGTGGTCCCGAAGCATTTCCTTTGAAAAAATTAAGTGTCCAAACTACAGGTGGTGTAGCTTGCTTAACAGCCGGGATAATCCGCTGACTAGCAGACACTGCTACTAGGCACAAAGTATTTCCTGGGCTAGATGCAGTTAAAAATTTGTAATTAGATACTCTCGTTGGATGCTGAGAAAGCATTCCATAGAGTCTCCTGGCACGCCATATATGATTCTCTTAAAAAGCTTGGGGTAGGGGTCTAGGGGACTCTTTTATAGCCAAAATCACGGCCCTGTATCACAATATGTCACCTAGGCTGAAGATAAATGGAACTGTAGCACCCTGAGGGCTCGGTTGCTACAGAGGTATTGCACCTCACCCAGAGGTGTGATATCTCACTCTCAGGTAAGGATGGAGTGTGGATCAGGACCCGACACCTGCATGCATTACACCACATTGCCGTGGGGCAGGGTGACCAATATGCCCCTGAGATGGGCACGACAGTCCCTGTCCCTGGCTGGAGTGGGGGGAGGGAACACTGAGGAAGGGGAACCCTGTAGTGCAGGAGCAGGGAGGAAGCAGTTCCTGGGTGCATTGAGAAGGGAGTATAAAAGGTGGGCACCATCTTAGTTCAGTGCAGAGAAGTCTGAGCAGAAGTGGCAGGGAGCAGGGGCTCTGCATGAGCTCTGCTCCGGAGGCGGGCCTAGTAACAGAGGCCCAGGCCTGGAAGAGGGAGAAGGAAGGAAGAGGAGCGGAGAAGGCTCCAGGAACGAGGAACGAAGGGATCCCAGGGGTGCGGACGGGCGAGTTGCCACCGCACGCCCGAATCCACCTGCGTGGAGGGGTCAGGCCAAAGGGGGAGACCGGTCCCCGAAACTAGTGGAGGCAGGAAACGACCCTCAGCTAGAAACCGGAGGCTGTGACATTTTATGTGGCGCAGCCCCTCGCTACACCCGCTAGGAGGGCAGCACATAGGGTCAGGGAAACTGGCGCCAAGTTTACCAAGAGGAGGCCCGAGGCAGCCGGACAGAAGGGTTGGTAAGAAAGGCCAGACAAAGGACACACAAAGGGGGTCCTGTGAAGCGCTCCAAAGTTATCTGGGAGTTGTCTGAGCCCCTCACCTGGTGAGCACAGTACGACGTGGGCAGCCGTTACCTGCAGACATGGTCTGGATAATAAGAACTGTGAGTAAAGGCCCTGGACTGCATCACTGACTCCGTGTCATTACTGCTGCTGCCCTGCACCATCACCCCCATCCTCCGCATACACTGCCCTGAGGCTATACTCCTCCCGTGGGGAGTTATGCTATGCTCTGCTGCACCCACAACACCAGCCTCAGCGGTCTGCCCTGCAGCGGCGGTTCACTCTGACCGCAATCCACGGGAGGCGTAGTCGGACATTTAAACATCAAAACCACATAAATAGTTCCGCCACTGGTTTGACCACCCTGCGCCACGGAACCGGTTCGCCGCCACGAAGACTACAACCACCAGCATCCACCAAAAAGGGTCCGGCTCCGGGTGTCCCAAGGCCCAGGGGGTGCATCAGAACATTTTCATCACCTTTCACAATCACCAATGGGACAAGGCAGGGATGTCCTCTGTCCCCTCTCTTATACATCCTTGTGACGGAGCACCTGCTCTCATCAATTCGCCATAACCCCAATATTAGGTGGATTGAGGTGGGAGGCACCGAGTACAAGTGCTCTCTATTTGCTGATGATGTCCTAGTATATATCACTCAATCACATATATCCATCCATGCTGTTATGGCTGAAATAGATCACTTTGTTACATGGTCAAATTTTAAAATCAATGCAGCGAAGTCTGAGGCCCTCGATGTCTCCCTCCCCAAATCCATATAGGATTCCATCCAGTCCAACTTTCCCTTTGCCTGGCCCTCACAGGGTATCAAATACTTAGGAATTCCTATTCATAGATACCTCTCCCATCTATGTTATCTTAATTTTGGGCCCTTTATTGAACAACTCCATACAGACCACGGTTGGCAAGTTAGAACTGTAAGATTCACTACGTGAACCACTGGTGTTTTGTGGAAAAGCACATGTACACTGTGTTCCAAATTATTATGCAAAAAGTGTTTAGGAGTGATAAGGGAAGAATTTGTTTGTTTGTCAGTTAAACTCATTGATGGTGATGTGTGTCAGGGCTCTTTATATCACTGTAAGCAATTGCAGACACCTGTGCTAATTAGTTTGGCAGGTGTGTCCAATGAAAGGCAAGACTACTTAAGAAGGCTGTCTCACATTATTAAGCAGCCTACATTTTCTGCCAAAATGGGAAAGAAAAAGGATGTGTCGGCTGGTGAGAAGCAACAAATTGTGGAGTGTTTAGGTCAAGGCATGACTACAATCAACATTGTGCGATGATCAGGATGAAGTGTCTTGGCAATCAAGAAGTATGTAGCTGATTCACAGTACACACGTGTGCGTGCTGATAAGGGCAAATTGAGGACTCTTTCCTACAAGCAATTACGTCAGGTTAAAAGAGCAGCGGCAAAAAAACCTTGTCATAGCAGCAGACAAGTTTTTGAAGCTGCTGGTGCCTCCAACGTCCCCCGAACAACAAGATGCAGGGTCCTTCAGAGGTTTGCAGCTGTGCATACGCCATCCTGTCGACCTCCTCTATCCACTTCACACAAGCAGAAACGGCTCCAGTGGGCCAAACATTACATGAAGACTGATTTCAAAACTGTTTTGTTCACGGATGAGTGCCGTGCAGCGCTCGATGGTCCAGATGGATGGAGTGGAGGATGGCTGGTTGATGGACACCCCACGCAAACACGGCTACAGCGCCAACAAGGAGGAGGTGGAGTAATGTTTTGGGCTGGAATCATGGGGAGAGAGATTGTCGGCCCCTTTAGGATCCCTGAAGGCGCTAAAGATGAACTCCATAATGTACGTGGATTTTCTCAAACAGCACTTCCTGCCATGGTTCAAGAAGAACCGTGTATTTCACAGCAAGATCATTTTTTTGCATGATAATGCACCATCTCATGCTGCACATAAAACATCTGCATCTCTGGCTGATATGGGCATAAAAGGGGACAAACTTATGGTGTGACCCCCATGCTCCCCTGACCTCTACCCCATTCAGAACCTCTGGAGCATCATCAAAAGGAGTGTCTATGATGGCGGGAGGCAGTTCACATCTAAGCAACAGCTCTGGGAGGGTATTCTGTCCTCATGCAAAACAATTGAAGCAGAAACCATCCAAAACCTGACAAATTCAATGGACGAGAGAGTTCAGAAGCTCCTTTCGAACAAGGGGTCCTATGTGAAAATGTAACATCACCTAGAATAAAGTTTTGAGTTGAAAACTGTTTGATTTCAGTTTCTAATAACCTGCTAATGCTTATAATTTCAAAAATGACCATTTTTTTGGTCTTTATTAAAATGAAAAGGTTGATCGAAAAGTTTGGGGGATCTAAGAGTGTGGCAACCCAGTAGTCATGATTACTTCGAATTCTGACAATATGAGGGTCATGTTGCAGGTAGTGCAGCAAGAAGGCACTTATGTGTCTTGCGCATCTCGGAGCCCCAAAATTATTTTCCAGGCTAGATGCAGCTAAAAATTATTATTAATTTTAAATCTGGTGGAGCTTAGTATAGATGGCCTAATAGGATCAGTGCTGCACACTGCTACAAAGCCCAAATTATTTTCCAGTCAAGATACAGATAAACATGATTAGTAATTTTAAATCTGGTGGAGCTTATTATAGATGGCCTAATAGAATCAGTGCTGCACACTGCTACAAAGCCCAAATTATTTTCCAGCCAAGATACAGATAAACATGATTAGTAATTTGAAAGCTTAAAACGGTTGGTAGGGTGATTTTAACCAATCATCAAGCTTTTACTCTCCCCAGGATGACACAGGGGTAGAAAAGTCGTTTCGGATCCATGATTTGTTCATCTTTATGAACGTGAGTCTGTCTACATTATCAGTGGAGAGCCGCGTGCGCTTATCTGTCAGCACACCACCAGCAGCGCTGAACACACGTTCAGACAGAACGCTGGCTGCAGGGCATGACAAGATCTCCAAGGCATAAGTGGCTAGCTCCGGCCATTTATCCAGATTGGAAGCCCAAAAAGACCAAGGGTCCAGTGACACAGTCATGGCTTCAATGTTTACTTGGAGATACTCCTGTACCATCGTCTCTAGGCGTTGACTATGTGTCAGACTTCTTGTCTCCTGTGGCCTTGCAAAGGATGGGCTAAAAAAGTGGTGAAATGATTCCGCAAAATTGATGTTACCAGCAGATACTGTGGTTCTGTTACGGTTTGAGTGCTGAACACTTGACGGTCCCACGGTTGGCAAGTTGGAACTGTGAGATTCACTACGTGCACCACTGGTGTTTTGTGGAAAAGCACATGTAAGATTCTGCAACAGTCTCTGCTGATACTCCTGCATGCGTGCATCCCTTTCTATGGCAGGAATAATTTCTGCAAATTTACTTTTGTACCGGGGATCTAACAGTGTGGCAACCCAGTAGTCAGGATTATTTCTAATTCTCACAATTCGAGGGTCATGTTGCAGGTAGTGCAGCAAGAAGGCACTCATGTGTGTTGCGCATCCAGGAGCACCAAGTCCCTGTTGTGTTGGTGGCGAGGTAACAATCATGCTTCCTTCCTCTGTCCTCTCCCCCCAACCTCGCACAACAGAAATGTGATCAAGGTCTCCCTCATCTGATGAGTCTTCCATCAGTTCGTCCTCCACTTCTTCCTGGGCTCCTGCACCTTCCTCACTAGTTTGGCTGCTACCATGCGCCCTGGTAAAACCATCTCCCCCACCCTCACATGCCTGCCGCCTTGGTGCTGCCGACCGTCTGGACCTTGCAGATGTTAGCCCTTCCGCATACAACTCCTCCTCCTCTACTTCCTCCACCTCCTCTTGTGCCACCACCTGACTCCGAATTCTGTTTAACATGTGCTCCAGCATGTAAATCACCAGAATAGTCATGCTGATAATGGCATCGTCAGCACTAAACATATTCGTCGCCATTTCAAAACTGTGCAGAAGGGTGCATAGGTCCCTGATCTGAGACCACTCCTCCAGCGTGATTTGCCCCACCTCTGGATCTCGTTGGCCCAGGCTATACGTCAGAACGTATTGCACCAGGGCTTGTCGGTGCTGCCACAGTCGCTGCAACATGTGCAGAGTTGAATTCCACCGGGTAGGCACATCGCATTTTAGCCGGTGAAGTGGCAGGCCCAACGACTTCTGTAGAGATGTAAGTCGCTGAGCTGCGGGATGCGAACGGCGGAAGTGAGCACACAGCGACCGTGCCTTCTGCAGAAGGCCATCTAGTCTGGGATAGTGGGCTAAAAATTGCTGGACAACCAGGTTCAACACGTGAGCCATACAAGGCACGTGTGTGACATTGCCCCGGCGAAGGGCCGCACCCAGGTTTGCAGCATTGTCGCACACGGCCTTCCCTGGTTTCAGGTCCAGTGGAGACAACCATTCATGAAATTGGTTCTCCAGAGCTGACCGCAACTCCTTAGCTGTGTGACTCACATTTCCCAGACATTTCAAAGTAAAAACCGCCTGATGACGTTGAGCCTTACTGCCAGCATAGTAAGGAGGTGTGCAGGATCCCTTCTGCGCAGTTAGAAAGCTTGTGGCTTTGGGTGCAGGTGGAAGACCGAGAGGAGGTTGAGGAGGCAGAAGCAGTGGAGGAACTTTGACATAAAGAGGATTGACGCACAACTCGTGGGGACGGCAAGACTTGGACAGCAGCCCCTTGTCCTGCTGTCACCATAGTTATCAAGTGCCCAGTCAGCGACATGTAACGCCCCTGTCCATGCCTACTCGTCCAAGTGTCTGTGGTGAAATGCATCCTGTCACACACAGTTTCTCAAAGAAGCGGTGATGTTGTGTGCGACATGCTGGTGGAGCGCAGGCACACCTTTCTTTGAGAAGTAGTGCCGACTGGGCATCTGGTACTGGGGCACTGCGACGGACATAAGGTCTCGAAAATCCTCTGTGTCCACCAGGCGGAAAGGCAGCATTTCTGTAGCCAAGAGCTTGCAGATGGTGAAATACAACCTCTTAGCTTTCTCATGGCTAGGAGGAAATGGTCTTTTACTTGTCCACATCTGAGGGACCGAGGGCTGGCTATTGTGCTTAGACGGGGTTGATAAGGTTGTCCCCAGCAAACTGCCGGTCTGTGAGGAAGATGCAGGCGGACATGTTAGGTTGCCTTGATCCAAAGGTGGTGCTATCGATGTCGGACAGCGCTCAAGACCAGCTGGTGTTACCACCTCCAAAGAAAATGATGACCTGCCAATCACGCTGGCTGTTGCGGGTAAAGAGGTGGCAGGTCTGCGCCCCAAAACAGGTGTGAACGCTGTCCCCCCAGTCACAGAGGATGAAGAGGCCGCGGATGCACAAGATATGGCAGACGGTGGTTGGCCCGGCCGGCTAGGCCGCATTGTAGCACACTGAGCTTCCCACTGCAACTTATGCTTCATGTCCATGTGCCGCTTCATGCATGAAGTACTCAAACTATGTATTTTTTGGCCTCTACTTTGCTTTTGCTGACAAATGTTACAGATAACACGAGTTGGGTCATCTTTATCGATCTGAAAAAATGCCCAGGCTATGCAAGGCTTAGCACCCATGCGACCTGAAGAGCCACCACGACTTGCGGTGAGAGGCAGAGTTGTGTTTGAGGATGCAGTTGTTGACGTGCTTCCAGTACTACGTCTCTGTCCAGGAAGGCGCAACCTGACCTCGTCGTCACTAGCATCTTCCTCCACCTCCTCTGCTGACCTCATCTCTTGGCTGACTGTGGGTTGACAGTAAGTGGGATCTCCAACCTCATCATCATCACCCTGTGCGTTATCACACCCGTCGTCCTCAGAGCCAACCTGTTCCTGCCCTGACTAAAAACTAAAGTTGTCGCTCCAATCAGGTATTTGAGTCTCATCATCGTCTTCCTCATTGTCTCCACCAACAGGAGTTACAGTTTGGGAATGAGGGTCTACATTATGGTCAGAACCTTCTGCGTCTGGTCCTGGATCCGACTCATAAAGATTCTGGGCATCAGTGCAGATCATTTCCTCGTCTGGATTCACAGAAGCGCTGGAGTCGACCTCTGATTCCCAGGCTATAGTATGAGTAAACAGCTCTGCAGACTCATACTCAGACGGGCAGCTGGAGATTTGGGAGCTGTGAGGAAGCAAGTGCGATTGGGGTGACACCTTTGAGGACTGGAGTATTTGTGATGTTGAAGTTGATGTGGAGGAGAGCCCACTTAAAGGAGCACTTGATATCCGTTGAAGCACCTGCTGTTTTTGTGCCTCATCTAGAATTTGTAGCGATTGGCGTGGCTGTAAGAAAGGGATCTTATCACATTGTCCGCTAAAAGAAGTAGACATTTTAGTTTGGCTGGAAGATGGTCTTTCTTCTGCAGATGTTACTGTTGCTTTAACACCTACCCCACGGACACAACCTTTTTTCCCCTTCCCAACACGCCTATTCCCCTTTCCACCAGCAGCAGGCCTTTTTCCACTCATTTTGGTGGTTAAGTAATTCACAACTCTGGGGTTGTTTGCACAAAAAAACAATGGATGGGAACCGAGCAGAGCTGAGTGGCCAAACTGTGGTATTAGGCCAAAACTATTGGCTGGGTTAGATGCAGAAAAAAATTATATTCAATTTGCAACCTGATGGAGGTCAGTATAGATGGACTAATAGAACAAGTCCCACACACAGCTAGAAGGCCAAATATTTTTTCAGAGCTAGATGCAGAAAAAAATTATATTCAGTTTGCAACCTGATGGAGGTCTGTATAGATGGATTAATAGAACAAGTCCCACACACAGCTAGAAGCCCAATATTTTTTCAGAGGTAGATGCAGAAAAAAAATATATTCAGTTTGCAACCTGATGGAGGTCAGTATATATGGACTAATAGAGAAAGTCCCACACACTGCTAGAAGGCCAAATATTTTTTCAGAGGTAGATGCAGATAAAAATTATTTTGAATTTGCAACCTGATGGAGGTCAGTATAGATGGACTAATAGAGAAAGTCCCACACACTGCTAGAAGGCCAAATATTTTTTCAGAGCTAGATGCAGAAAAAAATTATATTCAGTTTGCAACCTGATGGAGGTCAGTATAGATGGACTAATAGAACAAGTCCCACACACAGCTAGAAGCCCAAATATTTTTTCAGAGGTAGATGCAGAAAAAAATTATATTCAGTTTACAACCTGATGGAGGTCTGTATAGATGGATTAATAGAACAAGTCCCACACATAGCTAGAAGCCCAATATTTTTTCAGAGGTAGATGCAGAAAAAAAATATATTCAGTTTGCAACCTAATGGAGGTCATTATAGATGGACTAATAGAGAAAGTCCCACACACTGCTAGAAGGCCAAATATTTTTTCAGAGGTAGATGCAGATAAAAATTATTTTGAATTTGCAACCTGATGGAGGTCAGTATAGATGGACTAATAGAGAAAGTCCCACACACTGCTAGAAGGCCAAATATTTTTTCAGAGCTAGATGCAGAAAAAAATTATATTCAGTTTGCAACCTGATGGAAGTCAGTATAGATGGACTAATAGAACAAGTCCCACACACAGCTAGAAGCCCAAATATTTTTTCAGAGGTAGATGCAGAAAAAAATTATATTCAGTTTACAACCTGATGGAGGTCTGAATAGATGGATTAATAGAACAAGTCCCACACATAGCTAGAAGCCCAATATTTTTTCAGAGGTAGATGCAGAAAAAAAATATATTCAGTTTGCAACCTGATGGAGGTCATTATAGATGGACTAATAGAGAAAGTCCCACACACTGCTAGAAGGCCAAATATTTTTTCAGAGGTAGATGCAGATAAAAATTATTTTGAATTTGCAACCTGATGGAGGTCAGCATAGATGGACTAATAGAGAAAGTCCCACACACTGCTAGAAGGCCAAATATTTTTTCAGAGCTAGATGCAGAAAAAAATTATATTCAGTTTGCAACCTGATGGAGGTCAGTATAGATGGACTAATAGAACAAGTCCCACACACAGCTAGTAGCCCAAATATTTTTTCAGAGGTAGATGCAGAAAAAAATTATATTCAGTTTGCAACCTGATGGAGGTCTGTATAGATGGATTAATAGAACAAGTCCCACACACAGCTAGAAGCCCAATATTTTTTCAGAGGTAGATGCAGAAAAAAAATATATTCAGTTTGCAACCTGATGGAGGTCAGTATAGATGGACTAATAGAGAAAGTCCCACACACTGCTAGAAGGCCAAATATTTTTTCAGAGGTAGATGCAGATAAAAATAATTTTTAATTTGCAGCCTGATGGAGGTCAGTATAGATGGACTAATAGAGAAAGTCCCACACACTGCTAGAAGGCCAAATATTTTTTCAGAGCTAGATGCAGACAAAAAATTATTTTGAATTTGCAACCTGATGGAGGTCAGTATAGATGGACTAATAGAGAAAGTCCCACACACTGCTAGAAGGCCAAATATTTTTTCAGAGCTAGATGCAGACAAAAAATTATTTTTAATTTGCAACCTGATGGAGGTCAGTATAGATGGGCTAATAGAGAAAGTCCCACACACTGCTAGAAGGCCAAATATTTTTTCAGAGCTAGATGCAGACAAAAAATTATTTTGAATTTGCAACCTGATGGAGGTCAGTATAGATGGACTAATAGAGAAAGTCCCACACACTGCTAGAAGGCCAAATATTTTTTCAGAGGTAGATGCAGATAAAAATTATTTTTAATTTGCAGCCTGATGGAGGTCAGTATAGCTGGACTAATAGAGAAAGTCCCACACACTTCTAGAAGGCCAAATATTTTTTCAGAGCTAGATGCAGACAAAAAATTATTTTGAATTTGCAACCTGATGGAGGTCAGTATAGATGGACTAATAGAGAAAGTCCCACACACAGCTAGAAGGCCAAATATTTTTTCAGAGCTAGATGCAGACAAAAAATTATTTTTAATTTGCAACCTGATGGAGGTCAGTATAGATGGACTAATAGAGAAAGTCCCACACACTGCTAGAAGGCCAAATATTTTTTCAGAGCTAGATGCAGAAAAAAATTATATTCAGTTTGCAACCTGATGGAGGTCAGTATAGATGGACTAATAGAACAAGTCCCACACACTGCTAGAAGCCCAAATATTTTTTCAGAGCTAGATGCAGAAAAAAATTATATTCAATTTGCAACCTGATGGAGGTCAGTATAGATGGACTAATAGAATGATGCTATGCCCAAAAGATTTTACTTCACTAGGTGCAGTAAAAAAATTGGTATTCTATACACAGGTGGTATATCTTGCAACACAGATAGGCTACTCCACTGACTAACACACTCTGCAATAGGCCAAAAAGGATTAGCTTTGCTAGATTCAGCCAAATGCTGTGAAAAAAACTTGCACAGCACTGGCACAGACCTGCCTGGCAAAAACTGATAGGAACTGATGTAACCTAGTCCTGAAAAGGACTGCAATTACAATTAGTCTTTACTCCCACAATCTATCTATTTAAGAGCACAGACCTGCCTGATAAAAGTCGTAGGAAATGCTGTAACCTAGTCCTTAAAAGGACTGCAATCACAACTATTCCCTACTCCCAAGCTATCTGTAGATTTGTGCGAAAATTGGCTTGAAATTAACAAGGTATAGCGCACACAGCAACAGCGGTGCCGTCTAACACGCAGCTGCAGCAGTGAGAAAATGGTGGCAACGGGGAAAATGGCTTGGTCTTATAGGGCAAGGACATGTGACATACACTGCCAATGACACATGCCCTTGCTTGTGTGAAAAAAATCACTTCGCTCCGTGTGTGCGCTGCTGATAGGCTGACAGATTGCACCTCCCCACTGTAAATGCGGGAAAGAGAAAAAAAAATGGAGATCTTCATTATTCCTGCAGAGATCCATCCCCTGCCCCTCCCCCCACCCCGCTGTACACTCAAACTGCGTATTAACATTAATTTTCATCATTACTGAGAAAAAATCCAGTTATGGTTTTGGTGCACGAACAGTTATCGAACATAACCTCAAACAGCCGAATTTTTCTCAAATCGTTCGTGTTCGCCGAACGGCTCGAACACCGCCCAAAACAGCTCGAATTTGAGATTGGCGAACAGTTCGAGTAGAACAACGCTCATCTCTAGTGCACAACAGTTAGCATCAAAAGTTTCTTAGGTTTCTTGAGGGGTTTTCAAGTAGAATTGGCCATTCCCTCATGTGTTAAGAGGTTGGCAGTGTTATCTTGGTACACCTTTCCTCAAAATGACTAGCATGCTAATGGAGATGTAACCAAATCAATCCATTGAGTAAAACACTTCATGGAAAGTTTTCCACAAAAAACAGTTTGGTCCCATGCTCAAAGCCAGTTTTTAGACAAAGTGGGGCTACAAATTTTAAACCCACATGTAGGTTAGCATTTACACAGGCTGATTTCAGGCCATTAAATGAGCACAATTGACAACATTGATGTCGTTCAGTACTTATTTTCTGGCCTCTTTACACTGGATGACTACTAATGATGGCACAAAACTATCACTAGTAGATCAATCGGACACCATACACATGTTCTCTGCAGTTTACACCAGGTGATGTGCTACTGCGAAGGATTTTCATTCTACTATACACAATCCAACCACCCGATGAATGAGCAACATTTATGCTTATTGATGGGCGATTGCCAATGTTTAAACCTATGAACTCTTTTCCAGTATTTATAAATGTGGATGTGATATACTGTTATACACATCTGTATACAGAACACACATATGCAATGTGTATAAAAAGTACACAAATATACATACCCCCCCTGGTACCTGATGTATCACATGACATGTCACATGATCCCCTTTCATAAATCATGTGATAGGTCGTGTGAACAGCACACAGGTGCTTTGGTGCATATCTGTAGACGGAAATGGATAGCGCCGCGCAAAATTTTCCCTTGTGTGCATAACATGGCACTAAACAAAATAGAGCAGGAGTGGGAGAAATTTTTTCAAGGGGCCAAATGAAAGACCATGACTGTTGTGGAAGCCGCACTAATAGGCTGAAATTAATTCTGCACAATATTAACATATAAATTAATTGTATGCCTTAATATTGACCAATTAAGTATGCTGACATCCCACATATGCAGTATGAGCCCCTTAGGTACAATATGAGCCCCCACATAATCCCTCTATATACAGTATAAACCCACATAGCTCCCTATATACAGTACAAGGCCCCACATAGCTCCCTAGGTACAGTACGGGGCGGCGCGGAGCTCCCGGGCTACAGTACGGGTACTCACGGATTTCCGGGGTTACAGTACGGGGCCGCACATAGATACATGCACATAGGGGGTACATTGGGAAGCAGGCACTCGCCATCCCCTGGCTGGTCTTCGGTCCAGGTCCTCTCCAGTAGTAAGCACGCAGCAGTGCAGGCCAGGCGCACACGGCGTGACGTCATTTCAGCAGACACCGCCGCGCACAGGGCCGTGTCTATCTGCTGGGGGAGCGGCCAAGGGCTTCCCCAGCCCAGTCTGCTGCCCCTGTGTGAAGTTGCCGGGGTATGTGTGCCGCATTAGCGGCAGCGCATAAAACATTGTAATGAGGGCAATCTGGTCAAGGGCCCGCCTCGGGCCCCAGGCGGTAGCCCAGATTGCCCTCATTATAATCCGCCTATGACTGGAACATGCAGAGCATCTGCACACATGAGAATGCACATACATTCACACTATGGAATACTTACCAGTCTCTCTCTTCAGTTCTAAACTCCTGCACAGGACCCACGGTGACATCACAGTCACTGATGTCACCAAAGGTCGTTAAGCAGTCTCCACATTGGAAATTAAATTGATTATCACTGCAATTTTCAATGTAACTTTTGCTGTAGATGCTGCGGCCAGGAGCGTACATAGAAATCATAGGGCCCCATAGCAAAAGTCCTTATTGGCCCCTGCAAAAAATTACTCAATGGGAGCACAGGAGAGCATATACTATTTTTGCAGCCCTTACAAAGTAATTTTGCACCTTACTGTTCGACATGCTATAATGTGCCCCCACTAGCACTGCAAACAGTACAATAGCACCCCACACAACCCTCTACCCGGTATACTGACCCCCCCATAAGCCTCCAAATAGAATATTGCCTGCCACATAGTATGATTACCTCAAAAATTAACCTATGATTAAAAAAATAAATGCTCCCCCACTGCTCCAGTCTCTGCAGCTTGTGATCTGCACTACATCGCAACTCCTGTGCTGAGTAGTGCAGAGAGTTAGAAGACTCGCTGTAGAGATTGGAGCAGTGGGCAATGGGGTGTAGTGAATATTTTTATTTATGGAGGACTATGTGGTGCCCGTAATACTGTATTGCGTCCTATGTCATGCCCATAATACTGTACGGAGGGCTATGAGGGGCCCATTTTACTGTATGGAAGGCTATGTGGGGCCGACTATATTGTATGGAGGGCTGTGGGGCCCATTATACTATATGGACGGCTATATAAGGGCCATTAATTACTTTTGAAAGACTACAAGGGGGCCATTATACTGATGCCATATTTATGTAAGGGAGGGCATTATACTATTTGAGGGTGTATGTGGGAGGCCATTATACGGTTTTCAGGACTATATGGGGGCGATTATATTGTTTGCAGGACTATGTTGGGGGCGATTATACTGGTTGGAGGGCTATGTAGGGGCTTTTATATTGTTTGGAGGACTATGTGTGGGCCAATATACTGTATGCAAGCAATTATACAGTGTAAAAGTTTTTTTGGGGGGGTCAATAATACACTGTAGAGGGCTGGGTGGGGGCCAGTATGCTGTTTGGAGGGCTGGGTGGTGGCCATTATACTATTTGGAGGGCTAGTGGGGGGCCATTATACAGTGTGGATGGTTGTATTGGGGCCATCATACTGAATTGAGGTGTATGGGGATCATTATACTGTATGAAGGGCTCTGTTGCAATCACAGTTGGGGGCATCATACTGTGTTGGGGGTCGCCATACTTTGCCGGGGAAGGGGAGTAGAGTCATCATACCGTGTGTGTGGAGGGTACTGTGGAAGAATTCACTGTCGGGATATCATACTTGTGTTTCAAGGGGACACTATAGTTGGCATAATACTTTATGGGGGCAATGAAAGGGTAATCTAGGGGCTTCAGTAGGAGGAAATGACTTTGTAAGGGCTGCGAAGATGTGAGATATGCTCTTCAGTGACCCTGCTGAATATTAGGTTTTTTACGTTTTTTTTTTAGTGGGGGGCCCAATTAGAACTTTTGCTATGGGGCCCCATGATTTCTATGTTCGCCCCTGCTAGTAATATTAGGAATCACATAAAGATGGATGAAGCTGCTTCATCTTTAGTGGTTACAGGTATCTGGCCCATTGTGACATCACTCGTGTTCCGCTCCCCGTGATGTCACAATGAGGTCACCTTTGTGATGTCACTGGCTGTGGGGTTATAGTGAGTGACGCTACAGGAAAAGGCTTTGTCTGGAGAAGCTGACTGTGGATTACACAAGACGCGATATTCCTCCAGGCTAAAATGCTGTTTAGATTTCTTCTATTTGTGAGTGTGCTAATAGCATCTGCGGAGGGCGCTCCTATCAACACGCGCCACCATGATTTCAGGGCCTTGATCCCTGCAGGTAAGTGCTGTACCGGATATTCAGCCAATATGGGGTTATTGTTAATAAGTCAGATGATACATTTCATGGAGGATTCTTCATGTGCTACTTGTAATGTTTGGAGTCTTCTCCCATCGTGTATTCCCTATTCCAGGCTCTCAAACACATTGTAAACTTGAATGGGAATCCACTCTGAGCGAAAAACAAGTCACGTGTCTCTGATCTACATGTGTTTGACTTCATCAATAGTTTTGGGGGAAATAATTACAAATTTAGGGTAATTGTGGAATTTCTCCAACTAGGAATGGTCCTAGATCTGGTTACAAAAATGAGATGCAAAATATAATGTATATATTAGTAGTAGCTTTAAATATCTTACATGTTCTTGATCTTTTCTTCCACTAGATTACTTTAGTAGGTTTCCTATGCCTGCTGCCATCATCTTCTTCTCTGGATTTTTCTTTGGTGTCATCTGTTCCATCATATATGGGTAAGTCTTATAATGATTTATGGGCTACCCGGGAGTCTGTATAAGAACTATCACATCTTCAGATCATCACACGATTCAGTAAATGATATAATCTAGTGTGGATGTTTAGTGGCTCATAAACTGGGTCTGACCTGCTGGGAGCACAATGGAATTTTCTGTACAATATTAAAAAAATTGCTCCACAAATTACTGCAGATAGGGATAGATAAAATAGATGAAGAAAAATATATGATTTTATAACAGTGACTTCTGTTTTATCATTTTAAAGATATGTGAAAAAGAATAATTTCTGGAGAGATGTTACAAGACCAGATTCCATGGATGAAGATATAAAGAGTAGGGCTAATCCTAATGGTAAGTACGGCCGTCACCAATCTGACATTAATATCTGTGTACATACAAATACTTCTTAGTGGCTTTTATATTACGTGGACGCAGTCTACATTGTAAAGCTGAATAATTACTCTAATGATATTCTGATTCGTCTCTTTCAATATATGAAATCTATTTAAAAGAAAAAAATGAACTTTTAAAGTAAAAATAATCTCTTAACCCCTTCACAACATATGATGCACGCCGAGCTTGAATATTTTCCCGCACATGATGGCTGATTTAATGTGCGGAGCTCTGCCCGCAGCTGTTAAACTGTTAAATCCCACTGTCAATCTCTCACAGCAGCATTTAACAATGCAAGGGAGGCCGGACATTATATGCGCCCATCGTCACGCTCATGATGTGATCGTGGAGCGCCAATTGCTTGTCATGACAGCCGGCTGTGTCTGTCATTACGATCCTCCTGTGAAAGCCAGCCGTGGCTGGCATTGATAGTGGACAGTGATTTTTACTATACATAGCATTGCTGATGATCGGATGATCGCAGCTTCAACAAGTACAGTAAAAAAAAAAAGCACAAAAGTTCAAATCACCCCCTATTGCCCTATTAAAAATAAAACAATATACACATATTTGGTATTGCCGCAATCGTAAAAGTCCAATCTATCGCAATACAAAGTAAATTAATCCGATCAGTATACGGCATAATGAGAAAAATATCAAAATGACAAAATTACATTTTTTTGGCCGTAAATGGCAATAAAATGCAATAAGAGGCAATCAAAACATCATATCTACCCCAAAACTGTGTCAGTAAAAACGTCAGCTCAGATCGCTAAAAGCCCTCACCTGGCCTCATATCCCGAAAAATGAAAATGTTATGGGTCTCGGAAAATGGTGACAAAAGTAATTTTTTTTTAGTTTCCGATTTTTTTTTACCACTTAAAGGGGTTGTGCCTTGAACAAAGTTAATTGTAATCAACATTTTAATCAATAGATCTTTGAATAATAATAATTTCCACAATTGGATGAGATAAAAAAAAAATGTTCCTGTGCTGGGATAATCTTATAAATGTTCCCCTGCTGTGTACTGTGTAATGGCTGTATCTGACCGTGCAGGAACATGGTCTGATCATACCACATCTGCTGGGCAGGGGAAGAAACATGAGTACACAGACAGGACAGCCGGGGATCACAGCTGATTCTTTCTTTGAGGTAAAACATTGCTTAAAAACAAGTAATTAAATATTTTGCCTCATAAAAAAAATCAGCTGCGATCCCCTGCTGTAATGTCTGTATACTCTCTTTTGCGTCCTCCCCTGCCCAGGAGATGTGGTATGATCAGACCATGTTCCTGCACGGTTAGACACAGCCATTACACAGTACACAGCAGGGGCACATTTATAAGATTATCTCAGCACAGGGACATTTTTTTTAACACATCCAATTGTGGAAATGATTATTATTCCAAGATCTATTGATTAAAATGTACTTTGTTCGTGGGAAAACCCCTCTAAGTAAAAAAAAACAAAACTATACATGTTTGGTATCTGTGTAATTGTACTGAACTAGAGAATCATATTGCCAGATCTCTTTTACCATAAAGTAAATATGGTAAATAAAAAAAACAAAAAACAATTGTGGAATTGCACTATTTTTGCAATTTCAACACACTTGGAATGTTTTTCTTGTTTTCCAGTACAGTATCTGGTAGAATGAATGCTGCCATTCAAAAGTACAATTCATTCTGCAGAAAACAAGCCCTCATGCGGCTATACTGACGGAAAAATAAAAAAGTTATAACTAAGGAGAGAGAAAACAAACAAACAGAAAATCACCATATCTTGAAGGGGTTAATAGATATAGCAAGTGAATGTACCGTAGACATAGAGGAAACAATCTAGCAGAAACAAATAGAAGTTTTTCCTTTTGAAATGCTGATTTCACTGTTCTGTGTTACAGGAGAACATGAGGATGAAACAACCATTATAAATGATGAAGCTCCTCATGGACCCATGGCTGAAGAGACCGATGTCCACACAGACACCAACATCTCTAGTGGCCCCCACTATGTCATAATCATTATGGACCCATATGAGGATGTGATCGTCTCCTCTGACAGTAAGCTCATTTTTTCTTTGTGGATTAGTACCATGAATATCATCTCTTCTTCTAATTTACATAACATGCATAAATTAAAATCTACTATTAAATTTATTATTGAATTTCAGTTAAAGCAATTTCCCAGTATTTTCCGGCTCTCCGACCCCTGACTGACAGTAGAATCAATGTCCATTAATGAACAACTAATCTTATAACCACTGTCTTTTTCAGAACAAGAGGACAGAGAACAGATTCCACCTCCTCCTCTGAATCCTTCTCCGTCTACTGCTCTGCCTCCTCAAAATTTTGATAAAGATCTTGACTTGGACAAAGACATTGAGAAAACTAACCTCCTCATGAAGATTGTCTTCCAGGAACTTCTGGCTTATGCCAGCCAAAACCAAATGTAAGTTCTTACTGCTTATGTGTATGTTTTATGATATGTTATATTTTAGTATTAACAGGCAATAGGCTAAATAATTAGAAATTGGGCACTAACGACCTAAATGTTGAAAGCATTATATTTCTTTATACAAGTTAAATCATCAGTCTGAGAGCCAAGACTTGCTGGACTACATGAGAATGGGTGTTATTCTTGAATCACAAATGTGATACAATATAAATTATCTTTAATAAATCACAATATACAGTATAAAAAATGGCTGATCACATGACTAACAAATTAAACACATGAAGTAGAGTGGGTGGTAATGGCAAAAACAATAAAATGAATATTTAATCATGATCACATTATGCATATACAGCAATACTGGCTTAAAATGCAAATGTAATCACAGGAGCTGATGGCACGATAAAAAGTGCTCAATATCAATGTCAGTGCTAAGTACGTTTAGACATGCTGTAGTACCAACCCTGACAGTCATTTCACCATCACAGCTTTTTCAAGGAGTTAAAGGAAACGGGTGGAGTGCTGTATATGGCTGTATATGTATCTATCATATGTACCATGAGGGAGGGATTGCTAGTAAGAGGTAATCTAATCCTACAAGATCAAAAAAAAAAATAAGCAGGGTACTATTCCTATCACAGCAATGATAAGGTGTAGAACATACCTGAATATAGACATTAAATAATGCCCACTATATATTACATAGTACTGTATTATAATCTAGAAATAATGGATGACATGTAAACGTCTTCTGTTGCCAAACTCATTATAATCTGTTGCCATGTACATATATTAATCATTACTCTTTTGCTGATTTTGTAGCATATATTTTCCAGGTGAGGCAGAGCGGGGTCTCGCTGTGTTCCCACAATGAATATGGGATCCAGCTGGAGATGACAACTGTACATCAACACAAAGATGCAGATTCCAGGCTTGGTTTCTGTTCTCTTCATTGGATATGACATTTACTGGACTTTTGCAGCTAGACGAACTCACAGAGTATGTGAGATACCTACTGCATCATGAGGCAGATTCTGGGCTCGGTCTATGTTCTCTTTAATGAATACGACATTTACTGGACTTTCCGCAGCTAGATGCACTCACAGAACAAGTGAGTTTCCTTCTGCATCATAAGACAGATTCCGGGATCGGTCTCTGAACTCAACCACTGGATACGACATTTACTGGACTTTCTGCAGCTAGATGCACTCACAGATAAAGTGAGATACCTACCCGACATGAGACAGATTCCGAACTCGGTCTCTGATCTCCACCACTGGATACAACAGTTACTGGACTTTCTGCAGCTAGATGCACTCACAGATAAAGTGAGATACCTACCCGACATGAGACAGATTCCGAACTCGGTCTCTGATCTCCACCACTGGATACAACAGTTACTGGACTTTCCGCAGCTAGATGCACTCACAGATAAAGTGAGATACCTACTGCACATGAGACAGATTCCGGACTCGGTCTCTGTTCTCATCAGTGGATAAAACATTTGATAGACTTTCTGCAGCTAGATATAATCACAAATCGAGTAACTTACCTGCTGCACCATGAGCAGATTCCGGGCTCGGTCTCTGCTCTCATCAATGAACATCTGCAGCCTAAGGGAAGGGCAGTCCTTCAGCCAAGGTTCCCTAGAGGTTTCCTTCACTGGGGGTTTCTCCTCTCCTGAGTGCTGAAGGTTGACTCTTCGTGAGTCAAAGTCCCTTTGTCATCATTATCATCGGGGCACATTTTAGGGCTATTGCCCTGACTTCTAATGGGAGCTTCTACATAACCCACCTTGAATGAAGTTAATAAAGAAGTCAATCAATAATATGTAACAGTGTAATGGCGCTTCAATTGAACTTTACAATGCAGCAGAATATACATATCACTGTGAGGAGGGAATATTTTATGAAGTCATTAAACACATGGTGACTTATATACGTGTTTTCTATCAAACTAATTTGCCACAAATGTAATGTTCCTCATTAATCATGCACATCTTCTTTGACCTGGTTTAGAGGTCTGGGTCCTCTGGTTCGACCAGGACTTTAACGCCACTGCACACTATACTGTCATGGCACACATAATGACATCAGAACGTTGCGACGTGCGTCACGCAAGCTTTAGTTATTGCCTCTGGGGATGTACATCAGTGGCAGCTCAGCGATGGCATGGTTCACAAAAATGTCAGAGGCCTGGTTGAGCTGGAAGTTCCAATGCAGGGTGAAGAAGACAGAAGATGCTTTAAACCAGCAAGGCCAGTTTTAGACAAAGTGGGGCCCTGGGCATAAGTTTAAAGTGGGTCCTAAATGCTAACATATTGCACCATCACACTTAAACATTTAAGTAGCATTTACATGTGCTGAGTTTAGGCAATTAAATGAGCGTGATCGAGAATATTGAAGTCGTTAAGTGCTTGTTTCCTGGCCTTTTTACACTGGTTGAGGGAGAATGATGGGCACAGAATGATCGCTAATAGATCAATCTGTCCCTATAAAGTATCGTATTATCAGCAGCACATCAGCAGGTCTCATTGGGCGATGTGCTGCAGAAAAAAATGATTTTTGTTCCATCATAAACAATCCAATCACCCGATAAATGAGTAGCTTGAGTTTGCTTGTTCGTAGGGCGATAACTGACGTTTTTACACCTATGAACTCTAGTCTGCTCTGCTGGGATTTATAAATGTGGGTGCTATATACTCAAACACTGCATGTTACACACACATACAGTGGGTACGGAAAGTATTTAGACCCCTTTAAATTTTTCACTCTTTGCTTCATTGCAGCCATTTGGTAAATTCTAAAAAGTTCATTTTTTTCTCATTAAAGTACACTCTGTACACCATCTTGACTGGAAAAAAACAGAAATGTAGAAATTTTTGCAAATTTATTTAAATAGAAAAACTGAAATATCACATGGTCATAAGTATTCAGACCCTTTGCTCAGTATTGAGTAGAAGCATCCTTTTGAGCTAGTACAGCCATGAGTCTTCTTGGGAATGATGCAACAAGTTTTCCACACCTGGATTTGGGGGTCCTCTGCCATTCTTCCTTGCAGATCCTCTCTAGTTCTGTCAGGTTGGATGGTGAACGTTGGCGGACAGCCATTTTCATGTCTCTCCAGAGATCCTCAGTTGGGTTTAGGTCAGGGCTCTGCCTGGGCCAGTCAAGAATGGTCACAGAATTGTTCTGAAGCCACTCCTTAGTTATTTTAGCTGTGTGCATAAGGTCATTGTCTTGTTGGAAGGTGAACCTTCGGCCAAGTCTGAGGTCCAGAGAACTCTGGAAGATGTTTTCATCCAGGATATCTCTGTAGTTGGCCGCATTCATGTTTCCTTCAATTGCAACCAGTCGTCCTGTCCCTGCAGCTGAAAAACACCCCCATAGCATGATGCTGCCATCACCATGTTTCACTCTTAGGATTGTATTGGGCAGGTGATGAGCAGTGCCTGGTTTTCTCCACACATATCGCTTAGAATTATCACCAAAAAGTTCTATCTTCGTCTCATCAGACTAGAGAATCTTATTTCTCATAGTTTGGGAGTCCTTCATGTGTTTTTAAACAAGCTCTATGCGGGTTTTCATATATCTTGCACTGAGGAGAGGCCACCCTGCCATAAAGGCCCGACTGGTGGAGGGCTGCACTGATAGTTGACTTTGTGGACCTTTCTCCCATCTCCCTACTGCATCTCTGGAGCTCAGCCACAGTGATCTTGGTTTTCTTCTTTACCTCTCTCACCAAGGCTCTTCTCCCACAATTGCTCAGTTTGGCTGGACGGCCAGGTCAAGGAAGACTTCTGGTGGTCCCAAACTTCTTCCATTTAAGTGGAGGCCACTGTGCTCTTAGGAACCTTGATAAATGCAGAAATTCGTTTGTAACCTTGGCCAGATCTGTGCCTTGCTACAATTCTGTCTCTGAGCTCATTGGGCAGTTACTTTGAGCTCATGATTCTCATTTGGTCTGATATGCATTGTGAGCTGTGAGGACTTATATAGACAGGTGTGTGCCTTTGCAAATCAAGTCCTATCAGCTTAATTATATACAGCTGGACTCCAATGAAGGAGTAGAACCATCTCAAGGAGGATCACAAGGAAATGGACAGCATGTGATTTAAATATGAGTGTCTGAGCAAAGGGTCTGAATACTTATGACCAGGTGTTTCAGTTTTTCTTTTTTAATAAATTTGCAAAAATTTCTACATTTCTGTTTTTTTCAGTCAAAATGGGGTGCAGAGTGTTCTTTAATGAGAAAAAAATGAACTTTTTAGATTTTTCCAAATGGCTGCAATGAAACAAAGAGTGAAAAATTTAAAGGGGTCTGAATACTTTCCGTACCCACTGTATGTATACACACAGCAAACACACATAGCACATATGCATGTATACACCGAGCCCATAGACACACACACGTATATGTATACACAGAGCACATACATACATATAGACATGTGTACATACATAGACAGACGCATATACAGAGCACATGCATACGGGCAGACATGCATACACAGATCACATACATACAGACACATGTATATACAGATCACATACCTACACATGTATACACAGAGCACATACATACATACACATGTGAGAGGCTGGACAGGAGCTTTCTCTCCCTCAAAAAGACGTTGAGGCAAGTTATTTAAAGTTATTTGTGTAATTAGCAGCACAGTGGCTCAGTGGTTAGCACTGTTGCTTTACAGTGCTGGGGTCCTGGGTTCAAATCCCAACAAGGACAACATCTGCAAGGAGTTTGTATTTTCTCCCCGTGTTTACATGGGTTTCCTCCAGGTTCTCCGGTTACCTCCCACACTCCAAAGACATACTGATAGGGAATGTAGATTGTGAGCCCCAATGGGAACAGTGCCCATAATGTCTGTAAAGCGATGTGGAATTAATGGCGCTATATAAGTGAGTAAAATAAATAAATAAAAATAAATGAACCCAAAATGTACCTGCACTATTAAACACTGGCCACCAGAAGTCACTGGTTTCCCCTTGATAGGTTCAGATGTCCCTTGGTCTGCAGGATCCGGTTTTCTGGGATGACAGGGTTAACACATAGCGAGGGAGAGAGAAGTGACTGGGCACAAACAGACTAGATCCAGGAAGTGCTTAGTGTTGATTGGACAGAGTGTGGAGCAGGCTGTGTGCAGAGAAGGTGGATACTGGTTCATTGTGTATGGAACTAAAGGCTCAGCATGTAAGGAGCTAGTTACAGAGGCGGCAGGACAGCACAGGCATTTGGGAACCTTTGCATTGAGGAAAAGCTTAGAAGTCTGGGAAAAGTATGGTCCAGCGGAAAAGGGGGACCTTGGGAAGAAGGTAGCGCCCTGCTGTGAATACTAAAAACAGGGAGCTTAGTCTTAACGAGCCACTCATGGGACTGTCTTAGCTAAAAGCTCCGGGTATCGGAACCAGTACTTAACGAATGCACCCGAATAACCCTATCCCTAAGAAAACGCAGGCAATTAGAACATCTCTTCATGTCCCTTGCAAAACCTGGAAAAACGTAGACTGTAACTCTGGAATGGAGCAGATGTATTGTGTGGAAGATGGAAAAGGAGAATGTAAAACCTTTCATCCCGTTTACCAGTTTGTCCGTATATAAAATGGACATTGTTTATGAGGACTGATCTGGCTTATTGAATGAAATGGGAGCGGAACTGCACTAAGTGCAATGGAACCGATGAGGGAAGCAGCAGATCAAGAGACAATGACGCAGACGCCTCCCCAACAACACAAAATTTCCTATAGTTGGCCCCGACATGAAAATGGCAGACCACTCATACGACCGCTCAGCAACTGTTACAAATAACACAAGGAAAGGAGACAGGAAGTGTTGTGCTTCAGAAGCATCCAGCAACTAGAGGGGTTAACATAGTCACAGGAGACAGGAAGTGTTTTAGCAGAGCCCCAGGGAGATTGTGGGAAACTTGTTATTGTAGTCTGGCTGAAGCCGAAGAGAAAGGTGGTGGTGTGTTATCTGGATCTGACAGAAGGCAACTGAACAGGATTCAGATCAGGAGAGAAACTAAACAAAGGTCAGATAAACTCCCTGAACTAACCGTGCAGAGTATTATTGGGCAGGAAGATAAGGACTGGAAGAAATTGTGTCACAGGGATCATCTCCCTCCTCAAACCCTCCCCCCTCCATCTCCATGTAGGATAAACAATGCTGTGTACTATTGTGTCCTTGTGAAGGAAAAGCCTGTGGTTGTGTATGCATAGAAGTGTGCTTCTAAGAGAGCTAATCTATGCTGAATTATGCTACTGAAGAGACTGTAATACTGTGCCTTGTGAAGAAACTACTGTATTGTTACTGGAGCCAGTTGCTCAAGAAACTCAGACTGTACTATAATGAAGATTGTTGCTGTAATATACCTGAATGGCACTGGCCGTGCTTCAGATTGAATTCCACTGTTAAACTGTTGAAAATGACTCTTGTCAGATGTGTCTGGTTAGCAATTGAATCTATTGTGTGCCTCAGAGAAGCTGCAGCCTATGGTCGCTCTGAGTAACGGTTCCCCCAGGATTCCAAAGAATTCATGAAACCCGTCTCACCCTATCTAAACCTAACGGCGTGCGTGTAACATTGGTGGCCTGTACGGGGAATCCTGAGTGGGAATTAGCGTGTAGAGGGAGAAGAGGAAAAGTGTCTGGAAAAACACAGCAGCACAGCACCTCAATTAAACCCTGCTACACCAGTTAAAGGGGACCAGCCCTAAAGAAAACTCACTAGCAGCAATGGATGTGGAAACATAAATGGACAGAATTAGTGAGCTGCTTCTTCAGTTAACCTGTGAAGAATTGAGAACAGTAGCAGAACATATAAAGATATCAGAATAACAGATTTCTGAAGCACACAACCGCAGGCAACTGTTAGATGCCATTAATGCAAAAATGGATGAGCTGGGGGAGAAATAAGCCGAAGATGTCATGGGTAGAGATGAGCGTTGTTCTACTCGAACTGTTCGCCAATCTCAAATTCGAGCTGTTATGGGCGGTGTTCGAGTCGTTCGGCGAACACGAACAATTTAAGAAAAATTCGGCTGTTCGAGGTTATGTTCGATAACTGTTCGTGCACCAAAATCATAACTGGATTTTTTCTCAGTAATGATGAAAATTAATGTTAATACGCAGTTTGAGTGTACAGCGGGGTGGGGGGAGGGGCAGGGGATGGATCTCTGCAGGAACAATGAAGATCTCCATTTTTTTTTCTCTTTCCCGCATTTGCAGTGGGGGGGTGCAATCTGTCAGCCTATCAGCAGCGCACACACGGAGCGAAGTGCTTTTTTTCACACAAGCAAGGGCATGTGTCATTGGCAGTGTATGTCACATGTCCTTGCCCTATAAGACCAAGCCATTTTCCCCGTCGCCACCATTTTCTCACTGCTGCAGCTGCGTGATAGACGGCACCGCTGTTGCTGTGTGCGCTATACCTTGTTAATTTCAAGCCACTTTTCGCATAAATCCACAGATAGCTTGGGAGTAGGGAATAGTTGTGATTGCAGTCCTTTTAAGGACTATGTTACAGCATTTCCTACGACTTTTATCAGGCAGGTCTGTGCTCTTAAATAGATAGATTGTGGGAGTAAAGACTAATTGTAATTGGAGTCCTTTTCAGGACTAGGTTACATCAGTTCCTATCAGTTTTTGCCAGGCAGGTCTGTGCCAGTGCTGTGCAAGTTTTTTTCACAGCATTTGGCTGAATCTAGCAAAGCTAATCCTTTTTGGCCTATTGCAGAGTGTGTTAGTCAGTGGAGTAGCCTATCTGTGCTGCAAGATATACCACCTGTGTATAGAATACCAATTTTTTTACTGCACCTAGTGAAGTAAAATCTTTTGGGCATAGCATCATTCTATTAGTCCATCTATACTGACCTCCATCAGGTTGCAAATTGAATATAATTTTTTTCTGCATCTAGCTGTGAAAAAATATTGGGCTTCTAGCTGTGTGTGGGACTTGTTCTATTAATCCATCTATACAGACCTCCATCAGGTTGCAAACTGAATATATTTTTTTCTGCATCTACCTCTGAAAAAATATTGGGCTTCTAGCTGTGTGTGGGACTTGTTCTATTAATCCATCTATACAGACCTCCATCAGGTTGCAAACTGAATATAATTTTTTTCTGCATCTACCTCTGAAAAAATATTTGGGCTTCTAGCTGTGTGTGGGACTTGTTCTATTAGTCCATCTATACTGACCTCCATAAGGTTGCAAACTGAATATAATTTTTTTCTGCATCTACCTCTGAAAAAATATTTGGCCTTCTAGCTGTGTGTGGGACTTGTTCTATTAGTCCATCTATACTGACCTCCATCAGGTTGCAAATTGAATATAATATTTTTCTGCATCTAGCTCTGAAAAAATGTTTGGCCTTCTAGCAGTGTGTGGGACTTGTTCTATTAGTCCATCTATACTGACCTCCATCAGGTTGCAAACTGAACATAATTTTTTTCTGCATCTACCTCTGAAAAAATATTTGGGCTTCTAGCTGTGTGTGGGACTTGTTCTATTAGTCCATCTATACTGACCTCCATAAGGTTGCACACTGAATATAATTTTTTTCTGCATCTACCTCTGAAAAAATATTTGGCCTTCTAGCAGTGTGTGGGACTTGTTCTATTAGTCCATCTATACTGACCTCCATCAGGTTGCAAATTGAATATAATATTTTTCTGCATCTAGCTCTGAAAAAATGTTTGGCCTTCTAGCAGTGTGTGGGACTTGTTCTATTAGTCCATCTATACTGACCTCCATCAGGTTGCAAACTGAAAATATTTTTTTCTGCATCTACCTCTGAAAAAATATTGGGCTTCTAGCTGTGTGTGGGACTTGTTCTATTAATCCATCTATACAGACCTCCATCAGGGTGCAAACTGAATATATTTTTTTTCTGCATCTACCTCTGAAAAAATATTGGGCTTCTAGCTGTGTGTGGGACTTGTTCTATTAATCCATGTATACAGACCTCCATCAGGTTGCAAACACAATATAATTTTTTTCTGCATCTACCTCTGAAAAAATATTTGGGCTTCTAGCTGTGTGTGGGACTTGTTCTATTAGTCCATCTATACTGACCTCCATAAGGTTGCAAACTGAATATAATTTTTTTCTGCATCTACCTCTGAAAAAATATTTGGCCTTCTAGCTGTGTGTGGGACTTGTTCTATTAGTCCATCTATACTGACCTCCATCAGGTTGCAAATTGAATATAATATTTTTCTGCATCTAGCTCTGAAAAAATGTTTGGCCTTCTAGCAGTGTGTGGGACTTGTTCTATTAGTCCATCTATACTGACCTCCATCAGGTTGCAAACTGAATATATTTTTTTCTGCATCTACCTCTGAAAAAATATTGGGCTTCTAGCTGTGTGTGGGACTTGTTCTATTAATCCATCTATACAGACCTCCATCAGGTTGCAAACTGAATATATTTTTTTCTGCATCTACCTCTGAAAAAATATTGGGCTTCTAGCTGTGTGTGGGACTAGTTCTATTAATCCATCTATACAGACCTCCATCAGGTTGCAAACTGAATATAATTTTTTTCTGCATCTACCTCTGAAAAAATATTTGGGCTTCTAGCTGTGTGTGGGACTTGTTCTATTAGTCCATCTATACTGACCTCCATAAGGTTGCAAACTGAATATAATTTTTTTCTGCATCTAGCACTGAAAAAATATTTGGCCTTCTAACAGTGTGTGGGACTTGTTCTATTAGTCATCTATACTGACCTCCATCAGGTTGCAAATTCAAAATAATTTTTTGTCTGCATCTACCTCTGAAAAAATATTTGGCCTTCTAGCAGTGTGTGGGACTTGTTCTATTAGTCCATCTATACTGACCTCCATCAGGTTGCAAACTGAATATAATTTTTTTCTGCATCTAACTCTGAAAAAATATTTAGCCTTCTAGCAGTGTGTGGGTCTCATTGTATTAGGCCATCTATACCAAGCTCCACCAGCTTTTCAATTAATAATAATTTTTCGCTGCATCTAGCCCTGAAAATAATTTTTCTTCCCAATAGTGGTAGCAATAGAAATATGGGGCGCGCTCCTGGCTTACAAAAATATACGCTTCATAACAAAAAACACCAGCTTAGCGCACTGCATTAATAAGATGGCATCATCGTCTCTCCCAGTGCTAGGCCTACTACCCAGGCTAGCATTCCTGTGCCTAAAACACAATGTATGGGTCCGCGCTAGCCACTATGCTGAGGGGTCTAAAGCTGCTGCTAATGCTTTATAACAATTCAATTGGCAGATTTTCACAGAGCTCTTCCACAATGCCCACCCATCGGGACAACAGTTGCCCACCTTCCCTATGGGATCTAGTGGCGAATAGTTGATGCCATTAATCAGAGCGTCAGTTGCCCCGTCGACATGGCAAGCATACGGTAAGGCATGGGAAGAGTGGACACGACTAGTAGCAGGCAGACTGGTTGACCAATGTGAACAAGCCAGATCACAAGTCACCATAGAATTTCTCCACCAGCTAATGATGAGGGGCATATCAGGGGCGTCAGCGCAGCGGTGTCTGACCGGAGTAGCATTTCACTTCCAACTACTGAATTGGGGAGATGTGACAAAGATTCATCATCAGACAATCCATAAAAGGGTAGAAAAGGGGTCAGCCAAGTCAGGAGTGTAGACGTCCCGTCCCGTGTCACTAAAACTGATTTCTCACATCATATCCCTAACACCATTAACATGACACTCACAATTTGAAGCAACACTACTGTCTACTGCATTTGTGATCGCCTTCTTCGGGGCGCTATGCATAAGCGAATTAGTCCCTCAATCCAAAATTAGCACCAGTGGAGGCTTATTACACCAGGACGTAGTCATAGGCAATAATGCAATACGTCTACGCATACACAAATCGAAAATGGTTCCAGCGGGCAGGGGCACTTGGGTACTTCTACAACCCACAAACGGTACACTGAGTCGGGTAACAATAGTAAAACCATATCTAACCATCAGATCACAAAGTAATTTGTTCCTATCACACATTGATGGGACGCCATTATCAAGATACCAGTTCCAAGCTATATTTAATAAATGCATAACATCGGCAGGGAACCACCCCAAAGATTACGGGACACACTCATTCCTCATAGGCGCGGCCACAGAAGCAGCAAGAGCAGGACTGTCAGAAACGGAAGTTCAGAGGATAGAGAGATGGTGATCCACGTGTTTGGCAAGATACATAAGACCGGACTTGTTATCCTAACGTGGTTTGTTTCTTTTACAGGTGACGCTAAGCCAACAGTGTGGGTGATAGGCCACTCGTATATATATATTGGGCAGATTAAAGGGCGAAAGTCCGCCCAGGCGGGAGGAAATTAGAGTTTCATAACACATATTTCAACTGGAGAGGTATTAGAGGCCTGCTATGGCCACAGGTACTAATGGAGGTAATCAAGGTAGGGAGAGAGGCAAGATGTCTGGTCATCTTAGTTATACAGGCCGGGGGAAACAACCTAGGTCATCACAAGAGCGCATAACTAATGGCAATAATGAAACTAGACACTGAGCGCTTCAGAGAATTTTTCACAAAACTAGCTATAGTATGGTCAGAGATTGTGCCGATAGCGGTATGGCAAGGTGCGCGAGACATCACGGCCATCGAACGGACAAGGCGGGTAATAAATATTCGGATGGCAAAATTTAGAAGAGACAGAGGCGGTGTAGTGGTACGACACCGACAACTGGAAGGAGATAAAGCAGGCCTCATACGGCCCGACGGTGTTCACTTAATGGATATTGGACTGGACATATTCCTGTCAGGACTCCAGGACGGAGTGGAACAAGCGTTAAGAGTGATGGGTGGGGGTCAGAGTCCTGCATACGAGTACGCAGGATCCTCCGTGGCCTGGAAATAGAAAGGACATGTTGGAGAGTTACACTTGTTGGCCAAGTTGCCGGAGTGGAGACCCAGGGCATGCTGCAACAAGCTGAATTATTTTAGAAATAAAATGTCTTTCTAATGGAATGAGTATAAAGAGTTAATAAAGCTGTGACTGATCCTCACCCATCCAGTTGTAAGAGTTACATTATTGTATTGTCAAGGAAAGGGGGGCGGTAGGGGGGCTGAGCGTCTGGGTTTGGTTGGGGGTCCCCACAGTCTGCCTAGACTAGATGCATTTAAAAATTCTTATTAGATACACAGGCGGTGCAGCTTGCTTCGCAGCTGGGCTACTACGCCCAAAGTATTGCCTAGGCTAGATGCAGTTAAAAATTCTACGCTGACTAGCAGACACTGAAGATTTGGAGCAGACCTCTGAGTAAACAGCTCTTCAGATTCAATCATCTGTGTTACCCCAAGCCATAGTGTATGTAGTTTCTTACAGTTAAAAGGGGGGGGGGAGCGACCCAACCCACCTGGAATTGACGATGCCAACGTCACGTAAGACACAGCAAGGGGACTCCAAAAAGAGTTTCCATTTTTTCCCAAAATTGTGGCACAGACACCACTTAACCCTAGAACGCATACCTGGGGCCTCGCAGTCCCGCCCTGTTAATTGTTTTCTATTTTCTGCAAGATTACTTTAGTTAGAATTTTGAAACTCTAGGTATTCTTCATGTATATAGTTGTTTGTCATTTGAGTTTGAGTTATACAATGTTATTTGCACACGGGCCTAAAAGGCCCCAGGTATATGAAAGTGTAGATTTTTATGGTCATGCGTTCTAGGGTTAAGTGGCATCAATTGCCCCACAGTTGCTTAAAACGGTTGGTGAGGTGATATTACCAAATCCTCAAGCTTTTAGCCTCCCAAGGATAACACAGGATTAGAAACGTCCTTGCGAATCCATGATTTGTTCATCTTTATGAACGTGAGTCTGTCTACATTCTCAGTGGACAGCCGCGTGCGCTTATCTGTCAGCACACCATCAGCAGCGCTGAACACACGTTCAGAGAGAACACTGGCTGCAGGGCATGACAAGATCTCCAAGGCGTGAGTGGCGAGCTCCGGCCATTTTTCCAGATTGGAATACCAAAATGAGCAAGGGTCCAGTGACACAGTCATGGCTTCGATGTTCACTTGGAGATACTCCTGCACCATCCTCTCTAGGCATTGACTATGTGTCAGACTTCTTGTCTCCTGTGGCCTTGCAAAGGATGGTCTAAAAAAGTGGTGAAACGATTTCACAAAATTGCTGTTACCAGCAGATACTGTGTTACTGTTACGGTTTGAGTGATGAAGACTCGACAGTCCCGCGGTTGGCAAGTTAGAACTGTGAGATTCACTTCGTGTACCACTGGTGTTTTGTGGAAAAGCACATGTAAGATTCTGCAACAGCGTCTGCAGATACTCCTGCATGCGTCAATCCCTTTTTATGGCAGGAATTATTTCGGCAAATTTACTTTTGTACCGGGGATCTAAGAGTGTGGCAACCCAGTAGTCGACATTACTTCGAATTCTGCAATCTGAGGGTCATGTTGCAGGTAGTGCAGCAAGAAGGCACTCATGTGTCTTGCGCATCCAGGAGGACCAAGTCCTTGTTGTGTTGGTAGCGAGGTAAGAATCATGCTTCTTTCCTCTGCCCTCTCCCCCCAACCTCGCACAACAGAAATGTGATCAAGGTCTCCCTCATCTGATGAGTCTTCCATGCCCATCGCCAGTTCATCCTCCACTTCTTCCTCGGCTCCTGCACCTTCCTCAACAGTTTGGCTGCTACCATGCGCCCTGTTTAATCCCTCTCCCCCACCCTCCCATGCCTGCCTCCTTGGTGCTGCCAACCGTCTGGACCTTGGAGATGTTATCCCTTCCGCATATGACTCCTCCTCTACTTCCTCCACCTCCTCTTGTCCGACCCCTGACTCTGAATTCTGTTTAATGTGTGCTCCAGCATGTAAATCACCGGAATAGTTCTGCTGATAATGGCATCGTCGTCAGCACTAAACATCTTCGTCGCCATTTCAAAACTGTGCAGAAAGGTGTGTGGCGCCCCTGAGGGTGCAGTCACCACAGAGTTACTGCATCTCACCCAGAGGTGTGGTATCTCACCCTCAGGTAAGGAAGGCGTATGGCTCGGGACCCTAACACCTGCATCCAACACATACCCGCAGTGGGGTTAGGGCGAGATTGCACCTAAGGGAGAGCACAGTCCCAGGTCCCTAGCTGGTGGGAGGATCCTATGTAGTGGGTGCTTAGGGGAGCAGCTTAGGGGAGCACATGACAGGGAGAGTATAAATAGGAAGTCATCTTAGAAAGAGCAAGCCAGTCAGAGGAGGAAAAGTGACAGGAGCAGAGGCTCGGCATGAGCTCTGCTCCGGAGGCGGGCCTAGCCTGGGAAGCCCAGGACTGAAGGAGAGAAGAGAGGAGTGGGAGCAGGAAGGCTCCAGGAACCGAAGGGACCCTAGGGCTACGGGCCGTGCAGAAGGCCACCTGTACTCCCGCTGCTACCAGGAGGTAGAGGGGTCAGGCCAGATAAGGGGAACCGGTCCCTCAACTAGAGGAGAAACAGCAAGGCTCAACTAGAAACCGGAGGCTGCAGCATTTCATGTACTGCAGGCAAAAGTCCACACCAGTCTCACTAAGAAGGTAGCCACATAGGACCCAGGGGACGGAACACAAGTCGCCCGCCAAGGCCCGAGGATACCGGAGAGAAGTGTCACTGGGTGTGAGGTGCAGGGAGAAGGCCAGAGAAAGGACACACAGAAGGGGGTCCTGCTAAGTACTCCGGAGCTATCTGGGGGTGGACTGAGCCCCTCACTGAGTACGCACAGCACGACGGGTGAGATAGCTCTGGTACCTGTAATCTGGACTGCAACAACTGTGAGTAAAGATCTTGGGACTGCATCACACGGACTCTGTGTTCATTACTGACTCCCTGCACTACAACCACCATCATCCACCCACACTGCCCTGAAGCTACACTCTTCCTGTGGTGAGTAATAATACCATTGCAGCAAAACCACCAGCTTCAGAGGACTGTTCCGCAGCGGCGGCCCCTTTGGCCGCACTCCACAGGTGGCGTAGTCGGACATTATAAAATCCATATATACAAATTACCGTTGGATTGACCGCCCTGGGTCACAGACCGGGTCACCGCCACAGTGACTGCAACCCCCAGCGTCTACCGGCCCGGCTCCGGGTACCCCACGGCCCAGGGGGCGCGTCAACTTCATAGGTCCCTGATCTGAGACCACTCCTGCTGTGTGATTTGCCCCACCTCTGGATCTCGTTGGCCCAGGCTATACGTCAGAAACTATTGCACCAGGGCTTGTCGGTGCTGCCACAGTCGCTGCAACATGTGCAGAGTTGAATTCCACCGTGTCGGCACATCGCATTTCAGCCGGTGAACTGGCAGGCCCAACGACTTCTGTAGAGATGTAAGTCGTTGAGCTGCGGGATGCGAACGGCGGAAGTGAGCACACAGCGACCGTGCCCTCTGCAGAAGGCCATCTAGTCCGGGATAGTGGGCTAAAAATTTATGGACAACCAGGTTAAACACGTGAGCCATACAAAGCACATGTGTAACATTGCCCCGGCGAAGGGCCGCACCCAGGTTTGCAGCATTGTCGCACACGGCCTTCCCTGGTTGCAGGTCCAGTGGAGACAACCATTCATGAAACTGGGTCTCCAGAGCTGACCACAAGTCCTCAGCTGTGTGACTCACATTTCCCAGACATTTCAAAGTAAACACTGATGCCGTTGAGCCCTGCTGCCAGCATAGTAAGGAGGTGCGCAGTTAGAAAGCAGGTGGCATTACCAGACAGGCTTTGGGTGCAGGTGGAGGACCGAGAGGAGGTTGAGGAGGCAGAAGCAGTGGAGGAACTTCTAGATAAAGAGGATTGACGTACAACTCGCGGGGACGGCAAGACTTGGACAGCAGCCCCTTGTCCTGCTGTCACCATAGTTACCCAGTGCCCTGTCAGCGACATGTAACGCCCCTGTCCATGCCTACTCGTCCAAGTGTCTGTGGTGAAATGCACCCTGTCACACACAGAGTTTCTCAAAGAAGCGGTGATGTTGTGTGCGACATGCTGGTGGAGCGCAGGCACACCTTTCTTTGAGAAGTAGTGCCGACTGGGCATCTGGTACTGGGGCACTGCGACGGACATAAGGTCTCAAAAATCCACTGTGTCCTCCAGGCGGAAAGGCAGCATTTCTGTAGCCAACAGCTTGCAGATGGTGAAATTCAACCTCTTAGCTTTCTCATGGCTAGGAGGAAATGGTCTTTTACTTGTCCACATCTGAGGGACCGAGGGCTGGCTGTTGTGCTTTGACGGGGTTGAGTAGGGTGTCCCTGGCAAACTGCCGGTCTGTGAGGAAGATGCAGGCGGACATGTTAGGTTGCCTTGATCCAAAGGTGGTGCTCTCGATGTCAGAGAGCTCTCAACACCAGCAGGTGTTTCCACTTCCCAATGAACTGACGACCTGCCAATCACACTGGCTGTTGCAGGTAAAGAGGTGGCAGGTCTGCGTCCAAAAACATGTGTGACTGCTGTCCCCCCAGTCACAGAGGATGAAGAGGCCGCGGATGCACAAGATGGGGCAGACGGTGGTTGGCCCAGCCTGCTAGGCCGCATTGTAGCACAGTGAGCTTCCCACTGCAACTTATGCTTCATATCCATGTGACGGTACATGCATGAAGTACTCAAACTATGGATTTTTTGGCCTCTACTTAGCTTTTGGTGACAAATATTACAGATAACATGAGTTGGGTCATCCTTATCGATCTGAATAAATGCCCAGGCTATGCAAGGCTTAGAGCCCATGCGACCTGAAGAGCCACTACGACTTGTGGTCAGAGGCGGAGTTGTGGTTGAGGATGCAGTTGTTGACGTGCTTCCAGTACTCCGTCTCTGTCCAGGAAGGCGCAACCTAACCTCGTCGTCAATAGCATCTGTGACGCCCCGCTGCGCTTGGTATCACAGATCCTAGAAGAGTGTATTGATGGAATCCTCCACAAGAGGCCCCCATAAACATTCACACATCTCCACCTTCCACCTCAGACCAGCAGAGGGAGCCCGTTAGGGATATAAATAGGGAAGGTGGAGCTAGGCAGTTCAGTTCCTCTGAAGAGTTCCTGCAGTAGAGAAGCCTAAGAGAGGTCAGTCTGCAGTGGAGCTCAGTCTAGTCTAGAGAACTCAGTTAATAGTTCAGCAGTGGAGCACGAGGCTCCTGCTAGCTAGATTCAGGGCGCCCAGATAGAGCTTAAGGTGTGCCGGCGTCATAAGATCGGTGAAGCGCGGCAAGCTGCCGTTAGTGTGTATAGCCTATTGAGGGCCCGAGTAGGCCGAAGGCGAGTGGCGAGTTAGTACATAAGGGGAAGAGGAGCTTAACCAGCTCACCCCGAAGCATTTACCGGACACCGGATCCGAGCTTACCGGGATCTCTATGACCCAGTAAGGCATAACCGGAATCCCTGGAGAACTACAAGTCCCAGGATCGCTAAGGTGCTGATACGTAACAGAGCCAGGAGACGCTTAGGCCCCGCATACTGGGAGCGTGAACTTCAAGAGAAGGCCCTACCACAAGGTCAGCCAGCGCAGGACAGAGACAAAGTTAGGCCTAGCTCCAGGCAGGTCAGAAACTTACTGCGCAGAGGCAAGAAACAGGAGGCCCTACACCCGCTCATTGGGGAGGATCCTGATATGCACCCTTCACCCTACAGTGCTCCAGGATGTGCCTGAATTTCCTCCAGTAAAAGGTACTGAAGTGACTACCGTGTCCGTTTCCGTTCTTGCTCTGACCCAGCTGGGTCTCGCCTGTCCTGCATTCCCCCTGCATACGCTGCCCTGAGACCTAGCTCCACCTGTGGGGAGCTATACCATCGAGCTGCCTTATCACGGGCCTCAGTGGACTGCTGCAGCGCTGGTGCTTCTCACCAGATACCACAGGTGGTGTCACAAACTCTTATAAAATTAACAATTATCCACCCTTTTAAAGAGTGACCCCAGGGTACGGGCCAGGGAGCCGACCACCGCGACATCAGGTATTTGAGTCTCATCATCGTCTTCATCATTGTCTCCATCAACAGGAGTTACAGTTTGGGAACGAGGGTCTACATTATGCTCAGAACCTTCTTCATCTGGTCCTGGATCCGACTTATAAAGATTCTGGGCATCAGTGCAGATCATTTCCTCGTCTGGATTAACAGAAGCTCTGGAGCAGACCTCCGTTTCCCAGGCTATAGTATGAGTAAACAGCTGTGCAGACTCAACCATCTGTGTTACCCCATACTCAGACGGGCAGCTGGAGACTTGGGAGCTGTGAGGAAGCAAGTGCGATTGGGGTGACACCTCTGAGGACTGGAGTATTTGTGATGTTGAAGTTGAGGTGGAGGAGAGCCCACTTGAAGGAGCACTTGATATCCGCTGAAGCACCTGCTGTTTTTGTGCCTCATCTGGAATTTGTAGCGATGGGCGTGTCCGTAACAAAGGGATCGTATCACATTGTCCACGAAAAGAAGTCGACATGTTAGTTTGGCTGGAAGATGGTCTTTCTTCTGCAGATGTTACTCCCCCCCCACCGCGGGGGGCTCGACCCACCAGCGGACAGGCACCAGTATTAGGAGAGGGGGGCTGGCCGTCAGGGTCCACCGCGGCTCTAGCACAAACCCGGCGACACAGAGGTGGCACGGGCAGGAACGGACTGGCCGTGTCGGCTTCTCACTTTTTGGATTTTAGAAGTGCATGACATGCCTATATCTGTGTCTCCCCCTCCTTTTACTCCTCCACCTCTTTTATTTTCGCATGACTATATGTACTTGTCACTTTTCCATGTGTTAGTTATGTCTTCTGAGCAGTTTGTCAGCTTTTGGACACCTTTGAAGGTGTTTTCTATGTGTTTCTATGTGTTTTTGTTTGCCTGTCATTGGTTTTAACGGTGTTCGAAGGTGTTCGACGAACAGTTCGGCGAACACACGGGTGTTCGACGAACCGAACCGAACTCGAACACTACGGGGGTGGCTCAACACTAGTCATGGGGAGGTTCCTCCAGGAGCTAACACAGATTCTAACCAGGTTGAAATTGGAGGATAGAGGGGTGGCACCAACTACCAAAAGAGGGAATCTCTGTCCGCAGTCAGAACTACAGGAATTGAAAGAAAAATTCAAAGCCCTAACAACAGCCCTGCAGGAATCGACCAAAACCTCTGAACGGGTGACAGACTCAGACAGAACCTTTACTCTGCTCGGGTTAGATAAATCAGGAGAACAGTCCTCTTTAGCACCACAAATCACTATAAGAAAAGAATTCAAGATCCTGGGACAGATTGGAGAGTGTGAACAGAAAGAGAAACTATCTTATATGAACTTGTTGCACCAGATCGATGCAGGCTTACATAAAGGCTACCAGCCAGATGAGATCATTGAGGGGGTGATGAAAGCTATCAGCCCAGGACTGAAGCTCCATAGTATGCTAGAAATGAAGAGTCAATTGACCTTGCAACAGCTGAAGATGATTTTAAAAGGGCACTATAAAGAAGAGAGTACTTCAGAATTGTTCCACCGACTCATTAACCTCTCACAGAAAAATAATGAATCACCCCAAAGTTTCTTGTTCAGAGCAATTGAACTGAAGGATAGACTGTTGTTTGCATCCAGAGATGTAGAAGTGGAGAAGTTTGATGCTGGACTAGTCCAGAAGAAGTTCTTGAGATCATTAGGAATGGGGTTAATCAGCAAAGACATCAAGTTGCAGCTGAAACAGTACTAGAAGATCCTGTCATTCTGGACGAAGTCCTAATTGAAAAAATGAATGAGATAGCTAGTTTGGAGTCAGAGAGCGAACAGAAGTTAAAGGCTCTGCTCCTAAAATCACCAAAATAAGTCAGCTGAAGTTGGAGACCCCCTGTGGCCAGTCCGAAGATCATCATGGAGACCCTTCAGTGCCACCTCCGAGAGGAAACCTTAAATCACCAACAAAAGAAAGGACCGCCAGCGCTGACTGGGAGGAAGTAATAGGAGAACTGCGAGCCGAGTTGATTGAGGTGAAAAAATTGATTCGTTCCAGGTCACAACCTTTATCCCTCAGACTCAGGAGTGGGTTCCAAAACAGAAGATACCCGGCTTGTGTAGCATGCCGTTCATCAAATCAGAGTACGGTTTGTGTCCCCTGTCTAAAATGTGGTGAGGAAGGACATTAGGCCAAGGAATGCCAATGGTCACGGTCGTTTGGGTTAAAAGACAGGAGGTTGCCAGTGCGGGGCGACTAGTAACCGCGATACTGAGGAGGCCCCAGAAGCAAATCCAAATCTCACCAAACCCCAGAACAACACATGAGGTAAAACGGCTGCTTCAGTACTATCCCCAAGTGTGTTCACGTCTACAACAGCTGCAAGAGAGACAGAGGCATTAGTGCCCAGTGTGTAGGTCAAACAATGTACTCCTGGGAGGAGGATTCCTTGGTCAGTAGAGATTGCCTCATCAGTCTAGTCGGTGAAAGTTGCTTTACACAGTGCCAGCTAGATGGACTCTTGGTAAAACCACTGTGGGACACAGGAGCCCAAGCGGGCCTTTTAAATGAAGAATGGAGAAGGCGCTACCTGCCACATACCTGCCTTTCGTCACTAAAAGAACTCTTAGGACCAGTGGAACTCCAAGGGAAAGCTGTCAAAAAGACCGAAATCCCTTTCATAGCCTGGGTGGAAGTGACTTTCCAACTGAGGGCCACGAAGAACTGCAACACCATTGAGCTTTTGGTACCTTTTCTCTTGACTAGTGATCAGAAAGTGGCAGAGGATCCTATCCTAGGATATAATGTAATCAGTGAGGTCATCACAAAACACAAGTCAGGGACGCTGGTGGTGGATGCAATTGCCACATCACTTGCCATAACTAACACCGTGGTGGAAAATGTGATTCATAGAGTAAAGAAAGCACAGAATACAATGGACCTAAAAGAAGTCAAGTTAGGCTGGCGCCCAACCATCATCCCTGCAAACCAAATGGTGGGGGTGAGGTGTGGAGTCCGAGTAGAACCAGGAAGAAAAATCAAGAAAAGACTGTTCGCCCCAAAAGACTCCTCAGAACTTTCGGAAGGCCTAGTACAAGGTGACACTGTGCTTACGATTTCTACTGGTGGATTTGCTCAAGTGACAGTACCGGTGATGAATACTACGAAACAGGCAATTAGACTGGATCCAAAGACTGTGGTAGGTCACATTGAAACTGTTAAAATGGTATATCCAGCCAGTGTGAGACCCATCCAGGGGTCTACCATGAATTCAGTCACCCCACCAAGGAACAGGAGTCGCCCATGGGAGGAAATTGCACGACCAACCTCAGGGTCCTGGGATCCCCCAGTGGCAGTGACCCGGTCCGTGACCCAGGGCGGTCAATTAAAGGAAAAGTAAAACGGGAATAAAGTTTTTAGAGATAATGTTCATGACACCACCTGTGGTATGTGGCTATATGGGGCCGCCGCTGCGGTGCAGATCCACTGGAGCTGATGGTGACGCAGCAGAGTTGGTTCAGCTCTCCACAGGCAAAGGTAAGCTCCAGGGCAGTATATGAACAATTGTGGAGGTAGATGTTGTTGGTGCGGTTTAATGCAGGGCTGAGGGTGCAGGTAATGACCAGACAACAAATTAATGGCGGTTTCCTTTATCTTTTCTTGCGGTGTGTCAGAGCAGACTGGGACACGGGTACTAGCTGGTAGTGGAGGTCCGGGCGGCGTGGAAGCAAGTTGGGGATCCACCTCGCCAGGTGGAGTTGTAGGCCTTCCCTCTGCGCTATTCTCTTTGGCCCTGCTGCTTGAAGCTATGCTGTGAAACGTCTATTCCTCACCCGTATGGCAGGCAGCTCGGGCCTTCTTCAAGTGTCGCTCCCTTGTAGCGGCGCTGGGCCCTAGGATGCCGCTGAGCCACCGGGTATCTGGTGGCGCCACGAGACCAGCAGTCTCCTGCCCTCCGGATTTAGCTGCTGGGCCTTCAGAGCCCGCACAACCACGGACTCCGGTGTCCGGTTCCTTTGCGCTTCTCTCTGGGGCGAGCTTATTCACAGCTCCCTTCCCCAGGTCCTTCCTCGTCGTTCTCCTGTCTCTAACTCTCTTCAACTAACTCAAACTAACCCCGCCTCTAGGTCCCAATTTAAAGGGGAGGAGCTCCCCTTTCTGGTCTGGAGCCAGGAAAGTGTTGTATGCTGGTATACCTAATTAGGGGACCCATCCTTGTACCAGGCATGGCAATACCCCCTGTGAGGGAGGCAATGCCACTGTGGCAACTGAACCCCTGGGGTGCCACACTCCCCCCTAGTTAAATTCAGTACTCCCAGACTGAGGACACCTTTAGAATTAAACAATCAACAAAAATAACGATTCATATTACAAATAGTTTACAGAGTCTCAAAAAGGCAAAAATTGTAGAACAACAAAAACCAAACTAAAATTGGGAACAGTCATTAGTCTTTACGCCACTATCCAGGAATTGTCTTTTTCCAGGCACTTGAAGGTTGGTTGGTGGGAACCGCCTCAACCCACTTCGTGTATCGTCCCTGGACGTGGCTTCAGGGCACTCTGTCGGTGGGCCTGGTTTTCAGCCACGCCTGCGGTTTATTTTCAAGGCCAACAATTAACTTTATTCAACATTGTCCTGACCACACCTAGTCCTGTGGTCCATTTGTCCATAAATTTAATAACTATATACATTCATGATTGCTTAAAAGTTCTTACAGTAAGTCTCTGTTGGCTCTCATACTTAACGGTTGCAACTATATACTATACACTAGTGTTGAGCGAACATGCTCGACACTGCTCGGTACTCGCCCGAGCATCACGCTACTCGGGATGTTCGGCGAACACCGAGCATTTCCGGGTTACTCGGGCGGGAGCTCGGGTCTCCGCCCTGCATGTTTGGCGCTCTTTACAGAGCCAATGAACATGCAGGGATTGCCAGCCAGTCACTGTAATGCCGCAGCCATGTTGTTTGTGGGCATTACAGTGATTGGCTGGCCGCACAGCGTCACCTCGAGTATTTAAAACCGGGCGCCGCCATCTTGGACTCAGTCGCTCCGGATCAGACAGTGTAGGGACAGCGCTGCTGATTTAGGGAGAGATATATCCTGCAAAATAGTTAGTGTAGGGTCTGTAAAGGCTGCCAGATCAAACAAACAGTCCTTCTCAGGACTAATATCCATCCCAGGTATATCAGGCAGGCAGGCTGTACAGGAGACGCAGTGGTTATACCAGCAAACGCTGCATTACAGTCCTGTGTGCTGCTCCTGTTGCTGAAATTGCTGGACTTACCTCCAGGTCCCGGGGACCAGGAAAAATCCTTTTTTTTTTATCTAAATCCTCTTTTTTTTTCCTCCTTCACAATGTACAAATACCCATCTTATTAACCTTTTGGTGTCCCCCCCCCAAAAAAAAAAAAAGTGTGCCTCTGATTTTTCAGACACAAATATATCTGTTGAAAATAGTCTGTTGTAGGCCAGAGAGACAGAAGTGTGCTTTTGCTGTTCCACGGTAAAAAATCTCTATTATCCTGCTTTTTGCATTTTTTGCTGTAAAAAAAAAAATAGAGTCTCCCTGATTTTTCAGACACAAATATATCTGTTGAAAATAGTCTGGTGTAGGCCCGAGAAACACAAGTGTGGTTTTGCAGTTCCACGGTACAAACCTCTGTATTATCCACTTTTGGGCCATTTGTATCTAAAAAAAACAGTTTGAGTGTGTCGCTCACTGTTCAGCCGCAAATATATATATATTTTAAAAAGCCTGGTATACACCAGTAAATTATTACTGTGGTTTTGATGTTCCATGGTAAAACATCTCTATTATCCTGCTTTTGGCATTTTTTGCTGTATAAAAATAATAATAGTGTCTCCCTGATTTTTCAGACACAAATATATCTGTTGAAAATAGTCTGGTGTAGGCCAGAGAGACAGAAGTGTGCTTTTGCTGTTCCACGGTAAAAAATCTCTATTATCCTGCTTTTTGCATTTTTTGCTGTAAAAAAAAAAAAAAATAGTGTCTCCCTGATTTTTCAGACACAAATATATCTGTTGAAAATAGTCTGGTGTAGGCCCGAGAAATACAAGTGTGGTTTTGCAGTTCCACGGTACAAACCTCTGTATTATTCACTTTTGGGCCATTTGTATCTAAAAAAATCAGTTTGAGTGTGTCGCTCACTGTTCAGCCGCAAATATATATATATTTTAAAAAGCCTGGTATACACCAGTAAATTATTACTGTGGTTTTGATGTTCCACGGTAAAACATCTCTATTATCCTGCTTTTGGCATTTTTTGCTGTATAAAAATAATAATAGTGTCTCCCTGATTTTTCAGACACAAATATATCTGTTGAAAATAGTCTGGTGTAGGCCAGAGAGACAGAAGTGTGCTTTTGCTGTTCCACGGTAAAACATCTCTATTATCCTGCTTTTTGCATTTTTTGCTGTAAAAAAAAAAAAAATAGTGTCTCCCTGATTTTTCAGACACAAATATATCTGTTGAAAATAGTCTGGTGTAGGCCCGAGAAATACAAGTGTGGTTTTGCAGTTCCATGGTACAAACCTCTGTATTATCCACTTTTGGGCCATTTGTATCTAAAAAAAACAGTTTGAGTGTGTCGCTCACTGTTCAGCCGCAAATATATATATTTTAAAAAGCCTGGTATACACCAGTAAATTATAACTGTGGTTTTGCTGTTCCACGGTAAAAAATCTCTATTATTCAGGTTTTGGTAGTTTTTTCCGTAAAGAAAAACAGTAGTGTCTCCTGACTGTTGTGACACAAAAATATATCTGTTGAAAATAGTCTTGTGTAGGCCCGACATCCCAGTGTGGTTTCGCAGTTCCACGGGTCAAATCGCTGTACTGTTCAGTTTTGGGCCTTTGGTATCTAAAAAAAAAGCAGTTTGAGTGGGTCGCTCACTGTTCAGCCGCAAATATCTCTATTTAAAAAAGTGTGGTATACCCCAGTAAACAATAACTGTGGTTTTCCTCTTCCACGGTTCTAATCTACTCTTTATTACCCTTTTTCCATTGATAGTGCAAGTGTAAGCTATTTTACTTCATTTACAATGGGCAAGGCGCGTGGCAAGGGACATGGAAGTGGACGTTCTGGTGATGGTTCGTGCAGAGGACGGGGCCGTGGCCAAGGTGAAAATGTGCCATAACCAACAGCCACATCTTCTCGCTCACACTTCTTGACCGAATTACTAGGGAAGCACAGAACAACACCAGTATTGAGAACTGATCAGTGTGAACAGGTTATTAATTGGATAGCAGACAATACTTCCAGTTACCTGGGCACCACCACCTCTGGTCTGTCTTCCACACGGTCAACTCTTAGTAGCCGTGAGTCTCGACCGCATACTCCTCCTCACCCTGATGCTCCTTCCTCCCACCATGCCGAGTGTCGTCAGACAGCAAGTGATCGCACACTTGGACACTCTGAAGAGCTGTTCACTGGTCCATTTCCATATTTGGGCCCCTCGCCTGATACGCTTGAAGTGGTGGAAGAGGAGATCCCATGTTGCGATGCCCAAATATTTGAAAAGCCACGGCCACAGGAAGTCGACGTTGGCAATCTGTCACAAGAGGTGGACGATGACGAGACACAATTGCCAGGAAGTGAGGAGGAGGATCGTGGTGCGCAAGTGGAAGAGGAGGAGGTGGTGGATGATCTAGTAACTGACCCAACATGGAAGGAGGACATGCAGAGTGAGGCCAGCAGCACACAGGGGGAGGGAGGCAGAGTACCCCAACAGGCAGGAAGAAGCAGTGTGGTGGCCGCAGACAGAAGGCAGGCAACCGTTCCCCATAACACCAACACGAGGGACGTTGCCAGTACAAGCGGTAGGTCTTCCAGAGTCTGGAATTTTTTTAAAGACTCTGCTGATAACCCCAAAAAGGCCATATGTTCCACCTGCCATGCCAGCATCAGCAGGGGTGACAAAACTACCAGCCTGACCACCACCAGCATGATCAGGCACATGGCAGCAAAGCACCCGACTTTGTGGGGCGAAACCCAGGGTCCACGACCAGTGTCAGCGGGTGTCACCACTGCTTCTTCCACTGTTGTGCGTGCAATAGAACCCCCTGTTGTGTGTGCAAGGCAATCCCCTGTCCATACTGCATGTAAAGATGCCCCCTCCTCTCAGTCTTCACTTGTTATGGCAGTTTCTCAAGAAACAGCATCAACGTCCACGTCCACGTCCCACCGCAGCGTTCAATTGTCCATATCCCAGACCTTTGAACGAAAGAGGAAATTTGCAGCTAACGCCCCACAGGCCACAGTCTTAAATTCGCACATTTCACGACTGCTTGCATTGGAAATGCTGCCTTTTAGGCTGGTGGAGACGGAATCCTTCCGCAATCTTATGGCGGTGGCCGTCCCTCGGTACTCGGTCCCCAGCCGACAGTATTTTGCCCGGTGTGCCATACACAAGCATGTGTACCAAAGCATCTGCCGTGCCCTCAACAACGCAGTTACTGGGAGAGTCCACCTGACAACGGACACGTGGACAAGTGCTTGTGGCCAGGGACGGTACATCTCTCTGACGGCACACTGGGTAAACATAGTGGAAGCCGGGACCCAGTCGGACCTTGGGACGGAACACATCCTCCCCACACCGAGGATTGCGGGCCCTATGTCAGTCACATAGGGCCCACAGTGTACAGCTCCTGCGCATCCTCCTCCTCCTCCTCATGTTCAGCCTCCATCTCAGATATCACCACATCAGTTACAAGCTGGAAGCATTGCAGTACTGCCTCCGCCAAGCGGCAACAGGCTGTGCTGAAACTCATAAGCTTAGGTGATAAACCTCACACTGCTTGTGAGTTGTGGACAGCTGTGAAAGAGCAGGCAGATCTGTGGCTGAGACCGCTGAACCTACATCCCGGCATGGTCGTGTGTGACAATGGCCGTAACCTGGTGGCGGCTCTGAGGCGAGGTGAGATCACACACGTACCATGTCTGGCTCATGTGCTTAACCTCGTGGTTCAGCGGTTTCTTAAATCGTACCCCGAGTTGCCAGATCTGCTCGTGAAAGTACGCCGCCTGTCAGCTCATTTTCGCAAGTCGGCTACAGCTTCCGCCGCCCTTGCTGTGTTGCAGCAGCGTTTGCAGCTTCTGGCACACCGACTGGTGTGTGATGTCCCCACACGTTGGAACTCTACCCTCCACATGTTGCAAAGGATTTGTGAGCAGAAGAGAGCAGTTGTGGAGTACCAGCTGCAACAAGGCCGTCGATATTCAGGTCAGACTCCACACATAAGACCTCAGGAGTGGACCTGGATGTCTGACATATGTACCATCCTGACAAACTTTGAGGAGGCCACCAAGATGGTGAGTGGCGATGACGCCATCATTAGTGTCAGCATCCCACTTGTCTGTCTTTTGCAACGCTCTCTGCAGAGAATTAAAGAGGAGGCATTGCAGCCAGAGTATGATGAGATGGATCAAGAAGCCGTAGCGGGCGATTACACACAGCCCAGCCTCATCTCATCCCAACGTGCATTGGGGGACAATGAGGGAGAGGAGGAGGAGGAGGAGGAGGAGGAAGAACAGGAGCTGCTATCATGCGTTGTAGACGGTAGTACCTGTACAAGTGTCATACCGTCGGTTCAGCGTGGGTGGCCTGAGGACAGGGGGGAGGAGGAAGAGGAGGAGGAGGAGGAGAGCATGGTCAGTCGTCATCTTGGTGAGGACATGGAAATCTTGCCCGTTACCAGTCTGGCACGCATGGCTGACTTTATGTTATGCTGCCTTAACCGTGACCCTCGCGTTGTCAAAATGTTGGGTGACAGTCATTACTGGTTGGTGACACTTGTAGACCCCCGCTACAAGGAGAACTTTCACTCTCTTATTCCTGAGGTGGAGAGGTCTACAAAAATGGGGCAATACCAGAAGGCCCTTGCTGCAGAGCTCTTAAAAAAATTCCCATCTGAACAAGCTAGCGGCAGAGGTCACAGTTCGTTGCCCAACCAAGGCGTACAGGCGAGAGAGATGCAACTCCAATCCAGCAGAGGCAGGGGAACACTGTCAACGTTCTGGGACAGTTTTCTGACACCCGCCCAGCTTACAGGCCCTGAGGCGTGGGGTACTCTCACAAGGAGTGGAAAGTTTCAAAAGATGGTGAGGGAGTACCTTGCCGATCGTACCAGCGTCCTCCGTGATTCCTCTGTGCCTTTTAATTATTGGGTATCCAAGCTGGACTCTTGGAATGAACTCGCTCTGTACGCCTTGGAGGTCCTGGCCTGCCCTACCGCTAGCGTGCTATCGGAGCGTGTTTTTAGTGCCGCTGGGGGAATTATAACTGATAAGCGCACTCGCCTGTCAACTGACAATGCTGACAAGCTGACCCTTATCAAAATGAACAAGGGCTGGATTGGGCCAGACTTCTCATCACCACCAAATGACAGCAGAGTAACATAAAGTCAAATCCACTGTGTTATTTCGGGAGGTGTATTCACATGCACCGCTTCACACCCACACATGGGTATACGCTTCCTCGTTTCGGCTGTTTAATCTTCTTCTCCTTATCCTCAGCCTCCACCACCACTATACCACCAGGGTGCCAGCATTGCAAGTTCCTCCGTTCAAATTTTTGGCAGCTTTTGCTGGGAAAGCATAAGCAAATACCATGGGACACCCACTCCCCAATAATGGGACTTATGTTTGTAATATGCTGTACTGCATGGCTCTTGTAAGGGGCATTGCAAGTTGCTCCGTCCTAATTTTTGGCAGCTTTTGCTTGCAAGGCATAAGCAAATACTATGGGACACCCACTCCCCAATAATGGGACTTATGTTTGTAATATGCTGTACTGCATGTGACGCGCCCCCTGGGCCGTGTGTACACGTGTGTGGGATACCCGGTGCCGGGTCTCTGGGGTCTGTAGTCTCCGTGGCGGTGACCCGGTCCCGTGGCTCAGGCTGGTCAAACCAGTGGCAGTCTTTCTTAGGTTTTGAGGTTAATTGTCCGACTGCGCCACCCGTGGATTGCGGTCAGGGAGTACCACCGCTGCGAGGCAGACCGCTGAGGCTGGTGTTGTGTGCGCAGCATAGAATGGGATAACTCCCCTCGGGAGAAGTATAGCCTCAGGGCAGTGAGTGTGGATGATGGGGGTGATGGTGCACGAGTGCAGCAGGAATGACTCAGAGTCTTTGCAGTGCAGTTCAGGGTCTTTACTGATGATTATAAGGTAGACCCTCCCGGGAGTACTGGCTTGCATAAGAGGCCTGGTCAGTCTGTGAGCAAGCAGGAGTTCCCCTGGCCAGGTGGAGTTGTAGGCCTCCCCGTCTGTCTGCACTCTTCCTGGCTACCTTGCTGTAAGCGGGTAGAAGTAGCCCACGTCCCTGAGTGTACCGTGTAGTGCTCACCCGTATGGCTGGTGACTTGGGGCCTTCTGTTAGCCTCCGCTCCACGACGGCGGTGCTGGTCCCTTGCTTGTGACTGAGCCTCCGGGCTGCTATGGCCAGAGGACCTGAAATCCCCTGCCGGCTGGTTTCTGCTGCTGGATATATAAGTCCTCACAGCTTCGGACTCCTGTGTCCGGTTCCTATTGTCTTCTGCCAGGGCGAGCTCTGCTCAGCTTCCAGCCCCTGGTCTTTAGCTCCTAGCTCCTACAGAGCTCCTTGCTGTTACTTTCCCTTGCTATCACTCTGACTCTGACTGTTCTCTGACTCACTCAACCCCGCCCCAGATCCAGTTTATAAGGGCAGAATTCTCCCCTCCCAGGACTGGGGCAGGAGGATGTTGCATGTTTAAGGGATCCTGACCAGGAAACCTCCCACTTGCTCTCCGACGTAATATCTCTATTACTGTGGTGACCAGACCCCTGGGGTGGCACACATGGCTCTTGAAAGGGGCATTGCAGTTCCTCATAATTTTTGGAAAGCCTTACATTCACTGCATAGGCCAACAGTGCACGGGAGACCCAGTTGCTATAAATCGAAAAAAATGTTTAGTTAACGCCCTCTGACCTCCATGTCATTTCCAAGGGGCATTGGAGTGGCTCAAAATTTTTGGTAGGCATTGCACTCACTGTATGCCCTATAACTGTGTAGCCGAACCGCTCCTTTTGTTACAGAAGCATATCCTACAAGACATATCTGGTTGACTGGCCTGATATTGATGTGAATGGTCCCTGTTCCTCCTGCTCTTTCTCCTTTGCCACCACCTCATCCATCATTTATCACCTGAAGCTTTGTTTTAATGGGAGTCATAGAACTGGGATAGTAGCAGGAAAACATTCAGCAATCCTCGGAGGAGGTAGGATATGCGCCAAAATGCGGACCACCTCAGGCCTAGCCGCTACTACATACATGCGCTTGCATTCCAAGAAAACAAAGCAGATGCTAACTTCTATCATCATCATCATGCTCCTCACCTAGGCACTCTCAACTCCCCTGATGGAGAAGCCAGGGGCCACCGGAGGAGTCTGGTTCTCTGGTGGACTCGTCCAATGCTGCCCTAAAGCAGGCCAGGCTAAGAAAAGTGTGGGGGAAGGTGACAGGAGAAATCAGGGCGGCTGGGGACCGAGTATGGACACCTGGCCGCCACCTGGCGGCTGGGGATAGAGCGTGGACACCCGGCCGCCGGGCGGCTGGGGACAGAGTATGGATACCTCGCTGCCGAAGCGGCCATGAGGTAGTGGCCAGCTTCGGCCTCCTCCAAACTAAAAGGCCCCATTTCAAGTGAAAGCTAGCAGTATGGTATTGCAGCCTGTGGGTGGGTGGGTGGGTGGTTGGCTGCATACAGTCATATGAAAAAGTTTGGGCACCCCTATTAATCTTAAGCTTAATGTTTTATAAAAATTGGTGTTTTTGCAGCAGCTATTTCAGTTTGATATATGTAATAACTGTTGGACACAGTAATGTTTCTGCCTTGAAATGAGGTTTGTTGTACTAACAGAAAATGTGCAATCTGCATTCAAACAAAATTTGACAGGTGCATAAGTATGGGCACCTCACCAGAAAAGTGACATTAATATTTAGTAGATCCTCCTTTTGCAAAAATAGCAGCCTCTAGTGGCTTCCTGTAGCTTTTAATGAGTTCCTGGATCCTGGATGAAGGTATTTTTGACCATTCCTCTTTACAAAACAATTCCAGTTCAGTTAAGTTTGATGGTCGCCGAGCATGAACAGCCCTCTTCAAATGATCCCACAGATGTTCAATGATATTCAGGTCTGGGGACTGGGATGGCCATTCCAGAACATTGTAATTGTTCCTCTGCATGAATGCCTGAGTAGATTTGGAGCGGTGTTTTGGATCATTGTCTTGCTGAAAGATCCATCCCCTGCGTAACTTCAACTTTATCACTAATTCTTGAACATTATTGTCAAGAATCTGCTGATACTGAGTGGAATCCATGCATCGCTCAACTTTAACAAGATTCCCGGTGCCGGCATTGGCCACACAGCCCCAAAGCATGATGGAACCGCCACCAAATTTTACTGTGGGTAGCAAGTGTTTCTCTTGGAATGCTGTGTTTTTTTGCCACCATGCATAACGCCTTTTTGTATGACCAAACAACTCAATCTTGGTTTCATCAGTCCACAGGACTTTCTTCCAAAAAGAAATTGGCTTCTCCAAATGTGCTTTTGCATACCTCAGCCGACTCTGTTTGTGGCATGCTTGCAGAAACGGCTTCTTTCGCATCACTCTCCCATACAGCTTCTCCTTGTGCAAAGTGCGTTGTATAGTTGACCGATGCACAGTGACACCATCTGCAGCAAGTTGATGCTGCAGCTCTCTGGAGGTGGTCTGAGGATTGTCCTTGACTGATCTCACCATTCTTCTTCTCTGCCTTTCTGATGTTTTTATTGGCCTGCCACTTCTGGCCTTAACAAGAACTGTCCCTGTGTTCTTCCATTTCCTTACTATGTTCCTCACAGTGGAAACTGACAAGTTAAATCTCTGAGACAGCTTTTTGTATCCTTCCCCTGAACAACTATGTTGAATAATCTTTGTTTTCCGATCATTTGACAGTTGTTTTGAGGAGCCCATGATGCCACTCTTCAGAGGAGATTCAAACAGGAGAACAACTTGCAAGTGGCCACTTTAAGTAGCTTTTCTCATGATTGCATACACCTGGCTATGAAGTTCAAAGCTCAATGAGGTTACAAAACCAAAAAAGTGCTTTAGTAAGTCAGTAAAAAGTAGGTAGGAGTATTTAAAACAAGAAAATGATAAGGGTGCCCATACTTATGCACCTGTCAAATTTTGTTTGAATGCAGATTGCACATTTTCTGTTAGTACAATAAACCTCATTTCAAGGCAGAAACATTACTGTGTCCAACAGTTATTACATATATCAAACTGAAATAGCTGTTGCAAAAACACCAATTTTTATAAAACATTAAGCTTAAGATTAATAGGGGTGCCCAAACTTTTTCATATGACTGTATTTTCGCTTGCATTGCAAGAAATGGGGGAGGTATAATTGAACACTGCCCTGGGACAAGGACTTGCACGGGGATAGTTGCAAGTCTGCATCTTCTGATGCGGCAAGGATCACTTCTGATGGGCACACTTTTAGACAGTGACCTGGGGGTCAGAGATGCTTCCAGGGGTCTTCCCCATGCTGATTCCTTGTCTTTTCAGTACTGTATGCATGTGTCACACAGCACATGGCCTGATAAGGTTGTAAAATGTTAAAATGACATTTCCCGGTGAACGCATTTGTCACGGTTGAAAACAATACAAAAGTGCAAAAACGCATGAAAAATGCTACTTGTGAACATAGCCCAAGGTGTGGAGGAGTATTTTTGTTTTTGGTTATTTATTTTACCTTATACACAAGTTTTTACCCTGGAAAGGAAATTCCTTAACATATTTCACAGGAAAACAGTTTCAGTTTCGTTTTTGAACGTTTTATTGTGAGCCCGCAAAAGTGGCTTAATACCTCTGACCACGTTGTTGACAGCAGTGACCTGGGGGTCAGAAATGCTTCCAGGGGCGATCCCCATGCTGCCCCCATGTCTTTTGAGCACTGTCACTATCGTTTTGGGCACTTTTTAGGCTTTCTACAGACTGCCGGGGGTGCTGCTGCAAAAATGCTCGGGTCTCTCATAGACTAAGATTGGGCTCGTTGCTCGGGTCGAGCACCCGAGTATCACAGTAAGCTCGGCCCGAGCTTCGAGCACCCGAGCATTTTAGTGATCGCTCAACACTATCAGTCGTCATCTTGGTGAGGACACGGAAGTCTTGCCCGTTACCAGTCTGGCACCCATGGCTGACTTTATGTTATGCTGCCTTAACTGTGAACCTCGCATTGTCAAAATGTTGGGTGACAGTCATTACTGGTTGATGACACTTTTAGACCCCCTCTACAAGGAGAACTTTCACTCTCTTATTCCTGAGTTGTAGAGGTCTACAAAAATGGGGCAGTACCAGAAGGCCCTTGCTGCAGAACTATTAAAAATATTCCCATCTGAACACGGTAGCGGCAGAGGTCACAGTTCGCTGCCCAACTAAGGCATACAGGCGAGAGAGACGCAACTCCAATCCAGCAGAGGCAGGGGAACACTGTCAGTGTTCTAGGACAGTTTTCTGAGACCTGCCCAGCTTACAGGCCCTGAGGCGCAGGGTACTCTCACAAGGAGTGGAAAGTTTCAGAAGATGGTGAGGGAGTACCAGCGTCCTCCGTGATTCCTCTGTGCCTTTTAATTATTGGGTATCCAAGCTGGACACTTGGAATGAACTCACTCTGTATGCCTTGGAGGTCCTGGCCTGCCCTGCCGCTAGCGAGTTATCGGAGCGTGTTTTTAGTGCCGCTGGGGGAATTATAACTGATAAGCGCACTCGCCTGTCAACTGACAATGCTGACAAGCTGACCCTTATCAAAATGAACAAGGGCTGGATTGGGCCAGACTTCTCATCACCACCAAATGACAGCAGAGTAACATAAAGTCAAATCCACTGTGTTATTTCGGGAGGTGTATTCCCATGCATCGCTTCACACCCACACATGGGTATACGCTTCCTCATTTCGGCTGTTTTTTGCTCTTCTCCTTATCCTCAGCCTCCACGACCACTATACCACCAGGGTGACCGTGGTCCATGTTGCCAGCATTGCAAGTTCCTCTGTCCTAATTTTTGGCAGCTTTTCCTTGGAAGGCATAGGCAAAGACTATGGGAGACCCACTCCCCAATAATGGGAATAATGTTTTTAATATGCTGTACTGCATGGCTCTTGTAAGGGACATTGCAAGTTCCCCTTCCTAATTTTTGGCAGCTTTTGCTTGGAAGGTATAGGCAAAGACTATGGGAGACCCACTCCCCAATAATGGGAATAATGTTTTTAATATGCTGTACTGCATGGCTCTTGTAAGGGGCATTAAAATCTTCTTGTTAAGCTACTGTGACCTCCACGTCTCTTCCAAGGGTCGTTAATATTGTCTTTTTATTCCACTGCGACCTCCACCACTCTTCCAAGTGGCATTAAAACCGTCTTGTTAAGCTACTGCGACCTCCACATCTCTTCCAAGGGGCATTAAAACTGTCTTGTTAAACCACTCTGAACTCCACGTCTCTTCTAAGGGGCATTAAAACCGTCTTGTTAAACCACTCTGAACTCCACAGCTCTTCCAAGGGGCATTGACATGTTGTTTTTAATTACCTCTAACCTCCACGACTCTTGCAACGGGCATTGCATTTCCTCCTAATTTTTGTCAGCTTTTGCTTTTCAATGCATAGGCGAACACTAAGGGAGACCCACTCCCCAATAATGGGTAGAAGGTTTTTAATACGCTGTAATCCACGTCTGTTTCAAGGGGCATTGCAGTGCCTAATAATTTTTGGAAAGCCTTCCATTCCCTGCTTAGGCCAACAGTGTACAGGAGACCCAGTTGCTATAAATGGAAAAAACGGTTTAGGTAAGGCCCTCTGACCTCCAAGGGGCATTGGAGTGCCTCGAAATTTTTGGTAGGCATTGCATTCACTGTATGCCTTATAACTGTGTAGCTGAACCGCTCCTTTTGGTACAGAAACATATCCTACAAGACATGTGTGGTTGGCTGGCCTGATATTGATGTGAATGGTCCCTGTTCCTCCTGCTCTTTCTCCTTTGCCACCACCTCATCCATCATTCATCACCTGAAGCTTTGTTTTAACGGGAGTCATAGAACTGGGATAGTAGCAGGAAAACATCCAGCAATCCTCGAAGGAGGTAGAATATGCGCCAAAACGCTGACCACCTCAGGCCTAGCTGCTACTACATACATGCGCTTGCATTCCAAGGAACAGAAAGCTAAGGAGGTGGATGGCCTCATGATCATGAATAATTTACTCGTTGTGTAGGAGGCCGACCACTGCTGCTGTCTACCTTCTGAACTTTGTGTTGAAGCCTGATTGACCCAGGACCCGCAATCCTCTATGTCTGGAGGACGTGTTGCATCCCAGTGTCCAACTGTGTCCCGGCTTCCACAATATTAACCCAGTGTGAAGGCGTCAGTGAGATTGACCATTCCTGGCCACATTCACTTGTCCACGTGTTTGTGGTTAGGCTGTCCTTCCCACTAAATGCACTGGGGAGGGCACAGGTAATGTTGTGGTATGCGCGCTTGTGTATAAGGCGCACCGGGACAAATAGGGGCGGCTGGGGACCGTTTATGGACACCCGGCCACCCCCACGTGGCTGGGGACTGTGTGTGGGCACCCGGCCGCGGGGCGGCTGGGGACTGAGTATGGACACCCGGCCGCCGGGCGGCTGGGGACTGAGTATGAATACCAGGCTACCGACGCAGCCATGACGTGGTGGCCAGATTCCACCTCCACATGCCTAAAAGGCCCAATTTCAAGTGCAAGCAAGCTAGCAGTATGGTATTGCAGCCTGGGGGTGGGTGGGTGGCAGGCTGCATACTTGCGCTTGTATTGCAAGTTATGGGGGAGGTACAATTGAACACTGCCCTGGGACAAGGACTTGCACGGGGATAGTTGCAAGTCTGCATCTTCTGATGCGGCAAGGATCACTTCTGATGGGCACACTTTTAGGCAGTGACCTGGGTGTCAGAGATGCTTCCAGGGGTCTTCCCCATGCTGTTCCCATGTCTTTTTAGCACTGTATGCATGTGTCACACAGCACATGGCCAGATAAGGTTGTAAAATGTTAAAATGACATTTCCCGGTGAATGCATTTGTCACGGTTGAAAGCAATACAAACGTGCAAAAACGCATAAAAAATGCTACTTGTGAACATAGCCCAAGGTGTGGAGGAGTATTTTTGTTTTTGGTTATTTATTTTACCTTATACACAAGTCTTTACCCTGGAAAGGATGCTCCTTAACCCCTTTCCGACCTGGTCAGTAATAGTACGCACCAGGTCGGGAAGGCCGGTTCAGCGGGGGCTCCGGCGGTGAGCCCGCACTGAAGCGAGCACATGTCAGCTGATTATTGGAATCGCAATCCACCCGCGGCTGTTAACATGTTAAATCTCTGACAGTGGCATTTAACTCGAGCTTCCGGGAGTCCTAAACCCCGCCCATCAGTGACCCCGTCACGTGATCGCGGGTCACCAATGGGTGGGCATGACAACTCAGGGTCTGCAGCAGACGCCTGTGGTTGTCATGTCTCAATTGCTATGAGCGCCACCTAGTGGTCAGCGCTCATAGCAAGTGAGCATTTCTCCTGCATACAAGCGATCTGCTCATCGCTTGTATGCAGTAGAAGCAATCAGACAACTGCTGCTTCTAGTCTCCTCTGGAGACTATAGAAGCAAGCAGAAAGTGTAAAAAAAAAGTTTTTAAAAAAATAAAAAAAATAAAAAATATATAAAAGTTTAAGTCACCCCCCTTTCGCCCCATTCAAAATAAAATATATATATATATAAAAAAAAAACACATACACATATTTGGTATCGCCGCGTTCAGAATCGCCCGATCTATCAATATAAAAGAAGAATTAATACAATCAGTAAACGGTGAATATGCACAGAAGGGCCTTCATTTTTTATATAATCGTGGCAAGACGCCAATTAGAAAATACATGGCTAGTAATTACCACAAGCCTACTCAACATTAGATATAATAACAGGAGAAACAGAGTACGTATAGGCATAAAAACAGTATAGCTTTATTAAATACCAAATATAAAAAAACGGCCACCAAGGGTGGCAGTATGAAGTAGATAATAGGTTACAAAATGCAGCACATAGTAGTGTGTATACAGAATATATATACTTTGAGAAAAATTTCCTCAAGGAGAAAGAGGAAGGAAAGGCAAGCACAAAAAGTACAAAAATAGCACACACCATACATATGCACAGGTCCGCACAGATGTACAGATGAATATACAATGTCAATACAGATACAAATATCGCTTACCAATTATAATTATAGATAGGAGTAATGGACAGGCCAAGGGCCAGGAGAAATAGAGGTACCAGGTGGCCCCAATAGAGCCTCGACGCGCGTTTCGCCCCTTAGCTTTCTCAAGAGGCATAGATGTGTAGGAGATCAGGACCTTTTTAAGGTCTGATACCCGGTCACGTGACCGCATCGTAGGTCACGTGACCGGAAATCAGGAAGTGATCAGTACCAAGCGGCGCATGCGCCGGACGCCGAGTATTGTCGGCGCGGGCAGCGTCCGTCACCCGGCAACGCGCATAGCGGAAGCACATAGTATGTGCCCCGGAAGCGCGTGGCTAGGAACAAGACGGCCGTGCCCGGGCCGAGAACAGCGTACCTCCGGCGCATGCGCACCACAAACTGAACACCAAAGCAGAGAGTTGCCACTAACAGAAGGAAAACCCACCACGGGAGATGGACAGGGATCGGGATAGAGGGGACATCATTCATCTCACATATAATATAGTAAGGTACAACATGAAATAATTAGTAAAATGTAAAAGTTGTAAGAAAACAGACAATAGTGTCAAACATATAGCGGATATCCAAGTGTCCAATATGTAACATCAGTCCCATAAGATCCAGTCTAGTCAACGCGTGGGTCACAGGATGTTTTCCTTTGTATGTTGTATCTTGGCAACACAAGAAGAGAAAACAAAGAAATAGAGGAGATAAAAAATAAAGTAAATAAGATGAAAAACACACACCAAAATAAAACGAGAATGTGGTGGAATCATGCTTATCTATCTAAGTATATAGAGGGGGAACTAATCCCCAGAGGTCTTAGGGTTCAGATATTCCCGTCCTTTGATGTTGAGGAGGAAACATTTAAGAATAATTGGGAAACCATGGCCAACAATTGTTCCCTAGGTTTTCTTAAACTCTTGAAGGAACATAGTGAAACCTCCCTCAAAGAAACAGAAATAGAATTAGAAAATTTGCAGACCCTAGTGCAAAAGGACCTGACAACAGAGGAACTTAGGCGGCTCAATGAGGACATAGATTTAGAACTACAGAAATGGGTGAAAGAGATCTGTGCCAACAAATCCAAGAAATTTGCACGTGATGTCAAGGATAAACAACTGGGATATTTATACAAATGGAGACTCCCACCCAACCGGGGTAGACAGGACATGAAGCGTACCCCTTCTCACTCTAGGTCCTCATCGGCCGCCTCTTCTACTACTGTGGGCGAGAGGAAACTCAGTGGAAATACCATATCCGGGTCCCTCTCTATCCCCCAGACCTCGTCAGGTATCCAGACGAGACCCAGTCATAGGAGAAGGCGACATGTGCCATTTCAGGTTGGTAACGCGTGGGGGGAGCCCCGCATCATCAACTTATCCACACATGTGCTAACCAGAGCACAGGTGGAGGTCCTTGAGTTGGGTTTGTCATTTGCACCTACCAATTCATTTGACTTTTTTACTGCACTCAAGGACCTCCACCTCTTTGCTCGCAAGCTAATTTTGCAAAAATTGCATTCCAGGCCCGGTGGTGACGATGGCCCGACGGCGGTGGCGGAGAGGGAGGCGGTACAGACTTTGGAAGCACTTCTACTGGAGCAGGAGAACTCACAAAGAGGTGGGTCATTAGAAAAAATGAGATCCAGATCTGCAAGGTTCCCCCCCCTGTCGATAAGCCCAGCTGTCGATATTTTTGTGCGGCTTGTGACAGAAGACTTGAAATGTCTATCTACTCGCAGAAAATTCGACAACTTGACATATTCACAGCGGCAAGCGATTAGCCAACTTCAGTCTTTAACAGACGTCGTAATAAAACCAGCCGACAAGGGGGGCAACATTGTAATCTGGCCCTGCTCACAGTACGAAAAAGAAGCCCTGAAACAATTACGGGATAGTAACACGTACTCCAAATTATCATTTAATCCTACCGCCTCCTTCTCCTCCACCCTCCAAGGCATTCTAGCCCGGGCGTGTGAAATGGATATTATTGATAAAAAAACGGTGGAGGCGCTAACGGTACGCTTCCCTCGTACAGCTACATTTTATTTACTTCCTAAAATCCACAAGGACCCCCTCTACCCACCGGGACGTCCGATTGTGTCTGGTATAGGTGGACTGGTGGGCCCCATCTGCACCTTCATTGATAATCACCTTCGCCCACTAGTGGAGACCTTACCTTCCTATATTAAAGACACATCGGAGGTCCTGAGACGGGTCGACGGGGTCCTTGTGGATAATCAGACCTTATTAGTCACGGCGGATGTTGAAAGCCTCTACACATGTATCCAACATGAATTGGGCCTGGAGGCAGTGCGCCTCTTCCTCCGGGGTTCCGACCTGGACGGCCCCTCTGGTGATTTCTTGCTCGAGCTCCTGCGCTTTGTCCTGCATCATAATTATTTTTTATTCAAGGACACTGTTTATCTTCAGCGACGTGGCACGGCCATGGGAGCGGCCTGTGCACCCTCATACACCAATCTCTTCCTGGGATCTTGGGAAAGAGATATTTTTGGCGATGGGGGTGTCCAGGGTAGCGACCTGGCCGTGACATGGCTGAGATATATAGATGATATTTTTCTTCTGTGGCGGGGCTCAGTGCAGGAGCTGGAGGCATTTATGAGCAGGTTAAATCAAAATGAATGGGGAATTAGGCTTACATACACCTATCATCAATCCAAAATGTCCTTTTTGGACATTTATTTGGAAATTGATGAAGGTGGTTATATACAGACAAATGTCTTTTGTAAATTGACATCTACAAATTCCCTTATTCATGCTTCTTCTGCTCATTCCACTTCTACCATTGGTGCCGTCCCGGTGGGACAATTCCTGAGAATGAGGCGCATATGCTCAACTGATTCTCAATTTGAGATTCAGTCAGCTGATCTTACTCGACGATTCCAGGAACGAGGATACAGCAATAGATGCATCCGCCGTGGCTATAGGAGGGCGAGGGTTACTCCTCGTAATCAATTATTATACTCAACTCCTTGTGGTAGGAAGAGAGATACGGGGAGGATCCGCTACATTTCCACCTTCAATCATGAGTGGGGGGAGATGCGGCGGATCCTCTCCAAACATTGGAGCGTTCTTGGTGCGGAGCCCTCCCTACGCGAATTTGTGGGGGAGTATCCACTCATGACACCCAGGAAAGCCAATAACCTCGGTGACATGTTGACACGGAGTCATTACATTCCCCCACCAACCAACCCGTTCGGGTCCCGTGGACCAAGACTCGGGTTTTTTCCCTGCGGACGCTGTCTGGCCTGCGCCAATGCCGTGCGCTCTGTCTCCTTTTCCTCATCCGATGGCTCCCGTGACTATCAAATCCGTTATTTTATATCTTGTGCTTCAACTAATGTAATCTACTACGCAACTTGTGCTTGTAATTTAATCTATATCGGACTTACCACGAGAGAGCTACGGGTGAGGATACGGGAGCATGTGCGCGACATTGGCGCGGCAAAAACGGTGGCCGATCCACGGGAACTAAAAACTATCCCACGTCACTTTCAACAAAAACACAATTGTGACCCAAAATCTTTGAAGGTGCGTGGAATTGATGTTCTACACCTTGGCTCCCGTGGTGGTGATTGGACTAAGATCCTTGGCCAAAAAGAAACAAAATGGATCATACGTCTGAAAACCATGTCTCCCCTAGGCCTTAACGAGACACTTAGCTTCGCTCCTTTTCTGTGAGATGATTTTTCCTCCACGGATCGTTCTCCGCCTTAGATGTTATGCTACTATGTTTTATTTTTGTGGCCCTTGATCCCCTTGTTTTTAACTCTTGTAATTTGTTTTTATTTTGGTGTGTGTTTTTCATCTTATTTACTTTATTTTTTATCTCCTCTATTTCTTTGTTTTCTCTTCTTGTGTTGCCAAGATACAACATACAAAGGAAAACATCCTGTGACCCACGCGTTGACTAGACTGGATCTTATGGGACTGATGTTACATATTGGACACTTGGATATCCGCTATATGTTTGACACTATTGTCTGTTTTCTTACAACTTTTACATTTTACTAATTATTTCATGTTGTACCTTACTATATTATATGTGAGATGAATGATGTCCCCTCTATCCCGATCCCTGTCCATCTCCCGTGGTGGGTTTTCCTTCTGTTAGTGGCAACTCTCTGCTTTGGTGTTCAGTTTGTGGTGCGCATGCGCCGGAGGTACGCTGTTCTCGGCCCGGGCACGGCCGTCTTGTTCCTAGCCACGCGCTTCCGGGGCACATACTATGTGCTTCCGCTATGCGCGTTGCCGGGTGACGGACGCTGCCCGCGCCGACAATACTCGGCGTCCGGCGCATGCGCCGCTTGGTACTGATCACTTCCTGATTTCCGGTCACGTGACCTACGATGCGGTCACGTGACCGGGTATCAGACCTTAAAAAGGTCCTGATCTCCTACACATCTATGCCTCTTGAGAAAGCCCTCAGCTAAGGGGCGAAACGCGCGTCGAGGCTCTATTGGGGCCACCTGGTACCTCTATTTCTCCTGGCCCTTGGCCTGTCCATTACTCCTATCTATAATTGTAATTGGTAAGCGATATTTGTATCTGTATTGACATTGTATATTCATCTGTACATCTGTGCGGACCTGTGCATATGTATGGTGTGTGCTATTTTTGTACTTTTTGTGCTTGCCTTTCCTTCCTCTTTCTCCTTGAGGAAATTTTTCTCAAAGTATATATATTCTGTATACACACTACTATGTGCTGCATTTTGTAACCTATTATCTACTTCATACTGCCACCCTTGGTGGCCGTTTTTTTATATTTGGTATTTAATAAAGCTATACTGTTTTTATGCCTATACGTACTCTGTTTCTCCTGTTATTAAATCAGTAAACGGTGTAACGAGAAAAAAATTTTAAACGCCAGAATTACGTTTTTTTGGTCGCTACAACTTTGCAATAAAATGCAATAACGGGCGATCAAAACATCCGATCTACCCCAAAATGGTATCAGTAAAAACGTCAGCCCGGCACGCAAAAAATAAGCCCTCACCTGGCCCCAGATCCCGAAAAATGGAGAAGCTAAGGGTCTCGGAAAATGGCGTCATTTTTTTTGTTTTTTTTAGCAAGCTTTGGATTTTTTTTTCACCACTTAAATAAAAAAGAACCTATACATGTTTGGTGTCTATGAACTCGTAACGACCTGGAAAATAATGATGGCAGGTCAGTTTTAGCAATCTGTGAACGTGGTAAAAAAAGGACCCAAAAAACAACTGTGGAATTGCATTTTTTTTGCAGTTTCACTGCACTTGGAATTTTTTTCCCATTTTCCAGCACACGATATGGTAAAACCAGTGATGGTGTTTAAAAGTACAACTCGTCCCGCAAAAAATAAGCCCTCACATGGCCATATTGAACGAAAATTAAAAAAGTTCTGGCTCTGGGAAGAAGGGGAGCAAAAAAGGAAAACACAAAAACAGAAACATGGTCGTTAAGGGGTTAACATATTTCACAGGAAAGCACTTTCACTTTCATTTTTGAACGTTTTATTGTGAGCCTGTAAAAGTGGCATAATACCTCTGACCACGTTGTTGACAGCAGTGACCTGGGGGTCAGAAATGCTTCCAGGGGCGATCCCCATGCTGTCCCCATGTCATTTGAGCACTGTCACTATCGTTTTGGGCACTTTTTAGGCTTTCTACAGACTGCCGGGGGAGCCGCCGCAAAAATGTTCGGGTCTCCCATAGACTAACATTGGGCTCGTTGCTCGGGTCGAGCACCCGAGTATCACAGTGAGCTCGGCCCGAGCTTCGAGCACCCGAGCATTTTAGTGCTCGCTCAACACTAATTGTGACGCTTCTCAAGTTGTACTGGGAGCTGCCCTTTATCAGCATCAAGATAGAAAATTGAGAGTCATCGGGTAGAGTTCTAGAACTTTGACAGACGTCGAGAAGAATTACCATCTACATTCCAGAAAATTGGAGTTCCTGGCATTGAAATGGGCTATCTGTGAATGATTTAGAGATTATCTCTACTACAGCAAAGAGTTTGAGGTATACAGTGACAACAACCATGTCAGATGAGTCGCTTAACTAGCTGTCTTCAATTTCAGCAACAAGTACAGGCCAGAAAAATGCAAAGCGGATGCTGACAGATTGTCGAGAATGCCACTGGAGCCTGAGGAGTTCATGCAAAAATGTTCAGAGGAGGTCAGTCTGGAAGCAATTGAGCGCACTCCACAAGCAGTGCAAGCTTATCAAGAGGAAAACACACCATTGTGGTGTCCGTTGACGTTGAAAACCACCATAAAAGCGAGAGAACAAGATCACCTCCTGTCGATTCAACAACTACCAAAAGGAAAAATCCATAGAGCACAATGGGAAGATCAGATAATTGGTAGAATACTACTTTATGTGGACCAAAATCGGTTTCCAAGTAAACGGGAGAAAGATAATGAGTCACCAGCAGTATCTGTTTAGGTAAAGAATGGACGAAGCTCTACCTCAGTGAAGACGGTATCCTGTATCATAAAGGAGGACAAATCCGGCAGTTGGTACTACCCAGAGTATTCCGTAGGTTGGTCTTCAAAGAACCCCATAAAAACATGGGACACCTGGGAGTGGAAAGGACAACCAGCTTGATCCGTGAATGTTTCTTCTGGCCGTACATGCAGAGAGATATTGAGAGGTACTTGACCAGGGAGTGTGGGTGTCTGAAAGATAAACATCCCAACACATCAACCCAGGCACCTATGGGCCACATCCAAACTACGTATCCGTTTGAGATGGTCTCAATAGACTTTCTACATCTCGAGAAGTGCAAGAGTGGTTACGAATACATATTGGTGGTGATAGACCATTTTACTCGATTTGCCCAAGCATATGTCACCACCAATAAAGCTGGTTGAACAGCGGCAGAGAAGATCTTCAATGATTTTGCTTTGAGGTTTAGGTTCCCTACGAGGTTACGCCATGACCAAGGAAGAGAATTTGAGAACCAGCTCTTTGCCAAGCTAGGAAAGTACTGTAGAATTCAGAGATCCCACACAACGCCCTTTCATCCAGAGGGTAATGGACAAGTGGAAACGTTTTAACCGGACATTATTGTCGATGTTGCGCACTTTAACAGCTAACGAGAAGAAAGACTGGAAGAGCTCTCTGTCAAAAGTGGTACATGCCTATAAATGTACAAAGAGCGATGCAACAGGTTACTCACCCTTTTTCCTATTGTATGGACGATCACCAAGACTTCCAATTGACATCATGTTCGATACTCCGGTGTCAGAGATTTACAGATTGTATCCGGAGTGCGTTCGGAAATAGAAGGAATGAATGGCAGAGGCATACAACATAGCGTCCAAAGTGGCTATGCAAGGACAGAGCAAGAGTAAGGAGTACTATGATCGAAAATGTTATGGAGCAGAATTGGCACCGGGAAGCCGGGTGTTGGTCAAGAACGTACAAGAGAAAGGTGGTCCAGGAAAACTTTGTTCTTACTGGGAAGACAAGGTGTATGTGGCCGTAAAGAGGAAAGCCGATGACAGTCCAGTGTATGAAATCCGATTGGAAAGAGGGGACAAGAAAACCAGAATAGTCCATCGGAATTTATTACTACCCTGTGATTATCTCCCACCACAACAAGACTTCCCAGAAGCAGACCAACATCGACCAAGATCGACTAAGGGACCACCACAGACTGAAGCTCCGGAGGTGGATAGTGACCTTGAAATTTCCAATGAGGAAGAGCACAACGTTGTATTTCTTGGACCGGCAAGGAGAGACATACTATCATCAAGAGAGAGAACTAAGTCCCGAGGCTCCAGAGTTTGTTCCAAAGAGTACATATGAAGTCCAATTCAGATCTGATGATCAAACACCGGTCACTGAAGAGACTGATCGACACTTAGGAGTAGCAGAATTACCAGACCAGGTGGAAACGGACGATTCAAGAGAAGTACAGGAACTTACAGAGGCAGTTCCAAGATCATCTGAGGAAGAAATGAGTGCGACAGAAGAAACTCCTGTAACCGAAGAACCCGTGGTATCTGAGAAACAACCCACCAGAAGGATGTCGACTCCAGAAGTGAGGAGGCCCATGATGCTGACGTACGAGACACTTGGAGAACCGAGTCAAGTGCCAAGGACTGTCTACTGGAAACAGGTATCTCTGCCTGTGGACCAGGTAAGTCCACTTGAGTGGTATTCACCACCGAGAGACAGTATGGACAATGTTACCTGGTGGAAAAACTTGTTTTGACCTCGTAAGAGAGAGAGCTGCTTGAAGACGCACGAAAAGCTCCAGCAGAAGAGATGCTGATTGTTTTAATTGTGTTAATTGTTTATTTCTTACAGGAGTCCTACAAGAAAAAGGTCATAAGAATAGGTTATTATCAATGTTTATAAATGTTATACCAATTTGACAATGACAAATTTATATATATAGTTACTAAGCTTTCACCACTGTCTCAGAATTGGTCAGATTGACCAATTAAGATGAATGTCGAGGACGACATCCAAAAAGGAGGGAATAATGTGCCATGCAGAAGTAGTGCTGTTGCTTCCAAATCATCCAGCAACTGTTACAAATAACACAAGCACAGGAGACAGGAAGTGTTGTGCTTCAGAAGCATCCAGCAACTAGAGGGGTTAACACAGTCACAGGAGACAGGGAGTGTTTTAGCAGAACCCAAGGGAGATTGTGAGAAACTTGTTATTGTAGTCTGGCTGAAGCTGAAGAGAAAGGTGGTGGTGTGTTATCTGGATCTGACAGAAGGCAACTGAACAGGATTCAGACCAGGAGAGAAACTAAACACAGGTCAGATAAACTCCCTGAACTAACCTTGCAGAGTATTATCAGACAGGAAGATAAGGACTGGAAGGAACTGAACTGAATTGCACTGGCCGTGCTTCAGATTAAATTCCACTGTTAAACTGTTGAAAAAGACTCTTGTCAGATGTGTCTGGTCAGCAATTGGACCCCTTGGAATGCAAGATGGAGGGACTACTCAGGAAGTCCTGGGAGACCTCGGCAGCGCTATTAAGCACCAATGCAGTCTCTACGGGCGTAGCGCGATCATTGGCTCATTGGCTAGATCAACTGGAGGAACACCTAGTCTCGGGCACCGCCAGTGAAGACATCTTAGCATCCCTTCTGCTTCTCCAGAAAGCTACGGGGTTTTTAGCAGATGCTTCTGCAGAATCGGTGAGAGCATCTGGGTTATCAAACTCTGTGAGAAGGGTCCTATGGTTAAAATCCTGGAGCGGTGATGTGGCATCAAAGATGAAATTGTGTTCCATCCCCTTTAAAGGGAAATGCATGTTCGGGCCAGCCCTAGATCTTCTCGAGAAAGCCTCAGACAAGAAGAAATCCCTCCCGGAACCTAGAAATGTAAGGAGAAGGCCCTGTCGTCCTTCCCAGGAGCAGACCCCTCAATATAGGGGTAAAGGGTAAAACAGGTTGGTGGAGCTACCCAAAATCCACGTAAGAATAAACCATGACGTCAGGACAGTCGGGGGCCGCATCTCGAACTTTCTCCCTCAGTGTAGACAAATCTGCTCAGACCCATGGGTCCTGAGGGCAGTAGAGTTCGAAGTAAAAACAGAATTCTCCTCCTATCCTCCACAGACTAAAGATAACGTGGCTCTCTTCTCAAAGTCTGCAGGCCACCCTGATATCCAGTGTAACAGACCTATTATCCTCTGGGGTGATATCCCTGTTTCCTACAAGGGAGATAAGCAGAGGACATTATTCCAATCTCTTCTAATAAAAAAACAAATGGCTCGCATCGGATTATAATCAATCTAAAACCACTGAATCAGTTTATCCACTGCCAGAGATTCAAGATGGAATCTATCAGATCAACAGTCCCTCTGATAGCACAGGACCATACCATGGCCACAATCGATCTCCATGATGCATACTACCACATCCCCATACATCCACTTTACAGAAAGTTCTTAAGATTTGCAGTGGCTCAGGGGGAACAGATAGTCCACTACCAGTTCAATGTTCTCCCATTCGGGATATTATCAGCCCCACGAATATTTACAAAGGTCATGGCTTATATCAGGGGTCAGAATGTTTTCAATAGTACCATACCTTGATGACCAGGATTTAATCAGGCCCTCAGTACCATTGCTCCAAGAGCATATACAGTTGACCACTCAGATCCTATCTTCTCTGGGCTCGTTAGTGAATCACAAAAAATCAGATATGGTTCCCTCCATGACAATAAACGTTTCTAGAAGTACTATTGGATTCCCACAGCCAGATGTCGTTTCTGCCCAAACAAAAACAGGTCATACTAAAAGCAACGATCAATGTCCTAAGAAGCAGGAAATTGGTGTCATTGAGGAATGCCATGTCGGTCCTCGGATCTATGACATCCTGTATCCAGATGGTCGCCTGAGCTCAAGCACATACCCGAACATTACAGACCCACATCCTCATGAATTGGGACGGATCTCCACAGTCTCTGAACAGGAAAATTCCTATACCACCACGGGTAAAAACCTCTCTATTCTGGTGGCTGAGCATGAAGAATCTAAACAGGAGTACCATGTATCCAGAATCCACTAGTAACCATAAGAGTGGATGCCAGCGGGAAGGGATGTGGAGCCATAGTCTCCCAGGAGCTATTCCAGGGTATATGGTACAAAGAGGTGAGCCAGAACTCATCAAATTTCAGAGAATTAAAGGCCATAGAGGAAGTCCTCAGAGCAGCAGAGCCTCTGGTCCAGAAAACCCACATAAAGATAATTTCAGACAATATCACCACAGTAGCCCACCTTCGTCATCAGGGGGGCACAAGACACAAAAGCTTAAAAGCAGTCTCTGCGAGAATATTTTCCTGGGAAGAAGAACATATTCTAACCCTGTCGGCTCTTCATATCAAAGGTTCAGTCAAAGTCCAGGCCGATTTCTTAAGCAGAACAAAGATTCATCCAGGAGAGTGGAGTCTAAACCCAGACGCCTTCCAGATGTTAATCGAAAGATGGGGCAATCCAGAGTTAGATCTCTTCGCCGAGCACCAGAACGTGAAGGTACCTCAATATTTCTCCCTGGATCCAAACGACCCTTGCATGGGCAGACACATTCGCTCACCAATGGGAATTCAAACTAGCGTATGCCTCCCCCCCCTCCCCGCTGCCTATCCTTTCAAAAACCTTGCAAAAAATAAGGACCGAAGGGACCAGAGTAATCCTAGTGGCTCCTTTCTGGCCAAAAAGAAGTTGAATCGGTATGTTAACCAGTCTGAGTGTGGAGGGCCCTCTAATCCTTCCTCCCGTCAGAGATCTTCTTCTCCAGGTACCGATTCACCATCCGGACCCCGAGAGACTACACCTGGCTACATCCTAGAGTAACAGACTTGATTTCCCCCTTGGACATTAACATTGTCCTGAAGGGGTTAACCCTTCCACCCTTTGAGCCCTTATCAGCCATAAGATTTGACAGGCTGGCCTGGAAAACTGCTTTCCTGGCAATAATTACAGCCAGGAGAGTATGTGAACTACAGGACCTTTTGGTCAACGAACCCTACCTGAGCATCCTGGAAGATCGTCTAATTTTCCTACTTGACCCTTCATTTCTACCTAAAGTGGTCTCGAATTTCCACAGATAACAGGAAATAATTCTTCCATCGTTTTGTGACAACCCAAAAAACGAGAAAGAAATGGAGTTCCACATTCTGGATGTTCGGAGAATAGTACTGCACTCTCTTCAGGAAACAGAAGGAAGGAAAGACAAGAACCTTTGTCCATACACAAGGTCCAAACAGAGGAAAGAGAGCCACAAAATCCACAGTAGCCAACTGGATTAAGAGGGCAATTATGGAGGCTTACCAAATCCAAGATCTGCCTCCTCCGAAAAAGCTCAAGGCCCATTCTACAAGGGTGATATCTGTCTTCTGGGCTGAGAAAGCCAGCGCATCCATCAAACAGATTTGCAGAGCTGCTACGTGGTCCTCGAGTCATACTTTCTCCAAACACTACAGACTAGATCTAATTTCCATTGGAGATTTTAGCCTTCGGAAGGAAGGTCCTTCAGGTTGTTGTCCCTCCATAGTATATCTTTGGTATACCTCCAGCGTGCTGTCGTGTGGGGTTATTAGAGAAAATAGAATTAGACTTACTGGTAATTCGGTTTCTAATAACCCACCACGACAGCATGGGTAATTCCCTCCCATTTGCTTATTGTTTCTACGACAGTCGGATCTGTAGAAATAAAAATTAATATGAAGCATCTATACTCTTGTGGTCCTTTGTAATAACACTGGAGGTAGGATGTGGGAGGGGCTATTTAAATCACTTCATATTTCCTGTCCCTATTAGGGTGGGGTTACATCCTCTGGTGTGCTGTCGTGGTGGGTTATTAGAAACTGAATTACCGGTAAGTCTAATTCTATTTTTTTTTTCAGCTTTTATGCAAATGAAAGGCTCCTTTTTACAGTAACGTCTTTTTTTTTTTATTGCCCATAGAAGGCAATGGGTGCAAAAAAAAGTAATGCAACAATACTTTCATTGGAAAGGCTGATCTACAACAAAACCAGCTTTTCCAGGACATCCCTCCTGACAGCACCCTCAGGAGGTCGTCCTTCATATCCTTGGTAGGGACAGGAAACACAAGAGGTTAAAAGGCCCCTCCCTCCACCCCTACTCCAGTGTTTTCCTGTCCCTATCAGGGATGGACAAAGAAGAGGACTCGCGTCTGCCAGGAGCTGGAGTTCCTGAAGCCAGACGCAGGAGGATCGGGATGGGATCCTTGCATTCCTCCCCTCCCTTCTGCCGAGGTCCAGAGGCCGACACCCCGCTGAACAAGGGGTCCCTCAGCCTTTTTCCAGTTGGTGCGGAGACTCCTGGTGAAGAACCATCTCTCGGTTCCAGCTGCTACAGCCCAAACACAGCTCCAGCGGGCGCTGCATGTGAGATAGAAGCAGCACTTCTGGTTACAGAGGGAGCGATGTGCGAGCCTCTAGTCACCGACGTGCGTTCCACTGTGTAACGCACTTCCGGTTTGTTTGAAAAAAAATGGCGCCAATCCAGAATTAAAGGAGAAACACCGTTTTGTGACGCTTCAGATGAAAGACAGGTGAGAAATGCTTTTTAAAGAGGGGAAGGGACTGAAGTTATCAGATAGCCAGATCACCAGTAATGGAAGGTCAAACCACTGGTCGCTCTGATACTCCGGCTTAACCTCCAGTCCATGTAAGTCTGCTGGTTAGTTCCCCTCTTGTCTCCTATTCCCATCTGTCTATGGTAGTAAATTCTGGTGCTCCTTGTCTTTTTAGGAAAGGAGATGCCTAAAAGACATGATGACATCAGCTCATAAGAAAAGGAGATGCGCCATCTGTAATAAGAAACTGCTGCACACATCCATCTGTATCGCCAAAGTATTAAAAGCTGAACATTAGTGATGAGCGAGCGTGCTCGCCACTGCTCAGTACTCGCCCGAGCATCTCAGTACTCAAGATGCTCGGAGCTCGCCGAGTACTTGCGTGATGCTCGGGTGGGAGCTCGGGTCCCCGTCCTGCAGGTCTGGAGCTATTTAGAGCACCAATCATGCAGGGATTGTCTGCCACTCACTGTAATGTCACAGCCATGGTGGTTGTGGCATTACAGTGATTGCCCAAATCGATGGGAACAGTGCTCACAGTGAAACATGAAAAGTCGGCAATTCAGCAGCGGCATACACCGGTACCCGACAATTTAGAACAGAAAGAATAGAGCATCACACATAGATTAGATAGATCGAAACATGTCAGTCACATATATAATAAGTACAGTGACAGTGTTGGTTACTGTACTTGTCATTTAGTGTTAAAGGATTTATTAAAAAAAATAATAGTGTTTTCATGCACCTGTCTCTTTAATAAAGCCGGCCGGCAATTCATCATCTGTACCCGACAATTTAGAACAGAAAGAATAGAGCATCACACATAGATTAGATAGAAACATGTCAGTCACATATATAATAAGTACAGTGATAATGTTGGTTACTGTACTTGTCATTTAGTGTTAAAATAAAGGATTTATTAAAAAAAAAATTGGCGTGGGGTTCCCCGTAATTTTATTCTCTTGCGGAGGTTAAGCAGACGGCTGGGGCAGATGTTTGAAGCCTAGGAAGGGAGTAATACGCATGGAGCTTCCCAGGCTACTAATATCAGCCCCCAGCTGAATAACTAGCCTTTACTAGTTATTAAAATGGGGGACCCCAAAAAAAAATGACGTGGGGTCCGCCCTATTTTAATAGCTAGCAAAGGCTAGGCAGACAGCTGGCGGCTGATATTAATAGCCCAGGAAGGGTGCCATGAATATTGGCCCCATCCCAGGCTAGAAACACCAGCCATCAGCCGCCCCAGAAATGGCGCATCCATAGGATGCGCCAATTCTGGCACTTAGCCTCGCTCTTCCCACTGCCCTGTAGCGGTGGCAATGGGGTAATAGGGTTGGGGTTGATGTCAGCTTATAATGCCAGCTGACATCAAGTCCAGGTTAGTAATGGAGAGGCATCTATAAGACACCCCCATTACTAACCCCATAGTCAAAGTTAAAAAAAAACACAATCACCCAGAATAAAGTCCTTTATTTGAAATAAAAACACACAATTCTTTAATGTTCTAAATTAAACTCTACTTACCGTCACGCCCATTCCAGCTGAAGCCAACGATCTCCTGCAATAAAAATAAAATAATAAACCAACCTCATCCTTACCTTTCCATGGTTCCCAGGACAGCTTCAGCTCTGCTACATCGAGATGACAGGCTGGACCGCAGCAGAACGCTGCCATCCAGCTTGCCATGCCGCAAATGTGGCACCCCAGAGGGTCTGCTTGCCACAGTGGTAGTAATACCATGTCTGGGAGCAAAACAGGAGTTTCCTGGTCAGGAACACGCGACATGCAACACCTCCTGCCCCAGACCAAAAAGGGGAGGATCCTGCCCTATATAACTGGATCTGGAGGCGGGGTTAGTTTAGTTTTTGTTTAGTGTAGAGTTCAGTGAGTGTCAGGAGTCTGATAGGACACGAAGGAGCAAGGAGCCAGGGACTGGAGCTGGAGTTAGCTCGTCCTGGCCAGTGTACACAGAGGACCGGACACCGGAGTCCGAGGCTGTGGGACCCTTCAGGCCCAGCAGCAGATACCGCAGGGCAGGGGATTGCAGGTCTCCTGGCCCAACAGAAGCCCGGAGGCTCAGCCACACGAAAGGACCAGTACCGCCACAGAGGAGCGAGGAATACACGGGATCCGAGTCGCCAGCCATATGGGTAAGCACAGCACGTCACACTCAGGGACGTGGGCTACAACACGACTATAAGCGGGATAGCCAAAGAGTACAGTCAGAACGGCAGGCCTACAACTCCACCTGGCCAGGGGGATCCTAGGATTGCTCCCAGACTGACCAGACCCTCATCCCTAGCAAGTACTCCCGTTGAGGCCTATATAATTGCCACCAGTAAAGACCCTAGGACTGCACTACAAAGACTCCATGTTATCATTACTGATCCCGGCACTATCACCACCATCATCCATACGCGCTGCCCTGAAGCTCCACTCTTCCTGTGGGGAGTTACATCACCATGCTGCACATACCACCAGCTTCAGCGGACTGCTCCGCAGCGGCGGTTCCCAATAACCGCATTCCACAGGTGGCGTAGTCGGACTATACATAAACTACCCTGGTTTGACCGCCCTGGGTCACGTACCGGGTCACCGCCACGGTGACTACAACCCCCAGCATCTACAAGGCCCGGCTCTGGGTATCCCACGGCCCAGGGGGCGCTTCAACTTTGGCGTAGTCGGCAGGATAGCGTGCCCGCTACCACCGGGTACTGCGTGCCTTCACAGACTGTGTCGCATACCGTGGTGAAGATTTCCTGCCATCTGCTGCCGTTTTCGCACCATTGTCCGCCATTTTCGGGTCACCGCGCGGGAAGAAGAGTGGCGTGATCGCTGAAAACGCGCGAAGTCCAAAGCCCCGCCCCACGCACTGACGCAGCGCCAGGTCCTGGAAGGAGCCACAGCAGACGCTGACGTCGGACGCATGCGACGCCAGGTCCTCGACGGAGACCATCACCTGCGGAACTGCGGCCTACGGAAGCAAAGTGAAAGAAGGTAGGCCACGGTTCACTAGGGGGGAGGAAGACGCCCGATATGGAGGGAACTTCAACCACCGGCAAAGCCGCTGCCGCGGTAATGCCATTTACCATGCCTTATATACTGGGGGCAGTGTGGTTGCCCCAGTACTCAGGAGGGTCGCACACCCTGAGTGACTTCAAGGAGAGACTAAGCAGTTTATTTAAAGTATACCCCCTGTCCGAGGAGCAGAAAGTGAGCATCCTCATAGGCCAGTTGATTGGTGCAGCCCATAGAGAAGTAAAATCCTGGTCAGCCAGAGAAAAAGGGACTGTAAAAGAGATACTGGCCCGCCTAAAGGACACTTTTGACACCCGTACTACAGCAGAGATAAAGAAGAAGTTTTATGGGTGCAAACAACGGGCACAGGACAGTGTACGGGACTATGCTTTAAACCTGCAGGAGGTGCTGAGGGCCATCAAACAGGTAGACCCTGACAGTGTGCGTGATGAAAACTAACTGTTAACTGAGCAATTTATTGAGGGTTTACTGTCCAGCTCCCACCGAACCCAGCTGCGCATAATGGCTCTGCAAAACCCTGACTTGGACTTTGCTCAGTTTAAGGACAGGGCCATCCGGGTGCTACGAGAACCAGCACCAGGTGGTGCTATAGCTCTCCACCGCCCAGCTATCACCTACCACCAGGAGATGGTACCCTTTTCCCCGGAGCCTGTAGGAGCTGATGCACACTCTCTGGACAATGCCCCGTCTGCAGACCTGCACCATCAGGTCCAAGAGTTAACTAAAAGTGTAGCTGCGCTAACCAAAACTGTGCAGTCCTTGCAGGTGTCTCCCAAAGGAAAGATCCAGCTGGCTTCCAGTCCAGAGGATGTCCCGTGGCACCGACAGAAGAGGATTCCACCATCCAGAGGGAGGAACAGCGACCACTACGAGCAGGACGGACAATCCATCTGCCGCCGCTGCAACCAGCCGGGACATTATGCAAGGTACTGTCATTTAAACGAGCAAAACCTGGGGCAGAGGGCCAACCCCCAACCATAAGACCACCAGGCCCATCAAGCTGGCGAGACAAATATGTGGGAGGACGACCAGTCCTACCTATCGTGCTGGACGGCTTTCCAATGAGCGCGTTGCTGGACACTGGGTCCCAGGTGACCACTATCCCCTACATTCTTTTCAAACGGTACTGGACTGACTCTGACATCACCCGCCGTCCAGATGAACATTTGAGCATTTATGCCAGCAATGGTCAACCCGTACCTCAGGTGGGGTTCAAAGAAGTGACCATAAAGGTTGGCAAAGTCGAACTGCCAGCACAAGGACTGATTGTTGTCGACATTGATCGCCGAGAAAGTCATCCCATGATAACCTTAGGCGCTAATGTCATTGAAAATTGTCTTGCAGAAATAATTGTCTTGTTACAGCAGGTTGCGGAGACCGCCAGTTCCAGCCAGCAGCGGGTTCTACAAAGAGAGATCAGAGCCCTGATGAAAAGACAACAGGTAGAACTGTCTGGTGGTGAGATTGGCAGTGTTAGGATGAGTGACCCATTCCCTATTGCCATGCCCCCAAGAAGTGAAATGCTAATATGGTGCCAAGCAGCCATCGGTCTAAGAGGTAGAGATTACCAGGCCCTGGTAGAGCCCGTCTACTCTGACAGTAGGCCCACCATTTTGACAGCAAGGGGGGTGGTTGATGTTCGCCATGGGAGAGTGCTAGTCCGCATCCTGAACATTGGGGAAAAAGAAGTCCATTTGCCTCGGTATGCCACCCTAGCCAAGCTATTCACTGTCAATCAAAATTCTATAAAGACAGTGGAACCCTTACCTCCATCCAAACAGGCGGAGGATAATGGCTCCAAGGGACAGATGGAGGACTGGTGCCAGAAGCTGCATGTGGGCACTGACTCCACCCCTCCACACCAAAAACAAGGAGTATACCGGGTGGTCCAGGAGTATGAGAGGGTCTTCAGTAAACACCCACTCGACTTCGGGCAGGTAAAGGGGGTTCAACACCATATCCCCACCGGAGACCATCCACCCATTAAAGAAACGTACCGGCCTGTACCGCCAGCACACTACCAAAATGCCAAAGGGATGTTACGAGAGATGAAGGAGGCTGGGGTAATAAGAGACAGTTGTAGCCCCTGGGCAGCTCCATTAGTTCTTGTAAAGAAAAAGGATGGCACAATGAGAATGTGTGTAGACTACAGGCAAATTAACCACATAACTCATAAAGATGCATACCCGCTGCCCAGGATAGAGGAGTCACTAGCTGCATTAAAAACTGCTAATTATTTCTCTACTTTGGATCTTACTAGTGGGTATTGGCAGGTTCCTGTAGCAGAGGCGGATAAGGAAAAGACCGCATTCACCACCCAGATGGGCCTCAGCAAGTCCAACTGCATGCCATTCGGGCTCTGCAACGCCCCAGGAACCTTCCAGCGGTTGATGGAGGGCTGTCTAGGGCATAAGAATTTCGAGACCGTCCTGCTGTTCCTGGATGACGTTATAGTATACTCCAAGACATATGAGGATCATCTGAAGCACCTGGCGGAAGTGTTTGAAGCCCTGGCTGGCTTTGGCCTGAAGGTGAAGCCATCAAAGTGCCACCTGCTGAAGCCCAAAGTACAGTACTTAGGACATGTGGTAAGCGCTGACGGTGTAGCACCAGACCCCGACAAGGTCACCGTAATCAAGGACTGGCCGAGACATTCCACCATCAAAGAAGTGCGGCAGTTCCTCGGGTTGGTAGGCTACTGCTGAAGGTTTATACCAGGCTTCACCAAGATGGCGGCACCTATGCAGGACCTCCTGATAGGCCAGTCCAGAAAGGCCAAGAACCATAAACCACCATTCAAATGGGACAAGCTGGAAGATGAGTCCTTCACTAGGCTGAAGATGGCTCTCACAGGAGACGAGGTCCTGGCCTACCCTGATTATGGCCAACCCTTCATCCTTCACATGGAAGCGAGCAATGTGGGACTAGGTGCGGTGCTGTCCCAGATCCAGCAAGGCAGAGAAAGGGTGATAGCCTACGCCAGCAGGAAGCTCTGGCCCACCGAAAGAAACCCAGAAAACTACAGCTCCTTCAAGTTGGAGTTCCTTGCCATCGTCTGGGCCGTGACTGAGCGCTTCAAGCATTATCTCGCCTCTTCCAAATTCACTGTGTACACGGATAATAACCCGCTGACACACCTGGACACTGCAAAACTTGGTGCCCTGGAACAAAGATGGATGGCCCGACTGTCTAATTACGAATTCACCATCAAGTACCGGGCTGGGCACAAGAATGCAAACGCAGATGCGCTGTCCAGAATGCCTAACTTGCCAGACGGGAGAGAAGACCCAGAGGAGCTGGAAGAGATAGAAATCCCCGCGTTCCACCGCCATGGGATAAAGCAGTGCTCCCATTGTGTGAAGAACAGGTGCTCTGCCAACAGAGAAGCCACGTTCAATCCATTGCCCCACTATGGATGGGCAGAAACACAAGACAGTGACCCGGCTGTCCGCCTAGTCAAAGAGTTGCTGACACAAGCTGACTCATACCCTGATTCAGATGCTCCAGAAGAGACCAAAGAGCTGTGGAAAGAAAAGAGCAAGTTGTTCATCTATGAAGGGAAGCTCTGTCGAAGAACTATCAACTCCCGGACACATGAGCTGATCTGGCAGGTGGTAGTCCCGAGGCGAGATGCGTCTATGGTCCTGGAAGCATACCACGATGAAGCAGGACATTTTGGATGGAAGAAGCTGGAAGTCCTGCTACGTGAACGGTTCTATTGGGTTGGCATGAGGAAAGCAATCGAGAGGTGGTGTCGAGAATGCGGACCATGTAACCTGAGAAGAAAAGACCGTGATAGCCAGACTCCCCTGCAGCCCATCATCACCAAGCAGCCGCTCGAACTGGTAGCCCTGGACCATGTGAAGCTATCCCCGAGCAGGTCAGGCTATGTCTACGCTCTCACCATCGTAGACCACTACTCCCGGTTCCTGGTAGTAGTGCCAGTCAAGGACCAAACGGCTCAGACAGCAGCCAGAGCTTTCCAACAGCACTTCTGCCGCCCGCATGGTTACTCAGAACGTGTGTTAACTGACCAAGGTCCGGCCTTCGAAGCGGAGGTATTCCAGGAGTTCTGCAACCTGTACGGCTGCAAGAAGATCAGGACAACGCCTTATCACCCCCAGACCAACGGGATGTGTGAAAAGATGAACCAGGTGGTGATAGACCTACTGAAGTCATTGCCCCTGGAGGAACGCAGTCTGTGGCCAGAAAAGTTGCCAGACCTGGTGGACCTCTACAATCATATCCCAGTGAATTCCACCAACTGCACACCTGCTTACCTGATGAGAGCAAGACCTGGTAAGCTGCCCATCGATCTGGATATGGGAGTTCTGACACCAGAGGATGCCTCACCGGATGCAGATTGGGATACTGAGCGGCAACAGCAGTACCGTAGGGTACAGGAAAGCGTTGAAAGAAGTCTGTCCCAAGCAAGAGAAAGGCAAGAGAAGACTTACAATCAACATGCACCTGCTGTTCCCCTGTCACCTGGAGAGCAAGTCCTAAAGAGAAAAAGGCGGCTCCATAAATTGGATGACCAGTGGGAAAAAGAGCCGTACACCATTCTACCATCAAGTCATGATAACACCAAGGTGTACCTCATAAGTAAGGATGGAGGAGAAACGACGGCAACAGTTTCCAGAGACCACCTAAAGAAGTGTCCCGAGCAGCTACAGCATGCTGAAGAAGGCTAAGATATCCCTCAACCCGCAGAGGAAGTGGAAGAAATGGTCAGCACAGTACTCGGAGAATTCCCCCGGTCATGGATGCAAGTGAATAATGCCATTGTTGTGCCAGTCCTTACATTTCTCCAACCAGCCCCTCAGGAAGCTGTAGAAGTCCCAGTAGAGTTGGAAGAACCATTGGCCCCGGAGACAGAAGATTACTCATCAGCAGACCAGGAGAATCTACCCTCTGCTAGTAGCGAACCTGTCGTGCCCACTGTAAGCCAAAGGATCCGTAGGAAGCTGCCCAACCTACCAGAGACACCTCCAAACACCTGCAGTGAGGTGAACATTGAGCCCACCACACCAGGGGTAAATACAGGGGACCAAGGTAGAACACAGACAGACAGTGTGTTACGTAGGTCTACCAGAATCACCAGAGGTCAGATCCCTGCTCGTTGGAGAATTTAAAGTGTAATGTATAACTTTATTATTGCAAATGTTGTATATGTGTGTATTATGTTCTTCCAGTTACCCGACAGGGTCCAAAAAGACTTTCAGGTTATGGACAATGGATAACCAAAAAACTTTACCTTGTAAATAGTTTCACCTGTAAAGTGCCCCTTTTGTGCCAGACCACAGAACAAATACCCATGGAGGTGGCTGAAGAAGTGGTCCAACATCCGGATTATCAATGCCCTGTAGCCACCCCAGGGCCTCCGTGGAGGGTTTGGGATGGGTCCCTCAAACTACATCTTCAGTGGAATGGACACCTGGTTACGGATGATACTGTGACCTATAAAGACTGTAATGTTTGTAATATTCTAATGTACCTTGTTTATTGTTACCTGTTATTTTTGCAAAATATGTTCAGTCCCGGAGTACTGAAATTCACTAGGGGGGAATGTGGCACCCCAGAGGGTCTCGTTGCCACAGTGGTAGTAATACCATGTCTGGGAGCAAAACAGGAGTTTCCTGGTCAGGAGCACACCCACTGCAACACCTCCTGCCCCAGACCAGAAAGGGGAGGATCCTGCCCTATATAACTGTATCTGGAGGCGGGGTTAGTTTAGTTTTAGTTTAGTGTAGAGTTAAGTGAGTGTCAGGAGTCTGATAGGACACAAAGGAGGAAGGAGCCAGGGACTGGAGCTGGAGTTAGCTCGTCCTGGCCAGTGTACACAGAGGACCGGACACCGGAGTCCGAGGCTGTGGGACCCTTCAGGCCCACCAGCAGATACCGCAGGGCAGGGGATTGCAGGCCTCCTGGACCAACAGAAGCCCGGAGAGTCAGCCACATGAAAGGACCCGTACCGCCACAGAGGAGTGAGGAATACACGGGATCCGAGTCGCCAGCCATATGGGTGAGCACAGCATGTCACACTCAGGGACGTGGGCTACAACACGACTATAAGCGGTATAGCCAAAGAGTACAGTCAGAACGGCAGGCCTACAACTCCACCTGGCCAGGGGGATTCTAGGATTGCTCCCAGACTGACCAGGCCCTCATCCCTAGCAAGTACTCCCGTTGAGGCCTATATAATTGCCACCAGTAAAGACCCTAGGACTGCACTACAAAGACTCCGTGTTATCATTACTGATCCCGGCACTATCACCACCATCATCCATACGCGCTGCCCTGAAGCTCCAATCTTCCTGTGGGGAGTTACATCACCTTGCTGCACATATCACCAGCTTCAGTGGACTGCTCCGCAGTGGCGGTTCCCAATAACCACATTCCACAGGTGGCGTAGTTGGACTATACATAAACTACCCTGGTTTGACCGCCCTGGGTCACGTACCGGGTCACCGCCACGGTGACTACAACCCCCAGCATCTACAAGGCCCGGCTCCGGGTATTCCACGGCCCAGGGGGCGCATCAAAGACACTGAGAAGCTTCTCAGTGAAGCTCCTCAGTGTCTCGCTATGACGGCATCCAGATGAGCCGAGTTCATGTCCAATGAACTCAGCTCACCTCATGCACGTCACTGACAGCGTGGGAGAATTCTCCTGCGCATGCGGTGAGCGCAGGAGAATTCTCCCATGCTGGGATGGCATTCTGATGACAGGCTGGATCGCAGCTGAGCACTGCCATCTAGCATGCCATCCTTCATAGACACTGCAGAGCGCAGGCATGGCTCATCTGGATGCCGTCATAGCGAGCCACTGAGGAGCTTCAATGAGAAGCTTCTCAGTGTCTGCGGCATGGAAAGCTGGATGGCAGTGTTCTGCTGCGGTCCAGCCTTTCATCTCGATGTAGCAAAGCTGAAGCTGTCCTGGGAACCATGGAAAGGTAAGGATGAGGTTGATTTATTATTTTATTTTTATTGCAGGAGATCGTTGGCTTCAGCTGGAATGGGCGTGATGGTAAGTATGGTTTAATTTAGGACATTAAAGAATTGTGTGTTTATTTCAATTAAAGGACTTTATTCTGGGTGTTTGTGTTTTTTTTTTTAACTTTGACTATGGGGTTAGTAATGGGGGTGTCTTATAGACGCCTCTCCATTACTAACCTGGGCTTGATGTCAGCTGGCATTATAAGCTGACATCAACCCCAACCATATTACCCCACTGCCACCGCTACAGGGCAGTGGGAAGAGCGAGGCTAAGTGCCAGAATTGGCGCATCGCGCCATTTCTGGGGCGGCTGACGGCTGGTGTTTCTAGCCTGGGAGGGGGCCAATATTCATGGCACCCTTCCTGGGCTATTAATATCAGCCCCCAGCTGTCTGCCTAGCCTTTTCTAGCTATTAAAATAGGGGGGGACCCCACGTCATTTTTTTTGGGGGTCCCCCATTTTACTAGCTAGTAAAGGCTAGGTATTCAGCTGGGGGCTGTTATTAGTAGCCTGGGAATCTCCGTGGGTATTATCCCCTTCCCAGGCTTCAAACATCTGCCCCAGCCGTCTGCTTAACCTCCGCTAGAGACTAAAATTAAGGGGAACCCCACGCCAATTTTTTTTTTAATAAATCCTTTATTTTAACACTAAATGACAAGAACAGTAACCAACACTGTCACTGTACTTATTATATATGTGACTGACATGTTTCTATCTATTTAATCTATGTGTGATGCTCTATTCTTTCTGTTCTAAATTGTCGGGTACCAATGATGAATTGCCGGCCGGCTTTTTTAAAGAGACAGGTGCATGAAAACACTATTATTTTTTTTTAATAAATCCTTTAACACTAAATGACAAGTACATTAACCAACACTGTCACTGTACTTATTATATATGTGACTGACATGTTTCTATCTATCTAATCTATGTGTGATGCTCTATTCTTTCTGTTCTAAATTGTCGGGTACCGGTGAATGCCGCTGATGAATTGCCGCCGGCTTTTTTAAAGAGACGGGTGCATGAAAATCGGAGGGCACTAGTGTGTTCCAAGTGCCCTGCTATGGTTTTCATGCACCCTCCTATATACCCGGCCAGCCTGTCTGCCTATATATCCTGCCTGCCTGACATTTAATTGAGCACTGTTCCCATCGATTTAGGCAATATTTGACCTTCTGCAGACCGCCGTCGGGGACCGCCAGAAAAATGCTCGAGTTTCCCATAGACTTACATTGGGCTCGTTGCTCGGGTCGAGCACCCGAGTATTCCAATGTGCTCGACCCGAGCTTCGAGCACCCGAGCATTTTAGTGCTCGCTCATCACTAATGAACTTTCTTCTTTTATGTCTGACCTGAGAGCCATATTGAGAGAGGAAGTCCACAGTACAGTCACAGACCTAGTCTTCCAGCAAGCTCCTCAGGGTGCGCCCCATCAGAAAAGACCCTGACAGGAGTTAGAGTCCAGTTCAGAGGAGGAAGAGGTATCGGATTTCTCCAATCCTGATCAGGACAGAGAAGAATCCATCTCAGTTCCCCCAGAGGAACACTATGCAAATAGACACTTGCCAACCCTCGTCAGTACAAGATCAGATGTTTGGGGGATTGAGAACCCACATGAACAAGGTACCCCCCCTTCCATCCCCAATGGGATCTATTCGCTACAAGGAAAAATGCAAGGGTGGAAAAATTCTTCTCCCTCAACTCAGGAGACAGCTCTATGGGGATAGATGCCTTATCTCAGAAGTGGAACATGGACCTAGCTTATGCTTTCCCTCCTTGGCCCTTAATACTGTCAGTACTAAGTAAAATTCAGGGTGATAATAATCCTACCCTTCTGGCCCAGGAGAAGCTGGTTCCCTTGCTGAGGAAGATGTCCTTGGAAGATCCAATAATCCTTCCAGAGAGGCGAGACTTGCTATTTCAGGGTCTAATATACCATCCCGATGTGAAATTTCTCCAACTTTCGGCCTGGATCCTGAATGCAAACTCTATGATCCAGCGGGCTGTCAGATTGTCATCTCAACAATGCAAAATGGTAGGAAGCTAGTGACATGGGTGATCTACACAAATTTAGGAGAAATTCTGTTCACAATATCAACCAAAATCAGAAAGTTCGGATCCAAACTTTCCTAAAATATTAGAGTTCCTACAGATGGGGTTTGAGAAAGGCGTAAGGCCTAGCACCTTAAAGGTGCAGGTTGTGGCATTAAGTGCTTTTATGGATTACCCAATAGCCCGCCATCCATGGTTCGAAAGATTAATTAAGGCCATAAGACTAAAACCAAGTATTAAATCCTATATCCCACCATGGGACTTAAACATAGTCCTGAGGAGTTTGTGACCAACCTTACAAGCCCCTTCAGGAATCAAGCTTAAAATTTCTCTCCCTTAAAACTGTGTATTTAGTGGCAATTACTACAGCAAGATGGATAGGGGAAATTGAAGCCTTTTCAATTAAAGACCCATACCTGAGGTGCCTGGACAACTGTTATCCTCAGATTAGATCCAGCTTTTTTGCCAAAAGTAGTAACCCCTTTCCATATGAATCAGGAGATGGTCTTGCCATCTTTCTGCCAGGACTACAAAAATGATCAAGAATTAACCTTTAACTCGCTAGATGTTAGAAGGGTGGTTCTACAGTACTTAGAAGTCACAAAAGACTGGCATATAGACTGCAAACTGTTTGTACAATTTGGGGGGAAGAACAAGGGAATGAAGGCTACCAAATCAACATTGGCAAGATGGGTCACATCTGTAATAAGCCTGGCCTATTCATCTGAAGGAATATCCCCGCCAGAGAACATCAGAGCTATATCTACATCATGGGCAGAAAGAGCTGGGGCCTCTACAGACCAAATCTGCAAAGCGGCAACATGGACAAATCTGAGCACCTTCTGCAGACATTATAAATTGGGACATTCTATCGGGTCAAGTTGGCCTTCGGAAAAAAGGTCCTCCAGGCAGGAGTCCCACCCTAAAATTTATTCTCCTGAGGTTGCTGTCAGGAGGGACGTCCTGGAAAGTAGGCATCAGACCTACCGGAAATAGGGTTTCCAGGTGTCCCTCGTGACCCTATTACCAGTAGGTCTAATGCCTACTTTTGTAACCACTGTGACAGTCACTGGTAGTATATGTGAGGGGAGGTATGTGTCACTCAGGATGCTCTCCTGTGTGAACTGAGACCTACTGAATTTCTGCCAGCATGTTATATGCTGGGGGTTACCTCTTTTAAAGGGTGTAGTTTTATGGGAATGACTTAGATGGAAGGGAAGTCATTCCTCATACTCACACCTCAGGGTGTGGGAGCAAGGTTTAAATGTTCAGTCCTGTGTTTTGTTTGCTTTTTTCCTTTTTGTGTTTGGAGAGGCAAGGTCTCTACACTGGACAGCCATAGCTCAGGACATAGCTGGAGGCTGGACATAACATGTGTGGGTGAATCACATATATAATATTATATTATAGTTCATATGTTTTGCCAGTAAGCCTGTGATTATTTTTTCTGGAGTTCTGTGAATCTTACATACTGACAAGTAAGCAGAACTATATAAAACATAACAAGTAAATCACTAATAAAACACAATAATAATATTGACAAAAATGGTGGTCCGTTGCTGGAAAAGTATCATAGTCTTTAGTAAGTGGGCAGCTCCTCACAGGTCCCATGCTCAAAGCCAGTTTTTAGACAAAGTGGGGCTCCAAATGTTAACACACATGTAGGTTGCATTTACAAACACAATTGACAACATTGAAGTCGTTCAGTACTTATTTTCTGGCCTCTTTACACCGGATGACTAGGAATGATGGCACAAAACTATCACTAGTAGATCAATCTGTCACCATACACATGTTCTCTGCAGTTTACACCAGGTGATGTGCTACTGAGAAGGATTTTCGTTCTACCATACACAATCCAATCACCTGATGAATGAGCAACATTTTTGCTTATTGCTGGGCGATTGCCAATGTTTACACCTAATGAACACTCGTCTGCTCTTCCAGTATATATAAATGTGGATGTGATATACTGTTACACATATCTGTATACAGAACACACATATGCAACATACAAACAGTGACCAACATATCTTAAAGAAACAATGGCGGAGACCCCGGTAAATCCAGGGTCAGCCAGAATAGCCTACTCGTATAGCATTTAGAACAGAAAAAAACATGAGTACAAAATGGCATAAAGAGTTAGTTTTATTTAGTCAATCAACAAATAACTTAAATTAATATATCCATAATATAAATGCATGACAAAAAAGTGCAATGTGCTTGAAGAAAAGCGCAGTCCCACCTGCGAGGGCATATCATACCCAAGCTAAAAGGATAGTCCATATACATAATGTAGTATCTTTCCAGAGATATACTGGATAGAACAAGGCTATATATTCCAAGTGGAGCACATAAAAATTTTTAAATGAACTCCAGGTTCACCAGATGCTTACCACAATTGTATATGAGGTCCAGGTGTGTTGAGACTCCTTTGCCACCTGTCCTCAACGTCCCCCTGGACCTCATATACAATTGTGGTAAGCATCTGGTGAACCTGCGTTTGATTTAAACATTTGTATGTTCTCCACTTGGAATATATAGCCTTATTCTATCCAGTATATCTCTGGAAAGATACCACACTATGTATATGGACTATCCTTTTAGCTTGGGTATGATATGCCCTTGCAGGTGAGACTGCGCTTTTTTTCCAGCACATTGCATTTTTTTGTCATGCATTATATTTATATTATGGATATATTAATGTAAGTATATTAATGTATGCTCTTCAGTGACCCTGCTGAATATTAAGTTTTTTACGTTTTTTTTTAGTGGGGGGCCCAATTAGAACTTTTGCTATGGGGCCCCATGATTTCTATGTTCGCCACTGCTAGTAATATTAGGAATCACATAAAGATGGATGAAGCTGCTTCATCTTTAGTGGTTACAGGTATCTGGCCCATTGTGACATCACTGGTGTTCCACTCCCCGTGATGTCACAATGAGGTCACCATTGTGATGTCACTGGCTGTGGGGTTATAGTGAGTGACGCTACAGGAAAAGGCTTTGTCTGGAGAGGCTGACTGTGGATTACACAAGACGCGATATTCCTCCAGGCTAAAATGCTGTTTAGATTTCTTCTATTTGTGAGTGTGCTAATAGCATCTGCGGAGGGCGCTCCTATCAACACGCGCCACCATGATTTCAGGGCCTTGATCCCTGCAGGTAAGTGCTGTACCAGATATTCAGCCAATATGGGGTTATTGTTAATAAGTCAGATGATACATTTCATGGAGGATTCTTCATGTGCTACTTGTAATGTTTGGAGTCTTCTCCCATCGTGTATTCCCTATTCCAGGCTCTCAAACACATTGTAAACTTGAATGGGAATCCACTCTGAGCGAAAAACAAGTCACGTGTCTCTGATCTACATGTGTGTGACTTCATCAATACTTTTGGGGGAAATAATTACAAATTTAGGGTAATTGTGGAATTTCTCCAACTAGGAATGGTCCTAGGCCTGAATACAAAAATGAGATGCAAAATATAATGTATATATTAGTAGCTTTAAATATCTTACATGTTCTTGATCTTTTCTTCCACTAGATTACTTTAGTAGGTTTCCTATGCCTGCTGCCATCATCTTCTTCTCTGGATTTTTCTTTGGTGTCATCTGTTCCATCATATATGGGTAAGTCTTATAATGATTTATGGGCTACCCGGGAGTCTGTATAAGAAATATCACATCTTCGGGTCATCACACGATGCAGTAAATGATATAATCTAGTGTAGGTGTTTAGTGGCTCATAAACTGGGTCTGACCTGCTGGGAGCACAATGGACTTTTCTGTACAATATTAAAAAAATTGCTCAACAAATTACTGCAGATAGGGATAGATAAAATAAATGAAGAAAAATATATGATTTTATAACAGTGACTCTGTTTTATCATTTTAAAGATATGTGAAAAAGAATAATTTCTGGAGAGATGTTACAAGACCAGATTCCATGGATGAAGATATAAAGAGTAGGGCTAATCCTAATGGTAAGTACGGCCGTCACCAATCTGACATTAATATCTGTGTACATACAAATACTTCTTAGTGGCTTTTATATTACGTGGACGCAGTCTACATTGTAAAGCTGAATAATTACTCTAATGATATTCTGATTCGTCTCTTTCAATATATGAAATCTATTTTAAAGAAAAAAATGAACTTTTAAAGTAAAAATAATCTCTTAACCCCTTCACAACATATGATGTACGCCGAGCTTGAATATTTTCCCGCACATGATGGCTGATTTAATGTGCGGAGCTCTGCCCGCAGCTGTTAAATCCCACTGTCAATCTCTCACAGCAGCATTTAACAATGCAAGGGAGGCCGGACATTATATGCGCCCATCGTCACGCTCATGATGTGATCGTGGAGCGCCAATTGCTTGTCATGACAGCCGGCTGTGTCTGTCATTACGATCCTCCTGTGAAAGCCAGCCGTGGCTGGCATTGATAGGAGACAGTGATTTTTACTATACATAGCATTGCTGATGATCGGATGATCGCAGCTTCAACAAATACAGTAAAAAAAAAACACAAACGTTCAAATCACCCCCTATTGCCCTATTAAAAATAAAAGAATATACACATATTTGGTATTGCCGCAATCGTAAAAGTCCAATCTATCGCAATACAAAGTAAATTAATCCGATCAGTATACGGCGTAATGAGAAAAAAATCAAAATGACAAAATTACATTTTTTTGGCCGTAAATGGCAATAAAATGCAATAAGAGGCAATCAAAACATCATATCTACCCCAAAACTGTATCAGTAAAAACGTCAGCTCAGATTGCTTAAAGTCCTCACCTGGCCCCGTATCCCGAAAAATGAAAATGTTATGGGTCTCGGAAAATGGTGACAAAAGTAATTTTTTTTTTAGTTTCTGATTTTTTTTACCACTTAAAGGGGTTGTGCCTGGAACAAAGTTAATTGTAATCAACATTTTAATCAATAGATCTTTGAATAATAATAATTTCCACAATTGGATGAGATTAAAAAAAATGTTCCTGTGCTGGGATAATCTTATAAATGTGCCCCTGCTGTGTACTGTGTAATGGCTGTGTCTGACTGTGCAGGAACATGGTCTGATCATACCACATCTCCTGGGCAGGGGAGGACGCAAGAGAGTATACAGACAGGACAGCCGGGGATCACAGCTGATTCTTTCTTTGAGGTAAAACATTTCTTAAAAACAAGTAATTAAATATTTTGCCTCATAAAAAAAATCAGCTGCGATCCCCTGCTGTAATGTCTGTATACTCTTTTGCTTCCTCCCCTGCCCAGGAGCTGTGGTATGATCAGACCATGTTCCTATATGGTCAGACACAGCCATTACACAGTACACAGCAGGGGCACATTTATAAGATTATCTCAGCACAGGGACATTTTTTTTAACACATCCAATTGTGGAAATGATTATTATTCCAAGATCTATTGATTAAAATGTACTTTGTTCGTGGGAAAACCCCTTTAAGTAAAAAAAAAAAAAAAAACTATACATGTTTGGTATCTGCGTAATTGTACTGAACTAGAGAATCATATTGCCAGATCTCTTTTACCATAAAGTAAATATGGTAAATAAAAAAAACAAAAAACAATTGTGGAATTGCACTATTTTTGCAATTTCAACACACTTGGAATGTTTTTCTTGTTTTCCAGTACAGTATGTGGTAGAATGAATGCTGCGATTCAAAAGTACAATTCATTCTGCAGAAAACAAGCCCTCATACGGCTATACTGATGGAAAAACAAAAAAGTTATAACTAAGGAGAGGGAAAAAAAACAAACAGAAAATCGCCATGTCTTGAAGGGGTTAAGTGAATGTACCGTAGACATAGAGGAAACAATCTAGAAGAAACATAGAAGTTTTTCCTTTTGAAATGCTGATTTCACTGTTCTGTGTTACAGGAGAACATGAGGATGAAACAACCATTATAAATGATGAAGCTCCTCATGGACCCATGGCTGAAGAGACCGATGTCCACACAGACACCAACATCTCTAGTGGTCCCCACTATGTCATAATCAATATGGACCCATATGAGGATGTGATCATCTCCTTCAACAGTAAGTTCTTGGGCTTTCATAACAAGTGCTTAATAGAAAAACTTCTTTATAAAAAAAAAAGCTCTAAAATAAGAAAGTTGATCCTTCTATTTTCATTACTTTATTATAAAATTTAAAGGTTATAAAACCTGTATAATATTAATATTCTTTAACAAATATATAGAAACTTTAATTTTATTAATGCTAATTTCAATGTTCAACATTACAGGAAAAGAAGAGGATGAAATAAATACTGTAAATGACGATGTTCCTCGTGGTCCCATGGCCGAAAACAGAGATGTCCTGGAAAACACCAACATCTCTACGCCTGGACCCGGTTACATAGTCATCAATATGGACCCAGATGAGGATGTGGTCATCTCTTTTGACAGTAAGTTCATTTTTTCTTCATGTGGATAAGTAGAATACTTACTACCATAAATATCATCTCTTCTCTAATTTACATAACAGGCATAAAATAAAATCTACCGTTAAAAGTAATTTATTATTGAATTGCAGTTAAAGCAATTTTTTGGCCACTACAACATTGCAGCAAAATGCAATAAAAGGCGATCAAAACATCGTATCTACCCCAAGATGGTTTTGGTAAAAATATCATCTCCATGTGCAAAAATAATCAGTCATACAGCCCCATATCCCGAATTTTTTTTTACAAACTTCCGAACTTTTTTTTTACCACTTAAATAAAAAAAAAGAACTATACATTTGGCTATCTGCATAATTGTACTGATCTGGAGAGTCATATTGCCAGGTCACTTTTACCATAAAGTGAACATGGTAAATAAAAAAGAAATAAACAAGTATGGAATTTCACTTTTTTTGCAATTTCAATGCACTTGGAATTTTTTTCTCATATTCCAGTACAATATGTGGTAGAATGAATGGTGACATTCAAAAGTACAACTCATCTCCGCAAAAAATAAGTCCTCATACGACTATATTGAAGGAAAAATAAAAAAGGAGGAGAGGAAACAACAAACACGAAAAAATGATAATTTGCCATGTCATGAAGGGGTTAATAGATTTTACAAGTGAATGTAGACATGGAGGAAACAATCTAGAAGAAACATATACGTTTTTTCTTTTGAAATGCTGATTTCACTGTTCTATTTTACAGGACAACATGGGGATGAAACAACCATTATAAATGATGAAGCTCCTCATGGACCCATGGCTGAAGAGAGCGATGTCCACAAAGACACCATCATCTCTAGTGGTCCCCACTATGTCATAATCAATATGGACCCATATGAGGATGTGATCGTCTCCTCTGACAGTAAGCTCATTTTTTCTTTGTGGATTAGTACCATGAATATCATCTCTTCTTCTAATTTACATAGCATGCATAAATTAAAATCTACTATTAAAAGCAATTTATTATTGAATTGCAGTTAAAGCAATTTCCCAGTATTTTCCGGCTCTCCGACCCCAGACTGACAGTAGAATCAATGTCCATTAATGAACAACTAATCCTATAACCACTGTATTTTTCAGAACAAGAGGACAGAGAACAGATTCCACCTCCTCCTCTGAATCCTTCTCCATCTACTACTCTGCCTCCTCAAAATTTTGATAAAGATCTTGACCTGGACAAAGACATTGAGAAAACTAACCTCCTCATGAAGATTGTCTTTCAGGAACTTCTGGCTTATGCCAGCCAAAACCAAATGTAAGTTCTTAGGGCTTATGTGTATGTTTTATGATGTATGTTATATTTTAGTATTAACAGGCAATAGGCTAAATAATTAGGAATTGGGCACTAACGACCTAAACGTTGAAAGCATTATATTTCTTTATACAAGCAAAATCATCAGTCTGTGAGCCAAGACTTGCTGGACTACGTGAGAATGGGCGTTATTCTTGAATCACAAATATGATACAATATAAATTATCTTTAATAGATCACAATATACAGTATAACAAAAATGGCTGATCACATGACTAACAAATTAAAAACACGAAGTAGAGTGGATGGTAATTGCAAAAACAATAAAATGAATATTTAATCATGATCACATTATGCATATACAGCAATACTGGCTTAAAATGCAAATGTAATCACAGGAGCTGATGGCACGATAAAAAGTGCTCAATATCAACAAACAAATGTACGTCCTGGTGCAATAAGCAAGTGCTCGTACCAATATTAAGGCTTATTAATGCACAAAAGTAATAACAAATAGTCATGTCAGTGCCAAGTACATTTAGACATGCTGTAGTACCAGAAATGCCAGACCACTACTTCAACCCTGACAGTCGTTTCACCATCACAGCTTTTTCAAGGAGTTAAAGGAAAAGGGGTGGAGTGCTGTATATGGTTGTATATGTATCTATCATATGTACCATGAGGGAGTGATTGCTAGTAAGTGGGTGGTAGTCTAATCCAACAAGATCAAAAAAATAATAGGCAGGGTACAATTCCTATCACAGCAATGATAAGGTGTAGAACATACCTGAACATAGACATTAAATAATGCCCACTATATATTACATAGTACTGTATTATAATCTAGAGATAATGGATAACATGGAAACTTCTTCTGTTGCCAAACTCATTATAATCTGTTCCCATGTACATACATTAATCTTTACTCTTTTGCTGACTTTGTAACATATATTTTCCAGGTGAGGCAGAGCTGTGTTCCCACAATGAATATGGGATCCAGCTGGAGATGACAACTGTACATCAACACAAAGAGGCAGATTCCAGGCTTGGTTTCTGTTCTCTTCATTGGATACGACATTTACTGGACTTTCCGCAGCTAGACGAACTCAGAGTATGTGAGATACCTACTGCATCACGAGGCAGATTCCGGGCTCGGTCTCTGTTCTCTTTAATGAATACAACATTTACTGGACTTTCCGCAGCTAGATGCACTCACAGAACAAGTGAGTTTCCTTCTGCATCACAAGATAGATTCTGGGATCGGTCTCTGAACTCAACCACTGGATATGACATTTACTGGACTTTCTGCAGCTAGATGTACTCACAGATAAAGTGAGATACCTACTGCACAAGAGACAGATTCCGAACTCGGTCTCTGATATCAACCACTGGATACGACATTTGATGGACTTTCTGCAGCTAGATATAATCACGAATCAAGTGACTTACCTGCTACACCATGAGACAGATTCTGGGCTCAGTCTCTGCTCTCATCAATGAACATCTACAGCCTAAGGGAAGGGCAGTCCTTCAGCCAAGGTTCCCTAGAGGTTTCCTCCACTGGGGGTTTTTCCTCTCCTGAGTCCTGAAGGTTGACTCTTCGTGAGTCAAAGTCCCTTTGTCATCATTATTATTTGGTCACATTTTAGGGCTATTGCCCTGACTTCTAATGGGAGCTTCTGCATAACCCAACTTGAATGAAGTTAATAAAGAAGTCAATCAATAATATGTAACAGTGTAACAGAGCTTCAATCGAACTTTACAATACAGCAGAATATACATATCACATATTTTATGTAGTCATTAAACACAAGGCGACTTATATACATGTTTTCTCACAAACTAATTTGCCACAAATGTAATGTTCCTCATTAATCATGCACATCTTCTTTGGCCTGATTTAGAGGTCTGGGTCCTCTGGTTCGACCAGGACTTTAACGCCACTGCACACTATACCATCATGGCACACATAATGACATCAGAACGTTGCGACATGCGTCACCCAAGGTTGCACACGTAGAATCATGGCGCAAATACTGACATCAGAACGTTGCGACATGCATTACCCAAGGTTTAGTTATTGCCTCTGGGGATGCACATCAATGGCAACGTGCTCAGCGATGGCATGGTTCACAAAAATGTCAGAGGCCTGGTTGAGCTGGAAGTTCCAACGCAGGGTGAAGAAGACAGAAAAAGATGCTTGCAACCAGCAAGGCCAGTTGTAGACAAAGTGGGGCCCTGGGCATAAGTTTAAAGTGGGCCCTAAATGCTAACATATTGCACCATCACACTCAAACATTTAGGTTGCATTTACATGTGCTGAGTTTAGGCCTTTAAATGAGAGTGATCGAGAATATTGAAGTCGTTCAGTGCTTGTTTCCTGGCCATTTTACCCTGTTGAGGGAGAATGATGGGCACAGAACGATCACTAGTAGATCAATCTGTCCCTATAAAGTATCGTATTATCAGCAGCACATCTGCAGGTCACATCGGGCGATGTGCTGCAGAAAACAATGGTTTTTGTTCCATCATAAATAATCCAATCACCCGATAAAAGAGTAGCTTGAGTTTGCTTGTTTGTTGGGCGATAACTGACATTTTTACACCTATGAACTCTCGTCTGCTCTGCTGGGATTTATAAATGTGGATGCTACATACTCAAACACTGCATGTTACACACACATACAGTGGGTACGGAAAGTATTCAGACCACTTTAAATTTTTCACTCTTTGTTTCATTGCAGCCGTTTAATAAATTCTAAAAGTAAATTTTTTTTCTCATTAAAGTACACTCTGCACCCCATCTTGACTGAAAAAAAACAGAAATGTAGAAATTTTTGCAAATTTATTAAAAAAGAAACACTGTATACATACATATAATATGCTTTTTGATATCTCTAGCACTTTGTCATTTATTGGCTGCTACCTTATTGCTATGACCATCTACTCTTATATGGAGATTTGACATTTTATCAAGTCATAGAAAACGTGACACGCATCATCTCAGGGAATAACATCAGAATGATTTCTCCTATCAAGATCTTGATTTGATTATCTACATTTATTTCTGCATCTACTATAATGTAGTTTTGTCTGTATTAGCTATTTGTGCATTTATTATATTATTTATGATTATTATTCTTTCTCTACTGGCTTACTGCTAATAGTGCTGTATATCCATGAATATTATTATGGATAGAATTTGATTATGCTGTAGGAGATTACTAGTGTATGTTAAGATCTGGTGAACAATGAGCTGGTAACCTCTATTATTCTTATTAGACATTATGTCATGTCCATCATTATTATTTTCCTGCATTCTTATCCTGACCTGTCCTCGTTGATGGCGGGGAACTGGCCACCCCCCGTCCGCAATGATGCCTTTTAGGAAATGAGGCAATTTCTGCCCGCAGCCTTTCCTTTTCTTTTTCTACACAGGGCCACGCTTTCGCTCGTGCATTGCGGCGCCCTGGTGGCGTCGCGGTCTGTGTGTCGTTGCCTGGGTGATGGGGGGGTGACGTTGTTCCTCCTCCTCATCTTGCGGGCTGCGCGCCGGGCCGCGTCATCACGAGGGACTGCGCGCCGATTGGTGACCAGTACACTTCATTCATATAAATAGGACCCACCTCTTACCATAACCACGTCTCATGACGAAGCCGAGGCGAAACGCGCGTTGAGGCATTTGGTTGACTGTCACCACAAGTCTCAGGTCTCCCACCATGACTCAAGATATCTACATTGAATTGACATCTACTCCACTGGTTAGCATGCCGCACTACTACTACTAGATGACCAAATTACATGCTAGTTATCATCTTACACGCACTAGTTTAGCACAAATACCCTCTGGTATCTAATTGATATTAATTGATTTTTATTGGATTGAGCTATATTATTGCATATTAATTATAAGCTTTTTATACTTCTAGCTACCATGTGATTTTTGTCTATCCTGGATATCTTACTTATACTACCATATTATCCAAAGCTGCTGGATTTGCACTGTTTCAACTATATCAGATATACTCATATTATAACCTATGGAGTGTTTATAGCGACCTGGGATTGTTAGTGCAGTCCTGTTCCTGTTATTTATTGGGATTATAAACCCTGTATCCCCTATTGTTTTAGCTGTTCTTTTCCCAACACCTATCATGTGATGTTTCATATAAAGAAATATTTTTGTATCTAATAAAATTATGATATATTATATATATCTCCCGATGTGTCTTAGGTATTTATTTAATTTTCTTTGTTATGTTATTATTCATATGATTACCCTAATGATACCTATTAGACTCTAAGTTAGGTTTTTGTTTCGTTATCTGGAGATTGCATTTCACCCTTTGGTGATTTGTTTTTTTAGGTTATTACTTGATTGCATTGTTTTTGCAGATTCCTTAACAGGATTTATGGACTTTAGTAAGAGAGATAAAGCCCAAGTTATTCAACTTAGGACGGTGTTTGGTGAGAAGTCAACTACTTCTAAAGATACAAGTGACATTAAAGACTTGAAGCAGCAAATTAAAGATCTACTTAAGAAAAGAATAAAACTCTGGCGGAATAAAGCCGCCCTACAAAAATTATCTGTGTAAAGATATTATACCCAGAGGGCTCCGTATCCAACTGTTCCCTACTTTGGATACTGAGGATTCAGTGTTCACAGGTAAGTGGGAGGAGACGCTTACCAAATGCTCCCGTACTCTACTGGAAATTCTCATTGGTGCTGACAAAAAGGCACTAGAACCTATTGAAAAATAGATTGATGCCTTGCGAGAGAAAATTCAGTCTTCACTTTCGACTGATGAGTATAAAAATTTTGATCTATCACTGGAGGAGGAGCTTTCTAAATGGGAATCTGAGATCCAGGCCTTTAAAGCTAAAAAGTATCTTAGAGATTTTGAGGATTATCAATCCAAAAACATCTACCATTGGCACCATAAAAACAAGCATAATAAATTGCGACCTAGGTCTCAATCGGCCTTCAGCATTTCGTCTACTTCTGAGGAAGAATGTGGAGGGCATTTTTTAGACAAACGGGCCATGCCCGGCGAGGCAATGCCCACAAATACTTTTCAACAACTCAGGACTTCATATTCACAAAGAAAAAACCATTCATACAACTTCAGGCAAAAGAAATCAAACAAAATCTAAAGGTAATTAATTTATCCAAATATAATCTATCTAAGTCACAAATTGAGGTGCTATCTATGGGCCTTTCTTTCTCACCGGTGGAGGGATATGATCATTTTACCACCATTAAAGATCTGGAATTATTTGCTCGCAAGCTTATTTTTAAGAAGCATTTTAGTCCCTTACCACATAGACCAGATATGCTCTCTTCGGCCACCGAGATCCAGGCTATACAGGATCTTGAATCATTGGCAGCAGAACAGAGCAATGTTGACATGGTGAAACTCCCTACACATTTGTACAGATGCTCACGTGTGTTCCCGCCCCTGTCCGCCTGTTCCCAGGTTGATATTTTTGTTAAGTTTGTTAAAAAGGACCTCCTCCCACTGAAGGAGGGAGTCTTTGGTGATAATCTATCCCGATCACACAGACAAGCCATTCATGAACTTAAAAATCTTAGGGACATTGTAATCAAAAGGGCGGACAAGGGCTGGAAAATCGTGTTATGGCCTGTTCAAGCATATGAACTAGAGGCCTTTAAACAGCTTAATAACGTTAATTGCTACAGGAGGTTAGATACCATTCCCACTGTAGCCTTTACAAGAGAACTTTCACATTTACTTGAAGATGCTGTAGAAAATTCAGTTACTCCTCCAAAAATGAAAGAGGCTCTGCTATTGGAATATCCAATAGTGCCGACCTCTTACTTGCTGCCTAAGGTTCACAAGGACCCCCTCTGCTCGCCCGGTAGACCTATCGTGTTGGACATTGGGGGTCTTTGTGAATCCATATGTAAATTTGTGGACTTTAATCTGCAGAGGTGTGTGGAGACTCTCCCATCCTTTGTAAAGAACACTACTGAGACGTCACGATGGGATTGTTCTTGAAGAGGACATGTGGCTTGTCACCTGTGACGTGGAGTCACTATACACTTCGATACGTCACGACCAGGGCATGACGACTGTGAAATTTTTTCTGACCATGACTAATCTAGACTCAGATCTTGTATCATTTATTCTCTCCCTTCTGGACTTCATTCTTAGACACAACTATTTTGTGTTTAAGGACCGCCCCTTCCTACAGCTCCAGGGCACGGCAATGGGGGCGTCCTGTGCGCCCTCTTATGCCAACCTGTTCCTGGGGCTGTGGGAGAGGGATACGGTCCTTAGCACATTGGGTCATGAAGCCGTCATGTCCTGGTCAAGATATATTGATGATGTATTATTCATCTGGAAGGGCTCCACGTTGCGACTGGATGCATTCCTTAACAGTCTGAATAATAATACCTTTAATATTCATCTTACATGGAAATATAGCCAGACATCAGTTGACTTTTTGGACTTATTAATCACTAAATCCAGGAATAATAGGATTGAGACAGACATTTTTAGGAAAGAAACCTCTACTAATGCCCTGTTACATTATTCCTCCTCACATCCACCTAAACTTAAGAGCTCTATCCCTGTAGGCCAATTTTTACGAGCAAGACGCATCTGCTCTAATGATGATAAATTTCATCAACAAGCATATGATCTATCCCGCATTTTTCAAGATAGGGGCTATCCAAATCAGGATATCAAACGTGGTTTCCTGAGAGCCAAAACTACCAATAGACGACACTTATTATCCAGCCCCAAAAATAAATTAAGTTCTACTGACACAACACCAAGATTTATCACAACATTTAATGTCAATTGGATTAACATCAGAAAGATTTTCTCTAAACATTGGCCTATTTTGCTCACAGATCGTGACCTACGAAGTCAATTTACCAAACAACCATTGATAACGTGGCGTAGAGCCAAGACTCTCGGAGACATAGTCTCTAGAAGCCATTATGTCCCCCCAAAAAATCAGTTTCTTTTTGGCAGTAAGGGTCCACCATGGGGTTATTTCCCCTGCGGTAGATGCTCAATATGTAAATACATCACCAAAACAGTAGAGTTTTCAGATTTAGGCAAAGAAATTTTTTTAAAAATTTTGCATCATATCACATGTGAAACAGAAGCGGTCATTTATCATATTAGATGCGCCTGTGGTCTTGTCTACATAGGCATGACCACAAGACTTCTTAAAATCCGCATTCAAGAGCATATTAGGGACATAAAAAATGCCGCTACCTGTTCGGATCCCCAACAGCTCAAAACTATCCCCAGACACTTTCTCGATGCCCACAGCTGTAGCCCTAAGGGTCTTTCGGTTCGAGGCATCGATAGAGTGTATATGGGTATAAGGGGAGTTAATATTAAACAAAACCTGCTCCAAAAGGAGACACGTTGGATCACTGTGTTGGATACAGTTACGCCCTCTGGTCTGAACGAGTCTGTAAGCTTCAAGTCTTTCTTATAACTTTTTGAATATCAGCGCTATTTTAATGATGGGATCCTATATGTGTGGTTTTTATCTTTGTTACAAAAATTTTTTGCTTCTGTTTTTCATTTTTCCTTTTGTACTGAGATTGTCACTAATGATATGCTTTTTGATATCTCTAGCACTTTGTCATTTATTGGCTGCTACCTTATTGCTATGACCATCTACTCTTATATGGAGATTTGACATTTTACCAAGTCATAGAAAACGTGACACGCATCATCTGAGGGAATAACATCAGTATGATTTCTCCTATCAAGATCTTGATTTGATTATCTACATTTATTTCTGCATCTATTATAATGTAGTTTTGTCTGTAGTAGCTATTTGTGCATTTATTATATTATTTATGATTATTATTCTTTCTCTACTGGCTTACTGCTAATAGTGCTGTATATCCATGAATATTATTTGGGGATAGAATTTGATTATGCTGTAGGAGATTACTAGTGTATGTTAAGATCTGGTGAGCAATGAGCTGGTAACCTCTATTATTCTTATTAGACATTATGTCATGTCCATCATTATTATTTTCCTGTATTTTTATCTTGACCTGTCCTCATTGATGGCAGGGGACTGGCCACCCCCCGTCCGCAATGAAGCTTTTTAGGAAATGAGGCAATTCCTGCCCGCAGCCTTTCTTTTTCTTTTTCTACACAGGGCCATGCTTTCGCTCGTGCATTGCGGCGCCCTGGTGGTGTCGCGGTCTGTGTGTCATTGCCCGGGTGATGGGGGGGTGACGTTGTTCCTCCTCCTCATCTTGGGGGCTGTGCGCCGGGCCGTGTCTTCACGGGGGGCGCGGCATCGCGAGGGGCTGCGCGCCGATTGGTGACCAGTACACTTCATTCATATAAATAGGACCCACCTGTTCGACGAAGCCGAGGCGAAACGCACGTTGAGGCGTTTGGCTGACTGTCACCACAAGTGTCAGGTCTCCCACCATGACTCAAGGTATCTACATTGAATTGACACTTACTCCACTGGTTAGCATGCCGCACTACTACTACTAGATGACCAAATTACATGCTGGTTATCATCTTACACGCACTAGTTTAGCACAAATACCCTCTGGTATCTAATTGATATTAATTGATTTTTATTGGATTGAGCTATATTATTGCATATTAATTATAAGCTTTTTATACTTCTAGCTACCATGTGATTTTTGTCTATCCTGGATATCTTACTTATACTACCATATTATCCATAGCTGCTGGATTTGCACTGTTTCAACTATATCAGATATACTCATATTATAGCCTATGGAGTGTTTATAGCGACCTGGGATTGTTAGTGTCACTTATTGGGATTATAAACCCTGAATCCCCTATTGTTTTAGCTGTTCTTTTCCCAACACCTATCATGTGATGTTCATATAAAGAAATATTTTTGTATCTAATAAAATTATAATATATTCTATGTTATTATTCATATGATTACCCTAATGATACCTATTAGACTCTAAGTTAGGTTTTTGTTTCGTTATCTGGAGATTGCATTTCACCCTTTGGTGATTTGCTTTTTTAGGTTATTACATACATTTATATGTATACACAGAGCACATATACATACATATAGACATGTGTACATACATAGGCAAATGCACATACAGAGCACATACATACGAGCAGACATGCATACACAGATCACATACATACAGACACATGTATATACAGATCACATACCTACACATGTATACACAGAGCACATACATACATACACATGTGAGAGGCTGGACAGGAGCTTTACCACCCTCAAAAAGACTTTGAGGCAAATTATTTAAAGTTATTTGTGTAATTGGCAGCACAGTGGCTCAGTGGTTAGCACTGTTGCTTTACAGCGCTGGGGTCCTGGGTTTAAATCCCACCAAGGACAACATCTGCAAGGAGTTTGTATGTTCTCCCCGTGTTTTCGTGGGTTTCCTCCGGGTTGTCCGGTGTCCTCCCACACTCCAAAGACATACTGATAGGGAATGTAGATTGTGAGCCCCAATGGGAACAGTGCCCATAATGTCTGTAAAGCGATGTGCAATTAATGGCACTATATAAGTGAGTAAAATAAATAAATAAAAATAAACGGACCCAAAATGTGCCTGCAGTATTAACCACTGGCCACCAGAGGTCACTGTATTTCCCTTGATAGGTTCAGATTTCCCTTGGTCTGCAGGATCTGGTTTTCAGGGATGACAGGGTTAACACCTAGTCAGGGAGGGAGAGAGAAGTGACAGGGCACAAACAGACTAGATCCAGGAAGTACTTAGTGTTGATTGGACAGAGTGTGGAGTAGCCTGTGTGCTGAGTAGGTGGAGACAGCAGGATACTGGTTCATTGTGTGTGGAACTACAAGGCTCAGCATGTAAGGAGCTAGTTACAGAGGCGGCAGGACAGCACAGGCATTTTGGGACCTTTGCATCGAGGAAAAGCTTAGAAGTCTGGGAAAAGTATGGTCCAGCAGAAAAGGGGGACCTTGGGAAGAAGGTAGCGCCTGCTGTGAATACGAAAAACAGGGAGCTTAGTCTCAACGAGCCGCCCCTGGGATTGCCTTAGCTAAAAGCTCCGGGTATCGGGATAAGTACGTAACGAATGCACCCGAAAAACCCTACCCCTAAGAAAATGCAGGCATTTAGAACATCTCCCCATGTCTCTTGCAAAACCTGGAAAAACGCAGACTGTAATTCTAGAATGGATCCGGTGTATTGTGTGGAAGATGGAAAAGGAGAATGTACAACTTATTATCCCCTGTTTACCAGTTTGTCCGTATATAAAATGGACATTGTTTATAAGGACTGATCTGGCTTATTGAATGAAATGGGAGCGGAACTGCACTAAGTGGAAACGACGATGAAAGCAGCAGATCAAGCTACAATGACGCAGATGCCAACCCAACAACACAAAATTTCCTGTAGCTGGCCACGACGTGAAAATGGCGGACCGCTCATATGACTACCACCGGGGACCAGGTCACACAAACACACACAAACATGTATACACAAAGTACAAACATACAGACATGTAAACACAGAGCACATACATGCAGACACATGAATAGATAGAGTGCACATACATACTGACACAGGTATACACAGAGCACATACATACAAAATAAGTATTTGATACACTGCCGATTTTGCAAGTTTTCCCAACTACAAAGAATGGAGAGGTGTGTAATTTTTATTGTAGGTACACTTAAACTGTGAGAGACAGAATCTTAAAAAAAATCAAGAAAATCACATTGTATGTGTGACATGCAGAAGTAGTGCTGTTGCTTCCAAAGCATCCAGCAACTGTCACAAATAACACAAGCAAAGGAGACAGGAAGTGTTGTGCTTCAAAAGCATCCAGCAACTTGAGGGGTTAACACAGTCACAGGAGACAGGGAGTGTTTTAGCAGAGCCTGAGGGGGATTGTGGGGAACTTGTTAATGTAGTCTGGCTGAAGCCGAAGAGAAAGGTGGTGATGCGTTATCTGGATCTGACAGAAGGCGGAAGAACAGGATTGAGATCAGGAGAGAAACTAAACACAGGTCAGATAAACTCCCTGAACTAACCGTGCAGATTAATATTGGGCAGGAAGATAAGGACTGGAAGGAATTGTGTCACAGGGATCGTCTCCCTCATCAAACCCTCCCCCCTCCATCTCCATGCAGGATAAAGAATGCTGTGTACTATTGTGTCCTTGTAAAGGAAAAGCCTGTGGTTGTGTAAGCATAGAAGTGTGCTTCTAAGAGATCTAATCTATGCTGAATTATACTACTGAAGAGACTGTAATACTGTGCCTTGTGAAGAAAGTACTGTATTGTTACTGGAGCCAGTTGCTCAAGAAATGAAGATTGTTGCTGTAATATCCCTGAATGGCACCCAGCTCATCCATTAATGCAAAAATGGGTGAGCTGGGTGAGAAAGAAGCTGAAGACGTCATGGGGACATTCCTCCAGAAGCTAACACAGATTCTAACCAGGTTCAAATTGGAGGATGGACGGACGGCACCAATTAACAGAAAGCGGGAATCTCCGTCTGCAGACAGAACTACAGCAATTGAAAGAAAAATTGAAAGCCCTAACAACAGCTCTGCAGGAATCAACCAAAACCTCTGAACGGGTGACAGACGCAGACAGAACCTTTACCCTGCTCGGTTTAGATAAATCAGGAAGACAGTTCTCTTTAGCACCACAAGTCACTATAAGGAAAGAATTCAAGATCCTGGGACAGATTGGAGAGTGTGAACAGAAAGAGAAACTGTCTTACATAAACTTGTTGCACCAGATCAATGCAGGCTTACCGAAAAGCTACCAGTCAGATGAGATCGTTGAGGGGGTGGTGAAAGTGATCAGCCCAGGATTGAACCCCCATAGTATGCTAGAAATGAAGAGTGAATTGACCTTGCAACAGCTGAAGATTTTAAAAGGGCACTATAAAGAAGAGAGTACTTCAGAATTGTTCCACCGACTCATTAACCTCTCACAGAAAAATAATGAATCACCCCAAAGTTTCTTGTTCAGAGCAATTGAACGGAAGGATAGACTGTTGTTTGTATCCAGAGATGTAGAAGTGAAGATTGATGCTGGACTAGTCCAGAAGAAGTTCTTGAGATCATTGGGAACGTGGTTAATGAGCAAAGACATCAAGTTGCAGCTGAAACAGTACCTAGAATATCCTTTCATTCTGGACGAAGTACTAATTGAAGAAAATGAATGGGGCAGCTAGTTTGGAGTCAGAGAACAAACAGAAGTTAAAGGCTCTGCTCCTAAAATCACCAAAATGAGTCAGCTGAAGTTGGAGACCCCCAATGGCCCATCCGAACATCATCATGGAGACCATCCAGTGCCACCTCTGAGAGGGAACCATAAATCACCAACAAAAGGAAGGACCGCCAGCACTGACTGGGAGGAAGTAATAGGAGAACTGCGAACCGAGTTGATTGAGGTGAAAAAGTTGATTCGTTCCAGGCCACAACCTGTGTCCCTCAGACCCAGGAATTGGTTCCAAAACAGAAGATACCCCGTTTGTGAAGCATGTCGTTCATCAAATCAGAGTACGGTGTGTGTCCACTGTCTAAGATGTGGTGAGGAAGGACATTATGCCAAGGAATGCCAATGGTCACGGTCATTTGGGTTAAAAGACAGGAGGTTGCCAGTGAGGGGCAACTGGTAACTGTGACATGGAGGAGGCCCCAGAAGCAAATCAAAATCTCACCAAACCCCAGAACGGCGCATGAGATAAAACGGCTGCTTCAGTACTATCCCCAAGTGTGTTCCCATCTCCAACAGCTGCAGGAGAGACAGAGGCATCAGTTACTTAATGCCCAGAGCGGAGGTCAAACGATGTACTCCTGGGAGGAGGATTCCTCGGTCAGTAGAGATTGCCTCATCAGCCTAATCAGTGAAAGGTGCTTTATACAGTGCCAGCTAAATGGACTCTTGGTAAAAGCACTGTGGGACACAAGAGCCCAAGCGAGTCTTTTAAATGATGAATGGAGAAGGGGCTATCTGCCACATACCTGCCTTCGGTTGCTAAAAGAACACTTAGGACCAGTGAAACTCCACGGCATCTTTTTTGGATCAAGTGAAACTCCACGGCAAAGATGTCAACCAGACTGAAATCCCTTTCATAGGCTGGGTGGAAGTGACTTTCCAACTGAGGTCCATGAAGAACAGCAACACCAATCAGCTTTTAGTACCTTTTCTCATGACCAGTGATCAGAACGTGGCAGAGTCTCCTATCCTTTGTTATAATGTAATCAGTGAGGTCATCACGAAACACAAGTCAGGGACGCTGGTGGTGGATGCAATTGTCACATCACTTGCTATACCCAACGCCGTGGTGGAAAATGTGATTCATAGAGTAAAGAAAGCACAGAGTACAATGGACCTAAAAGAAGTCAAGGTAGACTTGCGCCCAACCTTCATCCCTACAAACCAAATGGTGAGGGTGAGGTATGGAGTCCGGGTAGAACGGGGAAGAAAAATCCAGAAAAAACTGTTCGTGCCAAAAGACTCCTCAGAACTTCCGGAAGGCCTAGTTCAAGGTGAGACTGTGCTTACGATTTCTACTGGTGGGTTTGCTCTAGTGACAGTACTGGTGATGAATAGTACGAAACATGAAATTAGACTGGATCCAAAGACTGTGTTAGGTCACATTGAAACCATTAAAACGGTATATCCAGCCAGTGTGAGACCCTCCCAGAGGTCTACCGTGAATTCAGTCTCCCTACCAAGGAACAGGAGTTGCCCAGGGGAGGAAATTGCACTACCCTCCTCAGGGTCCTGGGATCTCCCAGTATCCCTGGAACACTTGTGTGCTAAAGATATAGGGGTAGCAAAACAGATGCTGAGAGAAGAGTGTCATGCATTCTCTAACGATGACTCTGATATAGGCTGTATCCCGTCGTTGCAATTGAAAATCAATATGAAAGACACGACCCAAATAACCAAAAGTTACATGTCTGTGCCAAAACCATTACACCGTGAAGAGAATGAGTATTTACAAGATCTAATCAACAGAAGTTGGGTCCAAAAGTTGAAGTCGTCTTATTCCTCTCCTATTGTTTGTGATAGGATGAAGGACGGTACGTTGAGACTCAGCTGTGATTACCGGTAACTAAACCAAAAGTCAGTACCTGATCGGCACCCGATATCAAAGATTCAAGATATGCTGTATAGCTTATCAGGAGGTATCTGGTTCTCAGTCCTCGATCAGCGTAAAGCATACCATCAAGAGTTTGTTGAAGAGTACAGTAGACCCTTGACAGCATTCATCACACGGTGGGGGTTATATGAGTGGATCCGCATACTGTTTGGGCTCAGTTCAGCTCCAGCTGAATTTCAGTGGAGCATGGAGACCTGTTTGGAATGATTGAGGGACGATATCTGCCAGCCTTACTTGGATGACAATGTGGTACACAGCAAAACCTTCCGGGAGCATGTTGAACACATCAGGACCGTATTACAGCAGTATCAACAACACGGAGTTAAGTTGACCCCAAAGAAGTGTGAACTGTTCAAAAGTCCGATTGCTAGGGAAAATTGTGTCCGGAGTAGGATATACCATGGACCCAGCAGAAATCGCTCTGGTACTGGCCTTAAAAGACAAGTAGCCCTCTACTGTCATGGAGTTGAGGCAGATCTCAGGATTCCTCTCTTTCTATCGTACTTACGTTCGGAACTTCTCCCGGATTACCGCCCCGCTATACCTCCTATACAGAGAATGGGCTGTTGGGATGAGGGACTTAAAAGAAACAACGCCATTTCGTCCCAACAGCCCATTCTCTGTACAGCAGACCGCCAGGAGGTATTGGAAGAACTAGTAGACTACCTAGTAAAACCCACCATATTGGGATATCCTGATTTCAACTTACCATTTGTTCTTCATTGTGATGCTTCTCAAGTTGGACTGGGAGCTGCCCTGTATCAGTATCAATATGGAAAATTGAGAGTCATCGGTTACGGTTCTAGAACGATGACAGACGCCGAGAAGAATTACAATCTACATTCTGGAAAATTGGAGTTCCTGGCATTAAAATGGGGTATTTGTGAACGATTTAGAGATTATCTCTACTACAGCAAAGAGTATGAGGTATACACTGGCAACAACCCTTCGACCTATGTCCTCACTACAGCCAAACTGAATGCAACGGGTCAGAGATGGGTCACTGAACTAGCTGACTTCAATTTCAGCATCAAGTACAGGCCAGAAAAATGCAATGCGGATGCTGACGGATTGTCGAGAATGCCACTAGAGCCTGAGGAGTTCATGCAAGAATGCTCGGAGGAAGTCAGTCTGGAAGCAATTGAGAGCACTCCACAAGCAGTGCAAGCTTATGAAGAGGAAGACACACCATTGTGGTGTCCGTTTACGGTGGAAACCACCATAAAATCAAGAGAACAAGATCACCCCCTGTCCATTCAACAACTACCAAAAGAAAAAATCCATAGAGCACAGCGGGAAAATCAGATAATTAGTAGAATACTACTTTATGTGGACCAAAATCGGTTTCCAAGTAAACGGTAGAGAGATAATGAGTCACCAGCAGTATCTGTTTTAGTTAAAGAATGGACGAAGCTTTACCTCAGTGAAGACGGTATCTTGTACCGTAAAGAAGGACAAAACTGGCAGTTGGTACTACCCAGAGTATTCTGTAGGTTGGTCTTCAAAGAACTCCATGAAAGCATGGGACACCTGGGAGAGGAAATGACAACCAACTTGATCCATGAATGTTTCTTCTGGCCGTACATGCAGAGAAATATTGAGCGGTACGTGACCAGGGAGTGTGGGTATCTGAAAGATAAACGTCCCAACACATCAACCTGGGCACCTATGGGCAACATCCAAACTACGTATCCGTTTGAGATGGTCTCAATAGACTTTCTACATCTCGAGAAGTGCAAGGGTGGTTACGAATACATATTGGTGGTGATGGACCATTTTACTCGATTTGCCCAAGCATATGCCACCACCAATAAAGCTGGTCGAACAGCGGCAGAGAAAATCTTCAATGATTTTGTTTTGAGGTTTAGGTTCCCTACGAGGTTGCACCACGACCAAGGAAGAGAATGTGAGAACCAGCTCTTTGCCAAGCTAGGAAAGTACTGTAGAATTCAGAAATCCCACACCATGCCCTATCACCCAGAGGGTAATGGACAAGTGGAATGTTTTAACCGGACATTATTGTCGATGTTGCGCACTTTAACAGCTGATGAGAACTGGAAGAATTCCATGTCAAAAGTGGTACATGCCTATAACTGTACAAAGAGCGATGAAACAGGTTACTAACCCTTCTTCCTATTGTATGGATGATCACCAAGACTGCCAATCGACATCATGTTCGATACTCCAGTGTCAGAGACTTACAGAACGTATCCGGAGTGCGCTCGGAAATGGAAGGAATGGATGGCAGAGGCATACAACATAGCGTCCAAAGTGGTTATGCAAGGATAGAGCAATAGTAAGGAGTACTATGATCGAAAATGTTATGGAGCAGAATTGGCATAAGGAAGCTGAGTGTTAGTCAAGAACGTACGTGAGAAAGGTGGTCCAGGAAAACTTTGTTCATACTGGGAAGACAAGGTGTATGTGGTCGTCAACAGGAAAGCCGATGACAGTCCAGTGTATGAAATCCGATTGGAAAGAGGGGACAAGAAAACCAGAATAGTCCATCGGAATTTATTACTACCCTGTGATTATCTCCCACCACAACAAGACTTCCCAGAAGCAGACCAACATCGACCAAGATCGACTAAGGGACCACCACAGACTGAAGCTCTGGAGGTGGATAGTGACGTTGAAAGTTCCAATGAGGAAGAGCACACCGTTGTATTTCTCAGACCGACAAGGAGAGAGACGTACTATCCTCAAGAGAGTGAACTAAGTCCCGAGGCTCCAGCATTTGTTCCAAGGAGTACAGATAAAGTCCAATTCAGATCTGATGATCGAACACTGGTCACTGAAGAGACCGATCGACACTTAGGAGTAGCAGAATTACCAGACCAGGTGGAAACGGATGATTCAAAAGAAGTACAGGAACTTACAGAGGTAGGAAGTACGGGAAATGAGTGCGGCAGAAGAAACTCCGGTAACCAAAGAACCCGTGGTATCTGAGGAACAACCCACCAGGAGGATGTTGACTCGAGAAGTGAGGAGGCCCGTGATGCTGACGTATGGGACACTTGAAGAATCGAGTCAAGTGCCAAAGACTGTCGACTGGAAACAGGTATCTCTGCCTGTGGACCAGGTACGCCCACTTGCGTGGTATTCACCACTGAGAGACAGTATGGACAATGTTACCTGGTGGAAAGACTTGTTTTGGCCTAGTGAGAGAGAGAGCTGGTTGAAGACGTACGAAAAGCTCCAGCAGAAGAGATGCTGATTGTTTTAATTGTGTTTACTGTTTATTTCTTACAGGAGTCCTACAAGAAAAACGTCTTAAGAATAGATTGTTATCAATGTTTATAAATGTTATACCAATTTGACAATGACAAATTTATATATATAGTTACTAAGCTTTCACCACTGTCTCAAAATTGGTCAGATTGACCAATTAAGACAAATGTTGAGGACGACATTCAAAAAGGAGGGAAGAGTGTGACATGCAGAAGTAGTGCTGTAGCTTCCAAAGCATCCAGCAACTGTTACAAATAACTCAAGCACAGGAGACAGGAAGTGTTGTGCTTCAGAAGCATCCAGCAACTAGAGGGGATAACACAGTCACAGGAGACAGGGAGTGTTTTAGCAGAGCCCCAGGGGGATTGTGGGGAACTTGTTATTGTAGTCTGGCTGAAGACGAACAGAAAGGTGGTTGTGTGTTATCTGGATCTGACAGAAGGCAACTGAACAGGATTCAGATCAGGAGAGAAACTAAACACAGGTCAGAGAAACTCCCTGAACTAACCGTGCAGAGTATTATCGGGCAGGAAGATAAAGACTGGAAGGAATTGAACTGAATTGCACTGGCTGTGCTTCAGATTAAATTACACTGTTAAACTGTTGAAAAAGACTCTTGTGAGATGTGTCTGGTCAGCAATTGAATCTATCGTGTGCCTGAGAGAAGTTGCAGCCTATGGTCGCCTTGAGTAACGGTTCCCCCCAGGATTCCAAAGAATTCATGAAACCTGTTTTGCCCTATCTGAACCTAGCGGCGTGCGTGTAACATGATTTTTACATAATTATTTTTTTATTTTATTGCATAAATTAAGTATTTGATACAATAGAAAAGCAGAACTTAATATTTGGTATTGAAACCTTTGTTTGTAATTACAGAGGTCAGACGTTTCCTGTAGTTCTTGACCAAGTTTGCACACACTGCAGCAGGGATTTTGGCCCACTCCTCCATACAGATCTTCTCCAGATTTTTCAGGTGTCGGGGCTGTTGCTGGGCAAAATTGAGTTTCAGTTCCCTCCAAAGATTTTCTATTGGGTTCAGGTCTGGAGACTGGCTAGGCCACTCAGGACCTTGAAATGCTTCTTACAGAGCCACTCCTTAGTTGCCCTGGCTGTGTGTTTCAGGTCATTGTCATGCTGGAAGACCCAGCCACGACCCATTTTTAATGCTCTTACTGAGGGAAGGAGGTTGTTGGCCAATATATCGCGATACATGATCCCATCCATCCTCTCTTCAATATGGTGTAGTTGTCCTGTCCCCTTTGCAGAAAAGTACCCCCAAAGTATGATGTTTCACCCACCATGCTTCATGGTTGGGACGGTGTTTTGGGGTTGTACTCATCCTTCTTCCTTCAAACACGGCAAGTGGAGTTGATACCAAAAAGCTCTATTTTGGTTTCATCTGACCACATGACCTTCTCCAATGCCTCCTCTGGATCATCCAGATGGTCATTAACGAACTTCAAATGGGCCTGGGCATGTGCTAGCGTGAGCATGGGGACCTTGTGTGTCCTGCAGGATTTTAAACCATGACGGCATAGACTGATACTAATGGTAATGTTTGAGACCTTGGTCCCAGCTCTCTTCAAGTCATTAACAAGGTCCTCCAGTGTAGTTCTGGGCTAATTCCTGACCTTTCTCAGAATCATCCTTACCCCACGAGACGAGGTCTTGCATAAAGCCCCAGACCGAGGAAGATTGACAGTCATCTTGTGTTTCTTCCATTTTCTAATAATTGTGCCAACAGTTGTTGCCTTCTCACCAAGCTGCTTGCCTATTGTCCTGTATCCCATCCCAGCCTTGTGTGTGAAGCACAGGTGATCAGAACATCACAGCTTCTAGTCTCCCATGGAGACTATTGGAGCATGTAAAAAGTAAAAAAAAAGTATTTAAAAATATAAAAAATATGAAAGTTCAAATCACCCCCTTTCACCCTATTAAAAATAAAACAATAAAAAAAAATATATATATATATACATATATTTGGAATCCATGTGTTCAGAATCGCCCGATCTATCAATATATAAAAATAATTAATCCGATTGGTAAACGGCGTAACGAAAAAAAACTAAACGCCATAATTATGTTTTTTTGGTTGCCGCAACATTGCAATAAAATGCAATAATGGGCGATCAAAACATCACATCTACCCCAAAATGGAATCAATAAAAACGTCAGCTCAGTGTGCAAAAAATAGGCCCTTACCCAGCCCCAGATCCCAAAAAATAGAGATGCTAAGGGGCTCGGAAAATGTCAACTTTTATTTTTTAACAAATTTTGGATTTATTTTTCACCACTTGAATAAAAAAGAACCTATACATATTTGGTATCTACGAACTCATAATGACCTGGAGAGACATAATGGCAGGTCAGTTTTAGCATTTAATGAACATGATAAAAAAAAACTGTGGAAAATCACTTTTTTTTCAATTTTACTGCACTTGGAATTTTTTTCCCATTTTCCAGTAGACTATGTGGTAAAACCAATTATGTCGTTCAAAAGTAAAACTTGTCCAGCAAAAAATAAGCCCTCATGTGGCCATATTGACGGAAAAATGAAAAAGTTATGGCTCTGGGAAGAAGGGGAGCAAAAAACAAAAGCAAAAAAACGGAAAATGGCCTGAGGGTGAAGGGGTTAATAACAGTGCCTTTTTTGACTACATAGTCATTTTGGGTATTTCACTATAGTATATAATATTACATATCATTTGAAATAAGACACTGACTAATATATAACAGGCTTTTATTATATTGCATAGACAGGTCACTCCACCATAAGATCTGCATCTTTATTATGATGTGCTTGGATATCGGTACAATAATATTATATGTTATTTTTCAAATTCAAGTTTTTTATTTTTTGTGTTGAAAAAGTACAAGAAAATACAATATACATAGTAAAAGGGGTAACGTAACTATAAATCTATGCATAACTACAGTACATTGGGGGGGTACAGGGAGGGTTTTCCATCAATATCCAGATCAAGCATGTATTTTTCCATATGAAAGATAGAGAGAGAGGGAGCGGACCACGGCAGACCACCAATCAATAGAGTGTGATTATGATCATTGTTGTGACGACATCCCGGATAACTTTAGTTGGGGACTGGATGGTAGGCGTCAGAGTTTTGGAAATCCATCCAATCCCTCCAAATCACACAGTATCTATCAACATCAGCCGGTGAGATGGCAATCAGATGCTCCATCCTATTAAGGAGGGAGATCTCCGCAAACCATTCCTCCACAGTGGGTGGGTCTCTGCTTTTCCAGTGTTGTAGAATGACATTCTTAGCTGCCTGTATTAGGTAGCCTATTGATGACCTTTTATAACTACGTTTACTTATTGATAACATTGATAAAAGGAGGGCTTCTGGCATATTAGGGATAGTCAAACCAGTTATTTTCTCAATCATGGGAACCACCTTTGCCCAAAATGCATTTATTATAGGACACCCCCACCATATGTGTGACATTGTCCCTTCCCCCTCCCCACATCTCCTACATCTGTCTGAGACCACTGGGTACCATCTATGAAGGACTGCTGGTACCCGGTACCATCTAGAGATAATTTTGAAGGAGGTTTCCCGAGCTTTGGACCCTATTGAGGTTTTATGTGTTAGGAAGAAACATTTATCCCATTGTGAGTCAGAGAAGGACTTCCCCAGTTCCCTTTCCTATGCACCGCAGAATCCTGGCCTATTGTCAGTTACCTGGGCAATGAGGAGATTATACAGTAGGGAGATGGAGTGTGTAGGGGGTGACAATGATAGGCACAATTTTTCAAAGTTTGTGAGATCTCTATGAAGATGTGTGCGCTTCTTCACAGTTGAATACAAGTGTTGTAATTGACTATATTCAAAATTAGCCTTCGGGGAAGTGGTTCTTCCCTGTAACAAGTCATTGAGGGGGAGCAGCGAAGTGTTGGAGATGACATGAGAAAAGAATATCGGATGGGATTTGTTTGAACCGAGAAATCTATTTGCAGATAGTCCTGGTGGGAAATCCGGATTATCTGAAATCGGGAGCAAGGGGCCCTGCGGGTCGATTAAGGATAAGCTTTTTTTACGGGATCTCAAAGCCAGAGCAGTGGCAAAAGTACTGTATAACATGAGGCCAAGAGAGGGGACAGTTAAATGGGCGCACCATGGGAGAGTGGTAAGAGCTTTAGGACAAATGGATTGAGCTATTTTGACCCATAACTTCCCCTCCGAATGATGGAAGAAGTCCAAGATTCTAGCGTGTACTGCTGCCATGTAATACCTTCTACAATCTGGAAGGCTAAGGCCCCCCTTTTGTTTGTGTCTGATCAGAACGTCTCCCCGAATGCGTGGACGCCCACTTGCCCAGATAAATCTGCAAAAGCTACTGCGCAGTCATTTCCAAAAATTTGAGGGAATTACCACGGGAATGGTTTGGAAGAGGTATAAGAGTTTAAGTAGGATGTTCATGTTTAGTATATTTATTCTGCCAAACCAGGAAAAATCCTTCACCGTCCAAGAAGTAAGATCTCTATGGAGTTGTTCAATAAAGGGCCCAAAATTAAGATAAAATAGACGGGAGAGGTCTCTATGAATACGAATTCCTAAGTATTTGATACCCTGTGAGGGCCAGGCAAAGGGAAAGTTGGACTGGATGGAATCCTGTATGGATTTGGGGAGGGAAACACCGAGGGCCTCAGACTTCGCTGCATTGATTTTAAAATTTGACCATGTACCAAAGTGATCTATTTCAGCTATAACAGCAGGGATGGATATATGTGGTTGAGTGATATATAGCAGGATATCATCAGCAAATGCAGAGCACTTGTACTCGGTGCCTCCCACCCCAATCCCCCTAATATTGGGGTTATCGTGGATTGATGAGAGCAGGTGCTCCATCACTAGGGTGTATAAGAGAGGGGACAGAGGACATCCCTGTCTTGTCCCATTGGTTATTATGAAAGGTGATGATAATGTTCCATTTATCTTCAGCCTAGCTGACGGATTGCGATACAGGGCCATGATTTTGGCTATAAAAGGGTCCCCTACCCCAAGCTTTTTAAGAGAGTAATATATGGCGTGCCAGGAGACTCTATCGAATGCTTTCTCAGCATCCAACGAGAGTATCAGTAGAGGGATACCTCTTGATTGGGCATGATGAATAATGTCAATTGTCTTTAAAGTGTTGTCCCGAGCTTCCCGTCCAGGGAGGAATCCCACCTGATCCAAGTGTATGTGTGCGGTTAAGAAAGGTTGCAGCCTATTCGCCAATATTTTCGCGTAGATCTTCAGATCCACGTTCAGCAGAGAGATTGGTCTATAGCTAGAACATAAGTGTGGGTCCCCACCTTTTTTTGGGAGAACAGTGATATGTGCCTCTGTAGTTTGGGGAGGGAAGGGGTTTGTGCAGGATGCGTGATTAAATCCTCCCAGCAGGAGAGGTGAAAGGAGCGGAAGGAATGTTTTATAGAATTTGACAGTATATCCATCTGGGCCTGGACTTTTCCACTCGCTAACGACTGGGTAGCTAACTGCAATTCGGACTCTGTTAAGGGTTCATCTAGAGATGTGGTGGGAGACATTTTTAAAGGTTTCTGTGCTTGTGTCTCAGGCATGTCTGTCCCAATCAAGGAAGTATTAACAGGGGATGTGTTGTTTGGTATACCATCGAGATTGTATAGTTGAGTATAATATTTATGGAATTCAGTTGTAATATCTTCCGTTTTGTTTAGCATTTGACCCGAGTTGTCTTTTATTTTTGGGATGTGATTTTGGGCTTGTTGGGATTTTAGAGCTCTCGCTAGCATGCGTCCACATTTATTGCTATATTCATAGAACTTACTGCTACAGACCTAGAGATAGCGTCTATATCCCAAGTCTAATAGTTTTTTGGCTTCCTGTCTGGCTGCTAATAGGTCTCGGAGTGTTGCTGTGGAGAGGGCATGTTTGTGGGCTACCTCAAGGGTTTCTACTTTACGCAGAGCGAGATTGAGGTTATGTGCCCTCTCTCACTTCAATCGGGAGCCATGTTTAATAAATAGACCCCTAAGAACGCATTTCAGTGCCTCCCATTTGATTGTGGGGGAAGATACATCAAATTTGTGGTCTTCCTCAAAGTTTGATATTGTGTTGGTTACATCCTGGGTGCACACCGGGTCCAGTAACAAGGATTCGTTTAGTTTCCACGACCCTGAAAGCTTGGGTAGATTGGGAATAACGAGAGAACAGAATATGGGAGCATGGTCATGTAGCACCCTGAGGATTCGGCTGCTACAGGGGTATTACACCTCAAGCCAGAGGTGTGGTATTCCACTCCCGGGTAAGGATGGAGTGTGGAACTGAGCTCAGTAGGCTGCATACACTACACACATCCCATTTCCGGGGGACAGATCGACGGTTCTCCCACCAGTTTATGTGCAGGTACGATAGTGTCTGTCCCTGGCTGGAGTGGGAGGGGGGTGGAACATCCCAGTAGTGTAGGGGCAGATAGGGGGAGCAGTCTGGGTAATGCTAGGAGCTCATTGGGTGCTGGTCAGGTGGGAACCATCTTAGATCAGGGTCAGACAGGCAGACAGCTACTAGTCAGTCTGTTGTAGAGGGTCAAGCAGTCCTGAAAGAAGAGAGAGAGGAGTCAGAAGGACCCAGAGGGGAAGAAGAGGGAACCCCAAGAGCCCAAATACAAGCAACAGGGTGAAGGGTTGGCACAAGGGTACCGGATCCCAAGCTGGTGGAGGGCACTAATCCTCAGCCAGAGACCGGAGGTTGTGGGCAGGATCTGCCACGACCCCCCACTAAATCCACCAGAAAGGCAGACCAAGTATAGGGTCAGGGAACCCAGAGGAGGTGTACCCACCAAGAGACCCGAGGGAGCCGGACATAGGTGGATCCCTGGTGGGGAAGGCCAGAGAAAAGGAACGTCAGAAGGGGAGCTCAGGATCACGCTCCAGAATTACCTGGGGGTTGGCCGAGTCCAGGACCTGGATGACGCAGCACGGCTCGGGCGGTCACTCAAGGCCGGAGTGACCAGAACAACAGCAGTAAGTAAACACCCTGAACTGCACAGCCCGACTCTGAGTCTTAATACCATCCTCACTGCACCACCACAACCACCACCCTCTACAACTGACCCCCTGAGGCTATACCCCTCCCGTTGGGGGTTATACTACCAGAAGCTGCACACACACCACCAGCCTCAGCGGACCCTGCTGCAGCGGCGGCCGTATTGACCGCAAATCAACGGGTGGCGTAGTCGACACTAAAGAACATCCAGCAACATCTGTAGGACTGCCACACACTGAGCTTGACACCCTGGGCACGGACCGGGTCACCGCCACTCGGAGACTACAACCCCCATCTGATCCGGCTCCGGGTATCCCCCAAACAACACTGGCCCAGGGGGCGCGTCAACTTTGGCGTAGTCGGCAGGATTACGTGCCCGCAACAACCGGGTACTGCGTGCCTGAAGAAAAGTTCACCGTTACCTCAAAAAGAAGTCTCCCGCCGGTTCCGGAGGGTCCCCGCCAACGGACCCCATCACAGGTCGTTTCCCGCCGGTTGTCCGCCATTTGCAGCTTTTTCCCGCCATCCATGGAGTTTCCCGCCACTGGGAGACGATTCCCGCCATTTCCAAAGATTTCCCGCCTTGGAAGAGCGGACGCCATTATGGGCGTGCCAGAAGGTGGCAAGAGGTCACCTCCCATCGTGGGCCAGGTCGAAGAATGGCGCCAAAAGCGGAAACCGCGCCCACCAACAGAGACTGTGATGCTGGAAGTGTCCATCAGCGTGAGAGAACTGCCCCTGGAACTGACAATCACAAAGTTGCCCCGGGACCACCCTCAATGTGGGCGGAGACTGAACAAAAGAACGAAGATGGGTGCAGCCTGGAGGAGTCTGGAGAGAGCGCACCCGGAGACAAGAAGTCTGGAGAGGACTCCGGAGAAGTCGTACCCGGAGATGGAGGGAGAGACAGGCAGCACCGACCCAGTGGTCAGGAGCCTGCTGCAAGCAACAACGCCACTAGGCTTAGTGGAAATCCTGGCACAGCTCCCCCGAGACCGGGAGTGTGCACAGACCGCGCTGGAGGGCCTCGCACGGAGGATGGCCCAGGTGCAGCAAGACACGCTGACGGAGTGGAGCCGTGAGATGGCCCAGCAGACCGGAACCCGTCAGCGGAGCACGCCACCCGAGACGAGGAGACAGACCGCCTCTGAGGATGGTGCAGGAGGAGTGAAGGCCGGAGACGGCGCCGAGAAGGGAGCTGGACAACTGGAGGCAGGTAAAGGGGACGTCACTACCCCGAGCCGAGAAACCGTGAGCCTGCCCCAGCTCCCCGTCGCAGAGCCCGAAATTCCCCCTGCCGTGCCCGTCGCTGCATCGTCACCGTGCCGGACTAGGCCTCAAGTAGAAGCCGCGGCCGCGACCCCTGTGACGTCATACGCCTCGACCCTGAGCGCGGCGAAGCAGGAAATACCATCGACCTGGTCGCAAGGTCTAGTACCTCCGGGCGCCGCAATTCCAACAGCGCCCCCTACCTCCGCGGAGCCACCGCCCTGGTCGCAGGGCCGAGTACCCCCGGGCGCCGCCGTCCTTACGGTGCCCTTTACCTTTAGGGTGCCCCAAGCCTGGTCGCAAGGCCTGGTCAACCCGGGCGCCGCTACCATCAACGCGCCCTCAACATCTCGAGTGCCGCACCTGGGCGAAGATTTGTTTGCCCAGCACACGTGCCCGGATGGGCAGCCCTTTGTGTGGCCACCGGAGTTCCACCATCCCCGACTCCGGAAAGAAAGACCCCTAGATGAGCCCCTGATTCCGGTTCCGAAGCCCGTTAAGATCACCCCACTCTCGTTGGAGGAAGCGCAGTTTGTGTGGGACCCCACCGGAGGAGATCTCATGGGGTTCACTCAAGAAACGCGGGCAGCCGCAGCAGAGCGAGTGGAGTGCTGCCGCCAGCAGTTGGCAGACTTCGAGCGAGAACGGAAAGAGAGGCGGATCCGTGAGCAGCGGCTGCAGGAACAGAGCGCAGGGCAGAAGAGCCGGACCAGGAGGAACCCCCGTGCAGCTCATGGTCCCCGTACCACCGGGACTGTGATTAAATTCAACCTGCAGCATGGGTGGGGCTTCATAAGAGACCATCATACCCCCGGCGACGTCTTTGTCACCCGCAGAGACGTGGAGTCCCATCTGCCGGAGGGACACAGAGGTCGTGACCTATATGTAGGGGACGAGGTCACGTTCACCCGGCACAAGTGTGCCAAAGGACCCTACGCCCTCCATGTGCATCGCCTGACGGAGGAGGAGCTGCGGTGTGAGGAGGAGCAAGAGGACCCGGACGGGTCTGAAGATAAAGAAGGAGCAGGAGGACGCCGTCGTTAAAGTACGGTAAAGAGACTGTAAATAGTTACCCGTCGGGGTACAGTGAACTGTTGCTGCTTTAAATATGTCCCCGTTGGGACAAGTGTGAACTGTTAACGCCAGTGTCCCTTAATCCCACTGACCGAGGACTGAGAGCGGTCATTCCTTCCTTATACCTGGCCGAGGACTGAGAGCGGCCACTTTTCCCTTGTATATAGTTGCGCTTCTTAAAGTGCCCCCTACCGGTTTTATAGGAAACTGTTGTTTTTACTACAAGAGACTGTCGCAGTTTACCCGGTCACAAGTTGCACCGTGGCCGGAGGAACATGAATGTTATTTATGAAAAGTTTATGCTGATATATATACTGTTTTATATGTTTATGTTTTATGGAAAAAAATTGTATGTTTTGGATGTTTATTCTCTTACAGCCCGAGGACGTGCTGTGATTTACCAGGGGGGAATGTAGCACCCTGAGGATTCGGCTGCTACAGGGGTATTACACCTCAAGCCAGAGGTGTGGTATTCAACTCCCGGGTAAGGATGGAGTGTGGAACTGAGCTCAGTAGGCTGCATACACTACACACATCCCATTTCCGGGGGACAGATCGACGGTACTCCCACCAGTTTATGTGCAGGTACGATAGTGTCTGTCCCTGGCTGGAGTGGGAGGGGGGTGGAACATCCCAGTAGTGTAGGGGCAGATAGGGGGAGCAGTCTGGGTAATGCTAGGAGCTCATTGGGTGCTGGTCACCTGAGCTCACACATAGAGGGAGTATATAAGGTGGGAACCATCTTAGATCAGGGTCAGACAGGCAGACAGCTACTAGTCAGTCTGTTGTAGAGGGTCAAGCAGTCCTGAAAGAAGAGAGAGAGGAGTCAGAAGGACCCAGAGGGGAAGAAGAGGGAACCCCAAGAGCCCAAATACAAGCAACAGGGTGAAGGGTTGGCACAAGGGTACCGGATCCCAAGCTGGTGGAGGGCACTAATCCTCAGCCAGAGACCGGAGGTTGTGGGCAGGATCTGCCACGACCCCCCACTAAATCCACCAGAAAGGCAGACCAAGTATAGGGTCAGGGAACCCAGAGGAGGTGTACCCACCAAGAGACCCGAGGGAGCCGGACATAGGTGGATCCCTGGTGGGGAAGGCCAGAGAAAAGGAACGTCAGAAGGGGAGCTCAGGATCACGCTCCAGAATTACCTGGGGGTTGGCCGAGTCCAGGACCTGGTGGACGCAGCACGGCTCGGGCGGTCACTCAAGGCCGGAGTGACCAGAACAACAGCAGTAAGTAAACACCCTGAACTGCACAGCCCGACTCTGAGTCTTAATACCATCCTCACTGCACCACCACAACCACCACCCTCTACAACTGACCCCCTGAGGCTATACCCCTCCCGTTGGGGGTTATACTACCAGAAGCTGCACACACACCACCAGCCTCAGCGGACCCTGCTGCAGCGGCGGCCGTATTGACCGCAAATCAACGGGTGGCGTAGTCGACACTAAAGAACATCCAGCAACATCTGTAGGACTGCCACACACTGAGCTTGACACCCTGGGCACGGACCGGGTCACCGCCACTCGGAGACTACAACCCCCATCTGATCCGGCTCCGGGTATCCCCCAAACAACACTGGCCAAGGGGGCGCGTCAGTCAGACCAAAGCATAGTCCCTATCTCCGTCTCCAGCTGCCAAGATAGGGCTCGGTGTTGCACCAGGATACAGTCAATTCTGCTGTAAGAATCAGGAGGGGAGGAATAAAAGGTATAATCTTTGACAGTCGGGTGTGTGAGGCGCCAAACGTCACAGAGCTGTAGTTGGAGAAATGCCCTCTTTACTTTTTTGATAGCTGAATAAGATAGAGATGCTTTTCCTGTTGAATTATCTAATGTAGGATCTAGTGTTAAATTGAGGTCTCCACACAGAATGACTGTACCCTGGACAATGGGAATGGCTTTGTCTATTAGGTCGAGAATGAACTGAGTTTGACCCTGGTTAGGGGTATAAGCATTGATGATTGTGAAAAGTCTGCCTTCAATTTTTAAAATTAGGAGCATATACCTTGCATTTGGATCTTTAATGCATTCGAAAAACTCGTGTGTCAGGCTTTTGTGAATGAGGATAGCAACTCCCTTACTCTTAGATTGGGTGTTATTACACAGGTGCCAGTGGGTATAATATTTGTTTTTAGGGGTAGGGGTATGATGTTCTTTAAAGTGTGTTTCCTGTAAGCACGCGATCTGTACCTTTTTTTTGTGAAGTAATCTAAGAATTTGGGCCCTTTTTTCCGGGATGTTAAACCCCTTCACATTGAAGGAGGCATACTTAAGTGTCGCCATTGGGTTGAATCTCTCGGCGGTCTGCTCCCCTCAGAGTGAAATGATTGCAAGCATCGATGGACATTTGAAGCAACTGTGGGAAAAAGACAACAGGGTGAAACACACATAACAAAAGAAACAGTAAGTAAAGAACTACTGTTCGGGGTATAAGCAGGGCCGGCGTCAGCACCCGGCGCACCCGGGCAAATGCCGGGGCCCTGAGCAGGCAGAGGGGCCCACTGGCGGTCGCGCACCCCGCTGGGCTATGGGCGGAGGAGAGCGGTGTCAGCGCCCGCCCTTCTCCGCCGCTTGCTCAGGGCCCTGGCAGCCCGATACTTACCTCTCCCCGTGCCTCCGCAGATCAGCTGTCTTCCTGCTCTGCGCTCCCTGTGACGTCTCAGGTCAGAGGGCGCGGTGACGTCTTTACACCGCGCCCTTCCCTGAGCCGTCACAGGGAGCGCTGAGCGGGAAGACGCCGACAACGCTGGAGTTCGGAGCCGAGCAGCGAGCGGTGGGCAGCAGGCAGCGGGCAGCAGGTAGCAGGTGAGGAGAAGGGAGGTGAGTATTTGATTTTTTTTTTTTTTTTTAATGTATGGAGGCATGGGGCATTATAAAGAGGGGAGGGGGGGCATCCTGCATGGGGCATTATAAGGTGGGGAACAGCCTGCATGGGGCATTATAAAGAGGGGGGGATTCCTGCTTGGGGCATTATAATGAGGAGGGGTGACAGCCTGCATGGGGCAGTATAAAGAGGAGGGGTGACAGCCTGCATGGGGCATTATAAAGAGGATGGGTGACAGCCTGCATGGGGCATTATAAAGAGGAGGGGTGACAGCCTGCATGGGGCAGTATAAAGAGGAGGGGTGACAGCCTGCATGGGGCATTATAAGGTGGGGAACAGCCTGCATGGGGCATTATAAAGAGGGGGGGATTCCTGCTTGGGGCATTATAATGAGGAGGGGTGACAGCCTGCATGGGGCATTATAAGGTGGGGACCAGCCTGCATGGGGCATTATAAGGTGGGGAACAGCCTGCACGGGGCATTATAAAGAGAGGGGGGGACATCCTGCATGGGGCATTATAAAGAGGAGGGGTGACAGCCTGCATGGGGCAGTATAAAGAGGAGGGGTGACAGCCTGCATGGAGCATTATAAAGAGGAGGGGTGACAGCCTGCATGGGGCATTATAAAGAGGGGGGGCAGCCTGTATGGGGCATTATGTGGGGGGTAACAGCCTGCATGGAGCATTAAAAGGGGGGGGCCTGTATGGGGCATTATGTGGGGGGGAACAGCCTGCATGGAGCATTATAAGGGGGGGGGGCAGCCTGTATGGGGCATTATGTGGGGGGTAACAGCCTGCATGGAGCATTAAAAGGGGGGGCCTGTATGGGGCATTATGTGGGGGGGAACAGCCTGCATGGAGCATTATAAGGGGGAGGCAGCCTGTATGGGGCATTATGTGGGGGGTAACAGCCTGCATGGAGCATTAAAAGGGAGGGGCCTGTATGGGGCATTATGTGGGGGGTAACAGCCTGCATGGAGCATTATAACGGGGGGACAGCCTGTATGGGGCATTATGTGGGGGGTAACAGCCTGCATGCAGCATTATATGGGGACCGGTATCCTGTATGGAGCGTTATATGGGGGCCAGTATCCTGTATGGAGCGTTATATGGGGGCCAGTATTCTGTATGGAGCCTTATGTGGGGGCCAGTATTCCGTATGGAGCCTTATATGGAAGCCAGTATTCCGTATGGAGCCTTATATGGGGGCCAGTATTCCATATGGGGGCCAGTATTCCGTATGGAGCCTTATATGGGGGCCAGTATTCCGTATGGAGCCTTATATGGGGGCCAGTATTCCGTATGGAGCCTTATATGGGGGCCAGTATTCCATATTGAGCCTTATATGGGGGCCAGTATTCCATATGGAGCCTTATATAGGGACCAGTATTCCATATGGGGCCTTATATGGGGGCCAGTATTCCGTATGGGGGCCAGTATTCCGTATGGAGCCTTATATGGGGGCCAGTATTCCGCATGGAGCCTTATATGGGGGTCAGTATTCCGCATGGAGCCTTATATGGGGGTCAGTATTCCGCATGGAGCCTTATATGGGGGTCAGTATTCCGTATGGAGCCTTATATGGGGGTCAGTATTCCGCATGGAGCCTTATATGGGGGTCAGTATTCCGTATGGGGCCTTATATGGGGGCCAGTATTCCGTATGGGGTCTTATATGGGGGCCAGTATTCCGTATGGGGTCTTATATGGGGGCCAGTATTCCGTATGGGGTCTTATATGGGGGCCAGTATTCCGTATGGGGCCTTATATGGGGGCCAGTATTCCGTATGGGGCCTTATATGGGGGCCAGTATTCCGTATGGGGTCTTATATGGGGGCCAGTATTCCGTATGGGGTCTTATATGGGGGCCAGTATTCCGTATGGGGCCTTATATGGGGGCAAGTATTCCGTATGGGGCCTTATATGGGGGCCAGTATTCCGTATGAAGCGTTATATGGGGGCCAGTATTCCGTATGGGCGTTATATGGGGACCAGTATTCCGTATGGAGCCTTATATGGGGGCCACTATTCTGTGTGGAGCGATTCACCGGTTTCTGAGCTATTGTGGAATTTACAATAGATATCACTCATGAAGTGAAATCTTTGCATTGTACTATATATATATATTTCTCCGCCGTATCTCTACATCATGAATCGTGGTATGTGTTAAAGGGGCCCACTGAGACTCTTTCGCCCGGGGCCCAGAAAAACCTGGAGCCGGCCCTGGGTATAAGTAACCATTTTAAGTAGGACCAAGCGTATGGGGGTACCCGATCGCCTGGCGATGTCCCTTCAGGGGGAAAGTGACAGCTAAGCATCGTGAACACTAACACTCCTTTTGAGAATTGCGTTGCAGGAAAAAAGACTAACCAACCGACTATGAAAAACATTACTGAAACTTACTGAAAGGCAAAACCATTAAACTCCCACGGGGTTACAGTGGGGTCAACAAATCTAGGTGAATATTCTGTTGATAGGTGCTAGCAAGGTTAAGGCATTAAGACCTATACATTTAGTCAGATATTTGTATGTGGGTGTCTCCCCAGTGGAACTACCCGTTTTTCCCTCCTGACTCCTTTCAGGAGAAGACGTTAGGCTATCTTAAGACTAACAGGCAGTTCAAATGAAGTACACCACTAAACATGGGCCTCCAGGTTCAGGGTCCTTTTCTGGGCATCTGCGGCGGTCGCTGGGAGCGCTTGGTGCCTCTCTGGGGGAGATTAATAGAAGATGAAGCCTCTCTGTCCCGCCCACGGCGAGGTCCGCCGTCCTCTAAAGCCGAAGACAGTGTGAAAAACTGGAACCACTGTGGGATCGATATTTGTGGGAGATTGAGTTGTTTTAAAAACTCCGGCAGATCTCCCGGGGTGAGTAGTCTCGCCGAGCGTCCATTGTGTCTAACTTGAAGGGAGAACGGGAAACCCCAACGGTAGGGAATATCCCGTTCCCTGAGTGCGTCTGTGAGTGGTTTCAAAGCTGCTCTCATTGATAATGTCCGCCTAGACAAGTCAGGGAGGATCATCAACCGCTTGCCTTTGTACATTGTTGCAGAGCTGTCCCTGGATTTGAGCAGGATCTCCTCCTTAGCTTTGTAGTAGTGGACTAGACATATGACATCTCTTGGTTTATTGGGGTCTAAGTCCATAGGGCGTAATGCCCTGTGAGCTCTGTCTAGCTCTATCATGGAGGAAGGGGGGGCCCCTAGTATTTTATTGAATATGTGATTAAGAGTGGAGGGTAAGTCCGCAGTAACCACCGATTCCGGCAAGCCCCTGATGCGTAGATTGTTTCGTCTTCCGCGGTTCTCCAAGTCGTCCAGGTGAGATTGGAGGTTGATGATATTGGCAGATTGGAAGTGTATTGTATCCTGGAGCGCTGTGGCAGAGGTAATAGTCATGTTCTGTTCTATGGTGTCCACTCTCGTTGTCAGGGTAACCACATCAGATTGCAGTTTTGCAAATTCCTGTTTGCACTCCTCTACGATGTATTTTGCAAATGAGGTCATATCCTCTTTAGTTGGGAAAGATTGCAAAAGTGTTTGAATGTCAGCCAAAGTCACTGGTCGTGAGCTCGCAGCCCATGATGGTGCTGGTTGTGGTGCAATTGAGGGTTCTGTGGAAGTAGGATATTTAGTGGCATCAACCATGGATTGTGCGGTTTGTGTTCTTAGAAGTTGTGGAACCCCTGTTAGAGGCTCTGAAGAGAGATCCATGAGATTCTGAGCAGGCTCCAAAGGGGTTAATATATGATCCTGAGCACACAGTGAGCTGTGATTAAATGCTTTTTGTAAGCCAGCTGTATTTCCCTGTGTGGATAGTTGACTCAAAAGGGCCCTCTGTGGAGGTATGTTATCAGGAGGGATAGGGTTAATTAATCTTCTATGAGGAGCTACCAGATCCTGTTCTGTTTCAGATGCACAAACTCCACTTTCACTTTCCACTGTATCTCTGTGTAGTGGCTGGTCTGCATTCACTCCCTCCTGTGCCCTGCCCCCTCTGTGCCTGTCTGTCTCTGACTCCACACAGGAGGTCAGCGCCATCTTGGACATAACATGTGTACTTGTAGGAGATGTAACTGCAGTAGTGATTACCCTGCAGAAGCCACATATTCAGCAGAGTTCATACTGTGGCTGGAGTGAGTCTCCAAAGCAAGCATTTGGGAGGGGGAGGCAGGAACTGATTGCATATTACCTCTGTGTGTCCAGGTCTCTGTTGTTGTGGTAGCTGTTACAGGTGCTGATAAGCTGCTGCGCAGGAGATAAGCTTGGATATTTCCCTGCACAATGGCTGTTGGTGATGCAGAGACAGTACTCCTGCCTTTTTTGGCTTTTCCCATGCCTTGTAGAGCCGGTTAATCAGATCTTTTCACAACTGATGTGGAGGAGCTCTGGTGTGCTATATGTTATTTTTCAATATACTATAGGGGTTGTTTTTTGACTGTCACTCTTTGGTGTCTGTCTTAATTATTTAGATCACTTGGTGATCTATTATTTGTAGTGTTGAGCCACCCCCGTAGTGTTCGAGTTCGGTTCGGTTCGTCGAACACCCGTGTGTTCGCCGAACTGTTCGTCGAACTGTTCGTCGAACACCTTCGAACACCGTTAAAACCAATGGCAGGCAAACAAAAACACATAGAAACACATAGAAAACACCTTCAAAGGTGTCCAAAAGCTGACAAACTGCTCAGAAGACATAACTAACACATGGAAAAGTGACAAGTACATATAGTCATGCGAAAATAAAAGAGGTGGAGGAGTAAAAGGAGGGGGAGACACAGATATAGGCATGTCATGCCCTTCTAAAATCCAAAAAGTAAGAAGCCGACACGGCCAGTCCGCTCCTGCCCGTGCCACCTCCGTGTCGCCGGGTTTGTGCCAGAGCCGCGGTGAACCCTGACGGCCAGCCCCCCTCTCCCAATACTGGTGCCTGTCCGCTGGTGGGTCGAGCGAGCCCCCCTGTGGTGGAGGCAGCTCTAAGCTTTTTAATTTAAATTGTCTCTCTAATTTGAATGAATACACTTTAAATCCATTTACAAGGATCTATTGGAGGGCAAGTCTCATGCCAGCAGCCACGGTAATTCTTCCAGCTCCAGTAGCGTCCACTAAAGCTGCTGCAGTTAAAAAGCTTTTATAAGGATCGAGCTCGGCTGTCCACCGCAAGGCATCCTACTGCCAGTCCCAGCCCCTATGCCTTGGGGTGCCTCCTGATGCTCTTCACTAAGTATCCCATGGTCCCGAAGCATTTCCTTTGAAAAAATTAAGTGTCTAAACTACAGGTGGTGTAGCTTGCTTAACAGCCGGGATAATCCGCTGACTAGCAGACACTGCTACTAGGCACAAAGTATTTCCTGGGCTAGATGCAGTTAAAAATTTGTAATTAGATACTCTCGTTGGATGCTGAGAAAGCATTCCATAGAGTCTCCTGGCACGCCATATATGATTCTCTTAAAAAGCTTGGGGTAGGGGTCTACGGGACCCTTTTATAGCCAAAATCACGGCCCTGTATTGCAATACGTTACCTAGGCTGAAGATAAATGGAACTGTAGCACCCTGAAGGCTCGGTTGCTACAGACGTATTGCACCTCACCCAGAGGTGTGATATCTCACTCTCAGGTAAGGATGGAGTGTGGATCAGGACCCGACACCTGCATGCATTACACCACATTGCCGTGGGGCAGGGCGACCAATATGCCCCTGAGATGGGCACGACAGTCCCTGTCCCTGGCTGGAGTGGGGGGAGGGAACACTGAGGAAGGGGAACCCTGTAGTGCAGGAGCAGGGAGGAAGCAGTTCCTGGGTGCATTGAGAAGGGAGTATAAAAGGTGGGCACCATCTTAGTTCAGTGCAGAGAAGTCTGAGCAGAAGTGGCAGGGAGCAGGGGCTCTGCATGAGCTCTGCTCCGGAGGCGGGCCTAGTAACAGAGGCCCAGGCCTGGAAGAGGGAGAAGGAAGGAAGAGGAGCGGAGAAGGCTCCAGGAACGAGGAATGAAGGGATCCCAGGGGTGCGGACGGGCGAGTCGCCACCGCACACCCGAATCCACCTGCGTGGAGGGGTCAGGCCAAAGGGGGAGACCGGTCCCCGAACTAGTGGAGGCAGGAAACGACCCTCAGCTAGAAACCGGAGGCTCTGACATTTTATGTGGCGCAGCCCCTCGCTACACCCGCTAGGAAGGCACCACATAGGGTCAGGGAAACTGGCGCCAAGTTTACCAAGAGGAGGCCCGAGGCAGCCGGACAGAAGTGTTGGTAAGAAAGGCCAGACAAAGGACACACAAAGGGGGTCCTGTGAAGTGCTCCAAAGTTATCTTGGAGTTGTCTGAGCCCCTCACCTGGTGAGCACAGTACGACGTGGGCAGCCGTTACCTGCAGATGTGGTCTGGATAATAAGAACTGTGAGTAAAGGCCCTGGACTGCATCACTGACTCCGTGTCGTTACTGCTGCTGCCCTGCACCATCACCCCCATCCTCCGCATACACTGCCCTGAGGCTATACTCCTCCCGTGGGGAGTTATGCTACGCTCTGCTGCACCCACAACACCAGCCTCAGCGGTCTGCCCTGTAGCGGCGGTTCACTCTGACCGCAATCCACGGGTGGCGTAGTCGGACATTTAAACATCAAAACCACATAAATAGTTCCGCCACTGGTTTGACCGCCCTGAGCCACGGAACCGGGTCGCCGCCACGAAGACTACAACCACCAGCATCCACCAAAAAGGGTCCGGCTCCGGGTGTCCCAAGGCCCAGGGGGTGCGTCAGAACATTTTCATCACCTTTCACAATCACCAATGGGACAAGGCAGGGATGTCCTCTGTCCCCTCTCTTATACATCCTAGTGACGGAGCACCTGCTCTCATCAATTCGCCATAACCCCAATATTAGGTGGATTGAGGTGGGAGGCACCGAGTACAAGTGCTCTCTATTTGCTGATGATGTCCTAGTATATATCACTCAATCACATATATCCATCCCTGCTGTTATGGCTGAAATAGATCACTTTGTTACATGGTAAAATTTTAAAATCAATGCAGCGAAGTCTGAGGCCCTCGATGTCTCCCTCCCCAAATCCATATAGGATTCCATCCAGTCCAACTTTAACTTTGCCTGGCCCTCACAGGGTATCAAATACTTAGGAATTCCTATTCATAGAGACCTCTCCCATCTATGTTATCTTAATTTTGGGCCCTTTATTGAACAATTCCATACAGACCACGGTTGGCAAGTTAGAACTGTAAGATTCACTACGTGAACCACTGGTGTTTTGTGGAAAAGCACATGTACACTGCGTTCCAAATTATTATGCAAAAAGTGTTTAGGAGTGATAAGGGAAGAATTTGTTTGTTTGTCAGTTAAACTCATTGATGGTGATGTGTGTCAGGGCTCTTTATATCACTGTAAGCAATTGCAGACACCTGTGCTAATTAGTTTGGCAGGTGTGTCCAATGAAAGGCAAGACTACTTAAGAAGGCTCTCTCACATTATTAAGCAGCCTACATTTTCTGCCAAAATGGGAAAGAAAAAGGATGTGTCGGCTGCTGAGAAGCAACAAATTGTGGAGTGTTTAGGTCAAGGCATGACTACAATCAACATTGTGCGATGATCAGGATGAAGTGTCTTGGCAATCAAGAAGTATGTAGCTGATTCACAGTACACACGTGTGCGTGCTGATAAGGGCAAATTGAGGACTCTTTCCTACAGGCAATTACGTCAGGTTAAAAGAGCAGCGGCAAGAAAGCCTTGTCATAGCAGCAGACAAGTTTTTGAAGCTGCTGGTGCCTCCAACGTCCCCCGAACAACAAGATGCAGGGTCCTTCAGAGGTTTGCAGCTGTGCATACGCCATCCTGTCGACCTCCTCTATCCACTTCACACAAGCAGAAACGGCTCCAGTGGGCCAAACATTACATGAAGACTGATTTCAAAACTGTTTTGTTCACGGATGAGTGCCGTGCAGCGCTCGATGGTCCAGATGGATGGAGTGGAGGATGGCTGGTTGATGGACACCCCACGCAAACACGGCTACAGCGCCAACAAGGAGGAGGTGGAGTAATGTTTTGGGCTGGAATCATGGGGAGAGAGATTGTCGGCCCCTTTAGGATCCCTGAAGGCGCTAAAGATGAACTCCATAATGTATGTGGATTTTCTCAAACAGCACTTCCTGCCATGGTTCAAGAAGAAGAACCGTGTATTTCACAGCAAGATCATTTTTCTGCATGATAATGCACCATCTCATGCTGCACATAAAACATCTGCATCTCTGGCTGATATGGGCATAAAAGGTGACAAACTTATGGTGTGACCCCCATGCTCCCCTGACCTCTACCCCATTCAGAACCTTTGAAGCATCATTAAAAGGAGTGTCTATGATGGCGGGAGGCAGTTCACATCTAAGCAACAGCTCTGGGAGGGTATTCTGTCCTCATGCAAAACAATTGAAGCAGAAACCATCCAAAACCTGACAAATTCAATGGACGAGAGAGTTCAGAAGCTCCTTTCGAACAAGGGGTCCTTTGTGAAAATGTAACATCACCTACAATAAAGTTTTGAGTTGAAAACTGTTTGATTTCAGTTTCTAACAACCTGCTAATGCTTATAATTTCAAAAATGACCATTTTTTTGGTCTTTATTAAAATGAAAAGGTTGATCGAAAAGTTTGGGGGATCTAAGAGTGTGGCAACCCAGTAGTCATGATTACTTCGAATTCTGACAATATGAGGGTCATGCTGCAGGTAGTGCAGCAAGAAGGCACTTATGTGTCTTGCGCATCTCGGAGCCCCAAAATTATTTTCCGGGCTAGATGCAGCTAAAAATTATTTTTAATTTTAAATCTGGTGGAGCTTATTATAGATGGCCTAATAGGATCAGTGCTGCACACTGCTACAAAGCCCAAATTATTTTCCAGTCAAGATACAGATAAACATGATTAGTAATTTGAAAGCTTAAAACGGTTGGTAGGGTGATTTTAACCAATCATCAAGCTTTTACTCTCCCCAGGATGACACAGGGGTAGAAAAGTCGTTTCGGATCCATGATTTGTTCATCTTTATGAACGTGAGTCTGTCTACATTATCAGTGGAGAGCCGCGTGCGCTTATCTGTCAGCACACCACCAGCAGCGCTGAACACACGTTCAGACAGAACGCTGGCTGCGGGGCATGACAAGATCTCCAAGGCGTAAGTGGCTAGCTCCGGCCATTTATCCAGATTGGAAGCCCAAAAAGAGCAAGGGTCCAGTGACACAGTCGTGGCTTCAATGTTTACTTGGAGATACTCCTGTACCATCGTCTCTAGGCGTTGACTATGTGTCAGACTTCTTGTCTCCTGTGGCCTTGCAAAGGATGGGCTAAAAAAGTGGTGAAATGATTCCGCAAAATTGATGTTACCAGCAGATACTGTGGTTCTGTTACGGTTTGAGTGCTGAACACTTGACGGTCCCACGGTTGGCAAATTGGAACTGTGAGATTCACTACGTGCACCACTGGTATTTTGTGGAAAAGCACATGTAAGATTCTGCAACAGTCTCTGCTGATACTCCTGCATGCGTGCATCCCTTTCTATGGCAGGAATAATTTCTGCAAATTTACTTTTGTACCGGGGATCTAACAGTGTGGCAACCCAGTAGTCAGGATTATTTCTAATTCTCACAATTCGAGGGTCATGTTGCAGGTAGTGCAGCAAGAAGGCACTCATGTGTGTTGCTCATCCAGGAGCACCAAGTCCCTGTTGTGTTGGTGGCGAGGTAACAATCATGCTTCCTTCCTCTGTCCTCTCCCCCCAACCTCGCACAACAGAAATGTGATCAAGGTCTCCCTCATCTGATGAGTCTTCCATCAGTTCGTCCTCCACTTCTTCCTGGGCTCCTGCACCTTCCTCACTAGTTTGGCTGCTACCATGCGCCCTGGTAAAACCATCTCCCCCACCCTCACATGCCTGCCGCCTTGGTGCTGCCGACCGTCTGGACCTTGCAGATGTTAGCCCTTCTGCATACAACTCCTCCTCCTCTACTTCCTCCACCTCCTCTTGTGCCACCACCTGACTCCGAATTCTGTTTAACATGTGCTCCAGCATGTAAATCACCGGAATAGTCATGCTGATAATGGCATCGTCAGCACTAAACATCTTCGTCGCCATTTCAAAACTGTGCAGAAGGGTGCATAGGTCCCTGATCTGAGACCACTCCTCCAGCGTGATTTGCCCCACCTCTGAATCTCGTTGGCCCAGGCTATACGTCAGAACGTATTGCACCAGGGCTTGTCGGTGCTGCCACAGTCGCTGCAACATGTGCAGAGTTGAATTCCACCGGGTAGGCACATCGCATTTTAGCCGGTGAAGTGGCAGGCCCAACGACTTCTGTAGAGATGTAAGTCACTGAGCTGCGGGATGCGAACGGCGGAAGTGAGCACACAGCGACCGTGCCCTCTGCAGAAGGCCATCTAGTCTGGGATAGTGGGCTAAAAATTGCTGGACAACCAGGTTCAACACGTGAGCCATACAAGGCACGTGTGTGACATTGCCCCGGCGAAGGGCCGCACCCAGGTTTGCAGCATTGTCGCACACGGCCTTCCCTGGTTTCAGGTCCAGTGGAGACAACCATTCATGAAATTGGTTCTCCAGAGCTGACCACAACTCCTCAGCTGTGTGACTCACATTTCCCAGACATTTCAAAGTAAAAACCGCCTGATGACGTTGAGCCCTACTGCCAGCATAGTAAGGAGGTGTGCAGGATCCCTTCTGCGCAGTTAGAAAGCTTGTGGCATGACCAGACAGGCTTTGGGTGCAGGTGGAAGACCGAGAGGAGGTTGAGGAGGCAGAAGCAGTGGAGGAACTTTGACATAAAGAGGATTGACGCACAACTCGTGGGGACGGCAAGACTTGGACAGCAGCCCCTTGTCCTGCTGTCACCATAGTTACCCAGTGCCCAGTCAGCGACATGTAACGCCCCTGTCCATGCCTACTCGTCCAAGTGTCTGTGGTGAAATGCACCCTGTCACACACAGAGTTTCTCAAAGAAGCGGTGATGTTGTGTGCGACATGCTGGTGGAGTGCAGGCACACCTTTCTTTGAGAAGTAGTGCCGACTGGGCATCTGGTACTGGGGCACTGCGACGGACATAAGGTCTCGAAAATCCTCTGTGTCCACCAGGCGGAAAGGCAGCATTTCTGTAGCCAAGAGCTTGCAGATGGTGAAATTCAACCTCTTAGCTTTCTCATGGCTAGGAGGAAATGGTCTTTTACTTGTCCACATCTGAGGGACCGAGGGCTGGCTATTGTGCTTAGACGGGGTTGATAAGGGTGTCCCCGGCAAACTGCCGGTCTGTGAGGAAGATGCAGGCGGACATGTTAGGTTGCCTTGATCCAAAGGTGGTGCTATCGATGTCGGACAGCGCTCAACACCAGCTGGTGTTCCCACCTCCAAAGAAAATGATGACCTGCCAATCACGCTGGCTGTTGCGGGTAAAGAGGTGGCAGGTCTGCGCCCCAAAACAGGTGTGACTGCTGTTCCCCCAGTCACAGAGGATGAAGAGGCCGCGGATGCACAAGATATGGCAGACGGTGGTTGGCCCGGCCGGCTAGGCCGCATTGTAGCACACTGAGCTTCCCACTGCAACTTATGCTTCATGTCCATGTGCCGGTTCATGCATGAAGTACTCAAACTATGTATTTTTTGGCCTCTACTTAGCTTTTGCTGACAAATGTTACAGATAACACGAGTTGGGTCATCTTTATCGATCTGAAAAAATGCCCAGGCTATGCAAGGCTTAGCACCCATGCGACCTGAAGAGCCACCACGACTTGTGGTGAGAGGCAGAGTTGTGTTTGAGGATGCAGTTGTTGACGTGCTTCCAGTACTACGTCTTTGTCCAGGAAGGCGCAACCTGACCTCGTCGTCACTAGCATCTTCCTCCACCTCCTCTGCTGACCTCATCTCTTGGCTGACTGTGGGTTGACAGTAAGTGGGATCTCCAACCTCATCATCATCACCCTGTGTGTTATCACACCCGTCGTCCTCAGAGCCAACCTGTTCCTGCCCTGACAAAAAACTAAAGTTGTCGCTCCAATCAGGTATTTGAGTCTTATCATCGTCTTCCTCATTGTCTCCACCAACAGGAGTTACAGTTTGGGAATGAGGGTCTACATTATGGTCAGAACCTTCTGCGTCTGGTCCTGGATCCGACTCATAAAGATTCTGGGCATCAGTGCAGATCATTTCCTCGTCTGGATTCACAGAAGCGCTGGAGTCGACCTCTGATTCCCAGGCTATAGTATGAGTAAACAGCTCTGCAGACTCAACCATCTGTTCTACCTCATACTCAGACGGGCAGCTGGAGATTTGGGAGCTGTGAGGAAGCAAGTGCGATTTGGGTGACACCTTTGAGGACTGGAGTATTTGTGATGTTGAAGTTGATGTGGAGGAGAGCCCACTTAAAGGAGCACTTGATATCCGTTGAAGCACCTGCTGTTTTTGTGCCTCATCTGGAATTTGTAGCGATTGGCGTGGCCGTAAGAAAGGGATCTTATCACATTGTCCGCTAAAAGAAGTAGACATTTTAGTTTGGCTGGAAGATGGTCTTTCTTCTGCAGATGTTACTGTTGCTTTAACACCTACCCCACGGACACAACCTTTTTTCCCCTTCCCAACACGCCTATTCCCCTTTCCACCAGCAGCAGGCCTTTTTCCACTCATTTTGGTGGTTAACTAATTCACAACTCTGGAGTTGTTTGCACAAAAAAACAATGGATGGTAACCGAGCAGAGCTGAGTGGCCAAACTGTGGTATTAGGCCAAAACTATTGGCTGGGTTAGATGCAGAAAAAAATTATATTCAATTTGCAACCTGATGGAGGTCAGTATAGATGGACTAATACAACAAGTCCCACACACAGCTAGAAGCCCAATATTTTTTCAGAGGTAGATGCAGAAAAAAATATATTCAGTTTGCAACCTGATGGAGGTCAGTATAGATGGACTAATACAACAAGTCCCACACACAGCTAGAAGCCCAAATATTTTTTCAGAGGTACTGTAGATGCAGATAAAAATTATTTTTAATTTGCAACCTGATGGAGGTCAGTATAGATGGACTAATAGAGAAAGTCCGACACACTGCTAGAAGGCCAAATATTTTTTCAGAGCTAGATGCAGAAAAAAATTAGATTCAGTTTGCAACCTGATGGAGGTCTGTATAGATGGATTAATAGAACAAGACCCACACACAGCTAGAAGCCCAATATTTTTTCAGAGGTAGATGCAGAAAAAAATATATTCAGTTTGCAACCTGATGGAGGTCAGTATAGATGGACTAATACAACAAGTCCCACACACAGCTAGAAGCCCAATATTTTTTCAGAGGTAGATGCAGAAAAAAATATATTCAGTTTGCAACCTGATGGAGGTCAGTATAGATGGACTAATACAACAAGTCCCACACACAGCTAGAAGCCCAATATTTTTTCAGAGGTAGATGCAGAAAAAAATATATTCAGTTTGCAACCTGATGGAGGTCAGTATAGATGGACTAATACAACAAGTCCCACACACAGCTAGAAGCCCAAATATTTTTTCAGAGGTACTGTAGATGCAGATAAAAATTATTTTTAATTTGCAACCTGATGGAGGTCAGTATAGATGGACTAATAGAGAAAGTCCGACACACTACTAGAAGGCCAAATATTTTTTCAGAGCTAGATGCAGAAAAAAATTATATTCAGTTTGCAACCTGATGGAGGTCAGTATAGATGGATTAATAGAACAAGACCCACACACAGCTAGAAGCCCAATATTTTTTCAGAGGTAGATGCAGAAAAAAATATATTCAGTTTGCAACCTGATGGAGGTCAGTATAGATGGACTAACAGAGAAAGTCCCACACACTACTAGAAGGCCAAATATTTTTTCAGAGCTAGATGCAGAAAAAAATTATATTCAGTTTGCAACCCGATGGAGGTCTGTATAGATGGATTAATAGAACAAGACCCACACACAGCTAGAAGCCCAATATTTTTTCAGAGGTAGATGCAGAAAAAAATATATTCAGTTTGCAACCTGATGGAGGTCAGTATAGATGGACTAATACAACAAGTCCCACACACAGCTAGAAGCCCAAATATTTTTTCAGAGGTACTGTAGATGCAGATAAAAATTATTTTGAATTTGCAACCTGATGGAGGTCAGTATAGATGGACTAATAGAGAGAGTCCGACACACTGCTAGAAGGCCAAATATTTTTTCAGAGGTACTGTAGATGCAGATAAAAATTATTTTTAATTTGCAACCTGATGTAGGTCAGTATAGATGGACTAATAGAGAAAGTCCGACACACTACTAGAAGGCCAAATATTTTTTCAGAGCTAGATGCAGAAAAAAATTATATTCAGTTTGCAACCTGATGGAGGTCAGTATAGATGGATTAATACAACAAGTCCCACACACAGCTAGAAGCCCAATATTTTTTCAGAGGTAGATGCAGAAAAAAATATATTCAGTTTGCAACCTGATGGAGGTCAGTATAGATGGACTAATACAACAAGTCCCACACACAGCTAGAAGCCCAATATTTTTTCAGAGGTAGATGCAGAAAAAAATATATTCAGTTTGCAACCTGATGGAGGTCAGTATAGATGGACTAATACAACAAGTCCCACACACAGCTAGAAGCCCAAATATTTTTTCAGAGGTACTGTAGATGCAGATAAAAATTATTTTGAATTTGCAACCTGATGGAGGTCAGTATAGATGGACTAATAGAGAAAGTCCGACACACTGCTAGAAGGCCAAATATTTTTTCAGAGCTAGATGCAGAAAAAAATTAGATTCAGTTTGCAACCTGATGGAGGTCAGTATAGATGGACTAATAGAATGATGCTATGCCCAAAAGATTTTACTTCACTAGGTGCAGTAAAAAAATTGGTATTCTATACACAGGTGGTATATCTTGCAACACAGATAGGCTACTCCACTGACTAACACACTCTGCAATAGGCCAAAAAGGATTAGCTTTGCTAGATTCAGCCAAATGCTGTGAAAAAAACTTGCACAGCACTGGCACAGACTTGCCTGGCAAAAACTGATAGGAACTGATGTAACCTAGTCCTGAAAAGGACTCCAATTACAATTAGTCTTTACTCCCACAACCTATCTATTTAAGAGCACAGACCTGCCTGATAAAAGTCGTAGGAAATGCTGTAACCTAGTCCTTAAAAGGACTGCAATCACAACTATTCCCTACTCCCAAGCTATCTGTATATTTGTGCGAAAATTGGCTTGAAATTAACAAGGTATAGCGCACACAGCAACAGCGGTGCCGTCTAACACGCAGCTGCAGCAGTGAGAAAATGGTGGCGACGGGGAAAATGGCTTGGTCTTATAGGGCAAGGACATGTGACATACACTGCCAATGACACATGCCCTTGCTTGTGTGAAAAAAAGCACTTCGCTCCGTGTGTGCGCTGCTGATAGGCTGACAGATTGCACCTCCCCACTGTAAATGCGGGAAAGAGAAAAAAAAATGGAGATCTTCATTGTTCCTGCAGAGATCCATCCCCTGCCCCTCCCCCCACCCCGCTGTACACTCAAACTGCATATTAACATTAATTTTCATCATTATTGAGAAAAAATCCAGTTATGATTTTGGTGCACGAACAGTTATCGAACATAACCTCGAACAGCCGAATTTTTCTCAAATTGTTCGTGTTCGCCGAACGGCTCGAACACCGCCCAAAACAGCTCGAATTTGAGATTGGCGAACAGTTCGAGTAGAACAACGCTCATCTCTAATTATTTGCTCTTTCTGTTCTGTATCTAATTATTATTCATATCAATTTTTGTAATATAAATCTAATAAATGTTAATTTTTATTATGATTGTTTATTGTCCTGCCTCTTTTTCACTGTAGGTGTTTATGTTTTATTTGTGAGGGTATTAATAATATTATATGAGGAATCCTTTGTACTCTGCACTGGGTAAATGTCACATACTGCCCCCAGGATGGCCAGGTGGCCGGTCAGCTCTGGCTCCAGGGTGACGAGGAAGGAACACAGACACACAGACATAGACATACAGAAACACACACAGACAGACACACAGATAGACATACAGAAACACACACAGACAGACACACAGACATAGACATACAGAAACACACACAGACAGGCACACAGACATAGACATACAGAAACACACACAGACAGACACACAGATAGACATGCAGAAACACACACAGACAGACACACAGATAGACATACAGAAACACACACAGACAGACACACAGACATACAGAAACACACACAGACAGACAGATAGACATACAGAAACACACACAGACAGACACACAGATATAGACATACAGAAACACACACAGACAGACACACAGATAGACATACAGAAACACACACAGACAGACACACAGATAGACATACAGAAACACACACAGACAGACACACAGACATAGACATACAGAAACACACACAGACAGACATACAAACAGAAGCACAGACAGACGGAGAGACACAGAGACACAGACACACACAGATAGACAGACACACAGAAAGACATACTGAGACAGACACAGACACACAGAGAGATATAAAGACAATAGAGGACTTATCACCAGTCCATCTCCTCTTTAGTTTTTCTGGCTCCCGCAGAGTGCAGGACCTGTGGTGACATCACAGTCACATGTACACAGGAAGCTGACAATTAGAGGTGTGGGCGGGGTTATACACAGCTCAGCATTCATAACACTGCTAAATCTACAGCAGAGAAAACAAGGATTCTAACAAAACCGCACCAAGCAGCTTAGTAAGTGATACATCACTGGAATCAGGCTCTCAGCCTCTACATTATGCTGCTCTCAGCATAGAAAAAACCTGCTGACAAATTCCCTTTAAGTGAAAGGGAACCTGTCAGCACATTTTTACATATGGAAGTAGTGGTATGGTTGTTTCGTTACCTCCATGGGTAAAAATGTGCTAACAGGTTCTCCTTGAGGTTCATTCAGATCTGCATAATTTGTACTGTATTATGTCTATACTACCCTATAGAAGTACAGTACGGGCCAAAAGTTTGGACACACCTTCTCATTTAAAGATTTTTCTGTATTTTCATGACTTTGAAAATTGTACATTCACACTGAAGGCATCAAATCTATGAATTAACACATGTGGAATTATATACTTAACAAAAAAGTGTGAAGCAACTGAAAATATGTCTTATATTCTAGGTTCTTCAAAGTAGCCACCTTTTGCTTTGATGACTGCTTTGCACACTCTTGGCATTCTCTTGATGAGCTTCAAGAGGTAGTCACCGGAAATGGTTTTCACTTCACAGGTGTGCCCTGTCAGGTTTAATAAGGGGGATTTCTTGCCTTATAAATGGTGTTGGGACCATCAGTTGTGTTGTGCAGAAGTCTGGTGGATACACAGCTGATAGTCCTACTGAATAGACTGTTAGAATTTGTATTATGGCAAGAAAAAAGCAGCTAAGTAAAGAAAAATGAGTGGCCATCATTACTTTAAGAAATGAAGGTCATTCAGTGCGAAAAATTGGGCAAACTTTGAAAGTGTCCCCAAGTGCTATTGCAAAAACCATCAAGCGCTACAAAGAAACTGGCTCACATGAGGACCGCCCCAGGAAAGGAAGACCAAGAGTCACCCCTGCTTCTGAGGATAAGTTTATCCGAGTCACCAGCCTCAGAAATTGCAGGTTAACAGCAGCTCAGATTAGAGACCAGGTCAATGCCACACAGAGTTCTAGCAGCAGACACATCTCTACAACAACTGTTAAGAGGAGATTTTGTGCAGCAGGCCTTCATGGTAAAATAGCTGCTAGGAACCCACTGCTAAGGACAGGCAACAAGCAGAAGAGACTTGTTTGGGCTAAAGAACACAAGGAATGGACATTAGACCAGTGGAAATCTGTGCTTTGGTCTGATGAGTCCAAATTTGAGATCTTTGGTTCCAACCACCGTGTCTTTGTGCGACGCAAAAAAGGTGAACGGATGGACTCTACATGCCTGGTTCCCACCGTGAAGCATGGAGGAGGAGGTGCGATGGTGTGGGGGTGCTTTGCTGGTGACACTGTTGGGGATTTATTCAAAATTGAAGGAATACTGAACCAGCATGGCTACCACAGCATCTTGCAGCGGCATGCTATTCCATCCAGTTTGCGTTTAGTTGGACCATCATTTATTTTTGAACAGGACAATGACCCCAAACACACCTCCAGGCTGTGTAAGGGCTACTTGACCAAGGAGGAGAGTGATGGGGTGCTACGCCAGATGACCTGGCCTCCACAGTCACCAGACCTGAACCCAATCTAGATGGTTTGGGGTGAGCTGAACCGCAGAATGAAGGCAAAAGGGCCAACAAGTGCTAAGTATCTCTGGGAACTCCTTCAAGATTGTTGGAAGACCATTTCCGGTGACTACCTCTTGAAGCTCGTCAAGAGAATGCCAAGAGTGTGCAAAGCAGTCATCAAAGCAAAAAGGTGGCTACTTTGAAGAACCTAGAATATAAGACATATTTTCAGTTGTTTCACACTTTTTTGTTAAGTATATAATTCCACATGTGTTAATTCATAGTTTTGATGCCTTCAGTGTGAATGTACAATTTTCATAGTCATGAAAATACAGAAAAATCTTTAAATGAGAAGGTGTGTCCAAACTTTTGGTCTGTACTGTATATACCTATATGCATGACACACCACTAATAAATGTATAAAAATCATATCACTTTATTATATTGTTTAAAAACAGTTAAGATATCAAGGGAAAAAAGTACTCAAAAGATTGCATTTACAATAGTGGGGGCGATGTAACTCTGTATAGAATACAAACAACAATCACTAAGTCACAGAATATGATTAGCACACAGTTACATCAGGAATATATAAGTAATGTGCTCAAAGAGCAATACAGATCAAAACCAATGATCAATAAATTATTGTTATTACAAGTTGTAAGTGTACACAAATTACTCTTCAGAAATATCCATAATAGAGAACTAAGTGGTATAGGTGATATTTTACAGTGACTAGTGCACTGAAAGAAATTTGTGCAAAGCATGCTGTGAAAAAATGCTGTATATACTGAAAACTATGTAACCATAGAGATCATTGCTCACACATAAGAATGGTAGAGAAATAAAAGTAAAAATAGGAGATCCTATCAGACCAGATGAACTCAGTATGCACGTGTATATACACGTGTGTAAACACAGTAAAAGATATCTACAGATGTACAGCAGAATGATAGGATAGTAAATACTAACAACACAATACTGGATGCACATGCCCGACGCGCGTTTCACCTGTAGCTCATCACAGCAGCATGATTTAGGGTCTGAGATCCTGATTACAGCGATGTCATTTACTAGGCTGCATGTTGTGGTTTCAATAAAATCACCATTTTACCAGCAGGAGATTATCACTAGAGGACCTGGTGTCTCGTGCTTTGTAATCCTTTTGTTATGTGTAAGTCTGACCCTACTGCTGATTAGTAACTTTCTGCCTATGCACAGTGTACACAGAGAGCTGCCAATCAGTGGTGTGGACAGGGTTATTCAGAGCTCAGCATTCAAAGCGCTGCTGGGTCAGCAGAGGAAACAGTGAATTTATCAAAATGACAGCATGCAGACCAGCAAGTGACACACCACTGGAATCAGGGTCTCTGCTCTTACATTATGCTGTTCTCAGATTATACATAAAAACCTGATGACAGATTCCCTTTAATGAGAAGCACTGTCAATGTATGTTTTTGTTCCCAACAGTTGCACTACGAGGCGGTGTTCACACAATGCATTTTAAATGCATTTTTGCCTCAATTTTCCAAAAAGTCATGGCAAAATATACATCTAAAACACACAGGCCAGATTCACCAAAATATTTTTGATACCTTCAGATAAACCTTCAAAAACTTTTAAACAACTCAAAGTTGAGCAACAGTTTAACGACCTTTGGTTTTGCCAAACGCCATTATTAATGAATTGGACCCATAATGTGAACACGGCCTAAAGGAGCGATCAGATGATGTGACTGTCAGAACCTCCACCCTGCAATGATAGTGTGGCGCCCTGCTGCGCATTGGTGCCATAGAACCCAGAAGGGAGCATGGATGGATTCTCCACAAGAGGCCCTCACTACATTCATACACCTCCACCTACCACCTCAGACCAGCAGAGGGAGCCCGTTAGGGACATATATAGGGAGGGTGGAGCTAGGCAGCTCAGTCTTAGTTTCAGTTTAGTGTTCAGAGAGGAACACAGCTCAGAGTAAGCAGAGAGCGTGCCGACGTTCAGAGAGCGGTGAAGACGCAGCAAGCCAAAAGCCAAGTAGTGAGGGCCCCAAGTGTGGTCGAAGGCGAGAGAAAAAGGAGAGTGGAGCTAAGGGGCAGAGGAGCATAGTAAGCTCACCCCGATATATATACCGGACACCGGGTCCGCGCCTACAGGGATTCCTTATACCCAGTAGGAACCACCGGAACCCCTGGAGAACTACAGGTCCCAGGTTCACCAAATGCTGATTGCAGTACCAGGGCTAGGAGTCACAGAGGTCCCAGCGTCCAGGGAGAGTGATCTCCAAAGAGAAGGCCCTACCACCAGGTCAGCAGGTGCAGAGAGAGACAGTAACCAAGCCAGGCCTAGCTCCAGGCAGGCCAGAAGCTTAGAGAATAAAGCAATGGATCAGGAGGCCCTATACCCGCTCACTGTGGAGAGTCCAGAAGTGCGCCCTTCACCTGGAGTACCCTGGACCGTGCCTGCAGCATCACCAGTAAAGGTACTGAAGCTTACCCCTGTGTGTGTGTGCGTCTTTCCTCTGAGACCGTCCTGCCGTCTCTCCCCTGCACCACCATCCAGTACATTCCCCACGCTGCCCTGAGGCCCGCTCCACCTGTGGGGAGCCATTCCATCACAAGCTGCCCTACCATCTGCCTCAGAGGACTGCCCCGCAGCGGCTGCACCCCTTAGCCGCAATCCACAGGTGGCGTCACAAATAATTCCAAAAACCCCAAATAATAGAAGTTTCCCACCAGCAGGGGTTGTAACTCCGTTGATACCTATGGCCCTGCCGTATATCCCAGGAGCGAAGTGGTTCCCCCAGTATAATGGTAAACCAGACACACTGTCCGGATTCAAGAGGAAAATATGCGGCATACTGGATATGTATTCTATGACTGGCAAGCAGAGAGCCGCTGTAGTGTTAGGACAATTGACTGGTGCCGCTGAGCGATAAGTTGAAACCTGGCCAGCCGCAGACCAAGAATCAGTGTCCATCATCTTTAAAAGATTGCAAACAGCGTTTGAAAACCGCACTGAGACAGATCTCCGGATGAGGTTCTACCAGTGTGTCCAGAAACCTGAGGACAGTATCCGGGACTATGCCTGGCGCTTACAGGAGGCCCTGCAGGCCCTGAAACATGTTAGTCCAGCCAGCATCCATGAGGAAAATAAAATGCTGACGGAACAGTTCACCCGGGGGTTGAAGTCCCAGGAGGAGAGCAGAACTGTACGGTGGTGGGCCTTAGACCATCCAGATGCCACCTTTGACACCCTTAAGGACATGGCTATAAAGGGCCTGCAGCCCCTGGAAACAACAGACACTGCTATCCAGCGTTACCAGGGTGGGGCCACCCCAGTGCCCGCAGCACCCACTGCTCCACCATTGACGGCTGAAACAAGGATGCAAACAGTTCCCCCTAGCGAGCTCGACAGCCTACGCTCTGAAGTGCGCCAGCTAAGTAAAACCCTGGCCACTGTCATGAGCACCCTGCAGCTACAGACGGAGCCTGAGCTGGAAGGAAGGATCCTGCTAGCCGACAGTCCTGAGGATGTCCCTTGGATGAGAAGAAGAAGGAGGACAACGTCACCCCGTAGGAGGACAACGCCACCCCGTGGGAGGACCAACGGCAACCTCCAGAGGACTTCATCTGCTACCGCTGCCAGAAGGCAGGCAACACAGTGCGGAGCTGTCCTTTAAACGAGCAAACCCTGGGGCCGAGGGCCGACACCCAGGAATAGACCAACCAGGCCCATCAAACTGATACCGCCGGTTCGTGGGAGGAAGACCTTTCCTGTTCATTGTGCTGGATGGCATCGAGACACCTGCCCTGCAGGACACAGGATCTCAGGTAACCATCATGCCTGATGTCCTCTACAAAAGGTTCTGGTCCATAGACGAACTTCACCCCCCAGATCTAAACCTTTCCGTGTATGCCTCTAATGGCCTCCCCTTTAACCTAGTCGGGGTTAAGGATGTGACAGTAAAGGTGGGAAGAGTGGAACTGAAGGACCAGGGACTAATTGTAGTAGAGACTAATCCTGATGATACAGACTTGTATATTGTACTTGGCACAAATATTGTTAGTAACTGTTTGGGAGAAGTGTTGTTCTTGCTTCAACAGATGGCTGACACCGCCAGACCAGGGCAGAGGAGGGTGCTCCAGAAAGAGATCCGAGCCCTTATGTACCAGCAACAGGTAAAGCTATCAGGTGGTGAAATTGGTAATGTACGGGTGACAGACCCGATACCCATTGTGATCCCCCCGATGAGTGAGATGCTGATTTGGTGTAGAGCAGCAATAGGTCTCAAAGGACGGAGCTACTAGGCAGTAGTAGAGCCCCTTAGCTCGGAGCACAGACACTCTTGACTGCCAGAGGGGTAGTGGATGTACGCAATGGGAGGGTGCCCGTACGCCTCCTAAACTTTGGGGAGGATGAGGTTAGATTACCACGTTACGCCACTGTTGCCAAACTGTACACAGTAGATAACAACTTCATACACACGGCGGAGTCCTTAACCTCACCAGACGAAGTGGAGGATAATTACCCGGGAACCCAGGTGGAGGATTGGTGTCAACAGCTCCATGTTGGGACAGACACCACTCCTGCCCATCAGAAGCAGGTTGTACACCGGGTGGTTCAGGAATACGAGCAGGTATTCAGTAAACACCCACTTGACTTTGGGAGGATTAAAGGGGTACAACACCATATACCCACAGGTGACCATCCACCCATCAAAGAACGTTACAGGCCCATACCACCAGCACACTACCAGAAGGCGAAGGAGATGTTGCACGACATGAAGAAGGCAGGGGTAGTAAGGGATAGCTGTAGTCCCTGGGCAGCTCCCCTGGTCCTAGTCAGGAAAAAGGATGGAAGCATGAGAATGTGTGTAGATTACAGACAGGTAAATCGCATAGCACACAAAGATGCATACCCTTTGCGCCGTATAGAGGAACCCCTGGCTGCATTAATGTCTGCAAATTACTTCTCCACCCTTGACCTCACTAGTGGGTACTGGCAAGTAGCTGTTGCTGAGGAGGACCGGGAGAAGATGGCCTTCACTACCCCGATGGGACTCTGCGAGTTCAACAGTATGCCGTTCGGACTCTGCAACGCCCCCGGAATGTTCCAGAGATTGATGGAGTGCTGCCTGGGACACCGCAACTTTAAGACTGTACTGCTATACCTGGATGACGTGATAGTGTACTCCAAAACGTACGAGGACCATTTGAAGCACCTGGCAGAGGTATTTGAGTCGCTGTCCTGGTATGGGATGAAGCTGAAGCTCTCCAAGTTCCACCTGATAAAGTGAAAGGTACAGTACCTGGGGCACATCGTCAGTCCAGAAGTAGTAGCATTGGACCCGGAGAAGGTCACTGCCATCCAGAAATGGCCGGAGCCGAAGAGCCTCAAGGAGGTACGTCAGTTCCTGGGACTAGCCTGGTATGACCGGAGGTTTGTGAAGGACTATACCAAGAAAACGGCGCCTTTACAAGATCTCCTGGTAGGACAGTCTGGGAGAGGCAGAAACCCCCCGTTCCAGTGGGGTAAGGAGCAAGCTGAATCCTTTAAGGTGATGAAGGAGATCCTGACAGGAGAAGAGATCCTAGCCTACCCTGACTACAGCCAACCGTTCCTGCTGTACACTGATGCTAGCAACGAGGGATTAGGAGCTGTGTTAAGTCAGAAGCAAAATGGCCGAGAGAAGGTGATCGCCTATGCAAGCAGGAAGCTCCGTCCGACCGAGAGGAATCCAGAGAACTATAGCAGCTTCAAGTTGGAGTTCCTGGCCCTGGTCTGGGCCATCACCGAGCGGTTCAAGCACTACCTAGCCTCCAGTAAGTTCACTGCCTACACTGATAATAACCCCTTAACTCATCTGGAAACAGCCAAGTTAGGAGCCATGGAACAACGATGGATGGCTCGGCTGTCAAACTACCAGTTCACCATTAAGTACCGGGAGGCCGCAAGAATGCCAACGCCGATGCCCTGTCCAGGATGCCTCACCAGTCGGACACTGAAGAAGAAGTGGATGACCTGGAGGAGATTGAGCTACCTGCCTTCCACCGTAATGGAATGGTCCACGAGCAACGAGACTCCAGGAGGCATCGCGGTAAGATGTTAAACCCTTTGCCTCACCACAGCTGGAAGGAGACCCAGGACAGCGACCCGGTTGTCAGCCGTATCAAAGAACTGATAACCCAGGAAGGTTCCACCCTGGAGAAGGACGCGTCTCTACAAGCCAAGCAACTGTGGAATGAGAGAAGCCGGCTGTTCATCTATAGGGAGAAGCTGTGCCAAAGGTACGTCAACCCGAGGACCCATGAGATGGTATGGCAGATCGTAGTAACCAGGACGGACATCCAGATGGTGTTGGAGGCCTACCACGATCAAGCGGGGCACTTTGGCTGGAAGAAGCTAAAAACCCTGCTGAAAGGTCGGTTTTATTGGGTTGGGATGCGCAGTTCCATAGAGAGATGGTGCCGGGATTGTGGATCCTGTAGCCTCAGAAGAAAAGACTACAGCAGCCAGAAGTCACCCCTGCAATCCATCAAGACAACTCAACCCTTGGAGATCGTGGCCCTGGATCATGTCAAGCTGTCACCCAGGAGGTCAGGATATTCCTACGCCCTGACCATGCTGGATCACTACTCCTGGTTCCTGGTGGTCGCCCCCGTCAAGGATCTGACGGCAGAAACTGCGGCGAAGATGTTTCAGGCATACTTCTGCAGGCCCCATGGATACCCGGAGCAGGTGCTGACAGATCAAGGCACTGCCTTCGAAGCCGAATTGTTCAAGGAGTTCTGCCATCTGTACGGGTGTAAGAAGATCTGGACTACACCGTACCACCCCCAAACCAATGGGTTATGTGAAAAGATGAATAACATCGTCATCGACGTGTTGAAAACCTTACCGCTAGAAGAAAGAAACCAGTGGTCCGACAAGCTACCAGACCTGGTAGATTTGTACAACCACATACCTGTGAGTTCCACCAATTGTACTCCAGCATATCTCATGTGAGCAAGACCCGGAAAGTTGCCCATGGACCTGGAGCTTGTTGTAGTAGAACCCGAAGCAGATATGTCCACTGAGGACTGGGTCACGACATGACAGGAACAGTACAGGAGAGTACAAGCCTGTGTCGAAGACAGTCTGAATAGGGTAAGAGACAAGCAGGAAGCACAGTACAACAAGAGTGCACCAGCAGAACCCTTAGCACCTGGAGAAGTCGTGCTAAAAAGAAAAAGAAGAAACCACAAACTTGATGACCAGTGGGAGAGGGAACCCTACACTGTGTTGAATTCAAAATTTGATAACAGGAAGACCTGTTTAATTACCAAGGATGGAGGAAGAACGATTGCAACGGTATCTAGAGACCATCTGAAGTTGTGTCCAGGTCTGCTAAAGCCCCAGGAAGAAGTGGCTCTCATCATACCGGAGGAGCCTAAAGAAGCAGTAATACATACTGAGTTAGGAGATTTCCCATCAGATTGGCCCCAACTAGGAGGAGCAGTGATAATACCTGTGATACACTTTTATCAACAGCCAGAAGACCCTCCACAGCAAGAAGAACCTGTAAGTGCCCCAGAAGAGCCTGATCAGGAAGAATCCCCGGAAGAAGGATCCCCGGTTGGAGCAGAACAAGAAGGCCCAGCCAATGGTACACTTGCCAGTTCCATAGAGAGGTTAAGGCAGTTTTGCAGCCCCTTCACACCTAGAACTGACAGATTGGGAGGTAGTACAAACACCAGTACCACACGCATCCCAGTACTACGTAGGTCAACACGTAGCATGCAAGGTCAGACCCCTGTCAGATACAGAGAGTAAAAAGAGAAACTCTGATATTATAAATAGTTGCCCCTGGGGTATGTTATTCTTGTGAAATTTTCATGTATTTAATTATTGATGTGTTTTGCCTTACAATGGACAATGTAGGTGACATGGACACTTAACATTGCATTTAGTTACCCGTAAGGGTATATGTGGCACCCCAGGGGTCTGGTTTCCACAGTAATAGCAATGTTACGTCTGTGAGCAGGTGGGAGGTCTCCTGGTCAGGAATCCTATGCATGCCACACCTCCTGCCCAGTCCTGGGAGGGGAAGAACTTCCCCTATATAAAACTAGGGCTGAGGCAGGGTTAGAGAGAGAGAAGAAGAGGAGTCCCAGACAGAGACATAGTCTGGTCTGGAGAGGAGCAGCTATAGGAAAGAAAGATCAGGAGCTCAGTGGGAGCAGTGCTAAAAGGAGTCAGGGGCTGGAAGCTGTAGAGCTCGCCCTGATTGAAGAGTTCTTACCGGACCCGGAGTCCGAGGCTGTGGGGACTAATCCTTACCCAGCAGCAGAAACCGCCCGGCAGGGGATTTCAGGTCCTCTGGCCAAGAAACCCGAAGGCACGGTCACACGCAAGGGACCAGCACCGCCGTCGTGGAGCGGAAGCTACCAGAAGGCCCCGAGTCACCGGCCATACGGGTGAGCACCACACGGTACACTCAGGGACGTGGGCTACTTTTATCAGCCTCTAGCAAGGTAGCCAGAAGAGTACGATTAGGTGGGGAGGCCTACAACTCCACCTGGCCAGGGGAGATTCCATCTGCTCACGGACTGACCAGGCCCCGATCGCTAGCCAGTACTCCGGGAGGGTCTACCTTTGCCACCAGTAAAGACCCTGAACTACACCGCACCGTCTCTGAGTGTTTCATCATCCACGTCCGCTGCCCTGAGGCCATACCCCTCCCGTTGGGGGTTATACCATCCCCGCTGCACAACCGTATCACCGGCCTCAGCGGTCTGCCCTGCAGCGGCGGTCTCATGACCGCATTCAACGGGTGGCGTAGTCGAGCAATATAACATCTTCTGACAAGCACCGCCACTCAGCTTGACTCCCTGGGCACAGACCGGGTCACCGCCACGAGACTACTACCCCTATCAGATCCGGCTCCGGGTAAGCCCCCGTGCGCGCGATGCCGCACGACACAGCAGGCCCAGGGGCGCGTCAACTTTTGGCGTAGTCGGCAGGATTTCGTGCCCGCAACCACCGGGTACTGCGTGCCTGAAAAAGAGACTTTTAAACTTACCTGTGGTGAAGATTCCCGCCATCCGGCGCCATCTTCTGCCTTCTTCCCGCCATCCGTGAAGTTTTCCCGCCATCCGGCGCCATCTTCTGCCTTCTTCCCGCCATCCGTGGAGTTTTCCCGCCGTTGGACGCCATCTTGAAGACGCCGCGCGGGAAGAAGAGGGGCGTGGACTCCGAAAAGCCCGCGAGAACTGAAGCCCCGCCTCACGTCCGGACGTTGCGTAAGGTCCTGGAAGGAGCCCAGCAGACGCCGACGTCACAGGAGCGCGACGGAAGGTCCTCAACCCTGACGATCCACTGCGGAGCCGCGGCCTACGGAAGAGGATCATCGCAAGGTAGGCCACGGTCCACTAGGGGGGAGGAGGATGTCGGATACGGAGGAGAGCTTCACCGCCACAGCCGCCGCCAGCGCCACCGCTGCTGCGGTCATGCCTTTCACCATGCCCTATATCCCGGGGGCAGCCTGGCTACCCCAGTACTCAGGGGAGTCACATACCCTAAATGACTTTAGAGAAAAGCTGGATAGCCTCTTCCAGGTGTACCCCCTCACAGAAGAGCAAAAAGTGAGCATCCTGGTGGCCCAACTAACCGGGGCAGCCCAAAGGGAGGTAAAGTCCTGGCCACCTGGGAGGAGGACTGTCGCAGGGATATTAACCCGGCTGAAGGACACCTTTGATACCCGCACCTCAGCTGAGATTAAGCTTAGATTCTACGGGTGCAAACAGCGAGCACATGAGAATATAAGGGACTATGCAATAAACCTACAAGAGGCCCTGAGAGCCATTAAGCAGACCGACCCTGACGGCGTGGGAAACGAGGACAGGCTGTTGACTGAACAATTTATAGAGGGACTATATTGCAATGCCCACCGAACCCAGTTGCGGGCAATGGCCTTACAGGATCCTCATCTGGACTTTGCACAGTTCAAGGACAGAGCCATTCGGGTGCTCCGAGAACCGGCACCGGGTGGCGTTGTGACCCACAGGCGCCCTACTACCGCTTACCACCAGGAGGCGGCGCCCTTGTCGGCAGGGCCTGTGGGAGCTGATGCGCAGGCTTTGAACAATGACCCGGCTCCAGACCTGCACCATCAGGTCCAAGAGCTAGCTAAAAGCGTAGCTGCGCTAACCCGAACTGTGCAGTCTTTACAGGTTGCTGCTCCAGGGAAGATCCAGCTGGCATCCGGACCGGAGGACATCCCGTGGCGTCGACCAAGGAGGACCCCACCGGCCAGAGGAAGACCCAGCGACCGATACAACGAGGACGGACAACCCATCTGCCGCCGCTGCAATCAACCCGGACATATGGCAAGGTACTGTCCTTTAAACTGGCACAACCTGGGGTAGAGGGCCAACCCCTAGGAATAAGATCACCAGGCCCATCGAACTGGCGTGACAAATATGTGGGAGGAAGTCCAGTCTTGCCTGTGGTACTGGATGGCATTCCTATGAGTGCCCTACTTGACACCGGGTCACAGGTCACCACCATCCCGTACGTGCTCTTCAAGCAGTACTGGAATGACTCGGATATAACCCGCTACCCTGACGATGACTTGAGTATCATCGCCAGCAATGGTCAACCCGTGCCACAGATCGGATTCAAAGAGATGACCATTAAAATCGGTAGAGTCGAACTGGCAGCACAGGGACTGATCATTGTAGACATTGACAAGCGCGAGAGTCACCCAAAGATAACGCTAGGAACTAATGTGATTGAAAATTGTCTTGCAGAGGTGATTTTCATTTTACAGCAGGTTGCCAAGAACGCCAGCTCCGGCCAGCAGCGAGTGCTCCAAAAAGAGATCCGGGCACTGATGTGGCGGCAACAGGTGGAACTCTCCGGTGGTGAGATTGGTAGCGTGAGAATGTGTGACCCTTTCCCTATTGCCATGCCCCCAAAAAGTGAAATGATGATTTGGTGCCGGGCAGCTATTGGTCTAAGAGGTAGAGACTACCAAGCAATGGTAGAACCCGTCTACTCAGACAGTAGGCCCACCATTTTGACAGCACGGGGGGTGGTTGATGTACGCCATGGGAGGGTGCCCGTTCGCATAATAAACATCGGGAAAAGGGAAGTGTACCTGCCCCGGTATGCTACGCTAGCCAAATTGTATACCATCAATCAGAATTCTGTACAGGCCGTGGAACCCTTGCCTCCATTTCAACCAGAGGAAGGTAACGGCTCTAAGAAACCAATGGAGGACTGGTGTCAGCAACTACATCTGGGTACTGACTCCACTCCCTCACACCAGAAACAAGGAGTCTATCGGGTGGTTCAAGAATACGAGAGAGTGTTTAGTAAACACCCGTTAGACTTCGGGCGAGTAAAGGGGGTAGAACACCATATCCCCACGGGAGACCATCCTCCCATAAAGGAGAGATACCGACCCGTACCCCCTGCACACTACCAACACGCCAAGGGGATGCTTAGAGACATGAAGGAGGCTGGAGTAATCAGGGATAGCTGTAGCCCCTGGGCAGCTCCACTAGTCTTGGTTAAAAAGAAAGACAACACCATGAGAATGTGTGTAGATTACCGGAAAATCAACCGTATCACACACAAAGATGCGTACCCCTTACCAAGGATAGAGGAGTCTTTGGCTGCTTTAAAATCTGCTAACTTCTTCTCTACTTTGGATCTCACTAGCGGGTACTGGCAGGTTCCTGTAGCAGAGGCGGACCGGGAGAAGACCGCATTCACCACCCCGATGGGACTTAGCGAGTTTACCTGCATGCCGTTCGGACTCTGCAACGCACCAGGAACCTTCCAACGGTTGATGGAATGCTGTCTGGGACACCGAAACTTCGAGACGGTCCTGTTATACCTGGACGATGTCATCGTCTACTCCAAGACCTACGAGGACCACCTGAAACACCTGGCAGAAGTGTTCGAAGCTCTGGCAAACTACGGCCTAAAGGTGAAACCCTCCAAGTGTCACCTCCTGAAACCAAAGGTGCAGTACCTGGGACACGTGGTGAGTGCTGACGGAGTGGCTCCCGACCCTGATAAGATCACCGCAATTAAGGAATGGCCAAGCCCCTCCAGCGTAAAGGAAGTGCGGCAGTTCCTCGGGTTGGTAGGCTACTACCGAAGATTCATTCCCGGTTTCATCAAAAAGGCAGCTCCTATGCAGGACCTCCTGATAGGCCAGTCCAGGAAGGCCAAGAACCAGAAGCCACCCTTCAGATGGGAGAAGCTGGAAGGTGAGTCCTTCCGCCAGCTGAAGATGGCCCTCACGGGGGATGAAATCCTGGCGTACCCTGATTACAGCCAGCCCTTTATCCTCTACACCGACGCAAGTAACATCGGGCTAGGAGCCGTACTGTCCCAGATCCAGCAGGGGAAAGAACGGGTAATTGCTTACGCCAGCCGAAAACTGCGACCCACCGAAAGAAACCCTGAGAATTACAGCTCATTCAAGCTAGAGTTCCTGGCAGTGGTGTGGGCAGTCACCGAACGCTTTAGGCACTACCTCGCCTCTTCCCGGTTCAACGTGTACACGGATAACAACCCGTTGACACACCTGGATACGGCAAGACTCGGTGCCCTGGAGCAGAGATGGATGGCCCGCCTGTCCAACTATGAGTTCACGATCAAATACCGGGCAGGACGCTCCAATACCAACGCGGATGCCTTGTCCAGAATGCCAAACCTACCGGACGTAGGGGAAGATCCAGAGGAACTGGAAGAAGTTGAACTCCCCGCGTTCCACCGTCATGGGACTATCCAGTATTCCCACCGTGTAAGGGGTAAGCAATCTGCTACGTTCAACCCCTTACCTCATTACAACTGGGCGGAAACGCAAGACAGTGACCCCGCCGTCCGACTGGTGAAGGAGATGCTGACTCAGCCAGATGCCCGCCTTGACCCAGACGCTCCGGAGGAGACCAAGCAACTGTGGGCTGAGAAGAGTCGACTGTTCCTTTACAAGGGGAAGTTGTGCCGCAGAATGGTTAACTCCCGGATGCATGAACTGATCTGGCAAGTAGTGGTGCCAAGAAGAGACGCGGCTATGGTACTGGAGGCATACCACGACGGAGCTGGGCACTTCGGGTGGAAGAAGCTGGAGTTCCTGCTGCGCGGGCGGTTCCACTGGGTAGGCATGAGAGGAACCATCGAGAGGTGGTGCAGAGACTGTGGACCGTGCCACCTAAGAAGGAAGGACCGTGCCAGCCAGAAGACTCCCTTGCAGCCCATCATCACCCGACAGCCACTGGAACTGGTAGCCCTGGACCATGTGAAACTGGCTCCAAGCAGATCTGGGTATGTCTACGCCCTCACAATCGTAGATCATTACTCCCGGTTCCTGGTGGTGGTCCCGGTCAAGGACTTAACGGCTCAAACAGCAGCTAGAGCCTTCCAGCAGCACTTCTGCCGTCCACACGGATACCCAGAGCAGGTGCTGACGGACCAAGGACCTGCCTTTGAAGCGGAAGTCTTCCAGGAGTTCTGCACTCTGTATGGCTGCCGGAAGATAAGAACAACACCCTATCATCCGCAAACCAATGGACTCTGTGAGAAAATGAACCAGGTGGTGATAGACCTTCTGAAAACATTGCCCCTGGAAGAACGCAATCTGTGGCCTGAGAAACTGCCTGATCTGGTGGACCTATACAACCACATCCCGGTAGGTTCTACCAACTGTACCCCGGCTTACCTAATGAGAGCAAGACCTGGTAAGCTCCCTGTTGATCTGGAGATGGGAGTCCTGACACCCGAGGACACTTCACCAGAAGCAGACTGGGACACAGAAAGGCAGCAGCAGTACCGGAAAGTACAGGAGAGCGTGGAGCGAAGTCTCTGTCAAGCTAGAGAAAGACAGGAGAAGACTTACAACCAATATGCTCCCACTGTTCCCCTGGTACCTGGAGAGCAGGTCTTGAAGAGGAAGAGACGGCTCCACAAGTTGGACGACCAGTGGGAGAAGGACCCGTACACCATACTGCCCTCAAGCCATGAGAACCCGAAAGTCTGCACAATCAGTAAGGATGGAGGAGAAACCACAGCCATTGTATCCCGAGATCACCTGAAGAAGTGTCCCGAACAGCTACGGAACCCTGAAGAAGAACAAGAAGACCCTCGACCCGCAGAGGAAAGGGAAGATATGGTCAGTATTGTGCTCGGAGACTTCCCTCGGTCTTGGACTCAAGTCAATAGCGCTGTTGTGGTACCCGTCCTCACCTTCCTCCAACCAGCATCTCAACTACCTACGGAGAAACAGGTAGAGCTGGAAGAGCAGCCGGTCCAGGAGGCAGAAGACCCCACACAAGCAGACCAGGAGGATCAACCCTCTGCTTATAGTGAGCCTGCCGTACCCCTAGTGAGCCAAAGAGCCCGTAGACAGCTGCCCAGTTTATCTTTGACAGCTCCTACACCCCGTAGCTCAGGACCAGTAAGTCAGCTCCGTAGGTCTACTAGGGTCACTAGAGGCCAGTTGCCCGTACGTTGGAGGATTTAAAGTGCTCAAACTGTTTTATTTGTATTTACCTGTTTATTGTTGCCTGTAAATAATTGTGTATTTTTAGTTATTTTATAGGTGTCGTTTATGGATTATCCGGAATCCTTTGTACATATGCTTGGAGCGTAACCCAGGAATGGACTAAAGACTGTTAAGGACTCGGGGTAGGACAGACCCCTACCTGGTTACGGCTCCCTGTTCCTTGGTGAAATGGACACCCTTGTTTTCTTCAAAAACTGCACCCGGTTGCGGACACGCCGTGACCATCCTAATGTGTTTTTCTTTATTGTACTGTTTCTGTTTATAACTTGTTATGTTTACAAAAGTATGTTTAGTCCCGGAGTACTAAATTTCACTAGGGGGGAATGTGGCACCCCAGGGGTCTGGTTTCCACAGTAATAGCAATGTTACGTCTGTGAGCAGGTGGGAGGTCTCCTGGTCAGGAATCCTATGCATGCCACACCTCCTGCCCAGTCCTGGGAGGGGAAGAACTTCCCCTATATAAAACTAGGGCTGAGGCAGGGTTAGAGAGAGAGAAGAAGAGGAGTCCCAGACAGAGACATAGTCTGGTCTGGAGAGGAGCAGCTATAGGAAAGAAAGATCAGGAGCTCAGTGGGAGCAGTGCTAAAAGGAGTCAGGGGCTGGAAGCTGTAGAGCTCGCCCTGATTGAAGAGTTCTTACCGGACCCGGAGTCCGAGGCTGTGGGGACTAATCCTTACCCAGCAGCAGAAACCGCCCGGCAGGGGATTTCAGGTCCTCTGGCCAAGAAACCCGAAGGCACGGTCACACGCAAGGGACCAGCACCGCCGTCGTGGAGCGGAAGCTACCAGAAGGCCCCGAGTCACCGGCCATACGGGTGAGCACCACACGGTACACTCAGGGACGTGGGCTACTTTTATCAGCCTCTAGCAAGGTAGCCAGAAGAGTACGATTAGTTGGGAAGGCCTACAACTCCACCTGGCCAGGGGAGATTCCATCTGCTCACGGACTGACCAGGCCCCGATCGCTAGCCAGTACTCCGGGAGGGTCTACCTTTGCCACCAGTAAAGACCCTGAACTACACCGCACCGTCTCTGAGTGTTTCATCATCCACGTCCGCTGCCCTGAGGCCATACCCCTCCCGTTGGGGGTTATACCATCCCCGCTGCACAACCGTATCACCGGCCTCAGCGGTCTGCCCTGCAGCGGCGGTCTCATGACCGCATTCAACGGGTGGCGTAGTCGAGCAATATAACATCTTCTGACAAGCACCGCCACTCAGCTTGACTCCCTGGGCACGGACCGGGTCACCGCCACGAGACTACTACCCCTATCAGATCCGGCTCCGGGTAAGCCCCCGTGCGCGCGATGCCGCACGACACAGCAGGCCCAGGGGCGCGTCATATATATATAAAAGACTCTGTGGCTGAGGACTGTGAGCAGCCCAAAAACTGTTCATGTACATAGTTGCACTCCCTGGAGTGCCCTTCTAACCGACCACTGAACAAAAACCCGTTTGGCGTGGCCGAAGACGTGGTCCAGCACCAGGTGTTAGAACTCTCCTGTTAGGTTTTTTTGAGTTTGCTGGTCACATGACCATTTTTGTCTATTTAATCCGGCTCCGCCCTCCTTGCCTTGCTGGACTTCATTGTATTTACTACTCTTGAGCTAGCTTGGTGCTCTGTTGCCGTTCTCTGTTAGTTTTGCTAGGTCTTCTGACCTCTATGCTTTTTGTTGTGTGTTTGTCTTTGACTGCTACTATTTCTGCTAGGAGGTGTCCAACTTATCCCAGTCCCTAGTTCTTGTAGGGATACCTCCCTCACATCTATAGGTCTTCGTACAGACTAGCCGAGGACTTTAGCGGGTCTGATCGCAGGATCAGGTTCCCCGTTACATCGTAGGGATCTAGTTTAGTTCTATTGTAGGGACAGATCTCCTGTCTTTCCTTAGTCTCTGTAGCAGATCATAACAGTAAGTCCAGCCCTAAAAGAAAAAAAAAAAAGAAAAAAAAATTTTCTCTAAGGAAAGACACCCAGTTTTCCATCATGGTCTCGGTTCAAGATTTGGCTCAACGCTTGCAGGGACTCTCTCTGGAGGTGGTCAAGCTCCAACAACACGTGAGTAACTGTCCTGGAGCACATTTTGTTGAACCAAAGGTACGTCTGCCTGATTTATTTTTTGGCGAACAACAAGATTTTTTTTCTTTTAAAAATGCTTGTTTATTGTATTTTCGGTTGAGACCTGGATCCTCTGGTGATGAATCACAGCGCATAGGGTTCATAATGTCACTTTTGCGCAAAGATCCTCAGGGATGGGCCTTCTCTCTCCAACCTAGTGATCCGTGCTTTAGATCAGTGGATAGTTTTTTTTCTGCTTTGGGTTTGTTGTACGATGTGTAGTGCCGGCGTCCCTGCCCTCTGCTAGGCAGGGACGCTGCTCCTCTCACCGCTCTGCTCCGTGCCCGGCTTCCTCCCCCCGCTCTGCTGTCAGCGCGCGCTCCGTCCCGGCGTCCTCCTCCTGCTCTGCTCTCAGCGCGCGCTCCTTCCCGGCCCCTGTGCTTAGGGCGCGCGCGCGCGCGCTTCCCTCCTCTTAAAGGGGCCGCGCGCGCCGCCCTAAAGAGTCCCCGGCCAATGGCCGGAGGACTTCATCATATATAAGGCACCTCCTCCAAAATGGAGGTGCCCGAGCAATGTTGTTTGCACCTGTGTCTCACCTGTGCTTCAGCCCTCAGGTCCCGTTGCCAGTTTCCTGCCAGTTTCCTGCTAGTTACCTGCCAGTACCTGCCAGTTACCTGCCTGATTCCTGCCTGAATACTTGTTACCTGTCTGCCAGTCTGAGGTCCGACGGTCTGCCTTACTTCTCCTGTCAGTCTGTCTAAGGACCAGCCTGCCCGCTCACCTGGGAGCGCATGTCAGCTACCTGCCTGCTTGCCTGAGGTCCGACGGTCTGCCTTACTACTCCGGTCAGTCTGTCTATGGACCAGCTTGCCCGCTCACCTGGGAGCGCTTCTCCGTTATCTGCCTGCTTGCCAGCCCGGAGGCTCCGTTGTCACGTGCTGTGACCACCAGCTATCTCAGAGTCTCTTGCCCGCTCACCTGGGAGCGCATCTCCGTTACCTGCCTGCTTGCCAGCCCGGAGGTCCCGTTGTCACGTGCGGTGACCATCAGCTATTCCAGAGACTCTTGCCCGCTCACCTGGGAGCGCATCTCCGTTACCTGCCTGCTTGCCAGCCCGGAGGTCCCGTTGTCACGTGCGGTGACCATCAGCTATTCCAGAGACTCTCGCTTGCTCACCTGGGAGCACACATCTACCACCTGCCTGCTAGCCTACCCGGAGGCTCTGCCATCACAGGTCGTACCTACCCCTTACCCAGAGACTGCCCTGATCACTTGCCGTAACTCCCTGTCCGTTCACCCAGAGACTGCCACCCGCTCCCTTACAAGGGCCGCCCCCTTGTATAGTAGCTCAGAGGTTCCGCCTCCCGGACCCGTTACAGTCCGCCTCCCGGACCCGTTACAGTTTGCTCGGGCCATGGAACCCGGTGGCACCCAAGCTCCCTCGCTCTCGGACCTCGCTCTTGAACTGTCCCGTCAGAGGTCCCAACAGGAGGCCATCCTGGGTCACCTGCGGAATGTTAATACTCGCCTGAACACTCTGTCTGATCCACCAACAACCTCCGCCAGTGCCATATCTTGCAATCCGGCGGCTCCGCTGCTCACTAATACTATGGTATCCTACCCCGGACCCCGGCTTTCTGCACCTCCTCGCTTCGGAGGCGACCCCGTCCAGGCTCGGGGCTTCTTGAATCAGTGCACCCTGCATTTTGAACTTTTGTCCTACCAGTTTAACTCCGACCGGGCCAAAATTGCCTTCATCATGTCCCATCTCACCGGGGAGGCCCTGGCCTGGCTGAATCCTCTATGGGAGAGAGGAGACCCCCTGGTGTCCAACTTGCCTGCTTTTCTCACGGCTTTCCGGAAAGTCTTCGACGAACCCGGACGGAAGACCTCATCTGCATCATCGTTGCTACGCCTCCGTCAGGGGAGTCTCACCGTGGGCCAATATGCCATACGGTTCCGTACCCTTGCCTCGGAGCTGGCCTGGGATAACGACGCTCTGGTTTCCGTCTTCTGGGAGGGTCTGTCCGGCCGTATTAAAGATGAACTTGCCGGTCGGGACATTCCTACCACTCTCGATGACTTAATAACTCTTGCCACCCGAATTGACCTACGGTTTCAGGAGCGTGCCAAAGAGGTCACCCGTGAGAGAAGGATTCCACGTTTAGCTCCTACTTTCCAGAAACCCGTCATTCCCTCCATCTCTTCCCAGGTACACTCTCCTGAGCCTATGCAGGTCGACCAGACCAAGATGGTCAAAACCCGTCAGGACTCACGCCGTGCCGAGGGGAGCTGCTTCTACTGTGGCAGTAAGGAGCACCGGATCCGTGCCTGCCCGGAGAGGTCGGGAAACGCCTGTGTCTAGGTTCGCTCAGAGAGGTCCACCTAGACAAGAATAAATCCTCTCCATCCCTGCTGTTGTCAGTTTCGATCATCTACGGGGAGAACCGTTATTTCGAACTAGCCCAACTTGACTCTGGAGCAGCCGGGAACCTTATTTCACAGTCCCTGGTTGAGAAATACCGCATCCCCACCAAACCTCTGGCTGTACCCTTGTCTGTCGCTGCCGTGGATGGGGGCCTCTTACCTCGCCCCATTCAACTCATCACCGAATCCATTACCCTGCAGGTGGGAATGCTGCATTCTGAAAGTATCTCCTTTCATGTTCTGCCTGGACTCTCTCACGCCCTCTTGCTAGGTCTGCCCTGGCTCCAGAGACATGCACCCGTGCTAGACTGGCAAACCGGAGAGGTCCTTCGCTGGGGACAAGACTGTCATAAGACCTGCCTGGTTCCCGTCCATCCCGTTCGTCCCTCTCCTACCCCAGCTAATCTACCTGGACTTCCGATTCCTTATTGGTCTTATGCAGATGTCTTTAATAAAAAGGAGGCAGAGACATTACCACCACATAGACCATACGACTGTCCCATCGATCTGCTACCCGGTACTACTCCTCCCCGTGGGCGTATCTATCCTTTATCCGCTGCTGAGACCCGGTCAATGTCCGAATATATTGAGGAGAATCTGGCCAGAGGATTCATCCGGAAATCTACCTCCCCGGCGGGAGCAGGCTTCTTTTTCGTCAAAAAGAAGGACGGCTCTCTCCGTCCCTGTATAGACTATAGAGGCCTAAACCTGATCACGGTGAAGAATAAGTACCCCCTTCCGCTCATTCCAGAATTATTTGATCGTCTGAGGGGGGCTAGGATCTTCACCAAACTGGACCTTCGTGGGGCGTACAACCTGGTTCGTATTCGTCAGGGGGATGAATGGAAGACGGCATTCAACACCCGGGACGGCCACTATGAATACCTGGTAATGCCCTTTGGTCTCTGTAACGCTCCTGCCGTCTTTCAAGAGTTGGTCAATGACATCTTCCGGGACCTTCTCTACTCCTGCGTAGTGGTGTACCTGGACGACATCTTGGTCTTCTCTCCGGATCTCCAGACTCACCGGAGGGACGTTCGTCAGGTCCTGCTCAGGCTAAGGCAGAACCATCTCTACGCTAAATTTGAGAAGTGCCTCTTTGAGCAGACCTCGCTTCCGTTTCTGGGCTACATTATCTCTCAGACCGGCCTTCAAATGGATCCTGAGAAACTGTCTGCCATCGAGAAATGGCCCCGACCGGAGGGGTTGAAGGCCATTCAGCGTTTCCTGGGCTTCGCCAACTACTACCGCCTCTTCATACCACACTTCTCTTCCCGGACGGCCCCAATTTCTGCGCTCACCCGTAAAGGTACTAATCCCAAAGAGTGGCCACCCGAAGCAGAGGAGGCCTTTCTTTCCCTTAAACAGGCCTTCTCTTCCGCCCCGGTGCTGCATCGCCCAGATGGCAACAAGCAGTTCTTCCTGGAAGTTGACGCCTCCTCCTCTGGAGCCGGAGCGGTACTTACTCAAAAATCATCTTCCGGGAGGATGGTAACTTGTGGCTTCTTCTCTAAACTCTTCTCCTCCTCTGAGCGCAACTATTCCATAGGAGACCGAGAGTTATTGGCCATCAAACTGGCATTGGAGGAGTGGCGTTACCTGCTCGAGGGGGCTCTTCACCCGGTAATAATTTACACTGACCACAAGAACTTGGCTTACCTCCAGCATGCCCAGAGACTTAACCCGCGCCAAGCCCGGTGGTCCTTGTTTTTTGCTCGTTTTGATTTTGTCCTTCATTTTCGCCCGGCTGACAAAAACGTCAAGGCGGATGCCTTGTCTCGATCCTTTCTGGTGTCTGATCTCGAGGAGGATCCGAAACATATCATCGATCCCGCCAGAGTAATGCAGGTGGCTCCCGTGAGTCTAAATCGTCTTCCTCCTGGTAAGACGTTCGTACCAGTACCTGATCGGGAGAAGATTCTACACTGGGGTCATTCGTCTAAACTAGCTGGCCACGCCGGTCAGAAAAAGACCCTCCAGCTTATTACCCGGCACTACTGGTGGCCTAACCTGCACAAGGATGTAATAGACTTTGTTTCTGCCTGTGTGTCCTGCGCCCGCAACAAAGTTCCGAGACACCTGCCGGCCGGCCGCCTCCTACCTCTGCCAGTACCTGCTGCCCCCTGGCAGCATATAGCGATGGACTTCATTAGTGATCTGCCTGTCTCTGCCGGTTGTACGGTCATTTGGGTGGTCGCTGACCGCTTCTCCAAGATGGCTCACTTCATTCCACTGCCAGGTCTTCCGTCTGCACCCGAGCTGGCTAAAGACTTTATCCGCCACATCTTCCGTCTTCATGGCCTGCCCCGTCACATCGTGTCGGATCGTGGGGTACAGTTCACTTCCCGTTTCTGGAGAGCCACTTGTAAATTGCTGGACGTCACCCTGGACTTCTCCTCCGCTTACCACCCACAGTCTAATGGTCAAGTGGAGCGGATCAATCAGAACCTGACCAGTTACCTTCGGCACTTCGTTAATGCCCACCATTCTGACTGGGTGGATCTCCTGCCATGGGCCGAATTCTCGTACAACAATCACGAGAGCGAGTCTTCCTCCAAATCCCCGTTTTTTGTAGTCTACGGTCAGCATCCTCGGATCCCGTTTCCCGTCTCCACCTCGGCGGACAATCCGGCTGCGGAATCTCTTGTTAACAAATTTTCCTCCATATGGGAGAGTACCCGGTCCGCACTTCTTCTGTCATCCGAGCGTATGAAAAGACACGCTGACAAAAAACGTCTGGACCCTCCTCAATTCCGCCCTGGGGATAAAGTCTGGCTCTCGTCCAAATATGTCCGGCTCAAGATCCCTTCCTATAAGTTAGGGCCTCGGTTCATCGGCCCACTGGAGGTCATCAGTCAGATCAACCCGGTGGCCTATAAATTGAAACTCCCGGCCAACTTACGGATCCCTAACTCCTTCCATGTGTCTCTCCTCAAACCTGTGGTACTTAACTCTTTTTCCAAGTCTACAGGTACGCCTCCTGCTCCGGTTTCTGCTGTGGACGAGTTTGAGGTAGAGAACATTCTTGCCACCAAAAGGGTAAGAGGAAAGACCTTTTTCCTGGTAGATTGGAAGGGGTTTGGTCCTGAGGAGAGAACGTGGGAGCCCCGGGAGAACATCCATGCCCCTCTCATCCTAGCTAAATTTCTGTCTGGCCTAAAAAAGGGGGGGCCTAAAGGGGGGGGTACTGTAGTGCCGGCGTCCCTGCCCTCTGCTAGGCAGGGACGCTGCTCCTCTCACCGCTCTGCTCCGTGCCCGGCTTCCTCCCCCCGCTCTGCTGTCAGCGCGCGCTCCGTCCCGGCGTCCTCCTCCTGCTCTGCTCTCAGCGCGCGCTCCTTCCCGGCCCCTGTGCTTAGGGCGCGCGCGCGCTTCCCTCCTCTTAAAGGGGCCGCGCGCGCCGCCCTAAAGAGTCCCCGGCCAATGGCCGGAGGACTTCATCATATATAAGGCACCTCCTCCAAAATGGAGGTGCCCGAGCAATGTTGTTTGCACCTGTGTCTCACCTGTGCTTCAGCCCTCAGGTCCCGTTGCCAGTTTCCTGCCAGTTTCCTGCTAGTTACCTGCCAGTACCTGCCAGTTACCTGCCTGATTCCTGCCTGAATACTTGTTACCTGTCTGCCAGTCTGAGGTCCGACGGTCTGCCTTACTTCTCCTGTCAGTCTGTCTAAGGACCAGCCTGCCCGCTCACCTGGGAGCGCATGTCAGCTACCTGCCTGCTTGCCTGAGGTCCGACGGTCTGCCTTACTACTCCGGTCAGTCTGTCTATGGACCAGCTTGCCCGCTCACCTGGGAGCGCTTCTCCGTTATCTGCCTGCTTGCCAGCCCGGAGGCTCCGTTGTCACGTGCTGTGACCACCAGCTATCTCAGAGTCTCTTGCCCGCTCACCTGGGAGCGCATCTCCGTTACCTGCCTGCTTGCCAGCCCGGAGGTCCCGTTGTCACGTGCGGTGACCATCAGCTATTCCAGAGACTCTTGCCCGCTCACCTGGGAGCGCATCTCCGTTACCTGCCTGCTTGCCAGCCCGGAGGTCCCGTTGTCACGTGCGGTGACCATCAGCTATTCCAGAGACTCTCGCTTGCTCACCTGGGAGCACACATCTACCACCTGCCTGCTAGCCTACCCGGAGGCTCTGCCATCACAGGTCGTACCTACCCCTTACCCAGAGACTGCCCTGATCACTTGCCGTAACTCCCTGTCCGTTCACCCAGAGACTGCCACCCGCTCCCTTACAAGGGCCGCCCCCTTGTATAGTAGCTCAGAGGTTCCGCCTCCCGGACCCGTTACAGTCCGCCTCCCGGACCCGTTACACGATGATCCTGATCGTGTCTCATCTGCTGAGTCTGAATTAAGACGTTTGAGGCAGGGATCGAGTAATGTGGAAAAATATTGTTCTCACTTCCGTCGGTGATCTGCCCAGGTGGGGTGGAACGATTCAGCTTTGAAAAGCTTGTTTCTTGCAGGGCTAGGTGAAAGGGTTAAGGATTTACTGATTGCTTATCCCACACCTGGAAACTTGCAGGAGGCAATGCAATTAGCTATACGGGTGGACAGGAGACTGCGTGCAAGGATTAATGAGAGCAAATCCTCTGCTATGTCAGCTCCGAGTCTTGAGAGTGTCTGTGCTGACAATGGAGAGCCGATGGAGATTGGGGCGATGGCACCCTGCTCTCAGGAAAAAGACCGCAGGCTTTCTGAAGGCCTGTGCTTCTATTGCGGAAATTCTGGTCATTTTATTAAGAGCTGTGTGCTTCGTATGAAGAAAGAAAAAAAAATGGTCAGTCATGCCCGTATTGCCTGTTTAAATTCTAAGGGAGTATTCCTATCTGCCACTACTGCTGCTCAGGATGAATTAATTGAATTTCGGGTATTTTTGGATTGTGGTTCTACTCTGAATGTGATTGATGGGGGATTCTTGTAAAAACTTAGATTAGAACCTAAAACTTTGTCATCCCCTATTTCTGTGGTTTCTGTTGATGGCTCTCCCTTGAAGAGTGTTACTCACAAGGTCTGTGAATTTCCCCTCACTATTAATGGTATTCATCAAGAGAATTTGGATTTGGTGGTATTGGATAATTTGCCTTCTCCAGTAATATTGGGGTTACCCTGGTTAAAATTGCACAATCCTGTATTGGATTGGTCTACCAATGAAATTAAGTCCTGGAGCCCTAAGTGTTATGACAAGTGTTGTAACGGGCGCATTGCTGCTGTGGAAAAAGGGGAATTACCTGTACCTATTCAGGATTTTTGGAGAGTTTTTTCTGAGGAGGAGTCGCAAATTTTGCCTCCCCATAGAGACTATGATTGTACCATTGAATTTGTCCCTGGAGCGACTCTTCCTAAAAGTCGTTTATTTAATCTGACTATTCCTGAGAGAAAGGCTTTGGAGGAATACATACAGACAAGCTTGGCCGCCGGTCACATTAGGCCTTCCAAGTCTCCTGTGGCTGTTGGATTTTTTTTTGTAAAAAAGAAAGATGGCGGTTTACGTCCTTGTCTGGACTTTCGTGAGATTAATAAAATTACTGTACGCAATCCTTACCTACTGCCATTGATTCCTGATTTATTTAACCAGTTAGTGGGGGCCAAGTGGTTCTCTAAAATTGATCTCCGGGGGGCATACAATTTGTTGCGCATGAAGGAGGGTGATGAATGGAAGACTGCTTTTAACACTCCTGTGGGTCATTTTGAGAATCTGGTGATGCCTTTTGGTCTTACCAATGCTCCAGCATTTTTTTCAGAATCTTATTAATGACATCCTTAGACCTTTAATCGGCAAAAATGTGGTTGTGTATTTGGATGACATTCTGATTTATTCGCCTGATCTGGAGTCTCATTGGCGGAGCGTACGTGAGGTATTACAGTTATTAATGGACAATTCGCTTTTTGCTAAGCTGGAGAAATGTGAGTTCGCTGTACAGAGAATTAGTTTTTTGGGCTACATTATCTCCAGTGAAGGTTTTGAGATGGACCCGGTTAAAGTTCAAGCTGTGCAGGAATGGCCTAGGCCTATTGGTTTGAAATCGATACAGAGGTTTTTGGGTTTCGCCAATTATTACAGAAAATTCATAAAAAATTTTTCTATTATTGTCAAACCGCTGACCGATCTCACCAGGAAAGGTGCTAATGCGGTTCAGTGGACTTCTGAGGCCATTGAAGCTTTTGTGTTTCTAAAGGAGAGGTTCACCTCTGCTCCCATCCTTATGCAGCCTGATGTGACTAAGCCGTTTTTGGTTGAGGTTGATGCTTCTTCGGTGGGGGTCGGTGCGGTGTTGTCTCAGGAAAACAAGGATGGAGTACATCCCTGTGCCTTTTTTTCAAAGAAATTTTCTGAGACTGAACTTAATTACGATATTGGTAATCGGGAATTGCTGGCGATTAAACTCGCATTTGAACACTGGCGTCACCTCTTGGAAGGTGCTGAATTTCCCATTCAGGTTTTCACTGATCATAAAAATCTGATCTATCTTAATGCTGCCAAGCGCTTGAATGCCCGTCAGGCTAGGTGGGCACTTTTTTTCTCGCGGTTTAATTTTTCCGTTACTTACATCCCGGGTACCAAAAATGTTAAAGCGGATGCTTTGTCTCGCAGCTTTTCTCCCATGGTCGGTGTTGAGGAGGAAGAGGAGACCATTTTACAAGAAGGTGTTGTGATTGCTGCTTTGGACTCCGTTTTGGAGGATGAGATTCTTAAAGCTCAGGAGAATGCCCCATCTAACACTCCCCATGGGAGGTTGTTTGTGCCTAGGACCTTTAGGAGAGATTTGTTTGTTGAGTGTCATGAGTCTCGGTTGGCAGGTCATCCAGGAATTTCTGAGACCAAGAGACTTGTGGGTCGCAGTTTTTGGTGGCCTGGATGGCAGAAGGAAGTCATTAAGTGGGTCCGCCAATGTACTGTGTGTGCAAGATCCAAGTCTTCGCATGCTCCTGCTGCAGGGTTGCTTTGCCCTCTGGAGGTTCCTAGTGCACCTTGGACACATCTGGCTATGGACTTTATTACTGACCTTCCCCCCTCTGAAGGTTTCACGGTCATCTGGGTGGTCGTGGACCGTTTTAGCAAGATGTGTCACTTGGTTCCCTTCATCAAACTGCCCTGCGCTAAGACACTCGCTAAGGCCTTTGTCAAGGAAATTGTCAGACTACATGGTGTTCCTACTGACATTGTTTCTGATAGGGGACCTCAGTTCGTGGCTCGTTTTTGGCGTGCCTTTTGTGACAGGTTGGGAGTTCATTTGTCGTTTTCATCCGGATATCATCCTGAGTCTAATGGCCAGACAGAAAGGAAGAACCAGGATGTTGAGCAGTTCTTGCGTTGTTTTGTGGCAGACAATCAAGAGGGGTGATCTGAGTTTCTGCCACTTGCTGAATTTGCTCTTAACAACCATACATCCTCTTCTGCTGGGTGTTCGCCTTTTTTTTGTTGTTCTGGGAGACATCCGTCTTTTGGGTCATTCTCCAAATTGGTTTCGGCTGTGCCTGAGGAGGAGAGTTTTTCCGGTGATTTGGAGAGAGTTTGGACGGATGTGCGTGGTAATCTTCAGGAGGCTAACAAAAAATCTAAGAGGTACTTTGATAGGAAACGGCAAGAGGTTTTGTTTGCTGTTGGTGACATGGTTTGGTTGTCCTCTAAGAATCTGCGATTGAGGATTCCTTCTAAAAAATTGGGTCCCAAGTTCGTAGGGCCCTTTAAGGTGCTTCAGATAGTTAACCAATCTGCTGTTAGGTTGGAGGTCCCTACGTCCTGGAAGATTAACCCGGTGTTTCATGTTTCTCTATTGAAAAAAGCTGATGTGTCGGATGGTGACGCCTCTGCCATTGTTCCTCCGGTGGTGGAGGACGGGGAATATGAAATTTCCCGCATCCTAAATTCTAGACGGTATAGAGGGAGTTTGCAGTATCTCGTCGCTTGGAAGGGTTTCGGACCTGAGGATAACTCATGGGTGAGGGCAGATGATGTTTCTGCTTCCAGACTTGTCAGAGCGTTTCACAGGAGGTTTCCTGGTAAGCCTGGGCCTAGGGGATCCGGAGGATCCTCTTAGAAGAGGGGGTACTGTTAGAACTCTCCTGTTAGGTTTTTTTGAGTTTGCTGGTCACATGACCATTTTTGCCTATTTAATCCGGCTCCGCCCTCCTTGCCTTGCTGGACTTCATTGTATTTACTACTCTTGAGCTAGCTTGGTGCTCTGTTGCCGTTCTCTGTTAGTTTTGCTAGGTCTTCTGACCTCTATGCTTTTTGTTGTGTGTTTGTCTTTGACTGCTACTATTTCTGCTAGGAGGTGTCCAACTTATCCCAGTCCCTAGTTCTTGTAGGGATACCTCCCTCACATCTATAGGTCTTCGTACAGACTAGCCGAGGACTTTAGCGGGTCTGATCGCAGGATCAGGTTCCCCGTTACATCGTAGGGATCTAGTTTAGTTCTATTGTAGGGACAGATCTCCTGTCTTTCCTTAGTCTCTGTAGCAGATCATAACACCAGGATCACCTTGTAGCCACGCCCAGGGCCTACGTTGAGGGTTTTCAGGTGGGTCCCTCATGTGCCTCATGTTCTTTTACCGGTGAGATGGACACCATTAACTTGTAAGACTCTGAGGACGCTCTATATCTGTATATATTTATTATGTTTTTACCCCTGTAACATTCAAGAAAGTGCCTCCCATAAAGGGAAGAAATGTTATTGTTATTGTTTAACCTGTTTTTGAAAATTGCTTTAGTCCAGGAGTACTGAGTTTTACTAGGGGGGAATGTGGCGCCCTGCTGTGCATTGGTGCCACAGAACCCAGAACGGTGCATGGATGGACTTCTCCACAAGAGGCCCTCACTACATTCATACACCTCCACCTACCACCTCAGACCAGCAGAGGGAGCCCGTTAGGGACATATATAGGGAAGGTGGAGCTAGGCAGCTCAGTCTTAGTTTCAGTTTAGTGTTCAGAGAGGAACACAGCTCAGAGTGAGCAGAGAGCGTGCCGACGCAGCACGCCAGCTGCCAAGTAGTGAGGGCCCCGAGTGTGGTCGAAGGCGAGAGGAAAAGGAGAGTGGAGCTAAGGGGGCAGAGGAGCATAGTAAGCTCACCCTGATATATATACCGGACACCGGGTCCGTGCCTACAGGGATTCCTTATACCCAGTAGGAACCACCGGAACCCCTGGAGAACTACAGGTCCCAGGTTCACCAAATGCTGATTGCAGTACCAGGGCTAGGAGTCACAGAGTTCCCAGCGTCCAGGGAGAGTGATCTCCAAAGAGAAGGCCCTATCACCAGGTCAGCAGGTGCAGAGAGAGACAGTAACCAAGCCAGGCCTAGCTCCAGGCAGGCCAGAAGCTTAGAGAATAAAGCAATGGATCAGGAGGCCCTATACCCGCTCACTGGGGAGAGTCCAGAAGTGCACCCTTCACCTGGAGTACCCTGGACCGTGCCTGCAGCATCACCAGTAAAGGTACTGAAGCTTACCCCCGTGTGAGTGTGCGTCTTTCCTCTGGGACCGTCCTGCCGTCTCTGCCCTGCACCCCTATCCAGTACATCCCCCACGCTGCCCTGAGGCCCGCTCCACCGGTGGGGAGCCATTCCATCACAAGCTGCCCTACCATCTGCCTCAGAGGACTCCCCCTTAGCCGCATTCCACAGGTGGCGTCATGAATAATTCCAAAAATCCCAAATAATAGAAGTTTCCCCTTTTCACTGACCGCCCTGGGCCACGGACCGGGCCAGCCACCGTGATATTTCCTGGCAACCAGAGGCCCGGCTGCCGAGTACCCCACGGCCCTGGGGGCGAGTCAATAGCCATTGATCACTGCATTTGGGTAGGGTCATACCGTCAGTCTGATCTCACCCTAAGGCCTCCTTCACATTTCCGTGTATTCTTTTTCACAGATACAACACGTACCCATTATAACCTATGGTGCTATTCACATGTCCATGTTTTTACACAGACTGTGTGTCCATGCAACATCTGATGACACACTGATGGTAAAAACCGGACACACGGATGACACACTGATGGTAAAAATGGACACAGTGATGACACTGATGGTAAAAACGGACACATGGATGACACTAATGGTAAAAACGGACACACAGATGACATACTGATGGTAAAAATGGACACACTGATGACACTGATGGTAAAAACGGACACATGGATGACACTGATGGTAAAAACTGACACACTGATGGTAAAAATGGACACAGGGATGACACTGATGGTAAAAACGGACACACGGATGACGCTAATGGTAAAAACAGACACACAGATGACACACTGATGGTAAAAATGGACACACTGATGACACACTGATGGTAAAAATGGACACACGGATGACACTGATGGTAAAAACTGACACACTGATGGTAAAAACGGACACAGGGATGACACTGATGGTAAAAACGAACACACGGATGACACTGATGGTAAAAACGGACACATGGATGACGCTAATGGTAAAAACGGACACACAGATGACACACTGATGGTAAAAATGGACACACTGATGACACTGATGGTAAAAACGGACACACGGATGACACACTGATGGTAAAAACGGACACACTGATGACACACTGATGATAAAAACAGACACATGGATGACACACTGATCCAAAACACTGGTGACACCGGTACCGTGTTTACATGTACATGCTAACACACGCATGTATGAGGGAGGCCTAACTCAATATTTAAATACACAAGTGTCAATGTGGCCTTAGGCCTCATTCAGACATCGGTGTTTGTTCAAATACGTGAAAAATATGGTACGAGTGTCATCAGTGTTTGGTCAGTGTCAGTTTTTACCATCAGTGTTTCATCAGTAATTTTCACAGATGGATAAATAAATAAATGACAAAGCTTCTCCTATACATTGCAATGTTAATCACAGACCGCACATGGACTGTACACTGATGCCATCCATGTCCTGTTTGTGATTTTCACGGACCCATAGACTTGTATTGGTACTTTTTATCCGTAAGGCTGGTAAACTCACGAACAGAACATGACCGTGAACCATGGATGTTGAATGAGGCCTAAGCTGTATGGGTTAATTTACAAGGAAGAAATGACATCAATTAACTAATTTGGGTTTGGTACCTATCTACAAATAGTAACTAGTGAGCAAGCCCACTAGGGGAATGTGATTAGATAGCAGTTGGTGCTATGGTGGGCTTGGCTTGGTGCGCTCTACTGCTCCTTTATTACAGCACTCTGTTATGTAGTGGTGAGGAGGGCTCCTGGAGCGCACGGCCCACTCACATCCCCGGGCTCGTCTGTCATTCTCTTGGCTTCCACTACACAATTTATACAAAGTGGAACAGGCACATTTCTGTGACACTTACTGCATTTGGTAAGCTTGAAGTTTATGGTTATGTTCCCACAATGAACTTTTGGTGAGATTTTGACACTACAGAATTTCTGCACCTATTTCCTTACCTACTATCTAATTACTTAAATTTTGGCTACTTTGAAGTTTTTCATCTTGTATGTATTTTTTTTTTTTGTCCTGTGTATTTTCCTAAGTCTATGGGGAAAATCCACAGCAAAAAAAAAAAAAAAAACTCCAAAATCTCATTGTGGGAACATGGCCTAATAGGCCCAATGTAGTATATCATGTTGATCCTATTTCTTTACTCCCATGTTAAGACTAGTGTTGAGCCACCCCCGTAGTGTTCGAGTTCGGTTCAGTTCGTCGAACACCCGTGTGTTCGCCGAACTGTTCGTCGAACTGTTCGTCGAACACCTTCGAACACCGTTAAAACCAATGGCAGGCAAACAAAAACACATAGAAACACATAGAAAACACCTTCAAAGGTGTCCAAAAGCTGACAAACTGCTCAGAAGACATAACTAACACATGGAAAAGTGACAAGTACATATAGTCATGCGAAAATAAAAGAGGTGGAGGAGTAAAAGGAGGGGGAGACACAGATATAGGCATGTCATGCCCTTATAAAATCCAAAAAGTGAGAAGCCGACACGGCCAGTCCGCTCCTGCCCGTGCCACCTCCGTGTCGCCGGGTTTGTGCCAGAGCCGCGGTGAACCCTGATGGCCAGCCCCCCTCTCCCAATACTGGTGCCTGTCCGCTGGTGGGTCGAGCGAGCCCCCCTGTGGTGGAGGCAGATCTAAGCTTTTTAATTTAAATTGTCTCTCTAATTTGAATGAATACACTTTAAATCCATTTACAAGGATCTATTGGAGGGCAAGTCTCATGCCAGCAGCCGCGTAATTCCAGCTCCAGTAGCGTCCACTAAAGCTGCTGCAGTTAAAAAGCTTTTATAAGGATCGAGCTCGGCTGTCCACCGCAAGGCATCCTACTGCCAGTCCCAGCCCCTATGCCTTGGGGTGCCTCCTGATGCTCTTCACTAAGTATCCCATGGTCCCGAAGCATTTCCTTTGAAAAAATTAAGTGTCTAAACTACAGGTGGTGTAGCTTGCTTAACAGCCGGGATAATCCGCTGACTAGCAGACACTGCTACTAGGCACAAAGTATTTCCTGGGCTAGATGCAGTTAAAAATTTGTAATTAGATACTCTCGTTGGATGCTGAGAAAGCATTCCATAGAGTCTCCTGGCACGCCATATATGATTCTCTTAAAAAGCTTGGGGTAGGGGTCTAGGGGACCCTTTTATAGCCAAAATCACGGCCCTGTATCACAATACGTCACCTAGGCTGAAGATAAATGGAACTGTAGCACCCTGAGGGCTCGGTTGCTACAGACGTATTGCACCTCACCCAGAGGTGTGATATCTCACTCTCAGGTAAGGATGGAGTGTGGATCAGGACCCGACACCTGCATGCATTACACCACATTGCCGTGGGGCAGGGCGACCAATATGCCCCTGAAATGGGCACGCCAGTCCCTGTCCCTGGCTGGAGTGGGGGGAGGGAACACTGAGGAATGGGAACCCTGTAGTGCAGGAGCAGGGAGGAAGCAGTTCCTGGGTGCATTGAGAAGGGAGTATAAAAGGTGGGCACCATCTTAGTTCAGTGCAGAGAAGTCTGAGCAGAAGTGGCAGGGAGCAGGGGCTCTGCATGAGCTCTGCTCCGGAGGCGGGCCTAGTAACAGAGGCCCAGGCCTGGAAGAGGGAGAAGGAAGGAAGAGGAGCGGAGAAGGCTCCAGGAACGAGGAATGAAGGGATCCCAGGGGTGCGGACGGGCGAGTCGCCACCGCACGCCCGAATCCACCTGCGTGGAGGGGTCAGGCCAAAGGGGGAGACCGGTCCCCGAACTAGTGGAGGCAGGAAACGACCCTCAGCTAGAAACCGGAGGCTCTGACATTTTATGTGGCGCAGCCCCTCGCTACACCCGCTAGGAAGGCACCACATAGGGTCAGGGAAACTGGCGCCAAGTTTACCAAGAGGAGGCCCGAGGCAGCCGGACAGAAGTGTTGGTAAGAAAGGCCAGACAAAGGACACACAAAGGGGGTCCTGTGAAGTGCTCCAAAGTTATCTGGGAGTTGTCTGAGCCCCTCACCTGGTGAGCACAGTACGACGTGGGCAGCCGTTACCTGCAGACGTGGTCTGGATAATAAGAACTGTGAGTAAAGGCCCTGAACTGCATCACTGACTCCGTGTCGTTACTGCTGCTGCCCTGCACCATCACCCCCATCCTCCGCATACACTGCCCTGAGGCTATACTCCTCCCGTGGGGAGTTATGCTACGCTCTGCTGCACCCACAACACCAGCCTCAGCGGTCTGCCCTGTAGCGGCGGTTCACTCTGACCGCAATCCACGGGTGGCGTAGTCGTACATTTAAACATCAAAACCACATAAATAGTTCCGCCACTGGTTTGACCGCCCTGAGCCACGGAACCGGGTCGCCGCCAAGAAGACTACAACCACCAGCATCCACCAAAAAGGGTCCGGCTCCGGGTGTCCCAAGGCCCAGGGGGTGCGTCAGAACATTTTCATCACCTTTCACAATCACCAATGGGACAAGGCAGGGATGTCCTCTGTCCCCTCTCTTATACATCCTAGTGATGGAGCACCTGCTCTCATCAATTCGCCATAACCCCAATATTAGGTGGATTGAGGTGGGAGGCACCGAGTACAAGTGCTCTCTATTTGCTGATGATGTCCTAGTATATATCACTCAATCACATATATCCATCCATGCTGTTATGGCTGAAATAGATCACTTTGTTACATGGTCAAATTTTAAAATCAATGCAGCGAAGTCTGAGGCCCTCGATGTCTCCCTCCCCAAATCCATATAGGATTCCATCCAGTCCAACTTTCCCTTTGCCTGGCCCTCACAGGGTATCAAATACTTAGGAATTCCTATTCATAGAGACCTCTCCCATCTATGTTATCTTAATTTTGGGCCCTTGATTGAACAACTCCATACAGACCACGGTTGGCAAGTTAGAACTGTAAGATTCACTACGTGAACCGCTGGTGTTTTGTGGAAAAGCACATGTACACTGCGTTCCAAATTATTATGCAAAAAGTGTTTAGGAGTGATAAGGGAAGAATTTGTTTGTTTGTCAGTTAAACTCATTGATGGTGATGTGTGTCAGGGCTCTTTATATCACTGTAAGCAATTGCAGACACCTGTGCTAATTAGTTTGGCAGGTGTGTCCAATGAAAGGCAAGACTACTTAAGAAGGCTCTCTCACATTATTAAGCAGCCTACATTTTCTGCCAAAATGGGAAAGAAAAAGGATGTGTCGGCTGCTGAGAAGCAACAAATTGTGGAGTGTTTAGGTCAAGGCATGACTACAATCAACATTGTGCGATGATCAGGATGAAGTGTCTTGGCAATCAAGAAGTATGTAGCTGATTCACAGTACACACGTGTGCGTGCTGATAAGGGCAAATTGAGGACTCTTTCCTACAGGCAATTACGTCAGGTTGAAAGAGCAGCGGCAAAAAAGCCTTGTCATAGCAGCAGACAAGTTTTTGAAGCTGCTTGTGCCTCCAACGTCCCCCGAACAACAAGATGCAGGGTCCTTCAGAGGTTTGCAGCTGTGCATACGCCATCCTGTCGACCTCCTCTATCCACTTCACACAAGCAGAAACGGCTCCAGTGGGCCAAACATTACATGAAGACTGATTTTAAAACAGTTTTGTTCACGGATGAGTGCCGTGCAGCGCTCGATGGTCCAGATGGATGGAGTGGAGGATGGCTGGTTGATGAACACCCCACGCAAACACGGCTACAGCGCCAACAAGGAGGAGGTGGAGTAATGTTTTGGGCTGGAATCATGGGGAGAGAGATTGTCGGCCCCTTTAGGATCCCTGAAGGCGCTAAAGATGAACTCCATAATGTATGTGGATTTTCTCAAACAGCACTTCCTGCCATGGTTCAAGAAGAAGAACCGTGTATTTTACAGCAAGATCATTTTTCTGCATGATAATGCACCATCTCATGCTGCACATAAAACATCTGCATCTCTGGCTGATATGGGCATAAAAGGGGACAAACTTATGGTGTGACCCCCATGCTCCCCTGACCTCTACCCCATTCAGAACCTTTGGAGCATCATTAAAAGGAGTGTCTATGATGGCGGGAGGCAGTTCACATCTAAGCAACAGCTCTGGGAGGGTATTCTGTCCTCATGCAAAACAATTGAAGCAGAAATCATCCAAAACCTGACAAATTCAATGGACGAGAGAGTTCAGAAGCTCCTTTCGAACAAGGGGTCCTATGTGAAAATGTAACATCACCTAGAATAAAGTTTTGAGTTGAAAACTGTTTGATTTCAGTTTCTAACAACCTGCTAATGCTTATAATTTCAAAAATGACATTTTTTTGGTCTTTATTAAAATGAAAAGGTTGATCGAAAAGTTTGGGGGATCTAAGAGTGTGGCAACCCAGTAGTCATGATTACTTCGAATTCTGACAATATGAGGGTCATGCTGCAGGTAGTGCAGCAAGAAGGCACTTATGTGTCTTGCGCATCTCGGAGCCCCAAAATTATTTTCCGGGCTAGATGCAGCTAAAAATTATTTTTAATTTTAAATCTGGTGAAGCTTTAGTATAGATGGCCTAATAGGATCAGTGCTGCACACTGCTACAAAGCCCAAATTATTTTCCAGTCAAGATACAGATAAACATGATTAGTAATTTGAAAGCTTAAAACGGTTGGTAGGGTGATTTTAACCAATCATCAAGCTTTTACTCTCCCCAGGATGACACAGGGGTAGAAAAGTCGTTTCGGATCCATGATTTGTTCATCTTTATGAACGTGAGTCTGTCTACATTATCAGTGGAGAGCCGCGTGCGCTTATCTGTCAGCACACCACCAGCAGCGCTGAACACACGTTCAGACAGAACGCTGGCTGCGGGGCATGACAAGATCTCCAAGGCGTAAGTGGCTAGCTCCGGCCATTTATCCAGATTGGAAGCCCAAAAAGAGCAAGGGTCCAGTGACACAGTCGTGGCTTCAATGTTTACTTGGAGATACTCCTGTACCATCGTCTCTAGGCGTTGACTGTAACATACCTGGCGGCGTCCTTGCATGGTGGTCCATCTCCCACTGTGCAAGAGCGCGCACTTGATCTCCAGTCCAGAATGTCTCTCTGGCTTCCCTCCTTGCTGTCTGTTTGTCTGTTTTGGCTGCATAGGGCGACGCCCGCTGAACTTCCTGTTTCTTGTACCTGCTGCGGACACGCCCCTGTTGCACCTTCAGCCTATTGCTGTCCATCTTTGGGTATTTATACCACCTTCTTCCTCAAGATGGCGCCTGAGCATTGTGTCCTGTCAGTCGGCTTTTTGTCTCTGACATGCCAGGTCCTATCCTGTTTTCCTGCCTGTTTTCCAGTTCTGTGTCTGAACTGTGGTCTGTTCTTGTGAACACGCTTCTTGCCTGTTCTTTCGCCTTCTAGGGGCCGTATTCCTAGATCTGCCTGTCTGTGCCTTGCGGTATCTGTTCCCGTCTGAACAGAGTCCTGTTTGTGTCTCTGCCTTGCGGTATCTGTTCCCGTCTGAACAGAGTCCTGTTTGTGTCCCTGCCTTGCGGTATCTGTTCCTGTCTGAACTGAGTCCTGTCTATTTCTCCTGTCTTGCAGTAACAGTTCCCGTGTCTGAACTGAGTCCTGTCTATGTCTCCTGCCTTGCGGTATCAGTTCCCGTGTCTGAACTGAGTCCTGTCTGTGTACTCTTGCCTGCTGCCTTTCCTGGAGGCTGTATTTCCAGGCCTGTCTGAACACGCTCCTGGCCTGTTCCTCCCGCCTTCTAGGGGCCGATTACCTAGATCCGTTCCTGTATCTTGTCTGTCCTGTCTGAACACGCTCCTTGCCTGTTCGTCCCGCCTCTCTGGGGGCCGTATTCCCAGACCCGCTCCTGTATCCCGCTGCAGTGTCGGTCTCTTCTGTACACTCAGTTCCAGTCTGAACTCTCTCCTATCCTTTACCTGTTTTGCCTCTATGTCCGTTCCTTTCCTTTTTCTGCAGAGTCTGAACTCGTACCTAACTCCTGCTTGTTGTCTCTGTACTCCCGTTTGTGAGTTTGTGGTCCACTTGCTACTTCACTGCAAATACCCTGTGGGTATCTGGCTCTGCCTTTCCCTTCCTGTCTGTTCCGTGTGAACAGAGCCCTGTCCGTCCTGCTCTGACTCCTTGCTCACTGCTCCGGCAGCCTTGCTCCGCTCTGACCCTTTTGCTCACTGCTCCGGCAGCCTTGCTCCGCTCTGACCCTTTTGCTCACTGCTCCGGCAGTCCTGTCCTGCCCTGCTTCTGCCCGCTGCTCCGGCAGTCCTGTCCTGCCCTGCTTCTGCCCGCTGCTCCGGCAGTCCTGTCCTGCCCTGCTTCTGCCCGCTGCTCCGGCAGTCCTGTCCTGCCCTGCTTCTGCCCGCTGCTCCGGCAGTCCTGTCCTGCCCTGCTTCTGCCCGCTGCTCCGGCAGTCCTGTCCTGCCCTGCTTCTGCCCGCTGCTCCGGCAGTCCTGTCCTGCCCTGCTTCTGCCCGCTGCTCCGGCAGTCCTGTCCTGCCCTGCTTCTGCCCGCTGCTCCGGCAGTCCTGTCCTGCCCTGCTTCTGCCCGCGGCTCCGGCAGTCCTGTCCTGCCCTGCTTCTGCCCGCTGCTCCGGCAGTCCTGTCCTGCCCTGCTTCTGCCCGCTGCTCCGGCAGTCCTCTCCTGCCCTGCTTCTGCCCGCTGCTCCGGCAGTCCTGTCCTGCCCTGCTTCTGCCCGCTGCTCCGGCAGTCCTGTCCTGCCCTGCTTCTGCCCGCTGCTCCGGCAGTCCTGTCCCTGCCCTGCTTCTGCCCGCTGCTCCGGCAGTCCTGTCCTGCCCTGCTTGTGCTCGCTGCTCCTGCAGCCCCGTCCTGCTCTGTTCTTGCCCACCGCTTCGGGCGTTCCCTCTCTGCTGTGGTTGTCTACCGCATCTGCGGTTCTGTGACCCAGTCTGTACTGGGTCTTAACCTTTCTGTGCTCCAGCCCGTCCTTTCGGCCAGTACCTCCCTGCCTGCATACTCGCCTGTATCCACCCATCTGCATACCTGCCGTGTTTGCTTACATCCACCAGTCTGTGCCAGCCTAACCTGCCTGTTCCAGTAATCCCAGTGTGGGTCAACCCCCGTGTCCGGAGTTTGACCTGGAGTAGCACCTGGTCCCTCTGCCCGGTTTCTCCCTGGTGCACTGGCGTCGTATGCCGTCGTGCCACCTTGGTCGGATCGGCCAGATACTTAGTCACGCCCCTCCAGGCACTCTCCGGTCCATGGTCCAGTGGAACCACAACACCCGCACACGCCAGTCAGTCCGGGCGTGTGCATAACATTGACTATGTGTCAGACTTCTTGTCTCCTGTGGCCTTGCAAAGGATGGGCTAAAAAAGTGGTGAAATGATTCCGCAAAATTGATGTTACCAGCAGATACTGTGGTTCTGTTACGGTTTGAGTGCTGAACACTTGACGGTTCCACGGTTGGCAAGTTGGAACTGTGAGATTCACTACGTGCACCACTGGTATTTTGTGGAAAAGCACATGTAAGATTCTGCAACAGTCTCTGCTGATACTCCTGCATGCGTGCATCCCTTTCTATGGCAGGAATAATTTCTGCAAATTTACTTTTGTACCGGGGATCTAACAGTGTGGCAACCCAGTAGTCAGGATTATTTCTAATTCTCACAATTCGAGGGTCATGTTGCAGGTAGTGCAGCAAGAAGGCACTCATGTGTGTTGCGCATCCAGGAGCACCAAGTCCCTGTTGTGTTGGTGGCGAGGTAACAATCATGCTTCCTTCCTCTGTCCTCTCCCCCCAACCTCGCACAACAGAAATGTGATCAAGGTCTCCCTCATCTGATGAGTCTTCCATCAGTTCGTCCTCCACTTCTTCCTGGGCTCCTGCACCTTCCTCACTAGTTTGGCTGCTACCATGCGCCCTGGTAAAACCATCTCCCCCACCCTCACATGCCTGCCGCCTTGGTGCTGCCGACCGTCTGGACCTTGCAGATGTTAGCCCTTCTGCATACAACTCCTCCTCCTCTACTTCCTCCACCTCCTCTTGTGCCACCACCTGACTCCGAATTCTGTTTAACATGTGCTCCAGCATGTAAATCACCGGAATAGTCATGCTGATAATGGCATCGTCAGCACTAAACATCTTCGTCGCCATTTCAAAACTGTGCAGAAGGGTGCATAGGTCCCTGATCTGAGACCACTCCTCCAGCGTGATTTGCCCCACCTCTGAATCTCGTTGGCCCAGGCTATACGTCAGAACGTATTGCACCAGGGCTTGTCGGTGCTGCCACAGTCGCTGCAACATGTGCAGAGTTGAATTCCACCGGGTAGGCACATCGCATTTTAGCCGGTGAAGTGGCAGGCCCAACGACTTCTGTAGAGATGTAAGTCGCTGAGCTGCGGGATGCGAACGGCGGAAGTGAGCACACAGCGACCGTGCCCTCTGCAGAAGGCCATCTAGTCTGGGATAGTGGGCTAAAAATTGCTGGACAACCAGGTTCAACACGTGAGCCATACAAGGCACGTGTGTGACATTGCCCCGGCGAAGGGCCGCACCCAGGTTTGCAGCATTGTCGCACACGGCCTTCCCTGGTTTCAGGTCCAGTGGAGACAACCATTCATGAAATTGGTTCTCCAGAGCTGACCACAACTCCTCAGCTGTGTGACTCACATTTCCCAGACATTTCAATGTAAAAACCGCCTGATGACGTTGAGCCCTACTGCCAGCATATTAAGGAGGTGTGCAGGATCCCTTCTGCGCAGTTAGAAAGCTTGTGGCATGACCAGACAGGCTTTGGGTGCAGGTGGAAGACCGAGAGGAGGTTGAGGAGGCAGAAGCAGTGGAGGAACTTTGACATAAAGAGGATTGACGCACAACTCGTGGGGACGGCAAGACTTGGACAGCAGCCCCTTGTCCTGCTGTCACCATAGTTACCCAGTGCCCAGTCAGCGACATGTAACGCCCCTGTCCATGCCTACTCGTCCAAGTGTCTGTGGTGAAATGCACCCTGTCACACACAGAGTTTCTCAAAGAAGCGGTGATGTTGTGTGCGACATGCTGGTGGAGCGCAGGCACACCTTTCTTTGAGAAGTAGTGCCGACTGGGCATCTGGTACTGGGGCACTGCGACGGACATAAGGTCTCGAAAATCCTCTGTGTCCACCAGGTGGAAAGGCAGCATTTCTGTAGCCAAGAGCTTGCAGATGGTGAAATTCAACCTCTTAGCTTTCTCATAGCTAGGAGGAAATGGTCTTTTACTTGTCCACATCTGAGGGACCGAGGGCTGGCTATTGTGCTTAGACGGGGTTGATAAGGGTGTCCCCGGCAAACTGCCGGTCTGTGAGGAAGATGCAGGCGGACATGTTAGGTTGCCTTGATCCAAAGGTGGTGCTATCGATGTCGGACAGCGCTCAACACCAGCTGGTGTTCCCACCTCCAAAGAAAATGATGACCTGCCAATCACGCTGGCTGTTGCGGGTAAAGAGGTGGCAAGTCTGCGCCCCAAAACAGGTGTGACTGCTGTCCCCCCAGTCACAGAGGATGAAGAGGCCGCGGATGCACAAGATATGGCAGACGGTGGTTGGCCCGGCCGGCTAGGCCGCATTGTAGCACACTGAGCTTCCCACTGCAACTTATGCTTCATGTCCATGTGCCGGTTCATGCATGAAGTACTCAAACTATGTATTTTTTGGCCTCTACTTAGCTTTTGCTGACAAATGTTACAGATAACACGAGTTGGGTCATCTTTATCGATCTGAAAAAATGCCCAGGCTATGCAAGGCTTAGCACCCATGCGACCTGAAGAGCCACCACGACTTGTGGTGAGAGGCAGAGTTGTGTTTGAGGATGCAGTTGTTGACGTGCTTCCAGTACTACGTCTCTGTCCAGGAAGGCGCAACCTGACCTCGTCGTCACTAGCATCTTCCTCCACCTCCTCTGCTGACCTCATCTCTTGGCTGACTGTGGGTTGACAGTAAGTGGGATCTCCAACCTCATCATCATCACCCTGTGCGTTATCACACCCGTCGTCCTCAGAGCCAACCTGTTCCTGCCCTGACAAAAAACTAAAGTTGTCGCTCCAATCAGGTATTTGAGTCTTATCATCGTCTTCCTCATTGTCTCCACCAACAGGAGTTACAGTTTGGGAATGAGGGTCTACATTATGGTCAGAACCTTCTGCGTCTGGTCCTGGATCCGACTCATAAAGATTCTGGGCATCAGTGCAGATCATTTCCTCGTCTGGATTCACAGAAGCGCTGGAGTCGACCTTTGATTCCCAGGCTATAGTATGAGTAAACAGCTCTGCAGACTCAACCATCTGTTCTACCTCATACTCAGACGGGCAGCTGGAGATTTGGGAGCTGTGAGGAAGCAAGTGCGATTTGGGTGACACCTTTGAGGACTGGAGTATTTGTGATGTTGAAGTTGATGTGGAGGAGAGCCCACTTAAAGGAGCACTTGATATCCGTTGAAGCACCTGCTGTTTTTGTGCCTCATCTGGAATTTGTAGCGATTGGCGTGGCCGTAAGAAAGGGATCTTATCACATTGTCCGCTAAAAGAAGTAGACATTTTAGTTTGGCTGGAAGATGGTCTTTCTTCTGCAGATGTTACTGTTGCTTTAACACCTACCCCACGGACACAACCTTTTTTCCCCTTCCCAACACGCCTATTCCCCTTTCCACCAACAGCAGGCCTTTTTCCACTCATTTTGGTGGTTAACTAATTCACAACTCTGGAGTTGTTTGCACAAAAAAACAATGGATGGTAACCGAGCAGAGCTGAGTGGCCAAACTGTGGTATTAGGCCAAAACTATTGGCTTGGTTAGATGCAGAAAAAAATTATATTTAATTTGCAACCTGATGGAGGTCAGTATAGATGGAATAATACAACAAGTCCCACACACAGCTAGAAGCCCAATATTTTTTCAGAGGTAGATGCAGAAAAAAATTATATTCAGTTTGCAACCTGATGGAGGTCTGTATAGATGGATTAATAGAACAAGACCCACACACAGCTAGAAGCCCAATATTTTTTCAGAGGTAGATGCAGAAAAAAATATATTCAGTTTGCAACCTGATGGAGGTCTGTATAGATGGATTAATAGAACAAGACCCACACACAGCTAGAAGCCCAATATTTTTTCAGAGGTAGATGCAGAAAAAAATATATTCAGTTTGCAACCTGATGGAGGTCAGTATAGATGGACTAATACAACAAGTCCCACACACAGCTAGAAGCCCAATATTTTTTCAGAGGTAGACGCAGAAAAAAATATATTCAGTTTGCAACCTGATGGAGGTCAGTATAGATGGACTAATACAACAAGTCCCACACACAGCTAGAAGCCCAATATTTTTTCAGAGGTAGATGCAGAAAAAAATATATTCAGTTTGCAACCTGATGGAGGTCAGTATAGATGGACTAATACAACAAGTCCCACACACAGCTAGAAGCCCAAATATTTTTTCAGAGGTACTGTAGATGCAGATAAAAATTATTTTTAATTTGCAACCTGATGGAGGTCAGTATAGATGGACTAATAGAGAAAGTCCGACACACTGCTAGAAGGCCAAATATTTTTTCAGAGCTAGATGCAGAAAAAAATTATATTCAGTTTGCAACCTGATGGAGGTCAGTATAGATGGACTAACAGAGAAAGTCCCACACACTGCTAGAAGGCCAAATATTTTTTCAGAGCTAGATGCATACAAAAAATTATTTTGAATTTGCAACCTGATGGAGGTCAGTATAGATGGACTAATAGAATGATGCTATGCCCAAAAGATTTTACTTCACTAGGTGCAGTAAAAAAATTGGTATTCTATACACAGGTGGTATATCTTGCAGCACAGATAGGCTACTCCACTGACTAACACACTCTGCAATAGGCCAAAAAGGATTAGCTTTGCTAGATTCAGCCAAATGCTGTGAAAAAAACTTGCACAGCACTGGCACAGACCTGCCTGGCAAAAACTGATAGGAACTGATGTAACCTAGTCCTGAAAAGGACTCCAATTACAATTAGTCTTTACTCCCACAATCTATCTATTTAAGAGCACAGACCTCCCTGATAAAAGTCGTAGGAAATGCTGTAACCTAGTCCTTAAAAGGACTGCAATCACAACTATTCCCTACTCCCAAGCTATCTGTATATTTGTGCGAAAATTGGCTTGAAATTAACAAGGTATAGCACACACAGCAACAGCGGTGCCGTCTAACACGCAGCTGCAGCAGTGAGAAAATGGTGGCGACGGGGAAAATGGCTTGGTCTTATAGGGCAAGGACATGTGACATACACTGCCAATGACACATGCCCTTGCTTGTGTGGAAAAAAGCACTTCGCTCCGTGTGTGCGCTGCTGATAGGCTGACAGATTGCACCTCCCCACTGCAAATGCGGGAAAGAGAAAAAAAAATGGAGTTCTTCATTGTTCCTGCAGAGATCCATCCCCTGCCCCTCCCCCCGCCCCGCTGTACACTCAAACTGCGTATTAACATTAATTTTCATCATTACTGAGAAAAAATCCAGTTATGATTTTGGTGCACGAACAGTTATCGAGCATAACCTCGAACAGCCGAATTTTTCTCAAATTGTTCGTGTTCGCCGAACGGCTTGAACACCGCCCAAAACAGCTCGAATTTGAGATTGGCGAACAGTTCGAGTAGAACAACGCTCATCTCTAGTTAAGACAAGCAAGGTGGGGCTCATGCATTGTCCACTCACAAGGATTGTGGAACCTGGATAATCAGACGTCCGAGTGGATCTGTGGCTTTGCATGCCTTATATAATGGATGTTACATCTATGAAGAGGTAGGATTATTCTGGGCACAAGTAGATTAAGATTTGTGTAGTTTAGCGTCCTTTCAATAATCTGTTGCCTTTTCTTATTGTTAATGGTTTTTAGAGACAATTCAGTATATTTTTTATTTTTTGCTTTAGAATGATGAAAATGTGATGACTATATTAGTGGAAAAGGAATATAATCCTGGAAATTGGACCGTCCCTCTAATGAAAACCCTGAAATGCCCTAAACTAAGAGGTAGTAATTTTTTGCCTGGGAGTATATGACATCAAAGCTGTATTCCTACATCATGGCCATATCCAGGAGGCTCCCATACATATAAGATAGTGATCGTTTCCTTCTAAAGTGGACTGATTCAGCTGTCTCTTCATGTGTATGTCCATGGGCGGCCCAACAGTTCCCAGACAGACTAAGGTTAAGTTCACACAATGTGTTTGAGCAAAGTGGATGGGAGTTCTGCGAAACCTCCTACCCCCTTGTGTGTGGATTATTATTATTATTATTATTATTATAATTTTTTTTTTTTTATGTATAAAAAAAACTGACGCGGTGTGTTTCTGAAATCCATAACTTGTCATATTCCCTTGTGGGTACGCTGAGTTTTGTTTGGATTTTTCCCATAGAATTGTATTGGATGCAGGTAAAAAAAAAACACTAAATGTATATGTGTTTGTTTCTGCTGCGGAAGTGCACTAAACATGCATGTAATCCACACATGACTTATTATTAATGCTCTGTCACTTTAAAATACCAGGAAGAATGGCAGAGGGGACAGAGGAAAAAAAACCCGCTTTAGTTAAAACTTGACATGACAAATTCCACAGCGATTAACCCCTCCCCACCCCCACAAGTAACCTACCTTGCCTATAATGGGGGCAAAAAAACTTCAACATCAAATACTCATGTAGACTTGGGGATAAGGGGCACTTTAGTTTCTTGCTAGTCTATGAAGAAGGGCGGGTGGGTGGGGGCACCGCTTACCAGACCAGTCTTGTAACCTCCTATTCACACACTCATCATTGATAAAGAAATGGGAACAAATGAATCGGATCGCACTCCCACATACAAGTCTATGGGTGCATGCAGAGGTGTATCTCGGTTTTCTGGAACCCGGGGCAATAATTCAATTTGGCGCCCTCCCCCTCCCCAAGCACATATGCGATTTGTACACTTGGGTAGAGCAGCTCGTCGGCATGTGACTAATTCAATGTTCAGTAACAAACTGAGAGGAGCAAAAAGAAAAGCTCGTTATCACGTGACCGTAAGTATGAAAATCACATGAGTAAAGGGGCCATGTGATGACTGCAAGAACCTGCAAGCCGAGCTGAATCCTGCGGACAGAGACAGACGTCGGTATATCTTGTGCGAGGATCGCATCATAAACCTCGTACTGGCTCTCTGTCCCCCTGACCGGAGCTTGACCGCTGCATAGAAATGCATCACGTTGTCATGCTCCGGTCCGGAGAGGTGCACGATGCAATCCTCGCACGGGTTATACGGCAGTGTGATTCTGCCCTTATAGTGAGTATATTACACGCTGTTAGGATTAGCATGCTACAGGGCTTTATTTTGTAATTAAAGGGCTTGTCCAAGTTTGAGATGCAAGTCTGCAGTCGCTCTAGGTGACTACAGGCTTCTGAATTCTCACAGAGCATGCACTGCACACTTTTACCATTCTTTCTTGCCGGTGGCAAGCGTGGATGGTCATGTGAGCACAAGTATGTGATTTATATACTTCTGGCTACATTCCGACTAGACTTGTCCGGCCTCTCTCAATTCATTGACATTAAGTGAGGCCACGCATGTCTAGTCAGCAAGTGACCACATGTATGTAAATCCATGACAAAAGAGAATCCTGACAGCGTGCAGTGCTCACTGTGAGAATTCAGAAGTCTGTAGTCACATAGAATGACTGCAGACTCCTCACACACTTGGACAAACCCTTTAATGCTCTTAACAAGTAAAAACATGAGAATTAGTCAGTATCACAAATAACATTTACATCCAGGTACCTGATGGATGTTGGAGTTGTCCTCTTTCTTTTCTTCTTCTTGTCCAGACACCATGATTTTCCCCATCCATACCTCGTTCCTGCAGACTTCCATCTTCTCTGGTCCTCTGCAGCTTATCCCCACCCCACACACTGTGCCCTTAAAAATAGCAGTGTTTTATTCTAGTGCTCCTGAATAAAAAAATACTGCACTACACTGAGCCCCTGAATAAATAGTTGCCCATCACTATATTCCCTGCACAAACTATGACCCCCCCCCCCCCACATGGTCCCTCTTATAGTACATGCCCTCCACTCTGCCCTCTCCTTTCCATACTAGGCCCCCTCTTCACACTGACCTCTCACACTGTCCCTCCTATAGGGCCCAGTCTCTGTACTGTGCCCTCCAGTCTTTATTCTGTGCCCACTCACACAGCACCCCCTCCCCTTCCCTCCATAATGTAAGGAGACAGTATTCCTCCTCCCTCTTCACTCTTCATATGGTCTTCTCTCACGTTACCCATACTGTCTTCATATATTTACCCCCTCGCTCCCCATACTGTGTCCGTACACATCCCATCACCCTTGCTCCCCTTACTATGACTGCACCCATGCCCCCACTCGCTCCCTATACTGTGTCCACATACATTCCCCATACTTCGTTCGCACCAATCCACCCGCTCACCATGCTGTGTTTGCACCCACATTCTGTGAGCAGGCTGTCAGCTTGACACTCGGTTCAGGGGACGGCAGAATGCTGGCACCTGGGGGGAGACACTTCAGACCGCCGCATTAGGTGACCCCCCCCCCTTAGATACGCCTCTGGGTGCATGTGACACATCGCATTGCACTTGGATGTGGTCTGAGTGCATCTCCTCACCAGCTGTGCTGTGATCCTGTGATGCGAGAGGATCGGAGCACTGACACTCGCAGCAGAGCAGGAGCCGAGTGACATTAGCCAATCACATCGGATTCTATACGTTAGTGGGACCCCGGCCTTATTAGCAGTCTCTACACATACTTACTAATGAAGCCAATAACACACCTGTGCCGATAAGCGCCCACTTATGCTGGTTCACCTATATCACATGTATGAGTCTAGCTAAATATGGCATTACTGTAGTCTTGGGTGCCTACTAGTGTTGAGCGAACGTGCGTGATCTTAGCAGAGTATCTTTGGCGTGCTTGTCTAATATGTTTGCCTCCCTGCGGCTGAATGTTTTCCGACAGTAGACAGATGCAACACATGCAAGGATTTCCTGTTTGCTAGGCAATTCCTATGTTGCATCTGTCTACCGCCGGCAAACATATTAGACGAGCACGCCAAAGATACTCGGCTAAGATCAAACACGTTCACTCAACAGTAGTGCCTACTTTTTTGTGGTGCAAACACTTCAACAGTTCTGTAACATGTAATGCCCAAATAATACTGTCATACAATGTGATAGTGATACTATATATGCCATATAATACAGTGACAAATAACTACCACGAACTCCATACAGTAGCTCACAAAGCATTACGCAATATTGCCATATATCCCATAAATAAGGGATAACCAAACTTGAGAATAGCCCTTAAATACTGACATCCTACTGCCTCCATAAATACTGCTGTACAGAGGTAGAATAAAAGCGGCGTAGCATGGAAGTATTGTACTTCATAGCCCAATAGTAAAGGCCCCTAAATACTCCAGTAAAATAATACTATCTTCTAGAAAGTATATCTAATTTAAAAATAAATAATGCTACCTTTGTACTACCGAAATCCACCAGTTATACACCTCTAAGTCAAGTAGTAGAAAGTTTTGCACATAAAGCGAGTTGATGGCCTCCTGCTTTATTACTGGGTCCAACTGTATTGGCGTCATATTGGCACAGAATCAGTTCAGTGTCATTTGCCTGCAGATATATTGCTATAGTCATGGGCATATGCATGTTTTTGGCCTTTAAGAATATTGCACCTAAAGCAACTGCCCTCTTACACTACACCACTGGTGTCAAACATTGCCTAGATTGATGTTCTAGTAACCATGCTATACGCTGTATGTGGTTTGCAATATTTGGTGCTCTAGGGTTAATATGTTGTATCATAGAAGTGAAGATGATGGAGAAGGTTCTAAGGTCGTCCTTTTCCATGTGATCGGGCAGAGTATCTGGGATACAGCTGCTTATTTGGCTGTTTTTTCCATGGGTTTAAATTCCAAGCTGAGGACCAGAGCAACAAGCCCCTAGTGCCAGCCTGTTGATGGCTTCTCGTTCTGCAGTGATAAGTGGTGACTCGTTACGTGACCACTCGGGGCACCCATAACGGTGGCAGTCTCTGCCCCACTCCACCATCTCGGTGTGCGAAAAATGGCTTGATTAGGTGCTTTCTTGCTAGTAATATTAGTTACTACCCTTCTGGTCCTGACACGTCCCCCTGTGCATTGCTCTGTTCCAGACTTGAAACGAAGGATGGCCTGCGGTGGCTCCACCGTATCTCGCGAGGGTGCTGCTTTGATGATGGAGACCAAATTAACCCTTGCTACTATGTAAACTCTGGTATCCTGACTCCTTTAAAAGGTCAAGGTACATTATCAAATTTTATCCATTTAACAATGATTTGTATGATTGCCTTCTATGGTTCGTTCAGTGTAGGCGGGATGAACTTGCCTCTGTTGTCATTTCTAAAGCCTTCACAAGGCCACCACTGAAGCTCAACTCCATGCGCTTAATAATGTGAGAAGCCACCAGTAAGCCTGTGCTGAGGTCCAACGGGTTTATATTGTTCCGGTTCAGTCTATCAACATGTGGAACAACCTCTAAAGTGAGTGAGTAGCAAAAAGTGTCCTCTGCTGGTTACCTGTGGAAGATATCAGCCAATACATCTGGGGAAACTCGTATCTGGTGATGGATCTATCAGCAGATAATGATGCAGAAGACAAACCTCCGGGGTCCAATTTTTATTAAGCTCATAGTAGACAATTAATTTACTGTTTCACATGCACTGGAAAAAATTAAAATCTGGTTACTAGGAGTTTATAATTCTGAATTCTAATCTGTCTAACATTTCTAGAAAACTCTTAAGAGCATATGCACACAGGTCATGTTTGCTGCAGAAAAGTCCCAGTGAAATTTTCATTAAAAGTAAATGTGTGCTTTATGTATGCCCCTTGTGCATACCCCCCCCTAATATTCAGAGAGCACATGTTCCACTTCCCTTTAGTAGGACATTATACACGAACGATGTGCAAAAGGTAAAGGCCTCAGCAGCAAAAATTTGTAAGAAAATTCTGCAATATGCCGTATTATAAATGTACGTGGAAAATTCTGCTTTAAATCCATATGTGTAAAATAGGCGCTGCTTCAGTCATCACTCAGTACACGGTGAGTGGCGGCTGTAACCGCACCCCAGAATTGACTGACAGCCAGCTCTGCGGTGCATCAGTACAGAGCCGACGTGCGCTCATATGCACACACAATGTGCTGTGCATTTTTCCAAAAACTGTATTTCCACCCAAAAAAGAAAAGGGGGGGGGGGGGGGTAGTGGGAGTCCACGATCTTTACATGTATGTGGCTATGTACTTGATTATTTGTTATATTTTTATTTTTTTCTTCAGGTAATAGATGGTATAGTGATCTATGAGACCATATTGCTTGCAAATATTGATGTAAGACCTAATGATACCAGTATAAAGAAAAGTATACCAATGCGGTAAGGATTTCTATAGATTGGATTCAAGTTTGTCTTTACTTTGTGGACCCTGTATATTGAACCATATATTGATGGATAAAATAATCAATGGGAAAAAAAACTATATAATATATATTTTTAGCCCATAACATAAAAGCAAAGCTAATAATCTAACTTTCACCGCAAATTCTTCAGTTTTAATCAAATTAGTTGATGCAAAAATTAGTACACCCCACATCAAAAATTGCTACATCTAGTAATTTTGTATGACCTCCATGATTTTTAAGGACAGCACCAAGTCTTCTTGCCATGGAATAAACAAGTTGGTGATATTGCAGCATCTATCTTTTTCCATTCTTCAAGATCGACTGTATGGAGAGTGACAACTTTGGGGAAATTCTAAAGAGACATAGGTGGTGATTGGGTTCGGATCAGGAGACCTAATTGGTCACTGAATCACTTTCACCCCGTTCTTCAGAAATGCAACAGAAGTGTGTTTTGCATCATTGTCATGTGGAAAAAGTGCACGTCTACCAAGGACATTGAGTGATGGTAACATGTTCTCTTTCAATATAGAGCAGTACATCTGTGAATTCATGATGCCGTCAATGAAATGTAGCTCCCCGACACCAGGAGCACTTTATAAATGTGTGGCAGTGTCCCTATGTGGGACTGCTTAAGTGCTGCTGGTGTTTGGGAGCTACACTTCATTGTCATGTTAGAAATTCATGATCCCATCAATGTGGCGCCCCTGTAGGTCCAGTTGCCACAGAGGTACTGCATCTCACCCAGAGGTGTGATACCCCACTCTCGGGTAAGGAGGGAGTACTACCTGGGACCCACACCCACATCCAATACACTCCACTTCAGTAGGGAAGGGCGAGATTGCTCCTAAGGGAGTCCCTGGTCCCTAGCTGGAGGGTGGAACTAGGTAGAGGAGGTGGTGGAGGAAGAAGTTTAGTGGAGCTCCGAGGGTAGGAGTATAAAAGAGAGGGTGGAAGGTTTTAGAGGGAGTTCTGCTCAGGGGACCAAGGGGAGCAGTTCAGCCAGTCTGCTGCTCCAGTGCTTGGAGCAGAAGTGCAGAGTGAGAGAGAAGAGGGGCCCAGTCTGAGAGGCCCAGGAGAAGGAAAGAGGACGGGAGTGGTGCAGAAGGGCTCCAGAGAGACAGAAGGGATCCCAGGGGCACGGTGAGTGCAGAGGCCACCCATGCGCCCGAATTCACGCTGATGTGGAAGGATCAGGCCGCAGAAGGGTACTGGCCTCAGACTAGTGGAGAACACCCAGGCTCAGCTAGCCAACCGGAGGCTGCAGCATTTTCAAGGTGTTGCAGCCAAAATCCACAATTACATCGCCGAAAAAAAGGAGGCCGCATAGTGTCCAGGGGACTGAGAGCACGTCACCCGACAAGGCCCGAGGCCACTGGCTTGGGACACTGATTGTGAGGCGTAGGGCAGGAGGGTGAGAGCCAGCGCAGTGAGACGACCGGTAAAGGTACATAGAACGTGGTTGCGTTTAAGTGCTCCTGAGAGATTGCTGGACCCCTACCCCGGAGGCCGCAGGACGACGTGGGCGGTTACACACCAGTAAATGTAACCTGGAGTCTTGAACAACTGTGAGTAAAACCTGAAGACTGCACCCCACTGTGTCCTTGACTCATTACTGCGTCACCTGCACTACACTGCATCGACAACATCTACCTCCACAATTCATCATATACTGCCCTGGAGCTTAGCTCTGCCCCTGGAGAGGTGAACCAACTCTGCTGCGTCACCATCAGATCCAATGGATCTGCACCGCAGCGGTAGCCACATACCACGAGTGACGTCACGAACATTATCCCAAAAACTTTATTCCCCTTTTCTTTAATTATTTGACCGCCCGGGGCCACGGACCGGGTCACTGCCACTGTGACTACCCCCGATACAGGACCGGCCCGGCTACCAAGTACCCCAGGGGGCGCGTCAACAATAATACAAAACACACTTCTGTTGCATTTCTGAAGAACAGGGTGACAGTGAATCGGTGACCAATTATGTCTCCTTGTCTGAGCACAACCAAACACCTATGGGGAATTCTGAGGAGACAAGTTGAGCATTACTCTCCATCCAGGCTCTAAAAGAGGTCGTTTTTCCATTCTTCAAGAAGAGAGATGTTGGAATATGTCACCAACTTGTTCATTCCATGCCTAGAAGACTTTGTGCTGTCCTTTAAAAATCATGAAGGTCGTACAAAATGTTAGGATGTGGGGTGTACTCATTTTTGCATCAACTAATTTTTTTTGAGTAAAGATGAAGATTTTGTAATGAAAGTTTATATTAACATTTCAAGATATGGGTTAAAAAAATGTTCTAAAACTCAGTCTTGTCCAAATCTTGGAAATTGTTTTTGTCTTTAGTAAGATATTGATTAAAATCTTACTTTTCAAAGGGGGCGCACTCATTTATCCCAAGCACTGAAATAATGTGTTTTTGTTTTGTCTCTTTAGGTTGAACATCCAGTGTAGTTTTGATACTAGTGACATATCCACAGAGCATACTAATGCATTGGTCCCATCACCTCTACCCAGTGATGTTCCTGAGCCATTGATGTTGCAGATGAAGTTTGCAGAAGGTCATTATAAGTTATGCATGCCCTAAATGCTGTTATATAAACCTATTTTGCCATTATTTAAGAAAAAAAATATTCTTACAAATGTTGTCGGTAATAACAATAGTAATATGTTAATGGTCTGTTTATTTATTACTATAGCTGCAATGTGTAAGGGACTGGAGGTTTTTGATGGGAAGCACAGACATATGACAACTAAGTATTGCTGTTCTTGGTACATCCCTCAATTCTTTTAAGTTGTTGTCGTTTCTTGCAGACTGTAAATCTGATCAGTTGCATTTTGCTCTTTATAGTGAATTATTTTGCAGATTGCACTGCTAAATGTGAGTCACTTGCAAAGGTACCCGATCATTTTACTGGTTTTTTTTGGTTTCAACAGGGGTTAACTAACAAGGGGTGTTGTAGGTGACCATGGTATTCTGTAATACCCGTGAGCTGTGTGAGGGGGGCAGAGTACAGCTAGTAAGAGTATATCGCATGGGAAAGTTCCCCTGCTGCTCTTCAGGGACCAGAGAAGCCAGCAACGTTTAGTGGCATTTAGCGAGACAGTGAGGTTTCCCTGGTATTGGCCGCAGACCTGTAGGAAACGTACTTGCCACCCGGCATTTGTGTGATGAGATGGCATCAGACTGACGGGACCACTCTGATAACAAGGCTGGCACCTGAAGGGAAGAAACCAAGATGGGACCACTGGTGGCTGGTAGATCTATCGTGACTGTAAAGCCAAGTTCAGTATTTTACCTCAGTATTTGTAAGCCAAAACCAGGTGAAGAATCAGAGGAAAAGTATAATAGAAATATGTCACTACTTCTGTATATTATTTTTATTTTTACCCAATCTTGACTTTGGCTTACAAATACTGTGGTAAATTCAATAAATACTCAGTGTGCATGTAGCCTTGGGCTGCATTCCCACAATGAGTTTTTGATGTTGCATCATTTCTGAACCCATTAAGAATAATGGGTTGATTGCCTTTTTTTTTTTTATTCTCCCCAGAAATACGCAGGGTAAAAGTACCAAAAACTCATTGTGGGAACATGGCCTTTGTGTATGTTCACCTTTTCTTGAAGAGATCTTTAATAGTGTTGAGCCACCCCCGGTGTGTTCGGGTTCGGTTCGGTTCGTCGAACACCGGGATGTTCGTCGAACTGTTCGTCAGACACCTTAGAACACCGTCTAACACCGTTAAAACCAATGGCAGGCAAACAAAAACACATAGAAACACATAGAAAACACCTGCAAAGGTGTCCAAAAGCTGACAAACTGCTCAGAAGACACTCTCTTTAAAAAAGCCGGCCGGCAAATTCAGCAGCGGCATACACCGGTACCCGACAATTTAGACAAGAAGGAATAGAGCATCACACATAGATTAGATAGATAGAAACATGTCAGTCACATTTATAATAAGTACAGCGACAGTGTTGGTTACTGTACTTGTCATTTAGTGTTAAAATAAAGGATTTATTAAAATAAAAATTGACGTGGGGTTCCCCGTAATTTTAGTCTCTAGCGGAGGTTAAGCAGACGGCTGGGGCAGATGTTTGAAGCCTGGGAAGGGGGTAATACCCATGGAGCTTCCCAGGCTACTAATATCAGCCCCCAGCTGAATACTTAGCCTTTACTAGCTATTAAAATGGGGGACCTCCCCAAAAAAATGATGTGGGGTCCCCCCTATTTTAATAGCTAGCAAAGGCTAGACAGACAGCTGGGGGCTGATATTAATAGCTCAGGAAGGGTGCCATGAATATTGGCCCCCTCCCAGGCTAGAAATGTAGCACCCTGAGGATTCGGCTGCTACAGGGGTATTGCACCTCAACCCAGAGGTGTGATATTCCACTCCCGGGTAAGGAAGGAGTGTGGAACTGAGCTCGGTAGGCTGCATGCACTACACACATCCCATTTCCGAGGAGCAGACCGACGGTACTCCCACTTAGAAATGTGCAGGTACGACCGAGTCTGTTCCTGGCTGGAGTGGGAGGGGGGTGGTACATCCCAAGTAGTGTAGGGGCAGATAGGGGGAGCAGCCTGGGTAAAGATAGGAGCTCATTGGGTGCTGGTCACCTGAGCTCACACATAGAGGGTGTATATAAGGTGGGCACCAACTAAGAACAGGGTCAGATGCAGAGAACAAGTCAGCGAGCAGAGGAGAAGAGAGACCCAGAGTGAGAGAGGAGAAGAGAGACCCAGAGGGGGAAACAGAAAAGAGGACTCCAAGAACCCAAATTAAATCCCCGGGTGAAGAGTCGGCACAGGGTACCGGAGCCCAAACTGGCGGGGGCAGAAAACACACCCTAGCCAGAGACCGGAGGCCGTGGGCAGCATCTGCCACGGCCACCCACCACATCCACCCCGAAGGCACACCACATGAAGGGTCAGGGAACCCAAGGCCAAGGGCGTCCCAACAGAAGGCCCGAGGGAGCTGGACCTAGGTGGATCACTGGTGGGGACGGCCAGAGAACGGGACAGAAGGAGAGCTCAGGGCCACGCTCCGGACTTGTTTGGGGGTTGGCTGGATCCAGGACCTGGTGGACGCAGCACGGCTCGGGTGGTCACTCGAAGCTGGAGTGACCAGTACAACATCTGCAGTAAGTAAACACCCTTAACTGCACAACCCGACTCTGTCTTCATTGCCGTCTGCACTGCACCACCACAACCCCCATCCTCTGCAACTGTCCCCCCTGAGGCTATACCCCTCCCGTTGGGGGTTATACCATCACAAGCTGCACCTTCACCATCAGCCTCAGCGGACCCTGCTGCAGCGGCGGCCATAGTGACCGCAATACAACGGGTGGCGTAGTCGACAATAAAGAACTTAATAACATCTGTAGGACTGCCACATACAACTGAGTTTGACACCCTGGGCACGGACCGGGTCACAGCCACTCGGAAGACTACAACCCCCATCTGATCCGGCTCCGGATATTCCCCCTAAAAGAATATGGCCCAGGGGGCGCGTCAGAAACACCAGCCGTCAGCCGCCCCAGAAATGGCGCATCCATAGGATGCGCCAATTCTGGCACTTAGCCTCGCTCTTCCCACTGCCCTGTAGCGGTGGCAGTGGGGTAATAGGGCTGGGGTTGATGTCAGCTTATAATGCCAGCTGACACCAAGCCCAGGTTAGTAATGGAGAGGCGTCTATAAGACACCCCCATTACTAACCCCATAGTGAAAGTTAAAAAAAACACAAACACCCAGAATAAAGTCCTTTAATTGAAATAAACACACAATTCTTTATTGTTCTAAATTAAACCATACTTACCGTCACGCCCATTCCAGTTGAAGCCAACGATCTCCTGTAATAAAAATAAAATAATAAACCAACATCATCCTTACCTTTCGATGGTTCCCAGGACAGCTTCAGCTCTGCTACATCGAGATGACAGGCTGGACCGCAGGAGAAAGCTGCCATCCAGCCTGTCATCCCGCAGACACTGAGAAGAGCAGGCATGCTTGCGCTCCTCAGTGTCTCGCTGTGACTGCATCCAGATGAGCCGAGGTCATGTCCAATGAACTCGGCGCACCTCATGCACGTCACTGACAGCGTGGGAAAATTCTCCTGCACTCAGCACTTCAGCGTGAGAATTTTCCCACGCTGTCAGTGACGTGCATGAGGTGAGCCGAGTTCATTGGACATGACCTCGGCTCATCTGGATGCCGTCACAGCGAGACACTGAGGAGCGCAAGCATGCCTGCTCTTCTCAGTGTCTGCGGGATGACAGGCTGGATGGCAGCTTTCTCCTGCGGTCCAGCCTGTCATCTCGATGTAGCAGAGCTGAAGCTGTCCTGGGAACCATCGAAAGGTAAGGATGATGTTGGTTTATTATTTTATTTTTATTACAGGAGATCGTTGGCTTCAACTGGAATGGGCATGACGGTAAGTACGGTTTAATTTAGAACAATAAAGAATTGTGTGTTTATTTCAATTAAAGGACTTTATTCTGGGTGTTGTGTTTTTTTTAAATACTTTACTAGAAATTCATGGCGGTCATGTCTAATACTGGCGTGACCCCATGAATTTTGGGCTTAGGGCCAGCTGATAATACCAAGCTGGCCCTAACCCCTTTGTTACCCAGTGAGCCACCGCACCAGGGCCCTGGATGAGTTGGGTACAGCGCCAGAAGATGGCGCTTCTATGAACGCGCCATTTTCCGGGGTGGCTGCGGACTGCAATTTGCAGCGGGGGGGGGGGGCCAGAAAGCTTGGGCCTCCCTGCGCTGCAGATTCCAGCCCCCAGCTGCCTAGTTGTACCTGGCTGGACACAAAAATAGGGCGAAGTCCCACGTATTTTTTTTTTTTTATTATTTCATGAAATTCATGAAATAATTAAAAAAAAATTGACGTGCGGCTTCGCACTATATTTGTGTCCAGTCAGGTGCAGCAGGCAGGAACGGGCTGCCCCCAACCACCAGCTGCCTATTTGTACCTGGCCGGACACAACAATATAGGGAAGCCCTTTTTTTCTTAATTATTTCATGAAATAATTTAAAGAAAATTGACGTGGGGCTTCGCCCTGTTTTTGTGTCCAGCCAGGTACAACTAGGCAGCTGGGGGCTGGAATCCACAGCGCAGGGAGGCCCAAGCGTTCTGGGCCACCCCCGCTGCAAATTGCAGTCCGCAGCCACCCCGGAAAATGGCGCGTTCATAGAAGCGCCATCTTCTGGCGCTGTACCCAACTCATCCAGGGCCCTGATGCGGTGGCTCACTGGGTAATAAAGGGGTTAGGGCCAGCTTGGCATTATCAGCTGGCCCTAAGCCCGAAATTCATGGGGTCACGCCAATATTAGACATGACCACCATGAATTTCTAGTAAAGTATTTAAAAAAAACACAACACCCAGAAAAAAGTCCTTTAATTGAAATAAACACACAATTCTTTATTGTTCTAAATTAAACCATACTTATAGTCACGCCCATTCCAGCTGAAGCCAACGATCTCCTGAAATAAAAGAAAAATAATAAAGCAACATCATCCTTACCTTTCCATGGTTCCCATGACAGCTTCAGCTCTGCTACATCGAGATGACAGGCTGGACCGCAGCAGAACGCTGCCATCCAGCCTGTCATCCCGCAGACACTGAGAAGCGCAGGCATGCTTGCGCTCCACAGTGTCTCTCTGTGAGGGCATCCAGATGAGCCGAGTTAATGTCCAATGAACTCGGCTCACCTCATGCACGTCACTGACAGCGTGGGAGAATTCTCACGCTGAAGCGCTGAGTGCAGGAGAATTTTCCCACGCTGTCAGTGACGTGCATGAGGTGAGCCGAGTTCATTGGACATTAACTCGGCTCATCTAGATGCCCTCACAGAGAGACACTGTGGAGCGCAAGCATGCCTGTCCTTCTCAGTGTCTGTGGGATGACAGGCTGGATGGCAGCTTTCTGCTGCGGTCCAGCCTGTCATCTCGATGTAGCAGAGCTGAAGCTGTCCTGGGAACCATCGAAAGGTAAGGATGATGTTGGTTTATTATTTTATTTTTATTACAGGAGATTGTTGGCTTCAACTGGAATGGGCGTGACGGTAAGTATGGTTTAATTTAGAACAATAAAGAATTGTGTGTTTATTTCAATTAAAGGACTTTATTCTGGTTGTTTGTTTTTTTTAACTTTCACTATGGGGTTAGTAATGGGGGTGTCTTATAGACGCCTCTCCATTACTAACCTGGGCTTGATGTCAGCTGGCATTATAAGCTGACATCAACCCCAGCCCTATTACCCCACTGCCACCGCTACAGGGCAGTGGGAAGAGCGAGGCTAAGTGCCAGAATTGGCGCATCCTATGGATGTGCCATTTCTGGGGCGGCTGACGGCTGGTGTTTCTAGCCTGGGAGGGGGCCAATATTCATGGCACCCTTCCTGAGCTATTAATATCAGCCCCCAGCTGTCTGCCTAGCCTTTGCTAGCTATTAAAATAGGGGGGACCCCACGTCAATTTTTTGGGGGGTCCCCCATTTTAATAGCTAGTAAAGGCTAGGCATTCAGCTGGGGGCTGATATTAGTAGCCTGGGAAGCTCCGTGGGTATTACCCCTTCCCAGGCTTCAAACATCTGCCCCAGCTGTCTGCTTAACCTCCGCTAGAGCCTAAAATTATGGGGAAACCAACGCCAACTTTTTTTTAAATAAATCCTTTATTTTAACACTAAATGACAAGTACAGTAATTAACACTGTCACTGTACTTCATATATATGTGACTGACATGTTTCTATCTAATCTATGTGTGATTCTCTATTCCTTCTATTCTAAATTGTCGGGTACCGGTGTACGCCGCTGCTGAATTGCCGGCTTTTCATGTTTCACTGTGAGCACAGTTCCCATCAATTTGGGCAATCACTCTAATGCCACAACCACCATGGCTGTGGCATTACAGTGAGTGGCAGACAATCCCTGCATGATTGGTGCTCTAAATAGCGCCAGACATGCAGGACACTCTTTTGGTGCACGAACAGTTATCGAACATAACCTCGAACAGCCGAATTTTTTGCAAATCGTTCGGGTTCGTCGAACAACTCGAACACCGCCCAAAACAGCTCGAATTTGAGATTGGCGAACAGTTCTAGTCGAACACCGCTCATCTCTAATCTTTAACAAGAAGTCAGTGTCTCTGACATGGGTAGGATTGGGGGAGTCTATTATCCAGGATTGGTAACTCTGCCCAATTGTGCTATAACAATAGACCAGTGCACATTTGTGTGTCTGACACATTTTTACCTCCTACAGAGAAGATGGCGATATATAAGGCTGCCGGCAATAGGACAGTCTTGGTTTCCTCCCAGGGGCCACTGTACTTTCCAACTGCAGAGGAGACTGGAGCTTCTGGAAAAGGTGAGTCTTATACACTCACTACACACTCACTCACTCCACCTCTCCATATTGAGTGAACTCTGGGGTCTCCCACCCCCTTTTTCACCATATTTTCTCTTGCAGGGTCTCCAGTGCTCCCCGGGTTGCTAGCGGAGGAGTGGGAGAGGATTGTTCTTGTAGTTGGTCTTCTTGCTGCTCTGTTAATAAGTATTTGTATCATCAAGAGAAGATTCAAGAAGCTGAATGATAAGGATTTGTATGTTATTGAATAATAAAAATAGACTTTCCTTTTTAAATTATATACAAAGCTCTTGTGTGCTTTCTTAGAAAGTTGTATTCCTTCAAAAGGAAGAGGAGGTGGGGGGTGTAACTGAGTCTACTGGCGGTCACAATCTAGTAACACAAGGTACATTGGAGACTAAATCATTTTGACTATTAAATACACTATATTGCCTCCTGGCCATTACAAGCCCATAAAAAGGTGTTTCCCATCCAAAACTGTGGGGGCCACAGGATTATATGCGGGGCCATCATACTATAATCATTTTTATTTATATAGCGCTAACATATTACGCAGCACTTTACAATAAAGTGAGGACATGTGCAGACAATAAATTCAATACAAGGTAAGACAGTTTAAACAGTTACATTAGGAGTGAGGTCCCTGCTCGCAAGCTTACATTCTACAAGGAAATGGGGGGGGGGGGTACAATAGGTGGAAAGTGCTTGTTATTTCAGGTCTGGCAATTATAATAAATAGGGATTTTCATATAAGGCTGCATGTTCCGGTCATCAGCCTGTATGTTTACGTGCAATAATCAAGTATTGAGTGTAGTTATTGTGTCACCCTGACCTGGATGCCACAAGTGTAATTAAAGCTGTGTCTGAGAGCAAGGGGGAGGTTCTCTAGTCAGGGGAACATTAGCATGCAATGCCTCCTGTCTCAGGCCAGTAGGGGGAGCTGGCTGCCCCTATAAAAGCTGGTACTGAGGGCAGGGTTGGGGAGAACCAGATGACCTGTCTCAGGACTGAGACGTGTCTCAGCAGAGCAGGGACAGACAGTCGTATTGCACCTAAGAGGAAGTGTGGCAGGAGGAGAGCCACAAGCCAGAGACAAGAGGCGAAGTGAGCCTGTCTTGGCAGAAAGAGGACTTAATTTACCAGACTTTGGTGTCTGAGGCTGGAAGGATTCCACATCCCCCAGCAGAGAACCAGTCCGCAAGGGACTGTACATTCCTTGGCCTAAGAAGCCTGAAGGCCCTGCCACAACCGAAGGGACCAGTAAAGCCGTACAAGGCTGGGAGCAGAAAGGAACCCACGTCGCAGGCCATACAGGCGAGAATACACGGAGAGCTCGGAAACGTGGGCTGTTACCCTATAACGAAGAGATAGCCAGAAGGAGCGCAGAAAGCACGGTAGGCCTACACCCTCACCCTGACCAGGGCCAATCTCCCCGTTGCTCTCAGACATCCAGGTCCCCTCCTAGCCGGGACTGTTTATGGGTCAGTTTACCTGTTGTAGTAAAGACCCTGGACTGCAACTTGTTGTCTGTGTGCTCCTTGCTCCTCCAGCACTATCAGCACTGGGATTCTCACTACCATCACTCCCACCATCCATTATACTGCCCTGGGGCCGCACTCTTCCCGTGGGGAGTCACACTACCCTAGCTGCACACCTCATCAGCCCCAGCGGTCTGCATGCAGCGGCGGTTCCTAATAACCGCAATCCACGGGTGGCGTAGTCGGACATTATCAGCAGAACGTAGCAGACTACCATTGGCCTGACCACCCTGAGCCACGGAACCGGGTTGCCACTACTACTCCCACCGTTTCCCTAATTGCCCGGATCCGAGTGCCCCACGGCCCAGGGGGCGAGTCATTATCATGTGGAGACAGGTGAATAGGAGGGAGCAGATTCTGAATAATATGTAGAATTAGGGAACAGGGGAAAGTTAGTTTACTGAGTAGTTGAGGTGGTAGGCTTGTGTGGCGCCCCTGTGGGTCCAGTTGCCACAGAGGTACTGCATCTCACCCAGAGGTGTGGTACCCCACTCTCAGGTAAGGAGGGAGCACTACCCGGGACCCACACACCTACATCCAACACTACACTGCTCCAGACCAGCAAGCGGGGCAAGATGCACTTGGTCACTGCTGAGCCCTGTCCCTGGCTGGAAGGGGGGGGAACCAAAAGAGAGGGAACCATGTAGTCGGTGTGGATGGAGGAAGAAGTTCAGGGGAGCGCTGAAAGAGCAGTATATAAGCAGGGGTGGAAAGATCTAGAAGGGGTTCTGAAGAGTTCAAAGTTGAGTCAAGTGCAGTGCAGAAGGGCCCAGTGAGGAGTAGGGACCCAGCTTGAGGAAAGTGAGGAGAGGAACCGGTGAGGAGGGTTCCGGAGACAGAAGGTATCCCAGGGGCACGGCGAGTGCGGAGGCCACCCGTGCACCCGAATTCACGCTGACGTGGAGGGATCAGGCCGCAGTAGGGGACCGGCCCGAGCCTAGTGGAGTACTTTACTGCTCAGCTAGCAAACCGGAGGTTGCAGTATCTCATATACTGTAACCACACTCAATCGCCGAAAAGGTGGCCATATAGGACCAAGGGGACAGTCTAGACATCACCCGACAAGGCCCGTGGCCACTGGCTTGGGACACTGGGTGTGAGGCGCAGGGCAGGAGGCCGAGAGCCAGCGCAGAGAGATGACCTGGAGAGGTACACAGAAAGGGGTCCCGTTCAAGTGCTTCCAAAATATCTGAGTTGGCTGGATCACTTCCCCGTAGGACACAGGACGATGTGGGCGGTTATAACCTGGCCATTGTAACTTGGAGCAGCTTAACAACTGTAAGTAAAGCCTGAAGACTGCACCCCACTGTGTCCTTGACTAATTACTGCTACCGAGTACCCCACGGCCCCAGGGTCGCGTCACTTGTTTAAAGAGATGGGTTTTTAAAGTGTGCTTGAAGACGTGGTGGCTAGGCATCAGTCAGATCGTCTGGGTAACATTCCAGAGAACTGGCGCAGCACGAGAGAAGTCTTGGAGATGGAGGTGCGAAGTTCGGATTATGGGGGATGTTAGTCTTAGGTCATTTGTAGAATGGAGGGCTTGTGTAGGGCGATAGACAGAGAGGAGATATAAGGTGGTGGAGAGCTTTGTGGGTGAGAGCAATGAGTTTATATTGGACCCTGTAGCGAATGGATAACCAGTGTAATGACTGGCCCAAGATGGAAGCATCGGTGAAGCGGCTGGACAGAAATACGACCCTGGCTGCCGCATTCAGGACGGATTGGAGAGGAGAGAGTTTGGTAAGAGACCGATCAGAAGAGACTTGCAGTAGTCCAGACAAGAGTGAATAAGAGCTACAGTAAGAGTTTTAGCAGTTTCAAAGGTGAGAAAAGGTCGGATTCTGGAGATGGTTTTTAAGATGCAGGTGACGAGTGAGTGAGTGATCGGATATAGGGAGTAAAGGAAAGGTTAGTGTCGAATATGACCCCAAGGCAGCGGGCGTGCTGCTTGGGAGTTATGGTTGAACCCTCCAAGGTAATTTTGATGTTAGGTTATTAGCGGGGAGAAACACAAGAAGCTCAGTTTTTGAGAGATTCAGTTTAAGATAGAGGGAGGACATGATGTTAGAGGCAGCTATTTTGGCTATTAAATACACTATATGGCCACCTGGCCATTACAAGCCCATAAAAAGGTGTTTCACATCCAAAACTGTGGGGGCCCATCATACTACGTGCAGGACTGTATGTGGGGGCCCGTCATACTACGTGCAGGACTGTATGTGGGGGCCCGTCATACTACGTGCAGGACTGTATGTGGGGGCCCGTCATACTACGTGCAGGACTGTATGTGGGGGCCCGTCATAGTACGTGCAGGACTGTATGTGGGGGCCCGTCATAGTACGTGCAGGACTGTATGTGGGGGCCCGTCATAGTACGTGCAGGACTGTATGTGGGGGCCCGTCATAGTACGGACAGCTCCGCTTACTGTATAATGGCCACAGCCGGGTACTGCATTCATCACCTATTCAAATCAATAAGGGGTGGATGTGCAGTACCCGCTTGTGGCCAATATACAGTAGACGGAGCTGTGCAGTTCTGTAACTGAGCGGTTCCTACCGGCACCGAGAACAGCTGATCTGCAGGGATGCCAGGTATCGCACCAACACCGATCAGACATTGATGACCTATCCTAAGGATAAAGTAGTGCACAACCCCTTTAAATATTCATGTTTCTCTCCTCTGGACCAGAACTGTCTGGTGGCTGACGTTTGGGGCTGATGATTATTACATTTTCTCCTTACTAAAAACGCTCCAGTCCTCCAGCCAGTTTTGCATCAGGAACTCATTTGTCCAAGAACATATGATTTCTAGAATTGCTGGACAATCAGTCCCTATATAGGTCAAATAAGCTCCTGGTGCAAAACAGGCTGGAGAACTGGCTGTTTTTAATAGAGGGACAACCCCTTAAAGAAAAAAATTAATGTGGTGATAACATTAAGGGCTCCTTCACACGATCGATGATTGCCAGATAATCGGATCGATAATGGTAATGACATTAATCACACTCCGATCAGAGTCTGATCAGTGTCAGTTTACTGTGATCTGATTCTCTCACATAAGAATCATATCTCAGGAGTGGAGAAGATGGAGAGCTGAATTTCTCCATCTTCTCCATTGTCTGTCCTCTTACATCAGACTGTACCTGAATGACGTCTGAGCGCAGTCCGATGTTTGACTTGTATGGGTGATCCGAATTCCAGTGCCACTTGCAGCTTGCTGCAAATATCAGACTGATTTGGTCTATAGGGAACAACGCAGATCAGCACTGCCCATAGTTTAACATTGGGCCGAGAGCTATCTGATAAAACATCGGATTGCACTCAGCCGTGTTATACGCCAGTGTGAGCGAGGCCTCACTGTGCCAAACGCATTCTCATCTGCTCCCCTCAATAGAAAGTAAGAGAATTGGATGAGAATGTGTTTGGCAGATGACTGGTAGTCATGGGACAACTGGCTGATCCGCCTGGTAAAGCCGAATCCCAACATGATTACACTATGTTAGTAGTCAGGGAGCTCCTCTAGGTAAAAAAACCCCTATAACTAGGAGGTAGGGTGGGCTGAATGTATAAATTATAATTATTAGAATACGCACTGACCTTGGGTCCTCCTGCAGCTAGGGGCATACACAGAAGAAATCCTAATTCTGGTTCCCCCTTTCAAAACCAAATATTCTCAGTGGAGTCACGGGGCATAGGTGTAGTCTCTGAATGGCGGATCTACCAACTTTTAAAGACAGTAATTTTTCACCTATTGGACTCCTTTAGTGTTCTCACCCACAAACTGTACAGAAAAGGCTGCATAGAAAAGATACACTCCTATTTAAAAACAGTGATTTGCATGTGGGCTGCTTTGGTTTGAGTGCCAGGGCTGATTTTCAGTCCCAGTCCAGCCCTGGTATCTACCACTATGTGGTCACCATGTGGCGGTAATATCAGTGTTGGTCTTTGTAGAATTATTTTCAGTACTGGTGCGATCATCTGCTGAGGTTCTCCTACATCCATTATTAGGGGGCGCCACCAGAGTTGTAATCAGGGTTACCGGTTAGGGCCCACCTGAGCTGCACCTCTGGTTGGGGAAATAGGAGGTATCATACTGTTTACTTTGCACTAAAAAATGTCTTCCATGCCTTGATCTGACTATTTCTGACACATTTCTGGGGACACGTGGGTTCCAGTATGTGTTTCTTTTTTTGGACCGAAGAAAAAGTGCAAAACTTTTTTTTTTTGCTCACAGTTAGACTATTTGACTTGTGCCTTTTTTTTCAAGATTTTAGCGTTCTGATTTTTATGTCAATGTGGCTTTTTCAGATAATTTTGGACTGATTCTTCAAATTTGGTGCCTTTTTGTAGCATTTTGCAAAACCTGCAACTTTTTCCACTAAAAAAGTCGCAAAAAACAGTTAAATACAAAAGAAAAATTTGGGGAATGTTGGGCTGTTTACAAAATTAATGAATCCCTTGCGTTGATTTGATGCAAAATACATCAGCAAAAAGTGAAAAGAAAAAAAGCAAATGATGAATCAGGCCCAATGTTTTCTGTTTTGCCTCTTTTCCGGCATCTATTGCTATTTAAGTCTCCCCTTTTTTTTATTTGTATCATTTGAGTGTTTTTTGGGGTTTTTTGCACCAAATTCATCAAAATGGCGCATGTGGTTCATGAATTTTGCGCAAAGTCAAAAGTTTTGTTTTCTTTTGTCTTTATCAATTTTGTTACTTTTAGAATAAAAAGTCGCACATTTTTCAAAATGATGCCAAAATGCTTAGAAACTTACTGCGATACATAAAATCACTCTGGATGTTGGTGGCGGGAGGGACTGGAGTATATTTGCGATAAATTTTGCAAGAAAAGTTGCAAATGATGAATTAGGTAAATACATCTGAAAACCTTAAACTCTGCCCACGGTGGCGAGCTAAGCGGAAAAAAAAAACCTCAAAATTAGACTTCAAAAAGGTGCAAATGGAAAGATACATTTAGTGCAATCAAACAAATAAGGTACAAAACTTCAAAAACTTGACAAAAAAAAAAAATCAGACCCTGATGTCGCCTGGCTGGAGCGATCAATAAGGACGCATTTCCAAACCATGACTCCGCCAGTATACTGTACCGACCTGCAGACATTGTAATTATCACTTAACCCCACGTTCCTCCAGGCAATTGTCGCAAGAGGTAATTTCCTTATGTCGGGTTCCTTTTATCGGATGGTCACCCATTATACCAGCCGTATTGGGATTTGTTTCTTAGCACTGCACAAGCCCAGTGCAATAGAGGTAAGCAGAGACGCCTCTAGTAAAAACAGAACAAAAAATTAATGTAAAATAGAAATATGCATGTGCATTTTTAAATGGAATCGTTAAAAGTGGTATGTATTCCCATCTGCAAGATCCTATCCCAATATGTAGTAGGTGTAATAATGATATTAGCAAATACCTCCAATTAGAAATGTAGTATAGTTCTTCTGATAAGCTATGTCCTTACCCCATGTGCAGGGCTTTGCAGGACCTTAGGTATGCATGGTTATGACCACTAACAACTAACTGTCACCATGAGTGGTCGTAACCATGGATACCTAAGGTACTGCAATGCCCTGCACATGTGGTAAGCGACATAGCTAATTAGAAGAACTATACTACATTTCTAATTGGAGGTATTGGCTAATATTATTACTACTACTTTCTTAAAATCCTGTAAAGCCCTGGTTCATCATTTATCCAGATCTTTGCTCTCAACAAAAGGAAAGGTGTGTGTGTGTGTGTGTGTGTGTGTGTGTGTGTGTGTGTGTGTGTGTGTTTTAATATCCTGAAGTTTAAAACCTGAACTAACCAATTACTTCTCACAGCTGAGAATTTGCTACAACTGTATCCAGTTCAGGCAACCGCCTGGCCTTCGGTCTGATACATTGTAGCACGTTATCGGCTCAGTGACTTTTTCGTAGAGTTTCTATAAGTAATGGCTATGTTGTGCAGATGCCATATTGGTACCATCTCTTTCCTTGCAGATGATGCAGGACACAGAGCAGAAGTCATCAGCATGGAGATATTCCAAAACTGCACTGTGTGAACAGGACACGCTGAATCTTTTCCAGGAATTTGCTGAACAAAAGCAGAAAGAACGAGAAAAGGACCCAGAAGTTAAACGTTTCAAAAGAAAGTACAGTTTAAAAGCCCCGAGCTATCCTTCCCCGGGGAACATTCTCCACACGGGGAGACAACTTCCCCGCACTCCGGCTCCCGGGGTTTTACCCCTTCTGCCTTCTCAGAGGTTTGAACCCAGAGCAGATGAGAATGAGAAGTCGTTCATTTCACATTTGGCTAAAACCCCAGACAACATGGTGCCGTGCGGCCGTCAGCTACCGCGCACCCCGACCACGGGGAATGTATTGAGAGAAATTCAGGTCAATGTAAAAGAAGATGAAGCGATCAAAAGCAAAAAGAAAATTGAACGTGATGTGAACGACTCCGTGATCTGTGACGCACGGGAAGGGGACGGAACAAGAACAAAATCCAATGTTGGAAAAGTTTCCAGAGCTTCCAACAAAATGAAAAACATGGCGAACTTGTCCTGTCGTGATGGCATGGCGACTATGAAGATGGTGAGCGACTTGGGGTAAAGTACAAATAGTCTATACCATGCTAGAGATATAAGAGGTAAATTGCAAAGGTGCTGGTTTTTGAATAAATGGTAGCAGATCTGCAGGACCCGGCAGCTGCCACTACACAGTTGATTACAGCTGTGCTGTTAAGCTCCGCAACTGCTAAAGTCCATCCAGTACTGGGACTGGTAACAGCTGATCGGTGGAGGTACCGGCTGTCGAAAACTCGGCGATCTGATTTTGATTGCCTATCTTAAAGATGGAACATCCCTTTTTAAAGGGGTTGTCCGATCCAAACCCGTAAGTCTGCAGTTGCTCAGTGTGACTGCAGACGTATCGGCACTCTGCGCTGCGGGGATTCGCCAATTTCTGACCCTGGAACGGAGGGTATGTATGCGTTATACATACTCCCGGGCAGAACCTGTCCAGTGGGCACGGCTTCGCTCCATACAAGTGAATGGAGAGCGAGGCTGCGCCCACTGGCCAGGAGTATGTATAACTGATACATGCCCTCCGGTCCTGGGTCAGAAACCGGTGCATCCCCGCAGCGTATAGTGTGTGCGCTGGGGGGGATTCATAAGTCTGTAGTCACACAGTGGACCCCTTTAACAGTCTTCATGACCAGGCTATTATTTTTTTATTAATTTTTTTTTTACTATTTGGTTTTGCTCTTTTTTTCCCCTTCCCTTCCCTTCTTCCAAGATTTATAACGAATATATATATATATATATATATATATATATATATATATATATATATATATACACACACACAGTTAGGTCCATATATATTTGGACAGAGACAACATTTTTCTCATTTTGGTTCTAGACATTACCACAATGAATTTTAAACAAAACAATTCACATGCAGTTGAAGTTCAGACTTTCAGCTTTCATTTGAGGGTATCCACATTAAAATTGGATGAAGGGTTTAGGAGTTTCAGCTCCTTAACATGTGCCACCCTGTTTTTAAAGGGACCAAAAGTAATTGGACAGATTAAATAATTGTAAATAAAATGTTCATTTCTAGTACTTGGTTGAAAACCCTTTGTTGGCAATGACTGCCTGAAGTCTTGAACTCATGGAGATCACCAGACGCTGCGTTTCCTCCTTTTTGATGCTCTGCCAGGCCTTCACTGCGGTGGTTTTCAGTTGCTGTTTGTGGGCCTTTCTGTCTGAAGTTTAGTCTTTAACAAGTGAAATGCATGCTCAATTGGGTTGAGATCAGGTGAATAACTTGGCCATTCAAGAATATTCCACTTCTTTGCTTTAATAAACTACTGGGTTGCTTTGGCTTTATGTTTTGGGTCATTGTCCATCTGTAGTATGAAACGACGACCAATCAGTTTGGCTGGATCTGAGCACACAGTATGGCTCTGAATACATCAGAATTCATTCTGCTGCTTCTGTCCTGTGTCACATCATCAATAAACACTAGTGATCCAGTGCCACTGGCAGCCATGCATGCCCAAGCCATCACACTGCCTCCGCCGTGTTTTACAGATGATGTGGTATGCTTTGGATCATGAGCTGTACCACGCCTTCACCATACTTTTCTCTTTCCATCATTCTGGTAGAGATTGATCTTGGTTTCATCTGTCCAAAGAATGTTCTTCCAGAACTGTGCTGGCTTTTTTAGATGTTTTTTAGCAAAGTCCCGTCTAGCCTTTTTATTCTTGATGCTTATGAGTGGCTTGCACCGTGCAGTGAACCCCCTCTGTATTTACTTTCATGCAGTCTTCTCTTTATGGTAGATTTGGATATTGATATGCCTTCCTCCTGGAGAGTGTTGTTCACTTGGTTGGCTGTTGTGAAGGGGTTTCTCTTCACCATGGAGATTATTCTGCGATTATCCACCACTGTCTTCCGTGGTCGCCCAGATCTTTTTGCATTGATGAGTTCACCAGTGCTTTTCTTTCTTTCTCAGGATGTACCAAACTGTAGATTTTGCCACTCCTATTATTGTAGCAATTTCTCGGATGGGTCTTTTCTGTTTTTGCAGCTTAAGGATGGCTTGTTTCACCTGCATGGAGAGCTCCTTTGACCGCATATTTACTTCACAGCAAAACCTTCCAAATGCAAGCACCACACCTCAAATCAACTCCAGGCCTTTTATCTGCTTAATTGAAAATGACATAACGAAGGGATTGCCCACACCTGTCCATGAAATAGCCATGGAGTCAATTGTCCAATTACTTTTGGTCCCTTTAAAAACAGGGTGGCACATGTTAAGGAGCTGAAACTCCTAAACCCTTCATCCATCCAATTTTAATGTGGATACCCTCAAATGAAAGCTGAAAGTCTGAACTTCAACTGCATCTGAATTGTTTTGTTTAAAATTCATTGTGGTAATGTCAAGAACCAAAATTAGAAAATGTTGTCTCTGTCCAAATATATATGGACCTAACTGTATTTGTGTCTGAACAGTCAGGGAGACACTATTACTGGTTTTTTTACGGAAAAAAGGCCAAAAGCAGGATAATACAGAGATTTGAACCGTGGAACTGCAAAACCACAGTTCTATTTCTCTGGACTACACCAGAATCTTTTAAACAGATATATTGGTGTCTGAACACTCACAGACACACTCAATTTTTTTTTTTTTTTGGGGGGGGGGGGATACCAAAAGGTTAATAAGACGCATATTTGTACAGTCTGACTGAGGGGGAAAAAAAATACAGGATTTAGATGGGGGGGGGGGGAAGGATTTTTCCTGGCCCCTGAGACCGGGGGCTAAGTCTAGCCATTTGACCAGCAGGAGCACACGGGACTGTAATGCAGTGTTTGCTGGTATAACCACTGCGTCTCCTATACAGCCTGCCTGCCTGATATCTGGGATGGATATTAGTCCTGAGAAGGACTGTTTGTTTGATTTGGCAGGCTTTAGAGACCCTACACTACCTATTTCGCACTATATATCTCTCCCTAACTCAGTAGCACTGACCCTACACTGTCTGATCTCGGGCGACTGTGTCCAAGATGGCGGCGCCCAGTTTTAAATACTCGAGGTGACGCTGTGCAGCCAGCCAATCACTGTAATGCCCACAAACAACATGGCTGCGGCATTACAGTGACTGGCTGGCAATCCCTGCATGTTAATTGGCTCTGTAAAGAGCGGCAGACGTGCAGGGCGGAGACCCGAGCTCCCGCCCGAGTAACCCGGAAATGCTCGGTGGTCGCCGAACATCTCGAGTAGTGAGATGCTCGGGCGAGTACCGAGCAGTGTCGAGCATGTTCGCTCAACACTACATGTAAGGCATTTAAGTCTCCTCATACTGGCATGTCAGGTCTGGCATGCCACTCTCCAAAATGAGAAACCTTACCCTTTGTATATATGTGAAATCTTTACAAAACCCTACCTAATCTGATGGTAGCCCATAGAGCATACATTCTTTCAGTCTAATGACTATGTAGAACATTTCAGATGTTTCAATTTTTAAAATGTCATCTCTAGCATATATCGGTACATATATCATTTGCATTCATTTATCTATTTTTGCATTTTCTACATAGCTCAAACTTTCCATCAGAAAAGGGGGAACAGACACATGCTCTTTTAGCATCAGCAATCTTATGTCATTATTTTTCCTCTTGTAGAATATACTTTCTAATAGCAATTTCCTGGAAGAATCATTATGAAGTAAGCGATCAGCTTAAATGTCATTGTCATTACATCTACAGAAATAATGTGTTTGTACGTTTGCTGTTTTATCCATAAATGTAATTATCTCCATTGAACAGGAAAGCAAAGTATATCATATATGAACTTACCATGACCTACTGGAAAATCATTGCATTACGTATGCATATACACTGTGTGCAGAATTATTAGGCAAGTTGTATTTTAGAGAATTATTTTTATTATTGATCAACAACTATGTTCTCAATCAACCCAAAAGACTCATAAATATCCAAGCTTAATATTTTTGGAAGTTGGAGTGGTTTTTTTTTTTAAGATTTGGCTATCTGAGGAGGATATCTGTTTGTGCAGGTAACTATTACTGTGCAGAATTATTAGGCAACTTAATAAAAACCAAATATAATCCCATCTCACTTGTTTATTTTCACCAGGTAAACCAATATCCGTGCACAAAATTTAGAAATAAACATTTCTGACATGCAAAAACAAAAAAAATTAGTGATCAATATAGCCACCTTTCTTTATGATGACACTCAACATCCTTCCATCCATAGATTCTGTCAGTTGCTTGATCTGTTTTCGATCAGCATTGCGTGCAGCAGCCACCACAGCCTCCCAGATACTGTTACGAGAGGTGTACTGTTTTCCCTCCCTGTAGATCTCACATTTTATGATGGACCACAGGTTCTCTATGGGGTTCAGATCAGGTGAACAAGGGGGTCATGTCATTATTTTTTCTTCTTTTAGACCTTTACTGGCCAGCCACGCTGTGGAGTAGTTGGATGCATGTGATGGAGCATTGTCCTGCATGAAAATCATGTTTTTCTTGAACGATACCGACTTCTTCCTGTACCACTGCTTGAAGAAGTTGTCTTCCAGAAACTGGCAGTAGGTCTGGGAGTTGAGTTTCACTCCATCCTCAACCCGAAAAGGTCCCACAAGTTCATCTTTGATGATACCAGCCCATACCAGTACCCCACCTCTACCTTGCTGGCGTCTGAGTCGGAGTGGAGCTCTCTGCCCTTTACTCATCCAGCCTCTGGCCCATCCATCTGGCCCATCAAGAGTCCAACTCATTTCATCAGTCGATAAAACCTTTGAAAAATCAGTCTTATGATATTTCTTGGCCCATTCTTGACGTTATATCTTATGTTTCTTGTTCAAAGGTGGTCGTTTTTCAGCCTTCCTTACCGTGGCCATGTCCCTGAGTATCGCACACCTTGTGCTTTTTGATACTCCAGTAACGTTGCAGCTCTGAAATATGGCAAAACTGGTGGCGAATGGCATCTTGGCAACTTCACGCTTGATTTTCCTCAATTCATGGGCAGTTATTTTGCGCCTTTTTTGGCCAACACGCTTCTTGCGACCCTGTTGGCTATTTGCCATGAAACGCTTGATTGTTCAGTGATCACAGTTCAAATGTTTGGAAATGTCAAGACTGCTGCATCCCTCTGCAAGACATCTCACAATTTTGGACTTTTCAGAGCCCGTCAAATATCTCTTCTGACCCATTTTGCCAAAGGAAAGGAAGTTGCCTAATAATTAAGCACACTTTATATAGGGTGTTGATGTCATTAGTCGACACCCCTCCTCATTACAGAGATGCACATCACCAGATTTACTTAATTGGTAGTTGGCTCTCAAGCCTATGCAGCTTGGAGTAGGACAACATGTATAAAAAGTATCATGTGATCAAAATACTCATTTGCCTAATAATTCTGCACACAGTGTAATATATATATATATATATATATATATATATATATATATATATATATACCATTCACTGTACTTTTTGTTATAAATAACATTTTTAGCATCGCATGTTGTCATGCATAGTAAGGACTAGAGATGAGCGTTGTTCTACTCGAACTGTTCGCCAATCTCAAATTCGAGCTGTTTTGGGCGGTGTTCGAGCCGGTCGGCGAACACGAACAATTTGAGAAAAATTCGGCTGTTCGAGGTTATGTTCGATAACTGTTCGTGCACCAAAATCATAACTGGATTTTTTCTCAGTAATGATGAAAATTAATGTTAATACGCAGTTTGAGTGTACAGCGGGGCGGGGGGAGGGGCAGGGGATGGATCTCTGCAGGAACAATGAAGATCTCCATTTTTTTTTCTCTTTCCCGCATTTGCAGTGGGGAGGTGCAATCTGTCAGCCTATCAGCAGCGCACACACGGAGCGAAGTGCTTTTTTTCACACAAGCAAGGGCATGTGTGATTGGCAGTGTATGTCACATGTCCTTGCCCTATAAGACCAAGCCATTTTCCCCGTCGCCACCATTTTCTCACTGCTGCAGCTGCGTGTTAGACGGCACCGCTGTTGCTGTGTGTGCTATACCTTGTTAATTTCAAGCCAATTTTCGCACAAATATACAGATAGCTTGGGAGTAGGGAATAGTTGTGATTGCAGTCCTTTTAAGGACTAGGTTACAGCATTTCCTACGACTTTTATCAGGCAGGTCTGTGCTCTTAAATAGATAGATTGTCGGAGTAAAGACTAATTGTAATTGGAGTCCTTTTCAGGACTAGGTTACATCAGTTCCTATCAGTTTTTGCCAGGCAGGTCTGTGCCAGTGCTGTGCAAGTTTTTTTCACAGCATTTGGCTGAATCTAGCAAAGCTAATCCTTTTTGGCCTATTGCAGAGTGTGTTAGTCAGTGGAGTAGCCTATCTGTGTTGCAAGATATACCACCTGTGTATAGAATACCAATTTTTTACTGCACCTAGTGAAGTAAAATCTTTTGGGCATAGCATCATTCTATTAGTCCATCTATACTGACCTCCATCAGGTTGCAAACTGAATATAATTTTTTTCTGCATCTAGCTCTGAAAAAATATTTGGGCTTCTAGCGGTGTGTGGGACTTGGTCTATTAGTCCATCTATACTGACCTCCATCAGGTTGCAAATTAAAAATAATTTTTTTCTGCATCTAGCTCTGAAAAAATATTTGGGCTTCTAGCAGTGTGTGGGACTTGGTCTATTAGTCCATCTATACTGACCTCCATCAGGTTGCAAATTAAAAATAATTTTTTTCTTCATTTATCTCTGAAAAAATATTTGGGCTTCTAGCAGCGTGTGGGACTTGTTCTATTAGTCCATCTATACTGACCTCCATCAGGTTGCAAATTAAAAATAATTTTTTTCTGCATCTAGCTCTGAAAAAAATATTTGGGCTTCTAGCAGTGTGTGGGACTTGGTCTATTAGTCCATCTATACTGACCTCCATCAGGTTGCAAATTAAAAATAATTTTTTTCTGCATCTAGCTCTGAAAAAATATTTGGGCTTCTAGCAGTGTGTGGGACTTGGTCTATTAGTCCATCTATACTGACCTCCATCAGGTTGCAAATTAAAAATAATTTTTTTCTTCATTTATCTCTGAAAAAATATTTGGGCTTCTAGCAGCGTGTGGGACTTGTTCTATTAGTCCATCTATACTGACCTCCATCAGGTTGCAAATTAAAAATAATTTTTTTCTGCATCTAGCTCTGAAAAAATATTTGGGCTTCTAGCAGTGTGTGGGACTTGGTCTATTAGTCCATCTATACTGACCTCCATCAGGTTGCAAATTAAAAATAATTTTTTTCTGCATCTAGCTCTGAAAAAATATTTGGGCTTCTAGCAGTGTGTGGGACTTGGTCTATTAGTCCATCTATACTGACCTCCATCAGGTTGCAAATTGAATAAAAAAATTTTCTGCATCTAGCTCTGAAAAAATATTTGGGCTTCTAGCGGTGTGTGGGACTTGGTCTATTAGTCCATCTATACTGACCTCCATCAGGTTGCAAATTAAAAATAATTTTTTTCTGCATCTAGCTCTGAAAAAATATTTGGGCTTCTAGCAGTGTGTGGGACTTGGTCTATTAGTCCATCTATACTGACCTCCATCAGGTTGCAAATTAAAAATAATTTTTTTCTTCATTTAGCTCTGAAAAAATATTTGGGCTTCTAGCAGTGTGTGGGACTTGTTCTATTAGTCCTTCTATACTGACGTCCAGCAGGTTGCAAATTGAATATAATTTTTTTCTGCATCTAGCTCTGAAAAAATATTTGGGCTTCTAGCGGTGTGTGGGACTTGGTCTATTAGTCCATCTATACTGACCTCCATCAGGTTGCAAATTAAAAATAATTTTTTTCTGCATCTAGCTCTGAAAAAATATTTGGGCTTCTAGCAGTGTGTGGGACTTGGTCTATTAGTCCATCTATACTGACCTCCATCAGGTTGCAAATTAAAAATAATTTTTTTCTGCATCTAGCTCTGAAAAAATATTTGGGCTTCTAGCAGTGTGTGGGACTTGGTCTATTAGTCCATCTATACTGACCTCCATCAGGTTGCAAATTGAATAAAAAAAATTTCTGCATCTAGCTCTGAAAAAATATTTGGGCTTCAAGCGGTGTGTGGGACTTGGTCTATTAGTCCATCTATACTGACCTCCATCAGGTTGCAAATTAAAAATAATTTTTTTCTGCATCTAGCTCTGAAAAAATATTTGGGCTTCTAGCAGTGTGTGGGACTTGGTCTATTAGTCCATCTATACTGACCTCCATCAGGTTGCAAATTGAATAAAAAATTTTTCTGCATCTAGCTCTGAAAAAATATTTGGGCTTCTAGCGGTGTGTGGGACTTGGTCTATTAGTCCATCTATACTGACCTCCATCAGGTTGCAAATTAAAAATAATTTTTTTCTGCATCTAACCCAGCCAATAGTTTTGGCCTAATACCACAGTTTGGCCACTCAGCTCTGCTCGGTTACCATCCATTGTTTTTTTATGCAAACAACTCCAGAGTTGTGAATTAGTTAACCACCAAAATGAGTGGAAAAAGGCCTGCTGCTGGTGGAAAGGGGAATAGGCGTGTTGGGAAGGGGAAAAAAGGTTGTGTCCGTGGGGTAGGTGCAGAAGAAAGACCATCTTCCAGCCAAACTAAAATGTCTACTTCTTTTAGCGGACAATGTGATAAGATCCCTTTCTTACGGCCACGCCAATCGCTACAAATTCCAGATGAGGCACAAAAACAGCAGGTGCTTCAACGGATATCAAGTGCTCCTTTAAGTGGGCTCTCCTCCACATCAACTTCAACATCACAAATACTCCAGTCCTCAAAGGTGTCACCCAAATCGCACTTGCTTCCTCACAGCTCCCAAATCTCCAGCTGCCCGTCTGAGTATGAGGTAGAACAGATGGTTGAGTCTGCAGAGCTGTTTACTCATACTATAGCCTGGGAATCAGAGGTCGACTCCAGCGCTTCTGTGAATCCAGACAAGGAAATGATCTGCACTGATGCCCAGAATCTTTATGAGTCGGATCCAGGACCAGACGCAGAAGGTTCTGACCATAATGTAGACCCTCATTCCCAAACTGTAACTCCTGTTGGTGGAGACAATGAGGAAGACGATGATAAGACTCAAATACCTGATTGGAGCGACAACTTTAGTTTTTTGTCAGGGCAGGAACAGGTTGGCTCTGAGGACGACGGGTGTGATAACGCACAGGGTGATGATGATGAGGTCGGAGATCCCACTTACTGTCAACCCACAGTCAGCCAAGAGATGAGGTCAGCAGAGGAGGTGGAGGAAGATGCTAGTGACGACGAGGTCAGGTTGCGCCTTCCTGGACAGAGACGTAGTACTGGAAGCACGTCAACAACTGCATCCTCAAACACAACTCTGCCTCTCACCACAAGTCGTGGTGGCTCTTCAGGTCGCATGGGTGCTAAGCCTTGCATAGCCTGGGCATTTTTTCAGATCGATAAAGATGACCCAACTCGTGTTATCTGTAACATTTGTCAGCAAAAGCTAAGTAGAGGCCAAAAAATACATAGTTTGAGTACTTCATGCATGAACCGGCACATGGACATGAAGCATAAGTTGCAGTGGGAAGCTCAGTGTGCTACAATGCGGTCTAGCCGGCCGGGCCAACCACCGTCTGCCATATCTTGTGCATCCGCGGCCTCTTCATCCTCTGTGACTGGGGGGACAGCAGTCACACCTGTTTTGGGGCGCAGACCTGCCACCTCTTTACCCGCAACAGCCAGCGTGATTGGCAGGTCATCATTTTCTTTGGAGGTGGTAACACCAGCTGGTCTTGAGCGCTGTCCGACATCGATAGCACCACCTTTGGATCAAGGCAACCTAACATGTCCGCCTGCATCTTCCTCACAGACCGGCAGTTTGCCGGGGACACCCTTATCAACCCCGTCTAAGCACAATAGCCAGCCCTCGGTCCCTCAGATGTGGACAAGTAAAAGACCATTTCCTCCTAGCCATGAGAAAGCTAAGAGGTTGAATTTCACCATCTGCAAGCTCTTGGCTACAGAAATGCTGCCTTTCCGCCTGGTGGACACAGAGGATTTTCGAGACCTTATGTCCGTCGCAGTGCCCCAGTACCAGATGCCCAGTCGGCACTACTTCTCAAAGAAAGGTGTGCCTGCGCTCCACCAGCATGTCGCACACAACATCACCGCTTCTTTGAGAAACTCTGTGTGTGACAGGGTGCATTTCACCACAGACACTTGGACGAGTAGGCATGGACAGGGGCGTTACATGTCGCTGACTGGGCACTGGGTAACTATGGTGACAGCAGGACAAGGGGCTGCTGTCCAAGTCTTGCCGTCCCCACGAGTTGTGCGTCAATCCTCTTTATGTCATTTTTCCTCCACTGCTTCTGCCTCCTCAACCTCCTCTCGGTCTTCCACCTGCACCCAAAGCCTGTCTGGTCATGCCACAAGCTTTCTAACTGCGCAGAAGGGATCCTGCACACCTCCTTACTATGCTGGCAGTAGGGCTCAACGTCATCAGGCGGTTTTTACATTGAAATGTCTGGGAAATGTGAGTCACACAGCTGAGGAGTTGTGGTCAGCTCTGGAGAACCAATTTCATGAATGGTTGTCTCCACTGGACCTGAAACCAGGGAAGGCCGTGTGCGACAATGCTGCAAACCTGGGTGCGACCCTTCGCCGGGGCAATGTCACACACGTGCCTTGTATGGCTCACGTGTTGAACCTGGTTGTCCAGCAATTTTTAGCCCACTATCCCAGACTAGATGGCCTTCTGCAGAGGGCACGGTCGCTGTGTGCTCACTTCCGCCATTCGCATCCCGCAGCTCAGCGACTTACATCTCTACAGAAGTCGTTGGGCCTGCCACTTCACCGGCTAAAATGCGATGTGCCTACCCGGTGGAATTCAACTCTGCACATGTTGCAGCGACTGTGGCAGCACCGACAAGCCCTGGTGCAATACGTTCTGACGTATAGCCTGGGCCAACGAGATTCAGAGGTGGGGCAAATCACGCTGGAGGAGTGGTCTCAGATCAGGGACCTATGCACCCTTCTGCACAGTTTTGAAATGGCGACGAAGATGTTTAGTGCTGACGATGCCATTATCAGCATGACTATTCCGGTGATTTACATGCTGGAGCACATGTTAAACAGAATTCGGAGTCAGGTAGTGGCACAAGAGGAGGTGGAGGAAGTAGAGGAGGAGGAGTTGTATGCGGAAGGGCTAACATCTGCAAGGTCCAGACGGTCGGCAGCACCAAGGCGGCAGGCATGTGAGGGTGGGGGAGATGGTTTAACCAGGGCGCATGGTAGCAGCCAAACTAGTGAGGAAGGTGCAGGAGCCCAGGAAGAAGTGGAGGACGAACTGATGGAAGACTCATCAGATGAGGGAGACCTTGATCACATTTCTGTTGTGCGAGGTTGGGGGGAGAGGACAGAGGAAGGAAGCATGATTGTTACCTCGCCACCAACACAACAGGGACTTGGTGCTCCTGGATGCGCAACACACATGAGTGCCTTCTTGCTGCACTACCTGCAACATGACCCTCGAATTGTGAGAATTAGAAATAATCCTGACTACTGGGTTGCCACACTGTTAGATCCCCGGTACAAAAGTAAATTTGCAGAAATTATTCCTGCCATAGAAAGGGATGCACGCATGCAGGAGTATCAGCAGAGACTGTTGCAGAATCTTACATGTGCTTTTCCACAAAATACCAGTGGTGCACGTAGTGAATCTCACAGTTCCAACTTGCCAACCGTGGTCTGTATGGAATTGTTCAATAAAGGGCCCAAAATTAAGATAACATAGATGGGAGAGGTCTCTATGAATAGGAATTCCTAAGTATTTGATACCCTGTGAGGGCCAGGCAAAGGGAAAGTTGGACTGGATGGAATCCTATATGGATTTAGGGAGGGAGACATCGAGGGCCTCAGACTTCGCTGCATTGATTTTAAAATTTTACCATGTAACAAAGTGATCTATTTCAGCCATAACAGCAGGGATGGATATATGTGATTGAGTGATATATACTAGGACATCATCAGCAAATAGAGAGCACTTGTACTCGGTGCCTCCCACCTCAATCCACCTAATATTGGGGTTATGGCGAATTGATGAGAGCAGGTGCTCCGTCACTAGGATGTATAAGAGAGGGGACAGAGGACATCCCTGCCTTGTCCCATTGGTGATTGTGAAAGGTGATGAAAATGTTCTGACGCACCCCCTGGGCCTTGGGACACCCGGAGCCGGACCCTTTTTGGTGGATGCTGGTGGTTGTAGTCTTCGTGGCGGCGATCCGGTTCCGTGGCTCAGGGCGGTCAAACCAGTGGCGGAACTATTTATGTGGTTTTGATGTTTAAATGTCCGACTACGCCACCCGTGGATTGCGGTCAGAGTGAACCGCCGCTACAGGGCAGACCGCTAAGGCTGGTGTTGTGGGTGCAGCAGAGCGTAGCATAACTCCCCACGGGAGGAGTATAGCCTCAGGGCAGTGTATGCGGAGGATGGGGGTGATGGTGCAGGGCAGCAGCAGTAACGACACGGAGTCAGTGATGCAGTTCAGGGCCTTTACTCACAGTTCTTATTATCCAGACCACGTCTGTAGGTAACGGCTGCCCACGTCGTACTGTGCTCACCAGGTGAGGGGCTCAGACAACTCCCAGATAACTTTGGAGCGCTTCACAGGACCCCCTTTGTGTGTCCTTTGTCTGGCCTTTCTTACCAACACTTCTGTCCGGCTGCCTCGGGCCTCCTCTTGGTAAACTTGGCGCCAGTTTCCCTGACCCTATGTGGTGCCTTCCTAGCGGGTGGAGCAAGGGGCTGCGCCACATAAAATGTCAGAGCCTCCGGTTTCTAGCTGAGGGTCGTTTCCTGCCTCCACTAGTTCGGGGACCGGTCTCCCCCTTTGGCCTGACCCCTCCACGCAGGTGGATTCGGGCGTGCGGTGGCGACTCGCCCGTCCGCACCCCTGGGATCCCTTCATTCCTCGTTCCTGGAGCCTTCTCCGCTCCTCTTCCTTCCTTCTCCCTCTTGCAGGCCTGGGCCTCTGTTACTAGGCCCGCCTCCGGAGCAGAGCTCATGCAGAGCCCCTGCTCCCTGCCACTTCTGCTCAGACTTCTCTGCACTGAACTAAGATGGTGCCCACCTTTTATACTCCCTTCTCAATGCACCCAGGAACTGCTTCCTCCCTGCTCCTGCACTGCAGGGTTCCCCTTCCTCAGTGTTCCCTCCCCCCACTCCAGCCAGGGACAGGGACTGTCGTGCCCATCTCAGGGGCATATTGGTCGCCCTGCCCCACGGCAATGTGGTGTAATGCATGCAGGTGTCGGGTCCTGATCCACACTCCATCCTTATCTGAGAGTGAGATATCACACCTCTGGGTGAGGTGCAATACGTCTGTAGCAACCGAGCCCTCGGTGCTACAGTTCCATTTATCTTCAGCCTAGGTGACGTATTGTGATACAGGGCCGTGATTTTGGCTATAAAAGGGTCCCCTAGACCCCTACCCCAAGCTTTTTCAGAGAATCATATATGGCGTGCCAGGAGACTCTATGGAATGCTTTCTCAGCATCCAACGAGAGTATCTACTTACAAATTTTTAACTGCATCTAGCCCAGGAAATACTTTGTGCCTAGTAGCAGTGTCTGCTAGTCAGCGGATTATCCCGGCTGTTAAGCAAGCTACACCACCTGTAGTTTGGACACTTAATTTTTTCAAAGGAAATGCTTCGGGACCACGGGATACTTAGTGAAGAGCATCAGGAGGCACCCCAAGGCATAGGGGCTGGGACTGGCACTAGGATGCCTTGCGGTGGACAGCCGAGCTCGATCCTTATAAAAGCTTTTTAACTGCAGCAGCTTTAGTGGACGCTACTGGAGCTGGAATTACGCGGCTGCTGGCATGAGACTTGCCCTCCAATAGATCCTTGTAAATGGATTTAAAGTGTATTCATTCAAATTAGAGGGACAATTTAAATTAAAAAGCTTAGAGCTGCCTCCACCACAGGGGGGCTCTCTCGACCCACCAGCGGACAGGCACCAGTATTGGGAGAGGGGGGCTGGCCGTCAGGGTTCACCGCGGCTCTGGCACAAACCCGGCGACACGGAGGTGGCACGGGCAGGAGCGGACTGGCCGTCTCGGCTTCTCACTTTTTGGATTTTAGAAGGGCATGACATGCCTATATCTGTGTCTCCCCCTCCTTTTACTCCTCCACCTCTTTTCTTTTCGCATGACTATATGTACTTGTCACTTTTCCATGTGTTAATTGTGTCTTCTGAGCAGTTTGTCAGCTTTTGGACACCTTTGAAGGTGTTTTCTATGTGTTTCTATGTGTTTTTGTTTGCCTGCCATTGGTTTTAACGGTGTTCGAAGGTGTTCGACGAACAGTTCGACGAACTGTTCGGCGAACACACGGGTGTTCGACGAACCGAACCGAACTCGAACACTACGGGGGTGGCTCAACACTAGTAAGGACCTGCTGCGTTGTTCGTATTAATTTCATAAATATGTGTTCGGAAAACTTAATGTCACTTCTGTTTACTAGCACACCTAAAAGGGAAGCTGTCATCAAAAAATAATCCAATTGTTTAACTTAGGCTTTTGTATTACATGTATTTAAACATTTTGTGAATTTTTTTCCTTATCATGATCTTTATTAAAGCATCACTCCAGCATTTTTTTTTATTGCAGTGCTGGAGTGGTGCTACAAATTTGAGTTTCCTGCACTCAGTATTACAATTACCAGCTGCTATCTTCATCTTCTTTCTGCACCGCTCCGGTCAGTCTCCAGCAGATTTTGACCTGCCTGATCGCTCCAGTGTTTGCTGGCCGATCTGGAACTCACAACTAAAGGTAAGTCTATGAGAGCCAGAAAGAGGGCAGAACGGGGTCTTCATAGACTTACATTGAGAGCTTGTGACTGTTACCTCTGACTTCCTGTCAGCCAGAAGTTATGGTTACAAGATGGCAGCGCGGGTGTGACAGAAGCTGTCATACACCTCTCCCCTTAAAGACAATGTCTGTAAGAACTGTATTTGAATGTGTTATGACATGGTTTTATTGTATTGTATGAGTAATGTAATATGAGAATCTGCATAGAATTCTATAAGCATTAAGTGATGCAGTTAATGTAATGTATTATAATTAATGTATAATGTTATTCATGTATAGTGTATAGGGATAGTGACTGAAGTTAAGTAGGTCAAAGGGGAAGTTTCCCCAGCAACAGACTGCTGGGACAGACAGGTTATGATACAGTTTAATGTTTGGGACCTGTGTGGCGCCCCTGAGAGTTCAGTCGCCACAGAGGTACTGCATCTCACCCAGAGGTGTGGTATCTCACTCTCAGGTAAGGATGGAGTACTGCCCGGGACCCACACACTTGCATCCATTACACTCCACTTCAGAGGGCAGGGCGAGATTGCTCCTAAGGGAGAGCACAGTCCCTGGGCCCTAGCTGGAGGGCGGAACCATGTAGTGGGTGTGGGTGGAGGAAGAGCAACAGGGGAGCACTTCAGGAGTTGTATAAAAGAGGGAACCGTCTTGAAAGACAGTGTTCAGTAAGAGGAGAACCGTGAAAGGATCAGGAGCTCTGCTCAGGAGGAACGGGCCTGAGTGAGAGAGGCCCAGGAGGTCAGACTGAAGAGAGGAGCAGAGAGGAAGGCTCCAGAAAGAAAGAGGGGATACTAGGGGTACAGGAAGTGCTGGAGGCCAGCCGTACGCCTGAATCTAACAGGACGTGGAGGGATCAGGCCGCAAAGGGGACCGGCCCCTAACTAGTGAGAATTACAATATTCAGCTAGAAACCGGAGGCTTCTACATTTTCAGGGTGTAGTTGCCCACAGCCGCAATTAATCGCCAAAAAGGTAGCCACACAGGATCCAGGGAACTCCAGGTTGCCCGCCAAGATCTGATTTTACCGGCTTGGGACACTGGTTGCAAGGCGCAGGGCAGGAGGGTGAGAGCCAGCGCGGGAAGACGACCGAGGAAGGCACACAGAACGGGGTCCCATTAAGTGCTCTTGAATTACCTGAGGGATTGCTGAACCCCTGTCTCGGTGAAAGCAGAACGCCGCGAGTGGTGATAATTTGGCCTTGGTAACCAGGAGCAACGTGATAATCGTGAGTAAACCTTGAAGACTGCACCCCACTGTCTCTGAATTATTGCTGCGCCATCACCAGCCCTGCACTACACTGCACAACAACAGCTACCTCATCATTTTCCATCACAGGACTGCCCTGGAGCTAAGCTCTACCTGGGGAGAGCTGAACCAACTCTGCTGCATTACCAACAGCTCCAGAGGACCTGCTCCGCAGCGGCGGCTCCATATAGCCGCATACCACAGGTGGCGTCATGAACATTATCATTAAAAACTTCATTCCCCTTTTAAGTTATTCCCCTTTATTGACCGTCCTGGGTCACAGACCGGGTCACTGCCACTGTGACATCCCCTGCACTGACCAGCCATGCACTGAGTACCCCTCGGCCCAGGGGGCGCATTATACCACCACAGCTTGGAAAGGGTCTGGGTCAGTTAAGAAGGGGAGCACTTCCTGGTTAGTGCAGTGAGTTTGGAGTGAGAGATTAGATTACAACATAAAGAAAGTGTTAGAAGCATTCAAGGCAACAGGGCTGGAGGGTGCAAGAAGTACGCACTGTTCAGGCAGCATTAGAATGTCGGCTACTGTCTTCTGCTGACATCCCTGCAATGTCCGGGACCTACGGCCAGAAATAGGGACTGGAAAGTGTGTCTTATTGCCTTCCAACAAGTGGAAGCTGGATGGGGAGATGCAAGAGGGAGACGTGATGGGTCTCATGAGAGCTGCAGAGCCAAATAGAGTATGCCAGGGGCCGAAGGAGTGATTAAACGAAGGGATAGCTCAGGGAGAAGATGTAAACGTACTGTGCTGTAACATCAATTGAGCATGGACTGCTAAGTAAAGTTGAACTGTTTGTTATGAAGCAAGTGTCCCCTGATTTATGAGCAGCTGTTCCTGGATCCAGGATCTTGGAGACAGCGGATGCTTGCGGCCTAAATGTGAGTACACTGCATTGTACACAGCGTGACACTAAGGGAGTGGGACACAGTTTATTTGTGGGATGCCAGAGTGTGAGAACGCAGCCCCTTGCCCATGACTACTGCCCTACAGACCTTACACGGGTCTGGAGCAAAGTAGGAAGAGCTGAAGACGGCAGCTGGTAAGTATGATACTAGGGGCAGGAACCTTATGTTAGTGGCATCACTCCAGCACTGAAATGAAAATAATGCTGGAGAAATGCTTTAAAAAGCAAGATTAGTAATCTTGAAATTTTCACACTTGCCATCGGGGCAAGACTCATAGGCGCAAATTCATTAAAGGGCATCTGTCAGTAGAAGCAACCCTCCTAAGCCGTCTATATGGGCATGTAGGTCATAGAAAGTTGAATAAAATTATATCTTTATATCTGCGATCCGACTTCTTATTCCAGAGAAATCCTCAATATGTAAAGGAGCTGTTAAGATCTATGGAGCCGGAGATAGATCTCCCTGAGAATCTGTCACCAGAGCTTATTTTAGATGAAAGAGGGCATTACCTGTATGAGACATGTAATGACTGACAGTCGGTTCTCCTGATCAGAAGTGCACGCTGCTCATAAAATGTGCCAAATTCATTAAGTCTTTTGCGCTTCTTAATAAATTTGGCGCATTGTACTCCAGCAAGTCCTTGAATAAGACTGTGTGCTACAACAGTCTTGACCCTTTACCGACATATAACATACACATATGCCGGCTCCCTGACTTTTATGTGGGCTCAGTTCCTGAGCCCGTATCTTACCCAGGAGGTGATGGTTGTGAAATTCAGCCATCATCTGCCTCTAACAGTCGCACATGTAGCAAGCTCCACACGTGGCTGTAGACCTGTTAAATGCTACTCAATCTCTGACAGTGGCATTTACAGCGCACCGGCAGGGGGGTGCCTCATTCCGTTCGCCCATCGGCACCTGCATGACATGTTAGCGGGCACCAATGAGTTGCCATGGCTCTGCTAAAGACCCTCATACCTGTCATGTCAGTATTCATGTGAGCTCATGTGATTTTTGTATATTGCACAAGTGACCTGATGATGGCAAGTTCAAGTCTCCAACGGAATTTCCGAATTCTCCTTCCCTACTATATACAGGTGCATCTCACAAAATTAGAATATCATCAAAAAGTTTATTTATTTCAGTTCTTCAGTACAAAAAGTGAAACTCATATAGAGTCATTACAAACAGAGTGATCTATTTCAAGTGTTTATTTCTGTTAATGTTGATGATTATGGCTTACAGCCAATGAAAATACAAAAGTCATTATCTCAGTAAATTAAAATAATTGACAAAAAACACCTGCAAAGGCTTCCAAAGCGTTAAAAAAGGTCCCTTAGTCTGTTTCAGTAGGCTCCACAATCATGGGGAAGACTGCTAACTTGACAGATGTCCAAAAGGCAAGCATTGACACACTCCACAAGGTCCCAGAGTTCCAATTTTCATTTGGAAATCAAGATCCCAGAGTCTGGAGGAAGAGTGGAGAGGCCACAATCCAAGCTGCTTGAGGTCTAGGGTGAAGTTTCCACAATCAGTGATGGTTTGGGGAGCCATGTCATCTGCTGGTGTAGGTCCACTGTGTTTTATCAAGACTAAAGTCAGCACAGCCATCTACCAGGGAATGTTAGAGCACTTCATGCATCCCTCTAACGACAAGCCTTTTAGAGATGGAAATGTCATTCTCCAGCAGGACTTGGCACCTGTCCACACTGCCAAAAGTACCAATACCTGGTTTATATACAACAGTATCACTGTGCTTGATCGGCTAGCAAACTCGCCTGACCTTAACCCCATAGAGAATCTATTATAGAGAATCTATGGGGTATTGTCAAGAGGAAGATGAGAGACACCAGACCCAACAATGCAGACGAGCTGAAGGCTGCTATCAAAGCAACCTGGGCTTCCATAACACCTCAGCAGTGCCACGGGCTGATCGCCTCCATGCCACGCCGCATTGATGCAGTAATTGATGCAAAAGGAGTGCCGACCAAGTATTGAGGGCATTTACTGAACATACATTTCAGTAGGCCAACATTTTGAATTTTAAAATAATTTTTCAAGCTGTTGTTATAAAGTATTCTAATTTACTGAGATAATGACTTTTGTGTTTTCATTGGCTGTAAGCCATAATCATCAACATTAACAGAAATAAACACTTGAAATAGATCCCTCTGTTTGTAATGACTCTATATAATATGTGTTTCACTTTTTGTATTGAAGAACTGAATTAAATGATCTTTTTGATGATATTCTAATTTTGTGAGAAGTACGTGTGTGTGTGTGTGTGTGTGTGTGTGTGTATATATAGTACAGACCAAAAGTTTGGACACACCTTCTCATTTAAAGATTTTTCTGTATTTTCATGACTATGAAAATTGTACATTCACACTGAAGGCATCAAAACTATGAATTAACACATGTGGAATTATATACTTAACAAAAAAGTGTGAAACAACTGAAAATATGTCTTATATTCTAGGTTCTTTAAAGTAGCCACCTTTTGCTCTGATGACTGTTTTGCACACTCTTGGCATTCTCTTGATGAGCTTCAAGAGGTAGTCACCGGAAATGGTTTTCACTTCACAGGTGTGCCCTGTCGGGTTTAATAAGTGGGATTTCTTGCCTTATAAATGGGGTTGGGACCGTCAGTTGTGTTGTGCAGAAGTCTGGTGGATACACAGCTGATAGTCCTACTGAATAGACTGTTAGCTGCTTTTTTCTTCCATAATACGAATTCTAAGTGAAGAAAAATGAGTGGCCATCATTGCTTTAAGAAATGAAGGTCAGTCAGTGTGAAAAATTGGGAAAACTTTTATAGTGTCCCCAAGTGCAGTTGCAAAAACCATCAAGCGCTACAAAGAAACTGGCTCACATGAGGACCGCCCCAGGAAAGGAAGACCAAGAATCACCTCTGCTTCTGAGGATAAGTTTATCCGAGTCACCAGCTTCAGAAATCGCAGGTTAACAGCAGCTCAGATTAGAGACCAGGTCAATGCCACACAGAGTTCTAGCAGCAGACACATCTCTTCAACAACTGTTAAGAGGAGACTTTGTGCAGCAGGCCTTCATAGCAAAATAGCTGCTAGGAAACCACTGCTAAGCACAGGCAACAAGCAGAAGAGACTTGTTTGGGCTAAAGAACACAAGGAATGGACATTAGACCAGTGGAAATCTGTGCTTTGGTTTGATGAGTCCAAATTTGAGATCTTTGGTTCCAACCACCGTGTCTTTGTGCGACGCAGAAAAGTGAACGTATGGACTCTACATGCCTGGTTCCCACCGTGAAGCATGGAGGAGGAGGTGTGATGGTGTGGGGGTGCTTTGCTGGTGACACTGTTGGGGATTTATTCAAAATTGAAGGCATACTGAACCAGCATGGCTACCACAGCATCTTGCAGCGGCATGCTATTCCATCCGGTTTGCGTTTAGTTGGACAATCATTTATTTTTCAACAGGACAATGACCCCAAACACACCTCCAGGCTGTGTAAGGGCTATTTGACCAAGAAGGCGAGTGATAGGGTGCTATGCCAGATGACCTGGCCTCCACAGTCACCAGACCTGAACCATATCGAGATGGTTTGGGGTGAGCTGGACCGCAGAGTGAAGGCAAAAGGGCCAACAAGTGCTAAGCATCTCTGGGAACTCCTTCAAGATTGTTGGAAGACCATTTCCGGTGACTACCTCTTGAAGCTCATCAAGAGAATGCCAAGAGTGTGAAAAGCAGTCATCAAAGCAAAAGGTTGCTACTTTGAAGAACCTAGAATATAAGACATATTTTCAGTTGTTTCACACTTTTTTAAGTATATAATTCCACATGTGTTAATTCATAGTTTTGATGCCTTCAGTGTGAATGTACAATTTTCATAGTCATGAAAATACAGAAAAATCTTTAAATGAGAAGGTGTCCAAACTTTTGGCCTGTACTGTATATATAATAATAATTAAAAAAACTATACATGTTTGGGATCACTATAATTGTATTGACTTAGAGAATGATATTGCCAGGTCGTTTATGGTATAGTGAACATGGTGCATAAAAAAAGAAAAAACAATTGTGGGATTGCACTTTTTTCGAAATTTCGTTGCACTTGGCATTTTATTTACCGCTTTCCAGTACATCACATGATATGGTGTCATTCAAAATACAACTTGTCCTGCTAGAAACAAGCCCTCATATGGCTATTTCGATGGAAAAATAAAAAAGTTAAGGCTCTAGGAAAAGGGGAAAAGATGCATAATTCCACCTGCTTTTGAGGTAGTAATGGGCCCCATTACCTCTGAGGCTGCACAGATTGCACCAATTTTATGTATGCCCCTGAATGACAGGTAAGGGTATGTGCACAGATTCTGCTTGGAACCCACCTGAAAAAGTGGTAAAAAAACATAAAAAATTAACATATGCACAGCAATGTCAAAATCACTTGCTGTGCAAATGCTCTAGTTTTTTTTCACTTCTTTTATCTGCTTCAGGCTTTGAAAGGTGTGATGTGGTTTAAAGAATTGACTGGTCCTTTCTTCTAGTGGCTTCCACTTTGAAGGTGCCATTATTTTTTATTTAGAATTTAAATAAAAAGACATTACAGGCAAAAAAAGATGTGTAAAACAACGTCAGTGAAGGCGCTTTAGGTAATATATCGCCAGCGTTTTCTTGAAGTGTCTTTCTACAGCAAAAATTATTTGGTAATGCCAGCGGATAAAATACACTCTGTGCATAGACCCTAACACGTCTACACACCACTTATAACACAGGATCCACCAATCACAATAGACTGTCACAGCTCACCTGCTCCCCCTCCCTTCACAATGATGTGTGCACACGCTCATTAGATGCTTTAATACAAAACTTAGGGTCGGAGTCTCTTCATTGCAGCTAATGTACATGTGGATTTCCTGAAACAACACAAAGCTAGAGTCTGAAAAATTCTCAGTGGTCAGTGTGAAAACCGCAAGATTTCTATTTTGTATTTTTTAATAAAGATTGTGATATGACATATAAACATCGTAAAAAAAAAACTAAATATTTGAAACAAAAACCTGATTTAAACAATAGCACGTTTTGTGCTTCCCTTTAAGGACCTTCATTAAAAAAGGAATTAAGCTCGACCAGAGACATGACATTTGAAAATTCAGACTGCGGAGGTCAGAAAGTCACAATATGGTGTTGGTGATAAATCTACTTACATGTAAAGAGGAAGCAGAGCCGTCCTAAAACGATGCTTTCCCTAATCAACAGGAAAACCCTGATTGTGGTTTGTGTCCCACTATGTGAACCGCGTAATAAACCCATCACTGCCTCTATTTTATTATTTTGTTATATTGGGTTTTTCATGTAGCCAACAAAACAACAATGTAGATTGGCATGGGGAAACATTGGAGGGTTTTCCATCACCCGGAAACTCCTATAAGAGTAAGGGGAAGTTCTGAGTATTAACAAACAAAAACAAAAGGTTAAGAGAAAAAATATGTTAAAAGCAGCCTGTCATCTGATTCAGGAACTAGTTCAGTTATTGCAGCCGTTGTGGCTTCTCCTCGCTGTGCTCCCCAAGACGGACAGTTGACCGGGGATTAGTCACCTGCTGAGATGCATAGTCCCCGGACGGCTTTACAAAAAATGTTTTATCTGAAACACTGCAGCATGTCAGAAACATCCTGAAACATCCTGAATGCCGATAGAGTTGAAAGCAATGATGGAGGAGGGAGCCTGAGCTGACATTCCCTCCGCCATCATTCTCCCTCTGTGTCTGATGTCTCATGTGGGGTCCATTATACTATATGGAGGGCTATGTGGGGCCCATTATACTGTATGGAAGGCAACATGGGGCCTATTATACTATATAGAGGACTATGTGGGGCCCATTATACTATATGGAGGGCTATGTGGAGCCCATTATACTATACTAGATGGTTGCCCGATTCTAACGCATCGGGTATTCTAGAATATGTATGCGGCCGACCGGGCGCAATCAGCAAAGCGGTGTTTAAATTTGGCGCCTATATCGCTGATTGGTCACGGCCGCCGGCTGCGGCCAACCAGCGACCGGTGTTACTGAGAACGGGGAGTGGCGTTGATGTGCGGGTACTTTCGGTGTGAGTAGCCGGGAGATGAACGGCTAGCGCTGGTCATCACCCGGCTGCATCGCCGCTGACTTCCATGCGGCTACTGTCGGGAGATCAGCGGCTAGTGCCACTGATCTTCAACGGCAAATGTGAAGGGAGGACCGGGGAGCGAGGCTGCCGGTCGGGGTACTTGTGCTGCTGTTTAAAATCACGCAGGCCACCGTCGGGAGATCAGCGGCGACGCAGCCGAGAGATGAGCGGTGCCAGCCACTCATCTACCGGCAGCTCGCAGCACAAGTACCCCGACCGGCGGCCTCGCTCCCCGGTCCTCCCTTCACACTTGCCGTTGAAGATCAGCGGCACTAGCCGCTGATCTCCCGACAGTAGTCGCATGGATGTCAGCGGCGATGCAGCCGGGTGATGACCAGCGCTAGCCGTTTATCTCCCGGCTACTCACACCGAAAGTACCCGCACATCAACGCCACTCCCCGTTCTCCGTAACACCGGTCGCTGATTGGCCGCAGCCGCCGGCCGCGACCAATCAGCGATATGGGCGGCAAATTTAAACGGCGCTCTGCTGATTGGTCGCAGCCGGCGGCTGCGGCCAATCTGCGACCCGTGTTACTCAGTACTGGAGAGCGAGTTTAAATTTGGCGCCCAAATCACTGGTCGCGGCCGGCGGCTGCGGCCAATCAGCGACCGGTGTTACTGAGAACGGGGAGTGGCGTTGATGTGCGGGTACTTTCGGTGTGAGCAGCCGGGAGATGAACGGCTAGCGCCGGTCATCTCCCGGCTGCATCGCTGCTGACTTCCATGCGGCTATCGTCGGGAGATCAGCGGTTAGTGCCGGCTGGGCACGATCAATCAGAGAAGCGGGGTTTTAAATTTCGCTGATTAGTCGCGGCCGCGACCAATCCGCACAGCGGTGTTTAAATTTGGCGCCAAGATCGCTGATTGGTCACTGCCGCCGGCCGCGACCAATCAGCATCGTATTAGTGAGGACCGGGGAGCGGCGCTGCTTGTGTGGGTACTTCCGCTGCGAGCAGCTGGGAGATGACTGGCTGCTCGCAGCAGAAGTATCCGGACCGGCGGCGCCGCTCCCCGGTCCTCCGTTCACACTTGCCGTCTGGAGATCAGCGGGCCAAGCCGCTGATCTCCTGACGTTAGACACATGGAGGTCAGCGGCGCCGCCGGTCGGGGTAGTTCTGCTTCTAGCGCCGCTCATCTCCCGGCTGCATCGCCGCTGACCTCCGTGCGGCAGATGAGCCACTAACGGCCGCCATCTTTTTTCTGAAATTCCGGGTCGCTGATTGGCCGCGGCCAGACCAATGAGCGACACGGGATTTCCTGGACAGACAGACAGACTGAAGGGATAAGACAATTATATATATATATATTAGATGGAAGGCTGTGTAGGGGCCATTATAATATTTTAAGAGCTATGTGGGGCCCATTATACTATTTGGAGGGTTATGTAGGGGCAATTACAACATTTGGAAGGCTATGTGAGGGCCATTATACTATATGGATAGCTATGTTGGAGCCTTTATACTTTTTTTGTGGGCTGTGTGGTGACCATTACACTGTTTGCAGGGTTATATAGGGACCATTATACTATTTGCAGGGCTATGTGGGGGCTATTATAATATATTTGTGCAGTAAGGCTATGTGCCCACGTTGCGGACCTGAAGCATATTTTTTACGCTTCTCCCTGGCGGGAAAATCGCATGCGGATATTACATGCGGTTTTCCCGCCAGGTAGAAGCGTTTGTGAGGCGTCTTTGCATGCATTTCCGCATGCGGGTTTTCAAGCACTTCTCCAAGCATCACTTGGAAAAGTGCTTGACAACTTGTTCAGAATGGTAAAAAATAAAAAAATAAACTTTATACTCACCTTCCGATGCATTCTCTGCCCCGTCCGGAGGCTTGAGCGGCTCACGCTGTTGTGTGCAGGACCTGCGGTGACGTCATTGAGTCATGTGGTGGGTCACATGACTCAATGACGTGGCAGGTCCTTCAGACAACAGCGCGACGGAGGGAAAACATCAGAAGATAAGTATAAACTTTATTTTATTCTCTTTTTTACAGGTTCTTTGGTACCCAGGTCTGGATGAGAGTCTCCTCTCCTCCAGACTTGGGTACCATCCGCACATTGATTCCGCTGCGCTTCCGCAAAATTAATGAACATGCTGCGGATTTTTGACCGTAGCATATACGCTGCGGAAAAATCCGCAGCATGGGCATTGACATTGCGGAATGACATTGGGGACCATGGGGTGCGGATATACATGCGTTTTTCAAGCGTTTACGCTGCGGAAATTCCGCAGCATATACGCTTGAAAAATGCTACGTGGGCACACAGCCTTATACAGTGTGAAGGTTTGTGTAGGATCCATCATACTGTGTGTAGGACTAGTAGGCGCAATTATACAGTGTGGAGGATTGTATTGGGGCTATCATACTGTGTGGCCGGTTGTGGGGGCCATTATACTGTGTGGAGGGCTGTGTGAGTGTCACAGTTGGGACATCTTACTGTGTGCGTGAGGAGAAATTCACTGAAGGGTATTGCAGTGTTTTGGGGGGGCACTTTTGTTGGCAACATACTTTATGGGGCAATGAAAGGGGAATCTAAGGGCTTCAATAGTAATTTTCCTCCTACTGTATCTTGCAAATTTGTGAGATGGCTCTTCTGTGATCCCGCTGAATATTATTATTGTTATTTTTATTTTTTGAGGCGGGGGGTGTACAATTAGAACTTCTGCTATGGGGCCCTATGATTTCTATGTACAGATGACTCAATTCCCTGCTGCTCCCGTGGTCTCCTCTGATCTTTGTTTACTTCACTGCAACACTGGGCTCAGCAATTTTGTTCCGTACATACTGGCATCACCGCTGTGTTCAGTGATTGGCTCCAGCACTAATGTGGCCGTACAACACATGATTGCACAGCAAAGCGAACTAAGACCAGCTGGTACCACCAGAGTAGCAGTGCTGACATAACCTGGGAGTTGAAATGTGAGGATTGATTATTTTAAGCCATTTCTTGCTCCTGGCCAACTTTTTTTTTTTTTTTTTTTAAATCCTGAACATTCTCTGATAAAAAAAAAATAATGTGATGCCACTAAGCAGAGCTTTCTACATACTGATATAGGGCTATATAAATCAATAGGCAGTGGGATCCCCCTAGTGGTGGCTGGATGTTTGTATTAGGCTGTGTGCATGTCACGTTTTTGCTGCACGGATTTGTCACAAATCCTGAAAGAGAATCCTGAAGTCTCATGCACACGTTGCTTATTTGTGACTTGCAGATTTGGTGCAGGTTCAGATCTGCAGCATGTCAATTCATTCTCATTTTTGCAGTGTTTTTTTTTAACCACTGACTTTAGTAAAATCAGCAAAAATGCTATAAAACCCAGGTCTAAAATAATTGAGGATTTGCTGCTTTTTAAAAGCTTTTTTTGCACGTGTTTTTAGACAGCAGTGAATGCTATAGAGATAGATAATAACCCAGCAGCGAATGCTATAGAGATAGATAATATATATAGCAGCTATAGTGGATTTAAAGCGTAACTTTTACTGCCAAGAATAAAAGATTTTTGGCAATCCTCAAAATGGACAATGCACATAACAGATATATTAAAAACTGAAAAAATTGCCAATGTCCCTGTATAGGATCATAACCTGACAGTAGTCAAAAAGTGGCAAAGGCATCAGTAAATACCTGTGTATATATATATATTTATAACATGTTTTAACAGGACCAGACAATAAAATCCAGAAACAATTATGTACGATAGGGCAGATGGATAAAAGGAAAAATCTCACCAAATTCGTTGGTCTCAGAGTTCCTCCAAAAGATCCTCATCCATAAAGGCCCATATCATCAAGTCCAAGGGGTTGACTGTCCCTGTTAGTCCCTATTAACTTGACTGACCCTTCAGACCCCAAGACTCCTGCCCTTACAAGGGCAGCCCACAGCTGACCCTTTAAATCTGGACAGCCCTGAACTGACCCTATGCGCCTCCGGACGCGTTTCTTCAAAAATTTTGAGTCATCAGGGGACTGGCACAAAGAACTGTAGAACACAGGGCTGGGCACCCTCTATCTGGGTTGTACTTTAGGCAATGGCAAGTACATTTCCAAGAGAGTGCATCACTATGAGCGCCCACCCATGTCGCTTCTGGTGTGCTGGACCGCAAGATGCATTTCAAGATGCATCATTATAGAACACCCTCGCTCCTAAACACACTGTGCACTCCACAATGGCCCAATAATAAGAGCCCACAACAACAGCCCCAGGCACCTGTAATGCAAGTACATGGCACAATATGTCAGGATGGTGTTCCATAAGTTAGAAAAGAAAACTCAGGTGGAGGTGTTCCCAGGATCAATGTCCAATAGTATTGGTTCACTTGCAAAAAGTAGAATAAAGGACAAACAAAAATGAGGTATATAGGTTGAGTTAAAAACTGTAGGCAAAAAGCATAATTTATATGAAGCAACTGTATGTCAGCTGCTCATTCAAACCCCATGGAGACACGGTTTTCAACACAAAGATCCACCTTGTCTCCTTTTGCAGTAATAGGCGGTCCCAATCTCCCCCTCACCGGGGTTTAGCCACTTTCTCGATGCCCATGAATTTGATAATGTTTTTATCGTCACCATGGAATCCGTGAACATGTCTGGAAATAGGGGTATCTCTATTGTGTTCAATGTCACCTAGGTGCTCACCAATCCTACGCCTCAATTCACGCATGGTCTTGCCTATGTATTCCAGGCCGCATTGGCATACACCTCTATAAATAACTCCCTGCGTTCGGCAGTTAATGAAATCATAGAATCATAGAATCATAGAATGGTAGAGTTGGAAGGGACCTCCTGGGTCATCTGGTCCAACCCCCTGCTCAAAGCAGGATTCACTAGATCATCTCAGACAGATGTCTGTCCAGCCTCTGTTTGAAGACGTCCATTGAAGGGGAACTCACCACCTCTCGTGGCAGCCTGTTCCACTCATTAATCACCCTAACTGTCAAAAAGTTTTTTCTAATATCTAATCTGTGTCTCCTCCCATTCAGTTTCATCCCATTGCTTCTAGTCTTTCCTTGTGCAAATGAGAATAAAGATGATCCTTCTACAATGTGACAGCCCTTGACATATTTGTAGACAGCTATTAAGTCTCCTCTCAGTCTTCTTTTTTGCAAGCTAAACATTCCCAAATCCTGCAACCGTTCCTCATAGGACATGGTTTGCAGACCAGTCACCATTCTGGTCGCTCTTCTCTGAACTTGCTCCAGTTTGTCTATGTCTTTTTTAAAATGTGGTGCCCAAAACTGTACACAGTATTCCAGATGAGGTCTGACCAAAGAGGAGTAAAGACCGATAATGACTTCACGTGATCTAGACTGTATGCTTCTGTTAATACATCCCAGAATTGTATTTGCCTTTTTTGCTGCTGCATCACACTGTTGACTCATGTTCAGTCTATGATCTATTAGTATACCTAAGTCTTTTTCACATGTACTGTTGCTTAGCTCTATTCCTCCCATTCTGTATATGCTTTTTTCATTTTTATTGCCCAGATGTAGTACTTTGCATTTTTCCCTGTTAAAAACCATTCTGTTGGTTGCTGCCCACTGCTCCAGTTTATTTAGGTCTTTTTGAATCCTCTCTCTCTCTTCTCTAGTATTAGCTATCCCTCCTAGCTTTGTGTCATCAGCAAATTTAATCAGTTTACCCTCAATTCCTTCATCTAAATCATTGATAAAGATGTTGAACAATACAGGTCCCAGGACGGAGCCCTGTGGTACCCCACTTGAGACATTCATCCAGCTGGATGTGAAGCCATTTACAACCACCCTTTGAGTCCGATCACTAAGCCAGTTATGAATCCACCTAACAGTTGCCTGGTCCATTGCATACTTGGTCATTTTTTCAATAAGGATGATGTGAGATACTTTGTCAAATGCTTTGCTGAAGTCAAGATATACTATATCTACAGCATTTCCCTGATCCACCCAGTCAGTGATTCTGTCATAGAAGGAAATTAAGTTAGTCTGACATGACTTGTTAGTTACAAACCCATGCTGACTCTGGTTAATCACTTCATTCTTATCCATGTACTTACATACATGTTGTTTAATAATTTGTTCAAAGATCTTTCCTGGTATAGAAGTCAGACTCACCGGCCTATAGTTCCCTGGGTCCACCTTCTTCCCCTTTTTGAAGATAGGAACAACATTTGCTCTTCTCCAGTCTTCTGGGACTTCTCCTGTTCTCCAAGAATTTTCAAAGATTATGGAGAGTGGTTCTAAAATTTCTTCTACGATCTCCTTCAGTACTCTGGGGTGTAATTCATCTGGACCTGGTGACTTGAACTCATTTATGTTAGCTAAATATTCCCTCACAATATTTCTGTTTACAGATAACTTGGATTCCTCTATTCCTTTAAAAGGACAGTGAAGATCAGTTGATGTTACATTTTCTTTCTGAGAGAAAACAGATGCAAAATAGGAATTAAAAAGTTCGGCCTTCTCAACATCCTCTCTTACCATTTCTCCATTTTCATCCTGTAAAAATCCTATAGCATCTTTGACTTTTCTTTTACTTTTGACATACCCCCAAAATCCTTTTTTATTGCTTTTGACATCTCTTGCAAGCCTTAATTCATTGTCAGCTTTAGCTAACCTGATACGTGCCCTGCAGGATCTGCAGACTGCATTATAATCTTCTTTAGATATGCCTCCCTCTTTCCATTTAATAAACATTTCTTTCTTTCTTTTTAGCATGTGTTTAAGTTCTGTGTTCATCCATCCTGGTTTCCTTAAATGCTTCCCATTCTTCCTACTTTTCGGGATTGTTAACGATTGTGCTTCGAGAATCTCATTTTTAAAAATTTCCCATCCTTCCTGGACATTTTTGTCCTTAAGGACATCCAGCCATTGGATCCCTCCTATTCTCTTTCTGAGTCTCTTAAAATCTGCCTTTCTAAAATCTAACCTTGAAGTTTGAGTCTTCACATGTCTTCCTCCTCTAGTTATCCAAAATTCTATAATAGCATGATCGCTGCCTCCTAGGGTCCCAGCCACCTTTACCTCCTCAACCATTTCCTCCCTGTTTATAAGGATTAGATCCAAAGTAGCAGATCCCCTTGTTTTCTCCCCTACCTTTTGGAAGATAAAGTTGTCAGCAAGAGAGGATAAGAATTTGCTTGACCTGTTAGTTTTACTTGAGAGAGATTCCCAACAAATGTCTGGATAGTTGAAATCTCCCATGACCACTACGTCATATTTTTTGGAGAACTTGGTCATTTGATACATAAAGAGTTCATCCATATCTTCAGCTTGCCCAGGTGGCCTGTAGTAAATGCCTACAATGGTGTCCTTTCCGTTGTTCTCTCCTTGTATTCCCTGATGATAAATTCTCTGTCAACATTGGTACCTCTAAAGACTATAATTTTCAACGGAAGGGCAATTTATGCAGTTGCCGCACCTAAAACAGCCCTTAAGGTCTGATTTCAACCAAGACTCACTCCCTGGTGCTAGATAGTGGCTCCGCACCAATCTATCACGCAACGAGCGTCCCTTCCTATAGGTGATATGCGGATACCCACCCAAAAAAGGAACAATATCCCCATCCATCTCCAGGATAGGCCAGTACTTTAGAAGAGTTAGTTTCACTTCTGCTGCCCCATTACTAAATGTGGTGATGAGATAGATAATAACCTATTTTGCCTTAGGGTCAATATGATAGTCCAATGCCGCCTGAGGCACATTCATATGGTAACTATTCTCCTGCGTTGTTTACACGTGTATTAAATATATTATAATGGTTACATGTGGCTGTTATTTGATTTTGCACCTCGATCTGCTCATTTGTTTGCACTGGCTTAGTTCTCCCTTTGTGAGACTCCCATACTGTCACACCATTATTTGCACGGACCCTGTTTACTTTCTTTTGTCTTTCTACATACATGGTATATCTATTTACTCTATGCATCACACTGCCGTCCATTATTTAAATGTTAATTATATTCTATGTGTGTAGACCTTTCCATCTTATATTTAGGCTATGTGCACACAATGCGTTTTTGGTGCGTTTTCCCAGCGTCTTTCTACCCGTGGAAATGGGCCAAAAACGCTAGGTAACCCGTGTGCCATCTAATGCAATGACAATCCTGAAGTGCTGTGCACATGATCAGGAATTGTCCTGTCAGGATTATCATTGCGGTTAAATCTACAGTATGTCAATTCTTCGTAGCGTTTATGCAGCGTTTTTCACCCATTGACTTCAATTTAGTCAGTCAAATCCGCAGCAAAAACACAGGTATAAATATATTTGCTGCGGATGTTTGCTGTGTATTTATCTGACTCAATTCAAGTCAATGAGTCAAAATCGCACTAAGAATTACCCGTGGGAGACTACTCCCCCATCATCCTACGGCCGCTCCCGCTGATAATAGCTAAGTAGTCTCCTCAGTCGGCGTCTGTGCGCAGTGTGAAAAAAAAAAGAAGTAAAAATAAATTGATATTAAAATAAAAACACCTTTTATTCACCTGTCCGCCGCACTCCGAGTGTCCCAGTGATAGTTGACTCTTTCTGTACTTTTTTCGACAACCTGGCTTGTGGTCAGGCTAGTCCCTCACATGAGAGGCACCTATTTTAATATGTATTTTATCTGTCATTAATAACATTTATATTTGACTTTTGTTGTGACATGGTTCTTTCCATTTTCCTCCTTTGGGACACTTGGATGGCCTGTTTTGATTTTCTATTGCTTATGTATGGCGACAATTTACCTTGATTGGACCAAAAACTGTTGATTTACTCTACTTCTTCAGGTATATGTAGATTGTATTTTGTTGTAAATTTTAGTTATAATTGACAACAATGTTTTTATATTGTGCCCTGGTATATTGTGGGTTTCTTTTTGCATCCTACACATTCCCCTATTTTCTCTTTTTAAATGGTTTTAATATGTATATCCATTTGAATTGATGTATCAATAAAGAATTTTTACAATAATCATTGGAGAAGAGAGTCTCTTTTTTTTCTGTTGGATCTATAGAGCAAAATAATAGACAGATAATAGATAGAGGCTGAAACCGAATGATGTCGGGGAGAATAAAGTTACATTTCTCCCTGCAGCGTTTGGCTAAGTGCAAGCACCGGACTAACCTGCAGATTAACCCCATATCTGCAGGTTCATAGCATTTTCGCTGGTGACAGGTTCCCTTTACCATTTAATATAGTCCCCTGAGTGTTTCTAAAAAGTAATAATCTGACTGATACCTCTACAATCCCCCACATAATATGATGACCCCCAGGGCTGCCACCAGGAATTTCAGTGCCACATACTGGCAACATTTTCGTGCACCCTTGAAAATGTTGCAGGGTCCACCACAGCTCCGCCTCCACCCCTGCTCCACCTCCATCCCTTGAACCTTCCACAATCCCACCACCCACTCTTGGAAAAACTCCACTTTTGCACCACCTCCTCACCAATCACACATTAACAGTTCCCATAGAACTTCATATCACATACATAGCCATCAGCTTTCAATTTGGCCAAAAGATTTTTTCAGCCTGCTACCACAACAAGGTAGACTCTTTCTTTTGGCTGGGTCCTACTCTACTATAACCTATTAATCATTAAAATATCCAATACTCTTTTTAGGTATGTTTTTATTTATTTTTCTTTAAAGGAATGTGACATATAAATTTTTTAAAATGATCAATAATACCACATACAAGAGACAAATACTGTCACACCATGGCTGGACCGCATATTACCACCACATAGTAACCAAATAATACCACATACAAGGGACAAATACCACCACACCATGAGCAGGCTACATATTACCACCACATACATGGGATAAATACCTCTACACCATCACCAGACCACATATCACCACCACATAATGACTGAATAATACCACATACAGGAGATAAATACCGCCACACCAAGACCAGACCACACATCACCACATAGTGACCGAATACTGCAATACTGATCATTAATAAAAAAAAAAAACACAATTCTAATGCCATTAGTGCACAGGAGCTCTGTACATAGTATGCAGTGTATAGTTTAAGTGTACAAGTAATATAGGGACTCACCAGTGACATTATACACAGGAGCTCTGTATATAGTGTCAGTGAAGAGGTAATATAGTGATCACCAGTGACATTACACACAGGAGCTCTGTATATAGTGTCAGTGTACAGATAATACAGTGATCACCAGTGACATAATACACAGGAGCTCTTTATATTGTGTCAGTGTACAGGTAATATAGTGATCACCAGTGACATTTTACACAGGAGCTCTGTATATAGTGTCAGTGTATAGATAATACAGTGATCACTGGTTCCATAATACACAGGAGCTCTATATAGTGTCAGTGTATAGGTAATACAGTGATCACCAGTTACATCATACACAAGAGTCCTGTATACTCTATATAGTGTATAGTGTCAGTGTACAGGTAACACACTACCTCACCAGTGACATCTCTAGTTGAAGTCCTTCATGTTCGCTTTTCTTAATCCTGCGCAGACTGCCATCAGTTCTTGCAGCCAGGACTCGTCTCTGCATAAAATATCACAGTTATCTAGAGCACTGCTTTCAGAGCATTTTCCCCATTTTTTCTTCAACTTCTACACTACTCCAGATGAAGAAAAAAGCGACATAGTGCTGCCCTGCACAGTAACAGGACCCCCCCTCAATTCATCATGATTTGCTCTCCCCCTCCCTCAAGTCACCACCATTTGCTGTTCCCCACCCCCCAGTCTCAATTCATCACCATTTGCTGTTCACCATCCCCCAATCTCAATTCATCATTATTTACTTTCCCCCACCTCCAGTCTCTATTCATAATCACTTGCTTCTGGCGAGTGGCGCGCGTACGCAATTATGTCATCGTGTATGCGCCATCACCATCGCGTCACAGAAGAGGAGGAGGAAGCCCTGGAGCTGTGCGACTGTTCTGTATTGACGTCTGTGCAGCACCAAACAGGAAAGCTCCCTGCGATTAAATGTTCACTGCATATTATACCCTGGGGTCCGGTGAGCAGAAGCACAAATCTCCCTCTTTCCTTCTGCTCACCGGGCCCCATACCACAGTAAGGGCAGTAATGCCCTGATGGTGGCCATGATTGCAAGTATAAAGTTCCTCAGTACACCCCTTTTAATTAGTAGAAATGGATCCAGGGTGCATGGAACATCAGGGATCATTTGGCTCATACTATAATAGACATATAGGAGATCAGCTCCACCAGACATATAAAATTGAACCTGAGGCTGAAGCCCACCGTCAACACAAGTGCGAGAATCATGGGAACATTTTATGTAATTTTGCAGGGGTCTTGTACCATTGTGAGAGCATCTTAAAGAGGTTGTCCACTACTTTTACATTGATGACCTATCCTTGGGATAGGTCATCAATGTCTGATGTCACCACCCACCCATCAGCAGCTATCAGCGGCGGCGACCAATGGCCGGAAGTACTCACTTACCGAGCTGCCCTGTCTAGTTGTATTGGCCGCTACAGGGTACTACACATCCACCTCCTATTGTTTTGAATAGGAGGTGGATGTACAGTACCAAGCCACGGCCACTAATAGTAGACGGTCAGCTCGGTAAGTGAGTACTTCCGATTACAGCTAATCAGCGAGTTGTCGGGTGTCAGACCCCGGCCTATCAGACATTGATGACATATCCTAAGAATAGGTCACCAATGTAAAAGTAGTGGACAACCTCTCTAAAGTTGAGTTCCTGTAGCCTACAGGAAACTGATCATTTGTGTGTCCCACATTTCTTGGGGCCTTTCTTCATGGGGTCTGAGGAGGATAGCAGTCCACTTTTGAAATCTGTTGCCTGTTATCAATATAATATTTTTTTTGTATCCACGGCCAATACTTATCCATCTTCCACCATCCTTGGCACCCAGCTACCTCATTTTGTCACTTTTCTCTTATTTTACCGAGGTTCAGCTAGGAAAGGATCTAATAAGTTTCATTAGAGCTGTGCCAAAACCCTAGCACAACTCATACAGGTGAGCACTATGTTTTCGTATCACCTTATTATTGTGAGAGATACTAACTTAGAGGAGCACTATTGCTCTTTTTTTTATAGCAATAGATGGGTCTGTCGGCTTTGGGGGCAGAGCTCTATGACTTCTTTTTCGATTGGGTGAGATTTTCTCAGCACTCGCCAAAAATACTTCTGTGCCCATTCCTCCATTTGCACTGCTCCAATTTCTTCTGATAGCCTCCTGTGTGTATTTTCGCTATCATTGAGGTGTAGGACAATGTCTGCAATTTGTGAGGAACGCTCCTGAATGACTGTCTTGTGTAACTCCAGAATCTCTGACATGTGGTCTTGTGCCTCTTCTATATCACTGACTGTCTGACCCACATTTTTATTTCTCTTTAGGTTTTCCATGTCTTTTTTCTGAGATGCTTCAATCCTCCTTCTATGTCCTGTTTAGTAGGCGTATCTTTCCAGTCCCAGTCTTCCATTGTGTTGGAGAGGTTCTCTGCCATTTTTTTTATAGGAATTGGATGTTGGATTTGGTTGGGCATATCAGGGGTTGATCAATGGCAGTGTTCCTCTATGTGACGACCAATGCCCGAGGAAGCCAGCTAGCTGTATTGTGTTCTGTGAGATGTGAGAGCTTAGTGAGGCAAAACTTGATCTGTCATTGTCAATCCCCCTCTCCTTAGAGACCATTAAAAAGGCACATATAGAAGTCCTTGTATTTAAGTAGTGTAAATCCAACGCAATAAGTGGATTCTTTCAGATGAGGTAGCAGAAGTTGGGCACAGGACCCTCCAGGACCTGGTAATGGGTGGTACTTCGTCTGTAGAGTCAAATAGGCAAAAATATTGTGTGAACAGATCATTCAGATAACAGGAGTAAGGTCTGGTAAGACACTAATGCCAAGAGCCCCCCAGAATGGTTAGCATGAGGGACACAGAGTGGGCATGGGGGACACTATATTCTAGATTTAAGAATTTTAGCTATATTCTGGCTGTATTTGTGATCCCCTTTCCTTTATGTTTCCCCTCCTACTCTTTCCCGCAATGGTACTTATTAATTGAGAGTCAATGTTCTTTCAGCTGTGGTTCTCCACGAGCAGGTTTTGGAAAATTCTGTTGTTTGCGCAGGAAGATACATCGTTATACTAATTGGTGAACAAGTGCCAGCGGCGGGAATATTTCTGCATGAAAGGTCTCAATTCACCAAAGTCTGGGGTAGTCCGTGCACAGCAAGTCACCAGCATCCTGCTAACCCACTCTCTTTTTGTTGCGATGCCTATTAGTCGGGCTAAGGCTGCGAGGACTTGGTCCATTTTTGATAGTCAAAGCTGATTATTTATTTGATTACTGACTGATTGGAATAAATTATAGTTTTTAATATTTATTGACTAAATAATATGTTTTAAGTAACCTTTAATAAACCTCGTGAGCCTATTCTTTCTCCAAACTAAACTTGTCTAGTCTTTTTTTATTAATAGGTTAAAGGGAATCTGTCACCAGGTCTTTGTCACCTAATCTGAGAGCAGCGTAATGTAGAGACAGAGACACTGATTCCAGTGATGTATCACTTACTGTGCTGTTTGCTGTACTTTTGATAAAATCACTGTTTTATTAACAGGAAATTACTAGAGGACTAGTAAACTAGTACTAGTAAACCTACTATCAGGAAGTCCTCCAAATTCATGAGCCCTGTATAAATCCACCCCCACCACTGATTGGCAGCTTTCTGCCTCTGCACAGTGTACACAGAGATCTGCCAATTAGTGATGTGGGCGGATTATACACTGCTAGTAATATAATGTGCACGCACCACCACGTTTCATCAGGAGATGACAGAAGAGAACTGCTTATAGTAAAATGCTGCTATATGGCAGCAGGATGCTGATTTTGCTTGTATTATTTGGGCAGTAAGGTTGGGTAGGTGCAACCTAAATGAAGACCAGTGTGCCAGCCAAAAATGTACAGTTACAGTATTGTCAGCAAGAATTAAACAAAGGATCAGACATCCAAGGAAATAGCATTCACAATAAAGATATCCTATCAAGAAAAAAGCAGAACAAATCCACGGATTACAAAAATCAAAAATACACATCAACGTGTACAAAATGACCAAAACATGTCCCAAGTCATGGACAGAACGGACAATCCACTCCATGCTCAAAATAACTTAAATCCAAAAACTTAAATGCATTTTATTGGGCTTTTATGTGATATCAACAATAAGTAGCAAGTATTTGTGAAGTGTAAAGGAAATTATACATGGTTTCCTAAATATTTTAAAAACATAATCTCTAGTAACTGTGATATATGAGAAATAGTATTATAACATAAAAGATAAAAGTAATCATTTTTGAAATATATGGAAACCCAAGGATTACAATGGTAATGGGGAGAGCTGGTATTTTATGTTAGGTTATTTAATGTATTATTAAGTTTCTGTATATGTGGATAAAAAGAATATGAAAATAAAAAAACAGCATTAGAAGCCGCCATGAAGTTCTTTGCCGTTCCTCTGGACTCTAAACTGTCACCCATGATGCCCACATCAGTGTATAGGGCAGAGCAGGCCATGAGCCGCTGCCTGGCTGGTGCCACCTGAGGGTTCTGTCACCTCTGACCTCACGTCACCTGCACACGACCAACTGCCATTTACTTTCAACTGTCGGCTGAAGTGATCGGACGGAAGTCTACACACAGGAAGATATATGTGATAATGGCGTCTACTGGACACAGAGAAGGGAGCGAGGCGAAGAGAGAAGCTAAGAGGAAGAGAGAAGAGCACAGTGATACCACTGGATTAAAAAATATCACAAAGAAGAGGAGAGAGGCCGAAAACCATGGATTGGAGGATGAAGCGCCAACACCTGGATGCAGCAGGGACCCCGGAACATCCAGCCCCTACCCCACGCTTATTATGAGCAATTTTACCATCCATAAGATCTTGGGTAGGGGCAGCTTTGGAACAGTAAGTTTTCTGGCATTACAATGCACAAACCATACCTTAAACTTATCTATGATTAAACAAAATTACACCGACACACTTGACTTGCTTGGAAGATTAATTGGCCACGGCCTTTATTAAAAACATATAATACAGGTAACTTCAATTAATAACGTAATAATTATAAACAACCGCAGCTTAGCCAAAGCTCAAGCCCATTTACATTACCTATAACTTATTGTCCATTCGGTTCCCCGAATGACTAACCCCTCAGGCCGTGACTAGTAAAATGAAAGCCTTAAAGCAAAATAAAGGGGGGAGGGAGGGGCAGCAATTTCTTATGGCAGCGCCGAGAACTGACAAGCTCATGGGCGCTGCCAGTCACTTTATACCCCCACCACTTATTTTATTTACAAAGTAACTCCCCTATCAGCAGGTGCCGCCAGGGGAGGAAACACAATCTTCACCTGCGACACCTCACTACTGGCTGGGATCCGCAGCCAATCCAGACCCTGCTGCTGTGGCGGCAAAACCCAGCTGGAGAACATTATTCACGCCAAAAACCCTATTTACTTTTAACCCTTTAGAAGAAGAGCAAGTGCATGATAATGCCAAATGCTCCCCTCCTAAAGGTCCGAGTCTGTCAATATATATTTTTTTATTAACCTATATTTGCCATTTTATCTCCATTCGTCATCTTCTGTAGGTAGACATTCATTGAAGTGCACTTCTGTGGGATGATTGAAAAAATATCCATGTGCTTCCCTGCCCCTATGATTATTTCACATATTGGTTCATCTAATCACCATGGTTAGGTGTAGTGCTGCTATAAATGGGTATTCTGATTAATCGAAGAGCTGATCTCAGGGATTAACCCCTTAGTGACCGGACCAATTTTTTAATATCTGACCAGTGTCACTTTATGTAGTAATAACTCTGGAATGCTTCGACATGTCCAATTGGTTTTGAGAATGTTTTTTCGTGACACAATAAAATTGGTAAATTTATGTTGACTTGTTTTGCGTTTATTTATAAAAATAGGAGAAATTTGACAAAGATGTAACAACATTAGCAATTTTCAAACTTTGAATGATTATCCCTTTAATCCAGATAGTCATACCACACAAAAACATGAGTAAATAACATTTCCCTCCTGTCTGCTTTACATCAGCACCATTTGAAAAATGTTATTTGTTAGCGTTTTAGAAGGTTTAATAATGTAGCAGTAATTTTAAATTTTTCAAGTTAATTTACAAAACTTATTTTTATAGGGACCTGTTCAGTTTTGAAGTGACTTTGGGGGTTCTATATATAGGAACCCACCCAAAAAATGATACTAGTTTAAAAACCGCACCGCATAACGTATTCAGAACTGCTTTCAGGTAGTTCATTAACCCTTCAGCTGATTTTCAGTTGTTAATACAAAGTGGAATAAAAGGAATGAAAAAAATGTATTTTTATCACCTAAATTTTGATAACTTCTCAACAGGTCACTATAGCCGGCAGACTCTAAGGCCGTTATTTAGCCATGAACTGCCATGGCAAACATCAGGACCACACAATCAAGATCTCAGGGTGCCAATGGGGTTAAAGAGGAAGCCCCCGCACTCTGCTAACTATTTATATTCTGTAGTCACTATTGACAGCAGCATCTAAGGGGTTAAACGGCCATGGTGTGTGCCAACACTGATCGTGGCTGATGCAGCAAGTTGTCAGCTATAATGTACAGTTGACAGTTACAGGATAGTCACCTGACGGGGAACGCCAGTCTATAATATAACGCTACAAGCGTCCCTCTGTCTGAAGCCTTTATAGACAGCGACACGCCTGCGCAGTCTGGCTCCAGACTGAAGAACGCATGGAGCTGTTACAGGTAAGAGGAGTGTGTATGGCGCCGGTTATCGCTGTATGCGTTGACCCTGAACGCATACCGCAAACTCCGGCTCCATATTTACATAGTTACCTGACCGGGAGGAGCGTTGCTGCGGCGGCTCTCTTCTCACCAGAGACTGGGGCAGGAGTGAAGGAGTCGAAATCGGCTCATGCGCATAGTGCTCTCCGGCGCCATTTTATTGAAGACGCATTTGTACTCCGGCGCCGCACTCCTCCCCCGGCCTCCGGCAGAACAGGACACAGCAGCGCTGGAGCACAGGTGAGTATAAGTGGGTTTTTTTTGTATGTGTGCAGCGTGAAAGCGATGAGGGGTGCCATACATACCAGGATTGGGTGGTGAGGGGGCCACACATACCAGGATTGGTGTATGAGGGGTACCATACATACCAGGATTGAGGGGTGAGGGGTACCATGCATACCAGGATTGGAGGGTGAGGGGACCTTGCATACCAGGATTGGGGGTAAGGGGACCATACATAACAGGATTGGGGGTGATGGGACCATGCATACCAGGATTGGGGGTTGAGGGGTACCATGCATACCAGGATTGGGGGGGGGGTGTGAGGGGACCATGCACACCAGGATTGGAGGTGAGGGGACCATGCATACCAGGATTGGGGATGAGGGGTGCCATACATACCAGGATTGAGGGATGAGGGGTGCCATACATACCAGAATTGGGGGTGAGGGGTGCCATGCATACCAGCATTGGGGATGAGGTGTGACATGCATACCAGAATAGGAACGAGGGGTACCATGCATACCAGAATAGGGATGAGGGGTACCATGCATACCAGGATTGGAGGATGAGGGGTACCATGCATACCGGAATAGGGATGAGGGGTACCATGCATACCAGGATTGGGGGATGAGGGGTACCATGCATACCGGAATAGGGATGAGGGGTACCATGCATACCAGGATTGGAGGATGAGGGGTACCATGCATACCGGAATAGGGATGAGGGATGCCATGCATACCAGGATTGGGGGTGAGGGGACCATGCATACCAGGATTGGGGATGAGGGGTGCCATACATACCAGGATTGGGGGGTGAGGGGTGCCATGCATACCAGCATTGGGGTTGATGGGTGCCATGCATACCAACATTGGGGATGAGGGATACCATGCAGACCAGAATAGGGATGAGGGGTACCATACATACCAGGATAAAGGATGGTGTGCCATGCATACCAGGACAAGGGATGGGGTGCCATGCATACCAGGATTGGGGGATGAGGAGTGCCATGCATACCAGGATAGGGATGAGGGAGCCATGTATACCAGGATGAGGAATTGGGTGCCATGCATACAAGGATTGGGGGATGAAGAGGCCATGCATACCAGAATTGGAATGAGGGGTGCCATGTATACCAGGATGAGGGGTACCATACGTACCAGAATAGGGATGCGGGGTACCATGCATACCAGGATGAGGGATGGGGTGCCATGCATGCCATGATGAGGGGTACCATACATACCAGGATAGGGATGAGGGTTACCATACATACCAGAACAGAGATGAGGGGTGCCATGCATACAAGGATGAGGGGTGGGGTACCATGCATACCAGGATTGGGGGATGAGGAGGCCATACATACCAGGATTGGGATGAGGGGTGCTATGTATACCAGGATGAGGGGCACCATACATACCAGAATAGGGATGAGGGGTGCCATGCATACCAAAATTGGGGATGAGGGTGCCATGCATACCAGGATTGAGGATGAGGGGTGCCATGCATACCAGGATTGTGGATGAGGGGTGCCATGCATACCAGGATTGGGGATGAGGGGTGCCATGCATACCAGGATAAGGCTGAGGGGGCCATGCATACCAGGATTGGGTATCAGGGAGACATGCATATTAGGTTGAGGGATGAGGGGCGCGATGAATGCCAGGATTGGGATGAAGGGTGTCTCGCATACCAGGATTGTGGATGAGGGGTGCCATGCATACCGGGATTGGGGGGTGAGGTGTGCCATGCATACCAGAATTGGAGATGAGGAGTACCATGCATACCAGAATAGGGATGAGGGGTGCCATGCATACCAGGATTGGGGATGAGGGGTGCCATGCATACCAGGATTGGGGGATGAGGAGGTCATACATACCAGGATTGGGATGAGGGGTTCTATGTATACCAGGATGAGGGGTACCATACATACCAGAATAGGGATGAGGGTTGCCATGCATACCAAAATTGGGGATGAGGGTGCCATGCATACCAGGATTGGGGATGAGGGGTGCCATGCATACCAGGATTGGGGATGAGGGGTGCCATGCATACCAGGATTGGGGATGAGGGGTGCCATGCATTCCAGGATTTGGGATAAGGGGTGCCATGCATTCCAGGATTTGAGATAAGGGGTGCCATGCATACCAGGATTGTGGATGAGGGGTGCCATGCATACCAGGATGGGGAAGAGGGGTGCCTTGGATACCAGGATGGGGGTGAGGGGTGTCATGCATACCAGGATAGGGATGAGGGGTGCCATGCATACCAGGATAGGGATGAGGTGTGACATGCATACCAGGATAGGGATGAGGGGTGCCATGCATACCAGCATAGGATGGGTGGACAGGATGGGGGCAGCACAAATACCAGGATGGGGACAGCACAAATACCAGGATGGGGGGCAGCACATACCAGCATGGTAGACCATATACCAATAAAAATGCTCGCCACCCGGGTGTAGAATGGGTTCAAAAGCTAGTCTCTTATATCGCAGGTCAGTAAAAATACGTATTGGTGGTTACTAAGGTATTAAATCTGTGGGGAATTGGGGGACATGGTTTATTTCCATGTCCTGGTCCATATATGCTGCTATTAGAATACAATATATACTTTGACCTCTATGTTTCATAAACTTTAAATCAGCTGCACATTGATATACAACCAATACTGACCCCAACCAGCTCACAGATGGTGATAATGGAAAACCCCTTTTAGATCTACCCATAGACAGTCATAGAGCAGACAGTGCAGTATGGTGATAGCTTAGCTTTGCTCTGCTATAAGGTCCAGATTACTAGCAGACTCACAAACCACTCAGTCCATCCATTTCTTGTGCAGTAGATAAACCAGATGTTTTCCCGCTCCCATACCCATTTTGGAGGTATCGTGACAGTTTTGCCCAGCTCTGACAAATTGGGCGAATCTGGAGCGGGACAGAGGGCTTTGCAACCCCGGTTGATCAAATTCAAATACGTTGAATTCTTAGCATTGTCTATTTCTTTCCTCAGGTGGTCCTGACATCAATCCCCAGCCGAAACATCTATACGGCTGTAAAAATGATCGAGAAAAGGGAGGTCAATGAAAACATGATTATGAGAGAGCGGCGGATACTCCTGGCAGCCAGAGACTGCCCGTTCTTATGTCACCTCTATGCCGCACAGCAGTCTCGTAAGCGCGCTTATTTCATCACGGAGTATCTGTCCGGCGGCAGCCTGGGGGCTTTGATTAAGATGTGCGGCTACTTGAACATCGACACCTTAAGGTGAGAAAGAGGAAGATCTACAAAAAAGTGAGAAGAGGGGTGGAAATAAAAGTGGAGGTTGGGATGTAGCAGAAAGAGGGAATGTATTCCAGGTGGGAAGGAGGTGTCAGCGATGGCATAGATACTACACTCTGTTCTCTCCATCAGATTCTACACAGCAGAGATTGTGTGTGGCCTCCAGTTCCTCCATGGACACAACATCGTCCATCGGTAAGCAGAACTTTCCTCTTTCTCTCTGTCCCCTTTACATGCTAAAAATATTGCCCCCAACTCTCCTGTGCTCCTTTCTGCCTATTCTTCCTATTCTAGCAGTGACCAATTCTCCATCTCTTGTATCACTGGGCAGATTTCTTATCCTATTGTCTTATTTCATTGCAGAGATCTTAAGCCGGAAAACATCATGTTGGATGCAGATGGCCACATTCGTATTATCGACCTGGGGCTCGCCCAAGACGGCGTCACCTCCTCCAATAACATCTCTGGAGTGATGGGCACTTTCCATTTCATGGCCCCTGAGGTGCATCGCAAAAAAGGATATGGCACAGCAGTGGATTGGTGGAGCCTGGGGATTGTGGTGTCCAAGATGGCCACAGGACGCTCCCCATTTTACAGCGGCTCCGTCAGCAATATGGCGTACAGAGCTATAACCAAAGGAAAGCCTGAAATTCCATCTTGGCTTGATGCTGACTTGAAAGATCTTATCAAGAAGCTGCTGTGCAAAAATCCTCAGAAGCGATTGGATGTGTGCGGGAACATCAGACTGCATCCATTCTTTACCAACATCGGCTGGGAGGATCTGGAGAAAAGGAGAGCACAGCCACCATTCAAACCATTCAGGCCAGTTCTGGAGAACCATCTTATGCAGTGGCCGGAGGAAAAGAAAGCCCGTAACCCCGTGCCCGGATTTAATTACGTGTCACCAAGCTGGGCACGGTAAGATCATCGTTCTCTGATGATAAATCCCATCAAATGTTCTTCTCACCTTGTGGCCATTATCACCGTCCTTGTCTTCTCCCACTCTTTCTGACAATGACTATGTCTCTCTTATTCTTAGGTGGATGAGAATATCTGGGCTGTGAAAGAATCCACGAACATCTGGTGAGTGACCGTTGTACACACAGGACACCGATCATTATATATGTACATTATGCCTGATGTCACTGAGATAAGATCCAGGAGATAGAAGTTGTTGAAATGTCTTCCTCTTATGTTTTGCAGGATGACCCCGTGCCAACTGCCCAGAACTCTTTGCCTCCTGACCCGTACCTCATATCTCTGCTGCTGTTTCTCACCTCGGCTGCCCTAAAACATCATCTCTCTCCATAACATCTTCATGCCGGACCACTGCTGTCATGTCGCTGCACCAGGACCTTGACTTGGCATCATCCAATCCTGGGCTGGCGATTGACATCAAACCAGCCCGAAGATCTTCAGGGCCCCAGGGAGCGGCCTGTGCTTAGTGTCCATCTGGTGAGTTCAGGAACAATAGTGTAATATAGGTCATTATTCCTGAACTCACTCAGCACAGGCCGGGTAAGTGTTACACCCATCACATCCCCATCACCCACACTACATGATAGGTATAGGCCGCACACTACACTATAGGTATAGACCCCCACTACATGATAGGTATAGGCCGCACACTACACTATAGGTATAGGCACACGCACACATAGACATATAGCGCATAGATAGAGATTTCGGCTTTGATTCTGGGATTTAATCTGATCGCCATATTTGGGGTCAGGAAGGAATTTTTCCCCCGTCACGAGAACAATTGGCACATTTCTCACGTGGGGTTTTCGCCTTCCTCTGGATCAACACGGCCTATAAATAGGTTTAGCAAAATAAAATAAGTAGATTCTCATATTTATAATGAAAAAAAATCTATAAAAAAATATAATTTATTTTTTGGTTTAAAAAAATATTTAACATAAATATAAAAATAAATTATTCTAAAAATATAAATAATTAAATACTGAAATAAAATAATTTCACTTATGTATAACACATTAGCTATGAGCCCTTGATCCTGGGATTCATCCAGATCACCATATTTGGGATCAGGAAGGAATTTTACACCTTCCTCTGGATCAACACTTCCTTAAATAGACTTAATTTTATAGTTGCATAAGTAGTTTATATATTAATGGCTTATTATAAATACATAAAAATAAATGAATAAATACATTTTTAAATATAGGCAGGTTTCAGATAATTTATAGCTGACACACACATAATATACATAGTAGCTCAGTACAAAAATAAGAAAAAGATGAATAGTTTATTACATTTTTAGCAGTGAATTTAATTCCACAGGTTCGGTACCAGCCCTTGATCCAGGGATTTATTCTGACCGCCATGTTTTATTTGGGGTCAGGAAGGAATTTTTCCCCCTGATATGAGGAGAATTGGCCTGTTCCTCACAGGGGGTTTTCGCCTTCCTCTGGATCAACACGGCCCATAAATAGGATTATTCTGATAGATAAATAATTTACACTTATACATAATAGTAAAATATATAATAACCCCAATTTATAAATAAAATCTCTCTTTTAGCCCCTACATCGTTGTTCTTGCCTTTATTTCATCGGTCGTCCATGTAGTGAATGTGGGTTTAGCCCCTGAGTCTTATTCTCCAGCACTATGGACCTTGATGGGGTCGTCCAGTCTCATGTGAGGTTTCCCAATATGGGTCAGAGGTAAAGCCCCAATGTGCTGTGAATAAAGACCAAATTGGTCCCTTCTGCACAAACCTCCTGCAGTAAGCGAGTACCCGGCAGCAAGTGCTGAATTTCCCTATAGCGCCTCCAAAGAAGAAATGAAGTATTGCACATGGTCGTCTGTAATCACTGGGCTATCCATGAAAATCATGGAAGTGTTGGGTCCTCCAGAGCAGATGACGCTGTTTGTTGGTCGTCTCCATTCTGAATAATTGGTGAAAATACAGAACGGGGTCCCTTCTTTTATCTCAGATTCCCATAAAATGACATTTGGATATTGGGCTTTCTAAACTGGTCAAGAACATTACATGTTCCAGCGCAACTTCAGACACCGCTCAGCTTACAATGAGCGGCAGCTGTAACCGCACCCCGACACTGACTGACAGCCGGCTCAGCAGTGCATCCGTACAGATCCGGCTGTCAGTCAGTGCCGGGGCGCTGTTCCAGGGGCCGCTCACCAGGGGCGTCGAGAAGCTCGTAGATCCGGGACCAGGATCATGAGTGCACCGCCCCAAATCTCTAGTTAGCTTTTGTTTAAAAATTTGAATAAACTTTATAATGTGTACAGGCACGCACACACATAGGGTTTGCCTAACACAGCCCCGCGTGGTGCAGCTGTGCGATCACCTTGTAGCTCCTACTCCAGCACCCTGGTCCTCCTCTTCGGTGCCAACTACAGAAGAGGATTTATTCGTCCATGTGCAGGGCGACTGCACAGCATCGTGAGGAGGTAGAGGAAGTAGGTGGGTGGGCTAAGGTTGAGGGGGACAACAAGGAAGCCGACCCTGAGGAGAGGGGAGACAAGTGCAGCCCTCTCCCATCTGTGGCTGCTGTTCACACACATGAGCTTCTTCCCTCTACTGTAATGCCACCACCAGCTCAACATTAGGGCCGGATGTCAGTCAGTGCCAGGGCGCGGTTACAGCTGCCGCTCTCTATACACCGAGCAGTGATTGAAACTGCGCTGGCGCCGTCCCCGTGACTGAAAGAGCGAGGCTGCCAGGGGGAATAAAGTTAATTTCCTCCCAGCAGCGGGGCTCTCAGTGCGGACACCGCTAGGTGTCAGAACGCTATTAACCTGCAGATTAACCTGCAGCACCCCAAGCTTGCTCTGATCTCTGAGGTTTATCCATGTAAATGCCTCTGTCAATCACTGAATGGTGATTACAGGGAGCTAATGAGTTACCACGGAGGCCAGTAAATGTAGCGTAAGCAATCGAACAATTGCAGGTTCAGATCCCCTAGGGGTACAAAAAAAGAGTAGAAAGAAAAAAATGGGAACCTGTGAGGTGAGAAAACAGGGTTAATCTGCAGATTAATAGCGTTCTGGACCTGCCCGGTGCCGGCACTTAGAGCCCCGCTGCTAGGAGAAAATGAACTTGAAATGAACCAATAGCAACTCGCTAATTAACTTTCTCTATATCAGTGGAAGTAACCATGGATACTGTAAGGCAGCGCTAGTCATCATACTGGGGGATACTCGCTGCACCGGGTCAATTAAAGCACACCAGCCACGTTTTTCAGTTTTCACACTTCAGCAGTTTATTGCACTTCATAACTGCTTATCACACAGTCCATCTTAGTGGATCACCGGCATATTACACACATAACATTCAGGAGCCTTTCCAGCGACAGACACTTGGCTCGTTACAGCCCTCAGCTAGGCAACAACATAAATGTCCATATAACGCAGTGTTTTTACCTTTGGCAGGTTTTTAGCTGCTTCAGGTTTATTCTGCCACCACTGTGGCTTTATGGCTTCCCAGATGGGGGTCTCCAGCCCTTGTACCATCCAAGGCTACTGGTATGCTTACACAGCCAACATCCAGCCTCTGCCTTTCAGGCTCTTGCCTTCCAAGTCTCTGGCCCTCCAAGGCTACTGGGATCGCTAATGTGACACCCCAGGGGTCTGGTTGCCACAGTAACGTAATGTTATGTCTGAGAGCAGGTGGGAGGTCCTTTAGTCAGGGATCCTGTGCATGCCACACCTCCTGCCCAGTCTTGGGAGGGGAAGAACTTCCCCTATAAAAACCTGGGGCTGAGGCAGGGTGAGTGAGTAGAAGAAGAGAAGAAGTAGAGACAGCATAGGAAGAAACAGCAGTTACAAGGAGTCAGGGGCTGGCAGCTGCAGAGTTCGCCCTGACTAAGAAGGCTTTTTACCGGACCCGGAGTCCGAGGCTGTGGGGACTAATTCCTACCCAGCAGCAGAATCCGTCAGGCAGGGGATTTCAGGTCCTCTGGCCCAGAAGCCCGAAGGCACGGTCACACGCGTGGGACCAGCACCGCCATCGTGGAGCGGAAGCCATTAGAAGGCCCCGAGTCACCGGCCATACGGGTGAGCACCACACGGCACACTCAGGGACGTGGGCTACTTACATCAGCTCCTAGCAAGGTAGCCAGAAGAGTACAGTCAGTTTGGGAGGCCTACAACTACGCCTGGCCAGGGGAGATCCCATCTGCTCAAGGACTGACCAGGCACCATCCGCTAGCAAGTACTCTGGGAGGGTCTTTTGTTGTTACCAGTAAAGACCCTGAACTACACCGTACCGTCTCTGAGTGGTTCCTGCTACCCCCATCATCCACGTCGGCTGCCCTGAGGCCATACCCCTCCCGTTGGGGGTTATACTATCACGCTGCACAATCCCACCATCGGCCTCAGCGGTCTGCCCTGCAGCAGCAGCCCCCTGGCTGCACTCAACGGGTGGCGTAGTCATCAACCATTTACTACTAATGGACTGCTGTCTAGTTTGACTCCCTGGGCACGGACCGGGTCACCGCCACGAGACTACAACCCTCCACAGATCCGGCTCCGGGTAAGCTCCCGCATGCGCAGCGCAGCGCGACACAAGCCCAGGGGCGCGTCAACTTTGGCGTAGTCGGCAGGATTTCGTGCCCGCAACCACCGGGTACTGCGTGCCTGAAAAAGAGACTTTTCAAACTTACCAGTGGTGAAGATTCCCGCCATCGGTGAAGATTCCCGCCATCCGGCGCCATCTTCAGCCTTCTTCCCGCCATCCGTGGAATTTTCCCGCCATTGGACGCCATCTTGAGGACGCCGCGCGGGAAGAAGAGGGGCGTGGACTCCGAAAGCGCGCGAGAACTGAAGCCCCGCCTCACGTCCGGACGTTGCGTAAGGTCCTGGAAGGAGCCCAGCAGACGCCGACGTCACAGGAGCGCGACGGAAGGTCCTCAACCCTGACGATCCACTGCGGAGCCGCGGCCTACGGAAGAGGATCATCGCAAGGTAGGCCACGGTCCACTAGGGGGGAGGAAGATGTCGGATACGGAGGAGAGCTTCACTGCCTCAACCCCCGCCAGCGCTACCGCTGCTGCAGTTATGCCCTTCACCATGCCCTATATCCCGGGAGCAGCTTGGCTACCCCAGTACTCAGGGGAGTCATATACCCTGCATGACTTTAGAGAAAAGCTGGATAGCCTCTTCCAGGTGTACCCCCTCACAGAAGAACAAAAAGTGAGCATCCTGGTGGCCCAACTAACCGGGGCAGCCAAAAGGGAAGTAAAATCCTGGCCACCTGGGAGGAAGACTGTCGCAGGGATACTAACCCGGCTGAAGGACACCTTTGATACCCGCACCTCAGCCGAGATTAAGCTTAGATTCTACGGGTGCAAGCAGCGAGCGCATGAGAGTCTAAGGGACTATGCACTAAACCTACAAGAGGCCCTGAGGGCCATAAAGCAGACCGACCCTGATGGGGTGGGAAACGAGGACAGGCTATTGACTGAACAATTTATAGAGGGTTTATATTGCAATGCCCACCGAACCCAGTTGCGGGCAATGGCCTTACAGGATCCCCATCTGGACTTTGCACAGTTCAAGGATAGAGCTATCCGGGTGCTCCGAGAACCAGCACCGGGTGGCGTTGTTACCCACAGGCGCCCAGCTATCACTTACCACCAGGAGGCGGCGCCCTTGTCGGCAGGGCCTGTGGGAGCTGATGCGCAGGCTTTGGACAATGACCCGGCTCCAGACCTACACCATCAGGTCCAAGAGCTAGCTAAGAGCGTTGCTGCGCTAACCCGAACTGTGCAGTCTTTACAGGTTTCCACCCCAGGGAAGATCCAGCTGGCATCCGGACCGGAGGACATCCCGTGGCGTCGACCAAGGAGGATCCCACCGGCCAGAGGAAGACCCAGTGACCGATACAGCGAGGACGGACGACCCATCTGCCGCCGCTGCAATCAACCCGGACATATGGAAAGGTACTGTTCTTTAAACGGGCACAACCTGGGGTAGAGGGCCAACCCCCAGGAAAAAGATCACCAGGCCCATCGAACTGGCGCGACAGATATGTGGGAGGACGTCCAGTCTTGCCTGTGGTACTGGATGGCATTCCCATGAGTGCCGTACTGGATACCGGGTCACAGGTCACCACCATCCCGTACGTGCTCTTCAAGCAGTACTGGAATGACTCGGATATTACCCGCTACCCTGACGATGACTTGAGTATCATCGCCAGCAATGGCCAGCCCGTGCCACAGATCGGATTTAAAGAGGTGACCCTCAAAATCGGTAGAGTCGAACTGGCCGCACAGGGACTGATCATTGTAGATATTGATAAACATGAGAGTCACCCAAAAATAACTCTAGGAACTAACGTAATTGAAAATTGTCTTGCAGAGGTGATTTTCCTTTTACAGCAGGTTGCCAAGAACGCCAGCTCCGGCGAGCAGCGGGTGCTCCAGAAAGAGATCCGGGCACTGATGCAACGGCAACAAGTGGAACTCTCCGGCGGTGAGATTGGTAGCGTAAGAATGTGTGACCCTTTTCCTATTGCCATGCCCCCAAAAAGTGAAATGATGATTTGGTGCCGGGCAGCTATTGGTCTGAGAGGTAGAGATTACCAGGCAATGGTAGAACCAGTTTACTCAGACAGTAGGCCCACCATTTTGACAGCACGGGGGGTGGTCAATGTACGCCATGGGAGGGTGCCCATTCGCATAATAAATATCGGGGAGAGGGAAGTGTACCTGCCCCGGTATGCCACGCTAGCCAAATTATATACCACTAATCAAAATTCTATACAATCTGTGGAACCCTTGCCTCCATCTCGCCCGGAGGAAGGTAACGGCTCTAAGAAAGACATGGAGGACTGGTGTCAGCAACTACATTTGGGTACTGATTCCACTCCCTCACATCAGAAACAAGGAGTCTATCGGGTGGTTCAAGAGTATGAGAGAGTGTTTAGTAAACACCCGTTAGACTTCGGGCGAGTCAAGGGGGTAGAACACCGCATCCCCACGGGAGATCATCCTCCCATAAAAGAGAGGTATCGACCCGTACCCCCTGCACATTACCAACACGCCAAGGGGATGCTTAGAGACATGAAGGAGGCTGGGGTAATCCGGGATAGCTGTAGCCCCTGGGCAGCCCCACTAGTTTTAGTCAAAAAGAAAGACAACACCATGAGGATGTGTGTAGATTACCGGAAAATCAACCGTATCACACACAAGGATGCGTACCCCTTACCAAGGATAGAGGAGTCATTGGCTGCTTTAAGATCTGCTAACTTCTTCTCTACCTTGGATCTCACTAGCGGGTACTGGCAGGTTCCTGTAGCAGAGGCGGACCGGGAGAAGACCGCATTCACCACCCCGATGGGACTTAGCGAGTTCACCTGCATGCCGTTCGGACTCTGCAACGCCCCAGGAACCTTCCAACGATTAATGGAGTGCTGTCTGGGCCACAGAAACTTCGAGACGGTCCTGTTGTACCTGGACGATGTCATCGTATACTCCAAAACTTATGAGGACCACCTGAAACACCTGGCGGAGGTGTTCGAAGCTCTGGCGAGTTACGGCCTAAAGGTGAAACCCTCCAAGTGTCACCTCCTGAAACCAAAGGTGCAATACCTGGGACACGTGGTGAGCGCTGACGGAGTGGCTCCCGACCCCGATAAGATCACCGCAATTAAGGGATGGCCAAGCCCCTCCAGCGTAAAAGAAGTGCGGCAGTTCCTAGGGTTGGTAGGCTACTACCGAAGGTTTATTCCCGGTTTCACCAAAAAGGCAGCGCCTATGCAGGACCTCCTGATAGGCCAGTCCCGAAAGGCCAAGAACCAGAAGCCGCCCTTCAAATGGGAAGAGCTAGAAGAAGAGTCCTTCCGCCAGCTGAAGATGGCCCTCACGGGGGATGAAATCTTGGCGTACCCGGACTATAGCCAGCCCTTCATCCTCTACACCGACGCCAGTAACATCGGGCTAGGAGCCGTACTGTCCCAGATTCAGCAGGGGAGAGAACGAGTAATCTCCTATGCCAGCCGAAAACTGCGACCCACCGAAAGGAACCCCGAGAATTACAGCTCATTTAAGCTAGAGTTCCTGGCCGTGGTATGGGCAGTCACCGAGCGCTTTAGGCATTACCTCGCTTCTTCCCGGTTCACCGTATACACGGATAACAACCCGTTGACACACCTGGACACGGCAAGACTCGGTGCCCTGGAGCAGAGGTGGATGGCCCGTCTGTCCAACTACGAGTTCACAATCAAATACCGGGCAGGACGCTCCAATACTAACGCGGATGCCCTGTCCAGGATGCCCAACCTGCCGGACGAAGGAGAAGATCCGGAGGGACTGGAAGAAGTTGAACTCCCTGCGTTCCACCGTCATGGGACTATCCAGTATTCCCACCGGGTAAGGGGTAAGCAGGCTGCTACGTTGAACCCCTTACCCCACTACAACTGGGCGGAAACGCAAGACAGCGACCCTGCTGTCCGACTGGTGAAGGAGATGCTGACTCGGCCGGAGGCTCGCCTTGAACCAGACGCTCCGGAGGAAGCCAAACAACTATGGGCGGAGAAGAGTCGACTATTCCTTTACAAGGGAAAGTTGTGCCGCAGAATGGTCAACTCCCGGACGCATGAACTACTCTGGCAAGTAGTGGTGCCACGAAGAGACGCAGCCATGGTGATGGAGGCATACCACGACGGAGCTGGACACTTCGGGTGGAAAAAGCTGGAGTTCCTGCTGCGCGAGCGGTTCCACTGGGTAGGCATGAGGGGAACCATCGAGAAGTGGTGCAGAGACTGTGGCCCGTGCAATCTGAGAAGGAAGGACCGGGCCAGCCAGAAGACTCCCCTGCAGTCCATCGTCACCCGGCAACCGTTGGAACTGGTAGCCTTGGATCATGTAAAACTGACCCCAAGCAGAAGTGGCTACGTCTACGCGTTAACCATCGTGGATCATTACTCCCGGTTCTTGGTTGTCGTCCCCGTCAAGGACTTAACGGCTCAAACAGCAGCTAGAGCCTTCCAGCAGCACTTCTGCCGTCCACACGGGTACCCGGACCAAGTGCTGACGGACCAGGGACCTGCCTTTGAAGCGGAGGTCTTCCAGGAATTCTGCAATCTGTATGGCTGCCGGAAGATAAGGACGACACCCTACCATCCGCAAACTAATGGACTTTGTGAAAAAATGAACCAGGTGGTAATGGATCTTCTAAAAACATTGCCCCTGGAAGAACGCAGTCTGTGGCCTGAGAAGTTGCCCGATCTGGTGGACCTATACAACCACATCCCGGTAGGTTCCACCAACTGTACCCCGGCTTACCTAATGAGGGCGAGACCTGGTAAGTTACCTGTTGACCTGGAATTGGGAGTCCTGACACCTGAGGACACTTCACCAGAAACAGACTGGGACACAGAGAGGCAGCAGCAGTACCGGAGAGTACAAGAGAGCGTGGAGCGAAGTCTCTGTCAGGCTAGGGAAAGACAAGAGAAGACTTACAACCAGTATGCTCCCGCTGTTCCCCTGGTACCCGGAGAGCAGGTCTTGAAGAGGAAAAGACGGCTCCACAAGTTGGATGACCAGTGGGAGAAGGACCCGTACACCGTACTGCCCTCAAGCCACGAAAACCCGAAGGTCTGTACCATCAGTAAAGACGGAGGGGAAACCACAGCCATTGTATCCCGGGACCACCTGAAGAAGTGTCCCGAACAACTGAGGAACCCTGAAGAGGAACAAGAAGACCATCGACCCGTAGAGGAAAGGGAAGATATGGTTAGTACCGTGCTCGGGGACTTCCCTCGGTCTTGGACTCAAGTCAATGGTGCAGTTGTGGTACCCGTACTCACCTTCCTCCAACCATCATCCCAAGAACCTACGGAGCAACGGGTAGAGCTGGAAGAACAGCCGGTCCAGGAGGCAGAAGACTCCACACAAGCAGAACAGGAGAATCAACCCTCTGCTTATAGTGAGCCTGCCGTACCCCTAGTGAGACAAAGAGCCGGTAGACAGCTGCCCAGTTTACCCTTGACAGCTCCTACACCCTGTAGTTCAGGGCCAGACAGTCAGCTCCGTAGGTCCACTAGGGCCACTAGAGGCCAGTTACCCGCACGTTGGAGGATCTAAATGTTTAAGCTATTTTATAATGTTTACCTGTCTATAGTTGCTTGTGTGTAATTTTGTATTTCTAGTTGTTTTTAGGAATCCTTGGTGGATTTACCGGGAATCCTTGTATATAGTTGGAGCGTAACCCAGGATGGACTAAAGACTGTCAAGGACTCGGGGTAGAACAGACCCCTACCTGGTTACGTCTCCCTGTGTTGGTGAAATGGACACCTTGCTTTCTTCAGAGACTGCACCCGGTTGCGGACACGCCGTAACCATCTTTATATGTTTTCTTATTGTATTATTAATGTTTTACCTTGTTATGTTTTTTAAATGTGTTTAGTCCCGGAGTACTAAATTTTACTAGGGGGGAATGTGACACCCCAGGGGTCTGGTTGCCACAGTAACGTAATGTTATGTCTGAGAGCAGGTGGGAGGTCCTTTAGTCAGGGATCCTGTGCATGCCACACCTCCTGCCCAGTCTTGGGAGGGGAAGAACTTCCCCTATAAAAACCTGGGGCTGAGGCAGGGTGAGTGAGTAGAAGAAGAGAAGAAGTAGAGACAGCATAGGAAGAAACAGCAGTTACAAGGAGTCAGGGGCTGGCAGCTGCAGAGTTCGCCCTGACTAAGAAGGCTTTTTACCGGACCCGGAGTCCGAGGCTGTGGGGACTAATTCCTACCCAGCAGCAGAATCCGTCAGGCAGGGGATTTCAGGTCCTCTGGCCCAGAAGCCCGAAGGCACGGTCACACGCGTGGGACCAGCACCGCCATCGTGGAGCGGAAGCCATTAGAAGGCCCCGAGTCACCGGCCATACGGGTGAGCACCACACGGCACACTCAGGGACGTGGGCTACTTACATCAGCTCCTAGCAAGGTAGCCAGAAGAGTACAGTCAGTTTGGGAGGCCTACAACTACGCCTGGCCAGGGGAGATCCCATCTGCTCAAGGACTGACCAGGCACCATCCGCTAGCAAGTACTCTGGGAGGGTCTTTTGTTGTTACCAGTAAAGACCCTGAACTACACCGTACCGTCTCTGAGTGGTTCCTGCTACCCCCATCATCCACGTCGGCTGCCCTGAGGCCATACCCCTCCCGTTGGGGGTTATACTATCACGCTGCACAATCCCACCATCGGCCTCAGCGGTCTGCCCTGCAGCAGCAGCCCCCTGGCTGCACTCAACGGGTGGCGTAGTCATCAACCATTTACTACTAATGGACTGCTGTCTAGTTTGACTCCCTGGGCACGGACCGGGTCACCGCCACGAGACTACAACCCTCCACAGATCCGGCTCCGGGTAAGCTCCCGCATGCGCAGCGCAGCGCGACACAAGCCCAGGGGCGCGTCACTTACACCTAAGGATCCAGCCTCCGCCTTTCAGGCTTCACCAGGCTTCAATAGGCCTCACTAGGCCTCACACTCTAGCGGCGTCCCACACAGGAACAGGCCTTACACACACCCGCTGTGTCAAGACTACCAGGGTTTATATATCCTGTAGTACACAACCACGGGACCTGTGCTGATGTCACAGTCATGTGATCAGACATTCTGCGTGCACAGGACCTGCACTATGTCACAGTCATGTGACCAGTCACCTGAGGGGGAGGTACATGGTCAGCCCAAAACACATCCTGGACCCTTACAGTAATGCCAAGCAAACCGCTGCATTACAATACCTAAGGTCCTGCAATGCCTGCACATGAGGAAAGAGACATAGCAAATCAGAAAAATTATACTACATTTCTAATTGGAGGTATTTGCTAATATTATTATTATTACACCTACCGTATTTTTCGGACTATAAGACGCACCGGACCATAAGACGCACATAGGTATTAGAGGAGGAAACTAGAAAAAAATATAAGCAAAAAATGTGGTTAAGGTTAAATGTGTGCTGCGACCTGCGGTCAGTGTGCCCACTATTAAAGACCATGAATATTCACCACTTCCATGTGAGTGGATTGTAGTGAATATTCATGGTCTTTAATAGCGGGCACACTGACTGCAGAGCACAGCAGGAGCCGTACTGTGGCTACAGTGTGCGCGCTATTAGGGAGAATGAATGGTCACTGCTCCCCACGCACAAAGTCCCTGCATGGGGAGCAGTGACTATTCTGGCACAACATCTCACTGTGTGAGGGCGCATGGCAGTTACGCCATGCGCGGATCACACATTGAGAACCCTGTCGGCTGCAGAGCGGGACGCAGCACTGGAGGAGAGAGGAGGAGAGTATAATTGTTTATTTTTTTTCTGTGCAGCGTGACGGGGATCAGGGGGTGCCAAGCATACCAGGATGAAAGGGGCCATACATACAGGGATGAAGGGTGCCATACATACAAGGAAGAGGGATGAGGGGGGCCATACATATAGGGATGAAGGATGCCATACATACCAGTGTGCCGGCTATTAAGGAAAATGAATATTCACTGGTAGAATATTGGTAGAAACTGGTAGAAACGCTTGGTAGAAGGTCTGCCATGTTCCCCAATGATAATCTGGATGGCATGTGCTATTGTGGCGCCCCTGAGGGTTCAGTCGCCACAGAGGTACTGCACCTCACCCAGAGGTGTGGTGTCTCCTTCTCTCAGGTAAGGAGGGAGTGCTGCCCGGAACCCCAAAACCACATTCAATATTACACTACTCCTGGCCGGCTGGAAGGGCAAGATGCATGTGCACAGTGCTGAGCCCTGTCCCTGGCTGGAGTGGGGGGAACCATAGGTAGGGGGAACCAGTAGTGGGTGTGGGTGGCAGAAGCTGTTTAGGGGAGCACCATTGTAGGAGATATAAAAAGGAAAGCCATCTTAGGGTGGCAGGTCAGTCAGTGAGAGGAGAGAGTGAAGACAGTCTGGGAGCAGAGTCTCTTTAGGAGCTCTGCTCCACAAGTGGGGCCTAGTGATAGAGGCCCAGGAGGGGAGCAAAGGAGGAAGGCTCCGTTCTATTGAAGGGCTCCCAGGGGGTACGGCGAGTGCAGAACGGCACCCGTACGCCCCAAATCTGTCAGAAGGCAGAGGGATCAGGCCGCAAGAAGGGGACCGTCCCCTGGACCAGCCGTGTTACTTCAGGTTTCGGCTGGAAAAACCGGAGGCTTCTGGCTTTCATAGTTCAGTTGCCAAAGCCTCATTCTAGTCACCATGAGGGTCAAGCAGGTCCGGGAACTCCAAGTTGCCCAGAGGAACATCAGAGAATCCGAGCGGGACTGTGAGTGGGGAAGCGCAGGGCAGGAGGGAGAAGACCCAGCGTGAAGTCGGTCTAGAGAGGAACATAAGAAAGCGGGGTTCCGTCAGGTGCTCCTAACCAACCTGAGAAAGAGCTGAACCCCCGGTCTGGTGAATGCAGCGCGACGTGGGAGGCTGGCAACCGCGCAGTGAATCAGTGGAACGTACACGAGAACTGTGAGTAAAGACTCGGACGACTGCACTGCACTGCCTCCGTCCATTATTTCAGCTGTGCCATCTTTCCCCCTGCACTACAACACCCAGCTCATCCTGCATCGTCCACACTGCCCTGGAGCTAGCTCTTCCTGTGGAGAGCCACACCATCCCTGCTGCAGTAATATCAGCTTCAGAGGACTGCTCCGCAGCGGCGGCTCCCTTTGGCCGCATTCCACAGGTGGCGCCACGAACTCTATAAATCCCATATAAATTATCTTCCCCCTTTTTATTGACCGTCCTGGGCCACGGACCGGGCCAGCCACCGTGATATTCCCCACCAGCATCCATAGGCCCGGCTGCCGACTGCCCCACGGCCCAGGGGGGCGCGTCACTATGCACATGCTGCGGAAATTTCCTCTGCGGGTTATCATTGCGGAAAAATCCGCAGCACTACCAATTATTTTGCGTAATCGCATCGTTTTCGCCGCCATTGACTTGCATTGAATCGCATAATATCCGCATGACTACATGCGCACATGCGGATATTAAGCGATTCAATGTGCGGATGGTACCCGGGTTTGGAGAAGAGGAGACTATCCTCCAGACCTGGGTACCATAGTATCTGTGAAAAAAAAATAATTAAAATAAAAAATAAATATTATACTTACCTTCTGATGGCCCCTGGTCTCCTTATCCGATGCGTCCGGTCTCCCCAGCAGGTCGCGATGGTCTAAAAGGACCAGTCATGACATCATTTAGTCATGTGACGGGTCACGCGACCGCTGACATGACTAAATGACATCATAGCAGGTCCTTTTACACAACCGCGAGACACCGGGGAGACCGGACGCATCGTATTGGATTTTTTACCATTCTTTTACGGTCATACTATATAAATCCATGCCGGTTGCATGGATTTATATAGTGTGACCAAGTTGTCAAGCACTTTCCAAGTGATGCTAAAATTGCTTGGAAAGCGCTTTACAACCCGCATGCGGAAATGCATGTGAAAAACGCTTCACATCCGCATGTCCCTGGCAGGAAAAACGCATGTACAATCCACATGTACAATCCGCATGTACAATCCGCATGCGTTTTTCTGCCAGGGAAATGCAGAAACGCTCAGGAAAAATCCGGAGCATTTTTGCATCGTGGGCACTTAGCCTAAGACGCACCCCCACTTTACACCAAAATTTTGGAGGAAAAAAGTGTGTCTTATTATAGTCTGAAAAATACAGTACTACATATTGGGATAGGATCTTGAAGATGGGAATACCCCTTTAAGATCAGACAAGCCCTTTTACCCTTAAAACAAACCAGTAACTTATTCAAATCAGTACAAAGTTGTAATTTGCTCACTTTGATGCCAGTTTTTTTGATCAGTAACCAGTAGCCACTCCGTCAGCCTGGGAAAAACTGATTTTGATGTGGATCTTCCTGTTTTGTGCTGGTGCTGTAAGACCAGTGGCCCAAGGTCATTTAACCCTTTAAAAACACCAGTTACTTATTCAAATCTAGGAGAATTGGCTATTTGCCCATTTTGATACCAGTTCTGATACTCAGAAACCATTTGGGCCATGCTGAAATGATCGGAATTTGATTTGGGGCAACACTATCTGTGTAATGGTGGTGTGAGATCAGTGTCTCAAAGTCATTAAACCCCTTAAAAACACCAGTTACTTATTCAAATTTGGGAATAGTATGGGGCAGGGGCGTACATAGGAATCATGGGGCCCCATAGCAGAAGCTCTAATTGGGCCCCCTCAAAAATAATAGGTAAATAATTGTTGAGTTTACAGAAGAGCAAATCTCACAACTTTACAGCCTCTACATAGTAATTTTCCTCCTGCTGGAGTCCTAGATTCCTCTTTCATTGCCCATAAAATATAATGCCAACAAAAGTGCCCCCCAGACACAGTATGATACCCCCATGGTGAATTCCTCCACATTACCCTCCACATGCACAGTATGATGACCCTACTGTACCCCACCTCAACTCCCCCAGAAAATTATGGTGACCCCAACACAGTATGATCCCCCAACTGTGACCCCCACACAGCTCTCTATGCAGTATAATGGGCCTACATACAGTATAATGGCCCCCACACAAACCTTCACACTCCACAGAGTATAATGCACTCGCCATGGTCCCCCACACAGTATAATGCACTCGCCATGGTCCTCCATACAGTATAAGACACTCGCCATGGTCCTCCATACAGTTTAAAACACTCGCCATGGTCCTCCACACAGTATAAGACACTCCACTTGGTCCTCCACACAGTATAAGACACTCTCCATGGTCCTCCACACAGTATAAGACACTCCCCATGGTCCTCCACACAGTATAAGACACTCCCCATGGTCCTCCACACAGTATAAGACACTCCCCATGGTCCTCCACACAGTATAAGACACTCCCCATGGTCCTCCACATAGTATAATGGACTCTTCATGGTCCACCACACAGTATAAGACACTCCCCATGGACCTCCATACAGTATAGCGCACTCCCCATGGTCCTCCACACAGTTTAAGACACTCCCCATGGTCCTCCACATAGTATAAGACACTCCCCATGGTCCTCCACACAGTATAAGACACTCCCCATGGTCCTCCACACAGTATAAGACACTCCCCATGGTCCTCCACACAGTATAAGACACTCCCCATGGTCTTCCACACAGTATAAGACACTCCCCATGGTCCTCCACACAGTATAAGACACTCCCCATGGTCCTCCACACAGTATAAGACACTCCCCATGGTCCTCCACATAGTATAATGGACTCCTCATGGTCCACCACACAGTATAAGACACTCCCCATGGACCTCCATACAGTATAGCGCACTCCCCATGGTCGTGCACACAGTATAATGCACTCACCAAGGTCCTCCACACTGTATATTGCACTCGCCATGGTCCTCCACACAGTATAATGCACTTCCCATGGTCCTCCACACAGTATAAGACACTCCCCATGGTTCTCCACACAGTATAGTGCACTCCCCATGGTCCTGCACGCAGTGTAATGCAACCCCCATGGTCCCCCACGCAGTATAATGCAGCCCCTCACAGGGAAAAATGCAGCCCCGACCAAAGAATAAAATACAGCCTCCCAACAAAGGGTAAAATGCAGCCCCCCATAGGTTAAAATGCAGCCCCCCAAAGGTTAAAATGCAGCGAGCCATAGGGTAATTGCTGCCTCACCATTGGGTAAAATGCAGCTTCCCCAATAGGGTAAAAATGCAGCCTCCACCATAGGGTAAAAATGTGGCCCCCATAAGGTAATTGCATCCCCACCATAAGTTAAATGTAGCCCCCCCAATAGAGTAAAATGTAGCCCTCCAATAAGGTAAAATGCAGCCCCCCCCAAGGGTTAAAATGCAGCTCCCCCATAGGGTAAAATGCAGCCCCCCCATAGGGTCAAATGCAGCCCCCCTAATAGGGTAAAATGCAGCCCCCAGTCATCCAGTATTATCAGTACTAACTGATTTAAAAAAAAAAATACATACTTACCGCTCCTCACTCCCCCGCCGCTCCAGTCTCTGCAGCGTGTCTCCTCTCATCACCTCAGCAGCTGCCAGCTCCACTGTCTGACACAGCGTGGTGCATCATCACACCGCTGCGTCAGATGCAGAGGAGGAATGATGGTGTGTCACCCAGGGGGAATATAGGGGATTCGGTACCCGGGCCTTTTACCTTGTTTAGGAGATCACGGCAGTCGGCTCCCGGGCCCGTACTCTGGGTCTCTCTTTAAAAAGGGGTTTTAGTGTACAGTTTGTCTCGTGACGCCACCTGGGGTTTCCGGTAATGGTTATTGGCGCTGCTGCAGACCTCCGGGGGTGATGGGATGGCAGCTGGGATGTTCCTGCTTCCCACAGATGGAGCGGGCCCCCGGGGCAGTGTAGGTGCAGATGGTGGTGAAGCTGGGACTTGTGGTACAGGAAAGATGGCGCAGCGGAAAAAACTGACAGAGGCAGTGCAGTGCAGTCATCTGAGTTTTACTCACAGTTCTTGTTCAAGGTTCTCAGGTACACTGTATGGGTGTCAGCCTCCGCGTCGCACTGCGTTCACCAGACCAGGGGTTCAGCACTTTCTCAAATATATCAGGAGCGCTTGACCGAACCCCACTTTCTTTATGTTCCTACTAGACCGACTTCTCACGCTGCGTCTTCTCCCTCTTGCCCTGCGCTTCCCACACACAGTCCCGATCGGGTGCTCTGAAGTCCCTCTGGGCAACCTGGAGTTCCCGGACCTGCTTGATGCCCTTCACGGTGACTAGGGTGAAACTGTGGCGACTGCACCATGGAAGTGCAGAAGCCTCCGGTTTTTCCAGCCGAGACCTGGAGTAACACGTCTGGTCCAGGGACCGGTTCCCTTCCTGCGGCCTGATTCCTCTGACACCTGGCAGATTCGGGGCGTACGGGTGCCGTCCTGCACTCACCGTACCCCCTAGGATCCCTTCTGTATAACGGAGCCTTTCTCCTCTGCTCCCCTCCTGGGCCTCTGTTACTAGGCCCCACTTGTGGAGCAGAGCTCCTGAAGAGACTCTGCTCCCCTCCTACTCACTGACTGACTGTCCTCACTCACTGACTTGCCACCCTAAGATGGCTTCCCTTTAAATACCTCCTACAATGGTGCTCCCCTACCCTACGTCCTCCACCCACACCCACTACTGGTTCCCCCTCTCTTTGGTTCCCCCACTCCATCCAGGGACAGGGCTCAACAGGAGACACAGTGCATCTTGCCCTTCAAGCCGGCCTGGAGCATTGTAGTGTTGAATGTGGGTGTTGGGGTTTCGGGCAGCACTCCCTCCTTACCTGAGAGAAGGAGACACCACACCTCTGGGTGAGGTGCAGTACGTCTGTGGCGACTGAACCCTCAGGGGCGCCACAATGGGAAAGGGAGTGTCACATGACGCTGCCTCCTCCATCATTGCTTTCAACTGTATCGGCATCTGACTTACCAGAGAAGGGGGGGGGCCCGATGCAGAGTGGGGGTCAGTCGATGTGGAGGCCCAATGCAGGAACGGCGGGGGCCTGATGCGGGGGGTATACGGTGCAGGCGCTGACACCGGGCCCCCCCCGGCTCACGGGCCCCATAGCAGTCGCGTGGCCTGTCGCCACTGGCAGTGCGCCACTGGTATGGGGGCAGTATTAATAGTTCCTGATTAATGGCACCAGTATAAATACATCTTAGGCCATGTTCACACGTTGAGTATTTGGTCAGTATTTTACATCAGTATTTGTAAGCCAAAACAAGGAGTGGGTGAAAAATGCAGAAACGGTGACGTGTTTCTATTATACTTTTCCTCTAATTGTTCCAGTCCTGATTTTGGCTTACAAATGCTGATGTAAAATACTCAACGTGTGAACATAAAGAGTAACTAAACTTTTGGAAGTTTTTTTTTAATATGTTTTAGTTCCTTTAGTTCTGAGCAGATTAGTGGGAAACCACTTCTTGAGACCCCCACTGATCACTCAAAATACCGCTTAGAAGTGTGCAGCTTAGGAGACAGGAGAGCACACAACAAAGTACAGATGTAGTAGAAAGTCATAGGCTCCTATCGCCACTTTTAAGAGGTCTTTTGTGTTATCTGTGGAGGTCACAGAACCCAGAGACCCAGAGACCACCGATCTGCTAAGAATTAAATGGCCTAAAGTATATAAAATATCTACCAAAAGTTAAGTTGCTCTTTAATTGTTTATAGGTGCTACTGCCTGTGTCTAATCAGTACTGTGGTTTCTGTGTGGTCAGCAGTTTGATTATGGCTGGTAACAACAACTCCCATCATCTCCTTCCCATTGTTAAAGGGGCACTCCCATTAAAATTTTTAGGGACTAATGCTATGTGAATGTTTATATATCAAAATGAGAAGAAAGAGTTTTATCGGCATAAAAACAGATTTTATTACATTATTATTCAATATATAAAAAGGGTATTCAAGCAATAATAGAAATAAAGTGCATGGAGATAGCAGCGATGACCACCGGTGTCACTAGTCCTATATATAGATAGAGCTCATGTATTCCACATGCAGTGGATAGAAGACAATATATTGTTTGTGTAATATATGGGTAACTTAACAGTCCTATTTTGAAACTATTCCTTCTATTTAGTACCACTAATTTATATATTTATCCCAGGACTGACACATTAATTCACTAAATAATGTGGCTTGGCTATATTGTCTTCTATCCACTGCATGTGGAATACATGAGTTCTATCTATATATAGGACTAGTGACATCGGTGGTCATCGCTGCTATCTCCATGCACTTTATTGCTTGAATACTCTTTTTATATATTGAATAATAATGTAATAAAATCTTTTTTTATGCCGATAAAACTCTTTCTTCTCATTTTGATATGTGTATCATGAGTCGGCACTCTTTGGGGCTTGTGGGAAGCACCTTCTCCCATAAACACCAACATAGCTATAGACGGGTTGTACTATTAGTAGTATGTGAATGTTTATGTAGTGAATGATGTGTAGGTGTTTTAATATACTCACCGATCGCTGTCGTCTCCGGTGACCAGCACTATTCCCGTCCTCTTCTGAGTCACCCGACTGAAGTTCCGACTCTCCGGATCATACAGGGTTCTCTGCGTGAGCAGGAGGTCGTTATTACGATGTAAGTCTATGGAGCTTCGCTTTGATGCACCATAGGCTTACACTGTAAAAGCCTCGTTCTCTCACTTCATAGACTTGCATTGTAAAAGTCACTTCCAGTTCTTCATTTCCGTGACCTAGACTGTCAGAACTTCTTGTTGCATATTTCTGAAGAGGACCAGAGTTGCGCTGGACACCAGAGAAGACAGCAATCAGTAAGTATATTAATATACCTACACTACACTACATGTACATTCACACATGTTTAGGCCATAATATTTTTTAATGAGATTGCTTCTTTAAGGTCATACAGGGAGTTGCAGGTTCATGTCATGCAATAGCATTTATATATAGAATTGTATATCGCATGATATTGCTGCCGTATTGTATATTGTTGCTGTATTCAAGTACTGATGATGGTTCTGGTGCTGTATTCATATACTGATGACAGCTATGCTACCATATTAATGTAATGATGGTGGTTCTTGTGATGCATTCATATACTGATGGTGATTCTGGTAATGTATTCATATACTAATGGTTGTTCAGGTGGTGTATTCATATACTGATGATGGTTTTGGTAGTGTATTCATATACTGATGATGTTTCTGGTACTGTATTCTTGTACTGATGATGGTTCTTGTGCTGTATTTTTGACCTGATGGTGGTTCTGGTGGTGTATTCATATACTGATGATGGTTCTGGTAGTGTATTCATGTACTGATGGTGGTTCTGGTAATATATGTAGCATCGGCGTCTCTGCCCCGTGCTAGGCAGAGACGCCGTCCCTCTCACCTCCCCGCTCCCGGCGCGGCGTCCTCCAGCGCTTCTCTCCCCGCTGCTTCCGGCACGCGCTCCTTCCCCGGCAGTGTGCTTAGGGCGCGCGCACTCCCCCTCTCTTAAAGGGACCGCGCGCGCCGTCCTAAGGAGTCCCCGGCCAATTGCCGGAGGACCTCCCATATACAGTCATATGAAAAAGTTTGGGCACCCCTATTAATCTGAAGCTTAATGTTTTATAAAAATTGGTGTTTTTGCAACAGCTATTTCAGTTTGATATATGTAATAACTGTTGGACACAGTAATGTTTCTGCCTTGAAATGAGGTTTATTGTACTAACAGAAAATGTGCAATCGGCATTCAAACAAAATTTGACAGGTGCATAAGTATGGGCACCCTTATCATTTTCTTGTTTTAAATACTCCTACCTACTTTTTACTGACTTACTAAAGCACTTTTTTTGGTTTTGTAACCTCATTGAGCTTTGAACTTCATAGCCAGGTGTATGCAATCATGAGAAAAGCTACTTAAAGTGGCCACTTGCAAGTTGTTCTCCTGTTTGAATCTCCTCTGAAGAGTGGCATCATGGGCTCCTAAAAACAACTGCCAAATGATCTGAAAACAAAGATTATTCAACATAGTTGTTCAGGTGAAGGATACAAAAAGCTGTCTCAGAGATTTAACCTGTCAGTTTCCACTGTGAGGAACATAGTAAGGAAATGGAAGAACACAGGGACAGTTCTTGTTAAGGCCAGAAGTGGCAGGCCAAGAAAAACATCAGAAAGGCAGAGAAGAAGAATGGTGAGATCAGTCAAGGACAATCCTCAGACCACCTCCAGAGAGCTGCAGCATCAACTTGCTGCAGATGGTGTCACTGTGCATCGGTCAACTCTACAACGCACTTTGCACAAGGAGAAGCTGTATGGGAGAGTGATGCGAAAGAAGCCGTTTCTGCAAGCACGCCACAAACAGAGGCGGCTGAGGTATGCAAAAGCACATTTGGAGAAGCCAATTTCTTTTTGGAAGAAGGTCCTGTGGACTGATGAAACCAAAATTGAGTTGTTTGGTCATACAAAAAGGCATTATGCATGGCGGCAAAAAAACACAGCATTCCAAGAAAAACACTTGCTACCCACAGTAAAATTTGGTGGAGGTTCCATCATACTTTGGGGCTGTGTGGCCAATGCCGGCACTGGGAATCTTGTTAAAGTTGAGGGACGCATGGATTCCACTCAGTTTCAGCAGATTCTTGACAATAATGTTCAAGAATCAGTGATAAAGTTGAAGTTACGCAGGGGATGGATCTTTCAGCAAGACAATGATCCAAAACACCGCTCCAAATCTACTCAGGCATTCATGCAGAGGAACAATTACAATGTTCTGGAATGGCCATCCCAGTCCCCAGACCTGAATATCATTGAACATCTGTGGGATCATTTGAAGAGGGCTGTCCATGCTCGGCGACCATCAAACTTAACTGAACTGGAATTGTTTTGTAAAGAGGAATGGTCAAAAATACCTTCATCCAGGATCCAGGAACTCATTAAAAGCTACAGGAAGCGACTAGAGGCTGTTATTTTTGCAAAAGGAGGATCTACTAAATATTAATATCACTTTTCTGGTGAGGTGCCCATACTTAGGCACCTGTCAAATTTTGTTTGAATGCAGATTGCACATTTTCTGTTAGTACAATAAACCTCATTTCAAGGCAGAAACATTACTGTGTCCAACAGTTATTACATATATCAAACTGAAATAGCTGTTGAAAAAAACACCAATTTTTATAAAACATTAAGCTTAAGATTAATAGGGGTGCCCAAACTTTTTCATATAACTGTATAAGGCACCTCCTCCAAAATGGAGGTGCCCGAGCAATGTTGTTGCAAAGCCTTCACTCTGCTTCAGCCCTCAGGTCCCGTTACCAGTTACCTGCCAGTCACCTGCCAGATTCCTGCTTGTTACCTGCCAGTCACCTGCCTGATTCCTGCCTGTTACCTGCCAGTCATCTGCCAGATTCCTGCTTGATACCTGCCTGATATCCGCTTACCAGCTTGCAAGCCTGCGGTCCGACGGTCTGCTCTCCGACACCTGTCAGTCTGTCTATGGACCAGCCTGCCCGCTCACCTGCGAGCGCTCACCTGTTACCTGCCTGCTAGCCTACCTGGAGGCTCTGCCGTCACTTGCCATGACCACCTGCCTGTCCAGAGACTCTTGCCCGCTCACCTGGGAGCGCTCACCTGCTACCTGCCTGCTAGCCTACCTGGAGGCTCTGCCGTCACTTGCCGTGACCACCTGCCTGTCCAGAGACTCTCGCCCGCTCACCTGGGAGTGCTCACCAGCCACCAGCCCGCTGCCCTTCTACCCAGAGACTGTCCCTGTCACTTGCCGTGACTACCTGCCCTTCTACCCAGAGACTGTCCCTGTCACTTGCCGTGACTACCTGCCCCTCTACCCAGAGACTGTCCCTGTCACTTGCCGTGACTACCTGCCCGTCTTCCCTGGGAGCCACCCGCTTCCTTACAAGGACTGCCCCCTTGTATAGTTGCTCAGAGGTTCCACCTCCCAGACCCGTTACAGTTTGCTCGGGCCATGGAACCCGGTGGCCCCCAGATCTCCGATCTGCACCAGGAAGTCTTACGTCAGAAAACTCAGCAGGAGGTGGTACTGTCCTATCTACGGTCCGTTAACTCTCGTCTAGGCGCATTGTGTGACTCGTCTATGTCTACCTCTGGTCCAGCCATGCCCATTCCTGCGGTACCACAATCCAGTCCCTTCATGGTACCCGACTATGGACCTCGGCTTCTGGCACCCCCACGCTTTGCCGGCGAACCTACTTTAGCTCGGGGTTTCATAAACCAGTGCACCCTGCACTTTGAGCTATTGGCATACCAGTTCATCTCCGACCGGGCCAAGGTGGCCTTCATCATGTCCCATCTCACTGGGGAGGCACTGGCATGGCTAAATCCCCTGTGGGAGAGAGGGGATCCCTTGGTGTCCGACCTGCCGTCTTTCCTCGCTGCTTTCCGGAAAGTCTTCGATGAACCTGGACGGAAAACCTCTTCTGCCTCCTCTCTGCTACGTCTCCGCCAAGGGAGTCTCACCGTGGGCCAATATGCCATACGGTTCCGCACCCTCGCTTCTGAGCTTGCCTGGGAAAATGAGGCTCTGGTGTCCGTCTTCTGGGAGGGTCTTTCCGGTCGGATTAAGGACGAGTTAGCTGGTCGGGACATTCCTACCACTCTGGATGACCTGGTGTCACTAGCTACCCGGATTGGCATCCGGTTCCAAGAACGTGCCAAAGAGACTACCTGGGAGAAAGACTTTTCTTGCTCTGCTCCTACTTCCCTGAGACCTGCCTCTCAACCAGTCACTCCGCGGGCGCTCTCGCCTGAACCTATGCAGTGTTAGAACCTTGCTCTTAGTTTTTTTTTCCTTTGCTGGTCACATGACCTTGTTGGCCTATTTAATCCTGCTCCGCCCTTCTGGCTTTGCTGGACTTCATTGTATATCTACTTTCTAGCTAGCCTGTGCTCTGTGTCTTGCTCTGTTAGTTTGCTTGGTCTACTGACCTCTATGTTCTATATATTTTGTTTGTTCGTCTGTCTGCTACTATTTCTGTTAGGAGGTGTCCCATATTCCTCCCAGTCCTTAGTACTTATAGGGATTCCTTCCCCACATCTATAGGTCTCCGTACAGACTAGCTTAGGACTTTAGCAGGTCTGATCGCAGGATCAGGTTCCCTGTTACATCGTAGGGATTAAGCTGAGTTCTATCGTAGGGACAGATCTCCTCTCTTTCCTTAGCTCTGGTAGCAGAACATAACAGTAAGTCCAGCCAGCAAATTCTCTAAGGAAAGATTTTTCTGTTCCATCATGGTGTCGGTTCAGGATTTGGCTCATCGCCTGCAGGGACTTTCTCTGGAGGTGGCCGAGCTCCGTCAGCACGTGAGTAACTGTCCTGGAGCACATTTCTTGGAGCCTAAGGTATGTTTGCCGGATTTATTTTTTGGTGAACACCGAGAATTTTTTTCATTCAAAAATGCTTGCTTATTGTATTTTCGTTTGAGACCTAAGTCCTCTGGGGATGAATCCCAGCGCGTAGGGTTCATAATGTCACTTTTGCGCAAAGAGCCTCAGGAGTGGGCCTTTTCTTTGCAACCTAGTGATACATGCTTCAGATCAGTGGATAGTTTTTTTTCTGCTTTGGGACTATTATATGATGATCCTGACCGTGTCGCATCAGCTGAGACTGAGTTGAGACGTTTAAAACAAGGATCAGGTAATGTGGAAAAATATTGTACTCATTTCCGTCGTTGGTCTACTCAAACAGGGTGGAACGATTCTGTTCTGAAAAGTCTATTTCTTGCTGGGCTCAGTGAAAGGGTTAAAGACCTGCTAATTGCTTATCCTACACCTGAAGATTTGCAACAGGCTATGCAATTAGCTATACGGGTGGATAGAAGACTGCGTGCAAGGGTTAATGAGAGCAAATCCTCTGCTATGTCAGTTTCTGGTTATAAGAATGTGTGTACTAACAGTGGTGAACCGATGGAGATTGGATCGGTGGCACCTCGCTCTCAAGAAAAAGACCGTCGATTTTTTGAAGGCTTGTGTTTCTATTGCGGAAAATCTGGTCATTTGATTAAAGGCTGTGAGCTTCGTATGAAGAAAGAAAAAAAAATGGTCAGTCATGCCCGTATTGCCTGTTTAAATTCCAAGGGTGTATTTTTAGCTGCTTCCACGATTGCTCAGGAAAAATTAATGGAATTTCGGGTGTTTGTCGATTGTGGGTCTACTCTGAATGTTATTGATGGGGGATTCGTGGAAAAACTCAATTTAAAACCTGAACCTTTATCATCCCCCATTGCTGTGGTTTCTGTGGATGGTTTCCCTTTGAAGAATATTACTCTCAAGGTCTGTGAATTTCCTCTCACTATTAATGGTGTTCACCATGAAAAATTGGATTTGGTAGTGTTGAATAACTTGCCTTCTCCAGTAATATTGGGATTGCCCTGGTTAAAATTTCACAATCCTGTACTGGATTGGTCTACCAGTGAAATTAAATCCTGGAGCCATAAATGTTATGACAAGTGTTGTAATGGGCGTATTGCAGCTTTGGATAGGGGAGAATTGCCTGTTCCTATTCAGGATTTTTGGAGAGTTTTTTCTGAGAAGGAATCGCAGGTTTTGCCTCCCCATAGAGACTATGATTGTTCTATTGAATTTGTCCCTGGAGCGACTCTTCCTAAAAGTCGTTTATTTAACCTTACTATTCCTGAGAGGAAGGCTTTGGAGGAATACATACAGACAAGTTTGGCCGCCGGTCACATTAGGCCCTCTAAGTCTCCTGTGGCGGTTGGATTTTTTTTTGTAAAAAAAAAGGACGGCGGTTTACGTCCTTGTCTGGATTTTCGTGAGATTAACAAAATTACTGTACGCAATCCTTACCCACTGCCATTGATTCCTGATCTGTTTAACCAGTTAATGGGGGCCAAGTGGTTCTCTAAAATTGACCTTAAGGGGGCATACAATCTGTTGCGCATGAAGGAGGGTGACGAATGGAAGACTGCTTTTAACACTCCTGTGGGTCATTTTGAGAATCTGGTTATGCCTTTTGGTCTTACTAATGCTCCTGCATTTTTTCAGAATCTGATTAATGACATCCTTAGACCTTTGATCGGTAAAAATGTGGTTGTGTATTTGGATGACATTTTGATTTATTCGCCGGATCTGGAGTCTCATTGGCGGAGCGTGCGTGAGGTATTACAGTTATTAATGGACAATTCGCTTTTTGCTAAGCTGGAGAAATGTGAGTTCGCTGTACAGAGAATTAGTTTTTTGGGCTACATTATCTCCAGCAAAGGTTTTGAGATGGATCCGGTTAAGGTTCAGGCTGTGCAGGAATGGCCTAGGCCTATTGGTTTGAAATCGATACAGAGGTTTTTGGGTTTCGCCAATTACTATAGAAAATTCATAAAAAATTTTTCTAGTATTGTCAAACCTCTGACTGATCTCACCAGGAAAGGTGCTGATGCGGTTCAGTGGTCTTCTGAGGCCATTGAAGCTTTTGTGTATCTCAAGGAGAGGTTCACCTCTGCTCCCATCCTTATGCAGCCTGATGTTACTAGGCCGTTTTTGGTTGAGGTTGATGCTTCCTCTGTGGGGGTTGGCGCAGTATTGTCTCAGGATAACGGGGATGGATTACATCCCTGTGCCTTTTTTTCAAAAAAATTTTCGGAGACTGAACTGAATTACGATATTGGTAATCGGGAATTATTGGCTATTAAACTCGCATTTGAACACTGGCGCCACTTCTTGGAAGGTGCGGAATTTCCCGTTCAGGTTCTTACGGATCATAAAAATCTGATATATCTTGATGCTGCCAAGCGCCTGAATGCCCGTCAGGCTAGGTGGGCACTGTTTTTCTCGCGGTTTAATTTCTCCGTTACTTACATCCCTGGTACTAAGAATGTTAAGGCGGATGCCTTGTCTCGCAGTTTTTCTCCCATAGTCGGTGCTGAGAAAGAGGAGAACATTTTACAAGAAGGTGTTGTGATAGCTGCTTTGGACTCCGTTTTGGAAAATGAGATTCTTAAAGCACAGGAGAATGCCCCTTCTAACACTCCTCATGGGAGGTTGTTTGTGCCTGGGACCTTTAGGAGAGATTTGTTTGTTGAGTGTCACGAATCTCGGTTGGCAGGTCATCCCGGAATCTCTGAGACCAAGAGACTGGTGGGTCGCAGTTTTTGGTGGCCTGGATGGCAGAAGGAAGTCATTAAGTGGGTGCGTCAATGTACTATATGTGCTAGATCTAAGTCCTCACATACTCCTGCTGCGGGGTTGCTTTGTCCTTTGGAGGTTCCCAGTGCTCCTTGGACACATTTGGCTATGGACTTTATAACTGACCTTCCCCCCTCTGAGGGTTTTACTGTCATCTGGGTGGTCGTGGACCGTTTTAGCAAGATGTGTCACTTGGTTCCTTTCGTCAAACTGCCCTGCGCAAAAACCCTCGCTAAGGCCTTTGTCAAGGAAATTGTCAGACTTCATGGCGTTCCTACTGACATTGTTTCTGATAGGGGTCCTCAGTTCGTGGCTCGTTTTTGGCGTGCCTTTTGTGATAGGTTGGGAGTTCATTTGTCGTTCTCGTCCGGATATCATCCTGAATCTAATGGCCAGACAGAAAGGAAAAACCAGGATGTTGAGCAGTTCTTGCGTTGTTTTGTGGCAGACAATCAAGAGGGGTGGTCTGAGTTTCTGTCACTTGCTGAATTTGCTCTGAACAATCATACATCTTCTTCTGCTGGTTGTTCGCCTTTTTTTTGTTGTTCTGGGACACATCCGTCGTTTGGGTCGTTCTCCAAGTTGGGATCTGCCGTGCCTGAGGAGGAGAATTTTTCCGGTGATTTGGAGAGAGTTTGGACGGATGTGCGTGGTAATCTTCAGGAGGCCAACAGAAAATCTAAAGACTACTTTGATAGGAAACGACAGGAGGTTTTGTTCGCTGTTGGTGACATGGTTTGGTTGTCCTCTAGGAATCTGCGGTTGAGGATTCCTTCAAAGAAATTGGGTCCCAAGTTTGTAGGGCCCTTTAAGGTGCTTCAGGTTGTCAACCAATCTGCTGTTAGGTTGGAGGTTCCTACCTCCTGGAGAATTAATCCGGTATTTCATGTCTCTCTGTTGAAAAAAGCTGTTGTATCGGATTGTGACGCCTCTGCCTCTGTTCCTCCGGTGGTGGAGGACGGGGAATATGAAATTTCTCGCATCCTTAACTCTAGACGGTATAGAGGTAGTTTGCAGTATCTTGTGGCCTGGAAAGGTTTCGGTCCCGAGGATAACTCTTGGGTGAGGTCGGATGATGTTTCCGCGTCCAGACTTATCAGAGCGTTTCACAGGAGATTTCCTGATAAGCCTGGTCCTAGGGGATCCGGAGGATCCTCTTAGAAGGGGGGGTACTGTTAGAACCTTGCTCTTAGTTTTTTTTTCCTTTGCTGGTCACATGACCTTGTTGGCCTATTTAATCCTGCTCCACCCTTCTGGCTTTGCTGGACTTCATTGTATATCTACTTTCTAGCTAGCCTGTGCTCTGTGTCTTGCTCTGTTAGTTTGCTTGGTCTACTGACCTCTATGTTCTATATATTTTGTTTGTTCGTCTGTCTGCTACTATTTCTGTTAGGAGGTGTCCCATATTCCTCCCAGTCCTTAGTACTTGTAGGGATTCCTTCCCCACATCTATAGGTCTCCGTACAGACTAGCTTAGGACTTTAGCAGGTCTGATCGCAGGATCAGGTTCCCTGTTACATCGTAGGGATTAAGCTGAGTTCTATCGTAGGGACAGATCTCCTCTCTTTCCTTAGCTCTGGTAGCAGAACATAACATGCAGATCGACCAGACCAAGATGGTCAGATCTCGCCAAGAATCTCACCGAGCCGAGGGAAGCTGTTTCTATTGTGGCAGTATGGAGCACTTCATCCGTTCCTGCCCGGAAAAGCCGGGAAACGCCAGTGTCTAGGACCGCTCGGAGAGGTCGTCCTAGACAAAAGTAAGCCCTCTCCGTCTCTGACTTTACCGGTCTCTATTGCTTGGGGAGAAAACCGTCACTTTGAACTCGCCCACCTGGATTCTGGAGCTGCTGGAAACCTCATCTCCCAGTCTCTGGTAGAGAGATACCGTATTCCCACCAAGTCCCTGGCTGAACCATTATCAGTCGCCTCCGTGGATGGAAGACTTCTCTCAGAGACCATCCTGCTCGTCACTGAACCCATAACCCTGCAGGTGGGAATGCTGCACTCTGAGGAAATCTCATTCCATGTGCTGTCCGGACTGTCTCACTCCCTGTTGCTAGGTCTACCTTGGCTCCAGACGCACGAACCCGTATTGAACTGGCGATCCGGTGAAGTACTCCGATGGGGTCCAGACTGCCATAGGACCTGCCTGGTTCCGGTCCGCCCAGCTCGCCCTCCGCCTACTCCAGCTAATTTACCAGGTCTCCCGGCTCCTTACTGGCCCTATGCGGACGTCTTCGGTAAGAAGGAAGCAGAGACGTTGCCACCCCATAGGCCATATGACTGCCCGATCGACCCGATACCTGGCACCACTCCTCCCCGTGGGAGTATCTACCCGTTGTCTGCAGCCGAGACCCGCTCCATGTCTGAGTACATTGAAGAGAATCTGGCTAGGGGATTTATCCGAAAATCTACCTCCCCGGCTGGAGTCGGATTCTTCTTTGTCAAAAAGAAAGACGGCTCGCTACGTCCCTGTATTGACTACAGAGGACTCACCTCATCACAGTAAAAAACAAATACCCCCTGCCGCTCATCTCCGAATTGTTTGACCGTCTCAAGGGCGCCAGGATCTTCTCCAAGCTGGATCTACGAGGAGCATATAACCTGGTCCGTATCCGTCAAGGAGACGAGTGGAAGACGGCATTCAATACCTGGGACGGTCACTATGAGTACCTTGTGATGCCCTTCGGTCTCTGTAATGCTCCCGCTGTCTTTCAAGAACTAGTCAACGACATCTTCCGCGACCTCCTGTACTCCTGCGTAGTGGTATACCTGGACGATATCTTGGTCTTCTCTCCGGATCTCCCCACACACCGAAGGGATGTTCGTCAGGTCCTGCTTAGGCTTCGGCAGAACCACCTCTTTGCCAAATACGAGAAGTGCCTCTTTGACCAGACCTCCCTACCATTCTTGGGCTATGTCATCTCCCAGACAGGTCTGCAGATGGATCCCGAGAAGCTCTCTTCCGTTCTAAAATGGCCTCGTCCTTAAGGTTTGAAGGCGATACAGCGATTCCTGGGCTTCGCTAATTACTATCGTCTTTTCATCCCACACTTCTCGTCTCGGACTGCTCCCATATCTGCACTTACCCGTAAGGGGGCTAATCCCAGGACATGGTCGCCTGAAGCCGAGGAGGCCTTCGTTTCCTTAAAGAAAGCCTTCGCCTCTGCTCCCGTCCTGCACCGTCCAGACTGTAATAAACAATTCTACCTGGAGGTTGATGCCTCCTCCTCCGGAGCCGGAGCGGTACTCACCCAAAAATCTTCTACCGGGAGAATGGTAACCTGCGGCTTCTTCTCCAAAATCTTCTCCTCGTCTGAGCGCAACTACTCCATAGGAGACCGTGAATTGTTAGCCATCAAATTGGCACTGGGGGAGTGGCGCTATCTGCTTGAAGGGGCTCTCTACCCGGTAATTATCTACACGGATCACAAAAACCTGGCATATCTCCAAAATGCCCAGAGACTCAATCCTCGGCAGGCCTGGTGGTCGTTGTTTTTTGCCCGCTTTGACTTCATTCTTCATTTCCGTCCGGCGGACAAGAACGTCAAAGCTGATGCCTTGTCCCGGTCCTTCCTGTCCTCCGATCAAGAGGAGGAGCCTACGCACATCATCGACTCCTCCAAGGTGATGAATGTGGCCCCCTTGGATCTGACTCGTCTCCCACCCGGTAAGACGTTTGTAGCTGTACCAGATCGGGAGAGGGTTCTTCGCTGGGGACATTCTTCTAAGCTAGCTGGCCATGCTGGGCAAAAGAAGACCTTCCAACTCATTACCCGGCATTACTGGTGGCCTACCCTGCATAAGGACGTGGTAGACTTTGTCGCGACCTGCTCATCCTGTGCCCGTAACAAAGTTCCCAGACATCTACCAGCCGGCCATCTCCTGCCCCTTCCCGTACCTGCTGCTCCTTGGCAGCACATTGCTATGGACTTTATCACCGATCTTCCTATTTCTGCCGGTTGTACAGTCATTTGGGTTGTCGCTGACCGCTTTTCTAAGATGGCCCACTTCATTCCCCTGCCTGGTCTCCCATCTGCACCCGAGCTGGCTAAAGACTTTATCCGCCACATCTTCCGTCTCCATGGCCTGCCCCTCCACATCGTGTCGGATCGTGGGGTTCAGTTCACCTCACGCTTCTGGAGAGCCACATGTAAGCTGCTAGACATCACCCTGGACTTCTCCTCCGCTTACCACCCACAGTCCAATGGTCAAGTGGAGTGGATCAATCAGATCCTGACCAGTTACCTCCGGCACTTCGTTAATGCACACCATTCGGACTGGGTGGATCTCCTACCATGGGCCGAGTTCTCTTACAATAACCATGAGAGCAAATCCTCTTCCAAATCCCCGTTCTTTATAGTCGGTGGCCAACATCCCCGGATTCCACTTCCTGTCTCCGTTTCTGTGGACAACCCTGCTGTGGAGTGTCTTGTCAGCGAATTTTCTACTATTTGGGAGAGTACCAGGTCCGCTCTTCTTCTGTCCTCTGAGCGGATGAAGAGATATGCTGATAAGAGACGTCTGGATCCGCCTCAATTCCGTCCGGGAGACAAGGTTTGGCTCTCGTCCAAACATGTGCGGCTCTAAGTACCCTCCTTCAAGTTGGGCCCTCGATTCATCGGTCCCTTCGAAGTCCTCAGGCAAATTAACCCTGTGGCCTACAAATTAAAACTCCCGGCCACCCTACGGATTCCCAACTCCTTCCACGTATCTCTCCTCAAACCCGTTGTCTTTAACTCTTTTTCCAATAATCCAGGTGCCCCTCCTGCTCCGGTTTCCGCTGTTGACGTCTTTGAGGTAGAGAGTATTCTGGCCCCCAAGAGGGTAAGAGGAAAGACCTTTTTTCTGGTAGATTGGAAGGGGTTTGGTCCTGAGGAGAGAACTTGGGAACCCGGGGAGAACATCAACGCCCCTCTTCTCCTTGAAAAATTTCTTTCTGGCCAAAAAAAGAGGGGGCCTAAAGGGGGGGGTACTGTAGCATCGGCGTCTCTGCCCCGTACTAGGCAGAGACGCCGTCCCTCTCACCTCCCTGCTCCCGGCGCGGCGTCCTCCAGCGCTTCTCTCTCCGCTGCTTCCGGCACGCGCTCCTTCCCCGGCAGTGTGCTTAGGGCGCACGCTCCCCCTCTCTTAAAGGGACCGCGCGCGCCGTCCTAAGCAGTCCCCGGCCAATTGCCGGAGAACCTCCCATATATAAGGCACCTCCTCCAAAATGGAGGTGCCCGAGCAATGTTGTTGCAAAGCCTTCACTCTGCTTCAGCCCTCAGGTCCCGTTACCAGTTACCTGCCAGATTCCTGCTTGTTACCTGCCAGTCACCTGCCTGATTCCTGCCTGTTACCTGCCAGTCATCTGCCAGATTCCTGCTTGATACCTGCCTGATATCCGCTTACCAGCTTGCAAGCCTGCGGTCCGACGGTCTGCTCTCCGACACCTGTCAGTCTGTCTATGGACCAGCCTGCCCGCTCACCTGGGAGCGCTCACCTGTTACCTGCCTGCTAGCCTACCTGGAGGCTCTGCCGTCATTTGCCGTGACCACCTGCCTGTCCAGAGACTCTTGCCCGCTCACCTGGGAGCGCTCACCTGCTACCTGCCTGCTAGCCTACCTGGAGGCTCTGCCGTCACTTGCCGTGACCACCTGCCTGTCCAGAGACTCTCGTCCGCTCACCTGGGAGTGCTCACCAGCCACCAGCCCGCTGCCCTTCTACCCAGAGACTGTCCCTGTCACTTGCCGTGACTACCTGCCCTTCTACCCAGAGACTGTCCCTGTCACTTGCCGTGACTACCTGCCCCTCTACCCAGAGACTGTCCCTGTCACTTGCCGTGACTACCTGCCCGTCTTCCCTGGGAGCCACCCGCTTCCTTACAAGGACTGCCCCCTTGTATAGTTGCTCAGAGGTTCCACCTCCCAGACCCGTTACAATATATTTATGTACTAATGGCTGTTCTGGTGGTGTATTCATATACTGATGATGGTTCTGGTAGTGCATTCATGTACTGATGATGGTTCTTGTGCTGTATTAATGTACTAATCCACTAGTTCCACAAATGACCTAAGACTAACATCCCCCATAATCCGAACCTCGCACCTCCATCTCCATCTCCAAGACTTCTCTCGTGCTGCACCAGTTCTCTGGAACGCTCTATCCCAGACGATCCGATTGGTGCCTAGCCCCGATGTCTTCAAGCTCACTTTAAAAACCCATCTCTTTAAACAAGCCTACCACCTCAAATACCTAGTAAACTAACTTTCCCCTGTTCCCTCCTAAATACTGTTCAGAATCTGCTCCCTACTGTTCATCTGTCTCTACACCCTCCATGCACACGATAACTGCACTCGGTAATTGAGTATTGCACTTGAACACACAGGCTGATGACCGGATCATACAGCTTTATATGATAATCCTGACTTTTTATAATTGCCAGACCTGAAATAACAAGCACTTTCCACCTATTGTGTCTAGTGTTGAGCCACCCCCGTAGTGTTCGAGTTCGGTTCGGTTCGTCGAACACCCGTGTGTTCGCCGAACTGTTCGTCGAACTGTTCGTCGAACACCTTCGAACACCGTTAAAACCAATGGCAGGCAAACAAAAACATATAGAAACACATAGAAAACACCTTCAAAGGTGTCCAAAAGCTGACAAACTGCTCAGAAGACATAACTAACACATGGAAAAGTGACAAGTACATATAGTCATGCGAAAATAAAAGAGGTGGAGGAGTAAAAGGAGGGGGAGACACAGATATAGGCATGTCATGCCCTTCTAAAATCCAAAAAGTGAGAAGCCGACACGGCCAGTCCGCTCCTGCCCGTGCCACCTCCGTGTCGCCGGGTTTGTGCCAGAGCCGCGGTGAACCCTGACGGCCAGCCCCCCTCTCCCAATACTGGTGCCTGTCCGCTGGTGGGTCGAGCGAGCCCCCCTGTGGTGGAGGCAGCTCTAAACTTTTTAATTTAAATTGTCTCTCTAATTTGAATGAATACACTTTAAATCCATTTACAAGGATCTATTGGAGGGCAAGTCTCATGCCAGCAGCCGCGGTAATTCCAGCTCCAGTAGCGTCCACTAAAGCTGCTGCAGTTAAAAAGCTTTTATAAGGATCGAGCTCGGCTGTCCACCGCAAGGCATCCTACTGCCAGTCCCAGCCCCTATGCCTTGGGGTGCCTCCTGATGCTCTTCACTAAGTATCCCATGGTCCCGAAGCATTTCCTTTGAAAAAATTAAGTGTCTAAACTACAGGTGGTGCAGCTTGCTTAACAGCCGGGATAATCCGCTTACTAGCAGACACTGCTACTAGGCACAAAGTATTTCCTGGGCTAGATGCAGTTAAAAATTTGTAATTAGATACTCTCGTTGGATGCTGAGAAAGCATTCCATAGAGTCTCCTGGCACGCCATATATGATTCTCTTAAAAAGCTTGGGGTAGGGGTCTAGGGGACCCTTTTATAGCCAAAATCACGGCCCTGTATCGCAATACGTCACCTAGGCTGAAGATAAATGGAACTGTAGCACCCTGAGGGCTCGGTTGCTAAAGACGTATTGCACCTCACCCAGAGGTGTGATATCTCACTCTCAGGTAAGGATGGAGTGTGGATCAGGACCCGACACCTGCATGCATTACACCACATTGCCGTGGGGCAGGGCGACCAATATGCCCCTGAGATGGGCACGACAGTCCCTGTCCCTGGCTGGAGTGGGGGGAGGGAACACTGAGGAAGGGGAACCCTGTAGTGCAGGAGCAGGGAGGAAGCAGTTCCTGGGTGCATTGAGAAGGGAGTATAAAAGGTGGGCACCATCTTAGTTCAGTGCAGAGAAGTCTGAGCAGAAGTGGCAGGGAGCAGGGGCTCTGCATGAGCTCTGCTCCGGAGGTGGGCCTAGTAACAGAGGCCCAGGCCTGGAAGAGGGAGAAGGAAGGAAGAGGAGCGGAGAAGGCTCCAGGAACGAGGAATGAAGGGATCCCAGGGGTGCGGACGGGCGAGTCGCCACCGCACGCCCGAATCCACCTGCGTGGAGGGGTCAGGCCAAAGGGGGAGACCGGTCCCCGAACTAGTGGAGGCAGGAAACGACCCTCAGCTAGAAACCGGAGGCTCTGACATTTTATGTGGCGCAGCCCCTCGCTACACCCGCTAGGAAGGCACCACATAGGGTCAGGGAAACTGGCGCCAAGTTTACCAAGAGGAGGCCCGAGGCAGCCGGACAGAAGTGTTGGTAAGAAAGGCCAGACAAAGGACACACAAAGGGGGTCCTGTGAAGTGCTCCAAAGTTATCTGGGAGTTGTCTGAGCCCCTCACCTGGTGAGCACAGTACGACGTGGGCAGCCGTTACCTGCAGACGTGGTCTGGATAATAAGAACTGTGAGTAAAGGCCCTGAACTGCATCACTGACTCCGTGTCGTTACTGCTGCTGCCCTGCACCATCACCCCCATCCTCCGCATACACTGCCCTGAGGCTATACTCCTCCCGTGGGGAGTTATGCTACGCTCTGCTGCACCCACAACACCAGCCTCAGTGGTCTGCCCTGTAGCGGCGGTTCACTCTGACCGCAATCCACGGGTGGCGTAGTCGGACATTTAAACATGAAAACCACATAAATAGTTCCGCCACTGGTTTGACCGCCCTGAGCCACGGAACTGGGTCGCCGCCACGAAGACTACAACCACCAGCATCCACCAAAAAGGGTCCGGCTCCGGGTGTCCCAAGGCCCAGGGGGTACGTCAGAACATTTTCATCACCTTTCACAATCACCAATGGGACAAGGCAGTGATGTCCTCTGTCCCCTCTCTTATACATCCTAGTGACGGAGCACCTGCTCTCATCAATTCGCCATAACCCCAATATTAGGTGGATTGAGGTGGGAGGCACCGAGTACAAGTGCTCTCTATTTGCTGATGATGTCCTAGTATATATCACTCAATCACATATATCCATCCATGCTGTTATGGCTGAAATAGATCACTTTGTTACATGGTAAAATTTTAAAATCAATGCAGCGAAGTCTGAGGCCCTCGATGTCTCCCTCCCCAAATCCATATAGGATTCCATCCAGTCCAACTTTCCCTTTGCCTGGCCCTCACAGGGTATCAAATACTTAGGAATTCCTATTCATAGAGACCTCTCCCATCTATGTTATCTTAATTTTGGGCCCTTTATTGAACAACTCCATACAGACCATGGTTGGCAAGTTAGAACTGTAAGATTCACTACGTGAACCACTGGTGTTTTGTGGAAAAGCACATGTACACTGCGTTCCAAATTATTATACAAAAAGTGTTTAGGAGTGATAAGGGAAGAATTTGTTTGTTTGTCAGTTAAACTCATTGATGGTGATGTGTGTCAGGGCTCTTTATATCACTGTAAGCAATTGCAGACACCTGTGCTAATTAGTTTGGCAGGTGTGTCCAATGAAAGGCAAGACTACTTAAGAAGGCTCTCTCACATTATTAAGCAGCCTACATTTTCTGCCAAAATGGGAAAGAAAAAGGATGTGTTGGCTGCTGAGAAGCAACAAATTGTGGAGTGTTTAGGTCAAGGCATGACTACAATCAACATTGTGCGATGATCAGGATGAAGTGTCCTGGCAATCAAGAAGTATGTAGCTGATTCACAGTACACACGTGTGCGTGCTGATAAGGGCAAATTGAGGACTCTTTCCTACAGGCAATTACGTCAGGTTGAAAGAGCAGCGGCAAAAAAGCCTTGTCATAGCAGCAGACAAGTTTTTGAAGCTGCTTGTGCCTCCAACGTCCCCCGAACAACAAGATGCAGGGTCCTTCAGAGGTTTGCAGCTGTGCATGCGCCATCCTGTCGACCTCCTCTATCCACTTCACACAAGCAGAAACGGCTCCAGTGCGCCAAACATTACATGAAGACTGATTTCAAAACTGTTTTGTTCACGGATGAGTGCCGTGCAGCGCTCGATGGTCCAGATGGATGGAGTGGAGGATGGCTGGTTGATGGACACCCCACGCAAACACGGCTACAGCGCCAACAAGGAGGAGGTGGAGTAATGTTTTGGGCTGGAATCATGGGGAGAGAGATTGTCGGCCCCTTTAGGATCCCTGAAGGCGCTAAAGATGAACTCCATAATGTATGTGGATTTTCTCAAACAGCACTTCCTGCCATGGTTCAAGAAGAAGAACCGTGTATTTCACAGCAAGATCATTTTTCTGCATGATAATGCACCATCTCATGCTGCACATAAAACATCTGCATCTCTGGCTGATATGGGCATAAAAGGGGACAAACTTATGGTGTGACCCCCATGCTCCCCTGACCTCTACCCCATTCAGAACCTTTGGAGCATCATTAAAAGGAGTGTCTATGATGGCGGGAGGCAGTTCACATCTAAGCAACAGCTCTGGGAGGGTATTCTGTCCTCATGCAAAACAATTGAAGCAGAAACCATTCAAAACCTGACAAATTCAATGGACGAGAGAGTTCAGAAGCTCCTTTCGAACAAGGGGTCCTATGTGAAAATGTAACATCACCTAGAATAAAGTTTTGAGTTGAAAACTGTTTGATTTCAGTTTCTAACAACCTGCTAATGCTTATAATTTCAAAAATGACCATTTTTTTGGTCTCTATTAAAATGAAAAGGTTGATCGAAAAGTTTGGGGGATCTAAGAGTGTGGCAACCCAGTAGTCATGATTACTTCGAATTCTGACAATATGAGGGTCATGCTGCAGGTAGTGCAGCAAGAAGGCACTTATGTGCCTTGCGCATCTCGGAGCCCCAAAATTATTTTCCGGGCTAGATGCAGCTAAAAATTATTTTTAATTTTAAATCTGGTGAAGCTTTAGTATAGATGGCCTAATAGGATCAGTGCTGCACACTGCTACAAAGCCCAAATTATTTTCCAGTCAAGATACAGATAAACATGATTAGTAATTTGAAAGCTTAAAACGGTTGGTAGGGTGATTTTAACCAATCATCAAGCTTTTACTCTCCCCAGGATGACACAGGGGTAGAAAAGTCGTTTCGGATCCATGATTTGTTCATCTTTATGAACGTGAGTCTGTCTACATTATCAGTGGAGAGCCGCGTGCGCTTATCTGTCAGCACACCACCAGCAGCGCTGAACACACGTTCAGACAGAACGCTGGCTGCGGGGCATGACAAGATCTCCAAGGCGTAAGTGGCTAGCTCCGGCCATTTATCCAGATTGGAAGCCCAAAAAGAGCAAGGGTCCAGTGACACAGTCGTGGCTTCAATGTTTACTTGGAGATACTCCTGTACCATCGTCTCTAGGCGTTGACTATGTGTCAGACTTCTTGTCTCCTGTGGCCTTGCAAAGGATGGGCTAAAAAAGTGGTGAAATGATTCCGCAAAATTGATGTTACCAGCAGATACTGTGGTTCTGTTACGGTTTGAGTGCTGAACACTTGACGGTCCCACGGTTGGCAAGTTGGAACTGTGAGATTCACTACGTGCACCACTGGTATTTTGTGGAAAAGCACATGTAAGATTCTGCAACAGTCTCTGCTGATACTCCTGCATGCGTGCATCCCTTTCTATGGCAGGAATAATTTCTGCAAATTTACTTTTGTACCGGGGATCTAACAGTGTGGCAACCCAGTAGTCAGGATTATTTCTAATTCTCACAATTCGAGGGTCATGTTGCAGGTAGTGCAGCAAGAAGGCACTCATGTGTGTTGCGCATCCAGGAGCACCAAGTCCCTGTTGTGTTGGTGGCGAGGTAACAATCATGCTTCCTTCCTCTGTCCTCTCCCCCCAACCTCGCACAACAGAAATGTGATCAAGGTCTCCCTCATCTGATGAGTCTTCCATCAGTTCGTCCTCCACTTCTTCCTGGGCTCCTGCACCTTCCTCACTAGTTTGGCTGCTACCATGCGCCCTCGTAAAACCATCTCCCCCACCCTCACATGCCTGCCGCCTTGGTGCTGCCGACCGTCTGGACCTTGCAGATGTTAGCCCTTCCGCATACAACTCCTCCTCCTCTACTTCCTCCACCTCCTCTTGTGCCACCACCTGACTCCGAATTCTGTTTAACATGTGCTCCAGCATGTAAATCACCGGAATAGTCATGCTGATAATGGCATCGTCAGCACTAAACATCTTCGTCGCCATTTCAAAACTGTGCAGAAGGGTGCATAGGTCCCTGATCTGAGACCACTCCTCCAGCGTGATTTGCCCCACCTCTGAATCTCGTTGGCCCAGGCTATACGTCAGAACGTATTGCACCAGGGCTTGTCGGTGCTGCCACAGTCGCTGCAACATGTGCAGAGTTGAATTCCACCGGGTAGGCACATCGCATTTTAGCCGGTGAAGTGGCAGGCCCAACGACTTCTGTAGAGATGTAAGTCGCTGAGCTGCGGGATGCGAATGGCGGAAGTGAGCACACAGCGACCGTGCCCTCTGCAGAAGGCCATCTAGTCTGGGATAGTGGGCTAAAAATTGCTGGACAACCAGGTTCAACACGTGAGCCATACAAGGCACGTGTGTGACATTGCCCCGGCGAAGGGCCGCACCCAGGTTTGCAGCATTGTCGCACACGGCCTTCCCTGGTTTCAGGTCCAGTGGAGACAACCATTCATGAAATTGGTTCTCCAGAGCTGACCACAACTCCTCAGCTGTGTGACTCACATTTCCCAGACATTTCAATGTAAAAACCGCCTGATGACGTTGAGCCCTACTGCCAGCATAGTAAGGAGGTGTGCAGGATCCCTTCTGCGCAGTTAGAAAGCTTGTGGCATGACCAGACAGGCTTTGGGTGCAGGTGGAAGACCGAGAGGAGGTTGAGGAGGCAGAAGCAGTAGAGGAACTTTGACATAAAGAGGATTGACGCACAACTCGTGGGGACGGCAAGACTTGGACAGCAGCCCCTTGTCCTGCTGTCACCATAGTTACCCAGTGCCCAGTCAGCGACATGTAACGCCCCTGTCCATGCCTACTCGTCCAAGTGTCTGTGGTGAAATGCACCCTGTCACACACAGAGTTTCTCAAAGAAGCGGTGATGTTGTGTGCGACATGCTGGTGGAGCGCAGGCACACCTTTCTTTGAGAAGTAGTGCCGACTGGGCATCTGGTACTGGGGCACTGCGACGGACATAAGGTCTCGAAAATCCTCTGTGTCCACCAGGCGGAAAGGCAGCATTTCTGTAGCCAAGAGCTTGCAGATGGTGAAATTCAACCTCTTAGCTTTCTCATGGCTAGGAGGAAATGGTCTTTTACTTGTCCACATCTGAGGGACCGAGGGCTGGCTATTGTGCTTAGACGGGGTTGATAAGGGTGTCCCCGGCAAACTGCCGGTCTGTGAGGAAGATGCAGGCGGACATGTTAGGTTGCCTTGATCCAAAGGTGGTGCTATCGATGTCGGACAGCGCTCAACACCAGCTGGTGTTACCACCTCCAAAGAAAATGATGACCTGCCAATCACGCTGGCTGTTGCGGGTAAAGAGGTGGCAGGTCTGCGCCCCAAAACAGGTGTGACTGCTGTCCCCCCAGTCACAGAGGATGAAGAGGCCGCGGATGCACAAGATATGGCAGACGGTGATTGGCCCGGCCGGCTAGGCCGCATTGTAGCACACTGAGCTTCCCACTGCAACTTATGCTTCATGTCCATGTGCCGGTTCATGCATGAAGTACTCAAACTATGTATTTTTTGGCCTCTACTTAGCTTTTGCTGACAAATGTTACAGATAACACGAGTTGGGTCATCTTTATCGATCTGAAAAAATGCCCAGGCTATGCAAGGCTTAGCACCCATGCGACCTGAAGAGCCACCACGACTTGTGGTGAGAGGCAGAGTTGTGTTTGAGGATGCAGTTGTTGACGTGCTTCCAGTACTACGTCTCTGTCCAGGAAGGCGCAACCTGACCTCGTCGTCACTAGCATCTTCCTCCACCTCCTCTGCTGACCTCATCTCTTGGCTGACTGTGGGTTGACAGTAAGTGGGATCTCCAACCTCATCATCATCACCCTGTGCGTTATCACACCCGTCGTCCTCAGAGCCAACCTGTTCCTGCCCTGACAAAAAACTAAAGTTGTCGCTCCAATCAGGTATTTGAGTCTTATCATCGTCTTCCTCATTGTCTCCACCAACAGGAGTTACAGTTTGGGAATGAGGGTCTACATTATGGTCAGAACCTTCTGCGTCTGGTCCTGGATCCGACTCATAAAGATTCTGGGCATCAGTGCAGATCATTTCCTCGTCTGGATTCACAGAAGCGCTGGAGTCGACCTCTGATTCCCAGGCTATAGTATGAGTAAACAGCTCTGCAGACTCAACCATCTGTTCTACCTCACATTCAGACGGGCAGCTGGAGATTTGGGAGCTGTGAGGAAGCAAGTGCGATTTGGGTGACACCTTTGAGGACTGGAGTATTTGTGATGTTGAAGTTGATGTGGAGGAGAGCCCACTTAAAGGAGCACTTGATATCCGTTGAAGCACCTGCTGTTTTTGTGCCTCATCTGGAATTTGTAGCGATTGGCGTGGCCGTAAGAAAGGGATCTTATCACATTGTCCGCTAAAAGAAGTAGACATTTTAGTTTGGCTGGAAGATGGTCTTTCTTCTGCACCTACCCCACGGACACAACCTTTTTTCCCCTTCCCAACACGCCTATTCCCCTTTCCACCAGCAGCAGGCCTTTTTCCACTCATTTTGGTGGTTAACTAATTCACAACTCTGGAGTTGTTTGCACAAAAAAACAATGGATGGTAACCGAGCAGAGCTGAGTGGCCAAACTGTGGTATTAGGCCAAAACTATTGGCTGGGTTAGATGCAGAAAAAAATTATTTTTAATTTGCAACCTGATGGAGGTCAGTATAGATGGACTAATAGACCAAGTCCCACACACCGCTAGAAGCCCAAATATTTTTTCAGAGCTAGATGCAGAAATTTTTTTTATTCAATTTGCAACCTGATGGAGGTCAGTATAGATGGACTAATAGACCAAGTCCCACACACTGCTAGAAGCCCAAATATTTTTTCAGAGCTAGATGCAGAAAAAAATTATTTTTAATTTGCAACCTGATGGAGGTCAGTATAGATGGACTAATACAACAAGTCCCACACACTGCTAGAAGCCCAAATATTTTTTCAGAGCTAGATGCAGAAAAAAATTATTTTTAATTTGCAACCTGATGTAGGTCAGTATAGATGGACTAATAGACCAAGTCCCACACACTGCTAGAAGCCCAAATATTTTTTCAGAGCTAGATGCAGAAAAAAAATATTTTTAATTTGCAACCTGATGGAGGTCAGTATAGATGGACTAATAGACCAAGTCCCACACACCGCTAGAAGCCCAAATATTTTTTCAGAGCTAGATGCAGAAAAAAATTATTTTTAATTTGCAACCTGATGGAGGTCAGTATAGATGGACTAATAGACCAAGTCCCACACACTGCTAGAAGCCCAAATATTTTTTCAGAGCTAGATGCAGAAAAAAATTATTTTTAATTTGCAACCTGATGGAGGTCAGTATAGATGGACTAATAGACCAAGTCCCACACACTGCTAGAAGCCCAAATATTTTTTCAGAGCTAGATGCAGAAAAAAAATATTTTTAATTTGCAACCTGATGGAGGTCAGTATAGATGGACTAATAGACCAAGTCCCACACACCGCTAGAAGCCCAAATATTTTTTCAGAGCTAGATGCAGAAAAAAATTATTTTTAATTTGCAACCTGATGTAGGTCAGTATAGATGGACTAATAGACCAAGTCCCACACACAGCTAGAAGCCCAAATATTTTTTCAGAGGTAGATGCAGAAAAAAATTATTTTTAATTTGCAACCTGATGGAGGTCAGTATAGATGGACTAATAGACCAAGTCCCACACACCGCTAGAAGCCCAAATATTTTTTCAGAGCTAGATGCAGAAAAAAATTATATTCAGTTTGCAACCTGATGGAGGTCAGTATAGATGGACTAATAGAATGATGCTATGCCCAAAAGATTTTACTTCACTAGGTGCAGTAAAAAAATTGGTATTCTATACACAGGTGGTATATCTTGCAACACAGATAGGCTACTCCACTGACTAACACACTCTGCAATAGGCCAAAAAGGATTAGCTTTGCTAGATTCAGCCAAATGCTGTGAAAAAAACTTGCACAGCACTGGCACAGACCTGCCTGGCAAAAACTGATAGGAACTCATGTAACCTAGTCCTGAAAAGGACTGCAATTACAATTATTCTTTACTCCCACAACCTATCTATTTAAGAGCACAGACCTCCCTGATAAAAGTCGTAGGAAATGCTGTAACCTAGTCCTTAAAAGGACTGCAATCACAACTATTCCCTACTCCCAAGCTATCTGTATATTTGTGCGAAAATTGGCTTGAAATTAACAAGGTATAGCACACACAGCAACAGCGGTGCCGTCTAACACGCAGCTGCAGCAGTGAGAAAATGGTGGCGACGGGGAAAATGGCTTGGTCTTATAGGGCAAGGACATGTGACATACACTGCCAATCACACATGCCCTTGCTTGTGTGAAAAAAAGCACTTCGCTCCGTGTGTGCGCTGCTGATAGGCTGACAGATTGCACCTCCCCACTGCAAATGCGGGAAAGAGAAAAAAAAATGGAGATCTTCATTGTTCCTGCAGAGATCCATCCCCTGCCCCTCCCCCCGCCCCGCTGTACACTCAAACTGCGTATTAACATTAATTTTCATCATTACTGAGAAAAAATCCAGTTATGATTTTGGTGCACGAACAGTTATCGAACATAACCTCGAACAGCCGAATTTTTCTCAAATTGTTCGTGTTCGCCGACCGGCTCAAACACCGCCCAAAACAGCTCGAATTTGAGATTGGCGAACAGTTCGAGTAGAACAACGCTCATCTCTAATTGTGTCCCCCCTTTTCCTTGTAGATTGTAAGCTTGCGAGCAGGGACCTCACTCCTGATGTAACTGTTTAAACTGTCTCACCTTGTATTGAATTTATTGTCTGTACATGTCCCTGCTTAATTGTAAAGTGCTGCGGAATATGTTGGCGGTATATAAATAAAAATTATTATTATTATTACTAATGCACAGATGATGATTCTGGTGCTGTATTCGTGTTCTGATGATGGGTCTGGTGATATAGCAATGTAGATGTAGTAATCCTTAATTTGTTAAACATGAAAATATATCATTATAGGGTCAAGTGTTAGTGTTGCACACATGTACAACACAAAAATTGGAACTAGAAATATCTGAAAGAGGCCATATGAGTTAGCAAAACAAGTGTTTGACTAAAGATCCCAATACATTTTTGACAGCTGACTCTCCCATACACAGGAGCCACTGTGTTCTGTATAAGACATCTCTTAAAGGAACAAAAGTATCTGCAGTCCGAAATTGGACATGTTGGACCCTTATCTTTCCAGACAATATTTATCAGGTGTCCCATATGTAGCACCCCGAGGGCTCGGCTGCTACAGGGGTATTGCACCTCAGACCAGAGGTGTGATATTCCACTCCCGGGTAAGGATGGAGTGTGGACCAGGACTCGTTAGGCTGCATGCACCACACACACCCCATTTCCGAGGGACAGGTCAACGATGCTCCCACTAGACAGAAGTGCAGGCACGACAGCATCTGTCCCTGGCTGGAGTGGGGCGGGGGGTGGAATACCCAGTGGTGTAGGAGCAGATAGGGGTGGGTCTCTGGGCATAGGTAGGAGCCCATTGGTTGCTAGTCACCTGGGCTCACACAGAGAGGGAGGTATATAAGGTGGGCACCATCTTAGGACAGAGTTCAGTTCAGCCAGTTCAGAGAGAAGTTCAGCCAGAGACGGCTGACAGGGAGCTGTGGCTCAGTCTGGGCCCAGCTCCAGAGGCAGGCCTGGAGTGGAGGCCAGAAACAGCAGAAAGAGAGAGGAGAAGGAACGGAAAGGAAAGTAAGAAAGGAACTGGAACAGAGGAGAAAGGAAGCAAGGAACACAGAGAAAGGCCCAGAGACACGAGGACAGAAGGAACCCCATATGCCCAGGAAATACAGGGTGAAGGGTTGGCAGAACAGGGTACCGGAACCCAAATTGGTGGAGGCAACAGATTCCTCAGCCAAAGACCGGAGGTTGTTATCACATCTTGGTGCGACCCCTCACTACATCCACCAGGAAAGCATACCACATAGGGTCAGGGAAACCGGAGATAGGTTTCGCCAAGGGAAGGCCCGAGGAAGCTGGACAAAGGTGGGTCACTGGTGGGGACGGCCAGAGAAAGGAAAGGAAGGGAGCCCTGTGCCACGCTCTGGAATTGCCTGGGAGTTGGTCGAGTCCCTTGCCTGGTGAATGCAGCACGGCTCAGGCGGTCCCTCATGTGCACAAGTGACCAGAATAACAACTGTGAGTAAAGCATTGGAAACTGCAATTACAAGTCTCTGTGTTTCATCGCCGCACCAGCACCATTACTACTGGGACGCTCACACCATCACTCCCAGCATCCACACTAGCTGCCCTGAGGCAATACTTCTCCCGTGGGGAGTTATTCCATACTCGGCTGCGCAAACTACATCAGCCTCAGCAGTCTGCAGCGCAGCGGCGGTCCCCACTGACCGCAATCCACGGGTGGTGTAGTCGGACATTGTTACTACCTAAGACTGCCGCTGGTTTGACCGCCCTGGGCACGGACCGGGTCACCGCCACGGAGGACTACAACCCCCAGCGATCCGGCTCCGGGTATCCCCTGCACAGCACAGGCCCAGGGGGCGAGTCACATACACATTAGACTATCACCGAATCCATCAATATCGGCGGATTCAATCGACGATAGTCAAATGTATATAGGGGCCTTAACAACCAACTAAGCGGTATGGGCACTTTTATTCTGACTTACAAGAAGGGGGCATGACCACTTAAAGTGCCTAGGGCAGCATGAATGGCAAATACGGCCCTGCGTTCTATGGGCAATTTGTAATGTGAAAGCCTAAGCTTAAGAAATAAATTCAGGGTCTCTTCTCATTTTTGGATAGACCCCATCCCTATGTTTTTTTTCGCATGATCCTGTCCCATCTGTCCCCATATTGTGGCTTGCCACTTTCAGTTTAAAAAAAAAAGTAAAAAAAAAAAAAGTTTCTCCTTACCTGGTGGCGGTACAGCGGCGCCCGGCTCCCCCTCATACATTTGAGGAGTGGATGTGTCGTCGCATGACAATGATGTCAGCTGCCGGCCTATTATTGGCTAGCAGCTTTTAACTATTGCCGTGCGGCTTCCCACATGCCAGCAGATATTAACTGAACGTGCATCCAGTTACTGAGGCGGCAGGATTGTGCCACTGAGGCCCGGTGAACAGAGGGGGCCTGGAACTGACCACCCACTGCTCACTGCGCCCCATACCCCAGTAAGGGCAGTAATGTCCTGATGGTGGCCCTGATGGCCCCCACACAGTATGATGTCCTCACACACGGAATGATACCTACATAGTCCCCTACCCATAATATGATGTCCCCATAGCCTCCCACACAGTAGGATGACCCCGCCAGTATTATGGCCCCCTACAAGTATTGAGTCATAAATTAAACGCTATATAATCACTTAACATGTCTCGGCGCAATGGTGTGACGTGGTGATGTGATCACGCCAGGACTCTGACGTCTCTGTGCATGCACCTGCTGTTCTGTAGACTGCAAGCCTAGAGCGACCCGTGGACTACAGGATAGAGAGCGGTAGAGTCGGGAGACCATGGCTGTGCAGGTTGATACAGTTCAGTGTGGCGATTGCTCCAGGCGGGCCCCCGGCTCCCTCTGCCCCCCTGTAGCTATGCCACTGTGCCCAGGGAAACACAAAGACTGCAAAAGTCAAAATGTACATTTTTAATGAAACTCAACTGCAAAAATTATTTTTAGCCTCAAATACATGCATTTAAATGAAAAGAAATTGTCCCCAGTGGAGAACATCCCCTTTAAAGGAACAACTTGCATCTCACATGATGAAACTGTCTAAGGGTCTGTTCACACAGGTTTGCGTTTACCGCTCCAAAATTCATGAAAAATGCAGCCAATCGTTATTTTATGACATCATTTCTATAGCATTAGTTTAACCCCTTGTTTACTACACGTCACTTATGGAATAGATTTCTGGGCGGCTTGTACCCTGAAATCGCGGAGGATAGACCCATTTTTTGTTTTGAGTCAGTTCCAGTGTTGGAAAGTTAGGTTTAATAAAAGGCAGATATATAAAAAAAAAAACTAGATGGTCCACAGCCATTTTTGCAGTGCAGTCACGGGTGGGAATTAACGCCTTCCTGACTTGTAAGACCTGTCACTGTTGCTCCCTGTGATACAAGGACGAGTCACAATGTCCACCGTGCAGTTCCCGCGACGTCCAGCAGGTGGCAGTGGAGCACAGGCCGCCTGCTGTCCCGGCCTCTCGCTCGTCTTCCTCTTCCTCTGCTGTCAGTGAGAGGCGCCACTTTGAATTTGCGCCGATCTCTCCCAGTCGCAGGGCGGGCGGCTCTGGTATGGCTGCGGCAGTGTCGCCCGAGCTGCAGTGGGACACGATGGAGCAGAGGAGGCACAAGGGACAGAACCTGTATCACCAGCTGCACGTGTGGAAGATGCAGCAGCTGCCTGCAGACGTGCACAGGTTCTGTGACCCGGAGACGTCCCCGCACCGCAGGAAGGAGCTGCTGCACCTGCTCCGGAGCCTGGAGGACGGCTGCAGCTGCCAGCGCCTGCAGATCCTCTTCTCCTTCTCTGTGCCCAGCCCGCAGGTGCTGGAGCTGCTGTGTGCCCTGAACTTACCACTGGTGTCAGCCGGAGCTGTGAGTGCCCCGTGCCCACATCACCCTGCACCAACATCACCCCCTGCCCTCGTCACCGCCTGCCCTCCACCCACATCACCCCCTGCCCAGCGCCCACATCACCACGTGCCCACATCACCCTCTGCCCTGTGCCCACATCACCCAGTGCCCACATCACCCCCTACCCGCTTTGCTCACCTGGCCCAGCGCCCGCATCATCCCCTGCCCAGCACCCTTGTTGCCCCTCCTGCCCTGCGCCCTAGTTGCCCTGCGCCCTCGTTGCCCCCCCACTGCCCTGCGCCCTCGTTGCCCCCCCACTGCCCTGTGCCCTCGTTGCCCCCCCACTGCCCTGTGCCCTCGTTGCCCCCCCACTGCCCTGCGCCCTCGTTGCCCCCCTGCGCCCTCGTTGCCCCGCCTGCCCTGCGCCTGTGTCACCCCCCCCGCCCAGCGCCCGTGACGCCCCCCCGCCTTGCATCGACATCACCTGCGTTGCCCTGCGCCCGCGTCTCCCCCTTCCTGCCCCGCGCCTGCGTGTCCCCCCACGTCTCACCGTGCCCCCCTGCCCCGTGGCCGCCTCTGCCCTGCGCCCGCGTCTTCCCCGCCCCATACTCCGCGCCCGCTTCTCCTCCCGCTTCTGCCCTGTGCTCACATCACCCTGTGCCCGTGTCACCTCCTCCCTTGCCCTTGTGACGCCCCCCGCCTTGCACCGACATCACCTCCTGTGTTTCTTTGCCCGCATTGCCCCCCTCTGCCCCGTGCTCGCTTTATTCCCACCTCTGCCCCACATCACATCCCCCCTGCCCCACGCCCTCCCCCTGCATCACCGCCTGCCCAGTGCCCATGTGACGCCCCCCGCCTTGCACCGACATCACCTCCTGCGTCCGCATTGCCCCCTCTGCCCCGTATCACATCCCCACGCGCCCTGCTCCCGCATCTCCCCTTTCCTGGCCTGCGTATCCTCCCCCCCCCCCCCCCCCGATCTGCGCCCCCCTGCCCCGCGCCTGCGTCTCCCCCACCCCCCTGCCCTGCACTCACTTTTGCCCTGCACCCGCGTCTCCCCCTCCCCCACGTCGCCCCCTCTGCCCTTGCGCCTTCTTACACTTGTCTGCCATTATTTTAGAGCTGTGATTTTGCTGGAAGTAAAAACAGCTAAGTTGTAGACAGATCGCAACATTACACCATAGGAAATCATTACAGCCTGTGCTGCAATGTGTCAGTTTGATGTCTCCATGGCCATAGGCCCTGATCCATCATTTTAGCTCGTTTTCAGCTTTATCTCTTACCGACAAAATAGTTGATTAAGTGCGATGTTGCAATGTGACCCAGCGATCTCAATGTCTGTGACATGTCGCTGTGTTATCCTGGCCTTTCTCTCCACAGCAATATCAGGATTGGACTTGTTGCACTAAATTGTATCTGATTTCCTATGGTGTCTCACTACGACTGACAATTATACGCGGTTGCAAATGTGACTTACAATAGAGTTGATTGCACATAACATGCAACTTTTTTTTTTTACAGTAAAATCACAGCTTTAAAATAGTTGTGCTTCAGCAAAATAAAATTACCGTATTTTTTTCGGACTATAAGACGCACCGGACCATAAGACGCACCTAGGTTTTAGTGGAGAAAAATAAAAATGTAAGCAAAAAATGTTGTCATGATGCACTTTTAAGGGGTAGGGGGTCTTCTGACACTGGTATAGGGGTAATGTCACCCAATTCTGACAATATCCCTGGTATATATGCCGCCCCCCTTCCTTTTATACGTAGTCCCCATCCTTGTATGCCTGGCAGCCCTCCATTCTGGTATGCATGGAACCCCTCCATTCTGGTATGCATGGAACCCCTCCATTCTGATATGCATGGAACCCCTCCATTCTGGTATGCATGGCACCCCTAATCCCTGTCCTGGTATGCATGGCACCCCTAATCCCTGTCCTGGTATGCATGGCACCCCTAATCCCTGTCCTGGTATGCATGGCACCCCTAATCCCTGTCCTGGTATGCATGGCACCCCTAATTCCCATCATGCTGCACATTAAAAATAAACACTGCTACTCACCTTTCTTCTCTCCTCCAGCGCTGCGTCCGGTCTACCTGCACTGATCTCTCCATGTGAGCCGCGCATGACGTCACTGCCATGCACGGCTCACAAGGAGAGATCAGCTGCCGGAAGTCACTGCTCCCCACGCCAGCACTGTGTGCGCGGGAAGCAGTGACTTCATGCTAACTCCATAGCTGGCACACAGTGTAGCCGCGCTGCGGCTGCTGCTGCCGGCTGTCTCCTGTGCCCGCTCATTAAAGGGCATGAATATTCACCCCCTCCTAACACCCATGAGCGTGGAGAGAGGTTAAATATTCATGCCTTTTAACAGCGTGCACAGTAGATAGCTGGCAGCAGCCGCAGTGCGGCTACTCTGTATACCGTTATTAAGGAGCATGAATATTCAGTGCTCCCCACGCCCATAGGGCGTGGGGAGCAGTAAATATTCATTTTTCCCTTCCCCCATGACAGCACACCTGAGAGGATCTACCCTTCAAGGACAGGAAACCATCTGAAATAAAAGGGCGGCACCTCTCCCTCGCTTCAGTTGGTTTCCTGTCCTTGATAGGAAGCCTCATGGAATATCAGGCGGCTGCCATAGGAAGAACACTTACCCAGGCCTGTCCCGGCGCTGGAAGAGCGGGCTGTAGTCCGTGGCACCGGCCTTCAGATGCTGGAAGAGCCGTCCGAAGGTTCCCCGGGGACCTGTCGCACGTGCTGGCGCTGGTGGTGCAGAGGTCCTGGACTTCCGGACGCCGCCACGCCGCCCTCCCCCGGCCGCCCATGTGACCCGGTCACATGCCTCTGACGTCGCGGTGCGGGGCACGCTGGATAGGGGCGTGCCCTGATGACGTTGGGGGCGGCGCCGTAAAACAGATGGCGGCGCCCTGCGTAATGCCGGCCAGCGTCACGAAAATGCTGGCGACGGTTGCAGGAGGTGGATGGCGGTTAGGGGGAGGGGTTTGGATACCGGATGGAGACCGCAGGGACCAGCAGGTGGTGACCTCATCCAGTCTCCCATAAAAGGATGCACCTGAGGTCAGGAGGTTGCTCATCAACATGTCGGACATGGAGCAACAGTAGCTGTCGCCACCGCCTGCATCGCCATCTTCATCTGCTCGCCGGTCCAGAGGGTCCAGTAGGAGGAGCAGTGGTGGTCCAAGTCAGAGGGGTAAAGCATCTCAGGACTCCTCGGTCTCCAGGAATGATACGTCGCGTATCCTGAAAAAACCTCCAGTTCCGGTATCTGCAATGGCGGGGTGAGTGATCTTCGTGAATGTCACTATATATATTGCTAACGGGCCCTACTGTGTGTTTAAATCACCAGGAGGAACCCAGGAAGATAACCGCCAAGAAGCGGAACAGAGAATGCGCTATTTGCAAGTGCCCTCTAGCGATAGACGGGCAGAAGGAGCTCTGCACGGACTGCGTTCAAAAAACCATATGTGAGGGAACCCCGGATTTTGCAGCTAGCCTCAGATCGGTCATCAGATCGGAGGTAGAGGGCTCCCTTAAAGCACTCCTGAAGAAAAGGAAAAAAATAATTTCTGATCTTTCCCCTGACTCTGGTTCCTCCGTGTTGTTGAAGGGACAGGGCCATAGTGGGTCCTCATCCTCATCCTCTTCAGACAGCGATAGGGAGGGGAGACCGTGTTTTCCAGTAGAAGACACAGACAAATTGGTGAAGGCCGTCGGGACCACTATGGGGTTGAAAGAAGATAAGTCCATTAAGTCCCTAGAGGATATCATGTTTGTGGGGTTGGAGGAAAAGAAAAAACGTACCTTCCCAGTGAATGCTAGAGTCCAGGCTCTCATTAATAGAGAATGGAAGAAGCCTGAGAAAGTCTCTAAAAGACTCGGAGGTCTGGGACAAGATGCCGAGAATCGACGCGGCAGTCTCTAGGTCTTCAAAAAGATCGGCATTTCCTCTTGAGGATTCGGGGGTGCTTAGAGACCCATTAAACAAGAAGGCGGATTCCTTTTTAAAACATGCCTGGGAATCCGCAGCAGGGGGTCTTAAGCCGGCCATTGCTGGAACATGTACAGCTCGTTCCCTTATGCTATGGTTACGGCAGCTGGAAGATCAGCTAAAAAATAAAAAGACCTCAAGGGAGAAAATATTAAACAGTCTCCCCCTGCTACATGGTGCAGCTGCCTTCCTAGCAGATACCTCCGCTGACTCAGTGAAACTGGCAGCTAGGTCGGCTGGGTTATCGAACGCGGCTAGACGAGCTCTGTGACTTAAAGGATGCCCTGGGGACTTGCAATCAAAAGCTAGACTGTGCTCTATCCCCTGTGACGGCCAATTTCATTTCTTTTTGGAAAAAAATTGGACGAGGTCCTTGAAAGAGCAAGTGACAGAAAGGGTAGATTCCCTGGGGTTTTGGCGGATGCCAGGAAAACCTATTTTCGGAGGGGAAAATTTAGTAGAGGTCGCCCCCCGGGAGAAAAAAAGGAAATGGGACATTAAGAACAGAAAAGAGTCTGGTTACATGTTCAGCGGTTCCTCCGCTGCCCCCAAGAAACCTCCACAATGACGCCAGGCCACAGGTGGGAGGAAGACTGTCCCTTTTTCTTCGTGCCTGGGAAAAAATTTCCTCCAGTCCCTGAGTCCTCGACATAGTGAGGGAAGGACTAAGGATTCAATTCCTTCAACGGCCAGGCAGTTCGTTTTTGATAACTCCGGTGAGAAAATCCCCAGAAGAACAGCGGGCCCTGCAATCGGAGATTTTGAGCCTAGTGGACAAGCAGGTACTATGCGAGGTGCCGGACAGTCAAAAAGGAAGGGGATTTTATTCCCCTCTCTTTTTGATAAGAAAACCGGACGGGTTGTTCAGGACTATTATAAATTTAAAGGGCCTCAACCGGTTTGTCAGCAACAGTACGTTCAAAATGGAGTCAATAAGCTCTACAATAAAACTTCTTTCCCACAATTGTTAAATGGCAGTGATAGATCTCAAAGACACATACTATCACGTCCTGATTTTCCCAGTTCATCAACAGTATCTGAGAGTTGCTCTTTACATTCAGGGGAGCCTCAGACACTTCCAGTTCCAAGCTCTTCCCTTCGGGTTGTCAATTGCTCCAAGGGTATTTACCAAGCTGATAGCAGAGGTAACAGCCTTTCTCCGCATCCAGAATACAATCATAATACCCTATCTGGACGGCTTCCTTATAGTGGGGGATTCCGAGGAACACTGCGTTTTACATCTGAATCAGGACATAGCGGTCTTGCAGAGCTTGGGCTGGATGATCAGTGGCAAGAAATCAAGACTAGAACCCTCAAGGATTCAGGCCTTTTTGGGGTTTACACTAAATTCAGAGTGTCAGACTTGTCTTCTACCCGACAGCAAGATAGACAGGAATGTGGTGTTGGCAGCCATACACACTCCAGTTATGTCCCTAAGGGAGGCTATGTCCCTGTTGGGAACCCTAACGTCTTGCATTCCGGCGGTCAATTGGGCCCAATTTCACACAAGAAACCTTCAGTGGGAAATCTTGTCAGCACAAAAGTTGTTAAGAGGGCATTTAAACGGAAAGGTTCATCTCTCCTTGCAAACCAGGAACGCCCTCTTGTGGTGGACAAGCAGGTCAAATTTGTCTCGGGGGGGGGGGGGGGGGGTGGGGGGTCCAGTGGGACACGCCGGTACAAGATATCATCACGACCGATGCAAGCAACTCGGGGTGGGGCGCTCACCTGAAAGATCATATGATTCAAGGCCCTTGCTCGTTCTGGGAAAAAAAGGGGTCGTCAAATTTAAGAGAGCTATGGGCGGTGAGGAATGCTTTAGAAGGCTTCCTCCCTTTACTCCAGGGTCGCCATGTCTGGGTTATGTCGGACAACAGAACCACTGTGGCCTACATAAACCACCAGGGGGTAACAAGATCTTATTCTCTTCTGGAGGCAGTAAGCAGGCTTTTTCAAGTAGCAGAAAAAAAATCTCCTCTCTCTCACGGCGCTACACATACGGGGCATAGACAACACGAAAGCAGACTTTCTAAGCCTCAACAAGTTGAGGCAAGGGGAATGGGCCCTGAACCCCACTGTGTTCCATCAAATAGTACAGCTGTGGGGTCTACCAGAGATAGATCTGTTCGCCGACAAAGACAACAGGAAGGTGGAGAAATTCTGCTCTCTAGACACAAGGGGGAACCCTTGGGCAATAGATGCTCTCCAAATTTCCTGGAGCTTCAAGCTGGCCTATGCATTTCCACCAATAGCCATGATACCTTTAGTGGTGAGAAAGATCAGGAAGGATCAAGCGAGAGTGATACTCATAGCCCCCTTCTGGCCAAAAAGACCATGGTTCTCCCTGTTGAGGATGATGTCAGTCAGACCCATGGATCCTACCGGAAACCCCGGACCTTCTAGTTCAGGGACCAGTATTCCATTCTCAAGTGAAGGGTTTCCACTTAGCAGCATGGAATTTCAGAGGGCAATATTGAGGAGCAAAGGGTTTTCATCAGGGTTAGTGTCTACCCTGTTAAAAAGTAGTAAACCTATAACCACCAAGATCTATGGTAGAACATGGAGGAAGTTTTTGCAGTTCCTGGGGAAACCCTTAAGCCAAAAACCACCAATTAATTCAATACTGGAGTTTTTACAGAAAGGGTTTGAGTTTGGCCTAGCTACCAGTACACTTAAGGTCCAGGTTTCTGCCTTAGGTGCGTTATATAACCATAACCTCGCAGCAAATAAATGGGTTACAAGATTCATTAAATCTTGCGGTAGATCTAGGCCAGTCTCAATTCCCAAAGTTCCTCCATGGGACCTAAATTTAGTACTTGACGCACTAACCATGGAGCCCTTTGAACCAGTTCAGGGCTTGTTAGCAAAATATATAACGCTCAAAACTATTATTTTGGTAGCTCTATCATCAGCCCGTAGGGTAAGTGATCTACAGGCCCTGTCCATAAATCCTCCATATACGCAAATATTTGAGGATAGAATAGTTCTGAGACCTGATCCAGCCTACCATCCTAAGGTTGCACTAAAATTTCATAGATCTCAGGAGATTGTTCTGCCCTCCTTTTGTAACAGCCCAAAGAACTCAAGGGAACAAAAGTTTCATAATCTTGATGTCAGAAGGGCTATGTTGCAATACATGGAAGTCACTAGCCAGTGGAGGTGTAGTCAGGCCTTGTTCGTAGCCTTCCAGGGGAGTAGGAAGGGGTATGGGATAACAAAAGCAGCAATAGCCAGATGGATTAAGGAGGCCATTTGTTTAGCTTACTCTTCAAGTAACACCCCGATTCCTGACGGCATCAAGGCTAACTCCACCAGGGCTGTGGCTACCTCCTGGGCAGAGAAAGCAGAGGTATCGATAGATCAAATCTGTAAGGCCGCTACATGGTCGTCACCATCTTCCTTTTTCAAACACTACCGATTGGATCTATCCTGCCTGTCTGACTTGACCTTTGGTAGAAGGGTGCTACAGGCGGTGGTCCCTCCCTAAGGTGTTTTTCTCCAAAATTCTCTCAGGTGTGCTGTCATGGGGGAAGGGAAAACACCAAGGTTACTTACCGGTAGCCGGTTTTTCCAGAACCCATGACAGCACCCGTATATTCCCCTCCCTTTTCTCTCACCCTCGGGTGTGCACGTGTGTTGGGTTCTATTTGATATGGTGTTGGATTTTGTTTATAACTCCTGTTTTACGGAGGTCCTCTCAATGCTCTGTAACCAACTGAAGTGAGGGAGAGGTGCCGCCCTTTTATTTCAGATGGTTTCCTGTCCTTGAAGGGCGGATCCTCTCAGGTGTGCTGTCATGGGCTCTGGAAAAACCGGCTACCGGTAAGTAACCTTGGTGTTTCTTTAGCAGCGTAGACAGTGGGCGGCTGCTGCCTTCTGTGCCCCGCTCCTCCACCGATACCGCTCCCCCCAAACCACACATAAATATACACCCCCCCAACATTCGGACTATAAGACGCACCCCCCATTTTCCTCCAAAATTTGAGGAAAAAAGTGCGTCTTATAGTCCGAAAAATACGGTAAATATTTTTGGTTCCCTGACACAACTTTCCTTGCGGCCCCAGCCTTATGTTTGTAGTGCCCAGCCACCTGACCTAAGTTCACAATTGGCCAAATCATTTTTCGGCTGACTGCCATCTATTGTGTATGAGGCTTCTTACAGATACAAGTTCTGGCCAAACCGCAGCTCCAAGGTCCCAAACTGGCAGCTTCATAGATCCCGTGGTCGGGCTCGGACTTGCATCTGTAATGCGGGCTTAGATATAGAACACTTGTCTGAATCTGCCTTCATAAGGTAAGTGTCTGCTAGTGGTGGAATAATGATTTACACCTAATATTCCCCTACAGTGAGAGAATAAAGATCCCTCCCGACCTGCTGGTGAACACATTTACATGTGTGATGAGCGTTGACCGCACTCCTTGCAGCGCTTTGCTTATTCCTCCTTTGTCGGCTGTTTGTCCAGGGCACTGGATACTGGGAATTCTTACTGCAGTGTCGTGGGCTGGATGTCGTGGCTTTTGATCAGAACACCATTTTTCCCCTAGAGATGCGTTACACAGAGGTCATGGTAAGAGCAGTGCGGCGTAAATGAAGCATAATAACATGTATATTAGAGATGAGCTAATTGAATTTGTTTCAAATGTTGGTAAAGGGAACCTGTCACGTCATTTCAAGCATCTAAACTGTCCCCAGTGCATTGTTAGTGATGTAATGTACATCACTAACACGTTATTTTCATTAAAAACAGCGGTCTAATCATGTGCAAAAAGCACTTTATTTAGTTATATCGTACCTGCTCGTTTGATCATAGGGGTGTGCTTCATTTTGTGCTCAGTGTGACGCTTGGCGCCGCACTTGCGCAGTGTCAAGCGGGCAGTTGCACGATCAACACTGCAAGCGCGGCCGGCTACACACTGCGCAAGCGCGGGATTCTACTGCCGTTGGCGCAACAAGGGAAATCAATCAAATTGAGTGCTGGTGACTCCCGTGACTGAACACAAAATGAAGCACACCCCTGTGACTAAATGAGCAGGTACGATATAAGAATACAAAGTGCTTTTTGAACATAATTACAGCCCCGTTTTTAATGCAAATAATGTGTTAGTGATGCCCATTCCATCACTAACACCGCACTGGGGACAGTGTAGATACTTGAAATGACGTGACAGGTTCCCTTTCAATTTGCTGGACCCAGCGAATTTGAACAATTTGCGATTTGGTGAGCTGTAATTACAGCATCCCAATAATGCCATGTAACCATCACATAGAATAGCACAGCCTATTATAGCCTGTGTAAAAGCTGAGGCAGGGAATGTAGCATAACCATTTTGGGGTGAATCTGTTTAGTGAGATAACGTTACAGCTTAATATTAGAAATGGGGTGAAAAAGACAAAACACTGAATAAACATTATAGATGAGTGTGTTAAGAACGGCAGTGAAGAACAGTTACCATCAAATACCCATAGTCTTATATGTTCAGGTGACTTTGATATTATTAAGACCTCATTCATACTTCTGTGTAACACTCACGTGTTCATTCCATTTTTTGCTCACATAAAACACGTACCCATTATAATTTATGGGGCTGCTCACGTGTCCATGTTTTTTCACGGACCATGTGTCCGTGAAAACCTCACAGAGCCACATCTGTTTTTTTTTACCAGTATCACAGATTAAAAGTGCCAATACAAGTCTATGGGTCAGTGAAAAACACGTACAGCACTCGGATGGCATCCAAGTGCCATTGGTGTGTTGTCCATATTTAGTATTGCTAGGGATAGAAGAACCTTTGTAACTTATCTATCCATGAAAACAACTAATGAGACACTAATGGTAAAAACAGACACGGAGTGTACACCGATGACACACTGTACCAAACCACTGATGACACCAGTACCATTATTTCATGTACATGTTTAAACACAGACATGTGAATGAGGTCTTAGACTGTGTTTGCGTTAAAGAGCTTGATAGGAACTGGATACAGTCCTTGGGGACCTCAGAGTGTTACACATGTCTTTTCAAAGCAATGTGTGCTCTGTAAATTTGTACTAAATTAAATGTTTATAATCTATTTTTTTGCCAGCTTTTCTCATTGATTTAACTTTTATTTTTGTAACACTGTTTTTGGCCTGATTTAGATGTCTGTGATTATTCACCTACCTCCTAAAAAAATGATTTGAGTGTCATCAGTGTTTGATCAGTATGTCAGATTTTACCATCAGTTATTTTCATGTATGGAAAAATAAATGACAAAGCTTCTCCTATGCATAACAATGTTAATCATGGACGGCACACAAAGTGCATAGACTGGTAAAAACACACGGTCTGTAAAATAACACGGCATGTGTACAGTCCCATAGTCTATAATGGGCACATGTTCTATATGTTTACATGTTTTATCCATGAAAAACACAGACAGAACACACATGTGAAAACCGGATGTCTGAAATTTTCTTGTACTGCCACTTTAAGAAAAAACAAACCGCCAACTATAACAAAAGCAAAGTATTGCCAAAGCAAAAATTGAATGAACCTTCTACATTTATAGCATTTATTACACTGGTATCAGGTGGAGATTCTGAATATACGTCTGTTATTTGTAGACTGGAGGCCCTGAACTCTTGGAGAACTATCCAGACAGAGCCTTGTTTCTTGCCTGGCCTGATGCAGATGGTAAGAATTTATATACCGTATTTGCCGGCGTATAAGACGACTTTTTAACCCCTGAAAATCTCAAAAGTCAGGAGTCTTCTTATACGCCAGGTGTCATCTTATAGGGCATATACCCTTATACTTCGAATGTTGGGGGAGGAGGGGGTATATATATATTATGTGTTGGGTGTGGGGGGAGCGGTAGCGGTGGAGGAGTGGGGCACAGGAGGCAGCAGCCGCCCGCTGAAGCCTACACTGTCCCCGCTGCTAAAGAAAATGAATATTCACTGCTCCCCCACGCCCCATAAAATGAATATTCACTGCTCCCCACGCCCATGGGGCATGGGGAGCAGTGAATATTCATGCTCCTTAATAGCGGTACACAGTGTAGCCACGCTGCGGCTCCTACTGCTCCCGGAATCGCCTATGCCCACTGTTAAAGGGCATGAATATTCAACCTTTCTCCACCCACATGGGCGTGGGGAGGGGGTGAATATTCATGCCCTTTAATGAGCGAGCGCAGGAGATAGCCAGCAGCAGCCGCAGCGCGGCTCCGCTGTGTGCCTGCTATGAAGGTGAGTGAAGTCACTGCTCCCCGCGCACACAGACTGGGGAGCAGTGACTTCCGGCAGCTGAGCTCTCCTTGTGAGCTGCGCATGGCAGTCACGTCATGCGCGGCTCACATGCAGAGATCAGTGCGGGCAGACAGGACGCAGCGCTGGAGGAGAGAAGAAAGGTGAGTAGCAGTGTTTATTTTAATTTTTTTTATGTGCAGCATGATGGGGATGAGGGGTGCCTTGCATACCAGGACAGGGATGAGGGGTGCCTTGCATACCAGGACAGGGATGAGGGGTACCATGCATACCAGGACAGGGATGAAGGGTGCCATGCATACCAGGACAGGGATGAAGGGTGCCATGCAAACCAGGACAGGGATGAGGGGTGCCATGCATACCAGGACAGGGATGAGGGGTGCCATGCATACCAGGACAGGGATGAGGGGTGCCATGCATACCAGGACAGGGATGAGGGGTGCCATGCATACCAGGACAGGGATGAGGGGTGCCATGCATACCAGGACAGGGATGAGGGGTGCCATGTATACCAGGACAGGGATGAAGGGTGCCATGCATACCAGGACAGGGATGAGGGGTGCCATGCAAACCAGGACAGGGATGAAGGGTGCCATGCAAACCAGGACAGGGATGAGGGGTGCCATGCAAACCAGGACAGGGATGAGGGGTGCCATGCATACCAGGACAGGGATGAAGGGTGCCATGCATACCAGGACAGGGATGAGGGGTGCCATGCAAACCAGGACAGGGATGAGGGGTGCCATGCATATCAGGATGGAGGGATGCCACGTATAAAAGGAAGGGGTGGCATATATACCAGGATGGGGGATATTGTCAGAATTGGGGGACATTACCCCTATACTAGTGTCAGCAGAAGACCCCCTCCCCCTTAAAAGTGCATCGTGAACACATTTTTTGCTTACATTTTTTTTCTATTTTCCTCCTCTAAAACCTAGGTGAGTCTTATGGTCCAAAAAACACGGTATTTTTGGTAATTTATAAGCCCTCCCTGTCTCCAAGACTATCAGGGCGGTAGCACATCCCTCTGGCCCTTGTATCCTATTACTGGTACCTCCTTCTCTGATCTCGCTCCTGAGGACTGCAGTGACGAGGTGAGGAGGCGCCTCACCGGGAAAGTGTAAGTGAAGCAAGCTGCAGGCGTCCCCCTCACCTCGTCACTGTAGTCCTGAGGAGCGAGATCAGAGAGGCAGAGAAGGAGGTACCAGTGATGATACAAGGGCCAGAGGGATGCGCTACCGCTCTGATAGTCTTGGAGACAGGGAGAGCTGGGCAGGCAGGGAGAGCTGACCAATCCAAGCAGGATTTGTATACTACAACCAGCCAATCGCCGGTAAGGTTCATCACTTTAAAATTACCATATTGAAATCAAATCTGATTTTTTTTTTTACCGTATTTGCGTGGGAAGAGGGGTAGTCTTATACGGCGAGTATATCCCAAACTCTATATTTTAACTGGAAAAGTTGGGGGTCGTCTTATACACCGGCAAATACGGTATATATTTTAGCCAAGATTTTAGCTAAAAGATTGAGATCTATATTAATCAGGGATATCGGTCTATAGTTCGACCACAATGAGTGGTCCGAGTTTGGTTTGGGTATCATAAATATAGCTGCTGTAAGAGGGGCTGCCCTTGGCTTTTGTCTGGACCTCAGGGAGATAAAATAGTGAAATAGGGAATAAGAGGAGACTTCTTATAGTAAAGAGCTGAGAAGACATCTGGGCCTGGCTTTTATTAAGTTTTAGTTAGTGGATAGCGGTTTATATTTCAGAAGAGATGATGGCCTGATTTAGGAGATCAGTCATATTGGAATTGAGGACTGGGAGCAAAATAAAGTTAAAGGGATATTCCCATCTCCAAGATCCTATCCCAATATGTAGTAGGTGTAATAATATTAGCAAATATTGCAATTAGAAATGTAGTATAGCTTTTCTGATTCGCTATGTCGCTTTCCTCATTGAAGGGCATTGCAGGACCTTAGGTGTCCGTGGTTATGACCACTAATATAGTGACAACTAGTTTTCTAGTGGTCATAACCATGGATACCTAAGGTCCTGCAATGCCTGCTACATTTCTAATTGAAGGTATTTGCTAATATTATTATTTTTTCACCTACTACATATTGGGATAGGATCTTGGCGCTGGGATTACCCCTTTAAGGAAAGCTTCTATTTTTGTGTGGTGTCTGGGGAAGGGTCGTTGTATTGCTGCTCAAGCTGCTGCTGGAACAGCGAGTTATCTGTTGTGGGTTGGACGTAAGGCCTGTGTCGTACGTAGTCGTATTGGGGTACGTCTTACAGGGAGGCCTTGAGGCATCGGGGAAGGTTAGAGCTGCTTTTATTATTAAGGGAGTAGAAGCGCTGTTGGGACCAACGCAGGGCCTGACCTGTGTTTTTGGAGAGACAAAGATTGAGGTCAGAGCACGCATGTGTAAGGTCTTGATATATAGAGGGGGAGGGTGAGCTCTTCACCTGGCAATCTTAATATTGACACCTTATTCTCAAGATCAGCTGTTCTAGTAAGTCTTTTTCTTTTGAGCAGCGTCTTGAGTGCAGAAGCCTCTCTTCTCTGCTTTATGAACTTCCCAAAGGCAAATTGAACCAGCAGCCTCTTCACCAAAGAGAAGTAATCATCAAGGTGGTCACTCAATCTGGGAAATTTCAGGATAAGAGGGGAAGGAGCCATTCAGAGTCCAGTTGAATGAGCAAGGATGTAGAGCGGAGCACGTTGGCTGGATTGGGGAATGATCCGACCAAGGAGTGGAAAGAATAGAAATGTTTGTTATGTTGGGTATGAACATGGGGTGAACGAATATATGATCTATTCTGGTGTAGACTAAGTGACGTGTAGAGAAATAAGTGCAGTCTTGACCGAAGGGTTCATCTCTCTCCATAGGTCTGCCCACTGGTGGTGGGACAGGTGTTTAAGAGAGACCAAATCTGCTGAAAGTGAGGTTGGTGAGAGAGCTGGGGGTTGAGGGTCCGTAGACTTATCGAATTTCAGGGATGAGAAGTTCCGTGCTGCTATAAATAGTTGTTCTAACTTGTTTTGTTTTGTAGAAGTGAAGTTTGAGAATAATGTCACGGAGTGGCTGTCAGGTTTGCGTTTACTCAGAGCTCTATGAATGCGGCCCATCTCTAGACGATCATTGGGGATTCCAAATAGAAGTTCTTGAAATAGGGCTGTTGCAATAGATTGAATTGTCTCGGACAGGCCTCTGATGCGGATATTACTTCTGCGAGTGCAATTTTCAAAATCTTCCAGTTTATTGTTGAGGGAGTAGATTTCTTTGTGGAGCATCTCCATCTCTTTTTCGTGGGTAGTGAGTGGTAGAGTCCTCGATCGGAGGTTCTGGATCCTAGTTCTCTAATTTCTTTGGAAAGTTCCTTAGTTTATCCGACAATTTGGACAGCTCCGAGTGTAGTATAGACTGGAACTGTGATAGAAGGGTAGCATGGTTCGAGGTAGGAGTACACAGAATCCTGGTTGTGGACACTGGAATAGTCTCTATGTCAACCCTATCTGATAAAGAGGAGCCGGATGACTAAACTTTCGAGTGTGGCAGGAAAACATATTGTCGCCGAGATCTGCTGGAGGCTGATTCCTGAGGTTAGGATTTCGGTATAAGGGCGGTTATGAATTGTTGGATTGAATGGTTGAATGAATCAAAGGGAAAGCATATTGCGCGTTGAGCTTTTTATAGGATGGAGAGGAGAGAGGGTTAAGTCATCATGGAAGTCCTGGGCCTCGACCTGTTAGGGTTATTGGGCAGGCTTGGTTTCAGATTGAAGGATATAGCCAGTTAATGAGGTGTGTTGTAAGTAGTAACTTTTGTGACTGAAGGTGTGATTATAGTGAATGGCCACTAGATGTCAGCAGTGGCTTGCAATATATTTCCACAAGTATAGGATTAACCTTAAGGATTCCAAGCTGTGCTTAGCCAGGGTAAAGTATATGAGGGGTAACCTTAGGTACATTGAAGAATTGATAAACCCCTGTATCTTTAAGACTGAGGAAATCCAATTGAAGGCTGCTGGGAGTCACCTATATGCAGTCTCTGATTACATGGTAACTGAGGGCAGGAGACTGTTGAGGGAGTGCAGCTAGGAGCCCAGCTGGGCTGTTAATGTAACTGGAGGGGAGCTATTTTGGGTAGCGGGTTTCCCTCCCATGTAGCTGCATTACCCAGGAGAGGGGGACCCATCAGGAGCAGTTTGCCCACGGGCCGCTTAAGCCTTGGTGTGCGTCAGTACCGGCACCCGTCTAGCTGGATAGCGAAGCTGAGTGAATCCCCCCAACCCCCCCAGAGGAGCGTGGGTGTCTTTCACCTCCGGGGCCTCAGGCCGCCAGCTAGAGGAGAAGGGGCAGAAAAATGCTGGGTCCGTGCAGGGCGGGCAAGCGTAGGAGAGGCCGCGATCCATGTGCTGCATTTTGATTCACAAAATGACTATTCTATGGGAGCACCGCTCTATATCTTTTTTTCTTTTAAGCTTTCTACCATGTTGCATGTTGTGACCTGTATACTGATGCCATCTTACAGCATGTGCTCTTTCACAGAGTCTTCCCACTTTTCTCTGGATTGCCTGGCTTTCTTCAGGGGTCACACACTTTTTCACGTGGGAGAGCTCCTTGGAGAAACCTTGTCATCCAACCCCTGGGGTCAGTCCACCTCACGTGCCTTCCAGCTTTCCCTGGCTGAGGGTTTCTGCTGTGTGAAGAGGATCCGGTTGCCCAGTTGGCCAGGACAAGTCGACTCCTTTAGTGTATGGAAGCGGAAGAATCCCCAGTTTGTGCTCTGTGATGGGGCCCATTTCCAGTATGCGGAGACTGATCTGGAAGTATAACCTCTCGAGTGCATTATATTTTCAGCAGACCGATATAACATATACTACACAGCTTCCATGGTAATGGCCGACTGTGACAATCACTTGTATTGTGGTGATCTCACACTGATCCAATGGGTCCATACATCTTCCACCAAGAATGAAATTGTATAATAGATTGAGACCTGACTACAGAGAAGAAAGGTTCATAAGTGCTCTAATAATGCTGAATAATTATCTTTATTATATATAGAGCCAGCATATTCTGCAGCACTTTATCATAAGGACAAAGTCACAGAATAGCAAACTAATTACCTGTCAAGCAGAAGTGATGGCCTTGTTTGCAATATGAGGAAATGGAGGAACCCGAAGTAAAAAGTACTTGTTTTGTATGATCCATCCATCTTTTATAAGGAATAGGACCACATATGAAAAGCTGTGTGAGCCGATCACCAGCCAGTACTTGTGTATGAACAGATAAGAAGTGCCATTGAGAGAAAACTGTTCAAAAGACCAGGATTAGAACAATAATGTAAAAAGGGAGAATAGTTGGGTTGGTCAACATGTTCAGCCAGCCTAAAAATGTGTTTTCAGGGCACAGTTAAAACTGTGGTCACTGGGAATTAACCTGATTCTCTGGGGTAGTGCATTCCAGAGAGATGGTGCAGCTTCAGAAAAGTCTTGGAGACAGAAGTGGGAGGTTATGATTATTGAGGATATTGGTCTTAGAAAATTTGCAGAACTGAGAGAACAGGAAGGGTCGTAACCAGAAATGAGGGAAGAGATGTAGGATGATGCAGCACCGTGGAGATATAAATAGATATATTTTTTACGTGAAAGCCTATCCGTAGCTGATGGTATCTGTTGATAAATGAATCAGACGTATAGATATTTTTATATTATGGTGGTTTAACTTAAGCTGCACATTTTAAGCTAGAAAACACAAAATTTGAGCTTGGTTTAAGTTGGTATACATGCAGCACATAAATGCTTGTTCACAATGGCCATGAATCAGAAAAACCTACAAGAAGCAAAATGAACATAAACCCTGCTGTAAATAAATAAAAAGCAAGTGCAATTAAATAAAATAGGGTTTTATTTATTATATTCATTTTAATTGCACTTGCATTTTATTTATTTACAGCAGGGTTTATGTTCATTTTGCTTCTTGTAGGTTTTTCACATTTTAAGAGATGTCCGGTTCATAAAAACATTAAAGAGCTTGTCTTCTCTTATTAAATGGGTAAAATTCTAAAGTGCTTCTATAAAGAAGCAACTTTGCAATTTATCTTTTTATTATAAATACTCTGCACTCCTGAAAACAGAGGGATTTTGTAATTTTATGTCTTAGTGCTCGATGCCTAGGTTACCAACTACCTCTGCAGTCTCAGATGTGGCCGGTTTCCAAGGCTAGGAGTGTGCTCTTGTATGCTCTATGCTTAATGTCTTGCAAGCACTGCTCTGGAGCTGCCCAGATTGCTGGATCTGGCCAGATTTAGTACCTCTGTGCTTCTCCTATGCTGCAGAGATAAAGCTGCCTCTGCTTGCAACATCAGAAAACTCACAATTTGAGCCAGTGGCGCCACTATGACACCTGTCCGAACCATCAATCATTAGAAGCTCCATGCCACCTCCACCACCCTCCGGATATAGTAAGCTGGGAGGCTGAGGAGCTGTGTGCTAGTGAAAAAGATGATGTCTAAGAACTTACAGCCAGGTAGTTGCTAACTACCTGTCAGTTCTGCACAGCGCAGATCCCTGCCAGCGATTCTGCTGCTTCACGTCAACAGAGCAGCTCTTCCTCTTCCGTGCTGCTCTGTTGCTGGGGTGTGACTGCTGGCGCCATGCAGATTGACAGCTGACTCTCCACAGTTGCGCAATGGGGAGCCATCTGTCAGTCAGCATGACATTAGCAGTCCCGCCCTGTCAACAGCGCAGAGCAGAAGAGAAGCTGCTGCTCTGATGTGAAGCTGCAGAATTGCCAGCAGGAGCGTTCTGTGCCGGCAGAGATCTGCACTGGGCAGCACAGGCAGATAGTTAGCAAATTACCTGCCTGTTAGTTCTTAGGCTCATAGTAAAAAAAAAAAAAAAATCAAATGGCCAAAAAAAATCTGTAGCCATACAGATTATTTCTTACAGAAAGGTTTACATGATTTTACATATATTTTAGCTTAATTCAAATATTTTTTCCCAATTTTCCTGCAGCCTTTCAAAATAAAATAATGAAAGAAATTGTGTAAATCCTCCATATCCTTTTCAACTGTATATGACAGAGAACTGTGTGGTGTATTGTGGGGCTTTATGTTCAGCACATATGCCTTGTAAATATATGAAGGAATGTGCCAGACGTAGCCTTTTTCTTTTCGAATCAGATAATTTATTAAACATTTTCAAAAGTACAGTAGAATTAAACCCCAAACATTACCTACCCTACCTCCCCGTCCCACCTCAGTGTCCATATACTGCTGATGAGAAAAGAATACAGTGGGTATGGAAAGTATTTAGACCCCTTTAAATTTTTCACTCTTTGTTTCATTGCAGCCATTTGGTAAATTCTAAAAAGTTAATTTTTTTTCTCTTTAAAGTACACTCTGCACCCCATCTTGTCTGGAAAAAAAAAACAGAAATGTAGAAATTTTTGCAAATGTATTAACAAAGAAAAACTGAAATATCACATGGTCGTAAGTATTCAGACACTTTGCTCAGACACTCATATTTAAGTCACATGCTGTCCATTTCCTTGTGATCCTCCTTGAGATGGTACTACTCCTTCATTGGAGTTCAGCTGTGTTTAATTAAACTGATAGGACTTGATTTGGAAAGGCATACACCTGTCTGTATAAGACCTCACAGCTCACAGTGCATGTCAGACCTAATGAGAATCATGAGCTCAAAGGAACTGCCCAAGGAGCTCAGAGACAGAATTGTGGCGAGGCACAGATCTGGCCAAGGTTACAAAAGAATTTCTGCATTACTCAAGGTTCTGAAGAGCACAGTGGCCTCCATAATCTTTAAATGGAAGAAGTTTGGGACCACCAGAACCAATCATGGGAGAAGAGCCTTAGTGAGAGAGGTAAAGAAGAACCCCAAGATCACTGTGGCTGAGCTCCAGAGATGCAGTAGGGAGATGGGAGAAAGTTTCACAAAGTCAACTGTAGCCCTCCACCAGTCGGGCCTTTATGGCAGGGTGGTCTCTCCTCAGTGCAAGACATATGAAAGCCCGCATAGAGTTTGCTCAAAAACACATGAAGAACTCCCAGACTATGAGAAATTAGATTCTCTGGTCTGATGAGACGAAGATAGAACTTTTGGGTGATAATTCTAAGCGGTATGTGTGGAGAAATCCAGGCACTGCTCATTACCTGCCCAATACAATCCCAACAGTGAAACATGGTGATGGCAGCATCCTGCTATGGGGGTGTTTTTCAGTTGCAGGGACAGGACAACTGGTAGCAATTGAAGGAAACATGAATGTGGCCAAGTACAGAGATATCCTGGAAGAAAACCTCTTCCAGAGTGCTCTGGACCTCAGACTTGGCCAAAGGTTCACCTTCCAACAAGACAGTGACCCCAAGCACCCAACTAAAATAACAAAGGAGTGGCTTCAGAACAACTCTGTGACCATTCTTGTCTGGCCCAGACAGAGCCCTGACCTAAACCCAATTGAGCATCTCTGGAAAGACCTAAAAATGGCTGTCCACCAACGTTCACCATCAAACCTGACGGAACTGGAGAGGATCTGCAAGGAAGAATGGCAGAGGATCCCCAAATCCAGGTGTGAAAAACTTGTTGCATCATTCCCAAGAAGACTCATGTCTGTACTAGCTCAAAATGGGGTTTCTACTCAATACTGAGCAAAGGCTCTGAATACTTATGACCATGTGATATTTCAGTTTTTCTTTTTTAATAAATTTGCAAAAATTTCTACATTTTTTTTTTCCAGTCATCATAGGGTGCAGAGTGTACTTTAATGAGAAAAAAAATGAACTTTATAGAATTTACCAAATGGCTGCAATGAAACAGAGTGAAAAATTTAAAGAGGTTTGAATACTTTCCATACTCACTGTACATAGATACCCATATAAACATTCGCGCCTACTTAAAACCAACATACAATTGTATCAATAAAGGCACTTCTAAAAATATACACCTGTGAAGAGAGTCACAGATTCTGCTCATTGTTTCAAAACATTCGTAAGAGTATTCTAGACCACATTAAAGTAAGGGGGGCCAGATTTGGTCTATCCAGCCGGGCACCCATATATCTTCAAATTTCTCATATGCCCCCCTTTTTTGGCATACATGTTTCTCAAGGCATATAGTGTTATTGAACCCTGTTATTACCTCCCAAAATAAACTTTACAAATGACCAAGAATATGAAGATAAAGTTCATTTTATTGATAAATTTTTGACCCCTGGACGAAGCATTTCAATGCGAAACGCGCGTCGGTTGTGGTGGGACCACGGACACAACGAGTGAGGTAATGCAGGATACATATGTACAGTGCTGGCCAAAAGTATTGGCACCCCTGCAATTCTGTCAGATAATACTCAGTTTCTTCCTGAAAATGATTGCAATCACAAATTCTTTGGTATTATTCTCTTCATTTAATTTGTCTTCAATGAAAAAAAACAAAAAGAATTGTGCTAAAGACAATTTGGATATAATTCCACACCAAACCTAAAAAAGGGGGTGGACAAAAGTATTGGCACCCTTTGAAAAATCATGTGATGCTTCTCTAATTCGTGTAATTAACAGCACCTTTAACTTACCTGTGGCACCTAACAGGTGTTGGCAATAACTAAATCACACTTGCAGCCAGTTAACATGGATTAAAGTTGACTCAACCTCTGTCCTGTGTCCTTGTGTGTACCACATTGAGCATGGAGAAAAGAAAGAAGACCAAAGAACTGTCTGAGGACTTGAGAAACCAAATTGTGAGGAAGCATGAGCAATCTCAAGGCTACAAGTCCATCTCCAAAGACCTGAATGTTCCTGTGTCTTCTGTGCTCAGTGTCATCAAGAAGTTTAAAGCCCGTGGCACTGTGGCTAACCTCCCTAGATGTGGACGGAAAAGAAAAATTGACGAGAGATTTCAACGCAAGATTGTGCGGATGGTGGATAAAGATCCTCGACTAACATCCAAACAAGTTCAAGCTGCCCTGCAGTCCGAGGGTACAACAGTGTCAAACCGTACTATCCGTTGGCGTCTGAATGAAAAGGAACTGTATGGTAGGATACCCAGGAAGACCCCACTTCTTACCCCGAGACATAAAAAAGCCAGGCTGGAGTTTGCCAAAACTTACCTGAGAAAGCCTAAAACGTTTTGGAAGAATGTTCTCTGGTCAGATGAGACAAAAGTAGAGCTTTTTGGGAAAAAGCATCAACATAGAGTGTACAGGAAAAAAAAAGAGGCATTCAAAGAAAAGAACACGGTCCCTACAGTCAAACATGGCGGAGGTTCCCTGATGTTTTGGGGTTGCTTTGCTGCCTCTGCCACTGGACTGCTTGACCGTGTGCATGGCATTATGAAGTCTGAAGACTACTAACAAATTTTGCAGCATAATGTAGGGCCCAGTGTGAGAAAGCTGGGTCTCCCTCAGAGGTCATGGGTCTTCCAGCAGGACAATGGCCCAAAACACACTTCCAAAAGCACTATAAAATGGTTTTAGAGAAAGCACTGGAGACTTCTAAGGTGGCCAGCAATGAGTCCAGACCTGAATCCCATAGAACACCTGTGGAGAGATCTCAAAATGGCAGTTTGGAGAAGGCACCCTTCAAATATCAGGGACCTGGAGCAGTTTGCCAAAGAAGAATGGTCTGCAATTCCAGCAGAGCATTGTAAGAAACTCATTGATGGTTACCGGAAGCGGTTGTTCGCAGTTATTTTGGCTAAAGGTTGTGCAACCAAGCAGGGGTGGATTAAGAGTAGCAAGGGCCCCGGGCAGTTTAGAAGGCGCGCCCCCCCCCCACCTGATTTATCACGTGACATGTCACATGATCCCCTGTGATAGATCATGTGATAGTTCACGGGAAATTAATTTGGCACAATATTAATTGTGCTGCCTCATCTGAGAGCAGCACAATATTGGGGCAGATACCCTGATTCCAGCGATGTGTCACTTTTTCAGCTGCTTGTTGTCATTTTGAGAAAATCACAGTTTTATCTGCTGCAGATCTAGCAGCTCTCTGAATGCTGCGCTCTGTATAGCCCCACCCACACCACTGATTGGCAGCTTTCTGCCCATGCTCAGTGTACACAGAAATCTACTGATCAGTGATGGGGGTGGGGTCCCACAGAACTTACTAGTCATCTAGTGATAATTACCTTCTGACAAATCAATGATTTTATCAAAACAACACTAAGCAGCCCAGTAAGTGACACATTACTGGAATCAGTGCCTCTAACCCTACATTATGCTGCTCTCAGATTAGGTGGCAAAAACCTGATGATAGATTCCCTTTAAAGGAGCTGTAAACACAAAAAAAAGTTTGTATTAAAAAAATACAAGCCATTTGTGAAATTAACTTTTTTTCATTGTTAATTCACATTAGACTGTATCTTCAACACTTTTGTCAGCAGGTCTTATTACAGACTCTGAATAGGGCAGCTCTCTCCCTCAGCAGAAAGTCACAGCATGGTTAAAAAACGGGATCTTTTATGATTTTCTCATAATAAATAAAAAAGGACATGCAAGTCCTCCAAACTATTTTCCGTTTCTCTATAGGGGAGGTCCTAAATCTTTCTTGTTCTTTAGTTGATCACATGTCAAAAAGGCAAAGCATTTACTATGAACTCGCCTAAAAAAATATACACTTGGAGAGTAATATCATCATCTGCATGTAAATATTCCTTGACTCTAAGGGCTCGCTCACACTGTCGTATAACACGGCCGAATGCTATGTGATGTTTTATCGGATAGGACTCGGCCCTATGTTATACTATGGGACAGTGCAGATCTGCGATTATTGGCATGAGAAAATAATCTCATTCGATATTTGGACCATGTGCACCCATACAAGTCTATGGGTGCACGTAAAACATTGGACTGCACTCGGATGTCATCCAAGTGCAGTCCGATGAACACTCACATGGAGAAGATGGAGAAATTAAGTTCTCCATATCTGAGCTGCGAGAGAATCGGATCACACTCAGTTGAAGCTCTGACAGAGTTTGAGCCGAGTGTCATTAGCATAATTGGCCCTATTCTCTTGCATGAGAGAATATATGGCTTAGTGAGTGGACCCTAAAACTGAATAGTAGTGACGGATAGGCACCTCACAAGCGGAATCCATGTAGCTCTCAGATGTCATGTAGGTAGGGCTTCATTCCATGGGGTAGGGCTTAATTTGAAGGTATATTAAAAAAATGGACTTAAAATAAAAATTAAATGAACACAAAAAGCACTAATTGAATTATTTTTTTCGTATTTATGTTTGCAGCCCCTTTAAAAACCCTTTGAGGACCAAGGCACATATATGTCCCATAGTTTTAAACTGGAAAAAAATTTGATTGAATAAAATTTAAGGTCCTCGAAGGTTTAAGTAGGTCATAAATTCATATGAATACTTGCTCATACAATTGCACATGCCAAAAGATGAAGAAGAACAGAATCAAAAATATGACATTAAGTGGAGCACTTACAGGTATTCAAGGTGAAAGAGACCAGCAAAGGCATCGTCTCGAATGACAGTAAATGTGTTAGAATTCAGCAAGCTGAAAATGAAGACAGCAGGTTAGAAGCGAACCAGACTTTATGGTGCTCAGAATTAGTCAAGCAGAATTTATTGACTGCTCTTGCAAAGCACTGAGACTCCCGCTGTGTATTGATGGCACTGTGCGGCCTCCCGCTGTGTATAGATGGCACCGTATAGATGGCTACGTGCGGCCTCCTGCTGAGTATACGTGTATAGATGGCTACGTGCGGCCTCCTGCTGAGTATACGTGTATAGATGGCTACGTGCGGCCTCCTGCTGAGTATAGATGCCGCACCCCCCAGAGACAGCAGGAGGCCGCACAGCGCCATCTATACTCAGTGGGGGGCCGCACGTAGCCATCTATACACAGCAGGAGGCCGCACGGCGACATCTATACTCAGCGGGGGGCCGCACGTAGCCATCTATACACAGCGGGGGCCGCACGTAGCCATCTATACACAGCGGGGGGCGCACGTAGCCATCTATACACAGCGGGGGGCGCACGGCACCGTCTATACACAGCGGGGGGCGCACGTAGCCATCTATACACAGCGGGAGGCCGCACGTAGCCATCTATACTCAGCGGGAGGCCGCACGTAGCCATCTATACACAGCGGGAGGCCGCACGGCGACATCTATACTCAGCAGGGGGCCGCACGTAGCCATCTATACACAGCGAGGGGCGCACGTAGCCATCTATACACAGCGGGGGCCGCACGGCACCGTCTATACACAGCGGGGGGGCGCACGTAGCCATCTATACACAGCGGGGGGGCCACACGGCACCCCCCCAGAGACATCAGGAGGCCGCATGCAGTCATGCACACACAAACATATACAGACACGCATAAACACATTTGAAACACAAAAATACATATAAACAGACATCACACAATGACATCTGCCCACACACACACACACACACCTGTCCACACCCACACATGCGCACACACACACCTGCCCACACACACATGCCCACGCACACATCTGTGTGTGTGTATGTATAGTGTGTGTGTATAATTTGTGTGTGTGTATTTTTTTTTTTAAGTTAAAAACAAGTAAAATGCATGTGGCATCAATATCAAGACTCCAGATATAAGGGCCTATTCACACTGAATTTTGCAATGCATTCATCTCCTCTTTCCATGGCATTCAGATGGGCCTTGACATAGCCATTGATTTGAACAAAGGCAAACTGAGGCTAAAGTCTGAATCTTCAGGCTCCATTTGCTCTGCTTTCAGATGTCTCATTTCAGACAGCATAATCCTGAATTTCAGGGATTCAGTTGTAAGCCTTGTGTAAAGACCTGAATGCAGCGCTGAATGTAGTGTGAATAGGTCCTTACATCCTACACCACCTCAGGGGATTCTTGTTATGGAGTATTGCCCCTGGGTGGCCGCAGTTATGGCCACCACCAGGGCTCGCGGTCACCCACCCTAGCTTTGGTATTCTGGGGAGCTGGTATAATGAATATCTGAGAAGAGCCCTAGAGAAGCCAGAACATTGGACAACCAAGAGGTGGTGGCCTCAAGTCAGGTGTAGTGTCCAACAGGGCAAGACTTTCTAACCTGCCCACACACACACCTGTCCACACACACACACCTGCCCACACAGACACACACACACACAGCTGCCCACACAGACACACACCTGCCCACACACAGCTGCCCACACACCTGCCCACAGACACACACACACACCTGCCCCCCCCACACACACACATCTGCCCACACACACACACACATCTGCCCACACAGACACACACCTGCCCACACAGACACACACGCAGCTGCCCACACACCTGTCCACAGACACACACACACACCTGCCCCCACACACACACACCTGCCCACACACACACACATCTGCCCACACACACACACACATCTGCCCACACACACACATCTGCCCACACACACACATCTGCCCACACACACACACATCTGCCCACACACACACATCTGCCCACACACACACATCTGCCCCCACACACACACATCTGCCCACACACACATCTGCCCACACACACACATCTGCCCACACACACACAATCTGCCCACACACACACATCTGCCCACACACACACACACACCTGCCCACACACACACACATCTGCCCACACACACACACACACATCTGCCCCCCCCCACACACACATCTGCACACACACACACACATCTGCCCCCACACACACACATCTGCCCACACACACACACACATCTGCCGACACACACACACACACATCTGCCCACACACACACACACCTGCCCACACACACACATCTGCCCACACACACACACTCACCATCCCCCGGCTCCATTCCTCCTGCCTGCTCTCTCTCCTCTCCGGTGGTAAGTAGCAGTACAGGCCGGGCGCGCACTGCATGACGTCAGAGCTAGGAGACACGGCCGCGCACAGAGCCGTGTCTCCTAGCAGTGACGCGGCCGGGCCAGCACAGGGAAGTTAACTGCTGCAGTGCTGGCCCGGCCGATGAAGAAGTAGCGGCGGCCGCTGCTGGAGGAGCGGTCCGGGTCCCCCCTCCCGCAACTGCTACCGGTATGTGCCGCGGCGGCCCGCACATATAATGAGGGCAATCCGGCATTAGACACCCCGCCCGGAGCCGTGGGTCCCCTGCAGGCTCGGGATCCCGGGCGGTCGCCCGGATTGCCCTCATTATAATCCGCCTATGCAACCAAGTATTAGGCTGAGGGTGCCAATACTTTTGTCTGGCCCATTTTTGGAGTTTTGTGTGAAATGATCAATGATTTTATTTTTGCTTCATTCTCTTTTGTGTTTTTTCCTTGCAAGCAAATTAAATGAAGATAATAATACCAAAGAATTTGTGATTGCAATCATTTTCAGGAAGAAACTGAGTATTATCTGACAGAATTGCAGGGGTGCCAATACTTTTGGCCAGCACTGTATGTATACCATGTCTTAGACTCTATATGTGATTAGCACTGTGCTATTTTCTATTTCTACTGACAGCAGTTTGATTGATGTCTCTGTATATGAATGTCACCTATACTGGTTGATTAATAATGATGTAGATACTTACTGTTCTCTCATCCGAGAACACCCACTTTGTGCCTTTGTGTATTTTATCTCACAAATTTTATGTATATTTTTTATTATTTTTTTTTTAATATATCTATAAAATTAACTTTTTTATCTTCGTATTCTTAGTCATTTGTAAAGTTCTTTTTGGGAGATTATTATATTAAATACTTTATGGCCTTACTTTTTGGATATTATTGGTGTACTTACCTGTTCTGATCTCTCCAACAACTAGACCGTTAGGTTTCTTCCAGTATGGAGCTATACTTCTCCGGGCCTGATATAGTATATGCGCGAGAGCCAGTCGGTGACTCTCACTTACAGGGATTTCAGCTGTATGCACAAGTCAAAGGTTCCGGAGCAATCTGACAATTGTACACCGAGTTTATAAGCTCTATCACGTCCCTCCAGTACCTCCGAAGACGTGGCAGTTCCACATTAGACTCGCTAGCAGACACTCTAGGGACATCCTGCTCTATATCTTCTCATATCTTGTCATTTAAGGGGCCACCATCCTCTGCCATCTTTCTTTTAGGGGACAAGCTCTCCTCAGTCTAGATTCAAATAGACATTTATTATATAAAAAAATTGCCCCTTTTGTGTCCCCCACCGGTCACCACCATATCCAGAAAAGGGGCAGATATCGTTGGGGTCAATGCAATAGATTTGGCTTGAACAGCACAGGCTTATCTGAGTTGTAAATATTGGAAAAAAAACGTAGCCCTTTAGTGGTATGTGAACAGTGCCGAATACTATTGATAAACTGCCCTTTCCAAGTAGGTCGGGGCTCATCTTTCACCATGCATACAATGTATAATGTCTATACCAAAACACATAAAAGGACCATTCCCTACGGATCAGCGAGACACGGGGGCTGCAGTGCAGCATCTGTCTATGTAACGTGTCCCGGCAGAATGTCGTTCTGTATAAAGATTCTAATGTTATAAATGGAGTGAAGAAAGCTCTCTATGGATTGTTTATCTGCCATTTACAGAGTCAATGCTCGGAGATCCTATGGAAAGTTAGTGTAATGTAAAGTGATGCAATGGGAAAGTATGTGACTTATAAATGTGACTCAAACACATAGCTGCGCGGCAAAGTTACTCACTGATTTCCTAGTTAGCCATTGAGCATTTAATAATACAGATGCGATAACTGAAGCACACACTTAGTCATGGACAGTTTCCATTGAAGTTTATTTAATTTCTCTTTGTCATGTTCTGATGGCAGAATGTGCCATCTATACTGAACTGGTGACTAGTACTGTCCTGCTATTGAGCCTACAGTGATGTTTGTCACTTTTTACTAAATTTACAACCTTCCTAGAAGTGTCTTTGCCACCTCCTCACCAATTCTTGCCTCAGACCATTCAAAGTGCTGTTAACCCCTTCACAACATGCGCTGGTATGGCACAAGTCGGAAGCAGGTGTATGGAGCGGGCTCACCCCATACTCGGCAGATGATGGCTGTGTGTTACAGCCAGAACCTGCTTCTAACAATCGCAGGTGGAGCGGAGCTGCTGTCAAACTTACAGCGGCGCTTAACGTGCGCAGGGAGGGAGCGAGGCACGTCATTCCGTGCGCCCATCGGCGTGCCCTTGATGTGATCGGGTGTGCTATGACAGCGGGGGGTCTGTTGGAGACCTCCATGCTTATCATTACGGAGCTTCTTTGAAATCCAGCTTGTGGCCGGGCTTCAAACGAGACTATGATTTTTACTATATACAGCAATGCTCTGGCATCGCTGTATATGGCACAAGCGATCAGACGATCTGCGCTTCAAGTCCCGTAAGAAGACTTTTAAGAACAGTGAAAAGTTTTAAAAAAAGTGTTTTAAAAAATATTAAGATCCAAAAAACATAAGTTCAAATCACCTCCATTTCCCCCATTAAAAATAAAGATAGCAGAAAATTACACACGTGGTATCGCCGCATTCAAAAAAAGTCCTATCTTATCAAAATATAAAAATAATTAACCCAATCGTTATACACTGTAAACAAAAAAAAAAATATTTCTGGTGGCTGCAATACCACAAAAAATACTGCAAAAAGCAATCAGAACATCATATCTACCACAAAATGGTATCAATAAAAACGTTGTCTCTCCCCGTAAAAAAATAAACTGTCGTACAGCTCCATCGACTGAAAAATAAAAATGTTACGAGTCTCGGAAAGGGGCAACACAACCGGAATTTTTTTTTTTTTTGCAAACTTCTGATTTTTTTCACCACTAAAATAAAAAAAAAATGGACATTTTGGTATAACCTTAATCGTACTGATGAGCAGGATCATATTGCGAAGTCATTTTTACCACAAAATGTACACCATAAAAACTGTTCCTAAAACACAATGTCAGAATTGCATTTTTTTCCCAATTTCTCCCCACTTGGATTTTTTTTTCTTTTTCCAGTACACTATGTGGTAAAATGAATGGTGTCATTCAAGAGTACAACTTGTCTCTGAAAGAGTAAGCTCTCATAGGTCTATGTGGACAGAAAAGTAAAAAAGTTATGGCTCTGGGAATAAGACCGCATCGGTAAAGGGGTTTTCTGTCAAATGACAGGATGGTTGATAAATATCTGATTGATGAGAATCCCTGTGCTCCCAACCTTTTTCTCTGCCAGCCATAGCAATTAAATGGAGCTGCGTTGCTGCTGATACTGCTTGCTACTCCATCCATTGTTTATGTGACAGAAGGAGATTGCTGAGCAATGTATTTATCACATATGGCATTACAATGCACAAACCATACCTTAAACTTATCTATGATTAAACAAAATTACACCGACACACTTGACTTGCTTGGAAAATTAATTGGCCACGGCCTTTATTAAAATCATATAATACAGGTAACTTCAATTAATAACATAATAATTATAAACAACCGCAGCTTAGCCAAAGATCAAGCCTGTTTACATTACCTATAACTTATTGTCCATTCTGTACCCTGAATGACTTTCCCACCTGGCTATCTTGCCTGGATCAAGCAGGCGAACATGGCCCGGCCCCACCCAGGGCCAACTCTACCATCGCCTGTAGATCTAAATTAAAAATGTCGTTACCCACTTCAGACAAATGGGTCCAATCACTTCTGAATAGGCCTGGCAAACCTCCCTCCAAGTCAGTGTGCCGAAAAGAAAAACCTCCAATAGATGGCATAAATTTATTCATGCACCTATTTACCCTTCTGCGAATTTTCTCACAAAATTTGAGATCCATAGATTTCACCCACACTAAACGGGAAACGATCTCGGAAAAGATAATTTTGACACCAAAAAACAATTTTTTTAACTCTATTAAACTTTTTTTCATTTGAAATAGTAAATCCACTGTACCTAATTTACCAATATCATTCCCTCCTAAGTGCACAATGATTATATCTGGGGACGGAGATCTCTCACTCATCATGGCAGCTTGCTCCAACAGTCCTTCCCATCTTTGCCCCCTGATTCCAAACCAGAAGATTCTTACATTATCGGCAGACAAAGACAGATTCGGACCATAGCACCGCTGCTGCGCTCTCCACTCCGCCCAGTGCACGAAAGAACGACCTAAGATCCATACTGTTATACCTACAAAAACTTCAAACAAAAGAAACATTAGTATACATCACTTCTGAATATACACCCGATAACATCCTGAACTCCATCTTCCCAATTTTTTGATTAAGCTCTCACTCAAACCCAGTCTGGCAGCCTCCATCGCAGCTCCAATCCTAAAAGAGTGAGTAGAGAAATATTTATTACCCATATTCAATTTAGACAAACATTTACTCAAAATGCATCTGAATTGGAACTGAGTCAAAGGCCTGCCCGACTGATGAAGTAAAAACTTCTCACCTCCCAGGGGACGTAACATTAAATAACGTTGCACCAAGCAAACCGGACAAATATCTTTACCTGCTAAACATTGTAATTTTAAAGACGTACCCTTACCAGCTTGATCAGTTTTGGATTTAGCAATAAAAATTATTAATATCTCCCTCTTCAATGTAATATGTTGAAAAGCCAAACCTTCAATACCGTCTCTGCCCCTCGGCAATAGCTCGCCTATACGCAAAGCTCCAAAAACCAATAGTGCAGCTGCTGTGGAGAATAAAAGGGCTTCATAGTTATCGTAACAGCAAGAGAATGACACTGTACATAAATTTACCAACATTTCTGGAGAAATGGGGCGTCTGCCATCCCGAACTACTTTCTCTTTTTTGTAACCCTTTAGTACCTGCTTTATTAAAAAAATAACCGTTGCATTCCTTCTGGCCCATAACCTTCATAAAAAATGACACACCAGATAATGTTTTCATTACCGTGGAATAAGCGAGCCCTCTGTCAAAAAGCGATAATACAAAATGCAACACGGACTGCTCTGAACACCTATTAGCATCCATTTTCATTCTCCTACAAAATTTAACTCCTAAAACCCAAGCCGACGAATAACCTTTCCATGTAGAAATGGCCATAGACCGCTGTAACAGCTCCATTAACCTGACCAAATCAATCCCCAGAGATACTCCGGACACTCCACTCCCCTCTCCTGGGTGCCTGGGGCGATACTGGAGAAACTCTTGAACTGAAAATGAGAAAGCAAAACAGCCACTGAAGGATCACTATTATCAACCTGTACCGCCTTCAGCCAAATATTCCTTTTCAAACACAGCAGTACTAGACGTCTAAGAACTCTAATAACTGAACCACATTTGCAAGACAAATGGTTCACTGCAAGGACCGCCCCTTTTTTACTGGATTTAATTATGATATTTCTATTAGCTAGCTGACTGCCCCAAACCACTATAACCACTAAAATAGAAAATAGTTCTAACAAAACTTCATTCTTCAACACCCCATTCTTACACCATGCCCAATGCCATTGGCCCGCACACCAATTACCATCCCAAAAAACATCAAAACCTGATTCAGGAGCCGCATCCCTGTACAAACTTAAGTCCTCTTCTGCAATAAAAGGCTGACGCCACAAAGCCTGGCCATTAAATGACTCTAAAAACTCCAACCAAACTCATAAGTCCTCCTTAACTTCCTTTGTGACTCTAACATGAAATACAGGATTCCTGATTCCTGCAATATGTGCTGACAGGCGTCTACAAAATACTCTGCCCAAGGCATTATTCTAGACGCAAAGGCTAAAAGTCCCAGCAACGACTCGACCTCCTTCACTGTCACTTTCTTCCTCTTTATCACTGCTAACAACGCTTCTCTACATTTAACAATCTTAGCTATTGGCAACCTAAATTCCCCTTTACCTGTATCAATCACTATACCTAGATACTCTAAACAATTGGTTGAGTGAACTGTTTTTCCTTCCGCTAGCAGAATACCAAACTGCTTGCAAATTAATTGAAACGTAGACAAAAGCTCATTACACACCAATGAGTCGCCAGGACCTATAAACAAAAAATCATCTAAGTAGTGCGCTATACCGCCTTTCATGCACTGCCGTGCTGTCACCCATTCTACAAAAGATGAAAAGGCCTCAAAATAAAAACAAGATACCGAGCACCCCATGGGCAAACATTTATCAACATAAAAGAAACCGTTGAAATGAAAACCTAATGAATTGAAACCGTAAAGGCAGTAACCTAAAGGCTGATTCTTGATCGGCCTTGGCCATTAATGCCCCGGGACCGAAACTTCTAACTATTTCAGCAGCCTTATCAAAAGACGTATATATAACAGTACTTATACTGCTATCAATGCTATCGATAAAGAGGTACCATATGGATAAGACAAGTGATGAATCAATCTGAAAGCATTCATCTCTTTCTTTGGAATACACCCAGAGGAGATAGCCAAAAATGTTTAAATGGCTGCTCCTTAAAGGGGCCCGCCACTCTTCCTTCAGCTAGTTCCTTTAACAATTTTGCTTCTACCACCTCTGGGTGCAGCTCCGCGGATTTCAAATTTTTTACCCATATGCACCTTTTGCCTGAAAAATGTGGAATCATAAACCCATGTGCAAACCCATCAATTATTAACTTGGCCATCTTGCGGTTTGGGTACTGCTCTAACCATGGCCGCATTCTCTCCAGATTTACTGGTGTCACTGCTTTTACCCAAGTACTCCTTTGTGGAATGTTGCCCACTTGCTTTTTTAAAGCATCCGGACATAGCGTGCGACCCTCCACAAAAGGAGCACTCGTGCTTGTATTTACACGTATTCGGCCACTTACATTATGCCTCATTAAACGCAAAGCATGTACCTTTCCTAATGGTACTAGTCTGAGCTGGTACATTACGCTGAACATTATTAGGTTTACTTGACATTAGTGTTGAGCGAGCATGCTCGACACTGCTCGGTACTCGCCCGAGCATCACGCTACTCGGGATGTTCGGCGAGCACCGAGCATGTCCGGGTTACTCGGGCGGGAGGTCGGGCCTCCGCCCTTCATGTTTGGCGCTCTTTACAGAGCCAATGAACATGCAGGGATTGCCAGCCAGTTACTGTAATGCTGCAGCCATGTTGTTTGTGGGCATTACAGTGATTGGCTGGCCGCACAGAGTCACCTCGAGTATTTAAAACCGGGCGCCGCCATCTTGGACACAGTCGCTTCGGATTAGACAGTGTAGGGACAGCGCTGCTGAGCTAGGGAGAGCTTTATCCTGCGAAATAGTTAGTTTAGGGTCTGTAAAGGCTGCCAGATCAAACAAACAGTCCTTCTCAGAACTAATATCCATCCCAGATATCAGGCAGGCAGGCTGTATAGGAGACGCAGTGGTTATACCAGCAAACGCTGCATTACAGTCCTGTGTGCTCCTGTTTCTGAAATTGCTGGACTTAGCTCCAGGTCTCGGGGGCCAGTAAAAATCCTTTTTTTTTCATCTAAATCCTCTTTTTTTCTCCTCCTACACACTGTACAAATACCTGTCTTATTAACCTATTGGTGTGTGTCCCCCCTGCCCCCCCCCCAAAAAAAAGTGTCTGATTTTTCAGACACAAATATATCTGTTGAAAAGAGTCTGGTATAGGCCACAGAAACAGAAGTGTGGTTTTGCAGTTCCACGGGTCAAATCTCTGTATTATCCAGTTTTGGGCCTTTTGTATAAAAAAAAAAAACAGTTTGAGTGTGTCGCTCACTGTTCAGCCGCAAATATATATATTTAAAAAAGTCTGGTATACACCAGTAAATTATAACTGTGGTTTTGCTGTTCCAAGGTAAAAAATCTCTATTATCCTGTTTTTCGCTTTTTTTGCCTTAAAAAAAAAACAGTAGTGTCTCCTGACTGTTCTGACACGAAAAATATATCTGTTGGAAATAGTCTGTTGTAGGCCCAACAAATCCCAGTGTGGTTTTGCAGTTTCACGGGTCAAATCTCTGTAGTATACAGTTTTGAGCCTTTTGTATCTAAAAAAAAACAGTTTGAGTGTGTCGCTCACTGTTCAGCCGCAAATATATATATTTAAAAAAGTCTGGTATACACCAGTAAATTAAAACTGTGGTTTTTCCATTCCACGGTAAAAAATCTCTATTCAGGTTTTGGTATTTTTTCCATAAAGAAAAACATTAATAGTTTCTCCCTGATTGTTCTGATTGTTTAAAAGAGTCGGATGTAGGCCAGAGAAATAGAGCTGTGGTTTTCCTCTTCCATGGTTCTAATCTACTTTTTATTACCCTTTTTCCATTGATAGTGCGAGTGTAAGCTATTTTACTTCCTTTACAATGGGCAAGGCGCGTGGCAAAGGACGTGGAAGTGGACGTTCTGGTGATGTTGCGTGCAGAGGACGGGGCCGTGGCCAAGGTGAAAATGTGCCACAACCAACAGCCACATCTTCTCGCTCACACTTCTTGACCGAATTACTAGGGAAGCACAGAACAACACCAGTATTGCGAACTGATCAGTGTGAACAGGTTATTAATTGGATAGCAGCTAATACTTACAGTTACCTGGGCACCACCACCTCCGGTCTGTCTTCCACACGGTCGACTCTTAGTAGCCGTGAGTCTCGACCGCATACTCCTCACCCTGATGCTCCTTCCTCCCACCATGCCGAGTGTCGTCAGACAGCAACTGATCCCACACTTGGACACTCTGAAGAGCTGTTCACTGGTCCATTTTCAGATTTGTGCCCCTCGCCTGCTCCGCGATGCTCAAATATTTGAACAGCCACGGCCACAGGAAGTCGACGCTGGCAATTTGTCACAAGAGGTGGACAATGACGAGACACAATTGCCAGGAAGTGAGGAGGAGCATCGTGGTGAGCAAGTGGAAGAGGAGGAGGTGGTGGATGATCTAGTAACTGACCCAACGTGGAAGGAGGACATGCAGAGTGAGGCCAGCAGCACACTGTGGGAGGGAGGCAGAGTACCCCAACAGGCAGGAAGAAACAGTGTGGTGGCCCCAGACAGAAGGCGGGCAACCGTTCCCCGTAACACCAACATGATGGACGTTGCCAGTACAAACGGTAGGTCTTAAAGAGTCTGGAATTATTTTAAAGACTCTGCTGAGAACCCCAAAAAGGCCATTTGTACCACCTGCCATGCCAGCATCAGCAGGGGTGACAAAACTACCAGCCTGACCACCACCAGCATGATCAGGCACATGGCATTAAAGCACCCGACTTTGTGGGGCGAAACCCAGGGTCCACGACCAGTGTCAGCGGGTGTCACCACTGCTTCTTCCGCTGTTGTGTGTGCAATAGAACCCCCTGTTGTGTGTGCAAGGCAATCCCCTGTCCATACTGCATGTAAAGATGCCCCCTCCTCTCAGTCTTCACTTGTTATGGCAGTTTCTCAAGAAACAGCATGAACGTCCACGTCCCACCGCAGCGTTCAATTGCCATATCCCAGACCTTTGAACGAAAGCGGAAATTCGCAGCTAACGCCCCACAGGCCACAGTCCTAAATTTGCACATTTCATGACTGCTTGCGTTGGAAATGCTGCCTTTTAGGCTGGTGGAGACTAAATCCTTCCGCAAGCTTATGGCGGTGGCCGTCCCTCGGTACTCGGTCCCCAGCCGACACTATTTTTCCCGGTGTGCCATCCCCGCACTACACAAGCACGTGTCCCAAAACATCTGCCGTGCCCTCAACAACGCAGTTACTGGGAGAGTCCACCTGACAGCAGACACGTGGACAAGTGCTTGTGGCCAGGGACGGTACATCTCCCTGACGGCACACTGGGTAAGCATAGTGGAAGCCGGGACCCAGTCGGACCTTGAGACGGAACACATCCTCCCCACAGGATTGCGGGCCCTATGTCAGTCAGAGTTCCCCCCACAGGGTGCAGCTCCTGTGCATCATCCTCCTCCTCCTCATGGTCAGCCTCCATCTCAGATATCACCACATCAGTTACAAGCTGGAAGCACTGCAGTACTGCCTCCGCCAAGCGGAGTTGGAGAATTTTCCCACGCTGTCAGTGACGTGCATGAGGTGAGCTCATGTCCAATGAACTCAGCTCACCTCATGCACGTCACTGACAGCGTGGGAAAATTCTCCTGTGCTCAGCGCTTCAGCAGGAGAATTTTCCCACGCTGTCAGTGACGTGCATGAGGTGAGCTGAGTTCATTGGACGTGAACTCGGCTCATCTGGATGCCGTCACAGCCAGACACTGAGGAGCTCAAGCATGCCTGCTATTCTCAGTGTGTGCGGCATGGCAAGCTGGATGGCAGGGTTCTGTTGCGATCCAGCCTGTCATGTCAACGTAGCAGAGCTGAAGCTGTCGTGGGAACCATGGAAAGGTAAGGATGATGTTGCTTTATTATTTTACTTTTATTGCAGAAGACATTGGCTTCAGCTGGAATGGGTGTGATGGTAAGTATGGTTTAATTTAGAACATTAAAAAATTGTGTGTTTATTTCAATTAAAGGACTTTATTCTGGGTGTTTGTGTTTTTTTTTTTAACTTTCACTATGGGGTTAGTAATGGGGGTGTCTTATAGACGCCTCTCCATTACTAACCTGGGCTTGATGTCAGCTGGCATTATAAGCTGACATCAACCCCAACCCTATTACCCCACTGCCACCACTACCGGGCAGTGGGAAGAGCGAGGCTAAGTGCCAGAATTGGCGCATCCTATGGATGCGCCATTTCTGGGGCGGCTGATGGCTGGTGCTTCTAGCCTGGGAGGGGGCCAATATTCATGGTACCCTTCCTGGGCTATTAATATCAGCTCCCAGCTGTCTGCCTAGCCTTTGCTAGCTATTAAAATAAGGGGGACCCCACGTCATTTTTTGGGGAAGGTCCCCCATTTTAATAGCTACTAAAGGCTAGGTATTCAGCTGGGGGCTGATATTAGTAGCCTGGGAAGCTCCGTGGGTATTACCCCCCTCCCAGGCTTCAAACATCTGCCCCAGCCGTCTGCTTAACCTCCGCTAGAGACTAAATTTTCAGGGAACCCCACGCCAATTTTTTTTTTAATCCTTTATTTTAACACTAAATGACAAGTACAATAATCAACACTATCGCTGTACTTCTTATATATGTGACTGACATGTTTCTATGTATCTAATCTATGTGTGATGCTCTATTCTTTCTATTCTAAATTGTCAGGTACCGCTGCTGAATTGCCGGCCGGCTTTTTTAAAGAGACGGTGCATGAAAACACTATTATTTTTTTTAATACATCCTTTAACACTAAATGACAAGTACAGTAAGCAACACTGTCACTGTACTTCTTATATATGTGACTAACATGTTTCTATCGATCTAATCTATGTGTGATGCTCTATTCTTTCTGTTGTAAATTGTCGGGTACCGGTGTATGCCGCTGATGAATTGCCGGCCGGCTTTTTTAAAGAGACGGTGCATGAAAACACTATTATTTTTTTAAATAAATCCTTTAACACTAAATGACAAGTACAGTAAGCTGAGCTCTGCCATCCAGCTTGTCATCCTTCAGAGACACTGCAGAGTGCAGGCATTATGGGAACTTCCGATTCCGGTATTCGATATTCTAAAAGTATCGGAACTCAGTATCGGAACTCCGATACCGCGAATATCGGTCGATACCCGATATTTCAGTATTGGAATGCTCAACACTAGTTATTATCAATGTTTATAAATGTTATACCAATTTGACAATGACAAATTTATATAATAGTTACTAAGCTTTCACCACTGTCTTAGAATTGGTCAGATTGACCAATTAAGATGAATGTCGTGGACGACATCCAAAAAGGAGGGAATAATGTGACATGCAGAAGTAGTGCTGTTGCTTCCAAAGCATCCAGCAACTGTTACAAATAACACAAGCACAGGAGACAGGAAGTGTTGTGCTTCAGAAGCATCCAGCAACTAGAGGGGTTAACACAGTCACAGGAGACAGGGAGTGTTTTAGCAGAGCCCCAGGGAGATTGTGGGAAACTTGTTATTGTAGTCTGGCTGAAGCAACTGAAGAGGATTCAGATCAGGAGAGAAAATAAACACAGGTCAGATAAACTCCCTGAACTAACCGTGCAGAGTATTATCGGACAGGAAGATAAGGACTGGAAGGAATTGAACTGAATTGCACTGGCCGTGCTTCAGATTAAATTCCACTGTTAAACTGTTAAAAAAGACTCTTGTCAGATGTGTCTGGTCAGCATTTTGACCCCTTGGAACGCAAGATGGAGGGACTACTCAGGAAGTCCTGGGAGACCTCGACAGCGCTATTAAGCACCAATGCAGTCTCTACGGGCGTAGCGCGATCATTGGCTCATTGGCTAGATCAACTGGAGGAACACCTAGTCTCAGGCACCGCCAGAGAAGACATCTTAGCATCCCTTCTGCTTCTCCAGAAAGCTACGGGGTTTTTAGCAGATGCTTCTGCAGAATCGGTGAGAGTGGCGGCAAGAGCATCTGGGTTATCAAACTCTGTGAGAAGGGCCTTATGGTTAAAATCCTGGAGCGGTGATGTGGCATCAAAGATGAAATTGTGTTCCATCCCCTTTAAAGGGAAATGCATGTTCGGGCCAGCCCTAGATCTTCTCGAGAAAGCCTCAGACAAGAAGAAAGCCCTCCCGAAACCTAGAAATGTAAGGAAAAGGCCCTGTCGTCCTTCCCAGGAGCAGACCCCTCAATATAGGGGTAAAGGATAAAACAGGTTGGTGGAGCTACCCAAAATCGGGGGCCGCATCTCGAACTTTCTCGCTCAGTGTAGATAAATCTGCTCAGACCCATGGGTCCTGAGGGCAGTAGAGTTTGGAGTAAAAATAGAATTCTCCTCCTATCCTCCACAGACTAAAGATAACGCAGCTCTCTTCTCAAAGTCTGCAGGCCACCCTGATATCCAGTGTAACAGACCTATTATCCTCTGGGGTGATATCCCTGATAAGCAGAGGACATTATTCCAATCTCTTCTAATAAAAAAACAAATGGCTCGCATCGGATTATAATCAATCTAAAACCACTGAATCAGTATATCCACTACCAGAGATTCAAGATGTAATCTATCAGATCATCGGTCCCTCTGATAGGACAGGACCATACCATGGCCAGAATCGATCTCTAGGATGCATACTACCACATCTCCATACATCCACTTTACAGAAAGTTCTTAAGATTTACAGTGGCTCAGAGGGAACAGATAGTCCACTGCCAGTTCAATGTTCTCCCATTCGGGATATTATCAGCCCCGCGAATATTTACAAAGGTCATGGCTTATATCAGGGGTCAGAATGTTTTCAATAGTACCATACCTCGACGACCTGTTATTAATCGGGCCCTCAGTACCATTGCTCCAAGAGCATATACAGTTGACCACTCAGATCCTATCTTCTCTGGGCTGGTTAGTGAATCACAAAAAATCAGATATGGTCCCCTCCATGACAATAAACGTTTCTAGAAGAACTATTGGATTCCCACAGCCAGATGTCGTTTCTGCCCAAACAAAAACAGGTCATACTAAAAGCAAAGATCAATGTCCTAAGAAGCAGGAGATTGGTATCATTGAGAAATGCCATGTCAGTCCTCGGATCTATGACATCCTGTATCGAGACGGTGGCCTGAGCTCAAGCACATACCCGAACATTACAGACTCACATCCTCATGAATTGGGACGGATCTCCACGGTCTCTGAACAGGAAAATTCCTATACCATCACGGGTAAAAACCTCTCTTTTCTGGTGGCTGAGCATGAAGAATCTAAATAGGAATACTATGTATCCAGAATCCACTAGTAACCATAAGAGTGGATGCCAGCGGGAAGGGATGTGGAGCCATAGTCTCCCAGGAGCTATTCCAGGGTATATGGTCCAAAGAGGTGAGCCAGAACTCATCAAATTTCAGAGAATTAAAGGCCGTAGAGGAAGTCCCCAGAGTAGCAGAGCCTCTGGTCCAGAAAACCCACATACAGATATTTTCAGACAATATCACCACAGTAGCCCACCTTCGTCATCAGGGGGGCACAAGACACAAAAGCTTTAAAGCAGTCTCTGCGAGAATATTTTCCTGGGAAGAAGAACATATTCTATCCCTGTCAGCTCTTCATGTCCTGAGCCATACTCCTTCCTTACCTGAGAGTGAGATACCACACCTCTGGGTAAGATGCAATACCTCTGTGGCGACCGAACCCTCAGGGGCGCCACAGAAACATTAGTTTGTTTGTTTTTTGTTCAGATTTGCCAAATACCTATAAACTGGCATCTTTCTTTTCTAGAATACCAAGAAAAGGGCCATCAAGATCTAAACTGGGTCTTGGCTGTGATGGCTGGAAGTGCTCTTGGCATTGTCGTTTTGGCTATCTGGCTGAAAAAACAAAGCGTTAACACCATTAAAGAAGTTGAGATATAAGTTCTTGTGACTCTTCCTTTGCCATAAACGTAACTGAGTTCTAGCATCTATTTTGAACTCCTACCTGTAATACTCGCCTTGCTAGTTGATTTTATGAGACTTTACAGTAATTTGCAAATAAGGTTTATGCCCCAATAAAGATTTAGACAAAAAAAGTTGTACATTGATTGCATTCATAGACCTTTTTTGAGTAACGGTCACAACAGTTCACAAAAAATCCATTTGATACATGTAAAATATAAGGAGCACATTGGCTTCATTGGAAAGGGTGAGTCTTGCAATTTCTCTGGAAGGATCAATATTTTGTGGATTTTAAAACACTCACTGCAGGTCACTTTACCTACATGTAGGATCTAGATCTGTCTATCCAACTTGGCTGGTACTGTTGCACTGCTGGTGCTCTGATTATGTAGATGAAATTTTATATTGCCTTTAACTATGTTCTGGGTGACCCTAGCGCACACTATTAAAATGCCTCCTTGTTTTCCCATAATCTGTAAGTGGTGGTGTGGCACCCCAGGGGTCTGGTTTCCACAGTAATGCAATGTTATGTCTGAGAGCAGGTGGGAGGTCTCTTGGTCAGGAATCCTATGCATGCCACACCTCCTGCCCAGTCCTGGGAGGGGAAGGACTTCCCCTATATAAACCTGGGGCTGAGGCAGGGTTAGAGAGTTCAAAGGGAGAGTTCAGCCAGGAGGGCTGACAGGGAGCTGTGGCTCCGGCTGGGCCCAGCTCCTGGGCCATGCCAGAAGTAGAGACAGAGAAGAGAAGCAGCTATGGGAAAAGAACAACAGGAGCTCTGTGGGAGCAGTGTTACAAGGAGTCAGGGGCTGGCAGCTGCAGAGCTCGCCCTGACTGAGAAGTATCACCAGACCCGGAGTCCGAGGCTGTGGGGACTAATCTCTACCCAGCAGCAGAAACCGACCGGCAGGGGATTGCAGGTCCTCTGGCCCAGAAACCCGAAGGCACGGTCACACGCGTGGGACCAGCACCGCCATCGTGGAGCGGAAGCCATTAGAAGGCCCCGAGTCACCGGCCATACGGGTGAGCACCACACGGTACACTCAGGGACGTGGGCTACTTTTACCCGCCTCTAGCAAGGTAGCCAGAAGAGTACAGTTAGTTGGGAAGGCCTACAACTCCGCCTGGCCAGGGGAGATCCCATCTGCTCAAGGACTGACCAGGCCCCGATTGCTAGCAAGTACTCCGGGAGGGTCTATCTTTGTCACCAGTAAAGACCCTGAACTACACCGCATCGTCTCTGAGTGGTTCCTGCTACCCCCATCATCCACGTCGGCTGCCCTGAGGCCATACCCCTCCCGTTGGGGGTTATACCATCCACGCTGCACCATCCTTCCACCGGTCTCAGCGGTCTGCCCTGCAGCGGCAGCTCCATAGCTGCATTCAACGGGTGGCGTAGTCATCCACCATCCACTGCTAATAGACTGCCACTTAGTCTGACTCCCTGAGCACGGACCGGGTCACCGCCACGAGACTACTACCCCCCATCTGATCCGGCTCCGGGTAGGCTCCCGCGTGCGCAACGCTGCGCGACTCAGGCCCAGGGGCGCGTCAGTGGCAGTGAGTAGCAACATATCGCTGTCTTACATGGTGGGAATGACCGATCTATGGCAGTTTAGTCTATATACTCTACTGTTAAAGCAATAGTACTGGAAACCTCTTCAACACATAGATGGTCTCAATGCCAGACTGGCACAGTATTAAAGTTTCTAACCAGATAATTGCATGAAGAGCAAAGGAAGACCTACCATTGGTGCAGCCACAGAGGGATCCAGTAATTGACGGGGCTCACTTATACCTTCAAAGCAGATAAAATTGTACTTTATGATGAACTACAGTGCTTCCACGAGGACTCTCTTCTGTCTACCAGTGCTAGAAAGAGCAACAATAAATGGCCCAGAGAATAAAAGTTTCTTCTACAATGATGACTTGATGTAGGTTATTCTACACGGTCACATTAAGATATCATAACATCTAATGGTTGTTATCAAACATGTTACATTTTTGGCCACATGTTGAACCACAATGCAGTCATGTAATTGACCTATGACTTGCCTAAAATCATTGGTTAATTGCCAAACTGCAGATGTAAAATGGCTGCACAACAGTTAGCATCAAAAGTTTCTTAGGTTTCATGAGGGGTTTTCAAGTTGAATTGGCCATTCCCTCATGTGTTAAGAGGTTGGCAGTGTTATCTTGGTACACCTTTCCTCAAAATGACTAGCATGCTAATGGAGATGAAACCAAATCAATCCATCGAGTAAAACACTTCATGGAAAGTTTTCCACAAAAAAAAAAAAGTTTGGTCCTGTAAAGATCTGAGGTTGTAAGTAATCACCTAGGCAGGTTAACGATGCAACAATATTTTATTGATCACAGCCATGGTAATAAAGCAATTCCAGGTAAATGGCCAAAATACAGTTCTCTCAGTCCTCAAGTTCCCAATCTGGGTTCAGTAGTTCCACTGGCTTTGTATAAGGCCATACTCACTGTCTCCCAACTTTTGGTTGGCCCATAGATTTTGCATCTCCAGCCAGTATAGTCTGTAGCCACAGTCCATGATTCTCTAGACGGCAGATAAAACGATGAAAGCACGGGTAGCCAGTAGCAGCAGTCCTTTTAAGAAAGTGTAAATCCAAATGACATAATCCATAATGGTAACATGTTTATCCATTCATCCTTCCAAGTCCACGGTCTCCATTCTCTTCCTTCAATCCTTCCACACATCTCCCTAAAACATGTCTCCACTTTCTTCCACTCGGATCAGTCCCCTCCCAGGTCAGAAGTGATCACACTCTCCCCCTTAAACATTCACTGTTTGCTAAAACAATGAAGAATATTCTAGAAGCCTTCATCTGAGACTGCCTGTAAGACCCACTGTGGTTATGGCTCCACTGTGTCTCAATCTACACTCACCTAATGAGATTATTGGCTGTTGAAACAATGAACTCCTGAGATAAAGATGAGATTAGTGGAATGCTGGACATTTTACAAGTGAATCTTACATAATGACAAGTAATCAGAACTATGTAAAACATAACAAGTAAATCACTAATAAAACACAATAATAATATTGACAAAAATGGTGGTTCGTTGCTGGAAAAGTATCATAGACTTTAGTAAGTGGGCGGCTCCTCACAGGTCCCATGCTCAAAGCCAGTTTTTAGACAAAGTGGGGCTCCAAATGTTAACACACATGTAGGTTGCATTTACATGGGCTGATTTCAGGCCATTAAACAAGCACAATTGACAACATTGAAGTCGTTCAGTACTTATTTTCTGGCCTCTTTACACTGGATGACTAGGAATGATGGCACAAAACTATCACTAGTAGATCAATCTGTCACCATACACATGTTCTCTGCAGTTTACACCAGGCGATGTGCTACTGAGAAGGATTTTCGTTCTACCATACACAATCCAATCACCCGATGAATGAGCAACATTTTTGCTTATTGATGGGCGATTGCCAATGTTTACACCTAATGAACGCTCGTCTGCTCTTCCAGTATATATAAATGTGGATGTGATATACTGTTACACACATCTGTATACAGAACACACATATGCAACATACAAACAGTGATCAACATATCTTAAAGAAACAATGGCGGAGACCCCGGTAAATCCAGGTCAGCCAGAATAGCCTACTCGTATAGCATTTAGAACAGAAAAAAACACGAGTTCAAAATGGCGTACAAAGTTAGTTTTATTTAGTCAATCTGCAAATAACTTAAATTAATATATCCATAATATAAATGCATGACAAAAAAGTGCAATGTGCTCGAAGAAAAGCGCAGTCCCACCTGCGAGGGCATATCGTACCCAAGCTAAAAGGATAGTCCATATACATAGCGTGGTATCTTTCCAGAGATATACTGGATAGAATAAGGCTATATATTCCAAGTGGAGCACATACAAATGTTTAAATCAAACCCAGGTTCACCAGATGCTTACCACAATTGTATATGAGGTCCAGGTGTGTGAGACACCTTTGCCACCTGTCTTCTACGTCCCCCTGGACCTCATATACAATTGTGGTAAGCATCTGGTGAACCTGGGTTTGATTTAAACATTTGTATGTGCTCCACTTGGAATATATAGCCTTATTCTATCCAGTATATCTCTGGAAAGATACCACGCTATGTATATGGACTATCCTTTTAGCTTGGGTATGATATGCCCTTGCAGGTGGGACTGCGCTTTTCTTCCAGCACATTGCAATTTTTTTGTCATGCATTATATTTATATTATGGATATATTAATGTAAGTTATTTACAGCTTGACTAAATAAAACTTTAACTTTTTATGCCATTTTGTACTCCATGTTTTTTTTCTGTTCTAAACACATATGCAACGTGTATAAAAAGTACAAAAATAAATGACTGGAATATGCAGAGCATCTGCACACATGAGAATGCACAGAGCACATACGCTCACACTATAGAATACTTACCAGTCTCTCCCTTCAGTTCTAAACTCCTGCACAGGACCCATGGTGACATCATGGTCACATGACTGATGTCACCAAAGGTCGTTAAGCAGTCTGCACATTGGAAATTAAATTGATAATATCACTGCAATTTTCAATGTAACTTCTGCTGTAGATGCTGCTGACGCGCCCCCTGGGCCATGTTGTTAGGGATACCCGGAGCCGGATCAGATGGGGGTTGTAGTCTCCGAGTGGCTGTAACCCGGTCCGTGCCCAGGGTGTCAAACTCAGTGTGCGGCAGTCCTTATAGATGTTATTAGTGTCGACTACGCCACCCGTTGATTTGCGGTCAAAAGGCCGCCGCTGCAAGATGGTCCGCTGAGGCTGGTGGTGTGTGTGCAGCTGCGGTAGTATAACCCCAACGGGAGGGGTATAGCCTCAGGGGGTCAGCCGTGGAGGATGGTGGTTGTGAAGGTGCAGCAAGGAGACTCAGAGGCATAAAATGCAGTTCCAGGGTTTTACTTACTGGTGTTGCTCGGGTCACTGTGTACAGCAGTGGCCACCCAAGCCGTGCTGCGTCCACCAGGTCCTGGACTCGGTCAACTCCCAGGCAACTCCGGAGTGTGGTCCTGAGCTCCCTTTCTGACTTGTCCTCCTCTCCGGCCTTCCCCACCAGGGATCCACCTAAGTCCGGCTCCCTCGGGCCTCTTGTTGGTAAACCCTTGTCTCTGGGTTCCCTGACCCTATTCTTGGTTTGCCTTCTGGGTGGATTTAGTGGGTGGTCGTGGCAGATCCTGCCCACGACCTCCGGTCTCTGACTAAGGATTAGGGCCCTCCACCAGCTTGGGATCCGGTACCCTTGTGCCAACTCTTCACCCTCTGATCTAATTTTGGGTTCTTGGAGTTCCCTCTTCTCCCCCTCTGGGTCCTTCTTTCTCCTCTCTCGCTCTCTTGGCCTTGGAGCTGGCTGAGCTGCTCTGCTTCTCTGACTCAACTCTGACAGACTGACCCTGATCTAAGATGGTTCCCACCTTATATACTCCCTCTATGTGTGAGCTCAGGTGACCAGCACCCAATGAGCTCCTAGCTTTACCCAGGCTGCTCCCCCTATCTGCCCCTACACTACTGGGATGTTCCACCCCCCTCCCACTCCAGCCAGGAACAGACACTGTCGTACCTGCACATAAACTGGTGGGAGTACCGTCGGTCTGTTCCTCGGAAATGGGATGTGTGTAGTGCATGCAGCTAACTGAGCTCAGTTCCACACTCCATCCTTACCCGGGAGTGGAATATCACACCTCTGGGTTGAGGTGCAATACCCCTGTAGCAGCCGAATACTCAGGGTGCTGCATTCCCCCCTGGTAAATCACAGCACGTCCTCGGGCTGTAAAATAACAAAACATCCAAAAACATACAATTTTTTTTTTTTCATAAACATCATAAACATATAAAACAATATATATATATATCATAAAACTTTTCATATAAAACTCCTCATTAGAAACATTCTTGTTCCTCCGGCCACGGTGCAACTTGTGACCGGGTAAAGTGCGACAGTCTCTCTTGGAAGAAAACAGTTTCCTATAAAACCGGTAGGGGGCGCTTTAGGAAGCGCAACTATATACAAGGGAAATATGGCCGCTCTCAGTCCTCGACCAGGTATTAGGGAGGATTGACCGCTCTCAGTCCTCGGTCAGTGGGAATAGGGACACACGGGTTTCAGTTCAATCTGCTGGTCCCAACGGGGACTATATTTTAACTAGAACAGTTCTTATACCCTGACGGGTAACTATGTACAGTCTCTCTCTACCGTACTTCAACGACGGCGTCCTCCTGCTCCTTCTTTAGATTCTTCAGACCCGTCCGGGTGCTCTTGCTCCTCCTCACACCGCAGCTCCTCCTCCGTCAGGCGATGCACATGGAGGGCGTAGGGTCCTTTGGCACACTTGTGCCGGGTGAAGGTGACCTCGTCCCCTACATACAGGTCACGACCTCTGTGTCCCTCCGGCAGATGGCTTTCTACGTCTCTGCGGGTGACAAAGACGTCGCCGGGGGTGTGATGATCCCTGATGAAACCCCAACCGTGCTGCAGTTGGAATTTAATTACAGTCCCGGTGGCACGGGGACCGTGGGCTGCACGGGGGTTCCTCCGGGTCCGGCTCTTCTGCTCTGCGCTCTGGATTTGCAGCCGCTGCTCTCGGACCCGCCTCTCTCTCCTCTCCCGGTCGAAGACCTCTAACTGCTGCCGGCAGCACTCCGCACGTTCAGCTGCGGCCGCCCGCGTTTCTTGGGTGAATCCCATGAGGTCCCCTCCGGTGGGGTCCCACGCAAACTGCGCTTCCTCCAACGAGAGTGGGGTGATCTTAACGGGCTTCGGAACCGGAATCAGGGGCTCATCTAGGGGTCTTTCTTTTTGGAGCTCAAGTTGGTAATACTCCGGTGGCCATATAAAGGGCTGCCCATCCGGGCACGTATGCTGGGCGAACAGGTCTTCACCCAGGTGCGGCACTCTAGATGTTGAGGGCGCGGAGGTGGTAGCGGCGCCCAGGTTTACCAGGCCTTGCGACCAGGCTTGGGGCACCCTGAAGGTGAAGGGCACCGTAAAGACGGCGGCGCCCAGGTGTTCCTGGCCTTGCGACCAGGCCGGTGGTTCGGCAGAGGTAGGGGGCGCTGTTGGTACTGCGGCGCCCGGGGGCACTCGGCCTTGCGACCAGGCCGGTGGCGTCTTCTGCTTGGCCGCGCTCTGGATTGAGGCGCGTGACGTAGCAGGGGGCGTGGCCGCGGCTCCGGCCGCTTGAGGCCTAGCTTGGAGCGATGACGCAGCGGCTACGGGAACGGTGAGTGGGGCTTCAGGCTCTGCGACGGGGAGCTGGGGCAGGTTTACGGCTTCTGGGCACGGGATGCTGTCGTCCCCATTACCTGCCTTTATCTCTTCGGCTCCCTCCGCGGCGTCGTCTCCGGCCGTCGTCCCTCCTTCGCCGTCCTCAGAGGTGGACTTGCTCCTCGCTGCGGGTGGCATGCTTCGCTGGCGGGCTCCAGCCTGCTGGGCCATCTCTCGAGTCCACTCCGCCAGTGTTTCCTGCTGCACCCGGGCCATCCTCCGTGCGAGGCCCTCCAACGCGGTCTGTGCACGCTCCCGATCTCCGGGGAGCTGCGCCAGGATCTCCAGCAGGCCTTCTGGAGTGGCGACCTGCAACAGGCTCCTGACCACTGGGTCGGTGCTGCCTGACTCTCCCTCCATCTCCGGGTGTGTTCTCTCTGGACTCTCCTCCAGACTCCTCCAAGCTGCTCCCATCTTCTTTCTTTTGTTCTGTCTACGCCCATCCCGAGGGCGGTCCTGGGGCAACTTTGTGATTGCCAGTTCCAGGGGCAGTTCTCTCACGCTGATGGACATATCAATCATCACAGTCTCTGCTGGTGGGGGCGGTATCCACTTTTGGCGCCATTTTCGGTCCTGGCCCACGATGGGAGGTGGCCTCTTGCCATCCTTTGGCACGCCCATAATGGCGTCCGCTCTGCCAAGGCGGGAAACCTTCTCAGATGGCAGGAACCGCTTCCCAGTGGCGGGAAACTCTGTGGATGGCGGGAAAAGACTGCAGATGACGGGCAAATGGCGGGAACTGATCCGAGATGGCGTCCGATGGCGGGGACCCTCTGGAATTGGCGGGAGACTTCTTTTTGAGGTAAATGCGATCTTTTCTTCAGGCACGCAGTACCCGGTTGCGGGCACGTGATCCTGCCGACTACGCCAAAGTTGACGCGCCCCCTGGGCCATGTTGTTAGGGATACCCGGAGCTGGATCAGATGGGGGTTATAGTCTCCGAGTGGCTGTGACCCGGTCCGTGCCCAGGGTGTCAAACTCAGTGTGCGGCAGTCCTTATAGATGTTATTAGTGTCGACTACGCCACCCGTTGATTTGCGGTCAAAAGGCCGCCTCTGCAAGATGGTCCGCTGAGGCTGGTGGTGTGTGTGCAGCTGCGGTAGTATAACCCCCAACAAGAGGGGTATAGCCTCAGGGGGTCAGCCGTGGAGGATGGTGGTTGTGAAGGTGCAGCAAGGAGACTCAGAGGCATAAAATGCAGTTCCAGGGTTTTACTTACTGGTGTTGCTCGGGTCACTGTGTACAGCAGTGGCCACCCAAGCCGTGCTGCGTCCACCAGGTCCTGGACTCGGTCAACTCCCAGGCAACTCCGGAGTGTGGTCCTGAGCTCCCTTTCTGACTTGTCCTCCTCTCCGGCCTTCCCCACCAGGGATCCACCTAAGTCCGGCTCCCTCGGGCCTCTTGTTGGTAAACCCTTGTCTCTGGGTTCCCTGACCCTATTCTTGGTTTGCCTTCCGGGTGGATTTAGTGGGTGGTCGTGGCAGATCCTGCCCATGACCTCCGGTCTCTGGCTAAGGATTAGGGCCCTCCACCAGCTTGGGATCCGGTACCCTTGTGCCAACTCTTCACCCTCTGATCTAATTTTGGGTTCTTGGAGTTCCCTCTTCTCCCCCTCTGGGTCCTTCTTTCTCCTCTCTCGCTCTCTTGGCCTTGGAGCTGGCTGAGCTGCTCTGCTTCTCTGACTCAACTCTGACAGACTGACCCTGATCTAAGATGGTTCCCACCTTATATACTCCCTCTATGTGTGAGCTCAGGTGACCAGCACCCAATGAGCTCCTAGCTTTACCCAGGCTGCTCCCCCTATCTGCCCCTACACTACTGGGATGTTCCACCCCCCTCCCACTCCAGCCAGGAACAGACACTGTCGTACCTGCACATAAACTGGTGGGAGTACCGTCGGTCTGTTCCTCGGAAATGGGATGTGTGTAGTGCATGCAGCTAACTGAGCTCAGTTCCACACTCCATCCTTACCCGGGAGTGGAATATCACACCTCTGGGTTGAGGTGCAATACCCCTGTAGCAGCCGAATCCTCAGGGTGCTACACTGCGGGCAGGAGTGTACATAGAAATCATAGGGCTCCATAGCAAAAGTCCTAATTGGCCCCTGCAAAAAAAAAATTACTCAATAGGAGCACAGGAGAGCATATACTATTTTTGCAGCCCTTGCAAAGTAATTTTGCCCCTTACTGTTCGACATGCTACAATGTGCCCCCACTAGGACTCCAAACAGTACAATAACACCCCTCACAACCCTCTACCCAGTATACTGGCCCCCCACAGGCCTCCAAATAGAATATTGCCTGCAACATAGTATGATGGCCTCAAAAATTAACCATTTATTAAAAAAATAAATGCTCCCCCACTGATGTGGTCTGCACTACATCGCAACTCCTGTGCTGAGCAGTGCAGAGGGTTAGAAGACTCGCTGTAGAGATTGGAGCAGTGGGCAATGGGGTGTAGTGAATATTTTTTTTTATTTATGGAGGACTATGTGGTGCCCGTAATACTGTATGGAGGGCTATGAGGGGCCCATTTTACTGTATGGAGGGCTATGTGGGGCCAACTATATTGGGCTGTGGGGCCAATTATGCTATATGGACGGCTATATAAGGGCCATTAATTACTTTTGAAAGACTACAAGGGGGCCATTATACTGATGGCATACCTATGTAGGGGAGGGCATCATACTATTTGAAGGTATATGTAGGGGGCCATTATGCGGTTGTCAGGACTATATGGGGGCAATTATACTGTTTGCAGGTCTATGCTGGGTGCGATTATACTGTTTGGAGGGCTATGTCAGGGCTCTTATATTGTTTGGAGGGCTATGTGTGGGCCAATACACTGCATGCAAGCAATTACACAGTGTAAAAGTTTTTTTGAGGGGTTCAATAATACACTGTAGTAATACACTGTAGAGGGTTATGTGGGGGTCACTATGCTGTTTGGAGGGTAGTGGGGGGCCATTATACAGTGTGGATGGTTGTATTGGGGCCATCATACTGAGTGGAGGTGTGTGGGGGCCATTATTCTGTATAGAGGGCTGTGTTGCGATCACAGTTGGGGGCATCATACTGTGTTGGGGGTCGCCATACTTTGCCAGTGAAGGGGAGTACAGTCATCATACCGTGTGTGTGGAGGGTACTCTGGAAGAATTCACTGTGGGGATATCATACTTGTGTTTCGGGGGGACACTATAGTTGGCATAATACTTTATGGGGGCAATGAAAGGGTAGTTTAGGGGCTTCAGTAGGAGGAAATTACTTTGTAAGGGCTGCGAAGATGTGAGATATGCTCTTCAGTGACCCTGCTTAATATTAAGTTTTTTACTTGGGGGGCCCAATTAGAACTTTTGCTATGGGGCCCCATGATTTCTATGTTCACCCCTGCTAATAATATTAGGAATGACATAAAGATGGATGAAGCTGCTTCATCTTTAGTGGTTACAGGTATCTGGCCCATTGTGACATCACTCGTGTTCCACTCCCCGTGATGTCACAATGAGGTCACCATTGTGATGTCACTGGCTGTGGGGCTATAGTGAGTGACGCTACAGGAAAAGGCTTTGTCTGGAGAGGCTGACTGTGGATTACACAAGACGCGATATTCCTCCAGGCTAAAATGCTGTTTAGATTTCTTCTATTTGTGAGTGTGCTAATAGCATCTGCGGAGGGCGCTCCTATCAACACGCGCCACCATGATTTCAGGGCCTGGATCCCTGCAGGTAAGTGCTGTACCAGATATTCAGCCAATATGGGGTTATTGTTAATTAGTCAGATGATACATTTCATGGAGGATTCATCATGTGCTACTTGTAATGTTTGGAGTCTTCTCCCATCGTGTATTCCCTATTCCAGGCTCTCAAACACATTGTAAACTTGAATGGGAATCCACTCTGAGCGAAAAACAAGTCACGTGTCTCTCATCTTCATGTGTGTGACTTCATCAATAGTTTTGGGGGAAATAATTACAAATTTATGGTAATTGTGGAATTTCTCCAGCTAGGAATGGTCCTAGGTCTGAATACAAAAATGAGATGCAAAATATAATGTATATATTAGTAGCTTTAAATATCTTACATGTTCTTGATCTTTTCTTCCACTAGATTACTTTAGTAGGTTTCCTATGCCTGCTGCCATCATCTTCTTCTCTGGATTTTTCTTTGGTACCATCTGTTCTATCATATATGGGTAAGTCTTATAATGATTTATGGGCTACCCGGGAGTCTGTATAAGAAATATCACATTTTCAGGTCATCACACGATTCAGTAAATGATATAATCTAGTGTAGATGTTTAGTGGCTCATAAACTGGGTCTGACCTGCTGGGAGCACAATGGACTTTTCTGTACAATATTAAAAAAATTGCTCAACAAATTACTGCAGATAGGGATAGATAAAATAGATGAAGAAAAATATATGATTTTATAACAGTGACTTCTGTTTTATCATTTTAAAGATATGTAAAAAAGAATAATTTCTGGAGAGATGTTACAAGACCAGATTCCATGGATGAAGATATAAAGAGTAGGGCTAATCCTAATGGTAAGTACGGCCGTCACCAATCTGACATTAATATCTGTGTATATACAAATACTTCTTAGTGGCTTTTATATTACGTGGACGCAGTCTACATTGTAAAGCTGAATAATTACTCTAATGATATTCTGATTCGTCTCTTTCAATATATGAAATCTATTTAAAAGTAAAAAATGAACTTTTAAAGTATAAATAATCTCTTACCCGTTCACAACATATGATGTACGCCGAGCTTGAATATTTTCCCGCACGTGATGGCTGATTTAATGTGCGGAGCTCTGCCCGCAGCTGTTAAACTGTTAAATCCCACTGTTAATCTCTCACAGCAGCTTTTAACAATGCAAGGGAGACCGGACATTATATGTGACTCGCCCCCTGGGCCGTGGGGCACTCGGATCCGGGCAATAGGGAGACGATGGGGGTAGTAGTGGCGACCCGGTTCCGTGGCTCAGGGTGGTCAGGCCAATGGTAGTCTGCTACGTTCTGCTGATAATGTCCGACTACGCCACCCGTGGATTTGCGGTCATTAGGTACCGCCGCTGCAAGGCAGACCGCTGGGGCTGATGATCTGTGCAGCTGGGATGGTGTGACTCCCCACGGGAAGAGTGCGGCCCCAGGGCAGTGTAGTGGATGTTGGGAGTGATCGTAGTGAGAGTCCCAGTGCTGATAGTGCTGGAGGAGCAAGGAGCACACAGACAACAGGTTGCAGTCCAGGGTCTTTACTAGAACAGGTAAATTGACCCAGAAACAGTCCCGGCTAGGAGGGGACCTGGATGTCTGAGAGCAACGGGGAAATTGGCCCTGGTCAGGGTGAGGGTGTAGGCCTACCGTGCTTTCTGTGCTCCTTCTGGCTATCTCCTCGTTATAGGGTAACAGCCCACGTTTCCGAGCTTTCCGTGTATTCTCGCCTGTATGGCCTGCAACGTGGGTTCCTTTCTGCTCCCAGCCTTGTACGGCTTTGCTGGTCCATTCTGTTGTGGCAGGGCCTCCAGGCTTCTTAGGCCAAGGAATATACAGTCCCTTGCGGACTGGTTATCTGCTGGAGGATGTGGAATCCTCCCAGCCTCAGACACCAAAGTCTGGTAAAGTAAGTCTTTTATCTGCCAAGACAGGCTCTTTTCGCCTCTTGTCTCTGGCTTGTGGCTCTCCTCCTGCCACACTTCCTCTTAGGTGCAATACGACTGTCTGTCCCTGCTCTGCTCTGGGACAAGTCTCAGTGCTGAGACAGGCCATCAAGTTCTCTCTAACCCTGCCCCCAGTACCAGCTTTCATAGGGGCAGCCAGCTCCCCCTACTGGCCTGAGACAGGAGGCATTGCATGCTAATGTTCCCCTGACTAGAGAACCTCCCCCTTGCTCTCAGACACAGCTTTAATTACACTTGTGGCATCCAGGCCAGGGTGACACATTCCCCCCTAGTAAAATTTAGTACTCCGGGACTAAACAGTAAATAAAGAATAACATGCATAACCATAAAACATTATCAGGAAAGTGACGCACAAATTGAGTTCTTAAGGTCACAGTGTGGTCTGTGACCGGGTGTCCATATCACCAATACAACGGGGAGCCTTAACCAGGTGGGGGTCTGTCCTACCCCAAGTCCTTCACAGTCTTAGTTCATTCCTGGGTTAGGCTCCGAACGCAGTCCATACAAGGTCCTGGTTATAAAAAGTCCATAACCTGTGAGTCCTTAGGGTAACTGCAAGAAACTGAAACACAGAATTACCAAACAAGCATGTAACTTGGCAAACAATTCAACATTTGGCAACAGGGTTATTTACAATCTTAACGCGCTCTATATTTTCCAGCGAGCGGGTATCTGCCCCTTTGTGCTCCTGGTTGATCTACGTAGCCCACTGTCTGGTGGTGGACTGACTTGGCTTTCCCCACTAGCGTTAGGGGTACAGCTACCAGCTGGGTGTACAGGTAGGGCAGGCAGCTGTCTGCGGGTCCTTTGGCTTACCGCAGGCATGGCAGGCTCACTGTCAGCAGAGGGTTGACTCTCCTGGGCTGCTGGTACAGGCTCTTCTGCCTCTGGAACTGCTTGCTCCTCTTCACCTTCCGGCTCTGGTGTTGGTTGTTGCTGTGCCGGTTGCAGGAAATGCAGGACGGGTACCACTATGGCATCATTTATGCGAGTCCAGGACTGAGGGAACTCTCCAAGAACGGTGCTGATCATTTCTTCCTTGTCCTCTGCGGGTTCAAGGTCACTGTGATCCTCTTCTGCACTACGGAGTTGCTCGGGGCATCTTTTGAGGTGGTCTCTGGAGACGGTGTTAGTGGTTTCTCCTCCGTCCTTGGTGATCACGCACACCTTCGGGTTGTCGTGATCAGACTGCAGTACGGTGTAGGGTTCCCTTTCCCACTGGTCGTCCAACTTATGTAGCCTTCTCTTCCGCTTCAGGACTTGCTCACCAGGTTCTAGGGGACCAGCAGGGGCGTGTTGATTGAAGAGTTTTTCTTGCCTCTCTCTCACCTGGGCCAGGCTCTTCTCCACACTCTCCTGTACCTTCTTGTACTGCAGTTGCCTTTCCGTATCCCAGTCCTCATCCAGAGAGGTGTCTTCAGGTATTAGGACTCCCATCTCCAGGTCTACGGGCAGCTTACCTGGTCTAGCTCGCATCAGGTAAGCCGGGGTGCAGTTTGTAGCATTCACCGGGATATTGTTGTATAGGTCTTTCAGGTCCGGCAGTTTTTCTGGCCACAGGCTGCGTTCCTCCAGGGGCAACGTCTTCAGGAGATCAATGACTATATTGTTCATCTTCTCACACATCCCGTTGGTTTGTGGATGGTAAGGCGTTGTCCGAATCTTCTTATAGCCATAGAGGTTGCAGAACTCCTGGAAGATTTCAGCCTCGAACGCTGGACCCTGGTCTGTCAGGACCTCTTCCGGATACCCGTGTGGACGGCAGAAATATTGCTGGAAGGCTCTGGCCGCTGTTTGGGCTGTCAAGTCCTTTACCGGGACCACCACTAGAAAACGGGAATAGTGGTCCACGATTGTCAGGGCATAGATGTATCCAGACAGGCTTGGAGCCAATTTGACGTGGTCCAGAGCTACCAGCTCAAGAGGCTGCGTGGTGACGATGGGCCTCAAGGGTGTCTTCTGGCTGGTGCGGTCCTTCCTCCTTAGGTGACAAGGGCCACAGTCTCTGCACCATTTTTCTACAGCTCCTCTCATGCCGACCCAAAAGAATCTTCCTCTTAGCAGGAACTCCAGTTTCTTCCAACCGAAGTGCCCCGCTCTGTCATGGTAAGCCCCCAGGACCATAGCTGCATCCCGCCTTGGAACCACGACTTGCCAGGTCAGCTCGTGCGTCCGGTGGTTGACAATCCTTCTGCACAACTTGCCTTCATAGAGGAACAGCTTGCTCTTCTCCTTCCATAGCTGCTTGGCTTCCTCTGGGGCATCCGGATCCATGCGGGCGTCTTCCTGGGTCAACAGATCTTTCACCAGGCGGATGGCAGGGTCACTATCTTGGGTCTCGGCCCAGCTGTGGTGAGGTAGGGGATTGATCATCACGGTTGTTAGATCCTCCTCCTTCACGCGGTGGGAGTATTGAGCGGCTCCATACCGGTGAAACGCAGGGAGTTCTACCTCCTCCAGCTCTTCTGGGTCTTCGTCACCTTCAGGTAAGTGAGGCATTCTTGATAGGGCGTCCGCGTTGGCATTGGTTTTGCCTGCCCGGTACTTGATCACGAAGTCATAGTTGGAGAGACGGGCCATCCACCGCTGTTCCAGGGCACCAAGTCTTGCATTGTCTAGGTGTGTTAACGGGTTGTTGTCCGTGTACACCGTGAACTTTGCGGAGGCCAGGTAATGCTTGAAGCGTTCCGTCACGGCCCACACCACCGCCAAGAATTCTAGCTTGAAGGAGCTGTAATTCTCCGGGTTCCTCTCGGTGGGCCTCAGCTTCCGGCTGGCGTATGCGATCACCCGTTCTCTGCCCTGTTGGTTTTGGGACAGTACGGCTCCCAGTCCCACATTACTGACGTCTGTGTGAAGGATAAAAGGCTGGCCATAATCAAGGTAGGCCAGGATCTCATCCCCCGTGAGGGCCATCTTTAGCTGGCGGAAGGACTGCTCTTCCAGTTTATCCCACTTAAAGGGTGGCTTTTGACTTCGGGACTTAGACTGTCCGATCAGGAGGTCCTGCATAGGAGCTGCCATCTTAGTGAACCTGGGGATGAACCTTCAGTAGTAGCCTACCAACCCGAGAAACTGTCTCACCTCTTTGATGTTCGAGGGGCTTGGCCAGCTCTTGATTGCCGTGACCTTGTCAGGGTCGGGGGCCACTCCTTCCGTGCTTACCACGTGCCCTAGGTACTGGACCTTTGGTTTCAACAGGTGACACTTCGATGGTTTCACCTTCAGGCCATAGCCTGCCAGGGCTTCGAACACCTCGGCCAGGTGCTTTAGGTGGTCCTCGTAGGTCTTCGAATAGACGATCACGTCGTCCAGGTAAGGGAGGACCGTCTCGAAGTTTCGGTGCCCTAGACAGCATTCCATCAGCTGCTGGAAGGTCCCTGATGCGTTGCAGAGCCCGAAAGGCATACAGTTGAATTCGCTCAGTCCCATCGGGGTGGTGAAGGCGGTCTTCTCCTTGTCAGCCTCTGCCACAGGAACCTGCCAGTACCCGCTAGTAAGGTCCAAAGTAGAAAAGAAGTTAGCTGATTTTAGTGCGGCTAAAGACTCTTCTATTCTAGGCAGCGGATATGCGTCTTTGTGGGTGATACGGTTGATTTGTCTATAGTCGACGCACATTCTCATGGTGCCGTCTTTCTTTTTCACCAGAACCAAGGGGGCTGCCCAGGGGCTACAGCTGTCTCTAATGACCCCAGCTTCTTTCATTTCTCTTAGCATGCACTTGGCGTTCTGATAATGTGCAGGGGGTACAGGCCTGTGTCTCTCTTTTATTGGTGGGTGGCTTCCTGTGGGGATGTGGTGTTCTATCCCCTTTACTCTGCCGAAGTCTAGCGGGTGCTTACTAAAGACTCTCTCGTACTCCTGTACCACCCGGTAGACTCCTTGTTTTTGGTGCAGGGGAGTGGAGTCAGCACCCACATGGAGTTTCTGGCACCAGTCCTCCTTTTGTTTCTGGGAGCCATTACCCTCCGCCTGAGGAGATGGAGGCAAGGGTTCCACGGCCCTGATAGCTTTGTGTTCGACAACAAACAGTTTGGCGAGTGTAGCGTACCTGGGTAAGTGTACCTCCCTCTCCCCAATGTTGAGGATACGGACGGGCACCCTCCCATGACGGACATCAACCACCCCCCGGGCTGTCAAAATGGTGGGCCTGCTGTCTGAGTACACGGGTTCTACCATGGCTTGGTAGTCTCTACCTCTCAACCCGATTGCAGTCCGACACCAGATCATCATTTCACATGGGGGGAAGGAAATGGGGAATGGGTCACTCAGTCTTACGCTACCGATCTCACCACCAGACAGTTCTACCTGCTGCCGTCTCATCAGGGCTTTTATCTCCTTGTTGAGGACTCTCTGTTGGCTGGAACTAGCATTCACCGCCACCTGTTGTAAGATTACAATTACCTCTGAAAGACAATTTTCAATCACGTTAGTACCCACAGCTATTTTAGGGTGACTTTCACGACGGTCAATGTCCACAATAATTACTCCCTGTGCCGGCAGTTCAACTTTACCAATTTTAATGGTCATCTCCTTGAACCCCATCTGTGGCACGGGTAAGCCATTACTGGCAATGATGCTCAAGTTACTGTCTGGATACCGTGTGATATCAGCATCAGTCCAATACTGCTTAAAAAGTAAATAAGGGATAGTGGTTACTTGCGACCCAGTATCCAGCAAGGCGCTCATGGGGATACCGTCCAGCACCATGGGTAAAACCGGGCGCCCCCCAACGTACTTATCACGCCAATTATAAGGGCCTGGTGATCTTATGCCTGGGGGTTGGCCCTCTGTCCCAGGTTGGACCCGTTTAAATTACAGTACCTGGAAATGTGTCCGGGCTGGTTGCATCGACGGCAAATGGGCTGTCCATCCTCTGCGTAGCGGTCTGTGGGCCTCCCTCTGAACGACGGGATCCTCCTCTGTCGACGCCACGGGACATGCTCCGGACTTGAAGCCAGCTCGATGGGTCTTGACGGGTCCACTTGCAATGCCTGGACGGTCCTGGTCAACGCCGTGACGCTCCTGGTCAGCTCCTGGACTTGGTGGTGCAGGTCTTTCGGCGGGGCTTGGTTCAGGGCCTGTGCATCAGCCCCCACGGGGTCCATAGAGGAGGGCGCCGCCTCCTGGTGGTAGGTGATAGCAGGGCGCCGGGGGTTTATAGCGCCACTGGTTGCAGATTCACGGAGCACCCTTATGGCCCTGTCCTTAAATTGGGAAAAGGTCAGGTCGGGGTTCTGAAAGAACATGAGGCGCAGCTGGGCCCTGTGGGCGCTAGACAGCAGACCTTCTATGAATTGTTCTGTTAGCAGTTTATCCGTTTCCTGCACACTGTCAGGGTCAGTTTGTTGGATAGCCCTCAAGGCTTCCTGCAGATTTAGAGCATAGTCTCTGATGCTGTGCTGTGCCCGCTGCTTACATCCATAGAACCTCATTTTAATCTCAGCGGAGGTACGTGTGTCAAAGGTACCCCGCAGCCGGGCCAGAATACCCTTCACAGTCCTTTTCTCCTCAGTGGGCCATGATTTTACCTCCCTTTGGGCTGCGCCAGTTAACTGCCCTGTTAGTATGCTGACCTTCTGTTCCTCTGTCAGGGGGTAGACTTGGAACAAACTGTACAGCCTTTCCTTAAAGTCAGTTAGGGCATGGGGCTCCCCTGAGTACTTGGGCAGCCAGGCCGCTCCAGGGATGTAGGGCAGGGAAAAGGGCATCACCGCTGCTGCAGCTGCGTTGGTGGTAGTGGGCGCCTCTGTATCCGACATCTTCCTCCCCCCTAGTTAAGCGTGGCCTACCTTCCGACGATCCTCTTCTGTAGGCCGCGGCTCCGCTGCTGCTGCTATGGACGAGGACCTGGCGTCGCATCCTGATGACGTCAGCGTCGCTCTCTCTCCCTTCCAGGACCTTGCGCAGCGTCGGTGCGTGGGGCGGAGCTTCGGATCTCGCGCGGTTTTGACGTCCACGCCCCTCTTCTTCCCGCGCGGCGTCCTGAAGATGGCGTCCGATGGCGGGAAGCAGCTGCGGATGGCGGGAAGACGGCAGAAGACGGCGGGAAACGGTCCAAAATGGCGTCTGATGGCGGGAAACTTCGCCACAGGTAAGTTACAAAAGTATTTTTCAGGCACGCAGTACCCGGTGGTTGCGGGCACGAAATCCTGCCGACTACGCCAAAGCTGACTCGCTCCCTGGGCCGTGGGGCACTCGGATCCGGGCAATAGGGAGACGATGGGGGTAGTAGTGGCGACCCGGTTCCGTGGCTCAGGGTGGTCAGGCCAATGGTAGTCTGCTACGTTCTGCTGATAATGTCCGACTACGCCACCCGTGGATTTGCGGTCATTAGGTACCGCCGCTGCAAGGCAGACCGCTGGGGCTGATGATGTGTGCAGCTGGGATGGTGTGACTCCCCACGGGAAGAGTGCGGCCCCAGGGCAGTGTAGTGGATGTTGGGAGTGATCGTAGTGAGAGTCCCAGTGCTGATAGTGCTGGAGGAGCAAGGAGCACACAGACAACAGGTTGCAGTCCAGGGTCTTTACTAGAACAGGTAAATTGACCCAGAAACAGTCCCGGCTAGGAGGGGACCTGGATGTCTGAGAGCAACGGGGAAATTGGCCCTGGTCAGGGTGAGGGTGTAGCCCTACCGTGCTTTCTGTGCTCCTTCTGGCTATCTCCTCGTTATAGGGTAACAGCCCACGTTTCCGAGCTTTCCGTGTATTCTCGCCTGTATGGCCTGCAACGTGGGTTCCTTTCTGCTCCCAGCCTTGTACGGCTTTGCTGGTCCCTTCTGTTGTGGCAGGGCCTCCAGGCTTCTTAGGCCAAGGAATATACAGTCCCTTGCGGACTGGTTATCTGCTGGAGGATGTGGAATCCTCCCAGCCTCAGACACCAAAGTCTGGTAAAGTAAGTCTTTTATCTGCCAAGACAGGCTCTTTTCGCCTCTTGTCTCTGGCTTGTGGCTCTCCTCCTGCCACACTTCCTCTTAGGTGCAATACGACTGTCTGTCCCTGCTCTGCTCTGGGACAAGTCTCAGTGCTGAGACAGGCCATCAAGTTCTCTCTAACCCTGCCCCCAGTACCAGCTTTTATAGGGGCAGCCAGCTCCCCCTACTGGCCTGAGACAGGAGGCATTGCATGCTAATGTTCCCCTGACTAGAGAACCTCCCCCTTGCTCTCAGACACAGCTTTAATTACACTTGTGGCATCCAGGCCAGGGTGACACATATGCGCCCATCGTCACGCTCATGATGTGATCGTGGAGCGCCAATTACTTGTCATGACAGCCGACTGTGTCTGTCATTACGATCCTCCCGTGAAAGCCAGCCGTGGCTGGCATTGATAGTGGACAGTGATTTTTACTATACATAGCATTGCTGATGATCGGATGATCGCAGCTTCAACAAATACAGTAAAAAAAAAAAACACGAAAGTTCAAATCACCCCCTATTGCCCTATTAAAAATAAAGCAATATACACATATTTGATATTGCTGCAATTGTAAAAGTCCAATCTATCACAATACAAAGTAAATTAATCCGATCAGTATATGGCGTAATGAGAAAAAAATCAAAATGACAAAATTACATTTTTTTGGCCACCACAACATTGCAATAAAATGCAATAAAAGGCGATCAAAACATCATATCTATCCCAAAACTGTATCAGTAAAACCATCAGCTCAGATCGCTAAAAGTCCTCACCTGGCCCCATATCCTGAAAAATGAAAATGTCATGGGTCTCGGGAAAATGGTGACAAAAGTATTTTTTATTTTAGTTTCCATTTTTTTTTACCACTTAAAGGGGTTGTGCCTGGAACAAAGTTAATTTTAATCAACATTTTAATCAATAGATCTTTGAATAATAATAATTTCCACAATTGGATGGGATGAAAAAAAATGTTTCTGTGCTGAGATAATCTTATAAATGTTCCCCTGCTGTGTACTGTGTAATGACTGTGTCTGACTGTGCAGGAACATGGTCTGATCATACCACATCTCCTTGGCAGGGGAGGAAACATGAGTATACAGACAGAACAGCCGGGGATCACAGCTGATTCTTTCTTTGAGGTAAAACATTGCTTAAAAAGAAGTAATTAAATATTTTTCCTCATAAAAAAAATCAGCTGCGATCCCCTGCTGTAATGTCTGTATACTCTTTTGCTTTCTCCCCTGCCCAGGAGCTGTGGTATGATCAGACTGTGTTCCTGTATGGTCAGACACAGCCAGTACACAGTACACAGCAGGGGCACATTTATAAGATTATCTCAGCACAGGGACATTTTTTTTAACACATCCAATTGTGGAAATGATTATTATTCCAAGATCTATTGATTAAAATGTACTTTGTTCGTGGGAAAACCCCTTTAAGTAAAAAAAAAACAAACAAACTATACATGTTTGGTATCTGCGTAATTGTACTGAACTAGAGAATCATATTGCCAGATCTCTTCTACCATAAAGTAAATATGGTAAATAAAAAAAAAAAAAAAACAATTGTGGAATTGCACTATTTTTGCAATTTCAACACACTTGGAATGTTTTTCTTGTTTTCCAGTACAGTATGTGGTAGAATGAATGCTGCCATTCAAAAGTACAATTCATTCTGCAGAAAACAAGCCCTCATGCGGCTATACTGATGGAAAAATAAAAAAGTTATAACTAAGGAGAGGGAAAACAAACAAACAGAAAATCACCATGTCTTGAAGGGGTTAATAGATATAGCAAGTGAATGTACCGTAGACATAGAGGAAACAATCTAGAAGAAACAAATAGAAGTTTTTCCTTTTGAAATGCTGATTTCACTGTTCTGTTTTACAGGAGAACATGAGGATGAAACAACCATTATAAATGATGAAGCTCCTCATGGACCCATGGCTGAAGAGAGCGATGTCCACACAGACACCAACATCTCTAGTGGCCCCCACTATGTCATAATCAATATGGACCCATATGAGGATGTGATCGTCTCCTCTGACGGTAAGTTCTTGGGCTTTCATAACAAACGTTTAATAGAAAAACTTCTTTATAAAAAAAAGCTCTAAAAGAAGAAAGTTGATCTTTCTATTTTCATTACTTTATTATAGAATGTAAAGGTTATAAACCTGTATAATATTAATATTCTTTAACAAATATATAGAAACTTTAATTTTATTAATGCTAATTTCAATGTTCAACATTACAGGAGAAGAGAGTGAAATAAATACTGTAAATGACGATGTTCCTCGTGGACCCATGGCCGAAAACAGAGATGTCCTGGAAAACACCAACATCTCTACGCCTGGACCCGGTTACATAGTCATCAGTATGGACCCAGATGACGATGTGGTCATCTCTTTTGACAGTAAGTTTATTTTTTCTTCATGTGGATAAGTAGAATACTTACTACCATAAATATCATCTCTTCTTCTAATTTACATAACAGGCATAAAATAAAATCTACCGTTAAAAGCAATTTCTTTTTGAATTGCAGTTAAAGCAAACAATCTAGAAGAAACATAGAAGTTTTGTCTTTTGAAATGCTGATTTCACTGTTTTGTTTTACAGGAGAACATGGGGATGAAACAACCATTATAAATGATGAAGCTCCTCATGGACCCATGGCTGAAGAGAGCGATGTCCACACAGACACCAACATCTCTAGTGGTCCCCACTATGTCAGAATCAATATGGACCCATATGAGGATGTGATCATCTCCTCTGACAGTAAGCTCATTTTTTCTTTGTGGATTAGTACCATGAATATCATCTCTTCTTCTAATTTACATAACATGCATAAATTAAAATCTACTATTAAAAGCAATTTATTATTGAATTTCAGTTAAAGCAATTTCCCGGTATTTTCCGGCTCTCCGACCCCAGACTGACAGTAGAATCAATGTCCATTAATGAACACCTAATCTTATAACCACTGTATTTTTCAGAACAAGAGGACAGAGAACAGATTCCACCTCCTCCTCTGAATCTTTCTCCATCTACTGCTCTGCCTCCTCAAAATTTTGATAAAGATCTTGACCTGGACAAAGACATTGAGAAAACTAACCTCCTCATGAAGATTGTCTTTCAGGAACTTCTGGCTTATGCCAGCAAAAACCAAATGTAAGTTCTTAGGGCTTATGTGCATGTTTTGTGATATATGTTATATTTTAGTATTAACAGGTAGTAGGCTTAATAATTAGAAATTGGGCATTACCGACCTAAACGTCGAAAGCATTATATTTCTTTATACAAGTTAAATCATCAGTCTGTGAGCCAAGACTTGCTGGACTACATGAGAATGGGTGTTATTCTTGAATCACAAATATGATACAATATAAATTATCCTTAATAAATCACAATATACAGTATAAAAAATGGCTGATCACATGACTAACAAATTAAACACACGAAGTAGAGTGGGTGGTAATGGCAAAAACAATAAAATGAATATTTAATCATGATCACATTATGCATATACAGCAATACTGGCTTAAAATGCAAATGTAATCACAGGAGCTGATAGCACGATAAAAAGTGCTCAATATCAATGTCAGTGCCAAGTACGTTTAGACATGCTGTAGTACCAACCCTGACAGTCGTTTCACCATCACAGCTTTTTCATGGAGTTAAAGGAAACGGGGTGGAGTGCTGTAAATGGCTGTATATGTATCTATCATATGTACCATGAAGGAGGGATTGCTAGTAAGAGATAATCTAATCCTACAAGATCAAAAAAAATAATAGGCAGGGTACTATTCCTATCACAGCAATGATAATGTGTAGAACATACCTGAACATAGACATTAAATAATGGCCACAATATATTACATAGTAGTGTATTATAATCTAGAAATAATGGATGATATGTAAACTTCTTCTGTTGCCAAACTCATTATAATCTGTTGCCATGTACATATATTAATCATTACTCTTTTGCTGATTTTGTAACATATATTTTCCAGGTGAGTCAGAGCAGGGTCTCGCTGTGTTCCCACAATGAATATGGGATCCAGCTGGAGATGACAACTGTACATCAACACAAAGATGCAGATTCCAGGCTTGGTTTCTGTTCTCTTCATTGGATATGACATTTACTGGACTTTCTGCAGCTAGACGAACTCACAGAGTATGTGAGATACCTACTGCATCATGAGGCAGATTCCGGGCTCGGTCTCTGTTCTCTTTCATGAATACGACATTTACTGGACTTTCCGCAGCTAGATGCACTCACAGAACAAGTGAGTTTCCTTCTGCATCATAAGACAGATTCCGGGATCGGTCTCTGAACTCAACCACTGGATACGACATTTACTGGACTTTCTGCAGCTAGATGCACTCACAGATAAAGTGAGATACCTACTGCACACGAGACAGATTCCGAACTCGGTCTCTGATCTCCACCACTGGATACGACAGTTACTGGACTTTCCGCAGCTAGATTCACTCACAGATAAAGTGAGATACCTACTGCACATGAGACAGATTCCGGACTTGGTCTCTGTTCTCATCAGTGGATAAAACATTTGATAGACTTTCTGCAGCTAGATATAATCACAAATCGAGTGACTTACCTGCTGCACCATGAGACAGATTCCGGGCTCGGTCTCGGCTCTCATCAATGAACATCTGCAGCCTAAGGGAAGGGCAGTCCTTCAGCCAAGGTTCCCTAGAGGTTTCCTCCACTAGGGGTTTTTCCTCTCCTGAGTGCTGAAGGTTGACTCTTCGTGAGTCAAAGTCCCTTTGTCATCATTATCATCGGGGCACATTTTAGGGCTATTGCCCTGACTTCTAACGGGAGCTTCTACATAACCCACCTTGAATGAAGTTAATAAAGAAGTCAATCAATAATATGTGACAGTGTAATGGCGCTTTAATTGAACTTTACAATACCGCAGAATATACATATCACTGTGAGGAGGGAATATTTTATACTTTATGAATTCAATAAACACATGGTGACTTATATACATGTTTTCTATCAAACTAATTTGCCACAAATGTAATGTTCCTCATTAATCATGCACATCTTCTTTGACCTGGTTTAGAGGTCTGGGTCCTCTGGTTCGACCAGGACTTTAACGCCACTGCACACTATACCGTCATGGCACACATAATGACATCAGAACGTTGCGACGTGCGTCACCCAAGCTTTAGTTATTGCCTCTGGGGATGCACATCAGTGGCAACGTGCTCAACGATGGCATGGTTCACAAAAATGTCAGAGGCCTGGTTGAGCTGGAAGTTTCAATGCAGGGTGAAGAAGACAGAAGATGCTTTAAACCAGCAAGGCCAGTTTTAGACAAAGTGGGGCCCTGGGCACAAGTTTAAAGTGTGTCCTAAATGCTAACATATTGCACCATCAAACTCAAGCATTTAGGTTGCCTTTGTGGCGCCCCTGAGGGTTCGGTCGCCACAGAAGTACTGCATCTTACCCAGAGGTGTGGTATCTCACTCTCAGGTAAGGAAGGAGTACAGCTCAGGACCCTAACACCTGCATTCATTACACCACATTTCCGGGGGACAGGGCGAGATTGCTCCTACGGGAGAGCACAGTCCCTGGTCCCTGGCTGGAGTCGGGGGGACCACCTAGAGAGGGGGAACCATGTAGTGGATGGGGTGGAGGAAGTAGATCCTGGGAGCACTTGAAAGGAAGCTGTATAAAATAGAGACACCATCTTAGTTCAGTCAGTTAGTTCAGTCAGAGGAGGAAGGTGACGGGAGCAGATGCTCTGTATGAGCTCTGCTCCAAAGGCAGGCCTAGCCTGTGAGGCCCAGGACTGAAGGAGAGAAGAGAGGAGTGGGAGCAGGAAGGCTCCAGGAACCGAAGGAACCCTAGCGGTACGGGCCGTGCAGAAGGCCACCCGTACGCCCGCTCCTACCAGGAGGTAGAGGGGTCAGGCCAGATAAGGGGAACAGGTCCCTCAACTAGTGGAGAACTGCAAGGCTCAACTAGAAACCGGAGGCTGCAGCACTTTATTTACCGTTAGCCAAAAGTCCACACCAGTCTCACTAAGAAGGTAGCCACATAGGACCCAGGGGACAGAACAGACGTCGCCAAAGGGGACCAGATTAGAGTATCTGGGTGTGAAGTGCATGGAGAGGGCCAGAGGAAGGACATACAGAAGGGGGTCCTGCTAAGTACTCCGGAGCTACGTGGGGGTGGACTGAGCCCCTCACTGAGTGAACACAGGACGACGTGGGAAGTCGTGATCTGCAGTGATGACTTGGAATGAAACAACTGTGAGTAAAGGACCTGAGACTGCATCCCACTGACTCCGTGTTTATTACTGACTCCCTGCACAACAACCACCATCATCCACCCACACTGCCCTGAAGCTACACTCTTCCTGTGGGGAGTTATACCACCCTTGCTGCCAAACCATCAGCTTCAGAGGACTGTTCCGCAGCTGCGGCCCCTATTAGACGCACTCCACAGGTGGCGTAGTCGGACATTATACAAACCCATATACAATTCCCCTTGGATTGACCGCCCTGGGTCACGGACCGGGTCACCGCCACAGTGACTACAACCCCCAGCATCTACCGGCCCGGCTCCGGGTACCCCACGGCCCAGGGGGCGCGTCAAGTTTGGCGTAGTCGGCAGGATATGAGCCCACCCATTAATACCGTGTATCGCGTGCCTAAAGACTGTGTTTTCTACTAAATGTGGCGCCCGCCCCAGAAGAACGGGCGCCATTATGTGCGTGCTAAAAGACGACCATAAACCACCTCGCATCGTGGGCCAGGTCCCAGAAAGGCACCAGAAGCGGAGCCCGCCCCAAACAGTAGTGGTCATGTATGCAAGTGTGTCCATCAAGGTGGGGTCGCTGACCCTGAAAGTGACCGACAGCAGATTGCCTTGGGACCGCAACAAACTGCCGTGGGAGTGCCCCCAAAAGGGGAGAGGAGAAAAGAAAACTGGGATACAGGGCGTGGTCTGGATCAGTCTAGACAGAGCGCACCCAGTAGGGAAGATGGAGGACGGCAGCACCAGAGCCCCAGTCAGCGGCCTGCTGCAGTCCGCAGCACCCTACACCCTGGAGGAGCTAGTGGCTAAGCTGCCCCAGGAGGACTCGGAGTTCCTCCGCTCTGGAATGGAAAACCTGGGCCGGAGGATGGAGAGGGCCCAGCGAGACGCCATCACCGGGTGGAGGCGGGAGATGGAACAGCGGATGGCGAACCGGCAGCCGACGACTCTACCAAGCACCGGCGGTGCACCAGCCTTGACTGATCCCGACCAGCGTCAGGAGGTGACACGTGATGCAGGAGCGGCCGCGGGAGTAGGTAGGAGGAGTCTCCCTGTCCTGGGCGCTGCCAGGGTCGACCTGCTCCTGGGCCCTCTGGTGGAACCGCTGACCCCGGGCGCTACCAACACCAGCCCGCTCCTGACCCCGCAGCAAGGCCCACAACCAAGTCCTCCGACCTCGGGCGCTACCAGTGGCGACCCGCTTCTAGCCCCACAGCCAAGCCCTCCGACCCCGGGCGCCACCAGGGGCGGCCCGCTCCTGATCCCGCCGCAAGCCCCACAAGTCCCGGGCGCGCCCGCCCTGCACACCCCGCGGACCCCGACACCACTACCTCCGGGCACTAGCGATGCCGGTCAGCTTCTGGGTCCCCTGCAGGAGCCGTCTCCCCCGACCGCCGAATGGGTGTATCGACGCGGGTGGGACTGGTCCGCGGAGGTAGAGGACCAGAGGCCCCCGCTCCTGCCCACTCCGCAGCCCGCTACCGTCTTCCAGTTGCCGAAAGACGAGGCCCAGTTTGAGTGGGACCACTCTGGGGAAGACCTGATGAGGTTTACCCAGGAGTCAAGGGCAGCGGCGGCTCGTAGGAAGGAGTTCTGCCACCAACAGCTGGTCCAGTTAGAAAAGTAGCGCAACTTACGGCGTGTGTGGTGGGAGAAATTAGAGGACCAGAACATGGAGGAAAAGACCCGGGCCCGCAGGGCCAACAAAGCCACCCACGGTCCTAGGGAAGAAGGGACCATAGTAAAATTCAACTTAGAGGCCGGATGGGGGTTCATTCGGGACCCGCACACAGACGATGACTTGTTTGTTAACAGGAGGGACGTGGAATTTCACCTAAAAGCGGGTCACCCTGATCGGGACCTCTACCCCGGAGACACAGTGACTTACACCCGTCACCGAGGAGTAAGGGGCTGGTATGCCCTCGATGTCCACAAGATGGAGGAAGAGAGCGACTTCTACCTCTGCGAAGCTGAAGACCCGGCTGGGTCAGCTTATTGTGAACAAGAGCCTCCCCAGAGGGAGCACTCCTATTAAAGACTGCAAGTAGTCACCCGTACCCATGCAGAATGGACACTGCAAGTTAAAGTTTGATTGAACATTTAACCCGTCTACTTAGTTACCGAGAACGGGTCCAAAAACTGACCGGCTGAGGACTGGGAGCAGACACTTCCTGTAAATAGTTGCACCTTTTGAGGTGCCCCCTATTGGTTTTATATTTTCAGAACCGAGACCACTGAACAAAAACTCTTTGGAGGTAGCTGAAGACGTGGTCCAAAACTTGGATCATCTATGCCCTGCAGCCACCCCAGAGCCTCCGTGGAGGGTTTTGAACGGGTCCCTCAAATTGCACCTTGTCAAGGAAAAATGGACACCTGGTTGCAGATTATGCTGTGACCTGATAGAATGTGTATAAGAGAAAATGTTTTATATGCAAAAGAAGTGTTTGTATATGTGAAAAAGTTTTATAATGTTTTTATAAGTGTAAAGAGAAATGTTCTTTAAAAGGTCTCATAATGTTTTGATAAAGAAACGAAACCAGTAACGTTAAAAGAAGTGTACCTCCCATAAAGGGAAGAAATGTGGTTTATGCTCTTATATGCGGTGCATCCTAAAAGTTTTTGCATGTCTTTAAAATTCTTTTTACACTGTTCCAGCCCGCAGACGTGCTGTGTTTTACCAGGGGGTGGTGTGGCGCCCCTGAGGGTTCGGTCGCCACAGGGGTACTGCATCTCACCCAGAGGTGTGGTATCTCACTCTCAGGTAAGGAAGGAGTACAGCTCAGGACCCTAACACCTGCATTCATTACACCACATTTCCGGGGGACAGGGCGAGATTGCTCCTATGGGAGAGCACAGTCTCTGGTCCCTGGCTGGAGTGGGGGGAACCACCTAGAGAGGGGGAACCATGTAGTGGGTGTGGGTGGAGGAAGTAGATCCTGGGAGCACTTGAAAGGAAGCTGTATAAAATAGAGACACCATCTTAGTTTAGTCAGTTAGTTCAGTCAGAGGAGGAAGGTGACGGGAGAAGAGGCTCTGTATGAGCTCAGCTCCAGAGGCGGGCCTAGCCTGTGAGGCCCAGGACTGAAGGATAGAAGAGAGGAGTGGGAGCAGGAAGGCTCCAGGAACCGAAGGAGGTAGAGGGGTCAGGCCAGATAAGGGGAACCGGTCCCCTTAACTAGTGGAGAACTGCAAGGCTCAACTAGAAACCGGAGGCTGCAGCACTTTATGTACCATTAGCCAAAAGTCCACACCAGTCTCACTAAGAAGGTAGCCACATAGGACCCAGGGGACAGAACAGACGTCGCCCGCCAAGGCCCGAGGGCAACGGATTGGAGTCACTAGGTGTGAAGTGCAGGGAGAGGGCCAGAGGAAGGACATACAGAAGGGGGTCCTGCTAAGTACTCCGGAGCTACCTGGGGGTGGACTGAGCCCCTCACTGAGTAAACACAGGACGATGTGGGAAGTCGTGATCTGCAGTGATGACTTGGAATGAAACAACTGTGAGTAAAGGACCTGAGACTGCATCCCACTGACTCCGTGTTTATTACTGACTCCCTGCAGAACAACCACCATCATCCACCCACACTGCCCTGAAGCTACACTCTTCCTGTGGGAGTTATACCACCCTTGCTGCCAAACCATTCGCTTCAGAGGACTGCTCCGCAGCGGCGGCCCCTATTATCCGCACTCCACAGGTGGTGTAGTCGGACATTATACAAACCCATATACAATTCCCCATGGATTGACCGCCCTGGGTCACGGACCAGGTCACCGCCACAGTGACTACAACCCCCAGCATCTACCGGCCCGGCTCCGGGTACCCCACGGCTCAGGGGGCGTGTCACATTTACATGTGCTGAGTTTAGGCCATTAAATGAGCGTGATCGAGAATATTGAAGTCGTTCAGTGCTTGTTTCCTGGCCTTTTTACACTGGTTGAGGGAGAATGATGGGCACAGAACGATCGCTAGAAGATCAATCTGTCCCTATAAAGTATCGTATTATCAGCAGCACATCTGCAGGTCACATTGGGCGATGTGCTGCAGAAAACAATGATTTTTGTTCCATCATAAACAATCCAATCACCCTATAAATGAGTAGCTTGAGTTTGCTTGTTCGTTGGGCGATAACTGACATTTTTACACCTATGAACTCTTGTCTGCTCTGCTGGGATTTATAAATGTGGATGCTACATACTCAAGCACTGCATGTTACACACACATACAGTGGGTACGGAAAGTATTTAGACCCCTTTAAATTTTTCACTCTTTGTTTCATTGCAGCCATTTGGTAAATTCTAAAAAGTTAATTTTTTTCTCATTAAAGTACACTCTGTACCCCATCTTGACTGAAAAAAACAGAAATGTAGAAATTTTTGCGAATTTATTTAAAAAGAAAAACTGAAATATCACATGGTCATAAGTATTCAGACCCTTTGCTCAGTATTGAGTAGAAGCACCCTTTTGAGCTAGTACAGCCATGAGTCTTCTTGGGAATGATGCAACAAGTTTTCCACACCTGGATTTGGGCATCCTCTGCCATTCTTCCTTGCAGATCCTCTCTAGTTCTGTCAGGTTGGATGGTGAACGTTGGCGGACAGCCATTTTCATGTCTCTCCAGAGATCCTCAGTTGGGTTTAGGTCAGGGCTCTGCCTGGGCCAGTCAAGAATGGTCACAGAATTGTTCTGAAGCCACTCCTTAGTTATTTTAGCTGTGTGCATAAGGTCATTGTCTTGTTGGAAGGTGAACCTTCGGCCAAGTCTGAGGTCCAGAGAACTCTGGAAGAGGTTTTCATCCAGGATATCTCTGTAGTTGGCTGTTTCCTTCAATTGCAACCAGTCGCCCTGTCCCTGCAGCTGAAAAACACCCCCATAGCATGATGCTGCCATCACCATGTTTCACTGTTAGGATTGTATTGGGCAGGTGATGAGCAGTGCCTGGTTTTCTGCACACATATTGCTTAGAATTATCGCCAAAAAGGTCTATCTTCATCTCATCAGAATAGAGAATCTTATTTCTCTTAGTCTGGGAGTCCTTCATGTATTTTTAAACAAGCTCTATGCGGGCTTTCATATATCTTGCACTGAGGAGAGGCCACCCTGCCATAAAGGCCCGACTGGTGGAGGGCTGCACTGATAGTTTACTTTGTGGACCTTTCTCCCATCTCCGTACTGCATCACTGGAGCTCAGCCACAGTGATCTTGGGGTTCTTCTTTACCTCTCTCACCAAGGCTCTTCACCCACAATTGCTCAGTTTGGCTGGATGGCCAGGTCAAGGAAGACTTCTGGTGGTCCCAAACTTCTTCCATTTAAGGATTATGGAGGCCACTGTGCTCTTAGGAACCTTGATAAATGCAGTAATTCTTTTGTAACTGACGCGCCCCCTGTGCCGTGGGGTACCCGGTGCTGGGCCGGAAGATGCTGGGGGAATGTCACAGTGGCGGTGACCCGGTCCGTGACCCAGGGCGGTCAATAAAAGGGGTTATGTATAGGGGATTTATAGAGTTTTTACAGAGTTTGTGATGCCACCTGTGGAATGTGGCCAAAGGGAGCCGCCGCTGCGGAGCAGTCTTCTGAAGCTGATATTATTGCAGCAGGGATGGTGTGGCTCTCCACAGGAAGAGCTAGCTCCAGGGCAGTGTAGATATTGCAGGTTGTGCTGAACGTTGTAGTGGAGGGGTTGATGGCGCAGCAAGAAACTCAGAGATAAGTAAGTGCAGTCCCATGGTCTTTACTCACAGTTGTTGCAGTCCAGATTACAGGGATTCATGTAACTGCCCTCTTCGTCCAGGACTGAACCTCCGTAGTATGCTAGAAATGAAGAGTCATTTGACCTTGCAACAGCTGAAGATGATTTTAAAAGGGCACTATAAAGAAGAGAGTACTTCAGAATTATTCCACCGACTCATTAACCTCTCACAGAAAAATAATGAATCACCCCAAAGTTTCTTGTTCAGAGCAATTGAACTGAAAGATAGACTGTTGTTTGCATCCAGAGATGTAGAAGTGGAGGAGAAGTTTGATGCTGGACTAGTCCAGAAGAAGTTCTTGAGATCATTAGGAACGGGGTTAATCAGCAAAGACATCAAGTTGCAGCTGAAACAGTACTAGAAGATCCTGTCATTCTCGACGAAGTGCCAGTTGAAAAAATGAATAAGATAGCTAGTTTGGAGTCAGAGAGCGAACAGAAGTTAAAGGCTCTGCTCCTAAAATCACCAAAATAAGTCAGCTGAAGTTGGAGACCCCCTATGGCCAGTCCGAAGATCATCATGGAGACCTTTCAGTGCCACCTCCGAGAGGAAACCTTAAATCACCAACAAAAGAAAGGACTGCCAGCGCTGACTGGGAGGAAGTAATAGGAGAACTGCGAGCCGAGTTGATTGAGGTGAAAAAATTGATTCATTCCAGGCCACAACCTTTATCCCTCAGACTCAGGAGTGGGTTCCAAAACAGAAGATACCCGGCTTGTGAAGCATGCCGTTCATCAAATCAGAATACGGTTTGTGTCCACTGTCTAAAATGTGGTGAGGAAGGACATTATGCCAAGGAATGCCAATGGTCACGGTCGTTTGGGTTAAAAGGCAGGAGTTTGCCAGTGCGGGGCGACTAGTAACCGCGATACGGAGGAGGCCCCAGAAGCAAATCCAAATCTCACCAAACCCCAGAACGGCGCATGAGGTAAAACGGCTGCTTCAGTACTATACCCAAGTGTGTTCACGTCTACAACAGCTGCAAGAGAGACAGAGGCATTAGTGCCCAGTGTGTAGCTCAAACGATGTACTCCCGGGAGGAGGATTCCTCGGTCAGTAGAGATTGCCTCATCAGTCTAGTCAGTGAAAGGTGCTTTACACAGTGCCAGCTAGATGGACTCTTGGTAAAAGCACTGTGGGACACAGGAGCCCAAGAGGGCCTTTTAAATGAAGAATGGAGAAGGCGCTACCTGCCACATACCTGTCTTCAGTCACTAAAAGAGCTCTTAGGACCAGTGGAACTCCACAGGAAAGCTGTCAACCAGACCGAAATTCCTTTCATAGCCTCGGTGGAAGTGACTTTCCAACTGAGGGCCATGAAGAACAGCAACACCATTGAGCTTTTGGTACCTTTTCTCGTGACTAGTGATCAGAACGTGGCAGAGGATTCTATCCTTGGATATAATGTAATCAGTGAGGTCATCACGAAATAGAAGTCAGGGACGCTGGTGGTGGATGCAATTGCCACATCTCTTGCCATAACTAACGCCGTGGCGGAAAATGTGATTCATAGAGTAAAGAAAGCACAGAATACAATGGACCTTAAAGAAGTCAAGGTAGGCTGGCGCCCAACCATCATCCCTGCAAACCAAATGGTGGGGGTGAGGTGTGGAGTCCAAGTAGAACCAGGCAGAAAAATCAAAAAAAAGACTGTTCGTCCCAAAAGACTCCTCAAAACTTTCGGAAGGCCTAGTACAAGGTGAGACTGTGCTTACGATTCCTACTGGTGGATTTGCTCGAGTGACAGCACCGGTGACGAATATTACGAAACACGAAATTAGACTGCATCCAAAGACGTTAAAATGGTATATCCAGCCAGTGTGAGACCCCTCCAGGGGTCTACCATGAATTCAGTCACTCCACCAAGGAACAGGAGTCGCCCATGGAAGGAAATTGCACGACCAACCTCAGGGTCCTGGGATCCCCCAGTATCCCTGGAACACTTGTGTGCTGAAGATATAGCAATAGCTATGTCACGGTGGCAGTGACCCGGTCCGTGACCCAGGGCGGTCAATTAAAGGAAAAGTAAAGGGGGAATAAAGTTTTTAGAGATAATGTTCGTGACACCACCTGTGGTATGTGGCTATATGGGGCCGCCGCTGCGGTGCAGATCCACTGGAGCTGATGGTGACGCAGCAGAGTTGGTTCAGCTATCCACAGGCAAATGTAAGCTCCAGGGCAGTATATGAAGAATTGTGGAGGTAGATGTTGTTGGTGCGGTGTAATTCAGGGCTGAGGGTGCAGGTAATGACCAGACAACAAATTAATGGCGGTTTCCTTTATCTTTGCTTGCGGTTTGTCAGAGCAGACCGGGACATGGGTACTAGCTGGTAGAGGAGGTCCGGGCGGCGTGGAAGCAAGTTGGGGATCCACCTCGCCAGTTGTAGGAGTTGTAGGCCTTCCCTCTGCGCTATTCTCTTTGGCCATGCTGCTTGAAGCTATGCTGTAAAACGTCTATTCCTCACCCGTATGGCAAGCAGCTCGGGCCTTCTTCAAGTGTTGCTCCCTCGTGGTGGCGCCCTAGGATGCTGCTGAGCAACCGGACCCCTGGGGTGCCACACTCCCCCCCTAGTTAAATTCAGTACTCCCGGACTGAGGACACCTTTAGAATTAAACAATCAACAAAAATAACGATTCATATTACAAATAGGTTACAAAGTCTCAAAAAGGCAAAAATTGCAGAACAACGAAAACCAAACTAAAATTGGGAACAGTCATTGCGGCGCTTAGTCTTTACGCCACTATCCAGGAATTGTCTTTTTCCAGGCACTTGAAGGTTGGTTGGTGGGAACCGCCTCAACCCACTTCGTGTATCGTCCCTTGGCGTGGCTTCAGGGCACTTTGTCGGTGGGCCTGGTTTTTGGCCACGCCTGTGGTTTATTTTCAAGGCCAGCAATTAACTTTATTCAACATTGTCCTGACCACACCTAGTCCTGTGGTCCATTTGTCCATAAATTTAATAACTATATACATTCATGATTGCTTAAAAGTTCTTACAGTAAGTCTCTGTAGGCTCTCATACTTAACGGTTGCAACTGTATACTATACGCTATTATTTTACTAGACTTTAGTCCCTATAACGGGTGGGGAGCTGACCTATGGTACTACGGGTGGATCTACGCAGTACAGTTGTTGACAATGACCTACCCGGGTCACTAGTGTCTACCGCTGGTGTGGTAGGCTCAGTGTGGACTACACTACAGTTAGTCTGAGGTAACACCAGTAGGCTGGGTAGTCTTCTACAACTTCTTTGACTCACCATGGGTATGACAGATTCACCGCTAACAGGGGGTAGATTCTCCTGATCCGCTGCTGATGAAGCATCTGTTTCTGGGGCCGTCTGGTCTCTCTGCTGTTCTAGAGTCTCTGCGGCTTCCGGTAAGGCTACTTGGGGAAAGGTCAGGATAGGTACCTCGATTGCTTGGTTCACCTGCGTCCAAGACCGGGGAAATTCTCCAAGGATGGTTTGAACCGTCTCTTCCACCTTTTCTGTGTGCTGGGGGCTGGTTTGGTCTTCCTCTTGGTGTCTCAATTGATCAGGGCATATCTTCAGGTGGTCTCTTGAGGCTGCCGCCACAGTCTCTCCTCCATCTTTACTGATGAGGCATACCTTGGTGTTGTCCAAATTTGAAGGTAAGATGGTGTATGGCTCGACCTCCCACTGATCATCAAATTTGTGAACTCGTCTCTTCCTTTTGAGTACCTGTTCTCCAGGTGATAAGGGAACTGCAGGTGCGTGCTGATTATAAGTTCTCTCCTACCTCTGTCTCGCCTGGGACAAACTTCACTCTACACATTCTTGCACCTTGCGGTATTGTTGCTGCCACTCTGTATCCCAGTCTGCATCTGGTGATGTCATCTCAGGTGTTAAAACTCCCATGTCTAAGCCAATAGGTAACTTGCCAGGTCTTGCCCTCATCAAGTAGGCGCGTGTACAGTTGGAGGAGTTCATCGGGATGTGGTTATATAGGTTCACCAAATCTGGTAACCTTTCTGGCCACATGCTACGTTCTTGAAGAGGCAACGTCTTCAATAGGTTTATTACCACCTGGTTCATTTTCTTGCACAACCCGTTGGTCTGGTGATGATACGGCGTCGTCCTTATTTTCTTGCAGCCATACAAGTTACAGAAATCTTGAAACACTTCTGCTTCAAAGGCTGGGCCTTGGTCGGTAAGCACTCATTCAGAGTAACCGTGCGGGTGACAAAAGTGTTGTTGAAACGCTTTGGCTGCTGTCTTAGCCGTCTGCTCCTTCACTGGCACTACTACCAGGAACCAGGAGTAGTGGTCTACTATGGTGAGAGCGTAGACATAGCCTGACCGGCTTGGGGCTGGCTTCACGTGGTCCAAGGCTACCAGTTGGCGCTTCCCGCTTTGGGACTACCACTTGCCAGACCAGTTCGTGTGTCCGGGAGTTGATGCTTCTCCGACACAGCTTTCCCTCGTAGATGAACTGCTTGCCCTTCTCCTTCCACAACTGTTGGGTCTCCTGTGGAGCATCTGGACCAGGGTGCGAGTCAGCTTGTGTCAGCAACTCCTTTACTAGGTGGACAGCCGGGTCGCTATCATCCATGGTGGGGCAATGGGTTAAACGTGGCCTCTCTGTTGGAGGAGCGCTTCTTCCACACACAGTGGGAGCACTGGGTCACCCTGTGATGATGGAAAGCCGGTAGCTCTATCTCCTCCAGCTCTTCCGGGTCTTCTCCTCCATCTGGCAAGTTGTGCATCCTGGACAAGGCATCAGCATTAGCATTTTTATGCCCCGCCCGATAGTTGATGGTAAACTTGTAGTTAGACAGCCGGGCAATCCATCACTGCTCCAGCGCACCTAGCTTCGCTGTTTCAAGGTGGGTCAGCGGATTATTGTGTGTGAAAATGGTAAACTTCGCTGAAGCCAGGTAGTGTTTGAAGCGCTCTGTTACAGCCCAGACTATGGCCAGAAACTCCAACTTGAAGGAACTATACTTGTCGGGGTTCCTTTCCGTGGGACGGAGCTTCCTGCTGGCATAGGCAATCACTCTCTCTCTGCCCTGCAGTACCTGGGACAGCTCCACTTCCAATCCCACGTTGCTGGCATCCATATAAAGTATAAAGGGCTAGCCATAGTTTGGGTAGGCCAGGACTTCGTCTCCCGTAAGAGCCACCTTCAGTCGAATGATGGATTCTTCTTTTTTACTCCAGTTGAACGGAGGACTCGGGTTCTTGGCCTTCTTGGACTGGCCTACTAAGAGGTCCTGCATGGGTGCCACTATCTTGGTGAATCCCTTGATGAATCTCCTGTAGTAGCCTACCAGCCTGAGGAACTGTCGCACTTCTTTGATAGTGGAGGGTTTTGGCCAATCCTTAATCTCGGTGACTTTTTCAGGGTCTGGTGCTACACGTCCGGCGTTTACCACATGACCTAGGTACTGCACCTTGGGTTTCAACAGGTGGCACTTGGACGGCTTTACTTTCCGGCCAAAACCAGATAGGGCTTCGAACACCTCGGCCAGGTTCTCCAGGTGGTCTTCGTATGTCTTTGAGTAGACGATTACATCGTCTAGGTACAGCAGAACGGTTTCGAAGTCTTCGTGTCCTAGGCAACACTCCATTAACTGCTGGAATTTTCCTGGGGCGTTCCACCTCTGCCATGGGAACCTTCCAATACTCAGTGGTGAGATCCAAAGTGAAGAAATAGTTAGAGCATCTTAGTGCAGCTAATGATTCCTCAATTCTGGGTAATGGATAGGCGTCTTTATGTGTAATGCGGTTAATCTGCCTATAATAAACACACATCCTCATTGTACCATCTTTCTTTCTAACGAGGACTAATGGAGCTACCCAGGGGCTACAACTATCTCTGATCACCCCAGCCTCCTTCATCTCCCGCAACATTCCCTTGGCACATTGAAAGTGAGCTGTGGGTACAGGCCGGTACCTCTCTTTAATGGGTGGATGATCTCCTGTGGGGATATGATGTTGGACCCCTTTTACCTGCCCAAAGTCTAGTGGGTGCTTGCTAAAGACTTGCTCATATTCTTGGACCACCCGGTACACCCCATGCTTTTGGTGCAAAGGGGTGGGGTCGGTGCCTATTTGTAGCTTCTGACACCAATCCTCCACCTGCCCCTTGGAGCCATTGTCCTCCGCCTGTTTGGACGGAGGCAAGGGTTCCACTGCCTTTATTGCATTGTTACTGACAGTGAACAGCTTAGCAAGGGTGGCATACCGGGGTAAGTGGACCTCTTTCTCGCTACAATTCAGGATGCGTATCGGTACTCTTCCTTTGCGGACGTCGACTACCCCCTTGGCAGTCAAGATGGTGGGCCTATTATAAAAGTACACGGGTTCTACCAGGGCCTGCTAATCTTGACGCCTGAGACCGATTGCTGTCCGACACCATATTAACATTTCACTTCTAGGGGTCATTGCAATGGGGAATGGATCACTCATTAGGACACTACCGACTTCTCCACCAGACAGCTCTACCTGTTGTCTCTGCATCAGGGCTTTGATTTCTTTCTTCAGAACTCGCAGCTGACCCGAACTGGCAGTCTCCACAACCTGTTGCAACAAAACAATAATTTCCCCAAGACAATTCTCTATCACATCGGTACCTAAGGTTATCATAGGATGGCTTTCTCGGTGATCAATATCTACAATAATCAAACCTTGTGATGGCAATTCTACTCGGCCAACCTTTATGGTCACCTCTTTATACCCCACCTGAGGCAAGGGCTGACCATTGTTGGCAAAGATGTTAATATGTTCATCTGGACTGCGGGTAATGTCTGAATCAGTCCAGTATCATTTGAAAAGGATATATGGCATCGTTGTCACCTGGGAACCAGTGTCCAGTAACGCGTTCATCAGGATGCCATCAAGCACGATAGGTAGGACCGGTCGTCCTCCCATGTACTTGTCTTGCCAGCTTTGTTGGTCTGGTCATCTTACTCCTGGGGTTGGCCCTCTGCCCCAGGGGTTGCTCGTTTAAATCGCAGAATCTTTTAAGGTGCCCCGCCTTTTGACAGCGGCGGCAGATGGGTTGTCCGTTCTGGTCGTAGCGATCGCTGTTTCTCCCTCTGGTCGGTGGAATTCTTCTCTGTCGTCGCCATGGGACATCATCTTGACTGGAAGCCAGCTGAATTCTTTCCTTTCGAGACACTTGCATGGCCTGCACGGTTTTGGTTAGTGTAGCTACAATTTTGGTCAGCTCTTGGACCTGAAGGCGTAGGTCTGCAGAGGGGTCATTATCTAGGACTTGTGTGTCAGCCTCCACAGCTGCCGGGGAAAAGGACGCCACCTCCTGGTGGTTTGTGATAGCTGGGCGCCAGAGGGGTGCAGTGCCACTTGGGGTTGATTCTCGCAGCACCTGGATGGCTCGGTCTTTAAAAGTCCAGATCAGGGTTTTGCAGAGCCATTATGTGCAATTGTGTCCGGTGAGCGTTAGACATGAGCTCGTCGATAAACTGCTCAGTTAGCAATCTGTCCTCATTTCGCACATTGTCGGGTCTACCTGTTTAATGGCCCGCAGCGCCTCCTGCAGTTTTATATCATAGTCCTGTACACTGTCCTGCACCCTTTGTTTGTACACGTAGAACTTCATTTTAATCTCTGCTGCTGTGCGGGTGTCAAAGGTATCCTTCAACCTGGCCAGAATTTGCTTAACAGTGCTTTTGTCCCTGCCTGGCCAGGACTTCACCTCCCTCTGAGCTGCACCGATTAGCTGGCATATAAGGATGCTGACTTTTTGCTCCTCAGACAGGGGGTACACTTGGAACAAACTGCGCAGTCTCTCCTCAAATTCGCTCAGGGTGTTCGACTCCCCTGAGTACTGGGGCAACCACGCCGCCCTTGGAATATACGGCATGGATAAAAGCATTACTGTTGCAGCGGCCGCGCCCGCAGCTGGATGCTCTCCCAGGTTGGGCATCTTCCTCCCCACCTAGTGAACCTCAGCCAGGTCCTGGGTTTCTGCTGGCATACCAGTATGCTGCTCTGCAGGTGAGAGGGATCGCTTCCCGAGCGGTTCCGGATCGAGGCCTCCTGCTTCCCCTCCGCTGCCATCAAATCACGAGATTATACAGCTCAGCAAAGTTTATAGCACACAATACCCGGTTATACCGGGCTTCGAGATCCTGTTCGTGACGCCAAGTTGACGCGCCCCCTGGGGCCGTGGGGTATACCAGGCCGGTCGGTGCTGGGGATGTCACGGTGGCAGTGACCCTGTCTGTGACCCAGGGCGGTCAATTAAAGGAAAAGTAAAAGGGGAATAAACTTTTTAGAGATAATGTTCATGACGCCACCTGAGGTATGCGGCTAAACGGGGCTACTGCTGCGGTGCAGATCCACTGGAGCTGATGGGGACGCAACAGAGTTGGTTCAGCGCTCCACAGGCAGAGCTAAGTTCCAGGGCTGTATATGAAGAATTGTCGAGCTAGATGTTGTTGGTGCGGTGTAATGTAGGGCTGAGGGCGCAGGTAATGACCAGACAACAAATTAATAGTGGTTTCCCCTATCTTTACTTGCGGTTTGTCAGAGCAGACCGGGACACGGGTACTAGCTGGTAGTGGAGGTCCGGGCGGCATGGAAGCAAGTTGGGAATCCACCAAACCAGGTGGAGTTGTAGGCCTTCCCTCTGCGCTATTCTCTTTGGCCCTGCTGCTTGAAGCTATGCTGCGGCCCTCGTCCCTGCGTAAAACGTCTATTCCTCACACGTATGGCAGGCAGCTCGGGACTTCTTCAAGTGTCGCTCCTTTGTGGCGGCGCTGGGCCCTAGGATGCTGCTTAACCGCCGGGCGTCTGGTGGGGCCAGCAGACCTGCAGTCTCCTGCCCTCCGGATTTAGCTGCTGGGCCTTCTGAGCCCGCACAACCACGGACTCCCTTCCCCAGGTCCTTCCTCGTCTTTCTTCTGTTCAACTCTCTTCAACTAACTCTTACTAACCCCGCCTCCAGGTTCCAATTTAAAGGGGAGGAGCTCCCCTTTCTGGTCTGGAGCCAGGAAAATGTTGTATGCTGGTATAACTGATTAGGGGAACCCTCCTTGCATCCAAGGCATGGCATCACCCCCTGTGAGGGAGGCAATGCCACTGTGGCAACCGGAACCATGGGGTGCCACACTTGGAAGAATTGAGGGATGTTATCTGCCAGCCGTACTTGGATGTCAATGTGGTAAACAGCAAAACCTTCTAGGAGCATGTTTAACACGTGAGGATCGTACAACACGGAGTTAAGTTAACCCCAAAGAAGTGTGAACTTTTCAAAAGGCAAGTCTGAATTCTAGGGAAAATTGTGTCTGGAGAAAGATATACCATGGACCCACCAGAAATCGCTCCGGTACTGGCCTTAAAAGACAAGCGGCCCTCTACTGTCGGAGAATTGAGGCAGATCTTGGGATTCCTCTCCTTCTATCGTACTTACGTTCATAGCTTCTCCAGGATTGCCACCCTGCTATACCTCCTCTTGGGGGGGACGACAGAGTCAACAACACCCACCGAGAAAAAAAAAATGCTGCTAGGACCGGGCTTAAAAGAAACAACACCATTTCGTCCCAACAACCCATTCTCTGGACAGCAGACCACCATGAGGTATTGGAAGAACTAGTACACTACCTGGTAAAATCACCCATCTTGGGATATCCTGATTTCAACTTACCATTTGTTCTTCATTGTGACGCTTCTCAAGTTGGACTGGGAGCTGCCCTGTATCAGCATCAAGATAGAAAATTGAGAGTCATCGGGTAGGGTTCTAGAACTTTGACACACGTCGAGAAGAATTACCATGTACATTCCAGAAAATTGGCGTTCCTGGCATTGAAATGGGCTATCTGTGAACGATTTAGAGATTATCTCTACTGCAGCAAAGAGTTTTTTGGTATACACTGACAACAACCATGTCAGATGGGTCACTGAACTAGCTGTCTTCAATTTCAGCATCAAATACAGGCCAGAAAAATGCAAAGCGGATGCTGACAGATTGTCGAGAATGCCACTGGAGCCTGAGGATTTCATGCAAGAATGTTCAGATGAAGTCAGTCTGGAAGCAATTGAGAGCATTCCACAAGCAGTGCAAGCTTATCAAGCGGAAAACACACCATTGTGGTGTCCGTTGACAGTGGAAACCACCATAAAAGCGAGAGAACAAGATCACCTCCTGTCGATTCAACAGCTACCAAAAGTAAAAATTCATAGAGCACAACGGGAAGATCAGATAATTGGTAGAATACTACTTTACGTGGACCAAAATCGGTGTCCAAGTAAACGGGAGAAAGATAATGAGTCACCAGCAATATCTGTTTAGGTAAAGAATGGACGAAGCTCTACCTCAGTGAAGACGGTATCCTGTATCGTAAAGGAGGACAAAACCGGCAGTTGGTACTACCCAGAGTATTCCGTAGATTGGTCTTCAAAGAACCCCATAAAAACATGGGACACCTGGGAGTGGAAAGGACAACCAGCTTGATCCGTGAATGTTTCTTCTGGCAATACATGCAGAGAGATATTGAGAGGTACTTCACCAGGGAGTGTGGGTGTCTGAAAGATAAACATCCCGACACATCAACCCGGGCACCTATGGGAAACATCCAAACTACGTATCCTTTTAAGATGGTCTCAATAGACTTTCTACATCTCGAGACATGCAAGGGTGGTTACGAATACATATTGGTGATGATAGACCATTTTACTCGATTTTCCCAAGCATATGCCACCACCAATAAAGCTGGTTGAACAGTGGCAAAGAAGATCTTCAATGATTTTGTTTTGAGGTATAGGTTCCCTACGAGGTTACACCATGACCAAGGAAGAAAATTTGAGAACTAGCTCTTTGCCAAGCTAGGAAAGTACTGTAGAATTCAGAGATCCCACACAATGCCCTATCATCCAGAGGGTAATGGACAAGTGGAACGTTTTAACCGGACATTATTGTCGATGTTGCGCACTTTAACAGCTGACAAGAAGAAAGACTGGAAGAGCTCTCTGTCAAAAGTGGTACATGCCTATAACTGTACAAAGAGCGATGCAACAGGTTATTCACCCTTCTTCCTATTGTATGGACGATCACCAAGACTTCCAATTGACATCATGTTCAATACTCCGGTGTCAGAGACTTACAGAAGGTATCTGGACTGCGTTCGGAAATGGAAGGAATGAATGGCAGAGGCATACAACATAGAGTCCAAAGTGGCTATGCAAGGAGAGAGCAAGAGTAAGGAGTACTATGATCGAAAATGTTATGGAGCAGAATTGGCACCGGGAAGCCGGGTGTTGGTCAAGAACGTACATGAGAAAGGTGGTCCAGGAAAACTTTGTTTGTACTTGGGAAGACAAGGTGTATGCAGTCGTAAAGAGGAAAGCCGAAGACAGTCTAGTGTATGAACTCCGATTGGAAAGAGGAGACAAGAAAACCAGAATAGTCCATCGGAATTTATTACTACCCTGTGATTACCTCCCACCACAACAAGACTTCCCAGAAGCAGACCAACATCGACCAAGATCGACTAAGGGACCACCACAGACTGAAGCTCTGGAGGTGGATAGTGACCTTGAAATTTCCAATGAGGAAGAGCACAACGTTGTATTTCTTGGACCGGCAAGGAGAGATGTACTATCCTCAAGAGAGTGAACTAAGTCCCGAGGCTCCAGAGTTTGTTCCAAGGAGTAGAAATGAAGTCCAATTCAGATCTGATGATCGAACACCGGTCACTGAAGAGACTGATCGACACTTAGGAGTAGCAGAATTACCAGACCAGGTGGAAACAGATGATTCAAGAGAAGTACAGGAACTTACAGAGTCAGTTCCAAGATCATCTGAGGAAGAAATGAGTGCGGCAGAAGAAACTCCTGTAACCGAAGAACCTGTGGTATCTGAGGAACAGCCCACCAGGAGGATGTCGACTCGAGAAGTGAGGAGGCCCATGATGACGACGTGCGAGACACTTGGAGAACCGAGTCAAGTGCCAAGGACTGTCTACTGGAAACAGGTATCTCTGCCTGTGGACCAGGTAAGTCCACTTGAGTGGTATTCACCACCGAGAGACAGTATGGACAATGTTACCTGGTAGAAAGACTTATTTTGACCTAGTGAGAGAGAGAGCTTGTTGAAGACGTACGAAAAGCTCCAGCGGAAGAGATGCTGATGGTTTTAATTGTGTTAATTGTTTATTTCTTACAGGAGTCCTACAAGAAAAATGTCGTAAGAATAGGTTATTATCAATGTTTATGAATGTTATACCAATTTGATAATGACAAATTTATATATATATAGTTACTAAGCTTTCACCACTGTCTCAGAATTGGTCAGATTGACCAATTAAGATGAATGCCGAGGACGACATCCAAAAAGGAGGCAATAATGTTACATGCAGAAGTAGTGCTGTTGCTTCCAAAGCATCCAGCAACTGTTACAAATAACACAAGCACAGGAGACAGGAAGTGTTGTGCTTCAGAAGCATCCAGCAACTAGAGGGGTTAACACAGTCACAGGAGACAGGGAGTGTTTTAGCAGAGCCCCAGGGAGATTGTGGGAAACTTGTTATTGTAGTCTGACTGAAGCCGAAGAGAAAGGTGGTAGTGTGTTATCTGGATCTGACAGAAGGCAACTGAACAGGATTCAGATCAGGAGAGAAACTAAACACAGGTCAGATAAACTCCCTGAACTAACCGTGCAGAGTATTATCGGACAGGAAGATAAGGACTGGAAGGAATTGAACTGAATTGCACTGGCCGTGCTTCAGATTAAATTCCACTGTTAAACTGTTAAAAAAGACTCTTGTCAGATGTGTCTGGTCAGCAATTGGACCCCTTGGAACACAAGATGGAGGGACTACTCAGGAAGTCCTGGGAGACCTCGGCAGCGCTATTAAGCACCAATGCAGTCTCTACTGGCGTAGCGTGATCATTGGCTCATTGGCTAGATCAACTCGAGGAACACCAAGTTTCAGGCACCGCCAGAGAAGACATCTTAGCATCCCTTCTGCTTCTCCAGAAAGCTACGGGGGTTTTAGCAGATGCTTCTGCAGAATCGGTGAGAGTGGCGGCAAGAGCATCTGGGTTATCAAACTCCGTGAGAAGGGCCCTATGGTTAAAATCCTGGAGCGGTGATGTGGCATCAAAGATGAAATTGTGTTCCATCCCCTTTAAAGGGAAATGCATGTTCGGGCCAGCCCTAGATCTTCTCGAGAAAGCCTCAAACAAGAAGAAAGCCCTCCCGGAACCTAGAAATGTAAGCAAAAAGGCCCTGTCGTCATTCCTAGGAGCAGACCCCTCAATATAGGTGTAAAGGGTAAAACAGGTTGGTGGAACTACCCAAAATCCACGTCAGAATAAACCATGACGTCAAGACAGTCGGGGACCGCATCTCGAACTTTCTCCCTCAGTGTAGATAAATCTGCTCAGACCCATGGGTCCTGAGGACAGTAAAGTTTGGAGTAAAAATAGAATTCTACTCCTATGCTCCACAAACTAAAGATAACGCAGCTCCCTTCTCAAAGTCTGCAGGCCACCCTGATATCCAGTGTAACAGACCTATTATCCTCTGGGGTGATATCCCTGTTTCCTACAAGGAAGATAAGCAGAGGACATTATTCCAATCTCTTCTAATAAAAAAAAACAAATGGTTCGCATCGGATTATAATCAATCTAAAACCACTGAATCAGTATATGCACTACCAGAGATTCAAGATGGAATCTATCAGATCAACGGTCCCTCTGATAGGACAGGACCATACCATGGCCACAATCTATCTCCAGGATGCTTACTACCACATCCCCATACATCCACTTTAGAGAAAGTTCTTAAGATTTGCAGTGGCTCAGGGGGAACAGATAGTCCACTACCAGTTCAATGTTCTCCCATTCGGGATATTATCAGCCCCACGAATAGTTACAAAGGTCATGGCTTATATCAGGGGTCAGAATGTTTTCAATAGTACCATACCTCGACGACCTGTTATTAATCGGGCCCTCAGTACCATTGCTCCAAGAGCATATAAAGTTGACCACTCAGATCCTATCTTCTCTGCACTGGTTAGTAAATCACAAAAAATCAGATATGGTTCCCTCCATGACAATAAACGTTTCTAGAAGAACTATTGGATTCCCACAGCCAGATGTCGTTTCTGCCCAAACAAAAACAGGTCATACTAAAAGCAAAGATCAATGTCCTAAGAAGCAGGAGATTGGTATCATTGAGAAATGCCATGTCGGTCCTCGGATCTATGACATCCTCTATCCAGATGGTCGCCTGAGCTCAAGCACATACCCGCACATTACAGACCCACATCCTCATGAATTGGGACGGATCTCCACGGTCTCTGAACAGGAAAATTCCTATACCATCACGGGTAAAAACCTCTCTATTCTGGTGGCTGAGCATGAAGAATCTAAACAGGAGTACCATGTATCCAGAATCCACTAGTAACCATAAGAGTGGATGCCAGCGGGAAAGGATGTGGAGCAATAGTCTCCCAGGAGCTATTCCAGGGTATATGGTCCAAAGAGGTGAGCCAGAAGTCATCAAATTTAAGAGAATTGAAGGACATAGAGGAAGTCCTCAGAGCAGCAGAGCCTCTGGTCCAGAAAACCCACATACAGATATTTTCAGACAATATCACCACAGTAGCCCAACTTCGTCATCAGGGTGACACAAGACACAAAAGCTTAAAAGCAGTCTCTGCGAGAATATTTTCCTGGGAAGAAGAACATATTCTATCCCTGTCGGCTCTTCATATCAAAGGTTTAGTCAAAGTCCAGGCCGATTTCTTAAGCAGAACAAAGATTCATCCAGGAGAGTGGAGTCTAAACCCAGACATCTTCCAGATGTTAATCGAAAGATGGGGCAATCCAGAGTTAGATCTCTTCGCCGAGCACCAGAAAGCGAAGGTATCACAATATTTCTCCCTGGATCCAAAAGACCCTTGCATGGGCATAGACGCATTCGCTCACCAATGGGAATTCAAACTAGCGTATGCCTCCCCCCCCTCCCCGCTGCCTATCCTTTCAAAAACCTTGCAAAAAATAAGGACCGAAGGGACCAGAGTAATCCTAGTGGTTCCTTTCTGGCCAAACAGAAGTTGGCTCGATACGTTAACCAGTCTGAGTGTGGAGGGCCCTCTAATTCTTCCTCCCATCAGAGATCTTCTTCTCCAGGGACCGATTCACCATCCAGACCCCGAGAGACTACACATGGCTACATCCTAGAGTAACAGACTTGATTTCCCCCTTGGACCTTAATATTGTCCTGAAGGGGTTAACCCTTCCACCCTTTGAGCCCTTATCAGCCATAAGACTTGACAGGCTGGCCTGGAAAACTGCTTTCCTGGCAATAACTACAGCCAGGAGAGTATGTGAACTACAGGCCCTTTTGGTCAACGAACCCTACCTGAGAATCCTGGAAGATCGTCTAATTTTCCGACTTGACCCTTCATTTCTACCTAAAGTGGTCTCGAATTTCCACAGATCACAGGAAATAATTCTTCCATCGTTTTGTGACAACCCAAAAAACGAGAAAGAAATGGAGTTCCACACTCTGGATGTTCGGAGAATAGTACTGCACTCTCTTCAGGAAACAGAAGGAAGGAAAGACAAGAACCTATTTGTCCATACACAAGGTCCAAACAGAGGAAAGAGAGCCACAAAATCCACAGTAGCCAACTGGATTAAGAGGGCAATTATGGAGGCTTACCAAATCCAAGATCTGCCTCTTCTGGAAAAGCTCAAGGCCCATTCTACAAGGGCGATATCTGTCTCCTGGGCTGAGAAAGCCAGCTCATCCATCAAACAGATTTGCCGAGCTGCTACGTGATCCTCGAGTCATACTTTCTCCAAACACTACAGACTAGATCAAATGTCCATTGGAGATTTTAGCCTTCGGAAGGAAGGTCCTTCAGGCTGTTGTCCCTCCCTTGTATATCTGTGGTATACATCCAGTGTGCTGTCTTGGGGGGATATTAGAGAAAATAGAAATAGATTTACTGGTAATTCGGTTTCTAATAACCCACCACGACAGAATGGATAATTCCCTCCCATTTGCTTATTGTTTCTACGACAGTCGGATCAGTAGAAATAAAAATTAATATGAAGCATCTATACTCTTGTGGTCCTTTGTAATAACACTGGAGGGAGGATGTGGGAGGGGCTATTTAAATCACTTCATATTTCCTGTCCCTATTAGGGTGGGGTTACATCCTCCGGTGTGCTGTCGTGGTGGGTTATTGGAAACTGAATTACCGGCAAGTCTAATTCTATTTTTTTTTCAGCTTTTATGCAAATTAAAGGCTCCTTTTTACAGTAACGGCTTTTTTTTATTGCCCATAGAAGGCAATGGGTGCAAAATCGAGTAATGCAACAATAATTTTATTGGAAAGGCTGATCTACAGCAAAACCAGCTTTTCCAGGACATCACTCCTGACAGCACCCTCAGGACGTCGTCCTTCATATCCTTGGTAGGGACAGGAAACACAAGAGGTTAAAAGGCCCCTCCCTCCACCCCTACTCCAGTGTTTTCCTGTCCCTATCAGGGACGGACAAAGAAGAGGACTCGCGTCTGCCAGGAGCTGGAGTTCCTGAAGCCGGACGCAGGAGGATCGGGATGGGATCCTTGCATTCCTCCACTCCCTTGTGCCGAGGTCCAGAGGCCGACACCCCGCTGAACAAGGGGTCCCTCAGCCTTTCCCAGTTGGTGCGGAGACTCCTGGTGAAGAACCGTCTCTTGGTTCCAGCTGCTACAGCCCGAACACAGCGCCAGCGGGCGCTGCATGTGAGATAGAAGCAGCACTTCTGGTTACACAGGGAGCGATGTGTGAGCCTCTAGTAACCAATGTGTAACGCACTTCTGGTTTACTTGAAAAAAAAAATGGCGCCAATCCAAAATTAAAGGAGAAACACCATTTTGTGACGCTTCAGATGAAAGACGGGTGAGAAATGCTATTTAAAGAGGTGAAGGGACTGAAGTTATCAGATAGCCAGATCACCAGTAATGGAAGGTCAAACCACTGGTCGCTCTGATACTCCTGCTGAACCTTCAGTCCATGAAAGTCTACTTAGTTAGTTCCCCTCTTGTCTCCTATTCCCATCTGTCTATGGTAGTAAATTCTGGTGTTCCTTTTCTTTTTAGGAAAGGAGACATCTAAAAGACATGATGACATCAGCTCCTAAGAAAAGGAGATGCGCCATCTGTAATAAGAAACTGCCGGACACATATGGGAAACAGTTGTCATCCATCTGTATCGCCAAAGTAGTAAAAGATGAACATTCTTCTTTTATGTCTAACTTGAGAGCCATATTGAGAGAGGAAGTCCACAGTACAGTCACAGACCTAGTCTTCCAGCAAGCTCCTCAGGGTGCGCCACGTCAGAAAAGACCCTGACAGGAGTTAGAGTCCAGTTCAGAGGAGGAAGAGGTATCGGATTTCTCCAGTCCTGATCAGGACAGAGAAGAATACATCTCAGTTCCCCCAGAGGAAAAGAAAAAATACCTTTTCTCCTGGGAAGATACCGATACACTTTATCTGCAGTGAGGAACACTATGCAAGCAGACACTAGCCAACCCTCGTCAGTACAAGATCAGATCTTTGGGGGATTGAGAACCCACATAAACAAGGTACACCCCCTTCTACCCCAATGGGATCTATTCGCTACAAGGAAAAATGCAAAGGTGGAAAAATTCTTCTCCCTCAACCCAGGAGGCAGCCCTATGGGGATAGATGCCTTATCTCAGAAGTGGAACATGGACCTAGCTTATGCTTTCCCTCCTTGGCCCTTAATACTGTTAGTACTAAGGAAAATTCAGGGTGATAATAATCCTACCCTTCTGGCCCAGGAGAAGCTGGTTCCCCTTGCTGAGGAAGATGTCCTTGGAAGATCCAATAATCCTTCCAGAGAGGTGAGACTTGCTATTTCAGGGTCCAATATACCATCCCGATGTGAAATTTCTCCAACTTTCGGCCTGGATCCTGAAAGGCAAACTCTAAGATCCAGAGGGCTGTCAGATTGTCATCTCAACAATGCAAAATGGTAGGAAGCTAGTGACATCGGTGATCTACACAAATTTAGAAGAAATTCTGTTCACAATATCAACCAAAATCAGAAAGTTCGGATCCAAACTTTCCTAAAATATTAGAGTTCCTACAGATGGGGTTTGTGAAAAGTGTAAGGCCTAGCTCTTTAAAGGTGCAGGTTGTGGCATTAAGTGCTTTTATGGATTACCCACTAGCCCGCCATCCATGGGTCGAAAGATTAATTAAGACCATAATACTAAATCCAACTATTAAATCCTATATCCCACCATGGGACTTAAACATAGTCCTGAGGAGTTTGTGACCAACCTTACAAGCCCCTTCAGGAGTCAAGCTTAAAATTTCTCTCCCTTAAAACTGTGTACTTAGTGGCAATTACTACAGCAAGATAGATAGGGGAGATTGAAGCCTTTTCAATTAAAGACCCATACCTGAGGGGCCTGGACAACTGTTATCCTCAGATTAGATCCAGCTTTTTTGCCAAAAGTAGTAACCCCTTTCCATATGAATCAGGAGGTGGTCTTGCAATCTTTCAGCCAGGACTTCAAAAATGATCAAGAATTAACCTTTAACTCGCTAGATGTTAGAAGGGTGGTTCTACAGTACTTAGAAGTCACAAAAGACTGGCATATAGACTGCAAACTGTTTGTACAATTTGGGGAGAAGAACAAGGGAATGAAGGCTACCAAATCAACATTGGCAAGATGGGTCACATCTGTAATAAGCCTGGCCTATTCATCTGAAGGAATATCCCCGCCAGAGAACATAAGAGCTATATCTACATCATGGGCAGAAAGAGCTGGGGCCTCGGCAGACCAAATCTGCAAAGCGGCAACATGGACAAATCTGAGCACCTTCTGCAGACATTATAAATTGGGACATTCTATCGGGTCAAGATGACCTTCGGAAGGAAGGTCCTCCAGGCAGGAGTCCCACCCTAAAATGAATTCTCCTGAGGGTGCTGTCAGGAGGGACGTCCTGGAAAGTATGCATCAGACCTACCGGAAATCGGGTTTCCAGGTGTCCCACGTGACCCTATTACCGGTAGGTCTAATGCCTACTTTTGTAACCACTGTGACAGTCACTGATAGTATATGTGAGGGGAGGTATGTGTCACTCAGGATGCTCTCCTGTGTGAACTGAGACCTATTGAATTTCTGTCAGCATGTTATATGCTGGGGGTTACCTCTTTTAAAGGGTGTAGGTTTATGGGAATAACTTAGATGGAAGGGAAGTCATTCCTCATACCCACACCTCAGGGTGTGTGTGAGCAAGGTTTAAATGTTCAGTCCTGTGTTTTGTTTGTTTTTTTTCTTTTTGTGTTTGGAGAGGCAAGGTCTCTACACTGGACAGCCATAGCTCAGGACATAGCTGGAGGCTGGACATAACATGTGTGGGTGAACCACATATATAATATTATATTATAGTTCATCTGTTTTGCCAGTAAGGCTGTGATTATTTTTTCTGGAGTTGCAGGGCTTTATACCATATAAAAAAGCCTGCAGAGAAAAGCTGGTTCCTGAGTCTACTTCCGGAAGCGGCCGAGCGAGTTGTCCTACCACGCTACTGTGGCACCCCTGCGGGTCCAGTTGCCACAGAGGTACTGCACCTCACCCAGAGGTGTGGTACCCTACTCCCAGGTAAGGAAGGAACACTACCCGGGACCCACACACCTGCATCCAGCACTACACCACTCCAGACCAGCAGACGGAGCAAGATGCACTTGGTCAGGGCTGAGCCCTGTCCCTGGCTGGAGCGGGGAGGGGGGGACCAAAGGAGAGGGAACCATGTAGTGGGTGTGGGTGAAGGAAGTAGCAAAGAGGAGCACCTTAGCAGAGGTTATAAGAATAAGGGGAACCTTCTAGAAGGAGTTCAGTCAGGGCTATAAGCCCAGGAGGGAGGACCTGCTTGTGACAGGTCCAGATAAGAGGGGGCCCAGAGTATGGGGCCCAGAAGAAGGAAGAAGAGACAGAGGGGGTCTCAGGGGCACGGGAGCGTGGGACCCGCATCCACACGACCGCCGTCGAGTGGAGGGACCAGGCCGCAGAAGGGGACCGGCCCCAGACTAGTGGAGAACAACCAGGCTCAGCTAGCCAAACGGAGGCCGCAGCATTTTCAAGGTGTTGCAGCCGAAATCCACAATTACATCGCCGAAAAGGTGGCCACATAGGGTCCAGGGGACTGAGAGTAAGTCGCCCGACAAGGCCTGAGGCCACTGGCTTGGTACACTAATTGTGAGGCGCAGGGCAGGAGGGCGAGAGTCAGCGCAACGAGACGGCCAGAGAGGCACATAAGAAGGGGGTCCCGACTATTTGTACCTGAACTGACTGGGAGTTGGCTGGATCCCTTCCTTGGAAAACACAGGACGACGTGGGCGGTTATAATCGGCTGCCGCGGTAACCTGGAACTGCATAAGAACTGTGAGTAAAGCCTGAAGACGGCACCCCACTGTGTCCTTTATTTATGGCAGCGTCACCGGCCCTGCACTACACTGTCCCTACCAACAACATCTACCTCATCAAGTCCGATATACTGCCCTGGGGCTTAGCTCTGCCCATGGATAGATGCACTATCTCAGCTGCATCACCATCAGCCCCAGTGGATCTGCACCGCAGCGGAGGCCATATATAGCCGCTTACCTCGGGTGGTGTCACAACACTTTTCCACAAATCTTTATTTCCCCAATTGACTGTTCTTTATTTGACCGCCTTGGGCCACGGACCGGGTCACTGCCACTGTGACAACCCCAATACTACCCCATGACCCAGGGGGCGCGTCACTACTTTACTACCAAAACCAGGTTTTCATGAAGAAAAAAACTGCAAAAAATTCAACGTGTGGACGTGGTCTAGGCCTGTGCTTATGTGTCTGGTGTACATACCATGATATGAAAACTGCCTTATGTGTACATGAAGTTGAGTTTGAAACTTGTGCTCCTGTGATTTGCTGGTATTACATTAAAGTAACTCTTGGACTTAATAATTACAGGACAATAACTATATAATGACTATCTTCCTGGAGGTCAACACTACTGGAGAACGGGAGGTCTACCAGACAGAAGACCTGATGTGTCCAATTTCTCAACTCTCTACTTTTGGAGGTTTGTCATGAGTGGAATTGATGTCTTAAAGGGTCACTATTAAAGCTAAAAGGTATGGTCCACTTCTAACAACTAAGAGATTTGCTAGAAATGTCTCGTATTCAGGCCTCAAATGAGGGAGTCTTGAATCTGTCTCCAGAATTGAGTCATGCTATGTGAAGTGGTTCCAGAAATGCAGGAGTATGTTTGGAGAGGTAATGCCATGCTCTAACCTGATGCAGTGAATAGAGATTAGGGGTCTCCATTTTAGATGTGAGTTCCAGAGGTGGGACCCACATGTTAGATACATTTAGAAAATCCTATGAGAAACACGAGTGTTTTGTGAAAATGCCTCGCAACTATCACATGGCTTGCCCATAGGCTGTGCACCTTGACACTAAACCCAGTCTCCCTTAACTTCCTAGTAGGGGATTCTCCATCCCCAAGTGAGTGTTCAGATGTTCCAAGAGTAAACAGGCTTACATGTGTTAGCCCTCCAGTCTCCCAGGATGCTTTTCTCCAGAATGGCTGCTGTTATGACCAAGCAGACACCGGGACACCATGCTATTTTGGGAACAGAGGTATACACTTATTGCATTTTTACTCTTTGGTTTTATTTAATAAATGCTTAAACTTTGTTTTTTCCCCTCATCTAGTTACTGCCCACTTTATCAAAGATGGCATTTTATCTGTTGTTATTTCCAAATATGTCACTCTACCATCACTAATCTTAACATCAGAGCCAGGGGAGCAGAAGGTGACCCTATTGCACAAAACAATGCTTTTCTGCTGTACAGCTTCCCATTGTCAGCCTGTGGGACCACACAAACTGTAAGTGCCCTATTTGTGGAAGTCTTGGTAAGATGGTCCACTCTTGGTGTCACTATAAATTCTTCACAGGTAGTAAAGTGAAGTCAGCAAATGGTGTAAAGTAACTGGCAGAACACATCTAGCTAGAGTTCAAGTGACTCTCACTATGGCACCTTCCCCTGCATTCCCTGTGCTGATCTCTTGTTATCCAAATCTCTAGGTTCTCTCCATGTAAAATTTAATTCTCCGTTAGGTTGATGTGGTTTATGAGAATGACTTGGCAGCTGACATTGACGTGAGAACTTGGAAAGGCTCGTCCATAATCAGAGACAGTACTTTTGGATAAGAGTCTCAAATACAAAAAGTTTGAAAGGTTCCATTTTTAAATACCCAAAAATGTCTCTTTACTATCTAAATATTTCTCATTCCTTTTTAGTCTGTTTGACCTTATGTCTCAAGTTCTAAGATCATGACTGAAGTTCAGATGGTGTTAGGATTACCTGAGACTTCTGAAGTCAGGAGCTACCACACTAGTTGTGATTAAGTGTCAGGTCCAAATGTGACACTGCCACATCTAGGCAGTGAACAGAGTTATCAGATAATTCTAATGAGAAATTTTTATTTTAGGCTGCACATTCGCTGTGGTTTCACTGCAAGTGACTCATTGCCAGTGAGAGTTGAAGTCTTTACCCTCCCTCCACCATCACCTGTAGCCAGTCTGGGACCATTGAACTTGGAAATGAGGATTGCCCTAAGTATGGATTTAACGTTATATACATTGTCTTTTGCATTGCCAAACAATAACCACTTTCTATCTTCTGGCTTTACTCTACAGATGATCAGTACAGACAGTATTATGGTGATGGGGATTATCCTATTTCTAAAGTGCTCAGGGACTCCATTTATGTTGTAGTTCGCATTCTAAACAGGAGAGACCCTGGAGTGGCGCTAATGCTGAATCAGTGTTGGGCAACTGGCACCATAAACCCTCAAGAATTGCCACAATGGCCAATCTTGGTAGATGGGTAAGATCTGTACAGCCCAACACTATATACTCAAATATTAAAGTATCCATGTTTTTTTTGTTTGTTTTTTACCTCCCATGGGCCTAAACTTACAAACACTTAGTCTGCTGACAGCTGATGTAACATAGGCACCCTGCAGTAATACAGCATGATGTCGAGAGCAGGCTACAAGTAACAGCTGCTCTGACATGAAGCAGGAGTGGTCTGTGATGGCTTTGTGCTGGGCAGGTAGTTGGCACTCCAAAGGCATACTGATAGGGAGTGTTGATTGTGAGCTCCAATGGGGACAGCGATGTCTGTAAAGCTGTAAAATTAATAATGCTATATAAGCGAGTAAGATAAAATTAAGTCTTCCTAAAACCACTTGCCTGACTCTAATAATCCCCAAATATAACTTTTCCTTCATTAGGTGTCCTTTTGATGGTGGCAACTACATGACCCAGCCATTAACTATACAAGATGCTTCACTGGAGTTTCCACTCTATTATCAGCGTTTTATTGTAAAGACATTTGCCTTTTACCGTCCAGGTCAGGCATCAATAGGAGGGCTGGTAAGTTCCCACTTATCATTCTTTTCCAGGTATACTTCCACTGTAGTGCTTCTGCCATCTTCACAAAACCCATGTATGGCTAAATGTCCTTCAAGACGTAAGCACTTTCTGTAGCAAAAACGCAAGATTAAACCTTAGGGTTGTGTGGCGCCCCTGGGGGTTCAGTCACCACAGAGGTACTGCACCTCACCCAGAGGTGTGGTGTCTCCCTTCTCTCAGGTAAGGTGGGAGTGCTTCACGGAACCCCAAACACCCGCATCCAACACTACACAGCTCCAGGCCGGCTGGAGGGGCAACATGCAGAGCGCAGCTGCTGAGCCCTGACCCTGGCTGGAGTGGGGGGAACCCAAAGGTAGGCGGAACCAGTAGTGGGTGTGGGTGGAGGAAGTAGTTAGGGGGAGCACTTCGTTAGGAGTATAAAAAAGGGAGGCCATCTTAGGGTGGTGGTTCAGTGGAGTTAGGGAGCAGTTCAGAAGAACAGCTCGGGACAGTTCAGAAGAACAGTCCGGGAGCAGAGTCTCATTAGGAGATCTGCTCCACAAGTAGGGCCAAGTCAGGAAGTCTAGGAGGGGAGCAGGGAGTAGGCTCCGTTCTAAGAAAGGATCCTAAGGGGTATGGCGCGTGCAGGACGGCACCCGTACGCCCCGCATCTGTCAGAAGACAGAGGGATCGCAGCCGCATTCTAGTCCCCTGAGGGTCAAGCAAGTCTGTGTAACTCCGACGGACAGGAGGGACTTCAGAGTACACGAGCAGGACTAAGAGTGGGCAGCGCAGAGCAGAAGGGAGAAAGACCAGTGTGAAGACGGTCAAAAGAGGAACACGAGAAGTTGGGGTTCTGCCAGGTATTCCCAAGCTGTCTGAGGAAGGATTGAACCCCTGCCCGGTGAACGCAGCGCGACGCGGGAGGCCTGCACCTGTACCGTGCACCTGTGGACTGTCTGAAGAATTGTGAGTAAAATTTCAGATGACTGCACTGTACTGCCTCCGTCCATTCTTTCATCGGCGCCATTGTTCCCCCTGCACTACAACGCCCAGCACAACCCACGCTCTCTCGCTGCGCTGCCCTGAGGCCTGCTCCACCTGTGGGGAGCCGTCCCATCACAAGCTGCCCTAACATCTGCCTCAGAGGACTGTTGCAGCGCTGCTGATCCTCACCAGACACCACAGGTGGCGTCACAAACTTTCTAAAAATAACCCCCTTTTTGCACTGACCGCCCTGGATCATGGACCGGGCCAGCCACCGTGATATTCCCCGCCAACCGGCATCCAGAGGCCCGGCTGCCGAGTACCCCACGGCCCAGGGAGCGCGTCAGTTGCATTACTCCAGGAAAACAATATTTTATTTTTTTTCCCCAGGAAGAAGGGCAGCAGCAGATTGGGAGTCGGTGACTGTATCTATAGATGGGCCATTAGGCTCTACATGGATGGGAGTTACCAGGGTACCAACGAACAGTTCATTGAAGGTAATGTCACTAACTTGGCAGATGTCCCACACCAAGTGTAACATCAGAGCCTGAACTACAATAAAGTTGTCTTGAGCAATACATTTTGAGAATATTAAATTTGGTTTCTATACTTCATAATCTAATTTAGTCAGTTTAAACAGAGGCAAAACAAGAACTGCAATATGACTTAAACATCTGGTAGTGCATAGACTAAGCCTGGAAAAGCAGGGCTAAGATGGTGTAATGCAGAGTGGAAACAATACTTTTTTTTTTTTGTTCAGATTTGCTAAATACCTATAAACTGGCATCTTTCTCTTCTAGAAAACCAAGAAAAGGGCCATCAAGATCTAAACTGGGTCTTGGCTGTGATGGCTGGAAGTGTTCTTGGCATTGTCGTTTTGGCTATCTGGCTGAAAAAACAAAGCGTTAACACCATTAAAGAAGTTGAGATATAAGTTCTTGTGACTCTTCCTTTACCATAAACGTAACTGAGTTCTAGCATCTATTTTGCACTCCTACCTGTAATACTCGCCTTGCTAGTTAATTTTATGAGACTTTACAGTAATGTGCAAATAAGGTTTATGCCCCAATAAAGATTTAGACAAAAAAAGTTGTACATTGATTGCATTCACTGACCTTTTTTGGGTAACGGTCACAACAGTTCACAAAAAATCCATTTGTTACATGTAAAATATAAGGAGCACATTGGCTTCATTGGAAAGGGTGAGTCTTGCAGTTTCTCTGGAAGGATCAATATTTTGTGGATTTTAAAACACTCACTGCAGGTCACTTTACCTACATGTAGGATCTAGATCTGTCTATCCAATTGGCTGGTTCTGTTGCACTGCAGGTGCTCTGATTATGTAGATGCAATGTGATATTGCCTTTAACTATGTTCTGGGTGACCCTAGCGCACACTATTAAAATGCCTCCTTGTCTTCCCATAATCTGTAAGTGGTGGTAGTGAGTAGCAACATATCGCTGGCTTACATGGTGGGAATGACCGCTCTATGGCAGTTTAGTCTATATACTCTACTGTTAAAGCAATAGTACTAGAAACCTCTTCTACACATAGATGGTCTCAATGCCAGACTGGCACAGTATTAAAGTTTCTAACCAGATAATTGCATGAGGAGCAAAGGAAGACCTACCATTGGTGCAGCCGCAGAGGGATCCAGTAATTTATACCTCCAAAGCAGATAAAATTGTACTTTATGATGAACTACGGTGCTTCCACGAGGACTCTCTTCTGTCCGCCAGCGCTAGAAAGAGCAACAATAAATGGCCCAGAGAATAAAAGTTTCTTCTACAATGATGACTTGATGTAGGTTATTCTACACTGTCACATTAAGATATCATAACATCTAATGGTTGTTATCAAACATGTTACATTTTTGGCCACATGTTGAACCACAATGCACTCATGTAATTGACCTATGACTTGCCTAAAATCATTGGTTAATTGCCAAACTGCAGATGTAAAATGGCTGCACAACAGTTAGCATCAAAAGTTTCTTAGGTTTCATGAGGGGGTTTTCAAGTTGAATTGGCCATTCCCTCATGTGTTAAGAGGTTGGCAGTGTTATCTTGGTACACCTTTCCTCAAAATGACTAGCATGCTAATGAAGATGTAACCAAATCAATCCATCGAGTAAAACACTTCATGGAAAGTTTTCCACAAAAAAAAAAAAGTTTGGTCCTGTAAAGATCTGAGGTTGTAATTAATCACCTAGGCAGGTTAACGATGCAACAATATTTTATTGATCACAGCCATGGTAATAAAGCAATTCCAGGTAAATGGCCAAAATACAGTTCTCTCAGTCCTCAAGTTCCCAATCTGGGTTCAGTAGTTCCACTGGCTTTGTATAAGGCCATACTCACTGTCTCCCAACTTTTGGTTGGCCCATAGATTTTGTATCTCCAGTCAGTATAGTCTGTAGCCACAGTCCATGATCCTCTAGACGGCAGATAAAACAATGAAAGCACGGGTAGCCTGTAGCAGCAGTCCTTTTAAGAAAGTGTAAATCCAAATGACATAATCCATAATGGTAACATGTTTATCCATTCATCCTTCCAAGTCCACGGTCTCCATCCTCTTCCTTCAATCCTTCCACACATCTCCCTAAAACATGTCTCCACTTTCTTCCACTCAGATCAGTCCCCTCCCAGGTCAGAAGTGATCACACTCTCCCCCTTAAACATTCACTGTTCGCTAAAACAATGAAGAATATCTAGAAGCCTTCATCTGAGACTGCCTGTAAGACCCATTGTGGTTATGGCTCCACTGTGTATCAATCTACACTCACCTAATGAGATTATTGGCTGTTGAAACAATGGACTCCTGAGATAAAGATGAGATTAGTGGAATGCTGGACATTTTACAAGTGAATCTTACATAATGACAAGTAATCAGAACTATGTAAAACATAACAAGTAAATCACTAATAAAACACAATAATAATATTGACAAAAATGGTGGTTCGTTGCTGGAAAAGTATCATAGTCTTTAGTAAGTGGGCAGCTCCTCACAGGTCCCATGCTCAAAGCCAGTTTTTAGACAAAGTGGGGCTCCAAATGTTAACACACATGTAGGTTGCATTTACATGGGCTGATTTCAGGCCATTAAACAAGCACAATTGACAACATTGAAGTCGTTCATTAGTTATTTTCTGGCCTCTTTACACTGGATGACTAGGAATGATGGCACAAAACTATCACTAGTAGATCAATCTGTCACCATACACATGTTCTCTGCAGTTTACACCAGGCGATGTGCTACTGAGAAGGATTTTCGCTCTACCATACACAATCCAATCACCCGATGAATGAGCAACATTTTTGCTTATTGATGGGCGATTGCCAATGTTTTCACCTAATGAACACTCGTCTGCTCTTCCAGTATATATAAATGTGGATGTGATATACTGTTACACACATCTGTATACAGAACACACATATGCAACATACAAACAGTGATCAACATATCTTAAAGAAACAATGGCGGAGACCCCGGTAAATCCAGGGTCAGCCAGAATAGCCTACTCGTATAGCATTTAGAACAGAAAAAAATACGAGTACAAAATGGCATAAAAAGTTAGTTTTATTTAGTCAATCAGCAAATAACTTAAATTAATATATCCATAATATAAATGCATGACAAAAAAGTGCAATGTGCTCGAAGAAAAGCGCAGTCCCACCTGCGAGGGCATATCGTACCCAAGCTAAAAGGATAGTCCATATACATAGTGTGGTATCTTTCTAGAGATATACTGGATAGAATAAGGCTATATATTCCAAGTGGAGCACATACAAATGTTTAAATCAAACCCAGATTCACCAGATGCTTACCACAATTGTATATGAGGTCCAGGTGTGTGAGACACCTTTGCCACCTGTCTTCTACGTCCCCCTGGACCTCATATACAATTGTGGTAAGCATCTGGTGAACCTGGGTTTGATTTAAACATTTGTATGTGCTCCACTTGGAATATATAGCCTTATTCTATCCAGTATATCTCTGGAAAGATACCACACTATGTATATGGACTATCCTTTTAGCTTGGGTATGATATGCCCTTGCAGGTGGGACTGCGCTTTTCTTCCAGCACATTGCATTTTTTTGTCATGCATTATATTTATATTATGGATATATTAATGTAAGTTATTTACAGATTGACTAAATAAAACTTTAACTTTTTATGCCATTTTGTACTCCATGTTTTTTTTCTGTTCTAAACACATATGCAACGTGTATAAAAAGTACACAAATACATGACTGGAATATGCAGAGCATCTGCACACATGAGAATGCACAGAGCACATACGCTCACACTATAGAATACTTACCAGTTCTAAACTCCTGCACAGGACCCATGGTGACATCACGGTCACATGACTGATGTCACCAAAGGTCGTTAAGCAGTCTGCACATTGGAAATTAAATTGATAATATCACTGCAATTTTCAATGTAACTTCTGCTGTAGATGCTGCGGGCAGGAGTGTACATAGAAATCACAGGGCCCCATGGCAAAAGTCCTAATTGGCCCCAGCAAAAAAAAAAAATACTCAATGGGAGCACAGGAGAGCATATACTATTTTTTCAGCCCTTACAAAGTAATTTTGCCCCTTACTGTTCGACATGCTATAATGTGCCCCTACTAGCACTCCAAACAGTACAATAACACCCCTCACAACCCTCTACCCAGTATACTGGCCCCCCACAGGCCTCCAAATAGAATATTGTCTGCAACATAGTATGATGGCCTCAAAAATTAACCATTTCTTAAAAAAATAAATGCTCCCCCAGTGCTCCAGTCTCTGCAGCATGTGGTCTGCACTACATCGCAACTCCTGTGCTGAGCAGTGCAGAGGGATAGAAGACTCGCTGTAGAGATTGGAGCAGTGGGCAATGGGGTGTAGTGAATATTTTTTTTTATTTATGGAGGACTATGTGGTGCCCGTAATACTGTATGGAGGGCTATGAGGGGCCCATTTTACTGTATGGAGGGCTATGTGGGGCCAACTATATTGTATGGAGGGCTGTGGGGCCCATTATACTATATGGACAGCTGTATAAGGGCCTTTAATTACTTTTGAAAGACTACAAGGGGGCCATTATACTGATGGCATACCTATGTAGGGGAGGGCATCATACTATTTGAAGGTATACGTAGGGGGCCATTATACGGTTGTCAGGACTATATGGGGGCAATTATACTGTTTGCAGGTCTATGCTGGGGGCGATTATACTGTTTGCAGGACTATGCTGGGGGCGATTATACTGTTTGGAGGGCTATGTAAGGGGTTTATATTGTTTGGAGGGCTATGTGTGGGCCAATATACTGTATGCAAGCAATTACACAGTGTAAAAGTTTTTTTGAGGGGTTCAATAATACACTGTAGAGGGCTGTGTGGGGGTCAGTATGCTGTTTGGAGGGTTAGTGGGGGGCCATTATACAGTGTGGATGGTTGTATTGGGGCCATCTTACTGAGTGGAGGTGTGTGGGGGCCATTATTCTGTATAGAGGGCTTTGTTGCGATCACAGTTGGGGGCATCATACTGTGTTGGGGGTCGCCTTACTTTGCCAGGGAAGGGGAGTACAGTCATCCTACCGTGTGTGTTGAGGGTACTATGGAAGAATTCACTGTGGGGATATCATTCTTGTGTTTCGGGGAGACACTATAGTTGGCATAATACTTTATGGGGGCAATGAAAGGGTAGTTTAGGGGCTTCAGTAGGAGGAAATTACTTTGTAAGGGCTGCGAAGATGTGAGATATGCTCTTCAGTGACCCTGCTGAATATTACGTTTTTTACGTATTTTTAGTGTGGGGCCCCATTAGAACTTTTGCTATGGGGCCCCATGATTTCTATGTTTGCCCCTACTAGTAATATTAGGAATCACATAAAGATGTATGAAACTGCTTCATCTTTAATGGTTACAGGTATCTGGCCCATTGTGACATCATTCGTGTTCCGCTCCTCGTGATGTCACAATGAGGTCACCATTGTGATGTCACTGGCTGTGGGGTTATAGTGAGTGACCCTACAGGAAAAGGCTTTGTCTGGAGAGGCTGACTGTGGATTACACAAGACGCGATATTCCTCCAGGCTAAAATGCTGTTTAGATTCCTTCTATTTGTGAGTGTGCTAATAGCATCTGCGGAGGGCGCTCCTATCAACACGCGCCACCATGATTTCAGGGCCTGGATCCCTGCAGGTAAGTGCTGTACCAGATATTAAGCCAATATGGGGTTATTGTTAATAAGTCAGATGATACATTTCATGGAGGATTCTTCATCTGCTACTTGTAATGTTTGGAGTCTTCTCCCATCGTGTATTCCCTATTCCAGGCTCTCAAACACATTGTAAACTTGAATGGGAATCCACTCTGAGCGAAAAACAAGTCACGTGTCTCTGATCTTCATGTGTGTGACTTCATCAATACTTTTCGGGGAAATAATTACAAATTTATGGTAATTGTGGAATTTCTCCAACTAGGAATGGTCCTAGGTCTGAATACAAAAATGAGATGCAAAATATAATGTATATATTAGTAGCTTTAAATATCTTACATGTTCTTGATCTTTTCTTCCACTAGATTACTTTAGTAGGTTTCCCATGCCTGCTGCCATCATCTTCTTCTCTGGATTTTTCTTTGGTGTCATCTGTTTCATCATATATGGGTAAGTCTTATAATGATTTATGGGCTACCCGGGAGTCTGTATAAGAAATATCACATCTTCAGATCATCACACGATTCAGTAAATGATATAATCAAGTGTGGATGTTTAGTGGCTCATAAACTGGGTCTGACCTGCTGGGAGCACAATGGACTTTTCTGTACAATATTAAAAAAATTGCTCAACAAATTACTGCAGATAGGGATAGATAAAATAGATGAAGAAAAATATATGTTTTTATAACAGTGACTTCTGTTTTATCATTTTAAAGATATGTGAAAAAGAATAATTTCTGGAGAGATGTTACAAGACCAGATTCCATGGATGAAGATATAAAGAGTAGGGCTAATCCTAATGGTAAGTACGGCCGTCACCAATCTGACATTAATATCTGTGTACATACAAATACTTCTTAGTGGCTTTTATATTACGTGGACGCAGTCTACATTGTAAAGCTGAATAATTACTCTAATGATATTCTGATTCGTCTCTTTCAATATATGAAATCTATTTAAAAGAAAATAATGAACTTTTAAAGTATAAATAATCTCTTACCCCTTCACAACATATGATGTACGCCGAGCTTGAATATTTTCCGCACATGATGGCTGATTTAATGTGCGGAGCTCTGCCCGCAGCTGTTAAACTGTTAAATCCCACTGTCAATCTCTCACAGCGGCATTTAACAATGGAAGGGAGGCCGGACATTATATGCGCCCATCGTCACGCTCATGATGTGATCGTGGCGTGCCAATTGCTTGTCATGACAGCCGGCTGTGTCTGTCATTACGATCCTCCTGTGAAAGCCAGCCGTGGCTGGCATTGATAGTGGACAGTGATTTTTACTATACATAGCATTGCTGATGATCGGATGATCGCAGCTTCAACAAATACAGTAAAAAAAAAAAGCACAAAAGTTCAAATCACCCCCTATTGCCTAATAAAAATAAAACAATATACACATATTTGTTATTGCTGCAATTGTAAAAGTCCAATCTATCACAATACAAAGTAAATTAATCCGATCAGTATACGGCGTAATGAGAAAAAAATCAAAATGACAAAATTACATTTTTTTGGCCGTAAATGGCAATAAAATGCAATAAGAGGCAATCAAAACATCATATCTACCCTACAACTGTGTCAGTAAAAACGTCAGCTCAGATCGCTAAAAGTCCTCACCTGGCCTGATATCCCAAAAAATGAAAATGTTATGGGTCTCGGGAAAATGGTGACAAAAGTATTTTTTTTTTAGTTTCCGATTTTTTTTTACCACTTAAAGGGGTTGTGCCTGCAACAAAGTTAATTTTAATCAACATTTTAATCAATAGATCTTTGAATAATAATAATTTCCACAATTGGATGAGATGAAAAAAAATGTTCCTGTGCTGAGATAATCTTATAAATGTGCCCCTGCTGTGTACTGTGTAATGGCTGTGTCTGACTGTGCAGGAACATGGTCTGATCATACCACATCTCCTGGGCAGGGGAGGACGCAAGAGAGTATACAGACAGGACAGCCGGGGATCACAGCTGATTCTTTCTTTGAGGTAAAACATTGCTTAAAAACAAGTAATTAAATATTTTGCCTCATAAAAAAAATCAGCTGCGATCCCCTGCTGTAATGTCTGTATACTCTTTTGCTTCCTCCCCTGCCCAGGAGATGTGGTATGATCAGACCATGTTCCTATACGGTCAGACACAGCCATTACACAGTACACAGCAGGGGCACATTTATAAGTTTATCTCAGCACAGGGACATTTTATTTAACACATCCAATTGTGGAAATGATTATTATTCCAAGATCTATTGATTGAAATGTACTTTGTTCGTGGGAAAACCCCTTTAAGTAAAAAAAAAAAAAAAAAACTATACATGTTTGGTATCTGCGTAATTGTACTGAACTAGAGAATCATATTGCCAGATCTCTTTTACCATAAACTAAATATGGTAAATAAAAAAATAAAAAAAAAACAATTGTGGAATTGCACTATTTTTGCAATTTCAACACACTTGGAATGTTTTTCTTGTTTTCCAGTACAGTATCTGGTAGAATGAATGCTGCCATTCAAAAGTACAATTCATTCTGCAGAAAACAAGCCCTCATGCGGCTATACTGATGGAAAAATTAAAAAGTTATAACTAAGGAGAGGGAAAACAAACAAACAGAAAATCACCATGTCTTGAAGGGGTTAATAGATATAGCAAGTGAATGTACCGTAGACATAGAGGAAACAATCTAGAAGAAACAAATAGAAGTTTTTCCTTTTGAAATGCTGATTTCACTGTTCTGTTTTACAGGAGAACATGAGGATGAAACAACCATTATAAATTATGAAGCCCCTCATGGACCCATGGCTGAAGAGACCGATGTCCACACAGACACCAACATCTCTAGTGGTCCCCACTATGTCATAATCAATATGGACCCATATGAGGATATGATCATCTCCTTCAACAGTAAGTTCTCAGGCTTTCATAACAAGTGCTTAATAGAAAAACTTCTTTATAAAAAAAGCTCTAAAAGTAGAAAGTTGATCCTTCTATTTTCATTACTTTATTATAAAATGTAAAGGTTATAAAACCTGTATAATATTAATATTCTTTAACAAATATATAGAAACTTTAATTTTATTAATGCTAATTTCAATGTTCAACATTACAGGAGAAGAAGAGGGTGAAATAAATACTGTAAATGACGATGTTCCTCGTGGACCCATGGCCGAAAACAGAGATGTCCTGGAAAACACCAACATCTCTACGCCTGGACACGTTTACATAGTCATCAATATGGACCCAGATGACGATGTGGTCATCTCTTTTGACAGTAAGTTTATTTTTTTTTCATGTGGATAAGTAGAATACTTACTACCATAAATATCATCTCTTCTTCTAATTTACATAACAGGCATAAAATAAAATCAACCGTTAAAAGCAATTTCTTTTTGAATTGCAGTTAAAGCAAACAATCTAGAAGAAACATAGAAGTTTTGTCTTTTGAAATGCTGATTTCACTGTTTTGTTTTACAGGAGAATATGGGGATGAAACAACCATTATAAATGATGAAGCTCCTCATGGACCCATGGCTGAAGAGAGCGATGTCCACACAGACACCAACATCTCTAGTGGTCCCCACTATGTCAGAATCAATATGGACCCATATGAGGATGTGATCGTCTCCTCTGACAGTAAGCTCATTTTTTCTTTGTGGATTAGTACCATGAATATCATCTCTTCTTCTAATTTACATAACATGCATAAATTAAAATCTACTATTAAAAGCAATTTATTATTGAATTTCAGTTAAAGCAATTTCCAGTATTTTCTGGCTCTCCGACCCCAGACTGACAGTAGAATCAATGTCTATTAATGAACAACTAATCTTATAACCACTGTCTTTTTCAGAACAAGAGGACAGAGAACAGATTCCACCTCCTCCTCAGAATCCTTCTCCGTCTACTACTCTGCCTCCTCAAAATTTTGATAAAGATCTTGACCTGGACAAAGACATTGAGAAAACTAACCTCCTCATGAAGATTGTCTTTCAGGAACTTCTGGCTTATGCCAGCCAAAACCAAATGTAAGTTCTTAAGGCTTATGCGTATGTTTTATGATGTATGTTATATTTTAGTATTAACAGGCAATAGGCTAAATAATTAGAAATTGAGCATTAACGACCTAAACGTTGAAAGCATTATATTTCTTTATACAAGTTAAATCATCAGTCTGTGAACCAAGACTTGCTGGACTACATGAGAATGGGTGTTATTCTTAAATCACAAATATGATAATTTATATTGTATCTTTAATAAATCACAATATACAGTATAAAAAATGGCTGATCACATGACTAACAAATTAAACACACGAAGTAGAGTGGGTGGTAATGGCAAAAACAATAAAATGAATATTTAATCATAATCACATTATGCATATACAGCAATACTGGCTTAAAATGCAAATGTAATCACAGGAGCTGATAGCACGATAAAAAGTGCTCAATATCAATGTCAGTGCCAAGTACGTTTAGACATGCTGTAGTACCAACCCTGACAGTCGTTTCACCATCACAGCTTTTTCAAGGAGTTAAAGGAAACGGGGTGTAGTGCTGTATATGCCTGTATATATATCTATCATATGTACCATGAAGGAGGGATTGCTAGTTAAAGGTAATCTAATCCTACAAGATCCAAAAAAATAATAGGCAGGGTACTATTCCTATCACATCAATGATAAGGTGTAGAACATACCTGAACATAGACATTAAATAATGCCCACTATATATTACATAGTAGTGTATTATAATCTAGAAATAATGGATGACATGTAAACTTCTTCTGTTGCCAAACTCATTATAATCTGTTGCCATGTACATATATTAATCATTACTCTTTTGCTGATTTTGTAACATATATTTTCCAGGTGAGGCAGAGCGGGGTCTCGCTGTGTTCCCACAATGAATATGGGATCCAGCTGGAGATGACAACTGTACATCAACACAAAGATGCAGATTCCAGGCTTGGTTTCTGTTCTCTTCATTGGATATGACATTTACTGGACTTTCTGCAGCTAGACGAACTCACAGAGTATGTGAGATACCTACTGCATCATGAGGCAGATTCCGGGCTCGGTCTCTGTTCTCTTTCATGAATACGACATTTACTGGACTTTCCGCAGCTAGATGCACTCACAGAACAAGTGAGTTTCCTTCTGCATCATAAGACAGATTCCTGGATCGGTCTCTGAACTCAACCACTGGATACGACATTTACTGGACTTTCTGCAGCTAGATGCACTCACAGATAAATTGAGATACCTACTGCACACGAGACAGATTCCGAACTCGGTCTCTGAGCTCCACCACTGGATACGACAGTTACTGGACTTTCCGCAGCTAGATGCACTCACAGATAAAGTGAGATATCTACTGCACATGAGACAGATTCCGGATTTGGTCTCTGTTCTCATCAGTGGATAAAACGTTTGATAGACTTTCTGCAGCTAGATATAATCACAAATCTAGTGACTTACCTGCTGCACCATGAGACAGATTCCGGGCTCGGTCTCTGCTCTCATCAATGAACATCTGCAGCCTAAGGGAATGGCAGTCCTTCAGCCAAGGTTCCCTAGAGGTTTCCTCCACTGGGGGCTTTTCCTCTCCTGAGTGCTGAAGGTTGACTCTTCGTGAGTCAAAGTCCCTTTGTCATCATTATCATCGGGGCACATTTTAGGGCTATTGCTCTGACTTCTAATGGGAGCTTCTACATAACCCACCTTGAATGAAGTTAATAAAGAAGTCAACCAATAATATGTAACAGTGTAATGGTGCTTCAATTGAACTTTACAATACAGCAGAATATACATATCACTGTGAGGAGCGAATATTTTATGAAGTCATTAAACACATGGTGACTTATATACATGTTTTCTATCAAACTAATTTGCCACAAATGTAATGTTCCTCATTAAACATGCACATCTTCTTTGACCTGGTTTAGAGGTCTGGGTCCTCTGGTTCAACCAGGACTTTAACGCCACTGCACACTATACCATCATGGCACACATAATGACATCAGAACGTTGCGACGTGCGTCACCCAAACTTTAGTTATTGCCTCTGGGGATGCACATCAGTGGCAACGTGCTCAGCGATGGCATGGTTCACAAAAATGTCAGAGGTCTGGTTGAGCTGGAAGTTCCAATGCAGGATGAAGAAGACAGAAGATGCTTTAAACCAGCAAGGCCAATTTTAGACAAAGTGGGGCCCTGGGCAAAAGTTTAAAGTGGGTCCTAAATGCTAACATATTGCACCATCACACTCAAACATTTAGGTTGCATTTGTGGCGCCCCTGAGGGTTCGGTCGCCACAGAGGTACTGCATCTCACCCAGAGGTGTGGTATCTCACTCTCAGGTAAGGAAGGAGTACAGCTCAGGACCCTAACAACTGCATTCATTACACTACATTTCTGGGGGACAGGGCGAGATTGCTCCTATGGGAGAGCACAGTCCCTGGTCCCTGGCTGGAGTGGGGGGAACCACCTAGAGAGGTGGAACCATGTAGTGGATGGGGTGGAGGAAGTAGATCCTGGGAGCACTTGAAAGGAAGCTGTATAAAATAGAGACACCATCTTAGTTCAGTCAGTTAGTTCAGTCAGAGGAGGAAGGTGACGGGAGCAGAGGCTCTGTATGAGTTCTGCTCCAAAGGCGGGCCTAGCCTGTGAGGTCCAGGACTGAAGGAGAGAAGAGAGGAGTGGGAGCAGGAAAGCTCCAGGAACCGAAGGGAACCTACGTGTACGGGCCGTGCAGAAGGCCACCCGTACGCCGCTGCTACCAGGAGGTAGAGGGGTCAGGCCAGATAAGGGGAATTGGTCCCTCAACTAGTGGAGAACTGCAAGGCTCAACTAGAAACTGGAGGCTGCAGCACTTTATGTACCGTTAGCCAAAAGTCCACACCAGTCTCACTAAGAAGGCAGCCACATAGGACCCAGGGGACAGAACAGACGTCGCCCGCCAAGGCCCGAGGGTACCGGATTGGAGTCACTAGGTGTGAAGTGCAGGGAGAGGGCCAGAGGAAGGACATACAGAAGGGGTTCCTGCTAAGTACTCCGGAGCTACCTGGGGGTGGACTGAGCCCCTCAATGAGTAAACACAGGACGACATGGGAAGTCGCGATCTGCAGTGATGACTTGGAATGAAACAACTGTGAGTAAAGGACCTGAGACTGCATCCCACTGACTCCGTGTTTATTACTGACTCCCTGCACAACAACCACCATCATCCACCCACACTGCCCTGAAGCTACACTCTTCCTGTGGGGAGTTATACTACCCTTGCTGCCAAACCATCAGCTTCAGAGGACTGTTCCGCAGCGGCGGCCCCTATTAGCCGCACTCCACAGGTGGCGTAGTCGGACATTATACAAACCCATATACAATTCCCCTTGGATTAATCACCCTGGGTCACGGACCGGGTCACCGTCACAGTGACTACAACCCACAGCATCTACCGGCCCGGCTCCGGGTACCCCACGGCCCAGGGGGTGCGTCAACTTTGGCGTAGTCGGCAGGATATGAGCCCACCCAATATCACTGTGTATCGCGTGCCTAAAGACTGTGTTTTCTACTAAATGTGGCGCCCGCCCCAGAAGAACGGGCGCCTTTATGTGCGTGCTAAAAGATGACCAGAAACCACCTCCCATCATGGGCCTGGTCCCAGAATGGCGCCAGAAGCGGAGCTCGCCCCAAACAGTAGTGGTCATGTATGCAAGTGTGTCTGTCAAGGTGGGGGGGCTGACCCTGAAAGTGACCGACAGCAGACTGCCATGGGACCGCAACAAACTGCCCCGTGACCACCCCCAAAAGGGGAGAGGAGAGAAGAAAACTGGGAGACAGGGCATGGTCTTGATCAGTCTAGACAGACCGCACCCGGTAGGGAAGATGGAGGACGGCAGCACCAGAGCCCCAGTCAGCGGCCTGCTGTAGGCCGTAGCACCCTACACCCTGGAGGAACTAGTGGCTAAGCTGCTCCAGGAGGACTCGGAGTTCCTCCGCTCTGGGATGGAAGACCTGGGCCGGAGGATGGAGAGGGCCCAGCGAGATGCCATCACCGGGTAGAGACGGGAGATGGAACAGCAGCCGGCGACGCTACCAAGCACCGGCAGTGCCCCATCCTTGGCTGATCCCGACAAGCGCCAGGAGGCGACCGGACGCTGAAGCAGGCAAAAGGAGTCTCCCTGTCCCGGGCGCTGCCAGCGTCGATCTGCTCCTGAGCCCTCTGGTGGAGCCGCTGACCCCGGGCGCTACCAACACCAGCCCGCTCCTGACGCCGCAGCAAGGCCCACAACCAAGTCCTCCGACCCCGGGCGCCACCAGTGGCGACCCACTCCTAGGCCCACAGCCAAGCCCTCCTACCCCGGGCGCCAAGAGCGGCGGCCCGCTCCTGATCCCGCCGCAAGCCCCACAAGTCCCGGGCGCGCCCCCCCTGCACGCCTCACGGACCCCGACACTGCTACCTCCGGGTACCAGTGATGTCGGTCAGCTTCTGGGTTCCCTGCAAGAGCCGTCTCCCCCGACCGCCGAGTGGGTGTATCGACGTAGCCGGTGGGACTGGTCCGCGGAGGTAGAGGACCAGCGGCCCCCGCTCCTGCCCGCTCCGCAGCCCGCCGCCGTCTCCCAGTTGCCGAAAGATGAGGCCCAGTTTGAGTGGGACCACTCTGGGGAAGACCTGATGGGGTTTACCCAGGAGTCAAGGGCAGCGGCGGCTCGTAGGAAGGAGTTCTGCCACCAACAACTGGTCCAGTTAGAAAAGGAGCGCAACTTACGGCGCGTGTGGTGGGAGAAATTAGAGGCTCAGAACATGGAGGAAAAGATACGGGCCCGCAGGGCCAACAAGGTGGAGGAAGAGAGTGACTTCTACCTCTGCGAAGCTGAAGACCCGGCTGGGTCAGCATACTGTGAACAAGAGCCTCCCCAGAGGGAGCACTCCTATTAAAGACTGCAAGTAGTCACCCGTACCCGTGCAGAATGGACACTGCAAATTAAAGTTTGTGTGAACATTTAACCCGTCTACTTAGTTACCCAGAACGGGTCCAAAAACTGACCGGCTGAGGACTGGGAGCAGCCACTTCCTGTAAATAGTTGCACCTTTTGAGGTGCCCCCTATTGGTTTTATATTTTCAGAACCGAGACCACTGAACAAAAACTCTTTGGAGGTGGCTGAAGACGTGGTCCAAAACTTGGATCATCACCACCCTTGCTGCCAAACCATCAGCTTCAGAGGACTGTTCCGCAGCGGCGGCCCCTATTAGCCACACTCCACAGGTGGCGTAGTCGGACATTATACAAACCCATATACAATTCCCCTTGGATCGATGCAGGCTTACATAAAGGCTACCAGCCAGATGAGATCGTTGAGGGGGTGATGAAAGCTATCAGCCCAGGATTGAACCTCCGTAGTATGCTAGAAATGAAGAGTCAATTGACCTTGCAACAGCTGAAGATGATTTTAAAAGGGCACTATAAAGAAGAGAGTACTTCAGAATTGTTCCACCGACTCATTAACCTCTCACAGAAAAATAATGAATCACCCCAAAGTTTCTTGTTCAGAGCAATTGAACTGAATGATAGACTGTTGTTTGCGTCCAGAGATGTTGAAGTGGAGGAGAAGTTTCATGCTGGACTAGTCCAGAAGAAGTTCTTGAGATCATTAGGAACGGGGTTAATCAGCAAAGACATCAAGTTGCAGCTGAAACGGTACTAAAAGATCCTGTCATTCTCGACGAAGTCCTAATTGAAAAAATGAATAAGATAGCTAGTTTGGAGTCAGAGAGAGAACAGAAGTTAAAGGCTCTGCTCCTAAAATCACCAAAATAAGTCAGCTGAAGATGGAGACCCCCTGTGGCCAGTCCAAAGATCATCATGGAGACCCTTCAGTGCCACCTCCGAGAGGAAACCTTAAATCACCAACAAAAGAAAGGACCGCCAGAGCTGACTGGGAGGAAGTAATAGGAGAACTGCGAGCCGAGTTGATTGAGGTGAAAAAATTGATTCATTCCAGGCCACAACCTTTATCCCTCAGACTCAGGAGTGGGTTCCAAAACAGAAGATACCCGGCTTGTGAAGCATGCCATTCATTAAATCAGAGTACGGTTTGTGTCCACTGTCTAAAATGTGGTGAGGAAGGACATTATGCCAAGGAATGCCAATGGTTACGGTCGTTTGGGTTAAAAGACAGGAGGTTGCCAGTGCGGGGCGACTAGTAACCGCGATACGGAGGAGGCCCTAGAAGCAAATCCAAATCTCACCAAACCCCAGAACGGCGCATGAGGTAAAACGGCTGCTTCAGTACTATACCCAAGTGTGTTCACGTCTACAACAGCTGCAAGAGAGACAGAGGGATTAGTACCCAGTGTGTAGGTCAAACGATTTACTCCTGGGAGGAGGATTCCTCGGTCAGTAGAGATTGCCTCATCAGTCTAGTCAGTGAAAGGTGCTTTACACAGTGTCAGCTAGATGGACTCTTGGTAAAAGCACTGTGGGACACAGGAGCCCAAGCGGGCCTTTTAAATGAAGAATGGAGAAGGCGATACCTGCCACATACCTGCCTTCGGTTACTAAAAGAACTCTTAGGACCAGTGGAACTCCACAGGAAAACTGTCAACCAGACCGAAATCCCTTTCATAGCCTGGGTGGAAGTGACTTTCCAACTTAGGGCCACGAAGAACAGCAACACCATTGAGCTTTTGGTACCTTTTCTCGTGACTAGTGATCAGAACGTGGCAGAGGATCCTATCCTTGGATATAATGTAATCAGTGATGTCATGACGAAATACAAGTCAGGTGTTAGAACCTTGCTCTTAGGTTTTTTCTATTGCTGGTCACATGACCTTGTTGGCCTATTTAGTCTTGCTCCGCCCTTCTGGCTTTGCTGGACTTCATTGTATTACTACTCTTTAGCTAGCCAGTGCTCAGTATCTAACTCTGTTAGTTTGCTTGGTCTTCGGACCTCTGTGTTCTATATTGTTTGTTTGTTCGTCTGTCTGCTACTATTTCTGTTAGGAGGTGTCCATTTTGCTCCCAGTCCCTAGTACTTGTAGGGATTCCTTCCCCACATCTATAGGTCTCCGTACAGACTAGCTGAGGACTTTAGCAGGTCTGATCGCAGGATCAGGTTCCCTTTTACATCGTAGGGATCAAGCTGAGTTCTATCGTAGGGACAGATCTCCTCTCTTTCCTTAGCTCTGGTAGCAGAACATAACAGTAAGTCCAGCCTGCAAATTCTCTAAGGAAAGATTTTTCTGTTCCATCATGGTGTCGGTTCAGGATTTGGCTCAACGCCTGCAGGGACTCTCTCTGGAGGTGGCCGAGCTCCGTCAGCACGTGAGTAACTGTCCTGGAGCACATTTCTTGGAGCCTAAGGTACGTTTGCCTGATTTTTTTTTTGGTGAACACCAAGAATTTTTTTCATTTAAAAATGCTTGCTTATTGTATTTTCGTTTGAGACCCAGGTCCTCTGGGGATGAATCCCAGCGCGTAGGGTTCATAATGTCACTTTTGCGCAAAGAGCCTCAGGAGTGGGCCTTTTCTTTGCAACCTAGTGATACATGCTTTAGATCAGTTGATAGTTTTTTTTCTGCTTTGGGGCTATTATATGATGATCCTGACCGTGTCTCATTTGCTGAGACTGAGTTGAGACGTTTGAGACAGGGATCAGGTAATGTGGAAAAATATTGTACTCATTTCCGTCGGTGGTCTACTCAAATAGGGTGGAACGATTCTGCTCTGAAGAGTCTGTTTCTTGCTGGGCTTAGTGAAAGGGTTAAAGACCTGCTAATTGCTTATCCCACACCTGAAGATTTGCAACAGGCTATGCAATTAGCTATACGGGTGGATAGGAGACTGCGTGCAAGGGTTAATGAGAGCAAATCCTCTGCTATGTCAGTTTCTGGTCATGAGAATGTGTGTACTGACAGTGGAGAGCCGATGGAGATTGGAGCGATGGCACCTCGCTCTCAAGAAAAGGACCGCAGATTTTCTGAAGGTTTGTGTTTCTATTGCGGAAATTCTGGTCATTTCATTAAAAGCTGTGTGCTTCGTATGAAGAAAGAAAAAAAAATGGTCAGTCATGCCCGTATTGCCTGTTTAAATTCCAAGGGTGTATTTTTAGCTGCTTCCACTATTGCTCAGGAAAAATTAATGGAATTTTGGGTGTTTGTCGATTGTGGGTCTACACTGAATGTAATTGATGGGGGATTCTTGGAAAAACTCAATTTAAAACCCAAACCTTTGTCATCCCCCATTGCTGTGGTTTCTGTGGATGGCTCCCCTTTGAAGAATGTTACTCTCAGGGTCTGTGAGTTTCCCCTCACTATTAATGGTGTTCACCATGAGAAATTGGATTTGGTAGTTTTGAATAACTTGCCTTCTCCGGTGGTGTTGGGATTGCCCTGGTTAAAATTGCACAATCCTGTACTGGATTGGTCTACCAATGAAATTAAATCCTGGAGCCATAAATGTTATGACAAGTGTTGTAACGGGCGTATTGCAGCTGTGGATAGGGGGGAATTGCCTGTGCCTATTCAGGATTTTTGGAGAGTTTTTTCTGATAAGGAATCGCAGGTTTTGCCTCCCCATAGAGACTATGATTGTACTATTGAATTTGTCCCTGGAGGGACTCTTCCTAAAAGTCGTTTATTTAACCTTACTATTCCTGAGAGAAAGGCTTTGGAGGAATACATACAGACAAGTTTGGCCGCCGGTCACATTAGGCCCTCTAAGTCTCCTGTGGCGGTTGGATTTTTTTTTGTAAAAAAAAAGGACGGCGGTTTACGTCCTTGTCTGGATTTTCGTGAGATTAACAAAATTACCGTACGCAATCCTTACCCACTGCCATTGATTCCTGATCTGTTTAACCAGTTAGTGGGGGCCAAGTGGTTCTCTAAAATTGACCTTCGGGGGGCATACAATCTGTTGCGCATGAAGGAGGGTGATGAATGGAAGACTGCTTTTAACACTCCTGTGGGTCATTTTGAGAATTTGGTTATGCCTTTTGGTCTTACTAATGCTCCTGCATTTTTTCAGAATCTTATTAATGACATCCTTAGACATTTGATCGGCAAAAATGTGGTTGTGTATTTGGATGACATTTTGATTTATTCGCCGGATCTGGAGTCTCATTGGCGGAGCGTACGTGAAGTATTACCGTTATTAATTGACAATTCTCTTTTTGCTAAGCTGGAGAAATGTGAGTTCGCTGTACAGAGAATTAGTTTTTTGGGTTACATTATCTCCAGCGAAGGTTTTGAGATGGACCCGGTTAAAGTTCAAGCTGTGCAGGAATGGCCTAGGCCTATTGGTTTGAAATTGATACAGAGGTTTTTGGGTTTCGCCAATTATTATAGAAAATTCATTAAAAATCTTTCTATTATTGTCAAACCCCTGACCGATCTCACCAGGAAAGGTGCTGATGCGGTTCAGTGGACTTCTGAGGCCATTGAAGCTTTTGTGTATCTCAAGGAGAGGTTCACCTCTGCTCCCATCCTTATGCAGCCTGATGTGACTAAACCGTTTTTGGTTGAGGTTGATGCTTCCTCTGTGGGGGTTGGCGCAGTATTGTCTCAGGATAACGGGGATGGAGTACATCCCTGTGCTTTTTTTTCAAAAAAATTTTCGGAGACTGAACTGAATTACGATATTGGTAATCGGGAATTATTGGCTATTAAACTCGCATTTGAACATTGGCGCCACCTCTTGGAAGGTGCTGAATTTCCCGTTCAGGTTTTTACGGATCATAAAAATCTGATATATCTTGATGCTGCCAAGCGCCTGAATGCCCGTCAGGCTAGGTGGGCACTGTTTTTCTCGCGGTTTAATTTTTCCGTTACTTACATCCCAGGTACTAAGAATGTTAAGGCGGATGCCTTGTCTCGCAGTTTTTCTCCCATAGTCGGTGCTGAGAAAGAGGAGAACATTTTACAAGAAGGTGTTGTGATAGCTGCTTTGGACTCCGTTTTGGAAGATGAGATTCTTAAAGCACAGGAGAATGCCCCATCTAACACTCCCCATGGGAGGTTGTTTGTGCCTGGGACCTTTAGGAGAGATTTGTTTGTTGAGTGTCACGAATCTCGGTTGGCAGGTCATCCCGGAATCTCTGAGACCAAGAGACTGGTGGGTCGCAGTTTTTGGTGGCCTGGATGGCAGAAGGAAGTCATTAAGTGGGTGCGTCAATGTACTATATGTGCTAGATCTAAGTCCTCACATACTCCTGCTGCGGGGTTACTTTGCCCTCTGGAGGTTCCCAGTGCTCCTTGGACACATTTGGCTATGGACTTTATAACTGACCTTCCCCCCTCTGAGGGTTTTACTGTCAGCTGGGTGGTCGTGGACCGTTTTAGCAAGATGTGTCACTTAGTTCCCTTCGTCAAACTGCCCTGCGCTAAGACTCTCGCTAAGGCCTTTGTCAAGGAAATTGTCAGACTTCATGGCATTCCTACTGACATTGTTTCTGATAGGGGACCTCAGTTCGTGGCTCGTTTTTGGCGCGCCTTTTGTGACAGGTTGGGAGTTCATTTGTCGTTCTCATCCGGATATCATCCTGAATCTAATGGCCAGACAGAAGGGAAAAACCAGGATGTTGAGCAGTTCTTGCGTTGTTTTGTGGCAGACAATCAAGAGGGGTGGTCTGAGTTTCTGCCACTTGCTGAATTTGCTCTGAACAATCATACATCTTCTTCTGCTGGTTGTTCGCCTTTTTTTTGTTGTTCTGGGAGACATCCGTCGTTTGGGTCGTTCTCCAAGTTGGTATCTGCCGTGCCTGAGGAGGAGAATTTTTCCGGCGATTTGGAGAGAGTTTGGACGGATGTACGTGGTAATCTTCAGGAGGCTAACAGAAAATCTAAAGACTACTTTGATAGGAAACGACAGGAGGTTTTGTTCGCTGTTGGTGACATGGTTTGGTTGTCCTCTAGGAATCTGCGGTTGAGGATTCCTTCTAAGAAATTGGGTCCCAAGTTTGTAGGGCCCTTTAAGGTGCTTCAGGTTGTCAACCAATCTGCTGTTAAGTTGGAGGTTCCTACCTCCTGGAGAATTAATCCGGTGTTTCATGTCTCTCTGTTGAAAAAAGCTGTTGTGTCGGATTGTGACACCTCTGCCTCTGTTCCTCCGGTGGTGGAGGACGGGGAATATGAAATTTCTCGCATCCTTAATTCTAGACGGTATAGAGGTAGTTTGCAGTATCTCATGGCCTGGAAAGGTTTCGGACCCGAGGATAACTCATGGGTGAGGTCGGATGATGTTTCCGCGTCCAGACTTATCAGAGCGTTTCACAGGAGATTTCCTGATAAGCCTGGTCCTAGGGGATCCGGAAGATCCTCTTAGAAGGGGGGGTACTGTTAGAACCTTGCTCTTAGGTTTTTTCTATTGCTGGTCACATGACCTTGTTGGCCTATTTAGTCTTGCTCCGCCCTTCTGGCTTTGCTGGACTTCATTGTATTACTACTCTTTAGCTAGCCAGTGCTCAGTATCTAACTCTGTTAGTTTGCTTGGTCTTCGGACCTCTGTGTTCTATATTGTTTGTTTGTTCGTCTATCTGCTACTATTTCTGTTAGGAGGTGTCCATTTTGCTCCCAGTCCCTAGTACTTGTAGGGATTCCTTCCCCACATCTATAGGTCTCCGTACAGACTAGCTGAGGACTTTAGCAGGTCTGATCGCAGGATCAGGTTCCCTGTTACATCGTAGGGATCAAGCTGAGTTCTATCGTAGGGACAGATCTCCTCTCTTTCCTTAGCTCTGGTAGCAGAACATAACATCAGGGACGCTGGTGGTGGATGCAATTGCCACATCACTTGCCATAACTAACGCAGTGGCGGAAAATGTGATTCATAGAGTAAAGAAAGCACAGAATACAATGGACCGAAAAGAAGTCAAGGTAGGCTGGCACTGAACCATCATCCCTGCAAACCAAATGGTGGGGGTGAGGTGTGGAGTCCGAGTAGAACCAGAAGTGTAGACTACTGGCTCTTTTAGAAGAAAAGGTGCGGGGACTGGAAGAAAGAATTGCGACATTAAAACTCATCAAGGAAAATGAAGACTTCCTGGACAGAACAGAAGCGTCACTACTGGTCACGGAAAGTCAAGGAAGCATCAGAGAACCTCCAGAGGCAGACAAGTGGAGGCAAGTGACCAAAAGAAGCAAGAAGACCATGGAGACACCACCAACCACACAACTGAGAAACAGATTCCAAGGACTAGTGGAGGACGAAGATGGCACACCTAAGGATGAGGAACTACCAGCAAGCAAAAAAGGAAAGAGCACCCAGAAACACCCAGAAGCGACAAGAAAAAGGACAGCCAAGAAGGGAAGAAGAGTGGTGGTGGTGGGAGACTCACTACTGAGAGGAACAGAAGCAGCTATCTGCAGACCGGACATAACCGCAAGAGAAGTATGCTGCCTCCCAGGGGCGAAGATCAAGGATGTTACCGATAGGATACCGAAGCTCATCAGTTCCAAGGATGTCCACCCATTTCTTCTGATACATGTTGGCACCAAAGACACGGCAAAGAAGGACGTACCGACAATCTGCAAGGACTTTGAAGCATTGGGGAAGAAAGTAAAAGAACTGGATGCGCAGGTAGTTTTTTCTTCTATCCTTCCAGTAGACGGGCATGGCGTCAGGAGATGGAACAGGATCCTTGAGGTGAACAACTGGCTGAGACGATGGTGCAGACAACAAAGATTTGGATTCCTGAACCACGGTGTGAATTACCTCTATGACGGACTCCTTGCCAGAGACGGACTACACCTCAACAAACCCGGGAAACACACATTCGCCAGGAGACTCGCAACACTCATCAGGAGGGCGTTAAACTAGAAGAAGAGGGGATGGGAAGAAAAACGCCGGACACGATCATGCAACCAGAGAACATACTAATGAAAGATATGAAGTGCGACAAAGAAGGTCCAAGACAAGATACTTGGAAGGGAGGTAAGAAAATTTCTAATACAATCCACAGGGAGAAGATTGGAACAAAACAAAATCGTGTAAACTGCGTGCTAGCAAATGCCAGGAGCCTGACAAACAAGATGGATGAACTGGAAGCAGAAATATCTACAGGTAACTATGACATAGTGGGAATAACCGAGACATGGTTAGATGAAAGCTATGACTGGGCAGTTAACTTACAGGGTTACAGTCTGTTTAGAAGGGATCGAAGAAGTCGGAAAGGGGGTGGAGTCTGTCTATATGTAAAGACGTGTCTAAAGCCTACAATACGGGAGGATGTATGGGAGGGAAATGAGGAGGTCGAGTCCTTATGGGTGGAGATACATGGGGCAAAAAACAATAATAAAATTATCATAGGAGTCTGTTATAAACCACCAAATATAGCAGAAGCCACGGAAAGTCTATTAATGAGACAAATAGACGAAGTAGCAAAAAATAATGAGGTGCTTATTATGGGGGACTTCAACTACCCCGATATAGACTGGGAAACCGAAAGCTGTAGATCTCAGAAAGGAAACAGGTTTCTGTCAATTATCAAAGACAATTATTTGTCACAACTTGTGCAGGAACCAACTAGAGGGACGGCCCTTTTAGACTTAATATTAACTAACAGGTCAGACAGAATAACTGAGGTGCAGGTCGGGGGGCACCTGGGAAATAGTGACCACAACATTATACAATTCCACATGTGCTTCAGTAGGGTGCCCAGCAAGGGAGTCACAAAAACACTGAACTTTAGGAGGGCAAAGTTTGATCAGCTAAGAGATGCCCTTCACCTTATAGACTGGGATAGTATCTTTAGTAATAGGAGCACGGATAGAAAATGGGACATTTTCAAAACAGTCCTACATAGTCACTGTAGAAGGTACATACCTTATGGGAATAAAAGGGCTAGGAATAGGAGGAAGCCAATGTGGCTAAATAAGGAAGTCAAGAGGGCAATGAAAAACAAAAAAAGGGCTTTCGGTAAACTTAAACAAGAAGGCAGCGAGGAAGCGCTAATATCTTATAGGGAAAAAAACAAAATCTGTAAGAAACAAATAAGAATAGCAAAAGAGGAGACAGAGAGACTAATTGCCAAGGAAAGTAAAACGAATCCCAAACTGTTCTTTAACTATATAAACAGTAAAAGGATTAAAACTGATGGCGTTGGCCCATTGAAAAATAACCTGGGTAAAATCATAGAGGGCGATGAGGGTAAAGCAAACCTACTCAATAGCTTCTTCTCCACTGTTTTCACAAAAGAAAACAATTTATCGGAGGAAATGCAGAGTGATAAAGTAAATCCTCCGCTAAATATCACCCACCTAACCCAGGGGGAAGTTCAGAAACGCCTAAATAATATCAAAATAGACAAGTCACCAGGCCCAGATGACATACACCCCCGGGTACTAAAAGAATTAAGTAATGTGATAGACAGGCCGCTGTATCTTATATTCAAGCTCTCTTTATGGACAGGGACTGTCCCACTAGACTGGAGCCAAGCAAATGTGGTACCAATATTCAAAAAGGGGTCTAAAAGTGACCCTGGGAACTATAGACCAGTCAGCTTAACGTCTGTTGTGGGTAAATTGTTTGAAGGATTTCTTAGAGATGCTATTGTAGAATATCTTAATGATAATAACTGTCTAACTCCATATCAACATGGATTCATGAGGGATCGCTCCTGCCAAACAAACCTGATCGCCTTCTACGAGGAGGTGAGCTCACAGCTGGACCGGGGAGAGTCAGTGGATGTTGTATACCTTGATTTCTCCAAAGCGTTTGATACCGTGCCACACAAAAGGTTGGTATATAAAATGAGAATGCTTGGTCTGGGGGATAATGTGTGCAAGTGGGTAAATAGCTGGCTGAGTGATATAAAGCAGAGGGTGGTTATCAATGGAGTAAGCTCAGGGTGTGTCAGGGTTACTAGCGGGGTGCCTCAAGGGTCTGTCTTGGGCCCTATATTATTTAATATATTTATTAATGATCTAGTGGAAGGGTTGCATAGTAAAATAGCAATATTTGCAGATGATACTAAACTTTGTAAAGTAGTTAATACAGATGAGGACTGGGCACAGCTACAGGAGGATTTAGATAAATTGGGGAGTTGGGCCAAAAAATAGCAAATGGGGTTCAATGCCGATAAATGTAAGGTCATGCACATGGGAAAGAAAAACAGCAGTCACCCATACATATTAAATGGGAAACCGTTGGGGAAATCTGACATGGAGAAGGACCTGGGCGTCTTGGTTAACAGCAAATTAAATTGGAGTGCCCAGTGTCAGGCAGCAGCTGCGAAGGCAAATAGAGTCATGGCATGCATCAGAAGAGGAATAGGGGCATATTATGAGAACATTGTTCTTCCTCTGTATAAATCGCTGGTAAGGCCGCACTTAGAATATTGTGCACAGTTCTGGGCTCCGGTGCTCAGGAAAGACATATTGGAGCTAGAGAGGGTACAAAGGAGGGCGACTAAGGTAATAAAGGGAATGGAGGGACTAGAATACCCAGAGAGGTTGTCAAAATTAGGCCTATTTACATTGGAAAAGAGAAGGCTTAGAGGAGACCTCATAAACATGTATAAATACATCAGGGGGCAGTACAGAGATCTCTCCCATGACCTGTTTATACCAAGGATGGTGACAAAGACGAGGGGGCACACTATGCGTCTGGAGGAAAGGAGGTTCCTGCACCAGCATAGAAGGGGATTCTTTACGGTCAGAGCCGTGAGACTCTGGAACTCTCTGGGAGAGGAAGTGGTGATGTCCAACTCACTTAAAGAGTTCAAGAGAGGCCTGGACGCCTTTCTTGAGAACAATAAAATTACATCTTATGCTTAGTTAATTAATCCAGGGATTTAATCTTACTGCCAGATTGGTGTCGGGAAGTGAATTTTTCCTCAGTGATGTAAATTGGCCTATACATCATGGTTTTTTGTTGCCTTCCCCTGGATCAACGCTGCGGAATAGCTGCAGTGCACAAGAAATAGGCTGAACTGGATGGACGCTTGTCTTTTTTCGGCCTTATAAACTATGTAACTATATGTAACTATGTAACCAGGAAGAAAAATCAAGAAAAGACTGTTAGTCCCAAAAGACTCCTCAGAACTTTTGGAAGGCCTAGTACAAGGTGAGACTGTGCTTACGATTCCTACTGGTGGATTTGCTCGAGTGACAGCACCGATGACGAATACTACGAAACACGAAATTAGACTGGATCCAAAGACTGTGTTAGGTCACATTGAAAACGTTAAAATGGTATATCCAGCCAGTGTGAGACCCGTCCAGGGGTCTACCATGAATTCAGTCACCCCACCAAGGAACAGGAGTCGCCCATGGGAGGAAATTGCACGACCAACCTCAGGGTCCTGGGATCCCCCAGTATCCCTGGAACACTTGCGTGCTGAAGATATAGCAATAGCAAAACAGATGTTGAGAGAAGAGTGTCATGCATTCTCTAAAGATGACTCTGATATAGGCTGTATCCTGTCGTTGCAATTGAAAATCAATTTGAAAGACACGACCCCAATAACCAGAAGTTACATGTCTGTACCGAAACCATTACAACGTGATGTGAAAGAGTATTTACAAGTTCTAATCAACAGAGGTTGGGTCCAAAAGTCGAAGTCGTCTTATTCCTCTCTTATTGTTTGTGTTAGGGAGAAGAACGGTACGTTGAGACTCTGCTGTGATTACCAAGAACTAAACCGAAAGTCAGTACCTGATCGGCACCCGATATCAAAGATTCAAGATATGCTGGATAGCCTATCAGGAAGAACCTGGTTCTCTGTCCTCGATCAGGGTAGAGCATACCATCAAGGGTTTGTTGAAGAGTCCAGTAGACCCTTGACAGCAATCTTCACACCGTGGGGGTTATATGAGTGGATTTGCTCAGTTCAGCTCCAGCAGAATTTCAGAGGAGACCTATTTGTGATGCACCCCCTGGGGCCGTGAGGTACTCAATGCCGTGCCGGTCGGTGCTGGGGATGTCACGGTGGCAGTGACCCGGGCTGTGACCCAGGGCGGTCAATTAAAGGAAAAGTAAAAGGGGAATAAATTTTTAGAGATAATGTTCGTGACACCACCTGTGGTATGTGGCTATATGGGGCCGCCGCTGCGGTGCAGATCCACTGGAGCTGATGGTGACGCAGCAGAGTTGGTTCAGCTATCCACAGGCAAAGGTAAGCTCCAGGGCAGTATATGAAGAATTGTGGAGGTAGATGTTGTTGGTGCGGTGTAATTCAGGGCTGAGGGCGCAGGTAATGACCAGACAACAAATTAATGGCGGTTTCCTTTATCTTTACTTGCGGTTTATCAAAGCAGACCGGGACATGGGTACTAGCTAGTAGAGGAGGTCCGGGCGGCGTGGAAGCAAGTTGGGGATCCACCTCACCAGGCGGAGTTGTAGGCCTTCCCTCTGCGCTATTCTCTTTGGCCCTGCTGCTTGAAGCTATGCTGTAAAACGTCTATTCCTCACCCATATGGCAAGCAGCTCGGGCCTACTTCAAGTGTCGCTCCCTCGTGGCGGCGCTGGGCCCTAGGATACTGCTGAGCCACCAGGCATCTGGTGGCGCCAGGAGACCTGCAGTCTCCTGCCCTCTGGATTTAGCTGCTGGGCCTTCAGAGCCCGCACAACCACGGACTCCGGTGTCCGGTTCCTTTGCGCTTCTCTCTGGGGCGAGCTTATTCACAGCTCCCTTCCCCAGGTCCTTCCTTGTCGTTCTCCTGTCTCTAACTCTCTTCAACTAACTCTAATTAACCCCACCTCCAGGTCCCAATTTAAAGGGGAGGAGCTCCCCTTTCTGGTCTGGAGCCAGGAAAGTGTTGTATGCTGGTATACCTGATTAGGGGACCCATCCTTGCTTCCAGGCATGGCATCACCCCCTGTGAGGGAGGCAATGCCACTGTGGCAACCGGACAACAGGGGTGCCACACCCCCCCCTAGTTAAATTCAGTACTCCCGGACTGAGGACACCTTTAGAATTAAACAATCAACAAAAATAATGATTCATATTACAAATAGTTTACAAAGTTTAAAAAAGGCAAAAATTGCAGAACAACAAAAACCAAACTAAAATTGGGAACAGTCATTGCGGCGCTTAGTCTTTACGCCACTATCCAGGAATTGTCTTTTTCCAGGCACTTGAAGGTTGGTTGGTGGGAACCGCCTCAACCCACTTCGTGTATCGTCCCTGGGCGAGGCTTCAGGGAACTCTGTCGGTGGGCCTGGTTTTTGGCCACGCCTGTGGTTTATTTTCAAGGCCAACAATTAACTTTATTCAACATTGTCCTGTCCACACCTAGTCCTGTGGTCCATTTGTCCATAAATTTAATAACTATATACATTCATGATTGCTTAAAAGTTCTTACAGTAAGTCTTTGTAGGCTCTCTTACTTAACGGTTGCAACTATATACTATACACTATTATTTTACTACACTTTAGTCCCTATAACGGGTGGGGAGCTGACCTATGGTACTACGGGTGGATCTACGCAGTACAGTTGTTGCCAATGACCTACCCGGGTCGCTAGTGTCTACCGCTGGTGTGGTGGGCTCAGTGTGGACTACACTACAGTTAGTCTGAGGTAACACCAGTAGGCTGGGTAGTCTTCTACAACTTCTTTGACTCACCATGGGTATGACAGATTCACGGCTAGCAGGGGGTAGATTCTCCTGATACGCTGCTGATGAAGCATCTGTTTCTGGGGCCATCTGGTCTCTCTGCTGTTCTGGAGTCTCTGCGGCTTCCGGTAAGGCTACTTGGGGAAAGGTCAGGATAGGTACCTCGATTGCTTGGTTCACCTGCGTCCAAGACCGGGGAAAATCTCCAAGGATGGTTTGAACCATCTCTTCCACCTTTACTGTGTGCTGGGGGCTGTTTTGGTCTTCCGCTTGGTGTCTCAATTGATCAGGGCATATCTTCAGGTGGTCTCTTGAGACTGCCGCCAAAGTCTCTCCTCCATCTTTACTGATGAGGCATACCTTGGTGTTGTCCAAATTTGAAGGTAAGATGGTGTATGGCTCGACCTCCCACTGATCATCAAATTTGTGAACTCGTCTCTTCCTTTTGAGTACCTGTTCTCCAGGTGATAAGGGAACTGCAGGTGCGTGCTGATTATAAGTTCTCTCCTACCTCTGTCTCGCCTGGGACAAACTTCTCTCTACACATTCTTGCACCTTGCGGTATTGTTGCTGCCACTCTGTATCCCAGTCTGCATCTGGTGATGTCATCTCAGGTGTTAAAACTCCCACGTCTAAGTCAATGGGTAATTTGCCAAGTCTTGCCCTCATCAGGTAGGCGTGTGTACAGTTGGAGGAGTTCATCGGGATGTGGTTATATAGGTTCACCAAATCTGGTAACCTTTCTGGCCACAGGCTACGTTCTTCAAGGGGCAACGTCTTCAATAGGTTTATTACCACCTGGTTCATTTTCTTGCACAACCCGTTGGTCTGGGGATGATACGGCGTCATCCTTATTTTCTTGCAGTCATACAAGTTACAGAAATCTTGAAACACTTCTGCTTCAAAGGCTGGGCCTTGGTGGGTAAGCACTCGTTCAGGGTAACCGTGCGCGTGACAAAAGTGTTGTTGAAACGCTTTGGCTGCCGTCTTAGCCGTCTGGTCCTTCACTGGCACTACTACCAGGAACCAGGAGTAGTGGTCTACTATGGTGAAAGCGTAGACATAGCCTGACTGGCTTGGGGCTGGCTTCACGTGGTCCAAGGCTACCAGTTGGCGCATCCCGCTTCGGGACTAACACTTGCCAGACCAGTTTGTGTGTCCGGGAGTTGATGCTTCTCCGACACAGCTTTCCCTCGTAGATGAACTGCTTGCCCTTCTCCTTCCACAACTGTTGGGTCTCCTGTGGAGCATCTGGACCAGGGTGCGAGTCAGCTTGTGTCAGCAACTCCTTTACTAGGTGGACAGCCGGGTCGCTATCCTGCATCTCTGCCCATCCATGGTGGGGCAATGGGTTAAACGTGGCCTCTCTGTTGGAGGAGCGCTTCTTCCACACACAGTGGGAGCCCTGGGTCACCCTGTGATGATGGAAAGCCGGTAGCTCTATCTCCTCCAGCTCTTCCGGGTATTCTCCTCCATCTGGCAAGTTGTGCATCCTGGACAGGGCATCAGCATTAGCATTTTTATGCCCCGCCCGATAGTTGATGGTAAACTTGTAGTTGGACAGCCGGGCCATTCATCACTGCTCCAGCGCACCTAGCTTCGCCGTTTCAAGGTGGGTCAGCGGATTATTGTCTGTGAAAATTGTAAACTTCGCTGAAGCCAGGTAGTGTTTGAAGCGCGCTGTTACAGCCCAAGTATGGCCAGAAACTCCAACTTGAAGGAACTATACTTGTTGAGGTTCCTTTCCGTGGGATGGAGATTCCTGCTAGCATAGGCAATCACTCTCTCTCTGTCCTGCTGTACCTGGGACAGCTCCACTTCCAATCCCACGTTGCTGGCATCCGTATAAAGTATAAAGGGCTAGCCATAGTTGAGGTAGGCCAGGACTTCGTCTCCCGTAAGAGCCACCTTCAGTCGAGTGACGGATTCTTCTTTTTTACTCCAGTCGAACGGAGGACTCGAGTTCTTGGCCTTCTTGGACTGGCCTACTAAGAGGTCCTGCATGGGTGCCGCTATCTTGGTGAATCCCTCGATGAATCTCCTGTAGTAGCCTACCAGCCTGAGGAACTGCCGCACTTCTTTGATAGTGGAGGGTCTTGGCCAGTCCTTAATCACGGTGACTTTTTCAGGGTCTGGTGCTACACGTCCGGCGCTTACCACATGACCTAGGTACTGCACCTTGGGCTTCAACAGGTGGCACTTGGACGGCTTTACTTTCAGGCCAAAACCAGATAGGGCTTCGAACACCTTGGCCAGGTGCTCCAGTTGGTCTTCGTATGTCTTTGAGTAGACGATTACATCGTCTGGGTACAGCAGAACGGTTTCAAAGTCTTCGTGTCCTAGGCAACACTCCATTATCTGCTAGAATGTTCCTGGGGCGTGCCACCTCTGCCATGGGAACCTTCCTATACTCAGTGGTGAGATCCAAAGTGAAGAAATAGTTAGAGCATCTTAGTGCAGCTAATGATTCCTCAATTCTGGGTAATGGATAGGCGTCCTTATGTGTAATGCGGGTAATCTGCCTATAAAAAACACACATCCTCATTGTACCATCTTTCTTTCTAACGAGGACTAATGGAGCTGCCCAGGGGCTACAACTATCTCTGATCACCCCAGCCTCCTTCATCTCCCGCAACATTCCCTTGGCACATTGATAGTGAGCTGGGGGTACAGGCTGGTACCTCTCTTTAATGGGTGGATGATCTCCTGTGGGGATATGATGTTGGACCCCTTTCACCTGCCCAAAGTCTAGTGGGTGTTTGCTAAAGACTCGCTCATATTCTTGGACCACCCGATACACCCCATGCTTTTGGTGCAAAGGGGTGGGGTCGGTGCCTATTTGTAGCTTCTGACACCAATGCTCCACCTGCCCCTTGGAGCCATTGTCCTCCACCTGTTTGGACGGAGGCAAGGGTTCCACTGCCTTTATTGCGTTGTTACTGACAGTGAACAGCTTAGCAAGGGTGGCATACCGGGGTAAATGGACCTCTTTCTCCCCACAATTCAAGATGCATATCAGTACTCTCCCCTTGCGGACGTCGACTACCCCCCTGGCAGTCAAGATGGTGGGCCTATTATCAAAGTACACGGGTTCTACCAGGGCCTGCTAATCTTGACCCCTGAGACTGATTGCTGCCCGACACCATATTAACATTTCACTTCTAAGGGTCATTGCAATGGGGAATGGATCACTCATTCTGACACTGCCGACTTCTCCACCAGACAGCTCTACCTGTTGTATTTGCATCAGGGCTTTGATTTCTTTCTTCAGAACTCACTGCTGACCAGAACTGGCAGTCTCCGTGACCTGTTGCAACAAAACAATAATTTCCCCAAGACAATTCTCTATCACATCGGTGCCTAAGGTTATCATAGGATGGCTTTCTCGGTGATCAATATCTACAATAATCAAACCTTGTGATGGCAATTCTACTCGGCCAACCTTTATGGTCACCTCTTTATACCCCACCTGAGGCAAGGGCTGACCATTGTTGGCAAAGATGTTAATATGTTCATCTGGACTGCGGGTAATGTCTGAATCAGTCCAGTATCGTTTGAAAAGGATATATGGCATCGTTGTCACCTGGGAACCAGTGTTCAGTAATGCGTTCATCAGTGTGCCATCAAACACGACAGGTAGGACCGGTCGTCCTCCCATGTACTTGTCTCGCCAGCTTTGTGGGCCTGGTCATCTTACTCCTGGGGTTGGCCTTCTGCCCCAGGGGTTGCTCGTTTAAATTGCAGAATCTTTTAAGGTGCCCCGCCATTTGACAGCGGCGGCAGATCGGTTGTCCGTTCTGGTTGTAGCGATCGCTGTTTATCCCTCTGGTCGGTGGAATTCTTCTCTGTCGTCGCCATGGGACATCATCTGGACTGGAAGCCAGCTGAATTCTTTCCTTTCGAGACACTTGCATGGCCTGCATGGTTTTGGTTAGTGTAGCTACACTTTTGGTCAGCTCTTAGACCTGAAGGTGTAGGTCTGCAGAGGGGTCATTATCTAGGACTTGTGTGTCAGCCTCCACAGCTGCCGGGGAAAAGGACGCCACCTCCTGGTGGTATGTGATAGCCGGGTGCCGGAGGGGTGCAGTGCCACTTGGGGTTGATTCTCGCAGCACCTGGATGGCTCGGTCTTTAAAAGTCCAGACCAGGGTTTTTCAGAGCCATTATGCGCAGTTGTGTCCGGTGAGCGTTAGACAGGAGCTCCTCGATAAACTGCTCAGTTAGCAATCTGTCTTCATTTCGCACACTGTCGGGTCTACCTGTTTAATGGCCCGCAGCGCCTCCTGCAGTTTTATATCATAGTCCCGTACACTGTCCTGCACCCTTTGTTTGTACACGTAGAACTTCATTTTAATCTCTGCTGATGTGCGGGTGTCAAAGGTATCCTTCAACCTGGCTAGATTTGCTTAACAGTGCTTTTGTCCCTGCCCGGCCAGGACTTCACCTCCCTCTGAGCTGCATCGATTAGCTGGCATATAAGGATGCTGACTTTTTGCTCCTCAGACAGGGGGTACACTTGGAACAAACTGCGCAGTCTCTCCTCAAATTCGCTCAGCGTGTGCGACTCCCCTGAGTACTGGGGCAACCACGCCGCCCCTGGAATATACGGCATGGATAAAAGCATTACTGTGGCCGCGGCCGCGCCCACAGCTGGATCCTCTCCCAGGTTGGGCATCTTCCTCCCCACCTAGTGAACCTCAGCCAGGTCCTGGGTTTCTGCTGGCATACCAGTATGCTGCTCTGCAGGTGAGAGGGATCGCTTCCCGAGCGGTTCCGGATCGGGGCCTCCTGCTTCCCCTCCGCAGCCGTCAAATCACGAGATTATACAGCTCAGCAAAGTCTATGGCACACAGTACCCGGTTATACCGGGCTTCGAGATCCTGTTCGTGACGCCAAGTTGACGCGCCCCCTGGGGCCATGGGGTACTCGGTGCCAGGCCGGTCAGTGCTGGGGATGTCACGGTGGCAGTGACCCGGTCCGTGACCCAGGGCGGTCAAATAAAGGAAAAGTAAAAGGGGAATAAAGTTTTTAGAGATAATGTTCGTGACGCCACCTGTGGTATGAGGCTATATGGGGTTACTGCTGCGGTGCAGATCCACTGGAGCTGACGGTGACGCAACAGAGTTGGTTCAGCTCTCCACAGGCAGAGCTAAGCTCCAGGGCAGTATATGAAGAATTGTGGAGGTAGATGTTGGTGCGGTGTAATGCAGGACTGAGGGCGCAGGTAATGACCAGGCAACAAATTAATGGTGGTTTCCCCTATCTTTACTTGCTGTTTGTTAGAGCAGACCGGGACACGGGTATTAGCTGGTATTAGAGGTCCGGGCGGCCTGGAAGCAAGTTGGGGATCCACCTAACCAGGTGGAGTTGTAGACCTTCCCTCTGCGCTATTCTCTTTGGCCCTGCTGCTTGAAGCTATGCTGCGGCCCTCGTCCCTGCGTAAAACGTCTATTCCTAACCCGTATGGCAGGCAGCTCGGGACTTCTTCAAGTGTCGCTCCTTTGTGGCGGCGCTGGGCCCTAGGATGCTGCTGAACCGCCGGGCATCTGGAGGGGCCAGCAGACCTGCAGTCTCCTGCCCTCCGGATTTAGCTGCTGGGCATTCAGAGCCCGCACAAACATGGACTCCCTTCCCCAGGTCGTTCCTCGTCTTTCTCCTGTCTCCAACTCTCTTCAACTCACTCTTACTAACCCCGCCTCCAGGTTCCAATTTAAAGGGGAGGAGCTCCCCTTTCTGGTCTGGAGCCAGGAAAATGTTGTATGCTGGTATAACTGATTAGGGGACCCCTCCTTGCTTCCAGGCATGGCATCACCCCCTGTGAGGGAGGCAATGCCTCTGTGGCAACCGGACCCCTGGGGTGCCACACTTGGAAGAATTGAGGGATGTTATCTGCCAGCTGTACTTGGATGACAATGTGGTAAACAGCAAAACCTTCTAGGAGCATGTTTAACACGTGAGGATCGTACAACACGGAGTTAAGTTGACCGCAAAGAAGTGTGAACTGTTCAAAAGGCAAGTCCGATTTCTAGGGAAAATTGTGTCTGGAGAAAGATATACCATGGACCCACCAGAAATCGCTCCGGTACTGGCCTTAAAAGACAAGCGGCCCTCTACTGTCGGAGAGTTGAGGCAGATCTTGGGATTCCTCTCCTTCTATCATACTTAAGTTCGTAGCTTCTCCAGGATTGCCGCCCTGCTATGCCTCCTCTTGGGGGGGACGACAGAGTCAACAACATCCACGGAGAAAAAAAAATGCTGGTAGGACCGGGCTTAAAAGAAAAAACACCATTTCGTCCCAACAGCCCATTCTCTGGACAGCAGACCACCAGGAGGTATTGGAAGAACTAGTACACTACCTGGTAAAACCACCCATCTTGGGATATCCTGATTTCAACTTACCATTTGTTCTTCATTGTGACGCTTCTCAAGTTGGACTAGGAGCTGCCCTGTATCAGCATCAAGATAGAAAATTAAGAGTCATCGGGTAGGGTTCTAGACAGATGTCGAGAAGAATTACTATCTACATTCCAGAAAATTGGCATTCCTGGCATTGAAATGGGCTATCTGTGAACGATTTAGAGATTATCTCTACTACAGCAAAGAGTTTGAGGTATACACTGACAACAAACATGTCAGATGGGTCGCTGAACTAGCTGTCTTCAACTTCAGCATCAAGTACAGGCCAGAAAAATGCAAAGCGGATGCTGACAGATTGTCAAAAATGCCACTAGAGCCTGAGGAGTTCATGCAAGAGTGTTCAGAGGAAGCAATTGAGAGCGCTCCACAAGCAGTGCAAGCTTATCAAGAGGAAAACACACCATTGTGGTTTCCGTTGTCGGTGGAAACCACCATAAAAGCGAGAGAACAAGATTACCTCCTGTCGATTCAACAACTGCCAAAAGTAAAAATCCATAGAGCACAAAATCCATAGATCAGATAATTGGTAGAATACTACTTTACATGGACCAAAATCGGTTTCCAAGTAAACGGGAGAAAGATAATGAGTCACCAGCAGTATCTGTTTAGGTAAAGAATGGACGAAGCTCTACCTCAGTGAAGACGGTATCCTGTATCGTAAAGGAGGAAAAAACCGGCAGTTGGTACTACCCAGAGTATTCCGTAGGTTGGTCTTCAAAGAACACCATAAAAACATGGGACACCTGGGAGTGGAAAGGACAACCAGCTTGATCCGTGAATGTTTCTTCTGGCAGTACATGCAGAGAGATATTGAGAGGTACTTCACCAGGGAGTGTGGGTGTCTGAAAGATAAACATCCCAACACATCAACCCGGGCACCTTAGGGCAACATCCAAACTACGTATCCGTTTAAGATGGTCTCAATAGACTTTCTACATCTCGAGACGTGCAAGGGTGGTTACGAATACATATTTGTGATGATAGACCATTTTACTCGATTTTCCCAAGCATATGCCACCACCAATAAAGCTGGTTGAACAGTGGCAAAGAAGATCTTCAATGATTTTGTTTTGAGGTTTAGGTTCCCTATGAGGTTACACCTTGACCAAGGAAGAGAATTTGAGAACTAGCTCTTTGCCAAGCAGGGAAAGTACTGTAGAATTCAGAGATCCCACACAACGCCCTATCATCCAGAGGGTAATGGACAAGTGGAACATTTTAACCGGACTTATTGTCGATGTTGCGCACTCTAACAGCTGACGAGAAGAAAGACCGGAAGAGCTCTCTGTCAAAAGTGATACATGCCTATAACTGTACAAAGAGCGATGCAACAGGTTACTCAACCTTCTTCCTATTGTATGGACGATCACCAAGACTTCCAATTGACATCATGTTCGATACTCCAGTGTCAGAGACTTACAGAAGGTATCCGGAGTGCGTTCGGAAATGGAAGGAATGAATGGCAGAGGCATACAACATAGCGTCCAAAGTGGCTATGCAAGGACAGAGCAAGAGTGAGGAGCACTATGATCGAAAATGTTATGGAGCAGAATTGGCACTGGGAAGCCGGGTGTTGGTCAAGAACGTACGTGAGAAAGGTAGTCCAGGAAAACTTTGTTCGTACTGGGAAGACAAGGTGTATGCGGTCGTAAAGAGGAAAGCCGATGACAGTCCAGTGTATGAACTCCGATTAGAAAGAGGGGACAAGAAAACCAGAATAGTCCATCGGAATTTATTACTACCCTGTGATTATCTCCCATCACAACAAGACTTACCAGAAGCAGACGGACATCGACCAAGATCGACTAAGGGACCACCACAGACTGAAGCTCCGGAGGTGGATAGTGACCTTGAAATTTCCAATGAGGAAGAGCACAATGTTGTATTTCTTGGACCGGCAAGGAGAGATGTACTATCCTCAAGAGAGTGAACTAAGTCCCGAGGCTCCAGAGTTTGTTCCAAGGAGTACATATGAAGTCCAATTCAGATCTGATGATCGAACACCGGTCACTGAAGAGACTGATCGACACTTAGGAGTAGCAGAATTACCAGACCAGGTGGAAACAGACGATTCAAGAGAAGTACAGGAACTTACAGAGGCAGTTCCAAGATCACCTGAGGAAGAAATGAGTGCGGCAGAAAAAACTCCTGTAACCGAAGAACCCGTGGTATCTGAGGAACAACCCACCAGAAGGATGTCGACTCGAGAAGTGAGGAGGCCCATGATGCCGACATATGAGACACTTGGAGAACTGAGTCAAGTGCCAAGGACTGACTACTGGAAACAGGTATCTCTGCCTGTGGACCAGGTAAGTCCGCTTGAGTGGTATTCACCACTGAGAGACAGTATGGACAATGTTACCTGGTAGAAAGACTTGTTTTGACCTAGTGAGAGAGAGAGCTGGTTGAAGACGTACGAAAAGCTCCAGCGGAAGAGATGCTGATGGTTTTAATTGTGTTAATTGTTTATTTCTTACAGGAGTCCTACAAGAAAAATGTCGTAAGAATAGGTTATTATCAATGTTTATAAATGTTATACCAATTTGACAATGACACATTTATATATATATAGTAACTAAGCTTTCACCACTGTCTCAGAATTGGTCAGATTGACCAATTAAGATGAATGCCGAGGACGACATCCAAAAAGGAGGGAATAATGTGACATACAGAAGTAGTGCTGTTGCTTCCAAAGCATCCAGCAACTGTTACAAATAACACAAGCACAGGAGACAGGAAGTGTTGTGCTTCAGAAGCATCCAGCAACTAGAGGGGTTAACATAGTCACAGGAGACAGGGAGTGTTTTAGCAGAGCCCCAGGGAGATTGTGGGAAACTTGTTATTGTAGTCTGGCTGAAGCCGAAGAGAAAGGTGGTGGTGTGTTATCTGGATCTGACAGAAGGCAACTGAACAGGATTCAGATCAGGAGAGAAACTAAACACAGGTCAGATAAACTCCCTGAACTAACCGTGCAGAGTATTATCAGACAGGAAGATAAGGACTGGAAGGAATTGAACTGAATTGCACTGGCTGTGCTTCAGATTAAATTCCACTGTTAAACTGTTGAAAAAGACTCTTGTCAGATGTGTCTGGTCAGCAATTGGACCCCTTGGAACGCAAGATGGAGGGACTACTCAGGAAGTCCTGGGAGACCTCGGCAGCGCTATTAAGCACCAATGCAGTCCCTACGGGGGTAGCGTGATCATTGGCTCATTGGCTAGATCAACTGGAGGAACACCTAGTCTCAGGCACCGCCAGAGAAGACATCTTAGCATCCCATCTGCTTCTCCAGAAAGCTACGGGTTTTTTAGCAGATGCTTCTGCAGAATCGGTGAAAGTGGCGGCAAGAGCATCTGGGTTATCAAACTCCGTGAGAAGGGCCCTATGGTTAAAATCCTGGAGCGGTGATGTGGCATCAAAGATGAAATTGTGTTCCATCCCCTTTAAAGGGAAATGCATGTTCGGGCCAGCCCTAGATCTTATCGAGAAAGCCTCAGACAAGAAGAAAGCCCTCCCGGAACCTAGAAATGTAAGGAAAAGGCCCTGTCGTCATTCCCAGGAGCAGACCCCTCAATATAGGGGTAAAGGGTAAAACAGGTTGGTGGAGCTACCCAAAATCCATGTCAGAATAAACCATGACGTCAGGACAGTCGGGGGCCGCATCTCAAACTTTCTCCCTCAGTGTAGATAAATCTGCTCAGACCCATAGGTCCTGAGGGCAGTAAAGTTTGGAGTAAAAATAGAATTCTCCTCCTATGCTCCACAGACTAAAGATAACGCAGCTCTCTTCTCAAAGTCTGCAGGCCACCCTGATATCAAGTGTAACAGACCTATTATCCTCTGGGGTGATATCCCTGTTTCCTACAAGGGAGATAAGCAGAGGACATTATTCCAATCTCTTCTAATAAAAAAACAAATGGTTCGCATCGGATTATAATCAATCTAAAACCACTGAATCAGTATATCCACTACCAGAGATTCAAGATGGAATCTATCAGATCAACGGTCCCTCTGATAGGACAGGACCATACCATGGCCACAATCTATCTCCAGCATGCATACTACCACATCCCCATACATCCACTTTAGAGAAAGTTCTTAAGATTTGCAGTGGCTCAGGGGGAACAGATAGTCCACTACCAGTTCAATGATCTCCCATTCGGGATATTATCAGCCCCACGAATATTTACAAAGGTCATGGCTTATATCAGGGGTCAGAATGTTTTCAAAAGTACCATACCTCGACGACCTGTTATTAATCGGGCCCTCAGTACCATTGCTCCAAGAGCATATAAAGTTGACCACTCAGATCCTATCTTCTCTGGGCTGGTTAGTGAACCATAAAAAATCAGATATGGTTCCCTCCATGACAATAAACGTTTCTAGAAGAACTATTGGATTCCCACAGCCAGATGTCGTTTCTGCCCAAACAAAAACAGGTCATAATAAAAGCAAATATCAATGTCCTAAGAAGCAGGAGATTGGTATAATTGAGAAATGCCATGTCAGTCCTCGGATCTATGACATCCTGTATCCAGATGGTCGCCTGAGCTCAAGCACATACCCGAACATTACAGACCCACATCCTCATGAATTAGGACGGATCTCCACGGTTTCTAAACAGGAAAATTCCTATACCATCACGGGTAAAAACCTCTCTATTCTGGTGGCTGAGCATGAAGAATCTAAACAGGAGTACCATGTATCCAGAATCCACTAGTCACCATAAGAGTGGATGCCAGCGGGAAGGGATGTGGAGCCATAGTCTCCCAGGAGCTATTCCAGGATATATGGTCCAAAGAGGTGAGCCAGAACTCATCAAATTTCAGAGAATTAAAGGACGTAGAGGAAGTCCTCAGAGCAGCAAAGCCTCTGGTCCAGAAAACGCCCATACAGATATTTTCAGACACTATCACCACAGTAGCCCACCTTCGTCATCAGGGGGGCACAAGACACAAAAGCTTAAAAGCAGTCTCTGCGAGAATATTTTCATGGGAAGAGGAACATATTCTATCCCTGTCAGCTCTTCATATCAAAGGTTCAGTCAAAGTCCAGGCCGATTTCTTAAGCAGAACAAAGATTCATCCAGGAGAGGGGAGTCTAAACCCAGACGTCTTCCAGATGTTAATCGAAAGATGGGGCAATCCAAAGTTAGATCTCTTTGCCGAGCAACAGAATGCGAAGGTACCACAATATTTCTCCCTGGATCCAAATGACCCTTGCATGAGCATAGACGCATTCGCTCACCAATGGGAATTCAAACTAGCGTATGCCTCCCCCCCTCCCCGCTGCCTATCCTTTCAAAAACCTTGCAAAAATTAAGGACCGAAGGGACCAGAGTAATCCTAGTGGCTCCTTTCTGGCCAAAAAGAAGTTGGTTCGGTATGTTAACCAGTCTGAGTGTGGAGGGCCCTCTAATCCTTCCTCCCATCAGAGATCTTCTTCGCCAGGGACCGATTCACCATCCTGATCCCGAGAGACTACACATGGCTACATCCTAGAGTAACAGACTTGATTTCCCCCTTGGACCTTAATATTGTCCTGAAGAGGTTAACCCTTCCACCCTTTGAGCCCTTATCAGCCATAAAACTTGACAGGCTGGCCTGGAAAGCTGCTTTCCTGGCAATAACTACAGCCAGGAGAGTATGTGAACTACAGGCCCTTTTGGTCAATGAACCCTACCTGAGAATCCTGGAAGATCGTCTAATTTTCCGACTTGACCCTTCATTTCGATCTAAAGTGGTCTCGAATTTCCATAGATCACAGGAAATAATTCATCCATTGTTTTGTGACAACCCAAAAAACGAGAAAGAAATGGAGTTCCACACTCTGGCTGTTCGGAGAATAGTACTGCACTCTCTTCAGGAAACAGAAGAAAGGAAAGAAAAGAACCTATTTGTCCATACACAAGGTCCAAACAGAGGAAAGAGAGCCACAAAATCCACAGTAGCCAACTGGATTAAGAGGGCAATTATGGAGGCTTACCAAATCCAAGATCTGCCTCCTCTGGAAAAGCTCAAGGCCCATTCTTACAAGGGCGATATCTGTCTCCTGGGCTGAGAAAGCCAGCTCATCCATCAAACAGATTTGCTGAGCTGCTACGTGGTCCTCGAGTCATACTTTCTCCAAACACTACATACAGACTAGATCTAATGTCCATTGGAGATTTTAGCCTTCGGAAGGAAGGTCCTTCAGGCTGTTGTCCCTCCCTAGTATATCTTTGGTATACGTCCAGTGTGCTGTCGTGGGGGGTTATTAGAGAAAATAGAATTAGACTTACTGGTAATTTAGTTTCTAATAACCCACCACGACAGAATGAGTAATTCCCTCCCATTTCATTATTGTTTCTACGACAGTCGGATCAGTAGAAATAAAAATTAATATGAAGCATCTATACTCTTGTGGTCCTTTGTAATAACACTGGAGGGAGGAAGTGGGAGGGGCTATTTAAATCACTTCATATTTCCTGTCCCTATTAGGGTGGGGTTACATCCTCTGGTGTGCTGTCGTGGTGGGTTATTGGAAGCTGAATTACCGGCAACTCTAATTCTATTTTTTTTTTCAGCATTTATGCAAATTAAAGGCTCCTTTTTACAGTAACGGCTTTTTTTATTGCCCATAGAAGGCAATGGGTGCAAAAAAAAGTAATGCAACAATACTTTTATAGGAAAGGCTGATCTACAACAAAACCAGCTTTTCCAGGACATCACTCCTGACAGCACCCTCAGGACGTCGTCCTTCATATCCTTGGTAGGGACAGGAAACACAAGAGGTTAAAAGGCCCCTCCCTCCACCCCTACTCCAGTGTTTTCCTGTCCCTATCAGGGACGGACAAAGAAGAGGACTCGCGTCTGCCAGGAGCTGGAGTTCCTGAAGCTGGACGCAGGAGGATCGGGATGGGATCCTTACTTTCCTCCCCTCCCTTCTGCCGAGGTCAAGAGGCCGACACCTCGCTGAACAAGGGGTCCCTCAGCCTTTCCCAGTTGGTGCGGAGACTCCTGGTGAAGAACCGTCTCTCGGTTCCAGCTGCTACAGCCCGAACACAGAAACAGCGGGTGCTGCATGTGAGATAGAAGCAGCACTTCTGGTTACACAGGGAGCGATGTGCGAGCCTCTAGTAACCGATGTGTAACGCACTTCTGGTTTGCTTGAAAAAAAAAATGGCGCCAATCCAGAATTAAAGGAGAAACACCGTTTTGTGACGCTTCAGATGAAAGACAGGTGAGAAATGCTATTTAAAGAGGGGAAGGGACTGAAGTTATCAGATAGCCAGATCACCAGTAATGGAAGGTCAAACCACTGGTCGCTCTGATACTCCTGCTGAACCTCCAGTCCATGTAAGTCTACTGGTTAGTTCCCCTCTTGTCTCCTATTCCCATCTGTCTATGGTAGTAAATTCTGGTGCTCCTTGTCTTTTTAGGAAAGGAGACACCTAAAAGACATGATGACATCAGCTCCTAAGAAAAGGAGAAAAGCCATCTGTAATAAGAAACTGCCGGACACATATGGGAAACAGATGTCATCCATCTGTATCGCCAAAGTAGTAAAAGATGAACATTCTTCTTTCATGTCTGACTTGAGAGCCATATTGAGAGAGGAAGTCCACAGTACAGTCACAGACCTAGTCTTCCAGCAAGCTCCTCAGGGTGCGCCCCGTCAGAAAAGACCCTGACAGGAGTTAGAGTCCAGTTCAGAGGAGGAAGAGGTATCGGATTTCTCCAATCCTGATCAGGACAGAGAAGAATCCATCTCAGTTCCCCCAGAGGAGAAGAAAAAATACCTCTTCTCTTGGGAAGATACCAATACACTTTATCTGCAGTGAGGAACACTATGCAAGTAGACACTTGCCAACCCTCGTCAGTACAAGATCAGATCTTTGAGGGATTGAGAACCCACATGAACAAGGTACCCCCCTCTTCTACCCAAATGGGATCTATTCGCTACAAGGAAAAATGCAAAGGTGGAAAAATTCTTCTCCCTCAACCCAGGAGACAGCCCTATGGGGATAGATGCCTTATCTCAGAAGTGGAACATGGACCTAGCTTATGCTTTCCCTCCTTGGCCCTTAATACTGTTAGTACTAAGGAAAATTCAGGGTGATAATAATCCTACCCTTCTGGCCCAGGAGAAGCTGGTTCCCCTTGCTGAGGAAGATGTCCTTGGAAGATCCAATAATCCTTCCAGAGAGGCGAGACTTGCTATTTCAGGGTCCAATATACCATCCCGATGTGAAATTTCTCCAACTTTCGGCCTGGATCCTGAAAGGCAAACTCTAGGATCCAGAGGGCTGTCAGATTGTCATCTCAACAATGCAAAATGGTAGGAAGCTAGTGACATCGGTGATCTACACAAATTTAGAAGAAATTCTGTTCACAATATCAACCAAAATCAGAAAGTTCGGATCCAAACTTTCCTAAAATATTAGAGTTTCATACAAATGGGGTTTGAGAAAAGTGTAAGGCCTAGCACTTTAAAGGTGCAGGTTGTGGCATTAAGTGCTTTTATGGATTACCCACTAGCCCGCTATCCATGGGTCGAAAGATTAATTAAGGCCATGATACTAAAACCAACTATTGAATCCTATATCCCACCATGGGACTTAAACATAGTCCTGAGGAGTTTGTGACCAACCTTACAAGCCCCTTCAGGAGTCAAGCTTAAAATTTCTCTCCCTTAAAACTGTGTACTTAGTGGCAATTACTACAGCAAGATGGATAGGGGAGATTGAAGCCTTTTCAATTAAAGACCCATACATGAGGTGCCTGGACAACTCTTTTCTTCAGATTAGATCCAGCTTTTTTGCCAAAAGTAGTAACCCCTTTCCATATGAATCAGGAGGTGGTCTTGCCATCTTTCAGCCAGGACTACAAAAATGATCAAGAATTAACCTTTAACGTGCTAGATGTTAGAAGGGTGGTTCTACAGTACTTAGAAGTCACAAAAGACTGGCATACAGACTGCAAACTGTTTGTACAATTTGGGGAGAAGAACAAGGGAATGAAGGCTACCAAATCAACATTGGCAAGATGGGACACATCTGTAATAAGCCTTGCCTATTCATCTGAAGGAATATTCCCGCCAGAGAACATAAGAGCTATATCTATATCATGGGCAGAAAGAGTTGGGGCCTCGGCAGACCAAATCTGCAAAGCGGCAACATGGACAAATCTGAGCACCTTCTGCAGACATTATAAATTGGGACATTCTATCGGGTCAAGATGACCTTCGGAAGGAAGGTCCTCCAGGCAGGAGTCCCACCCTAAAATGTATTCTCCTGAGGGTGCTGTCAGGAGGGACGTCCTGGAAAGTAGGCATCAGACCTACCGGAAATCGGGTTTCCAGATGTCCCACGTGACCCTATTACCGGTAGGTCTAATGCCTACTTTTGTAACCACTGTGACAGTCACTGATAGTATATGTGAGGGGAGGTATGTGTCACTCAGGATGCTCTCCTGTGTGAAATGAGACCTATTGAATTTCTGTCAGCATGTTATATGCTGGGGGTTACCTCTTTTAAAGGTTGTAGGTTTATGGGAATAACTTAGATGGAAGGGAAGTCATTCCTCATACCCGCACCTCAGGGTGTGTGGGAGCAAGGTTTAAATGTTCAGTCCTGTGTTTTGTTTGCTCTTTTTCTTTTTGTGTTTGGAGAGGCAAGGTCTCTACACTGGACAGCCATAGCTCAGGACATAGCTGGAGGCTGGACATAACATGTGTGGGGAAACCACATATATAATATTATATTATAGTTCATCTGTTTTGCCAGTAAGGCTGTGATTATTTTTTCTGGAGTTGCAGGGCTTTATGCCATATAAAAAAGCCTGCAGAGAAAAGCTGGTTGCTGAGTCTACTTCCGGAAGCAGCCGAGCAAGTTGTCCTACCACGCTACTGTGGCACCCCTGCGGGTCCAGTTGCCACAGAGGTGCTGCACCTCACCCAGAGGTGTGGTACCCTACTCCCAGGTAAGGAAGGAACACTACCCGGGACCCACACACCTGCATCCAGCACTACACCACTCCACACCAGCAGACGGAGCAAGATGCACTTGGTCACGGCTGAGCCCTGTCCCTAGCTGGAGTGGGGGGGGGGGACCAAAGGAGAGGGAACCATGTAGTGGGTGTGGGTGAAGGAAGTAGCAAAGAGGAACACCTTAGCAGAGGGTATAAGAAGAAGGGGAACCTTCTAGAAGGAGTTCAGTCGGGGCTATAAGCCCAGGAGGGAGGACCTGCTTGTGACAGGTCAAGATAAGAGGGGGCCCAGAGTATGGGGCCCAGAAGAAGAAAGAAGAGACAGAGGGGGTCTCAGGGGCACGGGAGCGTGGGACCCGCATCCACACGACCGCCGTCGAGTGGAGGGACCAGGCCGCAGAAGGGGACCGGCCCTAGACTAGTGGAGAACAACCAGGCTCAGCTAGCCAACCGGAGGCCGCAGCATTTTCAAGGTGTTGCAGCCGAAATCCACAATTACATCGCTGAAAAGGTGGCCACATAAGGTCCAGAGTAAGTCGCCCGACAAGGCCTGAGGCCACTGGCTTGGGACACTAATTGTGAGGCGCAGGGCAAGAGGGCGAGAGCCAGCGCAACGAGACGTCCAGAGAGGCACATAAGAAGGGGGTCCCGAATTTTTGTACCTGAACTGACTGGGAGTTGGCTGGATCCCTTCCTTGGAGAACACAGGACGACGTGGGCGGTTATAATTGGCTGCAGCGGTAACCTGGAACTGCATAAGAACTGTGAGTAAAGCCTGAAGACTGCACCCCACTGTGTCCTTGATTTATTGCTGCGTCACCGGCCCTGCACTACACTGTCCCTACCAACAACATCTACCTCATCAAGTCCGATATACTGCCCTGGGGCTTAGCTCTGCCCATGGATAGCTGCACTATCTCAGGTGCATCACCATCAGCCCCAATGGATCTGCACCGCAGCGGAGGCCCTATATAGCCGCATACCTCGGGTGGTGTCACAACACTTTTCCCCAAATCTTTATTTCCCCAATTGACTGTTCTTTATTTGACCGCCTTGAGCCACGGACCGGGTCACTGCCACTGTGACAACCCAAATACTACCCCATGACCCAGGGGGCGCGTCACTACTTTACTACCAAAACCAGGTTTTCATGAAGAAAAAACCTGCAAAAAATTCAACGTGTGGATGTGGTCTAGGCCTGTGCTTACGTGTCTGGTGTACATACCATGATATGAAAGCTGCCTTATGTGTACATGAAGTTGAGTTTGGAACTTGTGCTCCTGTGATTTGCTGGTATTACATTAAAGTAACTCTTGGACTTAATAATTACAGGACAATAACTATATAATGACTATCTTCCTGGAGGTCAACACTACTGGAGAATGGGAGGTGTACCAGAAAGAAGACCTGATGTGTCCAATTTCTCAACTCTCTACTTTTGGAGGTTTTTCATGAGTGGAATTGATGTCTTAAAGGGTCACTATTAAAACTAAAAGGTATGGTCCACTTCTAACAACTAAGAGATTTGCTAGAAATGTCTCGTATTCAGGCCTCAAATAAGGGAGTCTTGAATCTGTCTCCAGAATTGAGTCATGCTATGTGAAGTGGTTCCAGAAATGCAGGAGTATGTTTGGAGAGGTAATGTCATGCTTAACCTGATGCAGTGAATAGAGATTAGGGGTCTCCATTTTAGATGTGAGTTCCAGAGGTGGGACCCACATGTTAGATACATTTAGAAAATCCTATGAGAAACACGAGTGTTTTGTGAAAATGCCTCGCAACTATCACATGGCTTGCCCATAGGCTGTGCACCTTGACACTAAACCCAGTCTCCCTTAACTTCCTAGTAGGGGATTCTCCATCCCCAAGTGAGTGTTCAGATGTTCCAAGAGTAAATAGGCTTACATGTGTTAGCCCTCCAGTCTCCCAGGATGCTTGTCTCCAGAATGGCTGCTGTTATGACCAAGCAGACACCAGGACACCATGCTATTTTGGGAACAGAGGTATACACTTATTGCATTTTTACTCTTTGGTTTTATTTAATAAATGCTTAAACTTTGTTTTTTTTCCCCTCATCTAGTTACTGCCCACTTTATCAAAGATGGCATTTTATCTGTTGTTATTTCCAAATATGTCACTCTACCATCACTAATCTTAACATCAGAGCCAGGGAGCAGAAGGTGACCCTATTGCACAAAACAATGCTTTTCTGCTGTACAGCTTCCCATTGTCAGCCTGTGGGACCACACAAACTGTAAGTGCCCTATTTGTGGAAGTCTTGGTAAGATGGTCCACTCTTGGTGTCACTATAAATTCTTCACAGGTAGTAAAGTGAAGTCAACAAATGGTGTAAAGTAACTGGCAGAACACATCTAGCTAGAGTTCAAGTGACTCTCACTATGGCACCTTCCCCTGCATTCCCTGTGCTGATCTCTTGTTATCCAAATCTCTAGGTTCTCTCCATGTAAAATTTAATTCTCCGTTAGGTTGATGTGGTTTATGAGAATGACTTGGCAGCTGACATTGACGTGAGAACTTGGAAAGGCTCGTCCATAACCAGAGACAGTACTTTTGGGTAAGAGTCTCAAATAGAAAAAGTTTAAAAGGTTCCATTTTTAAATACCCAAAAATTGCTCTTTAATATCTAAATATTTCTCATTACTTTTTAGTCTGTTTGACCTTATGTCTCAAGTTCTAAGATCATGACTGAAGTTCAGATGGTGTTAGGATTACCTGAGACTTCTGAAGTCAGTAGCTACCACACTAGTTGTGATTAAGTGTCAGGTCCAAATGTGACACTGCCACATCTAGGCAGTGAACAGAGTTATCAGATAATTCTAATGAGAAATTTTTATTTTAGGCTGCACATTCGCTGTGGTTTCACTGCAAGTGACTCATTGCCAGTGAGAGTTGAAGTCTTTACCTTCCCTCCACCATCACCTGTAGCCAGTCTGGGACCATTGAACTTGGAAATGAGGATTGCCCTAAGTATGGATTTAACGTTATATCCATTGTCTTTTGCATTGCCACACAATAACCACTTTCTATCTTCTGGCTTTACTCTACAGATGATCAGTACAGACAGTATTATGGTGATGGGGATTATCCTATTTCTAAAGTGCTCAGGGACTAAATTTATGTTGTAGTTCGCATTCTAAACAGGAGAGACCCTGGAGTGGCGCTAATGCTGAATCAGTGCTGGGCAACTGGCACCATAAACCCTCAAGAATTGCCACAATGGCCAATCTTGGTAGATGGATAAGATCTGTACAAACCAACACTATATACTCAAATATTAAAGTATCCATGCTTTTTTTTGTTTGTTTTTTACCTCCCATGGGCCTAAACTTACAAACACTTAGTCTGCTGACAGCTGATGTAACGTAGGCACCCTGCAGTAATACAGCATGATGTCGAGAGCAGGCTACAAGTAACAGCTGCTCTGACATGAAGCAGGAGTGGTCTGTGATGGCTTTGTGCTGGGCAGGTAGTTGGCACTCCAAAGGCATACTGATAGGGAGTGTTGATTGTGAGCTCCAATGGGGACAGCGATGTCTGTAAAGCTGTAGAATTAATAATGCTATATAAGCGAGTAAGATAAAATTAAGTCTTCCTAAAACCACTTGAATAACTCTAACAATCCCCAAATATAACTTTTCCTTCATTAGGTGTCCTTTTGAAGGTGGCAACTACATGACCCAGCCATTAACTATACAAGATGCTTCACTGGAGTTTCCACTCTATTATCAGCGTTTTATTGTAAAGACATTTGCCTTTTACCGTCCAGGTCAGGCATCAATAGGAGGGCTGGTAAGTTCCCACTTATCATTCTTTTCCAGGTATACTTCCACTGTAGTGCTTCTGTATGCGTGCCATCTTCACAAAACTCATGTATGGCTAAATGTCCTTCAAGACGTAAGCACTTTCTGTAGCAAAAACGCAAGATTAAACATTAGGGTTATGTGGCGCCCCTGAGGGTTCAGTCACCACAGAGGTACTGCACCTCACCCAGAGGTGTGGTGTCTCCCTTCTCTCAGGTAAGGTGGGAGTGCTGCACGGAACCCCAAACAACCGCATCCAACACTACACAGCTCCAGGCCGGCTGGAGGGGCAACATGCAGAGGGCAGCTGCTGAGCCCTGACCCTGGCTGGAGTGGGGGGAACCCAAAGGTAGGGGGAACCAGTAGTGGGGGTGGGTGGAGGAAGTAGTTAGGGGGAGCACTTCGTTAGGAGTATAAAAAAGGGAGGCCATCTTAGGGTGGTGGTTCAGTGGAGTTAGGGAGCAGTTCAGAAGAACAGCTCGGGACAGTTCAGAAGAACAGTCCGGGAGCAGAGTCTCATTAGGAGATCTGCTCCACAAGTAGGGCCAAGTCAGGAAGTCTAGGAGGGGAGCAGGGAGTTGGCTCCGTTCTAAGAAAGGATCCTAGGGAGTACGGCGCGTGCAGGACTGCATCCGTACGTCCCGCATCTGTCAGAAGACAGAGGGATCGCAGCCGCATTCTAGTCCCCTGAAGGTCAAGCAAGTCTGTGTAACTCCGACGGACAGGAGGGACTTCAGAGTACACGAGCAGGACTGAGAGTGGGCAGCGCAGAGCAGAAGGGAGAAAGACCAGTGTGAAGACGGTCAAAAGAGAAACAAGAGAAGGTGGGGTTCTTCCAGGTATTCCCAAGCTGTCTGAGGAAGGATTGAACCCCTGCCCGGTGAACGCAGCGCGACGCGGGAGGCCTGCACCTGTACCGTGCACCTGTGGACTGTCTGAAGAATTGTGAGTAAAATCTCGGATGACTGCACTGTACTGCCTCCGTCCATTCTTTCATCGGCGCCATTGTTCCCCCTGCACTACAACGCCCAGCTCAACCCACGCTCTCTTGCTACGCTGCCCTGAGGCCTGCTCCACCTGTGGGGAGCCATCCCATCACAAGCTGCCCTAACATCTGCCTCAGAGGACAGTTGCAGAGCTGGTGATCCTCACCAGACACCACAGGTGGCGTCACAAACTTTCTAAAAATAACCCCCTTTTTGCACTGACCACCCCCGGTCACGGACCGGTCCAGCCACCGTGATATTCCACGCCAACCGGCATCCAGAGGCCCGGCTGCCGAGTACCCCACGGCCCAGGGAGCGCGTTAGTTGCATTGCTCAAGGAAAACAATATTTTATTTTTTTTCCCCAGGAAGAAGGGTTGCAGCAGATTGGGAGTCGGTGACTGTATCTGCAGATGGGCCCATTAAGCTCTACATGGATGGGAGTTACCAGGGTACCAACGAACAGTTCATTGAAGGTAATGTCACTAACTTGCTAGTTGATTTTATGAGACTTTACAGTAATGTGCAAATAAGGTTTATGCCCCAATAAAGATTTAGACAAAAAAAGTTGTACATTGACTGCATTCATAGACCTTTTTTGGGTAACGGTAACAACAGTTCACAAAGAATCCATTTGTTACATGTAAAATATAAGGAGCACATTGGCTTCATTGGAAAGGGTGAGTCTTGCAATTTCTCTGGAAGGATCAATATTTTGTGGATTTTAAAACACTCACTGCAGGTCACTTTACCTACATGTAGGATCTAGATCTGTCTATCGAACTTGGCTGGTACTGTTGCACTGCAGGTGCTCTGATTATGTAGATGCAATGTGATATTGCCTTTAACTATGTTCTGGGTGACCCTAGCGCACACTATTAAAATGCCTCCTTGTCTTCCCATAATCTGTAAGTGGTGGCAGTGAGTAGCAACATATCGCTGTCTTACATGGTGGGAATGACCGATCTATGGCAGTTTAGTCTATATACTCTACTGTTAAAGCAATAGTACTAGAAACCTCTTCTACACATAGATGGTCTCAATGCCAGACTGGCACAGTATTAAAGTTTCTAACCAGATAATTGCATGAGGAGCAAAGGAAGACCTACTATTGGTGCAGCCGCAGAGGGATCCAGTAATTGACGGGGCCCACTTATACCTTCAAAGCAGATAAAATTGTACTTTATGATGAACTACGGTGCTTCCACGAGGACTCTCTTCTGTCCGCCAGCGCTAGAAAGAGCAACAATAAATGGCCCAGAGAATAAAAGTTTCTTCTACAATGATGACTTGATGTAGGTTATTCTACACTGTCACATTAAGATATCATAACATCTAATGGTTGTTATCAAACATGTTACATTTTTCGCCACATGTTGAACCACAATGCAGTCATGTAATTGACCTATGACTTGTCTAAAATCATTGGTTAATTGCCAAACTGCAGATCTAAAATGGCTGCACAACAGTTAGCATCAAAAGTTTCTTAGGTTTCATGAGGGGTTTTCAAGTTGAATTGGCCATTCCCTCATGTGTTAAGAGGTTGGCAGTGTTATCTTGGTACATCTTTCCTCAAAATGACTAGCATGCTAATGGAGATGTAACCAAATCAATCCATCGAGTAAAACACTTGATGGAAAGTTTTCCACAAAAAAAAAAAGTTTGGTCCTGTAAAGATCTGAGGTTGTAAGTAATCACCTAGGCAGGTTAACGATGCAACAATATTTTATTGATCACAGCCATGGTAATAAAGCAATTCCAGGTAAATGGCTAAAATACAGTTCTCTCAGTCCTCAAGTTCCCAATCTATGTTCAGTAGTTCCACTGGCTTTGTATAAGGCCATACTCACTGTCTCCCAACTTTTGGTTGGCCCATAGATTTTGTATCTCCAGCCAGTATAGTCTGTAGCCACAGTCCATGATCCTCTAGACGGCAGATAAAACGATGAAAGCACGGGTATCCAGTAGCAGCAGTCCTGTTAAGAAAGTGTAAATCCAAATTACATAATCCATAATAGTAACATGTTTATCCATTCATCTTTCCAAGTCCACGGTCTCCATCCTCTTCCTTCAATCCTTCCACACATCTCCCTAAAACATGTCTCCACTTTCTTCCACTCGGATCAGTCCCCTCCCAGGTCAGAAGTGATCACACTCTCCCCCTTAAACATTCACTGTTCGCTAAAACAATGAAGAATATCTAGAAGCCTTCATCTGAGATCGCCTGTAAGACCCACTGTGGTTATGGCTCCACTGTGTCTCAATCTACACTCACCTAATGAGATTATTGGCTGTTGAAACAATGAACTCCTGAGATAAAGATGAGATTAGTGGAATGCTGGACATTTTACAAGTGAATCTTACATACTGACAAGTAAGCAGAACTATGTAAAACATAACAAGTAAATCACTAATAAAACACAATAATAATATTGACAAAAATGGTGGTCCGTTGCTGGAAAAGTATCATAGTCTTTAGTAAGTGGGCAGCTCCTCACAGGTCCCATGCTCAAAGCCAGTTTTTAGACAAAGTGGGGCTCCAAATGTTAACACACATGTAGGTTGCATTTACACATGTTCTCTGCAGTTTACACCAGGTGATGTGCTGCTGAGAAGGATTTTCGTTCTACCATACACAATCCAATCACCAGATGAATGAGCAACATTTTTGCTTATTGATGGGCGATTGCCAATGTTTACACCTAATGAACGCTCGTCTGCTCTTCCAGTATATATAAATGTGGATGTGATATACTGTTACACACATCTGTATACAGAGCACACATATGCAACATACAAACAGTGATCAACATATCTTAAAGAAACAATGGCGGAGACCCCGGTAAATCCAGGGGCAGCCAGAATAGCCTACTCGTATAGCATTTAGAACAGAAAAAAACAAGAGTACAAAATGGCATAAAAAGTTAGTTTTATTTAGTCAATCTGCAAATAACTTAAATTAATATATCCATAATATAAATGCAAGACAAAAAAGTGCAATGTGCTCGAAGAAAAGCGCAGTCCCACCTGCGAGGGCATATCATACCCAAGCTAAAAGGATAGTCCATATATATAGTGTGGAGCACATACAAATGTTTAAATCAAACCCAGGTTCACCAGATGCTTACCACAATTGTATATGAGGTCCAGGTGTGTGAGACACCTTTGTCACCTGTCTTCTACGTCCCCCTGGACCTCATATACAATTGTGGTAAGCATCTGGTGAACCTGGGTTTGATTTAAATATTTGTACGTGCTCCACTTGGAATATATAGCCTTATTCTATCCAGTATATCTCTGGAAAGATACCACACTATGTATATGGACTATCCTTTTAGCTTGGGTATGATATGCCCTTGCAGGTGGGACTGCGCTTTTCTTCCAGCACATTGCATTTTTTTGTCATGCATTATATTTATATTATGGATATATTAATGTAAGTTATTTACAGATTGACTAAATAAAACTTTAACTTTTTATGCCATTTTGTACTCCATGTTTTTTTTCTGTTCTAAACACATATGCAACGTGTATAAAAAGTACACAAATACATGACTGGAATATGCAGAGCATCTGCACACATGAGAATGCACAGAGCACATACGCTCACACTATAGAATACTTACCAGTTCTGAACTCCTGCACAGGACCCATGGTGACATCACGGTCACATGACTGATGTCACCAAAGGTCGTTAAGCAGTCTGCACATTGGAAATTAAATTGATAATATCATTGCAATTTTCAATGTAACTTCTGCTGTAGATTCTGCGGGCAGGAGTGTACATAGAAATCATAGGGCCCCATGGCAAAAGTCCTAATTGGCCCCTGCAAAAAAAAATGACTCAATGGGAGCACAGGAGAGCATATACTATTTTTGCAGCCCTTACAAAGTAATTTTGTCCCTTACTGTTCGACATGCTATAATGTGCCCCTACTAGCACTCCAAACAGTACAATAACACCCCTCACAACCCTCTACCCAGTATACTGGCCCCCCACAGGCCTCCAAATAAAATATTGCCTGCCACAAAGTATGATGGCCTCAAAAATTAACCATTTATTAAAAAAATAAATGCTCCCCCACTGCTCCAACTCCTGTGCTGAGCAGTGCAGAGGGTTAGAAGACTCGCTGTAGAGATTGGAGCTGTGGGCAATGGGGTGTAGTGAATATTTTTTTTATTTATGGAGGACTATGTGGTGCCCGTAATACTGTATGGAGGGCTATGAGGGGCCCATTTTACTGTATGGAGGGCTATGTGGGTCCAACTATATTGTATGGAGGGCTGTGGGGCCCATTATACTATATGGAGAGCTATATAAGGGCCATTAATTACTTTTGAAAGACTACAAGGGGGGCATTATACTCATGGCATACCTATGTAGGGGAGGGCATCATACTATTTGAAGGTATATGTGGGGGGTCATTATACGGTTGTCAAGACTATATGGGGGCAATTATACTGTTTGCAGGACTATGCTGGGGGCGATTATACTGTTTGGAGGGCTATGTAAGGGCTTTTATATTGTTTGGAGGGCTATGTGTGGGCCAATATACTGTATGCAAGCAATTACACAGTGTAAAAGTTTTTTTGAGGGGCTCAATAATACACTGTAGAGGGCTGTGTGGGGGTCACTATGCTGTTTGGAGGGTTAGTGGGGGGCCATTATACAGTATGGATGGTTGTATTGGGGCCATCATACTGAGTGAAGGTGTGTGGGGGCCATTATTCTGTATAGAGGGCTGTTTTGCGATGACAGTTGGGGGCATCATACTGTGTTGGGGGTCGCCATACTTTGCCAGGGAAGGGGAGTACAGTCATCATACCATGTGTGTGAAGGGTACTATGGAAGAATTCACTGTGGGGATATCATACTTATGTTTCGGGGGGACACTATATTTGGCATAATACTTTATAGGGGCAATGAAAGGGTAGTTTAGGGGCTTCAGTAGGAGGAAATTACTTTGTAAGGGCTGCGAAGATGTGAGACATGCTCTTCAGTGACTCTGCTGAATATTAAGTTTTTTACGTTTTTTTAGTGGGGGGCCCAATTAGAACTTTTGCTATGGGGCCCCATGATTTCTATGATCGCCCCTGCTAGTAATATTAGGAATCACATAAAGATGGATGAAGCTGCTTCATCTTTAGTGGTTACAGGTATCTGGCCCATTGTGACATCACTCGTGTTCCGCTCCCCGTGATGTCACAATGAGGTCACCATTGTGATGTCACTGGCTGTGGGGTTATAGTGAGTGACGCTACAGGAAAAGGCTTTGTCTGGAGAGGCTGACTGTGGATTACACAAGATGCGATATTCCTCCAGGCTAAAATGCTGTTTAGATTTCTTCTATTTGTGAGTGTGCTAATAGCATCTGCGGAGGGCGCTCCTATCAACACTCGCCACCATGATTTCAGGTCCTTGATCCCTGCAGGTAAGTGCTGTACCGGATATTCAGCCAATATGGGGTTATTGTTAATTAGTCAGATGATACATTTCATGGAGGATTCTTCATGTGCTACTTGTAATGTTTGGAGTCTTCTCCCATCGTGTATTCCCTATTCCAGGCTCTAAAACACATTGTAAGCTTGAATGGGAATCCACTCTGAGCGAAAAACAAGTCACGTGTCTCTGATCTTCATGTGTGTGACTTCATCAATAGTTTTGGGGGAAATAATTACAAACTTATGGTAATTGTGGAGTTTCTCCAACTAGGAATGGTTCTAGGTCTGGTTACAAAAATAAGATGCAAAATATAATGTATATATTAGTAGCTTTAAATATCTTACATGTTCTTGATCTTTTCTTCCACTAGATTACTTTAGTAGGTTTCCTATGCCTGCTGCCATCATCTTCTTCTCTGGCTTTTTCTTTAGTGTCATCTGTTCCATCATATATGGGTAAGTCTTATAATGATTTATGGGCTACCCGGGAGTCTGTATAAGAAATATCACATCTTCAGATTATCATTCGATTCAGTAAATGATATAATCTAGTGTAGATGTTTAGTGGCTCATAAACTGGGTCTGACCTGCTGGGAGCACAATGGACTTTTCTGTAAAATATTAAAAAAATTGCTCAACAAATTACTGCAGATAAGGATAGATAAAATAGATGAAGAAAAATATATGATTTTATAACAGTGACTTCTGTTTTATCATTTTAAAGATATGTGAAAAAGAATAATTTCTGGAGAGATGTTACAAGACCAGATTCCATGGATGAAGATATAAAGAGTAGGGCTAATCCTAATGGTAAGTACGGCCGTCACCAATCTGACATTAATATCTGTGTACATACAAATACTTCTTAGTGGCTTTTATATTACGTGGACGCAGTCTACATTGTAAAGCTGAATAATTACTCTAATGATATTCTGATTCGTCTCTTTCAATATATGAAATCTATTTAAAAGTAAAAAATGAACTTTTAAAGTATAAATAATCTCTTACCCGTTCACAACATATGATGTACGCCGAGCTTGAATATTTTCCCGCACATGATGGCTGATTTAATGTGCGGAGCTCTGCCCGCAGCTGTTAAATCCCACTGTCAATCTCTCACAGCAGCATTTAACAATGCAAGGGAGGCCGGACATTATATGCGCCCATCGTCATGCTCATGATGTGATCGTGGCGTGCCAATTGCTTGTCATGACAGCCGGCTGTGTCTGTCATTACGATCCTCTTGTGAAAGCCAGCCGTGGCTGGCATTGATAGGAGACAGTGATTTTTACTATACATAGCATTGCTGATGATCGGATGATCGCAGCTTCAACAAATACAGTAAAATAAAAAAGCACAAAAGTTCAAATCACCCCCTATTGCCCTATTAAAAATAAAACAATATACACATATTTGTTATTGCTGCAATTGTAAAAGTCCAATCTATCACAATACAAAGTAAATTAATCCGATCAATATATGGCGTAATGAGAAAAAAATGAAAATTACATTTTTTTGGCCACCACAACATTGCAATAAAATGCAATAAGAGGCGATCAAAACATCATATCTACCCCAAAACTGTGTCAGTAAAAACGTCAGCTCAGATCGCTAAAAGTCCTCACCTGGCCCCGTATCCCGAAAAATGAAAATGTCATGGGTCTCGGGAAAATGGTGACAAAAGTATTTTTTTTTTTAGTTTCCGATTTTTTTTTACCACTTAAAGGGGTTGTGCCTGGAACAAAGTTAATTTTAATCAACATTTTAATCATTAGATCTTTGAATAATAATAATTTCCACAATTGGATGAGATTAAAAAAAAATGTTCCTGTGCTGAGATAATCTTATAAATGTGCCCCTGCTGTGTACTGTGTAATGGCTGTGTCTGACCGTACAGGAACATGGTCTGATCATACCACATCTCCTGGGCAGGGGAGGACGCAAGAGAGTATACAGACAGGACAGCCGGGGATCACAGCTGATTCTTTCTTTGAGGTAAAACATTGCTTAAAAACAAGTAATTAAATATTTTGCCTCACAAAAAAATCAGCTGCGATCCCCTGCTGTAATGTCTGTATACTCTTTTGCTTCCTCCCCTGCCCAGAAGCAGTGGTATGATCAGACCATGTTCCTATACGGTCAGACACAGCCATTACACAGTACACAGCAGGGGCACATTTATAAGTTTATCTCAGCACAGGGACATTTTTTTTAACACATCCAATTGTGGAAATGATTATTATTCCAAGATCTATTGATTAAAATGTACTTTGTTCATGGGAAAACCCCTTTAAGTAAAAAAAACAAAACAAACTATACATGTTTGGTATCTGCGTAATTGTACTGAACTAGAGAATCATATTGCCAGATCTCTTTTACCATAAAGTAAATATGGTAAATAAAAAAATAAAAAAAAAACAATTGTGGAATTGCACTATTTTTGCAATTTCAACACACTTGGAATGTTTTTCTTGTTTCCAGTACAGTATGTGGTAGAATGAATGCTGCCATTCAAAAGTACAATTCATTCTGCAGAAAACAAGCCCTCATACGGCTATACTGATGGAAAAATAAAAAAGTTATAACTAAGGAGAGGGAAAACAAACAAACAGAAAATCACCATGTCTTGAAGGGGTTAATAGATATAGTAAGTAAATGTACCGTAGACATAGAGGAAACAATCTAGAAGAAACATAGAAGTTTTTCCTTTTGAAATGCTGATTTCACTGTTCTGTTTTACAGGAGAACATGAGGATGAAACAACCATTATAAATGATGAAGCTCCTCATGGACCCATGGCTGAAGAGAGCGATGTCCACACAGACACCAACATCTCTAGTGGTCCCCACTATGTCAGAATCAATATGGACCCATATGAGGATGTGATCGTCTCCTCTGACAGTAAGCTCATTTTTTCTTTGTGGATTAGTACCATGAATATCATCTCTTCTTCTAATTTACATAACATGCATAAATTAAAATCTACTATTAAAAGCAAATTATTATTGAATTTCAGTTAAAGCAATTTCCAGTATTTTCCGGCTCTCCGACCCCAGACTGACAGTAGAATCAATGTCCATTAATGAACACCTAATCTTATAACCACTGTCTTTTTCAGAACAAGAGGACAGAGAACAGATTCCACCTCCTCCTCTGAATCCTTCTCCGTCTACTACTCTGCCTCCTCAAAATTTTGATAAAGATCTTGATCTGGACAAAGACATTGAGAAAACTAACCTCCTCATGAAGATTGTCTTTCAGGAACTTCTGGCTTATGCCAGCAAAAACCAAATGTAAGTTCTTAGGGCTTATGTGTATGTTTTATGATATATGTTATATTTTAGTATTAACAGGCAATAGGCTAAATAATTAGGAATTGGGCACTAACGACCTAAACGTTGAAAGCATTATATTTCTTTATACAAGCAAAATCATCAGTCTGTGAGCCAAGACTTGCTGGACTACGTGAGAATGGGTGTTATTCTTGAATCACAAATGTGATACAATATAAATTATCTTTAATAAATCACAATATACAGTATAAAAAATGGCTGATCACATGACTAACAAATTAAACACACGAAGTAGAGTGGGTGGTAATGGCAAAAACAATAAAATGAATATTTAATCATGATCACATTATGCATATACAGCAATACTGGCTTAAAATGCAAATGTAATCACAAGAGCTGATGGCACGATAAAAAGTGCTCAATATCAATGTCAGTGCCAAGTACGTTTAGACATGCTGTAGTACCAACCCTGACAGTCATTTCACCATCACAGCTATTTCAAGGAGTTAAAGGAAACGGGGTGGAGTGCTGTAAATGGCTGTATATGTATCTATCATATGTACCATGAGGGAGGGATTGGTAGTAAGAGGTAATCTAATCCTACAAGATCAAAAAAAATAATAAGCAGGGTACTATTCCTATCACAGCAATGATAATGTGTAGAACATACCTGAACATAGACATTAAATAATGCCCACTATATATTACATAGTACTGCATTATAATGTAGAGATAATGGATAACATGTAAACTTCTTCTGTTGCCAAACTCATTATAGTCTGTTGCCATGTACATACATTAATCTTTACTCTTTTGCTGACTTTGTAACATATATTTTCCAGGTGAGGCAGAGCGGGGTCTCGCTGTGTTCCCACAATGAATATGGGATCCAGCTGGAGATGACAACTGTACATCAACACAAAGAGGCAGATTCCAGGCTTGGTTTCTGTTCTCTTCATTGGATATGACATTTACTGGACTTTCTGCAGCTAGACGAACTCACAGAGTATGTGAGATACCTACTGCATCATGAGGCAAATTCCGGGCTCGGTCTATGTTCTCTTTAATGAATACGACATTTACTAGACTTTCTGCAGCTAGATGCACTCACAGAACAAGTGAGTTTCCTTCTGCATCATAAGACAGATTCCGGGATCGGTCTCTGAACTCAACCACTGGATACGACATTTACTGGACTTTCTGCAGCTAGATGCACTCACAGATAAAGTGAGATCCCTACTGCACACGAGACAGATTCCAAACTCGGTCTCTGATCTCCACCACTGGATACAACAGTTACTGGACTTTCCGCAGCTAGATGCACTCACAGATAAAGTGAGATACCTACTGCACATGAGACAGATTCCGGACTCGGTCTCTGTTCTCATCAGTGGATAAAACATTTGATAGACTTTCTGCAGCTAGATATAATCACAAATCTAGTGACTTACCTGCTGCACCATGAGACAGATTCCGGGCTCGGTCTCTGCTCTCATCAATGAACATCTGCAGCCTAAGGGAAGGACAGTCCTTCAGCCAAGGTTCCCTAGCGGTTTCCTCCACTGGGGGTTTTTCCTCTCCTGAGTGCTGAAGGTTGACTCTTCGTGAGTCAAAGTCCCTTTGTCATCATTATCATCGGGGCACATTTTAGGGCTATTGCCCTGACTTCTAATGGGAGCTTCTACATAACCCACCTTGAATGAAGTTAATAAAGAAGTCAATCAATAATATGTAACAGTGTAATGGCGCTTCAATTGAACTTTACAATACAGCAGAATATACATATCACTGTGAGGAGGGAATATTTTATGAAGTCATTAAACACATGGTGACTTATATACATGTTTTCTATCAAACTAATTTGCCACAAATGTAATGTTCCTCATTAATCATGAACATCTTCTTTGACCTGGTTTAGAGGTCTGGATCCTCTGGTTCGACCAGGACTTTAATGCCACTGCACACTATACTGTCATGGCACACATAATGACATCAGAACGTTGCGACGTGCGTCACCCAAGCTTTAGTTATTGCCTCTGGGGATGCACATCAGTGGCAGCTCAGCGATGGCATGGTTCACAAAAATGTCAGAGGCTTGGTTGAGCTGGAAGTTCCAATGCAGGGTGAAGAAGACAGAAGATGCTTTAAACCAGCAAGGCCAGTTTTAGACAAAGTGGGGCCCTGGGCATAAGTTTAAAGTGGGTCCTAAATGCTAACATATTGCACCATCACACTTAAACATTTAGGTAGCATTTACATGTGCTGAGTTTAGGCCATTAAATGAGCGTGATCGAGAATATTGAAGTCGTTCAGTGCTTGTTTCCTGGCCTTTTTACACTGGTTGAGGGAGAATGATGGGCACAGAACGATCGCTAGTAGATCAATCTGTCCCTATAAAGTATCGTATTATCAGCAGCACATCAGCAAGTCTCATTGGGCGATGTGCTGCAGAAAACAATGATTTTTGTTCCATCATAAACAATCCAATCACCCGATAAATGAGTAGCTTGAGTTTGCTTGTTCGTTGGGTGATAACAGACGTTTTTACACCTATGAACTCTCATCTGCTCTGCTGGGATTTATAAATGTGGGTGCTATATACTCAAACACTGCATGTTACACACACATACAGTGGGTACGAAAAGTATTTAGACCCCTTTAAATTTTTCACTCTTTGTTTCATTGCAGCCATTTGGTAAATTCTAAAAAGTTCATTTTTTTTCTCATTAAAGTACACTCTGTACACTATCTTGACTGGAAAAAAACAGAAATGTAGAAATTTTTGCAAATTTATTTAAATAGAAAAACTGAAATATCACATGGTCATAAGTATTACTATTATTATTATTATTTTTTTATTATTATAGCGCCACTTATTCCATGGCGCTTTACATGTGAAAAAGGGGTATAATACAAGAACAATTACAATAATCTTGAACACAATGTGACATCGACTGGTACAGGAGGAGCGAGGACCCTGCCCGCGAGGGCTCACAATCTACGAGGGATGGGTGAGGATACAGTAGGTGAGGGTAGAGCTGGTCGTGCAGCGGTATGGTGGAGCGGTGGTTGCTGCAGGTTGTAGGCTTGTCGGAAGAGGTGGGTCTTCAGGTTCCTTTTGAAGGTTTCCACGGTAGGCGAGAGTTTGATACGTTGGGGTAGAGAGTTCCAGAGTAGGGCGGAAGCACGGGAGAAATCTTGTATACGGTTGTGGGAGGAGGAGATAAGAGGGGAGTAGAGCAGGAGATCTTGTGAGGATCAGAGTTTGCGTGCAGGTATGTAACGGAAGACTAGGTCGGAGATATATGGAGGAGACAGGTTGTGAATGGCTTTGTATGTCATGGTTAGGGTTTTGAACTGGAGTCTCTGAGCAATGGGGAGCCAGTGAAGAGATTGACAGAGAGGAGAGGCCAGGGAATAGCGGGGGGACAGGTTGATTAGTCGAGCAGCAGAGTTTATGATAGATTGGAGGGGTGCGAGAGTGTTAGAGGGGAGGCCACAGAGCAGGAGGTTGCAGTAGTCAAGGCGGGAGATGATGAGGGCGTGCACTAGTGTTTTTGCAGATTCATGGTTTAGGAATGTGCGGATCCGGGAGATATTTTTGAGTTGGAATCGGCAGGAAGTGGAAAGGGCTTGGATATGTGGTTTGAAGGAGAGTTCGAGTCCAGGGTTACCCCAAGGCAGCGAGCTTGAGGGACTGGGGAGAGTGAGCAGCCATTGACGTTGATAGATAGGTCAGTTGGGAGGTTTGAATGAGATGGCGGAAAGATGATGAATTCTGTTTTGTCCATGTTAAGTTTTAGAAATCTGGCAGAGAAGAAGGATGAAATAGCAGACAGACATTGTGAGATTTTGGTTAATAAGGAGGTGATATCGGGTCCAGAGAGGTAGATCTGTGTGTCGTCAGCATAGAGGTGATAATGAAACCCATGAGACGCTATGAGCTGTCCCAGGCCTAAGGTGTAGATGGAGAAGAGCAGGGGTCCTAGAACTGAACCTTGGGGGACACCGACAGATAGGGGGCGAGATGAAGAGGTGGTGTGTGAGTGGGAGACACTGAATGTCCGGTCTGTTAGGTATGAGGAGATCCGGGATAGGGCCAAGTCTGTGATGCCGAGAGATGAGAGAGTCTGGAGTAAGAGGGAATGGTCCACTGTGTCAAAGGCAGATGACAGGTCTAGGAGGAGGAGGACAGAGTAGTGTCGCTTAGATTTGGCGGTTAGTAGGTCGTTTGTGACTTTAGTCAGTGCAGTTTCAGTAGAATGGTGTGGTCGGAAACCAGATTGTAGGCGGTCAAAGAGGGAGCAGGAGGAGAGGTGGGAGGACAGTTCAAAATGGACATGTTGTTCCAGTAGTTTTGAGGCATAGGGGAGAAGTGATATGGGGCGATAGCTAGTCAGAGAGGATGGGTCAAGGGAGGTCTTTTTGAGGATGGGTGTGATTGAGGCATGTTTAAAGCATGAGGGGAAGACACCAGTTGTTAGTGACAGGTTGAAGAGGTGGGCTAGGGCTGGGATGAAGATAGTGGTAAGGTTTGGGATGAGGTGGGACGGGATTGGGTCAAGTTTACAGGTGGTGAGGTGTGATTTGGAGAGTAAGGAGGAAAGTTGATCTTCAGAAATGGTGGAGAATGTAGTTTTGGAGGAGGAGGGTTGAGTAGGTGTGGGGAGGGGCGGTGGGGGCTTTAGGCAAAAACTTTGTCTGATGGTGTCAATCTTCTTCTTGAAGAATGAGGCAAAGTCTTCGGCTGAAATAAGAGGAGAGGGATGAGGCACTGGGGGACGGAGGAGAGAATTGAAGGTGTTGAATAGTTGTTTAGGGTTGTGAGACAGGGAGGATATGAGAGAATCAAAGTATGTTTGTTTTGCTGCAGTGAGTGTGGACTTGAAGGTAGTGAGGGACTGTTTGAATGCGATGAAGTGCTCATGGGAGTGGGACCTTTTCCATCTACGTTCAGCAACCCTGGAGGCCCGTCACAGCTCTTTAGTTAGGCTGGTGTGCCAGGGTTGTCTGTTGATTGTGCGAGCCTTGGTATGCATGAGGGGGGCGACCGAATTGAGAGCTGCAGCTGTTGTGGTGTTGTATAAAGTGGAAGCAGCATCTGCATCATGTAAGGAACTAATGTCTGTAAGAGGGAGGAGGGATTCAGAGAGAGAGTGTAGGTCAAGGTGTTTGAGATTTCTACGAGGGTATGCAAGTTTGTGGAGTGGGGATTGTTGCCCTGGGGAGGAGAGAGAAGAGAATGTGAGTAGGTTGTGGTCAGAAACAGGGAGAGGTGAGTTAGAGAGGTTAGATAGGGAACAGAGGTGGGTGAAGATGAGGTCCAGTGTGTGGTCGTCTTTGTGGGTGGGTGTGGAAGACCACTGAGTAAGACCAAAGGAGGAACTGAGGGATAGAAGCTTAGAGGCAGCTGAGAGGGAAGTGTCAATGGGGATGTTAAAGTCGCCCATGAGGATAGTGGGAATGTCAACGGAGAGGAAATGAAGTAGCCAGGTGGTGAAGTGGTCAAAAAAAGTGGTGGCTGATCCTGGGGGGCGGTAGATGACAGCCAGTTGGAGGTTGGATGGGGAGTAGATGCGCACGCAGTGCACTTCAAAAGATGGGAGAGTAATTGCGGGCGGCATTGGGATATGGGTGAAGGAGCAGTTTTCTGAGAGGAGGAAACCTATTCCTCCACCGTGCTTGCCATTGGGGCGGGGGGTATGGGAGAGGTGGAATCCACCATACGAAAGTGCAGCAGGAGAGGCTGTGTCGGAGGGGGTGAGCCAGGTTTCAGTGATGCCGAGGAAGGAAAGCTTGTTAGTGATAAAGAGATCGTGAATGTAGGAAAGTTTATTGCAGACAGAGCGAGCGTTCCATAGAGTATTCAGACCCTTTGCTCAGTATTGAGTAGAAGCATCCTTTTGAGCTAGTACAGCCATGAGTCTTCTTGGGAATGATGCAACAAGTTTTCCACACCTGGATTTGGGGATCCTCTGCCATTCTTCCTTGCAGATCCTCTCTAGTTCTGTCAAGTTGGATGGTGAACGTTGGTGGACAGCCATTTTCATGTCTCTCCAGAGATCCTCAGTTGGGTTTAGGTCAGGGCTCTGGCTGGGCCAGTCAAGAATGGTCACAGAATTGTTCTGAAGCCACTCCTTAGTTATTTTCGCTGTGTGCATAAGGTCATTGTCTTGTTGGAAGGTGAACCTTCGGCCAAGTCTGAGGTCCAGAGAACTCTGGAAGAGGTTTTCATCCAGGATATCTCTGTAGTTGGCCGCATTCATGTTTCCTTCAATTGCAACCAGTCGTCCTGTCCCTGCAGCTAAAAAACACCCCCATAGTATGATGCTGCCATCACCATGTTTCACTGTTAGGATTGTATTGGGCAGGTGATGAGCAGTGCCTGGTTTGCTCCACACATATCGCTTAGAATTATGACCAAAAAGTTCTATCTTCATCTCATCAGACTAGAGAATCTTATTTCTCATAGTCTGGCAGTCCTTCATGTGTTTTTAAACAAGCTCTATGCGGGCTTTCATATATCTTGCACTGAGGAGAGGCCACCCTGCCATAAAGGCCCGACTGGTGGAGGGCTGCACTGATAGTTGACTTTGTGGACCTTTCTCCCATCTCCCTACTGCATCTCTGGAGCTCAGCCATAGTGATCTTGGTTTTCTTCTTTACCTCTCTCACCAAGGCTCTTCTCCCACAATTGCTCAGTTTGGCTGGACGGCCGGGTCAAGGAAGACTTCTGGTGGTCCCAAACTTCTTCCATTTAAGGATTATGGAGGCCACTGTGCTTTTAGGAACCTTGATAAACGCAGAAATTAGTTTGCAACCTTGGCCAGATCTGTGCCTTGCCACAATTCTGTCTCTGAGCTCATTGGGCAGTTCCTTTGAGCTCATGATTCTCATTTGGTCTGATATGCATTGTGAGCTGTGAGGTCTTATATAGACAGGTGTGTGCCTTTCCAAATCAAGTCCTATCAGTTTAATTAAACACAGCTGGACTCCAATGAAGGAGTAGAACCATCTCAAGGAGGATCACAAGGAAATGGACAGCATGTGATTTAAATATGAGTGTCTGAGCAAAGTGTCTGAATACTTATGACCATGTGATGTTACAGTTTTTCTTTTTTAATAAATTTGCAAAAATTTCTACATTTCTGTTTTTTTCAGTCAATATGGGGTGCAGAGAGTTCTTTAATGAGAAAAAAAATGAACTTTTTAGAATTTTTCAAATGGCTGCAATGAAACAAAGAGTGAAAAATTTAAAGGGGTCTGAATACTTTCCATACCCACTGTATGTATACACACAGCAAACACACATAGCACATATGCATGTATACACCGAGCCCATACACACACACACGTATATGTATACACAGAGCACATACATACATATAGACATGTGTACATACATAGACAGACGTATATACAGAGCACATACATACGGACAGACATGCATACACAGATCACATACATACAGACACATGTATATACAGATCACATACCTACACATGTATACACAGAGCACATACATACATACACATGTGAGAGGCTGGACAGGAGCTTTCTCTCCCTCAAAAAGACGTTGAGGCAAGTTATTTAAAGTTATTTGTGTAATTAGCAGCACAGTGGCTCAGTGGTTAGCACTGTTGCTTTACAGTGCTGGGGTCCTGGGTTCAAATCCCAACAAGGACAACATCTGCAAGGAGTTTGTATTTTCTCCCCGTGTTTGCATGGGTTTCCTCCAGGTTCTCCGGTTACCTCCCACACTCCAAAGACATACTGATAGGGAATGTAGATTGTGAGCCCCAATGGGAACAGTGCCCATAACGTCTGTTAAGCGATGTGGAATTAATGGCGCTATATAAGTGAGTAAAATAAATAAATAAAAATAAATGAACCCAAAATGTACCTGCACTATTAAACACTGGCCACCAGAAGTCACTGGTTTCCCCTTGATAGGTTCAGATGTCCCTTGGTCTGCAGGATCCGGTTTTCTGGGATGACAGGGTTAACACCTAGCCAGGGAGGGAGAGAGAAGTGACTGGGCACAAACAGGAGACTAGATCCAGGAAGTGCTTAGTGTTGATTGGACAGAGTGTGGAGCAGGCTGTGTGCAGAGAAGGTGGAGACAGCAGGATACTGGTTCATTGTGTGTGGAACTAAAGGCTCAGTATGTAAGGAGCTAGTTACAGAGGCGGCAGGACAGCACAGGCATTTGGGGACCTTTACATTGAGGAAAAGCTTAGAAGTCTGGGAAAAGTATGGTCCAGCGGAAAAGGGGGACCTTGGGAAGAAGATAGCGCCCTGCTGTGAATACTAAAAACAGGGAGCTTAGTCTCAACGAGCCACTCATGGGACTGTGTTAGCTAAAAGCTCCGGGTATCGGAACCAGTACTTAACGAATGCACCCGAATAACCCTACCCCTAAGAAAATGCAGGCAATTAGAACATCTCCCCATGTCCCTTGCAAAACCTGGAAAAACGCAGACTGTAACTCTATAATGGAGCCGGTGTATTGTGTGGAAGATGGAAAAGGAGATGTAAAACCTTTTATCCCCTGTTTATCAGTTTGTCCGTATATAAAATGGACATTGTTTATAAGGACTGATCTGGCTTATTGAATGAAACGGGAGTGGAACTGCATTAAGTGCAATGGAACCGATGAGGGAAGCAGCAGATCAAGAGACAATGACGCAGACGCCTCCCCAACAACACAAAATTTCCTGTAGCTGGCCCCAACGTGAAAATGGCAGACCATTCATACGACCGCTCAGCAACTGTCACAAATAACACAAGCAAAGGAGACAGGAAGTGTTGTGCTTCAGAAGCATCCAGAAACTTGAGGGGTTAACACAGTCACAGGAGACAGAGAGTGTTTTAGCAGAGCCCCAGGGGGATTGTGGTGAACTTGTTAATGTAGTCTGGCTGAAGTCGAAGAGAAAGGTGGTGGTGTGTTATCTGGATCTGACAGAAGGCAACTGAACAGGATTCAGATCAGGAGAGAAACTAAACAAAGGTCAGATAAACTCCCTGAACTAACCGTGCAGAGTATTATTGGGCAGGAAGATAAGGACTGGAAGGAATTGTGTCACAGGGATCATCTCCCTCCTCAAACCCTCCCCCCTCCATCTCCATGCAGGATAAACAATGCTGTGTACTATTGTGTCCTTGTGAAGGAAAAGCCTGTGGTTGTGTATGCATAGAAATGTGCTTCTAAGAGAGCTAATCTATGCTGAATTATGCTACTGAAGAGACTGTAATACTGTGCCTTGTGAAGAAACTACTGTATTGTTACTGGAGCCAGTTGCTCAAGAAACTCAGACTGTACTATAATGAAGATTGTTGCTGTAATATCCCAGAATGGCACTGGCCGTGCTTCAGATTGAATTCCACTGTTAAACTGTTGAAAATGACTCTTGTCAGATGTGTCTGGTTAGCAATTGAATCTATTGTGTGCCTGAGAGAAGCTGCAGCCTATGGTCGCTCTGAGTAACGGTTCCCCCAGGATTCCAAAGAATTCATGAAACCCGTCTCACCCTATGTAAACCTAGCAGCGTGCGTGTAACATTGGTGGCCTGTACGGGGAATCCTGAGTGGGAATTAGCGTGTAGAGGGAGAAGAGGAAAAGTGTCTGGAAAAACACAGCAGCACAGCACCTCAATTAAACCCTGCTACACCAGTTAAAGGGGACCAGCCCTAAAGAAAACTCACTAGCAGCAATGGATGTGGAAACATAAATGGACAGAATTAGTGAGCTGCTTCTTCAGTTAACCTGTGAAGAATTGAGAACAGTAGCAGAACATATAAAGATATCAGAATAACAGATTTCTGAAGCACACAACCGCAGGCAACTGTTAGCTGCCATTAATGCAAAAATGGATGAGCTGGGGTAGAAAGAAGCCAAAGACGTCATGGGGAGGTTCCTCCAGGAGCTAACACAGATTCTAACCAGGTTGTAATTGGAGGATAGAGGGGTGGCACCAACTACCAAAAGAGGGAATCTCTGTCCGCAGACAGAACTGTTAGAACCTTGCTCTTAGGTTTTTTTTTCCTTTGCTGGTCACATGACCTTGTTGGCCTATTTAAGCCTGCTCCGCCCTTCTGGCTTTGCTGGACTTCATTGTATAACTACTTTCTAGCTAGCCTGTGCTCTGTATCTTACTCTGTTAGTTTGCTTGGTCTACGGACCTCTATGTTCTATATATTTTGTTTGTTCGTCTGTCTGCTACTATTTCTGTTAGGAGGTGTCCCATATTCCTCCCAGTCCTTAGTACTTGTAGGGATTCCTTCCCCACATCTATAGGTCTCCGTACAGACTAGCTTAGGACTTTAGCAGGTCTGATCGCAGGATCAGGTTCCCTGTTACATCGTAGGGATTCAGCTGAGTTCTATCGTAGGGACAGATCTCCTCTCTTTCCTTAGCTCTGGTAGCAGAACATAACACTAAGTCCAGCCTGCAAATTCTCTAAGGAAAGATTTTTCTGTTCCATCATGGTGTCGGTTCAGGATTTGGCTCATCGCCTGCAGGGACTCTCTCTGGAGGTGGCCGAGCTCCGTCAGCACGTGAGTAACTGTCCTGGAGCACATTTCTTGGAGCCTAAGGTATGTTTGCCGGATTTATTTTTTGGTGAACATCGAGAATTTTTTTCATTTAAAAATGCTTGCTTATTGTATTTTCGTTTGAGACCCAAGTCCTCTGGGGATGAATCCCAGCGCATAGGGTTCATAATGTCACTTTTGCGCAAAGAGCCTCAGGAGTGGGCCTTTTCTTTGCAACCTAGTGATACATGCTTCAGATCAGTGGATAGTTTTTTTTCTGCTTTGGGACTATTATATGATGATCCTGACCGTGTCGCATCAGCTGAGACTGAGTTGAGACGTTTGAGACAGGGATCAGGTAATGTGGAAAAATATTGTACTCATTTCCGTCGTTGGTCTACTCAAATAGGGTGGAACGATTCTGCTCTGAAAAGTCTATTTCTTGCTGGGCTCAGTGAAAGGGTTAAAGACCTGCTAATTGCTTATCCTACACCTGAAGATTTGCAACAGGCTATGCAATTAGCTATACGGGTGGATAGGAGACTGCGTGCAAGGGTTAATGAGAGCAAATCCTCTGCTATGTCAGTTTCTGGTTATGAGAATGTGTGTACTAACAGTGGTGAACCGATGGAGATTGGATCGGTGACACCTCGCTCTCAAGAAAAAGACCGTCGATTTTCTGAAGGCTTGTGTTTCTATTGCGGAAAATCTGGTCATTTGATTAAAGGCTGTGAGCTTCGCATGAAGAAAGAAAAAAAAATGGTCAGTCATGTCCGTATTGCCTGTTTAAATTCCAAGGGTGTATTTTTAGCTGCTTCCACGATTGCTCAGGAAAAATTAATGGAATTTCGGGTGTTTGTTGATTGTGGGTCTACTCTGAATGTAATTGATGGGGGATTCTTGGAAAGACTCAATTTAAAACCCGAACCTTTATCATCCCCCATTGCTGTGGTTTCTGTGGATGGTTTCCCTTTGAAGAATATTACTCTCAAGGTCTGTGAATTTCCTCTCACTATTAATGGTGTTCACCATGAGAAATTGGATTTGGTAGTTTTGAATAACTTGCCTTCTCCAGTAATATTGGGATTGCCCTGGTTAAAATTTCACAATCCTGTACTGGATTGGTCTACCAATGAAATTAAATCCTGGAGCCATAAATGTTATGACAAGTGTTGTAACGGGCGTATTGCAGCTTTGGATAGGGGAGAATTGCCTGTTCCTATTCAGGATTTTTGGAGAGTTTTTTCTGAGAAGGAATCGCAGGTTTTGCCTCCCCATAGAGACTATGATTGTTCTATTGAATTTGTCCCTGGAGCGACTCTTCCTAAAAGTCGTTTATTTAACCTTACTATTCCTGAGAGGAAGGCTTTGGAGGAATACATACAGACAAGTTTGGCCGCCGGTCACATTAGGCCCTCTAAGTCTCCTGTGGCGGTTGGATTTTTTTTTGTAAAAAAAAAGGACGGCGGTTTACGTCCTTGTCTGGATTTTCGTGAGATTAACAAAATTACTGTACGCAATCCTTACCCACTGCCATTGATTTCTGATCTGTTTAACCAGTTAATGGGGGCCAAGTGGTTCTCTAAAATTGACCTTAAGGGGGCATACAATCTGTTGCGCATGAAGGAGGGTGATGAATGGAAGACTGCTTTTAACACTCCTGTGGGTCATTTTGAGAATCTGGTTATGCCTTTTGGTCTTACTAATGCTCCTGCATTTTTTCAGAATCTTATTAACCCCTTAATAACATCTGACGTACTAATACGCGTCTGTGCCCTGGGACTTAAGAGCCAGACCCGTATTAGTACGTCATGGCGATCGCGCGCGCACACAGGCTGTGCGGGCGCGATCGCCGCCGGGTGTCAGCTGATTGTCACAGCTGACACCCGGTACTATGTGCAGGGAGCGGTCACGCACCGCTCCCAGCACATTAACCCCCGCGATGCTGCGATCGAAGTCGATCGAAGTCGATCGCGGCATTGCGGGGGCAAGGGGAGGTGATCGCCGATACTCACCTCCTCTTCCGGCTTCCAGCGCAGTCTGCAAAGGCTTCCCGGGTGTTGCCATGACGACCCGATGTCGTCATGACAACATCCGGGTCACCAGAGAGCAGGAAGATTGCTTGGACATGCGCAGTGCATCTCCAAGCAATCTTCACACTGTGCACTTCTGACAGCCTTCATGGCATAGGGATGGTGCTCCATTCCTGTGCCATGCAGGCGATCAGAAAAAAAAAAGTGAAAGTCCCAGAGTGGGACAAAGTAATAAAGTGTATAAACTGTGTGAAAGTGGAAAAAAAAAAAAAAAAAAAATGTGCAAAAATATTATAAAAAAATAAAAAAAATAATACACCAAAAATAAAAATATAATGTACCCATCAATAAATATTATTATAAAAAAAATAAAAAAAAAACAATAAAAGTACACATATTTGGTATCGCCGCGTCCGGAACAACCTGACCTATAAAACTGTCCCACTAGTTAACCCCTTCAGTGAACACGGTAAAAAAAAAAAAAAAAAAAACAAGCAAAAAACAATGCTTTATCACCATACCGCCAAACAAAAAGTGGAATAACACGCGATCAAAAAGACGCATATAAATAAAAATGATACCGCTGAAAACGTCATCTCGTCCCGCAAAAAACAAGCCGCCATATAGCTCCATCAGCCGAAAAATAAAAAAGTTATAGCTCTCAGAATAAAGCGATACTAAAAAATATTTTTTTCTATAAAATAGCTTTTATTGTGTATAAGCGCCAAAACATAGAAAAATTATACAAATGTGGTACCGCTGTAAACGTACTGACCCGAAGAGTAAAGCTGCCTCATCAATTTTACCACACGCGGAACAGAATAAAAAAAAAAAACAAAAAACAATTCCTGAATTGTTGGTTTTTGTTTATTCTGCCTCCCAAAAATCGGAATAGAAAGCGATCAAAAAATGTCACGTGCCTGAAAATGGCACCAATAACAACGTCAAGTCATCCCGCAAAAAACGAGCCGTCACATGACTGTCTGCCAAAATTTGGAAAAATTATAGCTCTCAAAATATGGCGATGCAAAAACTAGATTTTACAAAAAATGCGTCTTTTAGTGTGTGACAGCTGTCAGTCATAAAAACCCCATATGATTCTGGCATTGCTGTAATCACACCGACCCGAAGAATAAAGTCGTCTAATCACTTATACCGCACAAGGAACGGCGTCAAAAATAAACTCTTGAGTTAGGATTGGGCTAGGGTTAGGGCTGGGTTTGGGGCTAGGGTTGTGCTGGGGCTAGGGTTGTGCTGGGGCTAGGGTTGTGCTGGGGCTAGGGTTGTGCTGGGGCTAGGGTTGTGCTAGGGTTAGGGCTGGGGTTGGGATTTTTTTCAAAAGTAAGAAAAAAAGATGACGATATGGCGACTAGTGTTGAGAGCAAGTGCTCGCTACTTGAGTTTGCATCGGGTGCTCTGGTATGCATTTAGTATCGTGGGTATTTGAGTGACATGCTCGAGTCTCTGCCCCATATGCTTCGCGGCCAAAAAACTTTACGGGGATTGCCTGCCATGCACGAGCGATCCCCGCATGTTTTTTTTTGGGTGTCTAATAACCGTGAAACATGCGGAGCAGGGACTCGAGCATGTCACTCGAGCACACGCTGTACATGGTGCATACCTGAGTACCCGATGCAAACTCAAGTAGCGAGCACTTGCGCTCAAGAATAATGAAAACTTATTCAATATGATGACCTAATGTAAACAAATAATGTGCCGTACCTCTGGGTTCAAAATGTTCACTATACACCTTAATAAAATCTTTGAGGGGTATAGTTTCCAAAATGGGGACACTTGTGGGGGAGCTCCACTGTTTAGGCACATCACGGGCTCTCCAAACGCGACATGGTGTCCGCTAACAAATTGAATGGAAAATCGGCTCAAATTGTTAGCGGACGCCATGTTGCGTTTGGAGAGCCCCTGTGTGTCCAAACATTGGAGCTCCCCCACAAGTGACCCCATTTTGGAAACTAGACCCCCCAAGGCACCTATCTAGATGCATAGTGAGCACTTAGAACCCCCAGGTGCTTCACAAATTGATTCGTAAAAATGAAAAAGTGAAAATAAAACACTTTTTCATTTTTATGAATCAATTTGTGAAGCACCTGGGGTTCCAAGTGCTCACTATGAATCTAGATAGGTGCCTTGGGGGGTCTAGTTTCCAAAATGGGGTCACTTGTGGGGGAGCTCCAATGTTTGGGCACACAGGGACTCTCTAAATGCAACATGGTATCCGCTAACAAATTGAATGGAAAATCGGCTCAAATTGTTAGCGGACACCACATTGCGTTTGGAGAGCCCCTCTGTGCCCAAACTTTGGAGCTCCCCCACAAGTGACCCCATTTTGGAAACTAGACCCCCCAAGGCACCTTTCTAGATGCATAGTGAGCACTTGGAACCCCCAGGTGCTTCACAAATTGATTCGTAAAAATGAAAAAGTGAAAAAAAAAACACTTTTTCATTTTTATGAATCAATTTGTGAAGCACCTGGGGTTCCAAGTGCTCACTATGAATCTAGATAGGTGCCTTGGGGGGTCTAGTTTCCAAAATGGGGTCACTTGTGGGGGAGCTCCAATGTTTGAGCACACAGGGACTCTCCAAATGCAACATGATATCCGCTAACAAATTGTCGGCTCAAATTGTTAGCGGATATCATGTTGCATTTGGAGAGTCCCTGTGTGCCCAAACATTGGAGCTCCTCCACAAGTGACCCCATTTTGGAAACTAGACCCCCCAAGGCACCTATCTAGATGCATAGTGAGCACTTGGAACCCCTAGGTGCTTCACAAATTAATTCGTAAAAATGAAAAAGTGTTTTTTTTTTCACTTTTTCATTATTACGAATCAATTTGTGAAGCACCTGGGGGTTCCAAGTGCTCACTATGCATCTAGAAAGGTGCCTTGGGGGGTCTAGTTTCCAAAATGGGGTCACTTGTGGGGGAGCTCCAAAGTTTGGGCACAGAGGGGCTCTCCAAACGCAATGTGGCGTCCGCTAACAATTTGAGCCGATTTTCCATTCAATTTGTTAGCGGATACCATGTTGCATTTAGAGAGTCCCTGTGTGCCCAAACATTGGAGCTCCCCCACAAGTGACCCCATTTTGGAAACTAGACCCCCCAAGGCACCTATCTAGATGCATAGTGAGCACTTGGAACCCCTAGGTGCTTCACAAATTGATTCGTAAAAATGAAAAAGTGTTTTTTTTTTCACTTTTTCATTATTACGAATCAATTTGTGAAGCACCTGGGGGTTCCAAGTGCTCACTATGCATCTAGAAAGGTGCCTTGGGGGGTCTAGTTTCCAAAATGGGGTCACTTGTGGGGGAGCTCCAAAGTTTGGGCACAGAGAAGCTCTCCAAACGCAATGTGGTGTCCGCTAACAATTTGAGCCGATTTTCCATTCAATTTGTTAGCGGATACCATGTTGCATTTAGAGAGTCCCTGTGTGCCCAAACATTGGAGCTCTCCCACAAGTGACCCCATTTTGGAAACTAGACCCCCCAAGGCACCTATCTAGATGCATAGTGAGCAGTTGGAACCCCCAGGTGCTTCACAAATTGATTCATAAAAATGAAAAAGTGTTTTTTTTTTCACTTTTTCATTGTTACGAATCAATTTGTGAAGCACCTGGGGGTTCCAAGTGCTCACTATGCATCTAGATAGGTGCCTTGGGGGGTCTAGTTTCCAAAATGGGGTCACTTGTGGGGGAGCTCCAATGTTTGGGCACACAGCAGCTCTCCAAACGCAACATGGTGTCGCTAACAATTTGAGCCAATTTTGCGTTAAATTTGTTAGCGGACACCATGTTGCATTTAGAGAGCCGCTGTGTGCCCAAATATTGGAGCTCCCCCACAAGTGACCCCATTTTGGAAACTAGACCACCCAAGGCACCTATCTAGATGCATACTGAGCACTTGGAACCCTCAGGTGCTTCACAAATTGATTCATACAAATGAAAAAGTGTTTTTTTTTTCACTTTTTCATTGTTACGAATCAATTTGTGAAGCACCTGGGGGTTCCAAGTGCTCACTATGCATCTAGATAGGTGCCTTGGGGGGTCTAGTTTCCAAAATGGGGTCACTTGTGGGGGAGCTCCAATGTTTGGGCACACAGGGACTCTCTAAATGCAACATGGTGTCCTCTAACAAATTTAACGGAAAATCGGCTCAAATTGTTAGCGACACCATGTTGCGTTTGGAGAGCCGCTGTGTGCCCAAACATTGGAGCTCCCCCACAAGTTACCCCATTTTGGAAACTAGACCCCCCAAGGCACCTATCTAGATGCATTGTGAGCACTTGGAACACTCAGGTGCTTCACAAATTGATTCATAAAAATGAAAAAGTGTTTTTTTTTTCACTTTTTCATTGTTACGAATCAATTTGTGAAGCACCTGGGGGTTCCAAGTGCTCACTATGCATCTAGAAAGGTGCCTTGGGGGGTCTAGTTTCCAAAATGGGGTCACTTGTGGGGGAGCTCCAAAGTTTGGGCACACATGGGCTCTCCAAACACAACATGGCGTCCGCTAATTATTCAAGCAAATTTTACAATCAAAAAGTCAAATAGCGCTCCTTCCCTTCCGAGCCCTGCCGTGCGCCCAAACAGTATTTTTTCCCCAAATATTGGGTATCTGCGTGCCCAGGGGAAATTGCACAACAAATTTTGGGGTCCATTTTTTCTTGTTACCCCTGTGAAAATAAAAAAAATTGGGTCTAAATTAACATTTTTGTGAAAAAAGTTAAATGTTCATTTTTTTCTTCCACATTCAAAAAATTCCTGTGAAGCACCTGAAGGGTTAATAAAGTTCTTGAATGTGGTTTTGAGCACCTTGAGGGGTGCAGTTTTTAGAATGGTGTCACTTTTGGGTATTTTCTGTCATAAAGACCTCTCAAAGTGACTTCAAATGTGATGTGGTCCCTAAAAAAATGGTTTTGTAAATTTTGTTGGAAAAATGAGAAATCGCTGGTCAACTTTTAACCCTTATAGCTCCCTAACAAAAAAAAATTTTGGTTCCAAAATTGTGCTGATGTAAAGTAGACATGTGGGAAATGTTATTTATTAACTCTTTTGTGTGACATATCGCTCTGATTTCAGGGCTTAAAAATTCAAATTTTGAAAATTGCAAAATTTTCAAAATTTTCGCCAAATTTCCGTTTTTTTCACAAATAAACGCAAGTGATATCGAAGAAATTTTTCCACAATCATGAAGTACAATATGTCACGAAAAAACAATCTCAGAATCAGGGGGATCCGTTGAAGCGTTCGAGAGTAATTACCTCATAAAGTGACAGTGGTCAGAATTGTAAAAATTGGCCCGGTCATTAACGTGCAAACCACCCGCGGGGCTTAAGGGGTTAATGACATCCTGAGACCTTTGATCGGCAAAAATGTGGTTGTGTATTTGGATGACATTTTGATTTATTCGCCGGATCTGGAGTCTCATTGGCGGAGCGTACGTGAGGTATTACAGTTGTTAATGGACAATTCGCTTTTTGCTAAGCTGGAGAAATGTGAGTTCGCTGTACAGAGAATTAGTTTTTTGGGTTACATTATCTCCAGCGAAGGTTTTGAGATGGACCCGGTTAAAGTTCAAGCTGTACAGGAATGGCCTAGGCCTATTGGTTTGAAATCGATACAGAGGTTTTTAGGTTTCGCCAATTATTACAGAAAATTCATAAAAATTTTTTCTAGTATTGTCAAACCTCTGACCGATCTCACCAGGAAAGGTGCTAATGCGGTTCAGTGGTCTTCTGAGGCCATTGAAGCTTTTGTGTATCTCAAGGAGAGGTTCACCTCTGCTCCCATCCTTATGCAGCCTGATGTGACTAAGCCGTTTTTGGTTGAGGTTGATGCTTCCTCTGTGGGGGTTGGCGCAGTATTGTCTCAGGATAACGGGGATGGATTACATCCCTGTGCCTTTTTTTCAAAAAAATTTTCGGAGACTGAACTGAATTACGATATTGGTAATCGGGAATTATTGGCTATTAAACTCGCATTTGAACACTGGCGTCACTTCTTGGAAGGTGCGGAATTTCCCGTTCAGGTTCTTACGGATCATAAAAATCTGATATATCTTGATGCTGCCAAGCGCCTGAATGCCCGTCAGGCTAGGTGGGCACTGTTTTTCTCGCGGTTTAATTTCTCCGCTACTTACATCCCTGGTACTAAGAATGTTAAGGTGGATGTCTTGTCTCGCAGTTTTTCTCCCATAGTCGGTGCTGAGAAAGAGGAGAACATTTTACAAGAAGGTGTTGTGATAGCTGCTTTGGACTCCGTTTTGGAAGATGAGATTCTTAAAGCACAGGAGAATGCCCCATCTAACACTCCCCATGGGAGGTTGTTTGTGCCTGGGACCTTTAGGAGAGATTTATTTGTTGAGTGTCACGAATCTCGGTTGGCAGGTCATCCCGGAATCTCTGAGACCAAGAGACTGGTGGGTCGCAGTTTTTGGTGGCCTGGATGGCAGAAGGAAGTCATTAAGTGGGTGCGTCAATGTACTATATGTGCTAGATCTAAGTCCTCACATACTCCTGCTGCGGGGTTGCTTTGTCCTTTGGAGGTTCCCAGTGCTCCTTGGACACATTTGGCTATGGACTTTATAACTGACCTTCCCCCCTCTGAGGGTTTTACTGTCATCTGGGTGGTCGTGGACCGTTTTAGCAAGATGTGTCACTTGGTTCCCTTTGTCAAACTGCCCTGCGCTAAAACTCTCGCTAAGGCCTTTGTCAAGGAAATTGTCAGACTTCATGGCGTTCCTACTGACATTGTTTCTGATAGGGGTCCTCAGTTCGTGGCTCGTTTTTGGCGTGCCTTTTGTGACAGGTTGGGAGTTCATTTATCGTTCTCGTCCGGATATCATCCTGAATCTAATGGCCAGACAGAAAGGAAAAACCAGGATGTTGAGCAGTTCTTGCGTTGTTTTGTGGCAGACAATCAAGAGGGGTGGTCTGAGTTTCTGCCACTTGCTGAATTTGCTCTGAACAATCATACATCTTCTTCTGCTGGTTGTTCGCCTTTTTTTTGTTGTTCTGGGACACATCCGTCATTTGGGTCGTTCTCCAAGTTGGGATCTGCCGTGCCTGAGGAGGAGAATTTTTCCGGTGATTTGGAGAGAGTTTGGACGGATGTGCGTGGTAATCTTCAGGTGGCCAACAGAAAATCTAAGGACTACTTTGATAGGAAACGAAAGGAGGTTTTGTTCGCTGTTGGTGACATGGTTTGGTTGTCCTCTAGGAATCTGCGGTTGAGGATTCCTTCTAAGAAATTGGGTCCCAAGTTTGTAGGGCCCTTTAAGGTGCTACAGGTTGTCAACCAATCTGGTGTTAGGTTGGAGGTTCCTACCTCCTGGAGAATTAATCCGGTATTTCATGTCTCTCTGTTGAAAAAAGCTGTTGTATCGGATTGTGACGCCTCTGCCTCTGTTCCTCCGGTGGTGGAGGACGGGGAATTTGAAATTTCTCGCATCCTTAACTCTAGACTGTATAGAGGTAGTTTGCAGTATCTTGTGGCCTGGAAAGGTTTCGGACCCGAGGATAACTCTTGGGTGAGGTCGGATGATGTTTCCGCGTCCAGACTTATCAGAGCGTTTCACAGGAGATTTCCTGAGAAGCCTGGTCCTAGGGGATCCGGAGGATCCTCTTAGAAGGGGGGGTACTGTTAGAACCTTGCTCTTAGGTTTTTTTTTCCTTTGCTGGTCACATGACCTTGTTGGCCTATTTAAGCCTGCTCCGCCCTTCTGGCTTTGCTGGACTTCATTGTATAACTACTTTCTAGCTAGCCTGTGCTCTGTATCTTACTCTGTTAGTTTGCTTGGTCTACGGACCTCTATGTTCTATATATTTTGTTTGTTCGTCTGTCTGCTACTATTTCTGTTAGGAGGTGTCCCATATTCCTCCCAGTCCTTAGTACTTGTAGGGATTCCTTCCCCACATCTATAGGTCTCCGTACAGACTAGCTTAGGACTTTAGCAGGTCTGATCGCAGGATCAGGTTCCCTGTTACATCGTAGGGATTCAGCTGAGTTCTATCGTAGGGACAGATCTCCTCTCTTTCCTTAGCTCTGGTAGCAGAACATAACAAGAACTACAGGAATTGAAAGAAAAATTCAAAGCCCTAACAACAGCCCTGCAGGAATCAATCAAAACCTCTAAACGGGTGACAGACTCAGACAGAGCCTTTACTCTGATCGGGTTAGATAAATCAGGTAGACAGTCCTCTTTAGCACCACAAATCACTATAAGGAAAGAATTCAAGATCCTGGGACAGATTGGAGACTGTGAACAGAAAGAGAAACTGCCTTATATGAACTTGTTGCACCAGATCGATGCAGGCTTACATAAAGGCTACCAGCCAGATGAGATCGTTGAGGGGGTGATGAAAGCTATCAGCCCAGGACTGAAGCTCCGTAGTATGCTAGAAATGAAGAGTCAATTGACTTTGCAACAGCTGAAGATGATTTTAAAAGGGCACTATAAAGAAGAGAGTACTTCAGAATTGTTTCACCGACTCATTAACCTCTCACAGAAAAATAATGAATCACCCCAAAGTTTGTTGTTCAGAGCAATTGAACTGAAGGATAGACTGTTGTTTGCATCCAGAGATGTAGAAGTGGAGAAGTTTGATGCTGGACTAGTCCAGAAGAAGTTCTTGAGATCATTAGGAACGGGGTTAATCAGCAAAGACATCAAGTTGCAGCTGAAACCTGTCATTCTGGACGAAGTCCTAATTGAAAAAATGAATGAGATAGCTAGTTTGGAGTCAGAGAGCGAACAGAAGTTAAAGGTTCTGCTCCTAAAATCACCAAAATAAGTCAGCTGAAGTTAGAGACCCCCTGTGCCCAGTCCAAAAATCAATGCCAATGGTCACGGTCGTTTGGGTTAAAAGACAGGAGGTTGCCAGTGCGGGGTGACTAGTAACCGCGATACGGAGGAGGCCCCAGAAGCAAATCCAAATCTCACCAAACCCCAGAATGGCACATGAGGTAAAACGGCTGCTTCAGTACTATCCCCAAGTGTGTTCACATCTACAACAGCTGCAAGAGAGACAGAGGCATTAGTGCCCAGTGTGTAGGTCAAACGATGTACTCCTGGGAGGAGGATTCCTCGGTCAGTAGAGATTGCCTCATCAGTCTAGTCGGTGAAAGGTGCTTTACACAGTGCCAGCTAGATGGACTCTTGGTAAAACCACTGTGGGACACAGGAGCCCAAGTGGGCCTTTTAAATGAAGAATGGAGAAGGCGCTACCTGCCACATACCTGCCTTTGGTCACTAAAAGAACTGTTAGGACCAGTGGAACTCCACGGGAAAGCTGTCAACCAGACCGAAATCCCTTTCATAGCCTGGGTGGAAGTGACTTTCCAACTGAGGGCCACGAAGAACAGCAACACCATTGAGCTTTTGGTACCTTTTCTCTTGACTAGTGATCAGAACGTGGCAGAGGATCCTATCCTTGAATATAATGTAATCAGTGAGGTCATCACGAAACACAAGTCAGGGACGCTGGTGGTGTATGCAATTGCCACATCACTTGCCATAACTAACACCGTGGTGGAAAATGTGATTCATAGAGTAAAGAAAGCACAGAATACAATGGACCTAAAAGAAGTCAAGGTAGGCTGGCGCCCAACCATCATCACTGCAAACCAAATGGTGGGGGTGAGGTGTGGAGTCCGAGTAGAACCAGGAAGAAAAATCAAGAAAAGACTGTTCGTCCCAAAAGACTCCTCAGAACTTTCGAAAGGCCTAGTACAAGGTGACACTGTGCTTACGATTTCTACTGGTGAATTTGCTCGAGTGACAGTACCGGTGATGAATACTACGAAACAGGAAATTACACTGGATCCAAAACCTGTGTTAGGTCACATTGAAACTGTTAAAATGGTATATCCAGCCAGTGTGAGACCCATCCAGGGGTCTACCATGAATTCAGTCACCCCACCAAGGAACAGGAGTCGCCCATGGGAGGAAATTGCACGACCAACCTCAGGGTCCTGGGATCCCCCAGTATCCCTGGAACACTTGTGTGCTGAAGATATAGCGATAGCAAAACAGATGTTGAGAGAAGAGTGTCATGCATTCTCTAAAGATGACTCTGATATAGGCTAATAAAGACACGACCCCAATAACCAGAAGTTACATGTCTGTGCTGAAACCATTACAACGTGATGTGAAAGAGTATTTACAAGATCTAATCAACAGAGGTTGGGTCCAAAAGTCGAAGTCATCTTATTCCTCTCTTATTGTTTGTGTTAAGGAGAAGAACGGTACGTTGAGACTCTGCTGTGATTAACGAGAACTAAACCGAAAGTCAGTACCTGATCGGCACCTGATACCAAAGATTCAAGATATGCTGGATAGCCTATCAGGAAGAACCTGGTTCTCTGTCCTCGATCAGGGTAAAACATACCATCAAGGGTTTGTTGAAGAGTCCAGTAGACCCTTGACAGCATTCTTCACACCGTGGGGGTTATATGAGTGGATCCGCTCAGTTCAGCTCCAGCAGAATTTCAGAGGAGCATGTAGACCTATTTGAGACGCGTCCCCTGGGGCCGTGGGGTTCTCGGTGCCAGGCCGGTCGGTGCTGGGGATGTCACGGTGGCAGTGACCCGGTCCGTGACCCAGGGCGGTCAATTAAAGGAAAAGTAAAAGGGGAATAAAGTTTTTAGAGATAATGTTCGTGACACTACCTGTGGTATGTGGCTATATGGGGCCGCCGCTGCGGTGCAGATCCACTGGAGCTGATGGTGACGCAGCAGAGTTTGTTCAGCTCTCCACGGGCAAAGGTAAGCTCCAGGGCAGTATATGAAGAATTGTGGAGGTAGATGTTGTTGGTGCGGTGTAATGCAGGGCTGAGGGTGCAGGTAATGACCAGACAACAAATTAATGGCGGTTTCCTTTTTCTTTTCTTGCGGTTTGTCAGAGCAGACTGGGACACGGGTACTAGCTGGTAGTGGAGGTCCGGGCGGCGTGGAAGCAAGTTGGGGATCCACCTCGCCAGGTGGAGTTGTAGGCCTTCCCTCTGCGCTATTCTCTTTGGCCCTGCTGCTTGAAGCTATGCTGTAAAACATCTATTCCTCACCCATATGGCAGGCAGCTCGGGCCTTCTTCAAGTGTCGCTCCCTCGTGGCGGCGCTGGGCCCTAGGATGCCGCTGAGCCACCGGGTATTTGGTGACGCCAGGAGACCTGCAGTCTCCTGCCCTCCGTATTTAGCTGCTGGGCCTTCAGAGCCCGCACAACCACGGACTCCGGTGTCCCGTTCCTTTGTGCTTCTCTCTGGGGCGAGCTTATTCACAGCTCCCTTCCCCAGGTCCTTCCTCGTCATTCTCCTGTCTCTAACTCTCTTCAACTAACTCAAACTAACCCCGCCTCCAGGTCCCAATTTAAAGGGGAGGAGCTCCCCTTTCTGGTCTGGAGCCAGGAAAGTGTTGTATGCTGGTATACCTAATTAGGGGACCCATCCTTGTACCAGGCATGGCAATGCCCCCTGTGAAGGAGGCAATGCCACTGTGGCAACCGAACCCCTGGGGTGCCACACTCCCCCCTAGTTAAATTCAGTACTCCCGGACTGAGGACACCTTTAGAATTAAACAATCAACAAAAATAACGATTCATATTACAAATAGTTTACAAAGTCTCAAAAAGGCAAAAATTGCAGAACAACAAACACCAAAGTAAAATTTGGAACAGACATTGCGGCGCTTAGTCTTTACGCCACTATCCAGGAATTGCCTTTTTCCAGACACTTGAAGGTTGGTTGGTGGGAACCGCCTCAACCCACTTTGTGTATCGTCCCTGGACGTGGCTTCAGGACACTCTGTCGGTGGGCCTGGTTTTCGGCCACGCCTGCGGTTTATTTTCAAGGCCAACAATTAACTTTATTCAACATTGTCCTGACCACACCTAGTCCTGTGGTCCATTTGTCCATAAATTTAATAACTATATACATTCATGATTGCTTAAAAGTTCTTACAGTAAGTCTCTGTAGGTTCTCATACTTAACGGTTGCAACTATTTACTATACACTATTATTTTACTACACTTTAGTCCCTATAACGGACGGGTAGATGACCTATGGTACTACGGGTGGATCTACGCAGTACAGTTGTTGCCAATGACCTACCCGGGTCACTAGTGTCTATCGCTGGTGTGGTGGGCTCAGTGTGGACTACACTACAGTTAGTCTGAGGTAACAGTGGTAGACTGGGTAGTCTTCTACAACTTCTTTGCCTCACCATGGGTATGACAGATTCACCGCTAGCAGGGGTAGATTCTCCTTATCCACTGCTGATGAAGCATCTGTTTCTGGGGCCGTCTGCTGTTCTAGAGTCTCTGCGGCTTCCGGTAAGGCTACTTGGGGAAAGGTCAGGATAGGTACCTCGATTGCTTGGTTCACCTGCATCCAAGACCGGGGAAATTCTCCAAGGATGGTTTGAACCGTCTCTTCCACCTTTTCTGTGTGCTGGGGGCTGGTTTGGTCTTCCTCTTGGTGTCTCAATTGATCAGGGCATATCTTCAGGTGGTCTCTTGAGACTGCCGCCAAAGTCTCTCCTCCATCTTTACTGATGAGGCATACCTTGGTGTTGTCCAAATTTGAAGGTAAGATGGTGTATGGCTCGACCTCCCACTGATCATCTAATTTGTGAACTCGTCTCTTCCTTTTTAATACCTGTTCTCCAGGTGATAAGGGAACTGCAGGTGAGTGCTGATTATAAGTTCTCTCCTACCTCTGTCTCGCCTGGGACAAACTTCTCTCTACACATTCTTGCACCTTGCGGTATTGTTGCTGCCACTCTGTATCCCAGTCTGCATCTGGGATGTCATCTCAGGTGTTAAAACTCCCATGTCTAAGTCAATAATTAACTTGCCAGCTCTTGCCCTCATCAGGTAGGCGTGTGTACAGTTGGAGGAGTTCACCGGGATGTGGTTATATAGGTCCACCAAATCTGGTAACTTTTCTGGCCATAGGCCACATTCTTCAAGGGGCAACGTCTTCAATAGGTTTATTACCACCTGGTTCATTTTCTCGCACAACCCGTTGGTCTGCGGATGATACGGCGTCATCCTTATTTTCTTGCAGCCATACAAGTTATAGAATTCTTGAAACACTTCTGCTTCAAAGGCTGGGCCTTGGTCGGTAAGCACTCATTCAGGGTAACCGTGCGGGTGACAAAAGTGTTGTTGAAACGCTTTGGCTGCCGTCTTAGCCATCTGATCCTTCACTGGCACTACTACCAGGATCCGGGAGTAATGGTCTACTATGGTGAGAGCGTAGACATAGCCTGACCGGCTTGGGGCTGGCTTCAAGTGGTCCAAGGCTACCAGTTGGCGCATCCCGCTTCGGGACTACCACTTGCCAGACCAGTTCGTGTGACCGGGAGTTGTGCTTCTCCGACACAGCTTTCCCTCGTAGATGATCAGCTTGCCCTTCTCCTTCCACAACTGTTGGGTCTCCTGTGGAGCATCTGGACCAGGGTGTGAGTCAGCTTGGGTCAGCAACTCCTTTACTAAGTGGACAGCCGGGTCGCTATCCTGCATCTCTGCCCATCCATGGTGGGGCAATGGGTTAAACGTGGCCTCTCTGGTGGAGAAGCACTTCTTCCACACACAGTGGGAGCACTGGGTCACCCCGTGGTGATGAAAAGCCGGTAGCTCTATCTCCTCCAGCTCTTCCGGGTCTTCTCCCCCATCTGGCAAGTTGTGAATCCTGGACAGGGCCTCAGCATTAGCGTTTTTATGCCCCGCCCGATAGTTGATGGTAAACTTGTAGTTGGACAGCTGGGCCATCCATCGCTGCTCCAGCGCACCTAGCTTCGCTGTTTCAAGGTGGGTCAGTGGATTAATGCCTGTGAAAATTGTAAACTTCGCTGAAGCCAGGTAGTGTTTGAAGCGCTCTGTTACAGCCCAGACTATGGCTAGAAACTCCAACTTGAAGGAACTATACTTGTCGGGGTTCCTTTCCGTGGGACGGAGCTTCCTGATGGCGTAGGCAATCACTTTCTCTCTGCCCTGCTGTACCTGTGACAGCTCCATTTCCAATCCCACATTGCTGGCATCCGTATAAAGTATAAAGGGTTAGCCATAGTTGGGGTAGGCCAGGACATTGTCTCCCGTAAGAGCCACCTTCAGTCGAGTGACGGATTCTTCTTTTCTACTCCACTCAAATGGAGGACTCAGGTTCTTGGCCTTCTTGGACTGGCCTACTAAGAGGTCCTGCATGTGTGCCGCTATCTTGGTGAAACCGTTGATGAATCTCCTGTAGTAGCCTACCAGCCCGAGGAACTGCCGCACTTCTTTGATAGTGGAGGGTCTTGGCCAGTCTTTGATCACGGTGACTTTTTCAGGGTCTGGTGCTACACCTCCGGCGCTTACCACATGACCTAGGTACTGCACCTTGGGCTTCAACAGGTGGCACTTGGACGGCTTTACTTTCAGGCCAAAACCAGATAGGGATTAAAAAACCTCGGCCCGGTGCTCCAGGTGGTCTTCGTATGTCTTTGAGTAGACGATTACGTCATCTAGGTACAGCAGAACGGTTTCGAAGTCTTAGTGTCCTAGGCAACACTCCATTAACCGCTGTAATGTTCCCGGGGCGTTGCAGAGCCCGAATGGCATGCAGTTGAACTCGCAGAGGTCCATTGGTGTCGTAAACGCGGTCTTCTCTCTGTCCGCCTCTGCCATGGGAACCTTCTAATACTCACTGGTGAGATCGAAAGTGGAGAAATAGTTAGAGCATCTTAGTGCAGCTAATGATTCCTCAATTCTGGTAATGGATAGGCGTCCTTATGTGTAATGCGGTTAATCTGCCTATAATCAACACACATCCTCATTGTACCATCTTTCTTTCTAATGAGGACTAATGGAGCTGCCCAGGGGCTACAACTATCTCTGATCACCCCAGCCTCCTTCATCTCCCGCAACATTCCCTTCGCAAATTGATAGTGAGCTGGGGGTACAGGCCGGTACCTCTCTTTAATGGGCGGATGATCTCCTGTGGGGATATGATGTTGGACCCCTTTTACCTGCCCAAAGTCTAGTGGGTGTTTGCTTAAGACTCGCTCATATTCTTGGACCACCCGGTACACCCCATGCTTTTGGTGCAAAGGGGTGGGGTCGGTGCCTATTTGTAGCTTCTGACACCAATCCTCCACCTGCCCCTAGGAGCCATTGTCCTCCACCTGTTTGGATGGAAGCAAGGGTTCCGCTGTCTTTATTGCGTTGTTACTGACAGTGAACAGCTTAGCAAGGGTGGCATACCGGGGTAAATGGACCTCTTTCTCCCCACAATTCAGGATGCGTATCAGTACTCTCCCCTTGCAGACATTGACCACCCCCCTGGCAGTCAAGATGGTGGGCCTATTATCAAAGTACACGGGTTCTACCAGGGCCTGCTAATCTTGACCCCTGAGACCGATTGCTGCCCTACACCATATTAACATTTCACTCCTAGGAGTCATTGCAATGGGGAATGGATCACTCATTCTGACACTGCCGACTTCTCCACCAGACAGCTCTACCTGTTGTCTCAGCATCAGGGCTTTGATTTCTTTCTGCAGAACTCGCTGCTGACCAGAACTGGCAGTCTCCGTGACCTGTTGCAACAAAACAATAATTTCCCCAAGACAATTCTCTATCACATTGGTGCCTAAGGTTATCATAGGATGGCTTTCTCGGCGATCAATATCTACAATAATCAACCCTTGTGATGGCAATTCTACTCGGCCAACCTTTATGGTCACCTCTTTATACCCCACCTGAGGCAAGGGCAGACCATTGTTGGCAAAGATGTTAATATGTTCATCTGGACTGCGGGTAATGTCTGAATCAGTCCAGTATCGTTTGAAAAGGATATATGACATCGTTGTCACCTGGGAAACAGTGTCCAGTAAAGCGTTCATCAGGATGCCATCAAGCACGACAGGTAGGACCGGTCGTCCTCTCATGTACTTGTCTCGCCAGCTTTGTGGGCCTGGTCGTCTTACTCCTGGGGTTGGCCCTCTGCCCCAGGGGTTGCTCGTTTAAATCGCAGAATCTTGTAAGGTGCCCCGCCTTTTGGCAGCAGCGGCAGATGGGTTGTCCGTTCTGGTTGTAGCGATCTCTGTTTCTCCCTCTGGTCGGTGGAATTCTTCTCTGTCGTCGCCATGGAACGTCATCTGGACTGGAAGCCAGCTGAATTCTTTCCTTTGGAGACACTTGCATGGCCTGCACGGTTTTGGTTAGTGTAGCCACTAGTGTTGAGCCACCCCCGTAGTGTTCGAGTTCGGTTCGTCGAACACCCGTATGTTCGCCGAACTGTTCGTCGAACTGTTTGTCGAACACCGTTAAAACCAATGGCAGGCAAACAAAAACACATAGAAACACATAGAAAACACATAGAAAACACTTCAAATGTGTCCAAAAGCTGACAAACCGCTCAGAAGACACAATTAACACATGGAAAAGTGACAAGTACATATAGTCATGCGAAAAGAAAAGAGGTGGAGGAGTAAAAGGAGGGGAAGACACAGATATAGGCATGTCATGCCCTTCTAAAATCAAGAAAGGCTGGAGTAAAAATCTAAAATCAGCCTACCAACACCAAGACGTCGTGACAAGAAAATTAAAAAAAGAAATATCTTTAGGTAGAATGGCGGTTCCATTCAGAACACTTTCCTTACAAGACGTAGTGGTATCCCCGTTGTGAGTTGTGCCAAAAACGGAACCCAATACATTCGGACTAATCCACCATTTGTCATATCCAAGGGGCAGGTCCGTAAACGACAACATCGACACGGAATCAAGTACAGTAGTATATACTGTACATCCTTTGACAAGGCAATCAGGCGGATCAAGAAGTTGGGAAGGGTCACCCTAATGGCCAAAACAGACATTGATGCGGCATTCCAGTTACTTACTACCTGTGCCTCCGAATAGTGTCCACTTATTGGGCTGCTTCTGGGATGGAGCATACTATATAGATCGCTGTTTGCCCATGGGGTGGTCCAGATCCTGCTCACTATTTGAGGCGTTTAGTTGCTTCTTCGAATGGGTTGTAATGAACGTTTCTAAGGGGGCACATATTATCCATTACCTCGACAACTTCTTATGCCTGGGCCCAAAAGATTCGCCACAGTGTGAATACACGCGGTAGTCCACCTGTGAGAAGGAGAGAGCTGGAGGGAGAGTGGACACCACAGAGCCGAGGGGTTAGATGGAGAACGGAAGAAGGAAAGAGGGCGAGGGAGGTAAGGGAGTACAGTGGAAGGCCGACCTGAGCTCCCCCACGTTCCTGCTGGGCGGGGAACAGCCCTGGGAAGAAAAGTCGCTTGCGCATCCCTTTGAGGTTACGGGCGCGAGCAGGCAGAGGGACTACGCTGGAGTGCGAAGCCGACAAGGCCAGTCCGTTCCTGCCCGTGCAACCTCCATGTCGCCGGGTTTGTGCCAGAGCCGCGGTGGACCCTGACGGCCAGCCCCCCTCTCCCAATACTGGTGCCTGTCCGCTGGTGGGGGAAGAGTAACATCTGCAGAAGAAAGACCATCTTCCAGCCAAACTAAGATGTCTACTTCTTTTCGTGGACAATGTGATACGATCCCTTTCTTACGGACACGCCCAACGCTACAAATTCCAGATGAGGCACAAAAACAGCAGGTGCTTCAACGGATATCAAGTGCTCCTTCAAGTGGGCTCTCCTCCACCTCAACTTCAACATCACAAATACTCCAGTCCTCAGAGGTGTCACCCCAATCGCACTTGCTTCCTCACAGCTCCCAAGTCTCCAGCTGCCTGTCTGAGTATGGGGTTACACAGATGGTTGAGTCTGCACAGCTGTTTACTCATACTATAGCCTGGGAAACGGAGGTCTGCTCCAGAGCTTCTGTTAATCCAGATGAGGAAATGATCTGATGCCCAGAATCTTTATGAGTCGGATCCAGGACCAGATGAAGAAGGTTCTGAGCATAATGTAGACCCTCGTTCCCAAACTGTAACTCCTGTTGGTGGAGACAATGATGAAGACGATGATGAGACTCAAATACCTGATTGGAGCGACAACTTGACTTTTTGGCCAGGGCAGGAAGAAGTTGGAGGATGACGGGTGTGAGAACACACATTGTGATGATGACGAGGTTGGAGATCCCACTTACTGTCAACCCACAGTCAGCCAGTTGATGAGGTCAGCAGAGGAGGTGGAGGAGGATGTGACCATCCCAGGGGATGGGGATGACTCGGTACCCGGGCCTTTGCCTGTCCTTGGGGATGTCGCGGTGGTCGGCTCCCAGGCCCGTACCCTGGGGTCACTCTTTAAAAGAGTGGATAATTGTTAATTTTATAAGAGTTTGTGACGCCACCTGTGGTATCTGGTGAGAAGCACCAGCTCTGCAGCAGTCCACTGAGGCCGGTGATAAGGCAGCTCGATGGTATAGCTCCCCACAGGTGGAGCTAGGTCTCTGGGCAGCGTATGCAGGGGGAATGCAGGACAGGCGAGACCCAGCTGGGTCAGAGCAAGAACGGGAACAGACACGGTAGTCACTTCAGTACCTTTTACTGGTGGAAATTCAGGCACATCCTGGAGCACTGTAGGGTGAAAGGTGCATATCAGGATCCTCCCCAATGAGCGGGTGTAGGGCCTCCTGTTTCTTGCCTCTGCATAGTAAGTTTCTGACCTGCCTGGAGCTAGGCCTAACTTTGTCTCTGTTAGGTGTCAGTCTGGTGCTGGATTCGACATGGGTCCAGGACCTTCTGTGGTTTCTCATTTCTGTTCAGCCAGGGCTGATGCTGCTCAGCATCGCCATCAGCCTCAACGCCTAGCTGGTCCGCGAGCACTGTTTATCTCCCAGGTAGTTGTGCCTAGCAATGATAAGCCTGGGTTGCAGAGGGAGACAGGGCTTGTGGAATCTAAGTCCAGGATTTGCCGCACTGAGCATGTCCGTGACCTGGCGGATCATGATTGGTGGGTTGGCACCCACCTGACCCGGCGACCTGAACCGCCTGATTGGTCCACGGATAACGTCACCAATGGCGCGTCGGTGGGCCAGGCTTAGTCTTTAAAAGGCCCGCCCACAAACATGGCGGCGCGCTCTGATCATTTGAGCAAGTGATGCCGTTGTGTGGACAACTCTGTTCCACGTGCTCCCTAGCTGTCCACTCCGTGACCTGCCGATGCCAGAGTTCGCTCGGCTAATTAGCACAGGTCGCTTAGGCAGGTTAGCTCCATAGAGGCAGGTTAGCTCTATAGAGGCAGGTAGCTTCGTCTAGCAGCCTGGCTCAGCCAAAGGGATCGCCTATCACCCCGAGCAGCCTGCAGACGTCCTTTGCACAGCTAACGCCTGTTCGCCACGTGGAGTTGAACCCTTCAGTCCGGTAGCACGCCGGCTGGGGGCACGTGTACCCTTTGGCGTAGTCACACACGCATCCTAGCGCCGCCACTGTAGTCCCTGTGCTGTAACAGGACTACAGATAGTTTTTCTCTGCCTATCTCTCGGGCAGCTAACGGAGATAGTGCGAATTGCTATACCCGTTCCAGTGTGCAGAAACACGGAAGGGTTTTACATTTAAGTTGTCGCTTTCCTTTCCACCCGGAAAGTGTTTGGCAGCAGTCCTCCAGGCTGCATTGCGGACCCCGGGATCGGTTGCGTTCCATTAAATTAAAGTTGTTTGCAACCGCCCTCCTAACAGTCTCTGTCCTGCGCTGGCTGACCTGGTGGTAGAGCCTTGTCTTGGAGTTCACGCTCCCAGTATGCGGGGCCTAAGGGTCTCCTGGCTCTGTTACGTATCAGCACCTTAGCGATCCTGGGACTTGTAGCTCTCCAGGGATTCCGGCTATGCCTTACTGGGTCATAGAGATCCCGGTAAGCTCGGATCCGGTGTCTGATAAACGCTTCAGGGTGAGCTAGTTAAGCTCCTCTGCCCCCTATGTAGTAACTCTCCACTCGCCTTCGGCCTACTTGGGCCCTCACTAGGCTATACACACTAACGGCAGCTTGCCGCGCTTCACCGATCTTATGGCGCCGGCACACCTTAAGCTCTAACTGGGCTCCCTGAATCTAGCTAGCAGGAGCCTCGTGCTCCACTGCTGAACTATTAACTGAGTTCTCTAGACTAGACTGAGCTCCACTGCAGACTGACCTCTCTTAGGCTTCTCTACTGCAGGAACTCTTCAGAGGAACTGAACTGCCTAGCTCCACCTTCCCTATTTATATCCCTAACGGGCTCCCTCTGCTGGTCTGAGGTGGAAGGTGGAGATGTGTGAATGTTTATGGGGGCCTCTTGTGGGGGATTCCATCAATGCACTCTTTTAGGATCTGTGATACCAAGCGCAGCTGGGCGTCACAGATGCTATTGACGACGAGGTTAGGTTACACCTTACTGGACAGAGACGTAGTACTGGAAGCACGTCAACAACTGCATCCTCAACCACAACTCTGCCTCTGACCACAAGTCGTAGTGGCTTTTCAGGTCGCATGGGCTCTAAGCCTTGCATAGCCTGGGCATTTTTTCAGATCGATAAGGATGACCCAACTCATGTTATCAGTAATATTTGTCACCCAAAGCTAAGTAGAGGCCAAAAAATCCATAGTTTGAGTACTTCATGCATGAACCGTCGCATGGATATGAAGCATAAGTTGCAGTGGGAAGCTCACTGTGCTACAATGCGGCCTAGCGGGCCGGGCCAACCAACGTCTGCCCCATCTTGTGCATCCGCGGCCTCTTCATCCTCTGTGACTGGGGGGACAGCAGTCACACATGTTTTTGGACGCAGACCTGCCACCTCTTTACCCGCAACAGCCAGTGTGATTGGCAGGTCATCATTTCATTTGGAAGTGGAAACACCAGCTGGTGTTGAGCGCTCTCCAACATCGAGAGCACCACCTTTGGATCAATGCAACCTAACTTTTCCGCCTGCATCTTCCTCACAGACCAGCAGTTTGCCGGGGACACCCTACTCAACCCCGTCTAAGCACAACAGCCAGCCCTCGGTCCCTCAGATGTGGACAAGTAAAAGACCATTTCCTCCTAGCCATGAGAAAGCTAAGAGGTTGAATTTCACCATCTGCAAGCTCTTGGCTACAGAAATGCTGCCTTTCTGCCTGGTGGACACAGAGGATTTTCGAGACCTTATGTCCGTCGCAGTGCCCCAGTACCAGATGCCCAGTCGGCACTACTTCTCAAAGAAAGGTGTGCCTGCGCTACACCAGCATGTCGCACACAACATCACCGCTTCTTTGAGAAACTCTGTGTGTGACAGGGTGCATTTCACCACAGACACTTGGATGAGTAGGCATGGACAGGGGCGTTACATGTCGCTGACTGGGCACTGGGTAACTATGGGGACAGCAGGACAAGGGGCTGCTGTCCAAGTCTTGCCGTCCCCACGAGTTGTACGTCAATCCTCTTTAACTAGAAGTTCCTCCACTGCTTCTGCCTCCTCAACCTCCTCTCGGTCCTCCACCTGCACCCAAAGCCTGTCTGGTCATGCCACCCGCTTTCTAACTGCGCAGAAGGAATCCTGCACACCTTCTTACTATGCTGGCAGCAGGGCTCAACGGCATCAGGCGGTGTTTACTTTGAAATGTCTGGGAAATGTGAGTCACACAGCTGAGGAGTTGTGGTCAGCTCTGGAGACCCAGTTTCATGAATGGTTGTCTCCACTGGACCTGCAACCAGGGAAGGCCGTGTGCGACAATGCTGCAAACCTGGGTGCGGCCCTTCGCCGGGGCAATGTCACACACGTGCCTTGTATGTCTCACGTGTTGAACCTGGTTGTCCAGCAATTTTTAGCCCACTATCCCGGACTAGATGGCCTTCTGCAGAGGGCATGGTCACTGTGTGCTCACTTCCGCCGTTCGCATCCCGCAGCTCAACGACTTACATCTCTACAGAAGTCGTTGGGCCTGCCAGTTCACCGGCTAAAATGCGATGTACCGACACGGTGGAATTCAACTCTGCACATGTTGCAGCGACTGTGGCAGCACCGACAAGCCCTGGTGCAATACGTTCTGACGTATAGCCTGGGCCAACGAGATCCAGAGGTGGGGCAAATCACGCTGCAGGAGTGGTCTCAGATCAGGGACCTATGAAGTTGACGCGCCCCCTGGGCCGTGGGGTACCCGGACCCGGGCCGGTAGACGCTGGGGGTTGTAGTCACTGTGGCGGTGACCCGGTCCGTGACCCAGGGCGGTCAATCCAAGGATAATTTGTATATATGGGTTTTATAATGTCCGACTACGCCACCTGTGGAGTGTGGCCAAAGGGGCCGCCGCTGCGGAACAGTCCTCTGAAGCTGGTGGTTTTGCAGCAATGGTATTATTACTCCCCACAGGAAGAGTGCAGCTTCAGGGCAGTGTGAGTGGATGATGGTGGTTGTAGTGCAGTGAGTCAGTAATGAACACAGAGTCCGTGTGATGCAGTCCCAAGATCTTTACTCACAGTTGTTGCAGTCCAGATTACAGGTACCAGAGCAATCTCCCCCGTCGCGCTGTGCGTACTCAGTGAGGGGCTCAGTCCACCCCCAGATAGCTCCGGAGTACTTAGCAGGACCCCCTTCTGTGTGTCCTTTCTCTGGCCTTCTCCCTGCACCTCACACCCAGTGACACTTCTATCCGGTATCCTCGGGTCTTGGCGGGCGACGTGTGTTCCGTCCCCTGGGTCCTATGTGGCTACCTTCTTAGTGAGACTGGTGTGGACTTTTGCCTGCAGTACATGAAATGCTGCAGCCTCCGGTTTCTAGCTGAGCCTTGCTGTTTCTCCGCTAGTTGAGGGACCGGTTCCCCTTATCTGGCCTGACCCCTCTACCTCCTGGTAGCAGCAGGCGTACGGGTGGCCTTCTGCACGGCCCGTACTCCTAGGGTCCCTTCGGTTCCTGGAGCCTTCCTGCTCCCACTCCTCTCTTCTCTCCTTCAGTCCTGGGCCTCCCAGGCTAGGCCCGCCTCCGGAGCAGAGCTCATGCAGAGCCTCTGCTCCTGTCACTTCTCCTCCTCTTACTGGCTTGCTCTTTCTAAGATGGCTTCCTATTTATACTCTCCCTGTCATGTGCTCCCCTAAGCTGCTTTCTCCACCCACACCCACTACATAGGACCCTCCCGCCAGCTAGGGACCTGGGACTGTGCTCTCCCTTAGGAGCAATCTCGCCCTACCCCCACTGCGGGTATGTGTTGGATGCAGGTGTTAGGGTCCCGAGCCATACTCCTTCCTTACCTGAGGGTGAGATACCACACCTCTGGGTGAGATCAAGTACCTCTGTGGCGACTGAACCCTCAGGGGCGCCACACACCCTTCTGCACAGTTTTGAAATGGCGACGAAGATGTTTAGTGCTGACTATGCCATTATCAGCATGACTATTCCGGTGATCTACATGCTGGAGCACACGTTAAACTTCAGAGTCAGGTGGTGGGACAAGAGGAGGTGGAGGAAGTAGAGGAGGAGTCGTATGCGGAAGGGATAACATCTCCAAGGTCCAGACGGTCGGCAGCACCAAGGCGGCAGGCATGGGAGGGTGGGGGAGAGGGATTAACCAGGGTGCATGGTAGCAGCCAAACTGTTGAGGAAGGTGCAGTAGCCGAGGAAGAAGTGGAGGGCGAACTGGCGATGGGCATGTAAGACTCATCAGATGAGGGAGACCTTGATCACATTTCTGTTGTGTGAGGTTGGGGGGAGAGGGCAGAGGAAGGAAGCATGATTCTTACCTCGCTACCAACACAACAAGGACTTGGTCCTCCTGGATGCGCAAGACACATGAGTGCCTTCTTGCTGCACTACCTGCAACATGACCCTTGGATTGTCAGAATTCGAAGTAATCCCGACTCTTAGATCCCCGGTACAAAAGTAAATTTGCTAAAATAATTCCTGACATAGAAAGGGATTCACGCATGCAGGAGTATCAGCAGAGGCAGTTACAGAATCTTACATGTGCTTTTCCACAAAACACCAGTGGTGCACGTAGTGAATCTCATAGTTCTAACTTGCAAACCTTGGGACTGTCGAGTCTTCATCACTCAAACAGTAACAGTAACACAGTATCTGCTGGTAACAGCAATTTTGTGGAATAGTTTCACCACTTTTTTAGACCATCCTTTGCAAGGCCACAGGAGACAAGAAGTCTGACACATTGTAAACGCCTAGAGAGGATGGTACAGGAGTATCTCCAAGTGAACATCGAAGCCATGACTGTGTCACTGGACCCTTGCTCATTTTGGGATTCTAATATGGAAAAATGTCCGGAGCTCGCCACTCACGCCTTGGAGATCTTGTCATGCCCTGCAGCCAGCGTTCTCTCTGAATGTGTGTTCAGCGCTGCTGGTGGTGTGCTGACAGATAAGCGCACGCGTCTGTCCACTGAGAATGTAGACAGACTCACGTTCATAAAGATTAACAAATCATGGATCCGCAAGGACTTTCTACCCCTGTGTCATCCTGGGGAGGCTAAAAGCTTGAGGATTTGGTAAAATCACCTCACCAACCGTTTTAAGCAACTCTGGGGCAATTGATGCCAATTAAGTGGTGTCTGTGCCACAATTTTTGGAAAAAATGGAGACTCTTTTTGGAGTCCCCTTGCTGTGTTTTATGTGACGTTGGCATCATCAATTCCAGGTGGGTTGGGTCGCCCCCCCCCTTTAACTGTAAGAAACTACATACACTATGGCTTGGGGTAACACAGATGGTTGAGTCTGAAGAGCTGTTTACTCAGAGGTCTGCTCCAAAGCTTCAGTGTCTGCTAGTCAGCGTAGAATTTTTAACTGCATCTAACCTAGGCAATACTTTGGGCGTAGTAGCCCAGCTGCGAAGCAAGCTGCACCGCCTGTGTATCTAATAAGAATTTTTAAATGCATCTAGCCTAGGCAGACTGTGGGGACCCCCAACCAAACCAAGACGCTCAGCCCCCCTACCGCCCCCCTTTCCTTAACAATACAATAATGTAACTCTTACAACTGGATGGGTGAGGATCGGTCACAGCTTTATTAACTCTTTATACTCATTCCATTAGAAAGGCATTTTATTTCTAAAATAATTCAGCTTGTTGCAGCATGCCCTGGGTCTCCACACCGGCAAGTTGGCCAACAAGTGTAACTCTCCAACATGTCCTTTCTATTTCCAGGCCACGGAGGATCCTGCGTACTCGTATGCAGGACTCTGACCCCCATCCATCACTCTTAACGCTTGTTCCACTTTGTCCTGGAGTCCTGACAGGAATATGTCCAGTCCAATATCCATTAAGTGAACACCGTCGGGCCGTATGAGGCCTGCTTTATCTCCTTCCAGTTGTCGGTGTTCTATCACTACACCGCCTCTGTCTCTTCTAAATTTTGCCATCCGAATATTTATTACCCGCCTTGTCCGTTCGATGGCCCTGATGTCTCACGCACCTTGCCATACCGCTATCGGCACAATCTCTGGCCATACTATAGTTAGTTTTGTGAAAAATTCTCTGAAGCGCTCAGTGTCTAGTTTCATTATTGCCATTAGTTATGCGCTCTTGTGATGACCTAGGTCGTTTCCCCCGGCCTGTATAACTAAGATGACCGGACCTCTTGCCTCTCTCCCTACCTTGATTACCTCCATTAGTACCTGTGGCCATTGCAGGCCTCTAATACCTCTCCAGTTGAAATATGTGTTATGAAACTCTAATTTCCTCCCGCCTGGGCGGACTTTCGCCCTTTTTTCTGCCCAATATATATATACGAGTGGCCTATCACCCACACTGTTGGCTTAGCGTCACCTGTAAAAGAAACAAACCACGTTAGGATAACAAGTCCGGTCTTATGTATCTCGCCAAACACGTGGATCGCCATCTCCCTATCCTCTGAACTTCCGTTTCTGACAGTCCTGCTCTTGCTGCTTCCGTGGCCGCGCCTATGCGTAATGAGTGTGTCCCATAATCTTTGGGGTGGTTCCCTGCCGATGTTAAGCATTTATTAAATATAGCTTGGAACTGGTATCTTGATAATGGCATTCCATCAATGTGTGATAGGAAGAAATTACTTTGTGATCTGATGGTTATATATGTTTTTACTATTGTTACCTGACTCAGTGTACCATTTGTGGGTTGTAGAAGTACCCAAGTGCCCCTGCCCGCTAGGAACCGTTTTCGATTGGCGTATGCGTAGACGTATTGCATTATTGGCTATGACTACGTCCTGGTGTAATAAGCCTCCACTGGTGGTAATTTTGGATTGAGGGACTAATTCGCTTATGCATAGCGCCCCGAAGAAGGCGATCGCAAATGCAGTAGACAGTAGTGTTGCTTCAAATTGTGAGTGTCATGTTAATGGTGTTAGGGATATGATGTGAGAAATCAGTTTTAGTGACACGGGACAGGACGTCTACACTCCTGACTTAGCTGACCCCTTTTCCACCCTTTTATGGATTGTCTGATGATGAATCTCTTTGTCACATCTCCCCAATTCAGTAGTTGGAAGTGAAATGCTACTCTGGTCAGACACCGCTGCGCTGATGCCCCTGATATGGGTGACTTGTAATCTGGCTTGTTCACATTGGTCAACCTGTCTGCCTGCTACTAGTCGTGTCCACTCTTCCCATGCCTTACCGTATGCTTGCCACGTCGACGGGGCAAATGACGCTCTGATTAATGGCATCAACTATTCGCCACTAGATCCCATAGGGAGGGTGGGCAACTGTTGCCCGGTGGGTGGGCGTTGGGGAGGAGCTCTGTGAAAATCTGCCAACTGAATTGTGATAAAGCGTTAGCAGCAGCTTTAGACCCCTCAGCATCGTGGCTAGCACGGACCCATACATTGTGTTTTAGGCACAGGAATGCTAGCCAGCGTAGTAGGCCTAGCACTGGGAGAGACGATGATGCCATCTTATTAATGCAGTGCGCTAGGCTGGTGTTTTTTGTTATGAAGCGTATATTTTTGTTAGCCAGGCGCGCGCCCCATATTTCTATTGCTACCACTATTGGGAAGAAAAATTATTTTCCGGGCTAGATGCAGCCAAAAATTATTATTAATTTCAAAGCTGGTGGAGCTTGGTATAGATGACCTAATACAATGAGTACCACACACGGCTACTATGCCCAAAATTATTTTCCAGGCAAGATGCAGCTAAAAATTATTTCTAATTTGAAAGCAGGTGGAGCTTAGTATAGATGGCCTAATAGAATGAGTACCACACACTGCTAATATGCCCAAAATTATTTTCCAGACAAGATGCAGCTAAAAATTATTTGTAATTTGCAAGCTGGTGGAGCTTAGTGTAGTTGGCCTAATAGAATGAGTACCACACACTGCTACTATGCCCAAAATTATTTTCCAGACAAGATGCAGCTAAAAATTATTTGTAATTTGCAAGCTGGAGGAGCTTAGTATAGATGGCCTAATAGAATGAGTACCACACACTGCTACTATGCTCAAAATTATTTTCCAGACAAGATGCAGCTAAAAATTATTTGTAATTTGCAAGCTGGTGGAGCTTAGTATAGATGGCCTAATAGATTGAGTACCACACACTGCTAATATGCCCAAAATTATTTTCCAGACAAGATGCAGCTAAAAAATATTTGTAATTTGCAAGCTGGTGGAGCTTAGTATAGATCACCTAACAGAATGAGTACCACACACTGCTACTATGCCCAAAATTATTTTCCAGACAAGATGCAGCTAAAAATTATTTGTAATTTGCAAGCTGGTGGAGCATAGTATAGATGGCCTAATAGAATGAGTACCACACACTGCTACTATGCCCAAAATTATTTTCCAGACAAGATGCAGCTAAAAATTATTTGTAATTTGCAAGCTGGTGGAGCTTAGTATAGATGACCTAATAGAATGAGTACCACACACTGCTACTATGCCCAAAATTATTTTCCAGACAAGATGCAGCTAAAAATTATTTGTAATTTGAAAGCTGGTGGAGCTTAGTATAGATGGCCTAACAGAATGAGTACCACACACTGCTACTATGCCCAAAATTATTTTCCAGACAAGATGCAGCTAAAAATTATTTGTAATTTGCAAGCTGGTTTAGCTTAGTATAGATAGCCTAATAGAATGAGTACCACACACTGCTACTATGCCCAAAATTATTTTCCAGACAAGATGCAGCTAAAAATTATTTGTAATTTGCAAGCTGGTGGAGCTTAGTATAGATGACCTAATAGAATGAGTACCACACACTGCTACTATGCCCAAAATTATTTTCCAGACAAGATGCAGCTAAAAATTATTTGTAATTTGAAAGCTGGTGGAGCTTAGTATAGATGGCCTAACAGAATGAGTACCACACACTGCTACTATGCCCAAAATTATTTTCCAGACAAGATGCAGCTAAAAATTATTTGTAATTTGCAAGCTGGTTTAGCTTAGTATAGATAGCCTAATAGAATGAGTACCACACACTGCTACTATGCCCAAAATTATTTTCCAGGCAAGATGCAGCTAAAAATTATTTGTAATTTGCAAGCTGGTGGAGCTTAGTATAGATGACCTAATAGAATGAGTACCACACACTGCTACTATGCCCAAAATTATTTTCCAGACAAGATGCAGCTAAAAATTATTTGTAATTTGAAAGCTGGTGGAGCTTAGTATAGATGGCCTAACAGAATGAGTACCACACACTGCTACTATGCCCAAAATTATTTTCCAGACAAGATGCAGCTAAAAATTATTTGTAATTTGCAAGCTGGTTTAGCTTAGTATAGATAGCCTAATAGAATGAGTACCACACACTGCTACTATGCCCAAAATTATTTTCCAGGCAAGATGCAGCTAAAAATTATTTGTAATTTGCAAGCTGGTGGAGCTTAGTATAGATGACCTAATAGAATGAGTACCACACACTGCTACTATGCCCAAAATTATTTTCCAGACAAGATGCAGCTAAAAATTATTTGTAATTTGCAAGCTGGTGGAGCTTAGTATAGATGGCCTAATAGAATGAGTACCACACACTGCTAATATGCCCAAAATTATTTTCCAGACAAGATGCAGCTAAAAATTATTTCTAATTTGCAAGCTGGTGGAGATTAGTATAGATGGACTAAGAATAAGTCCCACACACTGCTACAAGCCCAAAATTATTTTCAGAGCTAGATGCAGATACAAATTATTTGTAATTTGCAAGCTGGTGGAGCTTAGTATTGATGGACTAAGAGTAAGTCCCACACACTGCTACAAGCTCAAAATTATTTTCCGAGCTAGATGCAGCTAAAAATTATTTGAAATTTGCAAGCTGGTGGAGCTTAGTATAGATCACCTAACAGAATGAGTACCACACACTGCTACTATGCCCAAAATTATTTTCCAGACAAGATGCAGCTAAAAATTGTTTGTAATTTGCAAGCTGGTGAAGCTTAGTATAGATAGCCTAATAGAATGAGTACCACACACTGCTACTATGCCCAAAATTATTTTCCAGGCAAGATGCAGCTAAAAATTATTTGTAATTTGCAAGCTGGTGGAGCTTAGTATAGATGACCTAATAGAATGAGTACCACACACTGCTACTATGCCCAAAATTATTTTCCAGACAAGATGCAGCTAAAAATTATTTGTAATTTGAAAGCTGGTGGAGCTTAGTATAGATGGCCTAACAGAATGAGTACCACACACTGCTACTATGCCCAAAATTATTTTCCAGACAAGATGCAGCTAAAAATTATTTGTAATTTGCAAGCTGGTTTAGCTTAGTATAGATAGCCTAATAGAATGAGTACCACACACTGCTACTATGCCCAAAATTATTTTCCAGGCAAGATGCAGCTAAAAATTATTTGTAATTTGCAAGCTGGTGGAGCTTAGTATAGATGACCTAATAGAATGAGTACCACACACTGCTACTATGCCCAAAATTATTTTCCAGACAAGATGCAGCTAAAAATTATTTGTAATTTGCAAGCTGGTGGAGCTTAGTATAGATGGCCTAATAGAATGAGTACCACACACTGCTAATATGCCCAAAATTATTTTCCAGACAAGATGCAGCTAAAAATTATTTCTAATTTGCAAGCTGGTGGAGATTAGTATAGATGGACTAAGAATAAGTCCCACACACTGCTACAAGCCCAAAATTATTTTCAGAGCTAGATGCAGATACAAATTATTTGTAATTTGCAAGCTGGTGGAGCTTAGTATTGATGGACTAAGAGTAAGTCCCACACACTGCTACAAGCTCAAAATTATTTTCCGAGCTAGATGCAGCTAAAAATTATTTGAAATTTGCAAGCTGGTGGAGCTTAGTATAGATCACCTAACAGAATGAGTACCACACACTGCTACTATGCCCAAAATTATTTTCCAGACAAGATGCAGCTAAAAATTGTTTGTAATTTGCAAGCTGGTGAAGCTTAGTATAGATAGCCTAATAGAATGAGTACCACACACTGCTACTATGCCCAAAATTATTTTCCAGGCAAGATGCAGCTAAAAATTATTTGTAATTTGCAAGCTGGTGGAGCTTAGTATAGATGACCTAATAGAATGAGTACCACACACTGCTACTATGCCCAAAATTATTTTCCAGACAAGATGCAGCTAAAAATTATTTGTAATTTGAAAGCTGGTGGAGCTTAGTATAGATGGCCTAACAGAATGAGTACCACACACTGCTACTATGCCCAAAATTATTTTCCAGACAAGATGCAGCTAAAAATTATTTGTAATTTGCAAGCTGGTTTAGCTTAGTATAGATAGCCTAATAGAATGAGTACCACACACTGCTACTATGCCCAAAATTATTTTCCAGGCAAGATGCAGCTAAAAATTATTTGTAATTTGCAAGCTGGTGGAGCTTAGTATAGATGACCTAATAGAATGAGTACCACACACTGCTACTATGCCCAAAATTATTTTCCAGACAAGATGCAGCTAAAAATTATTTGTAATTTGCAAGCTGGTGGAGCTTAGTATAGATGGCCTAATAGAATGAGTACCACACACTGCTAATATGCCCAAAATTATTTTCCAGACAAGATGCAGCTAAAAATTATTTCTAATTTGCAAGCTGGTGGAGATTAGTATAGATGGACTAAGAATAAGTCCCACACACTGCTACAAGCCCAAAATTATTTTCAGAGCTAGATGCAGATACAAATTATTTGTAATTTGCAAGCTGGTGGAGCTTAGTATTGATGGACTAAGAGTAAGTCCCACACACTGCTACAAGCTCAAAATTATTTTCCGAGCTAGATGCAGCTAAAAATTATTTGAAATTTGCAAGCTGGTGGAGCTTAGTATAGATCACCTAACAGAATGAGTACCACACACTGCTACTATGCCCAAAATTATTTTCCAGACAAGATGCAGCTAAAAATTGTTTGTAATTTGCAAGCTGGTGAAGCTTAGTATAGATGTCCTAATAGAATGAGTACCACACACTGCTACTATGCCAAAAATTATTTTCCAGGCAAGATGCAGCTAAAAATTATTTGTAATTTTAAAGCTGGTGGAGCTTAGTATAGATGGCCTAACAGAATGAGTACCACACACTGCTACTATGCCCAAAATTATTTTCCAGACAAGATGCAGCTAAAAATTATTTGTAATTTGCAAGCTGGTGGAGCTTAGTATAGATGGCCTAATAGAATGAGTACCACACACTGCTAATATGCCCAAAATTATTTTCCAGACAAGATGCAGCTAAAAATTATTTGTAATTTGCAAGCTGGTGGAGATTAGTATAGATGGACTAAGAATAAGTCCCACACACTGCTACAAGCCCAAAATTATTTTCAGAGCTAGATGCAGATACAAATTATTTGTAATTTGCAAGCTGGTGGAGCTTAGTATTGATGGACTAAGAATAAGTCCCACACACTGCTACAAGCCCAAAATTATTTTCTGAGCTAGATGCAGCTAAAAATTATTTGTAATTTGCAAGCTGGTGGAGCTTAGTATAGATGGACTAAGAATAAGTCCCACACACTGCTAGAAGCCCAAAATTATTTTCCGAGCTAGATGCAGCTAAAAATTATTTGTAATTTGCAAGCTGGTGGAGCTTAGTATAGATGGACTAAGAATAAGTCCCCCACACTGCTACAAGCCCAAAATTATTTTCCGAGCTAGATGCAGCTAAAACTTATTTGTAATTTGCAAGCTGGTGGAGCTTAGTATAGATGGACTAAGAATAAGTCCCACACACGGCTACAAGCCCAAAATTATTTTCCGAGCTAGATGCAGCTAAAAATTATTTGTAATTTGCAAGCTGGTGGAGCTTAGTATAGATGGCCTAATAGAATGATGCTATGCCCAAAAGGTTTTATTTGGCTAGGTGCAGTGAAAAAATTGTATTCTATACACAGGTGGTGTAGTTTGCAACACAGATACACTACTCCACTGACTAACACACACTGCAAGAGGCCAAAAAGGATTTGCTTAGCTAGATTTAGCCAAATGCTGTGAAAAACACTTACACAGCACTGCCACAGACCTGCCTGGCAAAAAGTCCTAGGAAATGCTGTAACTTAGTCCTCAAAACGACTGCAATCACAACTATTCCCTACTCCCAAGCTACCTGTATATTTCTGAGAAAATTGGCTTGAAATTAACACTGAAAGTATAGCGCACACAGCTACAGCGGTGCCGTCTAACACGCAGCTGCAGCAGTGAGAAAATGGTGGCGACTGGGAAAATGGCTGGGTCTTATAGGGCAAGGACATGGGACATACACAGCCAATGACACATGCCCTTGCTTGTGTGAAAAAAAGCAGTTTGCTCCGTGTGTTCGCTGCTGATAGGCTGACAGATTGCACCTCCCCACTGTAAATGCGGGAAAGAGAAAAAAAAATGGAGATCTTCATTATTTATGCAGAGATCCATCCCCTGCCCCCCCCCCCCCCCACCCCGCTGTACACTCAAACTGCGTATTAACATTGATTATCAGCATTACTGTGAAAAAATCCAGTTATGATTTTGGTGCACGAACAGCTATCGAACATAACCTCGAACAGCTGGATTTTTTTCAAATCGTTCGTGTTCGCCGAACGTCTCGAACACCGCTCAAAACAGCTCGAATTTGAGATTGGCGAACAGTTCGAGTCGAACACTGCTCATCTCTAGTAGCCACACTTTTGGTCAGCTCTTGGACCTGAAGGTGTAGGTCTGCAGATGGGTCATTATCTAGGACTTGTGTGTCAGCCTCCATAGGTGCCGGGGAAAAGGACGCCACCTCCTGGTAGTATGTGATAGCTGGGCGCCGGAGGGGTGCAGTGCCACTTGGGGTTGATTCTTGCAGCACCTGGATGGCTCGGTCTTTAACAGTCCAGATCAGGGTTTTGCAGAGCCATTATGCGCAGCTGTGTACGGTGAGCGTTAGACAGGAGCTCCTCGATAAACTGCTCAGTTAGCAATCTGTCCTCATTTCGCACACTGTCGGGTCTACCTGTTTAATGGCCCGCAGCGCCTCCTGCAGTTTTATATCATAGTCCCGTACACTGTCCTGCACCCTTTGTTTGTACCCGTAGAACTTCATTTTAATCTCTGCTGCTGTGCGTGTGTCAAAGGTATCCTTCAACCTGGCCAGAATTTGCTTAACAGTGCTTTTGTCCCTGCCCGGCCAGGACTTCACCTCCCTCTGAGCTGCACCGATTAGCTGGCATATAAGGATGCTGACTTTTTGCTCCTCAGACAGAGGGTACACTGGGAACAAACTGCGCAGTCTCTCCTCAAATTCGCTCAGGGTGCGCGACTCCCCTGAGTACTGGGGCAACCACGCCGCCCCTGGAATATACGGCATGGATAAAAGCATTACTGTGGCAGCGGCCGCGCCCGCAGCTGGATCCTCTCCCAGGTTGGGCATCTTCCTCCCCACTTAGTGAACCTCAGCCAGGTCCTGGGTTTCTGCTGGCATACCAGTATGCTGCTCTGCAAGCATACCACGATGGAGCAGGACATTTTGGATGGAAGAAGCTGGAAGTCCTGCTACGTGAACGGTTCTATTGGGTTCGCATGAGGAAAGCAATCGAGAGGTGGTGTCGAGAATGTGTTAGAACCTTGCTGTTAGTTTTTTTTTCCTTTGCTGGTCACATGACCTTGTTGGCCTATTTAATCCTGCTCCGCCCTTCTGGCTTTGCTGGACTTCATTGTATATCTACTTTCTAGCTAGCCTGTGCTCTGTATCTAACTCTGTTAGTTTGCTTGGTCTACGGACCTCTATGTTCTATCTATTTTGTTTGTTCGTCTGTCTGCTACTATTTCTGTTAGGAGGTGTCCCATATTCCTCCCAGTCCTTAGTACTTGTAGGGATTCCCTCCCCACATCTATAGGTCTCCGTACAGACTAGATTAGGACTTTAGCAGGTCTGATCGCAGGATCAGGTTCCCTGTTACATCGTAGGGATTCAGCTGAGTCCTATAGTAGGGACAGATCTCCTCTCTTTCCTTAGCTTTGGTAGCAGAACATAACAGTAAGTCCAGCCTGCAAATTCTCTAAGGAAAGATTCTTTTTTGTTCCATCATGGTGTCGGTTCAGGATTTGGCTAAACACCTGCAGGGACTCTCCCTGGAAGTGGCCGAGCTCCGTCAGCACGTGAGTAACTGTCCTGGAGCATATTTCTTGGAGCCTAAGGTATGTTTGCCGGATTTATTTTTTGGTGAACATCGAGAATTTTTTTCATTTAAAAATGCTTGCTTATTGTATTTTCGTTTGAGACCTAAGTCCTCTGGGGATGAATCCCAGCGCGTAGGGTTCATAATGTCACTTTTGCGCAAAGAGCCTCAGGAGTGGGCCTTTTCTTTGCAACCTTGTGATACATGCTTCAGATCAGTGGATAGTTTTTTTTCTGCTTTAGGACTATTATATGATGATCCTGACCGTGTGGCATCAGCTGAGACTGAGTTGAGACGTTTAAAACAAGGATCAGGTAATGTAGAAAAATATTGTACACATTTCCGTCGTTGGTCCACTCAAACAGGGTGGAACGATTCTGCTCTGAAAAGTCTATTTCTTGCTGGGCTCAGTGAAAGGGTTAAAGACCTGCTAATTGCTTATCCTACACCTGAGGATTTGCAACAGGCTATGCAATTAGCTATACGGGTGGATAGAAGACTGCGTGCTAGGGTTAATGAGAGCAAATCCTCTGCTATGTCAGTTTCTGGTTATGATAATGTGTGTACTAACAGTGGTGAACCGATGGAGATTGGATCGGTGGCACCTCGCTCTCAAGAAAAAGACCGTCGTTTTTCAGAAGGCTTGTGTTTCTATTGCGGGAAATCTGGTCATTTGATTAAAGGCTGTGAGCTTCGTATGAAGAAAGAAAAAAAAATGGTCAGTCACGCCCGTATTGCCTGTTTAAATTCCAAGGGTATATTTTTAGCTGCTTCCACGATTGCTCAGGAAAAATTAATGGAATTTCGGGTGTTTGTTGATTGCGGGTCTACACTGAATGTAATTGATGGGGGATTCGTGGAAAGACTCAATTTAAAACCTGAACCTTTATCATCCCCCATTGCTGTGGTTTCTGTGGATGGCTCCCCTTTGAAGAATATTACTCTCAAGGTCAGTGAATTTCCTCTCACTATTAATGGTGTTCACCATGAGAAATTGGATTTGGTAGTGTTGAATAACTTGCCTTCTCCAGTAATATTGGGTTTGCCCTGGTTAAAATTTCACAATCCTGTACTGGATTGGTCTACCAGTGAAATTAAATCCTGGAGCCATAAATGTTATGACAAGTGTTGTAACGGGCGTATTGCAGCTTTGGATAGGGGAGAATTGCCTGTTCCTATTCAGGATTTTTGGAGAGTTTTTTCTGAGAAAGAATCGCAGGTTTTGCCTCCCCATAGAGACTATGATTGTTCTATTGAATTTGTCCCTGGAGCGACTCTTCCTAAAAGTCGTTTATTTAACCTTACTATTCCTGAGAGGAAGGCTTTGGAGGAATACATACAGACAAGTTTGGCCGCCGGTCACATTAGGCCCTCTAAGTCTCCTGTGGCGGTTGGATTTTTTTTTGTAAAAAAAAAGGACGGCGGTTTACGTCCTTGTCTGGATTTTCGTGAGATTAACAAAATTACGGTACGCAATCCTTACCCACTACCATTGATTCCTGATCTGTTTAACCAGTTATTGGGGGCCAAGTGGTTCTCTAAAATTGACCTTAAGGGGGCATACAATCTGTTGCGCATGAAGGAGGGTGATGAATGGAAGACTGCTTTTAACACTCCTGTGGGTCATTTTGAGAATCTGGTTATGCCTTTTGGTCTTACTAATGCTCCTGCATTTTTTCAGAATCTGATTAATGACATCCTTAGACCTTTGATCGGTAAAAATGTGGTTGTGTATTTGGATGACATTTTGATTTATTCGCCAGATCTGGAGTCTCATTGGCGGAGCGTGCGTGAGGTATTACAGTTATTAATGGACAATTCGCTTTTTGCTAAGCTGGAGAAATGTGAGTTCGCTGTACAGAGAATTAGTTTTTTGGGCTACATTATCTCCAGCAAAGGTTTTGAGATGGATCCGGTTAAGGTTCAGGCTGTGCAGGAATGGCCTAGGCCTATTGGTTTGAAATCGATACAGAGGTTTTTGGGTTTCGCCAATTACTATAGAAAATTCATAAAAAATTTTTCTAGTATTGTCAAACCTCTGACTGATCTCACCAGGAAAGGTGCTGATGCGGTTCAGTGGTCTTCTGAGGCCATTGAAGCTTTTGTGTATCTCAAGGAGAGGTTCACCTCTGCTCCCATCCTTATGCAGCCTGATGTTACTAGGCCGTTTTTGGTTGAGGTTGATGCTTCCTCTGTGGGGGTTGGCGCAGTATTGTCTCAGGATAACGGGGATGGATTACATCCCTGTGCCTTTTTTTCAAAAAAAATTTTCGGAGACTGAATTGAATTACGATATTGGTAATCGGGAATTATTGGCTATTAAACTCGCATTTGAACACTGGCGCCACTTCTTGGAAGGTGCGGAATTTCCCGTTCAGGTTCTTACGGATCATAAAAATCTGATATATCTTGACGCTGCCAAGCGCCTGAATGCCCGTCAGGCTAGGTGGGCACTGTTTTTCTCGCGGTTTAATTTCTCCGTTACTTACATCCCTGGTACTAAGAATGTTAAGGCGGATGCCTTGTCTCGCAGTTTTTCTCCCATAGTCGGTGCTGAGAAAGAGGAAAACATTTTACAAGAAGCTGTTGTGTCGGATGGTGACGCCTCTGCCTCTGTTCCTCCGGTGGTGGAGGACGGGGAATATGAAATTTCTCGCATCCTTGACTCTAGACGGTATAGAGGTAGTTTGCAGTATCTTGTGGCCTGGAAAGGTTTCGGACCCGAGGATAACTCTTGGGTGAGGTCAGATGATGTTTCCGCGTCCAGACTTATCAGAGCGTTTCACAGGAGATTTCCTGATAAGCCTGGTCCTAGGGGATCCGGAGGATCCTCTTAGAAGGGGGGGTACTGTTAGAACCTTGCTGTTAGGTTTTTTTTCCTTTGCTGGTCACATGACCTTGTTGGCCTATTTAATCTTGCTCCGCCCTTCTGGCTTTGCTGGACTTCATTGTATATCTACTTTCTAGCTAGCCTGTGCTCTGTATCTAACTCTGTTAGTTTGCTTGGTCTACGGACCTCTATGTTCTATCTATTTTGTTTGTTCGTCTGTCTGCTACTATTTCTGTTAGGAGGTGTCCCATATTCCTCCCAGTCCTTAGTACTTGTAGGGATTCCCTCCCCACATCTATAGGTCTCCGTACAGACTAGATTAGGACTTTAGCAGGTCTGATCGCAGGATCAGGTTCCCTGTTACATCGTAGGGATTCAGCTGAGTCCTATAGTAGGGACAGATCTCCTCTCTTTCCTTAGCTTTGGTAGCAGAACATAACAGAATGCGGATCATGTAACCTGAGAAGAAAAGACCGTGACAGCCAGAGGACTCCCCTGCAGCCCATCATCACCAAGCAGCCGCTCGAACTGGTAGCCCTGGACCATGTGAAGCAAACCCCGAGCAGGTCAGGCTATGTCTACGCTCTCACCATCGTAGACCACTACTCTCGGTTCCTGGTAGTAGTGCCAGTCAAGGACCAAACGGCTCAGACAGCAGCCAGAGCTTTCCAACAGCACTTCTGCCACCCGCATGGTTACTCAGAACGTGTGTTAACTGACCAAGGTCCGGCTTCGAAGCGGAGGTATTCCAGGAGTTCTGCAACCTGTACGGCTGCAAGAAGATCAGGACAACGCCTTATCACCCCCAGACCAACGGGATGTGTGAAAAGATGAACCAGGTGGTGATAGACCTACTGAAGACATTGTCCCTGGAGGAATGCAGTCTGTGGCCAGAAAAGTTGCCAGACCTGGTGGACCTCTACAATCATATCCCAGTGAATTCCACCAACTGCACACCTGCTTACCTGATGAGAGCAAGACCTGGTAAGCTGCCCATCGATCTGGATATGGGAGTTCTGACACCAGAGGATGCCTCACCAGATGCAGATTGGGATACTGAGCGGCAACAGCAGTACCGTAAGGTACAGGAAAGCGTTGAAAGAAGTCTGTCCCAAGCAAGAGAAAGGCAAGAGAAGACTTACAATCAACATGCACCTGCTGTTCCCTTGTCACCTGGAGAGCAAGTCCTAAAGAGAAAAAGGCGGCTCCATAAATTGGATGACCAGTGGGAAAAAGAGCCGTACACTATTCTACCATCAAGTCATGATAACACCAAGGTGTACCTCATAAGTAAGGATGGAGGAGAAACGACGGCAACAGTTTCCAGACACCACCTAAAGAAGTGTCCCGAGCAGAGACAGCATGCTGAAGAAGGCTAAGATATCCCTCAACCTGCAGAGAAAGTGGAAGAAATGGTCAGCACAGTACTCGGAGAATTCCCCCGGTCATGGATGCAAGTGAATAATGCCATTGCTGTGCCAGTCCTTACATTTCTCCAACCAGCCCCTCAGGAAGCTGTAGAAGTCCCAGTAGAGTTGGAAGAACCATTGGCCCCGGAGAGAGAAGATTACTGAGCAGCAGACCAGGAGAATCTACCCTCTGCTAGTAGCGAACCTGTCGTGCCCACGGTAAGCCAAAGGATCCGTAGGAAGCTGCCCAACCTACCAGAGACACCTCCAAACACCTGTAGTGAGGTGAACATTGAGCCCACCACACCAGAGGTAAATACAGGGGACCAAGGTAGAACACAGACAGACAGTGTGCTACGTAGGTCTACCAGAATCACCAGAGGTCAGATCCCTGCTCGTTGGAGAATTTAAAGTGTAATGTATAACTTTATTATTGCAAATGTTGTATATGTGTGTATTATGTTCTTCCAGTTACCCGACAGGGTCCAAAAAGACTTTCAGGTTATGGACAATGGATAACCAAAAACTTTACCTTGTAAATAGTTTCACCTGAAAAGTGCCCCTTTTGTGCCAGACCACAGAACAAATACCCATGGAGGTGGCTGAAGTCGTGGTCCAACTTCCGGATTATCAATGCCCTGTAGCCACCCCAGGGCCTCCGTGGAGGGTTTGGGATGGGTCCCTCAAACTACATCTTCAGTGGAATGGACACCTGGTTACGGATGATAACGTGACCTATAAAGACTGTAATGTTTGTAATATTCTAATGTACCTTGTTTATTGTTACCTGTTATTTTTGCTAAATATATTCAGTCCCGGAGTACTGAAATTCACTAGGGGGGAATGTGGCACCCCAGAGGGTCTCGTTGCCACAGTGGTAGTAATACCATGTCAGGGAGCAAAACAGGAGTTTCCTGGTCAGGAACACACAACACGCAACACCTCCTGCCCCAGACCAGAAAGGGGAGGATCCCCATGCCTGCGCTCTGCAGTGTCTATGAAGGATGGCATGCTGGATGGCAGCGCTCAGATGCCATCCAGCCTGTCATCAGAATGCCATCCCAGCGTGGGAGAATTCTCCTGCGCTCACCGAATGCGCAGGAGAATTCTCCCACGTTGTCAGTGACGTGCATGAGGTGAGCTGAGTTCATTGGACATGAACTCGGCTCATCTGGATTCCGTCATAGCGAGACACTGAGGAGCTTCACTGAGAAGCTTCTCAGTGTCTGCGGCATGGCAAGCTGGATGGCAGCGTTCTGCTGCGGTCCAGCCTGTCATCTCGATGTAGCAGAGCTGAAGCTGTCCTGGGAGCCATGGAAAGGTAAGGATGAGGTTGGTTTATTATTTTATTTTTATTGCAGGAGATCGTTGGCTTCAGCTGGAATGGGCGTGATGGTAAGTATGGTTTAATTTAGAACATTAAAGAATTGTGTGTTTATTTCAATTAAAGGACTTTATTCTGGGTGTTTGTGGGTTTTTTTTAACTTTGACTATGGGGTTAGTAATAGGGGTGTCTTATAGACACCTCTCCATTACTAACCTGGGCTTGATGTCAGCTGGCATCATAAGCTGACATCAACCAAAACCATATTACCCCACGGCCACCGCTACAGGGCAGTGGGAAAAGCGAGGCTAAGTGCCAGAATTGGCGCATCCTATGGATGCGCCATTTCTGGGGTGGCTGACGGCTGGTATTTCTAGCCTGGGAGGGGGCCAATATTCATGGCACCCTTCCTGGGCTATTAATATCAGCCCCCAGCTGTCTGCCTAGCCTTTTCTAGCTATTAAAATAGCGGGGAACCTCACGTAATTTTTTTTGGGGGTCCCCCATTTTACTAGCTAGTAAAGGCTAGGTATTCAGCTGGGGGCTGATATTAGTAGCTTGGGAATCTCCGTGGGTATTATCCCCTTCCCAGGCTTCAAACATCTGCCCCAGCCGTCTGCTTAACCTCCGCTAGAGACTAAAATTAAGGGGAACCCCACGCCAATTTTTTTTTTAATAAATCCTTTATTTTAACACTAAATGACAACAACAGTAACCAACACTATCACTGTACTTATTATATATGTGACTGACATGTTTCTATCTATTTAATCTATGTGTGATGCTCTATTCTTTCTGTTCTAAATTGTCGGGTACCAATGATGAATTGCAGGCCGGCTTTTTTAAAGAGACAGGTGCATGAAAACACTATTATTTTTTTTTAATAAATCTTTTAACACTAAATGACAAGTACAGTAACCAACACTGTCACTGTAGTTATTATATATGTGACTGACATGTTTCTATCTATCTAATCTATGTGTGATGCTCTATTCTTTCTGTTCTAAATTGTCGGGTACCGGTGAATGCCGCTGATGAATTGCCGCCGGCTATTTTAAAGAGACGGGTGCATGAAAATCGGAGGGCACTAGTGTGTTCCAAGTGCCCTGCTATGGTTTTCATGCACCCTCCTATATACCCGGCCTGCCTGTCTGCCTATATATCCTGCCTGCCTGACATTTAATTGAGCACTGTTCCCATCGATTTGGGCAATATTTGACCTTCTGCAGACCGCCAGGGGGGACCGCCAGAAAAATGCTCGATTTTCCCATAGACTTATATTGGGCTCATTGCTTGGGTCGAGCACCCGAGTATTCCAATGTGCTCGACCCGAGCTTCGAGCACCCGAGCATTTTAGTGCTCGCTCATCACTAATGAACTTTCTTCTTTTATGTCTGACCTGAGAGCCATATTAAGAGAGGAAGTCCACAGTACAGTCACAGACCTAGTCTTCCAGCAAGCTCCTCAGGGTGCGCCCCGTCAGAAAAGACCCTGACAGGAGTTAGAGTCCAGTTCAGAGGAGGAAGAGGTATCGGATTTCTCCAATCCTGATCAGGACAGAGAAGAATCCATCTCAGTTCCCCCAGAGGAGAAGAAAAAATACCTCTTCTCCTGGGAAGATACCGATACACTTTATCTGCAGTGAGGAACATAAGCAAATAGACACTTGCCAACCCTCGTCAGTACAAGATTAGATGTTTGGGGGATTGAGAACCCACATGAACAAGGTACCCCCCCTTCTACCCCCAATGGGATCTATTCGCTACAAGGAAAAATGCAAGGGTGGAAAAATTATTCTCCCTCAACCCAGGAGACAGCCCTATGGGGATAGATGCCTTATCTCAGAAGTGGAACATGGACCTAGCTTATGCTTTCCCTCCTTGGCCCTTAATACTGTTAGTACTAAGGAAAATTCAGGGTGATAATAATCCTACCCTTCTGGCCCAGGAGAAGCTGGTTCCCTTGCTGAGGAAGATGTCCTTGGAAGATCCAATAAACCTTCCAGAGAGGCGAGACTTGCTATGTCAGGGTCCAATATACTGTCAGGAGGGACGTCCTGGAAAGTAGGCATCAGACCTACCGGAAATAGAGTTTCCAGGTGTCCCTCGTGACCCTATTACCGGTAGGTCTAATGCCTACTTTTGTAACCACTGTGACAGTCACTGGTAGTATATGTGAGGGGAGGTATGTGTCACTCAGGATGCTCTCCTGTGTGAACTGAGACCTACTGAATTTCTGCCAGCATGTTTTATGCTGGGGGTTACCTCTTTTAAAGGGTGTAGTTTTATGGGAATGACTTAGATGGAAGGGAAGTCATTCCTCATACCCGCACCTCAGGGTGTGGGTGAGCAAGGTTTAAATGTTCATTCCTGTGTTTTGTTTGTTTTTTTCCTTTTTGTGTTTGGAGAGGCAAGGTCTCTAGACTGGACAGCCATAGCTCAGGACAGAGCTGGAGGCTGGACATAACATGTGTGGGTGAACCACATATATAATATTATATTATAGTTCATATGTTTTGCCAGTAAGGCTGTGATTATTTTTTCTGGAGTTGCAGGGCTTTATTCCATATAAAAAAGCCTGCAGAGAAAACCTGGTTCCTGAGTCTACTTCCGGAAGCGGCCGAGCGAGATGTCCTACCACGCTACTGTGCCACCCCTGCGGGTCCAGTTGCCACAGAGGTACTGCACCTCACCCAGAGGTGTGGTACCCTACTCCCAAGCAAGGAAGGGACACTACCAGGGACCCACACACCTGCATCCAGCACTACACCACTCCAGACCAGCAGACGGAGCAAGATGCACTTGGTCACGGCTGAGCCCTGTCCCTGGCGGGGGGGGGGGGGGGGAACCAAAGGAGAGGGAACCATGTAGTGGGTGTGGGTGAAGGAAGTAGCAAAGAGGAGCACACTAGCAGAGGGTATAAGAAGAAGGGGAACCTTCTAGAAGGAGTTCAGTCAGGGCAGCTTGTGACAGGTCCAGATAGGAGGGGGCCCAGAGTATGGGGCCCGGTAGAAGGAAGAAGAGACAGAGGGGGTCTCAGGGGCACGGGAGCGCGGACGCTCTCCGTGGGACCCGCATCCACCCGACCGGCGTCGAGTGGAGGGACCAGGCCGCAGAAGGGGACCGGCCCCAGACTAGTGGAGAACAACCAGGCTCAGCTGGCCAACCGGAGGCCGCAGCATTTTCAAGGTGTTGCAGCCGAAATCCACAATTACATCGCCGAAAAGGTGGCCACATAGGGTCCAGGGGACTGAGAGTAAGTCGCCCGACAAGGCCCGAGGCCACTGGCTTGTAACACTAATTGTGAGGCGCAGGGCAGGAGGGCGAGAGCCAGCGCAACGAGACGGCCAGAGAGGCACATAAGAAGGGGCTCCCGACTTAGTGTATCTGAACTAACTGGGAGTTGGCTGGATCCCTTCCTTGGAGAACACAGGACGACGTGGGCGGTTATAATCGGCTGCAGCGGTAACCTGGAACTGCCTAAGAACTGTGAGTAAAGCCTGAAGACTGCACCCCACTGTATCCTTGACTTATTGCTGCGTCACCGGCCCTGCACTACACTGTCCCTGCCAACAACATCTACCTCATCAAGTCCGATATACTGCCCTGGGGCTTAGCTCTGCCCGTGGAGAGCTGCACTATCTCAGCTGCATCACCATCAGCCCCAGTGGATCTGCACCGCAGTGGAGGCCCCATATAGCCGCATACCTCGGGTGGCTTCACAACACTTTTCCCCAAATCTTTATTTCCCCAATTGACTGTTCTTTATTTGACCTCCTTGGGCCACGGACTGGGTCACTGCCACTGTGACTACCCCAATACTACCCCACGACCCAGGGGGCGCGTCCCTACTTTACTACCAAAACCAGGTTTTCATGAAGAAAAAAACTGCAAAAAATGCAACGTGTGGACGTGGTCTAGGCCTGTGCTTATGTGTCTGGTGTACATACCATGATATGAAAACTGCCTTATGTGTACATGAAGTTGAGTTTGGAACTTGTGCTCCTGTGATTTGCTGGTATTACATTAAAGTAACTCTTGGACTTAATAATTACAGTACTATAACTATATAATGACTATCTTCCTGGAGGTCAACACTACTGGAGAATGGGAGGTGTACCAGAAAGAAGATCTGATGTGTCCAATTTCTCAACTCTCTACTTTTGGAGGTTTGTCATGAGTGGAATTGATGTCTTAAAGGGTCACTATTAAAACTAAAAGGTGTGGTCCACTTCTAACAACTAAGAGATTTGCTAGAAATGTCTCGTATTCAGGCCTCAAATAAGGGAGTCTTGAATCTGTCTCCAGAATGGAGTCCTGCTATGTGAAGTGGTTCCAGAAATGCAGGAGTATGTTTGGAGAGGTAATGGCATGCTCTAATCTGATGCAGTGAATAGAGATTAGGGGTCTCCAGTCTAGATGTGAGTTCCAGAGGTGGGACCCACATGTTAGATACATTCAGAAAATCCTATGAGAAACACGAGTGTTTTGTGAAAATGCCTCGCAACTATCACATGGCTTGCCCATAGGCTGTGCACCTTGACACTAAACCCATTCTCCCTTAACTTCCTAGTAGGGGATTCTCCATCCCCAAGTGAGTGTTCAGATGTTCCAAGAGTAAACAGGCTTACATGCTTTTCTGCTGTACAGCTTCCCATTGTCAGCCTGTGGGACCACACAAACTGTAAGTGCCCTATTTGTGGAAGTCTTGGTAAGATGGTCCACTCTTGGTGTCACTATAAATTCTTCACAGGTAGTAAAGTGAAGTCAACAAATGGTGTAAAGTAACTGGCAGAACACATCTAGCTAGAGTTCAAGTGACTCTCACTATGGCACCTTCTCCTGCATTCTCTGTGCTGATCTCTTGTTATCCTAATCTCTAGGTTCTATCCATGTAAAATTAAATTCTCTGTTAGGTTGATGTGGTCTATGAGAATGACTTAGCAGCTGACATTGACGTGAGAACTTGGAAAGGCTCGTCCATAACCAGAGACAGTACTTTTGGTTAAGACTCTCAAATACAAAAAGTTTAAAAGGTTCCATTTTTAAATACCCAAAAACTGCTCTTTACTATCTAAATATATCTCATTACTTTTTAGTCTGTTTGACCTTATGTCTCAAGTTCTAAGATCATGACTGAAGTTCAGATGGTGTTAGGATTACCTGAGACTTCTGAAGTCAGGAGCTACCACACTAGTTGTGATTAAGTGTCAGGTCCAAATGTGACACTGCCACATCTAGGCAGTGAACAGAGTTATCAGATAATTCTAATGAGAAATTTTTATTTTAGGCTGCACATTCGCTGTGGTTTCACTGCAAGTGACTCATTGCTAGTGAGAGTTGAAGTCTTTACCCTCCCTCCACCATCACCTGTAGCCAGTCTGGGACCATTGAACTTGGAAATGAGGATTGCCCTAAGTATGGATTTAACGTTATATACATTGTCTTTTGCATTGCCACACAATAACCACTTTCTAAACTGGAGAGACCCTGGGGTGGCACTAATGCTTAATCAGTGTTGGGCAACTGGCACCCTAAACCCTCAAAAATTGCCACAATGGGTAAGATCTGTACAACCCAACACTATATACTCAAATATTAAAGTATCCATGTTTTTTTTTGTTTGTTTTTTACCTCCCATGGGCCTAAACTTACAAACACTTAGTCTGCTGACAGCTGATGTAACGCAGGCACCCTGCAGTAATACAGCATGATGTCGAGAGCAGGCTACAAGTAACAGCTGCTCTGACATGAAGCAGGAGTGGTCTGTGATGGCTTTGTGCTGGGCAGGTAGTTGGCACTCCAAAGGCATACTGATAGGGAGTGTTGATTGTGAGCTCCAATGGGGACGGCGATGTCTGTAAAGCTGTAGAATTAATAATGCTATATAAGCGAGTAGGATAAAATTAAGTCTTCCTAAAACCACTTGCCTAACTCTAACAATCCCCAAATATAACTTTTCCTTCATTAGGTGTCCTTTTGATGGTGACAACTACATGACCCAGCCATTAACTATACAAGATGCTTCACTGGAGTTTCCACTCTATTATCAGTGTTTTATTGTAAAGACATTTGCCTTTTACCGTCGAGGTCAGGCATCATTAGGAGAGCTGGTAAGTTCCCACTTATCATTCTTTTCCAGGTATACATCCACTGTAGTGCTTCTGTATGCGTGCCATCTTCACAAAACCCATGTATGGCTAAATGTCCTTCAGGACGTAAGCACTTTCTGTAGCAAAAACGAAAGATTAAACCTTAGGGTTTCATTATTCCAGGAGAACAATATTTTATTTTTTTTCCTATGAAGAAGGGCTGCAGCAGATTGGGAGTCGGTGACTGTATCTGCAGATGGGCCCATTAGGCTCTACATGGATGGGAGTTACCAGGATGCCAACGAACAGTTCATTGAAGGTAATGTCACTAACTTGGCAGATGTCCCACACCAAGTGTAACATCAGAGCCTGAACTACAATAAAGTTGTCTTGACCAATACATTTTGAGAATATTAAATTTGGTTTCTACATTTCATAATTTAATTTAGTCAGTTTTAACAGCAGCAAAACAAGAACTGCAATATGACTTAAACACCTGGTAGTCCATAGACTAAGCCTGGAAAAGCAGGGCTAAGATGGTGTAATGCAGAGTGGAAACATTACTTTTTTTTTTTTTGTTCAGATTGGCCAAATACCTATAAACTGGCATCTTTCTCTTCTAGAATACCAAGAAAAGGGCCATCAAGATCTAAACTGGGTCTTGGCTGTGATGGCTGGAAGTGTTCTTGGCATTGTCGCTGTGGCTATCTGGCTGAAAAAACAAAGCGTTAACAACATTAAAGAAGTTGAGATATAAGTTCTTGTAACTCTTCCTTTACCATAAACGTAACTGAGTTCTAGCATCTATTTTGCACTCCTACCTGTAATACTCGCCTTGCTAGTTGATTTTATGAGACTTTACAGTAATGTGCAAATAAGGTTCATGCCCCAATAAAGATTTAGACAAAAAAAGTTGTACATTGATTGCATTCATAGACCTTTTTTGAGTAACGGTCACAACAGTTCACAAAAAATCCATTTGTTACATGTAAAATATAAGGAGTACATTGGCTTCATTGGAAAGGGTGAGTCTTGCAATTTCTGTGGAAGGATCAATATTTTGTGGATTTTAAAACACTCACTGCAGGTCACTTTACCTACATGTAGGATCTAGATCTGTCTATCCAACTTGGCTGGTACTGTTGCATTGCAGATGCTCTGATTATGTAGATGCAATGTGATATTGCCTTTAACTATGTTCTGGATGACTTTAGCGCACACTATTAAAATGCCTCCTTGTCTTCCCATAATGTGTAAGTGGTGGTAGTGAGTAGCAACATATCGTTGTCTTACATGGTGGGAATGACCGATCTATGGCAGTTTAGTCTATATACTCTACTGTTAAAGCAATAGTACTAGAAACCTCTTCAACACATAGATGGTCTCAATGCCAGACTGGCACAGTATTAAAGTTTCTAACCAGATAATTGCATGAAGAGCAAAGGAAGACCTACCATTGGTGCAGCCACAGAGGGATCCAGTAATGGACGGGACCCACTTATACCTCCAAAGCAGATAAAATTGTACTTTATGATGAACTACGGTGCTTCCACAGGGACTCTCTTCTGTCTGCCAGTGCTAGAAAGAGCAACAATAAGTGGCACAGAGAATAAAAGTTTCTTCTACAATGATGACTTGATGTAGGTTATTCTACACTGTCAAATTAAGATATCATAACATCTAATGGTTGTTATCAAACATGTTACATTTTTGGCCACATGTTGAACCACAATGCAGTCATGTAATTGACCTATGACTTGCCTAAAATCATTGGTTAATTGCCAAACTGCAGATGTAAAATGGCTGCACAACAGTTAGCATCAAAAGTTTCTTAGGTTTCATGAGGGGTTTTGAAGTAGAATTGGCCATTCCCTCATGTGTTAAGAGGTTGGCAGTGTTATCTTGGTACACCTTTCCTCAAAATGACTAGCATGCTAATGGAGATGTAACCAAATCAATCCATCGAGTAAAACACTTCATGGAAAGTTTTCCACAAAAAAAAAAAAGTTCTGTAAAGATCTGAGGTTGTGGGTTGTAAGTAATCACCTAGGCAGGTTAACAATGCAACAATATTTTATTGATCACAGCCATGGTAATAAAGCAATTCCAGGTAAATGGCCAAAATACAGTTCTCTCAGTCCTCAAGTTCCCAATCTATGTTCAGTAGTTCCACTGGCTTTGTATAAGGCCATACTCACTGTCTCCCAACTTTTGGTTGGCCCACAGATTTTGTATCTCCGGCCAGTATAGTCTGTAGCCACTTTCCATGATCCTCTAGACGGCAGATAAAACGATGAAAGCACGGGTAGCCAGTAGCAGCAGTCCTTTTAAGAAAGTGTAAATCCAAACTACATAATCCATAATGGTAACATGTTTATCCATTCATCCTTCCAAGTCCACGGTCTCCATCCTCTTCCTTCAATCCTTCCACACATCTCCCTAAAACATGTCTCCACTTTCTTCCACTCGGATCAGTCCCCTCCCAGGTCAGAAGTGATCACACTCTCCCCCTTAAACATTCACTGTTCGCTAAAACAATGAAGAATATTCTAGAAGCCTTCATCTGAGATCGCCTGTAAGACCCACTGTGGTTATGGCTCCACTGTGTCTCAATCTACACTCACCTAATGAGATTATTGGCTGTTGAAACAATGAACTCCTGAGATAAAGATGAGATTAGTGGAATGCTGGACATTTTACAAGTGAATCTTACATAATGACAAGTAAGCAGAACTATATAAAACATAACAAGTAAATCACTAATAAAACACAATAATAATATTGACAAAAATGGTGGTCCGTTGCTGGAAAAGTATCATAGTCTTTAGTAAGTGGGCAGCTCCTCACAGGTCCCATGCTCAAAGCCAGTTTTTAGACAAAGTGGGGCTCCAAATGTTAACCCACATGTAGGTTGCATTTACATGGGCTGATTTCAGGCCATTAAACAAGCACAATTGACAACATTGAAGTCGTTCAGTAGTTATTTTCTGGCCTCTTTACACCGGATGACTAGGAATGATGGCACAAAGCTATCACTAGTAGATCAATCTGTCACCATACACATGTTCTCTGCAGTTTACACCAGGTGATGTGCTACTGAGAAGGATTTTCGTTCTACCATACACAATCCAACCACCCGATGAATGAGCAACATTTTTGATTATTGATGGGCGATTGCCAATCTTTACACCTAATGAATGCTCATCTGCTCTTCCAGTATATATAAATGTGGATGTGATATACTGTTACACACATCTGTATACAGAACACACATATGCAACATACAAACAGTGACCAACATATCTTAAAGAAACAATGGCGGAGACCCCGGTAAATCCAGGGTCAGCCAGAATAGCCTACTCATATAGCATTTAGAACAGAAAAAAACATGAGTACAAAATGGCATAAAAAGTTAGTTTAATTTAGTCAATCTGCAAATAACTTAAATTAATATATCCATAATATAAATGCATGACAAAAAAGTGCAATGTGCTCGAAGAAAAGCGCAGTCCCACCTGCGAGGGCATATCGTACCCAAGCTAAAAGGATAATCCATATACATAATGTAGTATCTTTCCAGAGATATACTGGATAGAATAAAACTATATATTCCAAGTGGAGCACATAAAACATTTAAAATGAAACCCAGGTTCACCAGATGCTTACCACAATTGTATATGAGGTCCAGGTGTGTTGAGATACCTTTGCCACCTGTCCTCAACGTCCCCCTGGACCTCATATACAATTGTGGTAAGCATCTGGTGAACCTGCGTTTGATTTAAACATTTGTATGTGCTCCACTTGGAATATATAGCCTTATTCTATCCAGTATATCTCTGGAAAGATACCACACTATGTATATGGACTATCCTTTTAGCTTGGGTATGATATGCCCTTGCAGGTGGGACTGCGCTTTTTTTCCAGCACATTGCATTTTTTTGTCATGCATTATATTTATATTATGGATATATTAATGCAAGTATATTAATGCATGCTTTTCAGTGACCCTGCTGAATATTAAGTTTTTTAAGCTTTTTTTTAGTGGGGGGCCCAATTAGAACTTTTGCTATGGGGCCCCATGATTTCTATGTTCGTCCCTGCTAGTAATATTAGGAATCACATAAAGATGGATGAAGCTGCTTCATCTTTAGTGGTTACAGGTATCTGGCCCATTGTGACATCACTCGTGTTCCACTCCCCGTGATGTCACAATGAGGTCACCATTGTGATGTCACTGGCTGTGGAGTTATATTGAGTGACGCTACAGGAAAAGGCTTTGTCTGGAGAGGCTGACTGTGGATTACACAAGACGCGATATTCCTCCAGGCTAAAATGCTGTTTAGATTTCTTCTATTTGTGAGTGTACTAATAGCATCTGCGGAGGGCGCTCCTATCAACACGCGCCACCATGATTTCAGGGCCTTAATCCCTGCAGGTAAGTGCTGTACCGGATATTCAGCCAATATGGGGTTATTGTTAATAAGTCAGATGATACATTTCATGGAGGATTCATGTGCTACTTGTAATGTTTGGAGTCTTCTCCCATCGTGTATTCCCTATTCCAGGCTCTCAAACACATTGTAAACTTGAATGGGAATCCACTCTGAGCGAAAAACAAGTCACGTGTCTCTGATCTTCATGTGTGTGACTTCATCAATAGTTTTGGGGGAAATAATTACAAATTTAGGGTAATTGTGGAATTTCTCCAACTAGGAATGGTCCTAGGTCTGGTTTCAAAAATGAGATGCAAAATATAATGTATATATTAGTAGCTTTAAATATCTTACATGTTCTTGATCTTTTCTTCCACTAGATTACTTCGGTAGGTTTACTATGCCTGCTGCCATCATCTTCTTCTCTGGATTTTTCTTTGGTGTCATCTGTTCCATCCTATATGGGTAAGTCTTATAATGATTTATGGGCTACCCGGGAGTCTGTATAAGAAATATCACATCTTCAGGTCATCATTCGATTCAGTAAATGATATAATCTAGTGTAGATGTTTAGTGGCTCATAAACTGGGTCTGACCTGCTGGGAGCACAATGGACTTTTCTGTAAAATATTAAAAAAATTGCTCAACAAATTACTGCAGATAGGGATAGATAAAATAAATGAAGAAAAATATATGTTTTTATAACAGTGACTTCTGTTTTATCATTTCAAAGATATGTGAAAAAGAATAATTTCTGGAGAGATGTTACAAGACCAGATTCCATGGATGAAGATATAAAGAGTAGGGCTAATCCTAATGGTAAGTACGGCCGTCACCAATCTGACATTAATATCTGTGTACATACAAATACTTCTTAGTGGCTTTTATATTACGTGGACGCAGTCTACATTGTAAAGCTGAATAATTATGACGCGCCCCCTGGTCCGTGGGGAACCCGGAACCGGGACTTTAAGGATGAGTGCTGGGGGTTGTAGTCCTTGCGTGGCGATGAACCGGTCCCGTGGCTCAGGGTGGTCAGACCAGTGGCGGATTTACTGGTATTGTCCGACTACGCCACCCGTGGATTGCGGTCAGGGCGAACCGCCGCTGCAGGGCAGACCGCTGAGGCTGGTGTGGGTGCAGCAGAGTGTAGTATAACTCCCCACGGGAGGAGTATAGCCTCAGGGCAGTGTGTAGGGAAGATGGGGGTGATGGTGCAAGAGTAGCAGTGACGACACAGAGTCAGTGATGCAGTCCAGGGCCTTTACTCACAGTTCTTATACTCCAGACCACTTCTACAGGTACCGGCTGCCCACCTCGCACTGTGCTCACCAGGTGAGGGGCTCGGCCGACTCCCAGGTATCTCTGAAGTGCTTCACAGGACCCCCTTTGTGTGTCCTTCCTCTTGCCTGTCATACCCCACCAGTGACCACGCTTCTGTCCAGCTGCCTCGGGCCTTGGCGGGCAAACGTGCGTTCCGTTTCCCTGGACCCTATGTGGTGCCTTCCTAGCGGGTGTAGCGAGGGGCTGCGCCACTTGAAATGTCTCAGCCTCCGGTTCCTAGCTGAGGGTAGCTTCGCGCCTCCACTAGTAAGGGATCCGGTACCCTCTCTTGGCCTGACCCCTCTACGCAGGTAGATACGGGCGTGCAGTGGCGATTGGCGGGTCAGCACCCCTGGGGTCCCTTCTTCCTCTGTTCCTGGAGCCTCCTCTGCTCCCCTCTCCTTCCTCTATTTCTCTTTCTCCAGGCTTAGGCCTCCTGACAGGGCCTGCCTGGGGAGCAGAGCCATGCAGCAGCTCTGCTCCCTGACTTCTCTCACAGAACTCACTCACTAAGATGGCCCCCATCTTTTATATCTCTCTCTTGTGCATCCAGGAACTGCTTCCTCTCTGCCCCTGCACTACTGGGTTCCCCCTTCCTGGGTGTTCCCTCACTCCCACTCCAGCCAGGGACAGGGACTGTCGTGCTCATCTCAGGAGCATATCGGTCGCCCTGTCCCCCGGAAATGTGGTGTAGTGCATGCAGCTGTCGGGGTCCTGATCCACACTCCATCCTTACCTGGAAGTGAGGTATCGCACCTCTGAGTGAGATGCAATACCTCTGTAGCAACCGAGCCCTCGGGGTGCTACAATTACTCTAATGATATTCTGATTCGTCTCTTTCAATATATGAAATCTATTTAAAAGTAAAAAATGAACTTTTAAAGTAAAAATAATCTCTTACCCGTTCACAACATATGATGTACGCCGAGCTTGAATATTTTCCTGCACATGATGGCTGATTTAATGTGCGGAGCTCTGCCCGCAGCTGTTAAATCCCACTGTTAATCTCTCACAGCAGCATTTAACAATGCAAGGGAGGCCGGACATTATATGCGCCCATCGTCACGCTCATGATGTGATCGTGGCGTGCCAATTGCTTGTCATGACAGCCGTCTGTGTCTGTCATTACGAACCTCCTGTGAAAGCCAGCCGTGGAACTGTGGTATGATCAGACCATGTTCCTATATGGTCAGACACAGCCATTACACAGTACACAGCAGGGGCACATTTATGAGATTATCTCAGCACAGGGACATTTCGTTTAAACACATCCAATTGTGGAAATGATTAATATTCCAAGATCTATTGATTAAAATGTACTTTGTTCGTGGGAAAACCCCTTTAACCAAAAAAAAAAAAAAAACTATACATGTTTGGTATCTGCGTAATTGTACTGAACTAGAGAATCATATTGCCAGATCTCTTTTACCATAAAGTAAATATGGTAAATAAAAAAAACAAAAAACAATTGTGGAATTGCACTATTTTTGCAATTTCAACACACTTGGAATGTTTTTCTTGTCTTCCAATACAGTATCTGGTAGAATGAATGCTGCCATTCAAAAGTACAATTCATTCTGCAGAAAACAAGCCCTCATGCGGCTATACTGATGGAAAAATAAAAAAGTTATAACTAAGGAGAGGGAAAACAAACAAACAGAAAATCACCATGTCTTGAAGGGGTTAATAGATATAGTAAGTAAATGTACCGTAGACATAGAGGAAACAATCTAGAAGAAACATAGAAGTTTTTCCTTTTGAAATGCTGATTTCACTGTTCTGTGTTACAGGAGAACATGAGGATGAAACAACCATTATAAATGATGAAGCTCCTCATGGACCCATGGCTGAAGAGAGCGATGTCCACACAGACACCAACATCTCTAGTGGTCCCCACTATGTCATAATCAATATGGACCCATATGAGGATGTGATCATCTCCTCTGACGGTAAGTTCTTGGGCTTTCATAACAAGTGCTTAATAGAAAAACTTCTTTATAAAAAAAAAGCTCTAAAAGAAGAAAGTTGATCCTTCTATTTTCATTACTTTATTATAAAATTTAAAGGTTATAAAACCTGTATAATATTAATATTCTTTAACAAGTATATAGAAACTTTAATTTTATTAATGCTAATTTCAATGTTCAACATTACAGGAGAAGAAGAGGGTGAAATAAATACTGTAAATGACGATGTTCCTCGTGGACCCATGGCCGAAAACAGAGATGTCCTGGAAAACACCAACATCTCTACGCCTGGACCCGGTTACATAGTCATCAATATGGACCTAGATGAGGATGTGGTCATCTCTTTTGACAGTAAGTTCATTTTTTCTTCATGTGGATAAGTAGAATACTTACTACCATAAATATCATCTCTTCTTCTAATTTACATAACAGGCATAAAATAAAATCTACCGTTAAAAGCAATTTATTATTGAATTGCAGTTAAAGCAATTTTTTGGCCACTACAACATTGCAGCAAAATGCAATAAGAGGCGATCAGAACATCGTATCTACCCCAAGATGGTTTTGGTAAAAATATCATCTCCATGTGCAAAAATATTCAGTCATACAGCCCCATATCCCGAATTTTTTTTTACAAACTTCCAAACTTTTTTTTTAACACTTAAATTAAAAAAAAAGAAATATACATTTGGCTATCTGCATAATTGTACTGATCTGGAGAAACATATTGCCAGGTCATTTTTACCATAAAATGAACATGGTAAATAAAAAAAAATAAACAAGTATGGAATTTCACTTTTTTTGCAATTTCAATGCACTTGGAATTTTTTTCTCATATTCCAGTACAATATGTGGTAGAATGAATGGTGACATTCAAAAGTACAACTCATCTCCGCAAAAAATAAGTCCTCATACGACTATATGGAAGGAAAAATAAAAAAGGAGGAGAGGAAACAACAAACACGAAAAAATGATAATTCGCCATGTCATGAAGGGGTTAATAGATTTTACAAGTGAATGTAGACATGGAGGAAACAATCTAGAAGAAACATAGAAGTTTTTTCTTTTGAAATGCTGATTTCACTGTTCTATTTTACAGGACAACATGGGGATGAAACAACCATTATAAATGATGAAGCTCCTCATGGACCCATGGCTGAAGAGAGCGATGTCCACACAGACACCAACATCTCTAGTGGCCCCCACTATGTCATAACCAATATGGACCCATATGAAGATGTGATCGTCTCCTCTGACAGTAAGTTCATTTTTTCTTTGTGGATTAGTACCATGAATATCATCTCTTCTTCTAATTTACATAACATGCATAAATTAAAATCTACTATTAAAAGCAATTTATTATTGAATTTCAGTTAAAGCAATTTCCAGTATTTTCCGGCTCTCCGACCCCAGACTGACAGTAGAATCAATGTCCATTAATGAACAACTAATCTTATAACCACTGTCTTTTTCAGAACAAGAGGACAGAGAACAGATTCCACCTCCTCCTCTGAATCCTTCTCCATCTACTGCTCTGCCTCCTCAAAATTTTGATAAAGATCTTGACCTGGACAAAAACATTGAGAAAACTAACCTCCTCATGAAGATTGTCTTTCAGGAACTTCTAGCTTATGCCAGCCAAAACCAAATGTAAGTTCTTAGAGCTTATGTGTATGTTTTATGATGTATGTTATATTTTAGTATTAACAGGCAATAGGCTAAATAATTAGAATTGGGCACTAACGACCTAAACATGGAAAGCATTATATTTCTTTATACAAGCAAAATCATCAATCTGTGAGCCAAGACTTGCTGGACTACATGAGAATGGGTGTTATTCTTGAATCACAAATATGATACAATATAAATTATCTCTAATAGATCACAATATACAGTATAACAAAAATGGCTGATCACTTGACTAACAAATTAAAAACACGAAGTAGAGTGGATGGTAATGGCAAAAACAATAAAATGAATATTTAATCATGATCACATTATGCATATACAGCAATACTGGCTTAAAATGCAAATTTAATCACAGGAGCTGATGGCACGATAAAAAGTGCTCAATATCAACAAACAAATGTACGTCCCGGTGCAATAAGCAAGTGCTCGTACCAATATTAAGGCTTATTAATGCACAAAAGTAATAGCAAAAAGTCATGTCAGTGCCAAGTACATTTAGACATGCTGTAGTACCAGAAATGCCAGACCACTACTTCAACCCTGACAGTCGTTTCACCATCACAGCTTTTTCAAGGAGTTAAAGGAAAAGGGGTGGAGTGCTGTATATGGTTGTATATGTATCTATCATATGTACCATGAGGGAGTGATTGCTAGTAAGTGGTAGTCTAATCCGACAAGATCAAAAAAATAATAGGCAGGGTACAATTCCTATCACAGCAATGATAAGGTGTAGAACATACCTGAACATAGACATTAAATAATGGCCACTATATATTACATAGTACTGTATTATAATCTAGAGATAATGGATAACATGTAAACTTCTTCTGTTGCCAAACTCATTATAGTCTGTTGCCATGTACATACATTAATCTTTACTCTTTTGCTGACTTTGTAACATATATTTTCCAGGTGAGGCAGAGCGGGGTCTCGCTGTGTTCCCACAATGAATATGGGATCCAGCTGGAGATGACAACTGTACATCAACACAAAGAGGCAGATTCCAGGCTTGGTTTCTGTTCTCTTCAATGAATACAACATTTACTGGACTTTCCGCAGCTAGATGCACTCACAGAACAAGTGAGTTTCCTTCTGCATCACAAGATAGATTCCGGGATCGGTCTCTGAACTCAACCACTGGATATGACATTTACTGGACTTTCTGCAGCTAGATGAGATACCTACTGCACAAGAGACAGATTCCGAACTCGGTCTCTGATCTCAACCACTGGATACGACATTTCATGGACTTTCTGCAGCTAGATATAATCACGAATCAAGTGACTTACCTGCTGCACCATGAGACAGATTCCGGGCTCGGTCTCTGCTCTCATCAATGAACATCTACAGCCTAAGGGAAGGGCAGTCCTTCAGCAAAGGTTCCCTAGAGGTTTCCTCCACTGGGGGTTTTTCCTCTCCTGAGTCCTGAAGGTTGACTCTTCGTGAGTCAAAGTCCCTTTGTCATCATTATTATCGGGGCACATTTTAGGGCTATTGCCCTGACTTCTAATGGGAGCTTCTACATAACCCAACTTGAATGAAGTTAATAAAGAAGTCAATCAATAATATGTAACAGTGTAACAGAGCTTCAATCGAACTTTACAATACAGCAGAATATACATATCACTGCGAGGAGGGAATATTTTATGTAGTCATTAAACACATGGCGACTTATATACATGTTTTCTCACAAACTAATTTGCCACAAATGTAATGTTCCTCATTAATCATGCACATCTTCTTTGGACTGATTTAGAGGTCTGGGTCCTCTGGATCGACCAGGACTTTAACGCCACTGCACACTATACCATCATGGCACACATAATGACATCAGAAGGTTGCGACATGCGTCACCCAAGGTTGCACACGTACAATCATGGCGCACATACTGACATCAGAACATTGCGACGTGCGTCACCCAAGGTTTAGTTATTGCCTCTGGGGATGCACATCAGTGGCAACATGCTCAGCGATGGCATGGTTCACAAAAATGTCAGAGGCCTGTTTGAGCTGGAAGTTCCAACGCAGGGTGAAGAAGACAGAAAAAGATGCTTGCAACCAGCAAGGCCAGTTGTAGACAAAGTGGGGCCCTGGGCATAAGTTTAAAGTGGGTCCTAAATGCTAACATATTGCACCATCACACTCAAACATTTAGGTTGCATTTACATGTGCTGAGTTTAGGCCTTTAAATGAGAGTGATCGAGAATATTGAAGTCGTTCAGTGCTTGTTTCCTGGCCATTTTACCCTGTTGAGGGAGAATGATGGGCACAGAACGATCACTAGTAGATCAATCTGTCCCTATAAAGTATCGTATTATCAGCAGCACATCTGCAGTTCACATCGGGCGATGTGCTGCAGAAAACAATGGTTTTTGTTCCATCATAAATAATCCAATCACCCAATAAATGAGTAGCTTGAGTTTGCTTGTTTGTTGGGCGATAACTGACATTTTTACACCTATGAACTCTCGTCTGCTCTGCTGGGATTTATAAATGTGGATGCTACATACTCAAACACTGAATGTTACACACATATACAGTGGGTACGGAAAGTATTCAGACCCCTTTAAATTTTTCACTCTTTGTTTCATTGCAGCCGTTTAATAAATTCTAAAAGTTAATTTTTTTTCTCATTAAAGTACACTCTGCACCCCATCTTGACTGAAAAAAAACAGAAATGTAGAAATTTTTGCAAATTTATTAAAAAAGAAACACTGTATACATACATATAATATGCTTTTTGATATCTCTAGCACTTTGTCATTTATTAGCTGCTACCTTATTGCTATGACCATCTACTCTTATATGGAGATTTGACATTTTATCAAGTCATAGAAAACGTGAAACGCATCATCTGAGGGAATAACATCAGAATGATTTCTCTTATCAAGATCTTGATTTGATTATCTACATTTATTTCTGCATCTACTATAATGTAGTTTTGTCTGTAGTAGCTATTTGTGCATTTATTATATTTATGATTATTATTCTTTCTCTACTGGCTTACTGCTAATAGTGCGGTATATCCATGAATATTATTTGGGGATAGAATTTGATTATGCTGTAGGAGATTACTAGTGTATGTTAAGATCTGGTGAGCAATGAGTTGATAACCTCTATTATTCTTATTAGACATTATGTCATGTCCATCATTATTATTTTCCTGTATTTTTATCCTGACCTGTCCTCGTTGATGGCGGGGAACTGGCCACCCGCCGTCCGCAATGATGCTTTTTAGGAAATGAGGCAATTTCTGCCCGCAGCCTTTCTTTTTCTTTTTCTACACAGGGCCGCGCTTTCGCTCGTGCATTGCGGCGCCCTGGTGGTGTCGCGGTCTGTGCGTCGTTGCCTGGGTGATGGGGGGGGATGACGTTGTTCCTCCTCCTCATCTTGTGGGCTGCGCGCCGGGCCGCGTCATCACGAGGGACTGCGCGCCGATTGGTGACCAGTACACTTCATTCATATAAATAGGACCCACCTCTTACCATAACCACGTCTCATGACGAAGCCGAGGCGAAACGCGCATTGAGGCATTTGGTTGACTGTCACCACAAGTCTCAGGTCTCCCACCATCACTCAAGGTATGTACATTGAATTGACATCTACTCCACTGGTTAGCATGCCACACTACTACTACTAGATGACCAAATTACATGCTAGTTATCATCTTACACGCACTAGTTTAGCACAAATACCCTCTGGTATCTAATTGACATTAATTGATTTTTATTGGATTGAGCTATATTATTGCATATTAATTATAAGCTTTTTATACTTCTAGCTACCATGTGATTTTTGTCTATCCTGGATATCTTACTTATACTACCATATTATCCAGAGCTGCTGGATTTGCACTGTTTCAACTATATCAGGTATACTCATATTATAGCCTATGGAGTGTTTATAGTGACCTGGGATTGTTAGTGCAGTCCTGTTCCTGTCACTTATTGGGATTATAAACCCTGTATCCCCTATTGTTTTAGCTGTTCTTTTCCCAACACCTCTCATGTGATGTTTCATATAAAGAAATATTTTTGTATCTAATAAAATTATAATATATTCTATATATCTCCCGATGTGTCTTAGGTATTTATTTATTTTTCTTTGTTAAGTTATTATTCATATGATTACCCTAATGATACCTATTAGACTCTAAGTTAGGTTTTTGTTTCGTTATCTGGAGATTGCATTTCACCCTTTGGTGATTTGCTTTTTTTTAGGTTATTACTTGATTGCATTGTTTTTGCAGATTCCTTAACAGGATTTATGGACTTTAGAAAGAGAGATAAAGCCCGAGTTATTCAACTTGGGACGGTGTTTTTTGAGAAGTCAACTACTTCTAAAGATACAAGTGACATTAAAGACTTGAAGCAGCAAATTAAAGATCTACTTAAAAAAAGAATAAAACTCAGGTGGAATAAAGCCGCCCTACAAAAATTATCTGTGTAAAGATATTATACCCAGAGGGCTCCGTATCCAACTGTTCCCTACTTTGCATAGTGAGGATTCAGTATTCACAGGTAAGTGGGAGGAGACGCTTACCAAATGCTCCCGTACTCTACTGGAAATTCTCATTGGTGCTGACAAAAAGGCACTAGAACATATTGAAAAATAGATTGATGCCTTGCGAGAGAAAATTCAGTCTTCACTTTCGACTGATGAGTATAAAAATTTTGATCTATCACTGGAGGAGGAGCTTTCTAAATGGGAATCTGAGATCCAGGCCTTTAAAACTAAAAGTATCTTAGAGATTTTGAGGATTATCAATCCAAAAACTTCTACCATTGGCACCATAAAAACAAGCATAATAAATTGCTACCTAGGTCTCAATCGGCCTCCAGCATTTCGTCTACTTCTGAGGAAGAATGTGGAGGGCATTTTTTAGACAAACGGGCCATGCCCGGCGAGGCAATGCCCACAAATACTTTTCAACAACTCAGGACTTCATATTCACAAAGAAAAAAACATTCATACCACTTCAGGCAAAAGAAAGCAAACAAAATCTAAAAGGTAATTAATTTATCCAAATATAATCTATCTAAGTCACAAATTGAGGTGCTATCTAGGGGCCTTTCTTTCTCACCGGTGGAGGGATATGATCATTTTACCACCATTAAAGATCTGGAATTATGTGCTCGCAAGCTTATTTTTAAGAAGCATTTTAGTCCCTTAGCTCATAGACCAGAAATGCTCTCTTCGGATACTGAGATCCAGGCTATACAGGATCTTGAATCATTGGCAGCAGAACAGAGCAATGATGACATGGTGAAACTCCCTACACATTTGTACAGACGCTCACGTGTGTTCCCGCCCCTGTCCGTTTGTTCCCAGGTTGATATTTTTGTTAAGCTTGTTAAAAAGGACCTCCTCCAACTGAAGGAGGGAGTCTTTGGTGATAACCGATCCCGATCACACAGACAAGCCATTCATGAACTTAAAAATCTTAGGAACATTGTAATCAAAAGGGCGGACAAGGGCTGGAACGTCGTGTTATGGCCTATTCAAGCATATGAACTAGAGGCCTTTAAACAGCTTAATAACGTTAATTGCTACAGGAGGTTAGATACCATTCCCACTGTAGCCTTTACAAGAGAATTTTCACATTTACTTGAAGATGCTGTAGAAAATTCAGTTACTCCTCCAAAAATGAAAGAGGCTCTGCTATTGGAATATCCAATAGTGCCGACCTTTTACTTGCTGCCTAAGGTTCACAAGGACCCCCTCCGCCCGCCCGGTAGACCAATCGTGTTGGGCATTGGGGGTCTTTGTGAACCCATATGTAAATTTGTGGACTTTTATCTGCAGAGGTGTGTGGAGACTCTCCCATCCTTTGTAAAGGACACAACTGACATCCTGAGACGTCTCGATGGGATTGTTCTTGAAGAGGACATGTGGCTTGTCACCTGCGACGTGGAGTCCCTATACACTTCGATACGTCACGACCAGGGCATGACGACTGTGAAATTTTTTCTGACCATGACTAATCTAGACTCAGATCTTGTATCATTTATTCTCTCCCTTCTGGACTTCATTCTTAGACACAACTATTTTGTGTTTAAGGACCGCCCCTTCCTACAGCTCCAGGGCACGGCAATGGGGGCGTCCTGTGCGCCCTCTTATTCCAACCCGTTCCTGGGGCTGTGGGAGATGGATACGGTCCTTAGTACATCGGGTCATGAAGCCGTCATGTCCTGGTCAAGATATATTGATGATGTATTATTCATCTGGAAGGGCTCCACGTCGCGACTGGATGCATTCCTTAACAGTCTGAATAATAATATCTTTAATATTCATCTTACATGGAAATATAGCCAGACATCAGTTGACTTTTTGGACTTATTAATCACTAGATCCAGGAACAATAGGATTGAGACAGACATTTTTAGGAAAGAAACCTCTACTAATGCCCTGTTACATTATTCCTCCTCACATCCACCTAAACTTAAGAGCTCTATCCCTGTAGGCCAATTTTTATGAGCACGACGCATCTGCTCTACATGTGGGGACAAATGACACCGCAAGAAAGGACCTGGAAACCATCTGCAGTGACTTTGAAGACTTAGGCAAGAAAGTGAAAGAATTGGGAGCGCAGGTGGTCTTCTCATCCATCCTCCCAGTGGATGGCCATGGAACAATGAGGTGGAATAAGATTCTACAGGTGAACAACTGGCTACGTCGATGGTGCCGTCAACAAGGATTTGGATTTCTGGATCACGGAATGAATTACCTATACGATGGACTACTTGCTAGAGATGGGGTGCACCTTACGAAGACTGGAAAACATGTATTTGGAAGTCGCCTTGCTACACTCATCAGAAGAGCTTTAAACTAGAACAATGTGGGAAGGGAAGCAAAAGGCCAGAAAAAGCCATACAGCTGACAAATACTATTGAGATCTCTGCTACTGGAAGTGGAAAGGAAGAACAAAGACAAAACAATTTAAATAATAAAAATATGGGAGGAAGAGAAACCAATCACAAACTAAAATGTTTTTATACAAATGCACAAAGCATGGGCAACAAACAAGGAGAATTGGAACTACTAATGCAGGAAAAGGAATATGATGTCATTGGAATCACTGAAACTTGGTGGGACGATACACATGATTGGAATAAAAGGCTAAAAGGATACAACTTATTTGCAAGAAACAGACTTGATAAACGAGGAGGAGGTGTTGCATTGTATGTTAGAAAAGCGTATATCTGCACAGAGATTGAAGCTTCAGAGACTGGGAGTTCTGTGGAAACTGTTTGGGTAAGAATACAAGGAGAGAACAACGGAAAGGACACCATTGTAGGCATTTACTACAGGCCACCTGGGCAAGCTGAAGATATGGATGAACTCTTTATATATCAAATGACCAAGTTCTCCAAAAAATATGACGTAGTGGTCATGGGAGATTTCAACTATCCAGACATTTGTTGGGAATCTCTCTCAAGTAAAACTAACAGGTCAAGCAAATTCTTATCCTCTCTTGCTGACAACTTTATCTTCCAAAAGGTAGGGGAGAAAACAAGGGGATCTGCTACTTTGGATCTAATCCTTATAAACAGGGAGGAAATGGTTGAGGAGATAAAGGTGGCTGGGACCCTAGGAGGCAGCGATCATGCTATTATAGAATTTTGGATAACTAGAGGAGGAAGACATGTGAAGACTCAAACTTCAAGGTTAGATTTTAGAAAGGCAGATTTTAAGAGACTCAGAAAGAGAATAGGAGGGATCCAATGGCTGGATGTTCTTAAGGACAAAAATGTCCAGGAAGGATGGGAAATTTTTAAAAATGAGATTCTCAAAGCACAATCGTTAACAATCCCGAAAAGTAGGAAGAATGGGAAGCATTTAAGGAAACCAGGATGGATGAACACAGAACTTAAACACATGCTAAAAAGAAAGAAAGAAATGTTTATTAAATGGAAAGAGGGAGGCATATCTAAAGAAGATTATAATGCAGTCTGCAGATGCTGCAGGGCACGTATCAGGTTAGCTAAAGCTGACAATGAATTAAGGCTTGCAAGAGATGTCAAAAGCAATAAAAAAGGATTTTGGGGGTATGTCAAAAGTAAAAGAAAAGTCAAAGATGCTATAGGATTTTTACAGGATGAAAATGGAGAAATGGTAAGAGAGGATGTTGAGAAGGCCGAACTTTTTAATTCCTATTTTGCATCTGTTTTCTCTCAGAAAGAAAATGTAACATCAACTGATCTTCACTGTCCTTTTAAAGGAATAGAGGAATCCAAGTTATCTGTAAACAGAAAGATTGTGAGGGAATATTTAGCTAACATAAATGAGTTCAAGTCTCCAGGTCCAGATGAATTACACCCCAGAGTACTGAAGGAGATCGTAGAAGAAATTTTAGAACCACTCTCCATAATCTTTGAAAATTCTTGGAGAACAGGAGAAGTCCCAGAAGACTGGAGAAGAGCAAATGTTGTTCCTATCTTCAAAAAGGGGAAGAAGGTGGACCCAGGGAACTATAGGCCGGTGAGTCTGACTTCTATACCAGGAAAGATCTTTGAACAAATTATTAAACAACATGTATGTAAGTACATGGATAAGAATGAAGTGATTAACCAGAGTCAGCATGGGTTTGTAACTAACAAGTCATGTCAGACTAACTTAATTTCCTTCTATGACAGAATCACTGACTGGGTGGATCAGGGAAATGCTGTAGATATAGTATATCTTGACTTCAGCAAAGCATTTGACAAAGTATCTCACACCATCCTTATTGAAAAAATGACCAAGTATGCAATGGACCAGGCAACTGTTAGGTGGATTCATAACTGGCTTAGTGATCGGACTCAAAGGGTGGTTGTAAATGGCTTCACATCCAGCTGGATGAATGTCTCAAGTGGGGTACCACAGGGCTCTGTCCTGGGACCTGTATTGTTCAACATCTTTATCAATGATTTAGATGAAGGAATTGAGGGTAAACTGATTAAATTTTCTGATGACACAAAGCTAGGAGGGATAGCTAATACTAGAGAAGAGAGAGAGAGGATTCAAAAAGATCTAAATAAACTGGAGCAGTGGGCAGCAACCAACAGAATGGTTTTTAACAGGGAAAAATGCAAAGTACTACATCTAGGCAATAAAAATGAAAAAAGCATATACAGAATGGGAAGAATAGAGCTAAGCAACATTACATGTGAAAAAGACTTAGGTATACTAATAGATCATAGACTGAACATGAGTCAACAGTGTGATGCAGCAGCAAAAAAGGCAAATACAATTCTGGGATGTATTAACAGAAGCATACAGTCTAGATCACGTGAAGTCATTATCGGTCTTTACTCCTCTTTGGTCAGACCTCATCTGGAATACTGTGTACAGTTTTGGGCACCACATTTTAAAAAAGACATAGACAAACTGGAGCAAGTTCAGAGAAGAGCGACCAGAATGGTGACTGGTCTGCAAACCATGTCCTATGAGGAACGGTTGCAGGATTTGGGAATGTTTAGCTTGCAAAAAAGAAGACTGAGAGGAGACTTAATAGCTGTCTACAAATATGTCAAGGGCTGTCACATTGTAGAAGGATCATCATTATTCTCATTTGCACAAGGAAAGACTAGAAGCAATGGGATGAAACTAAATGGGAGGAGACACAGATTAGATATTAGAAAAAACTTTTTGACAGTTAGGGTGATTAATGAGTGGAACAGGCTGCCACGAGAGGTGGTGAGTTCCCCTTCAATGGACGTCTTCAAACAGAGGCTGGACAGACATCTGTCTGAGATGATCTAGTGAATCCTGCTTTGAGCAGGGGGTTGGACCAGATGACCCAGGAGGTCCCTTCCAACTCTACCATTCTATGATTCTATGATTCTATGATTCTATGATAAATTTCATCAACAAGCATATGATCTATCCCGCAGGTTTCAAGATAGGGGCTATCCAAATCAGGATATCAAACGTGGTTTCCTGAGAGCCAAAACTACCAATAGACGACACTTATTATCCGGCCCCAAAAATAAATAAAGTTCTACTGACACATCACCAAGATTTATCACAACATTTAATGTCAATTGGATTAACATCAGAAAGATTTTCTCTAAACATTGGCCTATTTTGCTCATGGACCAACAACCATTGATAATGTGGCGTAGAGCCAAGACTCTCGGAGACATAGTCTCTAGAAGCCATTATGTCCCCCCCAAAAATCAGTTTCTTTTTGGCAGTAAGGGTCCACCATGGGTTGTTTCCCCTGCGGTAGATGCTCAATATGTAAATACATCACCAAAACAGTAGAGTTTTCAGATTCCGGCAAAGAAAATTTTTTTTAAATTTTGCATCATATCACATGTGAAACAGAAGCGGTCATTTATCATATTAGATGCGCCTGTGGTCTTGTCTACATAGGCATGACCACAAGACTTCTTAAAATCCGCATTCAAGAGCATATTAGGGACATAAAAAATGCCGCTACCTGTTCGGATCCCCAACAGCTCAAAACTATCCCCAGACACTTTCTCGATGCCCACAGCTGTAGCCCTAAGGGTCTTTCGGTTCGAGGCATCGATAGAGTGTATATGGGTATAAGGGGAGTTAATATTAAACAAAACCTGCTCCAAAAGGAGACACGTTGGATCACTGTGTTGGATACGGTTACGCCCTCTGGTCTGAACGAGTCTGTAAGCTTCAAGTCTTTCTTATAACTTTTCGAATATCAGCGCTATTTTAATGATGGGATCCTATATGTGTGGTTTTTATCTTTGTTACATAAATTTTTTGCTTCTGTTTTTCATTTTTCTTTTTGTACTGAGATTGTCACTAATGATATGCTTTTTGATATCTCTAGCACTTTGTCATTTATTGGCTGCTACCTTATTGCTATCACCATCTACTCTTATATGGAGATTTGACATTTTATCAAGTCATAGAAAACGTGACACGCATCATCTGAGGGAATAACATCAGTATGATTTCTCCTATCAAGATCTTGATTTGATTATCTACATTTATTTCTGCATCTATAATGTAGTTTTGTCTGTAGTAGCTATTTGTGCATTTATTATATTATTTATGAATATTATTCTTTCTCTACTGGCTTACTGCTAATAGTGCGGTATATCCATGAATATTATTTGGGGATAGAATTTGATTAGGCTGTAGGAGATTACTAGTGTATGTTAAGATCTGGTGAGCAATGAGCTGGTAACCTCTATTATTCTTATTAGACATTATGTCATGTCCATCATTATTATTTTCCTGTATTTTTATCTTGACCTGTCCTCATTGATGGCAGGGGACTGGCCACCCCCCGTCCGCAATGATGCTTTTTAGGAAATGAGGCAATTTCTGCCCGCAGCCTTTCTTTTTCTTTTTCTACACAGGGCCGCGCTTTCGCTCGTGCATTGCGGCGCCCTGGTGGTGTCGCGGTCTGTGCGTCGTTGCCCGGGTGATGGAGGGGTGACGTTGTTCCTCCTCCTCCTCGTCTTGGGGGCTGCGTGCCGGGCCGCGTCATCTTAGGGGGCTGAGCGCCGATTGGTGACCAGTACACTTCATTCATATAAATAGGACCCACCTCTTACCATAACCACGCCTCCTGACGAAGCCGAGGCGAAACGCACGTTGAGGCGTTTGGCTGACTGTCACCACAAGTCTCAGGTCTCCCACCATGACTCAAGGTATCTACATTGAATTGACATTTACTCCACTGGTTAGCATGCCGCACTACTACTACTAGATGACCAAATTACATGCTACTTATCATTTTACACGCACTAGTTTAGCACAAATACCCTCTGGTATCTAATTGATATTAATTGATTTTTATTGGATTGAGCTATATTATTGCATATTAATTATAAGCTTTTTATACTTCTAGCTACCATGTGATTTTTGTCTATCCTGGATATCTTATTTATACTACCATATTATCCAGAGCTGCTGGATTTGCACTGTTTCAACTATATCAGATATACTCATATTATAGCCTATGGAGTGTTTATAGCGACCTGGGATTGTTAGTGCAGTCCTGTTCTTGTCACTTATTGGGATTATAAACCCTGTATCCCCTACTGTTTTAGCTGTTCTTTTCCCAACACCTATCATGTGATGTTCATATAAAGAAATATTTTTGTATCTAATAAAATTATAATATATTCTATGTTATTATTCATATGATTACCCTAATGATACCTATTAGACTCTAAGTTAGGTTTTTGTTTCGTTATCTGGAGATTGCATTTCACCCTTTGGTGATTTGCTTTTTTAGGTTATTACATACATTTATATGTATACACAGAGCACATATACATACATATAGACATGTGTACATACATAGGCAAATGCACATACAGAGCACATACATATGGGCAGACATGCATACCCAGATCACATACATACAGACACATGTATATACAGATCACATACCTACACATGTATACACAGAGCACATACATACATATAGACATGTGTACATACATAGGCAGATGCACATACAGAGCACATACATACGGGCAGACATGCATACACAGATCACATACATACAGACACATGTATATACAGATCACATACCTACACATATATACACAGAGCACATACATACATACACATGTGAGAGGCTGGACAGGAGCTTTTTCACCCTCAAAAATATGTCGAGGCAAATTATTTAAAGTTATTTGTGTAATTGGCAGCACAGTGGCTCAGTGGTTAGCACTGTTTTACAGCGCTGGGATCCTGGGTTTAAATCCCACCAAGGACAACACCTGCAAGGAGTTTGTATGTTCTCCCCGTGTTTTCGTGGGTTTCCTCCGGGTTCTCCGGTTTACTCCCACACTCCAAAAGACATACTGATAGGGAATGTAGATTGTGAGCCCCAATGGGAACAGTGCCCATAATGTCTGCAAAGCACTGTGGAATTAATGGCACTACATAAGTGAGTAAAATAAATAAATAAAAATAAACAAACCCAAAATGTGCCTGCAATATTAACCACTGGCCACCAGAGGTCACTGTATTCCCCTTGATAGGTTCAGATTTCCCTTGGTCTGCAGGATCCGGTTTTCAGGGATGTCAGGGTTAACACCTAGCCAGGGAGGGAGAGAGAAGTGACTGGGCACAAACAGGAGACTAGATCCAGGATTACTTAGTGTTGATTGGACAGAGTGTGGAGCAGGCTGTGTGCAGAGAAGGTGGAGACTGCAGTATACTGGTTCAGTGTGTGTGCAACTACAAGGCTCAGCATGTAAGGAGCTAGTTACAGAGGCGGCAGGACAGCACAGGCATTTGGGGACCTTTGCATCGAGGAAAAGCTTAGAAGTCTGGGAAAAGTACGGTCCAGCAGAAAAGGGGGACCTTGGGAAGAAGGTAGCGCCTGCTGCGAGTACTAAAAACAGGGAGCTTAGTCTCAACGAGCCGCCCCTGGGATTGTCTTAGCTAAAAGCTCTGGATATCGGGATCAGTAGTAGTGTTGAGCGATACCTTCCGATATCGGGAAATATCGGATCGGATTGGATCGGACCGATACCGAAAAAGTATCGGATATCGCCGATTCCGATACCGGAAACCAATGCAAGTCAATGGGACATAAATATCGGAATTAAAATAAACCCTTTCTTTCCTTGTAGGTTATTTCTACATGAAGGAAAACAACTAAGAATAATGTAGAATGTATTGGGGGAGGTGGGGGAGACAATAAAGGCATAGAGGTTTAGCCCAGTCAAATGGAATAGCAGGAATTAATATTTTTTTATTATGTTCTGAGTTACGGAAATATTAACTATGTTAAGTATTTTTATATTTTGTCAGATATTTATGTTTCACTACTTCCATGCTCTTCACCTTCTTTTTTACTTCTCCCACACTTTCTCCTTCATCATCCTCAGCATCTTTTTCATCCACTTCTTCTTCACCTTCTTCTTCTTCACCTTCTTCGTATTATTCTTTTTTTTACATTCTTCATATTCTACTTCTTCATCTTCTTCATATTCTTCTTCTTCATCATATTCTTATTTGTGACAGGCATTCCTGTAGTTGTTATCTATAAAAGGTTGGACATTACACCTTTCGTTCTGCCCGTCACAAAAGATTTACAACAGGATTTGTCCGCGTTCAGTTTGGCCTGCAGCAGCAGGTCTTTTCCAGGGGCACCACGAGGAGGAACGGACTCACCCCCATACACTGCTTAGTCATCTTCTGCTTATAATTTAGATATTATCTTTTGCTCTGATTTTTAGTCTTATGCTTAATGTTCTTCCGCTTTTTGTTCTGCAGCTTCTTGTATTTCTGCTTCTTGGTTTTCTGTCTCTTGTTTTTCTGTATCTTGGTGCTTGTCTTCTCTTCTTTGTCTTCTTGGTCAACTTCTTCAGGGTCATCTTCTTGGTCTTCTTCGGGGAGGTCTTCAGGGTCGTCGTCTTCGGGGGTCCTCGTCTTCGGGGTCCTCGTCTTCTTCGGGTTGGTCTTCTGGGTCCTCGTCTTCGGGGTCCTCGTCTTCTTCGGGGTGGTCTTCAGGGTCCTCGTCTTCTTCGGGGTGGTCTTCAGGGTCCTCGTCTTCTTCGGGGTGGTCTTCAGGGTCCTCGTCTTCAGGGTCATTGTCTTCGGGGTCCTCGTCTTCTTAGGGTTGGTCTTCAGGGTCCTCGTCTTCAGGGTCCTCGTCAGGGAGATCCAGAGTGATTACCAAGAACCATTTCAAAAAGCTTGAACTTGGAAATGTAGCAGAAGGTACAAGAAAGCTGAGGAACTACCGAGGACCAGCTGACGGTACTGGAACCCGGATGGATAGCAGAAGGTACAAGAGCCAATGGAACTACCGAGGACCAGCTGATGTTACTGGAACTCGGTTACTAAGCAGGAGGTACCTGTGCCAGAAAGCACTACCAAGGACCAGCAGACGTTGGTGGAACTTGGATACCGAGAAGGAGGCACCTAATCCAAAGGCACTGCCGAGAACCAGCTGACGGTACTGGAACCCGGATGGGTAGCAGAAGGTACAAGAGCCAATGGAACTACCGAGGACCAGCTGATGTTACTGGAACCCGGATGGGTAGCAGAAGGTACAAGAGCCAATGGAACTACCGAGGACCAGCTGATGTTACTGGAACTCGGTTACTAAGCAGGAGGTACCTGTGCCAGAAAGCACTACCAAGGACCAGCAGACGTTGGTGGAACTTGGATACCGAGAAGGAGGCACCTAATCCAAAGGCACTGCCGAGAACCAGCTGACGGTACTGGAACCCGGATGGGTAGCAGAAGGTACCCATGTAAAAAAAAAGTTCAAGGCCGCGAGCCGGCCGCAGTTACCAAAACCCACAGTCCTACAGAGGGTGCTTGTCCTATTGGCACTATGGAACCAGCCTTCATTGCCAGATCCCGCAGCCCACATAGGAGTCACCTAAACTGCAGGCACCATAGAGTCGGCTAACCCGACCGCAACACGACAGGACAACGCATTGGAGGCAAAGTGACGTTGACACTACCCGGAAACAGCTGGCGTGCTGGAACCAGGCTGGGCAGGAGGGAGTACCCGTGCCAAAGACACTGCCGAGAACCAGCTGACGGTACTGGAACCCGGATGGGTAGCAGAAGATACAAGAGCAAATGGAACTACCGAGGACCAGCTGACGGTACTGGAACCCGGATGGGTAGCAGAAGGTACAAGAGCCAATGGAACTACCGAGGACCAGCTGATGTTACTGGAACTCGGTTACTAAGCAGGAGGTACCTGTGCCAGAAAGCACTACCAAGGACCAGCAGACGTTGGTGGAACTTGGATACCGAGAAGGAGGCACCTAATCCAAAGGCACTGCCGAGAACCAGCTGACGGTACCGGAACCCGGATGGGTAGCAGAAGGTACCCATGTAAAAAAAAAGTTCAAGGCCGCGAGCCGGCCGCAGTTACCAAAACCCACAGTCCTACAGAGGGTGCTTGTCCTATTGGCACTATGGAACCAGCCTTCATTGCCAGATCCCGCAGCCCACATAGGAGTCACCTAAACTGCAGGCACCATAGAGTCGGCTAACCCGACCGCAACACGACAGGACAACGCATTGGAGGCAAAGTGACGTTGACACTACCCGGAAACAGCTGGCGTGCTGGAACCAGGCTGGGCAGGAGGGAGTACCCGTGCCAAAGACACTGCCGAGAACCAGCTGACGGTACTGGAACCCGGATGGGTAGCAGAAGGTACAAGAGCCAATGGAACTGCCGAGAACCAGCTGGCGGTGCTGGAGCCCAGGGTAAATACTAAAAACAGAAGAGCCAGAGGTGTATTTGGAGGAGGTTTTAAATCCGTACTACAGTGGATGTGGACAAAGCAGGAGAATTTGCCGGACACACAGCTGGGGATCAGCTGACGTTACTGAATCCCAATAACACTGGAGCAAGCGTTGACTGTGCAGACGGCACTTCTGAGCAGCAACTAGCGGTATTGGAGCCCAGGGTAAATACTAAAAACGGAGGAGCCAGAGGTGTAATTGGAGCAAGTTTTAAATAAGTAGCACAGTGAATATGGACAGAGCAGGAGAAATTGCCGTGAACACAGCAGGGGAACAGCTGACGTTACCGAACCCCAATAACACCGCAGCAAGTGTTGACTGTGCAGACGGCACTTCCGAGCGCCAACTGGCGGTGCTGGAGCCCAGGGATAAGAATGAAAACAGAGGAGCCAGAGGTGTAATTGGAGCAACTTTAAAATCTGTAGTAGTGAGAATGTGGACAGAGCAGGAGAAATTGCCGTCCGCACAGCAGGGGAACAGCTGACGTTACTGAACCCCAATAACACGGCAGCAAGTGTTGACTGTGCAGACAGCACTTCCGAGCGCCAACTGGCGGTGTTGGAGCCCAGGGTAAATACTAAAAACGGAGGAGCCAGAGGTGTAATTGGAGCAAGTTTTAAATAAGTAGCACAGTGAATATGGACAGAGCAGGAGAAATTGCCGTGAACACAGCAGGGGAACAGCTGACGTTACTGAACCCCAATAACATGGTAGCAAGTGTTGACTGTGCAGACGGCACTTCCGAGCGCCAACTGGCGGTGCTGGAGCCCAGGGATAAGAATGAAAACAGAGGAGCCAGAGGTGTAATTCGAGCAACTTTAAAATGTGTAGTACAGTGGATGTGGACAAAGCAGGAGAAATTGCCGTCCGCACAGCAGGAGAACAGCTGACGTTACTGAACCCCAATAACACGGCAGCAAGTGTTGACTGTGCAGACGGCACTTCCGAGCGCCAACTGGCGGTGCTGGAGCCCAGGGATAAGAATGAAAACAGAGGAGCCAGAGGTGTAATTCGAGCAACTTTAAAATGTGTAGTACAGTGGATTTGGACAAAGCAGGAGAAATTGCCGTCCGCACAGCAGGAGAACAGCTGACGTTACTGAACCCCAATAACACGGCAGCAAGTGTTGACTGTGCAGACGGCACTTCCGTGCGCCAACTGGCGGTGTTGGAGCTCAGGGATAATACTGAAAACAGAGGAGCCAGAGGTGTAATTGGAGCAACTTTAAAATCTGTAGTAGTGAGAATGTGGACAGAGCAGGAGAAATTGCCGTCCGCACAGCAGGGGAACAGCTGACGTTACTGAACCCCAATAACATGGTAGCAAGTGTTGACTGTGCAGACAGCACTTCCGAGCGCCAACTGGCGGTGCTGGAGCCCAGGGATAAGAATGAAAACAGAGGAGCCAGAGGAGTAATTGGAGCAACTTTAAAATGTGTAGTACAGTGGATGTGGACAAATCAGGAGAAATTGTCGTCCGCACAGCAGGAGAACAGCTGACGTTACTGAACCCCAATAACACGGCAGCAAGTGTTGACTGTGCAGACGGCACTTCCGAGCGCCAACTGGCGGTGTTGGAGCTCAGGGATTACAGTTCAGGTGGTAGAAACATGAACAGAACAGGAGACCTGGATACTGTTGCCAACCAATTATTTATTCTGGAAGAGGACTGGCAAATTCATGAGAGATCCAGGCCTTGTTCATTTTGAGAAAAGTAAGCCGGTCAACGTTATCGGAGGATAGTCGCATGCGACGGTCTGTTAGTACACCACCTGCGGCACTAAAGACGCGTTCCGATAATACACTAGCAGCAGGGCAAGCTAGCACCTCCAGTGCATACTGACTAAGCTCTGGCCATGTATCCAGCTTACAGACCCAAAACTTGAAGGGAGAAGAGCCGTCTGGGAGTACACTAAGAGGGCAAGACATGTAGTCTGTCACCATCTGACGGAAACGTTGCCTCCTGCTGACTGGAGCTGTCTGTGATGGTGTAGACATTTGTGGCGGCGGGGACACAAAACTTTGCCACATTTCGGCCATACTGGTCTTGCCTTGTGCTGAGGCGCTGCTTCTGCTCCCTCTTTGTGCAGAGCTTCCTCCACTGCCTCGACGCACTGAGCTGCTTTGTAAAGCACTAGCAGCACTGCTCTCGGTTGGAATGGAGAACATGATGGAATGCACCAGTGCGTCTTGGTACTCCCGCATTTTACGCTCCCGGTTCAATGGTGTTATGAGGCTTTGTAAGTTGTCCCGGTAGCGAGGATCTAGGAGGGTGGACACCCAATAATCAGCCGTGTTGAGAATGTGGGCGATGCGGCGGTCGTTTCTGAGGCACTGCAGCATGAAATCAACCATGTGCTGCAGACTGCCAACTGGCCAAGAAACGCTGTCCCCTGCTTGAGGCGTGATCTCTGCCTGCTCTGCATCACCCCACCCTCGCTCTAGATACTGACTACTAGAGCATTGTGTACCTCCCTCCTCTGGACAGATGTCTTCCTCATCCATTGACTCCTCCTCATCCTCCTCACAAAGTGTCCCCTGCCTAGGCCTTTGTGAGGAACCACGTTGCGCAGACTGTAGAGAAGCAGATGGCATTTGTGACTCCTCATCCTCCACCTCTTCCAAAACCTCGTCCCTTAGTGCTTGCAGTGTTTTTTCAAGCAGGCAGATAAGGGGGATAGTCATGCTGACTAGTGCATCATCTGCACTCGCCATCCGCGTGGAATAATCGAAGGCACGCAAAACGTGGCAAATGTCCTTCATAGAGGCCCACTCAGTGGTGGTGAAGTGTGAACGGCGCGCACTGCGACTTGTTTGCGCCTGCTGCAGCTGGTACTCCATTACTGCTGCCTGCTGCTCACACAACCTCTCCAACATATGTAACGTTGAATTCCACCTGGTGGGTAGGTCACATATGATGCGATGTTCCGGAAGACATAATCGGCGCTGCAGAGCTGCAATGCGTGATCTTGCATTGCTGGAACGCCGCAAGTGAGCGCACTCTATGCGGACCTTGTGAAGCAGTGCATCAAGATCCGGATAGTCCCTCAAAAAACTCTGCACGACCAAGTTGAGCACATGTGCCAGACATGGGATGTGAGTGAGGTTGCCTAGGCCCAGAGCTGCCACCAGATTTCGGCCATTGTCACACACTACCATGCCTGGCTGGAGATTCGCTGGCACAAACCACACGTCACTCTGCTGCTTGATGGCATTCCAGAGCTCCTGCGCTGTGTGGCTTCGATTCCCCAAAGAAATTAATTTTAATACGGCCTGTTGACGTTTGGCCACGGCTGTGCTCATATCGGTCATCATAACAGGTAACCGTTCACGGGTCGATGTGGAGGTAGACCGTGACGGCTCCTGCAGCGCTGATTCAGAGGAACTGGAGTATGAGGAGGAGTCAATGTGTACAGACTGGATTCCTGCAATCCTTGGAGTTGGCAGAACACGTACAGCGCCACTCTCAAGATCTGTACCCGGCTCCACAACATTTACCCAATGGGCAGTGAGGGAAAGGTATCGTCCCTGTCCATGCTTACTGGTCCACGCATCAGTGGTCAGGTGGACCTTGCTACTGACGGCGTTTTGTAGCGCATGTTTAATTTTTCCCTCCACATGATGTTGCAGGGCAGGGACGGCTTGCCTGCTGAAATAAAAGCGGCTGGGCACGTTGTATTGTGGGACTGCCAATGCCATAAAGTTACGGAATGTGTCAGTCTCCACCAGCCTGAATGATAGCATTTCAAGGGCCAGTAGTTTAGCAATGCCAGCATTCAGAGCCTGTGCTCGGGGGTGGTTTGCCGAGTATGGGCGCCTTTTCTCCCATGCCTGTGCTAACGATGGCTGTAGACTGGCCTGGGAGTGTGAGGATGACTGGGAAAGTGGTGCTGTGGGTGGAATTACACTGTGTCTCTGTACAACAGTGCCAGAGATTCTTCCATGGCGATCCTGTGAGGAAGCCGAACCAGCTGTGTGTGAGCTGGAGGAAGAGGCTACAACACGAGCTGAAGAGGTGGTAGGTGGCGCTGTAGGTTGGCCTAGGTCTTCAGTGTGTTTGTGTAACTCCACCACGTGCTTGGTCCGCACATGTTTCCACATATTTGTGGTATTGAGGTTGCTGACACTTTTCCCTCTTTTCACCTTCTGATTACACAGCTTGCATTTGACAAAGCAAATGTCATCTGCAACTGTGTCAAAAAAGGACCAGGCACTGCAAGTCTTGGGAGCGCCCGCTTTGGATTTTGGAAGAGCCATGCTCCTAATGGGTGCCGAAGTGGAGGCTACAGGCAACCAAGTCTGCCCCCTCCCTCTCCCTCCTTTTTGGGCCGTTCGGGGAATCTCTTCCTCAGAGCTGCTCCCACCACCTTCCTGTCCCTCACGCCATGATGGGTCAAGGACCTCATCATCTACACCACCCTCTTCAAACAACTGCTTCTCCTGGGTAGTCTCGACAGCACAGTACGCACCAGAAAGTGGCACCTGAGTCTCATCATCAGATGCGTACTGAGGTGTGCTGCTGACCATAGGCACTGGCCCACCCGCCTCTTCAGATTCAGAGAGACAAAACGGTTGCGCATCACTGCATACTACCTCTTCTTCAAATTCTCGAATTCTGCTTGGCTGGCCCCCTCTTTCCAAGCCAAGAGATTCAGAGAACAGAAGTAGAGATGGCTCCTGTCCAGGGCTCTCTGACTGCCTGGGCAATTTGGCAGGTGGTGAAGAGACAGATGGGTGCTCTTCAGTGCTCAGGACCTGAGAGGATCTGGAACTAATTGAAGTCGATGCGTTAGCTGCCATCCATCCGACAACGGCTTCAATTTGGTCCTCGCGCAGCAGTGGGGTACGGCTAGCTCCTACAAAGCTGCGCATAAAGGACTGTTCCCTGGTAAAACTGGGGGATGCTGAGTCACTGGTGCCCGCAGCAGGCACAGAATCCCCACGTCCTCTCCCTGCAGGCACAGAATCCTCACGTCCTCTCCCTGCAGAAACTCCACGCCCACGCCCACGACCACGACCACATGCCTTACTCCCTGCCTTCTTCATCTTGGTAGACTGATAAAGATAGGCAGAAAAGTACTAAGGGCTTAGTGTGCTTATTCCTGAACAGCTGCTAACAGGTATAAGAAACACTAATTTTATAAAGTGTGGACTAGACTTTAATATGAGCTAATGTGGCCTACACAACTGTAAAGTGGAGTGTTTGGTGAACTTTATTTAGGTTTTTTTTGTCACAAAAAGACACTGGATGTGCCTAAAGATGTAATAACGATAGTATCACAAACTTTTTGTAGCTATTACAATGTAGGAAGGTAACCTACAATGCAATAGATGAGGCTGCAAAAAATAGGCTAATACTAATCTGGCTGGGGCTGCAGGGCCCAATGCTGCAGAAAGGCTCCTCTATCTACTCCTATATAGTGTGTTTGGAATCAATTTAGCTGAATATGGATGGAACCACCACACTAATAGGAGATATCAGGAAAAATTATGAATTGGCAATAAAGGACAATGTATGAGGCAGTGACACACACTGAGTGCACTACAACCAGACGGGGTTGAAGCACACACTACAGGGTGAGCTGCACTCACACACCAGACCTTGCAGACAGCGGTGAACAGTACAGATGCAGAGCACTGTGCACTAGTGCTGCAAGACGGAAAAAAAATTCTCTATCTACTCCTATATAGTGTGTTTGGAACCAATTTAGCTGAATACAGATGGAACCACCACACTAATAGGAGATATCAGGAAAAATTATGAATTGGCAATAAAGGACAATGTATGAGGCAGTGACACACACTGAGTGCACTACAACCAGACGGGGTTGAAGCACACACTACAGGGTGAGCTGCACTCACACACCAGACCTTGCAGACAGCGGTGAACAGTACAGATGCAGAGCACTGTGCACTAGTGCTGCAAGACGGAAAAAAATTTCTCTATCTACTCCTATATAGTGTGTTTGGAACCAATTTAGCTGAATACAGATGGAACCACCACACTAATAGGAGATATCAGGAAAAATTATGAATTGGCAATAAAGGACAATGTATGAGGCAGTGACACACACTGAGTGCACTACAACCAGACGGGGTTGAAGCACACACTACAGGGTGAGCTGCACTCACACACCAGACCTTGCAGACAGCGGTGAACAGTACAGATGCAGAGCACTGTGCACTAGTGCTGCAAGACGGAAAAAAATTTCTCTATCTACTCCTATATAGTGTGTTTGGAACCAATTTAGCTGAATACAGATGGAACCACCACACTAATAGGAGATATCAGGAAAAATTATGAATTGGCAAAAAAGGACAATGTATGAGGCAGTGACACACACTGAGTGCACTACAACCAGACTTGGCTGAAGCACACACTACAGGGTGAGCTGCACTCACACACACAGACCTTGCAGATAGCGGTGAACAGCACAGGGAACTGTGCACTAGCACTGCAAGGCACAGTGATTTAGAAAGTAGCTTGGGTAAAGCAGTATAGAGCAAATAGGTAGCTAAAACTGTCCCTCAGAACAACAGCGTCCTATCCCTAACTGAATTCACAGCAGAGTGAGCTCAAAATGGCGGCGGTGGCTTTTATAGTGCATCATGACATCATTTCAGCAGCCAATCACAGCCATGCCATTAGTTAAGATGCCTACATGCCTAACAGGATGTGCCCACACTTCTTAGGATCCTCATTGGCTGAATAAAATGAAAATGTCTCATTGCATTATGGGAACTTCCGATTCCGGTATACGATATTGCAATAGTATCGGAATTAAGTATCGGAATTCCGATACCGCGAATATCGGCCGATACCCGATATTTCAGTATCGGAATGCTCAACACTAATCAGTAGGTAACGAATGCACCCGAATAACCCCACCCCTAAGAAAACGCAGGCAATTAGAACATCTCCCCATGTCCCTTGCAAAACCTGGAAAAACACAGACTGTAATTCTGGAATGGATCCGGTATATTGTGTGGAAGATGGAAAAGGAGAATGTACAACCTATTATCCCCTGTTTACCAGTTTGTCCGTATATAAAATGGACATTGTTTATAAGGACTGATCTGGCTTATTGAATGCAACGGGAGCGAAACTGCACTAAGTGGAACCGACGATGGAAGCAGCAGATCAAGCTACAATAACACAGACGCCCCCCAACAACACAAAATTTCCTGTAGCTGGCCCCGACGTGAAAATGGCGGACGGCTCATACTACTACCACCGGGGGCCAGGTTACACAAACACACACAAACATGTATACACAAAGTACAAACATACAGACATGTAAACACAGAGCACATACATACAGACACATGAATAGATAGAGTGCACATACATACTGACATAAGTATACACAGAGCACATACATACAAAATAAGTATTTGATACACTGCCGATTTTGCAAGTTTTCCCAACTACAAAGAATGGAGAGGTGTGTAATTTTTATTGTAGGTATACTTCAACTGTGAGAGACAGAATCTTAAAAAAAATCAAGAAAATCACATTGTATGTGTGACATGCAGAAGTAGTGCTGTTGCTTCCAAAGCATCCAGCAACTGTCACAAATAACACAAGCAAAGAAGACAGGAAGTGTTGTGCTTCAAAAGCATCCAGCAACTTGAGGGGTTAACACAGTCACAGGAGACAGGGAGTGTTTTAGCAGAGCCTGAGGGGGATTGTGGGGAACTTGTTAATGTAGTCTGGCTGAAGCCGAAGAGAAAGGTGGTGATGTGTTATCTGGATCTGACAGAAGGCGGATGAACAGGATTCAGATCAGGAGAGAAACTAAACACAGGTCAGATAAACTCCCTGAACTAACCGTGCAGAATATTATTGGGCAGGAAGATAAGTACTGGAAGAAATTGTGTCACAGGGATCATCTCCCTCATCAAACCCTCCCCCCTCCATCTCCATGTAGGATAAAGAATGCTGTGTACTATTGTGTCCTTGTAAAGGAAAAGCCTGTGGTTGTGTAAGCATAGAAGTGTGCTTCTAAGAGATCTAATCTATGCTGAATTATGCTACTGAAGAGACTGTAATACTGTGCCTTGTGAAGAAACTACTGTATTGTTACTGGAGCCAGTTGCTCAAGAAACTCAGACTGTACTGTAATGAAGATTGTTGCTGTAATATCCCTGAATGGCACCCAGCTCATCCATTAATGCAAAAATGGATGAGCTGGGTGAGAAAGAAGCTGAAGACGTCATGGGGACATTCCTCCAGGAGCTAACACAGATTCTAACCAGGTTCAAATTGGAGAATGGACGGACGGCACCAATTAACAAAAAGCGGGAATCTCCGTCCGCAGACAGAACTACAGGAATTGAAAGAAAAATTGAAAGCCCTAACAACAGCCCTGCAGGAATCAACCAAAACCTCTGAACGGGTGACAGACTCAGACAGAACCTTTACCCTGCTCAGGTTAGATAAATCAGGAAGACAGTCCTCTTTAGCACCACAAATCACTATAAGGAAAGAATTCAAGATCCTGGGACAGATTGGAGAGTGTGAACAGAAAGAGAAACTGTCTTATATGAACTTGTTGCACCATTGAAAAAAGCCTTGGACAGGCTGAAACGTCTTGTGTGAGTTGTGGAATAAATCAACTGATTATCAACACGTGAGTGCCGGGATTTTCTTTTCCTACAGACATTGTTTTCCACGTGCACCACTCTAGCTATACGGAGTGCCGACTATTCCTTTTTGATACTGAACAGAAAGAGAAACTGTCTTATATAAACTTGTTGCACCAGATCGATGCAGGCTTACCGAAAAGCTACCAGTCAGATGAGATCGTTGAGGGGGTGGTGAAAGTGATCAGCCCAGGACTGAACCCCCATAGTATGCTAGAAATGAAGAGTGAATTGACCTTGCAACAGCTGAAGTTGATTTTAAAAGGGCACTATAAAGAAGAGAGTACTTCAGAATTGTTCCACCAACTCATTAACCTCTCACCAGTGGCGTACCGCCAATGGCGGCAGACCACGCCACTGCTATGGGGCTCGTGGCCGGAGGGGGCCCGTGAGGGCCCCAAGCAGCATGGTAACGAGGAGGATAGGTGAGTAGGAGGTTGCGGCGGCAGAGGAGCGGGTTGCGGCAGTGGAGGAGCAGAGCACACACAGTAGCCGCTGCTGCAGCTATCACGTGTGCCCGCTGCTAAAGGGACATGAATATTCCCTCTTCTCCACTCCTATGGGCGTGGAGAAGACGGAATATTCATTCTCTTTAGTAGCGGGCACGGAAGAGAGCTGAGCCCCGGCTCCTGCTGTCAGTGCAGAGGAGTGAATGTGCCGGCAGCAGCTCACCTCGGGCTTCTGAGAGCGGGCGCTGCTGAGATGCCGACATGAGCTGCTGCTGCAGACAGGACGCAGCGCTGGAGCAGAGGTGAGGAAGGAAGGTGAGTATAAGTGTTTATTGTTTTATGTGCAGTGATTGGGGGGATGAGGAAGTCACACATACCAGGATACTTGGATTAAGGAGGCCACACATACCAGGAATGGGGGATTGAGGAGGCCACACATACCAGGAATGGGGGATTGAGGAGGCCACACATACCAGGATTTGGGGATTGAGGAGGCCACACGTACCAGGATTGGGGGGTTGAGGAGGCCACACGTACCAGGATTGGGGGGTTGAGGAGGCCACATGTACCAGGATTTGGGGATTGAGGAGGCCACACGTCCCAGGAATGGGGGATTGAGGAGGCCACACGTCCCAGGAATGGGGGATTGAGGAGGCCACACATACCAGGAATGGGGGATTGAGGAGGCCACACATACCAGGATTTGGGGGTTGAGGAGGCCACACATACCAGGATTTGGGGGTTGAGAGGCCACACATACCAGGATTGGGGGGTTGAGGAGGCCACACATACCAGGAATGGGGGATTGAGGAGGCAACACATACCAGGATTTGGGGGTTGAGGAGGCCACACATACCAGGATTTGGGGATTGAGGAGGCCACACATACCAGGATTGGGGGGTTGAGGAGGCCACACGTACCAGGATTTGGGGATTGAGGAAGCCACACATACCAGGATTTGGGGATTGAGGAGGCCACACGTACCAGGAATGGGGGATTGAGGAGGCCACACATACCAGGAATGGGGGATTGAGGAGGCCACACATACCAGGATTGGGGGGTTGAGGGGGCCACACATACCAGGGATTGTGGGATTGAGGGGGTCACACATACCAGGGATTGGGGGATTGAGGAGGCTACACATACCAGGGATTGTGGGGGCCACACATACCAGGGATTGTGGGATTGAGGGGCCACACCTACAAGGATGGGGAAATTTACCAGTAGCTGCTGCATTTCCCACCCTAGGCTTATACTCAAGTCAATAGGTTTTCCCATTTTTATGTGGTAAAATTAGGGGCCTCGGCTTATATTCGGGTCGGCTTATTTAAAATATACGGTATTTTAAAATCAGTGAGTACGTGGTGCCCATAATACTGCAGGACTGTGGCGTGCATTATACTATATGGGGGCTGCATTTTACCCTATGGGGTGTGTAATATACTGTATGGAGGACTATGGGGAGTGCATTATATTCTATGGAGGACCATGGGAAGTTCATTATACTATATGGAGGATTATGGGTGGCGCATTATACTATATGGAGGTTTATGGGGGAGCATTATACTATATGGAGGATTATGGGGGCGCATTATACTATATGGAAGATTATTGGTGGTGCATTATACTATATGGAAGGCTATGTGGGGCCATTATAATATTTTGAGGGCTATGTGGGGGGCCATTATACTGTATGAAAGCAATTATACAGTGTGAAGGTTTGTGTGGGGTCCATTATACTGTTTGGAGGGCTGTGTGGGGGCCATTATAATGTTTGGAGGGCTGTGTGGGGGCCATGAGAGTGTATGGAGGGCTCTGTGGGGTTCACAGTTGGGGGATTATACTGTGTTAGAGTCACCATACTTTGCCGTGGGAGTTGAAGTGGGGTACAATAGGGTCATTATACTGTGCATGTGGAGGAATGCACCATAGAGGTATCATACTGTTTGGGGGGCACTTTTGTTGGCATCATACTTTATGGGGGCAATGAAGGAGGAATCTACGACTTCAGAAGGAGGTAAATTACTATGCAAAGGCTGGAAAGTTATGAGATCTGCTCTTCTGTGACACAAATATTTATTTTTTGTGGTGGGGGGCCCAATTAGAGCTTCTGCTATGGGGCCCCATGACTTCTATGTACGCCCCTGCCTCTCACAAAAAAATAATGAATCACCCCAAAGTTTCTTGTTCAGAGCAATTGAACGGAAGGATAGACTGTTGTTTGTATCCAGAGATGTAGAAGTGAAGTTTGATGCTAGGCTAGTCCAGAAGAAGTTCTTGAGATCATTGGGAACGGGGTTAATCAGCAAAGACATCAAGTTGCAGCTGAAACAGTACCTAGAATATCCTTTCATTCTGGACGAAGTACTAATTGAAAAAAATGAATGGGGCAGGTAGTTTGGAGTCAGAGAGCAAACAGAAGAAAAAGGCTCTGCTCCTAAAATCACCAAAATGAGTCAGCTGAAGTTGGAGACCCCCAATGGCCAGTACGAAGATCATCATGGAGACCATCCAGTGCCACCTCTGAGAGGGAACCATAAATCACCAACAAAAGGAAGGACCGCCAACACTGACTGGGAGGAAGTAATAGGAGAACTGCGAGCCGAGTTGATTGAGGTGAAAAAGTTGATTCGTTCCAGGCCACAACCTGTGTCCCTCAGACACAGGAATTGGTGCCAAAACAGAAGATACCCGGTTTGTGAAGCATGCCGTTCATCAAATCAGAGTACGGTGTGTGTCCACTGTCTAAGATGTGGTGAGGAAGGACATTATGCCAAGGAATGCCAATGGTCACGGTCATTTGGGTTAAAAGACAGGAGGTTGCCAGTGCGGGGCAACTGGTAACCGTGACATGGAGGAGGCCCCAGAAGCAAATCCAAATCTCACCAAACCCCAGAACGGCGCATGAGGTAAAACGGCTGCGTCAGTACTATCCCCAAGTGTGTTCCCATCTACAACAGCTGCAAGAGATACAGAGGCATCAGTTACTTAATGCCCAGAGCGGAGGTCAAACGATGTACTCCTGGGAGGAGGATTCCTCGGTCAGTAGAGATTGCCTAATCAGTGAAAGGTGCTTTCTACAGTGCCAGCTAAATGGACTCTTGGTAAAAGCACTGTGGGACACAGGAGCCCAAGCGAGCCTTTTAAATGAAGAATGGAGAAGGCGCTATCTGCCACATACCTGCCTTCGGTTGCTAAAAGAACTCTTAGGACCAGTGAAACTCCACAGCAACTTTTTTGGATCAAGTGAAACTCCACAGCAAAGATGTCAACCAGACTGAAATCCCTTTCATAGGCTGGGTGGAAGTGACTTTCCAACTGAGGGCCATGAAGAACAACAACACCAATCAGCTTTTGGTACCTTTTCTCATGACCAGTGATCAGAACGTGGCATAGACTCCTATCCTTTGTTATAATGTAATCAGTGAGGTCATCACGAAACACAAGTCAGGGACGCTGGTGGTGGATGAAATTGTCACATCACTTGCTATACCCAACGCCGTGGCGGAAAATGTGATTCATAGAGTAAAGAAAGCACAGAATACAATGGACCTAAAAGAAGTCAAGGTAGACTTGCGCCCAACCTTCATCCCTACAAACCAAATGGTGAGGGTGAGGTATGGAGTCCGGGTAGAACCGGGAAGAAAAATCCAGAAAAAACTGTTTGTGCCAAAAGACTCCTCAGAACTTCCGGAAGGCCTAGTTCAAGGTGAGACTGTGCTTACGATTTCTACTGGTGGGTTTGCTCTAGTGACAGTACTGGTGATGAATAGTACGAAACATGAAATTAGACTGGATCCAAAGACTGTGTTAGGTCACATTGAAACCATTAAAACGGTATATCCAGCCAGTGTAAGACCCTCCCAGAGGTCTACCTTGAATTCAGTCTCCCCACCAAGGAACAGGAGTTGCCCAGGGGAGGAAATTGCACTACCCTCCTCAGGGTCCTGGGATCCCCCAATATCCCTGGAACACTTGTGTGCTAAAGATATAGGGGTAGCAAAACAGATGCTGAGAGAAGAGTGTCATTCTCTAAAGATGACTCTGATATAGGCTGTATCCCGTTGTTGCAATAGAAAATCAATTTGAAAGACACGACCCAAATAACCAAAAGTTACATGTCTGCGCCAAAACCATTACACCGTGAAGAGAATGAGTATTTACAAGATCTAATCAACAGAAGTTGGGTCCAAAAGTTGAAGTCGTCTTATTCCTCTCCTATGGTTTGTGTTAGGATGAAGGACGGTACGTTGAGACTCAGCTGTGATTACCGGTAACTAAACCAAAAGTCAGTACCTGATCGGCACCCGATATCAAAGATTCAAGATATGCTGGATAGCTTATCAGGAAGTATCTGGTTCTCAGTCCTCGATCAGCGTAAAGCATACCATCAAGGGTTTGTTGAAGAGTCCAGTAGACCCTTGACAGCATTCATCACAAGGTGGGGGTTATATGAGTGGATCCGCATACTGTTTGGGCTCAGTTCAGCTCCAGCTGAATTTCAGTGGAGCATGGAGACCTGTTTGGAATGATTGTTATCTGCCAGCCTTACTTGGATGACAATGTGGTACACAGCAAAACCTTCCGGGAGCATGTTGAACACATCAGGACCGTATTACAGCAGTATCAACAACACGGAGTTAAGTTGACCCCAAAGAAGTGTGAACTGTTCAAAAGTCCGATTGCTAGGGAAAATTGTGTCCGGAGAAGGATATACCATGGACCCAGCAGAAATCGCTCTGGTACTGGCCTTAAAAGACAAGCGGCCCTCTACTGTCATGGAGTTGAGGCAGATCTTAGGATTCCTCTCTTTCTATCGTACTTACGTTCGGAACTTCTCCAGGATTGCCGCCCCGCTATACCTCCTATACAGAGAATGGGCTGTTGGGATGACGGACTTAAAAGAAACAACGCCATTTCGTCCCAACAGCCCATTCTCTGTACAGCAGACCGCCAGGAGGTATTGGAAGAACTAGTAGATTACCTAGTAAAACCCACCATATTGGGATATCCTGATTTCAACTTACCATTTGTTCTTCATTGTGATGCTTCTCAAGTTGGACTGGGAGCTGCCCTGTATCAGCATCAAGATGGAAAATTGAGAGTCATCGGTTACGGTTCTAGAACGATGACAGACACCGAGAAGAATTACAATCTACATTCTGGAAAATTGGAGTTCCTGGCATTAAAATGGGCTATCTGTGAACGATTTAGAGATTATCTCTACTACAGCAAAGAGTATGAGGTATACACTGGCCCCAACCCTTCGACCTATGTCCTCACTACAGTCAAACTGAATGCAACGGGTCAGAGATGGGTCGCTGAACTAGCTGACTTCAATTTCACCATCAAGTACAGGCCAGAAAAATGCAATGCGGATGCTGACGGATTGTCGAGAATGCCACTAGAGCCTGAGGAGTTCATGCAAGAATGCTCGGAGGAAGTCAGTCTGGAAGCAATTGAGAGCACTCCACAAGCAGTGCAAGCTTATGAAGAGGAAGACACACCATTGTGGTGTCCGTTTACGGTGGAAACCACCATAAAATCAAGAGAACAAGATCACCCCCTGTCTATTCAACAACTACCAAAATGAAAAATCCATAGAGTACAACGGGAAAATCAGATAATTAGTAGAATACTACTTTATGTGGACCAAAATCGGTTTCCAAGTAACGGAAGAGAGATAATGAGTCACCAGCAGTATCTGTTTTAGTTAAAGAATGGACAAAGCTTTACCTCAGTGAAGACGGTATCTTGTACCGTAAAGAAGGACAAAACCGGCAGTTGGTACTAACCAGAGTATTCCGTAGGTTGGTCTTCAAAGAACTCCATGAAAGCATGGGACACCTGGGAGTGGAAATGACAACCAATTTGATCCATGAATGTTTCTTCTGGCCGTACATGCAGAGAAATATTGAGAGGTACGTGACCAGGGAGTGTGGGTATCTGAAAGATAAACGTCCCAACACATCAACCTGGGCACCTATGGGCAACATCCAAACTACGTATCAGTTTGAGATGGTCTCAATAGACTTTCTACATCTTGAGACGTGCAAGGGTGGTTACGAATACATATTGGTGGTAATGGACCATTTTACTCGATTTGCCCAAGCATATGCCACCACCAATAAAGCTGGTCGAACAGCGGCAGAGAAAATCTTCAATGATTTTGCTTTGAGGTTTAGGTTCCCTACGAGGTTGCACCACGACCAAGGAAGAGAATGTGAGAACCAGCTCTTTGCCAAGCTAGGAAAGTACTGTAGAATTCAGAAATCCCACACCACGCCCTATCACCCAGAGGGTAATGGACAAGTGGAACGTTTTAACCAGACATTATTGTCGATGTTGCGCACTTTAACAGCTGATGAGAAGAAAGACTGGAAGAATTCCATATCAAAAGTGGTACATGCCTATAACTGTACAAAGAGCGATGAAACAGGTTACTAACCCTTCTTCCTATTGTTTGGATGATCACCAAGACTGCCAATCGATATCATGTTCGATACTCCGGTGTCAGAGACTTACAGAACGTATCCGGAGTGCGTTCGGAAATGTAAGGAATGGATGGCAGAGGCATACAACATAGCGTCCAAAGTGATTATGAAAGGATAGAGCAATAGTAAGGAGTACTATGATCGAAAATGTTATGGAGCAGAATTGGCATAAGGAAGCCGAGTGTTAGTCAAGAACGTACGTGAGAAAGGAGATCCAGGAAAACTTTGTTCATACTGGGAAGACAAGGTGTATGTGGTCATCAACAGGAAAGCCGATGACAGTTCAGTGTATGAAATCCGATTGGAAAGAGGGGACAAGAAAACCAGAATAGTCCATCGGAATTTATTACTACCCTGTGATTATCTCCCACCACAACAAGACTTCCCAGAAGCAGACCGACATCGACCAAGATCGACTAAGGGACCACCACAGACTGAAGCTCTGGAGGTGGATAGTGACGTTGAAAGTTCCAATGAGGAAGAGCACAACGTTGTATTTCTCAGACCGACAAGGAGAGAGCCGTACTATCCTCAAGAGAGTGAACTAAGTCCCGAGGCTCCAGAGTTTGTCCCAAGGAGTACAGATAAAGTCCAATTCAGATCTGATGATCGAAGACTGGTCACTGAAGAGACCGATCGACACTTAGGAATAGCAGAATTACCAGACCAGGTGGAAACGGACGATTCAAAAGAAGTACAGGAACTTACAGAGGTAGGAAGTACGGGAAATGAGTGCGGCAGAAGAAACTCCGGTAACCAAAGAACCCGTGGTATCTGAGGAACAACCCACCAGGAGAATGTCGACTCGAGAAGTGAGGAGGCCCGTGATGCTGACGTATGGGACACTTGAAGAACCGAGTCAAGTGCCAAGGACTGTCGACTGGAAACAGGTATCTCTACCTGTGGACCAGGTAAGCCCACTTGCGTGGTATTCACCACTGAGAGACAGTATGGACAATGTTACCTGGTGGAAAGACTTGTTTTGGCCTAGTGAGAGAGAGAGCTGGTTGAAGACGTATGAAAAGCTCCAGCAGAAGAGATGCTGATTGTTTTAATTGTGTTAACTGTTTATTTCTTACAGGAGTCCTACAAGAAAAACGTCATAAGAACAGATTGTTATCAATGTTTATAAATGTTATACCAATTTGACAATGACAAATTTATATATATAGTGACTAAGCTTTCACCACTGTCTCAGAATTGGTCAGATTGACCAATTAAGACAAATGTCGAGGACGACATTCAAAAAGGAGAGAAGAGTGTGACATGCAGAAGTAGTGCTGTTGCTTCCAAAGCATCCAGCAACTGTTACAAATAACTCAAGCACAGGAGACAGGAAGTGTTGTGCTTCAGAAGCATCCAGCAACTAGAGGGGTTAACACAGTCACAGGAGACAGGGAGTGTTTTAGCAGAGCCCCAGTGGGATTATGGAGAACTTGTTATTGTAGTCTGGCTGAAGCAAAAGAGAAAGGTGGTGGTGTGTTATCTGGATCTGACAGAAGGCAACTGAACAGGATTCAGATCAGGAGAGAAACTAAACACAGGTTAGAGAAACTCCCTGAACTAACCGTGCAGAGTATTGTCGGGCAGGAAGATAAAGACTGGAAGGAATTGAACTGAATTGCACTGGCTGTGCTTCAGATTAAATTACACTGTTAAACTGTTGAAAAAGACTCTTGTGAGATGTGTCTGGTCAGCAATTGAATCTATCGTGTGCCTGAGAGAAGTTGCAGCCTATGGTCGCCTTGAGTAACGGTTCCCCCCAGAATTCCAAAGAATTCATGAAACCTGTTTTGCCCTATCTGAAACTAGCGGCGTGCGTGTAACATGATTTTTACATAATTAATTTTTTATTTTATTGCATGAATTAAGTATTTGATACAATAGAAAAGCAGAACTTAATATTTGGTATTGAAACCTTTGTTTGTAATTACAGAGGTCAGACGTTTCCTGTAGTTCTTGACCAAGTTTGCACACACTGCAGCAGGGATTTTGGCCCACTCCTCCATACAGATCTTCTCCAGATCTTTCAGGTGTCGGGGCTGTTGCTGGGCTAAATTGAGTTTCAGTTCCCTCCAAAGATTTTCTATTGGGTTCAGGTCTGGAGACTGGCTAGGCCACTCAGGACCTTGAAATGCTTCTTACAGAGCCACTCCTTAGTTGCCCTGGCTGTGTGTTTCAGGTCATTGTCATGCTGGAAGACCCAGCCACGACCCATTTTTAATGCTCTTACTGAGGGAAGGAGGTTGTTGTCCAAAATATCGCGATACATGATCCCATCCATCCTCTCTTCAATATGGTGTAGTTGTCCTGTCCCCTTTGCAGAAAAGTACCCCCAAAGTATGATGTTTTACCCACCATGCTTCATGGTTGGGACGGTGTTTTGGGGTTGTACTCATCCTTCTTCCTTCAAACACGGCAAGTGGAGTTGATACCAAAAAGCTCTATTTTGGTTTCATCTGACCACATGGCCTTCTCCAATGCCTCCTCTGGATTATCCAGATGGTCATTAACGAACTTCAAACGGGCCTGGGCATGTGCTAGCGTGAGCATGGGGACCTTGTGTGTCCTGCAGGATTTTAAACCATGATGGCATAGACTGATACTAATGGTAATGTTTGAGACCTTGGTCCCAGCTCTCTTCAAGTCATTAACAAGGTCCTCCAGTGTAGTTCTGGGCTAATTCCTGACCTCTCTCAGAATCATCCTTACCCCACGAGACGAGGTCTTGCATAAAGCCCCAGACCGAGGAAGATTGACAGTCATCTTGTGTTTCTTCCATTTTCTAATAATTGTGCCAACAGTTGTTGCCTTCTCACCAAGCTGCTTGCCTATTGTCCTGTATCCCATCCCAGCCTTGTGTGTGTAGCACAGGTGATCAGAACATCACAGCTTCTAGTCTCCCATGGAGACTATTGGAGCATGTAAAAAGTAAAAAAAAAATATTTAAAAATATAAAAAATATGAAAGTTCAAATCACCCCCTTTCACCCTATTAAAAATAAAACAATAAAAAAAAATATATATATACATATATTTGGTATCGATGTGTTCAGAATCGCCCGATCTATCAATATATAAAAATAATTAGTCCGATTGGTAAACGGCGTAACGAAAAAAAACTAAACGCCATAATTATGTTTTTTTTGTTGCCGCAACATTGCAATAAAATGCAATAACGGGCGATCAAAACATCACATCTACCCCAAAATGGAATCAATAAAAACTTCAGCTCAGTGCGCAAAAAATAGGCCCTTACCCAGCCCCAGATCCCAAAAAATAGAGATGCTAGGGGGCTCGGAAAATGGCAACTTTTATTTTTTAACAAACTTTGGATTTATTTTTCACAACTTGAATAAAAAAGAACCTATACATGTTTGGTATCTACGAACTCATAATGACCGGGAGAAACATAATGGCAGGTCAGTATTAGCATTTAATGAACATGATAAAAAAAACTGTGGAAAATCACTTTTTTTTTCAATTTTACTGCACTTGGAATTTTTTCCCCATTTTCCAGTAGACTATATGGTAAAACCAATTATGTCGTTCAAAAGTAAAACTTGTCCAGCAAAAAATAAGCCCTCATGCGGCCATATTGACGGAAAATTGAAAAAGTTATGGCTCTGGGAAGAAGGGGAGCAAAAAACAAAAGCGAAAAAATGGAAAATGGCCTGAGGGTGAAGGGGTTAATAACATCTGCCTTTTTTGACTACATAGTCATTTTGGGTATTTCACTATAGTATATAATATTACATATCATTTGAAATAAGACACTGACTAATATGTAACAGGCTTTTATTATATTGCATAGACAGGTCACTCCACCATAAGATCTGCATCTTTATTATGATGTGCTTGGATATCGGTACAATAATATTATATGTTATTTTTCAATATACTATAGGGGTTGTTTTTTGACTGTCACTCTTTGGTGTCTGTCTTAATTATATAGATCACTTGGCAATCTATTATTTGCTCTTTCTGTTCTGTATCTAATTATTATTCAGATCAATTTTTGTAATATAAATCTAATAAATGTTAATTTTTATTATGATTTTTTATTGTCCTGCCTCTTTTTCACTGTAGGTGTTTATGTTTTATTTGTGAGGGTATTAATAATATTATATGAGGAATCCTTTGTACTCTGCACTGGGTAAATGTCACATACTGCCCCCAGGATGGCCAGGTGGCCGGTCAGCTCTGGCTCCAGGGTGACGAGGAAGGAACACAGACACACAGACATAGACATACAGAAACACACACAGACAGACACACAGACATAGACATACAGAAACACACACAGACAGGCACACAGATAGACATACAGAAACACACACAGACAGACACACAGATATAGACATACAAACAGAAGCACAGAAAGACATACAGACAGATGGAGAGACACAGAGACACAACCAGACACACACAGATAGACATACAGAAACACACACAGACAGACACACAGATAGACATACAGAAACACACACAGACAGACACACAGACATAGACATACAAACAGAAGCACAGAAAGACATACAGACAGATGGAGAGACACAACCAGACACACACAGATAGACATACAGAAACACACACAAACAGACACACAGATAGACATACAGAAACACACACAGACAGACACACAGATAGACATACAGAAACACACACAGACAGACACACAGACATAGACATACAGAAACACAGACAGACACACAGACATAGACATACAGAAACACAGACAGACAGACACACAGATAGACATACAGAAACACAGACAGACACACAGACATAGACATACAGAAACACACACAGACAGACACACAGACATAGACATACAGAAACACAGACAGACACACAGACATAGACATACAGAAACACACACAGACAGACACACAGATAGACATACAGAAACACACACAGACAGACACACAGATAGACATACAGAAACACACACAGACAGACACACAGACATAGACATACAGAAACACACACAGACAGACACACAGACATAGACATACAGAAACACACACAGACAGACACACAGACATAGACATACAGAAACACAGACAGACACACATACAGACATACAAACAGAAGCACAGAAAGAAATACAGACAGATGGAGAGACACAGAGACACAACCAGACACACACAGATAGACATACAGAAACACACACAGACAGACACACAGATAGACATACAGAAACACACACAGACAGACACACAGATAGACATACAGAAACACACACAGACAGACACACAGATATAGACATACAGAAACACAGACAGACACACAGACATAGACATACAGAAACACACACAGACAGACACACAGATAGACATACAGAAACACACACAGACAGACACACAGACATAGACATACAGAAATACACACAGACAGACACACAGACATAGACATACAGAAACACACACAGACAGACACACAGACATAGACATACAGAAACACACACAGACAGACATACAGAAACACACACAGACAGACACACAGACATAGACATACAGAAACACAGACAGACACACAGACATAGACATACAGAAACACACACAGACAGACACACAGATAGACATACAGAAACACACACAGACAGACACACAGATAGACATACAGAAACACACACAGACAGACACACAGACATAGACATACAGAAACACACACAGACAGGCACACAGATATAGACATACAGAAACACAAACAGACAGACACACAGATAGACATACAAACAGAAGCACAGAAAGACATACAGACAGACGGAGAGACACAGAGACACAAACAGACACACACAGAGAGATATAAAGACAATAGAGGACTTATCACCAGTCCATCTCCTCTTTAGTTTTTCTGGCTCCCGCAGAGTGCAGGACCTGTGGTGACATCATGGTCACATGTACACAGGAAGCTGACAATTAGAGGTGTGGGCGGGGTTATACACAGCTCAGCATTCATAACACTGCTAAATCTACAGCAGAGAAAACAAAGATTCTAACAAAACCGCACCAAGCAGCCTAGTAAGTGATACATCACTGGAATCAGGCTCTCAGCCTCTACATTATGCTGCTCTCAGCATAGCAAAAACTTGCTGACAAATTCACTTTAAGTAGTGTTGAGCCACCCCCGTAGTGTTCGAGTTCGGTTCGGTTCGTCGAACACCCGTGTGTTCGCCGAACTGTTCGTCGAACTGTTCGTCGAACACCTTCGAACACCGTTAAAACCAATGGCAGGCAAACAAAAACACATAGAAACACATAGAAAACACCTTCAAAAGGTGTCCAAAAGCTGACAAACTGCTCAGAAGACACAACTAACACATGGAAAAGTGACAAGTACATATAGTCATGCGAAAAGAAAAGAGGTGGAGGAGTAAAAGGAGGGGGAGACACAGATATAGGCATGTCATGCCCTTCTAAAATCCAAAAAGTGAGAAGCCGAGACGGCCAGTCCGCTCCTGCCCGTGCCACCTCCGTGTCGCCGGGTTTGTGCCAGAGCCGCGGTGAACCCTGACGGCCAGCCCCCCTCTCCCAATACTGGTGCCTGTCCGCTGGTGGGTCGAGAGAGCCCCCCTGTGGTGGAGGCAGCTCTAAGCTTTTTAATTTAAATTGTCCCTCTAATTTGAATGAATACACTTTAAATCCATTTACAAGGATCTATTGGAGGGCAAGTCTCATGCCAGCAGCCGCGTAATTCCAGCTCCAGTAGCGTCCACTAAAGCTGCTGCAATTAAAAAGCTTTTATAAGGATCGAGCTCGGCTGTCCACCGCAAGGCATCCTAGTGCCAGTCCCAGCCCCTATGCCTTGGGGTGCCTCCTGATGCTCTTCACTAAGTATCCCGTGGTCCCGAAGCATTTCCTTTGAAAAAATTAAGTGTCCAAACTACAGGTGGTGTAGCTTGCTTAACAGCCGGGATAATCCGCTGACTAGCAGACACTGCTACTAGGCACAAAGTATTTCCTGGGCTAGATGCAGTTAAAAATTTGTAAGTAGATACTCTCGTTGGATGCTGAGAAAGCATTCCATAGAGTCTCCTGGCACGCCATATATGATTCTCTTAAAAAGCTTGGGGTAGGGGTCTAGGGGACCCTTTTATAGCCAAAATCACGGCCCTGTATCACAATACGTCACCTAGGCTGAAGATAAATGGAACTGTAGCACCGAGGGCTCGGTTGCTACAGACGTATTGCACCTCACCCAGAGGTGTGATATCTCACTCTCAGATAAGGATGGAGTGTGGATCAGGACCCGACACCTGCATGCATTACACCACATTGCCGTGGGGCAGGGCGACCAATATGCCCCTGAGATGGGCACGACAGTCCCTGTCCCTGGCTGGAGTGGGGGGAGGGAACACTGAGGAAGGGGAACCCTGCAGTGCAGGAGCAGGGAGGAAGCAGTTCCTGGGTGCATTGAGAAGGGAGTATAAAAGGTGGGCACCATCTTAGTTCAGTGCAGAGAAGTCTGAGCAGAAGTGGCAGGGAGCAGGGGCTCTGCATGAGCTCTGCTCCGGAGGCGGGCCTAGTAACAGAGGCCCAGGCCTGCAAGAGGGAGAAAGAAGGAAGAGGAGCGGAGAAGGCTCCAGGAACGAGGAATGAAGGGATCCCAGGGGTGCGGACGGGCGAGTCGCCACCGCACGCCCGAATCCACCTGCGTGGAGGGGTCAGGCCAAAGGGGGAGACCGGTCCCCGAACTAGTGGAGGCAGGAAACGACCCTCAGCTAGAAACCGGAGGCTCTGACATTTTATGTGGCGCAGCCCCTTGCTCCACCCGCTAGGAAGGCACCACATAGGGTCAGGGAAACTGGCGCCAAGTTTACCAAGAGGAGGCCCGAGGCAGCCGGACAGAAGTGTTGGTAAGAAAGGCCAGACAAAGGACACACAAAGGGGGTCCTGTGAAGCGCTCCAAAGTTATCTGGGAGTTGTCTGAGCCCCTCACCTGGTGAGCACAGTACGACGTGGGCAGCCGTTACCTGCAGACGTGGTCTGGATAATAAGAACTGTGAGTAAAGGCCCTGAACTGCATCACTGACTCCGTGTCGTTACTGCTGCTGCCCTGCACCATCACCCCCATCCTCCGCATACACTGCCCTGAGGCTATACTCCTCCCGTGGGGAGTTATGCTACGCTCTGCTGCACCCACAACACCAGCCTTAGCGGTCTGCCCTGTAGCGGCGGTTCACTCTGACCGCAATCCACGGGTGGCGTAGTCGGACATTTAAACATCAAAACCACATAAATAGTTCCGCCACTGGTTTGACCACCCTGAGCCACGGAACCGGATCGCCGCCACGAAGACTACAACCACCAGCATCCACCAAAAAGTGTCCGGCTCCGGGTGTCCCAAGGCCCAGGGGGTGCGTCAGAACATTTTCATCACCTTTCACAATCACCAATGGGACAAGGCAGGGATGTCCTCTGTCCCCTCTCTTATACATCCTAGTGACGGAGCACCTGCTCTCATCAATTCGCCATAACCCCAATATTAGGTGGATTGAGGTGGGAGGCACCGAGTACAAGTGCTCTCTATTTGCTGATGATGTCCTAGTATATATCACTCAATCACATATATCCATCCCTGCTGTTATGGCTGAAATAGATCACTTTGTTACATGGTAAAATTTTAAAATCAATGCAGCGAAGTCTGAGGCCCTCGATGTCTCCCTCCCTAAATCCATATAGGATTCCATCCAGTCCAACTTTCCCTTTGCCTGGCCCTCACAGGGTATCAAATACTTAGGAATTCCTATTCATAGAGACCTCTCCCATCTATGTTATCTTAATTTTGGGCCCTTTATTGAACAATTCCATACAGACCACGGTTGGCAAGTTAGAACTGTAAGATTCACTACGTGAACCACTGGTGTTTTGTGGAAAAGCACATGTACACCGCGTTCCAAATTATTATGCAAAAAGTGTTTAGGAGTGATAAGGGAAGAATTTGTTTGTTTGTCAGTTAAACTCATTGATGGTGATGTGTGTCAGGGCTCTTTATATCACTGTAAGCAATTGCAGACACCTGTGCTAATTAGTTTGGCAGGTGTGTCCAATGAAAGGCAAGACTACTTAAGAAGGCTCTCTCACATTATTAAGCAGCCTACATTTTCTGCCAAAATGGGAAAGAAAAAGGATGTGTCGGCTGCTGAGAAGCAACAAATTGTGGAGTGTTTAGGTCAAGGCATGACTACAATCAACATTGTGCGATGATCAGGATGAAGTGTCTTGGCAATCAAGAAGTATGTAGCTGATTCACAGTACACACGTGTGCGTGCTGATAAGGGCAAATTGAGGACTCTTTCCTACAGGCAATTACGTCAGGTTGAAACAGCAGCGGCAAAAAAGCCTTGTCATAGCAGCAGACAAGTTTTTGAAGCTGCTTGTGCCTCCAACGTCCCCCGAACAACAAGATGCAGGGTCCTTCAGAGGTTTGCAGCTGTGCATATGCCATCCTGTCGACCTCCTCTATCCACTTCACACAAGCAGAAACGGCTCCAGTGGGCCAAACATTACATGAAGACTGATTTCAAAACTGTTTTGTTCACGGATGAGTGCCGTGCAGCGCTCGATGGTCCAGATGAATGGAGTGGAGGATGGCTGGTTGATGGACACCCCACGCAAACACGGCTACAGCGCCAACAAGGAGGAGGTGGAGTAATGTTTTGGGCTGGAATCATGGGGAGAGAGATTGTCGGCCCCTTTAGGATCCCTGAAGGCGCTAAAGATGAACTCCATAATGTATGTGGATTTTCTCAAACAGCACTTCCTGCCATGGTTCAAGAAGAAGAACCGTGTATTTCACAGCAAGATCATTTTTCTGCATGATAATGCACCATCTCATGCTGCACATAAAACATCTGCATCTCTGGCTGATATGGGCATAAAAGGGGACAAACTTATGGTGTGACCCCCATGCTCCCCTGACCTCTACCCCATTCAGAACCTTTGGAGCATCATTAAAAGGAGTGTCTATGATGGCGGGAGGCAGTTCACATCTAAGCAACAGATCTGGGAGGGTATTCTGTCCTCATGCAAAACAATTGAAGCAGAAACCATCCAAAACCTGACAAATTCAATGGACGAGAGAGTTCAGAAGCTCCTTTCGAACAAGGGGTCCTATGTGAAAATGTAACATCACCTAGAATAAAGTTTTGAGTTGAAAACTGTTTGATTTCAGTTTCTAACAACCTGCTAATGCTTATAATTTCAAAAATGACCATTTTTTTGGTCTTTATTAAAATGAAAAGGTTGATCGAAAAGTTTGGGGGATCTAAGAGTGTGGCAACCCAGTAGTCATGATTACTTCGAATTCTGACAATATGAGGGTCATGCTGCAGGTAGTGCAGCAAGAAGGCACTTATGTGTCTTGCGCATCTCGGAGCCCCAAAATTATTTTCCGGGCTAGATGCAGCTAAAAATTATTTTTAATTTTAAATCTGGTGAAGCTTATTATAGATGGCCTAATAGGATCAGTGCTGCACACTGCTACAAAGCCCAAATTATTTTCCAGTCAAGATACAGATAAACATGATTAGTAATTTGAAAGCTTAAAACGGTTGGTAGGGTGATTTTAACCAATCATCAAGCTTTTACTCTCCCCAGGATGACACAGGGGTAGAAAAGTCGTTTCGGATCCATGATTTGTTCATCTTTATGAACGTGAGTCTGTCTACATTATCAGTGGAGAGCCGCGTGCGCTTATCTGTCAGCACACCACCAGCAGCGCTGAACACACGTTCAGACAGAACGCTGGCTGCGGAGCATGACAAGATCTCCAAGGCGTAAGTGGCTAGCTCCGGCCATTTATCCAGATTGGAAGCCCAAAAAGAGCAAGGGTCCAGTGACACAGTCGTGGCTTCAATGTTTACTTGGAGATACTCCTGTACCATCGTCTCTAGGCGTTGACTATGTGTCAGACTTCTTGTCTCCTGTGGCCTTGCAAAGGATGGGCTAAAAAAGTGGTGAAATGATTCCGCAAAATTGATGTTACCAGCAGATACTGTGGTTCTGTTACGGTTTGAGTGCTGAACACTTGACGGTCCCACGGTTGGCAAGTTGGAACTGTGAGATTCACTACGTGCACCACTGGTATTTTGTGGAAAAGCACATGTAAGATTCTGCAACAGTCTCTGCTGATACTCCTGCATGCGTGCATCCCTTTCTATGGCAGGAATAATTTCTGCAAATTTACTTTTGTACCGGGGATCTAACAGTGTGGCAACCCAGTAGTCAGGATTATTTCTAATTCTCACAATTCGAGGGTCATGTTGCAGGTAGTGCAGCAAGAAGGCACTCATGTGTGTTGCGCATCCAGGAGCACCAAGTCCCTGTTGTGTTGGTGGCGAGGTAACAATCATGCTTCCTTCCTCTGTCCTCTCCCCCCAACCTCGCACAACAGAAATGTGATCAAGGTCTCCCTCATCTGATGAGTCTTCCATCAGTTCGTCCTCCACTTCTTCCTGGGCTCCTGCACCTTCCTCACTAGTTTGGCTGCTACCATGCGCCCTGGTAAAACCATCTCCCCCACCCTCACATGCCTGCCGCCTTGGTGCTGCCGACCGTCTGGACCTTGCAGATGTTAGCCCTTCCGCATACAACTCCTCCTCCTCTACTTCCTCCACCTCCTCTTGTGCCACCACCTGACTCCGAATTCTGTTTAACATGTGCTCCAGCATGTAAATCACCGGAATAGTCATGCTGATAATGGCATCGTCAGCACTAAACATCTTCGTCGCCATTTCAAAACTGTGCAGAAGGGTGCATAGGTTCCTGATCTGAGACCACTCCTCCAGCGTGATTTGCCCCACCTCTGAATCTCGTTGGCCCAGGCTATACGTCAGAACGTATTGCACCAGGGCTTGTCGGTGCTGCCACAGTCGCTGCAACATGTGCAGAGTTGAATTCCACCGGGTAGGCACATCGCATTTTAGCCGGTGAAGTGGCAGGCCCAACGACTTCTGTAGAGATGTAAGTCGCTGAGCTGCGGGATGCGAACGGCGGAAGTGAGCACACAGCGACCGTGCCCTCTGCAGAAGGCCATCTAGTCTGAGATAGTGGGCTAAAAATTGCTGGACAACCAGGTTCAACACGTGAGCCATACAAGGCACGTGTGTGACATTGCCCCGGCGAAGGGCCGCACCCAGGTTTGCAGCATTGTCGCACACGGCCTTCCCTGGTTTCAGGTCCAGTGGAGACAACCATTCATGAAATTGGTTCTCCAGAGCTGACCACAACTCCTCAGCTGTGTGACTCACATTTCCCAGACATTTCAATGTAAAAACCGCCTGATGACGTTGAGCCCTACTGCCAGCATAGTAAGGAGGTGTGCAGGATCCCTTCTGCGCAGTTAGAAAGCTTGTGGCATGACCAGACAGGCTTTGGGTGCAGGTGGAAGACCGAGAGGAGGTTGAGGAGGCAGAAGCAGTGGAGGAACTTTGACATAAAGAGGATTGACGCACAACTCGTGGGGACGGCAAGACTTGGACAGCAGCCCCTTGTCCTGCTGTCACCATAGTTACCCAGTGCCCAGTCAGCGACATGTAACGCCCTTGTCCATGCCTACTCGTCCAAGTGTCTGTGGTGAAATGCACCCTGTCACACACAGAGTTTCTCAAAGAAGCGGTGATGTTGTGTGCGACATGCTGGTGGAGCGCAGGCACACCTTTCTTTGAGAAGTAGTGCCGACTGGGCATCTGGTACTGGGGCACTGCGACGGACATAAGGTCTCGAAAATCCTCTGTGTCCACCAGGCAGAAAGGCAGCATTTCTGTAGCCAAGAGCTTGCAGATGGTGAAATTCAACCTCTTAGCTTTCTCATGGCTAGGAGGAAATGGTCTTTTACTTGTCCACATCTGAGGGACCGAGGGCTGGCTATTGTGCTTAGACGGGGTTGATAAGGGTGTCCCCGGCAAACTGCCGGTCTGTGAGGAAGATGCAGGCGGACATGTTAGGTTGCCTTGATCCAAAGGTGGTGCTATCGATGTCGGACAGCGCTCAACACCAGCTGGTGTTACCACCTCCAAAGAAAATGATGACCTGCCAATCACGCTGGCTGTTGCGGGTAAAGAGGTGGCAGGTCTGCGCCCCAAAACAGGTGTGACTGCTGTCCCCCCAGTCACAGAGGATGAAGAGGCCGCGGATGCACAAGATATGGCAGACGGTGATTGGCCCGGCCGGCTAGGCCGCATTGTAGCACACTGAGCTTCCCACTGCAACTTATGCTTCATGTCCATGTGCCGGTTCATGCATGAAGTACTCAAACTATGTATTTTTTGGCCTCTACTTAGCTTTTGCTGACAAATGTTACAGATAACACGAGTTGGGTCATCTTTATCGATCTGAAAAAATGCCCAGGCTATGCAAGGCTTAGCACCCATGCGACCTGAAGAGCCACCACGACTTGTGGTGAGAGGCAGAGTTGTGTTTGAGGATGCAGTTGTTGACGTGCTTCCAGTACTACGTCTCTGTCCAGGAAGGCGCAACCTGACCTCGTCGTCACTAGCATCTTCCTCCACCTCCTCTGCTGACCTCATCTCTTGGCTGACTGTGGGTTGACAGTAAGTGGGATCTCCGACCTCATCATCATTACCCTGTGCGTTATCACACCCGTCGTCCTCAGAGCCAACCTGTTCCTGCCCTGACAAAAAACTAAAGTTGTCGCTCCAATCAGGCATTTGAGTCTTATCATCGTCTTCCTCATTGTCTCCACCAACAGGAGTTACAGTTTGGGAATGAGGGTCTACATTATGGTCAGAACCTTCTGCGTCTGGTCCTGGATCCGACTCATAAAGATTCTGGGCATCAGTGCAGATCATTTCCTCGTCTGGATTCACAGAAGCGCTGGAGTCGACCTCTGATTCCCAGGCTATAGTATGAGTAAACAGCTCTGCAGACTCAACCATCTGTTCTACCTCATACTCAGACGGGCAGCTGGAGATTTGGGAGCTGTGAGGAAGCAAGTGCGATTTGGGTGACACCTTTGAGGACTGGAGTATTTGTGATGTTGAAGTTGATGTGGAGGAGAGCCCACTTAAAGGAGCACTTGATATCCGTTGAAGCACCTGCTGTTTTTGTGCCTCATCTGGAATTTGTAGCGATTGGCGTGGCCGTAAGAAAGGGATCTTATCACATTGTCCGCTAAAAGAAGTAGACATTTTAGTTTGGCTGGAAGATGGTCTTTCTTCTGCACCTACCCCACGGACACAACCTTTTTTCCCCTTCCCAACACGCCTATTCCCCTTTCCACCAGCAGCAGGCCTTTTTCCACTCATTTTGGTGGTTAACTAATTCACAACTCTGGAGTTGTTTGCACAAAAAAACAATGGATGGTAACCGAGCAGAGCTGAGTGGCCAAACTGTGGTATTAGGCCAAAACTATTGGCTGGGCTAGATGCAGAAAAAAATTATTTTTAATTTGCAACCTGATGGAGGTCAGTATAGATGGACTAATAGAACAAGTCCCACACGCTGCTAGAAGCCCAAATATTTTTTCAGAGATAAATGAAGAAAAAAATTATTTTTAATTTGCAACCTGATGGAGGTCAGTATAGATGGACTAATAGACCAAGTCCCACACACTGCTAGAAGCCCAAATATTTTTTCAGAGCTAGATGCAGAAAAAAATTATTTTTAATTTGCAACCTGATGGAGGTCAGTATAGATGGACTAATAGACCAAGTCCCACACACTGCTAGAAGCCCAAATATTTTTTCAGAACTAGATGCAGAAAAAAATTATTTTTAATTTGCAACCTGATGGAGGTCAGTATAGATGGACTAATAGACCAAGTCCCACACACCGCTAGAAGCCCAAATATTTTTTCAGAGCTAGATGCAGAAAATTTTTTTATTCAATTTGCAACCTGATGGAGGTCAGTATAGATGGACTAATAGACCAAGTCCCACACACTGCTAGAAGCCCAAATATTTTTTCAGAGCTAGATGCAGAAATTTTTTTTATTCAATTTGCAACCTGATGGAGGTCAGTATAGATGGACTAATAGACCAAGTCCCACACACTGCTAGAAGCCCAAATATTTTTTCAGAGCTAGATGCAGAAAAAAATTATTTTTAATTTGCAACCTGATGGAGGTCAGTATAGATGGACTAATAGACCAAGTCCCACACACTGCTAGAAGCCCAAATATTTTTTCAGAGCTACATGCAGAAAAAAATTATTTTTAATTTGCAACCTGATGGAGGTCAGTATAGATGGACTAATAGAACAAGTCCCACACGCTGCTAGAAGCCCAAATATTTTTTCAGAGATAAATGAAGAAAAAAATTATTTTTAATTTGCAACCTGATGGAGGTCAGTATAGATGGACTAATAGACCAAGTCCCACACACTGCTAGAAGCCCAAATATTTTTTCAGAGCTAGATGCAGAAAAAAATTATTTTTAATTTGCAACCTGATGGAGGTCAGTATAGATGGACTAATAGACCAAGTCCCACACACTGCTAGAAGCCCAAATATTTTTTCAGAGCTAGATGCAGAAAAAAATTATTTTTAATTTGCAACCTGATGGAGGTCAGTATAGATGGACTAATAGAACAAGTCCCACACGCTGCTAGAAGCCCAAATATTTTTTCAGAGATAAATGAAGAAAAAAATTATTTTTAATTTGCAACCTGATGGAGGTCAGTATAGATGGACTAATAGACCAAGTCCCACACACTGCTAGAAGCCCAAATATTTTTTCAGAGCTAGATGCAGAAAAAAATTATTTTTAATTTGCAACCTGATGGAGGTCAGTATAGATGGACTAATAGACCAAGTCCCACACACTGCTAGAAGCCCAAATATTTTTTCAGAGCTAGATGCAGAAAAAAATTATTTTTAATTTGCAACCTGATGGAGGTCAGTATAGATGGACTAATAGACCAAGTCCCACACACCGCTAGAAGCCCAAATATTTTTTCAGAGCTAGATGCAGAAAAAAATTATATTCAGTTTGCAACCTGATGGAGGTCAGTATAGATGGACTAATAGAATGATGCTATGCCCAAAAGATTTTACTTCACTAGGTGCAGTAAAAAAATTGGTATTCTATACACAGGTGGTATATCTTGCAACACAGATAGGCTACTCCACTGACTAACACACTCTGCAATAGGCCAAAAAGGATTAGCTTTGCTAGATTCAGCCAAATGCTGTGAAAAAAACTTGCACAGCACTGGCACAGACCTGCCTGGCAAAAACTGATAGGAACTGATGTAACCTAGTCCTGAAAAGGACTCCAATTACAATTAGTCTTTACTCCCACAATCTATCTATTTAAGAGCACAGACCTGCCTGATAAAAGTCGTAGGAAATGCTGTAACCTAGTCCTTAAAAGGACTGCAATCACAACTATTCCCTACTCCCAAGCTATCTGTATATTTGTGCGAAAATTGGCTTGAAATTAACAAGGTATAGCGCACACAGCAACAGCGGTGCCGTCTAACACGCAGCTGCAGCAGTGAGAAAATGGTGGCGACGGGGAAAATGGCTTGGTCTTATAGGGCAAGGACATGTGACATACACTGCCAATCACACATGCCCTTGCTTGTGTGAAAAAAAGCACTTCGCTCCGTGTGTGCGCTGCTGATAGGCTGACAGATTGCACCTCCCCACTGCAAATGCGGGAAAGAGAAAAAAAAATGGAGATCTTCATTGTTCCTGCAGAGATCCATCCCCTGCCCCTCCCCCCGCCCCGCTGTACACTCAAACTGCGTATTAACATTAATTTTCATCATTACTGAGAAAAAATCCAGTTATGATTTTGGTGCACGAACAGTTATCGAACATAACCTCGAACAGCCGAATTTTTCTCAAATTGTTCGTGTTCGCCGACCGGCTCGAACACCGCCCAAAACAGCTCGAATTTGAGATTGGCGAACAGTTCGAGTAGAACAACGCTCATCTCTAACTTTAAGTGAAAGGGAACCTGTCAGCACATTTTTACATATGGAAGTAGTGGTATGGTTGTTTCGTTACCTCCATGGGTAAAAATGTGCTAACAGGTTCTCCTTGAGGCTCATTCAGATCTGCATAATTTGTACTGTATTATGTCTATACTACCCTATAGAAGTACAGTACAGACCAAAAGTTTGGACACACCTTCTCATTTAAAGATTTTTCTCTATTTTCATGACTTTGAAAATTGTACATTCACACTGAAGGCATCAAAACTATGAATTAACACATGTGTAATTATATACTTAACAAAAAAAGTGTGAAACAACTGAAAGTATGTCTTATATTCTAGGTTCTTCACCTTTTGCTTTGATGACTGCTTTGCACACTCTTGGCATTCTCTTGATGAGCTTCAAGAGGTAGTCACCGGAAGTGGTTTTCACTTCACAGGTGTGCCCTGTCAGGTTTAATAAGTGGGATTTCTTGCCTTATAAATGGGGTTGGGACCATCAGTTGTGTTGTGCAGAAGTCTGGTGGATACACAGCTGATAGTCCTACTGAATAGACTGTTAGAATTTGTATTATGGCAAGAAAAAAGCAGCTAAGTAAAGAAAAACGAGTGGCCATCATTACTTTAAGAAATGAAGGTCAGTCAGTGCGAAAAATTGGGCAAACTTTGAAAGTGTCCCCAAGTGCAGTTGCAAAATCCATCAAGCGCTACAAAGAAACTGGCTCACATGAGGACCGCCCCAGTAAAGGAAGACCAAGAGTCACCTCTGCTTCTGAGGATAAGTTTATCCGAGTCACCAGCCTCAGAAATCGCAGGTTAACAGCAGCTCAGATTAGAGACCAGGTCAATGCCACACAGAGTTCTAGCAGCAGACACATCTCTACAACAATTGTTAAGAGGAGACTTTGTGCAGCAGGCCTTCATGGTAAAATAGCTGCTAGGAACCCACTGCTAAGGACAGGCAACAAGCAGAAGAGACTTGTTTGGGCTAAAGAACACAAGGAATGGACATTAGACCAGTGGAAATCTGTGCTTTGGTCTGATGAGTCCAAATTTGAGATCTTTGGTTCCAACCACCGTGTCTTTGTGCGACGCAGAAAAGGTGAACGGATGGACTCTACATGCCTGGTTCCCACCGTGAAGCATGGAGGAGGAGGTGTGATGGTGTGGGGGTGCTTTGCTGGTGACACTGTTGGGGATTTATTCAAAATTGAAGGCATACTGAACCAGCATGGCTGCCACAGCATCTCGCAGCGGCATGCTATTCCATCCGGTTTGCGTTTAGTTGGACCATCATTTATTTTTCAACAGGACAATGACCCCAAACACACCTCCAGGCTGTGTAAGGGCTACTTGACCAAGAAGGAGACTGATGGGGTGCTACGCCAGATGACCTGGCCTCCACAGTCACCAGACCTGAACCCAATCGAGATGGTTTGGGGTGAGCTGGACCGCAGAGTGAAGGCAAAAGGGCCAACAAGTGCTAAGCATCTCTGGGAATCCTTCAAGATTGTTGGAAGACCATTTCCGGAGACTACCTCTTGAAGCTCATCAAGAGAATGCCAAGAGTGTGCAAAGCAGTCATCAAAGCAAAAGGTGGCTACTTTGAAGAACCTAGAATATAAGACATATTTTCAGTTGTTTCACACTTTTTTGTTAAGTATATAATTCCACATGTGTTAATTCATAGATTTGATGCCTTCAGTGTGAATGTACAATTTTCATAGTCATGAAAATACAGAAAAATTTTTAAATGAGAAGGTGTGTCCAAACTTTTGGTCTGTACTGTATATACCTATATGCATGACACACCACTAATAAATGTATAAAAATCATATCACTTTATTATATTGTTTAAAAACAGTTAAGATATCAAGGGAAAAAAGTACTCAAAAGATTGCATTTACAATAGTGGGGGCGATGTAACTCTATAGAATACAAACAACAATCACTAAGTCACAGAATATGATTAGCACACAGTTACATCAGGAATATATAAGTAATGTGCTCAAAGAGCAATACAGATCAAAACCAATGATCAATAAATTATTGTTATTACAAGTTGTAAGTGTACACAAATTACTTTTGAGAAATATCCATAATAGAGAACTAAGTGGTATAGGTGATATTTTACAGTGACTAGTGCACTGAAAGAAATTTGTGCAAAGCATGCTGTGAAAAAATGCTGTATATACTGAAAACTATGTAACCATAGAGATCATTGCTCACACATAAGAATGGTAGAGAAATAAAAGTAAAAATAGGAGATCCTATCAGACCAGATGAACTCAGTATGCACGTGTATATACACGTGTGTAAACACAGTAAAAAATATCTACAGATGTACAGCAGAATGATAGGATAGTAAATACTAACACCACAATACTGGATGCACATGCCTGACGCGCGTTTCACCTGTAGCTCATCACAGCAGCATGATTTAGGGTCTGAGATCCTGATTACAGCGATGTCATTTACTAGGCTGCATATTGTGGTTTCAATAAAATCACCATTTTACCAGCAGGAGATTATCACTAGAGGACCTGGTGTCTCGTGCTTTGTAATCCTTTTGTTATGTGTAAGTCTGACCCTACTGCTGATTAGTAACTTTCTGCCTATGCACAGTGTACACAGCGAGGTGCCAATCAGTGGTGTGGACAGGGTTATTCAGAGCTCAGCATTCAAAGCACTGCTGTGTCAGCAGAGGAAACAGTGAATTTATCAAAATGACAGCATGCAGACCAGCAAGTGACACACCGCTGGAATCAGGGTCTCTGCTCTTACATTATGCTGTTCTCAGATTATACATAAAAACCTGATGACAGATTCCCTTTAATGAGAAGCACTGTCAATGTATGTTTTCGTTCCCAACAGTTGCACTTTGAGGCGGTGTTCACATGATGCATTTTAAATGCATTTTTGCCTCAATTTTCCAAAAAGTCATGGCAAAATATGCATCTAAAACACACAGGCCAGATTCACCAAAATATTTTTGATACCTTCAAATATCGCAAAAAATTTTAAACAACTTAAAGTTGAGCAACAGTTTAACGACCTTTGGTTTTGCCAAACGCCATTATTAATGACTTGGCCCCATAATGTGAACACGGCCTAAAGGAGCGATCAGATGATGTGACTGTCAGAACCTCCACCCAGCAATGATAGCCATTGATCACTGCATTTGGGTAGGGTCATACCGTCTGATCTCACCCTAAGGCCTCCTTCACATTTCCGTGTTTTCAGTACGTGTTGTATCCTCTTTTTCACGGATACAACACGTACCCATTATAACCTATGGTGCTATTCACATGTCCATGTTTTTACACAGACTGTGTGTCCATGCAACATCTGATGACACACTGATGGTAAAAACCGGACACACGGATGACACACTGATGGTAAAAATGGACACAGTGATGACACTGATGGTAAAAACGGACACATGGATGACACTAATTGTAAAAACGGACACACAGATGACACACTGATGGTAAAAATGGACACACGGATGACACTGATGGTAAAAACGGACACACGGATGACACTGATGGTAAAAACAGAGACACTGATGACACACTGATGGTAAAAACGGACACACTGATGACACACTGATGGTAAAAACGGAGACACTGATGACACACTGATGGTAAAAACGGACACACGGATGACACTAATGGTAAAAACGGACACACTGATGACGCTAATGGTAAAAACGGACACACGGATGACACTGATGGTAAAAACTGACACACGGATGGTAAAACCGGACACATGGATGACACTGATGGTAAAAACAGAGACACTGATTACACACTGATGGTAAAAACGGACACACGGATGACGCGAATGGTAAAAACGGACACACAGATGACACACTAATGGTAAAAATGGACACACTGATGACACTGATGGTAAAAACTGACACACTGATGGTAAAAACGGACACACGGATGACACTGATGATAAAAACAGACACATGGATGACACACTGATCCAAAACACTGGTGACACCGGTACCGTGTTTACATGTACATGCTAACACACGCATGTGTGAGGGAGGCCTAACTCAATATTTAAATACACAAGTGTCAATGTGGCCTTAGGCCTCATTCAGACATCGGTGTTTGTTCACATACGTGAAAAAAATGGTACGAGTGTCATTAGTGTTTGGTCAGTGTCAGTTTTTACCATCAGTGTTTTATCAGTAATTTTCACAGATGGATAAATAAATAAATGACAAAGCTTCTCCTATACATTGCAATGTTAATCACAGACCGCTCATGGACTGTACACTGATGCCATCCATGTCCTGTTTGTGATTTTCACGGACCCATAGACTTGTATTGGTACTTTTTATCCGTAAGGCTGGTAAACTCACGAACAGAACATGACCGTGAACCATGGATGTTGAATGAGACCTAAGCTGTATGGGTTAATTTACAAGGAAGAAATGACATCAATTAACTAATTTGGGTTTGGTACCTATCTACAAATAGTAACTAGTGAGCAAGCCCACTAGGGGAATGTGATTAGATAGCAGTTGGTGCTATGGTGGGCTTGGCTTGGTGCGCTCTACTGCTCCTTTATTACAGCACTCTGTTATGTAGTGGTGAGGAGGGCTCCTGGAGCGCATGGCCCACTCACATCCCCGGGCTCGTCTGTCATTCTCTTGGCTTCCACTACACAATTTATACAAAGTGGATCAGGCACATTTCTGTGACACTGACTGCATTTGGTAAGCTTGAAGTTTATGGTTATGTTCCCACAATGAACTTTTGGTGAGATTTTGACACTGCAGAATTTCTGCACCTATTTCCTTACCTACTATCTAATTACTTAAATTGCGGCTACTTGAAGTTTTTCATCTTGTATGTATTTTTTTTTGTCCTGTGTATCTTCCAAAGTCTATGGGGAAAGTCCACAGCAAAAAAAACCTCATTGTGGGAACATGGCCTAATAGGCCCAATGTAGTATATCATGTTGATCCTATTTCTTTACTCCCATGTTAAGACAAGCAAGGTGGGGCTCATGCATTGTCCACTCACAAGGATTGTGGAACCTGGATAATCAGACGTCCGAGTGGATCTGTGGCTTTGCATGCCTTATATAATGGATGTTACATCTATGAAGAGGTAGGTTTATTCTGGGCACAAGTAGATTAAGACTGGTGTAGTTTAGGGTCCTTTCAATAATCTGTTGCCTTTTCTTATTGTTAATGTTTTTAGAGACATTTCAGTATATTGTGTGTGTGTGTGTGTGTGTGTGTGTGTATATATATAATATAATGTAAATTTGTTTTTTTTGCTTTAGAATGATGAAAATGTGATGACTATATTAGTGGAAAAGGAATATAATCCTGGAAATTGGACCGTCCCTCTAATGAAAACCCTGAAATGCCCTAAACTAAGAGGTAGTAATTTTTTGCCTGGGAGTATATGACATCAAAGCTGTATTCCTACATCATGGCCATATCCAGGAGGCTCCCATACATATAAGATAGTGATCGTTTCCTTCTAAAGTGGACTGATTCAGCTGTCTCTTCATGTGTATGTCCATGGGCGGCCCAACAGTTCCCAGACAGACTAAGGTTAAGTTCACACAATGTGTTTGAGCAAAGTGGATGGGAGTTCTGCGAAACCTCCTACCCCCTTGTGTGTGGATTATTATTATTATTATTATTATTATAATTTTTTTTTTTTTATGTATAAAAAAAACTGACGCGGTGTGTTTCTGAAATCCATAACTTGTCATATTCCCTTGTGGGTACACTGAGTTTTGTTTGGATTTTTCCCATAGAATTGTATTGGATGCAGGTAAAAAAAAAAACACTAAATGTATATGTGTTTGTTTCTGCTGCGGAAGTGCACTAAACATGCATGTAATCCACACATGACTTATTATTAATGCTCTGTCACTTTAAAATACCAGGAAGAATGGCAGAGGGGATAGAGGGGGGGAAAAAAAAAACCCGCTTTAGTTAAAACTTGACATGACAAATTCCACAGCGATTAACCCCTCCCCACCCCCACAAGTAACCTACCTTGCCTATAATGGGGGCAAAAAAACTTCAACATCAAATACTCATGTAGACTTGGGACTAAGGGGCACTTTAGTTTCTTGCTAGTCTATGAAGAAGGGCGGGTGGGTGGGGGCACCGCTTACCAGACCAGTCTTGTAACCTCCTATTCTCACACTCATCATTGATAAAGAAATGGGAACAAATGAATCGGATCGCACTCACGCATACAAGTCTATGGGTGCATGCAGAGGTGTATCTCGGTTTTCTGGAACCCGGGGCAATAATTCAATTTGGCGCCCTCCCCCTCCCCAAGCACATATGCGATTTGTACACTTGGGTAGAGCAGCTCGTCGGCATGTGACTAATTCAATGTTCAGTAACAAACTGAGAGGAGCAAAAAGAAAAGCTCGTTATCACGTGACCGTAAGTATGAAAATCACATGAGTAAAGGGGCCATGTGATGACTGCAAGAACCTGCAAGCCGAGCTGAATCCTGCGGACAGAGACAGACGTCGGTATATCTTGTGCGAGGATCGCATCATAAACCTCGTACTGGCTCTCTGCCCTCCTGACCAGGGCTTGACCGCTGCATAGAAATACATCACGTTGTCATGCTCCGGTCCGGAGAGGTGCACGATGCAATCCTCGCACGGGTTATACGGCAGTGTGATTCTGCCCTTATAGTGAGTATATTACACGCTGTTAGGATTAGTATGCTGCAGGGCTTTATTTTGTAATTAAAGGGCTTGTCCAAGTTTGAGATGCAAGTCTGCAGTCGCTCTAGGTGACTACAGGCTTCTGAATTCTCACAGAGCATGCACTGCACACTTTTAGGATTCTTTCTTGCCGGTGGCAAGCGTGGATGGTCATGTGAGCACAAGTATGTGATTTATATACTTCTGGCTACATTCCGACTAGACTTGTCCGGCCTCTCTCAATTCATTGACATTAAGTGAGGCCACGCATGTCTAGTCAGCAAGTGACCACATGTATGTAAATCCATGGCAAAAGAGAATCCTGACAGCGTGCAGTGCTCACTGTGAGAATTCAGAAGTCTGTAGTCACATAGAATGACTGCAGACTCCTCACACACTTGGACAAACCCTTTAATGCTCTTAACAAGTAAAAACATGAGAATTAGTCAGTATCACAAATAACATTTACATCCAGGTACCTGATGGATGTTGGAGTTGTCCTCTTTCTTTTCTTCTTCTTGTCCAGACACCATGATTTTTCCCATCCATACCTCGTTCCTGCAGACTTCCATCTTCTCTGGTCCTCTGCAGCTTATCCCCACCCCACACACTGTGCCCTTAAAGATAGCAGTGTTTTATTCTAGTGCTCCTGAATAAAAAAATACTGCACTACACTGAGCCCCTGAATAAATAGTTGCCCCTCACTATATTCCCTGCACAAACTATGACCCCCCCCCCCCCCCCCACATGGTCCCTCTTATAGTACATGCCCTCCACTCTGCCCTCTCCTTTCCATACTAGGCCCCCTCTTCACACTGACCTCTCACACTGTCCCTCCTATAGGGCCCAGTCTCTGTACTGTGCCCTCCAGTCTTTATTCTGTGCCCACTTACACAGCACCCCCTCCCCTTCCCTCCTAATGTAAGGAGACAGTATTCCTCCTCCCTCTTCACTCTTCATATGGTCTCCTCTCACATTACCCATACTGTCTTTCATATATTTACCCCCTCGCTCTCCATACTGTGTCCGTACACATCCCATCACCCTTGCTCCCCTTACTATGACTGCACCCATGCCCCCACTCGCTCCCTATACTGTGTCCACATACATTCCCCATACTTCGTTCGCACCAATCCACCCGCTCACCATGCTGTGTTTGCACCCACATTCTGTGAGCAGGCTGTCAGCTTGACACCCGGTTCAGGGGACGGCAGAATGCTGGCACCTGGGGGGAGACACTTCAAACCGCCGCATTAGGTGACTCTCTTCCCCCCCCCCCCCCCCCCCCCCTTAGATACGCCTTTGGGTGCATGTGACACATCGCATTGCACTTGGATGTGGTCTGAGTGCATCTCCTCACCAGCTGTGCTGTGATCCTGTGATGCGAGAGGATCGGAGCACTGACACTCGCAGCAGAGCAGGAGCCGAGTGACATTAGCCAATCACATCGGATTCTATACGTTAGTGGGACCCGGCCTTATTAGCAGTCTCTACACATACTTACTAATGGAGGCAATAACACACCTGTGCCGATAAGCGCCCACTTATGCTGGTTCACCTATATCACATGTATGAGTCTAGCTAAATATGGCATTACTGTAGTCTTGGGTGCCTACTAGTGTTGAGCGAACGTGCGTGATCTTAGCAGAGTATCTTTGGCGTGCTTGTCTAATATGTTTGCCTCCCTGCGGCTGAATGTTTTCCGACAGTAGACAGATGCAACACATGCAAGGATTTCCTGTTTGCTAGGCAATTCCTATGTTGCATCTGTCTACCGCCGGCAAACATATTAGACGAGCACGCCAAAGATACTCGGCTAAGATCAAACACGTTCACTCAACACTAGTGCCTACTTTTTTGTGGTGCAAACACTTCAACAGTTCTGTAACATGTAATGCCCAAATAATACTGTCGTACAATGTGATAGTGATACTATATATGCCATATAATACAGTGACAAATAACTACCACGAACTCCATACAGTAGCTCACAAAGCATTACGCAATATTGCCATATATCCCATAAATAAGGGATAACCAAACTTGAGAATAGCCCTTAAATACTGACATCCTACTGCCTCCATAAATACTGCTGTACAGAGGTAGAATAAAAGCGGCGTAGCATGGAAGTATTGTACTTCATAGCCCAATAGTAAAGGCCCCTAAATACTCCAGTAAAATAATACTATCTTCTAGAAAGTATATCTAATTTAAAAATAAATAATGCTACCTTTGTGCTACCGAAATCCACCAGTTATACACCTCTAAGTCAAGTAGTAGAAAGTTTTGCACATAAAGCGAGTTGATGGCCTCCTGCTTTATTACTGGGTCCAACTGTATTGGCGTCATATTGGCACAGAATCAGTTCAGTGTCATTTGCCTGCAGATATATTGCTATAGTCATGGGCATATGCATGTTTTTGGCCTTTAAGAATATTGCACCTAAAGCAACTGCCCTCTTACACTACACCACTGGTGTCAAACATTGCCTAGATTGATGTTCTAGTAACCATGCTATACGCTGTATGTGGTTTGCAATATTTGGTGCTCTAGGGTTAATATGTTGTATCATAGAAGTGAAGATGATGGAGAAGGTTCTAAGGTCGTCCTTTTCCATGTGATCGGGCAGAGTATCTGGGATACAGCTGCTTATTTGGCTGTTTTTTCCATGGGTTTAAATTCCAAGCTGAGGACCAGAGCAACAAGCCCCTAGTGCCAGCCTGTTGATGGCTTCTCGTTCTGCAGTGATAAGTGGTGACTCGTTACGTGACCACTCGGGGCACCCATAACGGTGGCAGTCTCTGCCCCACTCCACCATCTCGGTGTACGAAAAATGGCTTGATTAGGTGCTTTCTTGCTAGTAATATTAGTTACTACCCTTCTGGTCCTGACACGTCCCCCTGTGCATTGCTCTGTTCCAGACTTGAACCGAAGGATGGCCTGCGGTGGCTCCACCGTATCTCGCGAGGGTGCTGCTTTGATGATGGAGACCAAATTAACCCTTGCTACTATGTAAACTCTGGTATCCTGACTCCTTTAAAAGGTCAAGGTACATTATCAAATTTTATCCATTTAACAATGATTTGTATGATTGCCTTCTAGTGTCCGTTCAGTGTAGGCGGGATGAACTTGCCTCTGTTGTCATTTCTAAAGCCTTCACAAGGCCACCACTGAAGCTCAACTCCATGCGCTTAATAATGAGAGAAGCCACCTGTAAGCCTGTGCTGAGGTCCAATGGGTTTATATTGTTCCAGTTCAGTCTATCAACATGTGGAACAACCTCTAAAGTGAGTGAGTAGCAAAAAGTGTCCTCTGCTGGTTACCTGTGGAAGATATCAGCCAATATGTGACACCCCAGGGGTCTGGTTGTCACAGTGATAGAGATATTACGTCTGAGAGCAGGTGGGAGGTCCTTTGGTCAGGGATCCTGTGCATGCCACACCTCCTGCCCAGCCTTGGGAGGGGAAGAACTTCCCCTGTATAAACCCGGGGCTGAGGCAGGGTTAGTGAGTCCAGGAAGAGTAGAGACAAGAGCAGCATAGGAAGCAGCAGAGTCACAAGGAGTCAGGGGCTGGCAGCTAAAGAGCTCGCCCTGACTAAGAAGATTCTTTACCGGACCCGGAGTCCGAGGCTGTGGGGACTAACTTCTACCCAGCAGCAGAATCCGTCAGGCAGGGGATTTCAGGTCCCCTGGCCCAGAAGCCCGAAGGCCCGGTCACACGCGTGGGACCAGCACCGCCATCGTGGAGCGGAAGCCATTAGAAGGCCCCGAGTCACCGGCCATACGGGTGAGCACCACACGGTACACTCAGGGACGTGGGCTACTTACATCAGCTTCTAGCAAGGTAGCCAGAAGAGTACAGTCAGCTTGGGAGGCCTACAACTACGCCTGGCCAGGGGAGATCCCATCTGCTCAAGGACTGACCAGGCCCCGTTCGCTAGCAAGTACTCCGGGAGGGTCTATCGTTGTTACCAGTAAAGACCCTGAACGCTACCATACCGTCTCTGAGTGGTTCCTGCTACCCCCATCATCCACGTCGGCTGCCCTGAGGCCATACCCCTCCCGTTGGGGGTTATACTATCACGCTGCACCATCCTTCCACCGGCCTCAGCGGTCTGCCCTGCAGCAGCAGCCCCCCTGGCTGCATTCAACGGGTGGCGTAGTCATCAACCATTTTCTACCGCTAACAGACTGCCGTCCAGTTTGACTCCCTGGGCACGGACCGGGTCACCGCCACGAGACTACAACCCTAAACAGATCCGGCTCCGGGTAAGCTCCCGCGTGCGCAACGCAGCGCGACACAGGCCCAGGGGCGCGTCAAATACATCTGGGGAAACTCGTATCTGGTGATGGATCTACCAGCAGATAATGATGCAGAAGACAAACCTCCGGGGTCCAATTTTTATTAAGCCCATAGTAGACAATTAATTTACTGTTTCACATGCACTGGAAAAAATTAAAATCTGGTTACTAGGAGTTTATAATTCTGAATTCTAATCTGTCTAACATTTCTAGAAAACTCTTAAGAGCATATGCACACAGGTCATGTTTGCTGCAGAAAAGTCCCAGTGAAATTTTCATTAAAAGTAAATGTGTGCTTTATGTATGCCCCTTGTGCATACCCCCCCCTAATATTCAGAGAGCACATGTTCCACTTCCCTTTAGTAGGACATTATACACGAACGATGTGCAAAAGGTAAAGCTCTCAGCAGCAAAAATTTGTAAGAAAATTCTGCAATATGCCGTATTATAAATGTACATGGAAAATTCTGCTTTAAATCCATATGTGTAAAATAGGCGCTGCTTCAGTCATCACTCAGTACACGGTGAGTGGCGGCTGTAACCGCACCCCAGAATTGACTGACAGCCAGCTCTGCGGTGCATCAGTACAGAGCCGACGTGCGCTCATATGCACACACAATGTGCTGTGCATTTTTCCAAAAACTGTATTTCCACCCAAAAAAGAAAAGGGGGGGGGGGGGGGTAGTGGGAGTCCACGATCTTTACATGTATGTGGCTATGTACTTGATTATTTCTTATATTTTTATTTTTTTCTTCAGGTAATAGATGGTATAGTGATCTATGAGACCATATTGCTTGCAAATATTGATGTAAGACCTAATGATACCAGTATAAAGAAAAGTATACCAATGCGGTAAGGATTTCTATAGATTGGATCCAAGTTTGTCTTTACTTTGTGGACCCTGTATATTGAACCATATATTGATGGATAAAATAATCAATGGGAAAAAAAACTATATAATATATATTTTTAGCCCATAACATAAAAGCAAAGCTAATAATCTAACTTTCACCGCAAATTCTTCAGTTTTAATCAAATTAGTTGATGCAAAAATTGCTACATCTAGTAATTTTGTATGACCTCCATGATTTTTAAGGACAGCACCAAGTCTTCTTGCCATGGAATAAACAAGTTGGTGATATTGCAGCATCTATCTTTTTCCATTCTTCAAGATCGACTGTATGGAGAGTGACAATTTTGGGGAAATTCTAAAGAGACATAGGTGGTGATTGGGTTCGGATCAGGAGACCTAATTGGTCACTGAATCACTTTCACCCCGTTCTTCAGAAATGCAACAGAAGTGTGTTTTGCATCATTGTCATGTGGAAAAAGTGCACGTCTACCAAGGACATTGAGTGATGGTAACATGTTCTCTTTCAATATAGAGCAGTACATCTGTGAATTCATGATGCCGTCAATGAAATGTAGCTCCCCGACACCAGGAGCACTTTATAAATGTGTGGCAGTGTCCCTATGTGGGACTGCTTAAGTGCTGCTGGTGTTTGGGAGCTACACTTCATTGTCATGTTAGAAATTCATGATCCCATCAATGTGGCGCCCCTGTGGGTCCAGTTGCCACAGAGGTACTGCATCTCACCCAGAGGTGTGATACCCCACTCTCGGGTAAGGAGGGAGTACTACCTGGGACCCACACCCACATCCAATACACTCCACTTCAGTAGGGAAGGGCGAGATTGCTCCTAAGGGAGTCCCTGGTCCCTAGCTGGAGGGTGGAACTAGGTAGAGGAGGTGGGTGGAGGAAGAAGTTTAGTGGAGCTCCGAGGGTAGGAGTATAAAAGAGAGGGTGGAAGGTTCTAGAGGGAGTTCTGCTCAGGGGACCAAGGGGAGCAGTTCAGCCAGTCTGCTGCTCCAGTGCTTGGAGCAGGAGTGCAGAGTGAGAGAGGAGAGGGGCCCAGTCTGAGAGGCCCAGGAGAAGGAAAGAGGACGGGAGTGGTGCAAAAGGGCTCCAGAGAGACAGAAGGGATCCCAGGGGCACGGTGAGTGCAGAGGCCACCCATGCGCCCGAATTCACGCTGATGTGGAAGGATCAGGCCGCAGAAGGGGACTGGCCTCAGACTAGTGGAGAACACCCAGGCTCAGCTAGCCAACCGGAGGCTGCAGCATTTTCAAGGTGTTGCAGCCAAAATCCACAATTACATCGCCGAAAAAAAGGAGGCCGCATAGTGTCCAGGGGACTGAGAGCACGTCACCCGACAAGGCCCGAGGCCACTGGCTTGGGACACTGATTGTGAGGCGTAGGGCAGGAGGGTGAGAGCCAGCGCAGTGAGACGACCGGGAAAGGTACATAGAACGTGGTTCCGTTTAAGTGCTCCTGAGAGATTGCTGGACCCCTACCCCGGAGGCCGCAGGATGACGTGGGCGGTTACACACCAGTAAATGTAACCTGGAGTCTTGAACAACTGTGAGTAAAACCTGAAGACTGCACCCCACTGTGTCCTTGACTCATTACTGCGTCACCTGCCCTGCACTACACTGCATCGACAACATCTACCTCCACAATTCATCATATACTGCCCTGGAGCTTAGCTCTGCCCCTGGAGAGGTGAACCAACTCTGCTGCGTCACCATCAGATCCAATGGATCTGCACCGCAGCGGTAGCCGCATACCACGAGTGACGTCACAAACATTATCCCAAAAACTTTATTCCCCTTTTCTTTAATTATTTGACCGCCCGGGGCCACGGACCGGGTCACTGCCACTGTGACTACCCCCGATACAGGACCGGCCCGGCTACCGAGTACCCCAGGGGGCGCGTCAACAATAATACAAAACACACTTCTGTTGCATTTCTGAAGAACAGGGTGACAATGAATCGGTGACCAATTATGTCTCCTTGTCTGAGCACAACGAAACACCTATGGGGAATTCTGAGGAGACAAGTTGAACATTACTCTCCATCCAGGCTCTAAAAGAGGTCGTTTTTCCATTCTTCAAGAAGAGAGATGTTGGAATATGTCACCAACTTGTTCATTCCATGCCTAGAAGACTTTGTGCTGTCCTTTAAAAATCATGAAGGTCGTACAAAATGTTAGGATGTGGGGGTGTACTCATTTTTGCATCAACTAATTTTTTTTGAGTAAAGATGAAGATTTTGTAATGAAAGTTTATATTAACATTTCAAGATATGGGTTAAAAAAATGTTATAAAACTCAGTCTTGTCCAAATCTTGGAAATTGTTTTTGTCTTTAGTAAGATATTGATTAAAATCTTACTTTTCAAAGGGGGCGCACTCATTTATCCCAAGCACTGAAATAATGTGTTTTTGTTTTGTCTCTTTAGGTTGAACATCCAGTGTAGTTTTGATACTAGTGACATATCCACAGAGCATACTAATGCATTGGTCCCATCACCTCTACCCAGTGATGTTCCTGAGCCATTGATGTTGCAGATGAAGTTTGCAGAAGGTCATTATAAGTTATGCATGCCCTAAATGCTGTTATATAAACCTATTTTGCCATTATTTAAGAAAAAAAATATTCTTACAAATGTTGTCGGTAATAACAATAGTAACATGTTAATGGTCTGTTTATTTATTACTATAGCTGCAATGTGTAAGGGACTGGAGGTTTTTGATGGGAAGCACAGACATATGACAACTAAGTATTGCTGTTCTTGGTACATCCCTCAATTCCTTTAAGTTGTCGTTTCTTGCAGACTGTAAATCTGATCAGTTGCATTTTGCTCTTTATAGTGAATTATTTTGCAGATTGCACTGCTAAATGTGAGTCACTTGCAAAGGTACCCGATCATTTTACTGGTTTTTTTTGGTTTCAACAGGGGTTAACTAACAAGGGGTGTTGTAGGTGACCATGGTATTCTGTAATACCCGTGAGCTGTGTGAGGCGGGCAGAGTACAGCTAGTAAGAGTATATCGCATGGGAAAGTTCCCCTGCTGCTCTTCAGGGACCAGAGAAGCCAGCAACGTTTAGTGGCATTTAGCGAGACAGTGAGGTTTCCCTGGTATTGGCCGCAGACCTGTAGGAAACGTACTTGCCACCCGGCATTTGTGTGATGAGATGGCATCAGACTGACGGGACCACTCTGATAACAAGGCTGGCACCTGAAGGGAAGAAACCAAGATGGGACCACTGGTGGCTGGTAGATCTATCGTGACTGTAAAGCCAAGTTCAGTATTTTACCTCAGTATTTGTAAGCCAAAACCAGGTGAAGAATCAGAGGAAAAGTATAATAGAAATATGTCACTACTTCTGTATATTATTTTTATTTTTACCCAATCTTGACTTTGGCTTACAAATACTGTGGAAAATTCAATAAATACTCCGTGTGCATGTAGCCTTGGGCTGCATTCCCACAATGAGTTTTTGATGTTGCATCATTTCTGAACCCATTAAGAATAATGGGTTGATTGCCTTTTTTTTTTTTTATTCTCCCCAGAAATACGCAGGGTAAAAGTACCAAAAACTCATTGTGGGAACATGGCCTTTGTGTATGTTCACCTTTTCTTGAAGAGATCTTTAATAGTGTTGAGCCACCCCCGGAGTGTTCGGGTTCGGTTCGTCGAACACCGGGATGTTCGTCGAACTGTTCGTCAGACACCTTAGAACACCGTCTAACACCGTTAAAACCAATGGCAGGCAAACAAAAACACATAGAAACACATAGAAAACACCTGCAAAGGTGTCCAAAAGCTGACAAACTGCTCAGAAGACACTCTTTAAAAAAGCCGGCCGGCAAATTCAGCAGCGGCATACACCGGTACCCGACAATTTAGACAAGAAGGAATAGAGCATCACACATAGATTAGATAGATAGAAACAGGTCAGTCACATTTATAATAAGTACAGCGACAGTGTTGGTTACTGTACTTGTCATTTAGTGTTAAAATAAAGGATTTATTAAAATAAAAATTGGCGTGGGGTTCCCCGTAATTTTAGTCTCTAGCGGAGGTTAAGCAGACGGCTGGGGCAGATGTTTGAAGCCTGGGAAGGGGGTAATACCCATGGAGCTTCCCAGGCTACTAATATCAGCCCCCAGCTGAATACTTAGCCTTTACTAGCTATTAAAATGGGGGACCCCCCCAAAAAAATGATGTGGGGTCCCCCCTATTTTAATAGCTAGCAAAGGCTAGACAGACAGCTGGGGGCTGATATTAATAGATCAGGAAGGGTGCCATGAATATTGGCCCCCTCCCAGGCTAGAAACACCAGCCGTCAGCCGCCCCAGAAATGGCGCATCCATAGGATGCGCCAATTCTGGCACTTAGCCTCGCTCTTCCCACTGCCCTGTAGCAGTGGCAGTGGGGTAATAGGGCTGGGGTTGATGTCAGCTTATAATGCCAGCTGACATCAAGCCCAGGTTAGTAATGGAGAGGCGTCTATAAGACACCCCCATTACTAACCCCATAGTGAAAGTTAAAAAAAACACAAACACCCAGAATAAAGTCCTTTAATTGAAATAAACACACAATTCTTTATTGTTCTAAATTAAACCATACTTACCGTCACGCCCATTCCAGTTGAAGCCAACGATCTCCTGTAATAAAAATAAAATAATAAACCAACATCATCCTTACCTTTCGATGGTTCCCAGGACAGCTTCAGCTCTGCTACATCAAGATGACAGGCTGGACCGCAGGAGAAAGCTGCCATCCAGCCTGTCATCCCGCAGACACTGAGAAGAGCAGGCATGCTTGCGCTCCTCAGTGTCTCGCTGTGACGGCATCCAGATGAGCCGAGGTCATGTCCAATGAACTCTGCGCACCTCATGCACGTCACTGACAGCGTGGGAGAATTCTCACGCTGAAGCGCTGAGTGCAGGAGAATTTTCCCACGCTGTCAGTGACGTGCATGAGGTGAGCCGAGTTCATTGGACATTAACTCGGCTCATCTGGATGCCCTCACAGAGAGACACTGTGGAGCGCAAGCATGCCTGCGCTTCTCGGTGTCTGCGGGATGACAGGCTGAATGGCAGCTTTCTGCTGCGGTCCAGCCTGTCATCTCGATGTAGCAGAGCTGAAGCTGTCCTGGGAACCATCGAAAGGTAAGGATGATGTTGGTTTATTTTATTTTTATTACAGGAGATTGTTGGCTTCAAATGGAATGGGCGTGACGGTAAGTATGGTTTAATTTAGAACAATAAAGAATTGTGTGTTTATTTCAATTATAGGACTTTATTCTGGGTGTTTGTGTTTTTTTTAACTTTCACTATGGGGTTAGTAATGGGGGTGTCTTATAGACTCCTCTCCATTACTAACCTGGGCTTGATGTCAGCTGGCATTATAAGCTGACATCAACCCCAGCCCTATTACCCCACTGCCACCGCTACAGGGCAGTGGGAAGAGCGAGGCCAAGTGCCAGAATTGGCGCATCCTATGGATGTGCCATTTCTGGGGCGGCTAACGGCTGGTGTTTCTAGCCTGGGAGGGGGCCAATATTCATGGCACCCTTCCTGGGCTATTAATATCAGCCCCCAGCTGTCTGCCTAGCCTTTGCTAGCTATTAAAATAGGGGGGACCCCACGTCAATTTTTTGGGGGGGTCCCCCATTTTACTAGCTAGTAAAGGCTAGGCATTCAGCTGGGGGCTGATATTAGTAGCCTGGGAAGCTCCGTGGGTATTACCCCTTCCCAGGCTTCAAACATCTGCCCCAGCTGTCTGCTTAACCTCCGCTAGAGCCTAAAATTATGGGGAACCCCACGCCAACTTTTTTTTAAATAAATCCTTTATTTTAACACTAAATGACAAGTACAGTAATCAACACTGTCACTGTACTTCTTATATATGTGACTGACCTGTTTCTATCTATCTAATCTATGTGTGAAGCTCTATTCTTTCGGTTCTAAATTGTCGGGTACCGGTGTACGCCGCTGCTGAATTGCCGGCTTTTCATGTTTCACTGTGAGCACAGTTCCCATCAATTTGGGCAATCACTCTAATGCCACAACCACCATGGCTGTGGCATTACAGTGAGTGGCAGACAATCCCTGCATGATTGGTGCTCTAAATAGCGCCAGACATGCAGGACACTCTTTTGGTGCACGAACAGTTATCGAACATAACCTCGAACAGCCGAATTTTTTGCAAATCGTTCGGGTTCGTCGAACAACTCGAACACCGCCCAAAACAGCTCGAATTTGAGATTGGCGAACAGTTCTAGTCGAACACCGCTCATCTCTAATCTTTAACAAGAAGTCAGTGTCTCTGACATGGGTAGGATTGGGGGAGTCTATTATCCAGGATTGGTAACTCTGCCCAATTGTGCTATAACAATAGACCAGTGCACATTTGTGTGTCTGACACATTTTTACCTCCTACAGAGAAGATGGCGATATATAAGGCTGCCGGCAATAGGACAGTCTTGGTTTCCTCCCAGGGGCCACTGTACTTTCCAACTGCAGAGGAGACTGGAGCTTCTGGAAAAGGTGAGTCTTATACACTCACTACACACTCACTCACTCCACCTCTCCATATTGAGTGAACTCTGGGGTCTCCCACCCCCTTTTTCACCATATTTTCTCTTGCAGGGTCTCCAGTGCTCCCCGGGTTGCTAGCGGAGGAGTGGGAGAGGATTGTTCTTGTAGTTGGTCTTCTTGCTGCTCTGTTAATAAGTATTTGTATCATCAAGAGAAGATTCAAGAAGCTGAATGATAAGGATTTGTATGTTATTGAATAATAAAAATAGACTTTCCTTTTTAAATTATATACAAAGCTCTTGTGTGCTTTCTTAGAAAGTTGTATTCCTTCAAAAGGAAGAGGAGGTGGGGGGTGTAACTGAGTCTACTGGCGGTCACAAGGTACATTGGAGACTAAATCATTTTGGCTATTAAATACACTATATTGCCTCCTGGCCATTACAAGCCCATAAAAAGGTGTTTCCCATCCAAAACTGTGGGGGCCACAGGATTATATGCGGGGCCATCATACTATAATCATTTTTATTTATATAGCGCTAACATATTCCGCAGCACTTTACAATAAAGTGAGGACATGTGCAGACAATAAATTCAATACAAGGTAAGACAGTTTAAACAGTTACATTAGGAGTGAGGTCCCTGCTCGCAAGCTTACATTCTACAAGGAAATGGGGGGGGGGGGGGGGTACAATAGGTGGAAAGTGCTTGTTATTTCAGGTCTGGCAATTATAATAAATAGGGATTTTCATATAAGGCTGCATGTTCCGGTCATCAGCCTGTATGTTTACGTGCAATAATCAAGTATTGAGTGTAGTTATTGTGTCACCCTGACCTGGATGCCACAAGTGTAATTAAAGCTGTGTCTGAGAGCAAGGGGGAGGTTCTCTAGTCAGGGGAACATTAGCATGCAATGCCTCCTGTCTCAGGCCAGTAGGGGGAGCTGGCTGCCCCTATAAAAGCTGGTACTGAGGGCAGGGTTGGGGAGAACCAGATGACCTGTCTCAGGACTGAGATGTGTCTCAGCAGAGCAGGGACAGACAGGTGCAATACGACTAAGAGGAAGTGTGGCAGGAGGAGAGCCACAAGCCAGAGACAAGAGGCGAAGAGAGCCTGTCTTGGCAGAAAGAGGACTTAATTTACCAGACTTTGGTGTCTGAGGCTGGAAGGATTCCACATCCCCCAGCAGAGAACCAGTCCGCAAGGGACTGTACATTCCTTGGCCTAAGAAGCCTGAAGGCCCTGCCACAACCGAAGGGACCAGTAAAGCCGTACAAGGCTGGGAGCAGAAAGGAACCCACGTCGCAGGCCATACAGGCGAGAATACACGGAGAGCTCGGAAACGTGGGCTGTTACCCTATAACGAGGAGATAGCCAGAAGGAGCACGGTAGGCCTACACCCTCACCCTGACCAGGGCCAATCTCCCTGTTGCTCTCAGACATCCAGGTCCCCTCCTAGCCGGGACTGTTTATGGGTCAGTTTACCTGTTGTAGTAAAGACCCTGGACTGCAACTTGTTGTCTGTGTGCTCCTTGCTCCTCCAGCACTATCAGCACTGGGATTCTCACTACCATCACTCCCACCATCCATTATACTGCCCTGGGGCTGCACTCTTCCCGTGGGGAGTCACACTACCCTAGCTGCACACCTCATCAGCCCCAGCGGTCTGCATGCAGCGGCGGTTCCTAATAACCGCAATCCACGGGTGGCGTAGTCGGACATTATCAGCAGAACGTAGCAGACTACCATTGGCCTGACCACCCTGAGCCACGGAACCGGGTTGCCACTACTACTCCCACCGTTTCCCTAATTGCCCGGATCCGAGTGCCCCACGGCCCAGGGGGCGAGTCATTATCGTGTGGAGACAGGTGAATAGGAGGGAGCAGATTCTGAATAATATGTAGAATTAGGGAACAGGGGAAAGTTAGTTTACTGAGTAGTTGAGGTGGTAGGCTTGTGTGGTGCCCCTGTGGGTCCAGTTGCCACAGAGGTACTGCATCTCACCCAGAGGTGTGGTACCCCACTCTCGGGTAAGGAGGGAGCACTACCCGGGACCCACACACCTACATCCAACACTACACTGCTCCAGACCAGCAAGCGGGGCAAGATGCACTTGGTCACTGCTGAGCCCTGTCCCTGGCTGGAAGGGGGGGGAACCAAAAGAGAGAGAACCATGTAGTCGGTGTGGATGGAGGAAGAAGTTCAGGGGAGCGCTGAAAGAGCAGTATATAAGCAGGGGTGGAAAGATCTAGAAGGGGTTCTGAAGAGTTCAAAGTTGAGTCAAGTGCAGTGCAGAAGGGCCCAGTGAAGAGTAGGGACCCAGCTTGAGGAAAGTGAGGAGAGGAACCGGTGAGGAGGGTTGCGGAGACAGAAGGTATCCCAGGGGCACGGCGAGTGCGGAGGCCACCCGTGCACCCGAATTCACGCTGACGTGGAGGGATCAGGCCGCAGTAGGGGACCGGCCCGAGCCTAGTGGAGTACTTTACTGCTCAGCTAGCAAACCGGAGGTTGCAGTATCTCATATACTGTAACCACACTCAATCGCCGAAAAGGTGGCCATATAGGACCAAGGGGACAGTCTAGACATCACCCGACAAGGCCCGTGGCCACTGGCTTGGGACACTGGGTGTGAGGCGCAGGGCAGGAGGCCGAGAGCCAGCGCAGAGAGATGACCTGGAGAGGTACACAGAAAGGGGTCCCGTTCAAGTGCTTCCAAAATATCTGAGTTGGCTGGATCACTTCCCCGTAGGACACAGGACGATGTGGGCGGTTATAACCTGGCCATTGTAACTTGGAGCAGCTTAACAACTGTAAGTAAAGCCTGAAGACTGCACCCCACTGTGTCCTTGACTAATTACTGCTACCGAGTACCCCACGGCCCCAGCGGGCGCGTCACTTGTTTAAAGAGATGGGTTTTTAAAGTGTGCTTGAAGACGTGGTGGCTAGGCATCAGTCGGATCGTCTGGGTAACATTCCAGAGAACTGGCGCAGCACGAGAGAAGTCTTGGAGATGGAGGTGCGTAGTTCGGATTATGGGGGATGTTAGTCTTAGGTCATTTGTAGAATGGAGGGCTTGTGTAGGGCGATAGACAGAGAGGAGATATAAGGTGGTGGAGAGCTTTGTGGGTGAGAGCAATGAGTTTATATTGGACCCTGTAGCGAATGGATAACCAGTGTAATGACTGGCCCAAGATGGAAGCATCGGTGAAGCGGCTGGACAGAAATACGACCCTGGCTGCCGCATTCAGGACGGATTGGAGAGGAGAGAGTTTGGTAAGAGACCGATCAGAAGAGACTTGCAGTAGTCCAGACAAGAGTGAATAAGAGCTACAGTAAGAGTTTTAGCAGTTTCAAAGGTGAGAAAAGGTTGGATTCTGGAGATGGTTTTTAAGATGCAGGTGACGAGTGAGTGAGTGATCGGATATAGGGAGTAAAGGAATGGTTAGTGTCGAATATGACCCCAAGGCAGCGGGCGTGCTGCTTGGGAGTTATGGTTGAACCCTCCAAGGTAATTTTGATGTTAGGTTATTAGCAGGGAGAAACACAAGAAGCTCAGTTTTTGAGAGATTCAGTTTAAGATAGAGGGAGGACATGATGTTAGAGGCAGCTATTTTGGCTATTAAATACACTATATGGCCACCTGGCCATTACAAGCCCATAAAAAGGTGTTTCACATCCAAAACTGTGGGGGCCCGTCATACTACGTGCAGGACTGTATGTGGGGGCCCGTCATACTACGTGCAGGACTGTATGTGGGGGCCCGTCATAGTACGTGCAGGACTGTATGTGGGGGCCCGTCATAGTACGGACAGCTCCGCTTACTGTATAATGGCCACAGCCGGGTACTGCATTCATCACCTATTCAAATCAATAAGGGGCGGATGTGCAGTACCCGCTTGTGGCCAATATACAGTAGACGGAGCTGTGCAGTTCTGTAACTGAGCGGTTCCTACCGGCACCGAGAACAGCTGATCTGCGGGGGTGCCAGGTATCGCACCAACACCGATCAGACATTGATGACCTATCCTAAGGATAAAGTAGTGCACAACCCCTTTAAATATTCATGTTTCTCTCCTCTGGACCAGAACTGGCTGGTGGCTGACATTTGGGGCTGATGATTATTACATTTTCTCCTTACTAAAAACGCTCCAGTCCTCCAGCCAGTTTTGCATCAGGAACTCATTTGTCCAAGAACATATGATTTCTAGAATTGCTGGACAATCAGTCCCTATATAGGTCAAATAAGCTCCTGGTGCAAAACAGGCTGGAGAACTGGCTGTTTTTAATAGAGGGACAACCCCTTAAAGAAAAAAATTAATGTGGTGATAACATTAAGGGCTCCTTCACACGATCGATGATTGCCAGATAATCGGATCGATAATGGTAATGACATTAATCATACTCCGATCAGAGTCTGATCAGTGTCAGTTTACTGTGATCTGATTCTCTCACATAAGAATCATATCTCAGGAGTGGAGAAGATGGAGAGCTGAATTTCTCCATCTTCTCCATTGTCTATCCTCTTACATCAGACTGTACCTGAATGACGTCTGAGCGCAGTCCGATGTTTGACTTGTATGGGTGATCTGAATTCCAGAGCCACTTGCAGCTTGCTGCAAATATCAGACTGATTTGGTCTATAGGGAACAACGCAGATCAGCACTGCCCATAGTATAACATTGGGCCGAGAGCTATCTGATAAAACATCGGATTGCACTCAGCCGTGTTATACGCCAGTGTGAGCGAGGCCTCACTGTGCCAAACGCATTCTCATCTGCTCCCCTCAATAGAAAGTAAGAGAATTGGATGAGAATGTGTTTGGCAGATGACTGGTAGTCATGGGACAACTGGCTGATCCGCCTGGTAAAGCCGAATCCCAACATGATTACACTATGTTAGTAGACAGGGAGCTCCACTAGGTAAAAAAACCCCTATAACTAGGAGGTAGGGTGGGCTGAATGTATAAATTATAATTATTAGAATACGCACTGACCTTGGGTCCTCCTGCAGCTAGGGGCATACACAGAAGAAATCCTAATTCTGGTTCCCCCTTTCAAAACCAAATATTCTCAGTGGAGTCACGGGGCATAGGTGTAGTCTCTGAATGGCGGATCTACCAACTTTTAAAGACAGTAATTTTTCACCTTTTGGACTCCTTTAGTGTTCTCACCCACAAACTGTACAGAAAAGGCTGCATAGAAAAGATACACTCCTATTTAAAAACAGTGATTTGCATGTGGGCTGCTTTGGTTTGAGTGCCGGGGCTGATTTTCAGTCCCAGTCCAGCCCTGGTATCTACCACTATGTGGTCACCATGTGGCGGTAATATCAGTGTTGGTCTTTGTAGAATTATTTTCAGTACTGGTGCGATCATCTGCTGAGGTTCTCCTACATCCATTATTAGGGGGCGCCACCAGAGTTGTAATCAGGGTTACCGGTTAGGGCCCACCTGAGCTGCACCTCTGGTTGGGGAAATAGGAGGTATCATACTGTTTACTTTGCACTAAAAAATGTCTTCCATGCCTTGATCTGACTATTTCTGACACATTTCTGGGGACACGTGGGCTCCAGTATGTGTTTCTTTTTTTGGACCGAAGAAAAAGTGCAAAACTTTTTTCTTTTTGCTCACAGTTAGACTATTTGACTTGTGCCTTTTTTTTCAAGATTTTAGCGTTCTGATTTTTATGTCAATGTGGCTTTTTCAGATAATTTTGGACTGATTCTTCAAATTTGGTGCCTTTTTGTAGCATTTTGCAAAACCTGCAACTTTTTCCACTAAAAAAGTCGCAAAAGACAGTTAAATACAAAAGAAAAATTGGGGGAAATGTTGGGCTGTTTACAAAATTAATGAATCCCTTGCGTTGATTTGATGCAAAATACATCAGCAAAAAGTGAAAAGAAAAAAAGCAAATGATGAATCAGGCCCAATGTTTTCTGTTTTGCCTCTTTTCCGGCATCTATTGCTATTTAAGTCTCCCCTTTTTTTTATTTGTATCATTTGAGTGTTTTTTGTTTTTTTTTGCACCAAATTCATCAAAATGGCGCATGTGGTAAATGAATTTTGCGCAAAGTCAAAAGTTTTGTTTTCTTTTGTCTTTATCAATTTTGTTACTTTTAGAATAAAAAGTCGCACATTTTTCAAAATGATGCCAAAATGCTTAGAAACTTACTGCGATACATAAAATCACTCTGGATGTTGGTGGCGGGAGGGACTGGAGTATATTTGCGATAAATTTTGCAAGAAAAGTTGCAAATGATGAATTAGGTAAATACATCTGAAAACCTTAAACTCTGCCCACGGTGGCGAGCTAAGCGGAAAAAAAAAACCTCAAAATTAGACTTCAAAAAGGTGCAAATGGAAAGATACATTTAGTGCAATCAAACAAATAAGGTACAAAACTTCAAAAACTTGACAAAAAAAAAAATCAGACCCTGATGTCGCCTGGCTGGAGCGATCAATAAGGACGCATTTCCAAACCATGACTCCGCCAGTATACTGTACCGACCTGCAGACATTGTAATTATCACTTAACCCCACGTTCCTCCAGGCAATTGTCGCAAGAGGTAATTTCCTTATGTCGGGTTCCTTTTATCGGATGGTCACCCATTATACCAGCCGTATTGGGATTTGTTTCTTAGCACTGCACAAGCCCAGTGCAATAGAGGTAAGCAGAGACGCCTCTAGTAAAAACAGAACAAAAAATTAATGTAAAATAGAAATATGCATGTGCATTTTTAAATGGAATCGTTAAAAGTGGTATGTATTCCCATCTGCAAGATCCTATCCCAATATGTAGTAGGTGTAATAATGATATTAGCAAATACCTCCAATTAGAAATGTAGTATAGTTCTTCTGATAAGCTATGTCCTTACCCCATGTGCAGGGCTTTGCAGGACCTTAGGTATGCATGGTTATGACCACTAACAACTAACTGTCACCATGAGTGGTCGTAACCATGGATACCTAAGGTACTGCAATGCCCTGCACATGTGGTAAGCGACATAGCTAATTAGAAGAACTATACTACATTTCTAATTGGAGGTATTGGCTAATATTATTACTACTACTTTCTTAAAATCCTGTAAAGCCCTGGTTCATCATTTATCCAGATCTTTGCTCTCAACAAAAGGAAAGGTGTGTGTGTGTGTGTGTGTGTGTGTGTGTTTTAATATCCTGAAGTTTAAAACCTGAACTAACCAATTACTTCTCACAGCTGAGAATTTGCTACAACTGTATCCAGTTCAGGCAACCGCCTGGCCTTCGGTCTGATACATTGTAGCACGTTATCGGCTCAGTGACTTTTTCGTAGAGTTTCTATAAGTAATGGCTATGTTGTGCAGATGCCATATTGGTACCATCTCTTTCCTTGCAGATGATGCAGGACACAGAGCAGAAGTCATCAGCATGGAGATATTCCAAAACTGCACTGTGTGAACAGGACACGCTGAATCTTTTCCAGGAATTTGCTGAACAAAAGCAGAAAGAACGAGAAAAGGACCCAGAAGTTAAACGTTTCAAAAGAAAGTACAGTTTAAAAGCCCCGAGCTATCCTTCCCCGGGGAACATTCTCCACACGGGGAGACAACTTCCCCGCACTCCGGCTCCCGGGGTTTTACCCCTTCTGCCTTCTCAGAGGTTTGAACCCAGAGCAGATGAGAATGAGAAGTCGTTCATTTCACATTTGGCTAAAACCCCAGACAACATGGTGCCGTGCGGCCGTCAGCTACCGCGCACCCCGACCACGGGGAATGTATTGAGAGAAATTCAGGTCAATGTAAAAGAAGATGAAGCGATCAAAAGCAAAAATAAAATTGAACGTGATGTGAACGACTCCGTGATCTGTGACGCACGGGAAGGGGACGGAACAAGAACAAAATCCAATGTTGGAAAAGTTTCCAGAGCTTCCAACAAAATGAAAAACATGGCGAACTTGTCCTGTCGTGATGGCATGGCGACTATGAAGATGGTGAGCGACTTGGGGTAAAGTACAAATAGTCTATACCATGCTAGAGATATAAGAGGTAAATTGCAAAGGTGCTGGTTTTTGAATAAATGGTAGCAGATCTGCAGGACCCGGCAGCTGCCACTACACAGTTGATTACAGCTGTGCTGTTAAGCTCCGCAACTGCTAAAGTCCATCCAGTACTGGGACTGGTAACAGCTGATCGGTGGAGGTACCGGCTGTCGAAAACTCGGCGATCTGATTTTGATTGCCTATCTTAAAGATGGAACATCCCTTTTTAAAGGGGTTGTCCGATCCAAACCCGTAAGTCTGCAGTTGCTCAGTGTGACTGCAGACGTATCGGCACTCTGCGCTGCGGGGATTCGCCAATTTCTGACCCTGGAACGGAGGGTATGTATGCGTTATACATACTCCCGGGCAGAACCTGTCCAGTGGGCACGGCTTCGCTCCATACAAGTGAATGGACAGCGAGGCTGCGCCCACTGGCCAGGAGTATGTATAACTGATACATGCCCTCCGGTCCTGGGTCAGAAACCGGTGCATCCCCGCAGCGTATAGTGTGTGCACTGGGGGGGATTCATAAGTCTGTAGTCACACAGTGGACCCCTTTAACAGTCTTCATGACCAGGCTATTATTTTTTTATTAATTTTTTTTTTACTATTTGGTTTTGCTCTTTTTTTTCCCCTTCCCTTCCCTTCTTCCAAGATTTATAACGAATATATATATATATATATATATATATATATATATATATATATATATATATATATATATATATATATATATATATATATATATATATACACACACACAGTTAGGTCCATATATATTTGGACAGAGACAACATTTTTCTCATTTTGGTTCTAGACATTACCACAATGAATTTTAAACAAAACAATTCACATGCAGTTGAAGTTCAGACTTTCAGCTTTCATTTGAGGGTATCCACATTAAAATTGGATGAAGGGTTTAGGAGTTTCAGCTCCTTAACATGTGCCACCCTGTTTTTAAAGGGACCAAAAGTAATTGGACAGATTAAATAATTGTAAATAAAATGTTCATTTCTAGTACTTGGTTGAAAACCCTTTGTTGGCAATGACTGCCTGAAGTCTTGAACTCATGGAGATCACCAGACGCTGCGTTTCCTCCTTTTTGATGCTCTGCCAGGCCTTCACTGCGGTGGTTTTCAGTTGCTGTTTGTGGGCCTTTCTGTCTGAAGTTTAGTCTTTAACAAGTGAAATGCATGCTCAATTGGGTTGAGATCAGGTGAATAACTTGGCCATTCAAGAATATTCCACTTCTTTGCTTTAATAAACTACTGGGTTGCTTTGGCTTTATGTTTTGGGTCATTGTCCATCTGTAGTATGAAACGACGACCAATCAGTTTGGCTGGATCTGAGCACACAGTATGGCTCTGAATACATCAGAATTCATTCGGCTGCTTCTGTCCTGTGTCACATCATCAATAAACACTAGTGACCCAGTGCCACTGGCAGCCATGCATGCCCAAGCCATCACACTGCCTCCGCCGTGTTTTACAGATGATGTGGTATGCTTTGGATCATGAGCTGTACCACGCCTTCACCATACTTTTCTCTTTCCATCATTCTGGTAGAGATTGATCTTGGTTTCATCTGTCCAAAGAATGTTCTTCCAGAACTGTGCTGGCTTTTTTAGATGTTTTTTAGCAAAGTCCCGTCTAGCCTTTTTATTCTTGATGCTTATGAGTGGCTTGCACCGTGCAGTGAACCTTCTGTATTTACTTTCATGCAGTCTTCTCTTTATGGTAGATTTGGATATTGATATGCCTTCCTCCTGGAGAGTGTTGTTCACTTGGTTGGCTGTTGTGAAGGGGTTTCTCTTCACCATGGAGATTATTCTGCGATTATCCACCACTGTCTTCCGTGGTCGCCCAGATGTTTTTGCATTGATGAGTTCACCAGTGCTTTTCTTTCTTTCTCAGGATGTACCAAACTGTAGATTTTGCCACTCCTATTATTGTAGCAATTTCTCGGATGGGTCTTTTCTGTTTTTGCAGCTTAAGGATGGCTTGTTTCACCTGCATGGAGAGCTCCTTTGACCGCATATTTACTTCACAGCAAAACCTTCCAAATGCAAGCACCACACCTCAAATCAACTCCAGGCCTTTTATCTGCTTAATTGAAAATGACATAACGAAGGGATTGCCCACACCTGTCCATGAAATAGCCATGGAGTCAATTGTCCAATTACTTTTGGTCCCTTTAAAAACAGGGTGGCACATGTTAAGGAGCTGAAACTCCTAAACCCTTCATCCATCCAATTTTAATGTGGATACCCTCAAATGAAAGCTGAAAGTCTGAACTTCAACTGCATCTGAATTGTTTTGTTTAAAATTCATTGTGGTAATGTCAAGAACCAAAATTAGAAAATGTTGTCTCTGTCCAAATATATATGGACCTAACTGTATTTGTGTCTGAACAGTAAGGGAGACACTATTACTGTTTTTTTTACGGAAAAAAGGCCAAAAGCAGGATAATACAGAGATTTGAACCGTGGAACTGCAAAACCACAGTTCTATTTCTCTGGACTACACCAGAATCTTTTAAACAGATATATTGGTGTCTGAACACTCACAGACACACTCAATTTTTTTTTTTTTGGGAGGGGGGGGATACCCAAAGGTTAATAAGACGCATATTTGTACAGTCTGACTGAGGGGGAAAAAAAATACAGGATTTAGATGGGGGGGGAAAAAAAAAAAAGGATTTTTCCTGGCCCCTGAGACCGGGGGATAAGTCTAGCCATTTGACCAGCAGGAGCACACAGGACTGTAATGCAGTGTTTGCTGGTATAACCACTGCGTCTCCTATACAGCCTGCCTGCCTGATATCTGGGATGGATATTAGTCCTGAGAAGGACTGTTTGTTTGATTTGCCAGGCTTTAGAGACCCTACACTACCTATTTCGCACTATATATCTCTCCCTAACTCAGTAGCACTGACCCTACACTGTCTGATCTCGGGCGACTGTGTCCAAGATGGCGGCGCCCAGTTTTAAATACTCGAGGTGACGCTGTGCAGCCAGCCAATCACTGTAATGCCCACAAACAACATGACTGCGGCATTACAGTGACTGGCTGGCAATCCCTGCATGTTAATTGGCTCTGTAAAGAGCGGCAGACGTGCAGGGCGGAGACCCGAGCTCCCGCCCGAGTAACCCGGAAATGCTCGGTGGTCGCCGAACATCTCGAGTAGTGAGATGCTCGGGCGAGTACCGAGCAGTGTCGAGCATGTTCGCTCAACACTACATGTAAGGCATTTAAGTCTCCTCATACTGGCATGTCAGGTCTGGCATGCCACTCTCCAAAATGAGAAACCTTACCCTTTGTATATATGTGAAATCTTTACAAAACCCTACCTAATCTGATGGTAGCCCATAGAGCATACATTCTTTCAGTCTAATGACTATGTAGAACATTTCAGATGTTTCAATTTTTAAAATGTCATCTCTAGCATATATCGGTACATATATCATTTGCATTCATTTATCTATTTTTGCATTTTCTACATAGCTCAAACTTTCCATCAGAAAAGGGGGAACAGACACATGCTCTTTTAGCATCAGCAATCTTATGTCATTATTTTTCCTCTTGTAGAATATACTTTCTAATAGCAATTTCCTGGAAGAATCATTATGAAGTAAGCGATCAGCTAAAATGTCATTGTCATTACATCTACAGAAATAATGTGTTTGTACGTTTGCTGTTTTATCCATAAATGTAATTATCTCCATTGAACAGGAAAGCAAAGTATATCATATATGAACTTACCATGACCTACTGGAAAATCATTGCATTACGTATGCATATACACTGTGTGCAGAATTATTAGGCAAGTTGTATTTTAGAGAATTATTTTTATTATTGATCAACAACTATGTTCTCAATCAACCCAAAAGACTCATAAATATCCAAGCTTAATATTTTTGGAAGTTGGAGTGGTTTTTTTTTTTAAGATTTGGCTATCTGAGGAGGATATCTGTTTGTGCAGGTAACTATTACTGTGCAGAATTATTAGGCAACTTAATAAAAACCAAATATAATCCCATCTCACTTGTTTATTTTCACCAGGTAAACCAATATCCGTGCACAAAATTTAGAAATAAACATTTCTGACATGCAAAAACAAAAAAAATTAGTGATCAATATAGCCACCTTTCTTTATGATGACACTCAACAGCCTTCCATCCATAGATTCTGTCAGTTGCTTGATCTGTTTTCGATCAGCATTGCGTGCAGCAGCCACCACAGCCTCCCAGATACTGTTACGAGAGGTGTACTGTTTTCCCTCCCTGTAGATCTCACATTTTATGATGGACCACAGGTTCTCTATGGGGTTCAGATCAGGTGAACAAGGGGGTCATGTCATTATTTTTTCTTCTTTTAGACCTTTACTGGCCAGCCACGCTGTGGAGTAGTTGGATGCATGTGATGGAGCATTGTCCTGCATGAAAATCATGTTTTTCTTGAACGATACCGACTTCTTCCTGTACCACTGCTTGAAGAAGTTGTCTTCCAGAAACTGGCAGTAGGTCTGGGAGTTGAGCTTCACTCCATCCTCAACCCGAAAAGGTCCCACAAGTTCATCTTTGATGATACCAGCCCATACCAGTACCCCACCTCTACCTTGCTGGCGTCTGAGTCGGAGTGGAGCTCTCTGCCCTTTACTCATCCAGCCTCTGGCCCATCCATCTGGCCCATCAAGAGTCCAACTCATTTCAACAGTCGATAAAACCTTTGAAAAATCAGTCTTATGATATTTCTTGGCCCATTCTTGACGTTTTATCTTATGTTTCTTGTTCAAAGGTGGTCGTTTTTCAGCCTTCCTTACCGTGGCCATGTCCCTGAGTATCGCACACCTTGTGCTTTTTGATACTCCAGTAACGTTGCAGCTCTGAAATATGGCAAAACTGGTGGCGAATGGCATCTTGGCAGCTTCACGCTTGATTTTCCTCAATTCATGGGCAGTTATTTTGCGCCTTTTTTGGCCAACACGCTTCTTGCGACCCTGTTGGCTATTTGCCATGAAACGCTTGATTGTTCAGTGATCACAGTTCAAATGTTTGGAAATGTCAAGACTGCTGCATCCCTCTGCAAGACATCTCACAATTTTGGACTTTTCAGAGCCCGTCAAATATCTCTTCTGACCCATTTTGCCAAAGGAAAGGAAGTTGCCTAATAATTAAGCACACTTTATATGTCATTAGTCGACACCCCTCCTCATTACAGAGATGCACATCACCAGATTTACTTAATTGGTAGTTGGCTCTCAAGCCTATGCAGCTTGGAGTAGGACAACATGTATAAAAAGTATCATGTGATCAAAATACTCATTTGCCTAATAATTCTGCACACAGTGTAATATATATATATATATATATATATATATATATATATATATATAACCATTCACTGTACTTTTTGTTATAAATAACATTTTTAGCATCGCATGTTGTCATGCATAGTAAGGACCTGCTGCGTTGTTCGTATTAATTTCATAAATATGTGTTCGGAAAACTTAATGTCACTTCTGTTTACTAGCACACCTAAAAGGGAAGCTGTCATCAAAAAATAATCCAATTGTTTAACTTAGGCTTTTGTATTACATGTATTTAAACATTTTGTGAATTTTTTTCCTTATCATGATCTTTATTAAAGCACCACTCCAGCATTTTTTTTTATTGCAGCGCTGGAGTGGTGCTACAAATTTGAGTTTCCTGCACTCAGTATTACAATTACCAGCTGCTATCTTCATCTTCTTTCTGCACCGCTCCGGTCAGTCTCCAGCAGATTTTGACCTGCCTGATCGCTCCAGTGTTTGCTGGCCGATCTGGAACTCACAACTAAAGGTAAGTCTATGAGAGCCAGAAAGAGGGCAGAACGGGGTCTTCATAGACTTACATTGAGAGCTTGTGACTGTTACCTCTGACTTCCTGTCAGCCAGAAGTTATGGTTACAAGATGGCAGCGCGGGTGTGACATGAAAGACAGTGTTCAGTAAGAGGAGAACCGTGAAAGGATCAGGAGCTCTGCTCAGGAGGAACGGGCCTGAGTGAGAGAGGCCCAGGAGGTCAGACTGAAGAGAGGAGCAGAGAGGAAGGCTCCAGAAAGAAAGAGGGGATACTAGGGGTACAGGAAGTGCTGGAGGCCAGCCGTACGCCTGAATCTACCAGGACGTGGAGGGATCAGGCCGCAAAGGGGACCGGCCCCTAACTAGTGAGAATTACAATATTCAGCTAGAAACCGGAGGCTTCTACATTTTCAGGGTGTAGTTGCCCACAGCCGCAATTAATCGCCAAAAAGGTAGCCACACAGGATCCAGGGAACTCCAGGTTGCCCGCCAAGATCTGATTTTACCGGCTTGGGACACTGGTTGCGAGGCGCAGGGCAGGAGGGTGAGAGCCAGCGCGGGAAGACGACCGAGGAAGGCACACAGAACGGGGTCCCATTAAGTGCTCTTGAATTACCTGAGGGATTGCTGAACCCCTGTCTCGGTGAAAGCAGAACGCCGCGAGTGGTGATAATTTGGCCTTGGTAACCAGGAGCAACGTGATAATCGTGAGTAAACCTTGAAGACTGCACCCCACTGTCTCTGAATTATTGCTGCGCCATCACCAGCCCTGCACTACACTGCACAACAACAGCTACCTCATCATTTTCCATCACAGGACTGCCCTGGAGCTAAGCTCTACCTGGGGAGAGCTGAACCAACTCTGCTGCATTACCAACAGCTCCAGAGGACCTGCTCCGCAGCGGCGGCTCCATATAGCCGCATACCACAGGTGGCGTCATGAACATTATCATTAAAAACTTCATTCCCCTTTTAAGTTATTCCCCATTATTGACCGTCCTGGGTCACAGACCGGGTCACTGCCACTGTGACATCCCCTGCACTGACCAGCCATGCACTGAGTACCCCTCGGCCCAGGGGGCGCATTATACCACCACAGCTTGGAAAGGGTCTGGGTCAGTTAAGAAGGGGAGCACTTCCTGGTTAGTGCAGTGAGTTTGGAGTGAGAGATTAGATTACAACATAAAGAAAGTGTTAGAAGCATTCAAGGCAACAGGGCTGGAGGGTGCAAGAAGTACGCACTGTTCAGGCAGCATTAGAATGTCGGCTACTGTCTTCTGCTGACATCCCTGCAATGTCCGGGACCTACGGCCAGAAATAGGGACTGGAAAGTGTGTCTTATTGCCTTCCAACAAGTGGAAGCTGGATGGGGAGAGGCAAGAGGGAGACGTGATGGGTCTCATGAGAGCTGCAGAGCCAAATAGAGTATGCCAGGGGCAGAAGGAGTGATTAAACGAAGGGATAGCTCAGGGAGAAGATGTAAACGTACTGTGCTGTAACATCAATTGAGCATGGACTGCTAAGTAAAGTTGAACTGTTTGTTATGAAGCAAGTGTCCCCTGATTTATGAGCAGCTGTTCCTGGATCCAGGATCTTGGAGACAGCGGATGCTTGCGACCTAAATGTGAGTACACTGCATTGTACACAGCGTGACACTAAGGGAGTGGGACACAGTTTATTTGTGGGATGCCAGAGTGTGAGAACGCAGCCCCTTGCCCATGACTACTGCCCTACAGACCTTACACGGGTCTGGAGCAAAGTAGGAAGAGCTGAAGACGGCAGCTGGTAAGTATGATACTAGGGGCAGGAACCTTATGTTAGTGGCATCACTCCAGCACTGAAATGAAAATAATGCTGGAGAAATGCTTTAAAAAGCAAGATTAGTAATCTTGAAATTTTCACACTTGCCATCGGGGCAAGACTCATAGGCGCAAATTCATTAAAGGGCATCTGTCAGTAGAAGCAACCCTCCTAAGCCGTCTATATGGGCATGTAGGTCATAGAAAGTTGAATAAAATTATATCTTTATATCTGCGATCCGACTTCTTATTCCAGAGAAATCCTCAATATGTAAAGGAGCTGTTAAGATCTATGGAGCCGGAGATAGATCTCCCTGAGAATCTGTCACCAGAGCTTATTTTAGATGAAAGAGGGCATTACCTGTATGAGACATGTAATGACTGACAGTCGGTTCTCCTGATCAGAAGTGCACGCTGCTCATAAAATGTGCCAAATTCATTAAGTCTTTTGCGCTTCTTAATAAATTTGGCGCATTGTACTCCAGCAAGTCCTTGAATAAGACTGTGTGCTACAACAGTCTTGACCCTTTACCGACATATAACATACACATATGCCGGCTCCCTGACTTTTATGTGGGCTCAGTTCCTGAGCCCGTATCTTACCCAGGAGGTGATGGTTGTGAAATTCAGCCATCATCTGCCTCTAACAGTCGCACATGTAGCAAGCTCCACACGTGGCTGTAGACCTGTTAAATGCTACTCAATCTCTGACAGTGGCATTTACAGCGCACCGGCAGGGGGGTGCCTCATTCCGTTCGCCCATCGGCACCTGCATGACATGTTCGCGGGCACCAATGAGTTGCCATGGCTCTGCTAAAGACCCTCATACCTGTCATGTCAGTATTCATGTGAGCTCATGTGATTTTTGTATATTGCACAAGTGACCTGATGATGGCAAGTTCAAGTCTCCAACGGAATTTCCGAATTCTCCTTCCCTACTATATACAGGTGCATCTCACAAAATTAGAATATCATCAAAAAGTTTATTTATTTCAGTTCTTCAGTACAAAAAGTGAAACTCATATAGAGTCATTACAAACAGAGTGATCTATTTCAAGTGTTTATTTCTGTTAATGTTGATGATTATGGCTTACAGCCAATGAAAATACAAAAGTCATTATCTCAGTAAATTAAAATAATTGACAAAAAACACCTGCAAAGGCTTCCAAAGCGTTAAAAAAGGTCCCTTAGTCTGTTTCAGTAGGCTCCACAATCATGGGGAAGACTGCTAACTTGACAGATGTCCAAAAGGCAAGCATTGACACACTCCACAAGGTCCCAGAGTTCCAATTTTCATTTGGAAATCAAGATCCCAGAGTCTGGAGGAAGAGTGGAGAGGCCACAATCCAAGCTGCTTGAGGTCTAGGGTGAAGTTTCCACAATCAGTGATGGTTTGGGGAGCCATGTCATCTGCTGGTGTAGGTCCACTGTGTTTTATCAAGACTAAAGTCAGCACAGCCATCTACCAGGGAATGTTAGAGCACTTCATGCATCCCTCTAACGACAAGCCTTTTAGAGATGGAAATGTCATTCTCCAGCAGGACTTGGCACCTGTCCACACTGCCAAAAGTACCAATACCTGGTTTATATACAACAGTATCACTGTGCTTGATCGGCTAGCAAACTCGCCTGACCTTAACCCCATAGAGAATCTATTATAGAGAATCTATGGGGTATTGTCAAGAGGAAGATGAGAGACACCAGACCCAACAATGCAGACGAGCTGAAGGCTGCTATCAAAGCAACCTGGGCTTCCATAACACCTCAGCAGTGCCACGGGCTGATCGCCTCCATGCCACGCCGCATTGATGCAGTAATTGATGCAAAAGGAGTGCCGACCAAGTATTGAGGGCATTTACTGAACATACATTTCAGTAGGCCAACATTTTGAATTTTAAAATAATTTTTCAAGCTGTTGTTATAAAGTATTCTAATTTACTGAGATAATGACTTTTGTGTTTTCATTGGCTGTAAGCCATAATCATCAACATTAACAGAAATAAACACTTGAAATAGATCCCTCTGTTTGTAATGACTCTATATAATATATGTGTTTCACTTTTTGTATTGAAGAACTGAAATAAATGATCTTTTTGATGATATTCTAATTTTGTGAGAAGTACGTGTGTGTGTGTGTGTGTGTGTGTGTGTGTGTATATATAGTACAGACCAAAAGTTTGGACACACCTTCTCATTTAAAGATTTTTCTGTATTTTCATGACTATGAAAATTGTACATTCACACTGAAGGCATCAAAACTATGAATTAACACATGTGGAATTATATACTTAACAAAAAAGTGTGAAACAACTGAAAATATGTCTTATATTCTAGGTTCTTCAAAGTAGCCACCTTTTGCTTTGATGACTGTTTTGCACACTCTTGGCATTCTCTTGATGAGCTTCAAGAGGTAGTCACCGGAAATGGTTTTCACTTCACAGGTGTGCCCTGTCGGGTTTAATAAGTGGGATTTCTTGCCTTATAAATGGGGTTGGGACCGTCAGTTGTGTTGTGCAGAAGTCTGGTGGATACACAGCTGATAGTCCTACTGAATAGACTGTTAGCTGCTTTTTTCTTCCATAATACGAATTCTAAGTAAAGAAAAATGAGTGGCCATCATTGCTTTAAGAAATGAAGGTCAGTCAGTGTGAAAAATTGGGAAAACTTTTATAGTGTCCCCAAGTGCAGTTGCAAAAACCATCAAGCGCTACAAAGAAACTGAGGACCGCCCCAGGAAAGGAAGACCAAGAATCACCTCTGCTTCTGAGGATAAGTTTATCCGAGTCACCAGCTTCAGAAATCGCAGGTTAACAGCAGCTCAGATTAGAGACCAGGTCAATGCCACACAGAGTTCTAGCAGCAGACACATCTCTTCAACAACTGTTAAGAGGAGACTTTGTGCAGCAGGCCTTCATAGCAAAATAGCTGCTAGGAAACCACTGCTAAGCACAGGCAACAAGCAGAAGAGACTTGTTTGGGCTAAAGAACACAAGGAATGGACATTAGACCAGTGGAAATCTGTGCTTTGGTTTGATGAGTCCAAATTTGAGATCTTTGGTTCCAACCACCGTGTCTTTGTGCGACGCAGAAAAGTGAACGTATGGACTCTACATGCCTGGTTCCCACCGTGAAGCATGGAGGAGGAGGTGTGATGGTGTGGGGGTGCTTTGCTGGTGACACTGTTGGGGATTTATTCAAAATTGAAGGCATACTGAACCAGCATGGCTACCACAGCATCTTGCAGCGGCATGCTATTCCATCCGGTTTGCATTTAGTTGGACCATCATTTATTTTTCAACAGGACAATGACCCCAAACACACCTCCAGGCTGTGTAAGGGCTATTTGACCAAGAAGGCGAGTGATAGGGTGCTATGCCAGATGACCTGGCCTCCACAGTCACCAGACCTGAACCATGGTATAGTGAACATGGTGCATAAAAAAAGAAAAAACAATTGTGGGATTGCACTTTTTTCGAAATTTCGTTGCACTTGGCATTTTATTTACCGCTTTCCAGTACATCACATGATATGGTGTCATTCAAAATACAACTTGTCCTGCTAGAAACAAGCCCTCATATGGCTATTTCGATGGAAAAATAAAAAAGTTAAGGCTCTAGGAAAAGGGGAAAAGATGCATAATTCCACCTGCTTTTGAGGTAGTAATGGGCCCCATTACCTCTGAGGCTGCACAGATTGCACCAATTTTATGTATGCCCCTGAATGACAGGTAAGGGTATGTGCACAGATTCTGCTTGGAACCCACCTGAAAAAGTGGTAAAAAAACATAAAAAATTAACATATGCACAGCAATGTCAAAATCACTTGCTGTGCAAATGCTCTAATTTTTTTTCACTTCTTTTATCTGCTTCAGGCTTTGAAAGGTGTGATGTGGTTTAAAGAATTGACTGGTCCTTTCTTCTAGTGGCTTCCACTTTGAAGGTGCCATTATTTTTTATTTAGAATTTAAATAAAAAGACATTACAGGCAAAAAAAGATGTGTAAAACAACGTCAGTGAAGGCGCTTTAGGTAATATACCGCCAGCGTTTTCTTGAAGTGTCTTTCTACAGCAAAAATTATTTGGTAATGCCAGCGGATAAAATACACTCTGTGCATAGACCCTAACACGTCTACACACCACTTATAACACAGGATCCACCAATCACAATAGACTGTCACAGCTCACCTGCTCCCCCTCCCTTCACAATGATGTGTGCACACGCTCATTAGATGCTTTAATACAAAACTTAGGGTCGGAGTCTCTTCATTGCAGCTAATGTACATGTGGATTTCCTGAAACAACACAAAGCTAGAGTCTGAAAAATTCTCAGTGGTCAGTGTGAAAACCGCAAGATTTCTATTTTGTATTTTTTAATAAAGATTGTGATATGACATATAAACATTGTAAAAAAAACTAAATATTTGAAACAAAAACCTGATTTAAACAATAGCACGTTTTGTGCTTCCCTTTAAGGACCTTCATTAAAAAAGGAATTAAGCTCGACCAGAGACATGACATTTGAAAATTCAGACTGCGGAGGTCAGAAAGTCACAATATGGTGTTGGTGATAAATCTACTTACATGTAAAGAGGAAGCAGAGCCGTCATAAAACGATGCTTTCCCTAATCAACAGGAAAACCCTGATTGTGGTTTGTGTCCCACTATGTGAACCGCGTAATAAACCCATCACTGCCTCTATTTTATTATTTTGTTATATTGGGTTTTTCATGTAGCCAACAAAACAACAATGTAGATTGGCATGGGGAAACATTGGAGGGTTTTCCATCACCCGGAAACTCCTATAAGAGTAAGGGGAAGTTCTGAGTATTAACAAACAAAAACAAAAGGTTAAGAGAAAAAATATGTTAAAAGCAGCCTGTCATCTGATTCAGGAACTAGTTCAGTTATTGCAGCCGTTGTGGCTTCTCCTCGCTGTGCTCCGCAAGACGGACAGTTGACCGGGGATTAGTCACCTGCTGAGATGCATAGTCCCCGGACGGCTTTACAAAAAATGTTTTATCTGAAACACTGCAGCATGTCAGAAACATCCTGAAACATCCTGAATGCCGATACAGTTGAAAGCAATGATGGAGGAGGGAGCCTGAGCTGACATTCCCTCCACCATCATTCTCCCTCTGTGTCTGATGTCTCATGTGGGGTCCATTATACTATATGGAGGGCTATGTGGGGCCCATTATACTGTATGGAAGGCAACGTGGGGCCCATTATACTATATAGAGGACTATGTGGGGTCCATTATACTATATGGAGGGCTATGTTGGGCCCATTATACTCTATGGAAGGCAACATGGGGCCTATTATACTATATAGAGGACTATGTGGGGCCCATTATACTATATGGAGGGCTATGTGGGGCCCATTATACTATACTAGATGGTTGCCCGATTCTAACGCATCGGGTATTCTAGAATATGTATGCGGCCGACCGGGCACAATCAGCAAAGCAGTGTTTAAATTTGGCGCCTATATCGCTGATTGGTCACGGCCGCCGGCTGCGGCCAATCAGCGACCGGTGTTACTGAGAACGGGGAGTGGCGTTGATGTGCGGGTACTTTCGGTGTGAGTAGCCGGGAGATGAACGGCTAGCGCTGGTCATCACCCGGCTGCATCGCCGCTGACTTCCATGCGGCTACTGTCGGGAGATCAGCGGCTAGTGCCACTGATCTTCAACGGCAAATGTGAAGGGAGGACCGGGGAGCGAGGCTGCCGGTCGGGGTACTTGTGCTGCTGTTTAAAATCACGCAGGCCACCGTCGGGAGATCAGCGGCGACGCAGCCGAGAGATGAGCGGTGCCAGCCGCTCATCTACCGGCTGCTCGCAGCACAAGTACCCCGACCGGCGGCCTCGCTCCCCGGTCCTCCCTTCACACTTGCCGTTGAAGATCAGCGGCACTAGCCGCTGATCTCCCGACAGTAGTCGCATGGATGTCAGCGGCGATGCAGCCGGGTGATGACCAGCGCTAGCCGTTTATCTCCCGGCTACTCACACCGAAAGTACCCGCACATCAACGCCACTCCCCGTTCTCCGTAACACCGGTCGCTGATTGGCCGCAGCCGCGACCAATCAGCGATATGGGCGGCAAATTTAAACGGCGCTCTGCTGATTGGTCGCAGCCGGCGGCTGCGGCCAATCTGCGACCCGTGTTACTCAGTACTGGAGAGCGAGTTTAAATTTGGCGCCCAAATCACTGGTCGCGGCCGGCGGCTGCGGCCAATCAGCGACCCGTGTTACTGAGAACGGGGAGTGGCGTTGATGTGCGGGTACTTTCGGTGTGAGCAGCCGGGAGATGAACGGCTAGCGCCGGTCATCTCCCGGCTGCATCGCTGCTGACTTCCATGCGGCTATCGTCGGGAGATCAGCGGTTAGTGCCGGCTGGGCACGATCAATCAGAGAAGCGGGGTTTTAAATTTCGCTGATTAGTCGCGGCCGCGACCAATCCGCACAGCGGTGTTTAAATTTGGCGCCAAGATCGCTGATTGGTCACTGCAGCCGGCCGCGACCAATCAGCATCGTATTAGTGAGGACCGGGGAGCGGCGCTGCTTGTGTGGGTACTTCCGCTGCGAGCAGCTGGGAGATGACTGGCTGCTCGCAGCAGAAGTATCCGGACCGGCGGCGCCGCTCCCCGGTCCTCCGTTCACACTTGCCGTCTGGAGATCAGCGGGCCAAGCCGCTGATCTCCCGACGTTAGACACATGGAGGTCAGCGGCGCCGCCGGTCGGGGTAGTTCTGCTTCTAGCGCCGCTCATCTCCCGGCTGCATCGCCGCTGACCTCCGTGCGGCAGATGAGCCACTAACGGCCGCCATCTTTTTTCTGAAATTCCGGGTCGCTGATTGGCCGCGGCCAGACCAATGAGCGACACGGGATTTCCTGGACAGACAGACAGACTGAAGGGATAAGACAATTATATATATATATTAGATGGAAGGCTGTGTAGGGGCCATTATAATATTTTAAGAGCTATGTGGGGCCCATTATACTATTTGGAGGGTTATGTAGGGGCAATTACAACATTTGGAAGGCTATGTGAGGGCCATTATACTATATGGATAGCTATGTTGGAGCCTTTATACTTTTTTTGTGGGCTGTGTGGTGACCATTACACTGTTTGCAGGGCTATATAGGGACCATTATACTATTTGCAGGGCTATGTGGGGGCTATTATAATATATTTGTGCAGTTATACAGTGTGAAGGTTTGTGTAGGGTCCATCATACTGTGTGTAGGACTAGTAGGCGCAATTATACAGTGTGGAGGATTGTATTGGGGCTATCATACTGTGTGGCCGGTTGTGGGGGCCATTATACTGTGTGGAGGGCTGTGTGAGTGTCACAGTTGGGACATCTTACTGTGTGCGTGAGGAGGAATTCACTGATTGCAGTGTTTTGGGGGGGCACTTTTGTTGGCAACATACTTTATGGGGCAATGAAAGGGGAATCTAAGGGCTTCAATAGTAATTTTCCTCCTACTGTATCTTGCAAATTTGTGAGATGGCTCTTCTGTGATCCCGCTGAATATTATTGTTATTTTTATTTTTTGAGGCGGGGGGTGTACAATTAGAACTTCTGCTATGGGGCCCTATGATTTCTATGTACAGATGACTCAATTCCCTGCTGCTCCCGTGGTCTCCTCTGAACTTTGTTTACTTCACTGCAACACTGGGCTCAGCAATTTTGTTCCGTACATACTGGCATCACCGCTGTGTTCAGTGATTGGCTCCAGCACTAATGTGGCCGTACAACACATGATTGCACAGCAAAGCGAACTAAGACCAGCTGGTACCACCAGAGTAGCAGTGCTGACATAACCTGGGAGTTGAAATGTGAGGATTGATTATTTTAAGCCATTTCTTGCTCCTGGCCAACTTTTTTTTTTTTTTTTTTTAAATCCTGAACATTCTCTGATAAAAAAAAAATAATGTGATGCCACTAAGCAGAGCTTTCTACATACTGATATAGAGCTATATAAATCAATAGGCAGTGGGATCCCCCTAGTGGTGGCTGGATGTTTGTATTAGGCTGTGTGCATGTCATGTTTTTGCTGCACGGATTTGTCACAAATCCTGAAAGAGAATCCTGAAGTCTCATGCACACGTTGCTCATTTGTGACTTGCAGATTTGGTGCAGGTTCAGATCTGCAGCATGTCAATTCATTCTCATTTTTGCAGTGTTTTTTTTTAACCACTGACTTTAGTAAAATCAGCAAAAATGCTATAAAACCCAGGTCTAAAATAATTGAGGATTTGCTGCTTTTTAAAAGCTTTTTTTGCACGTGTTTTTAGACAGCAGTGAATGCTATAGAGATAGATAATAACCCAGCAGCGAATGCTATAGAGATAGATAATATATATAGCAGCTATAGTGGATTTAAAGCGTAACTTTTACTGCCAAGAATAAAAGATTTTTGGCAATCCTCAAAATGGACAATGCACATAACAGATATATTAAAAACTGAAAAAATTGCCAATGTCCCTGTATAGGATCATAACCTGACAGTAGTCAAAAAGTGGCAAAGGCATCAGTAAATACCTGTGTATATATATATTTATAACATGTTTTAACAGGACCAGACAATAAAATCCAGAAACAATTATGTACGATAGGGCAGATGGATAAAAGGAAAAATCTCACCAAATTCGTTGGTCTCAGAGTTCCTCCAAAAGATCCTCATCCATAAAGGCCCATATCATCAAGTCCAAGGGGTTGACTGTCCCTGTTAGTCCCTATTAACTTGACTGACCCTTCAGACCCCAAGACTCCTGCCCTTACAAGGGCAGCCCACAGCTGACCCTTTAAATCTGGACAGCCCTGAACTGACCCTATGCGCCTCCGGACGCGTTTCTTCAAAAATTTTGAGTCATCAGGGGACTGGCACAAAGAACTGTAGAACACAGGGCTGGGCACCCTCTATCTGGGTTGTACTTTAGGCAATGGCAAGTACATTTCCAAGAGAGTGCATCACTATGAGCGCCCACCCATGTCGCTTCTGGTGTGCTGGACCGCAAGATGCATTTCAAGATGCATCATTATAGAACACCCTCGCTCCTAAACACACTGTGCACTCCACAATGGCCCAATAATAAGAGCCCACATCAACAGCCCCAGGCACCTGTAATGCAAGTACATGGCACAATATGTCAGGATGGTGTTCCATAAGTTAGAAAAGAAAACTCAGGTGGAGGTGTTCCCAGGATCAATGTCCAATAGTATTGGTTCACTTGCAAAAAGTAGAATAAAGGACAAACAAAAATGAGGTATATAGGTTGAGTTAAAAACTGTAGGCAAAAAGCATAATTTATATGAAGCAACTGTATGTCAGCCGCTCATTCAAACCCCATGGAGACACGGTTTTCAACACAAAGATCCACCTTGTCTCCTTTTGCAGTAATAGGCGGTCCCAATCTCCCCCTCACCGGGGTTTAGCCACTTTCTCGATGCCCATGAATTTGATAATGTTTTTATCGTCACCATGGAATCCGTGAACATGTCTGGAAATAGGGGTATCTCTATTGTGTTCAATGTCACCTAGGTGCTCACCAATCCTACGCCTCAATTCACGCATGGTCTTGCCTATGTATTCCAGGCCGCATTGGCATACACCTCTATAAATAACTCCCTGCGTTCGGCAGTTAATGAAATCCCTGATGATAAATTCTCTGTCAACATTGGGACCTCTAAAGACTATAATTTTCAACGGAAGGGCAATTTATGCAGTTGCCGCACCTAAAACAGTCCTTAAGGTCTGATTTCAACCAAGACTCACTCCCTGGTGCTAGATAGTGGCTCCGCACCAATCTATCACGCAACGAGCGTCCCTTCCTATAGGTGATATGCGGATACCCACCCAAAAAAGGAACAATATCCCCATCCATCTCCAGGATAGGCCAGTACTTTAGAAGAGTTAGTTTCACTTCTGCTGCCCCATTACTAAATGTGGTGATGAGATAGATAATAACCTATTTTGCCTTAGGGTCAATATGATAGTCCAATGCCGCCTGAGGCACATTCATATGGTAACTATTCTCCTGCGTTGTTTACACGTGTATTAAATATATTATAATGGTTACATGTGGTTGTTATTTGATTTTGCACCTCGATCTGCTCATTTGTTTGCACTGGCTTAGTTCTCCCTTTGTGAGACTCCCATACTGTCACACCATTATTTGCACGGACCCTGTTTACTTTCTTTTGTTTTTCTACATACATGGTATATCTATTTACTCTATGCATCACACTGCCGTCCATTATTTAAATGTTAATTCTATTCTATGTGTGTAGACCTTTCCATCTTATATTTAGGCTATGTGCACACAATGCGTTTTTGGTGCGCTTTCCCAGCGTCTTTCTACCCATGGAAATGGGCCAAAAACGCTAGGTAACCCGTGTGCCATCTAATGCAATGACAATCCTGAAGTGCTGTGCACATGATCAGGAATTGTCCCGTCAGGATTATCATTGCGGTTAAATCTACAGTATGTCAATTCTTCGTAGCGTTTATGCAGCGTTTTTCACCCATTGACTTCAATTTAGTCAGTCAAATCCGCAGCAAAAACACAGGTATAAATATATTTGCTGCGGATGTTTGCTGTGTATTTATCTGACTCAATTCAAGTCAATGAGTCAAAAACGCACTAAGAATTACCCGTGGGAGACTACTCCCCCATCATCCTACGGCCGCTCCCGCTGATAATAGCTAAGTAGTCTCCTCAGTCGGCGTCTGTGCGCAGTGTGAAAAAAAAAAGAAGTAAAAATAAATTGATATTAAAATAAAAACACCTTTTATTCACCTGTCCGCCGCACTCCGAGTGTCCCAGTGATAGTTGACTCTTTCTGTACTTTTTTCGACAACCTGGCTTGTGGTCAGGCTAGTCCCTCACATGAGAGGCACCTATTTTAATATGTATATTATCTGTCATTAATAACATTTATATTTGACTTTTGTTGTGACATGGTTCTTTCCATTTTCCTCCTTTGGGACACTTGGATGGCCTGTTTTGATTTTCTATTGCTTATGTATGGCGACAATTTACCTTGATTGGACCAAAAACTGTTGATTTACTCTACTTCTTCAGGTATATGTAGATTGTATTTTGTTGTAAATTTTAGTTATAATTGACAACAATGTTTTTATATTGTGCCCTGGTATATTGTGGGTTTCTTTTTGCATCCTACACATTCCCCTATTTTCTCTTTTTAAATGGTTTTAATATGTATATCCATTTAAATTGATGTATCAATAAAGAATTTTTACAATAATCATTGGAGAAGAGAGTCTCTTTTTTTTCTGTTGGATCTATAGAGCTAAATAATAGACAGATGATAGATAGAGGCTGAAACCGAATGATGTTGGGGAGAATAAAGTTACATTTCTCCCTGCAGCGTTTGGCTAAGTGCAAGCACCGGACTAACCTGCAGGTTAACCTCATATCTGCAGGTTCATAGCATTTTCGCTGGTGACAGGTTCCCTTTACCATTTAATATAGTCCCCTGAGTGCTTCTAAAAAGTAATAATCTGACTGATACCTCTACAATCCCCCACATAATATGATGACCCCCAGGGCTGCCACCAGGAATTTCAGTGCCACATACTGGCAACATTTTCGTGCACCCTTGAAAATGTTGCAGGGTCCACCACAGCTCCGCCTCCACCCCTGCTCCACCTCCATCCCTTGAACCTTCCACAATCCCACCACCCACTCTTGGAAAAACTCCACTTTTGCACCACCTCCTCACCAATCACACATTAACAGTTCCCATAGAGCTTCATATCACATACATAGCCATCAGCTTTCAATTTGGCCAAAAGATTTTTTCAGCCTGCTACCACAACAAGGTAGACTTTCTTTTGGCTGGGTCCTACTCTACTATAACCTATTAATCATTAAAATATCCAATACTCTTTTTAGGCATGTTTTTATTTATTTTTCTTTAAAGGAATGTGACATATAAATTTTTTAAAATGATCAATAATACCACATACAAGAGACAAATACTGTCACACCATGGCCGGACCACATATTACCACCACATAGTAACCAAATAATACCACATACAAGGGACAAATACCACCACACCATGAGCAGGCTACATATTACCACCACATACATGGGATAAATATCTCTACACCATCACCAGACCACATATCACCACCACATAATGACTGAATAATACCACATACAGGAGACAAATACCGCCACACCAAGACCAGACCACACATCACCACATAGTGACCGAATACTGCAATACTGATCATTAATAAAAAAAAAACACAATTCTAATGCCATTAGTGCACAGGAGCTCTGTACATAGTATACAGTGTATAGTTTAAGTGTACAAGTAATATAGGGACTCACCAGTGACATTATACACAGGAGCTCTGTATATAGTGTCAGTGTACAGATAATACAGTGATCACCAGTGACATAATACACAGGAGCTCTTTATATTGTGTCAGTGTACAGGTAATATAGTGATCACCAGTGCCATTTTACACAGGAGCTCTGTATATAGTGTCAGTGTATAGATAATACAGTGATCACTGGTTCCATAATACACAGGAGCTCTATATAGTGTCAGTGTATAGGTAATACAGTGATCACCAGTTACATCATACACAAGAGTCCTGTATACTCTATATAGTGTATAGTGTCAGTGTACAGGTAACACACTACCTCACCAGTGACATCTCTAGTTGAAGTCCTTCATGTTCGCTTTTCTTAATCCTGCGCAGACTGCCATCAGTTCTTGCAGCCAGGACTCGTCTCTGCATAAAATATCACAGTTATCTAGAGCACTGCTTTCAGAGCATTTTCCCCATTTTTTCCTCAACTTCTACACTACTCCAGATGAAGGAAAAAGCGACATAGTGCTGCCCTGCACAGTAACAGGACCCCCCCTCAATTCATCATGATTTGCTCTCCCCCTCCCTCAAGTCACCACCATTTGCTGTTCCCCACCCCCCAGTCTCAATTCATCACCATTTGCTGTTCACCATCCCCCAATCTCAATTCATCATTATTTACTTTCCCCCACCTCCAGTCTCTATTCACAATCACTTGCTTCTGGCGAGTGGCGCGCGTACGCTATTATGTCATCGTGTATGCGCCATCACCATCACGTCACAGAAGAGGAGGAGGAAGCCCTGGAGCTGCGTGACTGTTCTGTATTGACGTCTGTGCAGCACCAAGCAGGAAAGCTCCCTGCGTTGAAATGTTCACTGTATATTATACCCTGGGGTCCGGTGAGCAGAAGCACAAATCTCCCTCTTTCCTTCTGCTCACCGGGCCCCATACCACAGTAAGGGCAGTAATGCCCTGATGGTGGCCATGATTGCAAGTATAAAGTTCCTCAGTACACCCCTTTTAATTAGTAGAAATGGATCCAGGGTGCATGGAACATCAGGGATCATTTGGCTCCTACCATAATAGACATATAGGAGATCAGCTCCACCAGACATATAAAATTGAACCTGAGGCTGAAGCCCACTGTCAACACAAGTGCAAGAATCATGGGAACATTTTATGTAATTTTGCAGGGGTCTTGTACCATTGTGAGAGCATCTTAAAGAGGTTGTCCACTACTTTTACATTGATGACCTATCCTTGGGATAGGTCATCAATGTCTGATGTCACCACCCACCCATCAGCAGCTATCAGCGGCGGCGACCAATGGCCGGAAGTACTCACTTACCGAGCTGCCCTGTCTAGTTGTATTGGCCGCTACAGGGTACTACACATCCACCTCCTATTGTTTTGAATAGAAGGTGGATGTACAGTACCAAGCCACGGCCACTAATAGTAGACGGTCAGCTCGGTAAGTGAGTACTTCCGATTACAGCTAATCAGCGAGGTGTCGGGTGTCAGACCCCGGCCTATCAGACATTGATGACATATCCTAAGAATAGGTCACCAATGTAAAAGTAGTGGACAACCTCTCTAAAGTTGAGTTCCTGTAGCCTACAGGAAACTGATCATTTGTGTGTCCCACATTTCTTGGGGCCTTTCTTCATGGGGTCTGAGGAGGATAGCAGTCCACTTTTGAAATCTGTTGCCTGTTATCAATATAATATTTTTGTTTGTATCCACGGCCAATACTTATCCATCTTCCACCATCCTTGGCACCCAGCTACCTCATTTTGTCACTTTTCTCTTATTTTACCGAGGTTCAGCTAGGAAAGGATCTAATAAGTTTCATTAGAGCTGTGCCAAAACCCTAGCACAACTCATACAGGTGAGCACTATGTTTTCGTATCACCTTATTATTGTGAGAGATGCTAACTTAGAGGAGCACTATAGCTCTTTTTTTTATAGCAATAGATGGGTCTGTCGGCTTTGGGGGCAGAGCTCTATGACTTCTTTTTCGATTGGGTGAGATTTTCTCAGCACTCGCCAAAAATACTTCTGTGCCCATTCCTCCATTTGCACTGCTCCAATTTCTTCTGATAGCCTCCTGTGTGTATTTTCGTTATCATTGAGGTGTAGGACAATGTCTGCAATTTGTGAGGAACGCTCCTGAATGACTGTCTTGTGTAACTCCAGAATCTCTGACATGTGGTCTTGTGCCTCTTCTATATCACTGACTGTCTGATCCACATTTTTATTTCTCTTTAGGTTTTCCATGTCTTTTTTCTGAGATGCTTCAATCCTCCTTCTATGTCCTGTTTAGTAGGCGTATCTTTCCAGTCCCAGTCTTCCATTGTGTTGGAGAGGTTCTCTGCCATTTTTTTATAGGAATTGGATGTTGGATTTGGTTGGGCATATCAGGGGTTGATCAATGGCAGTGTTCCTCTATGTGACGACCAACGCCCGAGGAAGCCAGCTAGCTGTATTGTGTTCTGTGAGATGTGAGAGCTTAGTGAGGCAAAACTTGATCTGTCATTGTCAATCCCCCTCTCCTTAGAGACCATTAAAAAGGCACATATAGAAGTCCTTGTATTTAAGTAGTGTAAATCCAACGCAATAAGTGGATTCTTTCAGATGAGGTAGCAGAAGTTGGGCACAGGACCCTCCAGGACCTGGTAATGGGTGGTACTTCGTCTGTAGAGTCAAATAGGCAAAAATATTGTGTGAACAGATCATTCAGATAACAGGAGTAAGGTCTGGTAAGACACTAATGCCAAGAGCCCCCCAGAATGGTTAGCATGAGGGACACAGAGTGGGCATGGGGGACACTATATTCTAGATTTAAGAATTTTAGCTATATTTTGGCTGTATTTGTGATCCCCTTTCCTTTATGTTTCCCCTCCTACTCTTTCCCGCAATGGTACTTATTAATTGAGAGTCAATGTTCTTTCAGCTGTGGTTCTCCACGAGCAGGTTTTGGAAAATTCTGTTGTTTGCGCAGGAAGATACATCTTTATACTAATTGGTGAACAAGTGCCAGCGGCGGGAATATTTCTGCATGAAAGGTCTCAATTCACCAAAGTCTGGGGTAGTCCGTGCACAGCAAGTCACCAGCATCCTGCTAACCCACTCTCTTTGCTGCAATGCCTATTAGTCGGGCTAAGGCTGCGAGGACTTGGTCCATTTTTGATAGTCAAAGCTGATTATTTATTTGGTTACTGACTGATTAATTTATTCCATAGTTTTTAATATTTATTGACTTAATAATATGTTTTAAGTAACCTTTAATAAACCTTGTGAGCCTATTCTTTCTCCAAACTAAACTTGTCTAGTCTTTTTTTATTAATAGGTTAAAGGGAATCTGTCACCTAATCTGAGAGCAGCGTAATGTAGAGACAGAGACACTGATTCCAGTGATGTATCACTTACTGTGCTGCTTGCTGTACTTTTGATAAAATCACTGTTTTATTAACAGGAAATCACTAGAGGACAAGTAAACTAGTACTAGTAAACCTACTATCAGGAAGTCCTCCAAATTCATGAGCCCTGTATAAATCCACCCCCACCACTGATTGGCAGCTTTCTGCCTCTGCACAGTGTACACAGAGATCTGCCAATTAGTGATGTGGGCGGATTATACACTGCTAGTAATATAATGTGCACGCACCACCACGTTTCATCAGGAGATGACAGAAGAGAACTGCTTATAGTAAAATGCTGCTATATGGCAGCAGGATGCTGATTTTGCTTGTATTATTTGGGCAGTAAGGTTGGGTAGGTGCAACCTAAATGAAGACCAGTGTGCCAGCCAAAAATGTACAGTTACAGTATTGTCAGCAAGAATTAAACAAAGGATCAGACATCCAAGGAAATAGCATTCACAATAAAGATATCCTATCAAGAAAAAAGCAGAACAAATCCACGGATTACAAAAATCAAAAATACACATTAACGTGTGCAAAATGACCAAAACATGTCCCAAGTCATGGACAGAACGGACAATCCACTCCATGCTCAAAATAACTTAAATCCAAAAACTTAAATGCATTTTATTGGGCTTTTATGTGATATCAACAATAAGTAGCAAGTATTTGTGAAGTGTAAAGGAAATTATACATGGTTTCCTAAATATTTTAAAAACATAATCTCTAGTAACTGTGATATATGAGAAATAGTATTATAACATAAAAGATAAAAGTAATAATTTTTGAAATATATGGAAACCCAAGGATTACAATGGTAATGGGGAGAGCTGGTATTTTATGTTAGGTTATTTAATGTATTATTAAGTTTCTGTATATGTGGATAAAAAGAATATGAAAATAAAAAAACAGCATTAGAAGCCGCCATGAAGTTCTTTGCCGTTCCTCTGGACTCTAAACTGTCACCCATGATGCCCACATCAGTGTATAGGGCAGAGCAGGCCATGAGCCGCTGCCTGGCTGGTGCCACCTGAGGGTTCTGTCACCTCTGACCTCACGTCACCTGCACACGACCAACTGCCATTTACTTTCAACTGTCGGCTGAAGTGATCGGACGGAAGTCTACACACAGGAAGATATATATGATAATGGCGTCTACTGGACACAGAGAAGGGAGCGAGGCGAAGAGAGAAGCTAAGAGGAAGAGAGAAGAGCACAGTGATACCACTGGATTAAAAAATATCACAAAGAAGAGGAGAGAGGCCGAAGACCATGGATTGGAGGATGAAGCGCCAACACCTGGATGCAGCAGGGACCCCGGAACATCCAGCCCCTACCCCACGCTTATTATGAGCAATTTTACCATCCATAAGATCTTGGGTAGGGGCAGCTTTGGAACAGTAAGTTTTCTGGCATTACAATGCACAAACCATACCTTAAACTTATCTATGATTAAACAAAATTACACCGACACACTTGACTTGCTTGGAAGATTAATTGGCCACGGCCTTTATTAAAAACATATAATACAGGTAACTTCAATTAATAACGTAATAATTATAAACAACCGCAGCTTAGCCAAAGCTCAAGCCCATTTACATTACCTATAACTTATTGTCCATTCGGTTCCCCGAATGACTAACCCCTCAGGCCGTGACTAGTAAAATGAAAGCCTTAAAGCAAAATAAAGGGGGGAGGGAGGGGCAGCAATTTCTTATGGCAGCGCCGAGAACTGACAAGCTCATGGGCGCTGCCAGTCACTATATACCCCCACCACTTATTTTATTTACAAAGTAACTCCCCTATCAGCAGGTGCCGCCAGGGGAGGAAACGCAATCTTCACCTGCGACACCTCACTACTGGCTGGGATCCGCAGCCAATCCAGACCCTGCTGCTGTGGTGGCAAAACCCAGCTGGAAGAACATTATTCCCGCCAAAAACCCTATTTACTTTTAACCCTTTAGAAGAAGAGCAAGTGCATGATAATGCCAAATGCTCCCCTCCTAAAGGTCCGAGTCTGTCAATATATATTTTTTTATTAACCTATATTTGCCATTTTATCTCCATTCGTCATCTTCTGTAGGTAGACATTCATTGAAGTGCACTTCTGTGGGATGATTGAAAAAATATCCATGTGCTCCCCTGCCCCTATGATTATTTCACATATTGGTTCATCTAATCACCATGGTTAGGTGTAGTGCTGCTATAAATGGGTATTCTGATTAATCGAAGAGCTGATCTCAGGGATTAACCCCTTAGTGACCGGACCAATTTTTTAATATCTGACCAGTGTCACTTTATGTAGTAATAACTCTGGAATGCTTCGACATGTCCAATTGGTTTTGAGAATGTTTTTTCGTGACACAATAAAATTGGTAAATTTATGTTGACTTGTTTTGCGTTTATTTATAAAAATAGGAGAAATTTGACAAAGCTGTAACAACATTAGCAATTTTCAAACTTTGAATGATTATCCCTTTAATCCAGATAGTCATACCACACAAAAACATGAATAAATAACATTTCCCTCCTGTCTGCTTTACATCAGCACCATTTGAAAAATGTTATTTGTTAGCGTTTTAGAAGGTTTAATAATGTAGCAGTAATTTTAAATTTTTCAAGTTAATTTACAAAACTTATTTTTATAGGGACCTGTTCAGTTTTGAAGTGACTTTGGGGGTTCTATATATAGGAACCCACCCAAAAAATGATACTAGTTTAAAAACCGCACCGCATAACGTATTCAGAACTGCTTTCAGGTAGTTCATTAACCCTTCAGCTGATTTTCAGTTGTTAATACAAAGTGGAATAAAAGGAATGAAAAAATGTATTTTTATCACCTAAATTTTGATAACTTCTCAACAGGTCACTATAGCCGGCAGACTCTAAGGCCGTTATTTAGCCATGAACTGCCATGGCAAACATCAGGACCACACAATCAAGATCTCAGGGTGCCAATGGGGTTAAAGAGGAAGCCCCCGCACTCTGCTAACTATTTATATTCTGTAGTCACTATTGACAGCAGCATCTAAGGGGTTAAACGGCCATGGTGTGTGCCAATACTGATCGTGGCTGATGCAGCAAGTTGTCAGCTATAATGTACAGGTGACAGTTACAGGATAGTCACCTGACGGGGAACGCCAGTCTATAATATAACGCTACAAGCGTCCCTCTGTCTGAAGCCTTTATAGACAGCGACACGCCTGCGCAGTCTGGCTCCAGACTGAAGAACGCATGGAGCTGTTACAGGTAAGAGGAGTGTGTATGGCGCCGGTTATCGCTGTATGCGTTGACCCTGAACGCATACCGCAAACTCCGGCTCCATATTTACATAGTTACCTGACCGGGAGGAGCGTTGCTGCGGCGGCTCTCTTCTCACCAGAGACTGGGGCAGGAGTGAAGGAGTCGAAATCGGCTCATGCGCATAGTGCTCTCCGGCGCCATTTTATTCAAGACGCATTTGTACTCCGGCGCTGCACTCCTCCCCCGGCCTCCGGCAGAACAGGACACAGCAGCGCTGGAGCACAGGTGAGTATAAGTGGGTTTTTTTTGTATGTGTGCAGCGTGAAAGCGATGAGGGGTGCCATACATACCAGGATTGGGTGGTGAGGGGGCCACACATACCAGGATTGGTGTATGAGGGGTACCATACATACCAGGATTGAGGGGTGAGGGGTACCATGCATACCAGGATTGGAGGGTGAGGGGACCTTGCATACCAGGATTGGGGGTAAGGGGACCATACATAACAGGATTGGGGGTGATGGGACCATGCATACCAGGATTGGGGGTTGAGGGGTACCATGCATACCAGGATTGGGGGGGGTGTGAGGGGACCATGCACACCAGGATTGGAGGTGAGGGGACCATGCATACCAGGATTGGGGATGAGGGGTGCCATACATACCAGGATTGAGGGATGAGGGGTGCCATACATACCAGAATTGGGGGTGAGGGGTGCCATGCATACCAGCATTGGGGATGAGGTGTGACATGCATACCAGAATAGGAACGAGGGGTACCATGCATACCAGAATAGGGATGAGGGGTACCATGCATACCAGGATTGGAGGATGAGGGGTACCATGCATACCGGAATAGGGATGAGGGGTACCATGCATACCAGGATTGGGGGATGAGGGGTACCATGCATACCGGAATAGGGATGAGGGGTACCATGCATACCAGGATTGGAGGATGAGGGGTACCATGCATACCGGAATAGGGATGAGGGATGCCATGCATACCAGGATTGGGGGTGAGGCGACCATGCATACCAGGATTGGGGATGATGGGTGCCATACATACCAGGATTGGGGGGTGAGGGGTGCCATGCATACCAGCATTGGGGTTGATGGGTGCCATGCATACCAACATTGGGGATGAGGGATACCATGCAGACCAGAATAGGGATGAGGGGTACCATACATACCAGGATAGGGATGAGGGAGCCATGTATACCAGGATGAGGAATTGGGTGCCATGCATACAAGGATTGGGGGATGAAGAGGCCATACATACCAGAATTGGAATGAGGGGTGCCATGTATACCAGGATGAGGGGTACCATACGTACCAGAATAGGGATGCGGGGTACCATGCATACCAGGATGAGGGATGGGGTGCCATGCATGCCAGGATGAGGGGTACCATACATACCAGGATAGGGATGAGGGTTACCATACATACCAGAACAGAGATGAGGGGTGCCATGCATACAAGGATGAGGGGTGGGGTACCATGCATACCAGGATTGGGGGATGAGGAGGCCATACATACCAGGATTGGGATGAGGGGTGCTATGTATACCAGGATGAGGGGCACCATACATACCAGAATAGGGATGAGGGGTGCCATGCATACCAAAATTGGGGATGAGGGTGCCATGCATACCAGGATTGAGGATGAGGGGTGCCATGCATACCAGGATTGTGGATGAGGGGTGCCATGCATACCAGGATTGGGGATGAGGGGTGCCATGCATACCAGGATAAGGCTGAGGGGGCCATGCATACCAGGATTGGGTATCAGGGAGACATGCATATTAGGTTGAGGGATGAGGGGCGCGATGAATGCCAGGATTGGGATGAAGGGTGCCTCGCATACCAGGATTGTGGATGAGGGGTGCCATGCATACCAGGATTGGGGGGTGAGGTGTGCCATGCATACCAGAATTGGAGATGAGGAGTACCATGCATACCAGAATAGGGATGAGGGGTGCCATGCATACCAGGATTGGGGATGAGGGGTGCCATGCATACCAGGATTGGGGGATGAGGAGGTCATACATACCAGGATTGGGATGAGGGGTTCTATGTATACCAGGATGAGGGGTACCATACATACCAGAATAGGGATGAGGGTTGCCATGCATACCAAAATTGGGGATGAGGGTGCCATGAATACCAGGATTGGGGATGAGGGGTGCCATGCATACCAGGATTGGGGATGAGGGGTGCCATGCATACCAGGATTGGGGATGAGGGGTGCCATGCATTCCAGGATTTGGGATAAGGGGTGCCATGCATTCCAGGATTTGAGATAAGGGGTGCCATGCATACCAGGATTGTGGATGAGGGGTGCCATGCATACCAGGATGGGGAAGAGGGGTGCCTTGGATACCAGGATGGGGGTGAGGGGTGTCATGCATACCAGGATAGGGATGAGGGGTGCCATGCATACCAGGATAGGGATGAGGTGTGACATGCATACCAGGATAGGGATGAGGGGTGCCATGCATACCAGCATAGGATGGGTGGACAGGATGGGGGCAGCACAAATACCAGGATGGGGACAGCACAAATACCAGGATGGGGGGCAGCACATACCAGCATGGTAGACCATATACCAATAAAAATGCTCGCCACCCGGGTGTAGAATGGGTTCAAAAGCTAGTCTCTTATATCGCAGGTCAGTAAAAATACGTATTGGTGGTTACTAAGGTATTAAATCTGTGGGGAATTGGGGGACATGGTTTATTTCCATGTCCTGGTCCATATATGCTGCTATTAGAATACAATATATACTTTGACCTCTATGTTTCATAAACTTTAAATCAGCTGCACATTGATATACAACCAATACTGACCCCAACCAGCTCACAGATGGTGATAATGGTAAAACCCCTTTTAGATCTACCCATAGACAGTCATAGAGCAGACAGTGCAGTATGGTGATAGCTTAGCTTTGCTCTGCTATAAGGTCCAGATTACTAGCAGACTCACAAACCACTCAGTCCATCCATTTCTTGTGCAGTAGATAAACCAGATGTTTTCCCGCTCCCATACCCATTTTGGAGGTATCGTGACAGTTTTGCCCAGCTCTGACAAATTGGGCGAATCTGGAGCGGGACAGAGGGCTTTGCAACCCCGGTTGATCAAATTCAAATACGTTGAATTCTTAGCATTGTCTGTTTCTTTCCTCAGGTGGTCCTGACATCAATCCCCAGCCGAAACATCTATACGGCTGTAAAAATGATCGAGAAAAGGGAGGTCAATGAAAACATGATTATGAGAGAGCGGCGGATACTCCTGGCAGCCAGAGACTGCCCGTTCTTATGTCACCTCTATGCCGCACAGCAGTCTCGTAAGCGCGCTTATTTCATCACGGAGTATCTGTCCGGCGGCAGCCTGGGGGCTTTGATTAAGATGTGCGGCTACTTGAACATCGACACCTTAAGGTGAGAAAGAGGAAGATCTACAAAAAAGTGAGAAGAGGGGTGGAAATAAAAGTGGAGGTTGGGATGTAGCAGAAAGAGGGAATGTATTCCAGGTGGGAAGGAGGTGTCAGCGATGGCATAGATACTACACTCTGTTCTCTCCATCAGATTCTACACAGCAGAGATTGTGTGTGGCCTCCAGTTCCTCCATGGACACAACATCGTCCATCGGTAAGCAGAACTTTCCTCTTTCTCTCTGTCCCCTTTACATGCTAAAAATATTGCCCCCAACTCTCCTGTGCTCCTTTCTGCCTATTCTTCCTATTCTAGCAGTGACCAATTCTCCATCTCCTGTATCACTGGGCAGATTTCTTATCCTATTGTCTTATTTCATTGCAGAGATCTTAAGCCGGAAAACATCATGTTGGATGCAGATGGCCACATTCGTATTATCGACCTGGGGCTCGCCCAAGACGGCGTCACCTCCTCCAATAACATCTCTGGAGTGACGGGCACTTTCCATTTCATGGCCCCTGAGGTGCATCGCAAAAAAGGATATGGCACAGCAGTGGATTGGTGGAGCCTGGGGATTGTGGTGTCCAAGATGGCCACAGGACGCTCCCCATTTTACAGCGGCTCCGTCAGCAATATGGCGTACAGAGCTATAACCAAAGGAAAGCCTGAAATTCCATCTTGGCTTGATGCTGACTTGAAAGATCTTATCAAGAAGCTGCTGTGCAAAAATCCTCAGAAGCGATTGGATGTGTGCGGGAACATCAGACTGCATCCATTCTTTACCAACATCGGCTGGGAGGATCTGGAGAAAAGGAGAGCACAGCCACCATTCAAACCATTCAGGCCAGTTCTGGAGAACCATCTTATGCAGTGGCCGGAGGAAAAGAAAGCCCGTAACCCCGTGCCCGGATTTAATTACGTGTCACCAAGCTGGGCACGGTAAGATCATCGTTCTCTGATGATAAATCCCATCAAATGTTCTTCTCACCTTGTGGCCATTATCACCGTCCTTGTCTTCTCCCACTCTTTCTGACAATGACTATGTCTCTCTTATTCTTAGGTGGATGAGAATATCTGGGCTGTGAAAGAATCCACGAACATCTGGTGAGTGACCGTTGTACACACAGGACACCGATCATTATATATGTACATTATGCCTGATGTCACTGAGATAAGATCCAGGAGATAGAAGTTGTTGAAATGTCTTCCTCTTATGTTTTGCAGGATGACCCCGTGCCAACTGCCCAGAACTCTTTGCCTCCTGACCCGTACCTCATATCTCTGCTGCTGTTTCTCACCTCGGCTGCCCTAAAACATCATCTCTCTCCATAACATCTTCATGCCGGACCACTGCTGTCATGTCGCTGCACCAGGACCTTGACTTGGCATCATCCAATCCTGGGCTGGCGATTGACATCAAACCAGCCCGAAGATCTTCAGGGCCCCAGGGAGCGGCCTGTGCTTAGTGTCCATCTGGTGAGTTCAGGAACAATAGTGTAATATAGGTCATTATTCCTGAACTCACTCAGCACAGGCCGGGTAAGTGTTACACCCATCACATCCCCATCACCCACACTACATGATAGGTATAGGCCGCACACTACACTATAGGTATAGACCCCCACTACATGATAGGTATAGGCCGCACACTACACTATAGGTATAGGCACACGCACACATAGACATATAGCGCATAGATAGAGATTTCGGCTTTGATTCTGGGATTTAATCTGATCGCCATATTTGGGGTCAGGAAGGAATTTTTCCCCCGTCACGAGAACAATTGGCACATTTCTCACGTGGGGTTTTCGCCTTCCTCTGGATCAACACGGCCTATAAATAGGTTTAGTAAAATAAAATAAGTAGATTCTCATATTTATAATGAAAAAAAATCTATAAAAAAATATAATTTATTTTTTGGTTTAAAAAAATATTTAACATAAATATAAAAATAAATTATTCTAAAAATATAAATAATTAAATACTGAAATAAAATAATTTCACTTATGTATAACACATTAGCTATGAGCCCTTGATCCTGGGATTCATCCAGATCACCATATTTGGGATCAGGAAGGAATTTTACACCTTCCTCTGGATCAACACTTCCTTAAATAGACTTAATCTTATAGTTGCATAAGTAGTTTATATATTAATGGCTTATTATAAATACATAAAAATAAATGAATAAATACATTTTTAAATATAGGCAGGTTTCAGATAATTTATAGCTGACACACACATAATATACATAGTAGCTCAGTACAAAAATAAGAAAAAGATGAATAGTTTATTACATTTTTAGCAGTGAATTTAATTCCACAGGTTCGGTACCAGCCCTTGATCCAGGGATTTATTCTGACCGCCATGTTTTATTTGGGGTCAGGAAGGAATTTTTCCCCCTGATATGAGGAGAATTGGCCTGTTCCTCACAGGGGGTTTTCGCCTTCCTCTGGATCAACACGGCCCATAAATAGGATTATTCTGATAGATAAATAATTTACACTTATACATAATAGTAAAATATATAATAACCCCAATTTATAAATAAAATCTCTCTTTTAGCCCCTACATCGTTGTTCTTGCCTTTATTTCATCGGTCGTCCATGTAGTGAATGTGGGTTTAGCCCCTGAGTCTTATTCTCCAGCACTATGGACCTTGATGGGGTCGTCCAGTCTCATGTGAGGTTTCCCAATATGGGTCAGAGGTAAAGCCCCAATGTGCTGTGAATAAAGACCAAATTGGTCCCTTCTGCACAAACCTCCTGCAGTAAGCGAGTACCCGGCAGCAAGTGCTGAATTTCCCTATAGCGCCTCCAAAGAAGAAATGAAGTATTGCACATGGTCGTCTGTAATCACTGGGCTATCCATGAAAATCATGGAAGTGTTGGGTCCTCCAGAGCAGATGACGCTGTTTGTTGGTCGTCTCCATTCTGAATAATTGGTGAAAATACAGAACGGGGTCCCTTCTTTTATCTCAGATTCCCATAAAATGACATTTGGATATTGGGCTTTCTAAACTGGTCAAGAACATTACATGTTCCAGCGCAACTTCAGACACTGCTCAGCTTACAATGAGCGGCGTTCTGACACCGAGCGGTGTCCGCACTGAGAGCCCCGCTGCTGGGAGGAAATTAACTTTATTCCCCCTGGCAGCCTCGCTCTTTCAGTCACGGGGACGGCGCCAGCGCAGTTTCAATCACTGCTCGGTGTATAGAGAGCGGCAGCTGTAACCGCACCCTGACACTGACTGACAGCCGGCTCAGCAGTGCATCCGTACAGATCCGGCTGTCAGTCAGTGCCGGGGCGCTGTTCCAGGGGCCGCTCACCAGGGGCGTCGAGAAGCTCGTAGATCCGGGACCAGGATCATGAGTGCACCGCCCCAAATCTCTAGTTAGCTTTTGTTTAAAAATTTGAATAAACTTTATAATGTGTACAGGCACGCACACACATAGGGTTTGCCTAACACAGCCCCGCGTGGTGCAGCTGTGCGATCACCTTGTAGCTCCTACTCCAGCACCCTGGTCCTCCTCTTCGGTGCCAACTACAGAAGAGGATTTATTCGTCCATGTGCAGGGCGACTGCACAGCATCGTGAGGAGGTAGAGGAAGTAGGTGGGTGGGCTAAGGTTGAGGGGGACAACAAGGAAGCCGACCCTGAGGAGAGGGGAGACAAGTGCAGCCCTCTCCCATCTGTGGCTGCTGTTCACACACATGAGCTTCTTCCCTCTACTGTAATGCCACCACCAGCTCAACATTAGGGCCGGATGTCAGTCAGTGCCAGGGCGCGGTTACAGCTGCCGCTCTCTATACACCGAGCAGTGATTGAAACTGCGCTGGCGCCGTCCCCGTGACTGAAAGAGCGAGGCTGCCAGGGGGAATAAAGTTAATTTCCTCCCAGCAGCGGGGCTCTCAGTGCGGACACCGCTAGGTGTCAGAACGCTATTAACCTGCAGATTAACCTGCAGCACCCCAAGCTTGCTCTGATCTCTGAGGTTTATCCATGTAAATGCCTCTGTCAATCACTGAATGGTGATTACAGGGAGCTAATGAGTTACCACGGCAGCCAGTAAATGTAGCGTAAGCAATCGAACAATTGCAGGTTCAGATCCCCTAGGGGTACAAAAAAAGAGTAGAAAGAAAAAAATGGGAACCTGTGAGGTGAGAAAACAGGGTTAATCTGCAGATTAATAGCGTTCTGGACCTGCCCGGTGCCGGCACTTAGAGCCCCGCTGCTAGGAGAAAATGAACTTGAAATGAACCAATAGCAACTCGCTAATTAACTTTCTCTATATCAGTGGAAGTAACCATGGATACTGTAAAGCAGCGCTAGTCATCATACTGGGGGATACTCGCTGCACCGGGTCAATTAAAGCACACCAGCCACGTTTTTCAGTTTTCACACTTCAGCAGTTTATTGCACTTCATAACTGCTTATCACACAGTCCATCTTAGTGGATCACCGGCATATTACACACATAACATTCAGGAGCCTTTCCAGCGACAGACACGTCCACTTGGCTTGTTACAGCCCTCAGCTAGGCAACAACATAAATGTCCATATAACGCAGTGTTTTTACCTTTGGCAGGTTTTTAGCTGCTTCAGGTTTATTCTGCCACCACTGTGGCTTTATGGCTTCCCAGATGGGGGTCTCCAGCCCTTGTACCATCCAAGGCTACTGGTATGCTTACACAGCCAACATCCAGCCTCTGCCTTTCAGGCTCTTGCCTTCCAAGTCTCTGGCCCTCCAAGGCTACTGGGATCGCTTACACCTAAGGATCCAGCCTCCGCCTTTCAGGCTTCACCAGGCTTCAATAGGCCTCACTAGGCCTCACACTCTAGCGGCGTCCCACACAGGAACAGGCCTTACACACACCCGCTGTGTCAAGACTACCAGGGTTTATATATCCTGTAGTACACAACCACGGGACCTGTGCTGATGTCACAGTCATGTGATCAGACATTCTGCGTGCACAGGACCTGCACTATGTCACAGTCATGTGACCAGTCACCTGAGGGGGAGGTACATGGTCAGCCCAAAACACATCCTGGACCCTTACAGTAATGCCAAGCAAACCGCTGCATTACAATACCTAAGGTCCTGCAATGCCTGCACATGAGGAAAGAGACATAGCAAATCAGAAAAATTATACTACATTTCTAATTGGAGGTATTTGCTAATATTATTATTATTACACCTACCGTATTTTTCGGACTATAAGACGCACCGGACCATAAGACGCACATAGGTATTAGAGGAGGAAACTAGAAAAAAATATAAGCAAAAAATGTGGTTAAGGTTAAATGTGTGCTGCGACCTGCGGTCAGTGTGCCCATTATTAAAGACCATGAATATTCACCACTTCCATGTGAGTGGATTGTAGTGAATATTCATGGTCTTTAATAGCGGGCACACTGACTGCAGAGCACAGCAGGAGCCGTACTGTGGCTACAGTGTGCGCGCTATTAGGGAGAATGAATGGTCACTGCTCCCCACGCACAAAGTCCCTGCATGGGGAGCAGTGACTATTCTGGCACAACATCTCACTGTGTGAGGGCGCATGGCAGTTACGCCATGCGCGGCTCACACATTGAGAACCCTGTCGGCTGCAGAGCGGGATGCAGCACTGGAGGAGAGAGGAGGAGAGTATAATTGTTTATTTTTTTTCTGTGCAGCGTGACGGGGATCAGGGGGTGCCAAGCATACCAGGATGAAAGGGGCCATACATACAGGGATGAAGGGTGCCATACATACAAGGAAGAGGGATGAGGGGGGCCATACATATAGGGATGAAGGATGCCATACATACCAGTGTGCCGGCTATTAAGGAAAATGAATATTCACTGGTAGAATATTGGTAGAAACTGGTAGAAACGCTTGGTAGAAGGTCTGCCATGTTCCCCAATGATAATATGGATGGCATGTGCTATTGTGGCGCCCCTGAGGGTTCAGTCGCCACAGAGGTACTGCACCTCACCCAGAGGTGTGGTGTCTCCTTCTCTCAGGTAAGGAGGGAGTGCTGCCCGGAACCCCAAAACCACATTCAATATTACACTACTCCTGGCCGGCTGGAAGGGCAAGATGCATGTGCACAGTGCTGAGCCCTGTCCCTGGCTGGAGTGGGGGGAACCATAGGTAGGGGGAACCAGTAGTGGGTGTGGGTGGCAGAAGCTGTTTAGGGGAGCACCATTGTAGGAGATATAAAAAGGGAAGCCATCTTAGGGTGGCAGGTCAGTCAGTGAGAGGAGAGAGTGAAGACAGTCTGGGAGCAGAGTCTCTTTAGGAGCTCTGCTCCACAAGTGGGGCCTAGTGATAGAGGCCCAGGAGGGGAGCAAAGGAGGAAGGCTCCGTTCTATTGAAGGGCTCCCAGGGGGTACGGCGAGTGCAGAACGGCACCCGTACACCCCAAATCTGTCAGAAGGCAGAGGGATCAGGCCGCAAGAAGGGGACCGTCCCCTGGACCAGCCGTGTTACTTCAGGTCTCGGCTGGAAAAACCGGAGGCTTCTGGCTTTCATAGTTCAGTTGCCAAAGCCTCATTCTAGTCACCATGAGGGTCAAGCAGGTCCGGGAACTCCAAGTTGCCCAGAGGAACATCAGAGAATCCGAGCGGGACTGTGAGTGGGGAAGCGCAGGGCAGGAGGGAGAAGACCCAGCATGAAGTCGGTCTAGAGAGGAAAATAAGAAAGCGGGGTTCCGTCAGGTGCTCCTAACCAACCTGAGAAAGAGCTGAACCCCCGGTCTGGTGAATGCAGCGCGACGTGGGAGGCTGGCAACCGCGCAGTGAATCAGTGGAACGTACACGAGAACTGTGAGTAAAGACTCGGACGACTGCACTGCACTGCCTCCGTCCATTATTTCAGCTATGCCATCTTTCCCCCTGCACTACAACACCCAGCTCATCCTGCATCGTCCACACTGCCCTGGAGCTAGCTCTTCCTGTGGAGAGCCACACCATCCCTGCTGCAGTAATATCAGCTTCAGAGGAATGCTCCGCAGCGGCGGCTCCCTTTGGCCGCATTCCACAGGTGGCGTCACGAACTCTATAAATCCCATATAAATTATCTTCCCCCTTTTTATTGACCGTCCTGGGCCACGGACCGGGCCAGCCACCGTGATATTCCCCACCAGCATCCATAGGCCCGGCTGCCGACTGCCCCACGGCCCAGGGGGGCGCGTCACTATGCACATGCTGCGGAAATTTCCTCTGCGGGTTATCATTGCGGAAAAATCCGCAGCACTACCAATTATTTTGCGTAATCGCGTCGTTTTCGCCGCCATTGACTTGCATTGAATCGCATAATATCCGCATGACTACATGTGCACATGCGGATATTAAGCGATTCAATGTGCGGATGGTACCCGGGTTTGGAGAAGAGGAGACTATCCTCCAGACCTGGGTACCATAGTATCTGTGAAAAAAAAATAATTAAAATAAAAAATAAATATTATACTTACCTTCTGATGGCCCCTGGTCTCCTTATCCGATGCGTCCGGTCTCCCCAGCAGGTCGCGATGGTCTAAAAGGACCAGTCATGACATCATTTAGTCATGTGACGGGTCACGCGACCGCTGACATGACTAAATGACATCATAGCAGGTCCTTTTACACAACCGCGAGACACCGGGGAGACCGGACGCATCGTATTGGATTTTTTACCATTCTTTTACGGTCATACTATATAAATTCATGCCGGTTGCATGGATTTATATAGTGTGACCAAGTTGTCAAGCACTTTCCAAGTGATGCTAAAATTGCTTGGAAAGCGCTTTACAACCCGCATGCGGAAATGCATGTGAAAAACGCTTCACATCCGCATGTCCCTGGCAGGAAAAACGCATGTACAATCCACATGTACAATCCGCATGTACAATCCGCATGCGTTTTTCTGCCAGGGAAATGCAGAAACGCTCAGGAAAAATCCGGAGCATTTTTGCATCGTGGGCACTTAGCCTAAGACGCACCCCCACTTTACACCAAAATTTTGGAGGAAAAAAGTGTGTCTTATTATAGTCTGAAAAATACAGTACTACATATTGGGATAGGATCTTGAAGATGGGAATACCCCTTTAAGATCGGACAAGCCCTTTTACCCTTAAAACAAACCAGTAACTTATTCAAATCAGTACAAAGTTGTAATTTGCTCACTTTGATGCCAGTTTTTTTGATCAGTAACCAGTAGCCACTCCGTCAGCCTGGGAAAAACTGATTTTGATGTGGATCTTCCTGTTTTGTGCTGGTGCTGTAAGACCAGTGGCCCAAGGTCATTTAACCCTTTAAAAACACCAGTTACTTATTCAAATCTAGGAGAATTGGCTATTTGCCCATTTTGATACCAGTTCTGATACTCAGAAACCATTTGGGCAATGCTGAAATGATCGGAATTTGATTTGGGGCAACACTATCTGTGTAATGGTGGTGTGAGATCAGTGTCTCAAAGTCATTAAACCCCTTAAAAACACCAGTTACTTATTCAAATCTGGGAATAGTATGGGGCAGGGGCGTACATAGGAATCATGGGGCCCCATAGCAGAAGCTCTAATTGGGCCCCCTCAAAAATAATAGGTAAATAATTGTTGAGTTTACAGAAGAGCAAATCTCACAACTTTACAGCCTCTACATAGTAATTTTCCTCCTGCTGAAGTCCTAGATTCCTCTTTCATTGCCCATAAAATATAATGCCAACAAAAGTGCCCCCCAGACACAGTATGATACCCCCATGGTGAATTCCTCCACATTACCCTCCACATGCACAGTATGATGACCCTACTGTACCCCACCTCAACTCCCCCAGAAAATTATGGTGACCCCAACACAGTATGATCCCCCAACTGTGACCCCCACACAGCTCTCTATGCAGTATAATGGGCCTACATACAGTATAATGGCCCCCACACAAACCTTCACACTCCACAGAGTATAATGCACTCGCCATGGTCCCCCACACAGTATAATGCACTCGCCATGGTCCTCCATACAGTATAAGACACTCGCCATGGTCCTCCATACAGTTTAAAACACTCGCCATGGTCCTCCACACAGTATAAGACACTCCACTTGGTCCTCCACACAGTATAAGACACTCTCCATGGTCCTCCACACAGTATAAGACACTCCCCATGGTCCTCCACACAGTATAAGACACTCCCCATGGTCCTCCACACAGTATAAGACACTCCCCATGGTCCTCCACACAGTATAAGACACTCCCCATGGTCCTCCACATAGTATAATGGACTCCTCATGGTCCACCACACAGTATAAGACACTCCCCATGGACCTCCATACAGTATAGCGCACTCCCCATGGTCCTCCACACAGTTTAAGACACTCCCCATGGTCCTCCACATAGTATAAGACACTCCCCATGGTCCTCCACACAGTATAAGACACTCCCCATGGTCCTCCACACAGTATAAGACACTCCCCATGGTCCTCCACACAGTATAAGACACTCCCCATGGTCTTCCACACAGTATAAGACACTCCCCATGGTCCTCCACACAGTATAAGACACTCCCCATGGTCCTCCACACAGTATAAGACACTCCCCATGGTCCTCCACATAGTATAATGGACTCCTCATGGTCCACCACACAGTATAAGACACTCCCCATGGACCTCCATACAGTATAGCGCACTCCCCATGGTCGTGCACACAGTATAATGCAATCACCAAGGTCCTCCACACTGTATATTGCACTCGCCATGGTCCTCCACACAGTATAATGCACTTCCCATGGTCCTCCACACAGTATAAGACACTCCCCATGGTTCTCCACACAGTATAGTGCACTCCCCATGGTCCTGCACGCAGTGTAATGCAACCCCCATGGTCCCCCACGCAGTATAATGCAGCCCCTCACAGGGAAAAATGCAGCCCCGACCAAAGAATAAAATACAGCCTCCCAACAAAGGGTAAAATGCAGCCCCCCATAGGTTAAAATGCAGCCCCCCAAAGGTTAAAATGCAGCGAGCCATAGGGTAATTGCTGCCTCACCATTGGGTAAAATGCAGCTTCCCCAATAGGGTAAAAATGCAGCCTCCACCATAGGGTAAAAATGTGGCCCCCATAAGGTAATTGCATCCCCACCATAAGTTAAATGTAGCCCCCCCAATAGAGTAAAATGTAGCCCTCCAATAAGGTAAAATGCAGCCCCCCCCAAGGGTTAAAATGCAGCTCCCCCATAGGGTAAAATGCAGCCCCCCCATAGGGTCAAATGCAGCCCCCCTAATAGGGTAAAATGCAGCCCCCAGTCATCCAGTATTATCAGTACTAACTGATTTAAAAAAAAAAAATACATACCTACCGCTCCTCACTCCCCCGCCGCTCCAGTCTCTGCAGCGCGTCTCCTCTCATCACCTCAGCAGCTGCCAGCTCCACTGTCTGACACAGCGTGGTGCATCATCACACCGCTGCGTCAGATGCAGAGGAGGAATGATGGTGTGTCACCCAGGGGGAATAAAGGGGATTCGGTACCCGGGCCTTTTACCTTGTTTAGGAGATCACGGCAGTCGGCTCCCGGGCCCGTACTCTGGGTCTCTCTTTAAAAAGGGGTTTTAGTGTACAGTTTGTCTCGTGACGCCACCTGGGGTTTCCGGTAATGGTTATTGGCGCTGCTGCAGACCTCCGGGGGTGATGGGATGGCAGCTGGGATGTTCCTGCTTCCCACAGATGGAGCGGGCCCCCGGGGCAGTGTAGGTGCAGATGGTGGTGAAGCTGGGACTTGTGGTACAGGAAAGATGGCGCAGCGGAAAAAACTGACAGAGGCAGTGCAGTGCAGTCATCTGAGTTTTACTCACAGTTCTTGTTCAAGGTTCTCAGGTACACTGTATGGGTGTCAGCCTCCGCGTCGCACTGCGTTCACCAGACCAGGGGTTCAGCACTTTCTCAAATATATCAGGAGCGCTTGACCGAACCCCACTTTCTTTATGTTCCTACTAGACCGACTTCTCACGCTGCGTCTTCTCCCTCTTGCCCTGCGCTTCCCACACACAGTCCCGATCGGGTGCTCTGAAGTCCCTCTGGGCAACCTGGAGTTCCCGGACCTGCTTGATGCCCTTCACGGTGACTAGGGTGAAACTGTGGCGACTGCACCATGGAAGTGCAGAAGCCTCCGGTTTTTCCAGCCGAGACCTGGAGTAACACGTCTGGTCCAGGGACCGGTTCCCTTCCTGCGGCCTGATTCCTCTGACACCTGGCAGATTCGGGGCGTACGGGTGCCGTCCTGCACTCACCGTACCCCCTAGGATCCCTTCTGTATAACGGAGCCTTTCTCCTCTGCTCCCCTCCTGGGCCTCTGTTACTAGGCCCCACTTGTGGAGCAGAGCTCCTGAAGAGACTCTGCTCCCCTCCTACTCACTGACTGACTGTCCTCACTCACTGACTTGCCACCCTAAGATGGCTTCCCTTTAAATACCTCCTACAATGGTGCTCCCCTACCCTACGTCCTCCACCCACACCCACTACTGGTTCCCCCTCTCTTTGGTTCCCCCACTCCATCCAGGGACAGGGCTCAACAGGAGACACAGTGCATCTTGCCCTTCAAGCCGGCCTGGAGCATTGTAGTGTTGAATGTGGGTGTTGCGGTTTCAGGCAGCACTCCCTCCTTACCTGAGAGAAGGAGACACCACACCTCTGGGTGAGGTGCAGTACGTCTGTGGCGACTGAACCCTCAGGGGCGCCACAATGGGAAAGGGAGTGTCACATGACGCTGCCTCCTCCATCATTGCTTTCAACTGTATCGGCATCTGACTTACCAGAGAAGGGGGGGGGCCCGATGCAGAGTGGGGGTCAGTCGATGTGGAGGCCCAATGCAGGAACGGCGGGGGCCTGATGCGGGGGGTATACGGTGCAGGCGCTGACACCGGGCCCCCCCCCGGCTCACGGGCCCCATAGCAGTCGCGTGGCCTGTCGCCACTGGCAGTGCGCCACTGGTATGGGGGCAGTATTAATAGTTCCTGATTAATGGCACCAGTATAAATACATCTTAGGCCATGTTCACACGTTGAGTATTTGGTCAGTATTTTACATCAGTATTTGTAAGCCAAAACAAGGAGTGGGTGAAAAATGCAGAAACGGTGACGTGTTTCTATTATACTTTTCCTCTAATTGTTCCAGTCCTGATTTTGGCTTACAAATGCTGATGTAAAATACTCAACGTGTGAACATAAAGAGTAACTAAACTTTTGGAAGTTTTTTTTAATATGTTTTAGTTCCTTTAGTTCTGAGCAGATTAGTGGGAAACCACTTCTTGAGACCCCCACTGATCACTCAAAATACCGCTTAGAAGTGTGCAGCTTAGGAGACAGGAGAGCACACAACAAAGTACAGATGTAGTAGAAAGTCATAGGCTCCTATCGCCACTTTTAAGAGGTCTTTTGTGTTATCTGTGGAGGTCACAGAACCCAGAGACCCAGAGACCACCGATCTGCTAAGAATTAAATGGCCTAAAGTATATAAAATATCTACCAAAAGTTAAGTTGCTCTTTAATTGTTTATAGGTGCTACTGCCTGTGTCTAATCAGTACTGTGGTTTCTGTGTGGTCAGCAGTTTGATTATGGCTGGTAACAACAACTCCCATCATCTCCTTTCCATTGTTAAAGGGGCACTCCCATTAAAATTTTTAGGGACTAATGCTATGTGAATGTTTATATATCAAAATGAGAAGAAAGAGTTTTATCGGCATAAAAACAGATTTTATTACATTATTATTCAATATATAAAAAGGGTATTCAAGCAATAATAGAAATAAAGTGCATGGAGATAGCAGCGATGACCACCGGTGTCACTAGTCCTATATATAGATAGAGCTCATGTATTCCACATGCAGTGGATAGAAGACAATATATTGTTTGTGTAATATATGGGTAACTTAACAGTCCTATTTTGAAACTATTCCTTCTATTTAGTACCACTAATTTATATATTTATCCCAGGACTGACACATTAATTCATTAAATAATGTGGCTTGGCTATATTGTCTTCTATCCACTGCATGTGGAATACATGAGTTCTATCTATATATAGGACTAGTGACATCGGTGGTCATCGCTGCTATCTCCATGCACTTTATTGCTATTATTGCTTGAATACTCTTTTTATATATTGAATAATAATGTAATAAAATCTGTTTTTATGCCGATAAAACTCTTTCTTCTCATTTTGATATGTGTATCATGAGTCGGCACTCTTTGGGGCTTGTGGGAAGCACCTTCTCCCATAAACACCAACATAGCTATAGACGGGTTGTACTATTAGTAGTATGTGAATGTTTATGTAGTGAATGATGTGTAGGTGTTTTAATATACTCACCGATCGCTGTCGTCTCCGGTGACCAGCACTATTCCCGTCCTCTTCTGAGTCACCCGACTGAAGTTCCGACTCTCCGGATCATACAGGGTTCTCTGCGTGAGCAGGAGGTCGTTATTACGATGTAAGTCTATGGAGCTTCGCTTTGATGCACCATAGGCTTACACTGTAAAAGCCTCGTTCTCTCACTCCATAGACTTGCATTGGAAAAGTCACTTCCAGTTCTTCATTTCCGTGACCTAGACTGTCAGAACTTCTTGTTGCATATTTCTGAAGAGGACCAGATTTGCGCTGGACACCAGAGAAGACAGCAATCAGTAAGTATATTAATATACCTACACTACACTACATGTACATTCACACATGTTTAGGCCATAATATTTTTTAATGAGATTGCTTCTTTAAGGTCATACAGGGAGTTGCAGGTTCATGTCATGCAATAGCATTTATATATAGAATTGTATATCGCATGATATTGCTGCCGTATTGTATATTGTTGCTGTATTCAAGTACTGATGATGGTTCTGGTGCTGTATTCATATACTAATGACAGCTATGCTACCATATTAATGTAATGATGGTGGTTCTTGTGATGCATTCATATACTGATGGTGATTCTGGTAATGTATTCATATACTAATGGTTGTTCAGGTGGTGTATTCATATACTGATGATGGTTTTGGTAGTGTATTCATATACTGATGATGTTTCTGGTACTGTATTCTTGTACTGATGATGGTTCTTGTGCTGTATTTTTGACCTGATGGTGGTTCTGGTGGTGTATTCATATACTGATGATGGTTCTGGTAGTGTATTCATGTACTGATGGTGGTTCTGGTAATATATGTAGCATCGGCGTCTCTGCCCCGTGCTAGGCAGAGACGCCGTCCCTCTCACCTCCCCGCTCCCGGCGCGGCGTCCTCCAGCGCTTCTCTCCCCGCTGCTTCCGGCACGCGCTCCTTCTCCGGCAGTGTGCTTAGGGCGCGCGCGCTCCCCCTCTCTTAAAGGGACCGCGCGCGCCGTCCTAAGGAGTCCCCGGCCATTTGCCGGAGGACCTCCCATATACAGTCATATGAAAAAGTTTGGGCACCCCTATTAATCTGAAGCTTAATGTTTTATAAAAATTGGTGTTTTTGCAACAGCTATTTCAGTTTGATATATGTAATAACTGTTGGACACAGTAATGTTTCTGCCTTGAAATGAGGTTTATTGTACTAACAGAAAATGTGCAATCGGCATTCAAACAAAATTTGACAGGTGCATAAGTATGGGCACCCTTATCATTTTCTTGTTTTAAATACTCCTACCTACTTTTTACTGACTTACTAAAGCACTTTTTTTGGTTTTGTAACCTCATTGAGCTTTGAACTTCATAGCCAGGTGTATGCAATCATGAGAAAAGCTACTTAAAGTGGCCACTTGCAAGTTGTTCTCCTGTTTGAATCTCCTCTGAAGAGTGGCATCATGGGCTCCTAAAAACAACTGCCAAATGATCTGAAAACAAAGATTATTCAACATAGTTGTTCAGGTGAAGGATACAAAAAGCTGTCTCAGAGATTTAACCTGTCAGTTTCAACTGTGAGGAACATAGTAAGGAAATGGAAGAACACAGGGACAGTTCTTGTTAAGGCCAGAAGTGGCAGGCCAAGAAAAACATCAGAAAGGCAGAGAAGAAGAATGGTGAGATCAGTCAAGGACAATCCTCAGACCACCTCCAGAGAGCTGCAGCATCAACTTGCTGCAGATGGTGTCACTGTGCATCGGTCAACTATACAACGCACTTTGCACAAGGAGAAGCTGTATGGGAGAGTGATGCGAAAGAAGCCGTTTCTGCAAGCACGCCACAAACAGAGGCGGCTGAGGTATGCAAAAGCACATTTGGAGAAGCCAATTTCTTTTTGGAAGAAGGTCCTGTGGACTGATGAAACCAAAATTGAGTTGTTTGGTCATACAAAAAGGCATTATGCATGGCGGCAAAAAAACACAGCATTCCAAGAAAAACACTTGCTACCCACAGTAAAATTTGGTGGAGGTTCCATCATACTTTGGGGCTGTGTGGCCAATGCCGGCACTGGGAATCTTGTTAAAGTTGAGGGACGCATGGATTCCACTCAGTTTCAGCAGATTCTTGACAATAATGTTCAAGAATCAGTGATAAAGTTGAAGTTACGCAGGGGATGGATCTTTCAGCAAGACAATGATCCAAAACACCGCTCCAAATCTACTCAGGCATTCATGCAGAGGAACAATTACAATGTTCTGGAATGGCCATCCCAGTCCCCAGACCTGAATATCATTGAACATCTGTGGGATCATTTGAAGAGGGCTGTCCATGCTCGGCGACCATCAAACTTAACTGAACTGGAATTGTTTTGTAAAGAGGAATGGTCAAAAATACCTTCATCCAGGATCCAGGAACTCATTAAAAGCTACAGGAAGCGACTAGAGGCTGTTATTTTTGCAAAAGGAGGATCTACTAAATATTAATATCACTTTTCTGGTGAGGTGCCCATACTTAGGCACCTGTCAAATTTTGTTTGAATGCAGATTGCACATTTTCTGTTAGTACAATAAACCTCATTTCAAGGCAGAAACATTACTGTGTCCAACAGTTATTACATATATCAAACTGAAATAGCTGTTGAAAAAACACCAATTTTTATAAAACATTAAGCTTAAGATTAATAGGGGTGCCCAAACTTTTTCATATAACTGTATAAGGCACCTCCTCCAAAATGGAGGTGCCCGAGCAATGTTGTTGCAAAGCCTTCACTCTGCTTCAGCCCTCAGGTCCCGTTACCAGTTACCTGCCAGTCACCTGCCAGATTCCTGCTTGTTACCTGCCAGTCACCTGCCTGATTCCTGCCTGTTACCTGCCAGTCATCTGCCAGATTCCTGCTTGATACCTGCCTGATATCCGCTTACCAGCTTGCAAGCCTGCGGTCCGACGGTCTGCTCTCCGACACCTGTCAGTCTGTCTATGGACCAGCCTGCCCGCTCACCTGGGAGCGCTCACCTGTTACCTGCCTGCTAGCCTACCTGGAGGCTCTGCCGTCACTTGCCATGACCACCTGCCTGTCCAGAGACTCTTGCCCGCTCACCTGGGAGCGCTCACCTGCTACCTGCCTGCTAGCCTACCTGGAGGCTCTGCCGTCACTTGCCGTGATCACCTGCCTGTCCAGAGACTCTCGCCCGCTCACCTGGGAGTGCTCACCAGCCACCAGCCCGCTGCCCTTCTACCCAGAGACTGTCCCTGTCACTTGCCGTGACTACCTGCCCTTCTACCCAGAGACTGTCCCTGTCACTTGCCGTGACTACCTGCCCCTCTACCCAGAGACTGTCCCTGTCACTTGCCGTGACTACCTGCCCGTCTTCCCTGGGAGCCACCCGCTTCCTTACAAGGACTGCCCCCTTGTATAGTTGCTCAGAGGTTCCACCTCCCAGACCCGTTACAGTTTGCTCGGGCCATGGAACCCGGTGGCCCCCAGATCTCCGATCTGCACCAGGAAGTCTTACGTCAGAAAACTCAGCAGGAGGTGGTACTGTCCTATCTACGGTCCGTTAACTCTCGTCTAGGCGCATTGTGTGACTCGTCTATGTCTACCTCTGGTCCAGCCATGCCCATTCCTGCGGTACCACAATCCAGTCCCTTCATGGTACCCGACTATGGACCTCGGCTTCTGGCACCCCCACGCTTTGCCGGCGAACCTACTTTAGCTCGGGGTTTCATAAACCAGTGCACCCTGCACTTTGAGCTATTGGCATACCAGTTCATCTCCGACCGGGCCAAGGTGGCCTTCATCATGTCCCATCTCACTGGGGAGGCACTGGCATGGCTAAATCCCCTGTGGGAGAGAGGGGATCCCTTGGTGTCCGACCTGCCGTCTTTCCTCGCTGCTTTCCGGAAAGTCTTCGATGAACCTGGACGGAAAACCTCTTCTGCCTCCTCTCTGCTACGTCTCCGCCAAGGGAGTCTCACCGTGGGCCAATATGCCATACGGTTCCGCACCCTCGCTTCTGAGCTTGCCTGGGAAAATGAGGCTCTGGTGTCCGTCTTCTGGGAGGGTCTTTCCGGTCGGATTAAGGACGAGTTAGCTGGTCGGGACATTCCTACCACTCTGGATGACCTGGTGTCACTAGCTACCCGGATTGGCATCCGGTTCCAAGAACGTGCCAAAGAGACTACCTGGGAGAAAGACTTTTCTTGCTCTGCTCCTACTTCCCTGAGACCTGCCTCTCAACCAGTCACTCCGCGGGCGCTCTCGCCTGAACCTATGCAGTGTTAGAACCTTGCTCTTAGTTTTTTTTTCCTTTGCTGGTCACATGACCTTGTTGGCCTATTTAATCCTGCTCCGCCCTTCTGGCTTTGCTGGACTTCATTGTATATCTACTTTCTAGCTAGCCTGTGCTCTGTGTCTTGCTCTGTTAGTTTGCTTGGTCTACTGACCTCTATGTTCTATATATTTTGTTTGTTCGTCTGTCTGCTACTATTTCTGTTAGGAGGTGTCCCATATTCCTCCCAGTCCTTAGTACTTGTAGGGATTCCTTCCCCACATCTATAGGTCTCCGTACAGACTAGCTTAGGACTTTAGCAGGTCTGATCGCAGGATCAGGTTCCCTGTTACATCGTAGGGATTAAGCTGAGTTCTATCGTAGGGACAGATCTCCTCTCTTTCCTTAGCTCTGGTAGCAGAACATAACAGTAAGTCCAGCCAGCAAATTCTCTAAGGAAAGATTTTTCTGTTCCATCATGGTGTCAGTTCAGGATTTGGCTCATCGCCTGCAGGGACTTTCTCTGGAGGTGGCCGAGCTCCGTCAGCACGTGAGTAACTGTCCTGGAGCACATTTCTTGGAGCCTAAGGTATGTTTGCCGGATTTATTTTTTGGTGAACACCGAGAATTTTTTTCATTCAAAAATGCTTGATTATTGTATTTTCGTTTGAGACCTAAGTCCTCTGGGGATGAATCCCAGCGCGTAGGGTTCATAATGTCACTTTTGCGCAAAGAGCCTCAGGAGTGGGCCTTTTCTTTGCAACCTAGTGATACATGCTTCAGATCAGTGGATAGTTTTTTTTCTGCTTTGGGACTATTATATGATGATCCTGACCGTGTCGCATCAGCTGAGACTGAGTTGAGACGTTTAAAACAAGGATCAGGTAATGTGGAAAAATATTGTACTCATTTCCGTCGTTGGTCTACTCAAACAGGGTGGAACGATTCTGCTCTGAAAAGTCTATTTCTTGCTGGGCTCAGTGAAAGGGTTAAAGACCTGCTAATTGCTTATCCTACACCTGAAGATTTGCAACAGGCTATGCAATTAGCTATACGGGTGGATAGAAGACTGCGTGCAAGGGTTAATGAGAGCAAATCCTCTGCTATGTCAGTTTCTGGTTATAAGAATGTGTGTACTAACAGTGGTGAACCGATGGAGATTGGATCGGTGGCACCTCGCTCTCAAGAAAAAGACCGTAGATTTTTTGAAGGCTTGTGTTTCTATTGCGGAAAATCTGGTCATTTGATTAAAGGCTGTGAGCTTCGTATGAAGAAAGAAAAAAAAATGGTCAGTCATGCCCGTATTGCCTGTTTAAATTCCAAGGGTGTATTTTTAGCTGCTTCCACGATTGCTCAGGAAAAATTAATGGAATTTCGGGTGTTTGTCGATTGTGGGTCTACTCTGAATGTTATTGATGGGGGATTCGTGGAAAAACTCAATTTAAAACCTGAACCTTTATCATCCCCCATTGCTGTGGTTTCTGTGGATGGTTCCCCTTTGAAGAATATTACTCTCAAGGTCTGTGAATTTCCTCTCACTATTAATGGTGTTCACCATGAAAAATTGGATTTGGTAGTGTTGAATAACTTGCCTTCTCCAGTAATATTGGGATTGCCCTGGTTAAAATTTCACAATCCTGTACTGGATTGGTCTACCAGTGAAATTAAATCCTGGAGCCATAAATGTTATGACAAGTGTTATAATGGGCGTATTGCAGCTTTGGATAGGGGAGAATTGCTTGTTCCTATTCAGGATTTTTGGAGAGTTTTTTCTGAGAAGGAATCGCAGGTTTTGCCTCCCCATAGAGACTATGATTGTTCTATTGAATTTGTCCCTGGAGCGACTCTTCCTAAAAGTCGTTTATTTAACCTTACTATTCCTGAGAGGAAGGCTTTGGAGGAATACATACAGACAAGTTTGGCCGCCGGTCACATTAGGCCCTCTAAGTCTCCTGTGGCGGTTGGATTTTTTTTTGTAAAAAAAAAGGACGGCGGTTTACGTCCTTGTCTGGATTTTCGTGAGATTAACAAAATTACTGTACGCAATCCTTACCCACTGCCATTGATTCCTGATCTGTTTAACCAGTTAATGGGGGCCAAGTGGTTCTCTAAAATTGACCTTAAGGGGGCATACAATCTGTTGCGCATGAAGGAGGGTGACGAATGGAAGACTGCTTTTAACACTCCTGTGGGTCATTTTGAGAATCTGGTTATGCCTTTTGGTCTTACTAATGCTCCTGCATTTTTTCAGAATCTGATTAATGACATCCTTAGACCTTTGATCGGTAAAAATGTGGTTGTGTATTTGGATGACATTTTGATTTATTCGCCGGATCTGGAGTCTCATTGGCGGAGCGTGCGTGAGGTATTACAGTTATTAATGGACAATTCGCTTTTTGCTAAGCTGGAGAAATGTGAGTTCGCTGTACAGAGAATTAGTTTTTTGGGCTACATTATCTCCAGCAAAGGTTTTGAGATGGATCCGGTTAAGGTTCAGGCTGTGCAGGAATGGCCTAGGCCTATTGGTTTGAAATCGATACAGAGGTTTTTGGGTTTCGCCAATTACTATAGAAAATTCATAAAAAATTTTTCTAGTATTGTCAAACCTCTGACTGATCTCACCAGGAAAGGTGCTGATGCGGTTCAGTGGTCTTCTGAGGCCATTGAAGCTTTTGTGCATCTCAAGGAGAGGTTCACCTCTGCTCCCATCCTTATGCAGCCTGATGTTACTAGGCCGTTTTTGGTTGAGGTTGATGCTTCCTCTGTGGGGGTTGGCGCAGTATTGTCTCAGGATAACGGGGATGGATTACATCCCTGTGCCTTTTTTTCAAAAAATTTTTCGGAGACTGAACTGAATTACGATATTGGTAATCGGGAATTATTGGCTATTAAACTCGCATTTGAACACTGGCGCCACTTCTTGGAAGGTGCGGAATTTCCCGTTCAGGTTCTTACGGATCATAAAAATCTGATATATCTTGATGCTGCCAAGCGCCTGAATGCCCGTCAGGCTAGGTGGGCACTGTTTTTCTCGCGGTTTAATTTCTCCGTTACTTACATCCCTGGTACTAAGAATGTTAAGGCGGATGCCTTGTCTCGCAGTTTTTCTCCCATAGTCGGTGCTGAGAAAGAGGAGAACATTTTACAAGAAGGTGTTGTGATAGCTGCTTTGGACTCCGTTTTGGAAAATGAGATTCTTAAAGCACAGGAGAATGCCCCTTCTAACACTCCTCATGGGAGGTTGTTTGTGCCTGGGACCTTTAGGAGAGATTTGTTTGTTGAGTGTCACGAATCTCGGTTGGCAGGTCATGCCGGAATCTCTGAGACCAAGAGACTGGTGGGTCGCAGTTTTTGGTGGCCTGGATGGCAGAAGGAAGTCATTAAGTGGGTGCGTCAATGTACTATATGTGCTAGATCTAAGTCCTCACATACTCCTGCTGCGGGGTTGCTTTGTCCTTTGGAGGTTCCCAGTGCTCCTTGGACACATTTGGCTATGGACTTTATAACTGACCTTCCCCCCTCTGAGGGTTTTACTGTCATCTGGGTGGTCGTGGACCGTTTTAGCAAGATGTGTCACTTGGTTCCTTTCGTCAAACTGCCCTGCGCAAAAACCCTCGCTAAGGCCTTTGTCAAGGAAATTGTCAGACTTCATGGCGTTCCTACTGACATTGTTTCTGATAGGGGTCCTCAGTTCGTGGCTCGTTTTTGGCGTGCCTTTTGTGATAGGTTGGGAGTTCATTTGTCGTTCTCGTCCGGATATCATCCTGAATCTAATGGCCAGACAGAAAGGAAAAACCAGGATGTTGAGCAGTTCTTGCGTTGTTTTGTGGCAGACAATCAAGAGGGGTGGTCTGAGTTTCTGTCACTTGCTGAATTTGCTCTGAACAATCATACATCTTCTTCTGCTGGTTGTTCGCCTTTTTTTTGTTGTTCTGGGAGACATCCGTCGTTTGGGTCGTTCTCCAAGTTGGGATCTGCCGTGCCTGAGGAGGAGAATTTTTCCGGTGATTTGGAGAGAGTTTGGACGGATGTGCGTGGTAATCTTCAGGAGGCCAACAGAAAATCTAAAGACTACTTTGATAGGAAACGACAGGAGGTTTTGTTCGCTGTTGGTGACATGGTTTGGTTGTCCTCTAGGAATCTGCGGTTGAGGATTCCTTCAAAGAAATTGGGTCCCAAGTTTGTAGGGCCCTTTAAGGTGCTTCAGGTTGTCAACCAATCTGCTGTTAGGTTGGAGGTTCCTACCTCCTGGAGAATTAATCCAGTATTTCATGTCTCTCTGTTGAAAAAAGCTGTTGTATCGGATTGTGACGCCTCTGCCTCTGTTCCTCCGGTGGTGGAGGACGGGGAATATGAAATTTCTCGCATCCTTAACTCTAGACGGTATAGAGGTAGTTTGCAGTATCTTGTGGCCTGGAAAGGTTTCGGTCCCGAGGATAACTCTTGGGTGAGGTCGGATGATGTTTCCGCGTCCAGACTTATCAGAGCGTTTCACAGGAGATTTCCTGATAAGCCTGGTCCTAGGGGATCCGGAGGATCCTCTTAGAAGGGGGGGTACTGTTAGAACCTTGCTCTTAGTTTTTTTTTCCTTTGCTGGTCACATGACCTTGTTGGCCTATTTAATCCTGCTCCGTCCTTCTGGCTTTGCTGGACTTCATTGTATATCTACTTTCTAGCTAGCCTGTGCTCTGTGTCTTGCTCTGTTAGTTTGCTTGGTCTACTGACCTCTATGTTCTATATATTTTGTTTGTTCGTCTGTCTGCTACTATTTCTGTTAGGAGGTGTCCCATATTCCTCCCAGTCCTTAGTACTTGTAGGGATTCCTTCCCCACATCTATAGGTCTCCGTACAGACTAGCTTAGGACTTTAGCAGGTCTGATCGCAGGATCAGGTTCCCTGTTACATCGTAGGGATTAAGCTGAGTTCTATCGTAGGGACAGATCTCCTCTCTTTCCTTAGCTCTGGTAGCAGAACATAACATGCAGATCGACCAGACCAAGATGGTCAGATCTCGCCAAGAATCTCACCGAGCCGAGGGAAGCTGTTTCTATTGTGGCAGTATGGAGCACTTCATCCGTTCCTGCCCGGAAAAGCCGGGAAACGCCAGTGTCTAGGACCGCTCGGAGAGGTCGTCCTAGACAAAAGTAAGCCCTCTCCGTCTCTGACTTTACCGGTCTCTATTGCTTGGGGAGAAAACCGTCACTTTGAACTCGCCCACCTGGATTCTGGAGCTGCTGGAAACCTCATTTCCCAGTCTCTGGTAGAGAGATACCGTATTCCCACCAAGTCCCTGGCTGAACCATTATCAGTCGCCTCCGTGGATGGAAGACTTCTCTCGGAGACCATCCTGCTCGTCACTGAACCCATAACCCTGCAGGTGGGAATGCTGCACTCTGAGGAAATCTCATTCCATGTGCTGTCCGGACTGTCTCACTCCCTGTTGCTAGGTCTACCTTGGCTCCAGACGCACGAACCCGTATTGAACTGGCGATCCGGTGAAGTACTCCGATGGGGTCCAGACTGCCATAGGACCTGCCTGGTTCCGGTCCGCCCAGCTCGCCCTCCGCCTACTCCAGCTAATTTACCAGGTCTCCCGGCTCCTTACTGGCCCTATGCGGACGTCTTCGGTAAGAAGGAAGCAGAGACGTTGCCACCCCATAGGCCATATGACTGCCCGATCGACCTGATACCTGGCACCACTCCTCCCCGTGGGTGTATCTACCCGTTGTCTGCAGCCGAGACCCGCTCCATGTCTGAGTACATTGAAGAGAATCTGGCTAGGGGATTTATCCGAAAATCTACCTCCCCGGCTGGAGTCGGATTCTTCTTTGTCAAAAAGAAAGACGGCTCGCTACGTCCCTGTATTGACTACAGAGGACTCACCTCATCACAGTAAAAAACAAATACCCCCTGCCGCTCATCTCCGAATTGTTTGACCGTCTCAAGGGCGCCAGGATCTTCTCCAAGCTGGATCTACGAGGAGCATATAACCTGGTCCGTATCCGTCAAGGAGACGAGTGGAAGACGGCATTCAATACCCGGGACGGTCACTATGAGTACCTTGTGATGCCCTTCGGTCTCTGTAATGCTCCCGCTGTCTTTCAAGAACTAGTCAACGACATCTTCCGCGACCTCCTGTACTCCTGCGTAGTGGTATACCTGGACGATATCTTGGTCTTCTCTCCGGATCTCCCCACACACCGAAGGGATGTTCGTCAGGTCCTGCTTAGGCTTCGGCAGAACCACCTCTTTGCCAAATACGAGAAGTGCCTCTTTGACCAGACCTCCCTATCATTCTTGGGCTATGTCATCTCCCAGACAGGTCTGCAGATGGATCCCGAGAAGCTCTCTTCCATTCTAAAATGGCCTCGTCCTTAAGGTTTGAAGGCGATACAGCGATTCCTGGGCTTCGCTAATTACTATCGTCTTTTCATCCCACACTTCTCGTCTCGGACTGCTCCCATATCTGCACTTACCCGTAAGGGGGCTAATCCCAGGACATGGTCGCCTGAAGCCGAGGAGGCCTTCCTTTCCTTAAAGAAAGCCTTCGCCTCTGCTCCCGTCCTGCACCGTCCAGACTGTAATAAACAATTCTACCTGGAGGTTGATGCCTCCTCCTCCGGAGCCGGAGCGGTACTCACCCAAAAATCTTCTACCGGGAGAATGGTAACCTGCGGCTTCTTCTCCAAAATCTTCTCCTCGTCTGAGCGCAACTACTCCATAGGAGACCGTGAATTGTTAGCCATCAAATTGGCACTGGGGGAGTGGCGCTATCTGCTTGAAGGGGCTCTCTACCCGGTAATTATCTACACGGATCACAAAAACCTGGCATATCTCCAAAATGCCCAGAGACTCAATCCTCGGCAGGCCTGGTGGTCGTTGTTTTTTGCCCGCTTTGACTTCATTCTTCATTTCCGTCCGGCGGACAAGAACGTCAAAGCTGATGCCTTGTCCCGGTCCTTCCTGTCCTCCGATCAAGAGGAGAAGCCTACGCACATCATCGACTCCTCCAAGGTGATGAATGTGGCCCCCTTGGATCTGACTCGTCTCCCACCCGGCAAGACGTTTGTAGCTGTACCAGATCGGGAGAGGGTTCTTCGCTGGGGACATTCTTCTAAGCTAGCTGGCCATGCTGGGCAAAAGAAGACCTTCCAACTCATTACCCGGCATTACTGGTGGCCTACCCTGCGTAAGGACGTGGTAGACTTTGTCGCGACCTGCTCATCCTATGCCCGTAACAAAGTTCCCAGACATCTACCAGCCGGCCATCTCCTGCCCCTTCCCGTACCTGCTGCTCCTTGGCAGCACATTGCTATGGACTTTATCACCGATCTTCCTATTTCTGCCGGTTGTACAGTCATTTGGGTTGTCGCTGACCGCTTTTCTAAGATGGCCCACTTCATTCCCCTGCCTGGTCTCCCATCTGCACCCGAGCTGGCTAAAGACTTTATCCGCCACATCTTCCGTCTCCATGGCCTGCCCCTCCACATCGTGTCGGATCGTGGGGTTCAGTTCACCTCACGCTTCTGGAGAGCCACATGTAAGCTGCTAGACATCACCCTGGACTTCTCCTCCGCTTACCACCCACAGTCCAATGGTCAAGTGGAGTGGATCAATCAGATCCTGACCAGTTACCTCCGGCACTTCGTTAATGCACACCATTCGGACTGGGTGGATCTCCTACCATGGGCCGAGTTCTCTTACAATAACCATGAGAGCGAATCCTCTTCCAAATCCCCGTTCTTTATAGTTGGTGGCCAACATCCCCGGATTCCACTTCCTGTCTCCGTTTCTGTGGACAACCCTGCTGTGGAGTGTCTTGTCAGCGAATTTTCTACTATTTGGGAGAGTACCAGGTCCGCTCTTCTTCTGTCCTCTGAGTGGATGAAGAGATATGCTGATAAGAGACGTCTGGATCCGCCTCAATTCCGTCCGGGAGACAAGGTTTGGCTCTCGTCCAAACATGTGCGGCTCAAAGTACCCTCCTTCAAGTTGGGCCCTTGATTCATCGGTCCCTTCGAAGTCCTCAGGCAAATTAACCCTGTGGCCTACAAATTAAAACTCCCGGCCACCCTACGGATTCCCAACTCCTTCCACGTATCTCTCCTCAAACCCGTTGTCTTTAACTCTTTTTTCAATAATCCAGGTGCCCCTCCTGCTCCGGTTTCCGCTGTTGACGTCTTTGAGGTAGAGAGTATTCTGGCCTCCAAGAGGGTAAGAGGAAAGACCTTTTTTCTGGTAGATTGGAAGGGGTTTCGTCCTGAGGAGAGAACTTGGGAACCCGGGGAGAACATCAACGCCCCGCTTCTCCTTGAAAAATTTCTTTCTGGCCAAAAAAAGAGGGGGCCTAAAGGGGGGGTACTGTAGCATCGGCGTCTCTGCCCCGTACTAGGCAGAGACGCCGTCCCTCTCACTTCCCTGCTTCCGGCGCGGCGTCCTCCAGCGCTTCTCTCCCCGCTGCTTCCGGCACGCGCTCCTTCCCCGGCAGTGTGCTTAGGGCGCGCGCTCCCCCTCTCTTAAAGGGACCGCGCGCGCCGTCCTAAGCAGTCCCCGGCCAATTGCCGGAGAACCTCCCATATATAAGGCACCTCCTCCAAAATGGAGGTGCCCGAGCAATGTTGTTGCAAAGCCTTCACTCTGCTTCAGCCCTCAGGTCCCGTTACCAGTTACCTGCCAGATTCCTGCTTGTTACCTGCCAGTCACCTGCCTGATTCCTGCCTGTTACCTGCCAGTCATCTGCCAGATTCCTGCTTGATACCTGCCTGATATCCGCTTACCAGCTTGCAAGCCTGCGGTCCGACGGTCTGCTCTCCGACACCTGTCAGTCTGTCTATGGACCAGCCTGCCCGCTCACCTGGGAGCGCTCACCTGTTACCTGCCTGCTAGCCTACCTGGAGGCTCTGCCGTCATTTGCCGTGACCACCTGCCTGTCCACTCTTGCCCGCTCACCTGGGAGCGCTCACCTGCTACCTGCCTGCTAGCCTACCTGGAGGCTCTGCCGTCACTTGCCGTGACCACCTGCCTGTCCAGAGACTCTCGTCCGCTCACCTGGGAGTGCTCACCAGCCACCAGCCCGCTGCCCTTCTACCCAGAGACTGTCCCTGTCACTTGCCGTGACTACCTGCCCTTCTACCCAGAGACTGTCCCTGTCACTTGCCGTGACTACCTGCCCCTCTACCCAGAGACTGTCCCTGTCACTTGCCGTGACTACCTGCCCGTCTTCCCTGGGAGCCACCCGCTTCCTTACAAGGACTGCCCCCTTGTATAGTTGCTCAGAGGTTCCACCTCCCAGACCCGTTACAATATATTTATGTACTAATGGCTGTTCTGGTGGTGTATTCATATACTGATGATGGTTCTGGTAGTGCATTCATGTACTGATGATGGTTCTTGTGCTGTATTAATGTACTAATCCACTAGTTCCACAAATGACCTAAGACTAACATCCCCCATAATCCGAACCTCGCACCTCCATCTCCATCTCCAAGACTTCTCTCGTGCTGCACCAGTTCTCTGGAACGCTCTATCCCAGACGATCCGATTGGTGCCTAGCCCCAATGTCTTCAAGCTCACTTTAAAAACCCATCTCTTTAAACAAGCCTACCACCTCAAATACCTAGTAAACTAACTTTCCCCTGTTCCCTCCTAAATACTGTTCAGAATCTGCTCCCTACTGTTCATCTGTCTCTACACCCTCCATGCACACGATAACTGCACTCGGTAATTGAGTATTGCACTTGAACACACAGGCTGATGACCGGATCATACAGCTTTATATGATAATCCTGACTTATTATAATTGCCAGACCTGAAATAACAAGCACTTTCCACCTATTGTGTCCCCCCTTTTCCTTGTAGATTGTAAGCTTGCGAGCAGGGACCTCACTCCTGATGTAACTGTTTAAACTGTCTCACCTTGTATTGAATTTATTGTCTGTACATGTCCCTGCTTAATTGTAAAGTGCTGCGGAATATGTTGGCGGTATATAAATAAAAATTATTATTATTATTACTAATGCACAGATGATGATTCTGGTGCTGTATTCGTGTTCTGATGATGGGTCTGGTGATATAGCAATGTAGATGTAGTAATCCTTAATTTGTTAAACATGAAAATATATCATTATAGGGTCAAGTGTTAGTGTTGCACACATGTACAACACAAAAATTGGAACTAGAAATATCTGAAAGAGGCCATATGAGTTAGCAAAACAAGTGTTTGACTAAAGATCCCAATACATTTTTGACAGCTGACTCTCCCATACACAGGAGCCACTGTGTTCTGTATAAGACATCTCTTAAAGGAACAAAAGTATCTGCAGTCCGAAATTGGACATGTTGGACCCTTATCTTTCCAGACAATATTTATCAGGTGTCCCATATGTAGCACCCCGAGGGCTCGGCTGCTACAGGGGTATTGCACCTCAGACCAGAGGTGTGATATTCCACTCCCGGGTAAGGATGGAGTGTGGACCAGGACTCGTTAGGCTGCATGCACCACACACACCCCATTTCCGAGGGACAGGTCAACGATGCTCCCACTAGACAGAAGTGCAGGCACGACAGCATCTGTCCCTGGCTGGAGTGGGGCGGGGGGTGGAATACCCAGTGGTGTAGGAGCAGATAGGGGTGGGTCTCTGGGCATAGGTAGGAGCCCATTGGTTGCTAGTCACCTGGGCTCACACATAGAGGGAGGTATATAAGGTGGGCACCATCTTAGGACAGAGTTCAGTTCAGCCAGTTCAGAGAGAAGTTCAGCCAGAGACGGCTGACAGGGAGCTGTGGCTCAGTCTGGGCCCAGCTCCAGAGGCAGGCCTGGAGTGGAGGCCAGAAACAGCAGAAAGAGAGAGGAGAAGGAACGGAAAGGAAAGTAAGAAAGGAACTGGAACAGAGGAGAAAGGAAGCAAGGAACACAGAGAAAGGCCCAGAGACACGAGGACAGAAGGAACCCCATATGCCCAGGAAATACAGGGTGAAGGGTTGGCAGAACAGGGTACCGGAACCCAAATTGGTGGAGGCAACAGATTCCTCAGCCAAAGACCGGAGGTTGTTATCACATCTTGGTGCGACCCCTCACTACATCCACCAGGAAAGCATACCACATAGGGTCAGGGAAACCAGAGATAGGTTTCGCCAAGGGAAGGCCCGAGGAAGCTGGACAAAGGTGGGTCACTGGTGGGGACGGCCAGAGAAAGGAAAGGAAGGGAGCCCTGTGCCACGCTCTGGAATTGCCTGGGAGTTGGTCGAGTCCCTTGCCTGGTGAATGCAGCACGGCTCAGGCGGTCCCTCATGTGCACAAGTGACCAGAATAACAACTGTGAGTAAAGCATTGGAAACTGCAATTACAAGTCTCTGTGTTTCATCGCCGCACCAGCACCATTACTACTGGGACGCTCACACCATCACTCCCAGCATCCACACTAGCTGCCCTGAGGCAATACTTCTCCCGTGGGGAGTTATTCCATACTCGGCTGCGCAAACTACATCAGCCTCAGCAGTCTGCAGCGCAGCGGCGGTCCCCACTGACCGCAATCCACGGGTGGTGTAGTCGGACATTGTTACTACCTAAGACTGCCGCTGGTTTGACCGCCCTGGGCACGGACCGGGTCACCGCCACGGAGGACTACAACCCCCAGCGATCCGGCTCCGGGTATCCCCTGCACAGCACAGGCCCAGGGGGCGAGTCACATACACATTAGACTATCACCGAATCCATCAATATCGGCGGATTCAATCGACGATAGTCAAATGTATATAGGGGCCTTAACAACCAACTAAGCGGTATGGGCACTTTTATTCTGACTTACAAGAAGGGGGCATGACCACTTAAAGTGCCTAGGGCAGCATGAATGGCAAATACGGCCCTGCATTCTATGGGCAATTTGTAATGTGAAAGCCTAAGCTTAAGAAATAAATTCAGGGTCTCTTCTCATTTTTGGATAGACCCCATCCCTATGTTTTTTTTCGCATAATCCTGTCCCATCTGTCCCCATATTGCGGCTTGCCACTTTCAGTTTAAAAAAAAAAGTAAAAAAAAAAAAAGTTTCTCCTTACCTGGTGGCGGTACAGCGGCGCCCGGCTCCCCCTCATACATTTGAGGAGTGGATGTGTCGGTGCATGACAATGATGTCAGCTGCCGGCCTATTATTGGCTAGCAGCTTTTAACTATTGCCGTGCGGCTTCCCACATGCCAGCAGATATTAACTGAACGTGCGTCCAGTTACTGAGGCGGCAGGATTGTGCCACTGAGGCCCGGTGAACAGAGGGGGCCTGGAACTGACCACCCACTGCTCACTGCGCCCCATACCCCAGTAAGGGCAGTAATGTCCTGATGGTGGCCCTGATGGCCCCCACACAGTATGATGTCCTCACACACGGAATGATACCTACATAGTCCCCTACCCATAATATGATGTCCCCATAGCCTCCCACACAGTAGGATGACCCCGCCAGTATTATGGCCCCCTACAAGTATTGAGTCATAAATTAAACGCTATATAATCACTTAACGTGTCTCGGCGCAATGGTGTGACGTGGTGATGTGATCACGCCAGGACTCTGACGTCTCTGTGCATGCACCTGCTGTTCTGTAGACTGCAAGCCTAGAGCGACCCGTGGACTACAGGATAGAGAGCGGTAGAGTCGGGAGACCATGGCTGTGCAGGTTGATACAGTTCAGTGTGGCGATTGCTTCAGGTGGGCCCCCGGCTCCCTCTGCCCCCCTGTAGCTATGCCACTGTGCCCAGGGAAACACAAAGACTGCAAAAGTCAAAATGTACATTTTTAATGAAACTCAACTGCAAAAATTATTTTTAGCCTCAAATACATGCATTTAAATGAAAAGAAATTGTCCCCAGTGGAGAACATCCCCTTTAAAGGAACAACTTGCATCTCACATGATGAAACTGTCTAAGGGTCTGTTCACACAGGTTTGCGTTTACCGCTCCAAAATTCATGAAAAATGCAGCCAATCGTTATTTTATGACATCATTTCTATAGCATTAGTTTAACCCCTTGTTTACTACACGTCACTTATGGAATAGATTTCTGGGCGACTTGTACCCTGAAATCGCGGAGGATAGACCCATTTTTTGTTTTGAGTCAGTTCCAGTGTTGGAAAGTTAGGTTTAATAAAAGGCAGATATATAAAAAAAAAAACTAGATGGTCCACAGCCATTTTTGCAGTGCAGTCACGGGTGGGAATTAACGCCTTCCTGACTTGTAAGACCTGTCACTGTTGCTCCCTGTGATACAAGGACGAGTCACAATGTCCACCGTGCAGTTCCAGCGACGTCCAGCAGGTGGCAGTGGAGCACAGGCCGCCTGCTGTCCCGGCCTCTCGCTCGTCTTCCTCTTCCTCTGCTGTCAGTGAGAGGCGCCACTTTGAATTTGCGCCGATCTCTCCCAGTCGCAGGGCGGGCGGCTCTGGTATGGCTGCGGCAGTGTCGCCCGAGCTGCAGTGGGACACGATGGAGCAGAGGAGGCACAAGGGACAGAACCTGTATCACCAGCTGCACGTGTGGAAGAGCAGCAGCTGCCTGCAGACGTGCACAGGTTCTGTGACCCGGAGACGTCCCCGCACCGCAGGAAGGAGCTGCTGCACCTGCTCCGGAGCCTGGAGGACGGCTGCAGCTGCCAGCGCCTGCAGATCCTCTTCTCCTTCTCTGTGCCCAGCCCGCAGGTGCTGGAGCTGCTGTGTGCCCTGAACTTACCACTGGTGTCAGCCGGAGCTGTGAGTGCCCCGTGCCCGCATCACCCCCTGCCCTGCGCCCACATCACCCCCTGCCCTCGTCACCGCCTGCCCTCCACCCACATCACCCCCTGCCCAGCGCCCACATCACCACGTGCCCACATCACCCCCTGCCCAGCGCCCACATCACCACGTGCCCACATCACCCTGTGCCCACATCACCCAGTGCCCACATCACCCCCTACCCGCTTTGCTCACCTGGCCCAGCGCCCGCATCATCCCCTGCCCAGCACCCTTGTTGCCCCTCCTGCCCTGCGCCCTAGTTGCCCTGCGCCCTCGTTGCCCCCCCACTGCCCTGCGCCCTCGTTGCCCCCCCACTGCCCTGCGCCCTCGTTGCCCCCCCCACTGCCCTGCGCCCTCGTTGCCCCCCCACTGCCCTGCGCCCTCGTTGCCCCCCCACTGCCCTGCGCCCTCGTTGCCCCCCCACTGCCCTGTGCCCTCGTTGCCCCCCCACTGCCCTGCGCCCTCGTTGCCCCGCCTGCCCTGCGCCTGTGTCACCCCCCCGCCCAGCGCCCGTGACGCCCCCCCGCCTTGCATCGACATCACCTGCGTTGCCCTGCGCCCGCGTCTCCCCCTTCCTGCCCCGCGCCTGCATGTCCCCCCACGTCTCACCGTGCCCCCCTGCCCCGTGGCCGCTTCTGCCCTGCGCCCGCGTCTTCCCCGCCCCATACTCCGCGCCCGCTTCTCCTCCCGCTTCTGCCCTGTGCTCACATCACCCTGTGCCCGTGTCACCTCCTCCCTTGCCCTTGTGACGCCCCCCGCCTTGCACCGACATCACCTCCTGTGTTTCTTTGCCCGCATTGCCCCCCTCTGCCCCGTGCTCGCTTTATTCCCACCTCTGCCCCACATCACATCCCCCCTGCCCCACGCCCTCCCCCTGCATCACCGCCTGCCCAGTGCCCATGTGACTCCCCCCGCCTTGCACCGACATCACCTCCTGCGTCCGCATTGCCCCCCCCCTCTGCCCCGCATCACATCCCCACGCGCCCTGCTCCCGCATCTCCCCTTTCCTGGCCTGCGTATCCCCCCCCCCGATCTGCGCCCCCCTGCCCCGCGCCTGCGTCTCCCCCACCCCCCTGCCCTGCACTCACTTTTGCCCTGCACCCGCGTCTCCCCCTCCCCCACGTCGCCCCCTCTGCCCTTGCGCCTTCTTACACTTGTCTGCCATTATTTTAGAGCTGTGATTTTGCTGGAAGTAAAAACAGCTAAGTTGTAGACAGATCGCAACATTACACCATAGGAAATCATTACAGCCTGTGCTGCAATGTGTCAGTTTGATGTCTCCATGGCCATAGGCCCTGATCCATCATTTTAGCTCGTTTTCAGCTTTGTCTCTTACCGACAAAATAGTTGATTAAGTGCGATGTTGCAATGTGACCCAGCGATCTCAATGTCTGTGACATGTCGCTGTGTTATCCTGGCCTTTCTCTCCACAGCAATATCAGGATTGCACTTGTTGCACTAAATTGTATCTGATTTCCTATGGTGTCTCACTACGACTGACAATTATACGCGGTTGCAAATGTGACTTACAATAGAGTTGATTGCACATAACATGCAACTTTTTTTTTTTACAGTAAAATCACAGCTTTAAAATAGTTGTGCTTCAGCAAAATATAATTACCGTATTTTTTTCGGACTATAAGACGCACCGGACCATAAGACGCACCTAGGTTTTAGTGGAGAAAAATAAAAATGTAAGCAAAAAATGTTGTCATGATGCACTTTTAAGGGGTAGGGGGTCTTCTGACACTGGTATAGGGGTAATGTCACCCAATTCTGACAATATCCCTGGTATATATGCCGCCCCCCTTCCTTTTATACGTAGTCCCCATCCTTGTATGCCTGGCAGCCCTCCATTCTGGTATGCATGGAACCCCTCCATTCTGGTATGCATGGAACCCCTCCATTCTGGTATGCATGGCACCCCTAATCCCTGTCCTGGTATGCATGGCACCCCTAATCCCTGTCCTGGTATGCATGGCACCCCTAATCCCTGTCCTGGTATGCATGGCACCCCTAATCCCTGTCCTGGTATGCATGGCACCCCTAATTCCCATCATGCTGCACATTAAAAATAAACACTGCTACTCACCTTTCTTCTCTCCTCCAGCGCTGCGTCCGGTCTACCTGCACTGATCTCTCCATGTGAGCCGCGCATGACGTCACTGCCATGCACGGCTCACAAGGAGAGATCAGCTGCCGGAAGTCACTGCTCCCCACGCCAGCACTGTGTGCGCGGGAAGCAGTGACTTCATGCTAACTCCATAGCTGGCACACAGTGTAGCCGCGCTGCGGCTGCTGCTGCCGGCTGTCTCCTGTGCCCGCTCATTAAAGGGCATGAATATTCACCCCCTCCTAACACCCATGAGCGTGGAGAGAGGTTAAATATTCATGCCTTTTAACAGCGTGCACAGTAGATAGCTGGCAGCAGCCGCAGTGCGGCTACTCTGTATACCGTTATTAAGGAGCATGAATATTCAGTGCTCCCCACGCCCATAGGGCGTGGGGAGCAGTAAATATTCATTTTTCCCTTCCCCCATGACAGCACACCTGAGAGGATCTACCCTTCAAGGACAGGAAACCATCTGAAATAAAAGGGCGGCACCTCTCCCTCGCTTCAGTTGTTTTCCTGTCCTTGATAGGAAGCCTCATGGAATATCAGGCGGCTGCCATAGGAAGAACACTTACCCAGGCCTGTCCCGGCGCTGGAAGAGCGGGCTGTAGTCCGTGGCGCCGGCCTTCAGATGCTGGAAGAGCCGTCCGAAAGTTCCCCGGGGACCTGTCGCACGTGCTGGCGCTGGTGGTGCAGAGGTCCTGGACTTCCGGACGCCGCCACGCCGCCCTCCCCCGGCCGCCCATGTGACCCGGTCACATGCCTCTGACGTCGCGGTGCGGGGCACGCTGGATAGGGGCGTGCCCTGATGACGTTGGGGGCGGCGCCGTAAAACAGATGGCTGCGCCCTGCGTAATGCCGGCCAGCGTCACGAAAATGCTGGCGACGGTTGCAGGAGGTGGATGGCGGTTAGGGGGAGGGGTTTGGATACCGGATGGAGACCGCAGGGACCAGCAGGTGGTGACCTCATCCAGTCTCCCATAAAAGGATGCACCTGAGGTTAGGAGGTTGCTCATCAACATGTCAGACATGGAGCAACAGTAGCTGTCGCCACCGCCTGCATCGCCATCTTCATCTGCTCGCCGGTCCAGAGGGTCCAGTAGGAGGAGCAGTGGTGGTCCAAGTCAGAGGGGTAAAGCATCTCAGGACTCCTCGGTCTCCAGGAATGATACGTCGCGTATCCTGAAAAAACCTCCAGTTCCGGTATCTGCAATGGCGGGGTGAGTGATCTTCGTGAATGTCACTATATATATTGCTAACGGGCCCTACTGTGTGTTTAAATCACCAGGAGGAACCCAGGAAGATAACCGCCAAGAAGCGGAACAGAGAATGCGCTATTTGCAAGTGCCCTCTAGCGATAGACGGGCAGAAGGAGCTCTGCACGGACTGCGTTCAAAAAACCATATGTGAGGGAACCCCGGATTTTGCAGCTAGCCTCAGATCGGTCATCAGATCGGAGGTAGAGGGCTCCCTTAAAGCACTCCTGAAGAAAAGGAAAAAAATAATTTCTGATCTTTCCCCTGACTCTGGTTCCTCCGTGTTGTTGAAGGGACAGGGCCATAGTGGGTCCTCATCCTCATCCTCTTCAGACAGCGATAGGGAGGGGAGACCGTGTTTTCCAGTAGAAGACACAGACAAATTGGTGAAGGCCGTCAGGACCACTATGCGGTTGAAAGAAGATAAGTCCATTAAGTCCCTAGAGGATATCATGTTTGCGGGGTTGGAGGAAAAGAAAAAACGTACCTTCCCAGTGAATGCTAGAGTCCAGGCTCTCATTAATAGAGAATGGAAGAAGCCTGAGAAAGTCTCTAAAAGACTCGGAGGTCTGGGACAAGATGCCGAGAATCGACGCGGCAGTCTCTAGGTCTTCAAAAAGATCGGCATTTCCTCTTGAGGATTCGGGGGTGCTTAGAGACCCATTAAACAAGAAGGCGGATTCCTTTTTAAAACATGCCTGGGAATCCGCAGCAGGGGGTCTTAAGCCGGCCATTGCTGGAACATGTACAGCTCGTTCCCTTATGCTATGGTTACGGCAGCTGGAAGATCAGCTAAAAAATAAAAAGACCTCAAGGGAGAAAATATTAAACAGTCTCCCCCTGCTACATGGTGCAGCTGCCTTCCTAGCAGATACCTCCGCTGACTCAGTGAAACTGGCAGCTAGGTCGGCTGGGTTATCGAACGCGGCTAGACGAGCTCTGTGACTTAAAGGATGCCCTGGGGACTTGCAATCAAAAGCTAGACTGTGCTCTATCCCCTGTGACGGCCAATTTCATTTCTTTTTGGAAAAAAATTGGACGAGGTCCTTGAAAGAGCAAGTGACAGGGTAGATTCCCTGGGGTTTTGGCGGATGCCAGGAAAACCTATTTTCGGAGGGGAAAATTTAGTAGAGGTCGCCCCCCGGGAGAAAAAAAGGAAATGGGACATTAAGAACAGAAAAGAGTCTGGTTACATGTTCAGCGGTTCCTCCGCTGCCCCCAAGAAACCTCCACAATGACGCCAGGCCACAGGTGGGAGGAAGACTGTCCCTTTTTCTTCGTGCCTGGGAAAAAATTTCCTCCAGTCCCTGAGTCCTCGACATAGTGAGGGAAGGACTAAGGATTCAATTCCTTCAACGGCCAGGCAGTTCGTTTTTGATAACTCCCGGGAGAAAATCCCCAGAAGAACAGCGGGCCCTGGAATCGGAGATTTTGAGCCTAGTGGACAAGCAGGTACTATGCGAGGTGCCGGACAGTCAAAAAGGAAGGGGATTTTATTCCCCTCTCTTTTTGATAAGAAAACCGGACGGGTTGTTCAGGACTATTATAAATTTAAAGGGCCTCAACCGGTTTGTCAGCAACAGTACGTTCAAAATGGAGTCAATAAGCTCTACAATAAAGCTTCTTTCCCACAATTGTTAAATGGCAGTGATAGATCTCAAAGACACATACTATCACGTCCTGATTTTCCCAGTTCATCAACAGTATCTGAGAGTTGCTCTTTACATTCAGGGGAGCCTCAGACACTTCCAGTTCCAAGCTCTTCCCTTCGGGTTGTCAATTGCTCCAAGGGTATTTACCAAGCTGATAGCAGAGGTAACAGCCTTTCTCCGCATCCAGAATACAATCATAATACCCTATCTGGACGGCTTCCTTATAGTGGGGGATTCCGAGGAACACTGCGTTTTACATCTGAATCAGGACATAGCGGTCTTGCAGAGCTTGGGCTGGATGATCAGTGGCAAGAAATCAAGACTAGAACCCTCAAGGATTCAGGCCTTTTTGGGGTTTACACTAAATTCAGAGTGTCAGACTTGTCTTCTACCCGACAGCAAGATAGACAGTCAGGAATGTGGTGTTGGCAGCCATACACACTCCAGTTATGTCCCTAAGGGAGGCTATGTCCCTGTTGGGAACCCTAACGTCTTGCATTCCGGCGGTCAATTGGGCCCAATTTCACACAAGAAACCTTCAGTGGGAAATCTTGTCAGCACAAAAGTTGTTAAGAGGGCATTTAAACGGAAAGGTTCATCTCTCCTTGCAAACCAGGAACGCCCTCTTGTGGTGGACAAGCAGGTCAAATTTGTCTCGGGGGGGGGGGGGTCCAGTGGGACACGCCGGTACAAGATATCATCACGACCGATGCAAGCAACTCGGGGTGGGGCGCTCACCTGAAAGATCATATGATTCAAGGCCCTTGCTCGTTCTGGGAAAAAAAGGGGTCGTCAAATTTAAGAGAGCTATGGGCGGTGAGGAATGCTTTAGAAGGCTTCCTCCCTTTACTCCAGGGTCGCCATGTCTGGGTTATGTCGGACAACAGAACCACTGTGGCCTACATAAACCACCAGGGGGTAACAAGATCTTATTCTCTTCTGGAGGCAGTAAGCAGGCTTTTTCAAGTAGCAGAAAAAAAATCTCCTCTCTCTCACGGCGCTACACATACGGGGCATAGACAACACGAAAGCAGACTTTCTAAGCCTCAACAAGTTGAGGCAAGGGGAATGGGCCCTGAACCCCACTGTGTTCCATCAAATAGTACAGCTGTGGGGTCTACCAGAGATAGATCTGTTCGCCGACAAAGACAACAGGAAGGTGGAGAAATTCTGCTCTCTAGACACAAGGGGGAACCCTTGGGCAATAGATGCTCTCCAAATTTCCTGGAGCTTCAAGCTGGCCTATGCATTTCCACCAATAGCCATGATACCTTTAGTGGTGAGAAAGATCAGGAAGGATCAAGCGAGAGTGATACTCATAGCCCCCTTCTGGCCAAAAAGACCATGGTTCTCCCTGTTGAGGATGATGTCAGTCAGACCCATGGATCCTACCGGAAACCCCGGACCTTCTAGTTCAGGGACCAGTATTCCATTCTCAAGTGAAGGGTTTCCACTTAGCAGCATGGAATTTCAGAGGGCAATATTGAGGAGCAAAGGGTTTTCATCAGGGTTAGTGTCTACCCTGTTAAAAAGTAGTAAACCTATAACCACCAAGATCTATGGTAGAACGTGGAGGAAGTTTTTGCAGTTCCTGGGGAAACCCTTAAGCCAAAAACCACCAATTAATTCAATACTGGAGTTTTTACAGAAAGGGTTTGAGTTTGGCCTAGCTACCAGTACACTTAAGGTCCAGGTTTCTGCCTTAGGTGCGTTATATAACCATAACCTCGCAGCAAATAAATGGGTTACAAGATTCATTAAATCTTGCGGTAGATCTAGGCCAGTCTCAATTCCCAAAGTTCCTCCATGGGACCTAAATTTAGTACTTGACGCACTAACCATGGAGCCCTTTGAACCAGTTCAGGGCTTGTCAGCAAAATATATAACGCTCAAAACTATTATTTTGGTAGCTCTATCATCAGCCCGTAGGGTAAGTAATCTACAGGCCCTGTCCATAAATCCTCCATATACGCAAATATTTGAGGATAGAATAGTTCTGAGACCTGATCCAGCCTACCATCCTAAGGTTGCACTAAAATTTCATAGATCTCAGGAGATTGTTCTGCCCTCCTTTTGTAACAGCCCAAAGAACTCAAGGGAACAAAAGTTTCATAATCTTGATGTCAGAAGGGCTATGTTGCAATACATGGAAGTCACTAGCCAGTGGAGGTGTAGTCAGGCCTTGTTCGTAGCCTTCCAGGGGAGTAGGAAGGGGTATGGGATAACAAAAGCAGCAATAGCCAGATGGATTAAGGAGGCCATTTGTTTAGCTTACTCTTCAAGTAACACCCCGATTCCTGACGGCATCAAGGCTAACTCCACCAGGGCTGTGGCTACCTCCTGGGCAGAGAAAGCAGAGGTATCGATAGATCAAATCTGTAAGGCCGCTACATGGTCGTCACCATCTTCCTTTTTCAAACACTACCGTTTGGATCTATCCTGCCTGTCTGACTTGACCTTTGGTAGAAGGGTGCTACAGGCGGTGGTCCCTCCCTAAGGTGTTTTTCTCCAAAATTCTCTCAGGTGTGCTGTCATGGGGGAAGGGAAAACACCAAGGTTACTTACCGATAGCCGGTTTTTCCAGAACCCATGACAGCACCCGTATATTCCCCTCCCTTTTCTCTCACCCTCGGGTGTGCACGTGTGTTGGGTTCTATTTGATATGGTGTTGGATTTTGTTTATAACTCCTGTTTTACGGAGGTCCTCTCAATGCTCTGTAACCAACTGAAGTGAGGGAGAGGTGCCGCCCTTTTATTTCAGATGGTTTCCTGTCCTTGAAGGGCGGATCCTCTCAGGTGTGCTGTCATGGGCTCTGGAAAAACCGGCTACCGGTAAGTAACCTTGGTGTTTCTTTAGCAGCGTAGACAGTGGGCGGCTGCTGCCTTCTGTGCCCCGCTCCTCCACCGATACCGCTCCCCCCAAACCACACATAAATATACACCCCCCCAACATTCGGACTATAAGACGCACCCCCCATTTTCCTCCAAAATTTGAGGAAAAAAGTGCGTCTTATAGTCCGAAAAATACGGTAAATATTTTTGGTTCCCTGACACAACTTTCCTTGCGGCCCCAGCCTTATGTTTGTAGTGCCCAGCCACCTGACCTAAGTTCACAATTGGCCAAATCATTTTTCGGCTGACTGCCATCTATTGTGTATGAGGCTTCTTACAGATACAAGTTCTGGCCAAACCGCAGCTCCAAGGTCCCAAACTGGCAGCTTCATAGATCCCGTGGTCGGGCTCGGACTTGCATCTGTAATGCGGGCTTAGATATAGAACACTTGTCTGAATCTGCCTTCATAAGGTAAGTGTCTGCTAGTGGTGGAATAATGATTTACACCTAATATTCCCCTACAGTGAGAGAATAAAGATCCCTCCCGACCTGCTGGTGAACACATTTACATGTGTGATGAGCGTTGACCGCACACCTTGCAGCGCTTTGCTTATTCCTCCTTTGTCGGCTGTTTGTCCAGGGCACTGGATACTGGGAATTCTTACTGCAGTGTCGTGGGCTGGATGTCGTGGCTTTTGATCAGAACACCATTTTTCCCCTAGAGATGCGTTACACAGAGGTCATGGTAAGAGCAGTGCGGCGTAAATGAAGCATAATAACATGTATATTAGAGATGAGCTAATTGAATTTGTTTCAAATGTTGGTAAAGGGAACCTGTCACGTCATTTCAAGCATCTAAACTGTCCCCAGTGCATTGTTAGTGATGTAATGTACATCACTAACACGTTATTTTCATTAAAAACAGCGGTCTAATCATGTGCAAAAAGCACTTTATTTAGTTATATCGTACCTGCTCGTTTGATCATAGGGGTGTGCTTCATTTTGTGCTCAGTGTGGCGCTTGGCGCCGCACTTGCGCAGTGTCAAGCGGGCAGTTGCACGATCAACACTGCAAGCGCGGCCGGCTACACACTGCGCAAGCGCGGGATTCTACTGCCGTTGGCGCAACAAGGGAAATCAATCAAATTGAGTGCTGGTGACTCCCGTGACTGAACACAAAATGAAGCACACCCCTGTGACTAAATGAGCAGGTACGATATAAGAATACAAAGTGCTTTTTGAACATAATTACAGCCCCGTTTTTAATGCAAATAATGTGTTAGTGATGCCCATTCCATCACTAACACCGCACTGGGGACAGTGTAGATACTTGAAATGACGTGACAGGTTCCCTTTCAATTTGCTGGACCCAGCGAATTTGAACAATTTGCGATTTGGTGAGCTGTAATTACAGCATCCCAATAATGCCATGTAACCATCACATAGAATAGCACAGCCTATTATAGCCTGTGTAAAAGCTGAGGCAGGGAATGTAGCATAACCATTTTGGGGTGAATCTGTTTAGTGAGATAACGTTACAGCTTAATATTAGAAATGGGGTGAAAAAGACAAAACACTGAATAAACATTATAGATGAGTGTGTTAAGAACGGCAGTGAAGAACAGTTACCATCAAATACCCATAGTCTTATATGTTCAGGTGACTTTGATATTATTAAGACCTCATTCATACTTCTGTGTAACACGTGTTCATTCCATTTTTTGCTCACATAAAACACGTACCCATTATAATTTATGGGGCTGCTCACGTGTCCATGTTTTTTCACGGACCATGTGTCCGTGAAAACCTCACAGAGCCACATCTGTTTTTTTTTACCAGTATCACAGATTAAAAGTGCCAATACAAGTCTATGGGTCAGTGAAAAACACGTACAGCACTCGGATGGCATCCAAGTGCCATTGGTGTGTTGTCCATATTTAGTATTGCTAGGGATAGAAGAACCTTTGTAACTTATCTATCCATGAAAACAACTAATGAGACACTAATGGTAAAAACAGACACGGAGTGTACACCGATGACACACTGTACCAAACCACTGATGACACCAGTACCATTATTTCATGTACATGTTTAAACACAGACATGTGAATGAGGTCTTAGACTGTTTGCGTTAAAGAGCTTGATAGGAACTGGATACAGTCCTTGGGGACCTCAGAGTGTTACACATGTCTTTTCAAAGCAATGTGTGCTCTGTAAATTTGTACTAAATTAAATGTTTATAATCTATTTTTTTGCCAGCTTTTCTCATTGATTTAACTTTTATTTTTGTAACACTGTTTTTGGCCTGATTTAGATGTCTGTGATTATTCACCTACCTCCTAAAAAAATGATTTGAGTGTCATCAGTGTTTGATCAGTATGTCAGATTTTACCATCAGTTATTTTCATGTATGGAAAAGTAAATGACAAAGCTTCTCCTATGCATAACAATGTTAATCATGGACGGCACACAAAGTGCATAGACTGGTAAAAACACACGGTCTGTAAAATAACACGGCATGTGTACAGTCCCATAGTCTATAATGGGCACATGTTCTATATGTTTACATGTTTTATCCATGAAAAACACAGACAGAACACACATGTGAAAACCGGATGTCTGAAATTTTCTTGTACTGCCACTTTAAGAAAAAACAAACCGCCAACTATAACAAAAGCAAAGTATTGCCAAAGCAAAAATTGAATGAACCTTCTACATTTATAGCATTTATTACACTGGTATCAGGTGGAGATTCTGAATATACGTCTGTTATTTGTAGACTGGAGGCCCTGAACTCTTGGAGAACTATCCAGACAGAGCCTTGTTTCTTGCCTGGCCTGATGCAGATGGTAAGAATTTATATACCGTATTTGCCGGCGTATAAGACGACTTTTTAACCCCTGAAAATCTCAAAAGTCAGGAGTCTTCTTATACGCCAGGTGTCATCTTATAGGGCATATACCCTTATACTTCGAATGTTGGGGGAGGAGGGGGTATATATATATTATGTGTTGGGTGTGGGGGGAGCGGTAGCGGTGGAGGAGTGGGGCACAGGAGGCAGCAGCCGCCCGCTGAAGCCTACACTCCCCGCTGCTAAAGAAAATGAATATTCACTGCTCCCCCACGCCCCATAAAATGAATATTCACTGCTCCCCACGCCCATGGGGCATGGGGAGCAGTGAATATTCATGCTCCTTAATAGCGGTACACAGTGTAGCCACGCTGTGGCTCCTACTGCTGCCGGAATCGCCTATGCCCACTGTTAAAGGGCATGAATATATTCAACCTTTCTCCACCCACATGGGCGTGGGGAGGGGGTGAATATTCATGCCCTTTAATGAGCGAGCGCAGGAGATAGCCAGCAGCAGCCGCAGCGCGGCTCCGCTGTGTGCCTGCTATGAAGGTGAGTGAAGTCACTGCTCCCCGCGCACACAGACTGGGGAGCAGTGACTTCCGGCAGCTGAGCTCTCCTTGTGAGCCGCGCATGGCAGTCACGTCATGCGCGGCTCACATGCAGAGGTCAGTGCGGGCAAACAGGACGCAGCGCTGGAGGAGAGAAGAAAGGTGAGTAGCAGTGTTTATTTTAATTTTTTTTATGTGCAGCATGATGGGGATGAGGGGTGCCTTGCATACTAGGACAGGGATGAGGGGTACCATGCATACCAGGACAGGGATGAGGGGTGCCATGCATACCAGGACAGGGATGAGGGGTACCATGCATACCAGAACAGGGATGAGGGGTACCATGCATACCAGGACAGGGATGAGGGGTGCCATGCATACCAGGACAGGGATGAAGGGTGCCATGCATACCAGGACAGGGATGAAGGGTGCCATGCATACCAGGACAGGGATGAAGGGTGCCATGCATACCAGGACAGGGATGAGGGGTGCCATGCAAACCAGGACAGGGATGAGGGATGCCATGCATATCAGGATGGAGGGATGCCACGTATAAAAGGAAGGGGTGGCATATATACCAGGATGGGGGATATTGTCAGAATTGGGGGACATTACCCCTATACTAGTGTCAGCAGAAGACCCCCTCCCCCTTAAAAGTGCATCGTGAACACATTTTTTTGCTTACATTTTTTTTCTATTTTCCTCCTCTAAAACCTAGGTGAGTCTTATGGTCCGGTTCGTCTTATAGTCCAAAAAACACGGTATTTATGGTAATTTATAAGCCCTCCCTGTCTCCAAGACTATCAGGGCGGTAGCACATCCCTCTGGCCCTTGTATCCTATTACTGGTACCTCCTTCTCTGATCTCGCTCCTGAGGACTGCAGTGACGAGGTGAGGAGGCGCCTCACCAGGAAAGTGTAAGTGAAGCAAGCTGCAGGCGTCCCCCTCACCTCGTCACTGTAGTCCTGAGGAGCGAGATCAGAGAGGCAGAGAAGGAGGTACCAGTGATGATACAAGGGCCAGAGGGATGCGCTACCGCTCTGATAGTCTTTGAGACAGGGAGAGCTGGGCAGGCAGGGAGAGCTGACCAATCCAAGCAGGATTTGTATACTACAACCAGTTAAATCGCCGGTAAGGTTCATCACTTTAAAATTACCATATTGAAATCAAATCTGATTTTTTTTTTTTTTTTACCGTATTTGCGTGGGAAGAGGGGTAGTCTTATACGGCGAGTATATCCCAAACTCTATATTTTAACTGGAAAAGTTGGGGGTCGTCTTATACACCCAGTCGTCTTATACTCCGGCAAATACGGTATATATTTTAGCCAAGATTTTAGCTAAAAGATTGAGATCTATATTAATCAGGGATATCGGTCTATAGTTCGACCACAATGAGTGGTCCGAGTTTGGTTTGGGTATCATAAATATAGCTGCTGTAAGAGGGGCTGCCCTTGGCTTTTGTCTGGACCTCAGGGAGATAAAATAGTGAAATAGGGAATAAGAGGAGACTTCTTATAGTAAAGAGCTGAGAAGACATCTGGGCCTGGCTTTTATTAAGTTTTAGTTAGTGGATAGCGGTTTATATTTCAGAAGAGATGATGGCCTGATTTAGGAGATCAGTCATATTGGAATTGAGGACTGGGAGCAAAATAAAGTTAAAGGGATATTCCCATCTCCAAGATCCTATCCCAATATGTAGTAGGTGTAATAACATTAGCAAATATTGCAATTAGAAATGTAGTATAGCTTTTCTGATTCGCTATGTCGCTTTCCTCATTGAAGGGCATTGCAGGACCTTAGGTGTCCGTGGTTATGACCACTAATATAGTGACAACTAGTTTTCTAGTGGTCATAACCATGGATACCTAAGGTCCTGCAATGCCTGTGTGGCACCCCAGGGGTCTGGTTTCCACAGTAACGGCAATGTTATGTCTGAGAGCAGGTGGGAGGTCTCTTGGTCAGGGATCCTGTGCATGCCACACCTCCTGCCCAGTCCTGGGAGGGGAAGAACTTCCCCTATATAAGCCTAGGGCTGAGGCAGGGTTAGTGAGTAGAGAAGAAGTAGAGACAGAGAAGAGAAGCAGATATAGGAAAGAACATCAGGAGCTCTGTGGGAGCAGTGCTACAAGGAGTCAGGGGCTGGCAGCTGCAGAGCTCGCCCTGACTGAGAAGTTATCACCGGACCCGGAGTCCGAGGCTGTGGGGACTAACTCCTATCCAGCAGCAGAAACCGACCGGCAGGGGATTGCAGGTCCTCTGGCCCAGAAACCCGAAGGCACGGTCACACGCGTGGGACCAGCACCGCCGTCGTGGAGCGGAAGCTACTAGAAGGCCCCGAGTCACCGGCAATACGGGTGAGCACCACACGGTACACTCAGGGACGTGGGCTACTTATACCCGCTTCTAGCAAGGTAGCCAGAAGAGTATCGTTAGTTTGGGAGGCCTACAACTCCGCCTGGCCAGGGGAGATCCCATCTGCTCAAGGACTGACCAGGCCCCAATCGCTAGCCAGTACTCCGGGAGGGTCTATCGTTGTCACCAGTAAAGACCCTGAACTACACCGTACCGTCTCTGAGTGGTTCCTGCTACCCCCATCATCCACGTCGGCTGCCCTGAGGCCATACCCCTCCCGTTGGGGGTTATACTATCACGTTGCACAATCCTACCACCGGCCTCAGCGGTCTGCCCTGCAGCAGCAGCTCCTTAGCTGTACTCAACGGGTGGCGTAGTCGTCCAACATCTACCGCTAATACAGCGCCACTTAGTCTGACTCCCTGGGCACGGACCGGATCACCGCCACGAGACTACAACCCTCAAGAGATCCGGCTCCGGGTAAGCTCCCGCATGCGCAACGCAGCGCGACACAGGCCCAGGGGCGCGTCAACTTTTGGCGTAGTCGGCAGGATTTCGTGCCCGCAACCACCGGGTACTGCGTGCCTGAAAAAGACTGTTCAAACTTACCTGTGGTGAAGATTCCCGCCATCCGGCGCCATCTTCCGCTTCCTTCCCGCCATCGGAGGAGTTTTCCCGCCATCCGGCGCCATCTTCGGCCTTCTTCCCGCCATACGTGGAGTTTTCCCGCCATTGGACGCCATCTTGAGGACGCCGCGCGGGAAGAAGAGGGGCGTGGACTCCGAAAGCGCGCGAGAACTGAAGCCCCGCCTCACGTCCGGACGTTGCGTAAGGTCCTGGAAGGAGCCCAGCAGACGCCGACGTCACAGGAGCGCGACGGAAGGTCCTCAACCCTGACGATCCACTGCGGAGCCGCGGCCTACGGAAGAGGATCATCGCAAGGTAGGCCACGGTCCACTAGGGGGGAGAAGGATGTCGGATACGGAGGAGAGCTTCACCGCTTCAACCCCCGCCAGCGCCACCGCTGTTGCGGTCATGCCTTTCACCATGCCCTATATCCCGGGGGCAGCCTGGCTACCCCAGTACTCAGGGGAGTCACATACCCTGCATGACTTTAGAGAAAAGCTGGATAGCCTCTTCCAGGTGTACCCCCTCACAGAGGAGCAAAAAGTGAGCATCCTGGTGGCCCAATTAACCGGAGCAGCCCAAAGGGAGGTAAAGTCCTGGCCACCTGGGGGGAGGACTGTCGCAGGGATACTAACCCGGCTGAGGGACACCTTTGATACCCGCACCTCAGCCGAGATCAAGCTTAGATTCTACGGGTGCAAACAGCGGGCACATGAGAGTATAAGGGACTATGCCCTGAACCTACAAGAGGCCCTGAGAGCCATTAAGCAGACCGACCCTGACGGCGTGGGAGACGAGGACAGGCTGTTGACTGAACAATTTATAGAGGGTTTATATTGCAATGCCCACCGAACCCAGTTGCGGGCAATGGCCTTACAGGACCCTCATCTGGGATTTGCACAGTTCAAGGACAGAGCCATCCGGGTGCTTCGAGAACCGGCACCAGGTGGCGTTGTGACCCCCAGACGCCCCACTACCACTTACCACCAGGAGGCGGCGCACTTGTCGGCAGGGCCTGTGGGAGCTGATGCGCAGGCTTTGAACAATGACCCGGCTCCAGACCTGCACCATCAGGTCCAAGAGCTAGCTAAAAGCGTTGCTGCGCTAACCCGAACTGTGCAGTCTTTACAGGTTTCCACTCCAGGGAAGATCCAGCTGGCATCCGGACCGGAGGACATCCCGTGGCGTTGACCAAGGAGGACCCCACCGGCCAGAGGAAGACCCAGCGACCGATACAACGAGGACGGACGACCCATCTGCCGCCGCTGCAATCAACCCGGACATATGGCAAGGTACTGTCCTTTAAACTGGCACAACCTGGGGTAGAGGGCCAACCCCCAGGAAAAAGATCACCAGGCCCATCGAACTGGCGCGACAAATATGTGGGAGGACGTCCAGTCTTACCCGTGGTACTGGATGGCATTCCTATGAGTGCCCTACTGGACACCGGGTCACAGGTCACCACCATCCCGTACGTGCTCTTCAAGCAGTACTGGAATGACTTGGATATCACCCGCTACCCTGACGACGACTTGAGTATCACCGCCAGCAATGGTCAGCCCGTGCCACAGATTGGATTTAAAGAGGTGACCATTAAAATCGGTAGAGTCGAACTGGCAGCACAGGGACTGATCATTGTAGACATTGACAAACACGAGAGTCACCCAAAGATAACTCTAGGAACTAATGTAATTGAAAATTGTCTTGCAGAGGTGATTTTCCTTTTACAGCAGGTTGCCAAGAACGCCAGCTCCGGCCAGCAGCGAGTGCTCCAGAAAGAGATCCGGGCACTGATGCGACGGCAACAGCTAGAACTCTCCGGTGGTGAGATTGGTAGCGTGCGAATGTGTGACCCTTTCCCTATTGCCATGCCCCCGAAAAGTGAAATGATGATTTGGTGCCGGGCAGCTATTGGTCTGAGAGGTAGAGATTACCAGGCAATGGTAGAACCAGTTTACTCAGACAGTAGGCCCACCATTTTGACAGCACGGGGGGTGGTCAATGTACGCCATGGGAGGGTGCCCGTTCGCATAATAAATATCGGGAAGAGGGAAGTGTACCTGCCCCGGTATGCCACGCTAGCCAAATTGTATACCATCAATCAAGATTCCATACAGTCCGTAGAACCCTTGCCTCCATCTTCCCCGGAGGAAGGTAACGGCTCTCAGAAAACAATGGAGGACTGGTGTCAGCAACTACATTTGGGTACTGACTCCACTCCCTCACACCAGAAACAGGGAGTCTATCGGGTGGTGCAAGAGTACGAGAGAGTGTTTAGTAAACACCCGTTAGACTTCGGGCGAGTCAAGGGGGTAGAACACCACATCCCCACGGGAGACCATCCTCCCATAAAAGAGAGGTATCGACCCGTACCCCCTGCACACTACCAACACGCCAAGGGGATGCTTAGAGACATGAAGGAGGCTGGGGTGATCAGGGATAGCTGTAGCCCCTGGGCAGCTCCACTAGTCTTAGTCAAAAAGAAAGACAACACCATGAGGATGTGTGTAGATTACCGGAAAATCAACCGTATCACACACAAGGATGCGTACCCCTTACCAAGGATAGAGGAGTCTTTGGCTGCTTTAAGATCTGCTAACTTCTTCTCTACCTTGGATCTCACTAGTGGGTACTGGCAGGTTCCTGTAGCAGAGGCGGACCGGGAGAAGACCGCATTCACCACCCCGATGGGACTTAGCGAGTTTACCTGCATGCCGTTCGGACTCTGCAATGCACCAGGAACCTTCCAAAGATTAATGGAGTGTTGTCTGGGCCACAGAAACTTTGAGACGGTCCTGTTGTACCTGGACGATGTCATCGTATATTCCAAGACGTATGAGGACCACCTGAAACACCTGGCGGAAGTGTTCGAAGCTCTGGCAAGCTACGGCCTAAAGGTGAAACCCTCCAAGTGTCACCTCCTGAAACCAAAGGTGCAGTACCTGGGACACGTGGTGAGCGCTGATGGAGTGGCTCCCGACCCTGATAAGATCACCGCAATTAAGGAATGGCCAAGTCCCTCCAGTGTAAAGGAAGTGCGGCAGTTCCTCGGGTTGGTAGGCTATTACCGCAGATTCATCCCCGGTTTCACCAAAAAGGCAGCTCCTATGCAGGACCTCCTGATAGGCCAGTCCCGGAAGGCCAAGAACCAGAAGCCACCGTTCAGATGGGAGAAGTTAGAAGAAGAGTCCTTCCGCCAGCTGAAGATGGCCCTCACGGGGGATGAAATCCTGGCGTACCCTGATTACAGCCAGCCCTTTATCCTCTACACCGACGCAAGTAACATCGGGCTAGGAGCCGTGCTGTCCCAGATCCAGCAGGGGAAAGAACGAGTAATCGCTTACGCCAGCCGAAAACTGCGACCCACCGAAAGAAACCCTGAGAATTATAGCTCATTTAAGCTAGAGTTCCTGGCAGTGGTGTGGGCAGTCACCGAACGCTTTAAGCACTACCTCGCTTCTTCCCGGTTCACCGTGTACACGGATAACAACCCGTTGACACACCTGGACACTGCAAGACTCGGTGCCCTAGAGCAGAGATGGATGGCCCGTCTGTCCAACTACGAGTTCACAATCAAATACCGGGCAGGACGCTCCAATACCAACGCGGACGCCCTGTCCAGGATGCCAAACCTACCGGACGTAGGAGAAGATCCAGAGGGACTGGAAGAAGTCGAACTCCCCGCGTTCCACCGTCATGGGACTATCCAGTATTCCCATCGGGTAAGGAGTAAGCAAGCCGCTACGTTTAACCCCTTGCCTCACTACAACTGGGAGGAAACGCAAGACAGTGACCCTGCCGTCCGGCTGGTGAAGGAGATGCTGACTCGGCCAGAGGCTCGCCTTGACCCAGACGCTCCGGAGGAAGCCAAGCAACTGTGGGCTGAGAAGAGTCGACTGTTCCTTTACAAGGGGAAGTTGTGCCGCAGAATGGTTAACTCCCGGACGCATGAACTAATCTGGCAAGTAGTGGTGCCATGGTGATGGAAGCATACCACGACGGGGCTGGACACTTCGGATGGAAGAAGCTGGAGTTCCTGCTGCGTGGGCGGTTCCACTGGGTAGGCATGAGGGGAACCATCGAGAGGTGGTGCAGAGACTGTGGCCCATGCAAGCTAAGAAGGAAGGACCGTGCCAGCCAGAAGACTCCCCTGCAGTCCATCGTCACCCGGCAGCCGTTGGAACTGGTAGCCTTGGATCATGTAAAACTGACCCCAAGCAGAAGTGGCTACGTCTACGCGTTAACCATTGTGGATCATTACTCCCGGTTCTTGGTTGTCGTCCCCGTTAAGGACTTAACGGCTCAAACAGCAGCTAGAGCCTTCCAGCAGCACTTCTGCCGTCCACACGGGTACCCGGACCAAGTGCTGACGGACCAGGGACCTGCCTTTGAAGCGGAGGTCTTCCGGGAATTCTGCAATCTGTATGGCTGCCGGAAGATAAGGACGACACCCTATCATCCGCAAACTAATGGACTTTGTGAGAAAATGAACCAGGTGGTAATGGATCTCCTGAAAACGTTGCCCCTGGAAGAACGCAGTCTGTGGCCTGAGAAGCTGCCCGATCTAGTGGACCTATACAACCACATCCCGGTAGGTTCCACCAACTGTACCCCGGCTTACCTAATGAGGGCGAGACCTGGTAAGTTACCTGTTGACCTGGAAATGGGAGTCCTGACACCCGAGGACACTTCACCAGAAGCAGACTGGGACACAGAGAGGCAGCAGCAGTACCGGAAAGTACAGGAGAGCGTGGAGCGAAGTTTCTGTCAGGCTAGGGAAAGACAAGAGAAAACTTACAACCAGTATGCTCCCGCTGTTCCCCTGGTACCCGGAGAGCAGGTCTTGAAGAGGAAAAGACGGCTCCACAAGTTGGACGACCAGTGGGAGAAGGACCCGTACACCGTACTGCCCTCAAGCCACGAGAACCCGAAAGTCTGTACCATCAGTAAAGACGGAGGGGAGACCATAGCCATTGTATCCCGGGATCACCTGAAGAAGTGTCCTGAACAGCTACGGAACCCTGAAGAGGAACAAGAAGACCATCGACCCGTAGAGGAAAGGAAAGATATGGTTAGTACTGTGCTCGGAGACTTCCCTCGGTCCTGGACTCAAGTCAATGGTGCAGTTGTTGTACCCGTCCTCACGTTCCTCCAACCAGCATCCCAAGTGCCTACGGAGCAACAGGAAGAGCTGGAAGAGCAGCCGGTCCAGGAGGCAGAAGACTCCACACAAGCAGAACAGGAGGATCAACCCTCTGCTTATAGTGAGCCTGCCGTACCCCTAGTGAGTCAAAGAGCCGGTAGACAGCTGCCCAGTTTACCCTTGACAGCTCCTACACCCTGTAGTTCAGGGCCAGACAGTCAGCTCCGTAGGTCCACTAGGGCCACTAGAGGCCAGTTACCCGCACGTTGGAGGATTTGAAGTGTATAAATTGTTTTATTTGTGGTTACCTGTTTTTCTTGTTGCTTGTGTATAATTATGTGTTTCTAGTTATTTATAGGAGTCCTTGGTGGATTTACCGGGAATCCTTTGTGTATAGTTGGAGCGTAACCCAGGACGGACTAAAGACTGTTAAGGACTCGGGGCAGGACAGACCCCTACCTGGTTACGTCTCCCTGTTTTGGTGAAATGGACACCTTGCTTTTCTTCAAAGACTGCACCCGGTTGCGGACACGCCGTAACCATCTTTATGTGTTTTTCTTATTGTATTATTATTGTTTATACCTTGTTATGTTTTTCTAAAAATATGTTTAGTCCCGGAGTACTAAATTTCACTAGGGGGGAATGTGGCACCCCAGGGGTCTGGTTTCCACAGTAACGGCAATGTTATGTCTGAGAGCAGGTGGGAGGTCTCTTGGTCAGGGATCCTGTGCATGCCACACCTCCTGCCCAGTCCTGGGAGGGGAAGAACTTCCCCTATATAAGCCTAGGGCTGAGGCAGGGTTAGTGAGTAGAGAAGAAGTAGAGACAGAGAAGAGAAGCAGATATAGGAAAGAACATCAGGAGCTCTGTGGGAGCAGTGCTACAAGGAGTCAGGGGCTGGCAGCTGCAGAGCTCGCCCTGACTGAGAAGTTATCACCGGACCCGGAGTCCGAGGCTGTGGGGACTAACTCCTATCCAGCAGCAGAAACCGACCGGCAGGGGATTGCAGGTCCTCTGGCCCAGAAACCCGAAGGCACGGTCACACGCGTGGGACCAGCACCGCCGTCGTGGAGCGGAAGCTACTAGAAGGCCCCGAGACACCGGCCATACGGGTGAGCACCACACGGTACACTCAGGGACGTGGGCTACTTATAGCCGCTTCTAGCAAGGTAGCCAGAAGAGTATCGTTAGTTTGGGAGGCCTACAACTCCGCCTGGCCAGGGGAGATCCCATCTGCTCAAGGACTGACCAGGCCCCAATCGCTAGCCAGTACTCCGGGAGGGTCTATCGTTGTCACCAGTAAAGACCCTGAACTACACCGTACCGTCTCTGAGTGGTTCCTGCTACCCCCATCATCCACGTCGGCTGCCCTGAGGCCATACCCCTCCCGTTGGGGGTTATACTATCACGTTGCACAATCCTACCACCGGCCTCAGCGGTCTGCCCTGCAGCAGCAGCTCCTTAGCTGTACTCAACGGGTGGCGTAGTCGTCCAACATCTACCGCTAATACAGCGCCACTTAGTCTGACTCCCTGGGCACGGACCGGATCACCGCCACGAGACTACAACCCTCAAGAGATCCGGCTCCGGGTAAGCTCCCGCATGCGCAACGCAGCGCGACACAGGCCCAGGGGCGCGTCACCTGCTACATTTCTAATTGAGGGTATTTGCTAATATTATTATTTTTTCACCTACTACATATTGGGATAGGATCTTGGCGATGGGATTACCCCTTTAAGGAAAGCTTCTATTTTTGTGTGGTGTCTGGGGAAGGGTCGTTGTATTGCTGCTCAAGCTGCTGCTGGAACAGCGAGTTATCTGTTGTGGGTTGGACGTAAGGCCTGTGTCGTACGTAGTCGTATTGGGGTACGTCTTACAGGGAGGCCTTGAGGCATCGGGGAAGGTTAGAGCTGCCTTTATTATTAAGGGAGTAGAAGCGCTGTTGGGACCAACGCAGGGCCTGACCTGTGTTTTTGGAGAGACAAAGATTGAGGTCAGAGCACGCATGTGTAAGGTCTTGATATATAGAGGGGGAGGGTGAGCTCTTCACCTGGCAATCTTAATATTGACACCTTATTCTCAAGATCAGATGTTCTAGTAAGTCTTTTTCTTTTGAGCAGCGTCTTGAGTGCAGAAGCCTCTCTTCTCTGCTTTATGAACTTCCCAAAGGCAAATTGGTGAAGAGGCTGCTGGTTCAAAGAGAAGTAATCATCAAGGTGGTCACTCAATCTGGGAAATTTCAGGATAAGAGGGGAAGGAACCATTCAGAGTCCAGTTGAATGAGCAAGGATGTAGAGCGGAGCACATTGGCTGGATTGGGGAATGATCCGACCAAGGAGTGGAAAGAATAGAAATGTTTGTTATGTTGGGTATGAACATGGGGTGAACGAATATATGATCTATTCTGGTGTAGACTAAGTGACGTGTAGAGAAATAAGTGCAGTCTTGACCAAAGGGTTCATCTCTCTCCATAGGTCTGCCCACTGGTGGTGGGACAGGTGTTTAAGAGAGACCAAATCTGCTGAAAGTGAGGTTGGTGAGAGAGCTGGGGGTTGAGGGTCCGTAGACTTATCGAATTTCAGGGATGAGAAGTTCCGTGCTGCTGTAAATAGTTGTTCTAACTTCTTTTGTTTTGTAGAAGTGAAGTTTGAGAATAATGTCACGGAGTGGCTGTCAGGTTTGCGTTTACTCAGAGCTCTATGAATGCGGCCCATCTGTAGACGATCATTGGGGATTCCAAATAGAAGTTCTTGAAATAGGGCTGTTGCAATAGATTGAATTGTCTCGGACAGGCCTCTGATGCGGATATTACTTCTGCGAGTGCAATTTTCAAAATCTTCCAGTTTATTGTTGAGGGAGTAGATTTCTTTGTGGAGCATCTCCATCTCTTTTTCGTGGGTGATGAGTGGTAGAGTCCTCGATCGGAGGTTCTGGATCCTAGTTCTCTAATTTCTTTGGAAAGTTCCTTAGTTTATCCGACAATTTGGACAGCTCCGAGTGTAGTATAGACTGGAACTGTGATAGTAGGGTAGCATGGTTCGAGGTAGGAGTACACAGAATCCTGGTTGTGGACACTGGAATAGTCTCTATGTCAACCCTATGTGATAAAGAGGAGCCGGATGACTAAACTTTCGAGTGTGGCCAGGAAAACATATTGTCGCCGAGATCTGCTGGAGGCTGATTCCTGAGGTTAGGATTTCGGTATAAGGGCGGTTATGAATTGTTGGATTGAATGGTTGAATGAATCAAAGGGAAAGCATATTGCGCGTTGAGCTTTTTATAGGATGGAGAGGAGAGAGGGTTAAGTCATCATGGAAGTCCTGGGCCTCGACCTGTTAGGGTTATTGGGCAGGCTTGGTTTCAGATTGAAGGATATAGCCAGTTAATGAGGTGTGTTGTAAGTAGTAACTTTTGTGACTGAAGGTGTGATTATAGTGAATGGCCACTAGATGTCAGCAGTGGCTTGCAATATATTTCCACAAGTATAGGATTAACCTTAAGGATTCCAAGCTGTGCTTAGCCAGGGTAAAGTATATGAGGGGTAACCTTAGGTACATTGAAGAATTGATAAACCCCTGTATCTTTAAGACTGAGGAAATCCAATTGAAGGCTGCTGGGAGTCACCTATATGCAGTCTCTGATTACATGGTAACTGAGGGCAGGAGACTGTTGAGGGAGTGCAGCTAGGAGCCCAGCTGGGCTGTTAATGTAACCGGAGGGGAGCTATTTTGGGTAGCGGGTTTCCCTCCCATGTAGCTGCATTACCCAGGAGAGGGGGACCCATCAGGAGCAGTTTGCCCACGGGCCTCTTAAGCCTTGGTGTGCGTCAGTACCGGCACCCGTCTAGCTGGATAGCGAAGCTGAGTGAATCCCCCCAACCCCCCCAGAGGAGCGTGGGTGTCTTTCACCTCCGGGTCCTCAGGCCGCCAGCTAGAGGAGAAGGGGCAGAAAAATGCTGGGTCCGTGCAGGGCGGGCAAGCGTAGGAGAGGCCGCGATCCATGTGCTGCATTTTGATTCACAAAATGACTATTCTATGGGAGCACCGCTCTATATCTTTTTTTCTTTTAAGCTTTCTCCCATGTTGCATGTTGTGACCTGTATACTGATGCCATCTTACAGCATGTGCTCTTTCACAGAGTCTTCCCACTTTTCTCTGGATTGCCTGGCTTTCTTCAGAGGTCACACACTTTTTCACGTGGGAGAGCTCCTTGGAGAAACCTTGTCATCCAGCCCCTGGGGTCAGTCCACCTCACGTGCCTTCCAGCTTTCCCTGGCTGAGGGTTTCTGCTGTGTGAAGAGGATCCGGTTGCCCAGTTGGCCAGGACAAGTCGACTCCTTTAGTGTATGGAAGCGGAAGAATCCCCAGTTTGTGCTCTGTGATGGGGCCCATTTCCAGTATGCGGAGACTGATCTGGAAGTATAACCTCTCGAGTGCATTATATTTTCAGCAGACCGATATAACATATACTACACAGCTTCCATGGTAATGGCCGACTGTGACAATCACTTGTATTGTGGTGATCTCACACTGATCCAATGGGTCCATACATCTTCCACCAAGAATGAAATTGTATAATAGATTGAGACCTGACTACAGAGAAGAAAGGTTCATAAGTGCTCTAATAATGCTGAATAATTATCTTTATTATATATAGAGCCAGCATATTCTGCAGCACTTTATCATAAGGACAAAGTCACAGAATAGCAAACTAATTACCTGTCAAGCAGAAGTGATGGCCTTGTTTGCAATATGAGGAAATGGAGGAACCCGAAGTAAAAAGTGCTTGTTTTGTATGATCCATCCATCTTTTATAAGGAATAGGACCACATATGAAAAGCTGTGTGAGCCGATCACCAGCCAGTACTTGTGTATGAACAGATAAGAAGTGCCATTGAGAGAAAACTGTTCAAAAGACCAGGATTAGAACAATAATGTAAAAAGGGAGAATAGTTGGGTTGGTCAACATGTTCAGCCAGCCTAAAAATGTGTTTTCAGGGCACAGTTAAAACTGTGGTCACTGGGAATTAACCTGATTCTCTGGGGTAGTGCATTCCAGAGAGATGGTGCAGCTTCAGAAAAGTCTTGGAGACAGAAGTGGGAGGTTATGATTATTGAGGATATTGGTCTTAGAAAATTTGCAGAACTGAGAGAACAGGAAGGGTCGTAACCAGAAATGAGGGAAGAGATGTAGGATGATGCAGCACCGTGGAGATATAAATAGATATATTTTTTATGTGAAAGCCTATCAGTAGCTGATGGTATCTGTTGATAAATGAATCAGACGTATAGATATTTTTATATTATGGTGGTTTAACTTAAGCTGCACGTTTTAAGCAAGAAAACACAAAATTTGAGCTTGGTTTAAGTTGGTATACATGCAGCACATAAATGCATGTTTTACAATGGCCATGAATCAGAAAAACCTACAAGAAGCAAAATGAACATAAACCCTGCTGTAAATAAATAAAAAGCAAGTGCAATTAAATAAAATAGGGTTTTATTTATTATATTCATTTTAATTGCACTTGCTTTTTATTTATTTACAGCAGGGTTTATGTTCATTTTGCTTCTTGTAGGTTTTTCACATTTTAAGAGATGTCCGGTTCATAAAAACATTAAATTCTAAAGTGCTTCTATAAAGAAGCAACTTTGCAATTTATCTTTTTATTATAAATACTCTGCACTCCTGAAAACAGAGGGATTTTGTAATTTTATGTCTTAGTGCTCGATGCCTAGGTTACCAACTACCTCTGCAGTCTCAGATGTGGCCGGTTTCCAAGGCTAGGAGTGTGCTCTTGTATGCTCTATGCTTAATGTCTTGCAAGCACTGCTCTGGAGCTGCCCAGATTGCTGGATCTGGCCAGATTTAGTACCTCTGTGCTTCTCCTATGCTGCAGAGATAAAGCTGCCTCTGCTTGCAACATCAGAAAACTCATAATTTGAGCCAGTGGCGCCACTATGACGCCTGTCCGAACCATCAATCATTAGAAGCTCCATGCCACCTCCACCACCCTCTGGATATAGTAAGCTGGGAGGCTGAGGAGCTGTGTGCTAGTGAAAAAGATGATGTCTAAGAACTTACAGCCAGGTAGTTGCTAACTACCTGTCAGTTCTGCACAGCGCAGATCCCTGCCAGCGATTCTGCTGCTTCACGTCAACAGAGCAGCTCTTCCTCTTCCGTGCTGCTCTGTTGCTGGGGTGTGACTGCTGGCGCCATGCAGATTGACAGCTGACTCTCCACAGTTGCGCAACGGGGAGCCATCTGTCAGTCAGCATGACATTAGCAGTCCCGCCCTGTCAACAGCGCAGAGCAGAAGAGAAGCTGCTGCTCTGATGTGAAGCTGCAGAATTGCCAGCAGGAGCGTTCTGTGCCGGCAGAGATCTGCACTGGGCAGCACAGGCAGATAGTTAGCAAATTACCTGCCTGTTAGTTCTTAGGCTCATAGTAAAAAAAAAAAAAATCAAATGGCCAAAAAAAATCTGTAGCCATACAGATTATTTCTTACAGAAAGGTTTACATGATTTTACATATATTTTAGCTTAATTCAAATATTTTTTCCCAATTTTCCTGCAGCCTTTCAAAATAAAATAATGAAAGAAATTGTGTAAATCCTCCATATCCTTTTCAACTGTATATGACAGAGAACTGTGTGGTGTATTGTGGGGCTTTATGTTCAGCACATATGCCTTGTAAATATATGAAGGAATGTGCCAGACGTAGGCTTTTTTTTTTCGAATCAGATAATTTATTAAACATTTTCAAAAGTACAGTACAATTAAACCCCAAACATTACCTACCCTACCTCCCCGTCCCACCTCAGTGTCCATATACTGCTGATGAGAAAAGAATACAGTGGGTATGGAAAGTATTTAGACCCCTTTAAATTTTTCACTCTTTGTTTCATTGCAGCCATTTGGTAAATTCTAAAAAGTTCATTTTTTTTCTCTTTAAAGTACACTCTGCACCCCATCTTGTCTGGAAAAAAAAAACAGAAATGTAGAAATTTTTGCAAATGTATTAACAAAGAAAAACTGAAATATCACATGGTCGTAAGTATTCAGACACTTTGCTCAGACACTCATATTTAAGTCACATGCTGTCCATTTCCTTGTGATCCTCCTTGAGATGGTTCTACTCCTTCATTGAAGTTCAGCTGTGTTTAATTAAACTGATAGGACTTGATTTGGAAAGGCATACACCTGTCTGTATAAGACCTCACAGCTCACAGTGCATGTCAGACCTAATGAGAATCATGAGCTCAAAGGAACTGCCCAAGGAGCTCAGAGACAGAATTGTGGCGAGGCACAGATCTGGCCAAGGTTACAAAAGAATTTCTGCATTACTCAAGGTTCTGAAGAGCACAGTGGCCTCCATAATCTTTAAATGGAAGAAGTTTGGGACCACCAGAACCAATCATGGGAGAAGAGCCTTAGTGAGAGAGGTAAAGAAGAACCCCAAGATCACTGTGGCTGAGCTCCAGAGATGCAGTAGGGAGATGGGAGAAAGTTTCACAAAGTCAACTGTAGCCCTCCACCAGTCGGGCCTTTATGGCAGGGTGGCCTCTCCTCAGTGCAAGACATATGAAAGCCCGCATAGAGTTTGCTCAAAAACACATGAAGGACTCCCAGACTATGAGAAATAAGATTCTCTGGTCTGATGAGACGAAGATAGAACTTTTGGGTGATAATTCTAAGCGGTATGTGTGGAGAAATCCAGGCACTGCTCATTACCTGCCCAATACAATCCCAACAGTGAAACATGGTGATGGCAGCATCCTGCTATGGGGGTGTTTTTCAGTTGCAGGGACAGGACAACTGGTAGCAATTGAAGGAAACATGAATGTGGCCAAGTACAGAGATATCCTGGAAGAAAACCTCTTCCAGAGTGCTCTGGACCTCAGACTTGGCCAAAGGTTCACCTTCCAACAAGACAGTGACCCCAAGCACCCAACTAAAATAACAAAGGAGTGGCTTCAGAACAACTCTGTGACCATTCTTGTCTGGCCCAGACAGAGCCCTGACCTAAACCCAATTGAGCATCTCTGGAAAGACCTAAAAATGGCTGTCCACCAACGTTCACCATCAAACCTGACGGAACTGGAGAGGATCTGCAAGGAAGAATGGCAGAGGATCCCAAATCCAGGTGTGAAAAACTTGTTGCATCATTCCCAAGAAGACTCATGTCTGTACTAGCTCAAAATGGGGTTTCTACTCAATACTGAGCAAAGGCTCTGAATACTTATGACCATGTGATATTTCAGTTTTTCTTTTTTAATAAATTTGCAAAAATTTCTACATTTCTTTTTTTTCCAGTCATCATAGGGTGCAGAGTGGACTTTAATGAGAAAAAAAATGAACTTTATAGAATTTACCAAATGGCTGCAATGAAACAGAGTGAAAAATTTAAAGAGGTCTGAATACTTTCCATACTCACTGTACATAGATACCCATATAAACATTCGCGCCTACTTAAAACCAACATACAATTGTATCAATAAAGGCACTTCTAAAAATATACACCTGTGAAGAGAGTCACAGATTCTGCTCATTGTTTCAAAACATTCGTAAGAGTATTCTAGACCACATTAAAGTAAGGGGGGCCAGATTTGGTCTATCCAGCCGGGCACCCATATATCTTCAAATTTCTCATATGCCCCCCTTTTTTGGCATACATGTTTCTCAAGGCATATAGTGTTATTGAACCCTGTTATTACCTCCCAAAATAAACTTTACAAATGACCAAGAATATGAAGATAAAGTTCATTTTATTGATAAATTTTTGACCCCTGGACGAAGCATTTCAATGCGAAACGCGCGTCGGTTGTGGTGGGACCACGGACACAACGAGTGAGGTAATGCAGGATACATATGTACAGTGCTGGCCAAAAGTATTGGCACCCCTGCAATTCTGTCAGATAATACTCAGTTTCTTCCTGAAAATGATTGCAATCACAAATTCTTTGGTATTATTCTCTTCATTTAATTTGTCTTCAATGAAAAAAACACAAAAAGAATTGTGCTAAAGACAATTTGGATATAATTCCACACCAAACCTAAAAAAAGGGGGTGGACAAAAGTATTGGCACCCTTTGAAAAATCATGTGATGCTTCTCTAATTCGTGTAATTAACAGCACCTTTAACTTACCTGTGGCACCTAACAGGTGTTGGCAATAACTAAATCACACTTGCAGCCAGTTAACATGGATTAAAGTTGACTCAACCTCTGTCCTGTGTCCTTGTGTGTACCACATTGAGCATGGAGAAAAGAAAGAAGACCAAAGAACTGTCTGAGGACTTGAGAAACCAAATTGTGAGGAAGCATGAGCAATCTCAAGGCTACAAGTCCATCTCCAAAGACCTGAATGTTCCTGTGTCTTCCGTGCGCAGTGTCATCAAGAAGTTTAAAGCCCATGGCACTGTGGCTAACCTCCCTAGATGTGGACGGAAAAGAAAAATTGACAAGAGATTTCAACGCAAGATTGTGCGGATGGTGGATAAAGATCCTCGACTAACATCCAAACAAGTTCAAGCTGCCCTGCAGTCCGAGGGTACAACAGTGTCAAACCGTACTATCCGTTGGCGTCTGAATGAAAAGGGACTGTATGGTAGGATACCCAGGAAGACCCCACTTCTTACCCCAAGACATAAAAAAGCCAGGCTGGAGTTTGCCAAAACTTACCTGAGAAAGCCTAAAACGTTTTGGAAGAATGTTCTCTGGTCAGATGAGACAAAAGTAGAGCTTTTTGGGAAAAAGCATCAACATAGAGTGTACAGGAAAAAAAAAGAGTCATTCAAAGAAAAGAACACGGTCCTTACAGTCAAACATGGCGGAGGTTCCCTGATGTTTTGGGGTTGCTTTGCTGCCTCTGCCACTGGACTGCTTGACCGTGTGCATGGCATTATGAAGTCTGAAGACTACTAACAAATTTTGCAGCATAATGTAGGGCCCAGTGTGAGAAAGCTGGGTCTCCCTCAGAGGTCATGGGTCTTCCAGCAGGACAATGACCCAAAACACACTTCCAAAAGCACTATACAATGGTTTTAGAGAAAGCACTGGAGACTTCTAAGGTGGCCAGCAATGAGTCCAGACCTGAATCCCATAGAACACCTGTGGAGAGATCTCAAAATGGCAGTTTGGAGAAGGCACCCTTCAAATATCAGGGACCTGGAGCAGTTTGCCAAAGAAGAATGGTCTGCAATTCCAGCACAGCATTGTAAGAAACTCATTGATGGTTACCGGAAGCGGTTGTTCGCAGTTATTTTGGCTAAAGGTTGTGCAACCAAGCAGGGGTGGATTAAGAGTAGCAAGGGCCCCGGGCAGTTTAGAAGGCATGCCCCCCCCCCCCCACCTGATTTATCACGTTTCATGTCACATGATCCCCTGTGATAGATCATGTGATAGTTCACGGGAAATTAATTTGGCACAATATTAATTGTGCTGCCTCATCTGAGAGCAGCACAATATTGGGGCAGATACCCTGATTCCAGTGATGTGTCACTTTTTCAGCTGCTTGTTGTCATTTTGAGAAAATCACAGTTTTATCTGCTGCAGATCTAGCAGCTCTCTGAATGCTGCGCTCTGTATAGCCCCACCCACACCACTGATTGGCAGCTTTCTGCCCATGCTCAGTGTACACAGAAATCTACTGATCAGTGATGGGGGTGGGGTCCTACAGAACTTACTAGTCATCTAGTGATAATTACCTTCTGACAAATCAATGATTTTATCAAAACAACACTAAGCAGCCCAGTAAGTGACACATTACTGGAATCAGTGCCTCTAACCCTACATTATGCTGCTCTCAGATTAGGTGGCAAAAACCTGATGATAGATTCCCTTTAAAGGAGCTGTAAACACAAAAAAAGTTTGTATTGAAAAAATACAAGCCATTTGTGAAATTAACTTTTTTTCATTGTTAATTCACATTAGACTGTATCTTCAACACTTTTGTCAGCAGGTCTTATTACAGACTCTGAATAGGGCAGCTCTCCCCCTCAGCAGAAAGTCACAGCATGGTTAAAAAACGGGATCTTTTATGATTTTCTCATAATAAATAAAAAAGGACATGCAAGACCTCCAAACTATTTTCCGTTTCTGTATAGGGGAGGTCCTAAATCTTTCTTGTTCTTTAGTTGATCACATGTCAAAAAGGCAAAGCATTTACTATGAACTCGCCTAAAAAAATATACACTTGGAGAGTAATATCATCATCTGCATGTAAATATTCCTTGACTCTAAGGGCTCGCTCACACTGTCGTATAACACGGCCGAATGCTATGTGATGTTTTATCGGATAGGACTCGGCCCTATGTTATACTATGGGACAGTGCAGATCTGCGATTATTGGCATGAGAAAATAATCTCATTCGATATTCGGACCATGTGCACCCATACAAGTCTATGGGTGCACGTAAAACATTGGACTGCACTCGGATGTCATCCAAGTGCAGTCCGATGAACACTCACAGAGACTATGGAGAAATTAAGTTCTCCATCTTCTCCATATCTGAGCTGCGAGAGAATCGGATCACACTCAGTTGAAGCTCTGACAGAGTTTGAGCCGAGTGTCATTAGCATAATTGGCCCTATTCTCTTGCATGAGAGAATATATGGCTTAGTGAGTGGACCCTAAAACTGAATAGTAGTGACGGACAGGCACCTCACAAGCGGAATCCATGTAGCTCTCAGATGTCATGTAGGTAGGGCTTCATTCCATGGGGTAGGGCTTAATTTGAAGGTATATAAAAAAAATGGACTTCAAATAAAAATTAAATGAACACAAAAAGCACTAATTGAATTATTTTTTTCGTATTTATGTTTGCAGCCCCTTTAAAAACCCTTTGAGGACCAAGGCACATATATGTCCCATAGTTTTAAACTGGAAAAAAATTTGATTGAATAAAATTTAAGGTCCTCGAAGGTTTAAGTAGGTCATAAATTCATATGAATACTTGCTCATACAATTGCACATGCCAAAAGATGAAGAAGAACAGAATCAAAAATCTGACATTAAGTGGAGCACTTACAGGTATTCAAGGTGAAAGAGACCAGCAAAGGCATCGTCTCGAATGACAGTAAATGAGTTAGAATTCAGCAAGCTGAAAATGAAGACAGCAGGTTAGAAAAGAACCAGACTTTATGGTGCTCAGAATTAGTCAAGCAGAATTTATTGACTGCTCTTGCAAAGCACTGAGACTCCCGCTGTGTATTGATGGTGCCGTGCGGCCTCCCGCTGTGTATAGATGGCACCGTATAGATGGCTACGTGCGGCCTCCTGCTGAGTATATGTGTATAGATGGCTACGTGCGGCCTCCTGCTGAGTATACGTGTATAGATGGCTACGTGCGGCCTCCTGCTGAGTATAGATGCCGCACGGCGCTCCCCCCAGAGACAGCAGGAGGCCGCACAGCGCCATCTATACTCAGTGGTGGGCCGCACGTAGCCATCTATACACAGCAGGAGGCCGCACGTAGCCATCTATACACAGCAGGAGGCCGCACGACGACATCTATACTCAGCGGGGGGCCGCACGTAGCCATCTATACACAGCGGGGGTCGCACGTAGCCATCTATACACAGCGGGGGGCGCACGTAGCCATCTATACACAGCGGGGGGCGCACGGCACCGTCTATACACAGCGGGGGGCGCACGTAGCCATCTATACACAGCGGGAGGCCGCATGTAGCCATCTATACTCAGCGGGAGGCCGCACGTAGCCATCTATACACAGCGGGAGGCCGCACGGCGACATCTATGCTCAGCAGGGGGCCGCACGTAGCCATCTATACACAGCGGGGGGCGCACGAAGCCATCTATACACAGCGGAGGCCGCACGGCACCGTCTATACACAGCGGGGGGGCGCACGTAGCCATCTATACACAGCGCCCCCCCAGAGACATCAGGAGGCCGCACGGCGCCAACTATACTCAGCAGGAGGCCGCATGCAGTCATGCACACACACAAACATATACAGACACGCATAAACACATTTGAAACACGAAAATACATATAAACAGACATCGCACAATGACATCTGCCCACACACACACACACACACACACCTGTCCACACCCACACATGCGCACACACACACACACACCTGCCCCCACACATACACACCTGCCCACACACACATGCCCACGCACACATCTGTGTGTGTGTATGTATAGTGTGTGTGTGTGTATAATTTGTTTGTGTGTATTTTTTTTTTTAAGTTAAAAACAAGTAAAATGCATGTGGCATCAATATCAAGACTCCAGATATAAGGGCCTATTCACACTGAATTTTGCAATGCATTCATCTCCTCTTTCCAGGCTTCTATCTAAATCCCTGAAAAATGGCATTCAGATGGGCCTTGACATAGCCATTGATTTGAACAAAGGCAAACCGAGGCTAAAGTCTGAATCTTCAGGCTCCATTTGCTCTGCTTTCAGATGTCTCATTTCAGACAGCACAATCCTGAATTTCAGGGATTCAGTTGTAAGCCTTGTGTAAAGACCTGAATGCAGCGCTGAATGTAGTGTGAATAGGTCCTTACATCCTACACCACCTCAGGGGATTGTTGTTATGGAGTATTGCCCCTGGGTGGCCGCAGTTATGGCCACCACCAGGTCTCGTGGTCACCCACCCTAGCTTTGGTATTCTGGGGAGCTGGTATAATGAATATCTGAGAAGAGCCCTAGAGAAGCCAGAACATTGGACAACCAAGAGGTGGTGGCCTCAAGTCAGGTGTAGTGTCCAACAGGGCAAGACTTTCTAACCTGCCCACACACACACACACACACCTGTCCACACACACACCTGCCCACACAGACACACACACACCTGCCCACACACACACACACCTGCCCACACAGACACACACACAGCTGCCCACAGACACACACACACACCTGCCCCCCCCCACACACACACATCTGCCCCCACACACACACATCTGCCCCCACACACACACACCTGCCCCCCCCCCACACACACATCTGCCCACACACACACACAGCTGCCCACAGACACACACACACACCTGCCCCCACACACACACACACATCTGCCCACACACACACACACATCTGCCCACACACACACATCTGCCCACACACACACAAATCTGCCCACACACACACATCTGCCCACACACACATCTGCCCACCCACACACACACATCTGCCCACACACACATCTGCCCCCACACACACACATCTGCCCACACACACACACATCTGCCCACACACACACACACATCTGCCCACACACACACATCTGCCCACACACACACATCTGCCCACACACACACACATCTGCACACACACACACACACACATCTGCCCACACACACACACATCTGCCCACACACACATCTGCCCCCACATACACACATCTGCCCACACACATCTGCCCACACACACACACATCTGCCCACACACACACACACCTGCCCACACACACACATCTGCCCACACACACATCTGCCCACACACACACACACATCTGCCCACACACACACACATCTGCCCACACACACACACACATCTGCCCACACACACACACATCTGCCCACACACACACACACATCTGCCCACACACACACACATCTGCCCACACACACACATCTGCCCCCACACACACACACATCTGCCCACACACACACACACACACACATCTGCCCACACACACACACACATCTGCCCACACACACATCTGCCCACACACACACACATCTGCCCACACACACACACATCTGCCCACACACACATCTACCCACACACACACACATCTGCCCACACACACATACACATCTGCCCACACACACATACACATCTGCCCACACACACACACATCTGCCCACACACACACACATCTGCCCACACACACACACATCTGCCCACACACACACACACATCTGCCCACACACACACCTGCCCACACACACACATCTGCCCACACACACACATCTGCCCACACACACACACTCACCATCCCCCGGCTCCATTCCTCCTGCCTGCTCTCTCTCCTCTCCGGTGGTAAGTAGCAGTACAGGCCGGGCGCGCACTGCATGACGTCAGAGCTAGGAGACACGGCCGCGCACAGGGCCGTGTCTCCTAGCAGTGACGCGGCCGGGCCAGCACAGGGAAGTTAACTGCTGCAGTGCTGGCCCGGCCGATGAAGAAGTAGCGGCGGCCGCTGCTGGAGGAGCAGTCCGGGGCCCCCCCTCCCGCAACTGCTACCGGTATGTGCCGCGGCGGCCCGCACATATAATGAGGGCAATCCGGCATTAGACACCCCGCCCGGAGCCGCGGGTCCCCTGCAGGCTCGGGACCCCGGGCGGTCGCCCGGATTGCCCTCATTATAATCCGCCTATGCAACCAAGTATTAGGCTGAGGGTGCCAATACTTTTGTCTGGCCCATTTTTGGAGTTTTGTGTGAAATGGTCAATGATTTGATTTTTGCTTCATTCTCTTTTGTGTTTTTTCCTTGCAAGCAAATTAAATTAAGATAATAATACCAAAGAATTTGTGATTGCAATCATTTTCAGGAAGAAACTGAGTATTATCTGACAGAATTGCAGGGGTGCCAATACTTTTGGCCAGCACTGTATGTATACCATGTCTTAGACTCTATATGTGATTAGCACTGTGCTATATTCTATTTCTACTGACAGCAGTTTGATTGATGTCTCTGTATATGAATGTCACCTATACTGGTTGATTAATAATGATGTAGATACTTACTGTTCTCTCATCCGGGAACACCCACTTTGTGCCTTTGTGTATTTTATCTCCCAAATTTTATGTATATTTTTTATTTTATTTTTTTTTTTATATATCTATAAAATTAACTTTTTTATCTTCGTATTCTTAGTCATTTGTAAAGTTCTTTTTGGGAGATTATTATATTAAATACTTTATGGCCTTACTTTTTGGATATTATTGGTGTACTTACCTGTTCTGACCTCTCCAACAACTAGACCGTTAGGTTTCTTCCAGTATGGAGCTATACTTCTCCGGGCCTGATATAGTATATGCGCGAGAGCCAGTCGGTGACTCTCACTTACAGGGATTTCAGCTGTATGCACAAGTCAAAGGTTCCGGAGCAATCTGACAATTGTACACCGAGTTTATAAGCTCTATCACGTCCCTCCAGTACCTCCGAAGACGTGGCAGTTCCACATTAGACTCGCTAGCAGACACTCTAGGGACATCCTGCTCTATATCTTCTCATATCTTGTCATTTAAGGGGCCACCATCCTCTGCCATCTTTCTTTTAGGGGACAAGCTCTCCTTCTCAGTCTAGATTCAAATAGACATTTATTATATAAAAAAATTGCCCCTTTTGTGTCCCCCACCAGTCACCACCCTATCCAGAAAAGGGGCAGATATCGTTGGGGTCAATGCAATAGATTTGGCTTGAACAGCACAGGCTTATCTGAGTTGTAAATATTGGAAAAAAGACGTAGCCCTTTAGTGGTATGTGAACAGTGCCGAATACTATTGATAAACTGCCCTTTCCAAGTAGGTCGGGGCTCATCTTTCACCATGCATACAATGTATAATGTCTATACCAAAACACATAAAAGGACCATTCCCTACGGATCAGCGAGACACGGGGGCTGCAGTGCAGCATCTGTCTATGTAACGTGTCCCGGCAGAATGTCGTTCTGTATAAAGATTCTAATGTTATAAATGGAGTGAAGAAAGCTCTCTATGGATTGTTTATCTGCCATTTACAGAGTCAATGCTCGGAGATCCTATGGAAAGTTAGTGTAATGTAAAGTGATGCAATGGGAAAGTATGTGACTTATAAATGTGACTCAAACACATAGCTGCGCGGCAAAGTTACTCACTGATTTCCTAGTTAGCCATTGGGCATTTAATAATACAGATGCGATAACTGAAGCACACACTTAGTCATGGACAGTTTCCATTGAAGTTTATTTAATTCCTCTTTGTCATGTTCTGATGGCAGAATGTGCCATCTATACTGAACTGGTGACTAGTACTGTCCTGCTATTGAGCCTACAGTGATGTTTGTCACTTTTTACTAAATTTACAACCTTCCTAGAAGTGTCTTTGCCACCTCCTCACCAATTCTTGCCTCAGACCATTCAAAGTGCTGTTAACCCCTTCACAACATGCGCTGGTATGGCACAAGTCGGAAGCAGGTGTATGGAGCGGGCTCATCCCATACTCGGCAGATGATGGCTGTGTGTTACAGCCAGAACCTGCTTCTAACAATCGCAGGTGGAGCGGAGCTGCTATCAAACTTACAGCGGCGCTTAACGTGCGCAGGGAGGGAGCGAGGCACGTCATTCCGTGCGCCCATCGGCGTGCCCTTGATGTGATCGGGTGTGCTATGACAGCGGGGGGTCTGTTGGAGACCTCCATGCTTATCATTACGGAGCTTCTTTGAAATCCAGCTTGTGGCCGGGCTTCAAACGAGACTATGATTTTTGCTATATACAGCAATGCTCTGGCATCGCTGTATATGGCACAAGCGATCAGACGATCTGCGCTTCAAGTCCCGTAAGAAGACTTTTAAGAACAGTGAAAAGTTTTAAAAAAAGTGTTTTAAAAAATATTAAGATCCAAAAAACATAAGTTCAAATCACCTCCATTTCCCCCATTAAAAATAAAGATAGCAGAAAAATACGCACGTGGTATCGCCGCATTCAAAAAAAGTCCTATCTTATCAAAATATAAAAATAATTAACCCAATCGTTATACACTGTATACAAAAAAAAAAATATTTCTGGTGGCTGCAATACCACAAAAAATACTGCAAAAAGCAATCAGAACATCATATCTACCACAAAATGGTATCAATAAAAACGTTGTCTCTCCCCGTAAAAAAATAAACTGTCGTACAGCTCCATCGACTGAAAAATAAAAATGTTACGAGTCTCGGAAAGGGGCAACACAACCGGAATTTTTTTTTTTTTTGCAAACTTCTGATTTTTTTCACCACTAAAATAAAAAAAAAATGGACATTTTGGTATAACCTTAATCGTACTGATGAGCAGGATCATATTGCGAAGTCATTTTTACCACAAAATGTACACCATAAAAACTGTTCCTAAAACACAATGTCAGAATTGCATTTTTTTCCCAATTTCTCCCCACTTGGAATTTTTTTTTCTTTTTCCAGTACACTATGTGGTAAAATGAATGGTGTCATTCAAGAGTACAACTTGTCTCTGAAAGAGCAAGCTCTCATAGGTCTATGTGGACAGAAAAGTAAAAAAGTTATGGCTCTGGGAATAAGACCGCATCGGTAAAGGGGTTTTCTGTCAAATGACAGGATGGTTGATAAATATCTGATTGATGAGAATCCCTGTGCTCCCAACCTTTTTGTCTGCCAGCCATAGCAATTAAATGGAGCTGCGTTGCTGCTGATACTGCTTGCTACTCCATCCATTGTTTATGTGACAGAAGGAGATTGCTGAGCAATGTATTTATCACATATGGCATTACAATGCACAAACCATACCTTAAACTTATCTATGATTAAACAAAATTACACCGACACACTTGACTTGCTTGGAAAATTAATTGGCCACGGCCTTTATTAAAATCATATAATACAGGTAACTTCAATTAATAACATAATAATTATAAACAACCGCAGCTTAGCCAAAGATCAAGCCTGTTTACATTACCTATAACTTATTGTCCATTCTGTACCCTGAATGACTTTCCCACCCGGCTATCTTGCCTGGATCAAGCAGGCGAACATGGCCCGGCCCCACCCAGGGCCAGCTCTACCATCGCCTGTAGATCTAAATTAAAAATGTCGTTACCCACTTCAGACAAATGGGTCCAATCACTTCTGAATAGGCCTGGCAAACCTCCCTCCAAGTCAGTGTGCCGAAAAGAAAAACCTCCAATAGATGGCATAAATTTATTCATGCACCTATTTACCCTTCTGCGAATTTTCTCACAAAATTTGAGATCCATAGATTTCACCCACACTAAACGGGAAACGATCTCGGAAAAGATAATTTTGACACCAAAAAACAATTTTTTTAACTCTATTAAACTTTTTTTCATTTGAAATAGTAAATCCACTGTACCTAATTTACCAATATCATTCCCTCCTAAGTGCACAATGATTATATCTGGGGACGGAGATCTCTCACTCATCATGGCAGCTTGCTCCAACAGTCCTTCCCATCTTTGCCCCCTGATTCCAAACCAGAAGATTCTTACATTATCGGCAGACAAAGACAGATTCGGACCATAGCACCGCTGCTGCGCTCTCCACTCTGCCCAGTACACGAAAGAACGACCTAAGATCCATACTGTTATACCTACAAAAACTTCAAACAAAAGAAACATTAGTATACATCACTTCTGAATATACACCCGATAACATCCTGAACTCCATCTTCCCAATTTTTTGATTAAGCTCTCACTCAAACCCAGTCTGGCAGCCTCCATCGCAGCTCCAATCCTAAAAGAGTGAGTAGAGAAATATTTATTACCCATATTCAATTTAGACAAACATTTACTCAAAATGCATCTGAATTGGAACTGAGTCAAAGGCCTGCCCGACTGATGAAGTAAAAACTTCTCACCTCCCAGGGGACGTAACATTAAATAACGTTGCACCAAGCAAACCGGACAAATATCTTTACCTGCTAAACATTGTAATTTTAAAGACGTACCCTTACCAGCTTGATCAGTTTTGGATTTAGCAATAAAAATTATTAATATCTCCCTCTTCAATGTAATATGTTGAAAAGCCAAACCTTCAATACCGTCTCTGCCCCTCGGCAATAGCTCGCCTATACGCAAAGCTCCAAAAACCAATAGTGCAGCTGCTGTGGAGAATAAAAGGGCTTCATAGTTATCGTAACAGCAAGAGAATGACACTGTACATAAATTTACCAACATTTCTGGAGAAATGGGGCGTCTGCCATCCCGAACTACTTTCTCTTTTTTGTAACCCTTTAGTACCTGCTTTATTAAAAAAATAACCGTTGCATTCCTTCTGGCCCATAACCTTCATAAAAAATGACACACCAGATAATGTTTTCATTACCGTGGAATAAGCGAGCCCTCTGTCAAAAAGCGATAATACAAAATGCAACACGGACTGCTCTGAACACCTATTAGCATCCATTTTCATTCTCCTACAAAATTTAACTCCTAAAACCCAAGCCGACGAATAACCTTTCCATGTAGAAATGGCCATAGACCGCTGTAACAGCTCCATTAACCTGACCAAATCAATCCCCAGAGATACTCCGGACACTCCACTCCCCTCTCCTGGGTGCCTGGGGCGATACTGGAGAAACTCTTGAACTGAAAATGAGAAAGCAAAACAGCCACTGAAGGATCACTATTATCAACCTGTACCGCCTTCAGCCAAATATTCCTTTTCAAACACAGCAGTACTAGACGTCTAAGAACTCTAATAACTGAACCACATTTGCAAGACAAATGGTTCACTGCAAGGACCGCCCCTTTTTTACTGGATTTAATTATGATATTTCTATTAGCTAGCTGACTGCCCCAAACCACTATAACCACTAAAATAGAAAATAGTTCTAACAAAACTTCATTCTTCAACACCCCATTCTTACACCATGCCCAATGCCATTGGCCCGCACACCAATTACCATCCCAAAAAACATCAAAACCTGATTCAGGAGCCGCATCCCTGTACAAACTTAAGTCCTCTTCTGCAATAAAAGGCTGACGCCACAAAGCCTGGCCATTAAATGACTCTAAAAACTCCAACCAAACTCATAAGTCCTCCTTAACTTCCTTTGTGACTCTAACATGAAATACAGGATTCCTGATTCCTGCAATATGTGCTGACAGGCGTCTACAAAATACTCTGCCCAAGGCATTATTCTAGACGCAAAGGCTAAAAGTCCCAGCAACGACTCGACCTCCTTCACTGTCACTTTCTTCCTCTTTATCACTGCTAACAACACTTCTTTGCATTTAACAATCTTAGCTATTGGCAACCTAAATTCCCCTTTACCTGTATCAATCACTATACCTAGATACTCTAAACAATTGGTTGAGTGAACTGTTTTTCCTTCCGCTAGCAGAATACCAAACTGCTTGCAAATTAATTGAAACGTAGACAAAAGCTCATTACACACCAATGAGTCGCCAGGACCTATAAACAAAAAATCATCTAAGTAGTGCGCTATACCGCCTTTCATGCACTGCCGTGCTGTCACCCATTCTACAAAAGATGAAAAGGCCTCAAAATAAAAACAAGATACCGAGCACCCCATGGGCAAACATTTATCAACATAAAAGAAACCGTTGAAATGAAAACCTAATGAATTGAAACCGTAAAGGCAGTAACCTAAAGGCTGATTCTTGATCGGCCTTGGCCATTAATGCCCCGGGACCGAAACTTCTAACTATTTCAGCAGCCTTATCAAAAGACGTATATATAACAGTACTTATACTGCTATCAATGCTATCGATAAAGAGGTACCATATGGATAAGACAAGTGATGAATCAATCTGAAAGCATTCATCTCTTTCTTTGGAATACACCCAGAGGAGATAGCCAAAAATGTTTAAATGGCTGCTCCTTAAAGGGGCCCGCCACTCTTCCTTCAGCTAGTTCCTTTAACAATTTTGCTTCTACCACCTCTGGGTGCAGCTCCGCGGATTTCAAATTTTTTACCCATATGCACCTTTTGCCTGAAAAATGTGGAATCATAAACCCATGTGCAAACCCATCAATTATTAACTTGGCCATCTTGCGGTTTGGGTACTGCTCTAACCATGGCCGCATTCTCTCCAGATTTACTGGTGTCACTGCTTTTACCCAAGTACTCCTTTGTGGAATGTTGCCCACTTGCTTTTTTAAAGCATCCGGACATAGCGTGCGACCCTCCACAAAAGGAGCACTCGTGCTTGTATTTACACGTATTCGGCCACTTACATTATGCCTCATTAAACGCAAAGCATGTACCTTTCCTAATGGTACTAGTCTGAGCTGGTACATTACCCTGAACATTATTAGGTTTACTTGACATTAGTGTTGAGCGAGCATGCTCGACACTGCTCGGTACTCGCCCGAGCATCACGCTACTCGGGATGTTCGGCGAGCACCGAGCATGTCCGGGTTACTCGGGCGGGAGCTCGGGCCTCCGCCCTTCATGTTTGGCGCTCTTTACAGAGCCAATGAACATGCAGGGATTGCCAGCCAGTCACTGTAATGCCGCAGCCATGTTGTTTTTGGGCATTACAGTGATTGGCTGGCCGCACAGAGTCACCTCGAGTATTTAAAACCGGGCGCCGCCATCTTGGACATAGTCGCTTCGGATTAGACAGTGTAGGGACAGCGCTGCTGAGCTAGGGAGAGCTTTATCCTGCGAAATAGTTAGTGTAGGGTCTGTAAAGGCTGCCAGATCAAACAAACAGTCCTTCTCAGAACTAATATCCATCCCAGATATCAGGCAGGCAGGCTGTATAGGAGACGCAGTGGTTATACCAGCAAACGCTGCATTACAGTCCTGTGTGCTCCTGTTTCTGAAATTGCTGGACTTAGCTCCAGGTCTCGGGGGCCAGTAAAAATCCTTTTTTTTTCATCTAAATCCTCTTTTTTTCTCCTCCTACACACTGTACAAATACCTGTCTTATTAACCTATTGGTGTGTCCCCCCCCTGCCCCCCCCCAAAAAAAAGTGTCTGATTTTTCAGACACAAATATATCTGTTGAAAAGAGTCTGGTATAGGCCACAGAAACAGAAGTGTGGTTTTGCAGTTCCACGGGTCAAATCTCTGTATTATCCAGTTTTGGGCCTTTTGTATAAAAAAAAAAACAGTTTGAGTGTGTCGCTCACTGTTCAGCCGCAAATATATATATTTAAAAAAGTCTGGTATACACCAGTAAATTATAACTGTGGTTTTGCTGTTCCAAGGTAAAAAATCTCTATTATCCTGTTTTTCGCTTTTTTTGCCATAAAAAAAAAACAGTAGTGTCTCCTGACTGTTCTGACACGAAAAATATATCTGTTGGAAATAGTCTGTTGTAGGCCCAACAAATCCCAGTGTGGTTTTGCAGTTTCACTGGTCAAATCTCTGTAGTATACAGTTTTGGGCCTTTTGTATCTAAAAAAAAACAGTTTGAGTGTGTCGCTCACTGTTCAGCCGCAAATATATATATTTAAAAAAGTCTGGTATACACCAGTAAATTAAAACTGTGGTTTTTCCATTCCACGGTAAAAAATCTCTATTATTCAGGTTTTGGTATTTTTTCCATAAAGAAAAACATTAATAGTTTCTCCCTGATTGTTCTGATTGTTTAAAAGAGTCGGATGTAGGCCAGAGAAATAGAGCTGTGGTTTTCCTCTTCCATGGTTCTAATCTACTTTTTATTACCCTTTTTCCATTGATAGTGCGAGTGTAAGCTATTTTACTTCCTTTACAATGGGCAAGGCGCGTGGCAAAGGACGTGGAAGTGGACGTTCTGGTGATGTTGCGTGCAGAGGACGGGGCCGTGGCCAAGGTGAAAATGTGCCACAACCAACAGCCACATCTTCTCGCTCACACTTCTTGACCGAATTACTAGGGAAGCACAGAACAACACCAGTATTGCGAACTGATCAGTGTGAACAGGTTATTAATTGGATAGCAGCTAATACTTACAGTTACCTGGGCACCACCACCTCCGGTCTGTCTTCCACACGGTCGACTCTTAGTAGCCGTGAGTCTCGACCGCATACTCCTCACCCTGATGCTCCTTCCTCCCACCATGCCGAGTGTCGTCAGACAGCAACTGATCCCACACTTGGACACTCTGAAGAGCTGTTCACTGGTCCATTTTCAGATTTGTGCCCCTCGCCTGTTCCGCGATGCTCAAATATTTGAACAGCCACGGCCACAGGAAGTCGACGCTGGCAATTTGTCACAAGAGGTGGACAATGACGAGACACAATTGCCAGGAAGTGAGGAGGAGCATCGTGGTGCGCAAGTGGAAGAGGAGGAGGTGGTGGATGATCTAGTAACTGACCCAACGTGGAAGGAGGACATGCAGAGTGAGGCCAGCAACACACTGTGGGAGGGAGGCAGAGTACCCCAACAGGCAGGAAGAAACAGTGTGGTGGCCCCAGACAGAAGGCGGGCAACCGTTCCCCGTAACACCAACATGATGGACGTTGCCAGTACAAACGGTAGGTCTTCCAGAGTCTGGAATTTTTTTAAAGACTCTGCTGAGAACCCCAAAAAGGCCATTTATACCACCTGCCATGCCAGCATCAGCAGGGGTGACAAAACTACCAGCCTGACCACCACCAGCATGATCAGGCACATGGCATTAAAGCACCCGACTTTGTGGGGCGAAACCCAGGGTCCACGACCAGTGTCAGCGGGTGTCACCACTGCTTCTTCCGCTGTTGTGTGTGCAATAGAACCCCCTGTTGTGTGTGCAAGGCAATCCCCTGTCCATACTGCATGTAAAGATGCCCCCTCCTCTCAGTCTTCACTTGTTATGGCAGTTTCTCAAGAAACAGCATGAACGTCCACGTCCCACCGCAGCGTTCAATTGCCATATCCCAGACCTTTGAACGAAAGCGGAAATTCGCAGCTAACGCCCCACAGGCCACAGTCCTAAATTTGCACATTTCATGACTGCTTGCGTTGGAAATGCTGCCTTTTAGGCTGGTGGAGACTAAATCCTTCCGCAAGCTTATGGCGGTGGCCGTCCCTCGGTACTCGGTCCCCAGCCGACACTATTTTTCCCGGTGTGCCATCCCCGCACTACACAAGCACGTGTCCCAAAACATCTGCCGTGCCCTCAACAACGCAGTTACTGGGAGAGTCCACCTGACAGCAGACACGTGGACAAGTGCTTGTGGCCAGGGACGGTACATCTCCCTGACGGCACACTGGGTAAGCATAGTGGAAGCCGGGACCCAGTCGGACCTTGAGACGGAACACATCCTCCCCACAGGATTGCGGGCCCTATGTCAGTCAGAGTTCCCCCCACAGGGTGCAGCTCCTGTGCATCATCCTCCTCCTCCTCATGGTCAGCCTCCATCTCAGATATCACCACATCAGTTACAAGCTGGAAGCACTGCAGTACTGCCTCCGCCAAGCGGAGTTGGAGAATTTTCCCACGCTGTCAGTGACGTGCATGAGGTGAGCTCATGTCCAATGAACTCAGCTCACCTCATGCACGTCACTGACAGCGTGGGAAAATTCTCCTGTGCTCAGCGCTTCAGCAGGAGAATTTTCCCACGCTGTCAGTGACGTGCATGAGGTGAGCTGAGTTCATTGGACGTGAACTCGGCTCATCTGGATGCCGTCACAGCCAGACACTGAGGAGCTCAAGCATGCCTGCTATTCTCAGTGTGTGCGGCATGGCAAGCTGGATGGCAGGGTTCTGTTGCGATCCAGCCTGTCATGTCAACGTAGCAGAGCTGAAGCTGTCGTGGGAACCATGGAAAGGTAAGGATGATGTTGCTTTATTATTTTACTTTTATTGCAGAAGACATTGGCTTCAGCTGGAATGGGTGTGATGGTAAGTATGGTTTAATTTAGAACATTAAAAAATTGTGTGTTTATTTCAATTAAAGGACTTTATTCTGGGTGTTTGTGTTTTTTTTTTAACTTTCACTATGGGGTTAGTAATGGGGGTGTCTTATAGACGCCTCTCCATTACTAACCTGGGCTTGATGTCAGCTGGCATTATAAGCTGACATCAACCCCAGCCCTATTACCCCACTGCCACCACTACAGGGCAGTGGGAAGAGCGAGGCTAAGTGCCAGAATTGGCGCATCCTATGGATGCGCCATTTCTGGGGCGGCTGACGGCTGGTGCTTCTAGCCTGGGAGGGGGCCAATATTCATGGTACCCTTCCTGGGCTATTAATATCAGCTCCCAGCTGTCTGCCTAGCCTTTGCTAGCTATTAAAATAAGGGGGACCCCACGTCATTTTTTGGGGAAGGTCCCCCATTTTAATAGCTACTAAAGGCTAGGTATTCAGCTGGGGGCTGATATTAGTAGCCTGGGAAGCTCCGTGGGTATTACCCCCCTCCCAGGCTTCAAACATCTGCCCCAGCTGTCTGCTTAACCTCCGCTAGAGACTAAATTTTCAGGGAACCCCACGCCAATTTTTTTTTTAATCCTTTATTTTAACACTAAATGACAAGTACAATAATCAACACTATCGCTGTACTTCTTATATATGTGACTGACATGTTTCTATGTATCTAATCTATGTGTGATGCTCTATTCTTTCTATTCTAAATTGTCAGGTACCGCTGCTGAATTGCCGGCCGGCTTTTTTAAAGAGACGGTGCATGAAAACACTATTATTTTTTTTAATACATCCTTTAACACTAAATGACAAGTACAGTAAGCAACACTGTCACTGTACTTCTTATATATGTGACTAACATGTTTCTATCGATCTAATCTATGTGTGATGCTCTATTCTTTCTGTTGTAAATTGTCGGGTACCGGTGTATGCCGCTGATGAATTGCCGGCCGGCTTTTTTAAAGAGACGGTGCATGAAAACACTATTATTTTTTTAAATAAATCCTTTAACACTAAATGACAAGTACAGTAAGCTGAGCTCTGCCATCCAGCTTGTCATCCTTCAGAGACACTGCAGAGTGCAGGCATTATGGGAACTTCCGATTCCGGTATTCGATATTCTAAAAGTATCGGAACTCAGTATCGGAACTCCGATACCGCGAATATCGGTCGATACCCGATATTTCAGTATTGGAATGCTCAACACTAGTTATTATCAATGTTTATAAATGTTATACCAATTTGACAATGACAAATTTATATAATAGTTACTAAGCTTTCACCACTGTCTTAGAATTGGTCAGATTGACCAATTAAGATGAATGTCGTGGACGACATCCAAAAAGGAGGGAATAATGTGACATGCAGAAGTAGTGCTGTTGCTTCCAAAGCATCCAGCAACTGTTACAAATAACACAAGCACAGGAGACAGGAAGTGTTGTGCTTCAGAAGCATCCAGCAACTAGAGGGGTTAACACAGTCACAGGAGACAGGGAGTGTTTTAGCAGAGCCCCAGGGAGATTGTGGGAAACTTGTTATTGTAGTCTGGCTGAAGCAACTGAAGAGGATTCAGATCAGGAGAGAAAATAAACACAGGTCAGATAAACTCCCTGAACTAACCGTGCAGAGTATTATCGGACAGGAAGATAAGGACTGGAAGGAATTGAACTGAATTGCACTGGCCGTGCTTCAGATTAAATTCCACTGTTAAACTGTTAAAAAAGACTCTTGTCAGATGTGTCTGGTCAGCATTTTGACCCCTTGGAACGCAAGATGGAGGGACTACTCAGGAAGTCCTGGGAGACCTCGACAGCGCTATTAAGCACCAATGCAGTCTCTACGGGCGTAGCGCGATCATTGGCTCATTGGCTAGATCAACTGGAGGAACACCTAGTCTCAGGCACCGCCAGAGAAGACATCTTAGCATCCCTTCTGCTTCTCCAGAAAGCTACGGGGTTTTTAGCAGATGCTTCTGCAGAATCGGTGAGAGTGGCGGCAAGAGCATCTGGGTTATCAAACTCTGTGAGAAGGGCCTTATGGTTAAAATCCTGGAGCGGTGATGTGGCATCAAAGATGAAATTGTGTTCCATCCCCTTTAAAGGGAAATGCATGTTCGGGCCAGCCCTAGATCTTCTCGAGAAAGCCTCAGACAAGAAGAAAGCCCTCCCGAAACCTAGAAATGTAAGGAAAAGGCCCTGTCGTCCTTCCCAGGAGCAGACCCCTCAATATAGGGGTAAAGGATAAAACAGGTTGGTGGAGCTACCCAAAATCGGGGGCCGCATCTCGAACTTTCTCGCTCAGTGTAGATAAATCTGCTCAGACCCATGGGTCCTGAGGGCAGTAGAGTTTGGAGTAAAAATAGAATTCTCCTCCTATCCTCCACAGACTAAAGATAACGCAGCTCTCTTCTCAAAGTCTGCAGGCCACCCTGATATCCAGTGTAACAGACCTATTATCCTCTGGGGTGATATCCCTGATAAGCAGAGGACATTATTCCAATCTCTTCTAATAAAAAAACAAATGGCTCGCATCGGATTATAATCAATCTAAAACCACTGAATCAGTATATCCACTACCAGAGATTCAAGATGTAATCTATCAGATCATCGGTCCCTCTGATAGGACAGGACCATACCATGGCCAGAATCGATCTCTAGGATGCATACTACCACATCTCCATACATCCACTTTACAGAAAGTTCTTAAGATTTACAGTGGCTCAGAGGGAACAGATAGTCCACTGCCAGTTCAATGTTCTCCCATTCGGGATATTATCAGCCCCACGAATATTTACAAAGGTCATGGCTTATATCAGGGGTCAGAATGTTTTCAATAGTACCATACCTCGACGACCTGTTATTAATCGGGCCCTCAGTACCATTGCTCCAAGAGCATATACAGTTGACCACTCAGATCCTATCTTCTCTGGGCTGGTTAGTGAATCACAAAAAATCAGATATGGTTCCCTCCATGACAATAAACGTTTCTAGAAGAACTATTGGATTCCCACAGCCAGATGTCGTTTCTGCCCAAACAAAAACAGGTCATACTAAAAGCAAAGATCAATGTCCTAAGAAGCAGGAGATTGGTATCATTGAGAAATGCCATGTCAGTCCTCGGATCTATGACATCCTGTATCGAGACGGTGGCCTGAGCTCAAGCACATACCCGAACATTACAGACTCACATCCTCATGAATTGGGACGGATCTCCACGGTCTCTGAACAGGAAAATTCCTATACCATCACGGGTAAAAACCTCTCTTTTCTGGTGGCTGAGCATGAAGAATCTAAATAGGAATACTATGTATCCAGAATCCACTAGTAACCATAAGAGTGGATGCCAGCGGGAAGGGATGTGGAGCCATAGTCTCCCAGGAGCTATTCCAGGGTATATGGTCCAAAGAGGTGAGCCAGAACTCATCAAATTTCAGAGAATTAAAGGCCGTAGAGGAAGTCCCCAGAGTAGCAGAGCCTCTGGTCCAGAAAACCCACATACAGATATTTTCAGACAATATCACCACAGTAGCCCACCTTCGTCATCAGGGGGGCACAAGACACAAAACCTTTAAAGCAGTCTCTGCGAGAATATTTTCCTGGGAAGAAGAACATATTCTATCCCTGTCAGCTCTTCATGTCCTGAGCCATACTCCTTCCTTACCTGAGAGTGAGATACCACACCTCTGGGTAAGATGCAATACCTCTGTGGCGACCGAACCCTCAGGGGCGCCACAGAAACATTAGTTTGTTTGTTTTTTGTTCAGATTTGCCAAATACCTATAAACTGGCATCTTTCTTTTCTAGAATACCAAGAAAAGGGCCATCAAGATCTAAACTGGGTCTTGGCTGTGATGGCTGGAAGTGCTCTTGGCATTGTCGTTTTGGCTATCTGGCTGAAAAAACAAAGCGTTAACACCATTAAAGAAGTTGAGATATAAGTTCTTGTGACTCTTCCTTTGCCATAAACGTAACTGAGTTCTAGCATCTATTTTGAACTCCTACCTGTAATACTCGCCTTGCTAGTTGATTTTATGAGACTTTACAGTAATTTGCAAATAAGGTTTATGCCCCAATAAAGATTTAGACAAAAAAAGTTGTACATTGATTGCATTCATAGACCTTTTTTGAGTAACGGTCACAACAGTTCACAAAAAATCCATTTGATACATGTAAAATATAAGGAGCACATTGGCTTCATTGGAAAGGGTGAGTCTTGCAATTTCTCTGGAAGGATCAATATTTTGTGGATTTTAAAACACTCACTGCAGGTCACTTTACCTACATGTAGGATCTAGATCTGTCTATCCAACTTGGCTGGTACTGTTGCACTGCAGGTGCTCTGATTATGTAGATGAAATTTTATATTGCCTTTAACTATGTTCTGGGTGACCCTAGCGCACACTTATTAAAATGCCTCCTTGTTTTCCCATAATCTGTAAGTGGTGGTGTGGCACCCCAGGGGTCTGGTTTCCACAGTAATGCAATGTTATGTCTGAGAGCAGGTGGGAGGTCTCTTGGTCAGGAATCCTATGCATGCCACACCTCCTGCCCAGTCCTGGGAGGGGAAGGACTTCCCCTATATAAACCTGGGGCTGAGGCAGGGTTAGAGAGTTCAAAGGGAGAGTTCAGCCAGGAGGGCTGACAGGGAGCTGTGGCTCCGGCTGGGCCCAGCTCCTGGGCCATGCCAGAAGTAGAGACAGAGAAGAGAAGCAGCTATGGGAAAAGAACAACAGGAGCTCTGTGGGAGCAGTGTTACAAGGAGTCAGGGGCTGGCAGCTGCAGAGCTCGCCCTGACTGAGAAGTATCACCGGACCCGGAGTCTGAGGCTGTGGGGACTAATCTCTACCCAGCAGCAGAAACCGACCGGCAGGGGATTGCAGGTCCTCTGGCCCAGAAACCCGAAGGCACGGTCACACGCGTGAGACCAGCACCGCCATCGTGGAGCGGAAGCCATTAGAAGGCCCCGAGTCACCGGCCATACGGGTGAGCACCACACGGTACACTCAGGGACGTGGGCTACTTTTACCCGCCTCTAGCAAGGTAGCCAGAAGAGTACAGTTAGTTGGGAAGGCCTACAACTCCGCCTGGCCAGGGGAGATCCCATCTGCTCAAGGACTGACCAGGCCCCGATTGCTAGCAAGTACTCCGGGAGGGTCTATCTTTGTCACCAGTAAAGACCCTGAACTACACCGCATCGTCTCTGAGTGGTTCCTGCTACCCCCATCATCCACGTCGGCTGCCCTGAGGCCATACCCCTCCCATTGGGGGTTATACCATCCACGCTGCACCATCCTTCCACCGGCCTCAGCGGTCTGCCCTGCAGCGGCAGCTCCATAGCTGCATTCAACGGGTGGCGTAGTCATCCACCATCCACTGCTAATAGACTGCCACTTAGTCTGACTCCCTGGGCACGGACCGGGTCACCGCCACGAGACTACTACCCCCCATCTAATCCGGCTCCGGGTAGGCTCCCGCATGCGCAACGCTGCGCGACTCAGGCCCAGGGGCGCGTCAGTGGCAGTGAGTAGCAACATATCGCTGTCTTACATGGTGGGAATGACCGATCTATGGCAGTTTAGTCTATATACTCTACTGTTAAAGCAATAGTACTGGAAACCTCTTCAACACATAGATGGTCTCAATGCCAGACTGGCACAGTATTAAAGTTTCTAACCAGATAATTGCATGAAGAGCAAAGGAAGTCCTACCATTGGTGCAGCCACAGAGGGATCCAGTAATTGACGGGGCCCACTTATACCTTCAAAGCAGATAAAATTGTACTTTATGATGAACTACAGTGCTTCCTCGAGGACTCTCTTCTGTCTACCAGTGCTAGAAAGAGCAACAATAAATGGCCCAGAGAATAAAAGTTTCTTCTACAATGATGACTTGATGTAGGTTATTCTACACTGTCACATTAAGATATCATAACATCTAATGGTTGTTATCAAACATGTTACATTTTTGGCCACATGTTGAACCACAATGCAGTCATGTAATTGACCTATGACTTGCCTAAAATCATTGGTTAATTGCCAAACTGCAGATGTAAAATGGCTGCACAACAGTTAGCATCAAAAGTTTCTTAGGTTTCATGAGGGGTTTTCAAGTTGAATTGGCCATTCCCTCATGTGTTAAGAGGTTGGCAGTGTTATCTTGGTACACCTTTCCTCAAAATGACTAGCATGCTAATGGAGATGAAACCAAATCAATCCATCGAGTAAAACACTTCATGGAAAGTTTTCCACAAAAAAAAAAAAGTTTGGTCCTGTAAAGATCTGAGGTTGTAAGTAATCACCTAGGCAGGTTAACGATGCAACAATATTTTATTGATCACAGCCATGGTAATAAAGCAATTCCAGGTAAATGGCCAAAATACAGTTCTCTCAGTCCTCAAGTTCCCAATCTGGGTTCAGTAGTTCCACTGGCTTTGTATAAGGCCATACTCACTGTCTCCCAACTTTTGGTTGGCCCATAGATTTTGCATCTCCAGCTAGTATAGTCTGTAGCCACAGTCCATGATTCTCTAGACGGCAGATGAAACGATGAAAGCACGGGTATCCAGTAGCAGCAGTCCTTTTAAGAAAGTGTAAATCCAAATGACATAATCCATAATGGTAACATGTTTATCCATTCATCCTTCCAAGTCCACGGTCTCCATTCTCTTCCTTCAATCCTTCCACACATCTCCCTAAAACATGTCTCCACTTTCTTCCACTCGGATCAGTCCCCTCCCAGGTCAGAAGTGATCACACTCTCCCCCTTAAACATTCACTGTTTGCTAAAACAATGAAGAATATTCTAGAAGCCTTCATCTGAGACTGCCTGTAAGACCCACTGTGGTTATGGCTCCACTGTGTCTCAATCTACACTCACCTAATGAGATTATTGGCTGTTGAAACAATGAACTCCTGAGATAAAGATGAGATTAGTGGAATGCTGGACATTTTACAAGTGAATCTTACATAATGACAAGTAATCAGAACTATGTAAAACATAACAAGTAAATCACTAATAAAACACAATAATAATATTGACAAAAATGGTGGTTCGTTGCTGGAAAAGTATCATAGACTTTAGTAAGTGGGCGGCTCCTCACAGGTCCCATGCTCAAAGCCAGTTTTTAGACAAAGTGGGGCTCCAAATGTTAACACACATGTAGGTTGCATTTACATGGGCTGATTTCAGGCCATTAAACAAGCACAATTGACAACATTGAAGTCGTTCAGTACTTATTTTCTGGCCTCTTTACACTGGATGACTAGGAATGATGGCACAAAACTATCACTAGTAGATCAATCTGTCACCATACACATGTTCTCTGCAGTTTACACCAGGCGATGTGCTACTGAGAAGGATTTTCGTTCTACCATACACAATCCAATCACCCGATGAATGAGCAACATTTTTGCTTATTGATGGGCGATTGCCAATGTTTACACCTAATGAACGCTCGTCTGCTCTTCCAGTATATATAAATGTGGATGTGATATACTGTTACACACATCTGTATACAGAACACACATATGCAACATACAAACAGTGATCAACATATCTTAAAGAAACAATGGCGGAGACCCCGGTAAATCCAGGTCAGCCAGAATAGCCTACTCATATAGCATTTAGAACAGAAAAAAACACGAGTTCAAAATGGCATACAAAGTTAGTTTTATTTAGTCAATCTGCAAATAACTTAAATTAATATATCCATAATATAAATGCATGACAAAAAAGTGCAATGTGCTCGAAGAAAAGCGCAGTCCCACCTGCGAGGGCATATCGTACCCAAGCTAAAAGGATAGCCCATATACATAGTGTGGTATCTTTCCAGAGATATACTGGATAGAATAACGCTATATATTCCAAGTGGAGCACATACAAATGTTTAAATCAAACCCAGGTTCACCAGATGCTTACCACAATTGTATATGAGGTCCAGGTGTGTTGAGACACCTTTGCCACTGTGACACCCCAGGGGTCTGGTTGTCACAGTGATAGAGATATTACGTCTGAGAGCAGGTGGGAGGTCCTTTGGTCAGGGATCCTGTGCATGCCACACCTCCTGCCCAGCCTTGGGAGGGGAAGAACTTCCCCTGTATAAACCCGGGGCTGAGGCAGAGTTAGTGAGTCCAGGAAGAGTAGAGACAAGAGCAGCATAGGAAGCAGCAGAGTCACAAAGGAGTCAGGGGCTGGCAGCTAAAGAGCTCGCCCTGACTAAGAAGATTCTTTACCGGACCCGGAGTCCGAGGCTGTGGGGACTAACTTCTACCCAGCAGCAGAATCCGTCAGGCAGGGGATTTCAGGTCCCCTGGCCCAGAAGCCCGAAGGCCCGGTCACACGCGTGGGACCAGCACCGCCATCGTGGAGCGGAAGCCATTAGAAGGCCCCGAGTCACCGGCCATACGGGTGAGCACCACACGGTACACTCAGGGACATGGGCTACTTACATCAGCTTCTAGCAAGGTAGCCAGAAGAGTACAGTCAGCTTGGGAGGCCTACAACTACGCCTGGCCAGGGGAGATCCCATCTGCTCAAGGACTGACCAGGCCCCGTTCGCTAGCAAGTACTCCGGGAGGGTCTATCGTTGTTACCAGTAAAGACCCTGAACGCTACCATACCGTCTCTGAGTGGTTCCTGCTACCCCCATCATCCACGTCGGCTGCCCTGAGGCCATACCCCTCCCGTTGGGGGTTATACTATCACGCTGCACCATCCTTCCACCGGCCTCAGCGGTCTGCCCTGCAGCAGCAGCCCCCTGGCTGCATTCAACGGGTGGCGTAGTCATCGACCATTTTCTACCGCTAACAGACTGCCGTCCAGTTTGACTCCCTGGGCACGGACCGGGTCACCGCCACGAGACTACAACCCTAAACAGATCCGGCTCCGGGTAAGCTCCCGCGTGCGCAACGCAGCGCGACACAGGCCCAGGGGCGCGTCAACTTTGGCGTAGTCGGCAGGATCACGTGCCCGCAACCACCGGGTACTGCGTGCCTGAAAAGCAAAGACTGTTCAAACTTACCAGTGGTGAAGATTCCCGCCATCGGTGAAGATTCCCGCCATCCGGCGCCATCTTCAGCCTTCTTCCCACCATCGGTGAAGTTTCCCGCCATCTGGCGCCATCTTCAGCCTTCTTCCCGCCATCCGTGGAGTTTTCCCGCCATTGGACGCCATCTTGAGGACGCCGCGCGGGAAGAAGAGGGGCGTGGACTCCGAAAGCGCGCGAGAACAGAAGCCCCGCCTCACGTCCGGACGTTGCGTAAGGTCCTGGAAGGAGCCCAGCAGACGCCGACGTCACAGGAGCGCGACGGAAGGTCCTCAACCCTGACGATCCACTGCGGAGCCGCGGCCTACGGAACAGGATCATCGCAAGGTAGGCCACGGTCCACTAGGGGGGAGGAAGATGTCGGATACGGAGGAGAGCTCCACTGCCTCAACCCCCGCCAGCGCTACCGCTGTTGCAGTTATGCCCTTCACCATGCCCTATATCCCGGGAGCAGCTTGGCTACCCCAGTACTCAGGGGAGTCACATACCCTGCATGACTTTAGAGAAAAGCTGGATAGCCTCTTCCAGGTGTACCCCCTCACAGAAGAGCAAAAAGTGAGCATCCTGGTGGCCCAACTAACTGGGGCAGCCAAAAGGGAAGTAAAATCCTGGCCACCTGGGAGGAAGACTGTCGCAGGGATACTAACCCGGCTGAAGGACACCTTTGATACCCGCACCTCAGCCGAGATTAAACTTAGATTCTACGGGTGCAAGCAGCGAGCGCATGAGAGTATAAGGGACTATGCACTCAACCTACAAGAGGCCCTGAGGGCCATTAAGCAGACCGACCCTAATGGAGTGGGAAACGAGGACAGGCTGTTGACCGAACAATTTATAGAGGGTTTATATTGCAATGCCCACCGCACCCAGTTGCGGGCAATGGCCTTACAGGACCCTCATCTAGAATTTGCACAGTTCAAGGACAGAGCCATCCGGGTGCTCCGAGAACCGGCACCAGGTGGCGTTGTGACCCACAGACGCCCCACTACCACTTACTACCAGGAGGCGGCGCCCTTGTCAGCAGGGCCTGTGGGAGCTGATGCGCAGGCTTTGGACAATGACCCGGCTCCAGACCTACACCATCAGGTCCAAGAGCTAGCTAAAAGCGTTGCTGCGCTAACCCGAACTGTGCAGTCTTTACAGGTTTCCACTCCAGGGAAGATCCAGCTGGCATCCGGACTGGAGGACATCCCGTGGCGTCGACCAAGGAGGACCCCACCGGCCAGAGGAAGACCCAGTGACCGATACAGCGAGGACGGACGACCCATCTGCCGCCGCTGCAATCAACCCGGACATATGGAAAGGTACTGTTCTTTAAACGGGCACAACCTGGGGTAGAGGGCCAACCCCCAGGAAAAAGATCACCAGGCCCATCGAACTGGCGCGACAGATATGTGGGAGGACGTCCAGTCTTGCCTGTGGTACTGGATGGCATTCCCATGAGTGCCCTACTGGACACCGGGTCACAGGTCACCACCATCCCGTACGTGCTCTTCAAGCAGTACTGGAATGACTCGGATATTACCCGCTACCCTGACGACGACTTGAGTATCATCGCCAGCAATGGTCAGCCCGTGCCACAGATCGGATTTAAAGAGGTGACCATCAAAATTGGTAGAGTCGAACTGGCCGCACAGGGACTGATCATTGTAGATATTGACAAACATGAGAGTCACCCAAAAATAACTCTAGGAACTAATGTAATTGAAAATTGTCTTGCAGAGGTGATTTTCCTTTTACAACAGGTTGCCAAGAATGCCAGCTCCGGCGAGCAGCGGGTGCTCCAGAAAGAGATCCGGGCACTGATGCAACGGCAACAAGTGGAACTCTCCGGCGGTGAGATTGGTAGCGTAAGAATGTGTGACCCTTTTCCTATTGCCATGCCCCCAAAAAGTGAAATGATGATTTGGTGCCGGGCAGCTATTGGTCTGAGAGGTAGAGATTACCAGGCAATGGTAGAACCAGTTTACTCAGACAGTAGGCCCACCATTTTGACAGCACGGGGGGTGGTCAATGTACGCCATGGGAGGGTGCCCGTTCGCATAATAAATATCGGGGAGAGGGAAGTGTACCTGCCCCGGTATGCCACGCTAGCCAAATTATATACCACTAATCAAAATTCTATACAATCTGTGGAACCCTTGCCTCCATCTCACCCGGAGGAAGGTAACGGCTCTAAGAAAGACATGGAGGACTGGTGTCAGCAACTACATCTGGGTACTGACTCCACTCCCTCACACCAGAAACAAGGAGTCTATCGGGTGGTTCAAGAGTATGAGAGAGTGTTTAGTAAACACCCGTTAGACTTCGGGCGAGTCAAGGGGGTAGAACACCGCATCCCCACGGGAGATCATCCTCCCATAAAAGAGAGGTATCGACCCGTACCCCCTGCACATTACCAACACGCCAAGGGGATGCTTAGAGACATGAAGGAGGCTGGGGTAATCCGGGATAGCTGTAGCCCCTGGGCAGCCCCACTAGTTTTAGTCAAAAAGAAAGACAACACCATGAGGATGTGTGTAGATTACCGGAAAATCAACCGTATCACACACAAGGATGCGTACCCCTTACCAAGGATAGAGGAGTCATTGGCTGCTTTAAGATCTGCTAACTTCTTCTCTACCTTGGATCTCACTAGCGGGTACTGGCAGGTTCCTGTAGCAGAGGCGGACCGGGAGAAGACCGCATTCACCACCCCGATGGGACTTAGCGAGTTCACCTGCATGCCGTTCGGACTCTGCAACGCCCCAGGAACCTTCCAACGATTAATGGAGTGCTGTCTGGGCCACAGAAACTTCGAGACGGTCCTGTTGTACCTGGACGATGTCATCGTATACTCCAAAACTTATGAGGACCACCTGAAACACCTGGCGGAGGTGTTCGAAGCTCTGGCGAGTTACGGCCTAAAGGTGAAACCCTCCAAGTGTCACCTCCTGAAACCAAAGGTGCAATACCTGGGACACGTGGTGAGCGCTGACGGAGTGGCTCCCGACCCCGATAAGATCACCGCAATCAAAGGATGGCCAAGCCCTTCCAGCGTAAAAGAAGTGCGGCAGTTCCTAGGGTTGGTAGGCTACTACCGAAGGTTTATTCCCGGTTTCACCAAAAAGGCGGCGCCTATGCAGGACCTCCTGATAGGCCAGTCCCGGAAGGCCAAGAACCAGAAGCCGCCCTTCAAATGGGAAGAGCTAGAGGAAGAGTCCTTCCGCCAGCTGAAGATGGCCCTCACGGGGGATGAAATCTTGGCGTATCCGGACTATAGCCAGCCCTTCAACCTCTACACCGACGCCAGTAACGTCGGGCTAGGAGCCGTACTGTCCCAGATTCAGCAGGGGAAAGAGCGAGTAATCGCCTATGCCAGCCGAAAACTGCGACCCACCGAAAGGAATCCCGAGAATTATAGCTCATTTAAGCTAGAGTTCCTGGCCGTGGTATGGGCAGTCACCGAGCGCTTTAAGCATTACCTCGCTTCTTCCCGGTTCACCGTATACACGGATAACAACCCGCTGACACACCTGGACACGGCAAGACTCGGTGCCCTGGAGCAGAGGTGGATGGCCCGTCTGTCCAACTACGAGTTCACAATTAAATACCGGGCAGGGCGCTCCAATACCAACGCGGACGCCCTGTCCAGGATGCCCAACCTGCCGGACGGAGGAGAAGATCCGGAGGGACTGGAAGAAGTTGAACTCCCTGCGTTCCACCGTCATGGGACTATCCAGTATTCCCACCGGGTAAGGAGTAAGCAGGCTGCTACGTTGAACCCCTTACCTCACTACAACTGGGAGGAAACGCAAGACAGCGACCCTGCCGTCCGACTGGTGAAGGAGATGCTGACTCGCCCGGAGGCTAGCCTGGAATCAGACGCTCCAGAGGAAGCCAAACAACTATGGGCAGAGAAGAGTCGACTGTTCCTTTACAAGGGGAAGTTGTGCCGCAGAATGGTTAACTCCAGGACGCATGAACTACTCTGGCAAGTAGTGGTGCCACGAAGAGACGCAGCCATGGTGATGGAGGCATACCACGACGGAGCTGGACACTTCGGGTGGAAAAAGCTGGAGTTCCTGCTGCGCGAGCGGTTCCACTGGGTAGGCATGAGGGGAACCATCGAGAAGTGGTGCAGAGACTGTGGCCCGTGCAATCTGAGAAGGAAGGACCGGGCCAGCCAGAAGACTCCCCTGCAGTCCATCGTCACCCGGCAACCGTTGGAACTGGTAGCCTTGGATCATGTAAAACTGACCCCCAGCAGAAGTGGCTACGTCTACGCGTTAACCATCGTGGATCATTACTCCCGGTTTCTGGTTGTCGTCCCCGTCAAGGACTTAACGGCTCGAACAGCAGCTAGAGCCTTCCAGCAGCACTTTTGCCGTCCACACGGGTACCCGGACCAAGTGCTGACGGACCAGGGACCTGCCTTTGAAGCGGAGGTCTTCCAGGAATTCTGCAATCTGTATGGCTGCCGGAAGATAAGGACGACACCCTACCATCCGCAAACTAATGGACTTTGTGAGAAAATGAACCAGGTGGTAATGGATCTTCTAAAAACGTTGCCCCTGGAAGAACGCAGTCTGTGGCCTGAGAAGTTGCCCGATCTGGTGGACCTATACAACCACATCCCGGTAGGTTCCACCAACTGTACCCCGGCTTACCTAATGAGGGCAAGACCTGGTAAGTTACCTGTTGACCTGGAAATGGGAGTCCTGACGCCCGAGGACACTTCACCAGAAACAGACTGGGACACAGAGAGGCAGCAGCAGTACCGGAAAGTACAGGAGAGCGTGGAGCGAAGTCTCTGTCAGGCTAGGGAAAGACAAGAGAAGACTTACAACCAGTATGCTCCCGCTGTTCCCCTGGTACCCGGAGAGCAGGTCTTGAAGAGGAAGAGACGGCTCCACAAGTTGGACGACCAGTGGGAGAAGGACCCGTACACCGTACTGCCCTCAAGCCACGAGAACCCGAAGGTCTGTACCATCAGTAAAGACGGAGGGGAAACCACAGCCATTGTATCCCGGGACCACCTGAAGAAGTGCCCCGAACAACTGAGGAACCCTGAGGAGGAACAGGAAGACCATCGACCCGTGGAAGAAAGGGAAGATATGGTTAGTACCGTGCTCGGGGACTTCCCTCGGTCTTGGACTCAAGTCAATGGTGCAGTTGTGGTACCCGTACTCACCTTCCTCCAACCATCATCCCAAGAACCTACGGAGCAACGGGTAGAGCTGGAAGAGCAGCCGGTCCAGGAGGCAGAAGACTCCACCCAAGCGGAACAGGAGAATCCACTCTCTGCTTATAGTGAGCCTGCCGTACCCCTAGTGAGACAAAGAGCCGGTAGACAGCTGCCCAGTTTACCCTTGACAGCTCCTACACCCTGTAGTTCAGGGCCAGACAGTCAGCTCCGTAGGTCCACTAGGGCCACTAGAGGCCAGTTACCCGCACGTTGGAGGATCTAAATGTTTAAGTTGTTTTACAATGTTTACCTGTTTATTGTTGCTTGTGTGTAATTTTGTGTTTCTAGTTGTTTTTAGGAGTCTTCGGTGGATTTGCCGGGAATCCTTTGTATATAGTTGGAGCGTAACCCAGGATGGACTAGAGACTGTTAAGGACTCGGGGTAGGACAGACCCCTACCTGGTTACGTCTCCCTGTGTTGGTGAAATGGACACCTTTGCTTTTCTTCAAAGACTGCACCCGGTTGCGGACATCCGTGACCATCTTATTGTGTTTCCTTATTGTATTTTACTGTTCTTTGATATACCTTGTTATATTTTTCTAAAAAGTGTTTAGTCCCGGAGTACTAAATTTCACTAGGGGGGAGTGTGACACCCCAGGGGTCTGGTTGTCACAGTGATAGAGATATTACGTCTGAGAGCAGGTGGGAGGTCCTTTGGTCAGGGATCCTGTGCATGCCACACCTCCTGCCCAGCCTTGGGAGGGGAAGAACTTCCCCTGTATAAACCCGGGGCTGAGGCAGAGTTAGTGAGTCCAGGAAGAGTAGAGACAAGAGCAGCATAGGAAGCAGCAGAGTCACAAAGGAGTCAGGGGCTGGCAGCTAAAGAGCTCGCCCTGACTAAGAAGATTCTTTACCGGACCCGGAGTCCGAGGCTGTGGGGACTAACTTCTACCCAGCAGCAGAATCCGTCAGGCAGGGGATTTCAGGTCCCCTGGCCCAGAAGCCCGAAGGCCCGGTCACACGCGTGGGACCAGCACCGCCATCGTGGAGCGGAAGCCATTAGAAGGCCCCGAGTCACCGGCCATACGGGTGAGCACCACACGGTACACTCAGGGACGTGGGCTACTTACATCAGCTTCTAGCAAGGTAGCCAGAAGAGTACAGTCAGCTTGGGAGGCCTACAACTACGCCTGGCCAGGGGAGATCCCATCTGCTCAAGGACTGACCAGGCCCCGTTCGCTAGCAAGTACTCCGGGAGGGTCTATCGTTGTTACCAGTAAAGACCCTGAACGCTACCATACCGTCTCTGAGTGGTTCCTGCTACCCCCATCATCCACGTCGGCTGCCCTGAGGCCATACCCCTCCCGTTGGGGGTTATACTATCACGCTGCACCATCCTTCCACCGGCCTCAGCGGTCTGCCCTGCAGCAGCAGCCCCCTGGCTGCATTCAACGGGTGGCGTAGTCATCAACCATTTTCTACCGCTAACAGACTGCCGTCCAGTTTGACTCCCTGGGCACGGACCGGGTCACCGCCACGAGACTACAACCCTAAACAGATCCGGCTCCGGGTAAGCTCCCGCGTGCGCAACGCAGCGCGACACAGGCCCAGGGGCGCGTCACCACCTGTCTTCTACGTCCCCCTGGACCTCATATACAATTGTGGTAAGCATCTGGTGAACCTGGGTTTGATTTAAACATTTGTATGTGCTCCACTTGGAATATATAGCGTTATTCTATCCAGTATATCTCTGGAAAGATACCACGCTATGTATATGGACTATCCTTTTAGCTTGGGTATGATATGCCCTTGCAGGTGGGACTGCGCTTTTCTTCCAGCACATTGCAATTTTTTTGTCATGCATTATATTTATATTATGGATATATTAATGTAAGTTATTTACAGCTTGACTAAATAAAACTTTAACTTTTTATGCCATTTTGTACTCCATGTTTTTTTTCTGTTCTAAACACATATGCAACGTGTATAAAAAGTACAAAAATAAATGACTGGAATATGCAGAGCATCTGCACACATGAGAATGCACAGAGCACATACGCTCACACTATAGAATACTTACCAGTCTCTCCCTTCAGTTCTAAACTCCTGCACAGGACCCATGGTGACATCATGGTCACATGACTGATGTCACCAAAGGTCGTTAAGCAGTCTGCACATTGGAAATTAAATTGATAATATCACTGCAATTTTCAATGTAACTTCTGCTGTAGATGCTGCTGACGCGCCCCCTGGGCCATGTTGTTAGGGATACCCGGAGCCGGATCAGATGGGGGTTGTAGTCTCCGAGTGGCTGTGACCCGGTCCGTGCCCAGGGTGTCAAACTCAGTGTGCGGCAGTCCTTATAGATGTTATTAGTGTCAACTACGCCACCCGTTGATTTGCGGTCAAAAGGCCGCCGCTGCAAGATGGTCCGCTGAGGCTGGTGGTGTGTGTGCAGCTGCGGTAGTATAACCCCCAACGGGAGGGGTATAGCCTCAGGTGGTCAGCCGTGGAGGATGGTGGTTGTGAAGGTGCAGCAAGGAGACTCAGAGGCATAAAATGCAGTTCCAGGGTTTTACTTACTGGTGTTGCTCGGGTCACTGTGTACAGCAGTGGCCACCCAAGCCGTGCTGCGTCCACCAGGTCCTGGACTCGGTCAACTCCCAGGCAACTCCGGAGTGTGGTCCTGAGCTCCCTTTCTGACTTGTCCTCCTCTCCGGCCTTCCCCACCAGGGATCCACCTAAGTCCGGCTCCCTCGGGCCTCTTGTTGGTAAACCCTTGTCTCTGGGTTCCCTGACCCTATTCTTGGTTTGCCTTCCGGGTGGATTTAGTGGGTGGTCGTGGCAGATCCTGCCCACGACCTCCGGTCTCTGGCTAAGGATTAGGGCCCTCCACCAGCTTGGGATCCGGTACCCTTGTGCCAACTCTTCACCCTCTGATCTAATTTTGGGTTCTTGGAGTTCCCTCTTCTCCCCCTCTGGGTCCTTCTTTCTCCTCTCTCGCTCTCTTGGCCTTGGAGCTGGCTGAGCTGCTCTGCTTCTCTGACTCAACTCTGACAGACTGACCCTGATCTAAGATGGTTCCCACCTTATATACTCCCTCTATGTGTGAGCTCAGGTGACCAGCACCCAATGAGCTCCTAGCTTTACCCAGGCTGCTCCCCCTATCTGCCCCTACACTACTGGGATGTTCCACCCCCCTCCCACTCCAGCCAGGAACAGACACTGTCGTACCTGCACATAAACTGGTGGGAGTACCGTCGGTCTGTTCCTCGGAAATGGGATGTGTGTAGTGCATGCAGCTAACTGAGCTCAGTTCCACACTCCATCCTTACCCGGGAGTGGAATATCACACCTCTGGGTTGAGGTGCAATACCCCTGTAGCAGCCGAATCCTCAGGGTGCTGCATTCCCCCCTGGTAAATCACAGCACGTCCTCGGGCTGTAAAATAACAAAACATCCAAAAACATACAATTTTTTTTTTTTCATAAACATCATAAACATATAAAACAATATATATATATCATAAAACTTTTCATATAAAACTCCTCATTAGAAACATTCTTGTTCCTCCGGCCACGGTGCAACTTGTGACCGGGTAAAGTGCGACAGTCTCTCTTGGAAGAAAACAGTTTCCTATAAAACTGGTAGGGGGCGCTTTAGGAAGCGCAACTATATACAAGGGAAATATGGCCGCTCTCAGTCCTCGACCAGGTATTAGGGAGTATTGACCGCTCTCAGTCCTCGGTCAGTGGGAATAGGGACACACGGGTTTCAGTTCAATCTGCTGGTCCCAACGGGGACTATATTTTAACTAGAACAGTTCTTATACCCTGACGGGTAACTATGTACAGTCTCTCTCTACCGTACTTCAACGACGGCGTCCTCCTGCTCCTTCTTTAGATTCTTCAGACCCGTCCGGGTCCTCTTGCTCCTCCTCACACCGCAGCTCCTCCTCCGTCAGGCGATGCACATGGAGGGCGTAGGGTCCTTTGGCACACTTGTGCCGGGTGAAGGTGACCTCGTCCCCTGCATACAGGTCACGACCTCTGTGTCCCTCCGGCAGATGGCTTTCTACGTCTCTGCGGGTGACAAAGACGTCGCCGGGGGTGTGATGATCCCTGATGAAACCCCAACCGTGCTGCAGTTGGAATTTAATTACAGTCCCGGTGGCACGGGGACCGTGGGCTGCACGGGGGTTCCTCCGGGTCCGGCTCTTCTGCTCTGCGCTCTGGATTTGCAGCCGCTGCTCTCGGACCCGCCTCTCTCTCCTCTCCCAGTCGAAGACCTCTAACTGCTGCCGGCAGCACTCCGCACGTTCAGCTGCGGCCGCCCGCGTTTCTTGGGTGAATCCCATGAGGTCTCCTCCGGTGGGGTCCCACGCAAACTGCGCTTCCTCCAACGAGAGTGGGGTGATCTTAACGGGCTTCGGAACCAGAATCAGGGGCTCATCTAGGGGTCTTTCTTTTTGGAGCTCAAGTTAGTAATACTCCGGTGGCCATATAAAGGGCTGCCCATCCGGGCACGTATGCTGGGCGAACAGGTCTTCACCCAGGTGCGGCACTCTAGATGTTGAGGGCGCGGAGGTGGTAGCGGCGCCCAGGTTTACCAGGCCTTGCGACCAGGCTTGGGGCACCTTGAAGGTGAAGGGCACCGTAAAGACAGCGGCGCCCGGGTGTTCCTGGCCTTGCGACCAGGTCGGTGGTTCGGCAGAGGTAGGGGGCGCTGTTGGTACTGCGGCGCCCGGGGGCACTCGGCCTTGCGACCAGGCCGGTGGCGTCTCCTGCTTGGCCGCGCTCTGGATTGAGGCGCGTGACGTAGCAGGTGGCGTGGCCGCGGCTCCGGCCGCTTGAGGCCTAGCTTGGAGCGATGACGCAGCGGCTACGGGAACGGTGAGTGGGGCTTCAGGCTCTGCGACGGGGAGCTGGGGCAGGTTTACGGCTTCTGGGCACGGGATGCTGTCGTCCCCATTACCTGCCTTTATCTCTTCGGCTCCCTCCGCGGCGTCGTCTCCGGCCGTCGTCCCTCCTTCGCCGTCCTCAGAGGTGGACTTGCTCCTCGCTGCGGGTGGCATGCTTCGCTGGCGGGCTCCAGCCTGCTGGGCCATCTCTCGAGTCCACTCCGCCAGTGTTTCCTGCTGCACCCGGGCTATCCTCCGTGCGAGGCCCTCCAACGCGGTCTGTGCATGCTCCCGATCTCCGGGGAGCTGCGCCAGGATCTCCAGCAGGCCTTCTGGAGTGGCGACCTGCAACAGGCTCCTGACCACTGGGTCGGTGCTGCCTGACTCTCCCTCCATCTCCGGGTGTGTTCTCTCTGGACTCTCCTCCAGACTCCTCCAAGCTGCTCCCATCTTCTTTCTTTTGTTCTGTCTACGCCCATCCCGAGGGCGGTCCTGGGGCAACTTTGTGATTGCCAGTTCCAGGGGCAGTTCTCTCACGCTGATGGACATATCAATCATCACAGTCTCTGCTGGTGGGGGCGGTTTCCACTTTTGGCGCCATTTTCGGTCCTGGCCCACGATGGGAGGTGGCCTCTTGCCATCCTTTGGCACGCCCATAATGGCGTCCGCTCTGCCAAGGCGGGAAACCTTCTCAGATGGCGGGAACCGCTTCCCAGTGGCGGGAAACTCTGTGGATGGCGGGAAAAGACTGCAGATGACGGGCAAATGGCGGGAACTGATCCGAGATGGCGTCCGATGGCGGGGACCCTCTGGAATTGGCGGGAGACTTCTTTTTGAGGTAAATGCGATCTTTTCTTCAGGCACGCAGTACCCGGTTGCGGGCACGTGATCCTGCCGACTACGCCAAAGTTGACGCGCCCCCTGGGCCATGTTGTTAGGGATACCCGGAGCCGGATCAGATGGGGGTTGTAGTCTCCGAGTGGCTGTGACCCGGTCCGTGCCCAGGGTGTCAAACTCAGTGTGCGGCAGTCCTTATAGATGTTATTAGTGTCGACTACGCCACCCGTTGATTTGCGGTCAAAAGGCCGCCTCTGCAAGATGGTCCGCTGAGGCTGGTGGTGTGTGTGCAGCTGCGGTAGTATAACCCCCAACGGGAGGGGTATAGCCTCAGGGGGTCAGCCGTGGAGGATGGTGGTTGTGAAGGTGCAGCAAGGAGACTCAGAGGCATAAAATGCAGTTCCAGGGTTTTACTTACTGGTGTTGCTCGGGTCACTGTGTACAGCAGTGGCCACCCAAGCCGTGCTGCGTCCACCAGGTCCTGGACTCGGTCAACTCCCAGGCAACTCCGGAGTGTGGTCCTGAGCTCCCTTTCTGACTTGTCCTCCTCTCCGGCCTTCCCCACCAGGGATCCACCTAAGTCCGGCTCCCTCGGGCCTCTTGTTGGTAAACCCTTGTCTCTGGGTTCCCTGACCCTATTCTTGGTTTGCCTTCCGGGTGGATTTAGTGGGTGGTCGTGGCAGATCCTGCCCATGACCTCCGGTCTCTGGCTAAGGATTAGGGCCCTCCACCAGCTTGGGATCCGGTACCCTTGTGCCAACTCTTCACCCTCTGATCTAATTTTGGGTTCTTGGAGTTCCCTCTTCTCCCCCTCTGGGTCCTTCTTTCTCCTCTCTCGCTCTCTTGGCCTTGGAGCTGGCTGAGCTGCTCTGCTTCTCTGACTCAACTCTGACAGACTGACCCTGATCTAAGATGGTTCCCACCTTATATACTCCCTCTATGTGTGAGCTCAGGTGACCAGCACCCAATGAACTCCTAGCTTTACCCAGGCTGCTCCCCCTATCTGCCCCTACACTACTGGGATGTTCCACCCCCCTCCCACTCCAGCCAGGAACAGACACTGTCGTACCTGCACATAAACTGGTGGGAGTACCGTCGGTCTGTTCCTCGGAAATGGGATGTGTGTAGTGCATGCAGCTAACTGAGCTCAGTTCCACACTCCATCCTTACCCGGGAGTGGAATATCACACCTCTGGGTTGAGGTGCAATACCCCTGTAGCAGCCGAATCCTCAGGATGCTACACTGCGGGCAGGAGTGTACATAGAAATCATAGGGCTCCATAGCAAAAGTCCTAATTTGCCCCTGCAAAAAAAAAATTACTCAATAGGAGCACAGGAGAGCATATACTATTTTTGCAGCCCTTGCAAAGTAATTTTGCCCCTTACTGTTCGACATGCTACAATGTGCCCCCACTAGGACTCCAAACAGTACAATAACACCCCTCACAACCCTCTACCCAGTATACTGGCCCCCCACAGGCCTCCAAATAGAATATTGCCTGCAACATAGTATGATGGCCTCAAAAATTAACCATTTATTAAAAAAATAAATGCTCCCCCACTGCTTCAGTCTCTGCAGCATGTGGTCTGCACTACATCGCAACTCCTGTGCTGAGCAGTGCAGAGGGTTAGAAGACTCGCTGTAGAGATTGGAGCAGTGGGCAATGGGGTGTAGTGAATATTTTTTTTTATTTATGGAGGACTATGTGGTGCCCGTAATACTGTATGGAGGGCTATGAGGGGCCCATTTTACTGTATGGAGGGCTATGTGGGGCCAACTATATTGGGCTGTGGGGCCAATTATGCTATATGGACGGCTATATAAGGGCCATTAATTACTTTTGAAAGACTACAAGGGGGCCATTATACTGATGGCATACCTATGTAGGGGAGGGCATCATACTATTTGAAGGTATATGTAGGGGGCCATTATGCGGTTGTCAGGACTATATGGGGGCAATTATACTGTTTGCAGGTCTATGCTGGGGGCGATTATACTGTTTGGAGGGCTATGTCAGGGCTCTTATATTGTTTGGAGGGCTATGTGTGGGCCAATACACTGCATGCAAGCAATTACACAGTGTAAAAGTTTTTTTGAGGGGTTCAATAATACACTGTAGTAATACACTGTAGAGGGTTATGTGGGGGTCACTATGCTGTTTGGAGGGTAGTGGGGGGCCATTATACAGTGTGGATGGTTGTATTGGGGCCATCATACTGAGTGGAGGTGTGTGGGGGCCATTATTCTGTATAGAGGGCTGTGTTGCGATCACAGTTGGGGGCATCATACTGTGTTGGGGGTCGCCATACTTTGCCAGTGAAGGGGAGTACAGTCATCATACCGTGTGTGTGGAGGGTACTCTGGAAGAATTTACTGTGGGGATATCATACTTGTGTTTCGGGGGGACACTATAGTTGGCATAATACTTTATGGGGGCAATGAAAGGGTAGTTTAGGGGCTTCAGTAGGAGGAAATTACTTTGTAAGGGCTGCGAAGATGTGAGATATGCTCTTCAGTGACCCTGCTTAATATTAAGCTTTTTACTTGGGGGGCCCAATTAGAACTTTTGCTATGGGGCCCCATGATTTCTATGTTCACCCCTGCTAATAATATTAGGAATGACATAAAGATGGATGAAGCTGCTTCATCTTTAGTGGTTACAGGTATCTGGCCCATTGTGACATCACTCGTGTTCCACTCCCCGTGATGTCACAATGAGGTCACCATTGTGATGTCACTGGCTGTGGGGCTATAGTGAGTGACGCTACAGGAAAAGGCTTTGTCTGGAGAGGCTGACTGTGGATTACACAAGATGCGATATTCCTCCAGGCTAAAATGCTGTTTAGATTTCTTCTATTTGTGAGTGTGCTAATAGCATCTGCGGAGGGCGCTCCTATCAACACGCACCACCATGATTTCAGGGCCTGGATCCCTGCAGGTAAGTGCTGTACCAGATATTCAGCCAATATGGGGTTATTGTTAATTAGTCAGATGATACATTTCATGGAGGATTCTTCATGTGCTACTTGTAATGTTTGGAGTCTTCTCCCATCGTGTATTCCCTATTCCAGGCTCTCAAACACATTGTAAACTTGAATGGGAATCCACTCTGAGCGAAAAACAAGTCACGTGTCTCTCATCTTCATGTGTGTGACTTCATCAATAGTTTTGGGGGAAATAATTACAAATTTATGGTAATTGTGGAATTTCTCCAGCTAGGAATGGTCCTAGGTCTGAATACAAAAATGAGATGCAAAATATAATGTATATATTAGTAGCTTTAAATATCTTACATGTTCTTGATCTTTTCTTCCACTAGATTACTTTAGTAGGTTTCCTATGCCTGCTGCCATCATCTTCTTCTCTGGATTTTTCTTTGGTGCCATCTGTTCCATCATATATGGGTAAGTCTTATAATGATTTATGGGCTACCCGGGAGTCTGTATAAGAAATATCACATTTTCAGGTCATCACACGATTCAGTAAATGATATAATCTAGTGTGGATGTTTAGTGGCTCATAAACTTGGTCTGACCTGCTGGGAGCACAATGGACTTTTCTGTACAATATTAAAAAAATTGCTCAACAAATTACTGCAGATAAGGATAGATAAAATAGATGAAGAAAAATATATGATTTTATAACAGTGACTTCTGTTTTATCATTTTAAAGATATGTGAAAAAGAATAATTTCTGGAGAGATGTTACAAGACCAGATTCCATGGATGAAGATATAAAGAGTAGGGCTAATCCTAATGGTAAGTACGGCCGTCACCAATCTGACATTAATATCTGTGTACATACAAATACTTCTTAGTGGCTTTTATATTACGTGGACGCAGTCTACATTGTAAAGCTGAATAATTACTCTAATGATATTCTGATTCGTCTCTTTCAATATATGAAATCTATTTAAAAGTAAAAAATGAACTTTTAAAGTATAAATAATCTCTTACCCGTTCACAACATATGATGTACGCCGAGCTTGAATATTTTCCCGCACGTGACGGCTGATTTAATGTGCGGAGCTCTGCCCGCAGCTGTTAAACTGTTAAATCCCACTGTTAATCTCTCACAGCAGCTTTTAACAATGCAAGGGAGACCGGACATTATATGTGACTCGCCCCCTGGGCCGTGGGGCACTCGGATCCGGGCAATAGGGAGACGATGGGGGTAGTAGTGGCGACCCGGTTCCGTGGCTCAGGGTGGTCAGGCCAATGGTAGTCTGCTACGTTCTGCTGATAATGTCCGACTACGCCACCCGTGGATTTGCGGTCATTAGGTACCGCCGCTGCAAGGCAGACCAGACCGCTGGGGCTGATGATGTGTGCAGCTGGGATGGTGTGACTCCCCACGGGAAGAGTGCGGCCCCAGGGCAGTGTAGTGGATGTTGGGAGTGATGGTAGTGAGAGTCCCAGTGCTGATAGTGCTGGAGGAGCAAGGAGCACACAGACAACAGGTTGCAGTCCAGGGTCTTTACTAGAACAGGTAAATTGACCCAGAAACAGTCCCGGCTAGGAGGGGACCTGGATGTCTGAGAGCAACGGGGAAATTGGCCCTGGTCAGGGTGAGGGTGTAGGCCTACCGTGCTTTCTGTCCTCCTTCTGGCTATTTCCTCGTTATAGGGTAACAGCCCACGTTTCCGAGCTTTCCGTGTATTCTCGCCTGTATGGCCTGCGACGTGGGTTCCTTTCTGCTCCCAGCCTTGTACGGCTTTACTGGTCCCTTCTGTTTTGGCAGGGCCTCCAGGCTTCTTAGGCCAAGGAATATACAGTCCCTTGCGGACTGGTTATCTGCTGGAGGATGTGGAATCCTCCCAGCCTCAGACACCAAAGTCTGGTAAAGTAAGTCTTTTATCTGCCAAGACAGGCTCTCTTCGCCTCTTGTCTCTGGCTTGTGGTTCTCCTCCTGCCACACTTCCTCTTAGGTGCAATACGACTGTCTGTCCCTGCTCTGCTCTGGGACAAGTCTCAGTGCTGAGACAGGCCATCAAGTTCTCTCTAACCCTGCCCCCAGTACCAGCTTTCATAGGGGCAGCCAGCTCCCCCTACTGGCCTGAGACAGGAGGCATTGCATGCTAATGTTCCCCTGACTAGAGAACCTCCCCCTTGCTCTCAGACACAGCTTTAATTACACTTGTGGCATCCAGGCCAGGGTGACACATTCCTCCCTAGTAAAATTTAGTACTCCGGGACTAAACAGTAAATAAAGAATAACATGCATAACCATAAAACATTATCAGGAAAGTGACGCACAAATTGAGTTCTTAAGGTCACAGTGTGGTCTGTGACCGGGTGTCCATATCACCAATACAACGGGGAGCCTTAACCAGGTGGGGGTCTGTCCTACCCCAAGTCCTTCACAGTCTTAGTTCATTCCTGGGTTAGGCTCCGAACGCAGTCCATACAAGGTCCTGGTTATAAAAAGTCCATAACCTGTGAGTCCTTAGGGTAACTGCAAGAAACTGAAACACAGAATTACCAAACAAGCATGTAACTTGGCAAACAATTCAACATTTGGCATCAGGGTTATTTACAATCTTAACGCGCTCTATATTTTCCAGCGAGCGGGTATCTGCCCCTTTGTGCTCCTGGTTGATCTACGTAGCCCACTGTCTGGTGGTGGACTGACTTGGCTTTCCCCACTAGCGTTAGGGGTACAGCTACCAGCTGGGTGTACAGGTAGGGCAGGCAGCTGTCTGCGGGTCCTTTGGCTTACCGCAGGCATGGCAGGCTCACTGTCAGCAGAGGGTTGACTCTCCTGGGCTGCTGGTACAGGCTCTTCTGCCTCTGGAACTGCTTGCTCCTCTTCACCTTCCGGCTCTGGTGTTGGTTGTTGCTGTGCCGGTTGCAGGAAATGCAGGACGGGTACCACTATGGCATCATTTATGTGAGTCCAGGACTGAGGGAACTCTCCAAGAACGGTGCTGATCATTTCTTCCTTGTCCTCTGCGGGTTCAAGGTCACTGTGATCCTCTTCTGCACTACGGAGTTGCTCGGGGCATCTTTTGAGGTGGTCTCTGGAGACGGTGTTAGTGGTTTCTCCTCCGTCCTTGGTGATCACGCACACCTTCGGGTTGTCGTGATCAGACTGCAGTACGGTGTAGGGTTCCCTTTCCCACTGGTCGTCCAACTTATGTAGCCTTCTCTTCCGCTTCAGGACTTGCTCACCAGGTTCTAGGGGACCAGCAGGGGCGTGTTGATTGAAGAGTTTTTCTTGCCTCTCTCTCACCTGGGCCAGGCTCTTCTCCACACTCTCCTGTACCTTCTTGTACTGCAGTTGCCTTTCCGTATCCCAGTCCTCATCCAGAGAGGTGTCTTCAGGTATTAGGACTCCCATCTCCAGGTCTACGGGCAGCTTACCTGGTCTAGCTCGCATCAGGTAAGCCGGGGTGCAGTTTGTAGCATTCACCGGGATATTGTTGTATAGGTCTTTCAGGTCCGGCAGTTTTTCTGGCCACAGGCTGCGTTCCTCCAGGGGCAACGTCTTCAGGAGATCAATGACTATATTGTTCATCTTCTCACACATCCCGTTGGTTTGTGGATGGTAAGGCGTTGTCCGAATCTTCTTATAGCCATAGAGGTTGCAGAACTCCTGGAAGATTTCAGCCTCGAACGCTGGACCCTGGTCTGTCAGGACCTGTTCCGGATACCCGTGTGGACGGCAGAAATATTGCTGGAAGGCTCTGGCCGCTGTTTGGGCTGTCAAGTCCTTTACCGGGACCACCACTAGAAAACGGGAATAGTGGTCCACGATTGTCAGGGCATAGATGTATCCAGACAGGCTTGGAGCCAATTTGACGTGGTCCAGAGCTACCAGCTCAAGAGGCTGCGTGGTGACGATGGGCCTCAAGGGTGTCTTCTGGCTGGTGCGGTCCTTCCTCCTTAGGTGACAAGGGCCACAGTCTCTGCACCATTTTTCTACAGCTCCTCTCATGCCGACCCAAAAGAATCTTCCTCTTAGCAGGAACTCCAGTTTCTTCCAACCGAAGTGCCCCGCTCTGTCATGGTAAGCCCCCAGGACCATAGCTGCATCCCGCCTTGGAACCACGACTTGCCAGGTCAGCTCGTGCGTCCGGTGGTTGACAATCCTTCTGCACAACTTGCCTTCATAGAGGAACAGCTTGCTCTTCTCCTTCCATAGCTGCTTGGCTTCCTCTGGGGCATCCGGATCCATGCGGGCGTCTTCCTGGGTCAACAGATCTTTCACCAGGCGGATGGCAGGGTCACTATCTTGGGTCTCGGCCCAGCTGTGGTGAGGTAGGGGATTGATCATCACGGTTGTTAGATCCTCCTCCTTCACGCGGTGGGAGTATTGAGCGGCTCCATACCGGTGAAACGCAGGGAGTTCTACCTCCTCCAGCTCTTCTGGGTCTTCGTCACCTTCAGGTAAGTGAGGCATTCTTGATAGGGCGTCCGCGTTGGCATTGGTTTTGCCTGCCCGGTACTTGATCACGAAGTCATAGTTGGAGAGACGGGCCATCCACCGCTGTTCCAGGGCACCAAGTCTTGCATTGTCTAGGTGTGTTAACGGGTTGTTGTCCGTGTACACCGTGAACTTTGCGGAGGCCAGGTAATGCTTGAAGCGTTCCGTCACGGCCCACACCACCGCCAAGAATTCTAGCTTGAAGGAGCTGTAATTCTCCGGGTTCCTCTCGGTGGGCCTCAGCTTCCGGCTGGCGTATGCGATCACCCGTTCTCTGCCCTGTTGGTTTTGGGACAGTACGGCTCCCAGTCCCACATTACTGACGTCTGTGTGAAGGATAAAAGGCTGGCCATAATCAAGGTAGGCCAGGATCTCATCCCCCGTGAGGGCCATCTTTAGCTGGCGGAAGGACTCCTCTTCCGGTTTATCCCACTTAAAGGGTGGCTTTTGACTTCGGGACTTAGACTGTCCGATCAGGAGGTCCTGCATAGGAGCTGCCATCTTAGTGAACCTGGGGATGAACCTTCAGTAGTAGCCTACCAACCCGAGAAACTGTCTCACCTCTTTGATGTTCGAGGGGCTTGGCCAGCTCTTGATTGCCGTGACCTTGTCAGGGTCGGGGGCCACTCCTTCCGTGCTTACCACGTGCCCTAGGTACTGGACCTTTGGTTTCAACAGGTGACACTTCGATGGTTTCACCTTCAGGCCATAGCCTGCCAGGGTTTCGAACACCTCGGCCAGGTGCTTTAGGTGGTCCTCGTAGGTCTTCGAATAGACGATCACGTCGTCCAGGTAAAGGAGGACCGTCTCGAAGTTTCGGTGCCCTAGACAGCATTCCATCAGCTGCTGGAAGGTCCCTGGTGCGTTGCAGAGCCCGAAAGGCATACAGTTGAATTCGCTCAGTCCCATCGGGGTGGTGAAGGCGGTCTTCTCCTTGTCAGCCTCTGCCACAGGAACCTGCCAGTACCCGCTAGTAAGGTCCAAAGTAGAAAAGAAGTTAGCTGATTTTAGTGCGGCTAAAGACTCTTCTATTCTAGGCAGCGGATATGCGTCTTTGTGGGTGATACGGTTGATTTGTCTATAGTCGACGCACATTCTCATGGTGCCGTCTTTCTTTTTCACCAGAACCAAGGGGGCTGCCCAGGGGCTACAGCTGTCTCTAATGACCCCAGCTTCTTTCATTTCTCTTAGCATGCACTTGGCGTTCTGATAATGTGCAGGGGGTACAGGCCTGTGTCTCTCTTTTATTGGTGGGTGGCTCCCTGTGGGGATGTGGTGTTCTATCCCCTTTACTCTGCCGAAGTCTAGCGGGTGCTTACTAAAGACTCTCTCGTACTCCTGTACCACCCGGTAGACTCCTTGTTTTTGGTGCAGGGGAGTGGAGTCAGCACCCACATGGAGTTTCTGGCACCAGTCCTCCTTTTGTTTCTGGGAGCCATTACCCTCCGCCTGAGGAGATGGAGGCAAGGGTTCCACGGCCCTGATAGCTTTGTGTTCGACAACAAACAGTTTGGCGAGTGTAGCGTACCTGGGTAAGTGTACCTCCCTCTCCCCAATGTTGAGGATACGGACGGGCACCCTCCCATGACGGACATCAACCACCCCCCGGGCTGTCAAAATGGTGGGCCTGCTGTCTGAGTACACGGGTTCTACCATGGCTTGGTAGTCTCTACCTCTCAACCCGATTGCAGTCCGACACCAGATCATCATTTCACATGGGGGGAAGGAAATGGGGAATGGGTCACTCAGTCTTACGCTACCGATCTCACCACCAGACAGTTCTACCTGCTGCCGTCTCATCAGGGCTTTTATCTCCTTGTTGAGGACTCTCTGTTGGCTGGAACTAGCATTCACCGCCACCTGTTGTAAGATTACAATTACCTCTGAAAGACAATTTTCAATCACGTTAGTACCCACAGCTATTTTAGGGTGACTTTCACGACGGTCAATGTCCACAATAATTACTCCCTGTGCCGGCAGTTCAACTTTACCAATTTTAATGGTCATCTCCTTGAACCCCATCTGTGGCACGGGTAAGCCATTACTGGCGATGATGCTCAAGTTACTGTCTGGATACCGTGTGATATCAGCATCAGTCCAATACTGCTTAAAAAGTAAATAAGGGATAGTGGTTACTTGCGACCCAGTATCCAGCAAGGCGCTCATGGGGATACCGTCCAGCACCATGGGTAAAACCGGGCGCCCCCCAACGTACTTATCACGCCAATTATAAGGGCCTGGTGATCTTATGCCTGGGGGTTGGCCCTCTGTCCCAGGTTGGACCCGTTTAAATTACAGTACCTGGAAATGTGTCCGGGCTGGTTGCATCGACGGCAAATGGGCTGTCCATCCTCTGCGTAGCGGTCTGTGGGCCTCCCTCTGAACGACGGGATCCTCCTCTGTCGACGCCACGGGACATGCTCCGGACTTGAAGCCAGCTCGATGGGTCTTGACGGGTCCACTTGCAATGCCTGGACGGTCCTGGTCAACGCCGTGACGCTCCTGGTCAGCTCCTGGACTTGGTGGTGCAGGTCTTTCGGCGGGGCTTGGTTCAGGGCCTGTGCATCAGCCCCCACGGGGTCCATAGAGGAGGGCGCCGCCTCCTGGTGGTAGGTGATAGCAGGGCGCCGGGGGTTTATAGCGCCACTGGTTGCAGATTCACGGAGCACCCTTATGGCCCTGTCCTTAAATTGGGAAAAGGTCAGGTCGGGGTTCTGAAAGAACATGAGGCGCAGCTGGGCCCTGTGGGTGCTAGACAGCAGACCTTCTATGAATTGTTCTGTTAGCAGTTTATCCGTTTCCTGCACACTGCCAGGGTCAGTTTGTTGGATAGCCCTCAAGGCTTCCTGCAGATTTAGAGCATAGTCTCTGATGCTGTCCTGTGCCCGCTGCTTACATCCATAGAACCTCATTTTAATCTCAGCGGAGGTACGTGTGTCAAAGGTACCCCGCAGCCGGGCCAGAATACCCTTCACAGTCCTTTTCTCCTCAGTGGGCCATGATTTTACCTCCCTTTGGGCTGCGCCAGTTAACTGCCCTGTTAGTATGCTGACCTTCTGTTCCTCTGTCAGGGGGTAGACTTGGAACAAACTGTACAGCCTTTCCTTAAAGTCAGTTAGGGCATGGGGCTCCCCTGAGTACTTGGGCAGCCAGGCCGCTCCAGGGATGTAGGGCAGGGAAAAGGGCATCACCGCTGCTGCAGCTGCGTTGGTGGTAGTGGGCGCCTCTGTATCCGACATCTTCCTCCCCCCTAGTTAAGCGTGGCCTACCTTCCGACGATCCTCTTCTGTAGGCCGCGGCTCCGCTGCTGCTGCTATGGACGAGGACCTGGCGTCGCATCCTGATGACGTCAGCGTCGCTCTCTCTCCCTTCCAGGACCTTGCGCAGCGTCGGTGCGTGGGGCGGAGCTTCGGATCTCGCGCGGTTTTGACGTCCACGCCCCTCTTCTTCCCGCGCGGCGTCCTGAAGATGGCGTCCGATGGCGGGAAGCAGCTGCGGATGGCGGGAAGACGGCAGAAGACGGCGGGAAAAGTCCAAAATGGCGTCTGATGGCGGGAAACTTCGCCACAGGTAAGTTACAAAAGTCTTTTTCAGGCACGCAGTACCCGGTGGTTGCGGGCACGAAATCCTGCCGACTACGCCAAAGCTGACTCGCTCCCTGGGCCGTGGGGCACTCGGATCCGGGCAATAGGGAGACGATGGGGGTAGTAGTGGCGACCCGGTTCCGTGGCTCAGGGTGGTCAGGCCAATGGTAGTCTGCTACGTTCTGCTGATAATGTCCGACTACGCCACCCGTGGATTTGCGGTCATTAGGTACCGCCGCTGCAAGGCAGACCGCTGGGGCTGATGATGTGTGCAGCTGGGATGGTGTGACTCCCCACGGGAAGAGTGCGGCCCCAGGGCAGTGTAGTGGATGTTGGGAGTGATCGTAGTGAGAGTCCCAGTGCTGATAGTGCTGGAGGAGCAAGGAGCACACAGACAACAGGTTGCAGTCCAGGGTCTTTACTAGAACAGGTAAATTGACCCAGAAACAGTCCCGGCTAGGAGGGGACCTGGATGTCTGAGAGCAACGGGGAAATTGGCCCTGGTCAGGGTGAGGGTGTAGGCCTACCGTGCTTTCTGTGCTCCTTCTGGCTATCTCCTCGTTATAGGGTAACAGCCCACGTTTCCGAGCTTTCCGTGTATTCTCGCCTGTATGGCCTGCAACGTGGGTTCCTTTCTGCTCCCAGCCTTGTACGGCTTTGCTGGTCCCTTCTGTTGTGGCAGGGCCTCCAGGCTTCTTAGGCCAAGGAATATACAGTCCCTTGCGGACTGGTTATCTGCTGGAGGATGTGGAATCCTCCCAGCCTCAGACACCAAAGTCTGGTAAAGTAAGTCTTTTATCTGCCAAGACAGGCTCTTTTCGCCTCTTGTCTCTGGCTTGTGGCTCTCCTCCTGCCACACTTCCTCTTAGGTGCAATACGACTGTCTGTCCCTGCTCTGCTCTGGGACAAGTCTCAGTGCTGAGACAGGCCATCAAGTTCTCTCTAACCCTGCCCCCAGTACCAGCTTTTATAGGGGCAGCCAGCTCCCCCTACTGGCCTGAGACAGGAGGCATTGCATGCTAATGTTCCCCTGACTAGAGAAACTCCCCCTTGCTTTCAGACACAGCTTTAATTACACTTGTGGCATCCAGGCCAGGGTGACACATATGCGCCCATCGTCACGCTCATGATGTGATCGTGGAGCGCCAATTGCTTGTCATGACAGCCGGCTGTGTCTGTCATTACGATCCTCCCGTGAAAGCCAGCCGTGGCTGGCATTGATAGTGGACAGTGATTTTTACTATACATAGCATTGCTGATGATCGGATGATCGCAGCTTCAACAAATACAGTAAAAAAAAAAACACGAAAGTTCAAATCACCCCCTATTGCCCTATTAAAAATAAAGCAATATACACATATTTGATATTGCTGCAATTGTAAAAGTCCAATCTATCACAATACAAAGTAAATTAATCCGATCAGTATATGGCGTAATGAGAAAAAAATCAAAATGACAAAATTACATTTTTTTGGCCACCACAACATTGCAATAAAATGCAATAAAAGGCGATCAAAACATCATATCTATCCCAAAACTGTATCAGTAAAACCATCAGCTCAGATCGCTAAAAGTCCTCACCTGGCCCCATATCCTGAAAAATGAAAATGTCATGGGTCTCGGGAAAATGGTGACAAAAGTATTTTTTATTTTAGTTTCCATTTTTTTTTACCACTTAAAGGGGTTGTGCCTGGAACAAAGTTAATTTTAATCAACATTTTAATCAATAGATCTTTGAATAATAATAATTTCCACAATTGGATGGGATGAAAAAAAATGTTTCTGTGCTGAGATAATCTTATAAATGTTCCCCTGCTGTGTACTGTGTAATGGCTGTGTCTGACCGTGCAGGAATATGGTCTGATCATACCACATCTCCTGGGCAGGGGAGGAAACATGAGTATACAGACAGAACAGCCGGGGATCACAGCTGATTCTTTCTTTGAGGTAAAACATTGCTTAAAAAGAAGTAATTAAATATTTTTCCTCATAAAAAAAATCAGCTGCGATCCCCTGCTGTAATGTCTGTATACTCTTTTGCTTTCTCCCCTGCCCAGGAGCTGTGGTATGATCAGACTGTGTTCCTGTATGGTCAGACACAGCCAGTACACAGTACACAGTGGCACATTTATAAGATTATCTCAGCACAGGGACATTTTTTTTAACACATCCAATTGTGGAAATGATTATTATTCCAAGATCTATTGATTGAAATGTACTTTGTTCGTGGGAAAACCCCTTTAAGTAAAAAAAAAACAAACAAACTATACATGTTTGGTATCTGCGTAATTGTACTGAACTAGAGAATCATATTGCCAGATCTCTTCTACCATAAAGTAAATATGGTAAATAAAAAAAAAAAAAAAAAACAATTGTGGAATTGCACTATTTTTGCAATTTCAACACACTTGGAATGTTTTTCTTGTTTTCCAGTACAGTATGTGGTAGAATGAATGCTGCCATTCAAAAGTACAATTCATTCTGCAGAAAACAAGCCCTCATGCGGCTATACTGATGGAAAAATAAAAAAGTTATAACTAAGGAGAGGGAAAACAAACAAACAGAAAATCACCATGTCTTGAAGGGGTTAATAGATATAGCAAGTGAATGTACCGTAGACATAGAGGAAACAATCTAGAAGAAACAAATAGAAGTTTTTCCTTTTGAAATGCTGATTTCACTGTTCTGTGTTACAGGAGAACATGAGGATGAAACAACCATTATAAATGATGAAGCTCCTCATGGACCCATGGCTGAAGAGAGCGATGTCCACACAGACACCAACATCTCTAGTGGCCCCCACTATGTCATAATCAATATGGACCCATATGAGGATGTGATCGTCTCCTCTGACGGTAAGTTCTTGGGCTTTCATAACAAACGTTTAATAGAAAAACTTCTTTATAAAAAAAAGCTCTAAAAGAAGAAAGTTGATCTTTCTATTTTCATTACTTTATTATAGAATGTAAAGGTTATAAACCTGTATAATATTAATATTCTTTAACAAATATATAGAAACTTTAATTTTATTAATGGTAATTTCAATGTTCAACATTACAGGAGAAGAGAGTGAAATAAATACTGTAAATGACGATGTTCCTCGTGGACCCATGGCCGAAAACAGAGATGTCCTGGAAAACACCAACATCTCTACGCCTGGACCCGGTTACATAGTCATCAGTATGGACCCAGATGACGATGTGGTCATCTCTTTTGACAGTAAGTTTATTTTTTCTTCATGTGGATAAGTAGAATACTTACTACCATAAATATCATCTCTTCTTCTAATTTACATAACAGGCATAAAATAAAATCTACCGTTAAAAGCAATTTCTTTTTGAATTGCAGTTAAAGCAAACAATCTAGAAGAAACATAGAAGTTTTGTCTTTTGAAATGCTGATTTCACTGTTTTGTTTTACAGGAGAACATGGGGATGAAACAACCATTATAAATGATGAAGCTCCTCATGGACCCATGGCTGAAGAGAGCGATGTCCACACAGACACCAACATCTCTAGTGGTCCCCACTATGTCAGAATCAATATGGACCCATATGAGGATGTGATCGTCTCCTCTGACAGTAAGCTCATTTTTTCTTTGTGGATTAGTACCATGAATATCATCTCTTCTTCTAATTTACATAACATGCATAAATTAAAATCTACTATTAAAAGCAATTTATTATTGAATTTCAGTTAAAGCAATTTCCCAGTATTTTCCGGCTCTCCGACCCCAGATTGACAGTAGAATCAATGTCCATTAATGAACAACTAATCTTATAACCACTGTATTTTTCAGAACAAGAGGACAGAGAACAGATTCCACCTCCTCCTCTGAATCCTTCTCCGTCTACTACTTTGCCTCCTCAAAATTTTGATAATGATCTTGACCTGGACAAAGACATTGAGAAAACTAACCTCCTCATGAAGATTGTCTTTCAGGAACTTCTGGCTTATGCCAGCAAAAACCAAATGTAAGTTCTTAGGGCTTATGTGCATGTTTTGTGATATATGTTATATTTTAGTATTAACAGGCAGTAGGCTTAATAATTAGAAATTGGGCATTACCGACCTAAACGTCGAAAGCATTATATTTCTTTATACAAGTTAAATCATCAGTCTGTGAGCCAAGACTTGCTGGACTACATGAGAATGGGTGTTATTCTTGAATCACAAATATGATACAATATAAATTATCCTTAATAAATCACAATATAAAAAATGGCTGATCACATGACTAACAAATTAAACACACGAAGTAGAGTGGGTGGTAATGGCAAAAACAATAAAATGAATATTTAATCATGATCACATTATGCATATACAGCAATACTGGCTTAAAATGCAAATGTAATCACAGGAGCTGATAGCACGATAAAAAGTGCTCAATATCAATGTCAGTGCCAAGTACGTTTAGACATGCTGTAGTACCAACCCTGACAGTCGTTTCACCATCACAGCTTTTTCATGGAGTTAAAGGAAACGGGGTGGAGTGCTGTAAATGGCTGTATATGTATCTATCATATGTACCATGAAGGAGGGATTGCTAGTAAGAGATAATCTAATCCTACAAGATCAAAAAAAATAATAGGCAGGGTACTATTCCTATCACAGCAATGATAATGTGTAGAACATACCTGAACATAGACATTAAATAATGGCCACTATATATTACATAGTAGTGTATTATAATCTAGAAATAATGGATGATATGTAAACTTCTTCTGTTGCCAAACTCATTATAATCTGTTGCCATGTACATATATTAATCATTACTCTTTTGCTGATTTTGTAACATATATTTTCCAGGTGAGTCAGAGCGGGGTCTCGCTGTGTTCCCACAATGAATATGGGATCCAGCTGGAGATGACAGCTGTACATCAACACAAAGATGCAGATTCCAGGCTTGGTTTCTGTTCTCTTCATTGGATATGACATTTACTGGACTTTCTGCAGCTAGACGAACTCACAGAGTATGTGAGATACCTACTGCATCATGAGGCAGATTCCGGGCTCTGTCTCTGTTCTCTTTAATGAATACGACATTTACTGGACTTTCCGCAGCTAGATGCACTCACAGAACAAGTGAGTTTCCTTCTGCATCATAAGACAGATTCCGGGATCGGTCTCTGAACTCAACCACTGGATACGACATTTACTGGACTTTCTGCAGCTAGATGCACTCACAGATAAAGTGAGATACCTACTGCACACGAGACAGATTCCGAACTCGGTCTCTGATCTCCACCACTGGATACGACAGTTACTGGACTTTCCGCAGCTAGATTCACTCACAGATAAAGTGAGATACCTACTGCACATGAGACAGATTCCGGACTTGGTCTCTGTTCTCATCAGTGGATAAAACATTTGATAGACTTTCTGCAGCTAGATATAATCACAAATCGAGTGACTTACCTGCTGCACCATGAGACAGATTCCGGCCTCGGTCTCGGCTCTCATCAATGAACATCTGCAGCCTAAGGGAAGGGCAGTCCTTCAGCCAAGGTTCCCTAGAGGTTTCCTCCACTAGGGGTTTTTCCTCTCCTGAGTGCTGAAGGTTGACTCTTCGTGAGTCAAAGTCCCTTTGTCATCATTATCATCGGGGCACATTTTAGGGCTATTGCCCTGACTTCTAACGGGAGCTTCTACATAACCCACCTTGAATGAAGTTAATAAAGAAGTCAATCAATAATATGTGACAGTGTAATGGCGCTTTAATTGAACTTTACAATACCGCAGAATATACATATCACTGTGAGGAGGGAATATTTTATACTTTATGAATTCAATAAACACATGGTGACTTATATACATGTTTTCTATCAAACTAATTTGCCACAAATGTAATGTTCCTCATTAATCATGCACATCTTCTTTGACCTGGTTTAGAGGTCTGGGTCCTCTGGTTCGACCAGGACTTTAACGCCACTGCACACTATACCGTCATGGCACACATAATGACATCAGAACGTTGCGACGTGCGTCACCCAAGCTTTAGTTATTGCCTCTGGGGATGCACATCAGTGGCAACGTGCTCAACGATGGCATGGTTCACAAAAATGTCAGAGGCCTGGTTGAGCTGGAAGTTTCAATGCAGGGTGAAGAAGACAGAAGATGCTTTAAACCAGCAAGGCCAGTTTTAGACAAAGTGGGGCTCTGGGCACAAGTTTAAAGTGTGTCCTAAATGCTAACATATTATCAAGCATTTAGGTTGCATTTGTGGCGCCCCTGAGGGTTCGGTCGCCACAGAAGTACTGCATCTTACCCAGAGGTGTGGTATCTCACTCTCAGGTAAGGAAGGAGTACAGCTCAGGACCCTAACACCTGCATTCATTACACCACATTTCCGGGGGACAGGGCGAGATTGCTCCTACGGGAGAGCACAGTCCCTGGTCCCTGGCTGGAGTCGGGGGGACCACCTAGAGAGGGGGAACCATGTAGTGGATGGGGTGGAGGAAGTAGATCCTGGGAGCACTTGAAAGGAAGCTGTATAAAATAGAGACACCATCTTAGTTCAGTCAGTTAGTTCAGTCAGAGGAGGAAGGTGACGGGAGCAGAGGCTCTGTATGAGCTCTGCTCCAAAGGCAGGCCTAGCCTGTGAGGCCCAGGACTGAAGGAGAGAAGAGAGGAGTGGGAGCAGGAAGGCTCCAGGAACCGAAGGAACCCTAGCGGTACGGGCCGTGCAGAAGGCCACCCGTACGCCCGCTCCTACCAGGAGGTAAAGGGGTCAGGCCAGATAAGGGGAACAGGTCCCTCAACTAGTGGAGAACTGCAAGGCTCAACTAGAAACCGGAGGCTGCAGCACTTTATGTACCGTTAGCCAAAAGTCCACACCAGTCTCACTAAGAAGGTAGCCACATAGGACCCAGGGGACAGAACAGACGTCGCCAAAGGGGACCAGATTAGAGTATCTGGGTGTGAAGTGCATGGAGAGGGCCAGAGGAAGGACATACAGAAGGGGGTCCTGCTAAGTACTCCGGAGCTACGTGGGGGTGGACTGAGCCCCTCACTGAGTGAACACAGGACGACGTGGGAAGTCGTGATCTGCAGTGATGACTTGGAATGAAACAACTGTGAGTAAAGGACCTGAGACTGCATCCCACTGACTCCGTGTTTATTACTGACTCCCTGCACAACAACCACCATCATCCACCCACACTGCCCTGAAGCTACACTCTTCCTGTGGGGAGTTATACCACCCTTGCTGCCAAACCATCAGCTTCAGAGGACTGTTCCGCAGCTGCGGCCCCTATTAGACGCACTCCACAGGTGGCGTAGTCGGACATTATACAAACCCATATACAATTCCCCTTGGATTGACCGCCCTGGGTCACGGACCGGGTCACCGCCACAGTGACTACAACCCCCAGCATCTACCGGCCCGGCTCCGGGTACCCCACGGCCCAGGGGGCGCGTCAAGTTTGGCGTAGTCGGCAGGATATGAGCCCACCCATTAATACCGTGTATCGCGTGCCTAAAGACTGTGTTTTCTACTAAATGTGGCGCCCGCCCCAGAAGAACGGGCGCCATTATGTGCGTGCTAAAAGACGACCATAAACCACCTCGCATCGTGGGCCAGGTCCCAGAAAGGCACCAGAAGCGGAGTCCGCCCCAAACAGTAGTGGTCATGTATGCAAGTGTGTCCATCAAGGTGGGGTGGCTGACCCTGAAAGTGACCGACAGCAGATTGCCTTGGGACCGCAACAAACTGCCGTGGGAGTGCCCCCAAAAGGGGAGAGGAGAAAAGAAAACTGGGATACAGGGCGTGGTCTGGATCAGTCTAGACAGAGCGCACCCAGTAGGGAAGATGGAGGACGGCAGCACCAGAGCCCCAGTCAGCGGCCTGCTGCAGTCCGCAGCACCCTACACCCTGGAGGAGCTAGTGGCTAAGCTGCCCCAGGAGGACTCGGAGTTCCTCCGCTCTGGAATGGAAGACCTTGGCCGGAGGATGGAGAGGGCCCAGCGAGACGCCATCACCGGGTGGAGGCGGGAGATGGAACAGCGGATGGCGAACCGGCAGCCGACGACGCTACCAAGCACCGGCGGTGCACCAGCCTTGACTGATCCCGACCAGCGTCAGGAGGTGACACGTGATGCAGGAGCGGCCGCGGGAGCAGGTAGGAGGAGTCTCCCTGTCCCGGGCGCTGCCAGGGTCGACCTGCTCCTGGGCCCTCTGGTGGAGCCGCTGACCCCGGGCGCTACCAACACCAACCCGCTCCTGACCCCGCAGCAAGGCCCACAACCAAGTCCTCCGACCTCGGGCGCTACCAGTGGCGACCCGCTTCTAGCCCCACAGCCAAGCCCTCCGACCCCGGGCGCCACCAGGGGCGGCCCGCTCCTGATCCCGCCGCAAGCCCCACAAGTCCCGGGCGCGCCCGCCCTGCACACCCCGCGGACCCCGACACCACTACCTCCGGGCACTAGCGATGCCGGTCAGCTTCTGGGTCCCCTGCAGGAGCCGTCTCCCCCGACCGCCGAATGGGTGTATCGACGCGGGTGGGACTGGTCCGCGGAGGTAGAGGACCAGAGGCCCCCGCTCCTGCCCACTCCGCAGCCCGCTACCGTCTTCCAGTTGCCGAAAGACGAGGCCCAGTTTGAGTGGGACCACTCTGGGGAAGACCTGATGAGGTTTACCCAGGAGTCAAGGGCAGCGGCGGCTCGTAGGAAGGAGTTCTGCCACCAACAGCTGGTCCAGTTAGAAAAGTAGCGCAACTTACGGCGTGTGTGGTGGGAGAAATTAGAGGACCAGAACATGGAGGAAAAGACCCGGGCCCGCAGGGCCAACAAAGCCACCCACGGTCCTAGGGAAGAAGGGACCATAGTAAAATTCAACTTAGAGGCCGGATGGGGGTTCATTCGGGACCCGCACACAGACGATGACTTGTTTGTTAACAGGAGGGACGTGGAATTTCACCTAAAAGCGGGTCACCCTGATTGGGACCTCTACCCCGGAGACACAGTGACTTACACCCGTCACCGAGGAGTAAGGGGCTGGTATGCCCTCGATGTCCACAAGATGGAGGAAGAGAGCGACTTCTACCTCTGCGAAGCTGAAGACCCGGCTGGGTCAGCTTATTGTGAACAAGAGCCTCCCCAGAGGGAGCACTCCTATTAAAGACTGCAAGTAGTCACCCGTACCCATGCAGAATGGACACTGCAAGTTAAAGTTTGATTGAACATTTAACCCGTCTACTTAGTTACCGAGAACGGGTCCAAAAACTGACCGGCTGAGGACTGGGAGCAGACACTTCCTGTAAATAGTTGCACCTTTTGAGGTGCCCCCTATTGGTTTTATATTTTCAGAACCGAGACCACTGAACAAAAACTCTTTGGAGGTGGCTGAAGACGTGGTCCAAAACTTGGATCATCTATGCCCTGCAGCCACCCCAGAGCCTCCGTGGAGGGTTTTGAACGGGTCCCTCAAATTGCACCTTGTCAAGGAAAAATGGACACCTGGTTGCAGATTATGCTGTGACCTGATAGAATGTGTATAAGAGAAAATGTTTTATATGCAAAAGAAGTGTTTGTATATGTGAAAAAGTTTTATAATGTTTTTATAAGTGTAAAGAGAAATGTTCTTTAAAAGGTCTCATAATGTTTTGATAAAGAAACGAAACCAGTAACGTTAAAAGAAGTGTACCTCCCATAAAGGGAAGAAATGTGGTTTATGCTCTTATATGCGGTGCATCCTAAAAGTTTTTGCATGTCTTTAAAATTCTTTTTACACTGTTCCAGCCCGCAGACGTGCTGTGTTTTACCAGGGGGTGGTGTGGCGCCCCTGAGGGTTCGGTCGCCACAGGGGTACTGCATCTCACCCAGAGGTGTGGTATCTCACTCTCAGGTAAGGAAGGAGTACAGCTCAGGACCCTAACACCTGCATTCATTACACCACATTTCCGGGGGACAGGGCGAGATTGCTCCTATGGGAGAGCACAGTCTCTGGTCCCTGGCTGGAGTGGGGGGAACCACCTAGAGAGGGGGAACCATGTAGTGGGTGTGGGTGGAGGAAGTAGATCCTGGGAGCACTTGAAAGGAAGCTGTATAAAATAGAGACACCATCTTAGTTCAGTCAGTTAGTTCAGTCAGAGGAGGAAGGTGACGGGAGAAGAGGCTCTGTATGAGCTCAGCTCCAGAGGCGGGCCTAGCCTGTGAGGCCCAGGACTGAAGGATAGAAGAGAGGAGTGGGAGCAGGAAGGCTCCAGGAACCGAAGGAGGTAGAGGGGTCAGGCCAGATAAGGGGAACCGGTCCCCTTAACTAGTGGAGAACTGCAAGGCTCAACTAGAAACCGGAGGCTGCAGCACTTTATGTACCATTAGCCAAAAGTCCACACCAGTCTCACTAAGAAGGTAGCCACATAGGACCCAGGGGACAGAACAGACGTCGCCCGCCAAGGCCCGAGGGCAACGGATTGGAGTCACTAGGTGTGAAGTGCAGGGAGAGGGCCAGAGGAAGGACATACAGAAGGGGGTCCTGCTAAGTACTCCGGAGCTACCTGGGGGTGGACTGAGCCCCTCACTGAGTAAACACAGGACGATGTGGGAAGTCGTGATCTGCAGTGATGACTTGGAATGAAACAACTGTGAGTAAAGGACCTGAGACTGCATCCCACTGACTCCGTGTTTATTACTGACTCCCTGCAGAACAACCACCATCATCCACCCACACTGCCCTGAAGCTACACTCTTCCTGTGGGAGTTATACCACCCTTGCTGCCAAACCATTCGCTTCAGAGGACTGCTACGCAGCGGCGGCCCCTATTATCCGCACTCCACAGGTGGTGTAGTCGGACATTATACAAACCCATATACAATTCCCCATGGATTGACCGCCCTGGGTCACGGACCGGGTCACCGCCACAGTGACTACAACCCCCAGCATCTACCGGCCCGGCTCCGGGTACCCCACGGCTCAGGGGGCGTGTCACATTTACATGTGCTGAGTTTAGGCCATTAAATGAGCGTGATCGAGAATATTGAAGTCGTTCAGTGCTTGTTTCCTGGCCTTTTTACTCTGGTTGAGGGAGAATGATGGGCACAGAACGATCGCTAGAAGATCAATCTGTCCCTATAAAGTATCGTATTATCAGCAGCACATCTGCAGGTCACATTGGGCGATGTGCTGCAGAAAACAATGATTTTTGTTCCATCATAAACAATCCAATCACCCTATAAATGAGTAGCTTGAGTTTGCTTGTTCGTTGGGCGATAACTGACATTTTTACACCTATGAACTCTTGTCTGCTCTGCTGGGATTTATAAATGTGGATGCTACATACTCAAGCACTGCATGTTACACACACATACAGTGGGTACGGAAAGTATTTAGACCCCTTTAAATTTTTCACTCTTTGTTTCATTGCAGCCATTTGGTAAATTCTAAAAAGTTCATTTTTTTCTCATTAAAGTACACTCTGTACCCCATCTTGACTGAAAAAAACAGAAATGTAGAAATTTTTGCGAATTTATTTAAAAAGAAAAACTGAAATATCACATGGTCATAAGTATTCAGACCCTTTGCTCAGTATTGAGTAGAAGCACCCTTTTGAGCTAGTACAGCCATGAGTTTTCTTGGGAATGATGCAACAAGTTTTCCACACCTGGATTTGGGCATCCTCTGCCATTCTTCCTTGCAGATCCTCTCTAGTTCTGTCAGGTTGGATGGTGAACGTTGGCGGACAGCCATTTTCATGTCTCTCCAGAGATCCTCAGTTGGGTTTAGGTCAGGGCTCTGCCTGGGCCAGTCAAGAATGGTCACAGAATTGTTCTGAAGCCACTCCTTAGTTATTTTAGCTGTGTGCATAAGGTCATTGTCTTGTTGGAAGGTGAACCTTCGGCCAAGTCTGAGGTCCAGAGAACTCTGGAAGAGGTTTTCATCCAGGATATCTCTGTAGTTGGCTGTTTCCTTCAATTGCAACCAGTCGCCCTGTCCCTGCAGCTGAAAAACACCCCCATAGCATGATGCTGCCATCACCATGTTTCACTGTTAGGATTGTATTGGGCAGGTGATGAGCAGTGCCTGGTTTTCTGCACACATATTGCTTAGAATTATCGCCAAAAAGGTCTATCTTCATCTCATCAGAATAGAGAATCTTATTTCTCTTAGTCTGGGAGTCCTTCATGTATTTTTAAACAAGCTCTATGCATGCGGGCTTTCATATATCTTGCACTGAGGAGAGGCCACCCTGCCATAAAGGCCCGACTGGTGGAGGGCTGCACTGATAGTTTACTTTGTGGACCTTTCTCCCATCTCCGTACTGCATCACTGGAGCTCAGCCACAGTGATCTTGGGGTTCTTCTTTACCTCTCTCACCAAGGCTCTTCACCCACAATTGCTCAGTTTGGCTGGATGGCCAGGTCAAGGAAGACTTCTGGTGGTCCCAAACTTCTTCCATTTAAGGATTATGGAGGCCACTGTGCTCTTAGGAACCTTGATAAATGCAGTAATTCTTTTGTAACTGACGCGCCCCCTGTGCCGTGGGGTACCCGGTGCTGGGCCGGAAGATGCTAGGGGAATGTCACAGTGGCGGTGACCCGGTCCGTGACCCAGGGCGGTCAATAAAAGGGGTTATGTATAGGGGATTTATAGAGTTTTTACAGAGTTTGTGATGCCACCTGTGGAATGCGGCCAAAGGGAGCCGCCGCTGCGGAGCAGTCTTCTGAAGCTGATATTATTGCAGCAGGGATGGTTTGGCTCTCCACAGGAAGAGCTAGCTCCAGGGCAGTGTAGATATTGCAGGTTGTGCTGAACGTTGTAGTGGAGGGGTGAATGGCGCAGCAAGAAACTCAGAGATAAGTAAGTGCAGTCCCATGGTCTTTACTCACAGTTGTTGCAGTCCAGATTACAGGGATTCATGTAACTGCCCTCTTCGTCCTTTGTTTACTGAGGGAGGGGCTCGGTCTACCCCCAGGTAGCTCCGGAGTACTTAGCAGGACCCCCTTCTGTGTCCTCTCTCTGGCCTTTTCCCTGCACCTCACACCCGATATCTCCAATCCGGTACCCTCGTACCTTGGCGGGCGACGTCTGTTCCGTCCCCTGGGTCCTATGTGGCTACCTTTTCGGTGAGACTGGCGTGGACTTGTGGCTACAGGAATTAAAGTACTGCAGCCTCCGGTTTCTAGATGAGACGTGCAGTCTTCTGCTAGTTGAGGGACCGGTTCCCTTTTGGTGGCCTGTCCCCTCCACCGCCTGGCAGATACGGGCGTACGGGTGGCCTTCTGCACGGCCCGTACCCCTGGGGTCCTTTCTGGTCCTGGAGCCTTTCTTCTGCTCCCTCTCCTCTCTTCTCTCCTTCTCTTCAGACTTGGGCCTCACTGGCTAGGCCCACCTCTGGAGCAGAGCGCCTGCAGAGCCTCTGCTCCCCTCACTTTCCTCCTCTTACTGGCCTGTCTTTCTAAGATGGCTTCCCAATTTATACCTCCTTCTCCTGTGCTCACCTGAGCTACTTCCTCCACCCACACCCACTACATGGTTCCCCCTCTCTAGGTTCCCCTCCACTCCAGCCAGGGACCAGGGACTGTGCTCTCCCTTAGGAGCAATCTCGCCCTGACCTGTTGAAGTGGACGTGTTGGATGCAGGTGTTAGGGTCCTGAGCTGTACTCCTTCCTTACTTGAGAGTGAGATGCCACATCTCTGGCTGAGATGCAACACCTCTGTGGCGACCGAACCCTCAGGGGCGCCACATAACCTTGGCCAGATCTGTGCCTTGCCACAATTCTGTCTCTGAGCTCATTGGGCAGTTCCTTTGAGCTCATGATTCTCATTTGGTCTGATATGCATTGTGAGCTGTGAGGTCTTATATAGACAGGTGTGTGCCTTTCCAAATCAAGTTCTAACAGTTTAATTAAACACAGCTGGACTCCAATGAAGGAGTAGAACCATCTCAAGGAGAATCACAAGGAAATGGACAGCATGTGATTTAAATATGAGTGTCTGAGCAAAGGGTCTGAATACTTATGACCATGTGATGTTTCAGTTTTTCTTTTTTAATAAATTTGCAAAAAATTCTACTTTTCTATTTTTTTCAGTCAAGATGGGGTGCAGAGTGTTCTTTAATGAGAAAAAAAATTAACTTTTTAGAATTTTCCAAATGGCTGCAATGAAACAAAGAGTGAAAAATTTAAAGGGGTCTGAATACTTTCCGTGTATTGTGTGGAAGATGGAAAAAGAGAATGTACAACCTTTTATCCCCTGTTTACCAGTTTGTCCGTATATAAAATGGACATTGATAATAAGGACTGATCTGGCTTATTGAATGAAATGGTAGCGGAACTGCACTAAGTGCAATGGAACACAAAATTTCCTGTAGCTGGCAGAAAATGGCAGACAGCTCATACGACCGCTCAGCAACTGTCACAAATAACACAAGCAAAGGAGACAGGAAGTGATGTGCTTCAGAAGCATCCAGCAACTTGAGGGGTTAACACAGTCACAGGAGACAGGGAGTGTTTTAACAGAGCCCCAGGGGGATTGTGGTGAACTTGTTAATGTAGTCTGGCTGAAGCCGAAGAGAAAGGTGGTGGTGTGTTAGACCGAGACCCTCCCTTCTGGATCTGACAGAAGGCAACTGAACAAGATTCAGATCAGGAGAGAAACTAAACACTGGTCAGATAAACTCCCTCAACTAACCCTGCAGAGTATTATTGGGCAGGAAGATAAGGATGGAAGGAATTGTGTCACAGGGATCATCTCCCCCCTCAAACCCTCCCCCCTCCATCTCCATGCAGGATAAACAATACTGTATACTATTGTGTCCTTGTGAAGGAAAAGCCTGTGGCTGTGTATGCATAGAAGTGTGCTTCTAAGAGATCTAATCTATGCTGAATTATGCTACTGAAGAGACTGTAATACTGTGCCTTGTGAATAAACTACTGTATAGTTACTGGAGCCAGATGCTCAAGAAACTCAGACTGTACTATAATGAAGATTGTTGCTGTAATATCCATGAATGGCACTGGCCGTGCTTCAGATTGAATTCCACTGTTAAACTGTTGAAAATGACTCTTGTCAGATGTGTCTGGTCAGCAATTGAATCTATTGTGTGCCTGAGAGAAGCTGCAGCCTATGGTCGCTCTGAGTAACGGTTCCCCCAGGATTCCAAAGAATTCATAAAACCTATCTCGCCCTATCTAAACCTAGCGGCGTGCGTGTAACATTGGTGGCCTGTACCGGGAATCCTGAGCGGGAATTAGCATGTAGAGGGAGAAGAGGAAAAGTGTCTGGAAAAACACAGCAGCACAGCACCTCAATTAAACCCTGCTACACCAGTTAAAGGGGACCAGCCCTAAAGAAAACTCACTAGCAGCAATGAATGTGGAAACACAAATGGACTGAATTAGTGAGCTGCTTCTTCAGTTAACCTGTGAAGAATTGAGAACAGTAGCAGAACATATAAACATGTCAGAATAACAGATTGCTAAAGCACACAACCGCAGGCAACAGTTAGCTGCCATTAATGCAAAAATGGATGAACTGGAGGAGAAAGAAGCCGAAGACATCATGGGGAGGTTCCTCCAGGAGCTAACACAGATTCTAACCAGGTTGAAATTGGAGGATAGAGGGGTGGCACCAACTACCAAAAGCGGGAATCTCTGTCCGCAGACAGAACTACAGGAATTGAAAGAAAAATTCAAAGCCCTAACAACACCTACAGGAATCGACCAAAACCTCTGAAAGGGTGACAGACTCAGACAGAACCTTTACTCTGCTCGGGTTAGATAAATCAGGAAGACAATCCTCTCTAACACCGCAAATCACTATTAGGGAAGAATTCAAGATCCTGGGACAGATTGGAGAGTGTGAACAGAAAGAGAAACTGTCTTATAAGAACTTGTTGCACCAGATCGATGCAGGCTTACATAAAGGCTACCAGCCATATGAGATCGTTGAGGGGGTGATGAAAGCTATCAGCCCAGGACTGAACCTCCGTAGTATGCTAGAAATGAAGAGTCAATTGACCTTGCAACAGCTGAAGATGATTTTAAAAGGGCACTATAAAGAAGAGAGTACTTCAGAATTATTCCACCGACTCATTAACCTCTCACAGAAAAATAATGAATCACCCCAAAGTTTCTTGTTCAGAGCAATTGAACTGAAAGATAGACTGTTGTTTGCATCCAGAGATGTAGAAGTGGAGGAGAAGTTTGATGCTGGACTAGTCCAGAAGAAGTTCTTGAGATCATTAGGAATGGGGTTAATCAGCAAAGACATCAAGTTGCAGCTGAAACAGTACTAGAAGATCCTGTCATTCTCGACGAAGTGCCAGTTGAAAAAATGAATAAGATAGCTAGTTTGGAGTCAGAGAGCGAACAGAAGTTAAAGGCTCTGCTCCTAAAATCACCAAAATAAGTCAGCTGAAGTTGGAGACCCCCTATGGCCAGTCCGAAGATCATCATGGAGACCTTTCAGTGCCACCTCCGAGAGGAAACCTTAAATCACCAACAAAAGAAAGGACTGCCAGCGCTGACTGGGAGGAAGTAATAGGAGAACTGCGAGCCGAGTTGATTGAGGTGAAAAAATTGATTCATTCCAGGCCACAACCTTTATCCCTCAGACTCAGGAGTGGGTTCCAAAACAGAAGATACCCGGCTTGTGAAGCATGCCGTTCATCAAATCAGAGTACGGTTTGTGTCCACTGTCTAAAATCTGGTGAGGAAGGACATTATGCCAAGGAATGCCAATGGTCACGGTCGTTTGGGTTAAAAGGCAGGAGTTTGCCAGTGCGGGGCGACTAGTAACCGCGATACGGAGGAGGCCCCAGAAGCAAATCCAAATCTCACCAAACCCCAGAACGGCGCATGAGGTAAAACGGCTGCTTCAGTACTATACCCAAGTGTGTTCACGTCTACAACAGCTGCAAGAGAGACAGAGGCATTAGTGCCCAGTGTGTAGCTCAAACGATGTACTCCCGGGAGGAGGATTCCTCGGTCAGTAGAGATTGCCTCATCAGTCTAGTCAGTGAAAGGTGCTTTACACAGTGCCAGCTAGATGGACTCTTGGTAAAAGCACTGTGGGACACAGGAGCCCAAGAGGGCCATTTAAATGAAGAATGGAGAAGGCGCTACCTGCCACATACCTGCCTTCAGTCACTAAAAGAGCTCTTAGGACCAGTGGAACTCCACAGGAAAGCTGTCAACCAGACCGAAATTCCTTTCATAGCCTCGGTGGAAGTGACTTTCCAACTGAGGGCCATGAAGAACAGCAACACCATTGAGCTTTTGGTACCTTTTCTCGTGACTAGTGATCAGAACGTGGCAGAGGATTCTATCCTTGGATATAATGTAATCAGTGAGGTCATCACGAAATAGAAGTCAGGGACGCTGGTGGTGGATGCAATTGCCACATCTCTTGCCATAACTAACGCCGTGGCGGAAAATGTGATTCATAGAGTAAAGAAAGCACAGAATACAATGGACCTTAAAGAAGTCAAGGTAGGCTGGCGCCCAACCATCATCCCTGCAAACCAAATGGTGGGGGTGAGGTGTGGAGTCCAAGTAGAACCAGGCAGAAAAATCAAAAAAAAGACTGTTCGTCCCAAAAGACTCCTCAAAACTTTCGGAAGGCCTAGTACAAGGTGAGACTGTGCTTACGATTCCTACTGGTGGATTTGCTCGAGTGACAGCACCGGTGACGAATATTACGAAACACGAAATTAGACTGCATCCAAAGACGTTAAAATGGTATATCCAGCCAGTGTGAGACCCCTCCAGGGGTCTACCATGAATTCAGTCACTCCACCAAGGAACAGGAGTCGCCCATGGAAGGAAATTGCACGACCAACCTCAGGGTCCTGGGATCCCCCAGTATCCCTGGAACACTTGTGTGCTGAAGATATAGCAATAGCTATGTCACGGTGGCAGTGACCCGGTCCGTGACCCAGGGCGGTCAATTAAAGGAAAAGTAAAGGGGGAATAAAGTTTTTAGAGATAATGTTCGTGACACCACCTGTGGTATGTGGCTATATGGGGCCGCCGCTGCGGTGCAGATCCACTGGAGCTGATGGTGACGCAGCAGAGTTGGTTCAGCTATCCACAGGCAAATGTAAGCTCCAGGGCAGTATATGAAGAATTGTGGAGGTAGATGTTGTTGGTGCGGTGTAATTCAGGGCTGAGGGCGCAGGTAATGACCAGACAACAAATTAATGGCGGTTTCCTTTATCTTTGCTTGCGGTTTGTCAGAGCAGACCGGGACATGGGTACTAGCTGGTAGAGGAGGTCCGGGCGGCGTGGAAGCAAGTTGGGGATCCACCTCACCAGGTGGAGTTGTAGGCCTTCCCTCTGCGCTATTCTCTTTGGCCATGCTGCTTGAAGCTATGCTGTAAAACGTCTATTCCTCACCCGTATGGCAAGCAGCTCGGGCCTTCTTCAAGTGTTGCTCCCTTGTGGCGGCGCTGGGCCCTAGGATGCTGCTGAGCAACCGGACCCCTGGGGTGCCACACTCCCCCCCTAGTTAAATTCAGTACTCCCGGACTGAGGACACCTTTAGAATTAAACAATTAACAAAAATAACGATTCATATTACAAATAGTTTACAAAGTCTCAAAAAGGCAAAAATTGCAGAACAACGAAAACCAAACTAAAATTGGGAACAGTCATTGCGGCGCTTAGTCTTTACGCCACTATCCAGGAATTGTCTTTTTCCAGGCACTTGAAGGTTGGTTGGTGGGAACCGCCTCAACCCACTTCGTGTATCGTCCCTTGGCGTGGCTTCAGGGCACTTTGTCGGTGGGCCTGGTTTTTGGCCACGCCTGTGGTTTATTTTCAAGGCCAACAATTAACTTTATTCAACATTGTCCTGACCACACCTAGTCCTGTGGTTCATTTGTCCATAAATTTAATAACTATATACATTCATGATTGCTTAAAAGTTCTTACAGTAAGTCTCTGTAGGCTCTCATACTTAACGGTTGCAACTGTATACTATACGCTATTATTTTACTAGACTTTAGTCCCTATAACGGGTGGGGAGCTGACCTATGGTACTACGGGTGGATCTACGCAGTACAGTTGTTGACAATGACCTACCCGGGTCACTAGTGTCTACCGCTGGTGTGGTAGGCTCAGTGTGGACTACACTACAGTTAGTCTGAGGTAACACCAGTAGGCTGGGTAGTCTTCTACAACTTCTTTGACTCACCATGGGTATGACAGATTCACCGCTAACAGGGGGTAGATTCTCCTGATCCGCTGCTGATGAAGCATCTGTTTCTGGGGCCGTCTGGTCTCTCTGCTGTTCTAGAGTCTCTGCGGCTTCCGGTAAGGCTACTTGGGGAAAGGTCAGGATAGGTACCTCGATTGCTTGGTTCACCTGCGTCCAAGACCGGGGAAATTCTCCAAGGATGGTTTGAACCGTCTCTTCCACCTTTTCTGTGTGCTGGGGGCTGTTTTGGTCTTCCTCTTGGTGTCTCAATTGATCAGGGCATATCTTCAGGTGGTCTCTTGAGACTGCCGCCACAGTCTCTCCTCCATCTTTACTGATGAGGCATACCTTGGTGTTGTCCAAATTTGAAGGTAAGATGGTGTATGGCTCGACCTCCCACTGATCATCAAATTTGTGAACTCGTCTCTTCCTTTTGAGTACCTGTTCTCCAGGTGATAAGGGAACTGCAGGTGCGTGCTGATTATAAGTTCTCTCCTACCTCTGTCTCGCCTGGGACAAACTTCTCTCTACACATTCTTGCACCTTGCGGTATTGTTGCTGCCACTCTGTATCCCAGTCTGCATCTGGTGATGTCATCTCAGGTGTTAAAACTCCCATGTCTAAGCCAATAGGTAACTTGCCAGGTCTTGCCCTCATCAAGTAGGCGCGTGTACAGTTGGAGGAGTTCATCGGGATGTGGTTATATAGGTTCACCAAATCTGGTAACCTTTCTGGCCACATGCTACGTTCTTGAAGAGGCAACGTCTTCAATAGGTTTATTACCACCTGGTTCATTTTCTTGCACAACCCGTTGGTCTGGTGATGATACGGCGTCGTCCTTATTTTCTTGCAGCCATACAAGTTACAGAAATCTTGAAACACTTCTGCTTCAAAGGCTGGGCCTTGGTCGGTAAGCACTCATTCAGAGTAACCGTGCGGGTGACAAAAGTGTTGTTGAAACGCTTTGGCTGCTGTCTTAGCCGTCTGCTCCTTCACTGGCACTACTACCAGGAACCAGGAGTAGTGGTCTACTATGGTGAGAGCGTAGACATAGCCTGACCGGCTTGGGGCTGGCTTCACGTGGTCCAAGGCTACCAGTTGGCGCTTCCCGCTTTGGGACTACCACTTGACAGACCAGTTCGTGTGTCCGGGAGTTGATGCTTCTCCGACACAGCTTTCCCTCGTAGATGAACTGCTTGCCCTTCTCCTTCCACAACTGTTGGGTCTCCTGTGGAGCATCTGGACCAGGGTGCGAGTCAGCTTGTGTCAGCAACTCCTTTACTAGGTGGACAGCCGGGTCGCTATCCCCATCCATGGTGGGGCAATGGGTTAAACGTGGCCTCTCTGTTGGAGGAGCGCTTCTTCCACACACAGTGGGAGCACTGGGTCACCCTGTGATGATGGAAAGCCGGTAGCTCTATCTCCTCCAGCTCTTCCGGGTCTTCTCCTCCATCTGGCAAGTTGTGCATCCTGGACAAGGCATCAGCATTAGCATTTTTATGCCCCGCCCGATAGTTGATGGTAAACTTGTAGTTAGACAGCCGGGCAATCCATCACTGCTCCAGCGCACCTAGCTTCGCCGTTTCAAGGTGGGTCAGCGGATTATTGTGTGTGAAAATGGTAAACTTCGCTGAAGCCAGGTAGTGTTTGAAGCGCTCTGTTACAGCCCAGACTATGGCCAGAAACTCCAACTTGAAGGAACTATACTTGTCGGGGTTCCTTTCCGTGGGACGGAGCTTCCTGCTGGCATAGGCAATCACTCTCTCTCTGCCCTGCAGTACCTGGGACAGCTCCACTTCCAATCCCACGTTGCTGGCATCCATATAAAGTATAAAGGGCTAGCCATAGTTTTGGTAGGCCAGGACTTCGTCTCCCGTAAGAGCCACCTTCAGTCGAATGATGGATTCTTCTTTTTTACTCCAGTTGAACGGAGGACTCGGGTTCTTGGCCTTCTTGGACTGGCCTACTAAGAGGTCCTGCATGGGTGCCACTATCTTGGTGAATCCCTTGATGAATCTCCTGTAGTAGCCTACCAGCCTGAGGAACTGTCGCACTTCTTTGATAGTGGAGGGTTTTGGCCAATCCTTAATCTCGGTGACTTTTTCAGGGTCTGGTGCTACACGTCCGGCGTTTACCACATGACCTAGGTACTGCACCTTGGGTTTCAACAGGTGGCACTTGGACGGCTTTACTTTCCGGCCAAAACCAGATAGGGCTTTGAACACCTCGGCCAGGTTCTCCAGGTGGTCTTCGTATGTCTTTGAGTAGACGATTACATCGTCTAGGTACAGCAGAACGGTTTCGAAGTCTTCGTGTCCTAGGCAACACTCCATTAACTGCTGGAATTTTCCTGGGGCGTTCCACCTCTGCCATGGGAACCTTCCAATACTCACTGGTGAGATCCAAAGTGAAGAAATAGTTAGAGCATCTTAGTGCAGCTAATGATTCCTCAATTCTGGGTAATGGATAGGCGTCTTTATGTGTAATGCGGTTAATCTGCCTATAATAAACACACATCCTCATTGTACCATCTTTCTTTCTAACGAGGACTAATGGAGCTACCCAGGGGCTACAACTATCTCTGATCACCCCAGCCTCCTTCATCTCCCGCAACATTCCCTTGGCACATTGAAAGTGAGCTGTGGGTACAGGCCGGTACCTCTCTTTAATGGGTGGATGATCTCCTGTGGGGATATGATGTTGGACCGCTTTTACCTGCCCAAAGTCTAGTGGGTGCTTGCTAAAGACTCGCTCATATTCTTGGACCACCCGGTACACCCCATGCTTCTGGTGCAAAGGGGTGGGGTCGGTGCCTATTTGTAGCTTCTGACACCAATCCTCCACCTGCCCCTTGGAGCCATTGTCCTCCGCCTGTTTGGACGGAGGCAAGGGTTCCACTGCCTTTATTGCATTGTTACTGACAGTGAACAGCTTAGCAAGGGTGGCATACCGGGGTAAGTGGACCTCTTTCTCGCTACAATTCAGGATGCGTATCGGTACTCTTCCTTTGCGGACGTCGACTACCCCCTTGGCAGTCAAGATGGTGGGCCTATTATAAAAGTACACGGGTTCTACCAGGGCCTGCTAATCTTGACGCCTGAGACCGATTGCTGTCCGACACCATATTAACATTTCACTTCTAGGGGTCATTGCAATGGGGAATGGATCACTCATTAGGACACTACCGACTTCTCCACCAGACAGCTCTACCTGTTGTCTCTGCATCAGGGCTTTGATTTCTTTCTTCAGAACTCGCAGCTGACCCGAACTGGCAGTCTCCACAACCTGTTGCAACAAAACAATAATTTCCCCAAGACAATTCTCTATCACATCGGTACCTAAGGTTATCATAGGATGGCTTTCTCGGTGATCAATATCTACAATAATCAAACCTTGTGATGGCAATTCTACTCGGCCAACCTTTATGGTCACCTCTTTATACCCCACCTGAGGCAAGGGCTGACCATTGTTGGCAAAGATGTTAATATGTTCATCTGGACTGCGGGTAATGTCTGAATCAGTCCAGTATCATTTGAAAAGGATATATGGCATCGTTGTCACCTGGGAACCAGTGTCCAGTAACGCGTTCATCAGGATGCCATCAAGCACGATAGGTAGGACCGGTCGTCCTCCCATGTACTTGTCTTGCCAGCTTTGTTATTCTGGTCGTCTTACTCCTGGGGTTGGCCCTCTGCCCCAGGGGTTGCTCGTTTAAATCGCAGAATCTTTTAAGGTGCCCCGCCTTTTGACAGCGGCGGCAGATGGGTTGTCCGTTCTGGTCGTAGCGATCGCTGTTTCTCCCTCTGGTCGGTGGAATTCTTCTCTGTCGTCGCCATGGGACATCATCTTGACTGGAAGCCAGCTGAATTCTTTCCTTTCGAGACACTTGCATGGCCTGCACGGTTTTGGTTAGTGTAGCTACACTTTTGGTCAGCTCTTGGACCTGAAGGCGTAGGTCTGCAGAGGGGTCATTATCTAGGACTTGTGTGTCAGCTTCCACAGCTGCCGGGGAAAAGGACGCCTGGTGGTTTGTGATAGCTGGGCGCCAGAGGGGTGCAGTGCCACTTGGGGTTGATTCTCGCAGCACCTGGATGGCTCGGTCTTTAAAAGTCCAGATCAGGGTTTTGCAGAGCCATTATGTGCAATTGTGTCCGGTGAGCGTTAGACATGAGCTCGTCGATAAACTGCTCAGTTAGCAATCTGTCCTCATTTCGCACACTGTCGGGTCTACCTGTTTAATGGCCCGCAGCGCCTCCTGCAGTTTTATATCATAGTCCTGTACACTGTCCTGCACCCTTTGTTTGTACACGTAGAACTTCATTTTAATCTCTGCTGCTGTGCGGGTGTCAAAGGTATCCTTCAACCTGGCCAGAATTTGCTTAACAGTGCTTTTGTCCCTGCCTGGCCAGGACTTCACCTCCCTCTGAGCTGCACCGATTAGCTGGCATATAAGAATGCTGACTTTTTGCTCCTCAGACAGGGGGTACACTTGGAACAAACTGCGCAGTCTCTCCTCAAATTCACTCAGGGTGTGCGACTCCCCTGAGTACTGGGGCAACCACGCCACCCTTGGAATATACGGCATGGATAAAAGCATTACTGTTGCAGCGGCCGCGCCCGCAGCTGGATGCTCTCCCAGGTTGGGCATCTTCCTCCCCACCTAGTGAACCTCAGCCAGGTCCTGGGTTTCTGCTGGCATACCAGTATGCTGCTCTGCAGGTGAGAGGGATCGCTTCCCGAGCGGTTCCGGATCGAGGCCTCCTGCTTCCCCTCCGCTGCCATCAAATCACGAGATTATACAGCTCAGCAAAGTTTATGGCACACAATACCCGGTTATACCGGGCTTCGAGATCCTGTTCGTGACGCCAAGTTGACGCACCCCCTGGGGCCGTGGGGTATACCAGGCCGGTCGGTGCTGGGGATGTCACGGTGGCAGTGACCCTGTCTGTGACCCAGGGCGGTCAATTAAAGGAAAAGTAAAAGGGGAATAAAGTTTTTAGAGATAATGTTCATGACGCCACCTGAGGTATGCGGCTAAACGGGGCTACTGCTGCGGTGCAGATCCACTGGAGCTGATGGGGACGCAACAGAGTTGGTTCAGCGCTCCACAGGCAGAGCTAAGTTCCAGGGCTGTATATGAAGAATTGTTGAGCTAGATGTTGTTGGTGCGGTGTAATGTAGGGCTGAGGGCGCAGGTAATGACCAGACAACAAATTAATAGTGGTTTCCCCTATCTTTACTTGCGGTTTGTCAGAGCAGACCGGGACACGGGTACTAGCTGGTAGTGGAGGTCCGGGCGGCATGGAAGCAAGTTGGGAATCCACCAAACCAGGTGGAGTTGTAGGCCTTCCCTCTGCGCTATTCTCTTTGGCCCTGCTGCTTGAAGCTATGCTGCGGCCCTCGTCCCTGCGTAAAACGTCTATTCCTCACACGTATGGCAGGCAGCTCGGGACTTCTTCAAGTGTCGCTCCTTTGTGGCGGCGCTGGGCCCTAGGATGCTGCTTAACCGCCGGGCGTCTGGTGGGGCCAGCAGACCTGCAGTCTCCTGCCCTCCGGATTTAGCTGCTGGGCCTTCTGAGCCCGCACAACCACGGACTCCCTTCCCCAGGTCCTTCCTCGTCTTTCTTCTGTTCAACTCTCTTCAACTAACTCTTACTAACCCCGCCTCCAGGTTCCAATTTAAAGGGGAGGAGCTCCCCTTTCTGGTCTGGAGCCAGGAAAATGTTGTATGCTGGTATAACTGATTAGGGGAACCCTCCTTGCATCCAAGGCATGGCATCACCCCCTGTGAGGGAGGCAATGCCACTGTGGCAACCGGAACCATGGGGTGCCACAGTTGGAAGAATTGAGGGATGTTATCTGCCAGCCGTACTTGGATGTCAATGTGGTAAACAGCAAAACCTTCTAGGAGCATGTTTAACACGTGAGGATCGTACAACACGGAGTTAAGTTAACCCCAAAGAAGTGTGAACTGTTCAAAAGGCAAGTCTGAATTCTAGGGAAAATTGTGTCTGGAGAAAGATATACCATGGACCCACCAGAAATCGCTCCGGTACTGGCCTTAAAAGACAAGCGGCCCTCTACTGTCGGAGAATTGAGGCAGATCTTGGGATTCCTCTCCTTCTATCGTACTTACGTTCATAGCTTCTCCAGGATTGCCACCCTGCTATACCTCCTCTTGGGTGGGACGACAGAGTCAACAACACCCACCGAGAAAAAAAAAATGCTGCTAGGACCGGGCTTAAAAGAAACAACACCATTTCGTCCCAACAACCCATTCTCTGGACAGCAGATCACCATGAGGTATTGGAAGAACTAGTACACTACCTGGTAAAATCACCCATCTTGGGATATCCTGATTTCAACTTACCATTTGTTCTTCATTGTGACGCTTCTCAAGTTGGACTGGGAGCTGCCCTGTATCAGCATCAAGATAGAAAATTGAGAGTCATCGGGTAGGGTTCTAGAACTTTGACACACGTCGAGAAGAATTACCATGTACATTCCAGAAAATTGGCGTTCCTGGCATTGAAATGGGCTATCTGTGAACGATTTAGAGATTATCTCTACTGCAGCAAAGAGTTTTTTGGTATACACTGACAACAACCATGTCAGATGGGTCACTGAACTAGCTGTCTTCAATTTCAGCATCAAATACAGGCCAGAAAAATGCAAAGCGGATGCTGACAGATTGTCGAGAATGCCACTGGAGCCTGAGGATTTCATGCAAGAATGTTCAGATGAAGTCAGTCTGGAAGCAATTGAGAGCATTCCACAAGCAGTGCAAGCTTATCAAGCGGAAAACACACCATTGTGGTGTCCGTTGACAGTGGAAACCACCATAAAAGCGAGAGAACAAGATCACCTCCTGTCGATTCAACAGCTACCAAAAGTAAAAATTCATAGAGCACAACGGGAAGATCAGATAATTGGTAGAATACTACTTTACGTGGACCAAAATCGGTGTCCAAGTAAACGGGAGAAAGATAATGAGTCACCAGCAATATCTGTTTAGGTAAAGAATGGACGAAGCTCTACCTCAGTGAAGACGGTATCCTGTATCGTAAAGGAGGACAAAACCGGCAGTTGGTACTACCCAGAGTATTCCATAGATTGGTCTTCAAAGAACCCCATAAAAACATGGGACACCTGGGAGTGGAAAGGACAACCAGCTTGATCCGTGAATGTTTCTTCTGGCAATACATGCAGAGAGATATTGAGAGGTACTTCACCAGGGAGTGTGGGTGTCTGAAAGATAAACATCCCGACACATCAACCCGGGCACCTATGGGAAACATCCAAACTACGTATCCTTTTAAGATGGTCTCAATAGACTTTCTACATCTCGAGACATGCAAGGGTGGTTACGAATACATATTGGTGATGATAGACCATTTTACTCGATTTTCCCAAGCATATGCCACCACCAATAAAGCTGGTTGAACAGTGGCAAAGAAGATCTTCAATGATTTTGTTTTGAGGTATAGGTTCCCTACGAGGTTACACCATGACCAAGGAAGAAAATTTGAGAACTAGCTCTTTGCCAAGCTAGGAAAGTACTGTAGAATTCAGAGATCCCACACAATGCCCTATCATCCAGAGGGTAATGGACAAGTGGAACGTTTTAACCGGACATTATTGTCGATGTTGCGCACTTTAACAGCTGACGAGAAGAAAGACTGGAAGAGCTCTCTGTCAAAAGTGGTACATGCCTATAACTGTACAAAGAGCGATGCAACAGGTTATTCACCCTTCTTCCTATTGTATGGACGATCACCAAGACTTCCAATTGACATCATGTTCAATACTCCGGTGTCAGAGACTTACAGAAGGTATCTGGACTGCGTTCGGAAATGGAAGGAATGAATGGCAGAGGCATACAACATAGAGTCCAAAGTGGCTATGCAAGGAGAGAGCAAGAGTAAGGAGTACTATGATCGAAAATGTTATGGAGCAGAATTGGCACCGGGAAGGCGGGTGTTGGTCAAGAACGTACATGAGAAAGGTGGTCCAGGAAAACTTTGTTTGTACTGGGAAGACAAGGTGTATGCGGTCGTAAAGAGGAAAGCCGAAGACAGTCTAGTGTATGAACTCCGATTGGAAAGAGGAGACAAGAAAACCAGAATAGTCCATCGGAATTTATTACTACCCTGTGATTACCTCCCACCACAACAAGACTTCCCAGAAGCAGACCAACATCGACCAAGATCGACTAAGGGACCACCACAGACTGAAGCTCTGGAGGTGGATAGTGACCTTGAAATTTCCAATGAGGAAGAGCACAACGTTGTATTTCTTGGACCGGCAAGGAGAGATGTACTATCCTCAAGAGAGTGAACTAAGTCCCGAGGCTCCAGAGTTTGTTCCAAGGAGTACATATGAAGTCCAATTCAGATCTGATGATCGAACACCGGTCACTGAAGAGACTGATCGACACTTAGGAGTAGCAGAATTACCAGACCAGGTGGAAACGGATGATTCAAGAGAAGTACAGGAACTTACAGAGTCAGTTCCAAGATCATCTGAGGAAGAAATGAGTGCGGCAGAAGAAACTCCTGTAACCGAAGAACCTGTGGTATCTGAGGAACAGCCCACCAGGAGGATGTCGACTCGAGAAGTGAGGAGGCCCATGATGACGACGTGCGAGACACTTGGAGAACCGAGTCAAGTGCCAAGGACTGTCTACTGGAAACAGGTATCTCTGCCTGTGGACCAGGTAAGTCCACTTGAGTGGTATTCACCACCGAGAGACAGTATGGACAATGTTACCTGGTAGAAAGACTTATTTTGACCTAGTGAGAGAGAGAGCTTGTTGAAGACGTACGAAAAGCTCCAGCGGAAGAGATGCTGATGGTTTTAATTGTGTTAATTGTTTATTTCTTACAGGAGTCCTACAAGAAAAATGTTGTAAGAATAGGTTATTATCAATGTTTATGAATGTTATACCAATTTGATAATGACAAATTTATATATATATAGTTACTAAGCTTTCACCACTGTCTCAGAATTGGTCAGATTGACCAATTAAGATGAATGCCGAGGACGACATCCAAAAAGGAGGCAATAATGTTACATGCAGAAGTAGTGCTGTTGCTTCCAAAGCATCCAGCAACTGTTACAAATAACACAAGCACAGGAGACAGGAAGTGTTGTGCTTCAGAAGCATCCAGCAACTAGAGGGGTTAACACAGTCACAGGAGACAGGGAGTGTTTTAGCAGAGCCCCAGGGAGATTGTGGGAAACTTGTTATTGTAGTCTGACTGAAGCCGAAGAGAAAGGTGGTAGTGTGTTATCTGGATCTGACAGAAGGCAACTGAACAGGATTCAGATCAGGAGAGAAACTAAACACAGGTCAGATAAACTCCCTGAACTAACCGTGCAGAGTATTATCGGACAGGAAGATAAGGACTGGAAGGAATTGAACTGAATTGCACTGGCCGTGCTTCAGATTAAATTCCACTGTTAAACTGTTAAAAAAGACTCTTGTCAGATGTGTCTGGTCAGCAATTGGACCCCTTGGAACACAAGATGGAGGGACTACTCAGGAAGTCCTGGGAGACCTCGGCAGCGCTATTAAGCACCAATGCAGTCTCTACGGGCGTAGCGTGATCATTGGCTCATTGGCTAGATCAACTCGAGGAACACCAAGTTTCAGGCACCGCCAGAGAAGACATCTTAGCATCCCTTCTGCTTCTCCAGAAAGCTACGGGGGTTTTAGCAGATGCTTCTGCAGAATCGGTGAGAGTGGCGGCAAGAGCATCTGGGTTATCAAACTCCGTGAGAAGGGCCCTATGGTTAAAATCCTGGAGCGGTGATGTGGCATCAAAGATGAAATTGTGTTCCATCCCCTTTAAAGGGAAATGCATGTTCGGGCCAGCCCTAGATCTTCTCGAGAAAGCCTCAAACAAGAAGAAAGCCCTCCCGGAACCTAGAAATGTAAGGAAAAGGCCCTGTCGTCATTCCTAGGAGCAGACCCCTCAATATAGGTGTAAAGGGTAAAACAGGTTGGTGGAACTACCCAAAATCCACGTCAGAATAAACCATGACGTCAAGACAGTCGCGGACCGCATCTCGAACTTTCTCCCTCAGTGTAGATAAATCTGCTCAGACCCATGGGTCCTGAGGACAGTAAAGTTTGGAGTAAAAATAGAATTCTACTCCTATGCTCCACAAACTAAAGATAACGCAGCCCTCTTCTCAAAGTCTGCAGGCCACCCTGATATCCAGTGTAACAGACCTATTATCCTCTGGGGTGATATCCCTGTTTCCTACAAGGAAGATAAGCAGAGGACATTATTCCAATCTCTTCTAATAAAAAAAAACAAATGGTTCGCATCGGATTATAATCAATCTAAAACCACTGAATCAGTATATGCACTACCAGAGATTCAAGATGGAATCTATCAGATCAACGGTCCCTCTGATAGGACAGGACCATACCATGGCCACAATCTATCTCCAGGATGCTTACTACCACATCCCCATACATCTACTTTAGAGAAAGTTCTTAAGATTTGCAGTGGCTCAGGGGGAACAGATAGTCCACTACCAGTTCAATGTTCTCCCATTCGGGATATTATCAGCCCCACGAATAGTTACAAAGGTCATGGCTTATATCAGGGGTCAGAATGTTTTCAATAGTACCATACCTCGACGACCTGTTATTAATCGGGCCCTCAGTACCATTGCTCCAAGAGCATATAAAGTTGACCACTCAGATCCTATCTTCTCTGCACTGGTTAGTAAATCACAAAAAATCAGATATGGTTCCCTCCATGACAATAAACGTTTCTAGAAGAACTATTGGATTCCCACAGCCAGATGTCGTTTCTGCCCAAACAAAAACAGGTCATACTAAAAGCAAAGATCAATGTCCTAAGAAGCAGGAGATTGGTATCATTGAGAAATGCCATGTCGGTCCTCGGATCTATGACATCCTGTATCCAGATGGTCGCCTGAGCTCAAGCACATACCCGCACATTACAGACCCACATCCTCATGAATTGGGACGGATCTCCACGGTCTCTGAACAGGAAAATTCCTATACCATCACGGGTAAAAACCTCTCTATTCTGGTGGCTGAGCATGAAGAATCTAAACAGGAGTACCATGTATCCAGAATCCACTAGTTACCATAAGAGTGGATGCCAGCGGGAAGGGATGTGGAGCAATAGTCTCCCAGGAGCTATTCCAGGGTATATGGTCCAAAGAGGTGAGCCAGAAGTCATCAAATTTAAGAGAATTGAAGGACATAGAGGAAGTCCTCAGAGCAGCAGAGCCTCTGGTCCAGAAAACCCACATACAGATATTTTCAGACAATATCACCACAGTAGCCCAACTTCGTCATCAGGGTGACACAAGACACAAAAGCTTAAAAGCAGTCTCTGCGAGAATATTTTCCTGGGAAGAAGAACATATTCTATCCCTGTCGGCTCTTCATATCAAAGGTTTAGTCAAAGTCCAGGCCGATTTCTTAAGCAGAACAAAGATTCATCCAGGAGAGTGGAGTCTAAACCCAGACATCTTCCAGATGTTAATCGAAAGATGGGGCAATCCAGAGTTAGATCTCTTCGCCGAGCACCAGAAAGCGAAGGTATCACAATATTTCTCCCTGGATCCAAAAGACCCTTGCATGGGCATAGACGCATTCGCTCACCAATGGGAATTCAAACTAGCGTATGCCTCCCCCCCCTCCCCGCTGCCTATCCTTTCAAAAACCTTGCAAAAAATAAGGACCGAAGGGACCAGAGTAATCCTAGTGGTTCCTTTCTGGCCAAACAGAAGTTGGTTCGATACGTTAACCAGTCTGAGTGTGGAGGGCCCTCTAATTCTTCCTCCCATCAGAGATCTTCTTCTCCAGGGACCGATTCACCATCCAGACCCCGAGAGACTACACATGGCTACATCCTAGAGTAACAGACTTGATTTCCCCCTTGGACCTTAATATTGTCCTGAAGGGGTTAACCCTTCCACCCTTTGAGCCCTTATCAGCCATAAGACTTGACAGGCTGGCCTGGAAAACTGCTTTCCTGGCAATAACTACAGCCAGGAGAGTATGTGAACTACAGGCCCTTTTGGTCAACGAACCCTACCTGAGAATCCTGGAAGATCGTCTAATTTTCCGACTTGACCCTTCATTTCTACCTAAAGTGGTCTCGAATTTCCACAGATCACAGGAAATAATTCTTCCATCGTTTTGTGACAACCCAAAAAACGAGAAAGAAATGGAGTTCCACACTCTGGATGTTCGGAGAATAGTACTGCACTCTCTTCAGGAAACAGAAGGAAGGAAAGACAAGAACCTATTTGTCCATACACAAGGTCCAAACAGAGGAAAGAGAGCCACAAAATCCACAGTAGCCAACTGGATTAAGAGGGCAATTATGGAGGCTTACCAAATCCAAGATCTGCCTCTTCTGGAAAAGCTCAAGGCCCATTCTACAAGGGCGATATCTGTCTCCTGGGCTGAGAAAGCCAGCTCATCCATCAAACAGATTTGCCGAGCTGCTACGTGATCCTCGAGTCATACTTTCTCCAAACACTACAGACTAGATCAAATGTCCATTGGAGATTTTAGCCTTCGGAAGGAAGGTCCTTCAGGCTGTTGTCCCTCCCTTGTATATCTGTGGTATACATCCAGTGTGCTGTCTTGGGGGGATATTAGAGAAAATAGAAATAGATTTACTGGTAATTCGGTTTCTAATAACCCACCACGACAGAATGGATAATTCCCTCCCATTTGCTTATTGTTTCTACGACAGTCGGATCAGTAGAAATAAAAATTAATATGAAGCATCTATACTCTTGTGGTCCTTTGTAATAACACTGGAGGGAGGATGTGGGAGGGGCTATTTAAATCACTTCATATTTCCTGTCCCTATTAGGGTGGGGTTACATCCTCCGGTGTGCTGTCGTGGTGGGTTATTGGAAGCTGAATTACCGGCAAGTCTAATTCTATTTTTTTTTCAGCTTTTATGCAAATTAAAGGCTCCTTTTTACAGTAACGGCTTTTTTTTATTGCCCATAGAAGGCAATGGGTGCAAAATCGAGTAATGCAACAATAATTTTATTGGAAAGGCTGATCTACAGCAAAACCAGCTTTTCCAGGACATCACTCCTGACAGCACCCTCAGGACGTCGTCCTTCATATCCTTGGTAGGGACAGGAAACACAAGAGGTTAAAAGGCCCCTCCCTCCACCCCTACTCCAGTGTTTTCCTGTCCCTATCAGGGACGGACAAAGAAGAGGACTCGCGTCTGCCAGGAGCTGGAGTTCCTGAAGCCGGACGCAGGAGGATCGGGATGGGATCCTTGCATTCCTCCACTCCCTTGTGCCGAGGTCCAGAGGCCGACACCCCGCTGAACAAGGGGTCCCTCAGCCTTTCCCAGTTGGTGCGGAGACTCCTGGTGAAGAACCGTCTCTTGGTTCCAGCTGCTACAGCCCGAACACAGCGCCAGCGGGCGCTGCATGTGAGATAGAAGCAGCACTTCTGGTTACACAGGGAGCGATGTGTGAGCCTCTAGTAACCAATGTGTAACGCACTTCTGGTTTACTTGAAAAAAAAAATGGCGCCAATCCAAAATTAAAGGAGAAACACCATTTTGTGACGCTTCAGATGAAAGACGGGTGAGAAATGCTATTTAAAGAGGTGAAGGGACTGAAGTTATCAGATAGCCAGATCACCAGTAATGGAAGGTCAAACCACTGGTCGCTCTGATACTCCTGCTGAACCTTCAGTCCATGAAAGTCTACTTAGTTAGTTCCCCTCTTGTCTCCTATTCCCATCTGTCTATGGTAGTAAATTCTGGTGTTCCTTTTCTTTTTAGGAAAGGAGACATCTAAAAGACATGATGACATCAGCTCCTAAGAAAAGGAGATGCGCCATCTGTAATAAGAAACTGCCGGACACATATGGGAAACAGTTGTCATCCATCTGTATCGCCAAAGTAGTAAAAGATGAACATTCTTCTTTTATGTCTAACTTGAGAGCCATATTGAGAGAGGAAGTCCACAGTACAGTCACAGACCTAGTCTTCCAGCAAGCTCCTCAGGGTGCGCCACGTCAGAAAAGACCCTGACAGGAGTTAGAGTCCAGTTCAGAGGAGGAAGAGGTATCGGATTTCTCCAGTCCTGATCAGGACAGAGAAGAATACATCTCAGTTCCCCCAGAGGAGAAGAAAAAATACCTTTTCTCCTGGGAAGATACCGATACACTTTATCTGCAGTGAGGAACACTATGCAAGCAGACACTAGCCAACCCTCGTCAGTACAAGATCAGATCTTTGGGGGATTGAGAACCCACATAAACAAGGTACCCCCCCTTCTACCCCAATGGGATCTATTCGCTACAAGGAAAAATGCAAAGGTGGAAAAATTCTTCTCCCTCAACCCAGGAGGCAGCCCTATGGGGATAGATGCCTTATCTCAGAAGTGGAACATGGACCTAGCTTATGCTTTCCCTCCTTGGCCCTTAATACTGTTAGTACTAAGGAAAATTCAGGGTGATAATAATCCTACCCTTCTGGCCCAGGAGAAGCTGGTTCCCCTTGCTGAGGAAGATGTCCTTGGAAGATCCAATAATCCTTCCAGAGAGGTGAGACTTGCTATTTCAGGGTCCAATATACCATCCCGATGTGAAATTTCTCCAACTTTCGGCCTGGATCCTGAAAGGCAAACTCTAAGATCCAGAGGGCTGTCAGATTGTCATCTCAACAATGCAAAATGGTAGGAAGCTAGTGACATCGGTGATCTACACAAATTTAGAAGAAATTCTGTTCACAATATCAACCAAAATCAGAAAGTTCGGATCCAAACTTTCCTAAAATATTAGAGTTCCTACAGATGGGGTTTGTGAAAAGTGTAAGGCCTAGCTCTTTAAAGGTGCAGGTTGTGGCATTAAGTGCTTTTATGGATTACCCACTAGCCCGCCATCCATGGGTCGAAAGATTAATTAAGACCATAATACTAAATCCAACTATTAAATCCTATATCCCACCATGGGACTTAAACATAGTCCTGAGGAGTTTGTGACCAACCTTACAAGCCCCTTCAGGAGTCAAGCTTAAAATTTCTCTCCCTTAAAACTGTGTACTTAGTGGCAATTACTACAGCAAGATAGATAGGGGAGATTGAAGCCTTTTCAATTAAAGACCCATACCTGAGGGGCCTGGACAACTGTTATCCTCAGATTAGATCCAGCTTTTTTGCCAAAAGTAGTAACCCCTTTCCATATGAATCAGGAGGTGGTCTTGCAATCTTTCAGCCAGGACTTCAAAAATGATCAAGAATTAACCTTTAACTCGCTAGATGTTAGAAGGGTGGTTCTACAGTACTTAGAAGTCACAAAAGACTGGCATATAGACTGCAAACTGTTTGTACAATTTGGGGAGAAGAACAAGGGAATGAAGGCTACCAAATCAACATTGGCAAGATGGGTCACATCTGTAATAAGCCTGGCCTATTCATCTGAAGGAATATCCCCGCCAGAGAACATAAGAGCTATATCTACATCATGGGCAGAAAGAGCTGGGGCCTCGGCAGACCAAATCTGCAAAGCGGCAACATGGACAAATCTGAGCACCTTCTGCAGACATTATAAATTGGGACATTCTATCGGGTCAAGATGACCTTCGGAAGGAAGGTCCTCCAGGCAGGAGTCCCACCCTAAAATGAATTCTCCTGAGGGTGCTGTCAGGAGGGACGTCCTGGAAAGTAGGCATCAGACCTACCGGAAATCGGGTTTCCAGGTGTCCCACGTGACCCTATTACCGGTAGGTCTAATGCCTACTTTTGTAACCACTGTGACAGTCACTGATAGTATATGTGAGGGGAGGTATGTGTCACTCAGGATGCTCTCCTGTGTGAACTGAGACCTATTGAATTTCTGTCAGCATGTTATATGCTGGGGGTTACCTCTTTTAAAGGGTGTAGGTTTATGGGAATAACTTAGATGGAAGGGAAGTCATTCCTCATACCCACACCTCAGGGTGTGTGTGAGCAAGGTTTAAATGTTCAGTCCTGTGTTTTGTTTGTTTTTTTTCTTTTTGTGTTTGGAGAGGCAAGGTCTCTACACTGGACAGCCATAGCTCAGGACATAGCTGGAGGCTGGACATAACATGTGTGGGTGAACCACATATATAATATTATATTATAGTTCATCTGTTTTGCCAGTAAGGCTGTGATTATTTTTTCTGGAGTTGCAGGGCTTTATACCATATAAAAAAGCCTGCAGAGAAAAGCTGGTTCCTGAGTCTACTTCCGGAAGCGGCCGAGCGAGTTGTCCTACCACGCTACTGTGGCACCCCTGCGGGTCCAGTTGCCACAGAGGTACTGCACCTCACCCAGAGGTGTGGTACCCTACTCCCAGGTAAGGAAGGAACACTACCCGGGACCCACACACCTGCATCCAGCACTACACCACTCCAGACCAGCAGACGGAGCAAGATGCACTTGGTCACGGCTGAGCCCTGTCCCTGGCTGGAGCGGGGAGGGGGGGACCAAAGGAGAGGGAACCATGTAGTGGGTGTGGGTGAAGGAAGTAGCAAAGAGGAGCACCTTAGCAGAGGTTATAAGAATAAGGGGAACCTTCTAGAAGGAGTTCAGTCAGGGCTATAAGCCCAGGAGGGAGGACCTGCTTGTGACAGGTCCAGATAAGAGGGGGCCCAGAGTATGGGGCCCAGAAGAAGGAAGAAGAGACAGAGGGGGTCTCAGGGGCACGGGAGCGTGGGACCCGCATCCACCCGACCGCCGTCAAGTGGAGGGACCAGGCCGCAGAAGGGGACCGGCCCCAGACTAGTGGAGAACAACCAGGCTCAGCTAGCCAAACGGAGGCCGCAGCATTTTCAAGGTGTTGCAGCCGAAATCCACAATTACATCGCCGAAAAGGTGGCCACATAGGGTCCAGGGGACTGAGAGTAAGTCGCCCGACAAGGCCTGAGGCCACTGGCTTGGTACACTAATTGTGAGGCGCAGGGCAGGAGGGCGAGAGTCAGCGCAACGAGACGGCCAGAGAGGCACATAAGAAGGGGGTCCCGACTATTTGTACCTGAACTGACTGGGAGTTGGCTGGATCCCTTCCTTGGAAAACACAGGACGACGTGGGCGGTTATAATCGGCTGCCGCGGTAACCTGGAACTGCATAAGTGTAACATACCTGGCGGCGTCCTTGCATGGTGGTCCATCTCCCACTGTGCAAGAGGGCGCACTTGATCTCCTGTCCAGAATGTCTCTCTGGCTTCCCTCCATGCTGTCTGTTTGTGTCTGTTTCTGCTGCTTAAGGGCGGCGCCCGATCACTTCCTGCCTTTTGTACCTGCTGTGGGTCACACCCCTTGTGCGTCCTCAGCCTATTGCTGTCTGTCACTTGGTATATAGCTCAGCAGCTCCCTTCTATCCCTGCCTGAGCATAGTGTTTCCTTCAGTGTGTGCTTGCACTCTGAAGGTGCCAGGTCCCGTCTCTTGTCTCCTGCTTTTTGTATCAGTTCCCGTGTCTGAACTGAGTCCTGTATGTCTCCTGCTTTGCGGTATCAGCTCCCGTGTCTGAACTGTGTCCTGTATGTCTCCTGCTTTGCGGTATCAGCTCCCGTGTCTGAACTGAGTCCTGTATGTCTCCTGCTTTGCGGTATCAGCTCCCGTGTCTGAACTGACTCCTTTCTGTGTTCTCTTGTCTGTCCTGTCTGAACACGCTCCTAGCCTGTTCCTCTCGCCTTCTAGTGGCCGATTTCCTAGACCCGCTCCTGTGTCTGGTCTGTCCTGTCTGAACACGCTCCTTGCCTGTTCGTTCCGCCTTCTAGTGGCCGATTTCCTAGACCCGCTCCTGCGTCTGGTCTGTCCTGTCTGAACGCGCTCCTTGCCTGTTCGTTCCGCCTCTCTGGGGGCCGTATTCCCAGACCCGCTCCTGTATCCCTCTGCAGTGTCGGTCTCCTCCGTGCACTCAGTTCCAGTCTGAACTCTCTCCTGTCCTTTGCCTGTTTTGCCTCTGTGTCCGTTCCCTTCCTTTTTCTGCAGAGTCTGAACTCGTACCTAACTCCTGCTTGTTGTCTCTGCAAGTACTGTGTGAGTATCTGGCTCTGTCTTTCCCTTCCTGTCTGTTCCGTGTGAACAGAGCCCTGTCCTCCCTGCTCAGCCTTGTCTGCACTCTAGCTGTGCTTGCTTGTAACCCTCTGCCTGTATTGTTCCTGAGTCCCGGTGTGTACTGGGTCCTATCCCGCCTGTGTTCCTACCTGCTAGTGCCTCCCTGTCTGCACTCTAGCTGTGCTTGTCTTTACCCCCCTGCCTGCATACCCGCCTGCCTGCATACCAGTCATGCCTGCCTATACCCACCAGTCTGTGTGCCAGCCTACCAGCCTGTTCCTGTATTCCCCTGTGTGGGTCAACAGCCGTGTCCGGGGTCTGTCCTGGAGTAGCACCTGGTCCCTCTGCTCGGTTCCTCCTTGGTGCACTGGCGTCGTATGCCGTCGTGCGACCCTGGTCGGATCGGGTGAATACCTAGTCACGCCCCTCCAGGCATTCACTCTCCGGCACGGTCCAGTGGAATCACTACCAATCACACGCACACGCCGCTTAGCCCGGGCGTGTGCATAACAGCATGCTCAGGCCATGGTTCCCGTTGAGCCCCACGGCCTTCGCTCTTTGAGAAGTTTTTCCAGCGAATACATGCATTAAAATAAAATAAATAAATTTTTTTTCCCCCTTTAGCTGAGTTCCAGGCGAATTACGCACCCGTCCAGATGGATCTATCAGCCCTCGTTCCTGCGGATCCGCCACGTTACTATGGGGATCCAAGACAGTGTCGTGCATTTGTGGAGCAATGCATGCTACACTTTAAGGCCTACCCTCTCTATTTTCCTTCCGATTGGGCTAAAGTGGCCTTTATGATTGACTACCTAGCGGGTGATGCCTTGAAATGGGTCACCCCCCTATGGGAAGCATGGGATCCTGTCATCCTTGACCTGCAGGCCTTCCTGGTGGCCTTTCGTATGGTCTTCGAGGACCCTAACTCTGAAGCCCCTGCTGAAGCTTCACTTCCCAATATCCCGGAGCAGCCCCGACGGGTAATGTGTGTGGGTAGCGCAATAGTCCTCCAGCCCAATGAGACTACTGCCCACCCAGAATCCTCACAGGGTGACTACGCTTTCCGGAATACTTCTCTCAACCTCAAGAGGCAGTCCAGACGTGCTAGACTTAGAGGCAAGCCGTCACGCCAGGGTCTGTCCTCCCTGAGACCTCCTGACCCCAACCTTGAAGTCCCTACTGAAGCTTCATCTCCCTGTATCCCAGAGAAACCCCAATGGGTAATGTGCGTGGGTAGTGCACCAGTTCTCCTGGCCGAAGAGACTTCTGCCCATCCAGACTCCACACAGGAGAACTTCCTGCACCCGGCATCAGATGCTTCTTTCTCTTTAACCGGTGTGCATGTCCAAGGATGCTCCAAAGCTGTGGTTACCTCAGAGTCTGTGCACCTCTACTACCTGGCGGAGGATCCCCTGTTGCCTCCTGAACCCTCCGGGATACCACTCGATGACAAATGGAGAGAGACTTCTCTACACCCGGTACTCAATACTTTGTCCGCTTCGTCCTGTGAGCCTGACAATGGGTACCCCAAAGTGGTAGTTACCTCCGAGTCTCTACACCCCTCCGACCAGGCGGAGGATCTCCAGTTGTCTCCTGAACCCTTCGGGGTGCTACCTGGTAGCGAAAGGACAGAGACTCTCCTATACTCTGTACCTGATACCTCGCTCGCTTCGTCCAGTGAGTCCAACTTAGTGTACTCCGAAGCAGAGGTTACTCCTGAGTCTCTACACCCCTCCGACCAGGCGGAGGACCTCCAGTTGTGTTCAGAATCCTTCGGGGTGCCACCTGGTGGTGAATGGACAGAGACTTTCCTATATCCTGGATCTGATACCTCGCTTGCTTCGTCCAGTGAGTCCAACTTAGTGTACTCCGAAGCAGAGGTTACTCCTGAGTCTCTACACCCCTCCGACCAGGCGGAGGACCTCCAGTTGTGTTCAGAATCCTTCGGGGTGCCACCTGGTGGTGAATGGACAGAGACTTTCCTATATCCTGGATCTGATACCTCGCTTGCTTCGTCCAGTGAGTCCGACCTAGTGTACTCTGAAGCAGAGGTTAACCGTGAGTCTCTACACCCCTCTGACCAGGCGGAGGACCGCCAGCTGTCTCCAGAACCCTTCGGGGTGCCACCTGGTGGTGAATGGACAGAGACTTTCCTATACTCGGTATCCGATACCTCGCCTGCTTCCTCCAGTGAGTCCGACCTAGTGTACTCTGAAGCAGTTGTTTTCTCTGAGCCTCTGCACTCTTCTGACCCGGCGGAGGACCTCCAGTTGTTTCCTGAATCCTCCGGGATACCACCAGATAACAAAGAGACAGTGACTTTTCCTCATTATGTACCTGATAACCCGTCTATTTCTTCCTGTGAGCTTGACAAGATGTACCTCGAAGCAGAGATTACCCTTAAGTCTCTGTCCCCCTCCAACCCAGTGAACGACTGGCCCTCGAATTCCCTGTGGAAGATTCTGGCAGGCCTGAAGAAGAGGGGGCGTAAGGGGGGAGGTACTGTAACATACCTGGCGGCGTCCTTGCATGGTGGTCCATCTCCCACTGTGCAAGAGGGCGCACTTGATCTCCTGTCCAGAATGTCTCTCTGGCTTCCCTCCATGCTGTCTGTTTGTGTCTGTTTCTGCTGCTTAAGGGCGGCGCCCGATCACTTCCTGCCTTTTGTACCTGCTGTGGGTCACACCCCTTGTGCGTCCTCAGCCTATTGCTGTCTGTCACTTGGTATATAGCTCAGCAGCTCCCTTCTATCCCTGCCTGAGCATAGTGTTTCCTTCAGTGTGTGCTTGCACTCTGAAGGTGCCAGGTCCCGTCTCTTGTCTCCTGCTTTTTGTATCAGTTCCCGTGTCTGAACTGAGTCCTGTATGTCTCCTGCTTTGCGGTATCAGCTCCCGTGTCTGAACTGTGTCCTGTATGTCTCCTGCTTTGCGGTATCAGCTCCCGTGTCTGAACTGAGTCCTGTATGTCTCCTGCTTTGCGGTATCAGCTCCCGTGTCTGAACTGACTCCTTTCTGTGTTCTCTTGTCTGTCCTGTCTGAACACGCTCCTAGCCTGTTCCTCTCGCCTTCTAGTGGCCGATTTCCTAGACCCGCTCCTGTGTCTGGTCTGTCCTGTCTGAACACGCTCCTTGCCTGTTCGTTCCGCCTTCTAGTGGCCGATTTCCTAGACCCGCTCCTGCGTCTGGTCTGTCCTGTCTGAACGCGCTCCTTGCCTGTTCGTTCCGCCTCTCTGGGGGCCGTATTCCCAGACCCGCTCCTGTATCCCTCTGCAGTGTCGGTCTCCTCCGTGCACTCAGTTCCAGTCTGAACTCTCTCCTGTCCTTTGCCTGTTTTGCCTCTGTGTCCGTTCCCTTCCTTTTTCTGCAGAGTTTGAACTCGTACCTAACTCCTGCTTGTTGTCTCTGCAAGTACTGTGTGAGTATCTGGCTCTGTCTTTCCCTTCCTGTCTGTTCCGTGTGAACAGAGCCCTGTCCTCCCTGCTCAGCCTTGTCTGCACTCTAGCTGTGCTTGCTTGTAACCCTCTGCCTGTATTGTTCCTGAGTCCCGGTGTGTACTGGGTCCTATCCCGCCTGTGTTCCTACCTGCTAGTGCCTCCCTGTCTGCACTCTAGCTGTGCTTGTCTTTACCCCCCTGCCTGCATACCCGCCTGCCTGCATACCAGTCATGCCTGCCTATACCCACCAGTCTGTGTGCCAGCCTACCAGCCTGTTCCTGTATTCCCCTGTGTGGGTCAACAGCCGTGTCCGGGGTCTGTCCTGGAGTAGCACCTGGTCCCTCTGCTCGGTTCCTCCTTGGTGCACTGGCGTCGTATGCCGTCGTGCGACCCTGGTCGGATCGGGTGAATACCTAGTCACGCCCCTCCAGGCATTCACTCTCCGGCACGGTCCAGTGGAATCACTACCAATCACACGCACACGCCGCTTAGCCCGGGCGTGTGCATAACAATAAGAACTGTGAGTAAAGCCTGAAGACGGCACCCCACTGTGTCCTTTATTTATGGCAGCGTCACCGGCCCTGCACTACACTGTCCCTACCAACAACATCTACCTCATCAAGTCCGATATACTGCCCTGGGGCTTAGCTCTGCCCATGGATAGATGCACTATCTCAGCTGCATCACCATCAGCCCCAGTGGATCTGCACCGCAGCGGAGGCCATATATAGCCGCTTACCTCGGGTGGTGTCACAACACTTTTCCACAAATCTTTATTTCCCCAATTAACTGATCTTTATTTGAACGCCTTGGGCCACGGACCGGGTCACTGCCACTGTGACAACCCCAATACTACCCCATGACCCAGGGGGCGCGTCACTACTTTACTACCAAAACCAGGTTTTCATGAAGAAAAAAACTGCAAAAAATTCAACGTGTGGACGTGGTCTAGGCCTGTGCTTATGTGTCTGGTGTACATACCATGATATGAAAACTGCCTTATGTGTACATGAAGTTGAGTTTGAAACTTGTGCTCCTGTGATTTGCTGGTATTACATTAAAGTAACTCTTGGACTTAATAATTACAGGACAATAACTATATAATGACTATCTTCCTGGAGGTCAACACTACTGGAGAACGGGAGGTCTACCAGACAGAAGACCTGATGTGTCCAATTTCTCAACTCTCTACTTTTGGAGGTTTGTCATGAGTGGAATTGATGTCTTAAAGGGTCACCATTAAAGCTAAAAGGTATGGTCCACTTCTAACAACTAAGAGATTTGCTAGAAATGTCTCGTATTCAGGCCTCAAATGAGGGAGTCTTGAATCTGTCTCCAGAATTGAGTCATGCTATGTGAAGTGGTTCCAGAAATGCAGGAGTATGTTTGGAGAGGTAATGCCATGCTCTAACCTGATGCAGTGAATAGAGATTAGGGGTCTCCATTTTAGATGTGAGTTCCAGAGGTGGGACCCACATGTTAGATACATTTAGAAAATCCTATGAGAAACACGAGTGTTTTGTGAAAATGCCTCACAACTATCACATGGCTTGCCCATAGGCTGTGCACCTTGACACTAAACCCAGTCTCCCTTAACTTCCTAGTAGGGGATTCTCCATCCCCAAGTGAGTGTTCAGATGTTCCAAGAGTAAACAGGCTTACATGTGTTAGCCCTCCAGTCTCCCAGGATGCTTTTCTCCAGAATGGCTGCTGTTATGACCAAGCAGACACCGGGACACCATGCTATTTTGGGAACAGAGGTATACACTTATTGCATTTTTACTCTTTGGTTTTATTTAATAAACGCTTAAACTTTGTTTTTTTTCCCCTCATCTAGTTACTGCCCACTTTATCAAAGATGGCATTTTATCTGTTGTTATTTCCAAATATGTCACTCTACCATCACTAATCTTAACATCAGAGCCAGGGGAGCAGAAGGTGACCCTATTGCACAAAACAATGCTTTTCTGCTGTACAGCTTCCCATTGTCAGCCTGTGGGACCACACAAACTGTAAGTGCCCTATTTGTGGAAGTCTTGGTAAGATGGTCCACTCTTGGTGTCACTATAAATTCTTCACAGGTAGTAAAGTGAAGTCAGCAAATGGTGTAAAGTAACTGGCAGAACACATCTAGCTAGAGTTCAAGTGACTCTCACTATGGCACCTTCCCCTGCATTCCCTGTGCTGATCTCTTGTTATCCAAATCTCTAGGTTCTCTCCATGTAAAATTTAATTCTCCGTTAGGTTGATGTGGTTTATGAGAATGACTTGGCAGCTGACATTGACGTGAGAACTTGGAAAGGCTTGTCCATAACCAGAGATAGTACTTTTGGATAAGAGTCTCAAATACAAAAAGTTTGAAAGGTTCCATTTTTAAATACCCAAAAATTGCTCTTTACTATCTAAATATTTCTCATTCCTTTTTAGTCTGTTTGACCTTATGTCTCAAGTTCTAAGATCATGACTGAAGTTCAGATGGTGTTAGGATTACCTGAGACTTCTGAAGTCAGGAGCTACCACACTAGTTGTGATTAAGTGTCAGGTCCAAATGTGACACTGCCACATCTAGGCAGTGAACAGAGTTATCAGATAATTCTAATGAGAAATTTTTATTTTAGGCTGCACATTCGCTGTGGTTTCACTGCAAGTGACTCATTGCCAGTGAGAGTTGAAGTCTTTACCCTCCCTCCACCATCACCTGTAGCCAGTCTGGGACCATTGAACTTGGAAATGAGGATTGCCCTAAGTATGAATTTAACGTTATATACATTGTCTTTTGCATTGCCAAACAATAACCACTTTCTATCTTCTGGCTTTACTCTACAGATGATCAGTACAGACAGTATTATGGTGATGGGGATTATCCTATTTCTAAAGTGCTCAGGGACTAAATTTATGTTGTAGTTCGCATTCTAAACAGGAGAGACCCTGGAGTGGCGCTAATGCTGAATCAGTGTTGGGCAACTGGCACCATAAACCCTCAAGAATTGCCACAATGGCCAATCTTGGTAGATGGGTAAGATCTGTACAGCCCAACACTATATACTCAAATATTAAAGTATCCATGTTTTTTTTTGTTTGTTTTTTACCTCCCATGGGCCTAAACTTACAAACACTTAGTCTGCTGACAGCTGATGTAACATAGGCACCCTGCAGTAATACAGCATGATGTCGAGAACAGGCTACAAGTAACAGCTGCTCTGACATGAAGTAGGAGTGGTCTGTGATGGCTTTGTGCTGGGCAGGTAGTTGGCACTCCAAAGGCATACTGATAGGGAGTGTTGATTGTGAGCTCCAATGGGGACAGCGATGTCTGTAAAGCTGTAAAATTAATAATGCTATATAAGCGAGTAAGATAAAATTAAGTCTTCCTAAAACCACTTGCCTGACTCTAATAATCCCCAAATATAACTTTTCCTTCATTAGGTGTCCTTTTGATGGTGGCAACTACATGACCCAGCCATTAACTATACAAGATGCTTCACTGGAGTTTCCACTCTATTATCAGCGTTTTATTGTAAAGACATTTGCCTTTTACCGTCCAGGTCAGGCATCAATAGGAGGGCTGGTAAGTTCCCACTTATCATTCTTTTCCAGGTATACTTCCACTGTAGTGCTTCTGTATGCGTGCCATCTTCACAAAACTCATGTATGGCTAAATGTCCTTCAAGACGTAAGCACTTTCTGTAGCAAAAACGCAAGATTAAACATTAGGGTTATGTGGCGCCCCTGAGGGTTCAGTCACCACAGAGGTACTGCACCTCACCCAGAGGTGTGGTGTCTCCCTTCTCTCAGGTAAGGTGGGAGTGCTGCACGGAACCCCAAACAACCGCATCCAACACTACACAGCTCCAGGCCGGCTGGAGGGGCAACATGCAGAGGGCAGCTGCTGAGCCCTGACCCTGGCTGAAGTGGGGGGAACCCAAAGGTAGGGGGAACCAGTAGTGGGGGTGGGTGGAGGAAGTAGTTAGGGGGAGCACTTCGTTAGGAGTATAAAAAAGGGAGGCCATCTTAGGGTGGTGGTTCAGTGGAGTTAGGGAGCAGTTCAGAAGAACAGCTCGGGACAGTTCAGAAGAACAGTCCGGGAGCAGAGTCTCATTAGGAGATCTGCTCCACAAGTAGGGCCAAGTCAGGAAGTCTAGGAGGGGAGCAGGGAGTTGGCTCCGTTCTAAGAAAGGATCCTAGGGGTACGGCGCGTGCAGGACTGCATCCGTACGCCCCGCATCTGTCAGAAGACAGAGGGATCGCAGCCGCATTCTAGTCCCCTGAAGGTCAAGCAAGTCTGTGTAACTCCGACGGACAGGAGGGACTTCAGAGTACACGAGCAGGACTGAGAGTGGGCAGCGCAGAGCAGAAGGGAGAAAGACCAGTGTGAAGACGGTCAAAAGAGAAACACGAGAAGGTGGGGTTCTTCCAGGTATTCCCAAGCTGTCTGAGGAAGGATTGAACCCCTGCCCGGTGAACGCAGCGCGACGCGGGAGGCCTGCACCTGTACCGTGCACCTGTTGACTGTCTGAAGAATTGTGAGTAAAAGCTCGGATGACTGCACTGTACTGCCTCCGTCCATTCTTTCATCGGCGCCATTGTTCCCCCTACACTACAACGCCCAGCGCAACCCACGCTCTCTCGCTACGCTGCCCTGAGGCCTGCTCCACCTGTGGGGAGCCGTCCCATCACAAGCTGCCCTAACATCTGCCTCAGAGGACAGTTGCAGCGCTGGTGATCCTCACCAGACACCACAGGTGGCGTCACAAACTTTCTAAAAATAACCCCCTTTTTGCACTGACCACCCCCGGTCACGGACCGGTCCAGCCACCGTGATATTCCCCGCCAACCGGCATCCAGAGGCCCGGCTGCCGAGTACCCCACGGCCCAGGCAGCGCGTTAGTTGCATTGCTCAAGGAAAACAATATTTTATTTTTTTTCCCCAGGAAGAAGGGCTGCAGCAGATTGGGAGTCGGTGACTGTATCTGCAGATGGGCCCATTAAGCTCTACATGGATGGGAGTTACCAGGGTACCAACGAACAGTTCATTGAAGGTAATGTCACTAACTTGCTAGTTGATTTTATGAGACTTTACAGTAATGTGCAAATAAGGTTTATGCCCCAATAAAGATTTAGACAAAAAAAGTTGTACATTGACTGCATTCATAGACCTTTTTTGGGTAACGGTAACAACAGTTCACAAAAAATCCATTTGTTACATGTAAAATATAAGGAGCACATTGGCTTCATTGGAAAGGGTGAGTCTTGCAATTTCTCTGGAAGGATCAATATTTTGTGGATTTTAAAACACTCATTGCAGGTCACTTTACCTACATGTAGGATCTAGATCTGTCTATCCAACTTGGCTGGTTCTGTTGCACTGCAGGTGCTCTGATTATGTAGATGCAATGTGATATTGCCTTTAACTATGTTCTGGGTGACCCTAGCGCACACTATTAAAATGCCTCCTTGTCTTCCCATAATCTGTAAGTGGTGGCAGTGAGTAGCAACATATCGCTGTCTTACATGGTGGGAATGACCGATCTATGGCAGTTTAGTCTATATACTCTACTGTTAAAGCAATAGTACTAGAAACCTCTTCTACACATAGATGGTCTCAATGCCAGACTGGCACAGTATTAAAGTTTCTAACCAGATAATTGCATGAGGAGCAAAGGAAGACCTACCATTGGTGCAGCCGCAGAGGGATCCAGTAATTGACGGGGCCCACTTATACCTTCAAAGCAGATAAAATTGTACTTTATGATGAACTACGGTGCTTCCACGAGGACTCTCTTCTGTCCGCCAGCGCTAGAAAGAGCAACAATAAATGGCCCAGAGAATAAAAGTTTCTTCTACAATGATGACTTGATGTAGGTTATTCTACACTGTCACATTAAGATATCATAACATCTAATGGTTGTTATCAAACATGTTACATTTTTCGCCACATGTTGAACCACAATGCAGTCATGTAATTGACCTATGACTTGTCTAAAATCATTGGTTAATTGCCAAACTGCAGATCTAAAATGGCTGCACAACAGTTAGCATCAAAAGTTTCTTAGGTTTCATGAGGGGTTTTCAAGTTGAATTGGCCATTCCCTCATGTGTTAAGAGGTTGGCAGTGTTATCTTGGTACATCTTTCCTCAAAATGACTAGCATGCTAATGGAGATGTAACCAAATCAATCCATCGAGTAAAACACTTGATGGAAAGTTTTCCACAAAAAAAAAAAAGTTTGGTCCTGTAAAGATCTGAGGTTGTAAGTAATCACCTAGGCAGGTTAACGATGCAACAATATTTTATTGATCACAGCCATGGTAATAAAGCAATTCCAGGTAAATGGCTAAAATACAGTTCTCTCAGTCCTCAAGTTCCCAATCTGGGTTCAGTAGTTCCACTGGCTTTGTATAAGGCCATACTCACTCTCTCCCAACTTTTGGTTGGCCCATAGATTTTGTATCTCCAGCCAGTATAGTCTGTAGCCACAGTCCATGATCCTCTAGACGGCAGATAAAACGATGAAAGCACGGGTATCCAGTAGCAGCAGTCCTGTTAAGAAAGTGTAAATCCAAATTACATAATCCATAATGGTAACATGTTTATCCATTCATCCTTCCAAGTCCACGGTCTCCATCCTCTTCCTTCAATCCTTCCACACATCTCCCTAAAACATGTCTCCACTTTCTTCCACTCGGATCAGTCCCCTCCCAGGTCAGAAGTGATCACACTCTCCCCCTTAAACATTCACTGTTCGCAAAACAATGAAGAATATTCTAGAAGCCTTCATCTGAGACTGCCTGTAAGACCCACTGTGGTTATGGCTCCACTGTGTCTCAATCTACACTCACCTAATGAGATTATTGGCTGTTGAAACAATGAACTCCTGAGATAAAGATGAGATTAGTGGAATGCTGGACATTTTACAAGTGAATCTTACATACTGACAAGTAAGCAGAACTATGTAAAACATAAAAAGTAAATCACTAATAAAACACAATAATAATATTGACAAAAATGGTGGTTCGTTGCTGGAAAAGTATCATAGACTTTAGTAAGTGGGCAGCTCCTCACAGGTCCCATGCTCAAAGCCAGTTTTTAGACAAAGTGGGGCTCCAAATGTTAACACACATGTAGGTCGCATTTACATGGGCTGATTTCAGGCCATTAAACAAGCACAATTGACAACATTGAAGTCGTTCATTAGTTATTTTCTGGCCTCTTTACACTGGATGACTAGGAATGATGGCACAAAACTATCACTAGTAGATCAATCTGTCACCATACACATGTTCTCTGCAGTTTACACCAGGTGATGTGCTGCTGAGAAGGATTTTCGTTCTACCATACACAATCCAATCACCCGATGAATGAGCAATATTTTTGCTTATTGATGGGCGATTGCCAATGTTTACACCTAATGAACGCTCGTCTGCTCTTCCAGTATATATAAATGTGGATGTGATATACTGTTACACACATCTGTATACAGAGCACACATATGCAACATACAAACAGTGATCAACATATCTTAAAGAAACAATGGCGGAGACCCCGGTAAATCCAGGGGCAGCCAGAATAGCCTACTCGTATAGCATTTAGAACAGAAAAAAACAAGAGTACAAAATGGCATAAAAAGTTAGTTTTATTTAGTCAATCTGCAAATAACTTAAATTAATATATCCATAATATAAATGCATGACAAAAAAGTGCAATGTGCTCGAAGAAAAGCGCAGTCCCACCTGCGAGGGCATATCATACCCAAGCTAAAAGGATAGTCCATATACATAGTGTGGAGCACATACAAATGTTTAAATCAAACACAGGTTCACCAGATGCTTACCACAATTGTATATGAGGTCCAGGTGTGTGAGACACCTTTGCCACCTGTCTTCTACGTCCCCCTGGACCTCATATACAATTGTGGTAAGCATCTGGTGAACCTGGGTTTGATTTAAATATTTGTACGTGCTCCACTTGGAATATATAGCCTTATTCTATCCAGTATATCTCTGGAAAGATACCACACTATGTATATGGACTATCCTTTTAGCTTGGGTATGATATGCCCTTGCAGGTGGGACTGCGCTTTTCTTCCAGCACATTGCATTTTTTTGTCATGCATTATATTTATATTATGGATATATTAATGTAAGTTATTTACAGATTGACTAAATAAAACTTTAACTTTTTATGCCATTTTGTACTCCATGTTTTTTTTCTGTTCTAAACACATATGCAACGTGTATAAAAAGTACAAAAATAAATGACTGGAATATGCAGAGCATCTGCACACATGAGAATGCACAGAGCACATACGCTCACACTATAGAATACTTACCAGTTCTGAACTCCTGCACAGGACCCATGGTGACATCACGGTCACATGACTGATGTCACCAAAGGTCGTTAAGCAGTCTGCACATTGGAAATTAAATTGATAATATCACTGCAATTTTCAATGTAACTTCTGCTGTAGATTCTGCGGGCAGGAGTGTACATAGAAATCATAGGGCCCCATGGCAAAAGTCCTAATTGGCCCCTGCAAAAAAAAATGACTCAATGGGAGCACAGGAGAGCATATACTATTTTTGCAGCCCTTACAAAGTAATTTTGTCCCTTACTGTTCGACATGCTATAATGTGCACCCACTAGCACTCCAAACAGTACAATAACACCCCTCACAACCCTCTACCCAGTATACTGGCCCCCCACAGGCCTCCAAATAAAATATTGCCTGCCACAAAGTATGATGGCCTCAAAAATTAACCATTTATTAAAAAAATAAATGCTCCCCCACTGCTCCAACTCCTGTGCTGAGCAGTGCAGAGGGTTAGAAGACTCGCTGTAGAGATTGGAGCTGTGGGCAATGGGGTGTAGTGAATATTTTTTTTATTTATGGAGGACTATGTGGTGCCCGTAATACTGTATGGAGGGCTATGAGGGGCCCATTTTACTGTATGGAGGGCTATGTGGGGCCAACTATATTGTATGGAGGGCTGTGGGGCCCATTATACTATATGGAGAGCTATATAAGGGCCATTAATTACTTTTGAAAGACTACAAGGGGGGCATTATACTCATGGCATACCTATGTAGGGGAGGGCATCATACTATTTGAAGGTATATGTGGGGGGTCATTATACGGTTGTCAAGACTATATGGGGGCAATTATACTGTTTGCAGGACTATGCTGGGGGCGATTATACTGTTTGGAGGGCTATGTAAGGGCTTTTATATTGTTTGGAGGGCTATGTGTGGGCCAATATACTGTATGCAAGCAATTACACAGTGTAAAAGTTTTTTTGAGGGGCTCAATAATACACTGTAGAGGGCTGTGTGGGGGTCACTATGCTGTTTGGAGGGTTAGTGGGGGGCCATTATACAGTATGGATGGTTGTATTGGGGCCATCATACTGAGTGAAGGTGTGTGGGGGCCATTATTCTGTATAGAGGGCTGTTTTGCGATCACAGTTGGGGGCATCATACTGTGTTGGGGGTCGCCATACTTTGCCAGGGAAGGGGAGTACAGTCATCATACCATGTGTGTGGAGGGTACTATGGAAGAATTCACTGTGGGGATATCATACTTATGTTTCGGGGGGACACTATATTTGGCATAATACTTTATAGGGGCAATGAAAGGGTAGTTTAGGGGCTTCAGTAGGAGGAAATTACTTTGTAAGGGCTGCGAAGATGTGAGACATGCTCTTCAGTGACTCTGCTGAATATTAAGTTTTTTACGTTTTTTTAGTGGGGGGACCAATTAGAACTTTTGCTATGGGGCCCCATGATTTCTATGATCACCCCTGCTAGTAATATTAGGAATCACATAAAGATGGATGAAGCTGCTTCATCTTTAGAGGTTACAGGTATCTGGCCCATTGTGACATCACTCGTGTTCCGCTCCCCGTGATGTCACAATGAGGTCACCATTGTGATGTCACTGGCTGTGGGGTTATAGTGAGTGACGCTACAGGAAAAGGCTTTGTCTGGAGAGGCTGACTGTGGATTACACAAGACGCGATATTCCTCCAGGCTAAAATGCTGTTTAGATTTCTTCTATTTGTGAGTGTGCTAATAGCATCTGCGGAGGGCGCTCCTATCAACACTCGCCACCATGATTTCAGGGCCTTGATCCCTGCAGGTAAGTGCTGTACCGGATATTAAGCCAATATGGGGTTATTGTTAATAAGTCAGATGATACATTTCATGGAGGATTCTTCATGTGCTACTTGTAATGTTTGGAGTCTTCTCCCATCGTGTATTCCCTATTCCAGGCTCTAAAACACATTGTAAACTTGAATGGGAATCCACTCTGAGCGAAAAACAAGTCACGTGTCTCTGATCTTCATGTGTGTGACTTCATCAATAGTTTTGGGGGAAATAATTACAAACTTATGGTAATTGTGGAGTTTCTCCAACTAGGAATGGTCCTAGGTCTGGTTACAAAAATAAGATGCAAAATATAATGTATATATTAGTAGCTTTAAATATCTTACATGTTCTTGATCTTTTCTTCCACTAGATTACTTTAGTAGGTTTCCTATGCCTGCTGCCATCATCTTCTTCTCTGGCTTTTTCTTTAGTGTCATCTGTTCCATCATATATGGGTAAGTCTTATAATGATTTATGGGCTACCCGGGAGTCTGTATAAGAAATATCACATCTTCAGATTATCATTCGATTCAGTAAATGATATAATCTAGTGTAGATGTTTAGTGGCTCATAAACTGGGTCTGACCTGCTGGGAGCACAATGGACTTTTCTGTAAAATATTAAAAAAATTGCTCAACAAATTACTGCAGATAGGGATAGATAAAATAGATGAAGAAAAATATATGATTTTATAACAGTGACTTCTGTTTTATCATTTTAAAGATATGTGAAAAAGAATAATTTCTGGAGAGATGTTACAAGACCAGATTCCATGGATGAAGATATAAAGAGTAGAGCTAATCCTAATGGTAAGTACGGCCGTCACCAATCTGACATTAATATCTGTGTACATACAAATACTTCTTAGTGGCTTTTATATTACGTGGACGCAGTCTACATTGTAAAGCTGAATAATTACTCTAATGATATTCTGATTCGTCTCTTTCAATATATGAAATCTATTTAAAAGTAAAAAATGAACTTTTAAAGTAAAAATAATCTCTTACCCGTTCACAACATATGATGTACGCCGAGCTTGAATATTTTCCCGCACATGATGGCTGATTTAATGTGCGGAGCTCTGCCCGCAGCTGTTAAATCCCACTGTCAATCTCTCACAGCAGCATTTAACAATGCAAGGGAGGCCGGACATTATATGCGCCCATCGTCATGCTCATGATGTGATCGTGGAGCGCCAAGTGCTTGTCATGACAGCCGTCTGTGTCTGTCATTACGATCCTCTTGTGAAAGCCAGCCGTGGCTGGCATTGATAGTGGACAGTGATTTTTACTATACATAGCATTGCTGATGATCGGATGATCGCAGCTTCAACAAATACAGTAAAATAAAAAAGCACAAAAGTTCAAATCACCCCCTATTGCCCTATTAAAAATAAAACAATATACACATATTTGATATTGCTGCAATTGTAAAAGTCCAATCTATCACAATACAAAGTAAATTAATCCGATCAATATATGGCGTAATGAGAAAAAAATGAAAATTACATTTTTTTGGCCACCACAACATTGCAATAAAATGCAATAAGAGGCGATCAAAACATCATATCTACCCCAAAACTGTGTCAGTAAAAACGTCAGCTCAGATCGCTAAAAGTCCTCACCTGGCCCCGTATCCCGAAAAATGAAAATGTCATGGGTCTCGGGAAAATGGTGACAAAAGTATTTTTTTTTTTAGTTTCCGATTTTTTTTTACCACTTAAAGGGGTTGTGCCTGGAACAAAGTTAATTTTAATCAACATTTTAATCATTAGATCTTTGAATAATAATAATTTCCACAATTGGATGAGATCAAAAAAAATGTTCCTGTGCTGAGATAATCTTATAAATGTGCCCCTGCTGTGTACTGTGTAATGGCTGTGTCTGACCGTACAGGAACATGGTCTGATCATACCACATCTCCTGGGCAGGGGAGGACGCAAGAGAGTATACAGACAGGACAGCCGGGGATCACAGCTGATTCTTTCTTTGAGGTAAAACATTGCTTAAAAACAAGTAATTAAATATTTTGCCTCACAAAAAAATCAGCTGCGATCCCCTGCTGTAATGTCTGTATACTCTTTTGCTTCCTCCCCTGCCCAGAAGCAGTGGTATGATCAGACCATGTTCCTATATGGTCAGACACAGCCATTACACAGTACACAGCAGGGGCACATTTATAAGATTATCTCAGCACAGGGACATTTTTTTTAACACATCCAATTGTGGAAATGATTATTATTCCAAGATCTATTGATTAAAATGTACTTTGTTCATGGGAAAACCCCTTTAAGTAAAAAAAACAAAACAAACTATACATGTTTGGTATCTGCGTAATTGTACTGAACTAGAGAATCATATTGCCAGATCTCTTTTACCATAAAGTAAATATGGTAAATAAAAAAATTAAAAAAAAACAATTGTGGAATTGCACTATTTTTGCAATTTCAACACACTTGGAATGTTTTTCTTGTTTCCAGTACAGTATCTGGTAGAATGAATGCTGCCATTCAAAAGTACAATTCATTCTGCAGAAAACAAGCCCTCATGCGGCTATACTGATGGAAAAATAAAAAAGTTATAACTAAGGAGAGGGAAAACAAACAAACAGAAAATCACCATGTCTTGAAGGGGTTAATAGATATAGCAAGTGAATGTACCGTAGACATAGAGGAAACAATCTAGAAGAAACAAATAGAAGTTTTTCCTTTTGAAATGCTGATTTCACTGTTCTGTGTTACAGGAGAACATGAGGATGAAACAACCATTATAAATGATGAAGCTCCTCATGGACCCATGGCTGAAAAGAGCGATGTCCACACAGACACCAACATCTCTAGTGGCCCCCACTATGTCATAATGAATATGGACCCATATGAGGATGTGATCATCTCCTCTGACAGTAAGCTCATTTTTTCTTTGTGGATTAGTACCATGAATATCATCTCTTCTTCTAATTTACATAACATGCATAAATTAAAATCTACTATTAAAAGCAATTTATTATTGAATTTCAGTTAAAGCAATTTCCAGTATTTTCCGGCTCTCCGACCCCAGACTGACAGTAGAATCAATGTCCATTAATGAAAAACTAATCTTATAACCACTGTCTTTTTCAGAACAAGAGGACAGAGAACAGATTCCACCTCCTCCTCTGAATCCTTCTCCGTCTACTACTCTGCCTCCTCAAAATTTTGATAAAGATCTTGACCTGGACAAAGACATTGAGAAAACTAACCTCCTCATGAAGATTGTCTTTCAGGAACTTCTGGCTTATGCCAGCCAAAACCAAATGTAAGTTCTTAGAGCTTATGTGCATGTTTTATGATATATGTTATATTTTAGTATTAACAGGCAATAGGCTAAATAATTAGAAATTGGGCACTAACGACCTAAACGTTGAAAGCATTATATTTCTTTATACAAGTTAAATCATCAGTCTGTGAACCAAGACTTGCTTGGACTACATGAGAATGGGTGTTATTCTTGAATCACAAATGTGATACAATATAAATTATCTTTAATAAATCACAATATACAGTATAAAAAATGGCTGATCACATGACTAACAAATTAAACACACGAAGTAGAGTGGGTGGTAATGGCAAAAACAATAAAATGAATATTTAATCATGATCACATTATGCATATACAGCAATACTGGCTTAAAATGCAAATGTAATCACAAGAGCTGATGGCACGATAAAAAGTGCTCAATATCAATGTCAGTGCCAAGTACGTTTAGACATGCTGTAGTACCAAACCTGACAGTCATTTCACCATCACAGCTATTTCAAGGAGTTAAAGGAAACGGGGTGGAGTGCTGTATATGGCTGTATATGGCTGTATATGTATCTATCATATGTACCATGAGGGAGGGATTGGTAGTAAGAGGTAATCTAATCCTACAAGATCAAAAAAAATAATAAGCAGGGTACTATTCCTATCACAGCAATGATAATGTGTAGAACATACCTGAACATAGACATTAAATAATGCCCACTATATATTACATAGTACTGCATTATAATGTAGAGATAATGGATAACATGTAAACTTCTTCTGTTGCCAAACTCATTATAGTCTGTTGCCATGTACATACATTAATCTTTACTCTTTTGCTGACTTTGTAACATATATTTTCCAGGTGAGGCAGAGCGGGGTCTGGCTGTGTTCCCACAATGAATATGGGATCCAGCTGGAGATGACAACTGTACATCAACACAAAGAGGCAGATTCCAGGCTTGGTTTCTGTTCTCTTCATTGGATATGACATTTACTGGACTTTCTGCAGCTAGACGAACTCACAGAGTATGTGAGATACCTACTGCATCATGAGGCAAATTCCGGGCTCGGTCTATGTTCTCTTTAATGAATACGACATTTACTAGACTTTCTGCAGCTAGATGCACTCACAGAACAAGTGAGTTTCCTTCTGCATCATAAGACAAATTCCGGGATCGGTCTCTGAACTCAACCACTGGATACGACATTTACTGGACTTTCTGCAGCTAGATGCACTCACAGATAAAGTGAGATCCCTACTGCACACGAGACAGATTCCAAACTCGGTCTCTGATCTCCACCACTGGATACAACAGTTACTGGACTTTCCGCAGCTAGATGCACTCACAGATAAAGTGAGATACCTACTGCACATGAGACAGATTCCGGACTCGGTCTCTGTTCTCATCAGTGGATAAAACATTTGATAGACTTTCTGCAGCTAGATATAATCACAAATCTAGTGACTTACCTGCTGCACCATGAGACAGATTCCGGGCTCGGTCTCTGCTCTCATCAATGAACATCTGCAACCTAAGGGAAGGACAGTCCTTCAGCCAAGGTTCCCTAGCGGTTTCCTCCACTGGGGGTTTTTCCTCTCCTGAGTGCTGAAGGTTGACTCTTCGTGAGTCAAAGTCCCTTTGTCATCATTATCATCGGGGCACATTTTAGGGCTATTGCCCTGACTTCTAATGGGAGCTTCTACATAACCCACCTTGAATGAAGTTAATAAAGAAGTCAATCAATAATATGTAACAGTGTAATGGCGCTTCAATTGAACTTTACAATACAGCAGAATATACATATCACTGTGAGGAGGGAATATTTTATGAAGTCATTAAACACATGGTGACTTATATACATGTTTTCTATCAAACTAATTTGCCACAAATGTAATGTTCCTCATTAATCATGAACATCTTCTTTGACCTGGTTTAGAGGTCTGGATCCTCTGGTTCGACCAGGACTTTAATGCCACTGCACACTATACTGTCATGGCACACATAATGACATCAGAACGTTGCGACGTGCGTCACCCAAGCTTTAGTTATTGCCTCTGGGGATGCACATCAGTGGCAGCTCAGCGATGGCATGGTTCACAAAAATGTCAGAGGCTTGGTTGAGCTGGAAGTTCCAATGCAGGGTGAAGAAGACAGAAGATGCTTTAAACCAGCAAGGCCAGTTTTAGACAAAGTGGGGCCCTGGGCATAAGTTTAAAGTGGGTCCTAAATGCTAACATATTGCACCATCACACTTAAACATTTAGGTAGCATTTACATGTGCTGAGTTTAGGCCATTAAATGAGCGTGATCGAGAATATTGAAGTCGTTCAGTGCTTGTTTCCTGGCCTTTTTACACTGGTTGAGGGAGAATGATGGGCACAGAACGATCGCTAGTAGATCAATCTGTCCCTATAAAGTATCGTATTATCAGCAGCACATCAGCAAGTCTCATTGGGCGATGTGCTGCAGAAAACAATGATTTTTGTTCCATCATAAACAATCCAATCACCCGATAAATGAGTAGCTTGAGTTTGCTTGTTCGTTGGGTGATAACAGACGTTTTTACACCTATGAACTCTCATCTGCTCTGCTGGGATTTATAAATGTGGGTGCTATATACTCAAACACTGCATGTTACACACACATACAGTGGGTACGGAAAGTATTTAGACCCCTTTAAATTTTTCACTCTTTGTTTCATTGCAGCCATTTGGTAAATTCTAAAAAGTTCATTTTTTTTCTCATTAAAGTACACTCTGTACACTATCTTGACTGGAAAAAAACAGAAATGTAGAAATTTTTGCAAATTTATTTAAATAGAAAAACTGAAATATCACATGGTCATAAGTATTATTATTATTATTATTATTTTTTTATTATTATAGCGCCACTTATTCCATGGCGCTTTACATGTGAAAAAGGGGTATAATACAAGAACAATTACAATAATCTTGAACACAATGTGACATCGACTGGTACAGGAGGAGCGAGGACCCTGCCCGCGAGGGCTCACAATCTACGAGGGATGGGTGAGGATACAGTAGGTGAGGGTAGAGCTGGTCGTGCAGCGGTATGGTGGAGCGGTGGTTACTGCAGGTTGTAGTCTTGTCGGAAGAGGTGGGTCTTCAGGTTCCTTTTGAAGGTTTCCACGGTAGGCGAGAGTTTGATACGTTGGGGTAGAGAGTTCCAGAGTAGGGCGGAAGCACGGGAGAAATCTTGTATACGGTTGTGGGAGGAGGAGATAAGAGGGGAGTAGAGCAGGAGATCTTGTGAGGATCGGAGTTTGCGTGCAGGTATGTAACGGAAGACTAGGTCGGAGATATATGGAGGAGACAGGTTGTGAATGGCTTTGTATGTCATGGTTAGGGTTTTGAACTGGAGTCTCTGAGCAATGGGGAGCCAGTGAAGAGATTGACAGAGAGGAGAGGCCAGGGAATAGCGGGGGGACAGGTTGATTAGTCGAGCAGCAGAGTTTATGATAGATTGGAGGGGTGCGAGAGTGTTAGAGGGGAGGCCACAGAGCAGGAGGTTGCAGTAGTCAAGGCGGGAGATGATGAGGGCGTGCACTAGTGTTTTTGCAGATTCATGGTTTAGGAATGTGCGGATCCGGGAGATATTTTTGAGTTGGAGTCGGCAGGAAGTGGAAAGGGCTTGGATATGTGGTTTGAAGGAGAGTTCGAGTCCAGGGTTACCCCAAGGCAGCGAGCTTGAGGGACTGGGGAGAGTGAGCAGCCATTGACGTTGATAGATAGGTCAGTTGGGAGGTTTGAATGAGATGGCGGAAAGATGATGAATTCTGTTTTGTCCATGTTAAGTTTTAGAAATCTGGCAGAGAAGAAGGATGAAATAGCAGACAGACATTGTGGGATTTTGGTTAATAAGGAGGTGATATCGGGTCCAGAGAGGTAGATCTGTGTGTCGTCAGCATAGAGGTGATAATGAAACCCATGAGACGCTATGAGCTGTCCCAGGCCTAAGGTGTAGATGGAGAAGAGCAGGGGTCCTAGAACTGAACCTTGGGGGACACCGACAGATAGGGGGCGAGATGAAGAGGTGGTGTGTGAGTGGGAGACACTGAATGTCCGGTCTGTTAGGTATGAGGAGATCCGGGATAGGGCCAAGTCTGTGATGCCGAGAGATGAGAGAGTCTGGAGTAAGAGGGAATGGTCCACTGTGTCAAAGGCAGATGACAGGTCTAGGAGGAGGAGGACAGAGTAGTGTCGCTTAGATTTGGCGGTTAGTAGGTCGTTTGTGACTTTAGTCAGTGCAGTTTCAGTAGAATGGTGTGGTCGGAAACCAGATTGTAGGCGGTCAAAGAGGGAGCAGGAGGAGAGGTGGGAGGACAGTTCAAAATGGACATGTTGTTCCAGTAGTTTTGAGGCATAGGGGAGAAGTGATATGGGGCGATAGCTAGTCAGAGAGGATGGGTCAAGGGAGGTCTTTTTGAGGATGGGTGTGATTGAGGCATGTTTAAAGCATGAGGGGAAGACACCAGTTGTTAGTGACAGGTTGAAGAGGTGGGCTAGGGCTGGGATGAAGATAGTGGTAAGGTTTGGGATGAGGTGGGACGGGATTGGGTCAAGTTTACAGGTGGTGAGGTGTGATTTGGAGAGTAAGGAGGAAAGTTGATCTTCAGAAATGGTGGAGAATGTAGTTTTGGAGGAGGAGGGTTGAGTAGGTGTGGGGAGGGGCGGTGGGGGCTTTAGGCAAAAACTTTGTCTGATGGTGTCAATCTTCTTCTTGAAGAATGAGGCAAAGTCTTCGGCTGAAATAAGAGGAGAGGGATGAGGCACTGGGGGACGGAGGAGAGAATTGAAGGTGTTGAATAGTTGTTTAGGGTTGTGAGACAGGGAGGATATGAGAGAATCAAAGTATGTTTGTTTTGCTGCAGTGAGTGTGGACTTGAAGGTAGTGAGGGACTGTTTGAATGCGATGAAGTGCTCATGGGAGTGGGACCTTTTCCATCTACGTTCAGCAACCCTGGAGGCCCGTCACAGCTCTTTAGTTAGGCTGGTGTGCCAGGGTTGTCTGTTGATTGTGCGAGCCTTGGTATGCATGAGGGGGGCGACCGAATCGAGAGCTGCAGCTGTTGTGGTGTTGTATAAAGTGGAAGCAGCATCTGCATCATGTAAGGAACTAATGTCTGTAAGAGGGAGGAGGGATTCAGAGAGAGAGTGTAGGTCAAGGTGTTTGAGATTTCTACGAGGGTATGCAAGTTTGTGGAGTGGGGATTGTTGCCCTGGGGAGGAGAGAGAAGAGAATGTGAGTAGGTTGTGGTCAGAAACAGGGAGAGGTGAGTTAGAGAGGTTAGATAGGGAACAGAGGTGGGTGAAGATGAGGTCCAGTGTGTGGTCGTCTTTGTGGGTGGGTGTGGAAGACCACTGAGTAAGACCAAAGGAGGAACTGAGGGATAGAAGCTTAGAGGCAGCTGAGAGGGAAGTGTCAATGGGGATGTTAAAGTCGCCCATGAGGATAGTGGGAATGTCAACGGAGAGGAAATGAAGTAGCCAGGTGGTGAAGTGGTCAAAAAAAGTGGTGGCTGATCCTGGGGGGCGGTAGATGACAGCCAGTTGGAGGTTGGATGGGGAGTAGATGCGCACGCAGTGCACTTCAAAAGATGGGAGAGTAATTGCGGGCGGCATTGGGATATGGGTGAAGGAGCAGTTTTCTGAGAGGAGGAAACCTATTCCTCCACCGTGCTTGCCGTTGGGGCGGGGGGTATGGGAGAGGTGGAATCCACCATACGAAAGTGCAGCAGGAGAGGCTGTGTCGGAGGGGGTGAGCCAGGTTTCAGTGATGCCGAGGAAGGAAAGCTTGTTAGTGATAAAGAGATCGTGAATGTAGGAAAGTTTATTGCAGACAGAGCGAGCGTTCCATAGAGTATTCAGACCCTTTGCTCAGTATTGAGTAGAAGCATCCTTTTGAGCTAGTACAGCCATGAGTCTTCTTGGGAATGATGCAACAAGTTTTCCACACCTGGATTTGGGGATCCTCTGCCATTCTTCCTTGCAGATCCTCTCTAGTTCTGTCAAGTTGGATGGTGAACGTTGGTGGACAGCCATTTTCATGTCTCTCCAGAGATCCTCAGTTGGGTTTAGGTCAGGGCTCTGGCTGGGCCAGTCAAGAATGGTCACAGAATTGTTCTGAAGCCACTCCTTAGTTATTTTCGCTGTGTGCATAAGGTCATTGTCTTGTTGGAAGGTGAACCTTCGGCCAAGTCTGAGGTCCAGAGAACTCTGGAAGAGGTTTTCATCCAGGATATCTCTGTAATTGGCCGCATTCATGTTTCCTTCAATTGCAACCAGTCGTCCTGTCCCTGCAGCTAAAAAACACCCCCATAGTATGATGCTGCCATCACCATGTTTCACTGTTAGGATTGTATTGGGCAGGTGATGAGCAGTGCCTGGTTTGCTCCACACATATCGCTTAGAATTATGACCAAAAAGTTCTATCTTCATCTCATCAGACTAGAGAATCTTATTTCTCATAGTCTGGCAGTCCTTCATGTGTTTTTAAACAAGCTCTATGCGGGCTTTCATATATCTTGCACTGAGGAGAGGCCACCCTGCCATAAAGGCCCGACTGGTGGAGGGCTGCACTGATAGTTGACTTTGTGGACCTTTCTCCCATCTCCCTACTGCATCTCTGGAGCTCAGCCATAGTGATCTTGGTTTTCTTCTTTACCTCTCTCACCAAGGCTCTTCTCCCACAATTGCTCAGTTTGGCTGGACGGCCGGGTCAAGGAAGACTTCTGGTGGTCCCAAACTTCTTCCATTTAAGGATTATGGAGGCCACTGTGCTTTTAGGAACCTTGATAAACGCAGAAATTAGTTTGCAACCTTGGCCAGATCTGTGCCTTGCCACAATTCTGTCTCTGAGCTCATTGGGCAGTTCCTTTGAGCTCATGATTCTCATTTGGTCTGATATGCATTGTGAGCTGTGAGGTCTTATATAGACAGGTGTGTGCCTTTCCAAATCAAGTCCTATCAGTTTAATTAAACACAGCTGGACTCCAATGAAGGAGTAGAACCATCTCAAGGAGGATCACAAGGAAATGGACAGCATGTGATTTAAATATGAGTGTCTGAGCAAAGTGTCTGAATACTTATGACCATGTGATGTTACAGTTTTTCTTTTTTAATAAATTTGCAAAAATTTCTACATTTCTGTTTTTTTCAGTCAATATGGGGTGCAGAGAGTTCTTTAATGAGAAAAAAAATGAACTTTTTAGAATTTTTCAAATGGCTGCAATGAAACAAAGAGTGAAAAATTTAAAGGGGTCTGAATACTTTCCATACCCACTGTATGTATACACACAGCAAACACACATAGCACATATGCATGTATACACCGAGCCCATACACACACACACGTATATGTATACACAGAGCACATACATACATATAGACATGTGTACATACATAGACAGACGTATATACAGAGCACATACATACGGACAGACATGCATACACAGATCACATACATACAGACACATGTATATACAGATCACATACCTACACATGTATACACAGAGCACATACATACATACACATGTGAGAGGCTGGACAGGAGCTTTCTCTCCCTCAAAAAGACGTTGAGGCAAGTTATTTAAAGTTATTTGTGTAATTAGCAGCACAGTGGCTCAGTGGTTAGCACTGTTGCTTTACAGTGCTGGGGTCCTGGGTTCAAATCCCAACAAGGACAACATCTGCAAGGAGTTTGTATTTTCTCCCCGTGTTTGCATGGGTTTCCTCCAGGTTCTCCGGTTACCTCCCACACTCCAAAGACATACTGATAGGGAATGTAGATTGTGAGCCCCAATGGGAACAGTGCCCATAACGTCTGTTAAGCGATGTGGAATTAATGGCGCTATATAAGTGAGTAAAATAAATAAATAAAAATAAATGAACCCAAAATGTACCTGCACTATTAAACACTGGCCACCAGAAGTCACTGGTTTCCCCTTGATAGGTTCAGATGTCCCTTGGTCTGCAGGATCCGGTTTTCTGGGATGACAGGGTTAACACCTAGCCAGGGAGGGAGAGAGAAGTGACTGGGCACAAACAGGAGACTAGATCCAGGAAGTGCTTAGTGTTGATTGGACAGAGTGTGGAGCAGGCTGTGTGCAGAGAAGGTGGAGACAGCAGGATACTGGTTCATTGTGTGTGGAACTAAAGGCTCAGTATGTAAGGAGCTAGTTACAGAGGCGGCAGGACAGCACAGGCATTTGGGGACCTTTACATTGAGGAAAAGCTTAGAAGTCTGGGAAAAGTATGGTCCAGCGGAAAAGGGGGACCTTGGGAAGAAGGTAGCGCCCTGCTGTGAATACTAAAAACAGGGAGCTTAGTCTCAACGAGCCACTCATGGGACTGTGTTAGCTAAAAGCTCCGGGTATCGGAACCAGTACTTAACGAATGCACCCGAATAACCCTACCCCTAAGAAAATGCAGGCAATTAGAACATCTCCCCATGTCCCTTGCAAAACCTGGAAAAACGCAGACTGTAACTCTATAATGGAGCCGGTGTATTGTGTGGAAGATGGAAAAGGAGATGTAAAACCTTTTATCCCCTGTTTATCAGTTTGTCCGTATATAAAATGGACATTGTTTATAAGGACTGATCTGGCTTATTGAATGAAACGGGAGTGGAACTGCATTAAGTGCAATGGAACCGATGAGGGAAGCAGCAGATCAAGAGACAATGACGCAGACGCCTCCCCAACAACACAAAATTTCCTGTAGCTGGCCCCAACGTGAAAATGGCAGACCACTCATACGACCGCTCAGCAACTGTCACAAATAACAAAAGCAAAGGAGACAGGAAGTGTTGTGCTTCAGAAGCATCCAGAAACTTGAGGGGTTAACACAGTCACAGGAGACAGAGAGTGTTTTAGCAGAGCCCCAGGGGGATTGTGGTGAACTTGTTAATGTAGTCTGGCTGAAGTCGAAGAGAAAGGTGGTGGTGTGTTATCTGGATCTGACAGAAGGCAACTGAACAGGATTCAGATCAGGAGAGAAACTAAACAAAGGTCAGATAAACTCCCTGAACTAACCGTGCAGAGTATTATTGGGCAGGAAGATAAGGACTGGAAGGAATTGTGTCACAGGGATCATCTCCCTCCTCAAACCCTCCCCCCTCCATCTCCATGCAGGATAAACAATGCTGTGTACTATTGTGTCCTTGTGAAGGAAAAGCCTGTGGTTGTGTATGCATAGAAATGTGCTTCTAAGAGAGCTAATCTATGCTGAATTATGCTACTGAAGAGACTGTAATACTGTGCCTTGTGAAGAAACTACTGTATTGTTACTGGAGCCAGTTGCTCAAGAAACTCAGACTGTACTATAATGAAGATTGTTGCTGTAATATCCCAGAATGGCACTGGCCGTGCTTCAGATTGAATTCCACTGTTAAACTGTTGAAAATGACTCTTGTCAGATGTGTCTGGTTAGCAATTGAATCTATTGTGTGCCTGAGAGAAGCTGCAGCCTATGGTCGCTCTGAGTAACGGTTCCCCCAGGATTCCAAAGAATTCATGAAACCCGTCTCACCCTATGTAAACCTAGCAGCGTGCGTGTAACATTGGTGGCCTGTACGGGGAATCCTGAGTGGGAATTAGCGTGTAGAGGGAGAAGAGGAAAAGTGTCTGGAAAAACACAGCAGCACAGCACCTCAATTAAACCCTGCTACACCAGTTAAAGGGGACCAGCCCTAAAGAAAACTCACTAGCAGCAATGGATGTGGAAACATAAATGGACAGAATTAGTGAGCTGCTTCTTCAGTTAACCTGTGAAGAATTGAGAACAGTAGCAGAACATATAAAGATATCAGAATAACAGATTTCTGAAGCACACAACCGCAGGCAACTGTTAGCTGCCATTAATGCAAAAATGGATGAGCTGGGGTAGAAAGAAGCCAAAGACGTCATGGGGAGGTTCCTCCAGGAGCTAACACAGATTCTAACCAGGTTGTAATTGGAGGATAGAGGGGTGGCACCAACTACCAAAAGAGGGAATCTCTGTCCGCAGACAGAACTGTTAGAACCTTGCTCTTAGGTTTTTTTTTCCTTTGCTGGTCACATGACCTTGTTGGCCTATTTAAGCCTGCTCCGCCCTTCTGGCTTTGCTGGACTTCATTGTATAACTACTTTCTAGCTAGCCTGTGCTCTGTATCTTACTCTGTTAGTTTGCTTGGTCTACGGACCTCTATGTTCTATATATTTTGTTTGTTCGTCTGTCTGCTACTATTTCTGTTAGGAGGTGTCCCATATTCCTCCCAGTCCTTAGTACTTGTAGGGATTCCTTCCCCACATCTATAGGTCTCCGTACAGACTAGCTTAGGACTTTAGCAGGTCTGATCGCAGGATCAGGTTCCCTGTTACATCGTAGGGATTCAGCTGAGTTCTATCGTAGGGACAGATCTCCTCTCTTTCCTTAGCTCTGGTAGCAGAACATAACAAGAACTACAGGAATTGAAAGAAAAATTCAAAGCCCTAACAACAGCCCTGCAGGAATCAACCAAAACCTCTAAACGGGTGACAGACTCAGACAGAGCCTTTACTCTGATCGGGTTAGATAAATCAGGTAGACAGTCCTCTTTAGCACCACAAATCACTATAAGGAAAGAATTCAAGATCCTGGGACAGATTGGAGACTGTGAACAGAAAGAGAAACTGCCTTATATGAACTTGTTGCACCAGATCGATGCAGGCTTACATAAAGGCTACCAGCCAGATGAGATCGTTGAGGGGGTGATGAAAGCTATCAGCCCAGGACTGAAGCTCCGTAGTATGCTAGAAATGAAGAGTCAATTGACTTTGCAACAGCTGAAGATGATTTTAAAAGGGCACTATAAAGAAGAGAGTACTTCAGAATTGTTTCACCGACTCATTAACCTCTCACAGAAAAATAATGAATCACCCCAAAGTTTGTTGTTCAGAGCAATTGAACTGAAGGATAGACTGTTGTTTGCATCCAGAGATGTAGAAGTGGAGAAGTTTGATGCTGGACTAGTCCAGAAGAAGTTCTTGAGATCATTAGGAACGGGGTTAATCAGCAAAGACATCAAGTTGCAGCTGAAACCTGTCATTCTGGACGAAGTCCTAATTGAAAAAATGAATGAGATAGCTAGTTTGGAGTCAGAGAGCGAACAGAAGTTAAAGGTTCTGCTCCTAAAATCACCAAAATAAGTCAGCTGAAGTTAGAGACCCCCTGTGCCCAGTCCAAAAATCAATGCCAATGGTCACGGTCGTTTGGGTTAAAAGACAGGAGGTTGCCAGTGCGGGGTGACTAGTAACCGCGATACGGAGGAGGCCCCAGAAGCAAATCCAAATCTCACCAAACCCCAGAATGGCACATGAGGTAAAACGGCTGCTTCAGTACTATCCCCAAGTGTGTTCACATCTACAACAGCTGCAAGAGAGACAGAGGCATTAGTGCCCAGTGTGTAGGTCAAACGATGTACTCCTGGGAGGAGGATTCCTCGGTCAGTAGAGATTGCCTCATCAGTCTAGTCGGTGAAAGGAGCTTTACACAGTGCCAGCTAGATGGACTCTTGGTAAAACCACTGTGGGACACAGGAGCCCAAGTGGGCCTTTTAAATGAAGAATGGAGAAGGCGCTACCTGCCACATACCTGCCTTTGGTCACTAAAAGAACTGTTAGGACCAGTGGAACTCCACGGGAAAGCTGTCAACCAGACCGAAATCCCTTTCATAGCCTGGGTGGAAGTGACTTTCCAACTGAGGGCCACGAAGAACAGCAACACCATTGAGCTTTTGGTACCTTTTCTCTTGACTAGTGATCAGAACGTGGCAGAGGATCCTATCCTTGAATATAATGTAATCAGTGAGGTCATCACGAAACACAAGTCAGGGACGCTGGTGGTGTATGCAATTGCCACATCACTTGCCATAACTAACACCGTGGTGGAAAATGTGATTCATAGAGTAAAGAAAGCACAGAATACAATGGACCTAAAAGAAGTCAAGGTAGGCTGGCGCCCAACCATCATCACTGCAAACCAAATGGTGGGGGTGAGGTGTGGAGTCCGAGTAGAACCAGGAAGAAAAATCAAGAAAAGACTGTTCGTCCCAAAAGACTCCTCAGAACTTTCGAAAGGCCTAGTACAAGGTGACACTGTGCTTACGATTTCTACTGGTGAATTTGCTCGAGTGACAGTACCGGTGATGAATACTACGAAACAGGAAATTACACTGGATCCAAAACCTGTGTTAGGTCACATTGAAACTGTTAAAATGGTATATCCAGCCAGTGTGAGACCCATCCAGGGGTCTACCATGAATTCAGTCACCCCACCAAGGAACAGGAGTCGCCCATGGGAGGAAATTGCACGACCAACCTCAGGGTCCTGGGATCCCCCAGTATCCCTGGAACACTTGTGTGCTGAAGATATAGCGATAGCAAAACAGATGTTGAGAGAAGAGTGTCATGCATTCTCTAAAGATGACTCTGATATAGGCTAATAAAGACACGACCCCAATAACCAGAAGTTACATGTCTGTGCTGAAACCATTAGAACGTGATGTGAAAGAGTATTTACAAGATCTAATCAACAGAGGTTGGGTCCAAAAGTCGAAGTCATCTTATTCCTCTCTTATTGTTTGTGTTAAGGAGAAGAACGGTACGTTGAGACTCTGCTGTGATTAACGAGAACTAAACCGAAAGTCAGTACCTGATCGGCACCTGATACCAAAGATTCAAGATATGCTGGATAGCCTATCAGGAAGAACCTGGTTCTCTGTCCTCGATCAGGGTAAAACATACCATCAAGGGTTTGTTGAAGAGTCCAGTAGACCCTTGACAGCATTCTTCACACCGTGGGGGTTATATGAGTGGATCCGCTCAGTTCAGCTCCAGCAGAATTTCAGAGGAGCATGTAGACCTATTTGAGACGCGTCCCCTGGGGCCGTGGGGTTCTCGGTGCCAGGCCGGTCGGTGCTGGGGATGTCACGGTGGCAGTGACCCGGTCCGTGACCCAGGGCGGTCAATTAAAGGAAAAGTAAAAGGGGAATAAAGTTTTTAGAGATAATGTTCGTGACACTACCTGTGGTATGTGGCTATATGGGGCCGCCGCTGCGGTGCAGATCCACTGGAGCTGATGGTGACGCAGCAGAGTTTGTTCAGCTCTCCACGGGCAAAGGTAAGCTCCAGGGCAGTATATGAAGAATTGTGGAGGTAGATGTTGTTGGTGCGGTGTAATGCAGGGCTGAGGGTGCAGGTAATGACCAGACAACAAATTAATGGCGGTTTCCTTTTTCTTTTCTTGCGGTTTGTCAGAGCAGACTGGGACACGGGTACTAGCTGGTAGTGGAGGTCCGGGCGGCGTGGAAGCAAGTTGGGGATCCACCTCGCCAGGTGGAGTTGTAGGCCTTCCCTCTGCGCTATTCTCTTTGGCCCTGCTGCTTGAAGCTATGCTGTAAAACGTCTATTCCTCACCCATATGGCAGGCAGCTCGGGCCTTCTTCAAGTGTCGCTCCCTCGTGGCGGCGCTGGGCCCTAGGATGCCGCTGAGCCACCGGGTATTTGGTGACGCCAGGAGACCTGCAGTCTCCTGCCCTCCGTATTTAGCTGCTGGGCCTTCAGAGCCCGCACAACCACGGACTCCGGTGTCCCGTTCCTTTGTGCTTCTCTCTGGGGCGAGCTTATTCACAGCTCCCTTCCCCAGGTCCTTCCTCGTCATTCTCCTGTCTCTAACTCTCTTCAACTAACTCAAACTAACCCCGCCTCCAGGTCCCAATTTAAAGGGGAGGAGCTCCCCTTTCTGGTCTGGAGCCAGGAAAGTGTTGTATGCTGGTATACCTAATTAGGGGACCCATCCTTGTACCAGGCATGGCAATGCCCCCTGTGAAGGAGGCAATGCCACTGTGGCAACCGAACCCCTGGGGTGCCACACTCCCCCCTAGTTAAATTCAGTACTCCCGGACTGAGGACACCTTTAGAATTAAACAATCAACAAAAGTAACGATTCATATTACAAATAGTTTACAAAGTCTCAAAAAGGCAAAAATTGCAGAACAACAAACACCAAAGTAAAATTTGGAACAGACATTGCGGCGCTTAGTCTTTACGCCACTATCCAGGAATTGCCTTTTTCCAGGCACTTGAAGGTTGGTTGGTGGGAACCGCCTCAACCCACTTTGTGTATCGTCCCTGGACGTGGCTTCAGGGCACTCTGTCGGTGGGCCTGGTTTTCGGCCACGCCTGCGGTTTATTTTCAAGGCCAACAATTAACTTTATTCAACATTGTCCTGACCACACCTAGTCCTGTGGTCCATTTGTCCATAAATTTAATAACTATATACATTCATGATTGCTTAAAAGTTCTTACAGTAAGTCTCTGTAGGTTCTCATACTTAACGGTTGCAACTATTTACTATACACTATTATTTTACTACACTTTAGTCCCTATAACGGACGGGTAGCTGACCTATAGTACTACGGGTGGATCTACGCAGTACAGTTGTTGCCAATGACCTACCCGGGTCACTAGTGTCTATCGCTGGTGTGGTGGGCTCAGTGTGGACTACACTACAGTTAGTCTGAGGTAACACTGGTAGACTGGGTAGTCTTCTACAACTTCTTTGCCTCACCATGGGTATGACAGATTCACCGCTAGCAGGGGTAGATTCTCCTTATCCACTGCTGATGAAGCATCTGTTTCTGGGGCCGTCTGCTGTTCTAGAGTCTCTGCGGCTTCCGGTAAGGCTACTTGGGGAAAGGTCAGGATAGGTACCTCGATTGCTTGGTTCACCTGCATCCAAGACTGGGGAAATTCTCCAAGGATGGTTTGAACCGTCTCTTCCACCTTTTCTGTGTGCTGGGGGCTGGTTTGGTCTTCCTCTTGGTGTCTCAATTGATCAGGGCATATCTTCAGGTGGTCTCTTGAGACTGCCGCCAAAGTCTCTCCTCCATCTTTACTGATGAGGCATACCTTGGTGTTGTCCAAATTTGAAGGTAAGATGGTGTATGGCTCGACCTCCCACTGATCATCTAATTTGTGAACTCGTCTCTTCCTTTTTAATACCTGTTCTCCAGGTGATAAGGGAACTGCAGGTGAGTGCTGATTATAAGTTCTCTCCTACCTCTGTCTCGCCTGGGACAAACTTCTCTCTACACATTCTTGCACCTTGCGGTATTGTTGCTGCCACTCTGTATCCCAGTCTGCATCTGGTGATGTCATCTCAGGTGTTAAAACTCCCATGTCTAAGTCAATAATTAACTTGCCAGCTCTTGCCCTCATCAGGTAGGCGTGTGTACAGTTGGAGGAGTTCACCGGGATGTGGTTATATAGGTTCACCAAATCTGGTAACTTTTCTGGCCATAGGCCACATTCTTCAAGGGGCAACGTCTTCAATAGGTTTATTACCACCTGGTTCATTTTCTCGCACAACCCGTTGGTCTGCGGATGATACGGCGTCATCCTTATTTTCTTGCAGCCATACAAGTTATAGAATTCTTGAAACACTTCTGCTTCAAAGGCTGGGCCTTGGTCGGTAAGCACTCATTCAGGGTAACCGTGCGGGTGACAAAAGTGTTGTTGAAACGCTTTGGCTGCCGTCTTAGCCATCTGATCCTTCACTGGCACTACTACCAGGATCCGGGAGTAATGGTCTACTATGGTGAGAGCGTAGACATAGCCTGACCGGCTTGGGGCTGGCTTCAAGTGGTCCAAGGCTACCAGTTGGCGCATCCTGCTTCGGGACTACCACTTGCCAGACCAGTTCGTGTGACCGGGAGTTGTGCTTCTCCGACACAGCTTTCCCTCGTAGATGATCAGCTTGCCCTTCTCCTTCCACAACTGTTGGGTCTCCTGTGGAGCATCTGGACCAGGGTGTGAGTCAGCTTGGGTCAGCAACTCCTTTACTAAGTGGACAGCCGGGTCGCTATCCTGCATCTCTGCCCATCCATGGTGGGGCAATGGGTTAAACGTGGCCTCTCTGGTGGAGAAGCACTTCTTCCACACACAGTGGGAGCACTGGGTCACCCCGTGGTGATGAAAAGCCGGTAGCTCTATCTCCTCCAGCTCTTCCGGGTCTTCTCCCCCATCTGGCAAGTTGTGAATCCTGGACAGGGCCTCAGCATTAGCGTTTTTATGCCCCGCCCGATAGTTGATGGTAAACTTGTAGTTGGACAGCTGGGCCATCCATCGCTGCTCCAGCGCACCTAGCTTCGCTGTTTCAAGGTGGGTCAGTGGATTAATGCCTGTGAAAATTGTAAACTTCGCTGAAGCCAGGTAGTGTTTGAAGCGCTCTGTTACAGCCCAGACTATGGCTAGAAACTCCAACTTGAAGGAACTATACTTGTCGGGGTTCTTTTCCGTGGGACGGAGCTTCCTGATGGCGTAGGCAATCACTTTCTCTCTGCCCTGCTGTACCTGTGACAGCTCCATTTCCAATCCCACATTGCTGGCATCCGTATAAAGTATAAAGGGTTAGCCATAGTTGGGGTAGGCCAGGACATTGTCTCCCGTAAGAGCCACCTTCAGTCGAGTGACGGATTCTTCTTTTCTACTCCACTCAAATGGAGGACTCAGGTTCTTGGCCTTCTTGGACTGGCCTACTAAGAGGTCCTGCATGTGTGCCGCTATCTTGGTGAAACCGTTGATGAATCTCCTGTAGTAGCCTACCAGCCCGAGGAACTGCCGCACTTCTTTGATAGTGGAGGGTCTTGGCCAGTCTTTGATCACGGTGACTTTTTCAGGGTCTGGTGCTACACCTCCGGCGCTTACCACATGACCTAGGTACTGCACCTTGGGCTTCAACAGGTGGCACTTGGACGGCTTTACTTTCAGGCCAAAACCAGATAGGGATTAAAAAACCTCGGCCCGGTGCTCCAGGTGGTCTTCGTATGTCTTTGAGTAGACGATTACGTCATCTAGGTACAGCAGAACGGTTTCGAAGTCTTAGTGTCCTAGGCAACACTCCATTAACCGCTGTAATGTTCCCGGGGCGTTGCAGAGCCCGAATGGCATGCAGTTGAACTCGCAGAGGTCCATTGGTGTCGTAAACGCGGTCTTCTCTCTGTCCGCCTCTGCCATGGGAACCTTCTAATACTCACTGGTGAGATCGAAAGTGGAGAAATAGTTAGAGCATCTTAGTGCAGCTAATGATTCCTCAATTCTGGTAATGGATAGGCGTCCTTATGTGTAATGCGGTTAATCTGCCTATAATCAACACACATCCTCATTGTACCATCTTTCTTTCTAATGAGGACTAATGGAGCTGCCCAGGGGCTACAACTATCTCTGATCACCCCAGCCTCCTTCATCTCCCGCAACATTCCCTTCGCAAATTGATAGTGAGCTGGGGGTACAGGCCGGTACCTCTCTTTAATGGGCGGATGATCTCCTGTGGGGATATGATGTTGGACCCCTTTTACCTGCCCAAAGTCTAGTGGGTGTTTGCTTAAGACTCGCTCATATTCTTGGACCACCCGGTACACCCCATGCTTTTGGTGCAAAGGGGTGGGGTCGGTGCCTATTTGTAGCTTCTGACACCAATCCTCCACCTGCCCCTAGGAGCCATTGTCCTCCACCTGTTTGGATGGAAGCAAGGGTTCCGCTGTCTTTATTGCGTTGTTACTGACAGTGAACAGCTTAGCAAGGGTGGCATACCGGGGTAAATGGACCTCTTTCTCCCCACAATTCAGGAAGCGTACCAGTACTCTCCCCTTGCAGACATTGACCACCCCCCTGGCAGTCAAGATGGTGGGCCTATTATCAAAGTACATGGGTTCTACCAGGGCCTGCTAATCTTGACCCCTGAGACCGATTGCTGCCCTACACCATATTAACATTTCACTCCTAGGAGTCATTGCAATGGGGAATGGATCACTCATTCTGACACTGCCGACTTCTCCACCAGACAGCTCTACCTGTTGTCTCAGCATCAGGGCTTTGATTTCTTTCTGCAGAACTCGCTGCTGACCAGAACTGGCAGTCTCCGTGACCTGTTGCAACAAAACAATAATTTCCCCAAGACAATTCTCTATCACATTGGTGCCTAAGGGTATCATAGGATGGCTTTCTCGGCGATCAATATCTACAATAATCAACCCTTGTGATGGCAATTCTACTCGGCCAACCTTTATGGTCACCTCTTTATACCCCACCTGAGGCAAGGGCAGACCATTGTTGGCAAAGATGTTAATATGTTCATCTGGACTGCGGGTAATGTCTGAATCAGTCCAGTATTGTTTGAAAAGGATATATGACATCGTTGTCACCTGGGAAACAGTGTCCAGTAAAGCGTTCATCAGGATGCCATCAAGCACGACAAGTAGGACCGGTCGTCCTCTCATGTACTTGTCTCGCCAGCTTTGTGGGCCTGGTCGTCTTACTCCTGGGGTTGGCCCTCTGCCCCAGGGGTTGCTCGTTTAAATCGCAGAATCTTGTAAGGTGCCCCGCCTTTTGGCAGCAGCGGCAGATGGGTTGTCCGTTCTGGTCGTAGCGATCTCTGTTTCTCCCTCTGGTCGGTGGAATTCTTCTCTGTCGTCGCCATGGAACGTCATCTGGACTGGAAGCCAGCTGAATTCTTTCCTTTGGAGACACTTGCATGGCCTGCACGGTTTTGGTTAGTGTAGCCACTAGTGTTGAGCCACCCCCGTAGTGTTCGAGTTCGGTTCGTCGAACACCCGTATGTTCGCCGAACTGTTCGTCGAACTGTTTGTCGAACACCGTTAAAACCAATGGCAGGCAAACAAAAACACATAGAAACACATAGAAAACACATAGAAAACACTTCAAATGTGTCCAAAAGCTGACAAACCGCTCAGAAGACACAATTAACACATGGAAAAGTGACAAGTACATATAGTCATGCGAAAAGAAAAGAGGTGGAGGAGTAAAAGGAGGGGAAGACACAGATATAGGCATGTCATGCCCTTCTAAAATCAAGAAAGGCTGGAGTAAAAATCTAAAATCAGCCTACCAACACCAAGACGTCGTGACAAGAAAATTAAAAAAAGAAATATCTTTAGGTAGAATGGCGGTTCCATTCAGAACACTTTCCTTACAAGACGTAGTGGTATCCCCGTTGTGAGTTGTGCCAAAAACGGAACCCAATACATTCGGACTAATCCACCATTTGTCATATCCAAGGGGCAGGTCCGTAAACGACAACATCGACACGGAATCAAGTACAGTAGTATATACTGTACATCCTTTGACAAGGCAATCAGGCGGATCAAGAAGTTGGGAAGGGTCACCCTAATGGCCAAAACAGACATTGATGCGGCATTCCAGTTACTTACTACCTGTGCCTCCGAATAGTGTCCACTTATTGGGCTGCTTCTGGGATGGAGCATACTATATAGATCGCTGTTTGCCCATGGGGTGGTCCAGATCCTGCTCACTATTTGAGGCGTTTAGTTGCTTCTTCGAATGGGTTGTAATGAACGTTTCTAAGGGGGCACATATTATCCATTACCTCGACAACTTCTTATGCCTGGGCCCAAAAGATTCGCCACAGTGTGAATACACGCGGTAGTCCACCTGTGAGAAGGAGAGAGCTGGAGGGAGAGTGGACACCACAGAGCCGAGGGGTTAGATGGAGAACGGAAGAAGGAAAGAGGGCGAGGGAGGTAAGGGAGTACAGTGGAAGGCCGACCTGAGCTCCCCCACGTTCCTGCTGGGCGGGGAACAGCCCTGGGAAGAAAAGTCGCTTGCGCATCCCTTTGAGGTTACGGGCGCGAGCAGGCAGAGGGACTACGCTGGAGTGCGAAGCCGACAAGGCCAGTCCGTTCCTGCCCGTGCAACCTCCATGTCGCCGGGTTTGTGCCAGAGCCGCGGTGGACCCTGACGGCCAGCCCCCCTCTCCCAATACTGGTGCCTGTCCGCTGGTGGGGGAAGAGTAACATCTGCAGAAGAAAGACCATCTTCCAGCCAAACTAAGATGTCTACTTCTTTTCGTGGACAATGTGATACGATCCCTTTCTTACGGACACGCCCAACGCTACAAATTCCAGATGAGGCACAAAAACAGCAGGTGCTTCAACGGATATCAAGTGCTCCTTCAAGTGGGCTCTCCTCCACCTCAACTTCAACATCACAAATACTCCAGTCCTCAGAGGTGTCACCCCAATCGCACTTGCTTCCTCACAGCTCCCAAGTCTCCAGCTGCCTGTCTGAGTAAGGGGTTACACAGATGGTTGAGTCTGCACAGCTGTTTACTCATACTATAGCCTGGGAAACGGAGGTCTGCTCCAGAGCTTCTGTTAATCCAGATGAGGAAATGATCTGATGCCCAGAATCTTTATGAGTCGGATCCAGGACCAGATGAAGAAGGTTCTGAGCATAATGTAGACCCTCGTTCCCAAACTGTAACTCCTGTTGGTGGAGACAATGATGAAGACGATGATGAGACTCAAATACCTGATTGGAGCGACAACTTGACTTTTTGGCCAGGGCAGGAAGAAGTTGGAGGATGACGGGTGTGAGAACACACATTGTGATGATGACGAGGTTGGAGATCCCACTTACTGTCAACCCACAGTCAGCCAGTTGATGAGGTCAGCAGAGGAGGTGGAGGAGGATGTGACCATCCCAGGGGATGGGGATGACTCGGTACCCGGGCCTTTGCCTGTCCTTGGGGATGTCGCGGTGGTCGGCTCCCAGGCCCGTACCCTGGGGTCACTCTTTAAAAGAGTGGATAATTGTTAATTTTATAAGAGTTTGTGACGCCACCTGTGGTATCTGGTGAGAAGCACCAGCTCTGCAGCAGTCCACTGAGGCCGGTGATAAGGCAGCTCGATGGTATAGCTCCCCACAGGTGGAGCTAGGTCTCTGGGCAGCGTATGCAGGGGGAATGCAGGACAGGCGAGACCCAGCTGGGTCAGAGCAAGAACGGGAACAGACACGGTAGTCACTTCAGTACCTTTTACTGGTGGAAATTCAGGCACATCCTGGAGCACTGTAGGGTGAAAGGTGCATATCAGGATCCTCCCCAATGAGCGGGTGTAGGGCCTCCTGTTTCTTGCCTCTGCATAGTAAGTTTCTGACCTGCCTGGAGCTAGGCCTAACTTTGTCTCTGTTAGGTGTCAGTCTGGTGCTGGATTCGACATGGGTCCAGGACCTTCTGTGGTTTCTCATTTCTGTTCAGCCAGGGCTGATGCTGCTCAGCATCGCCATCAGCCTCAACGCCTAGCTGGTCCGCGAGCACTGTTTATCTCCCAGGTAGTTGTGCCTAGCAATGATAAGCCTGGGTTGCAGAGGGAGACAGGGCTTGTGGAATCTAAGTCCAGGATTTGCCGCACTGAGCATGTCCGTGACCTGGCGGATCATGATTGGTGGGTTGGCACCCACCTGACCCGGTGACCTGAACCGCCTGATTGGTCCACGGATAACGTCACCAATGGCGCGTCGGTGGGCCAGGCTTAGTCTTTAAAAGGCCCGCCCACAAACATGGCGGCGCGCTCTGATCATTTGAGCAAGTGATGCCGTTGTGTGGACAACTCTGTTCCACGTGCTCCCTAGCTGTCCACTCCGTGACCTGCCGATGCCAGAGTTCGCTCGGCTAATTAGCACAGGTCGCTTAGGCAGGTTAGCTCCATAGAGGCAGGTTAGCTCTATAGAGGCAGGTAGCTTCGTCTAGCAGCCTGGCTCAGCCAAAGGGGTCGCCTATCACCCCGAGCAGCCTGCAGACGTCCTTTGCACAGCTAACGCCTGTTCGCCACGTGGAGTTGAACCCTTCAGTCCGGTAGCACGCCGGCTGGGGGCACGTGTACCCTTTGGCGTAGTCACACACGCATCCTAGCGCCGCCACTGTAGTCCCTGTGCTGTAACAGGACTACAGATAGTTTTTCTCTGCCTATCTCTCGGGCAGCTAACGGAGATAGTGCGAATTGCTATACCCGTTCCAGTGTGCAGAAACACGGAAGGGTTTTACATTTAAGTTGTCGCTTTCCTTTCCACCCGGAAAGTGTTTGGCAGCAGTCCTCCAGGCTGCATTGCGGACCCCGGGATCGGTTGCGTTCCATTAAATTAAAGTTGTTTGCAACCGCCCTCCTAACAGTCTCTGTCCTGCGCTGGCTGACCTGGTGGTAGAGCCTTGTCTTGGAGTTCACGCTCCCAGTATGCGGGGCCTAAGGGTCTCCTGGCTCTGTTACATATCAGCACCTTAGCGATCCTGGGACTTGTAGCTCTCCAGGGATTCCGGCTATGCCTTACTGGGTCATAGAGATCCCGGTAAGCTCGGATCCGGTGTCTGATAAACGCTTCAGGGTGAGCTAGTTAAGCTCCTCTGCCCCCTATGTAGTAACTCTCCACTCGCCTTCGGCCTACTTGGGCCCTCACTAGGCTATACACACTAACGGCAGCTTGCCGCGCTTCACCGATCTTATGGCGCCGGCACACCTTAAGCTCTAACTGGGCTCCCTGAATCTAGCTAGCAGGAGCCTCGTGCTCCACTGCTGAACTATTAACTGAGTTGTCTAGACTAGACTGAGCTCCACTGCAGACTGACCTCTCTTAGGCTTCTCTACTGCAGGAACTCTTCAGAGGAACTGAACTGCCTAGCTCCACCTTCCCTATTTATATCCCTAACGGGCTCCCTCTGCTGGTCTGAGGTGGAAGGTGGAGATGTGTGAATGTTTATGGGGGCCTCTTGTGGGGGATTCCATCAATGCACTCTTTTAGGATCTGTGATACCAAGCGCAGCTGGGCGTCACAGATGCTATTGACGACGAGGTTAGGTTACACCTTACTGGACAGAGACGTAGTACTGGAAGCACGTCAACAACTGCATCCTCAACCACAACTCTGCCTCTGACCACAAGTCGTAGTGGCTTTTCAGGTCGCATGGGCTCTAAGCCTTGCATAGCCTGGGCATTTTTTCAGATCGATAAGGATGACCCAACTCGTGTTATCAGTAATATTTGTCACCCAAAGCTAAGTAGAGGCCAAAAAATCCATAGTTTGAGTACTTCATGCATGAACCGTCGCATGGATATGAAGCATAAGTTGCAGTGGGAAGCTCACTGTGCTACAATGCGGCCTAGCGGGCCGGGCCAACCAACGTCTGCCCCATCTTGTGCATCCGCGGCCTCTTCATCCTCTGTGACTGGGGGGACAGCAGTCACACATGTTTTTGGACGCAGACCTGCCACCTCTTTACCCGCAACAGCCAGTGTGATTGGCAGGTCATCATTTCATTTGGAAGTGGAAACACCAGCTGGTGTTGAGCGCTCTCCAACATCGAGAGCACCACCTTTGGATCAATGCAACCTAACTTTTCCGCCTGCATCTTCCTCACAGACCAGCAGTTTGCCGGGGACACCCTACTCAACCCCGTCTAAGCACAACAGCCAGCCCTCGGTCCCTCAGATGTGGACAAGTAAAAGACCATTTCCTCCTAGCCATGAGAAAGCTAAGAGGTTGAATTTCACCATCTGCAAGCTCTTGGCTACAGAAATGCTGCCTTTCTGCCTGGTGGACACAGAGGATTTTCGAGACCTTATGTCCGTCGCAGTGCCCCAGTACCAGATGCCCAGTCGGCACTACTTCTCAAAGAAAGGTGTGCCTGCGCTACACCAGCATGTCGCACACAACATCACCGCTTCTTTGAGAAACTCTGTGTGTGACAGGGTGCATTTCACCACAGACACTTGGATGAGTAGGCATGGACAGGGGCGTTACATGTCGCTGACTGGGCACTGGGTAACTATGGGGACAGCAGGACAAGGGGCTGCTGTCCAAGTCTTGCCGTCCCCACGAGTTGTACGTCAATCCTCTTTAACTAGAAGTTCCTCCACTGCTTCTGCCTCCTCAACCTCCTCTCGGTCCTCCACCTGCACCCAAAGCCTGTCTGGTCATGCCACCCGCTTTCTAACTGCACAGAAGGAATCCTGCACACCTCCTTACTATGCTGGCAGCAGGGCTCAACGGCATCAGGCGGTGTTTACTTTGAAATGTCTGGGAAATGTGAGTCACACAGCTGAGGAGTTGTGGTCAGCTCTGGAGACCCAGTTTCATGAATGGTTGTCTCCACTGGACCTGCAACCAGGGAAGGCCGTGTGCGACAATGCTGCAAACCTGGGTGCGGCCCTTCGCCGGGGCAATGTCACACACGTGCCTTGTATGTCTCACGTGTTGAACCTGGTTGTCCAGCAATTTTTAGCCCACTATCCCGGACTAGATGGCCTTCTGCAGAGGGCATGGTCACTGTGTGCTCACTTCCGCCGTTCACATCCCGCAGCTCAACGACTTACATCTCTACAGAAGTCGTTGGGCCTGCCAGTTCACCGACTAAAATGCGATGTACCGACACGGTGGAATTCAACTCTGCACATGTTGCAGCGACTGTGGCAGCACCGACAAGCCCTGGTGCAATACGTTCTGACGTATAGCCTGGGCCAACGAGATCCAGAGGTGGGGCAAATCACGCTGCAGGAGTGGTCTCAGATCAGGGACCTATGAAGTTGACGCGCCCCCTGGGCCGTGGGGTACCCGGACCCGGGCCGGTAGACGCTGGGGGTTGTAGTCACTGTGGCGGTGACCCGGTCCGTGACCCAGGGCGGTCAATCCAAGGATAATTTGTATATATGGGTTTTATAATGTCCGACTACGCCACCTGTGGAGTGCGGCCAAAGGGGCAGCCGCTGCGGAACAGTCCTCTGAAGCTGGTGGTTTTGCAGCAATGGTATTATTACTCCCCACAGGAAGAGTGCAGCTTCAGGGCAGTGTGAGTGGATGATGGTGGTTGTAGTGCAGGGAGTCAGTAATGAACAAAGAGTCCGTGTGATGCAGTCCCAAGATCTTTACTCACAGTTGTTGCAGTCCAGATTACAGGTACCAGAGCAATCTCCCCCGTCGCGCTGTGCGTACTCAGTGAGGGGCTCAGTCCACCCCCAGATAGCTCCGGAGTACTTAGCAGGACCCCCTTCTGTGTGTCCTTTCTCTGGCCTTCTCCCTGCACCTCACACCCAGTGACACTTCTATCCGGTATCCTCGGGTCTTGGCGGGCGACGTGTGTTCCGTCCCCTGGGTCCTATGTGGCTACCTTCTTAGTGAGACTGGTGTGGACTTTTGCCTGCAGTACATGAAATGCTGCAGCCTCCGGTTTCTAGTTGAGCCTTGCTGTTTCTCCGCTAGTTGAGGGACCGGTTCCCCTTATCTGGCCTGACCCCTCTACCTCCTGGTAGCAGCAGGCGTACGGGTGGCCTTCTGCACGGCCCGTACTCCTAGGGTCCCTTCGGTTCCTGGAGCCTTCCTGCTCCCACTCCTCTCTTCTCTCCTTCAGTCCTGGGCCTCCCAGGCTAGGCCCGCCTCCGGAGCAGAGCTCATGCAGAGCCTCTGCTCCTGTCACTTCTCCTCCTCTTACTGGCTTGCTCTTTCTAAGATGGCTTCCTATTTATACTCTCCCTGTCATGTGCTCCCCTAAGCTGCTTTCTCCACCCACACCCACTACATAGGACCCTCCCGCCAGCTAGGGACCTGGGACTGTGCTCTCCCTTAGGAGCAATCTCGCCCTACCCCCACTGCGGGTATGTGTTGGATGCAGGTGTTAGGGTCCCGAGCCATACTCCTTCCTTACCTGAGGGTGAGATACCACACCTCTGGGTGAGATCAAGTACCTCTGTGGCGACTGAACCCTCAGGGGCACCACACACCCTTCTGCACAGTTTTGAAATGGCGACGAAGATGTTTAGTGCTGACTATGCCATTATCAGCATGACTATTCCGGTGATCTACATGCTGGAGCACACGTTAAACTTCAGAGTCAGGTGGTGGGACAAGAGGAGGTGGAGGAAGTAGAGGAGGAGTCGTATGCGGAAGGGATAACATCTCCAAGGTCCAGACGGTCGGCAGCACCAAGGCGGCAGGCATGGGAGGGTGGGGGAGAGGGATTAACCAGGGTGCATGGTAGCAGCCAAACTGTTGAGGAAGGTGCAGTAGCCGAGGAAGAAGTGGAGGACGAACTGGCGATGGGCATGTAAGACTCATCAGATGAGGGAGACCTTGATCACATTTCTGTTGTGTGAGGTTGGGGGGAGAGGGCAGAGGAAGGAAGCATGATTCTTACCTCGCTACCAACACAACAAGGACTTGGTCCTCCTGGATGCGCAAGACACATGAGTGCCTTCTTGCTGCACTACCTGCAACATGACCCTTGGATTGTCAAAATTCGAAGTAATCCCGACTCTTAGATCCCCGGTACAAAAGTAAATTTGCTAAAATAATTCCTGACATAGAAAGGGATTCACGCATGCAGGAGTATCAGCAGAGGCAGTTACAGAATCTTACATGTGCTTTTCCACAAAACACCAGTGGTGCACGTAGTGAATCTCATAGTTCTAACTTGCAAACCTTGGGACTGTCGAGTCTTCATCACTCAAACAGTAACAGTAACACAGTATCTGCTGGTAACAGCAATTTTGTGGAATAGTTTCACCACTTTTTTAGACCATCCTTTGCAAGGCCACAGGAGACAAGAAGTCTGACACATTGTAAACGCCTAGAGAGGATGGTACAGGAGTATCTCCAAGTGAACATCGAAGCCATGACTGTGTCACTGGACCCTTGCTCATTTTGGGATTCTAATATGGAAAAATGTCCGGAGCTCGCCACTCACGCCTTGGAGATCTTGTCATGCCCTGCAGCCAGCGTTCTCTCTGAATGTGTGTTCAGCGCTGCTGGTGGTGTGCTGACAGATAAGCGCACGCGTCTGTCCACTGAGAATGTAGACAGACTCACGTTCATAAAGATTAACAAATCATGGATCCGCAAGGACTTTTCTACCCCTGTGTCATCCTGGGGAGACTAAAAGCTTGAGGATTTGGTAAAATCACCTCACCAACCGTTTTAAGCAACTCTGGGGCAATTGATGCCAATTAAGTGGTGTCTGTGCCACAATTTTTGGAAAAAATGGAGACTCTTTTTGGAGTCCCCTTGCTGTGTTTTATGTGACGTTGGCATCATCAATTCCAGGTGGGTTGGGTCGCCCCCCCCCTTTAACTGTAAGAAACTACATACACTATGGCTTGGGGTAACACAGATGGTTGAGTCTGAAGAGCTGTTTACTCAGAGGTCTGCTCCAAAGCTTCAGTGTCTGCTAGTCAGCGTAGAATTTTTAACTGCATCTAACCTAGGCAATACTTTGGGCGTAGTAGCCCAGCTGCGAAGCAAGCTGCACCGCCTGTGTATCTAATAAGAATTTTTAAATGCATCTAGCCTAGGCAGACTGTGGGGACCCCCAACCAAACCAAGACGCTCAGCCCCCCTACCGCCCCCCTTTCCTTGACAATACAATAATGTAACTCTTACGACTGGATGGGTGAGGATCGGTCACAGCTTTATTAACTCTTTATACTCATTCCATTAGAAAGGCATTTTATTTCTAAAATAATTCAGCTTGTTGCAGCATGCCCTGGGTCTCCACACCGGCAAGTTGGCCAACAAGTGTAACTCTCCAACATGTCCTTTCTATTTCCAGGCCACGGAGGATCCTGCGTACTCGTATGCAGGACTCTGACCCCCATCCATCACTCTTAACGCTTGTTCCACTTTGTCCTGGAGTCCTGACAGGAATATGTCCAGTCCAATATCCATTAAGTGAACACCGTCGGGCCGTATGAGGCCTGCTTTATCTCCTTCCAGTTGTCGGTGTTCTATCACTACACCGCCTCTGTCTCTTCTAAATTTTGCCATCCGAATATTTATTACCCGCCTTGTCCGTTCGATGGCCCTGATGTCTCGCGCACCTTGCCATACCGCTATCGGCACAATCTCTGGCCATACTATAGTTAGTTTTGTGAAAAATTCTCTGAAGCGCTCAGTGTCTAGTTTCATTATTGCCATTAGTTATGCGCTCTTGTGATGACCTAGGTCGTTTCCCCCGGCCTGTATAACTAAGATGACCGGACCTCTTGCCTCTCTCCCTACCTTGATTACCTCCATTAGTACCTGTGGCCATTGCAGGCCTCTAATACCTCTCCAGTTGAAATATGTGTTATGAAACTCTAATTTCCTCCCGCCTGGGCGGACTTTCGCCCTTTTTTCTGCCCAATATATATATACGAGTGGCCTATCACCCACACTGTTGGCTTAGCGTCACCTGTAAAAGAAACAAACCACGTTAGGATAACAAGTCCGGTCTTATGTATCTCGCCAAACACGTGGATCGCCATCTCCCTATCCTCTGAACTTCCGTTTCTGACAGTCCTGCTCTTGCTGCTTCCGTGGCCGCGCCTATGCGTAATGAGTGTGTCCCATAATCTTTGGGGTGGTTCCCTGCCGATGTTAAGCATTTATTAAATATAGCTTGGAACTGGTATCTTGATAATGGCATTCCATCAATGTGTGATAGGAAGAAATTACTTTGTGATCTGATGGTTATATATGTTTTTACTATTGTTACCTGACTCAGTGTACCATTTGTGGGTTGTAGAAGTACCCAAGTGCCCCTGCCCGCTAGGAACCGTTTTCGATTGGCGTATGCGTAGACGTATTGCATTATTGGCTATGACTACGTCCTGGTGTAATAAGCCTCCACTGGTGGTAATTTTGGATTGAGGGACTAATTCGCTTATGCATAGCGCCCCGAAGAAGGCGATCGCAAATGCAGTAGACAGTAGTGTTGCTTCAAATTGTGAGTGTCATGTTAATGGTGTTAGGGATATGATGTGAGAAATCAGTTTTAGTGACACGGGACAGGACGTCTACACTCCTGACTTAGCTGACCCCTTTTCCACCCTTTTATGGATTGTCTGATGATGAATCTCTTTGTCACATCTCCCCAATTCAGTAGTTGGAAGTAAAATGCTACTCTGGTCAGACACCGCTGCGCTGATGCCCCTGATATGGGTGACTTGTAATCTGGCTTGTTCACATTGGTCAACCTGTCTGCCTGCTACTAGTCGTGTCCACTCTTCCCATGCCTTACCGTATGCTTGCCACGTTGACGGGGCAAATGACGCTCTGATTAATGGCATCAACTATTTGCCACTAGATCCCATAGGGAGGGTGGGCAACTGTTGCCCGGTGGGTGGGCGTTGGGGAGGAGCTCTGTGAAAATCTGCCAACTGAATTGTGATAAAGCGTTAGCAGCAGCTTTAGACCCCTCAGCATCGTGGCTAGCACGGACCCATACATTGTGTTTTAGGCACAGGAATGCTAGCCAGCGTAGTAGGCCTAGCACTGGGAGAGACGATGATGCCATCTTATTAATGCAGTGCGCTAGGCTGGTGTTTTTTGTTATGAAGCGTATATTTTTGTTAGCCAGGCGCGCGCCCCATATTTCTATTGCTACCACTATTGGGAAGAAAAATTATTTTCCGGGCTAGATGCAGCTAAAAATTATTATTAATTTCAAAGCTGGTGGAGCTTGGTATAGATGGCCTAATACAATGAGTACCACACACGGCTACTATGCCCAAAATTATTTTCCAGGCAAGATGCAGCTAAAAATTATTTCTAATTTGAAAGCAGGTGGAGCTTAGTATAGATGGCCTAATAGAATGAGTACCACACACTGCTAATATGCCCAAAATTATTTTCCAGACAAGATGCAGCTAAAAATTATTTGTAATTTGCAAGCTGGTGGAGCTTAGTGTAGTTGGCCTAATAGAATGAGTACCACACACTGCTACTATGCCCAAAATTATTTTCCAGACAAGATGCAGCTAAAAATTATTTGTAATTTGCAAGCTGGTGGAGCTTAGTATAGATGGCCTAATAGAATGAGCACCACACACTGCTACTATGCTCAAAATTATTTTCCAGACAAGATGCAGCTAAAAATTATTTGTAATTTGCAAGCTGGTGGAGCTTAGTATAGATGGCCTAATAGATTGAGTACCACACACTGCTAATATGCCCAAAATTATTTTCCAGACAAGATGCAGCTAAAAATTATTTGTAATTTGCAAGCTGGTGGAGCTTAGTATAGATCACCTAACAGAATGAGTACCACACACTGCTACTATGCCCAAAATTATTTTCCAGACAAGATGCAGCTAAAAATTATTTGTAATTTGCAAGCTGGTGGAGCATAGTATAGATGGCCTAATAGAATGAGTACCACACACTGCTACTATGCCCAAAATTATTTTCCAGACAAGATGCAGCTAAAAATTATTTGTAATTTGCAAGCTGGTGGAGCTTAGTATAGATGACCTAATAGAATGAGTACCACACACTGCTACTATGCCCAAAATTATTTTCCAGACAAGATGCAGCTAAAAATTATTTGTAATTTGAAAGCTGGTGGAGCTTAGTATAGATGGTCTAACAGAATGAGTACCACACACTGCTACTATGCCCAAAATTATTTTCCAGACAAGATGCAGCTAAAAATTATTTGTAATTTGCAAGCTGGTTTAGCTTAGTATAGATAGCCTAATAGAATGAGTACCACACACTGCTACTATGCCCAAAATTATTTTCCAGACAAGATGCAGCTAAAAATTATTTATAATTTGCAAGCTGGTGGAGCTTAGTATAGATGACCTAATAGAATGAGTACCACACACTGCTACTATGCCCAAAATTATTTTCCAGACAAGATGCAGCTAAAAATTATTTGTAATTTGAAAGCTGGTGGAGCTTAGTATAGATGGCCTAACAGAATGAGTACCACACACTGTTACTATGCCCAAAATTATTTTCCAGACAAGATGCAGCTAAAAATTATTTGTAATTTGTAAGCTGGTTTAGCTTAGTATAGATAGCCTAATAGAATGAGTACCACACACTGCTACTATGCCCAAAATTATTTTCCAGGCAAGATGCAGCTAAAAATTATTTGTAATTTGCAAGCTGGTGGAGCTTAGTATAGATGACCTAATAGAATGAGTACCACACACTGCTACTATGCCCAAAATTATTTTCCAGATAAGATGCAGCTAAAAATTATTTGTAATTTGCAAGCTGGTGGAGCTTAGTATAGATGGCCTAATAGAATGAGTACCACACACTGCTAATATGCCCAAAATTATTTTCCAGACAAGATGCAGCTAAAAATTATTTGTAATTTGCAAGCTGGTGGAGATTAGTATAGATGGACTAAGAATAAGTCCCACACACTGCTACAAGCCCAAAATTATTTTCAGAGCTAGATGCAGATACAAATTATTTGTAATTTGCAAGCTGGTGGAGCTTAGTATTGATGGACTAAGAGTAAGTCCCACACACTGCTACAAGCCCAAAATTATTTTCCGAGCTAGATGCAGCTAAAAATTATTTGAAATTTGCAAGCTGGTGGAGCTTAGTATAGATCACCTAACAGAATGAGTACCACACACTGCTACTATGCCCAAAATTATTTTCCAGACAAGATGCAGCTAAAAATTGTTTGTAATTTGCAAGCTGGTGAAGCTTAGTATAGATGACCTAATAGAATGAGTACCACACACTGCTACTATGCCCAAAATTATTTTCCAGGCAAGATGCAGCTAAAAATTATTTGTAATTTGAAAGCTGGTGGAGCTTAGTATAGATGGCCTAACAGAATGAGTACCACACACTGCTACTATGCCCAAAATTATTTTCCAGACAAGATGCAGCTAAAAATTATTTGTAATTTGCAAGCTGGTGGAGCTTAGTATAGATGGCCTAATAGAATGAGTACCACACACTGCTAATATGCCCAAAATTATTTTCCAGACAAGATGCAGCTAAAAATTATTTGTAATTTGCAAGCTGGTGGAGATTAGTATAGATGGACTAAGAATAAGTCCCACACACTGCTACAAGCCCAAAATTATTTTCAGAGCTAGATGCAGATACAAATTATTTGTAATTTGCAAGCTGGTGGAGCTTAGTATTGATGGACTAAGAATAAGTCCCACACACTGCTACAAGCCCAAAATTATTTTCTGAGCTAGATGCAGCTAAAAATTATTTGTAATTTGCAAGCTGGTGGAGCTTAGTATAGATGGACTAAGAATAAGTCCCACACACTGCTAGAAGCCCAAAATTATTTTCCGAGCTAGATGCAGCTAAAAATTATTTGTAATTTGCAAGCTGGTGGAGCTTAGTATAGATGGACTAAGAATAAGTCCCCCACACTGCTACAAGCCCAAAATTATTTTCCGAGCTAGATGCAGCTAAAACTTATTTGTAATTTGCAAGCTGGTGGAGCTTAGTATAGATGGACTAAGAATAAGTCCCACACACGGCTACAAGCCCAAAATTATTTTCCGAGCTAGATGCAGCTAAAAATTATTTGTAATTTGCAAGCTGGTGGAGCTTAGTATAGATGGCCTAATAGAATGATGCTATGCCCAAAAGGTTTTATTTGGCTAGGTGCAGTGAAAAAATTGTATTCTATACAGAGGTGGTGTAGTTTGCAACACAGATACACTACTCCACTGACTAACACACACTGCAAGAGGCCAAAAAGGATTTGCTTAGCTAGATTTAGCCAAATGCTGTGAAAAACACTTACACAGCACTGCCACAGACCTGCCTGGCAAAAAGTCCTAGGAAATGCTGTAACTTAGTCCTCAAAAAGACTGCAATCACAACTATTCCCTACTCCCAAGCTATCTGTATATTTCTGAGAAAATTGGCTTGAAATTAACACTGAAAGTATAGCGCACACAGCTACAGCGGTCCCGTCTAACACGCAGCTGCAGCAGTGAGAAAATGGTGGCGACGGGGAAAATGGCTGGGTCTTATAGGGCAAGGACATGGGACATACACAGCCAATGACACATGCCCTTGCAAATGGAGATCTTCATTATTTATGCAGAGATCCATCCCCTGCCCCCCCCCACCCCGCTGTACACTCAAACTGCGTATTAACATTGATTATCAGCATTACTGTGAAAAAATCCAGTTATGATTTTGGTGCACGAACAGCTATCGAACATAACCTCGAACAGCTGGATTTTTTTCAAATCGTTCGTGTTCGCCGAACGTCTCGAACACCGCTCAAAACAGCTCGAATTTGAGATTGGCGAACAGTTCGAGTCGAACACTGCTCATCTCTAGTAGCCACACTTTTGGTCAGCTCTTGGACCTGAAGGTGTAGGTCTGCAGACGGGTCATTATCTAGGACTTGTGTGTCAGCCTCCATAGGTGCCGGGGAAAAGGACGCCACCTCCTGGTGGTATGTGATAGCTGGGCGCCGGAGGGGTGCAGTGCCACTTGGGGTTGATTCTTGCAGCACCTGGATGGCTCGGTCTTTAACAGTCCAGATCAGGGTTTTGCAGAGCCATTATGCGCAGCTGTGTACGGTGAGCGTTAGACAGGAGCTCCTCGATAAACTGCTCAGTTAGCAATCTGTCCTCATTTCGCACACTGTCGGGTCTACCTGTTTAATGGCCCGCAGCGCCTCCTGCAGTTTTATATCATAGTCCCGTACACTGTCCTGCACCCTTTGTTTGTACCCGTAGAACTTCATTTTAATCTCTGCTGCTGTGCGAGTGTCAAAGGTATCCTTCAACCTGGCCAGAATTTGCTTAACAGTGCTTTTGTCCCTGCCCGGCCAGGACTTCACCTCCCTCTGAGCTGCACCGATTAGCTGGCATATAAGGATGCTGACTTTTTGCTCCTCAGACAGAGGGTACACTGGGAACAAACTGCGCAGTCTCTCCTCAAATTCGCTCAGGGTGCGCGACTCCCCTGAGTACTGGGGCAACCACGCCGCCCCTGGAATATACGGCATGGATAAAAGCATTACTGTGGCAGCGGCCGCGCCCGCAGCTGGATCCTCTCCCAGGTTGGGCATCTTCCTCCCCACTTAGTGAACCTCAGCCAGGTCCTGGGTTTCTGCTGGCATACCAGTATGCTGCTCTGCAAGCATACCACGATGGAGTAGGACATTTTGGATGGAAGGAGCTGGAAGTCCTGCTACGTGAATGGTTCTATTGGGTTGGCATGAGGAAAGCAATCGAGAGGTGGTGTCGAGAATGCGGATCATGTAACCTGAGAAGAAAAGACCGTGACAGCCAGAGGACTCCCCTGCAGCCCATCATCACCAAGCAGCCGCTCGAACTGGTAGCCCTGGACCATGTGAAGCAAACCCCGAGCAGGTCAGGCTATGTCTACGCTCTCACCATCGTAGACCACTACTCTCGGTTCCTGGTAGTAGTGCCAGTCAAGGACCAAACGGCTCAGACAGCAGCCAGAGCTTTCCAACAGCACTTCTGCCACCCGCATGGTTACTCAGAACGTGTGTTAACTGACCAAGGTCCGGCTTCGAAGCGGAGGTATTCCAGGAGTTCTGCAACCTGTACGGCTGCAAGAAGATCAGGACAACGCCTTATCACCCCCAGACCAACGGGATGTGTGAAAAGATGAACCAGGTGGTGATAGACCTACTGAAGACATTGCCCCTGGAGGAATGCAGTCTGTGGCCAGAAAAGTTGCCAGACCTGGTGGACCTCTACAATCATATCCCAGTGAATTCCACCAACTGCACACCTGCTTACCTGATGAGAGCAAGACCTGGTAAGCTGCCCATCGATCTGGATATGGGAGTTCTGACACCAGAGGATGCCTCACCAGATGCAGATTGGGATACTGAGCGGCAACAGCAGTGCCGTAAGGTACAGGAAAGCGTTGAAAGAAGTCTGTCCCAAGCAAGAGAAAGGCAAGAGAAGACTTACAATCAACATGCACCTGCTGTTCCCTTGTCACCTGGAGAGCAAGTCCTAAAGAGAAAAAGGCGGCTCCATAAATTGGATGACCAGTGGGAAAAAGAGCCGTACACTATTCTACCATCAAGTCATGATAACACCAAGGTGTACCTCATAAGTAAGGATGGAGGAGAAACGACGGCAACAGTTTCCAGACACCACCTAAAGAAGTGTCCCGAGCAGAGACAGCATGCTGAAGAAGGCTAAGATATCCCTCAACCTGCAGAGAAAGTGGAAGAAATGGTCAGCACAGTACTCGGAGAATTCCCCCGGTCATGGATGCAAGTGAATAATGCCATTGCTGTGCCAGTCCTTACATTTCTCCAACCAGCCCCTCAGGAAGCTGTAGAAGTCCCAGTAGAGTTGGAAGAACCATTGGCCCCGGAGAGAGAAGATTACTAAGCAGCAGACCAGGAGAATCTACCCTCTGCTAGTAGCGAACCTGTCGTGCCCACGGTAAGCCAAAGGATCCGTAGGAAGCTGCCCAACCTACCAGAGACACCTCCAAACACCTGTAGTGAGGTGAACATTGAGCCCACCACACCAGAGGTAAATACAGGGGACCAAGGTAGAACACAGACAGACAGTGTGTTACGTAGGTCTACCAGAATCACCAGAGGTCAGATCCCTGCTCGTTGGAGAATTTAAAGTGTAATGTATAACTTTATTATTGCAAATGTTGTATATGTGTGTATTATGTTCTTCCAGTTACCCGACAGGGTCCAAAAAGACTTTCAGGTTATGGACAATGGATAACCAAAAACTTTACCTTGTAAATAGTTTCACCTGAAAAGTGCCCCTTTTGTGCCAGACCACAGAACAAATACCCATGGAGGTGGCTGAAGTCGTGGTCCAACTTCCGGATTATCAATGCCCTGTAGCCACCCCAGGGCCTCCGTGGAGGGTTTGGGATGGGTCCCTCAAACTACATCTTCAGTGGAATGGACACCTGGTTACGGATGATAACGTGACCTATAAAGACTGTAATGTTTGTAATATTCTAATGTACCTTGTTTATTGTTACCTGTTATTTTTGCAAAATATATTCAGTCCCGGAGTACTGAAATTCACTAGGGGGGAATGTGGCACCCCAGAGGGTCTCGTTGCCACAGTGGTAGTAATACCATGTCAGGGAGCAAAACAGGAGTTTCCTGGTCAGGAACACACAACATGCAACACCTCCTGCCCCAGACCAGAAAGGGGAGGATCCCCATGCCTGCGCTCTGCAGTGTCTATGAAGGATGGCATGCTGGATGGCAGCGCTCAGATGCCATCCAGCCTGTCATCAGAATGCCATCCCAGCGTGGGAGAATTCTCCTGCGCTCACCGAATGCGCAGGAGAATTCTCCCACGTTGTCAGTGACGTGCATGAGGTGAGCTGAGTTCATTGGACATGAACTCGGCTCATCTGGATTCCGTCATAGCGAGACACTGAGGAGCTTCACTGAGAAGCTTCTCAGTGTCTGCGGCATGGCAAGCTGGATGGCAGCGTTCTGCTGCGGTCCAGCCTGTCATCTCGATGTAGCAGAGCTGAAGCTGTCCTGGGAGCCATGGAAAGGTAAGGATGAGGTTGGTTTATTATTTTATTTTTATTGCAGGAGATCGTTGGCTTCAGCTGGAATGGGCGTGATGGTAAGTATGGTTTAATTTAGAACATTAAAGAATTGTGTGTTTATTTCAATTAAAGGACTTTATTCTGGGTGTTTGTGGGTTTTTTTTAACTTTGACTATGGGGTTAGTAATAGGGGTGTCTTATAGACGCCTCTCCATTACTAACCTGGGCTTGATGTCAGCTGGCATCATAAGCTGACATCAACCAAAACCATATTACCCCACGGCCACCGCTACAGGGCAGTGGGAAAAGCGAGGCTAAGTGCCAGAATTGGCGCATCCTATGGATGCGCCATTTCTGGGGTGGCTGACGGCTGGTATTTCTAGCCTGGGAGGGGGCCAATATTCATGGCACCCTTCCTGGGCTATTAATATCAGCCCCCAGCTGTCTGCCTAGCCTTTTCTAGCTATTAAAATAGCGGGGAACCTCACGTAATTTTTTTTGGGGGTCCCCCATTTTACTAGCTAGTAAAGGCTAGGTATTCAGCTGGGGGCTGATATTAGTAGCTTGGGAATCTCCGTGGGTATTATCCCCTTCCCAGGCTTCAAACATCTGCCCCAGCTGTCTGCTTAACCTCTGCTAGAGACTAAAATTAAGGGGAACCCCACGCCAATTTTTTTTTTAATAAATCCTTTATTTTAACACTAAATGACAACAACAGTAACCAACACTATCACTGTACTTATTATATATGTGACTGACATGTTTCTATCTATTTAATCTATGTGTGATGCTCTATTCTTTCTGTTCTAAATTGTCGGGTACCAATGATGAATTGCAGGCCGGCTTTTTTAAAGAGACAGGTGCATGAAAACACTATTATTTTTTTTTAATAAATCTTTTAACACTAAATGACAAGTACAGTAACCAACACTGTCACTGTAGTTATTATATATGTGACTGACATGTTTCTATCTATCTAATCTATGTGTGATGCTCTATTCTTTCTGTTCTAAATTGTCGGGTACCGGTGAATGCCGCTGATGAATTGCCGCCGGCTATTTTAAAGAGACGGGTGCATGAAAATCGGAGGGCACTAGTGTGTTCCAAGTGCCCTGCTATGGTTTTCATGCACCCTCCTATATACCCGGCCTGCCTGTCTGCCTATATATCCTGCCTGCCTGACATTTAATTGAGCACTGTTCCCATCGATTTGGGCAATATTTGACCTTCTGCAGACCGCCAGGGGGGACCGCCAGAAAAATGCTCGATTTTCCCATAGACTTATATTGGGCTCATTGCTTGGGTCGAGCACCCGAGTATTCCAATGTGCTCGACCCGAGCTTCGAGCACCCGAGCATTTTAGTGCTCGCTCATCACTAATGAACTTTCTTCTTTTATGTCTGACCTGAGAGCCATATTAAGAGAGGAAGTCCACAGTACAGTCACAGACCTAGTCTTCCAGCAAGCTCCTCAGGGTGCGCCCCGTCAGAAAAGACCCTGACAGGAGTTAGAGTCCAGTTCAGAGGAGGAAAAGGTATCGGATTTCTCCAATCCTGATCAGGACAGAGAAGAATCCATCTCAGTTCCCCCAGAGGAGAAGAAAAAATACCTCTTCTCCTGGGAAGATACCGATACACTTTATCTGCAGTGAGGAACATAAGCAAATAGACACTTGCCAACCCTCGTCAGTACAAGATTAGATGTTTGGGGGATTGAGAACCCACATGAACAAGGTACCCCCCCTTCTACCCCCAATGGGATCTATTCGCTACAAGGAAAAATGCAAGGGTGGAAAAATTATTCTCCCTCAACCCAGGAGACAGCCCTATGGGGATAGATGCCTTATCTCAGAAGTGGAACATGGACCTAGCTTATGCTTTCCCTCCTTGGCCCTTAATACTGTTAGTACTAAGGAAAATTCAGGGTGATAATAATCCTACCCTTCTGGCCCAGGAGAAGCTGGTTCCCTTGCTGAGGAAGATGTCCTTGGAAGATCCAATAAACCTTCCAGAGAGGCGAGACTTGCTATTTCAGGGTCCAATATACTGTCAGGAGGGACGTCCTGGAAAGTAGGCATCAGACCTACCGGAAATAGAGTTTCCAGGTGTCCCTCGTGACCCTATTACCGGTAGGTCTAATGCCTACTTTTGTAACCACTGTGACAGTCACTGGTAGTATATGTGAGGGGAGGTATGTGTCACTCAGGATGCTCTCCTGTGTGAACTGAGACCTACTGAATTTCTGCCAGCATGTTTTATGCTGGGGGTTACCTCTTTTAAAGGGTGTAGTTTTATGGGAATGACTTAGATGGAAGGGAAGTCATTCCTCATACCCGCACCTCAGGGTGTGGGTGAGCAAGGTTTAAATGTTCATTCCTGTGTTTTGTTTGTTTTTTTCCTTTTTGTGTTTGGAGAGGCAAGGTCTCTAGACTGGACAGCCATAGCTCAGGACAGAGCTGGAGGCTGGACATAACATGTGTGGGTGAACCACATATATAATATTATATTATAGTTCATATGTTTTGCCAGTAAGGCTGTGATTATTTTTTCTGGAGTTGCAGGGCTTTATTCCATATAAAAAAGCCTGCAGAGAAAACCTGGTTCCTGAGTCTACTTCCGGAAGCGGCCGAGCGAGATGTCCTACCACGCTACTGTGCCGCCCCTGCGGGTCCAGTTGCCACAGAGGTACTGCACCTCACCCAGAGGTGTGGTACCCTACTCCCAGGCAAGGAAGGGACACTACCAGGGACCCACACACCTGCATCCAGCACTACACCACTCCAGACCAGCAGACGGAGCAAGATGCACTTGGTCACGGCTGAGCCCTGTCCCTGGCGGCGGGGGGGGGGAACCAAAGGAGAGGGAACCATGTAGTGGGTGTGGGTGAAGGAAGTAGCAAAGAGGAGCACACTAGCAGAGGGTATAAGAAGAAGGGGAACCTTCTAGAAGGAGTTCAGTCAGGGCAGCTTGTGACAGGTCCAGATAGGAGGGGGCCCAGAGTATGGGGCCCGGTAGAAGGAAGAAGAGACAGAGGGGGTCTCAGGGGCACGGGAGCGCGGACGCTCTCCGTGGGACCCGCATCCACCCGACCGGCGTCGAGTGGAGGGACCAGGCCGCAGAAGGGGACCGGCCCCAGACTAGTGGAGAACAACCAGGCTCAGCTGGCCAACCGGAGGCCGCAGCATTTTCAAGGTGTTGCAGCCGAAATCCACAATTACATCGCCGAAAAGGTGGCCACATAGGGTCCAGGGGACTGAGAGTAAGTCGCCCGACAAGGCCCGAGGCCACTGGCTTGTAACACTAATTGTGAGGCGCAGGGCAGGAGGGCGAGAGCCAGCGCAACGAGACGGCCAGAGAGGCACATAAGAAGGGGCTCCCGACTTAGTGTATCTGAACTAACTGGGAGTTGGCTGGATCCCTTCCTTGGAGAACACAGGACGACGTGGGCGGTTATAATCGGCTGCAGCGGTAACCTGGAACTGCCTAAGAACTGTGAGTAAAGCCTGAAGACTGCACCCCACTGTATCCTTGATTTATTGCTGCGTCACCGGCCCTGCACTACACTGTCCCTGCCAACAACATCTACCTCATCAAGTCCGATATACTGCCCTGGGGCTTAGCTCTGCCCGTGGAGAGCTGCACTATCTCAGCTGCATCACCATCAGCCCCAGTGGATCTGCACCGCAGTGGAGGCCCCATATAGCCGCATACCTCGGGTGGCTTCACAACACTTTTCCCCAAATCTTTATTTCCCCAATTGACTGTTCTTTATTTGACCTCCTTGGGCCACGGACTGGGTCACTGCCACTGTGACTACCCCAATACTACCCCACGACCCAGGGGGTGCGTCCCTACTTTACTACCAAAACCAGGTTTTCATGAAGAAAAAAACTGCAAAAAATGCAACGTGTGGACGTGGTCTAGGCCTGTGCTTATGTGTCTGGTGTACATACCATGATATGAAAACTGCCTTATGTGTACATGAAGTTGAGTTTGGAACTTGTGCTCCTGTGATTTGCTGGTATTACATTAAAGTAACTCTTGGACTTAATAATTACAGTACTATAACTATATAATGACTATCTTCCTGGAGGTCAACACTACTGGAGAATGGGAGGTGTACCAGAAAGAAGATCTGATGTGTCCAATTTCTCAACTCTCTACTTTTGGAGGTTTGTCATGAGTGGAATTGATGTCTTAAAGGGTCACTATTAAAACTAAAAGGTGTGGTCCACTTCTAACAACTAAGAGATTTGCTAGAAATGTCTCGTATTCAGGCCTCAAATAAGGGAGTCTTGAATCTGTCTCCAGAATGGAGTCCTGCTATGTGAAGTGGTTCCAGAAATGCAGGAGTATGTTTGGAGAGGTAATGGCATGCTCTAATCTGATGCAGTGAATAGAGATTAGGGGTCTCCAGTCTAGATGTGAGTTCCAGAGGTGGGACCCACATGTTAGATACATTCAGAAAATCCTATGAGAAACACGAGTGTTTTGTGAAAATGCCTCGCAACTATCACATTGCTTGCCCATAGGCTGTGCACCTTGACACTAAACCCATTCTCCGTTAACTTCCTAGTAGGGGATTCTCCATCCCCAAGTGAGTGTTCAGATGTTCCAAGAGTAAACAGGCTTACATGCTTTTCTGCTGTACAGCTTCCCATTGTCAGCCTGTGGGACCACACAAACTGTAAGTGCCCTATTTGTGGAAGTCTTGGTAAGATGGTCCACTCTTGGTGTCACTATAAATTCTTCACAGGTAGTAAAGTGAAGTCAACAAATGGTGTAAAGTAACTGGCAGAACACATCTAGCTAGAGTTCAAGTGACTCTCACTATGGCACCTTCTCCTGCATTCTCTGTGCTGATCTCTTGTTATCCTAATCTCTAGGTTCTATCCATGTAAAATTAAATTCTCTGTTAGGTTGATGTGGTCTATGAGAATGACTTGGCAGCTGACATTGACGTGAGAACTTGGAAAGGCTCGTCCATAACCAGAGACAGTACTTTTGGTTAAGACTCTCAAATACAAAAAGTTTAAAAGGTTCCATTTTTAAATACCCAAAAACTGCTCTTTACTATCTAAATATATCTCATTACTTTTTAGTCTGTTTGACCTTATGTCTCAAGTTCTAAGATCATGACTGAAGTTCAGATGGTGTTAGGATTACCTGAGACTTCTGAAGTCAGGAGCTACCACACTAGTTGTGATTAAGTGTCAGGTCCAAATGTGACACTGCCACATCTAGGCAGTGAACAGAGTTATCAGATAATTCTAATGAGAAATTTTTATTTTAGGCTGCACATTCGCTGTGGTTTCACTGCAAGTGACTCATTGCTAGTGAGAGTTGAAGTCTTTACCCTCCCTCCACCATCACCTGTAGCCAGTCTGGGACAATTGAACTTGGAAATGAGGATTGCCCTAAGTATGGATTTAACGTTATATACATTGTCTTTTGCATTGCCACACAATAACCACTTTCTATCTTCTGGCTTTACTCTACAGATGATCAGTACAGACAGTATTATGGTAATGGGGATTATCCTATTACTAAAGAGCTCAGGGACTCCATTTATGTTGTAGTTCGCATTCTAAACTGGAGAGACCCTGGGGTGGCACTAATGCTTAATCAGTGTTGGGCAACTGGCACCCTAAACCCTCAAAAATTGCCACAATGGGTAAGATCTGTACAACCCAACACTATATACTCAAATATTAAAGTATCCATGTTTTTTTTTGTTTGTTTTTTACCTCCCATGGGCCTAAACTTACAAACACTTAGTCTGCTGACAGCTGATGTAACGCAGGCACCCTGCAGTAATACAGCATGATGTCGAGAGCAGGCTACAAGTAACAGCTGCTCTGACATGAAGCAGGAGTGGTCTGTGATGGCTTTGTGCTGGGCGGGTAGTTGGCACTCCAAAGGCATACTGATAGGGAGTGTTAATTGTGAGCTCCAATGGGGACGGCGATGTCTGTAAAGCTGTAGAATTAATAATGCTATATAAGCGAGTAGGATAAAATTAAGTCTTCCTAAAACCACTTGCCTAACTCTAACAATCCCCAAATATAACTTTTCCTTCATTAGGTGTCCTTTTGATGGTGACAACTACATGACCCAGCCATTAACTATACAAGATGCTTCACTGGAGTTTCCACTCTATTATCAGTGTTTTATTGTAAAGACATTTGCCTTTTACCGTCCAGGTCAGGCATCATTAGGAGGGCTGGTAAGTTCCCACTTATCATTCTTTTCCAGGTATACATCCACTGTAGTGCTTCTGTATGCGTGCCATCTTCACAAAACCCATGTATGGCTAAATGTCCTTCAGGACGTAAGCACTTTCTGTAGCAAAAACGAAAGATTAAACCTTAGGGTTTCATTATTCCAGGAGAACAATATTTTATTTTTTTTCCCATGAAGAAGGGCTGCAGCAGATTGGGAGTCGGTGACTGTATCTGCAGATGGGCCCATTAGGCTCTACATGGATGGGAGTTACACAGGATGCCAACGAACAGTTCATTGAAGGTAATGTCACTAACTTGGCAGATGTCTCACACCAACTGTAAAATCAGAGCCTGAACTACAATAAAGTTGTCTTGACCAATACATTTTGAGAATATTAAATTTGGTTTCTACATTTCATAATTTAATTTAGTCAGTTTTAACAGCAGCAAAACAAGAACTGCAATATGACTTAAACACCTGGTGGTCCATAGACTAAGCCTGGAAAAGCAGGGCTAAGATGGTGTAATGCAGAGTGGAAACATTACTTTTTTTTTTTGTTCAGATTGGCCAAATACCTATAAACTGGCATCTTTATCTTCTAGAATACCAAGAAAAGGGCCATCAAGATCTAAACTGGGTCTTGGCTGTGATGGCTGGAAGTGTTCTTGGCATTGTCGCTGTGGCTATCTGGCTGAAAAAACAAAGCGTTAACAACATTAAAGAAGTTGAGATATAAGTTCTTGTGACTCTTCCTTTACCATAAACGTAACTGAGTTCTAGCATCTATTTTGCACTCCTACCTGTAATACTCGCCTTGCTAGTTGATTTTATGAGACTTTACAGTAATGTGCAAATAAGGTTTATGCCCCAATAAAGATTTAGACAAAAAAAGTTGTACATTGATTGCATTCATAGACCTTTTTTGAGTAACGGTCACAACAGTTCACAAAAAATCCATTTGTTACATGTAAAATATAAGGAGTACATTGGCTTCATTGGAAAGGGTGAGTCTTGCAATTTCTGTGGAAGGATCAATATTTTGTGGATTTTAAAACACTCACTGCAGGTCACTTTACCTACATGTAGGATCTAGATCTGTCTATCCAACTTGGCTGGTACTGTTGCATTGCAGATGCTCTGATTATGTAGATGCAATGTGATATTGCCTTTAACTATGTTCTGGATGACTTTAGCGCACACTATTAAAATGCCTCCTTGTCTTCCCATAATGTGTAAGTGGTGGTAGTGAGTAGCAACATACCGTTGTCTTACATGGTGGGAATGACCGATCTATGGCAGTTTAGTCTATATACTCTACTGTTAAAGCAATAGTACTAGAAACCTCTTCAACACATAGATGGTCTCAATGCCAGACTGGCACAGTATTAAAGTTTCTAACCAGATAATTGCATGAAGAGCAAAGGAAGACCTACCATTGGTGCAGCCACAGAGGGATCCAGTAATGGACGGGACCCACTTATACCTCCAAAGCAGATAAAATTGTACTTTATGATGAACTACGGTGCTTCCACGGGGACTCTCTTCTGTCTGCCAGTGCTAGAAAGAGCAACAATAAATGGCCCAGAGAATAAAAGTTTCTTCTACAATGATGACTTGATGTAGGTTATTCTACACTGTCAAATTAAGATATCATAACATCTAATGGTTGTTATCAAACATGTTACATTTTTGGCCACATGTTGAACCACAGTGCAGTCATGTAATTGACCTATGACTTGCCTAAAATCATTGGTTAATTGCCAAACTGCAGATGTAAAATGGCTGCACAACAGTTAGCATCAAAAGTTTCTTAGGTTTCATGAGGGGTTTTGAAGTAGAATTGGCCATTCCCTCATGTGTTAAGAGGTTGGCAGTGTTATCTTGGTACACCTTTCCTCAAAATGACTAGCATGCTAATGGAGATGTAACCAAATCAATCCATCGAGTAAAACACTTCATGGAAAGTTTTCCACAAAAAAAAAAAAGTTCTGTAAAGATCTGAGGTTGTGGGTTGTAAGTAATCACCTAGGCAGGTTAACAATGCAACAATATTTTATTGATCACAGGCATGGTAATAAAGCAATTCCAGGTAAATGGCCAAAATACAGTTCTCTCAGTCCTCAAGTTCCCAATCTATGTTCAGTAGTTCCACTGGCTTTGTATAAGGCCATACTCACTGTCTCCCAACTTTTGGTTGGCCCACAGATTTTGTATCTCCGGCCAGTATAGTCTGTAGCCACTTTCCATGATCCTCTAGACGGCAGATAAAACGATGAAAGCACGGGTAGCCAGTAGCAGCAGTCCTTTTAAGAAAGTGTAAATCCAAACTACATAATCCATAATGGTAACATGTTTATCCATTCATCCTTCCAAGTCCACGGTCTCCATCCTCTTCCTTCAATCCTTCCACACATCTCCCTAAAACATGTCTCCACTTTCTTCCACTCGGATCAGTCCCCTCCCAGGTCAGAAGTGATCACACTCTCCCCCTTAAACATTCACTGTTCGCTAAAACAATGAAGAATATTCTAGAAGCCTTCATCTGAGATCGCCTGTAAGACTCACTGTGGTTATGGCTCCACTGTGTCTCAATCTACACTCACCTAATGAGATTATTGGCTGTTGAAACAATGAACTCCTGAGATAAAGATGAGATTAGTGGAATGCTGGACATTTTACAAGTGAATCTTACATAATGACAAGTAAGCAGAACTATATAAAACATAACAAGTAAATCACTAATAAAACACAATAATAATATTGACAAAAATGGTGGTCCGTTGCTGGAAAAGTATCATAGTCTTTAGTAAGTGGGCAGCTCCTCACAGGTCCCATGCTCAAAGCCAGTTTTTAGACAAAGTGGGGCTCCAAATGTTAACACACATGTAGGTTGCATTTACATGGGCTGATTTCAGGCCATTAAACAAGCACAATTGACAACATTGAAGTCGTTCATTAGTTATTTTCTGGCCTCTTTACACCGGATGACTAGGAATGATGGCACAAAGCTATCACTAGTAGATCAATCTGTCACCATACACATGTTCTCTGCAGTTTACACCAGGTGATGTGCTACTGAGAAGGATTTTCGTTCTACCATACACAATCCAATCACCCGATGAATGAGCAACATTTTTGATTATTGATGGGCGATTGCCAATCTTTACACCTAATGAATGCTCATCTGCTCTTCCAGTATATATAAATGTGGATGTGATATACTGTTACACACATCTGTATACAGAACACACATATGCAACATACAAACAGTGACCAACATATCTTAAAGAATCAATGGCGGAGACCCCGGTAAATCCAGGGTCAGCCAGAATAGCCTACTCATATAGCATTTAGAACAGAAAAAAACATGAGTACAAAATGGCATAAAAAGTTAGTTTAATTTAGTCAATCTGCAAATAACTTAAATTAATATATCCATAATATAAATGCATGACAAAAAAGTGCAATGTGCTCGAAGAAAAGCGCAGTCCCACCTGCGAGGGCATATCGTACCCAAGCTAAAAGGATAATCCATATACATAATGTAGTATCTTTCCAGAGATATACTGGATAGAATAAAACTATATATTCCAAGTGGAGCACATAAAACATTTAAAATGAAACCCAGGTTCACCAGATGCTTACCACAATTGTATATGAGGTCCAGGTGTGTTGAGATACCTTTGCCACCTGTCCTCAACGTCCCCCTGGACCTCATATACAATTGTGGTAAGCATCTGGTGAACCTGCGTTTGATTTAAACATTTGTATGTGCTCCACTTGGAATATATAGCCTTATTCTATCCAGTATATCTCTGGAAAGATACCACACTATGTATATGGACTATCCTTTTAGCTTGGGTATGATATGCCCTTGCAGGTGGGACTGCGCTTTTTTTCCAGCACATTGCATTTTTTTGTCATGCATTATATTTATATTATGGATATATTAATGCAAGTATATTAATGCATGCTTTTCAGTGACCCTGCTGAATATTAAGTTTTTTTTAGTGGGGGGCCCAATTAGAACTTTTGCTATGGGGCCCCATGATTTCTATGTTCGTCCCTGCTAGTAATATTAGGAATCACATAAAGATGGATGAAGCTGCTTCATCTTTAGTGGTTACAGGTATCTGGCCCATTGTGACATCACTCGTGTTCCACTCCCCGTGATGTCACAATGAGGTCACCATTGTGATGTCACTGGCTGTGGGGTTATATTGAGTGACGCTACAGGAAAAGGCTTTGTCTGGAGAGGCTGACTGTGGATTACACAAGACGCGATATTCCTCCAGGCTAAAATGCTGTTTAGATTTCTTCTATTTGTGAGTGTGCTAATAGCATCTGCGGAGGGCGCTCCTATCAACACGCGCCACCATGATTTCAGGGCCTTAATCCCTGCAGGTAAGTGCTGTACCGGATATTCAGCCAATATGGGGTTATTGTTAATAAGTCAGATGATACATTTCATGGAGGATTCTTCATGTGCTACTTGTAATGTTTGGAGTCTTCTCCCATCGTGTATTCCCTATTCCAGGCTCTCAAACACATTGTAAACTTGAATGGGAATCCACTCTGAGCGAAAAACAAGTCACGTGTCTCTGATCTTCATGTGTGTGACTTCATCAATAGTTTTGGGGGAAATAATTACAAATTTAGGGTAATTGTGGAATTTCTCCAACTAGGAATGGTCCTAGGTCTGGTTTCAAAAATGAGATGCAAAATATAATGTATATATTAGTAGCTTTAAATATCTTACATGTTCTTGATCTTTTCTTCCACTAGATTACTTCGGTAGGTTTACTATGCCTGCTGCCATCATCTTCTTCTCTGGATTTTTCTTTGGTGTCATCTGTTCCATCCTATATGGGTAAGTCTTATAATGATTTATGGGCTACCCGGGAGTCTGTATAAGAAATATCACATCTTCAGGTCATCATTCGATTCAGTAAATGATATAATCTAGTGTAGATGTTTAGTGGCTCATAAACTGGGTCTGACCTGCTGGGAGCACAATGGACTTTTCTGTAAAATATTAAAAAAATTGCTCAACAAATTACTGCAGATAGGGATAGATAAAATAAATGAAGAAAAATATATGTTTTTATAACAGTGACTTCTGTTTTATCATTTTAAAGATATGTGAAAAGGAATAATTTCTGGAGAGATGTTACAAGACCAGATTCCATGGATGAAGATATAAAGAGTAGGGCTAATCCTAATGGTAAGTACGGCCGTCACCAATCTGACATTAATATCTGTGTACATACAAATACTTCTTAGTGGCTTTTATATTACGTGGACGCAGTCTACATTGTAAAGCTGAATAATTATGACGCGCCCCCTGGTCCGTGGGGAACCCGGAACCGGGACTTTAAGGATGAGTGCTGGGGGTTGTAGTCCTTGCGTGGCGATGACCCGGTCCCGTGGCTCAGGGTGGTCAGACCAGTGGCGGATTTACTGGTATTGTCCGACTACGCCACCCGTGGATTGCGGTCAGGGCGAACCGCCGCTGCAGGGCAGACCGCTGAGGCTGGTGTGGGTGCAGCAGAGTGTAGTATAACTCCCCACGGGAGGAGTATAGCCTCAGGGCAGTGTGTAGGGAAGATGGGGGTGATGGTGCAAGAGTAGCAGTGACGACACAGAGTCAGTGATGCAGTCCAGGGCCTTTACTCACAGTTCTTATACTCCAGACCACTTCTACAGGTACCGGCTGCCCACCTCGCACTGTGCTCACCAGGTGAGGGGCTCGGCCGACTCCCAGGTATCTCTGAAGTGCTTCACAGGACCCCCTTTGTGTGTCCTTCCTCTTGCCTGTCATACCCCACCAGTGACCACGCTTCTGTCCAGCTGCCTCGGGCCTTGGCGGGCAAACATGCGTTCCGTTTCCCTGGACCCTATGTGGTGCCTTCCTAGCGGGTGTAGCGAGGGGCTGCGCCACTTGAAATGTCTCAGCCTCCGGTTCCTAGCTGAGGGTAGCTTCGCGCCTCCACTAGTAAGGGATCCGGTACCCTCTCTTGGCCTGACCCCTCTACGCAGGTAGATACGGGCGTGCAGTGGCGATTGGCGGGTCAGCACCCCTGGGGTCCCTTCTTCCTCTGTTCCTGGAGCCTCCTCTGCTCCCCTCTCCTTCCTCTATTTCTCTTTCTCCAGGCTTAGGCCTCCTGACAGGGCCTGCCTGGGGAGCAGAGCCATGCAGCAGCTCTGCTCCCTGACTTCTCTCACAGAACTCACTCACTAAGATGGCCCCCATCTTTTATATCTCTCTCTTGTGCATCCAGGAACTGCTTCCTCTCTGCCCCTGCACTACTGGGTTCCCCCTTCCTGGGTGTTCCCTCACTCCCACTCCAGCCAGGGACAGGGACTGTCGTGCTCATCTCAGGAGCATATCGGTCGCCCTGTCCCCCGGAAATGTGGTGTAGTGCATGCAGCTGTCGGGGTCCTGATCCACACTCCATCCTTACCTGGAAGTGAGGTATCGCACCTCTGAGTGAGATGCAATACCTCTGTAGCAACCGAGCCCTCGGGGTGCTACAATTACTCTAATGATATTCTGATTCGTCTCTTTCAATATATGAAATCTATTTAAAAGTAAAAAATGAACTTTTAAAGTAAAAATAATCTCTTACCCGTTCACAACATATGATGTACGCCGAGCTTGAATATTTTCCTGCACATGATGGCTGATTTAATGTGCGGAGCTCTGCCCGCAGCTGTTAAATCCCACTGTTAATCTCTCACAGCAGCATTTAACAATGCAAGGGAGGCCGGACATTATATGCGCCCATCGTCACGCTCATGATGTGATCGTGGCGTGCCAATTGCTTGTCATGACAGCCGTCTGTGTCTGTCATTACGAACCTCCTGTGAAAGCCAGCCGTGGAGCTGTGGTATGATCAGACCATGTTCCTATATGGTCAGACACAGCCATTACACAGTACACAGCAGGGGCACATTTATGAGATTATCTCAGCACAGGGACATTTCGTTTAAACACATCCAATTGTGGAAATGATTAATATTCCAAGATCTATTGATTAAAATGTACTTTGTTCGTGGGAAAACCCCTTTAACCAAAAAAAAAAAAAAACTATACATGTTTGGTATCTCCGTAATTGTACTGAACTAGAGAATCATATTGCCAGATCTCTTTTACCATAAAGTAAATATGGTAAATAAAAAAAACAAAAAACAATTGTGGAATTGCACTATTTTTGCAATTTCAACACACTTGGAATGTTTTTCTTGTCTTCCAGTACAGTATCTGGTAGAATGAATGCTGCCATTCAAAAGTACAATTCATTCTGCAGAAAACAAGCCCTCATGTGGCTATACTGATGGAAAAATAAAAAAGTTATAACTAAGGAGAGGGAAAACAAACAAACAGAAAATCACCATGTCTTGAAGGGGTTAATAGATATAGTAAGTAAATGTACCGTAGACATAGAGGAAACAATCTAGAAGAAACATAGAAGTTTTTCCTTTTGAAATGCTGATTTCACTGTTCTGTGTTACAGGAGAACATGAGGATGAAACAACCATTATAAATGATGAAGCTCCTCATGGACCCATGGCTGAAGAGAGCGATGTCCACACAGACACCAACATCTCTAGTGGTCCCCACTATGTCATAATGAATATGGACCCATATGAGGATGTGATCATCTCCTCTGACGGTAAGTTCTTGGGCTTTCATAACAAGTGCTTAATAGAAAAACTTCTTTATAAAAAAAAAGCTCTAAAAGAAGAAAGTTGATCCTTCTATTTTCATTACTTTATTATAAAATGTAAAGGTTATAAAACCTGTATAATATTAATATTCTTTAACAAATATATAGAAACTTTAATTTTATTAATGCTAATTTCAATGTTCAACATTACAGGAGAAGAAGAGGGTGAAATAAATACTGTAAATGACGATGTTCCTCGTGGACCCATGGCCGAAAACAGAGATGTCCTGGAAAACACCAACATCTCTACGCCTGGACCCGGTTACATAGTCATCAATATGGACCTAGATGAGGATGTGGTCATCTCTTTTGACAGTAAGTTCATTTTTTCTTCATGTGGATAAGTAGAATACTTACTACCATAAATATCATCTCTTCTTCTAATTTACATAACAGGCATAAAATAAAATCTACCGTTAAAAGCAATTTATTATTGAATTGCAGTTAAAGCAATTTTTTGGCCACTACAACATTGCAGCAAAATGCAATAAGAGGCGATCAGAACATCGTATCTACCCCAAGATGGTTTTGGTAAAAATATCATCTCCATGTGCAAAAATATTCAGTCATACAGCCCCATATCCCGAATTTTTTTTTACAAACTTCCAAACTTTTTTTTTAACACTTAAATTAAAAAAAAAGAAATATACATTTGGCTATCTGCATAATTGTACTGATCTGGAGAAACATATTGCCAGGTCATTTTTACCATAAAATGAACATGGTAAATAAAAAAAATAAACAAGTATGGAATTTCACTTTTTTTGCAATTTCAATGCACTTGGAATTTTTTTCTCATATTCCAGTACAATATGTGGTAGAATGAATGGTGACATTCAAAAGTACAACTCATCTCCGCAAAAAATAAGTCCTCATACGACTATATGGAAGGAAAAATAAAAAAGGAGGAGAGGAAACAACAAACACGAAAAAATGATAATTCGCCATGTCATGAAGGGGTTAATAGATTTTACAAGTGAATGTAGACATGGAGGAAACAATCTAGAAGAAACATAGAAGTTTTTTCTTTTGAAATGCTGATTTCACTGTTCTATTTTACAGGAGAACATGGGGATGAAACAACCATTATAAATGATGAAGCTCCTCATGGACCCATGGCTGAAGAGAGCGATGTCCACACAGACACCAACATCTCTAGTGGCCCCCACTATGTCATAACCAATATGGACCCATATGAAGATGTGATCGTCTCCTCTGACAGTAAGTTCATTTTTTCTTTGTGGATTAGTACCATGAATATCATCTCTTCTTCTAATTTACATAACATGCATAAATTAAAATCTACTATTAAAAGCAATTTATTATTGAATTTCAGTTAAAGCAATTTCCAGTATTTTCCGGCTCTCCGACCCCAGACTGACAGTAGAATCAATGTCCATTAATGAACAACTAATCTTATAACCACTGTCTTTTTCAGAACAAGAGGACAGAGAACAGATTCCACCTCCTCCTCTGAATCCTTCTCCATCTACTACTCTGCCTCCTCAAAATTTTGATAAAGATCTTGACCTGGACAAAAACATTGAGAAAACTAACCTCCTCATGAAGATTGTCTTTCAGGAACTTCTAGCTTATGCCAGCCAAAACCAAATGTAAGTTCTTAGAGCTTATGTGTATGTTTTATGATGTATGTTATATTTTAGTATTAACAGGCAATAGGCTAAATAATTAGAATTGGGCACTAACGACCTAAACATGGAAAGCATTATATTTCTTTATACAAGCAAAATCATCAATCTGTGAGCCAAGACTTGCTGGACTACATGAGAATGGGTGTTATTCTTGAATCACAAATATGATACAATATAAATTATCTCTAATAGATCACAATATACAGTATAACAAAAATGGCTGATCACTTGACTAACAAATTAAAAACACGAAGTAGAGTGGATGGTAATGGCAAAAACAATAAAATGAATATTTAATCATGATCACATTATGCATATACAGCAATACTGGCTTAAAATGCAAATTTAATCACAGGAGCTGATGGCACGATAAAAAGTGCTCAATATCAACAAACAAATGTACGTCCCGGTGCAATAAGCAAGTGCTCGTACCAATATTAAGGCTTATTAATGCACAAAAGTAATAGCAAAAAGTCATGTCAGTGCCAAGTACATTTAGACATGCTGTAGTACCAGAAATGCCAGACCACTACTTCAACCCTGACAGTCGTTTCACCATCACAGCTTTTTCAAGGAGTTAAAGGAAAAGGGGTGGAGTGCTGTATATGGTTGTATATGTATCTATCATATGTACCATGAGGGAGTGATTGCTAGTAAGTGGTAGTCTAATCCGACAAGATCAAAAAAATAATAGGCAGGGTACAATTCCTATCACAGCAATGATAAGGTGTAGAACATACCTGAACATAGACATTAAATAATGGCCACTATATATTACCTAGTACTGTATTATAATCTAGAGATAATGGATAACATGTAAACTTCTTCTGTTGCCAAACTCATTATAGTCTGTTGCCATGTACATACATTAATCTTTACTCTTTTGCTGACTTTGTAACATATATTTTCCAGGTGAGGCAGAGCGGGGTCTCGCTGTGTTCCCACAATGAATATGGGATCCAGCTGGAGATGACAACTGTACATCAACACAAAGAGGCAGATTCCAGGCTTGGTTTCTGTTCTCTTCAATGAATACAACATTTACTGGACTTTCCGCAGCTAGATGCACTCACAGAACAAGTGAGTTTCCTTCTGCATCACAAGATAGATTCCGGGATCGGTCTCTGAACTCAACCACTGGATATGACATTTACTGGACTTTCTGCAGCTAGATGAGATACCTACTGCACAAGAGACAGATTCCGAACTCGGTCTCTGATCTCAACCACTGGATACGACATTTCATGGACTTTCTGCAGCTAGATATAATCACGAATCAAGTGACTTACCTGCTGCACCATGAGACAGATTCCGGGCTCGGTCTCTGCTCTCATCAATGAACATCTACAGCCTAAGGGAAGGGCAGTCCTTCAGCAAAGGTTCCCTAGAGGTTTCCTCCACTGGGGGTTTTTCCTCTCCTGAGTCCTGAAGGTTGACTCTTCGTGAGTCAAAGTCCCTTTGTCATCATTATTATCGGGGCACATTTTAGGGCTATTGCCCTGACTTCTAATGGGAGCTTCTACATAACCCAACTTGAATGAAGTTAATAAAGAAGTCAATCAATAATATGTAACAGTGTAACAGAGCTTAAATCGAACTTTACAATACAGCAGAATATACATATCACTGCGAGGAGGGAATATTTTATGTAGTCATTAAACACATGGCGACTTATATACATGTTTTCTCACAAACTAATTTGCCACAAATGTAATGTTCCTCATTAATCATGCACATCTTCTTTGGACTGATTTAGAGGTCTGGGTCCTCTGGATCGACCAGGACTTTAACGCCACTGCACACTATACCATCATGGCACACATAATGACATCAGAAGGTTGCGACATGCGTCACCCAAGGTTGCACACGTACAATCATGGCGCACATACTGACATCAGAACGTTGCGACGTGCGTCACCCAAGGTTTAGTTATTGCCTCTGGGGATGCACATCAGTGGCAACATGCTCAGCGATGGCATGGTTCACAAAAATGTCAGAGGCCTGTTTGAGCTGGAAGTTCCAACGCAGGGTGAAGAAGACAGAAAAAGATGCTTGCAACCAGCAAGGCCAGTTGTAGACAAAGTGGGGCCCTGGGCATAAGTTTAAAGTGGGTCCTAAATGCTAACATATTGCACCATCACACTCAAACATTTAGGTTGCATTTACATGTGCTGAGTTTAGGCCTTTAAATGAGAGTGATCGAGAATATTGAAGTCGTTCAGTGCTTGTTTCCTGGCCATTTTACCCTGTTGAGGGAGAATGATGGGCACAGAACGATCACTAGTAGATCAATCTGTCCCTATAAAGTATCGTATTATCAGCAGCACATCTGCAGTTCACATCGGGCGATGTGCCGCAGAAAACAATGGTTTTTGTTCCATCATAAATAATCCAATCACCCAATAAATGAGTAGCTTGAGTTTGCTTGTTTGTTGGGCGATAACTGACATTTTTACACCTATGAACTCTCGTCTGCTCTGCTGGGATTTATAAATGTGGATGCTACATACTCAAACACTGAATGTTACACACATATACAGTGGGTACGGAAAGTATTCAGACCCCTTTAAATTTTTCACTCTTTGTTTCATTGCAGCCGTTTAATAAATTCTAAAAGTTAATTTTTTTTCTCATTAAAGTACACTCTGCACCCCATCTTGACTGAAAAAAAACAGAAATGTAGAAATTTTTGCAAATTTATTAAAAAAGAGACACTGTATACATACATATAATATGCTTTTTGATATCTCTAGCACTTTGTCATTTATTAGCTGCTACCTTATTGCTATGACCATCTACTCTTATATGGAGATTTGACATTTTATCAAGTCATAGAAAACGTGAAACGCATCATCTGAGGGAATAACATCAGAATGATTTCTCTTATCAAGATCTTGATTTGATTATCTACATTTATTTCTGCATCTACTATAATGTAGTTTTGTCTGTAGTAGCTATTTGTGCATTTATTATATTTATGATTATTATTCTTTCTCTACTGGCTTACTGCTAATAGTGCGGTATATCCATGAATATTATTTGGGGATAGAATTTGATTATGCTGTAGGAGATTACTAGTGTATGTTAAGATCTGGTGAGCAATGAGTTGATAACCTCTATTATTCTTATTAGACATTATGTCATGTCCATCATTATTATTTTCCTGTATTTTTATCCTGACCTGTCCTCGTTGATGGCGGGGAACTGGCCACCCGCCGTCCGCAATGATGCTTTTTAGGAAATGAGGCAATTTCTGCCCGCAGCCTTTCTTTTTCTTTTTCTACACAGGGCCGTGCTTTCGCTCGTGCATTGCGGCGCCCTGGTGGTGTCGCGGTCTGTGCGTCGTTGCCTGGGTGATGGGGGGGGATGACGTTGTTCCTCCTCCTCATCTTGTGGGCTGCGCGCCGGGCCGCGTCATCACGAGGGACTGCGCGCCGATTGGTGACCAGTACACTTCATTCATATAAATAGGACCCACCTCTTACCATAACCACGTCTCATGACGAAGCCGAGGCGAAACGCGCATTGAGGCATTTGGTTGACTGTCACCACAAGTCTCAGGTCTCCCACCATCACTCAAGGTATGTACATTGAATTGACATCTACTCCACTGGTTAGCATGCCACACTACTACTACTAGATGACCAAATTACATGCTAGTTATCATCTTACACGCACTAGTTTAGCACAAATACCCTCTGGTATCTAATTGACATTAATTGATTTTTATTGGATTGAGCTATATTATTGCATATTAATTATAAGCTTTTTATACTTCTAGCTACCATGTGATTTTTGTCTATCCTGGATATCTTACTTATACTACCATATTATCCAGAGCTGCTGGATTTGCACTGTTTCAACTATATCAGGTATACTCATATTATAGCCTATGGAGTGTTTATAGTGACCTGGGATTGTTAGTGCAGTCCTGTTCCTGTCACTTATTGGGATTATAAACCCTGTATCCCCTATTGTTTTAGCTGTTCTTTTCCCAACACCTCTCATGTGATGTTTCATATAAAGAAATATTTTTGTATCTAATAAAATTATAATATATTCTATATATCTCCCGATGTGTCTTAGGTATTTATTTATTTTTCTTTGTTAAGTTATTATTCATATGATTACCCTAATGATACCTATTAGACTCTAAGTTAGGTTTTTGTTTCGTTATCTGGAGATTGCATTTCACCCTTTGGTGATTTGCTTTTTTTTAGGTTATTACTTGATTGCATTGTTTTTGCAGATTCCTTAACAGGATTTATGGACTTTAGAAAGAGAGATAAAGCCCGAGTTATTCAACTTGGGACGGTGTTTTTTGAGAAGTCAACTACTTCTAAAGATGCAAGTGACATTAAAGACTTGAAGCAGCAAATTAAAGATCTACTTAAAAAAAGAATAAAACTCAGGTGGAATAAAGCCGCCCTACAAAAATTATCTGTGTAAAGATATTATACCCAGAGGGCTCCGTATCCAACTGTTCCCTACTTTGCATAGTGAGGATTCAGTATTCACAGGTAAGTGGGAGGAGACGCTTACCAAATGCTCCCGTACTCTACTGGAAATTCTCATTGGTGCTGACAAAAAGGCACTAGAACATATTGAAAAATAGATTGATGCCTTGCGAGAGAAAATTCAGTCTTCACTTTCGACTGATGAGTATAAAAATTTTGATCTATCACTGGAGGAGGAGCTTTCTAAATGGGAATCTGAGATCCAGGCCTTTAAAACTAAAAGTATCTTAGAGATTTTGAGGATTATCAATCCAAAAACTTCTACCATTGGCACCATAAAAACAAGCATAATAAATTGCTACCTAGGTCTCAATCGGCCTCCAGCATTTCGTCTACTTCTGAGGAAGAATGTGGAGGGCATTTTTTACACAAACGGGCCATGCCCGGCGAGGCAATGCCCACAAATACTTTTCAACAACTCAGGACTTCATATTCACAAAGAAAAAAACATTCATACCACTTCAGGCAAAAGAAAGCAAACAAAATCTAAAAGGTAATTAATTTATCCAAATATAATCTATCTAAGTCACAAATTGAGGTGCTATCTAGGGGCCTTTCTTTCTCACCGGTGGAGGGATATGATCATTTTACCACCATTAAAGATCTGGAATTATGTGCTCGCAAGCTTATTTTTAAGAAGCATTTTAGTCCCTTAGCTCATAGACCAGAAATGCTCTCTTCGGATACTGAGATCCAGGCTATACAGGATCTTGAATCATTGGCAGCAGAACAGAGCAATGATGACATGGTGAAACTCCCTACACATTTGTACAGACGCTCACGTGTGTTCCCGCCCCTGTCCGTTTGTTCCCAGGTTGATATTTTTGTTAAGCTTGTTAAAAAGGACCTCCTCCAACTGAGGTGATAACCGATCCCGATCACACAGACAAGCCATTCATGAACTTAAAAATCTTAGGAACATTGTAATCAAAAGGGCGGACAAGGGCGGACAAGGGCTGGAACGTCGTGTTATGGCCTATTCAAGCATATGAACTAGAGGCCTTTAAACAGCTTAATAACGTTAATTGCTACAGGAGGTTAGATACCATTCCCACTGTAGCCTTTACAAGAGAATTTTCACATTTACTTGAAGATGCTGTAGAAAATTCAGTTACTCCTCCAAAAATGAAAGAGGCTCTGCTATTGGAATATCCAATAGTGCCGACCTTTTACTTGCTGCCTAAGGTTCACAAGGACCCCCTCCGCCCGCCCGGTAGACCAATCGTGTTGGGCATTGGGGGTCTTTGTGAATCCATATGTAAATTTGTGGACTTTTATCTGCAGAGGTGTGTGGAGACTCTCCCATCCTTTGTAAAGGACACAACTGACATCCTGAGACGTCTCGATGGGATTGTTCTTGAAGAGGACATGTGGCTTGTCACCTGCGACGTGGAGTCCCTATACACTTCGATACGTCACGACCAGGGCATGACGACTGTGAAATTTTTTCTGACCATGACTAATCTAGACTCAGATCTTGTATCATTTATTCTCTCCCTTCTGGACTTCATTCTTAGACACAACTATTTTGTGTTTAAGGACCGCCCCTTCCTACAGCTCCAGGGCACGGCAATGGGGGCGTCCTGTGCGCCCTCTTATGCCAACCCGTTCCTGGGGCTGTGGGAGAGGGATACGGTCCTTAGTACATCGGGTCATGAAGCCGTCATGTCCTGGTCAAGATATATTGATGATGTATTATTCATCTGGAAGGGCTCCACGTCGCGACTGGATGCATTCCTTAACAGTCTGAATAATAATATCTTTAATATTCATCTTACATGGAAATATAGCCAGACATCAGTTGACTTTTTGGACTTATTAATCACTAGATCCAGGAACAATAGGATTGAGACAGACATTTTTAGGAAAGAAACTTCTACTAATGCCCTGTTACATTATTCCTCCTCACATCCACCTAAACTTAAGAGCTCTATCCCTGTAGGCCAATTTTTATGAGCACGACGCATCTGCTCTAATGATGATAAATTTCATCAACAAGCATATGATCTATCCCGCAGGTTTCAAGATAGGGGCTATCCAAATCAGGATATCAAACGTGGTTTCCTGAGAGCCAAAACTACCAATAGACGACACTTATTATCCGGCCCCAAAAATAAATAAAGTTCTACTGACACAACACCAAGATTTATCACAACATTTAATGTCAATTTGATTAACATCAGAAAGATTTTCTCTAAACATTGGCCTATTTTGCTCATGGACCAACAACCATTGATAATGTGGCGTAGAGCCAAGACTCTCGGAGACATAGTCTCTAGAAGCCATTATGTCCCCCCCAAAAATCAGTTTCTTTTTGGCAGTAAGGGTCCACCATGGGTTGTTTCCCCTGCGGTAGATGCTCAATATGTAAATACATCACCAAAACAGTAGAGTTTTCAGATTCCGGCAAAGAAAATTTTTTTTAAATTTTGCATCATATCACATGTGAAACAGAAGCGGTCATTTATCATATTAGATGCGCCTGTGGTCTTGTCTACATAGGCATGACCACAAGACTTCTTAAAATCCGCATTCAAGAGCATATTAGGGACATAAAAAATGCCGCTACCTGTTCGGATCCCCAACAGCTCAAAACTATCCCCAGACACTTTCTCGATGCCCACAGCTGTAGCCCTAAGGGTCTTTCGGTTCGAGGCATCGATAGAGTGTATATGGGTATAAGGGGAGTTAATATTAAACAAAACCTGCTCCAAAAGGAGACACGTTGGATCACTGTGTTGGATACGGTTACGCCCTCTGGTCTGAACGAGTCTGTAAGCTTCAAGTCTTTCTTATAACTTTTCGAATATCAGCGCTATTTTAATGATGGGATCCTATATGTGTGGTTTTTATCTTTGTTACATAAATTTTTTGCTTCTGTTTTTCATTTTTCTTTTTGTACTGAGATTGTCACTAATGATATGCTTTTTGATATCTCTAGCACTTTGTCATTTATTGGCTGCTACCTTATTGCTATCACCATCTACTCTTATATGGAGATTTGACATTTTATCAAGTCATAGAAAACGTGACACGCATCATCTGAGGGAATAACATCAGTATGATTTCTCCTATCAAGATCTTGATTTGATTATCTACATTTATTTCTGCATCTATAATGTAGTTTTGTCTGTAGTAGCTATTTGTGCATTTATTATATTATTTATGAATATTATTCTTTCTCTACAGGCTTACTGCTAATAGTGCGGTATATCCATGAATATTATTTGGGGATAGAATTTGATTAGGCTGTAGGAGATTACTAGTGTATGTTAAGATCTGGTGAGCAATGAGCTGGTAACCTCTATTATTCTTATTAGACATTATGTCATGTCCATCATTATTATTTTCCTGTATTTTTATCTTGACCTGTCCTCATTGATGGCAGGGGACTGGCCACCCCCCGTCCGCAATGATGCTTTTTAGGAAATGAGGCAATTTCTGCCCGCAGCCTTTCTTTTTCTTTTTCTACACAGGGCCGCGCTTTCGCTCGTGCATTGCGGCGCCCTGGTGGTGTCGCGGTCTGTGCGTCGTTGCCCGGGTGATGGAGGGGTGACGTTGTTTCTCCTCCTCCTCGTCTTGGGGGCTGCGTGCCGGGCCGCGTCATCTTAGGGGGCGCGGCATCGCGAGGGGCTGAGCGCCGATTGGTGACCAGTACACTTCATTTATATAAATAGGACCCACCTCTTACCATAACCACGCCTCCTGACGAAGCCGAGGCGAAACGCACGTTGAGGCGTTTGGCTGACTGTCACCACAAGTCTCAGGTCTCCCACCATGACTCAAGGTATCTACATTGAATTGACATTTACTCCACTGGTTAGCATGCCGCACTACTACTACTAGATGACCAAATTACATGCTACTTATCATTTTACACGCACTAGTTTAGCACAAATACCCTCTGGTATCTAATTGATATTAATTGATTTTTATTGGATTGAGCTATATTATTGCATATTAATTATAAGCTTTTTATACTTCTAGCTACCATGTGATTTTTGTCTATCCTGGATATCTTACTTATACTACCATATTATCCAGAGCTGCTGGATTTGCACTGTTTCAACTATATCAGATATACTCATATTATAGCCTATGGAGTGTTTATAGCGACCTGGGATTGTTAGTGCAGTCCTGTTCTTGTCACTTATTGGGATTATAAACCCTGTATCCCCTATTGTTTTAGCTGTTCTTTTCCCAACACCTATCATGTGATGTTCATATAAAGAAATATTTTTGTATCTAATAAAATTATAATATATTCTATGTTATTATTCATATGATTACCCTAATGATACCTATTAGACTCTAAGTTAGGTTTTTGTTTCGTTATCTGGAGATTGCATTTCACCCTTTGGTGATTTGCTTTTTTAGGTTATTACATACATTTATATGTATACACAGAGCACATATACATACATATAGACATGTGTACATACATAGGCAAATGCACATACAGAGCACATACATATGGGCAGACATGCATACCCAGATCACATACATACAGACACATGTATATACAGATCACATACCTACACATGTATACACAGAGCACATACATACATATAGACATGTGTACATACATAGGCAGATGCACATACAGAGCACATACATACGGGCAGACATGCATACACAGATCACATACATACAGACACATGTATATACAGATCACATACCTACACATATATACACAGAGCACATACATACATACACATGTGAGAGGCTGGACAGGAGCTTTTTCACCCTCAAAAATATGTCGAGGCAAATTATTTAAAGTTATTTGTGTAATTGGCAGCACAGTGGCTCAGTGGTTAGCACTGTTTTACAGCGCTGGGATCCTGGGTTTAAATCCCACCAAGGACAACATCTGCAAGGAGTTTGTATGTTCTCCCCGTGTTTTCGTGGGTTTCCTCCGGGTTCTCCGGTTTACTCCCACACTCCAAAGACATACTGATAGGGAATGTAGATTGTGAGCCCCAATGGGAACAGTGCCCATAATGTCTGCAAAGCACTGTGGAATTAATGGCACTACATAAGTGAGTAAAACAAATAAATAAAAATAAACGAACCCAAAATGTGCCTGCAATATTAACCACTGGCCACCAGAGGTCACTGTATTCCCCTTGATAGGTTCAGATTTCCCTTGGTCTGCAGGATCCGGTTTTCAGGGATGTCAGGGTTAACACCTAGCCAGGGAGGGAGAGAGAAGTGACTTGGCACAAACAGGAGACTAGATCCAGGATTACTTAGTGTTGATTGGACAGAGTGTGGAGCAGGCTGTGTGCAGAGAAGGTGGAGACTGCAGTATACTGGTTCAGTGTGTGTGCAACTACAAGGCTCAGCATGTAAGGAGCTAGTTACAGAGGCGGCAGGACAGCACAGGCATTTGGGGACCTTTGCATCGAGGAAAAGCTTAGAAGTCTGGGAAAAGTACGGTCCAGCAGAAAAGGGGGACCTTGGGAAGAAGGTAGCGCCTGCTGCGAGTACTAAAAACAGGGAGCCGCCCCTGGGATTGTCTTAGCTAAAAGCTCTGGATATCGGGATCAGTAGGTAACGAATGCACCCGAATAACCCCACCCCTAAGAAAACGCAGGCAATTAGAACATCTCCCCATGTCCCTTGCAAAACCTGGAAAAACACAGACTGTAATTCTGGAATGGATCCGGTATATTGTGTGGAAGATGGAAAAGGAGAATGTACAACCTATTATCCCCTGTTTACCAGTTTGTCCGTATATAAAATGGACATTGTTTATAAGGACTGATCTGGCTTATTGAATGAAACGGGAGCGAAACTGCACTAAGTGGAACCGACGATGGAAGCAGCAGATCAAGCTACAATAACACAGACGCCCCCCAACAACACAAAATTTCCTGTAGCTGGCCCCGACGTGAAAATGGCGGACGGCTCATACTACTACCACCGGGGGCCAGGTTACACAAACACACACAAACATGTATACACAAAGTACAAACATACAGACATGTAAACACAGAGCACATACATACAGACACATGAATAGATAGAGTGCACATACATACTGACATAAGTATACACAGAGCACATACATACAAAATAAGTATTTGATACACTGCCGATTTTGCAAGTTTTCCCAACTACAAAGAATGGAGAGGTGTGTAATTTTTATTGTAGGTATACTTCAACTGTGAGAGACAGAATCTTAAAAAAAATCAAGAAAATCACATTGTATGTGTGACATGCAGAAGTAGTGCTGTTGCTTCCAAAGCATCCAGCAACTGTCACAAATAACACAAGCAAAGAAGACAGGAAGTGTTGTGCTTCAAAAGCATCCAGCAACTTGAGGGGTTAACACAGTCACAGGAGACAGGGAGTGTTTTAGCAGAGCCTGAGGGGGATTGTGGGGAACTTGTTAATGTAGTCTGGCTGAAGCCGAAGAGAAAGGTGGTGATGTGTTATCTGGATCTGACAGAAGGCGGATGAACAGGATTCAGATCAGGAGAGAAACTAAACACAGGTCAGATAAACTCCCTGAACTAACCGTGCAGAATATTATTGGGCAGGAAGATAAGTACTGGAAGAAATTGTGTCACAGGGATCATCTCCCTCATCAAACCCTCCCCCCTCCATCTCCATGTAGGATAAAGAATGCTGTGTACTATTGTGTCCTTGTAAAGGAAAAGCCTGTGGTTGTGTAAGCATAGAAGTGTGCTTCTAAGAGATCTAATCTATGCTGAATTATGCTACTGAAGAGACTGTAATACTGTGCCTTGTGAAGAAACTACTGTATTGTTACTGGAGCCAGTTGCTCAAGAAACTCAGACTGTACTGTAATGAAGATTGTTGCTGTAATATCCCTGAATGGCACCCAGCTCATCCATTAATGCAAAAATGGATGAGCTGGGTGAGAAAGAAGCTGAAGACGTCATGGGGACATTCCTCCAGGAGCTAACACAGATTCTAACCAGGTTCAAATTGGAGAATGAACGGACGGCACCAATTAACAAAAAGCGGGAATCTCCGTCCGCAGACAGAACTACAGGAATTGAAAGAAAAATTGAAAGCCCTAACAACAGCCCTGCAGGAATCAACCAAAACCTCTGAACGGGTGACAGACTCAGACAGAACCTTTACCCTGCTCAGGTTAGATAAATCAGGAAGACAGTCCTCTTTAGCACCACAAATCACTATAAGGAAAGAATTCAAGATCCTGGGACAGATTGGAGAGTGTGAACAGAAAGAGAAACTGTCTTATATGAACTTGTTGCACCATTGAAAAAAGCCTTGGACAGGCTGAAACGTCTTGTGTGAGTTGTGGAATAAATCAACTGATTATCAACACGTGAGTGCCGGGATTTTCTTTTCCTACAGACATTGTTTTCCACGTGCACCACTCTAGCTATACGGAGTGCCGACTATTCCTTTTTGATACTGAACAGAAAGAGAAACTGTCTTATATAAACTTGTTGCACCAGATCGATGCAGGCTTACCGAAAAGCTACCAGTCAGATGAGATCGTTGAGGGGGTGGTGAAAGTGATCAGCCCAGGACTGAACCCCCATAGTATGCTAGAAATGAAGAGTGAATTGACCTTGCAACAGCTGAAGTTGATTTTAAAAGGGCACTATAAAGAAGAGAGTACTTCAGAATTGTTCCACCAACTCATTAACCTCTCACCAGTGGCGTACCGCCAATGGCGGCAGACCACGCCACTGCTATGGGGCTCGTGGCCGGAGGGGGCCCGTGAGGGCCCCAAGCAGCATGGTAACGAGGAGGATAGGTGAGTAGGAGGTTGCGGCGGCAGAGGAGCGGGTTGCGGCAGTGGAGGAGCGGAGCACACACAGTAGCCGCTGCTGCAGCTATCACGTGTGCCCGCTGCTAAAGGGACATGAATATTCCCTCTTCTCCACTCCTATGGGCGTGGAGAAGACGGAATATTCATTCTCTTTAGTAGCGGGCACGGAAGAGAGCTGAGCCCCGGCTCCTGCTGTCAGTGCAGAGGAGTGAATGTGCCGGCAGCAGCTCACCTCGGGCTTCTGAGAGCGGGCGCTGCTGAGATGCCGACATGAGCTGCTGCTGCAGACAGGACGCAGCGCTGGAGCAGAGGTGAGGAAGGAAGGTGAGTATAAGTGTTTATTGTTTTATGTGCAGTGATTGGGGGGATGAGGAAGTCACACATACCAGGATACTTGGATTAAGGAGGCCACACATACCAGGAATGGGGGATTGAGGAGGCCACACATACCAGGAATGGGGGATTGAGGAGGCCACACATACCAGGATTTGGGGATTGAGGAGGCCACACGTACCAGGATTGGGGGGTTGAGGAGGCCACACGTACCAGGATTGGGGGGTTGAGGAGGCCACATGTACCAGGATTTGGGGATTGAGGAGGCCACACGTCCCAGGAATGGGGGATTGAGGAGGCCACACGTCCCAGGAATGGGGGATTGAGGAGGCCACACATACCAGGAATGGGGGATTGAGGAGGCCACACATACCAGGATTTGGGGGTTGAGGAGGCCACACATACCAGGATTTGGGGGTTGAGGAGGCCACACATACCAGGATTGGGGGGTTGAGGAGGCCACACATACCAGGAATGGGGGATTGAGGAGGCAACACATACCAGGATTTGGGGGTTGAGGAGGCCACACATACCAGGATTTGGGGATTGAGGAGGCCACACATACCAGGATTGGGGGGTTGAGGAGGCCACACGTACCAGGATTTGGGGATTGAGGAAGCCACACATACCAGGATTTGGGGATTGAGGAGGCCACACGTACCAGGAATGGGGGATTGAGGAGGCCACACATACCAGGAATGGGGGATTGAGGAGGCCACACATACCAGGATTGGGGGGTTGAGGGCCACACATACCAGGGATTGTGGGATTGAGGGGGTCACACATACCAGGGATTGGGGGATTGAGGAGGCTACACATACCAGGGATTGTGGGGGCCACACATACCAGGGATTGTGGGATTGAGGGGCCACACCTACAAGGATGGGGAAATTTACCAGTAGCTGCTGCATTTCCCACCCTAGGCTTATACTCAAGTCAATAGGTTTTCCCATTTTTATGTGGTAAAATTAGGGGCCTCGGCTTATATTCGGGTCGGCTTATTTAAAATATACGGTATTTTAAAATCAGTGAGTACGTGGTGCCCATAATACTGCAGGACTGTGGCGTGCATTATACTATATGGGGGCTGCATTTTACCCTATGGGGTGTGTAATATACTGTATGGAGGACTATGGGGAGTGCATTATATTCTATGGAGGACCATGGGAAGTTCATTATACTATATGGAGGATTATGGGTGGCGCATTATACTATATGGAGGTTTATGGGGGAGCATTATACTATATGGAGGATTATGGGGGCGCATTATACTATATGGAAGATTATTGGTGGTGCATTATACTATATGGAAGGCTATGTGGGGCCATTATAATATTTTGAGGGCTATGTGGGGGGCCATTATACTGTATGAAAGCAATTATACAGTGTGAAGGTTTGTGTGGGGTCCATTATACTGTTTGGAGGGCTGTGTGGGGGCCATTATACTGTTTGGAGGGCTGTGTGGGGGCCATGAGAGTGTATGGAGGGCTCTGTGGGGTTCACAGTTGGGGGATTATACTGTGTTAGAGTCACCATACTTTGCCGTGGGAGTTGAAGTGGGGTACAATAGGGTCATTATACTGTGCATGTGGAGGAATGCACCATAGAGGTATCATACTGTTTGGGGGGCACTTTTGTTGGCATCATACTTTATGGGGGCAATGAAGGAGGAATCTACGACTTCAGAAGGAGGTAAATTACTATGCAAAGGCTGGAAAGTTATGAGATCTGCTCTTCTGTGACACAAATATTTATTTTTTGTGGTGGGGGGCCCAATTAGAGCTTCTGCTATGGGGCCCCATGACTTCTATGTACGCCCCTGCCTCTCACAAAAAAATAATGAATCACCCCAAAGTTTCTTGTTCAGAGCAATTGAACGGAAGGATAGACTGTTGTTTGTATCCAGAGATGTAGAAGTGAAGTTTGATGCTAGGCTAGTCCAGAAGAAGTTCTTGAGATCATTGGGAACGGGGTTAATCAGCAAAGACATCAAGTTGCAGCTGAAACAGTACCTAGAATATCCTTTCATTCTGGACGAAGTACTAATTGAAAAAAATGAATGGGGCATGTAGTTTGGAGTCAGAGAGCAAACAGAAGAAAAAGGCTCTGCTCCTAAAATCACCAAAATGAGTCAGCTGAAGTTGGAGACCCCCAATGGCCTGTACGAAGATCATCATGGAGACCATCCAGTGCCACCTCTGAGAGGGAACCATAAATCACCAACAAAAGGAAGGACCGCCAACACTGACTGGGAGGAAGTAATAGGAGAACTGCGAGCCGAGTTGATTGAGGTGAAAAAGTTGATTCGTTCCAGGCCACAACCTGTGTCCCTCAGACACAGGAATTGGTGCCAAAACAGAAGATACCCGGTTTGTGAAGCATGCCGTTCATCAAATCAGAGTACGGTGTGTGTCCACTGTCTAAGATGTGGTGAGGAAGGACATTATGCCAAGGAATGCCAATGGTCACGGTCATTTGGGTTAAAAGACAGGAGGTTGCCAGTGCGGGGCAACTGGTAACCGTGACATGGAGGAGGCCCCAGAAGCAAATCCAAATCTCACCAAACCCCAGAACGGCGCATGAGGTAAAACGGCTGCGTCAGTACTATCCCCAAGTGTGTTCCCATCTACAACAGCTGCAAGAGATACAGAGGCATCAGTTACTTAATGCCCAGAGCGGAGGTCAAACGATGTACTCCTGGGAGGAGGATTCCTCGGTCAGTAGAGATTGCCTAATCAGTGAAAGGTGCTTTCTACAGTGCCAGCTAAATGGACTCTTGGTAAAAGCACTGTGGGACACAGGAGCCCAAGCGAGCCTTTTAAATGAAGAATGGAGAAGGCGCTATCTGCCACATACCTGCCTTCGGTTGCTAAAAGAACTCTTAGGACCAGTGAAACTCCACAGCAACTTTTTTGGATCAAGTGAAACTCCACAGCAAAGATGTCAACCAGACTGAAATCCCTTTCATAGGCTGGGTGGAAGTGACTTTCCAACTGAGGGCCATGAAGAACAACAACACCAATCAGCTTTTGGTACCTTTTCTCATGACCAGTGATCAGAACGTGGCATAGACTCCTATCCTTTGTTATAATGTAATCAGTGAGGTCATCACAAAACACAAGTCAGGGACGCTGGTGGTGGATGAAATTGTCACATCACTTGCTATACCCAACGCCGTGGCGGAAAATGTGATTCATAGAGTAAAGAAAGCACAGAATACAATGGACCTAAAAGAAGTCAAGGTAGACTTGCGCCCAACCTTCATCCCTACAAACCAAATGGTGAGGGTGAGGTATGGAGTCCGGGTAGAACCGGGAAGAAAAATCCAGAAAAAACTGTTTGTGCCAAAAGACTCCTCAGAACTTCCGGAAGGCCTAGTTCAAGGTGAGACTGTGCTTACGATTTCTACTGGTGGGTTTGCTCTAGTGACAGTACTGGTGATGAATAGTACGAAACATGAAATTAGACTGGATCCAAAGACTGTGTTAGGTCACATTGAAACCATTAAAACGGTATATCCAGCCAGTGTGAGACCCTCCCAGAGGTCTACCTTGAATTCAGTCTCCCCACCAAGGAACAGGAGTTGCCCAGGGGAGGAAATTGCACTACCCTCCTCAGGGTCCTGGGATCCCCCAATATCCCTGGAACACTTGTGTGCTAAAGATATAGGGGTAGCAAAACAGATGCTGAGAGAAGAGTGTCATTCTCTAAAGATGACTCTGATATAGGCTGTATCCCGTCGTTGCAATAGAAAATCAATTTGAAAGACACGACCCAAATAACCAAAAGTTACATGTCTGCGCCAAAACCATTACACCGTGAAGAGAATGAGTATTTACAAGATCTAATCAACAGAAGTTGGGTCCAAAAGTTGAAGTCGTCTTATTCCTCTCCTATGGTTTGTGTTAGGATGAAGGACGGTACGTTGAGACTCAGCTGTGATTACCGGTAACTAAACCAAAAGTCAGTACCTGATCGGCACCCGATATCAAAGATTCAAGATATGCTGGATAGCTTATCAGGAAGTATCTGGTTCTCAGTCCTCGATCAGCGTAAAGCATACCATCAAGGGTTTGTTGAAGAGTCCAGTAGACCCTTGACAGCATTCATCACAAGGTGGGGGTTATATGAGTGGATCCGCATACTGTTTGGGCTCAGTTCAGCTCCAGCTGAATTTCAGTGGAGCATGGAGACCTGTTTGGAATGATTGTTATCTGCCAGCCTTACTTGGATGACAATGTGGTACACAGCAAAACCTTCCGGGAGCATGTTGAACACATCAGGACCGTATTACAGCAGTATCAACAACACGGAGTTAAGTTGACCCCAAAGAAGTGTGAACTGTTCAAAAGTCCGATTGCTAGGGAAAATTGTGTCCGGAGAAGGATATACCATGGACCCAGCAGAAATCGCTCTGGTACTGGCCTTAAAAGACAAGCGGCCCTCTACTGTCATGGAGTTGAGGCAGATCTTAGGATTCCTCTCTTTCTATCGTACTTACGTTCGGAACTTCTCCAGGATTGCCGCCCCGCTATACCTCCTATACAGAGAATGGGCTGTTGGGATGACGGACTTAAAAGAAACAACGCCATTTCGTCCCAACAGCCCATTCTCTGTACAGCAGACCGCCAGGAGGTATTGGAAGAACTAGTAGATTACCTAGTAAAACCCACCATATTGGGATATCCTGATTTCAACTTACCATTTGTTCTTCATTGTGATGCTTCTCAAGTTGGACTGGGAGCTGCCCTGTATCAGCATCAAGATGGAAAATTGAGAGTCATCGGTTACGGTTCTAGAACGATGACAGACACCGAGAAGAATTACAATCTACATTCTGGAAAATTGGAGTTCCTGGCATTAAAATGGGCTATCTGTGAACGATTTAGAGATTATCTCTACTACAGCAAAGAGTATGAGGTATACACTGGCCACAACCCTTCGACCTATGTCCTCACTACAGTCAAACTGAATGCAACGGGTCAGAGATGGGTCGCTGAACTAGCTGACTTCAATTTCAGCATCAAGTACAGGCCAGAAAAATGCAATGCGGATGCTGACGGATTGTCGAGAATGCCACTAGAGCCTGAGGAGTTCATGCAAGAATGCTCGGAGGAAGTCAGTCTGGAAGCAATTGAGAGCACTCCACAAGCAGTGCAAGCTTATGAAGAGGAAGACACACCATTGTGGTGTCCGTTTACGGTGGAAACCACCATAAAATCAAGAGAACAAGATCACCCCCTGTCCATTCAACAACTACCAAAATGAAAAATCCATAGAGCACAACGGGAAAATCAGATAATTAGTAGAATACTACTTTATGTGGACGAAAATCGGTTTCCAAGTAACGGAAGAGAGATAATGAGTCACCAGCAGTATCTGTTTTAGTTAAAGAATGGACGAAGCTTTACCTCAGTGAAGACGGTATCTTGTACCGTAAAGAAGGACAAAACCGGCAGTTGGTACTAACCAGAGTATTCCGTAGGTTGGTCTTCAAAGAACTCCATGAAAGCATGGGACACCTGGGAGTGGAAATGACAACCAATTTGATCCATGAATGTTTCTTCTGGCCGTACATGCAGAGAAATATTGAGAGGTACGTGACCAGGGAGTGTGGGTATCTGAAAGATAAACGTCCCAACACATCAACCTGGGCACCTATGGGCAACATCCAAACTACGTATCAGTTTGAGATGGTCTCAATAGACTTTCTACATCTTGAGACGTGCAAGGGTGGTTACGAATACATATTGGTGGTGATGGACCATTTTACTCGATTTGCCCAAGCATATGCCACCACCAATAAAGCTGGTCGAACAGCGGCAGAGAAAATCTTCAATGATTTTGCTTTGAGGTTTAGGTTCCCTACGAGGTTGCACCACGACCAAGGAAGAGAATGTGAGAACCAGCTCTTTGCCAAGCTAGGAAAGTACTGTAGAATTCAGAAATCCCACACCACGCCCTATCACCCAGAGGGTAATGGACAAGTGGAACGTTTTAACCAGACATTATTGTCGATGTTGCGCACTTTAACAGCTGATGAGAAGAAAGACTGGAAGAATTCCATGTCAAAAGTGGTACATGCCTATAACTGTACAAAGAGCGATGAAACAGGTTACTAACCCTTCTTCCTATTGTTTGGATGATCACCAAGACTGCCAATCGATATCATGTTCGATACTCCGGTGTCAGAGACTTACAGAACGTATCCGGAGTGCGTTCGGAAATGTAAGGAATGGATGGCAGAGGCATACAACATAGCGTCCAAAGTGATTATGAAAGGATAGAGCAATAGTAAGGAGTACTATGATCGAAAATGTTATGGAGCAGAATTGGCATAAGGAAGCCGAGTGTTAGTCAAGAACGTACGTGAGAAAGGAGATCCAGGAAAACTTTGTTCATACTGGGAAGACAAGGTGTATGTGGTCATCAACAGGAAAGCCGATGACAGTTCAGTGTATGAAATCCGATTGGAAAGAGGGGACAAGAAAACCAGAATAGTCCATCGGAATTTATTACTACCCTGTGATTATCTCCCACCACAACAAGACTTCCCAGAAGCAGACCGACATCGACCAAGATCGACTAAGGGACCACCACAGACTGAAGCTCTGGAGGTGGATAGTGACGTTGAAAGTTCCAATGAGGAAGAGCACAACGTTGTATTTCTCAGACCGACAAGGAGAGAGCCGTACTATCCTCAAGAGAGTGAACTAAGTCCCGAGGCTCCAGAGTTTGTCCCAAGGAGTACAGATAAAGTCCAATTCAGATCTGATGATCGAAGACTGGTCACTGAAGAGACCGATCGACACTTAGGAATAGCAGAATTACCAGACCAGGTGGAAACGGACGATTCAAAAGAAGTACAGGAACTTACAGAGGTAGGAAGTACGGGAAATGAGTGCGGCAGAAGAAACTCCGGTAACCAAAGAACCCGTGGTATCTGAGGAACAACCCACCAGGAGAATGTCGACTCGAGAAGTGAGGAGGCCCGTGATGCTGACGTATGGGACACTTGAAGAACCGAGTCAAGTGCCAAGGACTGTCGACTGGAAACAGGTATCTCTACCTGTGGACCAGGTAAGCCCACTTGCGTGGTATTCACCACTGAGAGACAGTATGGACAATGTTACCTGGTGGAAAGACTTGTTTTGGCCTAGTGAGAGAGAGAGCTGGTTGAAGACGTATGAAAAGCTCCAGCAGAAGAGATGCTGATTGTTTTAATTGTGTTAACTGTTTATTTCTTACAGGAGTCATACAAGAAAAACGTCATAAGAACAGATTGTTATCAATGTTTATAAATGTTATACCAATTTGACAATGACAAATTTATATATATAGTGACTAAGCTTTCACCACTGTCTCAGAATTGGTCAGATTGACCAATTAAGACAAATGTCGAGGACGACATTCAAAAAGGAGAGAAGAGTGTGACATGCAGAAGTAGTGCTGTTGCTTCCAAAGCATCCAGCAACTGTTACAAATAACTCAAGCACAGGAGACAGGAAGTGTTGTGCTTCAGAAGCATCCAGCAACTAGAGGGGTTAACACAGTCACAGGAGACAGGGAGTGTTTTAGCAGAGCCCCAGTGGGATTGTGGAGAACTTGTTATTGTAGTCTGGCTGAAGCCGAAGAGAAAGGTGGTGGTGTGTTATCTGGATCTGACAGAAGGCAACTGAACAGGATTCAGATCAGGAGAGAAACTAAACACAGGTTAGAGAAACTCCCTGAACTAACCGTGCAGAGTATTGTCGGGCAGGAAGATAAAGACTGGAAGGAATTGAACTGAATTGCACTGGCTGTGCTTCAGATTAAATTACACTGTTAAACTGTTGAAAAAGACTCTTGTGAGATGTGTCTGGTCAGCAATTGAATCTATCGTGTGCCTGAGAGAAGTTGCAGCCTATGGTCGCCTTGAGTAACGGTTCCCCCCAGAATTCCAAAGAATTCATGAAACCTGTTTTGCCCTATCTGAACCTAGCGGCGTGCGTGTAACATGATTTTTACATAATTAATTTTTTATTTTATTGCATGAATTAAGTATTTGATACAATAGAAAAGCAGAACTTAATATTTGGTATTGAAACCTTTGTTTGTAATTACAGAGGTCAGACGTTTCCTGTAGTTCTTGACCAAGTTTGCACACACTGCAGCAGGGATTTTGGCCCACTCCTCCATACAGATCTTCTCCAGATCTTTCAGGTGTCGGGGCTGTTGCTGGGCTAAATTGAGTTTCAGTTCCCTCCAAAGATTTTCTATTGGGTTCAGGTCTGGAGACTGGCTAGGCCACTCAGGACCTTGAAATGCTTCTTACAGAGCCACTCCTTAGTTGCCCTGGCTGTGTGTTTCAGGTCATTGTCATGCTGGAAGACCCAGCCACGACCCATTTTTAATGCTCTTACTGAGGGAAGGAGGTTGTTGTCCAAAATATCGCGATACATGATCCCATCCATCCTCTCTTCAATATGGTGTAGTTGTCCTGTCCCCTTTGCAGAAAAGTACCCCCAAAGTATGATGTTTTACCCACCATGCTTCATGGTTGGGACGGTGTTTTGGGGTTGTACTCATCCTTCTTCCTTCAAACACGGCAAGTGGAGTTGATACCAAAAAGCTCTATTTTGGTTTCATCTGACCACATGACCTTCTCCAATGCCTCCTCTGGATTATCCAGATGGTCATTAACGAACTTCAAACGGGCCTGGGCATGTGCTAGCGTGAGCATGGGGACCTTGTGTGTCCTGCAGGATTTTAAACCATGATGGCATAGACTGATACTAATGGTAATGTTTGAGACCTTGGTCCCAGCTCTCTTCAAGTCATTAACAAGGTCCTCCAGTGTAGTTCTGGGCTAATTCCTGACCTCTCTCAGAATCATCCTTACCCCACGAGACGAGGTCTTGCATAAAGCCCCAGACCGAGGAAGATTGACAGTCATCTTGTGTTTCTTCCATTTTCTAATAATTGTGCCAACAGTTGTTGCCTTCTCACCAAGCTGCTTGCCTATTGTCCTGTATCCCATCCCAGCCTTGTGTGTGTAGCACAGGTGATCAGAACATCACAGCTTCTAGTCTCCCATGGAGACTATTGGAGCATGTAAAAAGTAAAAAAAAAATATTTAAAAATATAAAAAATATGAAAGTTCAAATCACCCCCTTTCACTCTATTAAAAATAAAACAATAAAAAAAAATATATACATACATATATTTGGTATCGATGTGTTCAGAATCGCCCGATCTATCAATATATAAAAATAATTAGTCCGATTGGTAAACGGCGTAACGAAAAAAAACTAAACGCCATAATTATGTTTTTTTTGTTGCCGCAACATTGCAATAAAATGCAATAACGGGCGATCAAAACATCACATCTACCCCAAAATGGAATCAATAAAAACGTCAGCTCAGTGCGCAAAAAATAGGCCCTTACCCAGCCCCAGATCCCAAAAAATAGAGATGCTAGGGGGCTTGGAAAATGGCAACTTTTATTTTTTAACAAACTTTGGATTTATTTTTCACAACTTGAATAAAAAAGAACCTATACATGTTTGGTATCTACGAACTCATAATGACCGGGAGAAACATAATGGCAGGTCAGTATTAGCATTTAATGAACATGATAAAAAAAACTGTGGAAAATCACTTTTTTTTCAATTTTACTGCACTTGGAATTTTTTCCCCATTTTCCAGTAGACTATATGGTAAAACCAATTATGTCGTTCAAAAGTAAAACTTGTCCAGCAAAAAATAAGCCCTCATGCGGCCATATTGACGGAAAATTGAAAAAGTTATGGCTCTGGGAAGAAGGGGAGCAAAAAACAAAAGCGAAAAAATGGAAAATGGCCTGAGGGTGAAGGGGTTAATAACATCTGCCTTTTTTGACTACATAGTCATTTTGGGTATTTCACTATAGTATATAATATTACATATCATTTGAAATAAGACACTGACTAATATGTAACAGGCTTTTATTATATTGCATAGACAGGTCACTCCACCATAAGATCTGCATCTTTATTATGATGTGCTTGGATATCGGTACAATAATATTATATGTTATTTTTCAATATACTATAGGGGTTGTTTTTTGACTGTCACTCTTTGGTGTCTGTCTTAATTATATAGATCACTTGGCAATCTATTATTTGCTCTTTCTGTTCTGTATCTAATTATTATTCAGATCAATTTTTGTAATATAAATCTAATAAATGTTAATTTTTATTATGATTTTTTATTGTCCTGCCTCTTTTTCACTGTAGGTGTTTATGTTTTATTTGTGAGGGTATTAATAATATTATATGAGGAATCCTTTGTACTCTGCACTGGGTAAATGTCACATACTGCCCCCAGGATGGCCAGGTGGCCGGTCAGCTCTGGCTCCAGGGTGACGAGGAAGGAACACAGACACACAGACATAGACATACAGAAACACACACAGACAGACACACAGATAGACATACAGAAACACACACAGACAGACACACAGATATAGACATACAGAAACACACACAGACAGGCACACAGATAGACATACAGAAACACACACAGACAGACACACAGATATAGACATACAAACAGAAGCACAGACAGACATACAGACAGATGGAGAGACACAGAGACACAACCAGACACACACAGATAGACATACAGAAACACACACAGACAGACATACAGATAGACATACAGAAACACACACAGACAGACACACAGATAGACATACAGAAACACACACAGACAGACACACAGACATAGACATACAAACAGAAGCACAGAAAGACATACAGACAGATGGAGAGACACAGAGACACAACCAGACACACACAGATAGACATACAGAAACACACACAAACAGACACACAGATAGACATACAGAAACACACACAGACAGACACACAGATAGACATACAGAAACACACACAGACAGACACACAGACATAGACATACAGAAACACAGACAGACACACAGACATAGACATACAGAAACACACACAGACAGACACACAGATAGACATACAGAAACACAGACAGACACACAGACATAGACATACAGAAACACACACAGACAGACACACAGACATAGACATACAGAAACACAGACAGACACACAGACATAGACATACAGAAACACACACAGACAGACACACAGATAGACATACAGAAACACACACAGACAGACACACAGATAGACATACAGAAACACACACAGACAGACACACAGACATAGACATACAGAAACACACACAGACAGACACACAGACATAGACATACAGAAACACACACAGACAGACACACAGACATAGACATACAGAAACACAGACAGACACACATACAGACATACAAACAGAAGCACAGAAAGACATACAGACAGATGGAGAGACACAGAGACACAACCAGACACACACAGATAGACATACAGAAACACACACAGACAGACACACAGATAGACATACAGAAACACACACAGACAGACACACAGATAGACATACAGAAACACACACAGACAGACACACAGACATAGACATACAGAAACACACACAGACAGACACACAGACATAGACATACAGAAACACACACAGACAGACATACAGAAACACACACAGACAGACACACAGACATAGACATACAGAAACACAGACAGACACACAGACATAGACATACAGAAACACACACAGACAGACACACAGATAGACATACAGAAACACACACAGACAGACACACAGATAGACATACAGAAACACACACAGACAGACACACAGACATAGACATACAGAAACACACACAGACAGGCACACAGATATAGACATACAGAAACACACACAGACAGACACACAGACATAGACATACAGAAACACACACAGACAGGCACACAGACATAGACATACAGAAACACACACAGATAGACATACAAACAGAAGCACAGAAAGACATACAGACAGACGGAGAGACACAGAGACACAAACAGACACACACAGAGAGATATAAAGACAATAGAGGACTTATCACCAGTCCATCTCCTCTTTAGTTTTTCTGGCTCCCGCAGAGTGCAGGACCTGTGGTGACATCATGGTCACATGTACACAGGAAGCTGACAATTAGAGGTGTGGGCGGGGTTATACACAGCTCAGCATTCATAACACTGCTAAATCTACAGCAGAGAAAACAAAGATTCTAACAAAACCGCACCAAGCAGCCTAGTAAGTGATACATCACTGGAATCAGGCTCTCAGCCTCTACATTATGCTGCTCTCAGCATAGCAAAAACTTGCTGACAAATTCACTTTAAGTGAAAGGGAACCTGTCAGCACATTTTTACATATGGAAGTAGTGGTATGGTTGTTTCGTTACCTCCATGGGTAAAAATGTGCTAACAGGTTCTCCTTGAGGCTCATTCAGATCTGCATAATTTGTACTGTATTATGTCTATACTACCCTATAGAAGTACAGTACAGACCAAAAGTTTGGACACACCTTCTCATTTAAAGATTTTTCTCTATTTTCATGACTTTGAAAATTGTACATTCACACTGAAGGCATCAAAACTATGAATTAACACATGTGTAATTATATACTTAACAATAAAAGTGTGAAACAACTGAAAGTATGTCTTATATTCTAGGTTCTTCACCTTTTGCTTTGATGACTGCTTTGCACACTCTTGGCATTCTCTTGATGAGCTTCAAGAGGTAGTCACCGGAAGTGGTTTTCACTTCACAGGTGTGCCCTGTCAGGTTTAATAAGTGGGATTTCTTGCCTTATAAATGGGGTTGGGACCATCAGTTGTGTTGTGCAGAAGTCTGGTGGATACACAGCTGATAGTCCTACTGAATAGACTGTTAGAATTTGTGTTATGGCAAGAAAAAAGCAGCTAAGTAAAGAAAAACGAGTGGCCATCATTACTTTAAGAAATGAAGGTCAGTCAGTGCGAAAAATTGGGCAAACTTTGAAAGTGTCCCCAAGTGCAGTTGCAAAAACCATCAAGCGCTACAAAGAAACTGGCTCACATGAGGACCGCCCCAGTAAAGGAAGACCAAGAGTCACCTCTGCTTCTGAGGATAAGTTTATCCGAGTCACCAGCCTCAGAAATCGCAGGTTAACAGCAGCTCAGATTAGAGACCAGGTCAATGCCACACAGAGTTCTAGCAGCAGACACATCTCTACAACAATTGTTAAGAGGAGACTTTGTGCAGCAGGCCTTCATGGTAAAATAGCTGCTAGGAACCCACTGCTAAGGACAGGCAACAAGCAGAAGAGACTTGTTTGGGCTAAAGAACACAAGGAATGGACATTAGACCAGTGGAAATCTGTGCTTTGGTCTGATGAGTCCAAATTTGAGATCTTTGGTTCCAACCACCGTGTCTTTGTGCGACGCAGAAAAGGTGAACGGATGGACTCTACATGCCTGGTTCCCACCGTGAAGCATGGAGGAGGAGGTGTGATGGTGTGGGGGTGCTTTGCTGGTGACACTGTTGGGGATTTATTCAAAATTGAAGGCATACTGAACCAGCATGGCTACCACAGCATCTCGCAGCGGCATGCTATTCCATCCGGTTTGCGTTTAGTTGGACCATCATTTATTTTTCAACAGGACAATGACCCCAAACACACCTCCAGGCTGTGTAAGGGCTACTTGACCAAGAAGGAGACTGATGGGGTGCTACGCCAGATGACCTGGCCTCCACAGTCACCAGACCTGAACCCAATCGAGATGGTTTGGGGTGAGCTGGACCGCAGAGTGAAGGCAAAAGGGCCAACAAGTGCTAAGCATCTCTGGGAACTCCTTCAAGATTGTTGGAAGACCATTTCCGGTGACTACCTCTTGAAGCTCATCAAGAGAATGCCAAGAGTGTGCAAAGCAGTCATCAAAGCAAAAGGTGGCTACTTTGAAGAACCTAGAATATAAGACATATTTTCAGTTGTTTCACACTTTTTTGTTAAGTATATAATTCCACATGTGTTAATTCATAGATTTGATGCCTTCAGTGTGAATGTACAATTTTCATAGTCATGAAAATACAGAAAAATTTTTAAATGAGAAGGTGTGTCCAAACTTTTGGTCTGTACTGTATATACCTATATGCATGACACACCACTAATAAATGTATAAAAATCATATCACTTTATTATATTGTTTAAAAACAGTTAAGATATCAAGGGAAAAAAGTACTCAAAAGATTGCATTTACAATAGTGGGGGCGATGTAACTCTGTATAGAATACAAACAACAATCACTAAGTCACAGAATATGATTAGCACACAGTTACATCAGGAATATATAAGTAATGTGCTCAAAGAGCAATACAGATCAAAACCAATGATCAATAAATTATTGGTATTACAAGTTGTAAGTGTACACAAATTACTTTTGAGAAATATCCATAATAGAGAACTAAGTGGTATAGGTGATATTTTACAGTGACTAGTGCACTGAAAGAAATTTGTGCAAAGCATGCTGTGAAAAAATGCTGTATATACTGAAAACTATGTAACCATAGAGATCATTGCTCACACATAAGAATGGTAGAGAAATAAAAGTAAAAATAGGAGATCCTATCAGACCAGATGAACTCAGTATGCACGTGTATATACACGTGTGTAAACACAGTAAAAAATATCTACAGATGTACAGCAGAATGATAGGATAGTAAATACTAACAACACAATACTGGATGCACATGCCTGACGCGCGTTTCACCTGTAGCTCATCACAGCAGCATGATTTAGGGTCTGAGATCCTGATTACAGCGATGTCATTTACTAGGCTGCATATTGTGGTTTCAATAAAATCACCATTTTACCAGCAGGAGATTATCACTAGAGGACCTGGTGTCTCGTGCTTTGTAATCCTTTTGTTATGTGTAAGTCTGACCCTACTGCTGATTAGTAACTTTCTGCCTATGCACAGTGTACACAGCGAGGTGCCAATCAGTGGTGTGGACAGGGTTATTCAGAGCTCAGCATTCAAAGCACTGCTGTGTCAGCAGAGGAAACAGTGAATTTATCAAAATGACAGCATGCAGACCAGCAAGTGACACACCGCTGGAATCAGGGTCTCTGCTCTTACATTATGCTGTTCTCAGATTATACATAAAAACCTGATGACAGATTCCCTTTAATGAGAAGCACTGTCAATGTATGTTTTCGTTCCCAACAGTTGCACTTTGAGGCGGTGTTCACATGATGCATTTTAAATGCATTTTTGCCTCAATTTTCCAAAAAGTCATGGCAAAATATGCATCTAAAACACACAGGCCAGATTCACCAAAATATTTTTGATACCTTCAAATATCGCAAAAAATTTTAAACAACTTAAAGTTGAGCAACAGTTTAACGACCTTTGGTTTTGCCAAACGCCATTATTAATGACTTGGCCCCATAATGTGAACACGGCCTAAAGGAGCGATCAGATGATGTGACTGTCAGAACCTCCACCCAGCAATGATAGCCATTGATCACTGCATTTGGGTAGGGTCATACCGTCTGATCTCACCCTAAGGCCTCCTTCACATTTCCGTGTTTTCAGTACGTGTTGTATCCTCTTTTTCACGGATACAACACGTACCCATTATAACCTATGGTGCTATTCACATGTCCATGTTTTTACACAGACTGTGTGTCCATGCAACATCTGATGACACACTGATGGTAAAAACCGGACACACGGATGACACACTGATGGTAAAAATGGACACAGTGATGACACTGATGGTAAAAACGGACACATGGATGACACTAATTGTAAAAACGGACACACAGATGACACACTGATGGTAAAAATGGACACACGGATGACACTGATGGTAAAAACAGAGACACTGATGACACACTGATGGTAAAAACGGACACACTGATGACGCTAGTGGTAAAAACCGGACACACGGATGACACACTGATGGTAAAAATGGACACACGGATGACACTGATGGTAAAAACGGACACATGGATGACACTAATGGTAAAAACGGACACACAGATGACACACTGATGGTAAAAATGGACACTGATGAAACTGATGGTAAAAACAGACACACGGATGACACTGATGGTAAAAACAGAGACACTGATGACACACTGATGGTAAAAACGGACACACTGATGACACACTGATGGTAAAAACGGAGACACTGATGACGCTAATGGTAAAAACGGACACACGGATGACACTGATGGTAAAAACTGACACACGGATGGTAAAACCGGACACATGGATGACACTGATGGTAAAAACAGAGACACTGATTACACACTGATGGTAAAAACGGACACACGGATGACGCTAATGGTAAAAACGGACACACAGATGACACTGATGGTAAAAACTGACACACTGATGGTAAAAACGGACACACGGATGACACTGATGATAAAAACAGACACATGGATGACACACTGATCCAAAACACTGGTGACACCGGTACCGTGTTTACATGTACATGCTAACACACGCATGTGTGAGGGAGGCCTAACTCAATATTTAAATACACAAGTGTCAATGTGGCCTTAGGCCTCATTCAGACATCGGTGTTTGTTCACATACGTGAAAAAAATGGTACGAGTGTCATTAGTGTTTGGTCAGTGTCAGTTTTTACCATCAGTGTTTTATCAGTAATTTTCACAGATGGATAAATAAATAAATGACAAAGCTTCTCCTATACATTGCAATGTTAATCACAGACCGCTCATGGACTGTACACTGATGCCATCCATGTCCTGTTTGTGATTTTCACGGACCCATAGACTTGTATTGGTACTTTTTATCCGTAAGGCTGGTAAACTCACGAACAGAACATGACCGTGAACCATGGATGTTGAATGAGGCCTAAGCTGTATGGGTTAATTTACAAGGAAGAAATGACATCAATTAACTAATTTGGGTTTGGTACCTATCTACAAATAGTAACTAGTGAGCAAGCCCACTAGGGGAATGTGATTAGATAGCAGTTGGTGCTATGGTGGGCTTGGCTTGGTGCGCTCTACTGCTCCTTTATTACAGCACTCTGTTATGTAGTGGTGAGGAGGGCTCCTGGAGCGCACGGCCCACTCACATCCCCGGGCTCGTCTGTCATTCTCTTGGCTTCCACTACACAATTTATACAAAGTGGATCAGGCACATTTCTGTGACACTGACTGCATTTGGTAAGCTTGAAGTTTATGGTTATGTTCCCACAATGAACTTTTGGTGAGATTTTGACACTGCAGAATTTCTGCACCTATTTCCTTACCTACTATCTAATTACTTAAATTGTGGCTACTTGAAGTTTTTCATCTTGTATGTATTTTTTTTTGTCCTGTGTATCTTCCAAAGTCTATGGGGAAAGTCCACAGCAAAAAAAACCTCATTGTGGGAACATGGCCTAATAGGCCCAATGTAGTATATCATGTTGATCCTATTTCTTTACTCCCATGTTAAGACAAGCAAGGTGGGGCTCATGCATTGTCCACTCACAAGGATTGTGGAACCTGGATAATCAGACGTCCGAGTGGATCTGTGGCTTTGCATGCCTTATATAATGGATGTTACATCTATGAAGAGGTAGGTTTATTCTGGGCACAAGTAGATTAAGACTTGTGTAGTTTAGGGTCCTTTCAATAATCTGTTGCCTTTTCTTATTGTTAATGTTTTTAGAGACAATTCAGTATATTTTTTATTTTTTGCTTTAGAATGATGAAAATGTGATGACTATATTATTGGAAAAGGAATATAATCCTGGAAATTGGACCGTCCCTCTAATGAAAACCCTGAAATGCCCTAAACTAAGAGGTAGTAATTTTTTGCCTGGGAGTATATGACATCAAAGCTGTATTCCTACATCATGGCCATATCCGGGAGGCTCCCATACATATAAGATAGTGATCGTTTCCTTCTAAAGTGGACTGATTCAGCTGTCTCTTCATGTGTATGTCCATGGGCGGCCCAACAGTTCCCAGACAGACTAAGGTTAAGTTCACACAATGTGTTTGAGCAAAGTGGATGGGAGTTCTGCGAAACCTCCTACCCCCTTGTGTGTGTATTATTATTATTATTATTATTATTATTATTATTATTATAAAAAAAAAAAATTTTATGTATAAAAAAAACTGACGCGGTGTGTTTCTGAAATCCATAACTTGTCATATTCCCTTGTGGGTACGCTGAGTTTTGTTTGGATTTTTCCCATAGAATTGTATTGGATGCAGGTAAAAAAAAAAAACACTAAATGTATATGTGTTTGTTTCTGCTGCGGAAGTGCACTAAACATGCATGTAATCCACACATGACTTATTATTAATGCTCTGTCACTTTAAAATACCAGGAAGAATGGCAGAGGGGACAGAGGAAAAAAAACCCGCTTTAGTTAAAACTTGACATGACAAATTCCACAGCGATTAACCCCTCCCCACCCCCACAAGTAACCTACCTTGCCTATAATGGGGGCAAAAAAACTTCAACATCAAATACTCATGTAGACTTGGGACTAAGGGGCACTTTAGTTTCTTGCTAGTCTATGAAGAAGGGCGGGTGGGTGTGTAGCACCCTGAGGATTCGGCTGCTACAGGGGTATTGCACCTCAACCCAGAGGTGTGATATTCCACTCCCGGGTAAGGATGGAGTGTGGAACTGAGCTCGGTAGGCTGCATGCACTACACACATCCCATTTCCGAGGAGCAGACCGACGGTACTCCCACTTAGAAATGTGCAGGTACGACCGAGTCTGTTCCTGGCTGGAGTGGGAGGGGGGTGGTACATCCCAAGTAGTGTAGGGGCAGATAGGGGGAGCAGCCTGGGTAAAGATAGGAGCTCATTGGGTGCTGGTCACCTGAGCTCACACATAGAGGGTGTATATAAGGTGGGCACCATCAAAGAACAGGGTCAGTCAGTCAGTCTTTGCAGAGGAGGAAGAGGAGCAGAGCAGCCCCTGAGAGAGAGAGAGGAGAAAGAAAGAAAGACCCAGAGGGGGAAACAGAAAAGGAACTCTGAGAACCCAAAGTCCATCAGCGGGTGAAGAGTTGGCATCAGGGTACCGGAACCCAAGCTGGTGGGGGCAAAAACACACCCCAGCCAGAGACCGGAGGCCGTGGGCAGCGTCTGCCACGGCCACCCACCACATCCACCACGAAGGCATACCACGTGGAGGGTCAGGGAACCCAAGGCCAAGGGTCTCCCAACAGAAGGCCCGAGGGAGCTGGACCTGGGTGGATCAATAGTGGGGACGGCCAGTGAAAGGACAGAAGGAGAGCTCAGGGTCACGCTCCGGACTCGCTTGGGGGTTGGCTGGATCCAGGACCTGGTGGATGCAGCACGGCTCGGGAGGTCACTCGAAGCTGGAGTGACCGGAACATCAGCAGTGAGTAAATACCCTTAACTGCATAACCCGACTCTGTCTTCATTACCATCTATGCTGCACCACCACAACCCCCATCCTCTGCACCTGACCCCCTGAGGCTATACCCCACCCGTTGGGGGTTATACTATCAATAGCTGCACCAACACCATCAGCCTCAGCGGACCCTGCTGCAGCGGCGGCCATAGTGACCGCAATACAACGGGTGGCGTAGTCGACATTAAGAACTTATTAACATCTGTAGGACTGCCACATACAACTGAGTTTGACACCCTGGGCACGGACCGGGTCACAGCCACTCGGAAGACTACAACTCCCATCTGATCCGGATATTCCCCCTAAAGAATATGGCCCAGGGGGCGCGTCAATTTTGGCGTAGTCGGCAGGATTACGTGCCCGCAACCACCGGGTACTGCGTGCCTGAAGAAAAGAATGAGTTTACCTCAAAAAGAAGTCTCCTGCCGGTTCCGGAGGGTCCCCGCCATCGGACCCCATCACCAGTCGATTCCAGCCGGTTGTCCGCCATTAACCGCGTTTTCCCGCCATCTGCAGAGTTTCCCGCCACTGGGAAGCGATTCCCGCCATTTCCAAAGGTTTCCCGCCTTGGAAGAGCGGACGCCATTATGGGCGTGCCAGAGGGTGGCGAGAGGCCGCCTCCCATCGTGGGCCAGGACCGAAAATGGCGCCAAAAGTGGAAACCGCCCCCACCAACAGAGACTGTGATGCTAGAGGTGTCTGTCAGCGTGAAAGAACAGCCCCTGGAGCTGACCATCACCAAGTGGCCCCGGGACCGCCCTCGAAGTGGGAGGAGACGAAAGGAGAGAACAAAGATGGGTGCCGCCTGGAGCAGTCTGGAGCGAGCGCACCCGGAGGCAAGAAGCCTGGAGAAGAGTAGCGGAGGAGCTCACCCGGAGATGGCGAGAGAGCAGAGCAGCACCGGCCCGCTGGCCAGGAGCCTGCTGGAAGAGGAGCAGAGCAGCACCGACCCGTTGGTCAGGAGCCTGCTGGAAACCACGACCCCACTAGGCCTAGTGGAGGTCCTTGCACAGCTCCCCCGAGACCGGGAGTGTGCACAGACTGCCCTGGAGGGCCTCGCACGGAGGATGGCCCGGGTACAGCGAGAGACATTGGCGGAGTGGAGCCGAGAGATGGCCCAGCAAACCAAGACCCGGAGCACGCCAGCCAAGATGAGGAGACAGACCGCCTCTGAGGATGGCGCGGGAGGACCCAAGGCCGGAGACGGCGCCGAGAAGGGAGCCGAACGCATGGAGGCAGGTAAAGGGGACGTCTATACCCCAAACCGGGACACCGCCCACCTGCCCCGGCTCCCCGTCGCAGAGCCCGAAAGTCCCCCTGCTGTGCCCGAAAACGCCATGTCACCGACGCAGACTAGGCCCCAACCGGAAGCCGCCGCCGCGACCCCTGTGACGCCATGCGCACCGACCCCGAGCGTGGCAAAACAGGAAGTAACACCAGCCTGGTCGCAGGGCCTAGAATTCCCGGGCGTCGCATCACCAACAGCGCCCCCTACCTCCGCGGAGCCTCCGGCCTGGCCGCAAGGCCAGGTAGCCCAGGGCGCCACCGTCCTAACGGTGCCCTTCACCTTCCAGGTGCCCCAGGCCTGGCCGCAAGGCCTGGGCAACCCGGGCGCCACCACCACCGCGCCCGCACCCGTAAAACCAAGGGTGCCGCGTCTGGGAGAGGACTTGTTTGCCCAGCACACGTGGCCGGACGGGCAGCCTTTCATCTGGCCCCAGAAATATTATGAACTGGAGCACCAGAGGAGAGTTGGGGCCATGTGTGCACCCCTGATTCCGGCTCCGAAGCCCGTGATAAGGATCTCGCCCCCGCTTGAAGAGACCCAATTTGAGTGGGACCCCACCGGAGAAGACCTAATGGGGTTCACTCAAGAAACCAGGGCAGCTGCAGCGGAGCGTGCTGAGTGCTGCCGACAGCAGCTCGAGGAGTTTGCGAGGGAGCGGAGAGAGAGGCGGGTCCGGGAACAACAGGCCCAAATAAGGAGCGCCGAGCAGAAGAGCCGAACCAGGAGGGACCCCCGTGCAGCGCACAGTCCCCGCACCACCGGGACTGTAATTAAGTTCAACATGCAGCATGGGTGGGGCTTCATCAGAGACCACAACACCCCCGGCGACGTCTTTGTCACGCGCAGAGATGTGGAGTCCCATCTGCCGGAGGGGCACAGAGGTCGTGACCTTTATATCGGGGACGAGGTCACCTTTACCCGGCACAAGTGTGCCAAAGGACCTTACGCCCTCCATGTGCATCGCCTGACAGAGGAGGAGCTGCGATGTGAGGAGGAAGAACAAGAGGACCCGGACGGGTCTGAAACTAGAGCCAAAGGTAACCAAAAAGCAAGAGCAGGAGGACGCCGTCGCTAAGGACAGCGAAGCAGAAGCTGTATATAGTTGCCCGTCGGGGCACAGTAAACTGAAATCGTGAACTTAAACCGTGAAACTGAAACTGTTGTTGCTAATATAGTCCCCGTTGGGACCAGCAAGTGTGAACTGTTACCCGTATTTCCCTAAATCCCACTGACCGAGGACTGAGAGCGGTCATTCCTCCCCAATACCTGGCCGAGGACTGAGAGCGGCCGTAGTCCCTGTATATAGTTGCGCGTCCTAAAGCGCCCCTACCGGTTTTATAGGAAAACCAGTTTTCCAGAGAGACTGTCGCACTTTACCCGGTCACACGTTGCACAGTGACCGGAGGAGGAGCCAGAGGCGACGAGAATGTTTTATATTGATATATATATATAATGTTTTATATGTTTTAAATGTTTATGCAAAAATTTGTATGTTTTGGTGTTTTGTCTTACAGCCCGAGGACGTGCTGTGATTTACCAGGGGGGAATGTAGCACCCTGAGGATTCGGCTGCTACAGGGGTATTGCACCTCAACCCAGAGGTGTGATATTCCACTCCCGGGTAAGGATGGAGTGTGGAACTGAGCTCGGTAGGCTGCATGCACTACACACATCCCATTTCCGAGGAGCAGGCCGACGGTACTCCCACTTAGAAATGTGCAGGTACGACCGAGTCTGTTCCTGGCTGGAGTGGGAGGGGGGTGGTACATCCCAAGTAGTGTAGGGGCAGATAGGGGGAGCAGCCTGGGTAAAGATAGGAGCTCATTGGGTGCTGGTCACCTGAGCTCACACATAGAGGGTGTATATAAGGTGGGCACCATCAAAGAACAGGGTCAGTCAGTCAGTCTTTGCAGAGGAGGAAGAGGAGCAGAGCAGCCCCTGAGAGAGAGAGAGGAGAAAGAAAGAAAGACCCAGAGGGGGAAACAGAAAAGGAACTCTGAGAACCCAAAGTCCATCAGCGGGTGAAGAGTTGGCATCAGGGTACCGGAACCCAAGCTGGTGGGGGCAAAAACACACCCCAGCCAGAGACCGGAGGCCGTGGGCAGCGTCTGCCACGGCCACCCACCACATCCACCACGAAGGCATACCACGTGGAGGGTCAGGGAACCCAAGGCCAAGGGTCTCCCAACAGAAGGCCCGAGGGAGCTGGACCTGGGTGGATCAATAGTGGGGACGGCCAGTGAAAGGACAGAAGGAGAGCTCAGGGTCACGCTCCGGACTCGCTTGGGGGTTGGCTGGATCCAGGACCTGGTGGATGCAGCACGGCTCGGGAGGTCACTCGAAGCTGGAGTGACCGGAACATCAGCAGTGAGTAAATACCCTTAACTGCATAACCCGACTCTGTCTTCATTACCATCTATGCTGCACCACCACAACCCCCATCCTCTGCACCTGACCCCCTAAGGCTATACCCCACCCGTTGGGGGTTATACTATCAATAGCTGCACCAACACCATCAGCCTCAGCGGACCCTGCTGCAGCGGCGGCCATAGTGACCGCAATACAACGGGTGGCGTAGTCGACATTAAGAACTTATTAACATCTGTAGGACTGCCACATACAACTGAGTTTGACACCCTGGGCACGGACCGGGTCACAGCCACTCGGAAGACTACAACTCCCATCTGATCCGGCTCCGGATATTCCCCCTAAAGAATATGGCCCAGGGGGCGCGTCAGGTGGGGGCACCGCTTACCAGACCAGTCTTGTAACCTCCTATTCTCACACTCATCATTGATAAAGAAATGGGAACAAATGAATCGGATCGCACTCCCACATACAAGTCTATGGGTGCATGCAGAGGTGTATCTCGGTTTTCTGGAACCCGGGGCAATAATTCAATTTGGCGCCCTCCCCCTCCCCAAGCACATATGCGATTTGTACACTTGGGTAGAGCAGCTCGTCGGCATGTGACTAATTCAATGTTCAGTAACAAACTGAGAGGAGCAAAAAGAAAAGCTCGTTATCACGTGACCGTAAGTATGAAAATCACATGAGTAAAGGGGCCATGTGATGACTGCAAGAACCTGCAAGCCGAGCTGAATCCTGCGGACAGAGACAGACGTCGGTATATCTTGTGCGAGGATCGCATCATAAACCTCGTACTGGCTCTCTGCCCTCCTGACCAGGGCTTGACCGCTGCATAGAAATACATCACGTTGTCATGCTCCGGTCCGGAGAGGTGCACGATGCAATCCTCGCACGGGTTATACGGCAGTGTGATTCTGCCCTTATAGTGAGTATATTACACGCTGTTAGGATTAGTATGCTGCAGGGCTTTATTTTGTAATTAAAGGGCTTGTCCAAGTTTGAGATGCAAGTCTGCAGTCGCTCTAGGTGACTACAGGCTTCTGAATTCTCACAGAGCATGCACTGCACACTTTTACCATTCTTTCTTGCCGGTGGCAAGCGTGGATGGTCATGTGAGCACAAGTATGTGATTTATATACTTCTGGCTACATTCCGACTAGACTTGTCCGGCCTCTCTCAATTCATTGACATTAAGTGAGGCCACGCATGTCTAGTCAGCAAGTGACCACATGTATGTAAATCCATGGCAAAAGAGAATCCTGACAGCGTGCAGTGCTCACTGTGAGAATTCAGAAGTCTGTAGTCACATAGAATGACTGCAGACTCCTCACACACTTGGACAAACCCTTTAATGCTCTTAACAAGTAAAAACATGAGAATTAGTCAGTATCACAAATAACATTTACATCCAGGTACCTGATGGATGTTGGAGTTGTCCTCTTTCTTTTCTTCTTCTTGTCCAGACACCATGATTTTTCCCATCCATACCTCGTTCCTGCAGACTTCCATCTTCTCTGGTCCTCTGCAGCTTATCCCCACCCCACACACTGTGCCCTTAAAGATAGCAGTGTTTTATTCTAGTGCTCCTGAATAAAAAAATACTGCACTACACTGAGCCCCTGAATAAATAGTTGCCCCTCACTATATTCCCTGCACAAACTATGACCCCCCCCCCCCCCACATGGTCCCTCTTATAGTACATGCCCTCCACTCTGCCCTCTCCTTTCCATACTAGGCCCCCTCTTCACACTGACCTCTCACACTGTCCCTCCTATAGGGCCCAGTCTCTGTACTGTGCCCTCCAGTCTTTATTCTGTGCCCACTTACACAGCACCCCCTCCCCTTCCCTCCTAATGTAAGGAGACAGTATTCCTCCTCCCTCTTCACTCTTCATATGGTCTCCTCTCACATTACCCATACTGTCTTCATATATTTACCCCCTCACTCTCCATACTGTGTCCGTACACATCCCATCACCCTTGCTCCCCTTACTATGACTGCACCCATGCCCCCACTCGCTCCCTATACTGTGTCCACATACATTCCCCATACTTCGTTCGCACCAATCCACCCGCTCACCATGCTGTGTTTGCACCCACATTCTGTGAGCAGGCTGTCAGCTTGACACCCGGTTCAGGGGACGGCAGAATGCTGGCACCTGGGGGGAGACACTTCAAACCGCCGCATTAGGTGACTCTCTCCCCCCCCCCCCCCCTTAGATACGCCTCTGGGTGCATGTGACACATCGCATTGCACTTGGATGTGGTCTGAGTGCATCTCCTCACCAGCTGTGCTGTGATCCTGTGATGCGAGAGGATCGGAGCACTGACACTCGCAGCAGAGCAGGAGCCGAGTGACATTAGCCAATCACATCGGATTCTATACGTTAGTGGGACCCCGGCCTTATTAGCAGTCTCTACACATACTTACTAATGGAGGCAATAACACACCTGTGCCGATAAGCGCCCACTTATGCTGGTTCACCTATATCACATGTATGAGTCTAGCTAAATATGGCATTACTGTAGTCTTGGGTGCCTACTAGTGTTGAGCGAACGTGCGTGATCTTAGCAGAGTATCTTTGGCGTGCTTGTCTAATATGTTTGCCTCCCTGCGGCTGAATGTTTTCCGACAGTAGACAGATGCAACACATGCAAGGATTTCCTGTTTGCTAGGCAATTCCTATGTTGCATCTGTCTACCGCCGGCAAACATATTAGACGAGCACGCCAAAGATACTCGGCTAAGATCAAACACGTTCACTCAACACTAGTGCCTACTTTTTTGTGGTGCAAACACTTCAACAGTTCTGTAACATGTAATGCCCAAATAATACTGTCATACAATGTGATAGTGATACTATATATGCCATATAATACAGTGACAAATAACTACCACGAACTCCATACAGTAGCTCACAAAGCATTACGCAATATTGCCATATATCCCATAAATAAGGGATAACCAAACTTGAGAATAGCCCTTAAATACTGACATCCTACTGCCTCCATAAATACTGCTGTACAGAGGTAGAATAAAAGCGGCGTAGCATGGAAGTATTGTACTTCATAGCCCAATAGTAAAGGCCCCTAAATACTCCAGTAAAATAATACTATCTTCTAGAAAGTATATCTAATTTAAAAATAAATAATGCTACCTTTGTGCTACCGAAATCCACCAGTTATACACCTCTAAGTCAAGTAGTAGAAAGTTTTGCACATAAAGCGAGCTGATGGCCTCCTGCTTTATTACTGGGTCCAACTGTATTGGCGTCATATTGGCACAGAATCAGTTCAGTGTCATTTGCCTGCAGATATATTGCTATAGTCATGGGCATATGCATGTTTTTGGCCTTTAAGAATATTGCACCTAAAGCAACTGCCCTCTTACACTACACCACTGGTGTCAAACATTGCCTAGATTGATGTTCTAGTAACCATGCTATACGCTGTATGTGGTTTGCAATATTTGGTGCTCTAGGGTTAATATGTTGTATCATAGAAGTGAAGATGATGGAGAAGGTTCTAAGGTCGTCCTTTTCCATGTGATCGGGCAGAGTATCTGGGATACAGCTGCTTATTTGGCTGTTTTTTTCATGGGTTTAAATTCCAAGCTGAGGACCAGAGCAACAAGCCCCTAGTGCCAGCCTGTTGATGGCTTCTCGTTCTGCAGTGATAAGTGGTGACTCGTTACGTGACCACTCGGGGCACCCATAACGGTGTACGAAAAATGGCTTGATTAGGTGCTTTCTTGCTAGTAATATTAGTTACTACCCTTCTGGTCCTGACACGTCCCCCTGTGCATTGCTCTGTTCCAGACTTGAACCGAAGGATGGCCTGCGGTGGCTCCACCGTATCTCGCGAGGGTGCTGCTTTGATGATGGAGACCAAATTAACCCTTGCTACTATGTAAACTCTGGTATCCTGACTCCTTTAAAAGGTCAAGGTACATTATCAAATTTTATCCATTTAACAATGATTTGTATGATTGCCTTCTAGTGTCCGTTCAGTGTAGGCGGGATGAACTTGCCTCTGTTGTCATTTCTAAAGCCTTCACAAGGCCACCACTGAAGCTCAACTCCATGCGCTTAATAATGAGAGAAGCCACCTGTAAGCCTGTGCTGAGGTCCAACGGGTTTATATTGTTCCAGTTCAGTCTATCAACATGTGGAACAACCTCTAAAGTGAGTGAGTAGCAAAAAGTGTCCTCTGCTGGTTACCTGTGGAAGATATCAGCCAATACATCTGGGGAAACTCGTATCTGGTGATGGATCTACCAGCAGATAATGATGCAGAAGACAAACCTCCGGGGTCCAATTTTTATTAAGCCCATAGTAGACAATTAATTTACTGTTTCACATGCACTGGAAAAAATTAAAATCTGGTTACTAGGAGTTTATAATTCTGAATTCTAATCTGTCTAACATTTCTAGAAAACTCTTAAGAGCATATGCACACAGGTCATGTTTGCTGCAGAAAAGTCCCAGTGAAATTTTCATTAAAAGTAAATGTGTGCTTTATGTATGCCCCTTGTGCATACCCCCCCCTAATATTCAGAGCACATGTTCCACTTCCCTTTAGTAGGACATTATACACGAACGATGTGCAAAAGGTAAAGGTCTCAGCAGCAAAAATTTGTAAGAAAATTCTGCAATATGCCGTATTATAAATGTACATGGAAAATTCTGCTTTAAATCCATATGTGTAAAATAGGCGCTGCTTCAGTCATCACTCAGTACACGGTGAGCGGCGGCTGTAACCGCACCCCAGAATTGACTGACAGCCAGCTCTGCGGTGCATCAGTACAGAGCCGACGTGCGCTCATATGCACACACAATGTGCTGTGCATTTTTCCAAAAACTGTATTCCCACCCAAAAAAGAAAAGGGGGGGGGGGGGGGGAGGTGGGAGTCCACGATCTTTACATGTATGTGGCTATGTACTTGATTATTTCTTATATTTTTATTTTTTTCTTCAGGTAATAGATGGTATAGTGATCTATGAGACCATATTGCTTGCAAATATTGATGTAAGACCTAATGATACCAGTATAAAGAAAAGTATACCAATGCGGTAAGGATTTCTATAGATTGGATCCAAGTTTGTCTTTACTTTGTGGACCCTGTATATTGAACCATATATTGATGGATAAAATAATCAATGGGAAAAAAAACTATATAATATATATTTTTAGCCCATAACATAAAAGCAAAGCTAATAATCTAACTTTCACCGCAAATTCTTCAGTTTTAATCAAATTAGTTGATGCAAAAATTGCTACATCTAGTAATTTTGTATGACCTCCATGATTTTTAAGGACAGCACCAAGTCTTCTTGCCATGGAATAAACAAGTTGGTGATATTGCAGCATCTATCTTTTTCCATTCTTCAAGATCGACTGTATGGAGAGTGACAATTTTGGGGAAATTCTAAAGAGACATAGGTGGTGATTGGGTTCGGATCAGGAGACCTAATTGGTCACTGAATCACTTTCACCCCGTTCTTCAGAAATGCAACAGAAGTGTGTTTTGCATCATTGTCATGTGGAAAAAGTGCACGTCTACCAAGGACATTGAGTGATGGTAACATGTTCTCTTTCAATATAGAGCAGTACATCTGTGAATTCATGATGCCGTCAATGAAATGTAGCTCCCCGACACCAGGAGCACTTTATAAATGTGTGGCAGTGTCCCTATGTGGGACTGCTTAAGTGCTGCTGGTGTTTGGGAGCTACACTTCATTGTCATGTTAGAAATTCATGATCCCATCAATGTGGCGCCCCTGTGGGTCCAGTTGCCACAGAGGTACTGCATCTCACCCAGAGGTGTGATACCCCACTCTCGGGTAAGGAGGGAGTACTACCTGGGACCCACACCCACATCCAATACACTCCACTTCAGTAGGGAAGGGCGAGATTGCTCCTAAGGGAGTCCCTGGTCCCTAGCTGGAGGGTGGAACTAGGTAGAGGAGGTGGGTGGAGGAAGAAGTTTAGTGGAGCTCCGAGGGTAGGAGTATAAAAGAGAGGGTGGAAGGTTCTAGAGGGAGTTCTGCTCAGGGGACCAAGGGGAGCAGTTCAGCCAGTCTGCTGCTCCAGTGCTTGGAGCAGGAGTGCAGAGTGAGAGAGGAGAGGGGCCCAGTCTGAGAGGCCCAGGAGAAGGAAAGAGGACGGGAGTGGTGCAGAAGGGCTCCAGAGAGACAGAAGGGATCCCAGGGGCACGGTGAGTGCAGAGGCCACCCATGCGCCCGAATTCACGCTGATGTGGAAGGATCAGGCCGCAGAAGGGGACTGGCCTCAGACTAGTGGAGAACACCCAGGCTCAGCTAGCCAACCGGAGGCTGCAGCATTTTCAAGGTGTTGCAGCCAAAATCCACAATTACATCGCCGAAAAAAAGGAGGCCGCATAGTGTCCAGGGGACTGAGAGCACGTCACCCGACAAGGCCCGAGGCCACTGGCTTGGGACACTGATTGTGAGGCGTAGGGCAGGAGGGTGAGAGCCAGCGCAGTGAGACGACCGGGAAAGGTACATAGAACGTGGTTCCGTTTAAGTGCTCCTGAGAGATTGCTGGACCCCTACCCCGGAGGCCGCAGGACGACGTGGGCGGTTACACACCAGTAAATGTAACCTGGAGTCTTGAACAACTGTGAGTAAAACCTGAAGACTGCACCCCACTGTGTCCTTGACTCATTACTGCGTCACCTGCCCTGCACTACACTGCATCGACAACATCTACCTCCACAATTCATCATATACCGCCCTGGAGCTTAGCTCTGCCCCTGAAGAGGTGAACCAACTCTGCTGCGTCACCATCAGATCCAATGGATCTGCACCGCAGCGGTAGCCGCATACCACGAGTGACGTCACAAACATTATCCCAAAAACTTTATTCCCCTTTTCTTTAATTATTTGACCGCCCGGGGCCACGGAACGGGTCACTGCCACTGTGACTACCCCCGATACAGGACCGGCCCGGCTACCGAGTACCCCAGGGGGCGCGTCAACAATAATACAAAACACACTTCTGTTGCATTTCTGAAGAACAGGGTGACAATGAATCGGTGACCAATTATGTCTCCTTGTCTGAGCACAACGAAACACCTATGGGGAATTCTGAGGAGACAAGTTGAACATTACTCTCCATCCAGGCTCTAAAAGAGGTCGTTTTTCCATTCTTCAAGAAGAGAGATGTTGGAATATGTCACCAACTTGTTCATTCCATGCCTAGAAGACTTTGTGCTGTCCTTTAAAAATCATGAAGGTCGTACAAAATGTTAGGATGTGGGGTGTACTCATTTTTGCATCAACTAATTTTTTTTGAGTAAAGATGAAGATTTTGTAATGAAAGTTTATATTAACATTTCAAGATATGGGTTAAAAAAATGTTCTAAAACTCAGTCTTGTCCAAATCTTGGAAATTGTTTTTGTCTTTAGTAAGATATTGATTAAAATCTTACTTTTCAAAGGGGGCGCACTCATTTATCCCAAGCACTGAAATAATGTGTTTTTGTTTTGTCTCTTTAGGTTGAACATCCAGTGTAGTTTTGATACTAGTGACCTATCCACAGAGCATACTAATGCATTGGTCCCATCACCTCTACCCAGTGATGTTCCTGAGCCATTGATGTTGCAGATGAAGTTTGCAGAAGGTCATTATAAGTTATGCATGCCCTAAATGCTGTTATATAAACCTATTTTGCCATTATTTAAGAAAAAAAATATTCTTACAAATGTTGTCGGTAATAACAATAGTAACATGTTAATGGTCTGTTTATTTATTACTATAGCTGCAATGTGTAAGGGACTGGAGGTTTTTGATGGGAAGCACAGACATATGACAACTAAGTATTGCTGTTCTTGGTACATCCCTCAATTCCTTAAGTTGTCGTTTCTTGCAGACTGTAAATCTGATCAGTTGCATTTTGCTCTTTATAGTGAATTATTTTGCAGATTGCACTGCTAAATGTGAGTCACTTGCAAAGGTACCTGATCATTTTACTGGTTTTTTTTGGCTTCAACAGGGGTTAACTAACAAGGGGTGTTGTAGGTGACCATGGTATTCTGTAATACCCGTGAGCTGTGTGAGGGGGGCAGAGTACAGCTAGTAAGAGTATATCGCATGGGAAAGTTCCCCTGCTGCTCTTCAGGGACCAGAGAAGCCAGCAACGTTTAGTGGCATTTAGCGAGACAGTGAGGTTTCCCTGGTATTGGCCGCAGACCTGTAGGAAACGTACTTGCCACCCGGCATTTGTGTGATGAGATGGCATCAGACTGACGGGACCACTCTGATAACAAGGCTGGCACCTGAAGGGAAGAAACCAAGATGGGACCACTGGTGGCTGGTAGATCTATCGTGACTGTAAAGCCAAGTTCAGTATTTTACCTCAGTATTTGTAAGCCAAAACCAGGTGAAGAATCAGAGGAAAAGTATAATAGAAATATGTCACTACTTCTGTATATTATTTTTATTTTTACCCAATCTTGACTTTGGCTTACAAATACTGTGGAAAATTCAATAAATACTCCGTGTGCATGTAGCCTTGGGCTGCATTCCCACAATGAGTTTTTGATGTTGCATCATTTCTGAACCCATTAAGAATAATGGGTTGATTTGCCTTTTTTTTTTTTTTATTCTCCCCAGAAATACGCAGGGTAAAAGTACCAAAAACTCATTGTGGGAACATGGCCTTTGTGTATGTTCACCTTTTCTTGAAGAGATCTTTAATAGTGTTGAGCCACCCCCGGAGTGTTCGGGTTCGGTTCGTCGAACACCGGGATGTTCGTCGAACTGTTCGTCAGACACCTTAGAACACCGTCTAACACCGTTAAAACCAATGGCAGGCAAACAAAAACACATAGAAACACATAGAAAACACCTGCAAAGGTGTCCAAAAGCTGACAAACTGCTCAGAAGACACTCTTTAAAAAAGCCGGCCGGCAAATTCAGCAGCAGCATACACCGGTACCCGACAATTTAGACAAGAAGGAATAGAGCATCACACATAGATTAGATAGATAGAAACATGTCAGTCACATTTATAATAAGTACAGCGACAGTGTTGGTTACTGTACTTGTCATTTAGTGTTAAAATAAAGGATTTATTAAAATAAAAATTGGCGTGGGGTTCCCCGTAATTTTTAGTCTCTAGCGGAGGTTAAGCAGACGGCTGGGGCAGATGTTTGAAGCCTGGGAAGGGGGTAATACCCATGGAGCTTCCCAGGCTACTAATATCAGCCCCCAGCTGAATACTTAGCCTTTACTAGCTATTAAAATGGGGGACCCCCCCAAAAAAAATGATGTGGGGTCCCCCCTATTTTAATAGCTAGCAAAGGCTAGACAGACAGCTGGGGGCTGATATTAATAGATCAGGAAGGGTGCCATGAATATTGGCCCCCTCCCAGGCTAGAAACACCAGCCGTCAGCCGCCCCAGAAATGGCGCATCCATAGGATGCGCCAATTCTGGCACTTAGCCTCGCTCTTCCCACTGCCCTGTAGCAGTGGCAGTGGGGTAATAGGGCTGGGGTTGATGTCAGCTTATAATGCCAGCTGACATCAAGCCCAGGTTAGTAATGGAGAGGCGTCTATAAGACACCCCCATTACTAACCCCATAGTGAAAGTTAAAAAAAACACAAACACCCAGAATAAAGTCCTTTAATTGAAATAAACACACAATTCTTTATTGTTCTAAATTAAACCATACTTACCGTCACGCCCATTCCAGTTGAAGCCAACGATCTCCTGTAATAAAAATAAAATAATAAACCAACATCATCCTTACCTTTCGATGGTTCCCAGGACAGCTTCAGCTCTGCTACATCGAGATGACAGGCTGGACCGCAGGAGAAAGCTGCCATCCAGCCTGTCATCCCGCAGACACTGAGAAGAGCAGGCATGCTTGCGCTCCTCAGTGTCTCGCTGTGACGGCATCCAGATGAGCCGAGGTCATGTCCAATGAACTCGGCTCACCTCATGCACGTCACTGACAGCGTGGGAGAATTCTCACGCTGAAGCGCTGAGTGCAGGAGAATTTTCCCACGCTGTCAGTGACGTGCATGAGGTGAGCCGAGTTCATTGGACATTAACTCTGCTCATCTGGATGCCCTCACAGAGAGACACTGTGGAGCGCAAGCATGCCTGCGCTTCTCGGTGTCTGCGGGATGACAGGCTGGATGGCAGCTTTCTGCTGCGGTCCAGCCTGTCATCTCGATGTAGCAGAGCTGAAGCTGTCCTGGGAACCATCGAAAGGTAAGGATGATGTTGGTTTATTATTTTATTTTTATTACAGGAGATTGTTGGCTTCAAATGGAATGGGCGTGACGGTAAGTATGGTTTAATTTAGAACAATAAAGAATTGTGTGTTTATTTCAATTATAGGACTTTATTCTGGGTGTTTGTGTTTTTTTTAACTTTCACTATGGGGTTAGTAATGGGGGTGTCTTATAGACTCCTCTCCATTACTAACCTGGGCTTGATGTCAGCTGGCATTATAAGCTGACATCAACCCCAGCCCTATTACCCCACTGCCACCGCTACAGGGCAGTGGGAAGAGCGAGGCTAAGTGCCAGAATTGGCGCATCCTATGGATGTGCCATTTCTGGGGCGGCTAACGGCTGGTGTTTCTAGCCTGGGAGGGGGCCAATATTCATGGCACCCTTCCTGGGCTATTAATATCAGCCCCCAGCTGTCTGCCTAGCCTTTGCTAGCTATTAAAATAGGGGGGACCCCACGTCAATTTTTTGGGGGGGTCCCCCATTTTACTAGCTAGTAAAGGCTAGGCATTCAGCTGGGGGCTGATATTAGTAGCCTGGGAAGCTCCGTGGGTATTACCCCTTCCCAGGCTTCAAACATCTGCCCCAGCTGTCTGCTTAACCTCCGCTAGAGCCTAAAATTATGGGGAACCCCACGCCAACTTTTTTTTAAATAAATCCTTTATTTTAACACTAAATGACAAGTACAGTAATTAACACTGTCACTGTACTTCATATATATGTGACTGACATGTTTCTATCTAATCTATGTGTGATTCTCTATTCCTTCTATTCTAAATTGTCGGGTACCGCTGCTGAATTGCCGGCCGGCTTTTTTAAAGAGGACGGTGCATGAAAACACTAATATTTTTTTTTTATAAATCCTTTACACTAAATGACAAGTACAGTAATCAACACTGTCACTTTACTTCTTATATATGTGACTGACATGTTTCTATCTATCTAATCTATGTGTGAAGCTCTATTCTTTCGGTTCTAAATTGTCGGGTACCGGTGTACGCCGCTGCTGAATTGCCGGCTTTTCATGTTTCACTGTGAGCACAGTTCCCATCGATTTGGGCAATCACTCTAATGCCACAACCACCATGGCTGTGGCATTACAGTGAGTGGCAGACAATCCCTGCATGATTGGTGCTCTAAATAGCGCCAGACATGCAGGACACTCTTTTGGTGCACGAACAGTTATCGAACATAACCTCGAACAGCCGAATTTTTTGCAAATCGTTCGGGTTCGTCGAACAACTCGAACACCGCCCAAAACAGCTCGAATTTGAGATTGGCGAACAGTTCTAGTCGAACACCGCTCATCTCTAATCTTTAACAAGAAGTCAGTGTCTCTGACATGGGTAGGATTGGGGGAGTCTATTATCCAGGATTGGTAACTCTGCCCAATTGTGCTATATAACAATAGACCAGTGCACATTTGTGTGTCTGACACATTTTTACCTCCTACAGAGAAGATGGCGATATATAAGGCTGCCGGCAATAGGACAGTCTTGGTTTCCTCCCAGGGGCCACTGTACTTTCCAACTGCAGAGGAGACTGGAGCTTCTGGAAAAGGTGAGTCTTATACACTCACTACACACTCACTCACTCCACCTCTCCATATTGAGTGAACTCTGGGGTCTCCCACCCCCTTTTTCACCATATTTTCTCTTGCAGGGTCTCCAGTGCTCCCCGGGTTGCTAGCGGAGGAGTGGGAGAGGATTGTTCTTGTAGTTGGTCTTCTTGCTGCTCTGTTAATAAGTATTTGTATCATCAAGAGAAGATACAAGAAGCTGAATGATAAGGATTTGTATGTTATTGAATAATAAAAATAGACTTTCCTTTTTAAATTATATACAAAGCTCTTGTGTGCTTTCTTAGAAAGTTGTATTCCTTCAAAAGGAAGAGGAGGTGGGGGGTGTAACTGAGTCTACTGGCGGTCACAAGGTACATTGGAGACTAAATCATTTTGGCTATTAAATACACTATATTGCCTCCTGGCCATTACAAGCCCATAAAAAGGTGTTTCCCATCCAAAACTGTGGGGGCCACAGGATTATATGCGGGGCCATCATACTATAATCATTTTTATTTATATAGCGCTAACATATTCCGCAGCACTTTACAATAAAGTGAGGACATGTGCAGACAATAAATTCAATACAAGGTAAGACAGTTTAAACAGTTACATTAGGAGTGAGGTCCCTGCTCGCAAGCTTACAATCTACAAGGAAATGGGGGGGGGGGGGGTACAATAGGTGGAAAGTGCTTGTTATTTCAGGTCTGGCAATTATAATTGACGCGCCCCTGGGCCTGTGTCGCGCTGCGGTGCGCACGCGGGAGCTTACCCGGAGCCGGATCCGTGGAGGGTTGTAATATCGTGGCGGTGACCCGGTCCGTGCCCAGGGAGTCAAACTAGACGGCAGTCTATTAGTAGTAAATAGTTGATGACTACGCCACCCGTTGAGTGCAGCCAGGGAGCTGCTGCTGCAGGGCAGACCGCTGAGGCCGGTGGTAAGATTGTGCAGCGTGATAGTATAACCCCCAACGGGAGGGGTATGGCCTCAGGGCAGCCGACGTGGATGATGGGGGTAGCAGGAACCACTCAGACGGTACGGTGTAGTTCAGGGTCTTTACTGGTAACAACGATAGACCCTCCCGGAGTACTTGCTAGCAAACGGGGCCTGGTCAGTCTTTGAGCAGATGGGATCTCCCCTGGCCAGGCGTAGTTGTAGGCCTCACAAACTGACTGTACTCTTCTGGCTACCTTGCTAGAAGCTGATGTAAGTAGCCCACGTCCCTGAGTGTACCGTGTGGTGCTCACCCGTATGGCCGGTGACTCGGGGCCTTCTAATGGCTTCCGCTCCACGATGGCGGTGCTGGTCCCACGCGTGTGACCGTGCCTTCGGGCTTCTGGGCCAGAGGACCTGAAATCCCCTGCCTGACGGATTCTGCTGCTGGGTAGAAGTTAGTCCCCACAGCCTCGGACTCCGGGTCCGGTAAAGAGTCTTCTTAGTCAGGGCGAGCGCTGCAGCTGCCAGCCCCTGACTCCTTGGAACTCTCCTGTTTCCTATGCTGCTTCTTGTCTCCACTCTCCTTGTCTGACTCACCCTGCCTCAGCCCCGGGTTTATACAGGGGAAGTTCTTCCCCTCCCAAGACTGGGCAGGAGGTGTGGCATGCACAGGATCCCTGACCAAAGGACCTCCCACCTGCTCTCAGACATAACATTACATTACTGTGGAAAACCAGACCCCTGGGGTGCCACATTCCCCCCTAGTGAAATTTAGTACTCCGGGACTAAACACATTTAGAAAAACATAACAAAGTATAACAATAACAACACAATAAGAAAAACACATAAGATGGTTGCGGCGTGTCCGCAACCGGGTGCAGTCTTTGAAGAAAAGCAAAGGTGTCCATTTCACCAACACAGGGAGACGTAACCAGGTAGGGGTCTGTCCTACCCCGAGTCCTTAACAGTCTCTAGTCCATCCTGGGTTACGCTCCAACTATATACAAGGATTCCCGGTAAATCCACCAAGGTTTCCTAAAAATAACTAGAAACACAAAATTATACACAAGCAACAAGACACAGAAAAACATAGATAAAACAATTTATACACTTTAAATTCTCCAGCGTGCGGGTAACTGGCCTCTAGTGGCCCGAGTGGACCTACGGAGCTGACTGTCTGGCCCTGAACTACAGGGTGTAGGAGCTGTCAAGGGTAAACTGGGCAGCTGTCTACCGGCTCTTTGTCTCACTAGGGGTACGGCAGGCTCACTATAAGCAGAGGGTTGATTCTCCTGTTCTGCTTGTGTGGAGTCTTCTGCCTCCTGGACCGGCTGTTCTTCCAGCTCTACCCGTTGCTCCGTAGGTTCTTGGGATGATGGTTGGAGGAAGGTGAGTACGGGTACCACAACTGCACCATTGACTTGAGTCCAAGACTGAGGAAAGTCCCCGAGCACGGTACTAACCATATCTTCCCTTTCTTCCACGGGTCGATGGTCTTCTTGTTCCTCTTCAGGGTTCCTCAGTTGTTCGGGACACTTCTTCAGGTGGTCCCGGGATACAATGGCTGTGGTTTCCCCTCCGTCTTTACTGATGGTACAGACCTTCGGGTTCTCGTGGCTTGAGGGCAGTACGGTGTACGGGTCCTTCTCCCACTGGTCGTCCAACTTGTGGAGCCGTCTCTTCCTCTTCAAGACCTGCTCTCCGGGTACCAGGGGAACAGCGGGAGCATACTGGTTGTAAGTCTTCTCTTGTCTTTCCCTAGCCTGACAGAGACTTCGCTCCACGCTCTCCTGTACTCTCCGGTACTGCTGCTGCCTCTCTGTGTCCCAGTCTGTTTCTGGTGAAGTGTCCTCGGGGGTCAGGATTCCCATTTCCAGGTCAACAGGTAACTTACCAGGTCTTGCCCTCATTAGGTAAGCCGGGGTACAGTTGGTGGAACCTACCGGGATGTGGTTGTATAGGTCCACCAGATCGGGCAACTTTTCAGGCCACAGACTGCGTTCTTCCAGGGGCAATGTTTTTAGAAGATCCATTACCACCTGGTTCATTTTTTCACAAAGTCCATTAGTCTGCGGATGGTAGGGTGTCGTCCTTATCTTCCGGCAGCCATACAGATTGCAGAATTCCTGAAAGACCTCCGCTTCAAAGGCAGGTCCCTGGTCCGTCAGCACTTGGTCCGGGTACCCGTGTGGACGGCAGAAGTGCTGCTGGAAGGCTCTAGCTGCTGTTTGAGCCGTTAAGTCCTTGACGGGGACGACAACCAAGAACCGGGAGTAATGATCCACGATGGTTAACGCGTAGAAGTAGCCACTTCTGCTTGGGGTCAGTTTTACATGATCCAAGGCTACCAGTTCCAACGGTTGCCGGGTGACGATGGACTGCAGGGGAGTCTTCTGGCTGGCTCGGTCCTTCCTTCTCAGGTTGCACGGGCCACAATCTCTGCACCACTTCTCGATGGTTCCCCTCATGCCTACCCAGTGGAACCGCTCGCGCAGCAGGAACTCCAGCTTTTTCCACCCAAAGTGTCCAGCTCCGTCGTGGTATGCCTCCATCACCATGGCTGCGTCTCTTCGTGGCACAACTACTTGCCAGAGTAATTCATGCGTCCGGGAGTTAACCATTCTGCGGCACAACTTCCCTTTGTAAAGGAACAGTCGACTCTTCTCTGCCCATAGTTGTTTGGCTTCCTCCGGAGCGTCTGGTTCAAGGCGAGCCTCCGGCCGAGTCAGCATCTCCTTCACCAGTCGGATGGCAGGGTCGCTGTCTTGCGTTTCCGCCCAGTTGTAGTGGGGTAAGGGGTTCAACGTAGCAGCCTGCTTACTCCTTACCCGGTGGGAATACTGAATAGTCCCATGACGGTGGAACGCAGGGAGTTCAACTTCTTCCAGTCCCTCCGGATCTTCTCCTCCGTCCGGCAGGTTGGGCATCCTGGACAGGGCGTCCGCGTTGGTATTGGAGCGTCCTGCCCGGTATTTAATTGTGAACTCGTAGTTGGACAGACGGGCCATCCACCTCTGCTCCAGGGCACCGAGTCTTGCCGTGTCCAGGTGTGTCAGCGGGTTGTTATCCGTGTACACGGTGAACCGGGAAGAAGCGAGGTAATGCTTAAAGCGCTCAGTGATTGCCCATACTACGGCCAGGAACTCTAACTTAAATGAGCTGTAATTCTCGGGGTTCCTTTCGGTGGGTCGCAGTTTTCGGCTGGCGTAGGCGATTACTCGTTCCTTCCCCTGCTGGATCTGGGACAGTACGGCTCCTAGCCCGATGTTACTGGCGTCGGTGTAGAGGATAAAGGGCTGGCTATAATCCGGGTACGCCAGGATTTCGTCCCCCGTGAGGGCCATCTTCAGCTGGCGGAAGGACTCTTCTTCCAGCTCTTCCCATTTGAAGGGCGGCTTCTGGTTCTTGGCCTTCCGGGACTGGCCTATCAGGAGGTCCTGCATAGGTGCTGCCTTTTTGGTGAAACCGGGAATAAACCTTCGGTAGTAGCCTACCAACCCGAGGAACTGCCGCACTTCTTTTACGCTGGAGGGGCTTGGCCATCCCTTAATTGCGGTGATCTTATCGGGGTCGGGAGCCACTCCGTCAGCGCTCACCACGTGTCCCAGGTACTGCACCTTTGGTTTCAGGAGGTGACACTTGGAGGGTTTCACCTTTAGGCCGTAACTCGCCAGAGCCTCGAACACTTCCCCCAGGTGTTTCAGGTGGTCCTCATACGTCTTGGAATATACGATGACATCGTCCAGGTACAACAGGACCGTCTCGAAGTTTCTGTGGCCCAGACAACACTCCATTAGGCGTTGGAAGGTTCCTGGTGCGTTGCAGAGTCCGAACGGCATGCAGGTGAACTCGCTAAGTCCCATCGGGGTGGTGAATGCGGTCTTCTCCCGGTCCGCCTCTGCTACAGGAACCTGCCAGTACCCGCTAGTGAGATCCAAGGTAGAGAAGAAGTTAGCAGATCTTAAAGCAGCCAATGACTCCTCTATCCTTGGTAAGGGGTACGCATCCTTGTGTGTGATACGGTTGATTTTCCGGTAATCTACACACATCCTCATGGTGTTGTCTTTCTTTTTGACTAAAACTAATGGGGCTGCCCAGGGGCTACAACTATCCCGGATTACCCCAGCCTCCTTCATATCTCTAAGCATCCCCTTGGCGTGTTGGTAATGTGCAGGGGGTACGGGTCGATACCTCTCTTTTATGGGAGGATGATCTCCCGTGGGGATGCGATGTTCTACCCCCTTGACTCGCCCGAAGTCTAACGGGTGTTTACTAAACACTCTCTCATACTCTTGAACCACCCGATAGACTCCTTGTTTCTGATGTGAGGGAGTGGAGTCAGTACCCAAATGTAGTTGCTGACACCAGTCCTCCATGTCTTTCTTAGAGCCGTTACCTTCCTCCGGGTGAGATGGAGGCAAGGGTTCCACAGATTGTATAGAACTTTGATTAGTGGTATATAATTTGGCTAGCGTGGCATACCGGGGCAGGTACACTTCCCTCTCCCCGATATTTATTATGCGAATGGGCACCCTCCCATGGCGTACATTGACCACCCCCCGTGCTGTCAAAATGGTGGGCCTACTGTCTGAGTAAACTGGTTCTACCATTGCCTGGTAATCTCTACCTCTCAGACCAATAGCTGCCCGGCACCAAATCATCATTTCACTTTTTGGGGGCATGGCAATAGGAAAAGGGTCACACATTCTTACGCTACCAATCTCACCGCCGGAGAGTTCCACTTGTTGCCGTTGCATCAGTGCCCGGATCTCTTTCTGGAGCACCCGCTGCTCGCCGGAGCTGGCATTCTTGGCAACCTGCTGTAAAAGGAAAATCACCTCTGCAAGACAATTTTCAATTACATTAGTTCCTAGAGTTATTTTTGGGTGACTCTCATGTTTATCGATATCTACAATGATCAGTCCCTGTGCGGCCAGTTCGACTCTACCAATTTTGATGGTCACCTCTTTAAATCCGATCTGTGGCACGGGCTGACCATTGCTGGCGATGATACTCAAGTCGTCGTCGGGGTAGCGGGTAATATCCGAGTCATTCCAGTACTGCTTGAAGAGCACGTACGGGATGGTGGTGACCTGTGACCCGGTGTCCAGTAGGGCACTCATGGGAATGCCATCCAGTACCACAGGCAAGACTGGACGTCCTCCCACATATCTGTCGCGCCAGTTCGATGGGCCTGGTGATCTTTTTCCTGGGGGTTGGCCCTCTACCCCAGGTTGTGCCCGTTTAAAGAACAGTACCTTGCCATATGTCCGGGTTGATTGCAGCGGCGGCAGATGGGTCGTCCGTCCTCACTGTATCGGTCACTGGGTCTTCCTCTGGCCGGTGGGGTCCTCCTTGGTCGACGCCACGGGATGTCCTCCGGTCCGGATGCCAGCTGGATCTTCCCTGGGGTGGAAACCTGTAAAGACTGCACAGTTCGGGTTAGCGCAGCAACGCTCTTAGCTAGCTCTTGGACCTGATGGTGTAGGTCTGGAGCCGGGTCATTGTCCAAAGCCTGCGCATCAGCTCCCACAGGCCCTGCTGACAAGGGCGCCGCCTCCTGGTAGTAAGTGGTAGTGGGGCGTCTGTGGGTCACAACGCCACCTGGTGCCGGTTCTCGGAGCACCCGGATGGCTCTGTCCTTGAACTGTGCAAAGTCCAGATGGGGATCCTGTAAGGCCATTGCCCGCAACTGGGTTCGGTGGGCATTGCAATATAAACCCTCTATAAATTGTTCAGTCAACAGCCTGTCCTCGTTTCCCACCCCATCAGGGTCGGTCTGCTTTATGGCCCTCAGGGCCTCTTGTAGGTTTAGTGCATAGTCCCTTATACTCTCATGCGCTCACTGCTTGCACCCGTAGAATCTAAGCTTAATCTCGGCTGAGGTGCGGGTATCAAAGGTGTCCTTCAGCCGGGTTAGTATCCCTGCGACAGTCTTCCTCCCAGGTGGCCAGGATTTTACTTCCCTTTTGGCTGCCCCGGTTAGTTGGGCCACCAGGATGCTCACTTTTTGCTCTTCTGTGAGGGGGTACACCTGGAAGAGGCTATCCAGCTTTTCTCTAAAGTCATGCAGGGTATGTGACTCCCCTGAGTACTGGGGTAGCCAAGCTGCTCCCGGGATATAGGGCATGGTGAAGGGCATAACTGCAGCAGCGGTGGCGCTGGCGGGGGTTGAGGCAGTGAGGCTCTCCTCCGTATCCGACATCTTCCTCCCCCCTAGTGGACCGTGGCCTACCTTGCGATGATCCTGTTCCGTAGGCCGCGGCTCCGCAGTGGATCGTCAGGGTTGAGGACCTTCCGTCGCGCTCCGGTGACGTCGGCGTCTGCTGGGCTCCTTCCAGGACCTTACGCAACGTCCGGACGTGAGGCGGGGCTTCTGTTCTCGCGCGCTTTCGGAGTCCACGCCCCTCTTCTTCCCGTGCGGCGTCCTCAAGATGGCGTCCAATGGCGGGAAAACTCCACGGATGGCGGGAAGAAGGTCGAAGATGGCGCCGGATGGCGGGAAAACTTCGCGGATGGCGGGAAGAAGGTAGAAGATGGCGCCGGATGGCGGGAAACCTCCACGGATAGCGGGAATCTTCACCACTGGTAAGTTTGAACAGTCTTTGCTTTTCAGGCACGCAGTACCCGGTGGTTGCGGGCACGAAATCCTGCCGACTACGCCAAAGTTGACGCGCCCCTGGGCCTGTGTCGCGCTGCGGTGCGCACGCGGGAGCTTACCCGGAGCCGGATCCGTGGAGGGTTGTAATATCGTGGCGGTGACCCGGTCCGTGCCCAGGGAGTCAAACTAGACGGCAGTCTATTAGTAGTAAATAGTTGATGACTACGCCACCCGTTGAGTGCAGCCAGGGAGCTGCTGCTGCAGGGCAGACCGCTGAGGCCGGTGGTAAGATTGTGCAGCGTGATAGTATAACCCCCAACGGGAGGGGTATGGCCTCAGGGCAGCCGACATGGATGATGGGGGTAGCAGGAACCACTCAGAGACGGTACGGTGTAGTTCAGGGTCTTTACTGGTAACAACGATAGACCCTCCCGGAGTACTTGCTAGCAAACGGGGCCTGGTCAGTCTTTGAGCAGATGGGATCTCCCCTGGCCAGGCGTAGTTGTAGGCCTCACAAACTGACTGTACTCTTCTGGCTACCTTGCTAGAAGCTGATGTAAGTAGCCCACGTCCCTGAGTGTACCGTGTGGTGCTCACCCGTATGGCCGGTGACTCGGGGCCTTCTAATGGCTTCCGCTCCACGATGGCGGTGCTGGTCCCACGCGTGTGACCGTGCCTTCGGGCTTCTGGGCCAGAGGACCTGAAATCCCCTGCCTGACGGATTCTGCTGCTGGGTAGAAGTTAGTCCCCACAGCCTCGGACTCCGGGTCCGGTAAAGAGTCTTCTTAGTCAGGGCGAGCGCTGCAGCTGCCAGCCCCTGACTCCTTGGAACTCTCCTGTTTCCTATGCTGCTTCTTGTCTCCACTCTCCTTGTCTGACTCACCCTGCCTCAGCCCCGGGTTTATACAGGGGAAGTTCTTCCCCTCCCAAGACTGGGCAGGAGGTGTGGCATGCACAGGATCCCTGACCAAAGGACCTCCCACCTGCTCTCAGACATAACATTACATTACTGTGGAAAACCAGACCCCTGGGGTGCCACATAATAAATAGGGATTTTCATATAAGGCTGCATGTTCCGGTCATCAGCCTGTATGTTTACGTGCAATAATCAAGTATTGAGTGTAGTTATTGTGTCACCCTGACCTGGATGCCACAAGTGTAATTAAAGCTGTGTCTGAGAGCAAGGGGGAGGTTCTCTAGTCAGGGGAACATTAGCATGCAATGCCTCCTGTCTCAGGCCAGTAGGGGGAGCTGGCTGCCCCTATAAAAGCTGGTACTGAGGGCAGGGTTGGGGAGAACCAGATGACCTGTCTCAGGACTGAGACGTGTCTCAGCAGAGCAGGGACAGACAGTCGTATTGCACCTAAGAGGAAGTGTGGCAGGAGGAGAGCCACAAGCCAGAGACAAGAGGCGAAGAGAGCCTGTCTTGGCAGAAAGAGGACTTAATTTACCAGACTTTGGTGTCTGAGGCTGGAAGGATTCCACATCCCCCAGCAGAGAACCAGTCCGCAAGGGACTGTACATTCCTTGGCCTAAGAAGCCTGAAGGCCCTGCCACAACCGAAGGGACCAGTAAAGCCGTACAAGGCTGGGAGCAGAAAGGAACCCACGTCGCAGGCCATACAGGCGAGAATACACGGAGAGCTCGGAAACGTGGGCTGTTACCCTATAACGAGGAGATAGCCAGAAGGAGCACAGAAAGCACGGTAGGCCTACACCCTCACCCTGACCAGGGCCAATCTCCCCGTTGCTCTCAGACATCCAGGTCCCCTCCTAGCCGGGACTGTTTATGGGTCAGTTTACCTGTTGTAGTAAAGACCCTGGACTGCAACTTGTTGTCTGTGTGCTCCTTGCTCCTCCAGCACTATCAGCACTGGGATTCTCACTACCATCACTCCCACCATCCATTATACTACCCTGGGGCCGCACTCTTCCCGTGGGGAGTCACACTACCCTAGCTGCACACCTCATCAGCCCCAGCGGTCTGCATGCAGCGGCGGTTCCTAATAACCGCAATCCACGGGTGGCGTAGTCGGACATTATCAGCAGAACGTAGCAGACTACCATTGGCCTGACCACCCTGAGCCACGGAACCGGGTTGCCACTACTACTCCCACCGTTTCCCTAATTGCCCGGATCCGAGTGCCCCACGGCCCAGGGGGCGAGTCATTATCGTGTGGAGACAGGTGAATAGGAGGGAGCAGATTCTGAATAATATGTAGAATTAGGGAACAGGGGAAAGTTAGTTTACTGAGTAGTTGAGGTGGTAGGCTTGTGTGGTGCCCCTGTGGGTCCAGTTGCCACAGAGGTACTGCATCTCACCCAGAGGTGTGGTACCCCACTCTCGGGTAAGGAGGGAGCACTACCCGGGACCCACACACCTACATCCAACACTACACTGCTCCAGACCAGCAAGCGGGGCAAGATGCACTTGGTCACTGCTGAGCCCTGTCCCTGGCTGGAAGGGGGGGAACCAAAAGAGAGGGAACCATGTAGTCGGTGTGGATGGAGGAAGAAGTTCAGGGGAGCGCTGAAAGAGCAGTATATAAGCAGGGGTGGAAAGATCTAGAAGGGGTTCTGAAGAGTTCAAAGTTGAGTCAAGTGCAGTGCAGAAGGGCCCAGTGAAGAGTAGGGACCCAGCTTGAGGAAAGTGAGGAGAGGAACCGGTGAGGAGGGTTGCGGAGACAGAAGGTATCCCAGGGGCACGGCGAGTGCGGAGGCCACCCGTGCACCCGAATTCACGCTGACGTGGAGGGATCAGGCCGCAGTAGGGGACCGGCCCGAGCCTAGTGGAGTACTTTACTGCTCAGCTAGCAAACCGGAGGTTGCAGTATCTCATATACTGTAACCACACTCAATCGCCGAAAAGGTGGCCATATAGGACCAAGGGGACAGTCTAGACATCACCCGACAAGGCCCGTGGCCACTGGCTTGGGACACTGGGTGTGAGGCGCAGGGCAGGAGGCCGAGAGCCAGCGCAGAGAGATGACCTGGAGAGGTACACAGAAAGGGGTCCCGTTCAAGTGCTTCCAAAATATCTGAGTTGGCTGGATCACTTCCCCGTAGGACACAGGACGATGTGGGCGGTTATAACCTGGCCATTGTAACTTGGAGCAGCTTAACAACTGTAAGTAAAGCCTGAAGACTGCACCCCACTGTGTCCTTGACTAATTACTGCTACCGAGTACCCCACGGCCCCAGGGGGCGCGTCACTTGTTTAAAGAGATGGGTTTTTAAAGTGTGCTTGAAGACGTGGTGGCTAGGCATCAGTCGGATCGTCTGGGTAACATTCCAGAGAACTGGCGCAGCACGAGAGAAGTCTTGGAGATGGAGGTGCGAAGTTCGGATTATGGGGGATGTTAGTCTTAGGTCATTTGTAGAATGGAGGGCTTGTGTAGGGCGATAGACAGAGAGGAGATATAAGGTGGTGGAGAGCTTTGTGGGTGAGAGCAATGAGTTTATATTGGACCCTGTAGCGAATGGATAACCAGTGTAATGACTGGCCCAAGATGGAAGCATCGGTGAAGCGGCTGGACAGAAATACGACCCTGGCTGCCGCATTCAGGACGGATTGGAGAGGAGAGAGTTTGGTAAGAGACCGATCAGAAGAGACTTGCAGTAGTCCAGACAAGAGTGAATAAGAGCTACAGTAAGAGTTTTAGCAGTTTCAAAGGTGAGAAAAGGTTGGATTCTGGAGATGGTTTTTAAGATGCAGGTGACGAGTGAGTGAGTGAGTGATCGGATATAGGGAGTAAAGGAATGGTTAGTGTCGAATATGACCCCAAGGCAGCGGGCGTGCTGCTTGGGAGTTATGGTTGAACCCTCCAAGGTAATTTTGATGTTAGGTTATTAGCGGGGAGAAACACAAGAAGCTCAGTTTTTGAGAGATTCAGTTTAAGATAGAGGGAGGACATGATGTTAGAGGCAGCTATTTTGGCTATTAAATACACTATATGGCCACCTGGCCATTACAAGCCCATAAAAAGGTGTTTCACATCCAAAACTGTGGGGGCCCGTCATACTACGTGCAGGACTGTATGTGGGGGCCCGTCATACTACGTGCAGGACTGTATGTGGGGGCCCGTCATAGTACGTGCAGGACTGTATGTGGGGGCCCGTCATAGTACGGACAGCTCCGCTTACTGTATAATGGCCACAGCCGGGTACTGCATTCATCACCTATTCAAATCAATAAGGGGCGGATGTGCAGTACCCGCTTGTGGCCAATATACAGTAGACGGAGCTGTGCAGTTCTGTAACTGAGCGGTTCCTACCGGCACCGAGAACAGCTGATCTGCGGGGGTGCCAGGTATCGCACCAACACCGATCAGACATTGATGACCTATCCTAAGGATAAAGTAGTGCACAACCCCTTTAAATATTCATGTTTCTCTCCTCTGGACCAGAACTGGCTGGTGGCTGACATTTGGGGCTGATGATTATTACATTTTCTCCTTACTAAAAACGCTCCAGTCCTCCAGCCAGTTTTGCATCAGGAACTCATTTGTCCAAGAACATATGATTTCTAGAATTGCTGGACAATCAGTCCCTATATAGGTCAAATAAGCTCCTGGTGCAAAACAGGCTGGAGAACTGGCTGTTTTTAATAGAGGGACAACCCCTTAAAGAAAAAAATTAATGTGGTGATAACATTAAGGGCTCCTTCACACGATCGATGATTGCCAGATAATCGGATCGATAATGGTAATGACATTAATCACACTCCGATCAGAGTCTGATCAGTGTCAGTTTACTGTGATCTGATTCTCACATAAGAATCATATCTCAGGAGTGGAGAAGATGGAGAGCTGAATTTCTCCATCTTCTCCATTGTCTGTCCTCTTACATCAGACTGTACCTGAATGACGTCTGAGCGCAGTCCGATGTTTGACTTGTATGGGTGATCTGAATTCCAGAGCCACTTGCAGCTTGCTGCAAATATCAGACTGATTTGGTCTATAGGGAACAACACAGATCAGCACTGCCCATAGTATAACATTGGGCCGAGAGCTATCTGATAAAACATCGGATTGCACTCAGCCGTGTTATACGTCAGTGTGAGCGAGGCCTCACTGTGCCAAACGCATTCTCATCTGCTCCCCTCAATAGAAAGTAAGAGAATTGGATGAGAATGTGTTTGGCAGATGACTGGTAGTCATGGGACAACTGGCTGATCCGCCTGGTAAAGCCGAATCCCAACATGATTACACTATGTTAGTAGTCAGGGAGCTCCACTAGGTAAAAAAACCCCTATAACTAGGAGGTAGGGTGGGCTGAATGTATAAATTATAATTATTAGAATACGCACTGACCTTGGGTCCTCCTGCAGCTAGGGGCATACACAGAAGAAATCCTAATTCTGGTTCCCCCTTTCAAAACCAAATATTCTCAGTGGAGTCACGGGGCATAGGTGTAGTCTCTGAATGGCGGATCTACCAACTTTTAAAGACAGTAATTTTTCACCTATTGGACTCCTTTAGTGTTCTCACCCACAAACTGTACAGAAAAGGCTGCATAGAAAAGATACACTCCTATTTAAAAACAGTGATTTGCATGTGGGCTGCTTTGGTTTGAGTGCCGGGGCTGATTTTCAGTCCCAGTCCAGCCCTGGTATCTACCACTATGTGGTCACCATGTGGCGGTAATATCAGTGTTGGTCTTTGTAGAATTATTTTCAGTACTGGTGCGATCATCTGCTGAGGTTCTCCTACATCCATTATTAGGGGGCGCCACCAGAGTTGTAATCAGGGTTACCGGTTAGGGCCCACCTGAGCTGCACCTCTGGTTGGGGAAATAGGAGGTATCATACTGTTTACTTTGCACTAAAAAATGTCTTACATGCCTTGATCTGACTATTTCTGACACATTTCTGGGGACACGTGGGCTCCAGTATGTGTTTCTTTTTTTGGACCAAAGAAAAAGTGCAAAACTTTTTTTTTTTTGCTCACAGTTGGACTATTTGACTTGTGCCTTTTTTTTCAAGATTTTAGCGTTCTGATTTTTATGTCAATGTGGCTTTTTCAGATAATTTTGGACTGATTCTTCAAATTTGGTGCCTTTTTGTAGCATTTTGCAAAACCTGCAACTTTTTCCACTAAAAAAGTCGCAAAAGACAGTTAAATACAAAAGAAAAATTGGGGGAAATGTTGGGCTGTTTACAAAATTAATGAATCCCTTGCGTTGATTTGATGCAAAATACATCAGCAAAAAGTGAAAAGAAAAAAAGCAAATGATGAATCAGGCCCAATGTTTTCTGTTTTGCCTCTTTTCCGGCATCTATTGCTATTTAAGTCTCCCCTTTTTTTTATTTGTATCATTTGAGTGTTTTTTGTTTTTTTTTGCACCAAATTCATCAAAATGGCGCATGTGGTAAATGAATTTTGCGCAAAGTCAAAAGTTTTGTTTTCTTTTGTCTTTATCAATTTTGTTACTTTTAGAATAAAAAGTCGCACATTTTTCAAAATGATGCCAAAATGCTTAGAAACTTACTGCGATACATAAAATCACTCTGGATGTTGGTGGCGGGAGGGACTGGAGTATATTTGCGATAAATTTTGCAAGAAAAGTTGCAAATGATGAATTAGGTAAATACATCTGAAAACCTTAAACTCTGCCCACGGTGGCGAGCTAAGCGGAAAAAAAAAACCTCAAAATTAGACTTCAAAAAGGTGCAAATGGAAAGATACATTTAGTGCAATCAAACAAATAAGGTACAAAACTTCAAAAACTTGACAAAAAAAAAAAATCAGACCCTGATGTCGCCTGGCTGGAGCGATCAATAAGGACGCATTTCCAAACCATGACTCCGCCAGTATACTGTACCGACCTGCAGACATTGTAATTATCACTTAACCCCACGTTCCTCCAGGCAATTGTCGCAAGAGGTAATTTCCTTATGTCGGGTTCCTTTTATCGGATGGTCACCCATTATACCAGCCGTATTGGGATTTGTTTCTTAGCACTGCACAAGCCCAGTGCAATAGAGGTAAGCAGAGACGCCTCTAGTAAAAACAGAACAAAAAATTAATGTAAAATAGAAATATGCATGTGCATTTTTAAATGGAATCGTTAAAAGTGGTATGTATTCCCATCTGCAAGATCCTATCCCAATATGTAGTAGGTGTAATAATGATATTAGCAAATACCTCCAATTAGAAATGTAGTATAGTTCTTCTGATAAGCTATGTCCTTACCCCATGTGCAGGGCTTTGCAGGACCTTAGGTATGCATGGTTATGACCACTAACAACTAACTGTCACCATGAGTGGTCGTAACCATGGATACCTAAGGTACTGCAATGCCCTGCACATGTGGTAAGCGACATAGCTAATTAGAAGAACTATACTACATTTCTAATTGGAGGTATTGGCTAATATTATTACTACTACTTTCTTAAAATCCTGTAAAGCCCTGGTTCATCATTTATCCAGATCTTTGCTCTCAACAAAAGGAAAGGTGTGTGTGTGTGTGTGTGTGTGTGTGTGTTTTAATATCCTGAAGTTTAAAACCTGAACTAACCAATTACTTCTCACAGCTGAGAATTTGCTACAACTGTATCCAGTTCAGGCAACCGCCTGGCCTTCGGTCTGATACATTGTAGCACGTTATCGGCTCAGTGACTTTTTCGTAGAGTTTCTATAAGTAATGGCTATGTTGTGCAGATGCCATATTGGTACCATCTCTTTCCTTGCAGATGATGCAGGACACAGAGCAGAAGTCATCAGCATGGAGATATTCCAAAACTGCACTGTGTGAACAGGACACGCTGAATCTTTTCCAGGAATTTGCTGAACAAAAGCAGAAAGAACGAGAAAAGGACCCAGAAGTTAAACGTTTAAAAAGAAAGTACAGTTTAAAAGCCCCGAGCTATCCTTCCCCAGGGAACATTCTCCACACGGGGAGACAACTTCCCCGCACTCCGGCTCCCGGGGTTTTACCCCTTCTGCCTTCTCAGAGGTTTGAACCCAGAGCAGATGAGAATGAGAAGTCGTTCATTTCACATTTGGCTAAAACCCCAGACAACATGGTGCCGTGCGGCCATCAGCTACCGCGCACCCCGACCACGGGGAATGTATTGAGAGAAATTCAGGTCAATGTAAAAGAAGATGAAGCGATCAAAAGCAAAAAGAAAATTGAACGTGATGTGAACGACTCCGTGATCTGTGACGCACGGGAAGGGGACGGAACAAGAACAAAATCCAATGTTGGAAAAGTTTCCAGAGCTTCCAACAAAATGAAAAACATGGCGAACTTGTCCTGTCGTGATGGCATGGCGACTATGAAGATGGTGAGCGACTTGGGGTAAAGTACAAATAGTCTATACCATGCTAGAGATATAAGAGGTAAATTGCAAAGGTGCTGGTTTTTGAATAAATGGTAGCAGATCTGCAGGACCCGGCAGCTGCCACTACACAGTTGATTACAGCTGTGCTGTTAAGCTCCGCAACTGCTAAAGTCCATCCAGTACTGGGACTGGTAACAGCTGATCGGTGGAGGTACCGGCTGTCGAAAACTCGGCGATCTGATTTTGATTGCCTATCTTAAAGATGGAACATCCCTTTTTAAAGGGGTTGTCCGATCCAAACCCGTAAGTCTGCAGTTGCTCAGTGTGACTGCAGACGTATCGGCACTCTGCGCTGCGGGGATTCGCCAATTTCTGACCCTGGAACGGAGGGTATGTATGCGTTATACATACTCCCGGGCAGAACCTGTCCAGTGGGCACGGCTTCGCTCCATACAAGTGAATGGACAGCGAGGCTGCGCCCACTGGCCAGGAGTATGTATAACTGATACATGCCCTCCGGTCCTGGGTCAGAAACCGGTGCATCCCCGCAGCGTATAGTGTGTGCACTGGGGGGGATTCATAAGTCTGTAGTCACACAGTGGACCCCTTTAACAGTCTTCATGACCAGGCTATTATTTTTTTATTAATTTTTTTTTTACTATTTGGTTTTGCTCTTTTTTTCCCCTTCCCTTCCCTTCTTCCAAGATTTATAACGAATATATATATATATATATATATATATATATACACACACACACACAGTTAGGTCCATATATATTTGGACAGAGACAACATTTTTCTCATTTTGGTTCTAGACATTACCACAATGAATTTTAAACAAAACAATTCCGATGCAGTTGAAGTTCAGACTTTCAGCTTTCATTTGAGGGTATCCACATTAAAATTGGATGAAGGGTTTAGGAGTTTCAGCTCCTTAACATGTGCCACCCTGTTTTTAAAGGGACCAAAAGTAATTGGACAGATTAAATAATTGTAAATAAAATGTTCATTTCTAGTACTTGGTTGAAAACCCTTTGTTGGCAATGACTGCCTGAAGTCTTGAACTCATGGAGATCACCAGACGCTGCGTTTCCTCCTTTTTGATGCTCTGCCAGGCCTTCACTGCGGTGGTTTTCAGTTGCTGTTTGTGGGCCTTTCTGTCTGAAGTTTAGTCTTTTAACAAGTGAAATGCATGCTCAATTGGGTTGAGATCAGGTGAATAACTTGGCCATTCAAGAATATTCCACTTCTTTGCTTTAATAAACTACTGGGTTGCTTTGGCTTTATGTTTTGGGTCATTGTCCATCTGTAGTATGAAACGACGACCAATCAGTTTGGCTGGATCTGAGCACACAGTATGGCTCTGAATACATCAGAATTCATTCGGCTGCTTCTGTCCTGTGTCACATCATCAATAAACACTAGTGAGCCAGTGCTAGTGGCAGCCATGCATGCCCAAGCCATCACACTGCCTCCGCCGTGTTTTACAGATGATGTGGTATGCTTTGGATCATGAGCTGTACCACGCCTTCGCCATACTTTTCTCTTTCCATCATTCTGGTAGAGATTGATCTTGGTTTCATCTGTCCAAAGAATGTTCTTCCAGAACTGTGCTGGCTTTTTTAGATGTTTTTTAGCAAAGTCCCGTCTAGCCTTTTTATTCTTGATGCTTATGAGTGGCTTGCACCGTGCAGTGAACCCTCTGTATTTACTTTCATGCAGTCTTCTCTTTATGGTAGATTTGGATATTGATATGCCTTCCTCCTGGAGAGTGTTGTTCACTTGGTTGGCTGTTGTGAAGGGGTTTCTCTTCACCATGGAGATTATTCTGCGATTATCCACCACTGTCTTCCGTGGTCGCCCAGATCTTTTTGCATTGATGAGTTCACCAGTGCTTTTCTTTCTTTCTCAGGATGTACCAAACTGTAGATTTTGCCACTCCTATTATTGTAGCAATTTCTCGGATGGGTTTTTTCTGTTTTTGCAGCTTAAGGATGGCTTGTTTCACCTGCATGGAGAGCTCCTTTGACCGCATATTTACTTCACAGCAAAACCTTCCAAATGCAAGCACCACACCTCAAATCAACTACAGGCCTTTTATCTGCTTAATTGAAAATGACATAACGAAGGGATTGCCCACACCTGTCCATGAAATAGCCTTGGAGTCAATTGTCCAATTACTTTTGGTCCCTTTAAAAACAGGGTGGCACATGTTAAGGAGCTGAAACTCCTAAACCCTTCATCCATCCAATTTTAATGTGGATACCCTCAAATGAAAGCTGAAAGTCTGAACTTCAACTGCATCTGAATTGTTTTGTTTAAAAATCATTGTGGTAATGTCAAGAACCAAAATTAGAAAATGTTGTCTCTGTCCAAATATATATGGACCTAACTGTATTTGTGTCTGAACAGTCAGGGAGACACTATTACTGTTTTTTTTATGGAAAAAAGGCCAAAAGCAGGATAATACAGAGATTTGAACCGTGGAACTGCAAAACCACAGTTCTATTTCTCTGGACTACACCAGAATCTTTTAAACAGATATATTGGTGTCTGAACACTCACAGACACACTCAATTTTTATTTTTTTTTGGGGGGGGGGGGATACCAAAAGGTTAATAAGACGCATATTTGTACAGTCTGACTGAGGGGGAAAAAAAATACAGGATTTAGATGGGGGGGGAAAAAAAAAAAAGGATTTTTCCTGGCCCCTGAGACCGGGGGATAAGTCTAGCCATTTGACCAGCAGGAGCACACAGGACTGTAATGCAGTGTTTGCTGGTATAACCACTGCGTCTCCTATACAGCCTGCCTGCCTGATATCTGGGATGGATATTAGTCCTGAGAAGGACTGTTTGTTTGATTTGGCAGGCTTTAGAGACCCTACACTACCTATTTCGCACTATATATCTCTCCCTAACTCAGTAGCACTGACCCTACACTGTCTGATCTCGGGCGACTGTGTCCAAGATGGCGGCGCCCAGTTTTAAATACTCGAGGTGATGCTGTGCAGCCAGCCAATCACTGTAATGCCCACAAACAACATGGCTGTGGCATTACAGTGACTGGCTGGCAATCCCTGCATGTTAATTGGCTCTGTAAAGAGCGGCAGACGTGCAGGGCGGAGACCCGAGCTCCCGCCCGAGTAACCCGGAAATGCTCGGTGGTCGCCGAGCATCTCGAGTAGTGAGATGCTTGGGCGAGTACCGAGCAGTGTCGAGCATGTTCGCTCAACACTACATGTAAGGCATTTAAGTCTCCTCATACTGGCATGTCAGGTCTGGCATGCCACTCTCCAAAATGAGAAACCTTACCCTTTGTATATATGTGAAATCTTTACAAAACCCTACCTAATCTGATGGTAGCCCATAGAGCATACATTCTTTCAATCTAATGACTATGTAGAACATTTCAGATGTTTCAATTTTTAAAATGTCATCTCTAGCATATATCGGTACATATATCATTTGCATTCATTTATCTATTTTTGCATTTTCTACATAGCTCAAACTTTCCATCAGAAAAGGGGGAACAGACACATGCTCTTTTAGCATCAGCAATCTTATGTCATTATTTTTCCTCTTGTAGAATATACTTTCTAATAGCAATTTCCTGGAAGAATCATTATGAAGTAAGCGATCAGCTTAACACTAGAACTACTGATGGAGTCATTTTGACTCCTTTTGTTTTTTATTTCTCTTCTGTGACTACATTTTTCAGAATTCCGGCTTGAAACTCGGTGACTTTTCCTCAAATATGATGTGAAAAAAGATTTTGTGAGAATAAATAATTTTGGTGAAAAATTTGCTCGTTTTTTTCAAAATTTACCAAGAACTACTGAAGGGAGTCATTTTAACTCCCTACTATATTTTGAGGTCCTTTTGTCACTAAATGTTGCTATAAAGTTTTGTGCATAATTTTTTCACTCTGTCTTATTTACCCTGATGTTCATATAGATGTAGTTCAATTTACATGTCAACTTTTCACATTTTCCTTGTGTTTTACCTGCTTGTATTACTGTGTAATGCTGAACAAAATAGCTTGTTTACTCTAGGCTCTTATCTTATGCTAATGAAGGGTGGTGTTTTTCTAAGGTCCTAGCAGGAGACAGTATTCTGGATAGTAACTTTACTTTCAGTTCAGCTGAAGAGACAAAGAGAACAGACGCAGACATACGAGCTCTGAAGACTCATACAGGTATGAATTGTTATGAAATAGTTTAGCTGTCTGTCAACTGATTCAGCCCACCTACTTTTGAAGGTGGCAGAACAGTTATTATTTCTTTTAGTTTTCATTTCATTTCTATTTTTCAGCAGGGAACTATATAGAATTATGGAATTTGTGAGGAATATGGAGAGAAGACGTTTGATAAAGCCTCAGGATATTCTGGCTACTTTGCAATCCATACCGGAGGATGAATCGGAATCCGAATTGCAGGAACATGTATTTGATTCTGACAGTGATGAAGATTTCATTCCTCAGAACATATCAAGTGAATCTGAAGACTCAGAAGGAACAAATCCAGAAGGTAAGTAGTTATGTGTATTTATTTGTTCTTCCACACACTGAGTTAGGGCCTGTGCACACTAGCAGAATTCTGGCTGAATAGCCATCTGGATATTCTTGCCGCAATACAGGCCGTACCTGCCCGCTCATGCCTGAAGCTCCGCTCCGAACCCCGGGCTGGAGCCGCTGTCAGGGACAGAGCAGCGCTTGCTTACGCGCGAACATGGCTCCGTCCCAGACAGCGGCTCCAGCCCGGGGTTCGGAGCGGAGCTTCAGGTATGAAACTCCGCTCTGTACCTGAGCGGGCAGGTACGGGCCGGATTGTGGTGAGAATATCCGGTCGGATATTCCGCCGCTAATCCAGCCAGTGTGCACGGACCCTTACAAAACAAAAATTCTAAATATTCATCAACTTTTTTACAGATATTCCAAGCACATCAACTGGGGATCGGGCTCATGCAGTTATGTTGCCTCGTGACCATCCTCCTGGTCGTGGACAGAAAAAATCAGCAAAACGTCCCAGAAATGAAAGAACAACAGATAACGATGGCGGCGAAGGTAATGCAACAACAAACACCAGAGAAGGCGAATCTGAAGGAATACTAGTTTCAGCGGATGGTATTCAATGGAAACTTGTTGAAATTGGAGAACACTTGCCTGGTAGGCGTGACAGCCAAAATATTCTTCGAGAAGCACCTGGCCAAACAGGATACGCCAGAAGAAATATCATTATCGATAGTCCTTTGAGCGCATGGCGTTTATTTTTTGATTCATATATATTGACACATATAAAGAACTGTACGCTTGCAGAAGCATGCAGGAACAATAATTTACCGTTTACTCTATCTGATGAGGAGCTAGATGCATTCATTGCGATATTCTATGCTCGTGGAATATCTGGCACGAACCGTCACTCGATTAGCAGTATTTGGTGTAATGACTGGGGAATACCGTTTTGCAAAGCGACAATGTCTAGGGACCGCTTTGTTGAAATTATGAGGTTTCTCAGATTTGATGAGAAATCTACTCGATCGGAGAGACTGCAAACGGACAAGTTTGCTCTATTTTCTACTGTGTGGGACAGGTTTATTGAAAATTGTATTGCGTGTTACAAACCTGGCCCATACATAACGGTGAATGAGCAACTTTTCCCAAGCAAAACTAGGTGTCCATTCACGCAGTACATGCCTTCCAAACCAGATAAATATGGCCACAAATATTGGCTAGCTGTTGATAAGAGGAGCAAATATCTGGCAAATGGCTTCCCTTATCTAGGCAAAGATGACACACGCCGTGCTGAGGACCGTTTAGCTGACCATGTGGTAATGAAGTTATTGGACCCGTTTTTGAAAAAAGGTCGCAATGTTACAACCGATAATTATTTTACTTCAGTAAAATTAGCTAAACAGCTAAAAAGCAAAGGAACAACCATCGTGGGAACACTGAACAAGATAAGGCGAGAAGTGCCTAAAGAAATAAAATCCATGAAAGAGGAATTGTACAACACTAAAGTGTTTAGAAATGAAGACAATTTTACACTTACAGTATATCAAGGAAAGCCCAACAAAAATGTTGTCATTTTGAGTTCCGTCCATCCAGATGTTGTTGTTGCGTCTGATTCCCCTAAAAAAACTCCAGAAACAGTAAAGTTTTACAATGAAACAAAATATGGAGTAGATGTAGTGGATCAGATGGCACGAAAATATACCACACGAACATGCACAAGGAGATGGCCTGTTCATGCATTTGAAAATGCCTTAGACTTTGCGGGTATAAATGCATGGATAATATTCAAGGAGATTACCCACCAAAAAATGTCACGCAAGGCATTTTTGCAAACGCTTGTGAGAGAGTTGAGTGGTCCTTATGTCACAGATAGGGAAAAGGGTTCCACGTCCCAAGTTTCTACATGCTCAGAAGTGATGGTTCAAACAAAATTTTGCCAGATCAAAGAAAAGTGCAAGAAAAATAGATCTGTCGGAAATTGTAAGACTTGTGGTAAGTCTTTGTGTGGGCAATGTACTGCCATAAATCAAAGGCAATGCCTAAAATGCGAAACACCAAATGTTTAGAAGGTGAATTCTGCGCCATATTTTCATTTTTATGCTCCTCCACCTACATTTTCTCTGCTTTTTGTTCTTCAGTTGTTGTTTATATGTGTGCACTTGAATAAAAAAAAATGTTTGAAAAACGTCTATTATAATTATTGTTATTTTCTGTAGAAAAATAAGAAAAGCAGAAAAAAAGCAATCAAAAGCATTACTGTTGGATCTCACAATAATAATACTTTACAAAAAATATAATTATTAATAAATAACCACAAATGAAACTCTAAAAATAAACGAAAACAAGCAAGGAGTCAAAATGACTCCTTTCAGTAGTTCTAGGCGGGGTCACGAGTCCAGTAGTCCTAGTGTTAAATGTCATTGTCATTACATCTACAGAAATAATGTGTTTGTACGTTTGCTGTTTTATCCATAAATGTAATTATCTCCATTGAACAGGAAAGCAAAGTATATCATATATGAACTTACCATGACGTACTGGAAAATCATTGCATTACGTATGCATATACACTGTGTGCAGAATTATTAGGCAAGTTGTATTTTAGAGAATTATTTTTATTATTGATCAACAACTATGTTCTCAATCAACCCAAAAGACTCATAAATATCCAAGCTTAATATTTTTGGAAGTTGGAGTGGTTTTTTTTTTTAAGATTTGGCTATCTGAGGAGGATATCTGTTTGTGCAGGTAACTATTACTGTGCAGAATTATTAGGCAACTTAATAAAAACCAAATATAATCCCATCTCACTTGTTTATTTTCACCAGGTAAACCAATATCCGTGCACAAAATTTAGAAATAAACATTTCTGACATGCAAAAACAAAAAAAATTAGTGATCAATATAGCCACCTTTCTTTATGATGACACTCAACAGCCTTCCATCCATAGATTCTGTCAGTTGCTTGATCTGTTTTCGATCAGCATTGCGTGCAGCAGCCACCACAGCCTCCCAGATACTGTTACGAGAGGTGTACTGTTTTCCCTCCCTGTAGATCTCACATTTTATGATGGACCACAGGTTCTCTATGGGGTTCAGATCAGGTGAACAAGGGGGTCATGTCATTATTTTTTCTTCTTTTAGACCTTTACTGGCCAGCCACGCTGTGGAGTAGTTGGATGCATGTGATGGAGCATTGTCCTGCATGAAAATCATGTTTTTCTTGAACGATACCGACTTCTTCCTGTACCACTGCTTGAAGAAGTTGTCTTCCAGAAACTGGCAGTAGGTCTGGGAGTTGAGCTTCACTCCATCCTCAACCCGAAAAGGTCCCACAAGTTCATCTTTGATGATACCAGCCCATACCAGTACCCCACCTCTACCTTGCTGGCGTCTGAGTCGGAGTGGAGCTCTCTGCCCTTTACTCATCCAGCCTCTGGCCCATCCATCTGGCCCATCAAGAGTCCAACTCATTTCATCAGTCGATAAAACCTTTGAAAAATCAGTCTTATGATATTTCTTGGCCCATTCTTGACGTTTTATCTTATGTTTCTTGTTCAAAGGTGGTCGTTTTTCAGCCTTCCCTACCGTGGCCTTGTCCCTGAGTATCGCACACCTTGTGCTTTTTGATACTCCAGTAACGTTGCAGCTCTGAAATATGGCAAAACTGGTGGCGAATGGCATCTTGGCAGCTTCACGCTTGATTTTCCTCAATTCATGGGCAGTTATTTTGCGCCTTTTTTGGCCAACACGCTTCTTGCGACCCTGTTGGCTATTTGCCATGAAACGCTTGATTGTTCAGTGATCACAGTTCAAATGTTTGGAAATGTCAAGACTGCTGCATCCCTCTGCAAGACATCTCACAATTTTGGACTTTTCAGAGCCCGTCAAATATCTCTTCTGACCCATTTTGCCAAAGGAAAGGAAGTTTCCTAATAATTAAGCACACCTTATATAGGGTGTTGATGTCATTAGTCAACACCCCTCCTCATTACAGAGATGCACATCACCAGATTTACTTAATTGGTAGTTGGCTCTCAAGCCTATGCAGCTTGGAGTAGGACAACATGTATAAAAAGTATCATGTGATCAAAATACTCATTTGCCTAATAATTCTGCACACAGTGTAATATATATATATATATATAACCATTCACTGTACTTTTTGTTATAAATAACATTTTTAGCATCACATGTTGTCATGCATAGTAAGGACCTGCTGCGTTGTTCGTATTAATTTCATAAATATGTGTTCGGAAAACTTAATGTCACTTCTGTTTACTAGCACGCCTAAAAGGGAAGCTGTCATCAAAAAATAATCCAATTGTTTAACTTAGGCTTTTGTATTACATGTATTTAAACATTTTGTGAATTTTTTTCCTTATCATGATCTTTATTAAAGCACCACTCCAGCATTTTTTTTTATTGCAGCGCTGGAGTGGTGCTACAAATTTGAGTTTCCTGCACTCAGTATTACAATTACCAGCTGCTATCTTCATCTTCTTTCTGTACCGCTCCGGTCAGTCTCCAGCAGATTTTGACCTGCCTGATCGCTCCAGTGTTTGCTGGCCGATCTGGAACTCACAACTAAAGGTAAGTCTATGAGAGCCAGAAAGAGGGCAGAACGGGGTCTTCATAGACTTACATTGAGAGCTTGTGACTGTTACCTCTGACTTCCTGTCAGCCAGAAGTTATGGTTACAAGATGGCAGCGCGGGTGTGACAGAAGCTGTCATACGCCTCTCCCCTTAAAGACAACGTCTGTAAGAACTGTATTTGAATGTGTTATGACATGGTTTTATTGTATTGTATGAGTAATGTAATATGAGAATCTGCATAGAATTCTATAAGCACTAAGTGATGCAGTTAATGTAATGTATTATAATGTATAATGTTATTCATGTATAGTGTATAGGGATAGTGACTGAAGTTAAGTAGGTCAAAGGGGAAGTTTCCCCAGCAACAGACTGCTGGGACAGACATGTTATGATACAGTTTAATGTTTGGGACCTGTGTGGCGCCCCTGAGAGTTCAGTCGCCACAGAGGTACTGCATCTCACCCAGAGGTGTGGTATCTCACTCTCAGGTAAGGATGGAGTACTGCCCGGGACCCACGCACTTGCATCCATTACACTCCACTTCAGAGGGCAGGGCGAGATTGCTCCTAAGGGAGAGCACAGTCCCTGGGCCCTAGCTGGAGGGCGGAACCATGTAGTGGGTGTGGGTGGAGGAAAAGCAACAGGGGAGCACTTCAGGAGTTGTATAAAAGAGGGAACCGTCTTGAAAGACAGTGTTCAGTAAGAGGAGAACCGTGAAAGGATCAGGAGCTCTGCTCAGGAGGAACGGGCCTGAGTGAGAGAGGCCCAGGAGGTCAGACTGAAGAGAGGAGCAGAGTGGAAGGCTCCAGAAAGAAAGAGGGGATACTAGGGGTACAGGAAGTGCTGGAGGCCAGCCATACGCCTGAATCTACCAGGACGTGGAGGGATCAGGCCGCAAAGGGGACCGGCCCCTAACTAGTGAGAATTACAATATTCAGCTAGAAACCGGAGGCTTCTACATTTTCAGGGTGTAGTTGCCCACAGCCGCAATTAATCGCCAAAAAGGTAGCCACACAGGATCCAGGGAACTCCAGGTTGCCCGCCAAGATCTGATTTTACCGGCTTGGGACACTGGTTGCGAGGCGCAGGGCAGGAGGGTGAGAGCCAGCGCGGGAAGACGACCGAGGAAGGCACACAGAACGGGGTCCCATTAAGTGCTCTTGAATTACCTGAGGGATTGCTGAACTCCTGTCTCGGTGAACGCAGAACGCCGCGAGTGGTGATAATTTGGCCTTGGTAACCAGGAGCAACGTGATAATCGTGAGTAAACCTTGAAGACTGCACCCCACTGTCTCTGAATTATTGCTGTGCCATCACCAGCCCTGCACTACACTGCACAACAACAGCTACCTCATCATTTTCCATCACAGGACTGCCCTGGAGCTAAGCTCTACCTGGGGAGAGCTGAACCAACTCTGCTGCATTACCAACAGCTCCAGAGGACCTGCTCCGCAGCGGCGGCTCCATATAGCCGCATACCACAGGTGGCGTCATGAACATTATCATTAAAAACTTCATTCCCCTTTTAAGTTATTCCCCTTTATTGACCGTCCTGGGTCACAGACCGGGTCACTGCCACTGTGACATCCCCTGCACTGACCAGCCATGCACTGAGTACCCCTCGGCCCAGGGGGCGCATTATACCACCACAGCTTGGAAAGAGTCTGGGTCAGTTAAGAAGGGGAGCACTTCCTGGTTAGTGCAGTGAGTTTGGAGTGAGAGATTAGATTACAACATAAAGAAAGTGTTAGAAGCATTCAAGGCAACAGGGCTGGAGGGTGCAAGAAGTACGCACTGTTCAGGCAGCATTAGAATGTCGGCTACTGTCTTCTGCTGACATCCCTGCAATGTCCGGGACCTACGGCCAGAAATGGGGACTGGAAAGTGTGTCTTATTGCCTTCCAACAAGTGGAAGCTGGATGGGGAGATGCAAGAGGGAGACGTGATGGGTCTCATGAGAGCTGCAGAGCCAAATAGAGTATGCCAGGGGCCGAAGGAGTGATTAAACGAAGGGATAGCTCAGGGAGAAGATGTAAACGTACTGTGCTGTAACATCAATTGCGCATGGACTGCTAAGTAAAGTTGAACTGTTTGTTATGAAGCAAGTGTCCCCTGATTTATGAGCAGCTGTTCCTGGATCCAGGATCTTGGAGACAGCGGATGCTTGCGGCCTAAATGTGAGTACACTGCATTGTACACAGCGTGACACTAAGGGAGTGGGACACAGTTTATTTGTGGGATGCCAGAGTGTGAGAATGCAGCCCCTTGCCCATGACTACTGCCCTACAGACCTTACACGGGTCTGGAGCAAAGTAGGAAGAGCTGAAGACTGCAGCTGGTAAGTATGATACTAGGGGCAGGAACCTTATGTTAGTGGCATCACTCCAGCACTGAAATGAAAATAATGCTGGAGAAATGCTTTAAAAAGCAAGATTAGTAATCTTGAAATTTTCACACTTGCCATCGGGGCAAGACTCATAGGCGCAAATTCATTAAAGGGCATCTGTCAGTAGAAGCAACCCTCCTAAGCCGTCTATATGGGCATGTAGGTCATAGAAAGTTGAATAAAATTATATCTTTATATCTGCGATCCGACTTCTTATTCCAGAGAAATCCTCAATATGCAAAGGAGCTGTTAAGATCTATGGAGCCGGAGATAGATCTCCCTGAGAATCTGTCACCAGAGCTTATTTTAGATGAAAGAGGGCATTACCTGTATGAGACATGTAATGACTGACAGTCGGCTCTCCTGATCAGAAGTGCACGCTGCTCATAAAATGTGCCAAATTCATTAAGTCTTTTGCGCTTCTTAATAAATTTGGCGCATTGCACTCCAGCAAGTCCTTGAATAAGACTGTGTGCTACAACAGTCTTGACCCTTTACCGACATATAACATACACATATGCCGGCTCCCTGACTTTTATGTGGGCTCAGTTCCTGAGCCCGTATCTTACCCAGGAGGTGATGGTTGTGAAATTCAGCCATCATCTGCCTCTAACAGTCGCACATGTAGCAAGCTCCACACGTGGCTGTAGACCTGTTAAATGCTACTCAATCTCTGACAGTGGCATTTACAGCGCACCGGCAGGGGGGTGCCTCATTCCGTTCGCCCATCGGCACCTGCATGACATGTTCGCGGGCACCAATGAGTTGCCATGGCTCTGCTAAAGACCCTCATACCTGTCATGTCAGTATTCATGTGAGCTCATGTGATTTTTGTATATTGCACAAGTGACCTGATGATGGCAAGTTCAAGTCTCCAACGGAATTTCCGAATTCTCCTTCCCTACTATATACAGGTGCATCTCACAAAATTAGAATATCATCAAAAAGTTTATTTATTTCAGTTCTTCAGTACAAAAAGTGAAACTCATATAGAGTCATTACAAACAGAGTGATCTATTTCAAGTGTTTATTTCTGTTAATGTTGATGATTATGGCTTACAGCCAATGAAAATACAAAAGTCATTATCTCAGTAAATTAAAATAATTGACAAAAAACACCTGCAAAGGCTTCCAAAGCGTTAAAAAAGGTCCCTTAGTCTGTTTCAGTAGGCTCCACAATCATGGGGAAGACTGCTGACTTGACAGATGTCCAAAAGGCAGGCATTGACACACTCCACAAGGTCCCAGAGTTCCAATTTTCATTTGGAAATCAAGATCCCAGAGTCTGGAGGAAGAGTGGAGAGGCCACAATCCAAGCTGCTTGAGGTCTAGGGTGAAGTTTCCACAATCAGTGATGGTTTGGGGAGCCATGTCATCTGCTGGTGTAGGTCCACTGTGTTTTATCAAGACTAAAGTCAGCACAGCCGTCTACCAGGGAATGTTAGAGCACTTCATGCATCCCTCTAACGACAAGCCTTTTAGAGATGGAAATGTCATTCTCCAGCAGGACTTGGCACCTGTCCACACTGCCAAAAGTACCAATACCTGGTTTATATACAACAGTATCACTGTGCTTGATTGGCTAGCAAACTCGCCTGACCTTAACCCCATAGAGAATCTATTATAGAGAATCTATGGGGTATTGTCAAGAGGAAGATGAGAGACACCAGACCCAACAATGCAGACGAGCTGAAGGCTGCTATCAAAGCAACCTGGGCTTCCATAACACCTCAGCAGTGCCACGGGCTGATCGCCTCCATGCCACGCCGCATTGATGCAGTAATTGATGCAAAAGGAGTGCCGAACAAGTATTGAGGGCATTTACTGAACATACATTTCAGTAGGCCAACATTTTGAATTTTAAAATAATTTTTCAAGCTGTTGTTATAAAGTATTCTAATTTACTGAGATAATGACTTTTGTGTTTTCATTGGCTGTAAGCCATAATCATCAACATTAACAGAAATAAACACTTGAAATAGATCCCTCTGTTTGTAATGACTCTATATGAGTTTCACTTTTTGTACTGAAGAACTGAAATAAATGATCTTTTTGATGATATTCTAATTTTGTGAGAAGTACGTGTGTGTGTGTGTGTGTGTGTGTGTGTGTGTGTATATATAGTACAGACCAAAAGTTTGGACACACCTTCTCATTTAAAGATTTTTCTGTATTTTCATGACTATGAAAATTGTACATTCACACTGAAGGCATCAAAACTATGAATTAACACATGTGGAATTATATACTTAACAAAAAAGTGTGAAACAACTGAAAATATGTCTTATATTCTAGGTTCTTCAAAGTAGCCACCTTTTGCTTTGATGACTGTTTTGCACACTCTTGGCATTCTCTTGATGAGCTTCAAGAGGTAGTCACCGGAAATGGTTTTCATTTCACAGGTGTGCCCTGTCGGGTTTAATAAGTGGGATTTCTTGCCTTATAAATGGGGTTGGGACCATCAGTTGTGTTGTGCAGAAGTCTGGTGGATACACAGCTGATAGTCCTACTGAATAGACTGTTAGCTGCTTTTTTCTTCCATAATACGAATTCTAAGTAAAGAAAAATGAGTGGCCATCATTGCTTTAAGAAATGAAGGTCAGTCAGTGTGAAAAATTGGGAAAACTTTTATAGTGTCCCCAAGTGCAGTTGCAAAAACCATCAAGCGCTACAAAGAAACTGGCTCACATGAGGACCGCCCCAGGAAAGGAAGACCAAGAATCACCTCTGCTTCTGAGGATAAGTTTATCCGAGTCACCAGCTTCAGAAATCGCAGGTTAACAGCAGCTCAGATTAGAGACCAGGTCAATGCCACACAGAGTTCTAGCAGCAGACACATCTCTTCAACAACTGTTAAGAGGAGACTTTGTGCAGCAGGCCTTCATAGCAAAATAGCTGCTAGGAAACCACTGCTAAGCACAGGCAACAAGCAGAAGAGACTTGTTTGGGCTAAAGAACACAAGGAATGGACATTAGACCAGTGGAAATCTGTGCTTTGGTTTGATGAGTCCAAATTTGAGATCTTTGGTTCCAACCACCGTGTCTTTGTGCGACGCAGAAAAGTGAACGTATGGACTCTACATGCCTGGTTCCCACCGTGAAGCATGGAGGAGGAGGTGTGATGGTGTGGGGGTGCTTTGCTGGTGACACTGTTGGGGATTTATTCAAAATTGAAGGCATACTGAACCAGCATGGCTACCACAGCATCTTGCGGCGGCATGCTATTCCATCCGGTTTGCGTTTAGTTGGACAATCATTTATTTTTCAACAGGACAATGACCCCAAACACACCTCCAGGCTGTGTAAGGGCTATTTGACCAAGAAGGCGAGTGATAGGGTGCTATGCCAGATGACCTGGCCTCCACAGTCACCAGACCTGAACCATATCGAGATGGTTTGGGGTGAGCTGGACCGCAGAGTGAAGGCAAAAGGGCCAACAAGTGTTAAGCATCTCTGGGAACTCCTTCAAGATTGTTGGAAGACCATTTCCGGTGACTACCTCTTGAAGCTCATCAAGAGAATGCCAAGAGTGTGAAAAGCAGTCATCAAAGCAAAAGGTTGCTACTTTGAAGAACCTAGAATATAAGACATATTTTCAGTTGTTTCACACTTTTTTAAGTATATAATTCCACATGTGTTAATTCATAGTTTTGATGCCTTCAGTGTGAATGTACAATTTTCATAGTCATGAAAATACAGAAAAATCTTTAAATGAGAAGGTGTCCAAACTTTTGGCCTGTACTGTATATATAATAATAATTAAAAAAACTATACATGTTTGGGATCACTATAATTGTATTGACTTAGAGAATGATATTGCCAGGTCGTTTATGGTATAGTGAACATGGTGCATAAAAAAAGAAAAAACAATTGTGGGATTGCACTTTTTTCGAAATTTCGTTGCACTTGGCATTTTATTTACCGCTTTCCAGTACATCACATGATATGGTGTCATTCAAAATACAACTTGTCCTGCTAGAAACAAGCCCTCATATGGCTATTTCGATGGAAAAATAAAAACGTTAAGGCTCTAGGAAAAGGGGAAAAGATGCATAATTCCACCTGCTTTTGAGGTAGTAATGGGCCCCATTACCTCTGAGGCTGCACAGATTGCACCAATTTTATGTATGCCCCTGAATGACAGGTAAGGGTATGTGCACAGATTCTGCTTGGAACCCACCTGAAAAAGTGGTAAAAAAACATAAAAAATTAACATATGCACAGCAATGTCAAAATCACTTGCTGTGCAAATGCTCTAGTTTTTTTTCACTTCTTTTATCTGCTTCAGGCTTTGAAAGGTGTGATGTGGTTTAAAGAATTGACTGGTCCTTTCTTCTAGTGGCTTCCACTTTGAAGGTGCCATTATTTTTTATTTAGAATTTAAATAAAAAGACATTACAGGCAAAAAAAGATGTGTAAAACAACGTCAGTGAAGGCGCTTTAGGTAATATATCGCCAGCGTTTTCTTGAAGTGTCTTTCTACAGCAAAAATTATTTGGTAATGCCAGCGGATAAAATACACTCTGTGCATAGACCCTAACACATCTACACACCACTTATAACACAGGATCCACCAATCACAATAGACTGTCACAGCTCACCTGCTCCCCCTCCCTTCACAATGATGTGTGCACACGCTCATTAGATGCTTTAATACAAAACTTAGGGTCGGAGTCTCTTCATTGCAGCTAATGTACATGTGGATTTCCTGAAACAACACAAAGCTAGAGTCTGAAAAATTCTCAGTGGTCAGTGTGAAAACCGCAAGATTTCTATTTTGTATTTTTTAATAAAGATTGTGATATGACATATAAACATTGTAAAAAAAAAACTAAATATTTGAAACAAAAACCTGATTTAAACAATAGCACGTTTTGTGCTTCCCTTTAAGGACCTTCATTAAAAAAGGAATTAAGCTCGACCAGAGACATGACATTTGAAAATTCAGACTGCGGAGGTCAGAAAGCCACAATATGGTGTTGGTGATAAATCTACTTACATGTAAAGAGGAAGCAGAGCCGTCATAAAACGATGCTTTCCCTAATCAACAGGAAAACCCTGATTGTGGTTTGTGTCCCACTATGTGAACCGCGTAATAAACCCATCACTGCCTCTATTTTATTATTTTGTTATATTGGGTTTTTCATGTAGCCAACAAAACAACAATGTAGATTGGCATGGGGAAACATTGGAGGGTTTTCCATCACCAGGAAACTCCTATAAGAGTAAGGGGAAGTTCTGAGTATTAACAAACAAAAACAAAAGGTTAAGAGAAAAAATATGTTAAAAGCAGCCTGTCATCTGATTCAGGAACTAGTTCAGTTATTGCAGCCGTTGTGGCTTCTCCTCGCTGTGCTCCGCAAGACGGACAGTTGACCGGGGATTAGTCACCTGCTGAGATGCATAGTCCCCGGACGGCTTTACAAAAAATGTTTTATCTGAAACACTGCAGCATGTCAGAAACATCCTGAAACATCCTGAATGCCGATACAGTTGAAAGCAATGATGGAGGAGGGAGCCTCAGCTGACATTCCCTCCGCCATCATTCTCCCTCTGTGTCTGATGTCTCATGCGGGGTCCATTATACTATATGGAGGGCTATGTGGGGCCCATTATACTGTATGGAAGGCAACGTGGGGCCCATTATACTATATAGAGGACTATGTGGGGTCCATTATACTATATGGAGGGCTATGTTGGGCCCATTATACTGTATGGAAGGCAACATGGGCCTATTATACTATATAGAGGACTATGTGGGGCCCATTATACTATATGGAGGGCTATGTGGGGCCCATTATACTATACTAGATGGTTGCCCGATTCTAACGCATCGGGTATTCTAGAATATGTATGCGGCCGACCGGGCGCAATCAGCAAAGCGGTGTTTAAATTTGGCGCCTATATCGCTGATTGGTCACGGCCGTCGGCTGCGGCCAATCAGCGACCGGTGTTACTGAGAACGGGGAGTGGCGTTGATGTGCGGGTACTTTCGGTGTGAGTAGCCGGGAGATGAACGGCTAGCGCTGGTCATCACCCGGCTGCATCGCCGCTGACTTCCATGCGGCTATCGTCGGGAGATCAGCGGTTAGTGCCGGCTGGGCACGATCAATCAGAGAAGCGGGGTTTTAAATTTCGCTGATTAGTCGCGGCCGCAACCAATCCGCACAGCGGTGTTTAAATTTGGCGCCAAGATCGCTGATTGGTCGCGGCTGGCGGCAGTGACCAATCAGCATCATATTAGTGAGGACCGGGGAGCGGCGCTGCTTGTGTGGGTACTTCCGTTGGGAGATGACTGGCTGCTCGCAGCAGAAGTATCCGGACCGGCGGCGCCGCTCCCCGGTCCTCCGTTCACATTTGCCGTCTGGAGATCAGCGGGCCAAGCCGCTGATCTCCCGACGTTAGCCACATGGAGGTCAGCGGCGCCGCCGGTCGGGGTAGTTCTGCTTCTAGCGCCGCTCATCTCCCGGCTGCATCGCCGCTGACCTCCGTGCGGCAGATGAGCCACTAACGGCCGCCATCTTTTTTCTGAAATCCCGCGTCGCTGATTGGCCGCGGCCGGACCAATGAGCAACCGGGATTTCCTGGACAGACAGACAGACTGAAGGGATAAGACAATTATATATATATATATATATTAGATGGAAGGCTGTGTAGGGGCCATTATAATATTTTAAGAGCTATGTGGGGCCCATTATACTATTTGGAGGGTTATGTAGGGGCAATTACAACATTTGGAAGGCTATGTGAGGGCCATTATACTATATGGATAGCTATGTTGGAGCCTTTATACTTTTTTTGTGGGCTGTGTGGTGACCATTACACTGTTTGCAGGGCTATATAGGGACCATTATACTATTTGCAGGGCTATGTGGGGGCTATTATAATATATTTGTGCAGTTATACAGTGTGAAGGTTTGTGTAGGGTCCATCATACTGTGTGTAGGACTAGTAGGCACAATTATACAGTGTGGAGGATTGTATTGGGGCTATCATACTGTGTGGCCGGTTGTGGGGGCCATTATACTGTGTGGAGGGCTGTGTGAGTGTCACAGTTGGGACATCTTACTGTGTGCGTGAGGAGGAATTCACTGAAGGGTATTGCAGTGTTTTGGGGGGGCACTTTTGTTGGCAACATACTTTATGGGGCAATGAAAGGGGAATCTAAGGGCTTCAATAGTAATTTTCCTCCTACTGTATCTTGCAAATTTGTGAGATGGCTCTTCTGTGATCCCGCTGAATATTATTGTTATTTTTATTTTTTGAGGCGGGGGGTGTACAATTAGAACTTCTGCTATGGGGCCCTATGATTTCTATGTACAGATGACTCAATTCCCTGCTGCTCCCGTGGTCTCCTCTGATCTTTGTTTACTTCACTGCAACACTGGCCTCAGCAATTTTGTTCCGTACATACTGGCATCACCGCTGTGTTCAGTGATTGGCTCCAGCACTAATGTGGCCGTACAACACATGATTGCACAGCAAAGCGAACTAAGACCAGCTGGTACCACCAGAGTAGCAGTGCTGACATAACCTGGGAGTTGAAATGTGAGGATTGATTATTTTAAGCCTTTTCTTGCTCCTGGCCAACTTTTTTTTTTTTTTTTTTTTAAATCCTGAACATTCTCTGATAAAAAAAAAAGTAATGTGATGCCACTAAGCAGAGCTTTCTACATACTGATATAGAGCTATATAAATCAATAGGCAGTGGGATCCCCCTAGTGGTGGCTGGATGTTTGTATTAGGCTGTGTGCATGTCACGTTTTTGCTGCACGGATTTGTCACAAATCCTGAAAGAGAATCCTGAAGTCTCATGCACACGTTGCTTATTTGTGACTTGCAGATTTGGTGCAGGTTCAGATCTGCAGCATGTCAATTCATTCTCATTTTTGCAGTGTTTTTTTTAACCACTGACTTTAGTAAAATCAGCAAAAATGCTATAAAACCCAGGTCTAAAATAATTGAGGATTTGCTGCTTTTTAAAAGCTTTTTTTGCACGTGTTTTTAGACAGCAGTGAATGCTATAGAGATAGATAATAACCCAGCAGCGAATGCTATAGAGATAGATAATATATATAGCAGCTATAGTGGATTTAAAGCGTAACTTTTACTGCCAAGAATAAAAGATTTTTGGCAATCCTCAAAATGGACAATGCACATAACAGATATATTAAAAACTGAAAAAATTGCCAATGTCCCTGTATAGGATCATAACCTGACAGTAGTCAAAAAGTGGCAAAGGCATCAGTAAATACCTGTGTATATATATATTTATAACATGTTTTAACAGGACCAGACAATAAAATCCAGAAACAATTCTGTACGATGGGGCAGATGGATAAAAGGAAAAATCTCACCAAATTCGTTGGTCTCAGAGTTCCTCCAAAAGATCCTCATCCATAAAGGCCCATATCATCAAGTCCAAGGGGTTGACTGTCCCTGTTAGTCCCTATTAACTTGACTGACCCTTCAGACCCCAAGACTCCTGCCCTTACAAGGGCAGCCCACAGCTGACCCTTTAAATCTGGACAGCCCTGAACTGACCCTATGCGCCTCCGGACGCGTTTCTTCAAAAATTTTGAGTCATCAGGGGACTGGCACAAAGAACTGTAGAACACAGGGCTGGGCACCCTCTATCTGGGTTGTACTTTAGGCAATGGCAAGTACATTTCCAAGAGAGTGCATCACTATGAGCGCCCACCCATGTCGCTTCTGGTGTGCTGGACCGCAAGATGCATTTCAAGATGCATCATTATAGAACACCCTCGCTCCTAAACACACTGTGCACTCCACAATGGCCCGATAATAAGAGCCCACAACAACAGCCCCAGGCACCTGTAATGCAAGTACATGGCACAATATGTCAGGATGGTGTTCCATAAGTTAGAAAAGAAAACTCAGGTGGAGGTGTTCCCAGTATCAATGTCCAATAGTATTGGTTCTCTTGCAAAAAGTAGAATAAAGGACAAACAAAAATGAGGTATATAGGTTGAGTTAAAAACTGTAGGCAAAAAGCATAATTTATATGAAGCAACTGTATGTCAGCTGCTCATTCAAACCCCATGGAGACACGGTTTTCAACACAAAGATCCACCTTGTCTCCTTTTGCAGTAATAGGCGGTCCCAATCTCCCCCTCACCGGGGTTTAGCCACTTTCTCGATGCCCATGAATTTGATAATGTTTTTATCGTCACCATGGAATCCGTGAACATGTCTGGAAATAGGGGTATCTCTATTGTGTTCAATGTCACCTAGGTGCTCACCAATCCTACGCCTCAATTCACGCATGGTCTTGCCTATGTATTCCAGGCCGCATTGGCATACACCTCTATAAATAACTCCCTGCGTTCGGCAGTTAATGAAATCCCTGATGATAAATTCTCTGTCAACATTGGTACCTCTAAAGACTATAATTTTCAACGGAAGGGCAATTTATGCAGTTGCCGCACCTAAAACAGCCCTTAAGGTCTGATTTCAACCAAGACTCACTCCCTGGTGCTAGATAGTGGCTCCGCACCAATCTATCACGCAACGAGCGTCCCTTCCTATAGGTGATATGCGGATACCCACCCAAAAAAGGAACAATATCCCCATCCATCTCCAGGATAGGCCAGTACTTTAGAAGAGTTAGTTTCACTTCGGCTGCCCCATTACTAAATGTGGTGATGAGATAGATAATAACCTATTTTGCCTTAGGGTCAATATGATAGTCCAATGCCGCCTGAGGCACATTCATATGGTAACTATTCTCCTGCGTTGTTTACACGTGTATTAAATATATTATAATGGTTACATGTGGCTGTTATTTGATTTTGCACCTCGATCTGCTCATTTGTTTGCACTGGCTTAGTTCTCCCTTTGTGAGACTCCCATACTGTCACACCATTATTTGCACGGACCCTGTTTACTTTCTTTTGTCTTTCTACATACATGGTATATCTATTTACTCTATGCATCACACTGCCGTCCATTATTTAAATGTTAATTATATTCTATGTGTGTAGACCTTTCCATCTTATATTTAGGCTATGTGCACACAATGCGTTTTTGGTGCGTTTTCCCAGCGTCTTTCTACCCGTGGAAATGGGCCAAAAACGCTAGGTAACCCGTGTGCCATCTAATGCAATGACAATCCTGAAGTGCTGTGCACATGATCAGGAATTGTCCTGTCAGGATTATCATTGCGGTTAAATCTACAGTATGTCAATTCTTCGTAGCGTTTATGCAGCGTTTTTCACCCATTGACTTCAATTTAGTCAGTCAAATCCGCAGCAAAAACACAGGTATAAATATATTTGCTGCGGATGTTTGCTGTGTATTTATCTGACTCAATTCAAGTCAATGAGTCAAAATCGCACTAAGAATTACCCGTGGGAGACTACTCCCCCATCATCCTACGGCCGCTCCCGCTGATAATAGCTAAGTAGTCTCCTCAGTCGGCGTCTGTGCGCAGTGTGAAAAAAAAAAGAAGTAAAAATAAATTGATATTAAAATAAAAACACCTTTTATTCACCTGTCCGCCGCACTCCGAGTGTCCCAGTGATAGTTGACTCTTTCTGTACTTTTTTCGACAACCTGGCTTGTGGTCAGGCTAGTCCCTCACATGAGAGGCACCTATTTTAATATGTATTTTATCTGTCATTAATAACATTTATATTTGACTTTTGTTGTCACATGGTTCTTTCCATTTTCCTCCTTTGGGACACTTGGATGGCCTGTTTTGATTTTCTATTGCTTATGTATGGCGACAATTTACCTTGATTGGACCAAAAACTGTTGATTTACTCTACTTCTTCAGGTATATGTAGATTGTATTTTGTTGTAAATTTTAGTTATAATTGACAACAATGTTTTTATATTGTGCCCTGGTATATTGTGGGTTTCTTTTTGCATCCTACACATTCCCCTATTTTCTCTTTTTAAATGGTTTTAATATGTATATCCATTTGAATTGATGTATCAATAAAGAATTTTTACATTGGAGAAGAGAGTCTCTTTTTTTTCTGTTGGATCTATAGAGCTAAATAATAGACAGATAATAGATAGAGGCTGAAACCGAATGATGTCGGGGAGAATAAAGTTACATTTCTCCCTGCAGCGTTTGGCTAAGTGCAAGCACCGGACTAACCTGCAGATTAACCCCATATCTGCAGGTTCATAGCATTTTCGCTGGTGACAGGTTCCCTTTACCATTTAATATAGTCCCCTGAGTGTTTCTAAAAAGTAATAATCTGACTGATACCTCTACAATCCCCCACATAATATGATGACCCCCAGGGCTGCCACCAGGAATTTCAGTGCCACATACTGGCAACATTTTCGTGCACCCTTGAAAATGTTGCAGGGTCCACCACAGCTCCGCCTCCACCCCTGCTCCACCTCCATCCCTTGAACCTTCCACAATCCCACCACCCACTCTTGGAAAAACTCCACTTTTGCACCACCTCCTCACCAATCACACATTAACAGTTCCCATAGAACTTCATATCACATACATAGCCATCAGCTTTCAATTTGGCCAAAAGATTTTTTCAGCCTGCTACCACAACAAGGTAGACTCTTTCTTTTGGCTGGGTCCTACTCTACTATAACCTATTAATCATTAAAATATCCAATACTCTTTTTAGGTATGTTTTTATTTATTTTTCTTTAAAGGAATGTGACATATAAATTTTTTAAAATGATCAATAATACCACATACAAGAGACAAATACTGTCACACCATGGCCGGACCGCATATTACCACCACATAGTAACCAAATAATACCACATACAAGGGACAAATACCACCACACCATGAGCAGGCTACATATTACCACCACATACATGGGATAAATACCTCTACACCATCACCAGACCACATATCACCACCACATAATGACTGAATAATACCACATACAGGAGACAAATACCGCCACACCAAGACCAGACCACACATCACCACATAGTGACCGAATACTGCAATACTGATCATTAATAAAAAAAAAACACAATTCTAATGCCATTAGTGCACAGGAGCTCTGTACATAGTATACAGTGTATAGTTTAAGTGTACAAGTAATATAGGGACTCACCAGTGACATTATACACAGGAGCTCTGTATATAGTGTCAGTGAAGAGGTAATATAGTGATCACCAGTGACATTACACACAGGAGCTCTGTATATAGTGTCAGTGTACAGATAATACAGTGATCACCAGTGACATAATACACAGGAGCTCTTTATATTGTGTCAGTGTACAGGTAATATAGTGATCACCAGTGACATTTTACACAGGAGCTCTGTATATAGTGTCAGTGTATAGATAATACAGTGATCACTGGTTCCATAATACACAGGAGCTCTATATAGTGTCAGTGTATAGGTAATACAGTGATCACCAGTTACATCATACACAAGAGTCCTGTATACTCTATATAGTGTATAGTGTCAGTGTACAGGTAACACACTACCTCACCAGTGACATCTCTAGTTGAAGTCCTTCATGTTCGCTTTTCTTAATCCTGCGCAGACTGCCATCAGTTCTTGCAGCCAGGACTCGTCTCTGCATAAAATATCACAGTTATCTAGAGCACTGCTTTCAGAGCATTTTCCCCATTTTTTCTTCAACTTCTACACTACTCCAGATGAAGAAAAAAGCGACATAGTGCTGCCCTGCACAGTAACAGGACCCCCCCTCAATTCATCATGATTTGCTCTCCCCCTCCCTCAAGTCACCACCATTTGCTGTTCCCCACCCCCCAGTCTCAATTCATCACCATTTGCTGTTCACCATCCCCCAATCTCAATTCATCATTATTTACTTTCCCCCACCTCCAGTCTCTATTCATAATCACTTGCTTCTGGCGAGTGGCGCGCGTACGCAATTATGTCATCGTGTATGCGCCATCACCATCGTGTCACAGAAGAGGAGGAGGAAGCCCTGGAGCTATGCGACTGTTCGGTATTGACGTCTGTGCAGCACCAAACAGGAAAGCTCCCTGCGATGAAATGTTCACTGTATATTATACCCTGGGGTCCGGTGAGCAGAAGCACAAATCTCCCTCTTTCCTTCTGCTCACCGGGCCCCATACCACAGTAAGGGCAGTAATGCCCTGATGGTGGCCATGATTGCAAGTATAAAGTTCCTCAGTACACCCCTTTTAATTAGTAGAAATGGATCCAGGGTGCATGGAACATCAGGGATCATTTGGCTCCTACTATAATAGACATATAGGAGATCAGCTCCACCAGACATATAAAATTGAACCTGAGGCTGAAGCCCACCGTCAACACAAGTGCGAGAATCATGGGAACATTTTATGTAATTTTGCAGGGGTCTTGTACCATTGTGAGAGCATCTTAAAGAGGTTGTCCACTACTTTTACATTGATGACCTATCCTTGGGATAGGTCATCAATGTCTGATGTCACCACCCACCCATCAGCAGCTATCAGCGGCGGCGACCAATGGCCGGAAGTACTCACTTACCGAGCTGCCCTGTCTAGTTGTATTGGCCGCTACAGGGTACTACACATCCACCTCCTATTGTTTTGAATAGGAGGTGGATGTACAGTACCAAGCCACGGCCACTAATAGTAGACGGTCAGCTCGGTAAGTGAGTACTTCCGATTACAGCTAATCAGCGAGTTGTCGGGTGTCAGACCCCGGCCTATCAGACATTGATGACATATCCTAAGAATAGGTCACCAATGTAAAAGTAGTGGACAACCTCTCTAAAGTTGAGTTCCTGTAGCCTACAGGAAACTGATCATTTGTGTGTCCCACATTTCTTGGGGCCTTTCTTCATGGGGTCTGAGGAGGATAGCAGTCCACTTTTGAAATCTGTTGCCTGTTATCAATATAATATTTTTGTTTGTATCCACGGCCAATACTTATCCATCTTCCACCATCCTTGGCACCCAGCTACCTCATTTTGTCACTTTTCTCTTATTTTACCGAGGTTCAGCTAGGAAAGGATCTAATAAGTTTCATTAGAGCTGTGCCAAAACCCTAGCACAACTCATACAGGTGAGCACTATGTTTTCGTATCACCTTATTATTGTGAGAGATACTAACTTAGAGGAGCACTATTGCTCTTTTTTTTATAGCAATAGATGGGTCTGTCGGCTTTGGGGGCAGAGCTCTATGACTTCTTTTTCGATTGGGTGAGATTTTCTCAGCACTCGCCAAAAATACTTCTGTGCCCATTCCTCCATTTGCACTGCTCCAATTTCTTCTGATAGCCTCCTGTGTGTATTTTCGTTATCATTGAGGTGTAGGACAATGTCTGCAATTTGTGAGGAACGCTCCTGAATGACTGTCTTGTGTAACTCCAGAAACTTTGACATGTGGTCTTGTGCCTCTTCTATATCACTGACTGTCTGACCCACATTTTTATTTCTCTTTAGGTTTTCCATGTCTTTTTTCTGAGATGCTTCAATCCTCCTTCTATGTCCTGTTTAGTAGGCGTATCTTTCCAGTCCCAGTCTTCCATTGTGTTGGAGAGGTTCTCTGCCATTTTTTTTATAGGAATTGGATGTTGGATTTGGTTGGGCATATCAGGGGTTGATCAATGGCAGTGTTCCTCTATGTGACGACCAATGCCCGAGGAAGCCAGCTAGCTGTATTGTGTTCTGTGAGATGTGAGAGCTTAGTGAGGCAAAACTTGATCTGTCATTGTCAATCCCCCTCTCCTTAGAGACCATTAAAAAGGCACATATAGAAGTCCTTGTATTTAAGTAGTGTAAATCCAACGCAATAAGTGGATTCTTTCAGATGAGGTAGCAGAAGTTGGGCACAGGACCCTCCAGGACCTGGTAATGGGTGGTACTTCGTCTGTAGAGTCAAATAGGCAAAAATATTGTGTGAACAGATCATTCAGATAACTGGAGTAAGGTCTGGTAAGACACTAATGCCAAGAGCCCCCCAGAATGGTTAGCATGAGGGACACAGAGTGGGCATGGGGGACACTATATTCTATATTTAAGAATTTTAGCTATATTCTGGCTGTATTTGTGATCCCCTTTCCTTTATGTTTCCCCTCCTACTCTTTCCCGCAATGGTACTTATTAATTGAGAGTCAATGTTCTTTCAGCTGTGGTTCTCCACGAGCAGGTTTTGGAAAATTCTGTTGTTTGCGCAGGAAGATGCATCTTTATACTAATTGGTGAACAAGTGCCAGCGGCGGGAATATTTCTGCATGAAAGGTCTCAATTCACCAAAGTCTGGGGTAGTCCGTGCACAGCAAGTCACCAGCATCCTGCTAACCCACTCTCTTTTTGTTGCGATGCCTATTAGTCGGGCTAAGGCTGCGAGGACTTGGTCCATTTTTGATAGTCAAAGCTGATTATTTATTTGATTACTGACTGATTGGAATAAATTATAGTTTTTAATATTTATTGACTAAATAATATGTTTTAAGTAACCTTTAATAAACCTCGTGAGCCTATTCTTTCTCCAAACTAAACTTGTCTAGTCTTTTTTTATTAATAGGTTAAAGGGAATCTGTCACCAGGTCTTTGTCACCTAATCTGAGAGCAGCGTAATGTAGAGACAGAGACACTGATTCCAGTGATGTATCACTTACTGTGCTGTTTGCTGTACTTTTGATAAAATCACTGTTTTATTAACAGGAAATCACTAGAGGACTAGTAAACTAGTACTAGTAAACCTACTATCAGGAAGTCCTCCAAATTCATGAGCCCTGTATAAATCCACCCCCACCACTGATTGGCAGCTTTCTGACTCTGCACAGTGTACACAGAGATCTGCCAATTAGTGATGTGGGCGGATTATACACTGCTAGTAATATAATGTGCACGCACCACCACGTTTCATCAGGAGATGACAGAAGAGAACTGCTTATAGTAAAATGCTGCTATATGGCAGCAGGATGCTGATTTTGCTTGTATTATTTGGGCAGTAAGGTTGGGTGGGTGCAACCTAAATGAAGACCAGTGTGCCAGCCAAAAATGTACAGTTACAGTATTGTCAGCAAGAATTAAACAAAGGATCAGACATCCAAGGAAATAGGATATCTTTATTGTGAACGCTATCAAGAAAAAAGCAGAACAAATCCACGGATTATAAAAATCAAAAATACACATCAACGTGTGCAAAATGACCAAAACATGTCCCAAGTCATGGACAGAACGGACAATCCACTCCATGCTCAAAATAACTTAAATCCAAAAACTTAAATGCATTTTATTGGGCTTTTATGTGATATCAACAATAAGTAGCAAGTATTTGTGAAGTGTAAAGGAAATTATACATGGTTTCCTAAATATTTTAAAAACATAATCTCTAGTAACTGTGATATATGAGAAATAGTATTATAACATAAAAGATAAAAGTAATAATTTTTGAAATATATGGAAACCCAAGGATTACAATGGTAATGGGGAGAGCTGGTATTTTATGTTAGGTTATTTAATGTATTATTAAGTTTCTGTATATGTGGATAAAAAGAATATGAAAATAAAAAAACAGCATTAGAAGCCGCCATGAAGTTCTTTGCCGTTCCTCTGGACTCTAAACTGTCACCCATGATGCCCACATCAGTGTATAGGGCAGAGCAGGCCATGAGCCACTGCCTGGCTGGTGCCACCTGAGGTTTCTGTCACCTCTGACCTCACGTCACCTGCACACGACCAACTGCCATTTACTTTCAACTGTCGGCTGAAGTGATCGGACGGAAGTCTACACACAGGAAGATATATGTGATAATGGCGTCTACTGGACACAGAGAAGGGAGCGAGGCGAAGAGAGAAGCTAAGAGGAAGAGAGAAGAGCACAGTGATACCACTGGATTAAAAAATATCACGAAGAAGAGGAGAGAGGCCGAAGACCATGGATTGGAGGATGAAGCGCCAACACCTGGATGCAGCAGGGACCCCGGAACATCCAGCCCCTACCCCACGCTTATTATGAGCAATTTTACCATCCATAAGATCTTGGGTAGGGGCAGCTTTGGAACAGTAAGTTTTCTGGCATTACAATGCACAAACCATACCTTAAACTTATCTATGATTAAACAAAATTACACCGACACACTTGACTTGCTTGGAAGATTAATTGGCCACGGCCTTTATTAAAAACATATAATACAGGTAACTTCAATTAATAACGTAATAATTATAAACAACCGCAGCTTAGCCAAAGCTCAAGCCCATTTACATTACCTATAACTTATTGTCCATTCGGTTCCCCGAATGACTAACCTCTCAGGCCGTGACTAGTAAAATGAAAGCCTTAAAGCAAAATAAAGGGGGGAGGGAGGGGCAGCAATTTCTTATGGCAGCGCCGAGAACTGACAAGCTCATGGGCGCTGCCAGTCACTATATACCCCCACCACTTATTTTATTTACAAAGTAACTCCCCTATCAGCAGGTGCAGCCAGGGGAGGAAACGCAATCTTCACCTGCGACACCTCACTACTGGCTGGGATCCGCAGCCAATCCAGACCCTGCTGCTGTGGCGGCAAAACCCAGCTGGAGAACATTATTCCCGCCAAAAACCCTATTTACTTTTAACCCTTTAGAAGAAGAGCAAGTGCATGATAATGCCAAATGCTCCCCTCCTAAAGGTCCGAGTCTGTCAATATATATTTATTTATTAACCTATATTTGCCATTTTATCTCCATTCGTCATCTTCTGTAGGTAGACATTCATTGAAGTGCACTTCTGTGGGATGATTGAAAAAATATCCATGTGCTCCCCTGCCCCTATGATTATTTCACATATTGGTTCATCTAATCACCATGGTTAGGTGTAGTGCTGCTATAAATGGGTATTCTGATTAATCGAAGAGCTGATCTCAGGGATTAACCCCTTAGTGACCGGACCAATTTTTTAATATCTGACCAGTGTCACTTTATGTAGTAATAACTCTGGAATGCTTCGACATGTCCAATTGGTTTTGAGAATGTTTTTTCGTGACACAATAAAATTGGTAAATTTATGTTGACTTGTTTTGCGTTTATTTATAAAAATAGGAGAAATTTGACAAAGATGTAACAACATTAGCAATTTTCAAACTTTGAATGATTATCCCTTTAATCCAGATAGTCATACCACACAAAAACATGAATAAATAACATTTCCCTCCTGTCTGCTTTACATCAGCACCATTTGAAAAATGTTATTTGTTAGCGTTTTAGAAGGTTTAATAATGTAGCAGTAATTTTTAATTTTTCAAGTTAATTTACAAAATTTATTTTTATAGGGACCTGTTCAGTTTTGAAGTGACTTTGGGGGTTCTATATATAGGAACCCACCCAAAAAATGATACTAGTTTAAAAACCGCACCGCATAACGTATTCAGAACTGCTTTCAGGTAGTTCATTAACCCTTCAGCTGATTTTCAGTTGTTAATACAAAGTGGAATAAAAGGAATGAAAAAATGTATTTTTATCACCTAAATTTTGATAACTTCTCAACAGGTCACTATAGCCGGCAGACTCTAAGGCCGTTATTTAGCCATGAACTGCCATGGCAAACATCAGGACCACACAATCAAGATCTCAGGATGCCAATGGGGTTAAAGAGGAAGCCCCCGCACTCTGCTAACTATTTATATTCTGTAGTCACTATTGACAGCAGCATCTAAGGGGTTAAACGGCCATGGTGTGTGCCAATACTGATCATGGGTGATGCAGCAAGTTGTCAGCTATAATGTACAGGTGACAGTTACAGGATAGTCACCTGACGGGGAACGCTAGTCTATAATATAACGCTACAAGCGTCCCTCTGTCTGAAGCCTTTATAGACAGCGCAAGTGCGACACGCCTGCGCAGTCTGGCTCCAGACTGAAGAACGCATGGAGCTGTTACAGGTAAGAGGAGTGTGTATGGCGCCGGTTATCGCTGTATGCGTTGACCCTGAACGCATACCGCAAACTCCGGCTCCATATTTACATAGTTACCTGACCGGGAGGAGCGTTGCTGCGGCGCCTCTCTTCTCACCAGAGACTGGGGCAGGAGTGAAGGAGTTGGAATCGGCTCATGCGCATAGTGCTCTCCGGCGCCATTTTACTGAAGACGCATTTGTACTCCGGCGCCGCACTCCTCCCCCGGCCTCCGACAGAACAGGACACAGCAGCGCTGGAGCACAGGTGAGTATAAGTGGTTTTTTTTTTGTATGTGTGCAGCGTGAAAGCGATGAGGGGTGCCATACATACCAGGATTGGGTGGTGAGGGGGCCACACATACCAGGATTGGTGTATGAGGGGTACCATGCATACCAGGATTGGAGGGTGAGGGGACCTTTCATACCAGGATTGGGGGTAAGGGGACCATACATAACAGGATTGGGGGTGATGGGACCATGCATACCAGGATTGGGGGATGAGGGGTACCATGCATACCAGGATTGGGGGGGGGGTGAGGGGACCATGCACACCAGGATTGGAGGTGAGGGGACCTTGCATACCAGGATTGGGGATGAGGGGTGCCATACATACCAGGATTGAGGGGTGAGGGGTACCATGCATACCAGGATTGGGGATGAGGGGTGCCATACATACCAGGATTGGGGGTGAGGGGTGCCATGCATACCAGCATTGGGGATGAGGTGTGACATGCATACCAGAATAGGAACGAGGGGTACCATGCATACCAGAATAGGGATGAGGGGTACCATGCATACCAGGATTGGAGGATGAGGGGTACCATGCATACCGGAATAGGGATGAGGGGTACCATGCATACCAGGATTGGGGGATGAGGGGTACCATGCATACCGGAATAGGGATGAGGGGTACCATGCATACCAGGATTGGAGGATGAGGGGTACCATGCATACCGGAATAGGGATGAGGGGTACCATGCATACCGGATTGGGGGTGAGGGGTGCCATACATACCAGGATTGGGGGGTGAGGAGTACCATGCATACCACGATTGGGGATGAGGGGTGCCATTCATACCAGGATTGGGGGGTGAGGGGTGCCATGCATACCAGCATTGGGGATGAGGTGTGCCATGCATACCAGAATTGGGGATGAGGAGTACCATGCATACCAGAATAGGGATGAGGGGTACCATGCATACCAGGACAGGAATGCAGGGTACCATGCATACCAGGATGAGGGATGGAGTGCCATGCAGACCAGGATGAGGGGTACCATGCATACCAGAATAGGAATGAGGGGTACCATGCATACCAGAATAGGGATGAGGGGTACCATGCATACCAGGATTGGTGGGTGAGGGGACCATGCATACCAGGATTGGGGGTGAGGGATGCCATGCATACCAGGATTGGGGGTGAGGGGACCATGCATACCAGGATTGGGGATGAGGGGTGCCATACATACCAGGATTGGGGGGTGAGGGGTGCCATGCATACCAGCATTGGGGTTGATGGGTGCCATGCATACCAACATTGGGGATGAGGGGTACCATGCAGACCAGAATAGGGATGAGGGGCACCATACATACCAGGATAAAGGATGGTGTGCCATGCATACCAGGACAAGGGATGGGGTGCCATGCATACCAGGATTGGGGGATGAGGAGTGCCATGCATACCAGGATAGGGATGAGGGAGCCATGTATACCAGGATGAGGAATTGGGTGCCATACATACAAGGATTGGGGGATGAAGAGGCCATACATTCCAGAATTGGAATGAGGGGTGCCATGTATACCAGGATGAGGGGTACCATACGTACCAGAATAGGGATGCGGGGTACCATGCATACCAGGATGAGGGATGGGGTGCCATGCATGCCAGGATGAGGGGTACCATACATACCAGGATAGGGATGAGGGTTACCATACATACCAGAACAGAGATGAGGGGTGCCATGCATACAAGGATGAGGGGTGGGGTACCATGCATATCAGGATTGGGGGATGAGGAGGCCATACATACCAGGATTGGGATGAGGGGTGCTATGTATACCAGGATGAGGGGCACCATACATACCAGAATAGGGATGAGGGGTGCCATGCATACCAAAATTGGGGATGAGGGTGCCATGCATACCAGGATTGAGGATGAGGAGTGCCATGCATACCAGGATTGTGGATGAGGGGTGCCATGCATACCAGGATTGGGGATGAGGGGTGCCATGCATACCAGGATAAGGCTGAGGGGGCCATGCATACCAGGATTAGGTATCAGGGAGACATGCATATTAGGTTGAGGGATGAGGGGCGCGATGAATGCCAGGATTGGGATGAAGGGTGCCTCGCATACCAGGATTGTGGATGAGGGGTGCCATGCATACCTTGATTGGGGGTTGAGGTGTGCCATGCATACCAGAATTGGAGATGAGGAGTACCATGCATACCAGAATAGGGATGAGGGGTGCCATGCATACCAGGATTGGGGATGAGGGGTGCCATGCATACCAGGATTGGGGGATGAGGAGGTCATACATACCAGGATTGGGATGAGGGGTGCTATGTATACCAGGATGAGGGGTACCATACATACCAGAATAGGGATGAGGGTTGCCATGCATACCAAAATTGGGGATGAGGGTGCCATGCATACCAGGATTGGGGATGAGGGGTGCCATGCATACCAGGATTGGGGATGAGGGGTGCCATGCATACCAGGATTGGGGATGAGGGGTGCCATGCATTCCAGGATTTGGGATAAGGGGTGCCATGCATACCAGGATTGAGGATGAGGGGTGCTATGCATACCAGGATTGTGGATGAGGGGTGCCATGCATACCAGGATGGGGAAGAGGGGTGCCATGGATACCAGGATGGGGATGAGGGGTGTCATGCATACCAGGATAGGGATGAGGGGTGCCATGCATACCAGCATAGGATGGGTGGACAGGATGGGGGCAGCACAAATACCAGGATGGGGACAGCACAAATACCAGGATGGAGGGCAGCACATACCAGCATGGTAGACCATATACCAATAAAAATGCTCGCCACCCGGGTGTAGAATGGGTTCAAAAGCTAGTCTCTTATATCGCAGGTCAGTAAAAATACGTATTGGTGGTTACTAAGGTATTAAATCTGTGGGGAATTGGGGGACATGGTTTATTTCCATGTCCTGGTCCATATATGCTGCTATTAGAATACAATATATACTTTGACCTCTATGTCATAAACTTTAAATCAGCTGCACATTGATATACAACCAATACTGACCCCAACCAGCTCACAGATGGTGATAATGGAAAACCCCTTTTAGATCTACCCATAGACAGTCATAGAGCAGACAGTGCAGTATGGTGATAGCTTAGCTTTGCTCTGCTATAAGGTCCAGATTACTAGCAGACTCACAAACCACTCAGTCCATCCATTTCTTGTGCAGTAGATAAACCAGATGTTTTCCCGCTCCCATACCCATTTTGGAGGTTTCGTGACAGTTTTGCCCAGCTCTGACAAATTGGGCGAATCTGGAGCGGGACAGAGGGCTTTGCAACCCCGGTTGATCAAATTCAAATACGTTGAATTCTTAGCATTGTCTATTTCTTTCCTCAGGTGGTCCTGACATCAATCCCCAGCCGAAACATCTATATGGCTGTAAAAATGATCGAGAAAAGGGAGGTCAATGAAAACATGATTATGAGAGAGCGGCGGATACTCCTGGCAGCCAGAGACTGCCCGTTCTTATGTCATCTCTATGCCGCACAGCAGTCTCGTAAGCGCGCTTATTTCATCACGGAGTATCTGTCCGGCGGCAGCCTGGGGGCTTTGATTAAGATGTGCGGCTACTTGAACATCGACACCTTAAGGTGAGAAAGAGGAAGATCTACAAAAAAGTGAGAAGAGGGGTGGAAATAAAAGTGGAGGTTGGGATGTAACAGAAAGAGGGAATGTATTCCAGGTGGGAAGGAGGTGTCAGCGATGGCATAGATACTACACTCTGTTCTCTCCATCAGATTCTACACAGCAGAGATTGTGTGTGGCCTCCAGTTCCTCCATCGACACAACATCGTCCATCGGTAAGCAGAACTTTCCTCTTTCTCTCTGTCGCCTTTAAATGCTAAAAATATTGCCCCCAACTCTCCTGTGCTCCTTTCTGCCTATTCTTCCTATTCTAGCAGTGACCAATTCTCCATCTCCTGTATCACTGGGCAGATTTCTTATCCTATTGTCTTATTTCATTGCAGAGATCTTAAGCCGGAAAACATCATGTTGGATGCAGATGGCCACATTCGTATTATCGACCTGGGGCTCGCCCAAGATGGCGTCACCTCCTCCAATAACATCTCTGGAGTGACGGGCACTTTCCATTTCATGGCCCCTGAGGTGCATCGCAAAAAAGGATATGGCACAGCAGTGGATTGGTGGAGCCTGGGGATTGTGGTGTCCAAGATGGCCACAGGACGCTCCCCATTTTACAGTGGCTCCGTCAGCAATATGGCGTACAGAGCTATAACCAAAGGAAAGCCTGAAATTCCATCTTGGCTTGATGCTGACTTGAAAGATCTTATCAAGAAGCTGCTGTGCAAAAATCCTCAGAAGCGATTGGATGTGTGCGGGAACATCAGACTGCATCCATTCTTTACCAACATCGGCTGGGAGGATCTGGAGAAAAGGAGAGCACAGCCACCATTCAAACCATTCAGGCCAGTTCTGGAGAACCATCTTATGCAGTGGCCGGAGGAAAAGAAAGCCCGTAACCCCGTGCCCGGATTTAATTACGTGTCACCAAGCTGGGCACGGTAAGATCATCGTTCTCTGATGATAAATCCCATCAAATGTTCTTCTCACCTTGTGGCCATTATCACCGTCCTTGTCTTCTCCCACTCTTTCTGACAATGACTATGTCTCTCTTATTCTTAGGTGGATGAGAATATCTGGGCTGTGAAAGAATCCACGAACATCTGGTGAGTGACCGTTGTACACACAGGACACCGATCATTATATATGTACATTATGCCTGATGTCACTGAGATAAGATCCAGGAGATAGAAGTTGTTGAAATGTCTTCCTCTTATGTTTTGCAGGATGACCCCGTGCCAACTGCCCAGAACTCTTTGCCTCCTGACCCGTACCTCATATCTCTGCTGCTGTTTCTCACCTCGGCTGCCCTAAAACATCATCTCTCTCCATAACATCTTCATGCCAGACCACTGCTGTCATGTCGCTGCACCAGGACCTTGACTTGGCATCATCCAATCCTGGGCTGGCGATTGACATCAAACCAGCCTGAAGATCTTCAGGGCCCCAGGGAGCGGCCTGTGCTTAGTGTCCATCTGGTGAGTTCAGGAACAATAGTGTAATATAGGTCATTATTCCTGAACTCACTCAGCACAGGCCGGGTAAGTGTTACACCCATCACATCCCCATCACCCACACTACATGATAGGTATAGGCCGCACACTACACTATAGGTATAGACCCCCACTACATGATAGGTATAGGCCGCACACTACACTATAGGTATAGGCACACGCACACATAGACATATAGCGCATAGATAGAGATTTCGGCTTTGATTCTGGGATTTAATCTGATCGCCATATTTGGGGTCAGGAAGGAATTTTTCCCCCGTCACGAGAACAATTGGCACATTTCTCACGTGGGGTTTTCGCCTTCCTCTGGATCAACACGGCCTATAAATAGGTTTAGTAAAATAAAATAAGTAGATTCTCATATTTATAATGAAAAAAAATCTATAAAAAAATATAATTTATTTTTTGGTTTAAAAAAATATTTAACATAAATATAAAAATAAATTATTCTAAAAATATAAATAATTAAATACTGAAATAAAATAATTTCACTTATGTATAACACATTAGCTATGAGCCCTTGATCCTGGGATTCATCCAGATCACCATATTTGGGATCAGGAAGGAATTTTACACCTTCCTCTGGATCAACACTTCCTTAAATAGACTTAATCTTATAGTTGCATAAGTAGTTTATATATTAATGGCTTATTATAAATACATAAAAATAAATGAATAAATACATTTTTAAATATAGGCAGGTTTCAGATAATTTATAGCTGACACACACATAATATACATAGTAGCTCAGTACAAAAATAAGAAAAAGATGAATAGTTTATTACATTTTTAGCAGTGAATTTAATTCCACAGGTTCGGTACCAGCCCTTGATCCAGGGATTTATTCTGACCGCCATGTTTTATTTGGGGTCAGGAAGGAATTTTTCCCCCTGATATGAGGAGAATTGGCCTGTTCCTCACAGGGGGTTTTCGCCTTACTCTGGATCAACACGGCCCATAAATAGGATTATTCTGATAGATAAATAATTTACACATATACATAATAGTAAAATATATAATAACCCCAATTTATAAATAAAATCTCTCTTTTAGCCCCTACATCGTTGTTCTTGCCTTTATTTCATCGGTCGTCCATGTAGTGAATGTGGGTTTAGCCCCTGAGTCTTATTCTTCAGCACTATGGACCTTGATGGGGTCGTCCAGTCTCATGTGAGGTTTCCCAATATGGGTCAGAGATAAAGCCCCAATGTGCTGTGAATAAAGACCAAATTGGTCCCTTCTGCACAAACCTCCTGCAGTAAGCGAGTACCCGGCAGCAAGTGCTGAATTTCCCTATAGCGCCTCCAAAGAAGAAATGAAGTATTGCACATGGTCGTCTGTAATCACTGGGCTATCCATGGAAATCATGGAAGTGTTGGGTCCTCCAGAGCAGATGACGCTGTTTGTTGGTCGTCTCCATTCTGAATAATTGGTGAAAATACAGAACGGGGTCCCTTCTTTTATCTCAGATTCCCATAAAATGACATTTGGATATCGGGCTTTCTAAACTGGTCAAGAACATTACATGTTCCAGCGCAACTTCAGACACCGCTCAGCTTACAATGAGCGGCAGCTGTAACCGCACCCCGACACTGACTGACAGCCGGCTCAGCAGTGCATCCGTACAGATCCGGCTGTCAGTCAGTGCCGGGGCGCGGTTCCAGGGGCCGCTCACCAGGGGCGTCGAGAAGCTCGTAGATCTGGGGCCAGGATCATGAGTGCACCGCCCCAAATCTCTAGTTAGCTTTTTTTTTAAAAATTTGAATAAACTTTAAAATGTGTACAGGCACGCACACACATAGGGTTTGCCTAACACAGCCCCGCGTGGTGCAGCTGTGCGATCACCTTGTAGCTCCTACTCCAGCACCCTGGTCCTCCTCTTCGGTGCCAACTACAGAAGAGGATTTATTCGTCCATGTGCAGGGCGACTGCACAGCATCGTGAGGAGGTAGAGGAAGGAGGTGGGTGGGCTAAGGCTGATGGGGACAACAAGGAAGCCGACCCTGAGGAGAGGGGAGACAAGTGCAGCCCTCTCCCATCTGTGGCTGCTGATCACACACAGGAGCTTCTTCCCTCTACTGTAATGCCACCACCAGCTCAACATTAGGGCCGGATGTCAGTCAGTGCCAGGGCGCGGTTACAGCTGCCGCTCTCTATACACCGAGCAGTGATTGAAACTGCGCTGGTGCCGTCCCCGTGACTGAAAGAGCGAGGCTGCCAGGGGGAATAAAGTTAATTTCCTCCCAGCAGCGGGGCTCTCAGTGCGGACACCGCTAGGTGTCAGAACGCTATTAACCTGCAGATTAACCTGCAGCACCCCAAGCTCGCTCTGATCTCTGAGGTTTATCCATGTAAATGCCTCTGTCAATCACTGAATGGTGATTACAGGGAGCTAATGAGTTACCACGGCAGCCAGTAAATGTAGCGTAAGCAATCGAACAATTGCAGGTTCAGATCCCCTAGGGGTACAAAAAAGAGTAGAAAGAAAAAAATGGGAACCTGTGAGGTGAGAAAACAGGGTTAATCTGCAGATTAATAGCGTTCTGGACCTGCCCGGTGCCGGCACTTAGAGCCCCGCTGCTAGGAGAAAATGAACTTGAAATGAACCAATAGCAACTCGCTAATTAACTTTCTCTATATCAGTGGAAGTAACCATGGATACTGTAAGGCAGCGCTAGTCATCATACTGGGGGATACTCGCTGCACCGGGTCAATTAAAGCACACCAGCCACGTTTTTCAGTTTTCACACTTCAGCAGTTTATTGCACTTCATAACTGCTTATCACACAGTCCGTCTTAGTGGCTCACCGGCATATTACACACATAACATTCAGGAGCCTTTCCAGCGACAGACACGTCCACTTGGCTCGTTACAGCCCTCAGCTAGGCAACAACATAAATGTCCATATAACGCAGTGTTTTTACCTTTGGCAGGTTTTTAGCTGCTTCAGATTTATTCTGCCACCACTGTGGCTTTATGGCTTCCCAGATGGGGGTCTCCAGCCCTTGTACCATCCAAGGCTACTGGTATGCTTACACAGCCAACATCCAGCCTCTGCCTTTCAGGCTCTTGCCTTCCAAGTCTCTGGCCCTCCAAGGCTACTGGGATCGCTTACACGTAAGGATCCAGCCTCCGCCTTTCAGGCTTCACCAGGCTTCAATAGGCCTCACTAGGCCTCACACTCTAGCGGCGTCCCACACAGGAACAGGCCTTACACACACCCGCTGTGTCAAGACTACCAGGGTTTATATATCCTGTAGTACACAACCACGGGACCTGTGCTGATGTCACAGTCATGTGATCAGACATTCTGCGTGCACAGGACCTGCACTATGTCACAGTCATGTGACCAGTCACCTGAGGGGGAGGTACATGGTCAGCCCAAAACACATCCTGGACCCTTACAGTAATGCCAAGCAAACCGCTGCATTACAATACCTAAGGTCCTGCAATGCCTGCACATGAGGAAAGAGACATAGCAAATCAGAAAAATTATACTACATTTCTAATTGGAGGTATTTGCTAATATTATTATTATTACACCTACCGTATTTTTCGGACTATAAGATGCACCGGACCATAAGACGCACATAGGTATTAGAGGAGGAAACTAGAAAAAAATATAAGCAAAAAATGTGGTTAAGGTTAAATGTGTGCTGCGACCTGCGGTCAGTGTGCCCATTATTAAAGACCATGAATATTCACCACTTCCATGTGAGTGGATTGTAGTGAATATTCATGGTCTTTAATAGCGGGCACACTGACTGCAGAGCACAGCAGGAGCCGTACTGTGGCTACAGTGTGCGCGCTATTAGGGAGAATGAATGGTCACTGCTCCCCACGCACAAAGTCCCTGCATGGGGAGCAGTGACTATTCTGGCACAACATCTCACTGTGTGAGGGCGCATGGCAGTTACGCCATGCGCGGCTCACACATTGAGAACCCTGTCGGCTGCAGAGCGGGACGCAGCACTGGAGGAGAGAGGAGGAGAGTATAATTGTTTATTTTTTTTCTGTGCAGCGTGACGGGGATCAGGGGGTGCCAAGCATACCAGGATGAAAGGGGCCATACATACAGGGATGAAGGGTGCCATACATACAAGGAAGAGGGATGAGGGGGGCCATACATATAGGGATGAAGGATGCCATACATACCAGTGTGCCGGCTATTAAGGAAAATGAATATTCACTGGTAGAATATTGGTAGAAACTGGTAGAAACGCTTGGTAGAAGGTCTGCCATGTTCCCCAATGATAATCTGCATGGCATGTGCTATTGTGGCGCCCCTGAGGGTTCAGTCGCCACAGAGGTACTGCACCTCACCCAGAGGTGTGGTGTCTCCTTCTCTCAGGTAAGGAGGGAGTGCTGCCCGGAACCCCAACACCCACATTCAATATTACACTACTCAAGGCCGGCTGGAAGGGCAAGATGCATGTGCACAGTGCTGAGCCCTGTCCCTGGCTGGAGTGGGGGGAACCATAGGTAGGGGGAACCAGTAGTGGGTGTGGGTGGCAGAAGCTGTTTAGGGGAGCACCATTGTAGGAGATATAAAAAGGGAAGCCATCTTAGGGTGGCAGGTCAGTCAGTGAGAGGAGAGAGTGAAGACAGTCTGGGAGCAGAGTCTCTTTAGGAGCTCTGCTCCACAAGTGGGGCCTAGTGATAGAGGCCCAGGAGGGGAGCAGAGGAGGAAGGCTCCGTTCTATTGAAGAGCTCCCAGGGGGTACGGCGAGTGCAGGACGGCACCCGTACGCCCCAAATCTGTCAGAAGGCAGAGGGATCAGGCCGCAAGAAGGGGACCGTCCCCTGGACCAGCCGTGTTACTTCAGGTCTCGGCTGGAAAAACCGGAGGCTTCTGGCTTTCATAGTTCAGTTGCCAAAGCCTCATTCTAGTCACCATGAGGGTCAAGCAGGTCCGGGAACTCCAAGTTGCCCAGAGGAACATCAGAGAATCCGAGCGGGACTGTGAGTGGGGAAGCGCAGGGCAGGAGGGAGAAGACCCAGCGTGAAGTCGGTCTAGAGAGGAACATAAGAAAGCGGGGTTCCGTCAGGTGCTCCTAACCAACCTGAGAAAGAGCTGAACCCCCGGTCTGGTGAATGCAGCGCGACGTGGGAGGCTGGCAACCGCGCAGTGAATCAGTGGAACGTACACGAGAACTGTGAGTAAAGACTCGGACGACTGCACTGCACTGCCTCCGTCCATTATTTCAGCTGTGCCATCTTTCCCCCTGCACTACAACACCCAGCTCATCCTGCATCGTCCACACTGCCCTGGAGCTAGCTCTTCCTGTGGAGAGCCACACCATCCCTGCTGCAGTAATATCAGCTTCAGAGGAATGCTCCGCAGCGGCGGCTCCCTTTGGCCGCATTCCACAGGTGGCGTCACGAACTCTATAAATCCCATATAAATAATCTTCCCCCTTTTTATTGACCGTCCTGGGCCACGGACCGGGCCAGCCACCGTGATATTCCCCACCAGCATCCATAGGCCCGGCTGCCGACTGCCCCACGGCCCAGGGGAGCGCGTCACTATGCACATGCTGCGGAAATTTCCTCTGCGGATTATCATTGCGGAAAAATCCGCAGCACTACCAATTATTTTGCGTAATCGCGTCATTTTCGCCGCCATTGACTTGCATTGAATCGCATAATATCCGCATGACTACATGTGCACATGCGGATATTAAGCGATTCAATGTGCGGATGGTACCCGGGTTTGGAGAAGAGGAGACTATCCTCCAGACCTGGGTACCATAGTACCTGTGAAAAAAAAAAATTAAAATAAAAAATAAATATTATACTTACCTTCTGATGGCCCCTGGTCTCCTTATCCGATGCGTCCGGTCTCCCCAGCAGGTCGCGATGGTCTAAAAGGACCAGTCATGACGTCATTTAGTCATGTGACGGGTCACGCGACCGCTGACATGACTAAATGACATCATAGCAGGTCCTTTTACACAACCGCGAGACACCGGGGAGACCGGACGCATCGTATTGGATTTTTTACCATTCTTTTACGGTCATACTATATAAATCCATGCCGGTTGCATGGATTTATATAGTGTGACCAAGTTGTCAAGCACTTTCCAAGTGATGCTAAAATTGCTTGGAAAGCGCTTTACAACCCGCATGCGGAAATGCATGTGAAAAACGCTTCACATCCGCATGTCCCTGGCAGGAAAAACACATGTACAATCCGCATGCGTTTTTCTGCCAGGGAAATGCAGAAACGCTCAGGAAAAATCCGGAGCATTTTTGCATCGTGGGCACTTAGCCTAAGACGCACCCCCACTTTACACCAAAATTTTGGAGGAAAAAAGTGTGTCTTATTATAGTCTGAAAAATACAGTACTACATATTGGGATAGGATCTTGAAGATGGGAATACCCCTTTAAGATCGGACAAGCCCTTTTACCCTTAAAACAAACCAGTAACTTATTCAAATCAGTACAAAGTTGTAATTTGCTCACTTTGATGCCAGTTTTTTTGATCAGTAACCAGTAGCCACTCCGTCAGCCTGGGAAAAACTGATTTTGATGTGGATCTTCCTGTTTTGTGCTGGTGCTGCAAGACCAGTGGCCCAAGGTCATTTAACCCTTTAAAAACACCAGTTACTTATTCAAATCTAGGAGAATTGGCTATTTGCCCATTTTGATACCAGTTCTGATACTCAGAAACCATTTGGGCAATGCTGAAATGATCGGAATTTGATTTGGGGCAACACTATCTGTGTAATGGTGGTGTGAGATCAGTGTCTCAAAATCATTAAACCCCTTAAAACCACCAGTTACTTATTCAAATCTGGGAATAGTATGGGGCAGGGGCGTACATAGGAATCATGGGGCCCCAAAGCAGAAGCTCTAATTGGGCCCCCTCAAAAATAATAGGTAAATAATTGTTGAGTTTACAGAAGAGCAAATCTCACAACTTTACAGCCTCTACATAGTAATTTTCCTCCTGCTGAAGTCCTAGATTCCTCTTTCATTGCCCATAAAATATAATGCCAACAAAAGTGCCCCCCAGACACAGTATGATACCCCCATGGTGAATTCCTCCACATTACCCTCCACATGCACAGTATGATGACCCTACTGTACCCCACCTCAACTCCCCCAGAAAATTATGGTGACCCCAACACAGTATGACCCCCACACAGCTCTCTATGCAGTATAATGGGCCTACATACAGTATAATGGCCCCCACACAAACCTTCACACTCCACAGAGTATAATGCACTCGCCATGGTCCCCCACACAGTATAATGCACTCGCCATGGTCCTCCATACAGTATAAGACACTCGCCATGGTCCTCCATACAGTTTAAAACACTCGCCATGGTCCTCCACACAGTATAAGACACTCCACTTGGTCCTCCACACAGTATAAGACACTCTCCATGGTCCTCCACACAGTATAAGACACTCCCCATGGTCCTCCACATAGTATAAGACACTCCCCATGGTCCTCCACACAGTATAAGACACTCCCCATGGTCCTTCACACAGTATAAGACACTCCCCATGGTCCTCCACACAGTATAAGACACTCCCCATGGTCCTCCACACAGTATAAGACACTCCCCATGGTCCTCCACACAGTATAAGACACTCCCCATGGTCCTCCACACAGTATAAGACACTCCCCATGGTCCTCCACACAGTAGAAGACACTCCCCATGGTCCTCCACATAGTATAATGGACTCCTCATGGTCCACCACACAGTATAAGACACTCCCCATGGAACTCCATACAGTATAGCGCACTCCCCATGGTCCTCCACACAGTTTAAGACACTCCCCATGGTCCTCCACATAGTATAAGACACTCCCCATGGTCCTCCACACAGTATAAGACACTCCCCATGGTCCTCCACACAGTATAAGACACTCCCCATGGTCCTCCACACAGTATAAGACACTCCCCATGGTCCTCCACACAGTATAAGACACTCCCCATGGTCCTCCACACAGTATAAGACACTCCCCATGGTCCTCCACATAGTATAATGGACTCCTCATGGTCCACCACACAGTATAAGACACTCCCCATGGACCTCCATACAGTATAGCGCACTCCCCATGGTCCTGCACACAGTATAATTCACTCACCAAGGTCCTCCACACTGTATATTGCACTCGCCATGGTCCTCCACACAGTATAATGCACTTCCCATGGTCCTCCACACAGTATAAGACACTCCCCATGGTTCTCCACACAGTATAGTGCACTCCCCATGGTCCTGCACGCAGTGTAATGCAACCCCCATGGTCCCCCACGCAGTATAATGCAGCCCCTCACAGGGAAAAATGCAGCCCCCACCAAAGAATAAAATACAGCCTCCCAACATAGGGTAAAATGCAGCCCCCCATAGGTTAAAATGCAGCCCCCCAAAGGTTAAAATGCAGCCAGCCATAGGGTAATTGCTGCCTCACCATTGGGTAAAATGCAGCTTCCCCAATAGGGTAAAAATGCAGCATCCACCATAGGGTAAAAATGTGGCCCCCATAACGTAATTGCATCCCCACCATAAGTTAAATGTAGCCCCCCCAATAGAGTAAAATGTAGCCCTCCAATAAGGTAAAATGCAGCCCCCCCAAGGGTTAAAATGCAGCTCCCCCATAGGGTAAAATGCAGCCCCCCCATAGGGTCAAATGCAGTCCCCCTAATAGGGTAAAATGCAGCCCCCAGTCATCCAGTATTATCAGTACTAACTGATTTAAAAAAAAAAAATACATACTTACCGCTCCTCACTCCCCCGCCGCTCCAGTCTCTGCAGCGCGTCTCCTCTCATCACCTCAGCAGCTGCCAGCTCCACTGTCTGACACAGCGTGGTGCATCATCACACCGCTGCGTCAGATGCAGAGGAGGAATGATGGTGTGTCACCCAGGGGGAATAGAGGGGATTCGGTACCCGGGCCTTTTACCTTGTTTAGGAGATCACGGCAGTCGGCTCCCGGGCCCGTACTCTGGGTCTCTCTTTAAAAAGGGGTTTTAGTGTACAGTTTGTCTCGTGACGCCACCTGGGGTTTCCGGTAATGGTTATTGGCGCTGCTGCAGACCTCCGGGGGTGATGGGATGGCAGCTGGGATGTTCCTGCTCCCCACAGGTGGAGCGGGCCCCCGGGGCAGTGTAGCTGCAGATGATGGTGAAGCTGGGACTTGTGGTACAGGAAAGATGGCGCAGCGGAAAAAACTGACAGAGGCAGTGCAGTGCAGTCATCTGAGTTTTACTCACAGTTCTTGTTCAAGGTTCTCAGGTACACTGTATGGGTGTCAGCCTCTGCGTCGCACTGCGTTCACCAGACCCGGGGTTCAGCACTTTCTCAAATATATCAGGAGCGCTTGACCGAACCCCACTTTCTTTATGTTCCTACTAGACCGACTTCTCACGCTGCGTCTTCTCCCTCTTGCCCTGCGCTTCCCACACACAGTCCCGATCGGGTGCTCTGAAGTCCCTCTGGGCAACCTGGAGTTCCCGGACCTGCTTGATGCCCTTCACGGTGACTAGGGTGAAACTGTGGCGACTGCACCATGGAAGTGCAGAAGCCTCCTGTTTTTCCAGCCGAGACCTGGAGTAACACGTCTGGTCCAGGGACCGGTTCCCTTCCTGCGGCCTGATTCCTCTGACACCTGGCAGATTCGGGGCGTACGGGTGCCGTCCTGCACTCACCGTACCCCCTAGGATCCCTTCTGTATAACGGAGCCTTTCTCCTCTGCTCCCCTCCTGGGCCTCTGTTACTAGGCCCCACTTGTGGAGCAGAGCTCCTGAAGAGACTCTGCTCCCCTCCTACTCACTGACTGACTGTCCTCACTCACTGACTTGCCACCCTAAGATGGCTTCCCTTTAAATACCTCCTACAATGGTGCTCCCCTACCCTACGTCCTCCACCCACACCCACTACTGGTTCCCCCTCTCTTTGGTTCCCCCACTCCATCCAGGGACAGGGCTCAGCAGGAGACACAGTGCATCTTGCCCTTCAAGCCGGCCTGGAGCAGTGTAGTGTTGAATGTGGGTGTTGGGGTTTCGGGCAGCACTCCCTCCTTACCTGAGAGAAGGAGATACCACACCTCTGGGTGAGGTGCAGTACGTCTGTGGCGACTGAACCCTCAGGGGCGCCACAATGGGAAAGGGAGTGTCACATGACGCTGCCTCCTCCATCATTGCTTTCAACTGTATCGGCATCTGACTTACCAGAGAAGGGGGGGGCCCGATGCAGAGTGGGGGTCAGTCGATGTGGAGGCCCAATGCAGGAACGGCGGGGGCCTGATGCGGGGGGTATACAGTGCAGGCGCTGACACCGGGCCCCCCCCGGCTCACGGGCCCCATAGCAGTCGCGTGGCCTGTCGCCACTGGCAGTACGCCACTGGTATGGGGGCAGTATTAATAGTTCCTGATTAATGGCACCAGTATAAATACATCTTAGGCCATGTTCAAACGTTGAGTATTTGGTCAGTATTTTACATCAGTATTTGTAAGCCAAAACAAGGAGTGGGTGAAAAATGCAGAAATGGTGACGTGTTTCTATTATACTTTTCCTCTAATTGTTCCAGTCCTGATTTTGGCTTACAAATGCTGATGTAAAATACTCAACGTGTGAACATAAAGAGTAACTAAACTTTTGGAAGTTTTTTTTAATATGTTTTAGTTCCTTTAGTTCTGAGCAGATTAGTGGGAAACCACTTCTTGAGACCCCCACTGATCACTCAAAATACCGCTTAGAAGTGTGCAGCTTAGGAGACAGGAGAGCACACAACAAAGTACAGATGTAGTAGAAAGTCATAGGCTCCTATCGCCACTTTTAAGAGGTCTTTTGTGTTATCTGTGGAGGTCACAGAACCCAGAGACCCAGAGACCACCGATCTGCTAAGAATTAAATGGCCTAAAGTATATAAAATATCTACCAAAAGTTAAGTTGCTCTTTAATTGTTTATAGGTGCTACTGCCTGTGTCTAATCAGTACTGTGGTTTCTGTGTGGTCAGCAGTTTGATTATGGCTGGTAACAACAACTCCCATCATCTCCTTCCCATTGTTAAAGGGACACTCCCATTAAAATTTTTAGGGACTAATGCTATGTGAATGTTTATATATCAAAATGAGAAGAAAGAGTTTTATCGGCATAAAAACAGATTTTATTACATTATTATTCAATATATAAAAAGAGTATTCAAGCAATAATAGAAATAAAGTGCATGGAGATAGCAGCGATGACCACCGGTGTCACTAGTCCTATATATAGATAGAGCTCATGTATTCCACATGCAGTGGATAGAAGACAATATAGCCAAGCCACATTATTTAGTGAATTAATGTGTCAGTCCTGGGATAAATATATAAATTAGTGGTACTAAATAGAAGGAATAGTTTCAAAATAGGACTGTTAAGTTACCCATATATTACACAAACAATGGTGCATGGCAAAAGAGAGCTATCTATTAAAGATTAAGTAAATCATCATTAGTCTTACCAAGTGAGAAGGCAATAGGACACCAGCGGTTTAAGGGTGTGCAATGGCGTACCCCAGCGTACTCCGACGGGGGGTGGGGGCGCGAAACGCGCGTTGGGGTACACTGGGATACACCATTGCACACCCTTAAACCGCTGGTGTCCTATTGCCTGCTCACTTGGTAAGACTAATGATGATTTACTTAATCTTTGATAGCTCTCTTTTGCCATGCACCATTGTTTGTGTAATATATGGGTAACTTAACAGTCCTATTTTGATACTATTCCTTCTATTTAGTACCACTAATTTATATATTTATCCTAGGACTGACACATTAATTCACTAAATAATGTGGCTTGGCTATATTGTCTTCTATCCACTGCATGTGGAATACATGAGTTCTATCTATATATAGGACTAGTGACATCGGTGGTCATCGCTGCTATCTCCATGCACTTTATTGCTTGAATACTCTTTTTATATATTGAATAATAATGTAATAAAATCTGTTTTTATGCCGATAAAACTCTTTCTTCTCATTTTGATATGTGTATCATGAGTCGGCACTCTTTGGGGCTTGTGGGAAGCACCTTCTCCCATAAACACCAACATAGCTATAGACGGGTTGTACTATTAGTAGTATGTGAATATTTATGTAGTGAATGATGTGTAGGTGTTTTATTATACTCACCGATCGCTGTCGTCTCCGGTGACCAGCACTATTCCCGTCCTCTTCTGAGTCACCCGACTGAAGTTCCGACTCTCCGGATCATACAGGGTTCTCTGCGTGAGCAGGAGGTCGTTATTACGATGTAAGTCTATGGAGCTTCGCTTTGATGCACCATAGGCTTACACTGTAAAAGCCTCGTTCTCTCACTCCATAGACTTGCATTGGAAAAGTCACTTCCAGTTCTTCACTTCCGTGACCTAGACTGTCAGAACTTCTTGTTGCATATTTCTGAAGAGGACCAGAGTTGCGCTGGACACCAGAGAAGACAGCAATCAGTAAGTATATTAATATACCTACACTACACTACATGTACATTCACACATGTTTAGGTCATAATATTTTTTAATGAGATTGCTTCTTTAAGGTCATACAGGGAGTTGCAGGTTCATGTCATGCAATAGCATTTATATATAGAATTGTATATCGCATGATATTGCTGCCGTATTGTATATTGTTGCTGTATTCAAGTACTGATGATGGTTCTGGTGCTGTATTCATATACTGATGACAGCTATGCTACCATATTAATGTAATGATGGTGGTTCTTGTGATGCATTCATATACTGATGGTGATTCTGGTAATGTATTCATATACTAATGGTTGTTCAGGTGGTGTATTCATATACTGATGATGGTTTTGGTAGTGTATTCATATACTGATGATGTTTCTGGTACTGTATTCTTGTACTGATGATGGTTCTTGTGCTGTATTTTTGACCTGATGGTGGTTCTGGTGGTGTATTCATATACTGATGATGGTTCTGGTAGTGTATTCATGTACTGATGGTGGTTCTGGTAATATATGTAGCATCGGCGTCTCTGCCCCGTACTAGGCAGAGATGCCGTCCCTCTCACCTCCCCGCTCCCGGCGCGGCGTCCTCCAGCGCTTCTCTCCCCGCTGCTTCCGGCACGCGCTCCTTCCCCGGCAGTGTGCTTAGAGCGCGCGCGCGCTCCCCCTCTCCTAAAGGGACCGCGCGTGCCGTCATAAGGAGTCCCCGGCCAATTGCCGGAGGACCTCCCATATATAAGGCACCTCCTCCAAAATGGAGGTGCCCAAGCAATGTTGTTGCAAAGCCTTCACTCTGCTTCAGCCCTCAGGTCCAGTTACCAGTTACCTGCCAGTCACCTGCCAGATTCCTGCTTTTTACCTGCCAATCACCTGCCTGATTCCTGCCTGTTACCTGCCAGTCATCTGCCAGATTCCTGCTTGATACCTGCCTGATATCCGCTTACCAGCTTGCAAGCCTGCGGTCTGACGGTCTGCTCTCCGACACCTGTCAGTCTGTCTATGGACCAGCCTGCCCGCTCACCTGGGAGCGCTCACCTGTTACCTGCCTGCTAGCCTACTTGGAGGCTCTGCCGTCACTTGCCATGACCACCTGCCTGTCCAGAGACTCTTGCCCGCTCACCTGGGAGCGCTCACCTGCTACCTGCCTGCTAGCCTACCTGGAGGCTCTGCCGTCACTTGCCGTGACCACCTGCCTGTCCAGAGACTCTCGCCCGCTCACCTGGGAGTGCTCACCAGCCACCAGCCCGCTGCCCTTCTACCCAGAGACTGTCCCTGTCACTTGCCGTGACTACCTGCCCCTCTACCCAGAGACTGTCCCTGTCACTTGCCGTGACTACCTGCCCGTCTTCCCTGGGAGCCACCCGCTTCCTTACAAGGACTGCCCCCTTGTATAGTTGCTCAGAGGTTCCACCTCCCAGACCCGTTACAGTTTGCTCGGGCCATGGAACCCGGTGGCCCCCAGATCTCCGATCTGCACCAGGAAGTCTTACGTCAGAAAACTCAGCAGGAGGTGGTACTGTCCTATCTACGGTCCGTTAACTCTCGTCTAGGCGCATTGTGTGACTCGTCTATGTCTACCTCTGGTCCAGCCATGCCCATTCCTGCAGTACCGCTATCCAGTCCCTTCATGGTACCCGACTATGGACCTCGGCTTCTGGCACCCCCACACTTTGCCGGCGAACCTACTTTAGCTCGGGGTTTCATAAACCAGTGCACCCTGCACTTTGAGCTATTGGCATACCAGTTCATCTCCGACCGGGCCAAGGTGGCCTTCATCATGTCCCATCTCACTGGGGAGGCACTGGCATGGCTAAATCCCCTGTGGGAGAGAGGGGATCCCTTGGTGTCCGACCTGCCGTCTTTCCTCGCTGCTTTCCGGAAAGTCTTCGATGAACCTGGACGGAAAACCTCTTCTGCCTCCTCTCTGCTACGTCTCCGCCAAGGGAGTCTCACCGTGGGCCAATATGCCATACGGTTCCGCACCCTCGCTTCTGAGCTTGCCTGGGAAAATGAGGCTCTGGTGTCCGTCTTCTGGGTCTTTCCGGTCGGATTAAGGACGAGTTAGCTGGTCGGGACATTCCTACCACTCTGGATGACCTGGTGTCACTAGCTACCCGGATTGGCATCCGGTTCCAAGAACGTGCCAAAGAGACTACCTGGGAGAAAGACTTTTCTTGCTCTGCTCCTACTTCCCTGAGACCTGCCTCTCAACCAGTCACTCCGCGGGCGCTCTCGCCTGAATCTATGCAGATCGACCAGACCAAGATGGTCAGATCTCGCCAAGAATCTCGCCGAGCCGAGGGAAGCTGTTTCTATTGTGGCAGTATGGAGCACTTCATCCGTTCCTGCCCGGAAAAGCCGGGAAACGCCAGTGTCTAGGACCGCTCGGAGAGGTCGTCCTAGACAAAAGTAAGCCCTCTCCGTCTCTGACTTTACCGGTCTCTATTGCTTGGGGAGAAAACCATCACTTTGAACTCGCCCACCTGGATTCTGGAGCTGCTGGAAACCTCATCTCCCAGTCTCTGGTAGAGAGATACCGTATTCCCACCAAGTCCCTGGCTGAACCATTATCAGTCGCCTCCGTGGATGGAAGACTTCTCTCGGAGACCATCCTGCTCGTCACTGAACCCATAACCCTGCAGGTGGGAATGCTGCACTCTGAGGAAATCTCATTCCATGTGCTGTCCGGACTGTCTCACTCCCTGTTGCTAGGTCTACCTTGGCTCCAGACGCACGAAACCGTATTGAACTGGCGATCCGGTGAAGTACTCCGATGGGGTCCAGACTGCCATAGGACCTGCCTGGTTCCGGTCCGCCCAGCTCGCCCTCCGCCTACTCCAGCTAATTTACCAGGTCTCCCGGCTCCTTACTGGCCCTATGCGGACGTCTTCGGTAAGAAGGAAGCAGAGACGTTGCCACCCCATAGGCCATATGACTGCTCGATCGACCTGGTACCTGGCACCACTCCTCCCCGTGTGTGTCTACCCGTTGTCTGCAGCCGAGACCCGCTCCATGTCTGAGTACATTGAAGAGAATCTGGCTAGGGGAAAATCTACCTCCCCGGCTGGAGCCGGATTCTTCTTTGTCAAAAAGAAAGACGGCTCGCTACGTCCCTGTATTGACTACAGAGGACTCAATCTCATCACAGTAAAAAACAAATACCCCCTGCCGCTCATCTCCGAATTGTTTGACCGTCTCAAGGGCGCCAGGATCTTCTCCAAGCTGGATCTACGAGGAGCATATAACCTGGTCCGTATCCGTCAAGGAGACGAGCGGAAGACGGCATTCAATACCCGGGACGGTCACTATGAGTACCTTGTGATGCCCTTCGGTCTCTGTAATGCTCCCGCTGTCTTTCAAGAACTAGTCAACGACATCTTCCGCGACCTCCTGTACTCCTGCGTAGTGGTATACCTGGACGATATCTTGGTCTTCTCTCCGGATCTCCCCACACACCGAAGGGATGTTCGTCAGGTCCTGCTTAGGCTTCGGCAGAACCACCTCTTTGCCAAATACGAGAAGTGCCTCTTCGACCAGATCTCCCTACCGTTCTTGGGCTATGTCATCTCCCAGACAGGTCTGCAGATGGATCCCGAGAAGCTCTCTTCCGTTCTAAAATGGCCTCGTCCTTAAGGTTTGAAGGCGATACAGCGATTCCTGGGCTTCGCTAATTACTATCGTGTTTTCATCCCACACTTCTCGTCTCGGACTGCTCCCATATCTGCACTTACCCGTAAGGGGGCTAATCCCAGGACATGGTCGCCTGAAGCCGAGGAGGCCTTCCTTTCCTTAAAGAAAGCCTTCGCCTCTGCTCCCGTCCTGCACCGTCCAGACTGTAATAAACAATTCTACCTGGAGGTTGATGCCTCCTCCTCCGGAGCCGGAGCGGTACTCACCCAAAAATCTTCTACCGGGAGAATGGTAACCTGCGGCTTCTTCTCCAAAATCTTCTCCTCGTCTGAGCGCAACTACTCCATAGGAGACCGTGAATTGTTAGCCATCAAATTGGCACTGGGGGAGTGGCGCTATCTGCTTGAAGGGGCTCTCTACCCGGTAATTATCTACACGGATCACAAAAACCTGGCATATCTCCAAAATGCCCAGAGACTCAATCCTCGCCAGGCCTGGTGGTCGTTGTTTTTTTGCCCGCTTTGACTTCATTCTTCATTTCCGTCCGGCGGACAAGAACGTCAAAGCTGATGCCTTGTCCCGGTCCTTCCTGTCCTCCGATCAAGAGGAGGAGCCTACGCACATCATCGACTCCTCCAAGGTGATGAATGTGGCCCCCTTGGATCTGACTCGTCTCCCACCCGGTAAGACGTTTGTAGCTGTACCAGATCGGGAGAGGGTTCTTCGCTGGGGACATTCTTCTAAGCTAGCTGGCCATGCTGGGCAAAAGAAGACCTTCCAACTCATTACCCGGCATTACTGGTGGCCTACCCTGCGTAAGGACGTGGTAGACTTCATCGCGACCTGCTCATCCTGTGCCCGTAACAAAGTTCCCAGACATCTACCAGCCGGCCATCTCCTGCCCCTTCCCGTACCTGCTGCTCCTTGGCAGCACATTGCTATGGACTTTATCACCGATCTTCCTATTTCTGCCGGTTGTACAGTCATTTGGGTTGTCGCTGACCGCTTTTCTAAGATGGCCCACTTCATTCCCCTGCCTGGTCTCCCATCTGCACCCGAGCTGGCTAAAGACTTTATTCGCCACATCTTCCGTCTCCATGGCCTGCCCCTCCACATCGTGTCGGATCGTGGGGTTCAGTTCACCTCACGCTTCTGGAGAGCCACATGTAAGCTGCTAGACGTCACCCTGGACTTCTCCTCCGCTTACCACCCACAGTCCAATGGTCAAGTGGAGTGGATCAATCAGATCCTGACCAGTTACCTCCGGCACTTCGTTAATGCACACCATTCGGACTGGGTGGATCTCCTACCATGGGCCGAGTTCTCTTACAATAACCATGAGAGCGAATCCTCTTCCAAATCCCCGTTCTTTATAGTCGGTGGCCAACATCCCCGGATTCCACTTCCTGTCTCCGTTTCTGTGGACAACCCTGCTGCGGAGTCTCTTGTCAGCGAATTTTCTACTATTTGGGAGAGTACCAGGTCCGCTCTTCTTCTGTCCTCTGAGCGGATGAAGAGATATGCTGATAAGAGACATCTGGATCCGCCTCAATTCCGTCCGGGAGACAAGGTTTGGCTCTCGTCCAAACATGTGCGGCTCAAAGTACCCTCCTTCAAGTTGGGCCCTCGATTCATCGGTCCCTTCGAAGTCCTCAGGCAAATTAACCCTGTGGCCTACAAATTAAAACTCCCGGCCACCCTACGGATTCCCAACTCCTTCCACGTATCTCTCCTCAAACCCGTTGTCTTTAACTCTTTTTCCAATAATCCAGGTGCCCCTCCTGCTCCGGTTTCCTCTGATGACGTCTTTGAGGTAGAGAGTATTCTGACCTCCAAGAGGGTAAGAGGAAAGACCTTTTTTCTGGTAGATTGGAAGGGGTTTGGTCCTGAGGAGAGAACTTGGGAACCCAGGGAGAACATCAAGGCCCCGCTTCTCCTTGAAAAATTTCTTTCTGGCCAAAAAAAGAGGGGACCTAAAGGGGGGGGGTACTGTAGCATCGGCATCTCTGCCCCATACTAGGCAGAGACGCCGTCCCTCTCAACTCCCCGCTCCCGGCGCGGCGTCCTCCAGCGCTTCTCTCCCCGCTGCTTCCGGCACGCGCTCCTTCCCCGGCAGAGTGCTTAGGGCGCGCGCGCGCGCTCCCCCTCTCTTGAAGGGACCGCGCGCGCCGTCCTAAGGAGTCCCCGGCCAATTGCCGGAGAACCTCCCATATATAAGGCACCTCCTCCAAAATGGAGGTGCCCGAGCAATGTTGTTGCAAAGCCTTCACTCTGCTTCAGCCCTCAGGTCCCGTTACCAGTTACCTGCCAGATTCCTGCTTGTTACCTGCCAGTCACCTGCCTGATTCCTGCCTGTTACCTGCCAGTCATCTGCCAGATTCCTGCTTGATACCTGCCTGATATCCGCTTACCAGCTTGCAAGCCTGCGGTCCGACGGTCTGCTCTCCGACACCTGTCAGTCTGTCTATGGACCAGCCTGCCCGCTCACCTGGGAGCGCTCACCTGTTACCTGCCTGCTAGCCTACCTGGAGGCTCTGCCGTCACTTGCCGTGACCACCTGCCTGTCCAGAGACTCTTGCCCGCTCACCTGGGAGCGCTCACCTGCTACCTGCCTGCTAGCCTACCTGGAGGCTCTGCCGTCACTTGCCGTGACCACCTGCCTGTCCAGAGACTCTCGTCCGCTCACCTGGGAGCGCTCACCAGCCACCAGCCCGCTGCCCTTCTACCCAGAGACTGTCCCTGTCACTTGCCGTGACTACCTGCCCTTCTACCCAGAGACTGTCCCTGTCACTTGCCGTGACTACCTGCCCCTCTACCCAGAGACTGTCCCTGTCACTTGCCGTGACTACCTGCCCGTCTTCCCTGGGAGCCACCCGCTTCCTTACAAGGACTGACCCCTTGTATAGTTGCTCAGAGGTTCCACCTCCCAGACCCGTTACAATATATTTATGTACTAATGGCTGTTCTGGTGGTGTATTCATATACTGATGATGGTTCTGGTAGTGCATTCATGTACTGATGATGGTTCTTGTGCTGTATTAATGTACTAATCCACTAGTTCCACAAATGACCTAAGACTAACATCCCCCATAATCCGAACCTCGCACCTCCATCTCCATCTCCAAGACTTCTCTCGTGCTGCACCAGTTCTCTGGAACGCTCTACCCCAGACGATCCGATTGGTGCCTAGCCCCGATGTCTTCAAGCTCACTTTAAAAACCCATCTCTTTAAACAAGCCTACCACCTCAAATACCTAGTAAACTAACTTTCCCCTGTTCCCTCCTAAATACTGTTCAGAATCTGCTCCCTACTGTTCATCTGTCTCTACACCCTCCATGCACACGATAACTGCACTCGGTAATTGAGTATTGCACTTGAACACACAGGCTGATGACCGGATCATACAGCTTTATATGATAATCCTGACTTATTATAATTGCCAGACCTGAAATAACAAGCACTTTCCACCTATTGTGTCCCCCCTTTTCCTTGTAGATTGTAAGCTTGCGAGCAGGGACCTCACTCCTGATGTAACTGTTTAAACTGTCTCACCTTGTATTGAATTTATTGTCTGTACATGTCCCTGCTTAATTGTAAAGTGCTGCGGAATATGTTGGCGCTATATAAATAAAAATTATTATTATTATTACTAATGCACAGATGATGATTCTGGTGCTGTATTCGTGTTCTGATGATGGGTCTGGTGATATAGCAATGTAGATGTAGTAATCCTTAATTTGTTAAACATGAAAATATATCATTACAGGGTCAAGTGTTAGTGTTGCACACATGTATAACACAAAAATTGGAACTAGAAATATCTGAAAGAGGCCATATGAGTTAGCAAAACAAGTGTTTGACTAAAGATCCCAATACATTTTTGACAGCTGACTCTCCCATACACAGGAGCCACTGTGTTCTGTATAAGACATCTCTTAAAGGAACAAAAGTATCTGCAGTCCGAAATTGGACATGTTGGACCCTTATCTTTCGAGACAATATTTATCAGGTGTCCCATATGTAGCACCCCGAGGGCTCGGCTGCTACAGGGGTATTGCACCTCAGACCAGAGGTGTGATATTCCACTCCCGGGTAAGGATGGAGTGTGGACCAGGACTCGTTAGGCTGCATGCACCACACACACCCCATTTCCGAGGGACAGGTCAACGGTGCTCCCACTAGACAGAAGTGCAGGCACGACAGCATCTGTCCCTGGCTGGAGTGGGGCGGAGGGTGGAATACCCAGTGGTGTAGGAGCAGATAGGGGTGGGTCTCTGGGCATAGGTAGGAGCCCATTGGTTGCTAGTCACCTGGGCTCACACATAGAGGGAGGTATATAAGGTGGGCACCATCTTAGGACAGAGTTCAGTTCAGCCAGTTCAGAGAGAAGTTCAGCCAGAGACGGCTGACAGGGAGCTGTGGCTCAGTCTGGGCCCAGCTCCAGAGGCAGGCCTGGAGTGGAGGCCAGAAACAGCAGAAAGAGAGAGGAGAAGGAACGGAAAGGAAAGTAAGAAAGGAACTGGAACAGAGGAGAAAGGAAGCAAGGAACACAGAGAAAGGCCCAGAGACACGAGGACAGAAGGAACCCCATATGCCCAGGAAATACAGGGTGAAGGGTTGGCAGAACAGGGTACCGGAACCCAAATTGGTGGAGGCAACAGATTCCTCAGCCAAAGACCGGAGGTTGTTATCACATCTTGGTGCGACCACTCACTACATCCACCAGGAAAGCATACCACATAGGGTCAGGGAAACCAGAGATAGGTTTCGCCAAGAGAAGGCCCGAGGAAGCTGGACAAAGGTGGGTCACTGGTGGGGACGGCCAGAGAAAGGAAAGGAAGGGAGCCCTGTGCCACGCTCTGGAATTGCCTGGGAGTTGGTCGAGTCCCTTGCCTGGTGAACGCAGCACGGCTCAGGCGGTCCCTCATGTGCACAAGTGACCAGAATAACAACTGTGAGTAAAGCATTGGAAACTGCAATTACAAGTCTCTGTGTTTCATCGCCGCACCAGCACCATTACTACTGGGACGCTCACACCATCACTCCCAGCATCCACACTAGCTGCCCTGAGGCAATACTTCTCCCGTGGGGAGTTATTCCATACTCGGCTGCGCAAACTACATCAGCCTCAGCAGTCTGCAGCGCAGCGGCGGTCCCCACTGACCGCAATCCACGGGTGGTGTAGTCGGACATTGTTACTACCTAAGACTGCCGCTGGTTTGACCGCCCTGGGCACGGACCGGGTCACCGCCACGGAGGACTACAACCCCCAGCGATCCGGCTCCGGGTATCCCCTGCACAGCACAGGCCCAGGGGGTGAGTCACATACACATTAGACTATCACCGAATCCATCAATATCGGCAGATTCAATCGACGATAGTCAAATGTATATAGGGGCCTTAACAACCAACTAAGCGGTATGGGCACTTTTATTCTGACTTACAAGAAGGGGGCATGACCACTTAAAGTGCCTAGGGCAGCATGAATGGCAAATACGGCCCTGCGTTCTATGGGCAATTTGTAATGTGAAAGCCTAAGCTTAAGAAATAAATTCAGGGTCTCTTCTCATTTTTGGATAGACCCCATCCCTATGTTTTTTTTCGCATGATCCTGTCCCATCTGTCCCCATATTGCGGCTTGCCACTTTCAGTTTAAAAAAAAAAGTAAAAAAAAAAAAGTTTCTCCTTACCTGGTGGCGGTACAGCGGCGCCCGGCTCCCCCTCATACATTTGAGGAGTGGATGTGTCGGTGCATGACAATGATGTCAGCTGCCGGCCTATTATTGGCTAGCAGCTTTTAACTATTGCCGTGCGGCTTCCCACATGCCAGCAGATATTAACTGAACGTGCGTCCAGTTACTGAGGCGGCAGGATTGTGCCACTGAGGCCCGGTGAACAGAGGGGGCCTGGAACTGACCACCCACTGCTCACTGCGCCCCATACCCCAGTAAGGGCAGTAATGTCCTGATGGTGGCCCTGATGGCCCCCACACAGTATGATGTCCTCACACACGGAATGATACCTACATAGTCCCCTACCCATAATATGATGTCCCCATAGCCTCCCACACAGTAGGATGACCCCGCCAGTATTATGGCCCCCTACAAGTATTGAGTCATAAATTAAACGCTATATAATCACTTAACGTGTCTCGGCGCAATGGTGTGACGTGGTGATGTGATCACGCCAGGACTCTGACGTCTCTGTGCATGCACCTGCTGTTCTGTAGACTGCAAGCCTAGAGCGACCCGTGGACTACAGGATAGAGAGCGGTAGAGTCGGGAGACCATGGCTGTGCAGGTTGATACAGTTCAGTGTGGCGATTGCTCCAGGTGGGCCCCCGGCTCCCTCTGCCCCCCTGTAGCTATGCCACTGTGCCCAGGGAAACACAAAGACTGCAAAAGTCAAAATGTACATTTTTAATGAAACTCAACTGCAAAAATTATTTTTAGCCTCAAATACATGCATTTAAATGAAAAGAAATTGTCCCCAGTGGAGAACATCCCCTTTAAAGGAACAACTTGCATCTCACATGATGAAACTGTCTAAGGGTCTGTTCACACAGGTTTGCGTTTACCGCTCCAAAATTCATGAAAAATGCAGCCAATCGTTATTTTATGACATCATTTCTATAGCATTAGTTTAACCCCTTGTTTACTACACGTCACTTATGGAATAGATTTCTGGGCGGCTTGTACCCTGAAATCGCGGAAGATAGACCCATTTTTTGTTTTGAGTCAGTTCCAGTGTTGGAAAGTTAGGTTTAATAAAAGGCAGATATATAAAAAAAAAAACTAGATGGTCCACAGCCATTTTTGCAGTGCAGTCACGGGTGGGAATTAACGCCTTCCTGACTTGTAAGACCTGTCACTGTTGCTCCCTGTGATACAAGGACGAGTCACAATGTCCACCGTGCAGTTCCAGCGACGTCCAGCAGGTGGCAGTGGAGCACAGGCCGCCTGCTGTCCCGGCCTCTCGCTCGTCTTCCTCTTCCTCTGCTGTCAGTGAGAGGCGCCACTTTGAATTTGCGCCGATCTCTCCCAGTCGCAGGGCGGGCGGCTCTGGTATGGCTGCGGCAGTGTCGCCCGAGCTGCAGTGGGACACGATGGAGCAGAGGAGGCACAAGGGACAGAACCTGGATCACCAGCTGCACGTGTGGAAGATGCAGCAGCTGCCTGCAGACGTGCACAGGTTCTGTGACCCGGAGACGTCCCCGCACCGCAGGAAGGAGCTGCTGCACCTGCTCCGGAGCCTGGAGGACGGCTGCAGCTGCCAGCGCCTGCAGATCCTCTTCTCCTTCTCTGTGCCCAGCCCGCAGGTGCTGGAGCTGCTGTGTGCCCTGAACTTACCACTGGTGTCAGCCGGAGCTGTGAGTGCCCCGTGCCCGCATCACCCCCTGCCCTGCGCCCACATCACCCTGCACCAACATCACCCCCTGCCCTCGTCACCGCCTGCCCTCCACCCACATCACCCCCTGCCCTGCGCCCACATCACCCTGCACCAACATCACCCCCTGCCCTCGTCACCGCCTGCCCTCCACCCACATCACCCCCTGCCCAGCGCCCACATCACCACGTGCCCACATCACCCTCTGCCCTGTGCCCACATCACCACGTGCCCACATCACCCCCTACCCGCTTTGCTCACCTGGCCCAGCGCCCGCATCATCCCCTGCCCAGCACCCTTGTTGCCCCTCCTGCCCTGCGCCCTAGTTGCCCTGCGCCCTCGTTGCCCCCCCACTGCCCTGCGCCCTCGTTGCCCCCCCACTGCCCTGCGCCCTCGTTGCCCCCCCACTGCCCTGTGCCCTCGTTGCCCCCCCCACTGCCCTGCGCCCTCGTTGCCCCCCCCTGCCCTGCGCCCTCGTTGCCCCGCCTGCCCTGCGCCTGTGTCACCCCCCCTGCGCCTGTATCTGATTTCCTATGGTATCTCACTACGACTGACAATTATACGCGGTTGCAAATGTGACTTACAATAGAGTTGATTGCACATAACATGCAACTTTTTTTTTTTACAGTAAAATCACAGCTTTAAAATAGTTGTGCTTCAGCAAAATATAATTACCGTATTTTTTTCGGACTATAAGACGCACCGGACCATAAGACGCACCTAGGTTTTAGTGGAGAAAAATAAAAATGTAAGCAAAAAATGTTGTCATGATGCACTTTTAAGGGGTAGGGGGTCTTCTGACACTGGTATAGGGGTAATGTCACCCAATTCTGACAATATCCCTGGTATATATGCCGCCCCCCTTCCTTTTATACGTAGTCCCCATCCTTGTATGCCTGGCAGCCCTCCATTCTGGTATGCATGGAACCCCTCCATTCTGGTATGCATGGAACCCCTCCATTCTGGTATGCATGGCACCCCTAATCCCTGTCCTGGTATGCATGGCACCCCTAATCCCTATCCTGGTATGCATGGCACCCCTAATCCCTGTCCTGGTATGCATGGCACCCCTAATCCCTGTCCTGGTATGCATGGCACCCCTAATCCCTGTCCTGGTATGCATGGCACCCCTAATTCCCATCATGCTGCACATTAAAAATAAACACTGCTACTCACCTTTCTTCTCTCCTCCAGCGCTGCGTCCGGTCTACCTGCACTGATCTCTCCATGTGAGCCGTGCATGACGTCACTGCCATGCACGGCTCACAAGGAGAGATCAGCTGCCGGAAGTCACTGCTCCCCACGCCAGCACTGTGTGCGCGGGAAGCAGTGACTTCATGCTAACTCCATAGCTGGCACACAGTGTAGCCGCGCTGCGGCTGCTGCTGCCGGCTGTCTCCTGTGCCCGCTCATTAAAGGGCATGAATATTCACCCCCTCCTAACACCCATGAGCGTGGAGAGAGGTTAAATATTCATGCCTTTTAACAGCGTGCACAGTAGATAGCTGGCAGCAGCCGCAGTGCGGCTACTCTGTATACCGTTATTAAGGAGCATGAATATTCAGTGCTCCCCACGCCCATAGGGCGTGGGGAGCAGTAAATATTCATTTTTCCCTTCCCCCATGACAGCACACCTGAGAGGATCTACCCTTCAAGGACAGGAAACCATCTGAAATAAAAGGGCGGCACCTCTCCCTCGCTTCAGTTGGTTTCCTGTCCTTGATAGGAAGCCTCATGGAATATCAGGCGGCTGCCATAGGAAGAACACTTACCCATGCCTGTCCCGGCGCTGGAAGAGCGGGCTGTAGTCCGTGGCGCCGGCCTTCAGATGCTGGAAGAGCCGTCCGAAGGTTCCCCGGGGACCTGTCGCACGTGCTGGCGCTGGTGGTGCAGAGGTCCTGGACTTCCGGACGCCGCCACGCCGCCCTCCCCCGGCCGCCCATGTGACCCGGTCACATGCCTCTGACGTCGCGGTGCGGGGCACGCTGGATAGGGGCGTGCCCTGATGACGTTGGGGGCGGCGCCGTAAAACAGATGGCGGCGCCCTGCGTAATGCCGGCCAGCGTCACGAAAATGCTGGCGACGGTTGCAGGAGGTGGATGGCGGTTAGGGGGAGGGGTTTGGATACCGGATGGAGACCGCAGGGACCAGCAGGTGGTGACCTCATCCAGTCTCCCATAAAAGGATGCACCTGAGGTCAGGAGGTTGCTCATCAACATGTCGGACATAGAGCAACAGTAGCTGTCGCCACCGCCTGCATCGCCATCTTAATCTGCTCGCCGGTCCAGAGGGTCCAGTAGGAGGAGCAGTGGTGGTCCAAGTCAGAGGGGTAAAGCATCTCAGGACTCCTCGGTCTCCAGGAATGATACGTCGCGTATCCTGAAAAAACCTCCAGTTCCGGTATCTGCAATGGCGGGGTGAGTGATCTTCGTGAATGTCACTATATATATTGCTAACGGGCCCTACTGTGTGTTTAAATCACCAGGAGGAACCCAGGAAGATAACCGCCAAGAAGCGGAACAGAGAATGCGCTATTTGCAAGTGCCCTCTAACGATAGACGGGCAGAAGGAGCTCTGCACGGACTGCGTTCAAAAAACCATATGTGAGGGAACCCCGGATTTTGCAGCTAACCTCAGATCGGTCATCAGATCGGAGGTAGAGGGCTCCCTTAAAGCACTCCTGAAGAAAAGGAAAAAAATAATTTCTGATCTTTCCCCTGACTCTGGTTCCTCCGTGTTGTTGAAGGGACAGGGCCATAGTGGGTCCTCATCCTCATCCTCTTCAGACAGCGATAGGGAGGGGAGACCGTGTTTTCCAGTAGAAGACACAGACAAATTGGTGAAGGCCGTCAGGACCACTATGCGGTTGAAAGAAGATAAGTCCATTAAGTCCCTAGAGGATATCATGTTTGCGGGGTTGGAGGAAAAGAAAAAACGTACCTTCCCAGTGAATGCTAGAGTCCAGGCTCTCATTAATAGAGAATGGAAGAAGCCTGAGAAAGTCTCTAAAAGACTCGGAGGTCTGGGACAAGATGCCGAGAATCGACGCGGCAGTCTCTAGGTCTTCAAAAAGATCGGCATTTCCTCTTGAGGATTCGGGGGTGCTTAGAGACCCATTAAACAAGAAGGCGGATTCCTTTTTAAAACATGCCTGGGAATCCGCAGCAGGGGGTCTTAAGCCGGCCATTGCTGGAACATGTACAGCTCGTTCCCTTATGCTATGGTTACGGCAGCTGGAAGATCAGCTAAAAAATAAAAAGACCTCAAGGGAGAAAATATTAAACAGTCTCCCCCTGCTACATGGTGCAGCTGCCTTCCTAGCAGATACCTCCGCTGACTCAGTGAAACTGGCAGCTAGGTCGGCTGGGTTATCGAACGCGGCTAGACGAGCTCTGTGACTTAAAGGATGCCCTGGGGACTTGCAATCAAAAGCTAGACTGTGCTCTATCCCCTGTGACGGCCAATTTCATTTCTTTTTGGAAAAAAATTGGACGAGGTCCTTGAAAGAGCAAGTGACAGAAAGGGTAGATTCCCTGGGGTTTTGGCGGATGCCAGGAAAACCTATTTTCGGAGGGGAAAATTTAGTAGAGGTCGCCCCCGGGAGAAAAAAAGGAAATGGGACATTAAGAACAGAAAAGAGTCTGGTTACATGTTCAGCGGTTCCTCCGCTGCCCCCAAGAAACCTCCACAATGACGCCAGGCCACAGGTGGGAGGAAGACTGTCCCTTTTTCTTCGTGCCTGGGAAAAAATTTCCTCCAGTCCCTGAGTCCTCGACATAGTGAGGGAAGGACTAAGGATTCAATTCCTTCAACGGCCAGGCAGTTCGTTTTTGATAACTCCGGTGAGAAAATCCCCAGAAGAACAGCGGGCCCTGCAATCGGAGATTTTGAGCCTAGTGGACAAGCAGGTACTATGCGAGGTGCCGGACAGTCAAAAAGGAAGGGGATTTTATTCCCCTCTCTTTTTGATAAGAAAACCGGACGGGTCGTTCAGGACTATTATAAATTTAAAGGGCCTCAACCGGTTTGTCAGCAACAGTACGTTCAAAATGGAGTCAATAAGCTCTACAATAAAGCTTCTTTCCCACAATTGTTAAATGGCAGTGATAGATCTCAAAGACACATACTATCACGTCCTGATTTTCCCAGTTCATCAACAGTATCTGAGAGTTGCTCTTTACATTCAGGGGAGCCTCAGACACTTCCAGTTCCAAGCTCTTCCCTTCGGGTTGTCAATTGCTCCAAGGGTATTTACCAAGCTGATAGCAGAGGTAACAGCCTTTCTCCGCATCCAGAATACAATCATAATACCCTATCTGGACGGCTTCCTTATAGTGGGGGATTCCGAGGAACACTGCGTTTTACATCTGAATCAGGACATAGCGGTCTTGCAGAGCTTGGGCTGGATGATCAGTGGCAAGAAATCAAGACTAGAACCCTCAAGGATTCAGGCCTTTTTGGGGTTTACACTAAATTCAGAGTGTCAGACTTGTCTTCTACCCGACAGCAAGATAGACAGTCAGGAATGTGGTGTTGGCAGCCATACACACTCCAGTTATGTCCCTAAGGGAGGCTATGTCCCTGTTGGGAACCCTAACGTCTTGCATTCCGGCGGTCAATTGGGCCCAATTTCACACAAGAAACCTTCAGTGGGAAATCTTGTCAGCACAAAAGTTGTTAAGAGGGCATTTAAACGGAAAGGTTCATCTCTCCTTGCAAACCAGGAACGCCCTCTTGTGGTGGACAAGCAGGTCAAATTTGTCTCGGGGGGTGGGGGGTCCAGTGGGACACGCCGGTACAAGATATCATCACGACCGATGCAAGCAACTCGGGGTGGGGCGCTCACCTGAAAGATCATATGATTCAAGGCCCTTGCTCGTTCTGGGAAAAAAAGGGGTCGTCAAATTTAAGAGAGCTATGGGCGGTGAGGAATGCTTTAGAAGGCTTCCTCCCTTTACTCCAGGGTCGCCATGTCTGGGTTATGTCGGACAACAGAACCACTGTGGCCTACATAAACCACCAGGGGGTAACAAGATCTTATTCTCTTCTGGAGGCAGTAAGCAGGCTTTTTCAAGTAGCAGAAAAAAAATCTCCTCTCTCTCACGGCGCTACACATACGGGGCATAGACAACACGAAAGCAGACTTTCTAAGCCTCAACAAGTTGAGGCAAGGGGAATGGGCCCTGAACCCCACTGTGTTCCATCAAATAGTACAGCTGTGGGGTCTACCAGAGATAGATCTGTTCGCCGACAAAGACAACAGGAAGGTGGAGAAATTCTGCTCTCTAGACACAAGGGGGGACCCTTGGGCAATAGATGCTCTCCAAATTTCCTGGAGCTTCAAGCTGGCCTATGCATTTCCACCAATAGCCATGATACCTTTAGTGGTGAGAAAGATCAGGAAGGATCAAGCGAGAGTGATACTCATAGCCCCCTTCTGGCCAAAAAGACCATGGTTCTCCCTGTTGAGGATGATGTCAGTCAGACCCATGGATCCTACCGGAAACCCCGGACCTTCTAGTTCAGGGACCAGTATTCCATTCTCAAGTGAAGGGTTTCCACTTAGCAGCATGGAATTTGAGAGGGCAATATTGAGGAGCAAAGGGTTTTCATCAGGGTTAGTGTCTACCCTGTTAAAAAGTAGTAAACCTATAACCACCAAGATCTATGGTAGAACATGGAGGAAGTTTTTGCAGTTCCTGGGGAAACCCTTAAGCCAAAAACCACCAATTAATTCAATACTGGAGTTTTTACAGAAAGGGTTTGAGTTTGGCCTAGCTACCAGTACACTTAAGGTCCAGGTTTCTGTCTTAGGTGCGTTATATAACCATAACCTCGCAGCAAATAAATGGGTTACAAGATTCATTAAATCTTGCGGTAGATCTAGGCCAGTCTCAATTCCCAAAGTTCCTCCATGGGACCTAAATTTAGTACTTGACGCACTAACCATGGAGCCCTTTGAACCAGTTCAGGGCTTGTCAGCAAAATATATAACGCTCAAAACTATTATTTTGGTAGCTCTATCATCAGCCCGTAGGGTAAGTGATCTACAGGCCCTGTCCATAAATCCTCCATATACGCAAATATTTGAGGATAGAATAGTTCTGAGACCTGATCCAGCCTACCATCCTAAGGTTGCACTAAAATTTCATAGATCTCAGGAGATTGTTCTGCCCTCCTTTTGTAACAGCCCAAAGAACTCAAGGGAACAAAAGTTTCATAATCTTGATGTCAGAAGGGCTATGTTGCAATACATGGAAGTCACTAGCCAGTGGAGGTGTAGTCAGGCCTTGTTCGTAGCCTTCCAGGGGAGTAGGAAGGGGTATGGGGTAACAAAAGCAGCAATAGCCAGATGGATTAAGGAGGCCATTTGTTTAGCTTACTCTTCAAGTAACACCCCGATTCCTGACGGCATCAAGGCTAACTCCACCAGGGCTGTGGCTACCTCCTGGGCAGAGAAAGCAGAGGTATCGATAGATCAAATCTGTAAGGCCGCTACATGGTCGTCACCATCTTCCTTTTTCAAACACTACCGTTTGGATCTATCCTGCCTGTCTGACTTGACCTTTGGTAGAAGGGTGCTACAGGCGGTGGTCCCTCCCTAAGGTGTTTTTCTCCAAAATTCTCTCAGGTGTGCTGTCATGGGGGAAGGGAAAACACCAAGGTTACTTACCGGTAGCCGGTTTTTCCAGAACCCATGACAGCACCCGTATATTCCCCTCCCTTTTCTCTCACCCTCGGGTGTGCACGTGTGTTGGGTTCTATTTGATATGGTGTTGGATTTTGTTTATAACTCCTGTTTTACGGAGGTCCTCTCAATGCTCTGTAACCAACTGAAGTGAGGGAGAGGTGCCGCCCTTTTATTTCAGATGGTTTCCTGTCCTTGAAGGGCGGATCCTCTCAGGTGTGCTGTCATGGGCTCTGGAAAAACCGGCTACCGGTAAGTAACCTTGGTGTTTCTTTAGCAGCGTAGACAGTGGGCGGCTGCTGCCTTCTGTGCCCCGCTCCTCCACCGATACCGCTCCCCCCAAACCACACATAAATATACACCCCCCCAACATTCGGACTATAAGACGCACCCCCCATTTTCCTCCAAAATTTGAGGAAAAAAGTGCGTCTTATAGTCCGAAAAATACGGTAAATATTTTTGGTTCCCTGACACAACTTTCCTTGCGGCCCCAGCCTTATGTTTGTAGTGCCCAGCCACCTGACCTAAGTTCACAATTGGCCAAATCATTTTTCGGCTGACTGCCATCTATTGTGTATGAGGCTTCTTACAGATACAAGTTCTGGCCAAACCGCAGCTCCAAGGTCCCAAACTGGCAGCTTCATAGATCCCGTGGTCGGGCTCGGACTTGCATCTGTAATGCGGGCTTAGATATAGAACACTTGTCTGAATCTGCCTTCATAAGGTAAGTGTCTGCTAGTGGTGGAATAATGATTTACACCTAATATTCCCCTACAGTGAGAGAATAAAGATCCCTCCCGACCTGCTGGTGAACACATTTACATGTGTGATGAGCGTTGACCGCACTCCTTGCAGCGCTTTGCTTATTCCTCCTTTGTCGGCTGTTTGTCCAGGGCACTGGATACTGGGAATTCTTACTGCAGTGTCGTGGGCTGGATGTCGTGGCTTTTGATCAGAACACCATTTTTCCCTAGAGATGCGTTACACAGAGGTCATGGTAAGAGCAGTGCGGCGTAAATGAAGCATAATAACATGTATATTAGAGATGAGCTAATTGAATTTGTTTCAAATGTTGGTAAAGGGAACCTGTCGCGTCATTTCAAGCATCTAAACTGTCCCCAGTGCATTGTTAGTGATGTAATGTACATCACTAACACGTTATTTTCATTAAAAACAGAGGTCTAATCATGTGCAAAAAGCACTTTATTTAGTTATATCGTATCTGCTCGTTTGATCATAGGGGTGTGCTTCATTTTGTGCTCAGTGTGACGCTTGGCGCCGCACTTGCGCAGTGTCAAGCGGGCAGTTGCACGATCAACACTGCAAGCGCGGCCGGCTACACACTGCGCAAGCGCGGGATTCTACTGCCGTTGGCGCAACAAGGGCAATCAATCAAATTGAGTGCCGGTGACTCCCGTGACTGAACACAAAATGAAGCACACCCCTGTGACTAAATGAGCAGGTACGATATAAGAATACAAAGTGCTTTTTGAACATAATTACAGCCCCGTTTTTAATGCAAATAATGTGTTAGTGATGCCCATTCCATCACTAACACCGCACTGGGGACAGTGTAGATACTTGAAATGACGTGACAGGTTCCCTTTCAATTTGCTGGACCCAGCGAATTTGAACAATTTGCGATTTGGTGAGCTGTAATTACAGCATCCCAATAATGCCATGTAACCATCACATAGAATAGCACAGCCTATTATAGCCTGTGTAAAAGCTGAGGCAGGGAATGTAGCATAACCATTTTGGGGTGAATCTGTTTAGTGAGATAACGTTACAGCTTAATATTAGAAATGGGGTGAAAAAGACAAAACACTGAATAAACATTATAGATGAGTGTGTTAAGAACGGCAGTGAAGAACAGTTACCATCAAATACCCATAGTCTTATATGTTCAGGTGACTTTGATATTATTAAGACCTCATTCATACTTCTGTGTAACACTCACGTGTTCATTCCATTTTTTGCTCACATAGAACACGTACCCATTATAATTTATGGGGCTGCTCACGTGTCCATGTTTTTTCACGGACCATGTGTCCGTGAAAACCTCACAGAGCCACATCTGTTTTTTTTTACCAGTATCACAGATTAAAAGTGCCAATACAAGTCTATGGGTCAGTGAAAAACACGTACAGCACTCGGATGGCATCCAAGTGCCATTGGTGTGTTGTCCATATTTAGTATTGCTAGGGATAGAAGAACCTTTGTAACTTATCTATCCATGAAAACAACTAATGAGACACTAATGGTAAAAACAGACACGGAGTGTACACCGATGACACACTGTACCAAACCACTGATGACACCAGTACCATTATTTCATGTACATGTTTAAACACAGACATGTGAATGAGGTCTTAGACTGTGTTTGCGTTAAAGAGCTTGATAGGAACTGGATACAGTCCTTGGGGACCTCAGAGTGTTACACATGTCTTTTCAAAGCAATGTGTGCTCTGTAAATTTGTACTAAATTAAATGTTTATAATCTATTTTTTTGCCAGCTTTTCTCATTGATTTAACTTTTATTTTTGTAACACTGTTTTTGGCCTGATTTAGATGTCTGTGATTATTCACCTACCTCCTAAAAAAATGATTTGAGTGTCATCAGTGTTTGATCAGTATGTCAGATTTTACCATCCGTTATTTTCATGTATGGAAAAATAAATGACAAAGCTTCTCCTATGCATAACAATGTTAATCATGGACGGCACACAAAGTGCATAGACTGGTAAAAACACACGGTCTGTAAAATAACACGGCATGTGTACAGTCCCATAGTCTATAATGGGCACATGTTCTATATGTTTACATGTTTTATCCATGAAAAACACAGACAGAACACACATGTGAAAACCGGATGTCTGAAATTTTCTTGTACTGCCACTTTAAGAAAAAACAAACCGCCAACTATAACAAAAGCAAAGTATTGCCAAAGCAAAAATTGAATGAACCTTCTACATTTATAGCATTTATTACACTGGTATCAGGTGGAGATTCTGAATATACGTCTGTTATTTGTAGAATGGAGGCCCTGAACTCTTGGAGAACTATCCAGACAGAGCCTTGTTTCTTGCCTGGCCTGATGCAGATGGTAAGAATTTATATACCGTATTTGCCGGCGTATAAGACGACTTTTTAACCCCTGAAAATCTCAAAAGTCAGGAGTCGTCTTATACGCCAGGTGTCATCTTATAGGGCATATATCCTTATACTTCGAATGTTGGGGGAGGAGGGGGTATATATATATTATGTGTTGGGTGTGGGGGGAGCGGTAGCGGTGGAGGAGTGGGACACAGGAGGCAGCAGCCGCCCGCTGAAGCCTACACTGTCCCCGCTGCTAAAGAAAATGAATATTCACTGCTCCCCCACGCCCCATAAAATGAATATTCACTGCTCCCCACGCCCATGGGGCATGGGGAGCAGTGAATATTCATGCTCCTTAATAGCGGTACACAGTGTAGCCACGCTGTGGCTCCTACTGCTGCCGGAATCGCCTATGCCCACTGTTAAAGGGCATGAATATTCAACCTTTCTCCACCCACATGGGCGTGGGGAGGGGGTGAATATTCATGCCCTTTAATGAGCGAGCGCAGGAGATAGCCAGCAGCAGCCGCAGCGCGGCTCCGCTGTGTGCCTGCTATGAAGGTGAGTGAAGTCACTGCTCCCCGCGCACACAGACTGGGGAGCAGTGACTTCCGGCAGCTGAGCTCTCCTTGTGAGCCGCGCATGGCAGTCACGTCATGCGCGGCTCACATGCAGAGGTCAGTGCGGGCAAACAGGACGCAGCGCTGGAGGAGAGAAGAAAGGTGAGTAGCAGTGTTTATTTTAATTTTTTTTATGTGCAGCATGATGGGGATGAGGGGTGCCTTGCATACCAGGACAGGGATGAGGGGTACCATGCATACCAGGACAGGGATGAGGGGTACCATGCATACCAGGACAGGGATGAGGGGTGCCATGCATACCAGGACAGGGATGAAGGGTGCCATGCATACCAGGACAGGGATGAAGGGTGCCATGCATACCAGGACAGGGATGAAGGGTGCCATGCAAACCAGGACAGGGATGAGGGGTGCCATGCATACCAGGACAGGGATGAAGGGTGCCATGCATATCAGGACAGGGATGAAGGGTGCCATGCATACCAGGACAGGGATGTGGGGTGCCATGCAAACCAGGACAGGGATGAGGGGTGCCATGCATATCAGGATGGAGGGATGCCACGTATAAAAGGAAGGGGTGGCATATATACCAGGATGGGGGATATTGTCAGAATTGGGGGACATTACCCCTATACTAGTGTCAGCAGAAGACCCCCTCCCCCTTAAAAGTGCATCGTGAACACATTTTTTTGCTTACATTTTTTTTCTATTTTCCTCCTCTAAAACCTAGGTGAGTCTTATGGTCTGGTTCGTCTTATAGTCCAAAAAACACGGTATTTATGGTAATTTATAAGCCCTCCCTGTCTCCAAGACTATCAGGGCGGTAGCACATCCCTCTGGCCCTTGTATCCTATTACTGGTACCTCCTTCTCTGATCTCGCTCCTGAGGACTGCAGTGACGAGGCAAGGAGGCGCCTCACCAGGAAAGTGTAAGTGAAGCAAGCTGCAGGCGTCCCCCTCACCTCGTCACTGTAGTCCTGAGGAGCGAGATCAGAGAGGCAGAGAAGGAGGTACCAGTGATGATACAAGGGCCAGAGGGATGCGCTACCGCTCTGATAGTCTTGGAGACAGGGAGAGCTGGGCAGGCAGGGAGAGCTGACCAATCCAAGCAGGATTTGTATACTACAACCAGTTAAATCGCCGGTAAGGTTCATCACTTTAAAATTACCATATTGAAATCAAATCTGATTTTTTTTTTTTTTTTTTTACCGTATTTGCGTGGGAATAGGGGTAGTCTTATGCGGCGAGTATATCCCAAACTCTATATTTTAACTGGAAAAGTTGGGGGTCGTCTTATACACCCAGTCGTCTTATACTTCGGCAAATACGGTATATATTTTAGCCAAGATTTTAGCTAAAAGATTGAGATCTATATTAATCAGGGATATCGGTCTATAGTTCGACCACAATGAGTGGTCCGAGTTTGGTTTGGGTATCCTTAAATATAGCTGCTGTAAGAGGGGCTGCCCTTGGCTTTTGTCTGGACCTCAGGTAGATAAAATAGTGAAATAGGGAATAAGAGGAGACTTCTTATAGTAAAGAGCTGAGAAGACATCTGGGCCTGGCTTTTATTAAGTTTTAGTTAGTGGATAGCGGTTTATATTTCAGAAGAGATGATGGCCTGATTTAGGAGATCAGTCATATTGGAATTGAGGACTGGGAGCAAAATAAAGTTAAAGGGATATTCCCATCTCCAAGATCCTATCCCAATATGTAGTAGGTGTAATAATATTAGCAAATATTGCAATTAGAAATGTAGTATAGCTTTTCTGATTCGCTATGTCGCTTTCCTCATTGAAGGGCATTGCAGGACCTTAGGTGTCCGTGGTTATGACCACTAATATAGTGACAACTAGTTTTCTAGTGGTCATAACCATGGATACCTAAGGTCCTGCAATGCCTGCTACATTTCTAATTGAGGGTATTTGCTAATATTATTATTTTTTCACCTACTACATATTGGGATAGGATCTTGGCGATGGGATTACCCCTTTAAGGAAAGCTTCTATTTTTGTGTGGTGTCTGGGGAAGGGTCGTTGTATTGCTGCTCAAGCTGCTGCTGGAACAGCGAGTTATCTGTTGTGGGTTGGACGTAAGGCCTGTGTCGTACGTAGTCGTATTGGGGTACGTCTTACAGGGAGGCATTGAGGCATCGGGGAAGGTTAGAGCTGCTTTTATTATTAAGGGAGTAGAAGCGCTGTTGGGACCAACGCAGGGCCTGACCTGTGTTTTTGGAGAGACAAAGATTGAGGTCAGAGCACGCATGTGTAAGGTCTTGATATATAGAGGGGGAGGGTGAGCTCTTCACCTGGCAATCTTAATATTGACACCTTATTCTCAAGATCAGATGTTCTAGTAAGTCTTTTTCTTTTGAGCAGCGTCTTGAGTGCAGAAGCCTCTCTTCTCTGCTTTATGAACTTCCCAAAGGCAAATTGGTGAAGAGGCTGCTGGTTCAAAGAGAAGTAATCATCAAGGTGGTCACTCAATCTGGGAAATTTCAGGATAAGAAGGGAAGGAACCATTCAGAGTCCAGTTGAATGAGCAAGGATGTAGAGCGGAGCACGTTGGCTGGATTGGGGAATGATCCGACCAAGGAGTGGAAAGAATAGAAATGTTTGTTATGTTGGGTATGAACATGGGGTGAACGAATATATGATCTATTCTGGTGTAGACTAAGTGACGTGTAGAGAAATAAGTGCAGTCTTGACCGAAGGGTTCATCTCTCTCCATAGGTCTGCCCACTGGTGGTGGGACAGGTGTTTAAGAGAGACCAAATCTGCTGAAAGTGAGGTTGGTGAGAGAGCTGGGGGTTGAGGGTCCGTAGACTTATCGAATTTCAGGGATGAGAAGTTCCGTGCTGCTATAAATAGTTGTTCTAACTTCTTTTGTTTTGTAGAAGTGAAGTTTGAGAATAATGTCACGGAGTGGCTGTCAGGTTTGCGTTTACTCAGAGCTCTATGAATGCGGCCCATCTCTAGACGTTCATTGGGGATTCCAAATAGAAGTTCTTGAAATAGGGCTGTTGCAATAGATTGAATTGTCTCGGACAGGCCTCTGATGCGGATATTACTTCTGCGAGTGCAATTTTCAAAATCTTCCAGTTTATTGTTGAGGGAGTAGATTTCTTTGTGGAGCATCTCCATCTCTTTTTCGTGGGTGATGAGTGGTAGAGTCCTCGATCGGAGGTTCTGGATCCTAGTTCTCTAATTTCTTTGGAAAGTTCCTTAGTTTATCCGACAATTTGGACAGCTCCGAGTGTAGTATAGACTGGAACTGTGATAGTAGGGTAGCATGGTTCGAGGTAGGAGTACACAGAATCCTGGTTGTGGACACTGGAATAGTCTCTATGTCAACCCTATGTGATAAAGAGGAGCCGGATGACTAAACTTTCGAGTGTGGCCAGGAAAACATATTGTCGCCGAGATCTGCTGGAGGCTGATTCCTGAGGTTAGGATTTCGGTATAAGGGTGGTTATGAATTGTTGGATTGAATGGTTGAATGAATCAAAGGGAAAGCATATTGCGCGTTGAGCTTTTTATAGGATGGAGAGGAGAGAGGGTTAAGTCATCATGGAAGTCCTGGGCCTCGACCTGTTAGGGTTATTGGGCAGGCTTGGTTTCAGATTGAAGGATATAGCCAGTTAATGAGGTGTGTTGTAAGTAGTAACTTTTGTGACTGAAGGTGTGATTATAGTGAATGGCCACTTGATGTCAGCAGTGGCTTGCAATATATTTCCACAAGTATAGGATTAACCTTAAGGATTCCAAGCTGTGCTTAGCCAGGGTAAAGTATATGAGGGGTAACCTTAGGTACATTGAAGAATTGATAAACCCCTGTATCTTTAAGACTGAGGAAATCCAATTGAAGGCTGCTGGGAGTCACCTATATGCAGTCTCTGATTACATGGTAACTGAGGGCAGGAGACTGTTGAGGGAGTGCAGCTAGGAGCCCAGCTGGGCTGTTAATATAACTGGAGGGGAGCTATTTTGGGTAGCGGGTTTCCCTCCCATGTAGCTGCATTACCCAGGAGAGGGGGACCCATCAGGAGCAGTTTGCCCACGGGCCGCTTAAGCCTTGGTGTGCGTCAGTACCGGCACCCGTCTAGCTGGATAGCGAAGCTGAGTGAATCCCCCCAACCCCCACAGAGGAGCGTGGGTGTCTTTCACCTCCGGGGCCTCAGGCCGCCAGCTAGAGGAGAAGGGGCAGAAAAATGCTGGGTCCGTGCAGGGCGGGCAAGCGTAGGAGAGGCCGCGATCCATGTGCTGCATTTTGATTCACAAAATGACTATTCTATGGGAGCACCGCTCTATATCTTTTTTTCTTTTAAGCTTTCTCCCATGTTACATGTTGTGACCTGTATACTGATGCCATCTTACAGCATGTGCTCTTTCACAGAGTCTTCCCACTTTTCTCTGGATTGCCTGGCTTTCTTCAGGGGTCACACACTTTTTCACGTGGGAGAGCTCCTTGGAGAAACCTTGTCATCCAGCCCCTGGGGTCAGTCCACCTCACGTGCCTTCCAGCTTTCCCTGGCTGAGGGTTTCTGCTGTGTGAAGAGGATCCGGTTGCCCAGTTGGCCAGGACAAGTCGACTCCTTTAGTGTATGGAAGCGGAAGAATCCCCAGTTTGTGCTCTGTGATGGGATCCATTTCCAGTATGCGGAGACTGATCTGGAAGTATAACCTCTCGAGTGCATTATATTTTCAGCAGACCGATATAACATATACTACACAGCTTCCATGGTAATGGCCGACTGTGACAATCACTTGTATTGTGGTGATCTCACACTGATCCAATGGGTCCATACATCTTCCACCAAGAATGAAATTGTATAATAGATTGAGACCTGACTACAGAGAAGAAAGGTTCATAAGTGCTCTAATAATGCTGAATAATTATCTTTATTATATATAGAGCCAGCATATTCTGCAGCACTTTATCATAAGGACAAAGTCACAGAATAGCAAACTAATTACCTGCCAAGCAGAAGTGATGGCCTTGTTTGCAATATGAGGAAATGGAGGAACCCGAAGTAAAAAGTGCTTGTTTTGTATGATCCATCCATCTTTTATAATGAATAGGACCACATATGAAAAGCTGCGTGAGCCGATCACCAGCCAGTACTTGTGTATGAACAGATAAGAAGTGCCATTGAGAGAAAACTGTTCAAAAGACCAGGATTAGAACAATAATGTAAAAAGGGAGAATAGTTGGGTTGGTCAACATGTTCAGCCAGCCTAAAAATGTGTTTTTAGGGCACAGTTAAAACTGAGGTCAATGGGAATTAACCTGATTCTCTGGGGTAGTGCATTCCAGAGAGATGGTGCAGCTTCAGAAAAGTCTTGGAGACAGAAGTGGGAGGTTATGATTATTGAGGATATTGGTCTTAGAAAATTTGCAGAACTGAGAGAACAGGAAGGGTCGTAAACAGAAATGAGGGAAGAGATGTAGGATGATGCAGCACCGTGGAGATATAAATAGATATATTTTTTACGTGAAAGCCGATCAGTAACTGATGGTATCTGTTGATAAATGAATCAGACGTATAGATATTTTTATATTATGGTGGTTTAACTTAAGCTGCACATTTTAAGCTAGAAAACACAAAATTTGAGCTTGGTTTAAGTTGGTATACATGCAGCACATAAATGCATATTTCACTATGGCCATGAATCAGAAAAACCTACAAGAAGCAAAATGAACATAAACCCTGCTGTAAATAAATAAAAAGCAAGTGCAATTAAATAAAATAGGGTTTTATTTATTATATTCATTTTAATTGCACTTGCTTTTTATTTATTTACAGCAGGGTTTATGTTCATTTTGCTTCTTGTAGGTTTTTCACATTTTAAGAGATGTCCGGTTCATAAAAACATTAAAGCGCTTGTCTTCTCTTATTAAATGGGTAAAATTCTAAAGTGCTTCTATAAAGAAGCAACTTTGCAATTTATCTTTTTATTATAAATACTCTGCACTCCTGAAAACAGAGGGATTTTGTAATTTTATGTCTTAGTGCTCGATGCCTAGGTTACCAACTACCTCTGCAGTCTCAGATGTGGCCGGTTTCCAAGGCTAGGAGTGTGCTCTTGTATGCTCTATGCTTAATGTCTTGCAAGCACTGCTCTGGAGCTGCCCAGATTGCTGGATCTGGCCAGATTTAGTACCTCTGTGCTTCTCCTATGCTGCAGAGATAAAGCTGCCTCTGCTTGCAACATCAGAAAACTCATAATTTGAGCCAGTGGCGCCACTATGACGCCTGTCCGAACCATCAATCATTAGAAGCTCCATGCCACCTCCACCACCCTCCGGATATAGTAAGCTGGGAGGCTGAGGAGCTGTGTGCTAGTGAAAAAGATGATGTCTAAGAACTTACAGCCAGGTAGTTGCTAACTACCTGTCAGTTCTGCACAGCGCAGATCCCTGCCAGCGATTCTGCTGCTTCACGTCAACAGAGCAGCTCTTCCTCTTCCGTGCTGCTCTGTTGCTGGGGTGTGACTGCTGGCACCATGCAGATTGACAGCTGACTCTCCACAGTTGCGCAATGGGGAGCCATCTGTCAGTCAGCATGACATTAGCAGTCCCGCCCTGTCAACAGCGCAGAGCAGAAGAGAAGCTGCTGCTCTGATGTGAAGCTGCAGAATTGCCAGCAGGAGCGTTCTGTGCCGGCAGAGATCTGCACTGGGCAGCACAGGCAGATAGTTAGCAAATTACCTGCCTGTTAGTTCTTAGGCTCATAGTAAAAAAAAAAAAAATCAAATGGCCAAAAAAAATCTGTAGCCATACAGATTATTTCTTACAGAAAGGTTTACATGATTTTACATATATTTTAGCTTAATTCAAATATTTTTTCCCAATTTTCCTGCAGCCTTTCAAAATAAAATAATGAAAGAAATTGTGTAAATCCTCCATATCCTTTTCAACTGTATATGACAGAGAACTGTGTGGTATATTGTGGGGCTTTATGTTCAGCACATATGCCTTGTAAATATATGAAGGAATGTGCCAGACGTAGGCTTTTTTTTTTCGAATCAGATAATTTATTAAACATTTTCAAAAGTACAGTAGAATTAAACCCCAAACATTACCTACCCTACCTCCCCGTCCCACCTCAGTGTCCATATACTGCTGATGAGAAAAGAATACAGTGGGTATGGAAAGTATTTAGACCCCTTTAAATTTTTCACTCTTTGTTTCATTGCAGCCATTTGGTAAATTCTAAAAAGTTAATTTTTTTTCTCTTTAAAGTACACTCTGCACCCCATCTTGTCTGGAAAAAAAAAAACAGAAATGTAGAAATTTTTGCAAATGTATTAACAAAGAAAAACTGAAATATCACATGGTCGTAAGTATTCAGACACTTTGCTCAGACACTCATATTTAAGTCACATGCTGTCCATTTCCTTGTGATCCTCCTTGAGATGGTACTACTCCTTCATTGGAGTTCAGCTGTGTTTAATTAAACTGATAGGACTTGATTTGGAAAGGCATACACCTGTCTGTATAAGACCTCACAGCTCACAGTGCATGGCAGACCTAATGAGAATCATGAGCTCAAAGGAACTGCTCAAGGAGCTCAGAGACAGAATTGTGGCGAGGCACAGATCTGGCCAAGGTTACAAAAGAATTTCTGCATTACTCAAGGTTCTGAAGAGCACAGTGGCCTCCATAATCTTTAAATGGAAGAAGTTTGGGACCACCAGAACCAATCATGGGAGAAGAGCCTTAGTGAGAGAGGTAAAGAAGAACCCCAAGATCACTGTGGCTGAGCTCCAGAGATGCAGTAGGGAGATGGGAGAAAGTTTCACAAAGTCAACTGTAGCCCTCCACCAGTCGGGCCTTTATGGCAGGGTGGCCTCTCCTCAGTGCAAGACATATGAAAGCCCGCATAGAGTTTGCTCAAAAACACATGAAGAACTCCCAGACTATGAGAAATAAGATTCTCTGGTCTGATGAGACGAAGATAGAACTTTTGGGTGATAATTCTAAGCGGTATGTGTGGAGAAATCCAGGCACTGCTCATTACCTGCCCAATACAATCCCAACAGTGAAACATGGTGATGGCAGCATCCTGCTATGGGGGTGTTTTTCAGTTGCAGGGACAGGACAACTGGTAGCAATTGAAGGAAACATGAATGTGGCCAAGTACAGAGATATCCTGGAAGAAAACCTCTTCCAGAGTGCTCTGGACCTCAGACTTGGCCAAAGGTTCACCTTCCAACAAGACAGTGACCCCAAGCACCCAACTAAAATAACAAAGGAGTGGCTTCAGAACAACTCTGTGACCATTCTTGTCTGGCCCAGACAGAGCCCTGACCTAAACCCAATTGAGCATCTCTGGAAAGACCTAAAAATGGCTGTCCACCAACGTTCACCATCAAACCTGACGGAACTGGAGAGGATCTGCAAGGAAGAATGGCAGAGGATCCCCAAATCCAGGTGTGAAAAACTTGTTGCATCATTCCCAAGAAGACTCATGTCTGTACTAACTCAAAATGGGGTTTCTACTCAATACTGAGCAAAGGCTCTGAATACTTATGACCATGTGATATTTCAGTTTTTCTTTTTTAATAAATTTGCAAAAATTTCTACATTTCTTTTTTTTCCAGTCATCATAGGGTGCAGAGTGTACTTTAATGAGAAAAAAAATGAACTTTATAGAATTTACCAAATGGCTGCAATGAAACAGAGTGAAAAATTTAAAGAGGTCTGAATACTTTCCATACTCACTGTACATAGATACCCATATAAACATTCGCGCCTACTTAAAACCAACATACAATTGTATCAATAAAGGCACTTCTAAAAATATACACCTGTGAAGAGAGTCACAGATTCTGCTCATTGTTTCAAAACATTCGTAAGAGTATTCTAGACCACATTAAAGTAAGGGGGGCCAGATTTGGTCTATCCAGCCGGGCACCCATATATCTTCAAATTTCTCATATGCCCCCCTTTTTTGGCATACACGTTTCTCAAGGCATATAGTGTTATTGAACCCTGTTATTACCTCCCAAAATAAACTTTACAAATGACCAAGAATATGAAGATAAAGTTCATTTTATTGATAAATTTTTGACCCCTGGACGAAGCATTTCAATGCGAAACGCGCGTCGGTTGTGGTGGGACCACGGACACAACGAGTGAGGTAATGCAGGATACATATGTACAGTGCTGGCCAAAAGTATTGGCACCCCTGCAATTCTGTCAGATAATACTCAGTTTCTTCCTGAAAATGATTGCAATCACAAATTCTTTGGTATTATTCTCTTCATTTAATTTGTCTTCAATGAAAAAAACACAAAAAGAATTGTGCTAAAGACAATTTGGATATAATTCCACACCAAACCTAAAAAAGGGGGTGGACAAAAGTATTGGCACCCTTTGAAAAATCATGTGATGCTTCTCTAATTCGTGTAATTAACAGCACCTTTAACTTACCTGTGGCACCTAACAGGTGTTGGCAATAACTAAATCACACTTGCAGCCAGTTAACATGGATTAAAGTTGACTCAACCTCTGTCCTGTGTCCTTGTGTGTACCACATTGAGCATGGAGAAAAGAAAGAAGACCAAAGAACTGTCTGAGGACTTGAGAAACCAAATTGTGAGGAAGCATGAGCAATCTCAAGGCTACAAGTCCATCTCCAAAGACCTGAATGTTCCTGTGTCTTCCGTGCGCAGTGTCATCAAGAAGTTTAAAGCCCATGGCACTGTGGCTAACCTCCCTAGATGTGGACGGAAAAGAAAAATTGACAAGAGATTTCAACGCAAGATTGTGCGGATGGTGGATAAAGAACCTCGACTAACATCCAAACAAGTTCAAGCTGCTCTGCAGTCCGAGGGTACAACAGTGTCAAACCGTACTATCCGTTGGCGTCTGAATGAAAAGGGACTGTATGGTAGGATACCCAGGAAGACCCCACTTCTTACCCCGAGACATAAAAAAGCCAGGCTGGAGTTTGCCAAAACTTACCTGAGAAAGCCTAAAACGTTTTGGAAGAATGTTCTCTGGTCAGATGAGACAAAAGTAGAGCTTTTTGGGAAAAAGCATCAACATAGAGTGTACAGGAAAAAAAAAGAGTCATTCAAAGAAAAGAACACGGTCCCTACAGTCAAACATGGCGGAGGTTCCCTGATGTTTTGGGGTTGCTTTGCTGCCTCTGCCACTGGACTGCTTGACCGTGTGCATGGCATTATGAAGTCTGAAGACTACTAACAAATTTTGCAGCATAATGTAGGGCCCAGTGTGAGAAAGCTGGGTCTCCCTCAGAGGTCATGGGTCTTCCAGCAGGACAATGGCCCAAAACACACTTCCAAAAGCACTATAAAATGGTTTTAGAGAAAGCACTGGAGACTTCTAAGGTGGCCAGCAATGAGTCCAGACCTGAATCCCATAGAACACCTGTGGAGAGATCTCAAAATGGCAGTTTGGAGAAGGCACCCTTCAAATATCAGGGACCTGGAGCAGTTTGCCAAAGAAGAATGGTCTGCAATTCCAGCAGAGCATTGTAAGAAACTCATTGATGGTTACCGGAAGCGGTTGTTCGCAGTTATTTTGGCTAAAGGTTGTGCAACCAAGCAGGGGTGGATTAAGAGTAGCAAGGGCCCCGGGCAGTTTAGAAGGCGCGCCCCCCCCCCACACCTGATTTATCACGTGACATGTCACATGATCCCCTGTGATAGATCATGTGATAGTTCACGGGAAATTAATTTGGCACAATATTAATTGTGCTGCCTCATCTGAGAGCAGCACAATATTGGGGCAGATACCCTGATTCCAGCGATGTGTCACTTTTTCAGCTGCTTGTTGTCATTTTGAGAAAATCACAGTTTTATCTGCTGCAGATCTAGCAGCTCTCTGAATGCTGCGCTCTGTATAGCCCCACCCACACCACTGATTGGCAGCTTTCTGCCCATGCTCAGTGTACACTGGGGGTGGGGTCCTACAGAACTTACTAGTCATCTAGTGATAATTACCTTCTGACAAATCAATGATTTTATCAAAACAACACTAAGCAGCCCAGTAAGTGACACATTACTGGAATCAGTGCCTCTAACCCTACATTATGCTGCTCTCAGATTAGGTGGCAAAAACCTGATGATAGATTCCCTTTAAAGGAGCTGTAAACACAAAAAAAGTTTGTATTAAAAAAATACAAGCCATTTGTGAAATTAACTTTTTTTCATTGTTAATTCACATTAGACTGTATCTTCAACACTTTTGTCAGCAGGTCTTATTACAGACTCTGAATAGGGCAGCTCTCTCCCTCAGCAGAAAGTCACAGCATGGTTAAAAAACGGGATCTTTTATGATTTTCTCATAATAAATAAAAAAGGACATGCAAGTCCTCCAAACTATTTTCCGTTTCTCTATAGGGTAGGTCCTAAATCTTTCTTGTTCTTTAGTTGATCACATGTCAAAAAGGCAAAGCATTTACTATGAACTCGCCTAAAAAAATATACACTTGGAGAGTAATATCATCATCTGCATGTAAATATTCCTTGACTCTAAGGGCTCGCTCACACTGTCGTATAACACGGCCGAATGCTATGTGATGTTTTATCGGATAGGACTCGGCCCTATGTTATACTATGGGACAGTGCAGATCTGCGATTATTGGCATGAGAAAATAATCTCATTCGATATTTGGACCATGTGCACCCATACAAGTCTATGGGTGCACGTAAAACATTGGACTGCACTCGGATGTCATCCAAGTGCAGTCCGATGAACACTCACAGAGACTATGGAGAAGATGGAGAAATTAAGTTCTCCATCTTCTCCATATCTGAGCTGCGAGAGAATCGGATCACACTCAGTTGAAGCTCTGACAGAGTTTGAGCCGAGTGTCATTAGCATAATTGGCCCTATTCTCTTGCATGAGAGAATATATGGCTTAGTGAGTGGACCCTAAAACTGAATAGTAGTGACGGATAGGCACCTCACAAGCGGAATCCATGTAGCTCTCAGATGTCATGTAGGTAGGGCTTCATTCCATGGGGTAGGGCTTAATTTCAAGGTATATAAAAAAAATGGACTTCAAATAAAAATTAAATGAACAAAAAAAGCACTAATTGAATTATTTTTTTCGTATTTATGTTTGCAGCCCCTTTAAAAACCCTTTGAGGACCAAGGCACATATATGTCCCATAGTTTTAAACTGGAAAAAAATTTGAAAAAAATTTAAGGTCCTCCAAGGTTTAAGTAGGTCATAAATTCATATGAATACTTGCTCATACAATTGCACATGCCAAAAGATGAAGAAGAACAGAATCAAAAATATGACATTAAGTGGAGCACTTACAGGTATTCAAGGTGAAAGAGACCAGCAAAGGCATCGTCTCGAATGACAGTAAATGAGTTAGAATTCAGCAAGCTGAAAATGAAGACAGCAGGTTAGAAGCGAACCAGACTTTATGGTGCTCAGAATTAGTCAAGCAGAATTTATTGACTGCTCTTGCAAAGCACTGAGACTCCCGCTGTGTATTGATGGCACTGTGCGGCCTCCCGCTGTGTATAGATGGCACCGTATAGATGGCTACGTGCGGCCTCCTGCTGAGTATACGTGTATAGATGGCTACGTGCGGCCTCCTGCTGAGTATACGTGTATAGATGGCTACGTGCGGCCTCCTGCTGAGTATAGATGCCGCACCCCCCAGAGACAGCAGGAGGCCGCACAGCGCCATCTATACTCAGTGGGGGGCCGCACGTAGCCATCTATACACAGCAGGAGGCCGCACGGCGACATCTATACTCAGCGGGGGGCCGCACGTAGCCATCTATACACAGCGGGGGCCGCACGTAGCCATCTATACACAGCAGGGGGCACACGTAGCCATCTATACACAGCGGGGGGGCGCACGGCACCGTCTATACACAGCGGGGGGCGCACGTAGCCATCTATACACAGCGGGAGGCCGCACGTAGCCATCTATACTCAGCGGGAGGCCGCACGTAGCCATCTATACACAGCGGGAGGCCGCACGGCGACATCTATACTCAGCAGGGGGCCGCACGTAGCCATCTATACACAGCGAGGGGCGCACGTAGCCATCTATACACAGCGGGGGCCGCACGGCACCGTCTATACACAGCGGGGGGGCGCACATAGCCATCTATACACAGCGGAGGGGCCACACGGCACCCCCCCAGAGACATCAGGAGGCCGCACGGTGCCAACTATACTCAGCAGGAGGCCGCATGCAGTCATGCACACACAAACATATACAGACGCATAAACACATTTGAAACACAAAAATACATATAAACAGACATCACACAATGACATCTGCCCACACACACACACACACCTGTCCACACCCACACATGCGCACACACACACACACACCTGCCCCCACACATACACACCTGCCCACACACACATGCCCACGCACACATCTGTGTGTGTGTGTATAATTTGTGTGTGTGTATTTTTTTTTTTAAGTTAAAAACAAGTAAAATGCATGTGGCATCAATATCAAGACTCCAGATATAAGGGCCTATTCACACTGAATTTTGCAATGCATTCATCTCCTCTTTCCAGGCTTCTATCTAAATCCCTGAAAAATGGCATTCAGATGGGCCTTGACATAGCCATTGATTTGAACAAAGGCAAACCGAGGCTAAAGTCTGAATCTTCAGGCTCCATTTGCTCTGCTTTCAGATGTCTCATTTCAGACAGCATAATCCTGAATTTCAGGGATTCAGTTGTAAGCCTTGTGTAAAGACCTGAATGCAGCGCTGAATGTAGTGTGAATAGGTCCTTACATCCTACACCACCTCAGGGGATTCTTGTTATGGAGTATTGCCCCTGGGTGGCCGCAGTTATGGCCACCACCAGGGCTCGCGGTCACCCACCCTAGCTTTGGTATTCTGGGGAGCTGGTATAATGAATATCTGAGAAGAGCCCTAGAGAAGCCAGAACATTGGACAACCAAGAGGTGGTGGCCTCAAGTCAGGTGTAGTGTCCAACAGGGCAAGACTTTCTAACCTGCCCACACACACACCTGTCTACACACACACCTGCCCACACAGACACACACACACACACCTGCCCACACAGACACACACCTGCCCACACACAGCTGCCCACACACCTGCCCACAGACACACACACACACCTGCCCCCCCCACACACACACACATCTGCCCACACACACACACACATCTGCCCACACAGACACACACCTGCCCACACAGACACACACGCAGCTGCCCACACACCTGTCCACAGACACACACACACCTGCCCCCACACACACACACCTGCCCACACACACACACACATCTGCCCACACACACACACACATCTGCCTACACACACACACATCTGCCCACACACACACACACATCTGCCCACACACACATCTGCCCACACACACATCTGCCCACACACACACACATCTGCCCACACACACACATCTGCCCCCACACACACACCTGCCCACACACACATCTGCCCACACACACACATCTGCCCACACACACACATCTGCCCACACACACACAATCTGCCCACACACACACATCTGCCCACACACACACACAATCTGCCCACACACACACATCTGCCCCCCCACACACACACATCTGCCCACACACACACATCTGCCCACACACACACACACATCTGCCCACACACACACACACATCTGCCCACACACACACACACATCTGCCCCCACACACACACATCTGCCCACACACACACACATCTGCCGACACACACACACACACACACATCTGCCCACACACACACACACCTGCCCACACACACACATCTGCCCACACACACACACTCACCATCCCCCGGCTCCATTCCTCCTGCCTGCTCTCTCTCCTCTCCGGTGGTAAGTAGCAGTACAGGCCGGGCGCGCACTGCATGACGTCAGAGCTAGGAGACACGGCCGCGCACAGGGCCGTGTCTCCTAGCAGTGACGCGGCCGGGCCAGCACAGGGAAGTTAACTGCTGCAGTGCTGGCCCGGCTGATGAAGAAGTAGCGGCGGCCGCTGCTGGAGGAGCGGTCCGGGGCCCCCCCTCCCGCAACTGCTACCGGTATGTGCCGCGGCGGCCCGCACATATAATGAGGGCAATCCGGCATTAGACACCCCGCCCGGAGCCGCGGGTCCCCTGCAGGCTCGGGATCCCGGGCGGTCGCCCGGATTCCCCTCATTATAATCCGCCTATGCAACCAAGTATTAGGCTGAGGGTGCCAATACTTTTGTCTGGCCTATTTTTGGAGTTTTGTGTGAAATGATCAATGATTTTATTTTTGCTTCATTCTCTTTTGTGTTTTTTCCTTGCAAGCAAATTAAATGAAGATAATAATACCAAAGAATTTGTGATTGCAATCATTTTCAGGAAGAAACTGAGTATTATCTGACAGAATTGCAGGGGTGCCAATACTTTTGGCCAGCACTGTATGTATACCATGTCTTAGACTCTATATGTGATTAGCACTGTGCTATATTCTATTTCTACTGACAGCAGTTTGATTGATGTCTCTGTATATGAATGTCACCTATACTGGTTGATTAATAATGATGTAGATACTTACTGTTCTCTCATCCGGGAACACCCACTTTGTGCCTTTGTGTATTTTATCTCACAAATTTTATGTATATTTTTTATTATTTTTTTTTTAATATATCTATAAAATTAACTTTTTTATCTTCGTATTCTTAGTCATTTGTAAAGTTCTTTTTGGGAGATTATTATATTAAATACTTTATGGCCTTACTTTTTGGATATTATTGGTGTACTTACCTGTTCTGACCTCTCCAACAACTAGACCGTTAGGTTTCTTCCAGTATGGAGCTATACTTCTCCGGGCCTGATATAGTATATGCGCGAGAGCCAGTCGGTGACTCTCACTTACAGGGATTTCAGCTGTATGCACAAGTCAAAGGTTCCGGAGCAATCTGACAATTGTACACCGAGTTTATAAGCTCTATCACGTCCCTCCAGTACCTCCGAAGACGTGGCAGTTCCACATTAGACTCGCTAGCAGACACTCTAGGGACATCCTGGTCTATATCTTCTCATATCTTGTCATTTAAGGGGCCACCATCCTCTGCCATCTTTCTTTTAGGGGACAAGCTCTCCTCAGTCTAGATTCAAATAGACATTTATTATATAAAAAAATTGCCCCTTTTGTGTCCCCCACCAGTCACCACCCTATCCAGAAAAGGGGCAGATATCGTTGGGGTCAATGCAATAGATTTGGCTTGAACCGCACAGGCGTATCTGAGTTGTAAATATTGGAAAAAAGACGTAGCCCTTTAGTGGTATGTGAACAGTGCCGAATACTATTGATAAACTGCCCTTTCCAAGTAGGTCGGGGCTCATCTTTCACCATGCATACAATGTATAATGTCTATACCAAAACACATAAAAGGACCATTCCCTACGGATCAGCGAGACACGGGGGCTGCAGTGCAGCATCTGTCTATGTAACGTGTCCCGGCAGAATGTCGTTCTGTATAAAGATTCTAATGTTATAAATGGAGTGAAGAAAGCTCTCTATGGATTGTTTATCTGGCATTTACAGAGTCAATGCTCGGAGATCCTATGGAAAGTTAGTGTAATGTAAAGTGATGCAATGGGAAAGTATGTGACTTATAAATGTGACTCAAACACATAGCTGCGCGGCAAAGTTACTCACTGATTTCCTAGTTAGCCATTGAGCATTTAATAATACAGATGCGATAACTGAAGCACACACTTAGTCATGGACAGTTTCCATTGAAGTTTATTTAATTCTTCTTTGTCATGTTCTGATGACAGAATGTGCCATCTATACTGAACTGGTGACTAGTACTGTCCTGCTATTGAGCCTACAGTGATGTTTGTCTCTTTTTACTAAATTTACAACCTTCCTAGAAGTGTCTTTGCCACCTCCTCACCAATTCTTGCCTCAGACCATTCAAAGTGCTGTTAACCCCTTCACAACATGCGCTGGTATGGCGCAAGTCGGAAGCAGGTGTATGGAGCGGGCTCATCCCATACTCGGCAGATGATGGCTGTGTGTTACAGCCAGAACCTGCTTCTAACAATCGCAGGTGGAGCGGAGCTGCTATCAAACTTACAGCGGCGCTTAACGTGCGCAGGGAGGGAGCGAGGCACGTCATTCCGTGCGCCCATCGGCGTGCCCTTGATGTGATCTGGTGTGCTATGACAGCGGGGGGTCTGTTGGAGACCTCCATGCTTATCATTACGGAGCTTCTTTGAAATCCAGCTTGTGGCCGGGCTTCAAACGAGACTATGATTTTTGCTATATACAGCAATGCTCTGGCATCGCTGTATGTGGCACAAGCGATCAGACGATCTGCGCTTCAAGTCCCGTAAGAAGACTTTTAAGAACAGTGAAAAGTTTTAAAAAAAGTGTTTTAAAAAATATTAAGATCCAAAAAACATAAGTTCAAATCACCTCCATTTCCCCCATTAAAAATAAAGATAGCAGAAAATTACACACGTGGTATCGCCGCATTCAAAAAAAGTCCTATCTTATCAAAATATAAAAATAATTAACCCAATCGTTATACACTGTAAACAAAAAAAAAAATATTTCTGGTGGCTGCAATACCACAAAAAATACTGCAAAAAGCAATCAGAACATCATATCTACCACAAAATGGTATCAATAAAAACGTTGTCTCTCCCCGTAAAAAAATAAACTGTCGTACAGCTCCATCGACTGAAAAATAAAAATGTTACGAGTCTCGGAAAGGGGCAACACAACCGGAATTTTTTTTTTTTTTGCAAACTTCTGATTTTTTTCACCACTAAAATAAAAAAAAAATGGACATTTTGGTATAACCTTAATCGTACTGATGAGCAGGATCATATTGCGAAGTCATTTTTACCACAAAATGTACACCATAAAAACTGTTCCTAAAACACAATGTCAGAATTGCATTTTTTTCCCAATTTCTCCCCACTTGGAATTTTTTTTTCTTTTTCCAGTACACTATGTGGTAAAATGAATGGTGTCATTCAAGAGTACAACTTGTCTCTGAAAGAGCAAGCTCTCATAGGTCTATGTGGACAGAAAAGTAAAAAAGTTATGGCTCTGGGAATAAGACCGCATCGGTAAAGGGGTTTTCTGTCAAATGACAGGATGGTTGATAAATATCTGATTGATGAGAATCCCTGTGCTCCCAACCTTTTTCTCTGCCAGCCATAGCAATTAAATGGAGCTGCGTTGCTGCTGATACTGCTTGCTACTCCATCCATTGTTTATGTGACAGAAGGAGATTGCTGAGCAATGTATTTATCACATATGGCATTACAATGCACAAACCATACCTTAAACTTATCTATGATTAAACAAAATTACACCGACACACTTGACTTGCTTGGAAAATTAATTGGCCACGGCCTTTATTAAAATCATATAATACAGGTAACTTCAATTAATAACATAATAATTATAAACAACCGCAGCTTAGCCAAAGATCAAGCCTGTTTACATTACCTATAACTTATTGTCCATTCTGTACCCTGAATGACTTTCCCACCTGGCTATCTTGCCTGGATCAAGCAGGCGAACATGGCCCGGCCCCACCCAGGGCCAACTCTACCATCGCCTGTAGATCTAAATTAAAAATGTCGTTACCCACTTCAGACAAATGGGTCCAATCACTTCTGAATAGGCCTGGCAAACCTCCCTCCAAGTCAGTGTGCCGAAAAGAAAAACCTCCAATAGATGGCATAAATTTATTCATGCACCTATTTACCCTTCTGCGAATTTTCTCACAAAATTTGAGATCCATAGATTTCACCCACACTAAACGGGAAACGATCTCGGAAAAGATAATTTTGACACCAAAAAACAATTTTTTTAACTCTATTAAACTTTTTTTCATTTGAAATAGTAAATCCACTGTACCTAATTTACCAATATCATTCCCTCCTAAGTGCACAATGATTATATCTGGGGACGGAGATCTCTCACTCATCATGGCAGCTTGCTCCAACAGTCCTTCCCATCTTTGCCCCCTGATTCCAAACCAGAAGATTCTTACATTATCGGCAGACAAAGACAGATTCGGACCATAGCACCGCTGCTGCGCTCTCCACTCCGCCCAGTGCACGAAAGAACGACCTAAGATCCATACTGTTATACCTACAAAAACTTCAAACAAAAGAAACATTAGTATACATCACTTCTGAATATACACCCGATAACATCCTGAACTCCATCTTCCCAATTTTTTGATTAAGCTCTCACTCAAACCCAGTCTGGCAGCCTCCATCGCAGCTCCAATCCTAAAAGAGTGAGTAGAGAAATATTTATTACCCATATTCAATTTAGACAAACATTTACTCAAAATGCATCTGAATTGGAACTGAGTCAAAGGTCTGCCCGACTGATGAAGTAAAAACTTCTCACCTCCCAGGGGACGTAACATTAAATAACGTTGCACCAAGCAAACCGGACAAATACCTTTACCCGCTAAACATTGTAATTTTAAAGACGTACCCTTACCAGCTTGATCAGTTTTGGATTTAGCAATAAAAATTATTAATATCTCCCTCTTCAATGTAATATGTTGAAAAGCCAAACCTTCAATACCGTCTCTGCCCCTCGGCAATAGCTCGCCTATACGCAAAGCTCCAAAAACCAATAGTGCAGCTGCTGTGGAGAATAAAAGGGCTTCATAGTTATCGTAACAGCAAGAGAATGACACTGTACATAAATTTACCAACATTTCTGGAGAAATGGGGCGTCTGCCATCCCGAACTACTCTCTCTTTTTTGTAACCCTTTAGTACCTGCTTTATTAAAAAAATAACCGTTGCATTCCTTCTGGCCCATAACCTTCATAAAAAATGACACACCAGATAATGTTTTCATTACCGTGGAATAAGCGAGCCCTCTGTCAAAAAGCGATAATACAAAATGCAACACGGACTGCTCTGAACACCTATTAGCAACCATTTTCATTCTCCTACAAAATTTAACTCCTAAAACCCAAGCCGACGAATAACCTTTCCATGTAGAAATGGCCATAGACCGCTGTAACAGCTCCATTAACCTGACCAAATCAATCCCCAGAGATACTCCGGACACTCCACTCCCCTCTCCTGGGTGCCTGGGGCGATACTGGAGAAACTCTTGAACTGAAAATGAGAAAGCAAAACAGCCACTGAAGGATCACTATTATCAACCTGTACCGCCTTCAGCCAAATATTCCTTTTCAAACACAGCAGTACTAGACGTCTAAGAACTCTAATAACTGAACCACATTTGCAAGACAAATGGTTCACTGCAAGGACCACCCCTTTTTTACTGGATTTAATTATGATATTTCTATTAGCTAGCTGACTGCCCCAAACCACTATAACCACTAAAATAGAAAATAGTTCTAACAAAACTTCATTCTTCAACACCCCATTCTTACACCATGCCCAATGCCATTGGCCCGCACACCAATTACCATCCCAAAAAACATCAAAACCTGATTCAGGAGCCGCATCCCTGTACAAACTTAAGTCCTCTTCTGCAATAAAAGGCTGACGCCACAAAGCCTGGCCATTAAATGACTCTAAAAACTCCAACCAAACTCATAAGTCCTCCTTAACTTCCTTTGTGACTCTAACATGAAATACAGGATTCCTGATTCCTGCAATATGTGCTGACAGGCGTCTACAAAATACTCTGCCCATAGGCATTATTCTAGACGCAAAGGCTAAAAGTCCCAGCAACGACTCGACCTCCTTCACTGTCACTTTCTTCCTCTTTATCACTGCTAACAACGCTTCTCTACATTTAACAATCTTAGCTATTGGCAACCTAAATTCCCCTTTACCTGTATCAATCACTATACCTAGATACTCTAAACAATTGGTTGGGTGAACTGTTTTTCCTTCCGCTAGCAGAATACCAAACTGCTTGCAAATTAATTGAAACGTAGACAAAAGCTCATTACACACCAATGAGTCGCCAGGACCTATAAACAAAAAATCATCTAAGTAGTGCGCTATACCGCCTTTCATGCACTGCCGTGCTGTCACCCATTCTACAAAAGATGAAAAGGCCTCAAAATAAAAACAAGATACCGAGCACCCCATGGGCAAACATTTATCAACATAAAAGAAACCGTTGAAATGAAAACCTAATGAATTGAAACCGTAAAGGCAGTAACCTAAAGGCTGATTCTTGATCGGCCTTGGCCATTAATGCCCCGGGACCGAAACTTCTAACTATTTCAGCAGCCTTATCAAAAGACGTATATATAACAGTACTTATACTGCTATCAATGCTATCGATAAAGAGGTACCATATGGATAAGACAAGTGATGAATCAATCTGAAAGCATTCATCTCTTTCTTTGGAATACACCCAGAGGAGATAGCCAAAAATGTTTAAATGGCTGCTCCTTAAAGGGGCCCGCCACTCTTCCTTCAGCTAGTTCCTTTAACAATTTTGCTTCTACCACCTCTGGGTGCAGCTCCGCGGATTTCAAATTTTTTACCCATATGCACCTTTTGCCTGAAAAATGTGGAATCATAAACCCATGTGCAAACCCATCAATTATTAACTTGGCCATCTTGCGGTTTGGGTACTGCTCTAACCATGGCCGCATTCTCTCCAGATTTACTGGTGTCACTGCTTTTACCCAAGTACTCCTTTGTGGAATGTTGCCCACTTGCTTTTTTAAAGCATCCGGACATAGCGTGCGACCCTCCACAAAAGGAGCACTCGTGCTTGTATTTACACGTATTCGGCCACTTACATAATGCCTCATTAAACGCAAAGCATGTACCTTTCCTAATGGTACTAGTCTGAGCTGGTACATTACGCTGAACATTATTAGGTTTACTTGACATTAGTGTTGAGCGAGCATGCTCGACACTGCTCGGTACTCGCCCGAGCATCACGCTACTCGGGATGTTCGGCGAGCACCGAGCATGTCCGGGTTACTCGGGCGGGAGCTCGGGCCTCCGCCCTTCATGTTTGGCGCTCTTTACAGAGCCAATGAACATGCAGGGATTGCCAGCCAGTCACTGTAATGCCGCAGCCATGTTGTTTTTGGGCATTACAGTGATTGGCTGGCCGCACAGAGTCACCTCGAGTATTTAAAACCGGGCGCCGCCATCTTGGACACAGTCGCTTCGGATTAGACAGTGTAGGGACAGCGCTGCTGAGCTAGGGAGAGCTTTATCCTGCGAAATAGTTAGTGTAGGGTCTGTAAAGGCTGCCAGATCAAACAAACAGTCCTTCTCAGAACTAATATCCATCCCAGATATCAGGCAGGCAGGCTGTATAGGAGACGCAGTGGTTATACCAGCAAACGCTGCATTACAGTCCTGTGTGCTCCTGTTTCTGAAATTGCTGGACTTAGCTCCAGGTCTCGGGGGCCAGTAAAAATCCTTTTTTTTTCATCTAAATCCTCTTTTTTTCTCCTCCTACACACTGTACAAATACCTGTCTTATTAACCTATTGGTGTGTGTCCCCCCTGCCCCCCCCCCAAAAAAAAGTGTCTGATTTTTCAGACACAAATATATCTGTTGAAAAGAGTCTGGTATAGGCCACAGAAACAGAAGTGTGGTTTTGCAGTTCCACGGGTCAAATCTCTGTATTATCCAGTTTTGGGCCTTTTGTATAAAAAAAAAAAACAGTTTGAGTGTGTCGCTCACTGTTCAGCCGCAAATATATATATTTAAAAAAGTCTGGTATACACCAGTAAATTATAACTGTGGTTTTGCTGTTCCAAGGTAAAAAATCTCTATTATCCTGTTTTTCGCTTTCTTTGCCTTAAAAAAAAAACAGTAGTGTCTCCTGACTGTTCTGACACAAAAAATATATCTGTTGGAAATAGTCTGTTGTAGGCCCAACAAATCCCAGTGTGGTTTTGCAGTTTCACGGGTCAAATCTCTGTAGTATACAGTTTTGGGCCTTTTGTATCTAAAAAAAAACAGTTTGAGTGTGTCGCTCACTGTTCAGCCGCAAATATATATATTTAAAAAAGTCTGGTATACACCAGTAAATTAAAACTGTGGTTTTTCCATTCCACGGTAAAAAATCTCTATTATTCAGGTTTTGGTATTTTTTCCATAAAGAAAAACATTAATAGTTTCTCCCTGATTGTTCTGATTGTTTAAAATAGTCGGATGTAGGCCAGAGAAATAGAGCTGTGGTTTTCCTCTTCCATGGTTCTAATCTACTTTTTATTACCCTTTTTCCATTGATAGTGCGAGTGTAAGCTATTTTACTTCCTTTACAATGGGCAAGGCGCGTGGCAAAGGACGTGGAAGTGGACGTTCTGGTGATGTTGCGTGCAGAGGACGGGGCCGTGGCCAAGGTGAAAATGTGCCACAACCAACAGCCACATCTTCTCGCTCACACTTCTTGACCGAATTACTAGGGAAGCACAGAACAACACCAGTATTGCGAACTGATCAGTGTGAACAGGTTATTAATTGGATAGCAGCTAATACTTACAGTTACCTGGGCACCACCACCTCCGGTCTGTCTTCCACACGGTCGACTCTTAGTAGCCGTGAGTCTCGACCGCATACTCCTCACCCTGATGCTCCTTCCTCCCACCATGCCGAGTGTCGTCAGACAGCAACTGATCCCACACTTGGACACTCTGAAGAGCTGTTCACTGGTCCATTTTCAGATTTGTGCCCCTCGCCTGCTCCGCGATGCTCAAATATTTGAACAGCCACGGCCACAGGAAGTCGACGCTGGCAATTTGTCACAAGAGGTGGACAATGACGAGACACAATTGCCAGGAAGTGAGGAGGAGCATCGTGGTGCGCAAGTGGAAGAGGAGGAGGTGGTGGATGATCTAGTAACTGACCCAACGTGGAAGGAGGACATGCAGAGTGAGGCCAGCAACACACTGTGGGAGGGAGGCAGAGTACCCCAACAGGCAGGAAGAAACAGTGTGGTGGCCCCAGACAGAAGGCGGGCAACCGTTCCCCGTAACACCAACATGATGGACGTTGCCAGTACAAACGGTAGGTCTTCCAGAGTCTGGAATTTTTTTAAAGACTCTGCTGAGAACCCCAAAAAGGCCATTTGTACCACCTGCCATGCCAGCATCAGCAGGGGTGACAAAACTACCAGCCTGACCACCACCAGCATGATCAGGCACATGGCATTAAAGCACCCGACTTTGTGGGGCGAAACCCAGGGTCCACGACCAGTGTCAGCGGGTGTCACCACTGCTTCTTCCGCTGTTGTGTGTGCAATAGAACCCCCTGTTGTGTGTGCAAGGCAATCCCCTGTCCATACTGCATGTAAAGATGCCCCCTCCTCTCAGTCTTCACTTGTTATGGCAGTTTCTCAAGAAACAGCATGAACGTCCACGTCCCACCGCAGCGTTCAATTGCCATATCCCAGACCTTTGAACGAAAGCGGAAATTCGCAGCTAACGCCCCACAGGCCACAGTCCTAAATTTGCACATTTCATGACTGCTTGCGTTGGAAATGCTGCCTTTTAGGCTGGTGGAGACTAAATCCTTCCGCAAGCTTATGGCGGTGGCCGTCCCTCGGTACTCGGTCCCCAGCCGACACTATTTTTCCCGGTGTGCCATCCCCGCACTACACAAGCACGTGTCCCAAAACATCTGCCGTGCCCTCAACAACGCAGTTACTGGGAGAGTCCACCTGACAGCAGACACGTGGACAAGTGCTTGTGGCCAGGGACGGTACATCTCCCTGACGGCACACTGGGTAAGCATAGTGGAAGCCGGGACCCAGTCGGACCTTGAGACGGAACACATCCTCCCCACAGGATTGCGGGCCCTATGTCAGTCAGAGTTCCCCCCACAGGGTGCAGCTCCTGTGCATCATCCTCCTCCTCCTCATGGTCAGCCTCCATCTCAGATATCACCACATCAGTTACAAGCTGGAAGCACTGCAGTACTGCCTCCGCCAAGCGGAGTTGGAGAATTTTCCCACGCTGTCAGTGACGTGCATGAGGTGAGCTCATGTCCAATGAACTCAGCTCACCTCATGCACGTCACTGACAGCGTGGGAAAATTCTCCTGTGCTCAGCGCTTCAGGAGAATTTTCCCACGCTGTCAGTGACGTGCATGAGGTGAGCTGAGTTCATTGGACGTGAACTCGGCTCATCTGGATGCCGTCACAGCCAGACACTGAGGAGCTCAAGCATGCCTGCTATTCTCAGTGTGTGCGGCATGGCAAGCTGGATGGCAGGGTTCTGTTGCGATCCAGCCTGTCATGTCAACGTAGCAGAGCTGAAGCTGTCGTGGGAACCATGGAAAGGTAAGGATGATGTTGCTTTATTATTTTACTTTTATTGCAGAAGACATTGGCTTCAGCTGGAATGGGTGTGATGGTAAGTATGGTTTAATTTAGAACATTAAAAAATTGTGTGTTTATTTCAATTAAAGGACTTTATTCTGGGTGTTTGTGTTTTTTTTTTTAACTTTCACTATGGGGTTAGTAATGGGGGTGTCTTATAGACGCCTCTCCATTACTAACCTGGGCTTGATGTCAGCTGGCATTATAAGCTGACATCAACCCCAGCCCTATTACCCCACTGCCACCACTACAGGGCAGTGGGAAGAGCGAGGCTAAGTGCCAGAATTGGCGCATCCTATGGATGCGCCATTTCTGGGGCGGCTGACGGCTAGTGCTTCTAGCCTGGGAGGGGGCCAATATTCATGGTACCCTTCCTGGGCTATTAATATCAGCTCCCAGCTGTCTGCCTAGCCTTTGCTAGCTATTAAAATAAGGGGGACCCCACATCATTTTTTGGGGAAGGTCCCCCATTTTAATAGCTACTAAAGGCTAGGTATTCAGCTGGGGGCTGATATTAGTAGCCTGGGAAGCTCCGTGGGTATTACCCCCCTCCCAGGCTTCAAACATCTGCCCCAGCCGTCTGCTTAACCTCCGCTAGAGACTAAATTTTCAGGGAACCCCACGCCAATTTTTTTTTTAATCCTTTATTTTAACACTAAATGACAAGTACAATAATCAACACTATCGCTGTACTTCTTATATATGTGACTGACATGTTTCTATGTATCTAATCTATGTGTGATGCTCTATTCTTTCTATTCTAAATTGTCAGGTACCGCTGCTGAATTGCCGGCCGGCTTTTTTAAAGAGACGGTGCATGAAAACACTATTATTTTTTTTAATACATCCTTTAACACTAAATGACAAGTACAGTAAGCAACACTGTCACTGTACTTCTTATATATGTGACTAACATGTTTCTATCGATCTAATCTATGTGTGATGCTCTATTCTTTCTGTTGTAAATTGTCGGGTACCGGTGTATGCCGCTGATGAATTGCCGGCCGGCTTTTTTAAAGAGACGGTGCATGAAAACACTATTATTTTTTTAAATAAATACTTTAACACTAAATGACAAGTACAGTAAGCTGAGCTCTGCCATCCAGCTTGTCATCCTTCAGAGACACTGCAGAGTGCAGGCATTATGGGAACTTCCGATTCCGGTATTCGATATTCTAAAAGTATCGGAACTCAGTATCGGAACTCCGATACCGCGAATATCGGTCGATACCCGATATTTCAGTATTGGAATGCTCAACACTAGTTATTATCAATGTTTATAAATGTTATACCAATTTGACAATGACAAATTTATATAATAGTTACTAAGCTTTCACCACTGTCTTAGAATTGGTCAGATTGACCAATTAAGATGAATGTCGTGGACGACATCCAAAAAGGAGGGAATAATGTGACATGCAGAAGTAGTGCTGTTGCTTCCAAAGCATCCAGCAACTGTTACAAATAACACAAGCACAGGAGACAGGAAGTGTTGTGCTTCAGAAGCATCCAGCAACTAGAGGGGTTAACACAGTCACAGGAGACAGGGAGTGTTTTAGCAGAGCCCCAGGGAGATTGTGGGAAACTTGTTATTGTAGTCTGGCTGAAGCAACTGAAGAGGATTCAGATCAGGAGAGAAAATAAACACAGGTCAGATAAACTCCCTGAACTAACCGTGCAGAGTATTATCGGACAGGAAGATAAGGACTGGAAGGAATTGAACTGAATTGCACTGGCCGTGCTTCAGATTAAATTCCACTGTTAAACTGTTAAAAAAGACTCTTGTCAGATGTGTCTGGTCAGCATTTTGACCCCTTGGAACGCAAGATGGAGGGACTACTCAGGAAGTCCTGGGAGACCTCGACAGCGCTATTAAGCACCAATGCAGTCTCTACGGGCGTAGCGCGATCATTGGCTCATTGGCTAGATCAACTGGAGGAACACCTAGTCTCAGGCACCGCCAGAGAAGACATCTTAGCATCCCTTCTGCTTCTCCAGAAAGCTACGGGGTTTTTAGCAGATGCTTCTGCAGAATCGGTGAGAGTGGCGGCAAGAGCATCTGGGTTATCAAACTCTGTGAGAAGGGCCTTATGGTTAAAATCCTGGAGCGGTGATGTGGCATCAAAGATGAAATTGTGTTCCATCCCCTTTAAAGGGAAATGCATGTTCGGGCCAGCCCTAGATCTTCTCGAGAAAGCCTCAGACAAGAAGAAAGCCCTCCCGAAACCTAGAAATGTAAGGAAAAGGCCCTGTCGTCCTTCCCAGGAGCAGACCCCTCAATATAGGGGTAAAGGATAAAACAGGTTGGTGGAGCTACCCAAAATCGGGGGCCGCATCTCGAACTTTCTCGCTCAGTGTAGATAAATCTGCTCAGACCCATGGGTCCTGAGGGCAGTAGAGTTTGGAGTAAAAATAGAATTCTCCTCCTATCCTCCACAGACTAAAGATAACGCAGCTCTCTTCTCAAAGTCTGCAGGCCACCCTGATATCCAGTGTAACAGACCTATTATCCTCTGGGGTGATATCCCTGATAAGCAGAGGACATTATTCCAATCTCTTCTAATAAAAAAACAAATGGCTCGCATCGGATTATAATCAATCTAAAACCACTGAATCAGTATATCCACTACCAGAGATTCAAGATGTAATCTATCAGATCATCGGTCCCTCTGATAGGACAGGACCATACCATGGCCAGAATCGATCTCTAGGATGCATACTACCACATCTCCATACATCCACTTTACAGAAAGTTCTTAAGATTTACAGTGGCTCAGAGGGAACAGATAGTCCACTGCCAGTTCAATGTTCTCCCATTCGGGATATTATCAGCCCCACGAATATTTACAAAGGTCATGGCTTATATCAGGGGTCAGAATGTTTTCAATAGTACCATACCTCGACGACCTGTTATTAATCGGGCCCTCAGTACCATTGCTCCAAGAGCATATACAGTTGACCACTCAGATCCTATCTTCTCTGGGCTGGTTAGTGAATCACAAAAAATCAGATATGGTTCCCTCCATGACAATAAACGTTTCTAGAAGAACTATTGGATTCCCACAGCCAGATGTCGTTTCTGCCCAAACAAAAACAGGTCATACTAAAAGCAAAGATCAATGTCCTAAGAAGCAGGAGATTGGTATCATTGAGAAATGCCATGTCAGTCCTCGGATCTATGACATCCTGTATCGAGACGGTGGCCTGAGCTCAAGCACATACCCGAACATTACAGACTCACATCCTCATGAATTGGGACGGATCTCCACGGTCTCTGAACAGGAAAATTCCTATACCATCACGGGTAAAAACCTCTCTTTTCTGGTGGCTGAGCATGAAGAATCTAAATAGGAATACTATGTATCCAGAATCCACTAGTAACCATAAGAGTGGATGCCAGCGGGAAGGGATGTGGAGCCATAGTCTCCCAGGAGCTATTCCAGGGTATATGGTCCAAAGAGGTGAGCCAGAACTCATCAAATTTCAGAGAATTAAAGGCCGTAGAGGAAGTCCCCAGAGTAGCAGAGCCTCTGGTCCAGAAAACCCACATACAGATATTTTCAGACAATATCACCACAGTAGCCCACCTTCATCATCAGGGGGGCACAAGACACAAAAGCTTTAAAGCAGTCTCTGCGAGAATATTTTCCTGGGAAGAAGAACATATTCTATCCCTGTCAGCTCTTCATGTCCTGAGCCATACTCCTTCCTTACCTGAGAGTGAGATACCACACCTCTGGGTAAGATGCAATACCTCTGTGGCGACCGAACCCTCAGGGGCGCCACAGAAACATTAGTTTGTTTGTTTTTTGTTCAGATTTGCCAAATACCTATAAACTGGCATCTTTCTTTTCTAGAATACCAAGAAAAGGGCCATCAAGATCTAAACTGGGTCTTGGCTGTGATGGCTGGAAGTGCTCTTGGCATTGTCGTTTTGGCTATCTGGCTGAAAAAACAAAGCGTTAACACCATTAAAGAAGTTGAGATATAAGTTCTTGTGACTCTTCCTTTGCCATAAACGTAACTGAGTTCTAGCATCTATTTTGAACTCCTACCTGTAATACTCGCCTTGCTAGTTGATTTTATGAGACTTTACAGTAATTTGCAAATAAGGTTTATGCCCCAATAAAGATTTAGACAAAAAAAGTTGTACATTGATTGCATTCATAGACCTTTTTTGAGTAACGGTCACAACAGTTCACAAAAAATCCATTTGATACATGTAAAATATAAGGAGCACATTGGCTTCATTGGAAAGGGTGAGTCTTGCAATTTCTCTGGAAGGATCAATATTTTGTGGATTTTAAAACACTCACTGCAGGTCACTTTACCTACATGTAGGATCTAGATCTGTCTATCCAACTTGGCTGGTACTGTTGCACTGCAGGTGCTCTGATTATGTAGATGAAATTTTATATTGCCTTTAACTATGTTCTGGGTGACCCTAGCGCACACTATTAAAATGCCTCCTTGTTTTCCCATAATCTGTAAGTGGTGGTGTGGCACCCCAGGGGTCTGGTTTCCACAGTAATGCAATGTTATGTCTGAGAGCAGGTGGGAGGTCTCTTGGTCAGGAATCCTATGCATGCCACACCTCCTGCCCAGTCCTGGGAGGGGAAGGACTTCCCCTATATAAACCTGGGGCTGAGGCAGGGTTAGAGAGTTCAAAGGGAGAGTTCAGCCAGGAGGGCTGACAGGGAGCTGTGGCTCCGGCTGGGCCCAGCTCCTGGGCCATGCCAGAAGTAGAGACAGAGAAGAGAAGCAGCTATGGGAAAAGAACAACAGGAGCTCTGTGGGAGCAGTGTTACAAGGAGTCAGGGGCTGGCAGCTGCAGAGCTCGCCCTGACTGAGAAGTATCACCGGACCCGGAGTCCGAGGCTGTGGGGACTAATCTCTACCCAGCAGCAGAAACCGACCGGCAGGGGATTGCAGGTCCTCTGGCCCAGAAACCCGAAGGCACGGTCACACGCGTGAGACCAGCACCGCCATCGTGGAGCGGAAGCCATTAGAAGGCCCCGAGTCACCGGCCATACGGGTGAGCACCACACGGTACACTCAGGGACGTGGGCTACTTTTACCCGCCTCTAGCAAGGTAGCCAGAAGAGTACAGTTAGTTGGGAAGGCCTACAACTCCGCCTGGCCATGGGAGATCCCATCTGCTCAAGGACTGACCAGGCCCCGATTGCTAGCAAGTACTCCGGGAGGGTCTATCTTTGTCACCAGTAAAGACCCTGAACTACACCGCATCGTCTCTGAGTGGTTCCTGCTACCCCCATCATCCACGTCGGCTGCCCTGAGGCCATACCCCTCCCGTTGGGGGTTATACCATCCACGCTGCACCATCCTTCCACCGGCCTCAGCGGTCTGCCCTGCAGCGGCAGCTCCATAACTGCATTCAACGGGTGGCGTAGTCATCCACCATCCACTGCTAATAGACTGCCACTTAGTCTGACTCCCTGGGCACGGACCGGGTCACCGCCACGAGACTACTACCCCCCATCTAATCCGGCTCCGGGTAGGCTCCCGCATGCGCAACGCTGCGCGACTCAGGCCCAGGGGCGCGTCAACTTTTGGCGTAGTCGGCAGGATTTCGTGCCCGCAACCACCGGTACTGCGTGCCTGAAAAAGAGACTTTTAAAACTTACCATCCGTGAAGTTTTCCCGCCATCCGGCGCCATCTTCAGCCTTCTTCCCGCCATCCGTGAAGATTCCCGCCATCCGGCGCCATCTTCCGCCTTCTTCCCGCCATCCGTGAGGTTTTCCCGCCATCCGGCGCCATCTTCAGCCTTCTTCCCGCCATACGTGGAGTTTTCCCGCCATTGGACGCCATCTTGAGGACGCCGCGCGGGAAGAAGAGGGGCGTGGACTCCGAAAGCGCGCGAGAACTGAAGCCCCGCCTCACGTCCGGACGTTGCGTAAGGTCCTGGAAGGAGCCCAGCAGACGCCGACGTCACAGGAGCGCGACGGAAGGTCCTCAACCCTGACGATCCACTGCGGAGCCGCGGCCTACGGAAGAGGATCATCGCAAGGTAGGCCACGGTCCACTAGGGGGGAGAAGGATGTCGGATACGGAGGAGAGCTTCACCGCTTCAACCCCCGCCAGCGCCACCGCTGTGGCGGTCATGCCTTTCACCATGCCCTATATCCCGGGGGCAGCCTGGCTACCCCAGTACTCGGGGGAGTCACATACCCTGCATGACTTTAGAGAAAAGCTGGATAGCCTCTTCCAGGTGTACCCCCTCACAGAGGAGCAAAAAGTGAGCATCCTGGTGGCCCAACTAACTGGGGCAGCCCAAAGGGAGGTAAAGTCCTGGCCACCTGGGAGGAGGACTGTCGCAGAGATACTAACCCGGCTAACCGAGGAGGAGCTGCAGTACTACCAATACGAGGAAAGCCAAGAGGACCCGGACGGGTCTGAGGACTACCCTCAGGAGGGAGCACAAAGAGGACATAGCTACTGAAGGGAAGTAGCGTGAATAAAGAGCTGTACATAGTTACCCGTTAGGGTACAAGGACTGCTGCTAATTAAAATATGGTCCCCGTTGGGATTAGTGAATTGTTCCCCGTGTGTCCCTATCCCTTACCAGGCTGAGGACTGTGAGCAGCCATCCCCTATCCCTTACCAGGCTGAGGACTGTGAGCAGCCAATCCTTATCCCCACTGGCCGAGGACTGAGAGCGGCCATATCCTGTAAATAATTATGTGTTTCTAGTAATTTATAGGAGTCCTTGGGGGATTTACCGGGAATCCTTTGTACAGTTAGTGGAGCGTAACCCAGGATGGACTAAAAGACTGTTAAGGACTCGGGGCAGGACAGACCCCTACCTGGTTACGTCTCCCTGTTTTGGTGAAATGGACACCTTTGTTTCCTTCAAAGACTGCACCCGGTTGCGGACATGCCGTGACCACCTTTATGTGTTTTTCTTATTGTATTATTATTGTTATACCCTGTTATGTCTTTCTAAAAAAATATGTTTAGTCCCGGAGTACTAAATTTCACTAGGGGGGAATGTGGCACCCCAGGGGTCTGGTTTCCACAGTAATGCAATGTTATGTCTGAGAGCAGGTGGGAGGTCTCTTGGTCAGGAATCCTATGCATGCCACACCTCCTGCCCAGTCCTGGGAGGGGAAGGACTTCCCCTATATAAACCTGGGGCTGAGGCAGGGTTAGAGAGTTCAAAGGGAGAGTTCAGCCAGGAGGGCTGACAGGGAGCTGTGGCTCCGGCTGGGCCCAGCTCCTGGGCCATGCCAGAAGTAGAGACAGAGAAGAGAAGCAGCTATGGGAAAAGAACAACAGGAGCTCTGTGGGAGCAGTGTTACAAGGAGTCAGGGGCTGGCAGCTGCAGAGCTCGCCCTGACTGAGAAGTATCACCGGACCCGGAGTCCGAGGCTGTGGGGACTAATCTCTACCCAGCAGCAGAAACCGACCGGCAGGGGATTGCAGGTCCTCTGGCCCAGAAACCCGAAGGCACGGTCACACGCGTGGGACCAGCACCGCCATCGTGGAGCGGAAGCCATTAGAAGGCCCCGAGTCACCGGCCATACGGGTGAGCACCACACGGTACACTCAGGGACGTGGGCTACTTTTACCCGCCTCTAGCAAGGTAGCCAGAAGAGTACAGTTAGTTGGGAAGGCCTACAACTCCGCCTGGCCAGGGGAGATCCCATCTGCTCAAGGACTGACCAGGCCCCGATTGCTAGCAAGTACTCCGGGAGGGTCTATCTTTGTCACCAGTAAAGACCCTGAACTACACCGCATCGTCTCTGAGTGGTTCCTGCTACCCCCATCATCCACGTCGGCTGCCCTGAGGCCATACCCCTCCCGTTGGGGGTTATACCATCCACGCTGCACCATCCTTCCACCGGCCTCAGCGGTCTGCCCTGCAGCGGCAGCTCCATAGCTGCATTCAACGGGTGGCGTAGTCATCCACCATCCACTGCTAATAGACTGCCACTTAGTCTGACTCCCTGGGCACGGACCGGGTCACCGCCACGAGACTACTACCCCCCATCTGATCCGGCTCCGGGTAGGCTCCCGCGTGCGCAACGCTGCGCGACTCAGGCCCAGGGGCGCGTCAGTGGCAGTGAGTAGCAACATATCGCTGTCTTACATGGTGGGAATGACCGATCTATGGCAGTTTAGTCTATATACTCTACTGTTAAAGCAATAGTACTGGAAACCTCTTCAACACATAGATGGTCTCAATGCCAGACTGGCACAGTATTAAAGTTTCTAACCAGATAATTGCATGAAGAGCAAAGGAAGACCTACCATTGGTGCAGCCACAGAGGGATCCAGTAATTGACGGGGCCCACTTATACCTTCAAAGCAGATAAAATTGTACTTTATGATGAACTACAGTGCTTCCACGAGGACTCTCTTCTGTCTACCAGTGCTAGAAAGAGCAACAATAAATGGCCCAGAGAATAAAAGTTTCTTCTACAATGATGACTTGATGTAGGTTATTCTACACTGTCACATTAAGATATCATAACATCTAATGGTTGTTATCAAACATGTTACATTTTTGGCCACATGTTGAACCACAATGCAGTCATGTAATTGACCTATGACTTGCCTAAAATCATTGGTTAATTGCCAAACTGCAGATGTAAAATGGCTGCACAACAGTTAGCATCAAAAGTTTCTTAGGTTTCATGAGGGGTTTTCAAGTTGAATTGGCCATTCCCTCATGTGTTAAGAGGTTGGCAGTGTTATCTTGGTACACCTTTCCTCAAAATGACTAGCATGCTAATGGAGATGAAACCAAATCAATCCATCGAGTAAAACACTTCATGGAAAGTTTTCCACAAAAAAAAAAAAGTTTGGTCCTGTAAAGATCTGAGGTTGTAAGTAATCACCTAGGCAGGTTAACGATGCAACAATATTTTATTGATCACAGCCATGGTAATAAAGCAATTCCAGGTAAATGGCCAAAATACAGTTCTCTCAGTCCTCAAGTTCCCAATCTGGGTTCAGTAGTTCCACTGGCTTTGTATAAGGCCATACTCACTGTCTCCCAACTTTTGGTTGGCCCATAGATTTTGCATCTCCAGCTAGTATAGTCTGTAGCCACAGTCCATGATTCTCTAGACGGCAGATAAAACGATGAAAGCACGGGTATCCAGTAGCAGCAGTCCTTTTAAGAAAGTGTAAATCCAAATGACATAATCCATAATGGTAACATGTTTATCCATTCATCCTTCCAAGTCCACGGTCTCCATTCTCTTCCTTCAATCCTTCCACACATCTCCCTAAAACATGTCTCCACTTTCTTCCACTCGGATCAGTCCCCTCCCAGGTCAGAAGTGATCACACTCTCCCCCTTAAACATTCACTGTTTGCTAAAACAATGAAGAATATTCTAGAAGCCTTCATCTGAGACTGCCTGTAAGACCCACTGTGGTTATGGCTCCACTGTGTCTCAATCTACACTCTCCTAATGAGATTATTGGCTGTTGAAACAATGAACTCCTGAGATAAAGATGAGATTAGTGGAATGCTGGACATTTTACAAGTGAATCTTACATAATGACAAGTAATCAGAACTATGTAAAACATAACAAGTAAATCACTAATAAAACACAATAATAATATTGACAAAAATGGTGGTTCGTTGCTGGAAAAGTATCATAGACTTTAGTAAGTGGGCGGCTCCTCACAGGTCCCATGCTCAAAGCCAGTTTTTAGACAAAGTGGGGCTCCAAATGTTAACCCACATGTAGGTTGCATTTACATGGGCTGATTTCAGGCCATTAAACAAGCACAATTGACAACATTGAAGTCGTTCAGTACTTATTTTCTGGCCTCTTTACACTGGATGACTAGGAATGATGGCACAAAACTATCACTAGTAGATCAATCTGTCACCATACACATGTTCTCTGCAGTTTACACCAGGCGATGTGCTACTGAGAAGGATTTTCGTTCTACCATACACAATCCAATCACCCGATGAATGAGCAACATTTTTGCTTATTGATGGGCGATTGCCAATGTTTACACCTAATGAACGCTCGTCTGCTCTTCCAGTATATATAAATGTGGATGTGATATACTGTTACACACATCTGTATACAGAACACACATATGCAACATACAAACAGTGATCAACATATCTTAAAGAAACAATGGCGGAGACCCCGGTAAATCCAGGTCAGCCAGAATAGCCTACTCATATAGCATTTAGAACAGAAAAAAACACGAGTTCAAAATGGCATACAAAGTTAGTTTTATTTAGTCAATCTGCAAATAACTTAAATTAATATATCCATAACATAAATGCATGACAAAAAAGTGCAATGTGCTCGAAGAAAAGCGCAGTCCCACCTGCGAGGGCATATCGTACCCAAGCTAAAAGGATAGCCCATATACATAGTGTGGTATCTTTCCAGAGATATACTGGATAGAATAACGCTATATATTCCAAGTGGAGCACATACAAATGTTTAAATCAAACCCAGGTTCACCAGATGCTTACCACAATTGTATATGAGGTCCAGGTGTGTTGAGACACCTTTGCCACCTGTCTTCTACGTCCCCCTGGACCTCATATACAATTGTGGTAAGCATCTGGTGAACCTGGGTTTGATTTAAACATTTGTATGTGCTCCACTTGGAATATATAGCGTTATTCTATCCAGTATATCTCTGGAAAGATACCACGCTATGTATATGGACTATCCTTTTAGCTTGGGTATGATATGCCCTTGCAGGTGGGACTGCGCTTTTCTTCCAGCACATTGCAATTTTTTTGTCATGCATTATATTTATATTATGGATATATTAATGTAAGTTATTTACAGCTTGACTAAATAAAACTTTAACTTTTTATGCCATTTTGTACTCCATGTTTTTTTTCTGTTCTAAACACATATGCAACGTGTATAAAAAGTACAAAAATAAATGACTGGAATATGCAGAGCATCTGCACACATGAGAATGCACAGAGCACATACGCTCACACTATAGAATACTTACCAGTCTCTCCCTTCAGTTCTAAACTCCTGCACAGGACCCATGGTGACATCATGGTCACATGACTGATGTCACCAAAGGTCGTTAAGCAGTCTGCACATTGGAAATTAAATTGATAATATCACTGCAATTTTCAATGTAACTTCTGCTGTAGATGCTGCTGACGCGCCCCCTGGGCCATGTTGTTAGGGATACCCGGAGCCGGATCAGATGGGGGTTGTAGTCTCCGAGTGGCTGTGACCCGGTCCGTGCCCAGGGTGTCAAACTCAGTGTGCGGCAGTCCTTATAGATGTTATTAGTGTCGACTACGCCACCCGTTGATTTGCGGTCAAAAGGCCGCCGCTGCAAGATGGTCCGCTGAGGCTGGTGGTGTGTGTGCAGCTGCGGTAGTATAACCCCCAACGGGAGGGGTATAGCCTCAGGGGGTCAGCCGTGGAGGATGGTGGTTGTGAAGGTGCAGCAAGGAGACTCAGAGGCATAAAATGCAGTTCCAGGGTTTTACTTACTGGTGTTGCTCGGGTCACTGTGTACAGCAGTGGCCACCCAAGCCGTGCTGCGTCCACCAGGTCCTGGACTCGGTCAACTCCCAGGCAACTCCGGAGTGTGGTCCTGAGCTCCCTTTCTGACTTGTCCTCTTCTCCGGCCTTCCCCACCAGGGATCCACCTAAGTCCGGCTCCCTCGGGCCTCTTGTTGGTAAACCCTTGTCTCTGGGTTCCCTGACCCTATTCTTGGTTTGCCTTCCGGGTGGATTTAGTGGGTGGTCGTGGCAGATCCTGCCCACGACCTCCGGTCTCTGGCTAAGGATTAGGGCCCTCCACCAGCTTGGGATCCGGTACCCTTGTGCCAACTCTTCACCCTCTGATCTAATTTTGGGTTCTTGGAGTTCCCTCTTCTCCCCCTCTGGGTCCTTCTTTCTCCTCTCTCGCTCTCTTGGCCTTGGAGCTGGCTGAGCTGCTCTGCTTCTCTGACTCAACTCTGACAGACTGACCCTGATCTAAGATGGTTCCCACCTTATATACTCCCTCTATGTGTGAGCTCAGGTGACCAGCACCCAATGAGCTCCTAGCTTTACCCAGGCTGCTCCCCCTATCTGCCCCTACACTACTGGGATGTTCCACCCCCCTCCCACTCCAGCCAGGAACAGACACTGTCGTACCTGCACATAAACTGGTGGGAGTACCGTCGGTCTGTTCCTCGGAAATGGGATGTGTGTAGTGCATGCAGCTAACTGAGCTCAGTTCCACACTCCATCCTTACCCGGGAGTGGAATATCACACCTCTGGGTTGAGGTGCAATACCCCTGTAGCAGCCGAATCCTCAGGGTGCTGCATTCCCCCCTGGTAAATCACAGCACGTCCTCGGGCTGTAAAATAACAAAACATCCAAAAACATACAATTTTTTTTTTTTCATAAACATCATAAACATATAAAACAATATATATATATCATAAAACTTTTCATATAAAACTCCTCATTAGAAACATTCTTGTTCCTCCGGCCACGGTGCAACTTGTGACCGGGTAAAGTGCGACAGTCTCTCTTGGAAGAAAACAGTTTCCTATAAAACCGGTAGGGGGCGCTTTAGGAAGCGCAACTATATACAAGGGAAATATGGCCGCTCTCAGTCCTCGACCAGGTATTAGGGAGGATTGACCGCTCTCAGTCCTCGGTCAGTGGGAATAGGGACACACGGGTTTCAGTTCAATCTGCTGGTCCCAACGGGGACTATATTTTAACTAGAACAGTTCTTATACCCTGACGGGTAACTATGTACAGTCTCTCTCTACCGTACTTCAACGACGGCGTCCTCCTGCTCCTTCTTTAGATTCTTCAGACCCGTCCGGGTCCTCTTGCTCCTCCTCACACCGCAGCTCCTCCTCCGTCAGGCGATGCACATGGAGGGCGTAGGGTCCTTTGGCACACTTGTGCCGGGTGAAGGTGACCTCGTCCCCTACATACAGGTCACGACCTCTGTGTCCCTCCGGCAGATGGCTTTCTACGTCTCTGCGGGTGACAAAGACGTCGCCGGGGGTGTGATGATCCCTGATGAAACCCCAACCGTGCTGCAGTTGGAATTTAATTACAGTCCCGGTGGCACGGGGACCGTGGGCTGCACGGGGGTTCCTCCGGGTCCGGCTCTTCTGCTCTGCGCTCTGGATTTGCAGCCGCTGCTCTCGGACCCGCCTCTCTCTCCTCTCCCGGTCGAAGACCTCTAACTGCTGCCGGCAGCACTCCGCACGTTCAGCTGCGGCCGCCCGCGTTTCTTGGGTGAATCCCATGAGGTCTCCTCCGGTGGGGTCCCACGCAAACTGCGCTTCCTCCAACGAGAGTGGGGTGATCTTAACGGGCTTCGGAACCGGAATCAGGGGCTCATCTAGGGGTCTTTCTTTTTGGAGCTCAAGTTGGTAATACTCCGGTGGCCATATAAAGGGCTGCCCATCCGGGCACGTATGCTGGGCGAACAGGTCTTCACCCAGGTGCGGCACTCTAGATGTTGAGGGCGCGGAGGTGGTAGCGGCGCCCAGGTTTACCAGGCCTTGCGACCAGGCTTGGGGCACCCTGAAGGTGAAGGGCACCGTAAAGACAGCGGCGCCCGGGTGTTCCTGGCCTTGCGACCAGGCCGGTGGTTCGGCAGAGGTAGGGGGCGCTGTTGGTACTGCGGCGCCCGGGGGCACTCGGCCTTGCGACCAGGCCGGTGGCGTCTCCTGCTTGGCCGCGCTCTGGATTGAGGCGCGTGACGTAGCAGGGGGCGTGGCCGCGGCTCCGGCCGCTTGAGGCCTAGCTTGGAGCGATGACGCAGCGGCTACGGGAACGGTGAGTGGGGCTTCAGGCTCTGCGACGGGGAGCTGGGGCAGGTTTACGGCTTCTGGGCACGGGATGCTGTCGTCCCCATTACCTGCCTTTATCTCTTCGGCTCCCTCCGCGGCGTCGTCTCCGGCCGTCGTCCCTCCTTCGCCGTCCTCAGAGGTGGACTTGCTCCTCGCTGCGGGTGGCATGCTTCGCTGGCGGGCTCCAGCCTGCTGGGCCATCTCTCGAGTCCACTCCGCCAGTGTTTCCTGCTGCACCCGGGCTATCCTCCGTGCGAGGCCCTCCAACGCGGTCTGTGCACGCTCCCGATCTCCGGGGAGCTGCGCCAGGATCTCCAGCAGGCCTTCTGGAGTGGCGACCTGCAACAGGCTCCTGACCACTGGGTCGGTGCTGCCTGACTCTCCCTCCATCTCCGGGTGTGTTCTCTCTGGACTCTCCTCCAGACTCCTCCAAGCTGCTCCCATCTTCTTTCTTTTGTTCTGTCTACGCCCATCCCGAGGGCGGTCCTGGGGCAACTTTGTGATTGCCAGTTCCAGGGGCAGTTCTCTCACGCTGATGGACATATCAATCATCACAGTCTCTGCTGGTGGGGGCGGTTTCCACTTTTGGCGCCATTTTCGGTCCTGGCCCACGATGGGAGGTGGCCTCTTGCCATCCTTTGGCACGCCCATAATGGCGTCCGCTCTGCCAAGGCGGGAAACCTTCTCAGATGGCGGGAACCGCTTCCCAGTGGCGGGAAACTCTGTGGATGGCGGGAAAAGACTGCAGATGACGGGCAAATGGCGGGAACTGATCCGAGATGGCGTCCGATGGCGGGGACCCTCTGGAATTGGCGGGAGACTTCTTTTTGAGGTAAATGCGATCTTTTCTTCAGGCACGCAGTACCCGGTTGCGGGCACGTGATCCTGCCGACTACGCCAAAGTTGACGCGCCCCCTGGGCCATGTTGTTAGGGATACCCGGAGCCGGATCAGATGGGGGTTGTAGTCTCCGAGTGGCTGTGACCCGGTCCGTGCCCAGGGTGTCAAACTCAGTGTGCGGCAGTCCTTATAGATGTTATTAGTGTCGACTACGCCACCCGTTGATTTGCGGTCAAAAGGCCGCCTCTGCAAGATGGTCCGCTGAGGCTGGTGGTGTGTGTGCAGCTGCGGTAGTATAACCCCCAACGGGAGGGGTATAGCCTCAGGGGGTCAGCCGTGGAGGATGGTGGTTGTGAAGGTGCAGCAAGGAGACTCAGAGGCATAAAATGCAGTTCCAGGGTTTTACTTACTGGTGTTGCTCGGGTCACTGTGTACAGCAGTGGCCACCCAAGCCGTGCTGCGTCCACCAGGTCCTGGACTCGGTCAACTCCCAGGCAACTCCGGAGTGTGGTCCTGAGCTCCCTTTCTGACTTGTCCTCCTCTCCGGCCTTCCCCACCAGGGATCCACCTAAGTCCGGCTCCCTCGGGCCTCTTGTTGGTAAACCCTTGTCTCTGGGTTCCCTGACCCTATTCTTGGTTTGCCTTCCGGGTGGATTTAGTGGGTGGTCGTGGCAGATCCTGCCCATGACCTCCGGTCTCTGGCTAAGGATTAGGGCCCTCCACCAGCTTGGGATCCGGTACCCTTGTGCCAACTCTTCACCCTCTGATCTAATTTTGGGTTCTTGGAGTTCCCTCTTCTCCCCCTCTGGGTCCTTCTTTCTCCTCTCTCGCTCTCTTGGCCTTGGAGCTGGCTGAGCTGCTCTGCTTCTCTGACTCAACTCTGACAGACTGACCCTGATCTAAGATGGTTCCCACCTTATATACTCCCTCTATGTGTGAGCTCAGGTGACCAGCACCCAATGAGCTCCTAGCTTTACCCAGGCTGCTCCCCCTATCTGCCCCTACACTACTGGGATGTTCCACCCCCCTCCCACTCCAGCCAGGAACAGACACTGTCGTACCTGCACATAAACTGGTGGGAGTACCGTCGGTCTGTTCCTCGGAAATGGGATGTGTGTAGTGCATGCAGCTAACTGAGCTCAGTTCCACACTCCATCCTTACCCGGGAGTGGAATATCACACCTCTGGGTTGAGGTGCAATACCCCTGTAGCAGCCGAATCCTCAGGGTGCTACACTGCGGGCAGGAGTGTACATAGAAATCATAGGGCTCCATAGCAAAAGTCCTAATTGGCCCCTGCAAAAAAAAAAGTACTCAATAGGAGCACAGGAGAGCATATACTATTTTTGCAGCCCTTGCAAAGTAATTTTGCCCCTTACTGTTCGACATGCTACAATGTGCCCCCACTAGGACTCCAAACAGTACAATAACACCCCTCACAACCCTCTACCCAGTATACTGGCCCCCCACAGGCCTCCAAATAGAATATTGCCTGCAACATAGTATGATGGCCTCAAAAATTAACCATTTCTTAAAAAAATAAATGCTCCCCCACTGCTTCAGTCTCTGCAGCATGTGGTCTGCACTACATCGCAACTCCTGTGCTGAGCAGTGCATAGGGTTAGAAGACTCGCTGTAGAGATTGGAGCAGTGGGCAATGGGGTGTAGTGAATATTTTTTTTTATTTATGGAGGACTATGTGGTGCCCGTAATACTGTATGGAGGGCTATGAGGGGCCCATTTTACTGTATGGAGGGCTATGTGGGGCCAACTATATTGGGCTGTGGGGCCAATTATGCTATATGGACGGCTATATAAGGGCCATTAATTACTTTTGAAAGACTACAAGGGGGCCATTATACTGATGGCATACCTATGTAGGGGAGGGCATCATACTATTTGAAGGTATATGTAGGGGGCCATTATGCGGTTGTCAGGACTATATGGGGGCAATTATACTGTTTGCAGGTCTATGCTGGGGGCGATTATACTGTTTGGAGGGCTATGTCAGGGCTCTTATATTGTTTGGAGGGCTATGTGTGGGCCAATACATTGCATGCAAGCAATTACACAGTGTAAAAGTTTTTTTGAGGGGTTCAATAATACACTGTAGTAATACACTGTAGAGGGTTATGTGGGGGTCACTATGCTGTTTGGAGGGTAGTGGGGGGCCATTATACAGTGTGGATGGTTGTATTGGGGCCATCATACTGAGTGGAGGTGTGTGGGGGCCATTATTCTGTATAGAGGGCTGTGTTGCGATCACAGTTGGGGGCATCATACTGTGTTGAGGGTCGCCATACTTTGCCAGTGAAGGGGAGTACAGTCATCATACCGTGTGTGTGGAGGGTACTCTGGAAGAATTCACTGTGGGGATATCATACTTGTGTTTCGGGGGGACACTATAGTTGGCATAATACTTTATGGGGGCAATGAAAGGGTAGTTTAGGGGCTTCAGTAGGAGGAAATTACTTTGTAAGGGCTGCGAAGATGTGAGATATGCTCTTCAGTGACCCTGCTTAATATTAAGTTTTTTACTTGGGGGGCCCAATTAGAACTTTTGCTATGGGGCCCCATGATTTCTATGTTCACCCCTGCTAATAATATTAGGAATGACATAAAGATGGATGAAGCTGCTTCATCTTTAGTGGTTACAGGTATCTGGCCCATTGTGACATCACTCGTGTTCCACTCCCCGTGATGTCACAATGAGGTAACCATTGTGATGTCACTGGCTGTGGGGCTATAGTGAGTGACGCTACAGGAAAAGGCTTTGTCTGGAGAGGCTGACTGTGGATTACACAAGACGCGATATTCCTCCAGGCTAAAATGCTGTTTAGATTTCTTCTATTTGTGAGTGTGCTAATAGCATCTGCGGAGGGCGCTCCTATCAACACGCGCCACCATGATTTCAGGGCCTGGATCCCTGCAGGTAAGTGCTGTACCAGATATTCAGCCAATATGGGGTTATTGTTAATTAGTCAGATGATACATATCATGGAGGATTCTTCATGTGCTACTTGTAATGTTTGCAGTCTTCTCCCATCGTGTATTCCCTATTCCAGGCTCTCAAACACATTGTAAGCTTGAATGGGAATCCACTCTGAGCGAAAAACAAGTCACGTGTCTCTCATCTTCATGTGTGTGACTTCATCAATAGTTTTGGGGGAAATAATTACAAATTTATGGTAATTGTGGAATTTCTCCAGCTAGGAATGGTCCTAGGTCTGAATACAAAAATGAGATGCAAAATATAATGTATATATTAGTAGCTTTAAATATCTTACATGTTCTTGATCTTTTCTTCCACTAGATTACTTTAGTAGGTTTCCCATGCCTGCTGCCATCATCTTCTTCTCTGGATTTTTCTTTGGTGCCATCTGTTCCATCATATATGGGTAAGTCTTATAATGATTTATGGGCTACCCGGGAGTCTGTATAAGAAATATCACATTTTCAGGTCATCACACGATTCAGTAAATGATATAATCTTGTGTGGATGTTTAGTGGCTCATAAACTTGGTCTGACCTGCTGGGAGCACAATGGACTTTTCTGTACAATATTAAAAAAATTGCTCAACAAATTACTGCAGATAAGGATAGATAAAATAGATGAAGAAAAATATATGATTTTATAACAGTGACTTCTGTTTTATCATTTTAAAGATATGTGAAAAAGAATAATTTCTGGAGAGATGTTACAAGACCAGATTCCATGGATGAAGATATAAAGAGTAGGGCTAATCCTAATGGTAAGTACGGCCGTCACCAATCTGACATTAATATCTGTGTACATACAAATACTTCTTAGTGGCTTTTATATTACGTGGACGCAGTCTACATTGTAAAGCTGAATAATTACTCTAATGATATTCTGATTCGTCTCTTTCAATATATGAAATCTATTTAAAAGTAAAAAATGAACTTTTAAAGTATAAATAATCTCTTAACCCGTTCACAACATATGATGTACGCCGAGCTTGAATATTTTCCCGCACGTGACGGCTGATTTAATGTGCGGAGCTCTGCCCGCAGCTGTTAAACTGTTAAATCCCACTGTTAATCTCTCACAGCAGCTTTTAACAATGCAAGGGAGACCGGACATAATATGTGACTCGCCCCCTGGGCCGTGGGGCACTCGGATCCGGGCAATAGGGAGACGATGGGGGTAGTAGTGGCGACCCGGTTCCGTGGCTCAGGGTGGTCAGGCCAATGGTAGTCTGCTACGTTCTGCTGATAATGTCCGACTACGCCACCCGTGGATTTGCGGTCATTAGGTACCGCCGCTGCAAGGCAGACCGCTGGGGCTGATGATGTGTGCAGCTGGGATGGTGTGACTCCCCACGGGAAGAGTGCGGCCCCAGGGCAGTGTAGTGGATGTTGGGAGTGATGGTAGTGAGAGTCCCAGTGCTGATAGTGCTGGAGGAGCAAGGAGCACACAGACAACAGGTTGCAGTCCAGGGTCTTTACTAGAACAGGTAAATTGACCCAGAAACAGTCCCGGCTAGGAGGGGACCTGGATGTCTGAGAGCAACGGGGAAATTGGCCCTGGTCAGGGTGAGGGTGTAGGCCTACCGTGCTTTCTGTCCTCCTTCTGGCTATCTCCTCGTTATAGGGTAACAGCCCACGTTTCCGAGCTTTCCGTGTATTCTCGTCTGTATGGCCTGCGACGTGGGTTCCTTTCTGCTCCCAGCCTTGTACGGCTTTACTGGTCCCTTCTGTTGTGGCAGGGCCTCCAGGCTTCTTAGGCCAAGGAATATACAGTCCCTTGCGGACTGGTTATCTGCTGGAGGATGTGGAATCCTCCCAGCCTCAGACACCAAAGTCTGGTAAAGTAAGTCTTTTATCTGCCAAGACAGGCTCTCTTCGCCTCTTGTCTCTGGCTTGTGGTTCTCCTCCTGCCACACTTCCTCTTAGGTGCAATGCGACTGTCTGTCCCTGCTCTGCTCTGGGACAAGTCTCAGTGCTGAGACAGGCCATCAAGTTCTCTCTAACCCTGCCCCCAGTACCAGCTTTCATAGGGGCAGCCAGCTCCCCCTACTGGCCTGAGACAGGAGGCATTGCATGCTAATGTTCCCCTGACTAGAGAACCTCCCCCTTGCTCTCAGACACAGCTTTAATTACACTTGTGGCATCCAGGCCAGGGTGACACATTCCCCCCTAGTAAAATTTAGTACTCCGGGACTAAACAGTAAATAAAGAATAACATGCATAACCATAAAACATTATCAGGAAAGTGACGCACAAATTGAGTTCTTAAGGTCACAGTGTGGTCTGTGACCGGGTGTCCATATCACCAATACAACGGGGAGCCTTAACCAGGTGGGGGTCTGTCCTACCCCAAGTCCTTCACAGTCTTAGTTCATTCCTGGGTTAGGCTCCGAACGCAGTCCATACAAGGTCCTGGTTATAAAAAGTCCATAACCTGTGAGTCCTTAGGGTAACTGCAAGAAACTGAAACACAGAATTACCAAACAAGCATGTAACTTGGCAAACAATTCAACATTTGGCAACAGGGTTATTTACAATCTTAACGCGCTCTATATTTTCCAGCGAGCGGGTATCTGCCCCTTTGTGCTCCTGGTTGATCTACATAGCCCACTGTCTGGTGGTGGACTGACTTGGCTTTCCCCACTAGCGTTAGGGGTACAGCTACCAGCTGGGTGTACAGGTAGGGCAGGCAGCTGTCTGCGGGTCCTTTGGCTTACCGCAGGCATGGCAGGCTCACTGTCAGCAGAGGGTTGACTCTCCTGGGCTGCTGGTACAGGCTCTTCTGCCTCTGGAACTGCTTGCTCCTCTTCACCTTCCGGCTCTGGTGTTGGTTGTTGCTGTGCCGGTTGCAGGAAATGCAGGACGGGTACCACTATGGCATCATTTATGCGAGTCCAGGACTGAGGGAACTCTCCAAGAACGGTGCTGATCATTTCTTCCTTGTCCTCTGCGGGTTCAAGGTCACTGTGATCCTCTTCTGCACTGCGGAGTTGCTCGGGGCATCTTTTGAGGTGGTCTCTGGAGACGGTGTTAGTGGTTTCTCCTCCGTCCTTGGTGATCACGCACACCTTCGGGTTGTCGTGATCAGACTGCAGTACGGTGTAGGGTTCCCTTTCCCACTGGTCGTCCAACTTATGTAGCCTTCTCTTCCGCTTCAGGACTTGCTCACCAGGTTCTAGGGGACCAGCAGGGGCGTGTTGATTGAAGAGTTTTTCTTGCCTCTCTCTCACCTGGGCCAGGCTCTTCTCCACACTCTCCTGTACCTTCTTGTACTGCAGTTGCCTTTCCGTATCCCAGTCCTCATCCAGAGAGGTGTCTTCAGGTATTAGGACTCCCATCTCCAGGTCTACGGGCAGCTTACCTGGTCTAGCTCGCATCAGGTAAGCCGGGGTGCAGTTTGTAGCATTCACCGGGATATTGTTGTATAGGTCTTTCAGGTCCGGCAGTTTTTCTGGCCACAGGCTGCGTTCCTCCAGGGGCAACGTCTTCAGGAGATCAATGACTATATTGTTCATCTTCTCACACATCCCGTTGGTTTGTGGATGGTAAGGCGTTGTCCGAATCTTCTTATAGCCATAGAGGTTGCAGAACTCCTGGAAGATTTCAGCCTCGAACGCTGGACCCTGGTCTGTCAGGACCTGTTCCGGATACCCGTGTGGACGGCAGAAATATTGCTGGAAGGCTCTGGCCGCTGTTTGGGCTGTCAAGTCCTTTACCGGGACCACCACTAGAAAACGGGAATAGTGGTCCACGATTGTCAGGGCATAGATGTATCCAGACAGGCTTGGAGCCAATTTGACGTGGTCCAGAGCTACCAGCTCAAGAGACTGCGTGGTGACGATGGGCCTCAAGGGTGTCTTCTGGCTGGTGCGGTCCTTCCTCCTTAGGTGACAAGGGCCACAGTCTCTGCACCATTTTTCTACAGCTCCTCTCATGCCGACCCAAAAGAATCTTCCTCTTAGCAGGAACTCCAGTTTCTTCCAACCGAAGTGCCCCGCTCTGTCATGGTAAGCCCCCAGGACCATAGCTGCATCCCGCCTTGGAACCACGACTTGCCAGGTCAGCTCGTGTGTCCGGTGGTTGACAATCCTTCTGCACAACTTGCCTTCATAGAGGAACAGCTTGCTCTTCTCCTTCCATAGCTGCTTGGCTTCCTCTGGGGCATCCGGATCCATGCGGGCGTCTTCCTGGGTCAACAGATCTTTCACCAGGCGGATGGCAGGGTCACTATCTTGGGTCTCGGCCCAGCTGTGGTGAGGTAGGGGATTGATCATCACGGTTGTTAGATCCTCCTCCTTCACGCGGTGGGAGTATTGAGCGGCTCCATACCGGTGAAACGCAGGGAGTTCTACCTCCTCCAGCTCTTCTGGGTCTTCGTCACCTTCAGGTAAGTGAGGCATTCTTGATAGGGCGTCCGCGTTGGCATTGGTTTTGCCTGCCCGGTACTTGATCACGAAGTCATAGTTGGAGAGACGGGCCATCCACCGCTGTTCCAGGGCACCAAGTCTTGCATTGTCTAGGTGTGTTAACGGGTTGTTGTCCGTGTACACCGTGAACTTTGCGGAGGCCAGGTAATGCTTGAAGCGTTCCGTCACGGCCCACACCACCGCCAAGAATTCTAGCTTGAAGGAGCTGTAATTCTCCGGGTTCCTCTCGGTGGGCCTCAGCTTCCGGCTGGCGTATGCGATCACCCGTTCTCTGCCCTGTTGGTTTTGGGACAGTACGGCTCCCAGTCCCACATTACTGACGTCTGTGTGAAGGATAAAAGGCTGGCCATAATCAAGGTAGGCCAGGATCTCATCCCCCGTGAGGGCCATCTTTAGCTGGCGGAAGGACTCCTCTTCCGGTTTATCCCACTTAAAGGGTGACTTTTGACTTCGGGACTTAGACTGTCCGATCAGGAGGTCCTGCATAGGAGCTGCCATCTTAGTGAACCTGGGGATGAACCTTCAGTAGTAGCCTACCAACCCGAGAAACTGTCTCACCTCTTTGATGTTCGAGGGGCTTGGCCAGCTCTTGATTGCCGTGACCTTGTCAGGGTCGGGGGCCACTCCTTCCGTGCTTACCACGTGCCCTAGGTACTGGACCTTTGGTTTCAACAGGTGACACTTCGATGGTTTCACCTTCAGGCCATAGCCTGCCAGGGTTTCGAACACCTCGGCCAGGTGCTTTAGGTGGTCCTCGTAGGTCTTCGAATAGACGATCATGTCGTCCAGGTAAAGGAGGACCGTCTCGAAGTTTCGGTGCCCTAGACAGCATTCCATCAGCTGCTGGAAGGTCCCTGGTGCGTTGCAGAGCCCGAAAGGCATACAGTTGAATTCGCTCAGTCCCATCGGGGTGGTGAAGGCGGTCTTCTCCTTGTCAGCCTCTGCCACAGGAACCTGCCAGTACCCGCTAGTAAGGTCCAAAGTAGAAAAGAAGTTAGCTGATTTTAGTGCGGCTAAAGACTCTTCTATTCTAGGCAGCGGATATGCGTCTTTGTGGGTGATACGGTTGATTTGTCTATAGTCGACGCACATTCTCATGGTGCCGTCTTTCTTTTTCACCAGAACCAAGGGGGCTGCCCAGGGGCTACAGCTGTCTCTAATGACCCCAGCTTCTTTCATTTCTCTTAGCATGCACTTGGCGTTCTGATAATGTGCAGGGGGTACAGGCCTGTGTCTCTCTTTTATTGGTGGGTGGCTCCCTGTGGGGATGTGGTGTTCTATCCCCTTTACTCTGCCGAAGTCTAGCGGGTGCTTACTAAAGACTCTCTCGTACTCCTGTACCACCCGGTAGACTCCTTGTTTTTGGTGCAGGGGAGTGGAGTCAGCACCCACATGGAGTTTCTGGCACCAGTCCTCCTTTTGTTTCTGGGAGCCATTACCCTCCGCCTGAGGAGATGGAGGCAAGGGTTCCACGGCCCTGATAGCTTTGTGTTCGACAACAAACAGTTTGGCGAGTGTAGCGTACCTGGGTAAGTGTACCTCCCTCTCCCCAATGTTGAGGATACGGACGGGCACCCTCCCATGACGGACATCAACCACCCCCCGGGCTGTCAAAATGGTGGGCCTGCTGTCTGAGTACACGGGTTCTACCATGGCTTGGTAGTCTCTACCTCTCAACCCGATTGCAGTCCGACACCAGATCATCATTTCACATGGGGGGAAGGAAATGGGGAATGGGTCACTCAGTCTTACGCTACCGATCTCACCACCAGACAGTTCTACCTGCTGCCGTCTCATCAGGGCTTTTATCTCCTTGTTGAGGACTCTCTGTTGGCTGGAACTAGCATTCACCGCCACCTGTTGTAAGATTACAATTACCTCTGAAAGACAATTTTCAATCACGTTAGTACCCACAGCTATTTTAGGGTGACTTTCACGACGGTCAATGTCCACAATAATTACTCCCTGTGCCGGCAGTTCAACTTTACCAATTTTAATGGTCATCTCCTTGAACCCCATCTGTGGCACGGGTAAGCCATTACTGGCGATGATGCTCAAGTTACTGTCTGGATACCGTGTGATATCAGCATCAGTCCAATACTGCTTAAAAAGTAAATAAGGGATAGTGGTTACTTGCGACCCAGTATCCAGCAAGGCGCTCATGGGGATACCGTCCAGCACCATGGGTAAAACCGGGCGCCCCCCAACGTACTTATCACGCCAATTATAAGGGCCTGGTGATCTTATGCCTGGGGGTTGGCCCTCTGTCCCAGGTTGGACCCGTTTAAATTACAGTACCTGGAAATGTGTCCAGGCTGGTTGCATCGACGGCAAATGGGCTGTCCATCCTCTGCGTAGCGGTCTGTGGGCCTCCCTCTGAACGACGGGATCCTCCTCTGTCGACGCCACGGGACATGCTCCGGACTTGAAGCCAGCTCGATGGGTCTTGACGGGTACACTTGCAATGCCTGGACGGTCCTGGTCAACGCCGTGACGCTCCTGGTCAGCTCCTGGACTTGGTGGTGCAGGTCTTTCGGCGGGGTTTGGTTCAGGGCCTGTGCATCAGCCCCCACGGGGTCCATAGAGGAGGGCGCCGCCTCCTGGTGGTAGGTGATAGCAGGGCGCCGGGGGTTTATAGCGCCACTGGTTGCAGATTCACGGAGCACCCTTATGGCCCTGTGCTTAAATTGGGAAAAGGTCAGGTCGGGGTTCTGAAAGAACATGAGGCGCAGCTGGGCCCTGTGGGCGCTAGACAGCAGACCTTCTATGAATTGTTCTGTTAGCAGTTTATCCGTTTCCTGCACACTGCCAGGGTCAGTTTGTTGGATAGCCCTCAAGGCTTCCTGCAGATTTAGAGCATAGTCTCTGATGCTGTCCTGTGCCCGCTGCTTACATCCATAGAACCTCATTTTAATCTCAGCGGAGGTACGTGTGTCAAAGGTACCCCGCAGCCGGGCCAGAATACCCTTCACAGTCCTTTTCTCCTCAGTGGGCCATGATTTTACCTCCCTTTGGGCTGCGCCAGTTAACTGCCCTGTTAGTATGCTGACCTTCTGTTCCTCTGTCAGGGGGTAGACTTGGAACAAACTGTACAGCCTTTCCTTAAAGTCAGTTAGGGCATGGGGCTCCCCTGAGTACTTGGGCAGCCAGGCCGCTCCAGGGATGTAGGGCAGGGAAAAGGGCATCACCGCTGCTGCAGCTGCGTTGGTGGTAGTGGGCGCCTCTGTATCCGACATCTTCCTCCCCCCTAGTTAAGCGTGGCCTACCTTCCGACGATCCTCTTCTGTAGGCCGCGGCTCCGCTGCTGCTGCTATGGACGAGGACCTGGCGTCGCATCCTGATGACGTCAGCGTCGCTCTCTCTCCCTTCCAGGACCTTGCGCAGCATCGGTGCGTGGGGCGGAGCTTCGGATCTCGCGCGGTTTTGACGTCCACGCCCCTCTTCTTCCCGCGCGGCGTCCTGAAGATGGCGTCCGATGGCGGGAAGCAGCTGCGGATGGCGGGAAGACGGCAGAAGACGGTGGGAAACGGTCCAAAATGGCGTCTGATGGCAGGAAACTTCGCCACAGGTAAGTTACAAAAGTCTTTTTCAGGCACCCAGTACCCGGTGGTTGCGGGCACGAAATCCTGCCGACTACGTCAAAGCTGACTCGCTCCCTGGGTCGTGGGGCACTCGGATCCGGGCAATAGGGAGACGATGGGGGTAGTAGTGGCGACCCGGTTCCGTGGCTCAGGGTGGTCAGGCCAATGGTAGTCTGCTACGTTCTGCTGATAATGTCCGACTACGCCACCCGTGGATTTGCGGTCATTAGGTACCGCCGCTGCAAGGCAGACCGCTGGGGCTGATGATGTGTGCAGCTGGGATGGTGTGACTCCCCACGGGAAGAGTGCGGCCCCAGGGCAGTGTAGTGGATGTTGGGAGTGATCGTAGTGAGAGTCCCAGTGCTGATAGTGCTGGAGGAGCAAGGAGCACACAGACAACAGGTTGCAGTCCAGGGTCTTTACTAGAACAGGTAAATTGACCCAGAAACAGTCCCGGCTAGGAGGGGACCTGGATGTCTGAGAGCAACGGGGAAATTGGCCCTGGTCAGGGTGAGGGTGTAGGCCTACCGTGCTTTCTGTGCTCCTTCTGGCTATCTCCTCGTTGTAGGGTAACAGCCCACGTTTCCGAGCTTTCCGTGTATTCTCGCCTGTATGGCCTGCAACGTGGGTTCCTTTCTGCTCCCAGCCTTGTACGGCTTTGCTGGTCCCTTCTGTTGTGGCAGGGCCTCCAGGCTTCTTAGGCCAAGGAATATACAGTCCCTTGCGGACTGGTTATCTGCTGGAGGATGTGGAATCCTCCCAGCCTCAGACACCAAAGTCTGGTAAAGTAAGTCTTTTATCTGCCAAGACAGGCTCTTTTCGCCTCTTGTCTCTGGCTTGTGGCTCTCCTCCTGCCACACTTCCTCTTAGGTGCAATACGACTGTCTGTCCCTGCTCTGCTCTGGGACAAGTCTCAGTGCTGAGACAGGCCATCAAGTTCTCTCTAACCCTGCCCCCAGTACCAGCTTTTATAGGGGCAGCCAGCTCCCCCTACTGGCCTGAGACAGGAGGCATTGCATGCTAATGTTCCCCTGACTAGAGAACCTCCCCCTTGCTCTCAGACACAGCTTTAATTACACTTGTGGCATCCAGGCCAGGGTGACACATATGCGCCCATCGTCACGCTCATGATGTGATCGTGGAGCGCCAATTGCTTGTCATGACAGCCGGCTGTGTCTGTCATTACGATCCTCCCGTGAAAGCCAGCCGTGGCTGGCATTGATAGTGGACAGTGATTTTTACTATACATAGCATTGCTGATGATCGGATGATCGCAGCTTCAACAAATACAGTAAAAAAAAAAAGCACGAAAGTTCAAATCACCCCCTATTGCCCTATTAAAAATAAAGCAATATACACATATTTGATATTGCTGCAATTGTAAAAGTCCAATCTATCACAATACAAAGTAAATTAATCCGATCAGTATATGGCGTAATGAGAAAAAAATCAAAATGACAAAATTACATTTTTTTGGCCACCACAACATTGCAATAAAATGCAATAAAAGGCGATCAAAACATCATATCTATCCCAAAACTGTATCAGTAAAACCATCAGCTCAGATCGCTAAAAGTCCTCACCTGGCCCCATATCCTGAAAAATGAAAATGTCATGGGTCTCGGGAAAATGGTGACAAAAGTATTTTTTATTTTAGTTTCCATTTTTTTTTTACCACTTAAAGGGGTTGTGCCTGGAACAAAGTTAATTTTAATCAACATTTTAATCAATAGATCTTTGAATAATAATAATTTCCACAATTGGATGGGATGAAAAAAAATGTTTCTGTGCTGAGATAATCTTATAAATGTTCCCCTGCTGTGTACTGTGTAATGGCTGTGTCTGACCGTGCAGGAATATGGTCTGATCATACCACATCTCCTGGGCAGGGGAGGAAACATGAGTATACAGACAGAACAGCCGGGGATCACAGCTGATTCTTTCTTTGAGGTAAAACATTGCTTAAAAAGAAGTAATTAAATATTTTTCCTCATAAAAAAAATCAGCTGCGATCCCCTGCTGTAATGTCTGTATACTCTTTTGCTTTCTCCCCTGCCCAGGAGCTGTGGTATGATCAGACTGTGTTCCTGTATGGTCAGACACAGCCAGTACACAGTACACAGCAGGGGCACATTTATAAGATTATCTCAGCACAGGGACATTTTTTTTAACACATCCAATTGTGGAAATGATTATTATTCCAAGATCTATTGATTGAAATGTACTTTGTTCGTGGGAAAACCCCTTTAAGTAAAAAAAAAAACAAACAAACTATACATGTTTGGTATCTGTATCTACGTAATTGTACTGAACTAGAGAATCATATTGCCAGATCTCTTCTACCATAAAGTAAATATGGTAAACAAAAAAAAAAAAAAAAACAATTGTGGAATTGCACTATTTTTGCAATTTCAACACACTTGGAATGTTTTTCTTGTCTTCCAGTACAGTATGTGGTAGAATGAATGCTGCCATTCAAAAGTACAATTCATTCTGCAGAAAACAAGCCCTCATGCGGCTATACTGATGGAAAAATAAAAAAGTTATAACTAAGGAGAGGGAAAACAAACAAACAGAAAATCACCATGTCTTGAAGGGGTTAATAGATATAGCAAGTGAATGTACCGTAGACATAGAGGAAACAATCTAGAAGAAACAAATAGAAGTTTTTCCTTTTGAAATGCTGATTTCACTGTTTTGTTTTACAGGAGAACATGGGGATGAAACAACCATTATAAATGATGAAGCTCCTCATGGACCCATGGCTGAAGAGAGCGATGTCCACACAGACACCAACATCTCTAGTGGTCCCCACTATGTCAGAATCAATATGGACCCATATGAGGATGTGATCGTCTCCTCTGACAGTAAGCTCATTTTTTCTTTGTGGATTAGTACCATGAATATCATCTCTTCTTCTAATTTACATAACATGCATAAATTAAAATCTACTATTAAAAGCAATTTATTATTGAATTTCAGTTAAAGCAATTTCCCAGTATTTTCCGGCTCTCCGACCCCAGATTGACAGTAGAATCAATGTCCATTAATGAACAACTAATCTTATAACCACTGTATTTTTCAGAACAAGAGGACAGAGAACAGATTCCACCTCCTCCTCTGAATCCTTCTCCGTCTACTACTCTGCCTCCTCAAAATTTTGATAAAGATCTTGACCTGGACAAAGACATTGAGAAAACTAACCTCCTCATGAAGATTGTCTTTCAGGAACTTCTGGCTTATGCCAGCCAAAACCAAATGTAAGTTCTTAGGGCTTATGTGCATGTTTTGTGATATATGTTATATTTTAGTATTAACAGGCAATAGGCTTAATAATTAGAAATTGGGCATTACCGACCTAAACGTCGAAAGCATTATATTTCTTTATACAAGTTAAATCATCAGTCTGTGAGCCAAGACTTGCTGGACTACATGAGAATGGGTGTTATTCTTGAATCACAAATATGATACAATATAAATTATCCTTAATAAATCACAATATACAGTATAAAAAATGGCTGATCACATGACTAACAAATTAAACACACGAAGTAGAGTGGGTGGTAATGGCAAAAACAATAAAATGAATATTTAATCATGATCACATTATGCATATACTGGCTTAAAATGCAAATGTAATCACAGGAGCTGATAGCACGATAAAAAGTGCTCAATATCAATGTCAGTGCCAAGTACGTTTAGACATGCTGTAGTACCAACCCTGACAGTCGTTTCACCATCACAGCTTTTTCTTGGAGTTAAAGGAAACGGGGTGGAGTGCTGTAAATGGCTGTATATGTATCTATCATATGTACCATGAAGGAGGGATTGCTAGTAAGAGATAATCTAATCCTACAAGATCAAAAAAAATAATAGGCAGGGTACTATTCCTATCACAGCAATGATAATGTGTAGAACATACCTGAACATAGACATTAAATAATGGCCACTATATATTACATAGTAGTGTATTATAATCTAGAAATAATGGATGATATGTAAACTTCTTCTGTTGCCAAACTCATTATAATCTGTTGCCATGTACATATATTAATCATTACTCTTTTGCTGATTTTGTAACATATATTTTCCAGGTGAGTCAGAGCGGGGTCTCGCTGTGTTCCCACAATGAATATGGGATCCAGCTGGAGATGACAACTGTACATCAACACAAAGATGCAGATTCCAGGCTTGGTTTCTGTTCTCTTCATTGGATATGACATTTACTGGACTTTCTGCAGCTAGACGAACTCACAGAGTATGTGAGATACCTACTGCATCATGAGGCAGATTCCGGGCTCTGTCTCTGTTCTCTTTAATGAATACGACATTTACTGGACTTTCCGCAGCTAGATGCACTCACAGAACAAGTGAGTTTCCTTCTGCATCATAAGACAGATTCCGGGATCGGTCTCTGAACTCAACCACTGGATACGACATTTACTGGACTTTCTGCAGCTAGATGCACTCACAGATAAAGTGAGATACCTACTGCACACGAGACAGATTCCGAACTCGGTCTCTGATCTCCACCACTGGATACGACAGTTACTGGACTTTCCGCAGCTAGATTCACTCACAGATAAAGTGAGATACCTACTGCACATGAGACAGATTCCGGACTTGGTCTCTGTTCTCATCAGTGGATAAAACATTTGATAGACTTTCTGCAGCTAGATATAATCACAAATCGAGTGACTTACCTGCTGCACCATGAGACAGATTCCGGGCTCGGTCTCGGCTCTCATCAATGAACATCTGCAGCCTAAGGGAAGGGCAGTCCTTCCGCCAAGGTTCCCTAGAGGTTTCCTCCACTAGGGGTTTTTCCTCTCCTGAGTGCTGAAGGTTGACTCTTCGTGAGTCAAAGTCCCTTTGTCATCATTATCATCGGGGCACATTTTAGGGCTATTGCCCTGACTTCTAACGCGAGCTTCTACATAACCCACCTTGAATGAAGTTAATAAAGAAGTCAATCAATAATATGTGACAGTGTAATGGCGCTTTAATTGAACTTTACAATACCGCAGAATATACATATCACTGTGAGGAGGGAATATTTTATACTTTATGAATTCAATAAACACATGGTGACTTATATACATGTTTTCTATCAAACTAATTTGCCACAAATGTAATGTTCCTCATTAATCATGCACATCTTCTTTGACCTGGTTTAGAGGTCTGGGTCCTCTGGTTCGACCAGGACTTTAACGCCACTGCACACTATACCGTCATGGCACACATAATGACATCAGAACGTTGCGACGTGCGTCACCCAAGCTTTAGTTATTGCCTCTGGGGATGCACATCAGTGGCAACGTGCTCAACGATGGCATGGTTCACAAAAATGTCAGAGGCCTGGTTGAGCTGGAAGTTTCAATGCAGGGTGAAGAAGACAGAAGATGCTTTAAACCAGCAAGGCCAGTTTTAGACAAAGTGGGGCTCTGGGCACAAGTTTAAAGTGTGTCCTAAATGCTAACATATTATCAAGCATTTAGGTTGCATTTGTGGCGCCCCTGAGGGTTCGGTCGCCACAGAAGTACTGCATCTTACCCAGAGGTGTGGTATCTCACTCTCAGGTAAGGAAGGAGTACAGCTCAGGACCCTAACACCTGCATTCATTACACCACATTTCCGGGGGACAGGGCGAGATTGCTCCTACGGGAGAGCACAGTCCCTGGTCCCTGGCTGGAGTCGGGGGGACCACCTAGAGAGGGGGAACCATGTAGTGGATGGGGTGGAGGAAGTAGATCCTGGGAGCACTTGAAAGGAAGCTGTATAAAATAGAGACACCATCTTAGTTCAGTCAGTTAGTTCAGTCAGAGGAGGAAGGTGACGGGAGCAGAGGCTCTGTATGAGCTCTGCTCCAAAGGCAGGCCTAGCCTGTGAGGCCCAGGACTGAAGGAGAGAAGAGAGGAGTGGGAGCAGGAAGGCTCCAGGAACCGAAGGAACCCTAGCGGTACGGGCCGTGCAGAAGGCCACCCGTACGCCCGCTCCTACCAGGAGGTAGAGGGGTCAGGCCAGATAAGGGGAACAGGTCCCTCAACTAGTGGAGAACTGCAAGGCTCAACTAGAAACCGGAGGCTGCAGCACTTTATGTACCGTTAGCCAAAAGTCCACACCAGTCTCACTAAGAAGGTAGCCACATAGGACCCAGGGGACAGAACAGACGTCGCCAAAGGGGACCAGATTAGAGTATCTGGGTGTGAAGTGCATGGAGAGGGCCAGAGGAAGGACATACAGAAGGGGGTCCTGCTAAGTACTCCGGAGCTACGTGGGGGTGGACAGAGCCCCTCACTGAGTGAACACAGGACGACGTGGGAAGTCGTGATCTGCAGTGATGACTTGGAATGAAACAACTGTGAGTAAAGGACCTGAGACTGCATCCCACTGACTCCGTGTTTATTACTGACTCCCTGCACAACAACCACCATCATCCACCCACACTGCCCTGAAGCTACACTCTTCCTGTGGGGAGTTATACCACCCTTGCTGCCAAACCATCAGCTTCAGAGGACTGTTCCGCAGCTGCGGCCCCTATTAGACGCACTCCACAGGTGGCGTAGTCGGACATTATACAAACCCATATACAATTCCCCTTGGATTGACCGCCCTGGGTCACGGACCGGGTCACCGCCACAGTGACTACAACCCCCAGCATCTACCGGCCCGGCTCCGGGTACCCCACGGCCCAGGGGGCGCGTCAAGTTTGGCGTAGTCGGCAGGATATGAGCCCACCCATTAATACCGTGTATCGCGTGCCTAAAGACTGTGTTTTCTACTAAATGTGGCGCCCGCCCCAGAAGAACGGGCGCCATTATGTGCATGCTAAAAGACGACCATAAACCACCTCGCATCGTGGGCCAGGTCCCAGAAAGGCACCAGAAGCGGAGCCCGCCCCAAACAGTAGTGGTCATGTATGCAAGTGTGTCCATCAAGGTGGGGTGGCTGACCCTGAAAGTGACCGACAGCAGATTGCCTTGGGACCGCAACAAACTGCCGTGGGAGTGCCCCCAAAAGGGGAGAGGAGAAAAGAAAACTGGGATACAGGGCGTGGTCTGGATCAGTCTAGACAGAGCGCACCCAGTAGGGAAGATGGAGGACGGCAGCACCAGAGCCCCAGTCAGCGGCCTGCTGCAGTCCGCAGCACCCTACACCCTGGAGGAGCTAGTGGCTAAGCTGCCCCAGGAGGACTCGGAGTTCCTCCGCTCTGGAATGGAAGACCTTGGCCGGAGGATGGAGAGGGCCCAGCGAGACGCCATCACCGGGTGGAGGCGGGAGATGGAACAGCGGATGGCGAACCGGCAGCCGACGACGCTACCAAGCACCGGCGGTGCACCAGCCTTGACTGATCCCGACCAGCGTCAGGAGGTGACACGTGATGCAGGAGCGGCCGCGGGAGCAGGTAGGAGGAGTCTCCCTGTCCCGGGCGCTGCCAGGGTCGACCTGCTCCTGGGCCCTCTGGTGGAGCCGCTGACCCCGGGCGCTACCAACACCAGCCCGCTCCTGACCCCGCAGCAAGGCCCACAACCAAGTCCTCCGACCTCGGGCGCTACCAGTGGCGACCCGCTTCTAGCCCCACAGCCAAGCCCTCCGACCCCGGGCGCCACCAGGGGCGGCCCGCTCCTGATCCCGCCGCAAGCCCCACAAGTCCCGGGCGCGCGCGCCCTGCACACCCCGCGGACCCCGACACCACTACCTCCGGGCACTAGCGATGCCGGTCAGCTTCTGGGTCCCCTGCAGGAGCCGTCTCCCCCGACCGCCGAATGGGTGTATCGACGCGGGTGGGACTGGTCCGCGGAGGTAGAGGACCAGAGGCCCCCGCTCCTGCCCACTCCGCAGCCCGCTACCGTCTTCCAGTTGCCGAAAGACGAGGCCCAGTTTGAGTGGGACCACTCTGGGGAAGACCTGATGAGGTTTACCCAGGAGTCAAGGGCAGCGGCGGCTCGTAGGAAGGAGTTCTGCCACCAACAGCTGGTCCAGTTAGAAAAGTAGCGCAACTTACGGCGTGTGTGGTGGGAGAAATTAGAGGACCAGAACATGGAGGAAAAGACCCGGGCCCGCAGGGCCAACAAAGCCACCCACGGTCCTAGGGAAGAAGGGACCATAGTAAAATTCAACTTAGAGGCCGGATGGGGGTTCATTCGGGACCCGCACACAGACGATGACTTGTTTGTTAACAGGAGGGACGTGGAATTTCACCTAAAAGCGGGTCACCCTGATTGGGACCTCTACCCCGGAGACACAGTGACTTACACCCGTCACCGAGGAGTAAGGGGCTGGTATGCCCTCGATGTCCACAAGATGGAGGAAGAGAGCGACTTCTACCTCTGCGAAGCTGAAGACCCGGCTGGGTCAGCTTATTGTGAACAAGAGCCTCCCCAGAGGGAGCACTCCTATTAAAGACTGCAAGTAGTCACCCGTACCCATGCAGAATGGACACTGCAAGTTAAAGTTTGATTGAACATTTAACCCGTCTACTTAGTTACCGAGAACGGGTCCAAAAACTGACCGGCTGAGGACTGGGAGCAGACACTTCCTGTAAATAGTTGCACCTTTTGAGGTGCCCCCTATTGGTTTTATATTTTCAGAACCGAGACCACTGAACAAAAACTCTTTGGAGGTGGCTGAAGACGTGGTCCAAAACTTGGATCATCTATGCCCTGCAGCCACCCCAGAGCCTCCGTGGAGGGTTTTGAACGGGTCCCTCAAATTGCACCTTGTCAAGGAAAAATGGACACCTGGTTGCAGATTATGCTGTGACCTGATAGAATGTGTATAAGAGAAAATGTTTTATATGCAAAAGAAGTGTTTGTATATGTGAAAAAGTTTTATAATGTTTTTATAAGTGTAAAGAGAAATGTTCTTTAAAAGGTCTCATAATGTTTTGATAAAGAAACGAAACCAGTAACGTTAAAAGAAGTGTACCTCCCATAAAGGGAAGAAATGTGGTTTATGCTCTTATATGCGGTGCATCCTAAAAGTTTTTGCATGTCTTTAAAATTCTTTTTACACTGTTCCAGCCCGCAGACGTGCTGTGTTTTACCAGGGGGTGGTGTGGCGCCCCTGAGGGTTCGGTCACCACAGGGGTACTGCATCTCACCCAGAGGTGTGGTATCTCACTCTCAGGTAAGGAAGGAGTACAGCTCAGGACCCTAACACCTGCATTCATTACACCACATTTCCGGGGGACAGGGCGAGATTGCTCCTATGGGAGAGCACAGTCTCTGGTCCCTGGCTGGAGTGGGGGGAACCACCTAGAGAGGGGGAACCATGTAGTGGGTGTGGGTGGAGGAAGTAGATCCTGGGAGCACTTGAAAGGAAGCTGTATAAAATAGAGACACCATCTTAGTTCAGTCAGTTAGTTCAGTCAGAGGAGGAAGGTGACGGGAGAAGAGGCTCTGTATGAGCTCAGCTCCAGAGGCGGGCCTAGCCTGTGAGGCCCAGGACTGAAGGATAGAAGAGAGGAGTGGGAGCAGGAAGGCTCCAGGAACCGAAGGAGGTAGAGGGGTCAGGCCAGATAAGGGGAACCGGTCCCCTTAACTAGTGGAGAACTGCAAGGCTCAACTAGAAACCGGAGGCTGCAGCACTTTATGTACCATTAGCCAAAAGTCCACACCAGTCTCACTAAGAAGGTAGCCACATAGGACCCAGGGGACAGAACAGACGTCGCCCGCCAAGGCCCGAGGGCAACGGATTGGAGTCACTAGGTGTGAAGTGCAGGGAGAGGGCCAGAGGAAGGACATACAGAAGGGGGTCCTGCTAAGTACTCCGGAGCTACCTGGGGGTGGACTGAGCCCCTCACTGAGTAAACACAGGACGATGTGGGAAGTCGTGATCTGCAGTGATGACTTGGAATGAAACAACTGTGAGTAAAGGACCTGAGACTGCATCCCACTGACTCCGTGTTTATTACTGACTCCCTGCAGAACAACCACCATCATCCACCCACACTGCCCTGAAGCTACACTCTTCCTGTGGGAGTTATACCACCCTTGCTGCCAAACCATTCGCTTCAGAGGACTGCTCCGCAGCGGCGGCCCCTATTATCCGCACTCCACAGGTGGTGTAGTCGGACATTATACAAACCCATATACAATTCCCCATGGATTGACCGCCCTGGGTCACGGACCGGGTCACCGCCACAGTGACTACAACCCCCAGCATCTACCGGCCCGGCTCCGGGTACCCCACGGCTCAGGGGGCGTGTCACATTTACATGTGCTGAGTTTAGGCCATTAAATGAGCGTGATCGAGAATATTGAAGTCGTTCAGTGCTTGTTTCCTGGCCTTTTTACACTGGTTGAGGGAGAATGATGGGCACAGAACGATCGCTAGAAGATCAATCTGTCCCTATAAAGTATCGTATTATCAGCAGCACATCTGCAGGTCACATTGGGCGATGTGCTGCAGAAAACAATGATTTTTGTTCCATCATAAACAATCCAATCACCCTATAAATGAGTAGCTTGAGTTTGCTTGTTCGTTGGGCGATAACTGACATTTTTACACCTATGAACTCTTGTCTGCTCTGCTGGGATTTATAAATGTGGATGCTACATACTCAAGCACTGCATGTTACACACACATACAGTGGGTACGGAAAGTATTTAGACCCCTTTAAATTTTTCACTCTTTGTTTCATTGCAGCCATTTGGTAAATTCTAAAAAGTTCATTTTTTTCTCATTAAAGTACACTCTGTACCCCATCTTGACTGAAAAAAACAGAAATGTAGAAATTTTTGCGAATTTATTTAAAAAGAAAAACTGAAATATCACATGGTCATAAGTATTCAGACCCTTTGCTCAGTATTGAGTAGAAGCACCCTTTTGAGCTAGTACAGCCATGAGTTTTCTTGGGAATGATGCAACAAGTTTTCCACACCTGGATTTGGGCATCCTCTGCCATTCTTCCTTGCAGATCCTCTCTAGTTCTGTCAGGTTGGATGGTGAACGTTGGCGGACAGCCATTTTCATGTCTCTCCAGAGATCCTCAGTTGGGTTTAGGTCAGGGCTCTGCCTGGGCCAGTCAAGAATGGTCACAGAATTGTTCTGAAGCCACTCCTTAGTTATTTTAGCTGTGTGCATAAGGTCATTGTCTTGTTGGAAGGTGAACCTTCGGCCAAGTCTGAGGTCCAGAGAACTCTGGAAGAGGTTTTCATCCAGGATATCTCTGTAGTTGGCTGTTTCCTTCAATTGCAACCAGTCGCCCTGTCCCTGCAGCTGAAAAACACCCCCATAGCATGATGCTGCCATCACCATGTTTCACTGTTAGGATTGTATTGGGCAGGTGATGAGCAGTGCCTGGTTTTCTGCACACATATTGCTTAGAATTATCGCCAAAAAGGTCTATCTTCATCTCATCAGAATAGAGAATCTTATTTCTCTTAGTCTGGGAGTCCTTCATGTATTTTTAAACAAGCTCTATGCGGGCTTTCATATATCTTGCACTGAGGAGAGGCCACCCTGCCATAAAGGCCCGACTGGTGGAGGGCTGCACTGATAGTTTACTTTGTGGACCTTTCTCCCATCTCCGTACTGCATCACTGGAGCTCAGCCACAGTGATCTTGGGGTTCTTCTTTACCTCTCTCACCAAGGCTCTTCACCCACAATTGCTCAGTTTGGCTGGATGGCCAGGTCAAGGAAGACTTCTGGTGGTCCCAAACTTCTTCCATTTAAGGATTATGGAGGCCACTGTGCTCTTAGGAACCTTGATAAATGCAGTAATTCTTTTGTAACTGACGCGCCCCCTGTGCCGTGGGGTACCCGGTGCTGGGCCGGAAGATGCTGGGGGAATGTCACAGTGGCGGTGACCCGGTCCGTGACCCAGGTCGGTCAATAAAAGGGGTTATGTATAGGGGATTTATAGAGTTTTTACAGAGTTTGTGATGCCACCTGTGGAATGCGGCCAAAGGGAGCCGCCGCTGCGGAGCAGTCTTCTGAAGCTGATATTATTGCAGCAGGGATGGTGTGGCTCTCCACAGGAAGCGCTAGCTCCAGGGCAGTGTAGATATTGCAGGTTGTGCTGAACGTTGTAGTGGAGGGGTTGATGGCGCAGCAAGAAACTCAGAGATAAGTAAGTGCAGTCCCATGGTCTTTACTCACAGTTGTTGCAGTCCAGATTACAGGGATTCATGTAACTGCCCTCTTCGTCCTTTGTTTACTGAGGGAGGGGCTCAGTCTACCCCCAGGTAGCTCCGGAGTACTTAGCAGGACCCCCTTCTGTGTCCTCTCTCTGGCCTTTTCCCTGCACCTCACACCCGATATCTCCAATACGGTACCCTCGTACCTTGGCGGGCGACGTCTGTTCCGTCCCCTGGGTCCTATGTGGCTACCTTTTCGGTGAGACTGGCGTGGACTTGTGGCTACAGGAATTAAAGTACTGCAGCCTCCGGTTTCTAGATGAGACGTGCAGTCTTCTGCTAGTTGAGGGACCGGTTCCCTTTTGGTGGTCTGTCCCCTCCACCGCCTGGCAGATACGGGCGTACGGGTGGCCTTCTGCACGGCCCGTACCCCTGGGGTCCTTTCTGGTCCTGGAGCCTTTCTTCTGCTCCCTCTCCTCTCTTCTCTCCTTCTCTTCAGACTTGGGCCTCACTGGCTAGGCCCACCTCTGGAGCAGAGCGCCTGCAGAGCCTCTGCTCCCCTCACTTTCCTCCTCTTACTGGCCTGTCTTTCTAAGATGGCTTCCCAATTTATACCTCCTTCTCCTGTGCTCACCTGAGCTACTTCCTCCACCCACACCCACTACATGGTTCCCCCTCTCTAGGTTCCCCTCCACTCCAGCCAGGGACCAGGGACTGTGCTCTCCCTTAGGAGCAATCTCGCCCTGACCTGTTGAAGTGGACGTGTTGGATGCAGGTGTTAGGGTCCTGAGCTGTACTCCTTCCTTACTTGAGAGTGAGATGCCACATCTCTGGCTGAGATGCAACACCTCTGTGGCGACCGAACCCTCAGGGGCGCCACATAACCTTGGCCAGATCTGTGCCTTGCCACAATTCTGTCTCTGAGCTCATTGGGCAGTTCCTTTGAGCTCATGATTCTCATTTGGTCTGATATGCATTGTGAGCTGTGAGGTCTTATATAGACAGGTGTGTGCCTTTCCAAATCAAGTTCTAACAGTTTAATTAAACACAGCTGGACTCCAATGAAGGAGTAGAACCATCTCAAGGAGAATCACAAGGAAATGGACAGCATGTGATTTAAATATGAGTGTCTGAGCAAAGGGTCTGAATACTTATGACCATGTGATGTTTCAGTTTTTCTTTTTTAATAAATTTGCAAAAAATTCTACTTTTCTATTTTTTTCAGTCAAGATGGGGTGCAGAGTGTTCTTTAATGAGAAAAAAAATTAACTTTTTAGAATTTTCCAAATGGCTGCAATGAAACAAAGAGTGAAAAATTTAAAGGGGTCTGAATACTTTCCGTGTATTGTGTGGAAGATGGAAAAAGAGAATGTACAACCTTTTATCCCCTGTTTACCAGTTTGTCCGTATATAAAATGGACATTGATAATAAGGACTGATCTGGCTTATTGAATGAAATGGTAGCGGAACTGCACTAAGTGCAATGGAACACAAAATTTCCTGTAGCTGGCAGAAAATGGCAGACAGCTCATACGACCGCTCAGCAACTGTCACAAATAACACAAGCAAAGGAGACAGGAAGTGATGTGCTTCAGAAGCATCCAGCAACTTGAGGGGTTAACACAGTCACAGGAGACAGGGAGTGTTTTAACAGAGCCCCAGGGGGATTGTGGTGAACTTGTTAATGTAGTCTGGCTGAAGCCGAAGAGAAAGGTGGTGGTGTGTTAGACCGAGACCCTCCCTTCTGGATCTGACAGAAGGCAACTGAACAAGATTCAGATCAGGAGAGAAACTAAACACTGGTCAGATAAACTCCCTCAACTAACCCTGCAGAGTATTATTGGGCAGGAAGATAAGGATGGAAGGAATTGTGTCACAGGGATCATCTCCCCCCTCAAACCCTCCCCCCTCCATCTCCATGCAGGATAAACAATACTGTATACTATTGTGTCCTTGTGAAGGAAAAGCCTGTGGTTGTGTATGCATAGAAGTGTGCTTCTAAGAGATCTAATCTATGCTGAATTATGCTACTGAAGAGACTGTAATACTGTGCCTTGTGAATAAACTACTGTATAGTTACTGGAGCCAGATGCTCAAGAAACTCAGACTGTACTATAATGAAGATTGTTGCTGTAATATCCATGAATGGCACTGGCCGTGCTTCAGATTGAATTCCACTGTTAAACTGTTGAAAATGACTCTTGTCAGATGTGTCTGGTCAGCAATTGAATCTATTGTGTGCCTGAGAGAAGCTGCAGCCTATGGTCGCTCTGAGTAACGGTTCCCCCAGGATTCCAAAGAATTCATAAAACCTATCTCGCCCTATCTAAACCTAGCGGCGTGCGTGTAACATTGCTGGCCTGTACCGGGAATCCTGAGCGGGAATTAGCATGTAGAGGGAGAAGAGGAAAAGTGTCTGGAAAAACACAGCAGCACAGCACCTCAATTAAACCCTGCTACACCAGTTAAAGGGGACCAGCCCTAAAGAAAACTCACTAGCAGCAATGAATGTGGAAACACAAATGGACTGAATTAGTGAGCTGCTTCTTCAGTTAACCTGTGAAGAATTGAGAACAGTAGCAGAACATATAAACATGTCAGAATAACAGATTGCTAAAGCACACAACCGCAGGCAACAGTTAGCTGCCATTAATGCAAAAATGGATGAACTGGAGGAGAAAGAAGCCGAAGACATCATGGGGAGGTTCCTCCAGGAGCTAACACAGATTTTAACCAGGTTGAAATTGGAGGATAGAGGGGTGGCACCAACTACCAAAAGCGGGAATCTCTGTCCGCAGACAGAACTACAGGAATTGAAAGAAAAATTCAAAGCCCTAACAACACCTACAGGAATCGACCAAAACCTCTGAAAGGGTGACAGACTCAGACAGAACCTTTACTCTGCTCGGGTTAGATAAATCAGGAAGACAGTCCTCTCTAACACCGCAAATCACTATTAGGGAAGAATTCAAGATCCTGGGACAGATTGGAGAGTGTGAACAGAAAGAGAAACTGTCTTATAAGAACTTGTTGCACCAGATCGATGCAGGCTTACATAAAGGCTACCAGCCATATGAGATCGTTGAGGGGGTGATGAAAGCTATCAGCCCAGGACTGAACCTCCGTAGTATGCTAGAAATGAAGAGTCAATTGACCTTGCAACAGCTGAAGATGATTTTAAAAGGGCACTATAAAGAAGAGAGTACTTCAGAATTATTCCACCGACTCATTAACCTCTCACAGAAAAATAATGAATCACCCCAAAGTTTCTTGTTCAGAGCAATTGAACTGAAAGATAGACTGTTGTTTGCATCCAGAGATGTAGAAGTGGAGGAGAAGTTTGATGCTGGACTAGTCCAGAAGAAGTTCTTGAGATCATTAGGAACGGGGTTAATCAGCAAAGACATCAAGTTGCAGCTGAAACAGTACTAGAAGATCCTGTCATTCTCGACGAAGTGCCAGTTGAAAAAATGAATAAGATAGCTAGTTTGGAGTCAGAGAGCGAACAGAAGTTAAAGGCTCTGCTCCTAAAATCACCAAAATAAGTCAGCTGAAGTTGGAGACCCCCTATGGCCAGTCCGAAGATCATCATGGAGACCTTTCAGTGCCACCTCCGAGAGGAAACCTTAAATCACCAACAAAAGAAAGGACTGCCAGCGCTGACTGGGAGGAAGTAATAGGAGAACTGCGAGCCGAGTTGATTGAGGTGAAAAAATTGATTCATTCCAGGCCACAACCTTTATCCCTCAGACTCAGGAGTGGGTTCCAAAACAGAAGATACCCGGCTTGTGAAGCATGCCGTTCATCAAATCAGAGTACGGTTTGTGTCCACTGTCTAAAATGTGGTGAGGAAGGACATTATGCCAAGGAATGCCAATGGTCACGGTCGTTTGGGTTAAAAGGCAGGAGTTTGCCAGTGCGGGGCGACTAGTAACCGCGATACGGAGGAGGCCCCAGAAGCAAATCCAAATCTCACCAAACCCCAGAACGGCGCATGAGGTAAAACGGCTGCTTCAGTACTATACCCAAGTGTGTTCACGTCTACAACAGCTGCAAGAGAGACAGAGGCATTAGTGCCCAGTGTGTAGCTCAAACGATGTACTCCCGGGAGGAGGATTCCTCGGTCAGTAGAGATTGCCTCATCAGTCTAGTCAGTGAAAGGTGCTTTACACAGTGCCAGCTAGATGGACTCTTGGTAAAAGCACTGTGGGACACAGGAGCCCAAGAGGGCCTTTTAAATGAAGAATGGAGAAGGCGCTACCTGCCACATACCTGCCTTCAGTCACTAAAAGAGCTCTTAGGACCAGTGGAACTCCACAGGAAAGCTGTCAACCAGACCGAAATTCCTTTCATAGCCTCGGTGGAAGTGACTTTCCAACTGAGGGCCATGAAGAACAGCAACACCATTGAGCTTTTGGTACCTTTTCTCGTGACTAGTGATCAGAACGTGGCAGAGGATTCTATCCTTGGATATAATGTAATCAGTGAGGTCATCACGAAATAGAAGTCAGGGACGCTGGTGGTGGATGCAATTGCCACATCTCTTGCCATAACTAACGCCGTGGCGGAAAATGTGATTCATAGAGTAAAGAAAGCACAGAATACAATGGACCTTAAAGAAGTCAAGGTAGGCTGGCGCCCAACCATCATCCCTGCAAACCAAATGGTGGGGGTGAGGTGTGGAGTCCAAGTAGAACCAGGCAGAAAAATCAAAAAAAAGACTGTTCGTCCCAAAAGACTCCTCAAAACTTTCGGAAGGCCTAGTACAAGGTGAGACTGTGCTTACGATTCCTACTGGTGGATTTGCTCGAGTGACAGCACCGGTGACGAATATTACGAAACAGGAAATTAGACTGCATCCAAAGACGTTAAAATGGTATATCCAGCCAGTGTGAGACCCCTCCAGGGGTCTACCATGAATTCAGTCACTCCACCAAGGAACAGGAGTCGCCCATGGAAGGAAATTGCACGACCAACCTCAGGGTCCTGGGATCCCCCAGTATCCCTGGAACACTTGTGTGCTGAAGATATAGCAATAGCTATGTCACGGTGGCAGTGACCCGGTCCGTGACCCAGGGCGGTCAATTAAAGGAAAAGTAAAGGGGGAATAAAGTTTTTAGAGATAATGTTCGTGACACCACCTGTGGTATGTGGCTATATGGGGCCGCCGCTGCGGTGCAGATCCACTGGAGCTGATGGTGACGCAGCAGAGTTGGTTCAGCTATCCACAGGCAAATGTAAGCTCCAGGGCAGTATATGAAGAATTGTGGAGGTAGATGTTGTTGGTGCGGTGTAATTCAGGGCTGAGGGCGCAGGTAATGACCAGACAACAAATTAATGGCGGTTTCCTTTATCTTTGCTTGCGGTTTGTCAGAGCAGACCGGGACATGGGTACTAGCTGGTAGAGGAGGTCCGGGCGGCGTGGAAGCAAGTTGGGGATCCACCTCGCCAGGTGGAGTTGTAGGCCTTCCCTCTGCGCTATTCTCTTTGGCCATGCTGCTTGAAGCTATGCTGTAAAACGTCTATTCCTCACCCGTATGGCAAGCAGCTCGGGCCTTCTTCAAGTGTTGCTCCCTCGTGGCGGCGCTGGGCCCTAGGATGCTGCTGAGCAACCGGACCCCTGGGGTGCCACACTCCCCCCCTAGTTAAATTCAGTACTCCCGGACTGAGGACACCTTTAGAATTAAACAATCAACAAAAATAACGATTCATATTACAAATAGTTTACAAAGTCTCAAAAAGGCAAAAATTGCAGAACAACGAAAACCAAACTAAAATTGGGAACAGTCATTGCGGCGCTTAGTCTTTACGCCACTATCCAGGAATTGTCTTTTTCCAGGCACTTGAAGGTTGGTTGGTGGGAACCGCCTCAACCCACTTCGTGTATCGTCCCTTGGCGTGGCTTCAGGGCACTTTGTCGGTGGGCCTGGTTTTTGGCCACGCCTGTGGTTTATTTTCAAGGCCAACAATTAACTTTATTCAACATTGTCCTGACCACACCTAGTCCTGTGGTCCATTTGTCCATAAATTTAATAACTATATACATTCATGATTGCTTAAAAGTTCTTACAGTAAGTCTCTGTAGGCTCTCATACTTAACGGTTGCAACTGTATACTATACGCTATTATTTTACTAGACTTTAGTCCCTATAACGGGTGGGGAGCTGACCTATGGTACTACGGGTGGATCTACGCAGTACAGTTGTTGACAATGACCTACCCGGGTCACTAGTGTCTACCGCTGGTGTGGTAGGCTCAGTGTGGACTACACTACAGTTAGTCTGAGGTAACACCAGTAGGCTGGGTAGTCTTCTACAACTTCTTTGACTCACCATGGGTATGACAGATTCACCGCTAACAGGGGGTAGATTCTCCTGATCCGCTGCTGATGAAGCATCTGTTTCTGGGGCCGTCTGGTCTCTCTGCTGTTCTAGAGTCTCTGCGGCTTCCGGTAAGGCTACTTGGGGAAAGGTCAGGATAGGTACCTCGATTGCTTGGTTCACCTGCGTCCAAGACCGGGGAAATTCTCCAAGGATGGTTTGAACCGTCTCTTCCACCTTTTCTGTGTGCTGGGGGCTGTTTTGGTCTTCCTCTTGGTGTCTCAATTGATCAGGGCATATCTTCAGGTGGTCTCTTGAGACTGCCGCCACAGTCTCTCCTCCATCTTTACTGATGAGGCATACCTTGGTGTTGTCCAAATTTGAAGGTAAGATGGTGTATGGCTCGACCTCCCACTGATCATCAAATTTGTGAACTCGTCTCTTCCTTTTGAGTACCTGTTCTCCAGGTGATAAGGGAACTGCAGGTGCGTGCTGATTATAAGTTCTCTCCTACCTCTGTCTCGCCTGGGACAAACTTCTCTCTACACATTCTTGCACCTTGCGGTATTGTTGCTGCCACTCTGTATCCCAGTCTGCATCTGGTGATGTCATCTCAGGTGTTAAAACTCCCATGTCTAAGCCAATAGGTAACTTGCCAGGTCTTGCCCTCATCAAGTAGGCGCGTGTACAGTTGGAGGAGTTCATCGGGATGTGGTTATATAGGTTCACCAAATCTGGTAACCTTTCTGGCCACATGCTACGTTCTTGAAGAGGCAACGTCTTCAATAGGTTTATTACCACCTGGTTCATTTTCTTGCACAACCCGTTGGTCTGGTGATGATACGGCGTCGTCCTTATTTTCTTGCAGCCATACAAGTTACAGAAATCTTGAAACACTTCTGCATCAAAGGCTGGGCCTTGGTCGGTAAGCACTCATTCAGAGTAACCGTGCGGGTGACAAAAGTGTTGTTGAAACGCTTTGGCTGCTGTCTTAGCCGTCTGCTCCTTCACTGGCACTACTACCAGGAACCAGGAGTAGTGGTCTACTATGGTGAGAGCGTAGACATAGCCTGACCGGCTTGGGGCTGGCTTCACGTGGTCCAAGGCTACCAGTTGGCGCTTCCCGCTTTGGGACTACCACTTGCCAGACCAGTTCGTGTGTCCGGGAGTTGATGCTTCTCCGACACAGCTTTCCCTCGTAGATGAACTGCTTGCCCTTCTCCTTCCACAACTGTTGGGTCTCCTGTGGAGCATCTGGACCAGGGTGCGAGTCAGCTTGTGTCAGCAACTCCTTTACTAGGTGGACAGCCGGGTCGCTATCCCCATCCATGGTGGGGCAATGGGTTAAACGTGGCCTCTCTGTTGGAGGAGCGCTTCTTCCACACACAGTGGGAGCACTGGGTCACCCTGTGATGATGGAAAGCCGGTAGCTCTATCTCCTCCAGCTCTTCTGGGTCTTCTCCTCCATCTGGCAAGTTGTGCATCCTGGACAAGGCATCAGAATTAGCATTTTTATGCCCCGCCCGATAGTTGATGGTAAACTTGTAGTTAGACAGCCGGGCAATCCATCACTGCTCCAGCGCACCTAGCTTCGCCGTTTCAAGGTGGGTCAGCGGATTATTGTGTGTGAAAATGGTAAACTTCGCTGAAGCCAGGTAGTGTTTGAAGCGCTCTGTTACAGCCCAGACTATGGCCAGAAACTCCAACTTGAAGGAACTATACTTGTCGGGGTTCCTTTCCGTGGGACGGAGCTTCCTGCTGGCATAGGCAATCACTCTCTCTCTGCCCTGCAGTACCTGGGACAGCTCCACTTCCAATCCCACGTTGCTGGAATCCATATAAAGTATAAAGGGCTAGCCATAGTTTTGGTAGGCCAGGACTTCGTCTCCCGTAAGAGCCACCTTCAGTCGAATGATGGATTCTTCTTTTTTACTCCAGTTGAACGGAGGACTCGGGTTCTTGGCCTTCTTGGACTGGCCTACTAAGAGGTCCTGCATGGGTGCCACTATCTTGGTGAATCCCTTGATGAATCTCCTGTAGTAGCCTACCAGCCTGAGGAACTGTCGCACTTCTTTGATAGTGGAGGGTTTTGGCCAATCCTTAATCTCGGTGACTTTTTCAGGGTCTGGTGCTACACGTCCGGCGTTTACCACATGACCTAGGTACTGCACCTTGGGTTTCAACAGGTGGCACTTGGACGGCTTTACTTTCCAGCCAAAACCAGATAGGGCTTTGAACACCTCGGCCAGGTTCTCCAGGTGGTCTTCGTATGTCTTTGAGTAGACGATTACATCGTCTAGGTACAGCAGAACGGTTTCGAAGTCTTCGTGTCCTAGGCAACACTCCATTAACTGCTGGAATTTTCCTGGGGCGTTCCACCTCTGCCATGGGAACCTTCCAATACTCACTGGTGAGATCCAAAGTGAAGAAATAGTTAGAGCATCTTAGTGCAGCTAATGATTCCTCAATTCTGGGTAATGGATAGGCGTCTTTATGTGTAATGCGGTTAATCTGCCTATAATAAACACACATCCTCATTGTACCATCTTTCTTTCTAACGAGGACTAATGGAGCTACCCAGGGGCTACAACTATCTCTGATCACCCCAGCCTCCTTCATCTCCCGCAACATTCCCTTGGCACATTGAAAGTGAGCTGTGGGTACAGGCCGGTACCTCTCTTTAATGGGTGGATGATCTCCTGTGGGGATATGATGTTGGACCCCTTTTACCTGCCCAAAGTCTAGTGGGTGCTTGCTAAAGACTCGCTCATATTCTTGGACCACCCGGTACACCCCATGCTTTTGGTGCAAAGGGGTGGGGTCGGTGCCTATTTGTAGCTTCTGACACCAATCCTCCACCTGCCCCTTGGAGCCATTGTCCTCCGCCTGTTTGGACGGAGGCAAGGGTTCCACTGCCTTTATTGCATTGTTACTGACAGTGAACAGCTTAGCAAGGGTGGCATACCGGGGTAAGTGGACCTCTTTCTCGCTACAATTCAGGATGCGTATCGGTACTCTTCCTTTGCGGACGTCGACTACCCCCTTGGCAGTCAAGATGGTGGGCCTATTATAAAAGTACACGGGTTCTACCAGGGCCTGCTAATCTTGACGCCTGAGACCGATTGCTGTCCGACACCATATTAACATTTCACTTCTAGGGGTCATTGCAATGGGGAATGGATCACTCATTAGGACACTACCGACTTCTCCACCAGACAGCTCTACCTGTTGTCTCTGCATCAGGGCTTTGATTTCTTTCTTCAGAACTCGCAGCTGACCCGAACTGGCAGTCTCCACAACCTGTTGCAACAAAACAATAATTTCCCCAAGACAATTCTCTATCACATCGGTACCTAAGGTTATCATAGGATGGCTTTCTCGGTGATCAATATCTACAATAATCAAACCTTGTGATGGCAATTCTACTCGGCCAACCTTTATGGTCACCTCTTTATACCCCACCTGAGGCAAGGGCTGACCATTGTTGGCAAAGATGTTAATATGTTCATCTGGACTGCGGGTAATGTCTGAATCAGTCCAGTATCATTTGAAAAGGATATATGGCATCGTTGTCACCTGGGAACCAGTGTCCAGTAACGCGTTCATCAGGATGCCATCAAGCACGATTGGTAGGACCGGTCGTCCTCCCATGTACTTGTCTTGCCAGCTTTGTTGGTCTGGTCGTCTTACTCCTGGGGTTGGCCCTCTGCCCCAGGGGTTGCTCGTTTAAATCGCAGAATCTTTTAAGGTGCCCCGCCTTTTGACAGCGGCGGCAGATGGGTTGTCCGTTCTGGTCGTAGCGATCGCTGTTTCTCCCTCTGGTCGGTGGAATTCTTCTCTGTCGTCGCCATGGGACATCATCTTGACTGGAAGCCAGCTGAATTCTTTCCTTTCGAGACACTTGCATGGCCTGCACGGTTTTGGTTAGTGTAGCTACACTTTTGGTCAGCTCTTGGACCTGAAGGCGTAGGTCTGCAGAGGGGTCATTATCTAGGACTTGTGTGTCAGCCTCCACAGCTGCCGGGGAAAAGGACGCCTGGTGGTTTGTGATAGCTGGGCGCCAGAGGGGTGCAGTGCCACTTGGGGTTGATTCTCGCAGCACCTGGATGGCTCGGTCTTTAAAAGTCCAGATCAGGGTTTTGCAGAGCCATTATGTGCAATTGTGTCCGGTGAGCGTTAGACATGAGCTCGTCGATAAACTGCTCAGTTAGCAATCTGTCCTCATTTCGCACACTGTCGGGTCTACCTGTTTAATGGCCCGCAGCGCCTCCTGCAGTTTTATATCATAGTCCTGTACACTGTCCTGCACCCTTTGTTTGTACACGTAGAACTTCATTTTAATCTCTGCTGCTGTGCGGGTGTCAAAGGTATCCTTCAACCTGGCCAGAATTTGCTTAACAGTGCTTTTGTCCCTGCCTGGCCAGGACTTCACCTCCCTCTGAGCTGCACCGATTAGCTGGCATATAAGGATGCTGACTTTTTGCTCCTCAGACAGGGGGTACACTTGGAACAAACTGCGCAGTCTCTCCTCAAATTCGCTCAGGGTGTTCGACTCCCCTGAGTACTGGGGCAACCACGCCGCCCTTGGAATATACGGCATGGATAAAAGCATTACTGTTGCAGCGGCCGCGCCCGCAGCTGGATGCTCTCCCAGGTTGGGCATCTTCCTCCCCACCTAGTGAACCTCAGCCAGGTCCTGGGTTTCTGCTGGCATACCAGTATGCTGCTCTGCAGGTGAGAGGGATCGCTTCCCGAGCGGTTCCGGATCGAGGCCTCCTGCTTCCCCTCCGCTGCCATCAAATCACGAGATTATACAGCTCAGCAAAGTTTATGGCACACAATACCCGGTTATACCGGGCTTCGAGATCCTGTTCGTGACGCCAAGTTGACGCACCCCCTGGGGCCGTGGGGTATACCAGGCCGGTCGGTGCTGGGGATGTCACGGTGGCAGTGACCCTGTCTGTGACCCAGGGCGGTCAATTAAAGGAAAAGTAAAAGGGGAATAAAGTTTTTAGAGATAATGTTCATGACGCCACCTGAGGTATGCGGCTAAACGGGGCTACTGCTGCGGTGCAGATCCACTGGAGCTGATGGGGACGCAACAGAGTTGGTTCAGCGCTCCACAGGCAGAGCTAAGTTCCAGGGCTGTATATGAAGAATTGTCGAGCTAGATGTTGTTGGTGCGGTGTAATGTAGGGCTGAGGGCGCAGGTAATGACCAGACAACAAATTAATAGTGGTTTCCCCTATCTTTACTTGCGGTTTGTCAGAGCAGACCGGGACACGGGTACTAGCTGGTAGTGGAGGTCCGGGCGGCATGGAAGCAAGTTGGGAATCCACCAAACCAGGTGGAGTTGTAGGCCTTCCCTCTGCGCTATTCTCTTTGGCCCTGCTGCTTGAAGCTATGCTGCGGCCCTCGTCCCTGCGTAAAACGTCTATTCCTCACACGTATGGCAGGCAGCTCGGGACTTCTTCAAGTGTCGCTCCTTTGTGGCGGCGCTGGGCCCTAGGATGCTGCTTAACCGCCGGGCGTCTGGTGGGGCCAGCAGACCTGCAGTCTCCTGCCCTCCGGATTTAGCTGCTGGGCCTTCTGAGCCCGCACAACCACGGACTCCCTTCCCCAGGTCCTTCCTCGTCTTTCTTCTGTTCAACTCTCTTCAACTAACTCTTACTAACCCCGCCTCCAGGTTCCAATTTAAAGGGGAGGAGCTCCCCTTTCTGGTCTGGAGCCAGGAAAATATTGTATGCTGGTATAACTGATTAGGGGAACCCTCCTTGCATCCAAGGCATGGCATCACCCCCTGTGAGGGAGGCAATGCCACTGTGGCAACCGGAACCATGGGGTGCCACACTTGGAAGAATTGAGGGATGTTATCTGCCAGCCGTACTTGGATGTCAATGTGGTAAACAGCAAAACCTTCTAGGAGCATGTTTAACACGTGAGGATCGTACAACACGGAGTTAAGTTAACCCCAAAGAAGTGTGAACTGTTCAAAAGGCAAGTCTGAATTCTAGGGAAAATTGTGTCTGGAGAAAGATATACCATGGACCCACCAGAAATCGCTCCGGTACTGGCCTTAAAAGACAAGCGGCCCTCTACTGTCGGAGAATTGAGGCAGATCTTGGGATTCCTCTCCTTCTATCGTACTTACGTTCATAGCTTCTCCAGGATTGCCACCCTGCTATACCTCCTCTTGGGTGGGACGACAGAGTCAACAACACCCACCGAGAAAAAAAAAATGCTGCTAGGACCGGGCTTAAAAGAAACAACACCATTTCGTCCCAACAACCCATTCTCTGGACAGCAGACCACCATGAGGTATTGGAAGAACTAGTACACTACCTGGTAAAATCACCCATCTTGGGATATCCTGATTTCAACTTACCATTTGTTCTTCATTGTGACGCTTCTCAAGTTGGACTGGGAGCTGCCCTGTATCAGCATCAAGATAGAAAATTGAGAGTCATCGGGTAGGGTTCTAGAACTTTGACACACGTCGAGAAGAATTACCATGTACATTCCAGAAAATTGGCGTTCCTGGCATTGAAATGGGCTATCTGTGAACGATTTAGAGATTATCTCTACTGCAGCAAAGAGTTTTTTGGTATACACTGACAACAACCATGTCAGATGGGTCACTGAACTAGCTGTCTTCAATTTCAGCATCAAATACAGGCCAGAAAAATGCAAAGCGGATGCTGACAGATTGTCGAGAATGCCACTGGAGCCTGAGGATTTCATGCAAGAATGTTCAGATGAAGTCAGTCTGGAAGCAATTGAGAGCATTCCACAAACAGTGCAAGCTTATCAAGCGGAAAACACACCATTGTGGTGTCCGTTGACAGTGGAAACCACCATAAAAGCGAGAGAACAAGATCACCTCCTGTCGATTCAACAGCTACCAAAAGTAAAAATTCATAGAGCACAACGGGAAGATCAGATAATTGGTAGAATACTACTTTACGTGGACCAAAATCGGTGTCCAAGTAAACGGGAGAAAGATAATGAGTCACCAGCAATATCTGTTTAGGTAAAGAATGGACGAAGCTCTACCTCAGTGAAGACGGTATCCTGTATCGTAAAGGAGGACAAAACCGGCAGTTGGTACTACCCAGAGTATTCCATAGATTGGTCTTCAAAGAACCCCATAAAAACATGGGACACCTGGGAGTGGAAAGGACAACCAGCTTGATCCGTGAATGTTTCTTCTGGCAATACATGCAGAGAGATATTGAGAGGTACTTCACCAGGGAGTGTGGGTGTCTGAAAGATAAACATCCCGACACATCAACCCGGGCACCTATGGGAAACATCCAAACTACGTATCCTTTTAAGATGGTCTCAATAGACTTTCTACATCTCGAGACATGCAAGGGTGGTTACGAATACATATTGGTGATGATAGACCATTTTACTCGATTTTCCCAAGCATATGCCACCACCAATAAAGCTGGTTGAACAGTGGCAAAGAAGATCTTCAATGATTTTGTTTTGAGGTATAGGTTCCCTACGAGGTTACACCATGACCAAGGAAGAAAATTTGAGAACTAGCTCTTTGCCAAGCTAGGAAAGTACTGTAGAATTCAGAGATCCCACACAATGCCCTATCATCCAGAGGGTAATGGACAAGTGGAACGTTTTAACCGGACATTATTGTCGATGTTGCGCACTTTAACAGCTGACGAGAAGAAAGACTGGAAGAGCTCTCTGTCAAAAGTGGTACATGCCTATAACTGTACAAAGAGCGATGCAACAGGTTATTCACCCTTCTTCCTATTGTATGGACGATCACCAAGACTTCCAATTGACATCATGTTCAATACTCCGGTGTCAGAGACTTACAGAAGGTATCTGGACTGCGTTCGGAAATGGAAGGAATGAATGGCAGAGGCATACAACATAGAGTCCAAAGTGGCTATGCAAGGAGAGAGCAAGAGTAAGGAGTACTATGATCGAAAATGTTATGGAGCAGAATTGGCACCGGGAAGCCGGGTGTTGGTCAAGAACGTACATGAGAAAGGTGGTCCAGGAAAACTTTGTTTGTACTGGGAAGACAAGGTGTATGCGGTCGTAAAGAGGAAAGCCGAAGACAGTCTAGTGTATGAACTCCGATTGGAAAGAGGAGACAAGAAAACCAGAATAGTCCATCGGAATTTATTACTACCCTGTGATTACCTCCCACCACAACAAGACTTCCCAGGAGCAGACCAACATCGACCAAGATCGACTAAGGGACCACCACAGACTGAAGCTCTGGAGGTGGATAGTGACCTTGAAATTTCCAATGAGGAAGAGCACAACGTTGTATTTCTTGGACCGGCAAGGAGAGATGTACTATCCTCAAGAGAGTGAACTAAGTCCCGAGGCTCCAGAGTTTGTTCCAAGGAGTACATATGAAGTCCAATTCAGATCTGATGATCGAACACCGGTCACTGAAGAGACTGATCGACACTTAGGAGTAGCAGAATTACCAGACCAGGTGGAAACGGATGATTCAAGAGAAGTACAGGAACTTACAGAGTCAGTTCCAAGATCATCTGAGGAAGAAATGAGTGCGGCAGAAGAAACTCCTGTAACCGAAGAACCTGTGGTATCTGAGGAACAGCCCACCAGGAGGATGTCGACTCGAGAAGTGAAGAGGCCCATGATGACGACGTGCGAGACACTTGGAGAACCGAGTCAAGTGCCAAGGACTGTCTACTGGAAACAGGTATCTCTGCCTGTGGACCAGGTAAGTCCACTTGAGTGGTATTCACCACCGAGAGACAGTATGGACAATGTTACCTGGTAGAAAGACTTATTTTGACCTAGTGAGAGAGAGAGCTTGTTGAAGACGTACGAAAAGCTCCAGCGGAAGAGATGCTGATGGTTTTAATTGTGTTAATTGTTTATTTCTTACAGGAGTCCTACAAGAAAAATGTCGTAAGAATAGGTTATTATCAATGTTTATGAATGTTATACCAATTTGATAATGACAAATTTATATATATATAGTTACTAAGCTTTCACCACTGTCTCAGAATTGGTCAGATTGACCAATTAAGATGAATGCCGAGGACGACATCCAAAAAGGAGGCAATAATGTTACATGCAGAAGTAGTGCTGTTGCTTCCAAAGCATCCAGCAACTGTTACAAATAACACAAGCACAGGAGACAGGAAGTGTTGTGCTTCAGAAGCATCCAGCAACTAGAGGGGTTAACACAGTCACAGGAGACAGGGAGTGTTTTAGCAGAGCCCCAGGGAGATTGTGGGAAACTTGTTATTGTAGTCTGACTGAAGCCGAAGAGAAAGGTGGTAGTGTGTTATCTGGATCTGACAGAAGGCAACTGAACAGGATTCAGATCAGGAGAGAAACTAAACACAGGTCAGATAAACTCCCTGAACTAACCGTGCAGAGTATTATCGGACAGGAAGATAAGGACTGGAAGGAATTGAACTGAATTGCACTGGCCGTGCTTCAGATTAAATTCCACTGTTAAACTGTTAAAAAAGACTCTTGTCAGATGTGTCTGGTCAGCAATTGGACCCCTTGGAACACAAGATGGAGGGACTACTCAGGAAGTCCTGGGAGACCTCGGCAGCGCTATTAAGCACCAATGCAGTCTCTACGGGCGTAGCGTGATCATTGGCTCATTGGCTAGATCAACTCGAGGAACACCAAGTTTCAGGCACCGCCAGAGAAGACATCTTAGCATCCCTTCTGCTTCTCCAGAAAGCTACGGGGGTTTTAGCAGATGCTTCTGCAGAATCGGTGAGAGTGGCGGCAAGAGCATCTGGGTTATCAAACTCCGTGAGAAGGGCCCTATGGTTAAAATCCTGGAGCGTTGATGTGGCATCAAAGATGAAATTGTGTTCCATCCCCTTTAAAGGGAAATGCATGTTCGGGCCAGCCCTAGATCTTCTCGAGAAAGCCTCAAACAAGAAGAAAGCCCTCCCGGAACCTAGAAATGTAAGGAAAAGGCCCTGTCGTCATTCCTAGGAGCAGACCCCTCAATATAGGTGTAAAGGGTAAAACAGGTTGGTGGAACTACCCAAAATCCACGTCAGAATAAACCATGACGTCAAGACAGTCGGGGACCGCATCTCGAGCTTTCTCCCTCAGTGTAGATAAATCTGCTCAGACCCATGGGTCCTGAGGACAGTAAAGTTTGGAGTAAAAATAGAATTCTACTCCTATGCTCCACAAACTAAAGATAACGCAGCTCTCTTCTCAAAGTCTGCAGGCCACCCTGATATCCAGTGTAACAGACCTATTATCCTCTGGGGTGATATCCCTGTTTCCTACAAGGAAGGTAAGCAGAGGACATTATTCCAATCTCTTCTAATAAAAAAAAACAAATGGTTCGCATCGGATTATAATCAATCTAAAACCACTGAATCAGTATATGCACTACCAGAGATTCAAGATGGAATCTATCAGATCAACGGTCCCTCTGATAGGACAGGACCATACCATGGCCACAATCTATCTCCAGGATGCTTACTACCACATCCCCATACATCCACTTTAGAGAAAGTTCTTAAGATTTGCAGTGGCTCAGGGGGAACAGATAGTCCACTACCAGTTCAATGTTCTCCCATTCGGGATATTATCAGCCCCACGAATAGTTACAAAGGTCATGGCTTATATCAGGGGTCAGAATGTTTTCAATAGTACCATACCTCGACGACCTGTTATTAATCGGGCCCTCAGTACCATTGCTCCAAGAGCATATAAAGTTGACCACTCAGATCCTATCTTCTCTCCACTGGTTAGTAAATCACAAAAAATCAGATATGGTTCCCTCCATGACAATAAACGTTTCTAGAAGAACTATTGGATTCCCACAGCCAGATGTCGTTTCTGCCCAAACAAAAACAGGTCATACTAAAAGCAAAGATCAATGTCCTAAGAAGCAGGAGATTGGTATCATTGAGAAATGCCATGTCGGTCCTCGGATCTATGACATCCTGTATCCAGATGGTCGCCTGAGCTCAAGCACATACCCGCACATTACAGACCCACATCCTCATGAATTGGGACGGATCTCCACGGTCTCTGAACAGGAAAATTCCTATACCAGCACGGGTAAAAACCTCTCTATTCTGGTGGCTGAGCATGAAGAATCTAAACAGGAGTACCATGTATCCAGAATCCACTAGTTACCATAAGAGTGGATGCCAGCGGGAAGGGATGTGGAGCAATAGTCTCCCAGGAGCTATTCCAGGGTATATGGTCCAAAGAGGTGAGCCAGAAGTCATCAAATTTAAGAGAATTGAAGGACATAGAGGAAGTCCTCAGAGCAGCAGAGCCTCTGGTCCAGAAAACCCACATACAGATATTTTCAGACAATATCACCACAGTAGCCCAACTTCGTCATCAGGGTGACACAAGACACAAAAGCTTAAAAGCAGTCTCTGCGAGAATATTTTCCTGGGAAGAAGAACATATTCTATCCCTGTCGGCTCTTCATATCAAAGGTTTAGTCAAAGTCCAGGCCGATTTCTTAAGCAGAACAAAGATTCATCCAGGAGAGTGGAGTCTAAACCCAGACATCTTCCAGATGTTAATCGAAAGATGGGGCAATCCAGAGTTAGATCTCTTCGCCGAGCACCAGAAAGCGAAGGTATCACAATATTTCTCCCTGGATCCAAAAGACCCTTGCATGGGCATAGACGCATTCGCTCACCAATGGGAATTCAAACTAGCGTATGCCCCCCCCCCTCCCCGCTGCCTATCCTTTCAAAAACCTTGCAAAAAATAAGGACCGAAGGGACCAGAGTAATCCTAGTGGTTCCTTTCTGGCCAAACAGAAGTTGGCTCGATACGTTAACCAGTCTGAGTGTGGAGGGCCCTCTAATTCTTCCTCCCATCAGAGATCTTCTTCTCCAGGGACCGATTCACCATCCAGACCCCGAGAGACTACACATGGCTACATCCTAGAGTAACAGACTTGATTTCCCCCTTGGACCTTAATATTGTCCTGAAGGGGTTAACCCTTCCACCCTTTGAGCCCTTATCAGCCATAAGACTTGACAGGCTGGTCTGGAAAACTGCTTTCCTGGCAATAACTACAGCCAGGAGAGTATGTGAACTACAGGCCCTTTTGGTCAACGAACCCTACCTGAGAATCCTGGAAGATCGTCTAATTTTCCGACTTGACCCTTCATTTCTACCTAAAGTGGTCTCGAATTTCCACAGATCACAGGAAATAATTCTTCCATCGTTTTGTGACAACCCAAAAAACGAGAAAGAAATGGAGTTCCACAATCTGGATGTTCGGAGAATAGTACTGCACTCTCTTCAGGAAACAGAAGGAAGGAAAGACAAGAACCTATTTGTCCATACACAAGGTCCAAACAGAGGAAAGAGAGCCACAAAATCCACAGTAGCCAACTGGATTAAGAGGGCAATTATGGAGGCTTACCAAATCCAAGATCTGCCTCTTCTGGAAAAGCTCAAGGCCCATTCTACAAGGGCGATATCTGTCTTCTGGGCTGAGAAAGCCAGCTCATCCATCAAACAGATTTGCCGAGCTGCTACGTGATCCTCGAGTCATACTTTCTCCAAACACTACAGACTAGATCAAATGTCCATTGGAGATTTTAGCCTTCGGAAGGAAGGTCCTTCAGGCTGTTGTCCCTCCCTTGTATATCTGTGGTATACATCCAGTGTGCTGTCTTGGGGGGATATTAGAGAAAATAGAAATAGATTTACTGGTAATTCGGTTTCTAATAACCCACCACGACAGAATGGATAATTCCCTCCCATTTGCTTATTGTTTCTACGACAGTCGGATCAGTAGAAATAAAAATTAATATGAAGCATCTATACTCTTGTGGTCCTTTGTAATAACACTGGAGGGAGGATGTGGGAGGGGCTATTTAAATCACTTCATATTTCCTGTCCCTATTAGGGTGGGGTTACATCCTCCGGTGTGCTGTCGTGGTGGGTTATTGGAAGCTGAATTACCGGCAAGTCTAATTCTATTTTTTTTTCAGCTTTTATGCAAATTAAAGGCTCCTTTTTACAGTAACGGCTTTTTTTTATTGCCCATAGAAGGCAATGGGTGCAAAATCGAGTAATGCAACAATAATTTTATTGGAAAGGCTGATCTACAGCAAAACCAGCTTTTCCAGGACATCACTCCTGACAGCACCCTCAGGACGTCGTCCTTCATATCCTTGGTAGGGACAGGAAACACAAGAGGTTAAAAGGCCCCTCCCTCCACCCCTACTCCAGTGTTTTCCTGTCCCTATCAGGGACGGACAAAGAAGAGGACTCGCGTCTGCCAGGAGCTGGAGTTCCTGAAGCCGGACGCAGGAGGATCGGGATGGGATCCTTGCATTCCTCCACTCCCTTGTGCCGAGGTCCAGAGGCCGACACCCCGCTGAACAAGGGGTCCCTCAGCCTTTCCCAGTTGGTGCGGAGACTCCTGGTGAAGAACCGTCTCTTGGTTCCAGCTGCTACAGCCCGAACACAGCGCCAGCGGGCGCTGCATGTGAGATAGAAGCAGCACTTCTGGTTACACAGGGAGCGATGTGTGAGCCTCTAGTAACCAATGTGTAACGCACTTCTGGTTTACTTGAAAAAAAAAATGGCGCCAATCCAAAATTAAAGGAGAAACACCATTTTGTGACGCTTCAGATGAAAGACGGGTGAGAAATGCTATTTAAAGAAGTGAAGGGACTGAAGTTATCAGATAGCCAGATCACCAGTAATGGAAGGTCAAACCACTGGTCGCTCTGATACTCCTGCTGAACCTTCAGTCCATGAAAGTCTACTTAGTTAGTTCCCCTCTTGTCTCCTATTCCCATCTGTCTATGGTAGTAAATTCTGGTGTTCCTTTTCTTTTTAGGAAAGGAGACATCTAAAAGACATGATGACATCAGCTCCTAAGAAAAGGAGATGCGCCATCTGTAATAAGAAACTGCCGGACACATATGGGAAACAGTTGTCATCCATCTGTATCGCCAAAGTAGTAAAAGATGAACATTCTTCTTTTATGTCTAACTTGAGAGCCATATTGAGAGAGGAAGTCCACAGTACAGTCACAGACCTAGTCTTCCAGCAAGCTCCTCAGGGTGCGCCACGTCAGAAAAGACCCTGACAGGAGTTAGAGTCCAGTTCAGAGGAGGAAGAGGTATCGGATTTCTCCAGTCCTGATCAGGACAGAGAAGAATACATCTCAGTTCCCCCAGAGGAGAAGAAAAAATACCTTTTCTCCTGGGAAGATACCGATACACTTTATCTGCAGTGAGGAACACTATGCAAGCAGACACTAGCCAACCCTCGTCAGTACAAGATCAGATCTTTGGGGGATTGAGAACCCACATAAACAAGGTACCCCCCCTTCTACCCCAATGGGATCTATTCGCTACAAGGAAAAATGCAAAGGTGGAAAAATTCTTCTCCCTCAACCCAGGAGGCAGCCCTATGGGGATAGATGCCTTATCTCAGAAGTGGAACATGGACCTAGCTTATGCTTTCCCTCCTTGGCCCTTAATACTGTTAGTACTAAGGAAAATTCAGGGTGATAATAATCCTACCCTTCTGGCCCAGGAGAAGCTGGTTCCCCTTGCTGAGGAAGATGTCCTTGGAAGATCCAATAATCCTTCCAGAGAGGTGAGACTTGCTATTTCAGGGTCCAATATACCATCCCGATGTGAAATTTCTCCAACTTTCGGCCTGGATCCTGAAAGGCAAACTCTAAGATCCAGAGGGCTGTCAGATTGTCATCTCAACAATGCAAAATGGTAGGAAGCTAGTGACATCGGTGATCTACACAAATTTAGAAGAAATTCTGTTCACAATATCAACCAAAATCAGAAAGTTCGGATCCAAACTTTCCTAAAATATTAGAGTTCCTACAGATGGGGTTTGTGAAAAGTGTAAGGCCTAGCTCTTTAAAGGTGCAGGTTGTGGCATTAAGTGCTTTTATGGATTACCCACTAGCCCGCCATCCATGGGTCGAAAGATTAATTAAGACCATAATACTAAATCCAACTATTAAATCCTATATCCCACCATGGGACTTAAACATAGTCCTGAGGAGTTTGTGACCAACCTTACAAGCCCCTTCAGGAGTCAAGCTTAAAATTTCTCTCCCTTAAAACTGTGTACTTAGTGGCAATTACTACAGCAAGATAGATAGGGGAGATTGAAGCCTTTTCAATTAAAGACCCATACCTGAGGGGCCTGGACAACTGTTATCCTCAGATTAGATCCAGCTTTTTTGCCAAAAGTAGTAACCCCTTTCCATATGAATCAGGAGGTGGTCTTGCAATCTTTCAGCCAGGACTTCAAAAATGATCAAGAATTAACCTTTAACTCGCTAGATGTTAGAAGGGTGGTTCTACAGTACTTAGAAGTCACAAAAGACTGGCATATAGACTGCAAACTGTTTGTACAATTTGGGGAGAAGAACAAGGGAATGAAGGCTACCAAATCAACATTGGCAAGATGGGTCACATCTGTAATAAGCCTGGCCTATTCATCTGAAGGAATATCCCCGCCAGAGAACATAAGAGCTATATCTACATCATGGGCAGAAAGAGCTGGGGCCTCGGCAGACCAAATCTGCAAAGCGGCAACATGGACAAATCTGAGCACCTTCTGCAGACATTATAAATTGGGACATTCTATCGGGTCAAGATGACCTTCGGAAGGAAGGTCCTCCAGGCAGGAGTCCCACCCTAAAATGAATTCTCCTGAGGGTGCTGTCAGGAGGGACGTCCTGGAAAGTAGGCATCAGACCTACCGGAAATCGGGTTTCCAGGTGTCCCACGTGACCCTATTACAGGTAGGTCTAATGCCTACTTTTGTAACCACTGTGACAGTCACTGATAGTATATGTGAGGGGAGGTATGTGTCACTCAGGATGCTCTCCTGTGTGAACTGAGACCTATTGAATTTCTGTCAGCATGTTATATGCTGGGGGTTACCTCTTTTAAAGGGTGTAGGTTTATGGGAATAACTTAGATGGAAGGGAAGTCATTCCTCATACCCACACCTCAGGGTGTGTGTGAGCAAGGTTTAAATGTTCAGTCCTGTGTTTTGTTTGTTTTTTTTCTTTTTGTGTTTGGAGAGGCAAGGTCTCTACACTGGACAGCCATAGCTCAGGACATAGCTGGAGGCTGGGCATAACATGTGTGGGTGAACCACATATATAATATTATATTATAGTTCATCTGTTTTGCCAGTAAGGCTGTGATTATTTTTTCTGGAGTTGCAGGGCTTTATACCATATAAAAAAGCCTGCAGAGAAAAGCTGGTTCCTGAGTCTACTTCCGGAAGCGGCCGAGCGAGTTGTCCTACCACGCTACTGTGGCACCCCTGCGGGTCCAGTTGCCACAGAGGTACTGCACCTCACCCAGAGGTGTGGTACCCTACTCCCAGGTAAGGAAGGAACACTACCCGGGACCCACACACCTGCATCCAGCACTACACCACTCCAGACCAGCAGACGGAGCAAGATGCACTTGGTCACGGCTGAGCCCTGTCCCTGGCTGGAGCGGGGAGGGGGGGACCAAAGGAGAGGGAACCATGTAGTGGGTGTGGGTGAAGGAAGTAGCAAAGAGGAGCACCTTAGCAGAGGTTATAAGAATAAGGGGAACCTTCTAGAAGGAGTTCAGTCAGGGCTATAAGCCCAGGAGGGAGGACCTGCTTGTGACAGGTCCAGATAAGAGGGGGCCCAGAGTATGGGGCCCAGAAGAAGGAAGAAGAGACAGAGGGGGTCTCAGGGGCACGGGAGCGTGGGACCCGCATCCACCCGACCGCCGTCAAGTGGAGGGACCAGGCCGCAGAAGGGGACCGGCCCCAGACTAGTGGAGAACAACCAGGCTCAGCTAGCCAAACGGAGGCCGCAGCATTTTCAAGGTGTTGCAGCCGAAATCCACAATTACATCGCCGAAAAGGTGGCCACATAGGGTCCAGGGGACTGAGAGTAAGTCGCCCGACAAGGCCTGAGGCCACTGGCTTGGTACACTAATTGTGAGGCGCAGGGCAGGAGGGCGAGAGTCAGCGCAACGAGACGGCCAGAGAGGCACATAAGAAGGGGGTCCCGACTATTTGTACCTGAACTGACTGGGAGTTGGCTGGATCCCTTCCTTGGAAAACACAGGACGACGTGGGCGGTTATAATCGGCTGCCGCGGTAACCTGGAACTGCATAAGAACTGTGAGTAAAGCCTGAAGACGGCACCCCACTGTGTCCTTTATTTATGGCAGCGTCACCGGCCCTGCACTACACTGTCCCTACCAACAACATCTACCTCATCAAGTCCGATATACTGCCCTGGGGCTTAGCTCTGCCCATGGATAGATGCACTATCTCAGCTGCATCACCATCAGCCCCAGTGGATCTGCACCGCAGCGGAGGCCATATATAGCCGCTTACCTCGGGTGGTGTCACAACACTTTTCCACAAATCTTTATTTCCCCAATTAACTGATCTTTATTTGAACGCCTTGGGCCACGGACCGGGTCACTGCCACTGTGACAACCCCAATACTACCCCATGACCAAGGGGGCGCGTCACTACTTTACTACCAAAACCAGGTTTTCATGAAGAAAAAAACTGCAAAAAATTCAACGTGTGGACGTGGTCTAGGCCTGTGCTTATGTGTCTGGTGTACATACCATGATATGAAAACTGCCTTATGTGTACATGAAGTTGGGTTTGAAACTTGTGCTCCTGTGATTTGCTGGTATTACATTAAAGTAACTCTTGGACTTAATAATTACAGGACAATAACTATATAATGACTATCTTCCTGGAGGTCAACACTACTGGAGAACGGGAGGTCTACCAGACAGAAGACCTGATGTGTCCAATTTCTCAACTCTCTACTTTTGGAGGTTTGTCATGAGTGGAATTGATGTCTTAAAGGGTCACCATTAAAGCTAAAAGGTATGGTCCACTTCTAACAACTAAGAGATTTGCTAGAAATGTCTCGTATTCAGGCCTCAAATGAGGGAGTCTTGAATCTGTCTCCAGAATTGAGTCATGCTATGTGAAGTGGTTCCAGAAATGCAGGAGTATGTTTGGAGAGGTAATGCCATGCTCTAACCTGATGCAGTGAATAGAGATTAGGGGTCTCCATTTTAGATGTGAGTTCCAGAGGTGGGACCCACATGTTAGATACATTTAGAAAATCCTATGAGAAACACGAGTGTTTTGTGAAAATGCCTCGCAACTATCACATGGCTTGCCCATAGGCTGTGCACCTTGACACTAAACCCAGTCTCCCTTAACTTCCTAGTAGGGGATTCTCCATCCCCAAGTGAGTGTTCAGATGTTCCAAGAGTAAACAGGCTTACATGTGTTAGCCCTCCAGTCTCCCAGGATGCTTTTCTCCAGAATGGCTGCTGTTATGACCAAGCAGACACCGGGACACCATGCTATTTTGGGAACAGAGGTATACACTTATTGCATTTTTACTCTTTGGTTTTATTTAATAAATGCTTAAACTTTGTTTTTTTCCCCTCATCTAGTTACTGCCCACTTTATCAAAGATGGCATTTTATCTGTTGTTATTTCCAAATATGTCACTCTACCATCACTAATCTTAACATCAGAGCCAGGGGAGCAGAAGGTGACCCTATTGCACAAAACAATGCTTTTCTGCTGTACATCTTCCCATTGTCAGCCTGTGGGACCACACAAACTGTAAGTGCCCTATTTGTGGAAGTCTTGGTAAGATGGTCCACTCTTGGTGTCACTATAAATTCTTCACAGGTAGTAAAGTGAAGTCAGCAAATGGTGTAAAGTAACTGGCAGAACACATCTAGCTAGAGTTCAAGTGACTCTCACTATGGCACCTTCCCCTGCATTCCCTGTGCTGATCTCTTGTTATCCAAATCTCTAGGTTCTCTCCATGTAAAATTTAATTCTCCGTTAGGTTGATGTGGTTTATGAGAATGACTTGGCAGCTGACATTGACGTGAGAACTTGGAAAGGCTCGTCCATAACCAGAGATAGTACTTTTGGATAAGAGTCTCAAATACAAAAAGTTTGAAAGGTTCCATTTTTAAATACCCAAAAATTGCTCTTTACTATCTAAATATTTCTCATTCCTTTTTAGTCTGTTTGACCTTATGTCTCAAGTTCTAAGATCATGACTGAAGTTCAGATGGTGTTAGGATTACCTGAGACTTCTGAAGTCAGGAGCTACCACACTAGTTGTGATTAAGTGTCAGGTCCAAATGTGACACTGCCACATCTAGGCAGTGAACAGAGTTATCAGATAATTCTAATGAGAAATTTTTATTTTAGGCTGCACATTCGCTGTGGTTTCACTGCAAGTGACTCATTGCCAGTGAGAGTTGAAGTCTTTACCCTCCCTCCACCATCACCTGTAGCCAGTCTGGGACCATTGAACTTGGTAATGAGGATTGCCCTAAGTATGGATTTAACGTTATATCCATTGTCTTTTGCATTGCCAAACAATAACCACTTTCTATCTTCTGGCTTTACTCTACAGATGATCAGTACAGACAGTATTATGGTGATGGGGATTATCCTATTTCTAAAGTGCTCAGGGACTCCATTTATGTTGTAGTTCGCATTCTAAACAGGAGAGACCCTGGAGTGGCGCTAATGCTGAATCAGTGTTGGGCAACTGGCACCATAAACCCTCAAGAATTGCCACAATGGCCAATCTTGGTAGATGGGTAAGATCTGTACAGCCCAACACTATATACTCAAATATTAAAGTATCCATGTTTTTTTTTGTTTGTTTTTTACCTCTCATGGGCCTAAACTTACAAACACTTAGTCTGCTGACAGCTGATGTAACATAGGCACCCTGCAGTAATACAGCATGATGTCGAGAGCAGGCTACAAGTAACAGCTGCTCTGACATGAAGCAGGAGTGGTCTGTGATGGCTTTGTGCTGGGCAGGTAGTTGGCACTCCAAAGGCATACTGATAGGGAGTGTTGATTGTGAGCTCCAATGGGGACAGCGATGTCTGTAAAGCTGTAAAATTAATAATGCTATATAAGCGAGTAAGATAAAATTAAGTCTTCCTAAAACCACTTGCCTGACTCTAATAATCCCCAAATATAACTTTTCCTTCATTAGGTGTCCTTTTGATGGTGGCAACTACATGACCCAGCCATTAACTATACAAGATGCTTCACTGGAGTTTCCACTCTATTATCAGCGTTTTATTGTAAAGACATTTGCCTTTTACCGTCCAGGTCAGGCATCAATAGGAGGGCTGGTAAGTTCCCACTTATCATTCTTTTCCAGGTATACTTCCACTGTAGTGCTTCTGCCATCTTCACAAAACCCATGTATGGCTAAATGTCCTTCAAGACGTAAGCACTTTCTGTAGCAAAAGCGCAAGATTAAACCTTAGGGTTGTGTGGCGCCCCTGGGGGTTCAGTCACCACAGAGGTACTGCACCTCACCCAGAGGTGTGGTGTCTCCCTTCTCTCAGGTAAGGTGGGAGTGCTTCACGGAACCCCAAACACCCGCATCCAACACTACACAGCTCCAGGCCGGCTGGAGGGGCAACATGCAGAGCGCAGCTGCTGAGCCCTGACCCTGGCTGGAGTGGGGGGAACCCAAAGGTAGGGGGAACCAGTAGTGGGTGTGGGTGGAGGAAGTAGTTAGGGGGAGCACTTCGTTAGGAGTATAAAAAAGGGAGGCCATCTTAGGGTGGTGGTTCAGTGGAGTTAGGGAGCAGTTCAGAAGAACAGCTCGGGACAGTTCAGAAGAACAGTCCGGGAGCAGAGTCTCATTAGGAGATCTGCTCCACAAGTAGGGCCAAGTCAGGAAGTCTAGGAGGGGAGCAGGGAGTAGGCTCCGTTCTAAGAAAGGATCCTAGGGGGTATGGCGCGTGCAGGACGGCACCCGTACGCCCCGCATCTGTCAGAAGACAGAGGGATCGCAGCCGCATTCTAGTTCCCTGAGGGTCAAGCAAGTCTGTGTAACTCCGACGGACAGGAGGGACTTCAGAGTACACGAGCAGGACTAAGAGTGGGCAGCGCAGAGCAGAAGGGAGAAAGACCAGTGTGAAGACGGTCAAAAGAGGAACACGAGAAGTTGGGGTTCTGCCAGGTATTCCCAAGCTGTCTGAGGAAGGATTGAACCCCTGCCCGGTGAACGCAGCGCGACGCGGGAGGCCTGCACCTGTACCGTGCACCTGTGGACTATCTGAAGAATTGTGAGTAAAATTTCAGATGACTGCACTGTACTGCCTCCGTCCATTCTTTCATCGGCGCCATTGTTCCCCCTGCACTACAACGCCCAGCACAACCCACGCTCTCTCGCTGCGCTGCCCTGAGGCCTGCTCCACCTGTGGGGAGCCGTCCCATCACAAGCTGCCCTAACATCTGCCTCAGAGGACTGTTGCAGCGCTGGTGATCCTCACCAGACACCACAGGTGGCGTCACAAACTTTCTAAAAATAACCCCCTTTTTGCACTGACCGCCCTGGATCATGGACCGGGCCAGCCACCGTGATATTCCCCGCCAACCGGCATCCAGAGGCCCGGCTGCCGAGTACCCCACGGCCCAGGGAGCGCGTCAGTTGCATTACTCCAGGAAAACAATATTTTATTTTTTTTCCCCAGGAAGAAGGGCAGCAGCAGATTGGGAGTCGGTGACTGTATCTATAGATGGGCCATTAGGCTCTACATGGATGGGAGTTACCAGGGTACCAACGAACAGTTCATTGAAGGTAATGTCACTAACTTGGCAGATGTCCCACACCAAGTGTAACATCAGAGCCTGAACTACAATAAAGTTGTCTTGAGCAATACATTTTGAGAATATTAAATTTGGTTTCTATACTTCATAATCTAATTTAGTCAGTTTAAACAGAGGCAAAACAAGAACTGCAATATGACTTAAACATCTGGTGGTGCATAGACTAAGCCTGGAAAAGCAGGGCTAAGATGGTGTAATGCAGAGTGGAAACAATACTTTTTTTTTTTTGTTCAGATTTGCTAAATACCTATAAACTGGCATCTTTCTCTTCTAGAAAACCAAGAAAAGGGCCATCAAGATCTAAACTGGGTCTTGGCTGTGATGGCTGGAAGTGTTCTTGGCATTGTCGTTTTGGCTATCTGGCTGAAAAAACAAAGCGTTAACACCATTAAAGAAGTTGAGATATAAGTTCTTGTGACTCTTCCTTTACCATAAACGTAACTGAGTTCTAGCATCTATTTTGCACTCCTACCTGTAATACTCGCCTTGCTAGTTAATTTTATGAGACTTTACAGTAATGTGCAAATAAGGTTTATGCCCCAATAAAGATTTAGACAAAAAAAGTTGTACATTGATTGCATTCATAGACCTTTTTTGGGTAACGGTCACAACAGTTCACAAAAAATCCATTTGTTACATGTAAAATATAAGGAGCACATTGGCTTCATTGGAAAGGGTGAGTCTTGCAATTTCTCTGGAAGGATCAATATTTTGTGTATTTTAAAACACTCACTGCAGGTCACTTTACCTACATGTAGGATCTAGATCTGTCTATCCAATTGGCTGGTTCTGTTGCACTTCTGGTGCTCTGATTATGTAGATGCAATGTGATATTGCCTTTAACTATGTTCTGGGTGACCCTAGCGCACACTATTAAAATGCCTCCTTGTCTTCCCATAATCTGTAAGTGGTGGTAGTGAGTAGCAACATATCGCTGGCTTACATGGTGGGAATGACCGCTCTATGGCAGTTTAGTCTATATACTCTACTGTTAAAGCAATAGTACTAGAAACCTCTTCTACACATAGATGGTCTCAATGCCAGACTGGCACAGTATTAAAGTTTCTAACCAGATAATTGCATGAGGAGCAAAGGAAGACCTACCATTGGTGCAGCCGCAGAGGGATCCAGTAATTTATACCTCCAAAGCAGATAAAATTGTACTTTATGATGAACTACGGTGCTTCCACGAGGACTCTCTTCTGTCCGCCAGCGCTAGAAAGAGCAACAATAAATGGCCCAGAGAATAAAAGTTTCTTCTACAATGATGACTTGATGTAGGTTATTCTACACTGTCACATTAAGATATTATAACATCTAATGGTTGTTATCAAACATGTTACATTTTTGGCCACATGTTGAACCACAATGCACTCATGTAATTGACCTATGACTTGCCTAAAATCATTGGTTAATTGCCAAACTGCAGATCTTAAATGGCTGCACAACAGTTAGCATCAAAAGTTTCTTAGGTTTCATGAGGGGGTTTTCAAGTTGAATTGGCCATTCCCTCATGTGTTAAGAGGTTGGCAGTGTTATCTTGGTACACCTTTCCTCAAAATGACTAGCATGCTAATGAAGATGTAACCAAATCAATCCATCGAGTAAAACACTTCATGGAAAGTTTTCCACAAAAAAAAAAAAGTTTGGTCCTGTAAAGATCTGAGGTTGTAAGTAATCACCTAGGCAGGTTAACGATGCAACAATATTTTATTGATCACAGCCATGGTAATAAAGCAATTCCAGGTAAATGGCTAAAATACAGTTCTCTCAGTCCTCAAGTTCCCAATCTGGGTTCAGTAGTTCCACTGGCTTTGTATAAAGCCATACTCACTGTCTCCCAACTTTTGGTTGGCCCATAGATTTTGTATCTCCAGTCAGTATAGTCTGTAGCCACAGTCCATGATCCTCTAGACGGCAGATAAAACAATGAAAGCACGGGTAGCCAGTAGCAGCAGTCCTTTTAAGAAAGTGTAAATCCAAATGACATAATCCATAATGGTAACATGTTTATCCATTCATCCTTCCAAGTCCACGGTCTCCATCCTCTTCCTTCAATCCTTCCACACATCTCCCTAAAACATGTCTCCACTTTCTTCCACTCGGATCAGTCCCCTCCCAGGTCAGAAGTGATCACACTCTCCCCCTTAAACATTCACTGTTCGCTAAAACAATGAAGAATATCTAGAAGCCTTCATCTGAGACTGCCTGTAAGACCCACTGTGGTTATGGCTCCACTGTGTATCAATCTACACTCACCTAATGAGATTATTGGCTGTTGAAACAATGGACTCCTGAGATAAAGATGAGATTAGTGGAATGCTGGACATTTTACAAGTGAATCTTACATAATGACAAGTAATCAGAACTATGTAAAACATAACAAGTAAATCACTAATAAAACACAATAATAATATTGACAAAAATGGTGGTTCGTTGCTGGAAAAGTATCATAGTCTTTAGTAAGTGGGCAGCTCCTCACAGGTCCCATGCTCAAAGCCAGTTTTTAGACAAAGTGGGGCTCCAAATGTTAACACACATGTAGGTCGCATTTACATGGGCTGATTTCAGGCCATTAAACAAGCACAATTGACAACATTGAAGTCGTTCATTAGTTATTTTCTGGCCTCTTTACACTGGATGACTAGGAATGATGGCACAAAACTATCACTAGTAGATCAATCTGTCACCATACACATGTTCTCAGCAGTTTACACCAGGCGATGTGCTACTGAGAAGGATTTTCGCTCTACCATACACAATCCAATCACCCGATGAATGAGCAACATTTTTGCTTATTGATGGGCGATTGCCAATGTTTTCACCTAATGAACGCTCGTCTGCTCTTCCAGTATATATAAATGTGGATGTGATATACTGTTACACACATCTGTATACAGAACACACATATGCAACATACAAACAGTGATCAACATATCTTAAAGAAACAATGGCGGAGACCCCGGTAAATCCAGGGTCAGCCAGAATAGCCTACTCGTATAGCATTTAGAACAGAAAAAAATACGAGTACAAAATGGCATAAAAAGTTAGTTTTATTTAGTCAATCAGCAAATAACTTAAATTAATATATCCATAATATAAATGCATGACAAAAAAGTGCAATGTGCTCGAAGAAAAGCGCAGTCCCACCTGCGAGGGCATATCGTACCCAAGCTAAATGGATAGTCCATATACATAGTGTGGTATCTTTCTAGAGATATACTGGATAGAATAAGGCTATATATTCCAAGTGGAGCACATACAAATGTTTAAATCAAACCCAGGTTCACCAGATGCTTACCACAATTGTATATGAGGTCCAGGTGTGTGAGACACCTTTGCCACCTGTCTTCTACGTCCCCCTGGACCTCATATACAATTGTGGTAAGCATCTGGTGAACCTGCGTTTGATTTAAACATTTGTATGTGCTCCACTTGGAATATATAGCCTTATTCTATCCAGTATATCTCTGGAAAGATACCACACTATGTATATGGACTATCCTTTTAGCTTGGGTATGATATGCCCTTGCAGGTGGGACTGCGCTTTTCTTCCAGCACATTGCATTTTTTTGTCATGCATTATATTTATATTATGGATATATTAATGTAAGTTATTTACAGATTGACTAAATAAAACTTTAACTTTTTATGCCATTTTGTACTCCATGTTTTTTTTCTGTTCTAAACACATATGCAACGTGTATAAAAAGTACACAAATACATGACTGGAATATGCAGAGCATCTGCACACATGAGAATGCACAGAGCACATACACTCACACTATAGAATACTTACCAGTTCTAAACTCCTGCACAGGACCCATGGTGACATCACGGTCACATGACTGATGTCACCAAAGGTCGTTAAGCAGTCTGCACATTGGAAATGAAATTGATAATATCACTGCAATTTTCAATGTAACTTCTGCTGTAGATGCTGCGGGCAGGAGTGTACATAGAAATCACAGGGCCCCATGGCAAAAGTCCTAATTGGCCCCAGCAAAAAAAAAAAATACTCAATGGGAGCACAGGAGAGCATATACTATTTTTTCAGCCCTTACAAAGTAATTTTGCCCCTTACTGTTCGACATGCTATAATGTGCCCCCACTAGCACTCCAAACAGTACAATAACACCCCTCACAACCCTCTACCCAGTATACTGGCCCCCCACAGGCCTCCAAATAGAATATTGTCTGCAACATAGTATGATGGCCTCAAAAATTAACCATTTCTTAAAAAAATAAATGCTCCCCCAGTGCTCCAGTCTCTGCAGCATGTGGTCTGCACTACATCGCAACTCCTGTGCTGAGCAGTGCAGAGGGATAGAAGACTCGCTGTAGAGATTGGAGCAGTGGGCAATGGGGTGTAGTGAATATTTTTTTTTATTTATGGAGGACTATGTGGTGCCCGTAATACTGTATGGAGGGCTATGAGGGGCCCATTTTACTGTATGGAGGGCTATGTGGGGCCAACTATATTGTATGGAGGGCTGTGGGGCCCATTATACTATATGGACAGCTGTATAAGGGCCTTTAATTACTTTTGAAAGACTACAAGGGGGCCATTATACTGATGGCATACCTATGTAGGGGAGGGCATCATACTATTTGAAGGTATACGTAGGGGGCCATTATACGGTTGTCAGGACTATATGGGGGCAATTATACTGTTTGCAGGTCTATGCTGGGGGCGATTATACTGTTTGCAGGACTATGCTGGGGGCGATTATACTGTTTGGAGGGCTATGTAAGGGGTTTTATATTGTTTGGAGGGCTATGTGTGGGCCAATATACTGTATGCAAGCAATTACACAGTGTAAAAGTTTTTTTGAGGGGTTCAATAATACACTGTAGAGGGCTGTGTGGGGGTCAGTATGCTGTTTGGAGGGTTAGTGGGGGGCCATTATACAGTGTGGATGGTTGTATTGGGGCCATCTTACTGAGTGGAGGTGTGTGGGGGCCATTATTCTGTATAGAGGGCTTTGTTGCGATCACAGTTGGGGGCATCATACTGTGTTGGGGGTCGCCTTACTTTGCCAGGGAAGGGGAGTACAGTCATCCTACCGTGTGTGTTGAGGGTACTATGGAAGAATTCACTGTGGGGATATCATTCTTGTGTTTCGGGGAGACACTATAGTTGGCATAATACTTTATGGGGGCAATGAAAGGGTAGTTTAGGGGCTTCAGTAGGAGGAAATTACTTTGTAAGGGCTGCGAAGATGTGAGATATGCTCTTCAGTGACCCTGCTGAATATTACGTTTTTTACGTATTTTTAGTGTGGGGCCCCATTAGAACTTTTGCTATGGGGCCCCATGATTTCCATGTTCGCCCCTACTAGTAATATTAGGAATCACATAAAGATGTATGAAACTGCTTCATCTTTAATGGTTACAGGTATCTGGCCCATTGTGACATCATTTGTGTTCCGCTCCTCGTGATGTCACAATGAGGTCACCATTGTGATGTCACTGGCTGTGGGGTTATAGTGAGTGACCCTACAGGAAAAGGCTTTGTCTGGAGAGGCTGACTGTGGATTACACAAGACGCGATATTCCTCCAGGCTAAAATGCTGTTTAGATTCCTTCTATTTGTGAGTGTGCTAATAGCATCTGCGGAGGGCGCTCCTATCAACACGCGCCACCATGATTTCAGGGCCTTGATCCCTGCAGGTAAGTGCTGTACCAGATATTAAGCCAATATGGGGTTATTGTTAATAAGTCAGATGATACATTTCATGGAGGATTCTTCATGTGCTACTTGTAATGTTTGGAGTCTTCTCCCATCGTGTATTCCCTATTCCAGGCTCTCAAACACATTGTAAACTTGAATGGGAATCCACTCTGAGCGAAAAACAAGTCACGTGTCTCTGATCTTCATGTGTGTGACTTCATCAATACTTTTCGGGGAAATAATTACAAATTTATGGTAATTGTGGAATTTCTCCAACTAGGAATGGTCCTAGGTCTGAATACAAAAATGAGATGCAAAATATAATGTATATATTAGTAGCTTTAAATATCTTACATGTTCTTGATCTTTTCTTCCACTAGATTACTTTAGTAGGTTTCCCATGCCTGCTGCCATCATCTTCTTCTCTGGATTTTTCTTTGGTGTCATCTGTTCCATCATATATGGGTAAGTCTTATAATGATTTATGGGCTACCCGGGAGTCTGTATAAGAAATATCACATCTTCAGATCATCACACGATTCAGTAAATGATATAATCTAGTGTGGATGTTTAGTGGCTCATAAACTGGGTCTGACCTGCTGGGAGCACAGTGGACTTTTCTGTACAATATTAAAAAAATTGCTTAACAAATTACTGCAGATAGGGATAGATAAAATAGATGAAGATAAATATATGTTTTTATAACAGTGACTTCTGTTTTATCATTTTAAAGATATGTGAAAAAGAATAATTTCTGGAGAGATGTTACAAGACCAGATTCCATGGATGAAGATATAAAGAGTAGGGCTAATCCTAATGGTAAGTACGGCCGTCACCAATCTGACATTAATATCTGTGTACATACAAGTACTTCTTAGTGGCTTTTATATTACGTGGACGCAGTCTACATTGTAAAGCTGAATAATTACTCTAATGATATTCTGATTCGTCTCTTTCAATATATGAAATCTATTTAAAAGAAAAAAATGAACTTTTAAAGTATAAATAATCTCTTACCCCTTCACAACATATGATGTACGCCGAGCTTGAATATTTTCCCGCACATGATGGCTGATTTAATGTGCGGAGCTCTGCCCGCAGCTGTTAAACTGTTAAATCCCACTGTCAATCTCTCACAGCGGCATTTAACAATGCAAGGGAGACCGGACATTATATGCGCCCATCGTCACGCTCATGATGTGATCGTGGCGTGCCAATTGCTTGTCATGACAGCCGGCTGTGTCTGTCATTACGATCCTCCTGTGAAAGCCAGCCGTGGCTGGCATTGATAGTGGACAGTGATTTTTACTATACATAGCATTGCTGATGATCGGATGATCGCAGCTTCAACAAATACAGTAAAAAAAAAAAGCACAAAAGTTCAAATCACCCCCTATTGCCTAATAAAAATAAAACAATATACACATATTTGTTATTGCTGCAATTGTAAAAGTCCAATCTATCACAATACAAAGTAAATTAATCCGATCAGTATACGGCGTAATGAGAAAAAAATCAAAATGACAAAATTACATTTTTTTGGCCGTAAATGGCAATAAAATGCAATAAGAGGCAATCAAAACATCATATCTACCCTACAACTGTGTCAGTAAAAACGTCAGCTCAGATCGCTAAAAGTCCTCACCTGGCCTGATATCCCAAAAAATGAAAATGTTATGGGTCTCGGGAAAATGGTGACAAAAGTATTTTTTTTTTAGTTTCCGATTTTTTTTTACCACTTAAAGGGGTTGTGCCTGCAACAAAGTTAATTTTAATCAACATTTTAATCAATAGATCTTTGAATAATAATAATTTCCACAATTGGATGAGATGAAAAAAAATGTTCCTGTGCTGAGATAATCTTATAAATGTGCCCCTGCTGTGTACTGTGTAATGGCTGTGTCTGACTGTGCAGGAACATGGTCTGATCATACCACATCTCCTGGGCAGGGGAGGACGCAAGAGAGTATACAGACAGGACAGCCGGGGATCACAGCTGATTCTTTCTTTGAGGTAAAACATTGCTTAAAAACAAGTAATTAAATATTTTGCCTCATAAAAAAAATCAGCTGCGATCCCCTGCTGTAATGTCTGTATACTCTTTTGCTTCCTCCCCTGCCCAGGAGATGTGGTATGATCAGACCATGTTCCTATACGGTCAGACACAGCCATTACACAGTACACAGCAGGGGCACATTTATAAGTTTATCTCAGCACAGGGACATTTTATTTAACACATCCAATTGTGGAAATGATTATTATTCCAAGATCTATTGATTGAAATGTACTTTGTTCGTGGGAAAACCCCTTTAAGTAAAAAAAAACAAAACAAACTATACATGTTTGGTATCTGCGTAATTGTACTGAACTAGAGAATCATATTGCCAGATCTCTTTTACCATAAACTAAATATGGTAAATAAAAAAAACAAAAAACAATTGTGGAATTGCACTATTTTTGCAATTTCAACACACTTGGAATGTTTTTCTTGTCTTCCAGTACAGTATCTGGTAGAATGAATGCTGCAATTCAAAAGTACAATTCATTCTGCAGAAAACAAGCCCTCATGTGGCTATACTGATGGAAAAATAAAAAAGTTATAACTAAGGAGAGGGAAAACAAACAAACAGAAAATCACCATGTCTTGAAGGGGTTAATAGATATAGCAAGTGAATGTACCGTAGACATAGAGGAAACAATCTAGAAGAAACAAATAGAAGTTTTTCCTTTTGAAATGCTGATTTCACTGTTCTGTGTTACAGGAGAACATGAGGATGAAACAACCATTATAAATGATGAAGCTCCTCATGGACCCATGGCTGAAGAGAGCGATGTCCACACAGACACCAACATCTCTAGTGGCCCCCACTATGTCATAATCAATATGGACCAATATGAGGATGTGATCATCTCCTTCAACAGTAAGTTCTTGGGCTTTCATAACAAACGTTTAATAGAAAAACTTCTTTATAAAAAAAAGCTCTAAAAGTATAAAGTTGATCCTTCTATTTTCATTACTTTATTATAAAATGTAAAGGTTATAAAACCTGTATAATATTAATATTCTTTAACAAATATATAGAAACTTTAATTTTATTAATGCTAATTTCAATGTTCAACATTACAGGAGAAGAAGAGGGTGAAATAAATACTGTAAATGACGATGTTCCTCGTGGACCCATGGCCGAAAACAGAGATGTCCTGGAAAACACCAACATCTCTACGCCTGGACACGTTTACATAGTCATCAATATGGACCCAGATGACGATGTGGTCATCTCTTTTGACAGTAAGTTTATTTTTTTTTCATGTGGATAAGTAGAATACTTACTACCATAAATATCATCTCTTCTTCTAATTTACATAACAGGCATAAAATAAAATCAACCGTTAAAAGCAATTTCTTTTTGAATTGCAGTTAAAGCAAACAATCTAGAAGAAACATAGAAGTTTTTTCTTTTGAAATGCTGATTTCACTGTTTTGTTTTACAGGAGAACATGGGGATGAAACAACCATTATAAATGATGAAGCTCCTCATGGACCCATGGCTGAAGAGAGCGATGTCCACACAGACACCAACATCTCTAGTAGTCCCCACTATGTCAGAATCAATATGGACCCATATGAAGATGTGATCGTCTCCTCTGACAGTAAGCTCATTTTTTCTTTGTGGATTAGTACCATGAATATCATCTCTTCTTCTAATTTACATAACATGCATAAATTAAAATCTACTATTAAAAGCAATTTATTATTGAATTTCAATTAAAGCAATTTCCCAATATTTTCTGGCTCTCCGACCCCAGACTGACAGTAGAATCAATGTCCATTAATGAACAACTAATCTTATAACCACTGTCTTTTTCAGAACAAGAGGACAGAGAACAGATTCCACCTCCTCCTCTGAATCCTTCTCCGTCTACTACTCTGCCTCCTCAAAATTTTGATAAAGATCTTGACCTGGACAAAGACATTGAGAAAACTAACCTCCTCATGAAGATTGTCTTTCAGGAACTTCTGGCTTATGCCAGCCAAAACCAAATGTAAGTTCTTAGGGCTTATGCGTATGTTTTATGATGTATGTTATATTTTAGTATTAACAGGCAATAGGCTAAATAATTAGAAATTGAGCATTAACGACCTAAACGTTGAAAGCATTATATTTCTTTATACAAGTTAAATCATCAGTCTGTGAACCAAGACTTGCTGGACTACATGAGAATGGGTGTTATTCTTAAATCACAAATATGATAATTTATATTGTATCTTTAATAAATCACAATATACAGTATAAAAAATGGCTGATCACATGACTAACAAATTAAACACACGAAGTAGAGTGGGTGGTAATGGCAAAAACAATAAAATGAATATTTAATCATGATCATATTATGCATATACAGCAATACTGGCTTAAAATGCAAATGTGATCACAGGAACTGATGGCACGATAAAAAGTGCTCAATATCAATGTCATTGCCAAGTACGTTTAGACATGCTGTAGTACCAACCCTGACAGTCGTTTCACCATCACAGCTTTTTCAAGGAGTTAAAGGAAACGGGGTGTAGTGCTGTATATGCCTGTATATATATCTATCATATGTACCATGAAGGAGGGATTGCTAGTTAAAGGTAATCTAATCCTACAAGATCCAAAAAAATAATAGGCAGGGTACTAATCCTATCACATCAATGATAAGGTGTAGAACATACCTGAACATAGACATTAAATAATGCCCACTATATATTACATAGTAGTGTATTATAATCTAGAAATAATGGATGACATGTAAACTTCTTCTGTTGCCAAACTCATTATAATCTGTTGCCATGTACATATATTAATCATTACTCTTTTGCTGATTTTGTAACATATATTTTCCAGGTGAGGCAGAGCGGGGTCTCGCTGTGTTCCCACAATGAATATGGGATCCAGCTGGAGATGACAACTGTACATCAACACAAAGATGCAGATTCCAGGCTTGGTTTCTGTTCTCTTCATTGGATATGACATTTACTGGACTTTCTGCAGCTAGATGAACTCACAGAGTATGTGAGATACCTACTGCATCATGAGGCAGATTCCGGGCTCGGTCTCTGTTCTCTTTAATGAATACGACATTTACTGGACTTTCCGCAGCTAGATGCACTCACAGAACAAGTGAGTTTCCTTCTGCATCATAAGACAGATTCCTAGATCGGTCTCTGAACTCAACCACTGGATACGACATTTACTGGACTTTCTGCAGCTAGATGCACTCACAGATAAATTGAGATACCTACTGCACACGAGACAGATTCCGAACTCGGTCTCTGAGCTCCACCACTGGATACGACAGTTACTGGACTTTCCGCAGCTAGATGCACTCACAGATAAAGTGAGATATCTACTGCACATGAGACAGATTCCGGATTTGGTCTCTGTTCTCATCAGTGGATAAAACATTTGATAGACTTTCTGCAGCTAGATATAATCACAAATCTAGTGACTTACCTGCTGCACCATGAGACAGATTCCGGGCTCGGTCTCTGCTCTCATCAATGAACATCTGCAGCCTAAGGGAATGGCAGTCCTTCAGCCAAGGTTCCCTAGAGGTTTTCTCCACTGGGGGCTTTTCCTCTCCTGAGTGCTGAAGGTTGACTCTTCGTGAGTCAAAGTCCCTTTGTCATCATTATCATCGGGGCACATTTTAGGGCTATTGCTCTGACTTCTAATGGGAGCTTCTACATAACCCACCTTGAATGAAGTTAATAAAGAAGTCAACCAATAATATGTAACAGTGTAATGGTGCTTCAATTGAACTTTACAATACAGCAGAATATACATATCACTGTGAGGAGCGAATATTTTATGAAGTCATTAAACACATGGTGACTTATATACATGTTTTCTATCAAACTAATTTGCCACAAATGTAATGTTCCTCATTAAACATGCACATCTTCTTTGACCTGGTTTAGAGGTCTGGGTCCTCTGGTTCAACCAGGACTTTAACGCCACTGCACACTATACCATCATGGCACACATAATGACATCAGAACGTTGCGACGTGTGTCACCCAAACTTTAGTTATTGCCTCTGGGGATGCACATCAGTGGCAACGTGCTCAGCGATGGCATGGTTCACAAAAATGTCAGAGGTCTGGTTGAGCTGGAAGTTCCAATGCAGGATGAAGAAGACAGAAGATGCTTTAAACCAGCAAGGCCAATTTTAGACAAAGTGGGGCCCTGGGCAAAAGTTTAAAGTGGGTCCTAAATGCTAACATATTGCACCATCACACTCAAACATTTAGGTTGCATTTGTGGCGCCCCTGAGGGTTCGGTCGCCACAGAGGTACTGCATCTCACCCAGAGGTGTGGTATCTCACTCTCAGGTAAGGAAGGAGTACAGCTCAGGACCCTAACAACTGCATTCATTACACCACATTTCTGGGGGACAGGGCGAGATTGCTCCTATGGGAGAGCACAGTCCCTGGTCCCTGGCTGGAGTGGGGGGAACCACCTAGAGAGGTGGAACCATGTAGTGGATGGGGTGGAGGAAGTAGATCCTGGGAGCACTTGAAAGGAAGCTGTATAAAATAGAGACACCATCTTAGTTCAGTCAGTTAGTTCAGTCAGAGGAGGAAGGTGACGGGAGCAGAGGCTCTGTATGAGTTCTGCTCCAAAGGCGGGCCTAGCCTGTGAGGTCCAGGACTGAAGGAGAGAAGAGAGGAGTGGGAGCAGGAAAGCTCCAGGAACCGAAGGGAACCTACGTGTACGGGCCGTGCAGAAGGCCACCCGTACGCCGCTGCTACCAGGAGGTAGAGGGGTCAGGCCAGATAAGGGGAATTGGTCCCTCAACTAGTGGAGAACTGCAAGGCTCAACTAGAAACTGGAGGCTGCAGCACTTTATGTACCGTTAGCCAAAAGTCCACACCAGTCTCACTAAGAAGGCAGCCACATAGGACCCAGGGGACAGAACAGACGTCGCCCGCCAAGGCCCGAGGGTACCGGATTGGAGTCACTAGGTGTGAAGTGCAGGGAGAGGGCCAGAGGAAGGACATACAGAAGGGGTTCCTGCTAAGTACTCCGGAGCTACCTGGGGGTGGACTGAGCCCCTCAATGAGTAAACACAGGACGACATGGGAAGTCGCGATCTGCAGTGATGACTTGGAATGAAACAACTGTGAGTAAAGGACCTGAGACTGCATCCCACTGACTCCGTGTTTATTACTGACTCCCTGCACAACAACCACCATCATCCACCCACACTGCCCTGAAGCTACACTCTTCCTGTGGGGAGTTATACTACCCTTGCTGCCAAACCATCAGCTTCAGAGGACTGTTCCGCAGCGGCGGCCCCTATTAGCCGCACTCCACAGGTGGCGTAGTCGGACATTATACAAACCCATATACAATTCCCCTTGGATTAATCACCCTGGGTCACGGACCAGGTCACCGTCACAGTGACTACAACCCACAGCATCTACCGGCCCGGCTCCGGGTACCCCACGGCCCAGGGGGTGCGTCAACTTTGGCGTAGTCGGCAGGATATGAGCCCACCCAATATCACTGTGTATCGCGTGCCTAAAGACTGTGTTTTCTACTAAATGTGGCGCCCGCCCCAGAAGAACGGGCGCCTTTATGTGCGTGCTAAAAGATGACCAGAAACCACCTCCCATCATGGGCCTGGTCCCAGAATGGCGCCAGAAGCGGAGCTCGCCCCAAACAGTAGTGGTCATGTATGTAAGTGTGTCTGTCAAGGTGGGGGGGCTGACCCTGAAAGTGACCGACAGCAGACTGCCATGGGACCGCAACAAACTGCCCCGTGACCACCCCCAAAAGGGGAGAGGAGAGAAGAAAACTGGGAGACAGGGCATGGTCTTGATCAGTCTAGACAGACCGCACCCGGTAGGGAAGATGGAGGACGGCAGCACCAGAGCCCCAGTCAGCGGCCTGCTGTAGGCCGTAGCACCCTACACCCTGGAGGAACTAGTGGCTAAGCTGCTCCAGGAGGACTCGGAGTTCCTCCGCTCTAGGATGGAAGACCTGGGCCGGAGGATGGAGAGGGCCCAGCGAGATGCCATCACCGGGTAGAGACGGGAGATGGAACAGCAGCCGGCGACGCTACCAAGCACCGGCAGTGCCCCATCCTTGGCTGATCCCGACAAGCGCCAGGAGGCGACCGGACGCTGAAGCAGGCAAAAGGAGTCTCCCTGTCCCGGGCGCTGCCAGCGTCGATCTGCTCCTGAGCCCTCTGGTGGAGCCGCTGACCCCGGGCGCTACCAACACCAGCCCGCTCCTGACGCCGCAGCAAGGCCCACAACCAAGTCCTCCGACCCCGGGCGCCACCAGTGGCGACCCACTCCTAGGCCCACAGCCAAGCCCTCCTACCCCGGGCGCCAAGAGCGGCGGCCCGCTCCTGATCCCGCCGCAAGCCCCACAAGTCCCGGGCGCGCCCCCCCTGCACGCCTCACGGACCCCGACACTGCTACCTCCGGGTACCAGTGATGCCGGTCAGCTTCTGGGTTCCCTGCAAGAGCCGTCTCCCTCGACCGCCGAGTGGGTGTATCGACGTAGCCGTTGGGACTGGTCCGCGGAGGTAGAGGACCAGCGGCCCCCGCTCCTGCCCGCTCCGCAGCCCGCCGCCGTCTCCCAGTTGCCGAAAGATGAGGCCCAGTTTGAGTGGGACCACTCTGGGGAAGACCTGATGGGGTTTACCCAGGAGTCAAGGGCAGCGGCGGCTCGTAGGAAGGAGTTCTGCCACCAACAACTGGTCCAGTTAGAAAAGGAGCGCAACTTACGGCGCGTGTGGTGGGAGAAATTAGAGGCTCAGAACATGGAGGAAAAGATACGGGCCCGCAGGGCCAACAAGGTGGAGGAAGAGAGCGACTTCTACCTCTGCGAAGCTGAAGACCCGGCTGGGTCAGCATACTGTGAACAAGAGCCTCCCCAGAGGGAGCACTCCTATTAAAGACTGCAAGTAGTCACCCGTACCCGTGCAGAATGGACACTGCAAATTAAAGTTTGTGTGAACATTTAACCCGTCTACTTAGTTACCCAGAACGGGTCCAAAAACTGACCGGCTGAGGACTGGGAGCAGCCACTTCCTGTAAATAGTTGCACCTTTTGAGGTGCCCCCTATTGGTTTTATATTTTCAGAACCGAGACCACTGAACAAAAACTCTTTGGAGGTGGCTGAAGACGTGGTCCAAAACTTGGATCATCACCACCCTTGCTGCCAAACCATCAGCTTCAGAGGACTGTTCCGCAGCGGCGGCCCCTATTAGCCACACTCCACAGGTGGCGTAGTCGGACATTATACAAACCCATATACAATTCCCCTTGGATCGATGCAGGCTTACATAAAGGCTACCAGCCAGATGAGATCGTTGAGGGGGTGATGAAAGCTATCAGCCCAGGATTGAACCTCCGTAGTATGCTAGAAATGAAGAGTCAATTGACCTTGCAACAGCTGAAGATGATTTTAAAAGGGCACTATAAAGAAGAGAGTACTTCAGAATTGTTCCACCGACTCATTAACCTCTCACAGAAAAATAATGAATCACCCCAAAGTTTCTTGTTCAGAGCAATTGAACTGAATGATAGACTGTTGTTTGCGTCCAGAGATGTTGAAGTGGAGGAGAAGTTTCATGCTGGACTAGTCCAGAAGAAGTTCTTGAGATCATTAGGAACGGGGTTAATCAGCAAAGACATCAAGTTGCAGCTGAAACGGTACTAAAAGATCCTGTCATTCTCGACGAAGTCCTAATTGAAAAAATGAATAAGATAGCTAGTTTGGAGTCAGAGAGAGAACAGAAGTTAAAGGCTCTGCTCCTAAAATCACCAAAATAAGTCAGCTGAAGATGGAGACCCCCTGTGGCCAGTCCAAAGATCATCATGGAGACCCTTCAGTGCCACCTCCGAGAGGAAACCTTAAATCACCAACAAAAGAAAGGACCGCCAGAGCTGACTGGGAGGAAGTAATAGGAGAACTGCGAGCCGAGTTGATTGAGGTGAAAAAATTGATTCATTCCAGGCCACAACCTTTGTCCCTCAGACTCAGGAGTGGGTTCCAAAACAGAAGATACCCGGCTTGTGAAGCATGCCATTCATTAAATCAGAGTACGGTTTGTGTCCACTGTCTAAAATGTGGTGAGGAAGGACATTATGCCAAGGAATGCCAATGGTCACGGTCGTTTGGGTTAAAAGACAGGAGGTTGCCAGTGCGGGGCGACTAGTAACCGCGATACGGAGGAGGCCCTAGAAGCAAATCCAAATCTCACCAAACCCCAGAACGGCGCATGAGGTAAAACGGCTGCTTCAGTACTATACCCAAGTGTGTTCACGTCTACAACAGCTGCAAGAGAGACAGAGGGATTAGTACCCAGTGTGTAGGTCAAACGATTTACTCCTGGGAGGAGGATTCCTTGGTCAGTAGAGATTGCCTCATCAGTCTAGTCAGTGAAAGGTGCTTTACACAGTGCCAGCTAGATGGACTCTTGGTAAAAGCACTGTGGGACACAGGAGCCCAAGCGGGCCTTTTAAATGAAGAATGGAGAAGGCGATACCTGCCACATACCTGCCTTCGGTTACTAAAAGAACTCTTAGGACCAGTGGAACTCCACAGGAAAACTGTCAACCAGACCGAAATCCCTTTCATAGCCTGGGTGGAAGTGACTTTCCAACTTAGGGCCACGAAGAACAGCAACACCATTGAGCTTTTGGTACCTTTTCTCGTGACTAGTGATCAGAACGTGGCAGAGGATCCTATCCTTGGATATAATGTAATCAGTGATGTCATGACGAAATACAAGTCAGGTGTTAGAACCTTGCTCTTAGGTTTTTTCTATTGCTGGTCACATGACCTTGTTGGCCTATTTAGTCTTGCTCCGCCCTTCTGGCTTTGCTGGACTTCATTGTATTACTACTCTTTAGCTAGCCAGTGCTCAGTATCTAACTCTGTTAGTTTGCTTGGTCTTCGGACCTCTGTGTTCTATATTGTTTGTTTGTTCGTCTGTCTGCTACTATTTCTGTTAGGAGGTGTCCATTTTGCTCCCAGTCCCTAGTACTTGTAGGGATTCCTTCCCCACATCTATAGGTCTCCGTACAGACTAGCTGAGGACTTTAGCAGGATCAGGTTCCCTGTTACATCGTAGGGATCAAGCTGAGTTCTATCGTAGGGACAGATCTCCTCTCTTTCCTTAGCTCTGGTAGCAGAACATAACATCAGGGACGCTGGTGGTGGATGCAATTGCCACATCACTTGCCATAACTAACGCAGTGGCGGAAAATGTGATTCATAGAGTAAAGAAAGCACAGAATACAATGGACCGAAAAGAAGTCAAGGTAGGCTGGCACTGAACCATCATCCCTGCAAACCAAATGGTGGGGGTGAGGTGTGGAGTCCGAGTAGAACCAGAAGTGTAGACTACTGGCTCTTTTAGAAGAAAAGGTGCGGGGACTGGAAGAAAGAATTGCGACATTAAAACTCATCAAGGAAAATGAAGACTTCCTGGACAGAACAGAAGCGTCACTACTGGTCACGGAAAGTCAAGGAAGCATCAGAGAACCTCCAGAGGCAGACAAGTGGAGGCAAGTGACCAAAAGAAGCAAGAAGACCATGGAGACACCACCAACCACACAACTGAGAAACAGATTCCAAGGACTAGTGGAGGACGAAGATGGCACACCTAAGGATGAGGAACTACCAGCAAGCAAAAAAGGAAAGAGCACCCAGAAACACCCAGAAGCGACAAGAAAAAGGACAGCCAAGAAGGGAAGAAGAGTGGTGGTGGTGGGAGACTCACTACTGAGAGGAACAGAAGCAGCTATCTGCAGACCGGACATAACCGCAAGAGAAGTATGCTGCCTCCCAGGGGCGAAGATCAAGGATGTTACCGATAGGATACCGAAGCTCATCAGTTCCAAGGATGTCCACCCATTTCTTCTGATACATGTTGGCACCAATGACACGGCAAAGAAGGACGTACCGACAATCTGCAAGGACTTTGAAGCATTGGGGAAGAAAGTAAAAGAACTGGATGCGCAGGTAGTTTTTTCTTCTATCCTTCCAGTAGACGGGCATGGCGTTAGGAGATGGAACAGGATCCTTGAGGTGAACAACTGGCTGAGACGATGGTGCAGACAACAAGGATTTGGATTCCTGAACCACGGTGTGAATTACCTCTATGACGGACTCCTTGCCAGAGACGGACTACACCTCAACAAACCCGGGAAACACACATTCGCCAGGAGACTCGCAACACTCATCAGGAGGGCGTTAAACTAGAAGAAGAGGGGATGGGAAGAAAAACGCCGGACACGATCATGCAACCAGAGAACATACTAATGAAAGATATGAAGTGCGACAAAGAAGGTCCAAGACAAGATACTTGGAAGGGAGGTAAGAAAATTTCTAATACAATCCACAGGGAGAAGATTGGAACAAAACAAAATCGTGTAAACTGCGTGCTAGCAAATGCCAGGAGCCTGACAAACAAGATGGATGAACTGGAAGCAGAAATATCTACAGGTAACTATGACATAGTGGGAATAACCGAGACATGGTTAGATGAAAGCTATGACTGGGCAGTTAACTTACAGGGTTACAGTCTGTTTAGAAGGGATCGAAGAAGTCGGAAAGGGGGTGGAGTCTGTCTATATGTAAAGACGTGTCTAAAGCCTACAATACGGGAGGATGTATGGGAGGGAAATGAGGAGGTCGAGTCCTTATGGGTGGAGATACATGGGGCAAAAAACAATAATAAAATTATCATAGGAGTCTGTTATAAACCACCAAATATAGCAGAAGCCACGGAAAGTCTATTAATGAGACAAATAGACGAAGTAGCAAAAAATAATGAGGTGCTTATTATGGGGGACTTCAACTACCCCGATATAGACTGGGAAACCGAAAGCTGTAGATCTCAGAAAGGAAACAGGTTTCTGTCAATTATCAAAGACAATTATTTGTCACAACTTGTGCAGGAACCAACTAGAGGGACGGCCCTTTTAGACTTAATATTAACTAACAGGCCAGACAGAATAACTGAGGTGCAGGTCGGGGGGCACCTGGGAAATAGTGACCACAACATTATACAATTCCACATGTGCTTCAGTAGGGTGCCCAGCAAGGGAGTCACAAAAACACTGAACTTTAGGAGGGCAAAGTTTGATCAGCTAAGAGATGCCCTTCACCTTATAGACTGGGATAGTATCTTTAGTAATAGGAGCACGGATAGAAAATGGGACATTTTCAAAACAGTCCTACATAGTCACTGTAGAAGGTACATACCTTATGGGAATAAAAGGGCTAGGAATAGGAGGAAGCCAATGTGGCTAAATAAGGAAGTCAAGAGGGCAATGAAAAACAAAAAAAGGGCTTTCGGTAAACTTAAACAAGAAGGCAGCGAGGAAGCGCTAATATCTTATAGGGAAAAAAACAAAATCTGTAAGAAACAAATAAGAATAGCAAAAGAGGAGACAGAGAGACTAATTGCCAAGGAAAGTAAAACGAATCCCAAACTGTTCTTTAACTATATAAACAGTAAAAGGATTAAAACTGATGGCGTTGGCCCATTGAAAAATAACCTGTGTAAAATCATAGAGGGCGATGAGGGTAAAGCAAACCTACTCAATAGCTTCTTCTCCACTGTTTTCACAAAAGAAAACAATTTATCGGAGGAAATGCAGAGTGATAAAGTAAATCCTCCGCTAAATATCACCCACCTAACCCAGGGGGAAGTTCAGAAACGCCTAAATAATATCAAAATAGACAAGTCACCAGGCCCAGATGACATACACCCCCGGGTACTAAAAGAATTAAGTAATGTGATAGACAGGCCGCTGTATCTTATATTCAAGCTCTCTTTATGGACAGGGACTGTCCCACTAGACTGGAGCCAAGCAAATGTGGTACCAATATTCAAAAAGGGGTCTAAAAGTGACCCTGGGAACTATAGACCAGTCAGCTTAACGTCTGTTGTGGGTAAATTGTTTGAAGGATTTCTTAGAGATGCTATTGTAGAATATCTTAATGATAATAACTGTCTAACTCCATATCAACATGGATTCATGAGGGATCGCTCCTGCCAAACAAACCTGATCGCCTTCTACGAGGAGGTGAGCTCACAGCTGGACCGGGGAGAGTCAGTGGATGTTGTATACCTTGACTTCTCCAAAGCGTTTGATACCGTGCCACACAAAAGGTTGGTATATAAAATGAGAATGCTTGGTCTGGGGGATAATGTGTGCAAGTGGGTAAATAGCTGGCTGAGTGATATAAAGCAGAGGGTGGTTATCAATGGAGTAAGCTCAGGGTGTGTCAGGGTTACTAGCGGGGTGCCTCAAGGGTCTGTCTTGGGCCCTATATTATTTAATATATTTATTAATGATCTAGTGGAAGGGTTGCATAGTAAAATAGCAATATTTGCAGATGATACTAAACTTTGTAAAGTAGTTAATACAGATGAGGACTGGGCACAGCTACAGGAGGATTTAGATAAATTGGGGAGTTGGGCCAAAAAATGGCAAATGGGGTTCAATGCCGATAAATGTAAGGTCATGCACATGGGAAAGAAAAACAGCAGTCACCCATACATATTAAATGGGAAACCGTTGGGGAAATCTGACATGGAGAAGGACCTGGGCGTCTTGGTTAACAGCAAATTAAATTGGAGTGCCCAGTGTCAGGCAGCAGCTGCGAAGGCAAATAGAGTCATGGCATGCATCAGAAGAGGAATAGGGGCATATGATGAGAACATTGTTCTTCCTCTGTATAAATCGCTGGTAAGGCCGCACTTAGAATATTGTGCACAGTTCTGGGCTCCGGTGCTCAGGAAAGACATATTGGAGCTAGAGAGGGTACAAAGGAGGGCGACTAAGGTAATAAAGGGAATGGAGGGACTAGAATACCCAGAGAGGTTGTCAAAATTAGGCCTATTTACATTGGAAAAGAGAAGGCTTAGGGGAGACCTCATAAACATGTATAAATACATCAGGGGGCAGTACAGAGATCTCTCCCATGACCTGTTTATACCAAGGATGGTGACAAAGACGAGGGGGCACACTATGCGTCTGGAGGAAAGGAGGTTCCTGCACCAGCATAGAAGGGGATTCTTTACGGTCAGAGCCGTAAGACTCTGGAACTCTCTGGGAGAGGAAGTGGTGATGTCCAACTCACTTAAAGAGTTCAAGAGAGGCCTGGACGCCTTTCTTGAGAACAATAAAATTACATCTTAAGCTTAGTTAATTAATCCAGGGATTTAATCTTACTGCCAGATTGGTGTCGGGAAGTGAATTTTTCCTCAGTGATGTAAATTGGCCTATACATCATGGTTTTTTGTTGCCTTCCCCTGGATCAACGCTGCGGAATAGCTGCAGTGCACAAGAAATAGGCTGAACTGGATGGACGCTTGTCTTTTTTCGGCCTTATAAACTATGTAACTATATGTAACTATGTAACCAGGAAGAAAAATCAAGAAAAGACTGTTCGTCCCAAAAGACTCCTCAGAACTTTTGGAAGGCCTGGTACAAGGTGAGACTGTGCTTACGATTCCTACTGGTGGATTTGCTCGAGTGACAGCACCGATGACGAATACTACGAAACACGAAATTAGACTGGATCCAAAGACTGTGTTAGGTCACATTGAAACCGTTAAAATGGTATATCCAGCCAGTGTGAGACCCGTCCAGGGGTCTACCATGAATTCAGTCACCCCACCAAGGAACAGGAGTCGCCCATGGGAGGAAATTGCACGACCAACCTCAGGGTCCTGGGATCCCCCAGTATCCCTGGAACACTTGCGTGCTGAAGATATAGCAATAGCAAAACAGATGTTGAGAGAAGAGTGTCATGCATTCTCTAAAGATGACTCTGATATAGGCTGTATCCTGTCGTTGCAATTGAAAATCAATTTGAAAGACACGACCCCAATAACCAGAAGTTACATGTCTGTACCGAAACCATTACAACGTGATGTGAAAGAGTATTTACAAGTTCTAATCAACAGAGGTTGGGTCCAAAAGTCGAAGTCGTCTTATTCCTCTCTTATTGTTTGTGTTAGGGAGAAGCACGGTACGTTGAGACTCTGCTGTGATTACCAAGAACTAAACCGAAAGTCAGTACCTGATCGGCACCCGATATCAAAGATTCAAGATATGCTGGATAGCCTATCAGGAAGAACCTGGTTCTCTGTCCTCGATCAGGGTAGAGCATACCATCAAGGGTTTGTTGAAGAGTCCAGTAGACCCTTGACAGCAATCTTCACACCGTGGGGGTTATATGAGTGGATCTGCTCAGTTCAGCTCCAGCAGAATTTCAGAGGAGACCTATTTGTGATGCACCCTCTGGGGCCGTGAGGTACTCAATGCCGTGCCGGTCGGTGCTGGGGATGTCACGGTGGCAGTGACCCGGGCTGTGACCCAGGGCGGTCAATTAAAGGAAAAGTAAAAGGGGAATAAATTTTTAGAGATAATGTTCGTGACACCACCTGTGGTATGTGGCTATATGGGGCCGCCGCTGCGGTGCAGATCCACTGGAGCTGATGGTGACGCAGCAGAGTTGGTTCAGCTATCCACAGGCAAAGGTAAGCTCCAGGGCAGTATATGAAGAATTGTGGAGGTAGATGTTGTTGGTGCGGTGTAATTCAGGGCTGAGGGCGCAGGTAATGACCAGACAACAAATTAATGGCGGTTTCCTTTATCTTTACTTGCGGTTTATCAAAGCAGACCGGGACATGGGTACTAGCTAGTAGAGGAGGTCCGGGCGGCGTGGAAGCAAGTTGGGGATCCACCTCACCAGGCGGAGTTGTAGGCCTTCCCTCTGCGCTATTCTCTTTGGCCCTGCTGCTTGAAGCTATGCTGTAAAACGTCTATTCCTCACCCATATGGCAAGCAGCTCGGGCCTACTTCAAGTGTCGCTCCCTCGTGGCGGCGCTGGGCCCTAGGATACTGCTGAGACCTGCAGTCTCCTGCCCTCTGGATTTAGCTGCTGGGCCTTCAGAGCCCGCACAACCACGGACTCCGGTGTCCGGTTCCTTTGCGCTTCTCTCTGGGGCGAGCTTATTCACAGCTCCCTTCCCCAGGTCCTTCCTTGTCGTTCTCCTGTCTCTAACTCTCTTCAACTAACTCTAACTAACCCCACCTCCAGGTCCCAATTTAAAGGGGAGGAGCTCCCCTTTCTGGTCTGGAGCCAGGAAAGTGTTGTATGCTGGTATACCTGATTAGGGGACCCATCCTTGCTTCCAGGCATGGCATCACCCCCTGTGAGGGAGGCAATGCCACTGTGGCAACCGGACAACAGGGGTGCCACACTCCCCCCTAGTTAAATTCAGTACTCCCGGACTGAGGACACCTTTAGAATTAAACAATCAACAAAAATAACGATTCATATTACAAATAGTTTACAAAGTTTAAAAAAGGCAAAAATTGCAGAACAACAAAAACCAAACTAAAATTGGGAACAGTCATTGCGGCGCTTAGTCTTTACGCCACTATCCAGGAATTGTCTTTTTCCAGGCACTTGAAGGTTGGTTGGTGGGAACCGCCTCAACCCACTTCGTGTATCGTCCCTGGGCGAGGCTTCAGGGAACTCTGTCGGTGGGCCTGGTTTTTGGCCACGCCTGTGGTTTATTTTCAAGGCCAACAATTAACTTTATTCAACATTGTCCTGTCCACACCTAGTCCTGTGGTCCATTTGTCCATAAATTTAATAACTATATACATTCATGATTGCTTAAAAGTTCTTACAGTAAGTCTTTGTAGGCTCTCTTACTTAACGGTTGCAACTATATACTATACACTATTATTTTACTACACTTTAGTCCCTATAACGGGTGGGGAGCTGACCTATGGTACTACGGGTGGATCTACGCAGTACAGTTGTTGCCAATGACCTACCCGGGTCGCTAGTGTCTACCGCTGGTGTGGTGGGCTCAGTGTGGACTACACTACAGTTAGTCTGAGGTAACACCAGTAGGCTGGGTAGTCTTCTACAACTTCTTTGACTCACCATGGGTATGACAGATTCACGGCTAGCAGGGGGTAGATTCTCCTGATACGCTGCTGATGAAGCATCTGTTTCTGGGGCCGTCTGGTCTCTCTGCTGTTCTGGAGTCTCTGCGGCTTCCGGTAAGGCTACTTGGGGAAAGGTCAGGATAGGTACCTCGATTGCTTGGTTCACCTGCGTCCAAGACCGCGGAAAATCTCCAAGGATGGTTTGAACCATCTCTTCCACCTTTACTGTGTGCTGGGGGCTGTTTTGGTCTTCCGCTTGGTGTCTCAATTGATCAGGGCATATCTTCAGGTGGTCTCTTGAGACTGCCGCCAAAGTTTCTCCTCCATCTTTACTGATGAGGCATACCTTGGTGTTGTCCAAATTTGAAGGTAAGATGGTGTATGGCTCGACCTCCCACTGATCATCAAATTTGTGAACTCGTCTCTTCCTTTTGAGTACCTGTTCTCCAAGTGATAAGGGAACTGCAGGTGCGTGCTGATTATAAGTTCTCTCCTACCTCTGTCTCGCCTGGGACAAACTTCTCTCTACACATTCTTGCACCTTGCGGTATTGTTGCTGCCACTCTGTATCCCAGTCTGCATCTGGTGATGTCATCTCAGGTGTTAAAACTCCCACGTCTAAGTCAATGGGTAACTTGCCAAGTCTTGCCCTCATCAGGTAGGCGTGTGTACAGTTGGAGGAGTTCATCGGGATGTGGTTATATAGGTTCACCAAATCTGGTAACCTTTCTGGCCACAGGCTACGTTCTTCAAGGGGCAACGTCTTCAATAGGTTTATTACCACCTGGTTCATTTTCTTGCACAACCCGTTGGTCTGGGGATGATACGGCGTCATCCTTATTTTCTTGCAGTCATACAAGTTACAGAAATCTTGAAACACTTCTGCTTCAAAGGCTGGGCCTTGGTGGGTAAGCACTCGTTCAGGGTAACCGTGCGCGTGACAAAAGTGTTGTTGAAACGCTTTGGCTGCCGTCTTAGCCGTCTGGTCCTTCACTGGCACTACTACCAGGAACCAGGAGTAGTGGTCTACTATGGTGAAAGCGTAGACATAGCCTGACTGGCTTGGGGCTGGCTTCACGTGGTCCAAGGCTACCAGTTGGCGCATCCCGCTTCGGGACTAACACTTGCCAGACCAGTTTGTGTGTCCGGGAGTTGATGCTTCTCCGACACAGCTTTCCCTCGTAGATGAACTGCTTGCCCTTCTCCTTCCACAACTGTTGGGTCTCCTGTGGAGCATCTGGACCAGGGTGCGAGTCAGCTTGTGTCAGCAACTCCTTTACTAGGTGGACAGCCGGGTCGCTATCCTGCATCTCTGCCCATCCATGGTGGGGCAATGGGTTAAACGTGGCCTCTCTGTTGGAGGAGCGCTTCTTCCACACACAGTGGGAGCCCTGGGTCACCCTGTGATGATGGAAAGCCGGTAGCTCTATCTCCTCCAGCTCTTCCGGGTCTTCTCCTCCATCTGGCAAGTTGTGCATCCTGGACAGGGCATCAGCATTAGCATTTTTATGCCCCGCCCGATAGTTGATGGTAAACTTGTAGTTGGACAGCCGGGCCATCCATCACTGCTCCAGCGCACCTAGCTTCGCCGTTTCAAGGTGGGTCAGCGGATTATTGTCTGTGAAAATTGTAAACTTCGCTGAAGCCAGGTAGTGTTTGAAGCGCTCTGTTACAGCCCAGAGTATGGCCAGAAACTCCAACTTGAAGGAACTATACTTGTTGAGGTTCCTTTCCGTGGGATGGAGATTCCTGCTAGCATAGGCAATCACTCTCTCTCTGTCCTGCTGTACCTGGTACAGCTCCACTTCCAATCCCACGTTGCTGGCATCCGTATAAAGTATAAAGAGCTAGCCATAGTTGAGGTAGGCCAGGACTTCGTCTCCCGTAAGAGCCACCTTCAGTCGAGTGACGGATTCTTCTTTTTTACTCCAGTCGAACGGAGGACTCGAGTTCTTGGCCTTCTTGGACTGGCCTACTAAGAGGTCCTGCATGGGTGCCGCTATCTTGGTGAATCCCTCGATGAATCTCCTGTAGTAGCCTACCAGCCTGAGGAACTGCCGCACTTCTTTGATAGTGGAGGGTCTTGGCCAGTCCTTAATCACGGTGACTTTTTCAGGGTCTGGTGCTACACGTCCGGCGCTTACCACATGACCTAGGTACTGCACCTTGGGCTTCAACAGGTGGCACTTGGACGGCTTTACTTTCAGGCCAAAACCAGATAGGGCTTCGAACACCTCGGCCAGGTGCTCCAGTTGGTCTTCGTATGTCTTTGAGTAGACGATTACATCGTCTGGGTACAGCAGAACGGTTTCAAAGTCTTCGTGTCCTAGGCAACACTCCATTATCTGCTAGAATGTTCCTGGGGCGTGCCACCTCTGCCATGGGAACCTTCCTATACTCACTGGTGAGATCCAAAGTGAAGAAATAGTTAGAGCATCTTAGTGCAGCTAATGATTCCTCAATTCTGGGTAATGGATAGGCGTCCTTATGTGTAATGCGGGTAATCTGCATATAAAAAACACACATCCTCATTGTACCATCTTTCTTTCTAACGAGGACTAATGGAGCTGCCCAGGGGCTACAACTATCTCTGATCACCCCAGCCTCCTTCATCTCCCGCAACATTCCCTTGGCACATTGATAGTGAGCTGGGGGTACAGGCTGGTACCTCTCTTTAATGGGTGGATGATCTCCTGTGGGGATATGATGTTGGACCCCTTTCACCTGCCCAAAGTCTAGTGGGTGTTTGCTAAAGACTCGCTCATATTCTTGGACCACCCGATACACCCCATGCTTTTGGTGCAAAGGGGTGGGGTCGGTGCCTATTTGTAGCTTCTGACACCAATGCTCCACCTGCCCCTTGGAGCCATTGTCCTCCACCTGTTTGGACGGAGGCAAGGGTTCCACTGCCTTTATTGCGTTGTTACTGACAGTGAACAGCTTAGCAAGGGTGGCATACCGGGGTAAATGGACCTCTTTCTCCCCACAATTCAAGATGCATATCGGTACTCTCCCCTTGCGGACGTCGACTACCCCCCTGGCAGTCAAGATGGTGGGCCTATTATCAAAGTACACGGGTTCTACCAGGGCCTGCTAATCTTGACCCCTGAGACTGATTGCTGCCCGACACCATATTAACATTTCACTTCTAAGGGTCATTGCAATGGGGAATGGATCACTCATTCTGACACTGCCGACTTCTCCACCAGACAGCTCTACCTGTTGTATTTGCATCAGGGCTTTGATTTCTTTCTTCAGAACTCACTGCTGACCAGAACTGGCAGTCTCCGTGACCTGTTGCAACAAAACAATAATTTCCCCAAGACAATTCTCTATCACATCGGTGCCTAAGGTTATCATAGGATGGCTTTCTCGGTGATCAATATCTACAATAATCAAACCTTGTGATGGCAATTCTACTCGGCCAACCTTTATGGTCACCTCTTTATACCCCACCTGAGGCAAGGGCTGACCATTGTTGGCAAAGATGTTAATATGTTCATCTGGACTGCGGGTAATGTCTGAATCAGTCCAGTATCGTTTGAAAAGGATATATGGCATTGTTGTCACCTGGGAACCAGTGTTCAGTAATGCGTTCATCAGTGTGCCATCAAACACGACAGGTAGGACCGGTCGTCCTCCCATGTACTTGTCTCGCCAGCTTTGTGGGCCTGGTCGTCTTACTCCTGGGGTTGGCCTTCTGCCCCAGGGGTTGCTCGTTTAAATTGCAGAATCTTTTAAGGTGCCCCGCCATTTGACAGCGGCGGCAGATGGGTTGTCCGTTCTGGTTGTAGCGATCGCTGTTTATCCCTCTGGTCGGTGGAATTCTTCTCTGTCGTCGCCATGGGACATCATCTGGACTGGAAGCCAGCTGAATTCTTTCCTTTCGAGACACTTGCATGGCCTGCATGGTTTTGGTTAGTGTAGCTACACTTTTGGTCAGCTCTTAGACCTGAAGGCGTAGGTCTGCAGAGGGGTCATTATCTAGGACTTGTGTGTCAGCCTCCACAGCTGCCGGGGAAAAGGACGCCACCTCCTGGTGGTATGTGATAGCCGGGAGCCGGAGGGGTGCAGTGCCACTTGGGGTTGATTCTCGCAGCACCTGGATGGCTCGGTCTTTAAAAGTCCAGACCAGGGTTTTTCAGAGCCATTATGCGCAGTTGTGTCCGGTGAGCGTTAGACAGGAGCTCCTCGATAAACTGCTCAGTTAGCAATCTGTCTTCATTTCGCACACTGTCGGGTCTACCTGTTTAATGGCCCGCAGCGCCTCCTGCAGTTTTATATCATAGTCCCGTACACTGTCCTGCACCCTTTGTTTGTACACGTAGAACTTCATTTTAATCTCTGCTGATGTGCGGGTGTCAAAGGTATCCTTCAACCTGGCTAGATTTGCTTAACAGTGCTTTTGTCCCTGCCCGGCCAGGACTTCACCTCCCTCTGAGCTGCATCGATTCGCTGGCATATAAGGATGCTGACTTTTTGCTCCTCAGACAGGGGGTACACTTGGAACAAACTGCGCAGTCTCTCCTCAAATTCGCTCAGCGTGTGCGACTCCCCTGAGTACTGGGGCAACCACGCCGCCCCTGGAATATACGGCATGGATAAAAGCATTACTGTGGCCGCGGCCGCGCCCACAGCTGGATCCTCTCCCAGGTTGGGCATCTTCCTCCCCACCTAGTGAACCTCAGCCAGGTCCTGGGTTTCTGCTGGCATACCAGTATGCTGCTCTGCAGGTGAGAGGGATCGCTTCCCGAGCGGTTCCGGATCGGGGCCTCCTGCTTCCCCTCCGCAGCCGTCAAATCACTAGATTATACAGCTCAGCAAAGTCTATGGCACACAGTACCCGGTTATACCGGGCTTCGAGATCCTGTTCGTGACGCCAAGTTGACGCGCCCCCTGGGGCCATGGGGTACTCGGTGCCAGGCCGGTCAGTGCTGGGGATGTCACGGTGGCAGTGACCCGGTCCGTGACCCAGGGCGGTCAATTAAAGGAAAAGTAAAAGGGGAATAAAGTTTTTAGAGATAATGTTCGTGACGCCACCTGTGGTATGAGGCTATATGGGGTTACTGCTGCGGTGCAGATCCACTGGAGCTGACGGTGACGCAACAGAGTTGGTTCAGCTCTCCACAGGCAGAGCTAAGCTCCAGGGCAGTATATGAAGAATTGTGGAGGTAGATGTTGGTGCGGTGTAATGCAGGACTGAGGGCGCAGGTAATGACCAGACAACAAATTAATGGTGGTTTCCCCTATCTTTACTTGCTGTTTGTTAGAGCAGACCGGGACACGTGTATTAGCTGGTATTAGTGGTCCGGGCGGCCTGGAAGCAAGTTGGGGATCCACCTAACCAGGTGGAGTTGTAGACCTTCCCTCTGCGCTATTCTCTTTGGCCCTGCTGCTTGAAGCTATGCTGCGGCCCTCGTCCCTGCGTAAAACGTCTATTCCTAACCCGTATGGCAGGCAGCTCGGGACTTCTTCAAGTGTCGCTCCTTTGTGGCGGCGCTGGGCCCTAGGATGCTGCTGAACCGCCGGGCATCTGGAGGGACCAGCAGACCTGCAGTCTCCTGCCCTCCGGATTTAGCTGCTGGGCATTCAGAGCCCGCACAAACACGGACTCCCTTCCCCAGGTCGTTCCTCGTCTTTCTCCTGTCTCCAACTCTCTTCAACTCACTCTTACTAACCCCGCCTCCAGGTTCCAATTTAAAGGGGAGGAGCTCCCCTTTCTGGTCTGGAGCCAGGAAAATGTTGTATGCTGGTATAACTGATTAGGGGACCCCTCCTTGCTTCCAGGCATGGCATCACCCCCTGTGAGGGAGGCAATGCCTCTGTGGCAACCGGACCCCTGGGGTGCCACACTTGGAAGAATTGAGGGATGTTATCTGCCAGCTGTACTTGGATGACAATGTGGTAAACAGCAAAACCTTCTAGGAGCATGTTTAACACGTGAGGATCGTACAACACGGAGTTAAGTTGACCGCAAAGAAGTGTGAACTGTTCAAAAGGCAAGTCCGATTTCTAGGGAAAATTGTGTCTGGAGAAAGATATACCATGGACCCACCAGAAATCGCTCCGGTACTGGCCTTAAAAGACAAGCGGCCCTCTACTGTCGGAGAGTTGAGGCAGATCTTGGGATTCCTCTCCTTCTATCATACTTAAGTTCGTAGCTTCTCCAGGATTGCCGCCCTGCTATACCTCCTCTTGGGGGGGACGACAGAGTCAACAACATCCACGGAGAAAAAAAAATGCTGGTAGGACCGGGCTTAAAAGAAAAAACACCATTTCGTCCCAACAGCCCATTCTCTGGACAGCAGACCACCAGGAGGTATTGGAAGAACTAGTACACTACCTGGTAAAACCACCCATCTTGGGATATCCTGATTTCAACTTACCATTTGTTCTTCATTGTGACGCTTCTCAAGTTGGACTAGGAGCTGCCCTGTATCAGCATCAAGATAGAAAATTAAGAGTCATCGGGTAGGGTTCTAGACAGATGTCGAGAAGAATTACTATCTACATTCCAGAAAATTGGCATTCCTGGCATTGAAATGGGCTATCTGTGAACGATTTAGAGATTATCTCTACTACAGCAAAGAGTTTGAGGTATACACTGACAACAAACATGTCAGATGGGTCGCTGAACTAGCTGTCTTCAACTTCAGCATCAAGTACAGGCCAGAAAAATGCAAAGCGGATGCTGACAGATTGTCAAAAATGCCACTAGAGCCTGAGGAGTTCATGCAAGAGTGTTCAGAGGAAGCAATTGAGAGCGCTCCACAAGCAGTGCAAGCTTATCAAGAGGAAAACACACCATTGTGGTTTCCGTTGTCGGTGGAAACCACCATAAAAGCGAGAGAACAAGATTACCTCCTGTCGATTCAACAACTGCCAAAAGTAAAAATCCATAGAGCACAAAATCCATAGATCAGATAATTGGTAGAATACTACTTTACGTGGACCAAAATCGGCTTCCAAGTAAACGGGAGAAAGATAATGAGTCACCAGCAGTATCTGTTTAGGTAAAGAATGGACGAAGCTCTACCTCAGTGAAGACGGTATCCTGTATCGTAAAGGAGGACAAAACCGGCAGTTGGTACTACCCAGAGTATTCCGTAGGTTGGTCTTCAAAGAACACCATAAAAACATGGGACACCTGGGAGTGGAAAGGACAACCAGCTTGATCCGTGAATGTTTCTTCTGGCAGTACATGCAGAGAGATATTGAGAGGTACTTCACCAGGGAGTGTGGGTGTCTGAAAGATAAACATCCCAACACATCAACCCGGGCACCTTAGGGCAACATCCAAACTACGTATCCGTTTAAGATGGTCTCAATAGACTTTCTACATCTCGAGACGTGCAAGGGTGGTTACGAATACATATTTGTGATGATAGACCATTTTACTCGATTTTCCCAAGCATATGCCACCACCAATAAAGCTGGTTGAACAGTGGCAAAGAAGATCTTCAATGATTTTGTTTTGAGGTTTAGGTTCCCTATGAGGTTACACCTTGACCAAGGAAGAGAATTTGAGAACTAGCTCTTTGCCAAGCAGGGAAAGTACTGTAGAATTCAGAGATCCCACACAACGCCCTATCATCCAGAGGGTAATGGACAAGTGGAACATTTTAAATGGACTTATTGTCGATGTTGCGCACTCTAACAGCTGACGAGAAGAAAGACCGGAAGAGCTCTCTGTCAAAAGTGATACATGCCTATAACTGTACAAAGAGCGATGCAACAGGTTACTCAACCTTCTTCCTATTGTATGGACGATCACCAAGACTTCCAATTGACATCATGTTCGATACTCCAGTGTCAGAGACTTACAGAAGGTATCCGGAGTGCGTTCGGAAATGGAAGGAATGAATGGCAGAGGCATACAACATAGCGTCCAAAGTGGCTATGCAAGGACAGAGCAAGAGTGAGGAGCACTATGATCGAAAATGTTATGGAGCAGAATTGGCACTGGGAAGCCGGGTGTTGGTCAAGAACGTACGTGAGAAAGGTGGTCCAGGAAAACTTTGTTCGTACTGGGAAGACAAGGTGTATGCGGTCGTAAAGAGGAAAGCCGATGACAGTCCAGTGTATGAACTCCGATTAGAAAGAGGGGACAAGAAAACCAGAATAGTCCATCGGAATTTATTACTACCCTGTGATTATCTCCCATCACAACAAGACTTACCAGAAGCAGACGGACATCGACCAAGATCGACTAAGGGACCACCACAGACTGAAGCTCCGGAGGTGGATAGTGACCTTGAAATTTCCAATGCGGAAGAGCACAATGTTGTATTTCTTGGACCGGCAAGGAGAGATGTACTATCCTCAAGAGAGTGAACTAAGTCCCGAGGCTCCAGAGTTTGTTCCAAGGAGTACATATGAAGTCCAATTCAGATCTGATGATCGAACACCGGTCACTGAAGAGACTGATCGACACTTAGGAGTAGCAGAATTACCAGACCAGGTGGAAACAGACGATTCAAGAGAAGTACAGGAACTTACAGAGGCAGTTCCAAGATCACCTGAGGAAGAAATGAGTGCGGCAGAAAAAACTCCTGTAACCGAAGAACCCGTGGTATCTGAGGAACAACCCACCAGAAGGATGTCGACTCGAGAAGTGAGGAGGCCCATGATGCCGACATATGAGACACTTGGAGAACTGAGTCAAGTGCCAAGGACTGACTACTGGAAACAGGTATCTCTGCCTGTGGACCAGGTAAGTCCACTTGAGTGGTATTCACCACTGAGAGACAGTATGGACAATGTTACCTGGTAGAAAGACTTGTTTTGACCTAGTGAGAGAGAGAGCTGGTTGAAGACGTACGAAAAGCTCCAGCGGAAGAGATGCTGATGGTTTTAATTGTGTTAATTGTTTATTTCTTACAGGAGTCCTACAAGAAAAATGTCGTAAGAATAGGTTATTATCAATGTTTATAAATGTTATACCAATTTGACAATGACAAATTTATATATATATAGTTACTAAGCTTTCACCACTGTCTCAGAATTGGTCAGATTGACCAATTAAGATGAATGCCGAGGACGACATCCAAAAAGGAGGGAATAATGTGACATACAGAAGTAGTGCTGTTGCTTCCAAAGCATCCAGCAACTGTTACAAATAACACAAGCACAGGAGACAGGAAGTGTTGTGCTTCAGAAGCATCCAGCAACTAGAGGGGTTAACATAGTCACAGGAGACAGGGAGTGTTTTAGCAGAGCCCCAGGGAGATTGTGGGAAACTTGTTATTGTAGTCTGGCTGAAGCCGAAGAGAAAGGTGGTGGTGTGTTATCTGGATCTGACAGAAGGCAACTGAACAGGATTCAGATCAGGAGAGAAACTAAACACAGGTCAGATAAACTCCCTGAACTAACCGTGCAGAGTATTATCGGACAGGAAGATAAGGACTGGAAGGAATTGAACTGAATTGCACTGGCTGTGCTTCAGATTAAATTCCACTGTTAAACTGTTGAAAAAGACTCTTGTCAGATGTGTCTGGTCAGCAATTGGACCCCTTGGAACGCAAGATGGAGGGACTACTCAGGAAGTCCTGGGAGACCTCGGCAGCGCTATTAAGCACCAATGCAGTCCCTACGGGGGTAGCGTGATCATTGGCTCATTGGCTAGATCAACTGGAGGAACACCTAGTCTCAGGCACCGCCAGAAAAGACATCTTAGCATCCCATCTGCTTCTCCAGAAAGCTACGGGTTTTTTAGCAGATGCTTCTGCAGAATCGGTGAGAGTGGCGGCAAGAGCATCTGGGTTATCAAACTCCGTGAGAAGGGCCCTATGGTTAAAATCCTGGAGCGGTGATGTGGCATCAAAGATGAAATTGTGTTCCATCCCCTTTAAAGGGAAATGCATGTTCGGGCCAGCCCTAGATCTTATCGAGAAAGCCTCAGACAAGAAGAAAGCCCTCCCGGAACCTAGAAATGTAAGGAAAAGGCCCTGTCGTCATTCCCAGGAGCAGACCCCTCAATATAGGGGTAAAGGGTAAAACAGGTTGGTGGAGCTACCCAAAATCCATGTCAGAATAAACCATGACGTCAGGACAGTCGGGGGCCGCATCTCAAACTTTCTCCCTCTGTGTAGATAAATCTGCTCAGACCCATGGGTCCTGAGGGCAGTAAAGTTTGGAGTAAAAATAGAATTCTCCTCCTATGCTCCACAGACTAAAGATAACGCAGCTCTCTTCTCAAAGTCTGCAGGCCACCCTGATATCAAGTGTAACAGACCTATTATCCTCTGGGGTGATATCCCTGTTTCCTACAAGGGAGATAAGCAGAGGACATTATTCCAATCTCTTCTAATAAAAAAACAAATGGTTCGCATCGGATTATAATCAATCTAAAACCACTGAATCAGTATATCCACTACCAGAGATTCAAGATGGAATCTATCAGATCAACGGTCCCTCTGATAGGACAGGACCATACCATGGCCACAATCTATCTCCAGGATGCATACTACCACATCCCCATACATCCACTTTAGAGAAAGTTCTTAAGATTTGCAGTGGCTCAGGGGGAACAGATAGTCCACTACCAGTTCAATGATCTCCCATTCGGGATATTATCAGCCCCACGAATATTTACAAAGGTCATGGCTTATATCAGGGGTCAGAATGTTTTCAAAAGTACCATACCTCGACGACCTGTTATTAATCGGGCCCTCAGTACCATTGCTCCAAGAGCATATAAAGTTGACCACTCAGATCCTATCTTCTCTGGGCTGGTTAGTGAACCATAAAAAATCAGATATGGTTCCCTCCATGACAATAAATGTTTCTAGAAGAACTATTGGATTCCCACAGCCAGATGTCGTTTCTGCCCAAACAAAAACAGGTCATACTAAAAGCAAATATCAATGTCCTAAGAAGCAGGAGATTGGTATCATTGAGAAATGCCATGTCAGTCCTCGGATCTATGACATCCTGTATCCAGATGGTCGCCTGAGCTCAAGCACATACCCGAACATTACAGACCCACATCCTCATGAATTAGGACGGATCTCCACGGTTTCTAAACAGGAAAATTCCTATACCATCACGGGTAAAAACCTCTCTATTCTGGTGGCTGAGCATGAAGAATCTAAACAGGAGTACCATGTATCCAGAATCCACTAGTCACCATAAGAGTGGATGCCAGCGGGAAGGGATGTGGAGCCATAGTCTCCCAGGAGCTATTCCAGGATATATGGTCCAAAGAGGTGAGCCAGAACTCATCAAATTTCAGAGAATTAAAGGACGTAGAGGAAGTCCTCAGAGCAGCAAAGCCTCTGGTCCAGAAAACGCCCATACAGATATTTTCAGACACTATCACCACAGTAGCCCACCTTCGTCATCAAGGGGGCACAAGACACAAAAGCTTAAAAGCAGTCTCTGCGAGAATATTTTCATGGGAAGAGGAACATATTCTATCCCTGTCAGCTCTTCATATCAAAGGTTCAGTCAAAGTCCAGGCCGATTTCTTAAGCAGAACAAAGATTCATCCAGGAGAGTGGAGTCTAAACCCAGACGTCTTCCAGATGTTAATCGAAAGATGGGGCAATCCAAAGTTAGATCTCTTTGCCGAGCAACAGAATGCGAAGGTACCACAATATTTCTCCCTGGATCCAAATGACCCTTGCATGAGCATAGACGCATTCGCTCACCAATGGGAATTCAAACTAGCGTATGCCTCCCCCCCCTCCCCGCTGCCTATCCTTTCAAAAACCTTGCAAAAAATAAGGACCGAAGGGACCAGAGTAATCCTAGTGGCTCCTTTCTGGCCAAAAAGAAGTTGGTTCGGTATGTTAACCAGTCTGAGTGTGGAGGGCCCTCTAATCCTTCCTCCCATCAGAGATCTTCTTCTCCAGGGACCGATTCACCATCCTGATCCCGAGAGACTACACATGGCTACATCCTAGAGTAACAGACTTGATTTCCCCCTTGGACCTTAATATTGTCCTGAAGAGGTTAACCCTTCCACCCTTTGAGCCCTTATCAGCCATAAAACTTGACAGGCTGGCCTGGAAAGCTGCTTTCCTGGCAATAACTACAGCCAGGAGAGTATGTGAACTACAGGCCCTTTTGGTCAATGAACCCTACCTGAGAATCCTGGAAGATCGTCTAATTTTCCGACTTGACCCTTCATTTCGATCTAAAGTGGTCTCGAATTTCCATAGATCACAGGAAATAATTCATCCATTGTTTTGTGACAACCCAAAAAACGAGAAAGAAATGGAGTTCCACACTCTGGCTGTTCGGAGAATAGTACTGCACTCTCTTCAGGAAACAGAAGAAAGGAAAGAAAAGAACCTATTTGTCCATACACAAGGTCCAAACAGAGGAAAGAGAGCCACAAAATCCACAGTAGCCAACTGGATTAAGAGGGCAATTATGGAGGCTTACCAAATCCAAGATCTGCCTCCTCTGGAAAAGCTCAAGGCCCATTCTTACAAGGGCGATATCTGTCTCCTGGGCTGAGAAAGCCAGCTCATCCATCAAACAGATTTGCTGAGCTGCTACGTGGTCCTCGAGTCATACTTTCTCCAAACACTACATACAGACTAGATCTAATGTCCATTGGAGATTTTAGCCTTCGGAAGGAAGGTCCTTCAGGCTGTTGTCCCTCCCTAGTATATCTTTGGTATACGTCCAGTGTGCTGTCGTGGGGGGTTATTAGAGAAAATAGAATTAGACTTACTGGTAATTCAGTTTCTAATAACCCACCACGACAGAATGGGTAATTCCCTCCCATTTGATTATTGTTTCTACGACAGTCGGATCAGTAGAAATAAAAATTAATATGAAGCATCTATACTCTTGTGGTCCTTTGTAATAACACTGGAGGGAGGAAGTGGGAGGGGCTATTTAAATCACTTCATATTTCCTGTCCCTATTAGGGTGGGGTTACATCCTCTGGTGTGCTGTCGTGGTGGGTTATTGGAAGCTGAATTACCGGCAAGTCTAATTCTATTTTTTTTTTCAGCTTTTATGCAAATTAAAGGCTCCTTTTTACAGTAACGGCTTTTTTTATTGCCCATAGAAGGCAATGGGTGCAAAAAAAAGTAATGCAACAATACTTTTATAGGAAAGGCTGATCTACAACAAAACCAGCTTTTCCAGGACATCACTCCTGACAGCACCCTCAGGACGTCGTCCTTCATATCCTTGGTAGGGACAGGAAACACAAGAGGTTAAAAGGCCCCTCCCTCCACCCCTACTCCAGTGTTTTCCTGTCCCTATCAGGGACGGACAAAGAAGAGGACTCGCGTCTGCCAGGAGCTGGAGTTCCTGAAGCTGGACGCAGGAGGATCGGGATGGGATCCTTACTTTCCTCCCCTCCCTTCTGCCGAGGTCAAGAGGCCGACACCTCGCTGAACAAGGGGTCCCTCAGCCTTTCCCAGTTGGTGCGGAGACTCCTGGTGAAGAACCGTCTCTCGGTTCCAGCTGCTACAGCCCGAACACAGAACCAGCGGGTGCTGCATGTGAGATAGAAGCAGCACTTCTGGTTACACAGGGAGCGATGTGCGAGCCTCTAGTAACCGATGTGTAACGCACTTCTGGTTTGCTTGAAAAAAAAAATGGCGCCAATCCAGAATTAAAGGAGAAACACCGTTTTGTGACGCTTCAGATGAAAGACAGGTGAGAAATGCTATTTAAAGAGGGGAAGGGACTGAAGTTATCAGATAGCCAGATCACCAGTAATGGAAGGTCAAACCACTGGTCGCTCTGATACTCCTGCTGAACCTCCAGTCCATGTAAGTCTACTGGTTAGTTCCCCTCTTGTCTCCTATTCCCATCTGTCTATGGTAGTAAATTCTGGTGCTCCTTGTCTTTTTAGGAAAGGAGACACCTAAAAGACATGATGACATCAGCTCCTAAGAAAAGGAGAAAAGCCATCTGTAATAAGAAACTGCCGGACACATATGGGAAACAGATGTCATCCATCTGTATCGCCAAAGTAGTAAAAGATGAACATTCTTCTTTCATGTCTGACTTGAGAGCCATATTGAGAGAGGAAGTCCACAGTACAGTCACAGACCTAGTCTTCCAGCAAGCTCCTCAGGGTGCGCCCCGTCAGAAAAGACCCTGACAGGAGTTAGAGTCCAGTTCAGAGGAGGAAGAGGTATCGTATTTCTCCAATCCTGATCAGGACAGAGAAGAATCCATCTCAGTTCCCCCAGAGGAGAAGAAAAAATACCTCTTCTCTTGGGAAGATACCAATACACTTTATCTGCAGTGAGGAACACTATGCAAGTAGACACTTGCCAACCCTCGTCAGTACAAGATCAGATCTTTGAGGGATTGAGAACCCACATGAACAAGGTACCCCCCCCTTCTACCCAAATGGGATCTATTTGCTACAAGGAAAAATGCAAAGGTGGAAAAATTCTTCTCCCTCAACCCAGGAGACAGCCCTATGGGGATAGATGCCTTATCTCAGAAGTGGAACATGGACCTAGCTTATGCTTTCCCTCCTTGGCCCTTAATACTGTTAGTACTAAGGAAAATTCAGGGTGATAATAATCCTACCCTTCTGGCCCAGGAGAAGCTGGTTCCCCTTGCTGAGGAAGATGTCCTTGGAAGATACAATAATCCTTCCAGAGAGGCGAGACTTGCTATTTCAGGGTCCAATATACCATCCCGATGTGAAATTTCTCCAACTTTCGGCCTGGATCCTGAAAGGCAAACTCTAAGATCCAGAGGGCTGTCAGATTGTCATCTCAACAATGCAAAATGGTAGGAAGCTAGTGACATCGGTGATCTACACAAATTTAGAAGAAATTCTGTTCACAATATCAACCAAAATCAGAAAGTTCGGATCCAAACTTTCCTAAAATATTAGAGTTTCATACAAATGGGGTTTGAGAAAAGTGTAAGGCCTAGCACTTTAAAGGTGCAGGTTGTGGCATTAAGTGCTTTTATGGATTACCCACTAGCCCGCTATCCATGGGTCGAAAGATTAATTAAGGCCATGATACTAAAACCAACTATTGAATCCTATATCCCACCATGGGACTTAAACATAGTCCTGAGGAGTTTGTGACCAACCTTACAAGCCCCTTCAGGAGTCAAGCTTAAAATTTCTCTCCCTTAAAACTGTGTACTTAGTGGCAATTACTACAGCAAGATGGATAGGGGAGATTGAAGCCTTTTCAATTAAAGACCCATACATGAGGTGCCTGGACAACTCTTATCTTCAGATTAGATCCAGCTTTTTTGCCAAAAGTAGTAACCCCTTTCCATATGAATCAGGAGGTGGTCTTGCCATCTTTCAGCCAGGACTACAAAAATGATCAAGAATTAACCTTTAACGTGCTAGATGTTAGAAGGGTGGTTCTACAGTACTTAGAAGTCACAAAAGACTGGCATACAGACTGCAAACTGTTTGTACAATTTGGGGAGAAGAACAAGGGAATGAAGGCTACCAAATCAACATTGGCAAGATGGGACACATCTGTAATAAGCCTTGCCTATTCATCTGAAGGAATATTCCCGCCAGAGAACATAAGAGCTATATCTATATCATGGGCAGAAAGAGCTGGGGCCTCGGCAGACCAAATCTGCAAAGCGGCAACATGGACAAATCTGAGCACCTTCTGCAGACATTATAAATTGGGACATTCTATCGGGTCAAGATGACCTTCGGAAGGAAGGTCCTCCAGGCAGAAGTCCCACCCTAAAATGTATTCTCCTGAGGGTGCTGTCAGGAGGGACGTCCTGGAAAGTAGGCATCAGACCTACCGGAAATCGGGTTTCCAGATGTCCCACGTGACCCTATTACCGGTAGGTCTAATGCCTACTTTTGTAACCACTGTGACAGTCACTGATAGTATATGTGAGGGGAGGTATGTGTCACTCAGGATGCTCTCCTGTGTGAAATGAGACCTATTGAATTTCTGTCAGCATGTTATATGCTGGGGGTTACCTCTTTTAAAGGTTGTAGGTTTATGGGAATAACTTAGATGGAAGGGAAGTCTTTCCTCATACCCGCACCTCAGGGTGTGTGGGAGCAAGGTTTAAATGTTCAGTCCTGTGTTTTGTTTGCTTTTTTTCTTTTTGTGTTTGGAGAGGCAAGGTCTCTACACTGGACAGCCATAGCTCAGGACATAGCTGGAGGCTGGACATAACATGTGTGGGAAAACCACATATATAATATTATATTATAGTTCATCTGTTTTGCCAGTAAGGCTGTGATTATTTTTTCTGGAGTTGCAGGGCTTTATGCCATATAAAAAAGCCTGCAGAGAAAAGCTGGTTCCTGAGTCTACTTCCGGAAGCAGCCGAGCGAGTTGTCCTACCACGCTACTGTGGCACCCCTGCGGGTTCAGTTGCCACAGAGGTGCTGCACCTCACCCAGAGGTGTGGTACCCTACTCCCAGATAAGGAAGGAACACTACCCGGGACCCACACACCTGCATCCAGCACTACACCACTCCACACCAGCAGACGGAGCAAGATGCACTTGGTCACGGCTGAGCCCTGTCCCTAGCTGGAGTGGGGGGGGGGGACCAAAGGAGAGGGAACCATGTAGTGGGTGTGGGTGAAGGAAGTAGCAAAGAGGAACACCTTAGCAGAGGGTATAAGAAGAAGGGGAACCTTCTAGAAGGAGTTCAGTCGGGGCTATAAGCCCAGGAGGGAGGACCTGCTTGTGACAGGTCAAGATAAGAGGGGGCCCAGAGTATGGGGCCCAGAAGAAGAAAGAAGAGACAGAGGGGGTCTCAGGGGCACGGGAGCGTGGGACCCGCATCCACACGACCGCCGTCGAGTGGAGGGACCAGGCCGCAGAAGGGGACCGGCCCTAGACTAGTGGAGAACAACCAGGCTCAGCTAGCCAACCGGAGGCCGCAGCATTTTCAAGGTGTTGCAGCCGAAATCCACAATTACATCGCTGAAAAGGTGGCCACATAAGGTCCAGAGTAAGTCGCCCGACAAGGCCTGAGGCCACTGGCTTGGGACACTAATTGTGAGGCGCAGGGCAAGAGGGCGAGAGCCAGCGCAACGAGACGTCCAGAGAGGCACATAAGAAGGGGGTCCCGAATTTTTGTACCTGAACTGACTGGGAGTTGGCTGGATCCCTTCCTTGGAGAACACAGGACGACGTGGGCGGTTATAATTGGCTGCAGCGGTAACCTGGAACTGCATAAGAACTGTGAGTAAAGCCTGAAGACTGCACCCCACTGTGTCCTTGATTTATTGCTGCGTCACCGGCCCTGCACTACACTGTCCCTACCAACAACATCTACCTCATCAAGTCCGATATACTGCCCTGGGGCTTAGCTCTGCCCATGGATAGCTGCACTATCTCAGGTGCATCACCATCAGCCCCAATGGATCTGCACCGCAGCGGAGGCCCTATATAGCCGCATACCTCGGGTGGTGTCACAACACTTTTCCCCAAATCTTTATTTCCCCAATTGACTGTTCTTTATTTGACCGCCTTGAGCCACGGACCGGGTCACTGCCACTGTGACAACCCAAATACTACCCCATGACCCAGGGGGCGCGTCACTACTTTACTACCAAAACCAGGTTTTCATGAAGAAAAAACCTGCAAAAAATTCAACGTGTGGATGTGGTCTAGGCCTGTGCTTACGTGTCTGGTGTACATACCATGATATGAAAGCTGCCTTATGTGTACATGAAGTTGAGTTTGGAACTTGTGCTCCTGTGATTTGCTGGTATTACATTAAAGTAACTCTTGGACTTAATAATTACAGGACAATAACTATATAATGACTATCTTCCTGGGGGTCAACACTACTGGAGAATGGGAGGTGTACCAGAAAGAAGACCTGATGTGTCCAATTTCTCAACTCTCTACTTTTGGAGGTTTTTCATGAGTGGAATTGATGTCTTAAAGGGTCACTATTAAAACTAAAAGGTATGGTCCACTTCTAACAACTAAGAGATTTGCTAGAAATGTCTCGTATTCAGGCCTCAAATAAGGGAGTCTTGAATCTGTCTCCAGAATGGAGTCCTGCTATGTGAAGTGGTTCCAGAAATACAGGAGTATGTTTGGAGAGGTAATGTCATGCTTAACCTGATGCAGTGAATAGAGATTAGGGGTCTCCATTTTAGATGTGAGTTCCAGAGGTGGGACCCACATGTTAGATACATTTAGAAAATCCTATGAGAAACACAAGTGTTTTGTGAAAATGCCTCGCAACTATCACATGGCTTGCCCATAGGCTGTGCACCTTGACACTAAACCCATTCTCCGTTAACTTCCTAGTAGGGGATTCTCCATCCCCAAGTGAGTGTTCAGATGTTCCAAGAGTAAACAGGCTTACATGTGTTAGCCCTCCAGTCTCCCAGGATGCTTGTCTCCAGAATGGCTGCTGTTATGACCAAGCAGACACCAGGACACCATGCTATTTTGGGAACAGAGCTATACACTTATTGCATTTTTACTCTTTGGTTTTATTTAATAAACGCTTAAACTTTGTTTTTTTTCCCCTCATCTAGTTACTGCCCACTTTATCAAAGATGGCATTTTATCTGTTGTTATTTCCAAATATGTCACTCTACCATCACTAATCTTAACATCAGAGCCAGGGGAGCAGAAGGTGACCCTATTGCACAAAACAATGCTTTTCTGCTGTATAGCTTCCCATTGTCAGCCTGTGGGACCACACAAACTGTAAGTGCCCTATTTGTGGAAGTCTTGGTAAGATGGTCCACTCTTGGTGTCACTATAAATTCTTCACAGGTAGTAAAGTGAAGTCAACAAATGGTGTAAAGTAACTGGCAGAACACATCTAGCTAGAGTTCAAGTGACTCTCACTATGGCACCTTCTCCTGCATTCTCTGTGCTGGTCTCTTGTTATCCAAATCTCTAGGTTCTCTCCATGTAAAATTTAATTCTCCGTTAGGTTGATGTGGTTTATGAGAATGACTTGGCAGCTGACATTGACGTGAGAACTTGGAAAGGCTCGTCCATAACCAGAGACAGTACTTTTGGGTAAGAGTCTCAAATAGAAAAAGTTTAAAAGGTTCCATTTTTAAATACCCAAAAATTGCTCTTTAATATCTAAATATTTCTCATTACTTTTTAGTCTGTTTGACCTTATGTCTCAAGTTCTAAGATCATGACTGAAGTTCAGATGGTGTTAGGATTACCTGAGACTTCTGAAGTCAGTAGCTACCACACTAGTTGTGATTAAGTGTCAGGTCCAAATGTGACACTGCCACATCTAGGCAGTGAACAGAGTTATCAGATAATTCTAATGAGAAATTTTTATTTTAGGCTGCACATTCGCTGTGGTTTCACTGCAAGTGACTCATTGCCAGTGAGAGTTGAAGTCTTTACCCTCCCTCCACCATCACCTGTAGCCAGTCTGGGACCATTGAACTTGGAAATGAGGATTGCCCTAAGTATGGATTTAACGTTATATCCATTGTCTTTTGCATTGCCACACAATAACCACTTTCTATCTTCTGGCTTTACTCTACAGATGATCAGTACAGACAGTATTATGGTGATGGGGATTATCCTATTTCTAAAGTGCTCAGGGACTAAATTTATGTTGTAGTTCGCATTCTAAACAGGAGAGACCCTGGAGTGGCGCTAATGCTGAATCAGTGCTGGGCAACTGGCACCATAAACCCTCAAGAATTGCCACAATGGCCAATCTTGGTAGATGGATAAGATCTGTACAAACCAACACTATATACTCAAATATTAAAGTATCCATGCTTTTTTTTGTTTGTTTTTTACCTCCCATGGGCCTAAACTTACAAACACTTAGTCTGCTGACAGCTGATGTAACGTAGGCACCCTGCAGTAATACAGCATGATGTCGAGAGCAGGCTACAAGTAACAGCTGCTCTGACATGAAGCAGGAGTGGTCTGTGATGGCTTTGTGCTGGGCAGGTAGTTGGCACTCCAAAGGCATACTGATAGGGAGTGTTGATTGTGAGCTCCAATGGGGACAGCGATGTCTGTAAAGCTGTAGAATTAATAATGCTATATAAGCGAGTAAGATAAAATTAAGTCTTCCTAAAACCACTTGCCTAACTCTAACAATCCCCAAATATAACTTTTCCTTCATTAGGTGTCCTTTTGATGGTGGCAACTACATGACCCAGCCATTAACTATACAAGATGCTTCACTGGAGTTTCCACTCTATTATCAGCGTTTTATTGTAAAGACATTTGCCTTTTACCGTCCAGGTCAGGCATCAATAGGAGGGCTGGTAAGTTCCCACTTATCATTCTTTTCCAGGTATACTTCCACTGTAGTGCTTCTGTATGCGTGCCATCTTCACAAAACTCATGTATGGCTAAATGTCCTTCAAGACGTAAGCACTTTCTGTAGCAAAAACGCAAGATTAAACATTAGGGTTATGTGGCGCCCCTGAGGGTTCAGTCACCACAGAGGTACTGCACCTCACCCAGAGGTGTGGTGTCTCCCTTCTCTCAGGTAAGGTGGGAGTGCTGCACGGAACCCCAAACAACCGCATCCAACACTACACAGCTCCAGGCCGGCTGGAGGGGCAACATGCAGAGGGCAGCTGCTGAGCCCTGACCCTGGCTGAAGTGGGGGGAACCCAAAGGTAGGGGGAACCAGTAGTGGGGGTGGGTGGAGGAAGTAGTTAGGGGGAGCACTTCGTTAGGAGTATAGAAAAGGGAGGCCATCTTAGGGTGGTGGTTCAGTGGAGTTAGGGAGCAGTTCAGAAGAACAGCTCGGGACAGTTCAGAAGAACAGTCCGGGAGCAGAGTCTCATTAGGAGATCTGCTCCACAAGTAGGGCCAAGTCAGAAAGTCTAGGAGGGGAGCAGGGAGTTGGCTCCGTTCTAAGAAAGGATCCTAGGGGTACGGCGCGTGCAGGACTGCATCCGTACGCCCCGCATCTGTCAGAAGACAGAGGGATCGCAGCCGCATTCTAGTCCCCTGAAGGTCAAGCAAGTCTGTGTAACTCCGACGGACAGGAGGGACTTCAGAGTACACGAGCAGGACTGAGAGTGGGCAGCGCAGAGCAGAAGGGAGAAAGACCAGTGTGAAGACGGTCAAAAGAGAAACACGAGAAGGTGGGGTTCTTCCAGGTATTCCCAAGCTGTCTGAGGAAGGATTGAACCCCTGCCCGGTGAACGCAGCGCGACACGGGAGGCCTGCACCTGTACCGTGCACCTGTGGACTGTCTGAAGAATTGTGAGTAAAAGCTCGGATGACTGCACTGTACTGCCTCCGTCCATTCTTTCATCGGCGCCATTGTTCCCCCTGCACTACAACGCCCAGCGCAACCCACGCTCTCTCGCTACGCTGCCCTGAGGCCTGCTCCACCTGTGGGGAGCCGTCCCATCACAAGCTGCCCTAACATCTGCCTCAGAGGACAGTTGCAGCGCTGGTGATCCTCACCAGACACCACAGGTGGCGTCACAAACTTTCTAAAAATAACCCCCTTTTTGCACTGACCACCCCCGGTCACGGACCGGTCCAGCCACCGTGATATTCCCCGCCAACCGGCATCCAGAGGCCCGGCTGCCGAGTACCCCACGGCCCAGGCAGCGCGTTAGTTGCATTGCTCAAGGAAAACAATATTTTATTTTTTTTCCCCAGGAAGAAGGGCTGCAGCAGATTGGGAGTCGGTGACTGTATCTGCAGATGGGCCCATTAAGCTCTACATGGATGGGAGTTACCAGGGTACCAACGAACAGTTCATTGAAGGTAATGTCACTAACTTGCTAGTTGATTTTATGAGACTTTACAGTAATGTGCAAATAAGGTTTATGCCCCAATAAAGATTTAGACAAAAAAAGTTGTACATTGACTGCATTCATAGACCTTTTTTGGGTAACGGTAACAACAGTTCACAAAAAATCCATTTGTTACATGTAAAATATAAGGAGCACATTGGCTTCATTGGAAAGGATGAGTCTTGCAATTTCTCTGGAAGGATCAATATTTTGTGGATTTTAAAACACTCACTGCAGGTCACTTTACCTACATGTAGGATCTAGATCTGTCTATCGAACTTGGCTGGTACTGTTGCACTGCAGGTGCTCTGATTATGTAGATGCAATGTGATATTGCCTTGAACTATGTTCTGGGTGACCCTAGCGCACACTATTAAAATGCCTCCTTGTCTTCCCATAATCTGTAAGTGGTGGCAGTGAGTAGCAACATATCGCTGTCTTACATGGTGGGAATGACCGATCTATGGCAGTTTAGTCTATATACTCTACTGTTAAAGCAATAGTACTAGAAACCTCTTCTACACATAGATGGTCTCAATGCCAGACTGGCACAGTATTAAAGTTTCTAACCAGATAATTGCATGAGGAGCAAAGGAAGACCTACCATTGGTGCAGCCGCAGAGGGATCCAGTAATTGACGGGGCCCACTTATACCTTCAAAGCAGATAAAATTGTACTTTATGATGAACTACGGTGCTTCCACGAGGACTCTCTTCTGTCCGCCAGCGCTAGAAAGAGCAACAATAAATGGCCCAGAGAATAAAAGTTTCTTCTACAATGATGACTTGATGTAGGTTATTCTACACTGTCACATTAAGATATCATAACATCTAATGGTTATCAAACATGTTACATTTTTCGCCACATGTTGAACCACAATGCAGTCATGTAATTGACCTATGACTTGTCTAAAATCATTGGTTAATTGCCAAACTGCAGATCTAAAATGGCTGCACAACAGTTAGCATCAAAAGTTTCTTAGGTTTCATGAGGGGGTTTTCAAGTTGAATTGGCCATTCCCTCATGTGTTAAGAGGTTGGCAGTGTTATCTTGGTACACCTTTCCTCAAAATGACTAGCATGCTAATGAAGATGTAACCAAATCAATCCATCGAGTAAAACACTTCATGGAAAGTTTTCCACAAAAAAAAAAAAGTTTGGTCCTGTAAAGATCTGAGGTTGTAAGTAATCACCTAGGCAGGTTAACGATGCAACAATATTTTATTGATCACAGCCATGGTAATAAAGCAATTCCAGGTAAATGGCTAAAATACAGTTCTCTCAGTCCTCAAGTTCCCAATCTGGGTTCAGTAGTTCCACTGGCTTTGTATAAAGCCATACTCACTGTCTCCCAACTTTTGGTTGGCCCATAGATTTTGTATCTCCAGCCAGTATAGTCTGTAGCCACAGTCCATGATCCTCTAGACGGCAGATAAAACGATGAAAGCACGGGTATCCAGTAGCAGCAGTCCTGTTAAGAAAGTGTAAATCCAAATTACATAATCCATAATAGTAACATGTTTATCCATTCATCCTTCCAAGTCCACGGTCTCCATCCTCTTCCTTCAATCCTTCCACACATCTCCCTAAAACATGTCTCCACTTTCTTCCACTCAGATCAGTCCCCTCCCAGGTCAGAAGTGATCACACTCTCCCCCTTAAACATTCACTGTTCGCTAAAACAATGAAGAATATTCTAGAAGCCTTCATCTGAGATCGTCTGTAAGACCCACTGTGGTTATGGCTCCACTGTGTCTCAATCTACACTCACCTAATGAGATTATTGGCTGTTGAAACAATGAACTCCTGAGATAAAGATGAGATTAGTGGAATGCTGGACATTTTACAAGTGAATCTTACATACTGACAAGTAAGCAGAACTATGTAAAACATAACAAGTAAATCACTAATAAAACACAATAATAATATTGACAAAAATGGTGGTCCGTTGCTGGAAAAGTATCATAGTCTTTAGTAAGTGGGCAGCTCCTCACAGGTCCCATGCTCAAAGCCAGTTTTTAGACAAAGTGGTGCTCCAAATGTTAACACACATGTAGGTTGCATTTACATGGGCTGATTTCAGGCCATTAAACAAGCACAATTGACAACATTGAAGTCGTTCATTAGTTATTTTCTGGCCTCTTTACACTGGATGACTAGGAATGATGGCACAAAACTATCACTAGTAGATCAATCTGTCACCATACACATGTTCTCTGCAGTTTACACCAGGCGATGTGCTACTGAGAAGGATTTTCGTTCTACCATACACAATCCAATCACCCGATGAATGAGCAATATTTTTGCTTATTGATGGGCGATTGCCAATGTTTACACCTAATGAACGCTCATCTGCTCTTCCAGTATATATAAATGTGGATGTGATATACTGTTACACACATCTGTATACAGAGCACACATATGCAACATACAAACAGTGATCAACATATCTTAAAGAAACAATGGCGGAGACCCCGGTAAATCCAGGGGCAGCCAGAATAGCCTACTCGTATAGCATTTAGAACAGAAAAAAACAAGAGTACAAAATGGCATAAAAAGTTAGTTTTATTTAGTCAATCTGCAAATAACTTAAATTAATATATCCATAATATAAATGCATGACAAAAAAGTGCAATGTGCTCGAAGAAAAGCGCAGTCCCACCTGCGAGGGCATATCGTACCCAAGCTAAAAGGATAGTCCATATACATAGTGTGGAGCACATACAAATGTTTAAATCAAACCCAGGTTCACCAGATGCTTACCACAATTGTATATGAGGTCCAGGTGTGTGAGACACCTTTGCCACCTGTCTTCTACGTCCCCCTGGACCTCATATACAATTGTGGTAAGCATCTGGTGAACCTGGGTTTGATTTAAATATTTGTACGTGCTCCACTTGGAATATATAGATTTATTCTATCCAGTATATCTCTGGAAAGATACCACACTATGTATATGGACTATCCTTTTAGCTTGGGTATGATATGCCCTTGCAGGTGGGACTGCGCTTTTCTTCCAGCACATTGCATTTTTTTGTCATGCATTATATTTATATTATGGATATATTAATGTAAGTTACTTACAGATTGACTAAATAAAACTTTAACTTTTTATGCCATTTTGTACTCCATGTTTTTTTTCTGTTCTAAACACATATGCAACGTGTATAAAAAGTACACGCTGTGGGGCCCATTATACTATATGGAGAGCTATATAAGGGCCATTAATTACTTTTGAAAGATTACAAGGGGGGCATTATACTCATGGCATACCTATGTAGGGGAGGGCATCATACTATTTGAAGGTATATGTGGGGGGTCATTATACGGTTGTCAAGACTATATGGGGGCAATTATACTGTTTGCAGGACTATGCTGGGGGCGATTATACTGTTTGGAGGGCTGTGTAAGGGCTTTTATATTGTTTGGAGGGCTATGTGTGGGCCAATATACTGTATGCAAGCAATTACACAGTGTAAAAGTTTTTTTGAGGGGCTCAATAATACACTGTAGAGGGCTGTGTGGGGGTCACTATGCTGTTTGGAGGGTTAGTGGGGGGCCATTATACAGTATGGATGGTTGTATTGGGGCCATCATACTGAGTGAAGGTGTGTGGGGGCCATTATTCTGTATAGAGGGCTGTTTTGCGATCACAGTTGGGGGCATCATACTGTGTTGGGGGTCGCCATACTTTGCCAGGGAAGGGGAGTACAGTCATCATACCATGTGTGTGGAGGGTACTATGGAAGAATTCACTGTGGGGATATCATACTTATGTTTCGGGGGGACACTATATTTGGCATAATACTTTATAGGGGCAATGAAAGGGTAGTTTAGGGGCTTCAGTAGGAGGAAATTACTTTGCAAGGGCTGCGAAGATGTGAGACATGCTCTTCAGTGACTCTGCTGAATATTAAGTTTTTTACGTTTTTTTAGTGGGGGGCCCAATTAGAACTTTTGCTATGGGGCCCCATGATTTCTATGATCACCCCTGCTAGTAATATTAGGAATCACATAAAGATGGATGAAGCTGCTTCATCTTTAGTGGTTACAGGTATCTGGCCCATTGTGACATCACTCGTGTTCCGCTCCCCGTGATGTCACAATGAGGTCACCATTGTGATGTCACTGGCTGTGGGGTTATAGTGAGTGACGCTACAGGAAAAGGCTTTGTCTGGAGAGGCTGACTGTGGATTACACAAGACGCGATATTCCTCCAGGCTAAAATGCTGTTTAGATTTCTTCTATTTGTGAGTGTGCTAATAGCATCTGCGGAGGGCGCTCCTATCAACACTCGCCACCATGATTTCAGGGCCTTGATCCCTGCAGGTAAGTGCTGTACCGGATATTAAGCCAATATGGGGTTATTGTTAATAAGTCAGATGATACATTTCATGGAGGATTCTTCATGTGCTACTTGTAATGTTTGCAGTCTTCTCCCATCGTGTATTCCCTATTCCAGGCTCTAAAACACATTGTAAGCTTGAATGGGAATCCACTCTGAGCGAAAAACAAGTCACGTGTCTCTCATCTTCATGTGTGTGACTTCATCAATAGTTTTGGGGGAAATAATTACAAACTTATGGTAATTGTGGAGTTTCTCCAACTAGGAATGGTTCTAGGTCTGGTTACAAAAATAAGATGCAAAATATAATGTATATATTAGTAGCTTTAAATATCTTACATGTTCTTGATCTTTTCTTCCACTAGATTACTTTAGTAGGTTTCCCATGCCTGCTGCCATCATCTTCTTCTCTGGCTTTTTCTTTAGTGTCATCTGTTCCATCATATATGGGTAAGTCTTATAATGATTTATGGGCTACCCGGGAGTCTGTATAAGAAATATCACATCTTCAGATCATCACACGATTCAGTAAATGATATAATCTAGTGTAGATGTTTAGTGGCTCATAAACTGGGTCTGACCTGCTGGGAGCACAATGGACTTTTCTGTAAAATATTAAAAAAATTGCTCAACAAATTACTGCAGATAAGGATAGATAAAATAGATGAAGAAAAATATATGTTTTTATAACAGTGACTTCTGTTTTATCATTTTAAAGATATGTGAAAAAGAATAATTTCTGGAGAGATGTTACAAGACCAGATTCCATGGATGAAGATATAAAGAGTAGGGCTAATCCTAATGGTAAGTACGGCCGTCACCAATCTGACATTAATATCTGTGTACATACAAATACTTCTTAGTGGCTTTTATATTACGTGGACGCAGTCTACATTGTAAAGCTGAATAATTACTCTAATGATATTCTGATTCGTCTCTTTCAATATATGAAATCTATTTAAAAGTAAAAAATGAACTTTTAAAGTAAAAATAATCTCTTACCCGTTCACAACATATGATGTACGCCGAGCTTGAATATTTTCCCGCACATGATGGCTGATTTAATGTGCGGAGCTCTGCCCGCAGCTGTTAAATCCCACTGTTAATCTCTCACAGCGGCATTTAACAATGCAAGGGAGACCGGACATTATATGCGCCCATCGTCACGCTCATGATGTGATCGTGGAGCGCCAATTGCTTGTCATGACAGCCGTCTGTGTCTGTCATTACGATCCTCTTGTGAAAGCCAGCCGTGGCTGGCATTGATAGGAGACAGTGATTTTTACTATACATAGCATTGCTGATGATCGGATGATCGCAGCTTCAACAAATACAGTAAAAAAAAAAAGCACAAAAGTTCAAATCACCCCCTATTGCCCTATTAAAAATAAAACAATATACACATATTTGATATTGCTGCAATTGTAAAAGTCCAATCTATCACAATACAAAGTAAATTAATCCGATCAATATATGGCGTAATGAGAAAAAAATGAAAATTACATTTTTTTGGCCACCACAACATTGCAATAAAATGCAATAAGAGGCGATCAAAACATCATATCTACCCCAAAACTGTGTCAGTAAAAACGTCAGCTCAGATCGCTAAAAGTCCTCACCTGGCCCCGTATCCCGAAAAATGAAAATGTCATGGGTCTCGGGAAAATGGTGACAAAAGTATTTTTTTTTTTAGTTTCCGATTTTTTTTTACCACTTAAAGGGGTTGTGCCTGGAACAAAGTTAATTGTAATCAACATTTTAATCATTAGATCTTTGAATAATAATAATTTCCACAATTGGATGAGATCAAAAAAAATGTTCCTGTGCTGAGATAATCTTATAAATGTGCCCCTGCTGTGTACTGTGTAATGGCTGTGTCTGACCGTACAGGAACATGGTCTGATCATACCACATCTCGTGGGCAGGGGAGGACGCAAGAGAGTATACAGACAGGACAGCCGGGGATCACAGCTGATTCTTTCTTTGAGGTAAAACATTGCTTAAAAACAAGTAATTAAATATTTTGCCTCACAAAAAAATCAACTGCGATCCCCTGCTGTAATGTCTGTATACTCTTTTGCTTCCTCCCCTGCCCAGAAGCAGTGGTATGATCAGACCATGTTCCTATACGGTCAGACACAGCCATTACACAGTACACAGCAGGGGAACATTTATAAGTTTATCTCAGCACAGGGACATTTTTTTTAACACATCCAATTGTGGAAATGATTATTATTCCAAGATCTATTGATTAAAATGTACTTTGTTCGTGGGAAAACCCCTTTAAGTAAAAAAAACAAAACAAACTATACATGTTTGGTATCTGCGTAATTGTACTGAACTAGAGAATCATATTGCCAGATCTCTTTTACCATAAAGTAAATATGGTAAATAAAAAAATTTAAAAAAAACAATTGTGGAATTGCACTATTTTTGCAATTTCAACACACTTGGAATGTTTTTCTTGTTTCCAGTACAGTATCTGGTAGAATGAATGCTGCCATTCAAAAGTACAATTCATTCTGCAGAAAACAAGCCCTCATACGGCTATACTGATGGAAAAATAAAAAAGTTATAACTAAGGAGAGGGAAAACAAACAAACAGAAAATCACCATGTCTTGAAGGGGTTAATAGATATAGCAAGTGAATGTACCGTAGACATAGAGGAAACAATCTAGAAGAAACAAATAGAAGTTTTTCCTTTTGAAATGCTGATTTCACTGTTCTGTGTTACAGGAGAACATGAGGATGAAACAACCATTATAAATGATGAAGCTCCTCATGGACCCATGGCTGAAGAGAGCGATGTCCACACAGACACCAACATCTCTAGTGGTCCCCACTATGTCATAACCAATATGGACCCATATGAGGATGTGATCGTCTCCTCTGACAGTAAGCTCATTTTTTCTTTGTGGATTAGTACCATGAATATCATCTCTTCTTCTAATTTACATAACATGCATAAATTAAAATCTACTATTAAAAGCAATTTATTATTGAATTTCAGTTAAAGCAATTTCCAGTATTTTCCGGCTCTCCGACCCCAGACTGACAGTAGAATCAATGTCCATTAATGAAAAACTAATCTTATAACCACTGTCTTTTTCAGAACAAGAGGACAGAGAACAGATTCCACCTCCTCCTCTGAATCCTTCTCCATCTACTACTCTGCCTCCTCAAAATTTTGATAAAGATCTTGACCTGGACAAAGACATTGAGAAAACTAACCTCCTCATGAAGATTGTCTTTCAGGAACTTCTGGCTTATGCCAGCCAAAACCAAATGTAAGTTCTTAGTGCTTATGCGTATGTTTTATGATGTATGTTATATTTTAGTATTAACAGCCAATAGGCTAAATAATTAGAAATTGGGCACTAACGACCTAAACGTTGAAAGCATTATATTTCTTTATACAAGTTAAATCATCAGTCTGTGAACCAAGACTTGCTTGGACTACATGAGAATGGGTGTTATTCTTGAATCACAAATGTGATACAATATAAATTATCTTTAATAAATCACAATATACAGTATAAAAAATGGCTGATCACATGACTAACAAATTAAACACACGAAGTAGAGTGGGTGGTAATGGCAAAAACAATAAAATGAATATTTAATCATGATCACATTATGCATATACAGCAATACTGGCTTAAAATGCAAATGTAATCACAAGAGCTGATGGCACGATAAAAAGTGCTCAATATCAATGTCAGTGCCAAGTACGTTTAGACATGCTGTAGTACCAACCCTGACAGTCGTTTCACCATCACAGCTATTTCAAGGAGTTAAAGGAAACGGGGTGGAGTGCTGTATATGCCTGTATATATATCTATCATATGTACCATGAAGGAGGGATTGCTAGTTAAAGGTAATCTAATCCTACAAGATCAAAAAAAATAATAAGCAGGGTACTATTCCTATCACAGCAATGATAATGTGTAGAACATACCTGAACATAGACATTAAATAATGCCCACTATATATTACATAGTACTGCATTATAATGTAGAGATAATGGATAACATGTAAACTTCTTCTGTTGCCAAACTCATTATAGTCTGTTGCCATGTACATACATTAATCTTTACTCTTTTGCTGACTTTGTAACATATATTTTCCAGGTGAGGCAGAGCGGGGTCTGGCTGTGTTCCCACAATGAATATGGGATCCAGCTGGAGATGACAACTGTACATCAACACAAAGAGGCAGATTCCAGGCTTGGTTTCTGTTCTCTTCATTGGATATGACATTTACTGGACTTTCTGCAGCTAGACGAACTCACAGAGTATGTGAGATACCTACTGCATCATGAGGCAAATTCCGGGCTCGGTCTCTGTTCTCTTTAATGAATACGACATTTACTAGACTTTCTGCAGCTAGATGCACTCACAGAACAAGTGAGTTTCCTTCTGCATCATAAGACAGATTCCGGGATCGGTCTCTGAACTCAACCACTGGATACGACATTTACTGGACTTTCTGCAGCTAGATGCACTCACAGATAAAGTGAGATCCCTACTGCACACGAGACAGATTCCAAACTCGGTCTCTGATCTCCACCACTGGATACAACAGTTACTGGACTTTCCGCAGCTAGATGCACTCACAGATAAAGTGAGATACCTACTGCACATGAGACAGATTCCGGACTCGGTCTCTGTTCTCATCAGTGGATAAAACATTTGATAGACTTTCTGCAGCTAGATATAATCACAAATCTAGTGACTTACCTGCTGCACCATGAGACAGATTCCGGGCTCGGTCTCTGCTCTCATCAATGAACATCTGCAGCCTAAGGGAAGGACAGTCCTTCAGCCAAGGTTCCCTAGCGGTTTCCTCCACTGGGGGTTTTTCCTCTCCTGAGTGCTGAAGGTTGACTCTTCGTGAGTCAAAGTCCCTTTGTCATCATTATCATCGGGGCACATTTTAGGGCTATTGCCCTGACTTCTAATGGGAGCTTCTACATAACCCACCTTGAATGAAGTTAATAAAGAAGTCAATCAATAATATGTAACAGTGTAATGGCGCTTCAATTGAACTTTACAATACAGCAGAATATACATATCACTGTGAGGAGGGAATATTTTATGAAGTCATTAAACACATGGTGACTTATATACATGTTTTCTATCAAACTAATTTGCCACAAATGTAATGTTCCTCATTAATCATGAACATCTTCTTTGACCTGGTTTAGAGGTCTGGATCCTCTGGTTCGACCAGGACTTTAATGCCACTGCACACTATACTGTCATGGCACACATAATGACATCAGAACGTTGCGACGTGCGTCACCCAAGCTTTAGTTATTGCCTCTGGGGATGCACATCAGTGGCAGCTCAGCGATGGCATGGTTCACAAAAATGTCAGAGGCTTGGTTGAGCTGGAAGTTCCAATGCAGGGTGAAGAAGACAGAAGATGCTTTAAACCAGCAAGGCCAGTTTTAGACAAAGTGGGGCCCTGGGCATAAGTTTAAAGTGGGTCCTAAATGCTAACATATTGCACCATCACACTTAAACATTTAGGTAGCATTTACATGTGCTGAGTTTAGGCCATTAAATGAGCGTGATCGAGAATATTGAAGTCGTTCAGTGCTTGTTTCCTGGCCTTTTTACACTGGTTGAGGGAGAATGATGGGCACAGAACGATCGCTAGTAGATCAATCTGTCCCTATAAAGTATCGTATTATCAGCAGCACATCAGCAAGTCTCATTGGGCGATGTGCTGCAGAAAACAATGATTTTTGTTCCATCATAAACAATCCAATCACCCGATAAATGAGTAGCTTGAGTTTGCTTGTTCGTTGGGTGATAACAGACGTTTTTACACCTATGAACTCTCATCTGCTCTGCTGGGATTTATAAATGTGGGTGCTATATACTCAAACACTGCATGTTACACACACATACAGTGGGTACGAAAAGTATTTAGACCCCTTTAAATTTTTCACTCTTTGTTTCATTGCAGCCATTTGGTAAATTCTAAAAAGTTCATTTTTTTTCTCATTAAAGTACACTCTGTACACTATCTTGACTGGAAAAAAACAGAAATGTAGAAATTTTTGCAAATTTATTTAAATAGAAAAACTGAAATATCACATGGTCATAAGTATTATTATTATTATTATTATTTTTTTATTATTATAGCGCCACTTATTCCATGGCGCTTTACATGTGAAAAAGGGGTATAATACAAGAACAATTACAATAATCTTGAACACAATGTGACATCGCCTGGTACAGGAGGAGCGAGGACCCTGCCCGCGAGGGCTCACAATCTACGAGGGATGGGTGAGGATACAGTAGGTGAGGGTAGAGCTGGTCGTGCAGCGGTATGGTGGAGCGGTGGTTACTGCAGGTTGTAGGCTTGTCGGAAGAGGTGGGTCTTCAGGTTCCTTTTGAAGGTTTCCACGGTAGGCGAGAGTTTGATACGTTGGGGTAGAGAGTTCCAGAGTAGGGCGGAAGCACGGGAGAAATCTTGTATACGGTTGTGGGAGGAGGAGATAAGAGGGGAGTAGAGCAGGAGATCTTGTGAGGATCGGAGTTTGCGTGCAGGTATGTAACGGAAGACTAGGTCGGAGATATATGGAGGAGACAGGTTGTGAATGGCTTTGTATGTCATGGTTAGGGTTTTGAACTGGAGTCTCTGAGCAATGGGGAGCCAGTGAAGAGATTGACAGAGAGGAGAGGCCAGGGAATAGCGGGGGGACAGGTTGATTAGTCGAGCAGCAGAGTTTATGATAGATTGGAGGGGTGCGAGAGTGTTAGAGGGGAGGCCACAGAGCAGGAGGTTGCAGTAGTCAAGGCGGGAGATGATGAGGGCGTGCACTAGTGTTTTTGCAGATTCATGGTTTAGGAATGTGCGGATCCGGGAGATATTTTTGAGTTGGAGTCGGCAGGAAGTGGAAAGGGCTTGGATATGTGGTTTGAAGGAGAGTTCGAGTCCAGGGTTACCCCAAGGCAGCGAGCTTGAGGGACTGGGGAGAGTGAGCAGCCATTGACGTTGATAGATAGGTCAGTTGGGAGGTTTGAATGAGATGGCGGAAAGATGATGAATTCTGTTTTGTCCATGTTAAGTTTTAGAAATCTGGCAGAGAAGAAGGATGAAATAGCAGACAGACATTGTGGGATTTTGGTTAATAAGGAGGTGATATCGGGTCCAGAGAGGTAGATCTGTGTGTCGTCAGCATAGAGGTGATAATGAAACCCATGAGACGCTATGAGCTGTCCCAGGCCTAAGGTGTAGATGGAGAAGAGCAGGGGTCCTAGAACTGAACCTTGGGGGACACCGACAGATAGGGGGCGAGATGAAGAGGTGGTGTGTGAGTGGGAGACACTGAATGTCCGGTCTGTTAGGTATGAGGAGATCCGGGATAGGGCCAAGTCTGTGATGCCGAGAGATTAGAGAGTCTGGAGTAAGAGGGAATGGTCCACTGTGTCAAAGGCAGATGACAGGTCTAGGAGGAGGAGGACAGAGTAGTGTCGCTTAGATTTGGCGGTTAGTAGGTCGTTTGTGACTTTAGTCAGTGCAGTTTCAGTAGAATGGTGTGGTCGGAAACCAGATTGTAGGCGGTCAAAGAGGGAGCAGGAGGAGAGGTGGGAGGACAGTTCAAAATGGACATGTTGTTCCAGTAGTTTTGAGGAATAGGGGAGAAGTGATATGGGGCGATAGCTAGTCAGAGAGGATGGGTCAAGGGAGGTCTTTTTGAGGATGGGTGTGATTGAGGCATGTTTAAAGCATGAGGGGAAGACACCAGTTGTTAGTGACAGGTTGAAGAGGTGGGCTAGGGCTGGGATGAAGATAGTGGTAAGGTTTGGGATGAGGTGGGACGGGATTGGGTCAAGTTTACAGGTGGTGAGGTGTGATTTGGAGAGTAAGGAGGAAAGTTGATCTTCAGAAATGGTGGAGAATGTAGTTTTGGAGGAGGAGGGTTGAGTAGGTGTGGGGAGGGGCGGTGGGGGCTTTAGGCAAAAACTTTGTCTGATGGTGTCAATCTTCTTCTTGAAGAATGAGGCAAAGTCTTCGGCTGAAATAAGAGGAGAGGGATGAGGCACTGGGGGACGGAGGAGAGAATTGAAGGTGTTGAATAGTTGTTTAGGGTTGTGAGACAGGGAGGATATGAGAGAATCAAAGTATGTTTGTTTTGCTGCAGTGAGTGTGGACTTGAAGGTAGTGAGGGACTGTTTGAATGCGATGAAGTGCTCATGGGAGTGGGACCTTTTCCATCTACGTTCAGCAACCCTGGAGGCCCGTCACAGCTCTTTAGTTAGGCTGGTGTGCCAGGGTTGTCTGTTGATTGTGCGAGCCTTGGTATGCATGAGGGGGGCGACCGAATCGAGAGCTGCAGCTGTTGTGGTGTTGTATAAAGTGGAAGCAGCATCTGCATCATGTAAGGAACTAATGTCTGTAAGAGGGAGGAGGGATTCAGAGAGAGAGTGTAGGTCAAGGTGTTTGGGATTTCTACGAGGGTATGCAAGTTTGTGGAGTGGGGATTGTTGCCCTGGGGAGGAGAGAGAAGAGAATGTGAGTAGGTTGTGGTCAGAAACAGGGAGAGGTGAGTTAGAGAGGTTAGATAGGGAACAGAGGTGGGTGAAGATGAGGTCCAGTGTGTGGTCGTCTTTGTGGGTGGGTGTGGAAGACCACTGAGTAAGACCAAAGGAGGAACTGAGGGATAGAAGCTTAGAGGCAGCTGAGAGGGAAGTGTCAATGGGGATGTTAAAGTCGCCCATGAGGATAGTGGGAATGTCAACGGAGAGGAAATGAAGTAGCCAGGTGGTGAAGTGGTCAAAAAAAGTGGTGGCTGATCCTGGGGGGCGGTAGATGACAGCCAGTTGGAGGTTGGATGGGGAGTAGATGCGCACGCAGTGCACTTCAAAAGATGGGAGAGTAATTGCGGGCGGCATTGGGATATGGGTGAAGGAGCAGTTTTCTGAGAGGAGGAAACCTATTCCTCCACCGTGCTTGCCGTTGGGGCGGGGGGTATGGGAGAGGTGGAATCCACCATACGAAAGTGCAGCAGGAGAGGCTGTGTCGGAGGGGGTGAGCCAGGTTTCAGTGATGCCGAGGAAGGAAAGCTTGTTAGTGATAAAGAGATCGTGAATGTAGGAAAGTTTATTGCAGACAGAGCGAGCGTTCCATAGAGTATTCAGACCCTTTGCTCAGTATTGAGTAGAAGCATCCTTTTGAGCTAGTACAGCCATGAGTCTTCTTGGGAATGATGCAACAAGTTTTCCACACTTGGATTTGGGGATCCTCTGCCATTCTTCCTTGCAGATCCTCTCTAGTTCTGTCAAGTTGGATGGTGAACGTTGGTGGACAGCCATTTTCATGTCTCTCCAGAGATCCTCAGTTGGGTTTAGGTCAGGGCTCTGGCTGGGCCAGTCCAGAATGGTCACAGAATTGTTCTGAAGCCACTCCTTAGTTATTTTCGCTGTGTGCATAAGGTCATTGTCTTGTTCGAAGGTGAACCTTCGGCCAAGTCTGAGGTCCAGAGAACTCTGGAAGAGGTTTTCATCCAGGATATCTCTGTAGTTGGCCGCATTCATGTTTCCTTCAATTGCAACCAGTCGTCCTGTCCCTGCAGCTAAAAAACACCCCCATAGTATGATGCTGCCATCACCATGTTTCACTGTTAGGATTGTATTGGGCAGGTGATGAGCAGTGCCTGGTTTGCTCCACACATATCGCTTAGAATTATGACCAAAAAGTTCTATCTTCATCTCATCAGACTAGAGAATCTTATTTCTCATAGTCTGGCAGTCCTTCATGTGTTTTTAAACAAGCTCTATGCGGGCTTTCATATATCTTGCACTGAGGAGAGGCCACCCTGCCATAAAGGCCCGACTGGTGGAGGGCTGCACTGATAGTTGACTTTGTGGACCTTTCTCCCATCTCCCTACTGCATCTCTGGAGCTCAGCCATAGTGATCTTGGTTTTCTTCTTTACCTCTCTCACCAAGGCTCTTCTCCCACAATTGCTCAGTTTGGCTGGACGGCCGGGTCAAGGAAGACTTCTGGTGGTCCCAAACTTCTTCCATTTAAGGATTATGGAGGCCACTGTGCTTTTAGGAACCTTGATAAACGCAGAAATTAGTTTGCAACCTTGGCCAGATCTGTGCCTTGCCACAATTCTGTCTCTGAGCTCATTGGGCAGTTCCTTTGAGCTCATGATTCTCATTTGGTCTGATATGCATTGTGAGCTGTGAGGTCTTATATAGACAGGTGTGTGCCTTTCCAAATCAAGTCCTATCAGTTTAATTAAACACAGCTGGACTCCAATGAAGGAGTAGAACCATCTCAAGGAGGATCACAAGGAAATGGACAGCATGTGATTTAAATATGAGTGTCTGAGCAAAGTGTCTGAATACTTATGACCATGTGATGTTACAGTTTTTCTTTTTTAATAAATTTGCAAAAATTTCTACATTTCTGTTTTTTTCAGTCAATATGGGGTGCAGAGAGTTCTTTAATGAGAAAAAAATGAACTTTTTAGAATTTTTCAAATGGCTGCAATGAAACAAAGAGTGAAAAATTTAAAGGGGTCTGAATACTTTCCATACCCACTGTATGTATACACACAGCAAACACACATAGCACATATGCATGTATACACCGAGCCCATACACACACACGTATATGTATACACAGAGCACATACATACATATAGACATGTGTACATACATAGACAGACGTATATACAGAGCACATACATACGGACAGACATGCATACACAGATCACATACATACAGACACATGTATATACAGATCACATACCTACACATGTATACACAGAGCACATACATACATACACATGTGAGAGGCTGGACAGGAGCTTTCTCTCCCTCAAAAAGACGTTGAGGCAAGTTATTTAAAGTTATTTGTGTAATTAGCAGCACAGTGGCTCAGTGGTTAGCACTGTTGCTTTACAGTGCTGGGGTCCTGGGTTCAAATCCCAACAAGGACAACATCTGCAAGGAGTTTGTATTTTCTCCCCGTGTTTGCATGGGTTTCCTCCAGGTTCTCCGGTTACCTCCCACACTCCAAAGACATACTGATAGGGAATGTAGATTGTGAGCCCCAATGGGAACAGTGCCCATAACGTCTGTTAAGCGATGTGGAATTAATGGCGCTATATAAGTGAGTAAAATAAATAAATAAAAATAAATGAACCCAAAATGTACCTGCACTATTAAACACTGGCCACCAGAAGTCACTGGTTTCCCCTTGATAGGTTCAGATGTCCCTTGGTCTGCAGGATCCAGTTTTCTGGGATGACAGGGTTAACACCTAGCCAGGGAGGGAGAGAGAAGTGACTGGGCACAAACAGGAGACTAGATCCAGGATTACTTAGTGTTGATTGGACAGAGTGTGGAGCAGGCTGTGTGCAGAGAAGGTGGAGACAGCAGGATACTGGTTCATTGTGTGTGGAACTAAAGGCTCAGTATGTAAGGAGCTAGTTACAGAGGCAGCAGGACAGCACAGGCATTTGGGGACCTTTACATTGAGGAAAAGCTTAGAAGTCTGGGAAAAGTATGGTCCAGCGGAAAAGGGGGACCTTGGGAAGAAGGTAGCGCCCTGCTGTGAATACTAAAAACAGGGAGCTTAGTCTCAACGAGCCACTCATGGGACTGTGTTAGCTAAAAGCTCCGGGTATCGGAACCAGTACTTAACGAATGCACCCGAATAACCCTACCCCTAAGAAAATGCAGGCAATTAGAACATCTGCCCATGTCCCTTGCAAAACCTGGAAAAACGCAGACTGTAACTCTATAATGGAGCCGGTGTATTGTGTGGAAGATGGAAAAGGAGATGTAAAACCTTTTATCCCCTGTTTATCAGTTTGTCCGTATATAAAATGGACATTGTTTATAAGGACTGATCTGGCTTATTGAATGAAACGGGAGTGGAACTGCATTAAGTGCAATGGAACCGATGAGGGAAGCAGCAGATCAAGAGACAATGACGCAGACGCCTCCCCAACAACACAAAATTTCCTGTAGCTGGCCCCAACGTGAAAATGGCAGACCACTCATACGACCGCTCAGCAACTGTCACAAATAACACAAGCAAAGGAGACAGGAAGTGTTGTGCTTCAGAAGCATCCAGAAACTTGAGGGGTTAACACAGTCACAGGAGACAGAGAGTGTTTTAGCAGAGCCCCAGGGGGATTGTGGTGAACTTGTTAATGTAGTCTGGCTGAAGTCGAAGAGAAAGGTGGTGGTGTGTTATCTGGATCTGACAGAAGGCAACTGAACAGGATTCAGATCAGGAGAGAAACTAAACAAAGGTCAGATAAACTCCCTGAACTAACCGTGCAGAGTATTATTGGGCAGGAAGATAAGGACTGGAAGGAATTGTGTCACAGGGATCATCTCCCTCCTCAAACCCTCCCCCCTCCATCTCCATGCAGGATAAACAATGCTGTGTACTATTGTGTCCTTGTGAAGGAAAAGCCTGTGGTTGTGTATGCATAGAAATGTGCTTCTAAGAGAGCTAATCTATGCTGAATTATGCTACTGAAGAGACTGTAATACTGTGCCTTGTGAAGAAACTACTGTATTGTTACTGGAGCCAGTTGCTCAAGAAACTCAGACTGTACTATAATGAAGATTGTTGCTGTAATATCCCAGAATGGCACTGGCCGTGCTTCAGATTGAATTCCACTGTTAAACTGTTGAAAATGACTCTTGTCAGATGTGTCTGGTTAGCAATTGAATCTATTGTGTGCCTGAGAGAAGCTGCAGCCTATGGTCGCTCTGAGTAACGGTTCCCCCAGGATTCCAAAGAATTCATGAAACCCGTCTCACCCTATGTAAACCTAGCAGCGTGCGTGTAACATTGGTGGCCTGTACGGGGAATCCTGAGTGGGAATTAGCGTGTAGAGGGAGAAGAGGAAAAGTGTCTGGAAAAACACAGCAGCACAGCACCTCAATTAAACCCTGCTACACCAGTTAAAGGGGACCAGCCCTAAAGAAAACTCACTAGCAGCAATGGATGTGGAAACATAAATGGACAGAATTAGTGAGCTGCTTCTTCAGTTAACCTGTGAAGAATTGAGAACAGTAGCAGAACATATAAAGATATCAGAATAACAGATTTCTGAAGCACACAACCGCAGGCAACGGTTAGCTGCCATTAATGCAAAAATGGATGAGCTGGGGTAGAAAGAAGCCAAAGACGTCATGGGGAGGTTCCTCCAGGAGCTAACACAGATTCTAACCAGGTTGTAATTGGAGGATAGAGGGGTGGCACCAACTACCAAAAGAGGGAATCTCTGTCCTCAGACAGAACTGTTAGAACCTTGCTCTTAGGTTTTTTTTTCCTTTGCTGGTCACATGACCTTGTTGGCCTATTTAAGCCTGCTCCGCCCTTCTGGCTTTGCTGGACTTCATTGTATAACTACTTTCTAGCTAGCCTGTGCTCTGTATCTTACTCTGTTAGTTTGCTTGGTCTACGGACCTCTATGTTCTATATATTTTGTTTGTTCGTCTGTCTGCTACTATTTCTGTTAGGAGGTGTCCCATATTCCTCCCAGGCCTTAGTACTTGTAGGGATTCCTTCCCCACATCTATAGGTCTCCGTACAGACTAGCTTAGGACTTTAGCAGGTCTGATCGCAGGATCAGGTTCCCTGTTACATCGTAGGGATTCAGCTGAGTTCTATCGTAGGGACAGATCTCCTCTCTTTCCTTAGCTCTGGTAGCAGAACATAACACTAAGTCCAGCCTGCAAATTCTCTAAGGAAAGATCTTTCTGTTCCATCATGGTGTCGGTTCAGGATTTGGCTCATCGCCTGCAGGGACTCTCTCTGGAGGTGGCCGAGCTCCGTCAGCACGTGAGTAACTGTCCTGGAGCACATTTCTTGGAGCCTAAGGTATGTTTGCCGGATTTATTTTTTGGTGAACATCGAGAATTTTTTTCATTTAAAAATGCTTGCTTATTGTATTTTCGTTTGAGACCCAAGTCCTCTGGGGATGAATCCCAGCGCATAGGGTTCATAATGTCACTTTTGCGCAAAGAGCCTCAGGAGTGGGCCTTTTCTTTGCAACCTAGTGATACATGCTTCAGATCAGTGGATAGTTTTTTTTCTGCTTTGGGACTATTATATGATGATCCTGACCGTGTCGCATCAGCTGAGACTGAGTTGAGACGTTTGAGACAGGGATCAGGTAATGTGGAAAAATATTGTACTCATTTCCGTCGTTGGTCTACTCAAATAGGGTGGAACGATTCTGCTCTGAAAAGTCTATTTCTTGCTGGGCTCAGTGAAAGGGTTAAAGACCTGCTAATTGCTTATCCTACACCTGAAGATTTGCAACAGGCTATGCAATTAGCTATACGGGTGGATAGGAGACTGCGTGCAAGGGTTAATGAGAGCAAATCCTCTGCTATGTCAGTTTCTGGTTATGAGAATGTGTGTACTAACAGTGGTGAACCGATGGAGATTGGATCGGTGGCACCTCGCTCTCAAGAAAAAGACCGTCGATTTTCTGAAGGCTTGTGTTTCTATTGCGGAAAATCTGGTCATTTGATTAAAGGCTGTGAGCTTCGCATGAAGAAAGAAAAAAAAATGGTCAGTCATGCCCGTATTGCCTGTTTAAATTCCAAGGGTGTATTTTTAGCTGCTTCCACGATTGCTCAGGAAAAATTAATGGAATTTCGGGTGTTTGTTGATTGTGGGTCTATTCTGAATGTAATTGATGGGGGATTCTTGGAAAGACTCAATTTAAAACCCGAACCTTTATCATCCCCCATTGCTGTGGTTTCTGTGGATGGTTTCCCTTTGAAGAATATTACTCTCAAGGTCTGTGAATTTCCTCTCACTATTAATGGTGTTCACCATGAGAAATTGGATTTGGTAGTTTTGAATAACTTGCCTTCTCCAGTAATATTGGGATTGCCCTGGTTAAAATTTCACAATCCTGTACTGGATTGGTCTACCAATGAAATTAAATCCTGGAGCCATAAATGTTATGACAAGTGTTGTAACGGGCGTATTGCCGCTTTGGATAGGGGAGAATTGCCTGTTCCTATTCAGGATTTTTGGAGAGTTTTTTCTGAGAAGGAATCGCAGGTTTTGCCTCCCCATAGAGACTATGATTGTTCTATTGAATTTGTCCCTGGAGCGACTCTTCCTAAAAGTCGTTTATTTAACCTTACTATTCCTGAGAGGAAGGCTTTGGAGGAATACATACAGACAAGTTTGGCCGCCGGTCACATTAGGCCCTCTAAGTCTCCTGTGGCGGTTGGATTTTTTTTTGTAAAAAAAAAGGACGGCGGTTTACGTCCTTGTCTGGATTTTCGTGAGATTAACAAAATTACTGTACGCAATCCTTACCCACTGCCATTGATTTCTGATCTGTTTAACCAGTTAATGGGGGCCAAGTGGTTCTCTAAAATTGACCTTAAGGGGGCATACAATCTGTTGCGCATGAAGGAGGGTGATGAATGGAAGACTGCTTTTAACACTCCTGTGGGTCATTTTGAGAATCTGGTTATGCCTTTTGGTCTTACTAATGCTCCTGCATTTTTTCAGAATCTTATTAATGACATCCTGAGACCTTTGATCGGCAAAAATGTGGTTGTGTATTTGGATGACATTTTGATTTATTCGCCGGATCTGGAGTCTCATTGGCGGAGCGTACGTGAGGTATTACAGTTGTTAATGGACAATTCGCTTTTTGCTAAGCTGGAGAAATGTGAGTTCGCTGTACAGAGAATTAGTTTTTTGGGTTACATTATCTCCAGCGAAGGTTTTGAGATGGACCCGGTTAAAGTTCAAGCTGTACAGGAATGGCCTAGGCCTATTGGTTTGAAATTGATACAGAGGTTTTTAGGTTTCGCCAATTATTACAGAAAATTCATAAAAAATTTTTCTAGTATTGTCAAACCTCTGACCGATCTCACCAGGAAAGGTGCTGATGCGGTTCAGTGGTCTTCTGAGGCCATTGAAGCTTTTGTGTATCTCAAGGAGAGGTTCACCTCTGCTCCCATCCTTATGCAGCCTGATGTGACTAAGCCGTTTTTGGTTGAGGTTGATGCTTCCTCTGTGGGGGTTGGCGCAGTATTGTCTCAGGATAACGGGGATGGATTACATCCCTGTGCCTTTTTTTCAAAAAAATTTTCGGAGACTGAACTGAATTACGATATTGGTAATCGGGAATTATTGGCTATTAAACTCGCATTTGAACACTGGCGTCACTTCTTGGAAGGTGCGGAATTTCCCGTTCAGGTTCTTACGGATCATAAAAATCTGATATATCTTGATGCTGCCAAGCGCCTGAATGCCCGTCAGGCTAGGTGGGCACTGTTTTTCTCGCGGTTTAATTTCTCCGCTACTTACATCCCTGGTACTAAGAATGTTAAGGTGGATGCCTTGTCTCGCAGTTTTTCTCCCATAGTCGGTGCTGAGAAAGAGGAGAACATTTTACAAGAAGGTGTTGTGATAGCTGCTTTGGACTCCGTTTTGGAAGATGAGATTCTTAAAGCACAGGAGAATGCCCCATCTAACACTCCCCATGGGAGGTTGTTTGTGCCTGGGACCTTTAGGAGAGATTTATTTGTTGAGTGTCACGAATCTCGGTTGGCAGGTCATCCCGGAATCTCTGAGACCAAGAGACTGGTGGGTCGCAGTTTTTGGTGGCCTGGATGGCAGAAGGAAGTCATTAAGTGGGTGCGTCAATGTACTATATGTGCTAGATCTAAGTCCTCACATACTCCTGCTGCGGGGTTGCTTTGTCCTTTGGAGGTTCCCAGTGCTCCTTGGACACATTTGGCTATGGACTTTATAACTGACCTTCCCCCCTCTGAGGGTTTTACTGTCATCTGGGTGGTCGTGGACCGTTTTAGCAAGATGTGTCACTTGGTTCCCTTTGTCAAACTGCCCTGCGCTAAAACTCTCGCTAAGGCCTTTGTCAAGGAAATTGTCAGACTTCATGGCGTTCCTACTGACATTGTTTCTGATAGGGATCCTCAGTTCGTGGCTCGTTTTTGGCGTGCCTTTTGTGACAGGTTGGGAGTTCATTTATCGTTCTCGTCCGGATATCATCCTGAATCTAATGGCCAGACAGAAAGGAAAAACCAGGATGTTGAGCAGTTCTTGCGTTGTTTTGTGGCAGACAATCAAGAGGGGTGGTCTGAGTTTCTGCCACTTGCTGAATTTGCTCTGAACAATCATACATCTTCTTCTGCTGGTTGTTCGCCTTTTTTTTGTTGTTCTGGGACACATCCGTCGTTTGGGTCGTTCTCCAAGTTGGGATCTGCCGTGCCTGAGGAGGAGAATTTTTCCGGTGATTTGGAGAGAGTTTGGACGGATGTGCGTGGTAATCTTCAGGAGGCCAACAGAAAATCTAAGGACTACTTTGATAGGAAACGACAGGAGGTTTTGTTCGCTGTTGGTGACATGGTTTGGTTGTCCTCTAGGAATCTGCGGTTGAGGATTCCTTCTAAGAAATTGGGTCCCAAGTTTGTAGGGCCCTTTAAGGTGCTTCAGGTTGTCAACCAATCTGCTGTTAGGTTGGAGGTTCCTACCTCCTGGAGAATTAATCCGGTATTTCATGTCTCTCTGTTGAAAAAAGCTGTTGTATCGGATTGTGACGCCTCTGCCTCTGTTCCTCCGGTGGTGGAGGACGGGGAATTTGAAATTTCTCGCATCCTTAACTCTAGACTGTATAGAGGTAGTTTGCAGTATCTTGTGGCCTGGAAAGGTTTCGGACCCGAGGATAACTCTTGGGTGAGGTCGGATGATGTTTCCGCGTCCAGACTTATCAGAGCGTTTCACAGGAGATTTCCTGAGAAGCCTGGTCCTAGGGGATCCGGAGGATCCTCTTAGAAGGGGGGGTACTGTTAGAACCTTGCTCTTAGGTTTTTTTTTCCTTTGCTGGTCACATGACCTTGTTGGCCTATTTAAGCCTGCTCCGCCCTTCTGGCTTTGCTGGACTTCATTGTATAACTACTTTCTAGCTAGCCTGTGCTCTGTATCTTACTCTGTTAGTTTGCTTGGTCTACGGACCTCTATGTTCTATATATTTTGTTTGTTCGTCTGTCTGCTACTATTTCTGTTAGGAGGTGTCCCATATTCCTCCCAGTCCTTAGTACTTGTAGGGATTCCTTCCCCACATCTATAGGTCTCCGTACAGACTAGCTTAGGACTTTAGCAGGTCTGATCGCAGGATCAGGTTCCCTGTTACATCGTAGGGATTCAGCTGAGTTCTATCGTAGGGACAGATCTCCTCTCTTTCCTTAGCTCTGGTAGCAGAACATAACAAGAACTACAGGAATTGAAAGAAAAATTCAAAGCCCTAACAACAGCCCTGCAGGAATCAACCAAAACCTCTAAACGGGTGACAGACTCAGACAGAGCCTTTACTCTGATCGGGTTAGATAAATCAGGTAGACAGTCCTATTTAGCACCACAAATCACTATAAGGAAAGAATTCAAGATCCTGGGACAGATTGGAGACTGTGAACAGAAAGAGAAACTGCCTTATATGAACTTGTTGCACCAGATCGATGCAGGCTTACATAAAGGCTACCAGCCAGATGAGATCGTTGAGGGGGTGATGAAAGCTATCAGCCCAGGACTGAAGCTCCGTAGTATGCTAGAAATGAAGAGTCAATTGACTTTGCAACAGCTGAAGATGATTTTAAAAGGGCACTATAAAGAAGAGAGTACTTCAGAATTGTTTCACCGACTCATTAACCTCTCACAGAAAAATAATGAATCACCCCAAAGTTTGTTGTTCAGAGCAATTGAACTGAAGGATAGACTGTTGTTTGCATCCAGAGATGTAGAAGTGGAGAAGTTTGATGCTGGACTAGTCCAGAAGAAGTTCTTGAGATCATTAGGAACGGGGTTAATCAGCAAAGACATCAAGTTGCAGCTGAAACCTGTCATTCTGGACGAAGTCCTAATTGAAAAAATGAATGAGATAGCTAGTTTGGAGTCAGAGAGCGAACAGAAGTTAAAGGTTCTGCTCCTAAAATCACCAAAATAAGTCAGCTGAAGTTAGAGACCCCCTGTGCCCAGTCCAAAAATCAATGCCAATGGTCACGGTCGTTTGGGTTAAAAGACAGGAGGTTGCCAGTGCGGGGTGACTAGTAACCGCGATACGAAGGAGGCCCCAGAAGCAAATCCAAATCTCACCAAACCCCAGAATGGCACATGAGGTAAAACGGCTGCTTCAGTACTATCCCCAAGTGTGTTCACATCTACAACAGCTGCAAGAGAGACAGAGGCATTAGTGCCCAGTGTGTAGGTCAAACGATGTACTCCTGGGAGGAGGATTCCTCGGTCAGTAGAGATTGCCTCATCAGTCTAGTCGGTGAAAGGTGCTTTACACAGTGCCAGCTAGATGGACTCTTGGTAAAACCACTGTGGGACACAGGAGCCCAAGTGGGCCTTTTAAATGAAGAATGGAGAAGGCGCTACCTGCCACATACCTGCCTTTGGTCACTAAAAGAACTGTTAGGACCAGTGGAACTCCACGGGAAAGCTGTCAACCAGACCGAAATCCCTTTCATAGCCAGGGTGGAAGTGACTTTCCAACTGAGGGCCATGAAGAACAGCAACACCATTGAGCTTTTGGTACCTTTTCTCTTGACTAGTGATCAGAACGTGGCAGAGGATCCTATCCTTGAATATAATGTAATCAGTGAGGTCATCACGAAACACAAGTCAGGGACGCTGGTGGTGTATGCAATTGCCACATCACTTGCCATAACTAACACCGTGGTGGAAAATGTGATTCATAGAGTAAAGAAAGCACAGAATACAATGGACCTAAAAGAAGTCAAGGTAGGCTGGCGCCCAACCATCATCACTGCAAACCAAATGGTGGGGGTGAGGTGTGGAGTCCGAGTAGAACCAGGAAGAAAAATCAAGAAAAGACTGTTCGTCCCAAAAGACTCCTCAGAACTTTCGAAAGGCCTAGTACAAGGTGACACTGTGCTTACGATTTCTACTGGTGAATTTGCTCGAGTGACAGTACCGGTGATGAATACTACGAAACAGGAAATTACACTGGATCCAAAACCTGTGTTAGGTCACATTGAAACTGTTAAAATGGTATATCCAGCCAGTGTGAGACCCATCCAGGGGTCTACCATGAATTCAGTCACCCCACCAAGGAACAGGAGTCGCCCATGGGAGGAAATTGCACGACCAACCTCAGGGTCCTGGGATCCCCCAGTATCCCTGGAACACTTGTGTGCTGAAGATATAGCGATAGCAAAACAGATGTTGAGAGAAGAGTGTCATGCATTCTCTAAAGATGACTCTGATATAGGCTAATAAAGACACGACCCCAATAACCAGAAGTTACATGTCTGTGCTGAAACCATTACAACGTGATGTGAAAGAGTATTTACAAGATCTAATCAACAGAGGTTGGGTCCAAAAGTCGAAGTCATCTTATTCCTCTCTTATTGTTTGTGTTAAGGAGAAGAACGGTACGTTGAGACTCTGCTGTGATTAACGAGAACTAAACCGAAAGTCAGTACCTGATCGGCACCTGATACCAAAGATTCAAGATATGCTGGATAGCCTATCAGGAAGAACCTGGTTCTCTGTCCTCGATCAGGGTAACACATACCATCAAGGGTTTGTTGAAGAGTCCAGTAGACCCTTGACAGCATTCTTCACACCGTGGGGGTTATATGAGTGGATCCGCTCAGTTCAGCTCCAGCAGAATTTCAGAGGAGCATGTAGACCTATTTGAGACGCGTCCCCTGGGGCCGTGGGGTTCTCGGTGCCAGGCCGGTCGGTGCTGGGGATGTCACGGTGGCAGTGACCCGGTCCGTGACCCAGGGCGGTCAATTAAAGGAAAAGTAAAAGGGGAATAAAGTTTTTAGAGATAATGTTCGCGACACTACCTGTGGTATGTGGCTATATGGGGCCGCCGCTGCGGTGCAGATCCACTGGAGCTGATGGTGACGCAGCAGAGTTTGTTCAGCTCTCCACGGGCAAAGGTAAGCTCCAGGGCAGTATATGAAGAATTGTGGAGGTAGATGTTGTTGGTGCGGTGTAATGCAGGGCTGAGGGTGCAGGTAATGACCAGACAACAAATTAATGGCGGTTTCCTTTTTCTTTTCTTGCGGTTTGTCAGAGCAGACTGGGACATGGGTACTAGCTGGTAGTGGAGGTCCGGGCGGCGTGGAAGCAAGTTGGGGATCCACCTCGCCAGGTGGAGTTGTAGGCCTTCCCTCTGCGCTATTCTCTTTGGCCCTGCTGCTTGAAGCTATGCTGTAAAACGTCTATTCCTCACCCATATGGCAGGCAGCTCGGGCCTTCTTCAAGTGTCGCTCCCTCGTGGCGGCGCTGGGCCCTAGGATGCCGCTGAGCCACCGGGTATTTGGTGACGCCAGGAGACCTGCAGTCTCCTGCCCTCCGTATTTAGCTGCTGGGCCTTCAGAGCCCGCACAACCACGGACTCCGGTGTCCCGTTCCTTTGTGCTTCTCTCTGGGGCGAGCTTATTCACAGCTCCCTTCCCCAGGTCCTTCCTCGTCATTCTCCTGTCTCTAACTCTCTTCAACTAACTCAAACTAACCCCGCCTCCAGGTCCCAATTTAAAGGGGAGGAGCTCCCCTTTCTGGTCTGGAGCCAGGAAAGTGTTGTATGCTGGTATACCTAATTAGGGGACCCATCCTTGTACCAGGCATGGCAATGCCCCCTGTGAAGGAGGCAATGCCACTGTGGCAACCGAACCCCTGGGGTGCCACACTCCCCCCTAGTTAAATTCAGTACTCCCGGACTGAGGACACCTTTAGAATTAAACAATCAACAAAAATAACGATTCATATTACAAATAGTTTACAAAGTCTCAAAAAGGCAAAAATTGCAGAACAACAAACACCAAAGTAAAATTTGGAACAGACATTGCGGCGCTTAGTCTTTACGCCACTATCCAGGAATTGCCTTTTTCCAGGCACTTGAAGGTTGGTTGGTGGGAACCGCCTCAACCCACTTTGTGTATCGTCCCTGGACGTGGCTTCAGGGCACTCTGTCGGTGGGCCTGGTTTTCGGCCACGCCTGCGGTTTATTTTCAAGGCCAACAATTAACTTTATTCAACATTGTCCTGACCACACCTAGTCCTGTGGTCCATTTGTCCATAAATTTAATAACTATATACATTCATGATTGCTTAAAAGTTCTTACAGTAAGTCTCTGTAGGTTCTCATACTTAACGGTTGCAACTATTTACTATACACTATTATTTTACTACACTTTAGTCCCTATAACGGACGGGTAGCTGACCTATGGTACTACGGGTGGATCTACGCAGTACAGTTGTTGCCAATGACCTACCCGGGTCACTAGTGTCTATCGCTGGTGTGGTGGGCTCAGTGTGGACTACACTACAGTTAGTCTGAGGTAACACTGGTAGACTGGGTAGTCTTCTACAACTTCTTTGACTCACCATGGGTATGACAGATTCACCGCTAGCAGGGGTAGATTCTCCTTATCCACTGCTGATGAAGCATCTGTTTCTGGGGCCGTCTGCTGTTCTAGAGTCTCTGCGGCTTCCGGTAAGGCTACTTGGGGAAAGGTCAGGATAGGTACCTCGATTGCTTGGTTCACCTGCATCCAAGACCGGGGAAATTCTCCAAGGATGGTTTGAACCGTCTCTTCCACCTTTTCTGTGTGCTGGGGGCTGGTTTGGTCTTCCTCTTGGTGTCTCAATTGATCAGGGCATATCTTCAGGTGGTCTCTTGAGACTGCCGCCAAAGTCTCTCCTCCATCTTTACTGATGAGGCATACCTTGGTGTTGTCCAAATTTGAAGGTAAGATGGTGTATGGCTCGACCTCCCACTGATCATCTAATTTGTGAACTCGTCTCTTCCTTTTTAATACCTGTTCTCCAGGTGATAAGGGAACTGCAGGTGAGTGCTGATTATAAGTTCTTTCCTACCTCTGTCTCGCCTGGGACAAACTTCTCTCTACACATTCTTGCACCTTGCGGTATTGTTGCTGCCACTCTGTATCCCAGTCTGCATCTGGTGATGTCATCTCAGGTGTTAAAACTCCCATGTCTAAGTCAATAATTAACTTGCCAGCTCTTGCCCTCATCAGGTAGGCGTGTGTACAGTTGGAGGAGTTCACCGGGATGTGGTTATATAGGTCCACCAAATCTGGTAACTTTTCTGGCCATAGGCCACATTCTTCAAGGGGCAACGTCTTCAATAGGTTTATTACCACCTGGTTCATTTTCTCGCACAACCCGTTGGTCTGCGGATGATACGGCGTCATCCTTATTTTCTTGCAGCCATACAAGTTATAGAATTCTTGAAACACTTCTGCTTCAAAGGCTGGGCCTTGGTCGGTAAGCACTCATTCAGGGTAACCGTGCGGGTGACAAAAGTGTTGTTGAAACGCTTTGGCTGCCGTCTTAGCCATCTGATCCTTCACTGGCACTACTACCAGGATCCGGGAGTAATGGTCTACTATGGTGAGAGCGTAGACATAGCCTGACCGGCTTGGGGCTGGCTTCAAGTGGTCCAAGGCTACCAGTTGGCGCATCCCGCTTCGGGACTACCACTTGCCAGACCAGTTCGTGTGACCGGGAGTTGTGCTTCTCCGACACAGCTTTCCCTCGTAGATGATCAGCTTGCCCTTCTCCTTCCACAACTGTTGGGTCTCCTGTGGAGCATCTGGACCAGGGTGTGAGTCAGCTTGGGTCAGCAACTCCTTTACTAAGTGGACAGCCGGGTCGCTATCCTGCATCTCTGCCCATCCATGGTGGGGCAATGGGTTAAACGTGGCCTCTCTGGTGGAGAAGCACTTCTTCCACACACAGTGGGAGCACTGGGTCACCCCGTGGTGATGAAAAGCCGGTAGCTCTATCTCCTCCAGCTCTTCCGGGTCTTCTCCCCCATCTGGCAAGTTGTGAATCCTGGACAGGGCCTCAGCATTAGCGTTTTTATGCCCCGCCCGATAGTTGATGGTAAACTTGTAGTTGGACAGCTGGGCCATCCATCGCTGCTCCAGCGCACCTAGCTTCGCTGTTTCAAGGTGGGTCAGTGGATTAATGCCTGTGAAAATTGTAAACTTCGCTGAAGCCAGGTAGTGTTTGAAGCGCTCTGTTACAGCCCAGACTATGGCTAGAAACTCCAACTTGAAGGAACTATACTTGTCGGGGTTCCTTTCCGTGGGACGGAGCTTCCTGATGGCGTAGGCAATCACTTTCTCTCTGCCCTGCTGTACCTGTGACAGCTCCATTTCCAATCCCACATTGCTGGCATCCGTATAAAGTATAAAGGGTTAGCCATAGTTGGGGTAGGCCAGGACATTGTCTCCCGTAAGAGCCACCTTCAGTCGAGTGACGGATTCTTCTTTTCTACTCCACTCAAATGGAGGACTCAGGTTCTTGGCCTTCTTGGACTGGCCTACTAAGAGGTCCTGCATGTGTGCCGCTATCTTGGTGAAACCGTTGATGAATCTCCTGTAGTAGCCTACCAGCCCGAGGAACTGCCGCACTTCTTTGATAGTGGAGGGTCTTGGCCAGTCTTTGATCACGGTGACTTTTTCAGGGTCTGGTGCTACACCTCCGGCGCTTACCACATGACCTAGGTACTGCACCTTGGGCTTCAACAGGGGGCACTTGGACGGCTTTACTTTCAGGCCAAAACCAGATAGGGATTAAAAAACCTCGGCCCGGTGCTCCAGGTGGTCTTCGTATGTCTTTGAGTAGACGATTACGTCATCTAGGTACAGCAGAACGGTTTCGAAGTCTTAGTGTCCTAGGCAACACTCCATTAACCGCTGTAATGTTCCCGGGGCGTTGCAGAGCCCGAATGGCATGCAGTTGAACTCGCAGAGGTCCATTGGTGTCGTAAACGCGGTCTTCTCTCTGTCCGCCTCTGCCATGGGAACCTTCTAATACTCACTGGTGAGATCGAAAGTGGAGAAATAGTTAGAGCATCTTAGTGCAGCTAATGATTCCTCAATTCTGGTAATGGATAGGCGTCCTTATGTGTAATGCGGTTAATCTGCCTATAATCAACACACATCCTCATTGTACCATCTTTCTTTCTAATGAGGACTAATGGAGCTGCCCAGGGGCTACAACTATCTCTGATCACCCCAGCCTCCTTCATCTCCCGCAACATTCCCTTCGCAAATTGATAGTGAGCTGGGGGTACAGGCCGGTACCTCTCTTTAATGGGCGGATGATCTCCTGTGGGGATATGATGTTGGACCCCTTTTACCTGCCCAAAGTCTAGTGGGTGTTTGCTTAAGACTCGCTCATATTCTTGGACCACCCGGTACACCCCATGCTTTTGGTGCAAAGGGGTGGGGTCGTTGCCTATTTGTAGCTTCTGACACCAATCCTCCACCTGCCCCTAGGAGCCATTGTCCTCCACCTGTTTGGATGGAAGCAAGGGTTCCGCTGTCTTTATTGCGTTGTTACTGACAGTGAACAGCTTAGCAAGGGTGGCATACCGGGGTAAATGGACCTCTTTCTCCCCACAATTCAGGATGCGTATCAGTACTCTCCCCTTGCAGACATTGACCACCCCCCTGGCAGTCAAGATGGTGGGCCTATTATCAAAGTACACGGGTTCTACCAGGGCCTGCTAATCTTGACCCCTGAGACCGATTGCTGCCCTACACCATATTAACATTTCACTCCTAGGAGTCATTGCAATGGGGAATGGATCACTCATTCTGACACTGCCGACTTCTCCACCAGACAGCGCTACCTGTTGTCTCAGCATCAGGGCTTTGATTTCTTTCTGCAGAACTCGCTGCTGACCAGAACTGGCAGTCTCCGTGACCTGTTGCAACAAAACAATAATTTCCCCAAGACAATTCTCTATCACATTGGTGCCTAAGGTTATCATAGGATGGCTTTCTCGGCGATCAATATCTACAATAATCAACCCTTGTGATGGCAATTCTACTCGGCCAACCTTTATGGTCACCTCTTTATACCCCACCTGAGGCAAGGGCAGACCATTGTTGGCAAAGATGTTAATATGTTCATCTGGACTGCGGGTAATGTCTGAATCAGTCCAGTATCGTTTGAAAAGGATATATGACATCGTTGTCACCTGGGAAACAGTGTCCAGTAAAGCGTTCATCAGGATGCCATCAAGCACGACAGGTAGGACCGGTCGTCCTCTCATGTACTTGTCTCGCCAGCTTTGTGGGCCTGGTCGTCTTACTCCTGGGGTTGGCCCTCTGCCCCAGGGGTTGCTCGTTTAAATCGCAGAATCTTGTAAGGTGCCCCGCCTTTTGGCAGCAGCGGCAGATGGGTTGTCCGTTCTGGTCGTAGCGATCTCTGTTTCTCCCTCTGGTCGGTGGAATTCTTCTCTGTCGTCGCCATGGAACGTCATCTGGACTGGAAGCCAGCTGAATTCTTTCCTTTGGAGACACTTGCATGGCCTGCACGGTTTTGGTTAGTGTAGCCGCTAGTGTTGAGCCACCCCCGTAGTGTTCGAGTTCGGTTCGTCGAACACCCGTATGTTCGCCGAACTGTTCGTCGAACTGTTTGTCGAACACCGTTAAAACCAATGGCAGGCAAACAAAAACACATAGAAACACATAGAAAACACATAGAAAACACTTCAAATGTGTCCAAAAGCTGACAAACCGCTCAGAAGACACAATTAACACATGGAAAAGTGACAAGTACATATAGTCATGCGAAAAGAAAAGAGGTGGAGGAGTAAAAGGAGGGGAAGACACAGATATAGGCATGTCATGCCCTTCTAAAATCAAGAAAGGCTGGAGTAAAAATCTAAAATCAGCCTACCAACACCAAGACGTCGTGACAAGAAAATTAAAAAAAGAAATATCTTTAGGTAGAATGGCGGTTCCATTCAGAACACTTTCCTTACAAGACGTAGTGGTATCCCCGTTGTGAGTTGTGCCAAAAACGGAACCCAATACATTCGGACTAATCCACCATTTGTCATATCCAAGGGGCAGGTCCGTAAACGACAACATCGACACGGAATCAAGTACAGTAGTATATACTGTACATCCTTTGACAAGGCAATCAGGCGGATCAAGAAGTTGGGAAGGGTCACCCTAATGGCCAAAACAGACATTGATGCGGCATTCCAGTTACTTACTACCTGTGCCTCCGAATAGTGTCCACTTATTGGGCTGCTTCTGGGATGGAGCATAAGGGAGTACAGTGGAAGGCCGACCTGAGCTCCCCCATGTTCCTGCTGGGCGGGGAACAGCCCTGGGAAGAAAAGTCGCTTGCGCATCCCTTTGAGGTTACGGGCGCGAGCAGGCAGAGGGACTACGCTGGAGTGCGAAGCCGACAAGGCCAGTCCGTTCCTGCCCGTGCAACCTCCATGTCGCCGGGTTTGTGCCAGAGCCACGGTGGACCCTGACGGCCAGCCCCCCTCTCCCAATACTGGTGCCTGTCCGCTGGTGGGGGAAGAGTAACATCTGCAGAAGAAAGACCATCTTCCAGCCAAACTAAGATGTCTACTTCTTTTCGTGGACAATGTGATACGATCCCTTTCTTACGGACACGCCCAACGCTACAAATTCCAGATGAGGCACAAAAACAGCAGGTGCTTCAACGGATATCAAGTGCTCCTTCAAGTGGGCTCTCCTCCACCTCAACTTCAACATCACAAATACTCCAGTCCTCAGAGGTGTCACCCCAATCACACTTGCTTCCTCACAGCTCCCAAGTCTCCAGCTGCCTGTCTGAGTATGGGGTTACACAGATGGTTGAGTCTGCACAGCTGTTTACTCATACTATAGCCTGGGAAACGGAGGTCTGCTCCAGAGCTTCTGTTAATCCAGATGAGGAAATGATCTGATGCCCAGAATCTTTATGAGTCGGATCCAGGACCAGATGAAGAAGGTTCTGAGCATAATGTAGACCCTCGTTCCCAAACTGTAACTCCTGTTGGTGGAGACAATGATGAAGACGATGATGAGACTCAAATACCTGATTGGAGCGACAACTTGACTTTTTGGCCAGGGCAGGAAGAAGTTGGAGGATGACGGGTGTGAGAACACACATTGTGATGATGACGAGGTTGGAGATCCCACTTACTGTCAACCCACAGTCAGCCAGTTGATGAGGTCAGCAGAGGAGGTGGAGGAGGATGTGACCATCCCAGGGGATGGGGATGACTCGGTACCCGGGCCTTTGCCTGGCCTTGGGGATGTCGCGGTGGTCGGCTCCCAGGCCCGTACCCTGGGGTCACTCTTTAAAAGAGTGGATAATTGTTAATTTTATAAGAGTTTGTGACGCCACCTGTGGTATCTGGTGAGAAGCACCAGCTCTGCAGCAGTCCACTGAGGCCGGTGATAAGGCAGCTCGATGGTATAGCTCCCCACAGGTGGAGCTAGGTCTCTGGGCAGCGTATGCAGGGGGAATGCAGGACAGGCGAGACCCAGCTGGGTCAGAGCAAGAACAGGAACAGACACGGTAGTCACTTCAGTACCTTTTACTGGTGGAAATTCAGGCACATCCTGGAGCACTGTAGGGTGAAAGGTGCATATCAGGATCCTCCCCAATGAGCGGGTGTAGGGCCTCCTGTTTCTTGCCTCTGCATAGTAAGTTTCTGACCTGCCTGGAGCTAGGCCTAACTTTGTCTCTGTTAGGTGTCAGTCTGGTGCTGGATTCGACATGGGTCCAGGACCTTCTGTGGTTTCTCATTTCTGTTCAGCCAGGGCTGATGCTGCTCAGCATCGCCATCAGCCTCAACGCCTAGCTGGTCCGCGAGCACTGTTTATCTCCCAGGTAGTTGTGCCTAGCAATGATAAGCCTGGGTTGCAGAGGGAGACAGGGCTTGTGGAATCTAAGTCCAGGATTTGCCGCACTGAGCATGTCCGTGACCTGGCGGATCATGATTGGTGGGTTAATCAGTGAATATGAATAGCGGTACCAGAGCGCCAATAACAGGGCAAAAATATTAAAAGGACTGATTTATTAATACACACACAACGCGTTTCGGTGGACACAGCCACCTTCATCAGGTGTGACAAGCAGCAAACAATTGATCCTTATATACATTTGACTAGGTATACAATTACTTAAAAGGGGCGGGGCCAGATACAGAGTAATACCTCTATATTAACCCCTTGTGTTCATATATGCTCAATAGAGTAAAAAGGATTGTTATAAAATAATGCCTAATGAAGCATATAGGGTTCTTATAAAAAGGATTCGCTGTAAAAAAAAAAAACAACTTGTGAATCCTATAATCTTAATACTTCATAGGATATATTGTCATCTACCACCCTATATTTTAGATTATATAAAAAAATAATAATAATAATTTTTACATACAACATAAAACAATGCATAAATATAAAGTATAAAATTACAATCAGTTTCTATCATTATAATTAGGAAAAGTAGACGAAGAAAGGAAAGAGAAAAAAAAAAAAAAAAAAAAAGAGAAAAAAAAAAAAAATTCCAAAAAAAAAAATCCCCAAAAAAAAAAAAAAAAAAAAATTAAAAAAAAAAAAAAATAAAAAAATTTTGGCACCCACCTGACCCGGTGACCTGAACCGCCTGATTGGTCCACGGATAACGTCACCAATGGCGCGTCGGTGGGCCAGGCTTAGTCTTTAAAAGGCCCGCCCACAAACATGGCGGCGCGCTCTGATCATTTGAGCAAGTGATGCCGTTGTGTGGACAACTCTGTTCCACGTGCTCCCTAGCTGTCCACTCCGTGACCTGCCGATGCCAGAGTTCGCTCGGCTAATTAGCACAGGTCGCTTAGGCAGGTTAGCTCCATAGAGGCAGGTTAGCTCTATAGAGGCAGGTAGCTTCGTCTAGCAGCCTGGCTCAGCCAAAGGGGTCGCCTATCACCCCGAGCAGCCTGCAGACGTCCTTTGCACAGCTAACGCCTGTTCGCCACGTGGAGTTGAACCCTTCAGTCCGGTAGCACGCCGGCTGGGGGCACGTGTACCCTTTGGCGTAGTCACACACGCATCCTAGCGCCGCCACTGTAGTCCCTGTGCTGTAACAGGACTACAGATAGTTTTTCTCTGCCTATCTCTCGGGCAGCTAACGGAGATAGTGCGAATTGCTATACCCGTTCCAGTGTGCAGAAACACGGAAGGGTTTTACATTTAAGTTGTCGCTTTCCTTTCCACCCGGAAAGTGTTTGGCAGCAGTCCTCCAGGCTGCATTGCGGACCCCGGGATCGGTTGCGTTCCATTAAATTAAAGTTGTTTGCAACCGCCCTCCTAACAGTCTCTGTCCTGCGCTGGCTGACCTGGTGGTAGAGCCTTGTCTTGGAGTTCACGCTCCCAGTATGCGGGGCCTAAGGGTCTCCTGGCTCTGTTACGTATCAGCACCTTAGCGATCCTGGGACTTGTAGCTCTCCAGGGATTCCGGCTATGCCTTACTGGGTCATAGAGATCCCGGTAAGCTCGGATCCGGTGTCTGATAAACGCTTCAGGGTGAGCTAGTTAAGCTCCTCTGCCCCCTATGTAGTAACTCTCCACTCGCCTTCGGCCTACTTGGGCCCTCACTAGGCTATACACACTAACGGCAGCTTGCCGCGCTTCACCGATCTTATGGCGCCGGCACACCTTAAGCTCTAACTGGGCTCCCTGAATCTAGCTAGCAGGAGCCTCGTGCTCCACTGCTGAACTATTAACTGAGTTCTCTAGACTAGACTGAGCTCCACTGCAGACTGACCTCTCTTAGGCTTCTCTACTGCAGGAACTCTTCAGAGGAACTGAACTGCCTAGCTCCACCTTCCCTATTTATATCCCTAACGGGCTCCCTCTGCTGGTCTGAGGTGGAAGGTGGAGATGTGTGAATGTTTATGGGGGCCTCTTGTGGGGGATTCCATCAATGCACTCTTTTAGGATCTGTGATACCAAGCGCAGCTGGGCGTCACAGATGCTATTGACGACGAGGTTAGGTTACACCTTACTGGACAGAGACGTAGTACTGGAAGCACGTCAACAACTGCATCCTCAACCACAACTCTGCCTCTGACCACAAGTCGTAGTGGCTTTTCAGGTCGCATGGGCTCTAAGCCTTGCATAGCCTGGGCATTTTTTCAGATCGATAAGGATGACCCAACTCGTGTTATCAGTAATATTTGTCACCCAAAGCTAAGTAGAGGCCAAAAAATCCATAGTTTGAGTACTTCATGCATGAACCGTCGCATGGATATGAAGCATAAGTTGCAGTGGGAAGCTCACTGTGCTACAATGCGGCCTAGCGGGCCGGGCCAACCAACGTCTGCCCCATCTTGTGCATCCGCGGCCTCTTCATCCTCTGTGACTGGGGGGACAGCAGTCACACATGTTTTTGGACGCAGACCTGCCACCTCTTTACCCGCAACAGCCAGTGTGATTGGCAGGTCATCATTTCATTTGGAAGTGGAAACACCAGCTGGTGTTGAGCGCTCTCCAACATCGAGAGCACCACCTTTGGATCAATGCAACCTAACTTTTCCGCCTGCATCTTCCTCACAGACCAGCAGTTTGCCGGGGACACCCTACTCAACCCCGTCTAAGCACAACAGCCAGCCCTCGGTCCCTCAGATGTGGACAAGTAAAAGACCATTTCCTCCTAGCCATGAGAAAGCTAAGAGGTTGAATTTCACCATCTGCAAGCTCTTGGCTACAGAAATGCTGCCTTTCTGCCTGGTGGACACAGAGGATTTTCGAGACCTTATGTCCGTCGCAGTGCCCCAGTACCAGATGCCCAGTCGGCACTACTTCTCAAAGAAAGGTGTGCCTGCGCTACACCAGCATGTCGCACACAACATCACCGCTTCTTTGAGAAACTCTGTGTGTGACAGGGTGCATTTCACCACAGACACTTGGATGAGTAGGCATGGACAGGGGCGTTACATGTCGCTGACTGGGCACTGGGTAACTATGGGGACAGCAGGACAAGGGGCTGCTGTCCAAGTCTTGCCGTCCCCACGAGTTGTACGTCAATCCTCTTTAACTAGAAGTTCCTCCACTGCTTCTGCCTCCTCAACCTCCTCTCGGTCCTCCACCTGCACCCAAAGCCTGTCTGGTCATGCCACCCGCTTTCTAACTGCACAGAAGGAATCCTGCACACCTCCTTACTATGCTGGCAGTAGGGCTCAACGGCATCAGGCGGTGTTTACTTTGAAATGTCTGGGAAATGTGAGTCACACAGCTGAGGAGTTGTGGTCAGCTCTGGAGACCCAGTTTCATGAATGGTTGTCTCCACTGGACCTGCAACCAGGGAAGGCCGTGTGCGACAATGCTGCAAACCTGGGTGCGGCCCTTCGCCGGGGCAATGTCACACACGTGCCTTGTATGTCTCACGTGTTGAACCTGGTTGTCCAGCAATTTTTAGCCCACTATCCCGGACTAGATGGCCTTCTGCAGAGGGCATGGTCACTGTGTGCTCACTTCCGCCGTTCGCATCCCGCAGCTCAACGACTTACATCTCTACAGAAGTCGTTGGGCCTGCCAGTTCACCGGCTAAAATGCGATGTACCGACACGGTGGAATTCAACTCTGCACATGTTGCAGCGACTGTGGCAGCACCGACAAGCCCTGGTGCAATACGTTCTGACGTATAGCCTGGGCCAACGAGATCCAGAGGTGGGGCAAATCACGCTGCAGGAGTGGTCTCAGATCAGGGACCTATGAAGTTGACGCGCCCCCTGGGCCGTGGGGTACCCGGACCCGGGCCGGTAGACGCTGGGGGTTGTAGTCACTGTGGCGGTGACCCGGTCCGTGACCCAGGGCGGTCAATCCAAGGATAATTTGTATATATGGGTTTTATAATGTCCGACTACGCCACCTGTGGAGTGCGGCCAAAGGGGCCGCCGCTGCGGAACAGTCCTCTGAAGCTGGTGGTTTTGCAGCAATGGTATTATTACTCCCCACAGGAAGAGTGCAGCTTCAGGGCAGTGTGAGTGGATGATGGTGGTTGTAGTGCAGGGAGTCAGTAATGAACACAGAGTCCGTGTGATGCAGTCCCAAGATCTTTACTCACAGTTGTTGCAGTCCAGATTACAGGTACCAGAGCAATCTCCCCCGTCGCGCTGTGCGTACTCAGTGAGGGGCTCAGTCCACCCCCAGATAGCTCCGGAGTACTTAGCAGGACCCCCTTCTGTGTGTCCTTTCTCTGGCCTTCTCCCTGCACCTCACACCCAGTGACACTTCTATCCGGTATCCTCGGGTCTTGGCGGGCGACGTGTGTTCCGTCCCCTGGGTCCTATGTGGCTACCTTCTTAGTGAGACTGGTGTGGACTTTTGCCTGCAGTACATGAAATGCTGCAGCCTCCGGTTTCTAGTTGAGCCTTGCTGTTTCTCCGCTAGTTGAGGGACCGGTTCCCCTTATCTGGCCTGACCCCTCTACCTCCTGGTAGCAGCAGGCGTACGGGTGGCCTTCTGCACGGCCCGTACTCCTAGGTTCCCTTCGGTTCCTGGAGCCTTCCTGCTCCCACTCCTCTCTTCTCTCCTTCAGTCCTGGGCCTCCCAGGCTAGGCCCGCCTCCGGAGCAGAGCTCATGCAGAGCCTCTGCTCCTGTCACTTCTCCTCCTCTTACTGGCTTGCTCTTTCTAAGATGGCTTCCTATTTATACTCTCCCTGTCATGTGCTCCCCTAAGCTGCTTTCTCCACCCACACCCACTACATAGGACCCTCCCGCCAGCTAGGGACCTGGGACTGTGCTCTCCCTTAGGAGCAATCTCGCCCTACCCCCACTGCGGGTATGTGTTGGATGCAGGTGTTAGGGTCCCGAGCCATACTCCTTCCTTACCTGAGGGTGAGATACCACACCTCTGGGTGAGATCAAGTACCTCTGTGGCGACTGAACCCTCAGGGGCGCCACACACCCTTCTGCACAGTTTTGAAATGGCGACGAAGATGTTTAGTGCTGACTATGCCATTATCAGCATGACTATTCCGGTGATCTACATGCTGGAGCACACGTTAAACTTCAGAGTCAGGTGGTGGGACAAGAGGAGGTGGAGGAAGTAGAGGAGGAGTCGTATGCGGAAGGGATAACATCTCCAAGGTCCAGACGGTCGGCAGCAGCAAGGCGGCAGGCATGGGAGGGTGGGGGAGAGGGATTAACCAGGGTGCATGGTAGCAGCCAAACTGTTGAGGAAGGTGCAGTAGCCGAGGAAGAAGTGGAGGACGAACTGGCGATGGGCATGTAAGACTCATCAGATGAGGGAGACCTTGATCACATTTCTGTTGTGTGAGGTTGGGGGGAGAGGGCAGAGGAAGGAAGCATGATTCTTACCTCGCTACCAACACAACAAGGACTTGGTCCTCCTGGATGCGCAAGACACATGAGTGCCTTCTTGCTGCACTACCTGCAACATGACCCTTGGATTGTCAGAATTCGAAGTAATTCCGACTCTTAGATCCCCGGTACAAAAGTAAATTTGCTAAAATAATTCCTGACATAGAAAGGGATTCACGCATGCAGGAGTATCAGCAGAGGCAGTTACAGAATCTTACATGTGCTTTTCCACAAAACACCAGTGGTGCACGTAGTGAATCTCATAGTTCTAACTTGCAAACCTTGGGACTGTCGAGTCTTCATCACTCAAACAGTAACAGTAACACAGTATCTGCTGGTAACAGCAATTTTGTGGAATAGTTTCACCACTTTTTTAGACCATCCTTTGCAAGGCCACAGGAGACAAGAAGTCTGACACATTGTAAACGCCTAGAGAGGATGGTACAGGAGTATCTCCAAGTGAACATCGAAGCCATGACTGTGTCACTGGACCCTTGCTCATTTTGGGATTCTAATATGGAAAAATGTCCGGAGCTCGCCACTCACGCCTTGGAGATCTTGTCATGCCCTGCAGCCAGCGTTCTCTCTGAATGTGTGTTCAGCGCTGCTGGTGGTGTGCTGACAGATAAGCGCACGCGTCTGTCCACTGAGAATGTAGACAGACTCACGTTCATAAAGATTAACAAATCATGGATCCGCAAGGACTTTTCTACCCCTGTGTCATCCTGGGGAGACTAAAAGCTTGAGGATTTGGTAAAATCACCTCACCAACCGTTTTAAGCAACTCTGGGGCAATTGATGCCAATTAAGTGGTGTCTGTGCCACAATTTTTTGAAAAAATGGAGACTCTTTTTGGAGTCCCCTTGCTGTGTTTTATGTGACGTTGGCATCATCAATTCCAGGTGGGTTGGGTCGCCCCCCCCCTTTAACTGTAAGAAACTACATACACTATGGCTTGGGGTAACACAGATGGTTGAGTCTGAAGAGCTGTTTACTCAGAGGTCTGCTCCAAAGCTTCAGTGTCTGCTAGTCAGCGTAGAATTTTTAACTGCATCTAACCTAGGCAATACTTTGGGCGTAGTAGCCCAGCTGCGAAGCAAGCTGCACCGCCTGTGTATCTAATAAGAATTTTTAAATGCATCTAGCCTAGGCAGACTGTGGGGACCCCCAACCAAACCAAGACGCTCAGCCCCCCTACCGCCCCCCTTTCCTTGACAATACAATAATGTAACTCTTACAACTGGATGGGTGAGGATCGGTCACAGCTTTATTAACTCTTTATACTCATTCCATTAGAAAGGCATTTTATTTCTAAAATAATTCAGCTTGTTGCAGCATGCCCTGGGTCTCCACACCGGCAAGTTGGCCAACAAGTGTAACTCTCCAACATGTCCTTTCTATTTCCAGGCCACGGAGGATCCTGCGTACTCGTATGCAGGACTCTGACCCCCATCCATCACTCTTAACGCTTGTTCCACTTTGTCCTGGAGTCCTGACAGGAATATGTCCAGTCCAATATCCATTAAGTGAACACCGTCGGGCCGTATGAGGCCTGCTTTATCTCCTTCCAGTTGTCGGTGTTCTATCACTACACCGCCTCTGTCTCTTCTAAATTTTGCCATCCGAATATTTATTACCCGCCTTGTCCGTTCGATGGCCCTGATGTCTCGCGCACCTTGCCATACCGCTATCGGCACAATCTCTGGCCATACTATAGTTAGTTTTGTGAAAAATTCTCTGAAGCGCTCAGTGTCTAGTTTCATTATTGCCATTAGTTATGCGCTCTTGTGATGACCTAGGTCGTTTCCCCCGGCCTGTATAACTAAGATGACCAGACCTCTTGCCTCTCTCCCTACCTTGATTACCTCCATTAGTACCTGTGGCCATTGCAGGCCTCTAATACCTCTCCAGTTGAAATATGTGTTATGAAACTCTAATTTCCTCCCGCCTGGGCGGACTTTCGCCCTTTTTTCTGCCCAATATATATATACGAGTGGCCTATCACCCACACTGTTGGCTTAGCGTCACCTGTAAAAGAAACAAACCACGTTAGGATAACAAGTCCGGTCTTATGTATCTCGCCAAACACGTGGATCGCCATCTCCCTATCCTCTGAACTTCCGTTTCTGACAGTCCTGCTCTTGCTGCTTCCGTGGCCGCGCCTATGCGTAATGAGTGTGTCCCATAGTCTTTGGGGTGGTTCCCTGCCGATGTTAAGCATTTATTAAATATAGCTTGGAACTGGTATCTTGATAATGGCATTCCATCAATGTGTGATAGGAAGAAATTACTTTGTGATCTGATGGTTATATATGTTTTTACTATTGTTACCTGACTCAGTGTACCATTTGTGGGTTGTAGAAGTACCCAAGTGCCCCTGCCCGCTAGGAACCGTTTTCGATTGGCGTATGCGTAGACGTATTGCATTATTGGCTATGACTACGTCCTGGTGTAATAAGCCTCCACTGGTGGTAATTTTGGATTGAGGGACTAATTCGCTTATGCATAGCGCCCCGAAGAAGGCGATCGCAAATGCAGTAGACAGTAGTGTTGCTTCAAATTGTGAGTGTCATGTTAATGGTGTTAGGGATATGATGTGAGAAATCAGTTTTAGTGACACGGGACAGGACGTCTACACTCCTGACTTAGCTGACCCCTTTTCCACCCTTTTATGGATTGTCTGATGATGAATCTCTTTGTCACATCTCCCCAATTCAGTAGTTGGAAGTGAAATGCTACTCTGGTCAGACACCGCTGCGCTGATGCCCCTGATATGGGTGACTTGTAATCTGGCTTGTTCACATTGGTCAACCTGTCTGCCTGCTACTAGTCGTGTCCACTCTTCCCATGCCTTACCGTATGCTTGCCACGTTGACGGGGCAAATGACGCTCTGATTAATGGCATCAACTATTCGCCACTAGATCCCATAGGGAGGGTGGGCAACTGTTGCCCGGTGGGTGGGCGTTGGGGAGGAGCTCTGTGAAAATCTGCCAACTGAATTGTGATAAAGCGTTAGCAGCAGCTTTAGACCCCTCAGCATCGTGGCTAGCACGGACCCATACATTGTGTTTTAGGCACAGGAATGCTAGCCAGCGTAGTAGGCCTAGCACTGGGAGAGACGATGATGCCATCTTATTAATGCAGTGCGCTAGGCTGGTGTTTTTTGTTATGAAGCGTATATTTTTGTTAGCCAGGCGCGCGCCCCATATTTCTATTGCTACCACTATTGGGAAGAAAAATTATTTTCCGGGCTAGATGCAGCTAAAAATTATTATTAATTTCAAAGCTGGTGGAGCTTGGTATAGATGGCCTAATACAATGAGTACCACACACGGCTACTATGCCCAAAATTATTTTCCAGGCAAGATGCAGCTAAAAATTATTTCTAATTTGAAAGCAGGTGGAGCTTAGTATAGATGGCCTAATAGAATGAGTACCACACACTGCTAATATGCCCAAAATTATTTTCCAGACAAGATGCAGCTAAAAATTATTTGTAATTTGCAAGGTGGTGGAGCTTAGTGTAGTTGGCCTAATAGAATGAGTACCACACACTGCTACTATGCCCAAAATTATTTTCCAGACAAGATGCAGCTAAAAATTATTTGTAATTTGCAAGCTGGTGGAGCTTAGTATAGATGGCCTAATAGAATGAGTACCACACACTGCTACTATGCTCAAAATTATTTTCCAGACAAGATGCAGCTAAAAATTATTTGTAATTTGCAAGCTGGTGGAGCTTAGTATAGATGGCCTAATAGATTGAGTACCACACACTGCTAATATGCCCAAAATTATTTTCCAGACAAGATGCAGCTAAAAATTATTTGTAATTTGCAAGCTGGTGGAGCTTAGTATAGATCACCTAACAGAATGAGTACCACACACTGCTACTATGCCCAAAATTATTTTCCAGACAAGATGCAGCTAAAAATTATTTGTAATTTGCAAGCTGGTTGAGCATAGTATAGATGGCCTAATAGAATGAGTACCACACACTGCTACTATGCCCAAAATTATTTTCCAGACAAGATGCAGCTAAAAATTATTTGTAATTTGCAAGCTGGTGGAGCTTAGTATAGATGGCCTAACAGAATGAGTACAACACACTGCTACTATGCCCAAAATTATTTTCCAGACAAGATGCAGCTAAAAATTATTTGTAATTTGCAAGCTGGTTTAGCTTAGTATAGATAGCCTAATAGAATGAGTACCACACACTGCTACTATGCCCAAAATTATTTTCCAGACAAGATGCAGCTAAAAATTATTTGTAATTTGAAAGCTGGTGGAGCTTAGTATAGATGGCCTAACAGAATGAGTACAACACACTGCTACTATGCCCAAAATTATTTTCCAGACAAGATGCAGCTAAAAATTATTTGTAATTTGAAAGCTGGTGGAGCTTAGTATAGATGACCTAATAGAATGAGTACCACACACTGCTACTATGCCCAAAATTATTTTCCAGACAAGATGCAGCTAAAAATTATTTGTAATTTGAAAGCTGGTGGAGCTTAGTATAGATGGCCTAACAGAATGAGTACAACACACTGCTACTATGCCCAAAATTATTTTCCAGACAAGATGCAGCTAAAAATTATTTGTAATTTGCAAGCTGGTTTAGCTTAGTATAGATAGCCTAATAGAATGAGTACCACACACTGCTACTATGCCCAAAATTATTTTCCAGACAAGATGCAGCTAAAAATTATTTGTAATTTGCAAGCTGGTGGAGCTTAGTATAGATGACTTAATAGAATGAGTACCACACACTGCTACTATGCCCAAAATTATTTTCCAGACAAGATGCAGCTAAAAATTATTTGTAATTTGAAAGCTGGTGGAGCTTAGTATAGATGGCATAACAGAATGAGTACCACACACTGCTACTATGCCCAAAATTATTTTCCAGACAAGATGCAGCTAAAAATTATTTGTAATTTGCAAGCTGGTTTAGCTTAGTATAGATAGCCTAATAGAATGAGTACCACACACTGCTACTATGCCCAAAATTATTTTCCAGGCAAGATGCAGCTAAAAATTATTTGTAATTTGCAAGCTGGTGGAGCTTAGTATAGATGACCTAATAGAATGAGTACCACACACTGCTACTATGCCCAAAATTATTTTCCAGACAAGATGCAGCTAAAAATTATTTGTAATTTGCAAGCTGGTGGAGCTTAGTATAGATGGCCTAATAGAATGAGTACCACACACTGCTAATATGCCCAAAATTATTTTCCAGACAAGATGCAGCTAAAAATTATTTGTAATTTGCAAGCTGGTGGAGATTAGTATAGATGGACTAAGAATAAGTCCCACACACTGCTACAAGCCCAAAATTATTTTCAGAGCTAGATGCAGATACAAATTATTTGTAATTTGCAAGCTGGTGGAGCTTAGTATTGATGGACTAAGAGTAAGTCCCACACACTGCTACAAGCCCAAAATTATTTTCCGAGCTAGATGCAGCTAAAAATTATTTGAAATTTGCAAGCTGGTGGAGCTTAGTATAGATCACCTAACAGAATGAGTACCACACACTGCTACTATGCCCAAAATTATTTTCCAGACAAGATGCAGCTAAAAATTGTTTGTAATTTGCAAGCTGGTGAAGCTTAGTATAGATGACCTAATAGAATGAGTGCCACACACTGCTACTATGCCCAAAATTATTTTCCAGGCAAGATGCAGATAAAAATTATTTGTAATTTGAAAGCTGGTGGAGCTTAGTATAGATGGCCTAACAGAATGAGTACCACACACTGCTACTATGCCCAAAATTATTTTCCAGACAAGATGCAGCTAAAAATTATTTGTAATTTGCAAGCTGGTGGAGCTTAGTATAGATGGCCTAATAGAATGAGTACCACACACTGCTAATATGCCCAAAATTATTTTCCAGACAAGATGCAGCTAAAAATTATTTGTAATTTGCAAGCTGGTGGAGATTAGTATAGATGGACTAAGAATAAGTCCCACACACTGCTACAAGCCCAAAATTATTTTCAGAGCTAGATGCAGATACAAATTATTTGTAATTTGCAAGCTGGTGGAGCTTAGTATTGATGGACTAAGAATAAGTCCCACACACTGCTACAACCCCAAAATTATTTTCTGAGCTAGATGCAGCTAAAAATTATTTGTAATTTGCAAGCTGGTGGAGCTTAGTATAGATGGACTAAGAATAAGTCCCACACACTGCTAGAAGCCCAAAATTATTTTCCGAGCTAGATGCAGCTAAAAATTATTTGTAATTTGCAAGCTGGTGGAGCTTAGTATAGATGGACTAAGAATAAGTCCCCCACACTGCTACAAGCCCAAAATTATTTTCCGAGCTAGATGCAGCTAAAACTTATTTGTAATTTGCAAGCTGGTGGAGCTTAGTATAGATGGACTAAGAATAAGTCCCACACACGGCTACAAGCCCAAAATTATTTTCCGAGCTAGATGCAGCTAAAAATTATTTGTAATTTGCAAGCTGGTGGAGCTTAGTATAGATGGCCTAATAGAATGATGCTATGCCCAAAAGGTTTTATTTGGCTAGGTGTAGTGAAAAAATTGTATTCTATACACAGGTGGTGTAGTTTGCAACACAGATACACTACTCCACTGACTAACACACACTGCAAGAGGCCAAAAAGGATTTGCTTAGCTAGATTTAGCCAAATGCTGTGAAAAACACTTACACAGCACTGCCACAGACCTGCCTGGCAAAAAGTCCTAGGAAATGCTGTAACTTAGTCCTCAAAAAGACTGCAATCACAACTATTCCCTACTCCCAAGCTATCTGTATATTTCTGAGAAAATTGGCTTGAAATTAACACTGAAAGTATAGCGCACACAGCTACAGCGGTGCCGTCTAACACGCAGCTGCAGCAGTGAGAAAATGGTGGCGACGGGGAAAATGGCTGGGTCTTATAGGGCAAGGACATGGGACATACACAGCCAATGACACATGCCCTTGCTTGTGTGAAAAAAAGCAGTTTGCTCCGTGTGTTCGCTGCTGATAGGCTGACAGATTGCACCTCCCCACTGTAAATGCGGGAAAGAGAAAAAAAAATGGAGATCTTCATTATTTATGCAGAGCTCCATCCCCTGCCCCCCCCCCCACCCCGCTGTACACTCAAACTGCGTATTAACATTGATTATCAGCATTACTGTGAAAAAATCCAGTTATGATTTTGGTGCACGAACAGCTATCGAACATAACCTCGAACAGCTGGATTTTTTTCAAATCGTTCGTGTTCGCCGAACGTCTCGAACACCGCTCAAAACAGCTCGAATTTGAGATTGGCGAACAGTTCGAGTCGAACACTGCTCATCTCTAGTAGCCACACTTTTGGTCAGCTCTTGGACCTGAAGGTGTAGGTCTGCAGACGGGTCATTATCTAGGACTTGTGTGTCAGCCTCCATAGGTGCCGGGGAAAAGGACGCCACCTCCTGGTGGTATGTGATAGCTGGGCGCCGGAGGGGTGCAGTGCCACTTGGGGTTGATTCTTGCAGCACCTGGATGGCTCGGTCTTTAACAGTCCAGATCAGGGTTTTGCAGAGCCATTATGCGCAGCTGTGTACGGTGAGCGTTAGACAGGAGCTCCTCGATAAACTGCTCAGTTAGCAATCTGTCCTCATTTCGCACACTGTCGGGTCTACCTGTTTAATGGCCCGCAGCGCCTCCTGCAGTTTTATATCATAGTCCCGTACACTGTCCTGCACCCTTTGTTTGTACCCGTAGAACTTCATTTTAATCTCTGCTGCTGTGCGAGTGTCAAAGGTATCCTTCAACCTGGCCAGAATTTGCTTAACAGTGCTTTTGTCCCTGCCCGGCCAGGACTTCACCTCCCTCTGAGCTGCACCGATTAGCTGGCATATAAGGATGCTGACTTTTTGCTCCTCAGACAGAGGGTACACTGGGAACAAACTGCGCAGTCTCTCCTCAAATTCGCTCAGGGTGCGCGACTCCCCTGAGTACTGGGGCAACCACGCCGCCCCTGGAATATATGGCATGGATAAAAGCATTACTGTGGCAGCGGCCGCGCCCGCAGCTGGATCCTCTCCCAGGTTGGGCATCTTCCTCCCCACTTAGTGAACCTCAGCCAGGTCCTGGGTTTCTGCTGGCATACCAGTATGCTGCTCTGCAAGCATACCACGATGGAGCAGGACATTTTGGATGGAAGAAGCTGGAAGTCCTGCTACGTGAACGGTTCTATTGGGTTGGCATGAGGAAAGCAATCGAGAGGTGGTGTCGAGAATGCGGATCATGTAACCTGAGAAGAAAAGACCGTGACAGCCAGAGGACTCCCCTGCAGCCCATCATCACCAAGCAGCCGCTCGAACTGGTAGCCCTGGACCATGTGAAGCAAACCCCGAGCAGGTCAGGCTATGTCTACGCTCTCACCATCGTAGACCACTACTCTCGGTTCCTGGTAGTAGTGCCAGTCAAGGACCAAACGGCTCAGACAGCAGCCAGAGCTTTCCAACAGCACTTCTGCCACCCGCATGGTTACTCAGAACGTGTGTTAACTGACCAAGGTCCGGCTTCGAAGCGGAGGTATTCCAGGAGTTCTGCAACCTGTACGGCTGCAAGAAGATCAGGACAATGCCTTATCACCCCCAGACCAACGGGATGTGTGAAAAGATGAACCAGGTGGTGATAGACCTACTGAAGACATTGCCCCTGGAGGAATGCAGTCTGTGGCCAGAAAAGTTGCCAGACCTGGTGGACCTCTACAATCATATCCCAGTGAATTCCACCAACTGCACACCTGCTTACCTGATGAGAGCAAGACCTGGTAAGCTGCCCATCGATCTGGATATGGGAGTTCTGACACCAGAGGATGCCTCACCAGATGCAGATTGGGATACTGAGCGGCAACAGCAGTACCGTAAGGTACAGGAAAGCGTTGAAAGAAGTCTGTCCCAAGCAAGAGAAAGGCAAGAGAAGACTTACAATCAACATGCACCTGCTGTTCCCTTGTCACCTGGAGAGCAAGTCCTAAAGAGAAAAAGGCGGCTCCATAAATTGGATGACCAGTGGGAAAAAGAGCCGTACACTATTCTACCATCAAGTCATGATAACACCAAGGTGTACCTCATAAGTAAGGATGGAGGAGAAACGACGGCAACAGTTTCCAGACACCACCTAAAGAAGTGTCCCGAGCAGAGACAGCATGCTGAAGAAGGCTAAGATATCCCTCAACCTGCAGAGAAAGTGGAAGAAATGGTCAGCACAGTACTCGGAGAATTCCCCCGGTCATGGATGCAAGTGAATAATGCCATTGCTGTGCCAGTCCTTACATTTCTCCAACCAGCCCCTCAGGAAGCTGTAGAAGTCCCAGTAGAGTTGGAAGAACCATTGGCCCCGGAGAGAGAAGATTACTAAGCAGCAGACCAGGAGAATCTACCCTCTGCTAGTAGCGAACCTGTCGTGCCCACGGTAAGCCAAAGGATCCGTAGGAAGCTGCCCAACCTACCAGAGACACCTCCAAACACCTGTAGTGAGGTGAACATTGAGCCCACCACACCAGAGGTAAATACAGGGGACCAAGGTAGAACACAGACAGACAGTGTGTTACGTAGGTCTACCAGAATCACCAGAGGTCAGATCCCTGCTCGTTGGAGAATTTAAAGTGTAATGTATAACTTTATTATTGCAAATGTTGTATATGTGTGTATTATGTTCTTCCAGTTACCCGACAGGGTCCAAAAAGACTTTCAGGTTATGGACAATGGATAACCAAAAACTTTACCTTGTAAATAGTTTCACCTGAAAAGTGCCCCTTTTGTGCCAGACCACAGAACAAATACCCATGGAGGTGGCTGAAGTCGTGGTCCAACTTCCGGATTATCAATGCCCTGTAGCCACCCCAGGGCCTCCGTGGAGGGTTTGGGATGGGTCCCTCAAACTACATCTTCAGTGGAATGGACACCTGGTTACGGATGATAACGTGACCTATAAAGACTGTAATGTTTGTAATATTCTAATGTACCTTGTTTATTGTTACCTGTTATTTTTGCAAAATATATTCAGTCCCGGAGTACTGAAATTCACTAGGGGGGAATGTGGCACCCCAGAGGGTCTCGTTGCCACAGTGGTAGTAATACCATGTCAGGGAGCAAAACAGGAGTTTCCTGGTCAGGAACACACAACACGCAACACCTCCTGCCCCAGACCAGAAAGGGGAGGATCCCCATGCCTGCGCTCTGCAGTGTCTATGAAGGATGGCATGCTGGATGGCAGCGCTCAGATGCCATCCAGCCTGTCATCAGAATGCCATCCCAGCGTGGGAGAATTCTCCTGCGCTCACCGAATGCGCAGGAGAATTCTCCCACGTTGTCAGTGACGTGCATGAGGTGAGCTGAGTTCATTGGACATGAACTCGGCTCATCTGGATTCCGTCATAGCGAGACACTGAGGAGCTTCACTGAGAAGCTTCTCAGTGTCTGCGGCATGGCAAGCTGGATGGCAGCGTTCTGCTGCGGTCCAGCCTGTCATCTCGATGTAGCAGAGCTGAAGCTGTCCTGGGAGCCATGGAAAGGTAAGGATGAGGTTGGTTTATTATTTTATTTTTATTGCAGGAGATCGTTGGCTTCAGCTGGAATGGGCGTGATGGTAAGTATGGTTTAATTTAGAACATTAAAGAATTGTGTGTTTATTTCAATTAAAGGACTTTATTCTGGGTGTTTGTGGGTTTTTTTTAACTTTGACTATGGGGTTAGTAATAGGGGTGTCTTATAGACGCCTCTCCATTACTAACCTGGGCTTGATGTCAGCTGGCATCATAAGCTGACATCAACCAAAACCATATTACCCCACGGCCACCGCTACAGGGCAGTGGGAAAAGCGAGGCTAAGTGCCAGAATTGGCGCATCCTATGGATGCGCCATTTCTGGGGTGGCTGACGGCTGGTATTTCTAGCCTGGGAGGGGGCCAATATTCATGGCACCCTTCCTGGGCTATTAATATCAGCCCCCAGCTGTCTGCCTAGCCTTTTCTAGCTATTAAAATAGCGGGGAACCTCACGTAATTTTTTTTGGGGGTCCCCCATTTTACTAGCTAGTAAAGGCTAGGTATTCAGCTGGGGGCTGATATTAGTAGCTTGGGAATCTCCGTGGGTATTATCCCCTTCCCAGGCTTCAAACATCTGCCCCAGCCGTCTGCTTAACCTCCGCTAGAGACTAAAATTAAGGGGAACCCCACGCCAATTTTTTTTTTAATAAATCCTTTATTTTAACACTAAATGACAACAACAGTAACCAACACTATCACTGTACTTATTATATATGTGACTGACATGTTTCTATTTATTTAATCTATGTGTGATGCTCTATTCTTTCTGTTCTAAATTGTCGGGTACCAATGATGAATTGCAGACCGGCTTTTTTAAAGAGACAGGTGCATGAAAACACTATTATTTTTTTTTAATAAATCTTTTAACACTAAATGACAAGTACAGTAACCAACACTGTCACTGTAGTTATTATATATGTGACTGACATGTTTCTATCTATCTAATCTATGTGTGATGCTCTATTGTTTCTGTTCTAAATTGTCGGGTACCGGTGAATGCCGCTGATGAATTGCCGCCGGCTATTTTAAAGAGACGGGTGCATGAAAATCGGAGGGCACTAGTGTGTTCCAAGTGCCCTGCTATGGTTTTCATGCACCCTCCTATATACCCGGCCTGCCTGTCTGCCTATATATCCTGCCTGCCTGACATTTAATTGAGCACTGTTCCCATCGATTTGGGCAATATTTGACCTTCTGCAGACCGCCAGGGGGGACCGCCAGAAAAATGCTCGATTTTCTCATAGACTTATATTGGGCTCATTGCTTGGGTCGAGCACCCGAGTATTCCAATGTGCTCGACCCGAGCTTCGAGCACCCGAGCATTTTAGTGCTCGCTCATCACTAATGAACTTTCTTCTTTTATGTCTGACCTGAGAGCCATATTAAGAGAGGAAGTCCACAGTACAGTCACAGACCTAGTCTTCCAGCAAGCTCCTCAGGGTGCGCCCCGTCAGAAAAGACCCTGACAGGAGTTAGAGTCCAGTTCAGAGGAGGAAGAGGTATCGGATTTCTCCAATCCTGATCAGGACAGAGAAGAATCCATCTCAGTTCCCCCAGAGGAGAAGAAAAAATACCTCTTCTCCTGGGAAGATACCGATACACTTTATCTGCAGTGAGGAACATAAGCAAATAGACACTTGCCAACCCTCGTCAGTACAAGATTAGATGTTTGGGGGATTGAGAACCCACATGAACAAGGTACCCCCCCTTCTACCCCCAATGGGATCTATTCGCTACAAGGAAAAATGCAAGGGTGGAAAAATTATTCTCCCTCAACCCAGGAGACAGCCCTATGGGGATAGATGCCTTATCTCAGAAGTGGAACATGGACCTAGCTTATGCTTTCCCTCCTTGGCCCTTAATACTGTTAGTACTAAGGAAAATTCAGGGTGATAATAATCCTACCCTTCTGGCCCAGGAGAAGCTGGTTCCCTTGCTGAGGAAGATGTCCTTGGAAGATCCAATAAACCTTCCAGAGAGGCGAGACTTGCTATTTCAGGGTCCAATATACTGTCAGGAGGGACGTCCTGGAAAGTAGGCATCAGACCTACCGGAAATAGAGTTTCCAGGTGTCCCTCGTGACCCTATTACCGGTAGGTCTAATGCCTACTTTTGTAACCACTGTGACAGTCACTGGTAGTATATGTGAGGGGAGGTATGTGTCACTCAGGATGCTCTCCTGTGTGAACTGAGACCTACTGAATTTCTGCCAGCATGTTTTATGCTGGGGGTTACCTCTTTTAAAGGGTGTAGTTTTATGGGAATGACTTAGATGGAAGGGAAGTCATTCCTCATACCCGCACCTCAGGGTGTGGGTGAGCAAGGTTTAAATGTTCATTCCTGTGTTTTGTTTGTTTTTTTCCTTTTTGTGTTTGGAGAGGCAAGGTCTCTAGACTGGACAGCCATAGCTCAGGACAGAGCTGGAGGCTGGACATAACATGTGTGGGTGAACCACATATATAATATTATATTATAGTTCATATGTTTTGCCAGTAAGGCTGTGATTATTTTTTCTGGAGTTGCAGGGCTTTATTCCATATAAAAAAGCCTGCAGAGAAAACCTGGTTCCTGAGTCTACTTCCGGAAGCGGCCGAGCGAGATGTCCTACCACGCTACTGTGCCGCCCCTGCGGGTCCAGTTGCCACAGAGGTACTGCACCTCACCCAGAGGTGTGGTACCCTACTCCCAGGCAAGGAAGGGACACTACCAGGGACCCACACACCTGCATCCAGCACTACACCACTCCAGACCAGCAGACGGAGCAAGATGCACTTGGTCACGGCTGAGCCCTGTCCCTGGCGGGGGGGGGGGGGGGGGACCAAAGGAGAGGGAACCATGTAGTGGGTGTGGGTGAAGGAAGTAGCAAAGAGGAGCACACTAGCAGAGGGTATAAGAAGAAGGGGAACCTTCTAGAAGGAGTTCAGTCAGGGCAGCTTGTGACAGGTCCAGATAGGAGGGGGCCCAGAGTATGGGGCCCGGTAGAAGGAAGAAGAGACAGAGGGGGTCTCAGGGGCACGGGAGCGCGGACGCTCTCCGTGGGACCCGCATCCACCCGACCGGCGTCGAGTGGAGGGACCAGGCCGCAGAAGGGGACCGGCCCCAGACTAGTGGAGAACAACCAGGCTCAGCTGGCCAACCGGAGGCCGCAGCATTTTCAAGGTGTTGCAGCCGAAATCCACAATTACATCGCCGAAAAGGTGGCCACATAGGGTCCAGGGGACTGAGAGTAAGTCGCCCGACAAGGCCCGAGGCCACTGGCTTGTAACACTAATTGTGAGGCGCAGGGCAGGAGGGCGAGAGCCAGCGCAACGAGACGGCCAGAGAGGCACATAAGAAGGGGCTCCCGACTTAGTGTATCTGAACTAACTGGGAGTTGGCTGGATCCCTTCCTTGGAGAACACAGGACGACGTGGGCGGTTATAATCGGCTGCAGCGGTAACCTGGAACTGCCTAAGAACTGTGAGTAAAGCCTGAAGACTGCACCCCACTGTATCCTTGATTTATTGCTGCGTCACCGGCCCTGCACTACACTGTCCCTGCCAACAACATCTACCTCATCAAGTCTGATATACTGCCCTGGGGCTTAGCTCTGCCCGTGGAGAGCTGCACTATCTCAGCTGCATCACCATCAGCCCGAGTGGATCTGCACCGCAGTGGAGGCCCCATATAGCCGCATACCTCGGGTGGCTTCACAACACTTTTCCCCAAATCTTTATTTCCCCAATTGACTGTTCTTTATTTGACCTCCTTGGGCCACGGACTGGGTCACTGCCACTGTGACTACCCCAATACTACCCCACGACCCAGGGAGCGCGTCCCTAATTTACTACCAAAACCAGGTTTTCATAAAGAAAAAAACTGCAAAAAATGCAACGTGTGGACGTGGTCTAGGCCTGTGCTTATGTGTCTGGTGTACATACCATGATATGAAAACTGCCTTATGTGTACATGAAGTTGAGTTTGGAACTTGTGCTCCTGTGATTTGCTGGTATTACATTAAAGTAACTCTTGGACTTAATAATTACAGTACTATAACTATATAATGACTATCTTCCTGGAGGTCAACACTACTGGAGAATGGGAGGTGTACCAGAAAGAAGATCTGATGTGTCCAATTTCTCAACTCTCTACTTTTGGAGGTTTGTCATGAGTGGAATTGATGTCTTAAAGGGTCACTATTAAAACTAAAAGGTGTGGTCCACTTCTAACAACTAAGAGATTTGCTAGAAATGTCTCGTATTCAGGCCTCAAATAAGGGAGTCTTGAATCTGTCTCCAGAATGGAGTCCTGCTATGTGAAGTGGTTCCAGAAATGCAGGAGTATGTTTGGAGAGGTAATGGCATGCTCTAATCTGATGCAGTGAATAGAGATTAGGGGTCTCCAGTCTAGATGTGAGTTCCAGAGGTGGGACCCACATGTTAGATACATTCAGAAAATCCTATGAGAAACACGAGTGTTTTGTGAAAATGCCTCGCAACTATCACATGGCTTGCCCATAGGCTGTGCACCTTGACACTAAACCCATTCTCCCTTAACTTCCTAGTAGGGGATTCTCCATCCCCAAGTGAGTGTTCAGATGTTCCAAGAGTAAACAGGCTTACATGCTTTTCTGCTGTACAGCTTCCCATTGTCAGCCTGTGGGACCACACAAACTGTAAGTGCCCTATTTGTGGAAGTCTTGGTAAGATGGTCCACTCTTGGTGTCACTATAAATTCTTCACAGGTAGTAAAGTGAAGTCAACAAATGGTGTAAAGTAACTGGCAGAACACATCTAGCTAGAGTTCAAGTGACTCTCACTATGGCACCTTCTCCTGCATTCTCTGTGCTGATCTCTTGTTATCCTAATCTCTAGGTTCTATCCATGTAAAATTAAATTCTCTGTTAGGTTGATGTGGTCTATGAGAATGACTTGGCAGCTGACATTGACGTGAGAACTTGGAAAGGCTCGTCCATAACCAGAGACAGTACTTTTGGTTAAGACTCTCAAATACAAAAAGTTTAAAAGGTTCCATTTTTAAATACCCAAAAACTGCTCTTTACTATCTAAATATTTCTCATTACTTTTTAGTCTGTTTGACCTTATGTCTCAAGTTCTAAGATCATGACTGAAGTTCAGATGGTGTTAGGATTACCTGAGACTTCTGAAGTCAGGAGCTACCACACTAGTTGTGATTAAGTGTCAGGTCCAAATGTGACACTGCCACATCTAGGCAGTGAACAGAGTTATCAGATAATTCTAATGAGAAATTTTTATTTTAGGCTGCACATTCGCTGTGGTTTCACTGCAAGTGACTCATTGCTAGTGAGAGTTGAAGTCTTTACCCTCCCTCCACCATCACCTGTAGCCAGTCTGGGACAATTGAACTTGGAAATGAGGATTGCCCTAAGTATGGATTTAACGTTATATACATTGTCTTTTGCATTGCCACACAATAACCACTTTCTATCTTCTGGCTTTACTCTACAGATGATCAGTACAGACAGTATTATGGTAATGGGGATTATCCTATTACTAAAGAGCTCAGGGACTCCATTTATGTTGTAGTTCGCATTCTAAACTGGAGAGACCCTGGGGTTGCACTAATGCTTAATCAGTGTTGGGCAACTGGCACCCTAAACCCTCAAAAATTGCCACAATGGGTAAGATCTGTACAACCCAACACTATATACTCAAATATTAAAGTATCCATGTTTTTTTTTGTTTGTTTTTTACCTCCCATGGGCCTAAACTTACAAACACTTAGTCTGCTGACAGCTGATGTAACGTAGGCACCCTGCAGTAATACAGCATGATGTCGAGAGCAGGCTACAAGTAACAGCTGCTCTGACATGAAGCAGGAGTGGTCTGTGATGGCTTTGTGCTGGGCAGGTAGTTGGCACTCCAAAGGCATACTGATAGGGAGTGTTGATTGTGAGCTCCAATGGGGACGGCGATGTCTGTAAAGCTGTAGAATTAATAATGCTATATAAGCGAGTAGGATAAAATTAAGTCTTCCTAAAACCACTTGCCTAACTCTAACAATCCCCAAATATAACTTTTCCTTCATTAGGTGTCCTTTTGATGGTGACAACTACATGACCCAGCCATTAACTATACAAGATGCTTCACTGGAGTTTCCACTCTATTATCAGTGTTTTATTGTAAAGACATTTGCCTTTTACCGTCGAGGTCAGGCATCATTAGGAGGGCTGGTAAGTTCCCACTTATCATTCTTTTCCAGGTATACATCCACTGTAGTGCTTCTGTATGCGTGCCATCTTCACAAAACCCATGTATGGCTAAATGTCCTTCAGGACGTAAGCACTTTCTGTAGCAAAAACGAAAGATTAAACCTTAGGGTTTCATTATTCCAGGAGAACAATATTTTATTTTTTTTCCCATGAAGAAGGGCTGCAGCAGATTGGGAGTCGGTGACTGTATCTGCAGATGGGCCCATTAGGCTCTACATGGATGGGAGTTACCAGGATGCCAACGAACAGTTCATTGAAGGTAATGTCACTAACTTGGCAGATGTCCCACACCAAGTGTAACATCAGAGCCTGAACTACAATAAAGTTGTCTTGACCAATACATTTTGAGAATATTAAATTTGGTTTCTACATTTCATAATTTAATTTAGTCAGTTTTAACAGCAGCAAAACAAGAACTGCAATATGACTTAAACACCTGGTGGTCCATAGACTAAGCCTGGAAAAGCAGGGCTAAGATGGTGTAATGCAGAGTGGAAACATTACTTTTTTTTTTTTTGTTCAGATTGGCCAAATACCTATAAACTGGCATCTTTATCTTCTAGAATACCAAGAAAAGGGCCATCAAGATCTAAACTGGGTCTTGGCTGTGATGGCTGGAAGTGTTCTTGGCATTGTCGCTGTGGCTATCTGGCTGAAAAAACAAAGCGTTAACAACATTAAAGAAGTTGAGATATAAGTTCTTGTAACTCTTCCTTTACCATAAACGTAACTGAGTTCTAGCATCTATTTTGCACTCCTACCTGTAATACTCGCCTTGCTAGTTGATTTTATGAGACTTTACAGTAATGTGCAAATAAGGTTCATGCCCCAATAAAGATTTAGACAAAAAAAGTTGTACATTGATTGCATTCATAGACCTTTTTTGAGTAACGGTCACAACAGTTCACAAAAAATCCATTTGTTACATGTAAAATATAAGGAGTACATTGGCTTCATTGGAAAGGGTGAGTCTTGCAATTTCTGTGGAAGGATCAATATTTTGTGGATTTTAAAACACTCACTGCAGGTCACTTTACCTACATGTAGGATCTAGATCTGTCTATCCAACTTGGCTGGTACTGTTGCATTGCAGATGCTCTGATTATGTAGATGCAATGTGATATTGCCTTTAACTATGTTCTGGATGACTTTAGCGCACACTATTAAAATGCCTCCTTGTCTTCCCATAATGTGTAAGTGGTGGTAGTGAGTAGCAACATACCGTTGTCTTACATGGTGGGAATGACCGATCTATGGCAGTTTAGTCTATATACTCTACTGTTAAAGCAATAGTACTAGAAACCTCTTCTACACATAGATGGTCTCAATGCCAGACTGGCACAGTATTAAAGTTTCTAACCAGATAATTGCATGAAGAGCAAAGGAAGACCTACCATTGGTGCAGCCACAGAGGGATCCAGTAATGGACGGGACCCACTTATACCTCCAAAGCAGATAAAATTGTACTTTATGATGAACTACGGTGCTTCCACGGGGACTCTCTTCTGTCTGCCAGTGCTAGAAAGAGCAACAATAAGTGGCCCAGAGAATAAAAGTTTCTTCTACAATGATGACTTGATGTAGGTTATTCTACACTGTCAAATTAAGATATCATAACATCTAATGGTTGTTATCAAACATGTTACATTTTTGGCCACATGTTGAACCACAGTGCAGTCATGTAATTGACCTATGACTTGCCTAAAATCATTGGTTAATTGCCAAACTGCAGATGTAAAATGGCTGCACAACAGTTAGCATCAAAAGTTTCTTAGGTTTCATGAGGGGTTTTGAAGTAGAATTGGCCATTCCCTCATGTGTTAAGAGGTTGGCAGTGTTATCTTGGTACACCTTTCCTCAAAATGACTAGCATGCTAATGGAGATGTAACCAAATCAATCCATCGAGTAAAACACTTCATGGAAAGTTTTCCACAAAAAAAAAAAAGTTCTGTAAAGATCTGAGGTTGTGGGTTGTAAGTAATCACCTAGGCAGGTTAACAATGCAACAATATTTTATTGATCACAGGCATGGTAATAAAGCAATTCCAGGTAAATGGCCAAAATACAGTTCTCTCAGTCCTCAAGTTCCCAATCTATGTTCAGTAGTTCCACTGGCTTTGTATAAGGCCATACTCACTGTCTCCCAACTTTTGGTTGGCCCACAGATTTTGTATCTCCGGCCAGTATAGTCTGTAGCCACTTTCCATGATCCTCTAGACGGCAGATAAAACGATGAAAGCACGGGTAGCCAGTAGCAGCAGTCCTTTTAAGAAAGTGTAAATCCAAACTACATAATCCATAATGGTAACATGTTTATCCATTCATCCTTCCAAGTCCACGGTCTCCATCCTCTTCCTTCAATCCTTCCACACATCTCCCTAAAACATGTCTCCACTTTCTTCCACTCGGATCAGTCCCCTCCCAGGTCAGAAGTGATCACACTCTCCCCCTTAAACATTCACTGTTCGCTAAAACAATGAAGAATATTCTAGAAGCCTTCATCTGAGATCGCCTGTAAGACCCACTGTGGTTATGGCTCCACTGTGTCTCAATCTACACTCACCTAATGAGATTATTGGCTGTTGAAACAATGAACTCCTGAGATAAAGATGAGATTAGTGGAATGCTGGACATTTTACAAGTGAATCTTACATAATGACAAGTAAGCAGAACTATATAAAACATAACAAGTAAATCACTAATAAAACACAATAATAATATTGACAAAAATGGTGGTCCGTTGCTGGAAAAGTATCATAGTCTTTAGTAAGTGGGCAGCTCCTCACAGGTCCCATGCTCAAAGCCAGTTTTTAGACAAAGTGGGGCTCCAAATGTTAACCCACATGTAGGTTGCATTTACATGGGCTGATTTCAGGCCATTAAACAAGCACAATTGACAACATTGAAGTCGTTCAGTAGTTATTTTCTGGCCTCTTTACACCGGATGACTAGGAATGATGGCACAAAGCTATCACTAGTAGATCAATCTGTCACCATACACATGTTCTCTGCAGTTTACACCAGGTGATGTGCTACTGAGAAGGATTTTCGTTCTACCATACACAATCCAACCACCCGATGAATGAGCAACATTTTTGATTATTGATGGGCGATTGCCAATCTTTACACCTAATGAATGCTCATCTGCTCTTCCAGTATATATAAATGTGGATGTGATATACTGTTACACACATCTGTATACTGAACACACATATGCAACATACAAACAGTGACCAACATATCTTAAAGAAACAATGGCGGAGACCCCGGTAAATCCAGGGTCAGCCAGAATAGCCTACTCATATAGCATTTAGAACAGAAAAAAACATGAGTACAAAATGGCATAAAAAGTTAGTTTAATTTAGTCAATCTGCAAATAACTTAAATTAATATATCCATAATATAAATGCATGACAAAAAAGTGCAATGTGCTCGAAGAAAAGCGCAGTCCCACCTGCGAGGGCATATCGTACCCAAGCTAAAAGGATAATCCATATACATAATGTAGTATCTTTCCAGAGATATACTGGATAGAATAAAACTATATATTCCAAGTGGAGCACATAAAACATTTAAAATGAAACCCAGGTTCACCAGATGCTTACCACAATTGTATATGAGGTCCAGGTGTGTTGAGATACCTTTGCCACCTGTCCTCAACGTCCCCCTGGACCTCATATACAATTGTGGTAAGCATCTGGTGAACCTGCGTTTGATTTAAACATTTGTATGTGCTCCACTTGGAATATATAGCCTTATTCTATCCAGTATATCTCTGGAAAGATACCACACTATGTATATGGACTATCCTTTTAGCTTGGGTATGATATGCCCTTGCAGGTGGGACTGCGCTTTTTTTCCAGCACATTGCATTTTTTTGTCATGGAATCACTGAAACTTGGTGGGACGATACACATGATTGGAATAAAAGGCTAAAAGGATACAACTTATTTGCAAGAAACAGACTTGATAAACGAGGAGGAGGTGTTGCATTGTATGTTAGAAAAGCGTATATCTGCACAGAGATTGAAGCTTCAGAGACTGGGAGTTCTGTGGAAACTGTTTGGGTAAGAATACAAGGAGAGAACAACGGAAAGGACACCATTGTAGGCATTTACTACAGGCCACCTGGGCAAGCTGAAGATATGGATGAACTCTTTATGTATCAAATGACCAAGTTCTCCAAAAAATATGACGTAGTGGTCATGGGAGATTTCAACTATCCAGACATTTGTTGGGAATCTCTCTCAAGTAAAACTAACAGGTCAAGCAAATTCTTATCCTCTCTTGCTGACAACTTTATCTTCCAAAAGGTAGGGGAGAAAACAAGGGGATCTGCTACTTTGGATCTAATCCTTATAAACAGGGAGGAAATGGTTGAGGAGATAAAGGTGGCTGGGACCCTAGGAGGCAGCGATCATGCTATTATAGAATTTTGGATAACTAGAGGAGGAAGACATGTGAAGACTCAAACTTCAAGGTTAGATTTTAGAAAGGCAGATTTTAAGAGACTCAGAAAGAGAATAGGAGGGATCCAATGGCTGGATGTCCTTAAGGACAAAAATGTCCAGGAAGGATGGGAAATTTTTAAAAATGAGATTCTCAAAGCACAATCGTTAACAATCCCGAAAAGTAGGAAGAATGGGAAGCATTTAAGGAAACCAGGATGGATGAACACAGAACTTAAACACATGCTAAAAAGAAAGAAAGAAATGTTTATTAAATGGAAAGAGGGAGGCATATCTAAAGAAGATTATAATGCAGTCTGCAGATCCTGTAGGGCACGTATCAGGTTAGCTAAAGCTGACAATGAATTAAGGCTTGCAAGAGATGTCAAAAGCAATAAAAAAGGATTTTGGGGGTATGTCAAAAGTAAAAGAAAAGTCAAAGATGCTATAGGATTTTTACAGGATGAAAATGGAGAAATGGTAAGAGAGGATGTTGAGAAGGCCGAACTTTTTAATTCCTATTTTGCATCTGTTTTCTCTCAGAAAGAAAATGTAACATCAACTGATCTTCACTGTCCTTTTAAAGGAATAGAGGAATCCAAGTTATCTGTAAACAGAAAGATTGTGAGGGAATATTTAGCTAACATAAATGAGTTCAAGTCTCCAGGTCCAGATGAATTACACCCCAGAGTACTGAAGGAGATCGTAGAAGAAATTTTAGAACCACTCTCCATAATCTTTGAAAATTCTTGGAGAACAGGAGAAGTCCCAGAAGACTGGAGAAGAGCAAATGTTGTTCCTATCTTCAAAAAGGGGAAGAAGGTGGACCCAGGGAACTATAGGCCGGTGAGTCTGACTTCTATACCAGGAAAGATCTTTGAACAAATTATTAAACAACATGTATGTAAGTACATGGATAAGAATGAAGTGATTAACCAGAGTCAGCATGGGTTTGTAACTAACAAGTCATGTCAGACTAACTTAATTTCCTTCTATGACAGAATCACTGACTGGGTGGATCAGGGAAGTGCTGTAGATATAGTATATCTTGACTTCAGCAAAGCATTTGACAAAGTATCTCACACCATCCTTATTGAAAAAATGACCAAGTATGCAATGGACCAGGCAACTGTTAGGTGGATTCATAACTGGCTTAGTGATCGGACTCAAAGGGTGGTTGTAAATGGCTTCACATCCAGCTGGATGAATGTCTCAAGTGGGGTACCACAGGGCTCTGTCCTGGGACCTGTATTGTTCAACATCTTTATCAATGATTTAGATGAAGGAATTGAGGGTAAACTGATTAAATTTGCTGATGACACAAAGCTAGGAGGGATAGCTAATACTAGAGAAGAGAGAGAGAGGATTCAAAAAGACCTAAATAAACTGGAGCAGTGGGCAGCAACCAACAGAATGGTTTTTAACAGGGAAAAATGCAAAGTACTACATCTGGGCAATAAAAATGAAAAAAGCATATACAGAATGGGAGGAATAGAGCTAAGCAACAGTACATGTGAAAAAGACTTAGGTATACTAATAGATCATAGACTGAACATGAGTCAACAGTGTGATGCAGCAGCAAAAAAGGCAAATACAATTCTGGGATGTATTAACAGAAGCATACAGTCTAGATCACGTGAAGTCATTATCGGTCTTTACTCCTCTTTGGTCAGACCTCATCTGGAATACTGTGTACAGTTTTGGGCACCACATTTTAAAAAAGACATAGACAAACTGGAGCAAGTTCAGAGAAGAGCGACCAGAATGGTGACTGGTCTGCAAACCATGTCCTATGAGGAACGGTTGCAGGATTTGGGAATGTTTAGCTTGCAAAAAAGAAGACTGAGAGGAGACTTAATAGCTGTCTACAAATATGTCAAGGGCTGTCACATTGTAGAAGGATCATCATTATTCTCATTTGCACAAGGAAAGACTAGAAGCAATGGGATGAAACTAAATGGGAGGAGACACAGATTAGATATTAGAAAAAACTTTTTGACAGTTAGGGTGATTAATGAGTGGAACAGGCTGCCACGAGAGGTGGTGAGTTCCCCTTCAATGGACGTCTTCAAACAGAGGCTGGACAGACATCTGTCTGAGATGATCTAGTGAATCCTGCTTTGAGCAGGGGGTTGGAGCAGATGACCCAGGAGGTCCCTTCCAACTCTACCATTCTATTCTATGATTATATTTATATTATGGATATATTAATGCAAGTATATTAATGCATGCTTTTCAGTGACCCTGCTGAATATTAAGTTTTTTAAGCTTTTTTTTAGTGGGGGGCCCAATTAGAACTTTTGCTATGGGGCCCCATGATTTCTATGTTCGTCCCTGCTAGTAATATTAGGAATCACATAAAGATGGATGAAGCTGCTTCATCTTTAGTGGTTACAGGTATCTGGCCCATTGTGACATCACTCGTGTTCCACTCCCCGTGATGTCACAATGAGGTCACCATTGTGATGTCACTGGCTGTGGGGTTATATTGAGTGACGCTACAGGAAAAGGCTTTGTCTGGAGAGGCTGACTGTGGATTACACAAGACGCGATATTCCTCCAGGCTAAAATGCTGTTTAGATTTCTTCTATTTGTGAGTGTGCTAATAGCATCTGCGGAGGGCGCTCCTATCAACACGCGCCACCATGATTTCAGGGCCTTAATCCCTGCAGGTAAGTGCTGTACCGGATATTCAGCCAATATGGGGTTATTGTTAATAAGTCAGATGATACATTTCATGGAGGATTCATGTGCTACTTGTAATGTTTGGAGTCTTCTCCCATCGTGTATTCCCTATTCCAGGCTCTCAAACACATTGTAAACTTGAATGGGAATCCACTCTGAGCGAAAAACAAGTCACGTGTCTCTGATCTTCATGTGTGTGACTTCATCAATAGTTTTGGGGGAAATAATTACAAATTTAGGGTAATTGTGGAATTTCTCCAACTAGGAATGGTCCTAGGTCTGGTTTCAAAAATGAGATGCAAAATATAATGTATATATTAGTAGCTTTAAATATCTTACATGTTCTTGATCTTTTCTTCCACTAGATTACTTCGGTAGGTTTACTATGCCTGCTGCCATCATCTTCTTCTCTGGATTTTTCTTTGGTGTCATCTGTTCCATCCTATATGGGTAAGTCTTATAATGATTTATGGGCTACCAGGGAGTCTGTATAAGAAATATCACATCTTCAGGTCATCATTCGATTCAGTAAATGATATAATCTAGTGTAGATGTTTAGTGGCTCATAAACTGGGTCTGACCTGCTGGGAGCACAATGGACTTTTCTGTAAAATATTAAAAAAATTGCTCAACAAATTACTGCAGATAGGGATAGATAAAATAAATGAAGAAAAATATATGTTTTTATAACAGTGACTTCTGTTTTATCATTTTAAAGATATGTGAAAAAGAATAATTTCTGGAGAGATGTTACAAGACCAGATTCCATGGATGAAGATATAAAGAGTAGGGCTAATCCTAATGGTAAGTACGGCCGTCACCAATCTGACATTAATATCTGTGTACATACAAATACTTCTTAGTGGCTTTTATATTACGTGGACGCAGTCTACATTGTAAAGCTGAATAATTATGACGCGCCCCCTGGTCCGTGGGGAACCCGGAACCGGGACTTTAAGGATGAGTGCTGGGGGTTGTAGTCCTTGCGTGGCGATGACCCGGTCCCGTGGCTCAGGGTGGTCAGACCAGTGGCGGATTTACTGGTATTGTCCGACTACGCCACCCGTGGATTGCGGTCAGGGCGAACCGCCGCTGCAGGGCAGACCGCTGAGGCTGGTGTGGGTGCAGCAGAGTGTAGTATAACTCCCCACGGGAGGAGTATAGCCTCAGGGCAGTGTGTAGGGAAGATGGGGGTGATGGTGCAAGAGTAGCAGTGACGACACAGAGTCAGTGATGCAGTCCAGGGCCTTTACTCACAGTTCTTATACTCCAGACCACTTCTACAGGTACCGGCTGCCCACCTCGCACTGTGCTCACCAGGTGAGGGGCTCGGCCAACTCCCAGGTATCTCTGAAGTGCTTCACAGGACCCCCTTTGTGTGTCCTTCCTCTTGCCTGTCATACCCCACCAGTGACCACGCTTCTGTCCAGCTGCCTCGGGCCTTGGCGGGCAAACGTGCGTTCCGTTTCCCTGGACCCTATGTGGTGCCTTCCTAGCGGGTGTAGCGAGGGGCTGCGCCACTTGAAATGTCTCAGCCTCCGGTTCCTAGCTGAGGGTAGCTTCGCGCCTCCACTAGTAAGGGATCCGGTACCCTCTCTTGGCCTGACCCCTCTACGCAGGTAGATACGGGCGTGCAGTGGCGATTGGCGGGTCAGCACCCCTGGGGTCCCTTCTTCCTCTGTTCCTGGAGCCTCCTCTGCTCCCCTCTCCTTCCTCTATTTCTCTTTCTCCAGGCTTAGGCCTCCTGACAGGGCCTGCCTGGGGAGCAGAGCCATGCAGCAGCTCTGCTCCCTGACTTCTCTCACAGAACTCACTCACTAAGATGGCCCCCATCTTTTATATCTCTCTCTTGTGCATCCAGGAACTGCTTCCTCTCTGCCCCTGCACTACTGGGTTCCCCCTTCCTGGGTGTTCCCTCACTCCCACTCCAGCCAGGGACAGGGACTGTCGTGCTCATCTCAGGAGCATATCGGTCGCCCTGTCCCCCGGAAATGTGGTGTAGTGCATGTGACGCACCCCCTGGGCCATATTCTTTAGGGGAATACCCGGAGCCGGATCAGATGGGGGTTGTAGTCTCCGAGTGGCTGTGACCCGGTCCGTGCCCAGGGTGTCAAGCTCAGAGTATGTGGCAGTCCTACAGATGTTACAAAGTTCTTTATGTCGACTACGCCACCCGTTGGATTGCGGTCACTACGGCCGCCGCTGCAGCAGGGTCCGCTGAGGCTGATGGTGTTGGTGCAGCTTTAGATAGTATAACCCCCAACGGGAGGGGTATGGCCTCAGGGGGTCAGGTGCAGAGGATGGGGGTTGTGGTGGTGCAGCGTAGATGATAATTAAAGACAGAGTCGGGTTGTGCAGTTCAGGGTGTTTACTTACTGCAGATATTCCGGTCACTCCGGCCTTGAGTGACCACCCGAGCCGTGCTGCGTCCACCAGGTCCTGGATTCAGCCAACCCCCAAGCAAGTCCGGAGCGTGTCCCTGAGCCCTCCTTCTTGTCCTTTCTTCTGGCCGTCCCCACCAGGGATCCACCTAGGTCCAGCTCCCTCGGGCCTTCTGTTGGGAGACCCTTGGCCTTGGGTTCCCTGACCCTACACGTGGTTTGCCTTCGGGGTGGATGTGGTGGGTGGCCGTGGCAGATCCTGCCCACGGCCTCCGGTCTCTGGCTGAGGTATGCTTTAGCCCCCACCAGTTTGGGATCCGGTACCCTATTGCCAACTCTTCACCCTAGGGTTGTACTCGGGTTCTCAGAGTTCCTTCTGTCTCCCCCTCTGGGTCTTTCTTGCTCCACTCTCACTCTCTCTGGGCCTGGGGCTGCTCTTCTCCTCTGCTTTCCTCCACTGCTCTGCAAAAGGCTGACTCCTCACAGACTGACTGACTGACCCTGATCTTAGATGGTGCCCACCTTAAATACTCCCTCTATGTGTGAGCTCAGGTGACCAGCACCCAATGAGCTCCTATCTTTACCCAGGCTGCTCCCCCTATCTGCCCCTACACTACTGGGATGTACCACCCCCCTCCCACTCCAGCCAGGAACAGACTCGGTCGTACCTGCACATTTCTAAGTGGGAGTACCGTTGGTCTGTTCCTCGGAAATGGGATGTGTGTAGTGCATGCAGCTTTCTGAGCTCAGTTCCACACTCCATCCTTACCCGGGAGTGGAATACCACACCTCTGGTTGAGGTGCAATACCCCTGTAGCAGCCGAATCCTCAGGGTGCTACATTCCCCCCTGGTAAATCACAGCACGTCCTCGGGCTGTAAGATATAAAACAACACCAAAACATACAATTTTTGCATAAACAACATAATAAAAACATATAAAACATATATATCAGCAATAAAACTTTTTTTTTATAAATAACGTTCTCGTAGACTTCTCTTGCTTCTAGCTCCTCCTCCGGACACTGTGCAACGTGTGCCCGGGAAAAGTGCAACAGTTTCTCTAGAAAAATGGTTTTCCTATAAAACCGGTAGGGGGCGCTTTAGGAAGCGCAACTATATACAAGGGGATATGGCCGCTCTCAGTCCTCGGCCAGGTATTTAGGAAAGGGATGACCGCTCTCAGTCCTCGGTCAGAGGGATTAAGGGAAATACGGGTTACAGTTCAATTCTCTGGTCCCAACGGGGACTATAATAGCAGCAACAGTTCACTGTGCCCCGACGGGCAACTATATACAGCTTCTACTCCGCTGTACTCAACGACGACGTCCTCCTGCTCTTTCTTTGTGATTCACTTTAGCTTCAGACCCGTCCGGGTCCTCTTGCTCCTCTTCACACCGCAGCTCCTCCTCCGTCAGGCGATGCACATTGAGGGCGTAGGGTCCTTTGGCACACTTGTGCCGGGTGAAGGTGACCTCGTCCCCTATATACAGGTCACGTCCTCTGTGTCCCTCCGGTAGGTGGGACTCAACGTCTCTTCTTGTCACGAAGACGTCGCCTGGGGTGCGGTGATCTCGGATGAAGCCCCACCCGTGCTGCATATTAAACTTGATCACAGTCCCGGTGGAAGGGGGACCATGAGCTGCACGGGGACTCCTCCTGGCCCGGCTCTTCTGCTCCGCGCTCTTTATTTGGGCTTGTTGTTCCCGGACCCGCCTCTCTCTCCGCTCCCTCTCGAAGACCTCGAGCTGCTGCCGGCAGCACTCTGCACGCTCTGCTGCGGCCGCCCGAGTCTCCTGAGTGAACCCCATGAGGTCTTCTCCGGTGGGGTCCCACTCGAACTGTGCCTCCTCCAGCGGGGGCGAGGTCCTCTTTACAGGCTTTGGAGCCGGGATCAGGGGTTCGTCTAGGGGTCTCTCCTTCCGGAGTCGGGGATGGTGAAACTCCGGTGGCCATATAAAGGGCTGCCCATCCGGGCACGTATGTTGGGCGAACAGATCTTCTCCCAGATGCGGCACTCTTGGTTTTATGGGCGCGGTGGTGGTGGCGCCCGGTTTGCCCAGGCCTTGCGGCCAGGCCTGGGGCACCTGGAAAGTGAAGGGCACCGTAAGGACGGCGGCGCCCTGGGCTACTTGGCCCTGCGACCAGGCCGGTGGCTCCGCGGAGGTAGGGGGCGCTGTTGGTATTGCGGCGCCCGGGGGTACTAGGCCTTGCGACCAGGCTGGTGGTACTTCCTGCTTGGTCACGCTCGGGGTCGAGGCGTGTGACGTCACAGGGGTCGCGGCTCCCGTTTGAGGCCTAGTCTGCGGCGGTGACGTTGCAGCGACGGGCACGGCAGGGGATACTTCGGGCTCTGCGACGGGGAGCTGGGGCAGGTACGCGGTTTCCCGGTTTGGGGTAGAGACGTCCCCTTTACCTGCCTCCTTTCGTTCGGCTCCCTTCTCGGCGCCGTCTCCGGCCTTCAGTCCTCCTGCGCCATCCTCAGAGGCGGTCTGTCTCCTCGTCTCGGGTGGCGTGCTCCGCTGACGGGTTCTTGTCTGCTGGGCCATCTCACGGCTCCACTCCGCCAACGTCTCTCGCTGCACCCGGGCCATCCTCCGTGCGAGGCCCTCCAGCGCAGTCTGTGCACACTCCCGATCTCGGGGGAGCTGTGCCAGGACCTCCACTAAGCCTAGTGGGGTCGTTGCTTCTAGCAGGCTCCTGACCAACGGGTCGGTGCTGCTCTGCTCTCCTTCCGTTGTCTCCAGCAGGCTCCTGGCCAGCGGGCCGGTGCTGCTCTGCTCTTCTTCCATCTCCGGGTAAGCTTCTTCTGGACTCAGCTCTAGGCTTCTTGTCTCCGGGTGCGCTCTCTCCAGACCGCTCCAGGCGACACCCATCTTTGCTCTCTTCTTCTCAGTCCTCCCACTTCGAGGGCGGTCCCGGGGCCACTTGGTGATTGTCAGCTCCAGGGGCAGTTCTTTCACGCTGACAGACACCTCTAGCATCACAGTCTCTGTTGGTGGGGGCGGTTTCCACTTTTGGTGCCATTTTCGGTCCTGGCCCACGATGGGAGGTGGCCTCTTGCCACCCTCTGGCACGCCCATAATGGCGTCCGCTCTTCCAAGGCGGGAAACCTTTGGAAATGGCGGGAATCGTCTCCCAGTGGCGGGAAACTCTGCAGATGGCGGGAAAAAGCTGTTAATGGCGGACAACTGGCGGGAATCGATCTGTGATGGAGTCCGATGGCGGGGACCCTCCGGAACCGGCAGGAGACTTCTTTTTGAGGTAAACTCGTTCTTTTCTTCAGGCACGCAGTACCCGGGTGTTGCGGGCACGTTATCCTGCCGACTACGCCAAAGTTGACGCACCCCCTGGGCCATATTCTTTAGGGGAATACCCGGAACCGGATCAGATGGGGGTTGTAGTCTCCGAGTGGCTGTGACCCGGTCCGTGCCCAGGGTGTCAAGCTCAGAGTATGTGGCAGTCCTACAGATGTTACAAAGTTCTTTATGTCGACTACGCCACCCGTTGGATTGCGGTCACTACGGCCGCCGCTGCAGCAGGGTCCGCTGAGGCTGATGGTGTTGGTGCAGCTTTAGATAGTATAACCCCCAACGGGAGGGGTATGGCCTCAGGGGGTCAGGTGCAGAGGATGGGGGTTGTGGTGGTGCAGCGTAGATGATAATTAAAGACAGAGTCGGGTTGTGCAGTTCAGGGTGTTTACTTACTGCAGATATTCCGGTCACTCCGGCCTTGAGTGACCACCCGAGCCGTGCTGCGTCCACCAGGTCCTGGATTCAGCCAACCCCCAAGCAAGTCCGGAGCGTGTCCCTGAGCCCTCCTTCTTGTCCTTTCTTCTGGCCGTCCCCACCAGGGATCCACCTAGGTCCAGCTCCCTCGGGCCTTCTGTTGGGAGACCCTTGGCCTTGGGTTCCCTGACCCTACACGTGGTTTGCCTTCGGGGTGGATGTGGTGGGTGGCCGTGGCAGATCCTGCCCACGGCCTCCGGTCTCTGGCTGAGGTATGCTTTAGCCCCCACCAGTTTGGGATCCGGTACCCTATTGCCAACTCTTCACCCTAGGGTTGTACTCGGGTTCTCAGAGTTCCTTCTGTCTCCCCCTCTGGGTCTTTCTTGCTCCACTCTCACTCTCTCTGGGCCTGGGGCTGCTCTTCTCCTCTGCTTTCCTCCACTGCTCTGCAAAAGGCTGACTCCTCACAGACTGACTGACTGACCCTGATCTTAGATGGTGCCCACCTTAAATACTCCCTCTATGTGTGAGCTCAGGTGACCAGCACCCAATGAGCTCCTATCTTTACCCAGGCTGCTCCCCCTATCTGCCCCTACACTACTGGGATGTACCACCCCCCTCCCACTCCAGCCAGGAACAGACTCGGTCGTACCTGCACATTTCTAAGTGGGAGTACCGTTGGTCTGTTCCTCGGAAATGGGATGTGTGTAGTGCATGCAGCTTTCTGAGCTCAGTTCTTGATCCACACTCCATCCTTACCTGGAAGTGAGGTATCGCACCTCTGAGTGAGATGCAATACCTCTGTAGCAACCGAGCCCTCGGGGTGCTACAATTACTCTAATGATATTCTGATTCGTCTCTTTCAATATATGAAATCTATTTAAAAGTAAAAAATGAACTTTTAAAGTAAAAATAATCTCTTACCCGTTCACAACATATGATGTACGCCGAGCTTGAATATTTTCCTGCACATGATGGCTGATTTAATGTGCGGAGCTCTGCCCGCAGCTGTTAAATCCCACTGTTAATCTCTCACAGCAGCATTTAACAATGCAAGGGAGGCCGGACATTATATGCGCCCATCGTCACGCTCATGATGTGATCGTGGCGTGCCAATTGCTTGTCATGACAGCCGTCTGTGTCTGTCATTACGAACCTCCTGTGAAAGCCAGCCGTGGAACTGTGGTATGATCAGACCATGTTCCTATATGGTCAGACACAGCCATTACACAGTACACAGCAGGGGCACATTTATGAGATTATCTCAGCACAGGGACATTTCGTTTAAACACATCCAATTGTGGAAATGATTAATATTCCAAGATCTATTGATTAAAATGTATTTTGTTCGTGGGAAAACCCCTTTAACCAAAAAAAAAAAAAAAACTATACATGTTTGGTATCTCCGTAATTGTACTGAACTAGAGAATCATATTGCCAGATCTCTTTTACCATAAAGTAAATATGGTAAATAAAAAAAACAAAAAACAATTGTGGAATTACACTATTTTTGCAATTTCAACACACTTGGAATGTTTTTCTTGTCTTCCAGTACAGTATCTGGTAGAATGAATGCTGCCATTCAAAAGTACAATTCATTCTGCAGAAAACAAGCCCTCATGCGGCTATACTGATGGAAAAATAAAAAAGTTATAACTAAGGAGAGGGAAAACAAACAAACAGAAAATCACCATGTCTTGAAGGGGTTAATAGATATAGTAAGTAAATGTACCGTAGACATAGAGGAAACAATCTAGAAGAAACATAGAAGTTTTTCCTTTTGAAATGCTGATTTCACTGTTCTGTGTTACAGGAGAACATGAGGATGAAACAACCATTATAAATGATGAAGCTCCTCATGGACCCATGGCTGAAGAGAGCGATGTCCACACAGACACCAACATCTCTAGTGGTCCCCACTATGTCATAATGAATATGGACCCATATGAGGATGTGATCATCTCCTCTGACGGTAAGTTCTTGGGCTTTCATAACAAGTGCTTAATAGAAAAACTTCTTTATAAAAAAAAAGCTCTAAAAGAAGAAAGTTGATCCTTCTATTTTCATTACTTTATTATAAAATTTAAAGGTTATAAAACCTGTATAATATTAATATTCTTTAACAAATATATAGAAACTTTAATTTTATTAATGCTAATTTCAATGTTCAACATTACAGGAGAAGAAGAGGGTGAAATAAATACTGTAAATGACGATGTTCCTCGTGGACCCATGGCCGAAAACAGAGATGTCCTGGAAAACACCAACATCTCTACGCCTGGACCCGGTTACATAGTCATCAATATGGACCTAGATGAGGATGTGGTCATCTCTTTTGACAGTAAGTTCATTTTTTCTTCATGTGGATAAGTAGAATACTTACTACCATAAATATCATCTCTTCTTCTAATTTACATAACAGGCATAAAATAAAATCTACCGTTAAAAGCAATTTATTATTGAATTGCAGTTAAAGCAATTTTTTGGCCACTACAACATTGCAGCAAAATGCAATAAGAGGCGATCAGAACATCGTATCTACCCCAAGATGGTTTTGGTAAAAATATCATCTCCATGTGCAAAAATATTCAGTCATACAGCCCCATATCCCGAATTTTTTTTTCCAAACTTCCAAACTTTTTTTTTAACACTTAAATTAAAAAAAAAGAAATATACATTTGGCTATCTGCATAATTGTACTGATCTGGAGAAACATATTGCCAGGTCATTTTTACCATAAAATGAACATGGTAAATAAAAAAAATAAACAAGTATGGAATTTCACTTTTTTTGCAATTTCAATGCACTTGGAATTTTTTTCTCATATTCCAGTACAATATGTGGTAGAATGAATGGTGACATTCAAAAGTACAACTCATCTCCGCAAAAAATAAGTCCTCATACGACTATATGGAAGGAAAAATAAAAAAGGAGGAGAGGAAACAACAAACACGAAAAAATGATAATTCGCCATGTCATGAAGGGGTTAATAGATTTTACAAGTGAATGTAGACATGGAGGAAACAATCTAGAAGAAACATAGAAGTTTTTTCTTTTGAAATGCTGATTTCACTGTTCTATTTTACAGGAGAACATGGGGATGAAACAACCATTATAAATGATGAAGCTCCTCATGGACCCATGGCTGAAGAGAGCGATGTCCACACAGACACCAACATCTCTAGTGGCCCCCACTATGTCATAACCAATATGGACCCATATGAAGATGTGATCGTCTCCTCTGACAGTAAGTTCATTTTTTCTTTGTGGATTAGTACCATGAATATCAACTCTTCTTCTAATTTACATAACATGCATAAATTAAAATCTACTATTAAAAGCAATTTATTATTGAATTTCAGTTAAAGCAATTTCCAGTATTTTCCGGCTCTCCGACCCCAGACTGACAGTAGAATCAATGTCCATTAATGAACAACTAATCTTATAACCACTGTCTTTTTCAGAACAAGAGGACAGAGAACAGATTCCACCTCCTCCTCTGAATCCTTCTCCATCTACTACTCTGCCTCCTCAAAATTTTGATAAAGATCTTGACCTGGACAAAAACATTGAGAAAACTAACCTCCTCATGAAGATTGTCTTTCAGGAACTTCTAGCTTATGCCAGCCAAAACCAAATGTAAGTTCTTAGAGCTTATGTGTATGTTTTATGATGTATGTTATATTTTAGTATTAACAGGCAATAGGCTAAATAATTAGAATTGGGCACTAACGACCTAAACATGGAAAGCATTATATTTCTTTATACAAGCAAAATCATCAATCTGTGAGCCAAGACTTGCTGGACTACATGAGAATGGGTGTTATTCTTGAATCACAAATATGATACAATATAAATTATCTCTAATAGATCACAATATACAGTATAACAAAAATGGCTGATCACTTGACTAACAAATTAAAAACACGAAGTAGAGTGGATGGTAATGGCAAAAACAATAAAATGAATATTTAATCATGATCACATTATGCATATACAGCAATACTGGCTTAAAATGCAAATTTAATCACAGGAGCTGATGGCACGATAAAAAGTGCTCAATATCAACAAACAAATGTACGTCCCGGTGCAATAAGCAAGTGCTCGTACCAATATTAAGGCTTATTAATGCACAAAAGTAATAGCAAAAAGTCATGTCAGTGCCAAGTACATTTAGACATGCTGTAGTACCAGAAATGCCAGACCACTACTTCAACCCTGACAGTCATTTCACCATCACAGCTTTTTCAAGGAGTTAAAGGAAAAGGGGTGGAGTGCTGTATATGGTTGTATATGTATCTATCATATGTACCATGAGGGAGTGATTGCTAGTAAGTGGTAGTCTAATCCGACAAGATCAAAAAAATAATAGGCAGGGTACAATTCCTATCACAGCAATGATAAGGTGTAGAACATACCTGAACATAGACATTAAATAATGGCCACTATATATTACATAGTACTGTATTATAATCTAGAGATAATGGATAACATGTAAACTTCTTCTGTTGCCAAACTCATTATAGTCTGTTGCCATGTACGTACATTAATCTTTACTCTTTTGCTGACTTTGTAACATATATTTTCCAGGTGAGGCAGAGCGGGGTCTCGCTGTGTTCCCACAATGAATATGGGATCCAGCTGGAGATGACAACTGTACATCAACACAAAGAGGCAGATTCCAGGCTTGGTTTCTGTTCTCTTCAATGAATACAACATTTACTGGACTTTCCGCAGCTAGATGCACTCACAGAACAAGTGAGTTTCCTTCTGCATCACAAGATAGATTCCGGGATCGGTCTCTGAACTCAACCACTGGATATGACATTTACTGGACTTTCTGCAGCTAGATGAGATACCTACTGCACAAGAGACAGATTCCGAACTCGGTCTCTGATCTCAACCACTGGATACGACATTTCATGGACTTTCTGCAGCTAGATATAATCACGAATCAAGTGATTTACCTGCTGCACCATGAGACAGATTCCGGGCTCGGTCTCTGCTCTCATCAATGAACATCTACAGCCTAAGGGAAGGGCAGTCCTTCAGCAAAGGTTCCCTAGAGGTTTCCTCCACTGGGGGTTTTTCCTCTCCTGAGTCCTGAAGGTTGACTCTTCGTGAGTCAAAGTCCCTTTGTCATCATTATTATCGGGGCACATTTTAGGGCTATTGCCCTGACTTCTAATGGGAGCTTCTACATAACCCAACTTGAATGAAGTTAATAAAGAAGTCAATCAATAATATGTAACAGTGTAACAGAGCTTCAATCGAACTTAACAATACAGCAGAATATACATATCACTGCGAGGAGGGAATATTTTATGTAGTCATTAAACACATGGCGACTTATATACATGTTTTCTCACAAACTAATTTGCCACAAATGTAATGTTCCTCATTAATCATGCACATCTTCTTTGGACTGATTTAGAGGTCTGGGTCCTCTGGATCGACCAGGACTTTAACGCCACTGCACACTATACCATCATGGCACACATAATGACATCAGAAGGTTGCGACATGCGTCACCCAAGGTTGCACACGTACAATCATGGCGCACATACTGACATCAGAACGTTGCGACGTGCGTCACCCAAGGTTTAGTTATTGCCTCTGGGGATGCACATCAGTGGCAACATGCTCAGCGATGGCATGGTTCACAAAAATGTCAGAGGCCTGTTTGAGCTGGAAGTTCCAACGCAGGGTGAAGAAGACAGAAAAAGATGCTTGCAACCAGCAAGGCCAGTTGTAGACAAAGTGGGGCCCTGGGCATAAGTTTAAAGTGGGTCCTAAATGCTAACATATTGCACCATCACACTCAAACATTTAGGTTGCATTTACATGTGCTGAGTTTAGGCCTTTAAATGAGAGTGATCGAGAATATTGAAGTCGTTCAGTGCTTGTTTCCTGGCCATTTTACCCTGTTGAGGGAGAATGATGGGCACAGAACGATCACTAGTAGATCAATCTGTCCCTATAAAGTATCGTATTATCAGCAGCACATCTGCAGTTCACATCGGGCGATGTGCTGCAGAAAACAATGGTTTTTGTTCCATCATAAATAATCCAATCACCCAATAAATGAGTAGCTTGAGTTTGCTTGTTTGTTGGGCGATAACTGACATTTTTACACCTATGAACTCTCGTCTGCTCTGCTGGGATTTATAAATGTGGATGCTACATACTCAAACACTGAATGTTACACACATATACAGTGGGTACGGAAAGTATTCAGACCCCTTTAAATTTTTCACTCCTTGTTTCATTGCAGCCGTTTAATAAATTCTAAAAGTTAATTTTTTTTCTCATTAAAGTACACTCTGCACCCCATCTTGACTGAAAAAAAACAGAAATGTAGAAATTTTTGCAAATTTATTAAAAAAGAAACACTGTATACATACATATAATATGCTTTTTGATATCTCTAGCACTTTGTCATTTATTAACTGCTACCTTATTGCTATGACCATCTACTCTTATATGGAGATTTGACATTTTATCAAGTCATAGAAAACGTGAAACGCATCATCTGAGGGAATAACATCAGAATGATTTCTCTTATCAAGATCTTGATTTGATTATCTACATTTATTTCTGCATCTACTATAATGTAGTTTTGTCTGTAGTAGCTATTTGTGCATTTATTATATTTATGATTATTATTCTTTCTCTACTGGCTTACTGCTAATAGTGCGGTATATCCATGAATATTATTTGGGGATAGAATTTGATTATGCTGTAGGAGATTACTAGTGTATGTTAAGATCTGGTGAGCAATGAGTTGATAACCTCTATTATTCTTATTAGACATTATGTCATGTCCATCATTATTATTTTCCTGTATTTTTATCCTGACCTGTCCTCGTTGATGGCGGGGAACTGGCCACCCGCCGTCCGCAATGATGCTTTTTAGGAAATGAGGCAATTTCTGCCCGCAGCCTTTCTTTTTCTTTTTCTACACAGGGCCGCGCTTTCGCTCGTGCATTGCGGCGCCCTGGTGGTGTCGCGGTCTGTGCGTCGTTGCCTGGGTGATGGGGGGGGATGACGTTGTTCCTCCTCCTCATCTTGTGGGCTGCGCGCCGGGCCGCGTCATCACGAGGGACTGCGCGCCGATTGGTGACCAGTACACTTCATTCATATAAATAGGACCCACCTCTTACCATAACCACGTCTCATGACGAAGCCGAGGCGAAACGCGCATTGAGGCATTTGGTTGACTGTCACCACAAGTCTCAGGTCTCCCACCATCACTCAAGGTATGTACATTGAATTGACATCTACTCCACTGGTTAGCATGCCACACTACTACTACTAGATGACCAAATTACATGCTAGTTATCATCTTACACGCACTAGTTTAGCACAAATACCCTCTGGTATCTAATTGACATTAATTGATTTTTATTGGATTGAGCTATATTATTGCATATTAATTATAAGCTTTTTATACTTCTAGCTACCATGTGATTTTTGTCTATCCTGGATATCTTACTTATACTACCATATTATCCAGAGCTGCTGGATTTGCACTGTTTCAACTATATCAGGTATACTCATATTATAGCCTATGGAGTGTTTATAGTGACCTGGGATTGTTAGTGCAGTCCTGTTCCTGTCACTTATTGGGATTATAAACCCTGTATCCCCTATTGTTTTAGCTGTTCTTTTCCCAACACCTCTCATGTGATGTTTCATATAAAGAAATATTTTTGTATCTAATAAAATTATAATATATTCTATATATCTCCCGATGTGTCTTAGGTATTTATTTATTTTTCTTTGTTAAGTTATTATTCATATGATTACCCTAATGATACCTATTAGACTCTAAGTTAGGTTTTTGTTTCGTTATCTGGAGATTGCATTTCACCCTTTGGTGATTTGCTTTTTTTTAGGTTATTACTTGATTGCATTGTTTTTGCAGATTCCTTAACAGGATTTATGGACTTTAGAAAGAGAGATAAAGCCCGAGTTATTCAACTTGGGACGGTGTTTTTTGAGAAGTCAACTACTTCTAAAGATACAAGTGACATTAAAGACTTGAAGCAGCAAATTAAAGATCTACTTAAAAAAAGAATAAAACTCAGGTGGAATAAAGCCGCCCTACAAAAATTATCTGTGTAAAGATATTATACCCAGAGGGCTCCGTATCCAACTGTTCCCTACTTTGCATAGTGAGGATTCAGTATTCACAGGTAAGTGGGAGGAGACGCTTACCAAATGCTCCCGTACTCTACTGGAAATTCTCATTGGTGCTGACAAAAAGGCACTAGAACATATTGAAAAATAGATTGATGCCTTGCGAGAGAAAATTCAGTCTTCACTTTCGACTGATGAGTATAAAAATTTTGATCTATCACTGGAGGAGGAGCTTTCTAAATGGGAATCTGAGATCCAGGCCTTTAAAACTAAAAGTATCTTAGAGATTTTGAGGATTATCAATCCAAAAACTTCTACCATTGGCACCATAAAAACAAGCATAATAAATTGCTACCTAGGTCTCAATCGGCCTCCAGCATTTCGTCTACTTCTGAGGAAGAATGTGGAGGGCATTTTTTAGACAAACGGGCCATGCCCGGCGAGGCAATGCCCACAAATACTTTTCAACAACTCAGGACTTCATATTCACAAAGAAAAAAACATTCATACCACTTCAGGCAAAAGAAAGCAAACAAAATCTAAAAGGTAATTAATTTATCCAAATATAATCTATCTAAGTCACAAATTGAGGTGCTATCTAGGGGCCTTTCTTTCTCACCGGTGGAGGGATATGATCATTTTACCACCATTAAAGATCTGGAATTATGTGCTCGCAAGCTTATTTTTAAGAAGCATTTTAGTCCCTTAGCTCATAGACCAGAAATGCTCTCTTCGGATACGGAGATCCAGGCTATACAGGATCTTGAATCATTGGCAGCAGAACAGAGCAATGATGACATGGTGAAACTCCCTACACATTTGTACAGACGCTCACGTGTGTTCCCGCCCCTGTCCGTTTGTTCCCAGGTTGATATTTTTGTTAAGCTTGTTAAAAAGGACCTCCTCCAACTGAAGGAGGGAGTCTTTGGTGATAACCGATCCCGATCACACAGACAAGCCATTCATGAACTTAAAAATCTTAGGAACATTGTAATCAAAAGGGCGGACAAGGGCTGGAACGTCGTGTTATGGCCTATTCAAGCATATGAACTAGAGGCCTTTAAACAGCTTAATAACGTTAATTGCTACAGGAGGTTAGATACCATTCCCACTGTAGCCTTTACAAGAGAATTTTCACATTTACTTGAAGATGCTGTAGAAAATTCAGTTACTCCTCCAAAAATGAAAGAGGCTCTGCTATTGGAATATCCAATAGTGCCGACCTTTTACTTGCTGCCTAAGGTTCACAAGGACCCCCTCCGCCCGCCCGGTAGACCAATCGTGTTGGGCATTGGGGGTCTTTGTGAACCCATATGTAAATTTGTGGACTTTTATCTGCAGAGGTGTGTGGAGACTCTCCCATCCTTTGTAAAGGACACAACTGACATCCTGAGACGTCTCGATGGGATTGTTCTTGAAGAGGACATGTGGCTTGTCACCTGCGACGTGGAGTCCCTATACACTTCGATACGTCACGACCAGGGCATGACGACTGTGAAATTTTTTCTGACCATGACTAATCTAGACTCAGATCTTGTATCATTTATTCTCTCCCTTCTGGACTTCATTCTTAGACACAACTATTTTGTGTTTAAGGACCGCCCCTTCCTACAGCTCCAGGGCACGGCAATGGGGGCGTCCTGTGCGCCCTCTTATGCCAACCCGTTCCTGGGGCTGTGGGAGAGGGATACGGTCCTTAGTATATCGGGTCATGAAGCCGTCATGTCCTGGTCAAGATATATTGATGATGTATTATTCATCTGGAAGGGCTCCACGTCGCGACTGGATGCATTCCTTAACAGTCTGAATAATAATATCTTTAATATTCATCTTACATGGAAATATAGCCAGACATCAGTTGACTTTTTGGACTTATTAATCACTAGATCCAGGAACAATAGGATTGAGACAGACATTTTTAGGAAAGAAACCTCTACTAATGCCCTGTTACATTATTCCTCCTCACATCCACCTAAACTTAAGAGCTCTATCCCTGTAGGCCAATTTTTATGAGCACGACGCATCTGCTCTAATGATGATAAATTTCATCAACAAGCATATGATCTATCCCGCAGGTTTCAAGATAGGGGCTATCCAAATCAGGATATCAAACGTGGTTTCCTGAGAGCCAAAACTACCAATAGACGACACTTATTATCCGGCCCCAAAAATAAATAAAGTTCTACTGACACAACACCAAGATTTATCACAACATTTAATGTCAATTGGATTAACATCAGAAAGATTTTCTCTAAACATTGGCCTATTTTGCTCATGGACCAACAACCATTGATAATGTGGCGTAGAGCCAAGACTCTCGGAGACATAGTCTCTAGAAGCCATTATGTCCCCCCCAAAAATCAGTTTCTTTTTGGCAGTAAGGGTCCACCATGGGTTGTTTCCCCTGCGGTAGATGCTCAATATGTAAATACATCACCAAAACAGTAGAGTTTTCAGATTCCGGCAAAGAAAATTTTTTTTAAATTTTGCATCATATCACATGTGAAACAGAAGCGGTCATTTATCATATTAGATGCGCCTGTGGTCTTGTCTACATAGGCATGACCACAAGACTTCTTAAAATCCGCATTCAAGAGCATATTAGGGACATAAAAAATGCCGCTACCTGTTCGGATCCCCAACAGCTCAAAACTATCCCCAGACACTTTCTCGATGCCCACAGCTGTAGCCCTAAGGGTCTTTCGGTTCGAGGCATCGATAGAGTGTATATGGGTATAAGGGGAGTTAATATTAAACAAAACCTGCTCCAAAAGGAGACACGTTGGATCACTGTGTTGGATACGGTTACGCCCTCTGGTCTGTAAGCTTCAAGTCTTTCTTATAACTTTTCGAATATCAGCGCTATTTTATTGATGGGATCCTATATGTGTGGTTTTTATCTTTGTTACATAAATTTTTTGCTTCTGTTTTTCATTTTTCTTTTTGTACTGAGATTGTCACTAATGATATGCTTTTTGATATCTCTAGCACTTTGTCATTTATTGGCTGCTACCTTATTGCTATCACCATCTACTCTTATATGGAGATTTGACATTTTATCAAGTCATAGAAAACGTGACACGCATCATCTGAGGGAATAACATCAGTATGATTTCTCCTATCAAGATCTTGATTTGATTATCTACATTTATTTCTGCATCTATAATGTAGTTTTGTCTGTAGTAGCTATTTGTGCATTTATTATATTATTTATGAATATTATTCTTTCTCTACTGGCTTACTGCTAATAGTGCGGTATATCCATGAATATTATTTGGGGATAGAATTTGATTAGGCTGTAGGAGATTACTAGTGTATGTTAAGATCTGGTGAGCAATGAGCTGGTAACCTCTATTATTCTTATTAGACATTATGTCATGTCCATCATTATTATTTTCCTGTATTTTTATCTTGACCTGTCCTCATTGATGGCAGGGGACTGGCCACCCCCCGTCCGCAATGATGCTTTTTAGGAAATGAGGCAATTTCTGCCCGCAGCCTTTCTTTTTCTTTTTCTACACAGGGCCGCGCTTTCGCTCGTGCATTGCGGCGCCCTGGTGGTGTCGCGGTCTGTGCGTCGTTGCCCGAGTGATGGAGGGGTGACGTTGTTCCTCATCCTCCTCGTCTTGGGGGCTGCGTGCCGGGCCGCGTCATCTTAGGGGGCGCGGCATCGCGAGGGGCTGAGCGCCGATTGGTGACCAGTACACTTCATTCATATAAATAGGACCCACCTCTTACCATAACCACGCCTCCTGACGAAGCCGAGGCGAAACGCACGTTGAGGCGTTTGGCTGACTGTCACCACAAGTCTCAGGTCTTCCACCATGACTCAAGGTATCTACATTGAATTGACATTTACTCCACTGGTTAGCATGCCGCACTACTACTACTAGATGACCAAATTACATGCTACTTATCATTTTACACGCACTAGTTTAGCACAAATACCCTCTGGTATCTAATTGATATTAATTGATTTTTATTGGATTGAGCTATATTATTGCATATTAATTATAAGCTTTTTATACTTCTAGCTACCATGTGATTTTTGTCTATCCTGGATATCTTACTTATACTACCATATTATCCAGAGCTGCTGGATTTGCACTGTTTCAACTATATCAGATATACTCATATTATAGCCTATGGAGTGTTTATAGCGACCTGGGATTGTTAGTGCAGTCCTGTTCTTGTCACTTATTGGGATTATAAACCCTGTATCCCCTACTGTTTTAGCTGTTCTTTTCCCAACACCTATCATGTGATGTTCATATAAAGAAATATTTTTGTATCTAATAAAATTATAATATATTCTATGTTATTATTCATATGATTACCCTAATGATACCTATTAGACTCTAAGTTAGGTTTTTGTTTCGTTATCTGGAGATTGCATTTCACCCTTTGGTGATTTGCTTTTTTAGGTTATTACATACATTTATATGTATACACAGAGCACATATACATACATATAGACATGTGTACATACATAGGCAAATGCACATACAGAGCACATACATATGGGCAGACATGCATACCCAGATCACATACATACAGACACATGTATATACAGATCACATACCTACACATGTATACACAGAGCACATACATACATATAGACATGTGTACATACATAGGCAGATGCACATACAGAGCACATACATACGGGCAGACATGCATACACAGATCACATACATACAGACACATGTATATACAGATCACATACCTACACATATATGCACAGAGCACATACATACATACACATGTGAGAGGCTGGACAGGAGCTTTTTCACCCTCAAAAATATGTCGAGGCAAATTATTTAAAGTTATTTGTGTAATTGGCAGCACAGTGGCTCAGTGGTTAGCACTGTTTTACAGCGCTGGGATCCTGGGTTTAAATCCCACCAAGGACAACATCTGCAAGGAGTTTGTATGTTCTCCCCGTGTTTTCGTGGGTTTCCTCCGGGTTCTCCGGTTTACTCCCACACTCCAAAAGACATACTGATAGGGAATGTAGATTGTGAGCCCCAATGGGAACAGTGCCCATAATGTCTGCAAAGCACTGTGGAATTAATGGCACTACATAAGTGAGTAAAATAAATAAATAAAAATAAACGAACCCAAAATGTGCCTGCAATATTAACCACTGGCCACCAGAGGTCACTGTATTCCCCTTGATAGGTTCAGATTTCCCTTGGTCTGCAGGATCCGGTTTTCAGGGATGTCAGGGTTAACACCTAGCCAGGGAGGGAGAGAGAAGTGACTGGGCACAAACAGGAGACTAGATCCAGGATTACTTAGTGTTGATTGGACAGAGTGTGGAGCAGGCTGTGTGCAGAGAAGGTGGAGACTGCAGTATACTGGTTCAGTGTGTGTGCAACTACAAGGCTCAGCATGTAAGGAGCTAGTTACAGAGGCGGCAGGACAGCACAGGCATTTGGGGACCTTTGCATCGAGGAAAAGCTTAGAAGTCTGGGAAAAGTACGGTCCAGCAGAAAAGGGGGACCTTGGGAAGAAGGTAGCGCCTGCTGTGAGTACTAAAAACAGGGAGCTTAGTCTCAACGAGCCGCCCCTGGGATTGTCTTAGCTAAAAGCTCTGGATATCGGGATCAGTAGGTAACGAATGCACCCGAATAACCCCACCCCTAAGAAAACGCAGGCAATTAGAACATCTCCCCATGTCCCTTGCAAAACCTGGAAAAACACAGACTGTAATTCTGGAATGGATCCGGTATATTGTGTGGAAGATGGAAAAGGAGAATGTACAACCTATTATCCCCTGTTTACCAGTTTGTCCGTATATAAAATGGACATTGTTTATAAGGACTGATCTGGCTTATTGAATGAAACGGGAGCGAAACTGCACTAAGTGGAACCGACGATGGAAGCAGCAGATCAAGCTACAATAACACAGACGCCCCCCAACAACACAAAATTTCCTGTAGCTGGCCCCGACGTGAAAATGGCGGACGGCTCATACTACTACCACCGGGGGCCAGGTTACACAAACACACACAAACATGTATACACAAAGTACAAACATACAGACATGTAAACACAGAGCACATACATACAGACACATGAATAGATAGAGTGCACATACATACTGACATAAGTATACACAGAGCACATACATACAAAATAAGTATTTGATACACTGCCGATTTTGCAAGTTTTCCCAACTACAAAGAATGGAGAGGTGTGTAATTTTTATTGTAGGTATACTTCAACTGTGAGAGACAGAATCTTAAAAAAAATCAAGAAAATCACATTGTATGCAGAAGTAGTGCTGTTGCTTCCAAAGCATCCAGCAACTGTCACAAATAACACAAGCAAAGAAGACAGGAAGTGTTGTGCTTCAAAAGCATCCAGCAACTTGAGGGGTTAACACAGTCACAGGAGACAGGGAGTGTTTTAGCAGAGCCTGAGGGGGATTGTGGGGAACTTGTTAATGTAGTCTGGCTGAAGCCGAAGAGAAAGGTGGTGATGTGTTATCTGGATCTGACAGAAGGCGGATGAACAGGATTCAGATCAGGAGAGAAACTAAACACAGGTCAGATAAACTCCCTGAACTAACCGTGCAGAATATTATTGGGCAGGAAGATAAGTACTGGAAGAAATTGTGTCACAGGGATCATCTCCCTCATCAAACCCTCCCCCCTCCATCTCCATGTAGGATAAAGAATGCTGTGTACTATTGTGTCCTTGTAAAGGAAAAGCCTGTGGTTGTGTAAGCATAGAAGTGTGCTTCTAAGAGATCTAATCTATGCTGAATTATGCTACTGAAGAGACTGTAATACTGTGCCTTGTGAAGAAACTACTGTATTGTTACTGGAGCCAGTTGCTCAAGAAACTCAGACTGTACTGTAATGAAGATTGTTGCTGTAATATCCCTGAATGGCACCCAGCTCATCCATTAATGCAAAAATGGATGAGCTGGGTGAGAAAGAAGCTGAAGACGTCATGGGGACATTCCTCCAGGAGCTAACACAGATTCTAACCAGGTTCAAATTGGAGAATGGACGGACGGCACCAATTAACAAAAAGCGGGAATCTCCGTCCGCAGACAGAACTACAGGAATTGAAAGAAAAATTGAAAGCCCTAACAACAGCCCTGCAGGAATCAACCAAAACCTCTGAACGGGTGACAGACTCAGACAGAACCTTTACCCTGCTCAGGTTAGATAAATCAGGAAGACAGTCCTCTTTAGCACCACAAATCACTATAAGGAAAGAATTCAAGATCCTGGGACAGATTGGAGAGTGTGAACAGAAAGAGAAACTGTCTTATATGAACTTGTTGCACCATTGAAAAAAGCCTTGGACAGGCTGAAACGTCTTGTGTGAGTTGTGGAATAAATCAACTGATTATCAACACGTGAGTGCCGGGATTTTCTTTTCCTACAGACATTGTTTTCCACGTGCACCACTCTAGCTATACGGAGTGCCGACTATTCCTTTTTGATACTGAACAGAAAGAGAAACTGTCTTATATAAACTTGTTGCACCAGATCGATGCAGGCTTACCGAAAAGCTACCAGTCAGATGAGATCGTTGAGGGGGTGGTGAAAGTGATCAGCCCAGGACTGAACCCCCATAGTATGCTAGAAATGAAGAGTGAATTGACCTTGCAACAGCTGAAGTTGATTTTAAAAGGGCACTATAAAGAAGAGAGTACTTCAGAATTGTTCCACCAACTCATTAACCTCTCACCAGTGGCGTACCGCCAATGGCGGCAGACCACGCCACTGCTATGGGGCTCGTGGCCGGAGGGGGCCCGTGAGGGCCCCAAGCAGCATGGTAACGAGGAGGATAGGTGAGTAGGAGGTTGCGGCGGCAGAGGAGCGGGTTGCGGCAGTGGAGGAGCGGAGCACACACAGTAGCCGCTGCTGCAGCTATCACGTGTGCCCGCTGCTAAAGGGACATGAATATTCCCTCTTCTCCACTCCTATGGGCGTGGAGAAGACGGAATATTCATTCTCTTTAGTAGCGGGCACGGAAGAGAGCTGAGCCCCGGCTCCTGCTGTCAGTGCAGAGGAGTGAATGTGCCGGCAGCAGCTCACCTCGGGCTTCTGAGAGCGGGCGCTGCTGAGATGCCGACATGAGCTGCTGCTGCAGACAGGACGCAGCGCTGGAGCAGAGGTGAGGAAGGAAGGTGAGTATAAGTGTTTATTGTTTTATGTGCAGTGATTGGGGGGATGAGGAAGTCACACATACCAGGATACTTGGATTAAGGAGGCCACACATACCAGGAATGGGGGATTGAGGAGGCCACACATACCAGGAATGGGGGATTGAGGAGGCCACACATACCAGGATTTGGGGATTGAGGAGGCCACACGTACCAGGATTGGGGGGTTGAGGAGGCCACACGTACCAGGATTGGGGGGTTGAGGAGGCCACATGTACCAGGATTTGGGGATTGAGGAGGCCACACGTCCCAGGAATGGGGGATTGAGGAGGCCACACGTCCCAGGAATGGGGGATTGAGGAGGCCACACATACCAGGAATGGGGGATTGAGGAGGCCACACATACCAGGATTTGGGGGTTGAGGAGGCCACACATACCAGGATTTGGGGGTTGAGGAGGCCACACATACCAGGATTGGGGGGTTGAGGAGGCCACACATACCAGGAATGGGGGATTGAGGAGGCAACACATACCAGGATTTGGGGGTTGAGGAGGCCACACATACCAGGATTTGGGGATTGAGGAGGCCACACATACCAGGATTGGGGGGTTGAGGAGGCCACACGTACCAGGATTTGGGGATTGAGGAAGCCACACATACCAGGATTTGGGGATTGAGGAGGCCACACGTACCAGGAATGGGGGATTGAGGAGGCCACACATACCAGGAATGGGGGATTGAGGAGGCCACACATACCAGGATTGGGGGGTTGAGGGGGCCACACATACCAGGGATTGTGGGATTGAGGGGGTCACACATACCAGGGATTGGGGGATTGAGGAGGCTACACATACCAGGGATTGTGGGGGCCACACATACCAGGGATTGTGGGATTGAGGGGCCACACCTACAAGGATGGGGAAATTTACCAGTAGCTGCTGCATTTCCCACCCTAGGCTTATACTCAAGTCAATAGGTTTTCCCATTTTTATGTGGTAAAATTAGGGGCCTCGGCTTATATTCGGGTCGGCTTATTTAAAATATACGGTATTTTAAAATCAGTGAGTACGTGGTGCCCATAATACTGCAGGACTGTGGCGTGCATTATACTATATGGGGGCTGCATTTTACCCTATGGGGTGTGTAATATACTGTATGGAGGACTATGGGGAGTGCATTATATTCTATGGAGGACCATGGGAAGTTCATTATACTATATGGAGGATTATGGGTGGCGCATTATACTATATGGAGGTTTATGGGGGAGCATTATACTATATGGAGGATTATGGGGGCGCATTATACTATATGGAAGATTATTGGTGGTGCATTATACTATATGGAAGGCTATGTGGGGCCATTATAATATTTTGAGGGCTATGTGGGGGGCCATTATACTGTATGAAAGCAATTATACAGTGTGAAGGTTTGTGTGGGGTCCATTATACTGTTTGGAGGGCTGTGTGGGGGCCATTATACTGTTTGGAGGGCTGTGTGGGGGCCATGAGAGTGTATGGAGGGCTCTGTGGGGTTCACAGTTGGGGGATTATACTGTGTTAGAGTCACCATACTTTGCCGTGGGAGTTGAAGTGGGGTACAATAGGGTCATTATACTGTGCATGTGGAGGAATGCACCATAGAGGTATCATACTGTTTGGGGGGCACTTTTGTTGGCATCATACTTTATGGGGGCAATGAAGGAGGAATCTACGACTTCAGAAGGAGGTAAATTACTATGCAAAGGCTGGAAAGTTATGAGATCTGCTCTTCTGTGACACAAATATTTATTTTTTGTGGTGGGGGGCCCAATTAGAGCTTCTGCTATGGGGCCCCATGACTTCTATGTACGCCCCTGCCTCTCACAAAAAAATAATGAATCACCCCAAAGTTTCTTGTTCAGAGCAATTGAACGGAAGGATAGACTGTTGTTTGTATCCAGAGATGTAGAAGTGAAGTTTGATGCTAGGCTAGTCCAGAAGAAGTTCTTGAGATCATTGGGAACGGGGTTAATCAGCAAAGACATCAAGTTGCAGCTGAAACAGTACCTAGAATATCCTTTCATTCTGGACGAAGTACTAATTGAAAAAAATGAATGGGGCAGGTAGTTTGGAGTCAGAGAGCAAACAGAAGAAAAAGGCTCTGCTCCTAAAATCACCAAAATGAGTCAGCTGAAGTTGGAGACCCCCAATGGCCAGTACGAAGATCATCATGGAGACCATCCAGTGCCACCTCTGAGAGGGAACCATAAATCACCAACAAAAGGAAGGACCGCCAACACTGACTGGGAGGAAGTAATAGGAGAACTGCGAGCCGAGTTGATTGAGGTGAAAAAGTTGATTCGTTCCAGGCCACAACCTGTGTCCCTCAGACACAGGAATTGGTGCCAAAACAGAAGATACCCGGTTTGTGAAGCATGCCGTTCATCAAATCAGAGTACGGTGTGTGTCCACTGTCTAAGATGTGGTGAGGAAGGACATTATGCCAAGGAATGCCAATGGTCACGGTCATTTGGGTTAAAAGACAGGAGGTTGCCAGTGCGGGGCAACTGGTAACCGTGACATGGAGGAGGCCCAAGAAGCAAATACAAATCTCACCAAACCCCAGAACGGCGCATGAGGTAAAACGGCTGCGTCAGTACTATCCCCAAGTGTGTTCCCATCTACAACAGCTGCAAGAGATACAGAGGCATCAGTTACTTAATGCCCAGAGCGGAGGTCAAACGATGTACTCCTGGGAGGAGGATTCCTCGGTCAGTAGAGATTGCCTAATCAGTGAAAGGTGCTTTCTACAGTGCCAGCTAAATGGACTCTTGGTAAAAGCACTGTGGGACACAGGAGCCCAAGCGAGCCTTTTAAATGAAGAATGGAGAAGGCGCTATCTGCCACATACCTGCCTTCGGTTGCTAAAAGAACTCTTAGGACCAGTGAAACTCCACAGCAACTTTTTTGGATCAAGTGAAACTCCACAGCAAAGATGTCAACCAGACTGAAATCCCTTTCATAGGCTGGGTGGAAGTGACTTTCCAACTGAGGGCCATGAAGAACAACAACACCAATCAGCTTTTGGTACCTTTTCTCATGACCAGTGATCAGAACGTGGCATAGACTCCTATCCTTTGTTATAATGTAATCAGTGAGGTCATCACGAAACACAAGTCAGGGACGCTGGTGGTGGATGAAATTGTCACATCACTTGCTATACCCAACGCCGTGGCGGAAAATGTGATTCATAGAGTAAAGAAAGCACAGAATACAATGGACCTAAAAGAAGTCAAGGTAGACTTGCGCCCAACCTTCATCCCTACAAACCAAATGGTGAGGGTGAGGTATGGAGTCCGGGTAGAACCGGGAAGAAAAATCCAGAAAAAACTGTTTGTGCCAAAAGACTCCTCAGAACTTCCGGAAGGCCTAGTTCAAGGTGAGACTGTGCTTACGATTTCTACTGGTGGGTTTGCTCTAGTGACAGTACTGGTGATGAATAGTACGAAACATGAAATTAGACTGGATCCAAAGACTGTGTTAGGTCACATTGAAACCATTAAAACGGTATATCCAGCCAGTGTAAGACCCTCCCAGAGGTCTACCTTGAATTCAGTCTCCCCACCAAGGAACAGGAGTTGCCCAGGGGAGGAAATTGCACTACCCTCCTCAGGGTCCTGGGATCCCCCAATATCCCTGGAACACTTGTGTGCTAAAGATATAGGGGTAGCAAAACAGATGCTGAGAGAAGAGTGTCATTCTCTAAAGATGACTCTGATATAGGCTGTATCCCGTCGTTGCAATAGAAAATCAATTTGAAAGACACGACCCAAATAACCAAAAGTTACATGTCTGCGCCAAAACCATTACACCGTGAAGAGAATGAGTATTTACAAGATCTAATCAACAGAAGTTGGGTCCAAAAGTTGAAGTCGTCTTATTCCTCTCCTATGGTTTGTGTTAGGATGAAGGACGGTACGTTGAGACTCAGCTGTGATTACCGGTAACTAAACCAAAAGTCAGTACCTGATCGGCACCCGATATCAAAGATTCAAGATATGCTGGATAGCTTATCAGGAAGTATCTGGTTCTCAGTCCTCGATCAGCGTAAAGCATACCATCAAGGGTTTGTTGAAGAGTCCAGTAGACCCTTGACAGCATTCATCACAAGGTGGGGGTTATATGAGTGGATCCGCATACTGTTTGGGCTCAGTTCAGCTCCAGCTGAATTTCAGTGGAGCATGGAGACCTGTTTGGAATGATTGTTATCTGCCAGCCTTACTTGGATGACAATGTGGTACACAGCAAAACCTTCCGGGAGCATGTTGAACACATCAGGACCGTATTACAGCAGTATCAACAACACGGAGTTAAGTTGACCCCAAAGAAGTGTGAACTGTTCAAAAGTCCGATTGCTAGGGAAAATTGTGTCCGGAGAAGGATATACCATGGACCCAGCAGAAATCGCTCTGGTACTGGCCTTAAAAGACAAGCGGCCCTCTACTGTCATGGAGTTGAGGCAGATCTTAGGATTCCTCTCTTTCTATCGTACTTACGTTCGGAACTTCTCCAGGATTGCCGCCCCGCTATACCTCCTATACAGAGAATGGGCTGTTGGGATGACGGACTTAAAAGAAACAACGCCATTTCGTCCCAACAGCCCATTCTGTGTACAGCAGACCGCCAGGAGGTATTGGAAGAACTAGTAGATTACCTAGTAAAACCCACCATATTGGGATATCCTGATTTCAACTTACCATTTGTTCTTCATTGTGATGCTTCTCAAGTTGGACTGGGAGCTGCCCTGTATCAGCATCAAGATGGAAAATTGAGAGTCATCGGTTACGGTTCTAGAACGATGACAGACACCGAGAAGAATTACAATCTACATTCTGGAAAATTGGAGTTCCTGGCATTAAAATGGGCTATCTGTGAACGATTTAGATATTATCTCTACTACAGCAAAGAGTATGAGGTATACACTGGCCCCAACCCTTCGACCTATGTCCTCACTACAGTCAAACTGAATGCAACGGGTCAGAGATGGGTCGCTGAACTAGCTGACTTCAATTTCAGCATCAAGTACAGGCCAGAAAAATGCAATGCGGATGCTGACGGATTGTCGAGAATGCCACTAGAGCCTGAGGAGTTCATGCAAGAATGCTCGGAGGAAGTCAGTCTGGAAGCAATTGAGAGCACTCCACAAGCAGTGCAAGCTTATGAAGAGGAAGACACACCATTGTGGTGTCCGTTTACGGTGGAAACCACCATAAAATCAAGAGAACAAGATCACCCCCTGTCCATTCAACAACTACCAAAATGAAAAATCCATAGAGCACAACGGGAAAATCAGATAATTAGTAGAATACTACTTTATGTGGACCAAAATCGGTTTCCAAGTAACGGAAGAGAGATAATGAGTCACCAGCAGTATCTGTTTTAGTTAAAGAATGGACGAAGCTTTACCTCAGTGAAGACGGTATCTTGTACCGTAAAGAAGGACAAAACCGGCAGTTGGTACTAACCAGAGTATTCCATAGGTTGGTCTTCAAAGAACTCCATGAAAGCATGGGACACCTGGGAGTGGAAATGACAACCAATTTGATCCATGAATGTTTCTTCTGGCCGTACATGCAGAGAAATATTGAGAGGTACGTGACCAGGGAGTGTGGGTATCTGAAAGATAAACGTCCCAACACATCAACCTGGGCACCTATGGGCAACATCCAAACTACGTATCAGTTTGAGATGGTCTCAATAGACTTTCTACATCTTGAGACGTGCAAGGGTGGTTACGAATACATATTGGTGGTGATGGACCATTTTACTCGATTTGCCCAAGCATATGCCACCACCAATAAAGCTGGTCGAACAGCGGCAGAGAAAATCTTCAATGATTTTGCTTTGAGGTTTAGGTTCCCTACGAGGTTGCACCACGACCAAGGAAGAGAATGTGAGAACCAGCTCTTTGCCAAGCTAGGAAAGTACTGTAGAATTCAGAAATCCCACACCACGCCCTATCACCCAGAGGGTAATGGACAAGTGGAACGTTTTAACCAGACATTATTGTCGATGTTGCGCACTTTAACAGCTGATGAGAAGAAAGACTGGAAGAATTCCATGTCAAAAGTGGTACATGCCTATAACTGTACAAAGAGCGATGAAACAGGTTACTAACCCTTCTTCCTATTGTTTGGATGATCACCAAGACTGCCAATCGATATCATGTTCGATACTCCGGTGTCAGAGACTTACAGAACGTATCCGGAGTGCGTTCGGAAATGTAAGGAATGGATGGCAGAGGCATACAACATAGCGTCCAAAGTGATTATGAAAGGATAGAGCAATAGTAAGGAGTACTATGATCGAAAATGTTATGGAGCAGAATTGGCATAAGGAAGCCGAGTGTTAGTCAAGAACGTACGTGAGAAAGGAGATCCAGGAAAACTTTGTTCATACTGGGAAGACAAGGTGTATGTGGTCATCAACAGGAAAGCCGATGACAGTCCAGTGTATGAAATCCGATTGGAAAGAGGGGACAAGAAAACCAGAATAGTCCATCGGAATTTATTACTACCCTGTGATTATCTCCCACCACAACAAGACTTCCCAGAAGCAGACCGACATCGACCAAGATCGACTAAGGGACCACCACAGACTGAAGCTCTGGAGGTGGATAGTGACGTTGAAAGTTCCAATGAGGAAGAGCACAACGTTGTATTTCTCAGACCGACAAGGAGAGAGCCGTACTATCCTCAAGAGAGTGAACTAAGTCCCGAGGCTCCAGAGTTTGTCCCAAGGAGTACAGATAAAGTCCAATTCAGATCTGATGATCGAAGACTAGTCACTGAAGAGACCGATCGACACTTAGGAATAGCAGAATTACCAGACCAGGTGGAAACGGACGATTCAAAAGAAGTACAGGAACTTACAGAGGTAGGAAGTACGGGAAATGAGTGCGGCAGAAGAAACTCCGGTAACCAAAGAACCCATGGTATCTGAGGAACAACCCACCAGGAGAATGTCGACTCGAGAAGTGAGGAGGCCCGTGATGCTGACGTATGGGACACTTGAAGAACCGAGTCAAGTGCCAAGGACTGTCGACTGGAAACAGGTATCTCTACCTGTGGACCAGGTAAGCCCACTTGCGTGGTATTCACCACTGAGAGACAGTATGGACAATGTTACCTGGTGGAAAGACTTGTTTTGGCCTAGTGAGAGAGAGAGCTGGTTGAAGACGTATGAAAAGCTCCAGCAGAAGAGATGCTGATTGTTTTAATTGTGTTAACTGTTTATTTCTTACAGGAGTCCTACAAGAAAAACGTCATAAGAACAGATTGTTATCAATGTTTATAAATGTTATACCAATTTGACAATGACAAATTTATATATATAGTGACTAAGCTTTCACCACTGTCTCAGAATTGGTCAGATTGACCAATTAAGACAAATGTCGAGGACGACATTCAAAAAGGAGAGAAGAGTGTGACATGCAGAAGTAGTGCTGTTGCTTCCAAAGCATCCAGCAACTGTTACAAATAACTCAAGCACAGGAGACAGGAAGTGTTGTGCTTCAGAAGCATCCAGCAACTAGAGGGGTTAACACAGTCACAGGAGACAGGGAGTGTTTTAGCAGAGCCCCAGTGGGATTGTGGAGAACTTGTTATTGTAGTCTGGCTGAAGCCGAAGAGAAAGGTGGTGGTGTGTTATCTGGATCTGGCAGAAGGCAACTGAACAGGATTCAGATCAGGAGAGAAACTAAACACAGGTTAGAGAAACTCCCTGAACTAACCGTGCAGAGTATTGTCGGGCAGGAAGATAAAGACTGGAAGGAATTGAACTGAATTGCACTGGCTGTGCTTCAGATTAAATTACACTGTTAAACTGTTGAAAAAGACTCTTGTGAGATGTGTCTGGTCAGCAATTGAATCTATCGTGTGCCTGAGAGAAGTTGCAGCCTATGGTCGCCTTGAGTAACGGTTCCCCCCCAGAATTCCAAAGAATTCATGAAACCTGTTTTGCCCTATCTGAACCTAGCGGCGTGCGTGTAACATGATTTTTACATAATTAATTTTTTATTTTATTGCATGAATTAAGTATTTGATACAATAGAAAAGCAGAACTTAATATTTGGTATTGAAACCTTTGTTTGTAATTACAGAGGTCAGACGTTTCCTGTAGTTCTTGACCAAGTTTGCACACACTGCAGCAGGGATTTTGGCCCACTCCTCCATACAGATCTTCTCCAGATCTTTCAGGTGTCGGGGCTGTTGCTGGGCTAAATTGAGTTTCAGTTCCCTCCAAAGATTTTCTATTGGGTTCAGGTCTGGAGACTGGCTAGGCCACTCAGGACCTTGAAATGCTTCTTACAGAGCCACTCCTTAGTTGCCCTGGCTGTGTGTTTCAGGTCATTGTCATGCTGGAAGACCCAGCCACGACCCATTTTTAATGCTCTTACTGAGGGAAGGAGGTTGTTGTCCAAAATATCGCGATACATGATCCCATCCATCCTCTCTTCAATATGGTGTAGTTGTCCTGTCCCTTTTGCAGAAAAGTACCCCCAAAGTATGATGTTTTACCCACCATGCTTCATGGTTGGGACGGTGTTTTGGGGTTGTACTCATCCTTCTTCCTTCAAACACGGCAAGTGGAGTTGATACCAAAAAGCTCTATTTTGGTTTCATCTGACCACATGACCTTCTCCAATGCCTCCTCTGGATTATCCAGATGGTCATTAACGAACTTCAAACGGGCCTGGGCATGTGCTAGCGTGAGCATGGGGACCTTGTGTGTCCTGCAGGATTTTAAACCATGATGGCATAGACTGATACTAATGGTAATGTTTGAGACCTTGGTCCCAGCTCTCTTCAAGTCATTAACAAGGTCCTCCAGTGTAGTTCTGGGCTAATTCCTGACCTCTCTCAGAATCATCCTTACCCCACGAGACGAGGTCTTGCATAAAGCCCCAGACCGAGGAAGATTGACAGTCATCTTGTGTTTCTTCCATTTTCTAATAATTGTGCCAACAGTTGTTGCCTTCTCACCAAGCTGCTTGCCTATTGTCCTGTATCCCATCCCAGCCTTGTGTGTGTAGCACAGGTGATCAGAACATCACAGCTTCTAGTCTCCCATGGAGACTATTGGAGCATGTAAAAAGTAAAAAAAAAATATTTAAAAATATAAAAAATATGAAAGTTCAAATCACCCCCTTTCACCCTATTAAAAATAAAACAATAAAAAAAAATATATATATACATATATTTGGTATCGATGTGTTCAGAATCGCCCGATCTATCAATATATAAAAATAATTAGTCCGATTGGTAAACAGCGTAACGAAAAAAAACTAAACGCCATAATTATGTTTTTTTTGTTGCCGCAACATTGCAATAAAATGCAATAACGGGCGATCAAAACATCACATCTACCCCAAAATGGAATCAATAAAAACGTCAGCTCAGTGCGCAAAAAATAGGCCCTTACCCAGCCCCAGATCCCAAAAAATAGAGATGCTAGGGGGCTTGGAAAATGGCAACTTTTATTTTTTAACAAACTTTGGATTTATTTTTCACAACTTGAATAAAAAAGAACCTATACATGTTTGGTATCTACGAACTCATAATGACCAGGAGAAACATAATGGCAGGTCAGTATTAGCATTTAATGAACATGATAAAAAAAAACTGTGGAAAATCACTTTTTTTTCAATTTTACTGCACTTGGAATTTTTTCCCCATTTTCCAGTAGACTATATGGTAAAACCAATTATGTCGTTCAAAAGTAAAACTTGTCCAGCAAAAAATAAGCCCTCATGCGGCCATATTGACGGAAAATTGAAAAAGTTATGGCTCTGGGAAGAAGGGGAGCAAAAAACAAAAGCGAAAAAACGGAAAATGGCCTGAGGGTGAAGGGGTTAATAACATCTGCCTTTTTTGACTACATAGTCATTTTGGGTATTTCACTATAGTATATAATATTACATATCATTTGAAATAAGACACTGACTAAAATGTAACAGTCTTTTATTATATTGCATAGACAGGTCACTCCACCATAAGATCTGCATCTTTATTATGATGTGCTTGGATATCGGTACAATAATATTATATGTTATTTTTCAATATACTATAGGGGTTGTTTTTTGACTGTCACTCTTTGGTGTCTGTCTTAATTATATAGATCACTTGGTGATCTATTATTTGCTCTTTCTGTTCTGTATCTAATTATTATTCAGATCAATTTTTGTAATATAAATCTAATAAATGTTAATTTTTATTATGATTTTTTATTGTCCTGCCTCTTTTTCACTGTAGGTGTTTATGTTTTATTTGTGAGGGTATTAATAATATTATATGAGGAATCCTTTGTACTCTGCACTGGGTAAATGTCACATACTGCCCCCAGGATGGCCAGGTGGCCGGTCAGCTCTGGCTCCAGGGTGACGAGGAAGGAACACAGACACACAGACATAGACATACAGAAACACACACAGACAGACACACAGACATAGACATACAGAAACACACACAGACAGACACACAGACATAGACATACAGAAACACACACAGACAGGCACACAGATAGACATACAGAAACACACACAGACAGACACACATACAGGCATACAAACAGAAGCACAGAAAGACATACAGACAGATGGAGAGACACAGAGACACAACCAGACACACACAGATAGACATACAGAAACACACACAGACAGACACACAGATAGACATACAGAAACACACACAGACAGACACACAGATAGACATACAGAAACACACACAGACAGACACACAGATAGACATACAGAAACACACACAGACAGACACACAGACATAGACATACAGAAACACAGACAGACACACAGACATAGACATACAGAAACACACACAGACAGACACACAGATAGACATACAGAAACACACACAGACAGACACACAGACATAGACATACAGAAACACACACAGACAGACACACAGACATAGACATACAGAAACACACACAGACAGACACACAGACATAGACATACAGAAACACACACAGACAGACACACAGATAGACATACAGAAACACAGACAGACACACAGACATAGACATACAGAAACACACACAGACAGACACACAGATAGACATACAGAAACACACACAGACAGACACACAGACATAGACATACAGAAACACACACAGACAGACACACAGACATAGACATACAGAAACACACACAGACAGACACACAGATAGACATACAGAAACACACACAGACAGACACACAGACATAGACATACAGAAACACACACAGACAGGCACACAGATAGACATACAGAAACACACACAGACAGACACACAGACATAGACATACAGAAACACACACAGACAGACACACAGACATAGACATACAGAAACACACACAGACAGACACACAGATAGACATACAGAAACACACACAGACAGACACACAGACATAGACATACAGAAACACACACAGACAGACACACAGACATAGACATACAGAAACACACACAGACAGACACACAGATAGACATACAGAAACACAGACAGACACACAGACATAGACATACAGAAACACACACAGACAGACACACAGATAGACATACAGAAACACAGACAGACACACAGACATAGACATACAGAAACACACAGACAGACACACAGACATAGACATACAGAAACACACACAGACAGACACACAGATAGACATACAGAAACACAGACAGACACACAGACATAGACATACAGAAACACACACAGACAGACACACAGACATAGACATACAGAAACACAGACAGACACACAGACATAGACATACAGAAACACACACAGACAGACACACAGATAGACATACAGAAACACACACAGACAGACACACAGACATAGACATACAGAAACACACACAGATAGACATACAGAAACACACACAGACAGACACACAGATAGACATACAGAAACACACACAGACAGACACACAGATAGACATATGGAAACACACACAGACAGACACACAGATAGACATACAGAAACACAGACAGACACACAGACATAGACATACAGAAACACACACAGACAGACACACAGACATAGACATACAGAAACACACACAGACAGACACACAGACATAGACATACAGAAACACACACAGACAGACACACAGACATAGACATACAGAAACACACACAGATAGACATACAGAAACACACACAGACAGACACACAGATAGACATACAGAAACACACACAGACAGACACACAGATAGACATATGGAAACACACACAGACAGACACACAGATAGACATACAGAAACACAGACAGACACACAGACATAGACATACAGAAACACACACAGACAGACACACAGACATAGACATACAGAAACACACACAGACAGACACACAGACATAGACATACAGAAACACACACAGACAGACACACAGACATAGACATACAGAAACACACACAGATAGACATACAGAAACACACACAGACAGACACACAGATAGACATACAGAAACACACACAGACAGACACACAGATAGACATATGGAAACACACACAGACAGACACACAGATAGACATACAGAAACACAGACAGACACACAGACATAGACATACAGAAACACACACAGACAGACACACAGATAGACATACAAACAGAAGCACAGAAAGACATACAGACAGACGGAGAGACACAGAGACACAAACAGACACACCCAGAGAGATATAAAGACAATAGAGGACTTATCACCAGTCCATCTCCTCTTTAGTTTTTCTGGCTCCCGCAGAGTGCAGGACCTGTGGTGACATCACGGTCACATGTACACAGGAAGCTGACAATTAGAGGTGTGGGCGGGGTTATACACAGCTCAGCATTCATAACACTGCTAAATCTACAGCAGAGAAAACAAGGATTCTAACAAAACCGCACCAAGCAGCCTAGTAAGTGATACATCACTGGAATCAGGCTCTCAGCCTCTACATTATGCTGCTCTCAGCATAGCAAAAACTTGCTGACAAATTCACTTTAAGTGAAAGGGAACCTGTCAGCACATTTTTACATATGGAAGTAGTGGTATGGTTGTTTCGTTACCTCCATGGGTAAAAATGTGCTAACAGGTTCTCCTTGAGGCTCATTCAGATCTGCATAATTTGTACTGTATTATGTCTATACTACCCTATAGAAGTACAGTACAGACCAAAAGTTTGGACACACCTTCTCATTTAAAGATTTTTCTCTATTTTCATGACTTTGAAAATTGTACATTCACACTGAAGGCATCAAAACTATGAATTAACACATGTGTAATTATATACTTAACAAAAAAAGTGTGAAACAACTGAAAATATGTCTTATATTCTAGGTTCTTCACCTTTTGCTTTGATGACTGCTTTGCACACTCTTGGCATTCTCTTGATGAGCTTCAAGAGGTAGTCACCGAAAGTGGTTTTCACTTCACAGGTGTGCCCTGTCAGGTTTAATAAGTGGGATTTCTTGCCTTATAAATGGGGTTGGGACCATCAGTTGTGTTGTGCAGAAGTCTGGTGGATACACAGCTGATAGTCCTACTGAATAGACTGTTAGAATTTGTATTATGGCAAGAAAAAAGCAGCTAAGTAAAGAAAAACGAGTGGCCATCATTACTTTAAGAAATGAAGGTCAGTCAGTGCGAAAAATTGGGCAAACTTTGAAAGTGTCCCCAAGTGCAGTTGCAAAAACCATCAAGCGCTACAAAGAAACTGGCTCACATGAGGACCGCCCCAGGAAAGGAAGACCAAGAGTCACCTCTGCTTCTGAGGATAAGTTTATCCGAGTCACCAGCCTCAGAAATCGCAGGTTAACAGCAGCTCAGATTAGAGACCAGGTCAATGCCACACAGAGTTCTAGCAGCAGACACATCTCTACAACAATTGTTAAGAGGAGACTTTGTGCAGCAGGCCTTCATGGTAAAATAGCTGCTAGGAACCCACTGCTCAGGACAGGCAACAAGCAGAAGAGACTTGTTTGGGCTAAAGAACACAAGGAATGGACATTAGACCAGTGGAAATCTGTGCTTTGGTCTGATGAGTCCAAATTTGAGATCTTTGGTTCCAACCACCGTGTCTTTGTACGACGCAGAAAAGGTGAACGGATGGACTCTACATGCCTGGTTCCCACCGTGAAGCATGGAGGAGGAGGTGTGATGGTGTGGGGGTGCTTTGCTGGTGACACTGTTGGGGATTTATTCAAAATTGAAGGCATACTGAACCAGCATGGCTGCCACAGCATCTTGCAGCGGCATGCTATTCCATCCGGTTTGCGTTTAGTTGGACCATCATTTATTTTTCAACAGGACAATGACCCCAAACACACCTCCAGGCTGTGTAAGGGCTATTTGACCAAGAAGGAGACTGATGGGGTGCTACGCCAGATGACCTGGCCTCCACAGTCACCAGACCTGAACCCAATCGAAATGGTTTGGGGTGAGCTGGACCGCAGAGTGAAGGCAAAAGGGCCAACAAGTGCTAAGCATCTCTGGGAACTCCTTCAAGATTGTTGGTAGACCATTTCCGGTGACTACCTCTTGAAGCTCATCAAGAGAATGCCAAGAGTGTGCAAAGCAGTCATCAAAGCAAAAGGTGGCTAGTTTGAAGAACCTAGAATATAAGACATATTTTCAGTTGTTTCACACTTTTTTGTTAAGTATATAATTCCACATGTGTTAATTCATAGATTTGATGCCTTCAGTGTGAATGTACAATTTTCATAGTCATGAAAATACAGAAAAAATTTTAAATGAGAAGGTGTGTCCAAACTTTTGGTCTGTACTGTATATACCTATATGCATGACACACCACTAATAAATGTATAAAAATCATATCACTTTATTATATTGTTTAAAAACAGTTAAGATATCAAGGGAAAAAAGTACTCAAAAGATTGCATTTACAATAGTGGGGGCGATGTAACTCTGTATAGAATACAAACAACAATCACTACGTCACAGAATATGATTAGCACACAGTTACATCAGGAATATATAAGTAATGTGCTCAAAGAGCAATACAGATCAAAACCAATGATCAATAAATTATTGTTATTACAAGTTGTAAGTGTACACAAATTACTCTTCAGAAATATCCATAATAGAGAACCAAGTGGTATAGGTGATATTTTACAGTGACTAGTGCACTGAAAGAAATTTGTGCAAAGCATGCTGTGAAAAAATGCTGTATATACTGAAAACTATGTAACCATAGAGATCATTGCTCACACATAAGAATGGTAGAGAAATAAAAGTAAAAATAGGAGATCCTATCAGACCAGATGAACTCAGTATGCACGTGTATATACACGTGTGTAAACACAGTAAAAAATATCTACAGATGTACAGCAGAATGATAGGATAGTAAATACTAACACCACATTTGGATGCACATGCCTGACGCGCGTTTCACCTGTAGCTCATCACAGTAGCATGATTTAGGGTCTGAGATCCTGATTACAGCGATGTCATTTACTAGGCTGCATATTGTGGTTTCAATAAAATCACCATTTTACCAGCAGGAGATTATCACTAGAGGACCTGGTGTCTCATGCTTTGTAATCCTTTTGTTATGTGTAAGTCTGACCCTACTGCTGATTAGTAACTTTCTGCCTATGCACAGTGTACACAGCGAGGTGCCAATCAGTGGTGTGGACAGGGTTATTCAGAGCTCAGCATTCAAAGCACTGCTGTGTCAGCAGAGGAAACAGTGAATTTATCAAAATAACAGCATGCAGACCAGCAAGTGACACACCGCTGGAATCAGGGTCTCTGCTCTTACATTATGCTGTTCTCAGATTATACATAAAAACCTGATGACAGATTCCCTTTAATGAGAAGCACTGTCAATGTATGTTTTCGTTCCCAACAGTTGCACTTTGAGGCGGTGTTCACATGATGCATTTTAAATGCATTTTTGCCTCAATTTTCCAAAAAGTCATGGCAAAATATGCATCTAAAACACACAGGCCAGATTCACCAAAATATTTTTGATACCTTCAAATATCGCAAAAAAATTTAAACAACTTAAAGTTGAGCAACAGTTTAACGACCTTTGGTTTTGCCAAACGCCATTATTAATGACTTGGCCCCATAATGTGAACACGGCCTAAAGGAGCGATCAGATGATGTGACTGTCAGAACCTCCACCCAGCAATGATAGCCATTGATCACTGCATTTGGGTAGGGTCATACCGTCTGATCTCACCCTAAGGCCTCCTTCACATTTCCGTGTTTTCAGTACGTGTTGTATCCTCTTTTTCACGGATACAACACGTACCCATTATAACCTATGGTGCTATTCACATGTCCATGTTTTTACACAGACTGTGTGTCCATGCAACATCTGATGACACACTGATGGTAAAAACCAGACACACGGATGACACACTGATGGTAAAAATGGACACACGGATGACACTGATGGTAAAAACTGACACATGGATGACACTAATGGTAAAAACGGACACACAGATGACACACTGATGGTAAAAATGGACACACTGATGAAACTGATGGTAAAAACAGAGACACTGATGACACTGATGGTAAAAACAGAGACACTGATGACACTAATGGTAAAAACGGACACACAGATGACACACTGATGGTAAAAATGGACACACTGATGAAACTGATGGTAAAAACAGAGACACTGATGACACTGATGGTAAAAACAGAGACACTGATGACACACTGATGGTAAAAACGGACACACTGATGACACACTGATGGTAAAAATGGACACACTGATGAAACTGATGGTAAAAACGGACACACGGATGACACTGATGGTAAAAACTGACACATGGATGACACTAATGGTAAAAACGGACACACAGATGACACACTGATGGTAAAAATGGATACACTGATGAAACTGATGGTAAAAACAGAGACACTGATGACACTGATGGTAAAAACAGAGACACTGATGACACACTGATGGTAAAAACGGACACACTGATGACACACTGATGGTAAAAATGGACACACTGATGAAACTGATGGTAAAAACGGACACACGGATGACACTGATGGTAAAAACAGAGACACTGATGACACACTGATGGTAAAAACGGACACACTGATGACGCTAGTGGTAAAAACCGGACACACGGATGACACACTGATGGTAAAAATGGACACACTGATGACACTGATGGTAAAAACGGACACACGGATGACACTGATGGTAAAAACAGAGACACTGATGACACACTGATGGTAAAAACGGACATACTGATGACGCTAGTGGTAAAACCGGACACACGGATGACACACTGATGGTAAAAATGGACACACTGATGAAACTGATGGTAAAAACGGACACACGGATGACACTGATGGTAAAAACAGAGACACTGATGACACACTGATGGTAAAAACGGACATACTGATGACGCTAGTGGTAAAAACCGGACACACGGATAACACACTGATGGTAAAAATGGACACACGGATGACACTGATGGTAAAAACGGACACATGGATGACACTAATGGTAAAAACGGACACACAGATGACACACTGATGGTAAAAATGGACACACTGATGAAACTGATGGTAAAAACGGACACACGGATGACACTGATGGTAAAAACAGAGACACTGATGACACACTGATGGTAAAAACGGACACACTGATGACACACTGATGGTAAAAACGGACACACGGATGACACTAATGGTAAAAACGGACACACTGATGACGCTAATGGTAAAAACGGACACACGGATGACACTGATGGTAAAAACTGACACACTGATGGTAAAACGGAACACATGGATGACACTGATGGTAAAAACAGAGACACTGATTACACACTGATGGTAAAAACGGACACACGGATGACGCGAATGGTAAAAACGGACACACAGATGACACACTGATGGTAAAAATGGACACACTGATGACACTGATGGTAAAAACTGACACACTGATGGTAAAAACGGACACACGGATGACACTGATGATAAAAACAGACACATGGATGACACACTGATCCAAAACACTGGTGACACCGGTACCGTGTTTACATGTACATGCTAACACACGCATGTGTGAGGGAGGCCTAACTCAATATTTAAATACACAAGTGTCAATGTGGCCTTAGGCCTCATTCAGACATCGGTGTTTGTTCACATACGTGAAAAAAATGGTACGAGTGTCATTAGTGTTTGGTCAGTGTCAGTTTTTACCATCAGTGTTTCATCAGTAATTTTCACAGATGGATAAATAAATAAATGACAAAGCTTCTCCTATACATTGCAATGTTAATCACAGACCGCTCATGGACTGTACACTGATGCCATCCATGTCCTGTTTGTGATTTTCACGGACCCATAGACTTGTATTGGTACTTTTTATCCGTAAGGCTGGTAAACTCACGAACAGAACATGACCGTGAACCATGGATGTTGAATGAGGCCTAAGCTGTATGGGTTAATTTACAAGGAAGAAATGACATCAATTAACTAATTTGGGTTTGGTACCTATCTACAAATAGTAACTAGTGAGCAAGCCCACTAGGGGAATGTGATTAGATAGCAGTTGGTGCTATGGTGGGCTTGGCTTGGTGCGCTCTACTGCTCCTTTATTACAGCACTCTGTTATGTAGTGGTGAGGAGGGCTCCTGGAGCGCATGGCCCACTCACATCCCCGGGCTCGTCTGTCATTCTCTTGGCTTCCACTACACAATTTATACAAAGTGGAACAGGCACATTTCTGTGACACTGACTGCATTTGGTAAGCTTGAAGTTTATGGTTATGTTCCCACAATGAACTTTTGGTGAGATTTTGACACTGCAGAGTTTCTGCACCTACTTCCTTACCTACTATCTAATTACTTACATTTTGGCTACTTTGAAGTTTTTCATCTTGTATGTATATTTTTTTTGTCCTGTGTATCTTCCAAAGTCTATGGGGAAAATCCACAGCAAAAAAAAAAAAAAAAACTCCAAAACCTCATTGTGGGAACATGGCCTAATAGGCCCAATGTAGTATATCATGTTGATCCTATTTCTTTACTCCCATGTTAAGACAAGCAAGGTGGGGCTCATGCATTGTCCACTCACAAGGATTGTGGAACCTGGATAATCAGACGTCCGAGTGGATCTGTGGCTTTGCATGCCTTATATAATGGATGTTACATCTATGAAGAGGTAGGTTTATTCTGGGCACAAGTAGATTAAGACTTGTGTAGTTTAGGTTCCTTTCAATAATCTGTTGCCTTTTCTTATTGTTAATGTTTTTAGAGACATTTCAGTATATTGTGTGTGTGTGTGTGTGTGTGTGTGTGTGTGTGTATATATATATATATATATATAATATAATGTAAATTTGTTTTTTTTGCTTTAGAATGATGAAAATGTGATGACTATATTAGTGGAAAAGGAATATAATCCTGGAAATTGGACCGTCCCTCTAATGAAAACCCTGAAATGCCCTAAACTAAGAGGTAGTAATTTTTTGCCTGGGAGTATATGACATCAAAGCTGTATTCCTACATCATGGCCATATCCGGGAGGCTCCCATACATATAAGATAGTGATCGTTTCCTTCTAAAGTGGACTGATTCAGCTGTCTCTTCATGTGTATGTCCATGGGCGGCCCAACAGTTCCCAGACAGACTAAGGTTAAGTTCACACAATGTGTTTGAGCAAAGTGGATGGGAGTTCTGCGAAACCTCCTACCCCCTTGTGTGTGGATTATTATAATTCTTTTATTTTTTTTATGTATAAAAAAAAACTGACGCGGTGTGTTTCTGAAATCCATAACTTGTCATATTCCCTTGTGGGTACGCTGAGTTTTGTTTGGATTTTTCCCATAGAATTGTATTGGATGCAGGTAAAAAAAAAAAACACTAAATGTATATGTGTTTGTTTCTGCTGCGGAAGTGCACTAAACATGCATGTAATCCACACATGACTTATTATTAATGCTCTGTCACTTTAAAATACCAGGAAGAATGGCAGAGGGGACAGAGGAAAAAAAACCCGCTTTAGTTAAAACTTGACATGACAAATTCCACAGCGATTAACCCCTCCCCACCCCCACAAGTAACCTACCTTGCCTATAATGGGGGCAAAAAAACTTCAACATCAAATACTCATGTAGACTTGGGACTAAGGGGCACTTTAGTTTCTTGCTAGTCTATGAAGAAGGGCGGGTGGGTGGGGGCACCGCTTACCAGACCAGTCTTGTAACCTCCTATTCTCACACTCATCATTGATAAAGAAATGGGAACAAATGAATCGGATCGCACTCCCACATACAAGTCTATGGGTGCATGCAGAGGTGTATCTCGGTTTTCTGGAACCCGGGGCAATAATTCAATTTGGCGCCCTCCCCCTCCCCAAGCACATATGCGATTTGTACACTTGGGTAGAGCAGCTCGTCGGCATGTGACTAATTCAATGTTCAGTAACAAACTGAGAGGAGCAAAAAGAAAAGCTCGTTATCACGTGACCGTAAGTATGAAAATCACATGAGTAAAGGGGCCATGTGATGACTGCAAGAACCTGCAAGCCGAGCTGAATCCTGCGGACAGAGACAGACGTCGGTATATCTTGTGCGAGGATCGCATCATAAACCTCGTACTGGCTCTCTGTCCCCCTGACCGGAGCTTGACCGCTGCATAGAAATGCATCACGTTGTCATGCTCAGGTTCGGAGAGGTGCACGATGCAATCCTCGCACGGGTTATACGGCAGTGTGATTCTGCCCTTATAGTGAGTATATTACACGCTGTTAGGATTAGCATGCTGCAGGGCTTTATTTTGTAATTAAAGGGCTTGTCCAAGTTTGAGATGCAAGTCTGCAGTCGCTCTAGGTGACTACAGGCTTCTGAATTCTCACAGAGCATGCACTGCACACTTTTACCATTCTTTCTTGCCGGTGGCAAGCGTGGATGGTCATGTGAGCACAAGTATGTGATTTATATACTTCTGGCTACATTCCGACTAGACTTGTCCGGCCTCTCTCAATTCATTGACATTAAGTGAGGCCACGCATGTCTAGTCAGCAAGTGACCACATGTATGTAAATCCATGGCAAAAGAGAATCCTGACAGCGTGCAGTGCTCACTGTGAGAATTCAGAAGTCTGTAGTCACATAGAATGACTGCAGACTCCTCACACACTTGGACAAACCCTTTAATGCTCTTAACAAGTAAAAACATGAGAATTAGTCAGTATCACAAATAACATTTACATCCAGGTACCTGATGGATGTTGGAGTTGTCCTCTTTCTTTTCTTCTTCTTGTCCAGACACCATGATTTTTCCCATCCATACCTCGTTCCTGCAGACTTCCATCTTCTCTGGTCCTCTGCAGCTTATCCCCACCCCACACACTGTGCCCTTAAAGATAGCAGTGTTTTATTCTAGTGCTCCTGAATAAAAAAATACTGCACTACACTGAGCCCCTGAATAAATAGTTGCCCCTCACTATATTCCCTGCACAAACTATGACCCCCCCCCCCCCCACATGGTCCCTCTTATAGTACATGCCCTCCACTCTGCCCTCTCCTTTCCATACTAGGCCCCCTCTTCACACTGACCTCTCACACTGTCCCTCCTATAGGGCCCAGTCTCTGTACTGTGCCCTCCAGTCTTTATTCTGTGCCCACTCACACAGCACCCCCTCCCCTTCCCTCATAATGTAAGGAGACAGTATTCCTCCTCCCTCTTCACTCTTCATATGGTCTCCTCTCACATTACCCATACTGTCTTCATATATTTACCCCCTCGCTCCCCATACTGTGTCCGTACACATCCCATCACCCTTGCTCCCCTTACTATGACTGCACCCATGCCCCCACTCGCTCCCTATACTGTGTCCACATACATTCCCCATACTTCGTTCGCACCAATCCACCCGCTCACCATGCTGTGTTTGCACCCACATTCTGTGAGCAGGCTGTCAGCTTGACACCCGGTTCAGGGGACTGCAGAATGCTGGCACCTGGGGGGAGACACTTCAGACTGCCGCATTAGGTGACCCCCCCCCCCCCCCTTAGATACGCCTCTGGGTGCATGTGACACATCGCATTGCACTTGGATGTGGTCTGAGTGCATCTCCTCAGCAGCTGTGCTGTGATCCTATGATGCGAGAGGATCGGAGCACTGACACTCGCAGCAGAGCAGGAGCCGAGTGACATTAGCCAATCACATCGGATTCTATACGTTAGTGGGACCCCGGCCTTATTAGCAGTCTCTACACATACTTACTAATGAAGCCAATAACACACCTGTGCCGATAAGCGCCCACTTATGCTGGTTCACCTATATCACATGTATGAGTCTAGCTAAATATGGCATTACTGTAGTCTTGGGTGCCTACTAGTGTTGAGCGAACGTGCGTGATCTTAGCAGAGTATCTTTGGCGTGCTTGTCTAATATGTTTGCCTCCCTGCGGCTGAATGTTTTCCGACGGTAGACAGATGCAACACATGCAAGGATTTCCTGTTTGCTAGGCAATTCCTATGTTGCATCTGTCTACCGCCGGCAAACATATTAGACGAGCACGCCAAAGATACTCGGCTAAGATCAAACACGTTCACTCAACAGTAGTGCCTACTTTTTTGTGGTGCAAACACTTCAACAGTTCTGTAACATGTAATGCCCAAATAATACTGTCATACAATGTGATAGTGATGCTATATATGCCATATAATACAGTGACAAATAACTACCACGAACTCCATACAGTAGCTCACAAAGCATTACGCAATATTGCCATATATCCCATAAATAAGGGATAACCAAACTTGAGAATAGCCCTTAAATACTGACATCCTACTGCCTCCATAAATACTGCTGTACAGAGGTAGAATAAAAGCGGCGTAGCATGGAAGTATTGTACTTCATAGCCCAATAGTAAAGGCCCCTAAATACTCCAGTAAAATAATACTATCTTCTAGAAAGTATATCTAATTTAAAAATAAATAATGCTACCGAAATCCACCAGTTATACACCTCTAAGTCAAGTAGTAGAAAGTTTTGCACATAAAGCGAGCTGATGGCCTCCTGCTTTATTACTGGGTCCAACTGTATTGGCGTCATATTGGCACAGAATCAGTTCAGTGTCATTTGCCTGCAGATATATTGCTATAGTCATGGGCATATGCATGTTTTTGGCCTTTAAGAATATTGCACCTAAAGCAACTGCCCTCTTACACTACACCACTGGTGTCAAACATTGCCTAGATTGATGTTCTAGTAACCATGCTATACGCTGTATGTGGTTTGCAATATTTGGTGCTCTAGGGTTAATATGTTGTATCATAGAAGTGAAGATGATGGAGAAGGTTCTAAGGTCGTCCTTTTCCATGTGATCGGGCAGAGTATCTGGGATACAGCTGCTTATTTGGCTGTTTTTTCCATGGGTTTAAATTCCAAGCTGAGGACCAGAGCAACAAGCCCCTAGTGCCAGCCTGTTGATGGCTTCTCGTTCTGCAGTGATAAGTGGTGACTCGTTACGTGACCACTCGGGGCACCCATAACGGTGGCAGTCTCTGCCCCACTCCACCATCTCGGTGTACGAAAAATGGCTTGATTAGGTGCTTTCTTGCTAGTAATATTAGTTACTACCCTTCTGGTCCTGACACGTCCCCCTGTGCATTGCTCTGTTCCAGACTTGAACCGAAGGATGGCCTGCGGTGGCTCCACCGTATCTCGCGAGGGTGCTGCTTTGATGATGGAGACCAAATTAACCCTTGCTACTATGTAAACTCTGGTATCCTGACTCCTTTAAAAGGTCAAGGTACATTATCAAATTTTATCCATTTAACAATGATTTGTATGATTGCCTTCTAGTGTCCGTTCAGTGTAGGCGGGATGAACTTGCCTCTGTTGTCATTTCTAAAGCCTTCACAAGGCCACCACTGAAGCTCAACTCCATGCGCTTAATAATGAGAGAAGCCACCTGTAAGCCTGTGCTGAGGTCCAACGGGTTTATATTGTTCCAGTTCAGTCTATCAACATGTGGAACAACCTCTAAAGTGAGTGAGTAGCAAAAAGTGTCCTCTGCTGGTTACCTGTGGAAGATATCAGCCAATACATCTGGGGAAACTCGTATCTGGTGATGGATCTGACGCGCCCCCTGGGCCAGTGTTGTTTGGGGGATACCCGGAGCCGGATCAGATGGGGGTTGTAGTCTCCGAGTGGCGGTGACCCGGTCCGTGCCCAGGGTGTCAAGCTCAGTGTGTGGCAGTCCTACAGATGTTGCTGGATGTTCTTTAGTGTCGACTACGCCACCCGTTGATTTGCGGTCAATACGGCCGCCGCTGCAGCAGGGTCCGCTGAGGCTGATGGTGTGTGTGCAGCTTCTGGTAGTATAACCCCCAACGGGAGGGGTATAGCCTCAGGGGGTCAGTTGTAGAGGGTGGTGGTTGTAGTGGTGCAGTGAGGATGGTAATCAGACTCAGAGTCGGGCTGTGCAGTTCAGGGTTTTTACTTACTGCTGTTGTTCTGGTCACTCCGGCCTTGAGTGACCGCCCGAGCCGTGCTGCGTCCACCAGGTCCTGGACTCGGTCAACCCCCCCAGGTAATTCTGGAGCGTGATCCTGAGCTCCCTTTCTGACGTTCCTTTTCTCTGGCCTTCCCCACCAGGGATCCACCTATGTCCGGCTCCCTCGGGCCTCTTGTTGGTAAAACCCTTGCCTCTGGGTTCCCTGACCCTATACTTGGTGTGCCTTCGCAGTGGATTTAGTGGGGGGGGGTCGTGGCAGATCCTGCCCACAACCTCCGGTCTCTGGCTGAGGATTAGTGCACTCCACCAGCTTGGGATCCGGTACCCTTGTGCCAACCCTTCACCCTGTTGCTTGTATTTGGGCTCTTGGGGTTCCCTCTTCTTCCCCTCTGGGTCCTTTTCTTCTCCTCTCTTCTTTCAGGACTGCTTGACCCTCTACAACAGACTGACTGGTAGCTGTCTGCCTGTCTGACCCTGATCTAAGATGGTTCCCACCTTATATACTCCCTCTATGTGTGAGCTCAGGTGACCAGCACCCAATGAGCTCCTAGCCTTACCCAGACTGCTCCCCCTATCTGCCCCTACACTACTGGGATGCTCCACCCCCCCTCCCACTCCAGCCAGGGACAGACACTATCGTACCTGCACATAAACTGGTGGGAGTACCGTTGGTCTGTCCCCCGGAAATGGGATGTATGTAGTGCATGCAGCCTTCTGAGCTCAGTTCCACACTCCATCCTTACCCGGGAGTGGAATATCACACCTCTGGCTTGAGGTGTAATACCCCTGTAGCAGCCGAATCCTCAGGGTGCTACAGATCTATCAGCAGATAATGATGCAGAAGACAAACCTCCGGGGTCCAATTTTTATTAAGCCCATAGTAGACAATTAATTTACTGTTTCACATGCACTGGAAAAAATTAAAATCTGGTTACTAGGAGTTTATAATTCTGAATTCTAATCTGTCTAACATTTCTAGAAAACTCTTAAGAGCATATGCACACAGGTCATGTTTGCTGCAGAAAAGTCCCAGTGAAATTTTCATTAAAAGTAAATGTGTGCTTTATGTATGCCCCTTGTGCATACCCCCCCCTAATATTCAGAGAGCACATGTTCCACTTCCCTTTAGTAGGACATTATACACGAACGATGTGCAAAAGGTAAAGGCCTCAGCAGCAAAAATTTGTAAGAAAATTCTGCAATATGCCGTATTATAAATGTACGTGGAAAATTCTGCTTTAAATCCATATGTGTAAAATAGGCGCTGCTTCAGTCATCACTCAGTACACGGTGAGCGGCGGCTGTAACCGCACCCCAGAATTGACTGACAGCCAGCTCTGCGGTGCATCAGTACAGAGCCGACGTGCGCTCATATGCACACACAATGTGCTGTGCATTTTTCCAAAAACTGTATTCCCACCCAAAAAAGAAAAGGGGGGGGGGGGGGGGTAGTGGGAGTCCACGATCTTTACATGTATGTGGCTATGTACTTGATTATTTGTTATATTTTTATTTTTTTCTTCAGGTAATAGATGGTATAGTGATCTATGAGACCATATTGCTTGCAAATATTGATGTAAGACCTAATGATACCAGTATAAAGAAAAGTATACCAATGCGGTAAGGATTTCTATAGATTGGATCCAAGTTTGTCTTTACTTTGTGGACCCTGTATATTGAACCATATATTGATGGATAAAATAATCAATGGGAAAAAAAACTATATAATATATATTTTTAGCCCATAACATAAAAGCAAAGCTAATAATCTAACTTTCACTGCAAATTCTTCAGTTTTAATCAAATTAGTTGATGCAAAAATTAGTACACCCCACATCAAAAATTGCTACATCTAGTAATTTTGTATGACCTCCATGATTTTTAAGGACAGCACCAAGTCTTCTTGCCATGGAATAAACAAGTTGGTGATATTGCAGCATCTATCTTTTTCCATTCTTCAAGATCGACTGTATGGAGAGTGACAATTTTGGGGAAATTCTAAAGAGACATAGGTGGTGATTGGGTTCGGATCAGGAGACCTAATTGGTCACTGAATCACTTTCACCCCGTTCTTCAGAAATGCAACAGAAGTGTGTTTTGCATCATTGTCATGTGGAAAAAGTGCACGTCTACCAAGGACATTGAGTGATGGTAACATGTTCTCTTTCAATATAGAGCAGTACATCTGTGAATTCATGATGCCGTCAATGAAATGTAGCTCCCCGACACCAGGAGCACTTTATAAATGTGTGGCAGTGTCCCTATGTGGGACTGCTTAAGTGCTGCTGGTGTTTGGGAGCTACACTTCATTGTCATGTTAGAAATTCATGATCCCATCAATGTGGCGCCCCTGTAGGTCCAGTTGCCACAGAGGTACTGCATCTCACCCAGAGGTGTGATACCCCACTCTCGGGTAAGGAGGGAGTACTACCTGGGACCCACACCCACATCCAATACACTCCACTTCAGTAGGGAAGATTGAGATTGCTCCTAAGGGAGTCCCTGGTCCCTAGCTGGAGGGTGGAACTAGGTAGAGGAGGTGGTGGAGGAAGAAGTTTAGTGGAGCTCCGAGGGTAGGAGTATAAAAGAGAGGGTGGAAGGTTCTAGAGGGAGTTCTGCTCAGGGGACCAAGGGGAGCAGTTCAGCCAGTCTGCTGCTCCAGTGCTTGGAGCAGGAGTGCAGAGTGAGAGAGGAGAGGGGCCCAGTCTGAGAGGCCCAGGAGAAGGAAAGAGGACGGGAGTGGTGCAGAAGGGCTCCAGAGAGACAGAAGGGATCCCAGGGGCATGGTGAGTGCAGAGGCCACCCATGCGCCCGAATTCACGCTGATGTGGAAGGATCAGGCCGCAGAAGGGGACTGGCCTGAGACTAGTGGAGAACACCCAGGCTCAGCTAGCCAACCGGAGGCTGCAGCATTTTCAAGGTGTTGCAGCCAAAATCGACAATTACATCGCCGAAAAAAAGGAGGCCGCATAGTGTCCAGGGGACTGAGAGCACGTCACCCGACAAGGCCCGAGGCCACTGGCTTGGGACACTGATTGTGAGGCGTAGGGCAGGAGGGTGAGAGCCAGCGCAGTGAGACGACCGGGAAAGGTACATAGAACGTGGTTCCGTTTAAGTGCTCCTGAGAGATTGCTGGACCCCTACCCCGGAGGCCGCAGGACGACGTGGGCGGTTACACACCAGTAAATGTAACCTGGAGTCTTGAACAACTGTGAGTAAAACCTGAAGACTGCACCCCACTGTGTCCTTGACTCATTACTGCGTCACCTGCCCTGCACTACACTGCATCGACAACATCTACCTCCACAATTCATCATATACTGCCCTGGAGCTTAGCTCTGCCCCTGGAGAGGTGAACCAACTCTGCTGCGTCACCATCAGATCCAATGGATCTGCACCGCAGCGGTAGCCGCATACCACGAGTGACGTCACGAACATTATCCCAAAAACTTTATTCCCCTTTTCTTTAATTATTTGACCGCCCGGGGCCACGGACCGGGTCACTGCCACTGTGACTACCCCCGATACAGGACCGGCCCGGCTACCGAGTACCCCAGGGGGCGTGTCAACAATAATACAAAACACACTTCTGTTGCATTTCTGAAGAACAGGGTGACAGTGAATCGGTGACCAATTATGTCTCCTTGTCTGAGCACAACCAAACACCTATGGGGAATTCTGAGGAGACAAGTTGAGCATTACTCTCCATCCAGGCTCTAAAAGAGGTCGTTTTTCCATTCTTCAAGAAGAAAGATGTTGGAATATGTCACCAACTTGTTCATTCCATGCCTAGAAGACTTTGTGCTGTCCTTTAAAAATCATGAAGGTCGTACAAAATGTTAGGATGTGGGGTGTACTCATTTTTGCATCAACTAATTTTTTTTGAGTAAAGATGAAGATTTTGTAATGAGTTTATATTAACATTTCAAGATATGGGTTAAAAAAATGTTCTAAAACTCAGTCTTGTCCAAATCTTGGAAATTGTTTTTGTCTTTAGTAAGATATTGATTAAAATCTTACTTTTCAAAGGGGGCGCACTCATTTATCCCAAGCACTGAAATAATGTGTTTTTGTTTTGTCTCTTTAGGTTGAACATCCAGTGTAGTTTTGATACTAGTGACATATCCACAGAGCATACTAATGCATTGGTCCCATCACCTCTACCCAGTGATGTTCCTGAGCCATTGATGTTGCAGATGAAGTTTGCAGAAGGTCATTATAAGTTATGCATGCCCTAAATGCTGTTATATAAACCTATTTTGCCATTATTTAAGAAAAAAAATATTCTTACAAATGTTGTCGGTAATAACAATAGTAACATGTTAATGGTCTGTTTATTTATTACTATAGCTGCAATGTGTAAGGGACTGGAGGTTTTTGATGGGAAGCACAGACATATGACAACTAAGTATTGCTGTTCTTGGTACATCCCTCAATTCTTTTAAGTTGTTGTCGTTTCTTGCAGACTGTAAATCTGATCAGTTGCATTTTGCTCTTTATAGTGAATTATTTTGCTGATTGCACTGCTAAATGTGAGTCACTTGCAAAGGTACCCGATCATTTTACTGTTTTTTTTTGGTTTCAACAGGGGTTAACTAACAAGGGGTGTTGTAGGTGACCATGGTATTCTGTAATACCCGTGAGCTGTGTGAGGGGGGCAGAGTACAGCTAGTAAGAGTATATCGCATGGGAAAGTTCCCCTGCTGCTCTTCAGGGACCAGAGAAGCCAGCAACGTTTAGTGGCATTTAGCGAGACACTGAGGTTTCCCTGGTATTGGCCGCAGACCTGTAGGAAACGTACTTGCCACCCGGCATTTGTGTGATGAGATGGCATCAGACTGACGGGACCACTCTGATAACAAGGCTGGCACCTGAAGGGAAGAAACCAAGATGGGACCACTGGTGGCTGGTAGATCTATCGTGACTGTAAAGCCAAGTTCAGTATTTTACCTCAGTATTTGTAAGCCAAAACCAGGTGAAGAATCAGAGGAAAAGTATAATAGAAATATGTCACTACTTCTGTATATTATTTTTATTTTTTACCCAATCTTGACTTTGGCTTACAAATACTGTGGAAAATTCAATAAATACTCCGTGTGCATGTAGCCTTGGGCTGCATTCCCACAATGAGTTTTTGATGTTGCATCATTTCTGAACCCATTAAGAATAATGGGTTGATTGCCTTTTTTTTTTTTATTCTCCCCAGAAATACGCAGGGTAAAAGTACCAAAAACTCATTGTGGGAACATGGCCTTTGTGTATGTTCACCTTTTCTTGAAGAGATCTTTAATAGTGTTGAGCCACCCCCGGAGTGTTCGGGTTCGGTTCGTCGAACACCGGGATGTTCGTCGAACTGTTCGTCAGACACCTTAGAACACCGTTAAAACCAATGGCAGGCAAACAAAAACACATAGAAACACATAGAAAACACCTGCAAAGGTGTCCAAAAGCTGACAAACTGCTCAGAAGACACTCTCTTTAAAAAAGCCGGCCGGCAAATTCAGCAGCGGCATACACCGGTACCCGACAATTTAGACAAGAAGGAATAGAGCATCACACATAGATTAGATAGATAGAAACAGGTCAGTCACATTTATAATAAGTACAGCGACAGTGTTGGTTACTGTACTTGTCATTTAGTGTTAAAATAAAGGATTTATTAAAATAAAAATTGGCGTGGTGTTCCCCGTAATTTTAGTCTCTAGCGGAGGTTAAGCAGACGGCTGGGGCAGATGTTTGAAGCCTGGGAAGGCGGTAATACCCATGGAGCTTCCCAGGCTACTAATATCAGCCCCCAGCTGAATACTTAGCCTTTACTAGCTATTAAAATGGGGGACCCCCCCAAAAAAATGATGTGGGGTCCCCCCTATTTTAATAGCTAGCAAAGGCTAGACAGACAGCTGGGGGCTGATATTAATAGCTCAGGAAGGGTGCCATGAATATTGGCCCCCTCCCAGGCTAGAAACACCAGCCGTCAGCCGCCCCAGAAATGGCGCATCCATAGGATGCGCCAATTCTGGCACTTAGCCTCGCTCTTCCCACTGCCCTGTAGCGGTGGCAGTGGGGTAATAGGGCTGGGGTTGATGTCAGCTTATAATGCCAGCTGACATCAAGCCCAGGTTAGTAATGGAGAGGCGTCTATAAGACACCCCCATTACTAACCCCATAGTGAAAGTTAAAAAAAACACAAACACCCAGAATAAAGTCCTTTAATTGAAATAAACACACAATTCTTTATTGTTCTAAATTAAACCATACTTACCGTCACGCCCATTCCAGTTGAAGCCAACGATCTCCTGTAATAAAAATAAAATAATAAACCAACATCATCCTTACCTTTCGATGGTTCCCAGGACAGCTTCAGCTCTGCTACATCGAGATGACAGGCTGGACCGCAGGAGAAAGCTGCCATCCAGCCTGTCATCCCGCAGACACTGAGAAGAGCAGGCATGCTTGCGCTCATCAGTGTCTCGCTGTGACGGCATCCAGATGAGCCGAGGTCATGTCCAATGAACTCGGCGCACCTCATGCACGTCACTGACAGCGTGGGAAAATTCTCCTGCACTCAGCACTTCAGCGTGAGAATTTTCCCACGCTGTCAGTGACGTGCATGAGGTGAGCCGAGTTCATTGGACATTAACTCGGCTCATCTGGATGCCCTCACAGAGAGACACTGTAGAGCGCAAGCATGCCTGTCCTTCTCAGTGTCTGCGGGATGACAGGCTGGATGGCAGCTTTCTGCTGCGGTCCAGCCTGTCATCTCGATGTAGCAGAGCTGAAGCTGTCCTGGGAACCATCGAAAGGTAAGGATGATGTTGGTTTATTATTTTATTTTTATTACAGGAGATTGTTGGCTTCAACTGGAATGGGCGTGACGGTAAGTATGGTTTAATTTAGAACAATAAAGAATTGTGTGTTTATTTCAATTAAAGGACTTTATTCTGGGTGTTTGTGTTTTTTTTAACTTTCACTATGGGGTTAGTAATGGGGGTGTCTTATAGACGCCTCTCCATTACTAACCTGGGCTTGATGTCAGCTGGCATTATAAGCTGACATCAACCCCAGCCATATTACCCCACTGCCACCGCTACAGGGCAGTGGGAAGAGCGAGGCTAAGTGCCAGAATTGGCGCATCCTATGGATGTGCCATTTCTGGGGCGGCTGACGGCTGGTGTTTCTAGCCTGGGAGGGGGCCAATATTCATGGCACCCTTCCTGAGCTATTAATATCAGCCCCCAGCTGTCTTCCTAGCCTTTGCTAGCTATTAAAATAGGGGGGACCCCACGTCAATTTTTTGGGGGGTCCCCCATTTTAATAGCTAGTAAAGGCTAGGCATTCAGCTGGGGGCTGATATTAGTAGCCTGGGAAGCTCCGTGGGTATTACCCCTTCCCAGGCTTCAAACATCTGCCCCAGCTGTCTGCTTAACCTCCGCTAGAGCCTAAAATTATGGGGAACCCCACGCCAACTTTTTTAATAAATCCTTTATTTTAACACTAAATGACAAGTACAGTAATTAACACTGTCACTGTACTTCATATATATGTGACTGACATGTTTCTATCTAATCTATGTGTGATTCTCTATTCCTTCTATTCTAAATTGTCGGGTACCGGTGTACGCCGCTGCTGAATTGCCGGCTTTTCATGTTTCACTGTGAGCACAGTTCCCATCGATTTGGGCAATCACTCTAATGCCACAACCACCATGGCTGTGGCATTACAGTGAGTGGCAGACAATCCCTGCATGATTGGTGCTCTAAATAGCGCCAGACATGCAGGACACTCTTTTGGTGCACGAACAGTTATCGAACATAACCTCGAACAGCCGAATTTTTTGCAAATCGTTCGGGTTCGTCGAACAACTCGAACACCGCCCAAAACAGCTCGAATTTGAGATTGGCGAACAGTTCTAGTCGAACACCGCTCATCTCTAATCTTTAACAAGAAGTCAGTGTCTCTGACATGGGTAGGATTGGGGGAGTCTATTATCCAGGATTGGTAACTCTGCCCAATTGTGCTATAACAATAGACCAGTGCACATTTGTGTGTCTGACACATTTTTACCTCCTACAGAGAAGATGGCGATATATAAGGCTGCCGGCAATAGGACAGTCTTGGTTTCCTCCCAGGGGCCACTGTACTTTCCAACTGCAGAGGAGACTGGAGCTTCTGGAAAAGGTGAGTCTTATACACTCACTCCACCTCTCCATATTGAGTGAACTCTGGGGTCTCCCACCCCCTTTTTCACCATATTTTCTCTTGCAGGGTCTCCAGTGCTCCCCGGGTTGCTAGCGGAGGAGTGGGAGAGGATTGTTCTTGTAGTTGGTCTTCTTGCTGCTCTGTTAATAAGTATTTGTATCATCAAGAGAAGATACAAGAAGCTGAATGATAAGGATTTGTATGTTATTGAATAATAAAAATAGACTTTCCTTTTTAAATTCTATACAAAGCTCTTGTGTGCTTTCTTAGAAAGTTGTATTCCTTCAAAAGGAAGAGGAGGTGGGGGGTGTAACTGAGTCTACTGGCGGTCACAATCTAGTAACACAAGGTACATTGGAGACTAAATCATTTTGGCTATTAAATACACTATATTGCCTCCTGGCCATTACAAGCCCATAAAAAGGTGTTTCCCATCCAAAACTGTGGGGGCCACAGGATTATATGCGGGGCCATCATACTATAATCATTTTTATTTATATAGCGCTAACATATTCCGCAGCACTTTACAATAAAGTGAGGACATGTGCAGACAATAAATTCAATACAAGGTAAGACAGTTTAAACAGTTACATTAGGAGTGAGGTCCCTGCTCGCAAGCTTACATTCAACAAGGAAATGGGGGGGACACAATAGGTGGAAAGTGCTTGTTATTTCAGGTCTGGCAATTATAATAAATAGGGATTTTCATATAAGGCTGCATGTTCCGGTCATCAGCCTGTATGTTTACGTGCAATAATCAAGTATTGAGTGTAGTTATTGTGTCACCCTGACCTGGATGCCACAAGTGTAATTAAAGCTGTGTCTGAGAGCAAGGGGGAGGTTCTCTAGTCAGGGGAACATTAGCATGCAATGCCTCCTGTCTCAGGCCAGTAGGGGGAGCTGGCTGCCCCTATAAAAGCTGGTACTGAGGGCAGGGTTGGGGAGAACCAGATGACCTGTCTCAGGACTGAGATGTGTCTCAGCAGAGCAGGGACAGACAGGTGCAATACGACTAAGAGGAAGTGTGGCAGGAGGAGAGCCACAAGCCAGAGACAAGAGGCGAAGAGAGCCTGTCTTGGCAGAAAGAGGACTTAATTTACCAGACTTTGGTGTCTGAGGCTGGAAGGATTCCACATCCCCCAGCAGAGAACCAGTCCGCAAGGGACTGTACATTCCTTGGCCTAAGAAGCCTGAAGGCCCTGCCACAACCGAAGGGACCAGTAAAGCCGTACAAGGCTGGGAGCAGAAAGGAACCCACGTCGCAGGCCATACAGGCGAGAATACACGGAGAGCTCGGAAACGTGGGCTGTTACCCTATAACGAGGAGATAGCCAGAAGGAGCACGGTAGGCCTACACCCTCACCCTGACCAGGGCCAATCTCCCTGTTGCTCTCAGACATCCAGGTCCCCTCCTAGCCGGGACTGTTTATGGGTCAGTTTACCTGTTGTAGTAAAGACCCTGGACTGCAACTTGTTGTCTGTGTGCTCCTTGCTCCTCCAGCACTATCAGCACTGGGATTCTCACTACCATCACTCCCACCATCCATTATACTGCCCTGGGGCCGCACTCTTCCCGTGGGGAGTCACACTACCCTAGCTGCACACCTCATCAGCCCCAGCGGTCTGCATGCAGCGGCGGTTCCTAATAACCGCAATCCACGGGTGGCGTAGTCGGACATTATCAGCAGAACGTAGCAGACTACCATTGGCCTGACCACCCTGAGCCACGGAACCGGGTTGCCACTACTACTCCCACCGTTTCCCTAATTGCCCGGATCCGAGTGCCCCACGGCCCAGGGGGCGAGTCATTATCATGTGGAGACAGGTGAATAGGAGGGAGCAGATTCTGAATAATATGTAGAATTAGGGAACAGGGGAAAGTTAGTTTACTGAGTAGTTGAGGTGGTAGGCTTGTGTGGCGCCCCTGTGGGTCCAGTTGCCACAGAGGTACTGCATCTCACCCAGAGGTGTGGTACCCCACTCTCAGGTAAGGAGGGAGCACTACCCGGGACCCACACACCTACATCCAACACTACACTGCTCCAGACCAGCAAGCGGGGCAAGATGCACTTGGTCACTGCTGAGCCCTGTCCCTGGCTGGAAGGGGGGGGAACCAAAAGAGAGGGAACCATGTAGTCGGTGTGGATGGAGGAAGAAGTTCAGGGGAGCGCTGAAAGAGCAGTATATAAGCAGGGGTGGAAAGATCTAGAAGGGGTTCTGAAGAGTTCAAAGTTGAGTCAAGTGCAGTGCAGAAGGGCCCAGTGAGGAGTAGGGACCCAGCTTGAGGAAAGTGAGGAGGGTTCCGGAGACAGAAGGTATCCCAGGGGCACGGCGAGTGCGGAGGCCACCCGTGCACCCGAATTCACGCTGACGTGGAGGGATCAGGCCGCAGTAGGGGACCGGCCCGAGCCTAGTGGAGTACTTTACTGCTCAGCTAGCAAACCGGAGGTTGCAGTATCTCATATACTGTAACCACACTCAATCGCCGAAAAGGTGGCCATATAGGACCAAGGGGACAGTCTAGACATCACCCGACAAGGCCCGTGGCCACTGGCTTGGGACACTGGGTGTGAGGCGCAGGGCAGGAGGCCGAGAGCCAGCGCAGAGAGATGACCTGGAGAGGTACACAGAAAGGGGTCCCGTTCAAGTGCTTCCAAAATATCTGAGTTGGCTGGATCACTTCCCCGTAGGACACAGGACGATGTGGGCGGTTATAACCTGGCCATTGTAACTTGGAGCAGCTTAACAACTGTAAGTAAAGCCTGAAGACTGCACCCCACTGTGTCCTTGACTAATTACTGCTACCGAGTACCCCACGGCCCCAGGGGGCGCGTCACTTGTTTAAAGAGATGGGTTTTTAAAGTGTGCTTGAAGACGTGGTGGCTAGGCATCAGTCGGATCGTCTGGGTAACATTCCAGAGAACTGGCGCAGCACGAGAGAAGTCTTGGAGATGGAGGTGCGAAGTTCGGATTATGGGGGATGTTAGTCTTAGGTCATTTGTAGAATGGAGGGCTTGTGTAGGGCGATAGACAGAGAGGAGATATAAGGTGGTGGAGAGCTTTGTGGGTGAGAGCAATGAGTTTATATTGGACCCTGTAGCGAATGGATAACCAGTGTAATGACTGGCACAAGATGGAAGCATCGGTGAAGCGGCTGGACAGAAATACGACCCTGGCTGCCGCATTCAGGACGGATTGGAGAGGAGAGAGTTTGGTAAGAGACCGATCAGAAGAGACTTGCAGTAGTCCAGACAAGAGTGAATAAGAGCTACAGTAAGAGTTTTAGCAGTTTCAAAGGTGAGAAAAGGTTGGATTCTGGAGATGGTTTTTAAGATGCAGGTGACGAGTGAGTGAGTGATCGGATATAGGGAGTAAAGGAATGGTTAGTGTCGAATATGACCCCAAGGCAGCGGGCGTGCTGCTTGGGAGTTATGGTTGAACCCTCCAAGGTAATTTTGATGTTAGGTTATTAGCGGGGAGAAACACAAGAAGCTCAGTTTTTGAGAGATTCAGTTTAAGATAGAGGGAGGACATGATGTTAGAGGCAGCTATTTTGGCTATTAAATACACTATATGGCCACCTGGCCATTACAAGCCCATAAAAAGGTGTTTCACATCCAAAACTGTGGGGGCCCGTCATAGTACGTGCAGGACTGTATGTGGGGGCCCGTCATAGTACGTGCAGGACTGTATGTGGGGGCCCGTCATAGTACGGACAGCTCCGCTTACTGTATAATGGCCACAGCCGGGTACTGCATTCATCACCTATTCAAATCAATAAGGGGCGGATGTGCAGTACCCGCTTGTGGCCAATATACAGTAGACGGAGCTGTGCAGTTCTGTAACTGAGCGGTTCCTACCGGTACCGAGAACAGCTGATCTGCGGGGGTGCCAGGTATCGCACCAACACCGATCAGACATTGATGACCTATCCTAAGGATAAAGTAGTGCACAACCCCTTTAAATATTCATGGTTCTCTCCTCTGGACCAGAACTGTCTGGTGGCTGACATTTGGGGCTGATGATTATTACATTTTCTCCTTACTAAAAACGCTCCAGTCCTCCAGCCAGTTTTGCATCAGGAACTCATTTGTCCAAGAACATATGATTTCTAGAATTGCTGGACAATCAGTCCCTATATAGGTCAAATAAGCTCCTGGTGCAAAACAGGCTGGAGAACTGGCTGTTTTTAATAGAGGGACAACCCCTTAAAGAAAAAAATTAATGTGGCACCCCAGGGGTCTGGTTTCCACAGTAACAAGCAATGTTATGTCTGAGAGCAGGTGGGAGGTCTCTTGGTCAGGAATCCTATGCATGCCACACCTCCTGCCCAGTCCTGGGAGGGGAAGAACTTCCCCTAGATAAACCTGGGGCTGAGGCAGGGTTAGGGAGTTCAGAGGGAGAGTTCAGCTAGGAGGGCTGACAGGGAGCTGTGGCTCCGGCTGGGCCCAGCTCCTGGGCCATGCCAGAAGTAGAGACAGAGAAGAGAAGCAGCTATGGGAAGAAACAACAGGAGCTCTGTGGGAGCAGTGTTACAAGGAGTCAGGGGCTGGCAGCTGCAGAGCTCGCCCTGACTGAGAAGATTTCTTACCGGACCCGGAGTCCGAGGCTGTGGGGACTAACTCCGACCCAGCAGCAGAATCCGTCAGGCAGGGGATTTCAGGTCCTCTGGCCAAGAAACCCGAAGGCACGGTCACACGCATGGGACCAGCACCGCCGTCGTGGAGCGGAAGCTACTAGAAGGCCCCGAGTCACCGGCCATACGGGTGAGCACCACACGGTACACTCAGGGACGTGGGCTACTTATACCCGCCTCTAGCAAGGTAGCCAGAAGAGTATCGTTAGTTTGGGAGGCCTACAACTCCGCCTGGCCAGGGGAGATCCCATCTGCTCAAGGACTGACCAGGCCCAAATCGCTAGCCAGTACTCCGGGAGGGTCTATCGTTGTCACCAGTAAAGACCCTGAACTACACCGTACCGTCTCCGAGTGGTTCCTTCTACCCCCATCATCCACATCTGCTGCCCTGAGGCCATACCCCTCCCGTTGGGGGTTATACCATCTACGCTGCACCATCCATCCACCGGCCTCAGCGGACTGTCCTGCAGCGGCAGCTCCATAGCTGCATTCAACGGGTGGCGTAGTCGTACAACATCTACCGCTAATACAGCGCCACTTAGTCTGACTCCCTGGGCACGGACCGGGTCACCGCCATGAGACTACTACCCCCATCTGATCCGGCTCCGGGTAAGCCCCCGTGCACGCGATGCCGCACGACACAGAAGGCCCAGGGGCGCGTCAATAACATTAAGGGCTCCTTCACACGATCGATGATTGCCAGATAATCGGATCGATAATGGTAATGACATTAATCACACTCCGATCAGAGTCTGATCAGTGTCAGTTTACTGTGATCTGATTCTCTCACATAAGAATCATATCTCAGGAGTGGAGAAGATGGAGAGCTGAATTTCTCCATCTTCTCCATTGTCTGTCCTCTTACATCAGACTGTACTTGAATGACGTCTGAGCGCAGTCCGATGTTTGACTTGTATGGGTGATCCGAATTCCAGTGCCACTTGCAGCTTGCTGCAAATATCAGACTGATTTGGTCTATAGGGAACAACGCAGATCAGCACTGCCCATAGTATAACATTGGGCCGAGAGCTATCTGATAAAACATCGGATTGCACTCAGCCGTGTTATACGCCAGTGTGAGCGAGGCCTCACTGTGCCAAACGCATTCTCATCTGCTCCCCTCAATAGAAAGTAAGAGAATTGGATGAGAATGTGTTTGGCAGATGACTGGTAGTCATGGGACAACTGGCTGATCCGCCTGGTAAAGCCGAATCCCAACATGATTACACTATGTTAGTAGTCAGGGAGCTCCACTAGGTAAAAAAACCCCTATAACTAGGAGGTAGGGTGGGCTGAATGTATAAATTATAATTATTAGAATACGCACTGACCTTGGGTCCTCCTGCAGCTAGGGGCATACACAGAAGAAATCCTAATTCTGGTTCCCCCTTTCAAAACCAAATATTCTCAGTGGAGTCACGGGGCATAGGTGTAGTCTCTGAATGGCGGATCTACCAACTTTTAAAGACAGTAATTTTTCACCTATTGGACTCCTTTAGTGTTCTCACCCACAAACTGTACAGAAAAGGCTGCATAGAAAAGATACACTCCTATTTAAAAACAGTGATTTGCATGTGGGCTGCTTTGGTTTGAGTGCCGGGGCTGATTTTCAGTCCCAGTCCAGCCCTGGTATCTACCACTATGTGGTCACCATGTGGCGGTAATATCAGTGTTGGTCTTTGTAGAATTATTTTCAGTACTGGTGCGATCATCTGCTGAGGTTCTCCTACATCCATTATTAGGGGGCGCCACCAGAGTTGTAATCAGGGTTACCGGTTAGGGCCCACCTGAGCTGCACCTCTGGTTGGGGAAATAGGAGGTATCATACTGTTTACTTTGCACTAAAAAATGTCTTCCATGCCTTGATCTGACTATTTCTGACACATTTCTGGGGACACGTGGGTTCCAGTATGTGTTTCTTTTTTTGGACCGAAGAAAAAGTGCAAAACTTTTTTTTTTTGCTCACAGTTGGACTATTTGACTTGTGCCTTTTTTTTTAAGATTTTAGCGTTCTGATTTTTATGTCAATGTGGCTTTTTCAGATAATTTTGGACTGATTCTTCAAATTTGGTGCCTTTTTGTAGCATTTTGCAAAACCTGCAACTTTTTCCACTAAAAAAGTCGCAAAAAACAGTTAAATACAAAAGAAAAATTTGGGGAATGTTGGGCTGTTTACAAAATTAATGAATCCCTTGCGTTGATTTGATGCAAAATACATCAGCAAAAAGTGAAAAGAAAAAAAGCAAATGATGAATCAGGCCCAATGTTTTCTGTTTTGCCTCTTTTCCGGCATCTATTGCTATTTAAGTCTCCCCTTTTTTTTATTTGTATCATTTGAGTGTTTTTTGGGGTTTTTTTGCACCAAATTCATCAAAATGGCGCATGTGGTTCATGAATTTTGCGCAAAGTCAAAAGTTTTGTTTTCTTTTGTCTTTATCAATTTTGTTACTTTTAGAATAAAAAGTCGCACATTTTTCAAAATGATGCCAAAATGCTTAGAAACTTACTGCGATACATAAAATCACTCTGGATGTTGGTGGCGGGAGGGACTGGAGTATATTTGCGATAAATTTTGCAAGAAAAGTTGCAAATGATGAATTAGGTAAATACATCTGAAAACCTTAAACTCTGCCCACGGTGGCGAGCTAAGCGGAAAAAAAACCCCTCAAAATTAGACTTCAAAAAGGTGCAAATGGAAAGATACATTTAGTGCAATCAAACAAATAAGGTACAAAACTTCAAAAACTTGACAAAAAAAAAAAAATCAGACCCTGATGTCGCCTGGCTGGAGCGATCAATAAGGACGCATTTCCAAACCATGACTCCGCCAGTATACTGTACCGACCTGCAGACATTGTAATTATCACTTAACCCCACGTTCCTCCAGGCAATTGTCGCAAGAGGTAATTTCCTTATGTCGGGTTCCTTTTATCGGATGGTCACCCATTATACCAGCCGTATTGGGATTTGTTTCTTAGCACTGCACAAGCCCAGTGCAATAGAGGTAAGCAGAGACGCCTCTAGTAAAAACAGAACAAAAAATTAATGTAAAATAGAAATATGCATGTGCATTTTTAAATGGAATCGTTAAAAGTGGTATGTATTCCCATCTGCAAGATCCTATCCCAATATGTAGTAGGTGTAATAATGATATTAGCAAATACCTCCAATTAGAAATGTAGTATAGTTCTTCTGATAAGCTATGTCCTTACCCCATGTGCAGGGCTTTGCAGGACCTTAGGTATGCATGGTTATGACCACTAACAACTAACTGTCACCATGAGTGGTCGTAACCATGGATACCTAAGGTACTGCAATGCCCTGCACATGTGGTAAGCGACATAGCTAATTAGAAGAACTATACTACATTTCTAATTGGAGGTATTGGCTAATATTATTACTACTACTTTCTTAAAATCCTGTAAAGCCCTGGTTCATCATTTATCCAGATCTTTGCTCTCAACAAAAGGAAAGGTGTGTGTGTGTGTGTGTGTGTGTGTGTGTGTGTGTGTTTTAATATCCTGAAGTTTAAAACCTGAACTAACCAATTACTTCTCACAGCTGAGAATTTGCTACAACTGTATCCAGTTTAGGCAACCGCCTGGCCTTCGGTCTGATACATTGTAGCACGTTATCGGCTCAGTGACTTTTTCGTAGAGTTTCTATAAGTAATGGCTATGTTGTGCAGATGCCATATTGGTACCATCTCTTTCCTTGCAGATGATGCAGGACACAGAGCAGAAGTCATCAGCATGGAGATATTCCAAAACTGCACTGTGTGAACAGGACACGCTGAATCTTTTCCAGGAATTTGCTGAACAAAAGCAGAAAGAACGAGAAAAGGACCCAGAAGTTAAACGTTTAAAAAGAAATTACAGTTTAAAAGCCCCGAGCTATCCTTCCCCAGGGAACATTCTCCACACGGGGAGACAACTTCCCCGCACTCCGGCTCCCGGGGTTTTACCCCTTCTGCCTTCTCAGAGGTTTGAACCCAGAGCAGATGAGAATGAGAAGTCGTTCATTTCACATTTGGCTAAAACCCCAGACAACATGGTGCCGTGCGGCCATCAGCTACCGCGCACCCCGACCACGGGGAATGTATTGAGAGAAATTCAGGTCAATGTAAAAGAAGATGAAGCGATCAAAAGCAAAAAGAAAATTGAACGTGATGTGAACGACTCCGTGATCTGTGACGCACGGGAAGGGGACGGAACAAGAACAAAATCCAATGTTGGAAAAGTTTCCAGAGCTTCCAACAAAATGAAAAACATGGCGAACTTGTCCTGTCGTGATGGCATGGCGACTATGAAGATGGTGAGCGACTTGGGGTAAAGTACAAATAGTCTATACCATGCTAGAGATATAAGAGGTAAATTGCAAAGGTGCTGGTTTTTGAATAAATGGTAGCAGATCTGCAGGACCCGGCAGCTGCCACTACACAGTTGATTACAGCTGTGCTGTTAAGCTCCGCAACTGCTAAAGTCCATCCAGTACTGGGACTGGTAACAGCTGATCGGTGGAGGTACCGGCTGTCGAAAACTCGGCGATCTGATTTTGATTGCCTATCTTAAAGATGGAACATCCTTTTTTAAAGGGGTTGTCCGATCCAAACCCGTAAGTCTGCAGTTGCTCAGTGTGACTGCAGACGTATCGGCACTCTGCGCTGCGGGGATTCGCCAATTTCTGACCCTGGAACGGAGGGTATGTATGCGTTATACATACTCCCGGGCAGAACCTGTCCAGTGGGCACGGCTTCGCTCCATACAAGTGAATGGAGAGCGAGGCTGCGCCCACTGGCCAGGAGTATGTATAACTGATACATGCCCTCCGGTCCTGGGTCAGAAACCGGTGCATCCCCGCAGCGTATAGTGTGTGCACTGGGGGGGATTCATAAGTCTGTAGTCACACAGTGGACCCCTTTAACAGTCTTCATGACCAGGCTATTATTTTTTTATTAATTTTTTTTTTACTATTTGGTTTTGCTCTTTTTTTCCCCTTCCCTTCCCTTCTTCCAAGATTTATAACGAATATATATATATATATATATATACACACACACACAGTTAGGTCCATATATATTTGGACAGAGACAACATTTTTCTCATTTTGGTTCTAGACATTACCACAATGAATTTTAAACAAAACAATTCCGATGCAGTTGAAGTTCAGACTTTCAGCTTTCATTTGAGGGTATCCACATTAAAATTGGATGAAGGGTTTAGGAGTTTCAGCTCCTTAACATGTGCCACCCTGTTTTTAAAGGGACCAAAAGTAATTGGACAGATTAAATAATTGTAAATAAAATGTTCATTTCTAGTACTTGGTTGAAAACCCTTTGTTGGCAATGACTGCCTGAAGTCTTGAACTCATGGAGATCACCAGACGCTGCGTTTCCTCCTTTTTGATGCTCTGCCAGGCCTTCACTGCGGTGGTTTTCAGTTGCTGTTTGTGGGCCTTTCTGTCTGAAGTTTAGTCTTTAACAAGTGAAATGCATGCTCAATTGGGTTGAGATCAGGTGAATAACTTGGCCATTCAAGAATATTCCACTTCTTTGCTTTAATAAACTACTGGGTTGCTTTGGCTTTATGTTTTGGGTCATTGTCCATCTGTAGTATGAAACGACGACCAATCAGTTTGGCTGGATCTGAGCACACAGTATAGCTCTGAATACATCAGAATTCATTCGGCTGCTTCTGTCCTGTGTCACATCATCAATAAACACTAGTGACCCAGTGCCACTGGCAGCCATGCATGCCCAAGCCATCACACTGCCTCCGCCGTGTTTTACAGATGATGTGGTATGCTTTGGATCATGAGCTGTACCACGCCTTCACCATACTTTTCTCTTTCCATCATTCTGGTAGAGATTGATCTTGGTTTCATCTGTCCAAAGAATGTTCTTCCAGAACTGTGCTGGCTTTTTTAGATGTTTTTTAGCAAAGTCCCGTCTAGCCTTTTTATTCTTGATGCTTATGAGTGGCTTGCACCGTGCAGTGAACCCCCTCTGTATTTACTTTCATGCAGTCTTCTCTTTATGGTAGATTTGGATATTGATATGCCTTCCTCCTGGAGAGTGTTGTTCACTTGGTTGGCTGTTGTGAAGGGGTTTCTCTTCACCATGGAGATTATTCTGCGATTATCCACCACTGTCTTCTGTGGTCGCCCAGATCTTTTTGCATTGATGAGTTCACCAGTGCTTTTCTTTCTTTCTCAGGATGTACCAAACTGTAGATTTTGCCACTCCTATTATTGTAGCAATTTCTCGGATGGGTTTTTTCTGTTTTTGCAGCTTAAGGATGGCTTGTTTCACCTGCATGGAGAGCTCCTTTGACCGCATATTTACTTCACAGCAAAACCTTCCAAATGCAAGCACCACACCTCAAATCAACTACAGGCCTTTTATCTGCTTAATTGAAAATGACATAACGAAGGGATTGCCCACACCTGTCCATGAAATAGCCATGGAGTCAATTGTCCAATTACTTTTGGTCCCTTTAAAAACAGGGTGGCACATGTTAAGGAGCTGAAACTCCTAAACCCTTCATCCATCCAATTTTAATGTGGATACCCTCAAATGAAAGCTGAAAGTCTGAACTTCAACTGCATCTGAATTGTTTTGTTTAAAATTCATTGTGGTAATGTCAAGAACCAAAATTAGAAAATGTTGTCTCTGTCCAAATATATATGGACCTAACTGTATTTGTGTCTGAACAGTCAGGGAGACACTATTACTGTTTTTTTTACGGAAAAAAGGCTAAAAGCAGGATAATACAGAGATTTGAACCGTGGAACTGCAAAACCACAGTTCTATTTCTCTGGACTACACCAGAATCTTTTAAACAGATATATTGGTGTCTGAACACTCACAGACACACTCAATTTTTTTTTTTTTTGGGGGGGGGGGGATACCAAAAGGTTAATAAGACGCATATTTGTACAGTCTGACTGAGGGGGAAAAAAAATACAGGATTTAGATGGGGGGAAAAAAAAAAAAAAGGATTTTTCCTGGCCCCTGAGACCGGGGGATAAGTCTAGCCATTTGACCAGCAGGAGCACACAGGACTGTAATGCAGTGTTTGCTGGTATAACCACTGCGTCTCCTATACAGCCTGCCTGCCTGATATCTGGGATGGATATTAGTCCTGAGAAGGACTGTTTGTTTGATTTGCCAGGCTTTAGAGACCCTACACTACCTATTTCGCACTATATATCTCTCCCTAACTCAGTAGCACTGACCCTACACTGTCTGATCTCGGGCGACTGTGTCCAAGATGGCGGCGCCCAGTTTGAAATACTCGAGGTGACGCTGTGCAGCCAGCCAATCACTGTAATGCCCACAAACAACATGGCTGCGGCATTACAGTGACTGGCTGGCAATCCCTGCATGTTAATTGGCTCTGTAAAGAGCGGCAGACGTGCAGGGCGGAGACCCGAGCTCCCGCCCGAGTAACCCGGAAATGCTCGGTGGTCGCCGAACATCTCGAGTAGTGAGATGCTCGGGCGAGTACCGAGCAGTGTCGAGCATGTTCGCTCAACACTACATGTAAGGCATTTAAGTCTCCTCATACTGGCATGTCAGGTCTGGCATGCCACTCTCCAAAATGAGAAACCTTACCCTTTGTATATATGTGAAATCTTTACAAAACCCTACCTAATCTGATGGTAGCCCATAGAGCATACATTCTTTCAGTTTAATGACTATGTAGAACATTTCAGATGTTTCAATTTTTAAAATGTCATCTCTAGCATATATCGGTACATATATCATTTGCATTCATTTATCTATTTTTGCATTTTCTACATAGCTCAAACTTTCCATCAGAAAAGGGGGAACAGACACATGCTCTTTTAGCATCAGCAATCTTATGTCATTATTTTTCCTCTTGTAGAATATACTTTCTAATAGCAATTTCCTGGAAGAATCATTATGAAGTAAGCGATCAGCTAAAATGTCATTGTCATTACATCTACAGAAATAATGTGTTTGTACGTTTGCTGTTTTATCCATAAATGTAATTATCTCCATTGAACAGGAAAGCAAAGTATATCATATATGAACTTACCATGACCTACTGGAAAATCATTGCATTACGTATGCATATACACTGTGTGCAGAATTATTAGGCAAGTTGTATTTTAGAGAATTATTTTTATTATTGATCAACAACTATGTTCTCAATCAACCCAAAAGACTCATAAATATCCAAGCTTAATATTTTTGGAAGTTGGAGTGGTTTTTTTTTTTAAGATTTGGCTATCTGAGGAGGATATCTGTTTGTGCAGGTAACTATTACTGTGCAGAATTATTAGGCAACTTAATAAAAACCAAATATAATCCCATCTCACTTGTTTATTTTCACCAGGTAAACCAATATCCGTGCACAAAATTTAGAAATAAACATTTCTGACATGCAAAAACAAAAAAAATTAGTGATCAATATAGCCACCTTTCTTTATGATGACACTCAACAGCCTTCCATCCATAGATTCTGTCAGTTGCTTGATCTGTTTTCGATCAGCATTGCATGCAGCAGCCACCACAGCCTCCCAGATACTGTTACGAGAGGTGTACTGTTTTCCCTCCCTGTAGATCTCACATTTTATGATGGACCACAGGTTCTCTATGGGGTTCAGATCAGGTGAACAAGGGGGTCATGTCATTATTTTTTCTTCTTTTAGACCTTTACTGGCCAGCCACGCTGTGGAGTAGTTGGATGCATGTGATGGAGCATTGTCCTGCATGAAAATCATGTTTTTCTTGAACGATACCGACTTCTTCCTGTACCACTGCTTGAAGAAGTTGTCTTCCAGAAACTGGCAGTAGGTCTGGGAGTTGAGCTTCACTCCATCCTCAACCCGAAAAGGTCCCACAAGTTCATCTTTGATGATACCAGCCCATACCAGTACCCCACCTCTACCTTGCTGGCGTCTGAGTCGGAGTGGAGCTCTCTGCCCTTTACTCATCCAGCCTCTGGCCCATCCATCTGGCCCATCAAGAGTCCAACTCATTTTATCAGTCGATAAAACCTTTGAAAAATCAGTCTTATGATATTTCTTGGCCCATTCTTGACGTTTTATCTTATGTTTCTTGTTCAAAGGTGGTCGTTTTTCAGCCTTCCTTACCGTGGCCATGTCCCTGAGTATCGCACACCTTGTGCTTTTTGATACTCCAGTAACGTTGCAGCTCTGAAATATGGCAAAACTGGTGGCGAATGGCATCTTGGCAGCTTCACGCTTGATTTTCCTCAATTCATGGGCAGTTATTTTGCGCCTTTTTTGGCCAACACGCTTCTTGCGACCCTGTTGGCTATTTGCCATGAAACGCTTGATTGTTCAGTGATCACAGTTCAAATGTTTGGAAATGTCAAGACTGCTGCATCCCTCTGCAAGACATCTCACAATTTTGGACTTTTCAGAGCCCGTCAAATATCTCTTCTGACCCATTTTGCCAAAGGAAAGGAAGTTGCCTAATAATTAAGCACACTTTATATAGGGTGTTGATGTCATTAGTCGACACCCCTCCTCATTACAGAGATGCACATCACCAGATTTACTTAATTGGTAGTTGGCTCTCAAGCCTATGCAGCTTGGAGTAGGACAACATGTATAAAAAGTATCATGTGATCAAAATACTCATTTGCCTAATAATTCTGCACACAGTGTAATATATATATATATATATAACCATTCACTGTACTTTTTGTTATAAATAACATTTTTAGCATCGCATGTTGTCATGCATAGTAAGGACCTGCTGCGTTGTTCGTATTAATTTCATAAATATGTGTTCGGAAAACTTAATGTCACTTCTGTTTACTAGCACACCTAAAAGGGAAGCTGTCATCAAAAAATAATCCAATTGTTTAACTTAGGCTTTTGTATTACATGTATTTAAACATTTTGTGAATTTTTTTTCCTTATCATGATCTTTATTAAAGCACCACTCCAGCATTTTTTTTTATTGCAGCGCTGGAGTGGTGCTACAAATTTGAGTTTCCTGCACTCAGTATTACAATTACCAGCTGCTATCTTCATCTTCTTTCTGCACCGCTCCGGTCAGTCTCCAGCAGATTTTGACCTGCCTGATCGCTCCAGTGTTTGCTGGCCGATCTGGAACTCACAACTAAAGGTAAGTCTATGAGAGCCAGAAAGAGGGCAGAACGGGGTCTTCATAGACTTACATTGAGAGCTTGTGACTGTTACCTCTGACTTCCTGTCAGCCAGAAGTTATGGTTACAAGATGGCAGCGCGGGTGTGACAGAAGCTGTCATACGCCTCTCCCCTTAAAGACAACGTCTGTAAGAACTGTATTTGAATGTGTTATGACATGGTTTTATTGTATTGTATGAGTAATGTAATATGAGAATCTGCATAGAATTCTATAAGCACTAAGTGATGCAGTTAATGTAATGTATTATAATTCATGTATAATGTTATTCATGTATAGTGTATAGGGATAGTGACTGAAGTTAAGTAGGTCAAAGGGGAAGTTTCCCCAGCAACAGACTGCTGGGACAGACAGGTTATGATACAGTTTAATGTTTGGGACCTGTGTGGCGCCCCTGAGAGTTCAGTCGCCACAGAGGTACTGCATCTCACCCAGAGGTGTGGTATCTCACTCTCAGGTAAGGATGGAGTACTGCCCGGGACCCACACACTTGCATCCATTACACTCCACTTCAGAGGGCAGGGCGAGATTGCTCCTAAGGGAGAGCACAGTCCCTGGGCCCTAGCTGGAGGGCGGAACCATGTAGTGGGTGTGGGTGGAGGAAGAGCAACAGGGGAGCACTTCAGGAGTTGTATAAAAGAGGGAACCGTCTTGAAAGACAGTGTTCAGTAAGAGGAGAACCGTGAAAGGATCAGGAGCTCTGCTCAGGAGGAACGGGCCTGAGTGAGAGAGGCCCAGGAGGTCAGACTGAAGAGAGGAGCAGAGAGGAAGGCTCCAGAAAGAAAGAGGGGATACTAGGGGTACAGGAAGTGCTGGAGGCCAGCCGTACGCCTGAATCTACCAGGACGTGGAGGGATCAGGCCGCAAAGGGGACTGGCCCCTAACTAGTGAGAATTACAATATTTAGCTAGAAACCGGAGGCTTCTACATTTTCAGGGTGTAGTTGCCCACAGCCGCAATTAATCGCCAAAAAGGTAGCCACACAGGATCCAGGGAACTCCAGGTTGCCCGCCAAGATCTGATTTTACCGGCTTGGGACACTGGTTGCGAGGCGCAGGGCAGGAGGGTGAGAGCCAGCGCGGGAAGACGACCGAGGAAGGCACACAGAACGGGGTCCCATTAAGTGCTCTTGAATTACCTGAGGGATTGCTGAACCTCTGTCTCAGTGAAAGCAGAACGCCGCGAGTGGTGATAATTTGGCCTTGGTAACCAGGAGCAACGTGATAATCGTGAGTAAACCTTGAAGACTGCACCCCACTGTCTCTGAATTATTGCTGCGCCATCACCAGCCCTGCACTACACTGCACAACAACAGCTACCTCATCATTTTCCATCACAGGACTGCCCTGGAGCTAAGCTCTACCTGGGGAGAGCTGAACCAACTCTGCTGCATTACCAACAGCTCCAGAGGACCTGCTCCGCAGCGGCGGCTCCATATAGCCGCATACCACAGGTGGCGTCATGAACATTATCATTAAAAACTTCATTCCCCTTTTAAGTTATTCCCCTTTATTGACCGTCCTGGGTCACAGACCGGGTCACTGCCACTGTGACATCCCCTGCACTGACCAGCCATGCACTGAGTACCCCTCGGCCCAGGGGGCGCATTATACCACCACAGCTTGGAAAGGGTCTGGGTCAGTTAAGAAGGGGAGCACTTCCTGGTTAGTGCAGTGAGTTTGGAGTGAGAGATTAGATTACAACATAAAGAAAGTGTTAGAAGCATTCAAGGCAACAGGGCTGGAGGGTGCAAGAAGTACGCACTGTTCAGGCAGCATTAGAATGTCGGCTACTGTCTTCTGCTGACATCCCTGCAATGTCCGGGACCTACGGCCAGAAATAGGGACTGGAAAGTGTGTCTTATTGCCTTCCAACAAGTGGAAGCTGGATGGGGAGATGCAAGAGGGAGACGTGATGGGTCTCATGAGAGCTGCAGAGCCAAATAGAGTATGCCAGGGGCCGAAGGAGTGATTAAACGAAGGGATAGCTCAGGGAGAAGATGTAAACGTACTGTGCTGTAACATCAATTGAGCATGGACTGCTAAGTAAAGTTGAACTGTTTGTTATGAAGCAAGTGTCCCCTGATTTATGAGCAGCTGTTCCTGGATCCAGGATCTTGGAGACAGCGGATGCTTGCGGCCTAAATGTGAGTACACTGCATTGTACACAGCGTGACACTAAGGGAGTGGGACACAGTTTATTTGTGGGATGCCAGAGTGTGAGAACGCAGCCCCTTGCCCATGACTACTGCCCTACAGACCTTACACGGGTCTGGAGCAAAGTAGGAAGAGCTGAAGACGGCAGCTGGTAAGTATGATACTAGGGGCAGGAACCTTATGTTAGTGGCATCACTCCAGCACTGAAATGAAAATAATGCTGGAGAAATGCTTTAAAAAGCAAGATTAGTAATCTTGAAATTTTCACACTTGCCATCGGGGCAAGACTCATAGGCGCAAATTCATTAAAGGGCATCTGTCAGTAGAAGCAACCCTCCTAAGCCGTCTATATGGGCATGTAGGTCATAGAAAGTTGAATAAAATTATATCTTTATATCTGCGATCCGACTTCTTATTCCAGAGAAATCCTCAATATGTAAAGGAGCTGTTAAGATCTATGGAGCCGGAGATAGATCTCCCTGAGAATCTGTCACCAGAGCTTATTTTAGATGAAAGAGGGCATTACCTGTATGAGACATGTAATGACTGACAGTCGGTTCTCCTGATCAGAAGTGCACGCTGCTCATAAAATGTGCCAAATTCATTAAGTCTTTTGCGCTTCTTAATAAATTTGGCGCATTGTACTCCAGCAAGTCCTTGAATAAGACTGTGTGCTACAACAGTCTTGACCCTTTACCGACATATAACATACACATATGCCGGCTCCCTGACTTTTATGTGGGCTCAGTTCCTGAGCCCGTATCTTACCCAGGAGGTGATGGTTGTGAAATTCAGCCATCATCTGCCTCTAACAGTCGCACATGTAGCAAGCTCCACACGTGGCTGTAGACCTGTTAAATGCTACTCAATCTCTGACAGTGGCATTTACAGCGCACCGGCAGGGGGGTGCCTCATTCCGTTCGCCCATCGGCACCTGCATGACATGTTCGCGGGCACCAATGAGTTGCCATGGCTCTGCTAAAGACCCTCATACCTGTCATGTCAGTATTCATGTGAGCTCATGTGATTTTTGTATATTGCACAAGTGACCTGATGATGGCAAGTTCAAGTCTCCAACGGAATTTCCGAATTCTCCTTCCCTACTATATACAGGTGCATCTCACAAAATTAGAATATCATCAAAAAGTTTATTTATTTCAGTTCTTCAGTACAAAAAGTGAAACTCATATAGAGTCATTACAAACAGAGTGATCTATTTCAAGTGTTTATTTCTGTTAATGTTGATGATTATGGCTTACAGCCAATGAAAATACAAAAGTCATTATCTCAGTAAATTAAAATAATTGACAAAAAACACCTGCAAAGGCTTCCAAAGCGTTAAAAAAGGTCCCTTAGTCTGTTTCAGTAGGCTCCACAATCATGGGGAAGACTGCTAACTTGACAGATGTCCAAAAGGCAAGCATTGACACACTCCACAAGGTCCCAGAGTTCCAATTTTCATTTGGAAATCAAGATCCCAGAGTCTGGAGGAAGAGTGGAGAGGCCACAATCCAAGCTGCTTGAGGTCTAGGGTGAAGTTTCCACAATCAGTGATGGTTTGGGGAGCCATGTCATCTGCTGGTGTAGGTCCACTGTGTTTTATCAAGACTAAAGTCAGCACAGCCATCTACCAGGGAATGTTAGAGCACTTCATGCATCCCTCTAACGACAAGCCTTTTAGAGATGGAAATGTCATTCTCCAGCAGGACTTGGCACCTGTCCACACTGCCAAAAGTACCAATACCTGGTTTATATACAACAGTATCACTGTGCTTGATCGGCTAGCAAACTCGCCTGACCTTAACCCCATAGAGAATCTATTATAGAGAATTTATGGGGTATTGTCAAGAGGAAGATGAGAGACACCAGACCCAACAATGCAGACGAGCTGAAGGCTGCTATCAAAGCAACCTGGGCTTCCATAACACCTCAGCAGTGCCACGGGCTGATCGCCTCCATGCCATGCCGCATTGATGCAGTAATTGATGCAAAAGGAGTGCCGACCAAGTATTGAGGGCATTTACTGAACATACATTTCAGTAGGCCAACATTTTGAATTTTAAAATAATTTTTCAAGCTGTTGTTATAAAGTATTCTAATTTACTGAGATAATGACTTTTGTGTTTTCATTGGCTGTAAGCCATAATCATCAACATTAACAGAAATAAACACTTGAAATAGATCCCTTTGTTTGTAATGACTCTATATAATATATGTGTTTCACTTTTTGTATTGAAGAACTGAATTAAATGATCTTTTTGATGATATTCTAATTTTGTGAGAAGTACGTGTGTGTGTATATATAGTACAGACCAAAAGTTTGGACACACCTTCTCATTTAAAGATTTTTCTGTATTTTCATGACTATGAAAATTGTACATTCACACTGAAGGCATCAAAACTATGAATTAACACATGTGGAATTATATACTTAACAAAAAAGTGTGAAACACCTGAAAATATGTCTTATATTCTAGGTTCTTCAAAGTAGCCACCTTTTGCTTTGATGACTGTTTTGCACACTCTTGGCATTCTCTTGATGAGCTTCAAGAGGTAGTCACCGGAAATGGTTTTCACTTCACAGGTGTGCCCTGTCGGGTTTAATAAGTGGGATTTCTTGCCTTATAAATGGGGTTGGGACCGTCAGTTGTGTTGTGCAGAAGTCTGGTGGATACACAGCTGATAGTCCTACTGAACAGACTGTTAGAATTCGTATTATGGAAGAAAAAAGCAGCTAAGTAAAGAAAAATGAGTGGCCATCATTGCTTTAAGAAATGAAGGTCAGTCAGTGTGAAAAATTGGGAAAACTTTTATAGTGTCCCCAAGTGCAGTTGCAAAAACCATCAAGCGCTACAAAGAAACTGGCTCACATGAGGACCGCCCCAGGAAAGGAAGACCAAGAATCACCTCTGCTTCTGAGGATAAGTTTATCCGAGTCACCAGCTTCAGAAATCGCAGGTTAACAGCAGCTCAGATTAGAGACCAGGTCAATGCCACACAGAGTTCTAGCAGCAGACACATTTCTTCAACAACTGTTAAGAGGAGACTTTGTGCAGCAGGCCTTCATAGCAAAATAGCTGCTAGGAAACCACTGCTAAGCACAGGCAACAAGCAGAAGAGACTTGTTTGGGCTAAAGAACACAAGGAATGGACATTAGACCAGTGGAAATCTGTGCTTTGGTTTGATGAGTCCAAATTTGAGATCTTTGGTTCCAACCACCGTGTCTTTGTGCGACGCAGAAAAGTGAACGTATGGACTCTACATGCCTGGTTCCCACCGTGAAGCATGATGGAGGAGGTGTGATGGTGTGGGGGTGCTTTGCTGGTGACACTGTTGGGGATTTATTCAAAATTGAAGGCATACTGAACCAGCATGGCTACCACAGCATCTTGCGGCGGCATGCTATTCCATCCGGTTTGCGTTTAGTTGGACAATCATTTATTTTTCAACAGGACAATGACCCCAAACACACCTCCAGGCTGTGTAAGGGCTATTTGACCAAGAAGGCGAGTGATAGGGTGCTATGCCAGATGACCTGGCCTCCACAGTCACCAGACCTGAACCATATCGAGATGGTTTGGGGTGAGCTGGACCGCAGAGTGAAGGCAAAAGGGCCAACAAGTGCTAAGCATCTCTGGGAATCCTTCAAGATTGTTGGAAGACCATTTCCGGTGACTACCTCTTGAAGCTCATCAAGAGAATGCCAAGAGTGTGCAAAGCAGTCATCAAAGCAAAAGGTTGCTACTTTGAAGAACCTAGAATATAAGACATATTTTCAGTTGTTTCACACTTTTTTAAGTATATAATTCCACATGTGTTAATTCATAGTTTTGATGCCTTCAGTGTGAATGTACAATTTTCATAGTCATGAAAATACAGAAAAATCTTTAAATGAGAAGGTGTCCAAACTTTTGGCCTGTACTGTATATATAATAATAATTAAAAAAACTATACATGTTTGGGATCACTATAATTGTATTGACTTAGAGAATCATATTGCCAGGTCGTTTATGGTATAGTGAACATGGTGCATAAAAAAAGAAAAAACAATTGTGGGATTGCACTTTTTTCGAAATTTCGTTGCACTTGGCATTTTATTTACCGCTTTCCAGTACATCACATGATATGGTGTCATTCAAAATACAACTTGTCCTGCTAGAAACAAGCCCTCATATGGCTATTTCGATGGAAAAATAAAAAAGTTAAGGCTCTAGGAAAAGGGGAAAAGATGCATAATTCCACCTGCTTTTGAGGTAGTAATGGGCCCCATTACCTCTGAGGCTGCACAGATTGCACCAATTTTATGTATGCCCCTGAATGACAGGTAAGGGTATGTGCACAGATTCTGCTTGGAACCCACCTGAAAAAGTGGTAAAAAACATAAAAAATTAACATATGCACAGCAATGTCAAAATCACTTGCTGTGCAAATGCTCTAATTTTTTTTCACTTCTTTTATCTGCTTCAGGCTTTGAAAGGTGTGATGTGGTTTAAAGAATTGACTGGTCCTTTCTTCTAGTGGCTTCCACTTTGAAGGTGCCATTATTTTTTATTTAGAATTTAAATAAAAAGACATTACAGGCAAAAAAAGATGTGTAAAACAACGTCAGTGAAGGCGCTTTAGGTAATATACCGCCAGCGGTTTCTTGAAGTGTCTTTCTACAGCAAAAATTATTTGGTAATGCCAGCGGATAAAATACACTCTGTGCATAGACCCTAACACATCTACACACCACTTATAACACAGGATCCACCAATCACAATAGACTGTCACAGCTCACCTGCTCCCCCTCCCTTCACAATGATGTGTGCACACGCTCATTAGATGCTTTAATACAAAACTTAGGGTCGGAGTCTCTTCATTGCAGCTAATGTACATGTGGATTTCCTGAAACAACACAAAGCTAGAGTCTGAAAAATTCTCAGTGGTCAGTGTGAAAACCGCAAGATTTCTATTTTGCATAATAAATATAGGGTACTTAGTGAACTATTTTTGATCAAAAAAAGTATACAAGCCGTCCCACCAGCGGCAAGGTGACCCTAAATTGGGACGGTACCTATACTGCCTATATTAAAAACCTTACTGTATATCAAAGTTGAAGTAATGCATATAAAAGGGTAGACAAATAGGACCGGGTCCCAACTCCAGACCACCCAGGCCCGTGGTAAGCTACATATATACCAGTCAGCTCAACAAAGGGGATGCCACACCCTTAAATTGCACAGAATGCAAACAAGACAAAAAACCAGGCAATGTGAACTGAGGTCTAAGATGGTAGACATGCAAGAAATAGGAGCATGTTCACACTAGCAAAAAAGACACAAAACCTACAAAAGACAAAAATATATCTCATACCCTACCATCATTATATATAAATGTAAAGCAAAGTTGCATAATAAATATAGGGTACTTAGTGAACTATTTTTGATCAAAAAAAGTATACAAGCCGTCCCACCAGCGGCAAGGTGACCCTAAATTGGGACGGTACCTATACTGCCTATATTAAAAACCTTACTGTATATCAAAGTTATGATATACAGTAAGGTTTTTAATATAGGCAGTATAGGTACCGTCCCAATTTAGGGTCACCTTGCCGCTGGTGGGACGGCTTGTATACTTTTTTTGATCAAAAATAGTTCACTAAGTACCCTATATTTATTATGCAACTTTGCTTTACATTTATATATAATGATGGTAGGGTATGAGATATATTTTTGTCTTTTGTCTTTTGTAGGTTTGGTTTCTTTTTTGCTAGTGTGAACATGCTCCTATTTCTTGCATGTCTACCATCTTAGACCTCAGTTCACATTGCCTGGCTTTTTGTCTTGTTTGCATTCTGTGCAATTTAAGGGTGTGGCATCCCCTTTGTTGAGCTGACTGGTATATATGTAGCTTACCACGGGCCTGGGTGGTCTGGAGTTGGGACCCGGTCCTATTTGTCTACCCTTTTATATGCATTACTTCAACTTTGATATACAGTAAGGTTTTTAATATAGGCAGTATAGGTACCGTCCCAATTTAGGGTCACCTTGCCGCTGGTGGGACGGCTTGTATACTTTTTTTGATCAAAAATAGTTCACTAAGTACCCTATATTTATTATGCAACTTTGCTTTACATTTATATATAATGATGGTAGGGTATGAGATATATTTTTGTCTTTTGTCTTTTGTAGGTTTTGTTTCTTTTTTGCTAGTGTGAACATGCTCCTATTTCTTGCATGTCTACCATCTTAGACCTCAGTTCACATTGCCTGGTTTTTTGTCTTGTTTGCATTCTGTGCAATTTAAGGGTGTGGCATCCCCTTTGTTGAGCTGACTGGTATATATGTAGCTTACCACGGGCCTGGGTGGTCTGGAGTTGGGACCCGGTCCTATTTGTCTACCCTTTTATATGCATTACTTCAACTTTGATATACAGTAAGGTTTTTAATATAGGCAGTATAGGTACCGTCCCAATTTAGGGTCACCTTGCCGCTGGTGGGACGGCTTGTATACTTTTTTTGATCAAAAATAGTTCACTAAGTACCCTATATTTATTATGCAACTTTGCTTTACATTTATATATAATGATGGTAGGGTATGAGATATATTTTTGTCTTTTGTAGGTTTTGTTTCTTTTTTGCTAGTGTGAACATGCTCCTATTTCTTGCATGTCTACCATCTTAGACCTCAGTTCACATTGCCTGGTTTTTTGTCTTGTTTGCATTCTGTGCAATTTAAGGGTGTGGCATCCCCTTTGTTGAGCTGACTGGTATATATGTAGCTTACCACGGGCCTGGGTGGTCTGGAGTTGGGACCCGGTCCTATTTGTCTACCCTTTTATATGCATTACTTCAACTTTGATATACGGTAAGGTTTTTAATATAGGCAGTATAGGTACCGTCCCAATTTAGGGTCACCTTGCCGCTGGTGGGACGGCTTGTATACTTTTTTTGATCAAAAATAGTTCACTAAGTACCCTATATTTATTATGCAACTTTGCTTTACATTTATATATAATGATGGTAGGGTATGAGATATATTTTTGTCTTTTGTAGGTTTTGTTTCTTTTTTGCTAGTGTGAACATGCTCCTATTTCTTGCATGTCTACCATCTTAGACCTCAGTTCACATTGCCTGGTTTTTTGTCTTGTTTGCATTCTGTGCAATTTAAGGGTGTGGCATCCCCTTTGTTGAGCTGACTGGTATATATGTAGCTTACCACGGGCCTGAGTGGTCTGGAGTTGGGACCCGGTCCTATTTGTCTACCCTTTTATATGCATTACTTCAACTTTGATATACAGTAAGGTTTTTAATATAGGCAGTACAGGTACCGTCCCAATTTAGGGTCACCTTGCCGCTGGTGGGACGGCTTGTATACTTTTTTTGATCAAAAATAGTTCACTAAGTACCCTATATTTATTATGCAACTTTGCTTTACATTTATATATAATGATGGTAGGGTATGAGATATATTTTTGTCTTTTGTCTTTTGTAGGTTTTGTTTCTTTTTTGCTAGTGTGAACATGCTCCTATTTCTTGCATGTCTACCATCTTAGACCTCAGTTCACATTGCCTGGCTTTTTGTCTTGTTTGCATTCTGTGCAATTTAAGGGTGTGGCATCCCCTTTGTTGAGCTGACTGGTATATATGTAGCTTACCACGGGCCTGGGTGGTCTGGAGTTGGGACCCGGTCCTATTTGTCTACCCTTTTATATGCATTACTTCAACTTTGATATACAGTAAGGTTTTTAATATAGGCAGTATAGGTACCGTCCCAATTTAGGGTCACCTTGCCGCTGGTGGGACGGCTTGTATACTTTTTTTGATCAAAAATAGTTCACTAAGTACCCTATATTTATTATGCAACTTTGCTTTACATTTATATATAATGATGGTAGGGTATGAGATATATTTTTGTCTTTTGTCTTTTGTAGGTTTTGTTTCTTTTTTGCTAGTGTGAACATGCTCCTATTTCTTGCATGTCTACCATCTTAGACCTCAGTTCACATTGCCTGGTTTTTTGTCTTGTTTGCATTCTGTGCAATTTAAGGGTGTGGCATCCCCTTTGTTGAGCTGACTGGTATATATGTAGCTTACCACGGGCCTGGGTGGTCTGGAGTTGGGACCCGGTCCTATTTGTCTACCCTTTTATATGCATTACTTCAACTTTGATATACAGTAAGGTTTTTAATATAGGCAGTATAGGTACCGTCCCAATTTAGGGTCACCTTGCCGCTGGTGGGACGGCTTGTATACTTTTTTTGATCAAAAATAGTTCACTAAGTACCCTATATTTATTATGCAACTTTGCTTTACATTTATATATAATGATGGTAGGGTATGAGATATATTTTTGTCTTTTGTAGGTTTTGTTTCTTTTTTGCTAGTGTGAACATGCTCCTATTTCTTGCATGTCTACCATCTTAGACCTCAGTTCACATTGCCTGGTTTTTTGTCTTGTTTGCATTCTGTGCAATTTAAGGGTGTGGCATCCCCTTTGTTGAGCTGACTGGTATATATGTAGCTTACCACGGGCCTGGGTGGTCTGGAGTTGGGACCCGGTCCTATTTGTCTACCCTTTTATATGCATTACTTCAACTTTGATATACGGTAAGGTTTTTAATATAGGCAGTATAGGTACCGTCCCAATTTAGGGTCACCTTGCCGCTGGTGGGACGGCTTGTATACTTTTTTTGATCAAAAATAGTTCACTAAGTACCCTATATTTATTATGCAACTTTGCTTTACATTTATATATAATGATGGTAGGGTATGAGATATATTTTTGTCTTTTGTAGGTTTTGTTTCTTTTTTGCTAGTGTGAACATGCTCCTATTTCTTGCATGTCTACCATCTTAGACCTCAGTTCACATTGCCTGGTTTTTTGTCTTGTTTGCATTCTGTGCAATTTAAGGGTGTGGCATCCCCTTTGTTGAGCTGACTGGTATATATGTAGCTTACCACGGGCCTGGGTGGTCTGGAGTTGGGACCCGGTCCTATTTGTCTACCCTTTTATATGCATTACTTCAACTTTGATATACAGTAAGGTTTTTAATATAGGCAGTATAGGTACCGTCCCAATTTAGGGTCACCTTGCCGCTGGTGGGACGGCTTGTATACTTTTTTTGATCAAAAATAGTTCACTAAGTACCCTATATTTATTATGCAACTTTGCTTTACATTTATATATAATGATGGTAGGGTATGAGATATATTTTTGTCTTTTGTAGGTTTTGTTTCTTTTTTGCTAGTGTGAACATGCTCCTATTTCTTGCATGTCTACCATCTTAGACCTCAGTTCACATTGCCTGGTTTTTTGTCTTGTTTGCATTCTGTGCAATTTAAGGGTGTGGCATCCCCTTTGTTGAGCTGACTGGTATATATGTAGCTTACCACGGGCCTGAGTGGTCTGGAGTTGGGACCCGGTCCTATTTGTCTACCCTTTTATATGCATTACTTCAACTTTGATATACAGTAAGGTTTTTAATATAGGCAGTACAGGTACCGTCCCAATTTAGGGTCACCTTGCCGCTGGTGGGACGGCTTGTATACTTTTTTTGATCAAAAATAGTTCACTAAGTACCCTATATTTATTATGCAACTTTGCTTTACATTTATATATAATGATGGTAGGGTATGAGATATATTTTTGTCTTTTGTCTTTTGTAGGTTTTGTTTCTTTTTTGCTAGTGTGAACATGCTCCTATTTCTTGCATGTCTACCATCTTAGACCTCAGTTCACATTGCCTGGCTTTTTGTCTTGTTTGCATTCTGTGCAATTTAAGGGTGTGGCATCCCCTTTGTTGAGCTGACTGGTATATATGTAGCTTACCACGGGCCTGGGTGGTCTGGAGTTGGGACCCGGTCCTATTTGTCTACCCTTTTATATGCATTACTTCAACTTTGATATACAGTAAGGTTTTTAATATAGGCAGTATAGGTACCGTCCCAATTTAGGGTCACCTTGCCGCTGGTGGGACGGCTTGTATACTTTTTTTGATCAAAAATAGTTCACTAAGTACCCTATATTTATTATGCAACTTTGCTTTACATTTATATATAATGATGGTAGGGTATGAGATATATTTTTGTCTTTTGTCTTTTGTAGGTTTTGTTTCTTTTTTGCTAGTGTGAACATGCTCCTATTTCTTGCATGTCTACCATCTTAGACCTCAGTTCACATTGCCTGGTTTTTTGTCTTGTTTGCATTCTGTGCAATTTAAGGGTGTGGCATCCCCTTTGTTGAGCTGACTGGTATATATGTAGCTTACCACGGGCCTGGGTGGTCTGGAGTTGGGACCCGGTCCTATTTGTCTACCCTTTTATATGCATTACTTCAACTTTGATATACAGTAAGGTTTTTAATATAGGCAGTATAGGTACCGTCCCAATTTAGGGTCACCTTACCGCTGGTGGGACGGCTTGTATACTTTTTTTGATCAAAAATAGTTCACTAAGTACCCTATATTTATTATGCAACTTTGCTTTACATTTATATATAATGATGGTAGGGTATGAGATATATTTTTGTCTTTTGTAGGTTTTGTTTCTTTTTTGCTAGTGTGAACATGCTCCTATTTCTTGCATGTCTACCATCTTAGACCTCAGTTCACATTGCCTGGTTTTTTGTCTTGTTTGCATTCTGTGCAATTTAAGGGTGTGGCATCCCCTTTGTTGAGCTGACTGGTATATATGTAGCTTACCACGGGCCTGGGTGGTCTGGAGTTGGGACCCGGTCCTATTTGTCTACCCTTTTATATGCATTACTTCAACTTTGATATACAGTAAGGTTTTTAATATAGGCAGTATAGGTACCGTCCCAATTTAGGGTCACCTTGCCGCTGGTGGGACGGCTTGTATACTTTTTTTGATCAAAAATAGTTCACTAAGTACCCTATATTTATTATGCAACTTTGCTTTACATTTATATATAATGATGGTAGGGTATGAGATATATTTTTGTCTTTTGTCTTTTGTAGGTTTTGTTTCTTTTTTGCTAGTGTGAACATGCTCCTATTTCTTGCATGTCTACCATCTTAGACCTCAGTTCACATTGCCTGGTTTTTTGTCTTGTTTGCATTCTGTGCAATTTAAGGGTGTGGCATCCCCTTTGTTGAGCTGACTGGTATATATGTAGCTTACCACGGGCCTGGGTGGTCTGGAGTTGGGACCCGGTCCTATTTGTCTACCCTTTTATATGCATTACTTCAACTTTGATATACAGTAAGGTTTTTAATATAGGCAGTATAGGTACCGTCCCAATTTAGGGTCACCTTGCCGCTGGTGGGACGGCTTGTATACTTTTTTTGATCAAAAATAGTTCACTAAGTACCCTATATTTATTATGCAACTTTGCTTTACATTTATATATAATGATGGTAGGGTATGAGATATATTTTTGTCTTTTGTAGCTTTTGTTTAATCTGCGACCCGTGTTACTCAGTACTGGAGAGCGAGTTTAAATTTGGCGCCCAAATCATTGGTCGCGGCCGGCGGCTGCGGCCAATCAGCGACCCGTGTTACTGAGAACGCGGAGTGGCGTTGATGTGCGGGTACTTTCGGTGTGAGCAGCCGGGAGATGAACGGCTAGCGCCGGTCATCTCCCGGCTGCATCGCTGCTGACTTCCATGCGGCTATCGTCGGGAGATCAGCGGTTAGTGCCGGCTGGGCACGATCAATCAGAGAAGCGGGGTTTTAAATTTCGCTGATTAGTCGCGGCCGCGACCAATCCGCACAGCGGTGTTTAAATTTGGCGCCAAGATCGCTGATTGGTCACTGCCGCCGGCCGCGACCAATCAGCATCGTATTAGTGAGGACCGGGGAGCGGCGCTGCTTGTGTGGGTACTTCCGCTGCGAGCAGCTGGGAGATGACTGGCTGCTCGCAGCAGAAGTATCCGGACCGGCGGCGCCGCTCCCCGGTCCTCCGTTCACACTTGCCGTCTGGAGATCAGCGGGCCAAGCCGCTGATCTCCCGACGTTAGACACATGGAGGTCAGCGGCGCCGCCGGTCGGGGTAGTTCTGCTTCTAGCGCCGCTCATCTCCCGGCTGCATCGCCGCTGACCTCCGTGCGGCAGATGAGCCACTAACGGCCGCCATCTTTTTTCTGAAATTCCGGGTCGCTGATTGGCCGTGGCCAGACCAATGAGCGACACGGGATTTCCTGGACAGACAGACAGACTGAAGGGATAAGACAATTATATATATATATTAGATGGAAGGCTGTGTAGGGGCCATTATAATATTTTAAGAGCTATGTGGGGCCCATTATACTATTTGGAGGGTTATGTAGGGGCAATTACAACATTTGGAAGGCTATGTGAGGGCCATTATACTATATGGATAGCTATGTTGGAGCCTTTATACTTTTTTTGTGGGCTGTGTGGTGACCATTACACTGTTTGCAGGGCTATATAGGGACCATTATACTATTTGCAGGGCTATGTGGGGGCTATTATAATATATTTGTGCAGTTATACAGTGTGAAGGTTTGTGTAGGGTCCATCATACTGTGTGTAGGACTAGTAGGCGCAATTATACAGTGTGGAGGATTGTATTGGGGCTATCATACTGTGTGGCCGGTTGTGGGGGCCATTATACTGTGTGGAGGGCTGTGTGAGTGTCACAGTTGGGACATCTTACTGTGTGCGTGAGGAGGAATTCACTGAAGGGTATTGCAGTGTTTTGGGGGGGCACTTTTGTTGGCAACATACTTTATGGGGCAATGAAAGGGGAATCTAAGGGCTTCAATAGTAATTTTCCTCCTACTGTATCTTGCAAATTTGTGAGATGGCTCTTCTGTGATCCCGCTGTATATTATTATTGTTATTTTTATTTTTTGAGGCGGGGGGTGTACAATTAGAACTTCTGCTATGGGGCCCTATGATTTCTATGTACAGATGACTCAATTCCCTGCTGCTCCCGTGGTCTCCTCTGATCTTTGTTTACTTCACTGCAACACTGGGCTCAGCAATTTTGTTCCGTACATACTGGCATCACCGCTGTGTTCAGTGATTGGCTCCAGCACTAATGTGGCCGTACAACACATGATTGCACAGCAAAGCGAACTAAGACCAGCTGGTACCACCAGAGTAGCAGTGCTGACATAACCTGGGAGTTGAAATGTGAGGATTGATTATTTTAAGCCATTTCTTGCTCCTGGCCAACTTTTTTTTTTTTTTTTTTTTTTTAAATCCTGAACATTCTCTGATAAAAAAAAAATAATGTGATGCCACTAAGCAGAGCTTTCTACATACTGATATAGGGCTATATAAATCAATAGGCAGTGGGATCCCCCTAGTGGTGGCTGGATGTTTGTATTAGGCTGTGTGCATGTCGCGTTTTTGCTGCACGGATTTGTCACAAATCCTGAAAGAGAATCCTGAAGTCTCATGCACACGTTGCTTATTTGTGACTTGCAGATTTGGTGCAGGTTCAGATCTGCAGCATGTCAATTCATTCTCATTTTTGCAGTGTTTTTTTTTAACCACTGACTTTAGTAAAATCAGCAAAAATGCTATAAAACCCAGGTCTAAAATAATTGAGGATTTTCTGCTTTTTAAAAGCTTTTTTTGCACGTGTTTTTAGACAGCAGTGAATGCTATAGAGATAGATAATAACCCAGCAGCGAATGCTATAGAGATAGATAATATATATAGCAGCTATAGTGGATTTAAAGCGTAACTTTTACTGCCAAGAATAAAAGATTTTTGGCAATCCTCAAAATGGACAATGCACATAACAGATATATTAAAAACTGAAAAAATTGCCAATGTCCCTGTATAGGATCATAACCTGACAGTAGTCAAAAAGTGGCAAAGGCATCAGTAAATACCTGTGTGTATATATATATTTATAACATGTTTTAACAGGACCAGACAATAAAATCCAGAAACAATTATGTACGATAGGGCAGATGGATAAAAGGAAAAATCTCACCAAATTCGTTGGTCTCAGAGTTCCTCCAAAAGATCCTCATCCATAAAGGCCCATATCATCAAGTCCAAGGGGTTGACTGTCCCTGTTAGTCCCTATTAACTTGACTGACCCTTCAGACCCCAAGACTCCTGCCCTTACAAGGGCAGCCCACAGCTGACCCTTTAAATCTGGACAGCCCTGAACTGACCCTATGCGCCTCCGGACGCGTTTCTTCAAAAATTTTGAGTCATCAGGGGACTGGCACAAAGAACTGTAGAACACAGGGCTGGGCACCCTCTATCTGGGTTGTACTTTAGGCAATGGCAAGTACATTTCCAAGAGAGTGCATCACTATGAGCGCCCACCCATGTCGCTTCTGGTGTGCTGGACCGCAAGATGCATTTCAAGATGCATCATTATAGAACACCCTCGCTCCTAAACACACTGTGCACTCCACAATGGCCCAATAATAAGAGCCCACAACAACAGCCCCAGGCACCTGTAATGCAAGTACATGGCACAATATGTCAGGATGGTGTTCCATAAGTTAGAAAAGAAAACTCAGGTGGAGGTGTTCCCAGGATCAATGTCCAATAGTATTGGTTCACTTGCAAAAAGTAGAATAAAGGACAAACAAAAATGAGGTATATAGGTTGAGTTAAAAACTGTAGGCAAAAAGCATAATTTATATGAAGCAACTGTATGTCAGCTGCTCATTCAAACCCCATGGAGACACGGTTTTCAACACAAAGATCCACCTTGTCTCCTTTTGCAGTAATAGGCGGTCCCAATCTCCCCCTCACCGGGGTTTAGCCACTTTCTCGATGCCCATGAATTTGATAATGTTTTTATCGTCACCATGGAATCCGTGAACATGTCTGGAAATAGGGGTATCTCTATTGTGTTCAATGTCACCTAGGTGCTCACCAATCCTACGCCTCAATTCACGCATGGTCTTGCCTATGTATTCCAGGCCGCATTGGCATACACCTCTATAAATAACTCCCTGCGTTCGGCAGTTAATGAAATCCCTGATGATAAATTCTCTGTCAACATTGGTACCTCTAAAGACTATAATTTTCAACGGAAGGGCAATTTATGCAGTTGCCGCACCTAAAACAGCCCTTAAGGTCTGATTTCAACCAAGACTCACTCCCTGGTGCTAGATAGTGGCTCCGCACCAATCTATCACGCAACGAGCGTCCCTTCCTATAGGTGATATGCGGATACCCACCCAAAAAAGGAACAATATCCCCATCCATCTCCAGGATAGGCCAGTACTTTAGAAGAGTTAGTTTCACTTCTGCTGCCCCATTACTAAATGTGGTGATGAGATAGATAATAACCTATTTTGCCTTAGGGTCAATATGATAGTCCAATGCCGCCTGAGGCACATTCATATGGTAACTATTCTCCTGCGTTGTTTACACGTGTATTAAATATATTATAATGGTTACATGTGGCTGTTATTTGATTTTGCACCTCGATCTGCTCATTTGTTTGCACTGGCTTAGTTCTCCCTTTGTGAGACTCCCATACTGTCACACCATTATTTGCACGGACCCTGTTTACTTTCTTTTGTTTTTCTACATACATGGTATATCTATTTACTCTATGCATCACACTGCCGTCCATTATTTAAATGTTAATTATATTCTATGTGTGTAGACCTTTCCATCTTATATTTAGGCTATGTGCACACAATGCGTTTTTGGTGCGCTTTCCCAGCGTCTTTCTACCCGTGGAAATGGGCCAAAAACGCTAGGTAACCTGTGTGCCAGCTAATGCAATGACAATCCTGAAGTGCTGTGCACATGATCAGGAATTGTCCTGTCAGGATTATCATTGCGGTTAAATCTACAGTATGTCAATTCTTCGTAGCGTTTATGCAGCGTTTTTCACCCATTGACTTCAATTTAGTCAGTCAAATCCACAGCAAAAACACAGGTATAAATATATTTGCTGCGGATGTTTGCTGTGTATTTAACTGACTCAATTCAAGTCAATGAGTCAAAATCGCACTAAGAATTACCCGTGGGAGACTACTCCCCCCATCATCCTACGGCCGCTCCCGCTGATAATAGCTAAGTAGTCTCCTCAGTCGGCGTCTGTGCGCAGTGTGAAAAAAAAAGAAGTAAAAATAAATTGATATTAAAATAAAAACACCTTTTATTCACCTGTCCGCCGCACTCCGAGTGTCCCAGTGATAGTTGACTCTTTCTGTACTTTTTTCGACAACCTGGCTTGTGGTCAGGCTAGTCCCTCACATGAGAGGCACCTATTTTAATATGTATATTATCTGTCATTAATAACATTTATATTTGACTTTTGTTGTGACATGGTTCTTTCCATTTTCCTCCTTTGGGACACTTGGATGGCCTGTTTTGATTTTCTATTGCTTATGTATGGCGACAATTTACCTTGATTGGACCAAAAACTGTTGATTTACTCTACTTCTTCAGGTATATGTAGATTGTATTTTGTTGTAAATTTTAGTTATAATTGACAACAATGTTTTTATATTGTGCCCTGGTATATTGTGGGTTTCTTTTTGCATCCTACACATTCCCCTATTTTCTCTTTTTAAATGGTTTTAATATGTATATCCATTTGAATTGATGTATCAATAAAGAATTTTTACATTGGAGAAGAGAGTCTCTTTTTTTTCTGTTGGATCTATAGAGCTAAATAATAGACAGATAATAGATAGAGGCTGAAACCGAATGATGTCGGGGAGAATAAAGTTACATTTCTCCCTGCAGCGTTTGGCTAAGTGCAAGCACCGGACTAACCTGCAGATTAACCCCATATCTGCAGGTTCATAGCATTTTCGCTGGTGACAGGTTCCCTTTACCATTTAATATAGTCCCCTGAGTGTTTCTAAAAAGTAATAATCTGACTGATACCTCTACAATCCCCCACATAATATGATGACCCCCAGGGCTGCCACCAGGAATTTCAGTGCCACATACTGGCAACATTTTCGTGCACCCTTGAAAATGTTGCAGGGTCCACCACAGCTCCGCCTCCACCCCTGCTCCACCTCCATCCCTTGAACCTTCCACAATCCCACCACCCACTCTTGGAAAAACTCCACTTTTGCACCACCTCCTCACCAATCACACATTAACAGTTCCCATAGAACTTCATATCACATACATAGCCATCAGCTTTCAATTTGGCCAAAAGATTTTTTCAGCCTGCTACCACAACAAGGTAGACTCTTTCTTTTGGCTGGGTCCTACTCTACTATAACCTATTAATCATTAAAATATCCAATACTCTTTTTAGGTATGTTTTTATTTATTTTTCTTTAAAGGAATGTGACATATAAATTTTTTAAAATGATCAATAATACCACATACAAGAGACAAATACTGTCACACCATGGCCGGACCGCATATTACCACCACATAGTAACCAAATAATACCACATACAAGGGACAAATACCACCACACCATGAGCAGGCTACATATTACCACCACATACATGGGATAAATACCTCTACACCATCACCAGACCACATATCACCACCACATAATGACTGAATAATACCACATACAGGAGACAAATACCGCCACACCAAGACCAGACCACACATCACCACATAGTGACCGAATACTGCAATACTGATCATTAATAAAAAAAAAACACAATTCTAATGCCATTAGTGCACAGGAGCTCTGTACATAGTATACAGTGTATAGTTTAAGTGTACAAGTAATATAGGGACTCACCAGTGACATTATACACAGGAGCTCTGTATATAGTGTCAGTGAAGAGGTAATATAGTGATCACCAGTGACATTACACACAGGAGCTCTGTATATAGTGTCAGTGTACAGATAATACAGTGATCACCAGTGACATAATACACAGGAGCTCTTTATATTGTGTCAGTGTACAGGTAATATAGTGATCACCAGTGCCATTTTACACAGGAGCTCTGTATATAGTGTCAGTGTATAGATAATACAGTGATCACTGGTTCCATAATACACAGGAGCTCTATATAGTGTCAGTGTATAGGTAATACAGTGATCACCAGTTACATCATACACAAGAGTCCTGTATACTCTATATAGTGTATAGTGTCAGTGTACAGGTAACACACTACCTCACCAGTGACATCTCTAGTTGAAGTCCTTCATGTTCGCTTTTCTTAATCCTGCGCAGACTGCCATCAGTTCTTGCAGCCAGGACTCGTCTCTGCATAAAATATCACAGTTATCTAGAGCACTGCTTTCAGAGCATTTTCCCCATTTTTTCCTCAACTTCTACACTACTCCAGATGAAGGAAAAAGCGACATAGTGCTGCCCTGCACAGTAACAGGACCCCTCCTCAATTCATCATGATTTGCTCTCCCCCTCCCTCAAGTCACCACCATTTGCTGTTCCCCACCCCCCAGTCTCAATTCATCACCATTTGCTGTTCACCATCCCCCAATCTCAATTCATCATTATTTACTTTCCCCCACCTCCAGTCTCTATTCATAATCACTTGCTTCTGGCGAGTGGCGCGCGTACGCTATTATGTCATCGTGTATGCGCCATCACCATCACGTCACAGAAGAGGAGGAGGAAGCCCTGGAGCTGCGTGACTGTTCTGTATTGACGTCTGTGCAGCACCAAGCAGGAAAGCTCCCTGCGTTGAAATGTTCACTGTATATTATACCCTGGGGTCCGGTGAGCAGAAGCACAAATCTCCCTCTTTCCTTCTGCTCACCGGGCCCCATACCACAGTAAGGGCAGTAATGCCCTGATGGTGGCCATGATTGCAAGTATAAAGTTCCTCAGTACACCCCTTTTAATTAGTAGAAATGGATCCAGGGTGCATGGAACATCAGGGATCATTTGGCTCCTACCATAATAGACATATAGGAGATCAGCTCCACCAGACATATAAAATTGAACCTGAGGCTGAAGCCCACCGTCAACACAAGTGCGAGAATCATGGGAACATTTTATGTAATTTTGCAGGGGTCTTGTACCATTGTGAGAGCATCTTAAAGAGGTTGTCCACTACTTTTACATTGATGACCTATCCTTGGGATAGGTCATCAATGTCTGATGTCACCACCCACCCATCAGCAGCTATCAGCGGCGGCGACCAATGGCCGGAAGTACTCACTTACCGAGCTGCCCTGTCTAGTTGTATTGGCCGCTACAGGGTACTACACATCCACCTCCTATTGTTTTGAATAGGAGGTGGATGTACAGTACCAAGCCACGGCCACTAATAGTAGACGGTCAGCTCGGTAAGTGAGTGCTTCCAATTACAGCTAATCAGCGAGGTGTCGGGTGTCAGACCCCGGCCTATCAGACATTGATGACATATCCTAAGAATAGGTCACCAATGTAAAAGTAGTGGACAACCTCTCTAAAGTTGAGTTCCTGTAGCCTACAGGAAACTGATCATTTGTGTGTCCCACATTTCTTGGGGCCTTTCTTCATGGGGTCTGAGGAGGATAGCAGTCCACTTTTGAAATCTGTTGCCTGTTATCAATATAATATTTTTGTTTGTATCCACGGCCAATACTTATCCATCTTCCACCATCCTTGGCACCCAGCTACCTCATTTTGTCACTTTTCTCTTATTTTACCGAGGTTCAGCTAGGAAAGGATCTAATAAGTTTCATTAGAGCTGTGCCAAAACCCTAGCACAACTCATACAGGTGAGCACTATGTTTTCGTATCACCTTATTATTGTGAGAGATACTAACTTAGAGGAGCACTATTGCTCTTTTTTTTATAGCAGAGCTCTATGACTTCTTTTTCGATTGGGTGAGATTTTCTCAGCACTCGCCAAAAATACTTCTGTGCCCATTCCTCCATTTGCACTGCTCCAATTTCTTCTGATAGCCTCCTGTGTGTATTTTCGTTATCATTGAGGTGTAGGACAATGTCTGCAATTTGTGAGGAACGCTCCTGAATGACTGTCTTGTGTAACTCCAGAATCTCTGACATGTGGTCTTGTGCCTCTTCTATATCACTGACTGTCTGACCCACATTTTTATTTCTCTTTAGGTTTTCCATGTCTTTTTTCTGAGATGCTTCAATCCTCCTTCTATGTCCTGTTTAGTAGGCGTATCTTTCCAGTCCCAGTCTTCCATTGTGTTGGAGAGGTTCTCTGCCATTTTTTTATAGGAATTGGATGTTGGATTTGGTTGGGCATATCAGGGGTTGATCAATGGCAGTGTTCCTCTATGTGACGACCAATGCCCGAGGAAGCCAGCTAGCTGTATTGTGTTCTGTGAGATGTGAGAGCTTAGTGAGGCAAAACTTGATCTGTCATTGTCAATCCCCCTCTCCTTAGAGACCATTAAAAAGGCACATATAGAAGTCCTTGTATTTAAGTAGTGTAAATCCAACGCAATAAGTGGATTCTTTCAGATGAGGTAGCAGAAGTTGGGCACAGGACCCTCCAGGACCTGGTAATGGGTGGTACTTCGTCTGTAGAGTCAAATAGGCAAAAATATTGTGTGAACAGATCATTCAGATAACAGGAGTAAGGTCTGGTAAGACACTAATGCCAAGAGCCTCCCAGAATGGTTAGCATGAGGGACACAGAGTGGGCATGGGGGACACTATATTCTAGATTTAAGAATTTTAGCTATATTTTGGCTGTATTTGTGATCCCCTTTCCTTTATGTTTCCCCTCCTACTCTTTCTCGCAATGGTACTTATTAATTGAGAGTCAATGTTCTTTCAGCTGTGGTTCTCCACGAGCAGGTTTTGGAAAATTCTGTTGTTTGCGCAGGAAGATACATCTTTATACTAATTGGTGAACAAGTGCCAGCGGCGGGAATATTTCTGCATGAAAGGTCTAAATTCACCAAAGTCTGGGGTAGTCCGTGCACAGCAAGTCACCAGCATCCTGCTAACCCACTCTCTTTTTGTTGCGATGCCTATTAGTCGGGCTAAGGCTGCGAGGACTTGGTCCATTTTTGATAGTCAAAGCTGATTATTTATTTGGTTACTGACTGATTAATTTATTCCATAGTTTTTAATATTTATTGACTTAATATGTTTTAAGTAACCTTTAATAAACCTTGTGAGCCTATTCTTTCTCCAAACTAAACTTGTCTAGTCTTTTTTTATTAATAGGTTAAAGGGAATCTGTCACCTAATCTGAGAGCAGCGTAATGTAGAGACAGAGACACTGATTCCAGTGATGTATCACTTACTGTGCTGCTTGCTGTACTTTTGATAAAATCACTGTTTTATTAACAGGAAATCACTGGAGGACTAGTAAACTAGTACTAGTAAACCTACTATCAGGAAGTCCTCCAAATTCATGAGCCCTGTATAAATCCACCCCCACCACTGATTGGCAGCTTTCTGCCTCTGCACAGTGTACACAGAGATCTGCCAATTAGTGATGTGGGCGGATTATACACTGCTAGTAATATAATGTGCACGCACCACCACGTTTCATCAGGAGATGACAGAAGAGAACTGCTTATAGTAAAATGCTGCTATATGGCAGCAGGATGCTGATTTTGCTTGTATTATTTGGGCAGTAAGGTTGGGTAGGTGCAACCTAAATGAAGACCAGTGTGCCAGCCAAAAATGTACAGTTACAGTATTGTCAGCAAGAATTAAACAAAGGATCAGACATCCAAGGAAATAGCATTCACAATAAAGATATCCTATCAAGAAAAAAGCAGAACAAATCCACGGATTACAAAAATCAAAAATACACATCAACGTGTACAAAATGACCAAAACATGTCCCAAGTCATGGACAGAACGGACAATCCACTCCATGCTCAAAATAACTTAAATCCAAAAACTTAAATGCATTTTATTGGGCTTTTATGTGATATCAACAATAAGTAGCAAGTATTTGTGAAGTGTAAAGGAAATTATACATGGTTTCCTAAATATTTTAAAAACATAATCTCTAGTAACTGTGATATATGAGAAATAGTATTATAACATAAAAGATAAAAGTAATAATTTTTGAAATATATGGAAACCCAAGGATTACAATGGTAATGGGGAGAGCTGGTATTTTATGTTAGGTTATTTAATGTATTATTAAGTTTCTGTATATGTGGATAAAAAGAATATGAAAATAAAAAAACAGCATTAGAAGCCGCCATGAAGTTCTTTGCCGTTCCTCTGGACTCTAAACTGTCACCCATGATGCCCACATCAGTGTATAGGGCAGAGCAGGCCATGAGCCGCTGCCTGGCTGGTGCCACCTGAGGGTTCTGTCACCTCTGACCTCACGTCACCTGCACACGACCAACTGCCATTTACTTTCAACTGTCGGCTGAAGTGATCGGACGGAAGTCTACAGACAGGAAGATATATGTGATAATGGCGTCTACTGGACACAGAGAAGGGAGCGAGGCGAAGAGAGAAGCTAAGAGGAAGAGAGAAGAGCACAGTGATACCACTGGATTAAAAAATATCACAAAGAAGAGGAGAGAGGCCGAAGACCATGGATTGGAGGATGAAGCGCCAACACCTGGATGCAGCAGGGACCCCGGAACATCCAGCCCCTACCCCACGCTTATTATGAGCAATTTTACCATCCATAAGATCTTGGGTAGGGGCAGCTTTGGAACAGTAAGTTTTCTGGCATTACAATGCACAAACCATACCTTAAACTTATCTATGATTAAACAAAATTACACCGACACACTTGACTTGCTTGGAAGATTAATTGGCCACGGCCTTTATTAAAAACATATAATACAGGTAACTTCAATTAATAACGTAATAATTATAAACAACCGCAGCTTAGCCAAAGCTCAAGCCCATTTACATTACCTATAACTTATTGTCCATTCGGTTCCCCGAATGACTAACCCCTCAGGCCGTGACTAGTAAAATGAAAGCCTTAAAGCAAAATAAAGGGGGGAGGGAGGGGCAGCAATTTCTTATGGCAGCGCCGAGAACTGACATGCTCATGGGCGCTGCCAGTCACTATATACCCCCACCACTTATTTTATTTACAAAGTAACTCCCCTATCAGCAGGTGCCGCCAGGGGAGGAAACGCAATCTTCACCTGCGACACCTCACTACTGGCTGGGATCCGCAGCCAATCGAGACCCTGCTGCTGTGGTGGCAAAACCCAGCTGGAAGAACATTATTCCCGCCAAAAACCCTATTTACTTTTAACCCTTTAGAAGAAGAGCAAGTGCATGATAATGCCAAATGCTCCCCTCCTAAAGGTCCGAGTCTGTCAATATATATTTTTTTATTAACCTATATTTGCCATTTTATCTCCATTCGTCATCTTCTGTAGGTAGACATTCATTGAAGTGCACTTCTGTGGGATGATTGAAAAAATATCCATGTGCTCCCCTGCCCCTATGATTATTTCACATATTGGTTCATCTAATCACCATGGTTAGGTGTAGTGCTGCTATAAATGGGTATTCTGATTAATCGAAGAGCTGATCTCAGGGATTAACCCCTTAGTGACCGGACCAATTTTTTAATATCTGACCAGTGTCACTTTATGTAGTAATAACTCTGGAATGCTTCGACATGTCCAATTGGTTTTGAGAATGTTTTTTCGTGACACAATAAAATTGGTAAATTTATGTTGACTTGTTTTGCGTTTATTTATAAAAATAGGAGAAATTTGACAAAGCTGTAACAACATTAGCAATTTTCAAACTTTGAATGATTATCCCTTTAATCCAGATAGTCATACCACACAAAAACATGAATAAATAACATTTCCCTCCTGTCTGCTTTACATCAGCACCATTTGAAAAATGTTATTTGTTAGCGTTTTAGAAGGTTTAATAATGTAGCAGTAATTTTTAATTTTTCAAGTTAATTTACAAAACTTATTTTTATAGGGACCTGTTCAGTTTTGAAGTGACTTTGGGGGTTCTATATATAGGAACCCACCCAAAAAATGATACTAGTTTAAAAACCGCAATGCATAACGTATTCAGAACTGCTTTCAGGTAGTTCATTAACCCTTCAGCTGATTTTCAGTTGTTAATACAAAGTGGAATAAAAGGAATGAAAAAATGTATTTTTATCACCTAAATTTTGATAACTTCTCAACAGGTCACTATAGCCGGCAGACTCTAAGGCCGTTATTTAGCCATGAACTGCCATGGCAAACATCAGGACCACACAATCAAGATCTCAGGGTGCCAATGGGGTTAAAGAGGAAGCCCCCGCACTCTGCTAACTATTTATATTCTGTAGTCACTATTGACAGCAGCATCTAAGGGGTTAAACGGCCATGGTGTGTGCCAATACTGATCATGGGTGATGCAGCAAGTTGTCAGCTATAATGTACAGGTGACAGTTACAGGATAGTCACCTGACGGGGAACGCTAGTCTATAATACAACGCTACAAGCGTCCCTCTGTCTGAAGCCTTTATAGACAGCGCAAGTGCGACACGCCTGCGCAGTCTGGCTCCAGACTGAAGAACGCATGGAGCTGTTACAGGTAAGAGGAGTGTGTATGGCGCCGGTTATCGCTGTATGCGTTGACCCTGAACGCATACCGCAAACTCCGGCTCCATATTTACATAGTTACCTGACCGGGAGGAGCGTTGCTGCGGCGCCTCTCTTCTCACCAGAGACTGGGGCAGGAGTGAAGGAGTCGGAATCGGCTCATGCGCATAGTGCTCTCCGGCGCCATTTTACTGAAGACGCATTTGTACTCCGGCGCCGCACTCCTCCCCCGGCCTCCGGCAGAACAGGACACAGCAGCGCTGGAGCACAGGTGAGTATGTGTTTTTTTTTTTGTATGTGTGCAGCGTGAAAGCGATGAGGGGTGCCATACATACCAGGATTGGGTGGTGAGGGGGCCACACATACCAGGATTGGTGTATGAGGGGTACCATACATACCAGGATTGAGGGGTGAGGGGTACCATGCATACCAGGATTGGAGGGTGAGGGGACCTTTCATACCAGGATTGGGGGTAAGGGGACCATACATAACAGGATTGGGGGTGATGGGACCATGCATACCAGGATTGGGGGATGAGGGGTACCATGCATACCAGGATTGGGGGGGGTGAGGGGACCATGCACACCAGGATTGGAGGTGAGGGGACCTTGCATACCAGGATTGGGGATGAGGGGTGCCATACATACCAGGATTGAGGGGTGAGGGGTACCATGCATACCAGGATTGGGGATGAGGGGTGCCATACATACCAGGATTGGGGGTGAGGGGTGCCATGCATACCAGCATTGGGGATGAGGTGTGACATGCATACCAGAATAGGAACGAGGGGTACCATGCATACCAGAATAGGGATGAGGGGTACCATGCATACCAGGATTGGAGGATGAGGGGTACCATGCATTGCGGAATAGGGATGAGGGGTACCATGCATACCAGGATTGGGGGATGAGGGGTACCATGCATACCGGAATAGGGATGAGGGGTACCATGCATACCAGGATTGGAGGATGAGGGGTACCATGCATACCGGAATAGGGATGAGGGGTACCATGCATACCGGATTGGGGGTGAGGGGTGCCATACATACCAGGATTGGGGGGTGAGGAGTACCATGCATACCACGATTGGGGATGAGGGGTGCCATACATACCAGGATTGGGGGGTGAGGGGTGCCATGCATACCAGCATTGGGGATGAGGTGTGCCATGCATACCAGAATTGGGGATGAGGAGTACCATGCATACCAGAATAGGGATGAGGGGTACCATGCATACCAGGACAGGAATGCAGGGTACCATGCATACCAGGATGAGGGATGGAGTGCCATGCAGACCAGGATGAGGGGTACCATGCATACCAGAATAGGAATGAGGGGTACCATGCATACCAGAATAGGGATGAGGGGTACCATGCATACCAGGATTGGGGGGTGAGGGGACCATGCATACCAGGATTGGGGGTGAGGGATGCCATGCATACCAGGATTGGGGGTGAGGGGACCATGCATACCAGGATTGGGGATGAGGGGTGCCATACATACCAGGATTGGGGGGTGAGGGGTGCCATGCATACCAGCATTGGGGTTGATGGGTGCCATGCATACCAACATTGGGGATGAGGGGTACCATGCAGACCAGAATAGGGATGAGGGGTACCATACATACCAGGATAAAGAATGGTGTGCCATGCATACCAGGACAAGGGATGGGGTGCCATGCATACCAGGATTGGGGGATGAGGAGTGCCATGCATACCAGGATAGGGATGAGGGAGCCATGTATACCAGGATGAGGAATTGGGTGCCATGCATACAAGGATTGGGGGATGAAGAGGCCATACATTCCAGAATTGGAATGAGGGGTGCCATGTATACCAGGATGAGGGGTACCATACGTACCAGAATAGGGATGCGGGGTACCATGCATACCAGGATGAGGGATGGGGTGCCATGCATGCCAGGATGAGGGGTACCATACATACCAGGATAGGGATGAGGGTTACCATACATACCAGAACAGAGATGAGGGGTGCCATGCATACAAGGATGAGGGGTGGGGTACCATGCATATCAGGATTGGGGGATGAGGAGGCCATACATACCAGGATTGGGATGAGGGGTGCTATGTATACCAGGATGAGGGGCACCATACATACCAGAATAGGGATGAGGGGTGCCATGCATACCAAAATTGGGGATGAGGGTGCCATGCATACCAGGATTGAGGATGAGGAGTGCCATGCATACCAGGATTGTGGATGAGGGGTGCCATGCATACCAGGATTGGGGATGAGGGGTGCCATGCATACCAGGATAAGGCTGAGGGGGCCATGCATACCAGGATTGGGTATCAGGGAGACATGCATATTAGGTTGAGGGATGAGGGGCGCGATGAATGCCAGGATTGGGATGAAGGGTGCCTCGCATACCAGGATTGTGGATGAGGGGTGCCATGCATACCTTGATTGGGGGTTGAGGTGTGCCATGCATACCAGAATTGGAGATGAGGAGTACCATGCATACCAGAATAGGGATGAGGGGTGCCATGCATACCAGGATTGGGGATGAGGGGTGCCATGCATACCAGGATTGGGGGATGAGGAGGTCATACATACCAGGATTGGGATGAGGGGTGCTATGTATACCAGGATGAGGGGTACCATACATACCAGAATAGGGATGAGGGTTGCCATGCATACCAAAATTGGGGATGAGGGTGCCATGCATACCAGGATTGGGGATGAGGGGTGCCATGCATACCAGGATTGGGGATGAGAGGTGCCATGCATTCCAGGATTTGGGATAAGGGGTGCCATGCATACCAGGATTGAGGATGAGGGGTGCTATGCATACCAGGATTGTGGATGAGGGGTGCCATGCATACCAGGATGGGGAAGAGGGGTGCCATGGATACCAGGATGGGGATGAGGGGTGTCATGCATACCAGGATAGGGATGAGGGGTGCCATGCATACCAGCATAGGATGGGTGGACAGGATGGGGGCAGCACAAATACCAGGATGGGGACAGCACAAATACCAGGATGGAGGGCAGCACATACCAGCATGGTAGACCATATACCAATAAAAATGCTCGCCACCCGGGTGTAGAATGGGTTCAAAAGCTTGTCTCTTATATCGCAGGGCCGTAAAAATACGTATTGGTGGTTACTAAGGTATTAAATCTGTGGGGAATTGGGGGACATGGTTTATTTCCATGTCCTGGTCCATATATGCTGCTATTAGAATACAATATATACTTTGACCTCTATGTTTCATAAACTTTAAATCAGCTGCACATTGATATACAACCAATACTGACCCCAACCAGCTCACAGATGGTGATAATGGAAAACCCCTTTTAGATCTACCCATAGACAGTCATAGAGCAGACAGTGCAGTATGGTGATAGCTTAGCTTTGCTCTGCTATAAGGTCCAGATTACTAGCAGACTCACAAACCACTCAGTCCATCCATTTCTTGTGCAGTAGATAAACCAGATGTTTTCCCGCTCCCATACCCATTTTGGAGGTTTCGTGACAGTTTTGCCCAGCTCTGACAAATTGGGCGAATCTGGAGCGGGACAGAGGGCTTTGCAACCCCGGTTGATCAAATTCAAATACGTTGAATTCTTAGCATTGTCTATTTCTTTCCTCAGGTGGTCCTGACATCAATCCCCAGCCGAAACATCTATATGGCTGTAAAAATGATCGAGAAAAGGGAGGTCAATGAAAACATGATTATGAGAGAGCGGCGGATACTCCTGGCAGCCAGAGACTGCCCGTTCTTATGTCACCTCTATGCCGCACAGCAGTCTCGTAAGCGCGCTTATTTCATCACGGAGTATCTGTCCGGCGGCAGCCTGGGGGCTTTGATTAAGATGTGCGGCTACTTGAACATCGACACCTTAAGGTGAGAAAGAGGAAGATCTACAAAAAAGTGAGAAGAGGGGTGGAAATAAAAGTGGAGGTTGGGATGTAACAGAAAGAGGGAATGTATTCCAGGTGGGAAGGAGGTGTCAGCGATGGCATAGATACTACACTCTGTTCTCTCCATGAGATTCTACACAGCAGAGATTGTGTGTGGCCTCCAGTTCCTCCATGGACACAACATCGTCCATCGGTAAGCAGAACTTTCCTCTTTCTCTCTGTCCCCTTTACATGCTAAAAATATTGCCCCCAACTCTCCTGTGCTCCTTTCTGCCTATTCTTCCTATTCTAGCAGTGACCAATTCTCCATCTCCTGTATCACTGGGCAGATTTCTTATCCTATTGTCTTATTTCATTGCAGAGATCTTAAGCCGGAAAACATCATGTTGGATGCAGATGGCCACATTCGTATTATCGACCTGGGGCTCGCCCAAGATGGCGTCACCTCCTCCAATAACATCTCTGGAGTGACGGGCACTTTCCATTTCATGGCCCCTGAGGTGCATCGCAAAAAAGGATATGGCACAGCAGTGGATTGGTGGAGCCTGGGGATTGTGGTGTCCAAGATGGCCACAGGACGCTCCCCATTTTACAGCGGCTCCGTCAGCAATATGGCGTACAGAGCTATAACCAAAGGAAAGCCTGAAATTCCATCTTGGCTTGATGCTGACTTGAAAGATCTTATCAAGAAGCTGCTGTGCAAAAATCCTCAGAAGCGATTGGATGTGTGCGGGAACATCAGACTGCATCCATTCTTTACCAACATCGGCTGGGAGGATCTGGAGAAAAGGAGAGCACAGCCACCATTCAAACCATTCAGGCCAGTTCTGGAGAACCATCTTATGCAGTGGCCGGAGGAAAAGAAAGCCCGTAACCCCGTGCCCGGATTTAATTACGTGTCACCAAGCTGGGCACGGTAAGATCATCGTTCTCTGATGATAAATCCCATCAAATGTTCTTCTCACCTTGTGGCCATTATCACCGTCCTTGTCTTCTCCCACTCTTTCTGACAATGACTATGTCTCTCTTATTCTTAGGTGGATGAGAATATCTGGGCTGTGAAAGAATCCACGAACATCTGGTGAGTGACCGTTGTACACACAGGACACCGATCATTATATATGTACATTATGCCTGATGTCACTGAGATAAGATCCAGGAGATAGAAGTTGTTGAAATGTCTTCCTCTTATGTTTTGCAGGATGACCCCGTGCCAACTGCCCAGAACTCTTTGCCTCCTGACCCGTACCTCATATCTCTGCTGCTGTTTCTCACCTCGGCTGCCCTAAAACATCATCTCTCTCCATAACATCTTCATGCCAGACCACTGCTGTCATGTCGCTGCACCAGGACCTTGACTTGGCATCATCCAATCCTGGGCTGGCGATTGACATCAAACCAGCCCGAAGATCTTCAGGGCCCCAGGGAGCGGCCTGTGCTTAGTGTCCATCTGGTGAGTTCAGGAACAATAGTGTAATATAGGTCATTATTCCTGAACTCACTCAGCACAGGCCGGGTAAGTGTTACACCCATCACATCCCCATCACCCACACTACATGATAGGTATAGGCCGCACACTACACTATAGGTATAGACCCCCACTACATGATAGGTATAGGCCGCACACTACACTATAGGTATAGGCACACGCACACATAGACATATAGCGCATAGATAGAGATTTCGGCTTTGATTCTGGGATTTAATCTGATCGCCATATTTGGGGTCAGGAAGGAATTTTTCCCCCGTCACGAGAACAATTGGCACATTTCTCACGTGGGGTTTTCGCCTTCCTCTGGATCAACACGGCCTATAAATAGGTTTAGTAAAATAAAATAAGTAGATTCTCATATTTATAATGAAAAAAAATCTATAAAAAAATATAATTTATTTTTTGGTTTAAAAAAATATTTAACATAAATATAAAAATAAATTATTCTAAAAATATAAATAATTAAATACTGAAATAAAATAATTTCACTTATGTATAACACATTAGCTATGAGCCCTTGATCCTGGGATTCATCCAGATCACCATATTTGGGATCAGGAAGGAATTTTACACCTTCCTCTGGATCAACACTTCCTTAAATAGACTTAATCTTATAGTTGCATAAGTAGTTTATATATTAATGGCTTATTATAAATACATAAAAATAAATGAATAAATACATTTTTAAATATAGGCAGGTTTCAGATAATTTATAGCTGACACACACATAATATACATAGTAGCTCAGTACAAAAATAAGAAAAAGATGAATAGTTTATTACATTTTTAGCAGTGAATTTAATTCCACAGGTTCGGTACCAGCCCTTGATCCAGGGATTTATTCTGACCGCCATGTTTTATTTGGGGTCAGGAAGGAATTTTTCCCCCTGATATGAGGAGAATTGGCCTGTTCCTCACAGGGGGTTTTCGCCTTCCTCTGGATCAACACGGCCCATAAATAGGATTATTCTGATAGATAAATAATTTACACATATACATAATAGTAAAATATATAATAACCCCAATTTATAAATAAAATCTCTCTTTTAGCCCCTACATCGTTGTTCTTGCCTTTATTTCATCGGTCGTCCATGTAGTGAATGTGGGTTTAGCCCCTGAGTCTTATTCTCCAGCACTATGGACCTTGATGGGGTCGTCCAGTCTCATGTGAGGTTTCCCAATATGGGTCAGAGATAAAGCCCCAATGTGCTGTGAATAAAGACCAAATTGGTCCCTTCTGCACAAACCTCCTGCAGTAAGCGAGTACCCGGCAGCAAGTGCTGAATTTCCCTATAGCGCCTCCAAAGAAGAAATGAAGTATTGCACATGGTCGTCTGTAATCACTGGGCTATCCATGGAAATCATGGAAGTGTTGGGTCCTCCAGAGCAGATGACGCTGTTTGTTGGTCGTCTCCATTCTGAATAATTGGTGAAAATACAGAACGGGGTCCCTTCTTTTATCTCAGATTCCCATAAAATGACATTTGGATATCGGGCTTTCTAAACTGGTCAAGAACATTACATGTTCCAGCGCAACTTCAGACACCGCTCAGCTTACAATGAGCGGCAGCTGTAACCGCACCCCGACACTGACTGACAGCCGGCTCAGCAGTGCATCCGTACAGATCCGGCTGTCAGTCAGTGCCGGGGCGCGGTTCCAGGGGCCGCTCACCAGGGGCGTCGAGAAGCTCGTAGATCTGGGGCCAGGATCATGAGTGCACCGCCCCAAATCTCTAGTTAGCTTTTTTTTTAAAATTTGAATAAACTTTAAAATGTGTACAGGCACGCACACACATAGGGTTTGCCTAACACAGCCCCGCGTGGTGCAGCTGTGCGATCACCTTGTAGCTCCTACTCCAGCACCCTGGTCCTCCTCTTCGGTGCCAACTACAGAAGAGGATTTATTCGTCCATGTGCAGGGCGACTGCACAGCATCGTGAGGAGGTAGAGGAAGGAGGTGGGTGGGCTAAGGCTGAGGGGGACAACAAGGAAGCCGACCCTGAGGAGAGGGGAGACAAGTGCAGCCCTCTCCCATCTGTGGCTGCTGATCACACACAGGAGCTTCTTCCCTCTACTGTAATGCCACCACCAGCTCAACATTAGGGCCGGATGTCAGTCAGTGCCAGGGCGCGGTTACAGCTGCCGCTCTCTATACACCGAGCAGTGATTGAAACTGCGCTGGTGCCGTCCCCGTGACTGAAAGAGCGAGGCTGCCAGGGGGAATAAAGTTAATTTCCTCCCAGCAGCGGGGCTCTCAGTGCGGACACCGCTAGGTGTCAGAACGCTATTAACCTGCAGATTAACCTGCAGCACCCCAAGCTCGCTCTGATCTCTGAGGTTTATCCATGTAAATGCCTCTGTCAATCACTGAATGGTGATTACAGGGAGCTAATGAGTTACCACGGCAGCCAGTAAATGTAGCGTAAGCAATCGAACAATTGCAGGTTCAGATCCCCTAGGGGTACAAAAAAGAGTAGAAAGAAAAAAATGGGAACCTGTGAGGTGAGAAAACAGGGTTAATCTGCAGATTAATAGCGTTCTGGACCTGCCCGGTGCCGGCACTTAGAGCCCCGCTGCTAGGAGAAAATGAACTTGAAATGAACCAATAGCAACTCGCTAATTAACTTTCTCTATATCAGTGGAAGTAACCATGGATACTGTAAGGCAGCGCTAGTCATCATACTGGGGGATACTCGCTGCACCGGGTCAATTAAAGCACACCAGCCACGTTTTTCAGTTTTCACACTTCAGCAGTTTATTGCACTTCATAACTGCTTATCACACAGTCCGTCTTAGTGGCTCACCAGCATATTACACACATAACATTCAGGAGCCTTTCCAGCGACAGACACGTCCACTTGGCTCGTTACAGCCCTCAGCTAGGCAACAACATAAATGTCCATATAACGCAGTGTTTTTACCTTTGGCAGGTTTTTAGCTGCTTCAGATTTATTCTGCCACCACTGTGGCTTTATGGCTTCCCAGATGGGGGTCTCCAGCCCTTGTACCATCCAAGGCTACTGGTATGCTTACACAGCCAACATCCAGCCTCTGCCTTTCAGGCTCTTGCCTTCCAAGTCTCTGGCCCTCCAAGGCTACTGGGATCGCTTACACCTAAGGATCCAGCCTCCGCCTTTCAGGCTTCACCAGGCTTCAATAGGCCTCACTAGGCCTCACACTCTAGCGGCGTCCCACACAGGAACAGGCCTTACACACACCCGCTGTGTCAAGACTACCAGGGTTTATATATCCTGTAGTACACAACCACGGGACCTGTGCTGATGTCACAGTCATGTGATCAGACATTCTGCGTGCACAGGACCTGCACTATGTCACAGTCATGTGACCAGTCACCTGAGGGGGAGGTACATGGTCAGCCCAAAACACATCCTGGACCCTTACAGTAATGCCAAGCAAACCGCTGCATTACAATACCTAAGGTCCTGCAATGCCTGCACATGAGGAAAGAGACATAGCAAATCAGAAAAATTATACTACATTTCTAATTGGAGGTATTTGCTAATATTATTATTATTACACCTACCCTATTTTTCGGACTATAAGACGCACCGGACCATAAGACGCACATAGGTATTAGAGAAGGAAACTAGAAAAAAATATAAGCAAAAAATGTGGTTAAGGTTAAATGTGTGCTGCGACCTGCGGTCAGTGTGCCCATTATTAAAGACCATGAATATTCACCACTTCCATGTGAGTGGATTGTAGTGAATATTCATGGTCTTTAATAGCGGGCACACTGACTGCAGAGCACAGCAGGAGCCGTACTGTGGCTACAGTGTGCGCGCTATTAGGGAGAATGAATGGTCACTGCTCCCCACGCACAAAGTCCCTGCATGGGGAGCAGTGACTATTCTGGCACAACATCTCACTGTGTGAGGGCGCATGGCAGTTACGCCATGCGCGGCTCACACATTGAGAACCCTGTTGGCTGCAGAGCGGGACGCAGCACTGGAGGAGAGAGGAGGAGAGTATAATTGTTTATTTTTTTTCTGTGCAGCGTGACGGGGATCAGGGGGTGCCAAGCATACCAGGATGAAAGGGGCCATACATACAGGGATGAAGGGTGCCATACATACAAGGAAGAGGGATGAGGGGGGCCATACATATAGGGATGAAGGATGCCATACATACCAGTGTGCCGGCTATTAAGGAAAATGAATATTCACTGGTAGAATATTGGTAGAAACTGGTAGAAACGCTTGGTAGAAGGTCTGCCATGTTCCCCAATGATAATCTGCATGGCATGTGCTATTGTGGCGCCCCTGAGGGTTCAGTCGCCACAGAGGTACTGCACCTCACCCAGAGGTGTGGTGTCTCCTTCTCTCAGGTAAGGAGGGAGTGCTGCCCGGAACCCCAAAACCACATTCAATATTACACTACTCCTGGCCGGCTGGAAGGGCAAGATGCATGTGCACAGTGCTGAGCCCTGTCCCTGGCTGGAGTGGGGGGAACCATAGGTAGGGGGAACCAGTAGTGGGTGTGGGTGGCAGAAGCTGTTTAGGGGAGCACCATTGTAGGAGATATAAAAAGGGAAGCCATCTTAGGGTGGCAGGTCAGTCAGTGAGAGGAGAGAGTGAAGACAGTCTGGGAGCAGAGTCTCTTTAGGAGCTCTGCTCCACAAGTGGGGCCTAGTGATAGAGGCCCAGGAGGGGAGCAAAGAAGGAAGGCTCCGTTCTATTGAAGGGCTCCCAGGGGGTACGGCGAGTGCAGAACGGCACCCGTACGCCCCAAATCTGTCAGAAGGCAGAGGGATCAGGCCGCAAGAAGGGGACCGTCCCCTGGACCAGCCGTGTTACTTCAGGTCTCGGCTGGAAAAACCGGAGGCTTCTGGCTTTCATAGTTCAGTTGCCAAAGCCTCATTCTAGTCACCATGAGGGTCAAGCAGGTCCGGGAACTCCAAGTTGCCCAGAGGAACATCAGAGAATCCGAGCGGGACTGTGAGTGGGGAAGCGCAGGGCAGGAGGGAGAAGACCCAGCGTGAAGTCGGTCTAGAGAGGAACATAAGAAAGCGGGGTTCCGTCAGGTGCTCCTAACCAACCTGAGAAAGAGCTGAACCCCCGGTCTGGTGAATGCAGCGCGACGTGGGAGGCTGGCAACCGCGCAGTGAATCAGTGGAACGTACACGAGAACTGTGAGTAAAGACTCGGACGACTGCACTGCACTGCCTCCATCCATTATTTCAGCTGTGCCATCTTTCCCCCTGCACTACAACACCCAGCTCATCCTGCATCGTCCACACTGCCCTGGAGCTAGCTCTTCCTGTGGAGAGCCACACCATCCCTGCTGCAGTAATATCAGCTTCAGAGGACTGCTCCGCAGCGGCGGCTCCCTTTGGCCGCATTCCACAGGTGGCGTCACGAACTCTATAAATCCCATATAAATAATCTTCCCCCTTTTTATTGACTGCCCTGGGTCACGGACCGGGCCAGCCACCGTGATATTCCCCACCAGCATCCATAGGCCCGGCTGCCGACTGCCCCACGGCCCAGGGGGGCGCGTCACTATGCACATGCTGCGGAAATTTCCTCTGCAGATTATCATTGCGGAAAAATCCGCAGCACTACCAATTATTTTGCGTAATCGCGTCGTTTTCGCCGCCATTGACTTGCATTGAATCGCATAATATCCGCATGACTACATGTGCACATGCGGATATTAAGCGATTCAATGTGCGGATGGTAACCGGGTTTGGAGAAGAGGAGACTATCCTCCAGACCTGGGTACCATAGTACCTGTGAAAAAAAAATAATTAAAATAAAAAATAAATATTATACTTACCTTCTGATGGCCCCTGGTCTCCTTATCCGATGCGTCCGGTCTCCCCAGCAGGTCGCGATGGTCTAAAAGGACCAGTCATGACATCATTTAGTCATGTGACGGGTCACGCGACCGCTGACATGACTAAATGACATCATAGCAGGTCCTTTTACACAACCGCGAGACACCGGGGAGACCGGACGCATCGTATTGGATTTTTTACCATTCTTTTACGGTCATACTATATAAATCCATGCCGGTTGCATGGATTTATATAGTGTGACCAAGTTGTCAAGCACTTTCCAAGTGATGCTAAAATTGCTTGGAAAGCGCTTTACAACCCGCATGCGGAAATGCATGTGAAAAACGCTTCACATCCGCATGTCCCTGGCAGGAAAAACGCATGTACAATCCACATGTACAATCCGCATGTACAATCCGCATGCGTTTTTCTGCCAGGGAAATGCAGAAACGCTCAGGAAAAATCCGGAGCATTTTTGCATCGTGGGCACTTAGCCTAAGACGCACCCCCACTTTACACCAAAATTTTGGAGGAAAAAAGTGTGTCTTATTATAGTCTGAAAAATACAGTACTACATATTGGGATAGGATCTTGAAGATGGGAATACCCCTTTAAGATCGGACAAGCCCTTTTACCCTTAAAACAAACCAGTAACTTATTCAAATCAGTACAAAGTTGTAATTTGCTCACTTTGATGCCAGTTTTTTTGATCAGTAACCAGTAGCCACTCCGTCAGCCTGGGAAAAACTGATTTTGATGTGGATCTTCCTGTTTTGTGCTGGTGCTGTAAGACCAGTGGCCCAAGGTCATTTAACCCTTTAAAAACACCAGTTACTTATTCAAATCTAGGAGAATTGGCTATTTGCCCATTTTGATACCAGTTCTGATACTCAGAAACCATTTGGGCAATGCTGAAATGAACGGAATTTGATTTGGGGCAACACTATCTGTGTAATGGTGGTGTGAGATCAGTGTCTCAAAGTCATTAAACCCCTTAAAAACACCAGTTACTTATTCAAATCTGGGAATAGTATGGGGCAGGGGCGTACATAGGAATCATGGGGCCCCATAGCAGAAGCTCTAATTGGGCCCCCTCAAAAATAATAGGTAAATAATTGTTGAGTTTACAGAAGAGCAAATCTCACAACTTTACAGCCTCTACATAGTAATTTTCCTCCTGCTGAAGTCCTAGATTCCTCTTTCATTGCCCATAAAATATAATGCCAACAAAAGTGCCCCCCAGACACAGTATGATACCCCCATGGTGAATTCCTCCACATTACCCTCCACATGCACAGTATGATGACCCTACTGTACCCCACCTCAACTCCCCCAGAAAATTATGGTGACCCCAACACAGTATGATCCCCCAACTGTGACCCCCACACAGCTCTCTATGCAGTATAATGGGCCTACATACAGTATAATGGCCCCCACACAAACCTTCACACTCCACAGAGTATAATGCACTCGCCATGGTCCCCCACACAGTATAATGCACTCGCCATGGTCCTCCATACAGTATAAGACACTCGCCATGGTCCTCCATACAGTTTAAAACACTCGCCATGGTCCTCCACACAGTATAAGACACTCCACTTGGTCCTCCACACAGTATAAGACACTCTCCATGGTCCTCCACACAGTATAAGACACTCCCCATGGTCCTCCACATAGTATAAGACACTCCCCATGGTCCTCCACACAGTATAAGACACTCCCCATGGTCCTCCACACAGTATAAGACACTCCCCATGGTCCTCCACACAGTATAAGACACTCCCCATGGTCCTCCACACAGTATAAGACACTCCCCATGGTCCTCCACACAGTATAAGACACTCCCCATGGTCCTCCACATAGTATAATGGACTCCTCATGGTCCACCACACAGTATAAGACACTCCCCATGGACCTCCATACAGTATAGCGCACTCCCCATGGTCCTCCAAACAGTTTAAGACACTCCCCATGGTCCTCCACATAGTATAAGACACTCCCCATGGTCCTCCACACAGTATAAGACACTCCCCATGGTCCTCCACACAGTATAAGACACTCCCCATGGTCCTCCACACAGTATAAGACACTCCCCATGGTCTTCCACACAGTATAAGACACTCCCCATGGTCCTCCACACAGTATAAGACACTCCCCATGGTCCTCCACACAGTATAAGACACTCCCCATGGTCCTCCACATAGTATAATGGACTCCTCATGGTCCACCACACAGTATAAGACACTCCCCATGGACCTCCATACAGTATAGCGCACTCCCCATGGTCGTGCACACAGTATAATGCACTCACCAAGGTCCTCCACACTGTATATTGCACTTGCCATGGTCCTCCACACAGTATAATGCACTTCCCATGGTCCTCCACACAGTATAAGACACTCCCCATGGTTCTCCACACAGTATAGTGCACTCCCCATGGTCCTGCACGCAGTGTAATGCAACCCCCATGGTCCCCCACGCAGTATAATGCAGCCCCTCACAGGGAAAAATGCAGCCCCGACCAAAGAATAAAATACAGCCTCCCAACAAAGGGTAAAATGCAGCCCCCCATAGGTTAAAATGCAGCCCCCCAAAGGTTAAAATGCAGCCAGCCATAGGGTAATTGCTGCCTCACCATTGGGTAAAATGCAGCTTCCCCAATAGGGTAAAAATGCAGCCTCCACCATAGGGTAAAAATGTGGCCCCCATAAGGTAATTGCATCCCCACCATAAGTTAAATGTAGCCCCCCCAATAGAGTAAAATGTAGCCCTCCAATAAGGTAAAATGCAGCCCCCCCCAAGGGTTAAAATGCAGCTCCCCCATAGGGTAAAATGCAGCCCCCCCATAGGGTCAAATGCAGCCCCCCTAATAGGGTAAAATGCAGCCCCCAGTCATCCAGTATTATCAGTACTAACTGATTTAAAAAAAAAAAATACATACTTACCGCTCCTCACTCCCCCGCCGCTCCAGTCTCTGCAGCACGTCTCCTCTCATCACCTCAGCAGCTGCCAGCTCCACTGTCTGACACAGCGTGGTGCATCATCACACCGCTGCGTCAGATGCAGAGGAGGAATGATGGTGTGTCACCCAGGGGGAATATAGGAGATTCGGTACCCGGGCCTTTTACCTTGTTTAGGAGATCACGGCAGTCGGCTCCCGGGCCCGTACTCTGGGTCTCTCTTTAAAAAGGGGTTTTAGTGTACAGTTTGTCTCGTGACGCCACCTGGGGTTTCCGGTAATGGTTATTGGCGCTGCTGCAGACCTCCGGGGGTGATGGGATGGCAGCTGGGATGTTCCTGCTCCCCACAGATGGAGCGGGCCCCCGGGGCAGTGTAGGTGCAGATGGTGGTGAAGCTGGGACTTGTGGTACAGGAAAGATGGCGCAGCGGAAAAAACTGACAGAGGCAGTGCAGTGCAGTCATCTGAGTTTTACTCACAGTTCTTGTTCAAGGTTCTCAGGTACACTGTATGGGTGTCAGCCTCCGCGTCGCACTGCGTTCACCAGACCAGGGGTTCAGCACTTTCTCAAATATATCAGGAGCGCTTGACCGAACCCCACTTTCTTTATGTTCCTACTAGACCGACTTCTCACGCTGCGTCTTCTCCCTCTTGCCCTGCGCTTCCCACACACAGTCCCGATCGGGTGCTCTGAAGTCCCTCTGGGCAACCTGGAGTTCCCGGACCTGCTTGATGCCCTTCACGGTGACTAGGGTGAAACTGTGGCGACTGCACCATGGAAGTGCAGAAGCCTCCGGTTTTTCCAGCCGAGACCTGGAGTAACACGTCTGGTCCAGGGACCGGTTCCCTTCCTGCGGCCTGATTCCTCTGACACCTGGCAGATTCGGGGCGTACGGGTGCCGTCCTGCACTCACCGTACCCCCTAGGATCCCTTCTGTATAACGGAGCCTTTCTCCCCTGCTCCCCTCCTGGGCCTCTGTTACTAGGCCCCACTTGTGGAGCAGAGCTCCTGAAGAGACTCTGCTCCCCTCCTACTCACTGACTGACTGTCCTCACTCACTGACTTGCCACCCTAAGATGGCTTCCCTTTAAATAACTCCTACAATGGTGCTCCCCTACCCTACGTCCTCCACCCACACCCACTACTGGTTCCCCCTCTCTTTGGTTCCCCCACTCCATCCAGGGACAGGGCTCAGCAGGAGACACAGTGCATCTTGCCCTTCAAGCCGGCCTGGAGCATTGTAGTGTTGAATGTGGGTGTTGGGGTTTCGGGCAGCACTCCCTCCTTACCTGAGAGAAGGAGACACCACACCTCTGGGTGAGGTGCAGCACGTCTGTGGCGACTGAACCCTCAGGGGCGCCACAATGGGAAAGGGAGTATCACATGACGCTGCCTCCTCCATCATTGCTTTCAACTGTATCGGCATCTGACTTACCAGAGAAGGGGGGGGCCCGATGCAGAGTGGGGGTCAGTCGATGTGGAGGCCCAATGCAGGAACGGCGGGGGCCTGATGCGGGGGGTATACGGTGCAGGCGCTGACACCGGGCCCCCCCCCGGCTCACGGGCCCCATAGCAGTCGCGTGGCCTGTCGCCACTGGCAGTACGCCACTGGTATGGGGGCAGTATTAATAGTTCCTGATTAATGGCACCAGTATAAATACATCTTAGGCCATGTTCACACGTTGAGTATTTGGTCAGTATTTTACATCAGTATTTGTAAGCCAAAACAAGGAGTGGGTGAAAAATGCAGAAACGGTGACGTGTTTCTATTATACTTTTCCTCTAATTGTTCCAGTCCTGATTTTGGCTTACAAATGCTGATGTAAAATACTCAACGTGTGAACATAAAGAGTAACTAAACTTTTGGAAGTTTTTTTTAATATGTTTTAGTTCCTTTAGTTCTGAGCAGATTAGTGGGAAACCACTTCTTGAGACCCCCACTGATCACTCAAAATACCGCTTAGAAGTGTGCAGCTTAGGAGACAGGAGAGCACACAACAAAGTACAGATGTAGTAGAAAGTCATAGGCTCCTATCGCCACTTTTAAGAGGTCTTTTGTGTTATCTGTGGAGGTCACAGAACCCAGAGACCCAGAGACCACCGATCTGCTAAGAATTAAATGGCCTAAAGTATATAAAATATCTACCAAAAGTTAAGTTGCTCTTTAATTGTTTATAGGTGCTACTGCCTGTGTCTAATCAGTACTGTGGTTTCTGTGTGGTCAGCAGTTTGATTATGGCTGGTAACAACAACTCCCATCATCTCCTTCCCATTGTTAAAGGGGCACTCCCATTAAAAAATGGCCTAAAGTATATAAAATATCTACCAAAAGTTAAGTTGCTCTTTAATTGTTTATAGGTGCTACTGCCTGTGTCTAATCAGTACTGTGGTTTCTGTGTGGTCAGCAGTTTGATTATGGCTGGTAACAACAACTCCCATCATCTCCTTCCCATTGTTAAAGGGGCACTCCCATTAAAATTTTTAGGGACTAATGCTATGTGAATGTTTATATATCAAAATGAGAAGAAAGAGTTTTATCGGCATAAAAACAGATTTTATTACATTATTATTCAATATATAAAAAGGGTATTCAAGCAATAATAGCAATAAAGTGCATGGAGATAGCAGCGATGACCACCGGTGTCACTAGTCCTATATATAGATAGAGCTCATGTATTCCACATGCAGTGGATAGAAGACAATATAGCCAAGCCACATTATTTAGTGAATTAATGTGTCAGTCCTGGGATAAATATATAAATTAGTGGTACTAAATAGAAGGAATAGTTTCAAAATAGGACTGTTAAGTTACCCATATATTACACAAACAATGGTGCATGGCAAAAGAGAGCTATCTATTAAAGATTAAGTAAATCATCATTAGTCTTACCAAGTGAGAAGGCAATAGGACACCAGCGGTTTAAGGGTGTGCAATGGCGTACCCCAGCGTACTCCGACGGGGGGTGGGGGCGCGAAACGCGCGTTGGGGTACACTGGGATACACCATTGCACACCCTTAAACCGCTGGTGTCCTATTGCCTGCTCACTTGGTAAGACTAATGATGATTTACTTAATCTTTGATAGCTCTCTTTTGCCATGCACCATTGTTTGTGTAATATATGGGTAACTTAACAGTCCTATTTTGAAACTATTCCTTCTATTTAGTACCACTAATTTATATATTTATCCTAGGACTGACACATTAATTCACTAAATAATGTGGCTTGGCTATATTGTCTTCTATCCACTGCATGTGGAATACATGAGCTCTATCTATATATAGGACTAGTGACATCGGTGGTCATCGCTGCTATCTCCATGCACTTTATTGCTATTATTGCTTGAATACTCTTTTTATATATTGAATAATAATGTAATAAAATCTGTTTTTATGCCGATAAAACTCTTTCTTCTCATTTTGATATGTGTATCATGAGTCGGCACTCTTTGGGGCTTGTGGGAAGCACCTTCTCCCATAAACACCAACATAGCTATAGACGGGTTGTACTATTAGTAGTATGTGAATGTTTATGTAGTGAATGATGTGTAGGTGTTTTATTATACTCACCGATCGCTGTCGTCTCCGGTGACCAGCACTATTCCCGTCCTCTTCTGAGTCACCCGACTGAAGTTCCGACTCTCCGGATCATACAGGGTTCTCTGCGTGAGCAGGAGGTCGTTATCACGATGTAAGTCTATGGAGCTTCGCTTTGATGCACCATAGGCTTACACTGTAAAAGCCTCGTTCTCTCACTCCATAGACTTGCATTGGAAAAGTCACTTCCAGTTCTTCACTTCCGTGACCTAGACTGTCAGAACTTCTTGTTGCATATTTCTGAAGAGGACCAGAGTTGCGCTGGACACCAGAGAAGACAGCAATCAGTAAGTATATTAATATACCTACACTACACTACATGTACATTCACACATGTTTAGGCCATAATATTTTTTAATGAGATTGCTTCTTTAAGGTCATACAGGGAGTTGCAGGTTCATGTCATGCAATAGCATTTATATATAGAATTGTATATCGCATGATATTGCTGCCGTATTGTATATTGTTGCTGTATTCAAGTACTGATGATGGTTCTGGTGCTGTATTCATATACTGATGACAGCTATGCTACCATATTAATGTAATGATGGTGGTTCTTGTGATGCATTCATATACTGATGGTGATTCTGGTAATGTATTCATATACTAATGGTTGTTCAGGTGGTGTATTCATATACTGATGATGGTTTTGGTAGTGTATTCATATACTGATGATGTTTCTGGTACTGTATTCTTGTACTGATGATGGTTCTTGTGCTGTATTTTTGACCTGATGGTGGTTCTGGTGGTGTATTCATATACTGATGATGGTTCTGGTAGTGTATTCATGTACTGATGGTGGTTCTGGTAATATATGTAGCATCGGCGTCTCTGCCCCGTACTAGGCAGAGACGCCGTCCCTCTCACCTCCCCGCTCCCGGCGCGGCGTCCTCCAGCGCTTCTCTCCCCGCTGCTTCCGGCACGCGCTCGTTCCCCGGCAGTGTGCTTAGGGCGCGCGCGCTCCCCCTCTCTTAAAGGCACCGCGCGCGCCGTCCTAAGGAGTCCCCGGCCAATTGCCGGAGGACCTCCCATATATAAGGCACCTCCTCCAAAATGGAGGTGCCCGACCAATGTTGTTGCAAAGCCTTCACTCTGCTTCAGCCCTCAGGTCCCGTTACCAGTTACCTGCCAGTCACCTGCCAGATTCCTGCTTGTTACCTGCCAGTCACCTGCCTGATTCCTGCCTGTTACCTGCCAGTCATCTGCCAGATTCCTGCTTGATACCTGCCTGATATCCGCTTACCAGCTTGCAAGCCTGCGGTCCGACGGTCTGCTCTCCGACACCTGTCAGTCTGTCTATGGACCAGCCTGCCCGCTCACCTGGGAGCGCTCACCTGTTACCTGCCTGCTAGCCTACCTGGAGGCTCTGCCGTCACTTGCCATGACCACCTGCCTGTCCAGAGACTCTTGCCCGCTCACCTGGGAGCGCTCACCTGCTACCTGCCTGCTAGCCTACCTGGAGGCTCTGCCGTCACTTGCCGTGACCACCTGCCTGTCCAGAGACTCTCGCCCGCTCACCTGGGAGTGCTCACCAGCCACCAGCCCGCTGCCCTTCTACCCAGAGACTGTCCCTGTCACTTGCCGTGACTACCTGCCCTTCTACCCAGAGACTGTCCCTGTCACTTGCCGTGACTACCTGCCCCTCTACCCAGAGACTGTCCCTGTCACTTGCCGTGACTACCTGCCCGTCTTCCCTGGGAGCCACCCGCTTCCTTACAAGGACTGCAGCCTTGTATAGTTGCTCAGAGGTTCCACCTCCCAGACCCGTTACAGTTTGCTCGGGCCATGGAACCCGGTGGCCCCCAGATCTCCGATCTGCACCAGGAAGTCTTACGTCAGAAAACTCAGCAGGAGGTGGTACTGTCCTATCTACGGTCCGTTAACTCTCGTCTAGGCGCATTGTGTGACTCGTCTATGTCTACCTCTGGTCCAGCCATGCCCATTCCTGCGGTACCACAATTCAGTCCCTTCATGGTACCCGACTATGGACCTCGGCTTCTGGCACCCCCACGCTTTGCCGGCGAACCTACTTTAGCTCGGGGTTTCATAAACCAGTGCACCCTGCACTTTGAGCTATTGGCATACCAGTTCATCTCCGACCGGGCCAAGGTGGCCTTCATCATGTCCCATCTCACTGGGGAGGCACTGGCATGGCTAAATTCCCTGTGGGAGAGAGGGGATCCCTTGGTGTCCGACCTGCCGTCTTTCCTCGCTGCTTTCCGGAAAGTCTTCGATGAACCTGGACGGAAAACCTCTTCTGCCTCCTCTCTGCTACGTCTCCGCCAAGGGAGTCTCACCGTGGGCCAATATGCCATACGGTTCCGCACCCTCGCTTCTGAGCTTGCCTGGGAAAATGAGGCTCTGGTGTCCGTCTTCTGGGAGGGTCTTTCCGGTCGGATTAAGGACGAGTTAGCTGGTCGGGACATTCCTACCACTCTGGATGACCTGGTGTCACTAGCTACCCGGATTGGCATCTGGTTCCAAGAACGTGCCAAAGAGACTACCTGGTAGAAAGACTTTTCTTGCTCTGCTCCTACTTCCCTGAGACCTGCCTCTCAACCAGTCACTCCGCGGGCGCTCTCGCCTGAACCTATGCAGATCGACCAGACCAAGATGGTCAGATCTCGCCAAGAATCTCGCCGAGCTGAGGGAAGCTGTTTCTATTGTGGCAGTATGGAACACTTCATCCGTTCCTGCCCAGAAAAGCCGGGAAACGCCAGTGTCTAGGACCGCTCGGAGAGGTCGTCCTAGACAAAAGTAAGCCCTCTCCGTCTCTGACTTTACCGGTCTCTATTGCTTGGGGAGAAAACCGTCACTTTGAACTCGCCCACCTGGATTCTGGAGCTGCTGGAAACCTCATCTCCCAGTCTCTGGTAGAGAGATACCGTATTCCCACCAAGTCCCTGGCTGAACCATTATCAGTCGCCTCCGTGGATGGAAGACTTCTCTCGGAGACCATCCTGCTCGTCACTGAACCCATAACCCTGCAGGTGGGAATGCTGCACTCTGAGGAAATCTCATTCCATGTGCTGTCCGGACTGTCTCACTCCCTGTTGCTAGGTCTACCTTGGCTCCAGACGCACGAACCCGTATTGAACTGGCGATCCGGTGAAGTACTCCGATGGGGTCCAGACTGCCATAGGACCTGCCTGGTTCCGGTCCGCCCAGCTCGCCCTCCGCCTACTCCAGCTAATTTACCAGGTCTCCCGGCTCCTTACTGGCCCTATGCGGACGTCTTCGGTAAGAAGGAAGCAGAGACGTTGCCACCCCATAGGCCATATGACTGCCCGATCGACCTGGTACCTGGCACCACTCCTCCCCGTGGGTGTATCTACCCGTTGTCTGCAGCCGAGACCCGCTCCATGTCTGAGTACATTGAAGAGAATCTGGCTAGGGGATTTATCCGAAAATCTACCTCCCCGGCTGGAGTCGGATTCTTCTTTGTCAAAAAAGAAAGACGGCTCGCTACGTCCCTGTATTGACTACAGAGGACTCATCTCATCACAGTAAAAAACAAATACCCCCTGCCGCTCATCTCCGAATTGTTTGACCGTCTCAAGGGCGCCAGGATCTTCTCCAAGCTGGATCTACGAGGAGCATATAACCTGGTCCGTATCCGTCAAGGAGACGAGTGGAAGACGGCATTCAATACCCGGGACGGTCACTATGAGTACCTTGTGATGCCCTTCGGTCTCTGTAATGCTCCCGCTGTCTTTCAAGAACTAGTCAACGACATCTTCCGCGACCTCCTGTACTCCTGCGTAGTGGTATACCTGGACGATATCTTGGTCTTCTCTCCGGATCTCCCCACACACCGAAGGGATGTTCGTCAGGTCCTGCTTAGGCTTCGGCAGAACCACCTCTTTGCCAAATACGAGAAGTGCCTCTTCGACCAGACCTCCCTACCATTCTTGGGCTATGTCATCTCCCAGACAGGTCTGCAGATGGATCCCGAGAAGCTCTCTTCCGTTCTAAAATGGCCTCGTCCTTAAGGTTTGAAGGCGATACAGCGATTCCTGGGCTTCGCTAATTACTATCGTCTTTTCATCCCACACTTCTCGTCTCGGACTGCTCCCATATCTGCACTTACCCGTAAGGGGGCTAATCCCAGGACATGGTCGCCTGAAGCCGAGGAGGCCTTCCTTTCCTTAAAGAAAGCCTTCGCCTCTGCTCCCATCCTGCACCGTCCAGACTGTAATAAACAATTCTACCTGGAGGTTGATGCCTCCTCCTCCGGAGCCGGAGCGGTACTCACCCAAAAATCTTCTACCGGGAGAATGGTAACCTGCGGCTTCTTCTCCAAAATCTTCTCCTCGTCTGAGCGCAACTACTCCATAGGAGACCGTGAATTGTTAGCCATCAAATTGGCACTGGGGGAGTGGCGCTATCTGCTTGAAGGGGCTCTCTACCCGGTAATTATCTACACGGATCACAAAAACCTGGCATATCTCCAAAATGCCCAGAGACTCAATCCTCGCCAGGCCTGGTGGTCGTTGTTTTTTGCCCGCTTTGACTTCATTCTTCATTTCCGTCCGGCGGACAAGAACGTCAAAGCTGATGCCTTGTCCCGGTCCTTCCTGTCCTCCGATCAAGAGGAGGAGCCTACGCACATCATCGACTCCTCCAAGGTGATGAATGTGGCCCCCTTGGATCTGACTCGTCTCCCACCCGGTAAGACGTTTGTAGCTGTACCAGATCGGGAGAGGGTTCTTCGCTGGGGACATTCTTCTAAGCTAGCTGGCCATGCTGGGCAAAAGAAGACTTTCCAACTCATTACCCGGCATTACTGGTGGCCTACCCTGCGTAAGGACGTGGTAGACTTCGTCGCGACCTGCTCATCCTGTGCCCGTAACAAAGTTCCCAGACATCTACCAGCCGGCCATCTCCTGCCCCTTCCCGTACCTGCTGCTCCTTGGCAGCACATTGCTATGGACTTTATCACCGATCTTCCTATTTCTGCCGGTTGTACAGTCATTTGGGTTGTCGCTGACCGCTTTTCTAAGATGGCCCACTTCATTCCCCTGCCTGGTCTCCCATCTGCACCCGAGCTGGCTAAAGACTTTATCCACCACATCTTCCGTCTCCATGGCCTGCCCTTCCACATCGTGTCGGATCGTGGGGTTCAGTTCACCTCACGCTTCTGGAGAGCCACATGTAAGCTGCTAGACATCACCCTGGACTTCTCCTCCGCTTACCACCCACAGTCCAATGGTCAAGTGGAGTGGATCAATCAGATCCTGACCAGTTACCTCCGGCACTTCGTTAATGCACACCATTCGGACTAGGTGGATCTCCTACCATGGGCTGAGTTCTCTTACAATAACCATGAGAGCGAATCCTCTTCCAAATCCCCGTTCTTTATAGTCGGTGGCCAACATCCCCGGATTCCACTTCCTGCCTCCGTTTCTGTGGACAACCCTGCTGTGGAGTGTCTTGTCAGCGAATTTTCTACTATTTGGGAGAGTACCAGGTCCGCTCTTCTTCTGTCCTCTGAGCGGATGAAGAGATATGCTGATAAGAGACGTCTGGATCCGCCTCAATTCCGTCCGGGAGACAAGGTTTGGCTCTCGTCCAAACATGTGCGGCTCAAAGTACCCTCCTTCAAGTTGGGCCCTCGATTCATCGGTCCCTTCGAAGTCCTCAGGCAAATTAACCCTGTGGCCTACAAATTAAAACTCCCGGCCACCCTACGGATTCCCAACTCCTTCCACGTATCTCTCCTCAAACCCGTTGTCTTTAACTCTTTTTCCAATAATCCAGGTGCCCCTCCTGCTCCGGTTTCCGCTGTTGACGTCTTTGAGGTAGAGAGTATTCTGGCCTCCAAGAGGGTAAGAGGAAAGACCTTTTTTCTGGTAGATTGGAAGGGGTTTGGTCCTGAGGAGAGAACTTGGGAACCCGGGGAGAACATCAACGCCCCGCTTCTCCTTGAAAAATTTCTTTCTGGCCAAAAAAAGAGGGGGCCTAAAGGGGGGGGGTACTGTAGCATCGGCGTCTCTGCCCCGTACTAGGCAGAGACGCCGTCCCTCTCACCTCCCTGCTCCCGGCGCGGCGTCCTCCAGCGCTTCTCTCCCCACTGCTTCCGGCACGCGCTCCTTCCCCGGCAGTGTGCTTAGGGCGCGCGCGCGCGCGCTCCCCCTCTCTTAAAGGGACCGCGCGCGCCGTCCTAAGGAGTCCCCGGCCAATTGCCGGAGAACCTCCCATATATAAGGCACCTGCTCCAAAATGGAGGTGCCCGAGCAATGTTGTTGCAAAGCCTTCACTCTGCTTCAGCCCTCAGGTCCCGTTACCAGTTACCTGCCAGATTCCTGCTTGTTACCTGCCAGTCACCTGCCTGATTCCTGCCTGTTACCTGCCAGTCATCTGCCAGATTCCTGCTTGATACCTGCCTGATATCCGCTTACCAGCTTGCAAGCCTGCGGTCCGACGGTCTGCTCTCCGACACCTGTCAGTCTGTCTATGGACCAGCCTGCCCGCTCACCTGGGAGCGCTCACCTGTTACCTGCCTGCTAGCCTACCTGGAGGCTCTGCCGTCACTTGCCGTGACCACCTGCCTGTCCAGAGACTCTTGCCCGCTCACCTGGGAGCGCTCACCTGCTACCTGCCTGCTAGCCTACCTGGAGGCTCTGCCGTCACTTGCCGTGACCACCTGCCTGTCCAGAGACTCTCGTCCGCTCACCTGGGAGTGCTCACCAGCCACCAGCCCGCTGCCCTTCTACCCAGAGACTGTCCCTGTCACTTGCCGTGACTACCTGCCCTTCTACCCAGAGACTGTCCCTGTCACTTGCCGTGACTACCTGCCCCTCTACCCAGAGACTGTCCCTGTCACTTGCCGTGACTACCTGCCCGTCTTCCCTGGGAGCCACCCGCTTCCTTACAAGGACTGCCCCCTTGTATAGTTGCTCAGAGGTTCCACCTCCCAGACCCGTTACAATATATTTATGTACTAATGGCTGTTCTGGTGGTGTATTCATATACTGATGATGGTTCTGGTAGTGCATTCATGTACTGATGATGGTTCTTGTGCTGTATTAATGTACTAATCCACTAGTTCCACAAATGACCTAAGACTAACATCCCCCATAATCCGAACCTCGCACCTCCATCTCCATCTCCAAGACTTCTCTGGTGCTGCACCAGTTCTCTGGAACGCTCTACCCCAGACGATCCGATTGGTGCCTAGCCCTGATGTCTTCAAGCTCACTTTAAAAACCCATCTCTTTAAACAAGCCTACCACCTCAAATACCTAGTAAACTAACTTTCCCCTGTTCCCTCCTAAATACTGTTCAGAATCTGCTCCCTACTGTTCATCTGTCTCTACACCCTCCATGCACACGATAACTGCACTCGGTAATTGAGTATTGCACTTGAACACACAGGCTGATGACCGGATCATACAGCTTTATATGATAATCCTGACTTATTATAATTGCCAGACCTGAAATAACAAGCACTTTTCACCTATTGTGTCCCCCCTTTTCCTTGTAGATTGTAAGCTTGCGAGCAGGGACCTCACTCCTGATGTAACTGTTTAAACTGTCTCACCTTGTATTGAATTTATTGTCTGTACATGTCCCTGCTTAATTGTAAAGTGCTGCGGAATATGTTGGCGCTATATAAATAAAAATTATTATTATTATTACTAATGCACAGATGATGATTCTGGTGCTGTATTCGTGTTCTGATGATGGGTCTGGTGATATAGCAATGTAGATGTAGTAATCCTTAATTTGTTAAACATGAAAATATATCATTATAGGGTCAAGTGTTAGTGTTGCACACATGTACAACACAAAAATTGGAACTAGAAATATCTGAAAGAGGCCATATGAGTTAGCAAAACAAGTGTTTGACTAAAGATCCCAATACATTTTTGACAGCTGACTCTCCCATACACAGGAGCCACTGTGTTCTGTATAAGACATCTCTTAAAGGAACAAAAGTATCTGCAGTCCGAAATTGGACATGTTGGACCCTTATCTTTCCAGACAATATTTATCAGGTGTCCCATATGTAGCACCCCGAGGGCTCGGCTGCTACAGGGGTATTGCACCTCAGACCAGAGGTGTGATATTCCACTCCCGGGTAAGGATGGAGTGTGGACCAGGACTCGTTAGGCTGCATGCACCACACACACCCCATTTCCGAGGGACAGCTCAACGGTGCTCCCACTGGACAGAAGTGCAGGCACGACAGCATCTGTCCCTGGCTGGAGTGGGGCGGGGGGTGGAATACCCAGTGGTGTAGGAGCAGATAGGGGTGGGTCTCTGGGCATAGGTAGGAGCCCATTGGTTGCTAGTCACCTGGGCTCACACATAGAGGGAGGTGGGCACCATCTTAGGACAGAGTTCAGTTCAGCCAGTTCAGAGAGAAGTTCAGCCAGAGAGGGCTGACAGGGAGCTGTGGCTCAGTCTGGGCCCAGCTCCAGAGGCAGGCCTGGAGTGGAGGCCAGAAACAGCAGAAAGAGAGAGGAGAAGGAACGGAAAGGAAAGTAAGAAAGGAACTGGAACAGAGGAGAAAGGAAGCAAGGAACACAGAAAAAGGCCCAGAGACACGAGGACAGAAGGAACCCCATATGCCCAGGAAATACAGGGTGAAGGGTTGGCAGAACAGGGTACCGGAACCCAAATTGGTGGAGGCAACAGATTCCTCAGCCAAAGACCAGAGGTTGTTATCACATCTTGGTGCGACCCCTCACTACATCCACCAGGAAAGCATACCGCATAGGGTCAGGGAAACCGGAGATAGGTTTCGCCAAGGGAAGGCCCGAGGAAGCTGGACAAAGGTGGGTCACTGGTGGGGACGGCCAGAGAAAGGAAAGGAAGGGAGCCCTGTGCCACGCTCTGGAATTGCCTGGGAGTTGGTCGAGTCCCTTGCCTGGTGAATGCAGCACGGCTCAGGCGGTCCCTGATGTGCACAAGTGACCAGAATAACAACTGTGAGTAAAGCATTGGAAACTGCAATTACAAGTCTCTGTGTTTCATCGCCGCACCAGCACCATTACTACTGGGACGCTCACACCATCACTCCCAGCATCCACACTAGCTGCCCTGAGGCAATACTTCTCCCGTGGGGAGTTATTCCATACTCGGCTGCGCAAACTACATCAGCCTCAGCGGTCTGCAGCGCAGCGGCGGTCCCCACTGACCGCAATCCACGGGTGGTGTAGTCGGACATTGTTACTACCTAAGACTGCCGCTGGTTTGACCGCCCTGGGCACGGACCGGGTCACCGCCACGGAGGACTACAACCCCCAGCGATCCGGCTCCGGGTATCCCCTGCACAGCACAGGCCCAGGGGGCGAGTCACATACACATTAGACTATCACCGAATCCATCAATATCGGCGGATTCAATCGACGATAGTCAAATGTATATAGGGGCCTTAACAACCAACTAAGTGGTATGGGCACTTTTATTCTGACTTACAAGAAGGGGGCATGACCACTTAAAGTGCCTAGGGCAGCATGAATGGCAAATACGGCCCTGCGTTCTATGGGCAATTTGTAATGTGAAAGCCTAAGCTTAAGAAATAAATTCAGGGTCTCTTCTCATTTTTGGATAGACCCCATCCCTATGTTTTTTTTCGCATGATCCTGTCCCATCTGTCCCCATATTGCGGCTTGCCACTTTCAGTTTAAAAAAAAAAGTAAAAAAAAAAAAGTTTCTCCTTACCTGGTGGCGGTACAGCGGCGCCCGGCTCCCCCTCATACATTTGAGGAGTGGATGTGTCGTCGCATGACAATGATGTCAGCTGCCGGCCTATTATTGGCTAGCAGCTTTTAACTATTGCCGTGCGGCTTCCCACATGCCAGCAGATATTAACTGAACGTGCGTCCAGTTACTGAGGCGGCAGGATTGTGCCACTGAGGCCCGGTGAACAGAGAGGGCCTGGAACTGACCACCCACTGCTCACTGCGCCCCATACCCCAGTAAGGGCAGTAATGTCCTGATGGTGGCCCTGATGGCCCCCACACAGTATGATGTCCTCACACACGGAATGATACCTACATAGTCCCCTACCCATAATATGATGTCCCCATAGCCTCCCACACAGTAGGATGACCCCGCCAGTATTATGGCCCCCTACAAGTATTGAGTCATAAATTAAACGCTATATAATCACTTAACGTGTCTCGGCGCAATGGTGTGACGTGGTGATGTGATCATGCCAGGACTCTGACGTCTCTGTGCATGCACCTGCTGTTCTGTAGACTGCAAGCCTAGAGCGACCCGTGGACTACAGGATAGAGAGCGGTAGAGTCGGGAGACCATGGCTGTGCAGGTTGATACAGTTCAGTGTGGCGATTGCTCCAGGTGGGCCCCCGGCTCCCCCTGCCCCCCGTAGCCATGCCACTGTGCCCAGGGAAACACAAAGACTGCAAAAGTCAAAATGTACATTTTTAATGAAACTCAACTGCAAAAATTATTTTTAGCCTCAAATACATGCATTTAAATGAAAAGAAATTGTCCCCAGTGGAGAACATCCCCTTTAAAGGAACAACTTGCATCTCACATGATGAAACTGTCTAAGGGTCTGTTCACACAGGTTTGCGTTTACCGCTCCAAAATTCATGAAAAATGCGGCCAATCGTTATTTTATGACATCATTTCTATAGCATTAGTTTAACCCCTTGTTTACTACACGTCACTTATGGAATAGATTTCTGGGCGGCTTGTACCCTGAAATCGCGGAGGATAGACCCATTTTTTGTTTTGAGTCAGTTCCAGTGTTGGAAAGTTAGGTTTAATAAAAGGCAGATATATAAAAAAAAAAACTAGATGGTCCACAGCCATTTTTGCAGTGCAGTCACGGGTGGGAATTAACGCCTTCATGACTTGTAAGACCTGTCACTGTTGCTCCCTGTGATACAAGGACGAGTCACAATGTCCACCGTGCAGTTCCCGCGACGTCCAGCAGGTGGCAGTGGAGGACAGGCCGCCTGCTGTCCCGGCCTCTCGCTCGTCTTCCTCTTCCTCTGCTGTCAGTGAGAGGCGCCACTTTGAATTTGCGCCGATCTCTCCCAGTCGCAGGGCGGGCGGCTCTGGTATGGCTGCGGCAGTGTCGCCCGAGCTGCAGTGGGACACGATGGAGCAGAGGAGGCACAAGGGACAGAACCTGTATCACCAGCTGCACGTGTGGAAGATGCAGCAGCTGCCTGCAGACGTGCACAGGTTCTGTGACCCGGAGACGTCCCCGCACCGCAGGAAGGAGCTGCTGCACCTGCTCCGGAGCCTGGAGGACGGCTGCAGCTGCCAGCGCCTGCAGATCCTCTTCTCCTTCTCTGTGCCCAGCCCGCAGGTGCTGGAGCTGCTGTGTGCCCTGAACTTACCACTGGTGTCAGCCGGAGCTGTGAGTGCCCCGTGCCCGCATCACCCCCTGCCCTGCGCCCACATCACCCTGCACCAACATCACCCCCTGCCCTGCACCAACATCACCCTGCACCAACATCACCGCATGCCCTCGTCACCGCCTGCCCTCCACCCACATCACCCCCTGCCCTGCGCCCACATCACCCCCTGCCCTCGTCACCGCCTGCCCAACACCCACATCGCCCCGTGCCCACATCACCCCCTGCCCTGCGCCCACATCACCCCCTGCCCTCGTCACCGCCTGCCCAACACCCACATCACCCCCTGCCCTGCACCAACATCACCCCCTGCCCTCGTCACCGCCTGCCCAACACCCACATCACCCCCTGCCCAGCGCCCACATCACCACGTGCCACATCACTGTGCCCACATCACCCAGTGCCCACATCACCCCCTACCCGCTTTGCTCACCTGGCCCAGCGCCCGCATCATCCCCTGCCCAGCACCCTTGTTGCCCCTCCTGCCTTGCGCCCTAGTTGCCCCGCGCCCTTGTTGCCCCCCCTTGTTGCCCCCCCTGCCCTGCGCCCTCGTTGCCCCCCCTGCCCCCTCGTTGCCCCCCCACTGCCCTGCGCCCTCGTTGCCCCGCCTGCCCTGCGCCTGTGTCACGCCCAGCGCCCGTGACGCCTCCCCCGCCTTGCATCGACATCACCTGCGTCGCCCTGCGCCCGCGTCAGCCCCCTTCCTGCCCCGTGCCTGCGTGCCCCCCTGCCCCGTGGCCGCTTCTGCCCTGCGCCCGCGTCTTCCCCGCCCCATACTCCGCGCCCGCTTCTCCTCCCGCTTCTGCCCTGTGCTCACATCACCCTGTGCCCGCGTCACCTCCTCCCTTGCGACGCCCCCCACCTTGCACCGACATCACCTCCTGTGTCGCTTCGCCCGCATTGCCCCCTCTGCCCCGCGCTCGCATTGCCCCCACCTCTGCCCCACATCACATCCCCCCTGCCCCACGCCCTCCCCCAGGCATCACCGCCTGCCCAGTGCCCATGTGACGCCCCCCGCCTTGCACCGACATCACCTCCTGCGTCCGCATTGCCCCCCCCCCCCCTGCCCCGCGTCACATCCCCACGCGCCCTGCTCCCGCATCTCCCCTTTCCTGGCCTGCGTATCCCCCCCCCTCCCCCCGATCTGCACCCCCCTGCCCCGCGCCTGCGTCTCCCCCACCCCCCTGCCCTGCACCCACCTTTGCCCTGCACCCGCGTCTCCCCCTCCCCCACGTCGCCCCCTCTGCCCTTGCGCCTTCTTACACTTGTCTGCCATTATTTTAGAGCTGTGATTTTGCTGGAAGTAAAAACAGCTAAATTGTAGACAGATCGCAACATTACACCATAGGAAATCATTACAGCCTGTGCTGCAATGTGTCAGTTTGATGTCTCCATGGCCATAGGCCCTGATCCATCATTTTAGCTCGTTTTCAGCTTTGTCTCTTACCGACAAAATAGTTGATTAAGTGCGATGTTGCAATGTGACCCAGCGATCTCAATGTCTGTGACATGTCGCTGTGTTATCCTGACCTTTCTCTCCACAGCAATATCAGGATTGCACTTGTTGCACTAAATTGTATCTGATTTCCTATGGTGTCTCACTACGACTGACAATTATACGCGGTTGCAAATGTGACTTACAATAGAGTTGATTGCACATAACATGCAACTTAGATTTGGCTGAGTTTGTTTTTTTTTTTTTACAGTAAATTCACAGCTTTAAAATAGTTGTGCTTCAGCAAAATATAATTACCGTATTTTTTTCGGACTATAAGACGCATCGGACCATAAGACGCACCTAGGTTTTAGTGGAGAAAAATAAAAATGTAAGCAAAAAATGTTGTCATGATGCACTTTTAAGGGGTAGGGGGTCTTCTGACACTGGTATAGGGGTAATGTCACCCAATTCTGACAATATCCCTGGTATATATGCCGCCCCCCTTCCTTTTACACGTAGTCCCCATCCTTGTATGCCTGGCAGCCCTCCATTCTGGTATGCATGGAACCCCTCCATTCTGGTATGCATGGAACCCCTCCATTCTGGTATGCATGGCACCCCTAATCCCTGTCCTGGTATGCCGGAAGTCACTGCTCCCCACGCCAGCACTGTGTGCGCGGGAAGCAGTGACTTCATGCTAACTCCATAGCTGGCACACAGTGTAGCCGCGCTGCGGCTGCTGCTGCCGGCTGTCTCCTGTGCCCGCTCATTAAAGGGCATGAATATTCACCCCCTCCCCACACCCATGAGCGTGGAGAGAGGTTAAATATTCATGCCTTTTAACAGCGTGCACAGTAGATAGCTGGCAGCAGCCGCAGTGCGTCTACTCTGTATACCGCTATTAAGAAGCATGAATATTCAGTGCTCCCCACGCCCATAGGGCGTGGGGAGCAGTAAATATTCATTTTTCCCTTCCCCCATGACAGCACACCTGAGAGGATCCACCCTTCAAGGACAGGAAACCATCTGAAATAAAAGGGCGGCACCTCTCCCTCGCTTCAGTTGGTTTCCTGTCCTTGATAGGAAGCCTCATGGAATATCAGGCGGCTGCCATAGGAAGAACACTTACCCAGGCCTGTCCCGGCGCTGGAAGAGCGGGCTGTAGTCCGTGGCGCCAGCCTTCAGATGCTGGAAGAGCCGTCCGAAGGTTCCCCGGGGACCTGTCGCACGTGCTGGCGCTGGTGGTGCAGAGGTCCTGGACTTCCGGTCACATGCCTCTGACGTCGCGGTGCGGGGCACGCTGGATAGGGGCGTGCCCTGATGACGTTGGGGGCGGCGCCGTAAAACATGACGGCGCCCTGCTTAATGCCGGCCAGCGTCATGAAAATGCTGGCGACGGTTGCAGGAGGTGGATGGCGGTTAGGGGGAGGGGTTTGGATACTGGATGGAGACCGCAGGGTCCAGCAGGTGGTGACCTCACCCAGTCTCCCATAAAAGGATGCACCTGAGGTCAGGAGGTTGCTCATCAACATGTCGGACATGGAGCAACAGTAGCTGTCGCCACCGCCTGCATCGCCATCTTCATCTGCTCGCCGGTCCAGAGGGTCCAGTAGGAGGAGCAGTGGTGGTCCAAGTCAGAGGGGTAAAGCATCTCAGGACTCCTCGGTCTCCAGGAATGATACGTCGCGTATCCTGAAAAAACCTCCAGTTCCGGTATCTGCAATGGCGGGGTGAGTGATCTTCGTAAATGTCACTATATATATTGCTAACGGGCCCTACTGTGTGTTTAAATCACCAGGAGGAACCCAGGAAGGTAACCGCCAAGAAGCGGAACAGAGAATGCGCTATTTGCAAGTGCCCTCTAGCGATAGACGGGCAGAAGGAGCTCTGCACGGACTGCGTTCAAAAAACCATATGTGAGGGAACCCCGGATTTTGCAGCTAGCCTCAGATCGGTCATCAGATCGGAGGTAGAGGGCTCCCTTAAAGCACTCCTGAAGAAAAGGAAAAAAATAATTTCTGATCTTTCCCCTGACTCTGGTTCCTCCGTGTTGTCGAAGGGACAGGGCCATAGTGGGTCCTCATCCTCTTCAGACAGCGATAGGGAGGGGAGACCATGTTTTCCAGTAGAAGACACAGACAAATTGGTGAAGGCCGTCAGGACCACTATGGGGTTGAAAGAAGATAAGCCCATTAAGTCCCTAGAGGATATCATGTTTGCGGGGTTGGAGGAAAAGAAAAAACGTACCATCCCAGTGAATGCTAGAGTCCAGGCTCTCATTAATAGAGAATGGAAGAAGCCTGAGAAAGTCTCTAAAAGACTCGGAGGTCTGGGACAAGATGCCGAGAATCGACGCGGCAGTCTCTAGGTCTTCAAAAAGATCGGCATTTCCTCTTGAGGTTTCGGGGGTGCTTAGAGACCCATTAGACAAGAAGGCGGATTCCTTTTTAAAACATGCCTGGGAATCCGCAGCAGGGGGTCTTAAGCCGGCCATTGCTGGAACATGTACAGCTCGTTCCCTTATGGTATGGTTACGGCAGCTGGAAGATCAGCTAAAAAATAAAAAGACCTCAAGGGAGAAAATATTAAACAGTCTCCCACTGCTACATGGTGCAGCTGCCTTCCTAGCAGATACCTCCGCTGACTCAGTGAAACTGGCAGCTAGGTCGGCTGGGTTATCGAACGCGGCTAGACAAGCTCTGTGGCTTAAAGGATGCCCTGGGGACTTGCAATCAAAAGCTAGACTGTGCTCTATCCCCTGTGACGGCCAATTTCATTTCTTTTTGGAAAAAAATTGGACGAGGTCCTTGAAAGAGCAAGTGACAGAAAGGGTAGATTCCCTGGGGTTTTGGCGGATGCCAGGAAAACCTATTTTCGGAGGGGAAAATTTAGTAGAGGTCGCCCCCCGGGAGAAAAAAAGGAAATGGGACATTAAGAACAGAAAAGAGTCTGGTTACATGTTCAGCGGTTCCTCCGCTGCCCCCAAGAAACCTCCACAATGACGCCAGGCCACAGGTGGGAGGAAGACTGTCCCTTTTTCTTCGTGCCTGGGAAAAAATTTCCTCCAGTCCCTGAGTCCTCGACATAGTGAGGGAGGGACTAACGATTCAATTCCTTCAACGGCCAGGCAGTTCGTTTTTGATAACTCCGGTGAGAAAATCCCCAGAAGAACAGCGGGCCCTGGAATCGGAGATTTTGAGCCTAGTGGACAAGCAGGTACTATGCGAGGTGCCGGACAGTCAAAAAGGAAGGGGATTTTATTCCCCTCTCTTTTTGATAAGAAAACCGGACGGGTTGTTCAGGACTATTATAAATTTAAAGGGCCTCAACCGGTTTGTCAGCAACAGTACGTTCAAAATGGAGTCAATAAGCTCTACAATAAAACTTCTTTCCCACAATTGTTTCATGGCAGTGATAGATCTCAAAGACACATACTATCACGTCCTGATTTTCCCAGTTCGTCAACAGTATCTGAGAGTTGCTCTTTACATTCAGGGGAGCCTCAGACACTTCCAGTTCCAAGCTCTTCCCTTCGGGTTGTCAATTGCTCCAAGGGTATTAACCAAGCTGATAGCAGAGGTAACAGCCTTTCTCCGCATCCAGAATACAATCATAATACCCTATCTGGACGGCTTCCTTATAGTGGGGGATTCCGAGGAAAACTGCGTTTCACATCTGAATCAGGACATAGCGGTCTTGCAGAGCTTGGGCTGGATGATCAGTGGCAAGAAATCAAGACTAGAACCCGCAAGGATTCAGGCCTTTTTGGGGTTTACACTAAATTCAGAGTGTCAGACTTGTCTTCTACCCGACAGCAAGATACACACTCCAGTTATGTCCCTAAGGGAGGCTATGTCCCTGTTGGGAACCCTAACATCTTGCATTCCGGCGGTCAATTGGGCCCAATTTCACACAAGAAACCTTCAGTGGGAAATCTTGTCAGCACAAAAGTTGTTAAGAGGGCATTTAAACGGAAAGGTTCATCTCTCCTTGCAAACCAGGAACGCCCTCTTGTGGTGGACAAGCAGGTCAAATTTGTCTCGGGGAGTGGGGGGTCCAGTGGGACACGCCGGTACAAGATATCATCACGACCGATGCAAGCAACTCGGGGTGGGGCGCTCACCTGAAAGATCATATGATTCAAGGCCCTTGCTCGTTCTGGGAAAAAAAGGGGTCGTCAAATTTAAGAGAGCTATGGGCGGTGAGGAATGCTTTCGAAGGCTTTCTCCCTTTACTCCAAGGTCGCCATGTCTGGGTTATGTCGGACAACAGAACCACTGTGGCCTACATAAACCACCAGGGGGTAACAAGATCTTATTCTCTTCTGGAGGCAGTAAGCAGGCTTTTTCAAGTAGCAGAAAAAAAATCTCCTCTCTCTCACGGCGCTACACATACGGGGCATAGACAACACGAAAGCAGACTTTCTAAGCCTCAACAAGTTGAGGCAAGGGGAATGGGCCCTGAACCCCACTGTGTTCCATCAAATAGTACAGCTGTGGGGTCTACCAGAGATAGATCTGTTCACCGACAAAGACAACAGGAAGGTGGAGAAATTCTGCTCTCTAGACACAAGGGGGAACCCTTGGGCAATAGATGCTCTCCAAATTTCCTGGAGCTTCAAGCTGGCCTATGCATTTCCACCAATAGCCATGATACCTTTAGTGGTGAGAAAGATCAGGAAGGATCAAGCGAGAGTGATACTCATAGCCCCCTTCTGGCCAAAAAGACCATGGTTCTCCCTGTTGAGGATGATGTCACAGTCAGACCCATGGATCCTACCGGAAACCCCGGACCTTCTAGCTCAGGGACCAGTATTCCATTCTCAAGTGAAGGGTTTCCACTTAGCAGCATGGAATTTGAGAGGGCAATATTGAGGAGCAAAGGGTTTTCATCAGGGTTAGTGTCTACCCTGTTAAAAAGTAGTAAACCTATAACCACCAAGATCTATGGTAGAACGTGGAGGAAGTTTTTGCAGTTCCTGGGGAAACCGTTAAGCCAAAAACCACCAATTAATTCAATACTGGAGTTTTTACAGAAAGGGTTTGAGTTTGGCCTAGCTACCAGTACACTTAAGGTCCAGGTTTCTGCCTTAGGTGCGTTATATAACCATAACCTCGCAGCAAATAAATGCGCTACAAGATTCATTAAATCTTGCGGTAGATCTAGGCCAGTCTCAATTCCTAAAGTTCCTCCATGGGACCTAAATTTAGTACTTGACGCACTAACCATGGAGCCCTTTGAACCAGTTCAGGGCTTGTCAGCAAAATATATAACGTTCAAAACTATTATTTTGGTAGCTCTAACATCAGCCCGTAGGGTAAGTGATCTACAGGCCCTGTCCATAAATCCTCCATATACGCAAATATTTGAGGATAGAATAGTTCTGAGACCTGATCCAGCCTACCATCCTAAGGTTGCAATAAAATTTCATAGATCTCAGGAGATTGTTCTGCCCTCCTTTTGTAACAGCCCAAAGAACTCAAGGGAGCAAAAGTTTCATAATCTTGATGTCAGAAGGGCTATGTTGCAATACATGGAAGTCACTAGCCAGTGGAGGTGTAGTCAGTCCTTGTTCGTAGCCTTCCAGGGGAGTAGGAAGGGGTATGGGGTAACAAAAGCAGCAATAGCCAGATGGATTAAGGAGGCCATTTGTTTAGCTTACTCTTCAAGTAACACCCCGATTCCTGACGGCATCAAGGCTCACTCCACCAGGGCTGTGGCTACCTCCTGGGTAGAGAAAGCAGAGGTATCGATAGATCAAATCTGTAAGGCCGCTACATGGTCGTCACCATCTACCTTTTTCAAACACTACCGTTTGGATCTATCCTGCCTGTCTGACTTGACCTTTGGTAGAAGGGTGCTACAGGCAGTGGTCCCTCCCTAAGGTGTTTCTTTCTCCAAAATTCTCTCAGGTGTGCTGTCATGGGGGAAGGGAAAACACCAAGGTTACTTACCGTTAGCCGGTTTTTCCAGAACCCATGACAGCACCCGTATATTCCCCTCCCTTTTCTCTCACCCTCGGGTGTGCACGTTTGTTGGGTTCTATTTGATATGGTGTTGGATTTTGTTTATAACTCCTGTTTTATGGAGGTCCTCTCAATGTTCTGTAACCAACTGAAGCGAGGGAGAGGTGCCGCCCTTTTATTTCAGATGGTTTCCTGTCCTTGAAGGGCGGATCCTCTCAGGTGTGCTGTCATGGGCTCTGGAAAAAACGGCTACCGGTAAGTAACCTTGGTGTTTCTTTAGCAGCGTAGACAGTGGGTGGCTGCTGCCTTCTGTGCCCCGCTCCTCCACCGATACCGCTCCCCCCAAACCACACATAAATATACACCCCCCCAACATTCGGACTATAAGACGCACCCCCCATTTTCCTCCAAAATTTGAGGAAAAAAGTGCGTCATATAGTCCGAAAAATACGGTAAATATTTTTGGTTCCCTGACACAACTTTCCTTGCGGCCCCAGCCTTATGTTTGTAGTGCCCAGCCACCTGACCTAAGTTCACAATTGGCCAAATCATTTTTCGGCTGACTGCCATCTATTGTGTATGAGGCTTCTTACAGATACAAGTTCTGGCCAAACCGCAGCTCCAAGTTCCCAAACTGGCAGCTTCATAGATCCCGTGGTCGGGCTCGGACTTGCATCTGTAATGCGGGCTTAGATATATAACACTTGTCCTAATCTGCCTTCATAAGGTAAGTGTCTGCTAGTGGTGGAATAATGATTTACACCTAATATTCCCCTACAGTGAGAGAATAAAGATCCCTCCCGACCTGCTGGTGAACACATTTACATGTGTGATGAGCGTTGACCGCACACCTTGCAGCGCTTTGCTTATTCCTCCTTTGTCGGCTGTTTGTCCAGGGCACTGGATACTGGGAATTCTTACTGCAGTGTCCTGGGCTGGATGTCGTGGCTTTTGATCAGAACACCATTTTTCCCCTAGAGATGCGTTACACAGAGGTCATGGTAAGAGCAGTGCGGCGTAAATGAAGCATAATAACATGTATATTAGAGATGAGCTAATTGAATTTGTTTCAAATGTTGGTAAAGGGAACCTGTCACGTCATTTCAAGCATCTAAACTGTCCCCAGTGCATTGTTAGTGATGTAATGTACATCACTAACACGTTATTTTCATTAAAAACAGAGGTCTAATCATGTGCAAAAAGCACTTTATTTAGTTATATCGTACCTGCTCGTTTGATCATAGGGGTGTGCTTCATTTTGTGCTCAGTGTGACGCTTGGCGCCGCACTTGCGCAGTGTCAAGCGGGCAGTTGCACGATCAACACTGCAAGCGCGGCCGGCTACACACTGCGCAAGCGCGGGATTCTACTGCCGTTGGCGCAACAAGGGAAATCAATCAAATTGAGTGCCGGTGACTCCCGTGACTGAACACAAAATGAAGCACACCCCTGTGACTAAATGAGCAGGTACGATATAAGAATACAAAGTGCTTTTTGAACATAATTACAGCCCCGTTTTTAATGCAAATAATGTGTTAGTGATGCCCATTCCATCACTAACACCGCACTGGGGACAGTGTAGATACTTGAAATGACGTGACAGGTTCCCTTTCAATTTGCTGGACCCAGCGAATTTGAACAATTTGCGATTTGGTGAGCTGTAATTACGAGCATCCCAATAATGCCATGTAACCATCACATAGAATAGCACAGCCTATCATAGCCTGTGTAAAAGCTGAGGCAGGGAATGTAGCATAACCATTTTGGGGTGAATCTGTTTAGTGAGATAACGTTACAGCTTAATATTAGAAATGGGGTGAAAAAGACAAAACACTGAATAAACATTATAGATGAGTGTGTTAAGAACGGCAGTGAAGAACAGTTACCATCAAATACCCATAGTCTTATATGTTCAGGTGACTTTGATATTATTAAGACCTCATTCATACTTCTGTGTAACACTCACGTGTTCATTCCATTTTTTGCTCACATAGAACACGTACCCATTATAATTTATGGGGCTGCTCACGTGTCCATGTTTTTTCACGGACCATGTGTCCGTGAAAACCTCACAGAGCCACATCTGTTTTTTTTTTACCAGTATCACAGATTAAAAGTGCCAATACAAGTCTATGGGTCAGTGAAAAACACGTACAGCACTCGGATGGCATCCAAGTGCCATTGGTGTGTTGTCCATATTTAGTATTGCTAGGGATAGAAGAACCTTTGTAACTTATCTATCCATGAAAACAACTAATGAGACACTAATGGTAAAAACAGACACGGAGTGTACACCGATGACACACTGTACCAAACCACTGATGACACCAGTACCATTATTTCATGTACATGTTTAAACACAGACATGTGAATGAGGTCTTAGACTGTGTTTGCGTTAAAGAGCTTGATAGGAACTGGATACAGTCCTTGGGGACCTCAGAGTGTTACACATGTCTTTTCAAAGCAATGTGTGCTCTGTAAATTTGTACTAAATTAAATGTTTATAATCTATTTTTTTGCCAGCTTTTCTCATTGATTTAACTTTTATTTTTGTAACACTGTTTTTGGCCTGATTTAGATGTCTGTGATTATTCACCTACCTCCTAAAAAAATGATTTGAGTGTCATCAGTGTTTGATCAGTATGTCAGATTTTACCATCAGTTATTTTCATGTATGGAAAAATAAATGACAAAGCTTCTCCTATGCATAACAATGTTAATCATGGACGGCACACAAAGTGCATAGACTGGTAAAAACACACGGTCTGTAAAATAACACGGCATGTGTACAGTCCCATAGTCTATAATGGGCACATGTTCTATATGTTTACATGTTTTATCCATGAAAAACACAGACAGAACACACATGTGAAAACCGGATGTCTGAAATTTTCTTGTACTGCCACTTTAAGAAAAAACAAACCGCCAACTATAACAAAAGCAAAGTATTGCCAAAGCAAAAATTGAATGAACCTTCTACATTTATAGCATTTATTACACTGGTATCAGGTGGAGATTCTGAATATACGTCTGTTATTTGTAGAATGGAGGCCCTGAACTCTTGGAGAACTATCCAGACAGAGCCTTGTTTCTTGCCTGGCCTGATGCAGATGGTAAGAATTTATATACCGTATTTGCCGGCGTATAAGACGACTTTTTAACCCCTGAAAATCTCAAAAGTCAGGAGTCGTCTTATACGCCAGGTGTCATCTTATAGGGCATATACCCTTATACTTCGAATGTTGGGGGAGGAGGGGGTATATATATATTATGTGTTGGGTGTGGGGGGAGCGGTAGTGGTGGAGGAGTGGGGCACAGGAGGCAGCAGCCGCCCGCTGAAGCCTACACTGTCCCCGCTGCTAAAGAAAATGAATATTCACTGCTCCCCCACGCCCCATAAAATGAATATTCACTGCTCCCCACGCCCATGGGGCATGGGGAGCAGTGAATATTCATGCTCCTTAATAGCGGTACACAGTGTAGCCACGCTGTGGCTCCTACTGCTGCCGGAATCGCCTATGCCCACTGTTAAAGGGCATGAATATTCAACCTTTCTCCACCCACATGGGCGTGGGGAGGGGGTGAATATTCATGCCCTTTAATGAGCGAGCGCAGGAGATAGCCAGCAGCAGCCGCAGCGCGGCTCCGCTGTGTGCCTGCTATGAAGGTGAGTGAAGTCACTGCTCCCCGCGCATACAGACTGGGGAGCAGTGACTTCCGGCAGCTGAGCTCTCCTTGTGAGCCGCGCATGGCAGTCACGTCATGCGCGAGTCACGTCATGCGCGGCTCACATGCAGAGGTCAGTGCGGGCAAACAGGACGCAGCGCTGGAGGAGAGAAGAAAGGTGAGTAGCAGTGTTTATTTTAATTTTTTTATGTGCAGCATGATGGGGATGAGGCGTGCCTTGCATACCAGGACAGGGATGAGGGGTGCCATGCATACCAGGACAGGGATGAGGGGTACCATGCATACCAGGACAGGGATGAGGGGTACCATGCATACCAGGACAGGGATGAGGGGTGCCATGCATACCAGGACAGGGATGAAGGGTGCCATGCATACCAGGACAGGGATGAAGGGTGCCATGCATACCAGGACAGGGATGAGGGGTGCCATGCAAACCAGGACAGGGATGAGGGATGCCATGCATATCAGGATGGAGGGATGCCACGTATAAAAGGAAGGGGTGGCATATATACCAGGATGGGGGATATTGTCAGAATTGGGGGACATTACCCCTATACTAGTGTCAGCAGAAGACCCCCTCCCCCTTAAAAGTGCATCGTGAACACATTTTTTTGCTTACATTTTTTTTCTATTTTCCTCCTCTAAAACCTAGGTGAGTCTTATGGTCCGGTTCGTCTTATAGTCCAAAAAACACGGTATTTATGGTAATTTATAAGCCCTCCCTGTCTCCAAGACTATCAGGGCGGTAGCACATCCCTCTGGCCCTTGTATCCTATTACTGGTACCTCCTTCTCTGATCTCGCTCCTGAGGACTGCAGTGACGATGTGAGGGGGCGCCTCACCAGGAAAGTGTAAGTGAAGCAAGCTGCAGGCGTCCCCCTCACCTCGTCACTGTAGTCCTGAGGAGCGAGATCAGAGAGGCAGAGAAGGAGGTACCAGTGATGATACAAGGGCCAGAGGGATGCGCTACCGCTCTGATAGTCTTGGAGACAGGGAGAGCTGGGCAGGCAGGGAGAGCTGACCAATCCAAGCAGGATTTGTATACTACAACCAGTTAAATCGCCGGTAAGGTTCATCACTTTAAAATTACCATATTGAAATCAAATCTGATTTTTTTTTTTTTTTTTACCGTATTTGCGTGGGAAGAGGGGTAGTCTTATACGGCGAGTATATCCCAAACTCTATATTTTAACTGGAAAAGTTGGGGGTCGTCTTATACACCCAGTCGTCTTATACTCCGGCAAATACGGTATATATTTTAGCCAAGATTTTAGCTAAAAGATTGAGATCTATATTAATCAGGGATATCGGTCTATAGTTCGACCACAATGAGTGGTCCGAGTTTGGTTTGGGTATCATAAATATAGCTGCTGTAAGAGGGGCTGCCCTTGGCTTTTGTCTGGACCTCAGGGAGATAAAATAGTGAAATAGGGAATAAGAGGAGACTTCTTATAGTAAAGAGCTGAGAAGACATCTGGGCCTGGCTTTTATTAAGTTTTAGTTAGTGGATAGCGGTTTATATTTCAGAAGAGATGATGGCCTGATTTAGGAGATCAGTCATATTGGAATTGAGGACTGGGAGCAAAATAAAGTTAAAGGGATATTCCCATCTCCAAGATCCTATCCCAATATGTAGTAGGTGTAATAACATTAGCAAATATTGCAATTAGAAATGTAGTATAGCTTTTCTGATTCGCTATGTCGCTTTCCTCATTGAAGGGCATTGCAGAACCTTAGGTGTCCGTGGTTATGACCACTAATATAGTGACAACTAGTTTTCTAGTGGTCATAACCATGGATACCTAAGGTCCTGCAATGCCTGTGTGGCACCCCAGGGGTCTGGTTTCCACAGTAACGGCAATGTTATGTCTGAGAGCAGGTGGGAGGTCTCTTGGTCAGGGATCCTGTGCATGCCACACCTCCTGCCCAGTCCTGGGAGGGGAAGAACTTCCCCTATATAAACCTAGGGCTGAGGCAGGGTTAGTGAGTAGAGAAGAAGTAGAGACAGAGAAGAGAAGCAGATATAGGAAAGAACATCAGGAGCTCTGTGGGAGCAGTGCTACAAGGAGTCAGGGGCTGGCAGCTGCAGAGCTCGCCCTGACTGAGAAGTTATCACCGGACCCGGAGTCCGAGGCTGTGGGGACTAACTCCTATCCAGCAGCAGAAACCGACCGGCAGGGGATTGCAGGTCCTCTGGCCCAGAAACCCGAAGGCACGGTCACACGCGTGGGACCAGCACCGCCGTCGTGGAGCGGAAGCTACTAGAAGGCCCCGAGTCACCGGCCATACGGATGAGCACCACACGGTACACTCAGGGACGTGGGCTACTTATACCCGCTTCTAGCAAGGTAGCCAGAAGAGTATCGTTAGTTTGGGAGGCCTACAACTCCGCCTGGCCAGGGGAGATCCCATCTGCTCAAGGACTGACCAGGCCCCAATCGCTAGCCAGTACTCCGGGAGGGTCTATCGTTGTCACCAGTAAAGACCCTGAACTACACCGTACCGTCTCTGAGTGGTTCCTGCTACCCCCATCATCCACGTCGGCTGCCCTGAGGCCATACCCCTCCCGTTGGGGGTTATACTATCACGTTGCACAATCCTACCACCGGCCTCAGCGGTCTGCCCTGCAGCAGCAGCTCCTTAGCTGTACTCAACGGGTGGCGTAGTCGTCCAACATCTACCGCTAATACAGCGCCACTTAGTCTGACTCCCTGGGCACGGACCGGATCACCGCCACAAGACTACAACCCTCAAGAGATCCGGCTCCGGGTAAGCTCCCGCATGCGCAACGCAGCGCGACACAGGCCCAGGGGCGCGTCAACTTTTGGCGTAGTCGGCAGGATTTCGTGCCCGCAACCACCGGGTACTGCGTGCCTGAAAAAGACTGTTCAAACTTACCTGTGGTGAAGATTCCCGCCATCCGGCGCCATCTTCCGCTTCCTTCCTGCCATCGGTGGAGTTTTCCCGCCATCCGGCGCCATCTTCGGCCTTCTTCCCGCCATACGTGGAGTTTTCCCGCCATTGGACGCCATATTGAGGACGCCGCGCGGGAAGAAGAGGGGCGTGGACTCCGAAAGCGCGCGAGAACTGAAGCCCCGCCTCACGTCCGGATGTTGCGTAAGGTCCTGGAAGGAGCCCAGCAGACGCCGACGTCACAGGAGCGCGACGGAAGGTCCTCAACCCTGACGATCCACTGCGGAGCCGCGGCCTACGGAAGAGGATCATCGCAAGGTAGGCCACGGTCCACTAGGGGGGAGAAGGATGTCGGATACGGAGGAGAGCTTCACCGCTTCAACCCCCGCCAGCGCCACCGCTGTTGCGGTCATGCCTTTCACCATGCCCTATATCCCGGGGGCAGCCTGGCTACCCCAGTACTCAGGGGAGTCACATACCCTGCATGACTTTAGAGAAAAGCTGGATAGCCTCTTCCAGGTGTACCCCCTCACAGAGGAGCAAAAAGTGAGCATCCTGGTGGCCCAATTAACCGGAGCAGCCCAAAGGGAGGTAAAGTCCTGGCCACCTGGGGGGAGGACTGTCGCAGGGATACTAACCCGGCTGAGGGACACCTTTGATACCCGCACCTCAGCCGAGATCAAGCTTAGATTCTACGGGTGCAAAGAGCGGGCACATGAGAGTATAAGGGACTATGCCCTGAACCTACAAGAGGCCCTGAGAGCCATTAAGCAGACCGACCCTGACGGCGTGGGAGACGAGTACAGGCTGTTGACTGAACAATTTATAGAGGGTTTATATTGCAATGCCCACCGAACCCAGTTGCGGGCAATGGCCTTACAGGACCCTCATCTGGGATTTGCACAGTTCAAGGACAGAGCCATCCGGGTGCTTCGAGAACCGGCACCAGGTGGCGTTGTGACCCCCAGACGCCCCACTACCACTTACCACCAGGAGGCGGCACACTTGTCGGCAGGGCCTGTGGGAGCTGATGCGCAGGCTTTGAACAATGACCCGGCTCCAGACCTGCACCATCAGGTCCAAGAGCTAGCTAAAAGCGTTGCTGCGCTAACCCGAACTGTGCAGTCTTTACAGGTTTCCACTCCAGGGAAGATCCAGCTGGCATCCGGACCGGAGGACATCCCGTGGCGTTGACCAAGGAGGACCCCACCGGCCAGAGGAAGACCCAGCGACCGATACAACGAGGACGGACGACCCATCTGCCGCCGCTGCAATCAACCCGGACATATGGCAAGGTACTGTCCTTTAAACTGGCACAACCTGGGGTAGAGGGCCAACCCCCAGGAAAAAGATCACCAGGCCCATCGAACTGGCACGACAAATATGTGGGAGGACGTCCAGTCTTACCCGTGGTACTGGATGGCATTCCTATGAGTGCCCTACTGGACACTGGGTCACAGGTCACCACCATCCCGTACGTGCTCTTCAAGCAGTACTGGAATGACTCGGATATCACCCGCTACCCTGACGACGACTTGAGTATCACCGCCAGCAATGGTCAGCCCGTGCCACAGATTGGATTTAAAGAGGTGACCATTAAAATCGGTAGAGTCGAACTGGCAGCACAGGGACTGATCATTGTAGACATTGACAAACACGAGAGTCACCCAAAGATAACTCTAGGAACTAATGTAATTGAAAATTGTCTTGCAGAGGTGATTTTCCTTTTACAGCAGGTTGCCAAGAACGCCAGCTCCGGCCAGCAGCGAGTGCTCCAGAAAGAGATCCGGGCACTGATGCGACGGCAACAACTAGAACTCTCCGGTGGTGAGATTTGTAGCGTGCGAATGTGTGACCCTTTCCCTATTGCCATGCCCCCGAAAAGTGAAATGATGATTTGGTGCCGGGCAGCTATTGGTCTGAGAGGTAGAGATTACCAGGCAATGGTAGAACCAGTTTACTCAGACAGTAGGCCCACCATTTTGACAGCACGGGGGGTGGTCAATGTACGCCATGGGAGGGTGCCCGTTCGCATAATAAATATCGGGAAGAGGGAAGTGTACCTGCCCCGGTATGCCACGCTAGCCAAATTGTATACCATCAATCAAGATTCCATACAGTCCGTAGAACCCTTGCCTCCATCTTCCCCGGATGAAGGTAACGGCTCTCAGAAAACAATGGAGGACTGGTGTCAGCAACTACATTTGGGTACTGACTCCACTCCCTCACACCAGAAACAGGGAGTCTATCGGGTGGTGCAAGAGTACGAGAGAGTGTTTAGTAAACACCCGTTAGACTTCGGGCGAGTCAAGGGGGTAGAACACCACATCCCCACGGGAGACCATCCTCCCATAAAAGAGAGGTATCGACCCGTACCCCCTGCACACTACCAACACGCCAAGGGGATGCTTAGAGACATGAAGGAGGCTGGGGTGATCAGGGATAGCTGTAGCCCCTGGGCAGCTCCACTAGTCTTAGTCAAAAAGAAAGACAACACCATGAGGATGTGTGTAGATTACCGGAAAATCAACCGTATCACACACAAGGATGCGTACCCCTTACCAAGGATAGAGGAGTCTTTGGCTGCTTTAAGATCTGCTAACTTCTTCTCTACCTTGGATCTCACTAGTGGGTACTGGCAGGTTCCTGTAGCAGAGGCGGACCGGGAGAAGACCGCATTCACCACCCCGATGGGACTTAGCGAGTTTACCTGCATGCCGTTCGGACTCTGCAATGCACCAGGAACCTTCCAACGATTAATGGAGTGTTGTCTGGGCCACAGAAACTTTGAGACGGTCCTGTTGTACCTGGACGATGTCATCGTATATTCCAAGACGTATGAGGACCACCTGAAACACCTGGCGGAAGTGTTCGAAGCTCTGGCAAGCTACGGCCTAAAGGTGAAACCCTCCAAGTGTCACCTCCTGAAACCAAAGGTGCAGTACCTGGGACACGTGGTGAGCGCTGATGGAGTGGCTCCCGACCCTGATAAGATCACCGCAATTAAGGAATGGCCAAGTCCCTCCAGTGTAAAGGAAGTGCGGCAGTTCCTCGGGTTGGTAGGCTATTACCGCAGATTCATCCCCGGTTTCACCAAAAAGGCAGCTCCTATGCAGGACCTCCTGATAGGCCAGTCCCGGAAGGCCAAGAACCAGAAGCCGCCCTTCAGATGGGAGAAGTTAGAAGAAGAGTCCTTCCGCCAGCTGAAGATGGCCCTCACGGGGGATGAAATCCTGGCGTACCCTGATTACAGCCAGCCCTTTATCCTCTACACCGACGCAAGTAACATCGGGCTAGGAGCCGTGCTGTCCCAGATCCAGCAGGGGAAAGAACGAGTAATCGCTTACGCCAGCCGAAAACTGCGACCCACCGAAAGAAACCCTGAGAATTATAGCTCATTTAAGCTAGAGTTCCTGGCAGTGGTGTGGGCAGTCACCGAACGCTTTAAGCACTACCTCGCTTCTTCCCGGTTCACCGTGTACACGGATAACAACCCGTTGACACACCTGGACACTGCAAGACTCGGTGCCCTAGAGCAGAGATGGATGGCCCGTCTGTCCAACTACGAGTTCACAATCAAATACCGGGCAGGACGCTCCAATACCAACGCGGACGCCCTGTCCAGGATGCCAAACCTACCGGACGTAGGAGAAGATCCAGAGGGACTGGAAGAAGTCGAACTCCCCGCGTTCCACCGTCATGGGACTATCCAGTATTCCCATCGGGTAAGGAGTAAGCAAGCCGCTACGTTTAACCCCTTGCCTCACTACAACTGGGAGGAAACGCAAGACAGTGACCCTGCCGTCCGGCTGGTGAAGGAGATGCTGACTCGGCCAGAGGCTCGCCTTGACCCAGACGCTCCGGAGGAAGCCAAGCAACTGTGGGCTGAGAAGAGTCGACTGTTCCTTTACAAGGGGAAGTTGTGCCGCAGAATGGTTAACTCCTGGACGCATGAACTAATCTGGCAAGTAGTGGTGCCATGGTGATGGAAGCATACCACGACGGGGCTGGACACTTCGGATGGAAGAAGCTGGAGTTCCTGCTGCGTGGGCGGTTCCACTGGGTAGGCATGAGGGGAACCATCGAGAGGTGGTGCAGAGACTGTGGCCCATGCAACCTAAGAAGGAAGGACCGTGCCAGCCAGAAGACTCCCCTGCAGTCCATCGTCACCCGGCAGCCGTTGGAACTGGTAGCCTTGGATCATATCATGTAAAACTGACCCCAAGCAGAAGTGGCTACGTCTACGCGTTAACCATTGTGGATCATTACTCCCGGTTCTTGGTTGTCGTCCCCGTTAAGGACTTAACGGCTCAAACAGCAGCTAGAGCCTTCCAGCAGCACTTCTGCCGTCCACACGGGTACCCGGACCAAGTGCTGACGGACCAGGGACCTGCCTTTGAAGCGGAGGTCTTCCGGGAATTCTGCAATCTGTATGGCTGCCGGAAGATAAGGACGACACCCTATCATCCGCAAACTAATGGACTTTGTGAGAAAATGAACCAGGTGGTAATGGATCTCCTGAAAACGTTGCCCCTGGAAGAACGCAGTCTGTGGCCTGAGAAGCTGCCCGATCTAGTGGACCTATACAACCACATCCCGGTAGGTTCCACCAACTGTACCCCGGCTTACCTAATGAGGGCGAGACCTGGTAAGTTACCTGTTGACCTGGAAATGGGAGTCCTGACACCCGAGGACACTTCACCAGAAGCAGACTGGGACACAGAGAGGCAGCAGCAGTACCGGAAAGTACAGGAGAGCGTGGAGCGAAGTTTCTGTCAGGCTAGGGAAAGACAAGAGAAAACTTACAACCAGTATGCTCCCGCTGTTCCCCTGGTACCCGGAGAGCAGGTCTTGAAGAGGAAAAGACGGCTCCACAAGTTGGACGACCAGTGGGAGAAGGACCCGTACACCGTACTGCCCTCAAGCCACGAGATCCCGAAAGTCTGTACCATCAGTAAAGACGGAGGGGAGACCATAGCCATTGTATCCCGGGATCACCTGAAGAAGTGTCCTGAACAGCTACGGAACCCTGAAGAGGAACAAGAAGACCATTGACCCGTAGAGGAAAGGGAAGATATGGTTAGTACTGTGCTCGGAGACTTCCCTCGGTCCTGGACTCAAGTCAATGGTGCAGTTGTGGTACCCGTCCTCACGTTCCTCCAACCAGCATCCCAAGTGCCTACGGAGCAACAGGAAGAGCTGGAAGAGCAGCCGGTCCAGGAGGCAGAAGACTCCACACAAGCAGAACAGGAGGATCAACCCTCTGCTTATAGTGAGCCTGCCGTACCCCTAGTGAGTCAAAGAGCCGGTAGACAGCTGCCCAGTTTACCCTTGACAGCTCCTACACCCTGTAGTTCAGGGCTAGACAGTCAGCTCCGTAGGTCCACTAGGGCCACTAGAGGCCAGTTACCCGCACGTTGGAGGATTTGAAGTGTATAAATTGTTTTATTTGTGGTTACCTGTTTTTCTTGTTGCTTGTGTATAATTATGTGTTTCTAGTTATTTATAGGAGTCCTTGGTGGATTTACCGGGAATCCTTTGTGTATAGTTGGAGCGTAACCCAGGACGGACTAAAGACTGTTAAGGACTCGGGGCAGGACAGACCCCTACCTGGTTACGTCTCCCTGTTTTGGTGAAATGGACACCTTGCTTTTCTTCAAAGACTGCACCCGGTTGCGGACACGCCGTAACCATCTTTATGTGTTTTTCTTATTGTATTATTATTGTTTATACCTTGTTATGTTTTTCTAAAAATATGTTTAGTCCCGGAGTACTAAATTTCACTAGGGGGGAATGTGGCACCCCAGGGGTCTGGTTTCCACAGTAACGGCAATGTTATGTCTGAGAGCAGGTGGGAGGTCTCTTGGTCAGGGATCCTGTGCATGCCACACCTCCTGCCCAGTCCTGGGAGGGGAAGAACTTCCCCTATATAAACCTAGGGCTGAGGCAGGGTTAGTGAGTAGAGAAGAAGTAGAGACAGAGAAGAGAAGCAGATATAGGAAAGAACATCAGGAGCTCTGTGGGAGCAGTGCTACAAGGAGTCAGGGGCTGGCAGCTGCAGAGCTCGCCCTGACTGAGAAGTTATCACCGGACCCGGAGTCCGAGGCTGTGGGGACTAACTCCTATCCAGCAGCAGAAACCGACCGGCAGGGGATTGCAGGTCCTCTGGCCCAGAAACCCGAAGGCACGGTCACACGCGTGGGACCAGCACCGCCGTCGTGGAGCGGAAGCTACTAGAAGGACCCGAGACACCGGCCATACGGGTGAGCACCACACGGTACACTCAGAGACGTGGGCTACTTATACCTGCTTCTAGCAAGGTAGCCAGAAGAGTATCGTTAGTTTGGGAGGCCTACAACTCCGCCTGGCCAGGGGAGATCCCATCTGCTCAAGGACTGACCAGGCCCCAATCACTAGCCAGTACTCCGGGAGGGTCTATCGTTGTCACCAGTAAAGACCCTGAACTACACCGTACCGTCTCTGAGTGGTTCCTGCTACCCCCATCATCCACGTCGGCTGCCCTGAGGCCATACCCCTCCCGTTGGGGGTTATACTATCACGTTGCACAATCCTACCACCGGCCTCAGCGGTCTGCCCTGCAGCAGCAGCTCCTTAGCTGTACTCAACGGGTGGCGTAGTCGTCCAACATCTACCGCTAATACAGCGCCACTTAGTCTGACTCCCTGGGCACGGACCGGATCACCGCCACGAGACTACAACCCTCAAGAGATCCGGCTCCGGGTAAGCTCCCGCATGCGCAACGCAGCGCGACACAGGCCCAGGGGCGCGTCACCTGCTACATTTCTAATTGAGGGTATTTGCTAATATTATTATTTTTTCACCTACTACATATTGGGATAGGATCTTGGCGATGGGATTACCCCTTTAAGGAAAGCTTCTATTTTTGTGTGGTGTCTGGGGAAGGGTCGTTGTATTGCTGCTCAAGCTGCTGCTGGAACAGCGAGTTATCTGTTGTGGGTTGGACGTAAGGCCTGTGTCGTACATAGTCGTATTGGGGTACGTCTTACAGGGAGGCATTGAGGCATCGGGGAAGGTTAGAGCTGCTTTTATTATTAAGGGAGTAGAAGCGCTGTTGGGACCAACGCAGGGCCTGACCTGTGTTTTTGGAGAGACAAAGATTGAGGTCAGAGCACGCATGTGTAAGGTCTTGATATATAGAGGGGGAGGGTGAGCTCTTCACCTGGCAATCTTAATATTGACACCTTATTCTCAAGATCAGATGTTCTAGTAAGTCTTTTTCTTTTGAGCAGCGTCTTGAGTGCAGAAGCCTCTCTTCTCTGCTTTATGAACTTCCCAAAGGCAAATTGGTGAAGAGGCTGCTGGTTCAAAGAGAAGTAATCATCAAGGTGGTCACTCAATCTGGGAAATTTCAGGATAAGAGGGGAAGGAACCATTCAGAGTCCAGTTGAATGAGCAAGGATGTAGAGCGGAGCACGTTGGCTGGATTGGGGAATGATCCGACCAAGGAGTGGAAAGAATAGAAATGTTTGTTATGTTGGGTATGAACATGGGGTGAACGAATATATGATCTATTCTGGTGTAGACTAAGTGACGTGTAGAGAAATAAGTGCAGTCTTGACCGAAGGGTTCATCTCTCTCCATAGGTCTGCCCACTGGTGGTGGGACAGGTGTTTAAGAGAGACCAAATCTGCTGAAAGTGAGGTTGGTGAGAGAGCTGGGGGTTGAGGGTCCGTAGACTTATCGAATTTCAGGGATGAGAAGTTCCGTGCTGCTGTAAATAGTTGTTCTAACTTCTTTTGTTTTGTAGAAGTGAAGTTTGAGAATAATGTCACGGAGTGGGCTGTCAGGTTTGCGTTTACTCAGAGCTCTATGAATGCGGCCCATCTCTAGACGATCATTGGGGATTCCAAATAGAAGTTCTTGAAATAGGGCTGTTGCAATAGATTGAATTGTCTCGGACAGGCCTCTGATGCGGATATTACTTCTGCGAGTGCAATTTTCAAAATCTTCCAGTTTATTGTTGAGAGAGTAGATTTCTTTGTGGAGCATCTCCATCTCTTTTTCGTGGGTGATGAGTGGTAGAGTCCTCGATCGGAGGTTCTGGATCCTAGTTCTCTAATTTCTTTGGAAAGTTCCTTAGTTTATCCGACAATTTGGACAGCTCCGAGTGTAGTATAGACTGGAACTGTGATAGTAGGGTAGCATGGTTCGAGGTAGGAGTACACAGAATCCTGGTTGTGGACACTGGAATAGTCTCTATGTCAACCCTATGTGATAAAGAGGAGCCGGATGACTAAACTTTCGAGTGTGGCCAGGAAAACATATTGTCGCCGAGATCTGCTGGAGGCTGATTCCTGAGGTTAGGATTTCGGTATAAGGGTGGTTATGAATTGTTGGATTGAATGGTTGAATGAATCAAAGGGAAAGCATATTGCGCGTTGAGCTTTTTATAGGATGGAGAGGAGAGAGGGTTAAGTCATCATGGAAGTCCTGGGCCTCGACCTGTTAGGGTTATTGGGCAGGCTTGGTTTCAGATTGAAGGATATAGCCAGTTAATGAGGTGTGTTGTAAGTAGTAACTTTTGTGACTGAAGGTGTGATTATAGTGAATGGCCACTAGATGTCAGCAGTGGCTTGCAATATATTTCCACAAGTATAGGATTAACCTTAAGGATTCCAAGCTGTGCTTAGCCAGGGTAAAGTATATGAGGGGTAACCTTAGGTACATTGAAGAATTGATAAACCCCTGTATCTTTAAGACTGAGGAAATCCAATTGAAGGCTGCTGGGAGTCACCTATATGCAGTCTCTGATTACATGGTAACTGAGGGCAGGAGACTGTTGAGGGAGTGTAGCTAGGAGCCCAGCTGGGCTGTTAATATAACTGGAGGGGAGCTATTTTGGGTAGCGGGTTTCCCTCCCATGTAGCTGCATTACCCAGGAGAGGGGGACCCATCAGGAGCAGTTTGCCCACGGGCCGCTTAAGCCTTGGTGTGCGTCAGTACCGGCACCCGTCTAGCTGGATAGCGAAGCTGAGTGAATCCCCCCAACTCCCCCCAGAGGAGCGTGGGTGTCTTTCACCTCCGGGGCCTCAGGCCGCCAGCTAGAGGAGAAGGGGCAGAAAAATGCTGGGTCCGTGCAGGGCGGGCAAGCGTAGGAGAGGCCGCGATCCATGTGCTGCATTTTGATTCACAAAATGACTATTCTATGGGAGCACCGCTCTATATCTTTTTTTCTTTTAAGCTTTCTACCATGTTACATGTTGTGACCTGTATACTGATGCCATCTTACAGCATGTGCTCTTTCACAGAGTCTTCCCACTTTTCTCTGGATTGCCTGGCTTTCTTCAGGGGTCACACACTTTTTCACGTGGGAGAGCTCCTTGGAGAAACCTTGTCATCCAGCCCCTGGGGTCAGTCCACCTCACGTGCCTTCCAGCTTTCCCTGGCTGAGGGTTTCTGCTGTGTGAAGAGGATCCGGTTGCCCAGTTGGCCAGGACAAGTCGACTCCTTTAGTGTATGGAAGCGGAAGAATCCCCAGTTTGTGCTGTGATGGGGCCCATTTCCAGTATGCGGAGACTGATCTGGAAGTATAACCTCTCGAGTGCATTATATTTTCAGCAGACCGATATAACATATACTACACAGCTTCCATGGTAATGGCCGACTGTGACAATCACTTGTATTGTGGTGATCTCACACTGATCCAATGGGTCCATACATCTTCCACCAAGAATGAAATTGTATAATAGATTGAGACCTGACTACAGAGAAGAAAGGTTCATAAGTGCTCTAATAATGCTGAATAATTATCTTTATTATATATAGAGCCAGCATATTCTGCAGCACTTTATCATAAGGACAAAGTCACAGAATAGCAAACTAATTACCTGTCAAGCAGAAGTGATGGCCTTGTTTGCAATATGAGGAAATGGAGGAACCCGAAGTAAAAAGTGCTTGTTTTGTATGATCCATCCATCTTTTATAATGAATAGGACCACATATGAAAAGCTGTGTGAGCCGATCACCAGCCAGTACTTGTGTATGAACAGATAAGAAGTGCCATTGAGAGAAAACTGTTCAAAAGACCAGGATTAGAACAATAATGTAAAAAGGGAGAATAGTTGGGTTGGTCAACATGTTCAGCCAGCCTAAAAATGTGTTTTCAGGGCACAGTTAAAACTGAGGTCACTGGGAATTAACCTGATTCTCTGGGGTAGTGCATTCCAGAGAGATGGTGCAGCTTCAGAAAAGTCTTGGAGACAGAAGTGGGAGGTTATGATTATTGAGGATATTGGTCTTAGAAAATTTGCAGAACTGAGAGAACAGGAAGGGTCGTAAACAGAAATGAGGGAAGAGATGTAGGATGATGCAGCACCGTGGAGATATAAATAGATATATTTTTTACGTGAAAGCCGATCAGTAGCTGATGGTATCTGTTGATAAATGAATCAGACGTATAGATATTTTTATATTATGGTGGTTTAACTTAAGCTGCACGTTTTAAGCTAGAAAACACAAAATTTGAGCTTGTTTTAAGTTGGTATACATGCAGCACATAAATGCATATTTCACAATGGCCATGAATCAGAAAAACCTACAAGAAGCAAAATGAACATAAACCCTGCTGTAAATAAATAAAAAGCAAGTGCAATTAAATAAAATAGGGTTTTATTTATTATATTCATTTTAATTGCACTTGCTTTTTATTTATTTACAGCAGGGTTTATGCTCATTTTGCTTCTTGTAGGTTTTTCACATTTTAAGAGACGTCCGGTTCATAAAAACATTAAAGAGCTTGTCTTCTCTTATTAAATGGGTAAAATTCTAAAGTGCTTCTATAAAGAAGCAACTTTGCAATTTATCTTTTTATTATAAATACTCTGCACTCCTGAAAACAGAGGGATTTTGTAATTTTATGTCTTAGTGCTCGATGCCTAGGTTACCAACTACCTCTGCAGTCTCAGATGTGGCCGGTTTCCAAGGCTAGGAGTGTGTGTCACACTGTCACAGAATACTGGAGGTAGGGGGCCTAAGCTGACCCTAAGCTGGGGCCCTGACTAATCCCTCAACCTGGAGGTACTGTTAAAGGTACAGAGGTCCAGGCCGCCAGCGTAACCCCTACCTCCTGAGGATCCCTGCACCTCAGTAATCTAGTCCTGAGAAGGACCCCGATCACAACAATTGGGAACCAGAAATAATATGCCCACACACAGTATTTAGACGAACGAGACAGTACAAGGGAAAAACCAAAACCACCTTGCATACAACTTCTACACAACTACAACAGAGGGAACACCAACGGGAAAGGAGATAAATGATAAAGCGAGGAAAGGGAAAAAACACTTCCAAATACACTTATCTCAGCAACTCCAAACACCACGATCCGCTCTGTAAGTCTGAATGAAAAGCTTTCACCGACACCTCCCAAACAGACCTGCAGGAATATGAAGGAGTCTCACTAAAGAAGCATTGATTGCAGCTGGGCGAGGCTGGACCTCAGCTAGCCCAGAGAGAGAGAGAATTAACTCCTTCACTGCCGAAAAAACACAAAGCACCAACAAGTCAGCTGCGAGAAGTCAGGCTGTGTACTCGTGACGATCTTCGTGGCAACACACCCGTGACAGTGTGCTCTTGTATGCTCTATGCTTAATGTCTTGCAAGCACTGCTCTGGAGCTGCCCAGATTGCTGGATCTGGCCAGATTTAGTACCTCTGTGCTTCTCCTATGCTGCAGAGATAAAGCTGCCTCTGCTTGCAACATCAGAAAACTCACAATTTGAGCCAGTGGCGCCACTATGACGCCTGTCCGAACCATCAATCATTAGAAGCTCCATGCCACCTCCACCACCCTCCGGATATAGTAAGCTGGGAGGCTGAGGAGCTGTGTGCTAGTGAAAAAGATGATGTCTAAGAACTTACAGCCAGGTAGTTGCTAACTACCTGTCAGTTCTGCACAGCGCAGATCCCTGCCAGCGATTCTGCTGCTTCACGTCAACAGAGCAGCTCTTCCTCTTCCGTGCTGCTCTGTTGCTGGGGTGTGACTGCTGGCACCATGCAGATTGACAGCTGACTCTCCACAGTTGCGCAACGGGGAGCCATCTGTCAGTCAGCATGACATTAGCAGTCCCGCCCTGTCAACAGCGCAGAGCAGAAGAGAAGCTGCTGCTCTGATGTGAAGCTGCAGAATTGCCAGCAGGAGCGTTCTGTGCCGGCAGAGATCTGCACTGGGCAGCACAGGCAGATAGTTAGCAAATTACCTGCCTGTTAGTTCTTAGGCTCATAGTAAAAAAAAAAAAAATCAAATAGCCAAAAAAAATCTGTAGCCATACAGATTATTTCTTACAGAAAGGTTTACATGATTTTACATATATTTTAGCTTAATTCAAATATTTTTTCCCAATTTTCCTGCAGCCTTTCAAAATAAAATAATGAAAGAAATTGTGTAAATCCTCCATATCCTTTTCAACTGTATATGACAGAGAACTGTGTGGTGTATTGTGGGGCTTTATGTTCAGCACATATGCCTTGTAAATATATGAAGGAATGTGCCAGACGTAGGCTTTTTTTTTTCGAATCAGATAATTTATTAAACATTTTCAAAAGTACAGTACAATTAAACCCCAAACATTACCTACCCTACCTCCCCGTCCCACCTCAGTGTCCATATACTGCTGATGAGAAAAGAATACAGTGGGTATGGAAAGTATTTAGACCCCTTTAAATTTTTCACTCTGTTTCATTGCAGCCATTTGGTAAATTCTAAAAAGTTAATTTTTTTTCTCTTTAAAGTACACTCTGCACCCCATCTTGTCTGGAAAAAAAAAACAGAAATGTAGAAATTTTTGCAAATGTATTAAAAAGAAAAACTGAAATATCACATGGTCGTAAGTATTCAGACACTTTGCTCAGACACTCATATTTAAGTCACATGCTGTCCATTTCCTTGTGATCCTCCTTGAGATGGTACTACTCCTTCATTGGAGTTCAGCTGTGTTTAATTAAACTGATAGGACTTGATTTGGAAAGGCATACACCTGTCTGTATAAGACCTCACAGCTCACAGTGCATGTCAGACCTAATGAGAATCATGAGCTCAAAGGAACTGCCCAAGGAGCTCAGAGACAGAATTGTGGCGAGGCACAGATCTGGCCAAGGTTACAAAAGAATTTCTGCATTACTCAAGGTTCTGAAGAGCACAGTGGCCTCCATAATCTTTAAATGGAAGAAGTTTGGGACCACCAGAACCAATCATGGGAGAAGAGCCTTAGTGAGAGAGGTAAAGAAGAACCCCAAGATCACTGTGGCTGAGCTCCAGAGATGCAGTAGGGAGATGGGAGAAAGTTTCACAAAGTCAACTATCACTGTAGCCCTCCACCAGTCGGGCCTTTATGGCAGGGTGGCCTCTCCTCAGTGCAAGACATATGAAAGCCCGCATAGAGTTTGCTCAAAAACACATGAAGAACTCCCAGACTATGAGAAATAAGATTCTCTGGTCTGATGAGACGAAGATAGAACTTTTGGGTGATAATTCTAAGCGGTATGTGTGGAGAAATCCAGGCACTGCTCATTACCTGCCCAATACAATCCCAACAGTGAAACATGGTGATGGCAGCATCCTGCTATGGGGGTGTTTTTCAGTTGCAGGGACAGGACAACTGGTAGCAATTGAAGGAAACATGAATGTGGCCAAGTACAGAGATATCCTGGAAGAAAACCTCTTCCAGAGTGCTCTGGACCTCAGACTTGGCCAAAGGTTCACCTTCCAACAAGACAGTGACCCCAAGCACCCAACTAAAATAACAAAGGAGTGGCTTCAGAACAACTCTGTGACCATTCTTGTCTGGCCCAGACAGAGCCCTGACCTAAACCCAATTGAGCATCTCTGGAAAGACCTAAAAATGGCTGTCCACCAACGTTCACCATCAAACCTGACGGAACTGGAGAGGATCTGCAAGGAAGAATGGCAGAGGATCCCAAATCCAGGTGTGAAAAACTTGTTGCATCATTCCCAAGAAGACTCATGTCTGTACTAGCTCAAAATGGGGTTTCTACTCAATACTGAGCAAAGGCTCTGAATACTTATGACCATGTGATATTTCAGTTTTTCTTTTTTAATAAATTTGCAAAAATTTCTACATTTCTTTTTTTTCCAGTCATCATAGGGTGCAGAGTGTACTTTAATGAGAAAAAAAATGAACTTTATAGAATTTACCAAATGGCTGCAATGAAACAGAATGAAAAATTTAAAGAGGTCTGAATACTTTCCATACTCACTGTACATAGATACCCATATAAACATTCGCGCCTACTTAAAACCAACATACAATTGTATCAATAAAGGCACTTCTAAAAATATACACCTGTGAAGAGAGTCACAGATTCTGCTCATTGTTTCAAAACATCGTAAGAGTATTCTAGACCACATTAAAGTAAGGGGGGCCAGATTTGGTCTATCCAGCCGGGCACCCATATATCTTCAAATTTCTCATATGCCCCCCTTTTTTGGCATACATGTTTCTCAAGGCATATAGTGTTATTGAACCCTGTTATTACCTCCCAAAATAAACTTTACAAATGACCAAGAATATGAAGATAAAGTTCATTTTATTGATAAATTTTTGACCCCTGGACGAAGCATTTCAATGCGAAACGCGCGTCTGTTGTGGTGGGACCACGGACACAACGAGTGAGGTAATGCAGGATACATATGTACAGTGCTGGCCAAAAGTATTGGCACCCCTGCAATTCTGTCAGATAATACTCAGTTTCTTCCTGAAAATGATTGCAATCACAAATTCTTTGGTATTATTCTCTTCATTTAATTTGTCTTCAATGAAAAAAACACAAAAAGAATTGTGCTAAAGACAATTTGGATATAATTCCACACCAAACCTAAAAAAAGGGGGTGGACAAAAGTATTGGCACCCTTTGAAAAATCATGTGATGCTTCTCTAATTCGTGTAATTAACAGCACCTTTAACTTACCTGTGGCACCTAACAGGTGTTGGCAATAACTAAATCACACTTGCAGCCAGTTAACATGGATTAAAGTTGACTCAACCTCTGTCCTGTGTCCTTGTGTGTACCACATTGAGCATGGAGAAAAGAAAGAAGACCAAAGAACTGTCTGAGGACTTGAGAAACCAAATTGTGAGGAAGCATGAGCAATCTCAAGGCTACAAGTCCATCTCCAAAGACCTGAATGTTCCTGTGTCTTCCGTGCGCAGTGTCATCAAGAAGTTTAAAGCCCATGGCACTGTGGCTAACCTCCCTAGATGTGGACGGAAAAGAAAAATTGACAAGAGATTTCAACGCAAGATTGTGCGGATGGTGGATAAAGATCCTCGACTAACATCCAAACAAGTTCAAGCTGCCCTGCAGTCCGAGGGTACAACAGTGTCAAACCGTACTATCCGTTGGCGTCTGAATGAAAAGGGACTGTATGGTAGGATACCCAGGAAGACCCCACTTCTTACCCCGAGACATAAAAAAGCCAGGCTGGAGTTTGCCAAAACTTACCTGAGAAAGCCTAAAACGTTTTGGAAGAATGTTCTCTGGTCAGATGAGACAAAAGTAGAGCTTTTTGGGAAAAAGCATCAACATAGAGTGTACAGGAAAAAAAAAGAGTCATTCAAAGAAAAGAACACGGTCCCTACAGTCCAACATGGCGGAGGTTCCCTGATGTTTTGGGGTTGCTTTGCTGCCTCTGCCACTGGACTGCTTGACCGTGTGCATGGCATTATGAAGTCTGAAGACTACTAACAAATTTTGCAGCATAATGTAGGGCCCAGTGTGAGAAAGCTGGGTCTCCCTCAGAGGTCATGGGTCTTCCAGCAGGGCAATGACCCAAAACACACTTCCAAAAGCACTATAAAATGGTTTTAGAGAAAGCACTGGAGACTTCTAAGGTGGCCAGCAATGAGTCCAGACCTGAATCCCATAGAATACCTGTGGAGAGATCTCAAAATGGCAGTTTGGAGAAGGCACCCTTCAAATATCAGGGACCTGGAGCAGTTTGCCAAAGAAGAATGGTCTGCAATTCCAGCAGAGCATTGTAAGAAACTCATTGATGGTTACCGGAAGCGGTTGTTCGCAGTTATTTTGGCTAAAGGTTGTGCAACCAAGCAGGGGTGGATTAAGAGTAGCAAGGGCCCCGGGCAGTTTAGAAGGCATGCCCCCCCCCCCCACACCTGATTTATCACGTGACATGTCACATGATCCCCTGTGATAGATCATGTGATAGTTCACGGGAAATTAATTTGACACAATATTAATTGTGCTGCCTCATCTGAGAGCAGCACAATATTGGGGCAGATACCCTGATTCCAGCGATGTGTCACTTTTTCAGCTGCTTGTTGTCATTTTGAGAAAATCACAGTTTTATCTGCTGCAGATCTAGCAGCTCTCTGAATGCTGCGCTCTGTATAGCCCCACCCACACCACTGATTGGCAGCTTTCTGCCCATGCTCAGTGTACACAGAAATCTACTGATCAGTGATGGGGGTGGGGTCCTACAGAACTTACTAGTCATCTAGTGATAATTACCTTCTGACAAATCAATGATTTTATCAAAACAACACTAAGCAGCCCAGTAAGTGACACATTACTGGAATCAGTGCCTCTAACCCTACATTATGCTGCTCTCAGATTAGGTGGCAAAAACCTGATGATAGATTCCCTTTAAAGGAGCTGTAAACACAAAAAAAAGTTTGTATTAAAAAAATACAAGCCATTTGTGAAATTAACTTTTTTTCATTGTTAATTCACATTAGACTGTATCTTCAACACTTTTGTCAGCAGGTCTTATTACAGACTCTGAATAGGGCAGCTCTCTCCCTCAGCAGAAAGTCACAGCATGGTTAAAAAACGGGATCTTTTATGATTTTCTCATAATAAATAAAAAAGGACATGCAAGTCCTCCAAACTATTTTCCGTTTCTGTATAGGGGAGGTCCTAAATCTTTCTTGTTCTTTAGTTGATCACATGTCAAAAAGGCAAAGCATTTACTATGAACTCGCCTAAAAAAATATACACTTGGAGAGTAATATCATCATCTGCATGTAAATATTCCTTGACTCTAAGGGCTCGCTCACACTGTCGTATAACACGGCCGAATGCTATGTGATGTTTTATCGGATAGGACTCGGCCCTATGTTATACTATGGGACAGTGCAGATCTGCGATTATTGGCATGAGAAAATAATCTCATTCGATATTTGGACCATGTGCACCCATACAAGTCTATGGGTGCACGTAAAACATTGGACTGCACTCGGATGTCATCCAAGTGCAGTCCGATGAACACTCACAGAGACTATGGAGAAGATGGAGAAATTAAGTTCTCCATCTTCTCCATATCTGAGCTACGAGAGAATCGGATCACACTCAGTTGAAGCTCTGACAGAGTTTGAGCCGAGTGTCATTAGCATAATTGGCCCTATTCTCTTGCATGAGAGAATATATGGCTTAGTGAGTGGACCCTAAAACTGAATAGTAGTGACGGATAGGCACCTCACAAGCGGAATCCATGTAGCTCTCAGATGTCATGTAGGTAGGGCTTCATTCCATGGGGTAGGGCTTAATTTGAAGGTATATTAAAAAAATGGACTTAAAATAAAAATTAAATGAACACAAAAAGCACTAATTGAATTATTTTTTTCGTATTTATGTTTGCAGCCCCTTTAAAAACCCTTTGAGGACCAAGGCACATATATGTCCCATAGTTTTAAACTGGAAAAAAATTTGATTGAATAAAATTTAAGGTCCTCGAAGGTTTAAGTAGGTCATAAATTCATATGAATACTTGCTCATACAATTGCACATGCCAAAAGATGAAGAAGAACAGAATCAAAAATATGACATTAAGTGGAGCACTTACAGGTATTCAAGGTGAAAGAGACCAGCAAAGTCATCGTCTCGAATGACAGTAAATGAGTTAGAATTCAGCAAGCTGAAAATGAAGACAGCAGGTTAGAAGCGAACCAGACTTTATGGTGCTCAGAATTAGTCAAGCAGAATTTATTGACTGCTCTTGCAAAGCACTGAGACTCCCGCTGTGTATTGATGGCACTGTGCGGCCTCCCGCTGTGTATAGATGGCACCGTATAGATGGCTACGTGCGGCCTCCTGCTGAGTATACGTGTATAGATGGCTACGTGCGGCCTCCTGCTGAGTATACGTGTATAGATGGCTACGTGCGGCCTCCTGCTGAGTATAGATGCCGCACCCCCAGAGACAGCAGGAGGCCGCACAGCGCCATCTATACTCAGTGGGGGGCCGCACGTAGCCATCTATACACAGCAGGAGGCCGCACGGCGACATCTATACTCAGCGGGGGGGCGCACGTAGCCATCTATACACAGCGGGGGCCGCACGTAGCCATCTATACACAGTGGGGGGCGCACGTAGCCATCTATACACAGCGGGGGGGCGCACGGCACCGTCTATACACAGCGGGGGGCGCACGTAGCCATCTATACACAGCGGGAGGCCGCACGTAGCCATCTATACTCAGCGGGAGGCCGCACGGCAACATCTATACTCAGCAGGGGGCCGCACGTAGCCATCTATACACAGCGAGGGGCGCACGTAGCCATCTATACACAGCGGGGGCCGCACGGCACCGTCTATACACAGCGGGGGGGCGCACGTAGCCATCTATACACAGCGGGGGGGCCACACGGCACCCCCCCAGAGACATCAGGAGGCCGCATGGCGCCAACTATACTCAGCAGGAGGCCGCATGCAGTCATGCACACACAAACATATACAGACACGCATAAACACATTTGAAACACAAAAATACATATAAACAGACATCACACAATGACATCTGCCCACACACACACACACACCTGTCCACACCCACACATGCGCACACACACACACACACCTGCCCCCACACATACACACCTGCCCACACACACATGCCCACGCACACATCTGTGTGTGTGTATGTATAGTGTGTGTGTATAATTTGTGTGTGTGTATTTTTTTTTTTAAGTTAAAAACAAGTAAAATGCATGTGGCATCAATATCAAGACTCCAGATATAAGGGCCTATTCACACTGAATTTTGCAATGCATTCATCTCCTCTTTCCAGGCTTCTATCTAAATCCCTGAAAAATGGTATTCAGATGGGCCTTGACATAGCCATTGATTTGAACAAAGGCAAACCGAGGCTAAAGTCTGAATCTTCAGGCTCCATTTGCTCTGCTTTCAGATGTCTCATTTCAGACAGCATAATCCTGAATTTCAGGGATTCAGTTGTAGGCCTTGTGTAAAGACCTGAATGCAGCGCTGAATGTAGTGTGAATAGGTCCTTACATCCTACACCACCTCAGGGGATTCTTGTTATGGAGTATTGCCCCTGGGTGGCCGCAGTTATGGCCACCACCAGGGCTCGCGGTGACCCACCCTAGCTTTGGTATTCTGGGGAGCTGGTATAATGAATATCTGAGAAGAGCCCTAGAGAAGCCAGAACATTGGACAACCAAGAGGTGGTGGCCTCAAGTCAGGTGTAGTGTCCAACAGGGCAAGACTTTCTAACCTGCCCACACACACACCTGTCCACACACACACCTGCCCACACAGACACACACACACCTGCCCACACAGACACACACCTGCCCACACACAGCTGCCCACACACCTGCCCACAGACACACACACACATCTGCCCACACACACATCTGCCCACACAGACACACACCTGCCCACACACACACACACATCTGCCCACACACACACATCTGCCCACACACACACACACACATCTGCCCACACACACACACACATCTGCCCCCACACACACACACATCTGCCCCCACACACACACATCTGCCCACACACACACACACATCTGCCGACACACACACACACATCTGCCCACACACACACACACCTGCCCACACACACACATCTGCCCACACACACACACTCACCATCCCCCGGCTCCATTCCTCCTGCCTGCTCTCTCTCCTCTCCGGTGGTAAGTAGCAGTACAGGCCGGGCGCGCACTGCATGACGTCAGAGCTAGGAGACACGGCCGCGCACAGGGCCGTGTCTCCTAGCAGTGACGCGGCCGGGCCAGCACAGGGAAGTTAACTGCTGCAGTGCTGGCCCGGCCGATGAAGAAGTAGCGGCGGCCGCTGCTGGAGGAGCGGTCCGGGGCCCCCCCTCCCGCAACTGCTACCGGTATGTGCCGCGGCGGCCCGCACATATAATGAGGGCAATCCGGCATTAGACGCCCCGCCCGGAGCCGCGGGTCCCCTGCAGGCTCGGGATCCCGGGCGGTCGCCCGGATTGCCCTCATTATAATCCGCCTATGCAACCAAGTATTAGGCTGAGGGTGCCAATACTTTTGTCTGGCCCATTTTTGGAGTTTTGTGTGAAATGATCAATGATTTTATTTTTGCTTCATTCTCTTTTGTGTTTTTTCCTTGCAAGCAAATTAAATGAAGATAATAATACCAAAGAATTTGTGATTGCAATCATTTTCAGGAAGAAACTGAGTATTATCTGACAGAATTGCAGGGGTGCCAATACTTTTGGCCAGCACTGTATGTATACCATGTCTTAGACTCTATATGTGATTAGCACTGTGCTATATTCTATTTCTACTGACAGCAGTTTGATTGATGTCTCTGTATATGAATGTCACCTATACTGGTTGATTAATAATGATGTAGATACTTACTGTTCTCTCATCCGGGAACACCCACTTTGTGCCTTTGTGTATTTTATCTCACAAATTTTATGTATATTTTTTATTATTTTTTTTTTAATATATCTATAAAATTAACTTTTTTATCTTCGTATTCTTAGTCATTTGTAAAGTTCTTTTTGGGAGATTATTATATTAAATACTTTATGGCCTTACTTTTTGGATATTATTGGTGTACTTACCTGTTCTGACCTCTCCAACAACTAGACCGTTAGGTTTCTTCCAGTATGGAGCTATACTTCTCCGGGCCTGATATAGTATATGCGCGAGAGCCAGTCGGTGACTCTCACTTACAGGGATTTCAGCTGTATGCACAAGTCAAAGGTTCCGGAGCAATCTGACAATTGTACACCGAGTTTATAAGCTCTATCACGTCCCTCCAGTACCTCCGAAGACGTGGCAGTTCCACATTAGACTCGCTAGCAGACACTCTAGGGACATCCTGGTCTATATCTTCTCATATCTTGTCATTTAAGGGGCCACCATCCTCTGCCATCTTTCTTTTAGGGGACAAGCTCTCCTCAGTCTAGATTCAAATAGACATTTATTATATAAAAAAATTGCCCCTTTTGTGTCCCCCACCGGTCACCACCATATCCAGAAAAGGGGCAGATATCGTTGGGGTCAATGCAATAGATTTGGCTTGAACCGCACAGGCGTATCTGAGTTGTAAATATTGGAAAAAAGACGTAGCCCTTTAGTGGTATGTGAACAGTGCCGAATACTTCTGATAAACTGCCCTTTCCAAGTAGGTCGGGGCTCATCTTTCACCATGCATACAATGTATAATGTCTATACCAAAACACATAAAAGGACCATTCCCTACGGATCAGCGAGACACGGGGGCTGCAGTGCAGCATCTGTCTATGTAACGTGTCCCGGCAGAATGTCGTTCTGTATAAAGATTCTAATGTTATAAATGGAGTGAAGAAAGCTCTCTATGGATTGTTTATCTGGCATTTACAGAGTCAATGCTCGGAGATCCTATGGAAAGTTAGTGTAATGTAAAGTGATGCAATGGGAAAGTATGTGACTTATAAATGTGACTCAAACACATAGCTGCGCGGCAAAGTTACTCACTGATTTCCTAGTTAGCCATTGAGCATTTAATAATACAGATGCGATAACTGAAGCACACACTTAGTCATGGACAGTTTCCATTGAAGTTTATTTAATTCCTCTTTGTCATGTTCTGATGGCAGAATGTGCCATCTATACTGAACTGGTGACTAGTACTGTCCTGCTATTGAGCCTACAGTGATGTTTGTCACTTTTTACTAAATTTACAACCTTCCTAGAAGTGTCTTTGCCACCTCCTCACCAATTCTTGCCTCAGACCATTCAAAGTGCTGTTAACCCCTTCACAACATGCGCTGGTATGGCGCAAGTCGGAAGCAGGTGTATGGAGCGGGCTCACCCCATACTCGGCAGATGATGGCTGTGTGTTACAGCCAGAACCTGCTTCTAACAATCGCAGGTGGAGCGGAGCTGCTATCAAACTTACAGCGGCGCTTAACGTGCGCAGGGAGGGAGCGAGGCACGTCATTCCGTGCGCCCATCGGCGTGCCCTTGATGTGATCGGGTGTGCTATGACAGCGGGGGGTCTGTTGGAGACCTCCATGCTTATCATTACGGAGCTTCTTTGAAATCCAGCTTGTGGCCGGGCTTCAAACGAGACTATGATTTTTGCTATATACAGCAATGCTCTGGCATCGCTGTATGTGGCACAAGCGATCAGACGATCTGCGCTTCAAGTCCCGTAAGAAGACTTTTAAGAACAGTGAAAAGTTTTAAAAAAAGTGTTTTAAAAAATATTAAGATCCAAAAAACATAAGTTCAAATCACCTCCATTTCCCCCATTAAAAATAAAGATAGCAGAAAATTACACACGTGGTATCGCCGCATTCAAAAAAAGTCCTATCTTATCAAAATATAAAAATAATTAACCCAATCGTTATACACTGTAAACAAAAAAAAAAATATTTCTGGTGGCTGCAATACCACAAAAAATACTGCAAAAAGCAATCAGAACATCATATCTACCACAAAATGGTATCAATAAAAACGTTGTCTCTCCCCGTAAAAAAATAAACTGTCGTACAGCTCCATCGACTGAAAAATAAAAATGTTACGAGTCTCGGAAAGGGGCAACACAACCGGAATTTTTTTTTTTTTTGCAAACATCTGATTTTTTTCACCACTAAAATAAAAAAAAAATGGACATTTTGGTATAACCTTAATCGTACTGATGAGCAGGATCATATTGCGAAGTCATTTTTACCACAAAATGTACACCATAAAAACTGTTCCTAAAACACAATGTCAGAATTGCATTTTTTTCCCAATTTCTCCCCACTTGGAATTTTTTTTTCTTTTTCCAGTACACTATGTGGTAAAATGAATGGTGTCATTCAAGAGTACAACTTGTCTCTGAAAGAGCAAGCTCTCATAGGTCTATGTGGACAGAAAAGTAAAAAAGTTATGGCTCTGGGAATAAGACCGCATCGGTAAAGGGGTTTTCTGTCAAATGACAGGATGGTTGATAAATATCTGATTGATGAGAATCCCTGTGCTCCCAACCTTTTTCTCTGCCAGCCATAGCAATTAAATGGAGCTGCGTTGCTGCTGATACTGCTTGCTACTCCATCCATTGTTTATGTGACAGAAAGAGATTGCTGAGCAATGTATTTATCACATATGGCATTACAATGCACAAACCATACCTTAAACTTATCTATGATTAAACAAAATTACACCGACACACTTGACTTGCTTGGAAAATTAATTGGCCACGGCCTTTATTAAAATCATATAATACAGGTAACTTCAATTAATAACATAATAATTATAAACAACCGCAGCTTAGCCAAAGATCAAGCCTGTTTACATTACCTATAACTTATTGTCCATTCTGTACCCTGAATGACTTTCCCACCTGGCTATCTTGCCTGGATCAAGCAGGCGAACATGGCCCGGCCCCACCCAGGGCCAACTCTACCATCGCCTGTAGATCTAAATTAAAAATGTCGTTACCCACTTCAGACAAATGGGTCCAATCACTTCTGAATAGGCCTGGCAAACCTCCCTCCAAGTCAGTGTGCCGAAAAGAAAAACCTCCAATAGATGGCATAAATTTATTCATGCACCTATTTACCCTTCTGCGAATTTTCTCACAAAATTTGAGATCCATAGATTTCACCCACACTAAACGGGAAACGATCTCGGAAAAGATAATTTTGACACCAAAAAACAATTTTTTTAACTCTATTAAACTTTTTTTCATTTGAAATAGTAAATCCACTGTACCTAATTTACCAATATCATTCCCTCCTAAGTGCACAATGATTATATCTGGGGACGGAGATCTCTCACTCATCATGGCAGCTTGCTCCAACAGTCCTTCCCATCTTTGCCCCCTGATTCCAAACCAGAAGATTCTTACATTATCGGCAGACAAAGACAGATTCGGACCATAGCACCGCTGCTGCGCTCTCCACTCCGCCCAGTGCACGAAAGAACGACCTAAGATCCATACTGTTATACCTACAAAAACTTCAAACAAAAGAAACATTAGTATACATCACTTCTGAATATACACCCGATAACATCCTGAACTCCATCTTCCCAATTTTTTGATTAAGCTCTCACTCAAACCCAGTCTGGCAGCCTCCATCGCAGCTCCAATCCTAAAAGAGTGAGTAGAGAAATATTTATTACCCATATTCAATTTAGACAAACATTTACTCAAAATGCATCTGAATTGGAACTGAGTCAAAGGTCTGCCCGACTGATGAAGTAAAAACTTCTCACCTCCCAGGGGACGTAACATTAAATAACGTTGCACCAAGCAAACCGGACAAATATCTTTACCTGCTAAACATTGTAATTTTAAAGACGTACCCTTACCAGCTTGATCAGTTTTGGATTTAGCAATAAAAATTATTAATATCCCCCTCTTAATGTAATATGTTGAAAAGCCAAACCTTCAATACCGTCTCTGCCCCTCGGCAATAGCTCGCCTATACGCAAAGCTCCAAAAACCAATAGTGCAGCTGCTGTGGAGAATAAAAGGGCTTCATAGTTATCGTAACAGCAAGAGAATGACACTGTACATAAATTTACCAACATTTCTGGAGAAATGGGGCGTCTGCCATCCCGAACTACTTTCTCTTTTTTGTAACCCTTTAGTACCTGCTTTATTAAAAAAATAACCGTTGCATTCCTTCTGGCCCATAACCTTCATAAAAAATGACACACCAGATAATGTTTTCATTACCGTGGAATAAGCGAGCCCTCTGTCAAAAAGCGATAATACAAAATGCAACACGGACTGCTCTGAACACCTATTAGCAACCATTTTCATTCTCCTACAAAATTTAACTCCTAAAACCCAAGCCGACGAATAACCTTTCCATGTAGAAATGGCCATAGACCGCTGTAACAGCTCCATTAACCTGACCAAATCAATCCCCAGAGATACTCCGGACACTCCACTCCCCTCTCCTGGGTGCCTGGGGCGATACTGGAGAAACTCTTGAACTGAAAATGAGAAAGCAAAACAGCCACTGAAGGATCACTATTATCAACCTGTACCGCCTTCAGCCAAATATTCCTTTTCAAACACAGCAGTACTAGACGTCTAAGAACTCTAATAACTGAACCACATTTGCAAGACAAATGGTTCACTGCAAGGACCACCCCTTTTTTACTGGATTTAATTATGATATTTCTATTAGCTAGCTGACTGCCCCAAACCACTATAACCACTAAAATAGAAAATAGTTCTAACAAAACTTCATTCTTCAACACCCCATTCTTACACCATGCCCAATGCCATTGGCCCGCACACCAATTACCATCCCAAAAAACATCAAAACCTGATTCAGGAGCCGCATCCCTGTACAAACTTAAGTCCTCTTCTGCAATAAAAGGCTGACGCCACAAAGCCTGGCCATTAAATGACTCTAAAAACTCCAACCAAACTCATAAGTCCTCCTTAACTTCCTTTGTGACTCTAACATGAAATACAGGATTCCTGATTCCTGCAATATGTGCTGACAGGCGTCTACAAAATACTCTGCCCATAGGCATTATTCTAGACGCAAAGGCTAAAAGTCCCAGCAACGACTCGACCTCCTTCACTGTCACTTTCTTCCTCTTTATCACTGCTAACAACGCTTCTCTACATTTAACAATCTTAGCTATTGGCAACCTAAATTCCCCTTTACCTGTATCAATCACTATACCTAGATACTCTAAACAATTGGTTGGGTGAACTGTTTTTCCTTCCGCTAGCAGAATACCAAACTGCTTGCAAATTAATTGAAACGTAGACAAAAGCTCATTACACACCAATGAGTCGCCAGGACCTATAAACAAAAAATCATCTAAGTAGTGCGCTATACCGCCTTTCATGCACTGCCGTGCTGTCACCCATTCTACAAAAGATGAAAAGGCCTCAAAATAAAAACAAGATACCGAGCACCCCATGGGCAAACATTTATCAACATAAAAGAAACCGTTGAAATGAAAACCTAATGAATTGAAACCGTAAAGGCAGTAACCTAAAGGCTGATTCTTGATCGGCCTTGGCCATTAATGCCCCGGGACCGAAACTTCTAACTATTTCAGCAGCCTTATCAAAAGACGTATATATAACAGTACTTATACTGCTATCAATGCTATCGATAAAGAGGTACCATATGGATAAGACAAGTGATGAATCAATCTGAAAGCATTCATCTCTTTCTTTGGAATACACCCAGAGGAGATAGCCAAAAATGTTTAAATGGCTGCTCCTTAAAGGGGCCCGCCACTCTTCCTTCAGCTAGTTCCTTTAACAATTTTGCTTCTACCACCTCTGGGTGCAGCTCCGCGGATTTCAAATTTTTTACCCATATGCACCTTTTGCCTGAAAAATGTGGAATCATAAACCCATGTGCAAACCCATCAATTATTAACTTGGCCATCTTGCGGTTTGGGTACTGCTCTAACCATGGCCGCATTCTCTCCAGATTTACTGGTGTCACTGCTTTTACCCAAGTACTCCTTTGTGGAATGTTGCCCACTTGCTTTTTTAAAGCATCCGGACATAGCGTGCGACCCTCCACAAAAGGAGCACTCGTGCTTGTATTTACACGTATTCGGCCACTTACATAATGCCTCATTAAACGCAAAGCATGTACCTTTCCTAATGGTACTAGTCTGAGCTGGTACATTACGCTGAACATTATTAGGTTTACTTGACATTAGTGTTGAGCGAGCATGCTCGACACTGCTCGGTACTCGCCCGAGCATCACGCTACTCGGGATGTTCGGCGAGCACCGAGCATGTCCGGGTTACTCGGGCGGGAGCTCGGGCCTCCGCCCTTCATGTTTGGCGCTCTTTACAGAGCCAATGAACATGCAGGGATTGCCAGCCAGTCACTGTAATGCCGCAGCCATGTTGTTTTTGGGCATTACAGTGATTGGCTGGCCGCACAGAGTCACCTCGAGTATTTAAAACCGGGCGCCGCCATCTTGGACACAGTCGCTTCGGATTAGACAGTGTAGGGACAGCGCTGCTGAGCTAGGGAGAGCTTTATCCTGCGAAATAGTTAGTGTAGGGTCTGTAAAGGCTGCCAGATCAAACAAACAGTCCTTCTCAGAACTAATATCCATCCCAGATATCAGGCAGGCAGGCTGTATAGGAGACGCAGTGGTTATACCAGCAAACGCTGCATTACAGTCCTGTGTGCTCCTGTTTCTGAAATTGCTGGACTTAGCTCCAGGTCTCGGGGGCCAGTAAAAATCCTTTTTTTTTCATCTAAATCCTCTTTTTTTCTCCTCCTACACACTGTACAAATACCTGTCTTATTAACCTATTGGTGTGTCCCCCCCCTGCCCCCCCCAAAAAAAAGTGTCTGATTTTTCAGACACAAATATATCTGTTGAAAAGAGTCTGGTATAGGCCACAGAAACAGAAGTGTGGTTTTGCAGTTCCACGGGTCAAATCTCTGTATTATCCAGTTTTGGGCCTTTTGTATAAAAAAAAAAAACAGTTTGAGTGTGTCGCTCACTGTTCAGCCGCAAATATATATATTTAAAAAAGTCTGGTATACACCAGTAAATTATAACTGTGGTTTTGCTGTTCCAAGGTAAAAAATCTCTATTATCCTGTTTTTCGCTTTCTTTGCCTTAAAAAAAAAACAGTAGTGTCTCCTGACTGTTCTGACACGAAAAATATATCTGTTGGAAATAGTCTGTTGTAGGCCCAACAAATCCCAGTGTGGTTTTGCAGTTTCACGGGTCAAATCTCTGTAGTATACAGTTTTGGGCCTTTTGTATCTAAAAAAAAACAGTTTGAGTGTGTCGCTCACTGTTCAGCCGCAAATATATATATTTAAAAAAGTCTGGTTTACACCAGTAAATTAAAACTGTGGTTTTTCCATTCCACGGTAAAAAATCTCTATTATTCAGGTTTTGGTATTTTTTCCATAAAGAAAAACATTAATAGTTTCTCCCTGATTGTTCTGATTGTTTAAAAGAGTCGGATGTAGGCCAGAGAAATAGAGCTGTGGTTTTCCTCTTCCATGGTTCTAATCTACTTTTTATTACCCTTTTTCCATTGATAGTGCGAGTGTAAGCTATTTTACTTCCTTTACAATGGGCAAGGCGCGTGGCAAAGGACGTGGAAGTGGACGTTCTGGTGATGTTGCGTGCAGAGGACGGGGCCGTGGCCAAGGTGAAAATGTGCCACAACCAACAGCCACATCTTCTCGCTCACACTTCTTGACCGAATTACTAGGGAAGCACAGAACAACACCAGTATTGCGAACTGATCAGTGTGAACAGGTTATTAATTGGATAGCAGCTAATACTTACAGTTACCTGGGCACCACCACCTCCGGTCTGTCTTCCACACGGTCGACTCTTAGTAGCCGTGAGTCTCGACCGCATACTCCTCACCCTGATGCTCCTTCCTCCCACCATGCCGAGTGTCGTCAGACAGCAACTGATCCCACACTTGGACACTCTGAAGAGCTGTTCACTGGTCCATTTTCAGATTTGTGCCCCTCGCCTGCTCCGCGATGCTCAAATATTTGAACAGCCACGGCCACAGGAAGTCGACGCTGGCAATTTGTCACAAGAGGTGGACAATGACGAGACACAATTGCCAGGAAGTGAGGAGGAGCATCGTGGTGCGCAAGTGGAAGAGGAGGAGGTGGTGGATGATCTAGTAACTGACCCAACGTGGAAGGAGGACATGCAGAGTGAGGCCAGCAACACACTGTGGGAGGGAGGCAGAGTACCCCAACAGGCAGGAAGAAACAGTGTGGTGGCCCCAGACAGAAGGCGGGCAACCGTTCCCCGTAACACCAACATGATGGACGTTGCCAGTACAAACGGTAGGTCTTCCAGAGTCTGGAATTTTTTTAAAGACTCTGCTGAGAACCCCAAAAAGGCCATTTGTACCACCTGCCATGCCAGCATCAGCAGGGGTGACAAAACTACCAGCCTGACCACCACCAGCATGATCAGGCACATGGCATTAAAGCACCCGACTTTGTGGGGCGAAACCCAGGGTCCACGACCAGTGTCAGCGGGTGTCACCACTGCTTCTTCCGCTGTTGTGTGTGCAATAGAACCCCCTGTTGTGTGTGCAAGGCAATCCCCTGTCCATACTGCATGTAAAGATGCCCCCTCCTCTCAGTCTTCACTTGTTATGGCAGTTTCTCAAGAAACAGCATGAACGTCCACGTCCCACCGCAGCGTTCAATTGCCATATCCCAGACCTTTGAACGAAAGCGGAAATTCGCAGCTAACGCCCCACAGGCCACAGTCCTAAATTTGCACATTTCATGACTGCTTGCGTTGGAAATGCTGCCTTTTAGGCTGGTGGAGACTAAATCCTTCCGCAAGCTTATGGCGGTGGCCGTCCCTCGGTACTCGGTCCCCAGCCGACACTATTTTTCCCGGTGTGCCATCCCCGCACTACACAAGCACGTGTCCCAAAACATCTGCCGTGCCCTCAACAACGCAGTTACTGGGAGAGTCCACCTGACAGCAGACACGTGGACAAGTGCTTGTGGCCAGGGACGGTACATCTCCCTGACGGCACACTGGGTAAGCATAGTGGAAGCCGGGACCCAGTCGGACCTTGAGACGGAACACATCCTCCCCACAGGATTGCGGGCCCTATGTCAGTCAGAGTTCCCCCCACAGGGTGCAGCTCCTGTGCATCATCCTCCTCCTCCTCATGGTCAGCCTCCATCTCAGATATCACCACATCAGTTACAAGCTGGAAGCACTGCAGTACTGCCTCCGCCAAGCGGAGTTGGAGAATTTTCCCACGCTGTCAGTGACGTGCATGAGGTGAGCTCATGTCCAATGAACTCAGCTCACCTCATGCACGTCACTGACAGCGTGGGAAAATTCTCCTGTGCTCAGCGCTTCAGCAGGAGAATTTTCCCACGCTGTCAGTGACGTGCATGAGGTGAGCTGAGTTCATTGGACGTGAACTCGGCTCATCTGGATGCCGTCACAGCCAGACACTGAGGAGCTCAAGCATGCCTGCTATTCTCAGTGTGTGCGGCATGGCAAGCTGGATGGCAGGGTTCTGTTGCGATCCAGCCTGTCATGTCAACGTAGCAGAGCTGAAGCTGTCGTGGGAACCATGGAAAGGTAAGGATGATGTTGCTTTATTATTTTACTTTTATTGCAGAAGACATTGGCTTCAGCTGGAATGGGTGTGATGGTAAGTATGGTTTAATTTAGAACATTAAAAAATTGTGTGTTTATTTCAATTAAAGGACTTTATTCTGGGTGTTTGTGTTTTTTTTTTTAACTTTCACTATGGGGTTAGTAATGGGGGTGTCTTATAGACGCCTCTCCATTACTAACCTGGGCTTGATGTCAGCTGGCATTATAAGCTGACATCAACCCCAGCCCTATTACCCCACTGCCACCACTACAGGGCAGTGGGAAGAGCGAGGCTAAGTGCCAGAATTGGCGCATCCTATGGATGCGCCATTTCTGGGGCGGCTGACGGCTGGTGCTTCTAGCCTGGGAGGGGGCCAATATTCATGGTACCCTTCCTGGGCTATTAATATCAGCTCCCAGCTGTCTGCCTAGCCTTTGCTAGCTATTAAAATAAGGGGGACCCCACGTCATTTTTTGGGGAAGGTCCCCCATTTTAATAGCTACTAAAGGCTAGGTATTCAGCTGGGGGCTGATATTAGTAGCCTGGGAAGCTCCGTGGGTATTACCCCCCTCCCAGGCTTCAAACATCTGCCCCAGCCGTCTGCTTAACCTCCGCTAGAGACTAAATTTTCAGGGAACCCCACGCCAATTTTTTTTTTAATCCTTTATTTTAACACTAAATGACAAGTACAATAATCAACACTATCGCTGTACTTCTTATATATGTGACTGACATGTTTCTATGTATCTAATCTATGTGTGATGCTCTATTCTTTCTATTCTAAATTGTCAGGTACCGCTGCTGAATTGCCGGCCGGCTTTTTTAAAGAGACGGTGCATGAAAACACTATTATTTTTTTTAATACATCCTTTAACACTAAATGACAAGTACAGTAAGCAACACTGTCACTGTACTTCTTATATATGTGACTAACATGTTTCTATCGATCTAATCTATGTGTGATGCTCTATTCTTTCTGTTGTAAATTGTCGGGTACCGGTGTATGCCGCTGATGAATTGCCGGCCGGCTTTTTTAAAGAGACGGTGCATGAAAACACTATTATTTTTTTAAATAAATCCTTTAACACTAAATGACAAGTACAGTAAGCTGAGCTCTGCCATCCAGCTTGTCATCCTTCAGAGACACTGCAGAGTGCAGGCATTATGGGAACTTCCGATTCCGGTATTCGATATTCTAAAAGTATCGGAACTCAGTATCGGAACTCCGATACCGCGAATATCGGTCGATACCCGATATTTCAGTATTGGAATGCTCAACACTAGTTATTATCAATGTTTATAAATGTTATACCAATTTGACAATGACAAATTTATATAATAGTTACTAAGCTTTCACCACTGTCTTAGAATTGGTCAGATTGACCAATTAAGATGAATGTCGTGGACGACATCCAAAAAGGAGGGAATAATGTGACATGCAGAAGTAGTGCTGTTGCTTCCAAAGCATCCAGCAACTGTTACAAATAACACAAGCACAGGAGACAGGAAGTGTTGTGCTTCAGAAGCATCCAGCAACTAGAGGGGTTAACACAGTCACAGGAGACAGGGAGTGTTTTAGCAGAGCCCCAGGGAGATTGTGGGAAACTTGTTATTGTAGTCTGGCTGAAGCAACTGAAGAGGATTCAGATCAGGAGAGAAAATAAACACAGGTCAGATAAACTCCCTGAACTAACCGTGCAGAGTATTATTGGACAGGAAGATAAGGACTGGAAGGAATTGAACTGAATTGCACTGGCCGTGCTTCAGATTAAATTCCACTGTTAAACTGTTAAAAAAGACTCTTGTCAGATGTGTCTGGTCAGCATTTTGACCCCTTGGAACGCAAGATGGAGGGACTACTCAGGAAGTCCTGGGAGACCTCGACAGCGCTATTAAGCACCAATGCAGTCTCTACGGGCGTAGCGCGATCATTGGCTCATTGGCTAGATCAACTGGAGGAACACCTAGTCTCAGGCACCGCCAGAGAAGACATCTTAGCATCCCTTCTGCTTCTCCAGAAAGCTACGGGGTTTTTAGCAGATGCTTCTGCAGAATCGGTGAGAGTGGCGGCAAGAGCATCTGGGTTATCAAACTCTGTGAGAAGGGCCTTATGGTTAAAATCCTGGAGCGGTGATGTGGCATCAAAGATGAAATTGTGTTCCATCCCCTTTAAAGGGAAATGCATGTTCGGGCCAGCCCTAGATCTTCTCGAGAAAGCCTCAGACAAGAAGAAAGCCCTCCCGAAACCTAGAAATGTAAGGAAAAGGCCCTGTCGTCCTTCCCAGGAGCAGACCCCTCAATATAGGGGTAAAGGATAAAACAGGTTGGTGGAGCTACCCAAAATCGGGGGCCGCATCTCGAACTTTCTCGCTCAGTGTAGATAAATCTGCTCAGACCCATGGGTCCTGAGGGCAGTAGAGTTTGGAGTAAAAATAGAATTCTCCTCCTATCCTCCACAGACTAAAGATAACGCAGCTCTCTTCTCAAAGTCTGCAGGCCACCCTGATATCCAGTGTAACAGACCTATTATCCTCTGGGGTGATATCCCTGATAAGCAGAGGACATTATTCCAATCTCTTCTAATAAAAAAACAAATGGCTCGCATCGGATTATAATCAATCTAAAACCACTGAATCAGTATATCCACTACCAGAGATTCAAGATGTAATCTATCAGATCATCGGTCCCTCTGATAGGACAGGACCATACCATGGCCAGAATCGATCTCTAGGATGCATACTACCACATCTCCATACATCCACTTTACAGAAAGTTCTTAAGATTTACAGTGGCTCAGAGGGAACAGATAGTCCACTGCCAGTTCAATGTTCTCCCATTCGGGATATTATCAGCCCCACGAATATTTACAAAGGTCATGGCTTATATCAGGGGTCAGAATGTTTTCAATAGTACCATACCTCGACGACCTGTTATTAATCGGGCCCTCAGTACCATTGCTCCAAGAGCATATACAGTTGACCACTCAGATCCTATCTTCTCTGGGCTGGTTAGTGAATCACAAAAAATCAGATATGGTTCCCTCCATGACAATAAACGTTTCTAGAAGAACTATTGGATTCCCACAGCCAGATGTCGTTTCTGCCCAAACAAAAACAGGTCATACTAAAAGCAAAGATCAATGTCCTAAGAAGCAGGAGATTGGTATCATTGAGAAATGCCATGTCAGTCCTCGGATCTATGACATCCTGTATCGAGACGGTGGCCTGAGCTCAAGCACATACCCGAACATTACAGACTCACATCCTCATGACGGATCTCCACGGTCTCTGAACAGGAAAATTCCTATACCATCACGGGTAAAAACCTCTCTTTTCTGGTGGCTGAGCATGAAGAATCTAAATAGGAATACTATGTATCCAGAATCCACTAGTAACCATAAGAGTGGATGCCAGCGGGAAGGGATGTGGAGCCATAGTCTCCCAGGAGCTATTCCAGGGTATATGGTCCAAAGAGGTGAGCCAGAACTCATCAAATTTCAGAGAATTAAAGGCCGTAGAGGAAGTCCCCAGAGTAGCAGAGCCTCTGGTCCAGAAAACCCACATACAGATATTTTCAGACAATATCACCACAGTAGCCCACCTTCGTCATCAGGGGGGCACAAGACACAAAAGCTTTAAAGCAGTCTCTGCGAGAATATTTTCCTGGGAAGAAGAACATATTCTATCCCTGTCAGCTCTTCATGTCCTGAGCCATACTCCTTCCTTACCTGAGAGTGAGATACCACACCTCTGGGTAAGATGCAATACCTCTGTGGCGACCGAACCCTCAGGGGCGCCACAGAAACATTAGTTTGTTTGTTTTTTGTTCAGATTTGCCAAATACCTATAAACTGGCATCTTTCTTTTCTAGAATACCAAGAAAAGGGCCATCAAGATCTAAACTGGGTCTTGGCTGTGATGGCTGGAAGTGCTCTTGGCATTGTCGTTTTGGCTATCTGGCTGAAAAAACAAAGCGTTAACACCATTAAAGAAGTTGAGATATAAGTTCTTGTGACTCTTCCTTTGCCATAAACGTAACTGAGTTCTAGCATCTATTTTGAACTCCTACCTGTAATACTCGCCTTGCTAGTTGATTTTATGAGACTTTACAGTAATTTGCAAATAAGGTTTATGCCCCAATAAAGATTTAGACAAAAAAAGTTGTACATTGATTGCATTCATAGACCTTTTTTGAGTAACGGTCACAACAGTTCACAAAAAATCCATTTGATACATGTAAAATATAAGGAGCACATTGGCTTCATTGGAAAGGGTGAGTCTTGCAATTTCTCTGGAAGGATCAATATTTTGTGGATTTTAAAACACTCACTGCAGGTCACTTTACCTACATGTAGGATCTAGATCTGTCTATCCAACTTGGCTGGTACTGTTGCACTGCAGGTGCTCTGATTATGTAGATGACATTTTATATTGCCTTTAACTATGTTCTGGGTGACCCTAGCGCACACTATTAAAATGCCTCCTTGTTTTCCCATAATCTGTAAGTGGTGGTGTGGCACCCCAGGGGTCTGGTTTCCACAGTAATGCAATGTTATGTCTGAGAGCAGGTGGGAGGTCTCTTGGTCAGGAATCCTATGCATGCCACACCTCCTGCCCAGTCCTGGGAGGGGAAGGACTTCCCCTATATAAACCTGGGGCTGAGGCAGGGTTAGAGAGTTCAAAGGGAGAGTTCAGCCAGGAGGGCTGACAGGGAGCTGTGGCTCCGGCTGGGCCCAGCTCCTGGGCCATGCCAGAAGTAGAGACAGAGAAGAGAAGCAGCTATGGGAAAAGAACAACAGGAGCTCTGTGGGAGCAGTGTTACAAGGAGTCAGGGGCTGGCAGCTGCAGAGCTCGCCCTGACTGAGAAGTATCACCGGACCCGGAGTCCGAGGCTGTGGGGACTAATCTCTACCCAGCAGCAGAAACCGACCGGCAGGGGATTGCAGGTCCTCTGGCCCAGAAACCCGAAGGCATGGTCACACGCGTGAGACCAGCACCGCCATCGTGGAGCGGAAGCCATTAGAAGGCCCCGAGTCACCGGCCATACGGGTGAGCACCACACGGTACACTCAGGGACGTGGGCTACTTTTACCCGCCTCTAGCAAGGTAGCCAGAAGAGTACAGTTAGTTGGGAAGGCCTACAACTCCGCCTGGCCATGGGAGATCCCATCTGCTCAAGGACTGACCAGGCCCCGATTGCTAGCAAGTACTCCGGGAGGGTCTATCTTTGTCACCAGTAAAGACCCTGAACTACACCGCATCGTCTCTGAGTGGTTCCTGCTACCCCCATCATCCACGTCGGCTGCCCTGAGGCCATACCCCTCCCGTTGGGGGTTATACCATCCACGCTGCACCATCCTTCCACCGGCCTCAGCGGTCTGCCCTGCAGCGGCAGCTCCATAGCTGCATTCAACGGGTGGCGTAGTCATCCACCATCCACTGCTAATAGACTGCCACTTAGTCTGACTCCCTGGGCACGGACCGGGTCACCGCCACGAGACTACTACCCCCCATCTAATCCGGCTCCGGGTAGGCTCCCGCATGCGCAACGCTGCGCGACTCAGGCCCAGGGGCGCGTCAACTTTTGGCGTAGTCGGCAGGATTTCGTGCCCGCAACCACCGGTACTGCGTGCCTGAAAAAGAGACTTTTAAAACTTACCATCCGTGAAGTTTTCCCGCCATCCGGCGCCATCTTCAGCCTTCTTCCCGCCATCCGTGAAGATTCCCGCCATCCGGCGCCATCTTCCGCCTTCTTCCCGCCATCCGTGAGGTTTTCCCGCCATCCGGCGCCATCTTCAGCCTTCTTCCCGCCATACGTGGAGTTTTCCCGCCATTGGACGCCATCTTGAGGACGCCGCGCGGGAAGAAGAGGGGCGTGGACTCCGAAAGCGCGCGAGAACTGAAGCCCCGCCTCACGTCCGGACGTTGCGTAAGGTCCTGGAAGGAGCCCAGCAGACGCCGACGTCACAGGAGCGCGACGGAAGGTCCTCAACCCTGACGATCCACTGCGGAGCCGCGGCCTACGGAAGAGGATCATCGCAAGGTAGGCCACGGTCCACTAGGGGGGAGAAGGATGTCGGATACGGAGGAGAGCTTCACCGCTTCAACCCCCGCCAGCGCCACCGCTGTGGCGGTCATGCCTTTCACCATGCCCTATATCCCGGGGGCAGCCTGGCTACCCCAGTACTCGGGGGAGTCACATACCCTGCATGACTTTAGAGAAAAGCTGGATAGCCTCTTCCAGGTGTACCCCCTCACAGAGGAGCAAAAAGTGAGCATCCTGGTGGCCCAACTAACTGGGGCAGCCCAAAGGGAGGTAAAGTCCTGGCCACCTGGGAGGAGGACTGTCGCAGAGATACTAACCCGGCTAACCAAGGAGGAGCTGCAGTACTACCAATACGAGGAAAGCCAAGAGGACCCGGACGGGTCTGAGGACTACCCTCAGGAGGGAGCACAAAGAGGACATAGCTACTGAAGGGAAGTAGCGTGAATAAAGAGCTGTACATAGTTACCCGTTAGGGTACAAGGACTGCTGCTAATTAAAATATGGTCCCCGTTGGGATTAGTGAATTGTTCCCCGTGTGTCCCTATCCCTTACCAGGCTGAGGACTGTGAGCAGCCATCCCCTATCCCTTACCAGGCTGAGGACTGTGAGCAGCCAATCCTTATCCCCACTGGCCGAGGACTGAGAGCGGCCATATCCTGTAAATAATTATGTGTTTCTAGTAATTTATAGGAGTCCTTGGGGGATTTACCGGGAATCCTTTGTACAGTTAGTGGACCGTAACCCAGGATGGACTAAAAGACTGTTAAGGACTCGGGGCAGGACAGACCCCTACCTGGTTACGTCTCCCTGTTTTGGTGAAATGGACACCTTTGTTTCCTTCAAAGACTGCACCCGGTTGCGGACATGCCGTGACCACCTTTATGTGTTTTTCTTATTGTATTATTATTGTTATACCCTGTTATGTCTTTCTAAAAAAATATGTTTAGTCCCGGAGTACTAAATTTCACTAGGGGGGAATGTGGCACCCCAGGGGTCTGGTTTCCACAGTAATGCAATGTTATGTCTGAGAGCAGGTGGGAGGTCTCTTGGTCAGGAATCCTATGCATGCCACACCTCCTGCCCAGTCCTGGGAGGGGAAGGACTTCCCCTATATAAACCTGGGGCTGAGGCAGGGTTAGAGAGTTCAAAGGGAGAGTTCAGCCAGGAGGGCTGACAGGGAGCTGTGGCTCCGGCTGGGCCCAGCTCCTGGGCCATGCCAGAAGTAGAGACAGAGAAGAGAAGCAGCTATGGGAAAAGAACAACAGGAGCTCTGTGGGAGCAGTGTTACAAGGAGTCAGGGGCTGGCAGCTGCAGAGCTCGCCCTGACTGAGAAGTATCACCGGACCCGGAGTCCGAGGCTGTGGGGACTAATCTCTACCCAGCAGCAGAAACCGACCGGCAGGGGATTGCAGGTCCTCTGGCCCAGAAACCCGAAGGCACGGTCACACGCGTGGGACCAGCACCGCCATCGTGGAGCGGAAGCCATTAGAAGGCCCCGAGTCACCGGCCATACGGGTGAGCACCACACGGTACACTCAGGGACGTGGGCTACTTTTACCCGCCTCTAGCAAGGTAGCCAGAAGAGTACAGTTAGTTGGGAAGGCCTACAACTCCGCCTGGCCAGGGGAGATCCCATCTGCTCAAGGACTGACCAGGCCCCGATTGCTAGCAAGTACTCCGGGAGGGTCTATCTTTGTCACCAGTAAAGACCCTGAACTACACCGCATCGTCTCTGAGTGGTTCCTGCTACCCCCATCATCCACGTCGGCTGCCCTGAGGCCATACCCCTCCCGTTGGGGGTTATACCATCCACGCTGCACCATCCTTCCACCGGCCTCAGCGGTCTGCCCTGCAGCGGCAGCTCAATAGCTGCATTCAACGGGTGGCGTAGTCATCCACCATCCACTGCTAATAGACTGCCACTTAGTCTGACTCCCTGGGCACGGACCGGGTCACCGCCACGAGACTACTACCCCCCATCTGATCCGGCTCCGGGTAGGCTCCCGCATGCGCAACGCTGCGCGACTCAGGCCCAGGGGCGCGTCAGTGGCAGTGAGTAGCAACATATCGCTGTCTTACATGGTGGGAATGACCGATCTATGGCAGTTTAGTCTATATACTCTACTGTTAAAGCAATAGTACTGGAAACCTCTTCAACACATAGATGGTCTCAATGCCAGACTGGCACAGTATTAAAGTTTCTAACCAGATAATTGCATGAAGAGCAAAGGAAGACCTACCATTGGTGCAGCCACAGAGGGATCCAGTAATTGACGGGGCCCACTTATACCTTCAAAGCAGATAAAATTGTACTTTATGATGAACTACAGTGCTTCCACGAGGACTCTCTTCTGTCTACCAGTGCTAGAAAGAGCAACAATAAATGGCCCAGAGAATAAAAGTTTCTTCTACAATGATGACTTGATGTAGGTTATTCTACACTGTCACATTAAGATATCATAACATCTAATGGTTGTTATCAAACATGTTACATTTTTGGCCACATGTTGAACCACAATGCAGTCATGTAATTGACCTATGACTTGCCTAAAATCATTGGTTAATTGCCAAACTGCAGATGTAAAATGGCTGCACAACAGTTAGCATCAAAAGTTTCTTAGCTTTCATGAGGGGTTTTCAAGTTGAATTGGCCATTCCCTCATGTGTTAAGAGGTTGGCAGTGTTATCTTGGTACACCTTTCCTCAAAATGACTAGCATGCTAATGGAGATGAAACCAAATCAATCCATCGAGTAAAACACTTCATGGAAAGTTTTCCACAAAAAAAAAAAAGTTTGGTCCTGTAAAGATCTGAGGTTGTAAGTAATCACCTAGGCAGGTTAACGATGCAACAATATTTTATTGATCACAGCCATGGTAATAAAGCAATTCCAGGTAAATGGCCAAAATACAGTTCTCTCAGTCCTCAAGTTCCCAATCTGGGTTCAGTAGTTCCACTGGCTTTGTATAAGGCCATACTCACTGTCTCCCAACTTTTGGTTGGCCCATAGATTTTGCATCTCCAGCTAGTATAGTCTGTAGCCACAGTCCATGATTCTCTAGACGGCAGATAAAACGATGAAAGCACGGGTATCCAGTAGCAGCAGTCCTTTTAAGAAAGTGTAAATCCAAATGACATAATCCATAATGGTAACATGTTTATCCATTCATCCTTCCAAGTCCACGGTCTCCATCCTCTTCCTTCAATCCTTCCACACATCTCCCTAAAACATGTCTCCACTTTCTTCCACTCGGATCAGTCCCCTCCCAGGTCAGAAGTGATCACACTCTCCCCCTTAAACATTCACTGTTTGCTAAAACAATGAAGAATATTCTAGAAGCCTTCATCTGAGACTGCCTGTAAGACCCACTGTGGTTATGGCTCCACTGTGTCTCAATCTACACTCTCCTAATGAGATTATTGGCTGTTGAAACAATGAACTCCTGAGATAAAGATGAGATTAGTGGAATGCTGGACATTTTACAAGTGAATCTTACATAATGACAAGTAATCAGAACTATGTAAAACATAACAAGTAAATCACTAATAAAACACAATAATAATATTGACAAAAATGGTGGTTCGTTGCTGGAAAAGTATCATAGTCTTTAGTAAGTGGGCAGCTCCTCACAGGTCCCATGCTCAAAGCCAGTTTTTAGACAAAGTGGGGCTCCAAATGTTAACACACATGTAGGTTGCATTTACATGGGCTGATTTCAGGCCATTAAACAAGCACAATTGACAACATTGAAGTCGTTCAGTACTTATTTTCTGGCCTCTTTACACTGGATGACTAGGAATGATGGCACAAAACTATCACTAGTAGATCAATCTGTCACCATACACATGTTCTCTGCAGTTTACACCAGGCGATGTGCTACTGAGAAGGATTTTCGTTCTACCATACACAATCCAATCACCCGATGAATGAGCAACATTTTTGCTTATTGATGGGCGATTGCCAATGTTTACACCTAATGAACGCTCGTCTGCTCTTCCAGTATATATAAATGTGGATGTGATATACTGTTACACACATCTGTATACAGAACACACATATGCAACATACAAACAGTGATCAACATATCTTAAAGAAACAATGGCGGAGACCCCGGTAAATCCAGGTCAGCCAGAATAGCCTACTCGTATAGCATTTAGAACAGAAAAAAACACGAGTTCAAAATGGCATACAAAGTTAGTTTTATTTAGTCAATCTGCAAATAACTTAAATTAATATATCCATAATATAAATGCATGACAAAAAAGTGCAATGTGCTCGAAGAAAAGCGCAGTCCCACCTGCGAGGGCATATCGTACCCAAGCTAAAAGGATAGCCCATATACATAGTGTGGTATCTTTCCAGAGATATACTGGATAGAATAACGCTATATATTCCAAGTGGAGCACATACAAATGTTTAAATCAAACCCAGGTTCACCAGATGCTTACCACAATTGTATATGAGGTCCAGGTGTGTTGAGACACCTTTGCCACCTGTCTTCTACGTCCCCCTGGACCTCATATACAATTGTGGTAAGCATCTGGTGAACCTGGGTTTGATTTAAACATTTGTATGTGCTCCACTTGGAATATATAGCGTTATTCTATCCAGTATATCTCTGGAAAGATACCACGCTATGTATATGGACTATCCTTTTAGCTTGGGTATGATATGCCCTTGCAGGTGGGACTGCGCTTTTCTTCCAGCACATTGCAATTTTTTTGTCATGCATTATATTTATATTATGGATATATTAATGTAAGTTATTTACAGCTTGACTAAATAAAACTTTAACTTTTTATGCCATTTTGTACTCCATGTTTTTTTTCTGTTCTAAACACATATGCAACGTGTATAAAAAGTACAAAAATAAATGACTGGAATATGCAGAGCATCTGCACACATGAGAATGCACAGAGCACATACGCTCACACTATAGAATACTTACCAGTCTCTCCCTTCAGTTCTAAACTCCTGCACAGGACCCATGGTGACATCATGGTCACATGACTGATGTCACCAAAGGTCGTTAAGCAGTCTGCACATTGGAAATTAAATTGATAATATCACTGCAATTTTCAATGTAACTTCTGCTGTAGATGCTGCTGACGCGCCCCCTGGGCCATGTTGTTAGGGATACCCGGAGCCGGATCAGATGGGGGTTGTAGTCTCCGAGTGGCTGTGACCCGGTCCGTGCCCAGGGTGTCAAACTCAGTGTGCGGCAGTCCTTATAGATGTTATTAGTGTCGACTACGCCACCCGTTGATTTGCGGTCAAAAGGCCGCCGCTGCAAGATGGTCCGCTGAGGCTGGTGGTGTGTGTGCAGCTGCGGTAGTATAACCCCCAACGGGAGGGGTATAGCCTCAGGGGGTCAGCCGTGGAGGATGGTGGTTGTGAAGGTGCAGCAAGGAGACTCAGAGGCATAAAATGCAGTTCCAGGGTTTTACTTACTGGTGTTGCTCGGGTCACTGTGTACAGCAGTGGCCACCCAAGCCGTGCTGCGTCCACCAGGTCCTGGACTCGGTCAACTCCCAGGCAACTCCGGAGTGTGGTCCTGAGCTCCCTTTCTGACTTGTCCTCCTCTCCGGCCTTCCCCACCAGGGATCCACCTAAGTCCGGCTCCCTCGGGCCTCTTGTTGGTAAACCCTTGTCTCTGGGTTCCCTGACCCTATTCTTGGTTTGCCTTCCAGGTGGATTTAGTGGGTGGTCGTGGCAGATCCTGCCCACGACCTCCGGTCTCTGGCTAAGGATTAGGGCCCTCCACCAGCTTGGGATCCGGTACCCTTGTGCCAACTCTTCACCCTCTGATCTAATTTTGGGTTCTTGGAGTTCCCTCTTCTCCCCCTCTGGGTCCTTCTTTCTCCTCTCTCGCTCTCTTGGCCTTGGAGCTGGCTGAGCTGCTCTGCTTCTCTGACTCAACTCTGACAGACTGACCCTGATCTAAGATGGTTCCCACCTTATATACTCCCTCTATGTGTGAGCTCAGGTGACCAGCACCCAATGAGCTCCTAGCTTTACCCAGGCTGCTCCCCCTATCTGCCCCTACACTACTGGGATGTTCCACCCCCCTCCCACTCCAGCCAGGAACAGACACTGTCGTACCTGCACATAAACTGGTGGGAGTACCGTCGGTCTGTTCCTCGGAAATGGGATGTGTGTAGTGCATGCAGCTAACTGAGCTCAGTTCCACACTCCATCCTTACCCGGGAGTGGAATATCACACCTCTGGGTTGAGGTGCAATACCCCTGTAGCAGCCGAATCCTCAGGGTGCTGCATTCCCCCCTGGTAAATCACAGCACGTCCTCGGGCTGTAAAATAACAAAACATCCAAAAACATACAATTTTTTTTTTTTCATAAACATCATAAACATATAAAACAATATATATATATCATAAAACTTTTCATATAAAACTCCTCATTAGAAACATTCTTGTTCCTCCGGCCACGGTGCAACTTGTGACCGGGTAAAGTGCGGCAGTCTCTCTTGGAAGAAAACAGTTTCCTATAAAACCGGTAGGTGGCGCTTTAGGAAGCGCAACTATATACAAGGGAAATATGGCCGCTCTCAGTCCTCGACCAGGTATTAGGGAGGATTGACCGCTCTCAGTCCTCGGTCAGTGGGAATAGGGACACACGGGTTTCAGTTCAATCTGCTGGTCCCAACGGGGACTATATTTTAACTAGAACAGTTCTTATACCCTGACGGGTAACTATGTACAGTCTCTCTCTACCGTACTTCAACGACGGCGCCCTCCTGCTCCTTCTTTAGATTCTTCAGACCCGTCCGGGTCCTCTTGCTCCTCCTCACACCGCAGCTCCTCCTCCGTCAGGCGATGCACATGGAGGGCGTAGGGTCCTTTGGCACACTTGTGCCGGGTGAAGGTGACCTCGTCCCCTACATACAGGTCACGACCTCTGTGTCCCTCCGGCAGATGGCTTTCTACGTCTCTGTGGGTGACAAAGACGTCGCCGGGGGTGTGATGATCCCTGATGAAACCCCAACCGTGCTGCAGTTGGAATTTAATTACAGTCCCGGTGGCACGGGGACCGTGGGCTGCACGGGGGTTCCTCCGGGTCCGGCTCTTCTGCTCTGCGCTCTGGATTTGCAGCCGCTGCTCTCGGACCCGCCTCTCTCTCCTCTCCCGGTTGAAGACCTCTAACTGCTGCCGGCAGCACTCCGCACGTTCAGCTGCGGCCGCCCGCGTTTCTTGGGTGAATCCCATGAGGTCTCCTCCGGTGGGGTCCCACGCAAACTGCGCTTCCTCCAACGAGAGTGGGGTGATCTTAACGGGCTTTGGAACCGGAATCAGGGGCTCATCTAGGGGTCTTTCTTTTTGGAGCTCAAGTTGGTAATACTCCGGTGGCCATATAAAGGGCTGCCCATCCGGGCACGTATGCTGGGCGAACAGGTCTTCACCCAGGTGCGGCACTCTAGATGTTGAGGGCGCGGAGGTGGTAGCGGCGCCCAGGTTTACCAGGCCTTGCGACCAGGCTTGGGGCACCCTGAAGGTGAAGGGCACCGTAAAGACAGCGGCGCCCGGGTGTTCCTGGCCTTGCGACCAGGCCGGTGGTTCGGCAGAGGTAGGGGGCGCTGTTGGTACTGCGGCGCCCGGGGGCACTCGGCCGTCCGACCAGGCCGGTGGCGTCTCCTGCTTGGCCGCGCTCTGGATTGAGGCGCGTGACGTAGCAGGGGGCGTGGCCGCGGCTCCGGCCGCTTGAGGCCTAGCTTGGAGCGATGACACAGCGGCTACGGGAACGGTGAGTGGGGCTTCAGGCTCTGCGACGGGGAGCTGGGGCAGGTTTACGGCTTCTGGGCACGGGATGCTGTCGTCCCCATTACCTGCCTTTATCTCTTCGGCTCCCTCCGCGGCGTCGTCTCCGGCCGTTGTCCCTCCTTCGCCGTCCTCAGAGGTGGACTTGCTCCTCGCTGCGGGTGGCATGCTTCGCTGGCGGGCTCCAGCCTGCTGGGCCATCTCTCGAGTCCACTCCGCCAGTGTTTCCTGCTGCACCCGGGCTATCCTCCGTGCGAGGCCCTCCAACGCGGTCTGTGCACGCTCCCGATCTCCGGGGAGCTGCGCCAGGATCTCCAGCAGGCCTTCTGGAGTGGCGACCTGCAACAGGCTCCTGACCACTGGGTCGGTGCTGCCTGACTCTCCCTCCATCTCCGGGTGTGTTCTCTCTGGACTCTCCTCCAGACTCCTCCAAGCTGCTCCCATCTTCTTTCTTTTGTTCTGTCTACGCCCATCCCGAGGGCGGTCCTGGGGCAACTTTGTGATTGCCAGTTCCAGGGGCAGTTCTCTCACGCTGATGGACATATCAATCATCACAGTCTCTGCTGGTGGGGGCGGTTTCCACTTTTGGCGCCATTTTCAGTCCTGGCCCACGATGGGAGGTGGCCTCTTGCCATCCTTTGGCACGCCCATGATGGCGTCCGCTCTGCCAAGGCGGGAAACCTTCTCAGATGGCGGGAACCGCTTCCCAGTGGCGGGAAACTCTGTGGATGGCGGGAAAAGACTGCAGATGACGGGCAAATGGCGGGAACTGATCCGAGATGGCGTCCGATGGCGGGGACCCTCTGGAATTGGCGGGAGACTTCTTTTTGAGGTAAATGCGATCTTTTCTTCAGGCACGCAGTACCCGGTTGCGGGCACGTGATCCTGCCGACTACGCCAAAGTTGACGCGCCCCCTGGGCCATGTTGTTAGGGATACCCGGAGCCGGATCAGATGGGGGTTGTAGTCTCCGAGTGGCTGTGACCCGGTCCGTGCCCAGGGTGTCAAACTCAGTGTGCGGCAGTCCTTATAGATGTTATTAGTGTCGACTACGCCACCCGTTGATTTGCGGTCAAAAGGCCGCCTCTGCAAGATGGTCCGCTGAGGCTGGTGGTGTGTGTGCAGCTGCGGTAGTATAACCCCCAACGGGAGGGGTATAGCCTCAGGGGGTCAGCCGTGGAGGATGGTGGTTGTGAAGGTGCAGCAAGGAGACTCAGAGGCATAAAATGCAGTTCCAGGGTTTTACTTACTGGTGTTGCTCGGGTCACTGTGTACAGCAGTGGCCACCCAAGCCGTGCTGCGTCCACCAGGTCCTGGACTCGGTCAACTCCCAGGCAACTCCGGAGTGTGGTCCTGAGCTCCCTTTCTGACTTGTCCTCCTCTCCGGCCTTCCCCACCAGGGATCCACCTAAGTCCGGCTCCCTCGGGCCTCTTGTTGGTAAACCCTTGTCTCTGGGTTCCCTGACCCTATTCTTGGTTTGCCTTCCGGGTGGATTTAGTGGGTGGTCGTGGCAGATCCTGCCCATGACCTCCAGTCTCTGGCTAAGGATTAGGGCCCTCCACCAGCTTGGGATCCGGTACCCTTGTGCCAACTCTTCACCCTCTGATCTAATTTTGGGTTCTTGGAGTTCCCTCTTCTCCCCCTCTGGGTCCTTCTTTCTCCTCTCTCGCTCTCTTGGCCTTGGAGCTGGCTGAGCTGCTCTGCTTCTCTGACTCAACTCTGACAGACTGACCCTGATCTAAGATGGTTCCCACCTTATATACTCCCTCTATGTGTGAGCTCAGGTGACCAGCACCCAATGAGCTCCTAGCTTTACCCAGGCTGCTCCCCCTATCTGCCCCTACACTACTGGGATGTTCCACCCCCCTCCCACTCCAGCCAGGAACAGACACTGTCGTACCTGCACATAAACTGGTGGGAGTACCGTCGGTCTGTTCCTCGGAAATGGGATGTGTGTAGTGCATGCAGCTAACTGAGCTCAGTTCCACACTCCATCCTTACCCGGGAGTGGAATATCACACCTCTGGGTTGAGGTGCAATACCCCTGTAGCAGCCGAATCCTCAGGGTGCTACACTGCGGGCAGGAGTGTACATAGAAATCATAGGGCTCCATAGCAAAAGTCCTAATTGGCCCCTGCAAAAAAAAAATTACTCAATAGGAGCACAGGAGAGCATATACTATTTTTGCAGCCCTTGCAAAGTAATTTTGCCCCTTACTGTTCGACATGCTACAATGTGCCCCCACTAGGACTCCAAACAGTACAATAACACCCCTCACAACCCTCTACCCAGTATACTGGCCCCCCACAGGCCTCCAAATAGAATATTGCCTGCAACATAGTATGATGGCCTCAAAAATTAACCATTTATTAAAAAAATAAATGCTCCCCCACTGCTTCAGTCTCTGCAGCATGTGGTCTGCACTACATCGCAACTCCTGTGCTGAGCAGTGCAGAGGGTTAGAAGACTCGCTGTAGAGATTGGAGCAGTGGGCAATGGGGTGTAGTGAATATTTTTTTTTATTTATGGAGGACTATGTGGTGCCCGTAATACTGTATGGAGGGCTATGAGGGGCCCATTTTACTGTATGGAGGGCTATGTGGGGCCAACTATATTGGGCTGTGGGGCCAATTATGCTATATGGACGGCTATATAAGGGCCATTAATTACTTTTGAAAGACTACAAGGGGGCCATTATACTGATGGCATACCTATGTAGGGGAGGGCATCATACTATTTGAAGGTATATGTAGGGGGCCATTATGCGGTTGTCAGGACTATATGGAGGCAATTATACTGTTTGCAGGTCTATGCTGGGGGCGATTATACTGTTTAGAGGGCTATGTCAGGGCTCTTATATTGTTTGGAGGGCTATGTGTGGGCCAATACACTGCATGCAAGCAATTACACAGTGTAAAAGTTTTTTTGAGGGGTTCAATAATACACTGTAGTAATACACTGTAGAGGGTTATGTGGGGGTCACTATGCTGTTTGGAGGGTAGTGGGGGGCCATTATACAGTGTGGATGGTTGTATTGGGGCCATCATACTGAGTGGAGGTGTGTGGGGGCCATTATTCTGTATAGAGGGCTGTGTTGCGATCACAGTTGGGGGCATCATACTGTGTTGGGGGTCGCCATACTTTGCCAGTGAAGGGGAGTACAGTCATCATACCGTGTGTGTGGAGGGTACTCTGGAAGAATTCACTGTGGGGATATCATACTTGTGTTTCGGGGGGACACTATAGTTGGCATAATACTTTATGGGGGCAATGAAAGGGTAGTTTAGGGGCTTCAGTAGGAGGAAATTACTTTGTAAGGGCTGCGAAGATGTGAGATATGCTCTTCAGTGACCCTGCTTAATATTAAGTTTTTTACTTGGGGGGCCCAATTAGAACTTTTGCTATGGGGCCCCATGATTTCTATGTTCACCCCTGCTAATAATATTAGGAATGACATAAAGATGGATGAAGCTGCTTCATCTTTAATGGTTACAGGTATCTGGCCCATTGTGACATCACTCGTGTTCCACTCCCCGTGATGTCACAATGAGGTCACCATTGTGATGTCACTGGCTGTGGGGCTATAGTGAGTGACGCTACAGGAAAAGGCTTTGTCTGGAGAGGCTGACTGTGGATTACACAAGACGCGATATTCCTCCAGGCTAAAATGCTGTTTAGATTTCTTCTATTTGTGAGTGTGCTAATAGCATCTGCGGAGGGCGCTCCTATCAACACGCGCCACCATGATTTCAGGGCCTGTATCCCTGCAGGTAAGTGCTGTACCAGATATTCAGCCAATATGGGGTTATTGTTAATTAGTCAGATGATACATTTCATGGAGGATTCTTCATGTGCTACTTGTAATGTTTGGAGTCTTCTCCCATCGTGTATTCCCTATTCCAGGCTCTCAAACACATTGTAAGCTTGAATGGGAATCCACTCTGAGCGAAAAACAAGTCACGTGTCTCTCATCTTCATGTGTGTGACTTCATCAATAGTTTTGGGGGAAATAATTACAAATTTATGGTAATTGTGGAATTTCTCCAGCTAGGAATGGTCCTAGGTCTGAATACAAAAATGAGATGCAAAATATAATGTATATATTAGTAGCTTTAAATATCTTACATGTTCTTGATCTTTTCTTCCACTAGATTACTTTAGTAGGTTTCCTATGCCTGCTGCCATCATCTTCTTCTCTGGATTTTTCTTTGGTGCCATCTGTTCCATCATATATGGGTAAGTCTTATAATGATTTATGGGCTACCCGGGAGTCTGTATAAGAAATATCACATTTTCAGGTCATCACACGATTCAGTAAATGATATAATCTTGTGTGGATGTTTAGTGGCTCATAAACTTGGTCTGACCTGCTGGGAGCACAATGGACTTTTCTGTACAATATTAAAAAAATTGCTCAACAAATTACTGCAGATAAGGATAGATAAAATAGATGAAGAAAAATATATGATTTTATAACAGTGACTTCTGTTTTATCATTTTAAAGATATGTGAAAAAGAATAATTTCTGGAGAGATGTTACAAGACCAGATTCCATGGATGAAGATATAAAGAGTAGGGCTAATCCTAATGGTAAGTACGGCCGTCACCAATCTGACATTAATATCTGTGTACATACAAATACTTCTTAGTGGCTTTTATATTACGTGGACGCAGTCTACATTGTAAAGCTGAATAATTACTCTAATGATATTCTGATTCGTCTCTTTCAATATATGAAATCTATTTAAAAGTAAAAAATGAACTTTTAAAGTATAAATAATCTCTTAACCCGTTCACAACATATGATGTACGCCGAGCTTGAATATTTTCCCGCACGTGACGGCTGATTTAATGTGCGGAGCTCTGCCCGCAGCTGTTAAACTGTTAAATCCCACTGTTAATCTCTCACAGCAGCTTTTAACAATGCAAGGGAGACCGGACATTATATGTGACTCGCCCCCTGGGCCGTGGGGCACTCGGATCCGGGCAATAGGGAGACGATGGGGGTAGTAGTGGCGACCCGGTTCCGTGGCTCAGGGTGGTCAGGCCAATGGTAGTCTGCTACGTTCTGCTGATAATGTCCGACTACGCCACCCGTGGATTTGCGGTCATTAGGTACCGCCGCTGCAAGGCAGACCGCTGGGGCTGATGATGTGTGCAGCTGGGATGGTGTGACTCCCCACGGGAAGAGTGCGGCCCCAGGGCAGTGTAGTGGATGTTGGGAGTGATGGTAGTGAGAGTCCCAGTGCTGATAGTGCTGGAGGAGCAAGGAGCACACAGACAACAGGTTGCAGTCCAGGGTCTTTACTAGAACAGGTAAATTGACCCAGAAACAGTCCCGGCTAGGAGGGGACCTGGATGTCTGAGAGCAACGGGGAAATTGGCCCTGGTCAGGGTGAGGGTGTAGGCCTACCGTGCTTTCTGTCCTCCTTCTGGCTATCTCCTCGTTATAGGGTAACAGCCCACGTTTCCGAGCTTTCCGTGTATTCTCGCCTGTATGGCCTGCGACGTGGGTTCCTTTCTGCTCCCAGCCTTGTACGGCTTTACTGGTCCCTTCTGTTGTGGCAGGGCCTCCAGGCTTCTTAGGCCAAGGAATATACAGTCCCTTGCGGACTGGTTATCTGCTGGAGGATGTGGAATCCTCCCAGCCTCAGACACCAAAGTCTGGTAAAGTAAGTCTTTTATCTGCCAAGACAGGCTCTCTTTGCCTCTTGTCTCTGGCTTGTGGTTCTCCTCCTGCCACACTTCCTCTTAGGTGCAATACGACTGTCTGTCCCTGCTCTGCTCTGGGACAAGTCTCAGTGCTGAGACAGGCCATCAAGTTCTCTCTAACCCTGCCCCCAGTACCAGCTTTCATAGGGGCAGCCAGCTCCCCCTACTGGCCTGAGACAGGAGGCATTGCATGCTAATGTTCCCCTGACTAGAGAACCTCCCCCTTGCTCTCAGACACAGCTTTAATTACACTTGTGGCATCCAGGCCAGGGTGACACATTCCCCCCTAGTAAAATTTAGTACTCCGGGACTAAACAGTAAATAAAGAATAACATGCATAACCATAAAACATTATCAGGAAAGTGACGCACAAATTGAGTTCTTAAGGTCACAGTGTGGTCTGTGACCGGGTGTCCATATCACCAATACAACGGGGAGCCTTAACCAGGTGGGGGTCTGTCCTACCCCAAGTCCTTCACAGTCTTAGTTCATTCCTGGGTTAGGCTCCGAACGCAGTCCATACAAGGTCCTGGTTATAAAAAGTCCATAACCTGTGAGTCCTTAGGGTAACTGCAAGAAACTGAAACACAGAATTACCAAACAAGCATGTAACTTGGCAAACAATTCAACATTTGGCAACAGGGTTATTTACAATCTTAACGCGCTCCATATTTTCCAGCGAGCGGGTATCTGCCCCTTTGTGCTCCTGGTTGATCTACGTAGCCCACTGTCTGGTGGTGGACTGACTTGGCTTTCCCCACTAGCGTTAGGGGTACAGCTACCAGCTGGGTGTACAGGTAGGGCAGGCAGCTGTCTGCGGGTCCTTTGGCTTACCGCAGGCATGGCAGGCTCACTGTCAGCAGAGGGTTGACTCTCCTGGGCTGCTGGTACAGGCTCTTCTGCCTCTGGAACTGCTTGCTCCTCTTCACCTTCCGGCTCTGGTGTTGGTTGTTGCTGTGCCGGTTGCAGGAAATGCAGGACGGGTACCACTATGGCATCATTTATGCGAGTCCAGGACTGAGGGAACTCTCCAAGAACGGTGCTGATCATTTCTTCCTTGTCCTCTGCGGGTTCAAGGTCACTGTGATCCTCTTCTGCACTACGGAGTTGCTCGGGGCATCTTTTGAGGTGGTCTCTGGAGACGGTGTTAGTGGTTTCTCCTCCGTCCTTGGTGATCACGCACACCTTCGGGTTGTCGTGATCAGACTGCAGTACGGTGTAGGGTTCCCTTTCCCACTGGTCGTCCAACTTATGTAGCCTTCTCTTCCGCTTCAGGACTTGCTCACCAGGTTCTAGGGGACCAGCAGGGGCGTGTTGATTGAAGAGTTTTTCTTGCCTCTCTCTCACCTGGGCCAGGCTCTTCTCCACACTCTCCTGTACCTTCTTGTACTGCAGTTGCCTTTCCGTATCCCAGTCCTCATCCAGAGAGGTGTCTTCAGGTATTAGGACTCCCATCTCCAGGTCTACGGGCAGCTTACCTGGTCTAGCTCGCATCAGGTAAGCCGGGGTGCAGTTTGTAGCATTCACCGGGATATTGTTGTATAGGTCTTTCAGGTCCGGCAGTTTTTCTGGCCACAGGCTGCGTTCCTCCAGGGGCAACGTCTTCAGGAGATCAATGACTATATTGTTCATCTTCTCACACATCCCGTTGGTTTGTGGATGGTAAGGCGTTGTCCGAATCTTCTTATAGCCATAGAGGTTGCAGAACTCCTGGAAGATTTCAGCCTCGAACGCTGGACCCTGGTCTGTCAGGACCTGTTCCGGATACCTGTGTGGACGGCAGAAATATTGCTGGAAGGCTCTGGCCGCTGTTTGGGGTGTCAAGTCCTTTACCGGGACCACCACTAGAAAACGGGAATAGTGGTCCACGATTGTCAGGGCATAGATGTATCCAGACAGGCTTGGAGCCAATTTGACGTGGTCCAGAGCTACCAGCTCAAGAGGCTGCGTGGTGACGATGGGCCTCAAGGGTGTCTTCTGGCTGGTGCGGTCCTTCCTCCTTAGGTGACAAGGGCCACAGTCTCTGCACCATTTTTCTACAGCTCCTCTCATGCCGACCCAAAAGAATCTTCCTCTTAGCAGGAACTCCAGTTTCTTCCAACCGAAGTGCCCCGCTCTGTCATGGTAAGCCCCCAGGACCATAGCTGCATCCCGCCTTGGAACCACGACTTGCCAGGTCAGCTCGTGCGTCCGGTGGTTGACAATCCTTCTGCACAACTTGCCTTCATAGAGGAACAGCTTGCTCTTCTCCTTCCATAGCTGCTTGGCTTCCTCTGGGGCATCCGGATCCATGCGGGCGTCTTCCTGGGTCAACAGATCTTTCACCAGGCGGATGGCAGGGTCACTATCTTGGGTCTCGGCCCAGCTGTGGTGAGGTAGGGGATTGATCATCACGGTTGTTAGATCCTCCTCCTTCACGCGGTGGGAGTATTGAGCGGCTCCATACCGGTGAAACGCAGGGAGTTCTACCTCCTCCAGCTCTTCTGGGTCTTCGTCACCTTCAGGTAAGTGAGGCATTCTTGATAGGGCGTCCGCGTTGGCATTGGTTTTGCCTGCCCGGTACTTGATCACGAAGTCATAGTTGGAGAGACGGGCCATCCACCGCTGTTCCAGGGCACCAAGTCTTGCATTGTCTAGGTGTGTTAACGGGTTGTTGTCCGTGTACACCGTGAACTTTGCGGAGGCCAGGTAATGCTTGAAGCGTTCCGTCACGGCCCACACCACCGCCAAGAATTCTAGCTTGAAGGAGCTGTAATTCTCCGGGTTCCTCTCGGTGGGCCTCAGCTTCCGGCTGGCGTATGCGATCACCCGTTCTCTGCCCTGTTGGTTTTGGGACAGTACGGCTCCCAGTCCCACATTACTGACGTCTGTGTGAAGGATAAAAGGCTGGCCATAATCAAGGTAGGCCAGGATCTCATCCCCCGTGAGGGCCATCTTTAGCTGGCGGAAGGACTCCTCTTCCGGTTTATCCCACTTAAAGGGTGGCTTTTGACTTCGGGACTTAGACTGTCCAATCAGGAGGTCCTGCATAGGAGCTGCCATCTTGGTGAACCTGGGGATGAACCTTCAGTAGTAGCCTACCAACCCGAGAAACTGTCTCACCTCTTTGATGTTCGAGGGGCTTGGCCAGCTCTTGATTGCCGTGACCTTGTCAGGGTCGGGGGCCACTCCTTCCGTGCTTACCACGTGCCCTAGGTACTGGACCTTTGGTTTCAACAGGTGACACTTCGATGGTTTCACCTTCAGGCCATAGCCTGCCAGGGTTTCGAACACCTCGGCCAGGTGCTTTAGGTGGTCCTCGTAGGTCTTCGAATAGACGATCACGTCGTCCAGGTAAAGGAGGACCGTCTCGAAGTTTCGGTGCCCTAGACAGCATTCCATCAGCTGCTGGAAGGTCCCTGGTGCGTTGCAGAGCCCGAAAGGCATACAGTTGAATTCGCTCAGTCCCATCGGGGTGGTGAAGGCGGTCTTCTCCTTGTCAGCCTCTGCCACAGGAACCTGCCAGTACCCGCTAGTAAGGTCCAAAGTAGAAAAGAAGTTAGCTGATTTTAGTGCGGCTAAAGACTCTTCTATTCTAGGCAGCGGATATGCGTCTTTGTGGGTGATAAGGTTGATTTGTCTATAGTCGACGCACATTCTCATGGTGCCGTCTTTCTTTTTCACCAGAACCAAGGGGGCTGCCCAGGGGCTACAGCTGTCTCTAATGACCCCAGCTTCTTTCATTTCTCTTAGCATGCACTTGGCGTTCTGATAATGTGCAGGGGGTACAGGCCTGTGTCTCTCTTTTATTGGTGGGTGGCTCCCTGTGGGGATGTGGTGTTCTATCCCCTTTACTCTGCCGAAGTCTAGCGGGTGCTTACTAAAGACTCTCTCGTACTCCTGTACCACCCGGTAGACTCCTTGTTTTTGGTGCAGGGGAGTGGAGTCAGCACCCACATGGAGTTTCTGGCACCAGTCCTCCTTTTGTTTCTGGGAGCCATTACCCTCCGCCTGAGGAGATGGAGGCAAGGGTTCCACGGCCCTGATAGCTTTGTGTTCGACAACAAACAGTTTGGCGAGTGTAGCGTACCTGGGTAAGTGTACCTCCCTCTCCCCAATGTTGAGGATACGGACGGGCACCCTCCCATGACGGACATCAACCACCCCCCGGGCTGTCAAAATGGTGGGCCTGCTGTCTGAGTACACGGGTTCTACCATGGCTTGGTAGTCTCTACCTCTCAACCCGATTGCAGTCCGACACCAGATCATCATTTCACATGGGGGGAAGGAAATGGGGAATGGGTCACTCAGTCTTACGCTACCGATCTCACCACCAGACAGTTCTACCTGCTGCCGTCTCATCAGGGCTTTTATCTCCTTGTTGAGGACTCTCTGTTGGCTGGAACTAGCATTCACCGCCACCTGTTGTAAGATTACAATTACCTCTGAAAGACAATTTTCAATCACGTTAGTACCCACAGCTATTTTAGGGTGACTTTCACGACGGTCAATGTCCACAATAATTACTCCCTGTGCCGGCAGTTCAACTTTACCAATTTTAATGGTCATCTCCTTGAACCCCATCTGTGGCACGGGTAAGCCATTACTGGCGATGATGCTCAAGTTACTGTCTGGATACCGTGTGATATCAGCATCAGTCCAATACTGCTTAAAAAGTAAATAAGGGATAGTGGTTACTTGCGACCCAGTATCCAGCAAGGCGCTCATGGGGATACCGTCCAGCACCATGGGTAAAACCGGGCGCCCCCCAACGTACTTATCACGCCAATTATAAGGGCCTGGTGATCTTATGCCTGGGGGTTGGCCCTCTGTCCCAGGTTGGACCCGTTTAAATTACAGTACCTGGAAATGTGTCCGGGCTGGTTGCATCGACGGCAAATGGGCTGTCCATCCTCTGCGTAGCGGTCTGTGGGCCTCCCTCTGAACGACGGGATCCTCCTCTGTCGACGCCACGGGACATGCTCCGGACTTGAAGCCAGCTCGATGGGTCTTGACGGGTCCACTTGCAATGCCTGGACGGTCCTGGTCAACGCCGTGACGCTCCTGGTCAGCTCCTGGACTTGGTGGTGCAGGTCTTTCGGCGGGCTTGGTTCAGGGCCTGTGCATCAGCCCCCACGGGGTCCATAGAGGAGGGCGCCGCCTCCTGGTGGTAGGTGATAGCAGGGCGCCGGGGGTTTATAGCGCCACTGGTTGCAGATTCACGGAGCACCCTTATGGCCCTGTCCTTAAATTGGGAAAAGGTCAGGTCGGGGTTCTGAAAGAACATGAGGCGCAGCTGGGCCCTGTGGGCGCTAGACAGCAGACCTTCTATGAATTGTTCTGTTAGCAGTTTATCCGTTTCCTGCACACTGCCAGGGTCAGTTTGTTGGATAGCCCTCAAGGCTTCCTGCAGATTTAGAGCATAGTCTCTGATGCTGTCCTGTGCCCGCTGCTTACATCCATAGAACCTCATTTTAATCTCAGCGGAGGTACGTGTGTCAAAGGTACCCCGCAGCCGGGCCAGAATACCCTTCACAGTCCTTCTCTCCTCAGTGGGCCATGATTTTACCTCCCTTTGGGCTGCGCCAGTTAACTGCCCTGTTAGTATGCTGACCTTCTGTTCCTCTGTCAGGGGGTAGACTTGGAACAAACTGTACAGCCTTTCCTTAAAGTCAGTTAGGGCATGGGGCTCCCCTGAGTACTTGGGCAGCCAGGCCGCTCCAGGGATGTAGGGCAGGGAAAAGGGCATCACCGCTGCTGCAGCTGCGTTGGTGGTAGTGGGCGCCTCTGTATCCGACATCTTCCTCCCCCCTAGTTAAGCGTGGCCTACCTTCCGACGATCCTCTTCTGTAGGCCGCGGCTCCACTGCTGCTGCTATGGACGAGGACCTGGCGTCGCATCCTGATGACGTCAGCGTCGCTCTCTCTCCCTTCCAGGACCTTGCGCAGCGTCGGTGCGTGGGGCGGAGCTTCGGATCTCGCGCGGTTTTGACGTCCACGCCCCTCTTCTTCCCGCGCGGCGTCCTGAAGATGGCGTCCGATGGCGGGAAGCAGCTGCGGATGGCGGGAAGACGGCAGAAGACGGCGGGAAACGGTCCAAAATGGCGTCTGATGGCGGGAAACTTCGCCACAGGTAAGTTACAAAAGTCTTTTTCAGGCACGCAGTACCCGGTGGTTGCGGGCACGAAATCCTGCCGACTACGCCAAAGCTGACTCGCTCCCTGGGCCGTGGGGCACTCGGATCCGGGCAATAGGGAGACGATGGGGGTAGTAGTGGCGACCCGGTTCCGTGGCTCAGGGTGGTCAGGCCAATGGTAGTCTGCTACGTTCTGCTGATAATGTCCGACTACGCCACCCGTGGATTTGCGGTCATTAGGTACCGCCGCTGCAAGGCAGACCGCTGGGGCTGATGATGTGTGCAGCTGGGATGGTGTGACTCCCCACGGGAAGAGTGCGGCCCCAGGGCAGTGTAGTGGATGTTGGGAGTGATCGTAGTGAGAGTCCCAGTGCTGATAGTGCTGGAGGAGCAAGGAGCACACAGACAACAGGTTGCAGTCCAGGATCTTTACTAGAACAGGTAAATTGACCCAGAAACAGTCCCGGCTAGGAGGGGACCTGGATGTCTGAGAGCAACGGGGAAATTGGCCCTGGTCAGGGTGAGGGTGTAGGCCTACCGTGCTTTCTGTCCTCCTTCTGGCTATCTCCTCGTTATAGGGTAACAGCCCACGTTTCCGAGCTTTCCGTGTATTCTCGCCTGTATGGCCTGCAACGTGGGTTCCTTTCTGCTCCCAGCCTTGTACGGCTTTGCTGGTCCCTTCTGTTGTGGCAGGGCCTCCAGGCTTCTTAGGCCAAGGAATATACAGTCCCTTGCGGACTGGTTATCTGCTGGAGGATGTGGAATCCTCCCAGCCTCAGACACCAAAGTCTGGTAAAGTAAGTCTTTTATCTGCCAAGACAGGCTCTTTTCGCCTCTTGTCTCTGGCTTGTGGCTCTCCTCCTGCCACACTTCCTCTTAGGTGCAATACGACTGTCTGTCTCTGCTCTGCTCTGGGACAAGTCTCAGTGCTGAGACAGGCCATCAAGTTCTCTCTAACCCTGCCCCCAGTACCAGCTTTTATAGGGGCAGCCAGCTCCCCCTACTGGCCTGAGACAGGAGGCATTGCATGCTAATGTTCCCCTGACTAGAGAACCTCCCCCTTGCTCTCAGACACAGCTTTAATTACACTTGTGGCATCCAGGCCAGGGTGACACATATGCGCCCATCGTCACGCTCATGATGTGATCGTGGAGCGCCAATTGCTTGTCATGACAGCCGGCTGTGTCTGTCATTACGATCCTCCCGTGAAAGCCAGCCGTGGCTGGCATTGATAGTGGACAGTGATTTTTACTATACATAGCATTGCTGATGATCGGATGATCGCAGCTTCAACAAATACAGTAAAAAAAAAAAGCACGAAAGTTCAAATCACCCCCTATTGCCCTATTAAAAATAAAGCAATATACACATATTTGATATTGCTGCAATTGTAAAAGTCCAATCTATCACAATACAAAGTAAATTAATCCGATCAGTATATGGCGTAATGAGAAAAAAATCAAAATGACAAAATTACATTTTTTTGGCCACCACAACATTGCAATAAAATGCAATAAAAGGCGATCAAAACATCATATCTATCCCAAAACTGTATCAGTAAAACCATCAGCTCAGATCGCTAAAAGTCCTCACCTGGCCCCATATCCTGAAAAATGAAAATGTCATGGGTCTCGGGAAAATGGTGACAAAAGTATTTTTTATTTTAGTTTCCATTTTTTTTTACCACTTAAAGGGGTTGTGCCTGGAACAAAGTTAATTTTAATCAACATTTTAATCAATAGATCTTTGAATAATAATAATTTCCACAATTGGATGGGATGAAAAAAAATGTTTCTGTGCTGAGATAATCTTATAAATGTTCCCCTGCTGTGTACTGTGTAATGACTGTGTCTGACTGTGCAGGAACATGGTCTGATCATACCACATCTCCTGGGCAGGGGAGGAAACATGAGTATACAGACAGAACAGCCGGGGATCACAGCTGATTCTTTCTTTGAGGTAAAACATTGCTTAAAAAGAAGTAATTAAATATTTTTCCTCATAAAAAAAATCAGCTGCGATCCCCTGCTGTAATGTCTGTATACTCTTTTGCTTTCTCCCCTGCCCAGGAGCTGTGGTATGATCAGACTGTGTTCCTGTATGGTCAGACACAGCCAGTACACAGTACACAGCAGGGGCACATTTATAAGATTATCTCAGCACAGGGACATTTTTTTTAACACATCCAATTGTGGAAATGATTATTATTCCAAGATCTATTGATTGAAATGTACTTTGTTCGTGGGAAAACCCCTTTAAGTAAAAAAAAAACAAACAAACTATACATGTTTGGTATCTGCGTAATTGTACTGAACTAGAGAATCATATTGCCAGATCTCTTCTACCATAAAGTAAATATGGTAAATAAAAAAAAAAAAAAAAAAAACAATTGTGGAATTGCACTATTTTTGCAATTTCAACACACTTGGAATGTTTTTCTTGTTTTCCAGTACAGTATGTGGTAGAATGAATGCTGCCATTCAAAAGTACAATTCATTCTGCAGAAAACAAGCCCTCATGCGGCTATACTGATGGAAAAATAAAAAAGTTATAACTAAGGAGAGGGAAAACAAACAAACAGAAAATCACCATGTCTTGAAGGGGTTAATAGATATAGCAAGTGAATGTACCGTAGACATAGAGGAAACAATCTAGAAGAAACAAATAGAAGTTTTTCTTTTGAAATGCTGATTTCACTGTTCTGTGTTACAGGAGAACATGGGGATGAAACAACCATTATAAATGATGAAGCTCCTCATGGACCCATGGCTGAAGAGAGCGATGTCCACACAGACACCAACATCTCTAGTGGCCCCCACTATGTCATAATCAATATGGACCCATATGAGGATGTGATCGTCTCCTCTGACGGTAAGTTCTTGGGCTTTCATAACAAACGTTTAATAGAAAAACTTCTTTATAAAAAAAAGCTCTAAAAGAAGAAAGTTGATCTTTCTATTTTCATTACTTTATTATAGAATGTAAAGGTTATAAACCTGTATAATATTAATATTCTTTAACAAATATATAGAAACTTTAATTTTATTAATGCTAATTTCAATGTTCAACATTACAGGAGAAGAGAGTGAAATAAATACTGTAAATGACGATGTTCCTCATGGACCCATGGCCGAAAACAGAGATGTCCTGGAAAACACCAACATCTCTACGCCTGGACCCGGTTACATAGTCATCAGTATGGACCCAGATGACGATGTGGTCATCTCTTTTGACAGTAAGTTTATTTTTTCTTCATGTGGATAAGTAGAATACTTACTACCATAAATATCATCTCTTCTTCTAATTTACATAACAGGCATAAAATAAAATCTACCGTTAAAAGCAATTTCTTTTTGAATTGCAGTTAAAGCAAACAATCTAGAAGAAACATAGAAGTTTTGTCTTTTGAAATGCTGATTTCACTGTTTTGTTTTACAGGAGAACATGGGGATGAAACAACCATTATAAATGATGAAGCTCCTCATGGACCCATGGCTGAAGAGAGCGATGTCCACACAGACACCAACATCTCTAGTGGTCCCCACTATGTCAGAATCAATATGGACCCATATGAGGATGTGATCGTCTCCTCTGACAGTAAGCTCATTTTTTCTTTGTGGATTAGTACCATGAATATCATCTCTTCTTCTAATTTACATAACATGCATAAATTAAAATCTACTATTAAAAGCAATTTATTATTGAATTTCAGTTAAAGCAATTTCCCAGTATTTTCCGGCTCTCCGACCCCAGATTGACAGTAGAATCAATGTCCATTAATGAACACCTAATCTTATAACCACTGTATTTTTCAGAACAAGAGGACAGAGAACAGATTCCACCTCCTCCTCTGAATCCTTCTCCGTCTACTACTCTGCCTCCTCAAAATTTTGATAAAGATCTTGACCTGGACAAAGACATTGAGAAAACTAACCTCCTCATGAAGATTGTCTTTCAGGAACTTCTGGCTTATGCCAGCAAAAACCAAATGTAAGTTCTTAGGGCTTATGTGCATGTTTTGTGATATATGTTATATTTTAGTATTAACAGGCAGTAGGCTTAATAATTAGAAATTGGGCATTACCGACCTAAACGTCGAAAGCATTATATTTCTTTATACAAGTTAAATCATCAGTCTGTGAGCCAAGACTTGCTGGACTACATGAGAATGGGTGTTATTCTTGAATCACAAATATGATATAATATAAATTATCCTTAATAAATCACAATATACAGTATAAAAAATGGCTGATCACATGACTAACAAATTAAACACACGAAGTAGAGTGGGTGGTAATGGCAAAAACAATAAAATGAATATTTAATCATGATCACATTATGCATATACAGCAATACTGGCTTAAAATGCAAATGTAATCACAGGAGCTGATAGCACGATAAAAAGTGCTCAATATCAATGTCAGTGCCAAGTACGTTTAGACATGCTGTAGTACCAACCCTGACAGTCGTTTCACCATCACAGCTTTTTCATGGAGTTAAAGGAAACGGGGTGGAGTGCTGTAAATGGCTGTATATGTATCTATCATATGTACCATGAAGGAGGGATTGCTAGTAAGAGATAATCTAATCCTACAAGATCAAAAAAAATAATAGGCAGGGTACTATTCCTATCACAGCAATGATAATGTGTAGAACATACCTGAACATAGACATTAAATAATGGCCACTATATATTACATAGTAGTGTATTATAATCTAGAAATAATGGATGATATGTAAACTTCTTCTGTTGCCAAACTCATTATAATCTGTTGCCATGTACATATATTAATCATTACTCTTTTGCTGATTTTGTAACATATATTTTCCAGGTGAGTCAGAGCGGGGTCTCGCTGTGTTCCCACAATGAATATGGGATCCAGCTGGAGATGACAACTGTACATCAACACAAAGATGCAGATTCCAGGCTTGGTTTCTGTTCTCTTCATTGGATATGACATTTACTGGACTTTCTGCAGCTAGACGAACTCACAGAGTATGTGAGATACCTACTGCATCATGAGGCAGATTCCGGGCTCGGTCTCTGTTCTCTTTAATGAATACGACATTTACTGGACTTTCCGCAGCTAGATGCACTCACAGAACAAGTGAGTTTCCTTCTGCATCATAAGACAGATTCCGGGATCGGTCTCTGAACTCAACCACTGGATACGACATTTACTGGACTTTCTGCAGCTAGATGCACTCACAGATAAAGTGAGATACCTACTGCACACGAGACAGATTCCGAACTCGGTCTCTGATCTCCACCACTGGATACGACAGTTACTGGACTTTCCGCAGCTAGATTCACTCACAGATAAAGTGAGATACCTACTGCACATGAGACAGATTCCGGACTTGGTCTCTGTTCTCATCAGTGGATAAAACATTTGATAGACTTTCTGCAGCTAGATATAATCACAAATCGAGTGACTTACCTGCTGCACCATGAGACAGATTCCGGGCTCGGTCTCGGCTCTCATCAATGAACATCTGCAGCCTAAGGGAAGGGCAGTCCTTCAGCCAAGGTTCCCTAGAGGTTTCATCCACTAGGGGTTTTTCCTCTCCTGAGTGCTGAAGGTTGACTCTTCGTGAGTCAAAGTCCCTTTGTCATCATTATTATCGGGGCACATTTTAGGGCTATTGCCCTGACTTCTAACGGGAGCTTCTACATAACCCACCTTGAATGAAGTTAATAAAGAAGTCAATCAATAATATGTGACAGTGTAATGGCGCTTTAATTGAACTTTACAATACCGCAGAATATACATATCACTGTGAGGAGGGAATATTTTATACTTTATGAATTCAATAAACACATGGTGACTTATATACATGTTTTCTATCAAACTAATTTGCCACAAATGTAATGTTCCTCATTAATCATGCACATCTTCTTTGACCTGGTTTAGAGGTCTGGGTCCTCTGGTTCGACCAGGACTTTAACGCCACTGCACACTATACCGTCATGGCACACATAATGACATCAGAACGTTGCGACGTGCGTCACCCAAGCTTTAGTTATTGCCTCTGGGGATGCACATCAGTGGCAACGTGCTCAACGATGGCATGGTTCACAAAAATGTCAGAGGCCTGGTTGAGCTGGAAGTTTCAATGCAGGGTGAAGAAGACAGAAGATGCTTTAAACCAGCAAGGCCAGTTTTAGACAAAGTGGGGCTCTGGGCACAAGTTTAAAGTGTGTCCTAAATGCTAACATATTATCAAGCATTTAGGTTGCATTTGTGGCGCCCCTGAGGGTTCGGTCGCCACAGAAGTACTGCATCTTACCCAGAGGTGTGGTATCTCACTCTCAGGTAAGGAAGGAGTACAGCTCAGGACCCTAACACCTGCATTCATTACACCACATTTCCGGGGGACAGGGCGAGATTGCTCCTACGGGAGAGCACAGTCCCTGGTCCCTGGCTGGAGTCGGGGGGACCACCTAGAGAGGGGGAACCATGTAGTGGATGGGGTGGAGGAAGTAGATCCTGGGAGCACTTGAAAGGAAGCTGTATAAAATAGAGACACCATCTTAGTTCAGTCAGTTAGTTCAGTCAGAGGAGGAAGGTGACGGGAGCAGAGGCTCTGTATGAGCTCTGCTCCAAAGGTAGGCCTAGCCTGTGAGGCCCAGGACTGAAGGAGAGAAGAGAGGAGTGGGAGCAGGAAGGCTCCAGGAACCGAAGGAACCCTAGCGGTACGGGCCGTGCAGAAGGCCACCCGTACGCCCGCTCCTACCAGGAGGTAGAGGGGTCAGGCCAGATAAGGGGAACAGGTCCCTCAACTAGTGGAGAACTGCAAGGCTCAACTAGAAACCGGAGGCTGCAGCACTTTATGTACCGTTAGCCAAAAGTCCACACCAGTCTCACTAAGAAGGTAGCCACATAGGACCCAGGGGACAGAACAGACGTCGCCAAAGGGGACCAGATTAGAGTATCTGGGTGTGAAGTGCATGGAGAGGGCCAGAGGAAGGACATACAGAAGGGGGTCCTGCTAAGTACTCCGGAGCTACGTGGGGGTGGACTGAGCCCCTCACTGAGTGAACACAGGACGACGTGGGAAGTCGTGATCTGCAGTGATGACTTGGAATGAAACAACTGTGAGTAAAGGACCTGAGACTGCATCCCACTGACTCCGTGTTTATTACTGACTCCCTGCACAACAACCACCATCATCCACCCACACTGCCCTGAAGCTACACTCTTCCTGTGGGGAGTTATACCACCCTTGCTGCCAAACCATCAGCTTCAGAGGACTGTTCCGCAGCTGCGGCCCCTATTAGACGCACTCCACAGGTGGCGTAGTCGGACATTATACAAACCCATATACAATTCCCCTTGGATTGACCGCCCTGGGTCACGGACCGGGTCACCGCCACAGTGACTACAACCCCCAGCATATACCGGCCCGGCTCCGGGTACCCCACGGCCCAGGGGGCGCGTCAAGTTTGGCGTAGTCGGCAGGATATGAGCCCACCCATTAATACCGTGTATCGCGTGCCTAAAGACTGTGTTTTCTACTAAATGTGGCGCCCTCCCCAGAAGAACGGGCGCCATTATGTGCGTGCTAAAAGATGACCATAAACCACCTCACATCGTGGGCCAGGTCCCAGAAAGGCACCAGAAGCGGAGCCCGCCCCAAACAGTAGTGGTCATGTATGCAAGTGTGTCCATCAAGGTGGGGTGGCTGACCCTGAAAGTGACCGACAGCAGATTGCCTTGGGACCGCAACAAACTGCCGTGGGAGTGCCCCCAAAAGGGGAGAGGAGAAAAGAAAACTGGGATACAGGGCGTGGTCTGGATCAGTCTAGACAGAGCGCACCCAGTAGGGAAGATGGAGGACGGCAGCACCAGAGCCCCAGTCAGCAGCCTGCTGCAGTCCGCAGCACCCTACACCCTGGAGGAGCTAGTGGCTAAGCTGCCCCAGGAGGACTCGGAGTTCCTCCGCTCTGGAATGGAAGACCTGGGCCGGAGGATGGAGAGGGCCCAGTGAGACGCCATCACCGGGTGGAGGCGGGAGATGGAACAGCGGATGGCGAACCGGCAGCCGACGACGCTACCAAGCACCGGCGGTGCACCAGCCTTGACTGATCCCGACCAGCGTCAGGAGGTGACACGTGATGCAGGAGCGGCCGCGGGAGCAGGTAGGAGGAGTCTCCCTGTCCTGGGCGCTGCCAGGGTCGACCTGCTCCTGGGCCCTCTGGTGGAGCCGCTGACCCCGGGCGCTACCAACACCAGCCCGCTCCTGACCCCGCAGCAAGGCCCACAACCAAGTCCTCCGACCTCGGGCGCTACCAGTGGCGACCCGCTTCTAGCCCCACAGCCAAGCCCTCCGACCCCGGGCGCCACCAGGGGCGGTCCGCTCCTGATCCCGCCGCAAGCCCCACAAGTCCCGGGCGCGCCCGCCCTGCACACCCCGCGGACCCCGACACCACTACCTCCGGGCACTAGCGATGCCGGTCAGCTTCTGGGTCCCCTGCAGGAGCCGTCTCCCCCGACCGCCGAATGGGTGTATCGACGCGGGTGGGACTGGTCCGCGGAGGTAGAGGACCAGAGGCCCCCGCTCCTGCCCACTCCGCAGCCCGCTACCGTCTTCCAGTTGCCGAAAGACGAGGCCCAGTTTGAGTGGGACCACTCTGGGGAAGACCTGATGAGGTTTACCCAGGAGTCAAGGGCAGCGGCGGCTCGTAGGAAGGAGTTCTGCCACCAACAGCTGGTCCAGTTAGAAAAGTAGCGCAACTTACGGCGTGTGTGGTGGGAGAAATTAGAGGACCAGAACATGGAGGTAAAGACCCGGGCCCGCAGGGCCAACAAAGCCACCCACGGTCCTAGGGAAGAAGGGACCATAGTAAAATTCAACTTAGAGGCTGGATGGGGGTTCATTCGGGACCCGCACACAGACGATGACTTGTTTGTTAACAGGAGGGACGTGGAATTTCACCTAAAAGTGGGTCACCCTGATTGGGACCTCTACCCCGGAGACACAGTGACTTACACCCGTCACCGAGGAGTAAGGGGCTGGTATGCCCTCGATGTCCTCAAGATGGAGGAAGAGAGCGACTTCTACCTCTGCGAAGCTGAAGACCCGGCTGGGTCAGCTTATTGTGAACAAGAGCCTCCCCAGAGGGAGCACTCCTATTAAAGACTGCAAGTAGTCACCCGTACCCATGCAGAATGGACACTGCAAGTTAAAGTTTGATTGAACATTTAACCCGTCTACTTAGTTACCGAGAACGGGTCCAAAAACTGACCGGCTGAGGACTGGGAGCAGACACTTCCTGTAAATAGTTGCACCTTTTGAGGTGCCCCCTATTGGTTTTATATTTTCAGAATCGAGACCACTGAACAAAAACTCTTTGGAGGTGGCTGAAGACGTGGTCCAAAACTTGGATCATCTATGCCCTGCAGCCACCCCAGAGCCTCCGTGGAGGGTTTTGAACGGGTCCCTCAAATTGCACCTTGTCAAGGAAAAATGGACACCTGGTTGCAGATTATGCTGTGACCTGATAGAATGTGTATAAGAGAAAATGTTTTATATGCAAAAGAAGTGTTTGTATATGTGAAAAAGTTTTATAATGTTTTTATAAGTGTAAAGAGAAATGTTCTTTAAAAGGTCTCATAATGTTTTGATAAAGAAACGAAACCAGTAACGTTAAAAGAAGTGTACCTCCCATAAAGGGAAGAAATGTGGTTTATGCTCTTATATGCGGTGCATCCTAAAAGTTTTTGCATGTCTTTAAAATTCTTTTTACACTGTTCCAGCCCGCAGACGTGCTGTGTTTTACCAGGGGGTGGTGTGGCGCCCCTGAGGGTTCGGTCGCCACAGGGGTACTGCATCTCACCCAGAGGTGTGGTATCTCACTCTCAGGTAAGGAAGGAGTACAGCTCAGGACCCTAACACCTGCATTCATTACACCACATTTCCGGGGGACAGGGCGAGATTGCTCCTATGGGAGAGCACAGTCTCTGGTCCCTGGCTGGAGTGGGGGGAACCACCTAGAGAGGGGGAACCATGTAGTGGGTGTGGGTGGAGGAAGTAGATCCTGGGAGCACTTGAAAGGAAGCTGTATAAAATAGAGACACCATCTTAGTTCAGTCAGTTAGTTCAGTCAGAGGAGGAAGGTGACGGGAGAAGAGGCTCTGTATGAGCTCAGCTCCAGAGGCGGGCCTAGCCTGTGAGGCCCAGGACTGAAGGATAGAAGAGAGGAGTGGGAGCAGGAAGGCTCCAGGAACCGAAGGAGGTAGAGGGGTCAGGCCAGATAAGGGGAACCGGTCCCCTTAACTAGTGGAGAACTACAAGGCTCAACTAGAAACCGGAGGCTGCAGCACTTTATGTACCATTAGCCAAAAGTCCACACCAGTCTCACTAGGAAGGTAGCCACATAGGACCCAGGGGACAGAACAGACGTCGCCCGCCAAGGCCCGAGGGCAACGGATTGGAGTCACTAGGTGTGAAGTGCAGGGAGAGGGCCAGAGGAAGGACATACAGAAGGGGGTCCTGCTAAGTACTCCGGAGCTACCTGGGGGTGGACTGAGCCCCTCACTGAGTAAACACAGGACGATGTGGGAAGTCGTGATCTGCAGTGATGACTTGGAATGAAACAACTGTGAGTAAAGGACCTGAGACTGCATCCCACTGACTCCGTGTTTATTACTGACTCCCTGCAGAACAACCACCATCATCCACCCACACTGCCCTGAAGCTACACTCTTCCTGTGGGAGTTATACCACCCTTGCTGCCAAACCTTTCGCTTCAGAGGACTGCTCCGCAGCGGCGGCCCCTATTATCCGCACTCCACAGGTGGTGTAGTCGGACATTATACAAACCGATATACAATTCCCCATGGATTGACCGCCCTGGGTCACGGACCGGGTCACCGCCACAGTGACTACAACCCCCAGCATCTACCGGCCCGGCTCCGGGTACCCCACGGCTCAGGGGGCGTGTCACATTTACATGTGCTGAGTTTAGGCCATTAAATGAGCGTGATCGAGAATATTGAAGTCGTTCAGTGCTTGTTTCCTGGCCTTTTTACACTGGTTGAGGGAGAATGATGGGCACAGAACGATCGCTAGAAGATCAATCTGTCCCTATAAAGTATCGTATTATCAGCAGCACATCTGCAGGTCACATTGGGCGATGTGCTGCAGAAAACAATGATTTTTGTTCCATCATAAACAATCCAATCACCCTATAAATGAGTAGCTTGAGTTTGCTTGTTCGTTGGGCGATACCCCATCTTGACTGAAAAAAACAGAAATGTAGAAATTTTTGCGAATTTATTTAAAAAGAAAAACTGAAATATCACATGGTCATAAGTATTCAGACCCTTTGCTCAGTATTGAGTAGAAGCACCCTTTTGAGCTAGTACAGCCATGAGTCTTCTTGGGAATGATGCAACAAGTTTTCCACACCTGGATTTGGGCATCCTCTGCCATTCTTCCTTGCAGATCCTCTCTAGTTCTGTCAGGTTGGATGTGAACGTTGGCGGACAGCCATTTTCATGTCTCTCCAGAGATCCTCAGTTGGGTTTAGGTCAGGGCTCTGCCTGGGCCAGTCAAGAATGGTCACAGAATTGTTCTGAAGCCACTCCTTAGTTATTTTAGCTGTGTGCATAAGGTCATTGTCTTGTTGGAAGGTGAACCTTCGGCCAAGTCTGAGGTCCAGAGAACTCTGGAAGAGGTTTTCATCCAGGATATCTCTGTAGTTGGCTGTTTCCTTCAATTGCAACCAGTCGCCCTGTCCCTGCAGCTGAAAAACACCCCCATAGCATGATGCTGCCATCACCATGTTTCACTGTTAGGATTGTATTGGGCAGGTGATGAGCAGTGCCTGGTTTTCTGCACACATATTGCTTAGAATTATCGCCAAAAAGGTCTATCTTCATCTCATCAGAATAGAGAATCTTATTTCTCTTAGTCTGGGAGTCCTTCATGTATTTTTAAACAAGCTCTATGCGGGCTTTCATATATCTTGCACTGAGGAGAGGCCACCCTGCCATAAAGGCCCGACTGGTGGAGGGCTGCACTGATAGTTTACTTTGTGGACCTTTCTCCCATCTCCGTACTGCATCACTGGAGCTCAGCCACAGTGATCTTGGGGTTCTTCTTTACCTCTCTCACCAAGGCTCTTCACCCACAATTGCTCAGTTTGGCTGGATGGCCAGGTCAAGGAAGACTTCTGGTGGTCCCAAACTTCTTCCATTTAAGGATTATGGAGGCCACTGTGCTCTTAGGAACCTTGATAAATGCAGTAATTCTTTTGTAACTGACGCGCCCCCTGTGCCGTGGGGTACCCGGTGCTGGGCCGGAAGATGCTGGGGGAATGTCACAGTGGCGGTGACCCGGTCCGTGACCCAGGGCGGTCAATAAAAGGGGTTATGTATAGGGGATTTATAGAGTTTTTACAGAGTTTGTGATGCCACCTGTGGAATGCGGCCAAAGGGAGCCGCCGCTGCGGAGCAGTCTTCTGAAGCTGATATTATTGCAGCAGGGATTGTGTGGCTCTCCACAGGAAGAGCTAGCTCCAGGGCAGTGTAGATATTGCAGGTTGTGCTGAACGTTGTAGTGGAGGGGTTGATGGCGCAGCAAGAAACTCAGAGATAAGTAAGTGCAGTCCCATGGTCTTTACTCACAGTTGTTGCAGTCCAGATTACAGGGATTCATGTAACTGCCCTCTTCGTCCTTTGTTTACTGAGGGAGGGGCTCGGTCTACCCCCAGGTAGCTCCGGAGTACTTAGCAGGACCCCCTTCTGTGTCCTCTCTCTGGCCTTTTCCCTGCACCTCACACCCGATATCTCCAATCCGGTACCCTCGTACCTTGGCGGGCGACGTCTGTTCCGTCCCCTGGGTCCTATGTGGCTACCTTTTCGGTGAGACTGGCGTGGACTTGTGGCTACAGGAATTAAAGTACTGCAGCCTCCGGTTTCTAGATGAGACGTGCAGTCTTCTGCTAGTTGAGGGACCGGTTCCCTTTTGGTGGCCTGTCCCCTCCACCGCCTGGCAGATATGGGCGTACGGGTGGCCTTCTGCACGGCCCGTACCCCTGGGGTCCTTTCTGGTCCTGGAGCCTTTCTTCTGCTCCCTCTCCTCTCTTCTCTCCTTCTCTTCAGACTTGGGCCTCACTGGCTAGGCCCACCTCTGGAGCAGAGCGCCTGCAGAGCCTCTGCTCCCCTCACTTTCCTCCTCTTACTGGCCTGTCTTTCTAAGATGGCTTCCCAATTTATACCTCCTTCTCCTGTGCTCACCTGAGCTACTTCCTCCACCCACACCCACTACATGGTTCCCCCTCTCTAGGTTCCCCTCCACTCCAGCCAGGGACCAGGGACTGTGCTCTCCCTTAGGAGCAATCTCGCCCTGACCTGTTGAAGTGGACGTGTTGGATGCAGGTGTTAGGGTCCTGAGCTGTACTCCTTCCTTACTTGAGAGTGAGATGCCACATCTCTGGCTGAGATGCAACACCTCTGTGGCGACCGAACCCTCAGGGGCGCCACATAACCTTGGCCAGATCTGTGCCTTGCCACAATTCTGTCTCTGAGCTCATTGGGCAGTTCCTTTGAGCTCATGATTCTCATTTGGTCTGATATGCATTGTGAGCTGTGAGGTCTTATATAGACAGGTGTGTGCCTTTCCAAATCAAGTTCTAACAGTTTAATTAAACACAGCTGGACTCCAATGAAGGAGTAGAACCATCTCAAGGAGAATCACAAGGAAATGGACAGCATGTGATTTAAATATGAGTGTCTGAGCAAAGGGTCTGAATACTTATGACCATGTGATGTTTCAGTTTTTCTTTTTTAATAAATTTGCAAAAAATTCTACTTTTCTATTTTTTTCAGTCAAGATGGGGTGCAGAGTGTTCTTTAATGAGAAAAAAAATTAACTTTTTAGAATTTTCCAAATGGCTGCAATGAAACAAAGAGTGAAAAATTTAAAGGGGTCTGAATACTTTCCGTGTATTGTGTGGAAGATGGAAAAAGAGAATGTACAACCTTTTATCCCCTGTTTACCAGTTTGTCCGTATATAAAATGGACATTGATAATAAGGACTGATCTGGCTTATTGAATGAAATGGTAGCGGAACTGCACTAAGTGCAATGGAACACAAAATTTCCTGTAGCTGGCAGAAAATGGCAGACAGCTCATACGACCGCTCAGCAACTGTCACAAATAACACAAGCAAAGGAGACAGGAAGTGTTGTGCTTCAGAAGCATCCAGCAACTTGAGGGGTTAACACAGTCACAGGAGACAGGGAGTGTTTTAACAGAGCCCCAGGGGGATTGTGGTGAACTTGTTAATGTAGTCTGGCTGAAGCCGAAGAGAAAGGTGGTGGTGTGTTAGACCGAGACCCTCCCTTCTGGATCTGACAGAAGGCAACTGAACAAGATTCAGATCAGGAGAGAAACTAAACACTGGTCAGATAAACTCCCTCAACTAACCCTGCAGAGTATTATTGGGCAGGAAGATAAGGATGGAAGGAATTGTGTCACAGGGATCATCTCCCCCCTCAAACCCTCCCCCCTCCATCTCCATGCAGGATAAACAATGCTGTATACTATTGTGTCCTTGTGAAGGAAAAGCCTGTGGTTGTGTATGCATAGAAGTGTGCTTCTAAGAGATCTAATCTATGCTGAATTATGCTACTGAAGAGACTGTAATACTGTGCCTTGTGAATAAACTACTGTATAGTTACTGGAGCCAGATGCTCAAGAAACTCAGACTGTACTATAATGAAGATTGTTGCTGTAATATCCATGAATGGCACTGGCCGTGCTTCAGATTGAATTCCACTGTTAAACTGTTGAAAATGACTCTTGTCAGATGTGTCTGGTCAGCAATTGAATCTATTGTGTGCCTGAGAGAAGCTGCAGCCTATGGTCGCTCTGAGTAACGGTTCCCCCAGGATTCCAAAGAATTCATAAAACATATCTCGCCCTATCTAAACCTAGCGGCGTGCGTGTAACATTGGTGGCCTGTACCGGGAATCCTGAGCGGGAATTAGCATGTAGAGGGAGAAGAGGAAAAGTGTCTGGAAAAACACAGCAGCACAGCACCTCAATTAAACCCTGCTACACCAGTTAAAGGGGACCAGCCCTAAAGAAAACTCACTAGCAGCAATGAATGTGGAAACACAAATGGACTGAATTAGTGAGCTGCTTCTTCAGTTAACCTGTGAAGAATTGAGAACAGTAGCAGAACATATAAACATGTCAGAATAACAGATTGCTAAAGCACACAACCGCAGGCAACAGTTAGCTGCCATTAATGCAAAAATGGATGAACTGGAGGAGAAAGAAGCCGAAGACATCATGGGGAGGTTCCTCCAGGAGCTAACACAGATTCTAACCAGGTTGAAATTGGAGGATAGAGGGGTGGCACCAACTACCAAAAGCGGGAATCTCTGTCCGCAGACAGAACTACAGGAATTGAAAGAAAAATTCAAAGCCCTAACAACACCTACAGGAATCGACCAAAACCTCTGAAAGGGTGACAGACTCAGACAGAACCTTTACTCTGCTCGGGTTAGATAAATCAGGAAGACAGTCCTCTCTAACACCGCAAATCACTATTAGGGAAGAATTCAAGATCCTGGGACAGATTGGAGAGTGTGAACAGAAAGAGAAACTGTCTTATAAGAACTTGTTGCACCAGATCGATGCAGGCTTACATAAAGGCTACCAGCCATATGAGATCGTTGAGGGGGTGATGAAAGCTATCAGCCCAGGACTGAACCTCCGTAGTATGCTAGAAATGAAGAGTCAATTGACCTTGCAACAGCTGAAGATGATTTTAAAAGGGCACTATAAAGAAGAGAGTACTTCAGAATTATTCCACCGACTCATTAACCTCTCACAGAAAAATAATGAATCACCCCAAAGTTTCTTGTTCAGAGCAATTGAACTGAAAGATAGACTGTTGTTTGCATCCAGAGATGTAGAAGTGGAGGAGAAGTTTGATGCTGGACTAGTCCAGAAGAAGTTCTTGAGATCATTAGGAACGGGGTTAATCAGCAAAGACATCAAGTTGCAGCTGAAACAGTACTAGAAGATCCTGTCATTCTCGACGAAGTGCCAGTTGAAAAAATGAATAAGATAGCTAGTTTGGAGTCAGAGAGCGAACAGAAGTTAAAGGCTCTGCTCCTAAAATCACCAAAATAAGTCAGCTGAAGTTGGAGACCCCCTATGGCCAGTCCGAAGATCATCATGGAGACCTTTCAGTGCCACCTCCGAGAGGAAACCTTAAATCACCAACAAAAGAAAGGACTGCCAGCGCTGACTGGGAGGAAGTAATAGGAGAACTGCGAGCCGAGTTGATTGAGGTGAAAAAATTGATTCATTCCAGGCCACAACCTTTATCCCTCAGACTCAGGAGTGGGTTCCAAAACAGAAGATACCCGGCTTGTGAAGCATGCCGTTCATCAAATCAGAGTACGGTTTGTGTCCACTGTCTAAAATGTGGTGAGGAAGGACATTATGCCAAGGAATGCCAATGGTCACGGTCGTTTGGGTTAAAAGGCAGGAGTTTGCCAGTGCGGGGCGACTAGTAACCGCGATACGGAGGAGGCCCCAGAAGCAAATCCAAATCTCACCAAACCCCAGAACGGCGCATGAGGTAAAACGGCTGCTTCAGTACTATACCCAAGTGTGTTCACGTCTACAACAGCTGCAAGAGAGACAGAGGCATTAGTGCCCAGTGTGTAGCTCAAACGATGTACTCCCGGGAGGAGGATTCCTCGGTCAGTAGAGATTGCCTCATCAGTCTAGTCAGTGAAAGGTGCTTTACACAGTGCCAGCTAGATGGACTCTTGGTAAAAGCACTGTGGGACACAGGAGCCCAAGAGGGCCTTTTAAATGAAGAATGGAGAAGGCGCTACCTGCCACATACCTGCCTTCAGTCACTAAAAGAGCTCTTAGGACCAGTGGAACTCCACAGGAAAGCTGTCAACCAGACCGAAATTCCTTTCATAGCCTCGGTGGAAGTGACTTTCCAACTGAGGGCCATGAAGAACAGCAACACCATTGAGCTTTTGGTACCTTTTCTCGTGACTAGTGATCAGAACGTGGCAGAGGATTCTATCCTTGGATATAATGTAATCAGTGAGGTCATCACGAAATAGAAGTCAGGGACGCTGGTGGTGGATGCAATTGCCACATCTCTTGCCATAACTAACGCCGTGGCGGAAAATGTGATTCATAGAGTAAAGAAAGCACAGAATACAATGGACCTTAAAGAAGTCAAGGTAGGCTGGCGCCCAACCATCATCCCTGCAAACCAAATGGTGGGGGTGAGGTGTGGAGTCCAAGTAGAACCAGGCAGAAAAATCAAAAAAAAGACTGTTCGTCCCAAAAGACTCCTCAAAACTTTCGGAAGGCCTAGTACAAGGTGAGACTGTGCTTACGATTCCTACTGGTGGATTTGCTCGAGTGACAGCACCGGTGACGAATATTACGAAACACGAAATTAGACTGCATCCAAAGACGTTAAAATGGTATATCCAGCCAGTGTGAGACCCCTCCAGGGGTCTACCATGAATTCAGTCACTCCACCAAGGAACAGGAGTCGCCCATGGAAGGAAATTGCACGACCAACCTCAGGGTCCTGGGATCCCCCAGTATCCCTGGAACACTTGTGTGCTGAAGATATAGCAATAGCTATGTCACGGTGGCAGTGACCCGGTCCGTGACCCAGGGCGGTCAATTAAAGGAAAAGTAAAGGGGGAATAAAGTTTTTAGAGATAATGTTCGTGACACCACCTGTGGTATGTGGCTATATGGGGCCGCCGCTGCGGTGCAGATCCACTGGAGCTGATGGTGACGCAGCAGAGTTGGTTCAGCTATCCACAGGCAAATGTAAGCTCCAGGGCAGTATATGAAGAATTGTGGAGGTAGATGTTGTTGGTGCGGTGTAATTCAGGGCTGAGGGCGCAGGTAATGACCAGACAACAAATTAATGGCGGTTTCCTTTATCTTTGCTTGCGGTTTGTCAGAGCAGACCGGGACATGGGTACTAGCTGGTAGAGGAGGTCCGGGCGGCGTGGAAGCAAGTTGGGGATCCACCTCGCCAGGTGGAGTTGTAGGCCTTCCCTCTGCGCTATTCTCTTTGGCCATGCTGCTTGAAGCTATGCTGTAAAACGTCTATTCCTCACCCGTATGGCAAGCAGCTCGGGCCTTCTTCAAGTGTTGCTCCCTCGTGGCGGCGCTGGGCCCTAGGATGCTGCTGAGCAACCGGACCCCTGGGGTGCCACACTCCCCCCCTAGTTAAATTCAGTACTCCCGGACTGAGGACACCTTTAGAATTAAACAATCAACAAAAATAACGATTCATATTACAAATAGTTTACAAAGTCTCAAAAAGGCAAAAATTGCAGAACAACGAAAACCAAACTAAAATTGGGAACAGTCATTGCGGCGCTTAGTCTTTACGCCACTATCCAGGAATTGTCTTTTTCCAGGCACTTGAAGGTTGGTTGGTGGGAACCGCCTCAACCCACTTCGTGTATCGTCCCTTGGCGTGGCTTCAGGGCACTTTGTCGGTGGGCCTGGTTTTTGGCCACGCCTGTGGTTTATTTTCAAGGCCAACAATTAACTTTATTCAACATTGTCCTGACCACACCTAGTCCTGTGGTCCATTTGTCCATAAATTTAATAACTATATACATTCATGATTGCTTAAAAGTTCTTACAGTAAGTCTCTGTAGGCTCTCATACTTAACGGTTGCAACTGTATACTATACGCTATTATTTTACTAGACTTTAGTCCCTATAACGGGTGGGGAGCTGACCTATGGTACTACGGGTGGATCTACGCAGTACAGTTGTTGACAATGACCTACCCGGGTCACTAGTGTCTACCGCTGGTGTGGTAGGCTCAGTGTGGACTACACTACAGTTAGTCTGAGGTAACACCAGTAGGCTGGGTAGTCTTCTACAACTTCTTTGACTCACCATGGGTATGACAGATTCACCGCTAACAGGGGGTAGATTCTCCTGATCCGCTGCTGATGAAGCATCTGTTTCTGGGGCCGTCTGGTCTCTCTGCTGTTCTAGAGTCTCTGCGGCTTCCGGTAAGGCTACTTGGGGAAAGGTCAGGATAGGTACCTCGATTGCTTGGTTCACCTGCATCCAAGACCGGGGAAATTCTCCAAGGATGGTTTGAACCGTCTCTTCCACCTTTTCTGTGTGCTGGGGGCTGGTTTGGTCTTCCTCTTGGTGTCTCAATTGATCAGGGCATATCTTCAGGTGGTCTCTTGAGACTGCCGCCACAGTCTCTCCTCCATCTTTACTGATGAGGCATACCTTGGTGTTGTCCAAATTTGAAGGTAAGATGGTGTATGGCTCGACCTCCCACTGATCATCAAATTTGTGAACTCGTCTCTTCCTTTTGAGTACCTGTTCTCCAGGTGATAAGGGAACTGCAGGTGCGTGCTGATTATAAGTTCTCTCCTACCTCTGTCTCGCCTGGGACAAACTTCTCTCTACACATTCTTGCACCTTGCGGTATTGTTGCTGCCACTCTGTATCCCAGTCTGCATCTGGTGATGTCATCTCAGGTGTTAAAACTCCCATGTCTAAGCCAATAGGTAACTTGCCAGGTCTTGCCCTCATCAAGTAGGCGCGTGTACAGTTGGAGGAGTTCATCGGGATGTGGTTATATAGGTTCACCAAATCTGGTAACCTTTCTGGCCACATGCTACGTTCTTGAAGAGGCAACGTCTTCAATAGGTTTATTACCACCTGGTTCATTTTCTTGCACAACCCGTTGGTCTGGTGATGATACGGCGTCGTCCTTATTTTCTTGCAGCCATACAAGTTACAGAAATCTTGAAACACTTCTGCTTCAAAGGCTGGGCCTTGGTCGGTAAGCACTCATTCAGAGTAACCGTGCGGGTGACAAAAGTGTTGTTGAAACGCTTTGGCTGCTGTCTTAGCCGTCTGCTCCTTCACTGGCACTACTACCAGGAACCAGGAGTAGTGGTCTACTATGGTGAGAGCGTAGACATAGCCTGACCGGCTTGGGGCTGGCTTCACGTGGTCCAAGGCTACCAGTTGGCGCTTCCCGCTTTGGGACTACCACTTGCCAGACCAGTTCGTGTGTCCGGGAGTTGATGCTTCTCCGACACAGCTTTCCCTCGTAGATGAACTGCTTGCCCTTCTCCTTCCACAACTGTTGGGTCTCCTGTGGAGCATCTGGACCAGGGTGCGAGTCAGCTTGTGTCAGCAACTCCTTTACTAGGTGGACAGCCGGGTCGCTATCCCCATCCATGGTGGGGCAATGGGTTAAACGTGGCCTCTCTGTTGGAGGAGCGCTTCTTCCACACACAGTGGGAGCACTGGGTCACCCTGTGATGATGGAAAGCCGGTAGCTCTATCTCCTCCAGCTCTTCCGGGTCTTCTCCTCCATCTGGCAAGTTGTGCATCCTGGACAAGGCATCAGCATTAGCATTTTTATGCCCCGCCCGATAGTTGATGGTAAACTTGTAGTTAGACAGCCGGGCAATCCATCACTGCTCCAGCGCACCTAGCTTCGCCGTTTCAAGGTGGGTCAGCGGATTATTGTGTGTGAAAATGGTAAACTTCGCTGAAGCCAGGTAGTGTTTGAAGCGCTCTGTTACAGCCCAGACTATGGCCAGAAACTCCAACTTGAAGGAACTATACTTGTCGGGGTTCCTTTCCGTGGGACGGAGCTTCCTGCTGGCATAGGCAATCACTCTCTCTCTGCCCTGCAGTACCTGGGACAGCTCCACTTCCAATCCCACGTTGCTGGCATCCATATAAAGTATAAAGGGCTAGCCATAGTTTGGGTAGGCCAGGACTTCGTCTCCCGTAAGAGCCACCTTCAGTCGAATGATGGATTCTTCTTTTTTACTCCAGTTGAACGGAGGACTCGGGTTCTTGGCCTTCTTGGACTGGCCTACTAAGAGGTCCTGCATGGGTGCCACTATCTTGGTGAATCCCTTGATGAATCTCCTGTAGTAGCCTACCAGCCTGAGGAACTGTCGCACTTCTTTGATAGTGGAGGGTTTTGGCCAATCCTTAATCTCGGTGACTTTTTCAGGGTCTGGTGCTACACGTCCGGCGTTTACCACATGACCTAGGTACTGCACCTTGGGTTTCAACAGGTGGCACTTGGACGGCTTTACTTTCCGGCCAAAACCAGATAGGGCTTTGAACACCTCGGCCAGGTTCTCCAGGTGGTCTTCGTATGTCTTTGAGTAGACGATTACATCGTCTAGGTACAGCAGAACGGTTTCGAAGTCTTCGTGTCTTAGGCAACACTCCATTAACTGCTGGAATTTTCCTGGGGCGTTCCACCTCTGCCATGGGAACCTTCCAATACTCACTGGTGAGATCCAAAGTGAAGAAATAGTTAGAGCATCTTAGTGCAGCTAATGATTCCTCAATTCTGGGTAATGGATAGGCGTCTTTATGTGTAATGCGGTTAATCTGCCTATAATAAACACACATCCTCATTGTACCATCTTTCTTTCTAACGAGGACTAACGGAGCTACCCAGGGGCTACAACTATCTCTGATCACCCCAGCCTCCTTCATCTCCCGCAACATTCCCTTGGCACATTGAAAGTGAGCTGTGGGTACAGGCCGGTACCTCTCTTTAATGGGTGGATGATCTCCTGTGGGGATATGATGTTGGACCCCTTTTACCTGCCCAAAGTCTAGTGGGTGCTTGCTAAAGACTCGCTCATATTCTTGGACCACCCGGTACACCCCATGCTTTTGGTGCAAAGGGGTGGGGTGGGTGCCTATTTGTAGCTTCTGACACCAATCCTCCACCTGCCCCTTGGAGCCATTGTCCTCCGCCTGTTTGGACGGAGGCAAGGGTTCCACTGCCTTTATTGCATTGTTACTGACAGTGAACAGCTTAGCAAGGGTGGCATACCGGGGTAAGTGGACCTCTTTCTCGCTACAATTCAGGATGCGTATCGGTACTCTTCCTTTGCGGACGTCGACTACCCCCTTGGCAGTCAAGATGGTGGGCCTATTATAAAAGTACACGGGTTCTACCAGGGCCTGCTAATCTTGACGCCTGAGACCGATTGCTGTCCGACACCATATTAACATTTCACTTCTAGGGGTCATTGCAATGGGGAATGGATCACTCATTAGGACACTACCGACTTCTCCACCAGACAGCTCTACCTGTTGTCTCTGCATCAGGGCTTTGATTTCTTTCTTCAGAACTCGCAGCTGACCCGAACTGGCAGTCTCCACAACCTGTTGCAACAAAACAATAATTTCCCCAAGACAATTCTCTATCACATCGGTACCTAAGGTTATCATAGGATGGCTTTCTCGGTGATCAATATCTACAATAATCAAACCTTGTGATGGCAATTCTACTCGGCCAACCTTTATGGTCACCTCTTTATACCCCACCTGAGGCAAGGGCTGACCATTGTTGGCAAAGATGTTAATATGTTCATCTGGACTGCGGGTAATGTCTGAATCAGTCCAGTATCATTTGAAAAGGATATATGGCATCGTTGTCACCTGGGAACCAGTGTCCAGTAACGCGTTCATCAGGATGCCATCAAGCACGATAGGTAGGACCGGTCGTCCTCCCATGTACTTGTCTTGCCAGCTTTGTTGGTCTGGTCGTCTTACTCCTGGGGTTGGCCCTCTGCCCCAGGGGTTGCTCGTTTAAATCGCAGAATCTTTTAAGGTGCCCCGCCTTTTGACAGCGGCGGCAGATGGGTTGTCCGTTCTGGTCGTAGCGATCGCTGTTTCTCCCTCTGGTCGGTGGAATTCTTCTCTGTCATCGCCATGGGACATCATCTTGACTGGAAGCCAGCTGAATTCTTTCCTTTCGAGACACTTGCATGGCCTGCACGGTTTTGGTTAGTGTAGCTACACTTTTGGTCAGCTCTTGGACCTGAAGGCGTAGGTCTGCAGAGGGGTCATTATCTAGGACTTGTGTGTCAGCCTCCACAGCTGCCGGGGAAAAGGACGCCACCTCCTGGTGGTTTGTGATAGCTGGGCGCCAGAGGGGTGCAGTGCCACTTGGGGTTGATTCTCGCAGCACCTGGATGGCTCGGTCTTTAAAAGTCCAGATCAGGGTTTTGCAGAGCCATTATGTGCAATTGTGTCCGGTGAGCGTTAGACATGAGCTCGTCGATAAACTGCTCAGTTAGCAATCTGTCCTCATTTCGCACACTGTCGGGTCTACCTGTTTAATGGCCCGCAGCGCCTCCTGCAGTTTTATATCATAGTCCTGTACACTGTCCTGCACCCTTTGTTTGTACACGTAGAACTTCATTTTAATCTCTGCTGCTGTGCGGGTGTCAAAGGTATCCTTCAACCTGGCCAGAATTTGCTTAACAGTGCTTTTGTCCCTGCCTGGCCAGGACTTCACCTCCCTCTGAGCTGCACCGATTAGCTGGCATATAAGGATGCTGACTTTTTGCTCCTCAGACAGGGGGTACACTTGGAACAAACTGCGCAGTCTCTCCTCAAATTCGCTCAGGGTGTTCGACTCCCCTGAGTACTGGGGCAACCACGCCGCCCTTGGAATATACGGCATGGATAAAAGCATTACTGTTGCAGCGGCCGCGCCCGCAGCTGGATGCTCTCCCAGGTTGGGCATCTTCCTCCCCGCCTAGTGAACCTCAGCCAGGTCCTGGGTTTCTGCTGGCATACCAGTATGCTGCTCTGCAGGTGAGAGGGATCGCTTCCCGAGCGGTTCCGGATCGAGGCCTCCTGCTTCCCCTCCGCTGCCATCAAATCACGAGATTATACAGCTCAGCAAAGTTTATGGCACACAATACCCGGTTATACCGGGCTTCGCGATCCTGTTCGTGACGCCAAGTTGACGCACCCCCCGGGGCCGTGGGGTATACCAGGCCGGTCGGTGCTGGGGATGTCACGGTGGCAGTGACCCTGTCTGTGACCCAGGGCGGTCAATTAAAGGAAAAGTAAAAGGGGAATAAAGTTTTTAGAGATAATGTTCATGACGCCACCTGAGGTATGCGGCTAAACGGGGCTACTGCTGCGGTGCAGATCCACTGGAGCTGATGGGGACGCAACAGAGTTGGTTCAGCGCTCCACAGGCAGAGCTAAGTTCCAGGGCTGTATATGAAGAATTGTCGAGCTAGATGTTGTTGGTGCGGTGTAATGTAGGGCTGAGGGCGCAGGTAATGACCAGACAACAAATTAATAGTGGTTTCCCCTATCTTTACTTGCGGTTTGTCAGAGCAGACCGGGACACGGGTACTAGCTGGTAGTGGAGGTCCGGGCGGCATGGAAGCAAGTTGGGAATCCACCAAACCAGGTGGAGTTGTAGGCCTTCCCTCTGCGCTATTCTCTTTGGCCCTGCTGCTTGAAGCTATGCTGCGGCCCTCGTCCCTGCGTAAAACGTCTATTCCTCACACGTATGGCAGGCAGCTCGGGACTTCTTCAAGTGTCGCTCCTTTGTGGCGGCGCTGGGCCCTAGGATGCTGCTTAACCGCCGGGCGTCTGGTGGGGCCAGCAGACCTGCAGTCTCCTGCCCTCTGGATTTAGCTGCTGGGCCTTCTGAGCCCGCACAACCACGGACTCCCTTCCCCAGGTCCTTCCTCGTCTTTCTTCTGTTCAACTCTCTTCAACTAACTCTTACTAACCCCGCCTCCAGGTTCCAATTTAAAGGGGAGGAGCTCCCCTTTCTGGTCTGGAGCCAGGAAAATGTTGTATGCTGGTATAACTGATTAGGGGAACCCTCCTTGCATCCAAGGCATGGCATCACCCCCTGTGAGGGAGGCAATGCCACTGTGGCAACCGGAACCATGGGGTGCCACACTTGGAAGAATTGAGGGATGTTATCTGCCAGCCGTACTTGGATGTCAATGTGGTAAACAGCAAAACCTTCTAGGAGCATGTTTAACACGTGAGGATCGTACAACACGGAGTTAAGTTAACCCCAAAGAAGTGTGAACTGTTCAAAAGGCAAGTCTGAATTCTAGGGAAAATTGTGTCTGGAGAAAGATATACCATGGACCCACCAGAAATCGCTCCGGTACTGGCCTTAAAAGACAAGCGGCCCTCTACTGTCGGAGAATTGAGGCAGATCTTGGGATTCCTCTCCTTCTATCGTACTTACGTTCATAGCTTCTCCAGGATTGCCACCCTGCTATACCTCCTCTTGGGGGGGACGACAGAGTCAACAACACCCACCGAGAAAAAAAAAATGCTGCTAGGACCGGGCTTAAAAGAAACAACACCATTTCGTCCCAACAACCCATTCTCTGGACAGCAGACCACCATGAGGTATTGGAAGAACTAGTACACTACCTGGTAAAATCACCCATCTTGGGATATCCTGATTTCAACTTACCATTTGTTCTTCATTGTGACGCTTCTCAAGTTGGACTGGGAGCTGCCCTGTATCAGCATCAAGATAGAAAATTGAGAGTCATCGGGTAGGGTTCTAGAACTTTGACACACGTCGAGAAGAATTACCATGTACATTCCAGAAAATTGGCGTTCCTGGCATTGAAATGGGCTATCTGTGAACGATTTAGAGATCATCTCTACTGCAGCAAAGAGTTTTTTGGTATACACTGACAACAACCATGTCAGATGGGTCACTGAACTAGCTGTCTTCAATTTCAGCATCAAATACAGGCCAGAAAAATGCAAAGCGGATGCTGACAGATTGTCGAGAATGCCACTGGAGCCTGAGGATTTCATGCAAGAATGTTCAGATGAAGTCAGTCTGGAAGCAATTGAGAGCATTCCACAAGCAGTGCAAGCTTATCAAGCGGAAAACACACCATTGTGGTGTCCGTTGACAGTGGAAACCACCATAAAAGCGAGAGAACAAGATCACCTCCTGTCGATTCAACAGCTACCAAAAGTAAAAATTCATAGAGCACAACGGGAAGATCAGATAATTGGTAGAATACTACTTTACGTGGACCAAAATCGGTGTCCAAGTAAACGGGAGAAAGATAATGAGTCACCAGCAATATCTGTTTAGGTAAAGAATGGACGAAGCTCTACCTCAGTGAAGACGGTATCCTGTATCGTAAAGGAGGACAAAACCGGCAGTTGGTACTACCCAGAGTATTCCATAGATTGGTCTTCAAAGAACCCCATAAAAACATGGGACACCTGGGAGTGGAAAGGACAACCAGCTTGATCCGTGAATGTTTCTTCTGGCAATACATGCAGAGAGATATTGAGAGGTACTTCACCAGGGAGTGTGGGTGTCTGAAAGATAAACATCCCGACACATCAACCCGGGCACCTATGGGAAACATCCAAACTACGTATCCTTTTAAGATGGTCTCAATAGACTTTCTACATCTCGAGACATGCAAGGGTGGTTACGAATACATATTGGTGATGATAGACCATTTTACTCGATTTTCCCAAGCATATGCCACCACCAATAAAGCTGGTTGAACAGTGGCAAAGAAGATCTTCAATGATTTTGTTTTGAGGTATAGGTTCCCTACGAGGTTACACCATGACCAAGGAAGAAAATTTGAGAACTAGCTCTTTGCCAAGCTAGGAAAGTACTGTAGAATTCAGAGATCCCACACAATGCCCTATCATCCAGAGGGTAATGGACAAGTGGAACGTTTTAACCGGACATTATTGTCGATGTTGCGCACTTTAACAGCTGACGAGAAGAAAGACTGGAAGAGCTCTCTGTCAAAAGTGGTACATGCCTATAACTGTACAAAGAGCGATGCAACAGGTTATTCACCCTTCTTCCTATTGTATGGACGATCACCAAGACTTCCAATTGACATCATGTTCAATACTCCGGTGTCAGAGACTTACAGAAGGTATCTGGACTGCGTTCGGAAATGGAAGGAATGAATGGCAGAGGCATACAACATAGAGTCCAAAGTGGCTATGCAAGGAGAGAGCAAGAGTAAGGAGTACTATGATCGAAAATGTTATGGAGCAGAATTGGCACCGGGAAGCCGGGTGTTGGTCAAGAACGTACATGAGAAAGGTGGTCCAGGAAAACTTTGTTTGTACTGGGAAGACAAGGTGTATGCGGTCGTAAAGAGGAAAGCCGAAGACAGTCTAGTGTATGAACTCCGATTGGAAAGAGGAGACAAGAAAACCAGAATAGTCCATCGGAATTTATTACTACCCTGTGATTACCTCCCACCACAACAAGACTTCCCAGGAGCAGACCAACATCGACCAAGATCGACTAAGGGACCACCACAGACTGAAGCTCTGGAGGTGGATAGTGACCTTGAAATTTCCAATGAGGAAGAGCACAACGTTGTATTTCTTGGACCGGCAAGGAGAGATGTACTATCCTCAAGAGAGTGAACTAAGTCCCGAGGCTCCAGAGTTTGTTCCAAGGAGTACATATGAAGTCCAATTCAGATCTGATGATCGAACACCGGTCACTGAAGAGACTGATCGACACTTAGGAGTAGCAGAATTACCAGACCAGGTGGAAACGGATGATTCAAGAGAAGTACAGGAACTTACAGAGTCAGTTCCAAGATCATCTGAGGAAGAAATGAGTGCGGCAGAAGAAACTCCTGTAACCGAAGAACCTGTGGTATCTGAGGAACAGCCCACCAGGAGGATGTCGACTCGAGAAGTGAGGAGGCCCATGATGACGACGTGCGAGACACTTGGAGAACCGAGTCAAGTGCCAAGGACTGTCTACTGGAAACAGGTATCTCTGCCTGTGGACCAGGTAAGTCCACTTGAGTGGTATTCACCACCGAGAGACAGTATGGACAATGTTACCTGGTAGAAAGACTTATTTTGACCTAGTGAGAGAGAGAGCTTGTTGAAGACGTACGAAAAGCTCCAGCGGAAGAGATGCTGATGGTTTTAATTGTGTTAATTGTTTATTTCTTACAGGAGTCCTACAAGAAAAATGTCGTAAGAATAGGTTATTATCAATGTTTATGAATGTTATACCAATTTGATAATGACAAATTTATATATATATAGTTACTAAGCTTTCACCACTGTCTCAGAATTGGTCAGATTGACCAATTAAGATGAATGCCGAGGACGACATCCAAAAAGGAGGCAATAATGTTACATGCAGAAGTAGTGCTGTTGCTTCCAAAGCATCCAGCAACTGTTACAAATAACACAAGCACAGGAGACAGGAAGTGTTGTGCTTCAGAAGCATCCAGCAACTAGAGGGGTTAACACAGTCACAGGAGACAGGGAGTGTTTTAGCAGAGCCCCAGGGAGATTGTGGGAAACTTGTTATTGTAGTCTGACTGAAGCCGAAGAGAAAGGTGGTAGTGTGTTATCTGGATCTGACAGAAGGCAACTGAACAGGATTCAGATCAGGAGAGAAACTAAACACAGGTCAGATAAACTCCCTGAACTAACCGTGCAGAGTATTATCGGACAGGAAGATAAGGACTGGAAGGAATTGAACTGAATTGCACTGGCCGTGCTTCAGATTAAATTCCACTGTTAAACTGTTAAAAAAGACTCTTGTCAGATGTGTCTGGTCAGCAATTGGACCCCTTGGAACACAAGATGGAGGGACTACTCAGGAAGTCCTGGGAGACCTCGGCAGCGCTATTAAGCATCAATGCAGTCTCTACGGGCGTAGCGTGATCATTGGCTCATTGGCTAGATCAACTCGAGGAACACCAAGTTTCAGGCACCGCCAGAGAAGACATCTTAGCATCCCTTCTGCTTCTCCAGAAAGCTACGGGGGTTTTAGCAGATGCTTCTGCAGAATCGGTGAGAGTGGCAGCAAGAGCATCTGGGTTATCAAACTCCGTGAGAAGGGCCCTATGGTTAAAATCCTGGAGCGGTGATGTGGCATCAAAGATGAAATTGTGTTCCATCCCCTTTAAAGGGAAATGCATGTTCGGGCCAGCCCTAGATCTTCTCGAGAAAGCCTCAAACAAGAAGAAAGCCCTCCCGGAACCTAGAAATGTAAGGAAAAGGCCCTGTCGTCATTCCTAGGAGCAGACCCCTCAATATAGGTGTAAAGGGTAAAACAGGTTGGTGGAACTACCCAAAATCCACGTCAGAATAAACCATGACGTCAAGACAGTCGGGGACCGCATCTCGAACTTTCTCCCTCAGTGTAGATAAATCTGCTCAGACCCATGGGTCCTGAGGACAGTAAAGTTTGGAGTAAAAATAGAATTCTACTCCTATGCTCCACAAACTAAAGATAACGCAGCTCTCTTCTCAAAGTCTGCAGGCCACCCTGATATCCAGTGTAACAGACCTATTATCCTCTGGGGTGATATCCCTGTTTCCTACAAGGAAGATAAGCAGAGGACATTATTCCAATCTCTTCTAATAAAAAAAAACAAATGGTTCGCATCGGATTATAATCAATCTAAAACCACTGAATCAGTATATGCACTACCAGAGATTCAAGATGGAATCTATCAGATCAACGGTCCCTCTGATAGGACAGGACCATACCATGGCCACAATCTATCTCCTTATGCTTACTACCACATCCCCATACATCCACTTTAGAGAAAGTTCTTAAGATTTGCAGTGGCTCAGGGGGAACAGATAGTCCACTACCAGTTCAATGTTCTCCCATTCGGGATATTATCAGCCCCACGAATAGTTACAAAGGTCATGGCTTATATCAGGGGTCAGAATGTTTTCAATAGTACCATACCTCCACGACCTGTTATTAATCGGGCCCTCAGTACCATTGCTCCAAGAGCATATAAAGTTGACCACTCAGATCCTATCTTCTCTGCACTGGTTAGTAAATCACAAAAAATCAGATATGGTTCCCTCCATGACAATAAACGTTTCTAGAAGAACTATTGGATTCCCACAGCCAGATGTCGTTTCTGCCCAAACAAAAACAGGTCATACTAAAAGCAAAGATCAATGTCCTAAGAAGCAGGAGATTGGTATCATTGAGAAATGCCATGTCGGTCCTCGGATCTATGACATCCTGTATCCAGATGGTCGCCTGAGCTCAAGCACATACCCGCACATTACAGACCCACATCCTCATGAATTGGGACGGATCTCCACGGTCTCTGAACAGAAAAATTCCTATACCATCACGGGTAAAAACCTCTCTATTCTGGTGGCTGAGCATGAAGAATCTAAACAGGAGTACCATGTATCCAGAATCCACTAGTTACCATAAGAGTGGATGCCAGCGGGAAGGGATGTGGAGCAATAGTCTCCCAGGAGCTATTCCAGGGTATATGGTCCAAAGAGGTGAGCCAGAAGTCATCAAATTTAAGAGAATTGAAGGACATAGAGGAAGTCCTCAGAGCAGCAGAGCCTCTGGTCCAGAAAACCCACATACAGATATTTTCAGACAATATCACCACAGTAGCCCAACTTCGTCATCAGGGTGACACAAGACACAAAAGCTTAAAGGCAGTCTCTGCGAGAATATTTTCCTGGGAAGAAGAACATATTCTATCCCTGTCGGCTCTTCATATCAAAGGTTTAGTCAAAGTCCAGGCCGATTTCTTAAGCAGAACAAAGATTCATCCAGGAGAGTGGAGTCTAAACCCAGACATCTTCCAGATGTTAATCGAAAGATGGGGCAATCCAGAGTTAGATCTCTTCGCCGAGCACCAGAAAGCGAAGGTATCACAATATTTCTCCCTGGATCCAAAAGACCCTTGCATGGGCATAGACGCATTCGCTCACCAATGGGAATTCAAACTAGCGTATGCCTCCCCCCCTCCCCGCTGCCTATCCTTTCAAAAACCTTGCAAAAAATAAGGACCGAAGGGACCAGAGTAATCCTAGTGGTTCCTTTCTGGCCAAACAAAAGTTGGCTCGATACGTTAACCAGTCTGAGTGTGGAGGGCCCTCTAATTCTTCCTCCCATCAGAGATCTTCTTCTCCAGGGACCGATTCACCATCCAGACCCCGAGAGACTACACATGGCTACATCCTAGAGTAACAGACTTGATTTCCCCCTTGGACCTTAATATTGTCCTGAAGGGGTTAACCCTTCCACCCTTTGAGCCCTTATCAGCCATAAGACTTGACAGGCTGGCCTGGAAAACTGCTTTCCTGGCAATAACTACAGCCAGGAGAGTATGTGAACTACAGGCCCTTTTGGTCAACGAACCCTACCTGAGAATCCTGGAAGATCGTCTAATTTTCCGACTTGACCCTTCATTTCTACCTAAAGTGGTCTCGAATTTCCACAGATCACAGGAAATAATTCTTCCATCGTTTTGTGACAACCCAAAAAACGAGAAAGAAATGGAGTTCCACACTCTGGATGTTCGGAGAATAGTACTGCACTCTCTTCAGGAAACAGAAGGAAGGAAAGACAAGAACCTATTTGTCCATACACAAGGTCCAAACAGAGGAAAGAGAGCCACAAAATCCACAGTAGCCAACTGGATTAAGAGGGCAATTATGGAGGCTTACCAAATCCAAGATCTGCCTCTTCTGGAAAAGCTCAAGGCCCATTCTACAAGGGCGATATCTGTCTCCTGGGCTGATAAAGCCAGCTCATCCATCAAACAGATTTGCCGAGCTGCTACGTGATCCTCGAGTCATACTTTCCCCAAACACTACAGACTAGATCAAATGTCCATTGGAGATTTTAGCCTTCGGAAGGAAGGTCCTTCAGGCTGTTGTCCCTCCCTTGTATATCTGTGGTATACATCCAGTGTGCTGTCTTGGGGGGATATTAGAGAAAATAGAAATAGATTTACTGGTAATTCGGTTTCTAATAACCCACCACGACAGAATGGATAATTCCCTCCCATTTGCTTATTGTTTCTACGACAGTCGGATCAGTAGAAATAAAAATTAATATGAAGCATCTATACTCTTGTGGTCCTTTGTAATAACACTGGAGGGAGGATGTGGGAGGGGCTATTTAAATCACTTCATATTTCCTGTCCCTATTAGGGTGGGGTTACATCCTCCGGTGTGCTGTCGTGGTGGGTTATTGGAAGCTGAATTACCGGCAAGTCTAATTCTATTTTTTTTTCAGCTTTTATGCAAATTAAAGGCTCCTTTTCACAGTAACGGCTTTTTTTTATTGCCCATAGAAGGCAATGGGTGCAAAATCGAGTAATGCAACAATAATTTTATTGGAAAGGCTGATCTACAGCAAAACCAGCTTTTCCAGGACATCACTCCTGACAGCACCCTCAGGACGTCGTCCTTCATATCCTTGGTAGGGACAGGAAACACAAGAGGTTAAAAGGCCCCTCCCTCCACCCCTACTCCAGTGTTTTCCTGTCCCTATCAGGGACGGACAAAGAAGAGGACTCGCGTCTGCCAGGAGCTGGAGTTCCTGAAGCCGGACGCAGGAGGATCGGGATGGGATCCTTGCATTCCTCCACTCCCTTGTGCCGAGGTCCAGAGGCCGACACCCCGCTGAACAAGGGGTCCCTCAGCCTTTCCCAGTTGGTGCGGAGACTCCTGGTGAAGAACCGTCTCTTGGTTCCAGCTGCTACAGCCCGAACACAGCGCCAGCGGGCGCTGCATGTGAGATAGAAGCAGCACTTCTGGTTACACAGGGAGCGATGTGTGAGCCTCTAGTAACCAATGTGTAACGCACTTCTGGTTTACTTGAAAAAAAAAATGGCGCCAATCCAAAATTAAAGGAGAAACACCATTTTGTGACGCTTCAGATGAAAGACGGGTGAGAAATGCTATTTAAAGAGGTGAAGGGACTGAAGTTATCAGATAGCCAGATCACCAGTAATGGAAGGTCAAACCACTGGTCGCTCTGATACTCCTGCTGAACCTTCAGTCCATGAAAGTCTACTTAGTTAGTTCCCCTCTTGTCTCCTATTCCCATCTGTCTATGGTAGTAAATTCTGGTGTTCCTTTTCTTTTTAGGAAAGGAGACATCTAAAAGACATGATGACATCAGCTCCTAAGAAAAGGAGATGCGCCATCTGTAATAAGAAACTGCCGGACACATATGGGAAACAGTTGTCATCCATCTGTATCGCCAAAGTAGTAAAAGATGAACATTCTTCTTTTATGTCTAACTTGAGAGCCATATTGAGAGAGGAAGTCCACAGTACAGTCACAGACCTAGTCTTCCAGCAAGCTCCTCAGGGTGCGCCCCGTCAGAAAAGACCCTGACAGGAGTTAGAATCCAGTTCAGAGGAGGAAGAGGTATCGGATTTCTCCAGTCCTGATCAGGACAGAGAAGAATACATCTCAGTTCCCCCAGAGGAGAAGAAAAAATACCTTTTCTCCTGGGAAGATACCGATACACTTTATCTGCAGTGAGGAACACTATGCAAGCAGACACTAGCCAACCCTCGTCAGTACAAGATCAGATCTTTGGGGGATTGAGAACCCACATAAACAAGGTACCCCCCCTTCTACCCCAATGGGATCTATTCGCTACAAGGAAAAATGCAAAGGTGGAAAAATTCTTTTCCCTCAACCCAGGAGGCAGCCCTATGGGGATAGATGCCTTATCTCAGAAGTGGAACATGGACCTAGCTTATGCTTTCCCTCCTTGGCCCTTAATACTGTTAGTACTAAGGAAAATTCAGGGTGATAATAATCCTACCCTTCTGGCCCAGGAGAAGCTGGTTCCCCTTGCTGAGGAAGATGTCCTTGGAAGATCCAATAATCCTTCCAGAGAGGTGAGACTTGCTATTTCAGGGTCCAATATACCATCCCGATGTGAAATTTCTCCAACTTTCGGCCTGGATCCTGAAAGGCAAACTCTAAGATCCAGAGGGCTGTCAGATTGTCATCTCAACAATGCAAAATGGTAGGAAGCTAGTGACATCGGTGATCTACACAAATTTAGAAGAAATTCTGTTCACAATATCAACCAAAATCAGAAAGTTCGGATCCAAACTTTCCTAAAATATTAGAGTTCCTACAGATGGGGTTTGTGAAAAGTGTAAGGCCTAGCTCTTTAAAGGTGCAGGTTGTGGCATTAAGTGCTTTTATGGATTACCCACTAGCCCGCCATCCATGGGTCGAAAGATTAATTAAGACCATAATACTAAATCCAACTATTAAATCCTATATCCCACCATGGGACTTAAACATAATCCTGAGGAGTTTGTGACCAACCTTACAAGCCCCTTCAGGAGTCAAGCTTAAAATTTCTCTCCCTTAAAACTGTGTACTTAGTGGCAATTACTACAGCAAGATAGATAGGGGAGATTGAAGCCTTTTCAATTAAAGACCCATACCTGAGGGGCCTGGACAACTGTTATCCTCAGATTAGTTCCAGCTTTTTTGCCAAAAGTAGTAACCCCTTTCCATATGAATCAGGAGGTGGTCTTGCAATCTTTCAGCCAGGACTTCAAAAATGATCAAGAATTAACCTTTAACTCGCTAGATGTTAGAAGGGTGGTTCTACAGTACTTAGAAGTCACAAAAGACTGGCATATAGACTGCAAACTGTTTGTACAATTTGGGGAGAAGAACAAGGGAATGAAGGCTACCAAATCAACATTGGCAAGATGGGTCACATCTGTAATAAGCCTGGCCTATTCATCTGAAGGAATATCCCCGCCAGAGAACATAAGAGCTATATCTACATCATGGGCAGAAAGAGCTGGGGCCTCGGCAGACCAAATCTGCAAAGCGGCAACATGGACAAATCTGAGCACCTTCTGCAGACATTATAAATTAGGACATTCTATCGGGTCAAGATGACCTTCGGAAGGAAGGTCCTCCAGGCAGGAGTCCCACCCTAAAATGAATTCTCCTGAGGGTGCTGTCAGGAGGGACGTCCTGGAAAGTAGGCATCAGACCTACCGGAAATCGGGTTTCCAGGTGTCCCACGTGACCCTATTACCGGTAGGTCTAATGCCTACTTTTGTAACCACTGTGACAGTCACTGATAGTATATGTGAGGGGAGGTATGTGTCACTCAGGATGCTCTCCTGTGTGAACTGAGACCTATTGAATTTCTGTCAGCATGTTATATGCTGGGGGTTACCTCTTTTAAAGGGTGTAGGTTTATGGGAATAACTTAGATGGAAGGGAAGTCATTCCTCATACCCACACCTCAGGGTGTGTGTGAGCAAGGTTTAAATGTTCAGTCCTGTGTTTTGTTTGTTTTTTTTCTTTTTGTGTTTGGAGAGGCAAGGTCTCTACACTGGACAGCCATAGCTCAGGACATAGCTGGAGGCTGGACATAACATGTGTGGGTGAACCACATATATAATATTATATTATAGTTCATCTGTTTTGCCAGTAAGGCTGTGATTATTTTTTCTGGAGTTGCAGGGCTTTATACCATATAAAAAAGCCTGCAGAGAAAAGCTGGTTCCTGAGTCTACTTCCGGAAGCGGCCGAGCGAGTTGTCCTACCACGCTACTGTGGCACCCCTGCGGGTCCAGTTGCCACAGAGGTACTGCACCTCACCCAGAGGTGTGGTACCCTACTCCCAGGTAAGGAAGGAACACTACCCGGGACCCACACACCTGCATCCAGCACTACACCACTCCAGACCAGCAGACGGAGCAAGATGCACTTGGTCACGGCTGAGCCCTGTCCCTGGCTGGAGCGGGGAGGGGGGGACCAAAGGAGAGGGAACCATGTAGTGGGTGTGGGTGAAGGAAGTAGCAAAGAGGAGCACCTTAGCAGAGGTTATAAGAATAAGGGGAACCTTCTAGAAGGAGTTCAGTCAGGGCTATAAGCCCAGGAGGGAGGACCTGCTTGTGACAGGTCCAGATAAGAGGGGGCCCAGAGTATGGGGCCCAGAAGAAGGAAGAAGAGACAGAGGGGGTCTCAGGGGCACGGGAGCGTGGGACCCGCATCCACCCGACCGCCGTCAAGTGGAGGGACCAGGCCGCAGAAGGGGACCGGCCCCAGACTAGTGGAGAACAACCAGGCTCAGCTAGCCAAACGGAGGCCGCAGCATTTTCAAGGTGTTGCAGCCGAAATCCACAATTACATCGCCGAAAAGGTGGCCACATAGGGTCCAGGGGACTGAGAGTAAGTCGCCCGACAAGGCCTGAGGCCACTGGCTTGGTACACTAATTGTGAGGCGCAGGGCAGGAGGGCGAGAGTCAGCGCAACGAGACGGCCAGAGAGGCACATAAGAAGGGGGTCCCGACTATTTGTACCTGAACTGACTGGGAGTTGGCTGGATCCCTTCCTTGGAAAACACAGGACGACGTGGGCGGTTATAATCGGCTGCCGCGGTAACCTGGAACTGCATAAGAACTGTGAGTAAAGCCTGAAGACGGCACCCCACTGTGTCCTTTATTTATGGCAGCGTCACCGGCCCTGCACTACACTGTCCCTACCAACAACATCTACCTCATCAAGTCCGATATACTGCCCTGGGGCTTAGCTCTGCCCATGGATAGATGCACTATCTCAGCTGCATCACCATCAGCCCCAGTGGATCTGCACCGCAGCGGAGGCCATATATAGCCGCTTACCTCGGGTGGTGTCACAACACTTTTCCACAAATCTTTATTTCCCCAATTGACTGTTCTTTATTTGACCGCCTTGGGCCACGGACCGGGTCACTGCCACTGTGACAACCCCAATACTACCCCATGACCCAGGGGGCGCGTCACTACTTTACTACCAAAACCAGGTTTTCATGAAGAAAAAAACTGCAAAAAATTCAACGTGTGGACGTGGTCTACGCCTGTGCTTATGTGTCTGGTGTACATACCATGATATGAAAACTGCCTTATGTGTACATGAAGTTGAGTTTGAAACTTGTGCTCCTGTGATTTGCTGGTATTACATTAAAGTAACTCTTGGACTTAATAATTACAGGACAATAACTATATAATGACTATCTTCCTGGAGGTCAACACTACTGGAGAACGGGAGGTCTACCAGACAGAAGACCTGATGTGTCCAATTTCTCAACTCTCTACTTTTGGAGGTTTGTCATGAGTGGAATTGATGTCTTAAAGGGTCACCATTAAAGCTAAAAGGTATGGTCCACTTCTAACAACTAAGAGATTTGCTAGAAATGTCTCGTATTCAGGCCTCAAATGAGGGAGTCTTGAATCTGTCTCCAGAATTGAGTCATGCTATGTGAAGTGGTTCCAGAAATGCAGGAGTATGTTTGGAGAGGTAATGCCATGCTCTAACCTGATGCAGTGAATAGAGATTAGGGGTCTCCATTTTAGATGTGAGTTCCAGAGGTGGGACCCACATGTTAGATACATTTAGAAAATCCTATGAGAAACACGAGTGTTTTGTGAAAATGCCTCGCAACTATCACATGGCTTGCCCATAGGCTGTGCACCTTGACACTAAACCCAGTCTCCCTTAACTTCCTAGTAGGGGATTCTCCATCCCCAAGTGAGTGTTCAGATGTTCCAAGAGTAAACAGGCTTACATGTGTCAGCCCTCCAGTCTCCCAGGATGCTTTTCTCCAGAATGGCTGCTGTTATGACCAAGCAGACACCGGGACACCATGCTATTTTGGGAACAGAGGTATACACTTATTGCATTTTTACTCTTTGGTTTTATTTAATAAATGCTTAAACTTTGTTTTTTTCCCCTCATCTAGTTACTGCCCACTTTATCAAAGATGGCATTTTATCTGTTGTTATTTCCAAATATGTCACTCTACCATCACTAATCTTAACATCAGAGCCAGGGGAGCAGAAGGTGACCCTATTGCACAAAACAATGCTTTTCTGCTGTACAGCTTCCCATTGTCAGCCTGTGGGACCACACAAACTGTAAGTGCCCTATTTGTGGAAGTCTTGGTAAGATGGTCCACTCTTGGTGTCACTATAAATTCTTCACAGGTAGTAAAGTGAAGTCAGCAAATGGTGTAAAGTAACTGGCAGAACACATCTAGCTAGAGTTCAAGTGACTCTCACTATGGCACCTTCCCCTGCATTCCCTGTGCTGATCTCTTGTTATCCAAATCACTAGGTTCTCTCCATGTAAAATTTAATTCTCCGTTAGGTTGATGTGGTTTATGAGAATGACTTGGCAGCTGACATTGACGTGAGAACTTGGAAAGGCTCGTCCATAACCAGAGATAGTACTTTTGGATAAGAGTCTCAAATACAAAAAGTTTGAAAGGTTCCATTTTTAAATACCCAAAAATTGCTCTTTACTATCTAAATATTTCTCATTCCTTTTTAGTCTGTTTGACCTTATGTCTCAAGTTCTAAGATCATGACTGAAGTTCAGATGGTGTTAGGATTACCTGAGACTTCTGAAGTCAGGAGCTACCACACTAGTTGTGATTAAGTGTCAGGTCCAAATGTGACACTGCCACATCTAGGCAGTGAACAGAGTTATCAGATAATTCTAATGAGAAATTTTTATTTTAGGCTGCACATTCGCTGTGGTTTCACTGCAAGTGACTCATTGCCAGTGAGAGTTGAAGTCTTTACCTTCCCTCCACCATCACCTGTAGCCAGTCTGGGACCATTGAACTTGGAAATGAGGATTGCCCTAAGTATGGATTTAACGTTATATACATTGTCTTTTGCATTGCCAAACAATAACCACTTTCTATCTTCTGGCTTTACTCTACAGATGATCAGTACAGACAGTATTATGATGATGGGGATTATCCTATTTCTAAAGTGCTCAGGGACTCCATTTATGTTGTAGTTCGCATTCTAAACAGGAGAGACCCTGGAGTGGCGCTAATGCTGAATCAGTGTTGGGCAACTGGCACCATAAACCCTCAAGAATTGCCACAATGGCCAATCTTGGTAGATGGATAAGATCTGTACAAACCAACACTATATACTCAAATATTAAAGTATCCATGCTTTTTTTTGTTTGTTTTTTACCTCCCATGGGCCTAAACTTACAAACACTTAGTCTGCTGACAGCTGATGTAACGTAGGCACCCTGCAGTAATACAGCATGATGTCGAGAGCAGGCTACAAGTAACAGCTGCTCTGACATGAAGCAGGAGTGGTCTGTGATGGCTTTGTGCTGGGCAGGTAGTTGGCACTCCAAAGGCATACTGATAGGGAGTGTTGATTGTGAGCTCCAATGGGGACAGCGATGTCTGTAAAGCTGTAAAATTAATAATGCTATATAAGCGAGTAAGATAAAATTAAGTCTTCCTAAAACCACTTGCCTGACTCTAATAATCCACAAATATAACTTTTCCTTCATTAGGTGTCCTTTTGATGGTGGCAACTACATGACCCAGCCATTAACTATACAAGATGCTTCACTGGAGTTTCCACTCTATTATCAGCGTTTTATTGTAAAGACATTTGCCTTTTACCGTCCAGGTCAGGCATCAATAGGAGGGCTGGTAAGTTCCCACTTATCATTCTTTTCCAGGTATACTTCCACTGTAGTGCTTCTGCCATCTTCACAAAACCCATGTATGGCTAAATGTCCTTCAAGACGTAAGCACTTTCTGTAGCAAAAACGCAAGATTAAACCTTAGGGTTGTGTGGCGCCCCTGGGGGTTCAGTCACCACAGAGGTACTGCACCTCACCCAGAGGTGTGGTGTCTCCCTTCTCTCAGGTAAGGTGGGAGTGCTTCACGGAACCCCAAACACCCGCATCCAACACTACACAGCTCCAGGCCGGCTGGAGGGGCAACATGCAGAGCGCAGCTGCTGAGCCCTGACCCTGGCTGGAGTGGGGGGAACCCAAAGGTAGGGGGAACCAGTAGTGGGTGTGGGTGGAGGAAGTAGTTAGGGGGAGCACTTCGTTAGGAGTATAAAAAAGGGAGGCCATCTTAGGGTGGTGGTTCAGTGGAGTTAGGGAGCAGTTCAGAAGAACAGCTCGGGACAGTTCAGAAGAACAGTCCGGGAGCAGAGTCTCATTAGGAGATCTGCTCCACAAGTAGGGCCAAGTCAGGAAGTCTAGGAGGGGAGCAGGGAGTAGGCTCCGTTCTAAGAAAGGATCCTAGGGGGTATGGCGCGTGCAGGACGGCACCCGTACGCCCCGCATCTGTCAGAAGACAGAGGGATCGCAGCCGCATTCTAGTCCCCTGAGGGTCAAGCAAGTCTGTGTAACTCCGACGGACAGGAGGGACTTCAGAGTACACGAGCAGGACTAAGAGTGGGCAGCGCAGAGCAGAAGGGAGAAAGACCAGTGTGAAGACGGTCAAAAGAGGAACACGAGAAGTTGGGGTTCTGCCAGGTATTCCCAAGCTGTCTGAGGAAGGATTGAACCCCTGCCCGGTGAACGCAGCGCGACGCGGCAGGCCTGCACCTGTACCGTGCACCTGTGGACTGTCTGAAGAATTGTGAGTAAAATTTCAGATGACTGCACTGTACTGCCTCCGTCCATTCTTTCATCGGCGCCATTGTTCCCCCTGCACTACAACGCCCAGCACAACCCACGCTCTCTCGCTGCGCTGCCCTGAGGCCTGCTCCACCTGTGGGGAGCCGTCCCATCACAAGCTGCCCTAACATCTGCCTCAGAGGACTGTTGCAGCGCTGCTGATCCTCACCAGACACCACAGGTGGCGTCACAAACTTTCTAAAAATAACCCCCTTTTTGCACTGACCGCCCTGGATCATGGACCGGGCCAGCCACCGTGATATTCCCCGCCAACCGGCATCCAGAGGCCCGGCTGCCGAGTACCCCACGGCCCAGGGAGCGCGTCAGTTGCATTACTCCAGGAAAACAATATTTTATTTTTTTTCCCCAGGAAGAAGGGCAGCAGCAGATTGGGAGTCGGTGACTGTATCTATAGATGGGCCATTAGGCTCTACATGGATGGGAATTACCAGGGTACCAACGAACAGTTCATTGAAGGTAATGTCACTAACTTGGCAGATGTCCCACACCAAGTGTAACATCAGAGCCTGAACTACAATAAAGTTGTCTTGAGCAATACATTTTGAGAATATTAAATTTGGTTTCTATACTTCATAATCTAATTTAGTCAGTTTAAACAGAGGCAAAACAAGAACTGCAATATGACTTAAACATCTGGTGGTGCATAGACTAAGCCTGGAAAAGCAGGGCTAAGATGGTGTAATGCAGAGTGGAAACAATACTTTTTTTTTTTTGTTCAGATTTGCTAAATACCTATAAACTGGCATCTTTCTCTTCTAGAAAACCAAGAAAAGGGCCATCAAGATCTAAACTGGGTCTTGGCTGTGATGGCTGGAAGTGTTCTTGGCATTGTCGTTTTGGCTATCTGGCTGAAAAAACAAAGCGTTAACACCATTAAAGAAGCTGAGATATAAGTTCTTGTGACTCTTCCTTTACCATAAACGTAACTGAGTTCTAGCATCTATTTTGCACTCCTACCTGTAATACTCGCCTTGCTAGTTAATTTTATGAGACTTTACAGTAATGTGCAAATAAGGTTTATGCCCCAATAAAGATTTAGACAAAAAAAGTTGTACATTGATTGCATTCATAGACCTTTTTTGGGTAACGGTCACAACAGTTCACAAAAAATCCATTTGTTACATGTAAAATATAAGGAGCACATTGGCTTCATTGGAAAGGGTGAGTCTTGCAATTTCTCTGGAAGGATCAATATTTTGTGGATTTTAAAACACTCACTGCAGGTCACTTTACCTACATGTAGGATCTAGATCTGTCTATCCAATTGGCTGGTTCTGTTGCACTGCAGGTGCTCTGATTATGTAGATGCAATGTGATATTGCCTTTAACTATGTTCTGGGTGACCCTAGCGCACACTATTAAAATGCCTCCTTGTCTTCCCATAATCTGTAAGTGGTGGTAGTGAGTAGCAACATATCGCTGGCTTACATGGTGGGAATGACCGCTCTATGGCAGTTTAGTCTATATACTCTACTGTTAAAGCAATAGTACTAGAAACCTCTTCTACACTTAGATGGTCTCAATGCCAGACTGGCACAGTATTAAAGTTTCTAACCAGATAATTGCATGAGGAGCAAAGGAAGACCTACCATTGGTGCAGCCGCAGAGGGATCCAGTAATTTATACCTCCAAAGCAGATAAAATTGTACTTTATGATGAACTACGGTGCTTCCACGAGGACTCTCTTCTGTCCGCCAGCGCTAGAAAGAGCAACAATAAATGGCCCAGAGAATAAAAGTTTCTTCTACAATGATAACTTGATGTAGGTTATTCTACACTGTCACATTAAGATATCATAACATCTAATGGTTGTTATCAAACATGTTACATTTTTGGCCACATGTTGAACCACAATGCACTCATGTAATTGACCTATGACTTGCCTAAAATCATTGGTTAATTGCCAAACTGCAGATCTTAAATGGCTGCACAACAGTTAGCATCAAAAGTTTCTTAGGTTTCATGAGGGGGTTTTCAAGTTGAATTGGCCATTCCCTCATGTGTTAAGAGGTTGGCAGTGTTATCTTGGTACACCTTTCCTCAAAATGACTAGCATGCTAATGAAGATGTAACCAAATCAATCCATCGAGTAAAACACTTCATGGAAAGTTTTCCACAAAAAAAAAAAAGTTTGGTCCTGTAAAGATCTGAGGTTGTAAGTAATCACCTAGGCAGGTTAACGATGCAACAATATTTTATTGATCACAGCCATGGTAATAAAGCAATTCCAGGTAAATGGCTAAAATACAGTTCTCTCAGTCCTCAAGTTCCCAATCTGGGTTCAGTAGTTCCACTGGCTTTGTATAAAGCCATACTCACTGTCTCCCAACTTTTGGTTGGCCCATAGATTTTGTATCTCCAGTCAGTATAGTCTGTAGCCACAGTCCATGATCCTCTAGACGGCAGATAAAACAATGAAAGCACGGGTAGCCAGTAGCAGCAGTCCTTTTAAGAAAGTGTAAATCCAAATTACATAATCCATAATGGTAATATGTTTATCCATTCATCCTTCCAAGTCCACGGTCTCCATCCTCTTCCTTCAATCCTTCCACACATCTCCCTAAAACATGTCTCCACTTTCTTCCACTCGGATCAGTCCCCTCCCAGGTCAGAAGTGATCACACTCTCCCCCTTAAACATTCACTGTTCGCTAAAACAATGAAGAATATCTAGAAGCCTTCATCTGAGATCGTCTGTAAGACCCACTGTGGTTATGGCTCCACTGTGTATCAATCTACACTCTCCTAATGAGATTATTGGCTGTTGAAACAATGGACTCCTGAGATAAAGATGAGATTAGTGGAATGCTGGACATTTTACAAGTGAATCTTACATAATGACAAGTAATCAGAACTATGTAAAACATAACAAGTAAATCACTAATAAAACACAATAATAATATTGACAAAAATGGTGGTTCGTTGCTGGAAAAGTATCATAGTCTTTAATAAGTGGGCGGCTCCTCACAGGTCCCATGCTCAAAGCCAGTTTTTAGACAAAGTGGGGCTCCAAATGTTAACACACATGTAGGTCGCATTTACATGGGCTGATTTCAGGCCATTAAACAAGCACAATTGACAACATTGAAGTCGTTCATTAGTTATTTTCTGGCCTCTTTACACTGGATGACTAGGAATGATGGCACAAAACTATCACTAGTAGATCAATCTGTCACCATACACATGTTCTCTGCAGTTTACACCAGGCGATGTGCTACTGAGAAGGATTTTCGCTCTACCATACACAATCCAACCACCCGATGAATGAGCAATATTTTTGCTTATTGATGGGCGATTGCCAATGTTTTCACCTAATGAACGCTCGTCTGCTCTTCCAGTATATATAAATGTGGATGTGATATACTGTTACACACATCTGTATACAGAACACACATATGCAACATACAAACAGTGACCAACATATCTTAAAGAAACAATAACTTAAATTAATATATCCATAATATAAATGCATGACAAAAAAGTGCAATGTGCTCGAAGAAAAGCGCAGTCCCACCTGCGAGGGCATATCGTACCCAAGCTAAAAGGATAGTCCATATACATAGTGTGGTATCTTTCTAGAGATATACTGGATAGAATAAGGCTATATATTCCAAGTGGAGCACATACAAATGTTTAAATCAAACGCAGGTTCACCAGATGCTTACCACAATTGTATATGAGGTCCAGGTGTGTGAGACACCTTTGCCACCTGTCTTCTACGTCCCCCTGGACCTCATATACAATTGTGGTAAGCATCTGGTGAACCTGCGTTTGATTTAAACATTTGTACGTGCTCCACTTGGAATATATAGCCTTATTCTATCCAGTATATCTCTGGAAAGATACCACACTATGTATATGGACTATCCTTTTAGCTTGGGTATGATATGCCCTTGCAGGTGGGACTGCGCTTTTCTTCCAGCACATTGCATTTTTTTGTCATGCATTATATTTATATTATGGATATATTAATGTAAGTTATTTACCGATTGACTAAATAAAACTTTAACTTTTTATGCCATTTTGTACTCCATGTTTTTTTTCTGTTCTAAACACATATGCAACGTGTATAAAAAGTACACAAATATACATGACTGGAATATGCAGAGCATCTGCACACATGAGAATGCACAGAGCACATACGCTCACACTATAGAATACTTACCAGTTCTAAACTCCTGCACAGGACCCATGGTGACATCACGGTCACATGACTGATGTCACCAAAGGTCGTTAAGCAGTCTGCACATTGGAAATTAAATTGATAATATCACTGCAATTTTCAATGTAACTTCTGCTGTAGATGCTGCGGGCAGGAGTGTACATAGAAATCACAGGGCCCCATGGCAAAAGTCCTAATTGGCCCCAGCAAAAAAAAAAATACTCAATGGGAGCACAGGAGAGCATATACTATTTTTTCAGCCCTTACAAAGTAATTTTGCCCCTTACTGTTCGACATGCTATAATGTGCCCCTACTAGCACTCCAAACAGTACAATAACACCCCTCACAACCCTCTACCCAGTATACTGGCCCCCCACAGGCCTCCAAATAGAATATTGTCTGCAACATAGTATGATGGCCTCAAAAATTAACCATTTCTTAAAAAAATAAATGCTCCCCCAGTGCTCCAGTCTCTGCAGCATGTGGTCTGCACTACATCGCAACTCCTGTGCTGAGCAGTGCAGAGGGATAGAAGACTCGCTGTAGAGATTGGAGCAGTGGGCAATGGGGTGTAGTGAATATTTTTTTTTATTTATGGAGGACTATGTGGTGCCCGTAATACTGTATGGAGGGCTATGAGGGGCCCATTTTACTGTATGGAGGGCTATGTGGGGCCAACTATATTGTATGGAGGGCTGTGGGGCCCATTATACTATATGGACAGCTGTATAAGGGCCTTTAATTACTTTTGAAAGACTACAAGGGGGCCATTATACTGATGGCATACCTATGTAGGGGAGGGCATCATACTATTTGAAGGTATACGTAGGGCGCCATTATACGGTTGTCAGGACTATATGGGGGCAATTATACTGTTTGCAGGTCTATGCTGGGGGCGATTATACTGTTTGCAGGACTATGCTGGGGGCGATTATACTGTTTGGAGGGCTATGTAAGGGGTTTTATATTGTTTGGAGGGCTATGTGTGGGCCAATATACTGTATGCAAGCAATTACACAGTGTAAAAGTTTTTTTGAGGGGTTCAATAATACACTGTAGAGGGCTGTGTGGGGGTCAGTATGCTGTTTGGAGGGTTAGTGGGGGGCCATTATACAGTGTGGATGGTTGTATTGGGGCCATCATACTGAGTGGAGGTGTGTGGGGGCCATTATTCTGTATAGAGGGCTTTGTTGCGATCACAGTTGGGGGCATCATACTGTGTTGGGGGTCGCCTTACTTTGCCAGGGAAGGGGAGTACAGTCATCCTACCGTGTATGTTGAGGGTACTATGGAAGAATTCACTGTGGGGATATCATTCTTGTGTTTCGGGGAGACACTATAGTTGGCATATAGTTGGCATAATACTTTATGGGGGCAATGAAAGGGTAGTTTAGGGGCTTCAGTAGGAGGAAATTACTTTGTAAGGGCTGCGAAGATGTGAGATATGCTCTTCAGTGACCCTGCTGAATATTACGTTTTTTACGTATTTTTAGTGTGGGGCCCCATTAGAACTTTTGCTATGGGGCCCCATGATTTCTATGTTCGCCCCTACTAGTAATATTAGGAATCACATAAAGATGTATGAAACTGCTTCATCTTTAATGGTTACAGGTATCTGGCCCATTGTGACATCATTCGTGTTCCGCTCCTCGTGATGTCACAATGAGGTCACCATTGTGATGTCACTGGCTGTGGGGTTATAGTGAGTGACCCTACAGGAAAAGGCTTTGTCTGGAGAGGCTGACTGTGGATTACACAAGACGCGATATTCCTCCAGGCTAAAATGCTGTTTAGATTCCTTCTATTTGTGAGTGTGCTAATAGCATCTGCGGAGGGCGCTCCTATCAACACGCGCCACCATGATTTCAGGGCCTTGATCCCTGCAGGTAAGTGCTGTACCAGATATTAAGCCAATATGGGGTTATTGTTAATAAGTCAGATGATACATTTCATGGAGGATTCTTCATGTGCTACTTGTAATGTTTGGAGTCTTCTCCCATCGTGTATTCCCTATTCCAGGCTCTCAAACACATTGTAAACTTGAATGGGAATCCACTCTGAGCGAAAAACAAGTCACGTGTCTCTGATCTTCATGTGTGTGACTTCATCAATACTTTTCGGGGAAATAATTACAAATTTATGGTAATTGTGGAATTTCTCCAACTAGGAATGGTCCTAGGTCTGAATATAAAAATGAGATGCAAAATATAATGTATATATTAGTAGCTTTAAATATCTTACATGTTCTTGATCTTTTCTTCCACTAGATTACTTTAGTAGGTTTCCTATGCCTGCTGCCATCATCTTCTTCTCTGGATTTTTCTTTGGTGTCATCTGTTTCATCATATATGGGTAAGTCTTATAATGATTTATGGGCTACCCGGGAGTCTGTATAAGAAATATCACATCTTCAGATCATCACACGATTCAGTAAATGATATAATCTAGTGTAGATGTTTAGTGGCTCATAAACTGGGTCTGACCTGCTGGGAGCACAATGGACTTTTCTGTACAATATTAAAAAAATTGCTTAACAAATTACTGCAGATAGGGATAGATAAAATAGATGAAGATAAATATATGATTTTATAACAGTGACTTCTGTTTTATCATTTTAAAGATATGTGAAAAAGAATAATTTCTGGAGAGATGTTACAAGACCAGATTCCATGGATGAAGATATAAAGAGTAGGGCTAATCCTAATGGTAAGTACGGCCGTCACCAATCTGACATTAATATCTGTGTACATACAAATACTTCTTAGTGGCTTTTATATTACGTGGACGCAGTCTACATTGTAAAGCTGAATAATTACTCTAATGATATTCTGATTCGTCTCTTTCAATATATGAAATCTATTTAAAAGAAAAAAATGAACTTTTAAAGTATAAATAATCTCTTACCCCTTCACAACATATGATGTACGCCGAGCTTGAATATTTTCCCGCACATGATGGCTGATTTAATGTGCGGAGCTCTGCCCGCAGCTGTTAAACTGTTAAATCCCACTGTTAATCTCTCACAGCAGCATTTAACAATGCAAGGGAGGCCGGACATTATATGCGCCCATCGTCACGCTCATGATGTGATCGTGGCGTGCCAATTGCTTGTCATGACAGCCGGCTGTGTCTGTCATTACGATCCTCCTGTGAAAGCCAGCCGTGGCTGGCATTGATAGTGGACAGTGATTTTTACTATACATAGCATTGCTGATGATCGGATGATCGCAGCTTCAACAAATACAGTAAAAAAAAAAAGCACAAAAGTTCAAATCACCCCCTATTGCCTAATAAAAATAAAACAATATACACATATTTGTTATTGCTGCAATTGTAAAAGTCCAATCTATCACAATACAAAGTAAATTAATCCGATCAGTATACGGCGTAATGAGAAAAAAATCAAAATGACAAAATTACATTTTTTTGGCCGTAAATGGCAATAAAATGCAATAAGAGGCAATCAAAACATCATATCTACCCTACAACTGTGTCAGTAAAAACGTCAGCTCAGATCGCTAAAAGTCCTCACCTGGCCTGATATCCCAAAAAATGAAAATGTTATGGGTCTCGGGAAAATGGTGACAAAAGTATTTTTTTTTTAGTTTCCGATTTTTTTTTACCACTTAAAGGGGTTGTGCCTGCAACAAAGTTAATTTTAATCAACATTTTAATCAATAGATCTTTGAATAATAATAATTTCCACAATTGGATGAGATGAAAAAAAATGTTCCTGTGCTGAGATAATCTTATAAATGTGCCCCTGCTGTGTACTGTGTAATGGCTGTGTCTGACTGTGCAGGAACATGGTCTGATCATACCACATCTCCTGGGCAGGGGAGGACGCAAGAGAGTATACAGACAGGACAGCCGGGGATCACAGCTGATTCTTTCTTTGAGGTAAAACATTGCTTAAAAACAAGTAATTAAATATTTTGCCTCATAAAAAAAATCAGCTGCGATCCCCTGCTGTAATGTCTGTATACTCTTTGCTTCCTCCCCTGCCCAGGAGATGTGGTATGATCAGACCATGGTCCTATACGGTCAGACACAGCCATTACACAGTACACAGCAGGGGCACATTTATAAGTTTATCTCAGCACAGGAGCATTTTATTTAACACATCCAATTGTGGAAATGATTATTATTCCAAGATCTATTGATTGAAATGTACTTTGTTCGTGGGAAAACCCCTTTAAGTAAAAAAAAACAAAACAAACTATACATGTTTGGTATCTGCGTAATTGTACTGAACTAGAGAATCATATTGCCAGATCTCTTTTACCATAAAGTAAATATGGTAAATAAAAAAATAAAAAAAAAACAATTGTGGAATTGCACTATTTTTGCAATTTCAACACACTTGGAATGTTTTTCTTGTTTTCTAGTACAGTATGTGGTAGAATGAATGCTGCCATTCAAAAGTACAATTCATTCTGCAGAAAACAAGCCCTCATGCGGCTATACTGATGGAAAAATAAAAAAGTTATAACTAAGGAGAGGGAAAACAAACAAACAGAAAATCACCATGTCTTGAAGGGGTTAATAGATATAGCAAGTGAATGTACCGTAGACATAGAGGAAACAATCTAGAAGAAACAAATAGAAGTTTTTCCTTTTGAAATGCTGATTTCACTGTTCTGTGTTACAGGAGAACATGAGGATGAAACAACCATTATAAATGATGAAGCTCCTCATGGACCCATGGCTGAAGAGAGCGATGTCCACACAGACACCAACATCTCTAGTGGCCCCCACTATGTCATAATCAATATGGACCCATATGAGGATGTGATCATCTCCTTCAACAGTAAGTTCTCAGGCTTTCATAACAAGTGCTTAATAGAAAAACTTCTTTATAAAAAAAAGCTCTAAAAGTAGAAAGTTGATCCTTCTATTTTCATTACTTTATTATAAAATGTAAAGGTTATAAAACCTGTATAATATTAATATTCTTTAACAAATATATAGAAACTTTAATTTTATTAATGCTAATTTCAATGTTCAACATTGTAGGAGAAGAAGAGGGTGAAATAAATACTGTAAATGACGATGTTCCTCGTGGACCCATGGCCGAAAACAGAGATGTCCTGGAAAACACCAACATCTCTACGCCTGGACACGTTTACATAGTCATCAATATGGACCCAGATGACGATGTGGTCATCTCTTTTGACAGTAAGTTTATTTTTTTTTCATGTGGATAAGTAGAATACTTACTACCATAAATATCATCTCTTCTTCTAATTTACATAACAGGCATAAAATAAAATCAACCGTTAAAAGCAATTTCTTTTTGAATTGCAGTTAAAGCAAACAATCTAGAAGAAACATAGAAGTTTTGTCTTTTGAAATGCTGATTTCACTGTTTTGTTTTACAGGAGAACATGGGGATGAAACAACCATTATAAATGATGAAGCTCCTCATGGACCCATGGCTGAAGAGAGCGATGTCCACACAGACACCAACATCTCTAGTGGTCCCCACTATGTCAGAATCAATATGGACCCATATGAGGATGTGATCGTCTCCTCTGACAGTAAGCTCATTTTTTCTTTGTGGATTAGTACCATGAATATCATCTCTTCTTCTAATTTACATAACATGCATAAATTAAAATCTACTATTAAAAGCAATTTATTATTGAATTTCAATTAAAGCAATTTCCCAGTATTTTCTGGCTCTCCGACCCCAGACTGACAGTAGAATCAATGTCCATTAATGAACAACTAATCTTATAACCACTGTCTTTTTCAGAACAAGAGGACAGAGAACAGATTCCACCTCCTCCTCTGAATCCTTCTCCATCTACTACTCTGCCTCCTCAAAATTTTGATAAAGATCTTGACCTGGACAAAGACATTGAGAAAACTAACCTCCTCATGAAGATTGTCTTTCAGGAACTTCTGGCTTATGCCAGCCAAAACCAAATGTAAGTTCTTAGTGCTTATGCGTATGTTTTATGATGTATGTTATATTTTAGTATTAACAGGCAATAGGCTAAATAATTAGAAATTGAGCATTAACGACCTAAACGTTGAAAGCATTATATTTCTTTATACAAGTTAAATCATCAGTCTGTGAACCAAGACTTGCTGGACTACATGAGAATGGGTGTTATTCTTAAATCACAAATATGATAATTTATATTGTATCTTTAATAAATCACAATATACAGTATAAAAAATGGCTGATCACATGACTAACAAATTAAACACACGAAGTAGAGTGGGTGGTAATGGCAAAAACAATAAAATGAATATTTAATCATGATCATATTATGCATATACAGCAATACTGGCTTAAAATGCAAATGTGATCACAGGAGCTGATGGCACGATAAAAAGTGCTCAATATCAATGTCATTGCCAAGTACGTTTAGACATGCTGTAGTACCAACCCTGACAGTCGTTTCACCATCACAGCTTTTTCAAGGAGTTAAAGGAAACGGGGTGTAGTGCTGTATATGCCTGTATATATATCTATCATATGTACCATGAAGGAGGGATTGCTAGTTAAAGGTAATCTAATCCTACAAGATCCAAAAAAATAATAGGCAGGGTACTATTCCTATCACATCAATGATAAGGTGTAGAACATACCTGAACATAGACATTAAATAATGCCCACTATATATTACATAGTAGTGTATTATAATCTAGAAATAATGGATGACATGTAAACTTCTTCTGTTGCCAAACTCATTATAATCTGTTGCCATGTACATATATTAATCATTACTCTTTTGCTGATTTTGTAACATATATTTTCCAGGTGAGGCAGAGCGGGGTCTCGCTGTGTTCCCACAATGAATATGGGATCCAGCTGGAGATGACAACTGTACATCAACACAAAGATGCAGATTCCAGGCTTGGTTTCTGTTCTCTTCATTGGATATGACATTTACTGGACTTTCTGCAGCTAGACGAACTCACAGAGTATGTGAGATACCTACTGCATCATGAGGCAGATTCCGGGCTCGGTCTCTGTTCTCTTTAATGAATACGACATTTACTGGACTTTCCGCAGCTAGATGCACTCACAGAACAAGTGAGTTTCCTTCTGCATCATAAGACAGATTCCTGGATCGGGCTCTGAACTCAACCACTGGATACGACATTTACTGGACTTTCTGCAGCTAGATGCACTCACAGATAAATTGAGATACCTACTGCACACGAGACAGATTCCGAACTCGGTCTCTGAGCTCCACCACTGGATACGACAGTTACTGGACTTTCCGCAGCTAGATGCACTCACAGATAAAGTGAGATATCTACTGCACATGAGACAGATTCCGGATTTGGTCTCTGTTCTCATCAGTGGATAAAACATTTGATAGACTTTCTGCAGCTAGATATAATCACAAATCTAGTGACTTACCTGCTGCACCATGAGACAGATTCCGGGCTCGGTCTCTGCTCTCATCAATGAACATCTGCAGCCTAAGGGAATGGCAGTCCTTCAGCCAAGGTTCCCTAGAGGTTTCCTCCACTGGGGGCTTTTCCTCTCCTGAGTGCTGAAGGTTGACTCTTCGTGAGTCAAAGTCCCTTTGTCATCATTATCATCGGGGCACATTTTAGGGCTATTGCTCTGACTTCTAATGGGAGCTTCTACATAACCCACCTTGAATGAAGTTAATAAAGAAGTCAACCAATAATATGTAACAGTGTAATGGTGCTTCAATTGAACTTTACAATACAGCAGAATATACATATCACTGTGAGGAGCGAATATTTTATGAAGTCATTAAACACATGGTGACTTATATACATGTTTTCTATCAAACTAATTTGCCACAAATGTAATGTTCCTCATTAAACATGCACATCTTCTTTGACCTGGTTTAGAGGTCTGGGTCCTCTGGTTCAACCAGGACTTTAACGCCACTGCACACTATACCATCATGGCACACATAATGACATCAGAACGTTGCGACGTGCGTCACCCAAACTTTAGTTATTGCCTCTGGGGATGCACATCAGTGGCAACGTGCTCAGCGATGGCATGGTTCACAAAAATGTCAGAGGTATGGTTGAACTGGAAGTTCCAATGCAGGATGAAAAAGTCAGAAGATGCTTTAAACCAGCAAGGCCAATTTTAGACAAAGTGGGGCCCTGGGCAAAAGTTTAAAGTGGGTCCTAAATGCTAACATATTGCACCATCACACTCAAACATTTAGGTTGCATTTGTGGCGCCCCTGAGGGTTCGGTCGCCACAGAGGTACTGCATCTCACCCAGAGGTGTGGTATCTCACTCTCAGGTAAGGAAGGAGTACAGCTCAGGACCCTAACAACTGCATTCATTACACCACATTTCTGGGGGACAGGGCGAGATTGCTCCTATGGGAGAGCACAGTCCCTGGTCCCTGGCTGGAGTGGGGGGAACCACCTAGAGAGGTGGAACCATGTAGTGGATGGGGTGGAGGAAGTAGATCCTGGGAGCACTTGAAAGGAAGCTGTATAAAATAGAGACACCATCTTAGTTCAGTCAGTTAGTTCAGTCAGAGGAGGAAGGTGACGGGAGCAGAGGCTCTGTATGAGTTCTGCTCCAAAGGCGGGCCTAGCCTGTGAGGTCCAGGACTGAAGGAGAGAAGAGAGGAGTGGGAGCAGGAAAGCTCCAGGAACCGAAGGGAACCTACGTGTACGGGCCGTGCAGAAGGCCACCCGTACGCCGCTGCTACCAGGAGGTAGAGGGGTCAGGCCAGATAAGGGGAATTGGTCCCTCAACTAGTGGAGAACTGCAAGGCTCAACTAGACACTGGAGGCTGCAGCACTTTATGTACCGTTAGCCAAAAGTCCACACCAGTCTCACTAAGAAGGCAGCCACATAGGACCCAGGGGACAGAACAGACGTCGCCCGCCAAGGCCCGAGGGTACCGGATTGGAGTCACTAGGTGTGAAGTGCAGGGAGAGGGCCAGAGGAAGGACATACAGAAGGGGTTCCTGCTAAGTACTCCGGAGCTACCTGGGGGTGGACTGAGCCCCTCAATGAGTAAACACAGGAAGACATGGGAAGTCGCGATCTGCAGTGATGACTTGGAATGAAACAACTGTGAGTAAAGGTCCTGAGACTGCATCCCACTGACTCCGTGTTTATTACTGACTCCCTGCACAACAACCACCATCATCCACCCACACTGCCCTGAAGCTACACTCTTCCTGTGGGGAGTTATACTACCCTTGCTGCCAAACCATCAGCTTCAGAGGACTGTTCCGCAGCGGCGGCCCCTATTAGCCGCACTCCACAGGTGGTGTAGTCGGACATTATACAAACCCATTTACAATTCCCCTTGGATTAATCACCCTGGGTCACGGACCAGGTCACCGTCACAGTGACTACAACCCACAGCATCTACCGGCCCGGCTCCGGGTACCCCACGGCCCAGGGGGTGCGTCAACTTTGGCGTAGTTGGCAGGATATGAGCCCACCCAATATCACTGTGTATCGCGTGCCTAAAGACTGTGTTTTCTACTAAATGTGGCGCCCGCCCCAGAAGAACGAGCGCCTTTATGTGCGTGCTAAAAGATGACCAGAAACCACCTCCCATCATGGGCCTGGTCCCAGAATGGCGCCAGAAGCGGAGCTCGCCCCAAACAGTAGTGGTCATGTATGCAAGTGTGTCTGTCAAGGTGGGGGGGCTGACCCTGAAAGTGACCGACAGCAGACTGCCATGGGACCGCAACAAACTGCCCCGTGACCACCCCCAAAAGGGGAGAGGAGAGAAGAAAACTGGGAGACAGGGCATGGTCTTGATCAGTCTAGACAGACTGCACCCGGTAGGGAAGATGGAGGACGGCAGCACCAGAGCCCCAGTCAGCGGCCTGCTGTAGGCCGTAGCACCCTACACCCTGGAGGAACTAGTGGCTAAGCTGCTCCAGGAGGACTCGGAGTTCCTCCGCTCTGGGATGGAAGACCTGGGCCGGAGGATGGAGAGGGCCCAGCGAGATGCCATCACCGGGTAGAGACGGGAGATGGAACAGCAGCCGGCGACGCTACCAAGCACCGGCAGTGCCCCATCCTTGGCTGATCCCGACAAGCGCCAGGAGGCGACCGGACGCTGAAGCAGGCAAAAGGAGTCTCCCTGTCCCGGGCGCTGCCAGCGTCGATCTGCTCCTGAGCCCTCTGGTGGAGCCGCTGACCCCGGGCGCTACCAACACCAGCCCGCTCCTGACGCCGCAGCAAGGCCCACAACCAAGTCCTCCGACCCCGGGCGCCACCAGTAGCGACCCACTCCTAGGCCCACAGCCAAGCCCTCCTACCCCGGGCGCCAAGAGCGGCGGCCCGCTCCTGATCCCGCCGCAAGCCCCACAAGTCCCGTGTGCGCCCCCCCTGCACGCCTCACGGACCCCGACACTGCTACCTCCGGGTACCAGTGATGCCGGTCAGCTTCTGGGTTCCCTGCAAGAGCCGTCTTCCCCGACCGCCGAGTGGGTGTATCGACGTAGCCGGTGGGACTGGTCCGCGGAGGTAGAGGACCAGCGGCCCCCGCTACTGCCCGCTCCGCAGCCCGCCGCCGTCTCCCAGTTGCCGAAAGATGAGGCCCAGTTTGAGTGGGACCACTCTGGGGAAGACCTGATGGGGTTTACCCAGGAGTCAAGGGCAGCGGCGGCTCGTAGGAAGGAGTTCTGCCACCAACAACTGGTCCAGTTAGAAAAGGAGCGCAACTTACGGCGCGTGTGGTGGGAGAAATTAGAGGCTCAGAACATGGAGGAAAAGATACGGGCCCGCAGGGCCAACAAGGTGGAGGAAGAGAGCGACTTCTACCTCTGCGAAGCTGAAGACCCGGCTGGGTCAGCATACTGTGAACAAGAGCCTCCCCAGAGGGAGCACTCCTATTAAAGACTGCAAGTAGTCACCCGTACCCGTGCAGAATGGACACTGCAAATTAAAGTTTGTGTGAACATTTAACCCATCTACTTAGTTACCCAGAACGGGTCCAAAAACTGACCGGCTGAGGACTGGGAGCAGCCACTTCCTGTAAATAGTTGCACCTTTTGAGGTGCCCCCTATTGGTTTTATATTTTCAGAACCGAGACCACTGAACAAAAACTCTTTGGAGGTGGCTGAAGACGTGGTCCAAAACTTGGATCATCACCACCCTTGCTGCCAAACCATCAGCTTCAGAGGACTGTTCCGCAGCGGCGGCCCCTATTAGCCACACTCCACAGGTGGCGTAGTCGGACATTATACAAACCCATATACAATTCCCCTTGGATCGATGCAGGCTTACATAAAGGCTACCAGCCAGATGAGATAGTTGAGGGGGCGATGAAAGCTATCAGCCCAGGATTGAACCTCCGTAGTATGCTAGAAATGAAGAGTCAATTGACCTTGCAACAGCTGAAGATGATTTTAAAAGGGCACTATAAAGAAGAGAGTACTTCAGAATTGTTCCACCGACTCATTAACCTCTCACAGAAAAATAATGAATCACCCCAAAGTTTCTTGTTCAGAGCAATTGAACTGAATGATAGACTGTTGTTTGCGTCCAGAGATGTTGAAGTGGAGGAGAAGTTTCATGCTGGACTAGTCCAGAAGAAGTTCTTGAGATCATTAGGAACGGGGTTAATCAGCAAAGACATCAAGTTGCAGCTGAAACGGTACTAAAAGATCCTGTCATTCTCGACGAAGTCCTAATTGAAAAAATGAATAAGATAGCTAGTTTGGAGTCAGAGAGAGAACAGAAGTTAAAGGCTCTGCTCCTAAAATCACCAAAATAAGTCAGCTGAAGATGGAGACCCCCTGTGGCCAGTCCAAAGATCATCATGGAGACCCTTCAGTGCCACCTCCGAGAGGAAACCTTAAATCACCAACAAAAGAAAGGACCGCCAGAGCTGACTGGGAGGAAGTAATAGGAGAACTGCGAGCCGAGTTGATTGAGGTGAAAAAATTGATTCATTCCAGGCCACAACCTTTATCCCTCAGACTCAGGAGTGGGTTCCAAAACAGAAGATACCCGGCTTGTGAAGCATGCCATTCATTAAATCAGAGTACGGTTTGTGTCCACTGTCTAAAATGTGGTGAGGAAGGACATTATGCCAAGGAATGCCAATGGTCACGGTCGTTTGGGTTAAAAGACAGGAGGTTGCCAGTGCGGGGCGACTAGTAACCGCGATACGGAGGAGGCCCTAGAAGCAAATCCAAATCTCACCAAACCCCAGAACGGCGCATGAGGTAAAACGGCTGCTTCAGTACTATACCCAAGTGTGTTCACGTCTACAACAGCTGCAAGAGAGACAGAGGGATTAGTACCCAGTGTGTAGGTCAAACGATTTACTCCTGGGAGGAGGATTCCTCGGTCAGTAGAGATTGCCTCATCAGTCTAGTCAGTGAAAGGTGCTTTACACAGTGCCAGCTAGATGGACTCTTGGTAAAAGCACTGTGGGACACAGGAGCCCAAGCGGGCCTTTTAAATGAAGAATGGAGAAGGCGATACCTGCCACATACCTGCCTTCGGTTACTAAAAGAACTCTTAGGACCAGTGGAACTTCACAGGAAAACTGTCAACCAGACCGAAATCCCTTTCATAGCCTGGGTGGAAGTGACTTTCCAACTTAGGGCCACGAAGAACAGCAACACCATTGAGCTTTTGGTACCTTTTCTCGTGACTAGTGATCAGAACGTGGCAGAGGATCCTATCCTTGGATATAATGTAATCAGTGATGTCATGACGAAATACAAGTCAGGTGTTAGAACCTTGCTCTTAGGTTTTTTCTATTGCTGGTCACATGACCTTGTTGGCCTATTTAGTCTTGCTCCGCCCTTCTGGCTTTGCTGGACTTCATTGTATTACTACTCTTTAGCTAGCCAGTGCTCAGTATCTAACTCTGTTAGTTTGCTTGGTCTTCGGACCTCTGTGTTCTATATTGTTTGTTTGTTCGTCTGTCTGCTACTATTTCTGTTAGGAGGTGTCCATTTTGCTCCCAGTCCCTAGTACTTGTAGGGATTCCTTCCCCATCATCTATAGGTCTCCGTACAGACTAGCTGAGGACTTTAGCAGGTCTGATCGCAGGATCAGGTTCCCTTTTACATCGTAGGGATCAAGCTGAGTTCTATCGTAGGGACAGATCTCCTCTCTTTCCTTAGCTCTGGTAGCAGAACATAACACTAAGTCCAGCCTGCAAATTCTCTAAGGAAAGATTTTTCTGTTCCATTATGGTGTCGGTTCAGGATTTGGCTCAACGCCTGCAGGGACTCTCTCTGGAGGTGGCCGAGCTCCGTCAGCACGTGAGTAACTGTCCTGGAGCACATTTCTTGGAGCCTAAGGTACGTTTGCCTGATTTATTTTTTGGTGAACACCAAGAATTTTTTTCATTTAAAAATGCTTGCTTATTGTATTTTCGTTTGAGACCCAGGTCCTCTGGGGATGAATCCCAGCGCGTAGGGTTCATAATGTCACTTTTGCGCAAAGAGCCTCAGGAGTGGGCCTTTTCTTTGCAACCTAGTGATACATGCTTTAGATCAGTTGATAGTTTTTTTTCTGCTTTGGGGCTATTATATGATGATCCTGACCGTGTCTCATTTGCTGAGACTGAGTTGAGACGTTTGAGACAGGGATCAGGTAATGTGGAAAAATATTGTACTCATTTCCGTCGGTGGTCTACTCAAATAGGGTGGAACGATTCTGCTCTGAAGAGTCTGTTTCTTGCTGGGCTTAGTGAAAGGGTTAAAGACCTGCTAATTGCTTATCCCACACCTGAAGATTTGCAACAGGCTATGCAATTAGCTATACGGGTGGATAGGAGACTGCGTGCAAGGGTTAATGAGAGCAAATCCTCTGCTATGTCAGTTTCTGGTCATGAGAATGTGTGTACTGACAGTGGAGACCCGATGGAGATTGGAGCGATGGCACCTCGCTCTCAAGAAAAGGACCACAGATTTTCTGAAGGTTTGTGTTTCTATTGCGGAAATTCTGGTCATTTCATTAAAAGCTGTGTGCTTCGTATGAAGAAAGAAAAAAAAATGGTCAGTCATGCCCGTATTGCCTGTTTAAATTCCAAGGGTGTATTTTTAGCTGCTTCCACTATTGCTCAGGAAAAATTAATGGAATTTTGGGTGTTTGTCGATTGTGGGTCTACACTGAATGTAATTGATGGGGGATTCTTGGAAAAACTCAATTTAAAACCCAAACCTTTGTCATCCCCCATTGCTGTGGTTTCTGTGGATGGCTCCCCTTTGAAGAATGTTACTCTCAGGGTCTGTGAGTTTCCCCTCACTATTAATGGTGTTCACCATGAGAAATTGGATTTGGTAGTTTTGAATAACTTGCCTTCTCCGGTGGTGTTGGGATTGCCCTGGTTAAAATTGCACAATCCTGTACTGGATTGGTCTACCAATGAAATTAAATCCTGGAGCCATAAATGTTATGACAAGTGTTGTAACGGGCGTATTGCAGCTGTGGATAGGGGGGAATTGCCTGTGCCTATTCAGGATTTTTGGAGAGTTTTTTCTGAGAAGGAATCGCAGGTTTTGCCTCCCCATAGAGACTATGATTGTACTATTGAATTTGTCCCTGGAGGGACTCTTCCTAAAAGTCGTTTATTTAACCTTACTATTCCTGAGAGAAAGGCTTTGGAGGAATACATACAGACAAGTTTGGCCGCCGGTCACATTAGGCCCTCTAAGTCTCCTGTGGCGGTTGGATTTTTTTTTGTAAAAAAAAAGGACGGCGGTTTACGTCCTTGTCTGGATTTTCGTGAGATTAACAAAATTACCGTACGCAATCCTTACCCACTGCCATTGATTCCTGATCTGTTTAACCAGTTAGTGGGGGCCAAGTGGTTCTCTAAAATTGACCTTCGGGGGGCATACAATCTGTTGCGCATGAAGGAGGGTGATGAATGGAAGACTGCTTTTAACACTCCTGTGGGTCATTTTGAGAATTTGGTTATGCCTTTTGGTTTTACTAATGCTCCTGCATTTTTTCAGAATCTTATTAATGACATCCTTAGACATTTGATCGGCAAAAATGTGGTTGTGTATTTGGATGACATTTTGATTTATTCGCCGGATCTGGAGTCTCATTGGCGGAGCGTACGTGAAGTATTACCGTTATTAATTGACAATTCTCTTTTTGCTAAGCTGGAGAAATGTGAGTTCGCTGTACAGAGAATTAGTTTTTTGGGCTACATTATCTCCAGCGAAGGTTTTGAGATGGACCCGGTTAAAGTTCAAGCTGTGCAGGAATGGCCTAGGCCTATTGGTTTGAAATTGATACAGAGGTTTTTGGGTTTCGCCAATTATTATAGAAAATTCATTAAAAATTTTTCTATTATTGTCAAACCCCTGACCGATCTCACCAGGAAAGGTGCTGATGCGGTTCAGTGGACTTCTGAGGCCATTGAAGCTTTTGTGTATCTCAAGGAGAGGTTCACCTCTGCTCCCATCCTTATGCAGCCTGATGTGACTAAACCGTTTTTGGTTGAGGTTGATGCTTCCTCTGTGGGGGTTGGCGCAGTATTGTCTCAGGATAACGGGGATGGAGTACATCCCTGTGCTTTTTTTTTCAAAAAAATTTTCGGAGACTGAACTGAATTACGATATTGGTAATCGGGAATTATTGGCTATTAAACTCGCATTTGAACATTGGCGCCACCTCTTGGAAGGTGCTGAATTTCCCGTTCAGGTTTTTACGGATCATAAAAATCTGATATATCTTGATGCTGCCAAGCGCCTGAATGCCCGTCAGGCTAGGTGGGCACTGTTTTTCTCGCGGTTTAATTTTTCCGTTACTTACATCCCAGGTACTAAGAATGTTAAGGCGGATGCCTTGTCTCGCAGTTTTTCTCCCATAGTCGGTGCTGAGAAAGAGGAGAACATTTTACAGGAAGGTGTTGTGATAGCTGCTTTGGACTCCGTTTTGGAAGATGAGATTCTTAAAGCACAGGAGAATGCCCCATCTAACACTCCCCATGGGAGGTTGTTTGTGCCTGGGACCTTTAGGAGAGATTTGTTTGTTGAGTGTCACGAATCTCGGTTGGCAGGTCATCCCGGAATCTCTGAGACCAAGAGACTGGTGGGTCGCAGTTTTTGGTGGCCTGGATGGCAGAAGGAAGTCATTAAGTGGGTGCGTCAATGTACTATATGTGCTAGATCTAAGTCCTCACATACTCCTGCTGCGTGGTTACTTTGCCCTCTGGAGGTTCCCAGTGCTCCTTGGACACATTTGGCTATGGACTTTATAACTGACCTTCCCCCCTCTGAGGGTTTTACTGTCAGCTGGGTGGTCGTGGACCGTTTTAGCAAGATGTGTCACTTGGTTCCCTTCGTCAAACTGCCCTGCGCTAAGACTCTCGCTAAGGCCTTTGTCAAGGAAATTGTCAGACTTCATGGCGTTCCTACTGACATTGTTTCTGATAGGGGACCTCAGTTCGTGGCTCGTTTTTGGCGCGCCTTTTGTGACAGGTTGGGAGTTCATTTGTCGTTCTCATCCGGATATCATCCTGAATCTAATGGCCAGACAGAAGGGAAAAACCAGGATGTTGAGCAGTTCTTGCGTTGTTTTGTGGCAGACAATCAAGAGGGGTGGTCTGAGTTTCTGCCACTTGCTGAATTTGCTCTGAACAATCATACATCTTCTTCTGCTGGTTGTTCGCGTTTTTTTTGTTGTTCTGGGAGACATCCGTCGTTTGGGTCGTTCTCCAAGTTGGTATCTGCCGTGCCTGAGGAGGAGAATTTTTCCGGCGATTTGGAGAGAGTTTGGACGGATGTACGTGGTAATCTTCAGGAGGCTAACAGAAAATCTAAAGACTACTTTGATAGGAAACGACAGGAGGTTTTGTTCGCTGTTGGTGACATGGTTTGGTTGTCCTCTAGGAATCTGCGGTTGAGGATTCCTTCGAAGAAATTGGGTCCCAAGTTTGTAGGGCCCTTTAAGGTGCTTCAGGTTGTCAACCAATCTGCTGTTAAGTTGGAGGTTCCTACCTCCTGGAGAATTAATCCGGTGTTTCATGTCTCTCTGTTGAAAAAAGCTGTTGTGTCGGATTGTGACGCCTCTGCCTCTGTTCCTCCGGTGGTGGAGGACGGGGAATATGAAATTTCTCGCATCCTTAATTCTAGACGGTATAGAGGTAGTTTGCAGTATCTCATGGCCTGGAAAGGTTTCGGACCCGAGGATAACTCATGGGTGAGGTCGGATGATGTTTCCGCGTCCAGACTTATCAGAGCGTTTCACAGGAGATTTCCTGATAAGCCTGGTCCTAGGGGATCCGGAAGATCCTCTTAGAAGGGGGGGTACTGTTAGAACCTTGCTCTTAGGTTTTTTCTATTGCTGGTCACATGACCTTGTTGGCCTATTTAGTCTTGCTCCGCCCTTCTGGCTTTGCTGGACTTCATTGTATTACTACTAGTGTTGAGCCACCCCCGTAGTGTTCGAGTTCGGTTCGGTTCGTCGAACACCCGTGTGTTCGCCGAACAGTTCGTCGAACTGTTCGTCGAACACCTTCGAACACCGTTAAAACCAATGGCAGGCAAACAAAAACACATAGAAACACATAGAAAACACCTTCAAAGGTGTCCAAAAGCTGACAAACTGCTCAGAAGACACAACTAACACATGGAAAAGTGACAAGTACATATAGTCATGCGAAAAGAAAAGAGGTGGAGGAGTAAAAGGAGGGGGAGACACAGATATAGGCATGTCATGCCCTTCTAAAATCCAAAAAGTGAGAAGCCGAGACGGCCAGTCCGCTCCTGCCCGTGCCACCTCCGTGTCGCCGGGTTTGTGCCAGAGCCGCGGTGAACCCTGACGGCCAGCCCCCCTCTCCCAATACTGGTGCCTGTCCGCTGGTGGGTCGAGAGAGCCCCCCTGTGGTGGAGGCAGCTCTAAGCTTTTTAATTTAAATTGTCCCTCTAATTTGAATGAATACACTTTAAATCCATTTACAAGGATCTATTGGAGGGCAAGTCTCATGCCAGCAGCCGCGTAATTCCAGCTCCAGTAGCGTCCACTAAAGCTGCTGCAGTTAAAAAGCTTTTATAAGGATCGAGCTCGGCTGTCCACCGCAAGGCATCCTAGTGCCAGTCCCAGCCCCTATGCCTTGGGGTGCCTCCTGATGCTCTTCACTAAGTATCCCGTGGTCCCGAAGCATTTCCTTTGAAAAAATTAAGTGTCCAAACTACAGGTGGTGTAGCTTGCTTAACAGCCGGGATAATCCGCTGACTAGCAGACACTGCTACTAGGCACAAAGTATTTCCTGGGCTAGATGCAGTTAAAAATTTGTAAGTAGATACTCTCGTTGGATGCTGAGAAAGCATTCCATAGAGTCTCCTGGCATGCCATATATGATTCTCTTAAAAAGCTTGGGGTAGGGGTCTAGGGGACCCTTTTATAGCCAAAATCACGGCCCTGTATCACAATACGTCACCTAGGCTGAAGATAAATGGAACTGTAGCACCGAGGGCTCGGTTGCTACAGACGTATTGCACCTCACCCAGAGGTGTGATATCTCACTCTCAGATAAGGATGGAGTGTGGATCAGGACCCGACACCTGCATGCATTACACCACATTGCCGTGGGGCAGGGCGACCAATATGCCCCTGAGATGGGCACGACAGTCCCTGTCCCTGGCTGGAGTGGGGGGAGGGAACACTGAGGAAGGGGAACCCTGCAGTGCAGGAGCAGGGAGGAAGCAGTTCCTGGGTGCATTGAGAAGGGAGTATAAAAGGTGGGCACCATCTTAGTTCAGTGCAGAGAAGTCTGAGCAGAAGTGGCAGGGAGCAGGGGCTCTGCATGAGCTCTGCTCCGGAGGCGGGCCTAGTAACAGAGGCCCAGGCCTGCAAGAGGGAGAAGGAAGGAAGAGGAGCGGAGAAGGCTCCAGGAACGAGGAATGAAGGGATCCCAGGGGTGCGGACGGGCGAGTCGCCACCGCACGCCCGAATCCACCTGCGTGGAGGGGTCAGGCCAAAGGGGGAGACCAGTCCCCGAACTAGTGGAGGCAGGAAACGACCCTCAGCTAGAAACCGGAGGCTCTGACATTTTATGTGGCGCAGCCCCTTGCTCCACCCGCTAGGAAGGCACCACATAGGGTCAGGGAAACTGGCGCCAAGTTTACCAAGAGGAGGCCCGAGGCAGCCGGACAGAAGTGTTGGTAAGAAAGGCCAGACAAAGGACACACAAAGGGGGTCCTGTGAAGCGCTCCAAAGTTATCTGGGAGTTGTCTGAGCCCCTCACCTGGTGAGCACAGTACGACGTGGGCAGCCGTTACCTGCAGACGTGGTCTGGATAATAAGAACTGTGAGTAAAGGCCCTGAACTGCATCACTGACTCCGTGTCGTTACTGCTGCTGCCCTGCACCATCACCCCCATCCTCCGCATACACTGCCCTGAGGCTATACTCCTCCCATGGGGAGTTATGCTACGCTCTGCTGCACCCACAACACCAGCCTTAGCGGTCTGCCCTGTAGCGGCGGTTCACTCTGACCGCAATCCACGGGTGGCGTAGTCGGACATTTAAACATCAAAACCACATAAATAGTTCCGCCACTGGTTTGACCGCCCTGAGCCACGGAACCGGATCGCCGCCACGAAGACTACAACCACCAGCATCCACCAAAAAGGGTCCGGCTCCGGGTGTCCCAAGGCCCAGGGGGTGCGTCAGAACATTTTCATCACCTTTCACAATCACCAATGGGACAAGGCAGGGATGTCCTCTGTCCCCTCTCTTATACATCCTAGTGACGGAGCACCTGCTCTCATCAATTCGCCATAACCCCAATATTAGGTGGATTGAGGTGGGAGGCACCGAGTACAAGTGCTCTCTATTTGCTGATGATGTCCTAGTATATATCACTCAATCACATATATCCATCCCTGCTGTTATGGCTGAAATAGATCACTTTGTTACATGGTAAAATTTTAAAATCAATGCAGCGAAGTCTGAGGCCCTCGATGTCTCCCTCCCTAAATCCATATAGGATTCCATCCAGTCCAACTTTCCCTTTGCCTGGCCCTCACAGGGTATCAAATACTTAGGAATTCCTATTCATAGAGACCTCTCCCATCTATGTTATCTTAATTTTGGGCCCTTTATTGAACAATTCCATACAGACCACGGTTGGCAAGTTAGAACTGTAAGATTCACTACGTGAACCACTGGTGTTTTGTGGAAAAGCACATGTACACCGCGTTCCAAATTATTATGCAAAAAGTGTTTAGGAGTGATAAGGGAAGAATTTGTTTGTTTGTCAGTTAAACTCATTGATGGTGATGTGTGTCAGGGCTCTTTATATCACTGTAAGCAATTGCGGACACCTGTGCTAATTAGTTTGGCAGGTGTGTCCAATAAAGGCAAGACTACTTAAGAAGGCTCTCTCACATTATTAAGCAGCCTACATTTTCTGCCAAAATGGGAAAGAAAAAGGATGTGTCGGCTGCTGAGAAGCAACAAATTGTGGAGTGTTTAGGTCAAGGCATGACTACAATCAACATTGTGCGATGATCAGGATGAAGTGTCTTGGCAATCAAGAAGTATGTAGCTGATTCACAGTACACACGTGTGCGTGCTGATAAGGGCAAATTGAGGACTCTTTCCTACAGGCAATTACGTCAGGTTGAAAGAGCAGCGGCAAAAAAGCCTTGTCATAGCAGCAGACAAGTTTTTGAAGCTGCTTGTGCCTCCAACGTCCCCCGAACAACAAGATGCAGGGTCCTTCAGAGGTTTGCAGCTGTGCATACGCCATCCTGTCGACCTCCTCTATCCACTTCACACAAGCAGAAACGGCTCCAGTGGGCCAAACATTACATGAAGACTGATTTCAAAACTGTTTTGTTCACGGATGAGTGCCGTGCAGCGCTCGATGGTCCAGATGAATGGAGTGGAGGATGGCTGGTTGATGGACACCCCACGCAAACACGGCTACAGCGCCAACAAGGAGGAGGTGGAGTAATGTTTTGGGCTGGAATCATGGGGAGAGAGATTGTCGGCCCCTTTAGGATCCCTGAAGGCGCTAAAGATGAACTCCATAATGTATGTGGATTTTCTCAAACAGCACTTCCTGCCATGGTTCAAGAAGAAGAACCGTGTATTTCACAGCAAGATAATTTTTCTGCATGATAATGCACCATCTCATGCTGCACATAAAACATCTGCATCTCTGGCTGATATGGGCATAAAAGGGGACAAACTTATGGTGTGACCCCCATGCTCCCCTGACCTCTACCCCATTCAGAACCTTTGGAGCATCATTAAAAGGAGTGTCTATGATGGCGGGAGGCAGTTCACATCTAAGCAACAGCTCTGGGAGGGTATTCTGTCCTCATGCAAAACAATTGAAGCAGAAACCATCCAAAACCTGACAAATTCAATGGACGAGAGAGTTCAGAAGCTCCTTTCGAACAAGGGGTCCTATGTGAAAATGTAACATCACCTAGAATAAAGTTTTGAGTTGAAAACTGTTTGATTTCAGTTTCTAACAACCTGCTAATGCTTATAATTTCAAAAATGACCATTTTTTTGGTCTTTATTAAAATGAAAAGGTTGATCGAAAAGTTTGGGGGATCTAAGAGTGTGGCAACCCAGTAGTCATGATTACTTCGAATTCTGACAATATGAGGGTCATGCTGCAGGTAGTGCAGCAAGAAGGCACTTATGTGTCTTGCGCATCTCGGAGCCCCAAAATTATTTTCCGGGCTAGATGCAGCTAAAAATTATTTTTAATTTTAAATCTGGTGAAGCTTATTATAGATGGCCTAATAGGATCAGTGCTGCACACTGCTACAAAGCCCAAATTATTTTCCAGTCAAGATACAGATAAACATGATTAGTAATTTGAAAGCTTAAAACGGTTGGTAGGGTGATTTTAACCAATCATCAAGCTTTTACTCTCCCCAGGATGACACAGGGGTAGAAAAGTCGTTTCGGATCCATGATTTGTTCATCTTTATGAACGTGAGTCTGTCTACATTATCAGTGGAGAGCCGCGTGCGCTTATCTGTCAGCACACCACCAGCAGCGCTGAACACACGTTCAGACAGAACGCTGGCTGCGGGGCATGACAAGATCTCCAAGGCGTAAGTGGCTAGCTCCGGCCATTTATCCAGATTGGAAGCCCAAAAAGAGCAAGGGTCCAGTGACATAGTCGTGGCTTCAATGTTTACTTGGAGATACTCCTGTACCATCGTCTCTAGGCGTTGACTATGTGTCAGACTTCTTGTCTCCTGTGGCCTTGCAAAGGATGGGCTAAAAAAGTGGTGAAATGATTCCGCAAAATTGATGTTACCAGCAGATACTGTGGTTCTGTTACGGTTTGAGTGCTGAACACTTGACGGTCCCACGGTTGGCAAGTTGGAACTGTGAGATTCACTACGTGCACCACTGGTATTTTGTGGAAAAGCACATGTAAGATTCTGCAACAGTCTCTGCTGATACTCCTGCATGCGTGCATCCCTTTCTATGGCAGGAATAATTTCTGCAAATTTACTTTTGTACCGGGGATCTAACAGTGTGGCAACCCAGTAGTCAGGATTATTTCTAATTCTCACAATTCGAGGGTCATGTTGCAGGTAGTGCAGCAAGAAGGCACTCATGTGTGTTGCGCATCCAGGAGCACCAAGTCCCTGTTGTGTTGGTGGCGAGGTAACAATCATGCTTCCTTCCTCTGTCCTCTCCCCCCAACCTCGCACAACAGAAATGTGATCAAGGTCTCCCTCATCTGATGAGTCTTCCATCAGTTCGTCCTCCACTTCTTCCTGGGCTCCTGCACCTTCCTCACTAGTTTGGCTGCTACCATGCGCCCTGGTTAAACCATCTCCCCCACCCTCACATGCCTGCCGCCTTGGTGCTGCCGACCGTCTGGACCTTGCAGATGTTAGCCCTTCCGCATACAACTCCTCCTCCTCTACTTCCTCCACCTCCTCTTGTGCCACCACCTGACTCCGAATTCTGTTTAACATGTGCTCCAGCATGTAAATCACCGGAATAGTCATGCTGATAATGGCATCGTCAGCACTAAACATCTTCGTCGCCATTTCAAAACTGTGCAGAAGGGTGCATAGGTCCCTGATCTGAGACCACTCCTCCAGCGTGATTTGCCCCACCTCTGAATCTCGTTGGCCCAGGCTATACGTCAGAACGTATTGCACCAGGGCTTGTCGGTGCTGCCACAGTCGCTGCAACATGTGCAGAGTTGAATTCCACCGGGTAGGCACATCGCATTTTAGCCGGTGAAGTGGCAGGCCCAACGACTTCTGTAGAGATGTAAGTCGCTGAGCTGCGGGATGCGAACGGCGGAAGTGAGCACACAGCGACCGTGCCCTCTGCAGAAGGCCATCTAGTCTGGGATAGTGGGCTAAAAATTGCTGGACAACCAGGTTCAACACGTGAGCCATACAAGGCACGTGTGTGACATTGCCCCGGCGAAGGGCCGCACCCAGGTTTGCAGCATTGTCGCACACGGCCTTCCCTGGTTTCAGGTCCAGTGGAGACAACCATTCATGAAATTGGTTCTCCAGAGCTGACCACAACTCCTCAGCTGTGTGACTCACATTTCCCAGACATTTCAATGTAAAAACCGCCTGATGACGTTGAGCCCTACTGCCAGCATAGTAAGGAGGTGTGCAGGATCCCTTCTGCGCAGTTAGAAAGCTTGTGGCATGACCAGACAGGCTTTGGGTGCAGGTAGAAGACCGAGAGGAGGTTGAGGAGGCAGAAGCAGTGGAGGAAAAATGACATAAAGAGGATTGACGCACAACTCGTGGGGACGGCAAGACTTGGACAGCAGCCCCTTGTCCTGCTGTCACCATAGTTACCCAGTGCCCAGTCAGCGACATGTAACGCCCCTGTCCATGCCTACTCGTCCAAGTGTCTGTGGTGAAATGCACCCTGTCACACACAGAGTTTCTCAAAGAAGCGGTGATGTTGTGTGCGACATGCTGGTGGAGCGCAGGCACACCTTTCTTTGAGAAGTAGTGCCGACTGGGCATCTGGTACTGGGGCACTGCGACGGACATAAGGTCTCGAAAATCCTCTGTGTCCACCAGGCGGAAAGGCAGCATTTCTGTAGCCAAGAGCTTGCAGATGGTGAAATTCAACCTCTTAGCTTTCTCATGGCTAGGAGGAAATGGTCTTTTACTTGTCCACATCTGAGGGACCGAGGGCTGGCTATTGTGCTTAGACGGGGTTGATAAGGGTGTCCCCGGCAAACTGCCGGTCTGTGAGGAAGATGCAGGCGGACATGTTAGGTTGCCTTGATCCAAAGGTGGTGCTATCGATGTCGGACAGCGCTCAAGACCAGCTGGTGTTACCACCTCCAAAGAAAATGATGACCTGCCAATCACGCTGGCTGTTGCGGGTAAAGAGGTGGCAGGTCTGCGCCCCAAAACAGGTGTGACTGCTGTCCCCCCAGTCACAGAGGTTGAAGAGGCCGCGGATGCACAAGATATGGCAGACGGTGGTTGGCCCGGCCGGCTAGACCGCATTGTAGCACACTGAGCTTCCCACTGCAACTTATGCTTCATGTCCATGTGCCGGTTCATGCATGAAGTACTCAAACTATGTATTTTTTGGCCTCTACTTAGCTTTTGCTGACAACTGTTACAGATAACACGAGTTGGGTCATCTTTATCGATCTGAAAAAATGCCCAGGCTATGCAAGGCTTAGCACCCATGCGACCTGAAGAGCCACCACGACTTGTGGTGAGAGGCAGAGTTGTGTTTGAGGATGCAGTTGTTGACGTGCTTCCAGTACTACGTCTCTGTCCAGGAAGGCGCAACCTGACCTCGTCGTCACTAGCATCTTCCTCCACCTCCTCTGCTGACCTCATCTCTTGGCTGACTGTGGGTTGACAGTAAGTGGGATCTCCGACCTCATCATCATCACCCTGTGCGTTATCACACCCGTCGTCCTCAGAGCCAACCTGTTCCTGCCCTGACAAAAAACTAAAGTTGTCGCTCCAATCAGGTATTTGAGTCTTATCATCGTCTTCCTCATTGTCTCCACCAACAGGAGTTACAGTTTGGGAATGAGGGTCTACATTATGGTCAGAACCTTCTGCGTCTGGTCCTGGATCCGACTCATAAAGATTCTGGGCATCAGTGCAGATCATTTCCTCGTCTGGATTCACAGAAGCGCTGGAGTCGACCTCTGATTCCCAGGCTATAGTATGAGTAAACAGCTCTGCAGACTCAACCATCTGTTCTACCTCATACTCAGACGGGCAGCTGGAGATTTGGGAGCTGTGAGGAAGCAAGTGCGATTTGGGTGACACCTTTGAGGACTGGAGTATTTGTGATGTTGAAGTTGATGTGGAGGAGAGCCCACTTAAAGGAGCACTTGATATCCGTTGAAGCACCTGCTGTTTTTGTGCCTCATCTGGAATTTGTAGCGATTGGCGTGGCCGTAAGAAAGGGATCTTATCACATTGTCCGCTAAAAGAAGTAGACATTTTAGTTTGGCTGGAAGATGGTCTTTCTTCTGCACCTACCCCACGGACACAATCTTTTTTCCCCTTCCCAACACGCCTATTCCCCTTTCCACCAGCAGCAGGCCTTTTTCCACTCATTTTGGTGGTTAACTAATTCACAACTCTGGAGTTGTTTGCACAAAAAAACAATGGATGGTAACCGAGCAGAGCTGAGTGGCCAAACTGTGGTATTAGGCCAAAACTATTGGCTGGGTTAGATGCAGAAAAAAATTATTTTTAATTTGCAACCTGATGGAGGTCAGTATAGATGGACTAATAGACCAAGTCCCACACACTGCTAGAAGCCCAAATATTTTTTCAGAGCTAGATGCAGAAAAAAATTATATTCAATTTGCAACCTGCTGGACGTCAGTATAGAAGGACTAATAGAACAAGTCCCACACACTGCTAGAAGCCCAAATATTTTTTCAGAGCTAAATGAAGAAAAAAATTATTTTTAATTTGCAACCTGATGGAGGTCAGTATAGATGGACTAATAGACCAAGTCCCACACACTGCCAGAAGCCCAAATATTTTTTCAGAGCTAGATGCAGAAAAAAATTATTTTTAATTTGCAACCTGATGGAGGTCAGTATAGATGGACTAATAGACCAAGTCCCACACACCGCTAGAAGCCCAAATATTTTTTCAGAGCTAGATGCAGAAATTTTTTTTATTCAATTTGCAACCTGATGGAGGTCAGTATAGATGGACTAATAGACCAAGTCCCACACACTGCTAGAAGCCCAAATATTTTTTCAGAGCTAGATGCAGAAAAAAATTATTTTTAATTTGCAACCTGATGGAGGTCAGTATAGATGGACTAATAGACCAAGTCCCACACACTGCTAGAAGCCCAAATATTTTTTCAGAGCTAGATGCAGAAAAAAAATATTTTTAATTTGCAACCTGATGGAGGTCAGTATAGATGGACTAATAGACCAAGTCCCACACACCGCTAGAAGCCCAAATATTTTTTCAGAGCTAGATGCAGAAAAAAATTATATTCAGTTTGCAACCTGATGGAGGTCAGTATAGATGGACTAATAGAATGATGCTATGCCCAAAAGATTTTACTTCACTAGGTGCAGTAAAAAAATTGGTATTCTATACACAGGTGGTATATCTTGCAACACAGATAGGCTACTCCACTGACTAACACACTCTGCAATAGGCCAAAAAGGATTAGCTTTGCTAGATTCAGCCAAATGCTGTGAAAAAAACTTGCACAGCACTGGCACAGACCTGCCTGGCAAAAACTGATAGGAACTGATGTAACCTAGTCCTGAAAAGGACTCCAATTACAATTAGTCTTTACTCCCACAATCTATCTATTTAAGAGCACAGACCTGCCTGATAAAAGTCGTAGGAAATGCTGTAACCTAGTCCTTAAAAGGACTGCAATCACAACTATTCCCTACTCCCAAGCTATCTGTATATTTGTGCGAAAATTGGCTTGAAATTAACAAGGTATAGCGCACACAGCAACAGCGGTGCCGTCTAACACGCAGCTGCAGCAGTGAGAAAATGGTGGCGACGGGGAAAATGGCTTGGTCTTATAGGGCAAGGACATGTGACATACACTGCCAATCACACATGCCCTTGCTTGTGTGAAAAAAAGCACTTCGCTCCGTGTGTGCGCTGCTGATAGGCTGACAGATTGCACCTCCCCACTGCAAATGCGGGAAAGAGAAAAAAAAATGGAGATCTTCATTGTTCCTGCAGAGATCCATCCCCTGCCCCTCCCCCCGCCCCGCTGTACACTCAAACTGCGTATTAACATTAATTTTCATCATTACTGAGAAAAAATCCAGTTATGATTTTGGTGCACGAACAGTTATCGAACATAACCTCGAACAGCCGAATTTTTCTCAAATTGTTCGTGTTCGCCGACCGGCTCGAACACCGCCCAAAACAGCTCGAATTTGAGATTGGCGAACAGTTCGAGTAGAACAACGCTCATCTCTATTTACTACTCTTTAGCTAGCCAGTGCTCAGTATCTAACTCTGTTAGTTTGCTTGGTCTTCGGACCTCTGTGTTCTATATTGTTTGTTTGTTCGTCTGTCTGCTACTATTTCTGTTAGGAGGTGTCCATTTTGCTCCCAGTCCCTAGTACTTGTAGGGATTCCTTCCCCACATCTATAGGTCTCCGTACAGACTAGCTGAGGACTTTAGCAGGTCTGATCGCAGGATCAGGTTCCCTGTTACATCGTAGGGATCAAGCTGAGTTCTATCGTAGGGACAGATCTCCTCTCTTTCCTTAGCTCTGGTAGCAGAACAAAACATCAGGGACGCTGGTGGTGGATGCAATTGCCACATCACTTGCCATAACTAACGCAGAGGTGGAAAATGTGATTCATAGAGTAAAGAAAGCACAGAATACAATGGACCGAAAAGAAGTCAAGGTAGGCTGGCACTGAACCATCATCCCTGCAAACCAAATGGTGGGGGTGAGGTGTGGAGTCCGAGTAGAACCAGAAGTGTAGACTACTGGCTCTTTTAGAAGAAAAGGTGCGGGGACTGGAAGAAAGAATTGCGACATTAAAACTCATCAAGGAAAATGAAGACTTCCTGGACAGAACAGAAGCGTCACTACTGGTCACGGAAAGTCAAGGAAGCATCAGAGAACCTCCAGAGGCAGACAAGTGGAGGCAAGTGACCAAAAGAAGCAAGAAGACCATGGAGACACCACCAACCACACAACTGAGAAACAGATTCCAAGGACTAGTGGAGGACGAAGATGGCACACCTAAGGATGAGGAACTACCAGCAAGCAAAAAAGGAAAGAGCACCCAGAAACACCCAGAAGCGACAAGAAAAAGGACAGCCAAGAAGGGAAGAAGAGTGGTGGTGGTGGGAGACTCACTACTGAGAGGAACAGAAGCAGCTATCTGCAGACCGGACATAACCGCAAGAGAAGTATGCTGCCTCCCAGGGGCGAAGATCAAGGATGTTACCGATAGGATACCGAAGCTCATCAGTTCCAAGGATGTCCACCCATTTCTTCTGATACATGTTGGCACCAATGACACGGCAAAGAAGGACGTACCGACAATCTGCAAGGACTTTGAAGCATTGGGGAAGAAAGTAAAAGAACTGGATGCGCAGGTAGTTTTTTCTTCTATCCTTCCAGTAGACGGGCATGGCGTCAGGAGATGGAACAGGATCCTTGAGGTGAACAACTGGCTGAGACGATGGTGCAGACAACAAGGATTTGGATTCCTGAACCACGGTGTGAATTACCTCTATGACGGACTCCTTGCCAGAGACGGACTACACCTCAACAAACCCGGGAAACACACATTCGCCAGGAGACTCGCAACACTCATCAGGAGGGCGTTAAACTAGAAGAAGAGGGGATGGGAAGAAAAACGCCGGACACGATCATGCAACCAGAGAACATACTAATGAAAGATATGAAGTGCGACAAAGAAGGTCCAAGACAAGATACTTGGAAGGGAGGTAAGAAAATTTCTAATACAATCCACAGGGAGAAGATTGGAACAAAACAAAATTGTGTAAACTGCGTGCTAGCAAATGCCAGGAGCCTGACAAACAAGATGGATGAACTGGAAGCAGAAATATCTACAGGTAACTATGACATAGTGGGAATAACCGAGACATGGTTAGATGAAAGCTATGACTGGGCAGTTAACTTACAGGGTTACAGTCTGTTTAGAAGGGATCGAAGAAGTCGGAAAGGGGGTGGAGTCTGTCTATATGTAAAGACGTGTCTAAAGCCTACAATACGGGAGGATGTATGGGAGGGAAATGAGGTCGAGTCCTTATGGGTGGAGATACATGGGGCAAAAAACAATAATAAAATTATCATAGGAGTCTGTTATAAACCACCAAATATAGCAGAAGCCACGGAAAGTCTATTAATGAGACAAATAGACGAAGTAGCAAAAAATAATGAGGTGCTTATTATGGGGGACTTCAACTACCCCGATATAGACTGGGAAACCGAAAGCTGTAGATCTCAGAAAGGAAACAGGTTTCTGTCAATTATCAAAGACAATTATTTGTCACAACTTGTGCAGGAACCAACTAGAGGGACGGCCCTTTTAGACTTAATATTAACTAACAGGCCAGACAGAATAACTGAGGTGCAGGTCGGGGGGCACCTGGGAAATAGTGACTAGAGATGAGCATTGTTCTACTCGAACTGTTCGCCAATCTCAAATTCGAGCTGTTTTGGGCGGTGTTCGAGCCGGTCGGCGAACACGAACAATTTGAGAAAAATTCGGCTGTTCGAGGTTATGTTCGATAACTGTTCGTGCACCAAAATCATAACTGGATTTTTTCTCAGTAATGATGAAAATTAATGTTAATACGCAGTTTGAGTGTACAGCGGGCGGGGGGAGGGGCAGGGGATGGATCTCTGCAGGAACAATGAAGATCTCCATTTTTTTTTCTCTTTCCCGCATTTGCAGTGGGGAGGTGCAATCTGTCAGCCTATCAGCAGCGCACACACGGAGCGAAGTGCTTTTTTTCACACAAGCAAGGGCATGTGTGATTGGCAGTGTATGTCACATGTCCTTGCCCTATAAGACCAAGCCATTTTCCCCGTCGCCACCATTTTCTCACTGCTGCAGCTGCGTGTTAGACGGCACCGCTGTTGCTGTGTGCGCTATACCTTGTTAATTTCAAGCCAATTTTCGCACAAATATACAGATAGCTTGGGAGTAGGGAATAGTTGTGATTGCAGTCCTTTTAAGGACTAGGTTACAGCATTTCCTACGACTTTTATCAGGCAGGTCTGTGCTCTTAAATAGATAGATTGTGGGAGTAAAGACTAATTGTAATTGGAGTCCTTTTCAGGACTAGGTTACATCAGTTCCTATCAGTTTTTGCCAGGCAGGTCTGTGCCAGTGCTGTGCAAGTTTTTTTCACAGCATTTGGCTGAATCTAGCAAAGCTAATCCTTTTTGGCCTATTGCAGAGTGTGTTAGTCAGTGGAGTAGCCTATCTGTGTTGCAAGATATACCACCTGTGTATAGAATACCAATTTTTTTACTGCACCTAGTGAAGTAAAATCTTTTGGGCATAGCATCATTCTATTAGTCCATCTATACTGACCTCCATCAGGTTGCAAACTGAATATAATTTTTTTCTGCATCTAGCTCTGAAAAAATATTTGGGCTTCTAGCGGTGTGTGGGACTTGGTCTATTAGTCCATCTATACTGACCTCCATCAGGTTGCAAATTAAAAATAATTTTTTTCTGCATCTAGCTCTGAAAAAATATTTGGGCTTCTAGCAGCGTGTGGGACTTGTTCTATTAGTCCATCTATACTGACCTCCATCAGGTTGCAAATTAAAAATAATTTTTTTCTGCATCTAGCTCTGAAAAAATATTTGGGCTTCTAGCAGTGTGTGGGACTTGGTCTATTAGTCCATCTATACTGACCTCCATCAGGTTGCAAATTAAAAATAATTTTTTTCTTCATTTATCTCTGAAAAAATATTTGGGCTTCTAGCAGCGTGTGGGACTTGTTCTATTAGTCCATCTATACTGACCTCCATCAGGTTGCAAATTAAAAATATTTTTTTTCTGCATCTAGCTCTGAAAAAATATTTGGGCTTCTAGCAGTGTGTGGGACTTGGTCTATTAGTCCATCTATACTGACCTCCATCAGGTTGCAAATTAAAAATAATTTTTTTCTTCATTTATCTCTGAAAAAATATTTGGGCTTCTAGCAGCGTGTGGGACTTGTTCTATTAGTCCATCTATACTCACCTCCATCAGGTTGCAAATTAAAAATAATTTTTTTCTGCATCTAGCCCAGCCAATAGTTTTGGCCTAATACCACAGTTTGGCAACTCAGCTCTGCTCGGTTACCATCCATTGTTTTTTTGTGCAAACAACTCCAGAGTTGTGAATTAGTTAACCACCAAAATGAGTGGAAAAAGGCCTGCTGCTGGTGGAAAGGGGAATAGGCGTGTTGGGAAGGGGAAAAAAGGTTGTGTCCGTGGGGTAGGTGCAGAAGAAAGACCATCTTCCAGCCAAACTAAAATGTCTACTTCTTTTAGCGGACAATGTGATAAGATCCCTTTCTTACAACCACGCCAATCGCTACAAATTCCAGATGAGGCACAAAAACAGCAGGTGCTTCAACGGATATCAAGTGCTCCTTTAAGTGGGCTCTCCTCCACATCAACTTCAACATCACAAATACTCCAGTCCTCAAAGGTGTCACCCAAATCGCACTTGCTTCCTCACAGCTCCCAAATCTCCAGCTGCCCGTCTGAGTATGAGGTAGAACAGATGGTTGAGTCTGCAGAGCTGTTTACTCATACTATAGCCTGGGAATCAGAGGTCGACTCCAGCGCTTCTGTGAATCCAGACGAGGAAATGATCTGCACTGATGCCCAGAATCTTTATGAGTCGGATCCAGGACCAGACGCAGAAGGTTCTGACCATAATGTAGACCCTCATTCCCAAACTGTAACTCCTGTTGGTGGAGACAATGAGGAAGACGATGATAAGACTCAAATACCTGATTGGAGCGACAACTTTAGTTTTTTGTCAGGGCAGGAACAGGTTGGCTCTGAGGACGACGGGTGTGATAACGCACAGGGTGATGATGATGAGGTCGGAGATCCCACTTACTGTCAACCCACAGTCAGCCAAGAGATGAGGTCAGCAGAGGAGGTGGAGGAAGATGCTAGTGACGACGAGGTCAGGTTGCGCCTTCCTGGACAGAGATGTAGTACTGGAAGCACGTCAACAACTGCATCCTCAAACACAACTCTGCCTCTCACCACACGTGGTGGCTCTTCAGGTCGCATGGGTGCTAAGCCTTGCATAGCCTGGGCATTTTTTCAGATCGATAAAGATGACCCAACTCGTGTTATCTGTAACATTTGTCAGCAAAAGCTAAGTAGAGGCCAAAAAATACATAGTTTGAGTACTTCATGCATGAACCGGCACATGGACATGAAGCATAAGTTGCAGTGGGAAGCTCAGTGTGCTACAATGCGGCCTAGCCGGCCGGGCCAATCACCGTCTGCCATATCTTGTGCATCCGCGGCCTCTTCATCCTCTGTGACTGGGGGGACAGCAGTCACACCTGTTTTGGGGCGCAGACCTGCCACCTCTTTACCCGCAACAGCCAGCGTGATTGGCAGGTCATCATTTTCTTTGGAGGTGGTAACACCAGCTGGTGTTGAGCGCTGTCCGACATCGATAGCACCACCTTTGGATCAAGGCAACCTAACATGTCCGCCTGCATCTTCCTCACAGACCGGCAGTTTGCCGGGGACACCCTTATCAACCCCGTCTAAGCACAATAGCCAGCCCTCGGTCCCTCAGATGTGGACAAGTAAAAGACCATTTCCTCCTAGCCATGAGAAAGCTAAGAGGTTGAATTTCACCATCTGCAAGCTCTTGGCTACAGAAATGCTGCCTTTCCGCCTGGTGGACACAGAGGATTTTCGAGACCTTATGTCCGTCGCAGTGCCCCAGTACCAGATGCCCAGTCGGCACTACTTCTCAAAGAAAGGTGTGCCTGCGCTCCACCAGCATGTCGCACACAACATCACCGCTTCTTTGAGAAACTCTGTGTGTGACAGGGTGCATTTCACCACAGACACTTGGACGAGTAGGCATGGACAGGGGCATTACATGTCGCTGACTGGGCACTGGGTAACTATGGTGACAGCAGGACAAGGGGCTGCTGTCCAAGTCTTGCCGTCCCCACGAGTTGTGCGTCAATCCTCTTTATGTCAAAGTTCCTCCACTGCTTCTGCCTCCTCAACCTCCTCTCGGTCTTCCACCTGCACCCAAAGCCTGTCTGGTCATGCCACAAGCTTTCTAACTGCGCAGAAGGGATCCTGCACACCTCCTTACTATGCTGGCAGCAGGGCTCAACGTCATCAGGCGGTTTTTACATTGAAATGTCTGGGAAATGTGAGTCACACAGCTGAGGAGTTGTGGTCAGCTCTGGAGAACCAATTTCATGAATGGTTGTCTCCACTGGACCTGAAACCAGGGAAGGCCGTGTGCGACAATGCTGCAAACCTGGGTGCGGCCCTTCGCCGGGGCAATGTCACACACGTGCCTTGTATGGCTCACGTGTTGAACCTGGTTGTCCAGCAATTTTTAGCCCACTATCCCAGACTAGATGGCCTTCTGCAGAGGGCACGGTCGCTGTGTGCTCACTTCCGCCGTTCGCATCCCGCAGCTCAGCGACTTACATCTCTACAGAAGTCGTTGGGCCTGCCACTTCACCGGCTAAAATGCGATGTGCCTACCCGGTGGAATTCAACTCTGCACATGTTGCAGCGACTGTGGCAGCACCGACAAGCCCTGGTGCAATACGTTCTGACGTATAGCCTGGGCCAACGAGATTCAGAGGTGGGGCAAATCACGCTGGAGGAGTGGTCTCAGATCAGGAACCTATGCACCCTTCTGCACAGTTTTGAAATGGCGACGAAGATGTTTAGTGCTGACGATGCCATTATCAGCATGACTATTCCGGTGATTTACATGCTGGAGCACATGTTAAACAGAATTCGGAGTCAGGTGGTGGCACAAGAGGAGGTGGAGGAAGTAGAGGAGGAGGAGTTGTATGCGGAAGGGCTAACATCTGCAAGGTCCAGACGGTCGGCAGCACCAAGGCGGCAGGCATGTGAGGGTGGGGGAGATGGTTTAACCAGGGCGCATGGTAGCAGCCAAACTAGTGAGGAAGGTGCAGGAGCCCAGGAAGAAGTGGAGGACGAACTGATGGAAGACTCATCAGATGAGGGAGACCTTGATCACATTTCTGTTGTGCGAGGTTGGGGGGAGAGGACAGAGGAAGGAAGCATGATTGTTACCTCGCCACCAACACAACAGGGACTTGGTGCTCCTGGATGCGCAACACACGAGTGCCTTCTTGCTGCACTACCTGCAACATGACCCTCGAATTGTGAGAATTAGAAATAATCCTGACTACTGGGTTGCCACACTGTTAGATCCCCGGTACAAAAGTAAATTTGCAGAAATTATTCCTGCCATAGAAAGGGATGCACGCATGCAGGAGTATCAGCAGAGACTGTTGCAGAATCTTACATGTGCTTTTCCACAAAATACCAGTGGTGCACGTAGTGAATCTCACAGTTCCAACTTGCCAACCGTGGGACCGTCAAGTGTTCAGCACTCAAACCGTAACAGAACCACAGTATCTGCTGGTAACATCAATTTTGCGGAATCATTTCACCACTTTTTTAGCCCATCCTTTGCAAGGCCACAGGAGACAAGAAGTCTGACACATAGTCAACGCCTAGAGACGATGGTACAGGAGTATCTCCAAGTAAACATTGAAGCCACGACTGTGTCACTGGACCCTTGCTCTTTTTGGGCTTCCAATCTGGATAAATGGCCGGAGCTAGCCACTTACGCCTTGGAGATCTTGTCATGCCCCGCAGCCAGCGTTCTGTCTGAACGTGTGCTCAGCGCTGCTGGTGGTGTGCTGACAGATAAGCGCACGCGGCTCTCCACTGATAATGTAGACAGACTCACGTTCATAAAGATGAACAAATCATGGATCCGAAACGACTTTTCTACCCCTGTGTCATCCTGGGGAGAGTAAAAGCTTGATGATTGGTTAAAATCACCCTACCAACCGTTTTAAGCTTTCAAATTACTAATCATGTTTATCTGTATCTTGACTGGAAAATAATTTGGGCTTTGTAGCAGTGTGCAGCACTGATCCTATTAGGCCATCTATAATAAGCTTCACCAGATTTAAAATTAAAAATAATTTTTAGCTGCATCTAGCCCGGAAAATAATTTTGGGGCTCCGAGATGCGCAAGACACATAAGTGCCTTCTTGCTGCACTACCTGCAGCATGACCCTCATATTGTCAGAATTCGAAGTAATCATGACTACTGGGTTGCCACACTCTTAGATCCCCCAAACTTTTCGATCAACCTTTTCATTTTAATAAAGACCAAAAAAATGGTCATTTTTGAAATTATAAGCATTAGCAGGTTGTTAGAAACTGAAATCAAACAGTTTTCAACTCAAAACTTTATTCTAGGTGATGTTACATTTTCACATAGGACCCCTTGTTCGAAAGGAGCTTCTGAACTCTCTCGTCCATTGAATTTGTCAGGTTTTGGATGGTTTCTGCTTCAATTGTTTTGCATGAGGACAGAATACCCTCCCAGAGCTGTTGCTTAGATGTGAACTGCCTCCCGCCATCATAGACACTCCTTTTAATGATGCTCCAAAGGTTCTGAATGGGGTAGAGGTCAGGGGAGCATGGGGGTCACACCATAAGTTTGTCCCCTTTTATGCCCATATCAGCCAGAGATGCAGATGTTTTATGTGCAGCATGAGATGGTGCATTATCATGCAGAAAAATGATCTTGCTGTGAAATACACGGTTCTTCTTCTTGAACCATGGCAGGAAGTGCTGTTTGAGAAAATCCACATACATTATGGAGTTCATCTTTAGCGCCTTCAGGGATCCTAAAGGGGCCGACAATCTCTCTCCGCATGCTTCCAGCCCAAAACATTACTCCACCTCCTCCTTGTTGGCGCTGTAGCCGTGTTTGCGTGGGGTGTCCATCAACCAGCCATCCTCCACTCCATTCATCTGGACCATCGAGCGCTGCACGGCACTCATCCGTGAACAAAACAGTTTTGAAATCAGTCTTCATGTAATGTTTGGCCCACTGGAGCCATTTCTGCTTGTGTGAAGTGGATAGAGGAGGTCGACAGGATGGCATATGCACAGCTGCAAACCTCTGAAGGACCCTGCATCTTGTTGTTCGGGGGACGTTGGAGGCACAAGCAGCTTCAAAAACTTGTCTGCTGCTATGACAAGGCTTTTTTGCCGCTGCTGTTTCAACCTGACGTAATTGCCTGTAGGAAAGAGTCCTCAATTTGCCCTTATCAGCACGCACACGTGTGTACTGTGAATCAGCTACATACTTCTTGATTGCCAAGACACTTCATCCTGATCATCGCACAATGTTGATTGTAGTCATGCCTTGACCTAAACACTCTACAATTTGTTGCTTCTCAGCAGCCGACACATCCTTTTTCTTTCCCATTTTGGCAGAAAATGTAGGCTGCTTAATAATGTGAGAGAGCCTTCTTAAGTAGTCTTGCCTTTCATTGGACACACCTGCCAAACTAATTAGCACAGGTGTCTGCAATTGCTTACAGTGATATAAAGAGCCCTGACACACATCACCATCAATGAGTTTAACTGACAAACAAACAAATTCTTCCCTTATCACTCCTAAACACTTTTTGCATAATAATTTGGAACGCGGTGTACATGTGCTTTTCCACAAAACACCAGTGGTTCACGTAGTGAATCTTACAGTTCTAACTTGCCAACCGTGGTCTGTATGGAATTGTTCAATAAAGGGCCCAAAATTAAGATAACATAGATGGGAGAGGTCTCTATGAATAGGAATTCCTAAGTATTTGATACCCTGTGAGGGCCAGGCAAAGGGAAAGTTGGACTGGATGGAATCCTATATGGATTTAGGGAGGGAGACATCGAGGGCCTCAGACTTCGCTGCATTGATTTTAAAATTTTACCATGTAACAAAGTGATCTATTTCAGCCATAACAGCAGGGATGGATATATGTGATTGAGTGATATATACTAGGACATCATCAGCAAATAGAGAGCACTTGTACTCGGTGCCTCCCACCTCAATCCACCTAATATTGGGGTTATGGCGAATTGATGAGAGCAGGTGCTCCGTCACTAGGATGTATAAGAGAGGGGACAGAGGACATCCCTGCCTTGTCCCATTGGTGATTGTGAAAGGTGATGAAAATGTTCTGACGCACCCCCTGGGCCTTGGGACACCCGGAGCCGGACCCTTTTTGGTGGATGCTGGTGGTTGTAGTCTTCGTGGCGGCGATCCGGTTCCGTGGCTCAGGGCGGTCAAACCAGTGGCGGAACTATTTATGTGGTTTTGATGTTTAAATGTCCGACTACGCCACCCGTGGATTGCGGTCAGAGTGAACCGCCGCTACAGGGCAGACCGCTAAGGCTGGTGTTGTGGGTGCAGCAGAGCGTAGCATAACTCCCCACGGGAGGAGTATAGCCTCAGGGCAGTGTATGCGGAGGATGGGGGTGATGGTGCAGGGCAGCAGCAGTAACGACACGGAGTCAGTGATGCAGTTCAGGGCCTTTACTCACAGTTCTTATTATCCAGACCACGTCTGCAGGTAACGGCTGCCCACGTCGTACTGTGCTCACCAGGTGAGGGGCTCAGACAACTCCCAGATAACTTTGGAGCGCTTCACAGGACCCCCTTTGTGTGTCCTTTGTCTGGCCTTTCTTACCAACACTTCTGTCCGGCTGCCTCGGGCCTCCTCTTGGTAAACTTGGCGCCAGTTTCCCTGACCCTATGTGGTGCCTTCCTAGCGGGTGGAGCAAGGGGCTGCGCCACATAAAATGTCAGAGCCTCCGGTTTCTAGCTGAGGGTCGTTTCCTGCCTCCACTAGTTCGGGGACCGGTCTCCCCCTTTGGCCTGACCCCTCCACGCAGGTGGATTCGGGCGTGCGGTGGCGACTCGCCCGTCCGCACCCCTGGGATCCCTTCATTCCTCGTTCCTGGAGCCTTCTCCGCTCCTCTTCCTTCCTTCTCCCTCTTGCAGGCCTGGGCCTCTGTTACTAGGCCCGCCTCCGGAGCAGAGCTCATGCAGAGCCCCTGCTCCCTGCCACTTCTGCTCAGACTTCTCTGCACTGAACTAAGATGGTGCCCACCTTTTATACTCCCTTCTCAATGCACCCAGGAACTGCTTCCTCCCTGCTCCTGCACTGCAGGGTTCCCCTTCCTCAGTGTTCCCTCCCCCCACTCCAGCCAGGGACAGGGACTGTCGTGCCCATCTCAGGGGCATATTGGTCGCCCTGCCCCACGGCAATGTGGTGTAATGCATGCAGGTGTCGGGTCCTGATCCACACTCCATCCTTATCTGAGAGTGAGATATCACACCTCTGGGTGAGGTGCAATACGTCTGTAGCAACCGAGCCCTCGGTGCTACAGTTCCATTTATCTTCAGCCTAGGTGACGTATTGTGATACAGGGCCGTGATTTTGGCTATAAAAGGGTCCCCTAGACCCCTACCCCAAGCTTTTTAAGAGAATCATATATGGCGTGCCAGGAGACTCTATGGAATGCTTTCTCAGCATCCAACGAGAGTATCTACTTACAAATTTTTAACTGCATCTAGCCCAGGAAATACTTTGTGCCTAGTAGCAGTGTCTGCTAGTCAGCGGATTATCCCGGCTGTTAAGCAAGCTACACCACCTGTAGTTTGGACACTTAATTTTTTCAAAGGAAATGCTTCGGGACCACGGGATACTTAGTGAAGAGCATCAGGAGGCACCCCAAGGCATAGGGGCTGGGACTGGCACTAGGATGCCTTGCGGTGGACAGCCGAGCTCGATCCTTATAAAAGCTTTTTAACTGCAGCAGCTTTAGTGGACGCTACTGGAGCTGGAATTACGCGGCTGCTGGCATGAAACTTGCCCTCCAATAGATCCTTGTAAATGGATTTAAAGTGTATTCATTCAAATTAGAGGGACAATTTAAATTAAAAAGCTTAGAGCTGCCTCCACCACAGGGGGGCTCTCTCGACCCACCAGCGGACAGGCACCAGTATTGGGAGAGGGGGGCTGGCCGTCAGGGTTCACCGCGGCTCTGGCACAAACCCGGCGACACGGAGGTGGCACGGGCAGGAGCGGACTGGCCGTCTCGGCTTCTCACTTTTTGGATTTTAGAAGGGCATGACATGCCTATATCTGTGTCTCCCCCTCCTTTTACTCCTCCACCTCTTTTCTTTTCGCATGACTATATGTACTTGTCACTTTTCCATGTGTTAGTTGTGTCTTCTGAGCAGTTTGTCAGCTTTTGGACACCTTTGAAGGTGTTTTCTATGTGTTTCTATGTGTTTTTGTTTGCCTGCCATTGGTTTTAACGGTGTTCGAAGGTGTTCGACGAACAGTTCGACGAACAGTTCGGCGAACAGACGGGTGTTCGACGAACCGAACCGAACTCGAACACTACGGGGGTGGCTCAACACTAATAGTGACCACAACATTATACAATTCCACATGTGCTTCAGTAGGGTGCCCAGCAAGGGAGTCACAAAAACACTGAACTTTAGGAGGGCAAAGTTTGATCAGCTAAGAGATGCCCTTCACCTTATAGACTGGGATAGTATCTTTAGTAATAGGAGCACGGATAGAAAATGGGACATTTTCAAAACAGTCCTACATAGTCACTGTAGAAGGTACATACCTTATGGGAATAAAAGGGCTAGGAATAGGAGGAAGCCAATGTGGCTAAATAAGGAAGTCAAGAGGGCAATGAAAAACAAAAAAAGGGCTTTCGGTAAACTTAAACAAGAAGGCAGCGAGGAAGCGCTAATATCTTATAGGGAAAAAAACAAAATCTGTAAGAAACAAATAAGAATAGCAAAAGAGGAGACAGAGAGACTAATTGCCAAGGAAAGTAAAACGAATCCCAAACTGTTCTTTAACTATATAAACAGTAAAAGGATTAAAACTGATGGCGTTGGCCCATTGAAAAATAACCTGGGTAAAATCATAGAGGGCGATGAGGGTAAAGCAAACCTACTCAATAGCTTCTTCTCCACTGTTTTCACAAAAGAAAACAATTTATCGGAGGAAATGCAGAGTGATAAAGTAAATCCTCCGCTAAATATCACCCACCTAACCCAGGGGGAAGTTCAGAAACGCCTAAATAATATCAAAATAGACAAGTCACCAGGCCCAGATGACATACACCCCCGGGTACTAAAAGAATTAAGTAATGTGATAGACAGGCCGCTGTATCTTATATTCAAGCTCTCTTTATGGACAGGGACTGTCCCACTAGACTGGAGCCAAGCAAATGTGGTACCAATATTCAAAAAGGGGTCTAAAAGTGACCCTGGGAACTATAGACCAGTCAGCTTAACGTCTGTTGTGGGTAAATTGTTTGAAGGATTTCTTAGAGATGCTATTGTAGAATATCTTAATGATAATAACTGTCTAACTCCATATCAACATGGATTCATGAGGGATCGCTCCTGCCAAGCAAACCTGATCGCCTTCTACGAGGAGGTGAGCTCACAGCTGGACCGGGGAGAGTCAGTGGATGTTGTATACCTTGACTTCTCCAAAGCGTTTGATACCGTGCCACACAAAAGGTTGGTATATAAAATGAGAATGCTTGGTCTGGGGGATAATGTGTGCAAGTGGGTAAATAGCTGGCTGAGTGATATAAAGCAGAGGGTGGTTATCAATGGAGTAAGCTCAGGGTGTGTCAGGGTTACTAGCGGGGTGCCTCAAGGGTCTGTCTTGGGCCCTATATTATTTAATATATTTATTAATGATCTAGTGGAAGGGTTGCATAGTAAAATAGCAATATTTGCAGATGATACTAAACTTTGTAAAGTAGTTAATACAGATGAGGACTGGGCACAGCTACAGGAGGATTTAGATAAATTGGGGAGTTGGGCCAAAAAATGGCAAATGGGGTTCAATGCCGATAAATGTAAGGTCATGCACATGGGAAAGAAAAACAGCAGTCACCCATACATATTAAATGGGAAACCGTTGGGGAAATCTGACATGGAGAAGGACCTGGGCGTCTTGGTTAACAGCAAATTAAATTGGAGTGCCCAGTGTCAGGCAGCAGCTGCGAAGGCAAATAGAGTCATGGCATGCATCAGAAGAGGAATAGGGGCATATGATGAGAACATTGTTCTTCCTCTGTATAAATCGCTGGTAAGGCCGCACTTAGAATATTGTGCACAGTTCTGGGCTCCGGTGCTCAGGAAAGACATATTGGAGCTAGAGAGGGTACAAAGGAGGGCGACTAAGGTAATAAAGGGAATGGAGGGACTAGAATACCCAGAGAGGTTGTCAAAATTAGGCCTATTTACATTGGAAAAGAGAAGGCTTAGGGGAGACCTCATAAACATGTATAAATACATCAGGGGGCAGTACAGAGATCTCTCCCATGACCTGTTTATACCAAGGATGGTGACAAAGACGAGGGGGCACACTATGCGTCTGGAGGAAAGGAGGTTCCTGCACCAGCATAGAAGGGGATTCTTTACGGTCAGAGCCGTAAGACTCTGGAACTCTCTGGGAGAGGAAGTGGTGATGTCCAACTCACTTAAAGAGTTCAAGAGAGGCCTGGACGCCTTTCTTGAGAACAATAAAATTACATCTTAAGCTTAGTTAATTAATCCAGGGATTTAATCTTACTGCCAGATTGGTGTCGGGAAGTGAATTTTTCCTCAGTGATGTAAATTGGCCTATACATCATGGTTTTTTGTTGCCTTCCCCTGGATCAACGCTGCGGAATAGCTGCAGTGCACAAGAAATAGGCTGAACTGGATGGACGCTTGTCTTTTTTCGGCCTTATAAACTATGTAACTATATGTAACTATGTAACCAGGAAGAAAAATCAAGAAAAGACTGTTCGTCCCAAAAGACTCCTCAGAACTTTTGGAAGGCCTGGTACAAGGTGAGACTGTGCTTACGATTCCTACTGGTGGATTTGCTCGAGTGACAGCACCGATGACGAATACTACGAAACACGAAATTAGACTGGATCCAAAGACTGTGTTAGGTCACATTGAAACCGTTAAAATGGTATATCCAGCCAGTGTGAGACCCGTCCAGGGGTCTACCATGAATTCAGTCACCCCACCAAGGAACAGGAGTCGCCCATGGGAGGAAATTGCACGACCAACCTCAGGGTCCTGGGATCCCCCAGTATCCCTGGAACACTTGCGTGCTGAAGATATAGCAATAGCAAAACAGATGTTGAGAGAAGAGTGTCATGCATTCTCTAAAGATGACTCTGATATAGGCTGTATCCTGTCGTTGCAATTGAAAATCAATTTGAAAGACACGACCCCAATAACCAGAAGTTACATGTCTGTACCGAAACCATTACAACGTGATGTGAAAGAGTATTTACAAGTTCTAATCAACAGAGGTTGGGTCCAAAAGTCGAAGTCGTCTTATTCCTCTCTTATTGTTTGTGTTAGGGAGAAGCACGGTACGTTGAGACTCTGCTGTGATTACCAAGAACTAAACCGAAAGTCAGTACCTGATCGGCACCCGATATCAAAGATTCAAGATATGCTGGATAGCCTATCAGGAAGAACCTGGTTCTCTGTCCTCGATCAGGGTAGAGCATACCATCAAGGGTTTGTTGAAGAGTCCAGTAGACCCTTGACAGCAATCTTCACACCGTGGGGGTTATATGAGTGGATCTGCTCAGTTCAGCTCCAGCAGAATTTCAGAGGAGACCTATTTGTGATGCACCCCCTGGGGCCGTGAGGTACTCAATGCCGTGCCGGTCGGTGCTGGGGATGTCACGGTGGCAGTGACCCGGGCTGTGACCCAGGGCGGTCAATTAAAGGAAAAGTAAAAGGGGAATAAATTTTTAGAGATAATGTTCGTGACACCACCTGTGGTATGTGGCTATATGGGGCCGCCGCTGCGGTGCAGATCCACTGGAGCTGATGGTGACGCAGCAGAGTTGGTTCAGCTATCCACAGGCAAAGGTAAGCTCCAGGGCAGTATATGAAGAATTGTGGAGGTAGATGTTGTTGGTGTGGTGTAATTCAGGGCTGAGGGCGCAGGTAATGACCAGACAACAAATTAATGGCGGTTTCCTTTATCTTTACTTGCGGTTTATCAAAGCAGACGGGGACATGGGTACTAGCTAGTAGAGGAGGTCCGGGCGGCGTGGAAGCAAGTTGGGGATCCACCTCACCAGGCGGAGTTGTAGGCCTTCCCTCTGCGCTATTCTCTTTGGCCCTGCTGCTTGAAGCTATGCTGTAAAACGTCTATTCCTCACCCATATGGCAAGCAGGTCGAGCCTACTTCAAGTGTCGCTCCCTCGTGGCGGCGCTGGGCCCTAGGATACTGCTGAGCCACCAGGCATCTGGTGGCGCCAGGAGACCTGCAGTCTCCTGCCCTCTGGATTTAGCTGCTGGGCCTTCAGAGCCCGCACAACCACGGACTCCGGTGTCCGGTTCCTTTGCGCTTCTCTCTGGGGCGAGCTTATTCACAGCTCCCTTCCCCAGGTCCTTCCTTGTCGTTCTCCTGTCTCTAACTCTCTTCAACTAACTCTAACTAACCCCACCTCCAGGTCCCAATTTAAAGGGGAGGAGCTCCCCTTTCTGGTCTGGAGCCAGGAAAGTGTTGTATGCTGGTATACCTGATTAGGGGACCCATCCTTGCTTCCAGGCATGGCATCACCCCCTGTGAGGGAGGCAATGCCACTGTGGCAACCGGACAACAGGGGTGCCACACTCCCCCCTAGTTAAATTCAGTACTCCCGGACTGAGGACACCTTTAGAATTAAACAATCAACAAAAATAACGATTCATATTACAAATAGTTTACAAAGTTTAAAAAAGGAAAAAATTGCAGAAAACACAAACCAAACTAAAATTGGGAACAGTCATTGCGGCGCTTAGTCTTTACGCCACTATCCAGGAATTGTCTTTTTCCAGGCACTTGAAGGTTGGTTGGTGGGAACCGCCTCAACCCACTTCGTGTATCGTCCCTGGGCGAGGCTTCAGGGAACTCTGTCGGTGGGCCTGGTTTTTGGCCACGCCTGTGGTTTATTTTCAAGGCCAACAATTAACTTTATTCAACATTGTCCTGTCCACACCTAGTCCTGTGGTCCATTTGGCCATAAATTTAATAACTATATACATTCATGATTGCTTAAAAGTTCTTACAGTAAGTCTTTGTAGGCTCTCTTACTTAACGGTTGCAACTATATACTATACACTATTATTTTACTACACTTTAGTCCCTATAACGGGTGGGGAGCTGACCTATGGTACTACGGGTGGATCTACGCAGTACAGTTGTTGCCAATGACCTACCCGGGTCGCTAGTGTCTACCGCTGGTGTGGTGGGCTCAGTGTGGACTACACTACAGTTAGTCTGAGGTAACACCAGTAGGCTGGGTAGTCTTCTACAACTTCTTTGACTCACCATGGGTATGACAGATTCACGGCTAGCAGGGGGTAGATTCTCCTGATACGCTGCTGATGAAGCATCTGTTTCTGGGGCCGTCTGGTCTCTCTGCTGTTCTGGAGTCTCTGCGGCTTCCGGTAAGGCTACTTGGGGAAAGGTCAGGATAGGTACCTCGATTGCTTGGTTCACCTGCGTCCAAGACCGGGGAAAATCTCCAAGGATGGTTTGAACCATCTCTTCCACCTTTACTGTGTGCTGGGGGCTGTTTTGGTCTTCCTCTTGGTGTCTCAATTGATCAGGGCATATCTTCAGGTGGTCTCTTGAGACTGCCGCCAAAGTCTCTCCTCCATCTTTACTGATGAGGCATACCTTGGTGTTGTCCAAATTTGAAGGTAAGATGGTGTATGGCTCGACCTCCCACTGATCATCAAATTTGTGAACTCGTCTCTTCCTTTTGAGTACCTGTTCTCCAGGTGATAAGGGAACTGCAGGTGCATGCTGATTATAAGTTCTCTCCTACGTCTGTCTCGCCTGGGACAAACTTCTCTCTACACATTCTTGCACCTTGCGGTATTGTTGCTGCCACTCTGTATCCCAGTCTGCATCTGGTGATGTCATCTCAGGTGTTAAAACTCCCACGTCTAAGTCAATGGGTAACTTGCCAAGTCTTGCCCTCATCAGGTAGGCGTGTGTACAGTTGGAGGAGTTCATCGGGATGTGGTTATATAGGTTCACCAAATCTGGTAACCTTTCTGGCCACAGGCTACGTTCTTCAAGGGGCAACGTCTTCAATAGGTTTATTACCACCTGGTTCATTTTCTTGCACAACCCGTTGGTCTGGGGATGATACGGCGTCATCCTTATTTTCTTGCAGTCATACAAGTTACAGAAATCTTGAAACACTTCTGCTTCAAAGGCTGGGCCTTGGTGGGTAAGCACTCGTTCAGGGTAACCGTGCGCGTGACAAAAGTGTTGTTGAAACGCTTTGGCTGCCGTCTTAGCCGTCTGGTCCTTCACTGGCACTACTACCAGGAACCAGGAGTAGTGGTCTACTATGGTGAAAGCGTAGACATAGCCTGACTGGCTTGGGGATGGCTTCACGTGGTCCAAGGCTACCAGTTGGCGCATCCCGCTTCGGGACTAACACTTGCCAGACCAGTTTGTGTGTCCGGGAGTTGATGCTTCTCCGACACAGCTTTCCCTCGTAGATGAACTGCTTGCCCTTCTCCTTCCACAACTGTTGGGTCTCCTGTGGAGCATCTGGACCAGGGTGCGAGTCAGCTTGTGTCAGCAACTCCTTTACTAGGTGGACAGCCGGGTCGCTATCCTGCATCTCTGCCCATCCATGGTGGGGCAATGGGTTAAACGTGGCCTCTCTGTTGGAGGAGCGCTTCTTCCACACACAGTGGGAGCCCTGGGTCACCCTGTGATGATGGAAAGCCGGTAGCTCTATCTCCTCCAGCTCTTCCGGGTCTTCTCCTCCATCTGGCAAGTTGTGCATCCTGGACAGGGCATCAGCATTAGCATTTTTATGCCCCGCCCGATAGTTGATGGTAAACTTGTAGTTGGACAGTCGGGCCATCCATCACTGCTCCAGCGCACCTAGCTTCGCCGTTTCAAGGTGGGTCAGCGGATTATTGTCTGTGAAAATTGTAAACTTCGCTGAAGCCAGGTAGTGTTTGAAGCGCTCTGTTACAGCCCAGAGTATGGCCAGAAACTCCAACTTGAAGGAACTATACTTGTTGAGGTTCCTTTCCGTGGGATGGAGATTCCTGCTAGCATAGGCAATCACTCTCTCTCTGTCCTGCTGTACCTGGGACAGCTCCACTTCCAATCCCACGTTGCTGGCATCCGTATAAAGTATAAAGGGCTAGCCATAGTTGAGGTAGGCCAGGACTTCGTCTCCCGTAAGAGCCACCTTCAGTCGAGTGACGGATTCTTCTTTTTTACTCCAGTCGAACGGAGGACTCGAGTTCTTGGCCTTCTTGGACTGGCCTACTAAGAGGTCCTGCATGGGTGCCGCTATCTTGGTGAATCCCTCGATGAATCTCCTGTAGTAGCCTACCAGCCTGAGGAACTGCCGCACTTCTTTGATAGTGGAGGGTCTTGGCCAGTCCTTAATCACGGTGACTTTTTCAGGGTCTGGTGCTACACGTCCGGCGCTTACCACATGACCTAGGTACTGCACCTTGGGCTTCAACAGGTGGCACTTGGACGGCTTTACTTTCAGGCCAAAACCAGATAGGGCTTCGAACACCTCGGCCAGGTGCTCCAGTTGGTCTTCGTATGTCTTTGAGTAGACGATTACATCGTCTGGGTACAGCAGAACGGTTTCAAAGTCTTCGTGTCCTAGGCAACACTCCATTATCTGCTAGAATGTTCCTGGGGCGTGCCACCTCTGTCATGGGAACCTTCCTATACTCACTGGTGAGATCCAAAGTGAAGAAATAGTTAGAGCATCTTAGTGCAGCTAATGATTCCTCAATTCTGGGTAATGGATAGGCGTCCTTATGTGTAATGCGGGTAATCTGCCTATAAAAAACACACATCCTCATTGTACCATCTTTCTTTCTAACGAGGACTAATGGAGCTGCCCAGGGGCTACAACTATCTCTGATCACCCCAGCCTCCTTCATCTCCCGCAACATTCCCTTGGCACATTGATAGTGAGCTGGGGGTACAGGCTGGTACCTCTCTTTAATGGGTGGATGATCTCCTGTGGGGATATGATGTTGGACCCCTTTCACCTGCCCAAAGTCTAGTGGGTGTTTGTTAAAGACTCGCTCATATTCTTGGACCACCCGATACACCCCATGCTTTTGGTGCAAAGGGGTGGGGTCGGTGCCTATTTGTAGCTTCTGACACCAATGCTCCACCTGCCCCTTGGAGCCATTGTCCTCCACCTGTTTGGACGGAGGCAAGGGTTCCACTGCCTTTATTGCGTTGTTACTGACAGTGAACAGCTTAGCAAGGGTGGCATACCGGGGTAAATGGACCTCTTTCTCCCCACAATTCAAGATGCATATCGGTACTCTCCCCTTGCGGACGTCGACTACCCCCCTGGCAGTCAAGATGGTGGGCCTATTATCAAAGTACACGGGTTCTACCAGGGCCTGCTAATCTTGACCCCTGAGACTGATTGCTGCCCGACACCATATTAACATTTCACTTCTAAGGGTCATTGCAATGGGGAATGGATCACTCATTCTGACACTGCCGACTTCTCCACCAGACAGCTCTACCTGTTGTATTTGCATCAGGGCTTTGATTTCTTTCTTCAGAACTCACTGCTGACCAGAACTGGCAGTCTCCGTGACCTGTTGCAACAAAACAATAATTTCCCCAAGACAATTCTCTATCACATCGGTGCCTAAGGTTATCATAGGATGGCTTTCTCGGTGCTCAATATCTACAATAATCAAACCTTGTGATGGCAATTCTACTCGGCCAACCTTTATGGTCACCTCTTTATACCCCACCTGAGGCAAGGGCTGACCATTGTTGGCAAAGATGTTAATATGTTCATCTGGACTGCGGGTAATGTCTGAATCAGTCCAGTATCGTTTGAAAAGGATATATGGCATCGTTGTCACCTGGGAACCAGTGTTCAGTAATGCGTTCATCAGTGTGCCATCAAACACGACAGGTAGGACCGGTCGTCCTCCCATGTACTTGTCTCGCCAGCTTTGTGGGCCTGGTCGTCTTACTCCTGGGGTTGGCCTTCTGCCCCAGGGGTTGCTCGTTTAAATTGCAGAATCTTTTAAGGTGCCCCGCCATTTGACAGCGGCGGCAGATGGGTTGTCCGTTCTGGTTGTAGCGATCGCTGTTTATCCCTCTGGTCGGTGGAATTCTTCTCTGTCGTCGCCATGGGACATCATCTGGACTGGAAGCCAGCTGAATTCTTTCCTTTCGAGACACTTGCATGGCCTGCATGGTTTTGGTTAGTGTAGCTACACTTTTGGTCAGCTCTTAGACCTGAAGGCGTAGGTCTGCAGAGGGGTCATTATCTAGGACTTGTGTGTCAGCCTCCACAGCTGCCGGGGAAAAGGACGCCACCTCCTGGTGGTATGTGATAGCCGGGTGCCGGAGGGGTGCAGTGCCACTTGGGGTTGATTCTCGCAGCACCTGGATGGCTCGGTCTTTAAAAGTCCAGACCAGGGTTTTTCAGAGCCATTATGCGCAGTTGTGTCCGGTGAGCGTTAGACAGGAGCTCCTCGATAAACTGCTCAGTTAGCAATCTGTCTTCATTTCGCACACTGTCGGGTCTACCTGTTTAATGGCCCGCAGCGCCTCCTGCAGTTTTATATCATAGTCCCGTACACTGTCCTGCACCCTTTGTTTGTACACGTAGAACTTCATTTTAATCTCTGCTGATGTGCGGGTGTCAAAGGTATCCTTCAACCTGGCTAGATTTGCTTAACAGTGCTTTTGTCCCTGCCCGGCCAGGACTTCACCTCCCTCTGAGCTGCATCGATTAGCTGGCATATAAGGATGCTGACTTTTTGCTCCTCAGACAGGGGGTACACTTGGAACAAACTGCGCAGTCTCTCCTCAAATTCGCTCAGCGTGTGCGACTCCCCTGAGTACTGGGGCAACCACGCCGCCCCTGGAATATACGGCATGGATAAAAGCATTACTGTGGCCGCGGCCGCGCCCACAGCTGGATCCTCTCCCAGGTTGGGCATCTTCCTCCCCACCTAGTGAACCTCAGCCAGGTCCTGGGTTTCTGCTGGCATACCAGTATGCTGCTCTGCAGGTGAGAGGGATCGCTTCCCGAGCGGTTCCGGATCGGGGCCTCCTGCTTCCCCTCCGCAGCCGTCAAATCACGAGATTATACAGCTCAGCAAAGTCTATGGCACACAGTACCCGGTTATACCGGGCTTCGAGATCCTGTTCGTGACGCCAAGTTGACGCGCCCCCTGGGGCCATGGGGTACTCGGTGCCAGGCCGGTCAGTGCTGGGGATGTCACGGTGGCAGTGACCCGGTCCGTGACCCAGGGCGGTCAATTAAAGGAAAAGTAAAAGGGGAATAAAGTTTTTAGAGATAATGTTCGTGACGCCACCTGTGGTATGAGGCTATATGGGGTTACTGCTGCGGTGCAGATCCACTGGAGCTGACGGTGACGCAACAGAGTTGGTTCAGCTCTCCACAGGCAGAGCTAAGCTCCAGGGCAGTATATGAAGAATTGTGGAGGTAGATGTTGGTGCGGTGTAATGCAGGACTGAGGGCGCAGGTAATGACCAGACAACAAATTAATGGTGGTTTCCCCTATCTTTACTTGCTGTTTGTTAGAGCAGACCGGGACACGGGTATTAGCTGGTATTAGAGGTCCGGGCGGCCTGGAAGCAAGTTGGGGATCCACCTAACCAGGTGGAGTTGTAGACCTTCCCTCTGCGCTATTCTCTTTGGCCTTGCTGCTTGAAGCTATGCTGCGGCCCTCGTCCCTGCGTAAAACGTCTATTCCTAACCCGTATGGCAGGCAGCTCGGGACTTCTTCAAGTGTCGCTCCTTTGTGGCGGCGCTGGGCCCTAGGATGCTGCTGAACCGCCGGGCATCTGGAGGGGCCAGCAGACCTGCAGTCTCCTGCCCTCCGGATTTAGCTGCTGGGCATTCAGAGCCCGCACAAACACGGACTCCCTTCCCCAGGTCGTTCCTCGTCTTTCTCCTGTCTCCAACTCTCTTCAACTCACTCTTACTAACCCCGCCTCCAGGTTCCAATTTAAAGGGGAGGAGCTCCCCTTTCTGGTCTGGAGCCAGGAAAATGTTGTATGCTGGTATAACTGATTAGGGGACCCCTCCTTGCTTCCAGGCATGGCATCACCCCCTGTGAGGGAGGCAATGCCTCTGTGGCAACCGGACCCCTGGGGTGCCACACTTGGAAGAATTGAGGGATGTTATCTGCCAGCTGTACTTGGATGACAATGTGGTAAACAGCAAAACCTTCTAGGAGCATGTTTAACACGTGAGGATCGTACAACACGGAGTTAAGTTGACCGCAAAGAAGTGTGAACTGTTCAAAAGGCAAGTCCGATTTCTAGGGAAAATTGTGTCTGGAGAAAGATATACCATGGACCCACCAGAAATCGCTCCGGTACTGGCCTTAAAAGACAAGCGGCCCTCTACTGTCGGAGAGTTGAGGCAGATCTTGGGATTCCTCTCCTTCTATCATACTTAAGTTCGTAGCTTCTCCAGGATTGCCGCCCTGCTATACCTCCTCTTGGGGGGGACGACAGAGTCAACAACATCCACGGAGAAAAAAAAATGCTGGTAGGACCGGGCTTAAAAGAAAAAACACCATTTCGTCCCAACAGCCCATTCTCTGGACAGCAGACCACCAGGAGGTATTGGAAGAACTAGTACACTACCTGGTAAAACCACCCATCTTGGGATATCCTGATTTCAACTTACCATTTGTTCTTCATTGTGACGCTTCTCAAGTTGGACTAGGAGCTGCCCTGTATCAGCATCAAGATAGAAAATTAAGAGTCATCGGGTAGGGTTCTAGACAGATGTCGAGAAGAATTACTATCTACATTCCAGAAAATTGGCATTCCTGGCATTGAAATGGGCTATCTGTGAACGATTTAGAGATTATCTCTACTACAGCAAAGAGTTTGAGGTATACACTGACAACAAACATGTCAGATGGGTCGCTGAACTAGCTGTCTTCAACTTCAGCATCAAGTACAGGCCAGAAAAATGCAAAGCGGATGCTGACAGATTGTCAGAAATGCCACTAGAGCCTGAGGAGTTCATGCAAGAGTGTTCAGAGGAAGCAATTGAGAGCGCTCCACAAGCAGTGCAAGCTTATCAAGAGGAAAACACACCATTGTGGTTTCCGTTGTCGGTGGAAACCACCATAAAAGCGAGAGAACAAGATTACCTCCTGTCGATTCAACAACTGCCAAAAGTAAAAATCCATAGAGCACAAAATCCATAGATCAGATAATTGGTAGAATACTACTTTACGTGGACCAAAATCGGTTTCCAAGTAAACGGGAGAAAGATAATGAGTCACCAGCAGTATCTGTTTAGGTAAAGAATGGACGAAGCTCTACCTCAGTGAAGACGGTATCCTGTATCGTAAAGGAGGACAAAACCGGCAGTTGGTACTACCCAGAGTATTCCGTAGGTTGGTCTTCAAAGAACACCATAAAAACATGGGACACCTGGGAGTGGAAAGGACAACCAGCTTGATCCGTGAATGTTTCTTCTGGCAGTACATGCAGAGAGATATTGAGAGGTACTTCACCAGGGAGTGTGGGTATCTGAAAGATAAACATCCCAACACATCAACCCGGGCACCTTAGGGCAACATCCAAACTACGTATCCGTTTAAGATGGTCTCAATAGACTTTCTACATCTCGAGACGTGCAAGGGTGGTTACGAATACATATTTGTGATGATAGACCATTTTACTCGATTTTCCCAAGCATATGCCACCACCAATAAAGCTGGTTGAACAGTGGCAAAGAAGATCTTCAATGATTTTGTTTTGAGGTTTAGGTTCCCTATGAGGTTACACCTTGACCAAGGAAGAGAATTTGAGAACTAGCTCTTTGCCAAGCAGGGAAAGTACTGTAGAATTCAGAGATCCCACACAACGCCCTATCATCCAGAGGGTAATGGACAAGTGGAACATTTTAACCGGACTTATTGTCGATGTTGCGCACTCTAACAGCTGACGAGAAGAAAGACCGGAAGAGCTCTCTGTCAAAAGTGATACATGCCTATAACTGTACAAAGAGCGATGCAACAGGTTACTCAACCTTCTTCCTATTGTATGGACGATCACCAAGACTTCCAATTGACATCATGTTCGATACTCCAGTGTCAGAGACTTACAGAAGGTATCCGGAGTGCGTTCGGAAATGGAAGGAATGAATGGCAGAGGCATACAACATAGAGTCCAAAGTGGCTATGCAAGGACAGAGCAAGAGTGAGGAGCACTATGATCGAAAATGTTATGGAGCAGAATTGGCACTGGGAAGCCGGGTGTTGGTCAAGAACGTACGTGAGAAAGGTGGTCCAGGAAAACTTTGTTCGTACTGGGAAGACAAGGTGTATGCGGTCGTAAAGAGGAAAGCCGATGACAGTCCAGTGTATGAACTCCGATTAGAAAGAGGGGACAAGAAAACCAGAATAGTCCATCGGAATTTATTACTACCCTGTGATTATCTCCCATCACAACAAGACTTACCAGAAGCAGACGGACATCGACCAAGATCGACTAAGGGACCACCACAGACTGAAGCTCCGGAGGTGGATAGTGACCTTGAAATTTCCAATGAGGAAGAGCACAATGTTGTATTTCTTGGACCGGCAAGGAGAGATGTACTATCCTCAAGAGAGTGAACTAAGTCCCGAGGCTCCAGAGTTTGTTCCAAGGAGTACATATGAAGTCCAATTCAGATCTGATGATCGAACACCGGTCACTGAAGAGACTGATCGACACTTAGGAGTAGCAGAATTACCAGACCAGGTGGAAACAGACGATTCAAGAGAAGTACAGGAACTTACAGAGGCAGTTCCAAGATCACCTGAGGAAGAAATGAGTGCGGCAGAAAAAACTCCTGTAACCGAAGAACCCGTGGTATCTGAGGAACAACCCACCAGAAGGATGTCGACTCGAGAAGTGAGGAGGCCCATGATGCCGACATATGAGACACTTGGAGAACTGAGTCAAGTGCCAAGGACTGACTACTGGAAACAGGTATCTCTGCCTGTGGACCAGGTAAGTCCACTTGAGTGGTATTCACCACTGAGAGACAGTATGGACAATGTTACCTGGTAGAAAGACTTGTTTTGACCTAGTGAGAGAGAGAGCTGGTTGAAAACGTACGAAAAGCTCCAGCGGAAGAGATGCTGATGGTTTTAATTGTGTTAATTGTTTATTTCTTACAGGAGTCCTACAAGAAAAATGTTGTAAGAATAGGTTATTATCAATGTTTATAAATGTTATACCAATTTGACAATGACAAATTTATATATATATAGTTACTAAGCTTTCACCACTGTCTCAGAATTGGTCAGATTGACCAATTAAGATGAATGCCGAGGACGACATCCAAAAAGGAGGGAATAATGTGACATACAGAAGTAGTGCTGTTGCTTCCAAAGCATCCAGCAACTGTTACAAATAACACAAGCACAGGAGACAGGAAGTGTTGTGCTTCAAAAGCATCCAGCAACTAGAGGGGTTAACATAGTCACAGGAGACAGGGAGTGTTTTAGCAGAGCCCCAGGGAGATTGTGGGAAACTTGTTATTGTAGTCTGGCTGAAGCCGAAGAGAAAGGTGGTGGTGTGTTATCTGGATCTGACAGAAGGCAACTGAACAGGATTCAGATCAGGAGAGAAACTAAACACAGGTCAGATAAACTCCCTGAACTAACCGTGCAGAGTATTATCGGACAGGAAGATAAGGACTGGAAGGAATTGAACTGAATTGCACTGGCTGTGCTTCAGATTAAATTCCACTGTTAAACTGTTGAAAAAGACTCTTGTCAGATGTGTCTGGTCAGCAATTGGACCCCTTGGAACGCAAGATGGAGGGACTACTCAGGAAGTCCTGGGAGACCTCGGCAGCGCTATTAAGCACCAATGCAGTCCCTACGGGGGTAGCGTGATCATTGGCTCATTGGCTAGATCAACTGGAGGAACACCTAGTCTCAGGCACCGCCAGAGAAGACATCTTAGCATCCCATCTGCTTCTCCAGAAAGCTACGGGTTTTTTAGCAGATGCTTCTGCAGAATCGGTGAGAGTGGCGGCAAGAGCATCTGGGTTATCAAACTCCGTGAGAAGGGCCCTATGGTTAAAATCCTGGAGCGGTGATGTGGCATCAAAGATGAAATTGTGTTCCATCCCCTTTAAAGGGAAATGCATGTTCGGGCCAGCCCTAGATCTTATCGAGAAAGCCTCAGACAAGAAGAAAGCCCTCCCGGAACCTAGAAATGTAAGGAAAAGGCCCTGTCGTCATTCCCAGGAGCAGACCCCTCAATATAGGGGTAAAGGGTAAAACAGGTTGGTGGAGCTACCCAAAATCCATGTCAGAATAAACCATGACGTCAGGACAGTCGGGGGCCGCATCTCAAACTTTCTCCCTCAGTGTAGATAAATCTGCTCAGACCCATGGGTCCTGAGGGCAGTAAAGTTTGGAGTAAAAATAGAATTCTCCTCCTATGCTCCACAGACTAAAGATAACGCAGCTCTCTTCTCAAAGTCTGCAGGCCACCCTGATATCAAGTGTAACAGACCTATTATCCTCTGGGGTGATATCCCTGTTTCCTACAAGGGAGATAAGCAGAGGACATTATTCCAATCTCTTCTAATAAAAAAACAAATGGTTCGCATCGGATTATAATCAATCTAAAACCACTGAATCAGTATATCCACTACCAGAGATTCAAGATGGAATCTATCAGATCAACGGTCCCTCTGATAGGACAGGACCATACCATGGCCACAATCTATCTCCAGGATGCATACTACCACATCCCCATACATCCACTTTAGAGAAAGTTCTTAAGATTTGCAGTGGCTCAGGGGGAACAGATAGTCCACTACCAGTTCAATGATCTCCCATTCGGGATATTATCAGCCCCACGAATATTTACAAAGGTCATGGCTTATATCAGGGGTCAGAATGTTTTCAAAAGTACCATACCTCGACGACCTGTTATTAATCGGGCCCTCAGTACCATTGCTCCAAGAGCATATAAAGTTGACCACTCAGATCCTATCTTCTCTGGGCTGGTTAGTGAACCATAAAAAATCAGATATGGTTCCCTCCATGACAATAAACGTTTCTAGAAGAACTATTGGATTCCCACAGCCAGATGTCGTTTCTGCCCAAACAAAAACAGGTCATACTAAAAGCAAATATCAATGTCCTAAGAAGCAGGAGATTGGTATCATTGAGAAATGCCATGTCAGTCCTCGGATCTATGACATCCTGTATCCAGATGGTCGCCTGAGCTCAAGCACATACCCGAACATTACAGACCCACATCCTCATGAATTAGGACGGATCTCCACGGTTTCTAAACAGGAAAATTCCTATACCATCACGGCTAAAAACCTCTCTATTCTGGTGGCTGAGCATGAAGAATCTAAACAGGAGTACCATGTATCCAGAATCCACTAGTCACCATAAGAGTGGATGCCAGCAGGAAGGGATGTGGAGCCATAGTCTCCCAGGAGCTATTCCAGGATATATGGTCCAAAGAGGTGAGCCAGAACTCATCAAATTTCAGAGAATTAAAGGACGTAGAGGAAGTCCTCAGAGCAGTAAAGCCTCTGGTCCAGAAAACGCCCATACAGATATTTTCAGACACTATCACCACAGTAGCCCACCTTCGTCATCAGGGGGGCACAAGACACAAAAGCTTAAAAGCAGTCTCTGCGAGAATATTTTCATGGGAAGAGGAACATATTCTATCCCTGTCAGCTCTTCATATCAAAGGTTCAGTCAAAGTCCAGGCCGATTTCTTAAGCAGAACAAAGATTCATCCAGGAGAGTGGAGTCTAAACCCAGACGTCTTCCAGATGTTAATCGAAAGATGGGGCAATCCAAAGTTAGATCTCTTTGCCGAGCAACAGAATGCGAAGGTACCACAATATTTCTCCCTGGATCCAAATGACCCTTGCATGAGCATAGACGCATTCGCTCACCAATGGGAATTCAAACTAGCGTATGCCTCCCCCCCTCCCCGCTGCCTATCCTTTCAAAAACCTTGCAAAAAATAAGGACCGAAGGGACCAGAGTAATCCTAGTGGCTCCTTTCTGGCCAAAAAGAAGTTGGTTCGGTATGTTAACCAGTCTGAGTGTGGAGGGCCCTCTAATCCTTCCTCCCATCAGAGATCTTCTTCTCCAGGGACCGATTCACCATCCTGATCCCGAGAGACTACACATGGCTACATCCTAGAGTAACAGACTTGATTTCCCCCTTGGACCTTAATATTGTCCTGAAGAGGTTAACCCTTCCACCCTTTGAGCCCTTATCAGCCATAAAACTTGACAGGCTGGCCTGGAAAGCTGCTTTCCTGGCAATAACTACAGCCAGGTGAGTATGTGAACTACAGGCCCTTTTGGTCAATGAACCCTACCTGAGAATCCTGGAAGATCGTCTAATTTTCCGACTTGACCCTTCATTTCGATCTAAAGTGGTCTCGAATTTCCATGTAATTCATCCATTGTTTTGTGACAACCCAAAAAACGAGAAAGAAATGGAGTTCCACACTCTGGCTGTTCGGAGAATAGTACTGCACTCTCTTCAGGAAACAGAAGAAAGGAAAGAAAAGAACCTATTTGTCCATACACAAGGTCCAAACAGAGGAAAGAGAGCCACAAAATCCACAGTAGCCAACTGGATTAAGAGGGCAATTATGGAGGCTTACCAAATCCAAGATCTACCTCCTCTGGAAAAGCTCAAGGCACATTCTTACAAGGGCGATATCTGTCTCCTGGGCTGAGAAAGCCAGCTCATCCATCAAACAGATTTGCTGAGCTGCTACGTGGTCCTCGAGTCATACTTTCTCCAAACACTACATACAGACTAGATCTAATGTCCATTGGAGATTTTAGCCTTCGGAAGGAAGGTCCTTCAGGCTGTTGTCCCTCCCTAGTATATCTTTGGTATACGTCCAGTGTGCTGTCGTGGGGGGTTATTAGAGAAAATAGAATTAGACTTACTGGTAATTCAGTTTCTAATAACCCACCACGACAGAATGGGTAATTCCCTCCCATTTGATTATTGTTTCTACGACAGTCGGATCAGTAGAAATAAAAATTAATATGAAGCATCTATACTCTTGTGGTCCTTTGTAATAACACTGGAGGGAGGAAGTGGGAGGGGCTATTTAAATCACTTCATATTTCCTGTCCCTATTAGGGTGGGGTTACATCCTCTGGTGTGCTGTCGTGGTGGGTTATTGGAAGCTGAATTACCGGCAAGTCTAATTCTATTTTTTTTTTCAGCTTTTATGCAAATTAAAGGCTCCTTTTTACAGTAACGGCTTTTTTTATTGCCCATAGAAGGCAATGGGTGCAAAAAAAAGTAATGCAACAATACTTTTATAGGAAAGGCTGATCTACAACAAAACCAGCTTTTCCAGGACATCACTCCTGACAGCACCCTCAGGACGTCGTCCTTCATATCCTTGGTAGGGACAGGAAACACAAGAGGTTAAAAGGCCCCTCCCTCCACCCCTACTCCAGTGTTTTCCTGTCCCTATCAGGGACGGACAAAGAAGAGGACTCGCGTCTGCCAGGAGCTGGAGTTCCTGAAGCTGGACGCAGGAGGATCGGGATGGGATCCTTACTTTCCTCCCCTCCCTTCTGCCGAGGTCAAGAGGCCGACACCTCGCTGAACAAGGGGTCCCTCAGCCTTTCCCAGTTGGTGCGGAGACTCCTGGTGAAGAACCGTCTCTCGGTTCCAGCTGCTACAGCCCGAACACAGAACCAGCGGGTGCTGCATGTGAGATAGAAGCAGCACTTCTGGTTACACAGGGAGCGATGTGCGAGCCTCTAGTAACCGATGTGTAACGCACTTCTGGTTTGCTTGAAAAAAAAAATGGCGCCAATCCAGAATTAAAGGAGAAACACCGTTTTGTGACGCTTCAGATGAAAGACAGGTGAGAAATGCTATTTAAAGAGGGGAAGGGACTGAAGTTATCAGATAGCCAGATCACCAGTAATGGAAGGTCAAACCACTGGTCGCTCTGATACTCCTGCTGAACCTCCAGTCCATGTAAGTCTACTGGTTAGTTCCCCTCTTGTCTCCTATTCCCATCTGTCTATGGTAGTAAATTCTGGTGCTCCTTGTCTTTTTAGGAAAGGAGACACCTAAAAGACATGATGACATCAGCTCCTAAGAAAAGGAGAAAAGCCATCTGTAATAAGAAACTGCCGGACACATATGGGAAACAGATGTCATCCATCTGTATCGCCAAAGTAGTAAAAGATGAACATTCTTCTTTCATGTCTGACTTGAGAGCCATATTGAGAGAGGAAGTCCACAGTACAGTCACAGACCTAGTCTTCCAGCAAGCTCCTCAGGGTGCGCCCCGTCAGAAAAGACCCTGACAGGAGTTAGAGTCCAGTTCAGAGGAGGAAGAGGTATCGTATTTCTCCAATCCTGATCAGGACAGAGAAGAATCCATCTCAGTTCCCCCAGAGGAGAAGAAAAAATACCTCTTCTCTTGGGAAGATACCAATACACTTTATCTGCAGTGAGGAACACTATGCAAGTAGACACTTGCCAACCCTCGTCAGTACAAGATCAGATCTTTGAGGGATTGAGAACCCACATGAACAAGGTACCCCCCCTTCTACCCAAATGGGATCTATTCGCTACAAGGAAAAATGCAAAGGTGGAAAAATTCTTCTCCCTCAACCCAGGAGACAGCCCTATGGGGATAGATGCCTTATCTCAGAAGTGGAACATGGACCTAGCTTATGCTTTCCCTCCTTGGCCCTTAATACTGTTAGTACTAAGGAAAATTCAGGGTGATAATAATCCTACCCTTCTGGCCCAGGAGAAGCTGGTTCCCCTTGCTGAGGAAGATGTCCTTGGAAGATCCAATAATCCTTCCAGAGAGGCGAGACTTGCTATTTCAGGGTCCAATATACCATCCCGATGTGAAATTTCTCCAACTTTCGGCCTGGATCCTGAAAGGCAAACTCTAAGATCCAGAGGGCTGTCAGATTGTCATCTCAACAATGCAAAATGGTAGGAAGCTAGTGACATCGGTGATCTACACAAATTTAGAAGAAATTCTGTTCACAATATCAACCAAAATCAGAAAGTTCGGATCCAAACTTTCCTAAAATATTAGAGTTTCATACAAATGGGGTTTGAGAAAAGTGTAAGGCCTAGCACTTTAAAGGTGCAGGTTGTGGCATTAAGTGCTTTTATGGATTACCCACTAGCCCGCTATCCATGGGTCGAAAGATTAATTAAGGCCATGATACTAAAACCAACTATTGAATCCTATATCCCACCATGGGACTTAAACATAGTCCTGAGGAGTTTGTGACCAACCTTACAAGCCCCTTCAGGAGTCAAGCTTAAAATTTCTCTCCCTTATAACTGTGTACTTAGTGGCAATTACTACAGCAAGATGGATAGGGGAGATTGAAGCCTTTTCAATTAAAGACCCATACATGAGGTGCCTGGACAACTCTTATCTTCAGATTAGATCCAGCTTTCTTGCCAAAAGTAGTAACCCCTTTCCATATGAATCAGGAGGTGGTCTTGCCATCTTTCAGCCAGGACTACAAAAATGATCAAGAATTAACCTTTAACGTGCTAGATGTTAGAAGGGTGGTTCTACAGTACTTAGAAGTCACAAAAGACTGGCATACAGACTGCAAACTGTTTGTACAATTTGGGGAGAAGAACAAGGGAATGAAGGCTACCAAATCAACATTGGCAAGATGGGACACATCTGTAATAAGCCTTGCCTATTCATCTGAAGGAATATTCCCGCCAGAGAACATAAGAGCTATATCTATATCATGGGCAGAAAGAGCTGGGGCCTCGGCAGACCAAATCTGCAAAGCGGCAACATGGACAAATCTGAGCACCTTCTGCAGACATTATAAATTGGGACATTCTATCGGGTCAAGATGACCTTCGGAAGGAAGGTCCTCCAGGCAGGAGTCCCACCCTAAAATGTATTCTCCTGAGGGTGCTGTCAGGAGGGACGTCCTGGAAAGTAGGCATCAGACCTACCGGAAATCGGGTTTCCAGATGTCCCACGTGACCCTATTACCGGTAGGTCTAATGCCTACTTTTGTAACCACTGTGACAGTCACTGATAGTATATGTGAGGGGAGGTATGTGTCACTCAGGATGCTCTCCTGTGTGAAATGAGACCTATTGAATTTCTGTCAGCATGTTATATGCTGGGGGTTACCTCTTTTAAAGGTTGTACGTTTATGGGAATAACTTAGATGGAAGGGAAGTCATTCCTCATACCCGCACCTCAGGGTGTGTGGGAGCAAGGTTTAAATGTTCAGTCCTGTGTTTTGTTTGCTTTTTTTCTTTTTGTGTTTGGAGAGGCAAGGTCTCTACACTGGACAGCCATAGCTCAGGACATAGCTGGAGGCTGGACATAACATGTGTGGGAAAACCACATATATAATATTATATTATAGTTCATCTGTTTTGCCAGTAAGGCTGTGATTATTTTTTCTGGAGTTGCAGGGCTTTATGCCATATAAAAAAGCCTGCAGAGAAAAGCTGGTTCCTGAGTCTACTTCCGGAAGCAGCCGAGCGAGTTGTCCTACCACGCTACTGTGGCACCACTGCGGGTCCAGTTGCCACAGAGGTGCTGCACCTCACCCAGAGGTGTGGTACCCTACTCCCAGGTAAGGAAGGAACACTACCCGGGACCCACACACCTGCATCCAGCACTACACCACTCCACACCAGCAGACGGAGCAAGATGCACTTGGTCACGGCTGAGCCCTGTCCCTAGCTGGAGTGGGGGGGGGGGGACCAAAGGAGAGGGAACCATGTAGTGGGTGTGGGTGAAGGAAGTAGCAAAGAGGAACACCTTAGCAGAGGGTATAAGAAGAAGGGGAACCTTCTAGAAGGAGTTCAGTCGGGGCTATAAGCCCAGGAGGGAGGACCTGCTTGTGACAGGTCAAGATAAGAGGGGGCCCAGAGTATGGGGCCCAGAAGAAGAAAGAAGAGACAGAGGGGGTCTCAGGGGCACGGGAGCGTGGGACCCGCATCCACACGACCGCCGTCGAGTGGAGGGACCAGGCCGCAGAAGGGGACCGGCCCTAGACTAGTGGAGAACAACCAGGCTCAGCTAGCCAACCGGAGGCCGCAGCATTTTCAAGGTGTTGCAGCCGAAATCCACAATTACATCGCTGAAAAGGTGGCCACATAAGGTCCAGAGTAAGTCGCCCGACAAGGCCTGAGGCCACTGGCTTGGGACACTAATTGTGAGGCGCAGGGCAAGAGGGCGAGAGCCAGCGCAACGAGACGTCCAGAGAGGCACATAAGAAGGGGGTCCCGAATATTTGTACCTGAACTGACTGGGAGTTGGCTGGATCCCTTCCTTGGAGAACACAGGACGACGTGGGCGGTTATAATTGGCTGCAGCGGTAACCTGGAACTGCATAAGAACTGTGAGTAAAGCCTGAAGACTGCACCCCACTGTGTCCTTGATTTATTGCTGCGTCACCGGCCCTGCACTACACTGTCCCTACCAACAACATCTACCTCATCAAGTCCGATATACTGCCCTGGGGCTTAGCTCTGCCCATGGATAGCTGCACTATCTCAGGTGCATCACCATCAGCCCCAATGGATCTGCACCGCAGCGGAGGCCCTATATAGCCGCATACCTCGGGTGGTGTCACAACACTTTTCCCCAAATCTTTATTTCCCCAATTGACTGTTCTTTATTTGACCGCCTTGAGCCACGGACCGGGTCACTGCCACTGTGACAACCCAAATACTACCCCATGACCCAGGGGGCGCGTCACTACTTTACTACCAAAACCAGGTTTTCATGAAGAAAAAACCTGCAAAAAATTCAACGTGTGGATGTGGTCTAGGCCTGTGCTTACGTGTCTGGTGTACATACCATGATATGAAAGCTGCCTTATGTGTACATGAAGTTGAGTTTGGAACTTGTGCTCCTGTGATTTGCTGGTATTACATTAAAGTAACTCTTGGACTTAATAATTACAGGACAATAACTATATAATGACTATCTTCCTGGAGGTCAACACTACTGGAGAATGGGAGGTGTACCAGAAAGAAGACCTGATGTGTCCAATTTCTCAACTCTCTACTTTTGGAGGTTTTTCATGAGTGGAATTGATGTCTTAACGGGTCACTATTAAAACTAAAAGGTATGGTCCACTTCTAACAACTAAGAGATTTGCTAGAAATGTCTCGTATTCAGGCCTCAAATAAGGGAGTCTTGAATCTGTCTCCAGAATTGAGTCATGCTATGTGAAGTGGTTCCAGAAATGTAGGAGTATGTTTGGAGAGGTAATGTCATGCTTAACCTGATGCAGTGAATAGAGATTAGGGGTCTCCATTTTAGATGTGAGTTCCAGAGGTGGGACCCACATGTTAGATACATTTAGAAAATCCTATGAGAAACACAAGTGTTTTGTGAAAATGCCTCGCAACTATCACATGGCTTGCCCATAGGCTGTGCACCTTGACACTAAACCCAGTCTCCCTTAACTTCCTAGTAGGGGATTCTCCATCCCCAAGTGAGTGTTCAGATGTTCCAAGAGTAAATAGGCTTACATGTGTTAGCCCTCCAGTCTCCCAGGATGCTTGTCTCCAGAATGGCTGCTGTTATGACCAAGCAGACACCGGGACACCATGCTATTTTGGGAACAGAGGTATACACTTATTGCATTTTTACTCTTTGGTTTTATTTAATAAACGCTTAAACTTTGTTTTTTTTCCCCTCATCTAGTTACTGCCCACTTTATCAAAGATGGCATTTTATCTGTTGTTATTTCCAAATATGTCACTCTACCATCACTAATCTTAACATCAGAGCCAGGGGAGCAGAAGGTGACCCTATTGCACAAAACAATGCTTTTCTGCTGTACAGCTTCCCATTGTCAGCCTGTGGGACCACACAAACTGTAAGTGCCCTATTTGTGGAAGTCTTGGTAAGATGGTCCACTCTTGGTGTCACTATAAATTCTTCACAGGTAGTAAAGTAAAGTCAACAAATGGTGTAAAGTAACTGGCAGAACACATCTAGCTAGAGTTCAAGTGACTCTCACTATGGCACCTTCTCCTGCATTCTCTGTGCTGGTCTCTTGTTATCCAAATCTCTAGGTTCTCTCCATGTAAAATTTAATTCTCCGTTAGGTTGATGTGGTTTATGAGAATGACTTGGCAGCTGACATTGACGTGAGAACTTGGAAAGGCTCGTCCATAACCAGAGACAGTACTTTTGGGTAAGAGTCTCAAATAGAAAAAGTTTAAAAGGTTCCATTTTTAAATACCCAAAAATTGCTCTTTAATATCTAAATATTTCTCATTACTTTTTAGTCTGTTTGACCTTATGTCTCAAGTTCTAAGATCATGACTGAAGTTCAGATGGTGTTAGGATTACCTGAGACTTCTGAAGTCAGTAGCTACCACACTAGTTGTGATTAAGTGTCAGGTCCAAATGTGACACTGCCACATCTAGGCAGTGAACAGAGTTATCAGATAATTCTAATGAGAAATTTTTATTTTAGGCTGCACATTCGCTGTGGTTTCACTGCAAGTGACTCATTGCCAGTGAGAGTTGAAGTCTTTACCCTCCCTCCACCATCACCTGTAGCCAGTCTGGGACCATTGAACTTGGAAATGAGGATTGCCCTAAGTATGGATTTAACGTTATATCCATTGTCTTTTGCATTGCCACACAATAACCACTTTCTATCTTCTGGCTTTACTCTACAGATGATCAGTACAGACAGTATTATGGTGATGGGGATTATCCTATTTCTAAAGTGCTCAGGGACTAAATTTATGTTGTAGTTCGCATTCTAAACAGGAGAGACCCTGGAGTGGCGCTAATGCTGAATCAGTGCTGGGCAACTGGCACCATAAACCCTCAAGAATTGCCACAATGGCCAATCTTGGTAGATGGATAAGATCTGTACAAACCAACACTATATACTCAAATATTAAAGTATCCATGCTTTTTTTTGTTTGTTTTTTACCTCCCATGGGCCTAAACTTACAAACACTTAGTCTGCTGACAGCTGATGTAACGTAGGCACCCTGCAGTAATACAGCATGATGTCGAGAGCAGGCTACAAGTAACAGCTGCTCTGACATGAAGCAGGAGTGGTCTGTGATGGCTTTGTGCTGGGCAGGTAGTTGGCACTCCAAAGGCATACTGATAGGTAGTGTTGATTGTGAGCTCCAATGGGGACAGCGATGTCTGTAAAGCTGTAGAATTAATAATGCTATATAAGCGAGTAAGATAAAATTAAGTCTTCCTAAAACCACTTGCCTAACTCTAACAATCCCCAAATATAACTTTTCCTTCATTAGGTGTCCTTTTGATGGTGGCAACTACATGACCCAGCCATTAACTATACAAGATGCTTCACTGGAGTTTCCACTCTATTATCAGCGTTTTATTGTAAAGACATTTGCCTTTTACCGTCCAGGTCAGGCATCAATAGGAGGGCTGGTAAGTTCCCACTTATCATTCTTTTCCAGGTATACTTCCACTGTAGTGCTTCTGTATGCGTGCCATCTTCACAAAACTCATGTATGGCTAAATGTCCTTCAAGACGTAAGCACTTTCTGTAGCAAAAACGCAAGATTAAACATTAGGGTTATGTGGCGCCCCTGAGGGTTCAGTCACCACAGAGGTACTGCACTTCACCCAGAGGTGTGGTGTCTCCCTTCTCTCAGGTAAGGTGGGAGTGCTGCACGGAACCCCAAACAACCGCATCCAACACTACACAGCTCCAGGCCGGATGGAGGGGCAACATGCAGAGGGCAGCTGCTGAGCCCTGACCCTGGCTGAAGTGGGGGGAACCCAAAGGTAGGGGGAACCAGTAGTGGGGGTGGGTGGAGGAAGTAGTTAGGGGGAGCACTTCGTTAGGAGTATAAAAAAGGGAGGCCATCTTAGGGTCGTGGTTCAGTGGAGTTAGGGAGCAGTTCAGAAGAACAGCTCGGGACAGTTCAGAAGAACAGTCCGGGAGCAGAGTCTCATTAGGAGATCTGCTCCACAAGTAGGGCCAAGTCAGGAAGTCTAGGAGGGGAGCAGGGAGTTGGCTCCGTTCTAAGAAAGGATCCTAGGGGTACGGCGCGTGCAGGACTGCATCCGTACGCCCCGCATCTGTCAGAAGACAGAGGGATCGCAGCCGCATTCTAGTCCCCTGAAGGTCAAGCAAGTCTGTGTAACTCCGACGGACAGGAGGGACTTCAGAGTACACGAGCAGGACTGAGAGTGGGCAGCGCAGAGCAGAAGGGAGAAAGACCAGTGTGAAGACGGTCAAAAGAGAAACACGAGAAGGTGGGATTCTTCCAGGTATTCCCAAGCTGTCTGAGGAAGGATTGAACCCCTGCCCGGTGAACGCAGCGCGACGCGGGAGGCCTGCACCTGTACCGTGCACCTGTGGACTGTCTGAAGAATTGTGAGTAAAAGCTCGGATGAGTGTGACGCGCCCCCTGGGCCAGTGTTGTTTGGGGATACCCGGAGCCGGATCAGATGGGGGTTGTAGTCTCCGAGTGGCTGTGACCCGGTCCGTGCCCAGGGTGTCAAGCTCAGTGTGTGGCAGTCCTTATGATGTTACTAGATGTTCTTTTGTGTCGACTACGCCACCCGTTGAATTGCGGTCAATACGGCCGCCGCTGCAGCAGGGTCCACTGAGGCTGATGATGTGAGTGCAGCTTAGGTAGTATAACCCCCAACGGGAGGGGTATAGCCTCAGGGGGTCAGGTGCAGAGGATGGTGGTTGTGGAGGTGCAGTGAGGATGGTAATGAGAGTCAGAGTCGGGCTGTGCAGTTCAGGGTTTGTTTACTTACTGCTGTTCTTGTACCGGTCACTCCGGCCTTGAGTGACCACCCGAGCCGCGCTGCGTCCACCAGGTCCTGGACTCGGCCAACCCCCAAGTAGTTCTGGAGCGTGGTTCTGAGCTCCCTTTCTGTCCTGTCCTCTTCTCTGGCCTTCCCCACCAGGGATCCACCTATGTCCGGCTCCCTCGGGCCTCTTGGTGGTAAACCCTTGTCTCTGGGTTCCCTGACCCTATTCGTGGTCTGCCTTCTGGGTGGATTTAGTGGGTGATCGTGGCAGATCAATCCTGCCCACGACCTCCGGTTCCTGGCTAAGGTGTGCTGTAGCCTCTGCCAGCTTGGGATCCGGTACCCTGTTGCCAACTCTTCACCCTCTGGTCTAATTTGGGCTCTTGGAGTTCCTTCTTTCTCCCCCTCTGGGTCTTTCAAACTCCTCTCTCACTCTTGGCCTTGGGGCTGCTCTGCTCCTCTGCTTTCCTCCACTGCTCTGCAAAAGACTGACAGACTGACCAGCCTTCTACAAAAGACTCCTCTGCAAAGACCCTGTCCTAAGATGGTGCCCACCTTATATACTCCCTCTATGTGTGAGCTCAGGTGACCAGCACCCAATGAGCTCCTAGCTTTACCCAGGCTGCTCCCCCTATCTGCCCCTACACTACTGGGATGTTCCACCACCCTCCTACTCCAGCCAGGAACAGACACTGTTGTACCTGCACATTTCTCTAGTGGGAGTACCATCGGTCTGTTCCTCGGAAATGGGATGTGTGTAGTGCATGCAGCTAACTGAGCTCAGTTCCACACTCCATCCTTACCCGGGAGTGGAATACCACACCTCTGGGTTGAGGTGCAATACCCCTGTAGCAGCCGAATCCTCAGGGTGCTACAACTGCACTGTACTGCCTCCGTCCATTCTTTCATCGGCGCCATTGTTCCCCCTGCACTACAACGCCCAGCGCAACCCACGCTCTCTCGCTACGCTGCCCTGAGGCCTGCTCCACCTGTGGGGAGCCGTCCCATCACAAGCTGCCTCAGAGGACAGTTGCAGCGCTGGTGATCCTCACCAGACACCACAGGTGGCGTCACAAACTTTCTAAAAATAACCCCCTTTTTGCACTGACCACCCCCGGTCACGGACCGGTCCAGACACCGTGATATTCCCCGCCAACCGGCATCCAGAGGCCCGGCTGCCGAGTACCCCACGGCCCAGGCAGCGCGTTAGTTGCATTGCTCAAGGAAAACAATATTTTATTTTTTTTCCCCAGGAAGAAGGGCTGCAGCAGATTGGGAGTCGGTGACTGTATCTGCAGATGGGCCCATTAAGCTCTACATGGATGGGAGTTACCAGGGTACCAACGAACAGTTCATTGAAGGTAATGTCACTAACTTGCTAGTTGATTTAAGAGACTTTACAGTAATGTGCAAATAAGGTTTATGCCCCAATAAAGATTTAGACAAAAAAAGTTGTACATTGACTGCATTCATAGACCTTTTTTGGGTAACGGTAACAACAGTTCACAAAAAATCCATTTGTTACATGTAAAATATAAGGAGCACATTGGCTTCATTGGAAAGGGTGAGTCTTGCAATTTCTCTGGAAGGATCAATATTTTGTGGATTTTAAAACACTCACTGCAGGTCACTTTACCTACATGTAGGATCTAGATCTGTATATCGAACTTGGCTGGTACTGTTGCACTGCAGGTGCTCTGATTATGTAGATGCAATGGATATTGCCTTTAACTATGTTCTGGGTGACCCTAGCGCACACTATTAAAATGCCTCCTTGTCTTCCCATAATCTGTAAGTGGTGGCAGTGAGTAGCAACATATCGCTGTCTTACATGGTGGGAATGACCGATCTATGGCAGTTTAGTCTATATACTCTACTGTTAAAGCAATAGTACTAGAAACCTCTTCTACACATAGATGGTCTCAATGCCAGACTGGCACAGTATTAAAGTTTCTAACCAGATAATTGCATGAGGAGCAAAGGAAGACCTACTATTGGTGCAGCCACAGAGGGATCCAGTAATTGACGGGGCCCACTTATACCTTCAAAGCAGATAAAATTGTACTTTATGATGAACTACGGTGCTTCCACGAGGACTCTCTTCTGTCCGCCAGCGCTAGAAAGAGCAACAATAAATGGCCCAGAGAATAAAAGTTTCTTCTACAATGATGACTTGATGTAGGTTATTCTACACTGTCACATTAAGATATCATAACATCTAATGGTTGTTATCAAACATGTTACATTTTTGGCCACATGTTGAACCACAATGCAGTCATGTAATTGACCTATGACTTGTCTAAAATCATTGGTTAATTGCCAAACTGCAGATCTAAAATGGCTGCACAACAGTTAGCATCAAAAGTTTCTTAGGTTTCATGAGGGGTTTTCAAGTTGAATTGGCCATTCCCTCATGTGTTAAGAGGTTGGCAGTGTTATCTTGGTACATCTTTCCTCAAAATGACTAGCATGCTAATGGAGATGTAACCAAATCAATCCATCGAGTAAAACACTTGATGGAAAGTTTTCCACAAAAAAAAAAAAGTTTGGTCCTGTAAAGATCTGAGGTTGTAAGTAATCACCTAGGAAGGTTAACGATGCAACAATATTTTATTGATCACAGCCATGGTAATAAAGCAATTCCAGGTAAATGGCTAAAATACAGTTCTCTCAGTCCTCAAGTTCCCAATCTGGGTTCAGTAGTTCCACTGGCTTTGTATAAGGCCATACTCACTCTCTCCCAACTTTTGGTTGGCCCATAGATTTTGTATCTCCAGCCAGTATAGTCTGTAGCCACAGTCCATGATCCTCTAGACGGCAGATAAAACGATGAAAGCACGGGTATCCAGTAGCAGCAGTCCTGTTAAGAAAGTGTAAATCCAAATTACATAATCCATAATAGTAACATGTTTATCCATTCATCCTTCCAAGTCCACGGTCTCCATCCTCTTCCTTCAATCCTTCCACACATCTCCCTAAAACATGTCTCCACTTTCTTCCACTCGGATCAGTCCCCTCCCTGGTCAGAAGTGATCACACTCTCCCCCTTAAACATTCACTGTTCGCTAAAACAATGAAGAATATCTAGAAGCCTTCATCTGAGATCGTCTGTAAGACCCACTGTGGTTATGGCTCCACTGTGTCTCAATCTACACTCACCTAATGAGATTATTGGCTGTTGAAACAATGGACTCCTGAGATAAAGATGAGATTAGTGGAATGCTGGACATTTTACAAGTGAATCTTACATACTGACAAGTAAGCAGAACTATGTAAAACATAACAAGTAAATCACTAATAAAACACAATAATAATATTGACAAAAATGGTGGTCCGTTGCTGGAAAAGTATCATAGTCTTTAGTAAGTGGGCGGCTCCTCACAGGTCCCATGCTCAAAGCCAGTTTTTAGACAAAGTGGGGCTCCAAATGTTAACACACATGTAGGTCGCATTTACATGGGCTGATTTCAGGCCATTAAACAAGCACAATTGACAACATTGAAGTCGTTCATTAGTTATTTTCTGGCCTCTTTACACTGGATGACTAGGAATGATGGCACAAAACTATCACTAGTAGATCAATCTGTCACCATACACATGTTCTCTGCAGTTTACACCAGGTGATGTGCTACTGAGAAGGATTTTCGTTCTACCATACACAATCCAACCACCCGATGAATGAGCAACATTTTTGCTTATTGATGGGCGATTGCCAATGTTTACACCTAATGAACACTCGTCTGCTCTTCCAGTATATATAAATGTGGATGTGATATACTGTTACACACATCTGTATACAGAGCACACATATGCAACATACAAAAAGTGATCAACATATCTTAAAGAAACAATGGCGGAGACCCCGGTAAATCCAGGGGCAGCCAGAATAGCCTACTCGTATAGCATTTAGAACAGAAAAAAACAAGAGTACAAAATGGCATAAAAAATTAGTTTTATTTAGTCAATCTGCAAATAACTTAAATTAATATATCCATAATATAAATGCATGACAAAAAAGTGCAATGTGCTCGAAGAAAAGCGCAGTCCCACCTGCGAGGGCATATCATACCCAAGCTAAAAGGATAGTCCATATACATAGTGTGGAGCACATACAAATGTTTAAATCAAACCCAGGTTCACCAGATGCTTACCACAATTGTATATGAGGTCCAGGTGTGTGAGACACCTTTGCCACCTGTCTTCTACGTCCCCCTGGACCTCATATACAATTGTGGTAAGCATCTGGTGAACCTGGGTTTGATTTAAATATTTGTACGTGCTCCACTTGGAATATATAGCCTTATTCTATCCAGTATATCTCTGGAAAGATACCACACTATGTATATGGACTATCCTTTTAGCTTGGGTATGATATGCCCTTGCAGGTGGGACTGCGCTTTTCTTCCAGCACATTGCATTTTTTTGTCATGCATTATATTTATATTATGGATATATTAATGTAAGTTATTTACAGATTGACTAAATAAAACTTTAACTTTTTATGCCATTTTGTACTCCATGTTTTTTTTCTGTTCTAAACACATATGCAACGTGTATAAAAAGTACAAAAATAAATGACTGGAATATGCAGAGCATCTGCACACATGAGAATGCACAGAGCACATACGCTCACACTATAGAATACTTACCAGTTCTGAACTCCTGCACAGGACCCATGGTGACATCACGGTCACATGACTGATGTCACCAAAGGTCGTTAAGCAGTCTGCACATTGGAAATTAAATTGATAATATCATTGCAATTTTCAATGTAACTTCTGCTGTAGATTCTGCGGGCAGGAGTGTACATAGAAATCATAGGGCCCCATGGCAAAAGTCCTAATTGGCCCCTGCAAAAAAAAATGACTCAATGGGAGCACAGGAGAGCATATACTATTTTTGCAGCCCTTACAAAGTAATTTTGTCCCTTACTGTTCGACATGCTATAATGTGCACCCACTAGCACTCCAAACAGTACAATAACACCCCTCACAACCCTCTACCCAGTATACTGGCCCCCCACAGGCCTCCAAATAAAATATTGCCTGCCACAAAGTATGATGGCCTCAAAAATTAACCATTTATTAAAAAAATAAATGCTCCCCCACTGCTCCAACTCCTGTGCTGAGCAGTGCAGAGGGTTAGAAGACTAGCTGTAGAGATTGGAGCTGTGGGCAATGGTGTGTAGTGAATATTTTTTTTATTTATGGAGGACTATGTGGTGCCCGTAATACTGTATGGAGGGCTATGAGGGGCCCATTTTACTGTATGGAGGGCTATGTGGGGCCAACTATATTGTATGGAGGGCTGTGGGGCCCATTATACTATATGGAGAGCTATATAAGGGCCATTAATTACTTTTGAAAGACTACAAGGGGGGCATTATACTCATGGCATACCTATGTAGGGGAGGGCATCATACTATTTGAAGGTATATGTGGGGGGTCATTATACGGTTGTCAAGACTATATAGGGGCAATTATACTGTTTGCAGGACTATGCTGGGGGCGATTATACTGTTTGGAGGGCTATGTAAGGGCTTTTATATTGTTTGGAGGGCTATGTGTGGGCCAATATACTGTATGCAAGCAATTACACAGTGTAAAAGTTTTTTTGAGGGGCTCAATAATACACTGTAGAGGGCTGTGTGGGGGTCACTATGCTGTTTGGAGGGTTAGTGGGGGGCCATTATACAGTATGGATGGTTGTATTGGGGCCATCATACTGAGTGAAGGTGTGTGGGGGCCATTATTCTGTATAGAGGGCTGTTTTGCGATCACAGTTGGGGGCATCATACTGTGTTGGGGGTCGCCATACTTTGCCAGGGAAGGGGAGTACAGTCATCATACCATGTGTGTGGAGGGTACTATGGAAGAATTCACTGTGGGGATATCATACTTATGTTTCGGGGGGACACTATATTTGGCATAATACTTTATAGGGGCAATGAAAGGGTAGTTTAGGGGCTTCAGTAGGAGGAAATTACTTTGTAAGGGCTGCGAAGATGTGAGACATGCTCTTCAGTGACTCTGCTGAATATTAAGTTTTTTACGTTTTTTTAGTGGGGGGCCCAATTAGAACTTTTGCTATGGGGCCCCATGATTTCTATGTTCGTCCCTGCTAGTAATATTAGGTATCACATAAAGATGGATGAAGCTGCTTCATCTTTAGTGGTTACAGGTATCTGGCCCATTGTGACATCACTCGTGTTCCGCTCCCCGTGATGTCACAATGAGGTCACCATTGTGATGTCACTGGCTGTGGGGTTATAGTGAGTGACGCTACAGGAAAAGGCTTTGTCTGGAGAGGCTGACTGTGGATTACACAAGACGCGATATTCCTCCAGGCTAAAATGCTGTTTAGATTTCTTCTATTTGTGAGTGTGCTAATAGCATCTGCGGAGGGCGCTCCTATCAACACTCGCCACCATGATTTCAGGGCCTTGATCCCTGCAGGTAAGTGCTGTACCGGATATTAAGCCAATATGGGGTTATTGTTAATAAGTCAGATGATACATTTCATGGAGGATTCTTCATGTGCTACCTGTAATGTTTGGAGTCTTCTCCCATCGTGTATTCCCTATTCCAGGCTCTAAAACACATTGTAAGCTTGAATGGGAATCCACTCTGAGCGAAAAACAAGTCACGTGTCTCTGATCTTCATGTGTGTGACTTCATCAATAGTTTTGGGGGAAATAATTACAAACTTATGGTAATTGTGGAGTTTCTCCAACTAGGAATGGTTCTAGGTCTGGTTACAAAAATAAGATGCAAAATATAATGTATATATTAGTAGCTTTAAATATCTTACATGTTCTTGATCTTTTCTTCCACTAGATTACTTTAGTAGGTTTCCTATGCCTGCTGCCATCATCTTCTTCTCTGGATTTTTCTTTGGTGCCATCTGTTCCATCATATATGGGTAAGTCTTATAATGATTTATGGGCTACCCGGGAGTCTGTATAAGAAATATCACATCTTCAGATTATCATTCGATTCAGTAAATGATATAATCTAGTGTAGATGTTTAGTGGCTCATAAACTGGGTCTGACCTGCTGGGAGCACAATGGACTTTTCTGTAAAATATTAAAAAAATTGCTCCACAAATTACTGCAGATAGGGATAGATAAAATAGAGGAAGAAAAATATATGATTTTATAACAGTGACTTCTGTTTTATCATTTTAAAGATATGTGAAAAAGAATAATTTCTGGAGAGATGTTACAAGACCAGATTCCATGGATGAAGATATAAAGAGTAGGGCTAATCCTAATGGTAAGTACGGCCGTCACCAATCTGACATTAATATCTGTGTACATACAAATACTTCTTAGTGGCTTTTATATTACGTGGACGCAGTCTACATTGTAAAGCTGAATAATTACTCTAATGATATTCTGATTCGTCTCTTTCAATATATGAAATCTATTTAAAAGTAAAAAATGAACTTTTAAAGTAAAAATAATCTCTTACCCGTTCACAACATATGATGTACACCGAGCTTGAATATTTTCCCGCACATGATGGCTGATTTAATGTGCGGAGCTCTTCCTGCAGCTGTTAAACTGTTAAATCCCACTGTTAATCTCTCACAGCAGCATTTAACAATGCAATGGAGGCCGGACATTATATGCGCCCATCGTCACGCTCATGATGTGATCGTGGCGTGCCAATTGCTTGTCATGACAGCCGGCTGTGTCTGTCATTACGATCCTCCTGTGAAAGCCAGCCGTGGCTGGCAATGATAGTGGACAGTGATTTTTACTATACATAGCATTGCTGATGATCGGATGATCGCAGCTTCAACAAATACAGTAAAATAAAAAAGCACAAAAGTTCAAATCACCCCCTATTGCCCTATTAAAAATAAAACAATATACACATATTTGATATTGCTGCAATTGTAAAAGTCCAATCTATCACAATACAAAGTAAATTAATCCGATCAATATATGGCGTAATGAGAAAAAAATGAAAATTACATTTTTTTGGCCACCACAACATTGCAATAAAATGCAATAAGAGGCGATCAAAACATCATATCTACCCCAAAACTGTGTCAGTAAAAACGTCAGCTCAGATCGCTAAAAGTCCTCACCTGGCCCCGTATCCCGAAAAATGAAAATGTCATGGGTCTCGGGAAAATGGTGACAAAAGTATTTTTTTTTTTAGTTTCCGATTTTTTTTACCACTTAAAGGGGTTGTGCCTGGAACAAAGTTAATTTTAATCAACATTTTAATCATTAGATCTTTGAATAATAATAATTTCCACAATTGGATGAGATCAAAAAAAATGTTCCTGTGCTGAGATAATCTTATAAATGTGCCCCTGCTGTGTACTGTGTAATGGCTGTGTCTGACTGTGCAGGAACATGGTCTGATCATACCACATCTCCTGGGCAGGGGAGGACGCAAGAGAGTATACAGACAGGACAGCCGGGGATCACAGCTGATTCTTTCTTTGAGGTAAAACATTGCTTAAAAACAAGTAATTAAATATTTTGCCTCACAAGAAAATCAGCTGCGATCCCCTGCTGTAATGTCTGTATACTCTTTTGCTTCCTCCCCTGCCCAGAAGCAGTGGTATGATCAGACCATGTTCCTATACGGTCAGACACAGCCATTACACAGTACACAGCAGGGGCACATTTATAAGTTTATCTCAGCACAGGGACATTTTTTTTAACACATCCAATTGTGGAAATGATTATTATTCCAAGATCTATTGATTGAAATGTACTTTGTTCATGGGAAAACCCCTTTAAGTAAAAAAAACAAAACAAACTATACATGTTTGGTATCTGCGTAATTGTACTGAACTAGAGAATCATATTGCCAGATCTCTTCTACCATAAACTAAATATGGTAAATAAAAAATTTAAAAAAAAACAATTGTGGAATTGCACTATTTTTGCAATTTCAACACACTTGGAATGTTTTTCTTGTCTTCCAGTACAGTATCTGGTAGAATGAATGCTGCCATTCAAAAGTACAATTCATTCTGCAGAAAACAAGCCCTCATGTGGCTATACTGATGGAAAAATAAAAAAGTTATAACTAAGGAGAGGGAAAACAAACAAACAGAAAATCACCATGTCTTGAAGGGGTTAATAGATATAGCAAGTGAATGTACCGTAGACATAGAGGAAACAATCTAGAAGAAACAAATAGAAGTTTTTCCTTTTGAAATGCTGATTTCACTGTTCTGTGTTACAGGAGAACATGAGGATGAAACAACCATTATAAATGATGAAGCTCCTCATGGACCCATGGCTGAAGAGAGCGATGTCCACACAGACACCAACATCTCTAGTGGCCCCCACTATGTCATAATCAATATGGACCCATATGAGGATGTGATCGTCTCCTCTGACAGTAAGCTCATTTTTTCTTTGTGGATTAGTACCATGAATATCATCTCTTCTTCTAATTTACATAACATGCATAAATTAAAATCTACTATTAAAAGCAATTTATTATTGAATTTCAGTTAAAGCAATTTCCAGCATTTTCCGGCTCTCCGACCCCAGACTGACAGTAGAATCAATGTCCATTAATGAACAACTAATCTTATAACCACTGTCTTTTTCAGAACAAGAGGACAGAGAACAGATTCCACCTCCTCCTCTGAATCCTTCTCCATCTACTACTCTGCCTCCTCAAAATTTTGATAAAGATCTTGACCTGGACAAAGACATTGAGAAAACTAACCTCCTCATGAAGATTGTCTTTCAGGAACTTCTGGCTTATGCCAGCCAAAACCAAATGTAAGTTCTTAGGGCTTATGCGTATGTTTTATGATGTATGTTATATTTTAGTATTAACAGCCAATAGGCTAAATAATTAGAAATTGGGCACTAACGACCTAAACATGGAAAGCATTATATTTCTTTATACAAGTTAAATCATCAGTCTGTGAACCAAGACTTGCTTGGACTACATGAGAATGGGTGTTATTCTTGAATCACAAATGTGATACAATATAAATTATCTTTAATAAATCACAATATACAGTATAAAAAATGGCTGATCACATGACTCACAAATTAAACACACGAAGTAGAGTGGGTGGTAATGGCAAAAACAATAAAATGAATATTTAATCATGATCACATTATGCATATACAGCAATACTGGCTTAAAATCCAAATGTAATCACAAGAGCTGATGGCACGATAAAAAGTGCTCAATATCAATGTCAGTGCCAAGTACGTTTAGACATGCTGTAGTACCAACCCTGACAGTCATTTCACCATCACAGCTATTTCAAGGAGTTAAAGGAAACGGGGTGGAGTGCTGTAAATGGCTGTATATGTATCTATCATATGTACCATGAGGGAGGGATTGGTAGTAAGAGGTAATCTAATCCTACAAGATCAAAAAAAATAATAAGCAGGGTACTATTCCTATCACAGCAATGATAATGTGTAGAACATACCTGAACATAGACATTAAATAATGCCCACTATATATTACATAGTACTGCATTATAATGTAGAGATAATGGATAACATGTAAACTTCTTCTGTTGCCAAACTCATTATAGTCTGTTGCCATGTACATACATTAATCTTTACTCTTTTGCTGACTTTGTAACATATATTTTCCAGGTGAGGCAGAGCGGGGTCTCGCTGTGTTCCCACAATGAATATGGGATCCAGCTGGAGATGACAACTGTACATCAACACAAAGAGGCAGATTCCAGGCTTGGTTTCTGTTCTCTTCATTGGATATGACATTTACTGGACTTTCTGCAGCTAGACGAACTCACAGAGTATGTGAGATACCTACTGCATCATGAGGCAAATTCCGGGCTCGGTCTATGTTCTCTTTAATGAATACGACATTTACTAGACTTTCTGCAGCTAGATGCACTCACAGAACAAGTGAGTTTCCTTCTGCATCATAAGACAGATTCCGGGATCGGTCTCTGAACTCAACCACTGGATACGACATTTACTGGACTTTCTGCAGCTAGATGCACTCACAGATAAAGTGAGATCCCTACTGCACACGAGACAGATTCCAAACTCGGTCTCTGATCTCCACCACTGGATACAACAGTTACTGGACTTTCCGCAGCTAGATGCACTCACAGATAAAGTGAGATACCTACTGCACATGAGACAGATTCCGGACTCGGCCTCTGTTCTCATCAGTGGATAAAACATTTGATAGACTTTCTGCAGCTAGATATAATCACAAATCTAGTGACTTACCTGCTGCACCATGAGACAGATTCCGGGCTCGGTCTCTGCTCTCATCAATGAACATCTGCAGCCTAAGGGAAGGACAGTCCTTCAGCCAAGGTTCCCTAGCGGTTTCCTCCACTGGGGGGTTTTCCTCTCCTGAGTGCTGAAGGTTGACTCTTCGTGAGTCAAAGTCCCTTTGTCATCATTATCATCGGGGCACATTTTAGGGCTATTGCCCTGACTTCTAATGGGAGCTTCTACATAACCCACCTTGAATGAAGTTAATAAAGAAGTCAATCAATAATATGTAACAGTGTAATGGCGCTTCAATTGAACTTTACAATACAGCAGAATATACATATCACTGTGAGGAGGGAATATTTTATGAAGTCATTAAACACATGGTGACTTATATACATGTTTTCTATCAAACTAATTTGCCACAAATGTAATGTTCCTCATTAATCATGAACATCTTCTTTGACCTGGTTTAGAGGTCTGGATCCTCTGGTTCGACCAGGACTTTAATGCCACTGCACACTATACTGTCATGGCACACATAATGACATCAGAACGTTGCGACGTGCGTCACCCAAGCTTTAGTTATTGCCTCTGGGGATGCACATCAGTGGCAGCTCAGCGATGGCATGGTTCACAAAAATGTCAGAGGCTTGGTTGAGCTGGAAGTTCCAATGCAGGGTGAAGAAGACAGAAGATGCTTTAAACCAGCAAGGCCAGTTTTAGACAAAGTGGGGCCCTGGGCATAAGTTTAAAGTGGGTCCTAAATGCTAACATATTGCACCATCACACTTAAACATTTAGGTAGCATTTACATGTGCTGAGTTTAGGCCATTAAATGAGCGTGATCGAGAATATTGAAGTCGTTCAGTGCTTGTTTCCTGGCCTTTTTACACTGGTTGAGGGAGAATGATGGGCACAGAACGATCGTTAGTAGATCAATCTGTCCCTATAAAGTATCGTATTATCAGCAGCACATCAGCAAGTCTCATTGGGCGATGTGCTGCAGAAAACAATGATTTTTGTTCCATCATAAACAATCCAATCACCCGATAAATGAGTAGCTTGAGTTTGCTTGTTCGTTGGGTGATAACAGACGTTTTTACACCTATGAACTCTCATCTGCTCTGCTGGGATTTATAAATGTGGGTGTTATATACTCAAACACTGCATGTTACACACACATACAGTGGGTACGAAAAGTATTTAGACCCCTTTAAATTTTTCACTCTTTGTTTCATTGCAGCCATTTGGTAAATTCTAAAAAGTTCATTTTTTTTCTCATTAAAGTACACTCTGTACACTATCTTGACTGGAAAAAAACAGAAATGTAGAAATTTTTGCAAATTTATTTAAATAGAAAAACTGAAATATCACATGGTCATAAGTATTATTATTATTATTATTATTTTTTTATTATTATAGCGCCACTTATTCCATGGCGCTTTACATGTGAAAAAGGGGTATAATACAAGAACAATTACAATAATCTTGAACACAATGTGACATCGACTGGTACAGGAGGAGCGAGGACCCTGCCCGCGAGGGCTCACAATCTACGAGGGATGGGTGAGGATACAGTAGGTGAGGGTAGAGCTGGTCGTGCAGCTGTATGGTGGAGCGGTGGTTACTGCAGGTTGTAGGCTTGTCGGAAGAGGTGGGTCTTCAGGTTCCTTTTGAAGGTTTCCACGGTAGGCGAGAGTTTGATACGTTGGGGTAGAGAGTTCCAGAGTAGGGCGGAAGCACGGGAGAAATCTTGTATACGGTTGTGGGAGGAGGAGATAAGAGGGGAGTAGAGCAGGAGATCTTGTGAGGATCGGAGTTTGCGTGCAGGTATGTAACGGAAGACTAGGTCGGAGATATATGGAGGAGACAGGTTGTGAATGGCTTTGTATGTCATGGTTAGGGTTTTGAACTGGAGTCTCTGAGCAATGGGGAGCCAGTGAAGAGATTGACAGAGAGGAGAGGCCAGGGAATAGCGGGGGGACAGGTTGATTAGTCGAGCAGCAGAGTTTATGATAGATTGGAGGGGTGCGAGAGTGTTAGAGGGGAGGCCACAGAGCAGGAGGTTGCAGTAGTCAAGGCGGGAGATGATGAGGGCGTGCACTAGTGTTTTTGCAGATTCATGGTTTAGGAATGTGCGGATCCGGGAGATATTTTTGAGTTGGAGTCGGCAGGAAGTGGAAAGGGCTTGGATATGTGGTTTGAAGGAGAGTTCGAGTCCAGGGTTACCCCAAGGCAGCGAGCTTGAGGGACTGGGGAGAGTGAGCAGCCATTGACGTTGATAGATAGGTCAGTTGGGAGGTTTGAATGAGATGGCGGAAAGATGATGAATTCTGTTTTGTCCATGTTAAGTTTTAGAAATCTGGCAGAGAAGAAGGATGAAATAGCAGACAGACATTGTGGGATTTTGGTTAATAAGGAGGTGATATCGGGTCCAGAGAGGTAGATCTGTGTGTCGTCAGCATAGAGGTGATAATGAAACCCATGAGACGCTATGAGCTGTCCCAGGCCTAAGGTGTAGATGGAGAAGAGCAGGGGTCCTAGAACTGAACCTTGGGGGACACCGACAGATAGGGGGCGAGATGAAGAGGTGGTGTGTGAGTGGGAGACACTGAGTGTCCGGTCTGTTAGGTATGAGGAGATCCGGGATAGGGCCAAGTCTGTGATGCCGAGAGATGAGAGAGTCTGGAGTAAGAGGGAATGGTCCACTGTGTCAAAGGCAGATGACAGGTCTAGGAGGAGGAGGACAGAGTAGTGTCGCTTAGATTTGGCGGTTAGTAGGTCGTTTGTGACTTTAGTCAGTGCAGTTTCAGTAGAATGGTGTGGTCGGAAACCAGATTGTAGGCGGTCAAAGAGGGAGCAGGAGGAGAGGTGGGAGGACAGTTCAAAATGGACATGTTGTTCCAGTAGTTTTGAGGCATAGGGGAGAAGTGATATGGGGCGATAGCTAGTCAGAGAGGATGGGTCAAGGGAGGTCTTTTTGAGGATGGGTGTGATTGAGGCATGTTTAAAGCATGAGGGGAAGACACCAGTTGTTAGTGACAGGTTGAAGAGGTGGGCTAGGGCTGGGATGAAGATAGTGGTAAGGTTTGGGATGAGGTGGGATGGGATTGGGTCAAGTTTACAGGTGGTGAGGTGTGATTTGGAGAGTAAGGAGGAAAGTTGATCTTCAGAAATGGTGGAGAATGTAGTTTTGGAGGAGGAGGGTTGAGTAGGTGTGGGGAGGGGCGGTGGGGGCTTTAGGCAAAAACTTTGTCTGATGGTGTCAATCTTCTTCTTGAAGAATGAGGCAAAGTCTTCGGCTGAAATAAGAGGAGAGGGATGAGGCACTGGGGGACGGAGGAGAGAATTGAAGGTGTTGAATAGTTGTTTAGGGTTGTGAGACAGGGAGGATATGAGAGAATCAAAGTATGTTTGTTTTGCTGCAGTGAGTGTGGACTTGAAGGTAGTGAGGGACTGTTTGAATGCGATGAAGTGCTCATGGGAGTGGGACCTTTTCCATCTACGTTCAGCAACCCTGGAGGCCCGTCACAGCTCTTTAGTTAGGCTGGTGTGCCAGGGTTGTCTGTTGATTGTGCGAGCCTTGGTATGCATGAGGGGGGCGACCGAATCGAGAGCTGCAGCTGTTGTGGTGTTGTATAAAGTGGAAGCAGCATCTGCATCATGTAAGGAACTAATGTCTGTAAGAGGGAGGAGGGATTCAGAGAGAGAGTGTAGGTCAAGGTGTTTGAGATTTCTACGAGGGTATGCAAGTTTGTGGAGTGGGGATTGTTGCCCTGGGGAGGAGAGAGAAGAGAATGTGAGTAGGTTGTGGTCAGAAACAGGGAGAGGTGAGTTAGAGAGGTTAGATAGGGAACAGAGGTGGGTGAAGATGAGGTCCAGTGTGTGGTCGTCTTTGTGGGTGGGTGTGGAAGACCACTGAGTAAGACCAAAGGAGGAACTGAGGGATAGAAGCTTAGAGGCAGCTGAGAGGGAAGTGTCAATGGGGATGTTAAAGTCGCCCATGAGGATAGTGGGAATGTCAACGGAGAGGAAATGAAGTAGCCAGGTGGTGAAGTGGTCAAAAAAAGTGGTGGCTGATCCTGGGGGGCGGTAGATGACAGCCAGTTGGAGGTTGGATGGGGAGTAGATGCGCACGCAGTGCACTTCAAAAGATGGGAGAGTAATTGCGGGCGGCATTGGGATATGGGTGAAGGAGCAGTTTTCTGAGAGGAGGAAACCTATTCCTCCACCGTGCTTGCCGTTGGGGCGGGGGGTATGGGAGAGGTGGAATCCACCATACGAAAGTGCAGCAGGAGAGGCTGTGTCGGAGGGGGTGAGCCAGGTTTCAGTGATGCCGAGGAAGGAAAGCTTGTTAGTGATAAAGAGATCGTGAATGTAGGAAAGTTTATTGCAGACAGAGCGAGCGTTCCATAGAGTATTCAGACCCTTTGCTCAGTATTGAGTAGAAGCATCCTTTTGAGCTAGTACAGCCATGAGTCTTCTTGGGAATGATGCAACAAGTTTTCCACACCTGGATTTGGGGATCCTCTGCCATTCTTCCTTGCAGATCCTCTCTAGTTCTGTCAAGTTGGATGGTGAACGTTGGTGGACAGCCATTTTCATGTCTCTCCAGAGATCCTCAGTTGGGTTTAGGTCAGGGCTCTGGCTGGGCCAGTCAAGAATGGTCACAGAATTGTTCTGAAGCCACTCCTTAGTTATTTTCGCTGTGTGCATAAGGTCATTGTCTTGTTGGAAGGTGAACCTTCGGCCAAGTCTGAGGTCCAGAGAACTCTGGAAGAGGTTTTCATCCAGGATATCTCTGTAGTTGGCCGCATTCATGTTTCCTTCAATTGCAACCAGTCGTCCTGTCCCTGCAGCTAAAAAACACCCCCATAGTATGATGCTGCCATCACCATGTTTCACTGTTAGGATTGTATTGGGCAGGTGATGAGCAGTGCCTGGTTTGCTCCACACATATCGCTTAGAATTATGACCAAAAAGTTCTATCTTCATCTCATCAGACTAGAGAATCTTATTTCTCATAGTCTGGCAGTCCTTCATGTGTTTTTAAACAAGCTCTATGCGGGCTTTCATATATCTTGCACTGAGGAGAGGCCACCCTGCCATAAAGGCCCGACTGGTGGAGGGCTGCACTGATAGTTGACTTTGTGGACCTTTCTCCCATCTCCCTACTGCATCTCTGGAACTCAGCCATAGTGATCTTGGTTTTCTTCTTTACCTCTCTCACCAAGGCTCTTCTCCCACAATTGCTCAGTTTGGCTGGACGGCCGGGTCAAGGAAGACTTCTGGTGGTCCCAAACTTCTTCCATTTAAGGATTATGGAGGCCACTGTGCTTTTAGGAACCTTGATAAACGCAGAAATTAGTTTGCAACCTTGGCCAGATCTGTGCCTTGCCACAATTCTGTCTCTGAGCTCATTGGGCAGTTCCTTTGAGCTCATGATTCTCATTTGGTCTGATATGCATTGTGAGCTGTGAGGTCTTATATAGACAGGTGTGTGCCTTTCCAAATCAAGTCCTATCAGTTTAATTAAACACAGCTGGACTCCAATGAAGGAGTAGAACCATCTCAAGGAGGATCACAAGGAAATGGACAGCATGTGATTTAAATATGAGTGTCTGAGCAAAGTGTCTGAATACTTATGACCATGTGATGTTACAGTTTTTCTTTTTTAATAAATTTGCAAAAATTTCTACATTTCTGTTTTTTTCAGTCAATATGGGGTGCAGAGAGTTCTTTAATGAGAAAAAAATGAACTTTTTAGAATTTTTCAAATGGCTGCAATGAAACAAAGAGTGAAAAATTTAAAGGGGTCTGAATACTTTCCATACCCACTGTATGTATACACACAGCAAACACACATAGCACATATGCATGTATACACCGAGCCCATACACACACACACGTATATGTATACACAGAGCACATACATACATATAGACATGTGTACATACATAGACAGACGTATATACAGAGCACATACATACGGACAGACATGCATACACAGATCACATACATACAGACACATGTATATACAGATCACATACCTACACATGTATACACAGAGCACATACATACATACACATGTGAGAGGCTGGACAGGAGCTTTCTCTCCCTCAAAAAGACGTTGAGGCAAGTTCTTTAAAGTTATTTGTGTAATTAGCAGCACAGTGGCTCAGTGGTTAGCACTGTTGCTTTACAGTGCTGGGGTCCTGGGTTCAAATCCCAACAAGGACAACATCTGCAAGGAGTTTGTATTTTCTCCCCGTGTTTGCATGGGTTTCCTCCAGGTTCTCCGGTTACCTCCCACACTCCAAAGACATACTGATAGGGAATGTAGATTGTGAGTGACGCGCCCCTGGGCCTGTGTCGCGCTGCGCTGCGCATGCGGGAGCTTACCCGGAGCCGGATCTGTGGAGGGTTGTAGTCTCGTGGCGGTGACCCGGTCCGTGCCCAGGGAGTCAAACTAGACGGCAGTCCATTAGTAGTAAATGGTTGATGACTACGCCACCCGTTGAGTGCAGCCAGGGGGCTGCTGCTGCAGGTCAGACCGCTGAGGCCGATGGTGGGATTGTGCAGCGTGATAGTATAACCCCCAACGGGAGGGGTATGGCCTCAGGGCAGCCGACGTGGATGATGGGGGTAGCAGGAACCACTCAGAGACGGTACGGTGTAGTTCAGGGTCTTTACTGGTAACAACAAAAGACCCTCCCGGAGTACTTGCTAGCGGATGGGGCCTGGTCAGTCCTTGAGCAGATGGGATCTCCCCTGGCCAGGCGTAGTTGTAGGCCTCCCAAACTGACTGTACTCTTCTGGCTACCTTGCTAGGAGCTGATGTAAGTAGCCCACGTCCCTGAGTGTACCGTGTGGTGCTCACCCGTATGGCCGGTGACTCGGGGCCTTCTAATGGCTTCCGCTCCACGATGGCGGTGCTGGTCCCACGCGTGTGACCGTGCCTTCGGGCTTCTGGGCCAGAGGACCTGAAATCCCCTGCCTGACGGATTCTGCTGCTGGGCAGGAATTAGTCCCCACAGCCTTGGACTCCGGGTCCGGTAAAAAGTCTTCTTAGTCAGGGCGAACTCTGCAGCTGCCAGCCCCTGACTCCTTGTAACTGCTGTTTCTTCCTATGCTGTCTCTACTTCTTCTCTTCTTCTACTCACCCACCCTGCCTCAGCCCCAGGTTTATATAGGGGAAGTTCTTCCCCTCCCAAGACTGGGCAGGAGGTGTGGCATGCACAGGATCCCTGACTAAAGGACCTCCCACCTGCTCTCAGACATAACATTACGTTACTGTGGCAACCAGACCCCTGGGGTGTCACATTCCCCCCTAGTAAAATTTAGTACTCCGGGACTAAACACATTTAGAAAACATAACAAGGCAAAACATTAATAATACAATAAGAAAACACATAAAGATGGTTACGGCGTGTCCGCAACCGGGTGCAGTCTCTGAAGAAAGCAAGGTGTCCATTTCACCAACACAGGGAGACGTAACCAGGTAGGGGTCTGTTCTACCCCGAGTCCTTGACAGTCTTTAGTCCATCCTGGGTTACGCTCCAACTATATACAAGGATTCCCGGTAAATCCACCAAGGATTCCTAAAAACAACTAGAAATACAAAATTACACACAAGCAACTATAGACAGGTAAACATTATAAAATAGCTTAAACATTTAGATCCTCCAACGTGCGGGTAACTGGCCTCTAGTGGCCCTAGTGGACCTACGGAGCTGACTGTCTGGCCCTGAACTACAGGGTGTAGGAGCTGTCAAGGGTAAACTGGGCAGCTGTCTACCGGCTCTTTGTCTCACTAGGGGTACGGCAGGCTCACTATAAGCAGAGGGTTGATTCTCCTGTTCTACTTGTGTGGAGTCTTCTGCCTCCTGGACCGGCTGTTCTTCCAGCTCTACCCGTTGCTCCGTAGGTTCTTGGGATGATGGTTGGAGGAAGGTGAGTACGGGTACCACAAGTGCACCATTGACTTGAGTCCAAGACCGAGGGAAGTCCCCGAGCACGGTACTAACCATATCTTCCCTTTCTCCCACGGGTCGATGGTCTTCTTGTTCCTCTTCAGGGTTCCTCAGTTGTTCGGGACACTTCTTCAGGTGGTCCCGGGATACAATGGCTGTGGTTTCCCCTCCGTCTTTACTGATGGTACAGACCTTCGGGTTCTCGTGGCTTGAGGGCAGTACGGTGTACGGGTCCTTCTCCCACTGGTCATCCAACTTGTGGAGCCGTCTTTTCCTCTTCAAGACCTGCTCTCCGGGTACCAGGGGAACAGCGGGAGCATACTGGTTGTAAGTCTTCTCTTGTCTTTCCCTAGCCTGACAGAGACTTCGCTCCACGCTCTCCTGTACTCTCCGGTACTGCTGCTGCCTCTCTGTGTCCCAGTCTGTTTCTGGTGAAGTGTCCTCAGGTGTCAGGACTCCCATTTCCAGGTCAACAGGTAACTTACCAGGTCTCGCCCTCATTAGGTAAGCCGGGGTACAGTTGGTGGAACCTACCGGGATGTGGTTGTATAGGTCCACCAGATCGGGCAACTTCTCAGGCCACAGACTGCGTTCTTCCAGGGGCAATGTTTTTAGAAGATCCATTACCACCTGGTTCATTTTTTCACAAAGTCCATTAGTTTGCGGATGGTAGGGTGTCGTCCTTATCTTCCGGCAGCCATACAGATTGCAGAATTCCTGGAAGACCTCCGCTTCAAAGGCAGGTCCCTGGTCCGTCAGCACTTGGTCCGGGTACCCGTGTGGACGGCAGAAGTGCTGCTGGAAGGCCCTAGCTGCTGTTTGAGCCGTTAAGTCCTTGACGGGGACGACAACCAAGAACCGGGAGTAATGATCCACGATGGTTAACGCGTAGACGTAGCCACTTCTGCTTGGGGTCAGTTTTACATGATCCAAGGCTACCAGTTCCAACGGTTGCCGGGTGACGATGGACTGCAGGGGAGTCTTCTGGCTGGCCCGGTCCTTCCTTCTCAGATTGCACGGGCCACAGTCTCTGCACCACTTCTCGATGGTTCCCCTCATGCCTACCCAGTGGAACCGCTCGCGCAGCAGGAACTCCAGCTTTTTCCACCCGAAGTGTCCAGCTCCGTCGTGGTATGCCTCCATCACCATGGCTGCGTCTCTTCGGGGCACCACTACTTGCCAGAGTAGTTCATGCGTCCGGGAGTTGACCATTCTGCGGCACAACTTCCCCTTGTAAAGGAATAGTCGACTCTTCTCCGCCCATAGTTGTTTGGCTTCCTCCGGAGCGTCTGGTTCAAGGCGAGCCTCCGGCCGAGTCAGCATCTCCTTCACCAGTCGGACGGCAGGGTCGCTGTCTTGCGTTTCCGCCCAGTTGTAGTGGGGTAAGGGGTTCAACGTAGCAGCCTGCTTACCCCTTACCCGGTGGGAATACTGGATAGTCCCATGACGGTGGAACGCAGGGAGTTCAACTTCTTCCAGTCCCTCCGGATCTTCTCCTTCGTCCAGCAGGTTGGGCATCCTGGACAGGGCGTCCGCGTTAGTATTGGAGCGTCCTGCCCGGTATTTGATTGTGAACTCGTAGTTGGACAGACGGGCCATCCACCTCTGCTCCAGGGCACCGAGTCTTGCCGTGTCCAGGTGTGTCAACGGGTTGTTATCCGTGTATACGGTGAACCGGGAAGAAGCGAGGTAATGCCTAAAGCGCTCGGTGACTGCCCATACCACGGCCAGGAACTCTAGCTTAAATGAGCTGTAATTTTCGGGGTTCCTTTCGGTGGGTCGCAGTTTTCGGCTGGCATAGGAGATTACTCGTTCTCTCCCCTGCTGAATCTGGGACAGTACGGCTCCTAGCCCGATGTTACTGGCGTCGGTGTAGAGGATGAAGGGCTGGCTATAGTCCGGGTACGCCAAGATTTCATCCCCCGTGAGGGCCATCTTCAGCTGGCGGAAGGACTCTTCTTCTAGCTTTTCCCATTTGAAGGGCGGCTTCTGGTTCTTGGCCTTCCGGGACTGGCCTATCAGGAGGTCCTGCATAGGTGCTGCCTTTTTGGTGAAACCGGGAATAAACCTTCGGTAGTAGCCTACCAACCCTAGGAACTGCCGCACTTCTTTTACGCTGGAGGGGCTTGGCCATCCCTTAATTGCGGTGATCTTATCGGGGTCGGGAGCCACTCCGTCAGCGCTCACCACGTGTCCCAGGTATTGCACCTTTGGTTTCAGGAGGTGACACTTGGAGGGTTTCACCTTTAGGCCGTAACTCGCCAGAGCTTCGAACACCTCCGCCAGGTGTTTCAGGTGGTCCTCATAAGTTTTGGAGTATACGATGACATCGTCCAGGTATAACAGGACCGTCTCAAAGTTTCGGTGTCCCAGACAGCATTCCATCAATCGCTGGAAGGTTCCTGGTGCGTTGCAGAGTCCGAACGGCATGCAGGTAAACTCGCTAAGTCCCATCGGGGTGGTGAATGCGGTCTTCTCCCGGTCCGCCTCTGCTACAGGAACCTGCCAGTACCCGCTAGTGAGATCCAAGGTGGAGAAGAAGTTAGCAGATTTTAAAGCAGCCAAAGACTCCTCTATTCTTGGTAAGGGGTACGCATCTTTGTGTGTGATACGGTTAATTTTCCGGTAATCTACACACATCCTCATGGTGTTGTCTTTCTTTTTGACTAAAACTAGTGGGGCTGCCCAGGGGCTACAGCTATCCCGGATTACCCCAGCCTCCTTCATGTCTCTAAGCATCCCCTTGGCGTGTTGGTAATGTGCAGGGGGTACGGTCGATACCTCTCTTTTATGGGAGGATGATCTCCCGTGGGGATGCGGTGTTCTACCCCCTTGACTCGCCCGAAGTCTAACGGGTGTTTACTAAACACTCTCTCATACTCTTGAACCACCCGATAGACTCCTTGTTTCTGATGTGAGGGAGTGGAATCAGTACCCAAATGTAGTTGCTGACACCAGTCCTCCATGTCTTTCTTAGAGCCGTTACCTTCCTCCGGGTGAGATGGAGGCAAGGGTTCCACAGATTGTATAGAATTTTGATTAGTGGTATATAATTTGGCTAGCGTGGCATACCGGGGCAGGTACACTTCCCTCTCCCCGATATTTATTATGCGAATGGGCACCCTTCCATGGCGTACATTGACCACCCCCCGTGCTGTCAAAATGGTGGGCCTACTGTCTGAGTAAACTGGTTCTACCATTGCCTGGTAATCTCTTCCTCTCAGACCAATAGCTGCCCGGCACCAAATCATCATTTCACTTTTTGGGGGCATGGCAATAGGAAAAGGGTCACACATTCTTACGCTACCAATCTCACCGCCGGAGAGTTCCACTTGTTGCCGTTGCATCAGTGCCCGGATCTCTTTCTGGAGCACCCGCTGCTCGCCGGAGCTGGCGTTCTTGGCAACCTGCTGTAAAAGGAAAATCACCTCTGCAAGACAATTTTCAATTACGTTAGTTCCTAGAGTTATTTTTGGGTGACTCTCATGTTTATCAATATCTACAATGATCAGTCCCTGTGCGGCCAGTTCGACTCTACCGATTTTGAGGGCCACCTCCTTAAATCCGATCTGTGGCACGGGCTGGCCATTGCTGGCGATGATACTCAAGTCGTCGTCAGGGTAGTGGGTAATATCCGAGTCATTCCAGTACTGCTTGAAGAGCACGTACGGGATGGTGGTGACCTGTGACCCGGTATCCAGTAGGGCACTCATGGGAATGCCATCCAGTACCACAGGCAAGACTGGACGTCCTCCCACATATCTGTCGCGCCAGTTCGATGGGCCTGGTGATCTTTTTCCTGGGGGTTGGCCCTCTACCCCAGGTTGTGCCCGTTTAAAGAACAGTACCTTTCCATATGTCCGGGTTGATTGCAGCGGCGGCAGATGGGTCGTCCGTCCTCGCTGTATCGGTCACTGGGTCTTCCTCTGGCCGGTGGGGTCCTCCTTGGTCGACGCCACGGGATGTCCTCCGGTCCGGATGCCAGCTGGATCTTCCCTGGGGTGGAAACCTGTAAAGACTGCACAGTTCGGGTTAGCGCAGCAACGCTCTTAGCTAGCTCTTGGACCTGATGGTGTAGGTCTGGAGCCGGGTCATTGTCCAAAGCCTGCGCATCAGCTCCCACAGGCCCTGCTGACAAGGGCGCCGCCTCCTGGTAGTAAGTGGTAGTGGGGCGTCTGTGGGTCACAACGCCACCTGGTGCCGGTTCTCGGAGCACCCGGATGGCTCTGTCCTTGAACTGTGCAAAGTCCAGATGGGGATCCTGTAAGGCCATTGCCCGCAACTGGGTTCGGTGGGCATTGCAATATAAACCCTCTATAAATTGTTCAGTCAACAGCCTGTCCTCGTTCCCCACCCCATCAGGGTCGGTCTGCTTTATGGCCCTCAGGGCCTCTTGTAGGTTTAGTGCATAGTCTCTTATACTCTCATGCGCTCGCTGCTTGCACCCGTAGAATCTAAGCTTAATCTCGGCTGAGGTGCGGGTATCAAAGGTGTCCTTCAGCCGGGTTAGTATCCCTGCGACAGTCTTCCTCCCAGGTGGCCAGGATTTTACTTCCCTTTTGGCTGCCCCGGTTAGTTGGGCCACCAGGATGCTCACTTTTTGCTCTTCTGTGAGGGGGTACACCTGGAAGAGGCTATCCAGCTTTTCTCTAAAGTCATGCAGGGTATGTGACTCCCCTGAGTACTGGGGTAGCCAAGCTGCTCCCGGGATATAGGGCATGGTGAAGGGCATAACTGCAGCAGCGGTAGCGCTGGCGGGGGTTGGGGCAGTGAAGCTCTCCTCCGTATCCGACATCTTCCTCCCCCCTAGTGGACCGTGGCCTACCTTGCGATGATCCTCTTCCGTAGGCCGCGGCTCCGCAGTGGATCGTCAGGGTTGAGGACCTTCCGTCGCGCTCCTGTGACGTCGGCGTCTGCTGGGCTCCTTCCAGGACCTTACGCAACGTCCGGACGTGAGGCGGGGCTTCAGTTCTCGCGCGCTTTCGGAGTCCACGCCCCTCTTCTTCCCGCGCGGCGTCCTCAAGATGGCGTCCAATGGCGGGAAAACTCCACGGATGGCGGGAAGAAGGTCGAAGATGGCGCCGGATGGCGGGAAACCTCCACGGATAGCGGGAATCTTCACCACTGGTAAGTTTGAACAGTCTTTGCTTTTCAGGCACGCAGTACCCGGTGGTTGCGGGCACGAAATCCTGCCGACTACGCCAAAGTTGACGCGCCCCTGGGCCTGTGTCGCGCTGCGCTGCGCATGCGGGAGCTTACCCGGAGCCGGATCTGTGGAGGGCTGTAGTCTCGTGGCGGTGACCCGGTCCGTGCCCAGGGAGTCAAACTAGACGGCAGTCCATTAGTAGTAAATGGTTGATGACTACGCCACCCGTTGAGTGCAGCCAGGGGGCTGCTGCTGCAGGGCAGACCGCTGAGGCCGATGGTGGGATTGTGCAGCGTGATAGTATAACCCCCAACGGGAGGGGTATGGCCTCAGGGCAGCCGACGTGGATGATGGGGGTAGCAGGAACCACTCAGAGACGGTACGGTGTAGTTCAGGGTCTTTACTGGTAACAACAAAAGACCCTCCCGGAGTACTTGCTAGCGGATGGGGCCTGGTCAGTCCTTGAGCAGATGGGATCTCCCCTGGCCAGGCGTAGTTGTAGGCCTCCCAAACTGACTGTACTCTTCTGGCTACCTTGCTAGGAGCTGATGTAAGTAGCCCACGTCCCTGAGTGTACCGTGTGGTGCTCACCCGTATGGCCGGTGACTCGGGGCCTTCTAATGGCTTCCGCTCCACGATGGCGGTGCTGGTCCCACGCGTGTGACCGTGCCTTCGGGCTTCTGGGCCAGAGGACCTGAAATCCCCTGCCTGACGGATTCTGCTGCTGGGCAGGAATTAGTCCCCACAGCCTTGGACTCCGGGTCCGGTAAAAAGTCTTCTTAGTCAGGGCGAACTCTGCAGCTGCCAGCCCCTGACTCCTTGTAACTGCTGTTTCTTCCTATGCTGTCTCTACTTCTTCTCTTCTTCTACTCACCCACCCTGCCTCAGCCCCAGGTTTATATAGGGGAAGTTCTTCCCCTCCCAAGACTGGGCAGGAGGTGTGGCATGCACAGGATCCCTGACTAAAGGACCTCCCACCTGCTCTCAGACATAACATTACGTTACTGTGGCAACCAGACCCCTGGGGTGTCACATGAGCCCCAATGGGAACAGTGCCCATAACGTCTGTTAAGCGATGTGGAATTAATGGCGCTATATAAGTGAGTAAAATAAATAAATAAAAATAAATGAACCCAAAATGTACCTGCACTATTAAACACTGGCCACCAGAAGTCACTGGTTTCCCCTTGATAGGTTCAGATGTCCCTTGGTCTGCAGGATCCGGTTTTCTGGGATGACAGGGTTAACACCTAGTCAGGGAGGGAGAGAGAAGTGACTGGGCACAAACAGGAGACTAGATCCAGGAAGTGCTTAGTGTTGATTGGACAGAGTGTGGAGCAGGCTGTGTGCAGAGAAGGTGGAGACAGCAGGATACTGGTTCATTGTGTGTGGAACTAAAGGCTCAGTATGTAAGGAGCTAGTTACAGAGGCGGCAGGACAGCACAGGCATTTGGGGACCTTTACATTGAGGAAAAGCTTAGAAGTCTGGGAAAAGTATGGTCCAGCGGAAAAGGGGGACCTTGGGAAGAAGGTAGCGCCCTGCTGTGAATACTAAAAACAGGGAGCTTAGTCTCAACGAGCCACTCATGGGACTGTGTTAGCTAAAAGCTCCGGGTATCGGAACCAGTACTTAACGAATGCACCCGAATAACCCTACCCCTAAGAAAATGCAGGCAATTAGAACATCTCCCCATGTCCCTTGCAAAACCTGGAAAAACGCAGACTGTAACTTTATAATGGAGCTGGTGTATTGTGTGGAAGATGGAAAAGGAGATGTAAAACCTTTTATCCCCTGTTTATCAGTTTGTCCGTATATAAAATGGACATTGTTTATAAGGACTGATCTGGCTTATTGAATGAAACGGGAGTGGAACTGCATTAAGTGCAATGGAACCGATGAGGGAAGCAGCAGATCAAGAGACAATGACGCAGACGCCTCCCCAACAACACAAAATTTCCTGTAGCTGGCCCCAACGTGAAAATGGCAGACCACTCATACGACCACTCAGCAACTGTCACAAATAACACAAGCAAAGGAGACAGGAAGTGTTGTGCTTCAGAAGCATCCAGAAACTTGAGGGGTTAACACAGTCACAGGAGACAGAGAGTGTTTTAGCAGAGCCCCAGGGGGATTGTGGTGAACTTGTTAATGTAGTCTGGCTGAAGTCGAAGAGAAAGGTGGTGGTGTGTTATCTGGATCTGACAGAAGGCAACTGAACAGGATTCAGATCAGGAGAGAAACTAAACAAAGGTCAGATAAACTCCCTGAACTAACCGTGCAGAGTATTATTGGGCAGGAAGATAAGGACTGGAAGGAATTGTGTCACAGGGATCATCTCCCTCCTCAAACCCTCCCCCCTCCATCTCCATGCAGGATAAACAATGCTGTGTACTATTGTGTCCTTGTGAAGGAAAAGCCTGTGGTTGTGTATGCATAGAAATGTGCTTCTAAGAGAGCTAATCTATGCTGAATTATGCTACTGAAGAGACTGTAATACTGTGCCTTGTGAAGAAACTACTGTATTGTTACTGGAGCCAGTTGCTCAAGAAACTCAGACTGTACTATAATGAAGATTGTTGCTGTAATATCCCAGAATGGCACTGGCCGTGCTTCAGATTGAATTCCACTGTTAAACTGTTGAAAATGACTCTTGTCAGATGTGTCTGGTTAGCAATTGAATCTATTGTGTGCCTGAGAGAAGCTGCAGCCTATGGTCGCTCTGAGTAACGGTTCCCCCAGGATTCCAAAGAATTCATGAAACCCGTCTCACCCTATGTAAACCTAGCAGCGTGCGTGTAACATTGGTGGCCTGTACGGGGAATCCTGAGTGGGAATTAGCGTGTAGAGGGAGAAGAGGAAAAGTGTCTGGAAAAACACAGCAGCACAGCACCTCAATTAAACCCTGCTACACCAGTTAAAGGGGACCAGCCCTAAAGAAAACTCACTAGCAGCAATGGATGTGGAAACATAAATGGACAGAATTAGTGAGCTGCTTCTTCAGTTAACCTGTGAAGAATTGAGAACAGTAGCAGAACATATAAAGATATCAGAATAACAGATTTCTGAAGCACACAACCGCAGGCAACTGTTAGCTGCCATTAATGCAAAAATGGATGAGCTGGGGTAGAAAGAAGCCAAAGACGTCATGGGGAGGTTCCTCCAGGAGCTAACACAGATTCTAACCAGGTTGTAATTGGAGGATAGAGGGGTGGCACCAACTACCAAAAGAGGGAATCTCTGTCCGCAGACAGAACTGTTAGAACCTTGCTCTTAGGTTTTTTTTTCCTTTTCTGGTCAGATGACCTTGTTGGCCTATTTAAGCCTGCTCCGCCCTTCTGGCTTTGCTGGACTTCATTGTATAACTACTTTCTAGCTAGCCTGTGCTCTGTATCTTACTCTGTTAGTTTGCTTGGTCTACGGACCTCTATGTTCTATATATTTTGTTTGTTCGTCTGTCTGCTACTATTTCTGTTAGGAGGTGTCCCATATTCCTCCCAGTCCTTAGTACTTGTAGGGATTCCTTCCCCACATCTATAGGTCTCCGTACAGACTAGCTTAGGACTTTAGCAGGTCTGATCGCAGGATCAGGTTCCCTGTTACATCGTAGGGATTCAGCTGAGTTCTATCGTAGGGACAGATCTCCTCTCTTTCCTTAGCTCTGGTAGCAGAACATAACACTAAGTCCAGCCTGCAAATTCTCTAAGGAAAGATTTTTCTGTTCCATCATGGTGTCGGTTCAGGATTTGGCTCATCGCCTGCAGGGACTCTCTCTGGAGGTGGCCGAGCTCCGTCAGCACGTGAGTAACTGTCCTGGAGCACATTTCTTGGAGCCTAAGGTATGTTTGCCGGATTTATTTTTTGGTGAACATCGAGAATTTTTTTCATTTAAAAATGCTTGCTTATTGTATTTTCGTTTGAGACCCAAGTCCTCTGGGGATGAATCCCAGCGCATAGGGTTCATAATGTCACTTTTGCGCAAAGAGCCTCAGGAGTGGGCCTTTTCTTTGCAACCTAGTGATACATGCTTCAGATCAGTGGATAGTTTTTTTTCTGCTTTGGGACTATTATATGATGATCCTGACCGTGTCGCATCAGCTGAGACTGAGTTGAGACGTTTGAGACAGGGATCAGGTAATGTGGAAAAATATTGTACTCATTTCCGTCGTTGGTCTACTCAAATAGGGTGGAACGATTCTGCTCTGAAAAGTCTATTTCTTGCTGGGCTCAGTGAAAGGGTTAAAGACCTGCTAATTGCTTATCCTACACCTGAAGATTTGCAACAGGCTATGCAATTAGCTATACGGGTGGATAGGAGACTGCGTGCAAGGGTTAATGAGAGCAAATCCTCTGCTATGTCAGTTTCTGGTTATGAGAATGTGTGTACTAACAGTGGTGAACCGATGGAGATTGGATCGGTGGCACCTCGCTCTCAAGAAAAAGACCGTCGATTTTCTGAAGGCTTGTGTTTCTATTGCGGAAAATCTGGTCATTTGATTAAAGGCTGTGAGCTTCGCATGAAGAAAGAAAAAAAAATGGTCAGTCATGCCCGTATTGCCTGTTTAAATTCCAAGGGTGTATTTTTAGCTGCTTCCACGATTGCTCAGGAAAAATTTATGGAATTTCGGGTGTTTGTTGATTGTGGGTCTACTCTGAATGTAATTGATGGGGGATTCTTGGAAAGACTCAATTTAAAACCCGAACCTTTATCATCCCCCATTGCTGTGGTTTCTGTGGATGGTTTCCCTTTGAAGAATATTACTCTCAAGGTCTGTGAATTTCCTCTCACTATTAATGGTGTTCACCATGAGAAATTGGATTTGGTAGTTTTGAATAACTTGCCTTCTCCAGTAATATTGGGATTGCCCTGGTTAAAATTTCACAATCCTGTACTGGATTGGTCTACCAATGAAATTAAATCCTGGAGCCATAAATGTTATGACAAGTGTTGTAACGGGCGTATTGCAGCTTTGGATAGGGGAGAATTGCCTGTTCCTATTCAGGATTTTTGGAGAGTTTTTTCTGAGAAGGAATCGCAGGTTTTGCCTCCCCATAGAGACTATGATTGTTCTATTGAATTTGTCCCTGGAGCGACTCTTCCTAAAAGTCGTTTATTTAACCTTACTATTCCTGAGAGGAAGGCTTTGGAGGAATACATACAGACAAGTTTGGCCGCCGGTCACATTAGGCCCTCTAAGTCTCCTGTGGCGGTTGGATTTTTTTTTGTAAAAAAAAAGGACGGCGGTTTACGTCCTTGTCTGGATTTTCGTGAGATTAACAAAATTACTGTACGCAATCCTTACCCACTGCCATTGATTTCTGATCTGTTTAACCAGTTAATGGGGGCCAAGTGGTTCTCTAAAATTGACCTTAAGGGGGCATACAATCTGATGCGCATGAAGGAGGGTGATGAATGGAAGACTGCTTTTAACACTCCTGTGGGTCATTTTGAGAATCTGGTTATGCCTTTTGGTCTTACTAATGCTCCTGCATTTTTTCAGAATCTGATTAATGACATCCTGAGACCTTTGATCGGCAAAAATGTGGTTGTGTATTTGGATGACATTTTGATTTATTCGCTGGATCTGGAGTCTCATTGGCGGAGCGTACGTGAGGTATTACAGTTGTTAATGGACAATTCGCTTTTTGCTAAGCTGGAGAAATGTGAGTTCGCTGTACAGAGAATTAGTTTTTTGGGTTACATTATCTCCAGCGAAGGTTTTGAGATGGACCCGGTTAAAGTTCAAGCTGTACAGGAATGGCCTAGGCCTATTGGTTTGAAATCGATACAGAGGTTTTTAGGTTTCGCCAATTATTACAGAAAATTCATAAAAATTTTTTCTAGTATTGTCAAACCTCTGACCGATCTCACCAGGAAAGGTGCTGATGCGGTTCAGTGGTCTTCTGAGGCCATTGAAGCTTTTGTGTATCTCAAGGAGAGGTTCACCTCTGCTCCCATCCTTATGCAGCCTGATGTGACTAAGCCGTTTTTGGTTGAGGTTGATGCTTCCTCTGTGGGGGTTGGCGCAGTATTGTCTCAGGATAACGGGGATGGATTACATCCCTGTGCCCTTTTTTCAAAAAAAATTTCGGAGACTGAACTGAATTACGATATTGGTAATCGGGAATTATTGGCTATTAAACTCGCATTTGAACACTGGCGTCACTTCTTGGAAGGTGCGGAATTTCCCGTTCAGGTTCTTACGGATCATAAAAATCTGATATATCTTGATGCTGCCAAGCGCCTGAATGCCCGTCAGGCTAGGTGGGCACTGTTTTTCTCGCGGTTTAATTTCTCCGCTACTTACATCCCTGGTACTAAGAATGTTAAGGTGGATGCCTTGTCTCGCAGTTTTTCTCCCATAGTCGGTGCTGAGAAAGAGGAGAACATTTTACAAGAAGGTGTTGTGATAGCTGCTTTGGACTCCGTTTTGGAAGATGAGATTCTTAAAGCACAGGAGAATGCCCCATCTAACACTCCCCATGGGAGGTTGTTTGTGCCTGCGACCTTTAGGAGAGATTTATTTGTTGAGTGTCACGAATCTCGGTTGGCAGGTCATCCCGGAATCTCTGAGACCAAGAGACTGGTGGGTCGCAGTTTTTGGTGGCCTGGATGGCAGAAGGAAGTCATTAAGTGGGTGCGTCAATGTACTATATGTGCTAGATCTAAGTCCTCACATACTCCTGCTGCGGGGTTGCTTTGTCCTTTGGAGGTTCCCAGTGCTCCTTGGACACATTTGGCTATGGACTTTATAACTGACCTTCCCCCCTCTGAGGGTTTTACTGTCATCTGGGTGGTCGTGGACCGTTTTAGCAAGATGTGTCACTTGGTTCCCTTTGTCAAACTGCCCTGCGCTAAAACTCTCGCTAAGGCCTTTGTCAAGGAAATTGTCAGACTTCATGGTGTTCCTACTGACATTGTTTCTGATAGGGGTCCTCAGTTCGTGGCTCGTTTTTGGCGTGCCTTTTGTGACAGGTTGGGAGTTCATTTATCGTTCTCGTCCGGATATCATCCTGAATCTAATGGCCAGACAGAAAGGAAAAACCAGGATGTTGAGCAGTTCTTGCGTTGTTTTGTGGCAGACAATCAAGAGGGGTGGTCTGAGTTTCTGCCACTTGCTGAATTTGCTCTGAACAATCATACATCTTCTTCTGCTGGTTGTTCGCCTTTTTTTTTGTTGTTCTGGGACACATCCGTCGTTTGGGTCGTTCTCCAAGTTGGGATCTGCCATGCCTGAGGAGGAGAATTTTTCCGGTGATTTGGAGAGAGTTTGGACGGATGTGCGTGGTAATCTTCAGGAGGCCAACAGAAAATCTAAGGACTACTTTGATAGGAAACGACAGGAGGTTTTGTTCGCTGTTGGTGACATGGTTTGGTTGTCCTCTAGGAATCTGCGGTTGAGGATTCCTTCTAAGAAATTGGGTCCCAAGTTTGTAGGGCCCTTTAAGGTGCTTCAGGTTGTCAACCAATCTGCTGTTAGGTTGGAGGTTCCTACCTCCTGGAGAATTAATCCGGTATTTCATGTCTCTCTGTTGAAAAAAGCTGTTGTATCGGATTGTGACGCCTCTGCCTCTGTTCCTCCGGTGGTGGAGGACGGGGAATTTGAAATTTCTCGCATCCTTAACTCTAGACTGTATAGAGGTAGTTTGCAGTATCTTGTGGCCTGGAAAGGTTTCGGACCCGAGGATAACTCTTGGGTGAGGTCGGATGATGTTTCCGCGTCCAGACTTATCAGAGCGTTTCACAGGAGATTTCCTGAGAAGCCTGGTCCTAGGGGATCCGGAGGATCCTCTTAGAAGGGGGGGTACTGTTAGAACCTTGCTCTTAGGTTTTTTTTTCCTTTGCTGGTCACATGACCTTGTTGGCCTATTTAAGCCTGCTCCGCCCTTCTGGCTTTGCTGGACTTCATTGTATAACTACTTTCTAGCTAGCCTGTGCTCTGTATCTTACTCTGTTAGTTTGCTTGGTCTACGGACCTCTATGTTCTATATATTTTGTTTGTTCGTCTGTCTGCTACTATTTCTGTTAGGAGGTGTCCCATATTCCTCCCAGTCCTTAGTACTTGTAGGGATTCCTTCCCCACATCTATAGGTCTCCGTACAGACTAGCTTAGGACTTTAGCAGGTCTGATCGCAGGATCAGGTTCCCTGTTACATCGTAGGGATTCAGCTGAGTTCTATCGTAGGGACAGATCTCCTCTCTTTCCTTAGCTCTGGTAGCAGAACATAACAAGAACTACAGGAATTGAAAGAAAAATTCAAAGCCCTAACAACAGCCCTGCAGGAATCAACCAAAACCTCTAAACGGGTGACAGACTCAGACAGAGCCTTTACTCTGATCGGGTTAGATAAATCAGGTAGACAGTCCTCTTTAGCACCACAAATCACTATAAGGAAAGAATTCAAGATCCTGGGACAGATTGGAGACTGTGAACAGAAAGAGAAACTGCCTTATATGAACTTGTTGCACCAGATCGATGCAGGCTTACATAAAGGCTACCAGCCAGATGAGATCGTTGAGGGGGTTATGAAAGCTATCAGCCCAGGACTGAAGCTCCGTAATATGCTAGAAATGAAGAGTCAATTGACTTTGCAACAGCTGAAGATGATTTTAAAAGGGCACTATAAAGAAGAGAGTACTTCAGAATTGTTTCACCGACTCATTAACCTCTCACAGAAAAATAATGAATCACCCCAAAGTTTGTTGTTCAGAGCAATTGAACTGAAGGATAGACTGTTGTTTGCATCCAGAGATGTAGAAGTGGAGAAGTTTGATGCTGGACTAGTCCAGAAGAAGTTCTTGAGATCATTAGGAACGGGGTTAATCAGCAAAGACATCAAGTTGCAGCTGAAACCTGTCATTCTGGACGAAGTCCTAATTGAAAAAATGAATGAGATAGCTAGTTTGGAGTCAGAGAGCGAACAGAAGTTAAAGGTTCTGCTCCTAAAATCACCAAAATAAGTCAGCTGAAGTTAGAGACCCCCTGTGCCCAGTCCAAAAATCAATGCCAATGGTCACGGTCGTTTGGGTTAAAAGACAGGAGGTTGCCAGTGCGGGGTGACTAGTAACCGCGATACGGAGGAGGCCCCAGAAGCAAATCCAAATCTCACCAAACCCCAGAATGGCACATGAGGTAAAACGGCTGCTTCAGTACTATCCCCAAGTGTGTTCACATCTACAACAGCTGCAAGAGAGACAGAGGCATTAGTGCCCAGTGTGTAGGTCAAACGATGTACTCCTGGGAGGAGGATTCCTCGGTCAGTAGAGATTGCCTCATCAGTCTAGTCGGTGAAAGGTGCTTTACACAGTGCCAGCTAGATGGACTCTTGGTAAAACCACTGTGGGACACAGGAGCCCAAGTGGGCCTTTTAAATGAAGAATGGAGAAGGCGCTACCTGCCACATACCTGCCTTTGGTCACTAAAAGAACTGTTAGGACCAGTGGAACTCCACGGGAAAGCTGTCAACCAGACCGAAATCCCTTTCATAGCCTGGGTGGAAGTGACTTTCCAACTGAGGGCCACGAAGAACAGCAACACCATTGAGCTTTTGGTACCTTTTCTCTTGACTAGTGATCAGAACGTGGCAGAGGATCCTATCCTTGAATATAATGTAATCAGTGAGGTCATCACGAAACACAAGTCAGGGACGCTGGTGGTGTATGCAATTGCCACATCACTTGCCATAACAAACACCGTGGTGGAAAATGTGATTCATAGAGTAAAGAAAGCACAGAATACAATGGACCTAAAAGAAGTCAAGGTAGGCTGGCGCCCAACCATCATCACTGCAAACCAAATGGTGGGGGTGAGGTGTGGAGTCCGAGTAGAACCAGGAAGAAAAATCAAGAAAAGACTGTTCGTCCCAAAAGACTCCTCAGAACTTTCGAAAGGCCTAGTACAAGGTGACACTGTGCTTACGATTTCTACTGGTGAATTTGCTCGAGTGACAGTACCGGTGATGAATACTACGAAACAGGAAATTACACTGGATCCAAAACCTGTGTTAGGTCACATTGAAACTGTTAAAATGGTATATCCAGCCAGTGTGAGACCCATCCAGGGGTCTACCATGAATTCAGTCACCCCACCAAGGAACAGGAGTCGCCCATGGGAGGAAATTGCACGACCAACCTCAGGGTCCTGGGATCCCCCAGTATCCCTGGAACACTTGTGTGCTGAAGATATAGCGATAGCAAAACAGATGTTGAGAGAAGAGTGTCATGCATTCTCTAAAGATGACTCTGATATAGGCTAATAAAGACACGACCCCAATAACCAGAAGTTACATGTCTGTGCTGAAACCATTACAACGTGATGTGAAAGAGTATTTACAAGATCTAATCAACAGAGGTTGGGTCCAAAAGTCGAAGTCATCTTATTCCTCTCTTATTGTTTGTGTTAAGGAGAAGAACGGTACGTTGAGACTCTGCTGTGATTAACGAGAACTAAACCGAAAGTCAGTACCTGATCGGCACCTGATACCAAAGATTCAAGATATGCTGGATAGCCTATCAGGAAGAACCTGGTTCTCTGTCCTCGATCAGGGTAAAACATACCATCAAGGGTTTGTTGAAGAGTCCAGTAGACCCTTGACAGCATTCTTCACACCGTGGGGGTTATATGAGTGGATCCGCTCAGTTCAGCTCCAGCAGAATTTCAGAGGAGCATGTAGACCTATTTGAGACGCGTCCCCTGGGGCCGTGGGGTTCTCGGTGCCAGGCCGGTCGGTGCTGGGGATGTCACGGTGGCAGTGACCCGGTCCGTGACCCAGGGCGGTCAATTAAAGGAAAAGTAAAAGGGGAATAAAGTTTTTAGAGATAATGTTCGTGACACTACCTGTGGTATGTGGCTATATGGGGCCGCCGCTGCGGTGCAGATCCACTGGAGCTGATGGTGACGCAGCAGAGTTTGTTCAGCTCTCCACGGGCAAAGGTAAGCTCCAGGGCAGTATATGAAGAATTGTGGAGGTAGATGTTGTTGGTGCGGTGTAATGCAGGGCTGAGGGTGCAGGTAATGACCAGACAACAAATTAATGGCGGTTTCCTTTTTCTTTTCTTGCGGTTTGTCAGAGCAGACGGGGACACGGGTACTAGCTGGTAGTGGAGGTCCGGGCGGCGTGGAAGCAAGTTGGGGATCCACCTCGCCAGGTGGAGTTGTAGGCCTTCCCTCTGCGCTATTCTCTTTGGCCCTGCTGCTTGAAGCTATGCTGTAAAACGTCTATTCCTCACCCATATGGCAGGCAGCTCGGGCCTTCTTCAAGTGTCGCTCCCTCGTGGCGGCGCTGGGCCCTAGGATGCCGCTGAGCCACCGGGTATTTGGTGACGCCAGGAGACCTGCAGTCTCCTGCCCTCCGTATTTAGCTGCTGGGCCTTCAGAGCCCGCACAAGCACGGACTCCGGTGTCCCGTTCCTTTGTGCTTCTCTCTGGGGCGAGCTTATTCACAGCTCCCTTCCCCAGGTCCTTCCTCGTCATTCTCCTGTCTCTAACTCTCTTCAACTAACTCAAACTAACCCCGCCTCCAGGTCCCAATTTAAAGGGGAGGAGCTCCCCTTTCTGGTCTGGAGCCAGGAAAGTGTTGTATGCTGGTATACCTAATTAGGGCACCCATCCTTGTACCAGGCATGGCAATGCCCCCTGTGAAGGAGGCAATGCCACTGTGGCAACCGAACCCCTGGGGTGCCACACTCCCCCCTAGTTAAATTCAGTACTCCCGGACTGAGGACACCTTTAGAATTAAACAATCAACAAAAATAACGATTCATATTACAAATAGTTTACAAAGTCTCAAAAAGGCAAAAATTGCAGAACAACAAACACCAAAGTAAAATTTGGAACAGACATTGCGGCGCTTAGTCTTTACGCCACTATCCAGGAATTGCCTTTTTCCAGGCACTTGAAGGTTGGTTGGTGGGAACCGCCTCAACCCACTTTGTGTATCGTCCCTGGACGTGGCTTCAGGGCACTCTGTCGGTGGGCCTGGTTTTCGGCCATGCCTGCGGTTTATTTTCAAGGCCAACAATTAACTTTATTCAACATTGTCCTGACCACACCTAGTCCTGTGGTCCATTTGTCCATAAATTTAATAACTATATACATTCATGATTGCTTAAAAGTTCTTACAGTAAGTCTCTGTAGGTTCTCATACTTAACGGTTGCAACTATTTACTATACACTATTATTTTACTACACTTTAGTCCCTATAACGGACGGGTAGCTGACCTATGGTACTACGGGTGGATCTACGCAGTACAGTTGTTGCCAATGACCTACCCGGGTCACTAGTGTCTATCGCTGGTGTGGTGGGCTCAGTGTGGACTACACTACAGTTAGTCTGAGGTAACACTGGTAGACTGGGTAGTCTTCTACAACTTCTTTGCCTCACCATGGGTATGACAGATTCACCGCTAGCAGGGGTAGATTCTCCTTATCCACTGCTGATGAAGCATCTGTTTCTGGGGCCGTCTGCTGTTCTAGAGTCTCTGCGGCTTCCGGTAAGGCTACTTGGGGAAAGGTCAGGATAGGTACCTCGATTGCTTGGTTCACCTGCATCCAAGACCGGGGAAATTCTCCAAGGATGGTTTGAACCGTCTCTTCCACCTTTTCTGTGTGCTGGGGGCTGGTTTGGTCTTCCTCTTGGTGTCTCAATTGATCAGGGCATATCTTCAGGTGGTCTCTTGAGACTGCCGCCAAAGTCTCTCCTCCATCTTTACTGATGAGGCATACCTTGGTGTTGTCCAAATTTGAAGGTAAGATGGTGTATGGCTCGACCTCCCACTGATCATCTAATTTGTGAACTCGTCTCTTCCTTTTTAATACCTGTTCTCCAGGTGATAAGGGAACTGCAGGTGAGTGCTGATTATAAGTTCTCTCCTACCTCTGTCTCGCCTGGGACAAACTTCTCTCTACACATTCTTGCACCTTGCGGTATTGTTGCTGCCACTCTGTATCCCAGTCTGCATCTGGTGATGTCATCTCAGGTGTTAAAACTCCCATGTCTAAGTCAATAATTAACTTGCCAGCTCTTGCCCTCATCAGGTAGGCGTGTGTACAGTTGGAGGAGTTCACCGGGATATGGTTATATAGGTCCACCAAATCTGGTAACTTTTCTGGCCATAGGCCACATTCTTCAAGGGGCAACGTCTTCAATAGGTTTATTACCACCTTTTTCATTTTCTCGCACAACCCGTTGGTCTGCGGATGATACGGCGTCATCCTTATTTTCTTGCAGCCATACAAGTTATAGAATTCTTGAAACACTTCTGCTTCAAAGGCTGGGCCTTGGTCGGTAAGCACTCATTCAGGGTAACCGTGCGGGTGACAAAAGTGTTGTTGAAACGCTTTGGCTGCCGTCTTAGCCATCTGATCCTTCACTGGCACTACTACCAGGATCCGGGAGTAATGGTCTACTATGGTGAGAGCGTAGACATAGCCTGACCGGCTTGGGGCTGGCTTCAAGTGGTCCAAGGCTACCAGTTGGCGCATCCCGCTTCGGGACTACCACTTGCCAGACCAGTTCGTGTGACCGGGAGTTGTGCTTCTCCGACACAGCTTTCCCTCGTAGATGATCAGCTTGCCCTTCTCCTTCCACAACTGTTGGGTCTCCTGTGGAGCATCTGGACCAGGGTGTGAGTCAGCTTGGGTCAGCAACTCCTTTACTAAGTGGACAGCCGGGTCGCTATCCTGCATCTCTGCCCATCCATGGTGGGGCAATGGGTTAAATGTGGCCTCTCTGGTGGAGAAGCACTTCTTCCACACACAGTGGGAGCACTGGGTCACCCCGTGGTGATGAAAAGCCGGTAGCTCTATCTCCTCCAGCTCTTCCGGGTCTTCTCCCCCATCTGGCAAGTTGTGAATCCTGGACAGGGCCTCAGCATTAGCGTTTTTATGCCCCGCCCGATAGTTGATGGTAAACTTGTAGTTGGACAGCTGGGCCATCCATCGCTGCTCCAGCGCACCTAGCTTCGCTGTTTCAAGGTGGGTCAGTGGATTAATGCCTGTGAAAATTGTAAACTTCGCTGAAGCCAGGTAGTGTTTGAAGCGCTCTGTTACAGCCCAGACTATGGCTAGAAACTCCAACTTGAAGGAACTATACTTGTCGGGGTTCCTTTCCGTGGGACGGAGCTTCCTGATGGCGTAGGCAATCACTTTCTCTCTGCCCTGCTGTACCTGTGACAGCTCCATTTCCAATCCCACATTGCTGGCATCCGTATAAAGTATAAAGGGTTAGCCATAGTTGGGGTAGGCCAGGACATTGTCTCCCGTAAGAGCCACCTTCAGTCGAGTGACAGATTCTTCTTTTCTACTCCACTCAAATGGAGGACTCAGGTTCTTGGCCTTCTTGGACTGGCCTACTAAGAGGTCCTGCATGTGTGCCGCTATCTTGGTGAAACCGTTGATGAATCTCCTGTAGTAGCCTACCAGCCCGAGGAACTGCCGCACTTCTTTGATAGTGGAGGGTCTTGGCCAGTCTTTGATCACGGTGACTTTTTCAGGGTCTGGTGCTACACCTCCGGCGCTTACCACATGACCTAGGTACTGCACCTTGGGCTTCAACAGGTGGCACTTGGACGGCTTTACTTTCAGGCCAAAACCAGATAGGGATTAAAAAACCTCGGCCCGGTGCTCCAGGTGGTCTTCGTATGTCTTTGAGTAGACGATTACGTCATCTAGGTACAGCAGAACGGTTTCGAAGTCTTAGTGTCCTAGGCAACACTCCATTAACCGCTGTAATGTTCCCGGGGCGTTTCAGAGCCCGAATGGCATGCAGTTGAACTCGCAGAGGTCCATTGGTGTCGTAAACGCGGTCTTCTCTCTGTCCGCCTCTGCCATGGGAACCTTCTAATACTCACTGGTGAGATCGAAAGTGGAGAAATAGTTAGAGCATCTTAGTGCAGCTAATGATTCCTCAATTCTGGTAATGGATAGGCGTCCTTATGTGTAATGCGGTTAATCTGCCTATAATCAACACACATCCTCATTGTACCATCTTTCTTTCTAATGAGGACTAATGGAGCTGCCCAGGGGCTACAACTATCTCTGATCACCCCAGCCTCCTTCATCTCCCGCAACATTCCCTTCGCAAATTGATAGTGAGCTGGGGGTACAGGCCGGTACCTCTCTTTAATGGGCGGATGATCTCCTGTGGGGATATGATGTTGGACCCCTTTTACCTGCCCAAAGTCTAGTGGGTGTTTGCTTAAGACTCGCTCATATTCTTGGACCACCCGGTACACCCCATGCTTTTGGTGCAAAGGGGTGGGGTCGGTGCCTATTTGTAGCTTCTGACACCAATCCTCCACCTGCCCCTAGGAGCCATTGTCCTCCACCTGTTTGGATGGAAGCAAGGGTTCCGCTGTCTTTATTGCGTTGTTACTGACAGTGAACAGCTTAGCAAGGGTGGCATACCGGGGTAAATGGACCTCTTTCTCCCCACAATTCAGGATGCGTATCAGTACTCTCCCCTTGCAGACATTGACCACCCCCCTGGCAGTCAAGATGGTGGGCCTATTATCAAAGTACACGGGTTCTACCAGGGCCTGCTAATCTTGACCCCTGAGACCGATTGCTGCCCTACACCATATTAACATTTCACTCCTAGGAGTCATTGCAATGGGGAATGGATCACTCATTCTGACACTGCCGACTTCTCCACCAGACAGCTCTACCTGTTGTCTCAGCATCAGGGCTTTGATTTCTTTCTGCAGAACTCGCTGCTGACCAGAACTGGCAGTCTCCGTGACCTGTTGCAACAAAACAATAATTTCCCCAAGACAATTCTCTATCACATTGGTGCCTAAGGTTATCATAGGATGGCTTTCTCGGCGATCAATATCTACAATAATCAACCCTTGTGATGGCAATTCTACTCGGCCAACCTTTATGGTCACCTCTTTATACCCCACCTGAGGCAAGGGCAGACCATTGTTGGCAAAGATGTTAATATGTTCATCTGGACTGCGGGTAATGTCTGAATCAGTCCAGTATCGTTTGAAAAGGATATATGACATCGTTGTCACCTGGGAAACAGTGTCCAGTAAAGCGTTCATCAGGATGCCATCAAGCACGACAGGTAGGACCGGTCGTCCTCTCATGTACTTGTCTCGCCAGCTTTGTGGGCCTGGTCGTCTTACTCCTGGGGTTGGCCCTCTGCCCCAGGGGTTGCTCGTTTAAATCGCAGAATCTTGTAAGGTGCCCCACCTTTTGGCAGCAGCGGCAGATGGGTTGTCCGTTCTGGTCGTAGCGATCTCTGTTTCTCCCTCTGGTCGGTGGAATTCTTCTCTGTCGTCGCCATGGAACGTCATCTGGACTGGAAGCCAGCTGAATTCTTTCCTTTGGAGACACTTGCATGGCCTGCACGGTTTTGGTTAGTGTAGCCACTAGTGTTGAGCCACCCCCGTAGTGTTCGAGTTCGGTTCGTCGAACACCCGTATGTTCGCCGAACTGTTCGTCGAACTGTTTGTCGAACACCGTTAAAACCAATGGCAGGCAAACAAAAACACATAGAAACACATAGAAAACACATAGAAAACACTTCAAATGTGTCCAAAAGCTGACAAACCGCTCAGAAGACACAATTAACACATGGAAAAGTGACAAGTACATATAGTCATGCGAAAAGAAAAGAGGTGGAGGAGTAAAAGGAGGGGAAGACACAGATATAGGCATGTAATGCCCTTCTAAAATCAAGAAAGGCTGGAGTAAAAATCTAAAATCAGCCTACCAACACCAAGACGTCGTGACAAGAAAATTAAAAAAAGAAATATCTTTAGGTAGAATGGCGGTTCCATTCAGAACACTTTCCTTACAAGACGTAGTGGTATCCCCGTTGTGAGTTGTGCCAAAAACGGAACCCAATACATTCGGACTAATCCACCATTTGTCATATCCAAGGGGCAGGTCCGTAAACGACAACATCGACACGGAATCAAGTACAGTAGTATATACTGTACATCCTTTGACAAGGCAATCAGGCGGATCAAGAAGTTGGGAAGGGTCACCCTAATGGCCAAAACAGACATTGATGCGGCATTCCAGTTACTTACTACCTGTGCCTCCGAATAGTGTCCACTTATTGGGCTGCTTCTGGGATGGAGCATACTATATAGATCGCTGTTTGCCCATGGGGTGGTCCAGATCCTGCTCACTATTTGAGGCGTTTAGTTGCTTCTTCGAATGGGTTGTAATGAACGTTTCTAAGGGGGCACATATTATCCATTACCTCGACAACTTCTTATGCCTGGGCCCAAAAGATTCGCCACAGTGTGAATACACGCGGTAGTCCACCTGTGAGAAGGAGAGAGCTGGAGGGAGAGTGGACACCACAGAGCCGAGGGGTTAGATGGAGAACGGAAGAAGGAAAGAGGGCGAGGGAGGTAAGGGAGTACAGTGGAAGGCCGACCTGAGCTCCCCCACGTTCCTGCTGGGCGGGGAACAGCCCTGGGAAGAAAAGTCGCTTGCGCATCCCTTTGAGGTTACGGGCGCGAGCAGGCAGAGGGACTACGCTGGAGTGCGAAGCCGACAAGGCCAGTCCGTTCCTGCCCGTGCAACCTCCATGTCGCCGGGTTTGTGCCAGAGCCGCGGTGGACCCTGACGGCCAGCCCCCCTGTCCCAATACTGGTGCCTGTCCGCTGGTGGGGGAAGAGTAACATCTGCAGAAGAAAGACCATCTTCCAGCCAAACTAAGATGTCTACTTCTTTTCGTGGACAATGTGATACGATCCCTTTCTTACGGACACGCCCAACGCTACAAATTCCAGATGAGGCACAAAAACAGCAGGTGCTTCAACGGATATCAAGTGCTCCTTCAAGTGGGCTCTCCTCCACCTCAACTTCAACATCACAAATACTCCAGTCCTCAGAGGTGTCACCCCAATCGCACTTGCTTCCTCACAGCTCCCAAGTCTCCAGCTGCCTGTCTGAGTATGGGGTTACACAGATGGTTGAGTCTGCACAGCTGTTTACTCATACTATTGCCTGGGAAACGGAGGTCTGCTCCAGAGCTTCTGTTAATCCAGATGAGGAAATGATCTGATGCCCAGAATCTTTATGAGTCGGATCCAGGACCAGATGAAGAAGGTTCTGAGCATAATGTAGACCCTCGTTCCCAAACTGTAACTCCTGTTGGTGGAGACAATGATGAAGACGATGATGAGACTCAAATACCTGATTGGAGCGACAACTTGACTTTTTGGCCAGGGCAGGAAGAAGTTGGAGGATGACGGGTGTGAGAACACACATTGTGATGATGACGAGGTTGGAGATCCCACTTACTGTCAACCCACAGTCAGCCAGTTGATGAGGTCAGCAGAGGAGGTGGAGGAGGATGTGACCATCCCAGGGGATGGGGATGACTCGGTACCCGGGCCTTTGCCTGGCCTTGGGGATGTCGCGGTGGTCGGCTCCCAGGCCCGTACCCTGGGGTCACTCTTTAAAAGAGTGGATAATTGTTAATTTTATAAGAGTTTGTGACGCCACCTGTGGTATCTGGTGAGAAGCACCAGCTCTGCAGCAGTCCACTGAGGCCGGTGATAAGGCAGCTCGATGGTATAGCTCCCCACAGGTGGAGCTAGGTCTCTGGGCAGCGTATGCAGGGGGAATCCAGGACAGGCGAGACCCAGCTGGGTCAGAGCAAGAACGGGAACAGACACGGTAGTCACTTCAGTACCTTTTACTGGTGGAAATTCAGGCACATCCTGGAGCACTGTAGGGTGAAAGGTGCATATCAGGATCCTCCCCAATGAGCGGGTGTAGGGCCTCCTGTTTCTTGCCTCTGCATAGTAAGTTTCTGACCTGCCTGGAGCTAGGCCTAACTTTGTCTCTGTTAGGTGTCAGTCTGGTGCTGGATTCGACATGGGTCCAGGACCTTCTGTGGTTTCTCATTTCTGTTCAGCCAGGGCTGATGCTGCTCAGCATCGCCATCAGCCTCAACGCCTAGCTGGTCCGTGAGCACTGTTTATCTCCCAGGTAGTTGTGCCTAGCAATGATAAGCCTGGGTTGCAGAGGGAGACAGGGCTTGTGGAATCTAAGTCCAGGATTTGCCGCACTGAGCATGTCCGTGACCTGGCGGATCATGATTGGTGGGTTGGCACCCACCTGACCCGGTGACCTGAACCGCCTGATTGGTCCACGGATAACGTCACCAATGGCGCGTCGGTGGGCCAGGCTTAGTCTTTAAAAGGCCCGCCCACAAACATGGCGGCGCGCTCTGATCATTTGAGCAAGTGATGCCGTTGTGTGGACAACTCTGTTCCACGTGCTCCCTAGCTGTCCACTCCGTGACCTGCCGATGCCAGAGTTCGCTCGGCTAATTAGCACAGGTCGCTTAGGCAGGTTAGCTCCATAGAGGCAGGTTAGCTCTATAGAGGCAGGTAGCTTCGTCTAGCAGCCTGGCTCAGCCAAAGGGGTCGCCTATCACCCCGAGCAGCCTGCAGACGTCCTTTGCACAGCTAACGCCTGTTCGCCACGTGGAGTTGAACCCTTCAGTCCGGTAGCACGCCGGCTGGGGGCACGTGAACCCTTTGGCGTAGTCAGACACGCATCCTAGCGCCGCCACTGTAGTCCCTGTGCTGTAACAGGACTACAGATAGTTTTTCTCTGCCTATCTCTCGGGCAGCTAACGGAGATAGTGCGAATTGCTATACCCGTTCCAGTGTGCAGAAACACGGAAGGGTTTTACATTTAAGTTGTCGCTTTCCTTTCCACCCGGAAAGTGTTTGGCAGCAGTCCTCCAGGCTGCATTGCGGACCCCGGGATCGGTTGCGTTCCATTAAATTAAAGTTGTTTGCAACCGCCCTCCTAACAGTCTCTGTCCTGCGCTGGCTGACCTGGTGGTAGAGCCTTGTCTTGGAGTTCACGCTCCCAGTATGCGGGGCCTAAGGGTCTCCTGGCTCTGTTACGTATCAGCACCTTAGCGATCCTGGGACTTGTAGCTCTCCAGGGATTCCGGCTATGCCTTACTGGGTCATAGAGATCCCGGTAAGCTCGGATCCGGTGTCTGATAAACGCTTCAGGGTGAGCTAGTTAAGCTCCTCTGCCCCCTATGTAGTAACTCTCCACTCGCCTTCGGCCTACTTGGGCCCTCACTAGGCTATACACACTAACGGCAGCTTGCCGCGCTTCACCGATCTTATGGCGCCGGCACACCTTAAGCTCTAACTGGGCTCCCTGAATCTAGCTAGCAGGAGCCTCGTGCTCCACTGCTGAACTATTAACTGAGTTCTCTAGACTAGACTGAGCTCCACTGCAGACTGACCTCTCTTAGGCTTCTCTACTGCAGGAACTCTTCAGAGGAACTGAACTGCCTAGCTCCACCTTCCCTATTTATATCCCTAACGGGCTCCCTCTGCTGGTCTGAGGTGGAAGGTGGAGATGTGTGAATGTTTATGGGGGCCTCTTGTGGGGGATTCCATCAATGCACTCTTTTAGGATCTGTGATACCAAGCGCAGCTGGGCGTCACAGATGCTATTGACGACGAGGTTAGGTTACACCTTACTGGACAGAGACGTAGTACTGGAAGCACGTCAACAACTGCATCCTCAACCACAACTCTGCCTCTGACCACAAGTCGTAGTGGCTTTTCAGGTCGCATGGGCTCTAAGCCTTGCATAGCCTGGGCATTTTTTCAGATCGATAAGGATGACCCAACTCGTGTTATCAGTAATATTTGTCACCCAAAGCTAAGTAGAGGCCAAAAAATCCATAGTTTGAGTACTTCATGCATGAACCGTCGTATGGATATGAAGCATAAGTTGCAGTGGGAAGCTCACTGTGCTACAATGCGGCCTAGCGGGCCGGGCCAACCAACGTCTGCCCCATCTTGTGCATCCGCGGCCTCTTCATCCTCTGTGACTGGGGGGACAGCAGTCACACATGTTTTTGGACGCAGACCTGCCACCTCTTTACCCGCAACAGCCAGTGTGATTGGCAGGTCATCATTTCATTTGGAAGTGGAAACACCAGCTGGTGTTGAGCGCTCTCCAACATCGAGAGCACCACCTTTGGATCAATGCAACCTAACTTTTCCGCCTGCATCTTCCTCACAGACCAGCAGTTTGCCGGGGACACCCTACTCAACCCCGTCTAAGCACAACAGCCAGCCCTCGGTCCCTCAGATGTGGACAAGTAAAAGACCATTTCCTCCTAGCCATGAGAAAGCTAAGAGGTTGAATTTCACCATCTGCAAGCTCTTGGCTACAAAAATGCTGCCTTTCTGCCTGGTGGACACAGAGGATTTTCGAGACCTTATGTCCGTCGCAGTGCCCCAGTACCAGATGCCCAGTCGGCACTACTTCTCAAAGAAAGGTGTGCCTGCGCTCCACCAGCATGTCGCACACAACATCACCGCTTCTTTGAGAAACTCTGTGTGTGACAGGGTGCATTTCACCACAGACACTTGGATGAGTAGGCATGGACAGGGGCGTTACATGTCGCTGACAGGGCACTGGGTAACTATGGGGACAGCAGGACAAGGGGCTGCTGTCCAAGTCTTGCCGTCCCCACGAGTTGTACGTCAATCCTCTTTAACTAGAAGTTCCTCCACTGCTTCTGCCTCCTCAACCTCCTCTCGGTCCTCCACCTGCACCCAAAGCCTGTCTGGTCATGCCACCCGCTTTCTAACTGCGCAGAAGGAATCCTGCACACCTCCTTACTATGCTGGAAGCAGGGCTCAACGGCATCAGGCGGTGTTTACTTTGAAATGTCTGGGAAATGTGAGTCACACAGCTGAGGAGTTGTGGTCAGCTCTGGAGACCCAGTTTCATGAATGGTTGTCTCCACTGGACCTGCAACCAGGGAAGGCCGTGTGCGACAATGCTGCAAACCTGGGTGCGGCCCTTCGCCGGGGCAATGTCACACACGTGCCTTGTATGTCTCACGTGTTGAACCTGGTTGTCCAGCAATTTTTAGCCCACTATCCCGGACTAGATGGCCTTCTGCAGAGGGCATGGTCACTGTGTGCTCACTTCCGCCGTTCGCATCCCGCAGCTCAACGACTTACATCTCTACAGAAGTCGTTGGGCCTGCCAGTTCACCAGCTAAAATGCGATGTACCGACACGGTGGAATTCAACTCTGCACATGTTGCAGCGACTGTGGCAGCACCGACAAGCCCTGGTGCAATACGTTCTGACGTATAGCCTGGGCCAACGAGATCCAGAGGTGGGGCAAATCACGCTGCAGGAGTGGTCTCAGATCAGGGACCTATGAAGTTGACGCGCCCCCTGGGCCGTGGGGTACCCGGACCCGGGCCGGTAGACGCTGGGGGTTGTAGTCACTGTGGCGGTGACCCGGTCCGTGACCCAGGGCGGTCAATCCAAGGATAATTTGTATATATGGGTTTTATAATGTCTGACTACGCCACCTGTGGAATGCGGCCAAAGGGGCCGCCGCTGCGGAACAGTCCTCTGAAGCTGGTGGTTTTGCAGCAATGGTATTATTACTCCCCACAGGAAGAGTGCAGCTTCAGGGCAGTGTGAGTGGATGATGGTGGTTGTAGTGCAGGGAGTCAGTAATGAACACAGAGTCCGTGTGATGCAGTCCCAAGATCTTTACTCACAGTTGTTGCAGTCCAGATTACAGGTACCAGAGCAATCTCCCCCGTCGCGCTGTGCGTACTCAGTGAGGGGCTCAGTCCACCCCCAGATAGCTCCGGAGTACTTAGCAGGACCCCCTTCTGTGTGTCCTTTCTCTGGCCTTCTCCCTGCACCTCACACCCAGTGACACTTCTATCCGGTATCCTCGGGTCTTGGCGGGCGACGTGTGTTCCGTCCCCTGGGTCCTATGTGGCTACCTTCTTAGTGAGACTGGTGTGGACTTTTGCCTGCAGTACATGAAATGCTGCAGCCTCCGGTTTCTAGTTGAGCCTTGCTGTTTCTCCGCTAGTTGAGGGACCGGTTCCCCTTATCTGGCCTGACCCCTCTACCTCCTGGTAGCAGCAGGCGTACGGGTGGCCTTCTGCACGACCCGTACTCCTAGGGTCCCTTCGGTTCCTGGAGCCTTCCTGCTCCCACTCCTCTCTTCTCTCCTTCAGTCCTGGGCCTCCCAGGCTAGGCCCGCCTCCGGAGCAGAGCTCATGCAGAGCCTCTGCTCCTGTCACTTCTCCTCCTCTTACTGGCTTGCTCTTTCTAAGATGGCTTCCTATTTATACTCTCCCTGTCATGTGCTCCCCTAAGCTGCTTTCTCCACCCACACCCACTACATAGGACCCTCCCGCCAGCTAGGGACCTGGGACTGTGCTCTCCCTTAGGAGCAATCTCGCCCTACCCCCACTGCGGGTATGTGTTGGATGCAGGTGTTAGGGTCCCGAGCCATACTCCTTCCTTACCTGAGGGTGAGATACCACACCTCTGGGTGAGATCAAGTACCTCTGTGGCGACTGAACCCTCAGGGGCGCCACACACCCTTCTGCACAGTTTTGAAATGGCGACGAAGATGTTTAGTGCTGACTATGCCATTATCAGCATGACTATTCCGGTGATCTACATGCTGGAGCACACGTTAAACTTCAGAGTCAGGTGGTGGGACAAGAGGAGGTGGAGGAAGTAGAGGAGGAGTCGTATGCGGAAGGGATAACATCTCCAAGGTCCAGACGGTCGGCAGCACCAAGGCGGCAGGCATGGGAGGGTGGGGGAGAGGGATTAACCAGGGTGCATGGTAGCAGCCAAACTGTTGAGGAAGGTGCAGTAGCCGAGGAAGAAGTGGAGGACGAACTGGCGATGGGCATGTAAGACTCATCAGATGAGGGAGACCTTGATCACATTTCTGTTGTGTGAGGTTGGGGGGAGAGGGCAGAGGAAGGAAGCATGATTCTTACCTCGCTACCAACACAACAAGGACTTGGTCCTCCTGGATGCGCAAGACACATGAGTGCCTTCTTGCTGCACTACCTGCAACATGACCCTTGGATTGTCAGAATTCGAAGTAATCCCGACTCTTAGATCCCCGGTACAAAAGTAAATTTGCTAAAATAATTCCTGACATAGAAAGGGATTCACGCATGCAGGAGTATCAGCAGAGGCAGTTACAGAATCTTACATGTGCTTTTCCACAAAACACCAGTGGTGCACGTAGTGAATCTCATAGTTCTAACTTGCAAACCTTGGGACTGTCGAGTCTTCATCACTCAAACAGTAACAGTAACACAGTATCTGCTGGTAACAGCAATTTTGTGGAATAGTTTCACCACTTTTTTAGACCATCCTTTGCAAGGCCACAGGAGACAAGAAGTCTGACACATTGTAAACGCCTAGAGAGGATGGTACAGGAGTATCTCCAAGTGAACATCGAAGCCATGACTGTGTCACTGGACCCTTGCTCATTTTGGGATTCTAATATGGAAAAATGTCCGGAGCTCGCCACTCACGCCTTGGAGATCTTGTCATGCCCTGCAGCCAGCGTTCTCTCTGAATGTGTGTTCAGCGCTGCTGGTGGTGTGCTGACAGATAAGCGCACGCATCTGTCCACTGAGAATGTAGACAGACTCACGTTCATAAAGATTAACAAATCATGGATCCGCAAGGACTTTTCTACCCCTGTGTCATCCTGGGGAGACTAAAAGCTTGAGGATTTGGTAAAATCACCTCACCAACCGTTTTAAGCAACTCTGGGGCAATTGATGCCAATTAAGTGGTGTCTGTGCCACAATTTTTGGAAAAAATGGAGACTCTTTTTGGAGTCCCCTTGCTGTGTTTTATGTGACGTTGGCATCATCAATTCCAGGTGGGTTGGGTCGCCCCCCCCCTTTAACTGTAAGAAACTACATACACTATGGCTTGGGGTAACACAGATGGTTGAGTCTGAAGAGCTGTTTACTCAGAGGTCCCAAAGCTTCAGTGTCTGCTAGTCAGCGTAGAATTTTTAACTGCATCTAACCTAGGCAATACTTTGGGCGTAGTAGCCCAGCTGCGAAGCAAGCTGCACCGCCTGTGTATCTAATAAGAATTTTTAAATGCATCTAGCCTAGGCAGACTGTGGGGACCCCCAACCAAACCAAGACGCTCAGCCCCCCTACCGCCCCCTACCGCCCCCCTTTCCTTGACAATACAATAATGTAACTCTTACAACTGGATGGGTGAGGATCGGTCACAGCTTTATTAACTCTTTATACTCATTCCATTAGAAAGGCATTTTATTTCTAAAATAATTCAGCTTGTTGCAGCATGCCCTGGGTCTCCACACCGGCAAGTTGGCCAACAAGTGTAACTCTCCAACATGTCCTTTCTATTTCCAGGCCACGGAGGATCCTGCGTACTCGTATGCAGGACTCTGACCCCCATCCATCACTCTTAACGCTTGTTCCACTTTGTCCTGGAGTCCTGACAGGAATATGTCCAGTCCAATATCCATTAAGTGAACACCGTCGGGCCGTATGAGGCCTGCTTTATCTCCTTCCAGTTGTCGGTGTTCTATCACTACACCGCCTCTGTCTCTTCTAAATTTTGCCATCCGAATATTTATTACCCGCCTTGTCCGTTCGATGGCCCTGATGTCTCGCGCACCTTGCCATACCGCTATCGGCACAATCTCTGGCCATACTATAGTTAGTTTTGTGAAAAATTCTCTGAAGCGCTCAGTGTCTAGTTTCATTATTGCCATTAGTTATGCGCTCTTGTGATGACCTAGGTCGTTTCCCCCGGCCTGTATAACTAAGATGACCGGACCTCTTGCCTCTCTCCCTACCTTGATTACCTCCATTAGTACCTGTGGCCATTGCAGGCCTCTAATACCTCTCCAGTTGAAATATGTGTTATGAAACTCTAATTTCCTCCCGCCTGGGCGGACTTTCGCCCTTTTTTCTGCCCAATATATATATACGAGTGGCCTATCACCCACACTGTTGGCTTAGCGTCACCTGTAAAAGAAACAAACCACGTTAGGATAACAAGTCCGGTCTTATGTATCTCGCCAAACACGTGGATCGCCATCTCCCTATCCTCTGAACTTCCGTTTCTGACAGTCCTGCTCTTGCTGCTTCCGTGGCCACGCCTATGCGTAATGAGTGTGTCCCATAATCTTTGGGGTGGTTCCCTGCCGATGTTAAGCATTTATTAAATATAGCTTGGAACTGGTATCTTGATAATGGCATTCCATCAATGTGTGATAGGAAGAAATTACTTTGTGATCTGATGGTTATATATGTTTTTACTATTGTTACCTGACTCAGTGTACCATTTGTGGGTTGTAGAAGTACCCAAGTGCCCCTGCCCGCTAGGAACCGTTTTCGATTGGCGTATGCGTAGACGTATTGCATTATTGGCTATGACTACGTCCTGGTGTAATAAGCCTCCACTGGTGGTAATTTTGGATTGAGGGACTAATTCGCTTATGCATAGCGCCCCGAAGAAGGCGATCGCAAATGCAGTAGACAGTAGTGTTGCTTCAAATTGTGAGTGTCATGTTAATGGTGTTAGGGATATGATGTGAGAAATCAGTTTTAGTGACACGGGACAGGACGTCTACACTCCTGACTTAGCTGACCCCTTTTCCACCCTTTTATGGATTGTCTGATGATGAATCTCTTTGTCACATCTCCCCAATTCAGTAGTTGGAAGTGAAATGCTACTCTGGTCAGACACCGCTGCGCTGATGCCCCTGATATGGGTGACTTGTAATCTGGCTTGTTCACATTGGTCAACCTGTCTGCCTGCTACTAGTCGTGTCCACTCTTCCCATGCCTTACCGTATGCTTGCCACGTCGACGGGGCAAATGACGCTCTGATTAATGGCATCAACTATTCGCCACTAGATCCCATAGGGAGGGTGGGCAACTGTTGCCCGGTGGGTGGGCGTTGGGGAGGAGCTCTGTGAAAATCTGCCAACTGAATTGTGATAAAGCGTTAGCAGCAGCTTTAGACCCCTCAGCATCGTGGCTAGCACGGACCCATACATTGTGCTTTAGGCACAGGAATGCTAGCCAGCGTAGTAGGCCTAGCACTGGGAGAGACGATGATGCCATCTTATTAATGCAGTGCGCTAGGCTGGTGTTTTTTGTTATGAAGCGTATATTTTTGTTAGCCAGGCGCGCGCCCCATATTTCTATTGCTACCACTATTGGGAAGAAAAATTATTTTCCGGGCTAGATGCAGCTAAAAATTATTATTAATTTCAAAGCTGGTGGAGCTTGGTATAGATGGCCTAATACAATGAGTACCACACACGGCTACTATGCCCAAAATTATTTTCCAGGCAAGATGCAGCTAAAAATTATTTCTAATTTGAAAGCAGGTGGAGCTTAGTATAGATGGCCTAATAGAATGAGTACCACACACTGCTAATATGCCCAAAATTATTTTCCAGACAAGATGCAGCTAAAAATTATTTGTAATTTGCAAGCTGGTGGAGCTTAGTGTAGTTGGCCTAATAGAATGAGTACCACACACTGCTACTATGCCCAAAATTATTTTCCAGACAAGATGCAGCTAAAAATTATTTGTAATTTGCAAGCTGGTGGAGCTTAGTATAGATGGCCTAATAGAATGAGTACCACAAACTGCTACTATGCTCAAAATTATTTTCCAGACAAGATGCAGCTAAAAATTATTTGTAATTTGCAAGCTGGTGGAGCTTAGTATAGATGGCCTAATAGATTGAGTACCACACACTGCTAATATGCCCAAAATTATTTTCCAGACAAGATGCAGCTAAAAATTATTTGTAATTTGCAAGCTGGTGGAGCTTAGTATAGATGACCTAATAGAATGAGTACCACACACTGCTACTATGCCCAAAATTATTTTCCAGACAAGATGCAGCTAAAAATTATTTGTAATTTGAAAGCTGGTGGAGCTTAGTATAGATGGCCTAACAGAATGAGTACCACACACTGCTACTATGCCCAAAATTATTTTCCAGACAAGATGCAGCTAAAAATTATTTGTAATTTGCAAGCTGGTTTAGCTTAGTATAGATAGCCTAATAGAATGAGTACCACACACTGCTACTATGCCCAAAATTATTTTCCAGGCAAGATGCAGCTAAAAATTATTTGTAATTTGCAAGCTGGTGGAGCTTAGTATAGATGACCTAATAGAATGAGTACCACACACTGCTACTATGCCCAAAATTATTTTCCAGACAAGATGCAGCTAAAAATTATTTGTAATTTGCAAGCTGGTGGAGCTTAGTATAGATGGCCTAATAGAATGAGTACCACACACTGCTAATATGCCCAAAATTATTTTCCAGACAAGATGCAGCTAAAAATTATTTGTAATTTGCAAGCTGGTGGAGATTAGTATAGATGGACTAAGAATAAGTCCCACACACTGCTACAAGCCCAAAATTATTTTCAGAGCTAGATGCAGATACAAATTATTTGTAATTTGCAAGCTGGTGGAGCTTAGTATTGATGGACTAAGAGTAAGTCCCACACACTGCTACAAGCCCAAAATTATTTTCCGAGCTAGATGCAGCTAAAAATTATTTGAAATTTGCAAGCTGGTGGAGCTTAGTATAGATCACCTAACAGAATGAGTACCACACACTGCTACTATGCCCAAAATTATTTTCCAGACAAGATGCAGCTAAAAATTGTTTGTAATTTGCAAGCTGGTGAAGCTTAGTATAGATGACCTAATAGAATGAGTACCACACACTGCTACTATGCCCAAAATTATTTTCCAGGCAAGATGCAGATAAAAATTATTTGTAATTTGAAAGCTGGTGGAGCTTAGTATAGATGGCCTAACAGAATGAGTACCACACACTGCTACTATGCCCAAAATTATTTTCCAGACAAGATGCAGCTAAAAATTATTTGTAATTTGCAAGCTGGTGGAGCTTAGTATAGATGGCCTAATAGAATGAGTACCACACACTGCTAATATGCCCAAAATTATTTTCCAGACAAGATGCAGCTAAAAATTATTTGTAATTTGCAAGCTGGTGGAGATTAGTATAGATGGACTAAGAATAAGTCCCACACACTGCTACAAGCCCAAAATTATTTTCAGAGCTAGATGCAGATACAAATTATTTGTAATTTGCAAGCTGGTGGAGCTTAGTATTGATGGACTAAGAATAAGTCCCACACACTGCTACAAGCCCAAAATTATTTTCTGAGCTAGATGCAGCTAAAAATTATTTGTAATTTGCAAGCTGGTGGAGCTTAGTATAGATGGACTAAGAATAAGTCCCACACACTGCTAGAAGCCCAAAATTATTTTCCGAGCTAGATGCAGCTAAAAATTATTTGTAATTTGCAAGCTGGTGGAGCTTAGTATTGATGGACTAAGAATAAGTCCCCCACACTGCTACAAGCCCAAAATTATTTTCCGAGCTAGATGCAGCTAAAACTTATTTGTAATTTGCAAGCTGGTGGAGCTTAGTATAGATGGACTAAGAATAAGTCCCACACACAGCTACAAGCCCAAAATTATTTTCCGAGCTAGATGCAGCTAAAAATTATTTGTAATTTGCAAGCTGGTGGAGCTTAGTATAGATGGCCTAATAGAATGATGCTATGCCCAAAAGGTTTTATTTGGCTAGGTGCAGTGAAAAAATTGTATTCTATACACAGGTGGTGTAGTTTGCAACACAGATACACTACTCCACTGACTAACACACACTGCAAGAGGCCAAAAAGGATTTGCTTAGCTAGATTTAGCCAAATGCTGTGAAAAACACTTACACAGCACTGCCACAGACCTGCCTGGCAAAAAGTCCTAGGAAATGCTGTAACTTAGTCCTCAAAAAGACTGCAATCACAACTATTCCCTACTCCCAAGCTATCTGTATATTTCTGAGAAAATTGGCTTGAAATTAACACTGAAAGTATAGCGCACACAGCTACAGCGGTGCCGTCTAACACGCAGCTGCAGCAGTGAGAAAATGGTGGCGACGGGGAAAATGGCTGGGTCTTATAGGGCAAGGACATGGGACATACACAGCCAATGACACATGCCCTTGCTTGTGTGAAAAAAAGCAGTTTGCTCCGTGTGTTCGCTGCTGATAGGCTGACAGATTGCACCTCCCCACTGTAAATGCGGGAAAGAGAAAAAAAAATGGAGATCTTCATTATTTATGCAGAGATCCATCCCCTGCCCCCCCCCCCACCCCGCTGTACACTCAAACTGCGTATTAACATTGATTATCAGCATTACTGTGAAAAAATCCAGTTATGATTTTGGTGCACGAACAGCTATCGAACATAACCTCGAACAGCCGGATTTTTTTCAAATCGTTCGTGTTCGCCGAACGTCTCGAACACCGCTCAAAACAGCTCGAATTTGAGATTGGCAAACAGTTTGAGTCGAACACTGCTCATCTCTAGTAGCCACACTTTTGGTCAGCTCTTGGACCTGAAGGTGTAGGTCTGCAGACGGGTCATTATCTAGGACTTGTGTGTCAGCCTCCATAGGTGCCGGGGAAAAGGACGCCACCTCCTGGTGGTATGTGATAGCTGGGCGCCGGAGGGGTGCAGTGCCACTTGGGGTTGATTCTTGCAGCACCTGGATGGCTCGGACTTTAACAGTCCAGATCAGGGTTTTGCAGAGCCATTATGCGCAGCTGTGTACGGTGAGCGTTAGACAGGAGCTCCTCGATAAACTGCTCAGTTAGCAATCTGTCCTCATTTCGCACACTGTCGGGTCTACCTGTTTAATGGCCCGCAGCGCCTCCTGCAGTTTTATATCATAGTCCCGTACACTGTCCTGCACCCTTTGTTTGTACCCGTAGAACTTCATTTTAATCTCTGCTGCTGTGCGAGTGTCAAAGGTATCCTTCAACCTGGCCAGAATTTGCTTAACAGTGCTTTTGTCCCTGCCCGGCCAGGACTTCACCTCCCTCTGAGCTGCACCGATTAGCTGGCATATAAGGATGCTGACTTTTTGCTCCTCAGACAGAGGGTACACTGGGAACAAACTGCGCAGTCTCTCCTCAAATTCGCTCAGGGTGCGCGACTCCCCTGAGTACTGGGGCAACCACGCCGCCCCTGGAATATACGGCATGGATAAAAGCATTACTGTGGCAGCGGCCGCGCCCGCAGCTGGATCCTCTCCCAGGTTGGGCATCTTCCTCCCCACTTAGTGAACCTCAGCCAGGTCCTGGGTTTCTGCTGGCATACCAGTATGCTGCTCTGCAAGCATACCACGATGGAGCAGGACATTTTGGATGGAAGAAGCTGGAAGTCCTGCTACGTGAACGGTTCTATTGGGTTGGCATGAGGAAAGCAATCGAGAGGTGGTGTCGAGAATGCGGATCATGTAACCTGAGAAGAAAAGACCGTGACAGCCAGAGGACTCCCCTGCAGCCCATCATCACCAAGCAGCCGCTCGAACTGGTAGCCCTGGACCATGTGAAGCAAACCCCGAGCAGGTCAGGCTATGTCTACGCTCTCACCATCGTAGACCACTACTCTCGGTTCCTGGTAGTAGTGCCAGTCAAGGACCAAACGGCTCAGACAGCAGCCAGAGCTTTCCAACAGCACTTCTGCCACCCGCATGGTTACTCAGAACGTGTGTTAACTGACCAAGGTCCGGCTTCTGTGGCCAGAAAAGTTGCCAGACCTGGTGGACCTCTACAATCATACCCCAGTGAATTCCACCAACTGCACACCTGCTTACCTGATGAGAGCAAGACCTGGTAAGCTGCCCATCGATCTGGATATGGGAGTTCTGACACCAGAGGATGCCTCACCAGATGCAGATTGGGATACTGAGCGGCAACAGCAGTACCGTAAGGTACAGGAAAGCGTTGAAAGAAGTCTGTCCCAAGCAAGAGAAAGGCAAGAGAAGACTTACAATCAACATGCACCTGCTGTTCCCTTGTCACCTGGAGAGCAAGTCCTAAAGAGAAAAAGGCGGCTCCATAAATTGGATGACCAGTGGGAAAAAGAGCCGTACACTATTCTAAGATTAAGTCATGATAACACCAAGGTGTACCTCATAAGTAAGGATGGAGGAGAAACGACGGCAACAGTTTCCAGACACCACCTAAAGAAGTGTCCCGAGCAGAGACAGCATGCTGAAGAAGGCTAAGATATCCCTCAACCTGCAGAGAAAGTGGAAGAAATGGTCAGCACAGTACTCGGAGAATTCCCCCGGTCATGGATGCAAGTGAATAATGCCATTGCTGTGCCAGTCCTTACATTTCTCCAACCAGCCCCTCAGGAAGCTGTAGAAGTCCCAGTAGAGTTGGAAGAACCATTGGCCCCGGAGAGAGAAGATTACTGAGCAGCAGACCAGGAGAATCTACCCTCTGCTAGTAGCGAACCTGTCGTGCCCACGGTAAGCCAAAGGATCCGTAGGAAGCTGCCCAACCTACCAGAGACACCTCCAAACACCTGTAGTGAGGTGAACATTGAGCCCACCACACCAGAGGTAAATACAGGGGACCAAGGTAGAACACAGACAGACAGTGTGTTACGTAGGTCTACCAGAATCACCAGAGGTCAGATCCCTGCTCGTTGGAGAATTTAAAGTGTAATGTATAACTTTATTATTGCAAATGTTGTATATGTGTGTATTATGTTCTTCCAGTTACCCGACAGGGTCCAAAAAGACTTTCAGGTTATGGACAATGGATAACCAAAAACTTTACCTTGTAAATAGTTTCACCTGAAAAGTGCCCCTTTTGTGCCAGACCACAGAACAAATACCCATGGAGGTGGCTGAAGTCGTGGTCCAACTTCCGGATTATCAATGCCCTGTAGCCACCCCAGGGCCTCCGTGGAGGGTTTGGGATGGGTCCCTCAAACTACATCTTCAGTGGAATGGACACCTGGTTACGGATGATAACGTGACCTATAAAGACTGTAATGTTTGTAATATTCTAATGTACCTTGTTTATTGTTACCTGTTATTTTTGCTAAATATATTCAGTCCCGGAGTACTGAAATTCACTAGGGGGGAATGTGGCACCCCAGAGGGTCTCGTTGCCACAGTGGTAGTAATACCATGTCAGGGAGCAAAACAGGAGTTTCCTGGTCAGGAACACACAACACGCAACACCTCCTGCCCCAGACCAGAAAGGGGAGGATCCCCATGCCTGCGCTCTGCACTGTCTATGAAGGATGGCATGCTGGATGGCAGCGCTCAGATGCCATCCAGCCTGTCATCAGAATGCCATCCCAGCGTGGGAGAATTCTCCTGCGCTCACCGAATGCGCAGGAGAATTCTCCCACGTTGTCAGTGACGTGCATGAGGTGAGCTGAGTTCATTGGACATGAACTCGGCTCATCTGGATTCCGTCATAGCGAGACACTGAGGAGCTTCACTGAGAAGCTTCTCAGTGTCTGCGGCATGGCAAGCTGGATGGCAGCGTTCTGCTGCGGTCCAGCCTGTCATCTCGATGTAGCAGAGCTGAAGCTGTCCTGGGAGCCATGGAAAGGTAAGGATGAGGTTGGTTTATTATTTTATTTTTATTGCAGGAGATCGTTGGCTTCAGCTGGAATGGGCGTGATGGTAAGTATGGTTTAATTTAGAACATTAAAGAATTGTGTGTTTATTTCAATTAAAGGACTTTATTCTGGGTGTTTGTGGGGTTTTTTTAACTTTGACTATGGGGTTAGTAATAGGGGTGTCTTATAGACGCCTCTCCATTACTAACCTGGGCTTGATGTCAGCTGGCATCATAAGCTGACATCAACCAAAACCATATTACCCCACGGCCACCGCTACAGGGCAGTGGGAAAAGCGAGGCTAAGTGCCAGAATTGGCGCATCCTATGGATGCGCCATTTCTGGGGTGGCTGACGGCTGGTATTTCTAGCCTGGGAGGGGGCCAATATTCATGGCACCCTTCCTGGGCTATTAATATCAGCCCCCAGCTGTCTGCCTAGCCTTTTCTAGCTATTAAAATAGCGGGGAACCTCACGTAATTTTTTTTGGGGGTCCCCCATTTTACTAGCTAGTAAAGGCTAGGTATTCAGCTGGGGGCTGATATTAGTAGCTTGGGAATCTCCGTGGGTATTATCCCCTTCCCAGGCTTCAAACATCTGCCCCAGCCGTCTGCTTAACCTCCGCTAGAGACTAAAATTAAGGGGAACCCCACGCCAATTTTTTTTTTAATAAATCCTTTATTTTAACACTAAATGACAACAACAGTAACCAACACTATCACTGTACTTATTATATATGTGACTGACATGTTTCTATCTATTTAATCTATGTGTGATGCTCTATTCTTTCTGTTCTAAATTGTCGGGTACCAATGATGAATTGCAGGCCGGCTTTTTTAAAGAGACAGGTGCATGAAAACACTATTATTTTTTTTTAATAAATCTTTTAACACTAAATGACAAGTACAGTAACCAACACTGTCACTGTAGTTATTATATATGTGACTGACATGTTTCTATCTATCTAATCTATGTGTGATGCTCTATTCTTTCTGTTCTAAATTGTCGGGTACCGGTGAATGCCGCTGATGAATTGCCGCCGGCTATTTTAAAGAGACGGGTGCATGAAAATCGGAGGGCACTAGTGTGTTCCAAGTGCCCTGCTATGGTTTTCATGCACCCTCCTATATACCCGGCCTGCCTGTCTGCCTATATATCCTGCCTGCCTGACATTTAATTGAGCACTGTTCCCATCGATTTGGGCAATATTTGACCTTCTGCAGACCGCCAGGGGTGACCGCCAGAAAAATGCTCGATTTTCCCATAGACTTATATTGGGCTCATTGCTTGGGTCGAGCACCCGAGTATTCCAATGTGCTCGACCCGAGCTTCGAGCACCCGAGCATTTTAGTGCTCGCTCATCACTAATGAACTTTCTTCTTTTATGTCTGACCTGAGAGCCATATTAAGAGAGGAAGTCCACAGTACAGTCACAGACCTAGTCTTCCAGCAAGCTCCTCAGGGTGCGCCCCGTCAGAAAAGACCCTGACAGGAGTTAGAGTCCAGTTCAGAGGAGGAAGAGGTATCGGATTTCTCCAATCCTGATCAGGACAGAGAAGAATCCATCTCAGTTCCCCCAGAGGAGAAGAAAAAATACCTCTTCTCCTGGGAAGATACCGATACACTTTATCTGCAGTGAGGAACATAAGCAAATAGACACTTGCCAACCCTCGTCAGTACAAGATTAGATGTTTGGGGGATTGAGAACCCACATGAACAAGGTACCCCCCCTTCTACCCCCAATGGGATCTATTCGCTACAAGGAAAAATGCAAGGGTGGAAAAATTATTCTCCCTCAACCCAGGAGACAGCCCTATGGGGATAGATGCCTTATCTCAGAAGTGGAACATGGACCTAGCTTATGCTTTCCCTCCATGGCCCTTAATACTGTTAGTACTAAGGAAAATTCAGGGTGATAATAATCCTACCCTTCTGGCCCAGGAGAAGCTGGTTCCCTTGCTGAGGAAGATGTCCTTGGAAGATCCAATAAACCTTCCAGAGAGGCGAGACTTGCTATTTCAGGGTCCAATATACTGTCAGGAGGGACGTCCTGGAAAGTAGGCATCAGACCTACCGGAAATAGAGTTTCCAGGTGTCCCTCGTGACCCTATTACCGGTAGGTCTAATGCCTACTTTTGTAACCACTGTGACAGTCACTGGTAGTATATGTGAGGGGAGGTATGTGTCACTCAGGATGCTCTCCTGTGTGAACTGAGACCTACTGAATTTCTGCCAGCATGTTTTATGCTGGGGGTTACCTCTTTTAAAGGGTGTAGTTTTATGGGAATGACTTAGATGGAAGGGAAGTCATTCCTCATACCTGCACCTCAGGGTGTGGGTGAGCAAGGTTTAAATGTTCATTCCTGTGTTTTGTTTGTTTTTTTCCTTTTTGTGTTTGGAGAGGCAAGGTCTCTAGACTGGACAGCCATAGCTCAGGACAGAGCTGGAGGCTGGACATAACATGTGTGGGTGAACCACATATATAATATTATATTATAGTTCATATGTTTTGCCAGTAAGGCTGTGATTATTTTTTCTGGAGTTGCAGGGCTTTATTCCATATAAAAAAGCCTGCAGAGAAAACCTGGTTCCTGAGTCTACTTCCGGAAGCGGCCGAGCGAGATGTCCTACCACGCTACTGTGCCGCCCCTGCGGGTCCAGTTGCCACAGAGGTACTAAGAAGAAGGGGAACCTTCTAGAAGGAGTTCAGTCAGGGCAGCTTGTGACAGGTCCAGATAGGAGGGGGCCCAGAGTATGGGGCCCGGTAGAAGGAAGAAGAGACAGAGGGGGTCTCAGGGGCACGGGAGCGCGGACGCTCTCCGTGGGACCCGCATCCACCCGACCGGCGTCGAGTGGAGGGACCAGGCCGCAGAAGGAGACCGGCCCCAGACTAGTGGAGAACAACCAGGCTCAGCTGGCCAACCGGAGGCCGCAGCATTTTCAAGGTGTTGCAGCCGAAATCCACAATTACATCGCCGAAAAGGTGGCCACATAGGGTCCAGGGGACTGAGAGTAAGTCGCCCGACAAGGCCCGAGGCCACTGGCTTGTAACACTAATTGTGAGGCGCAGGGCAGGAGGGCGAGAGCCAGCGCAACGAGACGGCCAGAGAGGCACATAAGAAGGGGCTCCCGACTTAGTGTATCTGAACTAACTGGGAGTTGGCTGGATCCCTTCCTTGGAGAACACAGGACGACGTGGGCGGTTATAATCGGCTGCAGCGGTAACCTGGAACTGCCTAAGAACTGTGAGTAAAGCCTGAAGACTGCACCCCACTGTATCCTTGATTTATTGCTGCGTCACCGGCCCTGCACTACACTGTCCCTGCCAACAACATCTACCTCATCAAGTCCGATATACTGCCCTGGGGCTTAGCTCTGCCCGTGGAGAGCTGCACTATCTCAGCTGCATCACCATCAGCCCCAGTGGATCTGCACCGCAGTGGAGGCCCCATATAGCCGCATACCTCGGGTGGCTTCACAACACTTTTCCCCAAATCTTTATTTCCCCAATTGACTGTTCTTTATTTGACCTCCTTGGGCCACGGACTGGGTCACTGCCACTGTGACTACCCCAATACTACCCCACGACCCAGGGGGCGCGTCCCTACTTTACTACCAAAACCAGGTTTTCATGAAGAAAAAAACTGCAAAAAATGCAACGTGTGGACGTGGTCTAGGCCTGTGCTTATGTGTCTGGTGTACATACCATGATATGAAAACTGCCTTATGTGTACATGAAGTTGAGTTTGGAACTTGTGCTCCTGTGATTTGCTGGTATTACATTAAAGTAACTCTTGGACTTAATAATTACAGTACTATAACTATATAATGACTATCTTCCTGGAGGTCAACACTACTGGAGAATGGGAGGTGTACCAGAAAGAAGATCTGATGTGTCCAATTTCTCAACTCTCTACTTTTGGAGGTTTGTCATGAGTGGAATTGATGTCTTAAAGGGTCACTATTAAAACTAAAAGGTGTGGTCCACTTCTAACAACTAAGAGATTTGCTAGAAATGTCTCGTATTCAGGCCTCAAATAAGGGAGTCTTGAATCTGTCTCCAGAATGGAGTCCTGCTATGTGAAGTGGTTCCAGAAATGCAGGAGTATGTTTGGAGAGGTAATGGCATGCTCTAATCTGATGCAGTGAATAGAGATTAGGGGTCTCCAGTCTAGATGTGAGTTCCAGAGGTGGGACCCACATGTTAGATACATTCAGAAAATCCTATGAGAAACACGAGTGTTTTGTGAAAATGCCTCGCAACTATCACATGGCTTGCCCATAGGCTGTGCACCTTGACACTAAACCCATTCTCCCTTAACTTCCTAGTAGGGGATTCTCCATCCCCAAGTGAGTGTTCAGATGTTCCAAGAGTAAACAGGCTTACATGCTTTTCTGCTGTACAGCTTCCCATTGTCAGCCTGTGGGACCACACAAACTGTAAGTGCCCTATTTGTGGAAGTCTTGGTAAGATGGTCCACTCTTGGTGTCACTATAAATTCTTCACAGGTAGTAAAGTGAAGTCAACAAATGGTGTAAAGTAACTGGCAGAACACATCTAGCTAGAGTTCAAGTGACTCTCACTATGGCACCTTCTCCTGCATTCTCTGTGCTGATCTCTTGTTATCCTAATCTCTAGGTTCTATCCATGTAAAATTAAATTCTCTGTTAGGTTGATGTGGTCTATGAGAATGACTTGGCAGCTGACATTGACGTGAGAACTTGGAAAGGCTCGTCCATAACCAGAGACAGTACTTTTGGTTAAGACTCTCAAATACAAAAAGTTTAAAAGGTTCCATTTTTAAATACCCAAAAACTGCTCTTTACTATCTAAATATATCTCATTACTTTTTAGTCTGTTTGACCTTATGTCTCAAGTTCTAAGATCATGACTGAAGTTCAGATGGTGTTAGGATTACCTGAGACTTCTGAAGTCAGGAGCTACCACACTAGTTGTGATTAAGTGTCAGGTCCAAATGTGACACTGCCACATCTAGGCAGTGAACAGAGTTATCAGATAATTCTAATGAGAAATTTTTATTTTAGGCTGCACATTCGCTGTGGTTTCACTGCAAGTGACTCATTGCTAGTGAGAGTTGAAGTCTTTACCCTCCCTCCACCATCACCTGTAGCCAGTCTGGGACAATTGAACTTGGAAATGAGGATTGCCCTAAGTATGGATTTAACGTTATATACATTGTCTTTTGCATTGCCAAACAATAACCACTTTCTATCTTCTGGCTTTACTCTACAGATGATCAGTACAGACAGTATTATGGTAATGGGGATTATCCTATTACTAAAGAGCTCAGGGACTCCATTTATGTTGTAGTTCGCATTCTAAACTGGAGAGACCCTGGGGTGGCACTAATGCTTAATCAGTGTTGGGCAACTGGCACCAGAAAACCCTCAAAAATTGCCACAATGGCCAATCTTGGTAGATGGGTAAGATCTGTACAACCCTACACTATATACTCAAATATTAAAGTATCCATGCTTTTTTTTGTTTGTTTTTTACCTCCCATGGGCCTAAACTTACAAACACTTAGTCTGCTGACAGCTGATGTAACGTAGGCACCCTGCAGTAATACAGCATGATGTCGAGAGCAGGCTACAAGTAACAGCTGCTCTGACATGAAGCAGGAGTGGTCTGTGATGGCTTTGTGCTGGGCAGGTAGTTGGCACTCCAAAGGCATACTGATAGGGAGTGTTGATTGTGAGCTCCAATGGGGACGGCGATGTCTGTAAAGCTGTAGAATTAATAATGCTATATAAGCGAGTAGGATAAAATTAAGTCTTCCTAAAACCACTTGCCTAACTCTAACAATCCCCAAATATAACTTTTCCTTCATTAGGTGTCCTTTTGATGGTGACAACTACATGACCCAGCCATTAACTATACAAGATGCTTCACTGGAGTTTCCACTCTATTATCAGTGTTTTATTGTAAAGACATTTGCTTTTTACCGTCGAGGTCAGGCATCATTAGGAGAGCTGGTAAGTTCCCACTTATTATTCTTTTCCAGGTATACATCCACTGTAGTGCTTCTGTATGCGTGCCATCTTCACAAAACCCATGTATGGCTAAATGTCCTTCAGGACGTAAGCACTTTCTGTAGCAAAAACGAAAGATTAAACCTTAGGGTTTCATTATTCCAGGAGAACAATATTTTATTTTTTTTTCCCATGAAGAAGGGCTGCAGCAGATTGGGAGTCGGTGACTGTATCTGCAGATGGGCCCATTAGGCTCTACATGGATGGGAGTTACCAGGATGCCAACGAACAGTTCATTGAAGGTAATGTCACTAACTTGGCAGATGTCCCACACCAAGTGTAACATCAGAGCCTGAACTACAATAAAGTTGTCTTGACCAATACATTTTGAGAATATTAAATTTGGTTTCTACATTTCATAATTTAATTTAGTCAGTTTTAACAGCAGCAAAACAAGAACTGCAATATGACTTAAACACCTGGTGGTCCATAGACTAAGCCTGGAAAAGCAGGGCTAAGATGGTGTAATGCAGAGTGGAAACATTACTTTTTTTTTTTTTGTTCAGATTGGCCAAATACCTATAAGCTGGCATCTTTATCTTCTAGAATACCAAGAAAAGGGCCATCAAGATCTAAACTGGGTCTTGGCTGTGATGGCTGGAAGTGTTCTTGGCATTGTCGTTTTGGCTATCTGGCTGAAAAAACAAAGCGTTAACAACATTAAAGAAGTTGAGATATAAGTTCTTGTAACTCTTCCTTTACCATAAACGTAACTGAGTTCTAGCATCTATTTTGCACTCCTACCTGTAATACTCGCCTTGCTAGTTGATTTTATGAGACTTTACAGTAATGTGCAAATAAGGTTCATGCCCCAATAAAGATTTAGACAAAAAAAGTTGTACATTGATTGCATTCATAGACCTTTTTTGAGTAACGGTCACAACAGTTCACAAAAAATCCATTTGTTACATGTAAAATATAAGGAGTACATTGGCTTCATTGGAAAGGGTGAGTCTTGCAATTTCTGTGGAAGGATCAATATTTTGTGGATTTTAAAACACTCACTGCAGGTCACTTTACCTACATGTAGGATCTAGATCTGTCTATCCAACTTGGCTGGTACTGTTGCATTGCAGATGCTCTGATTATGTAGATGCAATGTGATATTGCCTTTAACTATGTTCTGGATGACTTTAGCGCACACTATTAAAATGCCTCCTTGTCTTCCCATAATCTGTAAGTGGTGGTAGTGAGTAGCAACATATCGTTGTCTTACATGGTGGGAATGACCGATCTATGGCAGTTTAGTCTATATACTCTACTGTTAAAGCAATAGTACTAGAAACCTCTTCAACACATAGATGGTCTCAATGCCAGACTGGCACAGTATTAAAGTTTCTAACCAGATAATTGCATGAAGAGCAAAGGAAGACCTACCATTGGTGCAGCCACAGAGGGATCCAGTAATGGACGGGACCCACTTATACCTCCAAAGCAGATAAAATTGTACTTTATGATGAACTACGGTGCTTCCACGGGGACTCTCTTCTGTCTGCCAGTGCTAGAAAGAGCAACAATAAATGGCCCAGAGAATAAAAGTTTCTTCTACAATGATGACTTGATGTAGGTTATTCTACACTGTCAAATTAAGATATCATAACATCTAATGGTTGTTATCAAACATGTTACATTTTTGGCCACATGTTGAACCACAGTGCAGTCATGTAATTGACCTATGACTTGCCTAAAATCATTGGTTAATTGCCAAACTGCAGATGTAAAATGGCTGCACAACAGTTAGCATCAAAAGTTTCTTAGGTTTCATGAGGGGTTTTGAAGTAGAATTGGCCATTCCCTCATGTGTTAAGAGGTTGGCAGTGTTATCTTGGTACACCTTTCCTCAAAATGACTAGCATGCTAATGGAGATGTAACCAAATCAATCCATCGAGTAAAACACTTCATGGAAAGTTTTCCACAAAAAAAAAAAAGTTCTGTAAAGATCTGAGGTTGTGGGTTGTAAGTAATCACCTAGGCAGGTTAACAATGCAACAATATTTTATTGATCACAGGCATGGTAATAAAGCAATTCCAGGTAAATGGCCAAAATACAGTTCTCTCAGTCCTCAAGTTCCCAATCTATGTTCAGTAGTTCCACTGGCTTTGTATAAGGCCATACTCACTGTCTCCCAACTTTTGGTTGGCCCACAGATTTTGTATCTCCGGCCAGTATAGTCTGTAGCCACTTTCCATGATCCTCTAGACGGCAGATAAAACGATGAAAGCACGGGTAGCCAGTAGCAGCAGTCCTTTTAAGAAAGTGTAAATCCAAACTACATAATCCATAATGGTAACATGTTTATCCATTCATCCTTCCAAGTCCACGGTCTCCATCCTCTTCCTTCAATCCTTCCACACATCTCCCTAAAACATGTCTCCACTTTCTTCCACTCGGATCAGTCCCCTCCCAGGTCAGAAGTGATCACACTCTCCCCCTTAAACATTCACTGTTCGCTAAAACAATGAAGAATATTTTAGAAGCCTTCATCTGAGATCGCCTGTAAGACCCACTGTGGTTATGGCTCCACTGTGTCTCAATCTACACTCACCTAATGAGATTATTGGCTGTTGAAACAATGAACTCCTGAGATAAAGATGAGATTAGTGGAATGCTGGACATTTTACAAGTGAATCTTACATAATGACAAGTAAGCAGAACTATATAAAACATAACAAGTAAATCACTAATAAAACACAATAATAATATTGACAAAAATGGTGGTCCGTTGCTGGAAAAGTATCATAGTCTTTAGTAAGTGGGCAGCTCCTCACAGGTCCCATGCTCAAAGCCAGTTTTAAGACAAAGTGGGGCTCCAAATGTTAACCCACATGTAGGTTGCATTTACATGGGCTGATTTCAGGCCATTAAACAAGCACAATTGACAACATTGAAGTCGTTCATTAGTTATTTTCTGGCCTCTTTACACTGGATGACTAGGAATGATGGCACAAAACTATCACTAGTAGATCAATCTGTCACCATACACATGTTCTCTGCAGTTTACACCAGGTGATGTGCTACTGAGAAGGATTTTCGTTCTACCATACACAATCCAACCACCCGATGAATGAGCAACATTTTTGATTATTGATGGGCGATTGCCAATCTTTACACCTAATGAATGCTCATCTGCTCTTCCAGTATATATAAATGTGGATGTGATATACTGTTACACACATCTGTATACAGAACACACATATGCAACATACAAACAGTGACCAACATATCTTAAAGAAACAATGGCGGAGACCCCGGTAAATCCAGGGTCAGCCAGAATAGCCTACTCATATAGCATTTAGAACAGAAAAAAACATGAGTACAAAATGGCATAAAAAGTTAGTTTAATTTAGTCAATCTGCAAATAACTTAAATTAATATATCCATAATATAAATGCATGAAAAAAAAGTGCAATGTGCTCGAAGAAAAGCGCAGTCCCACCTGCGAGGGCATATCGTACCCAAGCTAAAAGGATAATCCATATACATAATGTAGTATCTTTCCAGAGATATACTGGATAGAATAAAACTATATATTCCAAGTGGAGCACATAAAACATTTAAAATGAAACCCAGGTTCACCAGATGCTTACCACAATTGTATATGAGGTCCAGGTGTGTTGAGATACCTTTGCCACCTGTCCTCAACGTCCCCCTGGACCTCATATACAATTGTGGTAAGCATCTGGTGAACCTGCGTTTGATTTAAACATTTGTATGTGCTCCACTTGGAATATATAGCCTTATTCTATCCAGTATATCTCTGGAAAGATACCACACTATGTATATGGACTATCCTTTTAGCTTGGGTATGATATGCCCTTGCAGGTGGGACTGCGCTTTTTTTCCAGCACATTGCATTTTTTTGTCATGCATTATATTTATATTATGGATATATTAATGCAAGTATATTAATGCATGCTTTTCAGTGACCCTGCTGAATATTAAGTTTTTTAAGCTTTTTTTTAGTGGGGGGCCCAATTAGAACTTTTGCTATGGGGCCCCATGATTTCTATGTTCGTCCCTGCTAGTAATATTAGGAATCACATAAAGATGGATGAAGCTGCTTCATCTTTAGTGGTTACAGGTATCTGGCCCATTGTGACATCACTCGTGTTCCACTCCCCGTGATGTCACAATGAGGTCACCATTGTGATGTCACTGGCTGTGGGGTTATATTGAGTGACGCTACAGGAAAAGGCTTTGTCTGGAGAGGCTGACTGTGGATTACACAAGACGCGATATTCCTCCAGGCTAAAATGCTGTTTAGATTTCTTCTATTTGTGAGTGTGCTAATAGCATCTGCGGAGGGCGCTCCTATCAACACGCGCCACCATGATTTCAGGGCCTTGATCCCTGCAGGTAAGTGCTGTACCAGATATTCAGCCAATATGGGGTTATTGTTAATAAGTCAGATGATACATTTCATGGAGGATTCATGTGCTACTTGTAATGTTTGGAGTCTTCTCCCATCGTGTATTCCCTATTCCAGGCTCTCAAACACATTGTAAACTTGAATGGGAATCCACTCTGAGCGAAAAACAAGTCACGTGTCTCTGATCTTCATGTGTGTGACTTCATCAATAGTTTTGGGGGAAATAATTACAAATTTAGGGTAATTGTGGAATTTCTCCAACTAGGAATGGTCCTAGGTCTGGTTTCAAAAATGAGATGCAAAATATAATGTATATATTAGTAGCTTTAAATATCTTACATGTTCTTGATCTTTTCTTCCACTAGATTACTTCGGTAGGTTTACTATGCCTGCTGCCATCATCTTCTTCTCTGGATTTTTCTTTGGTGTCATCTGTTCCATCCTATATGGGTAAGTCTTATAATGATTTATGGGCTACCCGGGAGTCTGTATAAGAAATATCACATCTTCAGGTCATCATTCGATTCAGTAAATGATATAATCTAGTGTAGATGTTTAGTGGCTCATAAACTGGGTCTGACCTGCTGGGAGCACAATGGACTTTTCTGTAAAATATTAAAAAAATTGCTCAACAAATTACTGCAGATAGGGATAGATAAAATAAATGAAGAAAAATATATGTTTTTATAACAGTGACTTCTGTTTTATCATTTTAAAGATATGTGAAAAAGAATAATTTCTGGAGAGATGTTACAAGACCAGATTCCATGGATGAAGATATAAAGAGTAGGGCTAATCCTAATGGTAAGTACGGCCGTCACCAATCTGACATTAATATCTGTGTACATACAAATACTTCTTAGTGGCTTTTATATTACGTGGACGCAGTCTACATTGTAAAGCTGAATAATTATGACGCGCCCCCTGGTCCGTGGGGAACCCGGAACCGGGACTTTAAGGACGAGTGCTGGGGGTTGTAGTCCTTGCGTGGCGATGACCCGGTCCCGTGGCTCAGGGTGGTCAGACCAGTGGCGGATTTACTGGTATTGTCCGACTATGCCACCCGTGGATTGCGGTCAGGGCGAACCGCCGCTGCAGGGCAGACCGCTGAGGCTGGTGTGGGTGCAGCAGAGTGTAGTATAACTCCCCACGGGAGGAGTATAGCCTCAGGGCAGTGTGTAGGGAAGATGGGGGTGATGGTGCAAGAGTAGCAGTGACGACACAGAGTCAGTGATGCAGTCCAGGGCCTTTACTCACAGTTCTTATACTCCAGACCACTTCTACAGGTACCGGCTGCCCACCTCGCACTGTGCTCACCAGGTGAGGGGCTCGGCCGACTCCCAGGTATCTCTGAAGTGCTTCACAGGACCCCCTTTGTGTGTCCTTCCTCTTGCCTGTCATACCCCACCAGTGACCACGCTTCTGTCCAGCTGCCTCGGGCCTTGGCGGGCAAACGTGCGTTCCGTTTCCCTGGACCCTATGTGGTGCCTTCCTAGCGGGTGTAGCGAGGGGCTGCGCCACTTGAAATGTCTCAGCCTCCGGTTCCTAGCTGAGGGTAGCTTCGCGCCTCCACTAGTAAGGGATCCGGTACCCTCTCTTGGCCTGACCCCTCTACGCAGGTAGATACGGGCGTGCAGTGGCGATTGGCGGGTCAGCACCCCTGGGGTCCCTTCTTCCTCTGTTCCTGGAGCCTCCTCTGCTCCCCTCTCCTTCCTCTATTTCTCTTTCTCCAGGCTTAGGCCTCCTGACAGGGCCTGCCTGGGGAGCAGAGCCATGCAGCAGCTCTGCTCCCTGACTTCTCTCACAGAACTCACTCACTAAGATGGCCCCCATCTTTTATATCTCTCTCTTGTGCATCCAGGAACTGCTTCCTCTCTGCCCCTGCACTACTGGGTTCCCCCTTCCTGGGTGTTCCCTCACTCCCACTCCAGCCAGGGACAGGGACTGTCGTGCTCATCTCAGGAGCATATCGGTCGCCCTGTCCCCCGGAAATGTGGTGTAGTGCATGCAGCTGTCGGGGTCCTGATCCACACTCCATCCTTACCTGGAAGTGAGGTATCGCACCTCTGAGTGAGATGCAATACCTCTGTAGCAACCGAGCCCTCGGGGTGCTACAATTACTCTAATGATATTCTGATTCGTCTCTTTCAATATATGAAATCTATTTAAAAGTAAAAAATGAACTTTTAAAGTAAAAATAATCTCTTACCCGTTCACAACATATGATGTACGCCGAGCTTGAATATTTTCCCGCACATGATGGCTGATTTAATGTGCGGAGCTCTGCCCGCAGCTGTTAAATCCCACTGTTAATCTCTCACAGCAGCATTTAACAATGCAAGGGAGGCCGGACATTATATGCGCCCATCGTCACGCTCATGATGTGATCGTGGCGTGCCAATTGCTTGTCATGACAGCCGTCTGTGTCTGTCATTACGAACCTCCTGTGAAAGCCAGCCGTGGAACTGTGGTATGATCAGACCATGTTCCTATATGGTCAGACACAGCCATTACACAGTACACAGCAAGGGCACATTTATGAGATTATCTCAGCACAGGGACATTTCGTTTAAACACATCCAATTGTGGAAATGATTAATATTCCAAGATCTATTGATTAAAATGTACTTTGTTCGTGGGAAAACCCCTTTAACCAAAAAAAAAAAAAAAACTATACATGTTTGGTATCTGCGTAATTGTACTGAACTAGAGAATCATATTGCCAGATCTCTTTTACCATAAAGTAAATATGGTAAATAAAAAAAACAAAAAACAATTGTGGAATTGCACTATTTTTGCAATTTCAACACACTTGGAATGTTTTTCTTGTCTTCCAGTACAGTATCTGGTAGAATGAATGCTGCCATTCAAAAGTACAATTCATTCTGCAGAAAACAAGCCCTCATGCGGCTATACTGATGGAAAAATAAAAAAGTTATAACTAAGGAGAGGGAAAACAAACAAACAGAAAATCACCATGTCTTGAAGGGGTTAATAGATATAGTAAGTAAATGTACCGTAGACATAGAGGAAACAATCTAGAAGAAACATAGAAGTTTTTCCTCTTGAAATGCTGATTTCACTGTTCTGTGTTACAGGAGAACATGAGGATGAAACAACCATTATAAATGATGAAGCTCCTCATGGACCCATGGCTGAAGAGAGCGATGTCCACACAGACACCAACATCTCTAGTGGTCCCCACTATGTCATAATGAATATGGACCCATATGAGGATGTGATCATCTCCTCTGACGGTAAGTTCTTGGGCTTTCATAACAAGTGCTTAATAGAAAAACTTCTTTATAAAAAAAAAGCTCTAAAAGAAGAAAGTTGATCCTTCTATTTTCATTACTTTATTATAAAATTTAAAGGTTATAAAACCTGTATAATATTAATATTCTTTAACAAATATATAGAAACTTTAATTTTATTAATGCTAATTTCAATGTTCAACATTACAGGAGAAGAAGAGGGTGAAATAAATACTGTAAATGACGATGTTCCTCGTGGACCCATGGCCGAAAACAGAGATGTCCTGGAAAACACCAACATCTCTACGCCTGGACCCGGTTACATAGTCATCAATATGGACCCAGATGACGATGTGGTCATCTCTTTTGACAGTAAGTTCATTTTTTCTTCATGTGGATAAGTAGAATACTTACTACCATAAATATCATCTCTTCTTCTAATTTACATAACAGGCATAAAATAAAATCTACCGTTAAAAGCAATTTATTATTGAATTGCAGTTAAAGCAATTTTTTGGCCACTACAACATTGCAGCAAAATGCAATAAGAGGCGATCAGAACATCGTATCTACCCCAAGATGGTTTTGGTAAAAATATCATCTCCATGTGCAAAAATATTCAGTCATACAGCCCCATATCCCGAATTTTTTTTTACAAACTTCCAAACTTTTTTTTTAACACTTAAATTAAAAAAAAAGAAATATACATTTGGCTATCTGCATAATTGTACTGATCTGGAGAAACATATTGCCAGGTCATTTTTACCATAAAATGGACATGGTAAATAAAAAAAAATAAACAAGTATGGAATTTCACTTTTTTTGCAATTTCAATGCACTTGGAATTTTTTTCTCATATTCCAGTACAATATGTGGTAGAATGAATGGTGACATTCAAAAGTACAACTCATCTCCGCAAAAAATAAGTCCTCATACGACTATATGGAAGGAAAAATAAAAAAGGAGGAGAGGAAACAACAAACACGAAAAAATGATAATTCGCCATGTCATGAAGGGGTTAATAGATTTTACAAGTGAATGTAGACATGGAGGAAACAATCTAGAAGAAACATAGAAGTTTTTTCTTTTGAAATGCTGATTTCACTGTTCTATTTTACAGGAGAACATGAGGATGAAACAACCATTATAAATGATGAAGCTCCTCATGGACCCATGACTGAAGAGAGCGATGTCCACACAGACACCAACATCTCTAGTGGCCCCCACTATGTCATAACCAATATGGACCCATATGAAGATGTGATCGTCTCCTCTGACAGTAAGTTCATTTTTTCTTTGTGGATTAGTACCATGAATATCATCTCTTCTTCTAATTTACATAACATGCATAAATTAAAATCTACTATTAAAAGCAATTTATTATTGAATTTCAGTTAAAGCAATTTCCAGTATTTTCCGGCTCTCCGACCCCAGACTGACAGTAGAATCAATGTCCATTAATGAACAACTAATCTTATAACCACTGTCTTTTTCAGAACAAGAGGACAGAGAACAGATTCCACCTCCTCCTCTGAATCCTTCTCCATCTACTACTCTGCCTCCTCAAAATTTTGATAAAGATCTTGACCTGGACAAAAACATTGAGAAAACTAACCTCCTCATGAAGATTGTCTTTCAGGAACTTCTAGCTTATGCCAGCCAAAACCAAATGTAAGTTCTTAGAGCTTATGTGTATGTTTTATGATGTATGTTATATTTTAGTATTAACAGGCAATAGGCTAAATAATTAGAATTGGGCACTAACGACCTAAACATGGAAAGCATTATATTTCTTTATACAAGCAAAATCATCAATCTGTGAGCCAAGACTTGCTGGACTACATGAGAATGGGTGTTATTCTTGAATCACAAATATGATACAATATAAATTATCTCTAATAGATCACAATATACAGTATAACAAAAATGGCTGATCACTTGACTAACAAATTAAAAACACGAAGTAGAGTGGATGGTAATGGCAAAAACAATAAAATGAATATTTAATCATGATCACATTATGCATATACAGCAATACTGGCTTAAAATGCAAATTTAATCACAGGAGCTGATGGCACGATAAAAAGTGCTCAATATCAACAAACAAATGTACGTCCCGGTGCAATAAGCAAGTGCTCGTACCAATATTAAGGCTTATTAATGCACAAAAGTAATAGCAAAAAGTCATGTCAGTGCCAAGTACATTTAGACATGCTGTAGTACCAGAAATGCCAGACCACTACTTCAACCCTGACAGTCGTTTCACCATCACAGCTTTTTCAAGGAGTTAAAGGAAAAGGGGTGGAGTGCTGTATATGGTTGTATATGTATCTATCATATGTACCATGAGGGAGTGATTGCTAGTAAGTGGTAGTCTAATCCGACAAGATAAAAAAAATAATAGGCAGGGTACAATTCCTATCACAGCAATGATAAGGTGTAGAACATACCTGAACATGGACATTAAATAATGGCCACTATATATTACATAGTACTGTATTATAATCTAGAGATAATGGATAACATGTAAACTTCTTCTGTTGCCAAACTCATTATAGTCTGTTGCCATGTACATACATTAATCTTTACTCTTTTGCTGACTTTGTAACATATATTTTCCAGGTGAGGCAGAGCGGGGTCTCGCTGTGTTCCCACAATGAATATGGGATCCAGCTGGAGATGACAACTGTACATCAACACAAAGAGGCAGATTCCAGGCTTGGTTTCTGTTCTCTTCAATGAATACAACATTTACTGGACTTTCCGCAGCTAGATGCACTCACAGAACAAGTGAGTTTCCTTCTGCATCACAAGATAGATTCCGGGATCGGTCTCTGAACTCAACCACTGGATATGACATTTACTGGACTTTCTGCAGCTAGATGAGATACCTACTGCACAAGAGACAGATTCTGAACTCGGTCTCTGATCTCAACCACTGGATACGACATTTCATGGACTTTCTGCAGCTAGATATAATCACGAATCAAGTGACTTACCTGCTGCACCATGAGACAGATTCCGGGCTCGGTCTCTGCTCTCATCAATGAACATCTACAGCCTAAGGGAAGGGCAGTCCTTCAGCAAAGGTTCCCTAGAGGTTTCCTCCACTGGGGGTTTTTCCTCTCCTGAGTCCTGAAGGTTGACTCTTCGTGAGTCAAAGTCCCTTTGTCATCATTATTATCGGGGCACATTTTAGGGCTATTGCCCTGACTTCTAATGGGAGCTTCTACATAACCCAACTTGAATGAAGTTAATAAAGAAGTCAATCAATAATATGTAACAGTGTAACAGAGCTTCAATCGAACTTTACAATACAGCAGAATATACATATCACTGCGAGGAGGGAATATTTTATGTAGTCATTAAACACATGGCGACTTATATACATGTTTTCTCACTAGAGATGAGCGTTGTTCTACTCGAACTGTTCGCCAATCTCAAATTCGAGCTGTTTTGGGCGGTGTTCGAGCCGGTCGGCGAACACGAACAATTTGAGAAAAATTCGGCTGTTCGAGGTTATGTTCGATAACTGTTCGTGCACCAAAATCATAACTGGATTTTTTCTCAGTAATGATGAAAATTAATGTTAATACGCAGTTTGAGTGTACAGCGGGGCGGGGGGAGGGGCAGGGGATGGATCTCTGCAGGAACAATGAAGATCTCCATTTTTTTTTCTCTTTCCCGCATTTGCAGTGGGGAGGTGCAATCTGTCAGCCTATCAGCAGCGCACACACGGAGCGAAGTGCTTTTTTTCACACAAGCAAGGGCATGTGTGATTGGCAGTGTATGTCACATGTCCTTGCCCTATAAGACCAAGCCATTTTCCCCGTCGCCACCATTTTCTCACTGCTGCAGCTGCGTGTTAGACGGCACCGCTGTTGCTGTGTGCGCTATACCTTGTTAATTTCAAGCCAATTTTCGCACAAATATACAGATAGCTTGGGAGTAGGGAATAGTTGTGATTGCAGTCCTTTTAAGGACTAGGTTACAGCATTTCCTACGACTTTTATCAGGCAGGTCTGTGCTCTTAAATAGATAGATTGTGGGAGTAAAGACTAATTGTAATTGGAGTCCTTTTCAGGACTAGGTTACATCAGTTCCTATCAGTTTTTGCCAGGCAGGTCTGTGCCAGTGCTGTGCAAGTTTTTTTCACAGCATTTGGCTGAATCTAGCAAAGCTAATCCTTTTTGGCCTATTGCAGAGTGTGTTAGTCAGTGGAGTAGCCTATCTGTGTTGCAAGATATACCACCTGTGTATAGAATACCAATTTTTTTACTGCACCTAGTGAAGTAAAATCTTTTGGGCATAGCATCATTCTATTAGTCCATCTATACTGACCTCCATCAGGTTGCAAACTGAATATAATTTTTTTCTGCATCTAGCTCTGAAAAAATATTTGGGCTTCTAGCGGTGTGTGGGACTTGGTCTATTAGTCCATCTATACTGACCTCCATCAGGTTGCAAATTAAAAATAATTTTTTTCTGCATCTAGCTCTGAAAAAATATTTGGGCTTCTAGCAGTGTGTGGGACTTGGTCTATTAGTCCATCTATACTGACCTCCATCAGGTTGCAAATTAAAAATAATTTTTTTCTGCATCTAGCTCTGAAAAAATATTTGGGCTTCTAGCAGTGTGTGGGACTTGGTCTATTAGTCCATCTATACTGACCTCCATCAGGTTGCAAATTAAAAATAATTTTTTTCTTCATTTATCTCTGAAAAAATATTTGGGCTTCTAGCAGCGTGTGGGACTTGTTCTATTAGTCCATCTATACTGACCTCCATCAGGTTGCAAATTAAAAATAATTTTTTTCTGCATCTAGCTCTGAAAAAATATTTGGGCTTCTAGCAGTGTGTGGGACTTGGTCTATTAGTCCATCTATACTGACCTCCATCAGGTTGCAAATTAAAAATAATTTTTTTCTGCATCTAGCTCTGAAAAAATATTTGGGCTTCTAGCAGTGTGTGGGACTTGGTCTATTAGTCCATCTATACTGACCTCCATCAGGTTGCAAATTAAAAATAATTTTTTTCTTCATTTATCTCTGAAAAAATATTTGGGCTTCTAGCAGCATGTGGGACTTGTTCTATTAGTCCATCTATACTGACCTCCATCAGGTTGCAAATTAAAAATAATTTTTTTCTGCATGTAGCTCTGAAAAAATATTTGGGCTTCTAGCAGTGTGTGGGACTTGGTCTATTAGTCCATCTATACTGACCTCCATCAGGTTGCAAATTAAAAATAATTTTTTTCTGCATCTAGCTCTGAAAAAATATTTGGGCTTCTAGCAGTGTGTGGGACTTGGTCTATTAGTCCATCTATACTGACCTCCATCAGGTTGCAAATTGAATAAAAAAAATTTCTGCATCTAGCTCTGAAAAAATATTTGGGCTTCTAGCAGTGTGTGGGACTTGGTCTATTAGTCCATCTATACTGACCTCCATCAGGTTGCAAATTGAATAAAAAAATTTTCTGCATCTAGCTCTGAAAAAATATTTGGGCTTCTAGCGGTGTGTGGGACTTGGTCTATTAGTCCATCTATACTGACCTCCATCAGGTTGCAAATTAAAAATAATTTTTTTCTGCATCTAGCTCTGAAAAAATATTTGGGCTTCTAGCAGTGTGTGGGACTTGGTCTATTAGTCCATCTATACTGACCTCCATCAGGTTGCAAATTAAAAATAATTTTTTTCTGCATCTAGCTCTGAAAAAATATTTGGGCTTCTAGCAGTGTGTGGGACTTGGTCTATTAGTCCATCTATACTGACCTCCATCAGGTTGCAAATTAAAAATAATTTTTTTCTTCATTTATCTCTGAAAAAATATTTGGGCTTCTAGCAGCGTGTGGGACTTGTTCTATTAGTCCATCTATACTGACCTCCATCAGGTTGCAAATTAAAAATAATTTTTTTCTGCATCTAGCTCTAAAAAAATATTTGGGCTTCTAGCAGTGTGTGGGACTTGGTCTATTAGTCCATCTATACTGACCTCCATCAGGTTGCAAATTAAAAATAATTTTTTTCTGCATCTAGCTCTGAAAAAATATTTGGGCTTCTAGCGGTGTGTGGGACTTGGTCTATTAGTCCATCTATACTGACCTCCATCAGGTTGCAAATTAAAAATAATTTTTTTCTGCATCTAGCTCTGAAAAAAAATTTGGGCTTCTAGCAGTGTGTGGGACTTGGTCTATTAGTCCATCTATACTGACCTCCATCAGGTTGCAAATTAAAAATAATTTTTTTCTGCATCTAGCTCTGAAAAAATATTTGGGCTTCTAGCAGTGTGTGGGACTTGGTCTATTAGTCCATCTATACTGACCTCCATCAGGTTGCAAATTAAAAATAATTTTTTTCTTCATTTATCTCTGAAAAAATATTTGGGCTTCTAGCAGCGTGTGGGACTTGTTCTATTAGTCCATCTATACTGACCTCCATCAGGTTGCAAATTAAAAATAATTTTTTTCTGCATCTAGCCCAGCCAATAGTTTTGGCCTAATACCACAGTTTGGCCACTCAGCTCTGCTCGGTTACCATCCATTGTTTTTTTGTGCAAACAACTCCAGAGTTGTGAATTAGTTAACCACCAAAATGAGTGGAAAAAGGCCTGCTGCTGGTGGAAAGGGGAATAGGCGTGTTGGGAAGGGGAAAAAAGGTTGTGTCCGTGGGGTAGGTGCAGAAGAAAGACCATCTTCCAGCCAAACTAAAATGTCTACTTCTTTTAGCGGACAATGTGATAAGATCCCTTTCTTACGGCCACGCCAATCGCTACAAATTCCAGATGAGGCACAAAAACAGCAGGTGCTTCAACGGATATCAAGTGCTCCTTTAAGTGGGCTCTCCTCCACATCAACTTCAACATCACAAATACTCCAGTCCTCAAAGGTGTCACCCAAATCGCACTTGCTTCCTCACAGCTCCCAAATCTCCAGCTGCCCGTCTGAGTATGAGGTAGAACAGATGGTTGAGTCTGCAGAGCTGTTTACTCATACTATAGCCTGGGAATCAGAGGTCGACTCCAGCGCTTCTGTGAATCCAGACGAGGAAATGATCTGCACTGATGCCCAGAATCTTTATGAGTCGGATCCAGGACCAGACGCAGAAGGTTCTGACCATAATGTAGACCCTCATTCCCAAACTGTAACTCCTGTTGGTGGAGACAATGAGGAAGACGATGATAAGACTCAAATACCTGATTGGAGCGACAACTTTAGTTTTTTGTCAGGGCAGGAACAGGTTGGCTCTGAGGACGACGGGTGTGATAACGCACAGGGTGATGATGATGAGGTCGGAGATCCCACTTACTGTCAACCCACAGTCAGCCAAGAGATGAGGTCAGCAGAGGAGGTGGAGGAAGATGCTAGTGACGACGAGGTCAGGTTGCGCCTTCCTGGACAGAGACGTAGTACTGGAAGCACGTCAACAACTGCATCCTCAAACACAACTCTGCCTCTCACCACAAGTCGTGGTGGCTCTTCAGGTCGCATGGGTGCTAAGCCTTGCATAGCCTGGGCATTTTTTCAGATCGATAAAGATGACCCAACTCGTGTTATCTGTAACATTTGTCAGCAAAAGCTAAGTAGAGGCCAAAAAATACATAGTTTGAGTACTTCATGCATGAACCGGCACATGGACATGAAGCATAAGTTGCAGTGGGAAGCTCAGTGTGCTACAATGCGGCCTAGCCGGCCGGGCCAATCACCATCTGCCATATCTTGTGCATCCGCGGCCTCTTCATCCTCTGTGACTGGGGGGACAGCAGTCACACCTGTTTTGGGGCGCAGACCTGCCACCTCTTTACCCGCAACAGCCAGCGTGATTGGCAGGTCATCATTTTCTTTGGAGGTGGTAACACCAGCTGGTGTTGAGCGCTGTCCGACATCGATAGCACCACCTTTGGATCAAGGCAACCTAACATGTCCGCCTGCATCTTCCTCACAGACCGGCAGTTTGCCGGGGACACCCTTATCAACCCCGTCTAAGCACAATAGCCAGCCCTCGGTCCCTCAGATGTGGACAAGTAAAAGACCATTTCCTCCTAGCCATGAGAAAGCTAAGAGGTTGAATTTCACCATCTGCAAGCTCTTGGCTACAGAAATGCTGCCTTTCCGCCTGGTGGACACAGAGGATTTTCGAGACCTTATGTCCGTCGCAGTGCCCCAGTACCAGATGCCCAGTCGGCACTACTTCTCAAAGAAAGGTGTGCCTGCGCTCCACCAGCATGTCGCACACAACATCACCGCTTCTTTGAGAAACTCTGTGTGTGACAGGGTGCATTTCACCACAGACACTTGGACGAGTAGGCATGGACAGGGGCGTTACATGTCGCTGACTGGGCACTGGGTAACTATGGTGACAGCAGGACAAGGGGCTGCTGTCCAAGTCTTGCCGTCCCCACGAGTTGTGCGTCAATCCTCTTTATGTCAAAGTTCCTCCACTGCTTCTGCCTCCTCAACCTCCTCTCGGTCTTCCACCTGCACCCAAAGCCTGTCTGGTCATGCCACAAGCTTTCTAACTGCGCAGAAGGGATCCTGCACACCTCCTTACTATGCTGGCAGTAGGGCTCAACGTCATCAGGCGGTTTTTACATTGAAATGTCTGGGAAATGTGAGTCACACAGCTGAGGAGTTGTGGTCAGCTCTGGAGAACCAATTTCATGAATGGTTGTCTCCACTGGACCTGAAACCAGGGAAGGCCGTGTGCGACAATGCTGCAAACCTGGGTGCGGCCCTTCGCCGGGGCAATGTCACACACGTGCCTTGTATGGCTCACGTGTTGAACCTGGTTGTCCAGCAATTTTTAGCCCACTATCCCAGACTAGATGGCCTTCTGCAGAGGGCACGGTCGCTGTGTGCTCACTTCCGCCGTTCGCATCCCGCAGCTCAGCGACTTACATCTCTACAGAAGTCGTTGGGCCTGCCACTTCACCGGCTAAAATGCGATGTGCCTACCCGGTGGAATTCAACTCTGCACATGTTGCAGCGACTGTGGCAGCACCGACAAGCCCTGGTGCAATACGTTCTGACGTATAGCCTGGGCCAACGAGATTCAGAGGTGGGGCAAATCACACTGGAGGAGTGGTCTCAGATCAGGAACCTATGCACCCTTCTGCACAGTTTTGAAATGGCGACGAAGATGTTTAGTGCTGACGATGCCATTATCAGCATGACTATTCCGGTGATTTACATGCTGGAGCACATGTTAAACAGAATTCGGAGTCAGGTGGTGGCACAAGAGGAGGTGGAGGAAGTAGAGGAGGAGGAGTTGTATGCGGAAGGGCTAACATCTGCAAGGTCCAGACGGTCGGCAGCACCAAGGCGGCAGGCATGTGAGGGTGGGGGAGATGGTTTTACCAGGGCGCATGGTAGCAGCCAAACTAGTGAGAAAGGTGCAGGAGCCCAGGAAGAAGTGGAGGACGAACTGATGGAAGACTCATCAGATGAGGGAGACCTTGATCACATTTCTGTTGTGCGAGGTTGGGGGGAGAGGACAGAGGAAGGAAGCATGATTGTTACCTCGCCACCAACACAACAGGGACTTGGTGCTCCTGGATGCGCAACACACATGAGTGCCTTCTTGCTGCACTACCTGCAACATGACCCTCGAATTGTGAGAATTAGAAATAATCCTGACTACTGGGTTGCCACACTGTTAGATCCCCGGTACAAAAGTAAATTTGCAGAAATTATTCCTGCCATAGAAAGGGATGCACGCATGCAGGAGTATCAGCAGAGACTGTTGCAGAATCTTACATGTGCTTTTCCACAAAATACCAGTGGTGCACGTAGTGAATCTCACAGTTCCAACTTGCCAACCGTGGGACCGTCAAGTGTTCAGCACTCAAACCGTAACAGAACCACAGTATCTGCTGGTAACATCAATTTTGCGGAATCATTTCACCACTTTTTTAGCCCATCCTTTGCAAGGCCACAGGAGACAAGAAGTCTGACACATAGTCAACGCCTAGAGACGATGGTACAGGAGTATCTCCAAGTAAACATTGAAGCCACGACTGTGTCACTGGACCCTTGCTCTTTTTGGGCTTCCAATCTGGATAAATGGCCGGAGCTAGCCACTTACGCCTTGGAGATCTTGTCATGCCCCGCAGCCAGCGTTCTGTCTGAACGTGTGTTCAGCGCTGCTGGTGGTGTGCTGACAGATAAGCGCACGCGGCTCTCCACTGATAATGTAGACAGACTCACGTTCATAAAGATGAACAAATCATGGATCCGAAACGACTTTTCTACCCCTGTGTCATCCTGGGGAGAGTAAAAGCTTGATGATTGGTTAAAATCACCCTACCAACCGTTTTAAGCTTTCAAATTACTAATCATGTTTATCTGTATCTTGACTGGAAAATAATTTGGGCTTTGTAGCAGTGTGCAGCACTGATCCTATTAGGCCATCTATAATAAGCTTCACCAGATTTAAAATTAAAAATAATTTTTAGCTGCATCTAGCCCGGAAAATAATTTTGGGGCTCCGAGATGCGCAAGACACATAAGTGCCTTCTTGCTGCACTACCTGCAGCATGACCCTCATATTGTCAGAATTCGAAGTAATCATGACTACTGGGTTGCCACACTCTTAGATCCCCCAAACTTTTCGATCAACCTTTTCATTTTAATAAAGACCAAAAAAATGGTCATTTTTGAAATTATAAGCATTAGCAGGTTGTTAGAAACTGAAATCAAACAGTTTTCAACTCAAAACTTTATTCTAGGTGATGTTACATTTTCACATAGGACCCCTTGTTCGAAAGGAGCTTCTGAACTCTCTCGTCCATTGAATTTGTCAGGTTTTGGATGGTTTCTGCTTCAATTGTTTTGCATGAGGACAGAATACCCTCCCAGAGCTGTTGCTTAGATGTGAACTGCCTCCCGCCATCATAGACACTCCTTTTAATGATGCTCCAAAGGTTCTGAATGGGGTAGAGGTCAGGGGAGCATGGGGGTCACACCATAAGTTTGTCCCCTTTTATGCCCATATCAGCCAGAGATGCAGATGTTTTATGTGCAGCATGAGATGGTGCATTATCATGCAGAAAAATGATCTTGCTGTGAAATACACGGTTCTTCTTCTTGAACCATGGCAGGAAGTGCTGTTTGAGAAAATCCACATACATTATGGAGTTCATCTTTAGCGCCTTCAGGGATCCTAAAGGGGCCGACAATCTCTCTCCCCATGATTCCAGCCCAAAACATTACTCCACCTCCTCCTTGTTGGCGCTGTAGCCGTGTTTGCGTGGGGTGTCCATCAACCAGCCATCCTCCACTCCATTCATCTGGACCATCGAGCGCTGCACGGCACTCATCCGTGAACAAAACAGTTTTGAAATCAGTCTTCATGTAATGTTTGGCCCACTGGAGCCGTTTCTGCTTGTGTGAAGTGGATAGAGGAGGTCGACAGGATGGCATATGCACAGCTGCAAACCTCTGAAGGACCCTGCATCTTGTTGTTCGGGGGACGTTGGAGGCACAAGCAGCTTCAAAAACTTGTCTGCTGCTATGACAAGGCTTTTTTGCCGCTGCTGTTTCAACCTGACGTAATTGCCTGTAGGAAAGAGTCCTCAATTTGCCCTTATCAGCACGCACACGTGTGTACTGTGAATCAGCTACATACTTCTTGATTGCCAAGACACTTCATCCTGATCATCGCACAATGTTGATTGTAGTCATGCCTTGACCTAAACACTCCACAATTTGTTGCTTCTCAGCAGCCGACACATCCTTTTTCTTTCCCATTTTGGCAGAAAATGTAGGCTGCTTAATAATGTGAGAGAGCCTTCTTAAGTAGTCTTGCCTTTCATTGGACACACCTGCCAAACTAATTAGCACAGGTTTCTGCAATTGCTTACAGTGATATAAAGAGCCCTGACACACATCACCATCAATGAGTTTAACTGACAAACAAACAAATTCTTCCCTTATCACTCCTAAACACTTTTTGCATAATAATTTGGAACGCGGTGTACATGTGCTTTTCCACAAAACACCAGTGGTTCACGTAGTGAATCTTACAGTTCTAACTTGCAAACCGTGGTCTGTATGGAATTGTTCAATAAAGGGCCCAAAATTAAGATAACATAGATGGGAGAGGTCTCTATGAATAGGAATTCCTAAGTATTTGATACCCTGTGAGGGCCAGGCAAAGGGAAAGTTGGACTGGATGGAATCCTATATGGATTTAGGGAGGGAGACATCGAGGGCCTCAGACTTCGCTGCATTGATTTTAAAATTTTACCATGTAACAAAGTGATCTATTTCAGCCATAACAGCAGGGATGGATATATGTGATTGAGTGATATATACTAGGACATCATCAGCAAATAGAGAGCACTTGTACTCGGTGCCTCCCACCTCAATCCACCTAATATTGGGGTTATGGCGAATTGATGAGAGCAGGTGCTCCGTCACTAGGATGTATAAGAGAGGGGACAGAGGACATCCCTGCCTTGTCCCATTGGTGATTGTGAAAGGTGATGAAAATGTTCTGACGCACCCCCTGGGCCTTGGGACACCCGGAGCCGGACCCTTTTTGGTGGATGCTGGTGGTTGTAGTCTTCGTGGCGGCGATCCGGTTCCGTGGCTCAGGGCGGTCAAACCAGTGGCGGAACTATTTATGTGGTTTTGATGTTTAAATGTCCGACTACGCCACCCGTGGATTGCGGTCAGAGTGAACCGCCGCTACAGGGCAGACCGCTAAGGCTGGTGTTGTGGGTGCAGCAGAGCGTAGCATAACTCCCCACGGGAGGAGTATAGCCTCAGGGCAGTGTATGCGGAGGATGGGGGTGATGGTGCAGGGCAGCAGCAGTAACGACACGGAGTCAGTGATGCAGTTCAGGGCCTTTACTCACAGTTCTTATTATCCAGACCACGTCTGCAGGTAACGGCTGCCCACGTCGTACTGTGCTCACCAGGTGAGGGGCTCAGACAACTCCCAGATAACTTTGGAGCGCTTCACAGGACCCCCTTTGTGTGTCCTTTGTCTGGCCTTTCTTACCAACACTTCTGTCCGGCTGCCTCGGGCCTCCTCTTGGTAAACTTGGCGCCAGTTTCCCTGACCCTATGTGGTGCCTTCCTAGCGGGTGGAGCAAGGGGCTGCGCCACATAAAATGTCAGAGCCTCCGGTTTCTAGCTGAGGGTCGTTTCCTGCCTCCACTAGTTCGGGGACCGGTCTCCCCCTTTGGCCTGACCCCTCCACGCAGGTGGATTCGGGCGTGCGGTGGCGACTCGCCCGTCCGCACCCCTGGGATCCCTTCATTCCTCGTTCCTGGAGCCTTCTCCGCTCCTCTTCCTTCCTTCTCCCTCTTGCAGGCCTGGGCCTCTGTTACTAGGCCCGCCTCCGGAGCAGAGCTCATGCAGAGCCCCTGCTCCCTGCCACTTCTGCTCAGACTTCTCTGCACTGAACTAAGATGGTGCCCACCTTTTATACTCCCTTCTCAATGCACCCAGGAACTGCTTCCTCCCTGCTCCTGCACTGCAGGGTTCCCCTTCCTCAGTGTTCCCTCCCCCCACTCCAGCCAGGGACAGGGACTGTCGTGCCCATCTCAGGGGCATATTGGTCGCCCTGCCCCACGGCAATGTGGTGTAATGCATAACAGGTGTCGGGTCCTGATCCACACTCCATCCTTATCTGAGAGTGAGATATCACACCTCTGGGTGAGGTGCAATACGTCTGTAGCAACCGAGCCCTCGGTGCTACAGTTCCATTTATCTTCAGCCTAGGTGACGTATTGTGATACAGGGCCGTGATTTTGGCTATAAAAGGGTCCCCTAGACCCCTACCCCAAGCTTTTTAAGAGAATCATATATGGCGTGCCAGGAGACTCTATGGAATGCTTTCTCAGCATCCAACGAGAGTATCTACTTACAAATTTTTAACTGCATCTAGCCCAGGAAATACTTTGTGCCTAGTAGCAGTGTCTGCTAGTCAGCGGATTATCCCGGCTGTTAAGCAAGCTACACCACCTGTAGTTTGGACACTTAATTTTTTCAAAGGAAATGCTTCGGGACCACGGGATACTTAGTGAAGAGCATCAGGAGGCACCCCAAGGCATAGGGGCTGGGACTGGCACTAGGATGCCTTGCGGTGGACAGCCGAGCTCGATCCTTATAAAAGCTTTTTAACTGCAGCAGCTTTAGTGGACGCTACTGGAGCTGGAATTACGCGGCTGCTGGCATGAGACTTGCCCTCCAATAGATCCTTGTAAATGGATTTAAAGTGTATTCATTCAAATTAGAGGGACAATTTAAATTAAAAAGCTTAGAGCTGCCTCCACCACAGGGGGGCTCTCTCGACCCACCAGCGGACAGGCACCAGTATTGGGAGAGGGGGGCTGGCCGTCAGGGTTCACCGCGGCTCTGGCACAAACCCGGCGACACGGAGGTGGCACGGGCAGGAGCGGACTGGCCGTCTCGGCTTCTCACTTTTTGGATTTTAGAAGGGCATGACATGCCTATATCTGTGTCTCCCCCTCCTTTTACTCCTCCACCTCTTTTCTTTTCGCATGACTATATGTACTTGTCACTTTTCCATGTGTTAGTTGTGTCTTCTGAGCAGTTTGTCAGCTTTTGGACACCTTTGAAGGTGTTTTCTATGTGTTTCTATGTGTTTTTGTTTGCCTGCCATTGGTTTTAACGGTGTTCGAAGGTGTTCGACGAACAGTTCGACGAACAGTTCGGCGAACACACGGGTGTTCGACGAACCGAACCGAACTCGAACACTACGGGGGTGGCTCAACACTATTTCTCACAAACTAATTTGCCACAAATGTAATGTTCCTCATTAATCATGCACATCTTCTTTGGACTGATTTAGAGGTCTGGGTCCTCTGGATCGACCAGGACTTTAACGCCACTGCACACTATACCATCATGGCACACATAATGACATCAGAAGGTTGCGACATGCGTCACCCAAGGTTGCACACGTACAATCATGGCGCACATACTGACATCAGAACGTTGCGACGTGCGTCACCCAAGGTTTAGTTATTGCCTCTGGGGATGCACATCAGTGGCAACATGCTCAGCGATGGCATGGTTCACAAAAATGTCAGAGGCCTGTTTGAGCTGGAAGTTCCAACGCAGGGTGAAGAAGACAGAAAAAGATGCTTGCAACCAGCAAGGCCAGTTGTAGACAAAGTGGGGCCCTGGGCATAAGTTTAAAGTGGGTCCTAAATGCTAACATATTGCACCATCACACTCAAACATTTAGGTTGCATTTACATGTGCTGAGTTTAGGCCTTTAAATGAGAGTGATCGAGAATATTGAAGTCGTTCAGTGCTTGTTTCCTGGCCATTTTACCCTGTTGAGGGAGAATGATGGGCACAGAACGATCACTAGTAGATCAATCTGTCCCTATAAAGTATCGTATTATCAGCAGCACATCTGCAGTTCACATCGGGCGATGTGCTGCAGAAAACAATGGTTTTTGTTCCATCATAAATAATCCAATCACCCAATAAATGAGTAGCTTGAGTTTGCTTGTTTGTTGGGCGATAACTGACATTTTTACACCTATGAACTCTCGTCTGCTCTGCTGGGATTTATAAATGTGGATGCTACATACTCAAACACTGCATGTTACACACATATACAGTGGGTACGGAAAGTATTCAGACCCCTTTAAATTTTTCACTCTTTGTTTCATTGCAGCCGCTTAATAAATTCTAAAAGTTAATTTTTTTTCTCATTAAAGTACACTCTGCACCCCATCTTGACTGAAAAAAAACAGAAATGTAGAAATTTTTGCAAATTTATTAAGAAAGAAACACTGTATACATACATATAATATGCTTTTTGATATCTCTAGCACTTTGTCATTTATTGGCTGCTACCTTATTGCTATCACCATCTACTCTTATATGGAGATTTGACATTTTATCAAGTCATAGAAAACGTGAAACGCATCATCTGAGGGAATAACATCAGAATGATTTCTCTTATCAAGATCTTGATTTGATTATCTACATTTATTTCTGCATCTACTATAATGTAGTTTTGTCTGTAGTAGCTTTTTGTGCATTTATTATATTTATGATTATTATTCTTTCTCTACTGGCTTACTGCTAATAGTGCGGTATATCCATGAATATTATTTGGGGATAGAATTTGATTATGCTGTAGGAGATTACTAGTGTATGTTAAGATCTGGTGAGCAATGAGTTGATAACCTCTATTATTCTTATTAGACATTATGTCATGTCCATCATTATTATTTTCCTGTATTTTTATCCTGACCTGTCCTCGTTGATGGCGGGGAACTGGCCACCCGCCGTCCGCAATGATGCTTTTTAGGAAATGAGGCAATTTCTGCCCGCAGCCTTTCTTTTTCTTTTTCTACACAGGGCCGCGCTTTCGCTCGTGCATTGCGGCGCCCTGGTGGTGTCGCGGTCTGTGCGTCGTTGCCTGGGTGATGGGGGGGGATGACGTTGTTCCTCCTCCTCATCTTGTGGGCTGCGCGGCGGGCCGCGTCATCACGAGAGACTGCGCGCCGATTGGTGACCAGTACACTTCATTCATATAAATAGGACCCACCTCTTACCATAACCACGTCTCATGATGAAGCCGAGGCGAAACGCGCATTGAGGCATTTGGTTGACTGTCACCACAAGTCTCAGGTCTCCCACCATGACTCAAGGTATGTACATTGAATTGACATCTACTCCACTGGTTAGCATGCCACACTACTACTACTAGATGACCAAATTACATGCTAGTTATCATCTTACACGCACTAGTTTAGCACAAATACCCTCTGGTATCTAATTGACATTAATTGATTTTTATTGGATTGAGCTATATTATTGCATATTAATTATAAGCTTTTTATACTTCTAGCTACCATGTGATTTTTGTCTATCCTGGATATCTTACTTATACTACCATATTATCCAGAGCTGCTGGATTTGCACTGTTTCAACTATATCAGGTATACTCATATTATAGCCTATGGAGTGTTTATAGTGACCTGGGATTGTTAGTGCAGTCCTGTTCCTGTCACTTATTGGGATTATAAACCCTGTATCCCCTATTGTTTTAGCTGTTCTTTTCCCAACACCTCTCATGTGATGTTTCATATAAAGAAATATTTTTGTATCTAATAAAATTATAATATATTCTATATATCTCCCGATGTGTCTTAGGTATTTATTTATTTTTCTTTGTTATGTTATTATTCATATGATTACCCTAATGATACCTATTAGACTCTAAGTTAGGTTTTTGTTTCGTTATCTGGAGATTGCATTTCACCCTTTGGTGATTTGCTTTTTTTTAGGTTATTACTTGATTGCATTGTTTTTGCAGATTCCTTAACAGGATTTATGGACTTTAGAAAGAGAGATAAAGCCCGAGTTATTCAACTTGGGACGGTGTTTTTTGAGAAGTCAACTACTTCTAAAGATGCAAGTGACATTAAAGACTTGAAGCAGCAAATTAAAGATCTACTTAAAAAAAGAATAAAACTCAGGTGGAATAAAGCCGCCCTACAAAAATTATCTGTGTAAAGATATTATACCCAGAGGGCTCCGTATCCAACTGTTCCCTACTTTGCATAGTGAGGATTCAGTATTCACAGGTAAGTGGGAGGAGACGCTTACCAAATGCTCCCGTACTCTACTGGAAATTCTCATTGGTGCTGACAAAAAGGCACTAGAACATATTGAAAAATAGATTGATGCCTTGCGAGAGAAAATTCAGTCTTCACTTTCGACTGATGAGTATAAAAATTTTGATCTATCACTGGAGGAGGAGCTTTCTAAATGGGAATCTGAGATCCAGGCCTTTAAAACTAAAAGTATCTTAGAGATTTTGAGGATTATCAATCCAAAAACTTCTACCATTGGCACCATAAAAACAAGCATAATAAATTGCTACCTAGGTCTCAATCGGCCTCCAGCATTTCGTCTACTTCTGAGGAAGAATGTGGAGGGCATTTTTTAGACAAACGGGCCATGCCCGGCGAGGCAATGCCCACAAATACTTTTCAACAACTCAGGACTTCATATTCACAAAGAAAAAAACATTCATACCACTTCAGGCAAAAGAAAGCAAACAAAATCTAAAAGGTAATTAATTTATCCAAATATAATCTATCTAAGTCACAAATTGAGGTGCTATCTAGGGGCCTTTCTTTCTCACCGGTGGAGGGATATGATCATTTTACCACCATTAAAGATCTGGAATTATGTGCTCGCAAGCTTATTTTTAAGAAGCATTTTAGTCCCTTAGCTCATAGACCAGAAATGCTCTCTTCGGATACTGAGATCCAGGCTATACAGGATCTTGAATCATTGGCAGCAGAACAGAGCAATGATGACATGGTGAAACTCCCTACACATTTGTACAGACGCTCACGTGTGTTCCCGCCCCTGTCCGTTTGTTCCCAGGTTGATATTTTTGTTAAGCTTGTTAAAAAGGACCTCCTCCCACTGAAGGAGGGAGTCTTTGGTGATAACCGATCCCGATCACACAGACAAGCCATTCATGAACTTAAAAATCTTAGGAACATTGTAATCAAAAGGGCGGACAAGGGCTGGAACGTCGTGTTATGGCCTATTCAAGCATATGAACTAGAGGCCTTTAAACAGCTTAATAACGTTAATTGCTACAGGAGGTTAGATACCATTCCCACTGTAGCCTTTACAAGAGAATTTTCACATTTACTTGAAGATGCTGTAGAAAATTCAGTTACTCCTCCAAAAATGAAAGAGGCTCCGCTATTGGAATATCCAATAGTGCCGACCTTTTACTTGCTGCCTAAGGTTCACAAGGACCCCCTCCGCCCGCCCGGTAGACCAATCGTGTTGGGCATTGGGGGTCTTTGTGAATCCATATGTAAATTTGTGGACTTTTATCTGCAGAGGTGTGTGGAGACTCTCCCATCCTTTGTAAAGGACACAACTGACATCCTGAGACGTCTCGATGGGATTGTTCTTGAAGAGGACATGTGGCTTGTCACCTGCGACGTGGAGTCCCTATACACTTCGATACGTCACGACCAGGGCATGACGACTGTGAAATTTTTTCTGACCATGACTAATCTAGACTCAGATCTTGTATCATTTATTCTCTCCCTTCTGGACTTCATTCTTAGACACAACTATTTTGTGTTTAAGGACCGCCCCTTCCTACAGCTCCAGGGCACGGCAATGGGGGCGTCCTGTGCGCCCTCTTATGCCAACCCGTTCCTGGGGCTGTGGGAGAGGGATACGGTCCTTAGTACATCGGGTCATGAAGCCGTCATGTCCTGGTCAAGATATATTGATGATGTATTATTCATCTGGAAGGGCTCCACGTCGCGACTGGATGCATTCCTTAACAGTCTGAATAATAATATCTTTAATATTCATCTTACATGGAAATATAGCCAGACATCAGTTGACTTTTTGGACTTATTAATCACTAGATCCAGGAACAATAGGATTGAGACAGACATTTTTAGGAAAGAAACTTCTACTAATGCCCTGTTACATTATTCCTCCTCACATCCACCTAAACTTAAGAGCTCTATCCCTGTAGGCCAATTTTTATGAGCACGACGCATCTGCTCTAATGATGATAAATTTCATCAACAAGCATATGATCTATCCCGCAGGTTTCAAGATAGGGGCTATCCAAATCAGGATATCAAACGTGGTTTCCTGAGAGCCAAAACTACCAATAGACGACACTTATTATCCGGCCCCAAAAATAAATAAAGTTCTACTGACACAACACCAAGATTTATCACAACATTTAATGTCAATTGGATTAACATCAGAAAGATTTTCTCTAAACATTGGCCTATTTTGCTCATGGACCAACAACCATTGATAATGTGGCGTAGAGCCAAGACTCTCGGAGACATAGTCTCTAGAAGCCATTATGTCCCCCCCAAAAATCAGTTTCTTTTTGGCAGTAAGGGTCCACCATGGGTTGTTTCCCCTGCGGTAGATGCTCAATATGTAAATACATCACCAAAACAGTAGAGTTTTCAGATTCCGGCAAAGAAAATTTTTTTTAAATTTTGCATCATATCACATGTGAAACAGAAGCGGTCATTTATCATATTAGATGCGCCTGTGGTCTTGTCTACATAGGCATGACCACAAGACTTCTTAAAATCCGCATTCAAGAGCATATTAGGGACATAAAAAATGCCGCTACCTGTTCGGATCCCCAACAGCTCAAAACTATCCCCAGACACTTTCTCGATGCCCACAGCTGTAGCCCTAAGGGTCTTTCGGTTCGAGGCATCGATAGAGTGTATATGGGTATAAGGGGAGTTAATATTAAACAAAACCTGCTCCAAAAGGAGACACGTTGGATCACTGTGTTGGATACGGTTACGCCCTCTGGTCTGAACGAGTCTGTAAGCTTCAAGTCTTTCTTATAACTTTTCGAATATCAGCGCTATTTTAATGATGGGATCCTATATGTGTGGTTTTTATCTTTGTTACATAAATTTTTTGCTTCTGTTTTTCATTTTTCTTTTTGTACTGAGATTGTCACTAATGATATGCTTTTTGATATCTCTAGCACTTTGTCATTTATTGGCTGCTACCTTATTGCTATCACCATCTACTCTTATATGGAGATTTGACATTTTATCAAGTCATAGAAAACGTGACACGCATCATCTGAGGGAATAACATCAGTATGATTTCTCCTATCAAGATCTTGATTTGATTATCTACATTTATTTCTGCATCTATAATGTAGTTTTGTCTGTAGTAGCTATTTGTGCATTTATTATATTATTTATGAATTTTATTCTTTCTCTACTGGCTTACTGCTAATAGTGCGGTATATCCATGAATATTATTTGGGGATAGAATTTGATTAGGCTGTAGGAGATTACTAGTGTATGTTAAGATCTGGTGAGCAATGAGCTGGTAACCTCTATTATTCTTATTAGACATTATGTCATGTCCATCATTATTATTTTCCTGTATTTTTATCTTGACCTGTCCTCATTGATGGCAGGGGACTGGCCACCCCCCGTCCGCAATGAAGCTTTTTAGGAAATGAGGCAATTTCTGCCCGCAGCCTTTCTTTTTCTTTTTCTACACAGGGCCGCGCTTTCGCTCGTGCATTGCGGCGCCCTGGTGGTGTCGCGGTCTGTGCGTCGTTGCCCGGGTGATGGAGGGGTGACGTTGTTCCTCCTCCTCCTCGTCTTGGGGGCTGTGTGCCGGGCCGCGTCATCTTAGGGGGCGCGGCATCGCGAGGGGCTGAGCGCCGATTGGTGACCAGTACACTTCATTCATATAAATAGGACCCACCTCTTACCATAACCACGCCTCCTGACGAAGCCGAGGCGAAACGCACGTTGAGGCGTTTGGCTGACTGTCACCACAAGTCTCAGGTCTCCCACCATGACTCAAGGTATCTACATTGAATTGACATTTACTCCACTGGTTAGCATGCCGCACTACTACTACTAGATGACCAAATTACATGCTACTTATCATTTTACACGCACTAGTTTAGCACAAATACCCTCTGGTATCTAATTGATATTAATTGATTTTTATTGGATTGAGCTATATTATTGCATATTAATTATAAGCTTTTTATACTTCTAGCTACCATGTGATTTTTGTCTATCCTGGATATCTTACTTATACTACCATATTATCCAGAGCTGCTGGATTTGCACTGTTTCAACTATATCAGATATACTCATATTATAGCCTATGGAGTGTTTATAGCGACCTGGGATTGTTAGTGCAGTCCTGTTCTTGTCACTTATTGGGATTATAAACCCTGTATCCCCTACTGTTTTAGCTGTTCTTTTCCCAACACCTATCATGTGATGTTCATATAAAGAAATATTTTTGTATCTAATAAAATTATAATATATTCTATGTTATTATTCATATGATTACCCTAATGATACCTATTAGACTCTAAGTTAGGTTTTTGTTTCGTTATCTGGAGATTGCATTTCACCCTTTGGTGATTTGCTTTTTTAGATTATTACATACATTTATATGTATACACAGAGCACATATACATACATATAGACATGTGTACATACATAGGCAAATGCACATACAGAGCACATACATATGGGCAGACATGCATACCCAGATCACATACATACAGACACATGTATATACAGATCACATACCTACACATGTATACACAGAGCACATACATACATATAGACATGTGTACATACATAGGCAGATGCACATACAGAGCACATACATACGGGCAGACATGCATACACAGATCACATACATACAGACACATGTATATACAGATCACATACCTACACATATATACACAGAGCACATACATACATACACATGTGAGAGGCTGGACAGGAGCTTTTTCACCCTCAAAAATATGTCGAGGCAAATTATTTAAAGTTATTTGTGTAATTGGCAGCACAGTGGCTCAGTGGTTAGCACTGTTGTTTTACAGCGCTGGGATCCTGGGTTTAAATCCCACCAAGGACAACACCTGCAAGGAGTTTGTATGTTCTCCCCGTGTTTTCGTGGGTTTCCTCCGGGTTCTCCGGTTTACTCCCACACTCCAAAAGACATACTGATAGGGAATGTAGATTGTGAGCCCCAATGGGAACAGTGCCCATAATGTCTGCAAAGCACTGTGGAATTAATGGCACTACATAAGTGAGTAAAATAAATAAATAAAAATAAACAAACCCAAAATGTGCCTGCAATATTAACCACTGGCCACCAGAGGTCACTGTATTCCCCTTGATAGGTTCAGATTTCCCTTGGTCTGCAGGATCCGGTTTTCAGGGATGTCAGGGTTAACACCTAGCCAGGGAGGGAGAGAGAAGTGACTGGGCACAAACAGGAGACTAGATCCAGGATTACTTAGTGTTGATTGGACAGAGTGTGGAGCAGGCTGTGTGCAGAGAAGGTGGAGACTGCAGTATACTGGTTCAGTGTGTGTGCAACTACAAGGCTCAGCATGTAAGGAGCTAGTTACAGAGGCGGCAGGACAGCACAGGCATTTGGGGACCTTTGCATCGAGGAAAAGCTTAGAAGTCTGGGAAAAGTACGGTCCAGCAGAAAAGGGGGACCTTGGGAAGAAGGTAGCGCCTGCTGCGAGTACTAAAAACAGGGAGCTTAGTCTCAACGAGCCGCCCCTGGGATTGTCTTAGCTAAAAGCTCTGGATATCGGGATCAGTAGGTAACGAATGCACCCGAATAACCCCACCCCTAAGAAAACGCAGGCAATTAGAACATCTCCCCATGTCCCTTGCAAAACCTGGAAAAACACAGACTGTAATTCTGGAATGGATCCGGTATATTGTGTGGAAGATGGAAAAGGAGAATGTACAACCTATTATCCCCTGTTTACCAGTTTGTCCGTATATAAAATGGACATTGTTTATAAGGACTGATCTGGCTTATTGAATGCAACGGGAGCGAAACTGCACTAAGTGGAACCGACGATGGAAGCAGCAGATCAAGCTACAATAACACAGACGCCCCCCAACAACACAAAATTTCCTGTAGCTGGCCCCGACGTGAAAATGGCGGACGGCTCATACTACTACCACCGGGGGCCAGGTTACACAAACACACACAAACATGTATACACAAAGTACAAACATACAGACATGTAAACACAGAGCACATACATACAGACACATGAATAGATAGAGTGCACATACATACTGACATAAGTATACACAGAGCACATACATACAAAATAAGTATTTGATACACTGCCGATTTTGCAAGTTTTCCCAACTACAAAGAATGGAGAGGTGTGTAATTTTTATTGTAGGTATACTTCAACTGTGAGAGACAGAATCTTAAAAAAAATCAAGAAAATCACATTGTATGTGTGACATGCAGAAGTAGTGCTGTTGCTTCCAAAGCATCCAGCAACTGTCACAAATAACACAAGCAAAGAAGACAGGAAGTGTTGTGCTTCAAAAGCATCCAGCAACTTGAGGGGTTAACACAGTCACAGGAGACAGGGAGTGTTTTAGCAGAGCCTGAGGGGGATTGTGGGGAACTTGTTAATGTAGTCTGGCTGAAGCCGAAGAGAAAGGTGGTGATGTGTTATCTGGATCTGACAGAAGGCGGATGAACAGGATTCAGATCAGGAGAGAAACTAAACACAGGTCAGATAAACTCCCTGAACTAACCGTGCAGAATATTATTGGGCAGGAAGATAAGTACTGGAAGAAATTGTGTCACAGGGATCATCTCCCTCATCAAACCCTCCCCCCTCCATCTCCATGTAGGATAAAGAATGCTGTGTACTATTGTGTCCTTGTAAAGGAAAAGCCTGTGGTTGTGTAAGCATAAAAGTGTGCTTCTAAGAGATCTAATCTATGCTGAATTATGCTACTGAAGAGACTGTAATACTGTGCCTTGTGAAGAAACTACTGTATTGTTACTGGAGCCAGTTGCTCAAGAAACTCAGACTGTACTGTAATGAAGATTGTTGCTGTAATATCCCTGAATGGCACCCAGCTCATCCATTAATGCAAAAATGGATGAGCTGGGTGAGAAAGAAGCTGAAGACGTCATGGGGACATTCCTCCAGGAGCTAACACAGATTCTAACCAGGTTCAAATTGGAGAATGGACGGACGGCACCAATTAACAAAAAGCGGGAATCTCCGTCCGCAGACAGAACTACAGGAATTGAAAGAAAAATTGAAAGCCCTAACAACAGCCCTGCAGGAATCAACCAAAACCTCTGAACGGGTGACAGACTCAGACAGAACCTTTACCCTGCTCAGGTTAGATAAATCAGGAAGACAGTCCTCTTTAGCACCACAAATCACTATAAGGAAAGAATTCAAGATCCTGGGACAGATTGGAGAGTGTGAACAGAAAGAGAAACTGTCTTATATGAACTTGTTGCACCATTGAAAAAAGCCTTGGACAGGCTGAAACGTCTTGTGTGAGTTGTGGAATAAATCAACTGATTATCAACACGTGAGTGCCGGGATTTTCTTTTCCTACAGACATTGTTTTCCACGTGCACCACTCTAGCTATACGGAGTGCCGACTATTCCTTTTTGATACTGAACAGAAAGAGAAACTGTCTTATATAAACTTGTTGCACCAGATCGATGCAGGCTTACCGAAAAGCTACCAGTCAGATGAGATCGTTGAGGGGGTGGTGAAAGTGATCAGCCCAGGACTGAACCCCCATAGTATGCTAGAAATGAAGAGTGAATTGACCTTGCAACAGCTGAAGTTGATTTTAAAAGGGCACTATAAAGAAGAGAGTACTTCAGAATTGTTCCACCAACTCATTAACCTCTCACCAGTGGCGTACCGCCAATGGCGGCAGACCACGCCACTGCTATGGGGCTCGTGGCCGGAGGGGGCCCGTGAGGGCCCCAAGCAGCATGGTAACGAGGAGGATAGGTGAGTAGGAGGTTGCGGCGGCAGAGGAGCGGGTTGCGGCAGTGGAGGAGCGGAGCACACACAGTAGCCGCTGCTGCAGCTATCACGTGTGCCCGCTGCTAAAGGGACATGAATATTCCCTCTTCTCCACTCCTATGGGCGTGGAGAAGACGGAATATTCATTCTCTTTAGTAGCGGGCACGGAAGAGAGCTGAGCCCCGGCTCCTGCTGTCAGTGCAGAGGAGTGAATGTGCCGGCAGCAGCTCACCTCGGGCTTCTGAGAGCGGGCGCTGCTGAGATGCCGACATGAGCTGCTGCTGCAGACAGGACGCAGCGCTGGAGCAGAGGTGAGGAAGGAAGGTGAGTATAAGTGTTTATTGTTTTATGTGCAGTGATTGGGGGGATGAGGAAGTCACACATACCAGGATACTTGGATTAAGGAGGCCACACATACCAGGAATGGGGGATTGAGGAGGCCACACATACCAGGAATGGGGGATTGAGGAGGCCACACATACCAGGATTTGGGGATTGAGGAGGCCACACGTACCAGGATTGGGGGGTTGAGGAGGCCACACGTACCAGGATTGGGGGGTTGAGGAGGCCACATGTACCAGGATTTGGGGATTGAGGAGGCCACACGTCCCAGGAATGGGGGATTGAGGAGGCCACACGTCCCAGGAATGGGGGATTGAGGAGGCCACACATACCAGGAATGGGGGATTGAGGAGGCCACACATACCAGGATTTGGGGGTTGAGGAGGCCACACATACCAGGATTTGGGGGTTGAGAGGCCACACATACCAGGATTGGGGGGTTGAGGAGGCCACACATACCAGGAATGGGGGATTGAGGAGGCAACACATACCAGGATTTGGGGGTTGAGGAGGCCACACATACCAGGATTTGGGGATTGAGGAGGCCACACATACCAGGATTGGGGGGTTGAGGAGGCCACACGTACCAGGATTTGGGGATTGAGGAAGCCACACATACCAGGATTTGGGGATTGAGGAGGCCACACGTACCAGGAATGGGGGATTGAGGAGGCCACACATACCAGGAATGGGGGATTGAGGAGGCCACACATACCAGGATTGGGGGGTTGAGGGGGCCACACATACCAGGGATTGTGGGATTGAGGGGGTCACACATACCAGGGATTGGGGGATTGAGGAGGCTACACATACCAGGGATTGTGGGATTGAGGGGCCACACCTACAAGGATGGGGAAATTTACCAGTAGCTGCTGCATTTCCCACCCTAGGCTTATACTCAAGTCAATAGGTTTTCCCATTTTTATGTGGTAAAATTAGGGGCCTCGGCTTATATTCGGGTCGGCTTATTTAAAATATACGGTATTTTAAAATCAGTGAGTACGTGGTGCCCATAATACTGCAGGACTGTGGCGTGCATTATACTATATGGGGGCTGCATTTTACCCTATGGGGTGTGTAATATACTGTATGGAGGACTATGGGGAGTGCATTATATTCTATGGAGGACCATGGGAAGTTCATTATACTATATGGAGGATTATGGGTGGCGCATTATACTATATGGAGGTTTATGGGGGAGCATTATACTATATGGAGGATTATGGGGGCGCATTATACTATATGGAAGATTATTGGTGGTGCATTATACTATATGGAAGGCTATGTGGGGCCATTATAATATTTTGAGGGCTATGTGGGGGGCCATTATACTGTATGAAAGCAATTATACAGTGTGAAGGTTTGTGTGGGGTCCATTATACTGTTTGGAGGGCTGTGTGGGGGCCATTATACTGTTTGGAGGGCTGTGTGGGGGCCATGAGAGTGTATGGAGGGCTCTGTGGGGTTCACAGTTGGGGGATTATACTGTGTTAGAGTCACCATACTTTGCCGTGGGAGTTGAAGTGGGGTACAATAGGGTCATTATACTGTGCATGTGGAGGAATGCACCATAGAGGTATCATACTGTTTGGGGGGCACTTTTGTTGGCATCATACTTTATGGGGGCAATGAAGGAGGAATCTACGACTTCAGAAGGAGGTAAATTACTATGCAAAGGCTGGAAAGTTATGAGATCTGCTCTTCTGTGACACAAATATTTATTTTTTGTGGTGGGGGGCCCAATTAGAGCTTCTGCTATGGGGCCCCATGACTTCTATGTACGCCCCTGCCTCTCACAAAAAAATAATGAATCACCCCAAAGTTTCTTGTTCAGAGCAATTGAACGGAAGGATAGACTGTTGTTTGTATCCAGAGATGTAGAAGTGAAGTTTGATGCTAGGCTAGTCCAGAAGAAGTTCTTGAGATCATTGGGAACGGGGTTAATCAGCAAAGACATCAAGTTGCAGCTGAAACAGTACCTAGAATATCCTTTCATTCTGGACGAAGTACTAATTGAAAAAAATGAATGGGGCAGGTAGTTTGGAGTCAGAGAGCAAACAGAAGAAAAAGGCTCTGCTCCTAAAATCACCAAAATGAGTCAGCTGAAGTTGGAGACCCCCAATGGCCAGTACGAAGATCATCATGGAGACCATCCAGTGCCACCTCTGAGAGGGAACCATAAATCACCAACAAAAGGAAGGACCGCCAACACTGACTGGGAGGAAGTAATAGGAGAACTGCGAGCCGAGTTGATTGAGGTGAAAAAGTTGATTCGTTCCAGGCCACAACCTGTGTCCCTCAGACACAGGAATTGGTGCCAAAACAGAAGATACCCGGTTTGTGAAGCATGCCGTTCATCAAATCAGAGTACGGTGTGTGTCCACTGTCTAAGATGTGGTGAGGAAGGACATTATGCCAAGGAATGCCAATGGTCACGGTCATTTGGGTTAAAAGACAGGAGGTTGCCAGTGCGGGGCAACTGGTAACCGTGACATGGAGGAGGCCCCAGAAGCAAATCCAAATCTCACCAAACCCCAGAACGGCGCATGAGGTAAAACGGCTGCGTCAGTACTATCCCCAAGTGTGTTCCCATCTACAACAGCTGCAAGAGATACAGAGGCATCAGTTACTTAATGCCCAGAGCGGAGGTCAAACGATGTACTCCTGGGAGGAGGATTCCTCGGTCAGTAGAGATTGCCTAATCAGTGAAAGGTGCTTTCTACAGTGCCAGCTAAATGGACTCTTGGTAAAAGCACTGTGGGACACAGGAGCCCAAGCGAGCCTTTTAAATGAAGAATGGAGAAGGCGCTATCTGCCACATACCTGCCTTCGGTTGCTAAAAGAACTCTTAGGACCAGTGAAACTCCACAGCAACTTTTTTGGATCAAGTGAAACTCCACAGCAAAGATGTCAACCAGACTGAAATCCCTTTCATAGGCTGGGTGGAAGTGACTTTCCAACTGAGGGCCATGAAGAACAACAACACCAATCAGCTTTTGGTACCTTTTCTCATGACCAGTGATCAGAACGTGGCATAGACTCCTATCCTTTGTTATAATGTAATCAGTGAGGTCATCACGAAACACAAGTCAGGGACGCTGGTGGTGGATGAAATTGTCACATCACTTGCTATACCCAACGCCGTGGCGGAAAATGTGATTCATAGAGTAAAGAAAGCACAGAATACAATGGACCTAAAAGAAGTCAAGGTAGACTTGCGCCCAACCTTCATCCCTACAAACCAAATGGTGAGGGTGAGGTATGGAGTCCGGGTAGAACCGGGAAGAAAAATCCAGAAAAAACTGTTTGTGCCAAAAGACTCCTCAGAACTTCCGGAAGGCCTAGTTCAAGGTGAGACTGTGCTTACGATTTCTACTGGTGGGTTTGCTCTAGTGACAGTATTGGTGATGAATAGTACGAAACATGAAATTAGACTGGATCCAAAGACTGTGTTAGGTCACATTGAAACCATTAAAACGGTATATCCAGCCAGTGTAAGACCCTCCCAGAGGTCTACCTTGAATTCAGTCTCCCCACCAAGGAACAGGAGTTGCCCAGGGGAGGAAATTGCACTACCCTCCTCAGGGTCCTGGGATCCCCCAATATCCCTGGAACACTTGTGTGCTAAAGATATAGGGGTAGCAAAACAGATGCTGAGAGAAGAGTGTCATTCTCTAAAGATGACTCTGATATAGGCTGTATCCCGTTGTTGCAATAGAAAATCAATTTGAAAGACACGACCCAAATAACCAAAAGTTACATGTCTGCGCCAAAACCATTACACCGTGAAGAGAATGAGTATTTACAAGATCTAATCAACAGAAGTTGGGTCCAAAAGTTGAAGTCGTCTTATTCCTCTCCTATGGTTTGTGTTAGGATGAAGGACGGTACGTTGAGACTCAGCTGTGATTACCGGTAACTAAACCAAAAGTCAGTACCTGATCGGCACCCGATATCAAAGATTCAAGATATGCTGGATAGCTTATCAGGAAGTATCTGGTTCTCAGTCCTCGATCAGCGTAAAGCATACCATCAAGGGTTTGTTGAAGAGTCCAGTAGACCCTTGACAGCATTCATCACAAGGTGGGGGTTATATGAGTGGATCCGCATACTGTTTGGGCTCAGTTCAGCTCCAGCTGAATTTCAGTGGAGCATGGAGACCTGTTTGGAATGATTGTTATCTGCCAGCCTTACTTGGATGACAATGTGGTACACAGCAAAACCTTCCGGGAGCATGTTGAACACATCAGGACCGTATTACAGCAGTATCAACAACACGGAGTTAAGTTGACCCCAAAGAAGTGTGAACTGTTCAAAAGTCCGATTGCTAGGGAAAATTGTGTCCGGAGAAGGATATACCATGGACCCAGCAGAAATCGCTCTGGTACTGGCCTTAAAAGACAAGCGGCCCTCTACTGTCATGGAGTTGAGGCAGATCTTAGGATTCCTCTCTTTCTATCGTACTTACGTTCGGAACTTCTCCAGGATTGCCGCCCCGCTATACCTCCTATACAGAGAATGGGCTGTTGGGATGACGGACTTAAAAGAAACAACGCCATTTCGTCCCAACAGCCCATTCTCTGTACAGCAGACCGCCAGGAGGTATTGGAAGAACTAGTAGATTACCTAGTAAAACCCACCATATTGGGATATCCTGATTTCAACTTACCATTTGTTCTTCATTGTGATGCTTCTCAAGTTGGACTGGGAGCTGCCCTGTATCAGCATCAAGATGGAAAATTGAGAGTCATCGGTTACGGTTCTAGAACGATGACAGACACCGAGAAGAATTACAATCTACATTCTGGAAAATTGGAGTTCCTGGCATTAAAATGGGCTATCTGTGAACGATTTAGAGATTATCTCTACTACAGCAAAGAGTATGAGGTATACACTGGCCCCAACCCTTCGACCTATGTCCTCACTACAGTCAAACTGAATGCAACGGGTCAGAGATGGGTCGCTGAACTAGCTGACTTCAATTTCACCATCAAGTACAGGCCAGAAAAATGCAATGCGGATGCTGACGGATTGTCGAGAATGCCACTAGAGCCTGAGGAGTTCATGCAAGAATGCTCGGAGGAAGTCAGTCTGGAAGCAATTGAGAGCACTCCACAAGCAGTGCAAGCTTATGAAGAGGAAGACACACCATTGTGGTGTCCGTTTACGGTGGAAACCACCATAAAATCAAGAGAACAAGATCACCCCCTGTCCATTCAGCAACTACCAAAATGAAAAATCCATAGAGCACAACGGGAAAATCAGATAATTAGTAGAATACTACTTTATGTGGACCAAAATCGGTTTCCAAGTAACGGAAGAGAGATAATGAGTCACCAGCAGTATCTGTTTTAGTTAAAGAATGGACGAAGCTTTACCTCAGTGAAGACGGTATCTTGTACCGTAAAGAAGGACAAAACCGGCAGTTGGTACTAACCAGAGTATTCCGTAGGTTGGTCTTCAAAGAACTCCATGAAAGCATGGGACACCTGGGAGTGGAAATGACAACCAATTTGATCCATGAATGTTTCTTCTGGCCGTACATGCAGAGAAATATTGAGAGGTACGTGACCAGGGAGTGTGGGTATCTGAAAGATAAACGTCCCAACACATCAACCTGGGCACCTATGGGCAACATCCAAACTACGTATCAGTTTGAGATGGTCTCAATAGACTTTCTACATCTTGAGACGTGCAAGGGTGGTTACGAATACATATTGGTGGTAATGGACCATTTTACTCGATTTGCCCAAGCATATGCCACCACCAATAAAGCTGGTCGAACAGCGGCAGAGAAAATCTTCAATGATTTTGCTTTGAGGTTTAGGTTCCCTACGAGGTTGCACCACGACCAAGGAAGAGAATGTGAGAACCAGCTCTTTGCCAAGCTAGGAAAGTACTGTAGAATTCAGAAATCCCACACCACGCCCTATCACCCAGAGGGTAATGGACAAGTGGAACGTTTTAACCAGACATTATTGTCGATGTTGCGCACTTTAACAGCTGATGAGAAGAAAGACTGGAAGAATTCCATGTCAAAAGTGGTACATGCCTATAACTGTACAAAGAGCGATGAAACAGGTTACTAACCCTTCTTCCTATTGTTTGGATGATCACCAAGACTGCCAATCGATATCATGTTCGATACTCCGGTGTCAGAGACTTACAGAACGTATCCGGAGTGCGTTCGGAAATGTAAGGAATGGATGGCAGAGGCATACAACATAGCGTCCAAAGTGATTATGAAAGGATAGAGCAATAGTAAGGAGTACTATGATCGAAAATGTTATGGAGCAGAATTGGCATAAGGAAGCCGAGTGTTAGTCAAGAACGTACGTGAGAAAGGAGATCCAGGAAAACTTTGTTCATACTGGGAAGACAAGGTGTATGTGGTCATCAACAGGAAAGCCGATGACAGTTCAGTGTATGAAATCCGATTGGAAAGAGGGGACAAGAAAACCAGAATAGTCCATCGGAATTTATTACTACCCTGTGATTATCTCCCACCACAACAAGACTTCCCAGAAGCAGACCGACATCGACCAAGATCGACTAAGGGACCACCACAGACTGAAGCTCTGGAGGTGGATAGTGACGTTGAAAGTTCCAATGAGGAAGAGCACAACGTTGTATTTCTCAGACCGACAAGGAGAGAGCCGTACTATCCTCAAGAGAGTGAACTAAGTCCCGAGGCTCCAGAGTTTGTCCCAAGGAGTACAGATAAAGTCCAATTCAGATCTGATGATCGAAGACTGGTCACTGAAGAGACCGATCGACACTTAGGAATAGCAGAATTACCAGACCAGGTGGAAACGGACGATTCAAAAGAAGTACAGGAACTTACAGAGGTAGGAAGTACGGGAAATGAGTGCGGCAGAAGAAACTCCGGTAACCAAAGAACCCGTGGTATCTGAGGAACAACCCACCAGGAGAATGTCGACTCGAGAAGTGAGGAGGCCCGTGATGCTGACGTATGGGACACTTGAAGAACCGAGTCAAGTGCCAAGGACTGTCGACTGGAAACAGGTATCTCTACCTGTGGACCAGGTAAGCCCACTTGCGTGGTATTCACCACTGAGAGACAGTATGGACAATGTTACCTGGTGGAAAGACTTGTTTTGGCCTAGTGAGAGAGAGAGCTGGTTGAAGACGTATGAAAAGCTCCAGCAGAAGAGATGCTGATTGTTTTAATTGTGTTAACTGTTTATTTCTTACAGGAGTCCTACAAGAAAAACGTCATAAGAACAGATTGTTATCAATGTTTATAAATGTTATACCAATTTGACAATGACAAATTTATATATATAGTGACTAAGCTTTCACCACTGTCTCAGAATTGGTCAGATTGACCAATTAAGACAAATGTCGAGGACGACATTCAAAAAGGAGAGAAGAGTGTGACATGCAGAAGTAGTGCTGTTGCTTCCAAAGCATCTAGCAACTGTTACAAATAACTCAAGCACAGGAGACAGGAAGTGTTGTGCTTCAGAAGCATCCAGCAACTAGAGGGGTTAACACAGTCACAGGAGACAGGGAGTGTTTTAGCAGAGCCCCAGTGGGATTATGGAGAACTTGTTATTGTAGTCTGGCTGAAGCCGAAGAGAAAGGTGGTGGTGTGTTATCTGGATCTGACAGAAGGCAACTGAACAGGATTCAGATCAGGAGAGAAACTAAACACAGGTTAGAGAAACTCCCTGAACTAACCGTGCAGAGTATTGTCGGGCAGGAAGATAAAGACTGGAAGGAATTGAACTGAATTGCACTGGCTGTGCTTCAGATTAAATTACACTGTTAAACTGTTGAAAAAGACTCTTGTGAGATGTGTCTGGTCAGCAATTGAATCTATCGTGTGCCTGAGAGAAGTTGCAGCCTATGGTCGCCTTGAGTAACGGTTCCCCCCAGAATTCCAAAGAATTCATGAAACCTGTTTTGCCCTATCTGAACCTAGCGGCGTGCGTGTAACATGATTTTTACATAATTAATTTTTTATTTTATTGCATGAATTAAGTATTTGATACAATAGAAAAGCAGAACTTAATATTTGGTATTGAAACCTTTGTTTGTAATTACAGAGGTCAGACGTTTCCTGTAGTTCTTGACCAAGTTTGCACACACTGCAGCAGGGATTTTGGCCCACTCCTCCATACAGATCTTCTCCAGATCTTTCAGGTGTCGGGGCTGTTGCTGGGCTAAATTGAGTTTCAGTTCCCTCCAAAGATTTTCTATTGGGTTCAGGTCTGGAGACTGGCTAGGCCACTCAGGACCTTGAAATGCTTCTTACAGAGCCACTCCTTAGTTGCCCTGGCTGTGTGTTTCAGGTCATTGTCATGCTGGAAGACCCAGCCACGACCCATTTTTAATGCTCTTACTGAGGGAAGGAGGTTGTTGTCCAAAATATCGCGATACATGATCCCATCCATCCTCTCTTCAATATGGTGTAGTTGTCCTGTCCCCTTTGCAGAAAAGTACCCCCAAAGTATGATGTTTTACCCACCATGCTTCATGGTTGGGACGGTGTTTTGGGGTTGTACTCATCCTTCTTCCTTCAAACACGGCAAGTGGAGTGGATACCAAAAAGCTCTATTTTGGTTTCATCTGACCACATGACCTTCTCCAATGCCTCCTCTGGATTATCCAGATGGTCATTAACGAACTTCAAACGGGCCTGGGCATGTGCTAGCGTGAGCATGGGGACCTTGTGTGTCCTGCAGGATTTTAAACCATGATGGCATAGACTGATACTAATGGTAATGTTTGAGACCTTGGTCCCAGCTCTCTTCAAGTCATTAACAAGGTCCTCCAGTGTAGTTCTGGGCTAATTCCTGACCTCTCTCAGAATCATCCTTACCCCACGAGACGAGGTCTTGCATAAAGCCCCAGACCGAGGAAGATTGACAGTCATCTTGTGTTTCTTCCATTTTCTAATAATTGTGCCAACAGTTGTTGCCTTCTCACCAAGCTGCTTGCCTATTGTCCTGTATCCCATCCCAGCCTTGTGTGTGTAGCACAGGTGATCAGAACATCACAGCTTCTAGTCTCCCATGGAGACTATTGGAGCATGTAAAAAGTAAAAAAAAAATATTTAAAAATATAAAAAATATGAAAGTTCAAATCACCCCCTTTCACCCTATTAAAAATAAAACAATAAAAAAATATATATATATACATATATTTGGTATCGATGTGTTCAGAATCGCCCGATCTATCAATATATAAAAATAATTAGTCCGATTGGTAAACGGCGTAACGAAAAAAAACTAAACGCCATAATTATGTTTTTTTTGTTGCCGCAACATTGCAATAAAATGCAATAACGGGCGATCAAAACATCACATCTACCCCAAAATGGAATCAATAAAAACGTCAGCTCAGTGCGCAAAAAATAGGCCCTTACCCAGCCCCAGATCCCAAAAAATAGAGATGCTAGGGGGCTCGGAAAATGGCAACTTTTATTTTTTAACAAACTTTGGATTTATTTTTCACAACTTGAATAAAAAAGAACCTATACATGTTTGGTATCTACGAACTCATAATGACCGGGAGAAACATAATGGCAGGTCAGTATTAGCATTTAATGAACATGATAAAAAAAACTGTGGAAAATCACTTTTTTTTCAATTTTACTGCACTTGGAATTTTTTCCCCATTTTCCAGTAGACTATATGGTAAAACCAATTATGTCGTTCAAAAGTAAAACTTGTCCAGCAAAAAATAAGCCCTCATGCGGCCATATTGACGGAAAATTGAAAAAGTTATGGCTCTGGGAAGAAGGGGAGCAAAAAACAAAAGCGAAAAAATGGAAAATGGCCTGAGGGTGAAGGGGTTAATAACATCTGCCTTTTTTGACTACATAGTCATTTTGGGTATTTCACTATAGTATATAATATTACATATCATTTGAAATAAGACACTGACTAATATGTAACAGGCTTTTATTATATTGCATAGACAGGTCACTCCACCATAAGATCTGCATCTTTATTATGATGTGCTTGGATATCGGTACAATAATATTATATGTTATTTTTCAATATACTATAGGGGTTGTTTTTTGACTGTCACTCTTTGGTGTCTGTCTTAATTATATAGATCACTTGGCAATCTATTATTTGCTCTTTCTGTTCTGTATCTAATTATTATTCAGATCAATTTTTGTAATATAAATCTAATAAATGTTAATTTTTATTATGATTTTTTATTGTCCTGCCTCTTTTTCACTGTAGGTGTTTATGTTTTATTTGTGAGGGTATTAATAATATTATATGAGGAATCCTTTGTACTCTGCACTGGGTAAATGTCACATACTGCCCCCAGGATGGCCAGGTGGCCGGTCAGCTCTGGCTCCAGGGTGACGAGGAAGGAACACAGACACACAGACATAGACATACAGAAACACACACAGACAGACACACAGACATAGACATACAGAAACACACACAGACAGACACACAGATATAGACATACAAACAGAAGCACAGAAAGACATACAGACAGATGGAGAGACACAGAGACACAACCAGACACACACAGATAGACATACAGAAACACACACAGACAGACACACAGATAGACATACAGAAACACACACAGACAGACACACAGATAGACATACAGAAACACACACAGACAGACACACAGACATAGACATACAAACAGAAGCACAGAAAGACATACAGACAGATGGAGAGACACAACCAGACACACACAGATAGACATACAGAAACACACACAAACAGACACACAGCTAGACATACAGAAACACACACAGACAGACACACAGATAGACATACAGAAACACACACAGACAGACACACAGACATAGACATACAGAAACACAGACAGACACACAGACATAGACATACAGAAACACACACAGACAGACACACAGATAGACATACAGAAACACAGACAGACACACAGACATAGACATACAGAAACACACACAGACAGACACACAGACATAGACATACAGAAACACAGACAGACACACAGACATAGACATACAGAAACACACACAGACAGACACACAGATAGACATACAGAAACACACACAGACAGACACACAGATAGACATACAGAAACACACACAGACAGACACACAGACATAGACATACAGAAACACACACAGACAGACACACAGACATAGACATACAGAAACACACACAGACAGACACACAGACATAGACATACAGAAACACAGACAGACACACATACAGGCATACAAACAGAAGCACAGAAAGAAATACAGACAGATGGAGAGACACAGAGACACAACCAGACACACACAGATAGACATACAGAAACACACACAGACAGACACACAGATAGACATACAGAAACACACACAGACAGACACACAGATAGACATACAGAAACACACACAGACAGACACACAGATATAGACATACAGAAACACAGACAGACACACAGACATAGACATACAGAAACACACACAGACAGACACACAGATAGACATACAGAAACACACACAGACAGACACACAGACATAGACATACAGAAATACACACAGACAGACACACAGACATAGACATACAGAAACACACACAGACAGACACACAGACATAGACATACAGAAACACACACAGACAGACATACAGAAACACACACAGACAGACACACAGACATAGACATACAGAAACACAGACAGACACACAGACATAGACATACAGAAACACACACAGACAGACACACAGATAGACATACAGAAACACACACAGACAGACACACAGATAGACATACAGAAACACACACAGACAGACACACAGACATAGACATACAGAAACACACACAGACAGGCACACAGATATAGACATACAGAAACACACACAGACAGACACACAGATAGACATACAAACAGAAGCACAGAAAGACATACAGACAGACGGAGAGACACAGAGACACAAACAGACACACACAGAGAGATATAAAGACAATAGAGGACTTATCACCAGTCCATCTCCTCTTTAGTTTTTCTGGCTCCCGCAGAGTGCAGGACCTGTGGTGACATCATGGTCACATGTACACAGGAAGCTGACAATTAGAGGTGTGGGCGGGGTTATACACAGCTCAGCATTCATAACACTGCTAAATCTACAGCAGAGAAAACAAAGATTCTAACAAAACCGCACCAAGCAGCCTAGTAAGTGATACATCACTGGAATCAGGCTCTCAGCCTCTACATTATGCTGCTCTCAGCATAGCAAAAACTTGCTGACAAATTCACTTTAAGTAGTGTTGAGCCACCCCCGTAGTGTTCGAGTTCGGTTCGGTTCGTCGAACACCCGTGTGTTCGCCGAACTGTTCGTCGAACTGTTCGTCGAACACCTTCGAACACCGTTAAAACCAATGGCAGGCAAACAAAAACACATAGAAACACATAGAAAACACCTTCAAAGGTGTCCAAAAGCTGACAAACTGCTCAGAAGACACAACTAACACATGGAAAAGTGACAAGTACATATAGTCATGCGAAAAGAAAAGAGGTGGAGGAGTAAAAGGAGGGGGAGACACAGATATAGGCATGTCATGCCCTTCTAAAATCCAAAAAGTGAGAAGCCGAGACGGCCAGTCCGCTCCTGCCCGTGCCACCTCCGTGTCGCCGGGTTTGTGCCAGAGCCGCGGTGAACCCTGACGGCCAGCCCCCCTCTCCCAATACTGGTGCCTGTCCGCTGGTGGGTCGAGAGAGCCCCCCTGTGGTGGAGGCAGCTCTAAGCTTTTTAATTTAAATTGTCCCTCTAATTTGAATGAATACACTTTAAATCCATTTACAAGGATCTATTGGAGGGCAAGTCTCATGCCAGCAGCCGCGTAATTCCAGCTCCAGTAGCGTCCACTAAAGCTGCTGCAGTTAAAAAGCTTTTATAAGGATCGAGCTCGGCTGTCCACCGCAAGGCATCCTAGTGCCAGTCCCAGCCCCTATGCCTTGGGGTGCCTCCTGATGCTCTTCACTAAGTATCCCGTGGTCCCGAAGCATTTCCTTTGAAAAAATTAAGTGTCCAAACTACAGGTGGTGTAGCTTGCTTAACAGCCGGGATAATCCGCTGACTAGCAGACACTGCTACTAGGCACAAAGTATTTCCTGGGCTAGATGCAGTTAAAAATTTGTAAGTAGATACTCTCGTTGGATGCTGAGAAAGCATTCCATAGAGTCTCCTGGCACGCCATATATGATTCTCTTAAAAAGCTTGGGGTAGGGGTCTAGGGGACCCTTTTATAGCCAAAATCACGGCCCTGTATCACAATACGTCACCTAGGCTGAAGATAAATGGAACTGTAGCACCGAGGGCTCGGTTGCTACAGACGTATTGCACCTCACCCAGAGGTGTGATATCTCACTCTCAGATAAGGATGGAGTGTGGATCAGGACCCGACACCTGCATGCATTACACCACATTGCCGTGGGGCAGGGCGACCAATATGCCCCTGAGATGGGCACGACAGTCCCTGTCCCTGGCTGGAGTGGGGGGAGGGAACACTGAGGAAGGGGAACCCTGCAGTGCAGGAGCAGGGAGGAAGCAGTTCCTGGGTGCATTGAGAAGGGAGTATAAAAGGTGGGCACCATCTTAGTTCAGTGCAGAGAAGTCTGAGCAGAAGTGGCAGGGAGCAGGGGCTCTGCATGAGCTCTGCTCCGGAGGCGGGCCTAGTAACAGAGGCCCAGGCCTGCAAGAGGGAGAAGGAAGGAAGAGGAGCGGAGAAGGCTCCAGGAACGAGGAATGAAGGGATCCCAGGGGTGCGGACGGGCGAGTCGCCACCGCACGCCCGAATCCACCTGCGTGGAGGGGTCAGGCCAAAGGGGGAGACCGGTCCCCGAACTAGTGGAGGCAGGAAACGACCCTCAGCTAGAAACCGGAGGCTCTGACATTTTATGTGGCGCAGCCCCTTGCTCCACCCGCTAGGAAGGCACCACATAGGGTCAGGGAAACTGGCGCCAAGTTTACCAAGAGGAGGCCCGAGGCAGCCGGACAGAAGTGTTGGTAAGAAAGGCCAGACAAAGGACACACAAAGGGGGTCCTGTGAAGCGCTCCAAAGTTATCTGGGAGTTGTCTGAGCCCCTCACCTGGTGAGCACAGTACGACGTGGGCAGCCGTTACCTGCAGACGTGGTCTGGATAATAAGAACTGTGAGTAAAGGCCCTGAACTGCATCACTGACTCCGTGTCGTTACTGCTGCTGCCCTGCACCATCACCCCCATCCTCCGCATACACTGCCCTGAGGCTATACTCCTCCCGTGGGGAGTTATGCTACGCTCTGCTGCACCCACAACACCAGCCTTAGCGGTCTGCCCTGTAGCGGCGGTTCACTCTGACCGCAATCCACGGGTGGCGTAGTCGTACATTTAAACATCAAAACCACATAAATAGTTCCGCCACTGGTTTGACCGCCCTGAGCCACAGAACCGGATCGCCGCCACGAAGACTACAACCACCAGCATCCACCAAAAAGTGTCCGGCTCCGGGTGTCCCAAGGCCCAGGGGGTGCGTCAGAACATTTTCATCACCTTTCACAATCACCAATGGGACAAGGCAGGGATGTCCTCTGTCCCCTCTCTTATACATCCTAGTGACGGAGCACCTGCTCTCATCAATTCGCCATAACCCCAATATTAGGTGGATTGAGGTGGGAGGCACCGAGTACAAGTGCTCTCTATTTGCTGATGATGTCCTAGTATATATCACTCAATCACATATATCCATCCCTGCTGTTATGGCTGAAATAGATCACTTTGTTACATGTAAAATTTTAAAATCAATGCAGCGAAGTCTGAGGCCCTCGATGTCTCCCTCCCTAAATCCATATAGGATTCCATCCAGTCCAACTTTCCCTTTGCCTGGCCCTCACAGGGTATCAAATACTTAGGAATTCCTATTCATAGAGACCTCTCCCATCTATGTTATCTTAATTTTGGGCCCTTTATTGAACAATTCCATACAGACCACGGTTGGCAAGTTAGAACTGTAAGATTCACTACGTGAACCACTGGTGTTTTGTGGAAAAGCACATGTACACCGCGTTCCAAATTATTATGCAAAAAGTGTTTAGGAGTGATAAGGGAAGAATTTGTTTGTTTGTCAGTTAAACTCATTGATGGTGATGTGTGTCAGGGCTCTTTATATCACTGTAAGCAATTGCAGACACCTGTGCTAATTAGTTTGGCAGGTGTGTCCAATGAAAGGCAAGACTACTTAAGAAGGCTCTCTCACATTATTAAGCAGCCTACATTTTCTGCCAAAATGGGAAAGAAAAAGGATGTGTCGGCTGCTGAGAAGCAACAAATTGTGGAGTGTTTAGGTCAAGGCATGACTACAATCAACATTGTGCGATGATCAGGATGAAGTGTCTTGGCAATCAAGAAGTATGTAGCTGATTCACAGTACACACGTGTGCGTGCTGATAAGGGCAAATTGAGGACTCTTTCCTACAGGCAATTACGTCAGGTTGAAACAGCAGCGGCAAAAAAGCCTTGTCATAGCAGCAGACAAGTTTTTGAAGCTGCTTGTGCCTCCAACGTCCCCCGAACAACAAGATGCAGGGTCCTTCAGAGGTTTGCAGCTGTGCATATGCCATCCTGTCGACCTCCTCTATCCACTTCACACAAGCAGAAACGGCTCCAGTGGGCCAAACATTACATGAAGACTGATTTCAAAACTGTTTTGTTCACGGATGAGTGCCGTGCAGCGCTCGATGGTCCAGATGAATGGAGTGGAGGATGGCTGGTTGATGGACACCCCACGCAAACACGGCTACAGCGCCAACAAGGAGGAGGTGGAGTAATGTTTTGGGCTGGAATCATGGGGAGAGAGATTGTCGGCCCCTTTAGGATCCCTGAAGGCGCTAAAGATGAACTCCATAATGTATGTGGATTTTCTCAAACAGCACTTCCTGCCATGGTTCAAGAAGAAGAACCGTGTATTTCACAGCAAGATCATTTTTCTGCATGATAATGCACCATCTCATGCTGCACATAAAACATCTGCATCTCTGGCTGATATGGGCATAAAAGGGGACAAACTTATGGTGTGACCCCCATGCTCCCCTGACCTCTACCCCATTCAGAACCTTTGGAGCATCATTAAAAGGAGTGTCTATGATGGCGGGAGGCAGTCACATCTAAGCAACAGCTCTGGGAGGGTATTCTGTCCTCATGCAAAACAATTGAAGCAGAAACCATCCAAAACCTGACAAATTCAATGGACGAGAGAGTTCAGAAGCTCCTTTCGAACAAGGGGTCCTATGTGAAAATGTAACATCACCTAGAATAAAGTTTTGAGTTGAAAACTGTTTGATTTCAGTTTCTAACAACCTGCTAATGCTTATAATTTCAAAAATGACCATTTTTTTGGTCTTTATTAAAATGAAAAGGTTGATCGAAAAGTTTGGGGGATCTAAGAGTGTGGCAACCCAGTAGTCATGATTACTTCGAATTCTGACAATATGAGGGTCATGCTGCAGGTAGTGCAGCAAGAAGGCACTTATGTGTCTTGCGCATCTCGGAGCCCCAAAATTATTTTCCGGGCTAGATGCAGCTAAAAATTATTTTTAATTTTAAATCTGGTGAAGCTTATTATAGATGGCCTAATAGGATCAGTGCTGCACACTGCTACAAAGCCCAAATTATTTTCCAGTCAAGATACAGATAAACATGATTAGTAATTTGAAAGCTTAAAACGGTTGGTAGGGTGATTTTAACCAATCATCAAGCTTTTACTCTCCCCAGGATGACACAGGGGTAGAAAAGTCGTTTCGGATCCATGATTTGTTCATCTTTATGAACGTGAGTCTGTCTACATTATCAGTGGAGAGCCGCGTGCGCTTATCTGTCAGCACACCACCAGCAGCGCTGAACACACGTTCAGACAGAACGCTGGCTGCGGGGCATGACAAGATCTCCAAGGCGTAAGTGGCTAGCTCCGGCCATTTATCCAGATTGGAAGCCCAAAAAGAGCAAGGGTCCAGTGACACAGTCGTGGCTTCAATGTTTACTTGGAGATACTCCTGTACCATCGTCTCTAGGCGTTGACTATGTGTCAGACTTCTTGTCTCCTGTGGCCTTGCAAAGGATGGGCTAAAAAAGTGGTGAAATGATTCCGCAAAATTGATGTTACCAGCAGATACTGTGGTTCTGTTACGGTTTGAGTGCTGAACACTTGACGGTCCCACGGTTGGCAAGTTGGAACTGTGAGATTCACTACGTGCACCACTGGTATTTTGTGGAAAAGCACATGTAAGATTCTGCAACAGTCTCTGCTGATACTCCTGCATGCGTGCATCCCTTTCTATGGCAGGAATAATTTCTGCAAATTTACTTTTGTACCGGGGATCTAACAGTGTGGCAACCCAGTAGTCAGGATTATTTCTAATTCTCACAATTCGAGGGTCATGTTGCAGGTAGTGCAGCAAGAAGGCACTCATGTGTGTTGCGCATCCAGGAGCACCAAGTCCCTGTTGTGTTGGTGGCGAGGTAACAATCATGCTTCCTTCCTCTGTCCTCTCCCCCCAACCTCGCACAACAGAAATGTGATCAAGGTCTCCCTCATCTGATGAGTCTTCCATCAGTTCGTCCTCCACTTCTTCCTGGGCTCCTGCACCTTCCTCACTAGTTTGGCTGCTACCATGCGCCCTGGTAAAACCATCTCCCCCACCCTCACATGCCTGCCGCCTTGGTGCTGCCGACCGTCTGGACCTTGCAGATGTTAGCCCTTCCGCATACAACTCCTCCTCCTCTACTTCCTCCACCTCCTCTTGTGCCACCACCTGACTCCGAATTCTGTTTAACATGTGCTCCAGCATGTAAATCACCGGAATAGTCATGCTGATAATGGCATCGTCAGCACTAAACATCTTCGTCGCCATTTCAAAACTGTGCAGAAGGGTGCATAGGTTCCTGATCTGAGACCACTCCTCCAGCGTGATTTGCCCCACCTCTGAATCTCGTTGGCCCAGGCTATACGTCAGAACGTATTGCACCAGGGCTTGTCGGTGCTGCCACAGTCGCTGCAACATGTGCAGAGTTGAATTCCACCGGGTAGGCACATCGCATTTTAGCCGGTGAAGTGGCAGGCCCAACGACTTCTGTAGAGATGTAAGTCGCTGAGCTGCGGGATGCGAACGGCGGAAGTGAGCACACAGCGACCGTGCCCTCTGCAGAAGGCCATCTAGTCTGGGATAGTGGGCTAAAAATTGCTGGACAACCAGGTTCAACACGTGAGCCATACAAGGCACGTGTGTGACATTGCCCCGGCGAAGGGCCGCACCCAGGTTTGCAGCATTGTCGCACACGGCCTTCCCTGGTTTCAGGTCCAGTGGAGACAACCATTCATGAAATTGGTTCTCCAGAGCTGACCACAACTCCTCAGCTGTGTGACTCACATTTCCCAGACATTTCAATGTAAAAACCGCCTGATGACGTTGAGCCCTACTGCCAGCATAGTAAGGAGGTGTGCAGGATCCCTTCTGCGCAGTTAGAAAGCTTGTGGCATGACCAGACAGGCTTTGGGTGCAGGTGGAAGACCGAGAGGAGGTTGAGGAGGCAGAAGCAGTGGAGGAACTTTGACATAAAGAGGATTGACGCACAACTCGTGGGGACGGCAAGACTTGGACAGCAGCCCCTTGTCCTGCTGTCACCATAGTTACCCAGTGCCCAGTCAGCGACATGTAACGCCCCTGTCCATGCCTACTCGTCCAAGTGTCTGTGGTGAAATGCACCCTGTCACACACAGAGTTTCTCAAAGAAGCGGTGATGTTGTGTGCGACATGCTGGTGGAGCGCAGGCACACCTTTCTTTGAGAAGTAGTGCCGACTGGGCATCTGGTACTGGGGCACTGCGACGGACATAAGGTCTCGAAAATCCTCTGTGTCCACCAGGCAGAAAGGCAGCATTTCTGTAGCCAAGAGCTTGCAGATGGTGAAATTCAACCTCTTAGCTTTCTCATGGCTAGGAGGAAATGGTCTTTTACTTGTCCACATCTGAGGGACCGAGGGCTGGCTATTGTGCTTAGACGGGGTTGATAAGGGTGTCCCCGGCAAACTGCCGGTCTGTGAGGAAGATGCAGGCGGACATGTTAGGTTGCCTTGATCCAAAGGTGGTGCTATCGATGTCGGACAGCGCTCAACACCAGCTGGTGTTACCACCTCCAAAGAAAATGATGACCTGCCAATCACGCTGGCTGTTGCGGGTAAAGAGGTGGCAGGTCTGCGCCCCAAAACAGGTGTGACTGCTGTCCCCCCAGTCACAGAGGATGAAGAGGCCGCGGATGCACAAGATATGGCAGACGGTGATTGGCCCGGCCGGCTAGGCCGCATTGTAGCACACTGAGCTTCCCACTGCAACTTATGCTTCATGTCCATGTGCCGGTTCATGCATGAAGTACTCAAACTATGTATTTTTTGGCCTCTACTTAGCTTTTGCTGACAAATGTTACAGATAACACGAGTTGGGTCATCTTTATCGATCTGAAAAAATGCCCAGGCTATGCAAGGCTTAGCACCCATGCGACCTGAAGAGCCACCACGACTTGTGGTGAGAGGCAGAGTTGTGTTTGAGGATGCAGTTGTTGACGTGCTTCCAGTACTACGTCTCTGTCCAGGAAGGCGCAACCTGACCTCGTCGTCACTAGCATCTTCCTCCACCTCCTCTGCTGACCTCATCTCTTGGCTGACTGTGGGTTGACAGTAAGTGGGATCTCCGACCTCATCATCATCACCCTGTGCGTTATCACACCCGTCGTCCTCAGAGCCAACCTGTTCCTGCCCTGACAAAAAACTAAAGTTGTCGCTCCAATCAGGTATTTGAGTCTTATCATCGTCTTCCTCATTGTCTCCACCAACAGGAGTTACAGTTTGGGAATGAGGGTCTACATTATGGTCAGAACCTTCTGCGTCTGGTCCTGGATCCGACTCATAAAGATTCTGGGCATCAGTGCAGATCATTTCCTCGTCTGGATTCACAGAAGCGCTGGAGTCGACCTCTGATTCCCAGGCTATAGTATGAGTAAACAGCTCTGCAGACTCAACCATCTGTTCTACCTCATACTCAGACGGGCAGCTGGAGATTTGGGAGCTGTGAGGAAGCAAGTGCGATTTGGGTGACACCTTTGAGGACTGGAGTATTTGTGATGTTGAAGTTGATGTGGAGGAGAGCCCACTTAAAGGAGCACTTGATATCCGTTGAAGCACCTGCTGTTTTTGTGCCTCATCTGGAATTTGTAGCGATTGGCGTGGCCGTAAGAAAGGGATCTTATCACATTGTCCGCTAAAAGAAGTAGACATTTTAGTTTGGCTGGAAGATGGTCTTTCTTCTGCACCTACCCCACGGACACAACCTTTTTCCCCCTTCCCAACACGCCTATTCCCCTTTCCACCAGCAGCAGGCCTTTTTCCACTCATTTTGGTGGTTAACTAATTCACAACTCTGGAGTTGTTTGCACAAAAAAACAATGGATGGTAACCGAGCAGAGCTGAGTGGCCAAACTGTGGTATTAGGCCAAAACTATTGGCTGGGCTAGATGCAGAAAAAAATTATTTTTAATTTGCAACCTGATGGAGGTCAGTATAGATGGACTAATAGAACAAGTCCCACACGCTGCTAGAAGCCCAAATATTTTTTCAGAGATAAATGAAGAAAAAAATTATTTTTAATTTGCAACCTGATGGAGGTCAGTATAGATGGACTAATAGACCAAGTCCCACACACTGCTAGAAGCCCAAATATTTTTTCAGAGCTAGATGCAGAAAAAAATTATTTTTAATTTGCAACCTGATGGAGGTCAGTATAGATGGACTAATAGACCAAGTCCCACACACTGCTAGAAGCCCAAATATTTTTTCAGAACTAGATGCAGAAAAAAATTATTTTTAATTTGCAACCTGATGGAGGTCAGTATAGATGGACTAATAGACCAAGTCCCACACACCGCTAGAAGCCCAAATATTTTTTCAGAGCTAGATGCAGAAAATTTTTTTATTCAATTTGCAACCTGATGGAGGTCAGTATAGATGGACTAATAGACCAAGTCCCACACACTGCTAGAAGCCCAAATATTTTTTCAGAGCTAGATGCAGAAATTTTTTTTATTCAATTTGCAACCTGATGGAGGTCAGTATAGATGGACTAATAGACCAAGTCCCACACACTGCTAGAAGCCCAAATATTTTTTCAGAGCTAGATGCAGAAAAAAATTATTTTTAATTTGCAACCTGATGGAGGTCAGTATAGATGGACTAATAGACCAAGTCCCACACACTGCTAGAAGCCCAAATATTTTTTCAGAGCTACATGCAGAAAAAAATTATTTTTAATTTGCAACCTGATGGAGGTCAGTATAGATGGACTAATAGAACAAGTCCCACACGCTGCTAGAAGCCCAAATATTTTTTCAGAGATAAATGAAGAAAAAAATTATTTTTAATTTGCAACCTGATGGAGGTCAGTATAGATGGACTAATAGACCAAGTCCCACACACTGCTAGAAGCCCAAATATTTTTTCAGAGCTAGATGCAGAAAAAAATTATTTTTAATTTGCAACCTGATGGAGGTCAGTATAGATGGACTAATAGAACAAGTCCCACACGCTGCTAGAAGCCCAAATATTTTTTCAGAGATAAATGAAGAAAAAAATTATTTTTAATTTGCAACCTGATGGAGGTCAGTATAGATGGACTAATAGACCAAGTCCCACACACCGCTAGAAGCCCAAATATTTTTTCAGAGCTAGATGCAGAAAAAAATTATATTCAGTTTGCAACCTGATGGAGGTCAGTATAGATGGACTAATAGAATGATGCTATGCCCAAAAGATTTTACTTCACTAGGTGCAGTAAAAAAATTGGTATTCTATACACAGGTGGTATATCTTGCAACACAGATAGGCTACTCCACTGACTAACACACTCTGCAATAGGCCAAAAAGGATTAGCTTTGCTAGATTCAGCCAAATGCTGTGAAAAAAACTTGCACAGCACTGGCACAGACCTGCCTGGCAAAAACTGATAGGAACTGATGTAACCTAGTCCTGAAAAGGACTCCAATTACAATTAGTCTTTACTCCCACAATCTATCTATTTAAGAGCACAGACCTGCCTGATAAAAGTCGTAGGAAATGCTGTAACCTAGTCCTTAAAAGGACTGCAATCACAACTATTCCCTACTCCCAAGCTATCTGTATATTTGTGCGAAAATTGGCTTGAAATTAACAAGGTATAGCGCACACAGCAACAGCGGTGCCGTCTAACACGCAGCTGCAGCAGTGAGAAAATGGTGGCGACGGGGAAAATGGCTTGGTCTTATAGGGCAAGGACATGTGACATACACTGCCAATCACACATGCCCTTGCTTGTGTGAAAAAAAGCACTTCGCTCCGTGTGTGCGCTGCTGATAGGCTGACAGATTGCACCTCCCCACTGCAAATGCGGGAAAGAGAAAAAAAAATGGAGATCTTCATTGTTCCTGCAGAGATCCATCCCCTGCCCCTCCCACCGCCCCGCTGTACACTCAAACTGCGTATTAACATTAATTTTCATCATTACTGAGAAAAAATCCAGTTATGATTTTGGTGCACGAACAGTTATCGAACATAACCTCGAACAGCCGAATTTTTCTCAAATTGTTCGTGTTCGCCGAACGGCTCGAACACCGCCCAAAACAGCTCGAATTTGAGATTGGCGAACAGTTCGAGTAGAACAACGCTCATCTCTAACTTTAAGTGAAAGGGAACCTGTCAGCACATTTTTACATATGGAAGTAGTGGTATGGTTGTTTCGTTACCTCCATGGGTAAAAATGTGCTAACAGGTTCTCCTTGAGGCTCATTCAGATCTGCATAATTTGTACTGTATTATGTCTATACTACCCTATAGAAGTACAGTACAGACCAAAAGTTTGGACACACCTTCTCATTTAAAGATTTTTCTCTATTTTCATGACTTTGAAAATTGTACATTCACACTGAAGGCATCAAAACTATGAATTAACACATGTGTAATTATATACTTAACAAAAAAAGTGTGAAACAACTGAAAGTATGTCTTATATTCTAGGTTCTTCACCTTTTGCTTTGATGACTGCTTTGCACACTCTTGGCATTCTCTTGATGAGCTTCAAGAGGTAGTCACCGGAAGTGGTTTTCACTTCACAGGTGTGCCCTGTCAGGTTTAATAAGTGGGATTTCTTGCCTTATAAATGGGGTTGGGACCATCAGTTGTGTTGTGCAGAAGTCTGGTGGATACACAGCTGATAGTCCTACTGAATAGACTGTTAGAATTTGTATTATGGCAAGAAAAAAGCAGCTAAGTAAAGAAAAACGAGTGGCCATCATTACTTTAAGAAATGAAGGTCAGTCAGTGCGAAAAATTGGGCAAACTTTGAAAGTGTCCCCAAGTGCAGTTGCAAAAACCATCAAGCGCTACAAAGAAACTGGCTCACATGAGGACCGCCCCAGTAAAGGAAGACCAAGAGTCACCTCTGCTTCTGAGGATAAGTTTATCCGAGTCACCAGCCTCAGAAATCGCAGGTTAACAGCAGCTCAGATTAGAGACCAGGTCAATGCCACACAGAGTTCTAGCAGCAGACACATCTCTACAACAATTGTTAAGAGGAGACTTTGTGCAGCAGGCCTTCATGGTAAAATAGCTGCTAGGAACCCACTGCTAAGGACAGGCAACAAGCAGAAGAGACTTGTTTGGGCTAAAGAACACAAGGAATGGACATTAGACCAGTGGAAATCTGTGCTTTGGTCTGATGAGTCCAAATTTGAGATCTTTGGTTCCAACCACCGTGTCTTTGTGCGACGCAGAAAAGGTGAACGGATGGACTCTACATGCCTGGTTCCCACCGTGAAGCATGGAGGAGGAGGTGTGATGGTGTGGGGGTGCTTTGCTGGTGACACTGTTGGGGATTTATTCAAAATTGAAGGCATACTGAACCAGCATGGCTGCGCCACAGCATCTCGCAGCGGCATGCTATTCCATCCGGTTTGCGTTTAGTTGGACCATCATTTATTTTTCAACAGGACAATGACCCCAAACACACCTCCAGGCTGTGTAAGGGCTACTTGACCAAGAAGGAGACTGATGGGGTGCTACGCCAGATGACCTGGCCTCCACAGTCACCAGACCTGAACCCAATCGAGATGGTTTGGGGTGAGCTGGACCGCAGAGTGAAGGCAAAAGGGCCAACAAGTGCTAAGCATCTCTGGGAATCCTTCAAGATTGTTGGAAGACCATTTCCGGAGACTACCTCTTGAAGCTCATCAAGAGAATGCCAAGAGTGTGCAAAGCAGTCATCAAAGCAAAAGGTGGCTACTTTGAAGAACCTAGAATATAAGACATATTTTCAGTTGTTTCACACTTTTTTGTTAAGTATATAATTCCACATGTGTTAATTCATAGATTTGATGCCTTCAGTGTGAATGTACAATTTTCATAGTCATGAAAATACAGAAAAATTTTTAAATGAGAAGGTGTGTCCAAACTTTTGGTCTGTACTGTATATACCTATATGCATGACACACCACTAATAAATGTATAAAAATCATATCACTTTATTATATTGTTTAAAAACAGTTAAGATATCAAGGGAAAAAAGTACTCAAAAGATTGCATTTACAATAGTGGGGGCGATGTAACTCTGTATAGAATACAAACAACAATCACTAAGTCACAGAATATGATTAGCACACAGTTACATCAGGAATATATAAGTAATGTGCTCAAAGAGCAATACAGATCAAAACCAATGATCAATAAATTATTGTTATTACAAGTTGTAAGTGTACACAAATTACTTTTGAGAAATATCCATAATAGAGAACCAAGTGGTATAGGTGATATTTTACAGTGACTAGTGCACTGAAAGAAATTTGTGCAAAGCATGCTGTGAAAAAATGCTGTATATACTGAAAACTATGTAACCATAGAGATCATTGCTCACACATAAGAATGGTAGAGAAATAAAAGTAAAAATAGGAGATCCTATCAGACCAGATGAACTCAGTATGCACGTGTATATACACGTGTGTAAACACAGTAAAAAATATCTACAGATGTACAGCAGAATGATAGGATAGTAAATACTAACAACACAATACTGGATGCACATGCCCGACGCGCGTTTCACCTGTAGCTCATCACAGCAGCATGATTTAGGGTCTGAGATCCTGATTACAGCGATGTCATTTACTAGGCTGCATATTGTGGTTTCAATAAAATCACCATTCTACCAGCAGGAGATTATCACTAGAGGACCTGGTGTCTCGTGCTTTGTAATCCTTTTGTTATGTGTAAGTCTGACCCTACTGCTGATTAGTAACTTTCTGCCTATGCACAGTGTACACAGCGAGGTGCCAATCAGTGGTGTGGACAGGGTTATTCAGAGCTCAGCATTCAAAGCACTGCTGTGTCAGCAGAGGAAACAGTGAATTTATCAAAATGACAGCATGCAGACCAGCAAGTGACACACCGCTGGAATCAGGGTCTCTGCTCTTACATTATGCTGTTCTCAGATTATACATAAAAACCTGATGACAGATTCCCTTTAATGAGAAGCACTGTCAATGTATGTTTTCGTTCCCAACAGTTGCACTTTGAGGCGGTGTTCACATGATGCATTTTAAATGCATTTTTGCCTCAATTTTCCAAAAAGTCATGGCAAAATATGCATCTAAAACACACAGGCCAGATTCACCAAAATATTTTTGATACCTTCAAATATCGCAAAAAATTTTAAACAACTTAAAGTTGAGCAACAGTTTAACGACCTTTGGTTTTGCCAAACGCCATTATTAATGACTTGGCCCCATAATGTGAACACGGCCTAAAGGAGCGATCAGATGATGTGACTGTCAGAACCTCCACCCAGCAATGATAGCCATTGATCACTGCATTTGGGTAGGGTCATACCGTCTGATCTCACCCTAAGGCCTCCTTCACATTTCCGTGTTTTCAGTACGTGTTGTATCCTCTTTTTCACGGATACAACACGTACCCATTATAACCTATGGTGCTATTCACATGTCCATGTTTTTACACAGACTGTGTGTCCATGCAACATCTGATGACACACTGATGGTAAAAACCAGACACACGGATGACACACTGATGGTAAAAATGGACACAGTGATGACACTGATGGTAAAAACGGACACATGAATGACACTAATTGTAAAAACGGACACACAGATGACACACTGATGGTAAAAATGGACACACGGATGACACTGATGGTAAAAACAGAGACACTGATGACACTGATGGTAAAAACGGACACACTGATGACGCTAGTGGTAAAAACCGGACACACGGATGACACACTGATGGTAAAAATGGACACACGGATGACACTGATGGTAAAAACGGACACACAGATGACACACTGATGGTAAAAATGGACACACTGATGAAACTGATGGTAAAAACGGACACACGGATGACACTGATGGTAAAAACAGAGACACTGATGACACACTGATGGTAAAAACGGACACACTGATGACACACTGATGGTAAAAACGGAGACACTGATGACACACTGATGGTAAAAACGGACACACGGATGACACTAATGGTAAAAACGGACACACTGATGACGTTAATGGTAAAAACGGACACACGGATGACACTGATGGTAAAAACTGACACACGGATGGTAAAACCGGACACATGGATGACACTGATGGTAAAAACAGAGACACTGATTACACACTGATGGTAAAAACGGACACACGGATGACGCGAATGGTAAAAACGGACACACAGATGACACACTGATGGTAAAAATGGACACACTGATGACACTGATGGTAAAAACTGACACACTGATGGTAAAAACGGACACACGGATGACACTGATGATAAAAACAGACACATGGATGACACACTGATCCAAAACACTGGTGACACCGGTACCGTGTTTACATGTACATGCTAACACACGCATGTGTGAGGGAGGCCTAACTCAATATTTAAATACACAAGTGTCAATGTGGCCTTAGGCCTCATTCAGACATCGGTGTTTGTTCACATACGTGAAAAAAATGGTACGAGTGTCATTAGTGTTTGGTCAGTGTCAGTTTTTACCATCAGTGTTTTATCAGTAATTTTCACAGATGGATAAATAAATAAATGACAAAGCTTCTCCTATACATTGCAATGTTAATCACAGACCGCTCATGGACTGTACACTGATGCCATCCATGTCCTGTTTGTGATTTTCACGGACCCATAGACTTGTATTGGTACTTTTTATCCGTAAGGCTGGTAAACTCACAAACAGAACATGACCGTGAACCATGGATGTTGAATGAGGCCTAAGCTGTATGGGTTAATTTACAAGGAAGAAATGACATCAATTAACTAATTTGGGTTTGGTACCTATCTACAAATAGTAACTAGTGAGCAAGCCCACTAGGGGAATGTGATTAGATAGCAGTTGGTGCTATGGTGGGCTTGGCTTGGTGCGCTCTACTGCTCCTTTATTACAGCACTCTGTTATGTAGTGGTGAGGAGGGCTCCTGGAGCGCACGGCCCACTCACATCCCCGGGCTCGTCTGTCATTCTCTTGGCTTCCACTACACAATTTATACAAAGTGGAACAGGCACATTTCTGTGACACTGACTGCATTTGGTAAGCTTGAAGTTTATGGTTATGTTCCCACAATGAACTTTTGGTGAGATTTTGACACTGCAGAATTTCTGCACCTATTTCCTTACCTACTATCTAATTACTTAAATTGTGGCTACTTGAAGTTTTTCATCTTGTATGTATTTTTTTTTGTCCTGTGTATCTTCCAAAGTCTATGGGGAAAGTCCACAGCAAAAAAAACCTCATTGTGGGAACATGGCCTAATAGGCCCAATGTAGTATATCATGTTGATCCTATTTCTTTACCCCCATGTTCAGACAAGCAAGGTGGGGCTCATGCATTGTCCACTCACAAGGATTGTGGAACCTGGATAATCAGACGTCCGAGTGGATCTGTGGCTTTGCATGCCTTATATAATGGATGTTACATCTATGAAGAGGTAGGTTTATTCTGGGCACAAGTAGATTAAGACTTGTGTAGTTTAGGGTCCTTTCAATAATCTGTTGCCTTTTCTTATTGTTAATGTTTTTAGAGACAATTCAGTATATTGTGTGTGTGTGTGTGTGTGTGTGTGTGTGTGTGTGTGTGTGTGTGTGTATGTATATATATATATAATATAATGTAAATTTGTTTTTTTTGCTTTAGAATGATGAAAATGTGATGACTATATTAGTGGAAAAGGAATATAATCCTGGAAATTGGACCGTCCCTCTAATGAAAACCCTGAAATGCCCTAAACTAAGAGGTAGTAATTTTTTGCCTGGGAGTATATGACATCAAAGCTGTATTCCTACATCATGGCCATATCCAGGAGGCTCCCATACATATAAGATAGTGATCGTTTCCTTCTAAAGTGGACTGATTCAGCTGTCTCTTCATGTGTATGTCCATGGGCGGCCCAACAGTTCCCAGACAGACTAAGGTTAAGTTCACACAATGTGTTTGAGCAAAGTGGATGGGAGTTCTGCGAAACCTCCTACCCCCTTGTGTGTATTATTATTATTATTATTATTATTATTATTATTATTATAATTTTTTTTTTTTTTATGTATAAAAAAAACTGACGCGGTGTGTTTCTGAAATCCATAACTTGTCATATTCCCTTGTGGGTACACTGAGTTTTGTTTGGATTTTTCCCATAGAATTGTATTGGATGCAGGTAAAAAAAAAAACACTAAATGTATGTGTTTGTTTCTGCTGTGGAAGTGCACTAAACATGCATGTAATCCACACATGACTTATTATTAATGCTCTGTCACTTTAAAATACCAGGAAGAATGGCAGAGGGGATAGAGGGGGAAAAAAAAAACCCGCTTTAGTTAAAACTTGACATGACAAATTCCACAGCGATTAACCCCTCCCCACCCCCACAAGTAACCTACCTTGCCTATAATGGGGGCAAAAAAACTTCAACATCAAATACTCATGTAGACTTGGGACTAAGGGGCACTTTAGTTTCTTGCTAGTCTATGAAGAAGGGCGGGTGGGTGGGGGCACCGCTTACCAGACCAGTCTTGTAACCTCCTATTCTCACACTCATCATTGATAAAGAAATGGGAACAAATGAATCGGATCGCACTCCCACATACAAGTCTATGGGTGCATGCAGAGGTGTATCTCGGTTTTCTGGAACCCGGGGCAATAATTCAATTTGGCGCCCTCCCCCTCCCCAAGCACATATGCGATTTGTACACTTGGGTAGAGCAGCTCGTCGGCATGTGACTAATTCAATGTTCAGTAACAAACTGAGAGGAGCAAAAAGAAAAGCTCGTTATCACGTGACCGTAAGTATGAAAATCACATGAGTAAAGGGGCCATGTGATGACTGCAAGAACCTGCAAGCCGAGCTGAATCCTGCGGACAGAGACAGACGTCGGTATATCTTGTGCGAGGATCGCATCATAAACCTCGTACTGGCTCTCTGCCCTCCTGACCAGGGCTTGACCGCTGCATAGAAATACATCACATTGTCATGCTCCGGTCCGGAGAGGTGCACGATGCAATCCTCGCACGGGTTATACGGCAGTGTGATTCTGCCCTTATAGTGAGTATATTACACGCTGTTAGGATTAGTATGCTGCAGGGCTTTATTTTGTAATTAAAGGGCTTGTCCAAGTTTGAGATGCAAGTCTGCAGTCGCTCTAGGTGACTACAGGCTTCTGAATTCTCACAGAGCATGCACTGCACACTTTTAGGATTCTTTCTTGCCGGTGGCAAGCGTGGATGGTCATGTGAGCACAAGTATGTGATTTATATACTTCTGGCTACATTCCGACTAGACTTGTCCGGCCTCTCTCAATTCATTGACATTAAGTGAGGCCACGCATGTCTAGTCAGCAAGTGACCACATGTATGTAAATCCATGGCAAAAGAGAATCCTGACAGCGTGCAGTGCTCACTGTGAGAATTCAGAAGTCTGTAGTCACATAGAATGACTGCAGACTCCTCACACACTTGGACAAACCCTTTAATGCTCTTAACAAGTAAAAACATGAGAATTAGTCAGTATCACAAATAACATTTACATCCAGGTACCTGATGGATGTTGGAGTTGTCCTCTTTCTTTTCTTCTTCTTGTCCAGACACCATGATTTTTCCCATCCATACCTCGTTCCTGCAGACTTCCATCTTCTCTGGTCCTCTGCAGCTTATCCCCACCCCACACACTGTGCCCTTAAAGATAGCAGTGTTTTATTCTAGTGCTCCTGAATAAAAAAATACTGCACTACACTGAGCCCCTGAATAAATAGTTGCCCCTCACTATATTCCCTGCACAAACTATGACCCCCCCCCCCCCCCACATGGTCCCTCTTATAGTACATGCCCTCCACTCTGCCCTCTCCTTTCCATACTAGGCCCCCTCTTCACACTGACCTCTCACACTGTCCCTCCTGTAGGGCCCAGTCTCTGTACTGTGCCCTCCAGTCTTTATTCTGTGCCCACTTACACAGCACCCCCTCCCCTTCCCTCCTAATGTAAGGAGACAGTATTCCTCCTCCCTCTTCACTCTTCATATGGTCTCCTCTCACATTACCCATACTGTCTTCATATATTTACCCCCTCGCTCTCCATACTGTGTCCGTACACATCCCATCACCCTTGCTCCCCTTACTATGACTGCACCCATGCCCCCACTCGCTCCCTATACTGTGTCCACATACATTCCCCATACTTCGTTCGCACCAATCCACCCGCTCACCATGCTGTGTTTGCACCCACATTCTGTGAGCAGGCTGTCAGCTTGACACCCGGTTCAGGGGACGGCAGAATGCTGGCACCTGGGGGGAGACACTTCAAACCGCCGCATTAGGTGACTCTCTTTCCCCCCCCCCCCCTCCCCCCCTTAGATACGCCTTTGGGTGCATGTGACACATCGCATTGCACTTGGATGTGGTCTGAGTGCATCTCCTCACCAGCTGTGCTGTGATCCTGTGATGCGAGAGGATCGGAGCACTGACACTCGCAGCAGAGCAGGAGCCGAGTGACATTAGCCAATCACATCGGATTCTATACGTTAGTGGGACCCCGGCCTTATTAGCAGTCTCTACACATACTTACTAATGGAGGCAATAACACACCTGTGCCGATAAGCGCCCACTTATGCTGGTTCACCTATATCACATGTATGAGTCTAGCTAAATATGGCATTACTGTAGTCTTGGGTGCCTACTAGTGTTGAGCGAACGTGCGTGATCTTAGCAGAGTATCTTTGGCGTGCTTGTCTAATATGTTTGCCTCCCTGCGGCTGAATGTTTTCCGACAGTAGACAGATGCAACACATGCAAGGATTTCCTGTTTGCTAGGCAATTCCTATGTTGCATCTGTCTACCGCCGGCAAACATATTAGACGAGCACGCCAAAGATACTCGGCTAAGATCAAACACGTTCACTCAACACTAGTGCCTACTTTTTTGTGGTGCAAACACTTCAACAGTTCTGTAACATGTAATGCCCAAATAATACTGTCATACAATGTGATAGTGATACTATATATGCCATATAATACAGTGACAAATAACTACCACGAACTCCATACAGTAGCTCACAAAGCATTACGCAATATTGCCATATATCCCATAAATAAGGGATAACCAAACTTGAGAATAGCCCTTAAATACTGACATCCTACTGCCTCCATAAATACTGCTGTACAGAGGTAGAATAAAAGCGGCGTAGCATGGAAGTATTGTACTTCATAGCCCAATAGTAAAGGCCCCTAAATACTCCAGTAAAATAATACTATCTTCTAGAAAGTATATCTAATTTAAAAATAAATAATGCTACCTTTGTGCTACCGAAATCCACCAGTTATACACCTCTAAGTCAAGTAGTAGAAAGTTTTGCACATAAAGCGAGCTGATGGCCTCCTGCTTTATTACTGGGTCCAACTGTATTGGCGTCATATTGGCACAGAATCAGTTCAGTGTCATTTGCCTGCAGATATATTGCTATAGTCATGGGCATATGCATGTTTTTGGCCTTTAAGAATATTGCACCTAAAGCAACTGCCCTCTTACACTACACCACTGGTGTCAAACATTGCCTAGATTGATGTTCTAGTAACCATGCTATACGCTGTATGTGGTTTGCAATATTTGGTGCTCTAGGGTTAATATGTTGTATCATAGAAGTGAAGATGATGGAGAAGGTTCTAAGGTCGTCCTTTTCCATGTGATCGGGCAGAGTATCTGGGATACAGCTGCTTATTTGGCTGTTTTTTCCATGGGTTTAAATTCCAAGCTGAGGACCAGAGCAACAAGCCCCTAGTGCCAGCCTGTTGATGGCTTCTCGTTCTGCAGTGATAAGTGGTGACTCGTTACGTGACCACTCGGGGCACCCATAACGGTGGCAGTCTCTGCCCCACTCCACCATCTCGGTGTACGAAAAATGGCTTGATTAGGTGCTTTCTTGCTAGTAATATTAGTTACTACCCTTCTGGTCCTGACACGTCCCCCTGTGCATTGCTCTGTTCCAGACTTGAACCGAAGGATGGCCTGCGGTGGCTCCACCGTATCTCGCGAGGGTGCTGCTTTGATGATGGAGACCAAATTAACCCTTGCTACTATGTAAACTCTGGTATCCTGACTCCTTTAAAAGGTCAAGGTACATTATCAAATTTTATCCATTTAACAATGATTTGTATGATTGCCTTCTAGTGTCCGTTCAGTGTAGGCGGGATGAACTTGCCTCTGTTGTCATTTCTAAAGCCTTCACAAGGCCACCACTGAAGCTCAACTCCATGCGCTTAATAATGAGAGAAGCCACCTGTAAGCCTGTGCTGAGGTCCAACGGGTTTATATTGTTCCAGTTCAGTCTATCAACATGTGGAACAACCTCTAAAGTGAGTGAGTTGCAAAAAGTGTCCTCTGCTGGTTACCTGTGGAAGATATCAGCCAATACATCTGGGGAAACTCGTATCTGGTGATGGATCTACCAGCAGATAATGATGCAGAAGACAAACCTCCGGGGTCCAATTTTTATTAAGCCCATAGTAGACAATTAATTTACTGTTTCACATGCACTGGAAAAAATTAAAATCTGGTTACTAGGAGTTTATAATTCTGAATTCTAATCTGTCTAACATTTCTAGAAAACTCTTAAGAGCATATGCACACAGGTCATGTTTGCTGCAGAAAAGTCCCAGTGAAATTTTCATTAAAAGTAAATGTGTGCTTTATGTATGCCCCTTGTGCATACCCCCCCCTAATATTCAGAGAGCACATGTTCCACTTCCCTTTAGTAGGACATTATACACGAACGATGTGCAAAAGGTAAAGGCCTCAGCAGCAAAAATTTGTAAGAAAATTCTGCAATATGCCGTATTATAAATGTACATGGAAAATTCTGCTTTAAATCCATATGTGTAAAATAGGCGCTGCTTCAGTCATCACTCAGTACACGGTGAGTGGCGGCTGTAACCGCACCCCAGAATTGACTGACAGCCAGCTCTGCGGTGCATCAGTACAGAGCCGACGTGCGCTCATATGCACATGTAGCACCCTGAGGATTCGGCTGCTACAGGGGTATTGCACCTCAACCCAGAGGTGTGATATTCCACTCCCGGATAAGGATGGAGAGTGGAACTGAGCTCGGTAGGCTGCATGCACTACACACATCCCATTTCCGAGGAGCAGACCGACGGTACTCCCACTTAGAAATGTGCAGGTACGACCGAGTCTGTTCCTGGCTGGAGTGGGAGGGGGGTGGTACATCCCAAGTAGTGTAGGGGCAGATAGGGGGAGCAGCCTGGGTAAAGATAGGAGCTCATTGGGTGCTGGTCACCTGAGCTCACACATAGAGGGTGTATATAAGGTGGGCACCAACTAAGAACAGGGTCAGATGCAGAGAACAAGTCAGTTGGAGACAGCAAGACAGCTGCAGAGGAGCAGACAGCAAGCAGAGAGGAAGTCAGCCTGCAGCAAGAGAGAGACCCTGAGTGAGAGAGGAGCAGAGAAGGAGTACCCAGAGGGGAAAACAGAGGACCCAAGAACCCAAATTAAAGCACCGGGTGAAGAGTCGGCACAGGGTACCGGAACCCAAGCTGGTGGGGGCAGAAAACACACCCCAGCCAGAGACCGGAGACCGTGGGCAGCGTTTGTCACGGTCACCCATCACATCCACCCCGAAGGCACACCACATGAAGGGTCAGGGAACCCAAGGCCAAGGGTGTCCCAACAGAAGGCCCGAGGGAGCTGGACCTAGGTGGATCACTGGTGGGGACGGCCAGAGAACGGGACAGAAGGAGAGCTCACGGCCACGCTCCGGACTTGTTTGGGGGTTGGCTGGATCCAGGACCTGGTGGACGCAGCACGGCTCGGGTGGTCACTCGAAGCTGGAGTGACCAGTACAACATCTGCAGTAAGTAAACACCCTTAACTGCACAACCCGACTCTGTCTTCATTGCCGTCTGCACTGCACCACCCCAACCCCCATCCTCTGCACCTGTCCCCCCTGAGGCTATACCCCTCCCGTTGGGGGTTATCTCACCAAGCTGCGCACCCACCATCAGCCTCAGCGGACCCTGCTGCAGCGGCGGCCACAGTGACCGCATCACAACGGGTGGCGTAGTCGACACAAAAGAACTCTTAATAACATCTGTAGGACTGCCACATAACACTGAGCTTGACGCCCTGGGCACGGGCCGGGTCACAGCCGCTCGGAGACTACAAACCCCCCCCATCTGATCCGGTGCCGGGTATTCCCCTCAAAAAGGAATATGTCCCAGGGGGCGCGTCACACACACAATGTGCTGTGCATTTTTCCAAAAACTGTATTCCCACCCAAAAAAGAAAAGGGGGGGGGTGGGTAGTGGGAGTCCACGATCTTTACATGTATGTGGCTATGTACTTGATTATTTGTTATATTTTTATTTTTTTCTTCAGGTAATAGATGGTATAGTGATCTATGAGACCATATTGCTTGCAAATATTGATGTAAGACCTAATGATACCAGTATAAAGAAAAGTATACCAATGCGGTAAGGATTTCTATAGATTGGATCCAAGTTTGTCTTTACTTTGTGGACCCTGTATATTGAACCATATATTGATGGATAAAATAATCAATGGGAAAAAAAACTATATAATATATATTTTTAGCCCATAACATAAAAGCAAAGCTAATAATCTAACTTTCACCGCAAATTCTTCAGTTTTAATCAAATTAGTTGATGCAAAAATTGCTACATCTAGTAATTTTGTATGACCTCCATGATTTTTAAGGACAGCACCAAGTCTTCTTGCCATGGAATAAACAAGTTGGTGATATTGCAGCATCTATCTTTTTCCATTCTTCAAGATCGACTGTATGGAGAGTGACAATTTTGGGGAAATTCTAAAGAGACATAGGTGGTGATTGGGTTCGGATCAGGAGACCTAATTGGTCACTGAATCACTTTCACCCCGTTCTTCAGAAATGCAACAGAAGTGTGTTTTGCATCATTGTCATGTGGAAAAAGTGCACGTCTACCAAGGACATTGAGTGATGGTAACATGTTCTCTTTCAATATAGAGCAGTACATCTGTGAATTCATGATGCCGTCAATGAAATGTAGCTCCCCGACACCAGGAGCACTTTATAAATGTGTGGCAGTGTCCCTATGTGGGACTGCTTAAGTGCTGCTGGTGTTTGGGAGCTACACTTCATTGTCATGTTAGAAATTCATGATCCCATCAATGTGGCGCCCCTGTGGGTCCAGTTGCCACAGAGGTACTGCATCTCACCCAGAGGTGTGATACCCCACTCTCGGGTAAGGAGGGAGTACTACCTGGGACCCACACCCACATCCAATACACTCCACTTCAGTAGGGAAGGGCGAGATTGCTCCTAAGGGAGTCCCTGGTCCCTAGCTGGAGGGTGGAACTAGGTAGAGGAGGTGGGTGGAGGAAGAAGTTTAGTGGAGCTCCGAGGGTAGGAGTATAAAAGAGAGGGTGGAAGGTTCTAGAGGGAGTTCTGCTCAGGGGACCAAGGGGAGCAGTTCAGCCAGTCTGCTGCTCCAGTGCTTGGAGCAGGAGTGCAGAGTGAGAGAGGAGAGGGGCCCAGTCTGAGAGGCCCAGGAGAAGGAAAGAGGACGGGAGTGGTGCAGAAGGGCTCCAGAGAGACAGAAGGGATCCCAGGGGCACGGTGAGTGCAGAGGCCACCCATGCGCCCGAATTCACGCTGATGTGGAAGGATCAGGCCGCAGAAGGGGACTGGCCTCAGACTAGTGGAGAACACCCAGGCTCAGCTAGCCAACCGGAGGCTGCAGCATTTTCAAGGTGTTGCAGCCAAAATCCACAATTACATCGCCGAAAAAAAGGAGGCCGCATAGTGTCCAGGGGACTGAGGGCACGTCACCCGACAAGGCCTGAGGCCACTGGCTTGGGACACTGATTGTGAGGCGTAGGGCAGGAGGGTGAGAGCCAGCGCAGTGAGACGACCGGGAAAGGTACATAGAACGTGGTTCCGTTTAAGTGCTCCTGAGAGATTGCTGGACCCCTACCCCGGAGGCCGCAGGACGACGTGGGCGGTTACACACCAGTAAATGTAACCTGGAGTCTTGAACAACTGTGAGTAAAACCTGAAGACTGCACCCCACTGTGTCCTTGACTCATTACTGCGTCACCTGCCCTGCACTACACTGCATCGACAACATCTACCTCCACAATTCATCATATACTGCCCTGGAGCTTAGCTCTGCCCCTGGAGAGGTGAACCAACTCTGCTGCGTCACCATCAGATCCAATGGATCTGCACCGCAGCGGTAGCCGCATACCACGAGTGACGTCACAAACATTATCCCAAAAACTTTATTCCCCTTTTCTTTAATTATTTGACCGCCCGGGGCCACGGACCGGGTCACTGCCACTGTGACTACCCCCGATACAGGACCGGCCCGGCTACCGAGTACCCCAGGGGGCGCGTCAACAATAATACAAAACACACTTCTGTTGCATTTCTGAAGAACAGGGTGACAATGAATCGGTGACCAATTATGTCTCCTTGTCTGAGCACAACGAAACACCTATGGGGAATTCTGAGGAGACAAGTTGAACATTACTCTCCATCCAGGCTCTAAAAGAGGTCGTTTTTCCATTCTTCAAGAAGAGAGATATTGGAATATGTCACCAACTTGTTCATTCCATGCCTAGAAGACTTTGTGCTGTCCTTTAAAAATCATGAAGGTCGTACAAAATGTTAGGATGTGGGGTGTACTCATTTTTGCATCAACTAATTTTTTTTGAGTAAAGATGAAGATTTTGTAATGAAAGTTTATATTAACATTTCAAGATATGGGTTAAAAAAATGTTCTAAAACTCAGTCTTGTCCAAATCTTGGAAATTGTTTTTGTCTTTAGTAAGATATTGATTAAAATCTTACTTTTCAAAGGGGGCGCACTCATTTATCCCAAGCACTGAAATAATGTGTTTTTGTTTTGTCTCTTTAGGTTGAACATCCAGTGTAGTTTTGATACTAGTGACATATCCACAGAGCATACTAATGCATTGGTCCCATCACCTCTACCCAGTGATGTTCCTGAGCCATTGATGTTGCAGATGAAGTTTGCAGAAGGTCATTATAAGTTATGCATGCCCTAAATGCTGTTATATAAACCTATTTTGCCATTATTTAAGAAAAAAAATATTCTTACAAATGTTGTCGGTAATAACAATAGTAACATGTTAATGGTCTGTTTATTTATTACTATAGCTGCAATGTGTAAGGGACTGGAGGTTTTTGATGGGAAGCACAGACATATGACAACTAAGTATTGCTGTTCTTGGTACATCCCTCAATTCTTTTAAGTTGTTGTCGTTTCTTGCAGACTGTAAATCTGATCAGTTGCATTTTGCTCTTTATAGTGAATTATTTTGCAGATTGCACTGCTAAATGTGAGTCACTTGCAAAGGTACCTGATCATTTTACTGGTTTTTTTTGGTTTCAACAGGGGTTAACTAACAAGGGGTGTTGTAGGTGACCATGGTATTCTGTAATACCCGTGAGCTGTGTGAGGGGGGCAGAGTACAGCTAGTAAGAGTATATCGCATGGGAAAGTTCCCCTGCTGCTCTTCAGGGACCAGAGAAGCCAGCAACGTTTAGTGGCATTTAGCGAGACAGTGAGGTTTCCCTGGTATTGGCCGCAGACCTGTAGGAAACGTACTTGCCACCCGGCATTTGTGTGATGAGATGGCATCAGACTGACGGGACCACTCTGATAACAAGGCTGGCACCTGAAGGGAAGAAACCAAGATGGGACCACTGGTGGCTGGTAGATCTATCGTGACTGTAAAGCCAAGTTCAGTATTTTACCTCAGTATTTGTAAGCCAAAACCAGGTGAAGAATCAGAGGAAAAGTATAATAGAAATATGTCACTACTTCTGTATATTATTTTTATTTTTACCCAATCTTGACTTTGGCTTACAAATACTGTGGAAAATTCAATAAATACTCCGTGTGCATGTAGCCTTGGGCTGCATTCCCACAATGAGTTTTTGATGTTGCATCATTTCTGAACCCATTAAGAATAATGGGTTGATTGCCTTTTTTTTTTTTATTCTCCCCAGAAATACGCAGGGTAAAAGTACCAAAAACTCATTGTGGGAACATGGCCTTTGTGTATGTTCACCTTTTCTTGAAGAGATCTTTAATAGTGTTGAGCCACCCCCGGAGTGTTCGGGTTCGGTTCGTCGAACACCGGGATGTTCGTCGAACTGTTCGTCAGACACCTTAGAACACCGTCTAACACCGTTAAAACCAATGGCAGGCAAACAAAAACACATAGAAACACATAGAAAACACCTGCAAAGGTGTCCAAAAGCTGACAAACTGCTCAGAAGACACTCTTTAAAAAAGCCGGCCGGCAAATTCAGCAGCGGCATAAACCGGTACCCGACAATTTAGACAAGAAGGAATAGAGCATCACACATAGATTAGATAGATAGAAACATGTCAGTCACATTTATAATAAGTACAGCGACAGTGTTGGTTACTGTACTTGTCATTTAGTGTTAAAATAAAGGATTTATTAAAATAAAAATTGGCGTGGGGTTCCCCGTAATTTTAGTCTCTAGCGGAGGTTAAGCAGACGGCTGGGGCAGATGTTTGAAGCCTGGGAAGGGGGTAATACCCATGGAGCTTCCCAGGCTACTAATATCAGCCCCCAGCTGAATACTTAGCCTTTACTAGCTATTAAAATGGGGGACCCCCCCAAAAAAATGATGTGGGGTCCCCCCTATTTTAATAGCTAGCAAAGGCTAGACAGACAGCTGGGGGCTGATATTAATAGATCAGGAAGGGTGCCATGAATATTGGCCCCCTCCCAGGCTAGAAACACCAGCCGTCAGCCGCCCCAGAAATGGCGCATCCATAGGATGCGCCAATTCTGGCACTTAGCCTCGCTCTTCCCACTGCCCTGTAGCAGTGGCAGTGGGGTAATAGGGCTGGGGTTGATGTCAGCTTATAATGCCAGCTGACATCAAGCCCAGGTTAGTAATGGAGAGGCGTCTATAAGACACCCCCATTACTAACCCCATAGTGAAAGTTAAAAAAAACACAAATACCCAGAATATAGTCCTTTAATTGAAATAAACACACAATTCTTTATTGTTCTAAATTAAACCATACTTACCGTCACGCCCATTCCAGTTGAAGCCAACGATCTCCTGTAATAAAAATAAAATAATAAACCAACATCATCCTTACCTTTCGATGGTTCCCAGGACAGCTTCAGCTCTGCTACATCGAGATGACAGGCTGGACCGCAGGAGAAAGCTGCCATCCAGCCTGTCATCCTGCAGACACTGAGAAGAGCAGGCATGCTTGCGCTCCACAGTGTCTCTCTGTGAGGGCATCCAGATGAGCAGAGTTAATGTCCAATGAACTCTGCGCACCTCATGCACGTCACTGACAGCGTGGGAGAATTCTCACGCTGAAGCGCTGAGTGCAGGAGAATTTTCCCACGCTGTCAGTGACGTGCATGAGGTGAGCCGAGTTCATTGGACATTAACTCTGCTCATCTGGATGCCCTCACAGAGAGACACTGTGGAGCGCAAGCATGCCTGCTCTTCTCAGTGTCTGCAGGATGACAGGCTGGATGGCAGCTTTCTCCTGCGGTCCAGCCTGTCATCTCGATGTAGCAGAGCTGAAGCTGTCCTGGGAACCATCGAAAGGTAAGGATGATGTTGGTTTATTATTTTATTTTTATTACAGGAGATCGTTGGCTTCAACTGGAATGGGCGTGACGGTAAGTATGGTTTAATTTAGAACAATAATGAATTGTGTGTTTATTTCAATTAAAGGACTATATTCTGGGTATTTGTGTTTTTTTTAACTTTCACTATGGGGTTAGTAATGGGGGTGTCTTATAGACTCCTCTCCATTACTAACCTGGGCTTGATGTCAGCTGGCATTATAAGCTGACATCAACCCCAGCCCTATTACCCCACTGCACCGCTACAGGGCAGTGGGAAGAGCGAGGCTAAGTGCCAGAATTGGCGCATCCTATGGATGTGCCATTTCTGGGGTGGCTGACGGCTGGTATTTCTAGCCTGGGAGGGGGCCAATATTCATGGCACCCTTCCTGGGCTATTAATATCAGCCCCCAGCTGTCTGCCTAGCCTTTGCTAGCTATTAAAATAGGGGGGACCCCACGTCAATTTTTTGGGGGGGTCCCCCATTTTACTAGCTAGTAAAGGCTAGGCATTCAGCTGGGGGCTGATATTAGTAGCCTGGGAAGCTCCGTGGGTATTACCCCTTCCCAGGCTTCAAACATCTGCCCCAGCTGTCTGCTTAACCTCCGCTAGAGCCTAAAATTATGGGGAACCCCACGCCAACTTTTTTTTAAATAAATCCTTTATTTTAACACTAAATGACAAGTACAGTAATCAACACTGTCACTGTACTTCTTAGATAGAAACAGGTCAGTCACATATATATCTAATCTATGTGTGAAGCTCTATTCTTTCGGTTCTAAATTGTCGGGTACCGGTGTACGCCGCTGCTGAATTGCCGGCTTTTCATGTTTCACTGTGAGCACAGTTCCCATCGATTTGGGCAATCACTCTAATGCCACAACCACCATGGCTGTGGCATTACAGTGAGTGGCAGACAATCCCTGCATGATTGGTGCTCTAAATAGCGCCAGACATGCAGGACACTCTTTTGGTGCACGAACAGTTATCGAACATAACCTCGAACAGCCGAATTTTTTGCAAATCGTTCGGGTTCGTCGAACAACTCGAACACCGCCCAAAACAGCTCGAATTTGAGATTGGCGAACAGTTCTAGTCGAACACCGCTCATCTCTAATCTTTAACAAGAAGTCAGTGTCTCTGACATGGGTAGGATTGGGGGAGTCTATTATCCAGGATTGGTAACTCTGCCCAATTGTGCTATAACAATAGACCAGTGCACATTTGTGTGTCTGACACATTTTTACCTCCTACAGAGAAGATGGCGATATATAAGGCTGCCGGCAATAGGACAGTCTTGGTTTCCTCCCAGGGGCCACTGTACTTTCCAACTGCAGAGGAGACTGGAGCTTCTAGAAAAGGTGAGTCTTATACACTCACTCCACCTCTCCATATTGAGTGAACTCTGGGGTCTCCCACCCCCTTTTTCACCATATTTTCTCTTGCAGGGTCTCCAGTGCTCCCCGGGTTGCTAGCGGAGGAGTGGGAGAGGATTGTTCTTGTAGTTGGTCTTCTTGCTGCTCTGTTAATAAGTATTTGTATCATCAAGAGAAGATACAAGAAGCTGAATGATAAGGATTTGTATGTTATTGAATAATAAAAATAGCCTTTCCTTTTTAAATTATATACAAAGCTCTTGTGTGCTTTCTTAGAAAGTTGTATTCCTTCAAAAGGAAGAGGAGGTGGGGGGTGTAACTGAGTCTACTGGCGGTCACAATCTAGTAACACAAGGTACATTGGAGACTAAATCATTTTGGCTATTAAATACACTATATTGCCTCCTGGCCATTACAAGCCCATAAAAAGGTGTTTCCCATCCAAAACTGTGGGGGCCACAGGATTATATGCGGGGCCATCATACTATAATCATTTTTATTTATATAGCGCTAACATATTCCGCAGCACTTTACAATAAAGTGAGGACATGTGCAGACAATAAATTCAATACAAGGTAAGACAGTTTAAACAGTTACATTAGGAGTGAGGTCCCTGCTCGCAAGCTTACATTCAACAAGGAAATGGGGGGGACACAATAGGTGGAAAGTGCTTGTTATTTCAGGTCTGGCAATTATAATAAATAGGGATTTTCATATAAGGCTGCATGTTCCAGTCATCAGCCTGTATGTTTACGTGCAATAATCAAGTATTGAGTGTAGTTATTGTGTCACCCTGACCTGGATGCCACAAGTGTAATTAAAGCTGTGTCTGAGAGCAAGGGGGAGGTTCTCTAGTCAGGGGAACATTAGCATGCAATGCCTCCTGTCTCAGGCCAGTAGGGGGAGCTGGCTGCCCCTATAAAAGCTGGTACTGAGGGCAGGGTTGGGGAGAACCAGATGACCTGTCTCAGGACTGAGACGTGTCTCAGCAGAGCAGGGACAGACAGTCGTATTGCACCTAAGAGGAAGTGTGGCAGGAGGAGAGCCACAAGCCAGAGACAAGAGGCGAAGAGAGCCTGTCTTGGCAGAAAGAGGACTTAATTTACCAGACTTTGGTGTCTGAGGCTGGAAGGATTCCACATCCCCCAGCAGAGAACCAGTCCGCAAGGGACTGTACATTCCTTGGCCTAAGAAGCCTGAAGGCCCTGCCACAACCGAAGGGACCAGTAAAGCCGTACAAGGCTGGGAGCAGAAAGGAACCCACGTCGCAGGCCATACAGGCGAGAATACACGGAGAGCTCGGAAACGTGGGCTGTTACCCTATAACGAGGAGATAGCCAGAAGGAGCGCAGAAAGCACGGTAGGCCTACACCCTCACCCTGACCAGGGCCAATCTCCCCGTTGCTCTCAGACATCCAGGTCCCCTCCTAGCTGGGACTGTTTATGGGTCAGTTTACCTGTTGTAGTAAAGACCCTGGACTGCAACTTGTTGTCTGTGTGCTCCTTGCTCCTCCAGCACTATCAGCACTGGGATTCTCACTACCATCACTCCCACCATCCATTATACTACCCTGGGGCCGCACTCTTCCCGTGGGGAGTCACACTACCCTAGCTGCACACCTCATCAGCCCCAGCGGTCTGCATGCAGCGGCGGTTCCTAATAACCGCAATCCACGGGTGGCGTAGTCGGACATTATCAGCAGAACGTAGCAGACTACCATTGGCCTGACCACCCTGAGCCACGGAACCGGGTTGCCACTACTACTCCCACCGTTTCCCTAATTGCCCGGATCCGAGTGCCCCACGGCCCAGGGGGCGAGTCATTATCGTGTGGAGACAGGTAAATAGGAGGGAGCAGATTCTGAATAATATGTAGAATTAGGGAACAGGGGAAAGTTAGTTTACTGAGTAGTTGAGGTGGTAGGCTTGTGTGGTGCCCCTGTGGGTCCAGTTGCCACAGAGGTACTGCATCTCACCCAGAGGTGTGGTACCCCACTCTCGGGTAAGGAGGGAGCACTACCCGGGACCCACACACCTACATCCAACACTACACTGCTCCAGACCAGCAAGCGGGGCAAGATGCACTTGGTCACTGCTGAGCCCTGTCCCTGGCTGGAAGGGGGGGGAACCAAAAGAGAGGGAACCATGTAGTCGGTGTGGATGGAGGAAGAAGTTCAGGGGAGCGCTGAAAGAGCAGTATATAAGCAGGGGTGGAAAGATCTAGAAGGGGTTCTGAAGAGTTCAAAGTTGAGTCAAGTGCAGTGCAGAAGGGCCCAGTGAGGAGTAGGGACCCAGCTTGAGGAAAGTGAGGAGGGTTCCGGAGACAGAAGGTATCCCAGGGGCACGGCGAGTGCGGAGGCCACCCGAATTCACGCTGACGTGGAGGGATCAGGCCGCAGTAGGGGACCGGCCCGAGCCTAGTGGAGTACTTTACTGCTCAGCTAGCAAACCGGAGGTTGCAGTATCTCATATACTGTAACCACACTCAATCGCCGAAAAGGTGGCCATATAGGACCAAGGGGACAGTCTAGACATCACCCGACAAGGCCCGTGGCCACTGGCTTGGGACACTGGGTGTGAGGCGCAGGGCAGGAGGCCGAGAGCCAGCGCAGAGAGATGACCTGGAGAGGTACACAGAAAGGGGTCCCGTTCAAGTGCTTCCAAAATATCTGAGTTGGCTGGATCACTTCCCTGTAGGACACAGGACAATGTGGGCGGTTATAACCTGGCCATTGTAACTTGGAGCAGCTTAACAACTGTAAGTAAAGCCTGAAGACTGCACCCCACTGTGTCCTTGACTAATTACTGCTACCGAGTACCCCACGGCCCCAGGGGGCGCGTCACTTGTTTAAAGAGATGGGTTTTTAAAGTGTGCTTGAAGACGTGGTGGCTAGGCATCAGTCGGATCGTCTGGGTAACATTCCAGAGAACTGGCGCAGCACGAGAGAAGTCTTGGAGATGGAGGTGCGAAGTTCGGATTATGGGGGATGTTAGTCTTAGGTCATTTGTAGAATGGAGGGCTTGTGTAGGGCGATAGACAGAGAGGAGATATAAGGTGGTGGAGAGCTTTGTGGGTGAGAGCAATGAGTTTATATTGGACCCTGTAGCGAATGGATAACCAGTGTAATGACTGGCACAAGATGGAAGCATCGGTGAAGCGGCTGGACAGAAATACGACCCTGGCTGCCGCATTCAGGACGGATTGGAGAGGAGAGAGTTTGGTAAGAGACCGATCAGAAGAGACTTGCAGTAGTCCAGACAAGAGTGAATAAGAGCTACAGTAAGAGTTTTAGCAGTTTCAAAGGTGAGAAAAGGTTGGATTCTGGAGATGGTTTTTAAGATGCAGGTGACGAGTGAGTGAGTGATCGGATATAGGGAGTAAAGGAATGGTTAGTGTCGAATATGACCCCAAGGCAGCGGGCGTGCTGCTTGGGAGTTATGGTTGAACCCTCCAAGGTAATTTTGATGTTAGGTTATTAGCGGGGAGAAACACAAGAAGCTCAGTTTTTGAGAGATTCAGTTTAAGATAGAGGGAGGACATGATGTTAGAGGCAGCTATTTTGGCTATTAAATACACTATATGGCCACCTGGCCATTACAAGCCCATAAAAAGGTGTTTCACATCCAAAACTGTGGGGGCCCGTCATACTACGTGCAGGACTGTATGTGGGGGCCCGTCATACTACGTGCAGGACTGTATGTGGGGGCCCGTCATACTACGTGCAGGACTGTATGTGGGGGCCCGTCATACTACGTGCAGGACTGTATGTGGGGGCCCGTCATACTACGTGCAGGACTGTATGTGGGGGCCCGTCATACTACGTGCAGGACTGTATGTGGGGGCCCGTCATACTACGTGCAGGACTGTATGTGGGGGCCCGTCATAGTACGGACAGCTCCGCTTACTGTATAATGGCCACAGCCGGGTACTGCATTCATCACCTATTCAAATCAATAAGGGGCGGATGTGCAGTACCCGCTTGTGGCCAATATACAGTAGACGGAGCTGTGCAGTTCTGTAACTGAGCGGTTCCTACCGGCACCGAGAACAGCTGATCTGCGGGGGTGCCAGGTATCGCACCAACACCTATCAGACATTGATGACCTATCCTAAGGATAAAGTAGTGCACAACCCCTTTAAATATTCATGTTTCTCTCCTCTGGACCAGAACTGGCTGGTGGCTGACATTTGGGGCTGATGATTATTACATTTTCTCCTTACTAAAAACGCTCCAGTCCTCCAGCCAGTTTTGCATCAGGAACTCATTTGTCCAAGAACATATGATTTCTAGAATTGCTGGACAATCAGTCCCTATATAGGTCAAATAAGCTCCTGGTGCAAAACAGGCTGGAGAACTGGCTGTTTTTAATAGAGGGACAACCCCTTAAAGAAAAAAATTAATGTGGTGATAACATTAAGGGCTCCTTCACACGATCGATGATTGCCAGATAATCGGATCGATAATGGTAATGACATTAATCACACTCCGATCAGAGTCTGATCAGTGTCAGTTTACTGTGATCTGATTCTCTCACATAAGAATCATATCTCAGGAGTGGAGAAGATGGAGAGCTGAATTTCTCCATCTTCTCCATTGTCTGTCCTCTTACATCAGACTGTACCTGAATGACGTCTGAGCGCAGTCCGATGTTTGACTTGTATGGGTGATCTGAATTCCAGAGCCACTTGCAGCTTGCTGCAAATATCAGACTGATTTGGTCTATAGGGAACAACGCAGATCAGCACTGCCCATAGTATAACATTGGGCCGAGAGCTATCTGATAAAACATCGGATTGCACTCAGCCGTGTTATACGCCAGTGTGAGCGAGGCCTCACTGTGCCAAACGCATTCTCATCTGCTCCCCTCAATAGAAAGTAAGAGAATTGGATGAGAATGTGTTTGGCAGATGACTGGTAGTCATGGGACAACTGGCTGATCCGCCTGGTAAAGCCGAATCCCAACATGATTACACTATGTTAGTAGTCAGGGAGCTCCACTAGGTAAAAAAAACCCTATAACTAGGAGGTAGGGTGGGCTGAATGTATAAATTATAATTATTAGAATACGCACTGACCTTGGGTCCTCCTGCAGCTAGGGGCATACACAGAAGAAATCCTAATTCTGGTTCCCCCTTTCAAAACCAAATATTCTCAGTGGAGTCACGGGGCATAGGTGTAGTCTCTGAATGGCGGATCTACCAACTTTTAAAGACAGTAATTTTTCACCTATTGGACTCCTTTAGTGTTCTCACCCACAAACTGTACAGAAAAGGCTGCATAGAAAAGATACACTCCTATTTAAAAACAGTGATTTGCATGTGGGCTGCTTTGGTTTGAGTGCCGGGGCTGATTTTCAGTCCCAGTCCAGCCCTGGTATCTACCACTATGTGGTCACCATGTGGCGGTAATATCAGTGTTGGTCTTTGTAGAATTATTTTCAGTACTGGTGCGATCATCTGCTGAGGTTCTCCTACATCCATTATTAGGGGGCGCCACCAGAGTTGTAATCAGGGTTACCGGTTAGGGCCCACCTGAGCTGCACCTCTGGTTGGGGAAATAGGAGGTATCATACTGTTTACTTTGCACTAAAAAATGTCTTCCATGCCTTGATCTGACTATTTCTGACACGTTTCTGGGGACACGTGGGCTCCAGTATGTGTTTCTTTTTTTGGATCGAAGAAAAAGTGCAAAACTTTTTTCTTTTTGCTCACAGTTAGACTATTTGACTTGTGCCTTTTTTTTCAAGATTTTAGCGTTCTGATTTTTATGTCAATGTGGCTTTTTCAGATAATTTTGGACTGATTCTTCAAATTTGGTGCCTTTTTGTAGCATTTTGCAAAACCTGCAACTTTTTCCACTAAAAAAGTCGCAAAAAACAGTTAAATACAAAAGAAAAATTGGGGGAAATGTTGGGCTGTTTACAAAATTAATGAATCCCTTGCGTTGATTTGATGCAAAATACATCAGCAAAAAGTGAAAAGAAAAAAAGCAAATGATGAATCAGGCCCAATGTTTTCTGTTTTGCCTCTTTTCCGGCATCTATTGCTATTTAAGTCTCCCCTTTTTTATATTTGTATCATTTGAGTGTTTTTTGTTTTTTTTTTGCACCAAATTCATCAAAATGGCGCATGTGGTAAATGAATTTTGCGCAAAGTCAAAAGTTTTGTTTTCTTTTGTCTTTATCAATTTTGTTACTTTTAGAATAAAAAGTCGCACATTTTTCAAAATGATGCCAAAATGCTTAGAAACTTACTGCGATACATAAAATCACTCTGGATGTTGGTGGCGGGAGGGACTGGAGTATATTTGTGATAAATTTTGCAAGAAAAGTTGCAAATGATGAATTAGGTAAATACATCTGAAAACCTTAAACTCTGCCCACGGTGGCGAGCTAAGCGGAAAAAAAAAACCTCAAAATTAGACTTCAAAAAGGTGCAAATGGAAAGATACATTTAGTGCAATCAAACAAATAAGGTACAAAACTTCAAAAACTTGACAAAAAAAAAAATCAGACCCTGATGTCGCCTGGCTGGAGCGATCAATAAGGACGCATTTCCAAACCATGACTCCGCCAGTATACTGTACCGACCTGCAGACATTGTAATTATCACTTAACCCCACGTTCCTCCAAGCAATTGTCGCAAGAGGTAATTTCCTTATGTCGGGTTCCTTTTATCGGATGGTCACCCATTATACCAGCCGTATTGGGATTTGTTTCTTAGCACTGCACAAGCCCAGTGCAATAGAGGTAAGCAGAGACGCCTCTAGTAAAAACAGAACAAAAAATTAATGCAAAATAGAAATATGCATGTGCATTTTTAAATGGAATCGTTAAAAGTGGTATGTATTCCCATCTGCAAGATCCTATCCCAATATGTAGTAGGTGTAATAATGATATTAGCAAATACCTCCAATTAGAAATGTAGTATAGTTCTTCTGATAAGCTATGTCCTTACCCCATGTGCAGGGCTTTGCAGGACCTTAGGTATGCATGGTTATGACCACTAACAACTAACTGTCACCATGAGTGGTCGTAACCATGGATACCTAAGGTACTGCAATGCCCTGCACATGTGGTAAGCGACATAGCTAATTAGAAGAACTATACTACATTTCTAATTGGAGGTATTGGCTAATATTATTACTACCACTTTCTTAAAATCCTGTAAAGCCCTGGTTCATCATTTATCCAGATCTTTGCTCTCAACAAAAGGAAAGGTGTGTGTGTGTGTGTGTGTGTGTGTGTGTGTGTGTGTGTTTTAATATCCTGAAGTTTAAAACCTGAACTAACCAATTACTTCTCACAGCTGAGAATTTGCTACAACTGTATCCAGTTCAGGCAACCGCCTGGCCTTCGGTCTGATACATTGTAGCACGTTATCGGCTCAGTGACTTTTTCGTAGAGTTTCTATAAGTAATGGCTATGTTGTGCAGATGCCATATTGGTACCATCTCTTTCCTTGCAGATGATGCAGGACACAGAGCAGACGTCATCAGCATGGAGATATTCCAAAACTACACTGTGTGAACAGGACACGCTGAATCTTTTCCAGGAATTTGCTGAACAAAAGCAGAAAGAACGAGAAAAGGACCCAGAAGTTAAACGTTTAAAAAGAAAGTACAGTTTAAAAGCCCCGAGCTATCCTTCCCCGGGGAACATTCTCCACACGGGGAGACAACTTCCCCGCACTCCGGCTCCCGGGGTTTTACCCCTTCTGCCTTCTCAGAGGTTTGAACCCAGAGCAGATGAGAATGAGAAGTCGTTCATTTCACATTTGGCTAAAACCCCAGACAACATGGTGCCGTGTGGCCGTCAGCTACCGCGCACCCCGACCACGGGGAATGTATTGAGAGAAATTCAGGTCAATGTAAAAGAAGATGAAGCGATCAAAAGCAAAAAGAAAATTGAACGTGATGTGAACGACTCCGTGATCTGTGACGCACGGGAAGGGGACGGAACAAGAACAAAATCCAATGTTGGAAAAGTTTCCAGAGCTTCCAACAAAATGAAAAACATGGCGAACTTGTCCTGTCGTGATGGCATGGCGACTATGAAGATGGTGAGCGACTTGGGGTAAAGTACAAATAGTCTATACCATGCTAGAGATATAAGAGGTAAATTGCAAAGGTGCTGGTTTTTGAATAAATGGTAGCAGATCTGCAGGACCCGGCAGCTGCCACTACACAGTTGATTACAGCTGTGCTGTTAAGCTCCGCAACTGCTAAAGTCCATCCAGTACTGGGACTGGTAACAGCTGATCGGTGGAGGTACCGGCTGTCGAAAACTCGGCGATCTGATTTTGATTGCCTATCTTAAAGATGGAACATCCCTTTTTAAAGGGGTTGTCCGATCCAAACCCGTAAGTCTGCAGTTGCTCAGTGTGACTGCAGACGTATCGGCACTCTGCGCTGCGGGGATTCGCCAATTTCTGACCCTGGAACGGAGGGTATGTATGCGTTATACATACTCCCGGGCAGAACCTGTCCAGTGGGCACGGCTTCGCTCCATACAAGTGAATGGAGAGCGAGGCTGCGCCCACTGGCCAGGAGTATGTATAACTGATACATGCCCTCCGGTCCTGGGTCAGAAACCGGTGCATCCCCGCAGCGTATAGTGTGTGCACTGGGGGGGATTCATAAGTCTGTAGTCACACAGTGGACCCCTTTAACAGTCTTCATGACCAGGCTATTATTTTTTTATTAATTTTTTTTTTACTATTTGGTTTTGCTCTTTTTTTCCCCCTCCCTTCCCTTCTTCCAAGATTTATAACGAATATATATATATATATATATATACACACACACACACACACACACACACAGTTAGGTCCATATATATTTGGACAGAGACAACATTTTTCTCATTTTGGTTCTAGACATTAACACAATGAATTTTAAACAAAACAATTCCGATGCAGTTGAAGTTCAGACTTTCAGCTTTCATTTGAGGGTATCCACATTAAAATTGGATGAAGGGTTTAGGAGTTTCAGCTCCTTAACATGTGCCACCCTGTTTTTAAAGGGACCAAAAGTAATTGGACAGATTAAATAATTGTAAATAAAATGTTCATTTCTAGTACTTGGTTGAAAACCCTTTGTTGGCAATGACTGCCTGAAGTCTTGAACTCATGGAGATCACCAGACGCTGTGTTTCCTCCTTTTTGATGCTCTGCCAGGCCTTCACTGCGGTGGTTTTCAGTTGCTGTTTGTGGGCCTTTCTGTCTGAAGTTTAGTCTTTTAACAAGTGAAATGCATGCTCAATTGGGTTGAGATCAGGTGAATAACTTGGCCATTCAAGAATATTCCACTTCTTTGCTTTAATAAACTACTGGGTTGCTTTGGCTTTGTTTTGGGTCATTGTCCATCTGTAGTATGAAACGACGACCAATCAGTTTGGCTGGATCTGAGCACACAGTATGGCTCTGAATACATCAGAATTCATTCGGCTGCTTCTGTCCTGTGTCACATCATCAATAAACACTAGTGAGCCAGTGCTAGTGGCAGCCATGCATGCCCAAGCCATCACACTGCCTCCGCCGTGTTTTACAGATGATGTGGTATGCTTTGGATCATGAGCTGTACCACGCCTTCGCCATACTTTTCTCTTTCCATCATTCTGGTAGAGATTGATCTTGGTTTCATCTGTCCAAAGAATGTTCTTCCAGAACTGTGCTGGCTTTTTTAGATGTTTTTTAGCAAAGTCCCGTCTAGCCTTTTTATTCTTGATGCTTATGAGTGGCTTGCACCGTGCAGTGAACCCTCTGTATTTACTTTCATGCAGTCTTCTCTTTATGGTAGATTTGGATATTGATATGCCTTCCTCCTGGAGAGTGTTGTTCACTTGGTTGGCTGTTGTGAAGGGGTTTCTCTTCACCATGGAGATTATTCTGCGATTATCCACCACTGTCTTCCGTGGTCGCCCAGATCTTTTTGCATTGATGAGTTCACCAGTGCTTTTCTTTCTTTCTCAGGATGTACCAAACTGTAGATTTTGCCACTCCTATTATTGTAGCAATTTCTCGGATGGGTTTTTTCTGTTTTTGCAGCTTAAGGATGGCTTGTTTCACCTGCATGGAGAGCTCCTTTGACCGCATATTTACTTCACAGCAAAACCTTCCAAATGCAAGCACCACACCTCAAATCAACTCCAGGCCTTTTATCTGCTTAATTGAAAATGACATAACGAAGGGATTGCCCACACCTGTCCATGAAATAGCCTTGGAGTCAATTGTCCAATTACTTTTGGTCCCTTTAAAAACAGGGTGGCACATGTTAAGGAGCTGAAACTCCTAAACCCTTCATCCATCCAATTTTAATGTGGATACCCTCAAATGAAAGCTGAAAGTCTGAACTTCAACTGCATCTGAATTGTTTTGTTTAAAAATCATTGTGGTAATGTCAAGAACCAAAATTAGAAAATGTTGTCTCTGTCCAAATATATATGGACCTAACTGTATTTGTGTCTGAACAGTCAGGGAGACACTATTACTGTTTTTTTTACGGAAAAAAGGCCAAAAGCAGGATAATACAGAGATTTGAACCGTGGAACTGCAAAACCACAGTTCTAGTTATCTGGCCTACACCAGAATCTTTTAAACAGATATATTGGTGTCTGAACACTCACAGACACACTCAATTTTTTTTTTTTTTTGGGGGGGGGGGGGATACCAAAAGGTTAATAAGACGCATATTTGTACAGTCTGACTGAGGGGGAAAAAAAATACAGGATTTAGATGGGGGGAAAAAAAAAAAAAGGATTTTTCCTGGCCCCTGAGACCGGGGGATAAGTCTAGCCATTTGACCAGCAGGAGCACACAGGACTGTAATGCAGTGTTTGCTGGTATAACCACTGCGTCTCCTATACAGCCTGCCTGCCTGATATCTGGGATGGATATTAGTCCTGAGAAGGACTGTTTGTTTGATTTGGCAGGCTTTAGAGACCCTACACTACCTATTTCGCACTATATATCTCTCCCTAACTCAGTAGCACTGACCCTACACTGTCTGATCTCGGGCGACTGTGTCCAAGATGGCGGCGCCCAGTTTTAAATACTCGAGGTGACGCTGTGCAGCCAGCCAATCACTGTAATGCCCACAAACAACATGGCTGCGGCATTACAGTGACTGGCTGGCAATCCCTGCATGTTAATTGGCTCTGTAAAGAGCGGCAGACGTGCAGGGCGGAGACCCGAGCTCCCGCCCGAGTAACCCGGAAATGCTCGGTGGTCGCCGAACATCTCGAGTAGTGAGATGCTTGGGCGAGTACCGAGCAGTGTCGAGCATGTTCGCTCAACACTACATGTAAGGCATTTAAGTCTCCTCATACTGGCATGTCAGGTCTGGCATGCCACTCTCCAAAATGAGAAACCTTACCCTTTGTATATATGTGAAATCTTTACAAAACCCTACCTAATCTGATGGTAGCCCATAGAGCATACATTCTTTCAATCTAATGACTATGTAGAACATTTCAGATGTTTCAATTTTTAAAATGTCATCTCTAGCATATATCGGTACATATATCATTTGCATTCATTTATCTATTTTTGCATTTTCTACATAGCTCAAACTTTCCATCAGAAAAGGGGGAACAGACACATGCTCTTTTAGCATCAGCAATCTTATGTCATTATTTTTCCTCTTGTAGAATATACTTTCTAATAGCAATTTCCTGGAAGAATCATTATGAAGTAAGCGATCAGCTAAAATGTCATTGTCATTACATCTACAGAAATAATGTGTTTGTACGTTTGCTGTTTTATCCATAAATGTAATTATCTCCATTGAACAGGAAAGCAAAGTATATCATATATGAACTTACCATGACGTACTGGAAAATCATTGCATTACGTATGCATATACACTGTGTGCAGAATTATTAGGCAAGTTGTATTTTAGAGAATTATTTTTATTATTGATCAACAACTATGTTCTCAATCAACCCAAAAGACTCATAAATACCCAAGCTTAATATTTTTGGAAGTTGGAGTGTTTTTTTTTTTAAGATTTGGCTATCTGAGGAGGATATCTGTTTGTGCAGGTAACTATTACTGTGCAGAATTATTAGGCAACTTAATAAAAACCAAATATAATCCCATCTCACTTGTTTATTTTCACCAGGTAAACCAATATCCGTGCACAAAATTTAGAAATAAACATTTCTGACATGCAAAAACAAAAAAAATTAGTGATCAATATAGCCACCTTTCTTTATGATGACACTCAACAGCCTTCCATCCATAGATTCTGTCAGTTGCTTGATCTGTTTTCGATCAGCATTGCGTGCAGCAGCCACCACAGCCTCCCAGATACTGTTACGAGAGGTGTACTGTTTTCCCTCCCTGTAGATCTCACATTTTATGATGGACCACAGGTTCTCTATGGGGTTCAGATCAGGTGAACAAGGGGGTCATGTCATTATTTTTTCTTCTTTTAGACCTTTACTGGCCAGCCACGCTGTGGAGTAGTTGGATGCATGTGATGGAGCATTGTCCTGCATGAAAATCATGTTTTTCTTGAACGATACCGACTTCTTCCTGTACCACTGCTTGAAGAAGTTGTCTTGCAGAAACTGGCAGTAGGTCTGGGAGTTGAGCTTCACTCCATCCTCAACCCGAAAAGGTCCCACAAGTTCATCTTTGATGATACCAGCCCATACCAGTACCCCACCTCTACCTTGCTGGCGTCTGAGTCGGAGTGGAGCTCTCTGCCCTTTACTCATCCAGCCTCTGGCCCATCCATCTGGCCCATCAAGAGTCCAACTCATTTCATCAGTCGATAAAACCTTTGAAAAATCAGTCTTATGATATTTCTTGGCCCATTCTTGACGTTTTATCTTATGTTTCTTGTTCAAAGGTGGTCGTTTTTCAGCCTTCCTTACCGTGGCCTTGTCCCTGAGTATCGCACACCTTGTGCTTTTTGATACTCCAGTAACGTTGCAGCTCTGAAATATGGCAAAACTGGTGGCGAATGGCATCTTGGCAGCTTCACGCTTGATTTTCCTCAATTCATGGGCAGTTATTTTGCGCCTTTTTTGGCCAACACGCTTCTTGCGACCCTGTTGGCTATTTGCCATGAAACGCTTGATTGTTCAGTGATCACAGTTCAAATGTTTGGAAATGTCAAGACTGCTGCATCCCTCTGCAAGACATCTCACAATTTTGGACTTTTCAGAGCCCGTCAAATATCTCTTCTGACCCATTTTGCCAAAGGAAAGGAAGTTGCCTAATAATTAAGCACACTTTATATAGGGTGTTGATGTCATTAGTCGACACCCCTCCTCATTACAGAGATGCACATCACCAGATTTACTTAATTGGTAGTTGGCTCTCAAGCCTATGCAGCTTGGAGTAGGACAATATGTATAAAAAGTATCATGTGATCAAAATACTCATTTGCCTAATAATTCTGCACACAGTGTAATATATATATATATATATATATATATATATATATATATATATATAACCATTCACTGTACTTTTTGTTATAAATAACATTTTTAGCATCGCATGTTGTCATGCATAGTAAGGACCTGCTGCGTTGTTCGTATTAATTTCATAAATATGTGTTCGGAAAACTTAATGTCACTTCTGTTTACTAGCACACCTAAAAGGGAAGCTGTCATCAAAAAATAATCCAATTGTTTAACTTAGGCTTTTGTATTACATGTATTTAAACATTTTGTGAATTTTTTTCCTTATCATGATCTTTATTAAAGCACCACTCCAGCATTTTTTTTTATTGCAGCGCTGGAGTGGTGCTACAAATTTGAGTTTCCTGCACTCAGTATTACAATTACCAGCTGCTATCTTCATCTTCTTTCTGCACCGCTCCGGTCAGTCTCCAGCAGATTTTGACCTGCCTGATCGCTCCAGTGTTTGCTGGCCGATCTGGAACTCACAACTAAAGGTAAGTCTATGAGAGCCAGAAAGAGGGCAGAACGGGGTCTTCATAGACTTACATTGAGAGCTTGTGACTGTTACCTCTGACTTCCTGTCAGCCAGAAGTTATGGTTACAAGATGGCAGCGCGGGTGTGACAGAAGCTGTCATACGCCTCTCCCCTTAAAGACAACGTCTGTAAGAACTGTATTTGAATGTGTTATGACATGGTTTTATTGTATTGTATGAGTAATGTAATATGAGAATCTGCATAGAATTCTATAAGCACTAAGTGATGCAGTTAATGTAATGTATTATAATGTATAATGTTATTCATGTATAGTGTATAGGGATAGTGACTGAAGTTAAGTAGGTCAAAGGGGAAGTTTCCCCAGCAACAGACTGCTGGGACAGACAGGTTATGATACAGTTTAATGTTTGGGACCTGTGTGGCGCCCCTGAGAGTTCAGTCGCCACAGAGGTACTGCATCTCACCCAGAGGTGTGGTATCTCACTCTCAGGTAAGGATGGAGTACTGCCCGGGACCCACACACTTGCATCCTTGCATCCATTACACTCCACTTCAGAGGGCAGGGCGAGATTGCTCCTAAGGGAGAGCACAGTCCCTGGGCCCTAGCTGGAGGGCGGAACCATGTAGTGGGTGTGGGTGGAGGAAGAGCAACAGGGGAGCACTTCAGGAGTTGTATAAAAGAGGGAACCGTCTTGAAAGACAGTGTTCAGTAAGAGGAGAACCGTGAAAGGATCAGGAGCTCTGCTCAGGAGGAACGGGCCTGAGTGAGAGAGGCCCAGGAGGTCAGACTGAAGAGAGGAGCAGAGAGGAAGGCTCCAGAAAGAAAGAGGGGATACTAGGGGTACAGGAAGTGCTGGAGGCCAGCCGTACGCCTGAATCTACCAGGACGTGGAGGGATCAGGCCGCAAAGGGGACCGGCCCCTAACTAGTGAGAATTACAATATTCAGCTAGAAACCGGAGGCTTCTACATTTTCAGGGTGTAGTTGCCCACAGCCGCAATTAATCGCCAAAAAGGTAGCCACACAGGATCCAGGGAACTCCAGGTTGCCCGCCAAGATCTGATTTTACCGGCTTGGGACACTGGTTGCGAGGCGCAGGGCAGGAGGGTGAGAGCCAGCGCGGGAAGACGACCGAGGAAGGCACACAGAACGGGGTCTCATTAAGTGCTCTTGAATTACCTGAGGGATTGCTGAACCCCTGTCTCTGTGAAAGCAGAACGCCGCGAGTGGTGATAATTTGGCCTTGGTAACCAGGAGCAACGTGATAATCGTGAGTAAACCTTGAAGACTGCACCCCACTGTCTCTGAATTATTGCTGCGCCATCACCAGCCCTGCACTACACTGCACAACAACAGCTACCTCATCATTTTCCATCACAGGACTGCCCTGGAGCTAAGCTCTACCTGGGGAGAGCTGAACCAACTCTGCTGCATTACCAACAGCTCCAGAGGACCTGCTCCGCAGCGGCGGCTCCATATAGCCGCATACCACAGGTGGCGTCATGAACATTATCATTAAAAACTTCATTCCCCTTTTAAGTTATTCCCCTTTATTGACCGTCCTGGGTCACAGACCGGGTCACTGCCACTGTGACATCCCCTGCACTGACCAGCCATGCACTGAGTACCCCTCGGCCCAGGGGGCGCATTATACCACCACAGCTTGGAAAGGGTCTGGGTCAGTTAAGAAGGGGAGCACTTCCTGGTTAGTGCAGTGAGTTTGGAGTGAGAGATTAGATTACAACATAAAGAAAGTGTTAGAAGCATTCAAGGCAACAGGGCTGGAGGGTGCAAGAAGTACGCACTGTTCAGGCAGCATTAGAATGTCGGCTACTGTCTTCTGCTGACATCCCTGCAATGTCCGGGACCTACGGCCAGAAATAGGGACTGGAAAGTGTGTCTTATTGCCTTCCAACAAGTGGAAGCTGGATGGGGAGATGCAAGAGGGAGACGTGATGGGTCTCATGAGAGCTGCAGAGCCAAATAGAGTATGCCAGGGGCCGAAGGAGTGATTAAACGAAGGGATAGCTCAGGGAGAAGATGTAAACGTACTGTGCTGTAACATCAATTGAGCATGGACTGCTAAGTAAAGTTGAACTGTTTGTTATGAAGCAAGTGTCCCCTGATTTATGAGCAGCTGTTCCTGGATCCAGGATCTTGGAGACAGCGGATGCTTGCGGCCTAAATGTGAGTACACTGCATTGTACACAGCGTGACACTAAGGGAGTGGGACACAGTTTATTTGTGGGATGCCAGAGTGTGAGAACGCAGCCCCTTGCCCATGACTACTGCCCTACAGACCTTACACGGGTCTGGAGCAAAGTAGGAAGAGCTGAAGACGGCAGCTGGTAAGTATGATACTAGGGGCAGGAACCTTATGTTAGTGGCATCACTCCAGCACTGAAATGAAAATAATGCTGGAGAAATGCTTTAAAAAGCAAGATTAGTAATCTTGAAATTTTCACACTTGCCATCGGGGCAAGACTCATAGGCGCAAATTCATTAAAGGGCATCTGTCAGTAGAAGCAACCCTCCTAAGCCGTCTATATGGGCATGTAGGTCATAGAAAGTTGAATAAAATTATATCTTTATATCTGCGATCCGACTTCTTATTCCAGAGAAATCCTCAATATGTAAAGGAGCTGTTAAGATCTATGGAGCCGGAGATAGATCTCCCTGAGAATCTGTCACCAGAGCTTATTTTAGATGAAAGAGGGCATTACCTGTATGAGACATGTAATGACTGACAGTCGGTTCTCCTGATCAGAAGTGCACGCTGCTCATAAAATGTGCCAAATTCATTAAGTCTTTTGCGCTTCTTAATAAATTTGGCGCATTGTACTCCAGCAAGTCCTTGAATAAGACTGTGTGCTACAACAGTCTTGACCCTTTACCGACATATAACATACACATATACCGGCTCCCTGACTTTTATGTGGGCTCAGTTCCTGAGCCCGTATCTTACCCAGGAGGTGATGGTTGTGAAATTCAGCCATCATCTGCCTCTAACAGTCGCACATGTAGCAAGCTCCACACGTGGCTGTAGACCTGTTAAATGCTACTCAATCTCTGACAGTGGCATTTACAGCGCACCGGCAGGGGGGTGCCTCATTCCGTTCGCCCATCGGCACCTGCATGACATGTTCGCGGGCACCAATGAGTTGCCATGGCTCTGCTAAAGACCCTCATACCTGTCATGTCAGTATTCATGTGAGCTCATGTGATTTTTGTATATTGCACAAGTGACCTGATGATGGCAAGTTCAAGTCTCCAACGGAATTTCCGAATTCTCCTTCCCTACTATATACAGGTGCATCTCACAAAATTAGAATATCATCAAAAAGTTTATTTCAGTTCTTCAGTACAAAAAGTGAAACTCATATAGAGTCATTACAAACAGAGTGATCTATTTCAAGTGTTTATTTCTGTTAATGTTGATGATTATGGCTTACAGCCAATGAAAATACAAAAGTCATTATCTCAGTAAATTAAAATAATTGACAAAAAACACCTGCAAAGGCTTCCAAAGCGTTAAAAAAGGTCCCTTAGTCTGTTTCAGTAGGCTCCACAATCATGGGGAAGACTGCTAACTTGACAGATGTCCAAAAGGCAAGCATTGACACACTCCACAAGGTCCCAGAGTTCCAATTTTCATTTGGAAATCAAGATCCCAGAGTCTGGAGGAAGAGTGGAGAGGCCACAATCCAAGCTGCTTGAGGTCTAGGGTGAAGTTTCCACAATCAGTGATGGTTTGGGGAGCCATGTCATCTGCTGGTGTAGGTCCACTGTGTTTTATCAAGACTAAAGTCAGCACAGCCATCTACCAGGGAATGTTAGAGCACTTCATGCATCCCTCTAACGACAAGCCTTTTAGAGATGGAAATGTCATTCTCCAGCAGGACTTGGCATCTGTCCACACTGCCAAAAGTACCAATACCTGGTTTATATACAACAGTATCACTGTGCTTGATCGGCTAGCAAACTCGCCTGACCTTAACCCCATAGAGAATCTATTATAGAGAATCTATGGGGTATTGTCAAGAGGAAGATGAGAGACACCAGACCCAACAATGCAGACGAGCTGAAGGCTGCTATCAAAGCAACCTGGGCTTCCATAACACCTCAGCAGTGCCACGGGCTGATCGCCTCCATGCCACGCCGCATTGATGCAGTAATTGATGCAAAAGTAGTGCCGACCAAGTATTGAGGGCATTTACTGAACATACATTTCAGTAGGCCAACATTTTGAATTTTAAAATAATTTTTCAAGCTGTTGTTATAAAGTATTCTAATTTACTGAGATAATGACTTTTGTGTTTTCATTGGCTGTAAGCCATAATCATCAACATTAACAGAAATAAACACTTGAAATAGATCCCTCTGTTTGTAATGACTCTATATAATATGTGTTTCACTTTTTGTATTGAAGAACTGAATTCAATGATCTTTTTGATGATATTCTAATTTTGTGAGAAGTACGTGTGTGTGTGTGTGTGTGTGTGTGTGTGTGTGTGTGTGTGTGTGTGTGTGTATAGTACAGACCAAAAGTTTGGACACACCTTCTCATTTAAAGATTTTTCTGTATTTTCATGACTATGAAAATTGTACATTCACACTGAAGGCATCAAAACTATGAATTAACACATGTGGAATTATATACTTAACAAAAAAGTGTGAAACACCTGAAAATATGTCTTATATTCTAGGTTCTTCAAAGTAGCCACCTTTTGCTTTGATGACTGTTTTGCACACTCTTGGCATTCTCTTGATGAGCTTCAAGAGGTAGTCACCGGAAATGGTTTTCACTTCACAGGTGTGCCCTGTCGGGTTTAATAAGTGGGATTTCTTGCCTTATAAATGGGGTTGGGACCGTCAGTTGTGTTGTGCAGAAGTCTGGTGGATACACAGCTGATAGTCCTACTGAATAGACTGTTAGCTGCTTTTTTCTTCCATAATACGAATTCTAAGTAAAGAAAAATGAGTGGCCATCATTGCTTTAAGAAATGAAGGTCAGTCAGTGTGAAAAATTGGGAAAACTTTTATAGTGTCCCCAAGTGCAGTTGCAAAAACCATCAAGCGCTACAAAGAAACTGGCTCACATGAGGACCGCCGCAGGAAAGGAAGACCAAGAATCACCTCTGCTTCTGAGGATAAGTTTATCCGAGTCACCAGCTTCAGAAATCGCAGGTTAACAGCAGCTCAGATTAGAGACCAGGTCAATGCCACACAGAGTTCTAGCAGCAGACACATCTCTTCAACAACTGTTAAGAGGAGACTTTGTGCAGCAGGCCTTCATAGCAAAATAGCTGCTAGGAAACCACTGCTAAGCACAGGCAACAAGCAGAAGAGACTTGTTTGGGCTAAAGAACACAAGGAATGGACATTAGACCAGTGGAAATCTGTGCTTTGGTTTGATGAGTCCAAATTTGAGATCTTTGGTTCCAACCACCGTGTCTTTGTGCGACGCAGAAAAGTGAACGTATGGACTCTACATGCCTGGTTCCCACCGTGAAGCATGGAGGAGGAGGTGTGATGGTGTGGGGGTGCTTTGCTGGTGACACTGTTGGGGATTTATTCAAAATTGAAGGCATACTGAACCAGCATGGCTACCACAGCATCTTGCGGCGGCATGCTATTCCATCCGGTTTGCGTTTAGTTGGACAATCATTTATTTTTCAACAGGACAATGACCCCAAACACACCTCCAGGCTGTGTAAGGGCTATTTGACCAAGAAGGCGAGTGATAGGGTGCTATGCCAGATGACCTGGCCTCCACAGTCACCAGACCTGAACCATATCGAGATGGTTTGGGGTGAGCTGGACCGCAGAGTGAAGGCAAAAGGGCCAACAAGTGCTAAGCATCTCTGGGAACTCCTTCAAGATTGTTGGAAGACCATTTCCGGTGACTACCTCTTGAAGCTCATCAAGAGAATGCCAAGAGTGTGAAAAGCAGTCATCAAAGCAAAAGGTTGCTACTTTGAAGAACCTAGAATATAAGACATATTTTCAGGTGTTTCACACTTTTTTGTTAAGTATATAATTCCACATGTGTTAATTCATAGTTTTGATGCCTTCAGTGTGAATGTACAATTTTCATAGTCATGAAAATACAGAAAAATCTTTAAATGAGAAGGTGTCCAAACTTTTGGCCTGTACTGTATATATAATAATAATTAAAAAAACTATACATGTTTGGGATCACTATAATTGTATTGACTTAGAGAATCATATTGCCAGGTCGTTTATGGTATAGTGAACATGGTGCATAAAAAAAGAAAAAACAATTGTGGGATTGCACTTTTTTCGAAATTTCGTTGCACTTGGCATTTTATTTACCGCTTTCCAGTACATCACATGATATGGTGTCATTCAAAATACAACTTGTCCTGCTAGAAACAAGCCCTCATATGGCTATTTCGATGGAAAAATAAAAAAGTTAAGGCTCTAGGAAAAGGGGAAAAGATGCATAATTCCACCTGCTTTTGAGGTAGTAATGGGCCCCATTACCTCTGAGGCTGCACAGATTGCACCAATTTTATGTATGCCCCTGAATGACAGGTAAGGGTATGTGCACAGATTCTGCTTGGAACCCACCTGAAAAAGTGGTAAAAAAACATAAAAAATTAACATATGCACAGCAATGTCAAAATCACTTGCTGTGCAAATGCTCTAATTTTTTTTCACTTCTTTTATCTGCTTCAGGCTTTGAAAGGTGTGATGTGGTTTAAAGAATTGACTGGTCCTTTCTTCTAGTGGCTTCCACTTTGAAGGTGCCATTATTTTTTATTTAGAATTTAAATAAAAAGACATTACAGGCAAAAAATGATGTGTAAAACAACGTCAGTGAAGGCGCTTTAGGTAATATACCGCCAGCGTTTTCTTGAAGTGTCTTTCTACAGCAAAAATTATTTGGTAATGCCAGCGAATAAAATACACTCTGTGCATAGACCCTAACACATCTACACACCACTTATAACACAGGATCCACCAATCACAATAGACTGTCACAGCTCACCTGCTCCCCCTCCCTTCACAATGATGTGTGCACACGCTCATTAGATGCTTTAATACAAAACTTAGGGTCGGAGTCTCTTCATTGCAGCTAATGTACATGTGGATTTCCTGAAACAACACAAAGCTAGAGTCTGAAAAATTCTCAGTGGTCAGTGTGAAAACCGCAAGATTTCTATTTTGCATAATAAATATAGGGTACTTAGTGAACTATTTTTGATCAAAAAAAGTATACAAGCCGTCCCACCAGCGGCAAGGTGACCCTAAATTGGGACGGTACCTATACTGCCTATATTAAAAACCTTACTGTATATCAAAGTTGAAGTAATGCATATAAAAGGGTAGACAAATAGGACCGGGTCCCAACTCCAGACCACCCAGGCCCGTGGTAAGCTACATATATACCAGTCAGCTCAACAAAGGGGATGCCACACCCTTAAATTGCACAGAATGCAAACAAGACAAAAAACCAGGCAATGTGAACTGAGGTCTAAGATGGTAGACATGCAAGAAATAGGAGCATGTTCACACTAGCAAAAAAGAAACAAAACCTACAAAAGACAAAAGACAAAAATATATCTCATACCCTACCATCATTATATATAAATGTAAAGCAAAGTTGCATAATAAATATAGGGTACTTGGTGAACTATTTTTGATCAAAAAAAGTATACAAGCCGTCCCACCAGCGGCAAGGTGACCCTAAATTGGGACGGTACCTATACTGCCTATATTAAAAACCTTACTGTATATCAAAGTTGAAGTAATGCATATAAAAGGGTAGACAAATAGGACCGGGTCCCAACTCCAGACCACCCAGGCCCGTGGTAAGCTACATATATACCAGTCAGCTCAACAAAGGGGATGCCACACCCTTAAATTGCACAGAATGCAAACAAGACAAAAAACCAGGCAATGTGAACTGAGGTCTAAGATGGTAGACATGCAAGAAATAGGAGCATGTTCACACTAGCAAAAAAGAAACAAAACCTACAAAAGACAAAAGACAAAAATATATCTCATACCCTACCATCATTATATATAAATGTAAAGCAAAGTTGCATAATAAATATAGGGTACTTAGTGAACTATTTTTGATCAAAAAAAGTATACAAGCCGTCCCACCAGCGGCAAGGTGACCCTAAATTGGGACGGTACCTATACTGCCTATATTAAAAACCTTACTGTATATCAAAGTTGAAGTAATGCATATAAAAGGGTAGACAAATAGGACCGGGTCCCAACTCCAGACCACCCAGGCCCGTGGTAAGCTACATATATACCAGTCAGCTCAACAAAGGGGATGCCACACCCTTAAATTGCACAGAATGCAAACAAGACAAAAAACCAGGCAATGTGAACTGAGGTCTAAGATGGTAGACATGCAAGAAATAGGAGCATGTTCACACTAGCAAAAAAGAAACAAAACCTACAAAAGACAAAAGACAAAAATATATCTCATACCCTACCATCATTATATATAAATGTAAAGCAAAGTTGCATAATAAATATAGGGTACTTAGTGAACTATTTTTGATCAAAAAAAGTATACAAGCCGTCCCACCAGCGGCAAGGTGACCCTAAATTGGGACGGTACCTATACTGCCTATATTAAAAACCTTACTGTATATCAAAGTTGAAGTAATGCATATAAAAGGGTAGACAAATAGGACCGGGTCCCAACTCCAGACCACCCAGGCCCGTGGTAAGCTACATATATACCAGTCAGCTCAACAAAGGGGATGCCACACCCTTAAATTGCACAGAATGCAAACAAGACAAAAAACCAGGCAATGTGAACTGAGGTCTAAGATGGTAGACATGCAAGAAATAGGAGCATGTTCACACTAGCAAAAAAGAAACAAAACCTACAAAAGACAAAAGACAAAAATATATCTCATACCCTACCATCATTATATATAAATGTAAAGCAAAGTTGCATAATAAATATAGGGTACTTAGTGAACTATTTTTGATCAAAAAAAGTATACAAGCCGTCCCACCAGCGGCAAGGTGACCCTAAATTGGGACGGTACCTATACTGCCTATATTAAAAACCTTACTGTATATCAAAGTTGAAGTAATGCATATAAAAGGGTAGACAAATAGGACCGGGTCCCAACTCCAGACCACCCAGGCCCGTGGTAAGCTACATATATACCAGTCAGCTCAACAAAGGGGATGCCACACCCTTAAATTGCACAGAATGCAAACAAGACAAAAAACCAGGCAATGTGAACTGAGGTCTAAGATGGTAGACATGCAAGAAATAGGAGCATGTTCACACTAGCAAAAAAGAAACAAAACCTACAAAAGACAAAAGACAAAAATATATCTCATACCCTACCATCATTATATATAAATGTAAAGCAAAGTTGCATAATAAATATAGGGTACTTAGTGAACTATTTTTGATCAAAAAAAGTATACAAGCCGTCCCACCAGTGGCAAGGTGACCCTAAATTGGGACGGTACCTATACTGCCTATATTAAAAACCTTACTGTATATCAAAGTATCATAGTTCACTAAGTACCCTATATTTATTATGCAACTTTGCTTTACATTTATATATAATGATGGTAGGGTATGAGATATATTTTTGTCTTTTGTAGGTTTTGTTTAATCTGCGACCCGTGTTACTCAGTACTGGAGAGCGAGTTTAAATTTGGCGCCCAAATCACTGGTCGCGGCCGGCGGCTGCGGCCAATCAGCGACCCGTGTTACTGAGAACGGGGAGTGGCGTTGATGTGCGGGTACTTTCGGTGTGAGCAGCCGGGACATGAACGGCTAGCGCCGGTCATCTCCCGGCTGCATCGCTGCTGACTTCCATGCGGCTATCGTCGGGAGATCAGCGGTTAGTGCCGGCTGGGCACGATCAATCAGAGAAGCGGGGTTTTAAATTTCGCTGATTAGTCGCGGCCGCGACCAATCCGCACAGCGGTGTTTAAATTTGGCGCCAAGATCGCTGATTGGTCACTGCCGCCGGCTGCGACCAATCAGCATCGTATTAGTCAGGACCGGGGAGCGGCGCTGCTTGTGTGGGTACTTCCGCTGCGAGCAGCTGGGAGATGACTGGCTGCTCGCAGCAGAAGTATCCGGACCGGCGGCGCCGCTCCCCGGTCCTCCGTTCACACTTGCCGTCTGGAGATCAGCGGGCCAAGCCGCTGATCTCCCGACGTTAGACACATGGAGGTCAGCGGCGCCGCCGGTCGGGGTAGTTCTGCTTCTAGCGCCGCTCATCTCCCGGCTGCATCGCCGCTGACCTCCGTGCGGCAGATGAGCCACTAACGGCCGCCATCTTTTTTCTGAAATTCCGGGTCGCTGATTGGCCGCGGCCAGACCAATGAGCGACACGGGATTTCCTGGACAGACAGACAGACTGAAGGGATAAGACAATTATATATATATATTAGATGGAAGGCTGTGTAGGGGCCATTATAATATTTTAAGAGCTATGTGGGGCCCATTATACTATTTGGAGGGTTATGTAGGGGCAATTACAACATTTGGAAGGCTATGTGAGGGCCATTATACTATATGGATAGCTATGTTGGAGCCTTTATACTTTTTTTGTGGGCTGTGTGGTGACCATTACACTGTTTGCAGGGCTATATAGGGACCATTATACTATTTGCAGGGCTATGTGGGGGCTATTATAATATATTTGTGCAGTTATACAGTGTGAAGGTTTGTGTAGGGTCCATCATACTGTGTGTAGGACTAGTAGGCGCAATTATACAGTGTGGAGGATTGTATTGGGGCTATCATACTGTGTGGCCGGTTGTGGGGGCCATTATACTGTGTGGAGGGCTGTGTGAGTGTCACAGTTGGGACATCTTACTGTGTGCGTGAGGAGGAATTCACTGAAGGGTATTGCAGTGTTTTGGGGGGGCACTTTTGTTGGCAACATACTTTATGGGGCAATGAAAGGGGAATCTAAGGGCTTCAATAGTAATTTTCCTCCTACTGTATCTTGCAAATTTGTGAGATGGCTCTTCTGTGATCCCGCTGAATATTATTATTGTTATTTTTATTTTTTGAGGCGGGGGGTGTACAATTAGAACTTCTGCTATGGGGCCCTATGATTTCTATGTACAGATGACTCAATTCCCTGCTGCTCCCGTGGTCTCCTCTGATCTTTGTTTACTTCACTGCAACACTGGGCTCAGCAATTTTGTTCCGTACATACTGGCATCACCGCTGTGTTCAGTGATTGGCTCCAGCACTAATGTGGCCGTACAACACATGATTGCACAGCAAAGCGAACTAAGACCAGCTGGTACCACCAGAGTAGCAGTGCTGACATAACCTGGGAGTTGAAATGTGAGGATTGATTATTTTAAGCCATTTCTTGCTCCTGGTCAACTTTTTTTTTTTTTTTTTTAAATCCTGAACATTCTCTGATAAAAAAAAAGTAATGTGATGCCACTAAGCAGAGCTTTCTACATACTGATATAGGGCTATATAAATCAATAGGCAGTGGGATCCCCCTAGTGGTGGCTGGATGTTTGTATTAGGCTGTGTGCATGTCGCGTTTTTGCTGCACGGATTTGTCACAAATCCTGAAAGAGAATCCTGAAGTCTCATGCACACGTTGCTTATTTGTGACTTGCAGATTTGGTGCAGGTTCAGATCTGCAGCATGTCAATTCATTCTCATTTTTGCAGTGTTTTTTTTTAACCACTGACTTTAGTAAAATCAGCAAAAATGCTATAAAACCCAGGTCTAAAATAATTGAGGATTTGCTGCTTTTTAAAAGCTTTTTTTGCACGTGTTTTTAGACAGCAGTGAATGCTATAGAGATAGATAATAACCCAGCAGCGAATGCTATAGAGATAGATAATATATATAGCAGCTATAGTGGATTTAAAGCGTAACTTTTACTGCCAAGAATAAAAGATTTTTGGCAATCCTCAAAATGGACAATGCACATAACAGATATATTAAAAACTGAAAAAATTGCCAGTGTCCCTATATAGGATCATAACCTGACAGTAGTCAAAAAGTGGCAAAGGCATCAGTAAATACCTGTGTATATATATATTTATAACATGTTTTAACAGGACCAGACAATAAAATCCAGAAACAATTATGTACGATAGGGCAGATGGATAAAAGGAAAAATCTCACCAAATTCGTTGGTCTCAGAGTTCCTCCAAAAGATCCTCATCCATAAAGGCCCATATCATCAAGTCCAAGGGGTTGACTGTCCCTGTTAGTCCCTATTAACTTGACTGACCCTTCAGACCCCAAGACTCCTGCCCTTACAAGGGCAGCCCACAGCTGACCCTTTAAATCTGGACAGCCCTGAACTGACCCTATGCGCCTCCGGACGCGTTTCTTCAAAAATTTTGAGTCATCAGGGGACTGGCACAAAGAACTGTAGAACACAGGGCTGGGCACCCTCTATCTGGGTTGTACTTTAGGCAATGGCAAGTACATTTCCAAGAGAGTGCATCACTATGAGCGCCCACCCATGTCGCTTCTGGTGTGCTGGACCGCAAGATGCATTTCAAGATGCATCATTATAGAACACCCTCGCTCCTAAACACACTGTGCACTCCACAATGGCCCAATAATAAGAGCCCACAACAACAGCCCCAGGCACCTGTAATGCAAGTACATGGCACAATATGTCAGGATGGTGTTCCATAAGTTAGAAAAGAAAACTCAGGTGGAGGTGTTCCCAGGATCAATGTCCAATAGTATTGGTTCACTTGCAAAAAGTAGAATAAAGGACAAACAAAAATGAGGTATATAGGTTGAGTTAAAAACTGTAGGCAAAAAGCATAATTTATATGAAGCAACTGTATGTCAGCTGCTCATTCAAACCCCATGGAGACACGGTTTTCAACACAAAGATCCACCTTGTCTGCTTTTGCAGTAATAGGCGGTCCCAATCTCCCCCTCACCGGGGTTTAGCCACTTTCTCGATGCCCATGAATTTGATGATGTTTTTATCGTCACCATGGAATCCGTGAACATGTCTGGAAATAGGGGTATCTCTATTGTGTTCAATGTCACCTAGGTGCTCACCAATCCTACGCCTCAATTCACGCATGGTCTTGCCTATGTATTCCAGGCCGCATTGGCATACACCTCTATAAATAACTCCCTGCGTTCGGCAGTTAATGAAATCCCTGATGATAAATTCTCAGTCAACATTGGTACCTCTAAAGACTATAATTTTCAACGGAAGGGCAATTTATGCAGTTGCCGCACCTAAAACAGTCCTTAAGGTCTGATTTCAACCAAGACTCACTCCCTGGTGCTAGATAGTGGCTCCGCACCAATCTATCACGCAACGAGCGTCCCTTCCTATAGGTGATATGCGGATACCCACCCAAAAAAGGAACAATATCCCCATCCATCTCCAGGATAGGCCAGTACTTTAGAAGAGTTAGTTTCACTTCTGCTGCCCCATTACTAAATGTGGTGATGAGATAGATAATAACCTATTTTGCCTTAGGGTCAATATGATAGTCCAATGCCGCCTGAGGCACATTCATATGGTAACTATTCTCCTGCGTTGTTTACACGTGTATTAAATATATTATAATGGTTACATGTGGCTGTTATTTGATTTTGCACCTCGATCTGCTCATTTGTTTGCACTGGCTTAGTTCTCCCTTTGTGAGACTCCCATACTGTCACACCATTATTTGCACGGACCCTGTTTACTTTCTTTTGTCTTTCTACATACATGGTATATCTATTTACTCTATGCATCACACTGCCGTCCATTATTTAAATGTTAATTATATTCTATGTGTGTAGACCTTTCCATCTTATATTTAGGCTATGTGCACACAATGCGTTTTTGGTGCGCTTTCCCAGCGTCTTTCTACCCGTGGAAATGGGCCAAAAACGCTAGGTAACCTGTGTGCCAGCTAATGCAATGACAATCCTGAAGTGCTGTGCACATGATCAGGAATTGTCCTGTCAGGATTATCATTGCGGTTAAATCTACAGTATGTCAATTCTTCGTAGCGTTTATGCAGCGTTTTTCACCCATTGACTTCAATTTAGTCAGTCAAATCCGCAGCAAAAACACAGGTATAAATATATTTGCTGCGGATGTTTGCTGTGTATTTAACTGACTCAATTCAAGTCAATGAGTCAAAAACGCACTAAGAATTACCCGTGGGAGACTACTCCCCCATCATCCTACGGCCGCTCCCGCTGATAATAGCTAAGTAGTCTCCTCAGTCGGCGTCTGTGCGCAGTGTGAAAAAAAAAAAGAAGTAAAAATAAATTGATATTAAAATAAAAACACCTTTTATTCACCTGTCCGCCGCACTCCGAGTGTCCCAGTGATAGTTGACTCTTTCTGTACTTTTTTCGACAACCTGGCTTGTGGTCAGGCTAGTCCCTCACATGAGAGGCACCTATTTTAATATGTATATTATCTGTCATTAATAACATTTATATTTGACTTTTGTTGTGACATGGTTCTTTCCATTTTCCTCCTTTGGGACACTTGGATGGCCTGTTTTGATTTTCTATTGCTTATGTATGGCGACAATTTACCTTGATTGGACCAAAAACTGTTGATTTACTCTACTTCTTCAGGTATATGTAGATTGTATTTTGTTGTAAATTTTAGTTATAATTGACAACAATGTTTTTATATTGTGCCCTGGTATATTGTGGGTTTCTTTTTGCATCCTACACATTCCCCTATTTTCTCTTTTTAAATGGTTTTAATATGTATATCCATTTGAATTGATGTATCAATAAAGAATTTTTACAATAATCATTGGAGAAGAGTCTCTTTTTTTTCTGTTGGATCTATAGAGCTAAATAATAGACAGATAATAGATAGAGACTGAAACCGAATGCTGTCGGGGAGAATAAAGTTACATTTCTCCCTGCAGCGTTTGGCTAAGTGCAAGCACCGGACTAACCTGCAGGTTAACCTCATATCTGCAGGTTCATAGCATTTTCGCTGGTGACAGGTTCCCTTTACCATTTAATATAGTCCCCTGAGTGCTTCTAAAAAGTAATAATCTGACTGATACCTCTACAATCCCCCACATAATATGATGACCCCCAGGGCTGCCACCAGGAATTTCAGTGCCACATACTGGCAACATTTTCGTGCACCCTTGAAAATGTTGCAGGGTCCACCACAGCTCCGCCTCCACCCCTGCTCCACCTCCATCCCTTGAACCTTCCACAATCCCACCACCCACTCTTGGAAAAACTCCACTTTTGCACCACCTCCTCACCAATCACACATTAACAGTTCCCATAGAGCTTCATATCACATACATAGCCATCAGCTTTCAATTTGGCCAAAAGATTTTTTCAGCCTGCTACCACAACAAGGTAGACTTTCTTTTGGCTGGGTCCTACTCTACTATAACCTATTAATCATTAAAATATCCAATACTCTTTTTAGGCATGTTTTTATTTATTTTTCTTTAAAGGAATGTGACATATAAATTTTTTAAAATGATCAATAATACCACATACAAGAGACAAATACTGTCACACCATGGCCGGACCACATATTACCACCACATAGTAACCAAATAATACCACATACAAGGGACAAATACCACCACACCATGAGCAGGCTACATATTACCACCACATACATGGGATAAATATCTCTACACCATCACCAGACCACATATCACCACTACATAATGACTGAATAATACCACATACAGGAGACAAATACCGCCACACCAAGACCAGACCACACATCACCACATAGTGACCGAATACTGCAATACTGATCATTAATAAAAAAAACCCACAATTCTAATGCCATTAGTGCACAGGAGCTCTGTACATAGTATACAGTGTATAGTTTAAGTGTACAAGTAATATAGGGACTCACCAGTGACATTATACACAGGAGCTCTGTATATAGTGTCAGTGTACAGATAATACAGTGATCACCAGTGACATAATACACAGGAGCTCTTTATATTGTGTCAGTGTACAGGTAATATAGTGATCACCAGTGACATTTTACACAGGAGCTCTGTATATAGTGTCAGTGTATAGATAATACAGTGATCACTGGTTCCATAATACACAGGAGCTCTATATAGTGTCAGTGTATAGGTAATACAGTGATCACCAGTTACATCATACACAAGAGTCCTGTATACTCTATATAGTGTATAGTGTCAGTGTACAGGTAACACACTACCTCACCAGTGACATCTCTAGTTGAAGTCCTTCATGTTCGCTTTTCTTAATCCTGCGCAGACTGCCATCAGTTCTTGCAGCCAGGACTCGTCTCTGCATAAAATATCACAGTTATCTAGAGCACTGCTTTCAGAGCATTTTCCCCATTTTTTCCTCAACTTCTACACTACTCCAGATGAAGGAAAAAGCGACATAGTGCTGCCCTGCACAGTAACAGGACCCCCCCTGAATTCATCATGATTTGCTCTCCCCCTCCCTCAAGTCACCACCATTTGCTGTTCCCCACCCCCCAGTCTCAATTCATCACCATTTGCTGTTCACCATCCCCCAATCTCAATTCATCATTATTTACTTTCCCCCACCTCCAGTCTCTATTCATAATCACTTGCTTCTGGCGAGTGGCGCGCGTACGCTATTATGTCATCGTGTATGCGCCATCACCATCACGTCACAGAAGAGGAGGAGGAAGCCCTGGAGCTGCGTGACTGTTCTGTATTGACGTCTGTGCAGCACCAAGCAGGAAAGCTCCCTGCGTTGAAATGTTCACTGTATATTATACCCTGGGGTCCGGTGAGCAGAAGCACAAATCTCCCTCTTTCCTTCTGCTCACCGGGCCCCATACCACAGTAAGGGCAGTAATGCCCTGATGGTGGCCATGATTGCAAGTATAAAGTTCCTCAGTACACCCCTTTTAATTAGTAGAAATGGATCCAGGGTGCATGGAACATCAGGGATCATTTGGCTCCTACCATAATAGACATATAGGAGATCAGCTCCACCAGACATATAAAATTGAACCTGAGGCTGAAGCTGTTATGTTCTGCTACCAAAGCTAAGGAAAGAGAGGAGATCTGTCCCTACTATAGGACTCAGCTGAATCCCTACGATGTAACAGGGAACCTGATCCTGCGATCAGACCTGCTAAAGTCCTAATCTAGTCTGTACGGAGACCTATAGATGTGGGGAGGGAATCCCTACAAGTACTAAGGACTGGGAGGAATATGGGACACCTCCTAACAGAAATAGTAGCAGACAGACGAACAAACAAAATAGATAGAACATAGAGGTCCGTAGACCAAGCAAACTAACAGAGCTAGATACAGAGCACAGGCTAGCTAGAAAGTAGATATACAATGAAGTCCAGCAAAGCCAGAAGGGCGGAGCAGGATTAAATAGGCCAACAAGGTCATGTGACCAGCAAAGGAAAAAAAACCTAACAGCAAGGTTCTAACAGAAGCCCACCGTCAACACAAGTGCGAGAATCATGGGAACATTTTATGTAATTTTGCAGGGGTCTTGTACCATTGTGAGAGCATCTTAAAGAGGTTGTCCACTACTTTTACATTGATGACCTATCCTTGGGATAGGTCATCAATGTCTGATGTCACCACCCACCCATCAGCAGCTATCAGCGGCGGCGACCAATGGCCGGAAGTACTCACTTACCGAGCTGCCCTGTCTAGTTGTATTGGCCGCTACAGGGTACTACACATCCACCTCCTATTGTTTTGAATAGGAGGTGGATGTACAGTACCAAGCCACGGCCACTAATAGTAGACGGTCAGCTCGGTAAGTGAGTACTTCCGATTACAGCTAATCAGCGAGGTGTCGGGTGTCAGACCCCGGCCTATCAGACATTGATGACATATCCTAAGAATAGGTCACCAATGTAAAAGTAGTGGACAACCTCTCTAAAGTTGAGTTCCTGTAGCCTACAGGAAACTGATCATTTGTGTGTCCCACATTTCTTGGGGCCTTTCTTCATGGGGTCTGAGAAGGATAGCAGTCCACTTTTGAAATCTGTTGCCTGTTATCAATATAATATTTTTGTTTGTATCCACGGCCAATACTTATCCATCTTCCACCATCCTTGGCACCCAGCTACCTCATTTTGTCACTTTTCTCTTATTTTACCGAGGTTCAGCTAGGAAAGGATCTAATAAGTTTCATTAGAGCTGTGCCAAAACCCTAGCACAACTCATACAGGTGAGCACTATGTTTTCGTATCACCTTATTATTGTGAGAGATACTAACTTAGAGGAGCACTATTGCTCTTTTTTTATAGCAATAGATGGGTCTGTCGGCTTTGGGGGCAGAGCTCTATGACTTCTTTTTCGATTGGGTGAGATTTTCTCAGCACTCGCCAAAAATACTTCTGTGCCCATTCCTCCATTTGCACTGCTCCAATTTCTTCTGATAGCCTCCTGTGTGTATTTTCGTTATCATTGAGGTGTAGGACAATGTCTGCAATTTGTGAGGAACGCTCCTGAATGACTGTCTTGTGTAACTCCAGAAACTTTGACATGTGGTCTTGTGCCTCTTCTATATCACTGACTGTCTGACCCACATTTTTATTTCTCTTTAGGTTTTCCATGTCTTTTTTCTGAGATGCTTCAATCCTCCTTCTATGTCCTGTTTAGTAGGCGTATCTTTCCAGTCCCAGTCTTCCATTGTGTTGGAGAGGTTCTCTGCCATTTTTTTATAGGAATTGGATGTTGGATTTGGTTGGGCATATCAGGGGTTGATCAATGGCAGTGTTCCTCTATGTGACGACCAATGCCCGAGGAAGCCAGCTAGCTGTATTGTGTTCTGTGAGATGTGAGAGCTTAGTGAGGCAAAACTTGATCTGTCATTGTCAATCCCCCTCTCCTTAGAGACCATTAAAAAGGCACATATAGAAGTCCTTGTATTTAAGTAGTGTAAATCCAACGCAATAAGTGGATTCTTTCAGATGAGGTAGCAGAAGTTGGGCACAGGACCCTCCAGGACCTGGTAATGGGTGGTACTTCGTCTGTAGAGTCAAATAGGCAAAAATATTGTGTGAACAGATCATTCAGATAACTGGAGTAAGGTCTGGTAAGACACTAATGCCAAGAGCCCCCCAGAATGGTTAGCATGAGGGACACAGAGTGGGCATGGGGGACACTATATTCTATATTTAAGAATTTTAGCTATATTCTGGCTGTATTTGTGATCCCCTTTCCTTTATGTTTCCCCTCCTACTCTTTCCCGCAATGGTACTTATTAATTGAGAGTCAATGTTCTTTCAGCTGTGGTTCTCCACGAGCAGGCTTTGGAAAATTCTGTTGTTTGCGCAGGAAGATGCATCTTTATACTAATTGGTGAACAAGTGCCAGCGGCGGGAATATTTCTGCATGAAAGGTCTCAATTCACCAAAGTCTGGGGTAGTCCGTGCACAGCAAGTCACCAGCATCCTGCTAACCCACTCTCTTTTTGTTGCGATGCCTATTAGTCGGGCTAAGGCTGCGAGGACTTGGTCCATTTTTGATAGTCAAAGCTGATTATTTATTTGATTACTGACTGATTGGAATAAATTATAGTTTTTAATATTTATTGACTAAATAATATGTTTTAAGTAACCTTTAATAAACCTCGTGAGCCTATTCTTTCTCCAAACTAAACTTGTCTAGTCTTTTTTTTATTAATAGGTGAAAGGGAATTTGTCACCAGGTCTTTGTCACCTAATCTGAGAGCAGCGTAATGTAGAGACAGAGACACTGATTCCAGTGATGTATCACTTACTGTGCTGTTTGCTGTACTTTTGATAAAATCACTGTTTTATTAACAGGAAATCACTAGAGGACTAGTAAACTAGTACTAGTAAACCTACTATCAGGAAGTCCTCCAAATTCATGAGCCCTGTATAAATCCACCCCCACCACTGATTGGCAGCTTTCTGCCTCTGCACAGTGTACACAGAGATCTGCCAATTAGTGATGTGGGCGGATTATACACTGCTAGTAATATAATGTGCACGCACCACCACGTTTCATCAGGAGATGACAGAAGAGAACTGCTTATAGTAAAATGCTGCTATATGGCAGCAGGATGCTGATTTTGCTTGTATTATTTGGGCAGTAAGGTTGGGTGGGTGCAACCTAAATGAAGACCAGTGTGCCAGCCAAAAATGTACAGTTACAGTATTGTCAGCAAGAATTAAACAAAGGATCAGACATCCAAGGAAATAGGATATCTTTATTGTGAACGCTATCAAGAAAAAAGCAGAACAAATCCACGGATTATAAAAATCAAAAATACACATCAACGTGTGCAAAATGACCAAAACATGTCCCAAGTCATGGACAGAACGGACAATCCACTCCATGCTCAAAATAACTTAAATCCAAAAACTTAAATGCATTTTATTGGGCTTTTATGTGATATCAACAATAAGTAGCAAGTATTTGTGAAGTGTAAGGGAAATTATACATGGTTTCCTAAATATTTTAAAAACATAATCTCTAGTAACTGTGATATATGAGAAATAGTATTATAACATAAAAGATAAAAGTAATAATTTTTGAAATATATGGAAACCCAAGGATTACAATGGTAATGGGGAGAGCTGGTATTTTATGTTAGGTTATTTAATGTATTATTAAGTTTCTGTATATGTGGATAAAAAGAATATGAAAATAAAAAAACAGCATTAGAAGCCGCCATGAAGTTCTTTGCCGTTCCTCTGGACTCTAAACTGTCACCCATGATGCCCACATCAGTGTATAGGGCAGAGCAGGCCATGAGCCGCTGCCTGGCTGGTGCCACCTGAGGGTTCTGTCACCTCTGACCTCACGTCACCTGCACACGACCAACTGCCATTTACTTTCAACTGTCGGCTGAAGTGATCGGACGGAAGTCTACAGACAGGAAGATATATGTGATAATGGCGTCTACTGGACACAGAGAAGGGAGCGAGGCGAAGAGAGAAGCTAAGAGGAAGAGAGAAGAGCACAGTGATACCACTGGATTAAAAAATATCACAAAGAAGAGGAGAGAGGCTGAAGACCATGGATTGGAGGATGAAGCGCCAACACCTGGATGCAGCAGGGACCCCGGAACATCCAGCCCCTACCCCATGCTTATTATGAGCAATTTTACCATCCATAAAATCTTGGGTAGGGGCAGCTTTGGAACAGTAAGTTTTCTGGCATTACAATGCACAAACCATACCTTAAACTTATCTATGATTAAACAAAATTACACCGACACACTTGACTTGCTTGGAAGATTAATTGGCCACGGCCTTTATTAAAAACATATAATACAGGTAACTTCAATTAATAACATAATAATTATAAACAACCGCAGCTTAGCCAAAGCTCAAGCCCATTTACATTACCTATAACTTATTGTCCATTCGGTTCCCCGAATGACTAACCCCTCAGGCCGTGACTAGTAAAATGAAAGCCTTAAAGCAAAATAAAGGAGGGAGGGAGGGGCAGCAATTTCTTATGGCAGCGCCGAGAACTGACAAGCTCATGGGCGCTGCCAGTCACTATATACCCCCACCACTTATTTTATTTACAAAGTAACTCCCCTATCAGCAGGTGCCGCCAGGGGAGGAAACGCAATCTTCACCTGCGACACCTCACTACTGGCTGGGATCCGCAGCCAATCCAGACCCTGCTGCTGTGGCAGCAAAACCCAGCTGGAGAACATTATTCCCGCCAAAAACCCTATTTACTTTTAACCCTTTAGAAGAAGAGCAAGTGCATGATAATGCCAAATGCTCCCCTCCTAAAGGTCCGAGTCTGTCAATATATATTTTTTTATTAACCTATATTTGCCATTTTATCTCCATTCGTCATCTTCTGTAGGTAGACATTCATTGAAGTGCACTTCTGTGGGATGATTGAAAAAATATCCATGTGCTGGCTGCCCCTATGATTATTTCACATATTGGTTCATCTAATCACCATGGTTAGGTGTAGTGCTGCTATAAATGGGTATTCTGATTAATCGAAGAGCTGATCTCAGGGATTAACCCCTTAGTGACCGGACCAATTTTTTAATATCTGACCAGGGTCACTTTATGTAGTAATAACTCTGGAATGCTTCGACATGTCCAATTGGTTTTGAGAATGTTTTTTCGTGACACAATAAAATTGGTAAATTTATGTTGACTTGTTTTGCGTTTATTTATAAAAATAGGAGAAATTTGACAAAGATGTAACAACATTAGCAATTTTCAAACTTTGAATGATTATCCCTTTAATCCAGATAGTCATACCACACAAAAACATGAATAAATAACATTTCCCTCCTGTCTGCTTTACATCAGCACCATTTGAAAAATGTTATTTGTTAGCGTTTTAGAAGGTTTAATAATGTAGCAGTAATTTTTAATTTTTCAAGTTAATTTACAAAACTTATTTTTATAGGGACCTGTTCAGTTTTGAAGTGACTTTGGGGGTTCTATATATTGGAACCCACCCAAAAAATGATACTAGTTTAAAAACCGCACCGCATAACGTATTCAGAACTGCTTTCAGGTAGTTCATTAACCCTTCAGCTGATTTTCAGTTGTTAATACAAAGTGGAATAAAAGGAATGAAAAAATGTATTTTTATCACCTAAATTTTGATAACTTCTCAACAGGTCACTATAGCCGGCAGACTCTAAGGCCGTTATTTAGCCATGAACTGCCATGGCAAACATCAGGACCACACAATCAAGATCTCAGGGTGCCAATGGGGTTAAAGAGGAAGCCCCCGCACTCTGCTAACTATTTATATTCTGTAGTCACTATTGACAGCAGCATATAAGGGGTTAAACGGTCATGGTGTGTGCCAACACTGATCGTGGCTGATGCAGCAAGTTGTCAGCTATAATGTACAGGTGACAGTTACAGGATAGTCACCTGACGGGGAACGCCAGTCTATAATATAACGCTACAAGCGTCCCTCTGTCTGAAGCCTTTATAGACAGCAACACGCCTGCTCAGTCTGGCTCCAGACTGAAGAACGCATGGAGCTGTTACAGGTAAGAGGAGTGTGTATGGCGCCGGTTATCGCTGTATGCGTTGACCCTGAACGCATACCGCAAACTCCGGCTCCATATTTACATAGTTACCTGACCGGGAGGAGCGTTGCTGCGGCGCCTCTCTTCTCACCAGAGACTGGGGCAGGAGTGAAGGAGTCGGAATCGGCTCATGCGCATAGTGCTCTCCGGCGCCATTTTACTGAAGACGCATTTGTACTCCAGCGCCGCACTCCTCCCCCGGCCTCCGGCAGAACAGGACACAGCAGCGCTGGAGCACAGGTGAGTATAAGTGGGTTTTTTTTGTATGTGTGCAGCGTGAAAGCGATGAGGGGTGCCATACATACCAGGATTGGGTGGTGAGGGGGCCACACATTCCAGGATTGGTGTATGAGGGGTACCATACATACCAGGATTGAGGGGTGAGGGGTACCATGCATACCAGGATTGGAGGGTGAGGGGACCTTGCATACCAGGATTGGGGGTAAGGGGACCATACATAACAGGATTGGGGGTGATGGGACCATGCATACCAGGATTGGGGGATGAGGGGTACCATGCATACCAGGATTGGGGGGCGTGTGAGGGGACCATGCACACCAGGATTGGAGGTGAGGGGACCATGCATACCAGGATTGGGGATGAGGGGTGCCATACATACCAGGATTGAGGGATGAGGGGTGCCATACATACCAGAATTGGGGGTGAGGGGTGCCATGCATACCAGCATTGGGGATGAGGTGTGACATGCATACCAGAATAGGAACGAGGGGTACCATGCATACCAGAATAGGGATGAGGGGTACCATGCATACCAGGATTGGAGGATGAGGGGTACCATGCATACCGGAATAGGGATGAGGGGTACCATGCATACCAGGATTGGGGGATGAGGGGTACCATGCATACCGGAATAGGGATGAGGGGTACCATGCATACCAGGATTGGAGGATGAGGGGTACCATGCATACCGGAATAGGGATGAGGGATGCCATGCATACCAGGATTGGGGGTGAGGGGACCATGCATACCAGGATTGGGGATGAGGGGTGCCATACATACCAGGATTGGGGGGTGAGGGGTGCCATGCATACCAGCATTGGGGTTGATGGGTGCCATGCATACCAACATTGGGGATGAGGGATACCATGCAGACCAGAATAGGGATGAGGGGTACCATACATACCAGGATAAAGGATGGTGTGCCATGCATACCAGGACAAGGGATGGGGTGCCATGCATACCAGGATTGGGGGATGAGGAGTGCCATGCATACCAGGATAGGGATGAGGGAGCCATGTATACCAGGATGAGGAATTGGGTGCCATGCATACAAGGATTGGGGGATGAAGAGGCCATACATACCAGAATTGGAATGAGGGGTGCCATGTATACCAGGATGAGGGGTACCATACGTACCAGAATAGGGATGCGGGGTACCATGCATACCAGGATGAGGGATGGGGTGCCATGCATGCCAGGATGAGGGGTACCATACATACCAGGATAGGGATGAGGGTTACCATACATACCAGAACAGAGATGAGGGGTGCCATGCATACAAGGATGAGGGGTGGGGTACCATGCATACCAGGATTGGGGGATGAGGAGGCCATACATACCAGGATTGGGATGAGGGGTGCTATGTATACCAGGATGAGGGGCACCATACATACCAGAATAGGGATGAGGGGTGCCATGCATACCAAAATTGGGGATGAGGGTGCCATGCATACCAGGATTGAGGATGAGGGGTGCCATGCATACCAGGATTGTGGATGAGGGGTGCCATGCATACCAGGATTGAGGATGAGGGGTGCCATGCATACCAGGATAAGGCTGAGGGGGCCATGCATACCAGGATTGGGTATCAGGGAGACATGCATATTAGGTTGAGGGATGAGGGGCGCGATGAATGCCAGGATTGGGATGAAGGGTGCCTCGCATACCAGGATTGTGGATGAGGGGTGCCATGCATACCAGGATTGGGGGGTGAGGTGTGCCATGCATACCAGAATTGGAGATGAGGAGTACCATGCATACCAGAATAGGGATGAGGGGTGCCATGCATACCAGGATTGGGGATGAGGGGTGCCATGCATACCAGGATTGGGGGATGAGGAGGTCATACATACCAGGATTAGGATGAGGGGTTCTATGTATACCAGGATGAGGGGTACCATACATACCAGAATAGGGATGAGGGTTGCCATGCATACCAAAATTGGGGATGAGGGTGCCATGCATACCAGGATTGGGGATGAGGGGTGCCATGCATACCAGGATTGGGGATGAGGGGTGCCATGCATACCAGGATTGGGGATGAGGGGTGCCATGCATTCCAGGATTTGGGATAAGGGGTGCCATGCATACCAGGATTGTGGATGAGGGGTGCCATGCATACCAGGATGGGGAAGAGGGGTGCCTTGGATACCAGGATGGGGGTGAGGGGTGTCATGCATACCAGGATAGGGATGAGGGGTGCCATGCATACCAGGATAGGGATGAGGTGTGACATGCATACCAGGATAGGGATGAGGGGTGCCATGCATACCAGCATAGGATGGGTGGACAGGATGGGGGCAGCACAAATACCAGGATGGGGACAGCACAAATACCAGGATGGGGGGCAGCACATACCAGCATGGTAGACCATATACCAATAAAAATGCTCGCCACCCGGGTGTAGAATGGGTTCAAAAGCTAGTCTCTTATATCGCAGGTCAGTAAAAATACGTATTGGTGGTTACTAAGGTATTAAATCTGTGGGGAATTGGGGGACATGGTTTATTTCCATGTCCTGGTCCATATATGCTGCTATTAGAATACAATATATACTTTGACCTCTATGTTTCATAAACTTTAAATCAGCTGCACATTGATATACAACCAATACTGACCCCAACCAGCTCACAGATGGTGATAATGGAAAACCCCTTTTAGATCTACCCATAGACAGTCATAGAGCAGACAGTGCAGTATGGTGATAGCTTAGCTTTGCTCTGCTATAAGGTCCAGATTACTAGCAGACTCACAAACCACTCAGTCCATCCATTTCTTGTGCAGTAGATAAACCAGATGTTTTCCCGCTCCCATACCCATTTTGGAGGTATCGTGACAGTTTTGCCCAGCTCTGACAAATTGGGCGAATCTGGAGCGGGACAGAGGGCTTTGCAACCCCGGTTGATCAAATTCAAATACGTTGAATTCTTAGCATTGTCTATTTCTTTCCTCAGGTGGTCCTGACATCAATCCCCAGCCGAAACATCTATACGGCTGTAAAAATGATCGAGAAAAGGGAGGTCAATGAAAACATGATTATGAGAGAGCGGCGGATACTCCTGGCAGCCAGAGACTGCCCGTTCTTATGTCACCTCTATGCCGCACAGCAGTCTCGTAAGCGCGCTTATTTCATCACGGAGTATCTGTCCGGCGGCAGCCTGGGGGCTTTGATTAAGATGTGCGGCTACTTGAACATCGACACCTTAAGGTGAGAAAGAGGAAGATCTACAAAAAAGTGAGAAGAGGGGTGGAAATAAAAGTGGAGGTTGGGATGTAGCAGAAAGAGGGAATGTATTCCAGGTGGGAAGGAGGTGTCAGCGATGGCATAGATACTACACTCTGTTCTCTCCATCAGATTCTACACAGCAGAGATTGTGTGTGGCCTCCAGTTCCTCCATGGACACAACATCGTCCATCGGTAAGCAGAACTTTCCTCTTTCTCTCTGTCCCCTTTACATGCTAAAAATATTGCCCCCAACTCTCCTGTGCTCCTTTCTGCCTATTCTTCCTATTCTAGCAGTGACCAATTCTCCATCTCCTGTATCACTGGGCAGATTTCTTATCCTATTGTCTTATTTCATTGCAGAGATCTTAAGCCGGAAAACATCATGTTGGATGCAGATGGCCACATTCGTATTATCGACCTGGGGCTCGCCCAAGATGGCGTCACCTCCTCCAATAACATCTCTGGAGTGACGGGCACTTTCCATTTCATGGCCCCTGAGGTGCATCGCAAAAAAGGATATGGCGCAGCAGTGGATTGGTGGAGCCTGGGGATTGTGGTGTCCAAGATGGCCACAGGACGCTCCCCATTTTACAGCGGCTCCGTCAGCAATATGGCGTACAGAGCTATAACCAAAGGAAAGCCTGAAATTCCATCTTGGCTTGATGCTGACTTGAAAGATCTTATCAAGAAGCTGCTGTGCAAAAATCCTCAGAAGCGATTGGATGTGTGCGGGAACATCAGACTGCATCCATTCTTTACCAACATCGGCTGGGAGGATCTGGAGAAAAGGAGAGCACAGCCACCATTCAAACCATTCAGGCCAGTTCTGGAGAACCATCTTATGCAGTGGCCGGAGGAAAAGAAAGCCCGTAACCCCGTGCCCGGATTTAATTACGTGTCACCAAGCTGGGCACGGTAAGATCATCGTTCTCTGATGATAAATCCCATCAAATGTTCTTCTCACCTTGTGGCCATTATCACCGTCCTTGTCTTCTCCCACTCTTTCTGACAATGACTATGTCTCTCTTATTCTTAGGTGGATGAGAATATCTGGGCTGTGAAAGAATCCACGAACATCTGGTGAGTGACCGTTGTACACACAGGACACCGATCATTATATATGTACATTATGCCTGATGTCACTGAGATAAGATCCAGGAGATAGAAGTTGTTGAAATGTCTTCCTCTTATGTTTTGCAGGATGACCCCGTGCCAACTGCCCAGAACTCTTTGCCTCCTGACCCGTACCTCATATCTCTGCTGCTGTTTCTCACCTCGGCTGCCCTAAAACATCATCTCTCTCCATAACATCTTCATGCCGGACCACTGCTGTCATGTCGCTGCACCAGGACCTTGACTTGGCATCATCCAATCCTGGGCTGGCGATTGACATCAAACCAGCCCGAAGATCTTCAGGGCCCCAGGGAGCGGCCTGTGCTTAGTGTCCATCTGGTGAGTTCAGGAACAATAGTGTAATATAGGTCATTATTCCTGAACTCACTCAGCACAGGCCGGGTAAGTGTTACATCCATCACATCCCCATCACCCACACTACATGATAGGTATAGGCCGCACACTACACTATAGGTATAGACCCCCACTACATGATAGGTATAGGCCGCACACTACACTATAGGTATAGGCACACGCACACATAGACATATAGCGCATAGATAGAGATTTCGGCTTTGATTCTGGGATTTAATCTGATCGCCATATTTGGGGTCAGGAAGGAATTTTTCCCCCGTCACGAGAACAATTGGCACATTTCTCACGTGGGGTTTTCGCCTTCCTCTGGATCAACACGACCTATAAATAGGTTTAGTAAAATAAAATAAGTAGATTCTCATATTTATAATGAAAAAAAATCTATAAAAAAATATAATTTATTTTTTGGTTTAAAAAAATATTTAACATAAATATAAAAATAAATTATTCTAAAAATATAAATAATTAAATACTGAAATAAAATAATTTCACTTATGTATAACACATTAGCTATGAGCCCTTGATCCTGGGATTCATCCAGATCACCATATTTGGGATCAGGAAGGAATTTTACACCTTCCTCTGGATCAACACTTCCTTAAATAGACTTAATCTTATAGTTGCATAAGTAGTTTATATATTAATGGCTTATTATAAATACATAAAAATAAATGAATAAATACATTTTTAAATATAGGCAGGTTTCAGATAATTTATAGCTGACACACACATAATATACATAGTAGCTCAGTACAAAAATAAGAAAAAGATGAATAGTTTATTACATTTTTAGCAGTGAATTTAATTCCACAGGTTCGGTACCAGCCCTTGATCCAGGGATTTATTCTGACCGCCATGTTTTATTTGGGGTCAGGAAGGAATTTTTCCCCCTGATATGAGGAGAATTGGCCTGTTCCTCACAGGGGGTTTTCGCCTTCCTCTGGATCAACACGGCCCATAAATAGGATTATTCTGATAGATAAATAATTTACACTTATACATAATAGTAAAATATATAATAACCCCAATTTATAAATAAAATCTCTCTTTTAGCCCCTACATCGTTGTTCTTGCCTTTATTTCATCGGTTGTCCATGTAGTGAATGTGGGTTTAGCCCCTGAGTCTTATTCTCCAGCACTATGGACCTTGATGGGGTCGTCCAGTCTCATGTGAGGTTTCCCAATATGGGTCAGAGGTAAAGCCCCAATGTGCTGTGAATAAAGACCAAATTGGTCCCTTCTGCACAAACTTCCTGCAGTAAGCGAGTACCCGGCAGCAAGTGCTGAATTTCCCTATAGCGCCTCCAAAGAAGAAATGAAGTATTGCACATGGTCGTCTGTAATCACTGGGCTATCCATGAAAATCATGGAAGTGTTGGGTCCTCCAGAGCAGATGACGCTGTTTGTTGGTCGTCTCCATTCTGAATAATTGGTGAAAATACAGAACGGGGTCCCTTCTTTTATCTCAGATTCCCATAAAATGACATTTGGATATTGGGCTTTCTAAACTGGTCAAGAACATTACATGTTCCAGCGCAACTTCAGACACCGCTCAGCTTACAATGAGCGGCAGCTGTAACCGCACCCCGACACTGACTGACAGCCGGCTCAGCAGTGCATCCGTACAGATCCGGCTGTCAGTCAGTGCCGGGGCGCTGTTCCAGGGGCCGCTCACCAGGGGCGTCGAGAAGCTCGTAGATCCGGGGCCAGGATCATGAGTGCACCGCCCCAAATCTCTAGTTAGCTTTTGTTTAAAAATTTGAATAAACTTTATAATGTGTACAGGCACGCACACACATAGGGTTTGCCTAACACAGCCCCGCGTGGTGCAGCTGTGCGATCACCTTGTAGCTCCTACTCCAGCACCCTGGTCCTCCTCTTCGGTGCCAACTACAGAAGAGGATTTATTCGTCCATGTGCAGGGCGACTGCACAGCATCGTGAGGAGGTAGAGGAAGGAGGTGGGTGGGCTAAGGTTGAGGGGGACAACAAGGAAGCCGACCCTGAGGAGAGGGGAGACAAGTGCAGCCCTCTCCCATCTGTGGCTGCTGTTCACACACATGAGCTTCTTCCCTCTACTGTAATGCCACCACCAGCTCAACATTAGGGCCGGATGTCAGTCAGTGCCAGGGCGCGGTTACAGCTGCCGCTCTCTATACACCGAGCAGTGATTGAAACTGCGCTGGCGCCGTCCCCGTGACTGAAAGAGCGAGGCTGCCAGGGGGAATAAAGTTAATTTCCTCCCAGCAGCGGGGCTCTCAGTGCGGACACCGCTAGGTGTCAGAACGCTATTAACCTGCAGATTAACCTGCAGCACCCCAAGCTTGCTCTGATCTCTGAGGTTTATCCATGTAAATGCCTCTGTCAATCACTGAATGGTGATTACAGGGAGCTAATGAGTTACCACGGCAGCCAGTAAATGTAGCGTAAGCAATCGAACAATTGCAGGTTCAGATCCCCTAGGGGTACAAAAAAGAGTAGAAAGAAAAAAATGGGAACCTGTGAGGTGAGAAAACAGGGTTAATCTGCAGATTAATAGCGTTCTGGACCTGCTCGGTGCCGGCACTTAGAGCCCCGCTGCTAGGAGAAAATGAACTTGAAATGAACCAATAGCAACTCGCTAATTAACTTTCTCTATATCAGTGGAAGTAACCATGGATACTGTAAGGCAGCGCTAGTCATCATACTGGGGGATACTCGCTGAACCGTGTCAATTAAAGCACACCAGCCACGTTTTTCAGTTTTCACACTTCAGCAGTTTATTGCACTTCATAACTGCTTATCACACAGTCCGTCTTAGTGGATCACCGGCATATTACACACATAACATTCAGGAGCCTTTCCAGCGACAGACACTTGGCTCGTTACAGCCCTCAGCTAGGCAACAACATAAATGTCCATATAACGCAGTGTTTTTACCTTTGGCAGGTTTTTAGCTGCTTCAGGTTTATTCTGCCACCACTGTGGCTTTATGGCTTCCCAGATGGGGGTCTCCAGCCCTTGTACCATCCAAGGCTACTGGTATGCTTACACAGCCAACATCCAGCCTCTGCCTTTCAGGCTCTTGCCTTCCAAGTCTCTGGCCCTCCAAGGCTACTGGGATCGCTTACACCTAAGGATCCAGCCTCCGCCTTTCAGGCTTCACCGGGCTTCAATAGGCCTCACTAGGCCTCACACTCTAGCGGCATCCCACACAGGAACAGGCCTTACACACACCCGCTGTTTCAAGACTACCAGGGTTTATATATCCTGTAGTACACAACCACGGGACCTGTGCTGATGTCACAGTCATGTGATCAGACATTCTGCGTGCACAGGACCTGCACTATGTCACAGTCATGTGACCAGTCACCTGAGGGGGAGGTACATGGTCAGCCCAAAACACATCCTGGACCCTTACAGTAATGCCAAGCAAACCGCTGCATTACAATACCTAAGGTCCTGCAATGCCTGCACATGAGGAAAGAGACATAGCAAATCAGAAAAATTATACTACATTTCTAATTGGAGGTATTTGCTAATATTATTATTATTACACCTACCGTATTTTTCGGACTATAAGACGCACCGGACCATAAGACGCACATAGGTATTAGAGGAGGAAACTAGAAAAAAATATAAGCAAAAAATGTGGTTAAGGTTAAATGTGTGCTGCGACCTGCGGTCAGTGTGCCCACTATTAAAGACCATGAATATTCACCACTTCCATGTGAGTGGATTGTAGTGAATATTCATGGTCTTTAATAGCGGGCACACTGACTGCAGAGCACAGCAGGAGCCGTACTGTGGCTACAGTGTGCGCGCTATTAGGGAGAATGAATGGTCACTGCTCCCCACGCACAAAGTCCCTGCATGGGGAGCAGTGACTATTCTGGCACAACATCTCACTGTGTGAGGGCGCATGGCAGTTACGCCATGCGCGGCTCACACATTGAGAACCCTGTCGGCTGCAGAGCGGGACGCAGCACTGGAGGAGAGAGGAGGAGAGTATAATTGTTTATTTTTTTTCTGTGCAGCGTGACGGGTATCAGGGGGTGCCAAGCATACCAGGATGAAAGGGGCCATACATACAGGGATGAAGGGTGCCATACATACAAGGAAGAGGGATAAGGGGGGCCATACATATAGGGATGAAGGATGCCATACATACCAGTGTGCCGGCTATTAAGGAAAATGAATATTCACTGGTAGAATATTGGTAGAAACTGGTAGAAACGCTTGGTAGAAGGTCTGCCATGTTCCCCAATGATGGCATGTGCTATTGTGGCGCCCCTGAGGGTTCAGTCGCCACAGAGGTACTGCACCTCACCCAGAGGTGTGGTGTCTCCTTCTCTCAGGTAAGGAGGGAGTGCTGCCCGGAACCCCAAAACCACATTCAATATTACACTACTCCTGGCCGGCTGGAAGGGCAAGATGCATGTGCACAGTGCTGAGCCCTGTCCCTGGCTGGAGTGGGGGGAACCATAGGTAGGGGGAACCAGTAGTGGGTGTGGGTGGCAGAAGCTGTTTAGGGGAGCACCATTGTAGGAGATATAAAAAGGGAAGCCATCTTAGGGTGGCAGGTCAGTCAGTGAGAGGAGAGAGTGAAGACAGTCTGGGAGCAGAGTCTCTTTAGAAGCTCTGCTCCACAAGTGGGGCCTAGTGATAGAGGCCCAGGAGGGGAGCAAAGGAGGAAGGCTCCGTTCTATTGAAGGGCTCCCAGGGGGTACGGCGAGTGCAGAACGGCACCCGTACGCCCCAAATCTGTCAGAAGGCAGAGGGATCAGGCCGCAAGAAGGGGACCGTCCCCTGGACCAGCCGTGTTACTTCAGGTCTCGGCTGGAAAAACCGGAGGCTTCTGGCTTTCATAGTTCAGTTGCCAAAGCCTCATTCTAGTCACCATGAGGGTCAAGCAGGTCCGGGAACTCCAAGTTGCCCAGAGGAACATCAGAGAATCCGAGCGGGACTGTGAGTGGGGAAGCGCAGGGCAGGAGGGAGAAGACCCAGCGTGAAGTCGGTCTAGAGAGGAACATAAGAAAGCGGGGTTCCGTCAGGTGCTCCTAACCAACCTGAGAAAGAGCTGAACCCCCGGTCTGGTGAATGCAGCGCGACGTGGGAGGCTGGCAACCGCGCAGTGAATCAGTGGAACGTACACGAGAACTGTGAGTAAAGACTCGGACGACTGCACTGCACTGCCTCCGTCCATTATTTCAGCTGTGCCATCTTTCCCCCTGCACTACAACACCCAGCTCATCCTGCATCGTCCACACTGCCCTGGAGCTAGCTCTTCCTGTGGAGAGCCACACCATCCCTGCTGCAGTAATATCAGCTTCAGAGGACTGCTCCGCAGCGGCGGCTCCCTTTGGCCGCATTCCACAGGTGGCGTCACGAACTCTATAAATCCCATATAAATAATCTTCCCCCTTTTTATTGACCATCCTGGGCCACGGACCGGGCCAGCCACCGTGATATTCCCCACCAGCATCCATAGGCCCGGCTGCCGACTGCCCCACGGCCCAGGGGGGCGCGTCACTATGCACATGCTGCGGAAATTTCCTCTGCGGGTTATCATTGCGGAAAAATCCGCAGCACTACCAATTATTTTGCGTAATCGCGTCGTTTTCGCCGCCATTGACTTGCATTGAATCGCATAATATCCGCATGACTACATGTGCACATGCGGATATTAAGCGATTCAATGTGCGGATGGTACCCGGGTTTGGAGAAGAGGAGACTATCCTCCAGACCTGGGTACCATAGTACCTGTGAAAAAAAAATAATTAAAATAAAAAATAAATATTATACTTACCTTCTGATGGCCCCTGGTCTCCTTATCCGATGCGTCCGGTCTCCCCAGCAGGTCGCGATGGTCTAAAAGGACCAGTCATGACATCATTTAGTCATGTGACGGGTCACGCGACCGCTGACATGACTAAATGACATCATAGCAGGTCCTTTTACACAACCGCGAGACACCGGGGAGACCGGACGCATCGTATTGGATTTTTTACCATTCTTTTACGGTCATACTATATGGATTTATATAGTGTGACCAAGTTGTCAAGCACTTTCCAAGTGATGCTAAAATTGCTTGGAAAGCGCTTTACAACCCGCATGCGGAAATGCATGTGAAAAACGCTTCACATCCGCATGTCCCTGGCAGGAAAAACGCATGTACAATCCGCATGTACAATCCGCATGCGTTTTTCTGCCAGGGAAATGCAGAAACGCTCAGGAAAAATCCGGAGCATTTTTGCATCGTGGGCACTTAGCCTAAGACGCACCCCCACTTTACACCAAAATTTTGGAGGAAAAAAGTGTGTCTTATTATAGTCTGAAAAATACAGTACTACATATTGGGATAGGATCTTGAAGATGGGAATACCCCTTTAAGATCGGACAAGCCCTTTTACCCTTAAAACAAACCAGTAACTTATTCAAATCAGTACAAAGTTGTAATTTGCTCACTTTGATGCCAGTTTTTTTGATCAGTAACCAGTAGCCACTCCGTCAGCCTGGGAAAAACTGATTTTGATGTGGATCTTCCTGTTTTGTGCTGGTGCTGTAAGACCAGTGGCCCAAGGTCATTTAACCCTTTAAAAACACCAGTTACTTATTCAAATCTAGGAGAATTGGCTATTTGCCCATTTTGATACCAGTTCTGATACTCAGAAACCATTTGGGCAATGCTGAAATGATCGGAATTTGATTTGGGGCAACACTATCTGTGTAATGGTGGTGTGAGATCAGTGTCTCAAAGTCATTAAACCCCTTAAAAACACCAGTTACTTATTCAAATCTGGGAATAGTATGGGGCAGGGGCGTACATAGGAATCATGGGGCCCCATAGCAGAAGCTCTAATTGGGCCCCCTCAAAAATAATAGGTAAATAATTGTTGAGTTTACAGAAGAGCAAATCTCACAACTTTACAGCCTCTACATAGTAATTTTCCTCCTGCTGAAGTCCTAGATTCCTCTTTCATTGCCCATAAAATATAATGCCAACAAAAGTGCCCCCCAGACACAGTATGATACCCCCATGGTGAATTCCTCCACATTACCCTCCACATGCACAGTATGATGACCCTACTGTACCCCACCTCAACTCCCCCAGAAAATTATGGTGACCCCAACACAGTATGATCCCCCAACTGTGACCCCCACACAGCTCTCTATGCAGTATAATGGGCCTACATACAGTATAATGGCCCCCACACAAACCTTCACACTCCACAGAGTATAATGCACTCGCCATGGTCCCCCACACAGTATAATGCACTCGCCATGGTCCTCCATACAGTATAAGACACTCGCCATGGTCCTCCATACAGTTTAAAACACTCGCCATGGTCCTCCACACAGTATAAGACACTACACTTGGTCCTCCACACAGTATAAGACACTCTCCATGGTCCTCCACACAGTATAAGACACTCCCCATGGTCCTCCACATAGTATAAGACACTCCCCATGGTCCTCCACACAGTATAAGACACTCCCCATGGTCCTCCACACAGTATAAGACACTCCCCATGGTCCTCCACACAGTATAAGACACTCCCCATGGTCCTCCACACAGTATAAGACACTCCCCATGGTCCTCCACACAGTATAAGACACTCCCCATGGTCCTCCACATAGTATAATGGACTCCTCATGGTCCACCACACAGTATAAGACACTCCCCATGGACCTCCATACAGTATAGCGCACTCCCCATGGTCCTCCACACAGTTTAAGACACTCCCCATGGTCCTCCACATAGTATAAGACACTCCCCATGGTCCTCCACACAGTATAAGACACTCCCCATGGTCCTCCACACAGTATAAGACACTCCCCATGGTCCTCCACACAGTATAAGACACTCCCCATGGTCTTCCACACAGTATAAGACACTCCCCATGGTCCTCCACACAGTATAAGACACTCCCCATGGTCCTCCACACAGTATAAGACACTCCCCATGGTCCTCCACATAGTATAATGGACTCCTCATGGTCCACCACACAGTATAAGACACTCCCCATGGACCTCCATACAGTATAGCGCACTCCCCATGGTCGTGCACACAGTATAATGCACTCACCAAGGTCCTCCACACTGTATATTGCACTCGCCATGGTCCTCCACACAGTATAATGCACTTCCCATGGTCCTCCACACAGTATAAGACACTCCCCATGGTTCTCCACACAGTATAGTGCACTCCCCATGGTCCTGCACGCAGTGTAATGCAACCCCCATGGTCCCCCACGCAGTATAATGCAGCCCCTCACAGGGAAAAATGCAGCCCCGACCAAAGAATAAAATACAGCCTCCCAACAAAGGGTAAAATGCAGCCCCCATAGGTTAAAATGCAGCCCCCCAAAGGTTAAAATGCAGCCAGCCATAGGGTAATTGCTGCCTCACCATTGGGTAAAATGTAGCTTCCCCAATAGGGTAAAAATGCAGCCTCCACCATAGGGTAAAAATGTGGCCCCCATAAGGTAATTGCATCCCCACCATAAGTTAAATGTAGCCCCCCCAATAGAGTAAAATGTAGCCCTCCAATAAGGTAAAATGCAGCCCCCCCCAAGGGTTAAAATGCAGCTCCCCCATAGGGTAAAATGCAGCCCCCCCATAGGGTCAAATGCAGCCCCCCTAATAGGGTCAAATGCAGCCCCCAGTCATCCAGTATTATCAGTACTAACTGATTTAAAAAAAAAAAATACATACTTACCGCTCCTCACTCCCCCGCCGCTCCAGTCTCTGCAGCGCGTCTCCTCTCATCACCTCAGCAGCTGCCAGCTCCACTGTCTGACACAGCGTGGTGCATCATCACACCGCTGCGTCAGATGCAGAGGAGGAATGATGGTGTGTCACCCAGGGGGAATAGAGGGGATTCGGTACCCGGGCCTTTTACCTTGTTTAGGAGATCACGGCAGTCGGCTCCCGGGCCCGTACTCTGGGTCTCTCTTTAAAAAGGGGTTTTAGTGTACAGTTTGTCTCGTGACGCCACCTGGGGTTTCCGGTAATGGTTATTGGCGCTGCTGCAGACCTCCGGGGGTGATGGGATGGCAGCTGGGATGTTCCTGCTCCCCACAGATGGAGCGGGCCCCCGGGGCAGTGTAGGTGCAGATGATGGTGAAGCTGGGACTTGTGGTACAGGAAAGATGGCGCAGCGGAAAAAACTGACAGAGGCAGTGCAGTGCAGTCATCTGAGTTTTACTCACAGTTCTTGTTCAAGGTTCTCAGGTACACTGTATGGGTGTCAGCCTCCGCGTCGCACTGCGTTCACCAGACCCGGGGTTCAGCACTTTCTCAAATATATCAGGAGCGCTTGACCGAACCCCACTTTCTTTATGTTCCTACTAGACCGACTTCTCACGCTGCGTCTTCTCCCTCTTGCCCTGCGCTTCCCACACACAGTCCCGATCGGGTGCTCTGAAGTCCCTCTGGGCAACCTGGAGTTCCCGGACCTGCTTGATGCCCTTCACGGTGACTAGGGTGAAACTGTGGCGACTGCACCATGGAAGTGCAGAAGCCTCCGGTTTTTCCAGCCGAGACCTGGAGTAACACGTCTGGTCCAGGGACCGGTTCCCTTCCTGCGGCCTGATTCCTCTGACACCTGGCAGATTCGGGGCGTACGGGTGCCGTCCTGCACTCACCGTACCCCCTAGGATCCCTTCTGTATAACGGAGCCTTTCTCCTCTGCTCCCCTCCTGGGCCTCTGTTACTAGGCCCCACTTGTGGAGCAGAGCTCCTGAAGAGACTCTGCTCCCCTCCTACTCACTGACTGACTGTCCTCACTCACTGACTTGCCACCCTAAGATGGCTTCCCTTTAAATACCTCCTACAATGGTGCTCCCCTACCCTACGTCCTCCACCCACACCCACTACTGGTTCCCCCTCTCTTTGGTTCCCCCACTCCATCCAGGGACAGGGCTCAGCAGGAGACACAGTGCATCTTGCCCTTCAAGCCGGCCTGGAGCATTGTAGTGTTGAATGTGGGTGTTGGGGTTTCGGGCAGCACTCCCTCCTTACCTGAGAGAAGGAGACACCACACCTCTGGGTGAGGTGCAGTACGTCTGTGGCGACTGAACCCTCAGGGGCGCCACAATGGGAAAGGGGGTGTCACATGACGCTGCCTCCTCCATCATTGCTTTCAACTGTATCGGCATCTGACTTACCAGAGAAGGGGGGGGCCCGATGCAGAGTGGGGGTCAGTCGATGTGGAGGCCCAATGCAGGAACGGCGGGGGCCTGATGCGGGGGGTATACATACGGTGCAGGCGCTGACACCGGGCCCCCCCCGGCTCACGGGCCCCATAGCAGTCGCGTGGCCTGTCGCCACTGGCAGTACGCCACTGGTATGGGGGCAGTATTAATAGTTCCTGATTAATGGCACCAGTATAAATACATCTTAGGCCATGTTCACACGTTGAGTATTTGGTCAGTATTTTACATCAGTATTTGTAAGCCAAAACAAGGAGTGGGTGAAAAATGCAGAAACGGTGACGTGTTTCTATTATACTTTTCCTCTAATTGTTCCAGTCCTGATTTTGGCTTACAAATGCTGATGTAAAATACTCAACGTGTGAACATAAAGAGTAACTAAACTTTTGGAAGTTTTTTTTAATATGTTTTAGTTCCTTTAGTTCTGAGCAGATTAGTGGGAAACCACTTCTTGAGACCCCCACTGATCACTCAAAATACCGCTTAGAAGTGTGCAGCTTAGGAGACAGGAGAGCACACAACAAAGTACAGATGTAGTAGAAAGTCATAGGCTCCTATCGCCACTTTTAAGAGGTCTTTTGTGTTATCTGTGGAGGTCACAGAACCCAGAGACCCAGAGACCACCGATCTGCTAAGAATTAAATGGCCTAAAGTATATAAAATATCTACCAAAAGTTAAGTTGCTCTTTAATTGTTTATAGGTGCTACTGCCTGTGTCTAATCAGTACTGTGGTTTCTGTGTGGTCAGCAGTTTGATTATGGCTGGTAACAACAACTCCCATCATCTCCTTCCCATTGTTAAAGGGGCACTCCCATTAAAATTTTTAGGGACTAATGCTATGTGAATGTTTATATATCAAAATGAGAAGAAAGAGTTTTATCGGCATAAAAACAGATTTTATTACATTATTATTCAATATATAAAAAGGGTATTCAAGCAATAATAGAAATAAAGTGCATGGAGATAGCAGCGATGACCACCGGTGTCACTAGTCCTATATATAGATAGAGCTCATGTATTCCACATGCAGTGGATAGAAGACAATATAGCCAAGCCACATTATTTAGTGAATTAAAGTGTCAGTCCTGGGATAAATATATAAATTAGTGGTACTAAATAGAAGGAATAGTTTCAAAATAGGACTGTTAAGTTACCCATATATTACACAAACAATGGTGCATGGCAAAAGAGAGCTATCTATTAAAGATTAAGTAAATCATCATTAGTCTTACCAAGTGAGAAGGCAATAGGACACCAGCGGTTTAAGGGTGTGCAATGGCGTACCCCAGCGTACTCCGACGGGGGGTGGGGGCGCGAAACGCGCGTTGGGGTACACTGGGATACACCATTGCACACCCTTAAACCGCTGGTGTCCTATTGCCTGCTCACTTGGTAAGACTAATGATGATTTACTTAATCTTTGATAGCTCTCTTTTGCCATGCACCATTGTTTGTGTAATATATGGGTAACTTAACAGTCCTATTTTGAAACTATTCCTTCTATTTAGTACCACTAATTTATATATTTATCCCAGGACTGACACATTAATTCACTAAATAATGTGGCTTGGCTATATTGTCTTCTATCCACTGCATGTGGAATACATGAGCTCTATCTATATATAGGACTAGTGACATCGGTGGTCATCGCTGCTATCTCCATGCACTTTATTGCTATTATTGCTTGAATACTCTTTTTATATATTGAATAATAATGTAATAAAATCTTTTTTATGCCGATAAAACTCTTTCTTCTCATTTTGATATGTGTATCATGAGTCGGCACTCTTTGGGGCTTGTGGGAAGCACCTTCTCCCATAAACACCAACATAGCTATAGACGGGTTGTACTATTAGTAGTATGTGAATGTTTATGTAGTGAATGATGTGTAGGTGTTTTAATATACTCACCGATCGCTGTCGTCTCCGGTGACCAGCACTATTCCCGTCCTCTTCTGAGTCACCCGACTGAAGTTCCGACTCTCCGGATCATACAGGGTTCTCTGCGTGAGCAGGAGGTCGTTATTACGATGTAAGTCTATGGAGCTTCGCTTTGATGCACCATAGGCTTACACTGTAAAAGCCTCGTTCTCTCACTCCATAGACTTGCATTGGAAAAGTCACTTCCAGTTCTTCACTTCCGTGACCTAGACTGTCAGAACTTCTTGTTGCATATTTCTGAAGAGGACCAGAGTTGCGCTGGACACCAGAGAAGACAGCAATCAGTAAGTATATTAATATACCTACACTACACTACATGTACATTCACACATGTTTAGGCCATAATATTTTTTAATGAGATTGCTTCTTTAAGGTCATACAGGGAGTTGCAGGTTCATGTCATGCAATAGCATTTATATATAGAATTGTATATCGCATGATATTGCTGCCATATTGTATATTGTTGCTGTATTCAAGTACTGATGATGGTTCTGGTGCTGTATTCATATACTGATGACAGCTATGCTACCATATTAATGTAATGATGGTGGTTCTTGTGATGCATTCATATACTGATGGTGATTCTGGTAATGTATTCATATACTAATGGTTGTTCAGGTGGTGTATTCATATACTGATGATGGTTTTGGTAGTGTATTCATATACTGATGATGTTTCTGGTACTGTATTCTTGTACTGATGATGGTTCTTGTGCTGTATTTTTGACCTGATGGTGGTTCTGGTGGTGTATTCATATACTGATGATGGTTCTGGTAGTGTATTCATGTACTGATGGTGGTTCTGGTAATATATGTAGCATCGGCGTCTATGCCCCGTACTAGGCAGAGACGCCGTCCCTCTCACCTCCCCGCTCCCGGCGCGGCGTCCTCCAGCGCTTCTCTCCCCGCTGCTTCCGGCACGCGCTCCTTCCCCGGCAGTGTGCTTAGGGCGCACGCGCTCCCCCTCTCTTAAAGGGACCGCGCGCGCCGTCCTAAGGAGTCCCCGGCCAATTGCCGGAGGACCTCCCATATATAAGGCACCTCCTCCAAAATGGAGGTGCCCGAGAAATGTTGTTGCAAAGCCTTCACTCTGCTTCAGCCCTCAGGTCCCGTTACCAGTTACCTGCCAGTCACCTGCCAGATTCCTGCTTGTTACCTGCCAGTCACCTGCCTGATTCCTGCCTGTTACCTGCCAGTCATCTGCCAGATTCCTGCTTGATACCTGCCTGATATCCGCTTACCAGCTTGCAAGCCTGCGGTCCGACGGTCTGCTCTCCGACACCTGTCAGTCTGTCTATGGACCAGCCTGCCCGCTCACCTGGGAGCGCTCACCTGTTACCTGCCTGCTAGCCTACCTGGAGGCTCTGCCGTCACTTGCCATGACCACCTGCCTGTCCAGAGACTCTTGCCCGCTCACCTGGGAGCGCTCACCTGCTACCTGCCTGCTAGCCTACCTGGAGGCTCTGCCGTCACTTGCCGTGACCACCTGCCTGTCCAGAGACTCTCGCCCGCTCACCTGGGAGTGCTCACCAGCCACCAGCCCGCTGCCCTTCTACCCAGAGACTGTCCCTGTCACTTGCCGTGACTACCTGCCCTTCTACCCAGAGACTGTCCCTGTCACTTGCCGTGACTACCTGCCCCTCTACCCAGAGACTGTCCCTGTCACTTGCCGTGACTACCTGCCCGTCTTCCCTGGGAGCCACCCGCTTCCTTACAAGGACTGCCCCCTTGTATAGTTGCTCAGAGGTTCCACCTCCCAGACCCGTTACAGTTTGCTCGGGCCATGGAACCCGTTGGCCCCCAGATCTCCGATCTGCACCAGGAAGTCTTACGTCAGAAAACTCAGCAGGAGGTGGTACTGTCCTATCTACGGTCCGTTAACTCTCGTCTAGGCGCATTGTGTGACTCGTCTATGTCTACCTCTGGTCCAGCCATGCCCATTCCTGCGGTACCACAATCCAGTCCCTTCATGGTACCCGACTATGGACCTCGGCTTCTGGCACCCCCACGCTTTGCCGGCGAACCTACTTTAGCTCGGGGTTTCATAAACCAGTGCACCCTGCACTTTGAGCTATTGGCATACCAGTTCATCTCCGACCGGGCCAAGGTGGCCTTCATCATGTCCCATCTCACTGGGGAGGCACTGGCATGGCTAAATCCCCTGTGGGAGAGAGGGGATCCCTTGGTGTCTGACCTGCCGTCTTTCCTCGCTGCTTTCCGGAAAGTCTTCGATGAACCTGGACGGAAAACCTCTTCTGCCTCCTCTCTGCTACGTCTCCGCCAAGGGAGTCTCACCGTGGGCCAATATGCCATACGGTTCCGCACCCTCGCTTCTGAGCTTGCCTGGGAAAATGAGGCTCTGGTGTCCGTCTTCTGGGAGGGTTTTTCCGGTCGGATTAAGGACGAGTTAGCTGGTCGGGACATTCCTACCACTCTGGATGACCTGGTGTCACTAGCTACCCGGATTGGCATCCGGTTCCAAGAACGTGCCAAAGAGACTACCTGGGAGAAAGACTTTTCTTGCTCTGCTCCTACTTCCCTGAGACCTGCCTCTCAACCAGTCACTCCGCGGGCGCTCTCGCCTGAACCTATGCAGATCGACCAGACCAAGATGGTCAGATCTCGCCAAGAATCTCACCGAGCCGAGGGAAGCTGTTTCTATTGTGGCAGTATGGAGCACTTCATCCGTTCCTGCCCGGAAAAGCCGGGAAACGCCAGTGTCTAGGACCGCTCGGAGAGGTCGTCCTAGACAAAAGTAAGCCCTCTCCGTCTCTGACTTTACCGGTCTCTATTGCTTGGGGAGAAAACCGTCACTTTGAACTCGCCCACCTGGATTCCGGAGCTGCTGGAAACCTCATCTCCCAGTCTCTGGTAGAGAGATACCATATTCCCACCAAGTCCCTGGCTGAACCATTATCAGTCGCCTCCGTGGATGGAAGACTTCTCTCGGAGACCATCCTGCTCGTCACTGAACCCATAACCCTGCAGGTGGGAATGCTGCACTCTGAGGAAATCTCATTCCATGTGCTGTCCGGAATGTCTCACTCCCTGTTGCTAGGTCTACCTTGGCTCCAGACGCACGAACCCGTATTGAACTGGCGATCCGGTGAAGTACTCCGATGGGGTCCAGACTGCCATAGGACCTGCCTGGTTCCGGTCCGCCCAGCTCGCCCTCCGCCTACTCCAGCTAATTTACCAGGTCTCCCGGCTCCTTACTGGCCCTATGCGGACGTCTTCGGTAAGAAGGAAGCAGAGACGTTGCCACCCCATAGGCCATATGACTGCCCGATCGACCTGGTACCTGGTACCACTCCTCCCCGTGGGTGTATCTACCCGTTGTCTGCAGCCGAGACCCGCTCCATGTCTGAGTATATTGAAGAGAATCTGGCTAGGGGATTTATCCGAAAATCTACCTCCCCGGCTGGAGTCGGATTCTTCTTTGTCAAAAAGAAAGACGGCTCGCTACGTCCCTGTATTGACTACAGAGGACTCATCTCATCACAGTAAAAAACAAATACCCCATGCCGCTCATCTCCGAATTCTTTGACCGTCTCAAGGGCGCCAGGATCTTCTCCAAGCTGGATCTACGAGGAGCATATAACCTGGTCCGTATCCGTCAAGGAGACGAGTGGAAGACGGTATTCAATACCCGGGACGGTCACTATGAGTACCTTGTGATGCCCTTCGGTCTCTGTAATGCTCCCGCTGTCTTTCAAGAACTAGTCAATGACATCTTCCGCGACCTCCTGTACTCCTGCGTAGTGGTATACCTGGACGATATCTTGGTCTTCTCTCCGGATCTCCCCACACACCGAAGGGATGTTCGTCAGGTCCTGCTTAGGCTTCGGCAGAACCACCTCTTTGCCAAATACGAGAAGTGCCTCTTCGACCAGACCTTCCTACCATTCTTGGGCTATGTCATCTCCCAGACAGGTCTGCAGATGGATCCCGAGAAGCTCTCTTCCGTTCTAAAATGGCCTCGTCCTTAAGGTTTGAAGGCGATACAGCGATTCCTGGGCTTCGCTAATTACTATCGTCTTTTCATCCCACACTTCTCGTCTCGGACTGCTCCCATATCTGCACTTACCCGTAAGGGGGCTAATCCCAGGACATGGTCGCCTGAAGCCGAGGAGGCCTTCCTTTCCTTAAAGAAAGCCTTCGCCTCTGCTCCCGTCCTGCACCGTCCAGACTGTAATAAACAATTCTACCTGGAGGTTGATGCCTCCTCCTCCGGAGCCGGAGCGGTACTCACCCAAAAATCTTCTACCGGGAGAATGGTAACCTGCGGCTTCTTCTCCAAAATCTTCTCCTCGTCTGAGCGCAACTACTCCATAGGAGACCGTGAATTGTTAGCCATCAAATTGGCACTGGGGGAGTGGCGCTATCTGCTTGAAGGGGCTCTCTACCCGGTAATTATCTACACGGATCACAAAAACCTGGCATATCTCCAAAATGCCCAGAGACTCAATCCTCGCCAGGCCTGGTGGTCGTTGTTTTTTGCCCGCTTTGACTTCATTCTTCATTTCCGTCCGGCGGACAAGAACGTCAAAGCTGATGCCTTGTCCCGGTCCTTCCTGTCCTCCGATCAAGAGGAGGAGCCTACGCACATCATCGACTCCTCCAAGGTGATGAATGTGGCCCCCTTGGATCTGACTCGTCTCCCACCCGGTAAGACGTTTGTAGCTGTACCAGATCGGGAGAGGGTTCTTCGCTGGGGACATTCTTCTAAGCTAGCTGGCCATGCTGGGCAAAAGAAGACCTTCCAACTCATTACCCGGCATTACTGGTGGCCTACCCTGCGTAAGGACGTGGTAGACTTCGTCGCGACCTGCTCATCCTGTGCCCGTAACAAAGTTCCCACACATCTACCAGCCGGCCATCTCCTGCCCCTTCCCGTACCTGCTGCTCCTTGGCAGCACATTGCTATGGACTTTATCACCGATCTTCCTATTTCTGCCGGTTGTACAGTCATTTGGGTTGTCGCTGACCGCTTTTCTAAGATGGCCCACTTTATTCCCCTGCCTGGTCTCCCATCTGCACCCGAGCTGGCTAAAGACTTTATCCGCCACATCTTCCGTCTCCATGGCCTGCCCCTCCACATCGTGTCGGATCGTGGGGTTCAGTTCACCTCACGCTTCTGGAGAGCCACATGTAAGCTGCTAGACATCACCCTGGACTTCTCCTCCGCTTACCACCCACAGTCCAATGGTCAAGTGGAGTGGATCAATCAGATCCTGACCAGTTACCTCCGGCACTTCGTTAATGCACACCATTCGGACTGGGTGGATCTCCTACCATGGGCCGAGTTCTCTTACAATAACCATGAGAGCGAATCCTCTTCCAAATCCCCGTTCTTTATAGTCGGTGGCCAACATCCCCGGATTCCACTTCCTGTCTCCGTTTCTGTGGACAACCCTGCTGTGGAGTGTCTTGTCAGCGAATTTTCTACTATTTGGGAGAGTACCAGGTCCGCTCTTCTTCTGTCCTCTGAGCGGATGAAGAGATATGCTGATAAGAGACGTCTGGATCCGCCTCAATTCCGTCCGGGAGACAAGGTTTGGCTCTCGTCCAAACATGTGCGGCTCAAAGTACCCTCCTTCAAGTTGGGCCCTCGATTCATCGGTCCCTTCGAAGTCCTCAGGCAAATTAACCCTGTGGCCTACAAATTAAAACTCCCGGCCACCCTACGGATTCCCAACTCCTTCCACGTATCTCTCCTCAAACCCGTTGTCTTTAACTCTTTTTCCAATAATCCAGGTGCCCCTCCTGCTCCGGTTTCCGCTGTTGACGTCTTTGAGGTAGAGAGTATTCTGGCCTCCAAGAGGGTAAGAGGAAAGACCTTTTTTCTGGTAGATTGGAAGGGGTTTGGTCCTGAGGAGAGAACTTGGGAACCCGGGGAGAACATCAACGCCCCGCTTCTCCTTGAAAAATTTCTTTCTGGCCAAAAAAAGAGGGGGCCTAAAGGGGGGGGGGTACTGTAGCATCGGCGTCTCTGCCCCGTACTAGGCAGAGACGCCGTCCCTCTCACCTCCCTGCTCCCGGCGCGGCGTCCTCCAGCGCTTCTCTCCCCGCTGCTTCCGGCACGCGCTCCTTCCCCGGCAGTGTGCTTAGGGCGCGCGCGCGCGCTCCCCCTCTCTTAAAGGGACCGCGCGCGCCGTCCTAAGCAGTCCCCGGCCAATTGCCGGAGAACCTCCCATATATAAGGCACCTCCTCCAAAATGGAGGTGCCCGAGCAATGTTGTTGCAAAGCCTTCACTCTGCTTCAGCCCTCAGGTCCCGTTACCAGTTACCTGCCAGATTCCTGCTTGTTACCTGCCAGTCACCTGCCTGATTCCTGTCTGTTACCTGCCAGTCATCTGCCAGATTCCTGCTTGATACCTGCCTGATATCCGCTTACCAGCTTGCAAGCCTGCGGTCCGACGGTCTGCTCTCCAACACCTGTCAGTCTGTCTATGGACCAGCCTGCCCGCTCACCTGGGAGCGCTCACCTGTTACCTGCCTGCTAGCCTACCTGGAGGCTCTGCCGTCACTTGCCGTGACCACCTGCCTGTCCAGAGACTCTTGCCCGCTCACCTGGGAGCGCTCACCTGCTAACTGCCTGCTAGCCTACCTGGAGGCTCTGCCGTCACTTGCCGTGACCACCTGCCTGTCCAGAGACTCTCGTCTGCTCACCTGGGAGTGCTCACCAGCCACCAGCCCGCTGCCCTTCTACCCAGAGACTGTCCCTGTCACTTGCCGTGACTACCTGCCCTTCTACCCAGAGACTGTCCCTGTCACTTGCCGTGACTACCTGCCCCTCTACCCAGAGACTGTCCCTGTCACTTGCCGTGACTACCCGCCCGTCTTCCCTGGGAGCCACCCGCTTCCTTACAAGGACTGCCCCCTTGTATAGTTGCTCAGAGGTTCCACCTCCCAGACCCGTTACAATATATTTATGTACTAATGGCTGTTCTGGTGGTGTATTCATATACTGATGATGGTTCTGGTAGTGCATTCATGTACTGATGATGGTTCTTGTGCTGTATTAATGTACTAATCCACTAGTTCCACAAATGACCTAAGACTAACATCCCCCATAATCCGAACCTCGCACCTCCATCTCCATCTCCAAGACTTCTCTCGTGCTGCACCAGTTCTCTGGAACGCTCTACCCCAGACGATCCGATTGGTGCCTAGCCCCGATGTCTTCAAGCTCACTTTAAAAACCCATCTCTTTAAACAAGCCTACCACCTCAAATACCTAGTAAACTAACTTTCCCCTGTTCCCTCCTAAATACTGTTCAGAATCTGCTCCCTACTGTTCATCTGTCTCTACACCCTCCATGCACACGATAACTGCACTCGGTAATTGAGTATTGCACTTGAACACACAGGCTGATGACCGGATCATACAGCTTTATATGATAATCCTGACTTATTATAATTGCCAGACCTGAAATAACAAGCACTTTCCACCTATTGTGTCCCCCCTTTTCCTTGTAGATTGTAAGCTTGCGAGCAGGGACCTCACTCCTGATGTAACTGTTTAAACTGTCTCACCTTGTATTGAATTTATTGTCTGTACATGTCCCTGCTTAATTGTAAAGTGCTGCGGAATATGTTGGCGGTATATAAATAAAAATTATTATTACTAATGCACAGATGATGATTCTGGTGCTGTATTCGTGTTCTGATGATGGGTCTGGTGATATAGCAATGTAGATGTAGTAATCCTTAATTTGTTAAACATGAAAATATATCATTATAGGGTCAAGTGTTAGTGTTGCACACATGTACAACACAAAAATTGGAACTAGAAATATCTGAAAGAGGCCATATGAGTTAGCAAAACAAGTGTTTGACTAAAGATCCCAATACATTTTTGACAGCTGACTCTCCCATACACAGGAGCCACTGTGTTCTGTATAAGACATCTCTTAAAGGAACAAAAGTATCTGCAGTCCGAAATTGGACATGTTGGACCCTTATCTTTCCAGACAATATTTATCAGGTGTCCCATATGTAGCACCCCGAGGGCTCGGCTGCTACAGGGGTATTGCACCTCAGACCAGAGGTGTGATATTCCACTCCCGGGTAAGGATGGAGTGTGGACCAGGACTCGTTAGGCTGCATGCACCACACACACCCCATTTCCGAGGGACAGGTCAACGATGCTCCCACTGGACAGAAGTGCAGGCACGACAGCATCTGTCCCTGGCTGGAGTGGGGCGGGGGGTGGAATACCCAGTGGTGTAGGAGCAGATAGGGGTGGGTCTCTGGGCATAGGTAGGAGCCCATTGGTTGCTAGTCACCTGGGCTCACACATAGAGGGAGGTATATAAGGTGGGCACCATCTTAGGACAGAGTTCAGTTCAGCCAGTTCAGAGAGAAGTTCAGCCAGAGACGCCTGACAGGGAGCTGTGGCTCAGTCTGGGCCCAGCTCCAGAGGCAGGCCTGGAGTGGAGGCCAGAAACAGCAGAAAGAGAGAGGAGAAGGAACGGAAAGGAAAGTAAGAAAGGAACTGGAACAGAGGAGAAAGGAAGCAAGGAACACAGAGAAAGGCCCAGAGACACGAGGACAGAAGGAACCCCATATGCCCAGGAAATACAGGGTGAAGGGTTGGCAGAACAGGGTACCGGAACCCAAATTGGTGGAGGCAACAGATTCCTCAGCCAAAGACCGGAGGTTGTTATCACATCTTGGTGCGACCCCTCACTACATCCACCAGGAAAGCATACCGCATAGGGTCAGGGAAACCGGAGATAGGTTTCGCCAAGGGAAGGCCCGAGGAAGCTGGACAAAGGTGGGTCACTGGTGGGGACGGCCAGAGAAAGGAAAGGAAGGGAGCCCTGTGCCACGCTCTGGAATTGCCTGGGAGTTGGTCGAGTCCCTTGCCTGGTGAATGCAGCACGGCTCAGGCGGTCCCTCATGTGCACAAGTGACCAGAATAACAACTGTGAGTAAAGCATTGGAAACTGCAATTACAAGTCTCTGTGTTTCATCGCCGCACCAGCACCATTACTACTGGGACGCTCACACCATCACTCCCAGCATCCACACTAGCTGCCCTGAGGCAATACTTCTCCCGTGGGGAGTTATTCCATACTCGGCTGCGCAAACTACATCAGCCTCAGCAGTCTGCAGCGCAGCGGCGGTCCCCACTGACCGCAATCCACGGGTGGTGTAGTCGGACATTGTTACTACCTAAGACTGCCGCTGGTTTGACCGCCCTGGGCACGGACCGGGTCACCGCCACGGAGGACTACAACCCCCAGCGATCCGGCTCCGGGTATCCCCTGCACAGCACAGGCCCAGGGGGTGAGTCACATACACATTAGACTATCACCGAATCCATCAATATCGGCGGATTCAATCGACGATAGTCAAATGTATATAGGGGCCTTAACAACCAACTAAGCGGTATGGGCACTTTTATTCTGACTTACAAGAAGGGGGCATGACCACTTAAAGTGCCTAGGGCAGCATGAATGGCAAATACGGCCCTGCATTCTATGGGCAATTTGTAATGTGAAAGCCTAAGCTTAAGAAATAAATTCAGGGTCTCTTCTCATTTTTGGATAGACCCCATCCCTATGTTTTTTTTCGCATGATCCTGTCCCATCTGTCCCCATATTGCGGCTTGCCACTTTCAGTTTAAAAAAAAAGTAAAAAAAAAAAAGTTTCTCCTTACCTGGTGGCGGTACAGCGGCGCCCGGCTCCCCCTCATACATTTGAGGAGTGGATGTGTCGGCGCATGACAATGATGTCAGCTGCCAGCCTATTATTGGCTAGCAGCTTTTAACTATTGCCGTGCGGCTTCCCACATGCCAGCAGATATTAACTGAACGTGCGTCCAGTTACTGAGGCGGCAGGATTGTGCCACTGAGGCCCGGTGAACAGATAGGGCCCGGAACTGACCACCCACTGCTCACTGCGCCCCATACCCCAGTAAGGGCAGTAATGTCCTGATGGTGGCCCTGATGGCCCCCACACAGTATGATGTCCTCACACACGGAATGATACCTACATAGTCCCCTACCCATAATATGATGTCCCCATAGCCTCCCACACAGTAGGATGACCCCGCCAGTATTATGGCCCCCTACAAGTATTGAGTCATAAATTAAACGCTATATAATCAATTAACGTGTCTCGGCGCAATGGTGTGACGTGGTGATGTGATCACGCCAGGACTCTGACGTCTCTGTGCATGCACCTGCTGTTCTGTAGACTGCAAGCCTAGAGCGACCCGTGGACTACAGGATAGAGAGCGGTAGAGTCGGGAGACCATGGCTGTGCAGGTTGATACAGTTCAGTGTGGCGATTGCTTCAGGTGGGCCCCCGGCTCCCTCTGCCCCCCTGTAGCTATGCCACTGTGCCCAGGGAAACACAAAGACTGCAAAAGTCAAAATGTACATTTTTAATGAAACTCAACTGCAAAAATTATTTTTAGCCTCAAATACATGCATTTAAATGAAAAGAAATTGTCCCCAGTGGAGAACATCCCCTTTAAAGGAACAACTTGCATCTCACATGATGAAACTGTCTAAGGGTCTGTTCACACAGGTTTGCGTTTACCGCTCCAAAATTCATGAAAAATGCAGCCAATCGTTATTTTATGACATCATTTCTATAGCATTAGTTTAACCCCTTGTTTACTACACGTCACTTATGGAATAGATTTCTGGGCGGCTTGTACCCTGAAATCGCGGAGGATAGACTCATTTTTTGTTTTGAGTCAGTTCCAGTGTTGGAAAGTTAGGTTTAATAAAAGGCAGATATATAAAAAAAAAAACTAGATGGTCCACAGCCATTTTTGCAGTGCAGTCACGGGTGGGAATTAACGCCTTCCTGACTTGTAAGACCTGTCACTGTTGCTCCTTGTGATACAAGCACGAGTCACAATGTCCACCGTGCAGTTCCAGCGACGTCCAGCAGGTGGCAGTGGAGCACAGGCCGCCTGCTGTCCCGGCCTCTCGCTCGTCTTCCTCTTCCTCTGCTGTCAGTGAGAGGCGCCACTTTGAATTTGCGCCGATCTCTCCCAGTCGCAGGGCGGGCGGCTCTGGTATGGCTGCGGCAGTGTCGCCCGAGCTGCAGTGGGACACGATGGAGCAGAGGAGGCACAAGGGACAGAACCTGTATCACCAGCTGCACGTGTGGAAGATGCAGCAGCTGCCTGCAGACGTGCACAGGTTCTGTGACCCGGAGACGTCCCCGCACCGCAGGAAGGAGCTGCTGCACCTGCTCCGGAGCCTGGAGGACGGCTGCAGCTGCCAGCGCCTGCAGATCCTCTTCTCCTTCTCTGTGCCCAGCCCGCAGGTGCTGGAGCTGCTGTGTGCCCTGAACTTACCACTGGTGTCAGCCGGAGCTGTGAGTGCCCCGTGCCCGCATCACCCCCTGCCCTGCGCCCACATCACCCTGCACCAACATCACCCCCTGCCCTCGTCACCGCCTGCCCTCCACCCACATCACCCCCTGCCCAGCGCCCACATCACCACGTGCCCACATCACCCAGTGCCCACATCACCCCCTACCCGCTTTGCTCACCTGGCCCAGCGCCCGCATCATCCCCTGCCCAGCACCCTTGTTGCCCCTCCTGCCCTGCGCCCTAGTTGCTCCGCGCCCTTGTTGCCCCCCCTGCCCTGCGCCCTCGTTGCCCCCCCTGCCCCCTCGTTGCCCCCCCACTGCCCTGCGCCCTCGTTGCCCCGCCTGCCCTGCGCCTGTGTCACCCCAGCGCCCGTGACGCCCCCCCCGCCTTGCATCGACATCACCTGCGTCGCCCTGCGCCCGCGTCTCCCCCTTCCTGCCCCGCGCCTGCTTGTCCCCCCACGTCTCACCGTGCCCCCCTGCCCCGTGGCCGCTTCTGCCCTGCGCCCGCGTCTTCCCCGCCCCATACTCCGCGCCCGCTTCTCCTCCCGCTTCTGCCCTGTGCTCACATCACCCTGTGCCCGCGTCACCTCCTCCCTTGCCCTTGTGACGCCCCCCACCTTGCACCGACATCACCTCCTGTGTCGCTTCGCCCGCATTGCCCCCTCTGCCCCGCGCTCGCATTGCCCCCACCTCTGCCCCACATCACATCCCCCCTGCCCCACGCCCTCCCCCTGCATCACCGCCTGCCCAGTGCCCATGTGACGCCCCCCGCCTTGCACCGACATCACCTCCTGCGTCCGCATTGCCCCCCCCCCCCCTCTGCCCCGCGTCACATCCCCACGCGCCCTGCTCCCGCATCTCCCCTTTCCTGGCCTGCGTATCCCCCCCCCCTCCCCCTGATCTGCGCCCCCCTGCCCCGCGCCTGCGTCTCCCCCACCCCCCTGCCCCGCACCCACCTTTGCCCTGCACCCGCGTCTCCCCCTCCCCCACGTCGCCCCCTCTGCCCTTGCGCCTTCTTACACTTGTCTGCCATTATTTTAGAGCTGTGATTTTGCTGGAAGTAAAAATAGCTAAGTTGTAGACAGATCGCAACATTACACCATAGGAAATCATTACAGCCTGTGCTGCAATGTGTCAGTTTGATGTCTCCATGGCCATAGGCCCTGATCCATCATTTTAGCTCGTTTTCAGCTTTGTCTCTTACCAACAAAATAGTTGATTAAGTGCGATGTTGCAATGTGACCCAGCGATCTCAATGTCTGTGACATGTCGCTGTGTTATCCTGGCCTTTCTCTCCACAGCAATATCAGGATTGCACTTGTTGCACTAAATTGTATCTGATTTCCTATGGTGTCTCACTACGACTGACAATTATACGCGGTTGCAAATGTGACTTACAATAGAGTTGATTGCACATAACATGCAACTTAGATTTGGCTGAGTTTGTTTTTTTTTTTTACAGTAAATTCACAGCTTTAAAATAGTTGTGCTTCAGCAAAATATAATTACCGTATTTTTTTCGGACTATAAGACGCACCTAGGTTTTAGTGGAGAAAAATAAAAATGTAAGCAAAAAATGTCATGATGCACTTTTCAGGGGTAGGGGGTCTTCTGACACTGGTATAGGGGTAATGTCACCCAATTCTGACAATATCCCTGGTATATATGCCGCCCCCCTTCCTTTTATACGTAGTCCCCATTCTGGTATGCATGGAACCCCTCCATTCTGGTATGCATGGCACCCCTAATCCCTGTCCTGGTATGCATGGCACCCCTAATCCCTGTCCTGGTATGCATGGCACCCCTAATCCCTGTCCTGGTATGCATGGCACCCCTAATCCCCATCATGCTGCACATTAAAAATAAACACAGCTGCTCACCTTTCTTCTCTCCTCCAGCGCTGCGTCCGGTCTGCCTGCACTGATCTCTCCATGTGAGCCGCGCATGATGTCACTGCCATGCACGGCTCACAAGGAGAGATCAGCTGCCGGAAGTCACTGCTCCCCACGCCAGCACTGTGTGCGCGGGAAGCAGTGACTTCATGCTAACTCCATAGCTGGCACACAGTGTAGCCGCGCTGCGGCTGCTGCTGCCGGCTGTCTCCTGTGCCCGCTCATTAAAGGGCATGAATATTCACCCCCTCCCCACACCCATGAGCGTGGAGAGAGGTTAAATATTCATGCCTTTTAACAGCGTGCACAGTAGATAGCTGGCAGCAGCCGCAGTGCGGCTACTCTGTATACCGCTATTAAGAAGCATGAATATTCAGTGCTCCCCACGCCCACAGGGCGTGGGGAGCAGTAAATATTCATTTTTCCCTTCCCCCATGACAGCACACCTGAGAGGATCCACCCTTCAAGGACAGGAAACCATCTGAAATAAAAGGGCGGCACCTCTCCCTCGCTTCAGTTGGTTTCCTGTCCTTGATAGGAAGCCTTATGGAATATCAGGCGGCTGCCATAGGAAGAACACTTACCCAGGCCTGTCCTGGCGCTGGAAGAGTGGGCTGTAGTCCGTGGCGCCAGCCTTCAGATGCTGGAAGAGCCGTCCGAAGGTTCCCCGGGGACCTGTCGCACGTGCTGGCGCTGGTGGTGCAGAGGTCCTGGCCTTCCGGTCACATGCCTCTGACGTCGCGGTGCGGGGCACGCTGGATAGGGGCGTGCCCTGATGACGTTGTGGGCGGCGCCGTAAAACAGATGACGGCGCCCTGCTTAATGCCGGCCAGCGTCACGAAAATGCTGGCGACGGTTGCAGGAGGTGGATGGCGGTTAGGGGGAGGGGTTTGGATACCGGATGGAGACCGCAGGGTCCAGCAGGTGGTGACCTCATCCAGTCTCCCATAAAAGGATGCACCTGAGGTCAGGAGGTTGCTCATCAACATGTCGGACATGGAGCAACAGTAGCTGTCGCCACCGCCTGCATCGCCATCTTCATCTGCTTGCCGGTCCAGAGGGTCCAGTAGGAGGAGCAGTGGTGGTTCAAGTCAGAGGGGTAAAGCATCTCAGGACTCCTCGGTCTCCAGGAATGATACGTCGCGTATCCTGAAAAAACCTCCAGTTCCGGTATCTGCAATGGCGGGGTGAGTGATCTTCGTGAATGTCACTATATATATTGCTAACGGGCCCTACTGTGTGTTTAAATCACCAGGAGGAACCCAGGAAGGTAACCGCCAAGAAGCGGAACAGAGAATGCGCTATTTGCAAGTGCCCTCTAGCGATAGACGGGCAGAAGGAGCTCTGCACGGACTGCGTTCAAAAAACCATATGTGAGGGAACCCCGGATTTTGCAGCTAGCCTCAGATCGGTCATCAGATCGGAGGTAGAGGGCTCCCTTAAAGCACTCCTGAAGAAAAGGAAAAAAATAATTTCTGATCTAATTTCTGATCTTTCCCCTGACTCTGGTTCCTCCGTGTTGTCGAAGGGACAGGGCCATAGTGGGTCCTCATCCTCTTCAGACAGCGATAGGGAGGGGAGACCGTGTTTTCTAGTAGAAGACACAGACAAATTGGTGAAGGCCATCAGGACCACTATGGGGTTGAAAGAAGATAAGCCCATTAAGTCCCTAGAGGATATCATGTTTGCGGGGTTGGAGGAAAAGAAAAAACGTACCTTCCCAGTGAATGCTAGAGTCCAGGCTCTCATTAATAGAGAATGGAAGAAGCCTGAGAAAGTCTCTAAAAGACTCGGAGGTCTGGGACAAGATGCAGAGAATCGACGCGGCAGTCTCTAGGTCTTCAAAAAGATCGGCATTTCCTCTTGAGGATTCGGGGGTGCTTAGAGACCCATTAGACAAGGCGGATTCCTTTTTAAAACATGCCTGGGAATCCGCAGCAGGAGGTCTTAAGCCGGCCATTGCTGGAACATGTACAGCTCGTTCCCTTATGGTATGGTTACGGCAGCTGGAAGATCAGCTAAAAAATAAAAAGACCTCAAGGGAGAAAATATTAAACAGTCTCCCACTGCTACATGGTGCAGCTGCCTTCCTAGCAGATACCTCCACTGACTCAGTGAAACTGGCAGCTAGGTCGGCTGGGTTATCGAACGCGGCTAGACAAGCTCTGTGGCTTAAAGGATGCCCTGGGGACTTGCAATCAAAAGCTAGACTGTGCTCTATCCCCTGTGACGGCCAATTTCATTTCTTTTTGGAAAAAAATTGGACGAGGTCCTTGAAAGAGCAAGTGACAGAAAGGGTAGATTCCCTGGGGTTTTGGCGGATGCCAGGAAAACCTATTTTCGGAGGGGAAAATTTAGTAGAGGTCGCCCCCCGGGAGAAAAAAAGGGAATGGGACATTAAGAACAGAAAAGAGTCTGGTTACATGTTCAGCGGTTCCTCCGCTGCCCCCAAGAAACCTCCACAATGACGCCAGGCCACAGGTGGGAGGAAGACTGTCCCTTTTTCTTCGTGCCTGGGAAAAAATTTCCTCCAGTCCCTGAGTCCTCGACATAGTGAGGGAAGGACTAAGGATTCAATTCCTTCAACGGCCAGGCGGTTCGTTTTTGATAACTCCGGTGAGAAAATCCCCAGAAGAACAACGGGCCCTGGAATCGGAGATTTTGAGCCTAGTGGACAAGCAGGTACTATGCGAGGTGCCGGACAGTCAAAAAGGAAGGGGATTTTATTCCCCTCTCTTTTTGATAAGAAAACCGGACGGGTTGTTCAGGACTATTATAAATTTAAAGGGCCTCAACCGGTTTGTCAGCAACAGTACGTTCAAAATGGAGTCAATAAGCTCTACAATAAAGCTTCTTTCCCACAATTGTTTCATGGCAGTGATAGATCTCAAAGACACATACTATCACGTCCTGATTTTCCCAGTTCATCAACAGTATCTGAGAGTTGCTCTTTACATTCAGGGGAGCCTCAGACACTTCCAGTTCCAAGCTCTTCCCTTCGGGTTGTCAATTGCTCCAAGGGTATTTACCAAGCTGATAGCAGAGGTAACAGCCTTTCTCCGCATCCAGAATACAATCATAATACCCTATCTGGACGGCTTCCTTATAGTGGGGGATTCCGAGGAACACTGCGTTTCACATCTGAATCAGGACATAGCGGTCTTGCAGAGCTTGGGCTGGATGATCAGTGGCAAGAAATCAAGACTAGAACCCGCAAGGATTCAGGCCTTTTTGGGGTTTACACTAAATTCAGAGTGTCAGACTTGTCTTCTACCCGACAGCAAGATACACACTCCAGTTATGTCCCTAAGGGAGGCTATGTCCCTGTTGGGAACCCTAACGTCTTGCATTCCGGCGGTCAATTGGGCCCAATTTCACACAAGAAACCTTCAGTGGGAAATCTTGTCAGCACAAAAGTTGTTAAGAGGGCATTTAAACGGAAAGGTTCATCTCTCCTTGCAAACCAGGAACGCCCTCTTGTGGTGGACAAGCAGGTCAAATTTGTCTCGGGGAGTGGGGGGTCCAGTGGGACACGCCGGTACAAGATATCATCACGACCGATGCAAGCAACTCGGGGTGGGGCGCTCACCTGAAAGATCATATGATTCAAGGCCCTTGCTCGTTCTGGGAAAAAAAGGGGTCGTCAAATTTAAGAGCGCTATGGGCGGTGAGGAATGCTTTAGAAGGCTTCCTCCCTTTACTCCAGGGTCGCCATGTCTGGGTTATGTCGGACAACAGAACCACTGTGGCCTACATAAACCACCAGGGGGTAACAAGATCTTATTCTCTTCTGGAGGCAGTAAGCAGGCTTTTTCAAGTAGCAGAAAAAAAATCTCCTCTCTCTCACGGCGCTACACATACGGGGCATAGACAACACGAAAGCAGACTTTCTAAGCCTCAACAAGTTGAGGCAAGGGGAATGGGCCCTGAACCCCACTGTGTTCCATCAAATAGTACAGCTGTGGGGTCTACCAGAGATAGATCTGTTCACCGACAAAGACAACAGGAAGGTGGAGAAATTCTGCTCTCTAGACACAAGGGGGAACCCTTGGGCAATAGATGCTCTCCAAATTTCCTGGAGCTTCAAGCTGGCCTATGCATTTCCACCAATAGCCATGATACCTTTAGTGGTGAGAAAGATCAGGAAGGATCAAGCGAGAGTGATACTCATAGCCCCCTTCTGGCCAAAAAGACCATGGTTCTCCCTGTTGAGGATGATGTCACAGTCAGACCCATGGATCCTACCGGAAACCCCGGACCTTCTAGCTCAGGGACCAGTATTCCATTCTCAAGTGAAGGGTTTCCACTTAGCAGCATGGAATTTGAGAGGGCAATATTGAGGAGCAAAGGGTTTTCATCAGGGTTAGTGTCTACCCTATTAAAAAGTAGTAAACCTATAACCACCAAGATCTATGGTAGAACGTGGAGGAAGTTTTTGCAGTTCCTGGGGAAACCGTTAAGCCAAAAACCACCAATTAATTCAATACTGGAGTTTTTACAGAAAGGGTTTGAGTTTGGCATAGCTACCAGTACACTTAAGGTCCAGGTTTCTGCCTTAGGTGCGTTATATAACCATAACCTCGCAGCAAATAAATGCGTTACAAGATTCATTAAATCTTGCGGTAGATCTAGGCCAGTCTCAATTCCCAAAGTTCCTCCATGGGACCTAAATTTAGTACTTGACGCACTAACCATGGAGCCCTTTGAACCAGTTCAGGGCTTGTCAGCAAAATATATAACGCTCAAAACTATTATTTTGGTAGCTCTAACATCAGCCCGTAGGGTAAGTGATCTACAGGCCCTGTCCATAAATCCTCCATATACGCAAATATTTGAGGATAGAATAGTTCTGAGACCTGATCCAGCCTACCATCCTAAGGTTGCAATAAAATTTCATAGATCTCAGGAGATTGTTCTGCCCTCCTTTTGTAACAGCCCAAAGAACTCAAGGGAACAAAAGTTTCATAATCTTGATGTCAGAAGGGCTATGTTGCAATACATGGAAGTCACTAGCCAGTGGAGGTGTAGTCAGTCCTTGTTCGTAGCCTTCCAGGGGAGTAGGAAGGGGTATGGGGTAACAAAAGCAGCAATAGCCAGATGGATTAAGGAGGCCATTTGTTTAGCTTACTCTTCAAGTAACACCCCGATTCCTGACGGCATCAAGGCTCACTCCACCAGGGCTGTGGCTACCTCCTGGGTAGAGAAAGCAGAGGTATCGATAGATCAAATCTGTAAGGCCGCTACATGGTCGTCACCATCTACCTTTTTCAAACACTACCGTTTGGATCTATCCTGCCTGTCTGACTTGACCTTTGGTAGAAGGGTGCTACAGGCAGTGGTCCCTCCCTAAGGTGTTTCTTTCTCCAAAATTCTCTCAGGTGTGCTGTCATGGGGGAAGGGAAAACACCAAGGTTACTTACCGTTAGCCGGTTTTTCCAGAACCCATGACAGCACCCGTATATTCCCCTCCCTTTTCTCTCACCCTCGGGTGTGCACGTGTGTTGGGTTCTATTTGATATGGTGTTGGATTTTGTTTATAACTCCTGTTTTATGGAGGTCCTCTCAATGTTCTGTAACCAACTGAAGCGAGGGAGAGGTGCCGCCCTTTTATTTCAGATGGTTTCCTGTCCTTGAAGGGCGGATCCTCTCATCTGTGCTGTCATGGGCTCTGGAAAAACCGGCTACCGGTAAGTAACCTTGGTGTTTCTTTAGCAGCGTAGACAGTGGGTGGCTGCTGCCTTCTGTGCCCCGCTCCTCCACCGATACCGCTCCCCCCAAACCACACATAAATATACACCCCCACAACATTCGGACTATAAGACGCACCCCCCATTTTCCTCCAAAATTTGAGGAAAAAAGTGCGTCTTATAGTCCGAAAAATACGGTAAATATTTTTGGTTCCCTGACACAACTTTCCTTGCGGCCCCAGCCTTATGTTTGTAGTGCCCAGCCACCTGACCTAAGTTCACAATTGGCCAAATCATTTTTCGGCTGACTGCCATCTATTGTGTATGAGGCTTCTTACAGATACAAGTTCTGGCCAAACCGCAGCTCCAAGGTCCCAAACTGGCAGCTTCATAGATCCCGTGGTCGGGCTCGGACTTGCATCTGTAATGCGGGCTTAGATATAGAACACTTGTCTGAATCTGCCTTCATAAGGTAAGTGTCTGCTAGTGGTGGAATAATGATTTACACCTAATATTCCCCTACAGTGAGAGAATAAAGATCCCTCCCGACCTGCTGGTGAACACATTTACATGTGTGATGAGCGTTGACCGCACTCCTTGCAGCGCTTTGCTTATTCCTCCTTTGTCGGCTGTTTGTCCAGGGCACTGGATACTGGGAATTCTTACTGCAGTGTCCTGGGCTGGATGTCGTGGCTTTTGATCAGAACACCATTTTTCCCCTAGAGATGCGTTACACAGAGGTCATGGTAAGAGCAGTGCGGCGTAAACGAAGCATAATAACATGTATATTAGAGATGAGCTAATTGAATTTGTTTCAAATGTTGGTAAAGGGAACCTGTCGCGTCATTTCAAGCATCTAAACTGTCCCCAGTGCATTGTTAGTGATGTAATGTACATCACTAACACGTTATTTTCATTAAAAACAGCGGTCTAATCATGTGCAAAAAGCTCTTTATTTAGTTATATCATACCTGCTCGTTTGATCATAGGGGTGTGCTTCATTTTGTGCTCAGTGTGACGCTTGGCGCCGCACTTGCGCAGTGTCAAGCGGGCAGTTGCACGATCAACACTGCAAGCGCGGCCGGCTACACGCTGCGCAAGCGCGGGATTCTACTGCCGTTGGCGCAACCAGGGAAATCAATCAAATTGAGTGCCGGTGACTCCCGTGACTGAACACAAAATGAAGCACACCCCTGTGACTAAATGAGCAGGTACGATATAAGAATACAAAGTGCTTTTTGAACATAATTACAGCCCCGTTTTTAATGAAAATAATGTTAGTGATGCCCATTCCATCACTAACACCGCACTGGGGACAGTGTAGATACTTGAAATGACGTGACAGGTTCCCTTTCAATTTGCTGGACCCAGCGAATTTGAACAATTTGCGATTTGGTGAGCTGTAATTACAGCATCCCAATAATGCCATGTAACTGACGCGCCCCTGGGCCTGCTGTGTCGCGCAGCGTCTCGCGCACGGGGGCTTACCCGGAACCGGATCAGATGAGGGTTGTAGTCTCCGAGTGGCGGGGACCCGGTCCGTGCCCAGGGAGTCAAACTCAGTGTGTGGCAGTCTTGATAGATGTTATTTGAGTGTCGACTACGCCACCCGTTGATTTGCAGCTATGGAGCTGCCGCTGCAGGGCAGACCGCTGAGGCCGGTGTAGAATTGTGCAGCGTGATAGTATAACCCCCAACGGGAGGGGTATGGCCTCAGGGCAGCCGACGTGGAAGATGGGGGTAGCAGGAAACACTCAGAGACGGTGCGGTGTAATTCAGGGTCTTTACTGGTAACAACGATAGACCCTCCCGGAGTACTTGCTAGCGAACGGGGCCTGGTCAGTCCTTGAGCAGATGGGATCTCCCCTGGCCAGGCGGAGTTGTAGGCCTCCCAAACTGACTGTACTCTTCTGGCTACCTTGCTAGAAGCGGATATAAGTAGCCCACGTCCCTGAGTGTACCGTGTGGTGCTCACCCGTATGGCCGGTGACTCGGGGCCTTCTAATGGCTTCCGCTCCACGATGGCGGTGCTGGTCCCACGCGTGTGACCGTGCCTTCGGGTTTCTGGGCCTGAGGACCTGAAATCCCCTGCCGGTCGGCTTCTGCTGCTGGGTAAGAGTTAGTCCCCACAGCCTCGGACGCTGGGTCCGGTAAGAAAGCTTCTCAGTCAGGGCGAGCTCTGCAGCTGCCAGCCCCTGACTCGTAGTAGTATTGCTCCCACTGAGCTCCAGCTGTTTCTTCCTATGACTGTTTCTTGTCTCTACTCTCCTTGACTCCTAACCCTGCTTCAGCCCCGGGTTTATATAGGGGAAGTTCTTCCCCTCCCAAGACTGGGCAGGAGGTGTGGCATGCACAGGATCCCTGACCAAAGGACCTCCCACCTGCTCTCAGACATAACATCTCTATCACTGTGGCAACCAGACCCCTGGGGTGTCACATTCCCCCCTAGTGAAATTTAGTACTCCGGGACTAAACATATTTTAGAAAAACATAACAAGATAAAAACAATAATAATACAATAAGAAAAACATATAAAGATGGTTACGGCATGTCCGTAACCGGGTGCAGTCTTTGAAGAAAAGCAAGGTGTCCATTTCACCAAAACAGGGAGACGTAACCAGGTAGGGGTTTGTCCTACCCCGAGTCCTTAACAGTCTTTAGTCCGTCCTGGGTTACGCTCCAACTATGTACAAGGATTCCCGGTAAATCCGCCAAGGACTCCTACAAATAACTAGAAGCACAAAATTATACACAAGCAACAATACACAGGTAAACATAAATAAAACAATTTATACACTTCAAATCCTCCAGCGTGCGGGTAACTGGCCTCTAGTGGCCCTAGTGGACCTACGGAGCTGACTGCCTAGCCCTGAACTACAGGGTGTAGGAGCTGTCAAGGGTAAACTGGGCAGCTGTCTACCGGCTCTTTGGCTCACTAGGGATATGGCAGGCTCACTGCAAGCAGAGGGTTGATCCTCCTGGTCTGCGGGTGTGGGGTCTTCTGCCTCCTGGACCGGCTGTTCTTCCAGCTCTACCTGTTGCTCCGTAGGTGCTTGGGATGCTGGTTGGAGGAAGGTGAGTACGGGTACCACAACTGCACCATTGACTTGAGTCCAAGACCGAGGGAAGTCCCCGAGCACAGTACTAACCATATCTTCCCTTTCCTCTACGGGTCGATGGTCTTCTTGTTCCTCTTCAGGGTTCCTCAGTTGTTCGGGACACTTCTTCAGGTGGTCCCGGGATACAATAGCTGTGGTTTCCCCTCCGTCTTTACTGATGGTACAAACCTTCGGGTTCTCGTGGCTTGAGGGCAGTACGGTGCACGGGTCCTTTTCCCACTGGTCGTCCAACTTGTGGAGCCGTCTCTTCCTCTTCAAGACCTGCTCTCCGGGTACCAGGGGAACAGCGGGAGCATACTGGTTGTAAGTTTTCTCTTGTCTTTCCCTAGCCTGACAGAGACTTCGCTCCACGCTCTCCTGTACTCTCCGGTACTGCTGCTGCCTCTCTGTGTCCCAGTCTGTTTCTGGTGAAGTGTCCTCGGGTGTCAGGACTCCCATTTCCAGGTCAACAGGTAACTTACCAGGTCTTGCCCTCATTAGGTAAGCCGGGGTACAGTTGGTGGAACCTACCGGGATGTGGTTGTATAGGTCCACCAGATCGGGCAACTTCTCAGGCCACAGACTGCGTTCTTCCAGGGGCAACGTTTTTAAAAGATCCATTACCACCTGGTTCATTTTCTCACAAAGTCCATTAGTTTGCGGATGGTAGGGTGTCGTCCTTATCTTCCGGCAGCCATACAGATTGCAGAATTCCTGGAAGACCTCCGCTTCAAAGGCAGGTCCCTGGTCCGTCAGCACTTGGTCCGGGTACCCGTGTGGACGGCAAAATTGCTGCTGGAAGGCTCTAGCTGCTGTTTGAGCCGTTAAGTCCTTGACGGGGACGACAACCAAGAACCGGGAGTAATGATCCACGATGGTTAACGCGTAGACGTAGCCACTTCTGCTTGGGGTCAGTTTTACATGATCCAAGGCTACCAGTTCCAACGGTTGCCGGGTGACGATGGACTGCAGGGGAGTCTTCTGGCTGGCACGGTCCTTCCTTCTCAGGTTGCACGGGCCACAGTCTCTGCACCACTTCTCAATGGTTCCCCTCATGCCTACCCAGTGGAATCGCTCGCGCAGCAGGAACTCCAGCTTCTTCCACCCGAAGTGTCCAGCTTCGTCGTGGTATGCCTCCATCACCATGGCTGCGTCTCTTCGTGGCACCACTACTTGCCAGAGTAGTTCATGCGTCCGGGAGTTAACCATTCTGCGGCACAACTTCCCCTTGTAAAGGAAAAGTCGACTCTTCTCTGCCCATAGTTGTTTGGCTTCCTCCGGAGCGTCTGGTTCAAGGCAAGCCTCCGGGCGAGTCAGCATCTCCTTCACCAGTCGGACGGCAGGGTCGCTGTCTTGCGTTTCCGCCCAGTTGTAGTGAGGTAAGGGGTTCAACGTAGCAGCCTGCTTACTCCTTACCCGGTGGGAATACTGGATAGTCCCATGACGGTGGAACGCAGGGAGTTCAACTTCTTCCAGTCCCTCCGGATCTTCTCCTTCGTCCGGCAGGTTGGGCATCCTGGACAGGGCATCCGCGTTGGTATTGGAGCGTCCGGCCCGGTATTTGATTGTGAACTCGTAGTTGGACAGACGGGCCATCCACCTCTGCTCCAGGGCACCGAGTCTTGCCGTGTCCAGGTGTGTCAACGGGTTGTTATCCGTGTACACGGTGAACCTGGGAAGAAGCGAGATAATGCTTAAAGCGCTCGGTGACTGCCCATACTACGGCCAGGAACTCCAGCTTAAATGAGCTGTAATTCTCGGGGTTCCTTTCGGTGGGTCGCAGTTTTCGGCTGGCGTAGGCGATTACTCGTTCCTTCCCCTGCTGGATCTGGGACAGTACGGCTCTTAGCCCGATGTTACTGGCGTCGGTGTAGAGGATAAAGGGCTGGCTATAATCCGGGTACGCCAGGATTTCGTCCCCCGTGAGGGCCATCTTCAGCTGGCGGAAGGACTCTTCTTCCAGCTCCTCCCATTTGAAGGGCGGCTTCTGGTTCTTGGCCTTCCGGGACTGGCCTATCAGGAGGTCCTGCATAGGTGCTGCCTTTTTGGTGAAACCGGGAATAAACCTTCGGTAGTAGCCTACCAACCCGAGGAACTGCCGCACTTCTTTTACGCTGGAGGGGCTTGGCCATTCCTTAATTGCGGTGATCTTATCAGGGTCGGGAGCCACTCCGTCAGCGCTCACCACGTGTCCCAGGTACTGCACCTTTGGTTTCAGGAGGTGACACTTGGAGGGTTTCACCTTTAAGCCGTAACTCGCCAGAGCTTCGAACACTTCTGCCAGGTGTTTCAGGTGGTCCTCATACGTCTTGGAATATACGATGACATCGTCCAGGTACAACAGGACCGTCTCGAAGTTTCTGTGGCCCAGACAACACTCCATTAGTCGTTGGAAGGTTCCTGGTGCGTTGCAGAGTCCGAACGGCATGCAGGTGAACTCGCTAAGTCCCATCGGGGTGGTGAATGCGGTCTTCTCCCGGTCCGCCTCTGCTACAGGAACCTGCCAGTACCCGCTAGTGAGATCCAAGGTAGAGAAGAAGTTAGCAGATCTTAAAGCAGCCAATGACTCCTCTATCCTTGGTAAGGGGTACGCATCCTTGTGTGTGATACGGTTGATTTTCCGGTAATCTACACACATCCTCATGGTGTTGTCTTTTTTTCTGACTAAGACTAGTGGAGCTGCCCAGGGGCTACAGCTATCCCTGATCACCCCAGCCTCCTTCATGTCTCTAAGCATCCCCTTGGCGTGTTGGTAGTGGGCAGGGGGTACGGGTCGATACCTCTCTTTTATAGGAGGATGGTCTCCCGTGGGGATGTGGTGTTCTACCCCCTTGACTCGCCCAAAGTCTAACGGGTGTTTACTGAACACTCTCTCGTACTCTTGAACCACCCGATAGACTCCTTGTTTCTGGTGTGCGGGAGTGGAGTCAGTACCCAGATGTAGTTGCTGACACCAGTCCTCCATGTTTTTCTTAGAGCCGTTACCTTCCTCCGGGTGAGATGGAGGCAAGGGTTCCACAGATTGTATAGAATTTTGGTTAATGGTATATAATTTGGCTAGCGTGGCATACCGGGGCAGGTACACTTCCCTCTCCCCGATATTTATTATGCGAACGGGCACCCTCCCATGGCGTACATCAACCACCCCCCGTGCTGTCAAAATGGTGGGCCTACTGTCTGAGTAAACTGGTTCTACCATTGCCTGGTAATCCCTACCTCTCAGACCAATAGCTGCCCGGCACCAAATCATCATTTCACTTTTTGGGGGCATGGCAATAGGAAAAGGGTCACACATTCTTACGCTACCAATCTCACCGCCGGAGAGTTCCACCTGTTGCCGTCGCATCAGTGCCCGGATCTCTTTCTGGAGCACCCGCTGCTCGCCGGAGCTGGCGTTCTTGGCAACCTGCTGTAAAAGGAAAATCACCTCTGCAAGACAATTTTCAATTACATTAGTTCCTAGAGTTATTTTTGGGTGACTCTCATGTTTGTCAATATCTACAATGATCAGTCCCTGTGCTGCCAGTTCGACTCTACCGATTTTGATGGTCACCTCTTTAAATCTGATCTGTGGCACGGGCTGGCCATTGCTGGCGATGATACTCAAGTCGTCGTCAGGGTAGCGGGTAATATCCGAGTCATTCCAGTACTGCTTAAAGAGCACGTACGGGATGGTGGTGACCTGTGACCCGGTGTCCAGTAGGGCACTCATGGGAATGCCATCCAGTACCACAGGCAAGACTGGACGTCCTCCCACATATCTGTCGCGCCAGTTCGATGGGCCTGGTGATCTTTTTCCTGGGGGTTGGCCCTCTACCCCAGGTTGTGCCCGTTTAAAGAACAGTACCTTGCCATATGTCCGGGTTGATTGCAGCAGCGGCAGATGGGTCGTCCGTCCTCGCTGTATCGGTCACTGGGTCTTCCTCTGGCCGGTGGGGTCCTCCTTGGTCGACGCCACGGGATGTCCTCCGGTCCGGATGCCAGCTGGATCTTCCCTGGGGTGGAAACCTGTAAAGACTGCACAGTTCGGGTTAGCGCAGCAACGCTCTTAGCTAGCTCTTGGACCTGATGGTGTAGGTCTGGAGCCGGGTCATTGTCCAAAGCCTGCGCATCAGCTCCCACAGGCCCTGCCGACAAGGGCGCCGCCTCCTGGTGGTAAGTAATAGCTGGGCGCCTGTGGGTCATAACGCCACCCGGTGCCGGTTCTCGGAGCACCCGGATGGCTCTGTCCTTGAACTGTGCAAAGCCCAGATGGGGATCCTGTAAGGCCATCGCCCGCAACTGGGTTCGGTGGGCATTACAATACAGTCCCTCTATAAATTGTTCAGTCAACAGCCTGTCCTCGTTTCCCACTCCATCAGGGTCGGTCTGCTTAATGGCCCTCAGGGCCTCTTGTAGGTTTAGTGCATAGTCCCTTATACTCTCATGCGCTCGCTGCTTGCACCCGTAGAATCTAAGCTTAATCTCGGCTGAGGTGCGGGTGTCAAAGGTATCCTTCAGCCGGGTTAGTATCCCTGCGACAGTCTTCCTCCCAGGTGGCCAGGATTTTACTTCCCTTTTAGCTGCCCCGGTTAGTTGGGCCACCAGGATGCTCACTTTTTGCTCTTCTGTGAGGGGGTACACCTGGAAGAGGCTATCCAGCTTTTCTCTAAAGTCAAGCAGGGTATGTGACTCCCCTGAGTACTGGGGTAGCCAAGCTGCTCCCGGGATATAGGGCATGGTGAAGGGCATAACTGCAGCAGCGGTGGCGCTGGCGGGGGTTGAGGCAGTGAAGCTCTCCTCCGTATCCGACATCTTCCTCCCCCCTAGTGGACCGTGGCCTAACTTGCGATGATCCTGTTCCGTAGGCCGCGGCTCCGCAGTAGATCGTCAGGGTTGAGGACCTTCCGTCGCGCTCCGGTGACGTCGGCGTCTGCTGGGCTCCTTCCAGGACCTTACGCAACGTCCGGACGTGAGGCGGGGCTTCAGTTCTCGCGCGCTTTCGAAGTCCACGCCCCTCTTCTTCCCGCGCGGCGTCCTCAAGATGGCGTCCAATGGCGGGAAAACTCCACGGATGGCGGGAAGAAGGCCGAAGATGGCGCCGGATGGCGGGAAAACTTCGCGGATGGCGGGAAGAAGGCAGAAGATGGCGCCGGATGGCGGGAAACCTCACCACTGGTAAGTTTGAACAGTCTTTGCTTTTCAGGCACGCAGTACCCGGTGGTTGCGGGCACGAAATCCTGCCGACTACGCCAAAGTTGACGCGCCCCTGGGCCTGCTGTGTCGCGCAGCGTCTCGCGCACGGGGGCTTACCCGGAACCGGATCAGATGAGGGTTGTAGTCTCCGAGTGGCGGGGACCCGGTCCGTGCCCAGGGAGTCAAACTCAGTGTGTGGCAGTCTTGATAGATGTTATTTGAGTGTCGACTACGCCACCCGTTGATTTGCAGCTATGGAGCTGCCGCTGCAGGGCAGACCGCTGAGGCCGGTGTAGAATTGTGCAGCGTGATAGTATAACCCCCAACGGGAGGGGTATGGCCTCAGGGCAGCCGACGTGGAAGATGGGGGTAGCAGGAACCACTCAGAGACGGTGCGGTGTAATTCAGGGTCTTTACTGGTAACAACGATAGACCCTCCCGGAGTACTTGCTAGCGAACGGGGCCTGGTCAGTCCTTGAGCAGATGGGATCTCCCCTGGCCAGGCGGAGTTGTAGGCCTCCCAAACTGACTGTACTCTTCTGGCTACCTTGCTAGAAGCGGATATAAGTTGCCCACGTCCCTGAGTGTACCGTGTGGTGCTCACCCGTATGGCCGGTGACTCGGGGCCTTCTAATGGCTTCCGCTCCACGATGGCGGTGCTGGTCCCACACGTGTGACCGTGCCTTCGGGTTTCTGGGCCTGAGGACCTGAAATCCCCTGCCGGTCGGCTTCTGCTGCTGGGTAAGAGTTAGTCCCCACAGCCTCGGACGCCGGGTCCGGTAAGAAAGCTTCTCAGTCAGGGCGAGCTCTGCAGCTGCCAGCCCCTGACTCGTAGTAGTATTGCTCCCACTGAGCTCCAGCTGTTTCTTCCTATGACTGTTTCTTGTCTCTACTCTCCTTGACTCCTAACCCTGCTTCAGCCCCGGGTTTATATAGGGGAAGTTCTTCCCCTCCCAAGACTGGGCAGGAGGTGTGGCATGCACAGGATCCCTGACCAAAGGACCTCCCACCTGCTCTCAGACATAACATCTCTATCACTGTGGCAACCAGACCCCTGGGGTGTCACATAACCATCACATAGAATAGCACAGCCTATTATAGCCTGTGTAAAAGCTGAGGCAGGGAATGTAGCATAACCATTTTGGGGTGAATCTGTTTAGTGAGATAACGTTAGAGCTTAATATTAGAAATGGGGTGAAAAAGACAAAACACTGAATAAACATTATAGATGAGTGTGTTAAGAACGGCAGTGAAGAACAGTTACCATCAAATACCCATAGTCTTATATGTTCAGGTGACTTTGATATTATTAAGACCTCATTCATACTTCTGTGTAACACTCACGTGTTCATTCCATTTTTTGCTCACATAGAACACGTACCCATTATAATTTATGGGGCTGCTCACGTGTCCATGTTTTTTCACGGACCATGTGTCCGTGAAAACCTCACAGAGCCACATCTGTTTTTTTTTTCCAGTATCACAGATTAAAAGTGCCAATACAAGTCTATGGGTCAGTGAAAAACACGTACAGCACTCGGATGGCATCCAAGTGCCATTCTTGTGTTGTCCATATTTAGTATTGCTAGGGATAGAAGAACCTTTGTAACTTATCCATCCATGAAAACAACTAATGAGACACTAATGGTAAAAACAGACACGGAGTGTACACCGATGACACACTGTACCAAACCACTGATGACACCAGTATCATTATTTCATGTACATGTTTAAACACAGACATGTGAATGAGGTCTTAGACTGTGTTTGCGTTAAAGAGCTTGATAGGAACTGGATACAGTCCTTGGGGACCTCAGAGTGTTACACATGTCTTTTCAAAGCAATGTGTGCTCTGTAAATTTGTACTAAATTAAATGTTTATAATCTATTTTTTTGCCAGCTTTTCTCATTGATTTAACTTTTATTTTTGTAACACTGTTTTTGGCCTGATTTAGATGTCTGTGATTATTCACCTACCTCCTAAAAAAAATGATTTGAGTGTCATCAGTGTTTGATCAGTATGTCAGATTTTACCATCAGTTATTTTCATGTATGGAAAAATAAATGACAAAGCTTCTCCTATGCATAACAATGTTAATCATGGACGGCACACAAAGTGCATAGACTGGTAAAAACACACGGTCTGTAAAATAACACGGCATGTGTACAGTCCCATGGTCTATAATGGGCACATGTTCTATATGTTTACATGTTTTATCCATGAAAAACACAGACAGAACACACATGTGAAAACCGGATGTCTGAAATTTTCTTGTACTGCCACTTTAAGAAAAAACAAACCGCCAACTATAACAAAAGCAAAGTATTGCCAAAGCAAAAATTGAATGAACCTTCTACATTTATAGCATTTATTACACTGGTATCAGGTGGAGATTCTGAATATGCGTCTGTTATTTGTAGACTGGAGGCCCTGAACTCTTGGAGAACTATTCAGACAGAGCCTTGTTTCTTGCCTGGCCTGATGCAGATGGTAAGAATTTATATACCGTATTTGCCGGCGTATAAGACGACTTTTTAACCCCTGAAAATCTCAAAAGTCAGGAGTCTTCTTATACGCCAGGTGTCATCTTATAGGGCATATACCCTTATACTTCGAATGTTGGGGGAGGAGGGGGTATATATATATGATGTGTTGGGTGTGGGGGGAGCGGTAGCGGTGGAGGAGTGGGGCACAGGAGGCAGCAGCCACCCGCTGAAGCCTACACTGTCCCCGCTGCTAAAGAAAATGAATATTCACTGCTCCCCCACGCCCCATAAAATGAATATTCACTGCTCCCCACGCCCATGGGGCGTGGGGGAGCAGTGAATATTCATGCTCCTTAATAGCGGTACACAGTGTAGCCACGCTGCGGCTCCTACTGCTCCCGGAATCGCCTATGCCCACTGTTAAAGGGCATGAATATTCAACCTTTCTCCACCCACATGGGCGTGGGGAGGGGGTGAATATTCATGCCCTTTAATGAGCGAGCGCAGGAGATAGCCAGCAGCAGCCGCAGCGCGGCTCCGCTGTGTGCCTGCTATGAAGGTGAGTGAAGTCACTGCTCCCCGCGCACACAGACTGGGGAGCAGTGACTTCCGGCAGCTGAGCTCTCCTTGTGAGCTGCGCATGGCAGTCACGTCATGTGCGGCTCACATGCAGAGATCAGTGCGGGCAGACAGGACGCAGCGCTGGAGGCAGGGGCGGAACTACCGCCCGTGCAGCCGGTTCATTGAACGGGGGCCCCGAGGGAGAGGGGGCCCCTCCAGCCTCCAGCAGGGCCGCCATCAGGGCATGTCTGCCCTGACTCCAGTGTGGGGCCCAGCCGGTAGGGGCCCCCTTGGAGCCCCGTTGGGGGCCCCCTCTTGTGAGTCTCTCTCCTCATGGGGCCCCCGGCCCCATGCCAAGCGCCGGGTCCGGGACATCTCAGCGCTGCGCTGCGCTCCTGCGGCAGCGCCTTCATGATTCCCCTGATTTCCGGTCATGTGACGGCGCCGTCACATGGCCGGAAGTCAGGAGAACCTAGTGTCAACGATTTGGACGAGCGCCAGGATTCTGCAGGGATCGCATGGGGGTAAGTATAACAAGTTTTGTTTTTTTCAAAATACAATTTACTAGGAGTGGGGGAAATGGGAGGTGTGTGTGTGTGTGTGAGATAAGAGATGCACATGGGGGGGGGGGAGATGATAAAAGATGCACATGGGGTGGGGGGAGATGATAAAAGATGCACATGTGGGGGGAGGGGGATGAGAGAGGTGCACGTGGGGGGAGGGGGATGATAAAAGATGCACATGGGGTGGGGGGGATGAGAGAGGTGCACATGTGGGGGGGGATAAGAGATGCACATGGGGGGGAGATAAGAGATGCACATGGGGGGGGAGATAAGAGATGCACATGGGGGGGGGAGATAAGAGATGCACATGGGGGGGGGAGATAAGAGATGCACATGGGGGGGGGAGATAAGAGATGCACATGGGGGAGGGGGATAAGAGATGCACATGGGGGGGATGAGAGAGGTGCACATGGGGGGGATGAGAGAGGTGCACATGTGGGGGAGGGGGATGAGAGATGCCCATGGGGGGGATGAGAGAGGGGCACATGGGGGGGAGGGGGATGAGAGAGGGGCACATGTGGGGGAGGGGGATGAGAGAGGTGCACATGGGGGGGATGAGAGAGGTGCACATGTGGGGGAGGGGGATGAGAGATGCCCATGGGGGGGATGAGAGAGGGGCACATGGGGGGGAGGGGGATGAGAGAGGGGCACATGTGGGGGAGGGGGATGAGAGATGTGCACATGGGGGTGGTGAGAGCTGCACATGTGGGGGAGGGGGATGAGAGAGGGGCACATGGGGGGTGGTGAGAGCTGCTCATGTGGGGGAGGGGGATGAGAGAGGGGCACATGGGGGGTGGTGAGAGCTGCTCATGGGGGAATTAGGAGTAGGGGGATAATGAGCTGCACATAATGAATGTGGGGTGGGGGAGAGTAAATGATAAATGACGATGGGGTGGGGAGAGCACGGACATGATATAATGAATTGGGGCAGGGGGTGCATGTAAATAATGAATGCGGGGAGCAGGAAGTATAGAGTAGAGGTTCTAATTAAATTATATATTAAGTGCCTATTTACAGTTAATGGGGGCACCGTGGTGGATTACAATTTATATTTGGAATGGTAGGTTGCATAATAACTAACCATATATTGATGGTGGATGCACGTCTGTATTCAGCTGCGTAATGTAGAAGTTGGGGAATGTGCTCTAGATAACTGTGTTATTTTATGCAGAGACGAGTCCTGGCTGGAAGACGTGATGGCGGTCTGTGCTGGATGAAGGAGAAAAGCGTAGCTGAAGGACTTCACCTAGAGACGGCACCAGTGAGTCAGTGCATTACATGTACACTTACACTATATACTATGTACCGGGCTCCTGTGTATAATGTCACTGGTGATCACTGTATTACCTGTACACTATATACAGAGCTCCTGTGTATAATGTCACTGGTGATCACTGTATTACCTGTACACTGACAATATATACAGAGCTCCTGTGTATAATGTCACTGGTGATCACTGTATTACCTGTACACTGACAATATATACAGAGCTCCTGTGTATAATGTCACTGGTGATCCCTGTATTACCTGTACACTATATACAGAGCTCCTGTGTATAATGTCACTGGTGATCCCTGTATTACCTGTACACTATATACAGAGCTCCTGTGTATAATGTCACTGGTGATCACTGTATTACCTGTACACTGACACTATATACAGAGCTCCTGTGTATAATGTCACTGGTGATCACTAGATTACCTGGACACTTACATTATACATACCATGTATAGAGCTCCCGTGTATAATGACACTTATGGTAATATTAGTAATGTGGTGGTAATATTAGTAATGTGGTGGTAATATGTGGTCTGGTCATGGTGTCGCAGTTTTTCTCCCTTCTGTGTGGTATTATTCGGTCACTATGTTGTGGTAATATGTGGTCTGGTTATGATGTGGCGGTATTCCCTGTATGTGGTATTATTGGTAATTTTAAAAAAAAATTTATATGACACATTCCGTTAAAGAAAACTAAATAAAAATATTTCTAAAAAGAGTATTGGATATTTTAAGAAAATTTTAATAGGTTAGAGTAGGGCCCGGCCAGAAGAGTCTACCTTATCGTGGTGGCGGCTTTAAAAATCTTTTGGCCAAAACAAAAGCTGCTGGCTATGTATGTGGCGCCGTCACATGGCCGAACGTCAGGAGAACCTGGTGGCAGCGACGTGGACGAGCGCCAAGATTCTGCAGGGATCGCATGGGGGTAAGTATAACAAGTTTTATTTTTCTTAAATACAATTAATTAACTAGGAGTGGGGGGGATGAGAGATGCACATGGGGGGGGGAGATGAGAGATGCACATGGGGGGGGGAGATGAGAGATGCACATGGGAGGGGGAGATGAGAGATGCACATGGGGGGGGAGATGAGAGATGCACATGGGGGGGATGAGAGATGCACATGGGGGGGATGAGAGATGCACATGGGGGGGATGAGAGATGCACATGGGGGGGTGAGAGATGCACATGGGGGGGGTGAGAGATGCACATGGGGGGGGGTGAGAGATGCACATGGGGGGGTGAGAGATGCACATGGGGGGGTGAGAGATGCACATGGGGGGGTGAGAGATGCACATGGGGGGGTGAGAGATGCACATGGGGGGAGGATGAGAGATGCATCGGGGGGGTGAGCTGCACATGGGGGGATGAGAGATGCACATGGGGGGAGGATGAGAGATGCATCGGGGGGGTGAGCTGCACATGGGGGGATGAGAGCTGCACATGGGGGGGTTATGTTTACATAACTTTGTTGCCTTATGAAGCGCAGGGGGGGGCCCCCAAAAATTTCTTGCACAGGGGCCCACTACAGTCTGTGTCCGCCCCTGGCTGGAGGAGAGAAGAAAGGTGAGTAGCAGTGTTTATTTTAATTTTTTTTATGTGCAGCATGATGGGGATGAGGGGTGCCTTGCATACCAGGACAGGGATGAGGGGTGCCTTGCATACCAGGACAGGGATGAGGGGTACCATGCATACCAGGACAGGGATGAAGGGTGCCATGCATACCAGGACAGGGATGAAGGGTGCCATGCAAACCAGGACAGGGATGAGGGGTGCCATGCATACCAGGACAGGGATGAGGGGTGCCATGTATACCAGGACAGGGATGAAGGGTGCCATGCATACCAGGACAGGGATGAGGGGTGCCATGCATACCAGGACAGGGATGAGGGGTGCCATGCAAACCAGGACAGGGATGAGGGGTGCCATGCATACCAGGACAGGGATGAGGGGTGCCATGCAAACCAGGACAGGGATGAGGGGTGCCATGCATACCAGGACAGGGATGAGGGGTGCCATGCAAACCAGGACAGGGATGAGGGATGCCATGCATATCAGGATGGAGGGATGCCACGTATAAAAGGAAGGGGTGGCATATATACCAGGATGGGGGATATTGTCAGAATTGGGGGACATTACCCCTATACTAGTGTCAGCAGAAGACCCCCTCCCCCTTAAAAGTGCATCGCGAACACATTTTTTGCTTACATTTTTTTTCTATTTTCCTCCTCTAAAACCTAGGTGAGTCTTATGGTCCAAAAAACACGGTATTTTTGGTAATTTATAAGCCCTCCCTGTCTCCAAGACTATCAGGGCGGTAGCACATCCCTCTGGCCCTTGTATCCTATTACTGGTACCTCCTTCTCTGATCTCGCTCCTGAGGACTGCAGTGACGAGGTGAGGAGGCGCCTCACCGGGAAAGTGTAAGTGAAGCAAGCTGCAGGCGTCCCCCTCACCTCGTCACTGTAGTCCTGAGGAGCGAGATCAGAGAGGCAGAGAAGGAGGTACCAGTGATGATACAAGGGCCAGAGGGATGCGCTACCGCTCTGATAGTCTTGGAGACAGGGAGAGCTGGGCAGGCAGGGAGAGCAGACCAATCCAAGCAGGATTTGTATACTACAACCAGCCAATCGCCGGTAAGGTTCATCACTTTAAAATTACCATATTGAAATCAAATCTGATTTTTATTTTTTTTTTTACCGTATTTGCGTGGGAAGAGGGGTAGTCTTATACGGCGAGTATATCCCAAACTCTATATTTTAACTGGAAAAGTTGGGGGTCGTCTTATACACCCAGTCGTCTTATACTTCGGCAAATACGGTATATATTTTAGCCAAGATTTTAGCTAAAAGATTGAGATCTATATTAATCAGGGATATCGGTCTATAGTTCGACCACAATGAGTGGTCCGAGTTTGGTTTGGGTATCATAAATATAGCTGCTGTAAGAGGGGCTGCCCTTGGCTTTTGTCTGGACCTCAGGGAGATAAAATAGTGAAATAGGGAATAAGAGGAGACTTCTTATAGTAAAGAGCTGAGAAGACATCTGGGCCTGGCTTTTATTAAGTTTTAGTTAGTGGATAGCGGTTTATATTTCAGAAGAGATGATGGCCTGATTTAGGAGATCAGTCATATTGGAATTGAGGACTGGGAGCAAAATAAAGTTAAAGGGATATTCCCATCTCCAAGATCCTATCCCAATATGTAGTAGGTGTAATAATATTAGCAAATATTGCAATTAGAAATGTAGTATAGCTTTTCTGATTCGCTATGTCGCTTTCCTCATTGAAGGGCATTGCAGGACCTTAGGTGTCCGTGGTTATGACCACTAATATAGTGACAACTAGTTTTCTAGTGGTCATAACCATGGATACCTAAGGTCCTGCAATGCCTGCTACATTTCTAATTGAAGGTATTTGCTAATATTATTATTTTTTCACCTACTACATATTGGGATAGGATCTTGGCGATGGGATTACCCCTTTAAGGAAAGCTTCTATTTTTGTGTGGTGTCTGGGGAAGGGTCGTTGTATTGCTGCTCAAGCTGCTGCTGGAACAGCGAGTTATCTGTTGTGGGTTGGACGTAAGGCCTGTGTCGTACGTAGTCGTATTGGGGTACGTCTTACAGGGAGGCCTTGAGGCATCGGGGAAGGTTAGAGCTGCTTTTATTATTAAGGGAGTAGAAGCGCTGTTGGGACCAACGCAGGGCCTGACCTGTGTTTTTGGAGAGACAAAGATTGAGGTCAGAGCACGCATGTGTAAGGTCTTGATATATAGAGGGGGAGGGTGAGCTCTTCACCTGGCAATCTTAATATTGACACCTTATTCTCAAGATCAGATGTTCTAGTAAGTCTTTTTCTTTTGAGCAGCGTCTTGAGTGCAGAAGCCTCTCTTCTCTGCTTTATGAACTTCCCAAAGGCAAATTGAACCAGCAGCCTCTTCACCAAAGAGAAGTAATCATCAAGGTGGTCACTCAATCTGGGAAATTTCAGGATAAGAGGGGAAGGAACCATTCAGAGTCCAGTTGAATGAGCAAGGATGTAGAGCGGAGCACGTTGGCTGGATTGGGGAATGATCCGACCAAGGAGTGGAAAGAATAGAAATGTTTGTTATGTTGGGTATGAACATGGGGCGAACGAATATATGATCTATTCTGGTGTAGACTAAGTGACGTGTAGAGAAATAAGTGCAGTCTTGACCGAAGGGTTCATCTCTCTCCATAGGTCTGCCCACTGGTGGTGGGACAGGTGTTTAAGAGAGACCAAATCTGCTGAAAGTGAGGTTGGTGAGAGAGCTGGGGGTTGAGGGTCCGTAGACTTATCGAATTTCAGGGATGAGAAGTTCCGTGCTGCTATAAATAGTTGTTCTAACTTCTTTTGTTTTGTAGAAGTGAAGTTTGAGAATAATGTCACGGAGTGGCTGTCAGGTTTGCGTTTACTCAGAGCTCTATGAATGCGGCCCATCTCTAGATGATCATTGGGGTTTCCAAATAGAAGTTCTTGAAATAGGGCTGTTGCAATAGATTGAATTGTCTCGGACAGGCCTCTGATGCGGATATTACTTCTGCGAGTGCAATTTTCAAAATCTTCCAGTTTATTGTTGAGGGAGTAGATTTCTTTGTGGAGCATCTCCATCTCTTTTTCGTGGGTAGTGAGTGGTAGAGTCCTCGATCGGAGGTTCTGGATCCATTTCTTTGGAAAGTTCCTTAGTTTATCCGACAATTTGGACAGCTCCGAGTGTAGTATAGACTGGAACTGTGATAGTAGGGTAGCATGGTTCGAGGTAGGAGTACACAGAATCCTGGTTGTGGACACTGGAATAGTCTCTATGTCAACCCTATGTGATAAAGAGGAGCCGGATGACTAAACTTTCGAGTGTGGCCAGGAAAACATATTGTCGCCGAGATCTGCTGGAGGCTGATTCCTGAGGTTAGGATTTCGGTATAAGGGCGGTTATGAATTGTTGGATTGAATGGTTGAATGAATCAAAGGGAAAGCATATTGCGCGTTGAGCTTTTTATAGGATGGAGAGGAGAGAGGGTTAAGTCATCATGGAAGTCCTGGGCCTCGACCTGTTAGGGTTATTGGGCAGGCTTGGTTTCAGATTGAAGGATATAGCCAGTTAATGAGGTGGGTTGTAAGTAGTAACTTTTGTGACTGAAGGTGAGATTATAGTGAATGGCCACTAGATGTCAGCAGTGGCTTGCAATATATTTCCACAAGTATAGGATTAACCTTAAGGATTCCAAGCTGTGCTTAGCCAGGGTAAAGTATATGAGGGGTAACCTTAGGTACATTGAAGAATTGATAAACCCCTGTATCTTTAAGACTGAGGAAATCCAATTGAAGGCTGCTGGGAGTCACCTATATGCAGTCTCTGATTACATGGTAACTGAGGGCAGGAGACTATTGAGGGAGTGCAGCTAGGAGCCCAGCTGGGCTGTTAATGTAACCGGAGGGGAGCTATTTTGGGTAGCGGGTTTCCCTCCCATGTAGCTGCATTACCCAGGAGAGGGGGACCCATCAGGAGCAGTTTGCCCACGGGCCGCTTAAGCCTTGGTGTGCGTCAGTACCGGCACCCGTCTAGCTGGATAGCGAAGCTGTGGCGAATCCCCCCAACCCCCACAGAGGAGCGTGGGTGTCTTTCACCTCCGGGGCCTCAGGCCGCCAGCTAGAGGAGAAGGGGCAGAAAAATGCTGGGTCCGTGCAGGGCGGGCAAGCGTAGGAGAGGCCGCGATCCATGTGCTGCATTTTGATTCACAAAATGACTATTCTATGGGAGCACCGCTCTATATCTTTTTTTCTTTTAAGCTTTCTCCCATGTTGCATGTTGTGACCTGTATACTGATGCCATCTTACAGCATGTGCTCTTTCACAGAGTCTTCCCACTTTTCTCTGGATTGCCTGGCTTTCTTCAAGGGTCACACACTTTTTCACGTGGGAGAGCTCCTTGGAGAAACCTTGTCATCCAGCCCCTGGGGTCAGTCCACCTCACGTGCCTTCCAGCTTTCCCTGGCTGAGGGTTTCTGCTGTGTGAAGAGGATCCGGTTGCCCAGTTGGCCAGGACAAGTCGACTCCTTTAGTGTATGGAAGCGGAAGAATCCCCAGTTTGTGCTGTGATGGGATCCATTTCCAGTATGCGGAGACTGATCTGGAAGTATAACCTCTCGAGTGCATTATATTTTCAGCAGACCGATATAACATATACTACACAGCTTCCATGGTAATGGCCGACTGTGACAATCACTTGTATCGTGGTGATCTCACACTGATCCAATGGATCCATACATCTTCCACCAAGAATGAAATTGTATAAATAGATGGAGACCTGACTACAGAGAAGAAAGGTTCATAAGTGCTCTAATAATGCTGAATAATTATCTTTATTATATATAGAGCCAGCATATTCTGCAGCACTTTATCATAAGGACAAAGTCACAGAATAGCAAACTAATTACCTGCCAAGCAGAAGTGATGGCCTTGTTTGCAATATGAGGAAATGGAGGAACCCGAAGTAAAAAGTGCTTGTTTTGTATGATCCATCCATCTTTTATAATGAATAGGACCACATATGAAAAGCTGCGTGAGCCGATCACCAGCCAGTACTTGTGTATGAACAGATAAGAAGTGCCATTGAGAGAAAACTGTTCAAAAGACCAGGATTAGAACAATAATGTAAAAAGGGAGAATAGTTGGGTTGGTCAACATGTTCAGCCAGCCTAAAAATGTGTTTTTAGGGCACAGTTAAAACTGAGGTCACTGGGAATTAACCTGATTCTCTGGGGTAGTGCATTCCAGAGAGATGGTGCAGCTTCAGAAAAGTCTTGGAGACAGAAGTGGGAGGTTATGATTATTGAGGATATTGGTCTTAGAAAATTTGCAGAACTGAGAGAACAGGAAGGGTCGTAAACAGAAATGAGGGAAGAGATGTAGGATGATGCAGCACCGTGGAGATATAAATAGATATATTTTTTATGTGAAAGCCTATCAGTAGCTGATGGTATCTGTTGATAAATGAATCAGACGTATAGATATTTTTATATTATGGTGGTTTAACTTAAGCTGCACATTTTAAGCTAGAAAACACAAAATTTGAGCTTGGTTTAAGTTGGTATACATGCAGCACATAAATGCATATTTCACAATGGCCATGAATCAGAAAAACCTACAAGAAGCAAAATGAACATAAACCCTGCTGTAAATAAATAAAAAGCAAGTGCAATTAAATAAAATAGGGTTTTATTTATTATATTCATTTTAATTGCACTTGCTTTTTATTTATTTACAGCAGGGTTTATGTTCATTTTGCTTCTTGTAGGTTTTTCACATTTTAAGAGATGTCCGGTTCATAAAAACATTAAAGAGCTTGTCTTCTCTTATTAAATGGGTAAAATTCTAAAGTGCTTCTATAAAGAAGCAACTTTGCAATTTATCTTTTTATTATAAATACTCTGCACTCCTGAAAACAGAGGGATTTTGTAATTTTATGTCTTAGTGCTCGATGCCTAGGTTACCAACTACCTCTGCAGTCTCAGATGTGGCCGGTTTCCAAGGCTAGGAGTGTGCTCTTGTATGCTCTATGCTTAATGTCTTGCAAGCACTGCTCTGGAGCTGCCCAGATTGCTGGATCTGGCCAGATTTAGTACCTCTGTGCTTCTCCTATGCTGCAGAGATAAAGCTGCCTCTGCTTGCAACATCAGAAAACTCATAATTTGAGCCAGTGGCGCCACTATGACGCCTGTCCGAACCATCAATCATTAGAAGCTCCATGCCACCTCCACCACCCTCCGGATATAGTAAGCTGGGAGGCTGAGGAGCTGTGTGCTAGTGAAAAAGATGATGTCTAAGAACTTACAGCCAGGTAGTTGCTAACTACCTGTCAGTTCTGCACAGTGCAGATCCCTGCCAGCGATTCTGCTGCTTCACGTCAACAGAGCAGCTCTTCCTCTTCCGTGCTGCTCTGTTGCTGGGGTGTGACTGCTGGCGCCATGCAGATTGACAGCTGACTCCACAGTTGCGCAACGGGGAGCCATCTGTCAGTCAGCATGACATTAGCAGTCCCGGCCTGTCAACAGCGCAGAGCAGAAGAGAAGCTGCTGCTCTGATGTGAAGCTGCAGAATTGCCAGCAGGAGCGTTCTGTGCCGGCAGAGATCTGCACTGGGCAGCACAGGCAGATAGTTAGCAAATTACCTGCCTGTTAGTTCTTAGGCTCATAGTAAAAAAAAAAAAAAAAATCAAATGGCCAAAAAAAATCTGTAGCCATACAGATTATTTCTTACAGAAAGGTTTACATGATTTTACATATATTTTAGCTTAATTCAAATATTTTTTCCCAATTTTCCTGCAGCCTTTCAAAATAAAATAATGAAAGAAATTGTGTAAATCCTCCATATCCTTTTCAACTGTATATGACAGAGAACTGTGTGGTGTATTGTGGGGCTTTATGTTCAGCACATATGCCTTGTAAATATATGAAGGAATGTGCCAGACGTAGGCTTTTTTTTTTTCGAATCAGATAATTTATTAAACATTTTCAAAAGTACAGTAGAATTAAACCCCAAACATTACCTACCCTACCTCCCCGTCCCACCTCAGTGTCCATATACTGCTGATGAGAAAAGAATACAGTGGGTATGGAAAGTATTTAGACCCCTTTAAATTTTTCACTCTTTGTTTCATTGCAGCCATTTGGTAAATTCTAAAAAGTTAATTTTTTTTCTCTTTAAAGTACACTCTGCACCCCATCTTGTCTGGAAAAAAAAAACAGAAATGTAGAAATTTTTGCAAATGTATTAACAAAGAAAAACTGAAATATCACATGGTCGTAAGTATTCAGACACTTTGCTCAGACACTCATATTTAAGTCACATGCTGTCCATTTCCTTGTGATCCTCCTTGAGATGGTACTACTCCTTCATTGGAGTTCAGCTGTGTTTAATTAAACTGATAGGACTTGATTTGGAAAGGCATACACCTGTCTGTATAAGACCTCACAGCTCACAGTGCATGTCAGACCTAATGAGAATCATGAGCTCAAAGGAACTGCCCAAGGAGCTCAGAGACAAAATTGTGGCGAGGCACAGATCTGGCCAAGGTTACAAAAGAATTTCTGCATTACTCAAGGTTCTGAAGAGCACAGTGGCCTCCATAATCCTTAAATGGAAGAAGTTTGGGACCACCAGAACCAATCATAGGAGAAGAGCCTTAGTGAGAGAGGTAAAGAAGAACCCCAAGATCACTGTGGCTGAGCTCCAGAGATGCAGTAGGGAGATGGGAGAAAGTTTCACAAAGTCAACTATCACTGTAGCCCTCCACCAGTCGGGCCTTTATGGCAGGGTGGCCTCTCCTCAGTGCAAGACATATGAAAGCCCGCATAGAGTTTGCTCAAAAACACATGAAGAACTCCCAGACTATGAGAAATAAGATTCTCTGGTCTGATGAGACAAAGATAGAACTTTTGGTTGATAATTCTAAGCGGTATGTGTGGAGAAATCCAGGCATTGCTCATCACCTGCCCAATACAATCCCAACAGTGAAACATGGTGATGGCAGCATCCTGCTATGGGGGTGTTTTTCAGTTGCAGGGACAGGACAACTGGTAGCAATTGAAGGAAACATGAATGTGGCCAAGTACAGAGATATCCTGGAAGAAAACCTCTTCCAGAGTGCTCTGGACCTCAGACTTGGCCAAAGGTTCTCCTTCCAACAAGACAGTGACCCCAAGCACCCAACTAAAATAACAAAGGAGTGGCTTCAGAACAACTCTGTGACCATTCTTGTCTGGCCCAGACAGAGCCCTGACCTAAACCCAATTGAGCATCTCTGGAAAGACCTAAAAATGGCTGTCCACCAACATTCACCATCAAACCTGACGGAACTGGAGAGGATCTGCAAGGAAGAATGGCAGAGGATCCCCAAATCCAGGTGTGAAAAACTTGTTGCATCATTCCCAAGAAGACTCATGTCTGTACTAGCTCAAAATGGGGTTTCTACTCAATACTGAGCAAAGGCTCTGAATACTTATGACCATGTGATATTTCAGTTTTTCTTTTTTAATAAATTTGCAAAAATTTCTACATTTCTTTTTTTTCCAGTCATCATAGGGTGCAGAGTGTACTTTAATGAGAAAAAAATTAACTTTATAGAATTTACCAAATGGCTGCAATGAAACAGAGTGAAAAATTTAAAGAGGTCTGAATACTTTCCATACTCACTGTACATAGATACCCATATAAACATTTGCGCCTACTTAAAACCAACATACAATTGTATCAATAAAGGCACTTCTAAAAATATACACCTGTGAAGAGAGTCACAGATTCTGCTCATTGTTTCAAAACATTCGTAAGAGTATTCTAGACCACATTAAAGTAAGGGGGGCCAGATTTGGTCTATCCAGCCGGGTACCCATATATCTTCAAATTTCTCATATGCCCCCCTTTTTTGGCATACATGTTTCTCAAGGCATATAGTGTTATTGAACCCTGTTATTACCTCCCAAAATAAACTTTACAAATGACCAAGAATATGAAGATAAAGTTCATTTTATTAATAAATTTTTGACCCCTGGACGAAGCATTTCAATGCGAAACGCGCGTCGGTTGTGGTGGGACCACGGACACAACGAGTGAGGTAATGCAGGATACATATGTACAGTGCTGGCCAAAAGTATTGGCACCCCTGCAATTCTGTCAGATAATACTCAGTTTCTTCCTGAAAATGATTGCAATCACAAATTCTTTGGTATTATTCTCTTCATTTAATTTGTCTTCAATGAAAAAAACACAAAAAGAATTGTGCTAAAGACAATTTGGATATAATTCCACACCAAACCTAAAAAAGGGGGTGGACAAAAGTATTGGCACCCTTTGAAAAATCATGTGATGCTTCTCTAATTCGTGTAATTAACAGCACCTTTAACTTACCTGTGGCACCTAACAGGTGTTGGCAATAACTAAATTACACTTGCAGCCAGTTAACATGGATTAAAGTTGACTCAACCTCTGTCCTGTGTCCTTGTGTGTACCACATTGAGCATGGAGAAAAGAAAGAAGACCAAAGAACTGTCTGAGGACTTGAGAAACCAAATTGTGAGGAAGCATGAGCAATCTCAAGGCTACAAGTCCATCTCCAAAGACCTGAATGTTCCTGTGTCTTCTGTGCTCAGTGTCATCAAGAAGTTTAATGCCCATGGCACTGTGGCTAACCTCCCTAGATGTGGACGGAAAAGAAAAATTGACGAGAGATTTCAACGCAAGATTGTGCGGATGGTGGATAAAGATCCTCGACTAACATCCAAACAAGTTCAAGCTGCCCTGCAGTCCGAGGGTACAACAGTGTCAACCCGTACTATCCGTCGGCGTCTGAATGAAAAGGGACTGTATGGTAGGATACCCAGGAAGACCCCACTTCTTACCCCGAGACATAAAAAAGCCAGGCTGGAGTTTGCCAAAACTTACCTGAGAAAGCCTAAAACGTTTTGGAAGAATGTTCTCTGGTCAGATGAGACAAAAGTAGAGCTTTTTGGGAAATAGCATCAACATAGAGTGTACAGGAAAAAAAAAGAGGCATTCAAAGAAAAGAACACGGTCCCTACAGTCCAACATGGCGGAGGTTCCCTGATGTTTTGGGGTTGCTTTGCTGCCTCTGCCACTGGACTGCTTGACCGTGTGCATGGCATTATGAAGTCTGAAGACTACTAACAAATTTTGCAGCATAATGTAGGGCCCAGTGTGAGAAAGCTGGGTCTCCCTCAGAGGTCATGGGTCTTCCAGCAGGGCAATGACCCAAAACACACTTCCAAAGGCACTATAAAATGGTTTTAGAGAAAGCACTGGAGACTTCTAAGGTGGCCAGCAATGAGTCCAGACCTGAATCCCATAGAACACCTGTGGAGAGATCTCAAAATGGCAGTTTGGAGAAGGCACCCTTCAAATATCAGGGACCTGGAGCAGTTTGCCAAAGAAGAATGGTCTACAATTCCAGCAGAGCATTGTAAGAAACTCATTGATGGTTACCGGAAGCGGTTGTTCGCAGTTATTTTGGCTAAAGGTTGTGCAACCAAGCAGGGGTGGATTAAGAGTAGCAAGGGCCCCGGGCAGATTAGAAGGCGTGCCCCCCCCCCCCACACCTGATTTATCACGTGACATGTCACATGATCCCCTGTGATAGATCATGTGATAGTTCACGGGAAATTAATTTGGCACAATATTAATTGTGCTGCCTCATCTGAGAGCAGCACAATATTGGGGCAGATACCCTGATTCCAGCGATGTGTCACTTTTTCAGCTGCTTGTTGTCATTTTGAGAAAATCACAGTTTTATCTGCAGCAGATCTAGCAGCTCTCTGAATGCTGTGCTCTGTATAGCCCCACCCACACCACTGATTGGCAGCTTTCTGCCCATGCTCAGTGTACACAGAAATCTACTGATCAGTGATGGAGGTGGGGTCCTACAGAACTTACTAGTCATCTAGTGATAATTACCTTCTGACAAATCAATGATTTTATCAAAACAACACTAAGCAGCCCAGTAAGTGACACATTACTGGAATCAGTGCCTCTAACCCTACATTATGCTGCTCTCAGATTAGGTGGCAAAAACCTGATGACAGATTCCCTTTAAAGGAGCTGTAAACACAAAAAAAGTTTGTATTAAAAAAATACAAGCCATTTGTGAAATTAACTTTTTTTCATTGTTAATTCACATTAGACTGTATCTTCAACACTTTTGTCAGCAGGTCTTATTACAGACTCTGAATAGGGCAGCTCTCTCCCTCAGCAGAAAGTCACAGCATGGTTAAAAAACGGGATCTTTTATGATTTTCTCATAATAAATAAAAAAGGACATGCAAGTCCTCCAAACTATTTTCCATTTCTCTATAGGGGAGGTCCTAAATCTTTCTTGTTCTTTAGTTGATCACATGTCAAAAAGGCAAAGCATTTACTATGAACTCGCCTAAAAAAATATACACTTGGAGAGTAATATCATCATCTGCATGTAAATATTCCTTGACTCTAAGGGCTCGCTCACACTGTCGTATAACACGGCCGAATGCTATGTGATGTTTTATCGGATAGGACTCGGCCCTATGTTATATTAGGGGACAGTGCAGATCTGCGATTATTGGCATGAGAAAATAATCTCATTCGATATTCGGACCATGTGCACCCATACAAGTCTATGGGTGCACGTAAAACATTGGACTGCACTCGGATGTCATCCAAGTGCAGTCCGATGAACACTCACAGAGACTATGGAGAAGATGGAGAAATTAAGTTCTCCATCTTCTCCATATCTGAGCTGCGAGAGAATCGGATCACACTCAGTTGAAGCTCTGACAGAGTTTGAGCCGAGTGTCATTAGCATAATTGGCCCTATTCTCTTGCATGAGAGAATATATGGCTTAGTGAGTGGACCCTAAAACTGAATAGTAGTGACGGACAGGCACCTCACAAGCGGAATCCATGTAGCTCTCAGATGTCATGTAGGTAGGGCTTCATTCCATGGGGTAGGGCTTAATTTGAAGGTATATAAAAAAAATGGACTTCAAATAAAAATTAAATGAACACAAAAAGCACTAATTGAATTATTTTTTTCGTATTTATGTTTCCAGCCCCTTTAAAAACCCTTTGAGGACCAAGGCACATATATGTCCCATAGTTTTAAACTGGAAAAAAATTTGATTGAATAAAATTTAAGGTCCTCGAAGGTTTAAGTAGGTCATAAATTCATATGAATACTTGCTCATACAATTGCACATGCCAAAAGATGAAGAAGAACAGAATCAAAAATATGACATTAAGTGGAGCACTTACAGGTATTCAAGGTGAAAGAGACCAGCAAAGGCATCGTCTCGAATGACAGTAAATGAGTTAGAATTCAGCAAGCTGAAAATGAAGACAGCAGGTTAGAAGCGAACCAGACTTTATGGTGCTCAGAATTAGTCAAGCAGAATTTATTGACTGCTCTTGCAAAGCACTGAGACTCCCGCTGTGTATTGATGGTGCCGTGCGGCCTCCCGCTGTGTATAGATGGCACCGTATAGATGGCTACGTGCGGCCTCCTGCTGAGTATACGTGTATAGATGGCTACGTGCGGCCTCCTGCTGAGTATACGTGTATAGATGGCTACGTGCGGCCTCCTGCTGAGTATAGATGCCGCACGGCGCTCCCCCCAGAGACAGCAGGAGGCCGCACAGCGCCATCTATACTCAGTGGTGGGCCGCACGTAGCCATCTATACACAGCAGGAGGCCGCACGACGACATCTATACTCAGCGGGGGGCCACACGTAGCCATCTATACACAGCGGGGGGCGCACGTAGCCATCTATACACAGCGGGGGGCGCACGGCACCGTCTATACACAGCGGGGGGCGCACGTAGCCATCTATACACAGCGGGAGGCCGCACGTAGCCATCTATACTCAGCGGGAGGCCGCACGTAGCCATCTATACACAGCGGGAGGCCGCACGGCGACATCTATACTCAGCAGGGGGCCGCACGTAGCCATCTATACACAGCGGGGGGCGCACGTAGCCATCTATACACAGCGGGGGCCGCACGGCACCGTCTATACACAGCGGGGGGGCGCACGTAGCCATCTATACACAGTGGGGGGGCCACACGGCGCCCCCCCAGAGACATCAGGAGGACGCACGGCGCCAACTATACTCAGCAGGAGGCCGCATGCAGTCATGCACACACACAAACATATACAGACACGCATAAACATTTGAAACACGAAAATACATATAAACAGACATCACACAATAACATCTGCCCACACACACACACACACCTGTCCACACCCACACATGCGCACACACACACACACACCTGCCCCCACACATACACACATGCCCACGCACACATCTGTGTGTGTGTATGTATAGTGTGTGTGTGTGTGTATAATTTGTTTGTGTGTATTTTTTTTTTTAAGTTAAAAACAAGTAAAATGCATGTGGCATCAATATCAAGACTCCAGATATAAGGGCCTATTCACACTGAATTTTGCAATGCATTCATCTCCTCTTTCCAGGCTTCTATCTAAATCCCTGAAAAATGGCATTCAGATGGGCCTTGACATAGCCATTGATTTGAACAAAGGCAAACCGAGGCTAAAGTCTGAATCTTCAGGCTCCATTTGCTCTGCTTTCAGATGTCTCATTTCAGACAGCACAATCCTGAATTTCAGGGATTCAGTTGTAAGCCTTGTGTAAAGACCTGAATGCAGCGCTGAATGTAGTGTGAATAGGTCCTTACATCCTACACCACCTCAGGGGATTGTTGTTATGGAGTATTGCCCCTGGGTGGCCGCAGTTATGGCCACCACCAGGGCTCGTGGTCACCCACCCTAGCTTTGGTATTCTGGGGAGCTGGTATAATGAATATCTGAGAAGAGCCCTAGAGAAGCCAGAACATTGGACAACCAAGAGGTGGTGGCCTCAAGTCAGGTGTAGTGTCCAACAGGGCAAGACTTTCTAACCTGCCCACACACACACACACACACACCTGTCCACACACACACCTGCCCACACAGACACACACACACCTGCCCACACACACACACACACCTTTCCACACAGACACACACCTGCCCACACAGACACACACACAGCTGCCCACACACACACAGCTGCCCACAGACACACACACACACCTGCCCCCCCACACACACACATCTGCCCACACACACACATCTGCCCCCACACACACACACCTGCCCCCCCACACACACACACATCTGCCCACACACACACGCAGCTGCCCACACACCTGCCCACAGACACACACACCTGCCCCCACACACACATCTGCCCACACACACACACACCTGCCCACACACACACACATCTGCCCACACACACACATCTGCCCACAAACACATCTGCCCACACACACATCTGCCCACACACACACACATCTGCCCACACACACACACATCTGCCCACACACACATCTGCCCACACACACATCTGCACACACACACACACATCTGCCCACACACACACACACATCTGCCCCCACACACACACATCTGCCCCCACACACACACATCTGCCCACACACACACACATCTGCCCACACACACACACACATCTGCCCACACACACACACATCTGCCCACACACACACATCTGCCCACACACACACACATCTGCCCACACACATCTGCCCACACACACACATCTGCCCACACACACACACACATCTGCCCCCACACACACACACACATCTGCCCCCACACACACACACATCTGCCCACACACACACACATCTGCCCACACACACACACACACACACATCTGCCCACACACACACACATCTGCCCACACACACATCTGCCCACACACACACACACATCTGCCCACACACACACACATCTGCCCACACACACACACATCTGCCCACACACACATCTACCCACACACACACACATCTGCCCACACACACACACACATCTGCCCACACACATCTGCCCACACACACACATCTGCCCACACACACACACATCTGCCCACACACACACACCTGCCCACACACACACACACACACACATCTGCCCACACACACACACTCACCATCCCCCGGCTCCATTCCTCCTGCCTGCTCTCTCTCCTCTCCGGTGGTAAGTAGCAGTACAGGCCGGGCGCGCACTGCATGACGTCAGAGCTAGGAGACACGGCCGCGCACAGGGCCGTGTCTCCTAGCAGTGACGCGGGCGGGCCAGCACAGGGAAGTTAACTGCTGCAGTGCTGGCCCGGCCGATGAAGAAGTAGCGGCGGCCGCTGCTGGAGGAGCGGTCCGGGGCCCCCCCTCCCGCAACTGCTACCGGTATGTGCCGCGGCGGCCCGCACATATAATGAGGGCAATCCGGCATTAGACACCCCGCCCGGAGCCGCGGGTCCCCTGCAGGCTCGGGACCCCGGGCGGTCGCCCGGATTGCCCTCATTATAATCCGCCTATGCAACCAAGTATTAGGCTGAGGGTGCCAATACTTTTGTCTGGCCCATTTTTGGAGTTTTGTGTGAAATGATCAATGATTTGATTTTTGCTTCATTCTCTTTTGTGTTTTTTCCTTGCAAGCAAATTAAATGAAGATAATAATACCAAAGAATTTGTGATTGCAATCATTTTCAGGAAGAAACTGAGTATTATCTGACAGAATTGCAGGGGTGCCAATACTTTTGGCCAGCACTGTATGTATACCATGTCTTAGACTCTATATGTGATTAGCACTGTGCTATATTCTATTTCTACTGACAGCAGTTTGATTGATGTCTCTGTATATGAATGTCACCTATACTGGTTGATTAATAATGATATAGATACTTACTGTTCTCTCATCCGGGAACACCCACTTTGTGCCTTTGTGTATTTTATCTCACAAATTGTATGTATATTTTTTATTATTATTTTTTTTAATATATCTATAAAATTAACTTTTTTATCTTCGTATTCTTAGTCATTTGTAAAGTTCTTTTTGGGAGATTATTATATTAAATACTTTATGGCCTTACTTTTTGGATATTATTGGTGTACTTACCTGTTCTGACCTCTCCAACAACTAGACCGTTAGGTTTCTTCCAGTATGGAGCTATACTTCTCCGGGCCTGATATAGTATATGCGCGAGAGCCAGTCGGTGACTCTCACTTACAGGGATTTCAGCTGTATGCACAAGTCAAAGGTTCCGGAGCAATCTGACAATTGTACACCGAGTTTATAAGCTCTATCACGTCCCTCCAGTACCTCCGAAGACGTGGCAGTTCCACATTAGACTCGCTAGCAGACACTCTAGGGACATCCTGGTCTATATCTTCTCATATCTTGTCATTTAAGGGGCCACCATCCTCTGCCATCTTTCTTTTAGGGGACAAGCTCTCCTTCTCAGTCTAGATTCAAATAGACATTTATTATATAAAAAAATTGCCCCTTTTGTGTCCCCCACCAGTCACCACCCTATCCAGAAAAGGGGCAGATATCGTTGGGGTCAATGCAATAGATTTGGCTTGAACCGCACAGGCGTATCTGAGTTGTAAATATTGGAAAAAAGACGTAGCCCTTTAGTGGTATGTGAACAGTGCCGAATACTATTGATAAACTGCCCTTTCCAAGTAGGTCGGGGCTCATCTTTCACCATGCATACAATGTATAATGTCTATACCAAAACACATAAAAGGACCATTCCCTACGGATCAGCGAGACACGGGGCTGCAGTGCAGCATCTGTCTATGTAACGTGTCCCGGCAGAATGTCGTTCTGTATAAAGATTCTAATGTTATAAATGGAGTGAAGAAAGCTCTCTATGGATTGTTTATCTGCCATTTACAGAGTCAATGCTCGGAGATCCTATGGAAAGTTAGTGTAATGTAAAGTGATGCAATGGGAAAGTATGTGACTTATAAATGTGACTCAAACACATAGCTGCGGGGCAAAGTTACTCACTGATTTCCTAGTTAGCCATTGGCCATTTAATAATACAGATGCGATAACTGAAGTACACACTTAGTCATGGACAGTTTCCATTGAAGTTTATTTAATTCCTCTTTGTCATGTTCTGATGGCAGAATGTGCCATCTATACTGAACTGGTGACTAGTACTGTCCTGCTATTGAGCCTACAGTGATGTTTGTCACTTTTTACTAAATTTACAACCTTCCTAGAAGTGTCTTTGCCACCTCCTCACCAATTCTTGCCTCAGACCATTCAAAGTGCTGTTAACCCCTTCACAACATGCGCTGCTATGGCGCAAGTCGGAAGCAGGTGTATGGAGCGGGCTCACCCCATACTCGGCAGATGATGGCTGTGTGTTACAGCCAGAACCTGCTTCTAACAATCGCAGGTGGAGCGGAGCTGCTGTCAAACTTACAGCGGCGCTTAACGTGCGCAGGGAGGGAGCGAGGCACGTCATTCCGTGCGCCCATCGGCGTGCCCTTGATGTGATCGGGTGTGCTATGACAGCGGGGGGTCTGTTGGAGATCTCCATGCTTATCATTACGGAGCTTCTTTGAAATCCAGCTTGTGGCCGGGCTTCAAACGAGACTATGATTTTTGCTATATACAGCAATGCTCTGGCATCGCTGTATATGGCACAAGCGATCAGACGATCTGCGCTTCAAGTCCCGTAAGAAGACTTTTAAGAACAGTGAAAAGTTTTAAAAAAAGTGTTTTAAAAAATATTAAGATCCAAAAAACATAAGTTCAAATCACCTCCATTTCCCCCATTAAAAATAAAGATAGCAGAAAATTACACACGTGGTATCGCCGCATTCAAAAAAAGTCCTATCTTATCAAAATATAAAAATAATTAACCCAATCGTTATACACTGTAAACAAAAAAAAAAATATTTCTGGTGGCTGCAATACCACAAAAAATACTGCAAAAAGCAATCAGAACATCATATCTACCACAAAATGGTATCAATAAAAACGTTGTCTCTCCCCGTAAAAAAATAAACTGTCGTACAGCTCCATCGACTGAAAAATAAAAATGTTACGAGTCTTGGAAAGGGGCAACACAACCGGATTTTTTTTTTTTTTTGCAAACATCTGATTTTTTTCACCACTAAAATAAAAAAAAAATGGACATTTTGGTATAACCTTAATCGTACTGATGAGCAGGATCATATTGCGAAGTCATTTTTACCACAAAATGTACACCATAAAAACTGTTCCTAAAACACAATGTCAGAATTGCATTTTTTTCCCAATTTCTCCCCACTTGGAATTTTTTTTTCTTTTTCCAGTACACTATGTGGTAAAATGAATGGTGTCATTCAAGAGTACAACTTGTCTCTGAAAGAGTAAGCTCTCATAGGTCTATGTGGACAGAAAAGTAAAAAAGTTATGGCTCTGGGAATAAGACCGCATCGGTAAAGGGGTTTTCTGTCAAATGACAGGATGGTTGATAAATATCTGATTGATGAGAATCCCTGTGCTCCCAACCTTTTTCTCTGCCAGCCATAGCAATTAAATGGAGCTGCGTTGATGCTGATACTGCTTGCTACTCCATCCATTGTTTATGTGACAGAAGGAGATTGCTGAGCAATGTATTTATCACATATGGCATTACAATGCACAAACCATACCTTAAACTTATCTATGATTAAACAAAATTACACCGACACACTTGACTTGCTTGGAAAATTAATTGGCCACGGCCTTTATTAAAATCATATAATACAGGTAACTTCAATTAATAACATAATAATTATAAACAACCGCAGCTTAGCCAAAGATCAAGCCTGTTTACATTACCTATAACTTATTGTCCATTCTGTACCCTGAATGACTTTCCCACCTGGCTATCTTGCCTGGATCAAGCAGGCGAACATGGCCCGGCCCCACCCAGGGCCAACTCTACCATCGCCTGTAGATCTAAATTAAAAATGTCGTTACCCACTTCAGACAAATGGGTCCAATCACTTCTGAATAGGCCTGGCAAACCTCCCTCCAAGTCAGTGTGCCGAAAAGAAAAACCTCCAATAGATGGCATAAATTTATTCATGCACCTATTTACCCTTCTGCGAATTTTCTCACAAAATTTGAGATCCATAGATTTCACCCACACTAAACGGGAAACGATCTCGGAAAAGATAATTTTGACACCAAAAAACAATTTTTTTAACTCTATTAAACTTTTTTTCATTTGAAATAGTAAATCCACTGTACCTAATTTACCAATATCATTCCCTCCTAAGTGCACAATGATTATATCTGGGGACGGAGATCTCTCACTCATCATGGCAGCTTGCTCCAACAGTCCTTCCCATCTTTGCCCCCTGATTCCAAACCAGAAGATTCTTACATTATCGGCAGACAAAGACAGATTCGGACCATAGCACCGCTGCTGCGCTCTCCACTCCGCCCAGTGCACGAAAGAACGACCTAAGATCCATACTGTTATACCTACAAAAACTTCAAACAAAAGAAACATTAGTATACATCACTTCTGAATATACACCCGATAACATCCTGAACTCCATCTTCCCAATTTTTTGATTAAGCTCTCACTCAAACCCAGTCTGGCAGCCTCCATCGCAGCTCCAATCCTAAAAGAGTGAGTAGAGAAATATTTATTACCCATATTCAATTTAGACAAACATTTACTCAAAATGCATCTGAATTGGAACTGAGTCAAAGGTCTGCCCGACTGATGAAGTAAAAACTTCTCACCTCCCAGGGGACGTAACATTAAATAACGTTGCACCAAGCAAACCGGACAAATATCTTTACCTGCTAAACATTGTAATTTTAAAGACGTACCCTTACCAGCTTGATCAGTTTTGGATTTAGCAATAAAAATTATTAATATCCCCCTCTTCAATGTAATATGTTGAAAAGCCAAACCTTCAATACCGTCTCTGCCCCTCGGCAATAGCTCGCCTATACGCAAAGCTCCAAAAACCAATAGTGCAGCTGCTGTGGAGAATAAAAGGGCTTCATAGTTATCGTAACAGCAAGAGAATGACACTGTACATAAATTTACCAACATTTCTGGAGAAATGGGGCGTCTGCCATCCCGAACTACTTTCTCTTTTTTGTAACCCTTTAGTACCTGCTTTATTAAAAAAATAACCGTTGCATTCCTTCTGGCCCATAACCTTCATAAAAAATGACACACCAGATAATGTTTTCATTACCGTGGAATAAGCGAGCCCTCTGTCAAAAAGCGATAATACAAAATGCAACACGGACTGCTCTGAACACCTATTAGCATCCATTTTCATTCTCCTACAAAATTTAACTCCTAAAACCCAAGCCGACGAATAACCTTTCCATGTAGAAATGGCCATAGACCGCTGTAACAGCTCCATTAACCTGACCAAATCAATCCCCAGAGATACTCCGGACACTCCACTCCCCTCTCCTGGGTGCCTGGGGCGATACTGGAGAAACTCTTGCACTGAAAATGAGAACGCAAAACAGCCACTGAAGGATCACTATTATCAACCTGTACCGCCTTCAGCCAAATATTCCTTTTCAAACACAGCAGTACTAGACGTCTAAGAACTCTAATAACTGAACCACATTTGCAAGACAAATGGTTCACTGCAAGGACCACCCCTTTTTTACTGGATTTAATTATGATATTTCTATTAGCTAGCTGACTGCCCCAAACCACTATAACCACTAAAATAGAAAATAGTTCTAACAAAACTTCATTCTTCAACACCCCATTCTTACACCATGCCCAATGCCATTGGCCCGCACACCAATTACCATCCCAAAAAACATCAAAACCTGATTCAGGAGCCGCATCCCTGTACAAACTTAAGTCCTCTTCTGCAATAAAAGGCTGACGCCACAAAGCCTGGCCATTAAATGACTCTAAAAACTCCAACCAAACTCATAAGTCCTCCTTAACTTCCTTTGTGACTCTAACATGAAATACAGGATTCCTGATTCCTGCAATATGTGCTGACAGGCGTCTACAAAATACTCTGCCCAAGGCATTATTCTAGACGCAAAGGCTAAAAGTCCCAGCAACGACTCGACCTCCTTCACTGTCACTTTCTTCCTCTTTATCACTGCTAACAACGCTTCTCTACATTTAACAATCTTAGCTATTGGCAACCTAAATTCCCCTTTACCTGTATCAATCACTATACCTAGATACTCTAAACAATTGGTTGGGTGAACTGTTTTTCCTTCCGCTAGCAGAATACCAAACTGCTTGCAAATTAATTGAAACGTAGACAAAAGCTCATTACACACCAATGAGTCGCCAGGACCTATAAACAAAAAATCATCTAAGTAGTGCGCTATACCGCCTTTCATGCACTGCCGTGCTGTCACCCATTCTACAAAAGATGAAAAGGCCTCAAAATAAAAACAAGATACCGAGCACCCCATGGGCAAACATTTATCAACATAAAAGAAACCGTTGAAATGAAAACCTAATGAATTGAAACCGTAAAGGCAGTAACCTAAAGGCTGATTCTTGATCGGCCTTGGCCATTAATGCCCCGGGACCGAAACTTCTAACTATTTCAGCAGCCTTATCAAAAGACGTATATATAACAGTACTTATACTGCTATCAATGCTATCGATAAAGAGGTACCATATGGATAAGACAAGTGATGAATCAATCTGAAAGCATTCATCTCTTTCTTTGGAATACACCCAGAGGAGATAGCCAAAAATGTTTAAATGGCTGCTCCTTAAAGGGGCCCGCCACTCTTCCTTCAGCTAGTTCCTTTAACAATTTTGCTTCTACCACCTCTGGGTGCAGCTCCGCGGATTTCAAATTTTTTACCCATATGCACCTTTTGCCTGAAAAATGTGGAATCATAAACCCATGTGCAAACCCATCAATTATTAACTTGGCCATCTTGCGGTTTGGGTACTGCTCTAACCATGGCCGCATTCTCTCCAGATTTACTGGTGTCACTGCTTTTACCCAAGTACTCCTTTGTGGAATGTTGCCCACTTGCTTTTTTAAAGCATCCGGACATAGCGTGCGACCCTCCACAAAAGGAGCACTCGTGCTTGTATTTACACGTATTCGGCCACTTACATTATGCCTCATTAAACGCAAAGCATGTACCTTTCCTAATGGTACTAGTCTGAGCTGGTACATTACGCTGAACATTATTAGGTTTACTTGACATTAGTGTTGAGCGAGCATGCTCGACACTGCTCGGTACTCGCCCGAGCATCACGCTACTCGGGATGTTCGGCGAGCACCGAGCATGTCCGGGTTACTCGGGCGGGAGCTCGGGCCTCCGCCCTTCATGTTTGGCGCTCTTTACAGAGCCAATGAACATGCAGGGATTGCCAGCCAGTCACTGTAATGCCGCAGCCATGTTGTTTTTGGGCATTACAGTGATTGGCTGGCCGCACAGAGTCACCTCGAGTATTTAAAACCGGGCGCCGCCATCTTGGACACAGTCGCTTCGGATTAGACAGTGTAGGGACAGCGCTGCTGAGCTAGGGAGAGCTTTATCCTGCGAAATAGTTAGTGTAGGGTCTGTAAAGGCTGCCAGATCAAACAAACAGTCCTTCTCAGAACTAATATCCATCCCAGATATCAGGCAGGCAGGCTGTATAGGAGACGCAGTGGTTATACCAGCAAACGCTGCATTACAGTCCTGTGTGCTCCTGTTTCTGAAATTGCTGGACTTAGCTCCAGGTCTCGGGGGCCAGTAAAAATCCTTTTTTTTTCATCTAAATCCTCTTTTTTTCTCCTCCTACACACTGTACAAATACCTGTCTTATTAACCTATTGGTGTGTCCCCCCCCTGCCCCCCCCCAAAAAAAAGTGTCTGATTTTTCAGACACAAATATATCTGTTGAAAAGAGTCTGGTATAGGCCACAGAAACAGAAGTGTGGTTTTGCAGTTCCACGGGTCAAATCTCTGTATTATCCAGTTTTGGGCCTTTTGTATAAAAAAAAAAAAAACAGTTTGAGTGTGTCGCTCACTGTTCAGCCGCAAATATATATATTTAAAAAAGTCTGGTATACACCAGTAAATTATAACTGTGGTTTTGCTGTTCCAAGGTAAAAAATCTCTATTATCCTGTTTTTCGCTTTTTTTGCCTTAAAAAAAAAACAGTAGTGTCTCCTGACTGTTCTGACACGAAAAACATATCTGTTGGAAATAGTCTGTTGTAGGCCCAACAAATCCCAGTGTGGTTTTGCAGTTTCACGGGTCAAATCTCTGTAGTATACAGTTTTGGGCCTTTTGTATCTAAAAAAAAACAGTTTGAGTGTGTCGCTCACTGTTCAGCCGCAAATATATATATTTAAAAAAGTCTGGTATACACCAGTAAATTAAAACTGTGGTTTTTCCATTCCACGGTAAAAAATCTCTATTATTCAGGTTTTGGTATTTTTTCCATAAAGAAAAACATTAATAGTTTCTCCCTGATTGTTCTGATTGTTTAAAAGAGTCGGATGTAGGCCAGAGAAATAGAGCTGTGGTTTTCCTCTTCCATGGTTCTAATCTACTTTTTATTACCCTTTTTCCATTGATAGTGCGAGTGTAAGCTATTTTACTTCCTTTACAATGGGCAAGGCGCGTGGCAAAGGACGTGGAAGTGGACGTTCTGGTGATGTTGCGTGCAGAGGACGGGGCCGTGGCCAAGGTGAAAATGTGCCACAACCAACAGCCACATCTTCTCGCTCACACTTCTTGACCGAATTACTAGGGAAGCACAGAACAACACCAGTATTGCGAACTGATCAGTGTGAACAGGTTATTAATTGGATAGCAGCTAATACTTACAGTTACCTGGGCACCACCACCTCCGGTCTGTCTTCCACACGGTCGACTCTTAGTAGCCGTGAGTCTCGACCGCATACTCCTCACCCTGATGCTCCTTCCTCCCACCATGCCGAGTGTCGTCAGACAGCAACTGATCCCACACTTGGACACTCTGAAGAGCTGTTCACTGGTCCATTTTCAGATTTGTGCCCCTCGCCTGCTCCGCGATGCTCAAATATTTGAACAGCCACGGCCACAGGAAGTCGACGCTGGCAATTTGTCACAAGAGGTGGACAATGACGAGACACAATTGCCAGGAAGTGAGGAGGAGCATCGTGGTGCGCAAGTGGAAGAGGAGGAGGTGGTGGATGATCTAGTAACTGACCCAACGTGCAAGGAGGACATGCAGAGTGAGGCCAGCAACACACTGTGGGAGGGAGGCAGAGTACCCCAACAGGCGGGAAGAAACAGTGTGGTGGCCCCAGACAGAAGGCGGGCAACCGTTCCCCGTAACACCAACATGATGGACGTTGCCAGTACAAACGGTAGGTCTTCCAGAGTCTGGAATTTTTTTAAAGACTCTGCTGAGAACCCCAAAAAGGCCATTTGTACCACCTGCCATGCCAGCATCAGCAGGGGTGACAAAACTACCAGCCTGACCACCACCAGCATGATCAGGCACATGGCATTAAAGCACCCGACTTTGTGGGGCGAAACCCAGGGTCCACGACCAGTGTCAGCGGGTGTCACCACTGCTTCTTCCGCTGTTGTGTGTGCAATAGAACCCCCTGTTGTGTGTGCAAGGCAATCCCCTGTCCATACTGCATGTAAAGATGCCCCCTCCTCTCAGTCTTCACTTGTTATGGCAGTTTCTCAAGAAACAGCATGAACGTCCACGTCCCACCGCAGTGTTCAATTGCCATATCTCAGACCTTTGAACGAAAGCGGAAATTCGCAGCTAACGCCCCACAGGCCACAGTCCTAAATTTGCACATTTCATGACTGCTTGCGTTGGAAATGCTGCCTTTTAGGCTGGTGGAGACTAAATCCTTCCGCAAGCTTATGGCGGTGGCCGTCCCTCGGTACTCGGTCTCCAGCCGACACTATTTTTCCCGGTGTGCCATCCCCGCACTACACAAGCACGTGTCCCAAAACATCTGCCGTGCCCTCAACAACGCAGTTACTGGGAGAGTCCACCTGACAGCAGACACGTGGACAAGTGCTTGTGGCCAGGGACGGTACATCTCCCTGACGGCACACTGGGTAAGCATAGTGGAAGCCGGGACCCAGTCGGACCTTGAGACGGAACACATCCTCCCCACAGGATTGCGGGCCCTATGTCAGTCAGAGTTCCCCCCACAGGGTGCAGCTCCTGTGCATCATCCTCCTCCTCCTCATGGTCAGCCTCCATCTCAGATATCACCACATCAGTTACAAGCTGGAAGCACTGCAGTACTGCCTCCGCCAAGCGGAGTTGGAGAATTTTCCCACGCTGTCAGTGACGTGCATGAGGTGAGCTCATGTCCAATGAACTCAGCTCACCTCATGCACGTCACTGACAGCGTGGGAAAATTCTCCTGTGCTCAGCGCTTCAGCAGGAGAATTTTCCCACGCTGTCAGTGACGTGCATGAGGTGAGCTGAGTTCATTGGACGTGAACTCGGCTCATCTGGATGCCGTCACAGCCAGACACTGAGGAGCTCAAGCATGCCTGCTATTCTCAGTGTGTGCGGCATGGCAAGCTGGATGGCAGGGTTCTGTTGCGATCCAGCCTGTCATGTCAACGTAGCAGAGCTGAAGCTGTCGTGGGAACCATGGAAAGGTAAGGATGATGTTGCTTTATTATTTTACTTTTATTGCAGAAGACATTGGCTTCAGCTGGAATGGGTGTGATGGTAAGTATGGTTTAATTTAGAACATTAAAAAATTGTGTGTTTATTTCAATTAAAGGACTTTATTCTGGGTGTTTGTGTTTTTTTTTTTAACTTTCACTATGGGGTTAGTAATGGGGGTGTCTTATAGACGCCTCTCCATTACTAACCTGGGCTTGATGTCAGCTGGCATTATAAGCTGACATCAACCCCAGCCCTATTACCCCACTGCCACCACTACAGGGCAGTGGGAAGAGCGAGGCTAAGTGCCAGAATTGGCGCATCCTATGGATGCGCCATTTCTGGGGCGGCTGACGGCTGGTGCTTCTAGCCTGGGAGGGGGCCAATATTCATGGTACCCTTCCTGGGCTATTAATATCAGCTCCCAGCTGTCTGCCTAGCCTTTGCTAGCTATTAAAATAAGGGGGACCCCACGTCATTTTTTGGGGAAGGTCCCCCATTTTAATAGCTACTAAAGGCTAGGTATTCAGCTGGGGGCTGATATTAGTAGCCTGGGAAGCTCCGTGGGCATTACCCCCCTCCCAGGCTTCAAACATCTGCCCCAGCCGTCTGCTTAACCTCCGCTAGAGACTAAATTTTCAGGGAACCCCACGCCAATTTTTTTTTTAATCCTTTATTTTAACACTAAATGACAAGTACAATAATCAACACTATCGCTGTACTTCTTATATATGTGACTGACATGTTTCTATGTATCTAATCTATGTGTGATGCTCTATTCTTTCTATTCTAAATTGTCAGGTACCGCTGCTGAATTGCCGGCCGGCTTTTTTAAAGAGACGGTGCATGAAAACACTATTATTTTTTTTAATACATCCTTTAACACTAAATGACAAGTACAGTAAGCAACACTGTCACTGTACTTCTTATATATGTGACTAACATGTTTCTATCGATCTAATCTATGTGTGATGCTCTATTCTTTCTGTTGTAAATTGTCGGGTACCGGTGTATGCCGCTGATGAATTGCCGGCCGGCTTTTTTAAAGAGACGGTGCATGAAAACACTATTATTTTTTTAAATAAATCCTTTAACACTAAATGACAAGTACAGTAAGCTGAGCTCTGCCATCCAGCTTGTCATCCTTCAGAGACACTGCAGAGTGCAGGCATTATGGGAACTTCCGATTCCGGTATTCGATATTCTAAAAGTATCGGAACTCAGTATCGGAACTCCGATACCGCGAATATCGGTCGATACCCGATATTTCAGTATTGGAATGCTCAACACTAGTTATTATCAATGTTTATAAATGTTATACCAATTTGACAATGACAAATTTATATAATAGTTACTAAGCTTTCACCACTGTCTTAGAATTTCTCAGATTGACCAATTAAGATGAATGTCGTGGACGACATCCAAAAAGGAGGGAATAATGTGACATGCAGAAGTAGTGCTGTTGCTTCCAAAGCATCCAGCAACTGTTACAAATAACACAAGCACAGGAGACAGGAAGTGTTGTGCTTCAGAAGCATCCAGCAACTAGAGGGGTTAACACAGTCACAGGAGACAGGGAGTGTTTTAGCAGAGCCCCAGGGAGATTGTGGGAAACTTGTTATTGTAGTCTGGCTGAAGCAACTGAAGAGGATTCAGATCAGGAGAGAAAATAAACACAGGTCAGATAAACTCCCTGAACTAACCGTGCAGAGTATTATCGGACAGGAAGATAAGGACTGGAAGGAATTGAACTGAATTGCACTGGCCGTGCTTCAGATTAAATTCCACTGTTAAACTGTTAAAAAAGACTCTTGTCAGATGTGTCTGGTCAGCATTTTGACCCCTTGGAACGCAAGATGGAGGGACTACTCAGGAAGTCCTGGGAGACCTCGACAGCGCTATTAAGCACCAATGCAGTCTCTACGGGCGTAGCGCGATCATTGGCTCATTGGCTAGATCAACTGGAGGAACACCTAGTCTCAGGCACCGCCAGAGAAGACATCTTAGCATCCCTTCTGCTTCTCCAGAAAGCTACGGGGTTTTTAGCAGATGCTTCTGCAGAATCGGTGAGAGTGGCGGCAAGAGCATCTGGGTTATCAAACTCTGTGAGAAGGGCCTTATGGTTAAAATCCTGGAGCGGTGATGTGGCATCAAAGATGAAATTGTGTTCCATCCCCTTTAAAGGGAAATGCATGTTCGGGCCAGCCCTAGATCTTCTCGAGAAAGCCTCAGACAAGAAGAAAGCCCTCCCGAAACCTAGAAATGTAAGGAAAAGGCCCTGTCGTCCTTCCCAGGAGCAGACCCCTCAATATAGGGGTAAAGGATAAAACAGGTTGGTGGAGCTACCCAAAATCGGGGGCCGCATCTCGAACTTTCTCGCTCAGTGTAGATAAATCTGCTCAGACCCATGGGTCCTGAGGGCAGTAGAGTTTGGAGTAAAAATAGAATTCTCCTCCTATCCTCCACAGACTAAAGATAACGCAGCTCTCTTCTCAAAGTCTGCAGGCCACCCTGATATCCAGTGTAACAGACCTATTATCCTCTGGGGTGATATCCCTGATAAGCAGAGGACATTATTCCAATCTCTTCTAATAAAAAAACAAATGGCTCGCATCGGATTATAATCAATCTAAAACCACTGAATCAGTATATCCACTACCAGAGATTCAAGATGTAATCTATCAGATCATCGGTCCCTCTGATAGGACAGGACCATACCATGGCCAGAATCGATCTCTAGGATGCATACTACCACATCTCCATACATCCACTTTACAGAAAGTTCTTAAGATTTACAGTGGCTCAGAGGGAACAGATAGTCCACTGCCAGTTCAATGTTCTCCCATTCGGGATATTATCAGCCCCACGAATATTTACAAAGGTCATGGCTTATATCAGGGGTCAGAATGTTTTCAATAGTACCATACCTCGACGACCTGTTATTAATCGGGCCCTCAGTACCATTGCTCCAAGAGCATATACAGTTGACCACTCAGATCCTATCTTCTCTGGGCTGGTTAGTGAATCACAAAAAATCAGATATGGTTCCCTCCATGACAATAAACGTTTCTAGAAGAACTATTGGATTCCCACAGCCAGATGTCGTTTCTGCCCAAACAAAAACAGGTCATACTAAAAGCAAAGATCAATGTCCTAAGAAGCAGGAGATTGGTATCATTGAGAAATGCCATGTCAGTCCTCGGATCTATGACATCCTGTATCGAGACGGTGGCCTGAGCTCAAGCACATACCCGAACATTACAGACTCACATCCTCATGAATTGGGACGGATCTCCACGGTCTCTGAACAGGAAAATTCCTATACCATCACGGGTAAAAACCTCTCTTTTCTGGTGGCTGAGCATGAAGAATCTAAATAGGAATACTATGTATCCAGAATCCACTAGTAACCATAAGAGTGGATGCCAGCGGGAAGGGATGTGGAGCCATAGTCTCCCAGGAGCTATTCCAGGGTATATGGTCCAAAGAGGTGAGCCAGAACTCATCAAATTTCAGAGAATTAAAGGCCGTAGAGGAAGTCCCCAGAGTAGCAGAGCCTCTGGTCCAGAAAACCCACATACAGATATTTTCAGACAATATCACCACAGTAGCCCACCTTCGTCATCAGGGGGGCACAAGACACAAAAGCTTTAAAGCAGTCTCTGCGAGAATATTTTCCTGGGAAGAAGAACATATTCTATCCCTGTCAGCTCTTCATGTCCTGAGCCATACTCCTTCCTTACCTGAGAGTGAGATACCACACCTCTGGGTAAGATGCAATACCTCTGTGGCGACCGAACCCTCAGGGGCGCCACAGAAACATTAGTTTGTTTGTTTTTTGTTCAGATTTGCCAAATACCTATAAACTGGCATCTTTCTTTTCTAGAATACCAAGAAAAGGGCCATCAAGATCTAAACTGGGTCTTGGCTGTGATGGCTGGAAGTGCTCTTGGCATTGTCGTTTTGGCTATCTGGCTGAAAAAACAAAGCGTTAACACCATTAAAGAAGTTGAGATATAAGTTCTTGTGACTCTTCCTTTGCCATAAACGTAACTGAGTTCTAGCATCTATTTTGAACTCCTACCTGTAATACTCGCCTTGCTAGTTGATTTTATGAGACTTTACAGTAATTTGCAAATAAGGTTTATGCCCCAATAAAGATTTAGACAAAAAAAGTTGTACATTGATTGCATTCATAGACCTTTTTTGAGTAACGGTCACAACAGTTCACAAAAAATCCATTTGATACATGTAAAATATAAGGAGCACATTGGCTTCATTGGAAAGGGTGAGTCTTGCAATTTCTCTGGAAGGATCAATATTTTGTGGATTTTAAAACACTCACTGCAGGTCACTTTACCTACATGTAGGATCTAGATCTGTCTATCCAACTTGGCTGGTACTGTTGCACTGCAGGTGCTCTGATTATGTAGATGAAATTTTATATTGCCTTTAACTATGTTCTGGGTGACCCTAGCGCACACTATTAAAATGCCTCCTTGTTTTCCCATAATCTGTAAGTGGTGGTGTGGCACCCCAGGGGTCTGGTTTCCACAGTAATGCAATGTTATGTCTGAGAGCAGGTGGGAGGTCTCTTGGTCAGGAATCCTATGCATGCCACACCTCCTGCCCAGTCCTGGGAGGGGAAGGACTTCCCCTATATAAACCTGGGGCTGAGGCAGGGTTAGAGAGTTCAAAGGGAGAGTTCAGCCAGGAGGGCTGACAGGGAGCTGTGGCTCCGGCTGGGCCCAGCTCCTGGGCCATGCCAGAAGTAGAGACAGAGAAGAGAAGCAGCTATGGGAAAAGAACAACAGGAGCTCTGTGGGAGCAGTGTTACAAGGAGTCAGGGGCTGGCAGCTGCAGAGCTCGCCCTGACTGAGAAGTATCACCGGACCCGGAGTCCGAGGCTGTGGGGACTAATCTCTACCCAGCAGCAGAAACCGACCGGCAGGGGATTGCAGGTCCTCTGGCACAGAAACCCGAAGGCACTGTCACACGCGTGAGACCAGCACCGCCATCGTGGAGCGGAAGCCATTAGAAGGCCCCGAGTCACCGGCCATACGGGTGAGCACCACACGGTACACTCAGGGACGTGGGCTACTTTTACCCGCCTCTAGCAAGGTAGCCAGAAGAGTACAGTTAGTTGGGAAGGCCTACAACTCCGCCTGGCCAGGGGAGATCCCATCTGCTCAAGGACTGACCAGGCCCCGATTGCTAGCAAGTACTCCGGGAGGGTCTATCTTTGTCACCAGTAAAGACCCTGAACTATACCGCATCGTCTCTGAGTGGTTCCTGCTACCCCCATCATCCACGTCGGCTGCCCTGAGGCCATACCCCTCCCGTTGGGGGTTATACCATCCACGCTGCACCATCCTTCCACCGGCCTCAGCGGTCTGCCCTGCAGCGGCAGCTCCATAGCTGCATTCAACGGGTGGCGTAGTCATCCACCATCCACTGCTAATAGACTGCCACTTAGTCTGACTCCCTGGGCACGGACCGGGTCACCGCCACGAGACTACTACCCCCCATCTGATCCGGCTCCGGGTAGGCTCCCGCATGCGCAACGCTGCGCGACTCAGGCCCAGGGGCGCGTCAACTTTTGGCGTAGTCGGCAGGATTTCGTGCCCGCAACCACCGGGTACTGCGTGCCTGAAAAAGAGACTTTTAAAACTTACCATCCGTGAAGTTTTCCCGCCATCCGGCGCCATCTTCAGCCTTCTTCCCGCCATCCGTGAAGAGTCCCGCCATCCGGCGCCATCTTCCGCCTTCTTCCCGCCATCCGTGAGGTTTTCCCGCCATCCGGCGCCATCTTCAGCCTTCTTCCCGCCATACATGGAGTTTTCCCGCTATTGGACGCCATCTTGAGGACGCCGCGCGGGAAGAAGAGGGGCGTGGACTCCGAAAGCGCGCGAGAACTGAAGCCCCGCCTCACGTCCGGACGTTGCGTAAGGTCCTGGAAGGAGCCCAGCAGACGCCGACGTCACAGGAGCGCGACGGAAGGTCCTCAACCCTGACGATCCACTGCGGAGCCGCGGCCTATGGAAGAGGATCATCGCAAGGTAGGCCACGGTCCACTAGGGGGGAGAAGGATGTCGGATACGGAGGAGAGCTTCACCGCTTCAACCCCCGCCAGCGCCACCGCTGTGGCGGTCATGCCTTTCACCATGCCCTATATCCCGGGGGCAGCCTGGCTACCCCAGTACTCGGGGGAGTCACATACCCTGCATGACTTTAGAGAAAAGCTGGATAGCCTCTTCCAGGTGTACCCCCTCACAGAGGAGCAAAAAGTGAGCATCCTGGTGGCCCAACTAACTGGGGCAGCCCAAAGGGAGGTAAAGTCCTGGCCACCTGGGAGGAGGACTGTCGCAGAGATACTAACCCGGCTAACCGAGGAGGAGCTGCAGTACTACCAATACGAGGAAAGCCAAGAGGACCCGGACGGGTCTGAGGACTACCCTCAGGAGGGAGCACAAAGAGGACATAGCTACTGAAGGGAAGTAGCGTGAATAAAGAGCTGTACATAGTTACCCGTTAGGGTACAAGGACTGCTGCTAATTAAAATATGGTCCCCGTTGGGATTAGTGAATTGTTCCCCGTGTGTCCCTATCCCTTACCAGGCTGAGGACTGTGAGCAGCCATCCCCTATCCCTTACCAGGCTGAGGACTGTGAGCAGCCAATCCTTATCCCCACTGGCCGAGGACTGAGAGCGGCCATATCCTGTAAATAATTATGTGTTTCTAGTAATTTATAGGAGTCCTTGGGGGATTTACCGGGAATCCTTTGTACAGTTAGTGGAGCGTAACCCAGGATGGACTAAAAGACTGTTAAGGACTCGGGGCAGGACAGACCCCTACCTGGTTACGTCTCCCTGTTTTGGTGAAATGGACACCTTTGTTTCCTTCAAAGACTGCACCCGGTTGCGGACATGCCGTGACCACCTTTATGTGTTTTTCTTATTGTATTATTATTGTTATACCCTGTTATGTCTTTCTAAAAAAATATGTTTAGTCCCGGAGTACTAAATTTCACTAGGGGGGAATGTGGCACCCCAGGGGTCTGGTTTCCACAGTAATGCAATGTTATGTCTGAGAGCAGGTGGGAGGTCTCTTGGTCAGGAATCCTATGCATGCCACACCTCCTGCCCAGTCCTGGGAGGGGAAGGACTTCCCCTATATAAACCTGGGGCTGAGGCAGGGTTAGAGAGTTCAAAGGGAGAGTTCAGCCAGGAGGGCTGACAGGGAGCTGTGGCTCCGGCTGGGCCCAGCTCCTGGGCCATGCCAGAAGTAGAGACAGAGAAGAGAAGCAGCTATGGGAAAAGAACAACAGGAGCTCTGTGGGAGCAGTGTTACAAGGAGTCAGGGGCTGGCAGCTGCAGAGCTCGCCCTGACTGAGAAGTATCACCGGACCCGGAGTCCGAGGCTGTGGGGACTAATCTCTACCCAGCAGCAGAAACCGACCGGCAGGGGATTGCAGGTCCTCTGGCCCAGAAACCCGAAGGCACGGTCACACGCGTGGGACCAGCACCGCCATCGTGGAGCGGAAGCCATTAGAAGGCCCCGAGTCACCGGCCATACGGGTGAGCACCACACGGTACACTCAGGGACGTGGGCTACTTTTACCCGCCTCTAGCAAGGTAGCCAGAAGAGTACAGTTAGTTGGGAAGGCCTACAACTCCGCCTGGCCAGGGGAGATCCCATCTGCTCAAGGACTGACCAGGCCCCGATTGCTAGCAAGTACTCCGGGAGGGTCTATCTTTGTCACTAGTAAAGACCCTGAACTACACCGCATCGTCTCTGAGTGGTTCCTGCTACCCCCATCATCCACGTCGGCTGCCCTGAGGCCATACCCCTCCCGTTGGGGGTTATACCATCCACGCTGCACCATCCTTCCACCGGCCTCAGCGGTCTGCCCTGCAGCGGCAGCTCCATAGCTGCATTCAACGGGTGGCGTAGTCATCCACCATCCACTGCTAATAGACTGCCACTTAGTCTGACTCCCTGGGCACGGACCGGGTCACCGCCACGAGACTACTACCCCCCATCTGATCCGGCTCCGGGTAGGCTCCCGCGTGCGCAACGCTGCGCGACTCAGGCCCAGGGGCGCGTCAGTGGCAGTGAGTAGCAACATATCGCTGTCTTACATGGTGGGAATGACCGATCTATGGCAGTTTAGTCTATATACTCTACTGTTAAAGCAATAGTACTGGAAACCTCTTCTACACATAGATGGTCTCAATGCCAGACTGGCACAGTATTAAAGTTTCTAACCAGATAATTGCATGAAGAGCAAAGGAAGACCTACCATTGGTGCAGCCACAGAGGGATCCAGTAATTGACGGGGCCCACTTATACCTTCAAAGCAGATAAAATTGTACTTTATGATGAACTACAGTGCTTCCACGAGGACTCTCTTCTGTCCGCCAGCGCTAGAAAGAGCAACAATAAATGGCCCAGAGAATAAAAGTTTCTTCTACAATGATGACTTGATGTAGGTTATTCTACACTGTCACATTAAGATATCATAACATCTAATGGTTGTTATCAAACATGTTACATTTTTGGCCACATGTTGAACCACAATGCAGTCATGTAATTGACCTATGACTTGCCTAAAATCATTGGTTAATTGCCAAACTGCAGATGTAAAATGGCTGCACAACAGTTAGCATCAAAAGTTTCTTAGGTTTCATGAGGGGTTTTCAAGTTGAATTGGCCATTCCCTCATGTGTTAAGAGGTTGGCAGTGTTATCTTGGTACACCTTTCCTCAAAATGACTTGCATGCTAATGGAGATGAAACCAAATCAATCCATCGAGTAAAACACTTCATGGAAAGTTTTCCACAAAAAAAAAAAAGTTTGGTCCTGTAAAGATCTGAGGTTGTAAGTAATCACCTAGGCAGGTTAACGATGCAACAATATTTTATTGATCACAGCCATGGTAATAAAGCAATTCCAGGTAAATGGCCAAAATACAGTTCTCTCAGTCCTCAAGTTCCCAATCTGGGTTCAGTAGTTCCACTGGCTTTGTATAAGGCCATACTCACTGTCTCCCAACTTTTGGTTGGCCCATAGATTTTGCATCTCCAGCCAGTATAGTCTGTAGCCACAGTCCATGATTCTCTAGACGGCAGATAAAACGATGAAAGCACGGGTAGCCAGTAGCAGCAGTCCTTTTAAGAAAGTGTAAATCCAAATGACATAATCCATAATGGTAACATGTTTATCCATTCATCCTTCCAAGTCCACGGTCTCCATTCTCTTCCTTCAATCCTTCCACACATCTCCCTAAAACATGTCTCCACTTTCTTCCACTCGGATCAGTCCCCTCCCAGGTCAGAAGTGATCACACTCTCCCCCTTAAACATTCACTGTTTGCTAAAACAATGAAGAATATTCTAGAAGCCTTCATCTGAGACTGCCTGTAAGACCCACTGTGGTTATGGCTCCACTGTGTCTCAATCTACACTCACCTAATGAGATTATTGGCTGTTGAAACAATGGACTCCTGAGATAAAGATGAGATTAGTGGAATGCTGGACATTTTACAAGTGAATCTTACATAATGACAAGTAATCAGAACTATGTAAAACATAACAAGTAAATCACTAATAAAACACAATAATAATATTGACAAAAATGGTGGTTCGTTGCTGGAAAAGTATCATAGACTTTAGTAAGTGGGCGGCTCCTCACAGGTCCCATGCTCAAAGCCAGTTTTTAGACAAAGTGGGGCTCCAAATGTTAACACACATGTAGGTTGCATTTACATGGGCTGATTTCAGGCCATTAAACAAGCACAATTGACAACATTGAAGTCGTTCAGTACTTATTTTCTGGCCTCTTTACACCGGATGACTAGGAATGATGGCACAAAACTATCACTAGTAGATCAATCTGTCACCATACACATGTTCTCTGCAGTTTACACCAGGCGATGTGCTACTGAGAAGGATTTTCGTTCTACCATACACAATCCAATCACCCGATGAATGAGCAACATTTTTGCTTATTGATGGGCGATTGCCAATGTTTACACCTAATGAACGCTCGTCTGCTCTTCCAGTATATATAAATGTGGATGTGATATACTGTTACACACATCTGTATACAGAGCACACATATGCAACATACAAACAGTGATCAACATATCTTAAAGAAACAATGGCGGAGACCCCGGTAAATCCAGGTCAGCCAGAATAGCCTACTCATATAGCATTTAGAACAGAAAAAAACACGAGTTCAAAATGGTATACAAAGTTAGTTTTATTTAGTCAATCTGCAAATAACTTAAATTAATATATCCATAATATAAATGCATGACAAAAAAGTGCAATGTGCTCGAAGAAAAGCGCAGTCCCACCTGCGAGGGCATATCGTACCCAAGCTAAAAGGATAGCCCATATACATAGTGTGGTATCTTTCCAGAGATATACTGGATAGAATAACGCTATATATTCCAAGTGGAGCACATACAAATGTTTAAATCAAACCCAGGTTCACCAGATGCTTACCACAATTGTATATGAGGTCCAGGTGTGTTGAGACACCTTTGCCACCTGTCTTCTACGTCCCCCTGGACCTCATATACAATTGTGGTAAGCATCTGGTGAACCTGGGTTTGATTTAAACATTTGTATGTGCTCCACTTGGAATATATAGCGTTATTCTATCCAGTATATCTCTGGAAAGATACCACGCTATGTATATGGACTATCCTTTTAGCTTGGGTATGATATGCCCTTGCAGGTGGGACTGCGCTTTTCTTCCAGCACATTGCAATTTTTTTGTCATGCATTATATTTATATTATGGATATATTAATGTAAGTTATTTACAGCTTGACTAAATAAAACTTTAACTTTTTATGCCATTTTGTACTCCATGTTTTTTTTCTGTTCTAAACACATATGCAACGTGTATAAAAAGTACAAAAATAAATGACTGGAATATGCAGAGCATCTGCACACATGAGAATGCACAGAGCACATACGCTCACACTATAGAATACTTACCAGTCTCTCCCTTCACTTCTAAACTCCTGCACAGGACCCATGGTGACATCATGGTCACATGACTGATGTCACCAAAGGTCGTTAAGCAGTCTGCACATTGGAAATTAAATTGATAATATCACTGCAATTTTCAATGTAACTTCTGCTGTAGATGCTGCTGACGCGCCCCCTGGGCCATGTTGTTAGGGATACCTGGAGCCGGATCAGATGGGGGTTGTAGTCTCCGAGTGGCTGTGACCCGGTCCGTGCCCAGGGTGTCAAACTCAGTGTGCGGCAGTCCTTATAGATGTTATTAGTGTCGACTACGCCACCCGTTGATTTGCGGTCAAAAGGCCGCCGCTGCAAGATGGTCCGCTGAGGCTGGTGGTGTGTGTGCAGCTGCGGTAGTATAACCCCCAACGGGAGGGGTATAGCCTCAGGGGGTCAGCCGTGGAGGATGGTGGTTGTGAAGGTGCAGCAAGGAGACTCAGAGGCATAAAATGCAGTTCCAGGGTTTTACTTACTGGTGTTGCTCGGGTCACTGTGTACAGCAGTGGCCACCCAAGCCGTGCTGCGTCCACCAGGTCCTGGACTCGGTCAACTCCCAGGCAACTCCGGAGTGTGGTCCTGAGCTCCCTTTCTGACTTGTCCTCCTCTCCGGCCTTCCCCACCAGGGATCCACCTAAGTCCGGCTCCCTCGGGCCTCTTGTTGGTAAACCCTTGTCTCTGGGTTCCCTGACCCTATTCTTGGTTTGCCTTCCGGGTGGATTTAGTGGGTGGTCGTGGCAGATCCTGCCCACGACCTCCGGTCTCTGGCTAAGGATTAGGGCCCTCCACCAGCTTGGGATCCGGTACCCTTGTGCCAACTCTTCACCCTCTGATCTAATTTTGGGTTCTTGGAGTTCCCTCTTCTCCCCCTCTGGGTCCTTCTTTCTCCTCTCTCGCTCTCTTGGCCTTGGAGCTGGCTGAGCTGCTCTGCTTCTCTGACTCAACTCTGACAGACTGACCCTGATCTAAGATGGTTCCCACCTTACATACTCCCTCTATGTGTGAGCTCAGGTGACCAGCACCCAATGAGCTCCTAGCTTTACCCAGGCTGCTCCCCCTATCTGCCCCTACACTACTGGGATGTTCCACCCCCCTCCCACTCCAGCCAGGAACAGACACTGTCGTACCTGCACATAAACTGGTGGGAGTACCGTCGGTCTGTTCCTCGGAAATGGGATGTGTGTAGTGCATGCAGCTAACTGAGCTCAGTTCCACACTCCATCCTTACCCGGGAGTGGAATATCACACCTCTGGGTTGAGGTGCAATACCCCTGTAGCAGCCGAATCCTCAGGGTGCTGCATTCCCCCCTGGTAAATCACAGCACGTCCTCGGGCTGTAAAATAACAAAACATCCAAAAACATACAATTTTTTTTTTTTCATAAACATCATAAACATATAAAACAATATATATATATCATAAAACTTTTCATATAAAACTCCTCATTAGAAACATTCTTGTTCCTCCGGCCACGGTGCAACTTGTGACCGGGTAAAGTGCGACAGTCTCTCTTGGAAGAAAACAGTTTCCTATAAGACCGGTAGGGGGCGCTTTAGGAAGCGCAACTATATACAAGGGAAATATGGCCGCTCTCAGTCCTCGACCAGGTATTAGGGAGGATTGACCGCTCTCAGTCCTCGGTCAGTGGGAATAGGGACACACGGGTTTCAGTTCAATCTGCTGGTCCCAACGGGGACTATATTTTAACTAGAACAGTTCTTATACCCTGACGGGTAACTATGTACAGTCTCTCTCTACCGTACTTCAACGACGGCGTCCTCCTGCTCCTTCTTTAGATTCTTCAGACCCGTCCGGGTCCTCTTGCTCCTCCTCACACCGCAGCTCCTCCTCCGTCAGGCGATGCACATGGAGGGCGTAGGGTCCTTTGGCACACTTGTGCCGGGTGAAGGTGACCTCGTCCCCTACATACAGGTCACGACCTCTGTGTCCCTCCGGCAGATGGCTTTCTACGTCTCTGCGGGTGACAAAGACGTCGCCGGGGGTGTGATGATCCCTGATGAAACCCCAACCGTGCTGCAGTTGGAATTTAATTACAGTCCCGGTGGCACGGGGACCGTGGGCTGCACGGGGGTTCCTCCGGGTCCGGCTCTTCTGCTCTGCGCTCTGGATTTGCAGCCGCTGCTCTCGGACCCGCCTCTCTCTCCTCTCCCGGTCGAAGACCTCTAACTGCTGCCGGCAGCACTCCGCACGTTCAGCTGCGGCCGCCCGCGTTTCTTGGGTGAATCCCATGAGGTCTCCTCCGGTGGGGTCCCACGCAAACTGCGCTTCCTCCAACGAGAGTGGGGTGATCTTAACGGGCTTCGGAACCGGAATCAGGGGCTCATCTAGGGGTCTTTCTTTTTGGAGCTCAAGTTGGTAATACTCCGGTGGCCATATAAAGGGCTGCCCATCCGGGCACGTATGCTGGGCGAACAGGTCTTCACCCAGGTGCGGCACTCTAGATGTTGAGGGCGCGGAGGTGGTAGCGGCGCCCAGGTTTACCAGGCCTTGCGACCAGGCTTGGGGCACCCTGAAGGTGAAGGGCACCGTAAAGACGGCGGCGCCCGGGTGTTCCTGGCCTTGCGACCAGGCCGGTGGTTCGGCAGAGGTAGGGGGCGCTGTTGGTACTGCGGCGCCCGGGGGCACTCGGCCTTGCGACCAGGCCGGTGGCGTCTCCTGCTTGGCCGCGCTCTGGATTGAGGCGCGTGACGTAGCAGGGGGCGTGGCCGCGGCTCCGGCCGCTTGAGGCCTAGCTTGGAGCGATGACGCAGCGGCTACGGGAACGGTGAGTGGGGCTTCAGGCTCTGCGACGGGGAGCTGGGGCAGGTTTACGGCTTCTGGGCACGGGATGCTGTCGTCCCCATTACCTGCCTTTATCTCTTCGGCTCCCTCCGCGGCGTCGTCTCCGGCCGTCGTCCCTCCTTCGCCGTCCTCAGAGGTGGACTTGCTCCTCGCTGCGGGTGGCATGCTTCGCTGGCGGGCTCCAGCCTGCTGGGCCATCTCTCGAGTCCACTCCGCCAGTGTTTCCTGCTGCACCCGGGCCATCCTCCGTGCGAGGCCCTCCAACGCGGTCTGTGCACGCTCCCGATCTCCGGGGAGCTGCGCCAGGATCTCCAGCAGGCCTTCTGGAGTGGCGACCTGCAACAGGCTCCTGACCACTGGGTCGGTGCTGCCTGACTCTCCCTCCATCTCCGGGTGTGTTCTCTCTGGACTCTCCTCCAGACTCCTCCAAGCTGCTCCCATCTTCTTTCTTTTGTTCTGTCTACGCCCATCCCGAGGGCGGTCCTGGGGCAACTTTGTGATTGCCAGTTCCAGGGGCAGTTCTCTCACGCTGATGGACATATCAATCATCACAGTCTCTGCTGGTGGGGGCGGTTTCCACTTTTGGCGCCATTTTCGGTCCTGGCCCACGATGGGAGGTGGCCTCTTGCCATCCTTTGGCACGCCCATAATGGCGTCCGCTCTGCCAAGGCGGGAAACCTTCTCAGATGGCGGGAACCGCTTCCCAGTGGCGGGAAACTCTGTGGATGGCGGGAAAAGACTGCAGATGACGGGCAAATGGCGGGAACTGATCCGAGATGGCGTCCGATGGCGGGGACCCTCTGGAATTGGCGGGAGACTTCTTTTTGAGGTAAATGCGATCTTTTCTTCAGGCACGCAGTACCCGGTTGCGGGCACGTGATCCTGCCGACTACGCCAAAGTTGACGCGCCCCCTGGGCCATGTTGTTAGGGATACCCGGAGCCGGATCAGATGGGGGTTGTAGTCTCCGAGTGGCTGTGACCCGGTCCGTGCCCAGGGTGTCAAACTCAGTGTGCGGCAGTCCTTATAGATGTTATTAGTGTCGACTACGCCACCCGTTGATTTGCGGTCAAAAGGCCGCCTCTGCAAGATGGTCCGCTGAGGCTGGTGGTGTGTGTGCAGCTGCGGTAGTATAACCCCCAACGGGAGGGGTATAGCCTCAGGGGGTCAGCCGTGGAGGATGGTGGTTGTGAAGGTGCAGCAAGGAGACTCAGAGGCATAAAATGCAGTTCCAGGGTTTTACTTACTGGTGTTGCTCGGGTCACTGTGTACAGCAGTGGCCACCCAAGCCGTGCTGCGTCCACCAGGTCCTGGACTCGGTCAACTCCCAGGCAACTCCGGAGTGTGGTCCTGAGCTCCCTTTCTGACTTGTCCTCCTCTCCGGCCTTCCCCACCAGGGATCCACCTAAGTCCGGCTCCCTCGGGCCTCTTGTTGGTAAACCCTTGTCTCTGGGTTCCCTGACCCTATTCTTGGTTTGCCTTCCGGGTGGATTTAGTGGGTGGTCGTGGCAGATCCTGCCCATGACCTCCGGTCTCTGGCTAAGGATTAGGGCCCTCCACCAGCTTGGGATCCGGTACCCTTGTGCCAACTCTTCACCCTCTGATCTAATTTTGGGTTCTTGGAGTTCCCTCTTCTCCCCCTCTGGGTCCTTCTTTCTCCTCTCTCGCTCTCTTGGCCTTGGAGCTGGCAGAGCTGCTCTGCTTCTCTGACTCAACTCTGACAGACTGACCCTGATCTAAGATGGTTCCCACCTTATATACTCCCTCTATGTGTGAGCTCAGGTGACCAGCACCCAATGAGCTCCTAGCTTTACCCAGGCTGCTCCCCCTATCTGCCCCTACACTACTGGGATGTTCCACCCCCCTCCCACTCCAGCCAGGAACAGACACTGTCGTACCTGCACATAAACTGGTGGGAGTACCGTCGGTCTGTTCCTCGGAAATGGGATGTGTGTAGTGCATGCAGCTAACTGAGCTCAGTTCCACACTCCATCCTTACCCGGGAGTGGAATATCACACCTCTGGGTTGAGGTGCAATACTCCTGTAGCAGCCGAATCCTCAGGGTGCTACACTGCGGGCAGGAGTGTACATAGAAATCATAGGGCTCCATAGCAAAAGTCCTAATTGGCCCCTGCAAAAAAAAAATTACTCAATAGGAGCACAGGAGAGCATATACTATTTTTGCAGCCCTTGCAAAGTAATTTTGCCCCTTACTGTTCGACATGCTACAATGTGCCCCCACTAGGACTCCAAACAGTACAATAACACCCCTCACAACCCTCTACCCAGTATACTGGCCCCCCACAGGCCTCCAAATAGAATATTGCCTGCAACATAGTATGATGGCCTCAAAAATTAACCATTTATTAAAAAAATAAATGCTCCCCCACTGCTTCAGTCTCTGCAGCATGTGGTCTGCACTACATCGCAACTCCTGTGCTGAGCAGTGCAGAGGGTTAGAAGACTCGCTGTAGAGATTGGAGCAGTGGGCAATGGGGTGTAGTGAATATTTTTTTTTATTTATGGAGGACTATGTGGTGCCCGTAATACTGTATGGAGGGCTATGAGGGGCCCATTTTACTGTATGGAGGGCTATGTGGGGCCAACTATATTGGGCTGTGGGGCCAATTATTCTATATGGACGGCTATATAAGGGCCATTAATTACTTTTGAAAGACTACAAGGGGGCCATTATACTGATGGCATACCTATGTAGGGGAGGGCATCATACTATTTGAAGGTATATGTAGGGGGCCATTATGCGGTTGTCAGGACTATATGGGGGCAATTATACTGTTTGCAGGTCTATGCTGGGGGCGATTATACTGTTTGGAGGGCTATGTCAGGGCTCTTATATTGTTTGGAGGGCTATGTGTGGGCCAATACACTGCATGCAAGCAATTACACAGTGTAAAAGTTTTTTTGAGGGGTTCAATAATACACTGTAGTAATACACTGTAGAGGGTTATGTGGGGGTCACTATGCTGTTTGGAGGGTAGTGGGGGGCCATTATATAGTGTGGATGGTTGTATTGGGGCCATCATACTGAGTGAGGTGTGTGGGGGCCATTATTCTGTATAGAGGGCTGTGTTGCGATCACAGTTGGGGGCATCATACTGTGTTGGGGGTCGCCATACTTTGCCAGTGAAGGGGAGTACAGTCATCATACCGTGTGTGTGGAGGGTACTCTGGAAGAATTCACTGTGGGGATATCATACTTGTGTTTCGGGGGGACACTATAGTTGGCATAATACTTTATGGGGGCAATGAAAGGGTAGTTTAGGGGCTTCAGTAGGAGGAAATTACTTTGTAAGGGCTGCGAAGATGTGAGATATGCTCTTCAGTGACCCTGCTTAATATTAAGTTTTTTACTTGGGGGGCCCAATTAGAACTTTTGCTATGGGGCCCCATGATTTCTATGTTCACCCCTGCTAATAATATTAGGAATGACATAAAGATGGATGAAGCTGCTTCATCTTTAGTGGTTACAGGTATCTGGCCCATTGTGACATCACTCGTGTTCCACTCCCCGTGATGTCACAATGAGGTCACCATTGTGATGTCACTGGCTGTGGGGCTATAGTGAGTGACGCTACAGGAAAAGGCTTTGTCTGGAGAGGCTGACTGTGGATTACACAAGACGCGATATTCCTCCAGGCTAAAATGCTGTTTAGATTTCTTCTATTTGTGAGTGTGCTAATAGCATCTGCGGAGGGCGCTCCTATCAACACGCGCCACCATGATTTCAGGGCCTGGATCCCTGCAGGTAAGTGCTGTACCGGATATTCAGCCAATATGGGGTTATTGTTAATAAGTCAGATGATACATTTCATGGAGGATTCTTCATGTGCTACTTGTAATGTTTGGAGTCTTCTCCCATCGTGTATTCCCTATTCCAGGCTCTCAAACACATTGTAAGCTTGAATGGGAATCCACTCTGAGCGAAAAACAAGTCACGTGTCTCTCATCTTCATGTGTGTGACTTCATCAATAGTTTTGGGGGAAATAATTACAAATTTATGGTAATTGTGGAATTTCTCCAGCTAGGAATGGTCCTAGGTCTGAATACAAAAATGAGATGCAAAATATAATGTATATATTAGTAGCTTTAAATATCTTACATGTTCTTGATCTTTTCTTCCACTAGATTACTTTAGTAGGTTTCCTATGCCTGCTGCCATCATCTTCTTCTCTGGATTTTTCTTTGGTGCCATCTGTTCCATCATATATGGGTAAGTCTTATAATGATTTATGGGCTACCCGGGAGTCTGTATAAGAAATATCACATTTTCAGGTCATCACACGATTCAGTAAATGATATAATCTAGTGGGGATGTTTAGTGGCTCATAAACTTGGTCTGACCTGCTGGGAGCACAATGGACTTTTCTGTACAATATTAAAAAAATTGCTCAACAAATTACTGCAGATAAGGATAGATAAAATAGATGAAATAAAATATATGATTTTATAACAGTGACTTCTGTTTTATCATTTTAAAGATATGTGAAAAAGAATAATTTCTGGAGAGATGTTACAAGACCAGATTCCATGGATGAGGATATAAAGAGTAGGGCTAATCCTAATGGTAAGTACGGCCGTCACCAATCTGACATTAATATCTGTGTACATACAAATACTTCTTAGTGGCTTTTATATTACGTGGACGCAGTCTACATTGTAAAGCTGAATAATTACTCTAATGATATTCTGATTCGTCTCTTTCAATATATGAAATCTATTTAAAAGTAAAAAATGAACTTTTAAAGTATAAATAATCTCTTACCCGTTCACAACATATGATGTACGCCGAGCTTGAATATTTTCCCGCACGTGACGGCTGATTTAATGTGCGGAGCTCTGCCCGCAGCTGTTAAACTGTTAAATCCCACTGTTAATCTCTCACAGCAGCTTTTAACAATGCAAGGGAGACCGGACATTATATGTGACTCGCCCCCTGGGCCGTGGGGCACTAGGATCCGGGCAATAGGGAGACGATGGGGGTAGTAGTGGCGACCCGGTTCCGTGGCTCAGGGTGGTCAGGCCAATGGTAGTCTGCTACGTTCTGCTGATAATGTCCGACTACGCCACCCGTGGATTTGCGGTCATTAGGTACCGCCGCTGCAAGGCAGACCGCTGGGGCTGATGATGTGTGCAGCTGGGATGGTGTGACTCCCCACGGGAAGAGTGCGGCCCCAGGGCAGTGTAGTGGATGTTGGGAGTGATGGTAGTGAGAGTCCCAGTGCTGATAGTGCTGGAGGAGCAAGGAGCACACAGACAACAGGTTGCAGTCCAGGGTCTTTACTAGAACAGGTAAATTGACCCAGAAACAGTCCCGGCTAGGAGGGGACCTGGATGTCTGAGAGCAACGGGGAAATTGGCCCTGGTCAGGGTGAGGGTGTAGGCCTACCGTGCTTTCTGTCCTCCTTCTGGCTATCTCCTCGTTATAGGGTAACAGCCCACGTTTCCGAGCTTTCCGTGTATTCTCGCCTGTATGGCCTGCGACGTGGGTTCCTTTCTGCTCCCAGCCTTGTACGGCTTTACTGGTCCCTTCTGTTGTGGCAGGGCCTCCAGGCTTCTTAGGCCAAGGAATATACAGTCCCTTGCGGACTGGTTATCTGCTGGAGGATGTGGAATCCTCCCAGCCTCAGACACCAAAGTCTGGTAAAGTAAGTCTTTTATCTGCCAAGACAGGCTCTCTTCGCCTCTTGTCTCTGGCTTGTGGTTCTCCTCCTGCCACACTTCCTCTTAGGTGCAATACGACTGTCTGTCCCTGCTCTGCTCTGGGACAAGTCTCAGTGCTGAGACAGGCCATCAAGTTCTCTCTAACCCTGCCCCCAGTACCAGCTTTCATAGGGGCAGCCAGCTCCCCCTACTGGCCTGAGACAGGAGGCATTGCATGCTAATGTTCCCCTGACTAGAGAACCTCCCCCTTGCTCTCAGACACAGCTTTAATTACACTTGTGGCATCCAGGCCAGGGTGACACATTCCCCCCTAGTAAAATTTAGTACTCCGGGACTAAACAGTAAATAAAGAATAACATGCATAACCATAAAACATTATCAGGAAAGTGACGCACAAATTGAGTTCTTAAGGTCACAGTGTGGTCTGTGACCGGGTGTCCATATCACCAATACAACGGGGAGCCTTAACCAGGTGGGGGTCTGTCCTACCCCAAGTCCTTCACAGTCTTAGTTCATTCCTGGGTTAGGCTCCGAACGCAGTCCATACAAGGTCCTGGTTATAAAAAGTCCATAACCTGTGAGTCCTTAGGGTAACTGCAAGAAACTGAAACACAGAATTACCAAACAAGCATGTAACTTGGCAAACAATTCAACATTTGGCAACAGGGTTATTTACAATCTTAACGCGCTCTATATTTTCCAGCGAGCGGGTATCTGCCCCTTTGTGCTCCTGGTTGATCTACGTAGCCCACTGTCTGGTGGTGGACTGACTTGGCTTTCCCCACTAGCGTTAGGGGTACAGCTACCAGCTGGGTGTACAGGTAGGGCAGGCAGCTGTCTGCGGGTCCTTTGGCTTACCGCAGGCATGGCAGGCTCACTGTCAGCAGAGGGTTGACTCTCCTGGGCTGCTGGTACAGGCTCTTCTGCCTCTGGAACTGCTTGCTCCTCTTCACCTTCCGGCTCTGGTGTTGGTTGTTGCTGTGCCGGTTGCAGGAAATGCAGGACGGGTACCACTATGGCATCATTTATGCGAGTCCAGGACTGAGGGAACTCTCCAAGAACGGTGCTGATCATTTCTTCCTTGTCCTCTGCGGGTTCAAGGTCACTGTGATCCTCTTCTGCACTACGGAGTTGCTCGGGGCATCTTTTGAGGTGGTCTCTGGAGACGGTGTTAGTGGTTTCTCCTCCGTCCTTGGTGATCACGCACACCTTCGGGTTGTCGTGATCAGACTGCAGTACGGTGTAGGGTTCCCTTTCCCACTGGTCGTCCAACTTATGTAGCCTTCTCTTCCGCTTCAGGACTTGCTCACCAGGTTCTAGGGGACCAGCAGGGGCGTGTTGATTGAAGAGTTTTTCTTGCCTCTCTCTCACCTGGGCCAGGCTCTTCTCCACACTCTCCTGTACCTTCTTGTACTGCAGTTGCCTTTCCGTATCCCAGTCCTCATCCAGAGAGGTGTCTTCAGGTATTAGGACTCCCATCTCCAGGTCTACGGGCAGCTTACCTGGTCTAGCTCGCATCAGGTAAGCCGGGGTGCAGTTTGTAGCATTCACCGGGATATTGTTGTATAGGTCTTTCAGGTCCGACAGTTTTTCTGGCCACAGGCTGCGTTCCTCCAGGGGCAACGTCTTCAGGAGATCAATGACTATATTGTTCATCTTCTCACACATCCCGTTGGTTTGTGGATGGTAAGGCGTTGTCCGAATCTTCTTATAGCCATAGAGGTTGCAGAACTCCTGGAAGATTTCAGCCTCGAACGCTGGACCCTGGTCTGTCAGGACCTGTTCCGGATACTCGTGTGGACGGCAGAAATATTGCTGGAAGGCTCTGGCCGCTGTTTGGGCTGTCAAGTCCTTTACCGGGACCACCACTAGAAAACGGGAATAGTGGTCCACGATTGTCAGGGCATAGATGTATCCAGACAGGCTTGGAGCCAATTTGACGTGGTTCAGAGCTACCAGCTCAAGAGGCTGCGTGGTGACGATGGGCCTCAAGGGTGTCTTCTGGCTGGTGCGGTCCTTCCTCCTTAGGTGACAAGGGCCACAGTCTCTGCACCATTTTTCTACAGCTCCTCTCATGCCGACCCAAAAGAATCTTCCTCTTAGCAGGAACTCCAGTTTCTTCCAACCGAAGTGCCCCGCTCTGTCATGGTAAGCCCCCAGGACCATAGCTGCATCCCGCCTTGGAACCACGACTTGCCAGGTCAGCTCGTGCGTCCGGTGGTTGACAATCCTTCTGCACAACTTGCCTTCATAGAGGAACAGCTTGCTCTTCTCCTTCCATAGCTGCTTGGCTTCCTCTGGGGCATCCGGATCCATGCGGGCGTCTTCCTGGGTCAACAGATCTTTCACCAGGCGGATGGCAGGGTCACTATCTTGGGTCTCGGCCCAGCTGTGGTGAGGTAGGGGATTGATCATCACGGTTGTTAGATCCTCCTCCTTCACGCGGTGGGAGTATTGAGCGGCTCCATACCGGTGAAACGCAGGGAGTTCTACCTCCTCCAGCTCTTCTGGGTCTTCGTCACCTTCAGGTAAGTGAGGCATTCTTGATAGGGCGTCCGCGTTGGCATTGGTTTTGCCTGCCCGGTACTTGATCACGAAGTCATAGTTGGAGAGACGGGCCATCCACCGCTGTTCCAGGGCACCAAGTCTTGCATTGTCTAGGTGTGTTAACGGGTTGTTGTCCGTGTACACCGTGAACTTTGCGGAGGCCAGGTAATGCTTGAAGCGTTCCGTCACGGCCCACACCACTGCCAAGAATTCTAGCTTGAAGGAGCTGTAATTCTCCGGGTTCCTCTCGGTGGGCCTCAGCTTCCGGCTGGCGTATGCGATCACCCGTTCTCTGCCCTGTTGGTTTTGGGACAGTACGGCTCCCAGTCCCACATTACTGACGTCTGTGTGAAGGATAAAAGGCTGGCCATAATCAAGGTAGGCCAGGATCTCATCCCCCGTGAGGGCCATCTTTAGCTGGCGGAAGGACTCCTCTTCCGGTTTATCCCACTTAAAGGGTGGCTTTTGACTTCGGGACTTAGACTGTCCGATCAGGAGGTCCTGCATAGGAGCTGCCATCTTAGTGAACCTGGGGATGAACCTTCAGTAGTAGCCTACCAACCCGAGAAACTGTCTCACCTCTTTGATGTTCGAGGGGCTTGGCCAGCTCTTGATTGCCGTGACCTTGTCAGGGTCGGGGGCCACTCCTTCCGTGCTTACCACGTGCCCTAGGTACTGGACCTTTGGTTTCAACAGGTGACACTTCGATGGTTTCACCTTCAGGCCATAGCCTGCCAGGGCTTCGAACACCTCGGCCAGGTGCTTTAGGTGGTCCTCGTAGGTCTTCGAATAGACGATCACGTCGTCCAGGTAAAGGAGGACCGTCTCGAAGTTTCGGTGCCCTAGACAGCATTCCATCAGCTGCTGGAAGGTCCCTGGTGCGTTGCAGAGCCCGAAAGGCATACAGTTGAATTCGCTCAGTCCCATCGGGGTGGTGAAGGCGGTCTTCTCCTTGTCAGCCTCTGCCACAGGAACCTGCCAGTACCCGCTAGTAAGGTCCAAAGTAGAAAAGAAGTTAGCTGATTTTAGTGCGGCTAAAGACTCTTCTATTCTAGGCAGCGGATATGCGTCTTTGTGGGTGATACGGTTGATTTGTCTATAGTCGACGCACATTCTCATGGTGCCGTCTTTCTTTTTCACCAGAACCAAGGGGGCTGCCCAGGGGCTACAGCTGTCTCTAATGACCCCAGCTTCTTTCATTTCTCTTAGCATGCACTTGGCGTTCTGATAATGTGCAGGGGGTACAGGCCTGTGTCTCTCTTTTATTGGTGGGTGGCTCCCTGTGGGGATGTGGTGTTCTATCCCCTTTACTCTGCCGAAGTCTAGCGGGTGCTTACTAAAGACTCTCTCGTACTCCTGTACCACCCGGTAGACTCCTTGTTTTTGGTGCAGGGGAGTGGAGTCAGCACCCACATGGAGTTTCTGGCACCAGTCCTCCTTTTGTTTCTGGGAGCCATTACCCTCCGCCTGAGGAGATGGAGGCAAGGGTTCCACGGCCCTGATAGCTTTGTGTTCGACAACAAACAGTTTGGCGAGTGTAGCGTACCTGGGTAAGTGTACCTCCCTCTCCCCAATGTTGAGGATACGGATGGGCACCCTCCCATGACGGACATCAACCACCCCCCGGGCTGTCAAAATGGTGGGCCTGCTGTCTGAGTACACGGGTTCTACCATGGCTTGGTAGTCTCTACCTCTCAACCCGATTGCAGTCCGACACCAGATCATCATTTCACATGGGGGGAAGGAAATGGGGAATGGGTCACTCAGTCTTACGCTACCGATCTCACCACCAGACAGTTCTACCTGCTGCCGTCTCATCAGGGCTTTTATCTCCTTGTTGAGGACTCTCTGTTGGCTGGAACTAGCATTCACCGCCACCTGTTGTAAGATTACAATTACCTCTGAAAGACAATTTTCAATCACGTTAGTACCCACAGCTATTTTAGGGTGACTTTCACGACGGTCAATGTCCACAATAATTACTCCCTGTGCCGGCAGTTCAACTTTACCAATTTTAATGGTCATCTCCTTGAACCCCATCTGTGGCACGGGTAAGCCATTACTGGCGATGATGCTCAAGTTACTGTCTGGATACCGTGTGATATCAGCATCAGTCCAATACTGCTTAAAAAGTAAATAAGGGATAGTGGTTACTTGCGACCCAGTATCCAGCAAGGCGCTCATGGGGATACCGTCCAGCACCATGGGTAAAACCGGGCGCCCCCCAACGTACTTATCACGCCAATTATAAGGGCCTGGTGATCTTATGCCTGGGGGTTGGCCCTCTGTCGCAGGTTGGACCCGTTTAAATTACAGTACCTGGAAATGTGTCCGGGCTGGTTGCATCGACGGCAAATGGGCTGTCCATCCTCTGCGTAGCGGTCTGTGGGCCTCCCTCTGAACGACGGGATCCTCCTCTGTCGACGCCACGGGACATGCTCCGGACTTGAAGCCAGCTCGATGGGTCTTGACGGGTCCACTTGCAATGCCTGGACGGTCCTGGTCAACGCCGTGACGCTCCTGGTCAGCTCCTGGACTTGGTGGTGCAGGTCTTTCGGCGGGGCTTGGTTCAGGGCCTGTGCATCAGCCCCCACGGGGTCCATAGAGGAGGGCGCCGCCTCCTGGTGGTAGGTGATAGCAGGGCGCCGGGGGTTTATAGCGCCACTGGTTGCAGATTCACGGAGCACCCTTATGGCCCTGTCCTTAAATTGGGAAAAGGTCAGGTCGGGGTTCTGAAAGAACATGAGGCGCAGCTGGGCCCTGTGGGCGCTAGACAGCAGACCTTCTATGAATTGTTCTGTTAGCAGTTTATCCATTTCCTGCACACTGCCAGGGTCAGTTTGTTGGATAGCCCTCAAGGCTTCCTGCAGATTTAGAGCATAGTCTCTGATGCTGTCCTGTGCCCGCTGCTTACATCCATAGAACCTCATTTTAATCTCAGCGGAGGTACGTGTGTCAAAGGTACCCCACAGCCGGGCCAGAATACCCTTCACAGTCCTTTTCTCCTCAGTGGGCCATGATTTTACCTCCCTTTGGGCTGCGCCAGTTAACTGCCCTGTTAGTATGCTGACCTTCTGTTCCTCTGTCAGGGGGTAGACTTGGAACAAACTGTACAGCCTTTCCTTAAAGTCAGTTAGGGCATGGGGCTCCCCTGAGTACTTGGGCAGCCAGGCCGCTCCAGGGATGTAGGGCAGGGAAAAGGGCATCACCGCTGCTGCAGCTGCGTTGGTGGTAGTGGGCGCCTCTGTATCCGACATCTTCCTCCCCCCTAGTTAAGCGTGGCCTACCTTCCGACGATCCTCTTCTGTAGGCCGCGGCTCCGCTGCTGCTGCTATGGACGAGGACCTGGCGTCGCATCCTGATGACGTCAGCGTCGCTCTCTCTCCCTTCCAGGACCTTGCGCAGCGTCGGTGCGTGGGGCGGAGCTTCGGATCTCGCGCGGTTTTGACGTCCACGCCCCTCTTCTTCCCGCGCGGCGTCCTGAAGATGGCGTCCGATGGCGGGAAGCAGCTGCGGATGGCGGGAAGACGGCAGAAGACGGCGGGAAACGGTCCAAAATGGCGTCTGATGGCGGGAAACTTCGCCACAGGTAAGTTACAAAAGTCTTTTTCAGGCACGCAGTACCCGGTGGTTGCGGGCACGAAATCCTGCCGACTACGCCAAAGCTGACTCGCTCCCTGGGCCGTGGGGCACTCGGATCCGGGCAATAGGGAGACGATGGGGGTAGTAGTGGCGACCCGGTTCCGTGGCTCAGGGTGGTCAGGCCAATGGTAGTCTGCTACGTTCTGCTGATAATGTCCGACTACGCCACCCGTGGATTTGCGGTCATTAGGTACCGCCGCTGCAAGGCAGACCGCTGGGGCTGATGATGTGTGCAGCTGGGATGGTGTGACTCCCCACGGGAAGAGTGCGGCCCCAGGGCAGTGTAGTGGATGTTGGGAGTGATCGTAGTGAGAGTCCCAGTGCTGATAGTGCTGGAGGAGCAAGGAGCACACAGACAACAGGTTGCAGTCCAGGGTCTTTACTAGAACAGGTAAATTGACCCAGAAACAGTCCCGGCTAGGAGGGGACCTGGATGTCTGAGAGCAATGGGGAAATTGGCCCTGGTCAGGGTGAGGGTGTAGGCCTACCGTGCTTTCTGTGCTCCTTCTGGCTATCTCCTCGTTATAGGGTAACAGCCCACGTTTCCGAGCTTTCCGTGTATTCTCGCCTGTATGGCCTGCAACGTGGGTTCCTTTCTGCTCCCAGCCTTGTACGGCTTTGCTGGTCCCTTCTGTTGTGGCAGGGCCTCCAGGCTTCTTAGGCCAAGGAATATACAGTCCCTTGCGGACTGGTTATCTGCTGGAGGATGTGGAATCCTCCCAGCCTCAGACACCAAAGTCTGGTAAAGTAAGTCTTTTATCTGCCAAGACAGGCTCTTTTCGCCTCTTGTCTCTGGCTTGTGGCTCTCCTCCTGCCACACTTCCTCTTAGGTGCAATACGACTGTCTGTCCCTGCTCTGCTCTGGGACAAGTCTCAGTGCTGAGACAGGCCATCAAGTTCTCTCTAACCCTGCCCCCAGTACCAGCTTTTATAGGGGCAGCCAGCTCCCCCTACTGGCCTGAGACAGGAGGCATTGCATGCTAATGTTCCCCTGACTAGAGAACCTCCCCCTTGCTCTCAGACACAGCTTTAATTACACTTGTGGCATCCAGGCCAGGATGACACATATGCGCCCATCGTCATGCTCATGATGTGATCGTGGAGCGCCAATTGCTTGTCATGACAGCCGGCTGTGTCTGTCATTACGATCCTCCCGTGAAAGCCAGCCGTGGCTGGCATTGATAGTGGACAGTGATTTTTACTATACATAGCATTGCTGATGATCGGATGATCGCAGCTTCAACAAATACAGTAAAAAAAAAAAACACGAAAGTTCAAATCACCCCCTATTGCCCTATTAAAAATAAAGCAATATACACATATTTGATATTGCTGCAATTGTAAAAGTCCAATCTATCACAATACAAAGTAAATTAATCCAATCAGTATATGGCGTAATGAGAAAAAAATCAAAATGACAAAATTACATTTTTTTGGCCACCACAACATTGCAATAAAATGCAATAAAAGGCGATCAAAACATCATATCTATCCCAAAACTGTATCAGTAAAACCATCAGCTCAGATCGCTAAAAGTCCTCACCTGGCCCCATATCCTGAAAAATGAAAATGTCATGGGTCTCGGGAAAATGGTGACAAAAGTATTTTTTATTTTAGTTTCCATTTTTTTTTACCACTTAAAGGGGTTGTGCCTGGAACAAAGTTAATTTTAATCAACATTTTAATCAATAGATCTTTGAATAATAATAATTTCCACAATTGGATGGGATGAAAAAAAATGTTTCTGTGCTGAGATAATCTTATAAATGTTCCCCTGCTGTGTACTGTGTAATGACTGTGTCTGACTGTGCAGGAACATGGTCTGATCATACCACATCTCCTGGGCAGGGGAGGAAACATGAGTATACAGACAGAACAGCCGGGGATCACAGCTGATTCTTTCTTTGAGGTAAAACATTGCTTAAAAAGAAGTAATTAAATATTTTTCCTCATAAAAAAAATCAGCTGCGATCCCCTGCTGTAATGTCTGTATACTCTTTTGCTTTCTCCCCTGCCCAGGAGCTGTGGTATGATCAGACTGTGTTCCTGTATGGTCAGACACAGCCAGTACACAGTACACAGCAGGGGCACATTTATAAGATTATCTCAGCACAGGGACAATTTTTTTAACACATCCAATTGTGGAAATGATTATTATTCCAAGATCTATTGATTGAAATGTACTTTGTTCATGGGAAAACCCCTTTAAGTAAAAAAAAAAAAAACAAACTATACATGTTTGGTATCTGCGTAATTGTACTGAACTAGAGAATCATATTGCCAGATCTCTTCTACCATAAAGTAAATATGGTAAATAAAAAAAAAAACAATTGTGGAATTGCACTATTTTTGCAATTTCAACACACTTGGAATGTTTTTCTTGTTTTCCAGTACAGTATCTGGTAGAATGAATGCTGCCATTCAAAAGTACAATTCATTCTGCAGAAAACAAGCCCTCATGTGGCTATACTGATGGAAAAATAAAAAAGTTATAACTAAGGAGAGGGAAAACAAACAAACAGAAAATCACCATGTCTTGAAGGGGTTAATAGATATAGCAAGTGAATGTACCGTAGACATAGAGGAAACAATCTAGAAGAAACAAATAGAAGTTTTTCCTTTTGAAATGCTGATTTCACTGTTCTGTGTTACAGGAGAACATGAGGATGAAACAACCATTATAAATGATGAAGCTCCTCATGGACCCATGGCTGAAGAGAGCGATGTCCACACAGACACCAACATCTCTAGTGGCCCCCACTATGTCATAATCAATATGGACCCATATGAGGATGTGATCGTCTCCTCTGACAGTAAGTTCTTGGGCTTTCATAACAAACGTTTAATAGAAAAACTTCTTTATAAAAAAAAGCTCTAAAAGAAGAAAGTTGATCTTTCTATTTTCATTACTTTATTATAGAATGTAAAGGTTATAAACCTGTATAATATTAATATTCTTTAACAAATATATAGAAACTTTAATTTTATTAATGCTAATTTCAATGTTCAACATTACAGGAGAAGAGAGTGAAATAAATACTGTAAATGACGATGTTCCTCGTGGACCCATGGCCGAAAACAGAGATGTCCTGGAAAACACCAACATCTCTACGCCTGGACCCGGTTACATAATCATCAGTATGGACCCAGATGACGATGTGGTCATCTCTTTTGACAGTAAGTTTATTTTTTCTTCATGTGGATAAGTAGAATACTTACTACCATAAATATCATCTCTTCTTCTAATTTACATAACAGGCATAAAATAAAATCTACCGTTAAAAGCAATTTCTTTTTGAATTGCAGTTAAAGCAAACAATCTAGAAGAAACATAGAAGTTTTGTCTTTTGAAATGCTGATTTCACTGTTTTGTTTTACAGGAGAACATGGGGATGAAACAACCATTATAAATGATGAAGCTCCTCATGGACCCATGGCTGAAGAGAGCGATGTCCACACAGACACCAACATCTCTAGTGGTCCCCACTATGTCAGAATCAATATGGACCCATATGAGGATGTGATCGTCTCCTCTGACAGTAAGCTCATTTTTTCTTTGTGGATTAGTACCATGAATATCATCTCTTCTTCTAATTTACATAACATGCATAAATTAAAATCTACTATTAAAAGCAATTTATTATTGAATTTCAGTTAAAGCAATTTCCCAGTATTTTCCGGCTCTCCGACCCCAGATTGACAGTAGAATCAATGTCCATTAATGAACACCTAATCTTATAACCACTGTATTTTTCAGAACAAGAGGACAGAGAACAGATTCCACCTCCTCCTCTGAATCCTTCTCCGTCTACTACTCTGCCTCCTCAAAATTTTGATAAAGATCTTGACCTGGACAAAGACATTGAGAAAACTAACCTCCTCATGAAGATTGTCTTTCAGGAACTTCTGGCTTATGCCAGCAAAAACCAAATGTAAGTTCTTAGGGCTTATGTGCATGTTTTGTGATATATGTTATATTTTAGTATTAACAGGCAGTAGGCTTAATAATTAGAAATTGGGCATTACCGACCTAAACGTCGAAAGCATTATATTTCTTTATACAAGTTAAATCATCAGTCTGTGAGCCAAGACTTGCTGGACTACATGAGAATGGGTGTTATTCTTGAATCACAAATATGATACAATATAAATTATCCTTAATAAATCACAATATACAGTATAAAAAATGGCTGATCACATGACTAACAAATTAAACACACGAAGTAGAGTGGGTGGTAATGGCAAAAACAATAAAATGAATATTTAATCATGATCACATTATGCATATACAGCAATACTGGCTTAAAATGCAAATGTAATCACAGGAGCTGATAGCACGATAAAAAGTGCTCAATATCAATGTCAGTGCCAAGTACGTTTAGACATGCTGTAGTACCAACCCTGACAGTCGTTTCACCATCACAGCTTTTTCATGGAGTTAAAGGAAACGGGGTGGAGTGCTGTAAATGGCTGTATATGTATCTATCATATGTACCATGAAGGAGGGATTGCTAGTAAGAGATAATCTAATCCTACAAGATCAAAAAAAATAATAGGCAGGGTACTATTCCTATCACAGCAATGATAATGTGTAGAACATACCTGAACATAGACATTAAATAATGGCCACTATATATTACATAGTAGTGTATTATAATCTAGAAATAATGGATGATATGTAAACTTCTTCTGTTGCCAAACTCATGATAATCTGTTGCCATGTACATATATTAATCATTACTCTTTTGCTGATTTTGTAACATATATTTTCCAGGTGAGTCAGAGCGGGGTCTCGCTGTGTTCCCACAATGAATATGGGATCCAGCTGGAGATGACAACTGTACATCAACACAAAGATGCAGATTCCAGGCTTGGTTTCTGTTCTCTTCATTGGATATGACATTTACTGGACTTTCTGCAGCTAGACGAACTCACAGAGTATGTGAGATACCTACTGCATCATGAGGCAGATTCCGGGCTCGGTCTCTGTTCTCTTTAATGAATACGACATTTACTGGACTTTCCGCAGCTAGATGCACTCACAGAACAAGTGAGTTTCCTTCTGCATCATAAGACAGATTCCGGGATCGGTCTCTGAACTCAACCACTGGATACGACATTTACTGGACTTTCTGCAGCTAGATGCACTCACAGATAAAGTGAGATACCTACTGCACACGAGACAGATTCCGAACTCGGTCTCTGATCTCCACCACTGGATACGACAGTTACTGGACTTTCCGCAGCTAGATTCACTCACAGATAAAGTGAGATACCTACTGCACATGAGACAGATTCCGGACTTGGTCTCTGTTCTCATCAGTGGATAAAACATTTGATAGACTTTCTGCAGCTAGATATAATCACAAATCGAGTGACTTACCTGCTGCACCATGAGACAGATTCCGGGCTCGGTCTCGGCTCTCATCAATGAACATCTGCAGCCTAAGGGAAGGGCAGTCCTTCAGCCAAGGTTCCCTAGAGGTTTCCTCCACTAGGGGTTTTTCCTCTCCTGAGTGCTGAAGGTTGACTCTTCGTGAGTCAAAGTCCCTTTGTCATCATTATCATCGGGGCACATTTTAGGGCTATTGCCCTGACTTCTAACGGGAGCTTCTACATAACCCACCTTGAATGAAGTTAATAAAGAAGTCAATCAATAATATGTGACAGTGTAATGGCGCTTTAATTGAACTTTACAATACCGCAGAATATACATATCACTGTGAGGAGGGAATATTTTATACTTTATGAATTCAATAAACACATGGTGACTTATATACATGTTTTCTATCAAACTAATTTGCCACAAATGTAATGTTCCTCATTAATCATGCACATCTTCTTTGACCTGGTTTAGAGGTCTGGGTCCTCTGGTTCGACCAGGACTTTAACGCCACTGCACACTATACCGTCATGGCACACATAATGACATCAGAACGTTGCGACGTGCGTCACCCAAGCTTTAGTTATTGCCTCTGGGGATGCACATCAGTGGCAACGTGCTCAACGATGGCATGGTTCACAAAAATGTCAGAGGCCTGGTTGAGCTGGAAGTTTCAATGCAGGGTGAAGAAGACAGAAGATGCTTTAAACCAGCAAGGCCAGTTTTAGACAAAGTGGGGCTCTGGGCACAAGTTTAAAGTGTGTCCTAAATGCTAACATATTATCAAGCATTTAGGTTGCATTTGTGGCGCCCCTGAGGGTTCGGTCGCCACAGAAGTACTGCATCTTACCCAGAGGTGTGGTATCTCACTCTCAGGTAAGGAAGGAGTACAGCTCAGGACCCTAACACCTGCATTCATTACACCACATTTCCGGGGGACAGGGCGAGATTGCTCCTACGGGAGAGCACAGTCCCTGGTCCCTGGCTGGAGTCGGGGGGACCACCTAGAGAGGGGGAACCATGTAGTGGATGGGGTGGAGGAAGTAGATCCTGGGAGCACTTGAAAGGAAGCTGTATAAAATAGAGACACCATCTTAGTTCAGTCAGTTAGTTCAGTCAGAGGAGGAAGGTGACGGGAGCAGAGGCTCTGTATGAGCTCTGCTCCAAAGGCAGGCCTAGCCTGTGAGGCCCAGGACTGAAGGAGAGAAGAGAGGAGTGGGAGCAGGAAGGCTCCAGGAACCGAAGGAACCCTAGCGGTACGGGCCGTGCAGAAGGCCACCCGTACGCCCGCTCCTACCAGGAGGTAGAGGGGTCAGGCCAGATAAGGGGAACAGGTCCCTCAACTAGTGGAGAACTGCAAGGCTCAACTAGAAACCGGAGGCTGCAGCACTTTATGTACCGTTAGCCAAAAGTCCACACCAGTCTCACTAAGAAGGTAGCCACATAGGACCCAGGGGACAGAACAGACGTCGCCAAAGGGGACCAGATTCGAGTATCTGGGTGTGAAGTGCATGGAGAGGGCCAGAGGAAGGACATACAGAAGGGGGTCCTGCTAAGTACTCCGGAGCTACGTGGGGGTGGACTGAGCCCCTCACTGAGTGAACACAGGACGACGTGGGAAGTCGTGATCTGCAGTGATGACTTGGAATGAAACAACTGTGAGTAAAGGACCTGAGACTGCATCCCACTGACTCCGTGTTTATTACTGACTCCCTGCACAACAACCACCATCATCCACCCACACTGCCCTGAAGCTACACTCTTCCTGTGGGGAGTTATACCACCCTTGCTGCCAAACCATCAGCTTCAGAGGACTGTTCCGCAGCTGCGGCCCCTATTAGACGCACTCCACAGGTGGCGTAGTCGGACATTATACAAACCCATATACAATTCCCCTTGGATTGACCGCCCTGGGTCACGGACCGGGTCACCGCCACAGTGACTACAACCCCCAGCATCTACCGGCCCGGCTCCGGGTACCCCACGGCCCAGGGGGCGCGTCAAGCTTGGCGTAGTCGGCAGGATATGAGCCCACCCATTAATACCGTGTATCGCGTGCCTAAAGACTGTGTTTTCTACTAAATGTGGCGCCCGCCCCAGAAGAACGGGCGCCATTATGTGCGTGCTAAAAGACGACCATAAACCACCTCGCATCGTGGGCCAGGTCCCAGAAAGGCACCAGAAGCGGAGCCCGCCCCAAACAGTAGTGGTCATGTATGCAAGTGTGTCCATCAAGGTGGGGTGGCTGACCCTGAAAGTGACCGACAGCAGATTGTCTTGGGACCGCAACAAACTGCCGTGGGAGTGCCCCCAAAAGGGGAGAGGAGAAAAGAAAACTGGGATACAGGGCGTGGTCTGGATCAGTCTAGACAGAGCGCACCCAGTAGGGAAGATGGAGGACGGCAGCACCAGAGCCCCAGTCAGCAGCCTGCTGCAGTCTGCAGCACCCTACACCCTGGAGGAGCTAGTGGCTAAGCTGCCCCAGGAGGACTCGGAGTTCCTCCGCTCTGGAATGGAAGACCTGGGCCGGAGGATGGAGAGGGCCCAGTGAGACGCCATCACCGGGTGGAGGCGGGAGATGGAACAGCGGATGGCGAACCGGCAGCCGACGACGCTACCAAGCACCGGCGGTGCACCAGCCTTGACTGATCCCGACCAGCGTCAGGAGGTGACACGTGATGCAGGAGCGGCCGCGGGAGCAGGTAGGAGGAGTCTCCCTGTCCCGGGCGCTGCCAGGGTCGACCTGCTCCTGGGCCCTCTGGTGGAGCCGCTGACCCCGGGCGCTACCAACACCAGCCCGCTCCTGACCCCGCAGCAAGGCCCACAACCAAGTCCTCCGACCTCGGGCGCTACCAGTGGCGACCCGCTTCTAGCCCCACAGCCAAGCCCTCCGACCCCGGGCGCCACCAGGGGCGGCCCGCTCCTGATCCCGCCGCAAGCCCCACAAGTCCCGGGCGCGCCCGCCCTGCACACCCCGCGGACCCCGACACCACTACCTCCGGGCACTAGCGATGCCGGTCAGCTTCTGGGTCCCCTACAGGAGCCGTCTCCCCCGACCGCCGAATGGGTGTATCGACGCGGGTGGGACTGGTCCGCGGAGGTAGAGGACCAGAGGCCCCCGCTCCTGCCCACTCCGCAGCCCGCTACCGTCTTCCAGTTGCCGAAAGACGAGGCCCAGTTTGAGTGGGACCACTCTGGGGAAGACCTGATGAGGTTTACCCAGGAGTCAAGGGCAGCGGCGGCTCGTAGGAAGGAGTTCTGCCACCAACAGCTGGTCCAGTTAGAAAAGTAGCGCAACTTACGGCGTGTGTGGTGGGAGAAATTAGAGGACCAGAACATGGAGGAAAAGACCCGGGCCCGCAGGGCCAACAAAGCCACCCACGGTCCTAGGGAAGAAGGGACCATAGTAAAATTCAACTTAGAGGCCGGATGAGGGTTCATTCGGGACCCGCACACAGACGATGACTTGTTTGTTAACAGGAGGGACGTGGAATTTCACCTAAAAGTGGGTCACCCTGATTGGGACCTCTACCCCGGAGACACAGTGACTTACACCCGTCACCGAGGAGTAAGGGGCTGGTATGCCCTCGATGTCCACAAGATGGAGGAAGAGAGCGACTTCTACCTCTGCGAAGCTGAAGACCCGGCTGGGTCAGCTTATTGTGAACAAGAGCCTCCCCAGAGGGAGCACTCCTATTAAAGACTGCAAGTAGTCACCCGTACCCATGCAGAATGGACACTGCAAGTTAAAGTTTGATTGAACATTTAACCCGTCTACTTAGTTACCGAGAACGGGTCCAAAAACTGACCGGCTGAGGACTGGGAGCAGACACTTCCTGTAAATAGTTGCACCTTTTGAGGTGCCCCCTATTGGTTTTATATTTTCAGAATCGAGACCACTGAACAAAAACTCTTTGGAGGTGGCTGAAGACGTGGTCCAAAACTTGGATCATCTATGCCCTGCAGCCACCCCAGAGCCTCCGTGGAGGGTTTTGAACGGGTCCCTCAAATTGCACCTTGTCAAGGAAAAATGGACACCTGGTTGCAGATTATGCTGTGACCTGATAGAATGTGTATAAGAGAAAATGTTTTATATGCAAAAGAAGTGTTTGTATATGTGAAAAAGTTTTATAATGTTTTTATAAGTGTAAAGAGAAATGTTCTTTAAAAGGTCTCATAATGTTTTGATAAAGAAACGAAACCAGTAACGTTAAAAGAAGTGTACCTCCCATAAAGGGAAGAAATGTGGTTTATGCTCTTATATGCGGTGCATCCTAAAAGTTTTTGCATGTCTTTAAAATTCTTTTTACACTGTTCCAGCCCGCAGACGTGCTGTGTTTTACCAGGGGGTGGTGTGGCGCCCCTGAGGGTTCGGTCGCCACAGGGGTACTGCATCTCACCCAGAGGTGTGGTATCTCACTCTCAGGTAAGGAAGGAGTACAGCTCAGGACCCTAACACCTGCATTCATTACACCACATTTCCGGGGGACAGGTCGAGATTGCTCCTATGGGAGAGCACAGTCTCTGGTCCCTGGCTGGAGTGGGGGGAACCACCTAGAGAGGGGGAACCATGTAGTGGGTGTGGGTGGAGGAAGTAGATCCTGGGAGCACTTGAAAGGAAGCTGTATAAAATAGAGACACCATCTTAGTTCAGTCAGTTAGTTCAGTCAGAGGAGGAAGGTGACGGGAGAAGAGGCTCTGTATGAGCTCAGCTCCAGAGGCGGGCCTAGCCTGTGAGGCCCAGGACTGAAGGATAGAAGAGAGGAGTGGGAGCAGGAAGGCTCCAGGAACCGAAGGAGGTAGAGGGGTCAGGCCAGATAAGGGGAACCGGTCCCCTTAACTAGTGGAGAACTGCAAGGCTCAACTAGAAACTGGAGGCTGCAGCACTTTATGTACCATTAGCCAAAAGTCCACACCAGTCTCACTAAGAAGGTAGCCACATAGGACCCAGGGGACAGAACAGACGTCGCCCGCCAAGGCCCGAGGGCAACGGATTGGAATCACTAGGTGTGAAGTGCAGGGAGAGGGCCAGAGGAAGGACATACAGAAGGGGGTCCTGCTAAGTACTCCGGAGCTACCTGGGGGTGGACTGAGCCCCTCACTGAGTAAACACAGGACGATGTGGGAAGTCGTGATCTGCAGTGATGACTTGGAATGAAACAACTGTGAGTAAAGGACCTGAGACTGCATCCCACTGACTCCGTGTTTATTACTGACTCCCTGCAGAACAACCACCATCATCCACCCACACTGCCCTGAAGCTACACTCTTCCTGTGGGAGTTATACCACCCTTGCTGCCAAACCATTCGCTTCAGAGGACTGCTCCGCAGCGGCGGCCCCTATTATCCGCACTCCACAGGTGGTGTAGTCGGACATTATACAAACCCATATACAATTCCCCATGGATTGACCGCCCTGGGTCACGGACCGGGTCACCGCCACAGTGACTACAACCCCCAGCATCTACCGGCCCGGCTCCGGGTACCCCACGGCTCAGGGGGCGTGTCACATTTACATGTGCTGAGTTTAGGCCATTAAATGAGCGTGATCGAGAATATTGAAGTCGTTCAGTGCTTGTTTCCTGGCCTTTTTACACTGGTTGAGGGAGAATGATGGGCACAGAACGATCGCTAGAAGATCAATCTGTCCCTATAAAGTATCGTATTATCAGCAGCACATCTGCAGGTCACATTGGGCGATGTGCTGCAGAAAACAATGATTTTTGTTCCATCATAAACAATCCAATCACCCTATAAATGAGTAGCTTGAGTTTGCTTGTTCGTTGGGCGATAACTGACATTTTTACACCTATGAACTCTTGTCTGCTCTGCTGGGATTTATAAATGTGGATGCTACATACTCAAGCACTGCATGTTACACACACATACAGTGGGTACGGAAAGTATTTAGACCCCTTTAAATTTTTCACTCTTTGTTTCATTGCAGCCATTTGGTAAATTTTAAAAAGTTCATTTTTTTCTCATTAAAGTACACTCTGTACCCCATCTTGACTGAAAAAAACAGAAATGTAGAAATTTTTGCGAATTTATTTAAAAAGAAAAACTGAAATATCACATGGTCATAAGTATTCAGACCCTTTGCTCAGTATTGAGTAGAAGCACCCTTTTGAGCTAGTACAGCCATGAGTCTTCTTGGGAATGATGCAACAAGTTTTCCACACCTGGATTTGGGCATCCTCTGCCATTCTTCCTTGCAGATCCTCTCTAGTTCTGTCAGGTTGGATGTGAACGTTGGCGGACAGCCATTTTCATGTCTCTCCAGAGATCCTCAGTTGGGTTTAGGTCAGGGCTCTGCCTGGGCCAGTCAAGAATGGTCACAGAATTGTTCTGAAGCCACTCCTTAGTTATTTTAGCTGTGTGCATAAGGTCATTGTCTTGTTGGAAGGTGAACCTTCGGCCAAGTCTGAGGTCCAGAGAACTCTGGAAGAGGTTTTCATCCAGGATATCTCTGTAGTTGGCTGTTTCCTTCAATTGCAACCAGTCGCCCTGTCCCTGCAGCTGAAAAACACCCCCATAGCATGATGCTGCCATCACCATGTTTCACTGTTAGGATTGTATTGGGCAGGTGATGAGCAGTGCCTGGTTTTCTGCACACATATTGCTTAGAATTATCGCCAAAAAGGTCTATCTTCATCTCATCAGAATAGAGAATCTTATTTCTCTTAGTCTGGGAGTCCTTCATGTATTTTTAAACAAGCTCTATGCGGGCTTTCATATATCTTGCACTGAGGAGAGGCCACCCTGCCATAAAGGCCCGACTGGTGGAGGGCTGCACTGATAGTTTACTTTGTGGACCTTTCTCCCATCTCCGTACTGCATCACTGGAGCTCAGCCACAGTGATCTTGGGGTTCTTCTTTACCTCTCTCACCAAGGCTCTTCACCCACAATTGCTCAGTTTGGCTGGATGGCCAGGTCAAGGAAGACTTCTGGTGGTCCCAAACTTCTTCCATTTAAGGATTATGGAGGCCACTGTGCTCTTAGGAACCTTGATAAATGCAGTAATTCTTTTGTAACTGACGCGCCCCCTGTGCCGTGGGGTACCCGGTGCTGGGCCGGAAGATGCTGGGGGAATGTCACAGTGGCGGTGACCCGGTCCGTGACCCAGGGCGGTCAATAAAAGGGGTTATGTATAGGGGATTTATAGAGTTTTTACAGAGTTTGTGATGCCACCTGTGGAATGCGGCCAAAGGGAGCCGCCGCTGCGGAGCAGTCTTCTGAAGCTGATATTATTGCAGCAGGGATGGTGTGGCTCTCCACAGGAAGAGCTAGCTCCAGGGCAGTGTAGATATTGCAGGTTGTGCTGAACGTTGTAGTGGAGGGGTTGATGGCGCAGCAAGAAACTCAGAGATAAGTAAGTGCAGTCCCATGGTCTTTACTCACAGTTGTTGCAGTCCAGATTACAGGGATTCATGTAACTGTCCTCTTCGTCCTTTGTTTACTGAGGGAGGGGCTCGGTCTACCCCCAGGTACCTCCGGAGTACTTAGCAGGACCCCCTTCTGTGTCCTCTCTCTGGCCTTTTCCCTGCACCTCACACCCGATATCTCCAATCCGGTACCCTCGTACCTTGGCGGGCGACGTCTGTTCCGTCCCCTGGGTCCTATGTGGCTACCTTTTCGGTGAGACTGGCGTGGACTTGTGGCTACAGGAATTAAAGTACTGCAGCCTCCGGTTTCTAGATGAGACGTGCAGTCTTCTACTAGTTGAGGGACCGGTTCCCTTTTGGTGGCCTGTCCCCTCCACCGCCTGGCAGATACGGGCGTACGGGTGGCCTTCTGCACGGCCCGTACCCCTGGGGTCCTTTCTGGTCCTGGAGCCTTTCTTCTGCTCCCTCTCCTCTCTTCTCTCCTTCTCTTCAGACTTGGGCCTCACTGGCTAGGCCCACCTCTGGAGCAGAGCGCCTGCAGAGCCTCTGCTCCCCTCACTTTCCTCCTCTTACTGGCCTGTCTTTCTAAGATGGCTTCCCAATTTATACCTCCTTCTCCTGTGCTCACCTGAGCTACTTCCTCCACCCACACCCACTACATGGTTCCCCCTCTCTAGGTTCCCCTCCACTCCAGCCAGGGACCAGGGACTGTGCTCTCCCTTAGGAGCAATCTCGCCCTGACCTGTTGAAGTGGACGTGTTGGATGCAGGTGTTAGGGTCCTGAGCTGTACTCCTTCCTTACTTGAGAGTGAGATGCCACATCTCTGGCTGAGATGCAACACCTCTGTGGCGACCGAACCCTCAGGGGCGCCACATAACCTTGGCCAGATCTGTGCCTTGCCACAATTCTGTCTCTGAGCTCATTGGGCAGTTCCTTTGAGCTCATGATTCTCATTTGGTCTGATATGCATTGTGAGCTGTGAGGTCTTATATAGACAGGTGTGTGCCTTTCCAAATCAAGTTCTAACAGTTTAATTAAACACAGCTGGACTCCAATGAAGGAGTAGAACCATCTCAAGGAGAATCACAAGGAAATGGACAGCATGTGATTTAAATATGAGTGTCTGAGCAAAGGGTCTGAATACTTATGACCATGTGATGTTTCAGTTTTTCTTTTTTAATAAATTTGCAAAAAATTCTACTTTTCTATTTTTTTCAGTCAAGATGGGGTGCAGAGTGTTCTTTAATGAGAAAAAAAATTAACTTTTTAGAATTTTCCAAATGGCTGCAATGAAACAAAGAGTGAAAAATTTAAAGGGGTCTGAATACTTTCCGTGTATTGTGTGGAAGATGGAAAAAGAGAATGTACAACCTTTTATCCCCTGTTTACCAGTTTGTCCGTATATAAAATGGACATTGATAATAAGGACTGATCTGGCTTATTGAATGAAATGGTAGCGGAACTGCACTAAGTGCAATGGAACACAAAATTTCCTGTAGCTGGCAGAAAATGGCAGACAGCTCATACGACCGCTCAGCAACTGTCACAAATAACACAAGCAAAGGAGACAGGAAGTGTTGTGCTTCAGAAGCATCCAGCAACTTGAGGGGTTAACACAGTCACAGGAGACAGGGAGTGTTTTAACAGAGCCCCAGGGGGATTGTGGTGAACTTGTTAATGTAGTCTGGCTGAAGCCGAAGAGAAAGGTGGTGGTGTGTTAGACCGAGACCCTCCCTTCTGGATCTGACAGAAGGCAACTGAACAAGATTCAGATCAGGAGAGAAACTAAACACTGGTCAGATAAACTCCCTCAACTAACCCTGCAGAGTATTATTGGGCAGGAAGATAAGGATGGAAGGAATTGTGTCACAGGGATCATCTCCCCCCTCAAACCCTCCCCCCTCCATCTCCATGCAGGATAAACAATGCTGTATACTATTGTGTTCTTGTGAAGGAAAAGCCTGTGGTTGTGTATGCATAGAAGTGTGCTTCTAAGAGATCTAATCTATGCTGAATTATGCTACTGAAGAGACTGTAATACTGTGCCTTGTGAATAAACTACTGTATAGTTACTGGAGCCAGATGCTCAAGAAACTCAGACTGTACTATAATGAAGATTGTTGCTGTAATATCCATGAATGGCACTGGCCGTGCTTCAGATTGAATTCCACTGTTAAACTGTTGAAAATGACTCTTGTCAGATGTGTCTGGTCAGCAATTGAATCTATTGTGTGCCTGAGAGAAGCTGCAGCCTATGGTCGCTCTGAGTAACGGTTCCCCCAGGATTCCAAAGAATTCATAAAACCTATCTCGCCCTATCTAAACCTAGCGGCGTGCGTGTAACATTGGTGGCCTGTACCGGGAATCCTGAGCGGGAATTAGCATGTAGAGGGAGAAGAGGAAAAGTGTCTGGAAAAACACAGCAGCACAGCACCTCAATTAAACCCTGCTACACCAGTTAAAGGGGACCAGCCCTAAAGAAAACTCACTAGCAGCAATGAATGTGGAAACACAAATGGACTGAATTAGTGAGCTGCTTCTTCAGTTAACCTGTGAAGAATTGAGAACAGTAGCAGAACATATAAACATGTCAGAATAACAGATTGCTAAAGCACACAACCGCAGGCAACAGTTAGCTGCCATTAATGCAAAAATGGATGAACTGGAGGAGAAAGAAGCCGAAGACATCATGGGGAGGTTCCTCCAGGAGCTAACACAGATTCTAACCAGGTTGAAATTGGAGGATAGAGGGGTGGCACCAACTACCAAAAGCGGGAATCTCTGTCCGCAGACAGAACTACAGGAATTGAAAGAAAAATTCAAAGCCCTAACAACACCTACAGGAATCGACCAAAACCTCTGAAAGGGTGACAGACTCAGACAGAACCTTTACTCTGCTCGGGTTAGATAAATCAGGAAGACAGTCCTCTCTAACACCGCAAATCACTATTAGGGAAGAATTCAAGATCCTGGGACAGATTGGAGAGTGTGAACAGAAAGAGAAACTGTCTTATAAGAACTTGTTGCACCAGATCGATGCAGGCTTACATAAAGGCTACCAGCCATATGAGATCGTTGAGGGGGTGATGAAAGCTATCAGCCCAGGACTGAACCTCCGTAGTATGCTAGAAATGAAGAGTCAATTGACCTTGCAACAGCTGAAGATGATTTTAAAAGGGCACTATAAAGAAGAGAGTACTTCAGAATTATTCCACCGACTCATTAACCTCTCACAGAAAAATAATGAATCACCCCAAAGTTTCTTGTTCAGAGCAATTGAACTGAAAGATAGACTGTTGTTTGCATCCAGAGATGTAGAAGTGGAGGAGAAGTTTGATGCTGGACTAGTCCAGAAGAAGTTCTTGAGATCATTAGGAACGGGGTTAATCAGCAAAGACATCAAGTTGCAGCTGAAACAGTACTAGAAGATCCTGTCATTCTCGACGAAGTGCCAGTTGAAAAAATGAATAAGATAGCTAGTTTGGAGTCAGAGAGCGAACAGAAGTTAAAGGCTCTGCTCCTAAAATCACCAAAATAAGTCAGCTGAAGTTGGAGACCCCCTATGGCCAGTCCGAAGATCATCATGGAGACCTTTCAGTGCCACCTCCGAGAGGAAACCTTAAATCACCAACAAAAGAAAGGACTGCCAGCGCTGACTGGGAGGAAGTAATAGGAGAACTGCGAGCCGAGTTGATTGAGGTGAAAAAATTGATTCATTCCAGGCCACAACCTTTATCCCTCAGACTCAGGAGTGGGTTCCAAAACAGAAGATACCCGGCTTGTGAAGCATGCTGTTCATCAAATCAGAGTACGGTTTGTGTCCACTGTCTAAAATGTGGTGAGGAAGGACATTATGCCAAGGAATGCCAATGGTCACGGTCGTTTGGGTTAAAAGGCAGGAGTTTGCCAGTGCGGGGCGACTAGTAACCGCGATACGGAGGAGGCCCCAGAAGCAAATCCAAATCTCACCAAACCCCAGAACGGCGCATGAGGTAAAACGGCTGCTTCAGTACTATACCCAAGTGTGTTCACGTCTACAACAGCTGCAAGAGAGACAGAGGCATTAGTGCCCAGTGTGTAGCTCAAACGATGTACTCCCGGGAGGAGGATTCCTCGGTCAGTAGAGATTGCCTCATCAGTCTAGTCAGTGAAAGGTGCTTTACACAGTGCCAGCTAGATGGACTCTTGGTAAAAGCACTGTGGGACACAGGAGCCCAAGAGGGCCTTTTAAATGAAGAATGGAGAAGGCGCTACCTGCCACATACCTGCCTTCAGTCACTAAAAGAGCTCTTAGGACCAGTGGAACTCCACAGGAAAGCTGTCAACCAGACCGAAATTCCTTTCATAGCCTCGGTGGAAGTGACTTTCCAACTGAGGGCCATGAAGAACAGCAACACCATTGAGCTTTTGGTACCTTTTCTCGTGACTAGTGATCAGAACGTGGCAGAGGATTCTATCCTTGGATATAATGTAATCAGTGAGGTCATCACGAAATAGAAGTCAGGGACGCTGGTGGTGGATGCAATTGCCACATCTCTTGCCATAACTAACGCCGTGGCGGAAAATGTGATTCATAGAGTAAAGAAAGCACAGAATACAATGGACCTTAAAGAAGTCAAGGTAGGCTGGCGCCCAACCATCATCCCTGCAAACCAAATGGTGGGGGTGAGGTGTGGAGTCCAAGTAGAACCAGACAGAAAAATCAAAAAAAAGACTGTTCGTCCCAAAAGACTCCTCAAAACTTTCGGAAGGCCTAGTACAAGGTGAGACTGTGCTTACGATTCCTACTGGTGGATTTGCTCGAGTGACAGCACCGGTGACGAATATTACGAAACACGAAATTAGACTGCATCCAAAGACGTTAAAATGGTATATCCAGCCAGTGTGAGACCCCTCCAGGGGTCTACCATGAATTCAGTCACTCCACCAAGGAACAGGAGTCGCCCATGGAAGGAAATTGCACGACCAACCTCAGGGTCCTGGGATCCCCCAGTAGCCCTGGAACACTTGTGTGCTGAAGATATAGCAATAGCTATGTCACGGTGGCAGTGACCCGGTCCGTGACCCAGGGCGGTCAATTAAAGGAAAAGTAAAGGGGGAATAAAGTTTTTAGAGATAATGTTCGTGACACCACCTGTGGTATGTGGCTATATGGGGCCGCCGCTGCGGTGCAGATCCACTGGAGCTGATGGTGACGCAGCAGAGTTGGTTCAGCTATCCACAGGCAAATGTAAGCTCCAGGGCAGTATATGAAGAATTGTGGAGGTAGATGTTGTTGGTGCGGTGTAATTCAGGGCTGAGGGCGCAGGTAATGACCAGACAACAAATTAATGGCGGTTTCCTTTATCTTTGCTTGCGGTTTGTCAGAGCAGACCGGGACATGGGTACTAGCTGGTAGAGGAGGTCCGGGCGGCGTGGAAGCAAGTTGGGGATCCACCTCGCCAGGTGGAGTTGTAGGCCTTCCCTCTGCGCTATTCTCTTTGGCCATGCTGCTTGAAGCTATGCTGTAAAACGTCTATTCCTCACCCGTATGGCAAGCAGCTCGGGCCTTCTTCAAGTGTTGCTCCCTCGTGGCGGCGCTGGGCCCTAGGATGCTGCTGAGCAACCGGACCCCTGGGGTGCCACACTCCCCCCCTAGTTAAATTCAGTACTCCCGGACTGAGGACACCTTTAGAATTAAACAATCAACAAAAATAACGATTCATATTACAAATAGTTTACAAAGTCTCAAAAAGGCAAAAATTGCAGAACAACGAAAACCAAACTAAAATTGGGAACAGTCATTGCGGCGCTTAGTCTTTACGCCACTATCCAGGAATTGTCTTTTTCCAGGCACTTGAAGGTTGGTTGGTGGGAACCGCCTCAACCCACTTAGTGTATCGTCCCTTGGCGTGGCTTCAGGGCACTTTGTCGGTGGGCCTGGTTTTTGGCCACGCCTGTGGTTTATTTTCAAGGCCAACAATTAACTTTATTCAACATTGTCCTGACCACACCTAGTCCTGTGGTCCATTTGTCCATAAATTTAATAACTATATACATTCATGATTGCTTAAAAGTTCTTACAGTAAGTCTCTGTAGGCTCTCATACTTAACGGTTGCAACTGTATACTATACGCTATTATTTTACTAGACTTTAGTCCCTATAACGGGTGGGGAGCTGACCTATGGCACTACGGGTGGATCTACGCAGTACAGTTGTTGACAATGACCTACCCGGGTCACTAGTGTCTACCGCTGGTGTGGTAGGCTCAGTGTGGACTACACTACAGTTAGTCTGAGGTAACACCAGTAGGCTGGGTAGTCTTCTACAACTTCTTTGACTCACCATGGGTATGACAGATTCACCGCTAACAGGGGGTAGATTCTCCTGATCCGCTGCTGATGAAGCATCTGTTTCTGGGGCCGTCTGGTCTCTCTGCTGTTCTAGAGTCTCTGCGGCTTCCGGTAAGGCTACTTGGGGAAAGGTCAGGATAGGTACCTCGATTGCTTGGTTCACCTGCGTCCAAGACCGGGGAAATTCTCCAAGGATGGTTTGAACCGTCTCTTCCACCTTTTCTGTGTGCTGGGGGCTGGTTTGGTCTTCCTCTTGGTGTCTCAATTGATCAGGGCATATCTTCAGGCGGTCTCTTGAGACTGCCGCCACAGTCTCTCCTCCATCTTTACTGATGAGGCATACCTTGGTGTTGTCCAAATTTGAAGGTAAGATGGTGTATGGCTCGACCTCCCACTGATCATCAAATTTGTGAACTCGTCTCTTCCTTTTGAGTACCTGTTCTCCAGGTGATAAGGGAACTGCAGGTGCGTGCTGATTATAAGTTCTCTCCTACCTCTGTCTCGCCTGGGACAAACTTCTCTCTAAACATTCTTGCACCTTTCGGTATTGTTGCTGCCACTCTGTATCCCAGTCTGCATCTGGTGATGTCATCTCAGGTGTTAAAACTCCCATGTCTAAGCCAATAGGTAACTTGCCAGGTCTTGCCCTCATCAAGTAGGCGCGTGTACAGTTGGAGGAGTTCATCGGGATGTGGTTATATAGGTTCACCAAATCTGGTAACCTTTCTGGCCACATGCTACGTTCTTGAAGAGGCAACGTCTTCAATAGGTTTATTACCACCTGGTTCATTTTCTTGCACAACCCGATGGTCTGGTGATGATACGGCGTCGTCCTTATTTTCTTGCAGCCATACAAGTTACAGAAATCTTGAAACACTTCTGCTTCAAAGGCTGGGCCTTGGTCGGTAAGCACTCATTCAGAGTAACCGTGCGGGTGACAAAAGTGTTGTTGAAACGCTTTGGCTGCTGTCTTAGCCGTCTGCTCCTTCACTGGCACTACTACCAGGAACCAGGAGTAGTGGTCTACTATGGTGAGAGCGTAGACATAGCCTGACCGGCTTGGGGCTGGCTTCACGTGGTCCAAGGCTACCAGTTGGCGCTTCCCGCTTTGGGACTACCACTTGCCAGACCAGTTCGTGTGTCCGGGAGTTGATGCTTCTCCGACACAGCTTTCCCTCGTAGATGAACTGCTTGCCCTTCTCCTTCCACAACTGTTGGGTCTCCTGTGGAGCATCTGGACCAGGGTGCGAGTCAGCTTGTGTCAGCAACTCCTTTACTAGGTGGACAGCTGGGTCGCTATCCCCATCCATGGTGGGGCAATGGGTTAAACGTGGCCTCTCTGTTGGAGGAGCGCTTCTTCCACACACAGTGGGAGCACTGGGTCACCCTGTGATGATGGAAAGCCGGTAGCTCTATCTCCTCCAGCTCTTCCGGGTCTTCTCCTCCATCTGGCAAGTTGTGCATCCTGGACAAGGCATCAGCATTAGCATTTTTATGCCCCGCCCGATAGTTGATGGTAAACTTGTAGTTAGACAGCCGGGCAATCCATCACTGCTCCAGCGCACCTAGCTTCGCCGTTTCAAGGTGGGTCAGCGGATTATTGTGTGTGAAAATGGTAAACTTCGCTGAAGCCAGGTAGTGTTTGAAGCGCTCTGTTACAGCCCAGACTATGGCCAGAAACTCCAACTTGAAGGAACTATACTTGTCGGGGTTCCTTTCCGTGGGACGGAGCTTCCTGCTGGCATAGGCAATCACTCTCTCTCTGCCCTGCAGTACCTGGGACAGCTCCACTTCCAATCCCACGTTGGTGGCATCCATATAAAGTATAAAGGGCTAGCCATAGTTTGGGTAGGCCAGGACTTCGTCTCCCGTAAGAGCCACCTTCAGTCGAATGATGGATTCTTCTTTTTTACTCCAGTTGAACGGAGGACTCGGGTTCTTGGCCTTCTTGGACTGGCCTACTAAGAGGTCCTGCATGGGTGCCACTATCTTGGTGAATCCCTTGACGAATCTCCTGTAGTAGCCTACCAGCCTGAGGAACTGTCGCACTTCTTTGATAGTGGAGGGTTTTGGCCAATCCTTAATCTCGGTGACTTTTTCAGGGTCTGGTGCTACACGTCCGGCGTTTACCACATGACCTAGGTACTGCACCTTGGGTTTCAACAGGTGGCACTTGGACGGCTTTACTTTCCGGCCAAAACCAGATAGGGCTTTGAACACCTCGGCCAGGTTCTCCAGGTGGTCTTCGTATGTCTTTGAGTAGACGATTACATCGTCTAGGTACAGCAGAACGGTTTCGAAGTCTTCGTGTCTTAGGCAACACTCCATTAACTGCTGGAATTTTCCTGGGGCGTTCCACCTCTGCCATGGGAACCTTCCAATACTCACTGGTGAGATCCAAAGTGAAGAAATAGTTAGAGCATCTTAGTGCAGCTAATGATTCCTCAATTCTGGGTAATGGATAGGCGTCTTTATGTGTAATGCGGTTAATCTGCCTATAATAAACACACATCCTCATTGTACCATCTTTCTTTCTAACGAGGACTAACGGAGCTACCCAGGGGCTACAACTATCTCTGATCACCCCAGCCTCCTTCATCTCCCGCAACATTCCCTTGGCACATTGAAAGTGAGCTGTGGGTACAGGCCGGTACCTCTCTTTAATGGGTGGATGATCTCCTGTGGGGATATGATGTTGGACCCCTTTTACCTGCCCAAAGTCTAGTGGGTGCTTGCTAAAGACTCGCTCATATTCTTGGACCACCCGGTACACCCCATGCTTTTGGTGCAAAGGGGTGGGGTCGGTGCCTATTTGTAGCTTCTGACACCAATCCTCCACCTGCCCCTTGGAGCCATTGTCCTCCGCCTGTTTGGACGGAGGCAAGGGTTCCACTGCCTTTATTGCATTGTTACTGACAGTGAACAGCTTAGCAAGGGTGGCATACCGGGGTAAGTGGACCTCTTTCTCGCTACAATTCAGGATGCGTATCGGTACTCTTCCTTTGCGGACGTCGACTACCCCCTTGGCAGTCAAGATGGTGGGCCTATTATAAAAGTACACGGGTTCTACCAGGGCCTGCTAATCTTGACGCCTGAGACCGATTGCTGTCCGACACCATATTAACATTTCACTTCTAGGGGTCATTGCAATGGGGAATGGATCACTCATTAGGACACTACCGACTTCTCCACCAGACAGCTCTACCTGTTGTCTCTGCATCAGGGCTTTGATTTCTTTCTTCAGAACTCGCAGCTGACCCGAACTGGCAGTCTCCACAACCTGTTGCAACAAAACAATAATTTCCCCAAGACAATTCTCTATCACATCGGTACCTAAGGTTATCATAGGATGGCTTTCTCGGTGATCAATATCTACAATAATCAAACCTTGTGATGGCAATTCTACTCGGCCAACCTTTATGGTCACCTCTTTATACCCCACCTGAGGCAAGGGCTGACCATTGTTGGCAAAGATGTTAATATGTTCATCTGGACTGCGGGTAATGTCTGAATCAGTCCAGTATCATTTGAAAAGGATATATGGCATCGTTGTCACCTGGGAACCAGTGTCCAGTAACGCGTTCATCAGGATGCCATCAAGCACGATAGGTAGGACCGGTCGTCCTCCCATGTACTTGTCTTGCCAGCTTTGTTGGTCTGGTCGTCTTACTCCTGGGGTTGGCCCTCTGCCCCAGGGGTTGCTCGTTTAAATCGCAGAATCTTTTAAGGTGCCCCGCCTTTTGACAGCGGCGGCAGATGGGTTGTCCGTTCTGGTCGTAGCGATCGCTGTTTCTCCCTCTGGTCGGTGGAATTCTTCTCTGTCGTCGCCATGGGACATCATCTTGACTGGAAGCCAGCTGAATTCTTTCCTTTCGAGACACTTGCATGGCCTGCACGGTTTTGGTTAGTGTAGCTACACTTTTGGTCAGCTCTTGGACCTGAAGGCGTAGGTCTGCAGAGGGGTCATTATCTAGGACTTGTGTGTCAGCCTCCACAGCTGCCGGGGAAAAGGACGCCACCTCCTGGTGGTTTGTGATAGCTGGGCGCCAGAGGGGTGCAGTGCCACTTGGGGTTGATTCTCGCAGCACCTGGATGGCTCGGTCTTTAAAAGTCCAGATCAGGGTTTTGCAGAGCCATTATGTGCAATTGTGTCCGGTGAGCGTTAGACATGAGCTCGTCGATAAACTGCTCAGTTAGCAATCTGTCCTCATTTCGCACACTGTCGGGTCTACCTGTTTAATGGCCCGCAGCGCCTCCTGCAGTTTTATATCATAGTCCTGTACACTGTCCTGCACCCTTTGTTTGTACACGTAGAACTTCATTTTAATCTCTGCTGCTGTGCGGGTGTCAAAGGTATCCTTCAACCTGGCCAGAATTTGCTTAACAGTGCTTTTGTCCCTGCCTGGCCAGGACTTCACCTCCCTCTGAGCTGCACCGATTAGCTGGCATATAAGGATGCTGACTTTTTGCTCCTCAGACAGGGGGTACACTTGGAACAAACTGTGCAGTCTCTCCTCAAATTCGCTCAGGGTGTTCGACTCCCCTGAGTACTGGGGCAACCACGCCGCCCTTGGAATATACGGCATGGATAAAAGCATTACTGTTGCAGCGGCCGCGCCCGCAGCTGGATGCTCTCCCAGGTTGGGCATCTTCCTCCCCACCTAGTGAACCTCAGCCAGGTCCTGGGTTTCTGCTGGCATACCAGTATGCTGCTCTGCAGGTGAGAGGGATCGCTTCCCGAGCGGTTCCGGATCGAGGCCTCCTGCTTCCCCTCCGCTGCCATCAAATCACGAGATTATACAGCTCAGCAAAGTTTATGGCACACAATACCCGGTTATACCGGGCTTCGAGATCCTGTTCGTGACGCCAAGTTGACGCACCCCCTGGGGCCGTGGGGTATACCAGGCCGGTCGGTGCTGGGGATGTCACGGTGGCAGTGACCCTGTCTGTGACCCAGGGCGGTCAATTAAAGGAAAAGTAAAAGGGGAATAAAGTTTTTAGAGATAATGTTCATGACGCCACCTGAGGTATGCGGCTAAACGGGGCTACTGCTGCGGTGCAGATCCACTGGAGCTGATGGGGACGCAACAGAGTTGGTTCAGCGCTCCACAGGCAGAGCTAAGTTCCAGGGCTGTATATGTAGAATTGTCGAGCTAGATGTTGTTGGTGCGGTGTAATGTAGGGCTGAGGGCGCAGGTAATGACCAGACAACAAATTAATAGTGGTTTCCCCTATCTTTACTTGCGGTTTGTCAGAGCAGACCGGGACACGGGTACTAGCTGGTAGTGGAGGTCCGGGCGGCATGGAAGCAAGTTGGGAATCCACCAAACCAGGTGGAGTTGTAGGCCTTCCCTCTGCGCTATTCTCTTTGGCCCTGCTGCTTGAAGCTATGCTGCGGCCCTCGTCCCTGCGTAAAACGTCTATTCCTCACACGTATGGCAGGCAGCTCGGGACTTCTTCAAGTGTCGCTCCTTTGTGGCGGCGCTGGGCCCTAGGATGCTGCTTAACCGCCGGGCGTCTGGTGGGGCCAGCAGACCTGCAGTCTCCTGCCCTCTGGATTTAGCTGCTGGGCCTTCTGAGCCCGCACAACCACGGACTCCCTTCCCCAGGTCCTTCCTCGTCTTTCTTCTGTTCAACTCACTTCAACTAACTCTTACTAACCCCGCCTCCAGGTTCCAATTTAAAGGGGAGGAGCTCCCCTTTCTGGTCTGGAGCCAGGAAAATGTTGTATGCTGGTATAACTGATTAGGGGAACCCTCCTTGCATCCAAGGCATGGCATCACCCCCTGTGAGGGAGGCAATGCCACTGTGGCAACCGGAACCATGGGGTGCCACACTTGGAAGAATTGAGGGATGTTATCTGCCAGCCGTACTTGGATGTCAATGTGGTAAACAGCAAAACCTTCTAGGAGCATGTTTAACACGTGAGGATCGTACAACACGGAGTTAAGTTAACCCCAAAGAAGTGTGAACTGTTCAAAAGGCAAGTCTGAATTCTAGGGAAAATTGTGTCTGGAGAAAGATATACCATGGACCCACCAGAAATCGCTCCGGTACTGGCCTTAAAAGACAAGCGGCCCTCTACTGTCGGAGAATTGAGGCAGATCTTGGGATTCCTCTCCTTCTATCGTACTTACGTTCATAGCTTCTCCAGGATTGCCACCCTGCTATACCTCCTCTTGGGGGGGACGACAGAGTCAACAACACCCACCGAGAAAAAAAAAATGCTGCTAGGACCGGGCTTAAAAGAAACAACACCATTTCGTCCCAACAACCCATTCTCTGGACAGCAGACCACCATGAGGTATTGGAAGAACTAGTACACTACCTGGTAAAATCACCCATCTTGGGATATCCTGATTTCAACTTACCATTTGTTCTTCATTGTGACGCTTCTCAAGTTGGACTGGGAGCTGCCCTGTATCAGCATCAAGATAGAAAATTGAGAGTCATCGGGTAGGGTTCTAGAACTTTGACACACGTCGAGAAGAATTACCATGTACATTCCAGAAAATTGGCGTTCCTGGCATTGAAATGGGCTATCTGTGAACGATTTAGAGATCATCTCTACTGCAGCAAAGAGTTTTTTGGTATACACTGACAACAACCATGTCAGATGGGTCACTGAACTAGCTGTCTTCAATTTCAGCATCAAATACAGGCCAGAAAAATGCAAAGCGGATGCTGACAGATTGTCGAGAATGCCACTGGAGCCTGAGGATTTCATGCAAGAATGTTCAGATGAAGTCAGTCTGGAAGCAATTGAGAGCATTCCACAAGCAGTGCAAGCTTATCAAGCGGAAAACACACCATTGTGGTGTCCGTTGACAGTGGAAACCACCATAAAAGCGAGAGAACAAGATCACCTCCTGTCGATTCAACAGCTACCAAAAGTAAAAATTCATAGAGCACAACGGGAAGATCAGATAATTGGTAGAATACTACTTTACGTGGACCAAAATCGGTGTCCAAGTAAACGGGAGAAAGATAATGAGTCACCAGCAATATCTGTTTAGGTAAAGAATGGACGAAGCTCTACCTCAGTGAAGACGGTATCCTGTATCGTAAAGGAGGACAAAACCGGCAGTTGGTACTACCCAGAGTATTCCATAGATTGGTCTTCAAAGAATCCCATAAAAACATGGGACACCTGGGAGTGGAAAGGACAACCAGCTTGATCCGTGAATGTTTCTTCTGGCAATACATGCAGAGAGATATTGAGAGGTACTTCACCAGGGAGTGTGGGTGTCTGAAAGATAAGCATCCCGACACATCAACCCGGGCACCTATGGGAAACATCCAAACTACGTATCCTTTTAAGATGGTCTCAATAGACTTTCTACATCTCGAGACATGCAAGGGTGGTTACGAATACATATTGGTGATGATAGACCATTTTACTCGATTTTCCCAAGCATATGCCACCACCAATAAAGCTGGTTGAACAGTGGCAAAGAAGATCTTCAATGATTTTGTTTTGAGGTATAGGTTCCCTACGAGGTTACACCATGACCAAGGAAGAAAATTTGAGAACTAGCTCTTTGCCAAGCTAGGAAAGTACTGTAGAATTCAGAGATCCCACACAATGCCCTATCATCCAGAGGGTAATGGACAAGTGGAACGTTTTAACCGGACATTATTGTCGATGTTGCGCACTTTAACAGCTGACGAGAAGAAAGACTGGAAGAGCTCTCTGTCAAAAGTGGTACATGCCTATAACTGTACAAAGAGCGATGCAACAGGTTATTCACCCTTCTTCCTATTGTATGGACGATCACCAAGACTTCCAATTGACATCATGTTCAATACTCCGGTGTCAGAGACTTACAGAAGGTATCTGGACTGCGTTCGGAAATGGAAGGAATGAATGGCAGAGGCATACAACATAGAGTCCAAAGTGGCTATGCAAGGAGAGAGCAAGAGTAAGGAGTACTATGATCGAAAATGTTATGGAGCAGAATTGGCACCGGGAAGCCGGGTGTTGGTCAAGAACGTACATGAGAAAGGTGGTCCAGGAAAACTTTGTTTGTACTGGGAAGACAAGGTGTATGCGGTCGTAAAGAGGAAAGCCGAAGACAGTCTAGTGTATGAACTCCGATTGGAAAGAGGAGACAAGAAAACCAGAATAGTCCATCGGAATTTATTACTACCCTGTGATTACCTCCCACCACAACAAGACTTCCCAGAAGCAGACCAACATCGACCAAGATCGACTAAGGGACCACCACAGACTGAAGCTCTGGAGGTGGATAGTGACCTTGAAATTTCCAATGAGGAAGAGCACAACGTTGTATTTCTTGGACCGGCAAGGAGAGATGTACTATCCTCAAGAGAGTGAACTAAGTCCCGAGGCTCCAGAGTTTGTTCCAAGGAGTACATATGAAGTCCAATTCAGATCTGATGATCGAACACCGGTCACTGAAGAGACTGATCGACACTTAGGAGTAGCAGAATTACCAGACCAGGTGGAAACGGATGATTCAAGAGAAGTACAGGAACTTACAGAGTCAGTTCCAAGATCATCTGAGGAAGAAATGAGTGCGGCAGAAGAAACTCCTGTAACCGAAGAACCTGTGGTATCTGAGGAACAGCCCACCAGGAGGATGTCGACTCGAGAAGTGAGGAGGCCCATGATGACGACGTGCGAGACACTTGGAGAACCGAGTCAAGTGCCAAGGACTGTCTACTGGAAACAGGTATCTCTGCCTGTGGACCAGGTAAGTCCACTTGAGTGGTATTCACCACCGAGAGACAGTATGGACAATGTTACCTGGTAGAAAGACTTATTTTGACCTAGTGAGAGAGAGAGCTTGTTGAAGACGTACGAAAAGCTCCAGCGGAAGAGATGCTGATGGTTTTAATTGTGTTAATTGTTTATTTCTTACAGGAGTCCTACAAGAAAAATGTCGTAAGAATAGGTTATTATCAATGTTTATGAATGTTATACCAATTTGATAATGACAAATTTATATATATATAGTTACTAAGCTTTCACCACTGTCTCAGAATTGGTCAGATTGACCAATTAAGATGAATGCCGAGGACGACATCCAAAAAGGAGGCAATAATGTTACATGCAGAAGTAGTGCTGTTGCTTCCAAAGCATCCAGCAACTGTTACAAATAACACAAGCACAGGAGACAGGAAGTGTTGTGCTTCAGAAGCATCCAGCAACTAGAGGGGTTAACACAGTCACAGGAGACAGGGAGTGTTTTAGCAGAGCCCCAGGGAGATTGTGGGAAACTTGTTATTGTAGTCTGACTGAAGCCGAAGAGAAAGGTGGTAGTGTGTTATCTGGATCTGACAGAAGGCAACTGAACAGGATTCAGATCAGGAGAGAAACTAAACACAGGTCAGATAAACTCCCTGAACTAACCGTGCAGAGTATTATCGGACAGGAAGATAAGGACTGGAAGGAATTGAACTGAATTGCACTGGCCGTGCTTCAGATTAAATTCCACTGTTAAACTGTTAAAAAAGACTCTTGTCAGATGTGTCTGGTCAGCAATTGGACCCCTTGGAACACAAGATGGAGGGACTACTCAGGAAGTCCTGGGAGACCTCGGCAGCGCTATTAAGCACCAATGCAGTCTCTACGGGCGTAGCGTGATCATTGGCTCATTGGCTAGATCAACTCGAGGAACACCAAGTTTCAGGCACCGCCAGAGAAGACATCTTAGCATCCCTTCTGCTTCTCCAGAAAGCTACGGGGGTTTTAGCAGATGCTTCTGCAGAATCGGTGAGAGTGGCGGCAAGAGCATCTGGGTTATCAAACTCCGTGAGAAGGGCCCTATGGTTAAAATCCTGGAGCGGTGATGTGGCATCAAAGATGAAATTGTGTTCCATCCCCTTTAAAGGGAAATGCATGTTCGGGCCAGCCCTAGATCTTCTCGAGAAAGCCTCAAACAAGAAGAAAGCCCTCCCGGAACCTAGAAATGTAAGGAAAAGGCCCTGTCGTCATTCCTAGGAGCAGACCCCTCAATATAGGTGTAAAGGGTAAAACAGGTTGGTGGAACTACCCAAAATCCACGTCAGAATAAACCATGACGTCAAGACAGTCGGGGACCGCATCTCGAACTTTCTCCCTCAGTGTAGATAAATCTGCTCAGACCCATGGGTCCTGAGGGCAGTAAAGTTTGGAGTAAAAATAGAATTCTACTCCTATGCTCCACAAACTAAAGATAACGCAGCTCTCTTCTCAAAGTCTGCAGGCCACCCTGATATCCAGTGTAACAGACCTATTATCCTCTGGGGTGATATCCCTGTTTCCTACAAGGAAGATAAGCAGAGGACATTTTTCCAATCTCTTCTAATAAAAAAAAACAAATGGTTCGCATCGGATTATAATCAATCTAAAACCACTGAATCAGTATATGCACTACCAGAGATTCAAGATGGAATCTATCAGATCAACGGTCCCTCTGATAGGACAGGACCATACCATGGCCACAATCTATCTCCAGGATGCTTACTACCACATCCCCATACATCCACTTTAGAGAAAGTTCTTAAGATTTGCAGTGGCTCAGGGGGAACAGATAGTCCACTACCAGTTCAATGTTCTCCCATTCGGGATATTATCAGCCCCACGAATAGTTACAAAGGTCATGGCTTATATCAGGGGTCAGAATGTTTTCAATAGTACCATACCTCCACGACATGTTATTAATCGGGCCCTCAGTACCATTGCTCCAAGAGCATATAAAGTTGACCACTCAGATCCTATCTTCTCTGCACTGGTTAGTAAATCACAAAAAATCAGATATGGTTCCCTCCATGACAATAAACGTTTCTAGAAGAACTATTGGATTCCCACAGCCAGATGTCGTTTCTGCCCAAACAAAAACAGGTCATACTAAAAGCAAAGATCAATGTCCTAAGAAGCAGGAGATTGGTATCATTGAGAAATGCCATGTCGGTCCTCGGATCTATGACATCCTGTATCCAGATGGTCGCCTGAGCTCAAGCACATACCCGCACATTACAGACCCACATCCTCATGAATTGGGACGGATCTCCACGGTCTCTGAACAGGAAAATTCCTATACCATCACGGGTAAAAACCTCTCTATTCTGGTGGCTGAGCATGAAGAATCTAAACAGGAGTACCATGTATCCAGAATCCACTAGTTACCATAAGAGTGGATGCCAGCGGGAAGGGATGTGGAGCAATAGTCTCCCAGGAGCTATTCCAGGGTATATGGTCCAAAGAGGTGAGCCAGAAGTCATCAAATTTAAGAGAATTGAAGGACATAGAGGAAGTCCTCAGAGCAGCAGAGCCTCTGGTCCAGAAAACCCACATACAGATATTTTCAGACAATATCACCACAGTAGCCCAACTTCGTCATCAGGGTGACACAAGACACAAAAGCTTAAAAGCAGTCTCTGCGAGAATATTTTCCTGGGAAGAAGAACATATTCTATCCCTGTCGGCTCTTCATATCAAAGGTTTAGTCAAAGTCCAGGCCGATTTCTTAAGCAGAACAAAGATTCATCCAGGAGAGTGGAGTCTAAACCCAGACATCTTCCAGATGTTAATCGAAAGATGGGGCAATCCAGAGTTAGATCTCTTCGCCGAGCACCAGAAAGCGAAGGTATCACAATATTTCTCCCTGGATCCAAAAGACCCTTGCATGGGCATAGACGCATTCGCTCACCAATGGGAATTCAAACTAGCGTATGCCTCCCCCCCCTCCCCGCTGCCTATCCTTTCAAAAACCTTGCAAAAAATAAGGACCGAAGGGACCAGAGTAATCCTAGTGGTTCCTTTCTGGCCAAACAGAAGTTGGCTCGATACGTTAACCAGTCTGAGTGTGGAGGGCCCTCTAATTCTTCCTCCCATCAGAGATCTTCTTCTCCAGGGACCGATTCACCATCCAGACCCCGAGAGACTACACATGGCTACATCCTAGAGTAACAGACTTGATTTCCCCCTTGGACCTTAATATTGTCCTGAAGGGGTTAACCCTTCCACCCTTTGAGCCCTTATCAGCCATAAGACTTGACAGGCTGGCCTGGAAAACTGCTTTCCTGGCAATAACTACAGCCAGGAGAGTATGTGAACTACAGGCCCTTTTGGTCAACGAACCCTATCTGAGAATCCTGGAAGATCGTCTAATTTTCCGACTTGACCCTTCATTTCTACCTAAAGTGGTCTCGAATTTCCACAGATCACAGGAAATAATTCTTCCATCGTTTTGTGACAACCCAAAAAACGAGAAAGAAATGGAGTTCCACACTCTGGATGTTCGGAGAATAGTACTGCACTCTCTTCAGGAAACAGAAGGAAGGAAAGACAAGAACCTATTTGTCCATACACAAGGTCCAAACAGAGGAAAGAGAGCCACAAAATCCACAGTAGCCAACTGGATTAAGAGGGCAATTATGGAGGCTTACCAAATCCAAGATCTGCCTCTTCTGGAAAAGCTCAAGGCCCATTCTACAAGGGCGATATCTGTCTCCTGGGCTGAGAAAGCCAGCTCATCCATCAAACAGATTTGCCGAGCTGCTACGTGATCCTCGAGTCATACTTTCTCCAAACACTACAGACTAGATCAAATGTCCATTGGAGATTTTAGCCTTCGGAAGGAAGGTCCTTCAGGCTGTTGTCCCTCCCTTGTATATCTGTGGTATACATCCAGTGTGCTGTCTTGGGGGGATATTAGAGAAAATAGAAATAGATTTACTGGTAATTCGGTTTCTAATAACCCACCACGACAGAATGGATAATTCCCTCCCATTTGCTTATTGTTTCTACCACAGTCGGATCAGTAGAAATAAAAATTAATATGAAGCATCTATACTCTTGTGGTCCTTTGTAATAACACTGGAGGGAGGATGTGGGAGGGGCTATTTAAATCACTTCATATTTCCTGTCCCTATTAGGGTGGGGTTACATCCTCCGGTGTGCTGTCGTGGTGGGTTATTGGAAGCTGAATTACCGGCAAGTCTAATTCTATTTTTTTTTCAGCTTTTATGCAAATTAAAGGCTCCTTTTTACAGTAACGGCTTTTTTTTATTGCCCATAGAAGGCAATGGGTGCAAAATCGAGTAATGCAACAATAATTTTATTGGAAAGGCTGATCTACAGCAAAACCAGCTTTTCCAGGACATCACTCCTGACAGCACCCTCAGGACGTCGTCCTTCATATCCTTGGTAGGGACAGGAAACACAAGAGGTTAAAAGGCCCCTCCCTCCACCCCTACTCCAGTGTTTTCCTGTCCCTATCAGGGACGGACAAAGAAGAGGACTCGCGTCTGCCAGGAGCTGGAGTTCCTGAAGCCGGACGCAGGAGGATCGGGATGGGATCCTTGCATTCCTCCACTCCCTTGTGCCGAGGTCCAGAGGCCGACACCCCGCTGAACAAGGGGTCCCTCAGCCTTTCCCAGTTGGTGCGGAGACTCCTGGTGAAGAACCGTCTCTTGGTTCCAGCTGCTACAGCCCGAACACAGCGCCAGCGGGCGCTGCATGTGAGATAGAAGCAGCACTTCTGGTTACACAGGGAGCGATGTGTGAGCCTCTAGTAACCAATGTGTAACGCACTTCTGGTTTACTTGAAAAAAAAAATGGCGCCAATCCAAAATTAAAGGAGAAACACCATTTTGTGACGCTTCAGATGAAAGACGGGTGAGAAATGCTATTTAAAGAGGTGAAGGGACTGAAGTTATCAGATAGCCAGATCACCAGTAATGGAAGGTCAAACCACTGGTCGCTCTGATACTCCTGCTGAACCTTCAGTCCATGAAAGTCTACTTAGTTAGTTCCCCTCTTGTCTCCTATTCCCATCTGTCTATGGTAGTAAATTCTGGTGTTCCTTTTCTTTTTAGGAAAGGAGACATCTAAAAGACATGATGACATCAGCTCCTAAGAAAAGGAGATGCGCCATCTGTAATAAGAAACTGCCGGACACATATGGGAAACAGTTGTCATCCATCTGTATCGCCAAAGTAGTAAAAGATGAACATTCTTCTTTTATGTCTAACTTGAGAGCCATATTGAGAGAGGAAGTCCACAGTACAGTCACAGACCTAGTCTTCCAGCAAGCTCCTCAGGGTGCGCCACGTCAGAAAAGACCCTGACAGGAGTTAGAGTCCAGTTCAGAGGAGGAAGAGGTATCGGATTTCTCCAGTCCTGATCAGGACAGAGAAGAATACATCTCAGTTCCCCCAGAGGAGAAGAAAAAATACCTTTTCTCCTGGGAAGATACCGATACACTTTATCTGCAGTGAGGAACACTATGCAAGCAGACACTAGCCAACCCTCGTCAGTACAAGATCAGATCTTTGGGGGATTGAGAACCCACATAAACAAGGTACCCCCCCTTCTACCCCAATGGGATCTATTCGCTACAAGGAAAAATGCAAAGGTGGAAAAATTCTTCTCCCTCAACCCAGGAGGCAGCCCTATGGGGATAGATGCCTTATCTCAGAAGTGGAACATGGACCTAGCTTATGCTTTCCCTCCTTGGCCCTTAATACTGTTAGTACTAAGGAAAATTCAGGGTGATAATAATCCTACCCTTCTGGCCCAGGAGAAGCTGGTTCCCCTTGCTGAGGAAGATGTCCTTGGAAGATCCAATAATCCTTCCAGAGAGGTGAGACTTGCTATTTCAGGGTCCAATATACCATCCCGATGTGAAATTTCTCCAACTTTCGGCCTGGATCCTGAAAGGCAAACTCTAAGATCCAGAGGGCTGTCAGATTGTCATCTCAACAATGCAAAATGGTAGGAAGCTAGTGACATCGGTGATCTACACAAATTTAGAAGAAATTCTGTTCACAATATCAACCAAAATCAGAAAGTTCGGATCCAAACTTTCCTAAAATATTAGAGTTCCTACAGATGGGGTTTGTGAAAAGTGTAAGGCCTAGCTCTTTAAAGGTGCAGGTTGTGGCATTAAGTGCTTTTATGGATTACCCACTAGCCCGCCATCCATGGGTCGAAAGATTAATTAAGACCATAATACTAAATCCAACTATTAAATCCTATATCCCACCATGGGACTTAAACATAATCCTGAGGAGTTTGTGACCAACCTTACAAGCCCCTTCAGGAGTCAAGCTTAAAATTTCTCTCCCTTAAAACTGTGTACTTAGTGGCAATTACTACAGCAAGATAGATAGGGGAGATTGAAGCCTTTTCAATTAAAGACCCATACCTGAGGGGCCTGGACAACTGTTATCCTCAGATTAGATCCAGCTTTTTTGCCAAAAGTAGTAACCCCTTTCCATATGAATCAGGAGGTGGTCTTGCAATCTTTCAGCCAGGACTTCAAAAATGATCAAGAATTAACCTTTAACTCGCTAGATGTTAGAAGGGTGGTTCTACAGTACTTAGAAGTCACAAAAGACTGGCATATAGACTGCAAACTGTTTGTACAATTTGGGGAGAAGAACAAGGGAATGAAGGCTACCAAATCAACATTGGCAAGATGGGTCACATCTGTAATAAGCCTGGCCTATTCATCTGAAGGAATATCCCCGCCAGAGAACATAAGAGCTATATCTACATCATGGGCAGAAAGAGCTGGGGCCTCGGCAGACCAAATCTGCAAAGCGGCAACATGGACAAATCTGAGCACCTTCTGCAGACATTATAAATTGGGACATTCTATCGGGTCAAGATGACCTTCGAAAGGAAGGTCCTCCAGGCAGGAGTCCCACCCTAAAATGAATTCTCCTGAGGGTGCTGTCAGGAGGGACGTCCTGGAAAGTAGGCATCAGACCTACCGGAAATCGGGTTTCCAGGTGTCCCACGTGACCCTATTACCGGTAGGTCTAATGCCTACTTTTGTAACCACTGTGACAGTCACTGATAGTATATGTGAGGGGAGGTATGTGTCACTCAGGATGCTCTCCTGTGTGAACTGAGACCTATTGAATTTCTGTCAGCATGTTATATGCTGGGGGTTACCTCTTTTAAAGGGTGTAGGTTTATGGGAATAACTTAGATGGAAGGGAAGTCATTCCTCATACCCACACCTCAGGGTGTGTGTGAGCAAGGTTTAAATGTTCAGTCCTGTGTTTTGTTTGTTTTTTTTCTTTTTGTGTTTGGAGAGGCAAGGTCTCTACACTGGACAGCCATAGCTCAGGACATAGCTGGAGGCTGGACATAACATGTGTGGGTGAACCACATATATAATATTATATTATAGTTCATCTGTTTTGCCAGTAAGGCTGTGATTATTTTTTCTGGAGTTGCAGGGCTTTATACCATATAAAAAAGCCTGCAGAGAAAAGCTGGTTCCTGAGTCTACTTCCGGAAGCGGCCGAGCGAGTTGTCCTACCACGCTACTGTGGCACCCCTGCGGGTCCAGTTGCCACAGAGGTACTGCACCTCACCCAGAGGTGTGGTACCCTACTCCCAGGTAAGGAAGGAACACTACCCGGGACCCACACACCTGCATCCAGCACTACACCACTCCAGACCAGCAGACGGAGCAAGATGCACTTGGTCACGGCTGAGCCCTGTCCCTGGCTGGAGCGGGGAGGGGGGGACCAAAGGAGAGGGAACCATGTAGTGGGTGTGGGTGAAGGAAGTAGCAAAGAGGAGCACCTTAGCAGAGGTTATAAGAATAAGGGGAACCTTCTAGAAGGAGTTCAGTCAGGGCTATAAGCCCAGGAGGGAGGACCTGCTTGTGACAGGTCCAGATAAGAGGGGGCCCAGAGTATGGGGCCCAGAAGAAGGAAGAAGAGACAGAGGGGGTCTCAGGGGCACGGGAGCGTGGGACCCGCATCCACCCGACCGCCGTCAAGTGGAGGGACCAGGCCGCAGAAGGGGACCGGCCCCAGACTAGTGGAGAACAACCAGGCTCAGCTAGCCAAACGGAGGCCGCAGCATTTTCAAGGTGTTGCAGCCGAAATCCACAATTACATCGCCGAAAAGGTGGCCACATAGGGTCCAGGGGACTGAGAGTAAGTCGCCCGACAAGGCCTGAGGCCACTGGCTTGGTACACTAATTGTGAGGCGCAGGGCAGGAGGGCGAGAGTCAGCGCAACGAGACGGCCAGAGAGGCACATAAGAAGGGGGTCCCGACTATTTGTACCTGAACTGACTGGGAGTTGGCTGGATCCCTTCCTTGGAAAACACAGGACGACGTGGGCGGTTATAATCGGCTGCCGCGGTAACCTGGAACTGCATAAGAACTGTGAGTAAAGCCTGAAGACGGCACCCCACTGTGTCCTTTATTTATGGCAGCGTCACCGGCCCTGCACTACACTGTCCCTACCAACAACATCTACCTCATCAAGTCCGATATACTGCCCTGGGGCTTAGCTCTGCCCATGGATAGATGCACTATCTCAGCTGCATCACCATCAGCCCCAGTGGATCTGCACCGCAGCGGAGGCCATATATAGCCGCTTACCTCGGGTGGTGTCACAACACTTTTCCACAAATCTTTATTTCCCCAATTGACTGTTCTTTATTTGACCGCCTTGGGCCACGGACCGGGTCACTGCCACTGTGACAACCCCAATACTACCCCATGACCCAGGGGGCGCGTCACTACTTTACTACCAAAACCAGGTTTTCATGAAGAAAAAAACTGCAAAAAATTCAACGTGTGGACGTGGTCTAGGCCTGTGCTTATGTGTCTGGTGTACATATGACGCGCCCCCTGGGCCATATTCTTTAGGGGGAATATCCGGAGCCGGATCAGATGGGAGTTGTAGTCTTCCGAGTGGCTGTGACCCGGTCCGTGCCCAGGGTGTCAAACTCAGTTGTATGTGGCAGTCCTACAGATGTTAATAAGTTCTTAATGTCGACTACGCCACCCGTTGTATTGCGGTCACTACGGCCGCCGCTGCAGCAGGGTCCGCTGAGGCTGATGGTGTAGGTGCAGCTTTGGTGATATAACCCCCAACGGGTGGGGTATAGCCTCAGGGGGATCAGGTGCAGAGGATGGGGGTTGTGGTGATGCAGTGTAGACGGCAATCAGAGACAGAGTCGGGTTATGCAGTTTAGGATGTTTACTCACTGCTGATGTTCCGGTCACTCCAGCTTCGAGTGACCTCCCGAGCCGTGCTGCGTCCACCAGGTTCTGGATCCAGCCAACCCCCAAATAAGTCCGGAGCGTGACCCTGAGCTCTCCTTCTGTCCTTTCTCTGGCCGTCCCCACTATTGATCCACCCAGGTCCAGCTCCCTCGGGCCTTCTGTTGGGAGACCCTTGGCCTTGGGTTCCCTGACCCTCCACGTGGTATGCCTTCATGGTGGATGTGGTGGGTGGCCGTGGCAGACGCTGCCCACGGCCTCCGGTCTCTGGCTGGGGAGTGTTTTTGCCCCCACCAGCTTGGGTTCCGGTACCCTGATGCCGACTCTTCACCCGGGGATTTAATTTGGGTTCTTAGAGTCCTCTCTTCTGTTTCCCCCTCTGGGTCTCTCTTTCTCCTCTCTCACTCTGGGTCTCTCTTCTCCTCTGCTCGCTGACTTTCTCTCTGCAACTGACCCTGTTCTTAGTTGGTGCCCACCTTATATATCCCTCTATGTGTGAGCTCAGGTGCTCAGCACCCAATGAGCTCCTATCTTTACCCAGGCTGCTCCCCCTATCTGCCCCTACACTACTTGGGATGTACCACCCCCCTCCCACTCCAGCCAGGAACAGACTCGGTCGTACCTGCACATTTCTAAGTGGGAGTACCGTCGGCCTGCTCCTCGGAAATGGGATGTATGTAGTGCATGCAGCCTACCAAGCTCAGTTCCACACTCCATCCTTACCCGGGAGTGGAATATCACACCTCTGGGTTGAGGTGCAATACCCCTGTAGCAGCCGAATCCTCAGGGTGCTACATTCCCCCCTGGTAAATCACAGCACGTCCTCGGGCTGTAAGACATAACACCAAAAACATACAAATTTTTGCATAAACATATAAAACATATAAAACAACATATATTAGCATAAAACTTTTCAGATAAAACATTCTCGTCGCCTCTGGCTCCTCCTCCGGTCACTGTGCAACGTGTGACCGGGTAAAGTGCGACAGTCTTTCTAGAAAAATGGTTTTCCTATAAAACCGGTAGGGGGCGCTTTAGGACGCGCAACTATATACAGGGATTATGGCCGCTCTCAGTCCTCGGCCAGGTATTAGGGAGGAATGACCGCTCTCAGTCCTCGGTCAGTGGGATTAAGGGATAAACGGGTAAACAGTTCACACATGCTGGTCCCAACGGGGACTATATTAGCAACAGCAACAGTTTCAGTTTCAGTTTCAGTTCACGGTGCCCCGACGGGCAACTATATACAGCTTCTGCTTCGCTGTACTTAGCGACGGCGTCCTCCTGCTCTTGCTTTATGGTTACCTTTGGCACACTTGTGCCGGGTAAAGGTGACCTCGTCCCCGATGTAAAGGTCACGACCTCTGTGTCCCTCCGGTAGGTGGGACTCAACGTCTCTCCTGGTTACGAAGACGTCGCCTAGGGTGTGGTGGTCTCGGATGAAGCCCCACCCATGCTGCAGGTTAAACTTTATCACAGTCCCGGTGGTGCGGGGACTATGCGCTGCACGGGGGTCTCTCCTGGCCCGGCTCTTCTGCTCCGCGCTCCTTACTTGAGCTTGCTGTTCCCGGACCCGCCTCTCTCTCCGCTCCCTCTCGAAGTCCTCGAGCTGTTGGCGGCAGCACTCAGCACGCTCCGCTGCAGCTGCCCGCGTCTCTTGAGTGAACCCCATAAGATCTTCTCCGGTGGGGTCCCACTCAAACTGCGCTTCCGCTAGCGGGGGCGAGATCCTCTTTACGGGCTTTGGAGCCGGGATCAGGGGTTCATCCAGGGGTCTCTCTCTCCGGAGTCGGGGATGGTGAAACTCCGGTGGCCATATAAATGGCTGCCCATCCGGGCACGTATGCTGGGCGTACAGGTCCTCTCCCAGATGCGGCACTCTTGGTCTTATGGGCGCGGTGGTGTTAGCGCCCGGGTTGCCCGGGCCTTGCGGCCAGGCCTGGGGTATCTGGAAGGTAAAGGGCACCGTAAGGACGGCGGCACCCTGGGCTACTTGGCCCTGCGACCAGGCCGGAGGCTCCGCGGAGGTAGGGGGCGCTGTTGGTGATGCGACGCCCGGGAATTCTAGGCCCTGCGACCAGGCTGGTGTTGCTTCCTGTTTTGCCACGCTCGGGGTCGTTGCGCATGGCGTCACAGGGGTCGCGGCGGCGGCTTCCGGTTGGGGCCTAGTCTGCGTCGGTGACATGGCGTTTTCGGGCACAGCAGGGGGACTTTCGGGCTCTGCGACGGGGAGCTGGGGCAGGTAAGCGGTTTCCCGGTTTGGGGTATAGACGTCCCCTTTACCTGCCTCCATGCGTTCGGCTCCCTTCTCGGCGCCGTCTCCGGCCTTGGGTCCTCCCGCGCCATCCTCAGAGGCGGTCTGTCTCCTCATCTTGGCTGGCGTGCTCCGGGTCTTGGTTTGCTGGGCCATCTCTCGGCTCCACTCCGCCAATGTCTCTCGCTGTACCCGGGCCATCCTCCGTGCGAGGCCCTCCAGGGCAGTCTGTGCACACTCCCGGTCTCGGGGGAGCTGTGCGAGGACCTCCACTAGGCCTAGTGGGGTCATGGTTTCCAGCAGGCTCCTGACCAACGGGTCGGTGCTGCTCTGCTCTTCTTCCAGCAGGCTCCTGGCCAGCGGGCCGGTGCTGCTCTGCTCTCCTTCCTCTGTCTCTAGCAGGCTCCTGGCCAACGGGCCGGTGCTGCTCTGCTTTCTCGCCATCTCCGGGTAAGCTCCTCCGATACTCTTCTCCAGGCTTCTTGCCTCCGGGTGCGCTCGCTCTAGACTCCTCCAGGCGGCACCCATCTTTTCTCTCTCCTTTCGTCTCCTCCCACCTCGAGGGCGGTCCCGGGGCCACTTGGTGACTGTCAGCTCCAGGGGCAGTTCTTTCACGCTGACAGACACCTCTAGCATCACAGTCTCTGTTGGTGGGGGCGGTTTCCACTTTTGGCGCCATTTTCGGTCCTGGCCCACGATGGGAGGTGGCCTCTCGCCACCCTCTGGCACGCCCACAATGGCGTCCGCTCTTCCAAGGCGGGAAACCTTTGGAAATGGCGGGAATCGCTTCCCAGTGGCGGGAAACCCTGCAGATGGCGGGAAAACGCGGCCAATGGCGGACAACCGGCTGGAATCGACTGGTGATGGGGTCCGATGGCGGGGACCCTCCGGAACCGGCAGGAGACTTCTTTTTGAGGTAAACTCGTTCTTTTCTTCAGGCACGCAGTACCCGGGTGTTGCGGGCAGTCTATCCTGCCGACTACGCCAAAGTTGACGCGCCCCCTGGGCCATATTCTTTAGGGGGAATATCCGGAGCCGGATCAGATGGGAGTTGCAGTCTTCCGAGTGGCTGTGACCCGGTCCGTGCCCATGGTGTCAAACTCAGTTGTATGTGGCAGTCCTACAGATGTTAATAAGTTCTTAATGTCGACTACGCCACCCGTTGTATTGCGGTCACTACGGCCGCCGCTGCAGCAGGGTCCGCTGAGGCTGATGGTGTAGGTGCAGCTTTGGTGATATAACCCCCAACGGGTGGGGTATAGCCTCAGGGGGATCAGGTGCAGAGGATGGGGGTTGTGGTGATGCAGTGTAGACGGCAATCAGAGACAGAGTCGGGTTATGCAGTTTAGGATGTTTACTCACTGCTGATGTTCCGGTCACTCCAGCTTCGAGTGACCTCCCGAGCCGTGCTGCGTCCACCAGGTTCTGGATCCAGCCAACCCCCAAATAAGTCCGGAGCGTGACCCTGAGCTCTCCTTCTGTCCTTTCTCTGGCCGTCCCCACTATTGATCCACCCAGGTCCAGCTCCCTCGGGCCTTCTGTTGGGAGACCCTTGGCCTTGGGTTCCCTGACCCTCCACGTGGTATGCCTTCGTGGTGGATGTGGTGGGTGGCCGTGGCAGACGCTGCCCACGGCCTCCGGTCTCTGGCTGGGGAGTGTTTTTGCCCCCACCAGCTTGGGTTCCGGTACCCTGATGCCGACTCTTCACCCGGGGATTTAATTTGGGTTCTTAGAGTCCTCTCTTCTGTTTCCCCCTCTGGGTCTCTCTTTCTCCTCTCTCACTCTGGGTCTCTCTTCTCCTCTGCTCGCTGACTTTCTCTCTGCAACTGACCCTGTTCTTAGTTGGTGCCCACCTTATATATCCCTCTATGTGTGAGCTCAGGTGCTCAGCACCCAATGAGCTCCTATCTTTACCCAGGCTGCTCCCCCTATCTGCCCCTACACTACTTGGGATGTACCACCCCCCTCCCACTCCAGCCAGGAACAGACTCGGTCGTACCTGCACATTTCTAAGTGGGAGTACCGTCGGCCTGCTCCTCGGAAATGGGATGTATGTAGTGCATGCAGCCTACCGAGCTCAGTTCCACACTCCATCCTTACCCGGGAGTGGAATATCACACCTCTGGGTTGAGGTGCAATACCCCTGTAGCAGCCGAATCCTCAGGGTGCTACACATACCATGATATGAAAACTGCCTTATGTGTACATGAAGTTGAGTTTGAAACTTGTGCTCCTGTGATTTGCTGGTATTACATTAAAGTAACTCTTGGACTTAATAATTACAGGACAATAACTATATAATGACTATCTTCCTGGAGGTCAACACTACTGGAGAACGGGAGGTCTACCAGACAGAAGACCTGATGTGTCCAATTTCTCAACTCTCTACTTTTGGAGGTTTGTCATGAGTGGAATTGATGTCTTAAAGGGTCACCATTAAAGCTAAAAGGTATGGTCCACTTCTAACAACTAAGAGATTTGCTAGAAATGTCTTGTATTCAGGCCTCAAATGAGGGAGTCTTGAATCTGTCTCCAGAATTGAGTCATGCTATGTGAAGTGGTTCCAGAAATGCAGGAGTATGTTTGGAGAGGTAATGCCATGCTCTAACCTGATGCAGTGAATAGAGATTAGGGGTCTCCATTTTAGATGTGAGTTGCAGAGGTGGGACCCACATGTTAGATACATTTAGAAAATCCTATGAGAAACACGAGTGTTTTGTGAAAATGCCTCGCAACTATCACATGGCTTGCCCATAGGCTGTGCACCTTGACACTAAACCCAGTCTCCCTTAACTTCCTAGTAGGGGATTCTCCATCCCCAAGTGAGTGTTCAGATGTTCCAAGAGTAAACAGGCTTACATGTGTTAGCCCTCCAGTCTCCCAGGATGCTTTTCTCCAGAATGGCTGCTGTTATGACCAAGCAGACACCGGGACACCATGCTATTTTGGGAACAGAGGTATACACTTATTGCATTTTTACTCTTTGGTTTTATTTAATAAATGCTTAAACTTTGTTTTTTTCCCCTCATCTAGTTACTGCCCACTTTATCAAAGATGGCATTTTATCTGTTGTTATTTCCAAATATGTCACTCTACCATCACTAATCTTAACATCAGAGCCAGGGGAGCAGAAGGTGACCCTATTGCACAAAACAATGCTTTTCTGCTGTACAGCTTCCCATTGTCAGCCTGTGGGACCACACAAACTGTAAGTGCCCTATTTGTGGAAGTCTTGGTAAGATGGTCCACTCTTGGTGTCACTATAAATTCTTCACAGGTAGTAAAGTGAAGTCAGCAAATGGTGTAAAGTAACTGGCAGAACACATCTAGCTAGAGTTCAAGTGACTCTCACTATGGCACCTTCCCCTGCATTCCCTGTGCTGATCTCTTGTTATCCAAATCACTAGGTTCTCTCCATGTAAAATTTAATTCTCCGTTAGGTTGATGTGGTTTATGAGAATGACTTGGCAGCTGACATTGACGTGAGAACTTGGAAAGGCTCGTCCATAACCAGAGATAGTACTTTTGGATAAGAGTCTCAAATAAAAAAGTTTGAAAGGTTCCATTTTTAAATACCCAAAAATTGCTCTTTACTATCTAAATATTTCTCATTACTTTTTAGTCTGTTTGACCTTATGTCTCAAGTTCTAAGATCATGACTGAAGTTCAGATGGTGTTAGGATTACCTGAGACTTCTGAAGTCAGGAGCTACCACACTAGTTGTGATTAAGTGTCAGGTCCAAATGTGACACTGCCACATCTAGGCAGTGAACAGAGTTATCAGATAATTCTAATGAGAAATTTTTATTTTAGGCTGCACATTCGCTGTGGTTTCACTGCAAGTGACTCATTGCCAGTGAGAGTTGAAGTCTTTACCCTCCCTCCACCATCACCTGTAGCCAGTCTGGGACCATTGAACTTGGAAATGAGGATTGCCCTAAGTATGGATTTAACGTTATATACATTGTCTTTTGCATTGCCAAACAATAACCACTTTCTATCTTCTGGCTTTACTCTACAGATGATCAGTACAGACAGTATTATGGTGATGGGGATTATCCTATTTCTAAAGTGCTCAGGGACTCCATTTATGTTGTAGTTCGCATTCTAAACAGGAGAGACCCTGGAGTGGCGCTAATGCTGAATCAGTGTTGGGCAACTGGCACCATAAACCCTCAAGAATTGCCACAATGGCCAATCTTGGTAGATGGGTAAGATCTGTACAGCCCAACACTATATACTCAAATATTAAAGTATCCATGTTTTTTTTTGTTTGTTTTTTACCTCCCATGGGCCTAAACTTACAAACACTTAGTCTGCTGACAGCTGATGTAACATAGGCACCCTGCAGTAATACAGCATGATGTCGAGAACAGGCTACAAGTAACAGCTGCTCTGACATGAAGTAGGAGTGGTCTGTGATGGCTTTCTGCTGGGCAGGTAGTTGGCACTCCAAAGGCATACTGATAGGGAGTGTTGATTGTGAGCTCCAATGGGGACAGCGATGTCTGTAAAGCTGTAAAATTAATAATGCTATATAAGCGAGTAAGATAAAATTAAGTCTTCCTAAAACCACTTGCCTGACTCTAATAATCCCCAAATATAACTTTTCCTTCATTAGGTGTCCTTTTGATGGTGGCAACTACATGACCCAGCCATTAACTATACAAGATGCTTCACTGGAGTTTCCACTCTATTATCAGCGTTTTATTGTAAAGACATTTGCCTTTTACCGTCCAGGTCAGGCATCAATAGGAGGGCTGGTAAGTTCCCACTTATCATTCTTTTCCAGGTATACTTCCACTGTAGTGCTTCTGCCATCTTCACAAAACCCATGTATGGCTAAATGTCCTTCAAGACGTAAGCACTTTCTGTAGCAAAAACGCAAGATTAAACCTTAGGGTTGTGTGGCGCCCCTGGGGGTTCAGTCACCACAGAGGTACTGCACCTCATCCAGAGGTGTGGTGTCTCCCTTCTCTCAGGTAAGGTGGGAGTGCTTCACGGAACCCCAAACACCCGCATCCAACACTACACAGCTCCAGGCCGGCTGGAGGGGCAACATGCAGAGCGCAGCTGCTGAGCCCTGACCCTGGCTGGAGTGGGGGGAACCCAAAGGTAGGGGGAACCAGTAGTGGGTGTGGGTGGAGGAAGTAGTTAGGGGGAGCACTTCGTTAGGAGTATAAAAAAGGGAGGCCATCTTAGGGCGGTGGTTCAGTGGAGTTAGGGAGCAGTTCAGAAGAACAGCTCGGGACAGTTCAGAAGAACAGTCCGGGAGCAGAGTCTCATTAGGAGATCTGCTCCACAAGTAGGGCCAAGTCAGGAAGTCTAGGAGGGGAGCAGGGAGTAGGCTCCGTTCTAAGAAAGGATCCTAGGGGGTATGGCGCGTGCAGGACGGCACCCGTACGCCCCGCATCTGTCAGAAGACAGAGGGATCGCAGCCGCATTCTAGTCCCCTGAGGGTCAAGCAAGTCTGTGTAACTCCGACGGACAGGAGGGACTTCAGAGTACACGAGCAGGACTAAGAGTGGGCAGCGCAGAGCAGAAGGGAGAAAGACCAGTGTGAAGACGGTCAAAAGAGGAACACGAGAAGTTGGGGTTCTGCCAGGTATTCCCAAGCTGTCTGAGGAAGGATTGAACCCCTGCCCGGTGAACGCAGCGCGACGCGGGAGGCCTGCACCTGTACCGTGCACCTGTGGACTGTCTGAAGAATTGTGAGTAAAATTTCAGATGACTGCACTGTACTGCCTCCGTCCATTCTTTCATCGGCGCCATTGTTCCCCCTGCACTACAACGCCCAGCACAACCCACGCTCTCTCGCTGCGCTGCCCTGAGGCCTGCTCCACCTGTTGGGAGCCGTCCCATCACAAGCTGCCCTAACATCTGCCTCAGAGGACTGTTGCAGCGCTGCTGATCCTCACCAGACACCACAGGTGGCGTCACAAACTTTCTAAAAATAACCCCCTTTTTGCACTGACCGCCCTGGATCATGGACCGGGCCAGCCACCGTGATATTCCCCGCCAACCGGCATCCAGAGGCCCGGCTGCCGAGTACCCCACGGCCCAGGGAGCGCGTCAGTTGCATTACTCCAGGAAAACAATATTTTATTTTTTTTCCCCAGGAAGAAGGGCAGCAGCAGATTGGGAGTCGGTGACTGTATCTATAGATGGGCCATTAGGCTCTACATGGATGGGAGTTACCAGGGTACCAACGAACAGTTCATTGAAGGTAATGTCACTAACTTGGCAGATGTCCCACACCAAGTGTAACATCAGAGCCTGAACTACAATAAAGTTGTCTTGAGCAATACATTTTGAGAATATTAAATTTGGTTTCTATACTTCATAATCTAATTTAGTCAGTTTAAACAGAGGCAAAACAAGAACTGCAATATGACTTAAACATCTGGTGGTGCATAGACTAAGCCTGGAAAAGCAGGGCTAAGATGGTGTAATGCAGAGTGGAAACAATACTTTTTTTTTTTTGTTCAGATTTGCTAAATACCTATAAACTGGCATCTTTCTCTTCTAGAAAACCAAGAAAAGGGCCATCAAGATCTAAACTGGGTCTTGGCTGTGATGGCTGGAAGTGTTCTTGGCATTGTCGTTTTGGCTATCTGGCTGAAAAAACAAAGCGTTAACACCATTAAAGAAGTTGAGATATAAGTTCTTGTGACTCTTCCTTTACCATAAACGTAACTGAGTTCTAGCATCTATTTTGCACTCCTACCTGTAATACTCGCCTTGCTAGTTAATTTTATGAGACTTTACAGTAATGTGCAAATAAGGTTTATGCCCCAATAAAGATTTAGACAAAAAAAGTTGTACATTGATTGCATTCATAGACCTTTTTTGGGTAACGGTCACAACAGTTCACAAAAAATCCATTTGTTACATGTAAAATATAAGGAGCACATTGGCTTCATTGGAAAGGGTGAGTCTTGCAATTTCTCTGGAAGGATCAATATTTTGTGGATTTTAAAACACTCACTGCAGGTCACTTTACCTACATGTAGGATCTAGATCTGTCTATCCAATTGGCTGGTTCTGTTGCACTTCTGGTGCTCTGATTATGTAGATGCAATGTGATATTGCCTTTAACTATGTTCTGGGTGACCCTAGCGCACACTATTAAAATGCCTCCTTGTCTTCCCATAATCTGTAAGTGGTGGTAGTGAGTAGCAACATATCGCTGGCTTACATGGTGGGAATGACCGCTCTATGGCAGTTTAGTCTATATACTCTACTGTTAAAGCAATAGTACTAGAAACCTCTTCTACACATAGATGGTCTCAATGCCAGACTGGCACAGTATTAAAGTTTCTAACCAGATAATTGCATGAGGAGCAAAGGAAGACCTACCATTGGTGCAGCCGCAGAGGGATCCAGTAATTTATACCTCCAAAGCAGATAAAATTGTACTTTATGATGAACTACGGTGCTTCCACGAGAACTCTCTTCTGTCCGCCAGCGCTAGAAAGAGCAACAATAAATGGCCCAGAGAATAAAAGTTTCTTCTACAATGATGACTTGATGTAGGTTATTCTACACTGTCACATTAAGATATTATAACATCTAATGGTTGTTATCAAACATGTTACATTTTTGGCCACATGTTGAACCACAATGCACTCATGTAATTGACCTATGACTTGCCTAAAATCATTGGTTAATTGCCAAACTGCAGATCTTAAATGGCTGCACAACAGTTAGCATCAAAAGTTTCTTAGGTTTCATGAGGGGGTTTTCAAGTTGAATTGGCCATTCCCTCATGTGTTAAGAGGTTGGCAGTGTTATCTTGGTACACCTTTCCTCAAAATGACTAGCATGCTAATGAAGATGTAACCAAATCAATCCATCGAGTAAAACACTTCATGGAAAGTTTTCCACAAAAAAAAAAAAGTTTGGTCCTGTAAAGATCTGAGGTTGTAAGTAATCACCTAGGCAGGTTAACGATGCAACAATATTTTATTGATCACAGCCATGGTAATAAAGCAATTCCAGGTAAATGGCTAAAATACAGTTCTCTCAGTCCTCAAGTTCCCAATCTGGGTTCAGTAGTTCCACTGGCTTTGTATAAAGCCATACTCACTGTCTCCCAACTTTTGGTTGGCCCATAGATTTTGTATCTCCAGTCAGTATAGTCTGTAGCCACAGTCCATGATCCTCTAGACGGCAGATAAAACAATGAAAGCACGGGTAGCCAGTAGCAGCAGTCCTTTTAAGAAAGTGTAAATCCAAATTACATAATCCATAATGGTAATATGTTTATCCATTCATCCTTCCAAGTCCACGGTCTCCATCCTCTTCCTTCAATCCTTCCACACATCTCCCTAAAACATGTCTCCACTTTCTTCCACTCGGATCAGTCCCCTCCCAGGTCAGAAGTGATCACACTCTCCCCCTTAAACATTCACTGTTCGCTAAAACAATGAAGAATATCTAGAAGCCTTCATCTGAGATCGTCTGTAAGACCCACTGTGGTTATGGCTCCACTGTGTATCAATCTACACTCTCCTAATGAGATTATTGGCTGTTGAAACAATGGACTCCTGAGATAAAGATGAGATTAGTGGAATGCTGGACATTTTACAAGTGAATCTTACATAATGACAAGTAAGCAGAACTATATAAAACATAACAAGTAAATCACTAATAAAACACAATAATAATATTGACAAAAATGGTGGTCCGTTGCTGGAAAAGTATCATAGTCTTTAGTAAGTGGGCAGCTCCTCACAGGTCCCATGCTCAAAGCCAGTTTTTAGACAAAGTGGGGCTCCAAATGTTAACACACATGTAGGTTGCATTTACATGGGCTGATTTCAGGCCATTAAACAAGCACAATTGACAACATTGAAGTCGTTCATTAGTTATTTTCTGGCCTCTTTACACTGGATGACTAGGAATGATGGCACAAAACTATCACTAGTAGATCAATCTGTCACCATACACATGTTCTCTGCAGTTTACACCAGGTGATGTGCTACTGAGAAGGATTTTCGCTCTACCATACACAATCCAATCACCCGATGAATGAGCAACATTTTTGCTTATTGATGGGCGATTGCCAATGTTTTCACCTAATGAACACTCGTCTGCTCTTCCAGTATATATAAATGTGGATGTGATATACTGTTACACACATCTGCATACAGAACACACATATGCAACATACAAACAGTGATCAACATATCTTAAAGAAACAATGGCGGAGACCCCGGTAAATCCAGGGTCAGCCAGAATAGCCTACTCGTATAGCATTTAGAACAGAAAAAAATACGAGTACAAAATGGCATAAAAAGTTAGTTTTATTTAGTCAATCAGCAAATAACTTAAATTAATATATCCATAATATAAATGCATGACAAAAAAGTGCAATGTGCTCGAAGAAAAGCGCAGTCCCACCTGCGAGGGCATATCGTACCCAAGCTAAAAGGATAGTCCATATACATAGTGTGGTATCTTTCTAGAGATATACTGGATAGAATAAGGCTATATATTCCAAGTGGAGCACATACAAATGTTTAAATCAAACCCAGGTTCACCAGATGCTTACCACAATTGTATATGAGGTCCAGGTGTGTGAGACACCTTTGCCACCTGTCTTCTACGTCCCCCTGGACCTCATATACAATTGTGGTAAGCATCTGGTGAACCTGGGTTTGATTTAAACATTTGTATGTGCTCCACTTGGAATATATAGCCTTATTCTATCCAGTATATCTCTGGAAAGATACCACACTATGTATATGGACTATCCTTTTAGCTTGGGTATGATATGCCCTTGCAGGTGGGACTGCGCTTTTCTTCCAGCACATTGCATTTTTTTGTCATGCATTATATTTATATTATGGATATATTAATGTAAGTTATTTACAGATTGACTAAATAAAACTTTAACTTTTTATGCCATTTTGTACTCCATGTTTTTTTTCTGTTCTAAACACATATGCAACGTGTATAAAAAGTACACAAATATACATGACTGGAATATGCAGAGCATCTGCACACATGAGAATGCACAGAGCACATACGCTCACACTATAGAATACTTACCAGTTCTAAACTCCTGCACAGGACCCATGGTGACATCACGGTCACATGACTGATGTCACCAAAGGTCGTTAAGCAGTCTGCACATTGGAAATTAAATTGATAATATCACTGCAATTTTCAATGTAACTTCTGCTGTAGATGCTGCGGGCAGGAGTGTACATAGAAATCACAGGGCCCCATGGCAAAAGTCCTAATTGGCCCCAGCAAAAAAAAAAAATACTCAATGGGAGCACAGGAGAGCATATACTATTTTTTCAGCCCTTACAAAGTAATTTTGCCCCTTACTGTTCGACATGCTATAATGTGCCCCTACTAGCACTCCAAACAGTACAATAACACCCCTCACAACCCTCTACCCAGTATACTGGCCCCCCACAGGCCTCCAAATAGAATATTGTCTGCAACATAGTATGATGGCCTCAAAAATTAACCATTTCTTAAAAAAATAAATGCTCCCCCAGTGCTCCAGTCTCTGCAGCATGTGGTCTGCACTACATCGCAACTCCTGTGCTGAGCAGTGCAGAGGGATAGAAGACTCGCTGTAGAGATTGGAGCAGTGGGCAATGGGGTGTAGTGAATATTTTTTTTTATTTATGGAGGACTATGTGGTGCCCGTAATACTGTATGGAGGGCTATGAGGGGCCCATTTTACTGTATGGAGGGCTATGTGGGGCCAACTATATTGTATGGAGGGCTGTGGGGCCCATTATACTATATGGACAGCTGTATAAGGGCCTTTAATTACTTTTGAAAGACTACAAGGGGGCCATTATACTGATGGCATACCTATGTAGGGGAGGGCATCATACTATTTGAAGGTATACGTAGGGGGCCATTATACGGTTGTCAGGACTATATGGGGGCAATTATACTGTTTGCAGGTCTATGCTGGGGGCGATTATACTGTTTGCAGGACTATGCTGGGGGCGATTATACTGTTTGGAGGGCTATGTAAGGGGTTTTATATTGTTTGGAGGGCTATGTGTGGGCCAATATACTGTATGCAAGCAATTACACAGTGTAAAAGTTTTTTTGAGGGGTTCAATAATACACTGTAGAGGGCTGTGTGGGGGTCAGTATGCTGTTTGGAGGGTTAGTGGGGGGCCATTATACAGTGTGGATGGTTGTATTGGGGCCATCTTACTGAGTGGAGGTGTGTGGGGGCCATTATTCTGTATAGAGGGCTTTGCTGCGATCACAGTTGGGGGCATCATACTGTGTTGGGGGTCGCCTTACTTTGCCAGGGAAGGGGAGTACAGTCATCCCACCGTGTGTGTTGAGGGTACTATGGAAGAATTCACTGTGGGGATATCATTCTTGTGTTTCGGGGAGACACTATAGTTGGCATAATACTTTATGGGGGCAATGAAAGGGTAGTTTAGGGGCTTCAGTAGGAGGAAATTACTTTGTAAGGGCTGCGAAGATGTGAGACATGCTCTTCAGTGACTCTGCTGAATATTAAGTTTTTTACGTATTTTTAGTGTGGGGCCCCATTAGAACTTTTGCTATGGGGCCCATGATTTCTATGTTCGCCCCTACTAGTAATATTAGGAATCACATAAAGATGTATGAAACTGCTTCATCTTTAATGGTTACAGGTATCTGGCCCATTGTGACATCATTCGTGTTCCGCTCCTCGTGATGTCACAATGAGGTCACCATTGTGATGTCACTGGCTGTGGGGTTATAGTGAGTGACCCTACAGGAAAAGGCTTTGTCTGGAGAGGCTGACTGTGGATTACACAAGACGCGATATTCCTCCAGGCTAAAATGCTGTTTAGATTCCTTCTATTTGTGAGTGTGCTAATAGCATCTGCGGAGGGCGCTCCTATCAACACGCGCCACCATGATTTCAGGGCCTTGATCCCTGCAGGTAAGTGCTGTACCAGATATTAAGCCAATATGGGGTTATTGTTAATAAGTCAGATGATACATTTCATGGAGGATTCTTCATGTGCTACTTGTAATGTTTGCAGTCTTCTCCCATCGTGTATTCCCTATTCCAGGCTCTCAAACACATTGTAAACTTGAATGGGAATCCACTCTGAGCGAAAAACAAGTCACGTGTCTCTGATCTTCATGTGTGTGACTTCATCAATAGTTTTGGGGGAAATAATTACAAATTTAGGGTAATTGTGGAATTTCTCCAACTAGGAATGGTCCTAGGTCTGAATACAAAAATGAGATGCAAAATATAATGTATATATTAGTAGCTTTAAATATCTTACATGTTCTTGATCTTTTCTTCCACTAGATTACTTTAGTAGGTTTCCTATGCCTGCTGCCATCATCTTCTTCTCTGGATTTTTCTTTGGTGCCATCTGTTCCATCATATATGGGTAAGTCTTATAATGATTTATGGGCTACCCGGGAGTCTGTATAAGAAATATCACATTTTCAGGTCATCACACGATTCAGTAAATGATATAATCTTGTGTGGATGTTTAGTGGCTCATAAACTTGGTCTGACCTGCTGGGAGCACAGTGGACTTTTCTGTACAATATTAAAAAAATTGCTTAACAAATTACTGCAGATAGGGATAGATAAAATAGATGAAGAAAAATATATGTTTTTATAACAGTGACTTCTGTTTTATCATTTTAAAGATATGTGAAAAAGAATAATTTCTGGAGAGATGTTACAAGACCAGATTCCATGGATGAAGATATAAAGAGTAGGGCTAATCCTAATGGTAAGTACGGCCGTCACCAATCTGACATTAATATCTGTGTACATACAAATACTTCTTAGTGGCTTTTATATTACGTGGACGCAGTCTACATTGTAAAGCTGAATAATTACTCTAATGATATTCTGATTCGTCTCTTTCAATATATGAAATCTATTTAAAAGAAAAAAATGAACTTTTAAAGTATAAATAATCTCTTACCCGTTCACAACATATGATGTACGCCGAGCTTGAATATTTTCCCGCACATGATGGCTGATTTAATGTGCGGAGCTCTGCCCGCAGCTGTTAAACTGTTAAATCCCACTGTCAATCTCTCACAGCAGCATTTAACAATGCAAGGGAGGCCGGACATTATATGCGCCCATCGTCACGCTCATGATGTGATCGTGGCGTGCCAATTGCTTGTCATGACAGCCGGCTGTGTCTGTCATTACGATCCTCCTGTGAAAGCCAGCCGTGGCTGGCATTGATAGGAGACAGTGATTTTTACTATACATAGCATTGCTGATGATCGGATGATCGCAGCTTCAACAAATACAGTAAAAAAAAAAAGCACAAAAGTTCAAATCAACCCCTATTGCCTAATAAAAATAAAACAATATACACATATTTGTTATTGCTGCAATTGTAAAAGTCCAATCTATCACAATACAAAGTAAATTAATCCGATCAGTATACGGCGTAATGAGAAAAAAATCAAAATGACAAAATTACATTTTTTTGGCCGTAAATGGCAATAAAATGCAATAAGAGGCAATCAAAACATCATATCTACCCTACAACTGTGTCAGTAAAAACGTCAGCTCAGATCGCTAAAAGTCCTCACCTGGCCTGATATCCCAAAAAATGAAAATGTTATGGGTCTCGGGAAAATGGTGACAAAAGTATTTTTTTTTTAGTTTCCGATTTTTTTTTACCACTTAAAGGGGTTGTGCCTGCAACAAAGTTAATTTTAATCAACATTTTAATCAATAGATCTTTGAATAATAATAATTTCCACAATTGGATGAGATGAAAAAAAATGTTCCTGTGCTGAGATAATCTTATAAATGTGCCCCTGCTGTGTACTGTGTAATGGCTGTGTCTGACTGTGCAGGAACATGGTCTGATCATACCACATCTCCTGGGCAGGGGAGGACGCAAGAGAGTATACAGACAGGACAGCCGGGGATCACAGCTGATTCTTTCTTTGAGGTAAAACATTGCTTAAAAACAAGTAATTAAATATTTTGCCTCATAAAAAAAATCAGCTGCGATCCCCTGCTGTAATGTCTGTATACTCTTTTGCTTCCTCCCCTGCCCAGGAGATGTGGTATGATCAGACCATGTTCCTATACGGTCAGACACAGCCATTACACAGTACACAGCAGGGGCACATTTATAAGTTTATCTCAGCACAGGAGCATTTTATTTAACACATCCAATTGTGGAAATGATTATTATTCCAAGATCTATTGATTGAAATGTACTTTGTTCGTGGGAAAACCCCTTTAAGTAAAAAAAACCAAAACAAACTATACATGTTTGGTATCTGCGTAATTGTACTGAACTAGAGAATCATATTGCCAGATCTCTTTTACCATAAACTAAATATGGTAAATAAAAAAATAAAAAAAAAACAATTGTGGAATTGCACTATTTTTGCAATTTCAACACACTTGGAATGTTTTTCTTGTTTTCTAGTACAGTATGTGGTAGAATGAATGCTGCCATTCAAAAGTACAATTCATTCTGCAGAAAACAAGCCCTCATGTGGCTATACTGATGGAAAAATAAAAAAGTTATAACTAAGGAGAGGGAAAACAAACAAACAGAAAATCACCATGTCTTGAAGGGGTTAATAGATATAGCAAGTGAATGTACCGTAGACATAGAGGAAACAATCTAGAAGAAACAAATAGAAGTTTTTCCTTTTGAAATGCTGATTTCACTGTTCTGTGTTACAGGAGAACATGAGGATGAAACAACCATTATAAATGATGAAGCTCCTCATGGACCCATGGCTGAAGAGAGCGATGTCCACACAGACACCAACATCTCTAGTGGCCCCCACTATGTCATAATCAATATGGACCCATATGAGGATGTGATCATCTCCTTCAACAGTAAGTTCTCAGGCTTTCATAACAAGTGCTTAATAGAAAAACTTCTTTATAAAAAAAAGCTCTAAAAGTAGAAAGTTGATCCTTCTATTTTCATTACTTTATTATAAAATTTAAAGGTTATAAAACCTGTATAATATTAATATTCTTTAACAAATATATAGAAACTTTAATTTTATTAATGCTAATTTCAATGTTCAACATTGTAGGAGAAGAAGAGGGTGAAATAAATACTGTAAATGACGATGTTCCTCGTGGACCCATGGCCGAAAACAGAGATGTCCTGGAAAACACCAACATCTCTACGCCTGGACACGTTTACATAGTCATCAATATGGACCCAGATGACGATGTGGTCATCTCTTTTGACAGTAAGTTTATTTTTTTTTCATGTGGATAAGTAGAATACTTACTACCATAAATATCATCTCTTCTTCTAATTTACATAACAGGCATAAAATAAAATCAACCGTTAAAAGCAATTTCTTTTTGAATTGCAGTTAAAGCAAACAATCTAGAAGAAACATAGAAGTTTTTTCTTTTGAAATGCTGATTTCACTGTTTTGTTTTACAGGAGAATATGGGGATGAAACAACCATTATAAATGATGAAGCTCCTCATGGACCCATGGCTGAAGAGAGCGATGTCCACACAGACACCAACATCTCTAGTGGTCCCCACTATGTCATAACCAATATGGACCCATATGAGGATGTGATCGTCTCCTCTGACAGTAAGCTCATTTTTTCTTTGTGGATTAGTACCATGAATATCATCTCTTCTTCTAATTTACATAACATGCATAAATTAAAATCTACTATTAAAAGCAATTTATTATTGAATTTCAATTAAAGCAATTTCCCAGTATTTTCTGGCTCTCCGACCCCAGACTGACAGTAGAATCAATGTCCATTAATGAACAACTAATCTTATAACCACTGTCTTTTTCAGAACAAGAGGACAGAGAACAGATTCCACCTCCTCCTCTGAATCCTTCTCCATCTACTACTCTGCCTCCTCAAAATTTTGATAAAGATCTTGACCTGGACAAAGACATTGAGAAAACTAACCTCCTCATGAAGATTGTCTTTCAGGAACTTCTGGCTTATGCCAGCCAAAACCAAATGTAAGTTCTTAGAGCTTATGTGTATGTTTTATGATATATGTTATATTTTAGTATTAACAGGCAATAGGCTAAATAATTAGAAATTGAGCACTAACGACCTAAACGTTGAAAGCATTATATTTCTTTATACAAGTTAAATCATCAGTCTGTGAACCAAGACTTGCTGGACTACATGAGAATGGGTGTTATTCTTAAATCACAAATATGATAATTTATATTGTATCTTTAATAAATCACAATATACAGTATAAAAAATGGCTGATCACATGACTAACAAATTAAACACACGAAGTAGAGTGGGTGGTAATGGCAAAAACAATAAAATGAATATTTAATCATGATCACATTATGCATATACAGCAATACTGGCTTAAAATGCAAATGTGATCACAGGAGCTGATGGCACGATAAAAAGTGCTCAATTTCAATGTCAGTGCCAAGTACGTTTAGACATGCTGTAGTACCAACCCTGACAGTCGTTTCACCATCACAGCTTTTTCAAGGAGTTAAAGGAAACGGGGTGTAGTGCTGTATATGCCTGTATATATATCTATCATATGTACCATGAAGGAGGGATTGCTAGTTAAAGGTAATCTAATCCTACAAGATCCAAAAAAGTAATAGGCAGGGTACTATTCCTATCACATCAATGATAAGGTGTAGAACATACCTGAACATAGACATTAAATAATGCCCACTATATATTACATAGTAGTGTATTATAATCTAGAAATAATGGATGACATGTAAACTTCTTCTGTTGCCAAACTCATTATAATCTGTTGCCATGTACATATATTAATCATTACTCTTTTGCTGATTTTGTAACATATATTTTCCAGGTGAGGCAGAGCGGGGTCTCGCTGTGTTCCCACAATGAATATGGGATCCAGCTGGAGATGACAACTGTACATCAACACAAAGACGCAGATTCCAGGCTTGGTTTCTGTTCTCTTCATTGGATATGACATTTACTGGACTTTCTGCAGCTAGACGAACTCACAGAGTATGTGAGATACCTACTGCATCATGAGGCAGATTCCGGGCTCGGTCTCTGTTCTCTTTAATGAATACGACATTTACTGGACTTTCCGCAGCTAGATGCACTCACAGAACAAGTGAGTTTCCTTCTGCATCATAAGACAGATTCCTGGATCGGTCTCTGAACTCAACCACTGGATACGACATTTACTGGACTTTCTGCAGCTAGATGCACTCACAGATAAATTGAGATACCTACTGCACACGAGACAGATTCCGAACTCGGTCTCTGAGCTCCACCACTGGATACGACAGTTACTGGACTTTCCGCAGCTAGATGCACTCACAGATAAAGTGAGATATCTACTGCACATGAGACAGATTCCGGATTTGGTCTCTGTTCTCATCAGTGGATAAAACATTTGATAGACTTTCTGCAGCTAGATATAATCACAAATCTAGTGACTTACCTGCTGCACCATGAGACAGATTCCGGGCTCGGTCTCTGCTCTCATCAATGAACATCTGCAGCCTAAGGGAATGGCAGTCCTTCAGCCAAGGTTCCCTAGAGGTTTCCTCCACTGGGGGCTTTTCCTCTCCTGAGTGCTGAAGGTTGACTCTTCGTGAGTCAAAGTCCCTTTGTCATCATTATCATCGGGGCACATTTTAGGGCTATTGCTCTGACTTCTAATGGGAGCTTCTACATAACCCACCTTGAATGAAGTTAATAAAGAAGTCAACCAATAATATGTAACAGTGTAATGGTGCTTCAATTGAACTTTACAATACAGCAGAATATACATATCACTGTGAGGAGCGAATATTTTATGAAGTCATTAAACACATGGTGACTTATATACATGTTTTCTATCAAACTAATTTGCCACAAATGTAATGTTCCTCATTAAACATGCACATCTTCTTTGACCTGGTTTAGAGGTCTGGGTCCTCCCATCATGGGCCTGGTCCCAGAATGGCGCCAGAAGCGGAGCTCGCCCCAAACAGTAGTGGTCATGTATGCAAGTGTGTCTGTCAAGGTGGGGGGGCTGACCTTGAAAGTGACCGACAGCAGACTGCCATGGGACCGCAACAAACTGCCCCGTGACCACCCCCAAAAGGGGAGAGGAGAGAAGAAAACTGGGAGACAGGGCATGGTCTTGATCAGTCTAGACAGACCGCACCCGGTAGGGAAGATGGAGGACGGCAGCACCAGAGCCCCAGTCAGCGGCCTGCTGTAGGCCGTAGCACCCTACACCCTGGAGGAACTAGTGGCTAAGCTGCTCCAGGAGGACTCGGAGTTCCTCCGCTCTGGGATGGAAGACCTGGGCCGGAGGATGGAGAGGGCCCAGCGAGATGCCATCACCGGGTAGAGACGGGAGATGGAACAGCAGCCGGCGACGCTACCAAGCACCGGCAGTGCCCCATCCTTGGCTGATCCCGACAAGCGCCAGGAGGCGACCGGACGCTGAAGCAGGCAAAAGGAGTCTCCCTGTCCCGGGCGCTGCCAGCGTCGATCTGCTCCTGAGCCCTCTGGTGGAGCCGCTGACCCCGGGCGCTACCAACTCCAGCCCGCTCCTGACGCCGCAGCAAGGCCCACAACCAAGTCCTCCGACCCCGGGCGCCACCAGTGGCGACCCACTCCTAGGCCCACAGCCAAGCCCTCCTACCCCGGGCGCCAAGAGCGGCGGCCCGCTCCTGATCCCGCCGCAAGCCCCACAAGTCCCGGGCGCGCCCCCCCTGCACGCCTCACGGACCCCGACACTGCTACCTCCGGGTACCAGTGATGCCGGTCAGCTTCTGGGTTCCCTGCAAGAGCCGTCTCCCCCGACCGCCGAGTGGGTGTATCGACGTAGCCGGTGGGACTGGTCCGCGGAGGTAGAGGACCAGCGGCCCCCGCTCCTGCCCGCTCCGCAGCCCGCCGCCGTCTCCCAGTTGCCGAAAGATGAGGCCCAGTTTGAGTGGGACCACTCTGGGGAAGACCTGATGGGGTTTACCCAGGAGTCAAGGGCAGCGGCGGCTCGTAGGAAGGAGTTCTGCCACCAACAACTGGTCCAGTTAGAAAAGGAGCGCAACTTACGGCGCGTGTGGTGGGAGAAATTAGAGGCTCAGAACATGGAGGAAAAGATACGGGCCCACAGGGCCAACAAGGTGGAGGAAGAGAGCGACTTCTACCTCTGCGAAGCTGAAGACCCGGCTGGGTCAGCATACTGTGAACAAGAGCCTCCCCAGAGGGAGCACTCCTATTAAAGACTGCAAGTAGTCACCCGTACCCGTGCAGAATGGACACTGCAAATTAAAGTTTGTGTGAACATTTAACCCGTCTACTTAGTTACCCAGAACGGGTCCAAAAACTGACCGGCTGAGGACTGGGAGCAGCCACTTCCTGTAAATAGTTGCACCTTTTGAGGTGCCCCCTATTGGTTTTATATTTTCAGAACCGAGACCACTGAACAAAAACTCTTTGGAGGTGGCTGAAGACGTGGTCCAAAACTTGGATCATCACCACCCTTGCTGCCAAACCATCAGCTTCAGAGGACTGTTCCGCAGCGGCGGCCCCTATTAGCCACACTTCACAGGTGGCGTAGTCGGACATTATACAAACCCATATACAATTCCCCTTGGATCGATGCAGGCTTACATAAAGGCTACCAGCCAGATGAGATCGTTGAGGGGGTGATGAAAGCTATCAGCCCAGGATTGAACCTCCGTAGTATGCTAGAAATGAAGAGTCAATTGACCTTGCAACAGCTGAAGATGATTTTAAAAGGGCACTATAAAGAAGAGAGTACTTCAGAATTGTTCCACCGACTCATTAACCTCTCACAGAAAAATAATGAATCACCCCAAAGTTTCTTGTTCAGAGCAATTGAACTGAATGATAGACTGTTGTTTGCGTCCAGAGATGTTGAAGTGGAGGAGAAGTTTCATGCTGGACTAGTCCAGAAGAAGTTCTTGAGATCATTAGGAACGGGGTTAATCAGCAAAGACATCAAGTTGCAGCTGAAATGGTACTAAAAGATCCTGTCATTCTCGACGAAGTCCTAATTGAAAAAATGAATAAGATAGCTAGTTTGGAGTCAGAGAGAGAACAGAAGTTAAAGGCTCTGCTCCTAAAATCACCAAAATAAGTCAGCTGAAGATGGAGACCCCCTGTGGCCAGTCCAAAGATCATCATGGAGACCCTTCAGTGCCACCTCCGAGAGGAAACCTTAAATCACCAACAAAAGAAAGGACCGCCAGAGCTGACTGGGAGGAAGTAATAGGAGAACTGCGAGCCGAGTTGATTGAGGTGAAAAAATTGATTCATTCCAGGCCACAACCTTTATCCCTCAGACTCAGGAGTGGGTTCCAAAACAGAAGATACCCGGCTTGTGAAGCATGCCATTCATTAAATCAGAGTACGGTTTGTGTCCACTGTCTAAAATGTGGTGAGGAAGGACATTATGCCAAGGAATGCCAATGGTCACGGTCGTTTGGGTTAAAAGACAGGAGGTTGCCAGTGCGGGGCGACTAGTAACCGCGATACGGAGGAGGCCCTAGAAGCAAATCCAAATCTCACCAAACCCAAGAACGGCGCATGAGGTAAAACGGCTGCTTCAGTACTATACCCAAGTGTGTTCACGTCTACAACAGCTGCAAGAGAGACAGAGGGATTAGTACCCAGTGTGTAGGTCAAACGATTTACTCCTGGGAGGAGGATTCCTCGGTCAGTAGAGATTGCCTCATCAGTCTAGTCAGTGAAAGGTGCTTTATACAGTGCCAGCTAGATGGACTCTTGGTAAAAGCACTGTGGGACACAGGAGCCCAAGCGGGCCTTTTAAATGAAGAATGGAGAAGGCGATACCTGCCACATACCTGCCTTCGGTTACTAAAAGAACTCTTAGGACCAGTGGAACTCCACAGGAAAACTGTCAACCAGACCGAAATCCCTTTCATAGCCTGGGTGGAAGTGACTTTCCAACTTAGGGCCACGAAGAACAGCAACACCATTGAGCTTTTGGTACCTTTTCTCGTGACTAGTGATCAGAACGTGGCAGAGGATCCTATCCTTGGATATAATGTAATCAGTGATGTCATGACGAAATACAAGTCAGGTGTTAGAACCTTGCTCTTAGGTTTTTTCTATTGCTGGTCACATGACCTTGTTGGCCTATTTAGTCTTGCTCCGCCCTTCTGGCTTTGCTGGACTTCATTGTATTACTACTCTTTAGCTAGCCAGTGCTCAGTATCTAACTCTGTTAGTTTGCTTGGTCTTCGGACCTCTGTGTTCTATATTGTTTGTTTGTTCGTCTGTCTGCTACTATTTCTGTTAGGAGGTGTCCATTTTGCTCCCAGTCCCTAGTACTTGTAGGGATTCCTTCCCCACATCTATAGGTCTCCGTACAGACTAGCTGAGGACTTTAGCAGGTCTGATCGCAGGATCAGGTTCCCTTTTACATCGTAGGGATCAAGCTGAGTTCTATCGTAGGGACAGATCTCCTCTCTTTCCTTAGCTCTGGTAGCAGAACATAACAGTAAGTCCAGCCTGCAAATTCTCTAAGGAAAGATTTTTCTGTTCCATCATGGTGTCGGTTCAGGATTTGGCTCAACGCCTGCAGGGACTCTCTCTGGAGGTGGCCGAGCTCCGTCAGCACGTGAGTAACTGTCCTGGAGCACATTTCTTGGAGCCTAAGGTACGTTTGCCTGATTTAATTTTTGGTGAACACCAAGAATTTTTTTCATTTAAAAATGCTTGCTTATTGTATTTTCGTTTGAGACCCAGGTCCTCTGGGGATGAAACCCAGCGCGTAGGGTTCATAATGTCACTTTTGCGCAAAGAGCCTCAGGAGTGGGCCTTTTCTTTGCAACCTAGTGATACATGCTTTAGATCAGTTGATAGTTTTTTTTCTGCTTTGGGGCTATTATATGATGATCCTGACCGTGTCTCATTTGCTGAGACTGAGTTGAGACGTTTGAGACAGGGATCAGGTAATGTGGAAAAATATTGTACTCATTTCCGTCGGTGGTCTACTCAAATAGGGTGGAACGATTCTGCTCTGAAGAGTCTGTTTCTTGCTGGGCTTAGTGAAAGGGTTAAAGACCTGCTAATTGCTTATCCCACACCTGAAGATTTGCAACAGGCTATGCAATTAGCTATACGGGTGGATAGGAGACTGCGTGCAAGGGTTAATGAGAGCAAATCCTCTGCTATGTCAGTTTCTGGTCATGAGAATGTGTGTACTGACAGTGGAGAGCCGATGGAGATTGGAGCGATGGCACCTCGCTCTCAAGAAAAGGACCACAGATTTTCTGAAGGTTTGTGTTTCTATTGCGGAAATTCTGGTCATTTCATTAAAAGCTGTGTGCTTCGTATGAAGAAAGAAAAAAAAATGGTCAGTCATGCCCGTATTGCCTGTTTAAATTCCAAGGGTGTATTTTTAGCTGCTTCCACTATTGCTCAGGAAAAATTAATGGAATTTTGGGTGTTTGTCGATTGTGGGTCTACACTGAATGTAATTGATGGGGGATTCTTGGAAAAACTCAATTTAAAACCCAAACCTTTGTCATCCCCCATTGCTGTGGTTTCTGTGGATGGCTCCCCTTTGAAGAATGTTACTCTCAGGGTCTGTGAGTTTCCCCTCACTATTAATGGTGTTCACCATGAGAAATTGGATTTGGTAGTTTTGAATAACTTGCCTTCTCCGGTGGTGTTGGGATTGCCCTGGTTAAAATTGCACAATCCTGTACTGGATTGGTCTACCAATGAAATTAAATCCTGGAGCCATAAATGTTATGACAAGTGTTGTAACGGGCGTATTGCAGCTGTGGATAGGGGGGAATTGCCTGTGCCTATTCAGGATTTTTGGAGAGTTTTTTCTGAGAAGGAATCACAGGTTTTGCCTCCCCATAGAGACTATGATTGTACTATTGAATTTGTCCCTGGAGGGACTCTTCCTAAAAGTCGTTTATTTAACCTTACTATTCCTGAGAGAAAGGCTTTGGAGGAATACATACAGACAAGTTTGGCCGCCGGTCACAATAGGCCCTCTAAGTCTCCTGTGGCGGTTGGATTTTTTTTTGTAAAAAAAAAGGACGGCGGTTTACGTCCTTGTCTGGATTTTCGTGAGATTAACAAAATTACCGTACGCAATCCTTACCCACTGCCATTGATTCCTGATCTGTTTAACCAGTTAGTGGGGGCCAAGTGGTTCTCTAAAATTGACCTTCGGGGGGCATACAATCTGTTGCGCATGAAGGAGGGTGATGAATGGAAGACTGCTTTTAACACTCCTGTGGGTCATTTTGAGAATTTGGTTATGCCTTTTGGTTTTACTAATGCTCCTGCATTTTTTCAGAATCTTATTAATGACATCCTTAGACATTTGATCGGCAAAAATGTGGTTGTGTATTTGGATGACATTTTGATTTATTCGCCGGATCTGGAGTCTCATTGGCGGAGCGTACGTGAAGTATTACCGTTATTAATTGACAATTCTCTTTTTGCTAAGCTGGAGAAATGTGAGTTCGCTGTACAGAGAATTAGTTTTTTGGGCTACATTATCTCCAGCGAAGGTTTTGAGATGGACCCGGTTAAAGTTCAAGCTGTGCAGGAATGGCCTAGGCCTATTGGTTTGAAATTGATACAGAGGTTTTTGGGTTTCGCCAATTATTATAGAAAATTCATTAAAAATTTTTCTATTATTGTCAAACCCCTGACCGATCTCACCAGGAAAGGTGCTGATGCGGTTCAGTGGACTTCTGAGGCCATTGAAGCTTTTGTGTATCTCAAGGAGAGGTTCACCTCTGCTCCCATCCTTATGCAGCCTGATGTGACTAAACCGTTTTTGGTTGAGGTTGATGCTTCCTCTGTGGGGGTTGGCGCAGTATTGTCTCAGGATAACGGGGATGGAGTACATCCCTGTGCTTTTTTTTTCAAAAAAATTTTCGGAGACTGAACTGAATTACGATATTGGTAATCGGGAATTATTGGCTATTAAACTCGCATTTGAACATTGGTGCCACCTCTTGGAAGGTGCTGAATTTCCCGTTCAGGTTTTTACGGATCATAAAAATCTGATATATCTTGATGCTGCCAAGCGCCTGAATGCCCGTCAGGCTAGGTGGGCACTGTTTTTCTCGCGGTTTAATTTTTCCGTTACTTACATCCCAGGTACTAAGAATGTTAAGGCGGATGCCTTGTCTCGCAGTTTTTCTCCCATAGTCGGTGCTGAGAAAGAGGAGAACATTTTACAGGAAGGTGTTGTGATAGCTGCTTTGGACTCCGTTTTGGAAGATGAGATTCTTAAAGCACAGGAGAATGCCCCATCTAACACTCCCCATGGGAGGTTGTTTGTGCCTGGGACCTTTAGGAGAGATTTGTTTGTTGAGTGTCACGAATCTCGGTTGGCAGGTCATCCCGGAATCTCTGAGACCAAGAGACTGGTGGGTCGCAGTTTTTGGTGGCCTGGATGGCAGAAGGAAGTCATTAAGTGGGTGCGTCAATGTACTATATGTGCTAGATCTAAGTCCTCACATACTCCTGCTGCGGGGTTACTTTGCCCTCTGGAGGTTCCCAGTGCTCCTTGGACACATTTGGCTATGGACTTTATAACTGACCTTCCCCCCTCTGAGGGTTTTACTGTCAGCTGGGTGGTCGTGGACCGTTTTAGCAAGATGTGTCACTTGGTTCCCTTCGTCAAACTGCCCTGCGCTAAGACTCTCGCTAAGGCCTTTGTCAAGGAAATTGTCAGACTTCATGGCGTTCCTACTGACATTGTTTCTGATAGGGGACCTCAGTTCGTGGCTCGTTTTTGGCGCGCCTTTTGTGACAGGTTGGGAGTTCATTTGTCGTTCTCATCCGGATATCATCCTGAATCTAATGGCCAGACAGAAGGGAAAAACCAGGATGTTGAGCAGTTCTTGCGTTGTTTTGTGGCAGACAATCAAGAGGGGTGGTCTGAGTTTCTGCCACTTGCTGAATTTGCTCTGAACAATCATACATCTTCTTCTGCTGGTTGTTCGCGTTTTTTTTTGTTGTTCTGGGAGACATCCGTCGTTTGGGTCGTTCTCCAAGTTGGTATCTGCCGTGCCTGAGGAGGAGAATTTTTCCGGCGATTTGGAGAGAGTTTGGACGGATGTACGTGGTAATCTTCAGGAGGCTAACAGAAAATCTAAAGACTACTTTGATAGGAAACGACAGGAGGTTTTGTTCGCTGTTGGTGACATGGTTTGGTTGTCCTCTAGGAATCTGCGGTTGAGGATTCCTTCTAAGAAATTGGGTCCCAAGTTTGTAGGGCCCTTTAAGGTGCTTCAGGTTGTCAACCAATCTGCTGTTAAGTTGGAGGTTCCTACCTCCTGGAGAATTAATCCGGTGTTTCATGTCTCTCTGTTGAAAAAAGCTGTTGTGTCGGATTGTGACGCCTCTGCCTCTGTTCCTCCGGTGGTGGAGGACGGGGAATATGAAATTTCTCGCATCCTTAATTCTAGACGGTGTAGAGGTAGTTTGCAGTATCTCATGGCCTGGAAAGGTTTCGGACCCGAGGATAACTCATGGGTGAGGTCGGATGATGTTTCCGCGTCCAGACTTATCAGAGCGTTTCACAGGAGATTTCCTGATAAGCCTGGTCCTAGGGGATCCGGAAGATCCTCTTAGAAGGGGGGGTACTGTTAGAACCTTGCTCTTAGGTTTTTTCTATTGCTGGTCTCATGACCTTGTTGGCCTATTTAGTCTTGCTCCGCCCTTCTGGCTTTGCTGGACTTCATTGTATTACTACTAGTGTTGAGCCACCCCCGTAGTGTTCGAGTTCGGTTCGGTTCGTCGAACACCCGTGTGTTCGCCGAACAGTTCGTCGAACTGTTCGTCGAACACCTTCGAACACCGTTAAAACCAATGGCAGGCAAACAAAAACACATAGAAACACATAGAAAACACCTTCAAAGGTGTCCAAAAGCTGACAAACTGCTCAGAAGACACAACTAACACATGGAAAAGTGACAAGTACATATAGTCATGCGAAAAGAAAAGAGGTGAAGGAGTAAAAGGAGGGGGAGACACAGATATAGGCATGTCATGCCCTTCTAAAATCCAAAAAGTGAGAAGCCGAGACGGCCAGTCCGCTCCTGCCCGTGCCACCTCCGTGTCGCCGGGTTTGTGCCAGAGCCGCGGTGAACCCTGACGGCCAGCCCCCCTCTCCCAATACTGGTGCCTTTCCGCTTGTGGGTCGAGAGAGCCCCCCTGTGGTGGAGGCAGCTCTAAGCTTTTTAATTTAAATTGTCCCTCTAATTTGAATGAATACACTTTAAATCCATTTACAAGGATCTATTGGAGGGCAAGTCTCATGCCAGCAGCCGCGTAATTCCAGCTCCAGTAGCGTCCACTAAAGCTGCTGCAGTTAAAAAGCTTTTATAAGGATCGAGCTCGGCTGTCCACCGCAAGGCATCCTAGTGCCAGTCCCAGCCCCTATGCCTTGGGGTGCCTCCTGATGCTCTTCACTAAGTATCCCGTGGTCCCGAAGCATTTCCTTTGAAAAAATTAAGTGTCCAAACTACAGGTGGTGTAGCTTGCTTAACAGCCGGGATAATCCGCTGACTAGCAGACACTGCTACTAGGCACAAAGTATTTCCTGGGCTAGATGCAGTTAAAAATTTGTAAGTAGATACTCTCGTTGGATGCTGAGAAAGCATTCCATAGAGTCTCCTGGCACGCCATATATGATTCTCTTAAAAAGCTTGGGGTAGGGGTCTAGGGGACCCTTTTATAGCCAAAATCACGGCCCTGTATCACAATACGTCACCTAGGCTGAAGATAAATGGAACTGTAGCACCGAGGGCTCGGTTGCTACAGACGTATTGCACCTCACCCAGAGGTGTGATATCTCACTCTCAGATAAGGATGGAGTGTGGATCAGGACCCGACACCTGCATGCATTACACCACATTGCCGTGGGGCAGGGCGACCAATATGCCCCTGAGATGGGCACGACAGTCCCTGTCCCTGGCTGGAGTGGGGGGAGGGAACACTGAGGAAGGGGAACCCTGCAGTGCAGGAGCAGGGAGGAAGCAGTTCCTGGGTGCATTGAGAAGGGAGTATAAAAGGTGGGCACCATCTTAGTTCAGTGCAGAGAAGTCTGAGCAGAAGTGGCAGGGAGCAGGGGCTCTGCATGAGCTCTGCTCCGGAGGCGGGCCTAGTAACAGAGGCCCAGGCCTGCAAGAGGGAGAAGGAAGGAAGAGGAGCGGAGAAGGCTCCAGGAACGAGGAATGAAGGGATCCCAGGGGTGCGGACGGGCGAGTCGCCACCGCACGCCCGAATCCACCTGCGTGGAGGGGTCAGGCCAAAGGGGGAGACCAGTCCCCGAACTAGTGGAGGCAGGAAACGACCCTCAGCTAGAAACCGGAGGCTCTGACATTTTATGTGGCGCAGCCCCTTGCTCCACCCGCTAGGAAGGCACCACATAGGGTCAGGGAAACTGGCGCCAAGTTTACCAAGAGGAGGCCCGAGGCAGCCGGACAGAAGTGTTGGTAAGAAAGGCCAGACAAAGGACACACAAAGGGGGTCCTGTGAAGCGCTCCAAAGTTATCTGGGAGTTGTCTGAGCCCCTCACCTGGTGAGCACAGTACGACGTGGGCAGCCGTTACCTGCAGACGTGGTCTGGATAATAAGAACTGTGAGTAAAGGCCCTGAACTGCATCACTGACTCCGTGTCGTTACTGCTGCTGCCCTGCACCATCACCCCCATCCTCCGCATACACTGCCCTGAGGCTATACTCCTCCCGTGGGGAGTTATGCTACGCTCTGCTGCACCCACAACACCAGCCTTAGCGGTCTGCCCTGTAGCGGCGGTTCACTCTGACCGCAATCCACGGGTGGCGTAGTCGGACATTTAAACATCAAAACCACATAAATAGTTCCGCCACTGGTTTGACCACCCTGAGCCACGGAACCGGATCGCCGCCACGAAGACTACAACCACCAGCATCCACCAAAAAGGGTCCGGCTCCGGGTGTCCCAAGGCCCAGGGGGTGCGTCAGAACATTTTCATCACCTTTCACAATCACCAATGGGACAAGGCAGGGATGTCCTCTGTCCCCTCTCTTATACATCCTAGTGACGGAGCACCTGCTCTCATCAATTCGCCATAACCCCAATATTAGGTGGATTGAGGTGGGAGGCACCGAGTACAAGTGCTCTCTATTTGCTGATGATGTCCTAGTATATATCACTCAATCACATATATCCATCCCTGCTGTTATGGCTGAAATAGATCACTTTGTTACATGGTAAAATTTTAAAATCAATGCAGCGAAGTCTGAGGCCCTCGATGTCTCCCTCCCTAAATCCATATAGGATTCCATCCAGTCCAACTTTCCCTTTGCCTGGCCCTCACAGGGTATCAAATACTTAGGAATTCCTATTCATAGAGACCTCTCCCATCTATGTTATCTTAATTTTGGGCCCTTTATTGAACAATTCCATACAGACCACGGTTGGCAAGTTAGAACTGTAAGATTCACTACGTGAACCACTGGTGTTTTGTGGAAAAGCACATGTACACCGCGTTCCAAATTATTATGCAAAAAGTGTTTAGGAGTGATAAGGGAAGAATTTGTTTGTTTGTCAGTTAAACTCATTGATGGTGATGTGTGTCAGGGCTCTTTATATCACTGTAAGCAATTGCAGACACCTGTGCTAATTAGTTTGGCAGGTGTGTCCAATAAAGGCAAGACTACTTAAGAAGGCTCTCTCACATTATTAAGCAGCCTACATTTTCTGCCAAAATGGGAAAGAAAAAGGATGTGTCGGCTGCTGAGAAGCAACAAATTGTGGAGTGTTTAGGTCAAGGCATGACTACAATCAACATTGTGCGATGATCAGGATGAAGTGTCTTGGCAATCAAGAAGTATGTAGCTGATTCACAGTACACACGTGTGCGTGCTGATAAGGGCAAATTGAGGACTCTTTCCTACAGGCAATTACGTCAGGTTGAAAGAGCAGCGGCAAAAAAGCCTTGTCATAGCAGCAGACAAGTTTTTGAAGCTGCTTGTGCCTCCAACGTCCCCCGAACAACAAGATGCAGGGTCCTTCAGAGGTTTGCAGCTGTGCATATGCCATCCTGTCGACCTCCTCTATCCACTTCACACAAGCAGAAACGGCTCCAGTGGGCCAAACATTACATGAAGACTGATTTCAAAACTGTTTTGTTCACGGATGAGTGCCGTGCAGCGCTCGATGGTCCAGATGAATGGAGTGGAGGATGGCTGGTTGATGGACACCCCACGCAAACACGGCTACAGCGCCAACAAGGAGGAGGTGGAGTAATGTTTTGGGCTGGAATCATGGGGAGAGAGATTGTCGGCCCCTTTAGGATCCCTGAAGGCGCTAAAGATGAACTCCATAATGTATGTGGATTTTCTCAAACAGCACTTCCTGCCATGGTTCAAGAAGAAGAACCGTGTATTTCACAGCAAGATCATTTTTCTGCATGATAATGCACCATCTCATGCTGCACATAAAACATCTGCATCTCTGGCTGATATGGGCATAAAAGGGGACAAACTTATGGTGTGACCCCCATGCTCCCCTGACCTCTACCCCATTCAGAACCTTTGGAGCATCATTAAAAGGAGTGTCTATGATGGCGGGAGGCAGTTCACATCTAAGCAACAGCTCTGGGAGGGTATTCTGTCCTCATGCAAAACAATTGAAGCAGAAACCATCCAAAACCTGACAAATTCAATGGACGAGAGAGTTCAGAAGCTCCTTTCGAACAAGGGGTCCTATGTGAAAATGTAACATCACCTAGAATAAAGTTTTGAGTTGAAAACTGTTTGATTTCAGTTTCTAACAACCTGCTAATGCTTATAATTTCAAAAATGACCATTTTTTTGGTCTTTATTAAAATGAAAAGGTTGATCGAAAAGTTTGGGGGATCTAAGAGTGTGGCAACCCAGTAGTCATGATTACTTCGAATTCTGACAATATGAGGGTCATGCTGCAGGTAGTGCAGCAAGAAGGCACTTATGTGTCTTGCGCATCTCGGAGCCCCAAAATTATTTTCCGGGCTAGATGCAGCTAAAAATTATTTTTAATTTTAAATCTGGTGAAGCTTATTATAGATGGCCTAATAGGATCAGTGCTGCACACTGCTACAAAGCCCAAATTATTTTCCAGTCAAGATACAGATAAACATGATTAGTAATTTGAAAGCTTAAAACGGTTGGTAGGGTGATTTTAACCAATCATCAAGCTTTTACTCTCCCCAGGATGACACAGGGGTAGAAAAGTCGTTTCGGATCCATGATTTGTTCATCTTTATGAACGTGAGTCTGTCTACATTATCAGTGGAGAGCCGCGTGCGCTTATCTGTCAGCACACCACCAGCAGCGCTGAACACACGTTCAGACAGAACGCTGGCTGCGGGGCATGACAAGATCTCCAAGGCGTAAGTGGCTAGCTCCGGCCATTTATCCAGATTGGAAGCCCAAAAAGAGCAAGGGTCCAGTGACACAGTCGTGGCTTCAATGTTTACTTGGAGATACTCCTGTACCATCGTCTCTAGGCGTTGACTATGTGTCAGACTTCTTGTCTCCTGTGGCCTTGCAAAGGATGGGCTAAAAAAGTGGTGAAATGATTCCGCAAAATTGATGTTACCAGCAGATACTGTGGTTCTGTTACGGTTTGAGTGCTGAACACTTGACGGTCCCACGGTTGGCAAGTTGGAACTGTGAGATTCACTACGTGCACCACTGGTATTTTGTGGAAAAGCACATGTAAGATTCTGCAACAGTCTCTGCTGATACTCCTGCATGCGTGCATCCCTTTCTATGGCAGGAATAATTTCTGCAAATTTACTTTTGTACCGGGGATCTAACAGTGTGGCAACCCAGTAGTCAGGATTATTTCTAATTCTCACAATTCGAGGGTCATGTTGCAGGTAGTGCAGCAAGAAGGCACTCATGTGTGTTGCGCATCCAGGAGCACCAAGTCCCTGTTGTGTTGGTGGCGAGGTAACAATCATGCTTCCTTCCTCTGTCCTCTCCCCCCAACCTCGCACAACAGAAATGTGATCAAGGTCTCCCTTATCTGATGAGTCTTCCATCAGTTCGTCCTCCACTTCTTCCTGGGCTCCTGCACCTTCCTCACTAGTTTGGCTGCTACCATGCGCCCTGGTTAAACCATCTCCCCCACCCTCACATGCCTGCCGCCTTGGTGCTGCCGACCGTCTGGACCTTGCAGATGTTAGCCCTTCCGCATACAACTCCTCCTCCTCTACTTCCTCCACCTCCTCTTGTGCCACCACCTGACTCCGAATTCTGTTTAACATGTGCTCCAGCATGTAAATCACCGGAATAGTCATGCTGATAATGGCATCGTCAGCACTAAACATCTTCGTCGCCATTTCAAAACTGTGCAGAAGGGTGCATAGGTCCCTGATCTGAGACCACTCCTCCAGTGTGATTTGCCCCACCTCTGAATCTCGTTGGCCCAGGCTATACGTCAGAACGTATTGCACCAGGGCTTGTCGGTGCTGCCACAGTCGCTGCAACATGTGCAGAGTTGAATTCCACCGGGTAGGCACATCGCATTTTAGCCGGTGAAGTGGCAGGCCCAACGACTTCTGTAGAGATGTAAGTCGCTGAGCTGCGGGATGCGACTGGCGGAAGTGAGCACACAGCGACCGTGCCCTCTGCAGAAGGCCATCTAGTCTGGGATAGTGGGCTAAAAATTGCTGGACAACCAGGTTCAACACGTGAGCCATACAAGGCACGTGTGTGACATTGCCCCGGCGAAGGGCCGCACCCAGGTTTGCAGCATTGTCGCACACGGCCTTCCCTGGTTTCAGGTCCAGTGGAGACAACCATTCATGAAATTGGTTCTCCAGAGCTGACCACAACTCCTCAGCTGTGTGACTCACATTTCCCAGACATTTCAATGTAAAAACCGCCTGATGACGTTGAGCCCTACTGCCAGCATAGTAAGGAGGTGTGCAGGATCTCTTCTGCGCAGTTAGAAAGCTTGTGGCGTTACCAGACAGGCTTTGGGTGCAGGTGGAAGACCGAGAGGAGGTTGAGGAGGCAGAAGCAGTGGAGGAAAAATGACATAAAGAGGATTGACGCACAACTCGTGGGGACGGCAAGACTTGGACAGCAGCCCCTTGTCCTGCTGTCACCATAGTTACCCAGTGCCCAGTCAGCGACATGTAACGCCCCTGTCCATGCCTACTCGTCCAAGTGTCTGTGGTGAAATGCACCCTGTCACACACAGAGTTTCTCAAAGAAGCGGTGATGTTGTGTGCGACATGCTGGTGGAGCGCAGGCACACCTTTCTTTGAGAAGTAGTGCCGACTGGGAATCTGGTACTGGGGCACTGCGACGGACATAAGGTCTCGAAAATCCTCTGTGTCCACCAGGCGGAAAGGCAGCATTTCTGTAGCCAAGAGCTTGCAGATGGTGAAATTCAACCTCTTAGCTTTCTCATGGCTAGGAGGAAATGGTCTTTTACTTGTCCACATCTGAGGGACCGAGGGCTGGCTATTGTGCTTAGACGGGGTTGATAAGGGTGTCCCCGGCAAACTGCCGGTCTGTGAGGAAGATGCAGGCGGACATGTTAGGTTGCCTTGATCCAAAGGTGGTGCTATCGATGTCGGACAGCGCTCAAGACCAGCTGGTGTTACCACCTCCAAAGAAAATGATGACCTGCCAATCACGCTGGCTGTTGCGGGTAAAGAGGTGGCAGGTCTGCGCCCCAAAACAGGTGTGACTGCTGTCCCCCCAGTCACAGAGGATGAAGAGGCCGCGGATGCACAAGATATGGCAGACGGTGGTTGGCCCGGCCGGCTAGACCGCATTGTAGCACACTGAGCTTCCCACTGCAACTTATGCTTCATGTCCATGTGCCGGTTCATGCATGAAGTACTCAAACTATGTATTTTTTGGCCTCTACTTAGCTTTTGCTGACAAATGTTACAGATAACACGAGTTGGGTCATCTTTATCGATCTGAAAAAATGCCCAGGCTATGCAAGGCTTAGCACCCATGCGACCTGAAGAGCCACCACGACTTGTGGTGAGAGGCAGAGTTGTGTTTGAGGATGCAGTTGTTGACGTGCTTCCAGTACTACGTCTCTGTCCAGGAAGGCGCAACCTGACCTCGTCGTCACTAGCATCTTCCTCCACCTCCTCTGCTGACCTCATCTCTTGGCTGACTGTGGGTTGACAGTAAGTGGGATCTCCGACCTCATCATCATCACCCTGTGCGTTATCACACCCGTCGTCCTCAGAGCCAACCTGTTCCTGCCCTGACAAAAAACTAAAGTTGTCGCTCCAATCAGGTATTTGAGTCTTATCATCGTCTTCCTCATTGTCTCCACCAACAGGAGTTACAGTTTGGGAATGAGGGTCTACATTATGGTCAGAACCTTCTGCGTCTGGTCCTGGATCCGACTCATAAAGATTCTGGGCATCAGTGCAGATCATTTCCTCGTCTGGATTCACAGAAGCGCTGGAGTCGACCTCTGATTCCCAGGCTATAGTATGAGTAAACAGCTCTGCAGACTCAACCATCTGTTCTACCTCATACTCAGACGGGCAGCTGGAGATTTGGGAGCTGTGAGGAAGCAAGTGCGATTTGGGTGACACCTTTGAGGACTGGAGTATTTGTGATGTTGAAGTTGATGTGGAGGAGAGCCCACTTAAAGGAGCACTTGATATCCGTTGAAGCACCTGCTGTTTTTGTGCCTCATCTGGAATTTGTAGCGATTGGCGTGGCCGTAAGAAAGGGATCTTATCACATTGTACGCTAAAAGAAGTAGACATTTTAGTTTGGCTGGAAGATGGTCTTTCTTCTGCACCTACCCCACGGACACAACCTTTTTTCCCCTTCCCAACACGCCTATTCCCCTTTCCACCAGCAGCAGGCCTTTTTCCACTCATTTTGGTGGTTAACTAATTCACAACTCTGGAGTTGTTTGCACAAAAAAACAATGGATGGTAACCGAGCAGAGCTGAGTGGCCAAACTGTGGTATTAGGCCAAAACTATTGGCTGGGTTAGATGCAGAAAAAAATTATTTTTAATTTGCAACCTGATGGAGGTCAGTATAGATGGACTAATAGACCAAGTCCCACACACCGCTAGAAGCCCAAATATTTTTTCAGAGCTAGATGCAGAAATTTTTTTTATTCAATTTGCAACCTGATGGAGGTCAGTATAGATGGACTAATAGACCAAGTCCCACACACCGCTAGAAGCCCAAATATTTTTTCAGAGCTAGATGCAGAAAATTTTTTTATTCAATTTGCAACCTGATGGAGGTCAGTATAGATGGACTAATAGACCAAGTCCCACACACTGCTAGAAGCCCAAATATTTTTTCAGAGCTAGATGCAGAAAAAAATTATTTTTAATTTGCAACCTGATGGAGGTCAGTATAGATGGACTAATAGACCAAGTCCCACACACCGCTAGAAGCCCAAATATTTTTTCAGAGCTAGATGCAGAAAATTTTTTTATTCAATTTGCAACCTGATGGAGGTCAGTATAGATGGACTAATAGACCAAGTCCCACACACTGCTAGAAGCCCAAATATTTTTTCAGAGCTAGATGCAGAAAAAAATTATTTTTAATTTGCAACCTGATGGAGGTCAGTATAGATGGACTAATAGACCAAGTCCCACACACCGCTAGAAGCCCAAATATTTTTTCAGAGCTAGATGCAGAAAAAAATTATATTCAATTTGCAACCTGCTGGACGTCAGTATAGAAGGACTAATAGAACAAGTCCCACACACTGCTAGAAGCCCAAATATTTTTTCAGAGCTAAATGAAGAAAAAAATTATTTTTAATTTGCAACCTGATGGAGGTCAGTATAGATGGACTAATAGACCAAGTCCCACACACTGCTAGAAGCCCAAATATTTTTTCAGAGCTAGATGCAGAAAAAAATTATTTTTAATTTGCAACCTGATGGAGGTCAGTATAGATGGACTAATAGATCAAGTCCCACACGCTGCTAGAAGCCCAAATATTTTTTCAGAGATAAATGAAGAAAAAAATTATTTTTAATTTGCAACCTGATGGAGGTCAGTATAGATGGACTAATAGACCAAGTCCCACACACTGCTAGAAGCCCAAATATTTTTTCAGAGCTAGATGCAGAAAAAAATTATTTTTAATTTGCAACCTGATGGAGGTCAGTATAGATGGACTAATAGACCAAGTCCCACACACTGCTAGAAGCCGAAATATTTTTTCAGAGCTAGATGCAGAAAAAAAATATTTTTAATTTGCAACCTGATGGAGGTCAGTATAGATGGACTAATAGACCAAGTCCCACACACCGCTAGAAGCCCAAATATTTTTTCAGAGCTAGATGCAGAAAAAAATTATATTCAGTTTGCAACCTGATGGAGGTCAGTATAGATGGACTAATAGAATGATGCTATGCCCAAAAGATTTTACTTCACTAGGTGCAGTAAAAAAATTGGTATTCTATACACAGGTGGTATATCTTGCAACACAGATAGGCTACTCCACTGACTAACACACTCTGCAATAGGCCAAAAAGGATTAGCTTTGCTAGATTCAGCCAAATGCTGTGAAAAAAACTTGCACAGCACTGGCACAGACCTGCCTGGCAAAAACTGATAGGAACTGATGTAACCTAGTCCTGAAAAGGACTCCAATTACAATTAGTCTTTACTCCCACAATCTATCTATTTAAGAGCACAGACCTGCCTGATAAAAGTCGTAGGAAATGCTGTAACCTAGTCCTTAAAAGGACTGCAATCACAACTATTCCCTACTCCCAAGCTATCTGTATATTTGTGCGAAAATTGGCTTGAAATTAACAAGGTATAGCGCACACAGCAACAGCGGTGCCGTCTAACACGCAGCTGCAGCAGTGAGAAAATGGTGGCGACGGGGAAAATGGCTTGGTCTTATAGGGCAAGGACATGTGACATACACTGCCAATCACACATGCCCTTGCTTGTGTGAAAAAAAGCACTTCGCTCCGTGTGTGCGCTGCTGATAGGCTGACAGATTGCACCTCCCCACTGCAAATGCGGGAAAGAGAAAAAAAAATGGAGATCTTCATTGTTCCTGCAGAGATCCATCCCCTGCCCCTCCCCCCGCCCCGCTGTACACTCAAACTGCGTATTAACATTAATTTTCATCATTACTGAGAAAAAATCCAGTTATGATTTTGGTGCACGAACAGTTATCGAACATAACCTCGAACAGCCGAATTTTTCTCAAATTGTTCGTGTTCGCCGACCGGCTCGAACACCGCCCAAAACAGCTCGAATTTGAGATTGGCGAACAGTTCGAGTAGAACAACGCTCATCTCTAATTACTACTCTTTAGCTAGCCAGTGCTCAGTATCTAACTCTGTTAGTTTGCTTGGTCTTCGGACCTCTGTGTTCTATATTGTTTGTTTGTTCGTCTGTCTGCTACTATTTCTGTTAGGAGGTGTCCATTTTGCTCCCAGTCCCTAGTACTTGTAGGGATTCCTTCCCCACATCTATAGGTCTCCGTACAGACTAGCTGAGGACTTTAGCAGGTCTGATCGCAGGATCAGGTTCCCTGTTACATCGTAGGGATCAAGCTGAGTTCTATCGTAGGGACAGATCTCCTCTCTTTCCTTAGCTCTGGTAGCAGAACATAACATCAGGGACGCTGGTGGTGGATGCAATTGCCACATCACTTGCCATAACTAACGCAGTGGTGGAAAATGTGATTCATAGAGTAAAGAAAGCACAGAATACAATGGACCGAAAAGAAGTCAAGGTAGGCTGGCACTGAACCATCATCCCTGCAAACCAAATGGTGGGGGTGAGGTGTGGAGTCCGAGTAGAACCAGAAGTGTAGACTACTGGCTCTTTTAGAAGAAAAGGTGCGGGGACTGGAAGAAAGAATTGCGACATTAAAACTCATCAAGGAAAATGAAGACTTCCTGGACAGAACAGAAGCGTCACTACTGGTCACGGAAAGTCAAGGAAGCATCAGAGAACCTCCAGAGGCAGACAAGTGGAGGCAAGTGACCAAAAGAAGCAAGAAGACCATGGAGACACCACCAACCACACAACTGAGAAACAGATTCCAAGGACTAGTGGAGGACGAAGATGGCACACCTAAGGATGAGGAACTACCAGCAAGCAAAAAAGGAAAGAGCACCCAGAAACACCCAGAAGCGACAAGAAAAAGGACAGCCAAGAAGGGAAGAAGAGTGGTGGTGGTGGGAGACTCACTACTGAGAGGAACAGAAGCAGCTATCTGCAGACCGGACATAACCGCAAGAGAAGTATGCTGCCTCCCAGGGGCGAAGATCAAGGATGTTACCGATAGGATACCGAAGCTCATCAGTTCCAAGGATGTCCACCCATTTCTTCTGATACATGTTGGCACCAATGACACGGCAAAGAAGGACGTACCGACAATCTGCAAGGACTTTGAAGCATTGGGGAAGAAAGTAAAAGAACTGGATGCGCAGGTAGTTTTTTCTTCTATCCTTCCAGTAGACGGGCATGGCGTCAGGAGATGGAACAGGATCCTTGAGGTGAACAACTGGCTGAGACGATGGTGCAGACAACAAGGATTTGGATTCCTGAACCACGGTGTGAATTACCTCTATGACGGACTCCTTGCCAGAGACGGACTACACCTCAACAAACCCGGGAAACACACATTCGCCAGGAGACTCGCAACACTCATCAGGAGGGCGTTAAACTAGAAGAAGAGGGGATGGGAAGAAAAACGCCGGACACGATCATGCAACCAGAGAACATACTAATGAAAGATATGAAGTGCGACAAAGAAGGTCCAAGACAAGATACTTGGAAGGGAGGTAAGAAAATTTCTAATACAATCCACAGGGAGAAGATTGGAACAAAACAAAATCGTGTAAACTGCGTGCTAGCAAATGCCAGGAGCCTGACAAACAAGATGGATGAACTGGAAGCAGAAATATCTACAGGTAACTATGACATAGTGGGAATAACCGAGACATGGTTAGATGAAAGCTATGACTGGGCAGTTAACTTACAGGGTTACAGTCTGTTTAGAAGGGATCGAAGAAGTCGGAAAGGGGGTGGAGTCTGTCTATATGTAAAGACGTGTCTAAAGCCTACAATACGGGAGGATGTATGGGAGGGAAATGAGGAGGTCGAGTCCTTATGGGTGGAGATACATGGGGCAAAAAACAATAATAAAATTATCATAGGAGTCTGTTATAAACCACCAAATATAGCAGAAGCCACGGAAAGTCTATTAATGAGACAAATAGACGAAGTAGCAAAAAATAATGAGGTGCTTATTATGGGGGACTTCAACTACCCCGATATAGACTGGGAAACCGAAAGCTGTAGATCTCAGAAAGGAAACAGGTTTCTGTCAATTATCAAAGACAATTATTTGTCACAACTTGTGCAGGAACCAACTAGAGGGACGGCCCTTTTAGACTTAATATTAACTAACAGGCCAGACAGAATAACTGAGGTGCAGGTCGGGGGGCACCTGGGAAATAGTGACTAGAGATGAGCGTTGTTCTACTCGAACTGTTCGCCAATCTCAAATTCGAGCTGTTTTGGGCGGTGTTCGAGCCGGTCGGCGAACACGAACAATTTGAGAAAAATTCGGCTGTTCGAGGTTATGTTCGATAACTGTTCGTGCACCAAAATCATAACTGGATTTTTTCTCAGTAATGATGAAAATTAATGTTAATACGCAGTTTGAGTGTACAGCGGGGCGGGGGGAGGGGCAGGGGATGGATCTCTGCAGGAACAATGAAGATCTCCATTTTTTTTTCTCTTTCCCGCATTTGCAGTGGGGAGGTGCAATCTGTCAGCCTATCAGCAGCGCACACACGGAGCGAAGTGCTTTTTTTCACACAAGCAAGGGCATGTGTGATTGGCAGTGTATGTCACATGTCCTTGCCCTATAAGACCAAGCCATTTTCCCCGTCGCCACCATTTTCTCACTGCTGCAGCTGCGTGTTAGACGGCACCGCTGTTGCTGTGTGCGCTATACCTTGTTAATTTCAAGCCAATTTTCGCACAAATATACAGATAGCTTGGGAGTAGGGAATAGTTGTGATTGCAGTCCTTTTAAGGACTAGGTTACAGCATTTCCTACGACTTTTATCAGGCAGGTCTGTGCTCTTAAATAGATAGATTGTGGGAGTAAAGACTAATTGTAATTGGAGTCCTTTTCAGGACTAGGTTACATCAGTTCCTATCAGTTTTTGCCAGGCAGGTCTGTGCCAGTGCTGTGCAAGTTTTTTTCACAGCATTTGGCTGAATCTAGCAAAGCTAATCCTTTTTGGCCTATTGCAGAGTGTGTTAGTCAGTGGAGTAGCCTATCTGTGTTGCAAGATATACCACCTGTGTATAGAATACCAATTTTTTTACTGCACCTAGTGAAGTAAAATCTTTTGGGCATAGCATCATTCTATTAGTCCATCTATACTGACCTCCATCAGGTTGCAAACTGAATATAATTTTTTTCTGCATCTAGCTCTGAAAAAATATTTGGGCTTCTAGCGGTGTGTGGGACTTGGTCTATTAGTCCATCTATACTGACCTCCATCAGGTTGCAAATTAAAAATAATTTTTTTCTGCATCTAGCTCTGAAAAAATATTTGGGCTTCTAGCAGCGTGTGGGACTTGTTCTATTAGTCCATCTATACTGACCTCCATCAGGTTGCAAATTAAAAATAATTTTTTTCTGCATCTAGCTCTGAAAAAATATTTGGGCTTCTAGCAGTGTGTGGGACTTGGTCTATTAGTCCATCTATACTGACCTCCATCAGGTTGCAAATTAAAAATAATTTTTTTCTGCATCTAGCTCTGAAAAAATATTTGGGCTTCTAGCAGTGTGTGGGACTTGGTCTATTAGTCCATCTATACTGACCTCCATCAGGTTGCAAATTGAATAAAAAAAATTTCTGCATCTAGCTCTGAAAAAATATTTGGGCTTCTAGCAGTGTGTGGGACTTGGTCTATTAGTCCATCTATACTGACCTCCATCAGGTTGCAAATTGAATAAAAAAATTTTCTGCATCTAGCTCTGAAAAAATATTTGGGCTTCTAGCGGTGTGTGGGACTTGGTCTATTAGTCCATCTATACTGACCTCCATCAGGTTGCAAATTAAAAATATTTTTTTTCTGCATCTAGCTCTGAAAAAATATTTGGGCTTCTAGCAGTGTGTGGGACTTGGTCTATTAGTCCATCTATATTGACCTCCATCAGGTTGCAAATTAAAAATAATTTTTTTCTGCATCTAGCTCTGAAAAAATATTTGGGCTTCTAGCAGTGTGTGGGACTTGGTCTATTAGTCCATCTATACTGACCTCCATCAGGTTGCAAATTAAAAATAATTTTTTTCTTCATTTATCTCTGAAAAAATATTTGGGCTTCTAGCAGCGTGTGGGACTTGTTCTATTAGTCCATCTATACTGACCTCCATCAGGTTGCAAATTAAAAATAATTTTTTTCTGCGTCTAGCTCTGAAAAAATATTTGGGCTTCTAGCAGTGTGTGGGACTTGGTCTATTAGTCCATCTATACTGACCTCCATCAGGTTGCAAATTAAAAATAATTTTTTTCTGCATCTAGCTCTGAAAAAATATTTGGGCTTCTAGCAGTGTGTGGGACTTGGTCTATTAGTCCATCTATACTGACCTCCATCAGGTTGCAAATTAAAAATAATTTTTTTCTGCATCTAGCTCTGAAAAAATATTTGGGCTTCTAGCAGTGTGTGGGACTTGGTCTATTAGTCCATCTATACTGACCTCCATCAGGTTGCAAATTAAAAATAATTTTTTTCTTCATTTATCTCTGAAAAAATATTTGGGCTTCTAGCAGCGTGTGGGACTTGTTCTATTAGTCCATCTATACTGACCTCCATCAGGTTGCAAATTAAAAATAATTTTTTTCTGCATCTAGCTCTGAAAAAATATTTGGGCTTCTAGCATTGTGTGGGACTTGGTCTATTAGTCCATCTATACTGACCTCCATCAGGTTGCAAATTAAAAATAATTTTTTCTTCATTTATCTCTGAAAAAATATTTGGGCTTCTAGCAGCATGTGGGACTTGTTCTATTAGTCCATCTATACTGACCTCCATCAGGTTGCAAATTAAAAATAATTTTTTTCTGCATCTAGCCCAGCCAATAGTTTTGGCCTAATACCACAGTTTGGCCACTCAGCTCTGCTCGGTTACCATCCATTGTTTTTTTGTGCAAACAACTCCAGAGTTGTGAATTAGTTAACCACCAAAATGAGTGGAAAAAGGCCTGCTGCTGGTGGAAAGGGGAATAGGCGTGTTGGGAAGGGGAAAAAAGGTTGTGTCCGTGGGGTAGGTGCAGAAGAAAGACCATCTTCCAGCCAAACTAAAATGTCTACTTCTTTTAGCGGACAATGTGATAAGATCCCTTTCTTACGGCCACGCCAATCGCTACAAATTCCAGATGAGGCACAAAAACAGCAGGTGCTTCAACGGATATCAAGTGCTCCTTTAAGTGGGCTCTCCTCCACATCAACTTCAACATCACAAATACTCCAGTCCTCAAAGGTGTCACCCAAATCGCACTTGCTTCCTCACAGCTCCCAAATCTCCAGCTGCCCGTCTGAGTATGAGGTAGAACAGATGGTTGAGTCTGCAGAGCTGTTTACTCATACTATAGCCTGGGAATCAGAGGTCGACTCCAGCGCTTCTGTGAATCCAGACGAGGAAATGATCTGCACTGATGCCCAGAATCTTTATGAGTCGGATCCAGGACCAGACGCAGAAGGTTCTGACCATAATGTAGACCCTCATTCCCAAACTGTAACTCCTGTTGGTGGAGACAATGAGGAAGACGATGATAAGACTCAAATACCTGATTGGAGCGACAACTTTAGTTTTTTGTCAGGGCAGGAACAGGTTGGCTCTGAGGACGACGGGTGTGATAACGCACAGGGTGATGATGATGAGGTCGGAGATCCCACTTACTGTCAACCCACAGTCAGCCAAGAGATGAGGTCAGCAGAGGAGGTGGAGGAAGATGCTAGTGACGACGAGGTCAGGTTGCGCCTTCCTGGACAGAGACGTAGTACTGGAAGCACGTCAACAACTGCAACCTCAAACACAACTCTGCCTCTCACCACAAGTCGTGGTGGCTCTTCAGGTCGCATGGGTGCTAAGCCTTGCATAGCCTGGGCATTTTTTCAGATCGATAAAGATGACCCAACTCGTGTTATCTGTAACAGTTGTCAGCAAAAGCTAAGTAGAGGCCAAAAAATACATAGTTTGAGTACTTCATGCATGAACCGGCACATGGACATGAAGCATAAGTTGCAGTGGGAAGCTCAGTGTGCTACAATGCGGTCTAGCCGGCCGGGCCAACCACCGTCTGCCATATCTTGTGCATCCGCGGCCTCTTCAACCTCTGTGACTGGGGGGACAGCAGTCACACCTGTTTTGGGGCGCAGACCTGCCACCTCTTTACCCGCAACAGCCAGCGTGATTGGCAGGTCATCATTTTCTTTGGAGGTGGTAACACCAGCTGGTGTTGAGCGCTGTCCGACATCGATAGCACCACCTTTGGATCAAGGCAACCTAACATGTCCGCCTGCATCTTCCTCACAGACCGGCAGTTTGCCGGGGACACCCTTATCAACCCCGTCTAAGCACAATAGCCAGCCCTCGGTCCCTCAGATGTGGACAAGTAAAAGACCATTTCCTCCTAGCCATGAGAAAGCTAAGAGGTTGAATTTCACCATCTGCAAGCTCTTGGCTACAGAAATGCTGCCTTTCCGCCTGGTGGACACAGAGGATTTTCGAGACCTTATGTCCGTCGCAGTGCCCCAGTACCAGATGCCCAGTCGGCACTACTTCTCAAAGAAAGGTGTGCCTGCGCTCCACCAGCATGTCGCACACAACATCACCGCTTCTTTGAGAAACTCTGTGTGTGACAGGGTGCATTTCACCACAGACACTTGGACGAGTAGGCATGGACAGGGGCGTTACATGTCTCCACTGGACCTGAATGGTTGTCTCCACTGGACCTGAAACCAGGGAAGGCCGTGTGCGACAATGCTGCAAACCTGGGTGCGGCCCTTCGCCGGGGCAATGTCACACACGTGCCTTGTATGGCTCACGTGTTGAACCTGGTTGTCCAGCAATTTTTAGCCCACTATCCCAGACTAGATGGCCTTCTGCAGAGGGCACGGTCGCTGTGTGCTCACTTCCGCCATTCGCATCCCGCAGCTCAGCGACTTACATCTCTACAGAAGTCGTTGGGCCTGCCACTTCACCGGCTAAAATGCGATGTGCCTACCCGGTGGAATTCAACTCTGCACATGTTGCAGCGACTGTGGCAGCACCGACAAGCCCTGGTGCAATACGTTCTGACGTATAGCCTGGGCCAACGAGATTCAGAGGTGGGGCAAATCACGCTGGAGGAGTGGTCTCAGATCAGGAACCTATGCACCCTTCTGCACAGTTTTGAAATGGCGACGAAGATGTTTAGTGCTGACGATGCCATTATCAGCATGACTATTCCGGTGATTTACATGCTGGAGCACATGTTAAACAGAATTCGGAGTCAGGTGGTGGCACAAGAGGAGGTGGAGGAAGTAGAGGAGGAGGAGTTGTATGCGGAAGGGCTAACATCTGCAAGGTCCAGACGGTCGGCAGCACCAAGGCGGCAGGCATGTGAGGGTGGGGGAGATGGTTTTACCAGGGCGCATGGTAGCAGCCAAACTAGTGAGGAAGGTGCAGGAGCCCAGGAAGAAGTGGAGGACGAACTGATGGAAGACTCATCAGATGAGGGAGACCTTGATCACATTTCTGTTGTGCGAGGTTGGGGGGAGAGGACAGAGGAAGGAAGCATGATTGTTACCTCGCCACCAACACAACAGGGACTTGGTGCTCCTGGATGCGCAACACACATGAGTGCCTTCTTGCTGCACTACCTGCAACATGACCCTCGAATTGTGAGAATTAGAAATAATCCTGACTACTGGGTTGCCACACTGTTAGATCCCCGGTACAAAAGTAAATTTGCAGAAATTATTCCTGCCATAGAAAGGGATGCACGCATGCAGGAGTATCAGCAGAGACTGTTGCAGAATCTTACATGTGCTTTTCCACAAAATACCAGTGGTGCACGTAGTGAATCTCACAGTTCCAACTTGCCAACCGTGGGACCGTCAAGTGTTCAGCACTCAAACCGTAACAGAACCACATTATCTGCTGGTAACATCAATTTTGCGGAATCATTTCACCACTTTTTTAGCCCATCCTTTGCAAGGCCACAGGAGACAAGAAGTCTGACACATAGTCAACGCCTAGAGACGATGGTACAGGAGTATCTCCAAGTAAACATTGAAGCCACGACTGTGTCACTGGACCCTTGCTCTTTTTGGGCTTCCAATCTGGATAAATGGCCGGAGCTAGCCACTTACGCCTTGGAGATCTTGTCATGCCCCGCAGCCAGCGTTCTGTCTGAACGTGTGTTCAGCGCTGCTGGTGGTGTGCTGACAGATAAGCGCACGCGGCTCTCCACTGATAATGTAGACAGACTCACGTTCATAAAGATGAACAAATCATGGATCCGAAACGACTTTTCTACCCCTGTGTCATCCTGGGGAGAGTAAAAGCTTGATGATTGGTTAAAATCACCCTACCAACCGTTTTAAGCTTTCAAATTACTAATCATGTTTATCTGTATCTTGACTGGAAAATAATTTGGGCTTTGTAGCAGTGTGCAGCACTGATCCTATTAGGCCATCTATAATAAGCTTCACCAGATTTAAAATTAAAAATAATTTTTAGCTGCATCTAGCCCGGAAAATAATTTTGGGGCTCCGAGATGCGCAAGACACATAAGTGCCTTCTTGCTGCACTACCTGCAGCATGACCCTCATATTGTCAGAATTCGAAGTAATCATGACTACTGGGTTGCCACACTCTTAGATCCCCCAAACTTTTCGATCAACCTTTTCATTTTAATAAAGACCAAAAAAATGGTCATTTTTGAAATTATAAGCATTAGCAGGTTGTTAGAAACTGAAATCAAACAGTTTTCAACTCAAAACTTTATTCTAGGTGATGTTACATTTTCACATAGGACCCCTTGTTCGAAAGGAGCTTCTGAACTCTCTCGTCCATTGAATTTGTCAGGTTTTGGATGGTTTCTGCTTCAATTGTTTTGCATGAGGACAGAATACCCTCCCAGAGCTGTTGCTTAGATGTGAACTGCCTCCCGCCATCATAGACACTCCTTTTAATGATGCTCCAAAGGTTCTGAATGGGGTAGAGGTCAGGGGAGCATGGGAGTCACACCATAAGTTTGTCCCCTTTTATGCCCATATCAGCCAGAGATGCAGATGTTTTATGTGCAGCATGAGATGGTGCATTATCATGCAGAAAAATGATCTTGCTGTGAAATACACGGTTCTTCTTCTTGAACCATGGCAGGAAGTGCTGTTTGAGAAAATCCACATACATTATGGAGTTCATCTTTAGCGCCTTCAGGGATCCTAAAGGGGCCGACAATCTCTCTCCCAATGATTCCAGCCCAAAACATTACTCCACCTCCTCCTTGTTGGCGCTGTAGCCGTGTTTGCGTGGGGTGTCCATCAACCAGCCATCCTCCACTCCATTCATCTGGACCATCGAGCGCTGCACGGCACTCATCCGTGAACAAAACAGTTTTGAAATCAGTCTTCATGTAATGTTTGGCCCACTGGAGCCGTTTCTGATTGTGTGAAGTGGATAGAGGAGGTCGACAGGATGGCATATGCACAGCTGCAAACCTCTGAAGGACCCTGCATCTTGTTGTTCGGGGGACGTTGGAGGCACAAGCAGCTTCAAAAACTTGTCTGCTGCTATGACAAGGCTTTTTTGCCGCTGCTGTTTCAACCTGACGTAATTGCCTGTAGGAAAGAGTCCTCAATTTGCCCTTATCAGCACGCACACGTGTGTACTGTGAATCAGCTACATACTTCTTGATTGCCAAGACACTTCATCCTGATCATCGCACAATGTTGATTGTAGTCATGCCTTGACCTAAACACTCCACAATTTGTTGCTTCTCAGCAGCCGACACATCCTTTTTCTTTCCCATTTTGGCAGAAAATGTAGGCTGCTTAATAATGTGAGAGAGCCTTCTTAAGTAGTCTTGCCTTTCATTGGACACACCTGCCAAACTAATTAGCACAGGTGTCTGCAATTGCTTACAGTGATATAAAGAGCCCTGACACACATCACCATCAATGAGTTTAACTGACAAACAAACAAATTCTTCCCTTATCACTCCTAAACACTGTTTGCATAATAATTTGGAACGCGGTGTACATGTGCTTTTCCACAAAACACCAGTGGTTCACGTAGTGAATCTTACAGTTCTAACTTGCCAACCGTGGTCTGTATGGAATTGTTCAATAAAGGGCCCAAAATTAAGATAACATAGATGGGAGAGGTCTCTATGAATAGGAATTCCTAAGTATTTGATACCCTGTGAGGGCCAGGCAAAGGGAAAGTTGGACTGGATGGAATCCTATATGGATTTAGGGAGGGAGACATCGAGGGCCTCAGACTTCGCTGCATTGATTTTAAAATTTTACCATGTAACAAAGTGATCTATTTCAGCCATAACAGCAGGGATGGATATATGTGATTGAGTGATATATACTAGGACATCATCAGCAAATAGAGAGCACTTGTACTCGGTGCCTCCCACCTCAATCCACCTAATATTGGGGTTATGGCGAATTGATGAGAGCAGGTGCTCCGTCACTAGGATGTATAAGAGAGGGGACAGAGGACATCCCTGCCTTGTCCCATTGGTGATTGTGAAAGGTGATGAAAATGTTCTGACGCACCCCCTGGGCCTTGGGACACCCGGAGCCGGACCCTTTTTGGTGGATGCTGGTGGTTGTAGTCTTCGTGGCGGCGATCCGGTTCCGTGGCTCAGGGCGGTCAAACCAGTGGCGGAACTATTTATGTGGTTTTGATGTTTAAATGTCCGACTACGCCACCCGTGGATTGCGGTCAGAGTGAACCGCCGCTACAGGGCAGACCGCTAAGGCTGGTGTTGTGGGTGCAGCAGAGCGTAGCATAACTCCCCACGGGAGGAGTATAGCCTCAGGGCAGTGTATGCGGAGGATGGGGGTGATGGTGCAGGGCAGCAGCAGTAACGACACGGAGTCAGTGATGCAGTTCAGGGCCTTTACTCACAGTTCTTATTATCCAGACCACGTCTGCAGGTAACGGCTGCCCACGTCGTACTGTGCTCACCAGGTGAGGGGCTCAGACAACTCCCAGATAACTTTGGAGCGCTTCACAGGACCCCCTTTGTGTGTCCTTTGTCTGGCCTTTCTTACCAACACTTCTGTCCGGCTGCCTCGGGCCTCCTCTTGGTAAACTTGGCGCCAGTTTCCCTGACCCTATGTGGTGCCTTCCTAGCGGGTGGAGCAAGGGGCTGCGCCACATAAAATGTCAGAGCCTCCGGTTTCTAGCTGAGGGTCGTTTCCTGCCTCCACTAGTTCGGGGACCGGTCTCCCCCTTTGGCCTGACCCCTCCACGCAGGTGGATTCGGGCGTGCGGTGGCGACTCGCCCGTCCGCACCCCTGGGATCCCTTCATTGCTCGTTCCTGGAGCCTTCTCCGCTCCTCTTCCTTCCTTCTCCCTCTTGCAGGCCTGGGCCTCTGTTACTAGGCCCGCCTCCGGAGCAGAGCTCATGCAGAGCCCCTGCTCCCTGCCACTTCTGCTCAGACTTCTCTGCACTGAACTAAGATGGTGCCCACCTTTTATACTCCCTTCTCAATGCACCCAGGAACTGCTTCCTCCCTGCTCCTGCACTGCAGGGTTCCCCTTCCTCAGTGTTCCCTCCCCCCACTCCAGCCAGGGACAGGGACTGTCGTGCCCATCTCAGGGGCATATTGGTCGCCCTGCCCCACGGCAATGTGGTGTAATGCATGCAGGTGTCGGGTCCTGATCCACACTCCATCCTTATCTGAGAGTGAGATATCACACCTCTGGGTGAGGTGCAATACGTCTGTAGCAACCGAGCCCTCGGTGCTACAGTTCCATTTATCTTCAGCCTAGGTGACGTATTGTGATACAGGGCCGTGATTTTGGCTATAAAAGGGTCCCCTAGACCCCTACCCCAAGCTTTTTAAGAGAATCATATATGGCGTGCCAGGAGACTCTATGGAATATTTTCTCAGCATCCAACGAGAGTATCTACTTACAAATTTTTAACTGCATCTAGCCCAGGAAATACTTTGTGCCTAGTAGCAGTGTCTGCTAGTGTCACGCTGTCTCTGTATACTGGAGGTAGGAGGCCTAAGCTGACCCTAAGCTGGGGCCCTGACTAATCCCTCAACCTGGAGGTACTGTTAAAGGTACAGAGGTCCAGGCCGCCAGCGTAACCCCTACCTCCTGAAGATCCCTGCACCTCAGTAATCTAGTCCTGAGAAGGACCCCGATCACAACCAAAGGGAACAAGAAATAATATGCCCAAACACAGTATTTAGACGAACGAGACAGTACAAGGGAAAAACCAAAACCACCTTGCATACAAACAACTTCTCAACTACAACAGAGGGAAAACCAACGGGAAAGGAGATAAATGATAAAGCGAGGAAAGGGAAAAAACACTTCCAAATACACTTATCTCAGCAACTCCAAACACCACGATCCGCTCTGTCAGTCTGAATGAAATGCTTTCACCGACACCTCCCAAACAGACCAGCAGGTATATGAAGGAGTCTAACTACAGAAGTATTGATTGCAGCTGGGCGAGGCTGGACCTCATCTAGCCCAGAGAGAGAGAGAGAATTAACTCCCTCACTGCCGAGAAACACAAAGCACCAACAAGTCAGCTGCGAGAAGTCAGGCTGTGTACTCGTGACGATCTTCGTGGCAACACACCCGTGACAGTACCCCCCCTTCTACGAGGGGCCTCCGGACCCTCAGGGCCAGGTTTATCCGGGTGAGTCGTGTGGAAGGCCCGAACTAATCGGTCAGCGTTAATATCCGACGCAGGAACCCACATCCTCTCCTCAGGACCATACCCCTTCCAATGAACCAGGTACTGAAGGGACCGGCGATTAAAGCGTGAATCAATGACCCTCGATACCTGGAACTCCAAGTTACCATTGACAACCACTGGAGGGGGAGGTAAAAGTGACGGTACCACCGGCGCCACATACCTCTTAAGTAATGATCTGTGAAACACGTTGTGAATTTTAAACGTAGGGGGGAGGTCAAGACGGAATGCCACCGGATTAATAATAGAACTGATTCTGTACGGCCCGATGAACCTGGGACCCAGTTTCCAGGAGGGAACCTTAAGTTTTATATTCCTGGTAGACAACCATACCCGATCGTTCACACTTAGGTCCGGACCAGACACTCTCCTCCTATCAGCCATACGTTTGTATCGGTTCCCCATAGTATTCAGACTCTTCAGCACCCCTCTCCATACTGAAGCGAGTGATGAGGAAAATCGTTCCTCCTCAGGAACCCCCGAAGAGCCCCCCCCACTGAAAGTACAAAACTGGGGGTGAAAACCATATGCCCCAAAAAACGGGGACTTACCAGTGGACTCGCTCCGCCTATTATTAAGAGCAAACTCTGCCAGAGGTAAGAAAGAAGCCCAGTCCTCCTGGTTCTCTGACACAAAACACCGGAGATATGTCTCCAAGCTCTGGTTCATACGTTCCGTCTGACCATTGGTCTGAGGATGAAAAGCCGATGAGAATGACAACTGCATCCCCCGCCGTGCACAAAACGCCTTCCAGAACTTGGACACAAACTGAGACCCCCGATCAGACACCACCTCGGAGGGTACCCCGTGAAGCCTCACAATCTCCCCAATGAACACCTGCGCAAGAGTTTTAGCATTAGGGAGAGCCGGAAGAGCGATAAAATGTGCCATCTTGCTGAACCTGTCCACTACAACGAGTATGACCGTTTTACCCGAAGACGGAGGGAGGTCCGTAATAAAGTCCATAGACAGATGAGTCCAAGGACGCCCCGGGATCTTCAAAGGTAAGAGGGCCCCAGACGGACGGGTATGTGAGGTCTTAGAGCGCGCACAAACCCCACAGGACGCGACAAAAGTTACCACCTCCTTATGTAAGTTAGGCCACCAAAACCGACGCGAGAGGAGATCCACAGTTGCTTTACTCCCCGGGTGTCCTGCAAAAACTGAGTTATGGTGTGCCTCGATCACCTTCTGTCGCAACTGATCTGGAACAACCAGTCTCCCTGGAGGTCCAACAGGGGCGTCCCCCTGAGCCTCCAATACCTCCTCCTCCAGCTCAGAGCATACTGCCGAGACCACCACCCCCTCCTGAAGGATAGGAATCGGGTCGTCCGTATTCCCGGCCCCAGGGAAACTACGAGATAAGGCATCCGCCTTTACATTTTTTGACCCAGGACGATATGTAACGACAAAATTAAACCTGGTAAAAAACAATGACCACCTAGCTTGTCTGGGATTCAGACGTTTCGCGGACTCCAGATATAGCAGGTTCTTGTGATCGGTGATGACGGTGACCGGATGAACTGCCCCCTCCAAAAAATGGCGCCACTCCTCAAAAGCTAACTTAATGGCCAAGAGTTCCCTATTGCCGACATCGTAATTCCTCTCAGCGGACGACAATTTTTTAGAGAAAAAGGCGCACGGATGCCACTTACCAGGGGACGAACCCTGTGACAATACTGCTCCCACCCCTACCTCGGAAGCGTCTACCTGTACAATAAATGGCTGAGATGCATCAGGTTGAATGAGTATGGGCGCCGAGGCAAAACATTTTTTCAAAGAGGAGAATGCTTGACAAGCCTTGTCAGACCACCTAGAAAAATCCGTCCCCTTTTTAGTCATGTCAGTGAGAGGCTTAACCATGGACGAGAAATTACGAATGAACTTTCGGTAATAATTAGCAAACCCCAGGAAACGTTGTAGTGCCTTAAGATTCTCTGGCCGATCCCACTCAAGAACTGCCCGCACTTTCCCAGGGTCCATACGAAAACCGGACGCTGAAACCAGGAAGCCTAAAAACTGGAGTTCCTGTACGGCGAACACACACTTTTCCCACTTGGCATACAGTTTATTATCCAGCAAAATCTGTAACACCTGCCTAACGTGCTCCTGATGAGACACCAGATCCGGCGAGTAAATTAGGATATCATCCAGATATATGACAACAAACTGTCCCACCAAGCGGCGAAAAATGTCATTAACAAAGTGTTGGAACACCGCCGGGGCATTAGTCAGACCGAATGGCATGACAAGGTTCTCATAATGCCCCTCCGGAGTGTTAAACGCCGTCTTCCACTCATCCCCCTCCTTCATCCTAATCAGATTGTACGCCCCCCTGAGATCCAACTTAGAGAACCATTTGGCGCCCACGATCTGATTAAAGAGATCGGGAATAAGTGGGAGCGGATACGGATCTCGGACCGTAATCCGATTAAGTTCACGGAAATCCAGGCAAGGGCGTAGGCCTCCATCTTTCTTCTTAACAAAGAAGAACCCCGCAGCCACCGGTGAAGATGAAGGTCTAATATGCCCCTTAGCCAGACTTTCTGAGATATAATCCTTCATGGCCTGCCTCTCAGGACCAGAAAGGTTATACAACCTAGCTTTAGGTAACTTGGCCTCAGGGAGCAGTTTTACAGAACAGTCATACACGCGATGAGGAGGTAGTTCCTGACACCCATTCTCCGAGAATACATCCTCAAAGTCCGCCAGAAATGGAGGTAAAACCCAAGGAGTAACCGCACCAATGACCGTGTTCATGCAGTTTTTATTACAGAATTTACTCCATTGGCTTATCTCCCTGGTTTGCCAATTAATAACCGGGTTATGCTTAGCTAACCAAGGAAGGCCCAACACAATAGGAGTGGGAAGACCCTCCAACACGTAGCAAGACAACAGTTCTTTATGTATTGCCCCCACTTGAAGTTTTACGTCATGCACAGCTTGCAAAAAACTTCCCTGCCCGAGAGGCCTGGCATCGATCGAGAATATGGGAATGGGTTTAGCCAACTCACTCAACCGCATACCTTGAACCCGGGCAAACCGAGCATCAACCAGATTAGCCCCGGCCCCACTATCCAGAAGAACAGATATCCTCTCAGTTCTCGTACCCACCACCACCTCCGCCGGTACGAGAAACTGAGACGAACCTAGGGACGAAATACCTACTCCCAGATTGCCGTCCACCACACAACCTGGGATCAACAGTTTTCCGACGACTCTTCACTCTGCAAGGGACGGGATGGACACCCCCCAATAAAATGTCCCTTTCTCCCGCAGAAGAAACACCTTCCTGCCTTATGGCGCACCACCGGTCCCCTCCCCCGAAATGATGTCCCTCCTAATTGCATAGGCTCCTCAGGACTGACCAGGGGAACCACCATATGAGGGGACCTTGTAGGAGGTGGAGTCATCACAGGGGGTAGAGTTATCCCGCACCTCTCCCGAAGCCGTCTGTCCACCGAATAGCAAGGGCCATAGCGGCTTCCAGAGACACGGGAGAGTCATACTGTGCCAACACATCCTGCAATTTGTCGGATAAACCATGACAAAACTGGCTCCTAAGAGCCGGGTCATTCCACTGGGTGTCCGTGGCCCACCTACGGAACTCCGAACAGAATTCCTCCGCCGGACGATCTCCCTGCTGGATCCTACGTAACTTAGACTCAGCAAGGGAGATCCGATCTGGGTCATCATATACGAGTCCCAGGGCAGCGAAAAACCTATCCACTGACTGGAGAGACGGGGAACCCGGGGGAAGAGAGAACGCCCAAGATTGTGGGTCCCCTTGTAGGAGCGAGATGACAATTCCCACCCTTTGTTCTTCACTCCCCGATGACCGAGGCCGCAGCCGAAAGTACAATTTACATGCCTCCCGGAAAACAAAAAACTTGTCCCGCCCCCCAGTGAACCTATCAGGGAGAGCTACTTTAGGTTCTGGTCCGGCTTGCTCCTGAGGATGCCAAACCTTGGACCTAACGTCCGCCAGCTCCATGGACAAACTCTGCAATTGCCGAGCTAGACCGGCTACTGGATCCATGGTAGCTGGAGAAAAACTAAGCTGGTCGGTGAAAATGTCACGCTGTCTCTGTATACTGGAGGTAGGAGGCCTAAGCTGACGATAAGCTGGGGCCCTGACTAATCCCTCAACCTGGAGGTACTGTTAAAGGTACAGAGGTCCAGGCCGCCAGCGTAACCCCTACCTCCTGAAGATCCCTGCACCTCAGTAATCTAGTCCTGAGAAGGACCCCGATCACAACCAAAGGGAACAAGAAATAATATGCCCAAACACAGTATTTAGACGAACGAGACAGTACAAGGGAAAAACCAAAACCACCTTGCATACAAACAACTTCTCAACTACAACAGAGGGAAAACCAACGGGAAAGGAGATAAATGATAAAGCGAGGAAAGGGAAAAAACACTTCCAAATACACTTATCTCAGCAACTCCAAACACCACGATCCGCTCTGTCTGTCTGAATGAAATGCTTTCACCGACACCTCCCAAACAGACCAGCAGGTATATGAAGGAGTCTAACTACAGAAGTATTGATTGCAGCTGGGCGAGGCTGGACCTCATCTAGCCCAGAGAGAGAGAGAGAATTAACTCCCTCACTGCCGAGAAACACAAAGCACCAACAAGTCAGCTGCGAGAAGTCAGGCTGTGTACTCGTGACGATCTTCGTGGCAACACACCCGTGACAGCTAGTCAGCGGATTATCCCGGCTGTTAAGCAAGCTACACCACCTGTAGTTTGGACACTTAATTTTTTCAAAGGAAATGCTTCGGGACCACGGGATACTTAGTGAAGAGCATCAGGAGGCACCCCAAGGCATAGGGGCTGGGACTGGCACTAGGATGCCTTGCGGTGGACAGCCGAGCTCGATCCTTATAAAAGCTTTTTAACTGCAGCAGCTTTAGTGGACGCTACTGGAGCTGGAATTACGCGGCTGCTGGCATGAGACTTGCCCTCCAATAGATCCTTGTAAATGGATTTAAAGTGTATTCATTCAAATTAGAGGGACAATTTAAATTAAAAAGCTTAGAGCTGCCTCCACCACAGGGGGGCTCTCTCGACCCACCAGCGGACAGGCACCAGTATTGGGAGAGGGGGGCTGGCCGTCAGGGTTCACCGCGGCTCTGGCACAAACCCGGCGACACGGAGGTGGCACGGGCAGGAGCGGACTGGCCGTCTCGGCTTCTCACTTTTTGGATTTTAGAAGGGCATGACATGCCTATATCTGTGTCTCCCCCTCCTTTTACTCCTCCACCTCTTTTCTTTTCGCATGACTATATGTACTTGTCACTTTTCCATGTGTTAGTTGTGTCTTCTGAGCAGTTTGTCAGCTTTTGGACACCTTTGAAGGTGTTTTCTATGTGTTTCTATGTGTTTTTGTTTGCCTGCCATTGGTTTTAACGGTGTTCGAAGGTGTTCGACGAACAGTTCGACGAACAGTTCGGCGAACACACGGGTGTTCGACGAACCGAACCGAACTCGAACACTACGGGGGTGGCTCAACACTAATAGTGACCACAACATTATACAATTCCACATGTGCTTCAGTAGGGTGCCCAGCAAGGGAGTCACAAAAACACTGAACTTTAGGAGGGCAAAGTTTGATCAGCTAAGAGATGCCCTTCACCTTATAGACTGGGATAGTATCTTTAGTAATAGGAGCACGGATAGAAAATGGGACATTTTCAAAACAGTCCTACATAGTCACTGTAGAAGGTACATACCTTATGGGAATAAAAGGGCTAGGAATAGGAGGAAGCCAATGTGGCTAAATAAGGAAGTCAAGAGGGCAATGAAAAACAAAAAAAGGGCTTTCGGTAAACTTAAACAAGAAGGCAGCGAGGAAGCGCTAATATCTTATAGGGAAAAAAACAAAATCTGTAAGAAACAAATAAGAATAGCAAAAGAGGAGACAGAGAGACTAATTGCCAAGGAAAGTAAAACGAATCCCAAACTGTTCTTTAACTATATAAACAGTAAAAGGATTAAAACTGATGGCGTTGGCCCATTGAAAAATAACCTGGGTAAAATCATAGAGGGCGATGAGGGTAAAGCAAACCTACTCAATAGCTTCTTCTCCACTGTTTTCACAAAAGAAAACAATTTATCGGAGGAAATGCAGAGTGATAAAGTAAATCCTCCGCTAAATATCACCCACCTAACCCAGGGGGAAGTTCAGAAACGCCTAAATAATATCAAAATAGACAAGTCACCAGGCCCAGATGACATACACCCCCGGGTACTAAAAGAATTAAGTAATGTGATAGACAGGCCGCTGTATCTTATATTCAAGCTCTCTTTATGGACAGGGACTGTCCCACTAGACTGGAGCCAAGCAAATGTGGTACCAATATTCAAAAAGGGGTCTAAAAGTGACCCTGGGAACTATAGACCAGTCAGCTTAACGTCTGTTGTGGGTAAATTGTTTGAAGGATTTCTTAGAGATGCTATTGTAGAATATCTTAATGATAATAACTGTCTAACTCCATATCAACATGGATTCATGAGGGATCGCTCCTGCCAAACAAACCTGATCGCCTTCTACGAGGAGGTGAGCTCACAGCTGGACCGGGGAGAGTCAGTGGATGTTGTATACCTTGACTTCTCCAAAGCGTTTGATACCGTGCCACACAAAAGGTTGGTATATAAAATGAGAATGCTTGGTCTGGGGGATAATGTGTGCAAGTGGGTAAATAGCTGGCTGAGTGATATAAAGCAGAGGGTGGTTATCAATGGAGTAAGCTCAGGGTGTGTCAGGGTTACTAGCGGGGTGCCTCAAGGGTCTGTCTTGGGCCCTATATTATTTAATATATTTATTAATGATCTAGTGGAAGGGTTGCATAGTAAAATAGCAATATTTGCAGATGATACTAAACTTTGTAAAGTAGTTAATACAGATGAGGACTGGGCACAGCTACAGGAGGATTTAGATAAATTGGGGAGTTGGGCCAAAAAATGGCAAATGGGGTTCAATGCCGATAAATGTAAGGTCATGCACATGGGAAAGAAAAACAGCAGTCACCCATACATATTAAATGGGAAACCGTTGGGGAAATCTGACATGGAGAAGGACCTGGGCGTCTTGGTTAACAGCAAATTAAATTGGAGTGCCCAGTGTCAGGCAGCAGCTGCGAAGGCAAATAGAGTCATGGCATGCATCAGAAGAGGAATAGGGGCATATGATGAGAACATTGTTCTTCCTCTGTATAAATCGCTGGTAAGGCCGCACTTAGAATATTGTGCACAGTTCTGGGCTCCGGTGCTCAGGAAAGACATATTGGAGCTAGAGAGGGTACAAAGGAGGGCGACTAAGGTAATAAAGGGAATGGAGGGACTAGAATACCCAGAGAGGTTGTCAAAATTAGGCCTATTTACATTGGAAAAGAGAAGGCTTAGGGGAGACCTCATAAACATGTATAAATACATCAGGGGGCAGTACAGAGATCTCTCCCATGACCTGTTTATACCAAGGATGGTGACAAAGACGAGGGGGCACACTATGCGTCTGGAGGAAAGGAGGTTCCTGCACCAGCATAGAAGGGGATTCTTTACGGTCAGAGCCGTGAGACTCTGGAACTCTCTGGGAGAGGAAGTGGTGATGTCCAACTCACTTAAAGAGTTCAAGAGAGGCCTGGACGCCTTTCTTGAGAACAATAAAATTACATCTTAAGCTTAGTTAATTAATCCAGGGATTTAATCTTACTGCCAGATTGGTGTCGGGAAGTGAATTTTTCCTCAGTGATGTAAATTGGCCTATACATCATGGTTTTTTGTTGCCTTCCCCTGGATCAACGCTGCGGAATAGCTGCAGTGCACAAGAAATAGGCTGAACTGGATGGACGCTTGTCTTTTTTCGGCCTTATAAACTATGTAACTATATGTAACTATGTAACCAGGAAGAAAAATCAAGAAAAGACTGTTCGTCCCAAAAGACTCCTCAGAACTTTTGGAAGGCCTGGTACAAGGTGAGACTGTGCTTACGATTCCTACTGGTGGATTTGCTCGAGTGACAGCACCGATGACGAATACTACGAAACACGAAATTAGACTGGATCCAAAGACTGTGTTAGGTCACATTGAAACCGTTAAAATGGTATATCCAGCCAGTGTGAGACCCGTCCAGGGGTCTACCATGAATTCAGTCACCCCACCAAGGAACAGGAGTCGCCCATGGGAGGAAATTGCACGACCAACCTCAGGGTCCTGGGATCCCCCAGTATCCCTGGAACACTTGCGTGCTGAAGATATAGCAATAGCAAAACAGATGTTGAGAGAAGAGTGTCATGCATTCTCTAAAGATGACTCTGATATAGGCTGTATCCTGTCGTTGCAATTGAAAATCAATTTGAAAGACACGACCCCAATAACCAGAAGTTACATGTCTGTACCGAAACCATTACAACGTGATGTGAAAGAGTATTTACAAGTTCTAATCAACAGAGGTTGGGTCCAAAAGTCGAAGTCGTCTTATTCCTCTCTTATTGTTTGTGTTAGGGAGAAGAACGGTACGTTGAGACTCTGCTGTGATTACCAAGAACTAAACCGAAAGTCAGTACCTGATCGGCACCCGATATCAAAGATTCAAGATATGCTGGATAGCCTATCAGGAAGAACCTGGTTCTCTGTCCTCGATCAGGGTAGAGCATACCATCAAGGGTTTGTTGAAGAGTCCAGTAGACCCTTGACAGCAATCTTCACACCGTGGGGGTTATATGAGTGGATCTGCTCAGTTCAGCTCCAGCAGAATTTCAGAGGAGACCTATTTGTGATGCACCCCCTGGGGCCGTGAGGTACTCAATGCCGTGCCGGTCGGTGCTGGGGATGTCACGGTGGCAGTGACCCGGGCTGTGACCCAGGGCGGTCAATTAAAGGAAAAGTAAAAGGGGAATAAATTTTTAGAGATAATGTTCGTGACACCACCTGTGGTATGTGGCTATATGGGGCCGCCGCTGCGGTGCAGATCCACTGGAGCTGATGGTGACGCAGCAGAGTTGGTTCAGCTATCCACAGGCAAAGGTAAGCTCCAGGGCAGTATATGAAGAATTGTGGAGGTAGATGTTGTTGGTGCGGTGTAATTCAGGGCTGAGGGCGCAGGTAATGACCAGACAACAAATTAATGGCGGTTTCCTTTATCTTTACTTGCGGTTTATCAAAGCAGACCGGGACATGGGTACTAGCTAGTAGAGGAGGTCCGGGCGGCGTGGAAGCAAGTTGGGGATCCACCTCACCAGGCGGAGTTGTAGGCCTTCCCTCTGCGCTATTCTCTTTGGCCCTGCTGCTTGAAGCTATGCTGTAAAACGTCTATTCCTCACCCATATGGCAAGCAGCTCGGGCCTACTTCAAGTGTCGCTCCCTCGTGGCGGCGCTGGGCCTAGGATACTGCTGAGCCACCAGGCATCTGGTGGCGCCAGGAGACCTGCAGTCTCCTGCCCTCTGGATTTAGCTGCTGGGCCTTCAGAGCCCGCACAACCACGGACTCCGGTGTCTGGTTCCTTTGCGCTTCTCTCTGGGGCGAGCTTATTCACAGCTCCCTTCCCCAGGTCCTTCCTTGTCGTTCTCCTGTCTCTAACTCTCTTCAACTAACTCTAACTAACCCCACCTCCAGGTCCCAATTTAAAGGGGAGGAGCTCCCCTTTCTGGTCTGGAGCCAGGAAAGTGTTGTATGCTGGTATACCTGATTAGGGGACCCATCCTTGCTTCCAGGCATGGCATCACCCCCTGTGAGGGAGGCAATGCCACTGTGGCAACCGGACAACAGGGGTGCCACACTCCCCCCTAGTTAAATTCAGTACTCCCGGACTGAGGACACCTTTAGAATTAAACAATCAACAAAAATAACGATTCATATTACAAATAGTTTACAAAGTTTAAAAAAGGCAAAAATTGCAGAACAACAAAAACCAAACTAAAATTGGGAACAGTCATTGCGGCGCTTAGTCTTTACGCCACTATCCAGGAATTGTCTTTTTCCAGGCACTTGAAGGTTGGTTGGTGGGAACCGCCTCAACCCACTTCGTGTATCGTCCCTGGGCGAGGCTTCAGGGAACTCTGTCGGTGGGCCTGGTTTTTGGCCACGCCTGTGGTTTATTTTCAAGGCCAACAATTAACTTTATTCAACATTGTCCTGTCCACACCTAGTCCTGTGGTCCATTTGTCCATAAATTTAATAACTATATACATTCATGATTGCTTAAAAGTTCTTACAGTAAGTCTTTGTAGGCTCTCTTACTTAACGGTTGCAACTATATACTATACACTATTATTTTACTACACTTTAGTCCCTATAACGGGTGGGGAGCTGACCTATGGTACTACGGGTGGATCTACGCAGTACAGTTGTTGCCAATGACCTACCCGGGTCGCTAGTGTCTACCGCTGGTGTGGTGGGCTCAGTGTGGACTACACTACAGTTAGTCTGAGGTAACACCAGTAGGCTGGGTAGTCTTCTACAACTTCTTTGACTCACCATGGGTATGACAGATTCACGGCTAGCAGGGGGTAGATTCTCCTGATACGCTGCTGATGAAGCATCTGTTTCTGGGGCCGTCTGGTCTCTCTGCTGTTCTGGAGTCTCTGCGGCTTCCGGTAAGGCTACTTGGGGAAAGGTCAGGATAGGTACCTCGATTGCTTGGTTCACCTGCGTCCAAGACCGGGGAAAATCTCCAAGGATGGTTTGAACCATCTCTTCCACCTTTACTGTGTGCTGGGGGCTGTTTTGGTCTTCCGCTTGGTGTCTCAATTGATCAGGGCATATCTTCAGGTGGTCTCTTGAGACTGCCGCCAAAGTCTCTCCTCCATCTTTACTGATGAGGCATACCTTGGTGTTGTCCAAATTTGAAGGTAAGATGGTGTATGGCTCGACCTCCCACTGATCATCAAATTTGTGAACTTGTCTCTTCCTTTTGAGTACCTGTTCTCCAGGTGATAAGGGAACTGCAGGTGAGTGCTGATTATAAGTTCTCTCCTACCTCTGTCTCGCCTGGGACAAACTTCTCTCTACACATTCTTGCACCTTGCGGTATTGTTGCTGCCACTCTGTATCCCAGTCTGCATCTGGTGATGTCATCTCAGGTGTTAAAACTCCCACGTCTAAGTCAATGGGTAACTTGCCAAGTCTTGCCCTCATCAGGTAGGCGTGTGTACAGTTGGAGGAGTTCATCGGGATGTGGTTATATAGGTTCACCAAATCTGGTAACCTTTCTGGCCACAGGCTACGTTCTTCAAGGGGCAACGTCTTCAATAGGTTTATTACCACCTGGTTCATTTTCTTGCACAACCCGTTGGTCTGGGGATGATACGGCGTCATCCTTATTTTCTTGCAGTCATACAAGTTACAGAAATCTTGAAACACTTCTGCTTCAAAGGCTGGGCCTTGGTGGGTAAGCACTCGTTCAGGGTAACCGTGCGCGTGACAAAAGTGTTGTTGAAACGCTTTGGCTGCCGTCTTAGCCGTCTGGTCCTTCACTGGCACTACTACCAGGAACCAGGAGTAGTGGTCTACTATGGTGAAAGCGTAGACATAGCCTGACTGGCTTGGGGCTGGCTTCACGTGGTCCAAGGCTACCAGTTGGCGCATCCCGCTTCGGGACTAACACTTGCCAGACCAGTTTGTGTGTCCGGGAGTTGATGCTTCTCCGACACAGCTTTCCCTCGTAGATGAACTGCTTGCCCTTCTCCTTCCACAACTGTTGGGTCTCCTGTGGAGCATCTGGACCAGGGTGCGAGTCAGCTTGTGTCAGCAACTCCTTTACTAGGTGGACAGCCGGGTCGCTATCCTGCATCTCTGCCCATCCATGGTGGGGCAATGGGTTAAACGTGGCCTCTCTGTTGGAGGAGCGCTTCTTCCACACACAGTGGGAGCCCTGGGTCACCCTGTGATGATGGAAAGCTGGTAGCTCTATCTCCTCCAGCTCTTCCGGGTCTTCTCCTCCATCTGGCAAGTTGTGCATCCTGGACAGGGCATCAGCATTAGCATTTTTATGCCCCGCCCGATAGTTGATGGTAAACTTGTAGTTGGACAGCCGGGCCATCCATCACTGCTCCAGCGCACCTAGCTTCGCCGTTTCAAGGTGGGTCAGCGGATTATTGTCTGTGAAAATTGTAAACTTCACTGAAGCCAAGTAGTGTTTGAAGCGCTCTGTTACAGCCCAGACTATGGCCAGAAACTCCAACTTGAAGGAACTATACTTGTTGAGGTTCCTTTCCGTGGGATGGAGATTCCTGCTAGCATAGGCAATCACTCTCTCTCTGTCCTGCTGTACCTGGGACAGCTCCACTTCCAATCCCACGTTGCTGGCATCCGTATAAAGTATAAAGGGCTAGCTATAGTTGAGGTAGGCCAGGACTTCGTCTCCCGTAAGAGCCACCTTCAGTCGAGTGACGGATTCTTCTCTTTTACTCCAGTCGAACGGAGGACTCGAGTTCTTGGCCTTCTTGGACTGGCCTACTAAGAGGTCCTGCATGGGTGCCGCTATCTTGGTGAATCCCTCGATGAATCTCCTGTAGTAGCCAACCAGCCTGAGGAACTGCCGCACTTCTTTGATAGTGGAGGGTCTTGGCCAGTCCTTAATCACGGTGACTTTTTCAGGGTCTGGTGCTACACGTCCGGCGCTTACCACATGACCTATGTACTGCACCTTGGGCTTCAACAGGTGGCACTTGGACGGCTTTACTTTCAGGCCAAAACCAGATAGGGCTTCGAACACCTCGGCCAGGTGCTCCAGTTGGTCTTCGTATGTCTTTGAGTAGACGATTACATCGTCTGGGTACAGCAGAACGGTTTCAAAGTCTTCGTGTCCTAGGCAACACTCCATTATCTGCTAGAATGTTCCTGGGGCGTGCCACCTCTGCCATGGGAACCTTCCTATACTCACTGGTGAGATCCAAAGTGAAGAAATAGTTAGAGCATCTTAGTGCAGCTAATGATTCCTCAATTCTGGGTAATGGATAGGCGTCCTTATGTGTAATGCGGGTAATCTGCCTATAAAAAACACACATCCTCATTGTACCATCTTTCTTTCTAACGAGGACAAACGGAGCTACCCAGGGGCTACAACTATCTCTGATCACCCCAGCCTCCTTCATCTCCCGCAACATTCCCTTCGCAAATTGATAGTGAGCTGGGGGTACAGGCCGGTACCTCTCTTTAATGGGCGGATGATCTCCTGTGGGGATATGATGTTGGACCCCTTTCACCTGCCCAAAGTCTAGTGGGTGTTTGCTAAAGACTCGCTCATATTCTTGGACCACCCGATACACCCCATGCTTTTGGTGCAAAGGGGTGGGGTCGGTGCCTATTTGTAGCTTCTGACACCAATGCTCCACCTGCCCCTTGGAGCCATTGTCCTCCACCTGTTTGGACGGAGGCAAGGGTTCCACTGCCTTTATTGCGTTGTTACTGACAGTGAACAGCTTAGCAAGGGTGGCATACCGGGGTAAATGGACCTCTTTCTCCCCACAATTCAAGATGCATATCGGTACTCTCCCCTTGCGGACGTCGACTACCCCCCTGGCAGTCAAGATGGTGGGCCTATTATCAAAGTACACGGGTTCTACCAGGGCCTGCTAATCTTGACCCCTGAGACTGATTGCTGCCCGACACCATATTAACATTTCACTTCTAAGGGTCATTGCAATGGGGAATGGATCACTCATTCAGACACTGCCGACTTCTCCACCAGACAGCTCTACCTGTTGTATTTGCATCAGGGCTTTGATTTCTTTCTTCAGAACTCACTGCTGACCAGAACTGGCAGTCTCCGTGACCTGTTGCAACAAAACAATAATTTCCCCAAGACAATTCTCTATCACATCGGTGCCTAAGGTTATCATAGGATGGCTTTCTCGGTGATCAATATCTACAATAATCAAACCTTGTGATGGCAATTCTACTCGGCCAACCTTTATGGTCACCTCTTTATACCCCACCTGAGGCAAGGGCTGACCATTGTTGGCAAAGATGTTAATATGTTCATCTGGACTGCGGGTAATGTCTGAATCAGTCCAGTATCGTTTGAAAAGGATATATGGCATCGTTGTCACCTGGGAACCAGTGTTCAGTAATGCGTTCATCAGTGTGCCATCAAACACGACAGGTAGGACCGGTCGTCCTCCCATGTACTTGTCTCGCCAGCTTTGTGGGCCTGGTCGTCTTACTCCTGGGGTTGGCCTTCTGCCCCAGGGGTTGCTCGTTTAAATTGCAGAATCTTTTAAGGTGCCCCGCCATTTGACAGCGGCGGCAGATGGGTTGTCCGTTCTGGTTGTAGCGATCGCTGTTTATCCCTCTGGTCGGTGGAATTCTTCTCTGTCGTCGCCATGGGACATCATCTGGACTGGAAGCCAGCTGAATTCTTTCCTTTCGAGACACTTGCATGGCCTGCATGGTTTTGGTTAGTGTAGCTACACTTTTGGTCAGCTCTTAGACCTGAAGGCGTAGGTCTGCAGAGGGGTCATTATCTAGGACTTGTGTGTCAGCCTCCACAGCTGCCGGGGAAAAGGACGCCACATCCTGGTGGTATGTGATAGCCGGGTGCCGGAGGGGTGCAGTGCCACTTGGGGTTGATTCTCGCAGCACCTGGATGGCTCGGTCTTTAAAAGTCCAGACCAGGGTTTTTCAGAGCCATTATGCGCAGTTGTGTCCGGTGAGCGTTAGACAGGAGCTCCTCGATAAACTGCTCAGTTAGCAATCTGTCTTCATTTCGCACACTGTCGGGTCTACCTGTTTAATGGCCCGCAGCGCCTCCTGCAGTTTTATATCATAGTCCCGTACACTGTCCTGCACCCTTTGTTTGTACACGTAGAACTTCATTTTAATCTCTGCTGATGTGCGGGTGTCAAAGGTATCCTTCAACCTGGCTAGATTTGCTTAACAGTGCTTTTGTCCCTGCCCGGCCAGGACTTCACCTCCCTCTGAGCTGCACCGATTAGCTGGCATATAAGGATGCTGACTTTTTGCTCCTCAGACAGGGGGTACACTTGGAACAAACTGCGCAGTCTCTCCTCAAATTCGCTCAGCGTGTGCGAATCCCCTGAGTACTGGGGCAACCACGCCGCCCCTGGAATATACGGCATGGATAAAAGCATTACTGTGGCCGCGGCCGCGCCCACAGCTGGATCCTCTCCCAGGTTGGGCATCTTCCTCCCCACCTAGTGAACCTCAGCCAGGTCCTGGGTTTCTGCTGGCATACCAGTATGCTGCTCTGCAGGTGAGAGGGATCGCTTCCCGAGCGGTTCCGGATCGGGGCCTCCTGCTTCCCCTCCGCAGCCGTCAAATCACGAGATTATACAGCTCAGCAAAGTCTATGGCACACAGTACCCGGTTATACCGGGCTTCGAGATCCTGTTCGTGACGCCAAGTTGACGCGCCCCCTGGGGCCATGGGGTACTCGGTGCCAGGCCGGTCAGTGCTGGGGATGTCACGGTGGCAGTGACCCGGTCCGTGACCCAGGGCGGTCAATTAAAGGAAAAGTAAAAGGGGAATAAAGTTTTTAGAGATAATGTTCGTGACGCCACCTGTGGTATGAGGCTATATGGGGTTACTGCTGCGGTGCAGATCCACTGGAGCTGACGGTGACGCAACAGAGTTGGTTCAGCTCTCCACAGGCAGAGCTAAGCTCCAGGGCAGTATATGAAGAATTGTGGAGGTAGATGTTGGTGCGGTGTAATGCAGGACTGAGGGCGCAGGTAATGACCAGACAACAAATTAATGGTGGTTTCCCCTATCTTTACTTGCTGTTTGTTAGAGCAGACCGGGACACGGGTATTAGCTGGTATTAGAGGTCCGGGCGGCCTGGAAGCAAGTTGGGGATCCACCTAACCAGGTGGAGTTGTAGACCTTCCCTCTGCGCTATTCTCTTTGGCCCTGCTGCTTGAAGCTATGCTGCGGCCCTCGTCCCTGCGTAAAACGTCTATTCCTAACCCGTATGGCAGGTAGCTCGGGACTTCTTCAAGTGTCGCTCCTTTGTGGCGGCGCTGGGCCCTAGGATGCTGCTGAACCGCCGGGCATCTGGAGGGGCCAGCAGACCTGCAGTCTCCTGCCCTCCGGATTTAGCTGCTGGGCATTCAGAGCCCGCACAAACACGGACTCCCTTCCCCAGGTCGTTCCTCGTCTTTCTCCTGTCTCCAACTCTCTTCAACTCACTCTTACTAACCCCGCCTCCAGGTTCCAATTTAAAGTGGAGGAGCTCCCCTTTCTGGTCTGGAGCCAGGAAAATGTTGTATGCTGGTATAACTGATTAGGGGACCCCTCCTTGCTTCCAGGCATGGCATCACCCCCTGTGAGGGAGGCAATGCCTCTGTGGCAACCGGACCCCTGGGGTGCCACACTTGGAAGAATTGAGGGATGTTATCTGCCAGCTGTACTTGGATGACAATGTGGTAAACAGCAAAACCTTCTAGGAGCATGTTTAACACGTGAGGATCGTACAACACGGAGTTAAGTTGACCGCAAAGAAGTGTGAACTGTTCAAAAGGCAAGTCCGATTTCTAGGGAAAATTGTGTCTGGAGAAAGACATACCATGGACCCACCAGAAATCGCTCCGGTACTGGCCTTAAAAGACAAGCGGCCCTCTACTGTCGGAGAGTTGAGGCAGATCTTGGGATTCCTCTCCTTCTATCATACTTAAGTTCGTAGCTTCTCCAGGATTGCCGCCCTGCTATACCTCCTCTTGGGGGGGACGACAGAGTCAACAACATCCACGGAGAAAAAAAAATGCTGGTAGGACCGGGCTTAAAAGAAAAAACACCATTTCGTCCCAACAGCCCATTCTCTGGACAGCAGACCACCAGGAGGTATTGGAAGAACTAGTACACTACCTGGTAAAACCACCCATCTTGGGATATCCTGATTTCAACTTACCATTTGTTCTTCATTGTGACGCTTCTCAAGTTGGACTAGGAGCTGCCCTGTATCAGCATCAAGATAGAAAATTAAGAGTCATCGGGTAGGGTTCTAGACAGATGTCGAGAAGAATTACTATCTACATTCCAGAAAATTGGCATTCCTGGCATTGAAATGGGCTATCTGTGAACGATTTAGAGATTATCTCTACTACAGCAAAGAGTTTGAGGTATACACTGACAACAAACATGTCAGATGGGTCGCTGAACTAGCTGTCTTCAACTTCAGCATCAAGTACAGGCCAGAAAAATGCAAAGCGGATGCTGACAGATTGTCAAAAATGCCACTAGAGCCTGAGGAGTTCATGCAAGAGTGTTCAAAGGAAGCAATTGAGAGCGCTCCACAAGCAGTGCAAGCTTATCAAGAGGAAAACACACCATTGTGGTTTCCGTTGTCGGTGGAAACCACCATAAAAGCGAGAGAACAAGATTACCTCCTGTCGATTCAACAACTGCCAAAAGTAAAAATCCATAGAGCACAAAATCCATAGATCAGATAATTGGTAGAATACTACTTTACGTGGACCAAAATCGGTTTCCAAGTAAACGGGAGAAAGATAATGAGTCACCAGCAGTATCTGTTTAGGTAAAGAATGGACGAAGCTCTACCTCAGTGAAGACGGTATCCTGTATCGTAAAGGAGGACAAAACCGGCAGTTGGTACTACCCAGAGTATTCCGTAGGTTGGTCTTCAAAGAACACCATAAAAACATGGGACACCTGGGAGTGGAAAGGACAACCAGCTTGATCCGTGAATGTTTCTTCTGGCAGTACATGCAGAGAGATATTGAGAGGTACTTCACCAGGGAGTGTGGGTATCTGAAAGATAAACATCCCAACACATCAACCCGGGCACCTTAGGGCAACATCCAAACTACGTATCCGTTTAAGATGGTCTCAATAGACTTTCTACATCTCGAGACGTGCAAGGGTGGTTACGAATACATATTTGTGATGATAGACCATTTTACTCGATTTTCCCAAGCATATGCCACCACCAATAAAGCTGGTTGAACAGTGGCAAAGAAGATCTTCAATGATTTTGTTTTGAGGTTTAGGTTCCCTATGAGGTTACACCTTGACCAAGGAAGAGAATTTGAGAACTAGCTCTTTGCCAAGCAGGGAAAGTACTGTAGAATTCAGAGATCCCACACAACGCCCTATCATCCAGAGGGTAATGGACAAGTGGAACATTTTAACCGGACTTATTGTCGATGTTGCGCACTCTAACAGCTGACGAGAAGAAAGACCGGAAGAGCTCTCTGTCAAAAGTGATACATGCCTATAACTGTACAAAGAGCGATGCAACAGGTTACTCAACCTTCTTCCTATTGTATGGACGATCACCAAGACTTCCAATTGACATCATGTTCGATACTCCAGTGTCAGAGACTTACAGAAGGTATCCGGAGTGCGTTCGGAAATGGAAGGAATGAATGGCAGAGGCATACAACATAGCGTCCAAAGTGGCTATGCAAGGACAGAGCAAGAGTGAGGAGCACTATGATCGAAAATGTTATGGAGCAGAATTGGCACTGGGAAGCCGGGTGTTGGTCAAGAACGTACGTGAGAAAGGTGGTCCAGGAAAACTTTGTTCGTACTGGGAAGACAAGGTGTATGCGGTCGTAAAGAGGAAAGCCGATGACAGTCCAGTGTATGAACTCCGATTAGAAAGAGGGGACAAGAAAACCAGAATAGTCCATCGGAATTTATTACTACCCTGTGATTATCTCCCATCACAACAAGACTTACCAGAAGCAGACGGACATCGACCAAGATCGACTAAGGGACCACCACAGACTAAAGCTCCGGAGGTGGATAGTGACCTTGAAATTTCCAATGAGGAAGAGCACAATGTTGTATTTCTTGGACCGGCAAGGAGAGATGTACTATCCTCAAGAGAGTGAACTAAGTCCCGAGGCTCCAGAGTTTGTTCCAAGGAGTACATATGAAGTCTAATTCAGATCTGATGATCGAACACCGGTCACTGAAGAGACTGATCGACACTTAGGAGTAGCAGAATTACCAGACCAGGTGGAAACAGACGATTCAAGAGAAGTACAGGAACTTACAGAGGCAGTTCCAAGATCACCTGAGGAAGAAATGAGTGCGGCAGAAAAAACTCCTGTAACCGAAGAACCCGTGGTATCTGAGGAACAACCCACCAGAAGGATGTCGACTCGAGAAGTGAGGAGGCCCATGATGCCGACATATGAGACACTTGGAGAACTGAGTCAAGTGCCAAGGACTGACTACTGGAAACAGGTATCTCTGCCTGTGGACCAGGTAAGTCCACTTGAGTGGTATTCACCACTGAGAGACAGTATGGACAATGTTACCTGGTAGAAAGACTTGTTTTGACCTAGTGAGAGAGAGAGCTGGTTGAAGACGTACGAAAAGCTCCAGCGGAAGAGATGCTGATGGTTTTAATTGTGTTAATTGTTTATTTCTTACAGGAGTCCTACAAGAAAAATGTCGTAAGAATAGGTTATTATCAATGTTTATAAATGTTATACCAATTTGACAATGACAAATTTATATATATATAGTTACTAAGCTTTCACCACTGTCTCAGAATTGGTCAGATTGACCAATTAAGATGAATGCCGAGGACGACATCCAAAAAGGAGAGAATAATGTGACATACAGAAGTAGTGCTGTTGCTTCCAAAGCATCCAGCAACTGTTACAAATAACACAAGCACAGGAGACAGGAAGTGTTGTGCTTCAAAAGCATCCAGCAACTAGAGGGGTTAACATAGTCACAGGAGACAGGGAGTGTTTTAGCAGAGCCCCAGGGAGATTGTGGGAAACTTGTTATTGTAGTCTGGCTGAAGCCGAAGAGAAAGGTGGTGGTGTGTTATCTGGATCTGACAGAAGGCAACTGAACAGGATTCAGATCAGGAGAGAAACTAAACACAGGTCAGATAAACTCCCTGAACTAACCGTGCAGAGTATTATCGGACAGGAAGATAAGGACTGGAAGGAATTGAACTGAATTGCACTGGCTGTGCTTCAGATTAAATTCCACTGTTAAACTGTTGAAAAAGACTCTTGTCAGATGTGTCTGGTCAGCAATTGGACCCCTTGGAACGCAAGATGGAGGGACTACTCAGGAAGTCCTGGGAGACCTCGGCAGCGCTATTAAGCACCAATGCAGTCCCTACGGGGGTAGCGTGATCATTGGCTCATTGGCTAGATCAACTGGAGGAACACCTAGTCTCAGGCACCGCCAGAGAAGACATCTTAGCATCCCATCTGCTTCTCCAGAAAGCTACGGGTTTTTTAGCAGATGCTTCTGCAGAATCGGTGAGAGTGGCGGCAAGAGCATCTGGGTTATCAAACTCCGTGAGAAGGGCCCTATGGTTAAAATCCTGAAGCGGTGATGTGGCATCAAAGATGAAATTGTGTTCCATCCCCTTTAAAGGGAAATGCATGTTCGGGCCAGCCCTAGATCTTATCGAGAAAGCCTCAGACAAGAAGAAAGCCCTCCCGGAACCTAGAAATGTAAGGAAAAGGCCCTGTCGTCATTCCCAGGAGCAGACCCCTCAATATAGGGGTAAAGGGTAAAACAGGTTGGTGGAGCTACCCAAAATCCATGTCAGAATAAACCATGACGTCAGGACAGTCGGGGGCCGCATCTCAAACTTTCTCCCTCAGTGTAGATAAATCTGCTCAGACCCATGGGTCCTGAGGGCAGTAAAGTTTGGAGTAAAAATAGAATTCTCCTCCTATGCTCCACAGACTAAAGATAACGCAGCTCTCTTCTCAAAGTCTGCAGGCCACCCTGATATCAAGTGTAACAGACCTATTATCCTCTGGGGTGATATCCCTGTTTCCTACAAGGGAGATAAGCAGAGGACATTATTCCAATCTCTTCTAATAAAAAAACAAATGGTTCGCATCGGATTATAATCAATCTAAAACCACTGAATCAGTATATCCACTACCAGAGATTCAAGATGGAATCTATCAGATCAACGGTCCCTCTGATAGGACAGGACCATACCATGGCCACAATCTATCTCCAGGATGCATACTACCACATCCCCATACATCCACTTTAGAGAAAGTTCTTAAGATTTGCAGTGGCTCAGGGGGAACAGATAGTCCACTACCAGTTCAATGATCTCCCATTCGGGATATTATCAGCCCCACGAATATTTACAAAGGTCATGGCTTATATCAGGGGTCAGAATGTTTTCAAAAGTACCATACCTCGACGACCTGTTATTAATCGGGCCCTCAGTACCATTGCTCCAAGAGCATATAAAGTTGACCACTCAGATCCTATCTTCTCTGGGCTGGTTAGTGAACCATAAAAAATCAGATATGGTTCCCTCCATGACAATAAACGTTTCTAGAAGAACTATTGGATTCCCACAGCCAGATGTCGTTTCTGCCCAAACAAAAACAGGTCATACTAAAAGCAAATATCAATATCCTAAGAAGCAGGAGATTGGTATCATTGAGAAATGCCATGTCAGTCCTCGGATCTATGACATCCTGTATCCAGATGGTCGCCTGAGCTCAAGCACATACCCGAACATTACAGACCCACATCCTCATGAATTAGGACGGATCTCCACGGTTTCTAAACAGGAAAATTCCTATACCATCACGGGTAAAAACCTCTCTATTCTGGTGGCTGAGCATGAAGAATCTAAACAGGAGTACCATGTATCCAGAATCCACTAGTCACCATAAGAGTGGATGCCAGCGGGAAGGGATGTGGAGCCATAGTCTCCCAGGAGCTATTCCAGGATATATGGTCCAAAGAGGTGAGCCAGAACTCATCAAATTTCAGAGAATTAAAGGACGTAGAGGAAGTCCTCAGAGCAGCAAAGCCTCTGGTCCAGAAAACGCCCATACAGATATTTTCAGACACTATCACCACAGTAGCCCACCTTCGTCATCAGGGGGGCACAAGACACAAAAGCTTAAAAGCAGTCTCTGCGAGAATATTTTCATGGGAAGAGGAACATATTCTATCCCTGTCAGCTCTTCATATCAAAGGTTCAGTCAAAGTCCAGGCCGATTTCTTAAGCAGAACAAAGATTCATCCAGGAGAGTGGAGTCTAAACCCAGACGTCTTCCAGATGTTAATCGAAAGATGGGGCAATCCAAAGTTAGATCTCTTTGCCGAGCAACAGAATGCGAAGGTACCACAATATTTCTCCCTGAATCCAAATGACCCTTGCATGAGCATAGACGCATTCGCTCACCAATGGGAATTCAAACTAGCGTATGCCTCCCCCCCTCCCCGCTGCCTATCCTTTCAAAAACCTTGCAAAAAATAAGGACCGAAGGGACCAGAGTAATCCTAGTGGCTCCTTTCTGGCCAAAAAGAAGTTGGTTCGGTATGTTAACCAGTCTGAGTGTGGAGGGCCCTCTAATCCTTCCTCCCATCAGAGATCTTCTTCTCCAGGGACCGATTCACCATCCTGATCCCGAGAGACTACACATGGCTACATCCTAGAGTAACAGACTTGATTTCCCCCTTGGACCTTAATATTGTCCTGAAGAGGTTAACCCTTCCACCCTTTGAGCCCTTATCAGCCATAAAACTTGACAGGCTGGCCTGGAAAGCTGCTTTCCTGGCAATAACTACAGCCAGGTGAGTATGTGAACTACAGGCCCTTTTGGTCAATGAACCCTACCTGAGAATCCTGGAAGATCGTCTAATTTTCCGACTTGACCCTTCATTTCGATCTAAAGTGGTCTCGAATTTCCATAGATCACAGGAAATAATTCATCCATTGTTTTGTGACAACCCAAAAAACGAGAAAGAAATGGAGTTCCACACTCTGGCTGTTCGGAGAATAGTACTGCACTCTCTTCAGGAAACAGAAGAAAGGAAAGAAAAGAACCTATTTGTCCATACACAAGGTCCAAACAGAGGAAAGAGAGCCACAAAATCCACAGTAGCCAACTGGATTAAGAGGGCAATTATGGAGGCTTACCAAATCCAAGATCTGCCTCCTCTGGAAAAGCTCAAGGCCCATTCTTACAAGGGCGATATCTGTCTCCTGGGCTGAGAAAGCCAGCTCATCCATCAAACAGATTTGCTGAGCTGCTACGTGGTCCTCGAGTCATACTTTCTCCAAACACTACATACAGACTAGATCTAATGTCCATTGGAGATTTTAGCCTTCGGAAGGAAGGTCCTTCAGGCTGTTGTCCCTCCCTAGTATATCTTTGGTATACGTCCAGTGTGCTGTCGTGGGGGGTTATTAGAGAAAATAGAATTAGACTTACTGGTAATTCAGTTTCTAATAACCCACCACGACAGAATGGGTAATTCCCTCCCATTTGATTATTGTTTCTACGACAGTCGGATCAGTAGAAATAAAAATTAATATGAAGCATCTATACTCTTGTGGTCCTTTGTAATAACACTGGAGGGAGGAAGTGGGAGGGGCTATTTAAATCACCTCATATTTCCTGTCCCTATTAGGGTGGGGTTACATCCTCTGGTGTGCTGTCGTGGTGGGTTATTGGAAGCTGAATTACCGGCAAGTCTAATTCTATTTTTTTTTTCAGCTTTTATGCAAATTAAAGGCTCCTTTTTACAGTAACGGCTTTTTTTATTGCCCATAGAAGGCAATGGGTGCAAAAAAAAGTAATGCAACAATACTTTTATAGGAAAGGCTGATCTACAACAAAACCAGCTTTTCCAGGACATCACTCCTGACAGCACCCTCAGGACGTCGTCCTTCATATCCTTGGTAGGGACAGGAAACACAAGAGGTTAAAAGGCCCCTCCCTCCACCCCTACTCCAGTGTTTTCCTGTCCCTATCAGGGACGGACAAAGAAGAGGACTCGCGTCTGCCAGGAGCTGGAGTTCCTGAAGCTGGACGCAGGAGGATCGGGATGGGATCCTTACTTTCCTCCCCTCCCTTCTGCCGAGGTCAAGAGGCCAACACCTCGCTGAACAAGGGGTCCCTCAGCCTTTCCCAGTTGGTGCGGAGACTCCTGGTGAAGAACCGTCTCTCGGTTCCAGCTGCTACAGCCCGAACACAGAACCAGCGGGTGCTGCATGTGAGATAGAAGCAGCACTTCTGGTTACACAGGGAGCGATGTGCGAGCCTCTAGTAACCGATGTGTAACGCACTTCTGGTTTGCTTGAAAAAAAAAATGGCGCCAATCCAGAATTAAAGGAGAAACACCGTTTTGTGACGCTTCAGATGAAAGACAGGTGAGAAATGCTATTTAAAGAGGGGAAGGGACTGAAGTTATCAGATAGCCAGATCACCAGTAATGGAAGGTCAAACCACTGGTCGCTCTGATACTCCTGCTGAACCTCCAGTCCATGTAAGTCTACTGGTTAGTTCCCCTCTTGTCTCCTATTCCCATCTGTCTATGGTAGTAAATTCTGGTGCTCCTTGTCTTTTTAGGAAAGGAGACACCTAAAAGACATCATGACATCAGCTCCTAAGAAAAGGAGAAAAGCCATCTGTAATAAGAAACTGCCGGACACATATGGGAAACAGATGTCATCCATCTGTATCGCCAAAGTAGTAAAAGATGAACATTCTTCTTTCATGTCTGACTTGAGAGCCATATTGAGAGAGGAAGTCCACAGTACAGTCACAGACCTAGTCTTCCAGCAAGCTCCTCAGGGTGCGCCCCGTCAGAAAAGACCCTGACAGGAGTTAGAGTCCAGTTCAGAGGAGGAAGAGGTATCGTATTTCTCCAATCCTGATCAGGACAGAGAAGAATCCATCTCAGTTCCCCCAGAGGAGAAGAAAAAATACCTCTTCTCTTGGGAAGATACCAATACACTTTATCTGCAGTGAGGAACACTATGCAAGTAGACACTTGCCAACCCTCGTCAGTACAAGATCAGATCTTTGAGGGATTGAGAACCCACATGAACAAGGTACCCCCCCTTCTACCCAAATGGGATCTATTCGCTACAAGGAAAAATGCAAAGGTGGAAAAATTCTTCTCCCTCAACCCAGGAGACAGCCCTATGGGGATAGATGCCTTATCTCAGAAGTGGAACATGGACCTAGCTTATGCTTTCCCTCCTTGGCCCTTAATACTGTTAGTACTAAGGAAAATTCAGGGTGATAATAATCCCACCCTTCTGGCCCAGGAGAAGCTGGTTCCCCTTGCTGAGGAAGATGTCCTTGGAAGATCCAATAATCCTTCCAGAGAGGCGAGACTTGCTATTTCAGGGTCCAATATACCATCCCGATGTGAAATTTCTCCAACTTTCGGCCTGGATCCTGAAAGGCAAACTCTAAGATCCAGAGGGCTGTCAGATTGTCATCTCAACAATGCAAAATGGTAGGAAGCTAGTGACATCGGTGATCTACACAAATTTAGAAGAAATTCTGTTCACAATATCAACCAAAATCAGAAAGTTCGGATCCAAACTTTCCTAAAATATTAGAGTTTCATACAAATGGGGTTTGAGAAAAGTGTAAGGCCTAGCACTTTAAAGGTGCAGGTTGTGGCATTAAGTGCTTTTATGGATTACCCACTAGCCCGCTATCCATGGGTCGAAAGATTAATTAAGGCCATGATACTAAAACCAACTATTGAATCCTATATCCCACCATGGGACTTAAACATAGTCCTGAGGAGTTTGTGACCAACCTTACAAGCCCCTTCAGGAGTCAAGCTTAAAATTTCTCTCCCTTAAAACTGTGTACTTAGTGGCAATTACTACAGCAAGATGGATAGGGGAGATTGAAGCCTTTTCAATTAAAGACCCATACATGAGGTGCCTGGACAACTCTTATCTTCAGATTAGATCCAGCTTTTTTGCTAAAAGTAGTAACCCCTTTCCATATGAATCAGGAGGTGGTCTTGCCATCTTTCAGCCAGGACTACAAAAATGATCAAGAATTAACCTTTAACGTGCTAGATGTTAGAAGGGTGGTTCTACAGTACTTAGATGTCACAAAAGACTGGCATACAGACTGCAAACTGTTTGTACAATTTGGGGAGAAGAACAAGGGAATGAAGGCTACCAAATCAACATTGGCAAGATGGGACACATCTGTAATAAGCCTTGCCTATTCATCTGAAGGAATATTCCCGCCAGAGAACATAAGAGCTATATCTATATCATGGGCAGAAAGAGCTGGGGCCTCGGCAGACCAAATCTGCAAAGCGGCAACATGGACAAATCTGAGCACCTTCTGCAGACATTATAAATTGGGACATTCTATCGGGTCAAGATGACCTTCGGAAGGAAGGTCCTCCAGGCAGGAGTCCCACCCTAAAATGTATTCTCCTGAGGGTGCTGTCAGGAGGGACGTCCTGGAAAGTAGGCATCAGACCTACCGGAAATCGGGTTTCCAGATGTCCCACGTGACCCTATTACCGGTAGGTCTAATGCCTACTTTTGTAACCACTGTGACAGTCACTGATAGTATATGTGAGGGGAGGTATGTGTCACTCAGGATGCTCTCCTGTGTGAAATGAGACCTATTGAATTTCTGTCAGCATGTTATATGCTGGGGGTTACCTCTTTTAAAGGTTGTAGGTTTATGGGAATAACTTAGATGGAAGGGAAGTCATTCCTCATACCCGCACCTCAGGGTGTGTGGGAGCAAGGTTTAAATGTTCAGTCCTGTGTTTTGTTTGCTTTTTTTCTTTTTGTGTTTGGAGAGGCAAGGTCTCTACACTGGACAGCCATAGCTCAGGACATAGCTGGAGGCTGGACATAACATGTGTGGGAAAACCACATATATAATATTATATTATAGTTCATCTGTTTTGCCAGTAAGGCTGTGATTATTTTTTCTGGAGTTGCAGGGCTTTATGCCATATAAAAAAGCCTGCAGAGAAAAGCTGGTTCCTGAGTCTACTTCCGGAAGCAGCCGAGCGAGTTGTCCTACCACGCTACTGTGGCACCCCTGCGGGTCCAGTTGCCACAGAGGTGCTGCACCTCACCCAGAGGTGTGGTACCCTACTCCCAGGTAAGGAAGGAACACTACCCGGGACCCACACACCTGCATCCAGCACTACACCACTCCACACCAGCAGACGGAGCAAGTTGCACTTGGTCACGGCTGAGCCCTGTCCCTAGCTGGAGTGGGGGGGGGGGGGGACCAAAGGAGAGGGAACCATGTAGTGGGTGTGGGTGAAGGAAGTAGCAAAGAGGAACACCTTAGCAGAGGGTATAAGAAGAAGGGGAACCTTCTAGAAGGAGTTCAGTCGGGGCTATAAGCCCAGGAGGGAGGACCTGCTTGTGACAGGTCAAGATAAGAGGGGGCCCAGAGTATGGGGCCCAGAAGAAGAAAGAAGAGACAGAGGGGGTCTCAGGGGCACGGGAGCGTGGGACCCGCATCCACACGACCGCCGTCGAGTGGAGGGACCAGGCCGCAGAAGGGGACCGGCCCTAGACTAGTGGAGAACAACCAGGCTCAGCTAGCCAACCGGAGGCCGCAGCATTTTCAAGGTGTTGCAGCCGAAATCCACAATTACATCGCTGAAAAGGTGGCCACATAAGGTCCAGAGTAAGTCGCCCGACAAGGCCTGAGGCCACTGGCTTGGGACACTAATTGTGAGGCGCAGGGCAAGAGGGCGAGAGCCAGCGCAACGAGACGTCCAGAGAGGCACATAAGAAGGGGGTCCCGAATTTTTGTACCTGAACTGACTGGGAGTTGGCTGGATCCCTTCCTTGGAGAACACAGGACGACGTGGGCGGTTATAATTGGCTGCAGCGGTAACCTGGAACTGCATAAGAACTGTGAGTAAAGCCTGAAGACTGCACCCCACTGTGTCCTTGATTTATTGCTGCGTCACCGGCCCTGCACTACACTGTCCCTACCAACAACATCTACCTCATCAAGTCCGATATACTGCCCTGGGGCTTAGCTCTGCCCATGGATAGCTGCACTATCTCAGGTGCATCACCATCAGCCCCAATGGATCTGCACCGCAGCGGAGGCCCTATATAGCCGCATACCTCGGGTGGTGTCACAACACTTTTCCACAAATCTTTATTTCCCCAATTGACTGTTCTTTATTTGACCGCCTTGAGCCACGGACCGGGTCACTGCCACTGTGACAACCCAAATACTACCCCATGACCCAGGGGGCGCGTCACTACTTTACTACCAAAACCAGGTTTTCATGAAGAAAAAACCTGCAAAAAATTCAACGTGTGGATGTGGTCTAGGCCTGTGCTTACGTGTCTGGTGTACATACCATGATATGAAAGCTGCCTTATGTGTACATGAAGTTGAGTTTGGAACTTGTGCTCCTGTGATTTGCTGGTATTACATTAAAGTAACTCTTGGACTTAATAATTACAGGACAATAACTATATAATGACTATCTTCCTGGAGGTCAACACTACTGGAGAATGGGAGGTGTACCAGAAAGAAGACCTGATGTGTCCAATTTCTCAACTCTCTACTTTTGGAGGTTTTTCATGAGTGGAATTGATGTCTTAAAGGGTCACTATTAAAACTAAAAGGTATTGTCCACTTCTAACAACTAAGAGATTTGCTAGAAATGTCTCGTATTCAGGCCTCAAATAAGGGAGTCTTGAATCTGTCTCCAGAATTGAGTCATGCTATGTGAAGTGGTTCCAGAAATGCAGGAGTATGTTTGGAGAGGTAATGTCATGCTTAACCTGATGCAGTGAATAGAGATTAGGGGTCTCCATTTTAGATGTGAGTTCCAGAGGTGGGACCCACATGTTAGATACATTTAGAAAATCCTATGAGAAACACAAGTGTTTTGTGAAAATGCCTCGCAACTATCACATGGCTTGCCCATAGGCTGTGCACCTTGACACTAAACCCATTCTCCGTTAACTTCCTAGTAGGGGATTCTCCATCCCCAAGTGAGTGTTCAGATGTTCCAAGAGTAAATAGGCTTACATGTGTTAGCCCTCCAGTCTCCCAGGATGCTTGTCTCCAGAATGGCTGCTGTTATGACCAAGCAGACACCAGGACACCATGCTATTTTGGGAACAGAGGTATACACTTATTGCCTTTTTACTCTTTGGTTTTATTTAATAAACGCTTAAACTTTGTTTTTTTTCCCTCATCTAGTTACTGCCCACTTTATCAAAGATGGCATTTTATCTGTTGTTATTTCCAAATATGTCACTCTACCATCACTAATCTTAACATCAGAGCCAGGGGAGCAGAAGGTGACCCTATTGCACAAAACAATGCTTTTCTGCTGTACTGCTTCCCATTGTCAGCCTGTGGGACCACACAAACTGTAAGTGCCCTATTTGTGGAAGTCTTGGTAAGATGGTCCACTCTTGGTGTCACTATAAATTCTTCACAGGTAGTAAAGTGAAGTCAACAAATGGTGTAAAGTAACTGGCAGAACACATCTAGCTAGAGTTCAAGTGACTCTCACTATGGCACCTTCTCCTGCATTCTCTGTGCTGGTCTCTTGTTATCCAAATCTCTAGGTTCTCTCCATGTAAAATTTAATTCTCCGTTAGGTTGATGTGGTTTATGAGAATGACTTGGCAGCTGACATTGACGTGAGAACTTGGAAAGGCTCGTCCATAATCAGAGACAGTACTTTTGGATAAGAGTCTCAAATACAAAAAGTTTAAAAGGTTCCATTTTTAAATACCCAAAAATTGCTCTTTAATATCTAAATATTTCTCATTACTTTTTAGTCTGTTTGACCTTATGTCTCAAGTTCTAAGATCATGACTGAAGTTCAGATGGTGTTAGGATTACCTGAGACTTCTGAAGTCAGTAGCTACCACACTAGTTGTGATTAAGTGTCAGGTCCAAATGTGACACTGCCACATCTAGGCAGTGAACAGAGTTATCAGATAATTCTAATGAGAAATTTTTATTTTAGGCTGCACATTCGCTGTGGTTTCACTGCAAGTGACTCATTGCCAGTGAGAGTTGAAGTCTTTACCCTCCCTCCACCATCACCTGTAGCCAGTCTGGGACCATTGAACTTGGAAATGAGGATTGCCCTAAGTATGGATTTAACGTTATATCCATTGTCTTTTGCATTGCCACACAATAACCACTTTCTATCTTCTGGCTTTACTCTACAGATGATCAGTACAGACAGTATTATGGTGATGGGGATTATCCTATTTCTAAAGTGCTCAGGGACTAAATTTATGTTGTAGTTCGCATTCTAAACAGGAGAGACCCTGGAGTGGCGCTAATGCTGAATCAGTGCTGGGCAACTGGCACCATAAACCCTCAAGAATTGCCACAATGGCCAATCTTGGTAGATGGATAAGATCTGTACAAACCAACACTATATACTCAAATATTAAAGTATCCATGCTTTTTTTTGTTTGTTTTTTACCTCCCATGGGCCTAAACTTACAAACACTTAGTCTGCTGACAGCTGATGTAACGTAGGCACCCTGCAGTAATACAGCATGATGTCGAGAGCAGGCTACAAGTAACAGCTGCTCTGACATGAAGCAGGAGTGGTCTGTGATGGCTTTGTGCTGGGCAGGTAGTTGGCACTCCAAAGGCATACTGATAGGTAGTGTTGATTGTGAGCTCCAATGGGGACAGCGATGTCTGTAAAGCTGTAGAATTAATAATGCTATATAAGCGAGTAAGATAAAATTAAGTCTTCCTAAAACCACTTGCCTAACTCTAACAATCCCCAAATATAACTTTTCCTTCATTAGGTGTCCTTTTGATGGTGGCAACTACATGACCCAGCCATTAACTATACAAGATGCTTCACTGGAGTTTCCACTCTATTATCAGCGTTTTATTGTAAAGACATTTGCCTTTTACCGTCCAGGTCAGGCATCAATAGGAGGGCTGGTAAGTTCCCACTTATCATTCTTTTCCAGGTATACTTCCACTGTAGTGCTTCTGTATGCGTGCCATCTTCACAAAACTCATGTATGGCTAAATGTCCTTCAAGACGTAAGCACTTTCTGTAGCAAAAACGCAAGATTAAACATTAGGGTTATGTGGCGCCCCTGAGGGTTCAGTCACCACAGAGGTACTGCACCTCACCCAGAGGTGTGGTGTCTCCCTTCTCTCAGGTAAGGTGGGAGTGCTGCACGGAACCCCAAACAACCGCATCCAACACTACACAGCTCCAGGCCGGATGGAGGGGCAACATGCAGAGGGCAGCTGCTGAGCCCTGACCCTGGCTGAAGTGGGGGGAACCCAAAGGTAGGGGGAACCAGTAGTGGGGGTGGGTGGAGGAAGTAGTTAGGGGGAGCACTTCGTTAGGAGTATAAAAAAGGGAGGCCATCTTAGGGTCGTGGTTCAGTGGAGTTAGGGAGCAGTTCAGAAGAACAGCTCGGGACAGTTCAGAAGAACAGTCCGGGAGCAGAGTCTCATTAGGAGATCTGCTCCACAAGTAGGGCCAAGTCAGGAAGTCTAGGAGGGGAGCAGGGAGTTGGCTCCGTTCTAAGAAAGGATCCTAGGGGTACGGCGCGTGCAGGACTGCATCCGTACGCCCCGCATCTGTCAGAAGACAGAGGGATCGCAGCCGCATTCTAGTCCCCTGAAGGTCAAGGAAGTCTGTGTAACTCCGACGGACAGGAGGGACTTCAGAGTACACGAGCAGGACTGAGAGTGGGCAGCGCAGAGCAGAAGGGAGAAAGACCAGTGTGAAGACGGTCAAAAGAGAAACACGAGAAGGTGGGGTTCTTCCAGGTATTCCCAAGCTGTCTGAGGAAGGATTGAACCCCTGCCCGGTGAACGCAGCGCGACGCGGGAGGCCTGCACCTGTACCGTGCACCTGTGGACTGTCTGAAGAATTGTGAGTAAAAGCTCGGATGACTGTGACGCGCCCCCTGGGCCAGTGTTGTTTGGGGATACCCGGAGCCGGATCAGATGGGGGTTGTAGTCTCCGAGTGGCTGTGACCCGGTCCGTGCCCAGGGTGTCAAACTCAGTGTGTGGCAGTCCTTATGATGTTACTAGATGTTCTTTTGTGTCGACTACGCCACCCGTTGAATTGCGGTCAATACGGCCGCCGCTGCAGCAGGGTCCACTGAGGCTGATGATGTGAGTGCAGCTTAGGTAGTATAACCCCCAACGGGAGGGGTATAGCCTCAGGGGGTCAGGTGCAGAGGATGGTGGTTGTGGAGGTGCAGTGAGGATGGTAATGAGAGTCAGAGTCGGGCTGTGCAGTTCAGGGTTTGTTTACTTACTGCTGTTCTTGTACCGGTCACTCCGGCCTTGAGTGACCACCCGAGCCGCGCTGCGTCCACCAGGTCCTGGACTCGGCCAACCCCCAAGTAGTTCTGGAGCGTGGTTCTGAGCTCCCTTTCTGTCCTGTCCTCTTCTCTGGCCTTCCCCACCAGGGATCCACCTATGTCCGGCTCCCTCGGGCCTCTTGGTGGTAAACCCTTGTCTCTGGGTTCCCTGACCCTATTCGTGGTCTGCCTTCCGGGTGGATTTAGTGGGTGATCGTGGCAGATCAATCCTGCCCACGACCTCCGGTTCCTGGCTAAGGTGTGCTGTAGCCTCTGCCAGCTTGGGATCCGGTACCCTGTTGCCAACTCTTCACCCTCTGGTCTAATTTGGGCTCTTGGAGTTCCTTCTTTCTCCCCCTCTGGGTCTTTCAAACTCCTCTCTCACTCTTGGCCTTGGGGCTGCTCTGCTCCTCTGCTTTCCTCCACTGCTCTGCAAAAGACTGACAGACTGACCAGCCTTCTACAAAAGACTCCTCTGCAAAGACCCTGTCCTAAGATGGTGCCCACCTTATATACTCCCTCTATGTGTGAGCTCAGGTGACCAGCACCCAATGAGCTCCTAGCTTTACCCAGGCTGCTCCCCCTATCTGCCCCTACACTACTGGGATGTTCCACCCCCCTCCCACTCCAGCCAGGAACAGACACTGTTGTACCTGCACATTTCTCTAGTGGGAGTACCATCGGTCTGTTCCTCGGAAATGAGATGTGTGTAGTGCATGCAGCTAACTGAGCTCAGTTCCACACTCCATCCTTACCCGGGAGTGGAATACCACACCTCTGGGTTGAGGTGCAATACCCCTGTAGCAGCCGAATCCTCAGGGTGCTACATTCCCCCCTGGTAAATCACAGCACGTCCTCGGGCTGCAAGATATAAACAAAAACATCCAAAACATACAATTTTTTTCATAAACATAAACATATAAAACATATAAAACATCATATATTATCAGCATAAACTTTTCATATAAACATTCTTGTCTTCTGGTTCCTCCGGTCACGGTGCAACTTGTGACCGGGTAAAGTGCGACAGTCTCTCTTGGAATAAAGCAGTTTCCTATAAAACCGGTAGGGGGCGCTTTAGGAAGCGCAACTATATACAAAGGGGTAGTGGCCGCTCTCAGTCCTCGGCCAGGTATTAGGGAGGATTGACCGTTCTCAGTCCTCGGTCAGTGGGAATAGGGACACACGGGGTTAACAGTTCACTCTTGGCTGGTCCCAACGGGGACTATATTTTAACTAGAACAGTTCTTGGTACCCCGACGGGTAACTATGTACAGTCTCTCTCTACCGTACTTCAACGACGGCGTCCTCCTGCTCTTTCTTGTTGGACAGTTTCAGTTTCAGACCCGTCCGGGTCCTCTTGCTCCTCCTCACACCGCAGCTCCTCCTCCGTCAGGCGATGCACATGGAGGGCGTAGGGTCCTTTGGCACACTTGTGCCGGGTGAAGGTGACCTCGTCCCCTAAATACAGGTCATGACCTCTGTGTCCCTCCGGCAGATGGGACTCAACGTCTCTCCTGGTCACGAAGACGTCGCCTGGGGTGCGGTGATCCCTGATGAAACCCCACCCATGCTGCAGATTGAACTTTATCACAGTCCCGATGGTACGGGGACCATGCGCTGCACGGGGGTCTCTCCTGGTCCGGCTCTTCTGCTCCGCGCTCCTTATTTGGGCTTGTTGTTCCCGGACCCGCCTCTCTCTCCGCTCCCTCTCAAAGACCTCGAGCTGCTGGCGGCAGCACTCTGCACGCTCCGCTGCGGCTGCCCGAGTCTCCTGAGTGAACCCCATGAGGTCTTCTCCGGTGGGATCCCACTCAAACTGGGTCTCTTCTAGCGGGGGCGAGATCCTCTTCATGGGCTTTGGAGCCGGGATCAGGGGTTCGCACATGGCCCTTGCTTTTTGCAGCTCCAGCTGGATGTATTCCTGGGGCCATACGAAGGGCTGCCCATCCGGGCACGTATGCTGGGCGAACAGGTCCTCACCCAGGTGCGGTACTTTAGGTGTTATGGGCGCCGTGGTGGTAGCGGCGCCCGGGTTAACCAGGCCTTGCGACCAGGCCTGGGGCACCTTGAAAGTAAAGGGCACCGTAAGAACGGCGGCGCCCTGTGTTATTCGGCCCTGCGACCAGGCCGGTGGCTCCGCGGAGGTAGGGGGCGCTGTTGGTATTGCGGCGCCCGGAGGTACTAGGCCTTGCGACCAGGCCGGTGGTATTTCCTGCTTGGCCACGCTCGAGGTCGAGGCGTGTGACGTCACAGGGGTCGCGGCCGCGGTTTCCGGTTGAGGCCTAGTCTGCGGCGGTGACGATGCAGCGACGGGCACGGCAGGGGGAATTTCGGGCTCTGCGACGGGGAGCTGGGGCAGGCACGCGGTTTCCCGGCTCGGGGTAGAGACGTCCCCTTTACCTGCCTCCGTCCGTTCAGCTCCCTTCTCGGCGCCGTCTCCTGCCTTCATTCCTCCTGCGCCATCCTCAGAGGCGGTCTGTCTCCTCGTCTCGGGTGGCATGCTCCGCTGACGGGTTTCGGTCTGCTGGGCCATCTCTCGGCTCCACTCCGCCAACGTCTCTCGTTGCACCCGGGCCAACCTCTGTGCGAGGCCCTCCAGCGCAGTCTGTGCACACTCCCGATCTCGGGGGAGCTGTGTTAGGATCTCCAGCAGGCCTTCTGGAGTGGCGACCTGCAACAGGCTCCTGACCACTGGGTCGGTGCTGCCTGGAGTGGCGGCCCGCATCAGGCTCCTGACCACTGGGTCGGTGCTGCCTGGCTCTCCCTCCATCTCCGGGTGTGCTTTCTCTGGACTCTCTTCCAGACGTCTTGTCTCCGGGTGCGCTCTCTCCAGACTGCTCCAGGCGACACCCATCTTTGTTCTCTTCTTCTGTCTCCGCCCACATCGAGGGTGGTCCCGGGGCAACTTCAGTTCCAGGGGCAGTTCTCTCACGCTGATGGACACTTCCAGCATCACAGTCTCTGTTGGTGGGCGCGGTTTCCGCTTTTGGCGCCATTCTTCGACCTGGCCCACGATGGGAGGTGGTCTCTTGCCACCCTCTGGCACGCCCATAATGGCGTCCGCTCCCCCAAGGCGGGAAATCTTCAGAAATGGCGGGAATCGTCTCCCAGTGGCGGGAAACTCCATGGATGGCGGGAAAAAGCTGCAAATGGCGGACAACCGGCGGGAAACGACCTGCGATGGGGCCCGTTGGCGGGGACCCTCCGGAACCGGCGGGAGACTTCTTTTTGAGGTAACGGTGAACTTTTCTTCAGGCACGCAGTACCCGGTTGTTGCGGGCACGTTATCCTGCCGACTACGCCAAAGTTGACGCGCCCCCTGGGCCAGTGTTGTTTGGGGATACCCGGAGCCGGATCAGATGGGGGTTGTAGTCTCCGAGTGGCTGTGACCCGGTCCGTGCCCAGGGTGTCAAGCTCAGTGTGTGGCAGTCCTTATGATGTTACTAGATGTTCTTTTGTGTCGACTACGCCACCCGTTGAATTGCGGTCAATACGGCCGCCGCTGCAGCAGGGTCCACTGAGGCTGATGATGTGAGTGCAGCTTAGGTAGTATAACCCCCAACGGGAGGGGTATAGCCTCAGGGGGTCAGGTGCAGAGGATGGTGGTTGTGGAGGTGCAGTGAGGATGGTAATGAGAGTCAGAGTCGGGCTGTGCAGTTCAGGGTTTGTTTACTTACTGCTGTTCTTGTACCGGTCACTCCGGCCTTGAGTGACCACCCGAGCCGCGCTGCGTCCACCAGGTCCTGGACTCGGCCAACCCCCAAGTAGTTCTGGAGCGTGGTTCTGAGCTCCCTTTCTGTCCTGTCCTCTTCTCTGGCCTTCCCCACCAGGGATCCACCTATGTCCGGCTCCCTCGGGCCTCTTGGTGGTAAACCCTTGTCTCTGGGTTCCCTGACCCTATTCGTGGTCTGCCTTCCGGGTGGATTTAGTGGGTGATCGTGGCAGATCAATCCTGCCCACGACCTCCGGTTCCTGGCTAAGGTGTGCTGTAGCCTCTGCCAGCTTGGGATCCGGTACCCTGTTGCCAACTCTTCACCCTCTGGTCTAATTTGGGCTCTTGGAGTTCCTTCTTTCTCCCCCTCTGGGTCTTTCAAACTCCTCTCTCACTCTTGGCCTTGGGGCTGCTCTGCTCCTCTGCTTTCCTCCACTGCTCTGCAAAAGACTGACAGACTGACCAGCCTTCTACAAAAGACTCCTCTGCAAAGACCCTGTCCTAAGATGGTGCCCACCTTATATACTCCCTCTATGTGTGAGCTCAGGTGACCAGCACCCAATGAGCTCCTAGCTTTACCCAGGCTGCTCCCCCTATCTGCCCCTACACTACTGGGATGTTCCACCCCCCTCCCACTCCAGCCAGGAACAGACACTGTTGTACCTGCACATTTCTCTAGTGGGAGTACCATCGGTCTGTTCCTCGGAAATGGGATGTGTGTAGTGCATGCAGCTAACTGAGCTCAGTTCCACACTCCATCCTTACCCGGGAGTGGAATACCACACCTCTGGGTTGAGGTGCAATACCCCTGTAGCAGCCGAATCCTCAGGGTGCTACAACTGCACTGTACTGCCTCCGTCCATTCTTTCATCGGCGCCATTGTTCCCCCTGCACTACAACGCCCAGCGCAACCCACGCTCTCTCGCTACGCTGCCCTGAGGCCTGCTCCACCTGTGGGGAGCCGTCCCATCACAAGCTGCCCTAACATCTGCCTCAGAGGACAGTTGCAGCGCTGGTGATCCTCACCAGACACCACAGGTGGCGTCACAAACTTTCTAAAAATAACCCCCTTTTTGCACTGACCACCCCCGGTCACGGACCGGTCCAGACACCGTGATATTCCCCGCCAACCGGCATCCAGAGGCCCGGCTGCCGAGTACCCCACGGCCCAGGCAGCGCGTTAGTTGCATTGCTCAAGGAAAACAATATTTTATTTTTTTTCCCCAGGAAGAAGGGCTGCAGCAGATTGGGAGTCGGTGACTGTATCTGCAGATGGGCCCATTAAGCTCTACATGGATGGGAGTTACCAGGGTACCAACGAACAGTTCATTGAAGGTAATGTCACTAACTTGCTAGTTGATTTTATGAGACTTTACAGTAATGTGCAAATAAGGTTTATGCCCCAATAAAGATTTAGACAAAAAAAGTTGTACATTGACTGCATTCATAGACCTTTTTTGGGTAACGGTAACAACAGTTCACAAAAAATCCATTTGTTACATGTAAAATATAAGGAGCACATTGGCTTCATTGGAAAGGGTGAGTCTTGCAATTTCTCTGGAAGGATCAATATTTTGTGGATTTTAAAACACTCACTGCAGGTCACTTTACCTACATGTAGGATCTAGATCTGTCTATCGAACTTGGCTGGTACTGTTGCACTGCAGGTGCTCTGATTATGTAGATGCAATGTGATATTGCCTTTTACTATGTTCTGGGTGACCCTAGCGCACACTATTAAAATGCCTCCTTGTCTTCCCATAATCTGTAAGTGGTGGCAGTGAGTAGCAACATATCGCTGTCTTACATGGTGGGAATGACCGATCTATGGCAGTTTAGTCTATATACTCTACTGTTAAAGCAATAGTACTGGAAACCTCTTCTACACATAGATGGTCTCAATGCCAGACTGGCACAGTATTAAAGTTTCTAACCAGATAATTGCATGAGGAGCAAAGGAAGACCTACTATTGGTGCAGCCGCAGAGGGATCCAGTAATTGACGGGGCCCACTTATACCTTCAAAGCAGATAAAATTGTACTTTATGATGAACTACGGTGCTTCCACGAGGACTCTCTTCTGTCTGCCAGCGCTAGAAAGAGCAACAATAAATGGCCCAGAGAATAAAAGTTTCTTCTACAATGATGACTTGATGTAGGTTATTCTACACTGTCACATTAAGATATCATAACATCTAATGGTTGTTATCAAACATGTTACATTTTTCGCCACATGTTGAACCACAATGCAGTCATGTAATTGACCTATGACTTGTCTAAAATCATTGGTTAATTGCCAAACTGCAGATCTAAAATGGCTGCACAACAGTTAGCATCAAAAGTTTCTTAGGTTTCATGAGGGGTTTTCAAGTTGAATTGGCCATTCCCTCATGTGTTAAGAGGTTGGCAGTGTTATCTTGGTACATCTTTCCTCAAAATGACTAGCATGCTAATGGAGATGTAACCAAATCAATCCATCGAGTAAAACACTTGATGGAAAGTTTTCCACAAAAAAAAAAAAGTTTGGTCCTGTAAAGATCTGAGGTTGTAAGTAATCACCTAGGCAGGTTAACGATGCAACAATATTTTATTGATCACAGCCATGGTAATAAAGCAATTCCAGGTAAATGGCTAAAATACAGTTCTCTCAGTCCTCAAGTTCCCAATCTGGGTTCAGTAGTTCCACTGGCTTTGTATAAGGCCATACTCACTCTCTCCCAACTTTTGGTTGGCCCATAGATTTTGTATCTCCAGCCAGTATAGTCTGTAGCCACAGTCCATGATCCTCTAGACGGCAGATAAAACGATGAAAGCACGGGTATCCAGTAGCAGCAGTCCTGTTAAGAAAGTGTAAATCCAAATTACATAATCCATAATAGTAACATGTTTATCCATTCATCCTTCCAAGTCCACGGTCTCCATCCTCTTCCTTCAATCCTTCCACACATCTCCCTAAAACATGTCTCCACTTTCTTCCACTCGGATCAGTCCCCTCCCTGGTCAGAAGTGATCACACTCTCCCCCTTAAACATTCACTGTTCGCTAAAACAATGAAGAATATCTAGAAGCCTTCATCTGAGATCGTCTGTAAGACCCACTGTGGTTATGGCTCCACTGTGTCTCAATCTACACTCACCTAATGAGATTATTGGCTGTTGAAACAATGGACTCCTGAGATAAAGATGAGATTAGTGGAATGCTGGACATTTTACAAGTGAATCTTACATACTGACAAGTAAGCAGAACTATGTAAAACATAACAAGTAAATCACTAATAAAACACAATAATAATATTGACAAAAATGGTAGTCCGTTGCTGGAAAAGTATCATAGTCTTTAGTAAGTGGGCAGCTCCTCACAGGTCCCATGCTCAAAGCCAGTTTTTAGACAAAGTGGGGCTCCAAATGTTAACACACATGTAGGTCGCATTTACATGGGCTGATTTCAGGCCATTAAACAAGCACAATTGACAACATTGAAGTCGTTCATTAGTTATTTTCTGGCCTCTTTACACTGGATGACTAGGAATGATGGCACAAAACTATCACTAGTAGATCAATCTGTCACCATACACATGTTCTCTGCAGTTTACACCAGGTGATGTGCTACTGAGAAGGATTTTCGTTCTACCATACACAATCCAATCACCCGATGAATGAGCAATATTTTTGCTTATTGATGGGCGATTGCCAATGTTTACACCTAATGAACGCTCGTCTGCTCTTCCAGTATATATAAATGTGGATGTGATATACTGTTACACACATCTGTATACAGAGCACACATATGCAACATACAAACAGTGATCAACATATCTTAAAGAAACAATGGCGGAGACCCCGGTAAATCCAGGGGCAGCCAGAATAGCCTACTCGTATAGCATTTAGAACAGAAAAAAACAAGAGTACAAAATGGCATAAAAAGTTAGTTTTATTTAGTCAATCTGCAAATAACTTAAATTAATATATCCATAATATAAATGCATGACAAAAAAGTGCAATGTGCTCGAAGAAAAGCGCAGTCCCACCTGCGAGGGCATATCATACCCAAGCTAAAAGGATAGTCCATATACATAGTGTGGAGCACATACAAATGTTTAAATCAAACCCAGGTTCACCAGATGCTTACCACAATTGTATATGAGGTCCAGGTGTGTGAGACACCTTTGCCACCTGTCTTCTACGTCCCCCTGGACCTCATATACAATTGTGGTAAGCATCTGGTGAACCTGGGTTTGATTTAAATATTTGTACGTGCTCCACTTGGAATATATAGCCTTATTCTATCCAGTATATCTCTGGAAAGATACCACACTATGTATATGGACTATCCTTTTAGCTTGGGTATGATATGCCCTTGCAGGTGGGACTGCGCTTTTCTTCCAGCACATTGCATTTTTTTGTCATGCATTATATTTATATTATGGATATATTAATGTAAGTTATTTACAGATTGACTAAATAAAACTTTAACTTTTTATGCCATTTTGTACTCCATGTTTTTTTTCTGTTCTAAACACATATGCAACGTGTATAAAAAGTACAAAAATAAATGACTGGAATATGCAGAGCATCTGCACACATGAGAATGCACAGAGCACATACGCTCACACTATAGAATACTTACCAGTTCTGAACTCCTGCACAGGACCCATGGTGACATCACGGTCACATGACTGATGTCACCAAAGGTCGTTAAGCAGTCTGCACATTGGAAATTAAATTGATAATATCATTGCAATTTTCAATGTAACTTCTGCTGTAGATTCTGCGGGCAGGAGTGTACATAGAAATCATAGGGCCCCATGGCAAAAGTCCTAATTGGCCCCTGCAAAAAAAAATGACTCAATGGGAGCACAGGAGAGCATATACTATTTTTGCAGCCCTTACAAAGTAATTTTGTCCCTTACTGTTCGACATGCTATAATGTGCACCCACTAGCACTCCAAACAGTACAATAACACCCCTCACAACCCTCTACCCAGTATACTGGCCCCCCACAGGCCTCCAAATAAAATATTGCCTGCCACAAAGTATGATGGCCTCAAAAATTAACCATTTATTAAAAAAATAAATGCTCCCCCACTGCTCCAACTCCTGTGCTGAGCAGTGCAGAGGGTTAGAAGACTCGCTGTAGAGATTGGAGCTGTGGGCAATGGGGTGTAGTGAATATTTTTTTTATTTATGGAGGACTATGTGGTGCCCGTAATACTGTATGGAGGGCTATGAGGGGCCCATTTTACTGTATGGAGGGCTATGTGGGGCCAACTATATTGTATGGAGGGCTGTGGGGCCCATTATACTATATGGAGAGCTATATAAGGGCCATTAATTACTTTTGAAAGACTACAAGGGGGGCATTATACTCATGGCATACCTATGTAGGGGAGGGCATCATACTATTTGAAGGTATATGTGGGGGGTCATTATACAGTTGTCAAGACTATATGGGGGCAATTATACTGTTTGCAGGACTATGCTGGGGGCGATTATACTGTTTGGAGGGCTATGTAAGGGCTTTTATATTGTTTGGAGGGCTATGTGTGGGCCAATATACTGTATGCAAGCAATTACACAGTGTAAAAGTTTTTTTGAGGGGCTCAATAATACACTGTAGAGGGCTGTGTGGGGGTCAGTATGCTGTTTGGAGGGTAGTGGGGGGCCATTATACAGTGTGGATGGTTGTATTGGGGCCATCATACTGAGTGGAGGTGTGTGGGGGCCATTATTCTGTATAGAGGGCTGTTTTGCGATCACAGTTGGGGGCATCATACTGTGTTGGGGGTCGCCATACTTTGCCAGGGAAGGGGAGTACAGTCATCATACCATGTGTGTGGAGGGTACTATGGAAGAATTCACTGTGGGGATATCATACTTATGTTTCGGGGGGACACTATATTTGGCATAATACTTTATAGGGGCAATGAAAGGGTAGTTTAGGGGCTTCAGTAAGAGGAAATTACTTTGTAAGGGCTGCGAAGATGTGAGACATGCTCTTCAGTGACTCTGCTGAATATTAAGTTTTTTACGTTTTTTTAGTGGGGGGCCCAATTAGAACTTTTGCTATGGGGCCCCATGATTTCTATGATCGCCCCTGCTAGTAATATTAGGAATCACATAAAGATGGATGAAGCTGCTTCATCTTTAGTGGTTACAGGTATCTGGCCCATTGTGACATCACTCGTGTTCCGCTCCCCGTGATGTCACAATGAGGTCACCATTGTGATGTCACTGGCTGTGGGGTTATAGTGAGTGACGCTACAGGAAAAGGCTTTGTCTGGAGAGGCTGACTGTGGATTACACAAGACGCAATATTCCTCCAGGCTAAAATGCTGTTTAGATTTCTTCTATTTGTGAGTGTGCTAATAGCATCTGCGGAGGGCGCTCCTATCAACACGCGCCACCATGATTTCAGGGCCTGGATCCCTGCAGGTAAGTGCTGTACCGGATATTAAGCCAATATGGGGTTATTGTTAATAAGTCAGATGATACATTTCATGGAGGATTCTTCATGTGCTACTTGTAATGTTTGCAGTCTTCTCCCATCGTGTATTCCCTATTCCAGGCTCTAAAACACATTGTAAGCTTGAATGGGAATCCACTCTGAGCGAAAAACAAGTCACGTGTCTCTGATCTTCATGTGTGTGACTTCATCAATAGTTTTGGGGGAAATAATTACAAACTTATGGTAATTGTGGAGTTTCTCCAACTAGGAATGGTTCTAGGTCTGGTTACAAAAATAAGATGCAAAATATAATGTATATATTAGTAGCTTTAAATATCTTACATGTTCTTGATCTTTTCTTCCACTAGATTACTTTAGTAGGTTTCCTATGCCTGCTGCCATCATCTTCTTCTCTGGATTTTTCTTTGGTGTCATCTGTTTCATCATATATGGGTAAGTCTTATAATGATTTATGGGCTACCCGGGAGTCTGTATAAGAAATATCACATCTTCAGATTATCATTCGATTCAGTAAATGATATAATCTAGTGTAGATGTTTAGTGGCTCATAAACTGGGTCTGACCTGCTGGGAGCACAATGGACTTTTCTGTAAAATATTAAAAAAATTGCTCAACAAATTACTGCAGATAGGGATAGATAAAATAGATGAAGAAAAATATATGATTTTATAACAGTGACTTCTGTTTTATCATTTTAAAGATATGTGAAAAAGAATAATTTCTGGAGAGATGTTACAAGACCAGATTCCATGGATGAAGATATAAAGAGTAGGGCTAATCCTAATGGTAAGTACGGCCGTCACCAATCTGACATTAATATCTGTGTACATACAAATACTTCTTAGTGGCTTTTATATTACGTGGACGCAGTCTACATTGTAAAGCTGAATAATTACTCTAATGATATTCTGATTCGTCTCTTTCAATATATGAAATCTATTTAAAAGTAAAAAATGAACTTTTAAAGTAAAAATAATCTCTTACCCGTTCACAACATATGATGTACGCCGAGCTTGAATATTTTCCCGCACATGATGGCTGATTTAATGTGCGGAGCTCTGCCCGCAGCTGTTAAACTGTTAAATCCCACTGTCAATCTCTCACAGCGGCATTTAACAATGCAATGGAGGCCGGACATTATATGCGCCCATCGTCACGCTCATGATGTGATCGTGGAGCGCCAATTGCTTGTCATGACAGCCGGCTGTGTCTGTCATTACGATCCTCTTGTGAAAGCCAGCCGTGGCTGGCAATGATAGGAGACAGTGATTTTTACTATACATAGCATTGCTGATGATCGGATGATCGCAGCTTCAACAAATACAGTAAAATAAAAAAGCACAAAAGTTCAAATCACCCCCTATTGCCCTATTAAAAATAAAACATTATACACATATTTGATATTGCTGCAATTGTAAAAGTCCAATCTATCACAATACAAAGTAAATTAATCCGATCAGTATATGGCGTAATGAGAAAAAAATGAAAATTACATTTTTTTGGCCACCACAACATTGCAATAAAATGCAATAAGAGGCGATCAAAACATCATATCTACCCCAAAACTGTGTCAGTAAAAACGTCAGCTCAGATCGCTAAAAGTCCTCACCTGGCCCCGTATCCCGAAAAATGAAAATGTCATGGGTCTCGGGAAAATGGTGACAAAAGTATTTTTTTTTTTAGTTTCCGATTTTTTTTTACCACTTAAAGGGGTTGTGCCTGCAACAAAGTTAATTTTAATCAACATTTTAATCATTAGATCTTTGAATAATAATAATTTCCACAATTGGATGAGATCAAAAAAAATGTTCCTGTGCTGAGATAATCTTATAAATGTGCCCCTGCTGTGTACTGTGTAATGGCTGTGTCTGACCGTACAGGAACATGGTCTGATCATACCACATCTCCTGGGCAGGAGACAGACAGGACAGCCGGGGATCACAGCTGATTCTTTCTTTGAGGTAAAACATTGCTTAAAAACAAGTAATTAAATATTTTGCCTCACAAAAAAATCAGCTGCGATCCCCTGCTGTAATGTCTGTATACTCTTTTGCTTCCTCCCCTGCCCAGAAGCAGTGGTATGATCAGACCATGTTCCTATACGGTCAGACACAGCCATTACACACTACACAGCAGGGGCACATTTATAAGATTATCTCAGCACAGGGACATTTTTTTTAACACATCCAATTGTGGAAATGATTATTATTCCAAGATCTATTGATTAAAATGTACTTTGTTCATGGGAAAACCCCTTTAAGTAAAAAAAAACAAAACAAACTATACATGTTTGGTATCTGCGTAATTGTACTGAACTAGAGAATCATATTGCCAGATCTCTTTTACCATAAAGTAAATATGGTAAATAAAAAAATTTAAAAAAAACAATTGTGGAATTGCACTATTTTTGCAATTTCAACACACTTGGAATGTTTTTCTTGTTTTCCAGTACAGTATCTGGTAGAATGAATGCTGCCATTCAAAAGTACAATTCATTCTGCAGAAAACAAGCCCTCATGCGGCTATACTGATGGAAAAATAAAAAAGTTATAACTAAGGAGAGGGAAAACAAACAAACAGAAAATCACCATGTATTGAAGGGGTTAATAGATATAGCAAGTGAATGTACCGTAGACATAGAGGAAACAATCTAGAAGAAACAAATAGAAGTTTTTCCTTTTGAAATGCTGATTTCACTGTTCTGTGTTACAGGAGAACATGAGGATGAAACAACCATTATAAATGATGAAGCCCCTCATGGACCCATGGCTGAAGAGAGCGATGTCCACACAGACACCAACATCTCTAGTGGTCCCCACTATGTCATAATCAATATGGACCCATATGAGGATGTGATCGTCTCCTCTGACAGTAAGCTCATTTTTTCTTTGTGGATTAGTACCATGAATATCATCTCTTCTTCTAATTTACATAACATGCATAAATTAAAATCTACTATTAAAATCAATTTATTATTGAATTTCAGTTAAAGCAATTTCCAGTATTTTCCGGCTCTCCGACCCCAGACTGACAGTAGAATCAATGTCCATTAATGAACAACTAATCTTATAACCACTGTCTTTTTCAGAACAAGAGGACAGAGAACAGATTCCACCTCCTCCTCTGAATCCTTCTCCATCTACTACTCTGCCTCCTCAAAATTTTGATAAAGATCTTGACCTGGACAAAGACATTGAGAAAACTAACCTCCTCATGAAGATTGTCTTTCAGGAACTTCTGGCTTATGCCAGCCAAAACCAAATGTAAGTTCTTAGGGCTTATGTGCATGTTTTATGATATATGTTATATTTTAGTATTAACAGCCAATAGGCTAAATAATTAGAAATTGGGCACTAACGACCTAAACGTTGAAAGCATTATATTTCTTTATACAAGTTAAATCATCAGTCTGTGAACCAAGACTTGCTGGACTACATGAGAATGGGTGTTATTCTTGAATCACAAATGTGATACAATATAAATTATCTTTAATAAATCACAATATACAGTATAAAAAATGGCTGATCACATGACTCACAAATTAAACACACGAAGTAGAGTGGGTGGTAATGGCAAAAAAAATAAAATGAATATTTAATCATGATCACATTATGCATATACAGCAATACTGGCTTAAAATCCAAATGTAATCACAAGAGCTGATGGCACGATAAAAAGTGCTCAATATCAATGTCAGTGCCAAGTACGTTTAGACATGCTGTAGTACCAACCCTGACAGTCGTTTCACCATCACAGCTATTTCAAGGAGTTAAAGGAAACGGGGTGGAGTGCTGTAAATGGCTGTATATGTATCTATCATATGTACCATGAGGGAGGGATTGGTAGTAAGAGGTAATCTAATCCTACAAGATCAAAAAAAATAATAAGCAGGGTACTATTCCTATCACAGCAATGATAATGTGTAGAACATACCTGAACATAGACATTAAATAATGCCCACTATATATTACATAGTACTGCATTATAATGTAGAGATAATGGATAACATGTAAACTTCTTCTGTTGCCAAACTCATTATAGTCTGTTGCCATGTACATACATTAATCTTTACTCTTTTGCTGACTTTGTAACATATATTTTCCAGGTGAGGCAGAGCGGGGTCTCGCTGTGTTCCCACAATGAATATGGGATCCAGCTGGAGATGACAACTGTACATCAACACAAAGAGGCAGATTCCAGGCTTGGTTTCTGTTCTCTTCATTGGATATGACATTTACTGGACTTTCTGCAGCTAGACGAACTCACAGAGTATGTGAGATACCTACTGCATCATGAGGCAAATTCCGGGCTCGGTCTATGTTCTTTTTAATGAATACGACATTTACTAGACTTTCTGCAGCTAGATGCACTCACAGAACAAGTGAGTTTCCTTCTGCATCATAAGACAGATTCCGGGATCGGTCTCTGAACTCAACCACTGGATACGACATTTACTGGACTTTCTGCAACTAGATGCACTCACAGATAAAGTGAGATCCCTACTGCACACGAGACAGATTCCAAACTCGGTCTCTGATCTCCACCACTGGATACAACAGTTACTGGACTTTCCGCAGCTAGATGCACTCACAGATAAAGTGAGATACCTACTGCACATGAGACAGATTCCGGACTCGGTCTCTGTTCTCATCAGTGGATAAAACATTTGATAGACTTTCTGCAGCTAGATATAATCACAAATCTAGTGACTTACCTGCTGCACCATGAGACAGATTCCGGGCTCGGTCTCTGCTCTCATCAATGAACATCTGCAGCCTAAGGGAAGGACAGTCCTTCAGCCAAGGTTCCCTAGCGGTTTCCTCCACTGGGGGTTTTTCCTCTCCTGAGTGCTGAAGGTTGACTCTTCGTGAGTCAAAGTCCCTTTGTCATCATTATCATCGGGGCACATTTTAGGGCTATTGCCCTGACTTCTAATGGGAGCTTCTACATAACCCACCTTGAATGAAGTTAATAAAGAAGTCAATCAATAATATGTAACAGTGTAATGGCGCTTCAATTGAACTTTACAATACAGCAGAATATACATATCACTGTGAGGAGGGAATATTTTATGAAGTCATTAAACACATGGTGACTTATATACATGTTTTCTATCAAACTAATTTGCCACAAATGTAATGTTCCTCATTAATCATGAACATCTTCTTTGACCTGGTTTAGAGGTCTGGATCCTCTGGTTCGACCAGGACTTTAATGCCACTGCACACTATACTGTCATGGCACACATAATGACATCAGAACGTTGCGACGTGCGTCACCCAAGCTTTAGTTATTGCCTCTGGGGATGCACATCAGTGGCAGCTCAGCGATGGCATGGTTCACAAAAATTTCAGAGGCTTGGTTGAGCTGGAAGTTCCAATGCAGGGTGAAGAAGACAGAAGATGCTTTAAACCAGCAAGGCCAGTTTTAGACAAAGTGGGGCCCTGGGCATAAGTTTAAAGTGGGTCCTAAATGCTAACATATTGCACCATCACACTTAAACATTTAGGTAGCATTTACATGTGCTGAGTTTAGGCCATTAAATGAGCGTGATCGAGAATATTGAAGTCGTTCAGTGCTTGTTTCCTGGCCTTTTTACACTGGTTGAGGGAGAATGATGGGCACAGAGCGATCGTTAGTAGATCAATCTGTCCCTATAAAGTATCGTATTATCAGCAGCACATCAGCAAGTCTCATTGGGCGATGTGCTGCAGAAAACAATGATTTTTGTTCCATCATAAACAATCCAATCACCCGATAAATGAGTAGCTTGAGTTTGCTTGTTCGTTGGGTGATAACAGACGTTTTTACACCTATGAACTCTCATCTGCTCTGCTGGGATTTATAAATGTGGGTGCTATATACTCAAACACTGCATGTTACACACACATACAGTGGGTACGAAAAGTATTTAGACCCCTTTAAATTTTTCACTCTTTGTTTCATTGCAGCCATTTGGTAAATTCTAAAAAGTTCATTTTTTTTCTCATTAAAGTACACTCTGTACACTATCTTGACTGGAAAAAAACAGAAATGTAGAAATTTTTGCAAATTTATTTAAATAGAAAAACTGAAATATCACATGGTCATAAGTATTATTATTATTATTATTATTTTTTTATTATTATAGCGCCACTTATTCCATGGCGCTTTACATGTGAAAAAGGGGTATAATACAAGAACAATTACAATAATCTTGAACACAATGTGACATCGACTGGTACAGGAGGAGCGAGGACCCTGCCCGCGAGGGCTCACAATCTACGAGGGATGGGTGAGGATACAGTAGGTGAGGGTAGAGCTGGTCGTGCAGCGGTATGGTGGAGCGGTGGTTACTGCAGGTTGTAGGCTTGTCGGAAGAGGTGGGTCTTCAGGTTCCTTTTGAAGGTTTCCACGGTAGGCGAGAGTTTGATACGTTGGGGTAGAGAGTTCCAGAGTAGGGCGGAAGCACGGGAGAAATCTTGTATACGGTTGTGGGAGGAGGAGATAAGAGGGGAGTAGAGCAGGAGATCTTGTGAGGATCGGAGTTTGCGTGCAGGTATGTAACGGAAGACTAGGTCGGAGATATATGGAGGAGACAGGTTGTGAATGGCTTTGTATGTCATGGTTAGGGTTTTGAACTGGAGTCTCTGAGCAATGGGGAGCCAGTGAAGAGATTGACAGAGAGGAGAGGCCAGGGAATAGCGGGGGGACAGGTTGATTAGTCGAGCAGCAGAGTTTATGATAGATTGGAGGGGTGCGAGAGTGTTAGAGGGGAGGCCACAGAGCAGGAGGTTGCAGTAGTCAAGGCGGGAGATGATGAGGGCGTGCACTAGTGTTTTTGCAGATTCATGGTTTAGGAATGTGCGGATCCGGGAGATATTTTTGAGTTGGAGTCGGCAGGAAGTGGAAAGGGCTTGGATATGTGGTTTGAAGGAGAGTTCGAGTCCAGGGTTACCCCAAGGCAGCGAGCTTGAGGGACTGGGGAGAGTGAGCAGCCATTGACGTTGATAGATAGGTCAGTTGGGAGGTTTGAATGAGATGGCGGAAAGATGATGAATTCTGTTTTGTCCATGTTAAGTTTTAGAAATCTGGCAGAGAAGAAGGATGAAATAGCAGACAGACATTGTGGGATTTTGGTTAATAAGGAGGTGATATCGGGTCCAGAGAGGTAGATCTGTGTGTCGTCAGCATAGAGGTGATAATGAAACCCATGAGACGCTATGAGCTGTCCCAGGCCTAAGGTGTAGATGGAGAAGAGCAGGGGTCCTAGAACTGAACCTTGGGGGACACCGACAGATAGGGGGCGAGATGAAGAGGTGGTGTGTGAGTGGGAGACACTGAATGTCCGGTCTGTTAGGTATGAGGAGATCCGGGATAGGGCCAAGTCTGTGATGCCGAGAGATGAGAGAGTCTGGAGTAAGAGGGAATGGTCCACTGTGTCAAAGGCAGATGACAGGTCTAGGAGGAGGAGGACAGAGTAGTGTCGCTTAGATTTGGCGGTTAGTAGGTCGTTTGTGACTTTAGTCAGTGCAGTTTCAGTAGAATGGTGTGGTCGGAAACCAGATTGTAGGCGGTCAAAGAGGGAGCAGGAGGAGAGGTGGGAGGACAGTTCAAAATGGACATGTTGTTCCAGTAGTTTTGAGGCATAGGGGAGAAGTGATATGGGGCGATAGCTAGTCAGAGAGGATGGGTCAAGGGAGGTCTTTTTGAGGATGGGTGTGATTGAGGCATGTTTAAAGCATGAGGGGAAGACACCAGTTGTTAGTGACAGGTTGAAGAGGTGGGCTAGGGCTGGGATGAAGATAGTGGTAAGGTTTGGGATGAGGTGGGACGGGATTGGGTCAAGTTTACAGGTGGTGAGGTGTGATTTGGAGAGTAAGGAGGAAAGTTGATCTTCAGAAATGGTGGAGAATGTAGTTTTGGAGGAGGAGGGTTGAGTAGGTGTGGGGAGGGGCGGTGGGGGCTTTAGGCAAAAACTTTGTCTGATGGTGTCAATCTTCTTCTTGAAGAATGAGGCAAAGTCTTCGGCTGAAATAAGAGGAGAGGGATGAGGCACTGGGGGACGGAGGAGAGAATTGAAGGTGTTGAATAGTTGTTTAGGGTTGTGAGACAGGGAGGATATGAGAGAATCAAAGTATGTTTGTTTTGCTGCAGTGAGTGTGGACTTGAAGGTAGTGAGGGACTGTTTGAATGCGATGAAGTGCTCATGGGAGTGGGACCTTTTCCATCTACGTTCAGCAACCCTGGAGGCCCGTCACAGCTCTTTAGTTAGGCTGGTGTGCCAGGGTTGTCTGTTGATTGTGCGAGCCTTGGTATGCATGAGGGGGGCGACCGAATCGAGAGCTGCAGCTGTTGTGGTGTTGTATAAAGTGGAAGCAGCATCTGCATCATGTAAGGAACTAATGTCTGTAAGAGGGAGGAGGGATTCAGAGAGAGAGTGTAGGTCAAGGTGTTTGAGATTGCTACGAGGGTATGCAAGTTTGTGGAGTGGGGATTGTTGCCCTGGGGAGGAGAGAGAAGAGAATGTGAGTAGGTTGTGGTCAGAAACAGGGAGAGGTGAGTTAGAGAGGTTAGATAGGGAACAGAGGTGGGTGAAGATGAGGTCCAGTGTGTGGTCGTCTTTGTGGGTGGGTGTGGAAGACCACTGAGTAAGACCAAAGGAGGAACTGAGGGATAGAAGCTTAGAGGCAGCTGAGAGGGAAGAGTCAATGGGGATGTTAAAGTCGCCCATGAGGATAGTGGGAATGTCAACGGAGAGGAAATGAAGTAGCCAGGTGGTGAAGTGGTCAAAAAAAGTGGTGGCTGATCCTGGGGGGCGGTAGATGACAGCCAGTTGGAGGTTGGATGGGGAGTAGATGCGCACGCAGTGCACTTCAAAAGATGGGAGAGTAATTGCGGGCGGCATTGGGATATGGGTGAAGGAGCAGTTTTCTGAGAGGAGGAAACCTATTCCTCCACCGTGCTTGCCGTTGGGGTGGGGGGTATGGGAGAGGTGGAATCCACCATACGAAAGTGCAGCAGGAGAGGCTGTGTCGGAGGGGGTGAGCCAGGTTTCAGTGATGCCGAAGAAGGAAAGCTTGTTAGTGATAAAGAGATCGTGAATGTAGGAAAGTTTATTGCAGACAGAGCGAGCGTTCCATAGAGTATTCAGACCCTTTGCTCAGTATTGAGTAGAAGCATCCTTTTGAGCTAGTACAGCCATGAGTCTTCTTGGGAATGATGCAACAAGTTTTCCACACCTGGATTTGGGGATCCTCTGCCATTCTTCCTTGCAGATCCTCTCTAGTTCTGTCAAGTTGGATGGTGAACGTTGGTGGACAGCCATTTTCATGTCTCTCCAGAGATCCTCAGTTGGGTTTAGGTCAGGGCTCTGGCTGGGCCAGTCAAGAATGGTCACAGAATTGTTCTGAAGCCACTCCTTAGTTATTTTCGCTGTGTGCATAAGGTCATTGTCTTGTTGGAAGGTGAACCTTCGGCCAAGTCTGAGGTCCAGAGAACTCTGGAAGAGGTTTTCATCCAGGATATCTCTGTAGTTGGCCGCATTCATGTTTCCTTCAATTGCAACCAGTCGTCCTGTCCCTGCAGCTAAAAAACACCCCCATAGTATGATGCTGCCATCACCATGTTTCACTGTTAGGATTGTATTGGGCAGGTGATGAGCAGTGCCTGGTTTGCTCCACACATATCGCTTAGAATTATGACCAAAAAGTTCTATCTTCATCTCATCAGACTAGAGAATCTTATTTCTCATAGTCTGGCAGTCCTTCATGTGTTTTTAAACAAGCTCTATGCGGGCTTTCATATATCTTGCACTGAGGAGAGGCCACCCTGCCATAAAGGCCCGACTGGTGGAGGGCTGCACTGATAGTTGACTTTGTGGACCTTTCTCCCATCTCCCTACTGCATCTCTGGAGCTCAGCCATAGTGATCTTGGTTTTCTTCTTTACCTCTCTCACCAAGGCTCTTCTCCCACAATTGCTCAGTTTGGCTGGACGGCCGGGTCAAGGAAGACTTCTGGTGGTCCCAAACTTCTTCCATTTAAGGATTATGGAGGCCACTGTGCTTTTAGGAACCTTGATAAACGCAGAAATTAGTTTGCAACCTTGGCCAGATCTGTGCCTCGCCACAATTCTGTCTCTGAGCTCATTGGGCAGTTCCTTTGAGCTCATGATTCTCATTTGGTCTGATATGCATTGTGAGCTGTGAGGTCTTATATAGACAGGTGTGTGCCTTTCCAAATCAAGTCCTATCAGTTTAATTAAACACAGCTGGACTCCAATGAAGGCGTAGAACCATCTCAAGGAGGATCACAAGGAAATGGACAGCATGTGATTTAAATATGAGTGTCTGAGCAAAGTGTCTGAATACTTATGACCATGTGATGTTACAGTTTTTCTTTTTTAATAAATTTGCAAAAATTTCTACATTTCTGTTTTTTTCAGTCAATATGGGGTGCAGAGAGTTCTTTAATGAGAAAAAAAATGAACTTTTTAGAATTTTTCAAATGGCTGCAATGAAACAAAGAGTGAAAAATTTAAAGGGGTCTGAATACTTTCCATACCCACTGTATGTATACACACAGCAAACACACATAGCACATATGCATGTATACACCGAGCCCATACACACACACACGTATATGTATACACAGAGCACATACATACATATAGACATGTGTACATACATAGACAGACGTATATACAGAGCACATACATACGGACAGACATGCATACACAGATCACATACATACAGACACATGTATATACAGATCACATACCTACACATGTATACACAGAGCACATACATACATACACATGTGAGAGGCTGGACAGGAGCTTTCTCTCCCTCAAAAAGACGTTGAGGCAAGTTCTTTAAAGTTATTTGTGTAATTAGCAGCACAGTGGCTCAGTGGTTAGCACTGTTGCTTTACAGTGCTGGGGTCCTGGGTTCAAATCCCAACAAGGACAACATCTGCAAGGAGTTTGTATTTTCTCCCCGTGTTTGCATGGGTTTCCTCCAGGTTCTCCGGTTACCTCCCACACTCCAAAGACATACTGATAGGGAATGTAGATTGTGAGCCCCAATGGGAACAGTGCCCATAACGTCTGTTAAGCGATGTGGAATTAATGGCGCTATATAAGTGAGTAAAATAAATAAATAAAAATAAATGAACCCAAAATGTACCTGCACTATTAAACACTGGCCACCAGAAGTCACTGGTTTCCCCTTGATAGGTTCAGATGTCCCTTGGTCTGCAGGATCCGGTTTTCTGGGATGACAGGGTTAACACCTAGCCAGGGAGGGAGAGAGAAGTGACTGGGCACAAACAGGAGACTAGATCCAGGAAGTGCTTAGTGTTGATTGGACAGAGTGTGGAGCAGGCTGTGTGCAGAGAAGGTGGAGACAGCAGGATACTGGTTCATTGTGTGTGGAACTAAAGGCTCAGTATGTAAGGAGCTAGTTACAGAGGCGGCAGGACAGCACAGGCATTTGGGGACCTTTACATTGAGGAAAAGCTTAGAAGTCTGGGAAAAATATGGTCCAGCGGAAAAGGGGGACCTTGGGAAGAAGGTAGCGCCCTGCTGTGAATACTAAAAACAGGGAGCTTAGTCTCAACGAGCCACTCATGGGACTGTGTTAGCTAAAAGCTCCGGGTATCGGAACCAGTACTTAACGAATGCACCCGAATAACCCTACCCCTAAGAAAATGCAGGCAATTAGAACATCTCCCCATGTCCCTTGCAAAACCTGGAAAAACGCAGACTGTAACTCTATAATGGAGCCGGTGTATTGTGTGGAAGATGGAAAAGGAGATGTAAAACCTTTTATCCCCTGTTTATCAGTTTGTCCGTATATAAAATGGACATTGTTTATAAGGACTGATCTGGCTTATTGAATGAAACGGGAGTGGAACTGCATTAAGTGCAATGGAACCGATGAGGGAAGCAGCAGATCAAGAGACAATGACGCAGACGCCTCCCCAACAACACAAAATTTCCTGTAGCTGGCCCCAACGTGAAAATGGCAGACCACTCATACGACCACTCAGCAACTGTCACAAATAACACAAGCAAAGGAGACAGGAAGTGTTGTGCTTCAGAAGCATCCAGAAACTTGAGGGGTTAACACAGTCACAGGAGACAGAGAGTGTTTTAGCAGAGCCCCAGGGGGATTGTGGTGAACTTGTTAATGTAGTCTGGCTGAAGTCGAAGAGAAAGGTGGTGGTGTGTTATCTGGATCTGACAGAAGGCAACTGAACAGGATTCAGATCAGGAGAGAAACTAAACAAAGGTCAGATAAACTCCCTGAACTAACCGTGCAGAGTATTATTGGGCAGGAAGATAAGGACTGGAAGGAATTGTGTCACAGGGATCATCTCCCTCCTCAAACCCTCCCCCCTCCATCTCCATGCAGGATAAACAATGCTGTGTACTATTGTGTCCTTGTGAAGGAAAAGCCTGTGGTTGTGTATGCATAGAAATGTGCTTCTAAGAGAGCTAATCTATGCTGAATTATGCTACTGAAGAGACTGTAATACTGTGCCTTGTGAAGAAACTACTGTATTGTTACTGGAGCCAGTTGCTCAAGAAACTCAGACTGTACTATAATGAAGATTGTTGCTGTAATATCCCAGAATGGCACTGGCCGTGCTTCAGATTGAATTCCACTGTTAAACTGTTGAAAATGACTCTTGTCAGATGTGTCTGGTTAGCAATTGAATCTATTGTGTGCCTGAGAGAAGCTGCAGCCTATGGTCGCTCTGAGTAACGGTTCCCCCAGGATTCCAAAGAATTCATGAAACCCGTCTCACCCTATGTAAACCTAGCAGCGTGCGTGTAACATTGGTGGCCTGTACGGGGAATCCTGAGTGGGAATTAGCGTGTAGAGGGAGAAGAGGAAAAGTGTCTGGAAAAACACAGCAGCACAGCACCTCAATTAAACCCTGCTACACCAGTTAAAGGGGACCAGCCCTAAAGAAAACTCACTAGCAGCAATGGATGTGGAAACATAAATGGACAGAATTAGTGAGCTGCTTCTTCAGTTAACCTGTGAAGAATTGAGAACAGTAGCAGAACATATAAAGATATCAGAATAACAGATTTCTGAAGCACACAACCGCAGGCAACTGTTAGCTGCCATTAATGCAAAAATGGATGAGCTGGGGTAGAAAGAAGCCAAAGACGTCATGGGGAGGTTCCTCCAGGAGCTAACACAGATTCTAACCAGGTTGTAATTGGAGGATAGAGGGGTGGCACCAACTACCAAAAGAGGGAATCTCTGTCCGCAGACAGAACTGTTAGAACCTTGCTCTTAGGTTTTTTTTTTCCTTTGCTGGTCACATGACCTTGTTGGCCTATTTAAGCCTGCTCCGCCCTTCTGGCTTTGCTGGACTTCATTGTATAACTACTTTCTAGCTAGCCTGTGCTCTGTATCTTACTCTGTTAGTTTGCTTGGTCTACGGACCTCTATGTTCTATATATTTTGTTTGTTCGTCTGTCTGCTACTATTTCTGTTAGGAGGTGTCCCATATTCCTCCCAGTCCTTAGTACTTGTAGGGATTCCTTCCCCACATCTATAGGTCTCCGTACAGACTAGCTTAGGACTTTAGCAGGTCTGATCGCAGGATCAGGTTCCCTGTTACATCGTAGGGATTCAGCTGAGTTCTATCGTAGGGACAGATCTCCTCTCTTTCCTTAGCTCTGGTAGCAGAACATAACACTAAGTCCAGCCTGCAAATTCTCTAAGGAAAGATTTTTCTGTTCCATCATGGTGTCGGTTCAGGATTTGGCTCATCGCCTGCAGGGACTCTCTCTGGAGGTGGCCGAGCTCCGTCAGCACGTGAGTAACTGTCCTGGAGCACATTTCTTGGAGCCTAAGGTATGTTTGCCGGATTTATTTTTTGGTGAACATCGAGAATTTTTTTCATTTAAAAATGCTTGCTTATTGTATTTTCGTTTGAGACCCAAGTCCTCTGGGGATGAATCCCAGCGCATAGGGTTCATAATGTCACTTTTGCGCAAAGAGCCTCAGGAGTGGGCCTTTTCTTTGCAACCTAGTGATACATGCTTCAGATCAGTGGATAGTTTTTTTTCTGCTTTGGGACTATTATATGATGATCCTGACCGTGTCGCATCAGCTGAGACTGAGTTGAGACGTTTGAGACAGGGATCAGGTAATGTGGAAAAATATTGTACTCATTTCCGTCGTTGGTCTACTCAAATAGGGTGGAACGATTCTGCTCTGAAAAGTCTATTTCTTGCTGGGCTCAGTGAAAGGATTAAAGACCTGCTAATTGCTTATCCTAAACCTGAAGATTTGCAACAGGCTATGCAATTAGCTATACGGGTGGATAGGAGACTGCGTGCAAGGGTTAATGAGAGCAAATCCTCTGCTATGTCAGTTTCTGGTTATGAGAATGTGTGTACTAACAGTGGTGAACCGATGGAGATTGGATCGGTGGCACCTCGCTCTCAAGAAAAAGACCGTCGATTTTCTGAAGGCTTGTGTTTCTATTGCGGAAAATCTGGTCATTTGATTAAAGGCTGTGAGCTTCGCATGAAGAAAGAAAAAAAAATGGTCAGTCATGCCCGTATTGCCTGTTTAAATTCCAAGGGTGTATTTTTAGCTGCTTCCACGATTGCTCAGGAAAAATTAATGGAATTTCGGGTGTTTGTTGATTGTGGGTCTACTCTGAATGTAATTGATGGGGGATTCTTGGAAAGACTCAATTTAAAACCCGAACCTTTATCATCCCCCATTGCTGTGGTTTCTGTGGATGGTTTCCCTTTGAAGAATATTACTCTCAAGGTCTGTGAATTTCCTCTCACTATTAATGGTGTTCACCATGAGAAATTGGATTTGGTAGTTTTGAATAACTTGCCTTCTCCAGTAATATTGGGATTGCCCTGGTTAAAATTTCACAATCCTGTACTGGATTGGTCTACCAATGAAATTAAATCCTGGAGCCATAAATGTTATGACAAGTGTTGTAACGGGCGTATTGCAGCTTTGGATAGGGGAGAATTGCCTGTTCCTATTCAGGATTTTTGGAGAGTTTTTTCTGAGAAGGAATCGCAGGTTTTGCCTCCCCATAGAGACTATGATTGTTCTATTGAATTTGTCCCTGGAGCGACTCTTCCTAAAAGTCGTTTATTTAACCTTACTATTCCTGAGAGGAAGGCTTTGGAGGAATACATACAGACAAGTTTGGCCGCCGGTCACATTAGGCCCTCTAAGTCTCCTGTGGCGGTTGGATTTTTTTTTGTAAAAAAAAAGGACGGCGGTTTACGTCCTTGTCTGGATTTTCGTGAGATTAACAAAATTACTGTACGCAATCCTTACCCACTGCCATTGATTTCTGATCTGTTCAACCAGTTAATGGGGGCCAAGTGGTTCTCTAAAATTGACCTTAAGGGGGCATACAATCTGTTGCGCATGAAGGAGGGTGATGAATGGAAGACTGCTTTTAACACTCCTGTGGGTCATTTTGAGAATCTGGTTATGCCTTTTGGTCTTACTAATGCTCCTGCATTTTTTCAGAATCTTATTAATGACATCCTGAGACCTTTGATCGGCAAAAATGTGGTTGTGTATTTGGATGACATTTTGATTTATTCGCCGGATCTGGAGTCTCATTGGCGGAGCGTACGTGAGGTATTACAGTTGTTAATGGACAATTCGCTTTTTGCTAAGCTGGAGAAATGTGAGTTCGCTGTACAGAGAATTAGTTTTTTGGGTTACATTATCTCCAGCGAAGGTTTTGAGATGGACCCGGTTAAAGTTCAAGCTGTACAGGAATGGCCTAGGCCTATTGGTTTGAAATCGATACAGAGGTTTTTAGGTTTCGCCAATTATTACAGAAAATTCATAAAAAAATTTTCTAGTATTGTCAAACCTCTGACCGATCTCACCAGGAAAGGTGCTGATGCGGTTCAGTGGTCTTCTGAGGCCATTGAAGCTTTTGTGTATCTCAAGGAGAGGTTCACCTCTGCTCCCATCCTTATGCAGCCTGATGTGACTAAGCCGTTTTTGGTTGAGGTTGATGCTTCCTCTGTGGGGGTTGGCGCAGTATTGTCTCAGGATAACGGGTATGGATTACATCCCTGTGCCTTTTTTTAAAAAAAATTTTCGGAGACTGAACTGAATTACGATATTGGTAATCGGGAATTATTGGCTATTAAACTCGCATTTGAACACTGGCGTCACTTCTTGGAAGGTGCGGAATTTCCCGTTCAGGTTCTTACGGATCATAAAAATCTGATATATCTTGATGCTGCCAAGCGCCTGAATGCCCGTCAGGCTAGGTGGGCACTGTTTTTCTCGCGGTTTAATTTCTCCGCTACTTACATCCCTGGTACTAAGAATGTTAAGGTGGATGCCTTGTCTCGCAGTTTTTCTCCCATAGTCGGTGCTGAGAAAGAGGAGAACATTTTACAAGAAGGTGTTGTGATAGCTGCTTTGGACTCCGTTTTGGAAGATGAGATTCTTAAAGCACAGGAGAATGCCCCATCTAACACTCCCCATGGGAGGTTGTTTGTGCCTGGGACCTTTAGGAGAGATTTATTTGTTGAGTGTCACGAATCTCGGTTGGCAGGTCATCCCGGAATCTCTGAGACCAAGAGACTGGTGGGTCGCAGTTTTTGGTGGCCTGGATGGCAGAAGGAAGTCATTAAGTGGGTGCGTCAATGTACTATATGTGCTAGATCTAAGTCCTCACATACTCCTGCTGCGGGGTTGCTTTGTCCTTTGGAGGTTCCCAGTGCTCCTTGGACACATTTGGCTATGGACTTTATAACTGACCTTCCCCCCTCTGAGGGTTTTACTGTCATCTGGGTGGTCGTGGACCGTTTTAGCAAGATGTGTCACTTGGTTCCCTTTGTCAAACTGCCCTGCGCTAAAACTCTCGCTAAGGCCTTTGTCAAGGAAATTGTCAGACTTCATGGCGTTCCTACTCACATTGTTTCTGATAGGGGTCCTCAGTTCGTGGCTCGTTTTTGGCGTGCCTTTTGTGACAGGTTGGGAGTTCATTTATCGTTCTCGTCCGGATATCATCCTGAATCTAATGGCCAGACAGAAAGGAAAAACCAGGATGTTGAGCAGTTCTTGCATTGTTTTGTGGCAGACAATCAAGAGGGGTGGTCTGAGTTTCTGCCACTTGCTGAATTTGCTCTGAACAATCATACATCTTCTTCTGCTGGTTGTTCGCCTTTTTTTTGTTGTTCTGGGACACATCCGTCGTTTGGGTCGTTCTCCAAGTTGGGATCTGCCGTGCCTGAGGAGGAGAATTTTTCCGGTGATTTGGAGAGAGTTTGGACGGATGTGCGTGGTAATCTTCAGGAGGCCAACAGAAAATCTAAGGACTACTTTGATAGGAAACGACAGGAGGTTTTGTTCGCTGTTGGTGACATGGTTTGGTTGTCCTCTAGGAATCTGCGGTTGAGGATTCCTTCTAAGAAATTGGGTCCCAAGTTTGTAGGGCCCTTTAAGGTGCTTCAGGTTGTCAACCAATCTGCTGTTAGGTTGGAGGTTCCTACCTCCTGGAGAATTAATCCGGTATTTCATGTCTCTCTGTTGAAAAAAGCTGTTGTATCGGATTGTGACGCCTCTGCCTCTGTTCCTCCGGTGGTGGAGGACGGGGAATTTGAAATTTCTCGCATCCTTAACTCTAGACTGTATAGAGGTAGTTTGCAGTATCTTGTGGCCTGGAAAGGTTTCGGACCCGAGGATAACTCTTGGGTGAGGTCGGATGATGTTTCCGCGTCCAGACTTATCAGAGCGTTTCACAGGAGATTTCCTGAGAAGCCTGGTCCTAGGGGATCCGGAGGATCCTCTTAGAAGGGGGGGTACTGTTAGAACCTTGCTCTTAGGTTTTTTTTTCCTTTGCTGGTCACATGACCTTGTTGGCCTATTTAAGCCTGCTCCGCCCTTCTGGCTTTGCTGGACTTCATTGTATAACTACTTTCTAGCTAGCCTGTGCTCTGTATCTTACTCTGTTAGTTTGCTTGGTCTACGGACCTCTATGTTCTATATATTTTGTTTGTTCGTCTGTCTGCTACTATTTCTGTTAGGAGGTGTCCCATATTCCTCCCAGTCCTTAGTACTTGTAGGGATTCCTTCCCCACATCTATAGGTCTCCGTACAGACTAGCTTAGGACTTTAGCAGGTCTGATCGCAGGATCAGGTTCCCTGTTACATCGTAGGGATTCAGCTGAGTTCTATCGTAGGGACAGATCTCCTCTCTTTCCTTAGCTCTGGTAGCAGAACATAACAAGAACTACAGGAATTGAAAGAAAAATTCAAAGCCCTAACAACAGCCCTGCAGGAATCAACCAAAACCTCTAAACGGGTGACAGACTCAGACAGAGCCTTTACTCTGATCGGGTTAGATAAATCAGGTAGACAGTCCTCTTTAGCACCACAAATCACTATAAGGAAAGAATTCAAGATCCTGGGACAGATTGGAGACTGTGAACAGAAAGAGAAACTGCCTTATATGAACTTGTTGCACCAGATCGATGCAGGCTTACATAAAGGCTACCAGCCAGATGAGATCGTTGAGGGGGTTATGAAAGCTATCAGCCCAGGACTGAAGCTCCGTAGTATGCTAGAAATGAAGAGTCAATTGACTTTGCAACAGCTGAAGATGATTTTAAAAGGGCACTATAAAGAAGAGAGTACTTCAGAATTGTTTCACCGACTCATTAACCTCTCACAGAAAAATAATGAATCACCCCAAAGTTTGTTGTTCAGAGCAATTGAACTGAAGGATAGACTGTTGTTTGCATCCAGAGATGTAGAAGTGGAGAAGTTTGATGCTGGACTAGTCCAGAAGAAGTTCTTGAGATCATTAGGAACGGGGTTAATCAGCAAAGACATCAAGTTGCAGCTGAAACCTGTCATTCTGGACGAAGTCCTAATTGAAAAAATGAATGAGATAGCTAGTTTGGAGTCAGAGAGCGAACAGAAGTTAAAGGTTCTGCTCCTAAAATCACCAAAATAAGTCAGCTGAAGTTAGAGACCCCCTGTGCCCAGTCCAAAAATCAATGCCAATGGTCACGGTCGTTTGGGTTAAAAGACAGGAGGTTGCCAGTGCGGGGTGACTAGTAACCGCGATACGGAGGAGGCCCCAGAAGCAAATCCAAATCTCACCAAACCCCAGAATGGCACATGAGGTAAAACGGCTGCTTCAGTACTATCCCCAAGTGTGTTCACATCTACAACAGCTGCAAGAGAGACAGAGGCAATAGTGCCCAGTGTGTAGGTCAAACGATGTACTCCTGGGAGGAGGATTCCTCGGTCAGTAGAGATTGCCTCATCAGTCTAGTCGGTGAAAGGTGCTTTACACAGTGCCAGCTAGATGGACTCTTGGTAAAACCACTGTGGGACACAGGAGCCCAAGTGGGCCTTTTAAATGAAGAATGGAGAAGGCGCTACCTGCCACATACCTGCCTTTGGTCACTAAAAGAACTGTTAGGACCAGTGGAACTCCACGGGAAAGCTGTCAACCAGACCGAAATCCCTTTCATAGCCTGGGTGGAAGTGACTTTCCAACTGAGGGCCACGAAGAACAGCAACACCATTGAGCTTTTGGTACCTTTTCTCTTGACTAGTGATCAGAACGTGGCAGAGGATCCTATCCTTGAATATAATGTAATCAGTGAGGTCTTCACGAAACACAAGTCAGGGACGCTGGTGGTGTATGCAATTGCCACATCACTTGCCATAACTAACACCGTGGTGGAAAATGTGATTCATAGAGTAAAGAAAGCACAGAATACAATGGACCTAAAAGAAGTCAAGGTAGGCTGGCGCCCAACCATCATCACTGCAAACCAAATGGTGGGGGTGAGGTGTGGAGTCCGAGTAGAACCAGGAAGAAAAATCAAGAAAAGACTGTTCGTCCCAAAAGACTCCTCAGAACTTTCGAAAGGCCTAGTACAAGGTGACACTGTGCTTACGATTTCTACTGGTGAATTTGCTCGAGTGACAGTACCGGTGATGAATACTACGAAACAGGAAATTACACTGGATCCAAAATCTGTGTTAGGTCACATTGAAACTGTTAAAATGGTATATCCAGCCAGTGTGAGACCCATCCAGGGGTCTACCATGAATTCAGTCACCCCACCAAGGAACAGGAGTCGCCCATGGGAGGAAATTGCACGACCAACCTCAGGGTCCTGGGATCCCCCAGTATCCCTGGAACACTTGTGTGCTGAAGATATAGCGATAGCAAAACAGATGTTGAGAGAAGAGTGTCATGCATTCTCTAAAGATGACTCTGATATAGGCTAATAAAGACACGACCCCAATAACCAGAAGTTACATGTCTGTGCTGAAACCATTACAACGTGATGTGAAAGAGTATTTACAAGATCTAATCAACAGAGGTTGGGTCCAAAAGTCGAAGTCATCTTATTCCTCTCTTATTGTTTGTGTTAAGGAGAAGAACGGTACGTTGAGACTCTGCTGTGATTAACGAGAACTAAACCGAAAGTCAGTACCTGATCGGCACCTGATACCAAAGATTCAAGATATGCTGGATAGCCTATCAGGAAGAACCTGGTTCTCTGTCCTCGATCAGGGTAAAACATACCATCAAGGGTTTGTTGAAGAGTCCAGTAGACCCTTGACAGCATTCTTCACACCGTGGGGGTTATATGAGTGGATCCGCTCAGTTCAGATCCAGCAGAATTTCAGAGGAGCATGTAGACCTATTTGAGACGCGTCCCCTGGGGCCGTGGGGTTCTCGGTGCCAGGCCGGTCGGTACTGGGGATGTCACTGTGGCAGTGACCCGGTCCGTGACCCAGGGCGGTCAATTAAAGGAAAAGTAAAAGGGGAATAAAGTTTTTAGAGATAATGTTCGTGACACTACCTGTGGTATGTGGCTATATGGGGCCGCCGCTGCGGTGCAGATCCACTGGAGCTGATGGTGACGCAGCAGAGTTTGTTCAGCTCTCCACGGGCAAAGGTAAGCTCCAGGGCAGTATATGAAGAATTGTGGAGGTAGATGTTGTTGGTGCGGTGTAATGCAGGGCTGAGGGTGCAGGTAATGACCAGACAACAAATTAATGGCGGTTTCCTTTTTCTTTTCTTGCGGTTTGTCAGAGCAGACGGGGACACGGGTACTAGCTGGTAGTGGAGGTCCGGGCGGCGTGGAAGCAAGTTGGGGATCCACCTCACCAGGTGGAGTTGTAGGCCTTCCCTCTGCGCTATTCTCTTTGGCCCTGCTGCTTGAAGCTATGCTGTAAAACGTCTATTCCTCACCCATATGGCAGGCAGCTCGGGCCTTCTTCAAGTGTCGCTCCCTCGTGGCGGCGCTGGGCCCTAGGATGCCGCTGAGCCACCGGGTATTTGGTGACGCCAGGAGACCTGCAGTCTCCTGCCCTCCGTATTTAGCTGCTGGGCCTTCAGAGCCCGCACAACCACGGACTCCGGTGTCCCGTTCCTTTGTGCTTCTCTCTGGGGCGAGCTTATTCACAGCTCCCTTCCCCAGGTCCTTCCTCGTCATTCTCCTGTCTCTAACTCTCTTCAACTAACTCAAACTAACCCCGCCTCCAGGTCCCAATTTAAAGGGGAGGAGCTCCCCTTTCTGGTCTGGAGCCAGGAAAGTGTTGTATGCTGGTATACCTAATTAGGGGACCCATCCTTGTACCAGGCATGGCAATGCCCCCTGTGAAGGAGGCAATGCCACTGTGGCAACCGAACCCCTGGGGTGCCACACTCCCCCCTAGTTAAATTCAGTACTCCCGGACTGAGGACACCTTTAGAATTAAACAATCAACAAAAATAACGATTCATATTACAAATAGTTTACAAAGTCTCAAAAAGGCAAAAATTGCAGAACAACAAACACCAAAGTAAAATTTGGAACAGACATTGCGACGCTTAGTCTTTACGCCACTATCCAGGAATTGCCTTTTTCCAGGCACTTGAAGGTTGGTTGGTGGGAACCGCCTCAACCCACTTTGTGTATCGTCCCTGGACGTGGCTTCAGGGCACTCTGTCGGTGGGCCTGGTTTTCGGCCACGCCTGCGGTTTATTTTCAAGGCCAACAATTAACTTTATTCAACATTGTCCTGACCACACCTAGTCCTGTGGTCCATTTGTCCATAAATTTAATAACTATATACATTCATGATTGCTTAAAAGTTCTTACAGTAAGTCTCTGTAGGTTCTCATACTTAACGGTTGCAACTATTTACTATACACTATTATTTTACTACACTTTAGTCCCTATAACGGACGGGTAGCTGACCTATGGTACTACGGGTGGATCTACGCAGTACAGTTGTTGCCAATGACCTACCCGGGTCACTAGTGTCTATCGCTGGTGTGGTGGGCTCAGTGTGGACTACACTACAGTTAGTCTGAGGTAACACTGGTAGACTGGGTAGTCTTCTACAACTTCTTTGCCTCACCATGGGTATGACAGATTCACCGCTAGCAGGGGTAGATTCTCCTTATCCACTGCTGATGAAGCATCTGTTTCTGGGGCCGTCTGCTGTTCTAGAGTCTCTGCGGCTTCCGGTAAGGCTACTTGGGGAAAGGTCAGGATAGGTACCTCGATTGCTTGGTTCACCTGCATCCAAGACCGGGGAAATTCTCCAAGGATGGTTTGAACCGTCTCTTCCACCTTTTCTGTGTGCTGGGGGCTGGTTTGGTCTTCCTCTTGGTGTCTCAATTGATCAGGGCATATCTTCAGGTGGTCTCTTGAGACTGCCGCCAAAGTCTCTCCTCCATCTTTACTGATGAGGCATACCTTGGTGTTGTCCAAATTTGAAGGTAAGATGGTGTATGGCTCGACCTCCCACTGATCATCTAATTTGTGAACTCGTCTCTTCCTTTTTAATACCTGTTCTCCAGGTGATAAGGGAACTGCAGGTGAGTGCTGATTATAAGTTCTCTCCTACCTCTGTCTCGCCTGGGACAAACTTCTCTCTACACATTCTTGCACCTTGCGGTATTGTTGCTGCCACTCTGTATCCCAGTCTGCATCTGGTGATGTCATCTCAGGTGTTAAAACTCCCATGTCTAAGTCAATAATTAACTTGCCAGCTCTTGCCCTCATCAGGTAGGCGTGTGTACAGTTGGAGGAGTTCACCGGGATGTGGTTATATAGGTCCACCAAATCTGGTAACTTTTCTGGCCATAGGCCACATTCTTCAAGGGGCAACGTCTTCAATAGGTTTATTACCACCTTTTTCATTTTCTCGCACAACCCGTTGGTCTGCGGATGATACGGCGTCATCCTTATTTTCTTGCAGCCATACAAGTTATAGAATTCTTGAAACACTTCTGCTTCAAAGGCTGGGCCTTGGTCGGTAAGCACTCATTCAGGGTAACCGTGCGGGTGACAAAAGTGTTGTTGAAACGCTTTGGCTGCCGTCTTAGCCATCTGATCCTTCACTGGCACTACTACCAGGATCCGGGAGTAATGGTCTACTATGGTGAGAGCGTAGACATAGCCTGACCGGCTTGGGGCTGGCTTCAAGTGGTCCAAGGCTACCAGTTGGCGCATCCCGCTTCGGGACTACCACTTGCCAGACCAGTTCGTGTGACCGGGAGTTGTGCTTCTCCGACACAGCTTTCCCTCGTAGATGATCAGCTTGCCCTTCTCCTTCCACAACTGTTGGGTCTCCTGTGGAGCATCTGGACCAGGGTGTGAGTCAGCTTGGGTCAGCAACTCCTTTACTAAGTGGACAGCCGGGTCGCTATCCTGCATCTCTGCCCATCCATGGTGGGGCAATGGGTTAAACGTGGCCTCTCTGGTGGAGAAGCACTTCTTCCACACACAGTGGGAGCACTGGGTCACCCCGTGGTGATGAAAAGCCGGTAGCTCTATCTCCTCCAGCTCTTCCGGGTCTTCTCCCCCATCTGGCAAGTTGTGAATCCTGGACAGGGCCTCAGCATTAGCGTTTTTATGCCCCGCCCGATAGTTGATGGTAAACTTGTAGTTGGACAGCTGGGCCATCCATCGCTGCTCCAGCGCACCTAGCTTCGCTGTTTCAAGGTGGGTCAGTGGATTAATGCCTGTGAAAATTGTAAACTTCGCTGAAGCCAGGTAGTGTTTGAAGCGCTCTGTTACAGCCCAGACTATGGCTAGAAACTCCAACTTGAAGGAACTATACTTGTCGGGGTTCCTTTCCGTGGGACGGAGCTTCCTGATGGCGTAGGCAATCACTTTCTCTCTGCCCTGCTGTACCTGTGACAGCTCCATTTCCAATCCCACATTGCTGGCATCCGTATAAAGTATAAAGGGTTAGCCATAGTTGGGGTAGGCCAGGACATTGTCTCCCGTAAGAGCCACCTTCAGTCGAGTGACGGATTCTTCTTTTCTACTCCACTCAAATGGAGGACTCAGGTTCTTGGCCTTCTTGGACTGGCCTACTAAGAGGTCCTGCATGTGTGCCGCTATCTTGGTGAAACCGTTGATGAATCTCCTGTAGTAGCCTACCAGCCCGAGGAACTGCCGCACTTCTTTGATAGTGGAGGGTCTTGACCAGTCTTTGATCACGGTGACTTTTTCAGGGTCTGGTGCTACACCTCCGGCGCTTACCACATGACCTAGGTACTGCACCTTGGGCTTCAACAGGTGGCACTTGGACGGCTTTACTTTCAGGCCAAAACCAGATAGGGATTAAAAAACCTCGGCCCGGTGCTCCAGGTGGTCTTCGTATGTCTTTGAGTAGACGATTACGTCATCTAGGTACAGCAGAACGGTTTCGAAGTCTTAGTGTCCTAGGCAACACTCCATTAACCGCTGTAATGTTCCTGGGGCGTTTCAGAGCCCGAATGGCATGCAGTTGAACTCGCAGAGGTCCATTGGTGTCGTAAACGCGGTCTTCTCTCTGTCCGCCTCTGCCATGGGAACCTTCTAATACTCACTGGTGAGATCGAAAGTGGAGAAATAGTTAGAGCATCTTAGTGCAGCTAATGATTCCTCAATTCTGGTAATGGATAGGCGTCCTTATGTGTAATGCGGTTAATCTGCCTATAATCAACACACATCCTCATTGTACCATCTTTCTTTCTAATGAGGACTAATGGAGCTGCCCAGGGGCTACAACTATCTCTGATCACCCCAGCCTCCTTCATCTCCCGCAACATTCCCTTCGCAAATTGATAGTGAGCTGGGGGTACAGGCCGGTACCTCTCTTTAATGGGCGGATGATCTCCTGTGGGGATATGATGTTGGACCCCTTTTACCTGCCCAAAGTCTAGTGGGTGTTTGCTTAAGACTCGCTCATATTCTTGGACCACCCGGTACACCCCATGCTTTTGGTGCAAAGGGGTGCGGTCGGTGCCTATTTGTAGCTTCTGACACCAATCCTCCACCTGCCCCTAGGAGCCATTGTCCTCCACCTGTTTGGATGGAAGCAAGGGTTCCGCTGTCTTTATTGCGTTGTTACTGACAGTGAACAGCTTAGCAAGGGTGGCATACCGGGGTAAATGGACCTCTTTCTCCCCACAATTCAGGATGCGTATCAGTACTCTCCCCTTGCAGACATTGACCACCCCCCTGGCAGTCAAGATGGTGGGCCTATTATCAAAGTACACGGGTTCTACCAGGGCCTGCTAATCTTGACCCCTGAGACCGATTGCTGCCCTACACCATATTAACATTTCACTCCTAGGAGTCATTGCAATGGGGAATGGATCACTCATTCTGACACTGCCGACTTCTCCACCAGACAGCTCTACCTGTTGTCTCAGCATCAGGGCTTTGATTTCTTTCTGCAGAACTCGCTGCTGACCAGAACTGGCAGTCTCCGTGACCTGTTGCAACAAAACAATAATTTCCCCAAGACAATTCTCTATCACATTGGTGCCTAAGGTTATCATAGGATGGCTTTCTCGGCGATCAATATCTACAATAATCAACCCTTGTGATGGCAATTCTACTCGGCCAACCTTTATGGTCACCTCTTTATACCCCACCTGAGGCAAGGGCAGACCATTGTTGGCAAAGATGTTAATATGTTCATCTGGACTGCGGGTAATGTCTGAATCAGTCCAGTATCGTTTGAAAAGGATATATGACATCGTTGTCACCTGGGAAACAGTGTCCAGTAAAGCGTTCATCAGGATGCCATCAAGCACGACAGGTAGGACCGGTCGTCCTCTCATGTACTTGTCTCGCCAGCTTTGTGGGCCTGGTCGTCTTACTCCTGGGGTTGGCCCTCTGCCCCAGGGGTTGCTCGTTTAAATCGCAGAATCTTGTAAGGTGCCCCGCCTTTTGGCAGCAGCGGCAGATGGGTTGTCCGTTCTGGTCGTAGCGATCTCTGTTTCTCCCTCTGGTCGGTGGAATTCTTCTCTGTCGTCGCCATGGAACGTCATCTGGACTGGAAGCCAGCTGAATTCTTTCCTTTGGAGACACTTGCATGGCCTGCACGGTTTTGGTTAGTGTAGCCACTAGTGTTGAGCCACCCCCGTAGTGTTCGAGTTCGGTTCGTCGAACACCCGTATGTTCGCCGAACTGTTCGTCGAACTGTTTGTCGAACACCGTTAAAACCAATGGCAGGCAAACAAAAACACATAGAAACACATAGAAAACACATAGAAAACACTTCAAATGTGTCCAAAAGCTGACAAACCGCTCAGAAGACACAATTAACACATGGAAAAGTGACAAGTACATATAGTCATGCGAAAAGAAAAGAGGTGGAGGAGTAAAAGGAGGGGAAGACACAGATATAGGCATGTCATGCCCTTCTAAAATCAAGAAAGGCTGGAGTAAAAATCTAAAATCAGCCTACCAACACCAAGACGTCGTGACAAGAAAATTAAAAAAAGAAATATCTTTAGGTAGAATGGCGGTTCCATTCAGAACACTTTCCTTACAAGACGTAGTGGTATCCCCGTTGTGAGTTGTGCCAAAAACGGAACCCAATACATTCGGACTAATCCACCATTTGTCATATCCAAGGGGCAGGTCCGTAAACGACAACATCGACACGGAATCAAGTACAGTAGTATATACTGTACATCCTTTGACAAGGCAATCAGGCGGATCAAGAAGTTGGGAAGGGTCACCCTAATGGCCAAAACAGACATTGATGCGGCATTCCAGTTACTTACTACCTGTGCCTCCGAATAGTGTCCACTTATTGGGCTGCTTCTGGGATGGAGCATACTATATAGATCGCTGTTTGCCCATGGGGTGGTCCAGATCCTGCTCACTATTTGAGGCGTTTAGTTGCTTCTTCGAATGGGTTGTAATGAACGTTTCTAAGGGGGCACATATTATCCATTACCTCGACAACTTCTTATGCCTGGGCCCAAAAGATTCGCCACAGTGTGAATACACGCGGTAGTCCACCTGTGAGAAGGAGAGAGCTGGAGGGAGAGTGGACACCACAGAGCCGAGGGGTTAGATGGAGAACGGAAGAAGGAAAGAGGGCGAGGGAGGTAAGGGAGTACAGTGGAAGGCCGACCTGAGCTCCCCCACGTTCCTGCTGGGCGGGGAACAGCCCTGGGAAGAAAAGTCGCTTGCGCATCCCTTTGAGGTTACGGGCGCGAGCAGGCAGAGGGACTACGCTGGAGTGCGAAGCCGACAAGGCCAGTCCGTTCCTGCCCGTGCAACCTCCATGTCGCCGGGTTTGTGCCAGAGCCGCGGTGGACCCTGACGGCCAGCCCCCCTCTCCCAATACTGGTGCCTGTCCGCTGGTGGGGGAAGAGTAACATCTGCAGAAGAAAGACCATCTTCCAGCCAAACTAAGATGTCTACTTCTTTTCGTGGACAATGTGATACGATCCCTTTCTTACGGACACGCCCAACGCTACAAATTCCAGATGAGGCACAAAAACAGCAGGTGCTTCAACGGATATCAAGTGCTCCTTCAAGTGGGCTCTCCTCCACCTCAACTTCAACATCACAAATACTCCAGTCCTCAGAGGTGTCACCCCAATCGCACTTGCTTCCTCACAGCTCCCAAGTCTCCAGCTGCCTGTCTGAGTATGGGGTTACACAGATGGTTGAGTCTGCACAGCTGTTTACTCATACTATAGCCTGGGAAACGGAGGTCTGCTCCAGAGCTTCTGTTAATCCAGATGAGGAAATGATCTGATGCCCAGAATCTTTATGAGTCGGATCCAGGACCAGATGAAGAAGGTTCTGAGCATAATGTAGACCCTCGTTCCCAAACTGTAACTCCTGTTGGTGGAGACAATGATGAAGACGATGATGAGACTCAAATACCTGATTGGAGCGACAACTTGACTTTTTGGCCAGGGCAGGAAGAAGTTGGAGGATGACGGGTGTGAGAACACACATTGTGATGATGACGAGGTTGGAGATCCCACTTACTGTCAACCCACAGTCAGCCAGTTGATGAGGTCAGCAGAGGAGGTGGAGGAGGATGTGACCATCCCAGGGGATGGGGATGACTCGGTACCCGGGCCTTTGCCTGTCCTTGGGGATGTCGCGGTGGTCGGCTCCCAGGCCCGTACCCTGGGGTCACTCTTTAAAAGAGTGGATAATTGTTAATTTTATAAGAGTTTGTGACGCCACCTGTGGTATCTGGTGAGAAGCACCAGCTATGCAGCAGTCCACTGAGGCCGGTGATAAGGCAGCTCGATGGTATAGCTCCCCACAGGTGGAGCTAGGTCTCTGGGCAGCGTATGCAGGGGGAATCCAGGACAGGCGAGACCCAGCTGGGTCAGAGCAAGAACGGGAACAGACACGGTAGTCACTTCAGTACCTTTTACTGGTGGAAATTCAGGCACATCCTGGAGCACTGTAGGGTGAAAGGTGCATATCAGGATCCTCCCCAATGAGCGGGTGTAGGGCCTCCTGTTTCTTGCCTCTGCATAGTAAGTTTCTGACCTGCCTGGAGCTAGGCCTAACTTTGTCTCTGTTAGGTGTCAGTCTGGTGCTGGATTCGACATGGGTCCAGGACCTTCTGTGGTTTCTCATTTCTGTTCAGCCAGGGCTGATGCTGCTCAGCATCGCCATCAGCCTCAACGCCTAGCTGGTCCGCGAGCACTGTTTATCTCCCAGGTAGTTGTGCCTAGCAATGATAAGCCTGGGTTGCAGAGGGAGACAGGGCTTGTGGAATCTAAGTCCAGGATTTGCCGCACTGAGCATGTCCGTGACCTGGCGGATCATGATTGGTGGGTTGGCACCCACCTGACCCGGTGACCTGAACCGCCTGATTGGTCCACGGATAACGTCACCAATGGCGCGTCGGTGGGCCAGGCTTAGTCTTTAAAAGGTCCGCCCACAAACATGGCGGCGCGCTCTGATCATTTGAGCAAGTGATGCCGTTGTGTGGACAACTCTGTTCCACGTGCTCCCTAGCTGTCCACTCCGTGACCTGCCGATGCCAGAGTTCGCTCGGCTAATTAGCACAGGTCGCTTAGGCAGGTAAGCTCCATAGAGGCAGGTTAGCTCTATAGAGGCAGGTAGCTTCGTCTAGCAGCCTGGCTCAGCCAAAGGGGTCGCCTATCACCCCGAGCAGCCTGCAGACGTCCTTTGCACAGCTAACGCCTGTTCGCCACGTGGAGTTGAACCCTTCAGTCCGGTAGCACGCCGGCTGGGGGCACGTGTACCCTTTGGCGTAGTCACACACGCATCCTAGCGCCGCCACTGTAGTCCCTGTGCTGTAACAGGACTACAGATAGTTTTTCTCTGCCTATCTCTCGGGCAGCTAACGGAGATAGTGCGAATTGCTATACCCGTTCCAGTGTGCAGAAACACGGAAGGGTTTTACATTTAAGTTGTCGCTTTCCTTTCCACCCGGAAAGTGTTTGGCAGCAGTCCTCCAGGCTGCATTGCGGACCCCGGGATCGGTTGCGTTCCATTAAATTAAAGTTGTTTGCAACCGCCCTCCTAACAGTCTCTGTCCTGCGCTGGCTGACCTGGTGGTAGAGCCTTGTCTTGGAGTTCACGCTCCCAGTATGCGGGGCCTAAGGGTCTCCTGGCTCTGTTACGTATCAGCACCTTAGCGATCCTGGGACTTGTAGCTCTCCAGGGATTCCGGCTATGCCTTACTGGGTCATAGAGATCCCGGTAAGCTCGGATCCGGTGTCTGATAAACGCTTCAGGGTGAGCTAGTTAAGCTCCTCTGCCCCCTATGTAGTAACTCTCCACTCGCCTTCGGCCTACTTGGGCCCTCACTAGGCTATACACACTAACGGCAGCTTGCCGCGCTTCACCGATCTTATGGCGCCGGCACACCTTAAGCTCTAACTGGGCTCCCTGAATCTAGCTAGCAGGAGCCTCGTGCTCCACTGCTGAACTATTAACTGAGTTCTCTAGACTAGACTGAGCTCCACTGCAGACTGACCTCTCTTAGGCTTCTCTACTGCAGGAACTCTTCAGAGGAACTGAACTGCCTAGCTCCACCTTCCCTATTTATATCCCTAACGGGCTCCCTCTGCTGGTCTGAGGTGGAAGGTGGAGATGTGTGAATGTTTATGGGGGCCTCTTGTGGGGGATTCCATCAATGCACTCTTTTAGGATCTGTGATACCAAGCGCAGCTGGGCGTCACAGATGCTATTGACGACGAGGTTAGGTTACACCTTACTGGACAGAGACGTAGTACTGGAAGCACGTCAACAACTGCATCCTCAACCACAACTCTGCCTCTGACCACAAGTCGTAGTGGCTTTTCAGGTCGCATGGGCTCTAAGCCTTGCATAGCCTGGGCATTTTTTCAGATCGATAAGGATGACCCAACTCGTGTTATCAGTAATATTTGTCACCCAAAGCTAAGTAGAGGCCAAAAAATCCATAGTTTGAGTACTTCATGCATGAACCGTCGCATGGATATGAAGCATAAGTTGCAGTGGGAAGCTCACTGTGCTACAATGCGGCCTAGCGGGCCGGGCCAACCAACGTCTGCCCCATCTTGTGCATCCGCGGCCTCTTCATCCTCTGTGACTGGGGGGACAGCAGTCACACATGTTTTTGGACGCAGACCTGCCACCTCTTTACCCGCAACAGCCAGTGTGATTGGCAGGTCATCATTTCATTTGGAAGTGGAAACACCAGCTGGTGTTGAGCGCTCTCCAACATCGAGAGCACCACCTTTGGATCAATGCAACCTAACTTTTCCGCCTGCATCTTCCTCACAGACCAGCAGTTTGCCGGGGACACCCTACTCAACCCCGTCTAAGCACAACAGCCAGCCCTCGGTCCCTCAGATGTGGACAAGTAAAAGACCATTTCCTCCTAGCCATGAGAAAGCTAAGAGGTTGAATTTCACCATCTGCAAGCTCTTGGCTACAGAAATGCTGCCTTTCTGCCTGGTGGACACAGAGGATTTTCGAGACCTTATGTCCGTCGCAGTGCCCCAGTACCAGATGCCCAGTCGGCACTACTTCTCAAAGAAAGGTGTGCCTGCGCTACACCAGCATGTCGCACACAACATCACCGCTTCTTTGAGAAACTCTGTGTGTGACAGGGTGCATTTCACCACAGACACTTGGATGAGTAGGCATGGACAGGGGCGTTACATGTCGCTGACTGGGCACTGGGTAACTATGGGGACAGCAGGACAAGGGGCTGCTGTCCAAGTCTTGCCGTCCCCACGAGTTGTACGTCAATCCTCTTTAACTAGAAGTTCCTCCACTGCTTCTGCCTCCTCAACCTCCTCTCGGTCCTCCACCTGCACCCAAAGCCTGTCTGGTCATGCCACCCGCTTTCTAACTGCGCAGAAGGAATCCTGCACACCTCCTTACTATGCTGGAAGCAGGGCTCAACGGCATCAGGCGGTGTTTACTTTGAAATGTCTGGGAAATGTGAGTCACACAGCTGAGGAGTTGTGGTCAGCTCTGGAGACCCAGTTTCATGAATGGTTGTCTCCACTGGACCTGCAACCAGGGAAGGCCGTGTGCGACAATGCTGCAAACCTGGGTGCGGCCCTTCGCCGGGGCAATGTCACACACGTGCCTTGTATGTCTCACGTGTTGAACCTGGTTGTCCAGCAATTTTTAGCCCACTATCCCGGACTAGATGGCCTTCTGCAGAGGGCATGGTCACTGTGTGCTCACTTCCGCCGTTCGCATCCCGCAGCGACTTACATCTCTACAGAAGTCGTTGGGCCTGCCAGTTCACCAGCTAAAATGCGATGTACCGACACGGTGGAATTCAACTCTGCACATGTTGCAGCGACTGTGGCAGCACCGACAAGCCCTGGTGCAATACGTTCTGACGTATAGCCTGGGCCAACGAGATCCAGAGGTGGGGCAAATCACGCTGCAGAAGTGGTCTCAGATCAGGGACCTATGAAGTTGACGCGCCCCCTGGGCCGTGGGGTACCCGGACCCGGGCCGGTAGACGCTGGGGGTTGTAGTCACTGTGGCGGTGACCCGGTCCGTGACCCAGGGCGGTCAATCCAAGGATAATTTGTATATATGGGTTTTATAATGTCCGACTACGCCACCTGTGGAGTGCGGCCAAAGGGGCCGCCGCTGCGGAACAGTCCTCTGAAGCTGGTGGTTTTGCAGCAATGGTATTATTACTCCCCACAGGAAGAGTGCAGCTTCAGGGCAGTGTGAGTGGATGATGGTGGTTGTAGTGCAGGGAGTCAGTAATGAACACAGAGTCCGTGTGATGCAGTCCCAAGATCTTTACTCACAGTTGTTGCAGTCCAGATTACAGGTACCAGAGCAATCTCCCCCGTCGCGCTGTGCGTACTCAGTGAGGGGCTCAGTCCACCCCCAGATAGCTCCGGAGTACTTAGCAGGACCCCCTTCTGTGTGTCCTTTCTCTGGCCTTCTCCCTGCACCTCACACCCAGTGACACTTCTATCCGGTATCCTCAGGTCTTGGCGGGCGACGTGTGTTCCGTCCCCTGGGTCCTATGTGGCTACCTTCTTAGTGAGACTGGTGTGGACTTTTGCCTGCAGTACATGAAATGCTGCAGCCTCCGGTTTCTAGTTGAGCCTTGCTGTTTCTCCGCTAGTTGAGGGACCGGTTCCCCTTATCTGGCCTGACCCCTCTACCTCCTGGTAGCAGCAGGCGTACGGGTGGCCTTCTGCACGGCCCGTACTCCTAGGGTCCCTTCGGTTCCTGGAGCCTTCCTGCTCCCACTCCTCTCTTCTCTCCTTCAGTCCTGGGCCTCCCAGGCTAGGCCCGCCTCCGGAGCAGAGCTCATGCAGAGCCTCTGCTCCTGTCACTTCTCCTCCTCTTACTGGCTTGCTCTTTCTAAGATGGCTTCCTATTTATACTCTCCCTGTCATGTGCTCCCCTAAGCTGCTTTCTCCACCCACACCCACTACATAGGACCCTCCCGCCAGCTAGGGACCTGGGACTGTGCTCTCCCTTAGGAGCAATCTCGCCCTACCCCCACTGCGGGTATGTGTTGGATGCAGGTGTTAGGGTCCCGAGCCATACTCCTTCCTTACCTGAGGGTGAGATACCACACCTCTGGGTGAGATCAAGTACCTCTGTGGCGACTGAACCCTCAGGGGCGCCACACACCCTTCTGCACAGTTTTGAAATGGCGACGAAGATGTTTAGTGCTGACTATGCCATTATCAGCATGACTATTCCGGTGATCTACATGCTGGAGCACACGTTAAACTTCAGAGTCAGGTGGTGGGACAAGAGGAGGTGGAGGAAGTAGAGGAGGAGTCGTATGCGGAAGGGATAACATCTCCAAGGTCCAGACGGTCGGCAGCACCAAGGCGGCAGGCATGGGAGGGTGGGGGAGAGGGATTAACCAGGGTGCATGGTAGCAGCCAAACTGTTGAGGAAGGTGCAGTAGCCGAGGAAGAAGTGGAGGACGAACTGGCGATGGGCATGTAAGACTCATCAGATGAGGGAGACCTTGATCACATTTCTGTTGTGTGAGGTTGGGGGGAGAGGGCAGAGGAAGGAAGCATGATTCTTACCTCGCTACCAACACAACAAGGACTTGGTCCTCCTGGATGCGCAAGACACATGAGTGCCTTCTTGCTGCACTACCTGCAACATGACCCTTGGATTGTCAGAATTCGAAGTAATCCCGACTCTTAGATCCCCGGTACAAAAGTAAATTTGCTAAAATAATTCCTGACATAGAAAGGGATTCACGCATGCAGGAGTATCAGCAGAGGCAGTTACAGAATCTTACATGTGCTTTTCCACAAAACACCAGTGGTGCACGTAGTGAATCTCATAGTTCTAACTTGCAAACCTTGGGACTGTCGAGTCTTCATCACTCAAACAGTAACAGTAACACAGTATCTGCTGGTAACAGCAATTTTGTGGAATAGTTTCACCACTTTTTTAGACCATCCTTTGCAAGGCCACAGGAGACAAGAAGTCTGACACATTGTAAACGCCTAGAGAGGATGGTACAGGAGTATCTCCAAGTGAACATCGAAGCCATGACTGTGTCACTGGACCCTTGCTCATTTTGGGATTCTAATATGGAAAAATGTCCGGAGCTCGCCACTCACGCCTTGGAGATCTTGTCATGCCCTGCAGCCAGCGTTCTCTCTGAATGTGTGTTCAGCGCTGCTGGTGGTGTGCTGACAGATAAGCGCACGCGTCTGTCCACTGAGAATGTAGACAGACTCACGTTCATAAAGATTAACAAATCATGGATCCGCAAGGACTTTTCTACCCCTGTGTCATCCTGGGGAGACTAAAAGCTTGAGGATTTGGTAAAATCACCTCACCAACCGTTTTAAGCAACTCTGGGGCAATTGATGCCAATTAAGTGGTGTCTGTGCCACAATTTTTGGAAAAAATGGAGACTCTTTTTGGAGTCCCCTTGCTGTGTTTTATGTGACGTTGGCATCATCAATTCCAGGTGGGTTGGGTCGCCCCCCCCCTTTAACTGTAAGAAACTACATACACTATGGCTTGGGGTAACACAGATGGTTGAGTCTGAAGAGCTGTTTACTCAGAGGTCTGCTCCAAAGCTTCAGTGTCTGCTAGTCAGCGTAGAATTTTTAACTGCATCTAACCGAGGCAATACTTTGGGCGTAGTAGCCCAGCTGCGAAGCAAGCTGCACCGCCTGTGTATCTAATAAGAATTTTTAAATGCATCTAGCCTAGGCAGACTGTGGGGACCCCCAACCAAACCAAGACGCTCAGCCCCCCTACCGCCCCCCTTTCCTTGACAATACAATAATGTAACTCTTACAACTGGATGGGTGAGGATCGGTCACAGCTTTATTAACTCTTTATACTCATTCCATTAGAAAGGCATTTTATTTCTAAAATAATTCAGCTTGTTGCAGCATGCCCTGGGTCTCCACACCGGCAAGTTGGCCAACAAGTGTAACTCTCCAACATGTCCTTTCTATTTCCAGGCCACGGAGGATCCTGCGTACTCGTATGCAGGACTCTGACCCCCATCCATCACTCTTAACGCTTGTTCCACTTTGTCCTGGAGTCCTGACAGGAATATGTCCAGTCCAATATCCATTAAGTGAACACCGTCGGGCCGTATGAGGCCTGCTTTATCTCCTTCCAGTTGTCGGTGTTCTATCACTACACCGCCTCTGTCTCTTCTAAATTTTGCCATCCGAATATTTATTACCCGCCTTGTCCGTTCGATGGCCCTGATGTCTCGCGCACCTTGCCATACCGCTATCGGCACAATCTCTGGCCATACTATAGTTAGTTTTGTGAAAAATTCTCTGAAGCGCTCAGTGTCTAGTTTCATTATTGCCATTAGTTATGCGCTCTTGTGATGACCTAGGTCGTTTCCCCCGGCCTGTATAACTAAGATGACCGGACCTCTTGCCTCTCTCCCTACCTTGATTACCTCCATTAGTACCTGTGGCCATTGCAGGCCTCTAATACCTCTCCAGTTGAAATATGTGTTATGAAACTCTAATTTCCTCCCGCCTGGGCGGACTTTCGCCCTTTTTTCTGCCCAATATATATATACGAGTGGCCTATCACCCACACTGTTGGCTTAGCGTCACCTGTAAAAGAAACAAACCACGTTAGGATAACAAGTCCGGTCTTATGTATCTCGCCAAACACGTGGATCGCCATCTCCCTATCCTCTGAACTTCCGTTTCTGACAGTCCTGCTCTTGCTGCTTCCGTGGCCACGCCTATGCGTAATGAGTGTGTCCCATAATCTTTGGGGTGGTTCCCTGCCGATGTTAAGCATTTATTAAATATAGCTTGGAACTGGTATCTTGATAATGGCATTCCATCAATGTGTGATAGGAAGAAATTACTTTGTGATCTGATGGTTATATATGTTTTTACTATTGTTACCTGACTCAGTGTACCATTTGTGGGTTGTAGAAGTACCCAAGTGCCCCTGCCCGCTAGGAACCGTTTTCGATTGGCGTATGCGTAGACGTATTGCATTATTGGCTATGACTACGTCCTGGTGTAATAAGCCTCCACTGGTGGTAATTTTGGATTGAGGGACTAATTCGCTTATGCATAGCGCCCCGAAGAAGGCGATCGCAAATGCAGTAGACAGTAGTGTTGCTTCAAATTGTGAGTGTCATGTTAATGGTGTTAGGGATATGATGTGAGAAATCAGTTTTAGTGACACGGGACAGGACGTCTACACTCCTGACTTAGCTGACCCCTTTTCCACCCTTTTATGGATTGTCTGATGATGAATCTCTTTGTCACATCTCCCCAATTCAGTAGTTGGAAGTGAAATGCTACTCTGGTCAGACACCGCTGCGCTGATGCCCCTGATATGGGTGACTTGTAATCTGGCTTGTTCACATTGGTCAACCTGTCTGCCTGCTACTAGTCGTGTCCACTCTTCCCATGCCTTACCGTATGCTTGCCACGTCGACGGGGCAAATGACGCTCTGATTAATGGCATCAACTATTCGCCACTAGATCCCATAGGGAGGGTGGGCAACTGTTGCCCGGTGGGTGGGCGTTGGGGAGGAGCTCTGTGAAAATCTGCCAACTGAATTGTGATAAAGCGTTAGCAGCAGCTTTAGACCCCTCAGCATCGTGGCTAGCACGGACCCATACATTGTGTTTTAGGCACAGGAATGCTAGCCAGCGTAGTAGGCCTAGCACTGGGAGAGACGATGATGCCATCTTATTAATGCAGTGCGCTAGGCTGGTGTTTTTTGTTATGAAGCGTATATTTTTGTTAGCCAGGCGCGCGCCCCATATTTCTATTGCTACCACTATTGGGAAGAAAAATTATTTTCCGGGCTAGATGCAGCTAAAAATTATTATTAATTTCAAAGCTGGTGGAGCTTGGTATAGATGGCCTAATACAATGAGTACCACACACGGCTACTATGCCCAAAATTATTTTCCAGGCAAGATGCAGCTAAAAATTATTTCTAATTTGAAAGCAGGTGGAGCTTAGTATAGATGGCCTAATAGAATGAGTACCACACACTGCTAATATGCCCAAAATTATTTTCCAGACAAGATGCAGCTAAAAATTATTTGTAATTTGCAAGCTGGTGGAGCTTAGTGTAGTTGGCCTAATAGAATGAGTACCACACACTGCTACTATGCCCAAAATTATTTTCCAGACAAGATGCAGCTAAAAATTATTTGTAATTTGCAAGCTGGTGGAGCTTAGTATAGATGGCCTAATAGAATGAGTACCACACACTGCTACTATGCTCAAAATTATTTTCCAGACAAGATGCAGCTAAAAATTATTTGTAATTTGCAAGCTGGTCGAGCTTAGTATAGATGGCCTAATAGATTGAGTACCACACACTGCTAATATGCCCAAAATTATTTTCCAGACAAGATGCAGCTAAAAATTATTTGTAATTTGCAAGCTGGTGGAGCTTAGTATAGATCACCTAACAGAATGAGTACCACACACTGCTACTATGCCCAAAATTATTTTCCAGACAAGATGCAGCTAAAAATTATTTGTAATTTGCAAGCTGGTGGAGCATAGTATAGATGGCCTAATAGAATGAGTACCACACACTGCTACTATGCCCAAAATTATTTTCCAGACAAGATGCAGCTAAAAATTATTTGTAATTTGCAAGCTGGTGGAGCTTAGTATAGATGACCTAATAGAATGAGTACCACACACTGCTACTATGCCCAAAATTATTTTCCAGACAAGATGCAGCTAAAAATTATTTGTAATTTGAAAGCTGGTGGAGCTTAGTATAGATGGCCTAACAGAATGAGTACCACACACTGCTACTATGCCCAAAATTATTTTCCAGACAAGATGCAGCTAAAAATTATTTGTAATTTGCAAGCTGGTTTAGCTTAGTATAGATAGCCTAATAGAATGAGTACCACACACTGCTACTATGCCCAAAATTATTTTCCAGGCAAGATGCAGCTAAAAATTATTTGTAATTTGCAAGCTGGTGGAGCTTAGTATAGATGACCTAATAGAATGAGTACCACACACTGCTACTATGCCCAAAATTATTTTCCAGACAAGATGCAGCTAAAAATTATTTGTAATTTGCAAGCTGGTGGAGCTTAGTATAGATGGCCTAATAGAATGAGTACCACACACTGCTAATATGCCCAAAATTATTTTCCAGACAAGATGCAGCTAAAAATTATTTGTAATTTGCAAGCTGGTGGAGATTAGTATAGATGGACTAAGAATAAGTCCCACACACTGCTACAAGCCCAAAATTATTTTCAGAGCTAGATGCAGATACAAATTATTTGTAATTTGCAAGCTGGTGGAGCTTAGTATTGATGGACTAAGAGTAAGTCCCACACACTGCTACAAGCCCAAAATTATTTTCCGAGCTAGATGCAGCTAAAAATTATTTGAAATTTGCAAGCTGGTGGAGCTTAGTATAGATCACCTAACAGAATGAGTACCACACACTGCTACTATGCCCAAAATTATTTTCCAGACAAGATGCAGCTAAAAATTGTTTGTAATTTGCAAGCTGGTGAAGCTTAGTATAGATGACCTAATAGAATGAGTACCACACACTGCTACTATGCCCAAAATTATTTTCCAGGCAAGATGCAGATAAAAATTATTTGTAATTTGAAAGCTGGTGGAGCTTAGTATAGATGGCCTAACAGAATGAGTACCACACACTGCTACAAGCCCAAAATTATTTTCCGAGCTAGATGCAGCTAAAAATTATTTGTAATTTGCAAGCTGGTGGAGCTTAGTATAGATGGCCTAATAGAATGAGTACCACACACTGCTAATATGCCCAAAATTATTTTCCAGACAAGATGCAGCTAAAAATTATTTGTAATTTGCAAGCTGGTGGAGATTAGTATAGATGGACTAAGAATAAGTCCCACACACTGCTACAAGCCCAAAATTATTTTCAGAGCTAGATGCAGATACAAATTATTTGTAATTTGCAAGCTGGTGGAGCTTAGTATTGATGGACTAAGAATAAGTCCCACACACTGCTACAAGCCCAAAATTATTTTCTGAGCTAGATGCAGCTAAAAATTATTTGTAATTTGCAAGCTGGTGGAGCTTAGTATAGATGGACTAAGAATAAGTCCCACACACTGCTAGAAGCCCAAAATTATTTTCCGAGCTAGATGCAGCTAAAAATTATTTGTAATTTGCAAGCTGGTGGAGCTTAGTATAGATGGACTAAGAATAAGTCCCCCACACTGCTACAAGCCCAAAATTATTTTCCGAGCTAGATGCAGCTAAAACTTATTTGTAATTTGCAAGCTGGTGGAGCTTAGTATAGATGGACTAAGAATAAGTCCCACACACGGCTACAAGCCCAAAATTATTTTCCGAGCTAGATGCAGCTAAAAATTATTTGTAATTTGCAAGCTGGTGGAGCTTAGTATAGATGGCCTAATAGAATGATGCTATGCCCAAAAGGTTTTATTTGGCTAGGTGCAGTGAAAAAATTGTATTCTATACACAGGTGGTGTAGTTTGCAACACAGATACACTACTCCACTGACTAACACACACTGCAAGAGGCCAAAAAGGATTTGCTTAGCTAGATTTAGCCAAATGCTGTGAAAAACACTTACACAGCACTGCCACAGACCTGCCTGGCAAAAAGTCCTAGGAAATGCTGTAACTTAGTCCTCAAAAAGACTGCAATCACAACTATTCCCTACTCCCAAGCTATCTGTATATTTCTGAGAAAATTGGCTTGAAATTAACACTGAAAGTATAGCGCACACAGCTACAGCGGTGCCGTCTAACACGCAGCTGCAGCAGTGAGAAAATGGTGGCGACGGGGAAAATGGCTGGGTCTTATAGGGCAAGGACATGGGACATACACAGCCAATGACACATGCCCTTGCTTGTGTGAAAAAAAGCAGTTTGCTCCGTGTGTTCGCTGCTGATAGGCTGACAGATTGCACCTCCCCACTGTAAATGCGGGAAAGAGAAAAAAAAATGGAGATCTTCATTATTTATGCAGAGATCCATCCCCTGCCCCCCCCCCCCCACCCCGCTGTACACTCAAACTGCGTATTAACATTGATTATCAGCATTACTGTGAAAAAATCCAGTTATGATTTTGGTGCACGAACAGCTATCGAACATAACCTCGAACAGCCGGATTTTTTTCAAATCGTTCGTGTTCGCCGAACGTCTCGAACACCGCTCAAAACAGCTCGAATTTGAGATTGGCGAACAGTTTGAGTCGAACACTGCTCATCTCTAGTAGCCACACTTTTGGTCAGCTCTTGGACCTGAAGGTGTAGGTCTGCAGACGGGTCATTATCTAGGACTTGTGTGTCAGCCTCCATAGGTGCCGGGGAAAAGGACGCCACCTCCTGGTGGTATGTGATAGCTGGGCGCCGGAGGGGTGCAGTGCCACTTGGGGTTGATTCTTGCAGCACCTGGATGGCTCGGTCTTTAACAGTCCAGATCAGGGTTTTGCAGAGCCATTATGCGCAGCTGTGTACGGTGAGCGTTAGACAGGAGCTCCTCGATAAACTGCTCAGTTAGCAATCTGTCCTCATTTCGCACACTGTCGGGTCTACCTGTTTAATGGCCCGCAGCGCCTCCTGCAGTTTTATATCATAGTCCCGTACACTGTCCTGCACCCTTTGTTTGTACCCGTAGAACTTCATTTTAATCTCTGCTGCTGTGCGAGTGTCAAAGGTATCCTTCAACCTGGCCAGAATTTGCTTAACAGTGCTTTTGTCCCTGCCCGGCCAGGACTTCACCTCCCTCTGAGCTGCACCGATTAGCTGGCATATAAGGATGCTGACTTTTTGCTCCTCAGACAGAGGGTACACTGGGAACAAACTGCGCAGTCTCTCCTCAAATTCGCTCAGGGTGCGCGACTCCCCTGAGTACTGGGGCAACCACGCCGCCCCTGGAATATACGGCATGGATAAAAGCATTACTGTGGCAGCGGCCGCGCCCGCAGCTGGATCCTCTCCCAGGTTGGGCATCTTCCTCCCCACTTAGTGAACCTCAGCCAGGTCCTGGGTTTCTGCTGGCATACCAGTATGCTGCTCTGCAAGCATACCACGATGGAGCAGGACATTTTGGATGGAAGAAGCTGGAAGTCCTGCTACGTGAACGGTTCTATTGGGTTGGCATGAGGAAAGCAATCGAGAGGTGGTGTCGAGAATGCGGATCATGTAACCTGAGAAGAAAAGATCGTGACAGCCAGAGGACTCCCCTGCAGCCCATCATCACCAAGCAGCCGCTCAAACTGGTAGCCCTGGACCATGTGAAGCAAACCCCGAGCAGGTCAGGCTATGTCTACGCTCTCACCATCGTAGACCACTACTCTCGGTTCCTGGTAGTAGTGCCAGTCAAGGACCAAACGGCTCAGACAGCAGCCAGAGCTTTCCAACAGCACTTCTGCCACCCGCATGGTTACTCAGAACGTGTGTTAACTGACCAAGGTCCGGCTTCGAAGCGGAGGTATTCCAGGAGTTCTGCAACCTGTACGGCTGCAAGAAGATCAGGACAACGCCTTATCACCCCCAGACCAACGGGATGTGTGAAAAGATGAACCAGGTGGTGATAGACCTACTGAAGACATTGCCCCTGGAGGAATGCAGTCTGTGGCCAGAAAAGTTGCCAGACCTGGTGGACCTCTACAATCATATCCCAGTGAATTCCACCAACTGCACACCTGCTTACCTGATGAGAGCAAGACCTGGTAAGCTGCCCATCGATCTGGATATGGGAGTTCTGACACCAGAGGATGCCTCACCAGATGCAGATTGGGATACTGAGCGGCAACAGCAGTACCGTTACAGGAAAGCGTTGAAAGAAGTCTGTCCCAAGCAAGAGAAAGGCAAGAGAAGACTTACAATCAACATGCACCTGCTGTTCCCTTGTCACCTGGAGAGCAAGTCCTAAAGAGAAAAAGGCGGCTCCATAAATTGGATGACCAGTGGGAAAAAGAACCGTACACTATTCTACCATCAAGTCATGATAACACCAAGGTGTACCTCATAAGTAAGGATGGAGGAGAAACGACGGCAACAGTTTCCAGACACCACCTAAAGAAGTGTCCCGAGCAGAGACAGCATGCTGAAGAAGGCTAAAATATCCCTCAACCTGCAGAGAAAGTGGAAGAAATGGTCAGCACAGTACTCGGAGAATTCCCCCGGTCATGGATGCAAGTGAATAATGCCATTGCTGTGCCAGTCCTTACATTTCTCCAACCAGCCCCTCAGGAAGCTGTAGAAGTCCCAGTAGAGTTGGAAGAACCATTGGCCCCGGAGAGAGAAGATTACTGAGCAGCAGACCAGGAGAATCTACCCTCTGCTAGTAGCGAACCTGTCGTGCCCACGGTAAGCCAAAGGATCCGTAGGAAGCTGCCCAACCTACCAGAGACACCTCCAAACACCTGTAGTGAGGTGAACATTGAGCCCACCACACCAGAGGTAAATACAGGGGACCAAGGTAGAACACAGACAGACAGTGTGTTACGTAGGTCTACCAGAATCACCAGAGGTCAGATCCCTGCTCGTTGGAGAATTTAAAGTGTAATGTATAACTTTATTATTGCAAATGTTGTATATGTGTGTATTATGTTCTTCCAGTTACCCGACAGGGTCCAAAAAGACTTTCAGGTTATGGACAATGGATAACCAAAAACTTTACCTTGTAAATAGTTTCACCTGAAAAGTGCCCCTTTTGTGCCAGACCACAGAACAAATACCCATGGAGGTGGCTGAAGTCGTGGTCCAACTTCCGGATTATCAATGCCCTGTAGCCACCCCAGGGCCTCCGTGGAGGGTTTGGGATGGGTCCCTCAAACTACATCTTCAGTGGAATGGACACCTGGTTATGGATGATAACGTGACCTATAAAGACTGTAATGTTTGTAATATTCTAATGTACCTTGTTTATTGTTACCTGTTATTTTTGCTAAATATATTCAGTCCCGGAGTACTGAAATTCACTAGGGGGGAATGTGGCACCCCAGAGGGTCTCGTTGCCACAGTGGTAGTAATACCATGTCAGGGAGCAAAACAGGAGTTTCCTGGTCAGGAACACACAACATGCAACACCTCCTGCCCCAGACCAGAAAGGGGAGGATCCCCATGCCTGCGCTCTGCAGTGTCTATGAAGGATGGCATGCTGGATGGCAGCGCTCAGATGCCATCCAGCCTGTCATCAGAATGCCATCCCAGCGTGGGAGAATTCTCCTGTGCTCACCGAATGCGCAGGAGAATTCTCCCACGTTGTCAGTGACGTGCATGAGGTGAGCTGAGTTCATTGGACATGAACTCGGCTCATCTGGATTCCGTCATAGCGAGACACTGAGGAGCTTCACTGAGAAGCTTCTCAGTGTCTGCGGCATGGCAAGCTGGATGGCAGCGTTCTGCTGCGGTCCAGCCTGTCATCTCGATGTAGCAGAGCTGAAGCTGTCCTGGGAGCCATGGAAAGGTAAGGATGAGGTTGGTTTATTATTTTATTTTTATTGCAGGAGATCGTTGGCTTCAGCTGGAATGGGCGTGATGGTAAGTATGGTTTAATTTAGAACATTAAAGAATTGTGTGTTTATTTCAATTAAAGGACTTTATTCTGGGTGTTTGTGGGTTTTTTTTAACTTTGACTATGGGGTTAGTAATAGGGGTGTCTTATAGACGCCTCTCTATTACTAACCTGGGCTTGATGTCAGCTGGCATCATAAGCTGACATCAACCAAAACCATATTACCCCACGGCCACCGCTACAGGGCAGTAGGAAAAGCGAGGCTAAGTGCCAGAATTGGCGCATCCTATGGATGCGCCATTTCTGGGGTGGCTGACGGCTGGTATTTCTAGCCTGGGAGGGGGCCAATATTCATGGCACCCTTCCTGGGCTATTAATATCAGCCCCCAGCTGTCTGCCTAGCTTTTTCTAGCTATTAAAATAGCGGGGAACCTCACGTAATTTTTTTTGGGGGTCCCCCATTTTACTAGCTAGTAAAGGCTAGGTATTCAGCTGGGGGCTGATATTAGTAGCTTGGGAATCTCCGTGGGTATTATCCCCTTCCCAGGCTTCAAACATCTGCCCCAGCCGTCTGCTTAACCTCCGCTAGAGACTAAAATTAAGGGGAACCCCACGCCAATTTTTTTTTTAATAAATCCTTTATTTTAACACTAAATGACAACAACAGTAACCAACACTATCACTGTACTTATTATATATGTGACTGACATGTTTCTATCTATTTAATCTATGTGTGATGCTCTATTCTTTCTGTTCTAAATTGTCGGGTACCAATGATGAATTGCAGGCCGGCTTTTTTAAAGAGACAGGTGCATGAAAACACTATTATTTTTTTTTAATAAATCTTTTAACACTAAATGACAAGTACAGTAACCAACACTGTCACTGTAGTTATTATATATGTGACTGACATGTTTCTATCTATCTAATCTATGTGTGATGCTCTATTCTTTCTGTTCTAAATTGTCGGGTACCGGTGAATGCCGCTGATGAATTGCCGCCGGCTATTTTAAAGAGACGGGTGCATGAAAATCGGAGGGCACTAGTGTGTTCCAAGTGCCCTGCTATGGTTTTCATGCACCCTCCTATATACCCGGCCTGCCTGTCTGCCTATATATCCTGCCTGCCTGACATTTAATTGAGCACTGTTCCCATCGATTTGGGCAATATTTGACCTTCTGCAGACCGCCAGGGGTGACCGCCAGAAAAATGCTCGATTTTCCCATAGACTTATATTGGGCTCATTGCTTGGGTCGAGCACCCGAGTATTCCAATGTGCTCGACCCGAGCTTCGAGCACCCGAGCATTTTAGTGCTCGCTCATCACTAATGAACTTTCTTCTTTTATGTCTGACCTGAGAGCCATATTAAGAGAGGAAGTCCACAGTACAGTCACAGACCTAGTCTTCCAGCAAGCTCCTCAGGGTGCGCCCCGTCAGAAAAGACCCTGACAGGAGTTAGAGTCCAGTTCAGAGGAGGAAGAGGTATCGGATTTCTCCAATCCTGATCAGGACAGAGAAGAATCCATCTCAGTTCCCCCAGAGGAGAAGAAAAAATACCTCTTCTCCTGGGAAGATACCGATACACTTTATCTGCAGTGAGGAACATAAGCAAATAGACACTTGCCAACCCTCGTCAGTACAAGATTAGATGTTTGGGGGATTGAGAACCCACATGAACAAGGTACCCCCCCTTCTACCCCCAATGGGATCTATTCGCTACAAGGAAAAATGCAAGGGTGGAAAAATTATTCTCCCTCAACCCAGGAGACAGCCCTATGGGGATAGATGCCTTATCTCAGAAGTGGAACATGGACCTAGCTTATGCTTTCCCTCCTTGGCCCTTAATACTGTTAGTACTAAGGAAAATTCAGGGTGATAATAATCCTACCCTTCTGGCCCAGGAGAAGCTGGTTCCCTTGCTGAGGAAGATGTCCTTGGAAGATCCAATAAACCTTCCAGAGAGGCGAGACTTGCTATTTCAGGGTCCAATATACTGTCAGGAGGGACGTCCTGGAAAGTAGGCATCAGACCTACCGGAAATAGAGTTTCCAGGTGTCCCTCGTGACCCTATTACCGGTAGGTCTAATGCCTACTTTTGTAACCACTGTGACAGTCACTGGTAGTATATGTGAGGGGAGGTATGTGTCACTCAGGATGCTCTCCTGTGTGAACTGAGACCTACTGAATTTCCAGCATGTTTTATGCTGGGGGTTACCTCTTTTAAAGGGTGTAGTTTTATGGGAATGACTTAGATGGAAGGGAAGTCATTCCTCATACCCGCACCTCAGGGTGTGGGTGAGCAAGGTTTAAATGTTCATTCCTGTGTTTTGTTTGTTTTTTTCCTTTTTGTGTTTGGAGAGGCAAGGTCTCTAGACTGGACAGCCATAGCTCAGGACAGAGCTGGAGGCTGGACATAACATGTGTGGGTGAACCACATATATAATATTATATTATAGTTCATATGTTTTGCCAGTAAGGCTGTGATTATTTTTTCTGGAGTTGCAGGGCTTTATTCCATATAAAAAAGCCTGCAGAGAAAACCTGGTTCCTGAGTCTACTTCCGGAAGCGGCCGAGCGAGATGTCCTACCACGCTACTGTGCCGCCCCTGCGGGTCCAGTTGCCACAGAGGTACTGCACCTCACCCAGAGGTGTGGTACCCTACTCCCAGGCAAGGAAGGGACACTACCAGGGACCCACACACCTGCATCCAGCACTACACCACTCCAGACCAGCAGACGGAGCAAGATGCACTTGGTCACGGCTGAGCCCTGTCCCTGGCGGGGGGGGGGGGGAACCAAAGGAGAGGGAACCATGTAGTGGGTGTGGGTGAAGGAAGTAGCAAAGAGGAGCACACTAGCAGAGGGTATAAGAAGAAGGGGAACCTTCTAGAAGGAGTTCAGTCAGGGCAGCTTGTGACAGGTCCAGATAGGAGGGGGCCCAGAGTATGGGGCCCGGTAGAAGGAAGAAGAGACAGAGGGGGTCTCAGGGGCACGGGAGCGCGGACGCTCTCCGTGGGACCCGCATCCACCCGACCGGCGTCAAGTGGAGGGACCAGGCCGCAGAAGGGGACCGGCCCCAGACTAGTGGAGAACAACCAGGCTCAGCTGGCCAACCGGAGGCCGCAGCATTTTCAAGGTGCTGCAGCCGAAATCCACAATTACATCGCCGAAAAGGTGGCCACATAGGGTCCAGGGGACTGAGAGTAAGTCGCCCGACAAGGCCCGAGGCCACTGGCTTGTAACACTAATTGTGAGGCGCAGGGCAGGAGGGCGAGAGCCAGCGCAACGAGACGGCCAGAGAGGCACATAAGAAGGGGCTCCCGACTTAGTGTATCTGAACTAACTGGGAGTTGGCTGGATCCCTTCCTTGGAGAACACAGGACGACGTGGGCGGTTTTAATCGGCTGCAGCGGTAACCTGGAACTGCCTAAGAACTGTGAGTAAAGCCTGAAGACTGCACCCCACTGTATCCTTGATTTATTGCTGCGTCACCGGCCCTGCACTACACTGTCCCTGCCAACAACATCTACCTCATCAAGTCCGATATACTGCCCTGGGGCTTAGCTCTGCCCGTGGAGAGCTGCACTATCTCAGCTGCATCACCATCAGCCCCAGTGGATCTGCACCGCAGTGGAGGCCCCATATAGCCGCATACCTCGGGTGGCTTCACAACACTTTTCCCCAAATCTTTATTTCCCCAATTGACTGTTCTTTATTTGACCTCCTTGGGCCACGGACTGGGTCACTGCCACTGTGACTACCCCAATACTACCCCACGACCCAGGGGGCGCGTCCCTACTTTACTACCAAAACCAGGTTTTCATGAAGAAAAAAACTGCAAAAAATGCAACGTGTGGACGTGGTCTAGGCCTGTGCTTATGTGTCTGGTGTACATACCATGATATGAAAACTGCCTTATGTGTACATGAAGTTGAGTTTGGAACTTGTGCTCCTGTGATTTGCTGGTATTACATTAAAGTAACTCTTGGACTTAATAATTACAGTACTATAACTATATAATGACTATCTTCCTGGAGGTCAACACTACTGGAGAATGGGAGGTGTACCAGAAAGAAGATCTGATGTGTCCAATTTCTCAACTCTCTACTTTTGGAGGTTTGTCATGAGTGGAATTGATGTCTTAAAGGGTCACTATTAAAACTAAAAGGTGTGGTCCACTTCTAACAACTAAGAGATTTGCTAGAAATGTCTCGTATTCAGGCCTCAAATAAGGGAGTCTTGAATCTGTCTCCAGAATGGAGTCCTGCTATGTGAAGTGGTTCCAGAAATGCAGGAGTATGTTTGGAGAGGTAATGGCATGCTCTAATCTGATGCAGTGAATAGAGATTAGGGGTCTCCAGTCTAGATGTGAGTTCCAGAGGTGGGACCCACATGTTAGATACATTCAGAAAATCCTATGAGAAACACGAGTGTTTTGTGAAAATGCCTCGCAACTATCACATGGCTTGCCCATAGGCTGTGCACCTTGACACTAAACCCATTCTCCCTTAACTTCCTAGTAGGGGATTCTCCATCCCCAAGTGAGTGTTCAGATGTTCCAAGAGTAAACAGGCTTACATGCTTTTCTGCTGTACAGCTTCCCATTGTCAGCCTGTGGGACCACACAAACTGTAAGTGCCCTATTTGTGGAAGTCTTGGTAAGATGGTCCACTCTTGGTGTCACTATAAATTCTTCACAGGTAGTAAAGTGAAGTCAACAAATGGTGTAAAGTAACTGGCAGAACACATCTAGCTAGAGTTCAAGTGACTCTCACTATGGCACCTTCTCCTGCATTCTCTGTGCTGATCTCTTGTTATCCAAATCTCTAGGTTCTATCCATGTAAAATTAAATTCTCTGTTAGGTTGATGTGGTCTATGAGAATGACTTGGCAGCTGACATTGACGTGAGAACTTGGAAAGGCTCGTCCATAACCAGAGACAGTACTTTTGGTTAAGACTCTCAAATACAAAAAGTTTAAAAGGTTCCATTTTTAAATACCCAAAAACTGCTCTTTACTATCTAAATATATCTCATTACTTTTTAGTCTGTTTGACCTTATGTCTCAAGTTCTAAGATCATGACTGAAGTTCAGATGGTGTTAGGATTACCTGAGACTTCTGAAGTCAGGAGCTACCACACTAGTTGTGATTAAGTGTCAGGTCCAAATGTGACACTGCCACATCTAGGCAGTGAACAGAGTTATCAGATAATTCTAATGAGAAATTTTTATTTTAGGCTGCACATTCGCTGTGGTTTCACTGCAAGTGACTCATTGCTAGTGAGAGTTGAAGTCTTTACCCTCCCTCCACCATCACCTGTAGCCAGTCTGGGACAATTGAACTTGGAAATGAGGATTGCCCTAAGTATGGATTTAACGTTATATACATTGTCTTTTGCATTGCCACACAATAACCACTTTCTATCTTCTGGCTTTACTCTACAGATGATCAGTACAGACAGTATTATGGTAATGGGGATTATCCTATTACTAAAGAGCTCAGGGACTCCATTTATGTTGTAGTTCGCATTCTAAACTGGAGAGACCCTGGGGTGGCACTAATGCTTAATCAGTGTTGGGCAACTGGCACCCTAAACCCTCAAAAACTGCCACAATGGGTAAGATCTGTACAACCCAACACTATATACTCAAATATTAAAGTATCCATGTTTTTTTTTGTTTGTTTTTTACCTCCCATGGGCCTAAACTTACAAACACTTAGTCTGCTGACAGCTGATGTAACGTAGGCACCCTGCAGTAATACAGCATGATGTCGAGAGCAGGCTACAAGTAACAGCTGCTCTGACATGAAGCAGGAGTGGTCTGTGATGGCTTTGTGCTGGGCAGGTAGTTGGCACTCCAAAGGCATACTGATAGGGAGTGTTGATTGTGAGCTCCAATGGGGACAGCGATGTCTGTAAAGCTGTAAAATTAATAATGCTATATAAGCGAGTAGGATAAAATTAAGTCTTCCTAAAACCACTTGCCTAACTCTAACAATCCCCAAATATAACTTTTCCTTCATTAGGTGTCCTTTTGATGGTGACAACTACATGACCCAGCCATTAACTATACAAGATGCTTCACTGGAGTTTCCACTCTATTATCAGTGTTTTATTGTAAAGACATTTGCCTTTTACCGTCGAGGTCAGGCATCATTAGGAGAGCTGGTAAGTTCCCACTTATCATTCTTTTCCAGGTATACATCCACTGTAGTGCTTCTGTATGTGTGCCATCTTCACAAAACCCATGTATGGCTAAATGTCCTTCAGGACGTAAGCACTTTCTGTAGCAAAAACGAAAGATTAAACCTTAGGGTTTCATTATTCCAGGAGAACAATATTTTATTTTTTTTCCCATGAAGAAGGGCTGCAGCAGATTGGGAGTCGGTGACTGTATCTGCAGATGGGCCCATTAGGCTCTACATGGATGGGAGTTACCAGGATGCCAACGAACAGTTCATTGAAGGTAATGTCACTAACTTGGCAGATGTCCCACACCAAGTGTAACATCAGAGCCTGAACTACAATAAAGTTGTCTTGACCAATACATTTTGAGAATATTAAATTTGGTTTCTACATTTCATAATTTAATTTAGTCAGTTTTAACAGCAGCTAAACAAGAACTGCAATATGACTTAAACACCTGGTGGTCCATAGACTAAGCCTGGAAAAGCAGGGCTAAGATGGTGTAATGCAGAGTGGAAACATTACTTTTTTTTTTTTTGTTCAGATTGGCCAAATACCTATAAACTGGCATCTTTATCTTCTAGAATACCAAGAAAAGGGCCATCAAGATCTAAACTGGGTCTTGGCTGTGATGGCTGGAAGTGTTCTTGGCATTGTCGCTGTGGCTATCTGGCTGAAAAAACAAAGCGTTAACAACATTAAAGAAGTTGAGATATAAGTTCTTGTAACTCTTCCTTTACCATAAACGTAACTGAGTTCTAGCATCTATTTTGCACTCCTACCTGTAATACTCGCCTTGCTAGTTGATTTTATGAGACTTTACAGTAATGTGCAAATAAGGTTCATGCCCCAATAAAGATTTAGACAAAAAAAGTTGTACATTGATTGCATTCATAGACCTTTTTTGAGTAACGGTCACAACAGTTCACAAAAAATCCATTTGTTACATGTAAAATATAAGGAGTACATTGGCTTCATTGGAAAGGGTGAGTCTTGCAATTTCTGTGGAAGGATCAATATTTTGTGGATTTTAAAACACTCACTGCAGGTCACTTTACCTACATGTAGGATCTAGATCTGTCTATCCAACTTGGCTGGTACTGTTGCATTGCAGATGCTCTGATTATGTAGATGCAATGTGATATTGCCTTTAACTATGTTCTGGATGACTTTAGCGCACACTATTAAAATGCCTCCTTGTCTTCCCATAATGTGTAAGTGGTGGTAGTGAGTAGCAACATATCGTTGTCTTACATGGTGGGAATGACCGATCTATGGCAGTTTAGTCTATATACTCTACTGTTAAAGCAATAGTACTAGAAACCTCTTCAACACATAGATGGTCTCAATGCCAGACTGGCACAGTATTAAAGTTTCTAACCAGATAATTGCATGAAGAGCAAAGGAAGACCTACCATTGGTGCAGCCACAGAGGGATCCAGTAATGGACGGGACCCACTTATACCTCCAAAGCAGATAAAATTGTACTTTATGATGAACTACGGTGCTTCCACGGGGACTCTCTTCTGTCTGCCAGTGCTAGAAAGAGCAACAATAAGTGGCCCAGAGAATAAAAGTTTCTTCTACAATGATGACTTGATGTAGGTTATTCTACACTGTCAAATTAAGATATCATAACATCTAATGGTTGTTATCAAACATGTTACATTTTTGGCCACATGTTGAACCACAGTGCAGTCATGTAATTGACCTATGACTTGCCTAAAATCATTGGTTAATTGCCAAACTGCAGATGTAAAATGGCTGCACAACAGTTAGCATCAAAAGTTTCTTAGGTTTCATGAGGGGTTTTGAAGTAGAATTGGCCATTCCCTCATGTGTTAAGAGGTTGGCAGTGTTATCTTGGTACACCTTTCCTCAAAATGACTAGCATGCTAATGGAGATGTAACCAAATCAATCCATCGAGTAAAACACTTCATGGAAAGTTTTCCACAAAAAAAAAAAAGTTCTGTAAAGATCTGAGGTTGTGGGTTGTAAGTAATCACCTAGGCAGGTTAACAATGCAACAATATTTTATTGATCACAGGCATGGTAATAAAGCAATTCCAGGTAAATGGCCAAAATACAGTTCTCTCAGTCCTCAAGTTCCCAATCTATGTTCAGTAGTTCCACTGGCTTTGTATAAGGCCATACTCACTGTCTCCCAACTTTTGGTTGGCCCACAGATTTTGTATCTCCGGCCAGTATAGTCTGTAGCCATTTTCCATGATCCTCTAGACGGCAGATAAAACGATGAAAGCACGGGTAGCCAGTAGCAGCAGTCCTTTTAAGAAAGTGTAAATCCAAACTACATAATCCATAATGATAACATGTTTATCCATTCATCCTTCCAAGTCCACGGTCTCCATCCTCTTCCTTCAATCCTTCCACACATCTCCCTAAAACATGTCTCCACTTTCTTCCACTCGGATCAGTCCCCTCCCAGGTCAGAAGTGATCACACTCTCCCCCTTAAACATTCACTGTTCGCTAAAACAATGAAGAATATTCTAGAAGCCTTCATCTGAGATCGCCTGTAAGACCCACTGTGGTTATGGCTCCACTGTGTCTCAATCTACACTCACCTAATGAGATTATTGGCTGTTGAAACAATGAACTCCTGAGATAAAGATGAGATTAGTGGAATGCTGGACATTTTACAAGTGAATCTTACATAATGACAAGTAAGCAGAACTATATAAAACATAACAAGTAAATCACTAATAAAACACAATAATAATATTGACAAAAATGGTGGTCCGTTGCTGGAAAAGTATCATAGTCTTTAGTAAGTGGGCAGCTCCTCACAGGTCCCATGCTCAAAGCCAGTTTTTAGACAAAGTGGGGCTCCAAATGTTAACCCACATGTAGGTTGCATTTACATGGGCTGATTTCAGGCCATTAAACAAGCACAATTGACAACATTGAAGTCGTTCAGTAGTTATTTTCTGGCCTCTTTACACCGGATGACTAGGAATGATGGCACAAAGCTATCACTAGTAGATCAATCTGTCACCATACACATGTTCTCTGCAGTTTACACCAGGTGATGTGCTACTGAGAAGGATTTTCGTTCTACCATACACAATCCAACCACCCGATGAATGAGCAACATTTTTGATTATTGATGGGCGATTGCCAATCTTTACACCTAATGAATGCTCATCTGCTCTTCCAGTATATATAAATGTGGATGTGATATACTGTTACACACATCTGTATACAGAACACACATATGCAACATACAAACAGTGACCAACATATCTTAAAGAAACAATGGCGGAGACCCCGGTAAATCCAGGGTCAGCCAGAATAGCCTACTCATATAGCATTTAGAACAGAAAAAAACATGAGTACAAAATGGCATAAAAAGTTAGTTTAATTTAGTCAATCTGCAAATAACTTAAATTAATATATCCATAATATAAATGCATGACAAAAAAGTGCAATGTGCTCGAAGAAAAGCGCAGTCCCACCTGCGAGGGCATATCGTACCCAAGCTAAAAGGATAATCCATATACATAATGTAGTATCTTTCCAGAGATATACTGGATAGAATAAAACTATATATTCCAAGTGGAGCACATAAAACATTTAAAATGAAACCCAGGTTCACCAGATGCTTACCACAATTGTATATGAGGTCCAGGTGTGTTGAGATACCTTTGCCACCTGTCCTCAACGTCCCCCTGGACCTCATATACAATTGTGGTAAGCATCTGGTGAACCTGCGTTTGATTTAAACATTTGTATGTGCTCCACTTGGAATATATAGCCTTATTCTATCCAGTATATCTCTGGAAAGATACCACACTATGTATATGGACTATCCTTTTAGCTTGGGTATGATATGCCCTTGCAGGTGGGACTGCGCTTTTTTTCCAGCACATTGCATTTTTTTGTCATGCATTATATTTATATTATGGATATATTAATGCAAGTATATTAATGCATGCTTTTCAGTGACCCTGCTGAATATTAAGTTTTTTAAGCTTTTTTTTAGTGGGGGGCCCAATTAGAACTTTTGCTATGGGGCCCCATGATTTCTATGTTCGTCCCTGCTAGTAATATTAGGAATCACATAAAGATGGATGAAGCTGCTTCATCTTTAGTGGTTACAGGTATCTGGCCCATTGTGACATCACTCGTGTTCCGCTCCCCGTGATGTCACAATGAGGTCACCATTGTGATGTCACTGGCTGTGGGGTTATATTGAGTGACGCTACAGGAAAAGGCTTTGTCTGGAGAGGCTGACTGTGGATTACACAAGACGCGATATTCCTCCAGGCTAAAATGCTGTTTAGATTTCTTCTATTTGTGAGTGTGCTAATAGCATCTGCGGAGGGCGCTCCTATCAACACGCGCCACCATGATTTCAGGGCCTTAATCCCTGCAGGTAAGTGCTGTACCGGATATTCAGCCAATATGGGGTTATTGTTAATAAGTCAGATGATACATTTCATGGAGGATTCATGTGCTACTTGTAATGTTTGGAGTCTTCTCCCATCGTGTATTCCCTATTCCAGGCTCTCAAACACATTGTAAACTTGAATGGGAATCCACTCTGAGCGAAAAACAAGTCACGTGTCTCTGATCTTCATGTGTGTGACTTCATCAATAGTTTTGGGGGAAATAATTACAAATTTAGGGTAATTGTGGAATTTCTCCAACTAGGAATGGTCCTAGGTCTGGTTTCAAAAATGAGATGCAAAATATAATGTATATATTAGTAGCTTTAAATATCTTACATGTTCTTGATCTTTTCTTCCACTAGATTACTTCGGTAGGTTTACTATGCCTGCTGCCATCATCTTCTTCTCTGGATTTTTCTTTGGTGTCATCTGTTCCATCCTATATGGGTAAGTCTTATAATGATTTATGGGCTACCCGGGAGTCTGTATAAGAAATATCACATCTTCAGGTCATCATTCGATTCAGTAAATGATATAATCTAGTGTAGATGTTTAGTGGCTCATAAACTGGGTCTGACCTGCTGGGAGCACAATGGACTTTTCTGTAAAATATTAAAAAAATTGCTCAACAAATTACTGCAGATAGGGATAGATAAAATAAATGAAGAAAAATATATGTTTTTATAACAGTGACTTCTGTTTTATCATTTTAAAGATATGTGAAAAAGAATAATTTCTGGAGAGATGTTACAAGACCAGATTCCATGGATGAAGATATAAAGAGTAGGGCTAATCCTAATGGTAAGTACGGCCGTCACCAATCTGACATTAATATCTGTGTACATACAAATACTTCTTAGTGGCTTTTATATTACGTGGACGCAGTCTACATTGTAAAGCTGAATAATTATGACGCGCCCCCTGGTCCGTGGGGAACCCGGAACCGGGACTTTAAGGATGAGTGCTGGGGGTTGTAGTCCTTGCGTGGCGATGACCCGGTCCCGTGGCTCAGGGTGGTCAGACCAGTGGCGGATTTACTGGTATTGTCCGACTACGCCACCCGTGGATTGCGGTCAGGGCGAACCGCCGCTGCAGGGCAGACCGCTGAGGCTGGTGTGGGTGCAGCAGAGTGTAGTATAACTCCCCACGGGAGGAGTATAGCCTCAGGGCAGTGTGTAGGGAAGATGGGGGTGATGGTGCAAGAGTAGCAGTGACGACACAGAGTCAGTGATGCAGTCCAGGGCCTTTACTCACAGTTCTTATACTCCAGACCACTTCTACAGGTACCGGCTGCCCACCTCGCACTGTGCTCACCAGGTGAGGGGCTCGGCCGACTCCCAGGTATCTCTGAAGTGCTTCACAGGACCCCCTTTGTGTGTCCTTCCTCTTGCCTGTCATACCCCACCAGTGACCACGCTTCTGTCCAGCTGCCTCGGGCCTTGGCGGGCAAACGTGCGTTCCGTTTCCCTGGACCCTATGTGGTGCCTTCCTAGCGGGTGTAGCGAGGGGCTGCGCCACTTGAAATGTCTCAGCCTCCGGTTCCTAGCTGAGGGTAGCTTCGCGCCTCCACTAGTAAGGGATCCGGTACCCTCTCTTGGCCTGACCCCTCTACGCAGGTAGATACGGGCGTGCAGTGGCGATTGGCGGGTCAGCACCCCTGGGGTCCCTTCTTCCTCTGTTCCTGGAGCCTCCTCTGCTCCCCTCTCCTTCCTCTATTTCTCTTTCTCCAGGCTTAGGCCTCCTGACAGGGCCTGCCTGGGGAGCAGAGCCATGCAGCAGCTCTGCTCCCTGACTTCTCTCACAGAACTCACTCACTAAGATGGCCCCCATCTTTTATATCTCTCTCTTGTGCATCCAGGAACTGCTTCCTCTCTGCCCCTGCACTACTGGGTTCCCCCTTCCTGGGTGTTCCCTCACTCCCACTCCAGCCAGGGACAGGGACTGTCGTGCTCATCTCAGGAGCATATCGGTCGCCCTGTCCCCCGGAAATGTGGTGTAGTGCATGCAGCTGTCGGGGTCCTGATCCACACTCCATCCTTACCTGGAAGTGAGGTATCGCACCTCTGAGTGAGATGCAATACCTCTGTAGCAACCGAGCCCTCGGGGTGCTACAATTACTCTAATGATATTCTGATTCGTCTCTTTCAATATATGAAATCTATTTAAAAGTAAAAAATGAACTTTTAAAGTAAAAATAATCTCTTACCCGTTCACAACATATGATGTACGCCGAGCTTGAATATTTTCCTGCACATGATGGCTGATTTAATGTGCGGAGCTCTGCCCGCAGCTGTTAAATCCCACTGTTAATCTCTCACAGCAGCATTTAACAATGCAAGGGAGGCCGGACATTATATGCGCCCATCGTCACGCTCATGATGTGATCGTGGCGTGCCAATTGCTTGTCATGACAGCCGTCTGTGTCTGTCATTACGAACCTCCTGTGAAAGCCAGCCGTGGAACTGTGGTATGATCAGACCATGTTCCTATATGGTCAGACACAGCCATTACACAGTACACAGCAGGGGCACATTTATGAGATTATCTCAGCACAGGGACATTTCGTTTAAACACATCCAATTGTGGAAATGATTAATATTCCAAGATCTATTGATTAAAATGTATTTTGTTCGTGGGAAAACCCCTTTAACCAAAAAAAAAAAAAAAACTATACATGTTTGGTATCTGCGTAATTGTACTGAACTAGAGAATCATATTGCCAGATCTCTTTTACCATAAAGTAAATATGGTAAATAAAAAAAACAAAAAACAATTGTGGAATTGCACTATTTTTGCAATTTCAACACACTTGGAATGTTTTTCTTGTCTTCCAGTACAGTATCTGGTAGAATGAATGCTGCCATTCAAAAGTACAATTCATTCTGCAGAAAACAAGCCCTCATACGGCTATACTGATGGAAAAATAAAAAAGTTATAACTAAGGAGAGGGAAAACAAACAAACAGAAAATCACCATGTCTTGAAGGGGTTAATAGATATAGTAAGTAAATGTACTGTAGACATAGAGGAAACAATCTAGAAGAAACATAGAAGTTTTTCCTTTTGAAATGCTGATTTCACTGTTCTGTGTTACAGGAGAACATGAGGATGAAACAACCATTATAAATGATGAAGCTCCTCATGGACCCATGGCTGAAGAGAGCGATGTCCACACAGACACCAACATCTCTAGTGGCCCCCACTATGTCATAATCAATATGGACCCATATGAGGATGTGATCATCTCCTCTGACGGTAAGTTCTTGGGCTTTCATAACAAGTGCTTAATAGAAAAACTTCTTTATAAAAAAAAAGCTCTAAAAGAAGAAAGTTGATCCTTCTATTTTCATTACTTTATTATAAAATTTAAAGGTTATAAAACCTGTATAATATTAATATTCTTTAACAAATATATAGAAACTTTAATTTTATTAATGCTAATTTCAATGTTCAACATTACAGGAGAAGAAGAGGGTGAAATAAATACTGTAAATGACGATGTTCCTCGTGGACCCATGGCCGAAAACAGAGATGTCCTGGAAAACACCAACATCTCTACGCCTGGACCCGGTTACATAGTCATCAATATGGACCTAGATGAGGATGTGGTCATCTCTTTTGACAGTAAGTTCATTTTTTCTTCATGTGGATAAGTAGAATACTTACTACCATAAATATCATCTCTTCTTCTAATTTACATAACAGGCATAAAATAAAATCTACCGTTAAAAGCAATTTATTATTGAATTGCAGTTAAAGCAATTTTTTGGCCACTACAACATTGCAGCAAAATGCAATAAGAGGCGATCAGAACATCGTATCTACCCCAAGATGGTTTTGGTAAAAATATCATCTCCATGTGCAAAAATATTCAGTCATACAGCCCCATATCCCGAATTTTTTTTTACAAACTTCCAAACTTTTTTTTTAACACTTAAATTAAAAAAAAAGAAATATACATTTGGCTATCTGCATAATTGTACTGATCTGGAGAAACATATTGCCAGGTCATTTTTACCATAAAATGAACATGGTAAATAAAAAAAAATAAACAAGTATGGAATTTCACTTTTTTTGCAATTTCAATGCACTTGGAATTTTTTTCTCATATTCCAGTACAATATGTGGTAGAATGAATGGTGACATTCAAAAGTACAACTCATCTCCGCAAAAAATAAGTCCTCATACGACTATATGGAAGGAAAAATAAAAAAGGAGGAGAGGAAACAACAAACACGAAAAAATGATAATTCGCCATGTCATGAAGGGGTTAATAGATTTTACAAGTGAATGTAGACATGGAGGAAACAATCTAGAAGAAACATAGAAGTTTTTTCTTTTGAAATGCTGATTTCACTGTTCTATTTTACAGGAGAACATGGGGATGAAACAACCATTATAAATGATGAAGCTCCTCATGGACCCATGGCTGAAGAGAGCGATGTCCACACAGACACCAATATCTCTAGTGGCCCCCACTATGTCATAACCAATATGGACCCATATGAAGATGTGATCGTCTCCTCTGACAGTAAGTTCATTTTTTCTTTGTGGATTAGTACCATGAATATCATCTCTTCTTCTAATTTACATAACATGCATAAATTAAAATCTACTATTAAAAGCAATTTATTATTGAATTTCAGTTAAAGCAATTTCCAGTATTTTCCGGCTCTCCGACCCCAGACTGACAGTAGAATCAATGTCCATTAATGAACAACTAATCTTATAACCACTGTCTTTTTCAGAACAAGAGGACAGAGAACAGATTCCACCTCCTCCTCTGAATCCTTCTCCATCTACTACTCTGCCTCCTCAAAATTTTGATAAAGATCTTGACCTGGACAAAAACATTGAGAAAACTAACCTCCTCATGAAGATTGTCTTTCAGGAACTTCTAGCTTATGCCAGCCAAAACCAAATGTAAGTTCTTAGAGCTTATGTGTATGTTTTATGATGTATGTTATATTTTAGTATTAACAGGCAATAGGCTAAATAATTAGAATTGGGCACTAACGACCTAAACATGGAAAGCATTATATTTCTTTATACAAGCAAAATCATCAATCTGTGAGCCAAGACTTGCTGGACTACATGAGAATGGGTGTTATTCTTGAATCACAAATATGATACAATATAAATTATCTCTAATAGATCACAATATACAGTATAACAAAAATGGCTGATCACTTGACTAACAAATTAAAAACACGAAGTAGAGTGGATGGTAATGGCAAAAACAATAAAATGAATATTTAATCATGATCACATTATGCATATACAGAAATACTGGCTTAAAATGCAAATTTAATCACAGGAGCTGATGGCATGATAAAAAGTGCTCAATATCAACAAACAAATGTACGTCCCGGTGCAATAAGCAAGTGCTCGTACCAATATTAAGGTTTATTAATGCACAAAAGTAATAGCAAAAAGTCATGTCAGTGCCAAGTACATTTAGACATGCTGTAGTACCAGAAATGCCAGACCACTACTTCAACCCTGACAGTCGTTTCACCATCACAGCTTTTTCAAGGAGTTAAAGGAAAAGGGGTGGAGTGCTGTATATGGTTGTATATGTATCTATCATATGTACCATGAGGGAGTGATTGCTAGTAAGTGGTAGTCTAATCCGACAAGATCAAAAAAATAATAGGCAGGGTACAATTCCTATCACAGCAATGATAAGGTGTAGAACATACCTGAACATAGACATTAAATAATGGCCACTATATATTACATAGTACTGTATTATAATCTAGAGATAATGGATAACATGTAAACTTCTTCTGTTGCCAAACTCATTATAGTCTGTTGCCATGTACATACATTAATCTTTACTCTTTTGCTGACTTTGTAACATATATTTTCCAGGTGAGGCAGAGCGGGGTCTCGCTGTGTTCCCACAATGAATATGGGATCCAGCTGGAGATGACAACTGTACATCAACACAAAGAGGCAGATTCCAGGCTTGGTTTCTGTTCTCTTCAATGAATACAACATTTACTGGACTTTCCGCAGCTAGATGCACTCACAGAACAAGTGAGTTTCCTTCTGCATCACAAGATAGATTCCAGGATCGGTCTCTGAACTCAACCACTGGATATGACATTTACTGGACTTTCTGCAGCTAGATGAGATACCTACTGCACAAGAGACAGATTCCGAACTCGGTCTCTGATCTCAACCACTGGATACGACATTTCATGGACTTTCTGCAGCTAGATATAATCACGAATCAAGTGACTTACCTGCTGCACCATGAGACAGATTCCGGGCTCGGTCTCTGCTCTCATCAATGAACATCTACAGCCTAAGGGAAGGGCAGTCCTTCAGCAAAGGTTCCCTAGAGGTTTCCTCCACTGGGGGTTTTTCCTCTCCTGAGTCCTGAAGGTTGACTCTTCGTGAGTCAAAGTCCCTTTGTCATCATTATTATCGGGGCACATTTTAGGGCTATTGCCCTGACTTCTAATGGGAGCTTCTACATAACCCAACTTGAATGAAGTTAATAAAGAAGTCAATCAATAATATGTAACAGTGTAACAGAGCTTCAATCGAACTTTACAATACAGCAGAATATACATATCACTGCGAGGAGGGAATATTTTATGTAGTCATTAAACACATGGCGACTTATATACATGTTTTCTCACAAACTAATTTGCCACAAATGTAATGTTCCTCATTAATCATGCACATCTTCTTTGGACTGATTTAGAGGTCTGGGTCCTCTGGATCGACCAGGACTTTAACGCCACTGCACACTATACCATCATGGCACACATAATGACATCAGAAGGTTGCGACATGCGTCACCCAAGGTTGCACACGTACAATCATGGCGCACATACTGACATCAGAACGTTGCGACGTGCGTCACCCAAGGTTTAGTTATTGCCTCTGGGGATGCACATCAGTGGCAACATGCTCAGCGATGGCATGGTTCACAAAAATGTCAGAGGCCTGTTTGAGCTGGAAGTTCCAACGCAGGGTGAAGAAGACAGAAAAAGATGCTTGCAACCAGCAAGGCCAGTTGTAGACAAAGTGGGGCCCTGGGCATAAGTTTAAAGTGGGTCCTAAATGCTAACATATTGCACCATCACACTCAAACATTTAGGTTGCATTTACATGTGCTGAGTTTAGGCCTTTAAATGAGAGTGATCGAGAATATTGAAGTCGTTCAGTGCTTGTTTCCTGGCCATTTTACCCTGTTGAGGGAGAATGATGGGCACAGAACGATCACTAGTAGATCAATCTGTCCCTATAAAGTATCGTATTATCAGCAGCACATCTGCAGTTCACATCGGGCGATGTGCTGCAGAAAACAATGGTTTTTGTTCCATCATAAATAATCCAATCACCCAATAAATGAGTAGCTTGAGTTTGCTTGTTTGTTGGGCGATAACTGACATTTTTACACCTATGAACTCTCGTCTGCTCTGCTGGGATTTATAAATGTGGATGCTACATACTCAAACACTGCATGTTACACACATATACAGTGGGTACGGAAAGTATTCAGACCCCTTTAAATTTTTCACTCTTTGTTTCATTGCAGCCGTTTAATAAATTCTAAAAGTAAATTTTTTTTCTCATTAAAGTACACTCTGCACCCCATCTTGACTGAAAAAAAACAGAAATGTAGAAATTTTTGCAAATTTATTAAAAAAGAAACACTGTATACATACATATAATATGCTTTTTGATATCTCTAGCACTTTGTCATTTATTAGCTGCTACCTTATTGCTATATATATGCTACTCTTATATGGAGATTTGACATTTTATCAAGTCATAGAAAACGTGAAACGCATCATCTGAGGGAATAACATCAGAATGATTTCTCTTATCAAGATCTTGATTTGATTATCTACATTTATTTCTGCATCTACTATAATGTAGTTTTGTCTGTAGTAGCTATTTGTGCATTTATTATATTTATGATTATTATTCTTTCTCTACTGGCTTACTGCTAATAGTGCGGTATATCCATGAATATTATTTGGGGATAGAATTTGATTATGCTGTAGGAGATTACTAGTGTATGTTAAGATCTGGTGAGCAATGAGTTGATAACCTCTATTATTCTTATTAGACATTATGTCATGTCCATCATTATTATTTTCCTGTATTTTTATCCTGACCTGTCCTCGTTGATGGCGGGGAACTGGCCACCCGCCGTCCGCAATGATGCTTTTTAGGAAATGAGGCAATTTCTGCCCGCAGCTTTTCTTTTTCTTTTTCTACACAGGGCCGCGCTTTCGCTCGTGCATTGCGGCGCCCTGGTGGTGTCGCGGTCTGTGCGTCGTTGCCTGGGTGATGGGGGGGGGTGACGTTGTTCCTCCTCCTCATCTTGTGGGCTGCGCGCCGGGCCGCGTCATCACGAGGGACTGCGCGCCGATTGGTGACCAGTACACTTCATTCATATAAATAGGACCCACCTCTTACCATAACCACGTCTCATGACGAAGCCGAGGCGAAACGCGCATTGAGGCATTTGGTTGACTGTCACCACAAGTCTCAGGTCTCCCACCATCACTCAAGGTATGTACATTGAATTGACATCTACTCCACTGGTTAGCATGCCACACTACTACTACTAGATGACCAAATTACATGCTAGTTATCATCTTACACGCACTAGTTTAGCACAAATACCCTCTGGTATCTAATTGACATTAATTGATTTTTATTGGATTGAGCTATATTATTGCATATTAATTATAAGCTTTTTATACTTCTAGCTACCATGTGATTTTTGTCTATCCTGGATATCTTACTTATACTACCATATTATCCAGAGCTGCTGGATTTGTACTGTTTCAACTATATCAGGTATACTCATATTATAGCCTATGGAGTGTTTATAGTGACCTGGGATTGTTAGTGCAGTCCTGTTCCTGTCACTTATTGGGATTATAAACCCTGTATCCCCTATTGTTTTAGCTGTTCTTTTCCCAACACCTCTCATGTGATGTTTCATATAAAGAAATATTTTTGTATCTAATAAAATTATAATATATTCTATATATCTCCCGATGTGTCTTAGGTATTTATTTATTTTTCTTTGTTAAGTTATTATTCATATGATTACCCTAATGATACCTATTAGACTCTAAGTTAGGTTTTTGTTTCGTTATCTGGAGATTGCATTTCACCCTTTGGTGATTTGCTTTTTTTTAGGTTATTACTTGACTGCATTGTTTTTGCAGATTCCTTAACAGGATTTATGGACTTTAGAAAGAGAGATAAAGCCCGAGTTATTCAACTTGGGACGGTGTTTTTTGAGAAGTCAACTACTTCTAAAGATGCAAGTGACATTAAAGACTTGAAGCAGCAAATTAAAGATCTACTTAAAAAAAGAATAAAACTCAGGTGGAATAAAGCCGCCCTACAAAAATTATCTGTGTAAAGATATTATACCCAGAGGGCTCCGTATCCAACTGTTCCCTACTTTGCATAGTGAGGATTCAGTATTCACAGGTAAGTGGGAGGAGACGCTTACCAAATGCTCCCGTACTCTACTGGAAATTCTCATTGGTGCTGACAAAAAGGCACTAGAACATATTGAAAAATAGATTGATGCCTTGCGAGAGAAAATTCAGTCTTCACTTTCGACTGATGAGTATAAAAATTTTGATCTATCACTGGAGGAGGAGCTTTCTAAATGGGAATCTGAGATCCAGGCCTTTAAAACTAAAAGTATCTTAGAGATTTTGAGGATTATCAATCCAAAAACTTCTACCATTGGCACCATAAAAACAGGCATAATAAATTGCGACCTAGGTCTCAATCGGTCTCCAGCATTTCGTCTACTTCTGAGGAAGAATGTGGAGGGCATTTTTTAGACAAACGGGCCATGCCCGGCGAGGCAATGCCCACAAATACTTTTCAACAACTCAGGACTTCATATTCACAAAGAAAAAAACATTCATACCACTTCAGGCAAAAGAAAGCAAACAAAATCTAAAAGGTAATTAATTTATCCAAATATAATCTATCTAAGTCACAAATTGAGGTGCTATCTAGGGGCCTTTCTTTCTCACCGGTGGAGGGATATGATCATTTTACCACCATTAAAGATCTGGAATTATGTGCTCGCAAGCTTATTTTTAAGAAGCATTTTAGTCCCTTAGCTCATAGACCAGAAATGCTCTCTTCGGATACTGAGATCCAGGCTATACAGGATCTTGAATCATTGGCAGCAGAACAGAGCAATGATGACATGGTGAAACTCCCTACACATTTGTACAGACGCTCACGTGTGTTCCCGCCCCTGTCCGTTTGTTCCCAGGTTGATATTTTTGTTAAGCTTGTTAAAAAGGACCTCCTCCAACTGAAGGAGGGAGTCTTTGGTGATAACCGATCCCGATCACACAGACAAGCCATTCATGAACTTAAAAATCTTAGGAACATTGTAATCAAAAGGGCGGACAAGGGCTGGAACGTCGTGTTATGGCCTATTCAAGCATATGAACTAGAGGCCTTTAAACAGCTTAATAACGTTAATTGCTACAGGAGGTTAGATACCATTCCCACTGTAGCCTTTACAAGAGAATTTTCACATTTACTTGAAGATGCTGTAGAAAATTCAGTTACTCCTCCAAAAATGAAAGAGGCTCTGCTATTGGAATATCCAATAGTGCCGACCTTTTACTTGCTGCCTAAGGTTCACAAGGACCCCCTCCGCCCGCCCGGTAGACCAATCGTGTTGGGCATTGGGGGTCTTTGTGAACCCATATGTAAATTTGTGGACTTTTATCTGCAGAGGTGTGTGGAGACTCTCCCATCCTTTGTAAAGGACACAACTGACATCCTGAGACGTCTCGATGGGATTGTTCTTGAAGAGGACATGTGGCTTGTCACCTGCGACGTGGAGTCCCTATACACTTCGATACGTCACGACCAGGTCATGACGACTGTGAAATTTTTTCTGACCATGACTAATCTAGACTCAGATCTTGTATCATTTATTCTCTCCCTTCTGGACTTCATTCTTAGACACAACTATTTTGTGTTTAAGGACCGCCCCTTCCTACAGCTCCAGGGCACGGCAATGGGGGCGTCCTGTGCGCCCTCTTATGCCAACCCGTTCCTGGGGCTGTGGGAGAGGGATACGGTCCTTAGTACATCGGGTCATGAAGCCGTCATGTCCTGGTCAAGATATATTGATGATGTATTATTCATCTGGAAGGGCTCCACGTCGTGACTGGATGCATTCCTTAACAGTCTGAATAATAATATCTTTAATATTCATCTTACATGGAAATATAGCCAGACATCAGTTGACTTTTTGGACTTATTAATCACTAGATCCAGGAACAATAGGATTGAGACAGACATTTTTAGGAAAGAAACCTCTACTAATGCCCTGTTACATTATTCCTCCTCACATCCACCTAAACTTAAGAGCTCTATCCCTGTAGGCCAATTTTTATGAGCACGACGCATCTGCTCTAATGATGATAAATTTCATCAACAAGCATATGATCTATCCCGCAGGTTTCAAGATAGGGGCTATCCAAATCAGGATATCAAACGTGGTTTCCTGAGAGCCAAAACTACCAATAGACGACACTTATTATCCGGCCCCAAAAATAAATAAAGTTCTACTGACACAACACCAAGATTTATCACAACATTTAATGTCAATTGGATTAACATCAGAAAGGTTTTCTCTAAACATTGGCCTATTTTGCTCATGGACCAACAACCATTGATAATGTGGCGTAGAGCCAAGACTCTCGGAGACATAGTCTCTAGAAGCCATTATGTCCCCCCCAAAAATCAGTTTCTTTTTGGCAGTAAGGGTCCACCATGGGTTGTTTCCCCTGCGGTAGATGCTCAATATGTAAATACATCACCAAAACAGTAGAGTTTTCAGATTCCGGCAAAGAAAATTTTTTTTAAATTTTGCATCATATCACATGTGAAACAGAAGCGGTCATTTATCATATTAGATGCGCCTGTGGTCTTGTCTACATAGGCATGACCACAAGACTTCTTAAAATCCGCATTCAAGAGCATATTAGGGACATAAAAAATGCCGCTACCTGTTCGGATCCCCAACAGCTCAAAACTATCCCCAGACACTTTCTCGATGCCCACAGCTGTAGCCCTAAGGGTCTTTCGGTTCGAGGCATCGATAGAGTGTATATGGGTATAAGGGGAGTTAATATTAAACAAAACCTGCTCCAAAAGGAGACACGTTGGATCACTGTGTTGGATACGGTTACGCCCTCTGGTCTGAACGAGTCTGTAAGCTTCAAGTCTTTCTTATAACTTTTCGAATATCAGCGCTATTTTAATGATGGGATCCTATATGTGTGGTTTTTATCTTTGTTACATAAATTTTTTGCTTCTGTTTTTCATTTTTCTTTTTGTACTGAGATTGTCACTAATGATATGCTTTTTGATATCTCTAGCACTTTGTCATTTATTGGCTGCTACCTTATTGCTATCACCATCTACTCTTATATGGAGATTTGACATTTTATCAAGTCATAGAAAACGTGACACGCATCATCTGAGGGAATAACATCAGAATGATTTCTCCTATCAAGATCTTGATTTGATTATCTACATTTATTTCTGCATCTATAATGTAGTTTTGTCTGTAGTAGCTATTTGTGCATTTATTATATTATTTATGAATATTATTCTTTCTCTACTGGCTTACTGCTAATAGTGCGGTATATCCATGAATATTATTTGGGGATAGAATTTGATTATGCTGTAGGAGATTACTAGTGTATGTTAAGATCTGGTGAGCAATGAGCTGGTAACCTCTATTATTCTTATTAGACATTATGTCATGTCCATCATTATTATTTTCCTGTATTTTTATCTTGACCTGTCCTCATTGATGGCAGGGGACTGGCCACCCCCCGTCCGCAATGATGCTTTTTAGGAAATGAGGCAATTTCTGCCCGCAGCCTTTCTTTTTCTTTTTCTACACAGGGCCGCGCTTTCGCTCGTGCATTGCGGCGCCCTGGTGGTGTCGCGGTCTGTGCGTCGTTGCCCGGGTGATGGAGGGGTGACGTTGTTCCTCCTCGTCTTGAGGGCTGCGTGCCGGGCCGCGTCATCTTAGGGGGCGCGGCATCGCGAGGGGCTGAGCGCCGATTGGTGACCAGTACACTTCATTCATATAAATAGGACCCACCTCTTACCATAACCACGCCTCCTGACGAAGCCGAGGCGAAACGCACGTTGAGGCGTTTGGCTGACTGTCACCACAAGTCTCAGGTCTCCCACCATGACTCAAGGTATCTACATTGAATTGACATTTACTCCACTGGTTAGCATGCCGCACTACTACTACTAGATGACCAAATTACATGCTACTTATCATTTTACACGCACTAGTTTAGCACAAATACCCTCTGGTATCTAATTGATATTAATTGATTTTTATTGGATTGAGCTATATTATTGCATATTAATTATAAGCTTTTTATACTTCTAGCTACCATGTGATTTTTGTCTATCCTGGATATCTTACTTATACTACCATATTATCCAGAGCTGCTGGATTTGCACTGTTTCAACTATATCAGATATACTCATATTATAGCCTATGGAGTGTTTATAGCGACCTGGGATTGTTAGTGCAGTCCTGTTCTTGTCACTTATTGGGATTATAAACCCTGTATCCCCTACTGTTTTAGCTGTTCTTTTCCCAACACCTATCATGTGATGTTCATATAAAGAAATATTTTTGTATCTAATAAAATTATAATATATTCTATGTTATTATTCATATGATTACCCTAATGATACCTATTAGACTCTAAGTTAGGTTTTTGTTTCGTTATCTGGAGATTGCATTTCACCCTTTGGTGATTTGCTTTTTTAGGTTATTACATACATTTATATGTATACACAGAGCACATATACATACATATAGACATGTGTACATACATAGGCAAATGCACATACAGAGCACATACATATGGGCAGACATGCATACCCAGATCACATACATACAGACACATGTATATACAGATCACATACCTACACATGTATACACAGAGCACATACATACATATAGACATGTGTACATACATAGGCAGATGCACATACAGAGCACATACATACGGGCAGACATGCATACACAGATCACATACATACAGACACATGTATATACAGATCACATACCTACACATATATACACAGAGCACATACATACATACACATGTGAGAGGCTGGACAGGAGCTTTTTCACCCTCAAAAATATGTCGAGGCAAATTATTTAAAGTTATTTGTGTAATTGGCAGCACAGTGGCTCAGTGGTTAGCACTGTTGTTTTACAGCGCTGGGATCCTGGGTTTAAATCCCACCAAGGACAACATCTGCAAGGAGTTTGTATGTTCTCCCCGTGTTTTCGTGGGTTTCCTCCGGGTTCTCCGGTTTACTCCCACACTCCAAAGACATACTGATAGGGAATGTAGATTGTGAGCCCCAATGGGAACAGTGCCCATAATGTCTGCAAAGCACTGTGGAATTAATGGCACTACATAAGTGAGTAAAATAAATAAATAAAAATAAACGAACCCAAAATGTGCCTGCAATATTAACCACTGGCCACCAGAGGTCACTGTATTCCCCTTGATAGGTTCAGATTTCCCTTGGTCTGCAGGATCCGGTTTTCAGGGATGTCAGGGTTAACACCTAGCCAGGGAGGGAGAGAGAAGTGACTGGGCACAAACAGGAGACTAGATCCAGGATTACTTAGTGTTGATTGGACAGAGTGTGGAGCAGGCTGTGTGCAGAGAAGGTGGAGACTGCAGTATACTGGTTCAGTGTGTGTGCAACTACAAGGCTCAGCATGTAAGGAGCTAGTTACAGAGGCGGCAGGACAGCACAGGCATTTGGGGACCTTTGCATCGAGGAAAAGCTTAGAAGTCTGGGAAAAGTACGGTCCAGCAGAAAAGGGGGACCTTGGGAAGAAGGTAGCGCCTGCTGCGAGTACTAAAAACAGGGAGCTTAGTCTCAACGAGCCGCCCCTGGGATTGTCTTAGCTAAAAGCTCTGGATATCGGGATCAGTAGGTAACGAATGCACCCGAATAACCCCACCCCTAAGAAAACGCAGGCAATTAGAACATCTCCCCATGTCCCTTGCAAAACCTGGAAAAACACAGACTGTAATTCTGGAATGGATCCAGTATATTGTGTGGAAGATGGAAAAGGAGAATGTACAACCTATTATCCCCTGTTTACCAGTTTGTCCGTATATAAAATGGACATTGTTTATAAGGACTGATCTGGCTTATTGAATGAAACGGGAGCGAAACTGCACTAAGTGGAACCGACGATGGAAGCAGCAGATCAAGCTACAATAACACAGACGCCCCCCAACAACACAAAATTTCCTGTAGCTGGCCCCGACGTGAAAATGGCGGACGGCTCATACTACTACCACCGGGGGCCAGGTTACACAAACACACACAAACATGTATACACAAAGTACAAACATACAGACATGTAAACACAGAGCACATACATACAGACACATGAATAGATAGAGTGCACATACATACTGACATAAGTATACACAGAGCACATACATACAAAATAAGTATTTGATACACTGCCGATTTTGCAAGTTTTCCCAACTACAAAGAATGGAGAGGTGTGTAATTTTTATTGTAGGTATACTTCAACTGTGAGAGACAGAATCTTAAAAAAAATCAAGAAAATCACATTGTATGTGTGACATGCAGAAGTAGTGCTGTTGCTTCCAAAGCATCCAGCAACTGTCACAAATAACACAAGCAAAGAAGACAGGAAGTGTTGTGCTTCAAAAGCATCCAGCAACTTGAGGGGTTAACACAGTCACAGGAGACAGGGAGTGTTTTAGCAGAGCCTGAGGGGGATTGTGGGGAACTTGTTAATGTAGTCTGGCTGAAGCCGAAGAGAAAGGTGGTGATGTGTTATCTGGATCTGACAGAAGGCGGATGAACAGGATTCAGATCAGGAGAGAAACTAAACACAGGTCAGATAAACTCCCTGAACTAACCGTGCAGAATATTATTGGGCAGGAAGATAAGTACTGGAAGAAATTGTGTCACAGGGATCATCTCCCTCATCAAACCCTCCCCCCTCCATCTCCATGTAGGATAAAGAATGCTGTGTACTATTGTGTCCTTGTAAAGGAAAAGCCTGTGGTTGTGTAAGCATAAAAGTGTGCTTCTAAGAGATCTAATCTATGCTGAATTATGCTACTGAAGAGACTGTAATACTGTGCCTTGTGAAGAAACTACTGTATTGTTACTGGAGCCAGTTGCTCAAGAAACTCAGACTGTACTGTAATGAAGATTGTTGCTGTAATATCCCTGAATGGCACCCAGCTCATCCATTAATGCAAAAATGGATGAGCTGGGTGAGAAAGAAGCTGAAGACGTCATGGGGACATTCCTCCAGGAGCTAACACAGATTCTAACCAGGTTCAAATTGGAGAATGGACGGACGGCACCAATTAACAAAAAGCGGGAATCTCCGTCCGCAGACAGAACTACAGGAATTGAAAGAAAAATTGAAAGCCCTAACAACAGCCCTGCAGGAATCAACCAAAACCTCTGAACGGGTGACAGACTCAGACAGAACCTTTACCCTGCTCAGGTTAGATAAATCAGGAAGACAGTCCTCTTTAGCACCACAAATCACTATAAGGAAAGAATTCAAGATCCTGGGACAGATTGGAGAGTGTGAACAGAAAGAGAAACTGTCTTATATGAACTTGTTGCACCATTGAAAAAAGCCTTGGACAGGCTGAAACGTCTTGTGTGAGTTGTGGAATAAATCAACTGATTATCAACACGTGAGTGCCGGGATTTTCTTTTCCTACAGACATTGTTTTCCACGTGCACCACTCTAGCTATACGGAGTGCCGACTATTCCTTTTTGATACTGAACAGAAAGAGAAACTGTCTTATATAAACTTGTTGCACCAGATCGATGCAGGCTTACCGAAAAGCTACCAGTCAGATGAGATCGTTGAGGGGGTGGTGAAAGTGATCAGCCCAGGACTGAACCCCCATAGTATGCTAGAAATGAAGAGTGAATTGACCTTGCAACAGCTGAAGTTGATTTTAAAAGGGCACTATAAAGAAGAGAGTACTTCAGAATTGTTCCACCAACTCATTAACCTCTCACCAGTGGCGTACCGCCAATGGCGGCAGACCACGCCACTGCTATGGGGCTCGTGGCCGGAGGGGGCCCGTGAGGGCCCCAAGCAGCATGGTAACGAGGAGGATAGGTGAGTAGGAGGTTGCGGCGGCAGAGGAGCGGGTTGCGGCAGTGGAGGAGCGGAGCACACACAGTAGCCGCTGCTGCAGCTATCACGTGTGCCCGCTGCTAAAGGGACATGAATATTCCCTCTTCTCCACTCCTATGGGCGTGGAGAAGACGGAATATTCATTCTCTTTAGTAGCGGGCACGGAAGAGAGCTGAGCCCCGGCTCCTGCTGTCAGTGCAGAGGAGTGAATGTGCCGGCAGCAGCTCACCTCGGGCTTCTGAGAGCGGGCGCTGCTGAGATGCCGACATGAGCTGCTGCTGCAGACAGGACGCAGCGCTGGAGCAGAGGTGAGGAAGGAAGGTGAGTATAAGTGTTTATTGTTTTATGTGCAGTGATTGGGGGGATGAGGAAGTCACACATACCAGGATACTTGGATTAAGGAGGCCACACATACCAGGAATGGGGGATTGAGGAGGCCACACATACCAGGAATGGGGGATTGAGGAGGCCACACATACCAGGATTTGGGGATTGAGGAGGCCACACGTACCAGGATTGGGGGGTTGAGGAGGCCACACGTACCAGGATTGGGGGGTTGAGGAGGCCACATGTACCAGGATTTGGGGATTGAGGAGGCCACACGTCCCAGGAATGGGGGATTGAGGAGGCCACACGTCCCAGGAATGGGAGATTGAGGAGGCCACACATACCAGGAATGGGGGATTGAGGAGGCCACACATACCAGGATTTGGGGGTTGAGGAGGCCACACATACCAGGATTTGGGGGTTGAGGAGGCCACACATACCAGGATTGGGGGGTTGAGGAGGCCACACATACCAGGAATGGGGGATTGAGGAGGCAACACATACCAGGATTTGGGGGTTGAGGAGGCCACACATACCAGGATTTGGGGATTGAGGAGGCCACACATACCAGGATTGGGGGGTTGAGGAGGCCACACGTACCAGGATTTGGGGATTGAGGAAGCCACACATACCAGGATTTGGGGATTGAGGAGGCCACACGTACCAGGAATGGGGGATTGAGGAGGCCACACATACCAGGAATGGGGGATTGAGGAGGCCACACATACCAGGATTGGGGGGTTGAGGGCCACACATACCAGGGATTGTGGGATTGAGGGGGTCACACATACCAGGGATTGGGGGATTGAGGAGGCTACACATACCAGGGATTGTGGGGGCCACACATACCAGGGATTGTGGGATTGAGGGGCCACACCTACAAGGATGGGGAAATTTACCAGTAGCTGCTGCATTTCCCACCCTAGGCTTATACTCAAGTCAATAGGTTTTCCCATTTTTATGTGGTAAAATTAGGGGCCTCGGCTTATATTCGGGTCGGCTTATTTAAAATATACGGTATTTTAAAATCAGTGAGTACGTGGTGCCCATAATACTGCAGGACTGTGGCGTGCATTATACTATATGGGGGCTGCATTTTACCCTATGGGGTGTGTAATATACTGTATGGAGGACTATGGGGAGTGCATTATATTCTATGGAGGACCATGGGAAGTTCATTATACTATATGGAGGATTATGGGTGGCGCATTATACTATATGGAGGTTTATGGGGGAGCATTATACTATATGGAGGATTATGGGGGCGCATTATACTATATGGAAGATTATTGGTGGTGCATTATACTATATGGAAGGCTATGTGGGGCCATTATAATATTTTGAGGGCTATGTGGGGGGCCATTATACTGTATGAAAGCAGTTATACAGTGTGAAGGTTTGTGTGGGGTCCATTATACTGTTTGGAGGGCTGTGGGGGGGCCATTATACTGTTTGGAGGGCTGTGTGGGGGCCATGAGAGTGTATGGAGGGCTCTGTGGGGTTCACAGTTGGGGGATTATACTGTGTTAGAGTCACCATACTTTGCCGTGGGAGTTGAAGTGGGGTACAATAGGGTCATTATACTGTGCATGTGGAGGAATGCACCATAGAGGTATCATACTGTTTGGGGGGCACTTTTGTTGGCATCATACTTTATGGGGGCAATGAAGGAGGAATCTACGACTTCAGAAGGAGGTAAATTACTATGCAAAGGCTGGAAAGTTATGAGATCTGCTCTTCTGTGACACAAATATTTATTTTTTGTGGTGGGGGGCCCAATTAGAGCTTCTGCTATGGGGCCCCATGACTTCTATGTACGCCCCTGCCTCTCACAAAAAAATAATGAATCACCCCAAAGTTTCTTGTTCAGAGCAATTGAACGGAAGGATAGACTGTTGTTTGTATCCAGAGATGTAGAAGTGAAGTTTGATGCTAGGCTAGTCCAGAAGAAGTTCTTGAGATCATTGGGAACGGGGTTAATCAGCAAAGACATCAAGTTGCAGCTGAAACAGTACCTAGAATATCCTTTCATTCTGGACGAAGTACTAATTGAAAAAAATGAATGGGGCAGGTAGTTTGGAGTCAGAGAGCAAACAGAAGAAAAAGGCTCTGCTCCTAAAATCACCAAAATGAGTCAGCTGAAGTTGGAGACCCCCAATGGCCAGTACGAAGATCATCATGGAGACCATCCAGTGCCACCTCTGAGAGGGAACCATAAATCACCAACAAAAGGAAGGACCGCCAACACTGACTGGGAGGAAGTAATAGGAGAACTGCGAGCCGAGTTGATTGAGGTGAAAAAGTTGATTCGTTCCAGGCCACAACCTGTGTCCCTCAGAAACAGGAATTGGTGCCAAAACAGAAGATACCCGGTTTGTGAAGCATGCCGTTCATCAAATCAGAGTACGGTGTGTGTCCACTGTCTAAGATGTGGTGAGGAAGGACATTATGCCAAGGAATGCCAATGGTCACGGTCATTTGGGTTAAAAGACAGGAGGTTGCCAGTGCAGGGCAACTGGTAACCGTGACATGGAGGAGGCCCCAGAAGCAAATCCAAATCTCACCAAACCCCAGAACGGCGCATGAGGTAAAACGGCTGCGTCAGTACTATCCCCAAGTGTGTTCCCATCTACAACAGCTGCAAGAGATACAGAGGCATCAGTTACTTAATGCCCAGAGCGGAGGTCAAACGATGTACTCCTGGGAGGAGGATTCCTCGGTCAGTAGAGATTGCCTAATCAGTGAAAGGTGCTTTCTACAGTGCCAGCTAAATGGACTCTTGGTAAAAGCACTGTGGGACACAGGAGCCCAAGCGAGCCTTTTAAATGAAGAATGGAGAAGGCGCTATCTGCCACATACCTGCCTTCGGTTGCTAAAAGAACTCTTAGGACCAGTGAAACTCCACAGCAACTTTTTTGGATCAAGTGAAACTCCACAGCAAAGATGTCAACCAGACTGAAATCCCTTTCATAGGCTGGGTGGAAGTGACTTTCCAACTGAGGGCCATGAAGAACAACAACACCAATCAGCTTTTGGTACCTTTTCTCATGACCAGTGATCAGAACGTGGCATAGACTCCTATCCTTTGTTATAATGTAATCAGTGAGGTCATCACAAAACACAAGTCAGGGACGCTGGTGGTGGATGAAATTGTCACATCACTTGCTATACCCAACGCCGTGGCGGAAAATGTGATTCATAGAGTAAAGAAAGCACAGAATACAATGGACCTAAAAGAAGTCAAGGTAGACTTGCGCCCAACCTTCATCCCTACAAACCAAATGGTGAGGGTGAGGTATGGAGTCCGGGTAGAACCGGGAAGAAAAATCCAGAAAAAACTGTTTGTGCCAAAAGACTCCTCAGAACTTCCGGAAGGCCTAGTTCAAGGTGAGACTGTGCTTACGATTTCTACTGGTGGGTTTGCTCTAGTGACAGTACTGGTGATGAATAGTACGAAACATGAAATTAGACTGGATCCAAAGACTGTGTTAGGTCACATTGAAACCATTAAAACGGTATATCCAGCCAGTGTGAGACCCTCCCAGAGGTCTACCTTGAATTCAGTCTCCCCACCAAGGAACAGGAGTTGCCCAGGGGAGGAAATTGCACTACCCTCCTCAGGGTCCTGGGATCCCCCAATATCCCTGGAACACTTGTGTGCTAAAGATATAGGGGTAGCAAAACAGATGCTGAGAGAAGAGTGTCATTCTCTAAAGATGACTCTGATATAGGCTGTATCCCGTCGTTGCAATAGAAAATCAATTTGAAAGACACGACCCAAATAACCAAAAGTTACATGTCTGCGCCAAAACCATTACACCGTGAAGAGAATGAGTATTTACAAGATCTAATCAACAGAAGTTGGGTCCAAAAGTTGAAGTCGTCTTATTCCTCTCCTATGGTTTGTGTTAGGATGAAGGACGGTACGTTGAGACTCAGCTGTGATTACCGGTAACTAAACCAAAAGTCAGTACCTGATCGGCACCCGATATCAAAGATTCAAGATATGCTGGATAGCTTATCAGGAAGTATCTGGTTCTCAGTCCTCGATCAGCGTAAAGCATACCATCAAGGGTTTGTTGAAGAGTCCAGTAGACCCTTGACAGCATTCATCACAAGGTGGGGGTTATATGAGTGGATCCGCATACTGTTTGGGCTCAGTTCAGCTCCAGCTGAATTTCAGTGGAGCATGGAGACCTGTTTGGAATGATTGTTATCTGCCAGCCTTACTTGGATGACAATGTGGTACACAGCAAAACCTTCCGGGAGCATGTTGAACACATCAGGACCGTATTACAGCAGTATCAACAACACGGAGTTAAGTTGACCCCAAAGAAGTGTGAACTGTTCAAAAGTCCGATTGCTAGGGAAAATTGTGTCCGGAGAAGGATATACCATGGACCCAGCAGAAATCGCTCTGGTACTGGCCTTAAAAGACAAGCGGCCCTCTACTGTCATGGAGTTGAGGCAGATCTTAGGATTCCTCTCTTTCTATCGTACTTACGTTCGGAACTTCTCCAGGATTGCCGCCCCGCTATACCTCCTATACAGAGAATGGGCTGTTGGGATGACGGACTTAAAAGAAACAACGCCATTTCGTCCCAACAGCCCATTCTCTGTACAGCAGACCGCCAGGAGGTATTGGAAGAACTAGTAGATTACCTAGTAAAACCCACCATATTGGGATATCCTGATTTCAACTTACCATTTGTTCTTCATTGTGATGCTTCTCAAGTTGGACTGGGAGCTGCCCTGTATCAGCATCAAGATGGAAAATTGAGAGTCATCGGTTACGGTTCTAGAACGATGACAGACACCGAGAAGAATTACAATCTACATTCTGGAAAATTGGAGTTCCTGGCATTAAAATGGGCTATCTGTGAACGATTTAGAGATTATCTCTACTACAGCAAAGAGTATGAGGTATACACTGGCCACAACCCTTCGACCTATGTCCTCACTACAGTCAAACTGAATGCAACGGGTCAGAGATGGGTCGCTGAACTAGCTGACTTCAATTTCAGCATCAAGTACAGGCCAGAAAAATGCAATGCGGATGCTGACGGATTGTCGAGAATGCCACTAGAGCCTGAGGAGTTCATGCAAGAATGCTCGGAGGAAGTCAGTCTGGAAGCAATTGAGAGCACTCCACAAGCAGTGCAAGCTTATGAAGAGGAAGACACACCATTGTGGTGTCCGTTTACGGTGGAAACCACCATAAAATCAAGAGAACAAGATCACCCCCTGTCCATTCAACAACTACCAAAATGAAAAATCCATAGAGCACAACGGGAAAATCAGATAATTAGTAGAATACTACTTTATGTGGACGAAAATCGGTTTCCAAGTAACGGAAGAGAGATAATGAGTCACCAGCAGTATCTGTTTTAGTTAAAGAATGGACGAAGCTTTACCTCAGTGAAGACGGTATCTTGTACCGTAAAGAAGGACAAAACCGGCAGTTGGTACTAACCAGAGTATTCCGTAGGTTGGTCTTCAAAGAACTCCATGAAAGCATGGGACACCTGGGAGTGGAAATGACAACCAATTTGATCCATGAATGTTTCTTCTGGCCGTACATGCAGAGAAATATTGAGAGGTACGTGACCAGGGAGTGTGGGTATCTGAAAGATAAACGTCCCAACACATCAACCTGGGCACCTATGGGCAACATCCAAACTACGTATCAGTTTGAGATGGTCTCAAAAGACTTTCTACATCTTGAGACGTGCAAGGGTGGTTACGAATACATATTGGTGGTGATGGACCATTTTACTCGATTTGCCCAAGCATATGCCACCACCAATAAAGCTGGTCGAACAGCGGCAGAGAAAATCTTCAATGATTTTGCTTTGAGGTTTAGGTTCCCTACGAGGTTGCACCACGACCAAGGAAGAGAATGTGAGAACCAGCTCTTTGCCAAGCTAGGAAAGTACTGTAGAATTCAGAAATCCCACACCACGCCCTATCACCCAGAGGGTAATGGACAAGTGGAACGTTTTAACCAGACATTATTGTCGATGTTGCGCACTTTAACAGCTGATGAGAAGAAAGACTGGAAGAATTCCATGTCAAAAGTGGTACATGCCTATAACTGTACAAAGAGCGATGAAACAGGTTACTAACCCTTCTTCCTATTGTTTGGATGATCACCAAGACTGCCAATCGATATCATGTTCGATACTCCGGTGTCAGAGACTTACAGAACGTATCCGGAGTGCGTTCGGAAATGTAAGGAATGGATGGCAGAGGCATACAACATAGCGTCCAAAGTGATTATGAAAGGATAGAGCAATAGTAAGGAGTACTATGATCGAAAATGTTATGGAGCAGAATTGGCATAAGGAAGCCGAGTGTTAGTCAAGAACGTACGTGAGAAAGGAGATCCAGGAAAACTTTGTTCATACTGGGAAGACAAGGTGTATGTGGTCATCAACAGGAAAGCCGATGACAGTTCAGTGTATGAAATCCGATTGGAAAGAGGGGACAAGAAAACCAGAATAGTCCATCGGAATTTATTACTACCCTGTGATTATCTCCCACCACAACAAGACTTCCCAGAAGCAGACCGACATCGACCAAGATCGACTAAGGGACCACCACAGACTGAAGCTCTGGAGGTGGATAGTGACGTTGAAAGTTCCAATGAGGAAGAGCACAACGTTGTATTTCTCAGACCGACAAGGAGAGAGCCGTACTATCCTCAAGAGAGTGAACTAAGTCCCGAGGCTCCAGAGTTTGTCCCAAGGAGTACAGATAAAGTCCAATTCAGATCTGATGATCGAAGACTGGTCACTGAAGAGACCGATCGACACTTAGGAATAGCAGAATTACCAGACCAGGTGGAAACGGATGATTCAAAAGAAGTACAGGAACTTACAGAGGTAGGAAGTACGGGAAATGAGTGCGGCAGAAGAAACTCCGGTAACCAAAGAACCCGTGGTATCTGAGGAACAACCCACCAGGAGAATGTCGACTCGAGAAGTGAGGAGGCCCGTGATGCTGACGTATGGGACACTTGAAGAACCGAGTCAAGTGCCAAGGACTGTCGACTGGAAACAGGTATCTCTACCTGTGGACCAGGTAAGCCCACTTGCGTGGTATTCACCACTGAGAGACAGTATGGACAATGTTACCTGGTGGAAAGACTTGTTTTGGCCTAGTGAGAGAGAGAGCTGGTTGAAGACGTATGAAAAGCTCCAGCAGAAGAGATGCTGATTGTTTTAATTGTGTTAACTGTTTATTTCTTACAGGAGTCCTACAAGAAAAACGTCATAAGAACAGATTGTTATCAATGTTTATAAATGTTATACCAATTTGACAATGACAAATTTATATATATAGTGACTAAGCTTTCACCACTGTCTCAGAATTGGTCAGATTGACCAATTAAGACAAATGTCGAGGACGACATTCAAAAAGGAGAGAAGAGTGTGACATGCAGAAGTAGTGCTGTTGCTTCCAAAGCATCCAGCAACTGTTACAAATAACTCAAGCACAGGAGACAGGAAGTGTTGTGCTTCAGAAGCATCCAGCAACTAGAGGGGTTAACACAGTCACAGGAGACAGGGAGTGTTTTAGCAGAGCCCCAGTGGGATTGTGGAGAACTTGTTATTGTAGTCTGGCTGAAGCCGAAGAGAAAGGTGGTGGTGTGTTATCTGGATCTGACAGAAGGCAACTGAACAGGATTCAGATCAGGAGAGAAACTAAACACAGGTTAGAGAAACTCCCTGAACTAACCGTGCAGAGTATTGTCGGGCAGGAAGATAAAGACTGGAAGGAATTGAACTGAATTGCACTGGCTGTGCTTCAGATTAAATTACACTGTTAAACTGTTGAAAAAGACTCTTGTGAGATGTGTCTGGTCAGCAATTGAATCTATCGTGTGCCTGAGAGAAGTTGCAGCCTATGGTCGCCTTGAGTAACGGTTCCCCCCAGAATTCCAAAGAATTCATGAAACCTGTTTTGCCCTATCTGAACCTAGCGGCGTGCGTGTAACATGATTTTTACATAATTAATTTTTTATTTTATTGCATGAATTAAGTATTTGATACAACAGAAAAGCAGAACTTAATATTTGGTATTGAAACCTTTGTTTGTAATTACAGAGGTCAGACGTTTCCTGTAGTTCTTGACCAAGTTTGCACACACTGCAGCAGGGATTTTGGCCCACTCCTCCATACAGATCTTCTCCAGATCTTTCAGGTGTCGGGGCTGTTGCTGGGCTAAATTGAGTTTCAGTTCCCTCCAAAGATTTTCTATTGGGTTCAGGTCTGGAGACTGGCTAGGCCACTCAGGACCTTGAAATGCTTCTTACAGAGCCACTCCTTAGTTGCCCTGGCTGTGTGTTTCAGGTCATTGTCATGCTGGAAGACCCAGCCACGACCCATTTTTAATGCTCTTACTGAGGGAAGGAGGTTGTTGTCCAAAATATCGCGATACATGATCCCATCCATCCTCTCTTCAATATGGTGTAGTTGTCCTGTCCCCTTTGCAGAAAAGTACCCCCAAAGTATGATGTTTTACCCACCATGCTTCATGGTTGGGACGGTGTTTTGGGGTTGTACTCATCCTTCTTCCTTCAAACACGGCAAGTGGAGTTGATACCAAAAAGCTCTATTTTGGTTTCATCTGACCACATGACCTTCTCCAATGCCTCCTCTGGATTATCCAGATGGTCATTAACGAACTTCAAACGGGCCTGGGCATGTGCTAGCGTGAGCATGGGGACCTTGTGTGTCCTGCAGGATTTTAAACCATGATGGCATAGACTGATACTAATGGTAATGTTTGAGACCTTGGTCCCAGCTCTCTTCAAGTCATTAACAAGGTCCTCCAGTGTAGTTCTGGGCTAATTCCTGACCTCTCTCAGAATCATCCTTACCCCACGAGACGAGGTCTTGCATAAAGCCCCAGACCGAGGAAGATTGACAGTCATCTTGTGTTTCTTCCATTTTCTAATAATTGTGCCAACAGTTGTTGCCTTCTCACCAAGCTGCTTGCCTATTGTCCTGTATCCCATCCCAGCCTTGTGTGTGTAGCACAGGTGATCAGAACATCACAGCTTCTAGTCTCCCATGGAGACTATTGGAGCATGTAAAAAGTAAAAAAAAAATATTTAAAAATATAAAAAATATGAAAGTTCAAATCACCCCCTTTCACTCTATTAAAAATAAAACAATAAAAAAAATATATATATACATATATTTGGTATCGATGTGTTCAGAATCGCCCGATCTATCAATATATAAAAATAATTAGTCCGATTGGTAAACGGCGTAACGAAAAAAAACTAAACGCCATAATTATGTTTTTTTTGTTGCCGCAACATTGCAATAAAATGCAATAACGGGCGATCAAAACATCACATCTACCCCAAAATGGAATCAATAAAAACGTCAGCTCAGTGCGCAAAAAATAGGCCCTTACCCAGCCCCAGATCCCAAAAAATAGAGATGCTAGGGGGCTTGGAAAATGGCAACTTTTATTTTTTAACAAACTTTGGATTTATTTTTCACAACTTGAATAAAAAAGAACCTATACATGTTTGGTATCTACGAACTCATAATGACCGGGAGAAACATAATGGCAGGTCAGTATTAGCATTTAATGAACATGATAAAAAAAACTGTGGAAAATCACTTTTTTTTCAATTTTACTGCACTTGGAATTTTTTCCCCATTTTCCAGTAGACTATATGGTAAAACCAATTATGTCGTTCAAAAGTAAAACTTGTCCAGCAAAAAATAAGCCCTCATGCGGCCATATTGACGGAAAATTGAAAAAGTTATGGCTCTGGGAAGAAGGGGAGCAAAAAACAAAAGCGAAAAAATGGAAAATGGCCTGAGGGTGAAGGGGTTAATAACATCTGCCTTTTTTGACTACATAGTCATTTTGGGTATTTCACTATAGTATATAATATTACATATCATTTGAAATAAGACACTGACTAATATGTAACAGGCTTTTATTATATTGCATAGACAGGTCACTCCACCATAAGATCTGCATCTTTATTATGATGTGCTTGGATATCGGTACAATAATATTATATGTTATTTTTCAATATACTATAGGGGTTGTTTTTTGACTGTCACTCTTTGGTGTCTGTCTTAATTATATAGATCACTTGGCAATCTATTATTTGCTCTTTCTGTTCTGTATCTAATTATTATTCAGATCAATTTTTGTAATATAAATCTAATAAATGTTAATTTTTATTATGATTTTTTATTGTCCTGCCTCTTTTTCACTGTAGGTGTTTATGTTTTATTTGTGAGGGTATTAATAATATTATATGAGGAATCCTTTGTACTCTGCACTGGGTAAATGTCACATACTGCCCCCAGGATGGCCAGGTGGCCGGTCAGCTCTGGCTCCAGGGTGACGAGGAAGGAACACAGACACACAGACATAGACATACAGAAACACACACAGACAGACACACAGACATAGACATACAGAAACACACACAGACAGGCACACAGATAGACATACAGAAACACACACAGACAGACACACAGATATAGACATACAAACAGAAGCACAGACAGACATACAGACAGATGGAGAGACACAGAGACACAACCAGACACACACAGATAGACATACAGAAACACACACAGACAGACACACAGATAGACATACAGAAACACACACAGACAGACACACAGACATAGACATACAAACAGAAGCACAGAAAGACATACAGACAGATGGAGAGACACAGAGACACAACCAGACACACACAGATAGACATACAGAAACACACACAAACAGACACACAGATAGACATACAGAAACACACACAGACAGACACACAGATAGACATACAGAAACACACACAGACAGACACACAGACATAGACATACAGAAACACAGACAGACACACAGACATAGACATACAGAAACACACACAGACAGACACACAGATAGACATACAGAAACACAGACAGACACACAGACATAGACATACAGAAACACACACAGACAGACACACAGACATAGACATACAGAAACACAGACAGACACACAGACATAGACATACAGAAACACACACAGACAGACACACAGATAGACATACAGAAACACACACAGACAGACACACAGATAGACATACAGAAACACACACAGACAGACACACAGACATAGACATACAGAAACACACACAGACAGACACACAGAAACACACACAGACAGACACACAGACATAGACATACAGAAACACAGACAGACACACATACAGACATACAAACAGAAGCACAGAAAGACATACAGACAGATGGAGAGACACAGAGACACAACCAGACACACACAGATAGACATACAGAAACACACACAGACAGACACACAGATAGACATACAGAAACACACACAGACAGACACACAGATAGACATACAGAAACACACACAGACAGACACACAGACATAGACATACAGAAACACACACAGACAGACACACAGACATAGACATACAGAAACACACACAGACAGACATACAGAAACACACACAGACAGACACACAGACATAGACATACAGAAACACAGACAGACACACAGACATAGACATACAGAAACACACACAGACAGACACACAGATAGACATACAGAAACACACACAGACAGACACACAGATATAGACATACAAACAGAAGCACAGACAGACATACAGACAGATGGAGAGACACAGAGACACAACCAGACACACACAGATAGACATACAGAAACACACACAGACAGACACACAGATAGACATACAGAAACACACACAGACAGACACACAGATAGACATACAGAAACACACACAGACAGACACACAGACATAGACATACAAACAGAAGCACAGAAAGACATACAGACAGATGGAGAGACACAGAGACACAACCAGACACACACAGATAGACATACAGAAACACACACAAACAGACACACAGATAGACATACAGAAACACACACAGACAGACACACAGATAGACATACAGACAGACACACAGACATAGACATACAGAAACACAGACAGACACACAGACATAGACATACAGAAACACACATAGACAGACACACAGATAGACATACAGAAACACAGACAGACACACAGACATAGACATACAGAAACACACACAGACAGACACACAGACATAGACATACAGAAACACAGACAGACACACAGACATAGACATACAGAAACACACACAGACAGACACACAGATAGACATACAGAAACACACACAGACAGACACACAGATAGACATACAGAAACACACACAGACAGACACACAGACATAGACATACAGAAACACACACAGACAGACACACAGAAACACACACAGACAGACACACAGACATAGACATACAGAAACACAGACAGACACACATACAGACATACAAACAGAAGCACAGAAAGACATACAGACAGATGGAGAGACACAGAGACACAACCAGACACACACAGATAGACATACAGAAACACACACAGACAGACACACAGATAGACATACAGAAACACACACAGACAGACACACAGATAGACATACAGAAACACACACAGACAGACACACAGACATAGACATACAGAAACACACACAGACAGACACACAGACATAGACATACAGAAACACACACAGACAGACACACAGATAGACATACAGAAACACACACAGACAGACACACAGATAGACATACAGAAACACACACAGACAGACACACAGACATAGACATACAGAAACACACACAGACAGGCACACAGATATAGACATACAGAAACACACACAGACAGACACACAGATAGACATACAAACAGAAGCACAGAAAGACATACAGACAGACGGAGAGACACAGAGACACAAACAGACACACACAGAGAGATATAAAGACAATAGAGGACTTATCACCAGTCCATCTCCTCTTTAGTTTTTCTGGCTCCCGCAGAGTGCAGGACCTGTGGTGACATCATGGTCACATGTACACAGGAAGCTGACAATTAGAGGTGTGGGCGGGGTTATACACAGCTCAGCATTCATAACACTGCTAAATCTACAGCAGAGAAAACAAAGATTCTAACAAAACCGCACCAAGCAGCCTAGTAAGTGATACATCACTGGAATCAGGCTCTCAGCCTCTACATTATGCTGCTCTCAGCATAGCAAAAACTTGCTGACAAATTCACTTTAAGTGAAAGGGAACCTGTCAGCACATTTTTACATATGGAAGTAGTGGTATGGTTGTTTCGTTACCTCCATGGGTAAAAATGTGCTAACAGGTTCTCCTTGAGGCTCATTCAGATCTGCATAATTTGTACTGTATTATGTCTATACTACCCTATAGAAGTACAGTACAGACCAAAAGTTTGGACACACCTTCTCATTTAAAGATTTTTCTCTATTTTCATGACTTTGAAAATTGTACATTCACACTGAAGGCATCAAAACTATGAATTAACACATGTGTAATTATATACTTAACAATAAAAGTGTGAAACAACTGAAAGTATGTCTTATATTCTAGGTTCTTCACCTTTTGCTTTGATGACTGCTTTGCACACTCTTGGCATTCTCTTGATGAGCTTCAAGAGGTAGTCACCGGAAGTGGTTTTCACTTCACAGGTGTGCCCTGTCAGGTTTAATAAGTGGGATTTCTTGCCTTATAAATGGGGTTGGGACCGTCAGTTGTGTTGTGCAGAAGTCTGGTGGATACACAGCTGATAGTCCTACTGAATAGACTGTTAGAATTTGTATTATGGCAAGAAAAAAGCAGCTAAGTAAAGAAAAACGAGTGGCCATCATTACTTTAAGAAATGAAGGTCAGTCAGTGCGAAAAATTGGGCAAACTTTGAAAGTGTCCCCAAGTGCAGTTGCAAAAACCATCAAGCGCTACAAAGAAACTGGCTCACATGAGGACCGCCCCAGTAAAGGAAGACCAAGAGTCACCTCTGCTTCTGAGGATAAGTTTATCCGAGTCACCAGCCTCAGAAATCGCAGGTTAACAGCAGCTCAGATTAGAGACCAGGTCAATGCCACACAGAGTTCTAGCAGCAGACACATCTCTACAACAATTGTTAAGAGGAGACTTTGTGCAGCAGGCCTTCATGGTAAAATAGCTGCTAGGAACCCACTGCTAAGGACAGGCAACAAGCAGAAGAGACTTGTTTGGGCTAAAGAACACAAGGAATGGACATTAGACCAGTGGAAATCTGTGCTTTGGTCTGATGAGTCCAAATTTGAGATCTTTGGTTCCAACCACCGTGTCTTTGTGCGACGCAGAAAAGGTGAACGGATGGACTCTACATGCCTGGTTCCCACCGTGAAGCATGGAGGAGGAGGTGTGATGGTGTGGGGGTGCTTTGCTGGTGACACTGTTGGGGATTTATTCAAAATTGAAGGCATACTGAACCAGCATGGCTACCACAGCATCTCGCAGCGGCATGCTATTCCATCCGGTTTGCGTTTAGTTGGACCATCATTTATTTTTCAACAGGACAATGACCCCAAACACACCTCCAGGCTGTGTAAGGGCTACTTGACCAAGAAGGAGACTGATGGGGTGCTACGCCAGATGACCTGGCCTCCACAGTCACCAGACCTGAACCCAATCGAGATGGTTTGGGGTGAGCTGGACCGCAGAGTGAAGGCAAAAGGGCCAACAAGTGCTAAGCATCTCTGGGAATCCTTCAAGGTTGTTGGAAGACCATTTCCGGTGACTACCTCTTGAAGCTCATCAAGAGAATGCCAAGAGTGTGCAAAGCAGTCATCAAAGCAAAAGGTGGCTACTTTGAAGAACCTAGAATATAAGACATATTTTCAGTTGTTTCACACTTTTTTGTTAAGTATATAATTCCACATGTGGTAATTCATAGATTTGATGCCTTCAGGGTGAATGTACAATTTTCATAGTCATGAAAATACAGAAAAATTTTTAAATGAGAAGGTGTGTCCAAACTTTTGGTCTGTACTGTATATACCTATATGCATGACACACCACTAATAAATGTATAAAAATCATATCACTTTATTATATTGCTTAAAAACAGTTAAGATATCAAGGGAAAAAAGTACTCAAAAGATTGCATTTACAATAGTGGGGGCGATGTAACTCTGTATAGAATACAAACAACAATCACTAAGTCACAGAATATGATTAGCACACAGTTACATCAGGAATATATAAGTAATGTGCTCAAAGAGCAATACAGATCAAAACCAATGATCAATAAATTATTGTTATTACAAGTTGTAAGTGTACACAAATTACTCTTCAGAAATATCCATAATAGAGAACCAAGTGGTATAGGTGATATTTTACAGTGACTAGTGCACTGAAAGAAATTTGTGCAAAGCATGCTGTGAAAAAATGCTGTATATACTGAAAACTGTGTAACCATAGAGATCATTGCTCACACATAAGAATGGTAGAGAAATAAAAGTAAAAATAGGAGATCCTATCAGACCAGATGAACTCAGTATGCACGTGTATATACACGTGTGTAAACACAGTAAAAAATATCTACAGATGTACAGCAGAATGATAGGATAGTAAATACTAACAACACAATACTGGATGCACATGCCTGACGCGCGTTTCACCTGTAGCTCATCACAGTAGCATGATTTAGGGTCTGAGATCCTGATTACAGCGATGTCATTTACTAGGCTGCATATTGTGGTTTCAATAAAATCACCATTTTACCAGCAGGAGATTATCACTAGAGGACCTGGTGTCTCGTGCTTTGTAATCCTTTTGTTATGTGTAAGTCTGACCCTACTGCTGATTAGTAACTTTCTGCCTATGCACAGTGTACACAGCGAGGTGCCAATCAGTGGTGTGGACAGGGTTATTCAGAGCTCAGCATTCAAAGCACTGCTGTGTCAGCAGAGGAAACAGTGAATTTATCAAAATGACAGCATGCAGACCAGCAAGTGACACACCGCTGGAATCAGGGTCTCTGCTCTTACATTATGCTGTTCTCAGATTATACATAAAAACCTGATGACAGATTCCCTTTAATGAGAAGCACTGTCAATGTATGTTTTCGTTCCCAACAGTTGTACTTTGAGGCGGTGTTCACATGATGCATTTTAAATGCATTTTTGCCTCAATTTTCCAAAAAGTCATGGCAAAATATGCATCTAAAACACACAGGCCAGATTCACCAAAATATTTTTGATACCTTCAAATATCGCAAAAAATTTTAAACAACTTAAAGTTGAGCAACAGTTTAACGACCTTTGGTTTTGCCAAACGCCATTATTAATGACTTGGCCCCATAATGTGAACACGGCCTAAAGGAGCGATCAGATGATGTGACTGTCAGAACCTCCACCCAGCAATGATAGCCATTGATCACTGCATTTGGGTAGGGTCATACCGTCTGATCTCACCCTAAGGCCTCCTTCACATTTCCGTGTTTTCAGTACGTGTTGTATCCTCTTTTTCACGGATACAACACGTACCCATTATAACCTATGGTGCTATTCACATGTCCATGTTTTTACACAGACTGTGTGTCCATGCAACATCTGATGACACACTGATGGTAAAAACCAGACACACGGATGACACACTGATGGTAAAAATGGACACAGTGATGACACTGATGGTAAAAACGGACACATGGATGACACTAATTGTAAAAACGGACACACAGATGACACACTGATGGTAAAAATGGACACACGGATGACACTGATGGTAAAAATGGACACACGGATGACACTGATGGTAAAAACAGAGACACTGATGACACACTGATGGTAAAAACGGACACACTGATGACGCTAGTGGTAAAAACCGGACACACGGATGACACACTGATGGTAAAAATGGACACACGGATGACACTGATGGTAAAAACGGACACATGGATGACACTAATGGTAAAAACGGACACACAGATGACACACTGATGGTAAAAATGGACACACTGATGAAACTGATGGTAAAAACGGACACACGGATGACACTGATGGTAAAAACAGAGACACTGATGACACACTGATGGTAAAAACGGACACACTGATGACACACTGATGGTAAAAACGGAGACACTGATGACACACTGATGGTAAAAACGGACACACGGATGACACTAATGGTAAAAACGGACACACTGATGACGCTAATGGTAAAAACGGACACACGGATGACACTGATGGTAAAAACAGAGACACTGATTACACACTGATGGTAAAAACGGACACACGGATGACGCTAATGGTAAAAACGGACACACAGATGACACACTGATGGTAAAAATGGACACACTGATGACACACTGATGGTAAAAACGGACACACAGATGACACTGATGGTAAAAACTGACACACTGATGGTAAAAACGGACACACGGATGACACTGATGATAAAAACAGACACATGGATGACACACTGATCCAAAACACTGGTGACACCGGTACCGTGTTTACATGTACATGCTAACACACGCATGTGTGAGGGAGGCCTAACTCAATATTTAAATACACAAGTGTCAATGTGGCCTTAGGCCTCATTCAGACATCGGTGTTTGTTCACATACGTGAAAAAAATGGTACGAGTGTCATTAGTGTTTGGTCAGTGTCAGTTTTTACCATCAGTGTTTTATCAGTAATTTTCACAGATGGATAAATAAATAAATGACAAAGCTTCTCCTATACATTGCAATGTTAATCACAGACCGCTCATGGACTGTACACTGATGCCATCCATGTCCTGTTTGTGATTTTCACGGACCCATAGACTTGTATTGGTACTTTTTATCCGTAAGGCTGGTAAACTCACAAACAGAACATGACCGTGAACCATGGATGTTGAATGAGGCCTAAGCTGTATGGGTTAATTTACAAGGAAGAAATGACATCAATTAACTAATTTGGGTTTGGTACCTATCTACAAATAGTAACTAGTGAGCAAGCCCACTAGGGGAATGTGATTAGATAGCAGTTGGTGCTATGGTGGGCTTGGCTTGGTGCGCTCTACTGCTCCTTTATTACAGCACTCTGTTATGTAGTGGTGAGGAGGGCTCCTGGAGCGCACGGCCCACTCACATCCCCGGGCTCGTCTGTCATTCTCTTGGCTTCCACTACACAATTTATACAAAGTGGAACAGGCACATTTCTGTGACACTGACTGCATTTGGTAAGCTTGAAGTTTATGACTATGTTCCCACAATGAACTTTTGGTGAGATTTTGACACTGCAGAATTTCTGCACCTATTTCCTTACCTACTATCTAATTACTTAAATTGTGGCTACTTGAAGTTTTTCATCTTGTATGTATTTTTTCTTGTCCTGTGTATCTTCCAAAGTCTATGGGGAAAGTCCACAGCAAAAAAAACCTCATTGTGGGAACATGGCCTAATAGGCCCAATGTAGTATATCATGTTGATACTATTTCTTTACTCCCATGTTAAGACAAGCAAGGTGGGGCTCATGCATTGTCCACTCACAAGGATTGTGGAACCTGGATAATCAGACGTCCGAGTGGATCTGTGGCTTTGCATGCCTTATATAATGGATGTTACATCTATGAAGAGGTAGGTTTATTCTGGGCACAAGTAGATTAAGACTTGTGTAGTTTAGGGTCCTTTCAATAATCTGTTGCCTTTTCTTATTGTTAATGTTTTTAGAGACAATTCAGTATATTTTTTATTTTTTGCTTTAGAATGATGAAAATGTGATGACTATATTAGTGGAAAAGGAATATAATCCTGGAAATTGGACCGTCCCTCTAATGAAAACCCTGAAATGCCCTAAACTAAGAGGTAGTAATTTTTTGCCTGGGAGTATATGACATCAAAGCTGTATTCCTACATCATGGCCATATCCAGGAGGCTCCCATACATATAAGATAGTGATCGTTTCCTTCTAAAGTGGACTGATTCAGCTGTCTCTTCATGTGTATGTGACGCGCCCCCTGGGACATATTCCTTTTTGAGGGGAATACCCGGCACCGGATCAGATGGGGGGGGTTGTAGTCTCCGAGCGGCTGTGACCCGGTCCCGTGCCCAGGGCGTCAAGCTATGTGTTAAGTGGCAGTCTTTACTGATGTTATTAAAGTTCGTTGTGTCGACTACGCCACCCGTTGTGATGCGGTCACTGTGGCCGCCGCTGCAGCAGGGTCCGCTGAGGCTGATGGTGGATGCGCAGCTTGGTGGGATAACCCCCAACGGGAGGGGTATAGCCTCAGAGGGGACAGGCGCAGAGGATGGGGGTTGTGGTGGTGCGGTGCAGCCGGTAATGATGACAGACTCGGGTAGTGCAGTTAAGGGTCTTTACTTACTGCAGATGTTCCTGGTCACTCTAGCTCCAAGTGACCTCCCGAGCCGTGCTGCGTCCACCAGGTCCTGGATCCGGCCAACCCCCAAACAAGTCCGGAGCGTGGCCCTGAGCTCTCCCTCTGTCCTTCCTTCAGCCGTCCCCACCAGTGATTCACCTAAATCCAGCTCCCTCGGGCCTTCTATTGGGCAACCTTTGGCCTCAGGTTCCCTGACCCTCCATGTGGTGTGCCTTCAGGGTGAATGTAGTGGGTGACCGTGACAGACTCTGCCCACGGTCTCCGGTCTCTGGCTGGGGAATGTCTTTACCCCCACCAGCTTGGGTTCCGGTACCCTCTTGCTGACTCCTCACCCGGTGTTCTTATTTGGGTTCTTGGGTCCCTTCTTTGTCCCCCCTCTGGGTCTTTCCGCACTCCACTCTCTCTCCAGGGCTGTTGTTTCTTTTCTCTCTCTTTCCGCAGGCTTGTCCTCTGCATCTGACTTACTCTCTGCGTCTGACCCTGATCTAAGTTGGTGCCCTCCTTTTATATCCCTCTATGTGTGAGCTCAGGTGACCAGCACCCAATGAGCTCCTACCACTACCCAGACTGCTCCCCCTATCTGCCCCTACACTACATGGGATGTTCCTCCCCCCTCCCACTCCAGCCAGGAACAGGCTCGGTCGCACCTGCACATTTCTAAGTGGGAGTGCCGTCGGCCTGCTCCTCTGGAATGGGATGTATGTAGTGCATGCAGTCTATCTGAGCTCAGTTCCACACTCCTTCCTTACCCGGGAGTGGAATATCACACCTCTGGGTTGAGGTGCAATACTCCTGTAGCAGCCGAATCCTCAGGGTGCTACATTCCCCCCTGGTAAATCACAGCACGTCCTCGGGCTGCAAAGACAAAAAACACCAAAACATACAACATTTTATAAACATGTAAAACATATTAAATATTATACGAAATACTATATAAATATATATATAAACTTTTTCAGGTAAACAACATTCTCGTCGTCTCTTTCTCTCTTCTGTTCCTCTGGTCACCGTGCAACTCGTGACCAGGTAGAGTGCGACAGTCTTTTAGAAAAATGGTTTTTCCTATAAAACCGGTAGGGGGCGCTTTAGCAAGCGCAACTATGTACAGGGAAATTTTGGCCGTTCTCAGTCCCCGGCCAGGTAAAGGGAAAGGGATGGCTGCTCACAGTCCTCAGCCTGGTATGGAAAGGGTTACAGGTAACAGCTCGCTGGTCCCAACGGGGACTATTTTAGCAGCAACAACAGTTCCAGTTTCAGTTTCAGTTCCGATTCACTGTGCCCCGACAGGCAACTATATACAGTCTCCTGCTCTGCCGCACTCAACGGCGTCTGCCTCCTGCTCTTATCTTACGGCTGGTGGTTTCTTCAGACCCGTCCGGGTCCTCTTGCTCCTCCTCCTCGCACTGCAACTCCTCCTCCGTCAAGCGATGCACGTGGAGGGCGTAAGGTCCCTTGGCACACTTGTGCCGGGTGAACGTTACCTCATCACCGACGTAGAGGTCACGGCCTTTGTGACCCTCTGGCAGGTGGGACTCGACGTCCCGTCGTGTAACGAAGACGTCACCCATGGTGTTCCGGTCCCTTATGAAGCCCCACCCATGCTGCGCATTAAACTTTATTACCGTCCCGATGGTACGGGGACGATCTGCTGCACGGGGGTCCCTTCTGGTCCGACTCTTTTGCTCCGCGCTGCGGGTCTGGGCCCATTGCTCTTTGGCCTGCCTCTCCTCCCGCTCTCTCTTGAACTCTGCCAGCTGTTGACGGCAACACTCTGTGCGCGCTGCTGCAGCTGCCCGAGTCTCTCCGGTGAACCCCATCAGATCTTCTCCCTTGGGGTCCCACGCAAATTGAGCCTCTTCTAGGGGAGGCGAGACCCGAGTCACGGGCTTTGGAGCCGGGATCAGGGGCTCACACAGGGGACCTAGTTGCTTCTGCCGCTCCAGCTCCAAGAATCCTTCGGGCCAGATGAAAGGCCGACCGTCCGGCCACGTTAGCTGGCTGAAGGGGTCCTCTCCCAGATGTGGCACCCTAGGTATTACGGGCGCGGGCGCGGTGGTGGTGGCGCCCGGGTTGCCCAGGCCTTGCGGCCAGGCCTGGGGCACCTGGAAGGTGAAGGGCACCGTTAGGACGGCGGCGCCCTGGGTTACCTGGCCTTGCGACCAGGCCGGAGGCTCCGCGGAGGTAGATGGCTCTGCTTTGGATGCGGCGCCCGGAAATGCTAGGCCCTGTGACCAGGCCGGAGGCTCCTCTTCCGGCGCCACGCTCCGGGTCACGATGCGTGACGTCATCGGGGTCGCGACGGCGGCTTCCGGTCGGGGCCTAGTCGGTGGCGATGTCATGGCGGTCTCGGGTACGGCCGGGGGACCTTCGGGCTCTGCGACGGGGAGCTGGGGCAGGTAAGCGGTCTTCCGGTATGGGGTATAGGCGTCCCCCTTACCTGCTGCCATGCGTCTCGCTCCCTCTTCTGCGCCGTCTCCGGCCTTGGGTCCTCCCGCGTCATCCGCAGAGGTAGTCGGTGTCTTCTTCCAAGGGAGCGGGTTCCGTGGACGGATTCCAGCTTGCTGGGCCATCTCCCGGCCCCACTCCGCCAGGATCTCCCTCTGCACTCGGGCCATCCTTCCCGCGAGGCCCTCCAGGGCACTCCGCGCGCACTCCCGATCTCGGGGAAGCTGCGCCAGGATCTCCGCTAAGCCTAGCGGGGTTGTTGACTCCAGCAGGCTCCTGACCATCGGGTCGGTGCTGCTCTGCTCTGCTTCCGGCAGGCTCCTGGCCAGCGGGCCGGTGCTGCTCTGCTCTCCTCTTTCTTCCTTTTGCAGGCTCCTGGCCAGCGGGCCGGTGCTGCACTGCTGCCGCTCCATTCCCGGGTCTACTCTTCCTCTTCTCGACTCCGGGTGCTCTTGCTCTGGACACCTCGCCTCCGGGTGCGCTCGTTCTAGACTGCTCCAAGCGACACCCATCTTTGCTCTTTTCTTTCGTCTCCTCCCACTTCGAGGGCGGTCCCGGGGCAACTCAGTGACTGTCAGCTCCAGGGGGAGTTCTTTCACGCTGACAGACACCTCCAGCATCACAGTCTCTGTTGGTGGGGGCGGTTTCCACTTTTGGCGCCATTTTCTGTCCCGGCCCACGATGGGAGGTGGCCTCTTGCTCTCCTTTGGCACGCCCATAATGGCGTCCGCTGCTCTTCCAAGGCGGGAAATCTGCGGTTTTGGCGGGAATCGCTTCCCAGTGGCGGGAAACTCTGCAGATGGCGGGAACAAGCTGGAAATGGCGGACAATCGGCGGGAAACGACTGGTGATGGAGTCCGATGGCGTGGACCCTCCGGAACCGGCAGGAGTCTTCTTTCTAAGGTAAACTTGCACTTTTCTTCAGGCACGCAGTACCCGGGTGTTGCGGGCACGTAATCCTGCCGACTACGCCAAAGTTGACGCGCCCCCTGGGACATATTCCTTTTTGAGGGGAATACCCGGCACCGGATCAGATGGGGGGGGTTGTAGTCTCCGAGCGGCTGTGACCCGGTCCCGTGCCCAGGGCGTCAAGCTATGTGTTAAGTGGCAGTCTTTACTGATGTTATTAAAGTTCGTTGTGTCGACTACGCCACCCGTTGTGATGCGGTCACTGTGGCCGCCGCTGCAGCAGGGTCCGCTGAGGCTGATGGTGGATGCGCAGCTTGGTGGGATAACCCCCAACGGGAGGGGTATAGCCTCAGAGGGGACAGGCGCAGAGGATGGGGGTTGTGGTGGTGCGGTGCAGCCGGTAATGATGACAGACTCGGGTAGTGCAGTTAAGGGTCTTTACTTACTGCAGATGTTCCTGGTCACTCTAGCTCCAAGTGACCTCCCGAGCCGTGCTGCGTCCACCAGGTCCTGGATCCGGCCAACCCCCAAACAAGTCCGGAGCGTGGCCCTGAGCTCTCCCTCTGTCCTTCCTTCAGCCGTCCCCACCAGTGATTCACCTAAATCCAGCTCCCTCGGGCCTTCTATTGGGCAACCTTTGGCCTCAGGTTCCCTGACCCTCCATGTGGTGTGCCTTCAGGGTGAATGTAGTGGGTGACCGTGACAGACTCTGCCCACGGTCTCCGGTCTCTGGCTGGGGAATGTCTTTACCCCCACCAGCTTGGGTTCCGGTACCCTCTTGCTGACTCCTCACCCGGTGTTCTTATTTGGGTTCTTGGGTCCCTTCTTTGTCCCCCCTCTGGGTCTTTCCGCACTCCACTCTCTCTCCAGGGCTGTTGTTTCTTTTCTCTCTCTTTCCGCAGGCTTGTCCTCTGCATCTGACTTACTCTCTGCGTCTGACCCTGATCTAAGTTGGTGCCCTCCTTTTATATCCCTCTATGTGTGAGCTCAGGTGACCAGCACCCAATGAGCTCCTACCACTACCCAGACTGCTCCCCCTATCTGCCCCTACACTACATGGGATGTTCCTCCCCCCTCCCACTCCAGCCAGGAACAGGCTCGGTCGCACCTGCACATTTCTAAGTGGGAGTGCCGTCGGCCTGCTCCTCTGGAATGGGATGTATGTAGTGCATGCAGTCTATCTGAGCTCAGTTCCACACTCCTTCCTTACCCGGGAGTGGAATATCACACCTCTGGGTTGAGGTGCAATACTCCTGTAGCAGCCGAATCCTCAGGGTGCTACATATGTCCATGGGCGGCCCAACAGTTCCCAGACAGACTAAGGTTAAGTTCACACAATGTGTTTGAGCAAAGTGGATGGGAGTTCTGCGAAACCTCCTACCCCCTTGTGTGTGTATTATTATTATTATTATTATTATTATAAAAAAAAAAAAAATTTTTATGTATAAAAAAAACTGACGCGGTGTGTTTCTGAAATCCATAACTTGTCATATTCCCTTGTGGGTACGCTGAGTTTTGTTTGGATTTTTCCCATAGAATTGTATTGGATGCAGGTAAAAAAAAAAACACTAAATGTATATGTGTTTGTTTCTGCTGCAGAAGTGCACTAAACATGCATGTAATCCACACATGACTTATTATTAATGCTCTGTCACTTTAAAATACCAGGAAGAATGGCAGAGGGGACAGAGGAAAAAAAACCCGCTTTAGTTAAAACTTGACATGACAAATTCCACAGCGATTAACCCCTCCCCACCCCCACAAGTAACCTACCTTGCCTATAATGGGGGCAAAAAAACTTCAACATCAAATACTCATGTAGACTTGGGACTAAGGGGCACTTTAGTTTCTTGCTAGTCTATGAAGAAGGGCGGGTGGGTGGGGGCACCGCTTACCAGACCAGTCTTGTAACCTCCTATTCTCACACTCATCATTGATAAAGAAATGGGAACAAATGAATCGGATCGCACTCCCACATACAAGTCTATGGGTGCATGCAGAGGTGTATCTCGGTTTTCTGGAACCCGGGGCAATAATTCAATTTGGCGCCCTCCCCCTCCCCAAGCACATATGCGATTTGTACACTTGGGTAGAGCAGCTTGTCGGCATGTGACTAATTCAATGTTCAGTAACAAACTGAGAGGAGCAAAAAGAAAAGCTCGTTATCACGTGACCGTAAGTATGAAAATCACATGAGTAAAGGGGCCATGTGATGACTGCAAGAACCTGCAAGCCGAGCTGAATCCTGCGGACAGAGACAGACGTCGGTATATCTTGTGCGAGGATCGCATCATAAACCTCGTACTGGCTCTCTGTCCCCCTGACCGGAGCTTGACCGCTGCATAGAAATGCATCACGTTGTCATGCTCAGGTTCGGAGAGGTGCACGATGCAATCCTCGCACGGGTTATACGGCAGTGTGATTCTGCCCTTATAGTGAGTATATTACACGCTGTTAGGATTAGTATGCTGCAGGGCTTTATTTTGTAATTAAAGGGCTTGTCCAAGTTTGAGATTCAAGTCTGCAGTCGCTCTAGGTGACTACAGGCTTCTGAATTCTCACAGAGCATGCACTGCACACTTTTACCATTCTTTCTTGCCGGTGGCAAGCGTGGATGGTCATGTGAGCACAAGTATGTGATTTATATACTTCTGGCTACATTCCGACTAGACTTGTCCGGCCTCTCTCAATTCATTGACATTAAGTGAGGCCACGCATGTCTAGTCAGCAAGTGACCACATGTATGTAAATCCATGGCAAAAGAGAATCCTGACAGCGTGCAGTGCTCACTGTGAGAATTCAGAAGTCTGTAGTCACATAGAATGACTGCAGACTCCTCACACACTTGGACAAACCCTTTAATGCTCTTAACAAGTAAAAACATGAGAATTAGTCAGTATCACAAATAACATTTACATCCAGGTACCTGATGGATGTTGGAGTTGTCCTCTTTCTTTTCTTCTTCTTGTCCAGACACCATGATTTTTCCCATCCATACCTCGTTCCTGCAGACTTCCATCTTCTCTGGTCCTCTGCAGCTTATCCCCACCCCACACACTGTGCCCTTAAAGATAGCAGTGTTTTATTCTAGTGCTCCTGAATAAAAAAATACTGCACTACACTGAGCCCCTGAATAAATAGTTGCCCCTCACTATATTCCCTGCACAAACTATGACCCCCCCCCCCCACATGGTCCCTCTTATAGTACATGCCCTCCACTCTGCCCTCTCCTTTCCATACTAGGCCCCCTCTTCACACTGACCTCTCACACTGTCCCTCCTATAGGGCCCAGTCTCTGTACTGTGCCCTCCAGTCTTTATTCTGTGCCCACTTACACAGCACCCCCTCCCCTTCCCTCCTAATGTAAGGAGACAGTATTCCTCCTCCCTCTTCACTCTTCATATGGTCTCCTCTCACATTACCCATACTGTCTTCATATATTTACCCCCTCGCTCTCCATACTGTGTCCGTACACATCCCATCACCCTTGCTCCCCTTACTATGACTGCACCCATGCCCCCACTCGCTCCCTATACTGTGTCCACATACATTCCCCATACTTCGTTCGCACCAATCCACCCGCTCACCATGCTGTGTTTGCACCCACATTCTGTGAGCAGGCTGTCAGCTTGACACCCGGTTCAGGGGACGGCAGAATGCTGGCACCTGGGGGGAGACACTTCAAACCGCCGCATTAGGTGACTCCCCCCCCCCCCCCCCCTCCCTTAGATACGCCTCTGGGTGCATGTGACACATCGCATTGCACTTGGATGTGGTCTGAGTGCATCTCCTCACCAGCTGTGCTGTGATCCTGTGATGCGAGAGGATCGGAGCACTGACACTCGCAGCAGAGCAGGAGCCGAGTGACATTAGCCAATCACATCGGATTCTATACGTTAGTGGGACCCCGGCCTTATTAGCAGTCTCTACACATACTTACTAATGGAGGCAATAACACACCTGTGCCGATAAGCGCCCACTTATGCTGGTTCACCTATATCACATGTATGAGTCTAGCTAAATATGGCATTACTGTAGTCTTGGGTGCCTACTAGTGTTGAGCGAACGTGCGTGATCTTAGCAGAGTATCTTTGGCGTGCTTGTCTAATATGTTTGCCTCCCTGCGGCTGAATGTTTTCCGACAGTAGACAGATGCAACACATGCAAGGATTTCCTGTTTGCTAGGCAATTCCTATGTTGCATCTGTCTACCGCCGGCAAACATATTAGACGAGCACGCCAAAGATACTCGGCTAAGATCAAACACGTTCACTCAACACTAGTGCCTACTTTTTTGTGGTGCAAACACTTCAACAGTTCTGTAACATGTAATGCCCAAATAATACTGTCATACAATGTGATAGTGATACTATATATGCCATATAATACAGTGACAAATAACTACCACGAACTCCATACAGTAGCTCACAAAGCATTACGCAATATTGCCATATATCCCATAAATAAGGGATAACCAAACTTGAGAATAGCCCTTAAATACTGACATCCTACTGCCTCCATAAATACTGCTGTACAGAGGTAGAATAAAAGCGGCGTAGCATGGAAGTATTGTACTTCATAGCCCAATAGTAAAGGCCCCTAAATACTCCAGTAAAATAATACTATCTTCTAGAAAGTATATCTAATTTAAAAATAAATAATGCTACCTTTGTGCTACCGAAATCCACCAGTTATACACCTCTAAGTCAAGTAGTAGAAAGTTTTGCACATAAAGCGAGCTGATGGCCTCCTGCTTTATTACTGGGTCCAACTGTATTGGCGTCATATTGGCACAGAATCAGTTCAGTGTCATTTGCCTGCAGATATATTGCTATAGTCATGGGCATATGCATGTTTTTGGCCTTTAAGAATATTGCACCTAAAGCAACTGCCCTCTTACACTACACCACTGGTGTCAAACATTGCCTAGATTGATGTTCTAGTAACCATGCTATACGCTGTATGTGGTTTGCAATATTTGGTGCTCTAGGGTTAATATGTTGTGTCATAGAAGTGAAGATGATGGAGAAGGTTCTAAGGTCGTCCTTTTCCATGTGATCGGGCAGAGTATCTGGGATACAGCTGCTTATTTGGCTGTTTTTTCCATGGGTTTAAATTCCAAGCTGAGGACCAGAGCAACAAGCCCCTAGTGCCAGCCTGTTGATGGCTTCTCGTTCTGCAGTGATAAGTGGTGACTCGTTACGTGACCACTCGGGGCACCCATAACGGTGGCAGTCTCTGCCCCACTCCACCATCTCGGTGTACGAAAAATGGCTTGATTAGGTGCTTTCTTGCTAGTAATATTAGTTACTACCCTTCTGGTCCTGACACGTCCCCCTGTGCATTGCTCTGTTCCAGACTTGAACCGAAGGATGGCCTGCGGTGGCTCCACCGTATCTCGCGAGGGTGCTGCTTTGATGATGGAGACCAAATTAACCCTTGCTACTATGTAAACTCTGGTATCCTGACTCCTTTAAAAGGTCAAGGTACATTATCAAATTTTATCCATTTAACAATGATTTGTATGATTGCCTTCTAGTGTCCGTTCAGTGTAGGCGGGATGAACTTGCCTCTGTTGTCATTTCTAAAGCCTTCACAAGGCCACCACTGAAGCTCAACTCCATGCGCTTAATAATGAGAGAAGCCACCTGTAAGCCTGTGCTGAGGTCCAACGGGTTTATATTGTTCCAGTTCAGTCTATCAACATGTGGAACAACCTCTAAAGTGAGTGAGTAGCAAAAAGTGTCCTCTGCTGGTTACCTGTGGAAGATATCAGCCAATACATCTGGGGAAACTCGTATCTGGTGATGGATCTACCAGCAGATAATGATGCAGAAGACAAACCTCCGGGGTCCAATTTTTATTAAGCCCATAGTAGACAATTAATTTACTGTTTCACATGCACTGGAAAAAATTAAAATCTGGTTACTAGGAGTTTATAATTCTGAATTCTAATCTGTCTAACATTTCTAGAAAACTCTTAAGAGCATATGCACACAGGTCATGTTTGCTGCAGAAAAGTCCCAGTGAAATTTTCATTAAAAGTAAATGTGTGCTTTATGTATGCCCCTTGTGCATACCCCCCCCTAATATTCAGAGAGCACATGTTCCACTTCCCTTTAGTAGGACATTATACACGAACGATGTGCAAAAGGTAAAGGCCTCAGCAGCAAAAATTTGTAAGAAAATTCTGCAATATGCCGTATTATAAATGTACATGGAAAATTCTGCTTTAAATCCATATGTGTAAAATAGGCGCTGCTTCAGTCATCACTCAGTACACGGTGAGCGGCGGCTGTAACCGCACCCCAGAATTGACTGACAGCCAGCTCTGCGGTGCATCAGTACAGAGCCGACGTGCGCTCATATGCACACACAATGTGCTGTGCATTTTTCCAAAAACTGTATTCCCACCCAAAAAAGAAAAGGGGGGGGGGGGGTAGTGGGAGTCCACGATCTTTACATGTATGTGGCTATGTACTTGATTATTTCTTATATTTTTATTTTTTTCTTCAGGTAATAGATGGTATAGTGATCTATGAGACCATATTGCTTGCAAATATTGATGTAAGACCTAATGATACCAGTATAAAGAAAAGTATACCAATGCGGTAAGGATTTCTATAGATTGGATCCAAGTTTGTCTTTACTTTGTGGACCCTGTATATTGAACCATATATTGATGGATAAAATAATCAATGGGAAAAAAAACTATATAATATATATTTTTAGCCCATAACATAAAAGCAAAGCTAATAATCTAACTTTCACCGCAAATTCTTCAGTTTTAATCAAATTAGTTGATGCAAAAATTGCTACATCTAGTAATTTTGTATGACCTCCATGATTTTTAAGGACAGCACCAAGTCTTCTTGCCATGGAATAAACAAGTTGGTGATATTGCAGCATCTATCTTTTTCCATTCTTCAAGATCGACTGTATGGAGAGTGACAATTTTGGGGAAATTCTAAAGAGACATAGGTGGTGATTGGGTTCGGATCAGGAGACCTAATTGGTCACTGAATCACTTTCACCCCGTTCTTCAGAAATGCAACAGAAGTGTGTTTTGCATCATTGTCATGTGGAAAAAGTGCACGTCTACCAAGGACATTGAGTGATGGTAACATGTTCTCTTTCAATATAGAGCAGTACATCTGTGAATTCATGATGCCGTCAATGAAATGTAGCTCCCCGACACCAGGAGCACTTTATAAATGTGTGGCAGTGTCCCTATGTGGGACTGCTTAAGTGCTGCTGGTGTTTGGGAGCTACACTTCATTGTCATGTTAGAAATTCATGATCCCATCAATGTGGCGCCCCTGTGGGTCCAGTTGCCACAGAGGTACTGCATCTCACCCAGAGGTGTGATACCCCACTCTCGGGTAAGGAGGGAGTACTACCTGGGACCCACACCCACATCCAATACACTCCACTTCAGTAGGGAAGGGCGAGATTGCTCCTAAGGGAGTCCCTGGTCCCTAGCTGGAGGGTGGAACTAGGTAGAGGAGGTGGGTGGAGGAAGAAGTTTAGTGGAGCTCCGAGGGTAGGAGTATAAAAGAGAGGGTGGAAGGTTCTAGAGGGAGTTCTGCTCAGGGGACCAAGGGGAGCAGTTCAGCCAGTCTGCTGCTCCAGTGCTTGGAGCAGGAGTGCAGAGTGAGAGAGGAGAGGGGCCCAGTCTGAGAGGCCCAGGAGAAGGAAAGAGGACGGGAGTGGTGCAGAAGGGCTCCAGAGAGACAGAAGGGATCCCAGGGGCACGGTGAGTGCAGAGGCCACCCATGCGCCCGAATTCACGCTGATGTGGAAGGATCAGGCCGCAGAAGGGGACTGGCCTCAGACTAGTGGAGAACACCCAGGCTCAGCTAGCCAACCGGAGGCTGCAGCATTTTCAAGGTGTTGCAGCCAAAATCCACAATTACATCGCCGAAAAAAAGGAGGCCGCATAGTGTCCAGGGGACTGAGAGCACGTCACCCGACAAGGCCTGAGGCCACTGGCTTGGGACACTGATTGTGAGGCGTAGGGCAGGAGGGTGAGAGCCAGCGCAGTGAGACGACCGGGAAAGGTACATAGAACGTGGTTCCGTTTAAGTGCTCCTGAGAGATTGCTGGACCCCTACCCCGGAGGCCGCAGGACGACGTGGGCGGTTACACACCAGTAAATGTAACCTGGAGTCTTGAACAACTGTGAGTAAAACCTGAAGACTGCACCCCACTGTGTCCTTGACTCATTACTGCGTCACCTGCCCTGCACTACACTGCATCGACAACATCTACCTCCACAATTCATCATATACTGCCCTGGAGCTTAGCTCTGCCCCTGGAGAGGTGAACCAACTCTGCTGCGTCACCATCAGATCCAATGGATCTGCACCGCAGCGGTAGCCGCATACCACGAGTGACGTCACAAACATTATCCCAAAAACTTTATTCCCCTTTTCTTTAATTATTTGACCGCCCGGGGCCACGGAACGGGTCACTGCCACTGTGACTACCCCCGATACAGGACCGGCCCGGCTACAGAGTACCCCAGGGGGCGCGTCAACAATAATACAAAACACACTTCTGTTGCATTTCTGAAGAACAGGGTGACAGTGAATCGGTGGCCAATTATGTCTCCTTGTCTGAGCACAACCAAACACCTATGGGGAATTCTGAGGAGACAAGTTGAGCATTACTCTCCATCCAGGCTCTAAAAGAGGTCGTTTTTCCATTCTTCAAGAAGAGAGATGTTGGAATATGTCACCAACTTGTTCATTCCATGCCTAGAAGACTTTGTGCTGTCCTTTAAAAATCATGAAGGTCGTACAAAATGTTAGGATGTGGGGTGTACTCATTTTTGCATCAACTAATTTTTTTTGAGTAAAGATGAAGATTTTGTAATGAGTTTATATTAACATTTCAAGATATGGGTTAAAAAAATGTTCTAAAACTCAGTCTTGTCCAAATCTTGGAAATTGTTTTTGTCTTTAGTAAGATATTGATTAAAATCTTACTTTTCAAAGGGGGCGCACTCATTTATCCCAAGCACTGAAATAATGTGTTTTTGTTTTGTCTCTTTAGGTTGAACATCCAGTGTAGTTTTGATACTAGTGACATATCCACAGAGCATACTAATGCATTGGTCCCATCACCTCTACCCAGTGATGTTCCTGAGCCATTGATGTTGCAGATGAAGTTTGCAGAAGGTCATTATAAGTTATGCATGCCCTAAATGCTGTTATATAAACCTATTTTGCCATTATTTAAGAAAAAAAATATTCTTACAAATGTTGTCGGTAATAACAATAGTAACATGTTAATGGTCTGTTTATTTATTACTATAGCTGCAATGTGTAAGGGACTGGAGGTTTTTGATGGGAAGCACAGACATATGACAACTAAGTATTGCTGTTCTTGGTACATCCCTCAATTCCTTTAAGTTGTCGTTTCTTGCAGACTGTAAATCTGATCAGTTGCATTTTGCTCTTTATAGTGAATTATTTTGCAGATTGCACTGCTAAATGTGAGTCACTTGCAAAGGTACCTGATCATTTTACTGTTTTTTTTTGGTTTCAACAGGGGTTAACTAACAAGGGGTGTTGTAGGTGACCATGGTATTCTGTAATACCCGTGAGCTGTGTGAGGCGGGCAGAGTACAGCTAGTAAGAGTATATCGCATGGGAAAGTTCCCCTGCTGCTCTTCAGGGACCAGAGAAGCCAGCAACGTTTAGTGGCATTTAGCGAGACAGTGAGGTTTCCCTGGTATTGGCCGCAGACCTGTAGGAAACGTACTTGCCACCCGGCATTTGTGTGATGAGATGGCATCAGACTGACGGGACCACTCTGATAACAAGGCTGGCACCTGAAGGGAAGAAACCAAGATGGGACCACTGGTGGCTGGTAGATCTATCGTGACTGTAAAGCCAAGTTCAGTATTTTACCTCAGTATTTGTAAGCCAAAACCAGGTGAAGAATCAGAGGAAAAGTATAATAGAAATATGTCACTACTTCTGTATATTTTTATTTTTACCCAATCTTGACTTTGGCTTACAAATACTGTGGAAAATTCAATAAATACTGTGTGCATGTAGCCTTGGGCTGCATTCCCACAATGAGTTTTTGATGTTGCATCATTTCTGAACCCATTAAGAATAATGGGTTGATTGCCTTTTTTTTTTTTATTCTCCCCAGAAATACGCAGGGTAAAAGTACCAAAAACTCATTGTGGGAACATGGCCTTTGTGTATGTTCACCTTTTCTTGAAGAGATCTTTAATAGTGTTGAGCCACCCCCGGAGTGTTCGGGTTCGGTTCGTCGAACACCGGGATGTTCGTCGAACTGTTCGTCAGACACCTTAGAACACCGTCTAACACCGTTAAAACCAATGGCAGGCAAACAAAAACACATAGAAACACATAGAAAACACCTGCAAAGGTGTCCAAAAGCTGACAAACTGCTCAGAAGACACTCTTTAAAAAAGCCGGCCGGCAAATTCAGCAGCGGCATACACCGGTACCCGACAATTTAGACAAGAAGGAATAGAGCATCACACATAGATTAGATAGAAACATGTCAGTCACATTTATAATAAGTACAGCGACAGTGTTGGTTACTGTACTTGTCATTTAGTGTTAAAATAAAGGATTTATTAAAATAAAAATTGGCGTGGGGTTCCCCGTAATTTTAGTCTCTAGCGGAGGTTAAGCAGACGGCTGGGGCAGATGTTTGAAGCCTGGGAAGGGGGTAATACCCATGGAGCTTCCCAGGCTACTAATATCAGCCCCCAGCTGAATACTTAGCCTTTACTAGCTATTAAAATGGGGGACCCCCCCCCAAAAAAATGATGTGGGGTCCCCCCTATTTTAATAGCTAGCAAAGGCTAGACAGACAGCTGGGGGCTGATATTAATAGATCAGGAAGGGTGCCATGAATATTGGCCCCCTCCCAGGCTAGAAACACCAGCCGTCAGCCGCCCCAGAAATGGCGCATCCATAGGATGCGCCAATTCTGGCACTTAGCCTCGCTCTTCCCACTGCCCTGTAGCAGTGGCAGTGGGGTAATAGGGCTGGGGTTGATGTCAGCTTATAATGCCAGCTGACATCAAGCCCAGGTTAGTAATGGAGAGGCGTCTATAAGACACCCCCATTACTAACCCCATAGTGAAAGTTAAAAAAAACACAAACACCCAGAATAAAGTCCTTTAATTGAAATAAACACACAATTCTTTATTGTTCTAAATTAAACCATACTTACCGTCACGCCCATTCCAGTTGAAGCCAACGATCTCCTGTAATAAAAATAAAATAATAAACCAACATCATCCTTACCTTTCGATGGTTCCCAGGACAGCTTCAGCTCTGCTACATCGAGATGACAGGCTGGACCGCAGGAGAAAGCTGCCATCCAGCCTGTCATCCCGCAGACACTGAGAAGAGCAGGCATGCTTGCGCTCCTCAGTGTCTCGCTGTGACGGCATCCAGATGAGCCCAGGTCATGTCCAATGAACTCTGCGCACCTCATGCATGTCACTGACAGCGTGGGAGAATTCTCACGCTGAAGCGCTGAGTGCAGGAGAATTTTCCCACGCTGTCAGTGACGTGCATGAGGTGAGCCGAGTTCATTGGACATTAACTCGGCTCATCTGGATGTAAGTATGGTTTAATTTAGAACAATAAAGAATTGTGTGTTTATTTCAATTAAAGGACTTTATTCTGGGTGTTTGTGTTTTTTTTAACTTTCACTATGGGGTTAGTAATGGGGGTGTCTTATAGACGCCTCTCCATTACTAACCTGGGCTTGATGTCAGCTGGCATTATAAGCTGACATCAACCCCAGCCCTATTACCCCACTGCCACCGCTACAGGGCAGTGGGAAGAGCGAGGCTAAGTGCCAGAATTGGCGCATCCTATGGATGTGCCATTTCTGGGGCGGCTAACGGCTGGTGTTTCTAGCCTGGGAGGGGGCCAATATTCATGGCACCCTTCCTGGGCTATTAATATCAGCCCCCAGCTGTCTGCCTAGCCTTTGCTAGCTATTAAAATAGGGGGGACCCCACGTCAATTTTTTGGGGGGGTCCCCCATTTTACTAGCTAGTAAAGGCTAGGCATTCAGCTGGGGGCTGATATTAGTAGCCTGGGAAGCTCCGTGGGTATTACCCCTTCCCAGGCTTCAAACATCTGCCCCAGCTGTCTGCTTAACCTCCGCTAGAGCCTAAAATTATGGGGAACCCCACGCCAATTTTTTTTTAAATAAATCCTTTATTTTAACACTAAATGACAAGTACAGTAATTAACACTGTCACTGTACTTCATATATATGTGACTGACATGTTTCTATCTAATCTATGTGTGATTCTCTATTCCTTCTATTCTAAATTGTCGGGTACCGCTGCTGAATTGCCGGCCGGCTTTTTTAAAGAGGACGGTGCATGAAAACACTATTTTTTTTTTTTATAAATCCTTTACACTAAATGACAAGTACAGTAATCAACACTGTCACTGTACTTCTTATATGTGACTGACCTGTTTCTATCTATCTAATCTATGTGTGAAGCTCTATTCTTTCGGTTCTAAATTGTCGGGTACCGGTGTACGCCGCTGCTGAATTGCCGGCTTTTCATGTTTCACTGTGAGCACAGTTCCCATCGATTTGGGCAATCACTCTAATGCCACAACCACCATGGCTGTGGCATTACAGTGAGTGGCAGACAATCCCTGCATGATTGGTGCTCTAAATAGCGCCAGACATGCAGGACACTCTTTTGGTGCACGAACAGTTATCGAACATAACCTCGAACAGCCGAATTTTTTGCAAATCGTTCGGGTTCGTCGAACAACTCGAACACCGCCCAAAACAGCTCGAATTTGAGATTGGCGAACAGTTCTAGTCGAACACCGCTCATCTCTAATCTTTAACAAGAAGTCAGTGTCTCTGACATGGGTAGGATTGGGGGAGTCTATTATCCAGGATTGGTAACTCTGCCCAATTGTGCTATAACAATAGACCAGTGCACATTTGTGTGTCTGACACATTTTTACCTCCTACAGAGAAGATGGTGATATATAAGGCTGCCGGCAATAGGACAGTCTTGGTTTCCTCCCAGGGGCCACTGTACTTTCCAACTGCAGAGGAGACTGGAGCTTCTAGAAAAGGTGAGTCTTATACACTCACTCCACCTCTCCATATTGAGTGAACTCTGGGGTCTCCCACCCCCTTTTTCACCATATTTTCTCTTGCAGGGTCTCCAGTGCTCCCCGGGTTGCTAGCGGAGGAGTGGGAGAGGATTGTTCTTGTAGTTGGTCTTCTTGCTGCTCTGTTAATAAGTATTTGTATCATCAAGAGAAGATACAAGAAGCTGAATGATAAGGATTTGTATGTTATTGAATAATAAAAATAGCCTTTCCTTTTTAAATTATATACAAAGCTCTTGTGTGCTTTCTTAGAAAGTTGTATTCCTTCAAAAGGAAGAGGAGGTGGGGGGTGTAACTGAGTCTACTGGCGGTCACAATCTAGTAACACAAGGTACATTGGAGACTAAATCATTTTGGCTATTAAATACACTATATTGCCTCCTGGCCATTACAAGCCCATAAAAAGGTGTTTCCCATCCAAAACTGTGGGGGCCACAGGATTATATGCAGGGCCATCATACTATAATCATTTTTATTTATATAGCGCTAACATATTCCGCAGCACTTTACAATAAAGTGAGGACATGTGCAGACAATAAATTCAATACAAGGTAAGACAGTTTAAACAGTTACATTAGGAGTGAGGTCCCTGCTCGCAAGCTTACATTCAACAAGGAAATGGGGGGGACACAATAGGTGGAAAGTGCTTGTTATTTCAGGTCTGGCAATTATAATAAATAGGGATTTTCATATAAGGCTGCATGTTCCGGTCATCAGCCTGTATGTTTACGTGCAATAATCAAGTATTGAGTGTAGTTATTGTGTCACCCTGACCTGGATGCCACAAGTGTAATTAAAGCTGTGTCTGAGAGCAAGGGGGAGGTTCTCTAGTCAGGGGAACATTAGCATGCAATGCCTCCTGTCTCAGGCCAGTAGGGGGAGCTGGCTGCCCCTATAAAAGCTGGTACTGAGGGCAGGGTTGGGGAGAACCAGATGACCTGTCTCAGGACTGAGACGTGTCTCAGCAGAGCAGGGACAGACAGTCGTATTGCACCTAAGAGGAAGTGTGGCAGGAGGAGAGCCACAAGCCAGAGACAAGAGGCGAAGAGAGCCTGTCTTGGCAGAAAGAGGACTTAATTTACCAGACTTTGGTGTCTGAGGCTGGAAGGATTCCACATCCCCCAGCAGAGAACCAGTCCGCAAGGGACTGTACATTCCTTGGCCTAAGAAGCCTGAAGGCCCTGCCATAACCGAAGGGACCAGTAAAGCCGTACAAGGCTGGGAGCAGAAAGGAACCCACGTCGCAGGCCATACAGGCGAGAATACACGGAGAGCTCGGAAACGTGGGCTGTTACCCTATAACGAGGAGATAAACAGAAGGAGCACAGAAAGCACGGTAGGCCTACACCCTCACCCTGACCAGGGCCAATCTCCCCGTTGCTCTCAGACATCCAGGTCCCCTCCTAGCCGGGACTGTTTATGGGTCAGTTTACCTGTTGTAGTAAAGACCCTGGACTGCAACTTGTTGTCTGTGTGCTCCTTGCTCCTCCAGCACTATCAGCACTGGGATTCTCACTACCATCACTCCCACCATCCATTATACTACCCTGGGGCCGCACTCTTCCCGTGGGGAGTCACACTACCCTAGCTGCACACCTTATCAGCCCCAGCGGTCTGCATGCAGCGGCGGTTCCTAATAACCGCAATCCACGGGTGGCGTAGTCGGACATTATCAGCAGAACGTAGCAGACTACCATTGGCCTGACCACCCTGAGCCACGGAACCGGGTTGCCACTACTACTCCCACCGTTTCCCTAATTGCCCGGATCCGAGTGCCCCACGGCCCAGGGGGCGAGTCATTATCGTGTGGAGACAGGTGAATAGGAGGGAGCAGATTCTGAATAATATGTAGAATTAGGGAACAGGGGAAAGTTAGTTTACTGAGTAGTTGAGGTGGTAGGCTTGTGTGGTGCCCCTGTGGGTCCAGTTGCCACAGAGGTACTGCATCTCACCCAGAGGTGTGGTACCCCACTCTCGGGTAAGGAGGGAGCACTACCCGGGACCCACACACCTACATCCAACACTACACTGCTCCAGACCAGCAAGCGGGGCAAGATGCACTTGGTCACTGCTGAGCCCTGTCCCTGGCTGGAAGGGGGGGGAACCAAAAGAGAGGGAACCATGTAGTCGGTGTGGATGGAGGAAGAAGTTCAGGGGAGCGCTGAAAGAGCAGTATATAAGCAGGGGTGGAAAGATCTAGAAGGGGTTCTGAAGAGTTCAAAGTTGAGTCAAGTGCAGTGCAGAAGGGCCCAGTGAGGAGTAGGGACCCAGCTTGAGGAAAGTGAGGAGATGAACCGGTGAGGAGGGTTCCGGAGACAGAAGGTATCCCAGGGGCACGGCGAGTGCGGAGGCCACCCGTGCACCCGAATTCACGCTGACGTGGAGGGATCAGGCCGCAGTAGGGGACCGGCCCAAGCCTAGTGGAGTACTTTACTGCTCAGCTAGCAAACCGGAGGTTGCAGTATCTCATATACTGTAACCACACTCAATCGCCGAAAAGGTGGCCATATAGGACCAAGGGGGCAGTCTAGACATCACCCGACAAGGCCCGTGGCCACTGGCTTGGGACACTGGGTGTGAGGCGCAGGGCAGGAGGCCGAGAGCCAGCGCAGAGAGATGACCTGGAGAGGTACACAGAAAGGGGTCCCGTTCAAGTGCTTCCAAAATATCTGAGTTGGCTGGATCACTTCCCCGTAGGACACAGGACGATGTGGGCGGTTATAACCTGGCCATTGTAACTTGGAGCAGCTTAACAACTGTAAGTAAAGCCTGAAGACTGCACCCCACTGTGTCCTTGACTAATTACTGCTACCGAGTACCCCACGGCCCCAGGGGGCGCGTCACTTGTTTAAAGAGATGGGTTTTTAAAGTGTGCTTGAAGACGTGGTGGCTAGGCATCAGTCGGATCGTCTGGGTAACATTCCAGAGAACTGGCGCAGCACGAGAGAAGTCTTGGAGATGGAGGTGCGAAGTTCGGATTATGGGGGATGTTAGTCTTAGGTCATTTGTAGAATGGAGGGCTTGTGTAGGGCGATAGACAGAGAGGAGATATAAGGTGGTGGAGAGCTTTGTGGGTGAGAGCAATGAGTTTATATTGGACCCTGTAGCGAATGGATAACCAGTGTAATGACTGGCCCAAGATGGAAGCATCGGTGAAGCGGCTGGACAGAAATACGACCCTGGCTGCCGCATTCAGGACGGATTGGAGAGGAGAGAGTTTGGTAAGAGACCGATCAGAAGAGACTTGCAGTAGTCCAGACAAGAGTGAATAAGAGCTACAGTAAGAGTTTTAGCAGTTTCAAAGGTGAGAAAAGGTTGGATTCTGGAGATGGTTTTTAAGATGCAGGTGACGAGTGAGTGAGTGATCGGATATAGGGAGTAAAGGAATGGTTAGTGTCGAATATGACCCCAAGGCAGCGGGCGTGCTGCTTGGGAGTTATGGTTGAACCCTCCAAGGTAATTTTGATGTTAGGTTATTAGCGGGGAGAAACACAAGAAGCTCAGTTTTTGAGAGATTCAGTTTAAGATAGAGGGAGGACATGATGTTAGAGGCAGCTATTTTGGCTATTAAATACACTATATGGCCACCTGGCCATTACAAGCCCATAAAAAGGTGTTTCACATCCAAAACTGTGGGGGCCCGTCATACTACGTGCAGGACTGTATGTGGGGGCCCGTCATACTACGTGCAGGACTGTATGTGGGGGCCCGTCATAGTACGTGCAGGACTGTATGTGGGGGCCCGTCATAGTACGGACAGCTCCGCTTACTGTATAATGGCCACAGCCGGGTACTGCATTCATCACCTATTCAAATCAATAAGGGGCGGATGTGCAGTACCCGCTTGTGGCCAATATACAGTAGACGGAGCTGTGCAGTTCTGTAACTGAGCGGTTCCTACCGGCACCGAGAACAGCTGATCTGCGGGGGTGCCAGGTATCGCACCAACACCGATCAGACATTGATGACCTATCCTAAGGATAAAGTAGTGCACAACCCCTTTAAATATTCATGTTTCTCTCCTCTGGACCAGAACTGGCTGGTGGCTGACATTTGGGGCTGATGATTATTACATTTTCTCCTTACTAAAAACGCTCCAGTCCTCCAGCCAGTTTTGCATCAGGAACTCATTTGTCCAAGAACATATGATTTCTAGAATTGCTGGACAATCAGTCCCTATATAGGTCAAATAAGCTCCTGGTGCAAAACAGGCTGGAGAACTGGCTGTTTTTAATAGAGGGACAACCCCTTAAAGAAAAAAATTAATGTGGTGATAACATTAAGGGCTCCTTCACACGATCGATGATTGCCAGATAATCGGATCGATAATGGTAATGACATTAATCACACTCCGATCAGAGTCTGATCAGTGTCAGTTTACTGTGATCTGATTCTCTCACATAAGAATCATATCTCAGGAGTGGAGAAGATGGAGAGCTGAATTTCTCCATCTTCTCCATTGTCTATCCTCTTACATCAGACTGTACCTGAATGACGTCTGAGCGCAGTCCGATGTTTGACTTGTATGGGTGATCTGAATTCCAGAGCCACTTGCAGCTTGCTGCAAATATCAGACTGATTTGGTCTATAGGGAACAACGCAGATCAGCACTGCCCATAGTATAACATTGGGCCGAGAGCTATCTGATAAAACATCGGATTGCACTCAGCCGTGTTATACGCCAGTGTGAGCGAGGCCTCACTGTGCCAAACGCATTCTCATCTGCTCCCCTCAATAGAAAGTAAGAGAATTGGATGAGAATGTGTTTGGCAGATGACTGGTAGTCATGGGACAACTGGCTGATCCGCCTGGTAAAGCCGAATCCCAACATGATTACACTATGTTAGTAGACAGGGAGCTCCACTAGGTAAAAAAAACCCTATAACTAGGAGGTAGGGTGGGCTGAATGTATAAATTATAATTATTAGAATACGCACTGACCTTGGGTCCTCCTGCAGCTAGGGGCATACACAGAAGAAATCCTAATTCTGGTTCCCCCTTTCAAAACCAAATATTCTCAGTGGAGTCACGGGGCATAGGTGTAGTCTCTGAATGGCGGATCTACCAACTTTTAAAGACAGTAATTTTTCACCTATTGGACTCCTTTAGTGTTCTCACCCACAAACTGTACAGAAAAGGCTGCATAGAAAAGATACACTCCTATTTAAAAACAGTGATTTGCATGTGGGCTGCTTTGGTTTGAGTGCCGGGGCTGATTTTCAGTCCCAGTCCAGCCCTGGTATCTACCACTATGTGGTCACCATGTGGCGGTAATATCAGTGTTGGTCTTTGTAGAATTATTTTCAGTACTGGTGCGATCATCTGCTGAGGTTCTCCTACATCCATTATTAGGGGGCGCCACCAGAGTTGTAATCAGGGTTACCGGTTAGGGCCCACCTGAGCTGCACCTCTGGTTGGGGAAATAGGAGGTATCATACTGTTTACTTTGCACTAAAAAATGTCTTCCATGCCTTGATCTGACTATTTCTGACACATTTCTGGGGACACGTGGGCTCCAGTATGTGTTTCTTTTTTTGGACCGAAGAAAAAGTGCAAAACTTTTTTCTTTTTGCTCACAGTTAGACTATTTGACTTGTGCCTTTTTTTTCAAGATTTTAGCGTTCTGATTTTTATGTCAATGTGGCTTTTTCAGATAATTTTGGACTGATTCTTCAAATTTGGTGCCTTTTTGTAGCATTTTGCAAAACCTGCAACTTTTTCCACTAAAAAAGTCGCAAAAGACAGTTAAATACAAAAGAAAAATTGGGGGAAATGTTGGGCTGTTTACAAAATTAATGAATCCCTTGCGTTGATTTGATGCAAAATACATCAGCAAAAAGTGAAAAGAAAAAAAGCAAATGATGAATCAGGCCCAATGTTTTCTGTTTTGCCTCTTTTCCGGCATCTATTGCTATTTAAGTCTCCCCTTTTTTTTATTTGTATCATTTGAGTGTTTTTTGTTTTTTTTTGCACCAAATTCATCAAAATGGCGCATGTGGTAAATGAATTTTGCGCAAAGTCAAAAGTTTTGTTTTCTTTTGTCTTTATCAATTTTGTTACTTTTAGAATAAAAAGTCGCACATTTTTCAAAATGATGCCAAAATGCTTAGAAACTTACTGCGATACATAAAATCACTCTGGATGTTGGCGGCGGGAGGGACTGGAGTATATTTGCGATAAATTTTGCAAGAAAAGTTGCAAATGATGAATTAGGTAAATACATCTGAAAACCTTAAACTCTGCCCACGGTGGCGAGCTAAGCGGAAAAAAAAACCCTCAAAATTAGACTTCAAAAAGGTGCAAATGGAAAGATACATTTAGTGCAATCAAACAAATAAGGTACAAAACTTCAAAAACTTGACAAAAAAAAAAAATCAGACCCTGATGTCGCCTGGCTGGAGCGATCAATAAGGACGCATTTCCAAACCATGACTCCGCCAGTATACTGTACCGACCTGCAGACATTGTAATTATCACTTAACCCCACGTTCCTCCAGGCAATTGTCGCAAGAGGTAATTTCCTTATGTCGGGTTCCTTTTATCGGATGGTCACCCATTATACCAGCCGTATTGGGATTTGTTTCTTAGCACTGCACAAGCCCAGTGCAATAGAGGTAAGCAGAGACGCCTCTAGTAAAAACCGAACAAAAAATAAATGTAAAATAGAAATATGCATGTGCATTTTTAAATGGAATCGTTAAAAGTGGTATGTATTCCCATCTGCAAGATCCTATCCCAATATGTAGTAGGTGTAATAATGATATTAGCAAATACCTCCAATTAGAAATGTAGTATAGTTCTTCTGATAAGCTATGTCCTTACCCCATGTGCAGGGCTTTGCAGGACCTTAGGTATGCATGGTTATGACCACTAACAACTAACTGTCACCATGAGTGGTCGTAACCATGGATACCTAAGGTACTGCAATGCCCTGCACATGTGGTAAGCGACATAGCTAATTAGAAGAACTATACTACATTTCTAATTGGAGGTATTGGCTAATATTATTACTACTACTTTCTTAAAATCCTGTAAAGCCCTGGTTCATCATTTATCCAGATCTTTGCTCTCAACAAAAGGAAAGGTGTGTGTGTGTGTGTGTGTGTGTGTGTGTGTGTGTGTGTGTGTGTGTGTGTGTGTGTGTGTGTTTTAATATCCTGAAGTTTAAAACCTGAACTAACCAATTACTTCTCACAGCTGAGAATTTGCTACAACTGTATCCAGTTCAGGCAACCGCCTGGCCTTCGGTCTGATACATTGTAGCACGTTATCGGCTCAGTGACTTTTTCGTAGAGTTTCTATAAGTAATGGCTATGTTGTGCAGATGCCATATTGGTACCATCTCTTTCCTTGCAGATGATGCAGGACACAGAGCAGAAGTCATCAGCATGGAGATATTCCAAAACTACACTGTGTGAACAGGACACGCTGAATCTTTTCCAGGAATTTGCTGAACAAAAGCAGAAAGAACGAGAAAAGGACCCAGAAGTTAAACGTTTAAAAAGAAAGTACAGTTTAAAAGCCCCGAGCTATCCTTCCCCAGGGAACATTCTCCACACGGGGAGACAACTTCCCCGCACTCCGGCTCCCGGGGTTTTACCCCTTCTGCCTTCTCAGAGGTTTGAACCCAGAGCAGATGAGAATGAGAAGTCGTTCATTTCACATTTGGCTAAAACCCCAGACAACATGGTGCCGTGTGGCCGTCAGCTACCGCGCACCCCGACCACGGGGAATGTATTGAGAGAAATTCAGGTCAATGTAAAAGAAGATGAAGCGATCAAAAGCAAAAAGAAAATTGAACGTGATGTGAACGACTCCGTGATCTGTGACGCACGGGAAGGGGACGGAACAAGAACAAAATCCAATGTTGGAAAAGTTTCCAGAGCTTCCAACAAAATGAAAAACATGGCGAACTTGTCCTGTCGTGATGGCATGGCGACTATGAAGATGGTGAGCGACTTGGGGTAAAGTACAAATAGTCTATACCATGCTAGAGATATAAGAGGTAAATTGCAAAGGTGCTGGTTTTTGAATAAATGGTAGCAGATCTGCAGGACCCGGCAGCTGCCACTACACAGTTGATTACAGCTGTGCTGTTAAGCTCCGCAACTGCTAAAGTCCATCCAGTACTGGGACTGGTAACAGCTGATCGGTGGAGGTACCGGCTGTCGAAAACTCGGCGATCTGATTTTGATTGCCTATCTTAAAGATGGAACATCCCTTTTTAAAGGGGTTGTCCGATCCAAACCCGTAAGTCTGCAGTTGCTCAGTGTGACTGCAGACGTATCGGCACTCTGCGCTGCGGGGATTCGCCAATTTCTGACCCTGGAACGGAGGGTATGTATGCGTTATACATACTCCCGGGCAGAACCTGTCCAGTGGGCACGGCTTCACTCCATACAAGTGAATGGACAGCGAGGCTGCGCCCACTGGCCAGGAGTATGTATAACTGATACATGCCCTCCGGTCCTGGGTCAGAAACCGGTGCATCCCCGCAGCGTATAGTGTGTGCGCTGGGGGGGATTCATAAGTCTGTAATCACACAGTGGACCCCTTTAACAGTCTTCATGACCAGGCTATTATTTTTTTATTAATTTTTTTTTTACTATTTGGTTTTGCTCTTTTTTTCCCCTTCCCTTCCCTTCTTCCAAGATTTATAACGACTATATATATATATATATATATATATATATATATATATATACACACACACACACAGTTAGGTCCATATATATTTGGACAGAGACAACATTTTTCTCATTTTGGTTCTAGACATTAACACAATGAATTTTAAACAAAACAATTCCGATGCAGTTGAAGTTCAGACTTTCAGCTTTCATTTGAGGGTATCCACATTAAAATTGGATGAAGGGTTTAGGAGTTTCAGCTCCTTAACATGTGCCACCCTGTTTTTAAAGGGACCAAAAGTAATTGGACAGATTAAATAATTGTAAATAAAATGTTCATTTCTAGTACTTGGTTGAAAACCCTTTGTTGGCAATGACTGCCTGAAGTCTTGAACTCATGGAGATCACCAGACGCTGCGTTTCCTCCTTTTTGATGCTCTGCCAGGCCTTCACTGCGGTGGTTTTCAGTTGCTGTTTGTGGGCCTTTCTGTCTGAAGTTTAGTCTTTTAACAAGTGAAATGCATGCTCAATTGGGTTGAGATCAGGTGAATAACTTGGCCATTCAAGAATATTCCACTTCTTTGCTTTAATAAACTACTGGGTTGCTTTGGCTTTATGTTTTGGGTCATTGTCCATCTGTAGTATGAAACGACGACCAATCAGTTTGGCTGGATCTGAGAACACAGTATGGCTCTGAATACATCAGAATTCATTCGGCTGCTTCTGTCCTGTGTCACATCATCAATAAACACTAGTGAGCCAGTGCTAGTGGCAGCCATGCATGCCCAAGCCATCACACTGCCTCCGCCGTGTTTTACAGATGATGTGGTATGCTTTGGATCATGAGCTGTACCACGCCTTCGCCATACTTTTCTCTTTCCATCATTCTGGTAGAGATTGATCTTGGTTTCATCTGTCCAAAGAATGTTCTTCCAGAACTGTGCTGGCTTTTTTAGATGTTTTTTAGCAAAGTCCCGTCTAGCCTTTTTATTCTTGATGCTTATGAGTGGCTTGCACCGTGCAGTGAACCCTCTGTATTTACTTTCATGCAGTCTTCTCTTTATGGTAGATTTGGATATTGATATGCCTTCCTCCTGGAGAGTGTTGTTCACTTGGTTGGCTGTTGTGAAGGGGTTTCTCTTCACCATGGAGATTATTCTGCGATTATCCACCACTGTCTTCCGTGGTCGCCCAGATCTTTTTGCATTGATGAGTTCACCAGTGCTTTTCTTTCTTTCTCAGGATGTACCAAACTGTAGATTTTGCCACTCCTATTATTGTAGCAATTTCTCGGATGGGTTTTTTCTGTTTTTGCAGCTTAAGGATGGCTTGTTTCACCTGCATGGAGAGCTCCTTTGACCGCATATTTACTTCACAGCAAAACCTTCCAAATGCAAGCACCACACCTCAAATCAACTCCAGGCCTTTTATCTGCTTAATTGAAAATGACATAACGAAGGGATTGCCCACACCTGTCCATGAAATAGCCTTGGAGTCAATTGTCCAATTACTTTTGGTCCCTTTAAAAACAGGGTGGCACATGTTAAGGAGCTGAAACTCCTAAACCCTTCATCCATCCAATTTTAATGTGGATACCCTCAAATGAAAGCTGAAAGTCTGAACTTCAACTGCATCTGAATTGTTTTGTTTAAAAATCATTGTGGTAATGTCAAGAACCAAAATTAGAAAATGTTGTCTCTGTCCAAATATATATGGACCTAACTGTATTTGTGTCTGAACAGTCAGGGAGACACTATTACTGTTTTTTTTACGGAAAAAAGGCCAAAAGCAGGATAATACAGAGATTTGAACCGTGGAACTGCAAAACCACAGTTCTAGTTATCTGGCCTACACCAGAATCTTTTAAACAGATATATTGGTGTCTGAACACTCACAGACACACTCAATTTTTATTTTTTTTTGGGGGGGGGGGGGGGATACCAAAAGGTTAATAAGACGCATATTTGTACAGTCTGACTGAGGGGGAAAAAAAATACAGGATTTAGATGGGGGGGGGGAAAAAAAAAAAGGATTTTTCCTGGCCCCTGAGACCGGGGGATAAGTCTAGCCATTTGACCAGCAGGAGCACACAGGACTGTAATGCAGTGTTTGCTGGTATAACCACTGCGTCTCCTATACAGCCTGCCTGCCTGATATCTGGGATGGATATTAGTCCTGAGAAGGACTGTTTGTTTGATTTGGCAGGCTTTAGAGACCCTACACTACCTATTTCGCACTATATATCTCTCCCTAACTCAGTAGCACTGACCCTACACTGTCTGATCTCGGGCGACTGTGTCCAAGATGGCGGCGCCCAGTTTTAAATACTCGAGGTGACGCTGTGCAGCCAGCCAATCACTGTAATGCCCACAAACAACATGGCTGTGGCATTACAGTGACTGGCTGGCAATCCCTGCATGTTAATTGGCTCTGTAAAGAGCGGCAGACGTGCAGGGCGGAGACCCGAGCTCCCGCCCGAGTAACCTGGAAATGCTCGGTGGTCGCCGAACATCTCGAGTAGTGAGATGCTTGGGCGAGTACCGAGCAGTGTCGAGCATGTTCGCTCAACACTACATGTAAGGCATTTAAGTCTCCTCATACTGGCATGTCAGGTCTGGCATGCCACTCTCCAAAATGAGAAACCTTACCCTTTGTATATATGTGAAATCTTTACAAAACCCTACCTAATCTGATGGTAGCCCATAGAGCATACATTCTTTCAATCTAATGACTATGTAGAACATTTCAGATGTTTCAATTTTTAAAATGTCATCTCTAGCATATATCGGTACATATATCATTTGCATTCATTTATCTATTTTTGCATTTTCTACATAGCTCAAACTTTCCATCAGAAAAGGGGGAACAGACACATGCTCTTTTAGCATCAGCAATCTTATGTCATTATTTTTCCTCTTGTAGAATATACTTTCTAATAGCAATTTCCTGGAAGAATCATTATGAAGTAAGCGATCAGCTTAACACTAGAACTACTGATGGAGTCATTTTGACTCCTTTTGTTTTTTATTTCTCTTCTGTGACTACATTTTTCAGAATTCCGGCTTGAAACTCGGTGACTTTTCCTCAAATATGATGTGAAAAAAGATTTTGTGAGAATAAATAATTTTGGTGAAAAATTTGCTCGTTTTTTTCAAAATTTACCAAGAACTACTGAAGGGAGTCATTTTAACTCCCTACTATATTTTGAGGTCCTTTTGTCACTAAATGTTGCTATAAAGTTTTGTGCATAATTTTTTCACTCTGTCTTATTTACCCTGATGTTCATATAGATGTAGTTCAATTTACATGTCAACTTTTCACATTTTCCTTGTGTTTTACCTGCTTGTATTACTGTGTAATGCTGAACAAAATAGCTTGTTTACTCTAGGCTCTTATCTTATGCTAATGAAGGGTGGTGTTTTTCTAAGGTCCTAGCAGGAGACAGTATTCTGGATAGTAACTTTACTTTCAGTTCAGCTGAAGAGACAAAGAGAACAGACGCAGACATACGAGCTCTGAAGACTCATACAGGTATGAATTGTTATGAAATAGTTTAGCTGTCTGTCAACTGATTCAGCCCACCTACTTTTGAAGGTGGCAGAACAGTTATTATTTCTTTTAGTTTTCATTTCATTTCTATTTTTCAGCAGGGAACTATATAGAATTATGGAATTTGTGAGGAATATGGAGAGAAGACGTTTGATAAAGCCTCAGGATATTCTGGCTACTTTGCAATCCATACCGGAGGATGAATCGGAATCCGAATTGCAGGAACATGTATTTGATTCTGACAGTGATGAAGATTTCATTCCTCAGAACATATCAAGTGAATCTGAAGACTCAGAAGGAACAAATCCAGAAGGTAAGTAGTTATGTGTATTTATTTGTTCTTCCACACACTGAGTTAGGGCCTGTGCACACTAGCAGAATTCTGGCTGAATAGCCATCTGGATATTCTTGCCGCAATACAGGCCGTACCTGCCCGCTCATGCCTGAAGCTCCGCTCCGAACCCCGGGCTGGAGCCGCTGTCAGGGACAGAGCAGCGCTTGCTTACGCGCGAACACGGCTCCGTCCCAGACAGCGGCTCCAGCCCGGGGTTCGGAGCGGAGCTTCAGGTATGAAACTCCGCTCTGTACCTGAGCGGGCAGGTACGGGCCGGATTGTGGTGAGAATATCCGGTCGGATATTCCGCCGCTAATCCAGCCAGTGTGCACGGACCCTTACAAAACAAAAATTCTAAATATTCATCAACTTTTTTACAGATATTCCAAGCACATCAACTGGGGATCGGGCTCATGCAGTTATGTTGCCTCGTGACCATCCTCCTGGTCGTGGACAGAAAAAATCAGCAAAACGTCCCAGAAATGAAAGAACAACAGATAACGATGGCGGCGAAGGTAATGCAACAACAAACACCAGAGAAGGCGAATCTGAAGGAATACTAGTTTCAGCGGATGGTATTCAATGGAAACTTGTTGAAATTGGAGAACACTTGCCTGGTAGGCGTGACAGCCAAAATATTCTTCGAGAAGCACCTGGCCCTACAGGATACGCCAGAAGAAATATCATTATCGATAGTCCTTTGAGCGCATGGCGTTTATTTTTTGATTCATATATATTGACACATATAAAGAACTGTACGCTTGCAGAAGCATGCAGGAACAATAATTTACAGTTTACTCTATCTGATGAGGAGCTAGATGCATTCATTGCGATATTCTATGCTCATGGAATATCTGGCACGAACCGTCACTCGATTAGCAGTATTTGGTGTAATGACTGGGGAATACCGTTTTGCAAAGCGACAATGTCTAGGGACCGCTTTGTTGAAATTATGAGGTTTCTCAGATTTGATGAGAAATCTACTCGATCGGAGAGACTGCAAACGGACAAGTTTGCTCTATTTTCTACTGTGTGGGACAGGTTTATTGAAAATTGTATTGCGTGTTACAAACCTGGCCCATACATAACGGTGAATGAGCAACTTTTCCCAAGCAAAACTAGGTGTCCATTCACGCAGTACATGCCTTCCAAACCAGATAAATATGGCCACAAATATTGGCTAGCTGTTGATAAGAGGAGCAAATATCTGGCAAATGGCTTCCCTTATCTAGGCAAAGATGACACACGCCGTGCTGAGGACCGTTTAGCTGACCATGTGGTAATGAAGTTATTGGACCCGTTTTTGAAAAAAGGTCGCAATGTTACAACCGATAATTATTTTACTTCAGTAAAATTAGCTAAACAGCTAAAAAGCAAAGGAACAACCATCGTGGGAACACTGAACAAGATAAGGCGAGAAGTGCCTAAAGAAATAAAATCCATGAAAGAGGAATTGTACAACACTAAAGTGTTTAGAAATGAAGACAATTTTACACTTACAGTATATCAAGGAAAGCCCAACAAAAATGTTGTCATTTTGAGTTCCGTCCATCCAGATGTTGTTGTTGCGTCTGATTCCCCTAAAAAAACTCCAGAAACAGTAAAGTTTTACAATGAAACAAAATATGGAGTAGATGTAGTGGATCAGATGGCACGAAAATATACCACACGAACATGCACAAGGAGATGGCCTGTTCATGCATTTGAAAATGCCTTAGACTTTGCGGGTATAAATGCATGGATAATATTCAAGGAGATTACCCACCAAAAAATGTCACGCAAGGCATTTTTGCAAACGCTTGTGAGAGAGTTGAGTGGTCCTTATGTCACAGATAGGGAAAAGGGTTCCACGTCCCAAGTTTCTACATGCTCAGAAGTGATGGTTCAAACAAAATTTTGCCAGATCAAAGAAAAGTGCAAGAAAAATAGATCTGTCGGAAATTGTAAGACTTGTGGTAAGTCTTTGTGTGGGCAATGTACTGCCATAAATCAAAGGCAATGCCTAAAATGCGAAACACCAAATGTTTAGAAGGTGAATTCTGCGCCATATTTTCATTTTTATGCTCCTCCACCTACATTTTCTCTGCTTTTTGTTCTTCAGTTGTTGTTTATATGTGTGCACTTGAATAAAAAAAAATGTTTGAAAAACGTCTATTATAATTATTGTTATTTTCTGTAGAAAAATAAGAAAAGCAGAAAAAAAGCAATCAAAAGCATTACTGTTGGATCTCACAATAATAATACATTACAAAAAATATAATTATTAATAAATAACCACAAATGAAACTCTAAAAATAAACGAAAACAAGCAAGGAGTCAAAATGACTCCTTTCAGTAGTTCTAGGCGGGGTCACGAGTCCAGTAGTCCTAGTGTTAAATGTCATTGTCATTACATCTACAGAAATAATGTGTTTGTACGTTTGCTGTTTTATCCATAAATGTAATTATCTCCATTGAACAGGAAAGCAAAGTATATCATATATGAACTTACCATGACCTACTGGAAAATCATTGCATTACGTATGCATATACACTGTGTGCAGAATTATTAGGCAAGTTGTATTTTAGAGAATTATTTTTATTATTGATCAACAACTATGCTCTCAATCAACCCAAAAGACTCATAAATATCCAAGCTTAATATTTTTGGAAGTTGGAGTGTTTTTTTTTTTTAAGATTTGGCTATCTGAGGAGGATATCTGTTTGTGCAGGTAACTATTACTGTGCAGAATTATTAGGCAACTTAATAAAAACCAAATATAATCCCATCTCACTTGTTTATTTTCACCAGGTAAACCAATATCCGTGCACAAAATTTAGAAATAAACATTTCTGACATGCAAAAACAAAAAAAATTAGTGATCAATATAGCCACCTTTCTTTGTGATGACACTCAACAGCCTTCCATCCATAGATTCTGTCAGTTGCTTGATCTGTTTTCGATCAGCATTGCGTGCAGCAGCCACCACAGCCTCCCAGATACTGTTACGAGAGGTGTACTGTTTTCCCTCCCTGTAGATCTCACATTTTATGATGGACCACAGGTTCTCTATGGGGTTCAGATCAGGTGAACAAGGGGGTCATGTCATTATTTTTTCTTCTTTTAGACCTTTACTGGCCAGCCACGCTGTGGAGTAGTTGGATGCATGTGATGGAGCATTGTCCTGCATGAAAATCATGTTTTTCTTGAACGATACCGACTTCTTCCTGTACCACTGCTTGAAGAAGTTGTCTTCCAGAAACTGGCAGTAGGTCTGGGAGTTGAGCTTCACTCCATCCTCAACCCGAAAAGGTCCCACAAGTTCATCTTTGATGATACCAGCCCATACCAGTACCCCACCTCTACCTTGCTGGCGTCTGAGTCGGAGTGGAGCTCTCTGCCCTTTACTCATCCAGCCTCTGGCCCATCCATCTGGCCCATCAAGAGTCCAACTCATTTCATCAGTCGATAAAACCTTTGAAAAATCAGTCTTATGATATTTCTTGGCCCATTCTTGACGTTTTATCTTATGTTTCTTGTTCAAAGGTGGTCGTTTTTCAGCCTTCCCTACCGTGGCCTTGTCCCTGAGTATCGCACACCTTGTGCTTTTTGATACTCCAGTAACGTTGCAGCTCTGAAATATGGCAAAACTGGTGGCGAATGGCATCTTGGCAGCTTCACGCTTGATTTTCCTCAATTCATGGGCAGTTATTTTGCGCCTTTTTTTGCCAACACGCTTCTTGCGACCCTGTTGGCTATTTGCCATGAAACGCTTGATTGTTCAGTGATCACAGTTCAAATGTTTGGAAATGTCAAGACTGCTGCATCCCTCTGCAAGACATCTCACAATTTTGGACTTTTCAGAGCCCGTCAAATATCTCTTCTGACCCATTTTGCCAAAGGAAAGGAAGTTTCCTAATAATTAAGCACACCTTATATAGGGTGTTGATGTCATTAGTCAACACCCCTCCTCATTACAGAGATGCACATCACCAGATTTACTTAATTGGTAGTTGGCTCTCAAGCCTATGCAGCTTGGAGTAGGACAACATGTATAAAAAGTATCATGTGATCAAAATACTCATTTGCCTAATAATTCTGCACACAGTGTAATATATATATATATATAACCATTCACTGTACTTTTTGTTATAAATAACATTTTTAGCATCGCATGTTGTCATGCATAGTAAGTACCTGCTGCGTTGTTCGTATTAATTTCATAAATATGTGTTCGGAAAACTTAATGTCACTTCTGTTTACTAGCACGCCTAAAAGGGAAGCTGTCATCAAAAAATAATCCAATTGTTTAACTTAGGCTTTTGTATTACATGTATTTAAACATTTTGTGAATTTTTTTCCTTATCATGATCTTTATTAAAGCACCACTCCAGCATTTTTTTTTATTGCAGCGCTGGAGTGGTGCTACAAATTTGAGTTTCCTGCACTCAGTATTACAATTACCAGCTGCTATCTTCATCTTCTTTCTGCACCGCTCCGGTCAGTCTCCAGCAGATTTTGACCTGCCTGATCGCTCCAGTGTTTGCTGGCCGATCTGGAACTCACAACTAAAGGTAAGTCTATGAGAGCCAGAAAGAGGGCAGAACGGGGTCTTCATAGACTTACATTGAGAGCTTGTGACTGTTACCTCTGACTTCCTGTCAGCCAGAAGTTATGGTTACAAGATGGCAGCGCGGGTGTGACAGAAGCTGTCATACGCCTCTCCCCTTAAAGACAACGTCTGTAAGAACTGTATTTGAATGTGTTATGACATGGTTTTATTGTATTGTATGAGTAATGTAATATGAGAATCTGCATAGAATTCTATAAGCACTAAGTGATGCAGTTAATGTAATGTATTATAATGTATAATGTTATTCATGTATAGTGTATAGGGATAGTGACTGAAGTTAAGTAGGTCAAAGGGGAAGTTTCCCCAGCAACAGACTGCTGGGACAGACATGTTATGATACAGTTTAATGTTTGGGACCTGTGTGGCGCCCCTGAGAGTTCAGTCGCCACAGAGGTACTGCATCTCACCCAGAGGTGTGGTATCTCACTCTCAGGTAAGGATGGAGTACTGCCCGGGACCCACGCACTTGCATCCATTACACTCCACTTCAGAGGGCAGGGCGAGATTGCTCCTAAGGGAGAGCATAGTCCCTGGGCCCTAGCTGGAGGGCGGAACCATGTAGTGGGTGTGGGTGGAGGAAGAGCAACAGGGGAGCACTTCAGGAGTTGTATAAAAGAGGGAACCGTCTTGAAAGACAGTGTTCAGTAAGAGGAGAACCGTGAAAGGATCAGGAGCTCTGCTCAGGAGGAACGGGCCTGAGTGAGAGAGGCCCAGGAGGTCAGACTGAAGAGAGGAGCAGAGTGGAAGGCTCCAGAAAGAAAGAGGGGATACTAGGGGTACAGGAAGTGCTGGAGGCCAGCCATACGCCTGAATCTACCAGGACGTGGAGGGATCAGGCCGCAAAGGGGACCGGCCCCTAACTAGTGAGAATTACAATATTCAGCTAGAAACCGGAGGCTTCTACATTTTCAGGGTGTAGTTGCCCACAGCCGCAATTAATCGCCAAAAAGGTAGCCACACAGGATCCAGGGAACTCCAGGTTGCCCGCCAAGATCTGATTTTACCGGCTTGGGACACTGGTTGCGAGGCGCAGGGCAGGAGGGTGAGAGCCAGCGCGGGAAGACGACCGAGGAAGGCACACAGAACGGGGTCCCATTAAGTGCTCTTGAATTACCTGAGGGATTGCTGAACTCCTGTCTCGGTGAACGCAGAACGCCGCGAGTGGTGATAATTTGGCCTTGGTAACCAGGAGCAACGTGATAATCGTGAGTAAACCTTGAAGACTGCACCCCACTGTCTCTGAATTATTGCTGTGCCATCACCAGCCCTGCACTACACTGCACAACAACAGCTACCTCATCATTTTCCATCACAGGACTGCCCTGGAGCTAAGCTCTACCTGGGGAGAGCTGAACCAACTCTGCTGCATTACCAACAGCTCCAGAGGACCTGCTCCGCAGCGGCGGCTCCATATAGCCGCATACCACAGGTGGCGTCATGAACATTATCATTAAAAACTTCATTCCCCTTTTAAGTTATTCCCCTTTATTGACCGTCCTGGGTCACAGACCGGGTCACTGCCACTGTGACATCCCCTGCACTGACCAGCCATGCACTGAGTACCCCTCGGCCCAGGGGGCGCATTATACCACCACAGCTTGGAAAGGGTCTGGGTCAGTTAAGAAGGGGAGCACTTCCTGGTTAGTGCAGTGAGTTTGGAGTGAGAGATTAGATTACAACATAAAGAAAGTGTTAGAAGCATTCAAGGCAACAGGGCTGGAGGGTGCAAGAAGTACGCACTGTTCAGGCAGCATTAGAATGTCGGCTACTGTCTTCTGCTGACATCCCTGCAATGTCCGGGACCTACGGCCAGAAATAGGGACTGGAAAGTGTGTCTTATTGCCTTCCAACAAGTGGAAGCTGGATGGGGAGATGCAAGAGGGAGACGTGATGGGTCTCATGAGAGCTGCAGAGCCAAATAGAGTATGCCAGGGGCCGAAGGAGTGATTAAACGAAGGGATAGCTCAGGGAGAAGATGTAAACGTACTGTGCTGTAACATCAATTGCGCATGGACTGCTAAGTAAAGTTGAACTGTTTGTTATGAAGCAAGTGTCCCCTGATTTATGAGCAGCTGTTCCTGGATCCAGGGTCTTGGAGACAGCGGATGCTTGCGGCCTAAATGTGAGTACACTGCATTGTACACAGCGTGACACTAAGGGAGTGGGACACAGTTTATTTGTGGGATGCCAGAGTGTGAGAACGCAGCCCCTTGCCCATGACTACTGCCCTACAGACCTTACACGGGTCTGGAGCAAAGTAGGAAGAGCTGAAGACGGCAGCTGGTAAGTATGATACTAGGGGCAGGAACCTTATGTTAGTGGCATCACTCCAGCACTGAAATGAAAATAATGCTGGAGAAATGCTTTAAAAAGCAAGATTAGTAATCTTGAAATTTTCACACTTGCCATCGGGGCAAGACTCATAGGCGCAAATTCATTAAAGGGCATCTGTCAGTAGAAGCAACCCTCCTAAGCCGTCTATATGGGCATGTAGGTCATAGAAAGTTGAATAAAATTATATCTTTATATCTGCGATCCGACTTCTTATTCCAGAGAAATCCTCAATATGCAAAGGAGCTGTTAAGATCTATGGAGCCGGAGATAGATCTCCCTGAGAATCTGTCACCAGAGCTTATTTTAGATGAAAGAGGGCATTACCTGTATGAGACATGTAATGACTGACAGTCGGCTCTCCTGATCAGAAGTGCACGCTGCTCATAAAATGTGCCAAATTCATTAAGTCTTTTGCGCTTCTTAATAAATTTGGCGCATTGCACTCCAGCAAGTCCTTGAATAAGACTGTGTGCTACAACAGTCTTGACCCTTTACCGACATATAACATACACATATGCCGGCTCCCTGACTTTTATGTGGGCTCAGTTCCTGAGCCCGTATCTTACCCAGGAGGTGATGGTTGTGAAATTCAGCCATCATCTGCCTCTAACAGTCGCACATGTAGCAAGCTCCACACGTGGCTGTAGACCTGTTAAATGCTACTCAATCTCTGACAGTGGCATTTACAGCGCACCGGCAGGGGGGTGCCTCATTCCGTTCGCCCATCGGCACCTGCATGACATGTTCGCGGGCACCAATGAGTTGCCATGGCTCTGCTAAAGACCCTCATACCTGTCATGTCAGTATTCATGTGAGCTCATGTGATTTTTGTATATTGCACAAGTGACCTGATGATGGCAAGTTCAAGTCTCCAACGGAATTTCCGAATTCTCCTTCCCTACTATATACAGGTGCATCTCACAAAATTAGAATATCATCAAAAAGTTTATTTATTTCAGTTCTTCAGTACAAAAAGTGAAACTCATATAGAGTCATTACAAACAGAGTGATCTATTTCAAGTGTTTATTTCTGTTAATGTTGATGATTATGGCTTACAGCCAATGAAAATACAAAAGTCATTATCTCAGTAAATTAAAATAATTGACAAAAAACACCTGCAAAGGCTTCCAAAGCGTTAAAAAATGTCCCTTAGTCTGTTTCAGTAGGCTCCACAATCATGGGGAAGACTGCTGACTTGACAGATGTCCAAAAGGCAGGCATTGACACACTCCACAAGGTCCCAGAGTTCCAATTTTCATTTGGAAATCAAGATCCCAGAGTCTGGAGGAAGAGTGGAGAGGCCACAATCCAAGCTGCTTGAGGTCTAGGGTGAAGTTTCCACAATCAGTGATGGTTTGGGGAGCCATGTCATCTGCTGGTGTAGGTCCACTGTGTTTTATCAAGACTAAAGTCAGCACAGCCGTCTACCAGGGAATGTTAGAGCACTTCATGCATCCCTCTAAGGACAAGCCTTTTAGAGATGGAAATGTCATTCTCCAGCAGGACTTGGCACCTGTCCACACTGCCAAAAGTACCAATACCTGGTTTATATACAACAGTATCACTGTGCTTGATTGGCTAGCAAACTCGCCTGACCTTAACCCCATAGAGAATCTATTATAGAGAATCTATGGGGTATTGTCAAGAGGAAGATGAGAGACACCAGACCCAACAATGCAGACGAGCTGAAGGCTGCTATCAAAGCAACCTGGGCTTCCATAACACCTCAGCAGTGCCACGGGCTGATCGCCTCCATGCCACGCCGCATTGATGCAGTAATTGATGCAAAAGGAGTGCCGAACAAGTATTGAGGGCATTTACTGAACATACATTTCAGTAGGCCAACATTTTGAATTTTAAAATAATTTTTCAAGCTGTTGTTATAAAGTATTCTAATTTACTGAGATAATGACTTTTGTGTTTTCATTGGCTGTAAGCCATAATCATCAACATTAACAGAAATAAACACTTGAAATAGATCCCTCTGTTTGTAATGACTCTATATGAGTTTCACTTTTTGTACTGAAGAACTGAAATAAATGATCTTTTTGATGATATTCTAATTTTGTGAGAAGTACGTATGTGTGTGTGTGTGTGTGTGTGTAGTACAGACCAAAAGTTTGGACACACCTTCTCATTTAAAGATTTTTCTGTATTTTCATGACTATGAAAATTGTACATTCACACTGAAGGCATCAAAACTATGAATTAACACATGTGGAATTATATACTTAACAAAAAAGTGTGAAACAACTGAAAATATGTCTTATATTCTAGGTTCTTCAAAGTAGCCACCTTTTGCTTTGATGACTGTTTTGCACACTCTTGGCATTCTCTTGATGAGCTTCAAGAGGTAGTCACCGGAAATGGTTTTCATTTCACAGGTGTGCCCTGTCGGGTTTAATAAGTGGGATTTCTTGCCTTATAAATGGGGTTGGGACCATCAGTTGTGTTGTGCAGAAGTCTGGTGGATACACAGCTGATAGTCCTACTGAATAGACTGTTAGCTGCTTTTTTCTTCCATAATACGAATTCTAAGTAAAGAAAAATGAGTGGCCATCATTGCTTTAAGAAATGAAGGTCAGTCAGTGTGAAAAATTGGGAAAACTTTTATAGTGTCCCCAAGTGCAGTTGCAAAAACCATCAAGCGCTACAAAGAAACTGGCTCACATGAGGACCGCCCCAGGAAAGGAAGACCAAGAATCACCTCTGCTTCTGAGGATAAGTTTATCCGAGTCACCAGCTTCAGAAATCGCAGGTTAACAGCAGCTCAGATTAGAGACCAGGTCAATGCCACACAGAGTTCTAGCAGCAGACACATCTCTTCAACAACTGTTAAGAGGAGACTTTGTGCAGCAGGCCTTCATAGCAAAATAGCTGCTAGGAAACCACTGCTAAGCACAGGCAACAAGCAGAAGAGACTTGTTTGGGCTAAAGAACACAAGGAATGGACATTAGACCAGTGGAAATCTGTGCTTTGGTTTGATGAGTCCAAATTTGAGATCTTTGGTTCCAACCACCGTGTCTTTGTGCGACGCAGAAAAGTGAACGTATGGACTCTACATGCCTGGTTCCCACCGTGAAGCATGGAGGAGGAGGTGTGATGGTGTGGGGGTGCTTTGCTGGTGACACTGTTGGGGATTTATTCAAAATTGAAGGCATACTGAACCAGCATGGCTACCACAGCATCTTGTGGCGGCATGCTATTCCATCCGGTTTGCGTTTAGTTGGACAATCATTTATTTTTCAACAGGACAATGACCCCAAACACACCTCCAGGCTGTGTAAGGGCTATTTGACCAAGAAGGCGAGTGATAGGGTGCTATGCCAGATGACCTGGCCTCCACAGTCACCAGACCTGAACCATATCGAGATGGTTTGGGGTGAGCTGGACCGCAGAGTGAAGGCAAAAGGGCCAACAAGTGCTAAGCATCTCTGGGAACTCCTTCAAGATTGTTGGAAGACCATTTCCGGTGACTACCTCTTGAAGCTCATCAAGAGAATGCCAAGAGTGTGAAAAGCAGTCATCAAAGCAAAAGGTTGCTACTTTGAAGAACCTAGAATATAAGACATATTTTCAGTTGTTTCACACTTTTTTAAGTATATAATTCCACATGTGTTAATTCATAGTTTTGATGCCTTCAGTGTGAATGTACAATTTTCATAGTCATGAAAATACAGAAAAATCTTTAAATGAGAAGGTGTCCAAACTTTTGGCCTGTACTGTATATATAATAATAATTAAAAAAAACTATACATGTTTGGGATCACTATAATTGTATTGACTTAGAGAATCATATTGCCAGGTCGTTTATGGTATAGTGAACATGGTGCATAAAAAAAGAAAAAACAATTGTGGGATTGCACTTTTTTCGAAATTTCGTTACACTTGGCATTTTATTTACCGCTTTCCAGTACATCACATGATATGGTGTCATTCAAAATACAACTTGTCCTGCTAGAAACAAGCCCTCATATGGCTATTTCGATGGAAAAATAAAAACGTTAAGGCTCTAGGAAAAGGGGAAAAGATGCATAATTCCACCTGCTTTTGAGGTAGTAATGGGCCCCATTACCTCTGAGGCTGCACAGATTGCACCAATTTTATGTATGCCCCTGAATGACAGGTAAGGGTATGTGCACAGATTCTGCTTGGAACCCACCTGAAAAAGTGGTAAAAAAACATAAAAAATTAACATATGCACAGCAATGTCAAAATCACTTGCTGTGCAAATGCTCTAGTTTTTTTCACTTCTTTTATCTGCTTCAGGCTTTGAAAGGTGTGATGTGGTTTAAAGAATTGACTGGTCCTTTCTTCTAGTGGCTTCCACTTTGAAGGTGCCATTATTTTTTATTTAGAATTTAAATAAAAAGACATTACAGGCAAAAAAAGATGTGTAAAACAACATCAGTGAAGGCGCTTTAGGTAATATACCGCCAGCGTTTTCTTGAAGTGTCTTTCTACAGCAAAAATTATTTGGTAATGCCAGCGGATAAAATACACTCTGTGCATAGACCCTAACACATCTACACACCACTTATAACACAGGATCCACCAATCACAATAGACTGTCACAGCTCACTTGCTCCCCCTCCCTTCACAATGATGTGTGCACACGCTCATTAGATGCTTTAATACAAAACTTAGGGTCGGAGTCTCTTCATTGCAGCTAATGTACATGTGGATTTCCTGAAACAACACAAAGCTAGAGTCTGAAAAATTCTCAGTGGTCAGTGTGAAAACCGCAAGATTTCTATTTTGTATTTTTTAATAAAGATTGTGATATGACATATAAACATTGTAAAAAAAAAACTAAATATTTGAAACAAAAACCTGATTTAAACAATAGCACGTTTTGTGCTTCCCTTTAAGGACCTTCATTAAAAAAGGAATTAAGCTCGACCAGAGACATGACATTTGAAAATTCAGACTGCGGAGGTCAGAAAGCCACAATATGGTGTTGGTGATAAATCTACTTACATGTAAAGAGGAAGCAGAGCCGTCCTAAAACGATGCTTTCCCTAATCAACAGGAAAACCCTGATTGTGGTTTGTGTCCCACTATGTGAACCGCGTAATAAACCCATCACTGCCTCTATTTTATTATTTTGTTATATTGGGTTTTTCATGTAGCCAACAAAACAACAATGTAGATTGGCATGGGGAAACATTGGAGGGTTTTCCATCACCCGGAAACTCCTATAAGAGTAAGGGGAAGTTCTGAGTATTAACAAACAAAAACAAAAGGTTAAGAGAAAAAATATGTTAAAAGCAGCCTGTCATCTGATTCAGGAACTAGTTCAGTTATTGCAGCCGTTGTGGCTTCTCCTCGCTGTGCTCCGCAAGACGGACAGTTGACCGGGGATTAGTCACCTGCTGAGATGCATAGTCCCCGGACGGCTTTACAAAAAATGTTTTATCTGAAACACTGCAGCATGTCAGAAACATCCTGAAACATCCTGAATGCCGATACAGTTGAAAGCAATGATGGAGGAGGGAGCCTCAGCTGACATTGCCTCCGCCATCATTCTCCCTCTGTGTCTGATGTCTCATGCGGGGTCCATTATACTATATGGAGGGCTATGTGGGGCCCATTATACTATATGGAGGGCTATGTGGGGCCCATTATACTATACTAGATGGTTGCCCGATTCTAACGCATCGGGTATTCTAGAATATGTATGCGGCCGACCGGGCGCAATCAGCAAAGCGGTGTTTAAATTTGGCGCCTATATCGCTGATTGGTCACGGCCGTCGGCTGCGGCCAATCAGCGACCGGTGTTACTGAGAACGGGGAGTGGCGTTGATGTGCGGGTACTTTCGGTGTGAGTAGCCGGGAGATGAACGGCTAGCGCTGGTCATCACCCGGCTGCATCGCCGCTGACTTCCATGCGGCTATCGTCGGGAGATCAGCGGTTAGTGCCGGCTGGGCACGATCAATCAGAGAAGCGGGGTTTTAAATTTCGCTGATTAGTCGCGGCCGCAACCAATCCGCACAGCGGTGTTTAAATTTGGCGCCAAGATCGCTGATTGGTCGCGGCTGGCGGCAGTGACCAATCAGCATCATATTAGTGAGGACCGGGGAGCGGCGCTGCTTGTGTGGGTACTTCCGCTGGGAGATGACTGGCTGCTCGCAGCAGAAGTATCCGGACCGGCGGCGCCGCTCCCCGGTCCTCCGTTCACATTTGCCGTCTGGAGATCAGCGGGCCAAGCCGCTGATCTCCCGACGTTAGCCACATGGAGGTCAGCGGCGCCGCCGGTCGGGGTAGTTCTGCTTCTAGCGCCGCTCATCTCCCGGCTGCATCGCCGCTGACCTCCGTGCGGCAGATGAGCCACTAACGGCCGCCATCTTTTTTCTGAAATCCCGCGTCGCTGATTGGCCGCGGCCGGACCAATGAGCGACGCGGGATTTCCTGGACAGACAGACAGACTGAAGGGATAAGACAATTATATATATATATATTAGATGGAAGGCTGTGTAGGGGCCATTATAATATTTTAAGAGCTATGTGGGGCCCATTATACTATTTGGAGGGTTATGTAGGGGCAATTACAACATTTGGAAGGCTATGTGAGGGCCATTATACTATATGGATAGCTATGTTGGAGCCTTTATACTTTTTTTGTGGGCTGTGTGGGGACCATTACACTGTTTGCAGGGCTATATAGGGACCATTATACTATTTGCAGGGCTATGTGGGGGCTATTATAATATATTTGTGCAGTTATACAGTGTGAAGGTTTGTGTAGGGTCCATCATACTGTGTGTAGGACTAGTAGGCGCAATTATACAGTGTGGAGGATTGTATTGGGGCTATCATACTGTGTGGCCGGTTGTGGGGGCCATTATACTGTGTGGAGGGCTGTGTGAGTGTCACAGTTGGGACATCTTACTGTGTGCGTGAGGAGGAATTCACTGAAGGGTATTGCAGTGTTTTGGGGGGGCAATTTGTTGGCAACATACTTTATGGGGCAATGAAAGGGGAATCTAAGGGCTTCAATAGTAATTTTCCTCCTACTGTATCTTGCAAATTTGTGAGATGGCTCTTCTGTGATCCCGCTGATTTGTTATTATTGTTATTTTTATTTTTTGAGGCGGGGGGTGTACAATTAGAACTTCTGCTATGGGGCCCTATGATTTCTATGTACAGATGACTCAATTCCCTGCTGCTCCCGTGGTCTCCTCTGATCTTTGTTTACTTCACTGCAACACTGGGCTCAGCAATTTTGTTCCGTACATACTGGCATCACCGCTGTGTTCAGTGATTGGCTCCAGCACTAATGTGGCCGTACAACACATGATTGCACAGCAAAGCGAACTAAGACCAGCTGGTACCACCAGAGTAGCAGTGCTGACATAACCTGGGAGTTGAAATGTGAGGATTGATTATTTTAAGCCATTTCTTGCTCCTGGCCAACTTTTTTTTTTTTTTTTTTTTAAATCCTGAACATTCTCTGATAAAAAAAAAAGTAATGTGATGCCACTAAGCAGAGCTTTCTACATACTGATATAGGGCTATATAAATCAATAGGCAGTGGGATCCCCCTAGTGGTGGCTGGATGTTTGTATTAGGCTGTGTGCATGTCACGTTTTTGCTGCACGGATTTGTCACAAATCCTGAAAGAGAATCCTGAAGTCTCATGCACACGTTGGTTATTTGTGACTTGCAGATTTGGTGCAGGTTCAGATCTGCAGCATGTCAATTCATTCTCATTTTTGCAGTGTTTTTTTTAACCACTGACTTTAGTAAAATCAGCAAAAATGCTATAAAACCCAGGTCTAAAATAATTGAGGATTTGCTGCTTTTTAAAAGCTTTTTTTGCACGTGTTTTTAGACAGCAGTGAATGCTATAGAGATAGATAATAACCCAGCAGCGAATGCTATAGAGATAGATAATATATATAGCAGCTATAGTGGATTTAAAGCGTAACTTTTACTGCCAAGAATAAAAGATTTTTGGCAATCCTCAAAATTGACAATGCACATAACAGATATATTAAAAACTGAAAAAATTGCCAATGTCCCTGTATAGGATCATAACCTGACAGTAGTCAAAAAGTGGCAAAGGCTTCAGTAAATACCTGTGTATATATATATTTATAACATGTTTTAACAGGACCAGACAATAAAATCCAGAAACAATTCTGTACGATGGGGCAGATGGATAAAAGGAAAAATCTCACCAAATTCGTTGGTCTCAGAGTTCCTCCAAAAGATCCTCATCCATAAAGGCCCATATCATCAAGTCCAAGGGGTTGACTGTCCCTGTTAGTCCCTATTAACTTGACTGACCCTTCAGACCCCAAGACTCCTGCCCTTACAAGGGCAGCCCACAGCTGACCCTTTAAATCTGGACAGCCCTGAACTGACCCTATGCGCCTCCGGACGCGTTTCTTCAAAAATTTTGAGTCATCAGGGGACTGGCACAAAGAACTGTAGAACACAGGGCTGGGCACCCTCTATCTGGGTTGTACTTTAGGCAATGGCAAGTACATTTCCAAGAGAGTGCATCACTATGAGCGCCCACCCATGTCGCTTCTGGTGTGCTGGACCGCAAGATGCATTTCAAGATGCATCATTATAGAACACCCTCGCTCCTAAACACACTGTGCACTCCACAATGGCCCGATAATAAGAGCCCACAACAACAGCCCCAGGCACCTGTAATGCAAGTACATGGCACAATATGTCAGGATGGTGTTCCATAAGTTAGAAAAGAAAACTCAGGTGGAGGTGTTCCCAGGATCAATGTCCAATAGTATTGGTTCACTTGCAAAAAGTAGAATAAAGGACAAACAAAAATGAGGTATATAGGTTGAGTTAAAAACTGTAGGCAAAAAGCATAATTTATATGAAGCAACTGTATGTCAGCTGCTCATTCAAACCCCATGGAGACACGGTTTTCAACACAAAGATCCACCTTGTCTCCTTTTGCAGTAATAGGCGGTCCCAATCTCCCCCTCACCGGGGTTTAGCCACTTTCTCGATGCCCATGAATTTGATAATGTTTTTATCGTCACCATGGAATCCGTGAACATGTCTGGAAATAGGGGTATCTCTATTGTGTTCAATGTCACCTAGGTGCTCACCAATCCTACGCCTCAATTCACGCATGGTCTTGCCTATGTATTCCAGGCCGCATTGGCATACACCTCTATAAATAACTCCCTGCGTTCGGCAGTTAATGAAATCCCTGATGATAAATTCTCTGTCAACATTGGTACCTCTAAAGACTATAATTTTCAACGGAAGGGCAATTTATGCAGTTGCCGCACCTAAAACAGCCCTTAAGGTCTGATTTCAACCAAGACTCACTCCCTGGTGCTAGATAGTGGCTCCGCACCAATCTATCACGCAACGAGCGTCCCTTCCTATAGGTGATATGCGGATACCCACCCAAAAAAGGAACAATATCCCCATCCATCTCCAGGATAGGCCAGTACTTTAGAAGAGTTAGTTTCACTTCTGCTGCCCCATTACTAAATGTGGTGATGAGATAGATAATAACCTATTTTGCCTTAGGGTCAATATGATAGTCCAATGCCGCCTGAGGCACATTCATATGGTAACTATTCTCCTGCGTTGTTTACACGTGTATTAAATATATTATAATGGTTACATGTGGCTGTTATTTGATTTTGCACCTCGATCTGCTCATTTGTTTGCACTGGCTTAGTTCTCCCTTTGTGAGACTCCCATACTGTCACACCATTATTTGCACGGACCCTGTTTTCTTTCTTTTGTTTTTCTACATACATGGTATATCTATTTACTCTATGCATCACACTGCCGTCCATTATTTAAATGTTAATTATATTCTATGTGTGTAGACCTTTCCATCTTATATTTAGGCTATGTGCACACAATGCGTTTTTGGTGCGCTTTCCCAGCGTCTTTCTACCCGTGGAAATGGGCCAAAAACGCTAGGTAACCTGTGTGCCAGCTAATGCAATGACAATCCTGAAGTGCTGTGCACATGATCAGGAATTGTCCTGTCAGGATTATCATTGCGGTTAAATCTACAGTATGTCAATTCTTCGTAGCGTTTATGCAGCGTTTTTCACCCATTGACTTCAATTTAGTCAGTCAAATCCGCAGCAAAAACACAGGTATAAATATATTTGCTGCGGATGTTTGCTGTGTATTTAACTGACTCAATTCAAGTCAATGAGTCAAAATCGCACTAAGAATTACCCGTGGGAGACTACTCCCCCCATCATCCTACGGCCGCTCCCGCTGATAATAGCTAAGTAGTCTCCTCAGTCGGCGTCTGTGCGCAGTGTGAAAAAAAAAAGAAGTAAAAATAAATTGATATTAAAATAAAAACACCTTTTATTCACCTGTCCGCCGCACTCCGAGTGTCCCAGTGATAGTTGACTCTTTCTGTACTTTTTTCGACAACCTGGCTTGTGGTCAGGCTAGTCCCTCACATGAGAGGCACCTATTTTAATATGTATATTATCTGTCATTAATAACATTTATATTTGACTTTTGTTGTGACATGGTTCTTTCCATTTTCCTCCTTTGGGACACTTGGATGGCCTGTTTTGATTTTCTATTGCTTATGTATGGCGACAATTTACCTTGATTGGACCAAAAACTGTTTATTTACTCTACTTCTTCAGGTATATGTAGATTGTATTTTGTTGTAAATTTTAGTTATAATTGACAACAATGTTTTTATATTGTGCCCTGGTATATTGTGGGTTTCTTTTTGCATCCTACACATTCCCCTATTTTCTCTTTTTAAATGGTTTTAATATGTATATCCATTTGAATTGATGTATCAATAAAGAATTTTTACAATAATCATTGGAGAAGAGTCTCTTTTTTTTCTGTTGGATCTATAGAGCTAAATAATAGACAGATAATAGATAGAGGCTGAAACCGAATGATGTCGGGGAGAATAAAGTTACATTTCTCCCTGCAGCGTTTGGCTAAGTGCAAGCACCGGACTAACCTGCAGGTTAACCTCATATCTGCAGGTTCATAGCATTTTCGCTGGTGACAGGTTCCCTTTACCATTTAATATAGTCCCCTGAGTGCTTCTAAAAAGTAATAATCTGACTGATACCTCTACAATCCCCCACATAATATGATGACCCCCAGGGCTGCCACCAGGAATTTCAGTGCCACATACTGGCAACATTTTCGTGCACCCTTGAAAATGTTGCAGGGTCCACCACAGCTCCGCCTCCACCCCTGCTCCACCTCCATCCCTTGAACCTTCCACAATCCCACCACCCACTCTTGGAAAAACTCCACTTTTGCACCACCTCCTCACCAATCACACATTAACAGTTCCCATAGAACTTCATATCACATACATAGCCATCAGCTTTCAATTTGGCCAAAAGATTTTTTCAGCCTGCTACCACAACAAGGTAGACTTTCTTTTGGCTGGGTCCTACTCTACTATAACCTATTAATCATTAAAATATCCAATACTCTTTTTAGGCATGTTTTTATTTATTTTTCTTTAAAGGAATGTGACATATAAATTTTTTAAAATGATCAATAATACCACATACAAGAGACAAATACTGTCACACCATGGCCGGACCACATATTACCACCACATAGTAACCAAATAATACCACATACAAGGGACAAATACCACCACACCATGAGCAGGCTACATATTACCACCACATACATGGGATAAATATCTCTACACCATCACCAGACCACATATCACCACCACATAATGACTGAATAATACCACATACAGGAGACAAATACCGCCACACCAAGACCAGACCACACATCACCACATAGTGACCGAATACTGCAATACTGATCATTAATAAAAAAAAAACACAATTCTAATGCCATTAGTGCACAGGAGCTCTGTACATAGTATACAGTGTATAGTTTAAGTGTACAAGTAATATAGGGACTCACCAGTGACATTATACACAGGAGCTCTGTATATAGTGTCAGTGTACAGATAATACAGTGATCACCAGTGACATAATACACAGGAGCTCTTTATATTGTGTCAGTGTACAGGTAATATAGTGATCACCAGTGACATTTTACACAGGAGCTCTGTATATAGTGTCAGTGTATAGATAATACAGTGATCACTGGTTCCATAATACACAGGAGCTCTATATAGTGTCAGTGTATAGGTAATACAGTGATCACCAGTTACATCATACACAAGAGTCCTGTATACTCTATATAGTGTATAGTGTCAGTGTACAGGTAACACACTACCTCACCAGTGACATCTCTAGTTGAAGTCCTTCATGTTCGCTTTTCTTAATCCTGCGCAGACTGCCATCAGTTCTTGCAGCCAGGACTCGTCTCTGCATAAAATATCACAGTTATCTAGAGCACTGCTTTCAGAGCATTTTCCCCATTTTTTCCTCAACTTCTACACTACTCCAGATGAAGGAAAAAGCGACATAGTGCTGCCCTGCACAGTAACAGGACCCCCCCTCAATTCATCATGATTTGCTCTCCCCCTCCCTCAAGTCACCACCATTTGCTGTTCCCCACCCCCCAGTCTCAATTCATCACCATTTGCTGTTCACCATCCCCCAATCTCAATTCATCATTATTTACTTTCCCCCACCTCCAGTCTCTATTCATAATCACTTGCTTCTGGCGAGTGGCGCGCGTACGCTATTATGTCATCGTGTATGCGCCATCACCATCACGTCACAGAAGAGGAGGAGGAAGCCCTGGAGCTGCGTGACTGTTCTGTATTGACGTCTGTGCAGCACCAAGCAGGAAAGCTCCCTGCGTTGAAATGTTCACTGTATATTATACCCTGGGGTCCGGTGAGGAGAAGCACAAATCTCCCTCTTTCCTTCTGCTCACCGGGCCCCATACCACAGTAAGGGCAGTAATGCCCTGATGGTGGCCATGATTGCAAGTATAAAGTTCCTCAGTACACCCCTTTTAATTAGTAGAAATGGATCCAGGGTGCATGGAACATCAGGGATCATTTGGCTCCTACCATAATAGACATATAGGAGATCAGCTCCACCAGACATATAAAATTGAACCTGAGGCTGAAGCCCACCGTCAACACAAGTGCGAGAATCATAGGAACATTTTATGTAATTTTGCAGGGGTCTTGTACCATTGTGAGAGCATCTTAAAGAGGTTGTCCACTACTTTTACATTGATGACCTATCCTTGGGATAGGTCATCAATGTCTGATGTCACCACCCACCCATCAGCAGCTATCAGCGGCGGCGACCAATGGCCGGAAGTACTCACTTACCGAGCTGCCCTGTCTAGTTGTATTGGCCGCTACAGGGTACTACACATCCACCTCCTATTGTTTTGAATAGGAGGTGGATGTACAGTACCAAGCCACGGCCACTAATAGTAGACGGTCAGCTCGGTAAGTGAGTGCTTCCAATTACAGCTAATCAGCGAGGTGTCGGGTGTCAGACCCCGGCCTATCAGACATTGATGACATATCCTAAGAATAGGTCACCAATGTAAAAGTAGTGGACAACCTCTCTAAAGTTGAGTTCCTGTAGCCTACAGGAAACTGATCATTTGTGTGTCCCACATTTCTTGGGGCCTTTCTTCATGGGGTCTGAGGAGGATAGCAGTCCACTTTTGAAATCTGTTGCCTGTTATCAATATAATATTTTTGTTTGTATCCACGGCCAATACTTATCCATCTTCCACCATCCTTGGCACCCAGCTACCTCATTTTGTCACTTTTCTCTTATTTTACCGAGGTTCAGCTAGGAAAGGATCTAATAAGTTTCATTAGAGCTGTGCCAAAACCCTAGCACAACTCATACAGGTGAGCACTATGTTTTCGTATCACCTTATTATTGTGAGAGATACTAACTTAGAGGAGCACTATTGCTCTTTTTTTTATAGCAATAGATGGGTCTGTCGGCTTTGGGGGCAGAGCTCTATGACTTCTTTTTCGATTGGGTGAGATTTTCTCAGCACTCGCCAAAAATACTTCTGTGCCCATTCCTCCATTTGCACTGCTCCAATTTCTTCTGATAGCCTCCTGTGTGTATTTTCGTTATCATTGAGGTGTAGGACAATGTCTGCAATTTGTGAGGAACGCTCCTGAATGACTGTCTTGTGTAACTCCAGAATCTCTGACATGTGGTCTTGTGCCTCTTCTATATCACTGACTGTCTGACCCACATTTTTATTTCTCTTTAGGTTTTCCATGTCTTTTTTCTGAGATGCTTCAATCCTCCTTCTATGTCCTGTTTAGTAGGCGTATCTTTCCAGTCCCAGTCTTCCATTGTGTTGGAGAGGTTCTCTGCCATTTTTTTATAGGAATTGGATGTTGGATTTGGTTGGGCATATCAGGGGTTGATCAATGGCAGTGTTCCTCTATGTGACGACCAATGCCCGAGGAAGCCAGCTAGCTGTATTGTGTTCTGTGAGATGTGAGAGCTTAGTGAGGCAAAACTTGATCTGTCATTGTCAATCCCCCTCTCCTTAGAGACCATTAAAAAGGCACATATAGAAGTCCTTGTATTTAAGTAGTGTAAATCCAACGCAATAAGTGGATTCTTTCAGATGAGGTAGCAGAAGTTGGGCACAGGACCCTCCAGGACCTGGTAATGGGTGGTACTTCGTCTGTAGAGTCAAATAGGCAAAAATATTGTGTGAACAGATCATTCAGATAACAGGAGTAAGGTCTGGTAAGACACTAATGCCAAGAGCCCCCCAGAATGGTTAGCATGAGGGACACAGAGTGGGCATGGGGGACACTATATTCTAGATTTAAGAATTTTAGCTATATTTTGGCTGTATTTGTGATCCCCTTTCCTTTATGTTTCCCCTCCTACTCTTTCCCGCAATGGTACTTATTAATTGAGAGTCAATGTTCTTTCAGCTGTGGTTCTCCACGAGCAGGTTTTGGAAAATTCTGTTGTTTGCGCAGGAAGATGCATCTTTATACTAATTGGTGAACAAGTGCCAGCGGCGGGAATATTTCTGCATGAAAGGTCTCAATTCACCAAAGTCTGGGGTAGTCCGTGCACAGCAAGTCACCAGCATCCTGCTAACCCACTCTCTTTGTTGCGATGCCTATTAGTCGGGCTAAGGCTGCGAGGACTTGGTCCATTTTTGATAGTCAAAGCTGATTATTTATTTGGTTACTGACTGATTAATTTATTCCATAGTTTTTAATATTTATTGACTTAATAATATGTTTTAAGTAACCTTTAATAAACCTTGTGAGCCTATTCTTTCTCCAAACTAAACTTGTCTAGTCTTTTTTTATTAATAGGTTAAAGGGAATCTGTCACCTAATCTGAGAGCAGCGTAATGTAGAGACAGAGACACTGATTCCAGTGATGTATCACTTACTGTGCTGCTTGCTGTACTTTTGATAAAATCACTGTTTTATTAACAGGAAATCACTAGAGGACTAGTAAACTAGTACTAGTAAACCTACTATCAGGAAGTCCTCCAAATTCATGAGCCCTGTATAAATCCACCCCCACCACTGATTGGCAGCTTTCTGCCTCTGCACAGTGTACACAGAGATCTGCCAATTAGTGATGTGGGCGGATTATACACTGCTAGTAATATAATGTGCACGCACCACCACGTTTCATCAGGAGATGACAGAAGAGAACTGCTTATAGTAAAATGCTGCTATATGGCAGCAGGATGCTGATTTTGCTTGTATTATTTGGGCAGTAAGGTTGGGTAGGTGCAACCTAAATGAAGACCAGTGTGCCAGCCAAAAATGTACAGTTACAGTATTGTCAGCAAGAATTAAACAAAGGATCAGACATCCAAGGAAATAGCATTCACAATAAAGATATCCTATCAAGAAAAAAGCAGAACAAATCCACGGATTACAAAAATCAAAAATACACATCAACGTGTGCAAAATGACCAAAACATGTCCCAAGTCATGGACAGAACGGACAATCCACTCCATGCTCAAAATAACTTAAATCCAAAAACTTAAATGCATTTTATTGGGCTTTTATGTGATATCAACAATAAGTAGCAAGTATTTGTGAAGTGTAAAGGAAATTATACATGGTTTCCTAAATATTTTAAAAACATAATCTCTAGTAACTGTGATATATGAGAAATAGTATTATAACATAAAAGATAAAAGTAATCATTTTTGAAATATATGGAAACCCAAGGATTACAATGGTAATGGGGAGAGCTGGTATTTTATGTTAGGTTATTTAATGTATTATTAAGTTTCTGTATATGTGGATAAAAAGAATATGAAAATAAAAAAACAGCATTAGAAGCCGCCATGAAGTTCTTTGCCGTTCCTCTGGACTCTAAACTGTCACCCATGATGCCCACATCAGTGTATAGGGCAGAGCAGGCCATGAGCCGCTGCCTGGCTGGTGCCACCTGAGAGTTCTGTCACCTCTGACCTCACGTCACCTGCACACGACCAACTGCCATTTACTTTCAACTGTAGGCTGAAGTGATCGGACGGAAGTCTACACACAGGAAGATATATATGATAATGGCGTCTACTGGACACAGAGAAGGGAGCGAGGCGAAGAGAGAAGCTAAGAGGAAGAGAGAAGAGCACAGTGATACCACTGGATTAAAAAATATCACAAAGAAGAGGAGAGAGGCCGAAGACCATGGATTGGAGGATGAAGCGCCAACACCTGGATGCAGCAGGGACCCCGGAACATCCAACCCCTACCCCACGCTTATTATGAGCAATTTTACCATCCATAAGATCTTGGGTAGGGGCAGCTTTGGAACAGTAAGTTTTCTGGCATTACAATGCACAAACCATACCTTAAACTTATCTATGATTAAACAAAATTACACCGACACACTTGACTTGCTTGGAAGATTAATTGGCCACGGCCTTTATTAAAAACATATAATACAGGTAACTTCAATTAATAACGTAATAATTATAAACAACCGCAGCTTAGCCAAAGCTCAAGCCCATTTACATTACCTATAACTTATTGTCCATTCGGTTCCCCGAATGACTAACCCCTCAGGCCGTGACTAGTAAAATGAAAGCCTTAAAGCAAAATAAAGGGGGGAGGGAGGGGCAGCAATTTCTTATGGCAGCGCCGAGAACTGACAAGCTCATGGGCGCTGCCAGTCACTTTATACCCCCACCACTTATTTTATTTACAAAGTAACTCCCCTATCAGCAGGTGCCGCCAGGGGAGGAAACGCAATCTTCACCTGCGACACCTCACTACTGGCTGGGATCCGCAGCCAATCCAGACCCTGCTGCTGTGGCGGCAAAACCCAGCTGGAGAACATTATTCACGCCAAAAACCCTATTTACTTTTAACCCTTTAGAAGAAGAGCAAGTGCATGATAATGCCAAATGCTCCCCTCCTAAAAGTCCGAGTCTGTCAATATATATTTTTTTATTAACCTATATTTGCCATTTTATCTCCATTCGTCATCTTCTGTAGGTAGACATTCATTGAAGTGCACTTCTGTGGGATGATTGAAAAAATATCCATGTGCTCCCCTGCCCCTATGATTATTTCACATATTGGTTCATCTAATCACCATGGTTAGGTGTAGTGCTGCTATAAATGGGTATTCTGATTAATCGAAGAGCTGATCTCAGGGATTAACCCCTTAGTGACCGGACCAATTTTTTAATATCTGACCAGGGTCACTTTATGTAGTAATAACTCTGGAATGCTTCGACATGTCCAATTGGTTTTGAGAATGTTTTTTCGTGACACAATAAAATTGGTAAATTTATGTTGACTTGTTTTGCGTTTATTTATAAAAATAGGAGAAATTTGACAAAGATGTAACAACATTAGCAATTTTCCAACTTTGAATGATTATCCCTTTAATCCAGATAGTCATACCACACAAAAACATGAGTAAATAACATTTCCCTCCTGTCTGCTTTACATCAGCACCATTTGAAAAATGTTATTTGTTAGCGTTTTAGAAGGTTTAATAATGTAGCAGTAATTTTTAATTTTTCAAGTTAATTTACAAAACTTATTTTTATAGGGACCTGTTCAGTTTTGAAGTGACTTTGGGGGTTCTATATATAGGAACCCACCCAAAAAATGATACTAGTTTAAAAACCGCACCGCATAACGTATTCAGAACTGCTTTCAGGTAGTTCATTAACCCTTCAGCTGATTTTCAGTTGTTAATACAAAGTGGAATAAAAGGAATGAAAAAATGTATTTTTATCACCTAAATTTTGATAACTTCTCAACAGGTCACTATAGCCGGCAGACTCTAAGGCCGTTATGAACTACCATGGCAAACATCAGGACCACACAATCAAGATCTCAGGGTGCCAATGGGGTTAAAGAGGAAGCCCCCACACTCTGCTAACTATTTATATTCTGTAGTCACTATTGACAGCAGCATCTAAGGGGTTAAACGGCCATGGTGTGTGCCAACACTGATCGTGGCTGATGCAGCAAGTTGTCAGCTATAATGTACAGGTGACAGTTACAGGATAGTCACCTGACGGGGAACGCTAGTCTATAATATAACGCTACAAGCGTCCCTCTGTCTGAAGCGTTTATAGACAGCGACACGCCTGCGCAGTCTGGCTCCAGACTGAAGAACGCATGGAGCTGTTACAGGTAAGAGGAGTGTGTATGGCGCCGGTTATCGCTGTATGCGTTGACCCTGAACGCATACCGCAAACTCCGGCTCCATATTTACATAGTTACCTGACCGGGAGGAGCGTTGCTGCGGCGCCTCTCTTCTCACCAGAGACTGGGGCAGGAGTGAAGGAGTCGGAATCGGCTCATGCGCATAGTGCTCTCCGGCGCCATTTTACTGAAGACGCATTTGTACTCCGGCGCCGCACTCCTCCCCCGGCCTCCGGCAGAACAGGACACAGCAGCGCTGGAGCACAGGTGAGTATAAGTGGTTTTTTTTTTGTATGTGTGCAGCGTGAAAGCGATGAGGGGTGCCATACATACCAGGATTGGGTGGTGAGGGGGCCACACATACCAGGATTGGTGTATGAGGGGTACCATACATACCAGGATTGAGGGGTGAGGGGTACCATGCATACCAGGATTGGAGGGTGAGGGGACCTTTCATACCAGGATTGGGGGTAAGGGGACCATACATAACAGGATTGGGGGTGAGGGGACCATGCACACCAGGATTGGAGGTGAGGGGACCATGCATACCAGGATTGGGGATGAGGGGTGCCATACATACCAGGATTGAGGGGTGAGGGGTACCATGCATACCAGGATTGGGGATGAGGGGTGCCATACATACCAGGATTGGGGGTGAGGGGTGCCATGCAAACCAGCATTGGGGATGAGGTGTGACATGCATACCAGAATAAGAACGAGGGGTACCATGCATACCAGAATAGGGATGAGGGGTACCATGCATACCAGGATTGGAGGATGAGGGGTACCATGCATACCGGAATAGGGATGAGGGGTACCATGCATACCAGGATTGGGGGATGAGGGGTACCATGCATACCGGAATAGGGATGAGGGGTACCATGCATACCAGGATTGGAGGATGAGGGGTACCATGCATACCGGAATAGGGATGAGGGGTACCATGCATACCGGATTGGGGGTGAGGGGTGCCATACATACCAGGATTGGGGGGTGAGGAGTACCATGCATACCACGATTGGGGATGAGGGGTGCCATACATACCAGGATTGGGGGGTGAGGGGTGCCATGCATACCAGCATTGGGGATGAGGTGTGCCATGCATACCAGAATTGGGGATGAGGAGTACCATGCATACCAGAATAGGGATGAGGGGTACCATGCATACCAGGACAGGAATGCAGGGTACCATGCATACCAGGATGAGGGATGGAATGCCATGCAGACCAGGATGAGGGGTACCATGCATACCAGAATAGGAATGAGGGGTACCATGCATACCAGAATAGGGATGAGGGGTACCATGCATACCAGGATTGGGGGGTGAGGGGACCATGCATACCAGGATTGGGGGTGAGGGATGCCATGCATACCAGGATTGGGGGTGAGGGGACCATGCATACCAGGATTGGGGATGAGGGGTGCCATACATACCAGGATTGGGGGGTGAGGGGTGCCATGCATACCAGCATTGGGGTTGATGGGTGCCATGCATACCAACATTGGGGATGAGGGGTACCATGCAGACCAGAATAGGGATGAGGGGTACCATACATACCAGGATAAAGGATGGTGTGCCATGCATACCAGGACAAGGGATGGGGTGCCATGCATACCAGGATTGGGGGATGAGGAGTGCCATGCATACCAGGATAGGGATGAGGGAGCCATGTATACCAGGATGAGGAATTGGGTGCCATGCATACAAGGATTGGGGGATGAAGAGGCCATACATTCCAGAATTGGAATGAGGGGTGCCATGTATACCAGGATGAGGGGTACCATACGTACCAGAATAGGGATGCGGGGTACCATGCATACCAGGATGAGGGATGGGGTGCCATGCATGCCAGGATGAGGGGTACCATACATACCAGGATAGGGATGAGGGTTACCATACATACCAGAACAGAGATGAGGGGTGCCATGCATACAAGGATGAGGGGTGGGGTACCATGCATATCAGGATTGGGGGATGAGGAGGCCATACATACCAGGATTGGGATGAGGGGTGCTATGTATACCAGGATGAGGGGCACCATACATACCAGAATAGGGATGAGGGGTGCCATGCATACCAAAATTGGGGATGAGGGTGCCATGCATACCAGGATTGAGGATGAGGAGTGCCATGCATACCAGGATTGTGGATGAGGGGTGCCATGCATACCAGGATTGGGGATGAGGGGTGCCATGCATACCAGGATAAGGCTGAGGGGGCCATGCATACCAGGATTGGGTATCAGGGAGACATGCATATTAGGTTGAGGGATGAGGGGCGCGATGAATGCCAGGATTGGGATGAAGGGTGCCTCGCATACCAGGATTGTGGATGAGGGGTGCCATGCATACCTTGATTGGGGGTTGAGGTGTGCCATGCATACCAGAATTGGAGATGAGGAGTACCATGCATACCAGAATAGGGATGAGGGGTGCCATGCATACCAGGATTGGGGATGAGGGGTGCCATGCATACCAGGATTGGGGGATGAGGAGGTCATACATACCAGGATTGGGATGAGGGGTGCTATGTATACCAGGATGAGGGGTACCATACATACCAGAATAGGGATGAGGGTTGCCATGCATACCAAAATTGGGGATGAGGGTGCCATGCATACCCGGATTGGGGATGAGGGGTGCCATGCATACCAGGATTGGGGATGAGGGGTGCCATGCATACCAAAATTGGGGATGAGGGTGCCATGCATACCAGGATTGGGGATGAGGGGTGCCATGCATACCAGGATTGGGGATGAGGGGTGCCATGCATACCAGGATTGGGGATGAGGGGTGCCATGCATTCCAGGATTTGGGATAAGGGGTGCCATGCATACCAGGATTGAGGATGAGGGGTGCTATGCATACCAGGATTGTGGATGAGGGGTGCCATGCATACCAGGACGGGGAAGAGGGGTGCCATGGATACCAGGATGGGGATGAGGGGTGTCATGCATACCAGGATAGGGATGAGGGGTGCCATGCATACCAGCATAGGATGGGTGGACAGGATGGGGGCAGCACAAATACCAGGATGGGGACAGCACAAATACCAGGATGGAGGGCAGCACATACCAGCATGGTAGACCATATACCAATAAAAATGCTCGCCACCCGGGTGTAGAATGGGTTCAAAAGCTAGTCTCTTATATCGCAGGTCAGTAAAAATACGTATTGGTGGTTACTAAGGTATTAAATCTGTGGGGAATTGGGGGACATGGTTTATTTCCATGTCCTGGTCCATATATGCTGCTATTAGAATACAATATATACTTTGACCTCTATGTTTCATAAACTTTAAATCAGCTGCACATTGATATACAACCAATACTGACCCCAACCAGCTCACAGATGGTGATAATGGAAAACCCCTTTTAGATCTACCCATAGACAGTCATAGAGCAGACAGTGCAGTATGGTGATAGCTTAGCTTTGCTCTGCTATAAGGTCCAGATTACTAGCAGACTCACAAACCACTCAGTCCATCCATTTCTTGTGCAGTAGATAAACCAGATGTTTTCCCGCTCCCATACCCATTTTGGAGGTTTCGTGACAGTTTTGCCCAGCTCTGACAAATTGGGCGAATCTGGAGCGAGACAGAGGGCTTTGCAACCCCGGTTGATCAAATTCAAATACGTTGAATTCTTAGCATTGTCTATTTCTTTCCTCAGGTGGTCCTGACATCAATCCCCAGCCGAAACATCTATATGGCTGTAAAAATGATCGAGAAAAGGGAGGTCAATGAAAACATGATTATGAGAGAGCGGCGGATACTCCTGGCAGCCAGAGACTGCCCGTTCTTATGTCATCTCTATGCCGCACAGCAGTCTCGTAAGCGCGCTTATTTCATCACGGAGTATCTGTCCGGCGGCAGCCTGGGGGCTTTGATTAAGATGTGCGGCTACTTGAACATCGACACCTTAAGGTGAGAAAGAGGAAGATCTACAAAAAAGTGAGAAGAGGGGTGGAAATAAAAGTGGAGGTTGGGATGTAACAGAAAGAGGGAATGTATTCCAGGTGGGAAGGAGGTGTCAGCGATGGCATAGATACTACACTCTGTTCTCTCCATCAGATTCTACACAGCAGAGATTGTGTGTGGCCTCCAGTTCCTCCATGGACACAACATCGTCCATCGGTAAGCAGAACTTTCCTCTTTCTCTCTGTCCCCTTTACATGCTAAAAATATTGCCCCCAACTCTCCTGTGCTCCTTTCTGCCTATTCTTCCTATTCTAGCAGTGACCAATTCTCCATCTCCTGTATCACTGGGCAGATTTCTTATCCTATTGTCTTATTTCATTGCAGAGATCTTAAGCCGGAAAACATCATGTTGGATGCAGATGGCCACATTCGTATTATCGACCTGGGGCTCGCCCAAGATGGCGTCACCTCCTCCAATAACATCTCTGGAGTGACGGGCACTTTCCATTTCATGGCCCCTGAGGTGCATCGCAAAAAAGGATATGGCACAGCAGTGGATTGGTGGAGCCTGGGGATTGTGGTGTCCAAGATGGCCACAGGACGCTCCCCATTTTACAGCGGCTCCGTCAGCAATATGGCGTACAGAGCTATAACCAAAGGAAAGCCTGAAATTCCATCTTGGCTTGATGCTGACTTGAAAGATCTTATCAAGAAGCTGCTGTGCAAAAATCCTCAGAAGCGATTGGATGTGTGCGGGAACATCAGACTGCATCCATTCTTTACCAACATCGGCTGGGAGGATCTGGAGAAAAGGAGAGCACAGCCACCATTCAAACCATTCAGGCCAGTTCTGGAGAACCATCTTATGCAGTGGCCGGAGGAAAAGAAAGCCCGTAACCCCGTGCCCGGATTTAATTACGTGTCACCAAGCTGGGCACGGTAAGATCATCGTTCTCTGATGATAAATCCCATCAAATGTTCTTCTCACCTTGTGGCCATTATCACCGTCCTTGTCTTCTCCCACTCTTTCTGACAATGACTATGTCTCTCTTATTCTTAGGTGGATGAGAATATCTGGGCTGTGAAAGAATCCACGAACATCTGGTGAGTGACCGTTGTACACACAGGACACCGATCATTATATATGTACATTATGCCTGATGTCACTGAGATAAGATCCAGGAGATAGAAGTTGTTGAAATGTCTTCCTCTTATGTTTTGCAGGATGACCCCGTGCCAACTGCCCAGAACTCTTTGCCTCCTGACCCGTACCTCATATCTCTGCTGCTGTTTCTCACCTCGGCTGCCCTAAAACATCATCTCTCTCCATAACATCTTCATGCCAGACCACTGCTGTCATGTCGCTGCACCAGGACCTTGACTTGGCATCATCCAATCCTGGGCTGGCGATTGACATCAAACCAGCCCGAAGATCTTCAGGGCCCCAGGGAGCGGCCTGTGCTTAGTGTCCATCTGGTGAGTTCAGGAACAATAGTGTAATATAGGTCATTATTCCTGAACTCACTCAGCACAGGCCGGGTAAGTGTTACACCCATCACATCCCTATCACCCACACTACATGATAGGTATAGGCCGCACACTACACTATAGGTATAGACCCCCACTACATGATAGGTATAGGCCGCACACTACACTATAGGTATAGGCACACGCACACATAGACATATAGCGCATAGATAGAGATTTCGGCTTTGATTCTGGGATTTAATCTGATCGCCATATTTGGGGTCAGGAAGGAATTTTTCCCCCGTCACGAGAACAATTGGCACATTTCTCACGTGGGGTTTTCGCCTTCCTCTGGATCAACACGGCCTATAAATAGGTTTAGTAAAATAAAATAAGTAGATTCTCATATTTATAATGAAAAAAAATCTATAAAAAAATATAATTTATTTTTTGGTTTAAAAAAATATTTAACATAAATATAAAAATAAATTATTCTAAAAATATAAATAATTAAATACTGAAATAAAATAATTTCACTTATGTATAACACATTAGCTATGAGCCCTTGATCCTGGGATTCATCCAGATCACCATATTTGGGATCAGGAAGGAATTTTACACCTTCCTCTGGATCAACACTTCCTTAAATAGACTTAATCTTATAGTTGCATAAGTAGTTTATATATTAATGGCTTATTATAAATACATAAAAATAAATGAATAAATACATTTTTAAATATAGGCAGGTTTCAGATAATTTATAGCTGACACACACATAATATACATAGTAGCTCAGTACAAAAATAAGAAAAAGATGAATAGTTTATTACATTTTTAGCAGTGAATTTAATTCCACAGGTTCGGTACCAGCCCTTGATCCAGGGATTTATTCTGACCGCCATGTTTTATTTGGGGTCAGGAAGGAATTTTTCCCCCTGATATGAGGAGAATTGGCCTGTTCCTCACAGGGGGTTTTCGCCTTCCTCTGGATCAACACGGCCCATAAATAGGATTATTCTGATAGATAAATAATTTACACTTATACATAATAGTAAAATATATAATAACCCCAATTTATAAATAAAATCTCTCTTTTAGCCCCTACATCGTTGTTCTTGCCTTTATTTCATCGGTCGTCCATGTAGTGAATGTGGGTTTAGCCCCTGAGTCTTATTCTCCAGCACTATGGACCTTGATGGGGTCGTCCAGTCTCATGTGAGGTTTCCCAATATGGGTCAGAGGTAAAGCCCCAATGTGCTGTGAATAAAGACCAAATTGGTCCCTTCTGCACAAACCTCCTGCAGTAAGCGAGTACCCGGCAGCAAGTGCTGAATTTCCCTATAGCGCCTCCAAAGAAGAAATGAAGTATTGCACATGGTCGTCTGTAATCACTGGGCTATCCATGGAAATCATGGAAGTGTTGGGTCCTCCAGAGCAGATGACGCTGTTTGTTGGTCGTCTCCATTCTGAATAATTGTTGAAAATACAGAACGGGGTCCCTTCTTTTATCTCAGATTCCCATAAAATGACATTTGGATATTGGGCTTTCTAAACTGGTCAAGAACATTACATGTTCCAGCGCAACTTCAGACACCGCTCAGCTTACAATGAGCGGCAGCTGTAACCGCACCCCGACACTGACTGACAGCCGGCTCAGCAGTGCATCCGTACAGATCCGGCTGTCAGTCAGTGCCGGGGCGCTGTTCCAGGGGCCGCTCACCAGGGGCGTCGAGAAGCTCGTAGATCTGGGGCCAGGATCATGAGTGCACCGCCCCAAATCTCTAGATAGCTTTTGTTTAAAAATTTGAATAAACTTTATAATGTGTACAGGCACGCACACACATAGGGTTTGCCTAACACAGCCCCGCGTGGTGCAGCTGTGCGATCACCTTGTAGCTCCTACTCCAGCACCCTGGTCCTCCTCTTCGGTGCCAACTACAGAAGAGGATTTATTCGTCCATGTGCAGGGCGACTGCACAGCATCGTGAGGAGGTAGAGGAAGGAGGTGGGTGGGCTAAGGTTGAGGGGGACAACAAGGAAGCCGACCCTGAGGAGAGGGGAGACAAGTGCAGCCCTCTCCCATCTGTGGCTGCTGTTCACACACATGAGCTTCTTCCCTCTACTGTAATGCCACCACCAGCTCAACATTAGGGCCGGATGTCAGTCAGTGCCAGGGCGCGGTTACAGCTGCCGCTCTCTATACACCGAGCAGTGATTGAAACTGCGCTGGCGCCGTCCCCGTGACTGAAAGAGCGAGGCTGCCAGGGGGAATAAAGTTAATTTCCTCCCAGCAGCGGGGCTCTCAGTGCGGACACCGCTAGGTGTCAGAACGCTATTAACCTGCAGATTAACCTGCAGCACCCCAAGCTCGCTCTGATCTCTGAGGTTTATCCATGTAAATGCCTCTGTCAATCACTGAATGGTGATTACAGGGAGCTAATGAGTTACCACGGCAGCCAGTAAATGTAGCGTAAGCAATCGAACAATTGCAGGTTCAGATCCCCTAGGGGTACAAAAAAGAGTAGAAAGAAAAAAATGGGAACCTGTGAGGTGAGAAAACAGGGTTAATCTGCAGATTAATAGCGTTCTGGACCTGCCCGGTGCCGGCACTTAGAGCCCCGCTGCTAGGAGAAAATGAACTTGAAATGAACCAATAGCAACTCGCTAATTAACTTTCTCTATATCAGTGGAAGTAACCATGGATACTGTAAGGCAGCGCTAGTCATCATACTGGGGGATACTCGCTGAACCGGGTCAATTAAAGCACACCAGCCACGTTTTTCAGTTTTCACACTTCAGCAGTTTATTGCACTTCATAACTGCTTATCACACAGTCCATCTTAGTGGATCACCGGCATATTACACACATAACATTCAGGAGCCTTTCCAGCGACAGACACTTGGCTCGTTACAGCCCTCAGCTAGGCAACAACATAAATGTCCATATAACGCAGTGTTTTTACCTTTGGCAGGTTTTTAGCTGCTTCAGGTTTATTCTGCCACCACTGTGGCTTTATGGCTTCCCAGATGGGGGTCTCCAGCCCTTGTACCATCCAAGGCTACTGGTATGCTTACACAGCCAACATCCAGCCTCTGCCTTTCAGGCTCTTGCCTTCCAAGTCTCTGGCCCTCCAAGGCTACTGGGATCGCTTACACCTAAGGATCCAGCCTCCGCCTTTCAGGCTTCACCGGGCTTCAATAGGCCTCACTAGGCCTCACACTCTAGCGGCATCCCACACAGGAACAGGCCTTACACACACCCGCTGTTTCAAGACTACCAGGGTTTATATATCCTGTAGTACACAACCACGGGACCTGTGCTGATGTCACAGTCATGTGATCAGACATTCTGCGTGCACAGGACCTGCACTATGTCACAGTCATGTGACCAGTCACCTGAGGGGGAGGTACATGGTCAGCCCAAAACACATCCTGGACCCTTACAGTAATGCCAAGCAAACCGCTGCATTACAATACCTAAGGTCCTGCAATGCCTGCACATGAGGAAAGAGACATAGCAAATCAGAAAAATTATACTACATTTCTAATTGGAGGTATTTGCTAATATTATTATTATTACACCTACCATATTTTTCGGACTATAAGACGCACCGGACCATAAGACGCACATAGGTATTAGAGGAGGAAACTAGAAAAAAATATAAGCAAAAAATGTGGTTAAGGTTAAATGTGTGCTGCGACCTGCGGTCAGTGTGCCCACTATTAAAGACCATGAATATTCACCACTTCCATGTGAGTGGATTGTAGTGAATATTCATGGTCTTTAATAGCGGGCACACTGACTGCAGAGCACAGCAGGAGCCGTACTGTGGCTACAGTGTGCGCGCTATTAGGGAGAATGAATGGTCACTGCTCCCCACGCACAAAGTCCCTGCATGGGGAGCAGTGACTATTCTGGCACAACATCTCACTGTGTGAGGGCGCATGGCAGTTACGCCATGCGCGGCTCACACATTGAGAACCCTTTCGGCTGCAGAGCGGGACGCAGCACTGGAGGAGAGAGGAGGAGAGTATAATTGTTTATTTTTTTTCTGTGCAGCGTGACGGGTATCAGGGGGTGCCAAGCATACCAGGATGAAAGGGGCCATACATACAGGGATGAAGGGTGCCATACATACAAGGAAGAGGGATAAGGGGGGCCATACATATAGGGATGAAGGATGCCATACATACCAGTGTGCCGGCTATTAAGGAAAATGAATATTCACTGGTAGAATATTGGTAGAAACTGGTAGAAACGCTTGGTAGAAGGTCTGCCATGTTCCCCAATGATGGCATGTGCTATTGTGGCGCCCCTGAGGGTTCAGTCGCCACAGAGGTACTGCACCTCACCCAGAGGTGTGGTGTCTCCTTCTCTCAGGTAAGGAGGGAGTGCTGCCCGGAACCCCAAAACCACATTCAATATTACACTACTCCTGGCCGGCTGGAAGGGCAAGATGCATGTGCACAGTGCTGAGCCCTGTCCCTGGCTGGAGTGGGGGGAACCATAGGTAGGGGGAACCAGTAGTGGGTGTGGGTGGCAGAAGCTGTTTAGGGGAGCACCATTGTAGGAGATATAAAAAGGGAAGCCATCTTAGGGTGGCAGGTCAGTCAGTGAGAGGAGAGAGTGAAGACAGTCTGGGAGCAGAGTCTCTTTAGAAGCTCTGCTCCACAAGTGGGGCCTAGTGATAGAGGCCCAGGAGGGGAGCAAAGGAGGAAGGCTCCGTTCTATTGAAGGGCTCCCAGGGGGTACGGCGAGTGCAGAACGGCACCCGTACGCCCCAAATCTGTCAGAAGGCAGAGGGATCAGGCCGCAAGAAGGGGACCGTCCCCTGGACCAGCCTTGTTACTTCAGGTCTCGGCTGGAAAAACCGGAGGCTTCTGGCTTTCATAGTTCAGTTGCCAAAGCCTCATTCTAGTCACCATGAGGGTCAAGCAGGTCCGGGAACTCCAAGTTGCCCAGAGGAACATCAGAGAATCCGAGCGGGACTGTGAGTGGGGAAGCGCAGGGCAGGAGGGAGAAGACCCAGCGTGAAGTCGGTTTAGAGAGGAACATAAGAAAGCGGGGTTCCGTCAGGTGCTCCTAACCAACCTGAGAAAGAGCTGAACCCCCGGTCTGGTGAATGCAGTGCGACGTGGGAGGCTGGCAACCGCGCAGTGAATCAGTGGAACGTACACGAGAACTGTGAGTAAAGACTCGGACGACTGCACTGCACTGCCTCCGTCCATTATTTCAGCTGTGCCATCTTTCCCCCTGCACTACAACACCCAGCTCATCCTGCATCGTCCACACTGCCCTGGAGCTAGCTCTTCCTGTGGAGAGCCACACCATCCCTGCTGCAGTAATATCAGCTTCAGAGGACTGCTCCGCAGCGGCGGCTCCCTTTGGCCGCATTCCACAGGTGGCGTCACGAACTCTATAAATCCCATATAAATAATCTTCCCCCTTTTTATTGACCGTCCTGGGCCACGGACCGGGCCAGCCACCGTGATATTCCCCACCAGCATCCATAGGCCCGGCTGCCGACTGCCCCACGGCCCAGGGGGGCGCGTCACTATGCACATGCTGCGGAAATTTCCTCTGCGGGTTATCACTGCGGAAAAATCCGCAGCACTACCAATTATTTTGCGTAATCGCGTCGTTTTCGCCGCCATTGACTTGCATTGAATCGCATAATATCCGCATGTCTACATGTGCACATGCGGATATTAAGCGATTCAATGTGCGGATGGTACCCGGGTTTGGAGAAGAGGAGACTATCCTCCAGACCTGGGTACCATAGTACCTGTGAAAAAAAAATAATTAAAATAAAAAATAAATATTATACTTACCTTCTGATGGCCCCTGGTCTCCTTATCCGATGCGTCCGGTCTCCCCAGCAGGTCGCGATGGTCTAAAAGGACCAGTCATGACATCATTTAGTCATGTGACGGGTCACGCGACCGCTGACATGACTAAATGACATCATAGCAGGTCCTTTTACACAACCGCGAGACACCGGGGAGACCGGACGCATCGTATTGGATTTTTTACCATTCTTTTACGGTCATACTATATAAATCCATGCCGGTTGCATGGATTTATATAGTGTGACCAAGTTGTCAAGCACTTTCCAAGTGATGCTAAAATTGCTTGGAAAGCGCTTTACAACCCGCATGCGGAAATGCATGTGAAAAACGCTTCACATCCGCATGTCCCTGGCAGGAAAAACGCATGTACAATCCGCATGTACAATCCGCATGTACAATCCGCATGCGTTTTTCTGCCAGGGAAATGCAGAAACGCTCAGGAAAAATCCGGAGCATTTTTGCATCGTGGGCACTTAGCCTAAGACGCACCCCCACTTTACACCAAAATTTTGGAGGAAAAAAGTGTGTCTTATTATAGTCTGAAAAATACAGTACTACATATTGGGATAGGATCTTGAAGATGGGAATACCCCTTTAAGATCGGACAAGCCCTTTTACCCTTAAAACAAACCAGTAACTTATTCAAATCAGTACAAAGTTGTAATTTGCTCACTTTGATGCCAGTTTTTTTGATCAGTAACCAGTAGCCACTCCGTCAGCCTGGGAAAAACTGATTTTGATGTGGATCTTCCTGTTTTGTGCTGGTGCTGTAAGACCAGTGGCCCAAGGTCATTTAACCCTTTAAAAACACCAGTTACTTATTCAAATCTAGGAGAATTGGCTATTTGCCCATTTTGATACCAGTTCTGATACTCAGAAACCATTTGGGCAATGCTGAAATGATCGGAATTTGATTTGGGGCAACACTATCTGTGTAATGGTGGTGTGAGATCAGTGTCTCAAAGTCATTAAACCCCTTAAAAACACCAGTTACTTATTCAAATCTGGGAATAGTATGGGGCAGGGGCGTACATAGGAATCATGGGGCCCCATAGCAGAAGCTCTAATTGGGCCCCCTCAAAAATAATAGGTAAATAATTGTTGAGTTTACAGAAGAGCAAATCTCACAACTTTACAGCCTCTACATAGTAATTTTCCTCCTGCTGAAGTCCTAGATTCCTCTTTCATTGCCCATAAAATATAATGCCAACAAAAGTGCCCCCCAGACACAGTATGATACCCCCATGGTGAATTCCTCCACATTACCCTCCACATGCACAGTATGATGACCCTACTGTACCCCACCTCAACTCCCCCAGAAAATTATGGTGACCCCAACACAGTATGATCCCCCAACTGTGACCCCCACACAGCTCTCTATGCAGTTTAATGGGCCTACATACAGTATAATGGCCCCCACACAAACCTTCACACTCCACAGAGTATAATGCACTCGCCATGGTCCCCCACACAGTATAATGCACTCGCCATGGTCCTCCATACAGTATAAGACACTCGCCATGGTCCTCCATACAGTTTAAAACACTCGCCATGGTCCTCCACACAGTATAAGACACTCCACTTGGTCCTCCACACAGTATAAGACACTCTCCATGGTCCTCCACACAGTATAAGACACTCCCCATGGTCCTCCACATAGTATAAGACACTCCCCATGGTCCTCCACACAGTATAAGACACTCCCCATGGTCCTCCACACAGTATAAGACACTCCCCATGGTCCTCCACACAGTATAAGACACTCCCCATGGTCCTCCACACAGTATAAGACACTCCCCATGGTCCTCCACACAGTATAAGACACTCCCCATGGTCCTCCACATAGTATAATGGACTCCTCATGGTCCACCACACAGTATAAGACACTCCCCATGGACCTCCATACAGTATAGCGCACTCCCCATGGTCCTCCACACAGTTTAAGACACTCCCCATGGTCCTCCACATAGTATAAGACACTCCCCATGGTCCTCCACACAGTATAAGACACTCCCCATGGTCCTCCACACAGTATAAGACACTCCCCATGGTCCTCCACACAGTATAAGACACTCCCCATGGTCTTCCACACAGTATAAGACACTCCCCATGGTCCTCCACACAGTATAAGACACTCCCCATGGTCCTCCATACAGTATAAGACACTCCCCATGGTCCTCCACATAGTATAATGGACTCCTCATGGTCCACCACACAGTATAAGACACTCCCCATGGACCTCCATACAGTATAGCGCACTCCCCATGGTCGTGCACACAGTATAATGCACTCACCAAGGTCCTCCACACTGTATATTGCACTCGCCATGGTCCTCCACACAGTATAATGCACTTCCCATGGTCCTCCACACAGTATAAGACACTCCCCATGGTTCTCCACACAGTATAGTGCACTCCCCATGGTCCTGCACGCAGTGTAATGCAACCCCCATGGTCCCCCACGCAGTATAATGCAGCCCCTCACAGGGAAAAATGCAGCCCCGACCAAAGAATAAAATACAGCCTCCCAACAAAGGGTAAAATGCAGCCCCCCATAGGTTAAAATGCAGCCCCCCAAAGGTTAAAATGCAGCCAGCCATAGGGTAATTGCTGCCTCACCATTGGGTAAAATGCAGCTTCCCCAATAGGGTAAAAATGCAGCCTCCACCATAGGGTAAAAATGTGGCCCCCATAAGGTAATTGCATCCCCACCATAAGTTAAATGTAGCCCCCCCAATAGAGTAAAATGTAGCCCTCCAATAAGGTAAAATGCAGCCCCCCCCCAAGGGTTAAAATGCAGCTCCCCCATAGGGTAAAATGCAGCCCCCCCATAGGGTCAAATGCAGCCCCCCTAATAGGGTAAAATGCAGCCCCCAGTCATCCAGTATTATCAGTACTAACTGATTTAAAAAAAAAAAATACATACTTACCGCTCCTCACTCCCCCGCCGCTCCAGTCTCTGCAGCGCGTCTCCTCTCATCACCTCAGCAGCTGCCAGCTCCACTGTCTGACACAGCGTGGTGCATCATCACACCGCTGCGTCAGATGCAGAGGAGGAATGATGGTGTGTCACCCAGGGGGAATATAGGGGATTCGGTACCCGGGCCTTTTACCTTGTTTAGGAGATCACGGCAGTCGGCTCCCGGGCCCGTACTCTGGGTCTCTCTTTAAAAAGGGGTTTTAGTGTACAGTTTGTCTCGTGACGCCACCTGGGGTTTCCGGTAATGGTTATTGGCGCTGCTGCAGACCTCCGGGGGTGATGGGATGGCAGCTGGGATGTTCCTGCTCCCCACAGATGGAGCGGGCCCCCGGGGCAGTGTAGGTGCAGATGGTGGTGAAGCTGGGACTTGTGGTACAGGAAAGATGGCGCAGCGGAAAAAACTGACAGAGACAGTGCAGTGCAGTCATCTGAGTTTTACTCACAGTTCTTGTTCAAGGTTCTCAGGTACACTGTATGGGTGTCAGCCTCCGCGTCGCACTGCGTTCACCAGACCAGGGGTTCAGCACTTTCTCAAATATATCAGTAGCGCTTGACCGAACCCCACTTTCTTTATGTTCCTACTAGACCGACTTCTCACGCTGCGTCTTCTCCCTCTTGCCCTGCGCTTCCCACACACAGTCCCGATCGGGTGCTCTGAAGTCCCTCTGGGCAACCTGGAGTTCCCGGACCTGCTTGATGCCCTTCACGGTGACTAGGGTGAAACTGTGGCGACTGCACCATGGAAGTGCAGAAGCCTCCGGTTTTTCCAGCCGAGACCTGGAGTAACACGTCTGGTCCAGGGACCGGTTCCCTTCCTGCGGCCTGATTCCTCTGACACCTGGCAGATTCGGGGCGTACGGGTGCCGTCCTGCACTCACCGTACCCCCTAGGATCCCTTCTGTATAACGGAGCCTTTCTCCTCTGCTCCCCTCCTGGGCCTCTGTTACTAGGCCCCACTTGTGGAGCAGTGCTCCTGAAGAGACTCTGCTCCCCTCCTACTCACTGACTGACTGTCCTCACTCACTGACTTGCCACCCTAAGATGGCTTCCCTTTAAATACCTCCTACAATGGTGCTCCCCTACCCTACGTCCTCCACCCACACCCACTACTGGTTCCCCCTCTCTTTGGTTCCCCCACTCCATCCAGGGACAGGGCTCAGCAGGAGACACAGTGCATCTTGCCCTTCAAGCCGGCCTGGAGCATTGTAGTGTTGAATGTGGGTGTTGGGGTTTCGGGCAGCACTCCCTCCTTACCTGAGAGAAGGAGACACCACACCTCTGGGTGAGGTGCAGTACGTCTGTGGCGACTGAACCCTCAGGGGCGCCACAATGGGAAAGGGAGTGTCACATGACGCTGCCTCCTCCATCATTGCTTTCAACTGTATCGGCATCTGACTTACCAGAGAAGGGGGGGGCCCGATGCAGAGTGGGGGTCAGTCGATGTGGAGGCCCAATGCAGGAACGGCGGGGGCCTGATGCGGGGGGTATACGGTGCAGGCGCTGACACCGGGCCCCCCCCGGCTCACGGGCCCCATAGCAGTCGCGTGGCCTGTCGCCACTGGCAGTGCGCCACTGGTATGGGGGCAGTATTAATAGTTCCTGATTAATGGCACCAGTATAAATACATCTTAGGCCATGTTCACATGTTGAGTATTTGGTCAGTATTTTACATCAGTATTTGTAAGCCAAAACAAGGAGTGGGTGAAAAATGCAGAAACGGTGACGTGTTTCTATTATACTTTTCCTCTAATTGTTCCAGTCCTGATTTTGGCTTACAAATGCTGATGTAAAATACTCAACGTGTGAACATAAAGAGTAACTAAACTTTTGGAAGTTTTTTTTAATATGTTTTAGTTCCTTTAGTTCTGAGCAGATTAGTGGGAAACCACTTCTTGAGACCCCCACTGATCACTCAAAATACCGCTTAGAAGTGTGCAGCTTAGGAGACAGGAGAGCACACAACAAAGTACAGATGTAGTAGAAAGTCATAGGCTCCTATCGCCACTTTTAAGAGGTCTTTTGTGTTATCTGTGGAGGTCACAGAACCCAGAGACCCAGAGACCACCGATCTGCTAAGAATTAAATGGCCTAAAGTATATAAAATATCTACCAAAAGTTAAGTTGCTCTTTAATTGTTTATAGGTGCTACTGCCTGTGTCTAATCAGTACTGTGGTTTCTGTGTGGTCAGCAGTTTGATTATGGCTGGTAACAACAACTCCCATCATCTCCTTCCCATTGTTAAAGGGGCACTCCCATTAAAATTTTTAGGGACTAATGCTATGTGAATGTTTATATATCAAAATGAGAAGAAAGAGTTTTATCGGCATAAAAACAGATTTTATTACATTATTATTCAATATATAAAAAGGGTATTCAAGCAATAATAGAAATAAAGTGCATGGAGATAGCAGCGATGACCACCGGTGTCACTAGTCCTATATATAGATAGAGCTCATGTATTCCACATGCAGTGGATAGAAGACAATATAGCCAAGCCACATTATTTAGTGAATTAATGTGTCAGTCCTGGGATAAATATATAAATTAGTGGTACTAAATAGAAGGAATAGTTTCAAAATAGGACTGTTAAGTTACCCATATATTACACAAACAATGGTGCATGGCAAAAGAGAGCTATCTATTAAAGATTAAGTAAATCATCATTAGTCTTACCAAGTGAGAAGGCAATAGGACACCAGCGGTTTAAGGGTGTGCAATGGCGTACCCCAGCGTACTCCGACGGGGGGTGGGGGCGCGAAACGCGCGTTGGGGTACACTGGGATACACCATTGCACACCCTTAAACCGCTGGTGTCCTATTGCCTGCTCACTTGGTAAGACTAATGATGATTTACTTAATCTTTGATAGCTCTCTTTTGCCATGCACCATTGTTTGTGTAATATATGGGTAACTTAACAGTCCTATTTTGAAACTATTCCTTCTATTTAGTACCACTAATTTATATATTTATCCCAGGACTGACACATTAATTCACTAAATAATGTGGCTTGGCTATATTGTCTTCTATCCACTGCATGTGGAATACATGAGCTCTATCTATATATAGGACTAGTGACATCGGTGGTCATCGCTGCTATCTCCATGCACTTTATTGCTATTATTGCTTGAATACTCTTTTTATATATTGAATAATAATGTAATAAAATCTTTTTTTATGCCGATAAAACTCTTTCTTCTCATTTTGATATGTGTATCATGAGTCGGCACTCTTTGGGGCTTGTGGGAAGCACCTTCTCCCATAAACACCAACATAGCTATAGACGGGTTGTACTATTAGTAGTATGTGAATGTTTATGTAGTGAATGATGTGTAGGTGTTTTAATATACTCACCGATCGCTGTCGTCTCCGGTGACCAGCACTATTCCCGTCCTCTTCTGAGTCACCCGACTGAAGTTCCGACTCTCCGGATCATACAGGGTTCTCTGCGTGAGCAGGAGGTCGTTATTACGATGTAAGTCTATGGAGCTTCGCTTTGATGCACCATAGGCTTACACTGTAAAAGCCTCGTTCTCTCACTCCATAGACTTGCATTGGAAAAGTCACTTCCAGTTCTTCACTTCCGTGACCTAGACTGTCAGAACTTCTTGTTGCATATTTCTGAAGAGGACCAGAGTTGCGCTGGACACCAGAGAAGACAGCAATCAGTAAGTATATTAATATACCTACACTACACTACATGTACATTCACACATGTTTAGGCCATAATATTTTTTAATGAGATTGCTTCTTTAAGGTCATACAGGGAGTTGCAGGTTCATGTCATGCAATAGCATTTATATATAGAATTGTATATCGCATGATATTGCTGCCGTATTGTATATTGTTGCTGTATTCAAGTACTGATGATGGTTCTGGTGCTGTATTCATATACTGATGACAGCTATGCTACCATATTAATGTAATGATGGTGGTTCTTGTGATGCATTCATATACTGATGGTGATTCTGGTAATGTATTCATATACTAATGGTTGTTCAGGTGGTGTATTCATATACTGATGATGGTTTTGGTAGTGTATTCATATACTGATGATGTTTCTGGTACTGTATTCTTGTACTGATGATGGTTCTTGTGCTGTATTTTTGACCTGATGGTGGTTCTGGTGGTGTATTCATATACTGATGATGGTTCTGGTAGTGTATTCATGTACTGATGGTGGTTCTGGTAATATATGTAGCATCGGCGTCTCTGCCCCGTACTAGGCAGAGACGCCATCCCTCTCACCTCCCCGCTCCCGGCGCGGCGTCCTCCAGCGCTTCTCTCCCCGCTGCTTCCGGCACGCGCTCCTTCCCCGGCAGTGTGCTTAGGGCGCACGCGCTCCCCCTCTCTTAAAGGGACCGCGCGCGCCGTCCTAAGGAGTCCCCGGCCAATTGCCGGAGGACCTCCCATATATAAGGCACCTCCTCCAAAATGGAGGTGCCCGAGCAATGTTGTTGCAAAGCCTTCACTCTGCTTCAGCCCTCAGGTCCCGTTACCAGTTACCTGCCAGTCACCTGCCAGATTCCTGCTTGTTACCTGCCAGTCACCTGCCTGATTCCTGCCTGTTACCTGCCAGTCATCTGCCAGATTCCTGCTTGATACCTGCCTGATATCCGCTTACCAGCTTGCAAGCCTGCGGTCCGACGGTCTGCTCTCCGACACCTGTCAGTCTGTCTATGGACCAGCCTGCCCGCTCACCTGGGAGCGCTCACCTGTTACCTGCCTGCTAGCCTACCTGGAGGCTCTGCCGTCACTTGCCATGACCACCTGCCTGTCCAGAGACTCTTGCCCGCTCACCTGGGAGCGCTCACCTGCTACCTGCCTGCTAGCCTACCTGGAGGCTCTGCCGTCACTTGCCGTGACCACCTGCCTGTCCAGAGACTCTCGCCCGCTCACCTGGGAGTGCTCACCAGCCACCAGCCCGCTGCCCTTCTACCCAGAGACTGTCCCTGTCACTTGCCGTGACTACCTGCCCTTCTACCCAGAGACTGTCCCTGTCACTTGCCGTGACTACCTGCCCCTCTACCCAGAGACTGTCCCTGTCACTTGCCGTGACTACCTGCCCGTCTTCCCTGGGAGCCACCCGCTTCCTTACAAGGACTGCCCCCTTGTATAGTTGCTCAGAGGTTCCACCTCCCAGACCCGTTACAGTTTGCTCGGGCCATGGAACCCGGTGGCCCCCAGATCTCCGATCTGCACCAGGAAGTCTTACGTCAGAAAACTCAGCAGGAGGTGGTACTGTCCTATCTACGGTCCGTTAACTCTCGTCTAGGCGCATTGTGTGACTCGTCTATGTCTACCTCTGGTCCAGCCATGCCCATTCCTGCGGTACCACAATCCAGTCCCTTCATGGTACCCGACTATGGACCTCGGCTTCTGGCACCCCCACGCTTTGCCGGCGAACCTACTTTAGCTCGGGGTTTCATAAACCAGTGCACCCTGCACTTTGAGCTATTGGCATACCAGTTCATCTCCGACCGGGCCAAGGTGGCCTTCATCATGTCCCATCTCACTGGGGAGGCACTGGCATGGCTAAATCCCCTGTGGGAGAGAGGGGATCCCTTGGTGTCCGACCTGCCGTCTTTCCTCGCTGCTTTCCGGAAAGTCTTCGATGAACCTGGACGGAAAACCTCTTCTGCCTCCTCTCTGCTACGTCTCCGCCAAGGGAGTCTCACCGTGGGCCAATATGCCATACGGTTCCGCACCCTCGCTTCTGAGCTTGCCTGGGAAAATGAGGCTCTGGTGTCCGTCTTCTGGGAGGGTCTTTCCGGTCGGATTAAGGACGAGTTAGCTGGTCGGGACATTCCTACCACTCTGGATGACCTGGTGTCACTAGCTACCCGGATTGGCATCCGGTTCCAAGAACGTGCCAAAGAGACTACCTGGGAGAAAGACTTTTCTTGCTCTGCTCCTACTTCCCTGAGACCTGCCTCTCAACCAGTCACTCCGCGGGCGCTCTCGCCTGAACCTATGCAGATCGACCAGACCAAGATGGTCAGATCTCGCCAAGAATCTCACCGAGCCGAGGGAAGCTGTTTCTATTGTGGCAGTATGGAGCACTTCATCCGTTCCTGCCCGGAAAAGCCGGGAAACGCCAGTGTCTAGGACCGCTCGGAGAGGTCGTCCTAGACAAAAGTAAGCCCTCTCCGTCTCTGACTTTACCGGTCTCTATTGCTTGGGGAGAAAACCATCACTTTGAACTCGCCCACCTGGATTCTGGAGCTGCTGGAAACCTCATCTCCCAGTCTCTGGTAGAGAGATACCGTATTCCCACCAAGTCCCTGGCTGAACCATTATCAGTCGCCTCCGTGGATGGAAGACTTCTCTCGGAGACCATCCTGATCGTCACTGAACCCATAACCCTGCAGGTGGGAATGCTGCACTCTGAGGAAATCTCATTCCATGTGCTGTCCGGACTGTCTCACTCCCTGTTGCTAGGTCTACCTTGGCTCCAGACGCACGAACCCGTATTGAACTGGCGATCCGGTGAAGTACTCCGATGGGGTCCAGACTGCCATAGGACCTGCCTGGTTCCGGTCCGCCCAGCTCGCCCTCCGCCTACTCCAGCTAATTTACCAGGTCTCCCGGCTCCTTACTGGCCCTATGCGGACGTCTTCGGTAAGAAGGAAGCAGAGACGTTGCCACCCCATAGGCCATATGACTGCCCGATCGACCTGGTACCTGGCACCACTCCTCCCCGTGGGTGTATCTACCCGTTGTCTGCAGCCGAGACCCGCTCCATGTCTGAGTACATTGAAGAGAATCTGGCTAGGGGATTTATCCGAAAATCTACCTCCCCGGCTGGAGTCGGATTCTTCTTTGTCAAAAAGAAAGACGGCTCGCTATGTCCCTGTATTGACTACAGAGGACTCATCTCATCACAGTAAAAAACAAATACCCCATGCCGCTCATCTCCGAATTGTTTGACCGTCTCAAGGGCGCCAGGATCTTCTCCAAGCTGGATCTACGAGGAGCATATAACCTGGTCCGTATCCGTCAAGGAGACGAGTGGAAGACGGCATTCAATACCCGGGACGGTCACTATGAGTACCTTGTGATGCCCTTCGGTCTCTGTAATGCTCCCGCTGTCTTTCAAGAACTAGTCAATGACATCTTCCGCGACCTCCTGTACTCCTGCGTAGTGGTATACCTGGACGATATCTTGGTCTTCTCTCCGGATCTCCCCACACACCGAAGGGATGTTCGTCAGGTCCTGCTTAGGCTTCGGCAGAACCACCTCTTTGCCAAATACGAGAAGTGCCTCTTCGACCAGACCTTCCTACCATTCTTGGGCTATGTCATCTCCCAGACAGGTCTGCAGATGGATCCCGAGAAGCTCTCTTCCGTTCTAAAATGGCCTCGTCCTTAAGGTTTGAAGGCGATACAGCGATTCCTGGGCTTCGCTAATTACTATCGTCTTTTCATCCCACACTTCTCGTCTCGGACTGCTCCCATATCTGCACTTACCCGTAAGGGGGCTAATCCCAGGACATGGTCGCCTGAAGCCGAGGAGGCCTTCCTTTCCTTAAAGAAAGCCTTCGCCTCTGCTCCCGTCCTGCACCATCCAGACTGTAATAAACAATTCTACCTGGAGGTTGATGCCTCCTCCTCCGGAGCCGGAGCGGTACTCACCCAAAAATCTTCTACCGGGAGAATGGTAACCTGCGGCTTCTTCTCCAAAATCTTCTCCTCGTCTGAGCGCAACTACTCCATAGGAGACCGTGAATTGTTAGCCATCAAATTGGCACTGGGGGAGTGGCGCTATCTGCTTGAAGGGGCTCTCTACCCGGTAATTATCTACACGGATCACAAAAACCTGGCATATCTCCAAAATGCCCAGAGACTCAATCCTCGCCAGGCCTGGTGGTCGTTGTTTTTTGCCCGCTTTGACTTCATTCTTCATTTCCGTCCGGCGGACAAGAACGTCAAAGCTGATGCCTTGTCCCGGTCCTTCCTGTCCTCCGATCAAGAGGAGGAGCCTACGCACATCATCGACTCCTCCAAGGTGATGAATGTGGCCCCCTTGGATCTGACTCGTCTCCCACCCGGTAAGACGTTTGTAGCTGTACCAGATCGGGAGAGGGTTCTTCGCTGGGGACATTCTTCTAAGCTAGCTGGCCATGCTGGGCAAAAGAAGACCTTCCAACTCATTACCCGGCATTACTGGTGGCCTACCCTGCGTAAGGACGTGGTAGACTTCGTCGCGACCTGCTCATCCTGTGCCCGTAACAAAGTTCCCAGACATCTACCAGCCGGCCATCTCCTGCCCCTTCCCGTACCTGCTGCTCCTTGGCAGCACATTGCTATGGACTTTATCACCGATCTTCCTATTTCTGCCGGTTGTACAGTCATTTGGGTTGTCGCTGACCGCTTTTCTAAGATGGCCCACTTCATTCCCCTGCCTGGTCTCCCATCTGCACCCGAGCTGGCTAAAGACTTTATCCGCCACATCTTCCGTCTCCATGGCCTGCCCCTCCACATCGTGTCGGATCGTGGGGTTCAGTTCACCTCACGCTTCTGGAGAGCCACATGTAAGCTGCTAGACATCACCCTGGACTTCTCCTCCGCTTACCACCCACAGTCCAATGGTCAAGTGGAGTGGATCAATCAGATCCTGACCAGTTACCTCCGGCACTTCGTTAATGCACACCATTCGGACTGGGTGGATCTCCTACCATGGGCCGAGTTCTCTTACAATAACCATGAGAGCGAATCCTCTTCCAAATCCCCGTTCTTTATAGTCGGTGGCCAACATCCCCGGATTCCACTTCCTGTCTCCGTTTCTGTGGACAACCCTGCTGTGGAGTGTCTTGTCAGCGAATTTTCTACTATTTGGGAGAGTACCAGGTCCGCTCTTCTTCTGTCCTCTGAGCGGATGAAGAGATATGCTGATAAGAGACGTCTGGATCCGCCTCAATTCCGTCCGGGAGACAAGGTTTGGCTCTCGTCCAAACATGTGCGGCTCAAAGTACCCTCCTTCAAGTTGGGCCCTCGATTCATCGGTCCCTTCGAAGTCCTCAGGCAAATTAACCCTGTGGCCTACAAATTAAAACTCCCGGCCACCCTACGGATTCCCAACTCCTTCCACGTATCTCTCCTCAAACCCGTTGTCTTTAACTCTTTTTCCAATAATCCAGGTGCCCCTCCTGCTCCGGTTTCCGCTGTTGACGTCTTTGAGGTAGAGAGTATTCTGGCCTCCAAGAGGGTAAGAGGAAAGACCTTTTTTCTGGTAGATTGGAAGGGGTTTGGTCCTGAGGAGAGAACTTGGGAACCCGGGGAGAACATCAACGCCCCGCTTCTCCTTGAAAAATTTCTTTCTGGCCAAAAAAAGAGGGGGCCTAAAGGGGGGGGGTACTGTAGCATCGGCGTCTCTGCCCCGTACTAGGCAGAGACGCCGTCCCTCTCACCTCCCTGCTCCCGGCGCGGCGTCCTCCAGCGCTTCTCTCCCCGCTGCTTCCGGCACGCGCTCCTTCCCCGGCAGTGTGCTTAGGGCGCGCGCGCGCGCTCCCCCTCTCTTAAAGGGACCGCGCGCGCCGTCCTAAGCAGTCCCCGGCCAATTGCCGGAGAACCTCCCATATATAAGGCACCTCCTCCAAAATGGAGGTGCCCGAGCAATGTTGTTGCAAAGCCTTCACTCTGCTTCAGCCCTCAGGTCCCGTTACCAGTTACCTGCCAGATTCCTGCTTGTTACCTGCCAGTCACCTGCCTGATTCCTGCCTGTTACCTGCCAGTCATCTGCCAGATTCCTGCTTGATACCTGCCTGATATCCGCTTACCAGCTTGCAAGCCTGCGGTCCGACGTCTGCTCTCCGACACCTGTCAGTCTGTCTATGGACCAGCCTGCCCGCTCACCTGGGAGCGCTCACCTGTTACCTGCCTGCTAGCCTACCTGGAGGCTCTGCCGTCACTTGCCGTGACCACCTGCCTGTCCAGAGACTCTTGCCCGCTCACCTGGGAGCGCTCACCTGCTACCTGCCTGCTAGCCTACCTGGAGGCTCTGCCGTCACTTGCCGTGACCACCTGCCTGTCCAGAGACTCTCGTCCGCTCACCTGGGAGCGCTCACCAGCCACCAGCCCGCTGCCCTTCTACCCAGAGACTGTCCCTGTCACTTGCCGTGACTACCTGCCCTTCTACCCAGAGACTGTCCCTGTCACTTGCCGTGACTACCTGCCCGTCTTCCCTGGGAGCCACCCGCTTCCTTACAAGGACTGACCCCTTGTATAGTTGCTCAGAGGTTCCACCTCCCAGACCCGTTACAATATATTTATGTACTAATGGCTGTTCTGGTGGTGTATTCATATACTGATGATGGTTCTGGTAGTGCATTCATGTACTGATGATGGTTCTTGTGCTGTATTAATGTACTAATCCACTAGTTCCACAAATGACCTAAGACTAACATCCCCCATAATCCGAACCTCGCACCTCCATCTCCATCTCCAAGACTTCTCTCGTGCTGCACCAGTTCTCTGGAACGCTCTACCCCAGACGATCCGATTGGTGCCTAGCCCCGATGTCTTCAAGCTCACTTTAAAAACCCATCTCTTTAAACAAGCCTACCACCTCAAATACCTAGTGAACTAACTTTCCCCTGTTCCCTCCTAAATACTGTTCAGAATCTGCTCCCTACTGTTCATCTGTCTCTACACCCTCCATGCACACGATAACTGCACTCGGTAATTGAGTATTGCACTTGAACACACAGGCTGATGACCGGATCATACAGCTTTATATGATAATCCTGACTTATTATAATTGCCAGACCTGAAATAACAAGCACTTTCCACCTATTGTGTCCCCCCTTTTCCTTGTAGATTGTAAGCTTGCGAGCAGGGACCTCACTCCTGATGTAACTGTTTAAACTGTCTCACCTTGTATTGAATTTATTGTCTGTACATGTCCCTGCTTAATTGTAAAGTGCTGCGGAATATGTTGGCGCTATATAAATAAAAATTATTATTATTATTACTAATGCACAGATGATGATTCTGGTGCTGTATTCGTGTTCTGATGATGGGTCTGGTGATATAGCAATGTAGATGTAGTAATCCTTAATTTGTTAAACATGAAAATATATCATTACAGGGTCAAGTGTTAGTGTTGCACACATGTACAACACAAAAATTGGAACTAGAAATATCTGAAAGAGGCCATATGAGTTAGCAAAACAAGTGTTTGACTAAAGATCCCAATACATTTTTGACAGCTGACTCTCCCAGGAGCCACTGTGTTCTGTATAAGACATCTCTTAAAGGAACAAAAGTATCTGCAGTCCGAAATTGGACATGTTGGACCCTTATCTTTCCAGACAATATTTATCAGGTGTCCCATATGTAGCACCCCGAGGGCTCGGCTGCTACAGGGGTATTGCACCTCAGACCAGAGGTGTGATATTCCACTCCCGGGTAAGGATGGAGTGTGGACCAGGACTCGTTAGGCTGCATGCACCACACACACCCCATTTCCGAGGGACAGGTCAACGGTGCTCCCACTAGACAGAAGTGCAGGCACGATAGCATCTGTCCCTGGCTGGAGTGGGGCGGGGGGTGGAATACCCAGTGGTGTAGGAGCAGATAGGGGTGGGTCTCTGGGCATAGGTAGGAGCCCATTGGTTGCTAGTCACCTGGGCTCACACATAGAGGGAGGTATATAAGGTGGGCACCATCTTAGGACAGAGTTCAGTTCAGCCAGTTCAGAGAGAAGTTCAGCCAGAGACGCCTGACAGGGAGCTGTGGCTCAGTCTGGACCCAGCTCCAGAGGCAGGCCTGGAGTGGAGGCCAGAAACAGCAGAAAGAGAGAGGAGAAGGAACGGAAAGGAAAGTAAGAAAGGAACTGGAACAGAGGAGAAAGGAAGCAAGGAACACAGAGAAAGGCCCAGAGACACGAGGACAGAAGGAACCCCATATGCCCAGGAAATACAGGGTGAAGGGTTGGCAGAACAGGGTACCGGAACCCAAATTGGTGGAGGCAACAGATTCCTCAGCCAAAGACCGGAGGTTGTTATCACATCTTGGTGCGACCACTCACTACATCCACCAGGAAAGCATACCACATAGGGTCAGGGAAACCAGAGATAGGTTTCGCCAAGAGAAGGCCCGAGGAAGCTGGACAAAGGTGGGTCACTGGTGGGGACGGCCAGAGAAAGGAAAGGAAGGGAGCCCTGTGCCACGCTCTGGAATTGCCTGGGAGTTGGTCGAGTCCCTTGCCTGGTGAACGCAGCACGGCTCAGGCGGTCCCTCATGTGCACAAGTGACCAGAATAACAACTGTGAGTAAAGCATTGGAAACTGCAATTACAAGTCTCTGTGTTTCATCGCCGCACCAGCACCATTACTACTGGGACGCTCACACCATCACTCCCAGCATCCACACTAGCTGCCCTGAGGCAATACTTCTCCCGTGGGGAGTTATTCCATACTCGGCTGCGCAAACTACATCAGCCTCAGCAGTCTGCAGCGCAGCGGCGGTCCCCACTGACCGCAATCCACGGGTGGTGTAGTCGGACATTGTTACTACCTAAGACTGCCGCTGGTTTGACCGCCCTGGGCACGGACCGGGTCACCGCCACGGAGGACTACAACCCCCAGCGATCCGGCTCCGGGTATCCCCTGCACAGCACAGGCCCAGGGGGCGAGTCACATACACATTAGACTATCACCGAATCCATCAATATCGGCAGATTCAATCGACGATAGTCAAATGTATATAGGGGCCTTAACAACCAACTAAGCGGTATGGGCACTTTTATTCTGACTTACAAGAAGGGGGCATGACCACTTAAAGTGCCTAGGGCAGCATGAATGGCAAATATGGCCCTGCGTTCTATGGGCAATTTGTAATGTGAAAGCCTAAACTTAAGAAATAAATTCAGGGTCTCTTCTCATTTTTGGATAGACCCCATCCCTATGTTTTTTTTCGCATGATCCTGTCCCATCTGTCCCCATATTGCGGCTTGCCACTTTCAGTTTAAAAAAAAAAGTAAAAAAAAAAAAGTTTCTCCTTACCTGGTGGCGGTACAGCGGCGCCCGGCTCCCCCTCATACATTTGAGGAGTGGATGTGTCGGTGCATGACTATGATGTCAGCTGCCGGCCCATTATTGGCTAGCAGCTTTTAACTATTGCCGTGCGGCTTCCCACATGCCAGCAGATATTAACTGAACGTGCGTCCAGTTACTGAGGCGGCAGGATTGTGCCACTGAGGCCCGGTGAACAGAGGGGGCCTGGAACTGACCACCCACTGCTCACTGCGCCCCATACCCCAGTAAGGGCAGTAATGTCCTGATGGTGGCCCTGATGGCCCCCACACAGTATGATGTCCTCACACACGGAATGATACCTACATAGTCCCCTACCCATAATATGATGTCCCCATAGCCTCCCACACAGTAGGATGACCCCGCCAGTATTATGGCCCCCTACAAGTATTGAGTCATAAATTAAACGCTATATAATCACTTAACATGTCTCGGCGCAATGGTGTGACGTGGTGATGTGATCATGCCAGGACTCTGACGTCTCTGTGCATGCACCTGCTGTTCTGTAGACTGCAAGCCTAGAGCGACCCGTGGACTACAGGATAGAGAGCGGTAGAGTCGGGAGACCATGGCTGTGCAGGTTGATACAGTTCAGTGTGGCGATTGCTTCAGGTGGGCCCCCGGCTCCCTCTGCCCCCCTGTAGCTATGCCACTGTGCCCAGGGAAACACAAAGACTGCAAAAGTCAAAATGTACATTTTTAATGAAACTCAACTGCAAAAATTATTTTTAGCCTCAAATACATGCATTTAAATGAAAAGAAATTGTCCCCAGTGGAGAACATCCCCTTTAAAGGAACAACTTGCATCTCACATGATGAAACTGTCTAAGGGTCTGTTCACACAGGTTTGCGTTTACCGCTCCAAAATTCATGAAAAATGCAGCCAATCGTTATTTTATGACATCATTTCTATAGCATTAGTTTAACCCCTTGTTTACTACACGTCACTTATGGAATAGATTTCTGGGCGGCTTGTACCCTGAAATCGCGGAGGATAGACCCATTTTTTGTTTTGAGTCAGTTCCAGTGTTGGAAAGTTAGGTTTAATAAAAGGCAGATATATAAAAAAAAACTAGATGGTCCACAGCCATTTTTGCAGTGCAGTCACGGGTGGGAATTAACGCCTTCCTGACTTGTAAGACCTGTCACTGTTGCTCCCTGTGATACAAGGACGAGTCACAATGTCCACCGTGCAGTTCCAGCGACGTCCAGCAGGTGGCAGTGGAGCACAGGCCGCCTGCTGTCCCGGCCTCTCGCTCGTCTTCCTCTTCCTCTGCTGTCAGTGAGAGGCGCCACTTTGAATTTGCGCCGATCTCTCCCAGTCGCAGGGCGGGCGGCTCTGGTATGGCTGCGGCAGTGTCGCCCGAGCTGCAGTGGGACACGATGGAGCAGAGGAGGCACAAGGGACAGAACCTGTATCACCAGCTGCACGTGTGGAAGATGCAGCAGCTGCCTGCAGACGTGCACAGGTTCTGTGACCCGGAGACGTCCCCGCACCGCAGGAAGGAGCTGCTGCACCTGCTCCGGAGCCTGGAGGACGGCTGCAGCTGCCAGCGCCTGCAGATCCTCTTCTCCTTCTCTGTGCCCAGCCCGCAGGTGCTGGAGCTGCTGTGTGCCCTGAACTTACCACTGGTGTCAGCCGGAGCTGTGAGTGCCCCGTGCCCGCATCACCCCCTGCCCTGTGCCCACATCACCCAGTGCCCACATCACCCCCTACCCGCTTTGCTCACCTGGCCCAGCGCCCGCATCATCCCCTGCCCAGCACCCTTGTTGCCCCTCCTGCCCTGCGCCCTAGTTGCCCTGCGCCCTCGTTGCCCCCCCACTGCCCTGCGCCCTCGTTGCCCCCCCACTGCCCTGCGCCCTCGTTGCCCCCCCACTGCCCTGCGCCCTCGTTGCCCCCCCACTGCCCTGCGCCCTCGTTGCCCCCCCACTGCCCTGCGCCCTCGTTGCCCCCCCACTGCCCTGCGCCCTCGTTGCCCCGCCTGCCCTGCGCCTGTGTCACCCCCCCGCCCAGCGCCCGTGACACCCCCCCGCCTTGCATCGACATCACCTGCGTCGCCCTGCGCCCGCGTCTCCCCCTTCCTGCCCCGCGCCTGCGTGTCCCCCCACGTCTCACCGTGCCCCGTGGCCGCTTCTGCCCTGCGCCCGCGTCTTCCCCGCCCCATACACCGCGCCCGCTTCTCCTCCCGCTTCTGCCCTGTGCTCACATCACCCTGTGCCCGTGTCACCTCCTCCCTTGCCCTTGTGACGCCCCCCGCCTTGCACCGACATCACCTCCTGTGTTTCTTCGCCCACATTGCCCCCCTCTGCCCCGTGCTCGCATTGCCCCCACCTCTGCCCCACATCACATCCCCCCTGCCCCACGCCCTCCCCCTGCATCACCGCCTGCCCAGTGCCCATGTGACGCCCCCCGCCTTGCACCGACATCACCTCCTGCGTCCGCATTGCCCCCCCCCCCCCTCTGCCCCGCATCACATCCCCACGCGCCCTGCTCCCGCATCTCCCCTTTCCTGGCCTGCGTATCCCCCCCCCCCCCCCCCGATCTGCGCCCCCCTGCCCCGCGCCTGTGTCTCCCCCACCCCCCTGCCCTGCACTCACTTTTGCCCTGCACCCGCGTCTCCCCCTCCCCCACGTCGCCCCCTCTGCCCTTGCGCCTTCTTACACTTGTCTGCCATTATTTTAGAGCTGTGATTTTGCTGGAAGTAAAAACAGCTAAGTTGTAGACAGATCGCAACATTACACCATAGGAAATCATTACAGCCTGTGCTGCAATGTGTCAGTTTGATGTCTCCATGGCCATAGGCCCTGATCCATCATTTTAGCTCGTTTTCAGCTTTGTCTCTTACCGACAAAATAGTTGATTAAGTGCGATGTTGCAATGTGACCCAGCGATCTCAATGTCTGTGACATGTCGCTGTGTTATCCTGGCCTTTCTCTCCACAGCAATATCAGGATTGCACTTGTTGCACTAAATTGTATCTGATTTCCTATGGTATCTCACTACGACTGACAATTATACGCGGTTGCAAATGTGACTTACAATAGAGTTGATTGCACATAACATGCAACTTTTTTTTTTTACAGTAAAATCACAGCTTTAAAATAGTTGTGCTTCAGCAAAATATAATTACCGTATTTTTTTCGGACTATAAGACGCACCGGACCATAAGACGCACCTAGGTTTTAGTGGAGAAAAATAAAAATGTAAGCAAAAAATGTTGTCATGATGCACTTTTAAGGGGTAGGGGGTCTTCTGACACTGGTATAGGGGTAATGTCACCCAATTCTGACAATATCCCTGGTATATATGCCGCCCCCCTTCCTTTTATATGTAGTCCCCATCCTTGTATGCCTGGCAGCCCTCCATTCTGGTATGCATGGAACCCCTCCATTCTGGTATGCATGGAACCCCTCCATTCTGGTATGCATGGCACCCCTAATCCCTGTCCTGGTATGCATGGCACCCCTAATCCCTGTCCTGGTATGCATGGCACCCCTAATCCCTGTCCTGGTATGCATGGCACCCCTAATCCCTGTCCTGGTATGCATGGCACCCCTAATCCCCATCATGCTGCACATTAAAAATAAACACTGCTACTCACCTTTCTTCTTTCCTCCAGCTCTGCGTCCGGTCTACCTGCACTGATCTCTCCATGTGAGCCGCGCATGACGTCACTGCCATGCACGGCTCACAAGGAGAGATCAGCTGCCGGAAGTCACTGCTCCCCACGCCAGCACTGTGTGCGCGGGAAGCAGTGACTTCATGCTAACTCCATAGCTGGCACACAGTGTAGCCGCGCTGCGGCTGCTGCTGCCGGCTGTCTCCTGTGCCCGCTCATTAAAGGGCATGAATATTCACCCCCTCCTAACACCCATGAGCGTGGAGAGAGGTTAAATATTCATGCCTTTTAACAGCGTGCACAGTAGATAGCTGGCAGCAGCCGCAGTGCGGCTACTCTGTATACCGCTATTAAGGAGCATGAATATTCAGTGCTCCCCACGCCCATAGGGCGTGGGGAGCAGTAAATATTCATTTTTCCCTTCCCCCATGACAGCACACCTGAGAGGATCTACCCTTCAAGGACAGGAAACCATCTGAAATAAAAGGGCGGCACCTCTCCCTCGCTTCAGTTGGTTTCCTGTCCTTGATAGGAAGCCTCATGGAATATCAGGCGGCTGCCATAGGAAGAACACTTACCCAGGCCTGTCCCGGCGCTGGAAGAGCGGGCTGTAGTCCGTGGCGCCGGCCTTCAGATGCTGGAAGAGCCGTCCGAAGGTTCCCCGGGGACCTGTCGCACGTGCTGGCGCTGGTGGTGCAGAGGTCCTGGACTTCCGGACGCCGCCCTCCCCCGGCCGCCCATGTGACCCGGTCACATGCCTCTGACGTCGCGGTGCGGGGCACGCTGGATAGGGGCGTGCCCTGATGACGTTGGGGGCGGCGCCGTAAAACAGATGGCGGCGCCCTGCGTAATGCCGGCCAGCGTCACGAAAATGCTGGCGACGGTTGCAGGAGGTGGATGGCGGTTAGGGGGAGGGGTTTGGATACCGGATGGAGACCGCAGGGACCAGCAGGTGGTGACCTCATCCAGTCTCCCATAAAAGGATGCACCTGAGGTCAGGAGGTTGCTCATCAACATGTCGGACATGGAGCAACAGTAGCTGTCGCCACCGCCTGCATCGCCATCTTCATCTGCTCGCCGGTCCAGAGGGTCCAGTAGGAGGAGCAGTGGTGGTCCAAGTCAGAGGGGTAAAGCATCTCAGGACTCCTCGGTCTCCAGGAATGATACGTCGCGTATCCTGAAAAAACCTCCAGTTCCGGTATCTGCAATGGCGGGGTGAGTGATCTTCGTGAATGTCACTATATATATTGCTAACGGGCCCTACTGTGTGTTTAAATCACCAGGAGGAACCCAGGAAGATAACCGCCAAGAAGCGGAACAGAGAATGCGCTATTTGCAAGTGCCCTCTAGCGATAGACGGGCAGAAGGAGCTCTGCACGGACTGCGTTCAAAAAACCATATGTGAGGGAACCCCGGATTTTGCAGCTAGCCTCAGATCGGTCATCAGATCGGAGATAGAGGGCTCCCTTAAAGCACTCCTGAAGAAAAGGAAAAAAATAATTTCTGATCTTTCCCCTGACTCTGGTTCCTCCGTGTTGTCGAAGGGACAGGGCCATAGTGGGTCCTCATCCTCTTCAGACAGCGATAGGGAGGGGAGACCGTGTTTTCCAGTAGAAGACACAGACAAATTGGTGAAGGCCGTCAGGACCACTATGGGGTTGAAAGAAGATAAGTCCATTAAGTCCCTAGAGGATATCATGTTTGCGGGGTTGGAGGAAAAGAAAAAACGTACCTTCCCAGTGAATGCTAGAGTCCAGGCTCTCATTAATAGAGAATGGAAGAAGCCTGAGAAAGTCTCTAAAAGACTCGGAGGTCTGGGACAAGATGCCGAGAATCGACGCGGCAGTCTCTAGGTCTTCAAAAAGATCGGCATTTCCTCTTGAGGATTCGGGGGTGCTTAGAGACCCATTAAACAAGAAGGCGGATTCCTTTTTAAAACATGCCTGGGAATCCGCAGCGGGGGGTCTTAAGCCGGCCATTGCTGGAACATGTACAGCTCGTTCCCTTATGCTATGGTTACGGCAGCTGGAAGATCAGCTAAAAAATAAAAAGACCTCAAGGGAGAAAATATTAAACAGTCTCCCCCTGCTACATGGTGCAGCTGTCTTCCTAGCAGATACCTCCGCTGACTCAGTGAAACTGGCAGCTAGGTCGGCTGGGTTATCGAACGCGGCTAGACGAGCTCTGTGACTTAAAGGATGCCCTGGGGACTTGCAATCAAAAGCTAGACTGTGCTCTATCCCCTGTGACGGCCAATTTCATTTCTTTTTGGAAAAAAATTGGACGAGGTCCTTGAAAGAGCAAGTGACAGAAAGGGTAGATTCCCTGGGGTTTTGGCGGATGCCAGGAAAACCTATTTTCGGAGGGGAAAATTTAGTAGAGGTCACCCCCCGGGAGAAAAAAAGGAAATGGGACATTAAGAACAGAAAAGAGTCTGGTTACATGTTCAGCGGTTCCTCCGCTGCCCCCAAGAAACCTCCACAATAACGCCAGGCCACAGGTGGGAGGAAGACTGTCCCTTTTTCTTCGTGCCTGGGAAAAAATTTCCTCCAGTCCCTGAGTCCTCGACATAGTGAGGGAAGGACTAAGGATTCAATTCCTTCAACGGCCAGGCGGTTCGTTTTTGATAACTCCGGTGAGAAAATCCCCAGAAGAACAGCGGGCCCTGGAATCGGAGATTTTGAGCCTAGTGGACAAGCAGGTACTATGCGAGGTGCCGGACAGTCAAAAAGGAAGGGGATTTTATTCCCCTCTCTTTTTGATAAGAAAACCGGACGGGTTGTTCAGGACTATTATAAATTTAAAGGGCCTCAACCGGTTTGTCAGCAACAGTACGTTCAAAATGGAGTCAATAAGCTCTACAATAAAGCTTCTTTCCCACAATTGTTAAATGGCAGTGATAGATCTCAAAGACACATACTATCACGTCCTGATTTTCCCAGTTCATCAACAGTATCTGAGAGTTGCTCTTTACATTCAGGGGAGCCTCAGACACTTCCAGTTCCAAGCTCTTCCCTTCGGGTTGTCAATTGCTCCAAGGGTATTTACCAAGCTGATAGCAGAGGTAACAGCCTTTCTCCGCATCCAGAATACAATCATAATACCCTATCTGGACGGCTTCCTTATAGTGGGGGATTCCGAGGAACACTGCGTTTTACATCTGAATCAGGACATAGCGGTCTTGCAGAGCTTGGGCTGGATGATCAGTGGCAAGAAATCAAGACTAGAACCCTCAAGGATTCAGGCCTTTTTGGGGTTTACACTAAATTCAGAGTGTCAGACTTGTCTTCTACCCGACAGCAAGATAGACAGTCAGGAATGTGGTGTTGGCAGCCATACACACTCCAGTTATGTCCCTAAGGGAGGCTATGTCCCTGTTGGGAACCCTAACGTCTTGCATTCCGGCGGTCAATTGGGCCCAATTTCACACAAGAAACCTTCAGTGGGAAATCTTGTCAGCACAAAAGTTGTTAAGAGGGCATTTAAACGGAAAGGTTCATCTCTCCTTGCAAACCAGGAACGCCCTCTTGTGGTGGACAAGCAGGTCAAATTTGTCTCGGGGGGGTGGGGGGTCCAGTGGGACACGCCGGTACAAGATATCATCACGACCGATGCAAGCAACTCGGGGTGGGGCGCTCACCTGAAAGATCATATGATTCAAGGCCCTTGCTCGTTCTGGGAAAAAAAGGGGTCGTCAAATTTAAGAGAGCTATGGGCGGTGAGGAATGCTTTAGAAGGCTTCCTCCCTTTACTCCAGGGTCGCCATGTCTGGGTTATGTCGGACAACAGAACCACTGTGGCCTACATAAACCACCAGGGGGTAACAAGATCTTATTCTCTTCTGGAGGCAGTAAGCAGGCTTTTTCAAGTAGCAGAAAAAAATCTCCTCTCTCTCATGGCGCTACACATACGGGGCATAGACAACACGAAAGCAGACTTTCTAAGCCTCAACAAGTTGAGGCAAGGGGAATGGGCCCTGAACCCCACTGTGTTCCATCAAATAGTACAGCTGTGGGGTCTACCAGAGATAGATCTGTTCGTCGACAAAGACAACAGGAAGGTGGAGAAATTCTGCTCTCTAGACACAAGGGGGAACCCTTGGGCAATAGATGCTCTCCAAATTTCCTGGAGCTTCAAGCTGGCCTATGCATTTCCACCAATAGCCATGATACCTTTAGTGGTGAGAAAGATCAGGAAGGATCAAGCGAGAGTGATACTCATAGCCCCCTTCTGGCCAAAAAGACCATGGTTCTCCCTGTTGAGGATGATGTCAGTCAGACCCATGGATCCTACCGGAAACCCCGGACCTTCTAGTTCAGGGACCAGTATTCCATTCTCAAGTGAAGGGTTTCCACTTAGCAGCATGGAATTTGAGAGGGCAATATTGAGGAGCAAAGGGTTTTCATCAGGGTTAGTGTCTACCCTGTTAAAAAGTAGTAAACCTATAACCACCAAGATCTATGGTAGAACGTGGAGGAAGTTTTTGCAGTTCCTGGGGAAACCCTTAAGCCAAAAGCCACCAATTAATTCAATACTGGAGTTTTTACAGAAAGGGTTTGAGTTTGGCCTAGCTACCAGTACACTTAAGGTCCAGGTTTCTGCCTTAGGTGCGTTATATAACCATAACCTCGCAGCAAATAAATGCGCTACAAGATTCATTAAATCTTGCGGTAGATCTAGGCCAGTCTCAATTCCCAAAGTTCCTCCATGGGACCTAAATTTAGTACTTGACGCACTAACCATGGAGCCCTTTGAACCAGTTCAGGGCTTGTCAGCAAAATATATAACGCTCAAAACTAGTATTTTGGTAGCTCTATCATCAGCCCGTAGGGTAAGTGATCTACAGGCCCTGTCCATAAATCCTCCATATACGCAAATATTTGAGGATAGAATAGTTCTGAGACCTGATCCAGCCTACCATCCTAAGGTTGCACTAAAATTTCATAGATCTCAGGAGATTGTTCTGCCCTCCTTTTGTAACAGCCCAAAGAACTCAAGGGAACAAAAGTTTCATAATCTTGATGTCAGAAGGGCTATGTTGCGATACATGGAAGTCACTAGCCAGTGGAGGTGTAGTCAGGCCTTGTTCGTAGCCTTCCAGGGGAGTAGGAAGGGGTATGGGGTAACAAAAGCAGCAATAGCCAGATGGATTAAGGAGGCCATTTGTTTAACTTACTCTTCAAGTAACACCCCGATTCCTGACGGCATCAAGGCTAACTCCACCAGGGCTGTGGCTACCTCCTGGGCAGAGAAAGCAGAGGTATCGATAGATCAAATCTGTAAGGCCGCTACATGGTCGTCACCATCTTCCTTTTTCAAACACTACCGTTTGGATCTATCCTGCCTGTCTGACTTGACCTTTGGTAGAAGGGTGCTACAGGCGGTGGTCCCTCCCTAAGGTGTTTTTCTCCAAAATTCTCTCAGGTGTGCTGTCATGGGGGAAGGGAAAACACCAAGGTTACTTACCGGTAGCCGGTTTTTCCAGAACCCATGACAGCACCCGTATATTCCCCTCCCTTTTCTCTCACCCTCGGGTGTGCACGTGTGTTGGGTTCTATTTGATATGGTGTTGGATTTTGTTTATAACTCCTGTTTTACGGAGGTCCTCTCAATGCTCTGTAACCAACTGAAGTGAGGGAGAGGTGCCGCCCTTTTATTTCAGATGGTTTCCTGTCCTTGAAGGGCGGATCCTCTCAGGTGTGCTGTCATGGGCTCTGGAAAAACCGGCTACCGGTAAGTAACCTTGGTGTTTCTTTAGCAGCGTAGACAGTGGGCGGCTGCTGCCTTCTGTGCCCCGCTCCTCCACCGATACCGCTCCCCCCAAACCACACATAAATATACACCCCCCCAACATTCGGACTATAAGACGCACCCCCCATTTTCCTCCAAAATTTGAGGAAAAAAGTGCGTCTTATAGTCCGAAAAATACGGTAAATATTTTTGGTTCCCTGACACAACTTTCCTTGCGGCCCCAGCCTTATGTTTGTAGTGCCCAGCCACCTGACCTAAGTTCACAATTGGCCAAATCATTTTTCGGCTGACTGCCATCTATTGTGTATGAGGCTTCTTACAGATACAAGTTCTGGCCAAACCGCAGCTCCAAGGTCCCAAACTGGCAGCTTCATAGATCCCGTGGTCGGGCTCGGACTTGCATCTGTAATGCGGGCTTAGATATAGAACACTTGTCTGAATCTGCCTTCATAAGGTAAGTGTCTGCTAGTGGTGGAATAATGATTTACACCTAATATTCCCCTACAGTGAGAGAATAAAGATCCCTCCCGACCTGCTGGTGAACACATTTACATGTGTGATGAGCGTTGACCGCACTCCTTGCAGCGCTTTGCTTATTCCTCCTTTGTCGGCTGTTTGTCCAGGGCACTGGATACTGGGAATTCTTACTGCAGTGTCGTGGGCTGGATGTCGTGGCTTTTGATCAGAACACCATTTTTCCCCTAGAGATGCGTTACACAGAGGTCATGGTAAGAGCAGTGCGGCGTAAATGAAGCATAATAACATGTATATTAGAGATGAGCTAATTGAATTTGTTTCAAATGTTGGTAAAGGGAACCTGTCACGTCATTTCAAGCATCTAAACTGTCCCCAGTGCATTGTTAGTGATGTAATGTACATCACTAACACGTTATTTTCATTAAAAACAGCGGTCTAATCATGTGCAAAAAGCACTTTATTTAGTTATATCATACCTGCTCGTTTGATCATAGGGGTGTGCTTCATTTTGTGCTCAGTGTGGCGCTTGGCGCCGCACTTGCGCAGTGTCAAGCGGGCAGTTGCACGATCAACACTGCAAGCGCGGCCGGCTACACACTGCGCAAGCGCGGGATTCTACTGCCGTTGGCGCAACAAGGGAAATCAATCAAATTGAGTGCTGGTGACTCCCGTGACTGAACACAAAATGAAGCACACCCCTGTGACTAAATGAGCAGGTACGATATAAGAATACAAAGTGCTTTTTGAACATAATTACAGCCCCGTTTTTAATGCAAATAATGTGTTAGTGATGCCCATTCCATCACTAACACCGCACTGGGGACAGTGTAGATACTTGAAATGACGTGACAGGTTCCCTTTCAATTTGCTGGACCCAGCGAATTTGAACAATTTGCGATTTGGTGAGCTGTAATTACAGCATCCCAATAATGCCATGTAACCATCACATAGAATAGCACAGCCTATTATAGCCTGTGTAAAAGCTGAGGCAGGGAATGTAGCATAACCATTTTGGGGTGAATCTGTTTAGTGAGATAACGTTACAGCTTAATATTAGAAATGGGGTGAAAAAGACAAAACACTGAATAAACATTATAGATGAGTGTGTTAAGAACGGCAGTGAAGAACAGTTACCATCAAATACCCATAGTCTTATATGTTCAGGTGACTTTGATATTATTAAGACCTCATTCATACTTCTGTGTAACACTCACGTGTTCATTCCATTTTTTGCTCACATAAAACACGTACCCATTATAATTTATGGGGCTGCTCACGTGTCCATGTTTTTTCACGGACCATGTGTCCGTGAAAACCTCACAGAGCCACATCTGTTTTTTTTTACCAGTATCACAGATTAAAAGTGCCAATACAAGTCTATGGGTCAGTGAAAAACACGTACAGCACTCGGATGGCATCCAAGTGCCATTGGTGTGTTGTCCATATTTAGTATTGCTAGGGATAGAAGAACCTTTGTAACTTATCTATCCATGAAAACAACTAATGAGACACTAATGGTAAAAACAGACACGGAGTGTACACCGATGACACACTGTACCAAACCACTGATGACACCAGTACCATTATTTCATGTACATGTTTAAACACAGACATGTGAATGAGGTCTTAGACTGTGTTTGCGTTAAAGAGCTTGATAGGAACTGGATACAGTCCTTGGGGACCTCAGAGTGTTACACATGTCTTTTCAAAGCAATGTGTGCTCTGTAAATTTGTACTAAATTAAATGTTTATAATCTATTTTTTTGCCAGCTTTTCTCATTGATTTAACTTTTATTTTTGTAACACTGTTTTTGGCCTGATTTAGATGTCTGTGATTATTCACCTACCTCCTAAAAAAATGATTTGAGTGTCATCAGTGTTTGATCAGTATGTCAGATTTTACCATCAGTTATTTTCATGTATGGAAAAATAAATGACAAAGCTTCTCCTATGCATAACAATGTTAATCATGGACGGCACACAAAGTGCATAGACTGGTAAAAACACACGGTCTGTAAAATAACACGGCATGTGTACAGTCCCATAGTCTATAATGGGCACATGTTCTATATGTTTACATGTTTTATCCATGAAAAACACAGACAGAACACACATGTGAAAACCGGATGTCTGAAATTTTCTTGTACTGCCACTTTAAGAAAAAACAAACCGCCAACTATAACAAAAGCAAAGTATTGCCAAAGCAAAAATTGAATGAACCTTCTACATTTATAGCATTTATTACACTGGTATCAGGTGGAGATTCTGAATATACGTCTGTTATTTGTAGAATGGAGGCCCTGAACTCTTGGAGAACTATCCAGACAGAGCCTTGTTTCTTGCCTGGCCTGATGCAGATGGTAAGAATTTATATACCGTATTTGCCGGCGTATAAGACGACTTTTTAACCCCTGAAAATCTCAAAAGTCAGGAGTCGTCTTATACGCCAGGTGTCATCTTATAGGGCATATATCCTTATACTTCGAATGTTGGGGGAGGAGGGGGTATATATATATTATGTGTTGGGTGTGGGGGGAGCGGTAGCGGTGGAGGAGTGGGACACAGGAGGCAGCAGCCGCCCGCTGAAGCCTACACTGTCCCCGCTGCTAAAGAAAATGAATATTCACTGCTCCCCCACGCCCCATAAAATGAATATTCACTGCTCCCCACGCCCATGGGGCATGGGGAGCAGTGAATATTCATGCTCCTTAATAGCGGTACACAGTGTAGCCACGCTGTGGCTCCTACTGCTGCCGGAATCGCCTATGCCCACTGTTAAAGGGCATGAATATTCAACCTTTCTCCACCCACATGGGCGTGGGGAGGGGGTGAATATTCATGCCCTTTAATGAGCGAGCGCAGGAGATAGCCAGCAGCAGCCGCAGCGCGGCTTCGCTGTGTGCCTGCTATGAAGGTGAGTGAAGTCACTGCTCCCCGCGCACACAGACTGGGGAGCAGTGACTTCCGGCAGCTGAGCTCTCCTTGTGAGCCGCGCATGGCAGTCACGTCATGCGCGGCTCACATGCAGAGGTCAGTGCGGGCAAACAGGACGCAGCGCTGGAGGAGAGAAGAAAGGTGAGTAGCAGTGTTTATTTTAATTTTTTTTATGTGCAGCATGATGGGGATGAGGGGTGCCTTGCATACCAGGACAGGGATGAGGGGTGCCTTGCATACCAGGACAGGGATGAGGGGTACCATGCATACCAGGACAGGGATGAGGGGTGCCATGCATACCAGGACAGGGATGAAGGGTGCCATGCATACCAGGACAGGGATGAAGGGTGCCATGCATATCAGGACAGGGATGAAGGGTGCCATGCATACCAGGACAGGGATGAGGGGTGCCATGCAAACCAGGACAGGGATGAGGGGTGCCATGCATATCAGGATGGAGGGATGCCACGTATAAAAGGAAGGGGAGGCATATATACCAGGATGGGGGATATTGTCAGAATTGGGGGACATTACCCCTATACTAGTGTCAGCAGAAGACCCCCTCCCCCTTAAAAGTGCATCGTGAACACATTTTTTGCTTACATTTTTTTTCTATTTTCCTCCTCTAAAACCTAGGTGAGTCTTATGGTCCGGTTCGTCTTATAGTCCAAAAAACACGGTATTTATGGTAATTTATAAGCCCTCCCTGTCTCCAAGACTATCAGGGCGGTAGCACATCCCTCTGGCCCTTGTATCCTATTACTGGTACCGCCTTCTCTGATCTCGCTCCTGAGGACTGCAGTGACGAGGTGAGGAGGCGCCTCACCAGGAAAGTGTAAGTGAAGCAAGCTGCAGGCGTCCCCCTCACCTCGTCACTGTAGTCCTGAGGAGCGAGATCAGAGAGGCAGAGAAGGAGGTACCAGTGATGATACAAGGGCCAGAGGGATGCGCTACCGCTCTGATAGTCTTGGAGACAGGGAGAGCTGGGCAGGCAGGGAGAGCTGACCAATCCAAGCAGGATTTGTATACTACAACCAGTTAAATCGCCGGTAAGGTTCATCACTTTAAAATTACCATATTGAAATCAAATCTGATTTTTTTTTTTTTTTTTTTTTACCGTATTTGCGTGGGAAGAGGGGTAGTCTTATACGGCGAGCATATCCCAAACTCTATATTTTAACTGGAAAAGTTGGGGGTCGTCTTATACACCCAGTCGTCTTATACTCCGGCAAATACGGTATATATTTTAGCCAAGATTTTAGCTAAAAGATTGAGATCTATATTAATCAGGGATATCGGTCTATAGTTCGACCACAATGAGTGGTCCGAGTTTGGTTTGGGTATCATAAATATAGCTGCTGTAAGAGGGGCTGCCCTTGGCTTTTGTCTGGACCTCAGGGAGATAAAATAGTGAAATAGGGAATAAGAGGAGACTTCTTATAGTAAAGAGCTGAGAAGACATCTGGGCCTGGCTTTTATTAAGTTTTAGTTAGTGGATAGCGGTTTATATTTCAGAAGAGATGATGGCCTGATTTAGGAGATCAGTCATATTGGAATTGAGGACTGGGAGCAAAATAAAGTTAAAGGGATATTCCCATCTCCAAGATCCTATCCCAATATGTAGTAGGTGTAATAATATTAGCAAATATTGCAATTAGAAATGTAGTATAGCTTTTCTGATTCGCTATGTCGCTTTCCTCATTGAAGGGCATTGCAGGACCTTAGGTGTCCGTGGTTATGACCACTAATATAGTGACAACTAGTTTTCTAGTGGTCATAACCATGGATACCTAAGGTCCTGCAATGCCTGCTACATTTCTAATTGAGGGTATTTGCTAATATTATTATTTTTTCACCTACTACATATTGGGATAGGATCTTGGCGATGGGATTACCCCTTTAAGGAAAGCTTCTATTTTTGTGTGGTGTCTGGGGAAGGGTCGTTGTATTGCTGCTCAAGCTGCTGCTGGAACAGCGAGTTATCTGTTGTGGGTTGGACGTAAGGCCTGTGTCGTACGTAGTCGTATTGGGGTACGTCTTACAGGGAGGCATTGAGGCATCGGGGAAGGTTAGAGCTGCTTTTATTATTAAGGGAGTAGAAGCGCTGTTGGGACCAACGCAGGGCCTGACCTGTGTTTTTGGAGAGACAAAGATTGAGGTCAGAGCACGCATGTGTAAGGTCTTGATATATAGAGGGGGAGGGTGAGCTCTTCACCTGGCAATCTTAATATTGACACCTTATTCTCAAGATCAGATGTTCTAGTAAGTCTTTTTCTTTTGAGCAGCGTCTTGAGTGCAGAAGCCTCTCTTCTCTGCTTTATGAACTTCCCAAAGGCAAATTGAACCAGCAGCCTCTTCACCAAAGAGAAGTAATCATCAAGGTGGTCACTCAATCTGGGAAATTTCAGGATAAGAGGGGAAGGAACCATTCAGAGTCCAGTTGAATGAGCAAGGATGTAGAGCGGAGCACGTTGGCTGGATTGGGGAATGATCCGACCAAGGAGTGGAAAGAATAGAAATGTTTGTTATGTTGGGTATGAACATGGGGTGAACGAATATATGATCTATTCTGGTGTAGACTAAGTGACGTGTAGAGAAATAAGTGCAGTCTTGACCGAAGGGTTCATCTCTCTCCATAGGTCTGCCCACTGGTGGTGGGACAGGTGTTTAAGAGAGACCAAATCTGCTGAAAGTGAGGTTGGTGAGAGAGCTGGGGGTTGAGGGTCCGTAGACTTATCGAATTTCAGGGATGAGAAGTTCCGTGCTGCTATAAATAGTTGTTCTAACTTCTTTTGTTTTGTAGAAGTGAAGTTTGAGAATAATGTCACGGAGTGGGCTGTCAGGTTTGCGTTTACTCAGAGCTCTATGAATGCGGCCCATCTCTAGACGATCATTGGGGATTCCAAATAGAAGTTCTTGAAATAGGGCTGTTGCAATAGATTGAATTGTCTCGGACAGGCCTCTGATGCGGATATTACTTCTGTGAGTGCAATTTTCAAAATCTTCCAGTTTATTGTTGAGGGAGTAGATTTCTTTGTGGAGCATCTCCATCTCTTTTTCGTGGGTGATGAGTGGTAGAGTCCTCGATCGGAGGTTCTGGATCCTAGTTCTCTAATTTCTTTGGAAAGTTCCTTAGTTTATCCGACAATTTGGACAGCTCCGAGTGTAGTATAGACTGGAACTGTGATAGTAGGGTAGCATGGTTCGAGGTAGGAGTACACAGAATCCTGGTTGTGGACACTGGAATAGTCTCTATGTCAACCCTATCTGATAAAGAGGAGCCGGATGACTAAACTTTCGAGTGTGGCCAGGAAAACATATTGTCGCCGAGATCTGCTGGAGGCTGATTCCTGAGGTTAGGATTTCGGTATAAGGGCGGTTATGAATTGTTGGATTGAATGGTTGAATGAATCAAAGGGAAAGCATATTGCGCATTGAGCTTTTTATAGGATGGAGAGGAGAGAGGGTTAAGTCATCATGGAAGTCCTGGGCCTCGACCTGTTAGGGTTATTGGGCAGGCTTGGTTTCAGATTGAAGGATATAGCCAGTTAATGAGGTGTGTTGTAAGTAGTAACTTTTGTGACTGAAGGTGTGATTATAGTGAATGGCCACTAGATGTCAGCAGTGGCTTGCAATATATTTCCACAAGCATAGGATTAACCTTAAGGATTCCAAGCTGTGCTTAGCCAGGGTAAAGTATATGAGGGGTAACCTTAGGTACATTGAAGAATTGATAAACCCCTGTATCTTTAAGACTGAGGAAATCCAATTGAAGGCTGCTGGGAGTCACCTATATGCAGTCTCTGATTACATGGTAACTGAGGGCAGGAGACTGTTGAGGGAGTGCAGCTAGGAGCCCAGCTGGGCTGTTAATGTAACCGGAGGGGAGCTATTTTGGGTAGCGGGTTTCCCTCCCATGTAGCTGCATTACCCAGGAGAGGGGGACCCATCAGGAGCAGTTTGCCCACGGGCCGCTTAAGCCTTGGTGTGCGTCAGTACCGGCACCCGTCTAGCTGGATAGCGAAGCTGAGTGAATCCCCCCAACCCCCACAGAGGAGCGTGGGTGTCTTTCACCTCCGGGGCCTCAGGCCGCCAGCTAGAGGAGAAGGGGCAGAAAAATGCTGGGTCCGTGCAGGGCGGGCAAGCGTAGGAGAGGCCGCGATCCATGTGCTGCATTTTGATTCACAAAATGACTATTCTATGGGAGCACCGCTCTATATCTTTTTTTCTTTTAAGCTTTCTCCCATGTTGCATGTTGTGACCTGTATACTGATGCCATCTTACAGCATGTGCTCTTTCACAGAGTCTTCCCACTTTTCTCTGGATTGCCTGGCTTTCTTCAGGGGTCACACACTTTTTCACGTGGGAGAGCTCCTTGGAGAAACCTTGTCATCCAACCCCTGGGGTCAGTCCACCTCACGTGCCTTCCAGCTTTCCCTGGCTGAGGGTTTCTGCTGTGTGAAGAGGATCCGGTTGCCCAGTTGGCCAGGACAAGTCGACTCCTTTAGTGTATGGAAGCGGAAGAATCCCCAGTTTGTGCTGTGATGGGGCCCATTTCCAGTATGCGGAGACTGATCTGGAAGTATAACCTCTCGAGTGCATTATATTTTCAGCAGACCGATATAACATATACTACACAGCTTCCATGGTAATGGCCGACTGTGACAATCACTTGTATTGTGGTGATCTCACACTGATCCAATGGGTCCATACATCTTCCACCAAGAATGAAATTGTATAATAGATTGAGACCTGACTACAGAGAAGAAAGGTTCATAAGTGCTCTAATAATGATGAATAATTATCTTTATTATATATAGAGCCAGCATATTCTGCAGCACTTTATCATAAGGACAAAGTCACAGAATAGCAAACTAATTACCTGCCAAGCAGAAGTGATGGCCTTGTTTGCAATATGAGGAAATGGAGGAACCCGAAGTAAAAAGTGCTTGTTTTGTATGATCCATCCATCTTTTATAAGGAATAGGACCACATATGAAAAGCTGTGTGAGCCGATCACCAGCCAGTACTTGTGTATGAACAGATAAGAAGTGCCATTGAGAGAAAACTGTTCAAAAGACCAGGATTAGAACAATAATGTAAAAAGGGAGAATAGTTGAGTTGGTCAACATGTTCAGCCAGCCTAAAAATGTGTTTTCAGGGCACAGTTAAAACTGTGGTCACTGGGAATTAACCTGATTCTCTGGGGTAGTGCATTCCAGAGAGATGGTGCAGCTTCAGAAAAGTCTTGGAGACAGAAGTGGGAGGTTATGATTATTGAGGATATTGGTCTTAGAAAATTTGCAGAACTGAGAGAACAGGAAGGGTCGTAAACAGAAATGAGGGAAGAGATGTAGGATGATGCAGCACCGTGGAGATATAAATAGATATATTTTTTACGTGAAAGCCTATCAGTAGCTGATGGTATCTGTTGATAAATGAATCAGACGTATAGATATTTTTATATTATGGTGGTTTAACTTAAGCTGCACGTTTTAAGCTAGAAAACACAAAATTTGAGCTTGTTTTAAGTTGGTATACATGCAGCACATAAATGCATATTTCACAATGGCCATGAATCAGAAAAACCTACAAGAAGCAAAATGAACATAAACCCTGCTGTAAATAAATAAAAAGCAAGTGCAATTAAATAAAATAGGGTTTTATTTATTATATTCATTTTAATTGCACTTGCTTTTTATTTATTTACAGCAGGGTTTATGCTCATTTTGCTTCTTGTAGGTTTTTCACATTTTAAGAGACGTCCGGTTCATAAAAACATTAAAGAGCTTGTCTTCTCTTATTAAATGGGTAAAATTCTAAAGTGCTTCTATAAAGAAGCAACTTTGCAATTTATCTTTTTATTATAAATACTCTGCACTCCTGAAAACAGAGGGATTTTGTAATTTTATGTCTTAGTGCTCGATGCCTAGGTTACCAACTACCTCTGCAGTCTCAGATGTGGCGGGTTTCCAAGGCTAGGAGTGTGCTCTTGTATGCTCTATGCTTAATGTCTTGCAAGCACTGCTCTGGAGCTGCCCAGATTGCTGGATCTGGCCAGATTTAGTACCTCTGTGCTTCTCCTATGCTGCAGAGATAAAGCTGCCTCTGCTTGCAACATCAGAAAACTCACAATTTGAGCCAGTGGCGCCACTATGACGCCTGTCCGAACCATCAATCATTAGAAGCTCCATGCCACCTCCACCACCCTCCGGATATAGTAAGCTGGGAGGCTGAGGAGCTGTGTGCTAGTGAAAAAGATGATGTCTAAGAACTTACAGCCAGGTAGTTGCTAACTACCTGTCAGTTCTGCACAGCGCAGATCCCTGCCAGCGATTCTGCTGCTTCACGTCAACAGAGCAGCTCTTCCTCTTCCGTGCTGCTCTGTTGCTGGGGTGTGACTGCTGGCACCATGCAGATTGACAGCTGACTCTCCACAGTTGCGCAACGGGGAGCCATCTGTCAGTCAGCATGACATTAGCAGTCCCGCCCTGTCAACAGCGCAGAGCAGAAGAGAAGCTGCTGCTCTGATGTGAAGCTGCAGAATTGCCAGCAGGAGCGTTCTGTGCCGGCAGAGATCTGCACTGGGCAGCACAGGCAGATAGTTAGCAAATTACCTGCCTGTTAGTTCTTAGGCTCATAGTAAAAAAAAAAAAAAAATCAAATGGCCAAAAAAAATCTGTAGCCATACAGATTATTTCTTACAGAAAGGTTTACATGATTTTACATATATTTTAGCTTAATTCAAATATTTTTTCCCAATTTTCCTGCAGCCTTTCAAAATAAAATAATGAAAGAAATTGTGTAAATCCTCCATATCCTTTTCAACTGTATATGACAGAGAACTGTGTGGTGTATTGTGGGGCTTTATGTTCAGCACATATGCCTTGTAAATATATGAAGGAATGTGCCAGACGTAGCCTTTTTCTTTTCGAATCAGATAATTTATTAAACATTTTCAAAAGTACAGTAGAATTAAACCCCAAACATTACCTACCCTACCTCCCCGTCCCACCTCAGTGTCCATATACTGCTGATGAGAAAAGAATACAGTGGGTATGGAAAGTATTTAGACCCCTTTAAATTTTTCACTCTGTTTCATTGCAGCCATTTGGTAAATTCTAAAAAGTTAATTTTTTTTCTCTTTAAAGTACACTCTGCACCCCATCTTGTCTGGAAAAAAAAAACAGAAATGTAGAAATTTTTGCAAATGTATTAAAAAGAAAAACTGAAATATCACATGGTCGTAAGTATTCAGACACTTTGCTCAGACACTCATATTTAAGTCACATGCTGTCCATTTCCTTGTGATCCTCCTTGAGATGGTACTACTCCTTCATTGGAGTTCAGCTGTGTTTAATTAAACTGATAGGACTTGATTTGGAAAGGCATACACCTGTCTGTATAAGACCTCACAGCTCACAGTGCATGTCAGACCTAATGAGAATCATGAGCTCAAAGGAACTGCCCAAGGAGCTCAGAGACAGAATTGTGGCGAGGCACAGATCTGGCCAAGGTTACAAAAGAATTTCTGCATTACTCAAGGTTCTGAAGAGCACAGTGGCCTCCATAATCTTTAAATGGAAGAAGTTTGGGACCACCAGAACCAATCATGGGAGAAGAGCCTTAGTGAGAGAGGTAAAGAAGAACCCCAAGATCACTGTGGCTGAGCTCCAGAGATGCAGTAGGGAGATGGGAGAAAGTTTCACAAAGTCAACTATCATTGTAGCCCTCCACCAGTCGGGCCTTTATGGCAGGGTGGCCTCTCCTCAGTGCAAGACATATGAAAGCCCGCATAGAGTTTGCTCAAAAACACATGAAGAACTCCCAGACTATGAGAAATAAGATTCTCTGGTCTGATGAGACGAAGATAGAAATTTTGGGTGATAATTCTAAGCGGTATGTGTGGAGAAATCCAGGCACTGCTCATTACCTGCCCAATACAATCCCAACAGTGAAACATGGTGATGGCAGCATCCTGCTATGGGGGTGTTTTTCAGTTGCAGGGACAGGACAACTGGTAGCAATTGAAGGAAACATGAATGTGGCCAAGTACAGAGATATCCTGGAAGAAAACCTCTTCCAGAGTGCTCTGGACCTCAGACTTGGCCAAAGGTTCACCTTCCAACAAGACAGTGACCCCAAGCACCCAACTAAAATAACAAAGGAGTGGCTTCAGAACAACTCTGTGACCATTCTTGTCTGGCCCAGACAGAGCCCTGACCTAAACCCAATTGAGCATCTCTGGAAAGACCTAAAAATGGCTGTCCACCAACGTTCACCATCAAACCTGACGGAACTGGAGAGGATCTGCAAGGAAGAATGGCAGAGGATCCCCAAATCCAGGTGTGAAAAACTTGTTGCATCATTCCCAAGAAGACTCATGTCTGTACTAGCTCAAAATGGGGTTTCTACTCAATACTGAGCAAAGGCTCTGAATACTTATGACCATGTGATATTTCAGTTTTTCTTTTTTAATAAATTTGCAAAAATTTCTACATTTCTTTTTTTTCCAGTCATCATAGGGTGCAGAGTGTACTTTAATGAGAAAAAAAATGAACTTTATAGAATTTACCAAATGGCTGCAATGAAACAGAATGAAAAATTTAAAGAGGTCTGAATACTTTCCATACTCACTGTACATAGATACCCATATAAACATTCGCGCCTACTTAAAACCAACATACAATTGTATCAATAAAGGCACTTCTAAAAATATACACCTGTGAAGAGAGTCACAGATTCTGCTCATTGTTTCAAAACATCGTAAGAGTATTCTAGACCACATTAAAGTAAGGGGGGCCAGATTTGGTCTATCCAGCCGGGCACCCATATATCTTCAAATTTCTCATATGCCCCCCTTTTTTGGCATACATGTTTCTCAAGGCATATAGTGTTATTGAACCCTGTTATTACCTCCCAAAATAAACTTTACAAATGACCAAGAATATGAAGATAAAGTTCATTTTATTGATAAATTTTTGACCCCTGGACGAAGCATTTCAATGCGAAACGCGCGTCTGTTGTGGTGGGACCACGGACACAACGAGTGAGGTAATGCAGGATACATATGTACAGTGCTGGCCAAAAGTATTGGCACCCCTGCAATTCTGTCAGATAATACTCAGTTTCTTCCTGAAAATGATTGCAATCACAAATTCTTTGGTATTATTCTCTTCATTTAATTTGTCTTCAATGAAAAAAACACAAAAAGAATTGTGCTAAAGACAATTTGGATATAATTCCACACCAAACCTAAAAAAAGGGGGTGGACAAAAGTATTGGCACCCTTTGAAAAATCATGTGATGCTTCTCTAATTCGTGTAATTAACAGCACCTTTAACTTACCTGTGGCACCTAACAGGTGTTGGCAATAACTAAATCACACTTGCAGCCAGTTAACATGGATTAAAGTTGACTCAACCTCTGTCCTGTGTCCTTGTGTGTACCACATTGAGCATGGAGAAAAGAAAGAAGACCAAAGAACTGTCTGAGGACTTGAGAAAACAAATTGTGAGGAAGCATGAGCAATCTCAAGGCTACAAGTCCATCTCCAAAGACCTGAATGTTCCTGAGTCTTCTGTGCTCAGTGTCATCAAGAAGTTTAAAGCCCATGGCACTGTGGCTAACCTCCCTAGATGTGGACGGAAAAGAAAAATTGACAAGAGATTTCAACGCAAGATTGTGCGGATGGTGGATAAAGATCCTCGACTAACATCCAAACAAGTTCAAGCTGCCCTGCAGTCCGAGGGTACAACAGTGTCAAACCGTACTATCCGTTGGCGTCTGAATGAAAAGGGACTGTATGGTAGGATACCCAGGAAGACCCCACTTCTTACCCCGAGACATAAAAAAGCCAGGCTGGAGTTTGCCAAAACTTACCTGAGAAAGCCTAAAACGTTTTGGAAGAATGTTCTCTGGTCAGATGAGACAAAAGTAGAGCTTTTTGGGAAAAAGCATCAACATAGAGTGTACAGGAAAAAAAAAGAGTCATTCAAAGAAAAGAACACGGTCCCTACAGTCCAACATGGCGGAGGTTCCCTGATGTTTTGGGGTTGCTTTGCTGCCTCTGCCACTGGACTGCTTGACCGTGTGCATGGCATTATGAAGTCTGAAGACTACTAACAAATTTTGCAGCATAATGTAGGGCCCAGTGTGAGAAAGCTGGGTCTCCCTCAGAGGTCATGGGTCTTCCAGCAGGGCAATGACCCAAAACACACTTCCAAAAGCACTATAAAATGGTTTTAGAGAAAGCACTGGAGACTTCTAAGGTGGCCAGCAATGAGTCCAGACCTGAATCCCATAGAATACCTGTGGAGAGATCTCAAAATGGCAGTTTGGAGAAGGCACCCTTCAAATATCAGGGACCTGGAGCAGTTTGCCAAAGAAGAATGGTCTGCAATTCCAGCAGAGCATTGTAAGAAACTCATTGATGGTTACCGGAAGCGGTTGTTCGCAGTTATTTTGGCTAAAGGTTGTGCAACCAAGCAGGGGTGGATTAAGAGTAGCAAGGGCCCCGGGCAGTTTAGAAGGCATGCCCCCCCCCCCCCCCCCCCACACCTGATTTATCACGTGACATGTCACATGATCCCCTGTGATAGATCATGTGATAGTTCACGGGAAATTAATTTGACACAATATTAATTGTGCTGCCTCATCTGAGAGCAGCACAATATTGGGGCAGATACCGTGATTCCAGCGATGTGTCACTTTTTCAGCTGCTTGTTGTCATTTTGAGAAAATCACAGTTTTATCTGCTGCAGATCTAGCAGCTCTCTGAATGCTGCGCTCTGTATAGCCCCACCCACACCACTGATTGGCAGCTTTCTGCCCATGCTCAGTGTACACAGAAATCTACTGATCAGTGATGGGGGTGGGGTCCTACAGAACTTACTAGTCATCTAGTGATAATTACCTTCTGACAAATCAATGATTTTATCAAAACAACACTAAGCAGCCCAGTAAGTGACACATTACTGGAATCAGTGCCTCTAACCCTACATTATGCTGCTCTCAGATTAGGTGGCAAAAACCTGATGATAGATTCCCTTTAAAGGAGCTGTAAACACAAAAAAAAGTTTGTATTAAAAAAATACAAGCCATTTGTGAAATTAACTTTTTTTCATTGTTAATTCACATTAGACTGTATCTTCAACACTTTTGTCAGCAGGTCTTATTACAGACTCTGAATAGGGCAGCTCTCTCCCTCAGCAGAAAGTCACAGCATGGTTAAAAAACGGGATCTTTTATGATTTTCTCATAATAAATAAAAAAGGACATGCAAGTCCTCCAAACTATTTTCCGTTTCTCTATAGGGGAGGTCCTAAATCTTTCTTGTTCTTTAGTTGATCACATGTCAAAAAGGCAAAGCATTTACTATGAACTCGCCTAAAAAAATATACACTTGGAGAGTAATATCATCATCTGCATGTAAATATTCCTTGACTCTAAGGGCTCGCTCACACTGTCGTATAACACGGCCGAATGCTATGTGATGTTTTATCGGATAGGACTCGGCCCTATGTTATACTATGGGACAGTGCAGATCTGCGATTATTGGCATGAGAAAATAATCTCATTCGATATTTGGACCATGTGCACCCATACAAGTCTATGGGTGCACGTAAAACATTGGACTGCACTCGGATGTCATCCAAGTGCAGTCCGATGAACACTCACAGAGACTATGGAGAAGATGGAGAAATTAAGTTCTCCATCTTCTCCATATCTGAGCTACGAGAGAATCGGATCACACTCAGTTGAAGCTCTGACAGAGTTTGAGCCGAGTGTCATTAGCATAATTGGCCCTATTCTCTTGCATGAGAGAATATATGGCTTAGTGAGTGGACCCTAAAACTGAATAGTAGTGACGGATAGGCACCTCACAAGCGGAATCCATGTAGCTCTCAGATGTCATGTAGGTAGGGCTTCATTCCATGGGGTAGGGCTTAATTTGAAGGTATATTAAAAAAATGGACTTAAAATAAAAATTAAATGAACACAAAAAGCACTAATTGAATTATTTTTTTCGTATTTATGTTTGCAGCCCCTTTAAAAACCCTTTGAGGACCAAGGCACATATATGTCCCATAGTTTTAAACTGGAAAAAAATTTGATTGAATAAAATTTAAGGTCCTCGAAGGTTTAAGTAGGTCATAAATTCATATGAATACTTGCTCATACAATTGCACATGCCAAAAGATGAAGAAGAACAGAATCAAAAATATGACATTAAGTGGAGCACTTACAGGTATTCAAGGTGAAAGAGACCAGCAAAGTCATCGTCTCGAATGACAGTAAATGAGTTAGAATTCAGCAAGCTGAAAATGAAGACAGCAGGTTAGAAGCGAACCAGACTTTATGGTGCTCAGAATTAGTCAAGCAGAATTTATTGACTGCTCTTGCAAAGCACTGAGACTCCCGCTGTGTATTGATGGCACTGTGCGGCCTCCCGCTGTGTATAGATGGCACCGTATAGATGGCTACGTGCGGCCTCCTGCTGAGTATACGTGTATAGATGGCTACGTGCGGCCTCCTGCTGAGTATAGATGCCGCACCCCCAGAGACAGCAGGAGGCCGCACAGCGCCATCTATACTCAGTGGGGGGCCGCACGTAGCCATCTATACACAGCAGGAGGCCGCACGGCGACATCTATACTCAGCGGGGGGGCGCACGTAGCCATCTATACACAGCGGGGGCCGCACGTAGCCATCTATACACAGTGGGGGGCGCACGTAGCCATCTATACACAGCGGGGGGGCGCACGGCACCGTCTATACACAGCGGGGGGCGCACGTAGCCATCTATACACAGCGGGAGGCCGCACGTAGCCATCTATACTCAGCGGGAGGCCGCACGGCAACATCTATACTCAGCAGGGGGCCGCACGTAGCCATCTATACACAGCGAGGGGCGCACGTAGCCATCTATACACAGCGGGGGCCGCACGGCACCGTCTATACACAGCGGGGGGGCGCACGTAGCCATCTATACACAGCGGGGGGGCCACACGGCACCCCCCCAGAGACATCAGGAGGCCGCATGGCGCCAACTATACTCAGCAGGAGGCCGCATGCAGTCATGCACACACAAACATATACAGACACGCATAAACACATTTGAAACACAAAAATACATATAAACAGACATCACACAATGACATCTGCCCACACACACACACACACCTGTCCACACCCACACATGCGCACACACACACACACACCTGCCCCCACACATACACACCTGCCCACACACACATGCCCACGCACACATCTGTGTGTGTGTATGTATAGTGTGTGTGTATAATTTGTGTGTGTGTATTTTTTTTTTTAAGTTAAAAACAAGTAAAATGCATGTGGCATCAATATCAAGACTCCAGATATAAGGGCCTATTCACACTGAATTTTGCAATGCATTCATCTCCTCTTTCCAGGCTTCTATCTAAATCCCTGAAAAATGGTATTCAGATGGGCCTTGACATAGCCATTGATTTGAACAAAGGCAAACCGAGGCTAAAGTCTGAATCTTCAGGCTCCATTTGCTCTGCTTTCAGATGTCTCATTTCAGACAGCATAATCCTGAATTTCAGGGATTCAGTTGTAGGCCTTGTGTAAAGACCTGAATGCAGCGCTGAATGTAGTGTGAATAGGTCCTTACATCCTACACCACCTCAGGGGATTCTTGTTATGGAGTATTGCCCCTGGGTGGCCGCAGTTATGGCCACCACCAGGGCTCGCGGTGACCCACCCTAGCTTTGGTATTCTGGGGAGCTGGTATAATGAATATCTGAGAAGAGCCCTAGAGAAGCCAGAACATTGGACAACCAAGAGGTGGTGGCCTCAAGTCAGGTGTAGTGTCCAACAGGGCAAGACTTTCTAACCTGCCCACACACACACCTGTCCACACACACACCTGCCCACACAGACACACACACACACACCTGCCCACACAGACACACACCTGCCCACACACAGCTGCCCACACACCTGCCCACAGACACACACACATCTGCCCACACACACATCTGCCCACACAGACACACACCTGCCCACACACACACACACATCTGCCCACACACACACATCTGCCCACACACACACACATCTGCCCACACACACACACACATCTGCCCCCACACACACACACATCTGCCCCCACACACACACATCTGCCCACACACACACACACATCTGCCGACACACACACACACATCTGCCCACACACACACACACCTGCCCACACACACACATCTGCCCACACACACACACTCACCATCCCCCGGCTCCATTCCTCCTGCCTGCTCTCTCTCCTCTCCGGTGGTAAGTAGCAGTACAGGCCGGGCGCGCACTGCATGACGTCAGAGCTAGGAGACACGGCCGCGCACAGGGCCGTGTCTCCTAGCAGTGACGCGGCCGGGCCAGCACAGGGAAGTTAACTGCTGCAGTGCTGGCCCGGCCGATGAAGAAGTAGCGGCGGCCGCTGCTGGAGGAGCGGTCCGGGGCCCCCCCTCCCGCAACTGCTACCGGTATGTGCCGCGGCGGCCCGCACATATAATGAGGGCAATCCGGCATTAGACGCCCCGCCCGGAGCCGCGGGTCCCCTGCAGGCTCGGGATCCCGGGCGGTCGCCCGGATTGCCCTCATTATAATCCGCCTATGCAACCAAGTATTAGGCTGAGGGTGCCAATACTTTTGTCTGGCCCATTTTTGGAGTTTTGTGTGAAATGATCAATGATTTTATTTTTGCTTCATTCTCTTTTGTGTTTTTTCCTTGCAAGCAAATTAAATGAAGATAATAATACCAAAGAATTTGTGATTGCAATCATTTTCAGGAAGAAACTGAGTATTATCTGACAGAATTGCAGGGGTGCCAATACTTTTGGCCAGCACTGTATGTATACCATGTCTTAGACTCTATATGTGATTAGCACTGTGCTATATTCTATTTCTACTGACAGCAGTTTGATTGATGTCTCTGTATATGAATGTCACCTATACTGGTTGATTAATAATGATGTAGATACTTACTGTTCTCTCATCCGGGAACACCCACTTTGTGCCTTTGTGTATTTTATCTCACAAATTTTATGTATATTTTTTATTATTTTTTTTTTAATATATCTATAAAATTAACTTTTTTATCTTCGTATTCTTAGTCATTTGTAAAGTTCTTTTTGGGAGATTATTATATTAAATACTTTATGGCCTTACTTTTTGGATATTATTGGTGTACTTACCTGTTCTGACCTCTCCAACAACTAGACCGTTAGGTTTCTTCCAGTATGGAGCTATACTTCTCCGGGCCTGATATAGTATATGCGCGAGAGCCAGTCGGTGACTCTCACTTACAGGGATTTCAGCTGTATGCACAAGTCAAAGGTTCCGGAGCAATCTGACAATTGTACACCGAGTTTATAAGCTCTATCACGTACCTCCGAAGACGTGGCAGTTCCACATTAGACTCGCTAGCAGACACTCTAGGGACATCCTGGTCTATATCTTCTCATATCTTGTCATTTAAGGGGCCACCATCCTCTGCCATCTTTCTTTTAGGGGACAAGCTCTCCTTCTCAGTCTAGATTCAAATAGACATTTATTATATAAAAAAATTGCCCCTTTTGTGTCCCCCACCGGTCACCACCCTATCCAGAAAAGGGGCAGATATCGTTGGGGTCAATGCAATAGATTTGGCTTGAACCGCACAGGCGTATCTGAGTTGTAAATATTGGAAAAAAGACGTAGCCCTTTAGTGGTATGTGAACAGTGCCGAATACTATTGATAAACTGCCCTTTCCAAGTAGGTCGGGGCTCATCTTTCACCATGCATACAATGTATAATGTCTGTACCAAAACACATAAAAGGACCATTCCCTACGGATCAGCGAGACACGGGGGCTGCAGTGCAGCATCTGTCTATGTAACGTGTCCCGGCAGAATGTCGTTCTGTATAAAGATTCTAATGTTATAAATGGAGTGAAGAAAGCTCTCTATGGATTGTTTATCTGCCATTTACAGAGTCAATGCTCGGAGATCCTATGGAAAGTTAGTGTAATGTAAAGTGATGCAATGGGAAAGTATGTGACTTATAAATGTGACTCAAACACATAGCTGCGCGGCAAAGTTACTCACTGATTTCCTAGTTAGCCATTGGGCATTTAATAATACAGATGCGATAACTGAAGCACACACTTAGTCATGGACAGTTTCCATTGAAGTTTATTTAATTCTTCTTTGTCATGTTCTGATGACAGAATGTGCCATCTATACTGAACTGGTGACTAGTACTGTCCTGCTATTGAGCCTACAGTGATGTTTGTCACTTTTTACTAAATTTACAACCTTCCTAGAAGTGTCTTTGCCACCTCCTCACCAATTCTTGCCTCAGACCATTCAAAGTGCTGTTAACCCCTTCACAACATGCGCTGGTATGGCGCAAGTCGGAAGCAGGTGTATGGAGCGGGCTCACCCCATACTCGGCAGATGATGGCTGTGTGTTACAGCCAGAACCTGCTTCTAACAATCGCAGGTGGAGCGGAGCTGCTATCAAACTTACAGCGGCGCTTAACGTGCGCAGGGAGGGAGCGAGGCACGTCATTCCGTGCGCCCATCGGCGTGCCCTTGATGTGATCGGGTGTGCTATGACAGCGGGGGGTCTGTTGGAGACCTCCATGCTTATCATTACGGAGCTTCTTTGAAATCCAGCTTGTGGCCGGGCTTCAAACGAGACTATGATTTTTGCTATATACAGCAATGCTCTGGCATCGCTGTATGTGGCACAAGCGATCAGACGATCTGCGCTTCAAGTCCCGTAAGAAGACTTTTAAGAACAGTGAAAAGTTTTAAAAAAAGTGTTTTAAAAAATATTAAGATCCAAAAAACATAAGTTCAAATCACCTCCATTTCCCCCATTAAAAATAAAGATAGCAGAAAAATACGCACGTGGTATCGCCGCATTCAAAAAAAGTCCTATCTTATCAAAATATAAAAATAATTAACCCAATCGTTATACACTGTGAACAAAAAAAAAAATATTTCTGGTGGCTGCAATACCACAAAAAATACTGCAAAAAGCAATCAGAACATCATATCTACCACAAAATGGTATCAATAAAAACGTTGTCTCTCCCCGTAAAAAAATAAACTGTCGTACAGCTCCATCGACTGAAAAATAAAAATGTTACGAGTCTCGGAAAGGGGCAACACAACCGGAATTTTTTTTTTTTTTTGCAAACATCTGATTTTTTTCACCACTAAAATAAAAAAAAAAATGGACATTTTGGTATAACCTTAATCGTACTGATGAGCAGGATCATATTGCGAAGTCATTTTTACCACAAAATGTACACCATAAAAACTGTTCCTAAAACACAATGTCAGAATTGCATTTTTTTCCCAATTTCTCCCCACTTGGAATTTTTTTTTCTTTTTCCAGTACACTATGTGGTAAAGTGAATGGTGTCATTCAAGAGTACAACTTGTCTCTGAAAGAGCAAGCTCTCATAGGTCTATGTGGACAGAAAAGTAAAAAAGTTATGGCTCTGGGAATAAGACCGCATCGGTAAAGGGGTTTTCTGTCAAATGACAGGATGGTTGATAAATATCTGATTGATGAGAATCCCTGTGCTCCCAACCTTTTTGTCTGCCAGCCATAGCAATTAAATGGAGCTGCGTTGCTGCTGATACTGCTTGCTACTCCATCCATTGTTTATGTGACAGAAAGAGATTGCTGAGCAATGTATTTATCACATATGGCATTACAATGCACAAACCATACCTTAAACTTATCTATGATTAAACAAAATTACACCGACACACTTGACTTGCTTGGAAAATTAATTGGCCACGGCCTTTATTAAAATCATATAATACAGGTAACTTCAATTAATAACATAATAATTATAAACAACCGCAGCTTAGCCAAAGATCAAGCCTGTTTACATTACCTATAACTTATTGTCCATTCTGTACCCTGAATGACTTTCCCACCTGGCTATCTTGCCTGGATCAAGCAGGCGAACATGGCCCGGCCCCACCCAGGGCCAACTCTACCATCGCCTGTAGATCTAAATTAAAAATGTCGTTACCCACTTCAGACAAATGGGTCCAATCACTTCTGAATAGGCCTGGCAAACCTCCCTCCAAGTCAGTGTGCCGAAAAGAAAAACCTCCAATAGATGGCATAAATTTATTCATGCACCTATTTACCCTTCTGCGAATTTTCTCACAAAATTTGAGATCCATAGATTTCACCCACACTAAACGGGAAACGATCTCGGAAAAGATAATTTTGACACCAAAAAACAATTTTTTTAACTCTATTAAACTTTTTTTCATTTGAAATAGTAAATCCACTGTACCTAATTTACCAATATCATTCCCTCCTAAGTGCACAATGATTATATCTGGGGACGGAGATCTCTCACTCATCATGGCAGCTTGCTCCAACAGTCCTTCCCATCTTTGCCCCCTGATTCCAAACCAGAAGATTCTTACATTATCGGCAGACAAAGACAGATTCGGACCATAGCACCGCTGCTGCGCTCTCCACTCCGCCCAGTGCACGAAAGAACGACCTAAGATCCATACTGTTATACCTACAAAAACTTCAAACAAAAGAAACATTAGTATACATCACTTCTGAATATACACCCGATAACATCCTGAACTCCATCTTCCCAATTTTTTGATTAAGCTCTCACTCAAACCCAGTCTGGCAGCCTCCATCGCAGCTCCAATCCTAAAAGAGTGAGTAGAGAAATATTTATTACCCATATTCAATTTAGACAAACATTTACTCAAAATGCATCTGAATTGGAACTGAGTCAAAGGTCTGCCCGACTGATGAAGTAAAAACTTCTCACCTCCCAGGGGACGTAACATTAAATAACGTTGCACCAAGCAAACCGGACAAATATCTTTACCTGCTAAACATTGTAATTTTAAAGACGTACCCTTACCAGCTTGATCAGTTTTGGATTTAGCAATAAAAATTATTAATATCCCCCTCTTCAATGTAATATGTTGAAAAGCCAAACCTTCAATACCGTCTCTGCCCCTCGGCAATAGCTCGCCTATACGCAAAGCTCCAAAAACCAATAGTGCAGCTGCTGTGGAGAATAAAAGGGCTTCATAGTTATCGTAACAGCAAGAGAATGACACTGTACATAAATTTACCAACATTTCTGGAGAAATGGGGCGTCTGCCATCCCGAACTACTTTCTCTTTTTTGTAACCCTTTAGTACCTGCTTTATTAAAAAAATAACCGTTGCATTCCTTCTGGCCCATAACCTTCATAAAAAATGACACACCAGATAATGTTTTCATTACCGTGGAATAAGCGAGCCCTCTGTCAAAAAGCGATAATACAAAATGCAACACGGACTGCTCTGAACACCTATTAGCAACCATTTTCATTCTCCTACAAAATTTAACTCCTAAAACCCAAGCCGACGAATAACCTTTCCATGTAGAAATGGCCATAGACCGCTGTAACAGCTCCATTAACCTGACCAAATCAATCCCCAGAGATACTCCGGACACTCCACTCCCCTCTCCTGGGTGCCTGGGGCGATACTGGAGAAACTCTTGAACTGAAAATGAGAAAGCAAAACAGCCACTGAAGGATCACTATTATCAACCTGTACCGCCTTCAGCCAAATATTCCTTTTCAAACACAGCAGTACTAGACGTCTAAGAACTCTAATAACTGAACCACATTTGCAAGACAAATGGTTCACTGCAAGGACCACCCCTTTTTTACTGGATTTAATTATGATATTTCTATTAGCTAGCTGACTGCCCCAAACCACTATAACCACTAAAATAGAAAATAGTTCTAACAAAACTTCATTCTTCAACACCCCATTCTTACACCATGCCCAATGCCATTGGCCCGCACACCAATTACCATCCCAAAAAACATCAAAACCTGATTCAGGAGCCGCATCCCTGTACAAACTTAAGTCCTCTTCTGCAATAAAAGGCTGACGCCACAAAGCCTGGCCATTAAATGACTCTAAAAACTCCAACCAAACTCATAAGTCCTCCTTAACTTCCTTTGTGACTCTAACATGAAATACAGGATTCCTGATTCCTGCAATATGTGCTGACAGGCGTCTACAAAATACTCTGCCCATAGGCATTATTCTAGACGCAAAGGCTAAAAGTCCCAGCAACGACTCGACCTCCTTCACTGTCACTTTCTTCCTCTTTATCACTGCTAACAACGCTTCTCTACATTTAACAATCTTAGCTATTGGCAACCTAAATTCCCCTTTACCTGTATCAATCACTATACCTAGATACTCTAAACAATTGGTTGGGTGAACTGTTTTTCCTTCCGCTAGCAGAATACCAAACTGCTTGCAAATTAATTGAAACGTAGACAAAAGCTCATTACACACCAATGAGTCGCCAGGACCTATAAACAAAAAATCATCTAAGTAGTGCGCTATACCGCCTTTCATGCACTGCCGTGCTGTCACCCATTCTACAAAAGATGAAAAGGCCTCAAAATAAAAACAAGATACCGAGCACCCCATGGGCAAACATTTATCAACATAAAAGAAACCGTTGAAATGAAAACCTAATGAATTGAAACCGTAAAGGCAGTAACCTAAAGGCTGATTCTTGATCGGCCTTGGCCATTAATGCCCCGGGACCGAAACTTCTAACTATTTCAGCAGCCTTATCAAAAGACGTATATATAACAGTACTTATACTGCTATCAATGCTATCGATAAAGAGGTACCATATGGATAAGACAAGTGATGAATCAATCTGAAAGCATTCATCTCTTTCTTTGGAATACACCCAGAGGAGATAGCCAAAAATGTTTAAATGGCTGCTCCTTAAAGGGGCCCGCCACTCTTCCTTCAGCTAGTTCCTTTAACAATTTTGCTTCTACCACCTCTGGGTGCAGCTCCGCGGATTTCAAATTTTTTACCCATATGCACCTTTTGCCTGAAAAATGTGGAATCATAAACCCATGTGCAAACCCATCAATTATTAACTTGGCCATCTTGCGGTTTGGGTACTGCTCTAACCATGGCCGCATTCTCTCCAGATTTACTGGTGTCACTGCTTTTACCCAAGTACTCCTTTGTGGAATGTTGCCCACTTGCTTTTTTAAAGCATCCGGACATAGCGTGCGACCCTCCACAAAAGGAGCACTCGTGCTTGTATTTACACGTATTCGGCCACTTACATAATGCCTCATTAAACGCAAAGCATGTACCTTTCCTAATGGTACTAGTCTGAGCTGGTACATTACGCTGAACATTATTAGGTTTACTTGACATTAGTGTTGAGCGAGCATGCTCGACACTGCTCGGTACTCGCCCGAGCATCACGCTACTCGGGATGTTCGGCGAGCACCGAGCATGTCCGGGTTACTCGGGCGGGAGCTCGGGCCTCCGCCCTTCATGTTTGGCGCTCTTTACAGAGCCAATGAACATGCAGGGATTGCCAGCCAGTCACTGTAATGCCGCAGCCATGTTGTTTTTGGGCATTACAGTGATTGGCTGGCCGCACAGAGTCACCTCGAGTATTTAAAACCGGGCGCCGCCATCTTGGACACAGTCGCTTCGGATTAGACAGTGTAGGGACAGCGCTGCTGAGCTAGGGAGAGCTTTATCCTGCGAAATAGTTAGTGTAGGGTCTGTAAAGGCTGCCAGATCAAACAAACAGTCCTTCTCAGAACTAATATCCATCCCAGATATCAGGCAGGCAGGCTGTATAGGAGACGCAGTGGTTATACCAGCAAACGCTGCATTACAGTCCTGTGTGCTCCTGTTTCTGAAATTGCTGGACTTAGCTCCAGGTCTCGGGGGCCAGTAAAAATCCTTTTTTTTTCATCTAAATCCTCTTTTTTTCTCCTCCTACACACTGTACAAATACCTGTCTTATTAACCTATTGGTGTGTCCCCCCCCTGCCCCCCCCCCAAAAAAAAGTGTCTGATTTTTCAGACACAAATATATCTGTTGAAAAGAGTCTGGTATAGGCCACAGAAACAGAAGTGTGGTTTTGCAGTTCCACGGGTCAAATCTCTGTATTATCCAGTTTTGGGCCTTTTGTATAAAAAAAAAAAACAGTTTGAGTGTGTCGCTCACTGTTCAGCCGCAAATATATATATTTAAAAAAGTCTGGTATACACCAGTAAATTATAACTGTGGTTTTGCTGTTCCAAGGTAAAAAATCTCTATTATCCTGTTTTTCGCTTTCTTTGCCTTAAAAAAAAAAACAGTAGTGTCTCCTGACTGTTCTGACACGAAAAATATATCTGTTGGAAATAGTCTGTTGTAGGCCCAACAAATCCCAGTGTGGTTTTGCAGTTTCACGGGTCAAATCTCTGTAGTATACAGTTTTGGGCCTTTTGTATCTAAAAAAAAACAGTTTGAGTGTGTCGCTCACTGTTCAGCCGCAAATATATATATTTAAAAAAGTCTGGTATACACCAGTAAATTAAAACTGTGGTTTTTCCATTCCACGGTAAAAAATCTCTATTATTCAGGTTTTGGTATTTTTTCCATAAAGAAAAACATTAATAGTTTCTCCCTGATTGTTCTGATTGTTTAAAAGAGTCGGATGTAGGCCAGAGAAATAGAGCTGTGGTTTTCCTCTTCCATGGTTCTAATCTACTTTTTATTACCCTTTTTCCATTGATAGTGCGAGTGTAAGCTATTTTACTTCCTTTACAATGGGCAAGGCGCGTGGCAAAGGACGTGGAAGTGGACGTTCTGGTGATGTTGCGTGCAGAGGACGGGGCCGTGGCCAAGGTGAAAATGTGCCACAACCAACAGCCACATCTTCTCGCTCACACTTCTTGACCGAATTACTAGGGAAGCACAGAACAACACCAGTATTGCGAACTGATCAGTGTGAACAGGTTATTAATTGGATAGCAGCTAATACTTACAGTTACCTGGGCACCACCACCTCCGGTCTGTCTTCCACACGGTCGACTCTTAGTAGCCGTGAGTCTCGACCGCATACTCCTCACCCTGATGCTCCTTCCTCCCACCATGCCGAGTGTCGTCAGACAGCAACTGATCCCACACTTGGACACTCTGAAGAGCTGTTCACTGGTCCATTTTCAGATTTGTGCCCCTCGCCTGCTCCGCGATGCTCAAATATTTGAACAGCCACGGCCACAGGAAGTCGACGCTGGCAATTTGTCACAAGAGGTGGACAATGACGAGACACAATTGCCAGGAAGTGAGGAGGAGCATCGTGGTGCGCAAGTGGAAGAGGAGGAGGTGGTGGATGATCTAGTAACTGACCCAACGTGGAAGGAGGACATGCAGAGTGAGGCCAGCAACACACTGTGGGAGGGAGGCAGAGTACCCCAACAGGCAGGAAGAAACAGTGTGGTGGCCCCAGACAGAAGGCGGGCAACCGTTCCCCGTAACACCAACATGATGGACGTTGCCAGTACAAACGGTAGGTCTTCCAGAGTCTGGAATTTTTTTAAAGACTCTGCTGAGAACCCCAAAAAGGCCATTTGTACCACCTGCCATGCCAGCATCAGCAGGGGTGACAAAACTACCAGCCTGACCACCACCAGCATGATCAGGCACATGGCATTAAAGCACCCGACTTTGTGGGGCGAAACCCAGGGTCCACGACCAGTGTCAGCGGGTGTCACCACTGCTTCTTCCGCTGTTGTGTGTGCAATAGAACCCCCTGTTGTGTGTGCAAGGCAATCCCCTGTCCATACTGCATGTAAAGATGCCCCCTCCTCTCAGTCTTCACTTGTTATGGCAGTTTCTCAAGAAACAGCATGAACGTCCACGTCCCACCGCAGCGTTCAATTGCCATATCCCAGACCTTTGAACGAAAGCGGAAATTCGCAGCTAACGCCCCACAGGCCACAGTCCTAAATTTGCACATTTCATGACTGCTTGCGTTGGAAATGCTGCCTTTTAGGCTGGTGGAGACTAAATCCTTCCGCAAGCTTATGGCGGTGGCCGTCCCTCGGTACTCGGTCCCCAGCCGACACTATTTTTCCCGGTGTGCCATCCCCGCACTACACAAGCACGTGTCCCAAAACATCTGCCGTGCCCTCAACAACGCAGTTACTGGGAGAGTCCACCTGACAGCAGACACGTGGACAAGTGCTTGTGGCCAGGGACGGTACATCTCCCTGACGGCACACTGGGTAAGCATAGTGGAAGCCGGGACCCAGTCGGACCTTGAGACGGAACACATCCTCCCCACAGGATTGCGGGCCCTATGTCAGTCAGAGTTCCCCCCACAGGGTGCAGCTCCTGTGCATCATCCTCCTCCTCCTCATGGTCAGCCTCCATCTCAGATATCACCACATCAGTTACAAGCTGGAAGCACTGCAGTACTGCCTCCGCCAAGCGGAGTTGGAGAATTTTCCCACGCTGTCAGTGACGTGCATGAGGTGAGCTCATGTCCAATGAACTCAGCTCACCTCATGCACGTCACTGACAGCGTGGGAAAATTCTCCTGTGCTCAGCGCTTCAGCAGGAGAATTTTCCCACGCTGTCAGTGACGTGCATGAGGTGAGCTGCGTTCATTGGACGTGAACTCGGCTCATCTGGATGCCGTCACAGCCAGACACTGAGGAGCTCAAGCATGCCTGCTATTCTCAGTGTGTGCGGCATGGCAAGCTGGATGGCAGGGTTCTGTTGCGATCCAGCCTGTCATGTCAACGTAGCAGAGCTGAAGCTGTCGTGGGAACCATGGAAAGGTAAGGATGATGTTGCTTTATTATTTTACTTTTATTGCAGAAGACATTGGCTTCAGCTGGAATGGGTGTGATGGTAAGTATGGTTTAATTTAGAACATTAAAAAATTGTGTGTTTATTTCAATTAAAGGACTTTATTCTGGGTGTTTGTGTTTTTTTTTTTAACTTTCACTATGGGGTTAGTAATGGGGGTGTCTTATAGACGCCTCTCCATTACTAACCTGGGCTTGATGTCAGCTGGCATTATAAGCTGACATCAACCCCAGCCCTATTACCCCACTGCCACCACTACAGGGCAGTGGGAAGAGCGAGGCTAAGTGCCAGAATTGGCGCATCCTATGGATGCGCCATTTCTGGGGCGGCTGACGGCTGGTGCTTCTAGCCTGGGAGGGGGCCAATATTCATGGTACCCTTCCTGGGCTATTAATATCAGCTCCCAGCTGTCTGCCTAGCCTTTGCTAGCTATTAAAATAAGGGGGACCCCACGTCATTTTTTGGGGAAGGTCCCCCATTTTAATAGCTACTAAAGGCTAGGTATTCAGCTGGGGGCTGATATTAGTAGCCTGGGAAGCTCCGTGGGTATTACCCCCCTCCCAGGCTTCAAACATCTGCCCCAGCCGTCTGCTTAACCTCCGCTAGAGACTAAATTTTCAGGGAACCCCACGCCAATTTTTTTTTTAATCCTTTATTTTAACACTAAATGACAAGTACAATAATCAACACTATCGCTGTACTTCTTATATATGTGACTGACATGTTTCTATGTATCTAATCTATGTGTGATGCTCTATTCTTTCTATTCTAAATTGTCAGGTACCGCTGCTGAATTGCCGGCCGGCTTTTTTAAAGAGACGGTGCATGAAAACACTATTATTTTTTTTAATACATCCTTTAACACTAAATGACAAGTACAGTAAGCAACACTGTCACTGTACTTCTTATATATGTGACTAACATGTTTCTATCGATCTAATCTATGTGTGATGCTCTATTCTTTCTGTTGTAAATTGTCGGGTACCGGTGTATGCCGCTGATGAATTGCCGGCCGGCTTTTTTAAAGAGACGGTGCATGAAAACACTATTATTTTTTTAAATAAATCCTTTAACACTAAATGACAAGTACAGTAAGCTGAGCTCTGCCATCCAGCTTGTCATCCTTCAGAGACACTGCAGAGTGCAGGCATTATGGGAACTTCCGATTCCGGTATTCGATATTCTAAAAGTATCGGAACTCAGTATCGGAACTCCGATACCGCGAATATCGGTCGATACCCGATATTTCAGTATTGGAATGCTCAACACTAGTTATTATCAATGTTTATAAATGTTATACCAATTTGACAATGACAAATTTATATAATAGTTACTAAGCTTTCACCACTGTCTTAGAATTTCTCAGATTGACCAATTAAGATGAATGTCGTGGACGACATCCAAAAAGGAGGGAATAATGTGACATGCAGAAGTAGTGCTGTTGCTTCCAAAGCATCCAGCAACTGTTACAAATAACACAAGCACAGGAGACAGGAAGTGTTGTGCTTCAGAAGCATCCAGCAACTAGAGGGGTTAACACAGTCACAGGAGACAGGGAGTGTTTTAGCAGAGCCCCAGGGAGATTGTGGGAAACTTGTTATTGTAGTCTGGCTGAAGCAACTGAAGAGGATTCAGATCAGGAGAGAAAATAAACACAGGTCAGATAAACTCCCTGAACTAACCGTGCAGAGTATTATCGGACAGGAAGATAAGGACTGGAAGGAATTGAACTGAATTGCACTGGCCGTGCTTCAGATTAAATTCCACTGTTAAACTGTTAAAAAAGACTCTTGTCAGATGTGTCTGGTCAGCATTTTGACCCCTTGGAACGCAAGATGGAGGGACTACTCAGGAAGTCCTGGGAGACCTCGACAGCGCTATTAAGCACCAATGCAGTCTCTACGGGCGTAGCGCGATCATTGGCTCATTGGCTAGATCAACTGGAGGAACACCTAGTCTCAGGCACCGCCAGAGAAGACATCTTAGCATCCCTTCTGCTTCTCCAGAAAGCTACGGGGTTTTTAGCAGATGCTTCTGCAGAATCGGTGAGAGTGGCGGCAAGAGCATCTGGGTTATCAAACTCTGTGAGAAGGGCCTTATGGTTAAAATCCTGGAGCGGTGATGTGGCATCAAAGATGAAATTGTGTTCCATCCCCTTTAAAGGGAAATGCATGTTCGGGCCAGCCCTAGATCTTCTCGAGAAAGCCTCAGACAAGAAGAAAGCCCTCCCGAAACCTAGAAATGTAAGGAAAAGGCCCTGTCGTCCTTCCCAGGAGCAGACCCCTCAATATAGGGGTAAAGGATAAAACAGGTTGGTGGAGCTACCCAAAATCGGGGGCCGCATCTCGAACTTTCTCGCTCAGTGTAGATAAATCTGCTCAGACCCATGGGTCCTGAGGGCAGTAGAGTTTGGAGTAAAAATAGAATTCTCCTCCTATCCTCCACAGACTAAAGATAACGCAGCTCTCTTCTCAAAGTCTGCAGGCCACCCTGATATCCAGTGTAACAGACCTATTATCCTCTGGGGTGATATCCCTGATAAGCAGAGGACATTATTCCAATCTCTTCTAATAAAAAAACAAATGGCTCGCATCGGATTATAATCAATCTAAAACCACTGAATCAGTATATCCACTACCAGAGATTCAAGATGTAATCTATCAGATCATCGGTCCCTCTGATAGGACAGGACCATACCATGGCCAGAATCGATCTCTAGGATGCATACTACCACATCTCCATACATCCACTTTACAGAAAGTTCTTAAGATTTACAGTGGCTCAGAGGGAACAGATAGTCCACTGCCAGTTCAATGTTCTCCCATTCGGGATATTATCAGCCCCACGAATATTTACAAAGGTCATGGCTTATATCAGGGGTCAGAATGTTTTCAATAGTACCATACCTCGACGACCTGTTATTAATCGGGCCCTCAGTACCATTGCTCCAAGAGCATATACAGTTGACCACTCAGATCCTATCTTCTCTGGGCTGGTTAGTGAATCACAAAAAATCAGATATGGTTCCCTCCATGACAATAAACGTTTCTAGAAGAACTATTGGATTCCCACAGCCAGATGTCGTTTCTGCCCAAACAAAAACAGGTCATACTAAAAGCAAAGATCAATGTCCTAAGAAGCAGGAGATTGGTATCATTGAGAAATGCCATGTCAGTCCTCGGATCTATGACATCCTGTATCGAGACGGTGGCCTGAGCTCAAGCACATACCCGAACATTACAGACTCACATCCTCATGAATTGGGACGGATCTCCACGGTCTCTGAACAGGAAAATTCCTATACCATCACGGGTAAAAACCTCTCTTTTCTGGTGGCTGAGCATGAAGAATCTAAATAGGAATACTATGTATCCAGAATCCACTAGTAACCATAAGAGTGGATGCCAGCGGGAAGGGATGTGGAGCCATAGTCTCCCAGGAGCTATTCCAGGGTATATGGTCCAAAGAGGTGAGCCAGAACTCATCAAATTTCAGAGAATTAAAGGCCGTAGAGGAAGTCCCCAGAGTAGCAGAGCCTCTGGTCCAGAAAACCCACATACAGATATTTTCAGACAATATCACCACAGTAGCCCACCTTCGTCATCAGGGGGGCACAAGACACAAAAGCTTTAAAGCAGTCTCTGCGAGAATATTTTCCTGGGAAGAAGAACATATTCTATCCCTGTCAGCTCTTCATGTCCTGAGCCATACTCCTTCCTTACCTGAGAGTGAGATACCACACCTCTGGGTAAGATGCAATACCTCTGTGGCGACCGAACCCTCAGGGGCGCCACAGAAACATTAGTTTGTTTGTTTTTTGTTCAGATTTGCCAAATACCTATAAACTGGCATCTTTCTTTTCTAGAATACCAAGAAAAGGGCCATCAAGATCTAAACTGGGTCTTGGCTGTGATGGCTGGAAGTGCTCTTGGCATTGTCATTTTGGCTATCTGGCTGAAAAAACAAAGCGTTAACACCATTAAAGAAGTTGAGATATAAGTTCTTGTGACTCTTCCTTTGCCATAAACGTAACTGAGTTCTAGCATCTATTTTGAACTCCTACCTGTAATACTCGCCTTGCTAGTTGATTTTATGAGACTTTACAGTAATTTGCAAATAAGGTTTATGCCCCAATAAAGATTTAGACAAAAAAAGTTGTACATTGATTGCATTCATAGACCTTTTTTGAGTAACGGTCACAACAGTTCACAAAAAATCCATTTGATACATGTAAAATATAAGGAGCACATTGGCTTCATTGGAAAGGGTGAGTCTTGCAATTTCTCTGGAAGGATCAATATTTTGTGGATTTTAAAACACTCACTGCAGGTCACTTTACCTACATGTAGGATCTAGATCTGTCTATCCAACTTGGCTGGTACTGTTGCACTGCAGGTGCTCTGATTATGTAGATGACATTTTATATTGCCTTTAACTATGTTCTGGGTGACCCTAGCGCACACTATTAAAATGCCTCCTTGTTTTCCCATAATCTGTAAGTGGTGGTGTGGCACCCCAGGGGTCTGGTTTCCACAGTAATGCAATGTTATGTCTGAGAGCAGGTGGGAGGTCTCTTGGTCAGGAATCCTATGCATGCCACACCTCCTGCCCAGTCCTGGGAGGGGAAGGACTTCCCCTATGTAAACCTGGGGCTGAGGCAGGGTTAGAGAGTTCAAAGGGAGAGTTCAGCCAGGAGGGCTGACAGGGAGCTGTGGCTCCGGCTGGGCCCAGCTCCTGGGCCATGCCAGAAGTAGAGACAGAGAAGAGAAGCAGCTATGGGAAAAGAACAACAGGAGCTCTGTGGGAGCAGTGTTACAAGGAGTCAGGGGCTGGCAGCTGCAGAGCTCGCCCTGACTGAGAAGTATCACCGGACCCGGAGTCCGAGGCTGTGGGGACTAATCTCTACCCAGCAGCAGAAACCGACCGGCAGGGGATTGCAGGTCCTCTGGCCCAGAAACCCGAAGGCATGGTCACACGCGTGAGACCAGCACCGCCATCGTGGAGCGGAAGCCATTAGAAGGCCCCGAGTCACCGGCCATACGGGTGAGCACCACACGGTACACTCAGGGACGTGGGCTACTTTTACCCGCCTCTAGCAAGGTAGCCAGAAGAGTACAGTTAGTTGGGAAGGCCTACAACTCCGCCTGGCCATGGGAGATCCCATCTGCTCAAGGACTGACCAGGCCCCGATTGCTAGCAAGTACTCCGGTAGGGTCTATCTTTGTCACCAGTAAAGACCCTGAACTACACCGCATCGTCTCTGAGTGGTTCCTGCTACCCCCATCATCCACGTCGGCTGCCCTGAGGCCATACCCCTCCCGTTGGGGGTTATACCATCCACGCTGCACCATCCTTCCACCGGCCTCAGCGGTCTGCCCTGCAGCGGCAGCTCCATAGCTGCATTCAACGGGTGGCGTAGTCATCCACCATCCACTGCTAATAGACTGCCACTTAGTCTGACTCCCTGGGCACGGACCGGGTCACCGCCACGAGACTACTACCCCCCATCTAATCCGGCTCCGGGTAGGCTCCCGCATGCGCAACGCTGCGCGACTCAGGCCCAGGGGCGCGTCAACTTTTGGCGTAGTCGGCAGGATTTCATGCCCGCAACCACCGGTACTGCGTGCCTGAAAAAGAGACTTTTAAAACTTACCATCCGTGAAGTTTTCCCGCCATCCGGCGCCATCTTCAGCCTTCTTCCCGCCATCCGTGAATATTCCCGCCATCCGGCGCCATCTTCCGCCTTCTTCCCGCCATCCGTGAGGTTTTCCCGCCATCCGGCGCCATCTTCAGCCTTCTTCCCGCCATACGTGGAGTTTTCCCGCCATTGGACGCCATCTTGAGGACGCCGCGCGGGAAGAAGAGGGGCGTGGACTCCGAAAGCGCGCGAGAACTGAAGCCCCGCCTCACGTCCGGACGTTGCGTAAGGTCCTGGAAGGAGCCCAGCAGACGCCGACGTCACAGGAGCGCGACGGAAGGTCCTCAACCCTGACGATCCACTGCGGAGCCGCGGCCTACGGAAGAGGATCATCGCAAGGTAGGCCACGGTCCACTAGGGGGGAGAAGGATGTCGGATACGGAGGAGAGCTTCACCGCTTCAACCCCCGCCAGCGCCACCGCTGTGGCGGTCATGCCTTTCACCATGCCCTATATCCCGGGGGCAGCCTGGCTACCCCAGTACTCGGGGGAGTCACATACCCTGCATGACTTTAGAGAAAAGCTGGATAGCCTCTTCCAGGTGTACCCCCTCACAGAGGAGCAAAAAGTGAGCATCCTGGTGGCCCAACTAACTGGGGCAGCCCAAAGGGAGGTAAAGTCCTGGCCACCTGGGAGGAGGACTGTCGCAGAGATACTAACCCGGCTAACCAAGGAGGAGCTGCAGTACTACCAATACGAGGAAAGCCAAGAGGACCCGGACGGGTCTGAGGACTACCCTCAGGAGGGAGCACAAAGAGGACATAGCTACTGAAGGGAAGTAGCGTGAATAAAGAGCTGTACATAGTTACCCGTTAGGGTACAAGGACTGCTGCTAATTAAAATATGGTCCCCGTTGGGATTAGTGAATTGTTCCCCGTGTGTCCCTATCCCTTACCAGGCTGAGGACTGTGAGCAGCCATCCCCTATCCCTTACCAGGCTGAGGACTGTGAGCAGCCAATCCTTATCCCCACTGGCCGAGGACTGAGAGCGGCCATATCCTGTAAATAATTATGTGTTTCTAGTAATTTATAGGAGTCCTTGGGGGATTTACCGGGAATCCTTTGTACAGTTAGTGGAGCGTAACCCAGGATGGACTAAAAGACTGTTAAGGACTCGGGGCAGGACAGACCCCTACCTGGTTACGTCTCCCTGTTTTGGTGAAATGGACACCTTTGTTTCCTTCAAAGACTGCACCCGGTTGCGGACATGCCGTGACCACCTTTATGTGTTTTTCTTATTGTATTATTATTGTTATACCCTGTTATGTCTTTCTAAAAAAATATGTTTAGTCCCGGAGTACTAAATTTCACTAGGGGGGAATGTGGCACCCCAGGGGTCTGGTTTCCACAGTAATGCAATGTTATGTCTGAGAGCAGGTGGGAGGTCTCTTGGTCAGGAATCCTATGCATGCCACACCTCCTGCCCAGTCCTGGGAGGGGAAGGACTTCCCCTATATAAACCTGGGGCTGAGGCAGGGTTAGAGAGTTCAAAGGGAGAGTTCAGCCAGGAGGGCTGACAGGGAGCTGTGGCTCCGGCTGGGCCCAGCTCCTGGGCCATGCCAGAAGTAGAGACAGAGAAGAGAAGCAGCTATGGGAAAAGAACAACAGGAGCTCTGTGGGAGCAGTGTTACAAGGAGTCAGGGGCTGGCAGCTGCAGAGCTCGCCCTGACTGAGAAGTATCACCGGACCCGGAGTCCGAGGCTGTGGGGACTAATCTCTACCCAGCAGCAGAAACCGACCGGCAGGGGATTGCAGGTCCTCTGGCCCAGAAACCCGAAGGCACGGTCACACGCGTGGGACCAGCACCGCCATCGTGGAGCGGAAGCCATTAGAAGGCCCCGAGTCACCGGCCATACGGGTGAGCACCACACGGTACACTCAGGGACGTGGGCTACTTTTACCCGCCTCTAGCAAGGTAGCCAGAAGAGTACAGTTAGTTGGGAAGGCCTACAACTCCGCCTGGCCAGGGGAGATCCCATCTGCTCAAGGACTGACCAGGCCCCGATTGCTAGCAAGTACTCCGGGAGGGTCTATCTTTGTCACTAGTAAAGACCCTGAACTACACCGCATCGTCTCTGAGTGGTTCCTGCTACCCCCATCATCCACGTCGGCTGCCCTGAGGCCATACCCCTCCCGTTGGGGGTTATACCATCCACGCTGCACCATCCTTCCACCGGCCTCAGCGGTCTGCCCTGCAGCGGCAGCTCAATAGCTGCATTCAACGGGTGGCGTAGTCATCCACCATCCACTGCTAATAGACTGCCACTTAGTCTGACTCCCTGGGCACGGACCGGGTCACCGCCACGAGACTACTACCCCCCATCTGATCCGGCTCCGGGTAGGCTCCCGCGTGCGCAACGCTGCGCGACTCAGGCCCAGGGGCGCGTCAGTGGCAGTGAGTAGCAACATATCGCTGTCTTACATGGTGGGAATGACCGATCTATGGCAGTTTAGTCTATATACTCTACTGTTAAAGCAATAGTACTGGAAACCTCTTCAACACATAGATGGTCTCAATGCCAGACTGGCACAGTATTAAAGTTTCTAACCAGATAATTGCATGAAGAGCAAAGGAAGACCTACCATTGGTGCAGCCACAGAGGGATCCAGTAATTGACGGGGCCCACTTATACCTTCAAAGCAGATAAAATTGTACTTTATGATGAACTACAGTGCTTCCACGAGGACTCTCTTCTGTCTACCAGTGCTAGAAAGAGCAACAATAAATGGCCCAGAGAATAAAAGTTTCTTCTACAATGATGACTTGATGTAGGTTATTCTACACTGTCACATTAAGATATCATAACATCTAATGGTTGTTATCAAACATGTTACATTTTTGGCCACATGTTGAACCACAATGCAGTCATGTAATTGACCTATGACTTGCCTAAAATCATTGGTTAATTGCCAAACTGCAGATGTAAAATGGCTGCACAACAGTTAGCATCAAAAGTTTCTTAGCTTTCATGAGGGGTTTTCAAGTTGAATTGGCCATTCCCTCATGTGTTAAGAGGTTGGCAGTGTTATCTTGGTACACCTTTCCTCAAAATGACTAGCATGCTAATGGAGATGAAACCAAATCAATCCATCGAGTAAAACACTTCATGGAAAGTTTTCCACAAAAAAAAAAAAGTTTGGTCCTGTAAAGATCTGAGGTTGTAAGTAATCACCTAGGCAGGTTAACGATGCAACAATATTTTATTGATCACAGCCATGGTAATAAAGCAATTCCAGGTAAATGGCCAAAATACAGTTCTCTCAGTCCTCAAGTTCCCAATCTGGGTTCAGTAGTTCCACTGGCTTTGTATAAGGCCATACTCACTGTCTCCCAACTTTTGGTTGGCCCATAGATTTTGCATCTCCAGCTAGTATAGTCTGTAGCCACAGTCCATGATTCTCTAGACGGCAGATAAAACGATGAAAGCACGGGTATCCAGTAGCAGCAGTCCTTTTAAGAAAGTGTAAATCCAAATGACATAATCCATAATGGTAACATGTTTATCCATTCATCCTTCCAAGTCCACGGTCTCCATCCTCTTCCTTCAATCCTTCCACACATCTCCCTAAAACATGTCTCCACTTTCTTCCACTCGGATCAGTCCCCTCCCAGGTCAGAAGTGATCACACTCTCCCCCTTAAACATTCACTGTTTGCTAAAACAATGAAGAATATTCTAGAAGCCTTCATCTGAGACTGCCTGTAAGACCCACTGTGGTTATGGCTCCACTGTGTCTCAATCTACACTCTCCTAATGAGATTATTGGCTGTTGAAACAATGAACTCCTGAGATAAAGATGAGATTAGTGGAATGCTGGACATTTTACAAGTGAATCTTACATAATGACAAGTAATCAGAACTATGTAAAACATAACAAGTAAATCACTAATAAAACACAATAATAATATTGACAAAAATGGTGGTTCGTTGCTGGAAAAGTATCATAGTCTTTAGTAAGTGGGCAGCTCCTCACAGGTCCCATGCTCAAAGCCAGTTTTTAGACAAAGTGGGGCTCCAAATGTTAACACACATGTAGGTTGCATTTACATGGGCTGATTTCAGGCCATTAAACAAGCACAATTGACAACATTGAAGTCGTTCAGTACTTATTTTCTGGCCTCTTTACACTGGATGACTAGGAATGATGGCACAAAACTATCACTAGTAGATCAATCTGTCACCATACACATGTTCTCTGCAGTTTACACCAGGCGATGTGCTACTGAGAAGGATTTTCGTTCTACCATACACAATCCAATCACCCGATGAATGAGCAACATTTTTGCTTATTGATGGGCGATTGCCAATGTTTACACCTAATGAACGCTCGTCTGCTCTTCCAGTATATATAAATGTGGATGTGATATACTGTTACACACATCTGTATACAGAGCACACATATGCAACATACAAACAGTGATCAACATATCTTAAAGAAACAATGGCGGAGACCCCGGTAAATCCAGGTCAGCCAGAATAGCCTACTCGTATAGCATTTAGAACAGAAAAAAACACGAGTTCAAAATGGCATACAAAGTTAGTTTTATTTAGTCAATCTGCAAATAACTTAAATTAATATATCCATAATATAAATGCATGACAAAAAAGTGCAATGTGCTCGAAGAAAAGCGCAGTCCCACCTGCGAGGGCATATCGTACCCAAGCTAAAAGGATAGCCCATATACATAGTGTGGTATCTTTCCAGAGATATACTGGATAGAATAACGCTATATATTCCAAGTGGAGCACATACAAATGTTTAAATCAAACCCAGGTTCACCAGATGCTTACCACAATTGTATATGAGGTCCAGGTGTGTTGAGACACCTTTGCCACCTGTCTTCTACGTCCCCCTGGACCTCATATACAATTGTGGTAAGCATCTGGTGAACCTGGGTTTGATTTAAACATTTGTATGTGCTCCACTTGGAATATATAGCGTTATTCTATCCAGTATATCTCTGGAAAGATACCACGCTATGTATATGGACTATCCTTTTAGCTTGGGTATGATATGCCCTTGCAGGTGGGACTGCGCTTTTCTTCCAGCACATTGCAATTTTTTTGTCATGCATTATATTTATATTATGGATATATTAATGTAAGTTATTTACAGCTTGACTAAATAAAACTTTAACTTTTTATGCCATTTTGTACTCCATGTTTTTTTTCTGTTCTAAACACATATGCAACGTGTATAAAAAGTACAAAAATAAATGACTGGAATATGCAGAGCATCTGCACACATGAGAATGCACAGAGCACATACGCTCACACTATAGAATACTTACCAGTCTCTCCCTTCAGTTCTAAACTCCTGCACAGGACCCATGGTGACATCATGGTCACATGACTGATGTCACCAAAGGTCGTTAAGCAGTCTGCACATTGGAAATTAAATTGATAATATCACTGCAATTTTCAATGTAACTTCTGCTGTAGATGCTGCTGACGCGCCCCCTGGGCCATGTTGTTAGGGATACCCGGAGCCGGATCAGATGGGGGTTGTAGTCTCCGAGTGGCTGTGACCCGGTCCGTGCCCAGGGTGTCAAACTCAGTGTGCGGCAGTCCTTATAGATGTTATTAGTGTCGACTACGCCACCCGTTGATTTGCGGTCAAAAGGCCGCCGCTGCAAGATGGTCCGCTGAGGCTGGTGGTGTGTGTGCAGCTGCGGTAGTATAACCCCCAACGGGAGGGGTATAGCCTCAGGGGGTCAGCCGTGGAGGATGGTGGTTGTGAAGGTGCAGCAAGGAGACTCAGAGGCATAAAATGCAGTTCCAGGGTTTTACTTACTGGTGTTGCTCGGGTCACTGTGTACAGCAGTGGCCACCCAAGCCGTGCTGCGTCCACCAGGTCCTGGACTCGGTCAACTCCCAGGCAACTCCGGAGTGTGGTCCTGAGCTCCCTTTCTGACTTGTCCTCCTCTCCGGCCTTCCCCACCAGGGATCCACCTAAGTCCGGCTCCCTCGGGCCTCTTGTTGGTAAACCCTTGTCTCTGGGTTCCCTGACCCTATTCTTGGTTTGCCTTCCAGGTGGATTTAGTGGGTGGTCGTGGCAGATCCTGCCCACGACCTCCGGTCTCTGGCTAAGGATTAGGGCCCTCCACCAGCTTGGGATCCGGTACCCTTGTGCCAACTCTTCACCCTCTGATCTAATTTTGGGTTCTTGGAGTTCCCTCTTCTCCCCCTCTGGGTCCTTCTTTCTCCTCTCTCGCTCTCTTGGCCTTGGAGCTGGCTGAGCTGCTCTGCTTCTCTGACTCAACTCTGACAGACTGACCCTGATCTAAGATGGTTCCCACCTTATATACTCCCTCTATGTGTGAGCTCAGGTGACCAGCACCCAATGAGCTCCTAGCTTTACCCAGGCTGCTCCCCCTATCTGCCCCTACACTACTGGGATGTTCCACCCCCCTCCCACTCCAGCCAGGAACAGACACTGTCGTACCTGCACATAAACTGGTGGGAGTACCGTCGGTCTGTTCCTCGGAAATGGGATGTGTGTAGTGCATGCAGCTAACTGAGCTCAGTTCCACACTCCATCCTTACCCGGGAGTGGAATATCACACCTCTGGGTTGAGGTGCAATACCCCTGTAGCAGCCGAATCCTCAGGGTGCTGCATTCCCCCCTGGTAAATCACAGCACGTCCTCGGGCTGTAAAATAACAAAACATCCAAAAACATACAATTTTTTTTTTTTCATAAACATCATAAACATATAAAACAATATATATATATCATAAAACTTTTCATATAAAACTCCTCATTAGAAACATTCTTGTTCCTCCGGCCACGGTGCAACTTGTGACCGGGTAAAGTGCGACAGTCTCTCTTGGAAGAAAACAGTTTCCTATAAAACCGGTAGGTGGCGCTTTAGGAAGCGCAACTATATACAAGGGAAATATGGCCGCTCTCAGTCCTCGACCAGGTATTAGGGAGGATTGACCGCTCTCAGTCCTCGGTCAGTGGGAATAGGGACACACGGGTTTCAGTTCAATCTGCTGGTCCCAACGGGGACTATATTTTAACTAGAACAGTTCTTATACCCTGACGGGTAACTATGTACAGTCTCTCTCTACCGTACTTCAACGACGGCGCCCTCCTGCTCCTTCTTTAGATTCTTCAGACCCGTCCGGGTCCTCTTGCTCCTCCTCACACCGCAGCTCCTCCTCCGTCAGGCGATGCACATGGAGGGCGTAGGGTCCTTTGGCACACTTGTGCCGGGTGAAGGTGACCTCGTCCCCTACATACAGGTCACGACCTCTGTGTCCCTCCGGCAGATGGCTTTCTACGTCTCTGCGGGTGACAAAGACGTCGCCGGGGGTGTGATGATCCCTGATGAAACCCCAACCGTGCTGCAGTTGGAATTTAATTACAGTCCCGGTGGCACGGGGACCGTGGGCTGCACGGGGGTTCCTCCGGGTCCGGCTCTTCTGCTCTGCGATCTGGATTTGCAGCCGCTGCTCTCGGACCCGCCTCTCTCTCCTCTCCCGGTTGAAGACCTCTAACTGCTGCCGGCAGCACTCCGCACGTTCAGCTGCGGCCGCCCGCGTTTCTTGGGTGAATCCCATGAGGTCTCCTCCGGTGGGGTCCCACGCAAACTGCGCTTCCTCCAACGAGAGTGGGGTGATCTTAACGGGCTTTGGAACCGGAATCAGGGGCTCATCTAGGGGTCTTTCTTTTTGGAGCTCAAGTTGGTAATACTCCGGTGGCCATATAAAGGGCTGCCCATCCGGGCACGTATGCTGGGCGAACAGGTCTTCACCCAGGTGCGGCACTCTAGATGTTGAGGGCGCGGAGGTGGTAGCGGCGCCCAGGTTTACCAGGCCTTGCGACCAGGCTTGGGGCACCCTGAAGGTGAAGGGCACCGTAAAGACAGCGGCGCCCGGGTGTTCCTGGCCTTGCGACCAGGCCGGTGGTTCGGCAGAGGTAGGGGGCGCTGTTGGTACTGCGGCGCCCGGGGGCACTCGGCCGTCCGACCAGGCCGGTGGCGTCTCCTGCTTGGCCGCGCTCTGGATTGAGGAGCGTGACGTAGCAGGGGGCGTGGCCGCGGCTCCGGCCGCTTGAGGCCTAGCTTGGAGCGATGACACAGCGGCTACGGGAACGGTGAGTGGGGCTTCAGGCTCTGCGACGGGGAGCTGGGGCAGGTTTACGGCTTCTGGGCACGGGATGCTGTCGTCCCCATTACCTGCCTTTATCTCTTCGGCTCCCTCCGCGGCGTCGTCTCCGGCCGTCGTCCCTCCTTCGCCGTCCTCAGAGGTGGACTTGCTCCTCGCTGCGGGTGGCATGCTTCGCTGGCGGGCTCCAGCCTGCTGGGCCATCTCTCGAGTCCACTCCGCCAGTGTTTCCTGCTGCACCCGGGCTATCCTCCGTGCGAGGCCCTCCAACGCGGTCTGTGCACGCTCCCGATCTCCGGGGAGCTGCGCCAGGATCTCCAGCAGGCCTTCTGGAGTGGCGACCTGCAACAGGCTCCTGACCACTGGGTCGGTGCTGCCTGACTCTCCCTCCATCTCCGGGTGTGTTCTCTCTGGACTCTCCTCCAGACTCCTCCAAGCTGCTCCCATCTTCTTTCTTTTGTTCTGTCTACGCCCATCCCGAGGGCGGTCCTGGGGCAACTTTGTGATTGCCAGTTCCAGGGGCAGTTCTCTCACGCTGATGGACATATCAATCATCACAGTCTCTGCTGGTGGGGGCGGTTTCCACTTTTGGCGCCATTTTCGGTCCTGGCCCACGATGGGAGGTGGCCTCTTGCCATCCTTTGGCACGCCCATGATGGCGTCCGCTCTGCCAAGGCGGGAAACCTTCTCAGATGGCGGGAACCGCTTCCCAGTGGCGGGAAACTCTGTGGATGGCGGGAAAAGACTGCAGATGACGGGCAAATGGCGGGAACTGATCCGAGATGGCGTCCGATGGCGGGGACCCTCTGGAATTGGCGGGAGACTTCTTTTTGAGGTAAATGCGATCTTTTCTTCAGGCACGCAGTACCCGGTTGCGGGCACGTGATCCTGCCGACTACGCCAAAGTTGACGCGCCCCCTGGGCCATGTTGTTAGGGATACCCGGAGCCGGATCAGATGGGGGTTGTAGTCTCCGAGTGGCTGTGACCCGGTCCGTGCCCAGGGTGTCAAACTCAGTGTGCGGCAGTCCTTATAGATGTTATTAGTGTCGACTACGCCACCCGTTGATTTGCGGTCAAAAGGCCGCCTCTGCAAGATGGTCCGCTGAGGCTGGTGGTGTGTGTGCAGCTGCGGTAGTATAACCCCCAACGGGAGGGGTATAGCCTCAGGGGGTCAGCCGTGGAGGATGGTGGTTGTGAAGGTGCAGCAAGGAGACTCAGAGGCATAAAATGCAGTTCCAGGGTTTTACTTACTGGTGTTGCTCGGGTCACTGTGTACAGCAGTGGCCACCCAAGCCGTGCTGCGTCCACCAGGTCCTGGACTCGGTCAACTCCCAGGCAACTCCGGAGTGTGGTCCTGAGCTCCCTTTCTGACTTGTCCTCCTCTCCGGCCTTCCCCACCAGGGATCCACCTAAGTCCGGCTCCCTCGGGCCTCTTGTTGGTAAACCCTTGTCTCTGGGTTCCCTGACCCTATTCTTGGTTTGCCTTCCGGGTGGATTTAGTGGGTGGTCGTGGCAGATCCTGCCCATGACCTCCGGTCTCTGGCTAAGGATTAGGGCCCTCCACCAGCTTGGGATCCGGTACCCTTGTGCCAACTCTTCACCCTCTGATCTAATTTTGGGTTCTTGGAGTTCCCTCTTCTCCCCCTCTGGGTCCTTCTTTCTCCTCTCTCGCTCTCTTGGCCTTGGAGCTGGCTGAGCTGCTCTGCTTCTCTGACTCAACTCTGACAGACTGACCCTGATCTAAGATGGTTCCCACCTTATATACTCCCTCTATGTGTGAGCTCAGGTGACCAGCACCCAATGAACTCCTAGCTTTACCCAGGCTGCTCCCCCTATCTGCCCCTACACTACTGGGATGTTCCACCCCCCTCCCACTCCAGCCAGGAACAGACACTGTCGTACCTGCACATAAACTGGTGGGAGTACCGTCGGTCTGTTCCTCGGAAATGGGATGTGTGTAGTGCATGCAGCTAACTGAGCTCAGTTCCACACTCCATCCTTACCCGGGAGTGGAATATCACACCTCTGGGTTGAGGTGCAATACCCCTGTAGCAGCCGAATCCTCAGGGTGCTACACTGCGGGCAGGAGTGTACATAGAAATCATAGGGCTCCATAGCAAAAGTCCTAATTGGCCCCTGCAAAAAAAAAATTACTCAATAGGAGCACAGGAGAGCATATACTATTTTTGCAGCCCTTGCAAAGTAATTTTGCCCCTTACTGTTCGACATGCTACAATGTGCCCCCACTAGGACTCCAAACAGTACAATAACACCCCTCACAACCCTCTACCCAGTATACTGGCCCCCCACAGGCCTCCAAATAGAATATTGCCTGCAACATAGTATGATGGCCTCAAAAATTAACCATTTATTAAAAAAATAAATGCTCCCCCACTGCTTCAGTCTCTGCAGCATGTGGTCTGCACTACATCGCAACTCCTGTGCTGAGCAGTGCAGAGGGTTAGAAGACTCGCTGTAGAGATTGGAGCAGTGGGCAATGGGGTGTAGTGAATATTTTTTTTTATTTATGGAGGACTATGTGGTGCCCGTAATACTGTATGGAGGGCTATGAGGGGCCCATTTTACTGTATGGAGGGCTATGTGGGGCCAACTATATTGGGCTGTGGGGCCAATTATGCTATATGGACGGCTATATAAGGGCCATTAATTACTTTTGAAAGACTACAAGGGGGCCATTATACTGATGGCATACCTATGTAGGGGAGGGCATCATACTATTTGAAGGTATATGTAGGGGGCCATTATGCGGTTGTCAGGACTATATGGAGGCAATTATACTGTTTGCAGGTCTATGCTGGGGGCGATTATACTGTTTGGAGGGCTATGTCAGGGCTCTTATATTGTTTGGAGGGCTATGTATGGGCCAATACACTGCATGCAAGCAATTACACAGTGTAAAAGTTTTTTTGAGGGGTTCAATAATACACTGTAGTAATACACTGTAGAGGGTTATGTGGGGGTCACTATGCTGTTTGGAGGGTAGTGGGGGGCCATTATACAGTGTGGATGGTTGTATTGGGGCCATCATACTGAGTGGAGGTGTGTGGGGGCCATTATTCTGTATAGAGGGCTGTGTTGCGATCACAGTTGGGGGCATCATACTGTGTTGGGGGTCGCCATACTTTGCCAGTGAAGGGGAGTACAGTCATCATACCGTGTGTGTGGAGGGTACTCTGGAAGAATTCACTGTGGGGATATCATACTTGTGTTTCGGGGGGACACTATAGTTGGCATAATACTTTATGGGGGCAATGAAAGGGTAGTTTAGGGGCTTCAGTAGGAGGAAATTACTTTGTAAGGGCTGCGAAGATGTGAGATATGCTCTTCAGTGACCCTGCTTAATATTAAGTTTTTTACTTGGGGGGCCCAATTAGAACTTTTGCTATGGGGCCCCATGATTTCTATGTTCACCCCTGCTAATAATATTAGGAATGACATAAAGATGGATGAAGCTGCTTCATCTTTAATGGTTACAGGTATCTGGCCCATTGTGACATCACTCGTGTTCCACTCCCCGTGATGTCACAATGAGGTCACCATTGTGATGTCACTGGCTGTGGGGCTATAGTGAGTGACGCTACAGGAAAAGGCTTTGTCTGGAGAGGCTGACTGTGGATTACACAAGATGCGATATTCCTCCAGGCTAAAATGCTGTTTAGATTTCTTCTATTTGTGAGTGTGCTAATAGCATCTGCGGAGGGCGCTCCTATCAACACGCGCCACCATGATTTCAGGGCCTGGATCCCTGCAGGTAAGTGCTGTACCAGATATTCAGCCAATATGGGGTTATTGTTAATTAGTCAGATGATACATTTCATGGAGGATTCTTCATGTGCTACTTGTAATGTTTGGAGTCTTCTCCCATCGTGTATTCCCTATTCCAGGCTCTCAAACACATTGTAAGCTTGAATGGGAATCCACTCTGAGCGAAAAACAAGTCACGTGTCTCTCATCTTCATGTGTGTGACTTCATCAATAGTTTTGGGGGAAATAATTACAAATTTATGGTAATTGTGGAATTTCTCCAGCTAGGAATGGTCCTAGGTCTGAATACAAAAATGAGATGCAAAATATAATGTATATATTAGTAGCTTTAAATATCTTACATGTTCTTGATCTTTTCTTCCACTAGATTACTTTAGTAGGTTTCCTATGCCTGCTGCCATCATCTTCTTCTCTGGATTTTTCTTTGGTGCCATCTGTTCCATCATATATGGGTAAGTCTTATAATGATTTATGGGCTACCCGGGAGTCTGTATAAGAAATATCACATTTTCAGGTCATCACACGATTCAGTAAATGATATAATCTTGTGTGGATGTTTAGTGGCTCATAAACTTGGTCTGACCTGCTGGGAGCACAATGGACTTTTCTGTACAATATTAAAAAAATTGCTCAACAAATTACTGCAGATAAGGATAGATAAAATAGATGAAGAAAAATATATGATTTTATAACAGTGACTTCTGTTTTATCATTTTAAAGATATGTGAAAAAGAATAATTTCTGGAGAGATGTTACAAGACCAGATTCCATGGATGAAGATATAAAGAGTAGGGCTAATCCTAATGGTAAGTACGGCCGTCACCAATCTGACATTAATATCTGTGTACATACAAATACTTCTTAGTGGCTTTTATATTACGTGGACGCAGTCTACATTGTAAAGCTGAATAATTACTCTAATGATATTCTGATTCGTCTCTTTCAATATATGAAATCTATTTAAAAGTAAAAAATGAACTTTTAAAGTATAAATAATCTCTTAACCCGTTCACAACATATGATGTACGCCGAGCTTGAATATTTTCCCGCACGTGACGGCTGATTTAATGTGCGGAGCTCTGCCCGCAGCTGTTAAACTGTTAAATCCCACTGTTAATCTCTCACAGCAGCTTTTAACAATGCAAGGGAGACCGGACATTATATGTGACTCGCCCCCTGGGCCGTGGGGCACTCGGATCCGGGCAATAGGGAGACGATGGGGGTAGTAGTGGCGACCCGGTTCCGTGGCTCAGGGTGGTCAGGCCAATGGTAGTCTGCTACGTTCTGCTGATAATGTCCGACTACGCCACCCGTGGATTTGCGGTCATTAGGTACCGCCGCTGCAAGGCAGACCGCTGGGGCTGATGATGTGTGCAGCTGGGATGGTGTGACTCCCCACGGGAAGAGTGCGGCCCCAGGGCAGTGTAGTGGATGTTGGGAGTGATGGTAGTGAGAGTCCCAGTGCTGATAGTGCTGGAGGAGCAAGGAGCACACAGACAACAGGTTGCAGTCCAGGGTCTTTACTAGAACAGGTAAATTGACCCAGAAACAGTCCCGGCTAGGAGGGGACCTGGATGTCTGAGAGCAACGGGGAAATTGGCCCTGGTCAGGGTGAGGGTGTAGGCCTACCGTGCTTTCTGTCCTCCTTCTGGCTATCTCCTCGTTATAGGGTAACAGCCCACGTTTCCGAGCTTTCCGTGTATTCTCGCCTGTATGGCCTGCGACGTGGGTTCCTTTCTGCTCCCAGCCTTGTACGGCTTTACTGGTCCCTTCTGTTGTGGCAGGGCCTCCAGGCTTCTTAGGCCAAGGAATATACAGTCCCTTGCGGACTGGTTATCTGCTGGAGGATGTGGAATCCTCCCAGCCTCAGACACCAAAGTCTGGTAAAGTAAGTCTTTTATCTGCCAAGACAGGCTCTCTTTGCCTCTTGTCTCTGGCTTGTGGTTCTCCTCCTGCCACACTTCCTCTTAGGTGCAATACGACTGTCTGTCCCTGCTCTGCTCTGGGACAAGTCTCAGTGCTGAGACAGGCCATCAAGTTCTCTCTAACCCTGCCCCCAGTACCAGCTTTCATAGGGGCAGCCAGCTCCCCCTACTGGCCTGAGACAGGAGGCATTGCATGCTAATGTTCCCCTGACTAGAGAACCTCCCCCTTGCTCTCAGACACAGCTTTAATTACACTTGTGGCATCCAGGCCAGGGTGACACATTCCCCCCTAGTAAAATTTAGTACTCCGGGACTAAACAGTAAATAAAGAATAACATGCATAACCATAAAACATTATCAGGAAAGTGACGCACAAATTGAGTTCTTAAGGTCACAGTGTGGTCTGTGACCGGGTGTCCATATCACCAATACAACGGGGAGCCTTAACCAGGTGGGGGTCTGTCCTACCCCAAGTCCTTCACAGTCTTAGTTCATTCCTGGGTTAGGCTCCGAACGCAGTCCATACAAGGTCCTGGTTATAAAAAGTCCATAACCTGTGAGTCCTTAGGGTAACTGCAAGAAACTGAAACACAGAATTACCAAACAATCATGTAACTTGGCAAACAATTCAACATTTGGCAACAGGGTTATTTACAATCTTAACGCGCTCTATATTTTCCAGCGAGCGGGTATCTGCCCCTTTGTGCTCCTGGTTGATCTACGTAGCCCACTGTCTGGTGGTGGACTCACTTGGCTTTCCCCACTAGCGTTAGGGGTACAGCTACCAGCTGGGTGTACAGGTAGGGCAGGCAGCTGTCTGCGGGTCCTTTGGCTTACCGCAGGCATGGCAGGCTCACTGTCAGCAGAGGGTTGACTCTCCTGGGCTGCTGGTACAGGCTCTTCTGCCTCTGGAACTGCTTGCTCCTCTTCACCTTCCGGCTCTGGTGTTGGTTGTTGCTGTGCCGGTTGCAGGAAATGCAGGACAGGTACCACTATGGCATCATTTATGCGAGTCCAGGACTGAGGGAACTCTCCAAGAACGGTGCTGATCATTTCTTCCTTGTCCTCTGCGGGTTCAAGGTCACTGTGATCCTCTTCTGCACTACGGAGTTGCTCGGGGCATCTTTTGAGGTGGTCTCTGGAGACGGTGTTAGTGGTTTCTCCTCCGTCCTTGGTGATCACGCACACCTTCGGGTTGTCGTGATCAGACTGCAGTACGGTGTAGGGTTCCCTTTCCCACTGGTCGTCCAACTTATGTAGCCTTCTCTTCCGCTTCAGGACTTGCTCACCAGGTTCTAGGGGACCAGCAGGGGCGTGTTGATTGAAGAGTTTTTCTTGCCTCTCTCTCACCTGGGCCAGGCTCTTCTCCACACTCTCCTGTACCTTCTTGTACTGCAGTTGCCTTTCCGTATCCCAGTCCTCATCCAGAGAGGTGTCTTCAGGTATTAGGACTCCCATCTCCAGGTCTACGGGCAGCTTACCTGGTCTAGCTCGCATCAGGTAAGCCGGGGTGCAGTTTGTAGCATTCACCGGGATATTGTTGTATAGGTCTTTCAGGTCCGGCAGTTTTTCTGGCCACAGGCTGCGTTCCTCCAGGGGCAACGTCTTCAGGAGATCAATGACTATATTGTTCATCTTCTCACACATCCCGTTGGTTTGTGGATGGTAAGGCGTTGTCCGAATCTTCTTATAGCCATAGAGGTTGCAGAACTCCTGGAAGATTTCAGCCTCGAACGCTGGACCCTGGTCTGTCAGGACCTGTTCCGGATACCCGTGTGGACGGCAGAAATATTGCTGGAAGGCTCTGGCCGCTGTTTGGGGTGTCAAGTCCTTTACCGGGACCACCACTAGAAAACGGGAATAGTGGTCCACGATTGTCAGGGCATAGATGTATCCAGACAGGCTTGGAGCCAATTTGACGTGGTCCAGAGCTACCAGCTCAAGAGGCTGCGTGGTGACGATGGGCCTCAAGGGTGTCTTCTGGCTGGTGCGGTCCTTCCTCCTTAGGTGACAAGGGCCACAGTCTCTGCACCATTTTTCTACAGCTCCTCTCATGCCAACCCAAAAGAATCTTCCTCTTAGCAGGAACTCCAGTTTCTTCCAACCGAAGTGCCCCGCTCTGTCATGGTAAGCCCCCAGGACCATAGCTGCATCCCGCCTTGGAACCACGACTTGCCAGGTCAGCTCGTGCGTCCGGTGGTTGACAATCCTTCTGCACAACTTGCCTTCATAGAGGAACAGCTTGCTCTTCTCCTTCCATAGCTGCTTGGCTTCCTCTGGGGCATCCGGATCCATGCGGGCGTCTTCCTGGGTCAACAGATCTTTCACCAGGCGGATGGCAGGGTCACTATCTTGGGTCTCGGCCCAGCTGTGGTGAGGTAGGGGATTGATCATCACGGTTGTTAGATCCTCCTCCTTCACGCGGTGGGAGTATTGAGCGGCTCCATACCGGTGAAACGCAGGGAGTTCTACCTCCTCCAGCTCTTCTGGGTCTTCGTCACCTTCAGGTAAGTGAGGCATTCTTGATAGGGCGTCCGCGTTGGCATTGGTTTTGCCTGCCCGGTACTTGATCACGAAGTCATAGTTGGAGAGACGGGCCATCCACCGCTGTTCCAGGGCACCAAGTCTTGCATTGTCTAGGTGTGTTAACGGGTTGTTGTCCGTGTACACCGTGAACTTTGCGGAGGCCAGGTAATGCTTGAAGCGTTCCGTCACGGCCCACACCACCGCCAAGAATTCTAGCTTGAAGGAGCTGTAATTCTCCGGGTTCCTCTCGGTGGGCCTCAGCTTCCGGCTGGCGTATGCGATCACCCGTTCTCTGCCCTGTTGGTTTTGGGACAGTACGGCTCCCAGTCCCACATTACTGACGTCTGTGTGAAGGATAAAAGGCTGGCCATAATCAAGGTAGGCCAGGATCTCATCCCCCGTGAGGGCCATCTTTAGCTGGCGGAAGGACTCCTCTTCCGGTTTATCCCACTTAAAGGGTGGCTTTTGACTTCGGGACTTAGACTGTCCAATCAGGAGGTCCTGCATAGGAGCTGCCATCTTAGTGAACCTGGGGATGAACCTTCAGTAGTAGCCTACCAACCCGAGAAACTGTCTCACCTCTTTGATGTTCGAGGGGCTTGGCCAGCTCTTGATTGCCGTGACCTTGTCAGGGTCGGGGGCCACTCCTTCCGTGCTTACCACGTGCCCTAGGTACTGGACCTTTGGTTTCAACAGGTGACACTTCGATGGTTTCACCTTCAGGCCATAGCCTGCCAGGGTTTCGAACACCTCGGCCAGGTGCTTTAGGTGGTCCTCGTAGGTCTTCGAATAGACGATCACGTCGTCCAGGTAAAGGAGGACCGTCTCGAAGTTTCGGTGCCCTAGACAGCATTCCATCAGCTGCTGGAAGGTCCCTGGTGCGTTGCAGAGCCCGAAAGGCATACAGTTGAATTCGCTCAGTCCCATCGGGGTGGTGAAGGCGGTCTTCTCCTTGTCAGCCTCTGCCACAGGAACCTGCCAGTACCCGCTAGTAAGGTCCAAAGTAGAAAAGAAGTTAGCTGATTTTAGTGCGGCTAAAGACTCTTCTATTCTAGGCAGCGGATATGCGTCTTTGTGGGTGATACGGTTGATTTGTCTATAGTCGACGCACATTCTCATGGTGCCGTCTTTCTTTTTCAACAGAACCAAGGGGGCTGCCCAGGGGCTACAGCTGTCTCTAATGACCCCAGCTTCTTTCATTTCTCTTAGCATGCACTTGGCGTTCTGATAATGTGCAGGGGGTACAGGCCTGTGTCTCTCTTTTATTGGTGGGTGGCTCCCTGTGGGGATGTGGTGTTCTATCCCCTTTACTCTGCCGAAGTCTAGCGGGTGCTTACTAAAGACTCTCTCGTACTCCTGTACCACCCGGTAGACTCCTTGTTTTTGGTGCAGGGGAGTGGAGTCAGCACCCACATGGAGTTTCTGGCACCAGTCCTCCTTTTGTTTCTGGGAGCCATTACCCTCCGCCTGAGGAGATGGAGGCAAGGGTTCCACGGCCCTGATAGCTTTGTGTTCGACAACAAACAGTTTGGCGAGTGTAGCGTACCTGGGTAAGTGTACCTCCCTCTCCCCAATGTTGAGGATACGGACGGGCACCCTCCCATGACGGACATCAACCACCCCCCGGGCTGTCAAAATGGTGGGCCTGCTGTCTGAGTACACGGGTTCTACCATGGCTTGGTAGTCTCTACCTCTCAACCCGATTGCAGTCCGACACCAGATCATCATTTCACATGGGGGGAAGGAAATGGGGAATGGGTCACTCAGTCTTACGCTACCGATCTCACCACCAGACAGTTCTACCTGCTGCCGTCTCATCAGGGCTTTTATCTCCTTGTTGAGGACTCTCTGTTGGCTGGAACTAGCATTCACCGCCACCTGTTGTAAGATTACAATTACCTCTGAAAGACAATTTTCAATCACGTTAGTACCCACAGCTATTTTAGGGTGACTTTCACGACGGTCAATGTCCACAATAATTACTCCCTGTGCCGGCAGTTCAACTTTACCAATTTTAATGGTCATCTCCTTGAACCCCATCTGTGGCACGGGTAAGCCATTACTGGCGATGATGCTCAAGTTACTGTCTGGATACCGTGTGATATCAGCATCAGTCCAATACTGCTTAAAAAGTAAATAAGGGATAGTGGTTACTTGCGACCCAGTATCCAGCAAGGCGCTCATGGGGATACCGTCCAGCACCATGGGTAAAACCGGGCGCCCCCCAACGTACTTATCACGCCAATTATAAGGGCCTGGTGATCTTATGCCTGGGGGTTGGCCCTCTGTCCCAGGTTGGACCCGTTTAAATTACAGTACCTGGAAATGTGTCCGGGCTGGTTGCATCGACGGCAAATGGGCTGTCCATCCTCTGCGTAGCGGTCTGTGGGCCTCCCTCTGAACGACGGGATCCTCCTCTGTCGACGCCACGGGACATGCTCCGGACTTGAAGCCAGCTCGATGGGTCTTGACGGGTCCACTTGCAATGCCTGGACGGTCCTGGTCAACGCCGTGACGCTCCTGGTCAGCTCCTGGACTTGGTGGTGCAGGTCTTTCGGCGGGCTTGGTTCAGGGCCTGTGCATCAGCCCCCACGGGGTCCATAGAGGAGGGCGCCGCCTCCTGGTGGTAGGTGATAGCAGGGCGCCGGGGGTTTATAGCGCCACTGGTTGCAGATTCACGGAGCACCCTTATGGCCCTGTCCTTAAATTGGGAAAAGGTCAGGTCGGGGTTCTGAAAGAACATGAGGCGCAGCTGGGCCCTGTGGGCGCTAGACAGCAGACCTTCTATGAATTGTTCTGTTAGCAGTTTATCCGTTTCCTGCACACTGCCAGGGTCAGTTTGTTGGATAGCCCTCAAGGCTTCCTGCAGATTTAGAGCATAGTCTCTGATGCTGTCCTGTGCCCGCTGCTTACATCCATAGAACCTCATTTTAATCTCAGCGGAGGTACGTGTGTCAAAGGTACCCCGCAGCCGGGCCAGAATACCCTTCACAGTCCTTCTCTCCTCAGTGGGCCATGATTTTACCTCCCTTTGGGCTGCGCCAGTTAACTGCCCTGTTAGTATGCTGACCTTCTGTTCCTCTGTCAGGGGGTAGACTTGGAACAAACTGTACAGCCTTTCCTTAAAGTCAGTTAGGGCATGGGGCTCCCCTGAGTACTTGGGCAGCCAGGCCGCTCCAGGGATGTAGGGCATGGAAAAGGGCATCACCGCTGCTGCAGCTGCGTTGGTGGTAGTGGGCGCCTCTGTATCCGACATCTTCCTCCCCCCTAGTTAAGCGTGGCCTACCTTCCGACGATCCTCTTCTGTAGGCCGCGGCTCCGCTGCTGCTGCTATGGACGAGGACCTGGCGTCGCATCCTGATGACGTCAGCGTCGCTCTCTCTCCCTTCCAGGACCTTGCGCAGCGTCGGTGCGTGGGGCGGAGCTTCGGATCTCGCGCGGTTTTGACGTCCACGCCCCTCTTCTTCCCGCGCGGCGTCCTGAAGATGGCGTCCGATGGCGGGAAGCAGCTGCGGATGGCGGGAAGACGGCAGAAGACGGCGGGAAACGGTCCAAAATGGCGTCTGATGGCGGGAAACTTCGCCACAGGTAAGTTACAAAAGTCTTTTTCAGGCACGCAGTACCCGGTGGTTGCGGGCACGAAATCCTGCCGACTACGCCAAAGCTGACTCGCTCCCTGGGCCGTGGGGCACTCGGATCCGGGCAATAGGGAGACGATGGGGGTAGTAGTGGCGACCCGGTTCCGTGGCTCAGGGTGGTCAGGCCAATGGTAGTCTGCTACGTTCTGCTGATAATGTCCGACTACGCCACCCGTGGATTTGCGGTCATTAGGTACCGCCGCTGCAAGGCAGACCGCTGGGGCTGATGATGTGTGCAGCTGGGATGGTGTGACTCCCCACGGGAAGAGTGCGGCCCCAGGGCAGTGTAGTGGATGTTGGGAGTGATCGTAGTGAGAGTCCCAGTGCTGATAGTGCTGGAGGAGCAAGGAGCACACAGACAACAGGTTGCAGTCCAGGGTCTTTACTAGAACAGGTAAATTGACCCAGAAACAGTCCCGGCTAGGAGGGGACCTGGATGTCTGAGAGCAACGGGGAAATTGGCCCTGGTCAGGGTGAGGGTGTAGGCCTACCGTGCTTTCTGTGCTCCTTCTGGCTATCTCCTCGTTATAGGGTAACAGCCCACGTTTCCGAGCTTTCCGTGTATTCTCGCCTGTATGGCCTGCAACGTGGGTTCCTTTCTGCTCCCAGCCTTGTACGGCTTTGCTGGTCCCTTCTGTTGTGGCAGGGCCTCCAGGCTTCTTAGGCCAAGGAATATACAGTCCCTTGCGGACTGGTTATCTGCTGGAGGATGTGGAATCCTCCCAGCCTCAGACACCAAAGTCTGGTAAAGTAAGTCTTTTATCTGCCAAGACAGGCTCTTTTCGCCTCTTGTCTCTGGCTTGTGGCTCTCCTCCTGCCACACTTCCTCTTAGGTGCAATACGACTGTCTGTCCCTGCTCTGCTCTGGGACAAGTCTCAGTGCTGAGACAGGCCATCAAGTTCTCTCTAACCCTGCCCCCAGTACCAGCTTTTATAGGGGCAGCCAGCTCCCCCTACTGGCCTGAGACAGGAGGCATTGCATGCTAATGTTCCCCTGACTAGAGAACCTCCCCCTTGCTCTCAGACACAGCTTTAATTACACTTGTGGCATCCAGGCCAGGGTGACACATATGCGCCCATCGTCACGCTCATGATGTGATCGTGGAGCGCCAATTGCTTGTCATGACAGCCGGCTGTGTCTGTCATTACGATCCTCCCGTGAAAGCCAGCCGTGGCTGGCATTGATAGTGGACAGTGATTTTTACTATACATAGCATTGCTGATGATCGGATGATCGCAGCTTCAACAAATACAGTAAAAAAAAAAAGCACGAAAGTTCAAATCACCCCCTATTGCCCTATTAAAAATAAAGCAATATACACATATTTGATATTGCTGCAATTGTAAAAGTCCAATCTATCACAATACAAAGTAAATTAATCCGATCAGTATATGGCGTAATGAGAAAAAAATCAAAATGACAAAATTACATTTTTTTGGCCACCACAACATTGCAATAAAATGCAATAAAAGGCGATCAAAACATCATATCTATCCCAAAACTGTATCAGTAAAACCATCAGCTCAGATCGCTAAAAGTCCTCACCTGGCCCCATATCCTGAAAAATGAAAATGTCATGGGTCTCGGGAAAATGGTGACAAAAGTATTTTTTATTTTAGTTTCCATTTTTTTTTACCACTTAAAGGGGTTGTGCCTGGAACAAAGTTAATTTTAATCAACATTTTAATCAATAGATCTTTGAATAATAATAATTTCCACAATTGGATGGGATGAAAAAAAATGTTTCTGTGCTGAGATAATCTTATAAATGTGCCCCTGCTGTGTACTGTGTAATGACTGTGTCTGACTGTGCAGGAACATGGTCTGATCATACCACATCTCCTGGGCAGGGGAGGAAACATGAGTATACAGACAGAACAGCCGGGGATCACAGCTGATTCTTTCTTTGAGGTAAAACATTGCTTAAAAAGAAGTAATTAAATATTTTTCCTCATAAAAAAAATCAGCTGCGATCCCCTGCTGTAATGTCTGTATACTCTTTTGCTTTCTCCCCTGCCCAGGAGCTGTGGTATGATCAGACTGTGTTCCTGTATGGTCAGACACAGCCAGTACACAGTACACAGCAGGGGCACATTTATAAGATTATCTCAGCACAGGGACATTTTTTTTAACACATCCAATTGTGGAAATGATTATTATTCCAAGATCTATTGATTGAAATGTACTTTGTTCGTGGGAAAACCCCTTTAAGTAAAAAAAAAACAAACAAACTATACATGTTTGGTATCTGCGTAATTGTACTGAACTAGAGAATCATATTGCCAGATCTCTTTTACCATAAAATAAATATGGTAAATAAAAAAAAAAAAAAAAAAAAACAATTGTGGAATTGCACTATTTTTGCAATTTCAACACACTTGGAATGTTTTTCTTGTTTTCCAGTACAGTATCTGGTAGAATGAATGCTGCCATTCAAAAGTACAATTCATTCTGCAGAAAACAAGCCCTCATGTGGCTATACTGATGGAAAAATAAAAAAGTTATAACTAAGGAGAGGGAAAACAAACAAACAGAAAATCACCATGTCTTGAAGGGGTTAATAGATATAGCAAGTGAATGTACCGTAGACATAGAGGAAACAATCTAGAAGAAACAAATAGAAGTTTTTCCTTTTGAAATGCTGATTTCACTGTTCTGTGTTACAGGAGAACATGGGGATGAAACAACCATTATAAATGATGAAGCTCCTCATGGACCCATGGCTGAAGAGAGCGATGTCCACACAGACACCAACATCTCTAGTGGCCCCCACTATGTCATAATCAATATGGACCCATATGAGGATGTGATCGTCTCCTCTGACGGTAAGTTCTTGGGCTTTCATAACAAACGTTTAATAGAAAAACTTCTTTATAAAAAAAAGCTCTAAAAGAAGAAAGTTGATCTTTCTATTTTCATTACTTTATTATAGAATGTAAAGGTTATAAACCTGTATAATATTAATATTCTTTAACAAATATATAGAAACTTTAATTTTATTAATGCTAATTTCAATGTTCAACATTACAGGAGAAGAGAGTGAAATAAATACTGTAAATGACGATGTTCCTCATGGACCCATGGCCGAAAACAGAGATGTCCTGGAAAACACCAACATCTCTACGCCTGGACCCGGTTACATAGTCATCAGTATGGACCCAGATGACGATGTGGTCATCTCTTTTGACAGTAAGTTTATTTTTTCTTCATGTGGATAAGTAGAATACTTACTACCATAAATATCATCTCTTCTTCTAATTTACATAACAGGCATAAAATAAAATCTACCGTTAAAAGCAATTTCTTTTTGAATTGCAGTTAAAGCAAACAATCTAGAAGAAACATAGAAGTTTTGTCTTTTGAAATGCTGATTTCACTGTTTTGTTTTACAGGAGAACATGGGGATGAAACAACCATTATAAATGATGAAGCTCCTCATGGACCCATGGCTGAAGAGAGCGATGTCCACACAGACACCAACATCTCTAGTGGTCCCCACTATGTCAGAATCAATATGGACCCATATGAGGATGTGATCGTCTCCTCTGACAGTAAGCTCATTTTTTCTTTGTGGATTAGTACCATGAATATCATCTCTTCTTCTAATTTACATAACATGCATAAATTAAAATCTACTATTAAAAGCAATTTATTATTGAATTTCAGTTAAAGCAATTTCCCAGTATTTTCCGGCTCTCCGACCCCAGATTGACAGTAGAATCAATGTCCATTAATGAACACCTAATCTTATAACCACTGTATTTTTCAGAACAAGAGGACAGAGAACAGATTCCACCTCCTCCTCTGAATCCTTCTCCATCTACTACTCTGCCTCCTCAAAATTTTGATAAAGATCTTGACCTGGACAAAGACATTGAGAAAACTAACCTCCTCATGAAGATTGTCTTTCAGGAACTTCTGGCTTATGCCAGCAAAAACCAAATGTAAGTTCTTAGGGCTTATGTGTATGTTTTATGATATATGTTATATTTTAGTATTAACAGGCAATAGGCTAAATAATTAGAAATTGGGCATTACCGACCTAAACGTCGAAAGCATTATATTTCTTTATACAAGTTAAATCATCAGTCTGTGAGCCAAGACTTGCTGGACTACATGAGAATGGGTGTTATTCTTGAATCACAAATATGATACAATATAAATTATCCTTAATAAATCACAATATACAGTATAAAAAATGGCTGATCACATGACTAACAAATTAAACACACGAAGTAGAGTGGGTGGTAATGGCAAAAACAATAAAATGAATATTTAATCATGATCACATTATGCATATACAGCAATACTGGCTTAAAATGCAAATGTAATCACAGGAGCTGATAGCACGATAAAAAGTGCTCAATATCAATGTCAGTGCCAAGTACGTTTAGACATGCTGTAGTACCAACCCTGACAGTCGTTTCACCATCACAGCTTTTTCATGGAGTTAAAGGAAACGGGGTGGAGTGCTGTAAATGGCTGTATATGTATCTATCATATGTACCATGAAGGAGGGATTGCTAGTAAGAGATAATCTAATCCTACAAGATCAAAAAAAATAATAGGCAGGGTACTATTCCTATCACAGCAATGATAATGTGTAGAACATACCTGAACATAGACATTAAATAATGGCCACTATATATTACATAGTAGTGTATTATAATCTAGAAATAATGGATGATATGTAAACTTCTTCTGTTGCCAAACTCATTATAATCTGTTGCCATGTACATATATTAATCATTACTCTTTTGCTGATTTTGTAACATATATTTTCCAGGTGAGTCAGAGCGGGGTCTCGCTGTGTTCCCACAATGAATATGGGATCCAGCTGGAGATGACAACTGTACATCAACACAAAGATGCAGATTCCAGGCTTGGTTTCTGTTCTCTTCATTGGATATGACATTTACTGGACTTTCTGCAGCTAGACGAACTCACAGAGTATGTGAGATACCTACTGCATCATGAGGCAGATTCCGGGCTCGGTCTCTGTTCTCTTTAATGAATACGACATTTACTGGACTTTCCGCAGCTAGATGCACTCACAGAACAAGTGAGTTTCCTTCTGCATCATAAGACAGATTCCGGGATCGGTCTCTGAACTCAACCACTGGATACGACATTTACTGGACTTTCTGCAGCTAGATGCACTCACAGATAAAGTGAGATACCTACTGCACACGAGACAGATTCCGAACTCGGTCTCTGATCTCCACCACTGGATACGACAGTTACTGGACTTTCCGCAGCTAGATTCACTCACAGATAAAGTGAGATACCTACTGCACATGAGACAGATTCCGGACTTGGTCTCTGTTCTCATCAGTGGATAAAACATTTGATAGACTTTCTGCAGCTAGATATAATCACAAATCGAGTGACTTACCTGCTGCACCATGAGACAGATTCCGGGCTCGGTCTCGGCTCTCATCAATGAACATCTGCAGCCTAAGGGAAGGGCAGTCCTTCAGCCAAGGTTCCCTAGAGGTTTCATCCACTAGGGGTTTTTCCTCTCCTGAGTGCTGAAGGTTGACTCTTCGTGAGTCAAAGTCCCTTTGTCATCATTATCATCGGGGCACATTTTAGGGCTATTGCCCTGACTTCTAACGGGAGCTTCTACATAACCCACCTTGAATGAAGTTAATAAAGAAGTCAATCAATAATATGTGACAGTGTAATGGCGCTTTAATTGAACTTTACAATACCGCAGAATATACATATCACTGTGAGGAGGGAATATTTTATACTTTATGAATTCAATAAACACATGGTGACTTATATACATGTTTTCTATCAAACTAATTTGCCACAAATGTAATGTTCCTCATTAATCATGCACATCTTCTTTGACCTGGTTTAGAGGTCTGGGTCCTCTGGTTCGACCAGGACTTTAACGCCACTGCACACTATACCGTCATGGCACACATAATGACATCAGAACGTTGCGACGTGCGTCACCCAAGCTTTAGTTATTGCCTCTGGGGATGCACATCAGTGGCAACGTGCTCAACGATGGCATGGTTCACAAAAATGTCAGAGGCCTGGTTGAGCTGGAAGTTTCAATGCAGGGTGAAGAAGACAGAAGATGCTTTAAACCAGCAAGGCCAGTTTTAGACAAAGTGGGGCTCTGGGCACAAGTTTAAAGTGTGTCCTAAATGCTAACATATTATCAAGCATTTAGGTTGCATTTGTGGCGCCCCTGAGGGTTCGGTCGCCACAGAAGTACTGCATCTTACCCAGAGGTGTGGTATCTCACTCTCAGGTAAGGAAGGAGTACAGCTCAGGACCCTAACACCTGCATTCATTACACCACATTTCCGGGGGACAGGGCGAGATTGCTCCTACGGGAGAGCACAGTCCCTGGTCCCTGGCTGGAGTCGGGGGGACCACCTAGAGAGGGGGAACCATGTAGTGGATGGGGTGGAGGAAGTAGATCCTGGGAGCACTTGAAAGGAAGCTGTATAAAATAGAGACACCATCTTAGTTCAGTCAGTTAGTTCAGTCAGAGGAGGAAGGTGACGGGAGCAGAGGCTCTGTATGAGCTCTGCTCCAAAGGTAGGCCTAGCCTGTGAGGCCCAGGACTGAAGGAGAGAAGAGAGGAGTGGGAGCAGGAAGGCTCCAGGAACCGAAGGAACCCTAGCGGTACGGGCCGTGCAGAAGGCCACCCGTACGCCCGCTCCTACCAGGATGTAGAGGGGTCAGGCCAGATAAGGGGAACAGGTCCCTCAACTAGTGGAGAACTGCAAGGCTCAACTAGAAACCGGAGGCTGCAGCACTTTATGTACCGTTAGCCAAAAGTCCACACCAGTCTCACTAAGAAGGTAGCCACATAGGACCCAGGGGACAGAACAGACGTCGCCAAAGGGGACCAGATTAGAGTATCTGGGTGTGAAGTGCATGGAGAGGGCCAGAGGAAGGACATACAGAAGGGGGTCCTGCTAAGTACTCCGGAGCTACGTGGGGGTGGACTGAGCCCCTCACTGAGTGAACACAGGACGACGTGGGAAGTCGTGATCTGCAGTGATGACTTGGAATGAAACAACTGTGAGTAAAGGACCTGAGACTGCATCCCACTGACTCCGTGTTTATTACTGACTCCCTGCACAACAACCACCATCATCCACCCACACTGCCCTGAAGCTACACTCTTCCTGTGGGGAGTTATACCACCCTTGCTGCCAAACCATCAGCTTCAGAGGACTGTTCCGCAGCTGCGGCCCCTATTAGACGCACTCCACAGGTGGCGTAGTCGGACATTATACAAACCCATATACAATTCCCCTTGGATTGACCGCCCTGGGTCACGGACCGGGTCACCGCCACAGTGACTACAACCCCCAGCATATACCGGCCCGGCTCCGGGTACCCCACGGCCCAGGGGGCGCGTCAAGTTTGGCGTAGTCGGCAGGATATGAGCCCACCCATTAATACCGTGTATCGCGTGCCTAAAGACTGTGTTTTCTACTAAATGTGGCGCCTGCCCCAGAAGAACGGGCGCCATTATGTGCGTGCTAAAAGATGACCATAAACCACCTCGCATCGTGGGCCAGGTCCCAGAAAGGCACCAGAAGCGGAGCCCGCCCCAAACAGTAGTGGTCATGTATGCAAGTGTGTCCATCAAGGTGGGGTGGCTGACCCTGAAAGTGACCGACAGCAGATTGCCTTGGGACCGCAACAAACTGCCGTGGGAGTGCCCCCAAAAGGGGAGAGGAGAAAAGAAAACTGGGATACAGGGCGTGGTCTGGATCAGTCTAGACAGAGCGCACCCAGTAGGGAAGATGGAGGACGGCAGCACCAGAGCCCCAGTCAGCAGCCTGCTGCAGTCCGCAGCACCCTACACCCTGGAGGAGCTAGTGGCTAAGCTGCCCCAGGAGGACTCGGAGTTCCTCCGCTCTGGAATGGAAGACCTGGGCCGGAGGATGGAGAGGGCCCAGTGAGACGCCATCACCGGGTGGAGGCGGGAGATGGAACAGCGGATGGCGAACCGGCAGCCAACGACGCTACCAAGCACCGGCGGTGCACCAGCCTTGACTGATCCCGACCAGCGTCAGGAGGTGACACGTGATGCAGGAGCGGCCGCGGGAGCAGGTAGGAGGAGTCTCCCTGTCCTGAGCGCTGCCAGGGTCGACCTGCTCCTGGGCCCTCTGGTGGAGCCGCTGACCCCGGGCGCTACCAACACCAGCCCGCTCCTGACCCCGCAGCAAGGCCCACAACCAAGTCCTCCGACCTCGGGCGCTACCAGTGGCGACCCGCTTCTAGCCCCACAGCCAAGCCCTCCGACCCCGGGCGCCACCAGGGGCGGCCCGCTCCTGATCCCGCCGCAAGCCCCACAAGTCCCGGGCGCGCCCGCCCTGCACACCCCGCGGACCCCGACACCACTACCTCCGGGCACTAGCGATGCCGGTCAGCTTCTGGGTCCCCTGCAGGAGCCGTCTCCCCCGACCGCCGAATGGGTGTATCGACGCGGGTGGGACTGGTCCGCGGAGGTAGAGGACCAGAGGCCCCCGCTCCTGCCCACTCCGCAGCCCGCTACCGTCTTCCAGTTGCCGAAAGACGAGGCCCAGTTTGAGTGGGACCACTCTGGGGAAGACCTGATGAGGTTTACCCAGGAGTCAAGGGCAGCGGCGGCTCGTAGGAAGGAGTTCTGCCACCAACAGCTGGTCCAGTTAGAAAAGTAGCGCAACTTACGGCGTGTGTGGTGGGAGAAATTAGAGGACCAGAACATGGAGGTAAAGACCCGGGCCCGCAGGGCCAACAAAGCCACCCACGGTCCTAGGGAAGAAGGGACCATAGTAAAATTCAACTTAGAGGCTGGATGGGGGTTCATTCGGGACCCGCACACAGACGATGACTTGTTTGTTAACAGGAGGGACGTGGAATTTCACCTAAAAGTGGGTCACCCTGATTGGGACCTCTACCCCGGAGACACAGTGACTTACACCCGTCACCGAGGAGTAAGGGGCTGGTATGCCCTCGATGTCCACAAGATGGAGGAAGAGAGCGACTTCTACCTCTGCGAAGCTGAAGACCCGGCTGGGTCAGCTTATTGTGAACAAGAGCCTCCCCAGAGGGAGCACTCCTATTAAAGACTGCAAGTAGTCACCCGTACCCATGCAGAATGGACACTGCAAGTTAAAGTTTGATTGAACATTTAACCCGTCTACTTAGTTACCGAGAACGGGTCCAAAAACTGACCGGCTGAGGACTGGGAGCAGACACTTCCTGTAAATAGTTGCACCTTTTGAGGTGCCCCCTATTGGTTTTATATTTTCAGAATCGAGACCACTGAATAAAAACTCTTTGGAGGTGGCTGAAGACGTGGTCCAAAACTTGGATCATCTATGCCCTGCAGCCACCCCAGAGCCTCCGTGGAGGGTTTTGAACGGGTCCCTCAAATTGCACCTTGTCAAGGAAAAATGGACACCTGGTTGCAGATTATGCTGTGACCTGATAGAATGTGTATAAGAGAAAATGTTTTATATGCAAAAGAAGTGTTTGTATATGTGAAAAAGTTTTATAATGTTTTTATAAGTGTAAAGAGAAATGTTCTTTAAAAGGTCTCATAATGTTTTGATAAAGAAACGAAACCAGTAACGTTAAAAGAAGTGTACCTCCCATAAAGGGAAGAAATGTGGTTTATGCTCTTATATGCGGTGCATCCTAAAAGTTTTTGCATGTCTTTAAAATTCTTTTTACACTGTTCCAGCCCGCAGACGTGCTGTGTTTTACCAGGGGGTGGTGTGGCGCCCCTGAGGGTTCGGTCGCCACAGGGGTACTGCATCTCACCCAGAGGTGTGGTATCTCACTCTCAGGTAAGGAAGGAGTACAGCTCAGGACCCTAACACCTGCATTCATTACACCACATTTCCGGGGGACAGGGCGAGATTGCTCCTATGGGAGAGCACAGTCTCTGGTCCCTGGCTGGAGTGGGGGGAACCACCTAGAGAGGGGGAACCATGTAGTGGGTGTGGGTGGAGGAAGTAGATCCTGGGAGCACTTGAAAGGAAGCTGTATAAAATAGAGACACCATCTTAGTTCAGTCAGTTAGTTCAGTCAGAGGAGGAAGGTGACGGGAGAAGAGGCTCTGTATGAGCTCAGCTCCAGAGGCGGGCCTAGCCTGTGAGGCCCAGGACTGAAGGATAGAAGAGAGGAGTGGGAGCAGGAAGGCTCCAGGAACCGAAGGAGGTAGAGGGGTCAGGCCAGATAAGGGGAACCGGTCCCCTTAACTAGTGGAGAACTACAAGGCTCAACTAGAAACCGGAGGCTGCAGCACTTTATGTACCATTAGCCAAAAGTCCACACCAGTCTCACTAGGAAGGTAGCCACATAGGACCCAGGGGACAGAACAGACGTCGCCCGCCAAGGCCCGAGGGCAACGGATTGGAGTCACTAGGTGTGAAGTGCAGGGAGAGGGCCAGAGGAAGGACATACAGAAGGGGGTCCTGCTAAGTACTCCGGAGCTACCTGGGGGTGGACTGAGCCCCTCACTGAGTAAACACAGGACGATGTGGGAAGTCGTGATCTGCAGTGATGACTTGGAATGAAACAACTGTGAGTAAAGGACCTGAGACTGCATCCCACTGACTCCGTGTTTATTACTGACTCCCTGCAGAACAACCACCATCATCCACCCACACTGCCCTGAAGCTACACTCTTCCTGTGGGAGTTATACCACCCTTGCTGCCAAACCTTTCGCTTCAGAGGACTGCTCCGCAGCGGCGGCCCCTATTATCCGCACTCCACAGGTGGTGTAGTCGGACATTATACAAACCCATATACAATTCCCCATGGATTGACCGCCCTGGGTCACGGACCGGGTCACCGCCACAGTGACTACAACCCCCAGCATCTACCGGCCCGGCTCCGGGTACCCCACGGCTCAGGGGGCGTGTCACATTTACATGTGCTGAGTTTAGGCCATTAAATGAGCGTGATCGAGAATATTGAAGTCGTTCAGTGCTTGTTTCCTGGCCTTTTTACACTGGTTGAGGGAGAATGATGGGCACAGAACGATCGCTAGAAGATCAATCTGTCCCTATAAAGTATCGTATTATCAGCAGCACATCTGCAGGTCACATTGGGCGATGTGCTGCAGAAAACAATGATTTTTGTTCCATCATAAACAATCCAATCACCCTATAAATGAGTAGCTTGAGTTTGCTTGTTCGTTGGGCGATACCCCATCTTGACTGAAAAAAACAGAAATGTAGAAATTTTTGCTAATTTATTTAAAAAGAAAAACTGAAATATCACATGGTCATAAGTATTCAGACCCTTTGCTCAGTATTGAGTAGAAGCACCCTTTTGAGCTAGTACAGCCATGAGTCTTCTTGGGAATGATGCAACAAGTTTTCCACACCTGGATTTGGGCATCCTCTGCCATTCTTCCTTGCAGATCCTCTCTAGTTCTGTCAGGTTGGATGTGAACGTTGGCGGACAGCCATTTTCATGTCTCTCCAGAGATCCTCAGTTGGGTTTAGGTCAGGGCTCTGCCTGGGCCAGTCAAGAATGGTCACAGAATTGTTCTGAAGCCACTCCTTAGTTATTTTAGCTGTGTGCATAAGGTCATTGTCTTGTTGGAAGGTGAACCTTCGGCCAAGTCTGAGATCCAGAGAACTCTGGAAGAGGTTTTCATCCAGGATATCTCTGTAGTTGGCTGTTTCCTTCAATTGCAACCAGTCGCCCTGTCCCTGCAGCTGAAAAACACCCCCATAGCATGATGCTGCCATCACCATGTTTCACTGTTAGGATTGTATTGGGCAGGTGATGAGCAGTGCCTGGTTTTCTGCACACATATTGCTTAGAATTATCGCCAAAAAGGTCTATCTTCATCTCATCAGAATAGAGAATCTTATTTCTCTTAGTCTGGGAGTCCTTCATGTATTTTTAAACAAGCTCTATGCGGGCTTTCATATATCTTGCACTGAGGAGAGGCCACCCTGCCATAAAGGCCCGACTGGTGGAGGGCTGCACTGATAGTTTACTTTGTGGACCTTTCTCCCATCTCCGTACTGCATCACTGGAGCTCAGCCACAGTGATCTTGGGGTTCTTCTTTACCTCTCTCACCAAGGCTCTTCACCCACAATTGCTCAGTTTGGCTGGATGGCCAGGTCAAGGAAGACTTCTGGTGGTCCCAAACTTCTTCCATTTAAGGATTATGGAGGCCACTGTGCTCTTAGGAACCTTGATAAATGCAGTAATTCTTTTGTAACTGACGCGCCCCCTGTGCCGTGGGGTACCCGGTGCTGGGCGGGAAGATGCTGGGCGAATGTCACAGTGGCGGTGACCCGGTCCGTGACCCAGGGCGGTCAATAAAAGGGGTTATGTATAGGGGATTTATAGAGTTTTTACAGAGTTTGTGATGCCACCTGTGGAATGCGGCCAAAGGGAGCCGCCGCTGCGGAGCAGTCTTCTGAAGCTGATATTATTGCAGCAGGGATGGTGTGGCTCTCCACAGGAAGAGCTAGCTCCAGGGCAGTGTAGATATTGCAGGTTGTGCTGAACGTTGTAGTGGAGGGGTTGATGGCGCAGCAAGAAACTCAGAGATAAGTAAGTGCAGTCCCATGGTCTTTACTCACAGTTGTTGCAGTCCAGATTACAGGGATTCATGTAACTGCCCTCTTCGTCCTTTGTTTACTGAGGGAGGGGCTCGGTCTACCCCCAGGTAGCTCCGGAGTACTTAGCAGGACCCCCTTCTGTGTCCTCTCTCTGGCCTTTTCCCTGCACCTCACACCCGATATCTCCAATCCGGTACCCTCGTACCTTGGCGGGCGACGTCTGTTCCGTCCCCTGGGTCCTATGTGGCTACCTTTTCGGTGAGACTGGCGTGGACTTGTGGCTACAGGAATTAAAGTACTGCAGCCTCCGGTTTCTAGATGAGACGTGCAGTCTTCTGCTAGTTGAGGGACCGGTTCCCTTTTGGTGGCCTGTCCCCTCCACCGCCTGGCAGATATGGGCGTACGGGTGGCCTTCTGCACGGCCCGTACCCCTGGGGTCCTTTCTGGTCCTGGAGCCTTTCTTCTGCTCCCTCTCCTCTCTTCTCTCCTTCTCTTCAGACTTGGGCCTCACTGGCTAGGCCCACCTCTGGAGCAGAGCGCCTGCAGAGCCTCTGCTCCCCTCACTTTCCTCCTCTTACTGGCCTGTCTTTCTAAGATGGCTTCCCAATTTATACCTCCTTCTCCTGTGCTCACCTGAGCTACTTCCTCCACCCACACCCACTACATGGTTCCCCCTCTCTAGGTTCCCCTCCACTCCAGCCAGGGACCAGGGACTGTGCTCTCCCTTAGGAGCAATCTCGCCCTGACCTGTTGAAGTGGACGTGTTGGATGCAGGTGTTAGGGTCCTGAGCTGTACTCCTTCCTTACTTGAGAGTGAGATGCCACATCTCTGGCTGAGATGCAACACCTCTGTGGCGACCGAACCCTCAGGGGCGCCACATAACCTTGGCCAGATCTGTGCCTTGCCACAATTCTGTCTCTGAGCTCATTGGGCAGTTCCTTTGAGCTCATGATTCTCATTTGGTCTGATATGCATTGTGAGCTGTGAGGTCTTATATAGACAGGTGTGTGCCTTTCCAAATCAAGTTCTAACAGTTTAATTAAACACAGCTGGACTCCAATGAAGGAGTAGAACCATCTCAAGGAGAATCACAAGGAAATGGACAGCATGTGATTTAAATATGAGTGTCTGAGCAAAGGGTCTGAATACTTATGACCATGTGATGTTTCAGTTTTTCTTTTTTAATAAATTTGCAAAAAATTCTACTTTTCTATTTTTTTCAGTCAAGATGGGGTGCAGAGTGTTCTTTAATGAGAAAAAAAATTAACTTTTTAGAATTTTCCAAATGGCTGCAATGAAACAAAGAGTGAAAAATTTAAAGGGGTCTGAATACTTTCCGTGTATTGTGTGGAAGATGGAAAAAGAGAATGTACAACCTTTTATCCCCTGTTTACCAGTTTGTCCGTATATAAAATGGACATTGATAATAAGGACTGATCTGGCTTATTGAATGAAATGGTAGCGGAACTGCACTAAGTGCAATGGAACACAAAATTTCCTGTAGCTGGCAGAAAATGGCAGACAGCTCATACGACCGCTCAGCAACTGTCACAAATAACACAAGCAAAGGAGACAGGAAGTGTTGTGCTTCAGAAGCATCCAGCAACTTGAGGGGTTAACACAGTCACAGGAGACAGGGAGTGTTTTAACAGAGCCCCAGGGGGATTGTGGTGAACTTGTTAATGTAGTCTGGCTGAAGCCGAAGAGAAAGGTGGTGGTGTGTTAGACCGAGACCCTCCCTTCTGGATCTGACAGAAGGCAACTGAACAAGATTCAGATCAGGAGAGAAACTAAACACTGGTCAGATAAACTCCCTCAACTAACCCTGCAGAGTATTATTGGGCAGGAAGATAAGGATGGAAGGAATTGTGTCACAGGGATCATCTCCCCCCTCAAACCCTCCCCCCTCCATCTCCATGCAGGATAAACAATGCTGTATACTATTGTGTCCTTGTGAAGGAAAAGCCTGTGGTTGTGTATGCATAGAAGTGTGCTTCTAAGAGATCTAATCTATGCTGAATTATGCTACTGAAGAGACTGTAATACTGTGCCTTGTGAATAAACTACTGTATAGTTACTGGAGCCAGATGCTCAAGAAACTCAGACTGTACTATAATGAAGATTGTTGCTGTAATATCCAAGAATGGCACTGGCCGTGCTTCAGATTGAATTCCACTGTTAAACTGTTGAAAATGACTCTTGTCAGATGTGTCTGGTCAGCAATTGAATCTATTGTGTGCCTGAGAGAAGCTGCAGCCTATGGTCGCTCTGAGTAACGGTTCCCCCAGGATTCCAAAGAATTCATAAAACATATCTCGCCCTATCTAAACCTAGCGGCGTGCGTGTAACATTGGTGGCCTGTACCGGGAATCCTGAGCGGGAATTAGCATGTAGAGGGAGAAGAGGAAAAGTGTCTGGAAAAACACAGCAGCACAGCACCTCAATTAAACCCTGCTACACCAGTTAAAGGGGACCAGCCCTAAAGAAAACTCACTAGCAGCAATGAATGTGGAAACACAAATGGACTGAATTAGTGAGCTGCTTCTTCAGTCAACCTGTGAAGAATTGAGAACAGTAGCAGAACATATAAACATGTCAGAATAACAGATTGCTAAAGCACACAACCGCAGGCAACAGTTAGCTGCCATTAATGCAAAAATGGATGAACTGGAGGAGAAAGAAGCCGAAGACATCATGGGGAGGTTCCTCCAGGAGCTAACACAGATTCTAACCAGGTTGAAATTGGAGGATAGAGGGGTGGCACCAACTACCAAAAGCGGGAATCTCTGTCCGCAGACAGAACTACAGGAATTGAAAGAAAAATTCAAAGCCCTAACAACACCTACAGGAATCGACCAAAACCTCTGAAAGGGTGACAGACTCAGACAGAACCTTTACTCTGCTCGGGTTAGATAAATCAGGAAGACAGTCCTCTCTAACACCGCAAATCACTATTAGGGAAGAATTCAAGATCCTGGGACAGATTGGAGAGTGTGAACAGAAAGAGAAACTGTCTTATAAGAACTTGTTGCACCAGATCGATGCAGGCTTACATAAAGGCTACCAGCCATATGAGATCGTTGAGGGGGTGATGAAAGCTATCAGCCCAGGACTGAACCTCCGTAGTATGCTAGAAATGAAGAGTCAATTGACCTTGCAACAGCTGAAGATGATTTTAAAAGGGCACTATAAAGAAGAGAGTACTTCAGAATTATTCCACCGACTCATTAACCTCTCACAGAAAAATAATGAATCACCCCAAAGTTTCTTGTTCAGAGCAATTGAACTGAAAGATAGACTGTTGTTTGCATCCAGAGATGTAGAAGTGGAGGAGAAGTTTGATGCTGGACTAGTCCAGAAGAAGTTCTTGAGATCATTAGGAACGGGGTTAATCAGCAAAGACATCAAGTTGCAGCTGAAACAGTACTAGAAGATCCTGTCATTCTCGACGAAGTGCCAGTTGAAAAAATGAATAAGATAGCTAGTTTGGAGTCAGAGAGCGAACAGAAGTTAAAGGCTCTGCTCCTAAAATCACCAAAATAAGTCAGCTGAAGTTGGAGACCCCCTATGGCCAGTCCGAAGATCATCATGGAGACCTTTCAGTGCCACCTCCGAGAGGAAACCTTAAATCACCAACAAAAGAAAGGACTGCCAGCGCTGACTGGGAGGAAGTAATAGGAGAACTGCGAGCCGAGTTGATTGAGGTGAAAAAATTGATTAATTCCAGGCCACAACCTTTATCCCTCAGACTCAGGAGTGGGTTCCAAAACAGAAGATACCCGGCTTGTGAAGCATGCCGTTCATCAAATCAGAGTACGGTTTGTGTCCACTGTCTAAAATGTGGTGAGGAAGGACATTATGCCAAGGAATGCCAATGGTCACGGTCGTTTGGGTTAAAAGGCAGGAGTTTGCCAGTGCGGGGCGACTAGTAACCGCGATACGGAGGAGGCCCCAGAAGCAAATCCAAATCTCACCAAACCCCAGAACGGCGCATGAGGTAAAACGGCTGCTTCAGTACTATACCCAAGTGTGTTCACGTCTACAACAGCTGCAAGAGAGACAGAGGCATTAGTGCCCAGTGTGTAGCTCAAACGATGTACTCCCGGGAGGAGGATTCCTCGGTCAGTAGAGATTGCCTCATCAGTCTAGTCAGTGAAAGGTGCTTTACACAGTGCCAGCTAGATGGACTCTTGGTAAAAGCACTGTGGGACACAGGAGCCCAAGAGGGCCTTTTAAATGAAGAATGGAGAAGGCGCTACCTGCCACATACCTGCCTTCAGTCACTAAAAGAGCTCTTAGGACCAGTGGAACTCCACAGGAAAGCTGTCAACCAGACCGAAATTCCTTTCATAGCCTCGGTGGAAGTGACTTTCCAACTGAGGGCCATGAAGAACAGCAACACCATTGAGCTTTTGGTACCTTTTCTCGTGACTAGTGATCAGAACGTGGCAGAGGATTCTATCCTTGGATATAATGTAATCAGTGAGGTCATCACGAAATAGAAGTCAGGGACGCTGGTGGTGGATGCAATTGCCACATCTCTTGCCATAACTAACGCCGTGGCGGAAAATGTGATTCATAGAGTAAAGAAAGCACAGAATACAATGGACCTTAAAGAAGTCAAGGTAGGCTGGCGCCCAACCATCATCCCTGCAAACCAAATGGTGGGGGTGAGGTGTGGAGTCCAAGTAGAACCAGGCAGAAAAATCAAAAAAAAGACTGTTCGTCCCAAAAGACTCCTCAAAACTTTCGGAAGGCCTAGTACAAGGTGAGACTGTGCTTACGATTCCTACTGGTGGATTTGCTCGAGTGACAGCACCGGTGACGAATATTACGAAACACGAAATTAGACTGCATCCAAAGACGTTAAAATGGTATATCCAGCCAGTGTGAGACCCCTCCAGGGGTCTACCATGAATTCAGTCACTCCACCAAGGAACAGGAGTCGCCCATGGAAGGAAATTGCACGACCAACCTCAGGGTCCTGGGATCCCCCAGTATCCCTGGAACACTTGTGTGCTGAAGATATAGCAATAGCTATGTCACGGTGGCAGTGACCCGGTCCGTGACCCAGGGCGGTCAATTAAAGGAAAAGTAAAGGGGGAATAAAGTTTTTAGAGATAATGTTCGTGACACCACCTGTGGTATGTGGCTATATGGGGCCGCCGCTGCGGTGCAGATCCACTGGAGCTCATGGTGACGCAGCAGAGTTGGTTCAGCTATCCACAGGCAAATGTAAGCTCCAGGGCAGTATATGAAGAATTGTGGAGGTAGATGTTGTTGGTGCGGTGTAATTCAGGGCTGAGGGCGCAGGTAATGACCAGACAACAAATTAATGGCGGTTTCCTTTATCTTTGCTTGCGGTTTGTCAGAGCAGACCGGGACATGGGTACTAGCTGGTAGAGGAGGTCCGGGCGGCGTGGAAGCAAGTTGGGGATCCACCTCGCCAGGTGGAGTTGTAGGCCTTCCCTCTGCGCTATTCTCTTTGGCCATGCTGCTTGAAGCTATGCTGTAAAACGTCTATTCCTCACCCGTATGGCAAGCAGCTCGGGCCTTCTTCAAGTGTTGCTCCCTCGTGGCGGCGCTGGGCCCTAGGATGCTGCTGAGCAACCGGACCCCTGGGGTGCCACACTCCCCCCCTAGTTAAATTCAGTACTCCCGGACTGAGGACACCTTTAGAATTAAACAATCAACAAAAATAACGATTCATATTACAAATAGTTTACAAAGTCTCAAAAAGGCAAAAATTGCAGAACAACGAAAACCAAACTAAAATTGGGAACAGTCATTGCGGCGCTTAGTCTTTACGCCACTATCCAGGAATTGTCTTTTTCCAGGCACTTGAAGGTTGGTTGGTGGGAACCGCCTCAACCCACTTCGTGTATCGTCCCTTGGCGTGGCTTCAGGGCACTTTGTCGGTGGGCCTGGTTTTTGGCCACGCCTGTGGTTTATTTTCAAGGCCAACAATTAACTTTATTCAACATTGTCCTGACCACACCTAGTCCTGTGGTCCATTTGTCCATAAATTTAATAACTATATACATTCATGATTGCTTAAAAGTTCTTACAGTAAGTCTCTGTAGGCTCTCATACTTAACGGTTGCAACTGTATACTATACGCTATTATTTTACTAGACTTTAGTCCCTATAACGGGTGGGGAGCTGACCTATGGTACTACAGGTGGATCTACGCAGTACAGTTGTTGACAATGACCTACCCGGGTCACTAGTGTCTACCGCTGGTGTGGTAGGCTCAGTGTGGACTACACTACAGTTAGTCTGAGGTAACACCAGTAGGCTGGGTAGTCTTCTACAACTTCTTTGACTCACCATGGGTATGACAGATTCACCGCTAACAGGGGGTAGATTCTCCTGATCCGCTGCTGATGAAGCATCTGTTTCTGGGGCCGTCTGGTCTCTCTGCTGTTCTAGAGTCTCTGCGGCTTCCGGTAAGGCTACTTGGGGAAAGGTCAGGATAGGTACCTCGATTGCTTGGTTCACCTGCATCCAAGACCGGGGAAATTCTCCAAGGATGGTTTGAACCGTCTCTTCCACCTTTTCTGTGTGCTGGGGGCTGGTTTGGTCTTCCTCTTGGTGTCTCAATTGATCAGGGCATATCTTCAGGTGGTCTCTTGAGACTGCCGCCACAGTCTCTCCTCCATCTTTACTGATGAGGCATACCTTGGTGTTGTCCAAATTTGAAGGTAAGATGGTGTATGGCTCGACCTCCCACTGATCATCAAATTTGTGAACTCGTCTCTTCCTTTTGAGTACCTGTTCTCCAGGTGATAAGGGAACTGCAGGTGCGTGCTGATTATAAGTTCTCTCCTACCTCTGTCTCGCCTGGGACAAACTTCTCTCTACACATTCTTGCACCTTGCGGTATTGTTGCTGCCACTCTGTATCCCAGTCTGCATCTGGTGATGTCATCTCAGGTGTTAAAACTCCCATGTCTAAGCCAATAGGTAACTTGCCAGGTCTTGCCCTCATCAAGTAGGCGCGTGTACAGTTGGAGGAGTTCATCGGGATGTGGTTATATAGGTTCACCAAATCTGGTAACCTTTCTGGCCACATGCTACGTTCTTGAAGAGGCAACGTCTTCAATAGGTTTATTACCACCTGGTTCATTTTCTTGCACAACCCGTTGGTCTGGTGATGATACGGCGTCGTCCTTATTTTCTTGCAGCCATACAAGTTACAGAAATCTTGAAACACTTCTGCTTCAAAGGCTGGGCCTTGGTCGGTAAGCACTCATTCAGAGTAACCGTGCGGGTGACAAAAGTGTTGTTGAAACGCTTTGGCTGCTGTCTTAGCCGTCTGCTCCTTCACTGGCACTACTACCAGGAACCAGGAGTAGTGGTCTACTATGGTGAGAGCGTAGACATAGCCTGACCGGCTTGGGGCTGGCTTCACGTGGTCCAAGGCTACCAGTTGGCGCTTCCCGCTTTGGGACTACCACTTGCCAGACCAGTTCGTGTGTCCGGGAGTTGATGCTTCTCCGACACAGCTTTCCCTCGTAGATGAACTGCTTGCCCTTCTCCTTCCACAACTGTTGGGTCTCCTGTGGAGCATCTGGACCAGGGTGCGAGTCAGCTTGTGTCAGCAACTCCTTTACTAGGTGGACAGCCGGGTCGCTATCCCCATCCATGGTGGGGCAATGGGTTAAACGTGGCCTCTCTGTTGGAGGAGCGCTTCTTCCACACACAGTGGGAGCACTGGGTCACCCTGTGATGATGGAAAGCCGGTAGCTCTATCTCCTCCAGCTCTTCCGGGTCTTCTCCTCCATCTGGCAAGTTGTGCATCCTGGACAAGGCATCAGCATTAGCATTTTTATGCCCCGCCCGATAGTTGATGGTAAACTTGTAGTTAGACAGCCGGGCAATCCATCACTGCTCCAGCGCACCTAGCTTCGCCGTTTCAAGGTGGGTCAGCGGATTATTGTGTGTGAAAATGGTAAACTTCGCTGAAGCCAGGTAGTGTTTGAAGCGCTCTGTTACAGCCCAGACTATGGCCAGAAACTCCAACTTGAAGGAACTATACTTGTCGGGGTTCCTTTCCGTGGGACGGAGCTTCCTGCTGGCATAGGCAATCACTCTCTCTCTGCCCTGCAGTACCTGGGACAGCTCCACTTCCAATCCCACGTTGCTGGCATCCATATAAAGTATAAAGGGCTAGCCATAGTTTGGGTAGGCCAGGACTTCGTCTCCCGTAAGAGCCACCTTCAGTCGAATGATGGATTCTTCTTTTTTACTCCAGTTGAACGGAGGACTCGGGTTCTTGGCCTTCTTGGACTGGCCTACTAAGAGGTCCTGCATGGGTGCCACTATCTTGGTGAATCCCTTGATGAATCTCCTGTAGTAGCCTACCAGCCTGAGGAGCTGTCGCACTTCTTTGATAGTGGAGGGTTTTGGCCAATCCTTAATCTCGGTGACTTTTTCAGGGTCTGGTGCTACACGTCCGGCGTTTACCACATGACCTAGGTACTGCACCTTGGGTTTCAACAGGTGGCACTTGGACGGCTTTACTTTCCGGCCAAAACCAGATAGGGCTTTGAACACCTCGGCCAGGTTCTCCAGGTGGTCTTCGTATGTCTTTGAGTAGACGATTACATCGTCTAGGTACAGCAGAACGGTTTCGAAGTCTTCGTGTCTTAGGCAACACTCCATTAACTGCTGGAATTTTCCTGGGGCGTTCCACCTCTGCCATGGGAACCTTCCAATACTCACTGGTGAGATCCAAAGTGAAGAAATAGTTAGAGCATCTTAGTGCAGCTAATGATTCCTCAATTCTGGGTAATGGATAGGCGTCTTTATGTGTAATGCGGTTAATCTGCCTATAATAAACACACATCCTCATTGTACCATCTTTCTTTCTAACGAGGACTAACGGAGCTACCCAGGGGCTACAACTATCTCTGATCACCCCAGCCTCCTTCATCTCCCGCAACATTCCCTTGGCACATTGAAAGTGAGCTGTGGGTACAGGCCGGTACCTCTCTTTAATGGGTGGATGATCTCCTGTGGGGATATGATGTTGGACCCCTTTTACCTGCCCAAAGTCTAGTGGGTGCTTGCTAAAGACTCGCTCATATTCTTGGACCACCCGGTACACCCCATGCTTTTGGTGCAAAGGGGTGGGGTGGGTGCCTATTTGTAGCTTCTGACACCAATCCTCCACCTGCCCCTTGGAGCCATTGTCCTCCGCCTGTTTGGATGGAGGCAAGGGTTCCACTGCCTTTATTGCATTGTTACTGACAGTGAACAGCTTAGCAAGGGTGGCATACCGGGGTAAGTGGACCTCTTTCTCGCTACAATTCAGGATGCGTATCGGTACTCTTCCTTTGCGGACGTCGACTACCCCCTTGGCAGTCAAGATGGTGGGCCTATTATAAAAGTACACGGGTTCTACCAGGGCCTGCTAATCTTGACGCCTGAGACCGATTGCTGTCCGACACCATATTAACATTTCACTTCTAGGGGTCATTGCAATGGGGAATGGATCACTCATTAGGACACTACCGACTTCTCCACCAGACAGCTCTACCTGTTGTCTCTGCATCAGGGCTTTGATTTCTTTCTTCAGAACTCGCAGCTGACCCGAACTGGCAGTCTCCACAACCTGTTGCAACAAAACAATAATTTCCCCAAGACAATTCTCTATCACATCGGTACCTAAGGTTATCATAGGATGGCTTTCTCGGTGATCAATATCTACAATAATCAAACCTTGTGATGGCAATTCTACTCGGCCAACCTTTATGGTCACCTCTTTATACCCCACCTGAGGCAAGGGCTGACCATTGTTGGCAAAGATGTTAATATGTTCATCTGGACTGCGGGTAATGTCTGAATCAGTCCAGTATCATTTGAAAAGGATATATGGCATCGTTGTCACCTGGGAACCAGTGTCCAGTAACGCGTTCATCAGGATGCCATCAAGCACGATAGGTAGGACCGGTCGTCCTCCCATGTACTTGTCTTGCCAGCTTTGTTGGTCTGGTCGTCTTACTCCTGGGGTTGGCCCTCTGCCCCAGGGGTTGCTCGTTTAAATCGCAGAATCTTTTAAGGTGCCCCGCCTTTTGACAGCGGCGGCAGATGGGTTGTCCGTTCTGGTCGTAGCGATCGCTGTTTCTCCCTCTGGTCGGTGGAATTCTTCTCTGTCATCGCCATGGGACATCATCTTGACTGGAAGCCAGCTGAATTCTTTCCTTTCGAGACACTTGCATGGCCTGCACGGTTTTGGTTAGTGTAGCTACACTTTTGGTCAGCTCTTGGACCTGAAGGCGTAGGTCTGCAGAGGGGTCATTATCTAGGACTTGTGTGTCAGCCTCCACAGCTGCCGGGGAAAAGGACGCCACCTCCTGGTGGTTTGTGATAGCTGGGCGCCAGAGGGGTGCAGTGCCACTTGGGGTTGATTCTCGCAGCACCTGGATGGCTCGGTCTTTAAAAGTCCAGATCAGGGTTTTGCAGAGCCATTATGTGCAATTGTGTCCGGTGAGCGTTAGACATGAGCTCGTCGATAAACTGCTCAGTTAGCAATCTGTCCTCATTTCGCACACTGTCGGGTCTACCTGTTTAATGGCCCGCAGCGCCTCCTGCAGTTTTATATCATAGTCCTGTACACTGTCCTGCACCCTTTGTTTGTACACGTAGAACTTCATTTTAATCTCTGCTGCTGTGCGGGTGTCAAAGGTATCCTTCAACCTGGCCAGAATTTGCTTAACAGTGCTTTTGTCCCTGCCTGGCCAGGACTTCACCTCCCTCTGAGCTGCACCGATTAGCTGGCATATAAGGATGCTGACTTTTTGCTCCTCAGACAGGGGGTACACTTGGAACAAACTGCGCAGTCTCTCCTCAAATTCGCTCAGGGTGTTCGACTCCCCTGAGTACTGGGGCAACCACGCCGCCCTTGGAATATACGGCATGGATAAAAGCATTACTGTTGCAGCGGCCGCGCCCGCAGCTGGATGCTCTCCCAGGTTGGGCATCTTCCTCCCCACCTAGTGAACCTCAGCCAGGTCCTGGGTTTCTGCTGGCATACCAGTATGCTGCTCTGCAGGTGAGAGGGATCGCTTCCCGAGCGGTTCCGGATCGAGGCCTCCTGCTTCCCCTCCGCTGCCATCAAATCACGAGATTATACAGATCAGCAAAGTTTATGGCACACAATACCCGGTTATACCGGGCTTCGCGATCCTGTTCGTGACGCCAAGTTGACGCACCCCCCGGGGCCGTGGGGTATACCAGGCCGGTCGGTGCTGGGGATGTCACGGTGGCAGTGACCCTGTCTGTGACCCAGGGCGGTCAATTAAAGGAAAAGTAAAAGGGGAATAAAGTTTTTAGAGATAATGTTCATGACGCCACCTGAGGTATGCGGCTAAACGGGGCTACTGCTGCGGTGCAGATCCACTGGAGCTGATGGGGACGCAACAGAGTTGGTTCAGCGCTCCACAGGCAGAGCTAAGTTCCAGGGCTGTATATGAAGAATTGTCGAGCTAGATGTTGTTGGTGCGGTGTAATGTAGGGCTGAGGGCGCAGGTAATGACCAGACAACAAATTAATAGTGGTTTCCCCTATCTTTACTTGCGGTTTGTCAGAGCAGACCGGGACACGGGTACTAGCTGGTAGTGGAGGTCCGGGCGGCATGGAAGCAAGTTGGGAATCCACCAAACCAGGTGGAGTTGTAGGCCTTCCCTCTGCGCTATTCTCTTTGGCCCTGCTGCTTGAAGCTATGCTGCGGCCCTCGTCCCTGCGTAAAACGTCTATTCCTCACACGTATGGCAGGCAGCTCGGGACTTCTTCAAGTGTCGCTCCTTTGTGGCGGCGCTGGGCCCTAGGATGCTGCTTAACCGCCGGGCGTCTGGTGGGGCCAGCAGACCTGCAGTCTCCTGCCCTCTGGATTTAGCTGCTGGGCCTTCTGAGCCCGCACAACCACGGACTCCCTTCCCCAGGTCCTTCCTCGTCTTTCTTCTGTTCAACTCTCTTCAACTAACTCTTACTAACCCCGCCTCCAGGTTCCAATTTAAAGGGGAGGAGCTCCCCTTTCTGGTCTGGAGCCAGGAAAATGTTGTATGCTGGTATAACTGATTAGGGGAACCCTCCTTGCATCCAAGGCATGGCATCACCCCCTGTGAGGGAGGCAATGCCACTGTGGCAACCGGAACCATGGGGTGCCACACTTGGAAGAATTGAGGGATGTTATCTGCCAGCCGTACTTGGATGTCAATGTGGTAAACAGCAAAACCTTCTAGGAGCATGTTTAACACGTGAGGATCGTACAACACGGAGTTAAGTTAACCCCAAAGAAGTGTGAACTGTTCAAAAGGCAAGTCTGAATTCTAGGGAAAATTGTGTCTGGAGAAAGATATACCATGGACCCACCAGAAATCGCTCCGGTACTGGCCTTAAAAGACAAGCGGCCCTCTACTGTCGGAGAATTGAGGCAGATCTTGGGATTCCTCTCCTTCTATCGTACTTACGTTCATAGCTTCTCCAGGATTGCCACCCTGCTATACCTCCTCTTGGGGGGGACGACAGAGTCAACAACACCCACCGAGAAAAAAAAAATGCTGCTAGGACCGGGCTTAAAAGAAACAACACCATTTCGTCCCAACAACCCATTCTCTGGACAGCAGACCACCATGAGGTATTGGAAGAACTAGTACACTACCTGGTAAAATCACCCATCTTGGGATATCCTGATTTCAACTTACCATTTGTTCTTCATTGTGACGCTTCTCAAGTTGGACTGGGAGCTGCCCTGTATCAGCATCAAGATAGAAAATTGAGAGTCATCGGGTAGGGTTCTAGAACTTTGACACACGTCGAGAAGAATTACCATGTACATTCCAGAAAATTGGCGTTCCTGGCATTGAAATGGGCTATCTGTGAACGATTTAGAGATCATCTCTACTGCAGCAAAGAGTTTTTTGGTATACACTGACAACAACCATGTCAGATGGGTCACTGAACTAGCTGTCTTCAATTTCAGCATCAAATACAGGCCAGAAAAATGCAAAGCGGATGCTGACAGATTGTCGAGAATGCCACTGGAGCCTGAGGATTTCATGCAAGAATGTTCAGATGAAGTCAGTCTGGAAGCAATTGAGAGCATTCCACAAGCAGTGCAAGCTTATCAAGCGGAAAACACACCATTGTGGTGTCCGTTGACAGTGGAAACCACCATAAAAGCGAGAGAACAAGATCACCTCCTGTCGATTCAACAGCTACCAAAAGTAAAAATTCATAGAGCACAACGGGAAGATCAGATAATTGGTAGAATACTACTTTACGTGGACCAAAATCGGTGTCCAAGTAAACGGGAGAAAGATAATGAGTCACCAGCAATATCTGTTTAGGTAAAGAATGGACGAAGCTCTACCTCAGTGAAGACGGTATCCTGTATCGTAAAGGAGGACAAAACCGGCAGTTGGTACTACCCAGAGTATTCCATAGATTGGTCTTCAAAGAACCCCATAAAAACATGGGACACCTGGGAGTGGAAAGGACAACCAGCTTGATCCGTGAATGTTTCTTCTGGCAATACATGCAGAGAGATATTGAGAGGTACTTCACCAGGGAGTGTGGGTGTCTGAAAGATAAACATCCCGACACATCAACCCGGGCACCTATGGGAAACATCCAAACTACGTATCCTTTTAAGATGGTCTCAATAGACTTTCTACATCTCGAGACATGCAAGGGTGGTTACGAATACATATTGGTGATGATAGACCATTTTACTCGATTTTCCCAAGCATATGCCACCACCAATAAAGCTGGTTGAACAGTGGCAAAGAAGATCTTCAATGATTTTGTTTTGAGGTATAGGTTCCCTACGAGGTTACACCATGACCAAGGAAGAAAATTTGAGAACTAGCTCTTTGCCAAGCTAGGAAAGTACTGTAGAATTCAGAGATCCCACACAATGCCCTATCATCCAGAGGGTAATGGACAAGTGGAACGTTTTAACCGGACATTATTGTCGATGTTGCGCACTTTAACAGCTGACGAGAAGAAAGACTGGAAGAGCTCTCTGTCAAAAGTGGTACATGCCTATAACTGTACAAAGAACGATGCAACAGGTTATTCACCCTTCTTCCTATTGTATGGACGATCACCAAGACTTCCAATTGACATCATGTTCAATACTCCGGTGTCAGAGACTTACAGAAGGTATCTGGACTGCGTTCGGAAATGGAAGGAATGAATGGCAGAGGCATACAACATAGAGTCCAAAGTGGCTATGCAAGGAGAGAGCAAGAGTAAGGAGTACTATGATCGAAAATGTTATGGAGCAGAATTGGCACCGGGAAGCCGGGTGTTGGTCAAGAACGTACATGAGAAAGGTGGTCCAGGAAAACTTTGTTTGTACTGGGAAGACAAGGTGTATGCGGTCGTAAAGAGGAAAGCCGAAGACAGTCTAGTGTATGAACTCCGATTGGAAAGAGGAGACAAGAAAACCAGAATAGTCCATCGGAATTTATTACTACCCTGTGATTACCTCCCACCACAACAAGACTTCCCAGAAGCAGACCAACATCGACCAAGATCGACTAAGGGACCACCACAGACTGAAGCTCTGGAGGTGGATAGTGACCTTGAAATTTCCAATGAGGAAGAGCACAACGTTGTATTTCTTGGACCGGCAAGGAGAGATGTACTATCCTCAAGAGAGTGAACTAAGTCCCGAGGCTCCAGAGTTTGTTCCAAGGAGTACATATGAAGTCCAATTCAGATCTGATGATCGAACACCGGTCACTGAAGAGACTGATCGACACTTAGGAGTAGCAGAATTACCAGACCAGGTGGAAACGGATGATTCAAGAGAAGTACAGGAACTTACAGAGTCAGTTCCAAGATCATCTGAGGAAGAAATGAGTGCGGCAGAAGAAACTCCTGTAACCGAAGAACCTGTGGTATCTGAGGAACAGCCCACCAGGAGGATGTCGACTCGAGAAGTGAGGAGGCCCATGATGACGACGTGCGAGACACTTGGAGAACCGAGTCAAGTGCCAAGGACTGTCTACTGGAAACAGGTATCTCTGCCTGTGGACCAGGTAAGTCCACTTGAGTGGTATTCACCACCGAGAGACAGTATGGACAATGTTACCTGGTAGAAAGACTTATTTTGACCTAGTGAGAGAGAGCTTGTTGAAGACGTACGAAAAGCTCCAGCGGAAGAGATGCTGATGGTTTTAATTGTGTTAATTGTTTATTTCTTACAGGAGTCCTACAAGAAAAATGTCGTAAGAATAGGTTATTATCAATGTTTATGAATGTTATACCAATTTGATAATGACAAATTTATATATATATAGTTACTAAGCTTTCACCACTGTCTCAGAATTGGTCAGATTGACCAATTAAGATGAATGCCGAGGACGACATCCAAAAAGGAGGCAATAATGTTACATGCAGAAGTAGTGCTGTTGCTTCCAAAGCATCCAGCAACTGTTACAAATAACACAAGCACAGGAGACAGGAAGTGTTGTGCTTCAGAAGCATCCAGCAACTAGAGGGGTTAACACAGTCACAGGAGACAGGGAGTGTTTTAGCAGAGCCCCAGGGAGATTGTGGGAAACTTGTTATTGTAGTCTGACTGAAGCCGAAGAGAAAGGTGGTAGTGTGTTATCTGGATCTGACAGAAGGCAACTGAACAGGATTCAGATCAGGAGAGAAACTAAACACAGGTCAGATAAACTCCCTGAACTAACCGTGCAGAGTATTATCGGACAGGAAGATAAGGACTGGAAGGAATTGAACTGAATTGCACTGGCCGTGCTTCAGATTAAATTCCACTGTTAAACTGTTAAAAAAGACTCTTGTCAGATGTGTCTGGTCAGCAATTGGACCCCTTGGAACACAAGATGGAGGGACTACTCAGGAAGTCCTGGGAGACCTCGGCAGCGCTATTAAGCATCAATGCAGTCTCTACGGGCGTAGCGTGATCATTGGCTCATTGGCTAGATCAACTCGAGGAACACCAAGTTTCAGGCACCGCCAGAGAAGACATCTTAGCATCCCTTCTGCTTCTCCAGAAAGCTACGGGGGTTTTAGCAGATGCTTCTGCAGAATCGGTGAGAGTGGCAGCAAGAGCATCTGGGTTATCAAACTCCGTGAGAAGGGCCCTATGGTTAAAATCCTGGAGCGGTGATGTGGCATCAAAGATGAAATTGTGTTCCATCCCCTTTAAAGGGAAATGCATGTTCGGGCCAGCCCTAGATCTTCTCGAGAAAGCCTCAAACAAGAAGAAAGCCCTCCCGGAACCTAGAAATGTAAGGAAAAGGCCCTGTCGTCATTCCTAGGAGCAGACCCCTCAATATAGGTGTAAAGGGTAAAACAGGTTGGTGGAACTACCCAAAATCCACGTCAGAATAAACCATGACGTCAAGACAGTCGGGGACCGCATCTCGAACTTTCTCCCTCAGTGTAGATAAATCTGCTCAGACCCATGGGTCCTGAGGACAGTAAAGTTTGGAGTAAAAATAGAATTCTACTCCTATGCTCCACAAACTAAAGATAACGCAGCTCTCTTCTCAAAGTCTGCAGGCCACCCTGATATCCAGTGTAACAGACCTATTATCCTCTGGGGTGATATCCCTGTTTCCTACAAGGAAGATAAGCAGAGGACATTATTCCAATCTCTTCTAATAAAAAAAAACAAATGGTTCGCATCGGATTATAATCAATCTAAAACCACTGAATCAGTATATGCACTACCAGAGATTCAAGATGGAATCTATCAGATCAACGGTCCCTCTGATAGGACAGGACCATACCATGGCCACAATCTATCTCCTTATGCTTACTACCACATCCCCATACATCCACTTTAGAGAAAGTTCTTAAGATTTGCAGTGGCTCAGGGGGAACAGATAGTCCACTACCAGTTCAATGTTCTCCCATTCGGGATATTATCAGCCCCACGAATAGTTACAAAGGTCATGGCTTATATCAGGGGTCAGAATGTTTTCAATAGTACCATACCTCCACGACCTGTTATTAATCGGGCCCTCAGTACCATTGCTCCAAGAGCATATAAAGTTGACCACTCAGATCCTATCTTCTCTGCACTGGTTAGTAAATCACAAAAAATCAGATATGGTTCCCTCCATGACAATAAACGTTTCTAGAAGAACTATTGGATTCCCACAGCCAGATGTCGTTTCTGCCCAAACAAAAACAGGTCATACTAAAAGCAAAGATCAATGTCCTAAGAAGCAGGAGATTGGTATCATTGAGAAATGCCATGTCGGTCCTCGGATCTATGACATCCTGTATCCAGATGGTCGCCTGAGCTCAAGCACATACCCGCACATTACAGACCCACATCCTCATGAATTGGGACGGATCTCCACGGTCTCTGAACAGAAAAATTCCTATACCATCACGGGTAAAAACCTCTCTATTCTGGTGGCTGAGCATGAAGAATCTAAACAGGAGTACCATGTATCCAGAATCCACTAGTTACCATAAGAGTGGATGCCAGCGGGAAGGGATGTGGAGCAATAGTCTCCCAGGAGCTATTCCAGGGTATATGGTCCAAAGAGGTGAGCCAGAAGTCATCAAATTTAAGAGAATTGAAGGACATAGAGGAAGTCCTCAGAGCAGCAGAGCCTCTGGTCCAGAAAACCCACATACAGATATTTTCAGACAATATCACCACAGTAGCCCAACTTCGTCATCAGGGTGACACAAGACACAAAAGCTTAAAGGCAGTCTCTGCGAGAATATTTTCCTGGGAAGAAGAACATATTCTATCCCTGTCGGCTCTTCATATCAAAGGTTTAGTCAAAGTCCAGGCCGATTTCTTAAGCAGAACAAAGATTCATCCAGGAGAGTGGAGTCTAAACCCAGACATCTTCCAGATGTTAATCGAAAGATGGGGCAATCCAGAGTTAGATCTCTTCGCCGAGCACCAGAAAGCGAAGGTATCACAATATTTCTCCCTGGATCCAAAAGACCCTTGCATGGGCATAGACGCATTCGCTCACCAATGGGAATTCAAACTAGCGTATGCCTCCCCCCCTCCCCGCTGCCTATCCTTTCAAAAACCTTGCAAAAAATAAGGACCGAAGGGACCAGAGTAATCCTAGTGGTTCCTTTCTGGCCAAACAGAAGTTGGCTCGATACGTTAACCAGTCTGAGTGTGGAGGGCCCTCTAATTCTTCCTCCCATCAGAGATCTTCTTCTCCAGGGACCGATTCACCATCCAGACCCCGAGAGACTACACATGGCTACATCCTAGAGTAACAGACTTGATTTCCCCCTTGGACCTTAATATTGTCCTGAAGGGGTTAACCCTTCCACCCTTTGAGCCCTTATCAGCCATAAGACTTGACAGGCTGGCCTGGAAAACTGCTTTCCTGGCAATAACTACAGCCAGGAGAGTATGTGAACTACAGGCCCTTTTGGTCAACGAACCCTACCTGAGAATCCTGGAAGATCGTCTAATTTTCCGACTTGACCCTTCATTTCTACCTAAAGTGGTCTCGAATTTCCACAGATCACAGGAAATAATTCTTCCATCGTTTTGTGACAACCCAAAAAACGAGAAAGAAATGGAGTTCCACACTCTGGATGTTCGGAGAATAGTACTGCACTCTCTTCAGGAAACAGAAGGAAGGAAAGACAAGAACCTATTTGTCCATACACAAGGTCCAAACAGAGGAAAGAGAGCCACAAAATCCACAGTAGCCAACTGGATTAAGAGGGCAATTATGGAGGCTTACCAAATCCAAGATCTGCCTCTTCTGGAAAAGCTCAAGGCCCATTCTACAAGGGCGATATCTGTCTCCTGGGCTGATAAAGCCAGCTCATCCATCAAACAGATTTGCCGAGCTGCTACGTGATCCTCGAGTCATACTTTCCCCAAACACTACAGACTAGATCAAATGTCCATTGGAGATTTTAGCCTTCGGAAGGAAGGTCCTTCAGGCTGTTGTCCCTCCCTTGTATATCTGTGGTATACATCCAGTGTGCTGTCTTGGGGGGATATTAGAGAAAATAGAAATAGATTTACTGGTAATTCGGTTTCTAATAACCCACCACGACAGAATGGATAATTCCCTCCCATTTGCTTATTGTTTCTACGACAGTCGGATCAGTAGAAATAAAAATTAATATGAAGCATCTATACTCTTGTGGTCCTTTGTAATAACACTGGAGGGAGGATGTGGGAGGGGCTATTTAAATCACTTCATATTTCCTGTCCCTATTAGGGTGGGGTTACATCCTCCGGTGTGCTGTCGTGGTGGGTTATTGGAAGCTGAATTACCGGCAAGTCTAATTCTATTTTTTTTTTCAGCTTTTATGCAAATTAAAGGCTCCTTTTCACAGTAACGGCTTTTTTTTATTGCCCATAGAAGGCAATGGGTGCAAAATCGAGTAATGCAACAATAATTTTATTGGAAAGGCTGATCTACAGCAAAACCAGCTTTTCCAGGACATCACTCCTGACAGCACCCTCAGGACGTCGTCCTTCATATCCTTGGTAGGGACAGGAAACACAAGAGGTTAAAAGGCCCCTCCCTCCACCCCTACTCCAGTGTTTTCCTGTCCCTATCAGGGACGGACAAAGAAGAGGACTCGCGTCTGCCAGGAGCTGGAGTTCCTGAAGCCGGACGCAGGAGGATCGGGATGGGATCCTTGCATTCCTCCACTCCCTTGTGCCGAGGTCCAGAGGCCGACACCCCGCTGAACAAGGGGTCCCTCAGCCTTTCCCAGTTGGTGCGGAGACTCCTGGTGAAGAACTGTCTCTTGGTTCCAGCTGCTACAGCCCGAACACAGCGCCAGCGGGCGCTGCATGTGAGATAGAAGCAGCACTTCTGGTTACACAGGGAGCGATGTGTGAGCCTCTAGTAACCAATGTGTAACGCACTTCTGGTTTACTTGAAAAAAAAAATGGCGCCAATCCAAAATTAAAGGAGAAACACCATTTTGTGACGCTTCAGATGAAAGACGGGTGAGAAATGCTATTTAAAGAGGTGAAGGGACTGAAGTTATCAGATAGCCAGATCACCAGTAATGGAAGGTCAAACCACTGGTCGCTCTGATACTCCTGCTGAACCTTCAGTCCATGAAAGTCTACTTAGTTAGTTCCCCTCTTGTCTCCTATTCCCATCTGTCTATGGTAGTAAATTCTGGTGTTCCTTTTCTTTTTAGGAAAGGAGACATCTAAAAGACATGATGACATCAGCTCCTAAGAAAAGGAGATGCGCCATCTGTAATAAGAAACTGCCGGACACATATGGGAAACAGTTGTCATCCATCTGTATCGCCAAAGTAGTAAAAGATGAACATTCTTCTTTTATGTCTAACTTGAGAGCCATATTGAGAGAGGAAGTCCACAGTACAGTCACAGACCTAGTCTTCCAGCAAGCTCCTCAGGGTGCGCCCCGTCAGAAAAGACCCTGACAGGAGTTAGAATCCAGTTCAGAGGAGGAAGAGGTATCGGATTTCTCCAGTCCTGATCAGGACAGAGAAGAATACATCTCAGTTCCCCCAGAGGAGAAGAAAAAATACCTTTTCTCCTGGGAAGATACCGATACACTTTATCTGCAGTGAGGAACACTATGCAAGCAGACACTAGCCAACCCTCGTCAGTACAAGATCAGATCTTTGGGGGATTGAGAACCCACATAAACAAGGTACCCCCCCTTCTACCCCAATGGGATCTATTCGCTACAAGGAAAAATGCAAAGGTGGAAAAATTCTTTTCCCTCAACCCAGGAGGCAGCCCTATGGGGATAGATGCCTTATCTCAGAAGTGGAACATGGACCTAGCTTATGCTTTCCCTCCTTGGCCCTTAATACTGTTAGTACTAAGGAAAATTCAGGGTGATAATAATCCTACCCTTCTGGCCCAGGAGAAGCTGGTTCCCCTTGCTGAGGAAGATGTCCTTGGAAGATCCAATAATCCTTCCAGAGAGGTGAGACTTGCTATTTCAGGGTCCAATATACCATCCCGATGTGAAATTTCTCCAACTTTCGGCCTGGATCCTGAAAGGCAAACTCTAAGATCCAGAGGGCTGTCAGATTGTCATCTCAACAATGCAAAATGGTAGGAAGCTAGTGACATCGGTGATCTACACAAATTTAGAAGAAATTCTGTTCACAATATCAACCAAAATCAGAAAGTTCGGATCCAAACTTTCCTAAAATATTAGAGTTCCTACAGATGGGGTTTGTGAAAAGTGTAAGGCCTAGCTCTTTAAAGGTGCAGGTTGTGGCATTAAGTGCTTTTATGGATTACCCACTAGCCCGCCATCCATGGGTCGAAAGATTAATTAAGACCATAATACTAAATCCAACTATTAAATCCTATATCCCACCATGGGACTTAAACATAATCCTGAGGAGTTTGTGACCAACCTTACAAGCCCCTTCAGGAGTCAAGCTTAAAATTTCTCTCCCTTAAAACTGTGTACTTAGTGGCAATTACTACAGCAAGATAGATAGGGGAGATTGAAGCCTTTTCAATTAAAGACCCATACCTGAGGGGCCTGGACAACTGTTATCCTCAGATTAGTTCCAGCTTTTTTGCCAAAAGTAGTAACCCCTTTCCATATGAATCAGGAGGTGGTCTTGCAATCTTTCAGCCAGGACTTCAAAAATGATCAAGAATTAACCTTTAACTCGCTAGATGTTAGAAGGGTGGTTCTACAGTACTTAGAAGTCACAAAAGACTGGCATATAGACTGCAAACTGTTTGTACAATTTGGGGAGAAGAACAAGGGAATGAAGGCTACCAAATCAACATTGGCAAGATGGGTCACATCTGTAATAAGCCTGGCCTATTCATCTGAAGGAATATCCCCGCCAGAGAACATAAGAGCTATATCTACATCATGGGCAGAAAGAGCTGGGGCCTCAGCAGACCAAATCTGCAAAGCGGCAACATGGACAAATCTGAGCACCTTCTGCAGACATTATAAATTAGGACATTCTATCGGGTCAAGATGACCTTCGGAAGGAAGGTCCTCCAGGCAGGAGTCCCACCCTAAAATGAATTCTCCTGAGGGTGCTGTCAGGAGGGACGTCCTGGAAAGTAGGCATCAGACCTACCGGAAATCGGGTTTCCAGGTGTCCCACGTGACCCTATTACCGGTAGGTCTAATGCCTACTTTTGTAACCACTGTGACAGTCACTGATAGTATATGTGAGGGGAGGTATGTGTCACTCAGGATGCTCTCCTGTGTGAACTGAGACCTATTGAATTTCTGTCAGCATGTTATATGCTGGGGGTTACCTCTTTTAAAGGGTGTAGGTTTATGGGAATAACTTAGATGGAAGGGAAGTCATTCCTCATACCCACACCTCAGGGTGTGTGTGAGCAAGGTTTAAATGTTCAGTCCTGTGTTTTGTTTGTTTTTTTTCTTTTTGTGTTTGGAGAGGCAAGGTCTCTACACTGGACAGCCATAGCTCAGGACATAGCTGGAGGCTGGACATAACATGTGTGGGTGAACCACATATATAATATTATATTATAGTTCATCTGTTTTGCCAGTAAGGCTGTGATTATTTTTTCTGGAGTTGCAGGGCTTTATACCATATAAAAAAGCCTGCAGAGAAAAGCTGGTTCCTGAGTCTACTTCCGGAAGCGGCCGAGCGAGTTGTCCTACCACGCTACTGTGACACCCCTGCGGGTCCAGTTGCCACAGAGGTACTGCACCTCACCCAGAGGTGTGGTACCCTACTCCCAGGTAAGGAAGGAACACTACCCGGGACCCACACACCTGCATCCAGCACTACACCACTCCAGACCAGCAGACGGAGCAAGATGCACTTGGTCACGGCTGAGCCCTGTCCCTGGCTGGAGCGGGGAGGGGGGGACCAAAGGAGAGGGAACCATGTAGTGGGTGTGGGTGAAGGAAGTAGCAAAGAGGAGCACCTTAGCAGAGGTTATAAGAATAAGGGGAACCTTCTAGAAGGAGTTCAGTCAGGGCTATAAGCCCAGGAGGGAGGACCTGCTTGTGACAGGTCCAGATAAGAGGGGGCCCAGAGTATGGGGCCCAGAAGAAGGAAGAAGAGACAGAGGGGGTCTCAGGGGCACGGGAGCGTGGGACCCGCATCCACCCGACCGCCGTCAAGTGGAGGGACCAGGCCGCAGAAGGGGACCGGCCCCAGACTAGTGGAGAACAACCAGGCTCAGCTAGCCAAACGGAGGCCGCAGCATTTTCAAGGTGTTGCAGCCGAAATCCACAATTACATCGCCGAAAAGGTGGCCACATAGGGTCCAGGGGACTGAGAGTAAGTCGCCCGACAAGGCCTGAGGCCACTGGCTTGGTACACTAATTGTGAGGCGCAGGGCAGGAGGGCGAGAGTCAGCGCAACGAGACGGCCAGAGAGGCACATAAGAAGGGGGTCCCGACTATTTGTACCTGAACTGACTGGGAGTTGGCTGGATCCCTTCCTTGGAAACACAGGACGACGTGGGCGGTTATAATCGGCTGCCGCGGTAACCTGGAACTGCATAAGAACTGTGAGTAAAGCCTGAAGACGGCACCCCACTGTGTCCTTTATTTATGGCAGCGTCACCGGCCCTGCACTACAATGTCCCTACCAACAACATCTACCTCATCAAGTCCAATATACTGCCCTGGGGCTTAGCTCTGCCCATGGATAGATGCACTATCTCAGCTGCATCACCATCAGCCCCAGTGGATCTGCACCGCAGCGGAGGCCATATATAGCCGCTTACCTCGGGTGGTGTCACAACACTTTTCCACAAATCTTTATTTCCCCAATTGACTGTTCTTTATTTGACCGCCTTGGGCCACGGACCGGGTCACTGCCACTGTGACAACCCCAATACTACCCCATGACCCAGGGGGCGCGTCACTACTTTACTACCAAAACCAGGTTTTCATGAAGAAAAAAACTGCAAAAAATTCAACGTGTGGACGTGGTCTACGCCTGTGCTTATGTGTCTGGTGTACATACCATGATATGAAAACTGCCTTATGTGTACATGAAGTTGAGTTTGAAACTTGTGCTCCTGTGATTTGCTGGTATTACATTAAAGTAACTCTTGGACTTAATAATTACAGGACAATAACTATATAATGACTATCTTCCTGGAGGTCAACACTACTGGAGAACGGGAGGTCTACCAGACAGAAGACCTGATGTGTCCAATTTCTCAACTCTCTACTTTTGGAGGTTTGTCATGAGTGGAATTGATGTCTTAAAGGGTCACCATTAAAGCTAAAAGGTATGGTCCACTTCTAACAACTAAGAGATTTGCTAGAAATGTCTCGTATTCAGGCCTCAAATGAGGGAGTCTTGAATCTGTCTCCAGAATTGAGTCATGCTATGTGAAGTGGTTCCAGAAATGCAGGAGTATGTTTGGAGAGGTAATGCCATGCTCTAACCTGATGCAGTGAATAGAGATTAGGGGTCTCCATTTTAGATGTGAGTTCCAGAGGTGGGACCCACATGTTAGATACATTTAGAAAATCCTATGAGAAACACGAGTGTTTTGTGAAAATGCCTCGCAACTATCACATGGCTTGCCCATAGGCTGTGCACCTTGACACTAAACCCAGTCTCCCTTAACTTCCTAGTAGGGGATTCTCCATCCCCAAGTGAGTGTTCAGATGTTCCAAGAGTAAACAGGCTTACATGTGTTAGCCCTCCAGTCTCCCAGGATGCTTTTCTCCAGAATGGCTGCTGTTATGACCAAGCAGACACCGGGACACCATGCTATTTTGGGAACAGAGGTATACACTTATTGCATTTTTACTCTTTGGTTTTATTTAATAAATGCTTAAACTTTGTTTTTTTCCCCTCATCTAGTTACTGCCCACTTTATCAAAGATGGCATTTTATCTGTTGTTATTTCCAAATATGTCACTCTACCATCACTAATCTTAACATCAGAGCCAGGGGAGCAGAAGGTGACCCTATTGCACAAAACAATGCTTTTCTGCTGTACAGCTTCCCATTGTCAGCCTGTGGGACCACACAAACTGTAAGTGCCCTATTTGTGGAAGTCTTGGTAAGATGGTCCACTCTTGGTGTCACTATAAATTCTTCACAGGTAGTAAAGTGAAGTCAGCAAATGGTGTAAAGTAACTGGCAGAACACATCTAGCTAGAGTTCAAGTGACTCTCACTATGGCACCTTCCCCTGCATTCCCTGTGCTGATCTCTTGTTATCCAAATCACTAGGTTCTCTCCATGTAAAATTTAATTCTCCGTTAGGTTGATGTGGTTTATGAGAATGACTTGGCAGCTGACATTGACGTGAGAACTTGGAAAGGCTCGTCCATAACCAGAGATAGTACTTTTGGATAAGAGTCTCAAATACAAAAAGTTTGAAAGGTTCCATTTTTAAATACCCAAAAATTGCTCTTTACTATCTAAATATTTCTCATTCCTTTTTAGTCTGTTTGACCTTATGTCTCAAGTTCTAAGATCATGACTGAAGTTCAGATGGTGTTAGGATTACCTGAGACTTCTGAAGTCAGGAGCTACCACACTAGTTGTGATTAAGTGTCAGGTCCAAATGTGACACTGCCACATCTAGGCAGTGAACAGAGTTATCAGATAATTCTAATGAGAAATTTTTATTTTAGGCTGCACATTCGCTGTGGTTTCACTGCAAGTGACTCATTGCCAGTGAGAGTTGAAGTCTTTACCCTCCCTCCACCATCACCTGTAGCCAGTCTGGGACCATTGAACTTGGAAATGAGGATTGCCCTAAGTATGGATTTAACGTTATATACATTGTCTTTTGCATTGCCAAACAATAACCACTTTCTATCTTCTGGCTTTACTCTACAGATGATCAGTACAGACAGTATTATGATGATGGGGATTATCCTATTTCTAAAGTGCTCAGGGACTCCATTTATGTTGTAGTTCGCATTCTAAACAGGAGAGACCCTGGAGTGGCGCTAATGCTGAATCAGTGTTGGGCAACTGGCACCATAAACCCTCAAGAATTGCCACAATGGCCAATCTTGGTAGATGGATAAGATCTGTACAAACCAACACTATATACTCAAATATTAAAGTATCCATGCTTTTTTTTGTTTGTTTTTTACCTCCCATGGGCCTAAACTTACAAACACTTAGTCTGCTGACAGCTGATGTAACGTAGGCACCCTGCAGTAATACAGCATGATGTCGAGAGCAGGCTACAAGTAACAGCTGCTCTGACATGAAGTAGGAGTGGTCTGTGATGGCTTTGTGCTGGGCAGGTAGTTGGCACTCCAAAGGCATACTGATAGGGAGTGTTGATTGTGAGCTCCAATGGGGACAGCGATGTCTGTAAAGCTGTAAAATTAATAATGCTATATAAGCGAGTAAGATAAAATTAAGTCTTCCTAAAACCACTTGCCTGACTCTAATAATCCACAAATATAACTTTTCCTTCATTAGGTGTCCTTTTGATGGTGGCAACTACATGACCCAGCCATTAACTATACAAGATGCTTCACTGGAGTTTCCACTCTATTATCAGCGTTTTATTGTAAAGACATTTGCCTTTTACCGTCCAGGTCAGGCATCAATAGGAGGGCTGGTAAGTTCCCACTTATCATTCTTTTCCAGGTATACTTCCACTGTAGTGCTTCTGCCATCTTCACAAAACCCATGTATGGCTAAATGTCCTTCAAGACGTAAGCACTTTCTGTAGCAAAAACGCAAGATTAAACCTTAGGGTTGTGTGGCGCCCCTGGGGGTTCAGTCACCACAGAGGTACTGCACCTCACCCAGAGGTGTGGTGTCTCCCTTCTCTCAGGTAAGGTGGGAGTGCTTCACGGAACCCCAAACACCCGCATCCAACACTACACAGCTCCAGGCCGGCTGGAGGGGCAACATGCAGAGCGCAGCTGCTGAGCCCTGACCCTGGCTGGAGTGGGGGGAACCCAAAGGTAGGGGGAACCAGTAGTGGGTGTGGGTGGAGGAAGTAGTTAGGGGGAGCACTTCGTTAGGAGTATAAAAAAGGGAGGCCATCTTAGGGTGGTGGTTCAGTGGAGTTAGGGAGCAGTTCAGAAGAACAGCTCGGGACAGTTCAGAAGAACAGTCCGGGAGCAGAGTCTCATTAGGAGATCTGCTCCACAAGTAGGGCCAAGTCAGGAAGTCTAGGAGGGGAGCAGGGAGTAGGCTCCGTTCTAAGAAAGGATCCTAGGGGGTATGGCGCGTGCAGGACGGCACCCGTACGCCCCGCATCTGTCAGAAGACAGAGGGATCGCAGCCGCATTCTAGTCCCCTGAGGGTCAAGCAAGTCTGTGTAACTCCGACGGACAGGAGGGACTTCAGAGTACACGAGCAGGACTAAGAGTGGGCAGCGCAGAGCAGAAGGGAGAAAGACCAGTGTGAAGACGGTCAAAAGAGGAACACGAGAAGTTGGGGTTCTGCCAGGTATTCCCAAGCTGTCTGAGGAAGGATTGAACCCCTGCCCGGTGAACGCAGCGCGACGCGGCAGGCCTGCACCTGTACCGTGCACCTGTGGACTGTCTGAAGAATTGTGAGTAAAATTTCAGATGACTGCACTGTACTGCCTCCGTCCATTCTTTCATCGGCGCCATTGTTCCCCCTGCACTACAACGCCCAGCACAACCCACGCTCTCTCGCTGCGCTGCCCTGAGGCCTGCTCCACCTGTGGGGAGCCGTCCCATCACAAGCTGCCCTAACATCTGCCTCAGAGGACTGTTGCAGCGCTGCTGATCCTCACCAGACACCACAGGTGGCGTCACAAACTTTCTAAAAATAACCCCCTTTTTGCACTGACCGCCCTGGATCATGGACCGGGCCAGCCACCGTGATATTCCCCGCCAACCGGCATCCAGAGGCCCGGCTGCCGAGTACCCCACGGCCCAGGGAGCGCGTCAGTTGCATTACTCCAGGAAAACAATATTTTATTTTTTTTCCCCAGGAAGAAGGGCAGCAGCAGATTGGGAGTCGGTGACTGTATCTATAGATGGGCCATTAGGCTCTACATGGATGGGAGTTACCAGGGTACCAACGAACAGTTCATTGAAGGTAATGTCACTAACTTGGCAGATGTCCCACACCAAGTGTAACATCAGAGCCTGAACTACAATAAAGTTGTCTTGAGCAATACATTTTGAGAATATTAAATTTGGTTTCTATACTTCATAATCTAATTTAGTCAGTTTAAACAGAGGCAAAACAAGAACTGCAATATGACTTAAACATCTGGTGGTGCATAGACTAAGCCTGGAAAAGCAGGGCTAAGATGGTGTAATGCAGAGTGGAAACAATACTTTTTTTTTTTTGTTCAGATTTGCTAAATACCTATAAACTGGCATCTTTCTCTTCTAGAAAACCAAGAAAAGGGCCATCAAGATCTAAACTGGGTCTTGGCTGTGATGGCTGGAAGTGTTCTTGGCATTGTCGTTTTGGCTATCTGGCTGAAAAAACAAAGCGTTAACACCATTAAAGAAGCTGAGATATAAGTTCTTGTGACTCTTCCTTTACCATAAACGTAACTGAGTTCTAGCATCTATTTTGCACTCCTACCTGTAATACTCGCCTTGCTAGTTAATTTTATGAGACTTTACAGTAATGTGCAAATAAGGTTTATGCCCCAATAAAGATTTAGACAAAAAAAGTTGTACATTGATTGCATTCATAGACCTTTTTTGGGTAACGGTCACAACAGTTCACAAAAAATCCATTTGTTACATGTAAAATATAAGGAGCACATTGGCTTCATTGGAAAGGGTGAGTCTTGCAATTTCTCTGGAAGGATCAATATTTTGTGGATTTTAAAACACTCACTGCAGGTCACTTTACCTACATGTAGGATCTAGATCTGTCTATCCAATTGGCTGGTTCTGTTGCACTGCAGGTGCTCTGATTATGTAGATGCAATGTGATATTGCCTTTAACTATGTTCTGGGTGACCCTAGCGCACACTATTAAAATGCCTCCTTGTCTTCCCATAATCTGTAAGTGGTGGTAGTGAGTAGCAACATATCGCTGGCTTACATGGTGGGAATGACCGCTCTATGGCAGTTTAGTCTATATACTCTACTGTTAAAGCAATAGTACTAGAAACCTCTTCTACACATGCCAGACTGGCACAGTATTAAAGTTTCTAACCAGATAATTGCATGAGGAGCAAAGGAAGACCTACCATTGGTGCAGCCGCAGAGGGATCCAGTAATTTATACCTCCAAAGCAGATAAAATTGTACTTTATGATGAACTACGGTGCTTCCACGAGGACTCTCTTCTGTCCGCCAGCGCTAGAAAGAGCAACAATAAATGGCCCAGAGAATAAAAGTTTCTTCTACAATGATGACTTGATGTAGGTTATTCTACACTGTCACATTAAGATATCATAACATCTAATGGTTGTTATCAAACATGTTACATTTTTCGCCACATGTTGAACCACAATGCAGTCATGTAATTGACCTATGACTTGCCTAAAATCATTGGTTAATTGCCAAACTGCAGATCTTAAATGGCTGCACAACAGTTAGCATCAAAAGTTTCTTAGGTTTCATGAGGGGGTTTTCAAGTTGAATTGGCCATTCCCTCATGTGTTAAGAGGTTGGCAGTGTTATCTTGGTACACCTTTCCTCAAAATGACTAGCATGCTAATGAAGATGTAACCAAATCAATCCATCGAGTAAAACACTTCATGGAAAGTTTTCCACAAAAAAAAAAAAGTTTGGTCCTGTAAAGATCTGAGGTTGTAAGTAATCACCTAGGCAGGTTAACGATGCAACAATATTTTATTGATCACAGCCATGGTAATAAAGCAATTCCAGGTAAATGGCTAAAATACAGTTCTCTCAGTCCTCAAGTTCCCAATCTGGGTTCAGTAGTTCCACTGGCTTTGTATAAAGCCATACTCACTGTCTCCCAACTTTTGGTTGGCCCATAGATTTTGTATCTCCAGTCAGTATAGTCTGTAGCCACAGTCCATGATCCTCTAGACGGCAGATAAAACAATGAAAGCACGGGTAGCCAGTAGCAGCAGTCCTTTTAAGAAAGTGTAAATCCAAATTACATAATCCATAATGGTAATATGTTTATCCATTCATCCTTCCAAGTCCACGGTCTCCATCCTCTTCCTTCAATCCTTCCACACATCTCCCTAAAACATGTCTCCACTTTCTTCCACTCGGATCAGTCCCCTCCCAGGTCAGAAGTGATCACACTCTCCCCCTTAAACATTCACTGTTCGCTAAAACAATGAAGAATATCTAGAAGCCTTCATCTGAGACTGCCTGTAAGACCCACTGTGGTTATGGCTCCACTGTGTATCAATCTACACTCTCCTAATGAGATTATTGGCTGTTGAAACAATGGACTCCTGAGATAAAGATGAGATTAGTGGAATGCTGGACATTTTACAAGTGAATCTTACATAATGACAAGTAATCAGAACTATGTAAAACATAACAAGTAAATCACTAATAAAACACAATAATAATATTGACAAAAATGGTGGTTCGTTGCTGGAAAAGTATCATAGTCTTTAATAAGTGGGCAGCTCCTCACAGGTCCCATGCTCAAAGCCAGTTTTTAGACAAAGTGGGGCTCCAAATGTTAACCCACATGTAGGTTGCATTTACATGGGCTGATTTCAGGCCATTAAACAAGCACAATTGACAACATTGAAGTCGTTCATTAGTTATTTTCTGGCCTCTTTACACTGGATGACTAGGAATGATGGCACAAAACTATCACTAGTAGATCAATCTGTCACCATACACATGTTCTCAGCAGTTTACACCAGGCGATGTGCTACTGAGAAGGATTTTCGTTCTACCATACACAATCCAACCACCCGATGAATGAGCAATATTTTTGCTTATTGATGGGCGATTGCCAATGTTTACACCTAATGAACACTCGTCTGCTCTTCCAGTATATATAAATGTGGATGTGATATACTGTTACACACATCTGTATACAGAACACACATATGCAACATACAAACAGTGACCAACATATCTTAAAGAAACAATGGCGGAGACCCCGGTAAATCCAGGGTCAGCCAGAATAGCCTACTCGTATAGCATTTAGAACAGAAAAAAATACGAGTACAAAATGGCATAAAAAGTTAGTTTTATTTAGTCAATCAGCAAATAACTTAAATTAATATATCCATAATATAAATGCATGACAAAAAAGTGCAATGTGCTCGAAGAAAAGCGCAGTCCCACCTGCGAGGGCATATCGTACCCAAGCTAAAAGGATAGTCCATATACATAGTGTGGTATCTTTCCAGAGATATACTGGATAGAATAACGCTATATATTCCAAGTGGAGCACATACAAATGTTTAAATCAAACGCAGGTTCACCAGATGCTTACCACAATTGTATATGAGGTCCAGGTGTGTGAGACACCTTTGCCACCTGTCTTCTACGTCCCCCTGGACCTCATATACAATTGTGGTAAGCATCTGGTGAACCTGGGTTTGATTTAAACATTTGTATGTGCTCCACTTGGAATATATAGCCTTATTCTATCCAGTATATCTCTGGAAAGATACCACACTATGTATATGGACTATCCTTTTAGCTTGGGTATGATATGCCCTTGCAGGTGGGACTGCGCTTTTCTTCCAGCACATTGCATTTTTTTGTCATGCATTATATTTATATTATGGATATATTAATGTAAGTTATTTACCGATTGACTAAATAAAACTTTAACTTTTTATGCCATTTTGTACTCCATGTTTTTTTTCTGTTCTAAACACATATGCAACGTGTATAAAAAGTACACAAATATACATGACTGGAATATGCAGAGCATCTGCACACATGAGAATGCACAGAGCACATACGCTCACACTATAGAATACTTACCAGTTCTAAACTCCTGCACAGGACCCATGGTGACATCACGGTCACATGACTGATGTCACCAAAGGTCGTTAAGCAGTCTGCACATTGGAAATTAAATTGATAATATCACTGCAATTTTCAATGTAACTTCTGCTGTAGATGCTGCGGGCAGGAGTGTACATAGAAATCACAGGGCCCCATGGCAAAAGTCCTAATTGGCCCCAGCAAAAAAAAAAAATACTCAATGGGAGCACAGGAGAGCATATACTATTTTTTCAGCCCTTACAAAGTAATTTTGCCCCTTACTGTTCGACATGCTATAATGTGCCCCTACTAGCACTCCAAACAGTACAATAACACCCCTCGCCATTATACGGTTGTCAGGACTATATGGGGGCAATTATACTGTTTGCAGGTCTATGCTGGGGGCGATTATACTGTTTGCAGGACTATGCTGGGGGCGATTATACTGTTTGGAGGGCTATGTAAGGGGTTTTATATTGTTTGGAGGGCTATGTGTGGGCCAATATACTGTATGCAAGCAATTACACAGTGTAAAAGTTTTTTTGAGGGGTTCAATAATACACTGTAGAGGGCTGTGTGGGGGTCAGTATGCTGTTTGGAGGGTTAGTGGGGGGCCATTATACAGTGTGGATGGTTGTATTGGGGCCATCTTACTGAGTGGAGGTGTGTGGGGGCCATTATTCTGTATAGAGGGCTTTGTTGCGATCACAGTTGGGGGCATCATACTGTGTTGGGGGTCGCCTTACTTTGCCAGGGAAGGGGAGTACAGTCATCCTACCGTGTATGTTGAGGGTACTATGGAAGAATTCACTGTGGGGATATCATTCTTGTGTTTCGGGGAGACACTATAGTTGGCATAATACTTTATGGGGGCAATGAAAGGGTAGTTTAGGGGCTTCAGTAGGAGGAAATTACTTTGTAAGGGCTGCGAAGATGTGAGATATGCTCTTCAGTGACCCTGCTGAATATTACGTTTTTTACGTATTTTTAGTGTGGGGCCCCATTAGAACTTTTGCTATGGGGCCCCATGATTTCTATGTTCGCCCCTACTAGTAATATTAGGAATCACATAAAGATGTATGAAACTGCTTCATCTTTAATGGTTACAGGTATCTGGCCCATTGTGACATCATTCGTGTTCCGCTCCTCGTGATGTCACAATGAGGTCACCATTGTGATGTCACTGGCTGTGGGGTTATAGTGAGTGACCCTACAGGAAAAGGCTTTGTCTGGAGAGGCTGACTGTGGATTACACAAGACGCGATATTCCTCCAGGCTAAAATGCTGTTTAGATTCCTTCTATTTGTGAGTGTGCTAATAGCATCTGCGGAGGGCGCTCCTATCAACACGCGCCACCATGATTTCAGGGCCTTGATCCCTGCAGGTAAGTGCTGTACCAGATATTAAGCCAATATGGGGTTATTGTTAATAAGTCAGATGATACATTTCATGGAGGATTCTTCATGTGCTACTTGTAATGTTTGCAGTCTTCTCCCATCGTGTATTCCCTATTCCAGGCTCTCAAACACATTGTAAACTTGAATGGGAATCCACTCTGAGCGAAAAACAAGTCACGTGTCTCTGATCTTCATGTGTGTGACTTCATCAATACTTTTCGGGGAAATAATTACAAATTTATGGTAATTGTGGAATTTCTCCAACTAGGAATGGTCCTAGATCTGAATATAAAAATGAGATGCAAAATATAATGTATATATTAGTAGCTTTAAATACCTTACATGTTCTTGATCTTTTCTTCCACTAGATTACTTTAGTAGGTTTCCCATGCCTGCTGCCATCATCTTCTTCTCTGGATTTTTCTTTGGTGTCATCTGTTTCATCATATATGGGTAAGTCTTATAATGATTTATGGGCTACCCGGGAGTCTGTATAAGAAATATCACATTTTCAGGTCATCACACGATTCAGTAAATGATATAATCTAGTGTGGATGTTTAGTGGCTCATAAACTGGGTCTGACCTGCTGGGAGCACAGTGGACTTTTCTGTACAATATTAAAAAAATTGCTCCACAAATTACTGCAGATAGGGATAGATAAAATAGATGAAGAAAAATATATGTTTTTATAACAGTGACTTCTGTTTTATCATTTTAAAGATATGTGAAAAAGAATAATTTCTGGAGAGATGTTACAAGACCAGATTCCATGGATGAAGATATAAAGAGTAGGGCTAATCCTAATGGTAAGTACGGCCGTCACCAATCTGACATTAATATCTGTGTACATACAAATACTTCTTAGTGGCTTTTATATTACGTGGACGCAGTCTACATTGTAAAGCTGAATAATTACTCTAATGATATTCTGATTCGTCTCTTTCAATATATGAAATCTATTTAAAAGAAAAAAATGAACTTTTAAAGTATAAATAATCTCTTACCCCTTCACAACATATGATGTACGCCGAGCTTGAATATTTTCCCGCACATGATGGCTGATTTAATGTGCGGAGCTCTGCCCGCAGCTGTTAAACTGTTAAATCCCACTGTTAATCTCTCACAGCAGCATTTAACAATGCAAGGGAGGCCGGACATTATATGCGCCCATCGTCACGCTCATGATGTGATCGTGGCGTGCCAATTGCTTGTCATGACAGCCGGCTGTGTCTGTCATTACGATCCTCCTGTGAAAGCCAGCCGTGGCTGGCATTGATAGTGGACAGTGATTTTTACTATACATAGCATTGCTGATGATCGGATGATCGCAGCTTCAACAAATACAGTAAAAAAAAAAAGCACAAAAGTTCAAATCACCCCCTATTGCCTAATAAAAATAAAACAATATACACATATTTGTTATTGCTGCAATTGTAAAAGTCCAATCTATCACAATACAAAGTAAATTAATCCGATCAGTATACGGCGTAATGAGAAAAAAATCAAAATGACAAAATTACATTTTTTTGGCCGTAAATGGCAATAAAATGCAATAAGAGGCAATCAAAACATCATATCTACCCCAAAACTGTGTCAGTAAAAACGTCAGCTCAGATCGCTAAAAGTCCTCACCTGGCCTGATATCCCAAAAAATGAAAATGTTATGGGTCTCGGGAAAATGGTGACAAAAGTATTTTTTTTTTAGTTTCCGATTTTTTTTTACCACTTAAAGGGGTTGTGCCTGCAACAAAGTTAATTTTAATCAACATTTTAATCAATAGATCTTTGAATAATAATAATTTCCACAATTGGATGAGATGAAAAAAAATGTTCCTGTGCTGAGATAATCTTATAAATGTGCCCCTGCTGTGTACTGTGTAATGGCTGTGTCTGACTGTGCAGGAACATGGTCTGATCATACCACATCTCCTGGGCAGGGGAGGACGCAAGAGAGTATACAGACAGGACAGCCGGGGATCACAGCTGATTCTTTCTTTGAGGTAAAACATTGCTTAAAAACAAGTAATTAAATATTTTGCCTCATAAAAAAAATCAGCTGCGATCCCCTGCTGTAATGTCTGTATACTCTTTTGCTTCCTCCCCTGCCCAGGAGATGTGGTATGATCAGACCATGTTCCTATACGGTCAGACACAGCCATTACACAGTACACAGCAGGGGCACATTTATAAGTTTATCTCAGCACAGGAGCATTTTATTTAACACATCCAATTGTGGAAATGATTATTATTCCAAGATCTATTGATTGAAATGTACTTTGTTCGTGGGAAAACCCCTTTAAGTAAAAAAAAACAAAACAAACTATACATGTTTGGTATCTGCGTAATTGTACTGAACTAGAGAATCATATTGCCAGATCTCTTTTACCATAAACTAAATATGGTAAATAAAAAAATAAAAAAAAAACAATTGTGGAATTGCACTATTTTTGCAATTTCAACACACTTGGAATGTTTTTCTTGTTTTCTAGTACAGTATGTGGTAGAATGAATGCTGCCATTCAAAAGTACAATTCATTCTGCAGAAAACAAGCCCTCATGCGGCTATACTGATGGAAAAATAAAAAAGTTATAACTAAGGAGAGGGAAAACAAACAAACAGAAAATCACCATGTCTTGAAGGGGTTAATAGATATAGCAAGTGAATGTACCGTAGACATAGAGGAAACAATCTAGAAGAAACAAATAGAAGTTTTTCCTTTTGAAATGCTGATTTCACTGTTCTGTGTTACAGGAGAACATGAGGATGAAACAACCATTATAAATGATGAAGCTCCTCATGGACCCATGGCTGAAGAGAGCGATGTCCACACAGACACCAACATCTCTAGTGGCCCCCACTATGTCATAATCAATATGGACCAATATGAGGATGTGATCATCTCCTTCAACAGTAAGTTCTCAGACTTTCATAACAAGTGCTTAATAGAAAAACTTCTTTATAAAAAAAAGCTCTAAAAGTAGAAAGTTGATCCTTCTATTTTCATTACTTTATTATAAAATGTAAAGGTTATAAAACCTGTATAATATTAATATTCTTTAACAAATATATAGAAACTTTAATTTTATTAATGCTAATTTCAATGTTCAACATTGTAGGAGAAGAAGAGGGTGAAATAAATACTGTAAATGACGATGTTCCTCGTGGACCCATGGCCGAAAACAGAGATGTCCTGGAAAACACCAACATCTCTACGCCTGGACACGTTTACATAGTCATCAATATGGACCTAGATGAGGATGTGGTCATCTCTTTTGACAGTAAGTTTATTTTTTTTTCATGTGGATAAGTAGAATACTTACTACCATAAATATCATCTCTTCTTCTAATTTACATAACAGGCATAAAATAAAATCAACCGTTAAAAGCAATTTCTTTTTGAATTGCAGTTAAAGCAAACAATCTAGAAGAAACATAGAAGTTTTTTCTTTTGAAATGCTGATTTCACTGTTTTGTTTTACAGGAGAATATGGGGATGAAACAACCATTATAAATGATGAAGCTCCTCATGGACCCATGGCTGAAGAGAGCGATGTCCACACAGACACCAACATCTCTAGTGGTCCCCACTATGTCAGAATCAATATGGACCCATATGAGGATGTGATCGTCTCCTCTGACAGTAAGCTCATTTTTTCTTTGTGGATTAGTACCATGAATATCATCTCTTCTTCTAATTTACATAACATGCATAAATTAAAATCTACTATTAAAAGCAATTTATTATTGAATTTCAATTAAAGCAATTTCCCAGTATTTTCTGGCTCTCCGACCCCAGACTGACAGTAGAATCAATGTCCATTAATGAACAACTAATCTTATAACCACTGTCTTTTTCAGAACAAGAGGACAGAGAACAGATTCCACCTCCTCCTCTGAATCCTTCTCCATCTACTACTCTGCCTCCTCAAAATTTTGATAAAGATCTTGACCTGGACAAAGACATTGAGAAAACTAACCTCCTCATGAAGATTGTCTTTCAGGAACTTCTGGCTTATGCCAGCCAAAACCAAATGTAAGTTCTTAGAGCTTATGTGTATGTTTTATGATGTATGTTATATTTTAGTATTAACAGGCAATAGGCTAAATAATTAGAAATTGAGCATTAACGACCTAAACGTTGAAAGCATTATATTTCTTTATACAAGTTAAATCATCAGTCTGTGAACCAAGACTTGCTGGACTACATGAGAATGGGTGTTATTCTTAAATCACAAATATGATAATTTATATTGTATCTTTAATAAATCACAATATACAGTATAAAAAATGGCTGATCACATGACTAACAAATTAAACACACGAAGTAGAGTGGGTGGTAATGGCAAAAACAATAAAATGAATATTTAATCATGATCACATTATGCATATACAGCAATACTGGCTTAAAATGCAAATGTGATCACAGGAGCTGATGGCACGATAAAAAGTGCTCAATATCAATGTCAATGCCAAGTACGTTTAGACATGCTGTAGTACCAACCCTGACAGTCGTTTCACCATCACAGCTTTTTCAAGGAGTTAAAGGAAACGGGGTGTAGTGCTGTATATGCCTGTATATATATCTATCATATGTACCATGAAGGAGGGATTGCTAGTTAAAGGTAATCTAATCCTACAAGATCCAAAAAAATAATAGGCAGGGTACTATTCCTATCACATCAATGATAAGGTGTAGAACATACCTGAACATAGACATTAAATAATGCCCACTATATATTACATAGTAGTGTATTATAATCTAGAAATAATGGATGACATGTAAACTTCTTCTGTTGCCAAACTCATTATAATCTGTTGCCATGTACATATATTAATCATTACTCTTTTGCTGATTTTGTAACATATATTTTCCAGGTGAGGCAGAGCGGGGTCTCGCTGTGTTCCCACAATGAATATGGGATCCAGCTGGAGATGACAACTGTACATCAACACAAAGATGCAGATTCCAGGCTTGGTTTCTGTTCTCTTCATTGGATATGACATTTACTGGACTTTCTGCAGCTAGACGAACTCACAGAGTATGTGAGATACCTACTGCATCATGAGGCAGATTCCGGGCTCGGTCTCTGTTCTCTTTAATGAATACGACATTTACTGGACTTTCCGCAGCTAGATGCACTCACAGAACAAGTGAGTTTCCTTCTGCATCATAAGACAGATTCCTGGATCGGGCTCTGAACTCAACCACTGGATACGACATTTACTGGACTTTCTGCAGCTAGATGCACTCACAGATAAATTGAGTTACCTACTGCACACGAGACAGATTCCGAACTCGGTCTCTGAGCTCCACCACTGGATACGACAGTTACTGGACTTTCCGCAGCTAGATGCACTCACAGATAAAGTGAGATATCTACTGCACATGAGACAGATTCCGGATTTGGTCTCTGTTCTCATCAGTGGATAAAACATTTGATAGACTTTCTGCAGCTAGATATAATCACAAATCTAGTGACTTACCTGCTGCACCATGAGACAGATTCCGGGCTCGGTCTCTGCTCTCATCAATGAACATCTGCAGCCTAAGGGAATGGCAGTCCTTCAGCCAAGGTTCCCTAGAGGTTTCCTCCACTGGGGGCTTTTCCTCTCCTGAGTGCTGAAGGTTGACTCTTCGTGAGTCAAAGTCCCTTTGTCATCATTATCATCGGGGCACATTTTAGGGCTATTGCTCTGACTTCTAATGGGAGCTTCTACATAACCCACCTTGAATGAAGTTAATAAAGAAGTCAACCAATAATATGTAACAGTGTAATGGTGCTTCAATTGAACTTTACAATACAGCAGAATATACATATCACTGTGAGGAGCGAATATTTTATGAAGTCATTAAACACATGGTGACTTATATACATGTTTTCTATCAAACTAATTTGCCACAAATGTAATGTTCCTCATTAAACATGCACATCTTCTTTGACCTGGTTTAGAGGTCTGGGTCCTCTGGTTCAACCAGGACTTTAACGCCACTGCACACTATACCATCATGGCACACATAATGACATCAGAACGTTGCGACGTGCGTCACCCAAACTTTAGTTATTGCCTCTGGGGATGCACATCAGTGGCAACGTGCTCAGCGATGGCATGGTTCACAAAAATGTCAGAGGTATGGTTGAACTGGAAGTTCCAATGCAGGATGAAAAAGACAGAAGATGCTTTAAACCAGCAAGGCCAATTTTAGACAAAGTGGGGCCCTGGGCAAAAGTTTAAAGTGGGTCCTAAATGCTAACATATTGCACCATCACACTCAAACATTTAGGTTGCATTTGTGGCGCCCCTGAGGGTTCGGTCGCCACAGAGGTACTGCATCTCACCCAGAGGTGTGGTATCTCACTCTCAGGTAAGGAAGGAGTACAGCTCAGGACCCTAACAACTGCATTCATTACACCACATTTCTGGGGGACAGGGCGAGATTGCTCCTATGGGAGAGCACAGTCCCTGGTCCCTGGCTGGAGTGGGGGGAACCACCTAGAGAGGTGGAACCATGTAGTGGATGGGGTGGAGGAAGTAGATCCTGGGAGCACTTGAAAGGAAGCTGTATAAAATAGAGACACCATCTTAGTTCAGTCAGTTAGTTCAGTCAGAGGAGGAAGGTGACGGGAGCAGAGGCTCTGTATGAGTTCTGCTCCAAAGGCGGGCCTAGCCTGTGAGGTCCAGGACTGAAGGAGAGAAGAGAGGAGTGGGAGCAGGAAAGCTCCAGGAACCGAAGGGAACCTACGTGTACGGGCCGTGCAGAAGGCCACCCGTACGCCGCTGCTACCAGGAGGTAGAGGGGTCAGGCCAGATAAGGGGAATTGGTCCCTCAACTAGTGGAGAACTGCAAGGCTCAACTAGACACTGGAGGCTGCAGCACTTTATGTACCGTTAGCCAAAAGTCCACACCAGTCTCACTAAGAAGGCAGCCACATAGGACCCAGGGGACAGAACAGACGTCGCCCGCCAAGGCCCAAGGGTACCGGATTGGAGTCACTAGGTGTGAAGTGCAGGGAGAGGGCCAGAGGAAGGACATACAGAAGGGGTTCCTGCTAAGTACTCCGGAGCTACCTGGGGGTGGACTGAGCCCCTCAATGAGTAAACACAGGACGACATGGGAAGTCGCGATCTGCAGTGATGACTTGGAATGAAACAACTGTGAGTAAAGGTCCTGAGACTGCATCCCACTGACTCCGTGTTTATTACTGACTCCCTGCACAACAACCACCATCATCCACCCACACTGCCCTGAAGCTACACTCTTCCTGTGGGGAGTTATACTACCCTTGCTGCCAAACCATCAGCTTCAGAGGACTGTTCCGCAGCGGCGGCCCCTATTAGCCGCACTCCACAGGTGGCGTAGTCGGACATTATACAAACCCATTTACAATTCCCCTTGGATTAATCACCCTGGGTCACGGACCAGGTCACCGTCACAGTGACTACAACCCACAGCATCTACCGGCCCGGCTCCGGGTACCCCACGGCCCAGGGGGTGCGTCAACTTTGGCGTAGTCGGCAGGATATGAGCCCACCCAATATCACTGTGTATCGCGTGCCTAAAGACTGTGTTTTCTACTAAATGTGGCGCCCGCCCCAGAAGAACGGGCGCCTTTATGTGCGTGCTAAAAGATGACCAGAAACCACCTCCCATCATGGGCCTGGTCCCAGAATGGCGCCAGAAGCGAAGCTCGCCCCAAACAGTAGTGGTCATGTATGCAAGTGTGTCTGTCAAGGTGGGGGGGTTGACACTGAAAGTGACCGACAGCAGACTGCCATGGGACCGCAACAAACTGCCCCGTGACCACCCCCAAAAGGGGAGAGGAGAGAAGAAAACTGGGAGACAGGGCATGGTCTTGATCAGTCTAGACAGACTGCACCCGGTAGGGAAGATGGAGGACGGCAGCACCAGAGCCCCAGTCAGCGGCCTGCTGTAGGCCGTAGCACCCTACACCCTGGAGGAACTAGTGGCTAAGCTGCTCCAGGAGGACTCGGAGTTCCTCCGCTCTGGGATGGAAGACCTGGGCCGGAGGATGGAGAGGGCCCAGCGAGATGCCATCACCGGGTAGAGACGGGAGATGGAACAGCAGCCGGCGACGCTACCAAGCACCGGCAGTGCCCCATCCTTGGCTGATCCCGACAAGCGCCAGGAGGCGACCGGACGCTGAAGCAGGCAAAAGGAGTCTCCCTGTCCCGGGCGCTGCCAGCGTCGATCTGCTCCTGAGCCCTCTGGTGGAGCCGCTGACCCCGGGCGCTACCAACACCAGCCCGCTCCTGACGCCGCAGCAAGGCCCACAACCAAGTCCTCCGACCCCGGGCGCCACCAGTGGCGACCCACTCCTAGGCCCACAGCCAAGCCCTCCTACCCCTTGCGCCAAGAGCGGCGGCCCGCTCCTGATCCCGCCGCAAGCCCCACAAGTCCCGGGCGCGCCCCCCCTGCACGCCTCACGGACCCCGACACTGCTACCTCCGGGTACCAGTGATGCCGGTCAGCTTCTGGGTTCCCTGCAAGAGCCGTCTCCCCCGACCGCCGAGTGGGTGTATCGACGTAGCCGGTGGGACTGGTCCGCGGAGGTAGAGGACCAGCGGCCCCCGCTACTGCCCGCTCCGCAGCCCGCCGCCGTCTCCCAGTTGCCGAAAGATGAGGCCCAGTTTGAGTGGGACCACTCTGGGGAAGACCTGATGGGGTTTACCCAGGAGTCAAGGGCAGCGGCGGCTCGTAGGAAGGAGTTCTGCCACCAACAACTGGTCCAGTTAGAAAAGGAGCGCAACTTACGGCGCGTGTGGTGGGAGAAATTAGAGGCTCAGAACATGGAGGAAAGATACGGGCCCGCAGGGCCAACAAGGTGGAGGAAGAGAGCGACTTCTACCTCTGCGAAGCTGAAGACCCGGCTGGGTCAGCATACTGTGAACAAGAGCCTCCCCAGAGGGAGCACTCCTATTAAAGACTGCAAGTAGTCACCCGTACCCGTGCAGAATGGACACTGCAAATTAAAGTTTGTGTGAACATTTAACCCATCTACTTAGTTACCCAGAACGGGTCCAAAAACTGACCGGCTGAGGACTGGGAGCAGCCACTTCCTGTAAATAGTTGCACCTTTTGAGGTGCCCCCTATTGGTTTTATATTTTCAGAACCGAGACCACTGAACAAAAACTCTTTGGAGGTGGCTGAAGACGTGGTCCAAAACTTGGATCATCACCACCCTTGCTGCCAAACCATCAGCTTCAGAGGACTGTTCCGCAGCGGCGGCCCCTATTAGCCACACTCCACAGGTGGCGTAGTCGGACATTATACAAACCCATATACAATTCCCCTTGGATCGATGCAGGCTTACATAAAGGCTACCAGCCAGATGAGATAGTTGAGGGGGCGATGAAAGCTATCAGCCCAGGATTGAACCTCCGTAGTATGCTAGAAATGAAGAGTCAATTGACCTTGCAACAGCTGAAGATGATTTTAAAAGGGCACTATAAAGAAGAGAGTACTTCAGAATTGTTCCACCGACTCATTAACCTCTCACAGAAAAATAATGAATCACCCCAAAGTTTCTTGTTCAGAGCAATTGAACTGAATGATAGACTGTTGTTTGCGTCCAGAGATGTTGAAGTGGAGGAGAAGTTTCATGTTGGACTAGTCCAGAAGAAGTTCTTGAGATCATTAGGAACGGGGTTAATCAGCAAAGACATCAAGTTGCAGCTGAAACGGTACTAAAAGATCCTGTCATTCTCGACGAAGTCCTAATTGAAAAAATGAATAAGATAGCTAGTTTGGAGTCAGAGAGAGAACAGAAGTTAAAGGCTCTGCTCCTAAAATCACCAAAATAAGTCAGCTGAAGATGGAGACCCCCTGTGGCCAGTCCAAAGATCATCATGGAGACCCTTCAGTGCCACCTCCGAGAGGAAACCTTAAATCACCAACAAAAGAAAGGACCGCCAGAGCTGACTGGGAGGAAGTAATAGGAGAACTGCGAGCCGAGTTGATTGAGGTGAAAAAATTGATTCATTCCAGGCCACAACCTTTATCCCTCAGACTCAGGAGTGGGTTCCAAAACAGAAGATACCCGGCTTGTGAAGCATGCCATTCATTAAATCAGAGTACGGTTTGTGTCCACTGTCTAAAATGTGGTGAGGAAGGACATTATGCCAAGGAATGCCAATGGTCACGGTCGTTTGGGTTAAAAGACAGGAGGTTGCCAGTGCGGGGCGACTAGTAACCGTGATACGGAGGAGGCCCTAGAAGCAAATCCAAATCTCACCAAACCCCAGAACGGCGCATGAGGTAAAACGGCTGCTTCAGTACTATACCCAAGTGTGTTCACGTCTACAACAGCTGCAAGAGAGACAGAGGGATTAGTACCCAGTGTGTAGGTCAAACGATTTACTCCTGGGAGGAGGATTCCTCGGTCAGTAGAGATTGCCTCATCAGTCTAGTCAGTGAAAGGTGCTTTACACAGTGCCAGCTAGATGGACTCTTGGTAAAAGCACTGTGGGACACAGGAGCCCATGCGGGCCTTTTAAATGAAGAATGGAGAAGGCGATACCTGCCACATACCTGCCTTCGGTTACTAAAAGAACTCTTAGGACCAGTGGAACTCCACAGGAAAACTGTCAACCAGACCGAAATCCCTTTCATAGCCTGGGTGGAAGTGACTTTCCAACTTAGGGCCACGAAGAACAGCAACACCATTGAGCTTTTGGTACCTTTTCTTGTGACTAGTGATCAGAACGTGGCAGAGGATCCTATCCTTGGATATAATGTAATCAGTGATGTCATGACGAAATACAAGTCAGGTGTTAGAACCTTGCTCTTAGGTTTTTTCTATTGCTGGTCACATGACCTTGTTGGCCTATTTAGTCTTGCTCCGCCCTTCTGGCTTTGCTGGACTTCATTGTATTACTACTCTTTAGCTAGCCAGTGCTCAGTATCTAACTCTGTTAGTTTGCTTGGTCTTCGGACCTCTGTGTTCTATATTGTTTGTTTGTTCGTCTGTCTGCTACTATTTCTGTTAGGAGGTGTCCATTTTGCTCCCAGTCCCTAGTACTTGTAGGGATTCCTTCCCCACATCTATAGGTCTCCGTACAGACTAGCTGAGGACTTTAGCAGGTCTGATCGCAGGATCAGGTTCCCTTTTACATCGTAGGGATCAAGCTGAGTTCTATCGTAGGGACAGATCTCCTCTCTTTCCTTAGCTCTGGTAGCAGAACATAACAGTAAGTCCAGCCTGAAAATTCTCTAAGGAAAGATTTTTCTGTTCCATTATGGTGTCGGTTCAGGATTTGGCTCAACGCCTGCAGGGACTCTCTCTGGAGGTGGCCGAGCTCCGTCAGCACGTGAGTAACTGTCCTGGAGCACATTTCTTGGAGCCTAAGGTACGTTTGCCTGATTTATTTTTTGGTGAACACCAAGAATTTTTTTCATTTAAAAATGCTTGCTTATTGTATTTTCGTTTGAGACCCAGGTCCTCTGGGGATGAATCCCAGCGCGTAGGGTTCATAATGTCACTTTTGCGCAAAGAGCCTCAGGAGTGGGCCTTTTCTTTGCAACCTAGTGATACATGCTTTAGATCAGTTGATAGTTTTTTTTCTGCTTTGGGGCTATTATATGATGATCCTGACCGTGTCTCATTTGCTGAGACTGAGTTGAGACGTTTGAGACAGGGATCAGGTAATGTGGAAAAATATTGTACTCATTTCCGTCGGTGGTCTACTCAAATAGGGTGGAACGATTCTGCTCTGAAGAGTCTGTTTCTTGCTGGGCTTAGTGAAAGGGTTAAAGACCTGCTAATTGCTTATCCCACACCTGAAGATTTGCAACAGGCTATGCAATTAGCTATACGGGTGGATAGGAGACTGCGTGCAAGGGTTAATGAGAGCAAATCCTCTGCTATGTCAGTTTCTGGTCATGAGAATGTGTGTACTGACAGTGGAGAGCCGATGGAGATTGGAGCGATGGCACCTCGCTCTCAAGAAAAGGACCACAGATTTTCTGAAGGTTTGTGTTTCTATTGCGGAAATTCTGGTCATTTCATTAAAAGCTGTGTGCTTCGTATGAAGAAAGAAAAAAAAATGGTCAGTCATGCCCGTATTGCCTGTTTAAATTCCAAGGGTGTATTTTTAGCTGCTTCCACTATTGCTCAGGAAAAATTAATGGAATTTTGGGTGTTTGTCGATTGTGGGTCTACACTGAATGTAATTGATGGGGGATTCTTGGAAAAACTCAATTTAAAACCCAAACCTTTGTCATCCCCCATTGCTGTGGTTTCTGTGGATGGCTCCCCTTTGAAGAATGTTACTCTCAGGGTCTGTGAGTTTCCCCTCACTATTAATGGTGTTCACCATGAGAAATTGGATTTGGTAGTTTTGAATAACTTGCCTTCTCCGGTGGTGTTGGGATTGCCCTGGTTAAAATTGCACAATCCTGTACTGGATTGGTCTACCAATGAAATTAAATCCTGGAGCCATAAATGTTATGACAAGTGTTGTAACGGGCGTATTGCAGCTGTGGATAGGGGGGAATTGCCTGTGCCTATTCAGGATTTTTGGAGAGTTTTTTCTGAGAAGGAATCGCAGGTTTTGCCTCCCCATAGAGACTATGATTGTACTATTGAATTTGTCCCTGGAGGGACTCTTCCTAAAAGTCGTTTATTTAACCTTACTATTCCTGAGAGAAAGGCTTTGGAGGAATACATACAGACAAGTTTGGCCGCCGGTCACATTAGGCCCTCTAAGTCTCCTGTGGCGGTTGGATTTTTTTTTGTAAAAAAAAAGGACGGCGGTTTACGTCCTTGTCTGGATTTTCGTGAGATTAACAAAATTACCGTACGCAATCCTTACCCACTGCCATTGATTCCTGATCTGTTTAACCAGTTAGTGGGGGCCAAGTGGTTCTCTAAAATTGACCTTCGGGGGGCATACAATCTGTTGCGCATGAAGGAGGGTGATGAATGGAAGACTGCTTTTAACACTCCTGTGGGTCATTTTGAGAATTTGGTTATGCCTTTTGGTTTTACTAATGCTCCTGCATTTTTTCAGAATCTTATTAATGACATCCTTAGACATTTGATCGGCAAAAATGTGGTTGTGTATTTGGATGACATTTTGATTTATTCGCCGGATCTGGAGTCTCATTGGCGGAGCGTACGTGAAGTATTACCGTTATTAATTGACAATTCTCTTTTTGCTAAGCTGGAGAAATGTGAGTTCGCTGTACAGAGAATTAGTTTTTTGGGCTACATTATCTCCAGCGAAGGTTTTGAGATGGACCCGGTTAAAGTTCAAGCTGTGCAGGAATGGCCTAGGCCTATTGGTTTGAAATTGATACAGAGGTTTTTGGGTTTCGCCAATTATTATAGAAAATTCATTAAAAATTTTTCTATTATTGTCAAACCCCTGACCGATCTCACCAGGAAAGGTGCTGATGCGGTTCAGTGGACTTCTGAGGCCATTGAAGCTTTTGTGTATCTCAAGGAGAGGTTCACCTCTGCTCCCATCCTTATGCAGCCTGATGTGACTAAACCGTTTTTGGTTGAGGTTGATGCTTCCTCTGTGGGGGTTGGCGCAGTATTGTCTCAGGATAACGGGGATGGAGTACATCCCTGTGCTTTTTTTTTCAAAAAATTTTTCGGAGACTGAACTGAATTACGATATTGGTAATCGGGAATTATTGGCTATTAAACTCGCATTTGAACATTGGCGCCACCTCTTGGAAGGTGCTGAATTTCCCGTTCAGGTTTTTACGGATCATAAAAATCTGATATATCTTGATGCTGCCAAGCGCCTGAATGCCCGTCAGGCTAGGTGGGCACTGTTTTTCTCGCGGTTTAATTTTTCCGTTACTTACATCCCAGGTACTAAGAATGTTAAGGCGGATGCCTTGTCTCGCAGTTTTTCTCCCATAGTCGGTGCTGAGAAAGAGGAGAACATTTTACAGGAAGGTGTTGTGATAGCTGCTTTGGACTCCGTTTTGGAAGATGAGATTCTTAAAGCACAGGAGAATGCCCCATCTAACACTCCCCATGGGAGGTTGTTTGTGCCTGGGACCTTTAGGAGAGATTTGTTTGTTGAGTGTCACGAATCTCGGTTGGCAGGTCATCCCGGAATCTCTGAGACCAAGAGACTGGTGGGTCGCAGTTTTTGGTGGCCTGGATGGCAGAAGGAAGTCATTAAGTGGGTGCGTCAATGTACTATATGTGCTAGATCTAAGTCCTCACATACTCCTGCTGCGTGGTTACTTTGCCCTCTGGAGGTTCCCAGTGCTCCTTGGACACATTTGGCTATGGACTTTATAACTGACCTTCCCCCCTCTGAGGGTTTTACTGTCAGCTGGGTGGTCGTGGACCGTTTTAGCAAGATGTGTCACTTGGTTCCCTTCGTCAAACTGCCCTGCGCTAAGACTCTCGCTAAGGCCTTTGTCAAGGAAATTGTCAGACTTCATGGCGTTCCTACTGACATTGTTTCTGATAGGGGACCTCAGTTCGTGGCTCGTTTTTGGCGCGCCTTTTGTGACAGGTTGGGAGTTCATTTGTCGTTCTCATCCGGATATCATCCTGAATCTAATGGCCAGACAGAAGGGAAAAACCAGGATGTTGAGCAGTTCTTGCGTTGTTTTGTGGCAGACAATCAAGAGGGGTGGTCTGAGTTTCTGCCACTTGCTGAATTTGCTCTGAACAATCATACATCTTCTTCTGCTGGTTGTTCGCGTTTTTTTTGTTGTTCTGGGAGACATCCGTCGTTTGGGTCGTTCTCCAAGTTGGTATCTGCCGTGCCTGAGGAGGAGAATTTTTCCGGCGATTTGGAGAGAGTTTGGACGGATGTACGTGGTAATCTTCAGGAGGCTAACAGAAAATCTAAAGACTACTTTGATAGGAAACGACAGGAGGTTTTGTTCGCTGTTGGTGACATGGTTTGGTTGTCCTCTAGGAATCTGCGGTTGAGGATTCCTTCTAAGAAATTGGGTCCCAAGTTTGTAGGGCCCTTTAAGGTGCTTCAGGTTGTCAACCAATCTGCTGTTAAGTTGGAGGTTCCTACCTCCTGGAGAATTAATCCGGTGTTTCATGTCTCTCTGTTGAAAAAAGCTGTTGTGTCGGATTGTGACGCCTCTGCCTCTGTTCCTCCGGTGGTGGAGGACGGGGAATATGAAATTTCTCGCATCCTTAATTCTAGACGGTATAGAGGTAGTTTGCAGTATCTCATGGCCTGGAAAGGTTTCGGACCCGAGGATAACTCATGGGTGAGGTCGGATGATGTTTCCGCGTCCAGACTTATCAGAGCGTTTCACAGGAGATTTCCTGATAAGCCTGGTCCTAGGGGATCCGGAAGATCCTCTTAGAAGGGGGGGTACTGTTAGAACCTTGCTCTTAGGTTTTTTCTATTGCTGGTCACATGACCTTGTTGGCCTATTTAGTCTTGCTCCGCCCTTCTGGCTTTGCTGGACTTCATTGTATTACTACTAGTGTTGAGCCACCCCCGTAGTGTTCGAGTTCGGTTCGGTTCGTCGAACACCCGTGTGTTCGCCGAACAGTTCGTCGAACTGTTCGTCGAACACCTTCGAACACCGTTAAAACCAATGGCAGGCAAACAAAAACACATAGAAACACATAGAAAACACCTTCAAAGGTGTCCAAAAGCTGACAAACTGCTCAGAAGACACAACTAACACATGGAAAAGTGACAAGTACATATAGTCATGCGAAAAGAAAAGAGGTGGAGGAGTAAAAGGAGGGGGAGACACAGATATAGGCATGTCATGCCCTTCTAAAATCCAAAAAGTGAGAAGCCGAGACGGCCAGTCCGCTCCTGCCCGTGCCACCTCCGTGTCGCCGGGTTTGTGCCAGAGCCGCGGTGAACCCTGACGGCCAGCCCCCCTCTCCCAATACTGGTGCCTGTCCGCTGGTGGGTCGAGAGAGCCCCCCTGTGGTGGAGGCAGCTCTAAGCTTTTTAATTTAAATTGTCCCTCTAATTTGAATGAATACACTTTAAATCCATTTACAAGGATCTATTGGAGGGCAAGTCTCATGCCAGCAGCCGCGTAATTCCAGCTCCAGTAGCGTCCACTAAAGCTGCTGCAGTTAAAAAGCTTTTATAAGGATCGAGCTCGGCTGTCCACCGCAAGGCATCCTAGTGCCAGTCCCAGCCCCTATGCCTTGGGGTGCCTCCTGATGCTCTTCACTAAGTATCCCGTGGTCCCGAAGCATTTCCTTTGAAAAAATTAAGTGTCCAAACTACAGGTGGTGTAGCTTGCTTAACAGCCGGGATAATCCGCTGACTAGCAGACACTGCTACTAGGCACAAAGTATTTCCTGGGCTAGATGCAGTTAAAAATTTGTAAGTAGATACTCTCGTTGGATGCTGAGAAAGCATTCCATAGAGTCTCCTGGCACGCCATATATGATTCTCTTAAAAAGCTTGGGGTAGGGGTCTAGGGGACCCTTTTATAGCCAAAATCACGGCCCTGTATCACAATACGTCACCTAGGCTGAAGATAAATGGAACTGTAGCACCGAGGGCTCGGTTGCTACAGACGTATTGCACCTCACCCAGAGGTGTGATATCTCACTCTCAGATAAGGATGGAGTGTGGATCAGGACCTGACACCTGCATGCATTACACCACATTGCCGTGGGGCAGGGCGACCAATATGCCCCTGAGATGGGCACGACAGTCCCTGTCCCTGGCTGGAGTGGGGGGAGGGAACACTGAGGAAGGGGAACCCTGCAGTGCAGGAGCAGGGAGGAAGCAGTTCCTGGGTGCATTGAGAAGGGAGTATAAAAGGTGGGCACCATCTTAGTTCAGTGCAGAGAAGTCTGAGCAGAAGTGGCAGGGAGCAGGGGCTCTGCATGAGCTCTGCTCCGGAGGCGGGCCTAGTAACAGAGGCCCAGGCCTGCAAGAGGGAGAAGGAAGGAAGAGGAGCGGAGAAGGCTCCAGGAACGAGGAATGAAGGGATCCCAGGGGTGCGGACGGGCGAGTCGCCACCGCACGCCCGAATCCACCTGCGTGGAGGGGTCAGGCCAAAGGGGGAGACCGGTCCCCGAACTAGTGGAGGCAGGAAACGACCCTCAGCTAGAAACCGGAGGCTCTGACATTTTATGTGGCGCAGCCCCTTGCTCCACCCGCTAGGAAGGCACCACATAGGGTCAGGGAAACTGGCGCCAAGTTTACCAAGAGGAGGCCCGAGGCAGCCGGACAGAAGTGTTGGTAAGAAAGGCCAGACAAAGGACACACAAAGGGGGTCCTGTGAAGCGCTCCAAAGTTATCTGGGAGTTGTCTGAGCCCCTCACCTGGTGAGCACAGTACGACGTGGGCAGCCGTTACCTGCAGACGTGGTCTGGATAATAAGAACTGTGAGTAAAGGCCCTGAACTGCATCACTGACTCCGTGTCGTTACTGCTGCTGCCCTGCACCATCACCCCCATCCTCCGCATACACTGCCCTGAGGCTATACTCCTCCCATGGGGAGTTATGCTACGCTCTGCTGCACCCACAACACCAGCCTTAGCGGTCTGCCCTGTAGCGGCGGTTCACTCTGACCGCAATCCACGGGTGGCGTAGTCGGACATTTAAACATCAAAACCACATAAATAGTTCCGCCACTGGTTTGACCGCCCTGAGCCACGGAACCGGATCGCCGCCACGAAGACTACAACCACCAGCATCCACCAAAAAGGGTCCGGCTCCGGGTGTCCCAAGGCCCAGGGGGTGCGTCAGAACATTTTCATCACCTTTCACAATCACCAATGGGACAAGGCAGGGATGTCCTCTGTCCCCTCTCTTATACATCCTAGTGACGGAGCACCTGCTCTCATCAATTCGCCATAACCCCAATATTAGGTGGATTGAGGTGGGAGGCACCGAGTACAAGTGCTCTCTATTTGCTGATGATGTCCTAGTATATATCACTCAATCACATATATCCATCCCTGCTGTTATGGCTGAAATAGATCACTTTGTTACATGGTAAAATTTTAAAATCAATGCAGCGAAGTCTGAGGACCTCGATGTCTCCCTCCCTAAATCCATATAGGATTCCATCCAGTCCAACTTTCCCTTTGCCTGGCCCTCACAGGGTATCAAATACTTAGGAATTCCTATTCATAGAGACCTCTCCCATCTATGTTATCTTAATTTTGGGCCCTTTATTGAACAATTCCATACAGACCACGGTTGGCAAGTTAGAACTGTAAGATTCACTACGTGAACCACTGGTGTTTTGTGGAAAAGCACATGTACACCGCGTTCCAAATTATTATGCAAAAAGTGTTTAGGAGTGATAAGGGAAGAATTTGTTTGTTTGTCAGTTAAACTCATTGATGGTGATGTGTGTCAGGGCTCTTTATATCACTGTAAGCAATTGCAGACACCTGTGCTAATTAGTTTGGCAGGTGTGTCCAATAAAGGCAAGACTACTTAAGAAGGCTCTCTCACATTATTAAGCAGCCTACATTTTCTGCCAAAATGGGAAAGAAAAAGGATGTGTCGGCTGCTGAGAAGCAACAAATTGTGGAGTGTTTAGGTCAAGGCATGACTACAATCAACATTGTGCGATGATCAGGATGAAGTGTCTTGGCAATCAAGAAGTATGTAGCTGATTCACAGTACACACGTGTGCGTGCTGATAAGGGCAAATTGAGGACTCTTTCCTACAGGCAATTACGTCAGGTTGAAAGAGCAGCGGCAAAAAAGCCTTGTCATAGCAGCAGACAAGTTTTTGAAGCTGCTTGTGCCTCCAACGTCCCCCGAACAACAAGATGCAGGGTCCTTCAGAGGTTTGCAGCTGTGCATACGCCATCCTGTCGACCTCCTCTATCCACTTCACACAAGCAGAAACGGCTCCAGTGGGCCAAACATTACATGAAGACTGATTTCAAAACTGTTTTGTTCACGGATGAGTGCCGTGCAGCGCTCGATGGTCCAGATGAATGGAGTGGAGGATGGCTGGTTGATGGACACCCCACGCAAACACGGCTACAGCGCCAACAAGGAGGAGGTGGAGTAATGTTTTGGGCTGGAATCATGGGGAGAGAGATTGTCGGCCCCTTTAGGATCCCTGAAGGCGCTAAAGATGAACTCCATAATGTATGTGGATTTTCTCAAACAGCACTTCCTGCCATGGTTCAAGAAGAAGAACCGTGTATTTCACAGCAAGATCATTTTTCTGCATGATAATGCACCATCTCATGCTGCACATAAAACATCTGCATCTCTGGCTGATATGGGCATAAAAGGGGACAAACTTATGGTGTGACCCCCATGCTCCCCTGACCTCTACCCCATTCAGAACCTTTGGAGCATCATTAAAAGGAGTGTCTATGATGGCGGGAGGCAGTTCACATCTAAGCAACAGCTCTGGGAGGGTATTCTGTCCTCATGCAAAACAATTGAAGCAGAAACCATCCAAAACCTGACAAATTCAATGGACGAGAGAGTTCAGAAGCTCCTTTCGAACAAGGGGTCCTATGTGAAAATGTAACATCACCTAGAATAAAGTTTTGAGTTGAAAACTGTTTGATTTCAGTTTCTAACAACCTGCTAATGCTTATAATTTCAAAAATGACCATTTTTTTGGTCTTTATTAAAATGAAAAGGTTGATCGAAAAGTTTGGGGGATCTAAGAGTGTGGCAACCCAGTAGTCATGATTACTTCGAATTCTGACAATATGAGGGTCATGCTGCAGGTAGTGCAGCAAGAAGGCACTTATGTGTCTTGCGCATCTCGGAGCCCCAAAATTATTTTCCGGGCTAGATGCAGCTAAAAATTTTTTTTAATTTTAAATCTGGTGAAGCTTATTATAGATGGCCTAATAGGATCAGTGCTGCACACTGCTACAAAGCCCAAATTATTTTCCAGTCAAGATACAGATAAACATGATTAGTAATTTGAAAGCTTAAAACGGTTGGTAGGGTGATTTTAACCAATCATCAAGCTTTTACTCTCCCCAGGATGACACAGGGGTAGAAAAGTCGTTTCGGATCCATGATTTGTTCATCTTTATGAACGTGAGTCTGTCTACATTATCAGTGGAGAGCCGCGTGCGCTTATCTGTCAGCACACCACCAGCAGCGCTGAACACACGTTCAGACAGAACGCTGGCTGCGGGGCATGACAAGATCTCCAAGGCGTAAGTGGCTAGCTCCGGCCATTTATCCAGATTGGAAGCCCAAAAAGAGCAAGGGTCCAGTGACACAGTCGTGGCTTCAATGTTTACTTGGAGATACTCCTGTACCATCGTCTCTAGGCGTTGACTATGTGTCAGACTTCTTGTCTCCTGTGGCCTTGCAAAGGATGGGCTAAAAAAGTGGTGAAATGATTCCGCAAAATTGATGTTACCAGCAGATACTGTGGTTCTGTTACGGTTTGAGTGCTGAACACTTGACGGTCCCACGGTTGGCAAGTTGGAACTGTGAGATTCACTACGTGCACCACTGGTATTTTGTGGAAAAGCACATGTAAGATTCTGCAACAGTCTCTGCTGATACTCCTGCATGCGTGCATCCCTTTCTATGGCAGGAATAATTTCTGCAAATTTACTTTTGTACCGGGGATCTAACAGTGTGGCAACCCAGTAGTCAGGATTATTTCTAATTCTCACAATTCGAGGGTCATGTTGCAGGTAGTGCAGCAAGAAGGCACTCATGTGTGTTGCGCATCCAGGAGCACCAAGTCCCTGTTGTGTTGGTGGCGAGGTAACAATCATGCTTCCTTCCTCTGTCCTCTCCCCCCAACCTCGCACAACAGAAATGTGATCAAGGTCTCCCTCATCTGATGAGTCTTCCATCAGTTCGTCCTCCACTTCTTCCTGGGCTCCTGCACCTTCCTCACTAGTTTGGCTGCTACCATGCGCCCTGGTTAAACCATCTCCCCCACCCTCACATGCCTGCCGCCTTGGTGCTGCCGACCGTCTGGACCTTGCAGATGTTAGCCCTTCCGCATACAACTCCTCCTCCTCTACTTCCTCCACCTCCTCTTGTGCCACCACCTGACTCCGAATTCTGTTTAACATGTGCTCCAGCATGTAAATCACCGGAATAGTCATGCTGATAATGGCATCGTCAGCACTAAACATCTTCGTCGCCATTTCAAAACTGTGCAGAAGGGTGCATAGGTCCCTGATCTGAGACCACTCCTCCAGCGTGATTTGCCCCACCTCTGAATCTCGTTGGCCCAGGCTATACGTCAGAACGTATTGCACCAGGGCTTGTCGGTGCTGCCACAGTCGCTGCAACATGTGCAGAGTTGAATTCCACCGGGTAGGCACATCGCATTTTAGCCGGTGAAGTGGCAGGCCCAACGACTTCTGTAGAGATGTAAGTCGCTGAGCTGCGGGATGCGAACGGCGGAAGTGAGCACACAGCGACCGTGCCCTCTGCAGAAGGCCATCTAGTCTGGGATAGTGGGCTAAAAATTGCTGGACAACCAGGTTCAACACGTGAGCCATACAAGGCACGTGTGTGACATTGCCCCGGCGAAGGGCCGCACCCAGGTTTGCAGCATTGTCGCACACGGCCTTCCCTGGTTTCAGGTCCAGTGGAGACAACCATTCATGAAATTGGTTCTCCAGAGCTGACCACAACTCCTCAGCTGTGTGACTCACATTTCCCAGACATTTCAATGTAAAAACCGCCTGATGACGTTGAGCCCTACTGCCAGCATAGTAAGGAGGTGTGCAGGATCCCTTCTGCGCAGTTAGAAAGCTTGTGGCATGACCAGACAGGCTTTGGGTGCAGGTGGAAGACCGAGAGGAGGTTGAGGAGGCAGAAGCAGTGGAGGAAAAATGACATAAAGAGGATTGACGCACAACTCGTGGGGACGGCAAGACTTGGACAGCAGCCCCTTGTCCTGCTGTCACCATAGTTACCCAGTGCCCAGTCAGCGACATGTAACGCCCCTGTCCATGCCTACTCGTCCAAGTGTCTGTGGTGAAATGCACCCTGTCACACACAGAGTTTCTCAAAGAAGCGGTGATGTTGTGTGCGACATGCTGGTGGAGCGCAGGCACACCTTTCTTTGAGAAGTAGTGCCGACTGGGCATCTGGTACTGGGGCACTGCGACGGACATAAGGTCTCGAAAATCCTCTGTGTCCACCAGGCGGAAAGGCAGCATTTCTGTAGCCAAGAGCTTGCAGATGGTGAAATTCAACCTCTTAGCTTTCTCATGGCTAGGAGGAAATGGTCTTTTACTTGTCCACATCTGAGGGACCGAGGGCTGGCTATTGTGCTTAGACGGGGTTGATAAGGGTGTCCCCGGCAAACTGCCGGTCTGTGAGGAAGATGCAGGCGGACATGTTAGGTTGCCTTGATCCAAAGGTGGTGCTATCGATGTCGGACAGCGCTCAACACCAGCTGGTGTTACCACCTCCAAAGAAAATGATGACCTGCCAATCACGCTGGCTGTTGCGGGTAAAGAGGTGGCAGGTCTGCGCCCCAAAACAGGTGTGACTGCTGTCCCCCCAGTCACAGAGGTTGAAGAGGCCGCGGATGCACAAGATATGGCAGACGGTGGTTGGCCCGGCCGGCTAGACCGCATTGTAGCACACTGAGCTTCCCACTGCAACTTATGCTTCATGTCCATGTGCCGGTTCATGCATGAAGTACTCAAACTATGTATTTTTTGGCCTCTACTTAGCTTTTGCTGACAACTGTTACAGATAACACGAGTTGGGTCATCTTTATCGATCTGAAAAAATGCCCAGGCTATGCAAGGCTTAGCACCCATGCGACCTGAAGAGCCACCACGACTTGTGGTGAGAGGCAGAGTTGTGTTTGAGGTTGCAGTTGTTGACGTGCTTCCAGTACTACGTCTCTGTCCAGGAAGGCGCAACCTGACCTCGTCGTCACTAGCATCTTCCTCCACCTCCTCTGCTGACCTCATCTCTTGGCTGACTGTGGGTTGACAGTAAGTGGGATCTCCGACCTCATCATCATCACCCTGTGCGTTATCACACCCGTCGTCCTCAGAGCCAACCTGTTCCTGCCCTGACAAAAAACTAAAGTTGTCGCTCCAATCAGGTATTTGAGTCTTATCATCGTCTTCCTCATTGTCTCCACCAACAGGAGTTACAGTTTGGGAATGAGGGTCTACATTATGGTCAGAACCTTCTGCGTCTGGTCCTGGATCCGACTCATAAAGATTCTGGGCATCAGTGCAGATCATTTCCTCGTCTGGATTCACAGAAGCGCTGGAGTCGACCTCTGATTCCCAGGCTATAGTATGAGTAAACAGCTCTGCAGACTCAACCATCTGTTCTACCTCATACTCAGACGGGCAGCTGGAGATTTGGGAGCTGTGAGGAAGCAAGTGCGATTTGGGTGACACCTTTGAGGACTGGAGTATTTGTGATGTTGAAGTTGATGTGGAGGAGAGCCCACTTAAAGGAGCACTTGATATCCGTTGAAGCACCTGCTGTTTTTGTGCCTCATCTGGAATTTGTAGCGATTGGCGTGGCCGTAAGAAAGGGATCTTATCACATTGTCCGCTAAAAGAAGTAGACATTTTAGTTTGGCTGGAAGATGGTCTTTCTTCTGCACCTACCCCACGGACACAACCTTTTTTCCCCTTCCCAACACGCCTATTCCCCTTTCCACCAGCAGCAGGCCTTTTTCCACTCATTTTGGTGGTTAACTAATTCACAACTCTGGAGTTGTTTGCACAAAAAAACAATGGATGGTAACCGAGCAGAGCTGAGTGGCCAAACTGTGGTATTAGGCCAAAACTATTGGCTGGGTTAGATGCAGAAAAAAATTATTTTTAATTTGCAACCTGATGGAGGTCAGTATAGATGGACTAATAGACCAAGTCCCACACACCGCTAGAAGCCCAAATATTTTTTCAGAGCTAGATGCAGAAAATTTTTTTATTCAATTTGCAACCTGATGGAGGTCAGTATAGATGGACTAATAGACCAAGTCCCACACACCGCTAGAAGCCCAAATATTTTTTCAGAGCTAGATGCAGAAAATTTTTTTATTCAATTTGCAACCTGATGGAGGTCAGTATAGATGGACTAATAGACCAAGTCCCACACACTGCTAGAAGCCCAAATATTTTTTCAGAGCTAGATGCAGAAAAAAATTATTTTTAATTTGCAACCTGATGGAGGTCAGTATAGATGGACTAATAGACCAAGTCCCACACACCGCTAGAAGCCCAAATATTTTTTCAGAGCTAGATGCAGAAATTTTTTTTATTCAATTTGCAACCTGATGGAGGTCAGTATAGATGGACTAATAGACCAAGTCCCACACACTGCTAGAAGCCCAAATATTTTTTCAGAGCTAGATGCAGAAAAAAATTATTTTTAATTTGCAACCTGATGGAGGTCAGTATAGATGGACTAATAGACCAAGTCCCACACACTGCTAGAAGCCCAAATATTTTTTCAGAGCTAGATGCAGAAAAAAATTATATTCAATTTGCAACCTGCTGGACGTCAGTATAGAAGGACTAATAGAACAAGTCCCACACACTGCTAGAAGCCCAAATATTTTTTCAGAGCTAAATGAAGAAAAAAATTATTTTTAATTTGCAACCTGATGGAGGTCAGTATAGATGGACTAATAGACCAAGTCCCACACACTGCCAGAAGCCCAAATATTTTTTCAGAGCTAGATGCAGAAAAAAATTATTTTTAATTTGCAACCTGATGGAGGTCAGTATAGATGGACTAATAGACCAAGTCCCACACACCGCTAGAAGCCCAAATATTTTTTCAGAGCTAGATGCAGAAATTTTTTTTATTCAATTTGCAACCTGATGGAGGTCAGTATAGATGGACTAATAGACCAAGTCCCACACACTGCTAGAAGCCCAAATATTTTTTCAGAGCTAGATGCAGAAAAAAATTATTTTTAATTTGCAACCTGATGGAGGTCAGTATAGATGGACTAATAGATCAAGTCCCACACGCTGCTAGAAGCCCAAATATTTTTTCAGAGATAAATGAAGAAAAAAATTATTTTTAATTTGCAACCTGATGGAGGTCAGTATAGATGGACTAATAGACCAAGTCCCACACACTGCTAGAAGCCCAAATATTTTTTCAGAGCTAGATGCAGAAAAAAATTATTTTTAATTTGCAACCTGATGGAGGTCAGTATAGATGGACTAATAGACCAAGTCCCACACACTGCTAGAAGCCCAAATATTTTTTCAGAGCTAGATGCAGAAAAAAAATATTTTTAATTTGCAACCTGATGGAGGTCAGTATAGATGGACTAATAGACCAAGTCCCACACACCGCTAGAAGCCCAAATATTTTTTCAGAGCTAGATGCAGAAAAAAATTATATTCAGTTTGCAACCTGATGGAGGTCAGTATAGATGGACTAATAGAATGATGCTATGCCCAAAAGATTTTACTTCACTAGGTGCAGTAAAAAAATTGGTATTCTATACACAGGTGGTATATCTTGCAACACAGATAGGCTACTCCACTGACTAACACACTCTGCAATAGGCCAAAAAGGATTAGCTTTGCTAGATTCAGCCAAATGCTGTGAAAAAAACTTGCACAGCACTGGCACAGACCTGCCTGGCAAAAACTGATAGGAACTGATGTAACCTAGTCCTGAAAAGGACTCCAATTACAATTAGTCTTTACTCCCACAATCTATCTATTTAAGAGCACAGACCTGCCTGATAAAAGTCGTAGGAAATGCTGTAACCTAGTCCTTAAAAGGACTGCAATCACAACTATTCCCTACTCCCAAGCTATCTGTATATTTGTGCGAAAATTGGCTTGAAATTAACAAGGTATAGCGCACACAGCAACAGCGGTGCCGTCTAACACGCAGCTGCAGCAGTGAGAAAATGGTGGCGACGGGGAAAATGGCTTGGTCTTATAGGGCAAGGACATGTGACATACACTGCCAATCACACATGCCCTTGCTTGTGTGAAAAAAAGCACTTCGCTCCGTGTGTGCGCTGCTGATAGGCTGACAGATTGCACCTCCCCACTGCAAATGCGGGAAAGAGAAAAAAAAATGGAGATCTTCATTGTTCCTGCAGAGATCCATCCCCTGCCCCTCCCCCCGCCCCGCTGTACACTCAAACTGCGTATTAACATTAATTTTCATCATTACTGAGAAAAAATCCAGTTATGATTTTGGTGCACGAACAGTTATCGAACATAACCTCGAACAGCCGAATTTTTCTCAAATTGTTCGTGTTCGCCGACCGGCTCGAACACCGCCCAAAACAGCTCGAATTTGAGATTGGCGAACAGTTCGAGTAGAACAACGCTCATCTCTAATTACTACTCTTTAGCTAGCCAGTGCTCAGTATCTAACTCTGTTAGTTTGCTTGGTCTTCGGACCTCTGTTTTCTATATTGTTTGTTTGTTCGTCTGTCTGCTACTATTTCTGTTAGGAGGTGTCCATTTTGCTCCCAGTCCCTAGTACTTGTAGGGATTCCTTCCCCACATCTATAGGTCTCCGTACAGACTAGCTGAGGACTTTAGCAGGTCTGATCGCAGGATCAGGTTCCCTGTTACATCGTAGGGATCAAGCTGAGTTCTATCGTAGGGACAGATCTCCTCTCTTTCCTTAGCTCTGGTAGCAGAACAAAACATCAGGGACGCTGGTGGTGGATGCAATTGCCACATCACTTGCCATAACTAACGCAGAGGTGGAAAATGTGATTCATAGAGTAAAGAAAGCACAGAATACAATGGACCGAAAAGAAGTCAAGGTAGGCTGGCACTGAACCATCATCCCTGCAAACCAAATGGTGGGGGTGAGGTGTGGAGTCCGAGTAGAACCAGAAGTGTAGACTACTGGCTCTTTTAGAAGAAAAGGTGCGGGGACTGGAAGAAAGAATTGCGACATTAAAACTCATCAAGGAAAATGAAGACTTCCTGGACAGAACAGAAGCGTCACTACTGGTCACGGAAAGTCAAGGAAGCATCAGAGAACCTCCAGAGGCAGACAAGTGGAGGCAAGTGACCAAAAGAAGCAAGAAGACCATGGAGACACCACCAACCACACAACTGAGAAACAGATTCCAAGGACTAGTGGAGGACGAAGATGGCACACCTAAGGATGAGGAACTACCAGCAAGCAAAAAAGGAAAGAGCACCCAGAAACACCCAGAAGCGACAAGAAAAAGGACAGCCAAGAAGGGAAGAAGAGTGGTGGTGGTGGGAGACTCACTACTGAGAGGAACAGAAGCAGCTATCTGCAGACCGGACATAACCGCAAGAGAAGTATGCTGCCTCCCAGGGCTGAAGATCAAGGATGTTACCGATAGGATACCGAAGCTCATCAGTTCCAAGGATGTCCACCCATTTCTTCTGATACATGTTGGCACCAATGACACGGCAAAGAAGGACGTACCGACAATCTGCAAGGACTTTGAAGCATTGGGGAAGAAAGTAAAAGAACTGGATGCGCAGGTAGTTTTTTCTTCTATCCTTCCAGTAGACGGGCATGGCGTCAGGAGATGGAACAGGATCCTTGAGGTGAACAACTGGCTGAGACGATGGTGCAGACAACAAGGATTTGGATTCCTGAACCACGGTGTGAATTACCTCTATGACGGACTCCTTGCCAGAGACGGACTACACCTCAACAAACCCGGGAAACACACATTCGCCAGGAGACTCGCAACACTCATCAGGAGGGCGTTAAACTAGAAGAAGAGGGGATGGGAAGAAAAACGCCGGACACGATCATGCAACCAGAGAACATACTAATGAAAGATATGAAGTGCGACAAAGAAGGTCCAAGACAAGATACTTGGAAGGGAGGTAAGAAAATTTCTAATACAATCCACAGGGAGAAGATTGGAACAAAACAAAATTGTGTAAACTGCGTGCTAGCAAATGCCAGGAGCCTGACAAACAAGATGGATGAACTGGAAGCAGAAATATCTACAGGTAACTATGACATAGTGGGAATAACCGAGACATGGTTAGATGAAAGCTATGACTGGGCAGTTAACTTACAGGGTTACAGTCTGTTTAGAAGGGATCGAAGAAGTCGGAAAGGGGGTGGAGTCTGTCTATATGTAAAGACGTGTCTAAAGCCTACAATACGGGAGGATGTATGGGAGGGAAATGAGGAGGTCGAGTCCTTATGGGTGGAGATACATGGGGCAAAAAACAATAATAAAATTATCATAGGAGTCTGTTATAAACCACCAAATATAGCAGAAGCCACGGAAAGTCTATTAATGAGACAAATAGACGAAGTAGCAAAAAATAATGAGGTGCTTATTATGGGGGACTTCAACTACCCCGATATAGACTGGGAAACCGAAAGCTGTAGATCTCAGAAAGGAAACAGGTTTCTGTCAATTATCAAAGACAATTATTTGTCACAACTTGTGCAGGAACCAACTAGAGGGACGGCCCTTTTAGACTTAATATTAACTAACAGGCCAGACAGAATAACTGAGGTGCAGGTCGGGGGGCACCTGGGAAATAGTGACTAGAGATGAGCGTTGTTCTACTCGAACTGTTCGCCAATCTCAAATTCGAGCTGTTTTGGGCGGTGTTCGAGCCGGTCGGCGAACACGAACAATTTGAGAAAAATTCGGCTGTTCGAGGTTATGTTCGATAACTGTTCGTGCACCAAAATCATAACTGGATTTTTTCTCAGTAATGATGAAAATTAATGTTAATACGCAGTTTGAGTGTACAGCGGGCGGGGGGAGGGGCAGGGGATGGATCTCTGCAGGAACAATGAAGATCTCCATTTTTTTTTCTCTTTCCCGCATTTGCAGTGGGGAGGTGCAATCTGTCAGCCTATCAGCAGCGCACACACGGAGCGAAGTGCTTTTTTTCACACAAGCAAGGGCATGTGTGATTGGCAGTGTATGTCACATGTCCTTGCCCTATAAGACCAAGCCATTTTCCCCGTCGCCACCATTTTCTCACTGCTGCAGCTGCGTGTTAGACGGCACCGCTGTTGCTGTGTGCGCTATACCTTGTTAATTTCAAGCCAATTTTCGCACAAATATACAGATAGCTTGGGAGTAGGGAATAGTTGTGATTGCAGTCCTTTTAAGGACTAGGTTACAGCATTTCCTACGACTTTTATCAGGCAGGTCTGTGCTCTTAAATAGATAGATTGTGGGAGTAAAGACTAATTGTAATTGGAGTCCTTTTCAGGACTAGGTTACATCAGTTCCTATCAGTTTTTGCCAGGCAGGTCTGTGCCAGTGCTGTGCAAGTTTTTTTCACAGCATTTGGCTGAATCTAGCAAAGCTAATCCTTTTTGGCCTATTGCAGAGTGTGTTAGTCAGTGGAGTAGCCTATCTGTGTTGCAAGATATACCACCTGTGTATAGAATACCAATTTTTTTACTGCACCTAGTGAAGTAAAATCTTTTGGGCATAGCATCATTCTATTAGTCCATCTATACTGACCTCCATCAGGTTGCAAACTGAATATAATTTTTTTCTGCATCTAGCTCTGAAAAAATATTTGGGCTTCTAGCGGTGTGTGGGACTTGGTCTATTAGTCCATCTATACTGACCTCCATCAGGTTGCAAATTAAAAATAATTTTTTTCTGCATCTAGCTCTGAAAAAATATTTGGGCTTCTAGCAGCGTGTGGGACTTGTTCTATTAGTCCATCTATACTGACCTCCATCAGGTTGCAAATTAAAAATAATTTTTTTCTGCATCTAGCTCTGAAAAAATATTTGGGCTTCTAGCAGTGTGTGGGACTTGGTCTATTAGTCCATCTATACTGACCTCCATCAGGTTGCAAATTAAAAATAATTTTTTTCTGCATCTAGCTCTGAAAAAATATTTGGGCTTCTAGCAGTGTGTGGGACTTGGTCTATTAGTCCATCTATACTGACCTCCATCAGGTTGCAAATTAAAAATAATTTTTTTCTTCATTTATCTCTGAAAAAATATTTGGGCTTCTAGCAGCGTGTGGGACTTGTTCTATTAGTCCATCTATACTGACCTCCATCAGGTTGCAAATTAAAAATAATTTTTTTCTGCATGTAGCTCTGAAAAAATATTTGGGCTTCTAGCAGTGTGTGGGACTTGGTCTATTAGTCAATCTATACTGACCTCCATCAGGTTGCAAATTAAAAATAATTTTTTTCTGCATCTAGCTCTGAAAAAATATTTGGGCTTCTAGCAGTGTGTGGGACTTGGTCTATTAGTCCATCTATACTGACCTCCATCAGGTTGCAAATTGAATAAAAAAATTTTCTGCATCTAGCTCTGAAAAAATATTTGGGCTTCTAGCAGTGTGTGGGACTTGGTCTATTAGTCCATCTATACTGACCTCCATCAGGTTGCAAATTGAATAAAAAAATTTTCTGCATCTAGCTCTGAAAAATTATTTGGGCTTCTAGCGGTGTGTGGGACTTGGTCTATTAGTCAATCTATACTGACCTCCATCAGGTTGCAAATTAAAAATAATTTTTTTCTGCATCTAGCTCTGAAAAAATATTTGGGCTTCTAGCAGTGTGTGGGACTTGGTCTATTAGTCCATCTATACTGACCTCCATCAGGTTGCAAATTAAAAATAATTTTTTTCTTCATTTATCTCTGAAAAAATATTTGGGCTTCTAGCAGCGTGTGGGACTTGTTCTATTAGTCCATCTATACTGACCTCCATCAGGTTGCAAATTAAAAATAATTTTTTTCTGCGTCTAGCTCTGAAAAAATATTTGGGCTTCTAGCAGTGTGTGGGACTTGTTCTATTAGTCCATCTATACTGACCTCCATCAGGTTGCAAATTAAAAATAATTTTTTTCTGCATCTAGCTCTGAAAAAATATTTGGGCTTCTAGCGGTGTGTGGGACTTGGTCTATTAGTCCATCTATACTGACCTCCATCAGGTTGCAAATTAAAAATAATTTTTTTCTGCATCTAGCTCTGAAAAAATATTTGGGCTTCTAGCAGTGTGTGGGACTTGGTCTATTAGTCCATCTATACTGACCTCCATCAGGTTGCAAATTAAAAATAATTTTTTTCTGCATCTAGCTCTGAAAAAATATTTGGGCTTCTAGCAGTGTGTGGGACTTGGTCTATTAGTCCATCTATACTGACCTCCATCAGGTTGCAAATTAAAAATAATTTTTTTCTTCATTTATCTCTGAAAAAATATTTGGGCTTCTAGCAGCGTGTGGGACTTGTTCTATTAGTCCATCTATACTGACCTCCATCAGGTTGCAAATTAAAAATAATTTTTTTCTGCATCTAGCTCTGAAAAAATATTTGGGCTTCTAGCAGTGTGTGGGACTTGGTCTATTAGTCCATCTATACTGACCTCCATCAGGTTGCAAATTAAAAATAATTTTTTTCTTCATTTATCTCTGAAAAAATATTTGGGCTTCTAGCAGCGTGTGGGACTTTTTCTATTAGTCCATCTATACTGACCTCCATCAGGTTGCAAATTAAAAATAATTTTTTTCTGCATCTAGCCCAGCCAATAGTTTTGGCCTAATACCACAGTTTGGCAACTCAGCTCTGCTCGGTTACCATCCATTGTTTTTTTGTGCAAACAACTCCAGAGTTGTGAATTAGTTAACCACCAAAATGAGTGGAAAAAGGCCTGCTGCTGGTGGAAAGGGGAATAGGCGTGTTGGGAAGGGGAAAAAAGGTTGTGTCCGTGGGGTAGGTGCAGAAGAAAGACCATCTTCCAGCCAAACTAAAATGTCTACTTCTTTTAGCGGACAATGTGATAAGATCCCTTTCTTACAACCACGCCAATCGCTACAAATTCCAGATGAGGCACAAAAACAGCAGGTGCTTCAACGGATATCAAGTGCTCCTTTAAGTGGGCTCTCCTCCACATCAACTTCAACATCACAAATACTCCAGTCCTCAAAGGTGTCACCCAAATCGCACTTGCTTCCTCACAGCTCCCAAATCTCCAGCTGCCCGTCTGAGTATGAGGTAGAACAGATGGTTGAGTCTGCAGAGCTGTTTACTCATACTATAGCCTGGGAATCAGAGGTCGACTCCAGCGCTTCTGTGAATCCAGACGAGGAAATGATCTGCACTGATGCCCAGAATCTTTATGAGTCGGATCCAGGACCAGACGCAGAAGGTTCTGACCATAATGTAGACCCTCATTCCCAAACTGTAACTCCTGTTGGTGGAGACAATGAGGAAGACGATGATAAGACTCAAATACCTGATTGGAGCGACAACTTTAGTTTTTTGTCAGGGCAGGAACAGGTTGGCTCTGAGGACGACGGGTGTGATAACGCACAGGGTGATGATGATGAGGTCGGAGATCCCACTTACTGTCAACCCACAGTCAGCCAAGAGATGAGGTCAGCAGAGGAGGTGGAGGAAGATGCTAGTGACGACGAGGTCAGGTTGCGCCTTCCTGGACAGAGATGTAGTACTGGAAGCACGTCAACAACTGCATCCTCAAACACAACTCTGCCTCTCACCACACGTGGTGGCTCTTCAGGTCGCATGGGTGCTAAGCCTTGCATAGCCTGGGCATTTTTTCAGATCGATAAAGATGACCCAACTCGTGTTATCTGTAACATTTGTCAGCAAAAGCTAAGTAGAGGCCAAAAAATACATAGTTTGAGTACTTCATGCATGAACCGGCACATGGACATGAAGCATAAGTTGCAGTGGGAAGCTCAGTGTGCTACAATGCGGCCTAGCCGGCCGGGCCAATCACCGTCTGCCATATCTTGTGCATCCGCGGCCTCTTCATCCTCTGTGACTGGGGGGACAGCAGTCACACCTGTTTTGGGGCGCAGACCTGCCACCTCTTTACCCGCAACAGCCAGCGTGATTGGCAGGTCATCATTTTCTTTGGAGGTGGTAACACCAGCTGGTGTTGAGCGCTGTCCGACATCGATAGCACCACCTTTGGATCAAGGCAACCTAACATGTCCGCCTGCATCTTCCTCACAGACCGGCAGTTTGCCGGGGACACCCTTATCAACCCCGTCTAAGCACAATAGCCAGCCCTCGGTCCCTCAGATGTGGACAAGTAAAAGACCATTTCCTCCTAGCCATGAGAAAGCTAAGAGGTTGAATTTCACCATCTGCAAGCTCTTGGCTACAGAAATGCTGCCTTTCCGCCTGGTGGACACAGAGGATTTTCGAGACCTTATGTCCGTCGCAGTGCCCCAGTACCAGATGCCCAGTCGGCACTACTTCTCAAAGAAAGGTGTGCCTGCGCTCCACCAGCATGTCGCACACAACATCACCGCTTCTTTGAGAAACTCTGTGTGTGACAGGGTGCATTTCACCACAGACACTTGGACGAGTAGGCATGGACAGGGGCATTACATGTCGCTGACTGGGCACTGGGTAACTATGGTGACAGCAGGACAAGGGGCTGCTGTCCAAGTCTTGCCGTCCCCACGAGTTGTGCGTCAATCCTCTTTATGTCAAAGTTCCTCCACTGCTTCTGCCTCCTCAACCTCCTCTCGGTCTTCCACCTGCACCCAAAGCCTGTCTGGTCATGCCACAAGCTTTCTAACTGCGCAGAAGGGATCCTGCACACCTCCTTACTATGCTGGCAGCAGGGCTCAACGTCATCAGGCGGTTTTTACATTGAAATGTCTGGGAAATGTGAGTCACACAGCTGAGGAGTTGTGGTCAGCTCTGGAGAACCAATTTCATGAATGGTTGTCTCCACTGGACCTGAAACCAGGGAAGGCCGTGTGCGACAATGCTGCAAACCTGGGTGCGGCCCTTCGCCGGGGCAATGTCACACACGTGCCTTGTATGGCTCACGTGTTGAACCTGGTTGTCCAGCAATTTTTAGCCCACTATCCCAGACTAGATGGCCTTCTGCAGAGGGCACGGTCGCTGTGTGCTCACTTCCGCCGTTCGCATCCCGCAGCTCAGCGACTTACATCTCTACAGAAGTCGTTGGGCCTGCCACTTCACCGGCTAAAATGCGATGTGCCTACCCGGTGGAATTCAACTCTGCACATGTTGCAGCGACTGTGGCAGCACCGACAAGCCCTGGTGCAATACGTTCTGACGTATAGCCTGGGCCAACGAGATTCAGAGGTGGGGCAAATCACGCTGGAGGAGTGGTCTCAGATCAGGAACCTATGCACCCTTCTGCACAGTTTTGAAATGGCGACGAAGATGTTTAGTGCTGACGATGCCATTATCAGCATGACTATTCCGGTGATTTACATGCTGGAGCACATGTTAAACAGAATTCGGAGTCAGGTGGTGGCACAAGAGGAGGTGGAGGAAGTAGAGGAGGAGGAGTTGTATGCGGAAGGGCTAACATCTGCAAGGTCCAGACGGTCGGCAGCACCAAGGCGGCAGGCATGTGAGGGTGGGGGAGATGGTTTTACCAGGGCGCATGGTAGCAGCCAAACTAGTGAGGAAGGTGCAGGAGCCCAGGAAGAAGTGGAGGACGAACTGATGGAAGACTCATCAGATGAGGGAGACCTTGATCACATTTCTGTTGTGCGAGGTTGGGGGGAGAGGACAGAGGAAGGAAGCATGATTGTTACCTCGCCACCAACACAACAGGGACTTGGTGCTCCTGGATGCGCAACACACATGAGTGCCTTCTTGCTGCACTACCTGCAACATGACCCTCGAATTGTGAGAATTAGAAATAATCCTGACTACTGGGTTGCCACACTGTTAGATCCCCGGTACAAAAGTAAATTTGCAGAAATTATTCCTGCCATAGAAAGGGATGCACGCATGCAGGAGTATCAGCAGAGACTGTTGCAGAATCTTACATGTGCTTTTCCACAAAATACCAGTGGTGCACGTAGTGAATCTCACAGTTCCAACTTGCCAACCGTGGGACCGTCAAGTGTTCAGCACTCAAACCGTAACAGAACCACAGTATCTGCTGGTAACATCAATTTTGCGGAATCATTTCACCACTTTTTTAGCCCATCCTTTGCAAGGCCACAGGAGACAAGAAGTCTGACACATAGTCAACGCCTAGAGACGATGGTACAGGAGTATCTCCAAGTAAACATTGAAGCCACGACTGTGTCACTGGACCCTTGCTCTTTTTGGGCTTCCAATCTGGATAAATGGCCGGAGCTAGCCACTTACGCCTTGGAGATCTTGTCATGCCCCGCAGCCAGCGTTCTGTCTGAACGTGTGTTCAGCGCTGCTGGTGGTGTGCTGACAGATAAGCGCACGCGGCTCTCCACTGATAATGTAGACAGACTCACGTTCATAAAGATGAACAAATCATGGATCCGAAACGACTTTTCTACCCCTGTGTCATCCTGGGGAGAGTAAAAGCTTGATGATTGGTTAAAATCACCCTACCAACCGTTTTAAGCTTTCAAATTACTAATCATGTTTATCTGTATCTTGACTGGAAAATAATTTGGGCTTTGTAGCAGTGTGCAGCACTGATCCTATTAGGCCATCTATAATAAGCTTCACCAGATTTAAAATTAAAAATAATTTTTAGCTGCATCTAGCCCGGAAAATAATTTTGGGGCTCCGAGATGCGCAAGACACATAAGTGCCTTCTTGCTGCACTACCTGCAGCATGACCCTCATATTGTCAGAATTCGAAGTAATCATGACTACTGGGTTGCCACACTCTTAGATCCCCCAAACTTTTCGATCAACCTTTTCATTTTAATAAAGACCAAAAAAATGGTCATTTTTGAAATTATAAGCATTAGCAGGTTGTTAGAAACTGAAATCAAACAGTTTTCAACTCAAAACTTTATTCTAGGTGATGTTACATTTTCACATAGGACCCCTTGTTCGAAAGGAGCTTCTGAACTCTCTCGTCCATTGAATTTGTCAGGTTTTGGATGGTTTCTGCTTCAATTGTTTTGCATGAGGACAGAATACCCTCCCAGAGCTGTTGCTTAGATGTGAACTGCCTCCCGCCATCATAGACACTCCTTTTAATGATGCTCCAAAGGTTCTGAATGGGGTAGAGGTCAGGGGAGCATGGGGGTCACACCATAAGTTTGTCCCCTTTTATGCCCATATCAGCCAGAGATGCAGATGTTTTATGTGCAGCATGAGATGGTGCATTATCATGCAGAAAAATGATCTTGCTGTGAAATACACGGTTCTTCTTCTTGAACCATGGCAGGAAGTGCTGTTTGAGAAAATCCACATACATTATGGAGTTCATCTTTAGCGCCTTCAGGGATCCTAAAGGGGCCGACAATCTCTCTCCCCATGATTCCAGCCCAAAACATTACTCCACCTCCTCCTTGTTGGCGCTGTAGCCGTGTTTGCGTGGGGTGTCCATCAACCAGCCATCCTCCACTCCATTCATCTGGACCATCGAGCGCTGCACGGCACTCATCCGTGAACAAAACAGTTTTGAAATCAGTCTTCATGTAATGTTTGGCCCACTGGAGCCGTTTCTGCTTGTGTGAAGTGGATAGAGGAGGTCGACAGGATGGCATATGCACAGCTGCAAACCTCTGAAGGACCCTGCATCTTGTTGTTCGGGGGACGTTGGAGGCACAAGCAGCTTCAAAAACTTGTCTGCTGCTATGACAAGGCTTTTTTGCCGCTGCTGTTTCAACCTGACGTAATTGCCTGTAGGAAAGAGTCCTCAATTTGCCCTTATCAGCACGCACACGTGTGTACTGTGAATCAGCTACATACTTCTTGATTGCCAAGACACTTCATCCTGATCATCGCACAATGTTGATTGTAGTCATGCCTTGACCTAAACACTCTACAATTTGTTGCTTCTCAGCAGCCGACACATCCTTTTTCTTTCCCATTTTGGCAGAAAATGTAGGCTGCTTAATAATGTGAGAGAGCCTTCTTAAGTAGTCTTGCCTTTCATTGGACACACCTGCCAAACTAATTAGCACAGGTGTCTGCAATTGCTTACAGTGATATAAAGAGCCCTGACACACATCACCATCAATGAGTTTAACTGACAAACAAACAAATTCTTCCCTTATCACTCCTAAACACTTTTTGCATAATAATTTGGAACGCGGTGTACATGTGCTTTTCCACAAAACACCAGTGGTTCACGTAGTGAATCTTACAGTTCTAACTTGCCAACCGTGGTCTGTATGGAATTGTTCAATAAAGGGCCCAAAATTAAGATAACATAGATGGGAGAGGTCTCTATGAATAGGAATTCCTAAGTATTTGATACCCTGTGAGGGCCAGGCAAAGGGAAAGTTGGACTGGATGGAATCCTATATGGATTTAGGGAGGGAGACATCGAGGGCCTCAGACTTCGCTGCATTGATTTTAAAATTTTACCATGTAACAAAGTGATCTATTTCAGCCATAACAGCAGGGATGGATATATGTGATTGAGTGATATATACTAGGACATCATCAGCAAATAGAGAGCACTTGTACTCGGTGCCTCCCACCTCAATCCACCTAATATTGGGGTTATGGCGAATTGATGAGAGCAGGTGCTCCGTCACTAGGATGTATAAGAGAGGGGACAGAGGACATCCCTGCCTTGTCCCATTGGTGATTGTGAAAGGTGATGAAAATGTTCTGACGCACCCCCTGGGCCTTGGGACACCCGGAGCCGGACCCTTTTTGGTGGATGCTGGTGGTTGTAGTCTTCGTGGCGGCGATCCGGTTCCGTGGCTCAGGGCGGTCAAACCAGTGGCGGAACTATTTATGTGGTTTTGATGTTTAAATGTCCGACTACGCCACCCGTGGATTGCGGTCAGAGTGAACCGCCGCTACAGGGCAGACCGCTAAGGCTGGTGTTGTGGGTGCAGCAGAGCGTAGCATAACTCCCCACGGGAGGAGTATAGCCTCAGGGCAGTGTATGCGGAGGATGGGGGTGATGGTGCAGGGCAGCAGCAGTAACGACACGGAGTCAGTGATGCAGTTCAGGGCCTTTACTCACAGTTCTTATTATCCAGACCACGTCTGCAGGTAACGGCTGCCCACGTCGTACTGTGCTCACCAGGTGAGGGGCTCAGACAACTCCCAGATAACTTTGGAGCGCTTCACAGGACCCCCTTTGTGTGTCCTTTGTCTGGCCTTTCTTACCAACACTTCTGTCCGGCTGCCTCGGGCCTCCTCTTGGTAAACTTGGCACCAGTTTCCCTGACCCTATGTGGTGCCTTCCTAGCGGGTGGAGCAAGGGGCTGCGCCACATAAAATGTCAGAGCCTCCGGTTTCTAGCTGAGGGTCGTTTCCTGCCTCCACTAGTTCGGGGACCGGTCTCCCCCTTTGGCCTGACCCCTCCACGCAGGTGGATTCGGGCGTGCGGTGGCGACTCGCCCGTCCGCACCCCTGGGATCCCTTCATTCCTCGTTCCTGGAGCCTTCTCCGCTCCTCTTCCTTCCTTCTCCCTCTTGCAGGCCTGGGCCTCTGTTACTAGGCCCGCCTCCGGAGCAGAGCTCATGCAGAGCCCCTGCTCCCTGCCACTTCTGCTCAGACTTCTCTGCACTGAACTAAGATGGTGCCCACCTTTTATACTCCCTTCTCAATGCACCCAGGAACTGCTTCCTCCCTGCTCCTGCACTGCAGGGTTCCCCTTCCTCAGTGTTCCCTCCCCCCACTCCAGCCAGGGACAGGGACTGTCGTGCCCATCTCAGGGGCATATTGGTCGCCCTGCCCCACGGCAATGTGGTGTAATGCATGCAGGTGTCGGGTCCTGATCCACACTCCATCCTTATCTGAGAGTGAGATATCACACCTCTGGGTGAGGTGCAATACGTCTGTAGCAACCGAGCCCTCGGTGCTACAGTTCCATTTATCTTCAGCCTAGGTGACGTATTGTGATACAGGGCCGTGATTTTGGCTATAAAAGGGTCCCCTAGACCCCTACCCCAAGCTTTTTAAGAGAATCATATATGGCGTGCCAGGAGACTCTATGGAATGCTTTCTCAGCATCCAACGAGAGTATCTACTTACAAATTTTTAACTGCATCTAGCCCAGGAAATACTTTGTGCCTAGTAGCAGTGTCTGCTAGTCAGCGGATTATCCCGGCTGTTAAGCAAGCTACACCACCTGTAGTTTGGACACTTAATTTTTTCAAAGGAAATGCTTCGGGACCACGGGATACTTAGTGAAGAGCATCAGGAGGCACCCCAAGGCATAGGGGCTGGGACTGGCACTAGGATGCCTTGCGGTGGACAGCCGAGCTCGATCCTTATAAAAGCTTTTTAACTGCAGCAGCTTTAGTGGACGCTACTGGAGCTGGAATTACGCGGCTGCTGGCATGAGACTTGCCCTCCAATAGATCCTTGTAAATGGATTTAAAGTGTATTCATTCAAATTAGAGGGACAATTTAAATTAAAAAGCTTAGAGCTGCCTCCACCACAGGGGGGCTCTCTCGACCCACCAGCGGACAGGCACCAGTATTGGGAGAGGGGGGCTGGCCGTCAGGGTTCACCGCGGCTCTGGCACAAACCCGGCGACACGGAGGTGGCACGGGCAGGAGCGGACTGGCCGTCTCGGCTTCTCACTTTTTGGATTTTAGAAGGGCATGACATGCCTATATCTGTGTCTCCCCCTCCTTTTACTCCTCCACCTCTTTTCTTTTCGCATGACTATATGTACTTGTCACTTTTCCATGTGTTAGTTGTGTCTTCTGAGCAGTTTGTCAGCTTTTGGACACCTTTGAAGGTGTTTTCTATGTGTTTCTATGTGTTTTTGTTTGCCTGCCATTGGTTTTAACGGTGTTCGAAGGTGTTCGACGAACAGTTCGACGAACAGTTCGGCGAACACACGGGTGTTCGACGAACCGAACCGAACTCGAACACTACGGGGGTGGCTCAACACTAATAGTGACCACAACATTATACAATTCCACATGTGCTTCAGTAGGGTGCCCAGCAAGGGAGTCACAAAAACACTGAACTTTAGGAGGGCAAAGTTTGATCAGCTAAGAGATGCCCTTCACCTTATAGACTGGGATAGTATCTTTAGTAATAGGAGCACGGATAGAAAATGGGACATTTTCAAAACAGTCCTACATAGTCACTGTAGAAGGTACATACCTTATGGGAATAAAAGGGCTAGGAATAGGAGGAAGCCAATGTGGCTAAATAAGGAAGTCAAGAGGGCAATGAAAAACAAAAAAAGGGCTTTCGGTAAACTTAAACAAGAAGGCAGCGAGGAAGCGCTAATATCTTATAGGGAAAAAAACAAAATCTGTAAGAAACAAATAAGAATAGCAAAAGAGGAGACAGAGAGACTAATTGCCAAGGAAAGTAAAACGAATCCCAAACTGTTCTTTAACTATATAAACAGTAAAAGGATTAAAACTGATGGCGTTGGCCCATTGAAAAATAACCTGGGTAAAATCATAGAGGGCGATGAGGGTAAAGCAAACCTACTCAATAGCTTCTTCTCCACTGTTTTCACAAAAGAAAACAATTTATCGGAGGAAATGCAGAGTGATAAAGTAAATCCTCCGCTAAATATCACCCACCTAACCCAGGGGGAAGTTCAGAAACGCCTAAATAATATCAAAATAGACAAGTCACCAGGCCCAGATGACATACACCCCCGGGTACTAAAAGAATTAAGTAATGTGATAGACAGGCCGCTGTATCTTATATTCAAGCTCTCTTTATGGACAGGGACTGTCCCACTAGACTGGAGCCAAGCAAATGTGGTACCAATATTCAAAAAGGGGTCTAAAAGTGACCCTGGGAACTATAGACCAGTCAGCTTAACGTCTGTTGTGGGTAAATTGTTTGAAGGATTTCTTAGAGATGCTATTGTAGAATATCTTAATGATAATAACTGTCTAACTCCATATCAACATGGATTCATGAGGGATCGCTCCTGCCAAACAAACCTGATCGCCTTCTACGAGGAGGTGAGCTCACAGCTGGACCGGGGAGAGTCAGTGGATGTTGTATACCTTGACTTCTCCAAAGCGTTTGATACCGTGCCACAAAAGGTTGGTATATAAAATGAGAATGCTTGGTCTGGGGGATAATGTGTGCAAGTGGGTAAATAGCTGGCTGAGTGATATAAAGCAGAGGGTGGTTATCAATGGAGTAAGCTCAGGGTGTGTCAGGGTTACTAGCGGGGTGCCTCAAGGGTCTGTCTTGGGCCCTATATTATTTAATATATTTATTAATGATCTAGTGGAAGGGTTGCATAGTAAAATAGCAATATTTGCAGATGATACTAAACTTTGTAAAGTAGTTAATACAGATGAGGACTGGGCACAGCTACAGGAGGATTTAGATAAATTGGGGAGTTGGGCCAAAAAATGGCAAATGGGGTTCAATGCCGATAAATGTAAGGTCATGCACATGGGAAAGAAAAACAGCAGTCACTCATACATATTAAATGGGAAACCGTTGGGGAAATCTGACATGGAGAAGGACCTGGGCGTCTTGGTTAACAGCAAATTAAATTGGAGTGCCCAGTGTCAGGCAGCAGCTGCGAAGGCAAATAGAGTCATGGCATGCATCAGAAGAGGAATAGGGGCATATGATGAGAACATTGTTCTTCCTCTGTATAAATCGCTGGTAAGGCCGCACTTAGAATATTGTGCACAGTTCTGGGCTCCGGTGCTCAGGAAAGACATATTGGAGCTAGAGAGGGTACAAAGGAGGGCGACTAAGGTAATAAAGGGAATGGAGGGACTAGAATACCCAGAGAGGTTGTCAAAATTAGGCCTATTTACATTGGAAAAGAGAAGGCTTAGGGGAGACCTCATAAACATGTATAAATACATCAGGGGGCAGTACAGAGATCTCTCCCATGACCTGTTTATACCAAGGATGGTGACAAAGACGAGGGGGCACACTATGCGTCTGGAGGAAAGGAGGTTCCTGCACCAGCATAGAAGGGGATTCTTTACGGTCAGAGCCGTAAGACTCTGGAACTCTCTGGGAGAGGAAGTGGTGATGTCCAACTCACTTAAAGAGTTCAAGAGAGGCCTGGACGCCTTTCTTGAGAACAATAAAATTACATCTTAAGCTTAGTTAATTAATCCAGGGATTTAATCTTACTGCCAGATTGGTGTCGGGAAGTGAATTTTTCCTCAGTGATGTAAATTGGCCTATACATCATGGTTTTTTGTTGCCTTCCCCTGGATCAACGCTGCGGAATAGCTGCAGTGCACAAGAAATAGGCTGAACTGGATGGACGCTTGTCTTTTTTCGGCCTTATAAACTATGTAACTATATGTAACTATGTAACCAGGAAGAAAAATCAAGAAAAGACTGTTCGTCCCAAAAGACTCCTCAGAACTTTTGGAAGGCCTGGTACAAGGTGAGACTGTGCTTACGATTCCTACTGGTGGATTTGCTCGAGTGACAGCACCGATGATGAATACTACGAAACACGAAATTAGACTGGATCCAAAGACTGTGTTAGGTCACATTGAAACCGTTAAAATGGTATATCCAGCCAGTGTGAGACCCGTCCAGGGGTCTACCATGAATTCAGTCACCCCACCAAGGAACAGGAGTCGCCCATGGGAGGAAATTGCACGACCAACCTCAGGGTCCTGGGATCCCCCAGTATCCCTGGAACACTTGCGTGCTGAAGATATAGCAATAGCAAAACAGATGTTGAGAGAAGAGTGTCATGCATTCTCTAAAGATGACTCTGATATAGGCTGTATCCTGTCGTTGCAATTGAAAATCAATTTGAAAGACACGACCCCAATAACCAGAAGTTACATGTCTGTACCGAAACCATTACAACGTGATGTGAAAGAGTATTTACAAGTTCTAATCAACAGAGGTTGGGTCCAAAAGTCGAAGTCGTCTTATTCCTCTCTTATTGTTTGTGTTAGGGAGAAGAACGGTACGTTGAGACTCTGCTGTGATTACCAAGAACTAAACCGAAAGTCAGTACCTGATCGGCACCCGATATCAAAGATTCAAGATATGCTGGATAGCCTATCAGGAAGAACCTGGTTCTCTGTCCTCGATCAGGGTAGAGCATACCATCAAGGGTTTGTTGAAGAGTCCAGTAGACCCTTGACAGCAATCTTCACACCGTGGGGGTTATATGAGTGGATCTGCTCAGTTCAGCTCCAGCAGAATTTCAGAGGAGACCTATTTGTGATGCACCCCCTGGGGCCGTGAGGTACTCAATGCCGTGCCGGTCGGTGCTGGGGATGTCACGGTGGCAGTGACCCGGGCTGTGACCCAGGGCGGTCAATTAAAGGAAAAGTAAAAGGGGAATAAATTTTTAGAGATAATGTTCGTGACACCACCTGTGGTATGTGGCTATATGGGGCCGCCGCTGCGGTGCAGATCCACTGGAGCTGATGGTGACGCAGCAGAGTTGGTTCAGCTATCCACAGGCAAAGGTAAGCTCCAGGGCAGTATATGAAGAATTGTGGAGGTAGATGTTGTTGGTGCGGTGTAATTCAGGGCTGAGGGCGCAGGTAATGACCAGACAACAAATTAATGGCGGTTTCCTTTATCTTTACTTGCGGTTTATCAAAGCAGACCGGGACATGGGTACTAGCTAGTAGAGGAGGTCCGGGCGGCGTGGAAGCAAGTTGGGGATCCACCTCACCAGGCGGAGTTGTAGGCCTTCCCTCTGCGCTATTCTCTTTGGCCCTGCTGCTTGAAGCTATGCTGTAAAACGTCTATTCCTCACCCATATGGCAAGCAGCTCGAGCCTACTTCAAGTGTCGCTCCCTCGTGGCGGCGCTGGGCCCTAGGATACTGCTGAGCCACCAGGCATCTGGTGGCGCCAGGAGACCTGCAGTCTCCTGCCCTCTGGATTTAGCTGCTGGGCCTTCAGAGCCCGCACAACCACGGACTCCGGTGTCCGGTTCCTTTGCGCTTCTCTCTGGGGCGAGCTTATTCACAGCTCCCTTCCCCAGGTCCTTCCTTGTCGTTCTCCTGTCTCTAACTCTCTTCAACTAACTCTAACTAACCCCACCTCCAGGTCCCAATTTAAAGGGGAGGAGCTCCCCTTTCTGGTCTGGAGCCAGGAAAGTGTTGTATGCTGGTATACCTGATTAGGGGACACATCCTTGCTTCCAGGCATGGCATCACCCCCTGTGAGGGAGGCAATGCCACTGTGGCAACCGGACAACAGGGGTGCCACACTCCCCCCTAGTTAAATTCAGTACTCCCGGACTGAGGACACCTTTAGAATTAAACAATCAACAAAAATAACGATTCATATTACAAATAGTTTACAAAGTTTAAAAAAGGAAAAAATTGCAGAAAACACAAACCAAACTAAAATTGGGAACAGTCATTGCGGCGCTTAGTCTTTACGCCACTATCCAGGAATTGTCTTTTTCCAGGCACTTGAAGGTTGGTTGGTGGGAACCGCCTCAACCCACTTCGTGTATCGTCCCTGGGCGAGGCTTCAGGGAACTCTGTCGGTGGGCCTGGTTTTTGGCCACGCCTGTGGTTTATTTTCAAGGCCAACAATTAACTTTATTCAACATTGTCCTGTCCACACCTAGTCCTGTGGTCCATTTGGCCATAAATTTAATAACTATATACATTCATGATTGCTTAAAAGTTCTTACAGTAAGTCTTTGTAGGCTCTCTTACTTAACGGTTGCAACTATATACTATACACTATTATTTTACTACACTTTAGTCCCTATAACGGGTGGGGAGCTGACCTATGGTACTACGGGTGGATCTACGCAGTACAGTTGTTGCCAATGACCTACCCGGGTCGCTAGTGTCTACCGCTGGTGTGGTGGGCTCAGTGTGGACTACACTACAGTTAGTCTGAGGTAACACCAGTAGGCTGGGTAGTCTTCTACAACTTCTTTGACTCACCATGGGTATGACAGATTCACGGCTAGCAGGGGGTAGATTCTCCTGATACGCTGCGGATGAAGCATCTGTTTCTGGGGCCGTCTGGTCTCTCTGCTGTTCTGGAGTCTCTGCGGCTTCCGGTAAGGCTACTTGGGGAAAGGTCAGGATAGGTACCTCGATTGCTTGGTTCACCTGCGTCCAAGACCGGGGAAAATCTCCAAGGATGGTTTGAACCATCTCTTCCACCTTTACTGTGTGCTGGGGGCTGTTTTGGTCTTCCGCTTGGTGTCTCAATTGATCAGGGCATATCTTCAGGTGGTCTCTTGAGACTGCCGCCAAAGTCTCTCCTCCATCTTTACTGATGAGGCATACCTTGGTGTTGTCCAAATTTGAAGGTAAGATGGTGTATGGCTCGACCTCCCACTGATCATCAAATTTGTGAACTCGTCTCTTCCTTTTGAGTACCTGTTCTCCAGGTGATAAGGGAACTGCAGGTGCGTGCTGATTATAAGTTCTCTCCTACGTCTGTCTCGCCTGGGACAAACTTCTCTCTACACATTCTTGCACCTTGCGGTATTGTTGCTGCCACTCTGTATCCCAGTCTGCATCTGGTGATGTCATCTCAGGTGTTAAAACTCCCACGTCTAAGTCAATGGGTAACTTGCCAAGTCTTGCCCTCATCAGGTAGGCGTGTGTACAGTTGGAGGAGTTCATCGGGATGTGGTTATATAGGTTCACCAAATCTGGTAACCTTTCTGGCCACAGGCTACGTTCTTCAAGGGGCAACGTCTTCAATAGGTTTATTACCACCTGGTTCATTTTCTTGCACAACCCGTTGGTCTGGGGATGATACGGCGTCATCCTTATTTTCTTGCAGTCATACAAGTTACAGAAATCTTGAAACACTTCTGCTTCAAAGGCTGGGCCTTGGTGGGTAAGCACTCGTTCAGGGTAACCGTGCGCGTGACAAAAGTGTTGTTGAAACGCTTTGGCTGCCGTCTTAGCCGTCTGGTCCTTCACTGGCACTACTACCAGGAACCAGGAGTAGTGGTCTACTATGGTGAAAGCGTAGACATAGCCTGACTGGCTTGGGGATGGCTTCACGTGGTCCAAGGCTACCAGTTGGCGCATCCCGCTTCGGGACTAACACTTGCCAGACCAGTTTGTGTGTCCGGGAGTTGATGCTTCTCCGACACAGCTTTCCCTCGTAGATGAACTGCTTGCCCTTCTCCTTCCACAACTGTTGGGTCTCCTGTGGAGCATCTGGACCAGGGTGCGAGTCAGCTTGTGTCAGCAACTCCTTTACTAGGTGGACAGCCGGGTCGCTATCCTGCATCTCTGCCCATCCATGGTGGGGCAATGGGTTAAACGTGGCCTCTCTGTTGGAGGAGCGCTTCTTCCACACACAGTGGGAGCCCTGGGTCACCCTGTGATGATGGAAAGCCGGTAGCTCTATCTCCTCCAGCTCTTCCGGGTCTTCTCCTCCATCTGGCAAGTTGTGCATCCTGGACAGGGCATCAGCATTAGCATTTTTATGCCCCGCCCGATAGTTGATGGTAAACTTGTAGTTGGACAGCCGGGCCATCCATCACTGCTCCAGCGCACCTAGCTTCGCCGTTTCAAGGTGGGTCAGCGGATTATTGTCTGTGAAAATTGTAAACTTCGCTGAAGCCAGGTAGTGTTTGAAGCGCTCTGTTACAGCCCAGAGTATGGCCAGAAACTCCAACTTGAAGGAACTATACTTGTTGAGGTTCCTTTCCGTGGGATGGAGATTCCTGCTAGCATAGGCAATCACTCTCTCTCTGTCCTGCTGTACCTGGGACAGCTCCACTTCCAATCCCACGTTGCTGGCATCCGTATAAAGTATAAAGGGCTAGCCATAGTTGAGGTAGGCCAGGACTTCGTCTCCCGTAAGAGCCACCTTCAGTCGAGTGACGGATTCTTCTCTTTTACTCCAGTCGAACGGAGGACTCGAGTTCTTGGCCTTCTTGGACTGGCCTACTAAGAGGTCCTGCATGGGTGCCGCTATCTTGGTGAATCCCTCGATGAATCTCCTGTAGTAGCCTACCAGCCTGAGGAACTGCCGCACTTCTTTGATAGTGGAGGGTCTTGGCCAGTCCTTAATCACGGTGACTTTTTCAGGGTCTGGTGCTACACGTCCGGCGCTTACCACATGACCTAGGTACTGCACCTTGGGCTTCAACAGGTGGCACTTGGACGGCTTTACTTTCAGGCCAAAACCAGATAGGGCTTCGAACACCTCGGCCAGGTGCTCCAGTTGGTCTTCGTATGTCTTTGAGTAGACGATTACATCGTCTGGGTACAGCAGAACGGTTTCAAAGTCTTCGTGTCCTAGGCAACACTCCATTATCTGCTAGAATGTTCCTGGGGCGTGCCACCTCTGCCATGGGAACCTTCCTATACTCACTGGTGAGATCCAAAGTGAAGAAATAGTTAGAGCATCTTAGTGCAGCTAATGATTCCTCAATTCTGGGTAATGGATAGGCGTCCTTATGTGTAATGCGGGTAATCTGCCTATAAAAAACACACATCCTCATTGTACCATCTTTCTTTCTAACGAGGACTAATGGAGCTGCCCAGGGGCTACAACTATCTCTGATCACCCCAGCCTCCTTCATCTCCCGCAACATTCCCTTGGCACATTGATAGTGAGCTGGGGGTACAGGCTGGTACCTCTCTTTAATGGGTGGATGATCTCCTGTGGGGATATGATGTTGGACCCCTTTCACCTGCCCAAAGTCTAGTGGGTGTTTGTTAAAGACTCGCTCATATTCTTGGACCACCCGATACACCCCATGCTTTTGGTGCAAAGGGGTGGGGTCGGTGCCTATTTGTAGCTTCTGACACCAATGCTCCACCTGCCCCTTGGAGCCATTGTCCTCCACCTGTTTGGACGGAGGCAAGGGTTCCACTGCCTTTATTGCGTTGTTACTGACAGTGAACAGCTTAGCAAGGGTGGCATACCGGGGTAAATGGACCTCTTTCTCCCCACAATTCAAGATGCATATCGGTACTCTCCCCTTGCGGACGTCGACTACCCCCCTGGCAGTCAAGATGGTGGGCCTATTATCAAAGTACACGGGTTCTACCAGGGCCTGCTAATCTTGACCCCTGAGACTGATTGCTGCCCGACACCATATTAACATTTCACTTCTAAGGGTCATTGCAATGGGGAATGGATCACTCATTCTGACACTGCCGACTTCTCCACCAGACAGCTCTACCTGTTGTATTTGCATCAGGGCTTTGATTTCTTTCTTCAGAACTCACTGCTGACCAGAACTGGCAGTCTCCGTGACCTGTTGCAACAAAACAATAATTTCCCCAAGACAATTCTCTATCACATCGGTGCCTAAGGTTATCATAGGATGGCTTTCTCGGTGATCAATATCTACAATAATCAAACCTTGTGATGGCAATTCTACTCGGCCAACCTTTATGGTCACCTCTTTATACCCCACCTGAGGCAAGGGCTGACCATTGTTGGCAAAGATGTTAATATGTTCATCTGGACTGCGGGTAATGTCTGAATCAGTCCAGTATCGTTTGAAAAGGTTATATGGCATCGTTGTCACCTGGGAACCAGTGTTCAGTAATGCGTTCATCAGTGTGCCATCAAACACGACAGGTAGGACCGGTCGTCCTCCCATGTACTTGTCTCGCCAGCTTTGTGGGCCTGGTCGTCTTACTCCTGGGGTTGGCCTTCTGCCCCAGGGGTTGCTCGTTTAAATTGCAGAATCTTTTAAGGTGCCCCGCCATTTGACAGCGGCGGCAGATGGGTTGTCCGTTCTGGTTGTAGCGATCGCTGTTTATCCCTCTGGTCGGTGGAATTCTTCTCTGTCGTCGCCATGGGACATCATCTGGACTGGAAGCCAGCTGAATTCTTTCCTTTCGAGACACTTGCATGGCCTGCATGGTTTTGGTTAGTGTAGCTACACTTTTGGTCAGCTCTTAGACCTGAAGGCGTAGGTCTGCAGAGGGGTCATTATCTAGGACTTGTGTGTCAGCCTCCACAGCTGCCGGGGAAAAGGACGCCACCTCCTGGTGGTATGTGATAGCCGGGTGCCGGAGGGGTGCAGTGCCACTTGGGGTTGATTCTCGCAGCACCTGGATGGCTCGGTCTTTAAAAGTCCAGACCAGGGTTTTTCAGAGCCATTATGCGCAGTTGTGTCCGGTGAGCGTTAGACAGGAGCTCCTCGATAAACTGCTCAGTTAGCAATCTGTCTTCATTTCGCACACTGTCGGGTCTACCTGTTTAATGGCCCGCAGCGCCTCCTGCAGTTTTATATCATAGTCCCGTACACTGTCCTGCACCCTTTGTTTGTACACGTAGAACTTCATTTTAATCTCTGCTGATGTGCGGGTGTCAAAGGTATCCTTCAACCTGGCTAGATTTGCTTAACAGTGCTTTTGTCCCTGCCCGGCCAGGACTTCACCTCCCTCTGAGCTGCATCGATTAGCTGGCATATAAGGATGCTGACTTTTTGCTCCTCAGACAGGGGGTACACTTGGAACAAACTGCGCAGTCTCTCCTCAAATTCGCTCAGCGTGTGCGACTCCCCTGAGTACTGGGGCAACCACGCCGCCCCTGGAATATACGGCATGGATAAAAGCATTACTGTGGCCGCGGCCGCGCCCACAGCTGGATCCTCTCCCAGGTTGGGCATCTTCCTCCCCACCTAGTGAACCTCAGCCAGGTCCTGGGTTTCTGCTGGCATACCAGTATGCTGCTCTGCAGGTGAGAGGGATCGCTTCCCGAGCGGTTCCGGATCGGGGCCTCCTGCTTCCCCTCCGCAGCCGTCAAATCACGAGATTATACAGCTCAGCAAAGTCTATGGCACACAGTACCCGGTTATACCGGGCTTCGAGATCCTGTTCGTGACGCCAAGTTGACGCGCCCCCTGGGGCCATGGGGTACTCGGTGCCAGGCCGGTCAGTGCTGGGGATGTCACGGTGGCAGTGACCCGGTCCGTGACCCAGGGCGGTCAATTAAAGGAAAAGTAAAAGGGGAATAAAGTTTTTAGAGATAATGTTCGTGACGCCACCTGTGGTATGAGGCTATATGGGGTTACTGCTGCGGTGCAGATCCACTGGAGCTGACGGTGACGCAACAGAGTTGGTTCAGCTCTCCACAGGCAGAGCTAAGCTCCAGGGCAGTATATGAAGAATTGTGGAGGTAGATGTTGGTGCGGTGTAATGCAGGACTGAGGGCGCAGGTAATGACCAGACAACAAATTAATGGTGGTTTCCCCTATCTTTACTTGCTGTTTGTTAGAGCAGACCGGGACACGGGTATTAGCTGGTATTAGAGGTCCGGGCGGCCTGGAAGCAAGTTGGGGATCCACCTAACCAGGTGGAGTTGTAGACCTTCCCTCTGCGCTATTCTCTTTGGCCCTGCTGCTTGAAGCTATGCTGCGGCCCTCGTCCCTGCGTAAAACGTCTATTCCTAACCCGTATGGCAGGCAGCTCGGGACTTCTTCAAGTGTCGCTCCTTTGTGGCGGCGCTGGGCCCTAGGATGCTGCTGAACCGCCGGGCATCTGGAGGGGCCAGCAGACCTGCAGTCTCCTGCCCTCCGGATTTAGCTGCTGGGCATTCAGAGCCCGCACAAACACGGACTCCCTTCCCCAGGTCGTTCCTCGTCTTTCTCCTGTCTCCAACTCTCTTCAACTCACTCTTACTAACCCCGCCTCCAGGTTCCAATTTAAAGGGGAGGAGCTCCCCTTTCTGGTCTGGAGCCAGGAAAATGTTGTATGCTGGTATAACTGATTAGGGGACCCCTCCTTGCTTCCAGGCATGGCATCACCCCCTGTGAGGGAGGCAATGCCTCTGTGGCAACCGGACCCCTGGGGTGCCACACTTGGAAGAATTGAGGGATGTTATCTGCCAGCTGTACTTGGATGACAATGTGGTAAACAGCAAAACCTTCTAGGAGCATGTTTAACACGTGAGGATCGTACAACACGGAGTTAAGTTGACCGCAAAGAAGTGTGAACTGTTCAAAAGGCAAGTCCGATTTCTAGGGAAAATTGTGTCTGGAGAAAGATATACCATGGACCCACCAGAAATCGCTCCGCTACTGACCTTAAAAGACAAGCGGCCCTCTACTGTCGGAGAGTTGAGGCAGATCTTGGGATTCCTCTCCTTCTATCATACTTAAGTTCGTAGCTTCTCCAGGATTGCCGCCCTGCTATACCTCCTCTTGGGGGGGACGACAGAGTCAACAACATCCACGGAGAAAAAAAAATGCTGGTAGGACCGGGCTTAAAAGAAAAAACACCATTTCGTCCCAACAGCCCATTCTCTGGACAGCAGACCACCAGGAGGTATTGGAAGAACTAGTACACTACCTGGTAAAACCACCCATCTTGGGATATCCTGATTTCAACTTACCATTTGTTCTTCATTGTGACGCTTCTCAAGTTGGACTAGGAGCTGCCCTGTATCAGCATCAAGATAGAAAATTAAGAGTCATCGGGTAGGGTTCTAGACAGATGTCGAGAAGAATTACTATCTACATTCCAGAAAATTGGCATTCCTGGCATTGAAATGGGCTATCTGTGAACGATTTAGAGATTATCTCTACTACAGCAAAGAGTTTGAGGTATACACTGACAACAAACATGTCAGATGGGTCGCTGAACTAGCTGTCTTCAACTTCAGCATCAAGTACAGGCCAGAAAAATGCAAAGCGGATGCTGACAGATTGTCAGAAATGCCACTAGAGCCTGAGGAGTTCATGCAAGAGTGTTCAGAGGAAGCAATTGAGAGCGCTCCACAAGCAGTGCAAGCTTATCAAGAGGAAAACACACCATTGTGGTTTCCGTTGTCGGTGGAAACCACCATAAAAGCGAGAGAACAAGATTACCTCCTGTCGATGCAACAACTGCCAAAAGTAAAAATCCATAGAGCACAAAATCCATAGATCAGATAATTGGTAGAATACTACTTTACGTGGACCAAAATCGGTTTCCAAGTAAACGGGAGAAAGATAATGAGTCACCAGCAGTATCTGTTTAGGTAAAGAATGGACGAAGCTCTACCTCAGTGAAGACGGTATCCTGTATCGTAAAGGAGGACAAAACCGGCAGTTGGTACTACCCAGAGTATTCCGTAGGTTGGTCTTCAAAGAACACCATAAAAACATGGGACACCTGGGAGTGGAAAGGACAACCAGCTTGATCCGTGAATGTTTCTTCTGGCAGTACATGCAGAGAGATATTGAGAGGTACTTCACCAGGGAGTGTGGGTATCTGAAAGATAAACATCCCAACACATCAACCCGGGCACCTTAGGGCAACATCCAAACTACGTATCCGTTTAAGATGGTCTCAATAGACTTTCTACATCTCGAGACGTGCAAGGGTGGTTACGAATACATATTTGTGATGATAGACCATTTTACTCGATTTTCCCAAGCATATGCCACCACCAATAAAGCTGGTTGAACAGTGGCAAAGAAGATCTTCAATGATTTTGTTTTGAGGTTTAGGTTCCCTATGAGGTTACACCTTGACCAAGGAAGAGAATTTGAGAACTAGCTCTTTGCCAAGCAGGGAAAGTACTGTAGAATTCAGAGATCCCACACAACGCCCTATCATCCAGAGGGTAATGGACAAGTGGAACATTTTAACCGGACTTATTGTCGATGTTGCGCACTCTAACAGCTGACGAGAAGAAAGACCGGAAGAGCTCTCTGTCAAAAGTGATACATGCCTATAACTGTACAAAGAGCGATGCAACAGGTTACTCAACCTTCTTCCTATTGTATGGACGATCACCAAGACTTCCAATTGACATCATGTTCGATACTCCAGTGTCAGAGACTTACAGAAGGTATCCGGAGTGCGTTCGGAAATGGAAGGAATGAATGGCAGAGGCATACAACATAGAGTCCAAAGTGGCTATGCAAGGACAGAGCAAGAGTGAGGAGCACTATGATCGAAAATGTTATGGAGCAGAATTGGCACTGGGAAGCCGGGTGTTGGTCAAGAACGTACGTGAGAAAGGTGGTCCAGGAAAACTTTGTTCGTACTGGGAAGACAAGGTGTATGCGGTCGTAAAGAGGAAAGCCGATGACAGTCCAGTGTATGAACTCCGATTAGAAAGAGGGGACAAGAAAACCAGAATAGTCCATCGGAATTTATTACTACCCTGTGATTATCTCCCATCACAACAAGACTTACCAGAAGCAGACGGACATCGACCAAGATCGACTAAGGGACCACCACAGACTGAAGCTCCGGAGGTGGATAGTGACCTTGAAATTTCCAATGAGGAAGAGCACAATGTTGTATTTCTTGGACCGGCAAGGAGAGATGTACTATCCTCAAGAGAGTGAACTAAGTCCCGAGGCTCCAGAGTTTGTTCCAAGGAGTACATATGAAGTCCAATTCAGATCTGATGATCGAACACCGGTCACTGAAGAGACTGATCGACACTTAGGAGTAGCAGAATTACCAGACCAGGTGGAAACAGACGATTCAAGAGAAGTACAGGAACTTACAGAGGCAGTTCCAAGATCACCTGAGGAAGAAATGAGTGCGGCAGAAAAAACTCCTGTAACCGAAGAACCCGTGGTATCTGAGGAACAACCCACCAGAAGGATGTCGACTCGAGAAGTGAGGAGGCCCATGATGCCGACATATGAGACACTTGGAGAACTGAGTCAAGTGCCAAGGACTGACTACTGGAAACAGGTATCTCTGCCTGTGGACCAGGTAAGTCCACTTGAGTGGTATTCACCACTGAGAGACAGTATGGACAATGTTACCTGGTAGAAAGACTTGTTTTGACCTAGTGAGAGAGAGAGCTGGTTGAAAACGTACGAAAAGCTCCAGCGGAAGAGATGCTGATGGTTTTAATTGTGTTAATTGTTTATTTCTTACAGGAGTCCTACAAGAAAAATGTTGTAAGAATAGGTTATTATCAATGTTTATAAATGTTATACCAATTTGACAATGACAAATTTATATATATATAGTTACTAAGCTTTCACCACTGTCTCAGAATTGGTCAGATTGACCAATTAAGATGAATGCCGAGGACGACATCCAAAAAGGAGGGAATAATGTGACATACAGAAGTAGTGCTGTTGCTTCCAAAGCATCCAGCAACTGTTACAAATAACACAAGCACAGGAGACAGGAAGTGTTGTGCTTCAAAAGCATCCAGCAACTAGAGGGGTTAACATAGTCACAGGAGACAGGGAGTGTTTTAGCAGAGCCCCAGGGAGATTGTGGGAAACTTGTTATTGTAGTCTGGCTGAAGCCGAAGAGAAAGGTGGTGGTGTGTTATCTGGATCTGACAGAAGGCAACTGAACAGGATTCAGATCAGGAGAGAAACTAAACACAGGTCAGATAAACTCCCTGAACTAACCGTGCAGAGTATTATCGGACAGGAAGATAAGGACTGGAAGGAATTGAACTGAATTGCACTGGCTGTGCTTCAGATTAAATTCCACTGTTAAACTGTTGAAAAAGACTCTTGTCAGATGTGTCTGGTCAGCAATTGGACCCCTTGGAACGCAAGATGGAGGGACTACTCAGGAAGTCCTGGGAGACCTCGGCAGCGCTATTAAGCACCAATGCAGTCCCTACGGGGGTAGCGTGATCATTGGCTCATTGGCTAGATCAACTGGAGGAACACCTAGTCTCAGGCACCGCCAGAGAAGACATCTTAGCATCCCATCTGCTTCTCCAGAAAGCTACGGGTTTTTAGCAGATGCTTCTGCAGAATCGGTGAGAGTGGCGGCAAGAGCATCTGGGTTATCAAACTCCGTGAGAAGGGCCCTATGGTTAAAATCCTGGAGCGGTGATGTGGCATCAAAGATGAAATTGTGTTCCATCCCCTTTAAAGGGAAATGCATGTTCGGGCCAGCCCTAGATCTTATCGAGAAAGCCTCAGACAAGAAGAAAGCCCTCCCGGAACCTAGAAATGTAAGGAAAAGGCCCTGTCGTCATTCCCAGGAGCAGACCCCTCAATATAGGGGTAAAGGGTAAAACAGGTTGGTGGAGCTACCCAAAATCCATGTCAGAATAAACCATGACGTCAGGACAGTCGGGGGCCGCATCTCAAACTTTCTCCCTCAGTGTAGATAAATCTGCTCAGACCCATGGGTCCTGAGGGCAGTAAAGTTTGGAGTAAAAATAGAATTCTCCTCCTATGCTCCACAGACTAAAGATAACGCAGCTCTCTTCTCAAAGTCTGCAGGCCACCCTGATATCAAGTGTAACAGACCTATTATCCTCTGGGGTGATATCCCTGTTTCCTACAAGGGAGATAAGCAGAGGACATTATTCCAATCTCTTCTAATAAAAAAACAAATGGTTCGCATCGGATTATAATCAATCTAAAACCACTGAATCAGTATATCCACTACCAGAGATTCAAGATGGAATCTATCAGATCAACGGTCCCTCTGATAGGACAGGACCATACCATGGCCACAATCTATCTCCAGGATGCATACTACCACATCCCCATACATCCACTTTAGAGAAAGTTCTTAAGATTTGCAGTGGCTCAGGGGGAACAGATAGTCCACTACCAGTTCAATGATCTCCCATTCGGGATATTATCAGCCCCACGAATATTTACAAAGGTCATGGCTTATATCAGGGGTCAGAATGTTTTCAAAAGTACCATACCTCGACGACCTGTTATTAATCGGGCCCTCAGTACCATTGCTCCAAGAGCATATAAAGTTGACCACTCAGATCCTATCTTCTCTGGGCTGGTTAGTGAACCATAAAAAATCAGATATGGTTCCCTCCATGACAATAAACGTTTCTAGAAGAACTATTGGATTCCCACAGCCAGATGTCGTTTCTGCCCAAACAAAAACAGGTCATACTAAAAGCAAATATCAATGTCCTAAGAAGCAGGAGATTGGTATCATTGAGAAATGCCATGTCAGTCCTCGGATCTATGACATCCTGTATCCAGATGGTCGCCTGAGCTCAAGCACATACCCGAACATTACAGACCCACATCCTCATGAATTAGGACGGATCTCCACGGTTTCTAAACAGGAAAATTCCTATACCATCACGGCTAAAAACCTCTCTATTCTGGTGGCTGAGCATGAAGAATCTAAACAGGAGTACCATGTATCCAGAATCCACTAGTCACCATAAGAGTGGATGCCAGCAGGAAGGGATGTGGAGCCATAGTCTCCCAGGAGCTATTCCAGGATATATGGTCCAAAGAGGTGAGCCAGAACTCATCAAATTTCAGAGAATTAAAGGACGTAGAGGAAGTCCTCAGAGCAGTAAAGCCTCTGGTCCAGAAAACGCCCATACAGATATTTTCAGACACTATCACCACAGTAGCCCACCTTCGTCATCAGGGGGGCACAAGACACAAAAGCTTAAAAGCAGTCTCTGCGAGAATATTTTCATGGGAAGAGGAACATATTCTATCCCTGTCAGCTCTTCATATCAAAGGTTCAGTCAAAGTCCAGGCCGATTTCTTAAGCAGAACAAAGATTCATCCAGGAGAGTGGAGTCTAAACCCAGACGTCTTCCAGATGTTAATCGAAAGATGGGGCAATCCAAAGTTAGATCTCTTTGCCGAGCAACAGAATGCGAAGGTACCACAATATTTCTCCCTGGATCCAAATGACCCTTGCATGAGCATAGACGCATTCGCTCACCAATGGGAATTCAAACTAGCGTATGCCTCCCCCCCTCCCCGCTGCCTATCCTTTCAAAAACCTTGCAAAAAATAAGGACCGAAGGGACCAGAGTAATCCTAGTGGCTCCTTTCTGGCCAAAAAGAAGTTGGTTCGGTATGTTAACCAGTCTGAGTGTGGAGGGCCCTCTAATCCTTCCTCCCATCAGAGATCTTCTTCTCCAGGGACCGATTCACCATCCTGATCCCGAGAGACTACACATGGCTACATCCTAGAGTAACAGACTTGATTTCCCCCTTGGACCTTAATATTGTCCTGAAGAGGTTAACCCTTCCACCCTTTGAGCCCTTATCAGCCATAAAACTTGACAGGCTGGCCTGGAAAGCTGCTTTCCTGGCAATAACTACAGCCAGGTGAGTATGTGAACTACAGGCCCTTTTGGTCAATGAACCCTACCTGAGAATCCTGGAAGATCGTCTAATTTTCCGACTTGACCCTTCATTTCGATCTAAAGTGGTCTCGAATTTGCATGTAATTCATCCATTGTTTTGTGACAACCCAAAAAACGAGAAAGAAATGGAGTTCCACACTCTGGCTGTTCGGAGAATAGTACTGCACTCTCTTCAGGAAACAGAAGAAAGGAAAGAAAAGAACCTATTTGTCCATACACAAGGTCCAAACAGAGGAAAGAGAGCCACAAAATCCACAGTAGCCAACTGGATTAAGAGGGCAATTATGGAGGCTTACCAAATCCAAGATCTGCCTCCTCTGGAAAAGCTCAAGGCACATTCTTACAAGGGCGATATCTGTCTCCTGGGCTGAGAAAGCCAGCTCATCCATCAAACAGATTTGCTGAGCTGCTACGTGGTCCTCGAGTCATACTTTCTCCAAACACTACATACAGACTAGATCTAATGTCCATTGGAGATTTTAGCCTTCGGAAGGAAGGTCCTTCAGGCTGTTGTCCCTCCCTAGTATATCTTTGGTATACGTCCAGTGTGCTGTCGTGGGGGGTTATTAGAGAAAATAGAATTAGACTTACTGGTAATTCAGTTTCTAATAACCCACCACGACAGAATGGGTAATTCCCTCCCATTTGATTATTGTTTCTACGACAGTCGGATCAGTAGAAATAAAAATTAATATGAAGCATCTATACTCTTGTGGTCCTTTGTAATAACACTGGAGGGAGGAAGTGGGAGGGGCTATTTAAATCACTTCATATTTCCTGTCCCTATTAGGGTGGGGTTACATCCTCTGGTGTGCTGTCGTGGTGGGTTATTGGAAGCTGAATTACCGGCAAGTCTAATTCTATTTTTTTTTTCAGCTTTTATGCAAATTAAAGGCTCCTTTTTACAGTAACGGCTTATTTTATTGCCCATAGAAGGCAATGGGTGCAAAAAAAAGTAATGCAACAATACTTTTATAGGAAAGGCTGATCTACAACAAAACCAGCTTTTCCAGGACATCACTCCTGACAGCACCCTCAGGACGTCGTCCTTCATATCCTTGGTAGGGACAGGAAACACAAGAGGTTAAAAGGCCCCTCCCTCCACCCCTACTCCAGTGTTTTCCTGTCCCTATCAGGGACGGACAAAGAAGAGGACTCGCGTCTGCCAGGAGCTGGAGTTCCTGAAGCTGGACGCAGGAGGATCGGGATGGGATCCTTACTTTCCTCCCCTCCCTTCTGCCGAGGTCAAGAGGCCGACACCTCGCTGAACAAGGGGTCCCTCAGCCTTTCCCAGTTGGTGCGGAGACTCCTGGTGAAGAACCGTCTCTCGGTTCCAGCTGCTACAGCCCGAACACAGAACCAGCGGGTGCTGCATGTGAGATAGAAGCAGCACTTCTGGTTACACAGGGAGCGATGTGCGAGCCTCTAGTAACCGATGTGTAACGCACTTCTGGTTTGCTTGAAAAAAAAAATGGCGCCAATCCAGAATTAAAGGAGAAACACCGTTTTGTGACGCTTCAGATGAAAGACAGGTGAGAAATGCTATTTAAAGAGGGGAAGGGACTGAAGTTATCAGATAGCCAGATCACCAGTAATGGAAGGTCAAACCACTGGTCGCTCTGATACTCCTGCTGAACCTCCAGTCCATGTAAGTCTACTGGTTAGTTCCCCTCTTGTCTCCTATTCCCATCTGTCTATGGTAGTAAATTCTGGTGCTCCTTGTCTTTTTAGGAAAGGAGACACCTAAAAGACATGATGACATCAGCTCCTAAGAAAAGGAGAAAAGCCATCTGTAATAAGAAACTGCCGGACACATATGGGAAACAGATGTCATCCATCTGTATCGCCAAAGTAGTAAAAGATGAACATTCTTCTTTCATGTCTGACTTGAGAGCCATATTGAGAGAGGAAGTCCACAGTACAGTCACAGACCTAGTCTTCCAGCAAGCTCCTCAGGGTGCGCCCCGTCAGAAAAGACCCTGACAGGAGTTAGAGTCCAGTTCAGAGGAGGAAGAGGTATCGTATTTCTCCAATCCTGATCAGGACAGAGAAGAATCCATCTCAGTTCCCCCAGAGGAGAAGAAAAAATACCTCTTCTCTTGGGAAGATACCAATACACTTTATCTGCAGTGAGGAACACTATGCAAGTAGACACTTGCCAACCCTCGTCAGTACAAGATCAGATCTTTGAGGGATTGAGAACCCACATGAACAAGGTACCCCCCCTTCTACCCAAATGGGATCTATTCGCTACAAGGAAAAATGCAAAGGTGGAAAAATTCTTCTCCCTCAACCCAGGAGACAGCCCTATGGGGATAGATGCCTTATCTCAGAAGTGGAACATGGACCTAGCTTATGCTTTCCCTCCTTGGCCCTTAATACTGTTAGTACTAAGGAAAATTCAGGGTGATAATAATCCTACCCTTCTGGCCCAGGAGAAGCTGGTTCCCCTTGCTGAGGAAGATGTCCTTGGAAGATCCAATAATCCTTCCAGAGAGGCGAGACTTGCTATTTCAGGGTCCAATATACCATCCCGATGTGAAATTTCTCCAACTTTCGGCCTGGATCCTGAAAGGCAAACTCTAAGATCCAGAGGGCTGTCAGATTGTCATCTCAACAATGCAAAATGGTAGGAAGCTAGTGACATCGGTGATCTACACAAATTTAGAAGAAATTCTGTTCACAATATCAACCAAAATCAGAAAGTTCGGATCCAAACTTTCCTAAAATATTAGAGTTTCATACAAATGGGGTTTGAGAAAAGTGTAAGGCCTAGCACTTTAAAGGTGCAGGTTGTGGCATTAAGTGCTTTTATGGATTACCCACTAGCCCGCTATCCATGGGTCGAAAGATTAATTAAGGCCATGATACTAAAACCAACTATTGAATCCTATATCCCACCATGGGACTTAAACATAGTCCTGAGGAGTTTGTGACCAACCTTACAAGCCCCTTCAGGAGTCAAGCTTAAAATTTCTCTCCCTTAAAACTGTGTACTTAGTGGCAATTACTACAGCAAGATGGATAGGGGAGATTGAAGCCTTTTCAATTAAAGACCCATACATGAGGTGCCTGGACAACTCTTATCTTCAGATTAGATCCAGCTTTTTTGCCAAAAGTAGTAACCCCTTTCCATATGAATCAGGAGGTGGTCTTGCCATCTTTCAGCCAGGACTACAAAAATGATCAAGAATTAACCTTTAACGTGCTAGATGTTAGAAGGGTGGTTCTACAGTACTTAGAAGTCACAAAAGACTGGCATACAGACTGCAAACTGTTTGTACAATTTGGGGAGAAGAACAAGGGAATGAAGGCTACCAAATCAACATTGGCAAGATGGGACACATCTGTAATAAGCCTTGCCTATTCATCTGAAGGAATATTCCCGCCAGAGAACATAAGAGCTATATCTATATCATGGGCAGAAAGAGCTGGGGCCTCGGCAGACCAAATCTGCAAAGCGGCAACATGGACAAATCTGAGCACCTTCTGCAGACATTATAAATTGGGACATTCTATCGGGTCAAGATGACCTTCGGAAGGAAGGTCCTCCAGGCAGGAGTCCCACCCTAAAATGTATTCTCCTGAGGGTGCTGTCAGGAGGGACGTCCTGGAAAGTAGGCATCAGACCTACCGGAAATCGGGTTTCCAGATGTCCCACGTGACCCTATTACCGGTAGGTCTAATGCCTACTTTTGTAACCACTGTGACAGTCACTGATAGTATATGTGAGGGGAGGTATGTGTCACTCAGGATGCTCTCCTGTGTGAAATGAGACCTATTGAATTTCTGTCAGCATGTTATATGCTGGGGGTTACCTCTTTTAAAGGTTGTAGGTTTATGGGAATAACTTAGATGGAAGGGAAGTCATTCCTCATACCCGCACCTCAGGGTGTGTGGGAGCAAGGTTTAAATGTTCAGTCCTGTGTTTTGTTTGCTTTTTTTCTTTTTGTGTTTGGAGAGGCAAGGTCTCTACACTGGACAGCCATAGCTCAGGACATAGCTGGAGGCTGGACATAACATGTGTGGGAAAACCACATATATAATATTATATTATAGTTCATCTGTTTTGCCAGTAAGGCTGTGATTATTTTTTCTGGAGTTGCAGGGCTTTATGCCATATAAAAAAGCCTGCAGAGAAAAGCTGGTTCCTGAGTCTACTTCCGGAAGCAGCCGAGCGAGTTGTCCTACCACGCTACTGTGGCACCACTGCGGGTCCAGTTGCCACAGAGGTGCTGCACCTCACCCAGAGGTGTGGTACCCTACTCCCAGGTAAGGAAGGAACACTACCCGGGACCCACACACCTGCATCCAGCACTACACCACTCCACACCAGCAGACGGAGCAAGATGCACTTGGTCACGGCTGAGCCCTGTCCCTAGCTGGAGTGGGGGGGGGGGACCAAAGGAGAGGGAACCATGTAGTGGGTGTGGGTGAAGGAAGTAGCAAAGAGGAACACCTTAGCAGAGGGTATAAGAAGAAGGGGAACCTTCTAGAAGGAGTTCAGTCGGGGCTATAAGCCCAGGAGGGAGGACCTGCTTGTGACAGGTCAAGATAAGAGGGGGCCCAGAGTATGGGGCCCAGAAGAAGAAAGAAGAGACAGAGGGGGTCTCAGGGGCACGGGAGCGTGGGACCCGCATCCACACGACCGCCGTCGAGTGGAGGGACCAGGCCGCAGAAGGGGACCGGCCCTAGACTAGTGGAGAACAACCAGGCTCAGCTAGCCAACCGGAGGCCGCAGCATTTTCAAGGTGTTGCAGCCGAAATCCACAATTACATCGCTGAAAAGGTGGCCACATAAGGTCCAGAGTAAGTCGCCCGACAAGGCCTGAGGCCACTGGCTTGGGACACTAATTGTGAGGCGCAGGGCAAGAGGGCGAGAGCCAGCGCAACGAGACGTCCAGAGAGGCACATAAGAAGGGGGTCCCGAATATTTGTACCTGAACTGACTGGGAGTTGGCTGGATCCCTTCCTTGGAGAACACAGGACGACGTGGGCGGTTATAATTGGCTGCAGCGGTAACCTGGAACTGCATAAGAACTGTGAGTAAAGCCTGAAGACTGCACCCCACTGTGTCCTTGATTTATTGCTGCGTCACCGGCCCTGCACTACACTGTCCCTACCAACAACATCTACCTCATCAAGTCCGATATACTGCCCTGGGGCTTAGCTCTGCCCATGGATAGCTGCACTATCTCAGGTGCATCACCATCAGCCCCAATGGATCTGCACCGCAGCGGAGGCCCTATATAGCCGCATACCTCGGGTGGTGTCACAACACTTTTCCCCAAATCTTTATTTCCCCAATTGACTGTTCTTTATTTGACCGCCTTGAGCCACGGACCGGGTCACTGCCACTGTGACAACCCAAATACTACCCCATGACCCAGGGGGCGCGTCACTACTTTACTACCAAAACCAGGTTTTCATGAAGAAAAAACCTGCAAAAAATTCAACGTGTGGATGTGGTCTAGGCCTGTGCTTACGTGTCTGGTGTACATACCATGATATGAAAGCTGCCTTATGTGTACATGAAGTTGAGTTTGGAACTTGTGCTCCTGTGATTTGCTGGTATTACATTAAAGTAACTCTTGGACTTAATAATTACAGGACAATAACTATATAATGACTATCTTCCTGGAGGTCAACACTACTGGAGAATGGGAGGTGTACCAGAAAGAAGACCTGATGTGTCCAATTTCTCAACTCTCTACTTTTGGAGGTTTTTCATGAGTGGAATTGATGTCTTAACGGGTCACTATTAAAACTAAAAGGTATGGTCCACTTCTAACAACTAAGAGATTTGCTAGAAATGTCTCGTATTCAGGCCTCAAATAAGGGAGTCTTGAATCTGTCTCCAGAATTGAGTCATGCTATGTGAAGTGGTTCCAGAAATGCAGGAGTATGTTTGGAGAGGTAATGTCATGCTTAACCTGATGCAGTGAATAGAGATTAGGGGTCTCCATTTTAGATGTGAGTTCCAGAGGTGGGACCCACATGTTAGATACATTTAGAAAATCCTATGAGAAACACAAGTGTTTTGTGAAAATGCCTCGCAACTATCACATGGCTTGCCCATAGGCTGTGCACCTTGACACTAAACCCAGTCTCCCTTAACTTCCTAGTAGGGGATTCTCCATCCCCAAGTGAGTGTTCAGATGTTCCAAGAGTAAATAGGCTTACATGTGTTAGCCCTCCAGTCTCCCAGGATGCTTGTCTCCAGAATGGCTGCTGTTATGACCAAGCAGACACCGGGACACCATGCTATTTTGGGAACAGAGGTATACACTTATTGCATTTTTACTCTTTGGTTTTATTTAATAAACGCTTAAACTTTGTTTTTTTTCCCCTCATCTAGTTACTGCCCACTTTATCAAAGATGGCATTTTATCTGTTGTTATTTCCAAATATGTCACTCTACCATCACTAATCTTAACATCAGAGCCAGGGGAGCAGAAGGTGACCCTATTGCACAAAACAATGCTTTTCTGCTGTACAGCTTCCCATTGTCAGCCTGTGGGACCACACAAACTGTAAGTGCCCTATTTGTGGAAGTCTTGGTAAGATGGTCCACTCTTGGTGTCACTATAAATTCTTCACAGGTAGTAAAGTGAAGTCAACAAATGGTGTAAAGTAACTGGCAGAACACATCTAGCTAGAGTTCAAGTGACTCTCACTATGGCACCTTCTCCTGCATTCTCTGTGCTGGTCTCTTGTTATCCAAATCTCTAGGTTCTCTCCATGTAAAATTTAATTCTCCGTTAGGTTGATGTGGTTTATGAGAATGACTTGGCAGCTGACATTGACGTGAGAACTTGGAAAGGCTCGTCCATAATCAGAGACAGTACTTTTGGGTAAGAGTCTCAAATAGAAAAAGTTTAAAAGGTTCCATTTTTAAATACCCAAAAATTGCTCTTTAATATCTAAATATTTCTCATTACTTTTTAGTCTGTTTGACCTTATGTCTCAAGTTCTAAGATCATGACTGAAGTTCAGATGGTGTTAGGATTACCTGAGACTTCTGAAGTCAGTAGCTACCACACTAGTTGTGATTAAGTGTCAGGTCCAAATGTGACACTGCCACATCTAGGCAGTGAACAGAGTTATCAGATAATTCTAATGAGAAATTTTTATTTTAGGCTGCACATTCGCTGTGGTTTCACTGCAAGTGACTCATTGCCAGTGAGAGTTGAAGTCTTTACCCTCCCTCCACCATCACCTGTAGCCAGTCTGGGACCATTGAACTTGGAAATGAGGATTGCCCTAAGTATGGATTTAACGTTATATCCATTGTCTTTTGCATTGCCACACAATAACCACTTTCTATCTTCTGGCTTTACTCTACAGATGATCAGTACAGACAGTATTATGGTGATGGGGATTATCCTATTTCTAAAGTGCTCAGGGACTAAATTTATGTTGTAGTTCGCATTCTAAACAGGAGAGACCCTGGAGTGGCGCTAATGCTGAATCAGTGCTGGGCAACTGGCACCATAAACCCTCAAGAATTGCCACAATGGCCAATCTTGGTAGATGGATAAGATCTGTACAAACCAACACTATATACTCAAATATTAAAGTATCCATGCTTTTTTTTGTTTGTTTTTTACCTCCCATGGGCCTAAACTTACAAACACTTAGTCTGCTGACAGCTGATGTAACGTAGGCACCCTGCAGTAATACAGCATGATGTCGAGAGCAGGCTACAAGTAACAGCTGCTCTGACATGAAGCAGGAGTGGTCTGTGATGGCTTTGTGCTGGGCAGGTAGTTGGCACTCCAAAGGCATACTGATAGGTAGTGTTGATTGTGAGCTCCAATGGGGACAGCGATGTCTGTAAAGCTGTAGAATTAATAATGCTATATAAGCGAGTAAGATAAAATTAAGTCTTCCTAAAACCACTTGCCTAACTCTAACAATCCCCAAATATAACTTTTCCTTCATTAGGTGTCCTTTTGATGGTGGCAACTACATGACCCAGCCATTAACTATACAAGATGCTTCACTGGAGTTTCCACTCTATTATCAGCGTTTTATTGTAAAGACATTTGCCTTTTACCGTCCAGGTCAGGCATCAATAGGAGGGCTGGTAAGTTCCCACTTATCATTCTTTTCCAGGTATACTTCCACTGTAGTGCTTCTGTATGCGTGCCATCTTCACAAAACTCATGTATGGCTAAATGTCCTTCAAGACGTAAGCACTTTCTGTAGCAAAAACGCAAGATTAAACATTAGGGTTATGTGGCGCCCCTGAGGGTTCAGTCACCACAGAGGTACTGCACTTCACCCAGAGGTGTGGTGTCTCCCTTCTCTCAGGTAAGGTGGGAGTGCTGCACGGAACCCCAAACAACCGCATCCAACACTACACAGCTCCAGGCCGGATGGAGGGGCAACATGCAGAGGGCAGCTGCTGAGCCCTGACCCTGGCTGAAGTGGGGGGAACCCAAAGGTAGGGGGAACCAGTAGTGGGGGTGGGTGGAGGAAGTAGTTAGGGGGAGCACTTCGTTAGGAGTATAAAAAAGGGAGGCCATCTTAGGGTCGTGGTTCAGTGGAGTTAGGGAGCAGTTCAGAAGAACAGCTCGGGACAGTTCAGAAGAACAGTCCGGGAGCAGAGTCTCATTAGGAGATCTGCTCCACAAGTAGGGCCAAGTCAGGAAGTCTAGGAGGGGAGCAGGGAGTTGGCTCCGTTCTAAGAAAGGATCCTAGGGGTACGGCGCGTGCAGGACTGCATCCGTACGCCCCGCATCTGTCAGAAGACAGAGGGATCGCAGCCGCATTCTAGTCCCCTGAAGGTCAAGCAAGTCTGTGTAACTCCGACGGACAGGAGGGACTTCAGAGTACACGAGCAGGACTGAGAGTGGGCAGCGCAGAGCAGAAGGGAGAAAGACCAGTGTGAAGACGGTCAAAAGAGAAACACGAGAAGGTGGGGTTCTTCCAGGTATTCCCAAGCTGTCTGAGGAAGGATTGAACCCCTGCCCGGTGAACGCAGCGCGACGCGGGAGGCCTGCACCTGTACCGTGCACCTGTGGACTGTCTGAAGAATTGTGAGTAAAAGCTCGGATGAGTGTGACGCGCCCCCTGGGCCAGTGTTGTTTGGGGATACCCGGAGCCGGATCAGATGGGGGTTGTAGTCTCCGAGTGGCTGTGACCCGGTCCGTGCCCAGGGTGTCAAGCTCAGTGTGTGGCAGTCCTTATGATGTTACTAGATGTTCTTTTGTGTCGACTACGCCACCCGTTGAATTGCGGTCAATACGGCCGCCGCTGCAGCAGGGTCCACTGAGGCTGATGATGTGAGTGCAGCTTAGGTAGTATAACCCCCAACGGGAGGGGTATAGCCTCAGGGGGTCAGGTGCAGAGGATGGTGGTTGTGGAGGTGCAGTGAGGATGGTAATGAGAGTCAGAGTCGGGCTGTGCAGTTCAGGGTTTGTTTACTTACTGCTGTTCTTGTACCGGTCACTCCGGCCTTGAGTGACCACCCGAGCCGCGCTGCGTCCACCAGGTCCTGGACTCGGCCAACCCCCAAGTAGTTCTGGAGCGTGGTTCTGAGCTCCCTTTCTGTCCTGTCCTCTTCTCTGGCCTTCCCCACCAGGGATCCACCTATGTCCGGCTCCCTCGGGCCTCTTGGTGGTAAACCCTTGTCTCTGGGTTCCCTGACCCTATTCGTGGTCTGCCTTCTGGGTGGATTTAGTGGGTGATCGTGGCAGATCAATCCTGCCCACGACCTCCGGTTCCTGGCTAAGGTGTGCTGTAGCCTCTGCCAGCTTGGGATCCGGTACCCTGTTGCCAACTCTTCACCCTCTGGTCTAATTTGGGCTCTTGGAGTTCCTTCTTTCTCCCCCTCTGGGTCTTTCAAACTCCTCTCTCACTCTTGGCCTTGGGGCTGCTCTGCTCCTCTGCTTTCCTCCACTGCTCTGCAAAAGACTGACAGACTGACCAGCCTTCTACAAAAGACTCCTCTGCAAAGACCCTGTCCTAAGATGGTGCCCACCTTATATACTCCCTCTATGTGTGAGCTCAGGTGACCAGCACCCAATGAGCTCCTAGCTTTACCCAGGCTGCTCCCCCTATCTGCCCCTACACTACTGGGATGTTCCACCCCCCTCCCACTCCAGCCAGGAACAGACACTGTTGTACCTGCACATTTCTCTAGTGGGAGTACCATCGGTCTGTTCCTCGGAAATGGGATGTGTGTAGTGCATGCAGCTAACTGAGCTCAGTTCCACACTCCATCCTTACCCGGGAGTGGAATACCACACCTCTGGGTTGAGGTGCAATACCCCTGTAGCAGCTGAATCCTCAGGGTGCTACATTCCCCCCTGGTAAATCACAGCACGTCCTCGGGCTGCAAGATATAAACAAAAACATCCAAAACATACAATTTTTTTCATAAACATAAACATATAAAACATATAAAACATCATATATTATCAGCATAAACTTTTCATATAAACATTCTTGTCTTCTGGTTCCTCCGGTCACGGTGCAACTTGTGACCGGGTAAAGTGCGACAGTCTCTCTTGGAATAAAGCAGTTTCCTATAAAACCGGTAGGGGGCGCTTTAGGAAGCGCAACTATATACAAAGGGGTAGTGGCCGCTCTCAGTCCTCGGCCAGGTATTAGGGAGGATTGACCGTTCTCAGTCCTCGGTCAGTGGGAATAGGGACACACGGGGTTAACAGTTCACTCTTGGCTGGTCCCAACGGGGACTATATTTTAACTAGAACAGTTCTTGGTACCCCGACGGGTAACTATGTACAGTCTCTCTCTACCGTACTTCAACGACGGCGTCCTCCTGCTCTTTCTTGTTGGACAGTTTCAGTTTCAGACCCGTCCGGGTCCTCTTGCTCCTCCTCACACCGCAGCTCCTCCTCCGTCAGGCGATGCACATGGAGGGCGTAGGGTCCTTTGGCACACTTGTGCCGGGTGAAGGTGACCTCGTCCCCTAAATACAGGTCACGACCTCTGTGTCCCTCCGGCAGATGGGACTCAACGTCTCTCCTGGTCACGAAGACGTCGCCTGGGGTGCGGTGATCCCTGATGAAACCCCACCCATGCTGCAGATTGAACTTTATCACAGTCCCGATGGTACGGGGACCATGCGCTGCACGGGGGTCTCTCCTGGTCCGGCTCTTCTGCTCCGCGCTCCTTATTTGGGCTTGTTGTTCCCGGACCCGCCTCTCTCTCCGCTCCCTCTCAAAGACCTCGAGCTGCTGGCGGCAGCACTCTGCACGCTCCGCTGCGGCTGCCCGAGTCTCCTGAGTGAACCCCATGAGGTCTTCTCCGGTGGGATCCCACTCAAACTGGGTCTCTTCTAGCGGGGGCGAGATCCTCTTCATGGGCTTTGGAGCCGGGATCAGGGGTTCGCACATGGCCCTTGCTTTTTGCAGCTCCAGCTGGATGTATTCCTGGGGCCATACGAAGGGCTGCCCATCCGGGCACGTATGCTGGGCGAACAGGTCCTCACCCAGGTGCGGTACTTTAGGTGTTATGGGCGCCGTGGTGGTAGCGGCACCCGGGTTAACCAGGCCTTGCGACCAGGCCTGGGGCACCTTGAAAGTAAAGGGCACCGTAAGAACGGCGGCGCCCTGTGTTATTCGGCCCTGCGACCAGGCCGGTGGCTCCGTGGAGGTAGGGGGCGCTGTTGGTATTGCGGCGCCCGGAGGTACTAGGCCTTGCGACCAGGCCGGTGGTATTTCCTGCTTGGCCACGCTCGAGGTCGAGGCGTGTGACGTCACAGGGGTCGCGGCCGCGGTTTCCGGTTGAGGCCTAGTCTGCGGCGGTGACGATGCAGCGACGGGCACGGCAGGGGGAATTTCGGGCTCTGCGACGGGGAGCTGGGGCAGGCACGCGGTTTCCCGGCTCGGGGTAGAGACGTCCCCTTTACCTGCCTCCGTCCGTTCAGCTCCCTTCTCGGCGCCGTCTCCTGCCTTCATTCCTCCTGCGCCATCCTCAGAGGCGGTCTGTCTCCTCGTCTCGGGTGGCGTGCTCCGCTGACGGGTTTCGGTCTGCTGGGCCATCTCTCGGCTCCACTCCGCCAACGTCTCTCGTTGCACCCGGGCCAACCTCTGTGCGAGGCCCTCCAGCGCAGTCTGTGCACACTCCCGATCTCGGGGGAGCTGTGTTAGGATCTCCAGCAGGCCTTCTGGAGTGGCGACCTGCAACAGGCTCCTGACCACTGGGTCGGTGCTGCCTGGAGTGGCGGCCCGCATCAGGCTCCTGACCACTGGGTCGGTGCTGCCTGGCTCTCCCTCCATCTCCGGGTGTGCTTTCTCTGGACTCTCTTCCAGACGTCTTGTCTCCGGGTGCGCTCTCTCCAGACTGCTCCAGGCGACACCCATCTTTGTTCTCTTCTTCTGTCTCCGCCCACATCGAGGGTGGTCCCGGGGCAACTTCAGTTCCAGGGGCAGTTCTCTCACGCTGATGGACACTTCCAGCATCACAGTCTCTGTTGGTGGGCGCGGTTTCCGCTTTTGGCGCCATTCTTCGACCTGGCCCACGATGGGAGGTGGTCTCTTGCCACCCTCTGGCACGCCCATAATGGCGTCCGCTCCCCCAAGGCGGGAAATCTTCAGAAATGGCGGGAATCGTCTCCCAGTGGCGGGAAACTCCATGGATGGCGGGAAAAAGCTGCAAATGGCGGACAACCGGCGGGAAACGACCTGCGATGGGGCCCGTTGGCGGGGACCCTCCGGAACCGGCGGGAGACTTCTTTTTGAGGTAACGGTGAACTTTTCTTCAGGCACGCAGTACCCGGTTGTTGCGGGCACGTTATCCTGCCGACTACACCAAAGTTGACGCGCCCCCTGGGCCAGTGTTGTTTGGGGATACCCGGAGCCGGATCAGATGGGGGTTGTAGTCTCCGAGTGGCTGTGACCCGGTCCGTGCCCAGGGTGTCAAGCTCAGTGTGTGGCAGTCCTTATGATGTTACTAGATGTTCTTTTGTGTCGACTACGCCACCCGTTGAATTGCGGTCAATACGGCCGCCGCTGCAGCAGGGTCCACTGAGGCTGATGATGTGAGTGCAGCTTAGGTAGTATAACCCCCAACGGGAGGGGTATAGCCTCAAGGGGTCAGGTGCAGAGGATGGTGGTTGTGGAGGTGCAGTGAGGATGGTAATGAGAGTCAGAGTCGGGCTGTGCAGTTCAGGGTTTGTTTACTTACTGCTGTTCTTGTACCGGTCACTCCGGCCTTGAGTGACCACCCGAGCCGCGCTGCGTCCACCAGGTCCTGGACTCGGCCAACCCCCAAGTAGTTCTGGAGCGTGGTTCTGAGCTCCCTTTCTGTCCTGTCCTCTTCTCTGGCCTTCCCCACCAGGGATCCACCTATGTCCGGCTCCCTCGGGCCTCTTGGTGGTAAACCCTTGTCTCTGGGTTCCCTGACCCTATTCGTGGTCTGCCTTCCGGGTGGATTTAGTGGGTGATCGTGGCAGATCAATCCTGCCCACGACCTCCGGTTCCTGGCTAAGGTGTGCTGTAGCCTCTGCCAGCTTGGGATCCGGTACCCTGTTGCCAACTCTTCACCCTCTGGTCTAATTTGGGCTCTTGGAGTTCCTTCTTTCTCCCCCTCTGGGTCTTTCAAACTCCTCTCTCACTCTTGGCCTTGGGGCTGCTCTGCTCCTCTGCTTTCCTCCACTGCTCTGCAAAAGACTGACAGACTGACCAGCCTTCTACAAAAGACTCCTCTGCAAAGACCCTGTCCTAAGATGGTGCCCACCTTATATACTCCCTCTATGTGTGAGCTCAGGTGACCAGCACCCAATGAGCTCCTAGCTTTACCCAGGCTGCTCCCCCTATCTGCCCCTACACTACTGGGATGTTCCACCGCCCTCCCACTCCAGCCAGGAACAGACACTGTTGTACCTGCACATTTCTCTAGTGGGAGTACCATCGGTCTGTTCCTCGGAAATGGGATGTGTGTAGTGCATGCAGCTAACTGAGCTCAGTTCCACACTCCATCCTTACCCGGGAGTGGAATACCACACCTCTGGGTTGAGGTGCAATACCCCTGTAGCAGCCGAATCCTCAGGGTGCTACAACTGCACTGTACTGCCTCCGTCCATTCTTTCATCGGCGCCATTGTTCCCCCTGCACTACAACGCCCAGCGCAACCCACGCTCTCTCGCTACGCTGCCCTGAGGCCTGCTCCACCTGTGGGGAGCCGTCCCATCACAAGCTGCCCTAACATCTGCCTCAGAGGACAGTTGCAGCGCTGGTGATCCTCACCAGACACCACAGGTGGCGTCACAAACTTTCTAAAAATAACCCCCTTTTTGCACTGACCACCCCCGGTCACGGACCGGTCCAGACACCGTGATATTCCCCGCCAACCGGCATCCAGAGGCCCGGCTGCCGAGTACCCCACGGCCCAGGCAGCGCGTTAGTTGCATTGCTCAAGGAAAACAATATTTTATTTTTTTTCCCCAGGAAGAAGGGCTGCAGCAGATTGGGAGTCGGTGACTGTATCTGCAGATGGGCCCATTAAGCTCTACATGGATGGGAGTTACCAGGGTACCAACGAACAGTTCATTGAAGGTAATGTCACTAACTTGCTAGTTGATTTAAGAGACTTTACAGTAATGTGCAAATAAGGTTTATGCCCCAATAAAGATTTAGACAAAAAAAGTTGTACATTGACTGCATTCATAGACCTTTTTTGGGTAACGGTAACAACAGTTCACAAAAAATCCATTTGTTACATGTAAAATATAAGGAGCACATTGGCTTCATTGGAAGGGTGAGTCTTGCAATTTCTCTGGAAGGATCAATATTTTGTGGATTTTAAAACACTCACTGCAGGTCACTTTACCTACATGTAGGATCTAGATCTGTCTATCGAACTTGGCTGGTACTGTTGCACTGCAGGTGCTCTGATTATGTAGATGCAATGGATATTGCCTTTAACTATGTTCTGGGTGACCCTAGCGCACACTATTAAAATGCCTCCTTGTCTTCCCATAATCTGTAAGTGGTGGCAGTGAGTAGCAACATATCGCTGTCTTACATGGTGGGAATGACCGATCTATGGCAGTTTAGTCTATATACTCTACTGTTAAAGCAATAGTACTAGAAACCTCTTCTACACATAGATGGTCTCAATGCCAGACTGGCACAGTATTAAAGTTTCTAACCAGATAATTGCATGAGGAGCAAAGGAAGACCTACTATTGGTGCAGCCACAGAGGGATCCAGTAATTGACGGGGCCCACTTATACCTTCAAAGCAGATAAAATTGTACTTTATGATGAACTACGGTGCTTCCACGAGGACTCTCTTCTGTCCGCCAGCGCTAGAAAGAGCAACAATAAATGGCCCAGAGAATAAAAGTTTCTTCTACAATGATGACTTGATGTAGGTTATTCTACACTGTCACATTAAGATATCATAACATCTAATGGTTGTTATCAAACATGTTACATTTTTGGCCACATGTTGAACCACAATGCAGTCATGTAATTGACCTATGACTTGTCTAAAATCATTGGTTAATTGCCAAACTGCAGATCTAAAATGGCTGCACAACAGTTAGCATCAAAAGTTTCTTAGGTTTCATGAGGGGTTTTCAAGTTGAATTGGCCATTCCCTCATGTGTTAAGAGGTTGGCAGTGTTATCTTGGTACATCTTTCCTCAAAATGACTAGCATGCTAATGGAGATGTAACCAAATCAATCCATCGAGTAAAACACTTGATGGAAAGTTTTCCACAAAAAAAAAAAAGTTTGGTCCTGTAAAGATCTGAGGTTGTAAGTAATCACCTAGGAAGGTTAACGATGCAACAATATTTTATTGATCACAGCCATGGTAATAAAGCAATTCCAGGTAAATGGCTAAAATACAGTTCTCTCAGTCCTCAAGTTCCCAATCTGGGTTCAGTAGTTCCACTGGCTTTGTATAAGGCCATACTCACTCTCTCCCAACTTTTGGTTGGCCCATAGATTTTGTATCTCCAGCCAGTATAGTCTGTAGCCACAGTCCATGATCCTCTAGACGGCAGATAAAACGATGAAAGCACGGGTAGCCAGTAGCAGCAGTCCTGTTAAGAAAGTGTAAATCCAAATTACATAATCCATAATAGTAACATGTTTATCCATTCATCCTTCCAAGTCCACGGTCTCCATCCTCTTCCTTCAATCCTTCCACACATCTCCCTAAAACATGTCTCCACTTTCTTCCACTCGGATCAGTCCCCTCCCTGGTCAGAAGTGATCACACTCTCCCCCTTAAACATTCACTGTTCGCTAAAACAATGAAGAATATCTAGAAGCCTTCATCTGAGATCGTCTGTAAGACCCACTGTGGTTATGGCTCCACTGTGTCTCAATCTACACTCACCTAATGAGATTATTGGCTGTTGAAACAATGGACTCCTGAGATAAAGATGAGATTAGTGGAATGCTGGACATTTTACAAGTGAATCTTACATACTGACAAGTAAGCAGAACTATGTAAAACATAACAAGTAAATCACTAATAAAACACAATAATAATATTGACAAAAATGGTGGTCCGTTGCTGGAAAAGTATCATAGTCTTTAGTAAGTGGGCAGCTCCTCACAGGTCCCATGCTCAAAGCCAGTTTTTAGACAAAGTGGGGCTCCAAATGTTAACACACATGTAGGTCGCATTTACATGGGCTGATTTCAGGCCATTAAACAAGCACAATTGACAACATTGAAGTCGTTCATTAGTTATTTTCTGGCCTCTTTACACTGGATGACTAGGAATGATGGCACAAAACTATCACTAGTAGATCAATCTGTCACCATACACATGTTCTCTGCAGTTTACACCAGGTGATGTGCTACTGAGAAGGATTTTCGTTCTACCATACACAATCCAACCACCCGATGAATGAGCAACATTTTTGCTTATTGATGGGCGATTGCCAATGTTTACACCTAATGAACGCTCGTCTGCTCTTCCAGTATATATAAATGTGGATGTGATATACTGTTACACACATCTGTATACAGAGCACACATATGCAACATACAAAAAGTGATCAACATATCTTAAAGAAACAATGGCGGAGACCCCGGTAAATCCAGGGGCAGCCAGAATAGCCTACTCGTATAGCATTTAGAACAGAAAAAAACAAGAGTACAAAATGGCATAAAAAGTTAGTTTTATTTAGTCAATCTGCAAATAACTTAAATTAATATATCCATAATATAAATGCATGACAAAAAAGTGCAATGTGCTCGAAGAAAAGCGCAGTCCCACCTGCGAGGGCATATCATACCCAAGCTAAAAGGATAGTCCATATACATAGTGTGGAGCACATACAAATGTTTAAATCAAACCCAGGTTCACCAGATGCTTACCACAATTGTATATGAGGTCCAGGTGTGTGAGACACCTTTGCCACCTGTCTTCTACGTCCCCCTGGACCTCATATACAATTGTGGTAAGCATCTGGTGAACCTGGGTTTGATTTAAATATTTGTACGTGCTCCACTTGGAATATATAGCCTTATTCTATCCAGTATATCTCTGGAAAGATACCACACTATGTATATGGACTATCCTTTTAGCTTGGGTATGATATGCCCTTGCAGGTGGGACTGCGCTTTTCTTCCAGCACATTGCATTTTTTTGTCATGCATTATATTTATATTATGGATATATTAATGTAAGTTATTTACAGATTGACTAAATAAAACTTTAACTTTTTATGCCATTTTGTACTCCATGTTTTTTTTCTGTTCTAAACACATATGCAACGTGTATAAAAAGTACAAAAATAAATGACTGGAATATGCAGAGCATCTGCACACATGAGAATGCACAGAGCACATACGCTCACACTATAGAATACTTACCAGTTCTGAACTCCTGCACAGGACCCATGGTGACATCACGGTCACATGACTGATGTCACCAAAGGTCGTTAAGCAGTCTGCACATTGGAAATTAAATTGATAATATCATTGCAATTTTCAATGTAACTTCTGCTGTAGATTCTGCGGGCAGGAGTGTACATAGAAATCATAGGGCCCCATGGCAAAAGTCCTAATTGGCCCCTGCAAAAAAAAATGACTCAATGGGAGCACAGGAGAGCATATACTATTTTTGCAGCCCTTACAAAGTAATTTTGTCCCTTACTGTTCGACATGCTATAATGTGCACCCACTAGCACTCCAAACAGTACAATAACACCCCTCACAACCCTCTACCCAGTATACTGGCCCCCCACAGGCCTCCAAATAAAATATTGCCTGCCACAAAGTATGATGGCCTCAAAAATTAACCATTTATTAAAAAAATAAATGCTCCCCCACTGCTCCAACTCCTGTGCTGAGCAGTGCAGAGGGTTAGAAGACTCGCTGTAGAGATTGGAGCTGTGGGCAATGGTGTGTAGTGAATATTTTTTTTATTTATGGAGGACTATGTGGTGCCCGTAATACTGTATGGAGGGCTATGAGGGGCCCATTTTACTGTATGGAGGGCTATGTGGGGCCAACTATATTGTATGGAGGGCTGTGGGGCCCATTATACTATATGGAGAGCTATATAAGGGCCATTAATTACTTTTGAAAGACTACAAGGGGGGCATTATACTCATGGCATACCTATGTAGGGGAGGGCATCATCCTATTTGAAGGTATATGTGGGGGGTCATTATACGGTTGTCAAGACTATATAGGGGCAATTATACTGTTTGCAGGACTATGCTGGGGGCGATTATACTGTTTGGAGGGCTATGTAAGGGCTTTTATATTGTTTGGAGGGCTATGTGTGGGCCAATATACTGTATGCAAGCAATTACACAGTGTAAAAGTTTTTTTGAGGGGCTCAATAATACACTGTAGAGGGCTGTGTGGGGGTCACTATGCTGTTTGGAGGGTTAGTGGGGGGCCATTATACAGTATGGATGGTTGTATTGGGGCCATCATACTGAGTGAAGGTGTGTGGGGGCCATTATTCTGTATAGAGGGCTGTTTTGCGATCACAGTTGGGGGCATCATACTGTGTTGGGGGTCGCCATACTTTGCCAGGGAAGGGGAGTACAGTCATCATACCATGTGTGTGGAGGGTACTATGGAAGAATTCACTGTGGGGATATCATACTTATGTTTCGGGGGGACACTATATTTGGCATAATACTTTATAGGGGCAATGAAAGGGTAGTTTAGGGGCTTCAGTAGGAGGAAATTACTTTGTAAGGGCTGCGAAGATGTGAGACATGCTCTTCAGTGACTCTGCTGAATATTAAGTTTTTTACGTTTTTTTAGTGGGGGGCCCAATTAGAACTTTTGCTATGGGGCCCCATGATTTCTATGTTCGTCCCTGCTAGTAATATTAGGTATCACATAAAGATGGATGAAGCTGCTTCATCTTTAGTGGTTACAGGTATCTGGCCCATTGTGACATCACTCGTGTTCCGCTCCCCGTGATGTCACAATGAGGTCACCATTGTGATGTCACTGGCTGTGGGGTTATAGTGAGTGACGCTACAGGAAAAGGCTTTGTCTGGAGAGGCTGACTGTGGATTACACAAGACGCGATATTCCTCCAGGCTAAAATGCTGTTTAGATTTCTTCTATTTGTGAGTGTGCTAATAGCATCTGCGGAGGGCGCTCCTATCAACACTCGCCACCATGATTTCAGGGCCTTGATCCCTGCAGGTAAGTGCTGTACCGGATATTAAGCCAATATGGGGTTATTGTTAATAAGTCAGATGATACATTTCATGGAGGATTCTTCATGTGCTACTTGTAATGTTTGGAGTCTTCTCCCATCGTGTATTCCCTATTCCAGGCTCTAAAACACATTGTAAGCTTGAATGGGAATCCACTCTGAGCGAAAAACAAGTCACGTGTCTCTGATCTTCATGTGTGTCACTTCATCAATAGTTTTGGGGGAAATAATTACAAACTTATGGTAATTGTGGAGTTTCTCCAACTAGGAATGGTTCTAGGTCTGGTTACAAAAATAAGATGCAAAATATAATGTATATATTAGTAGCTTTAAATATCTTACATGTTCTTGATCTTTTCTTCCACTAGATTACTTTAGTAGGTTTCCTATGCCTGCTGCCATCATCTTCTTCTCTGGATTTTTCTTTAGTGTCATCTGTTCCATCATATATGGGTAAGTCTTATAATGATTTATGGGCTACCCGGGAGTCTGTATAAGAAATATCACATCTTCAGATTATCATTCGATTCAGTAAATGATATAATCTAGTGTAGATGTTTAGTGGCTCATAAACTGGGTCTGACCTGCTGGGAGCACAATGGACTTTTCTGTAAAATATTAAAAAAATTGCTCCACAAATTACTGCAGATAGGGATAGATAAAATAGAGGAAGAAAAATATATGATTTTATAACAGTGACTTCTGTTTTATCATTTTAAAGATATGTGAAAAAGAATAATTTCTGGAGAGATGTTACAAGACCAGATTCCATGGATGAAGATATAAAGAGTAGGGCTAATCCTAATGGTAAGTACGGCCGTCACCAATCTGACATTAATATCTGTGTACATACAAATACTTCTTAGTGGCTTTTATATTACGTGGACGCAGTCTACATTGTAAAGCTGAATAATTACTCTAATGATATTCTGATTCGTCTCTTTCAATATATGAAATCTATTTAAAAGTAAAAAATGAACTTTTAAAGTAAAAATAATCTCTTACCCGTTCACAACATATGATGTACGCCGAGCTTGAATATTTTCCCGCACATGATGGCTGATTTAATGTGCGGAGCTCTGCCTGCAGCTGTTAAACTGTTAAATCCCACTGTCAATCTCTCACAGCAGCATTTAACAATGCAAGGGAGGCCGGACATTATATGCGCCCATCGTCACGCTCATGATGTGATCGTGGAGCGCCAATTGCTTGTCATGACAGCCGGCTGTGTCTGTCATTACGATCCTCCTGTGAAAGCCAGCCGTGGCTGGCAATGATAGTGGACAGTGATTTTTACTATACATAGCATTGCTGATGATCGGATGATCGCAGCTTCAACAAATACAGTAAAATAAAAAAGCACAAAAGTTCAAATCACCCCCTATTGCCTAATAAAAATAAAACAATATACACATATTTGATATTGCTGCAATTGTAAAAGTCCAATCTATCACAATACAAAGTAAATTAATCCGATCAATATATGGCGTAATGAGAAAAAAATGAAAATTACATTTTTTTGGCCACCACAACATTGCAATAAAATGCAATAAGAGGCGATCAAAACATCATATCTACCCCAAAACTGTGTCAGTAAAAACGTCAGCTCAGATCGCTAAAAGTCCTCACCTGGCCCCGTATCCCGAAAAATGAAAATGTCATGGGTCTCGGGAAAATGGTGACAAAAGTATTTTTTTTTTAAGTTTCCGATTTTTTTTACCACTTAAAGGGGTTGTGCCTGGAACAAAGTTAATTTTAATCAACATTTTAATCATTAGATCTTTGAATAATAATAATTTCCACAATTGGATGAGATCAAAAAAAATGTTCCTGTGCTGAGATAATCTTATAAATGTGCCCCTGCTGTGTACTGTGTAATGGCTGTGTCTGACTGTGCAGGAACATGGTCTGATCATACCACATCTCCTGGGCAGGGGAGGACGCAAGAGAGTATACAGACAGGACAGCCGGGGATCACAGCTGATTCTTTCTTTGAGGTAAAACATTGCTTAAAAACAAGTAATTAAATATTTTGCCTCACAAAAAAATCAGCTGCGATCCCCTGCTGTAATGTCTGTATACTCTTTTGCTTCCTCCCCTGCCCAGAAGCAGTGGTATGATCAGACCATGTTCCTATACGGTCAGACACAGCCATTACACAGTACACAGCAGGGGCACATTTATAAGTTTATCTCAGCACAGGGACATTTTTTTTAACACATCCAATTGTGGAAATGATTATTATTCCAAGATCTATTGATTGAAATGTACTTTGTTCATGGGAAAACCCCTTTAAGTAAAAAAAACAAAACAAACTATACATGTTTGGTATCTGCGTAATTGTACTGAACTAGAGAATCATATTGCCAGATCTCTTTTACCATAAACTAAATATGGTAAATAAAAAATTTAAAAAAAAACAATTGTGGAATTGCACTATTTTTGCAATTTCAACACACTTGGAATGTTTTTCTTGTTTCCAGTACAGTATCTGGTAGAATGAATGCTGCCATTCAAAAGTACAATTCATTCTGCAGAAAACAAGCCCTCATGCGGCTATACTGATGGAAAAATAAAAAAGTTATAACTAAGGAGAGGGAAAACAAACAAACAGAAAATCACCATGTCTTGAAGGGGTTAATAGATATAGTAAGTAAATGTACCGCAGACATAGAGGAAACAATCTAGAAGAAACATAGAAGTTTTTCCTTTTGAAATGCTGATTTCACTGTTCTGTGTTACAGGAGAACATGAGGATGAAACAACCATTATAAATGATGAAGCTCCTCATGGACCCATGGCTGAAGAGAGCGATGTCCACACAGACACCAACATCTCTAGTGGCCCCCACTATGTCATAATCAATATGGACCCATATGAGGATGTGATCGTCTCCTCTGACAGTAAGCTCATTTTTTCTTTGTGGATTAGTACCATGAATATCATCTCTTCTTCTAATTTACATAACATGCATAAATTAAAATCTACTATTAAAAGCAATTTATTATTGAATTTCAGTTAAAGCAATTTCCAGTATTTTCCGGCTCTCCGACCCCAGACTGACAGTAGAATCAATGTCCATTAATGAACAACTAATCTTATAACCACTGTCTTTTTCAGAACAAGAGGACAGAGAACAGATTCCACCTCCTCCTCTGAATCCTTCTCCATCTACTACTCTGCCTCCTCAAAATTTTGATAAAGATCTTGACCTGGACAAAGACATTGAGAAAACTAACCTCCTCATGAAGATTGTCTTTCAGGAACTTCTGGCTTATGCCAGCCAAAACCAAATGTAAGTTCTTACTGCTTATGCGTATGTTTTATGATATATGTTATATTTTAGTATTAACAGCCAATAGGCTAAATAATTAGAAATTGGGCACTAACGACCTAAACGTTGAAAGCATTATATTTCTTTATACAAGTTAAATCATCAGTCTGTGAACCAAGACTTGCTTGGACTACATGAGAATGGGTGTTATTCTTGAATCACAAATGTGATACAATATAAATTATCTTTAATAAATCACAATATACAGTATAAAAAATGGCTGATCACATGACTCACAAATTAAACACACGAAGTAGAGTGGGTGGTAATGGCAAAAACAATAAAATGAATATTTAATCATGATCACATTATGCATATACAGCAATACTGGCTTAAAATCCAAATGTAATCACAAGAGCTGATGGCACGATAAAAAGTGCTCAATATCAATGTCAGTGCCAAGTACGTTTAGACATGCTGTAGTACCAACCCTGACAGTCATTTCACCATCACAGCTATTTCAAGGAGTTAAAGGAAACGGGGTGGAGTGCTGTAAATGGCTGTATATGTATCTATCATATGTACCATGAGGGAGGGATTGGTAGTAAGAGGTAATCTAATCCTACAAGATCAAAAAAAATAATAAGCAGGGTACTATTCCTATCACAGCAATGATAATGTGTAGAACATACCTGAACATAGACATTAAATAATGCCCACTATATATTACATAGTACTGCATTATAATGTAGAGATAATGGATAACATGTAAACTTCTTCTGTTGCCAAACTCATTATAGTCTGTTGCCATGTACATACATTAATCTTTACTCTTTTGCTGACTTTGTAACATATATTTTCCAGGTGAGGCAGAGCGGGGTCTCGCTGTGTTCCCACAATGAATATGGGATCCAGCTGGAGATGACAACTGTACATCAACACAAAGAGGCAGATTCCAGGCTTGGTTTCTGTTCTCTTCATTGGATATGACATTTACTGGACTTTCTGCAGCTAGACGAACTCACAGAGTATGTGAGATACCTACTGCATCATGAGGCAAATTCCGGGCTCGGTCTATGTTCTCTTTAATGAATACGACATTTACTAGACTTTCTGCAGCTAGATGCACTCACAGAACAAGTGAGTTTCCTTCTGCATCATAAGACAGATTCCGGGATCGGTCTCTGAACTCAACCACTGGATACGACATTTACTGGACTTTCTGCAGCTAGATGCACTCACAGATAAAGTGAGATCCCTACTGCACACGAGACAGATTCCAAACTCGGTCTCTGATCTCCACCACTGGATACAACAGTTACTGGACTTTCCGCAGCTAGATGCACTCACAGATAAAGTGAGATACCTACTGCACATGAGACAGATTCCGGACTCGGCCTCTGTTCTCATCAGTGGATAAAACATTTGATAGACTTTCTGCAGCTAGATATAATCACAAATCTAGTGACTTACCTGCTGCACCATGAGACAGATTCCGGGCTCGGTCTCTGCTCTCATCAATGAACATCTGCAGCCTAAGGGAAGGACAGTCCTTCAGCCAAGGTTCCCTAGCGGTTTCCTCCACTGGGGGGTTTTCCTCTCCTGAGTGCTGAAGGTTGACTCTTCGTGAGTCAAAGTCCCTTTGTCATCATTATCATCGGGGCACATTTTAGGGCTATTGCCCTGACTTCTAATGGGAGCTTCTACATAACCCACCTTGAATGAAGTTAATAAAGAAGTCAATCAATAATATGTAACAGTGTAATGGCGCTTCAATTGAACTTTACAATACAGCAGAATATACATATCACTGTGAGGAGGGAATATTTTATGAAGTCATTAAACACATGGTGACTTATATACATGTTTTCTATCAAACTAATTTGCCACAAATGTAATGTTCCTCATTAATCATGAACATCTTCTTTGACCTGGTTTAGAGGTCTGGATCCTCTGGTTCGACCAGGACTTTAATGCCACTGCACACTATACTGTCATGGCACACATAATGACATCAGAACGTTGCGACGTGCGTCACCCAAGCTTTAGTTATTGCCTCTGGGGATGCACATCAGTGGCAGCTCAGCGATGGCATGGTTCACAAAAATGTCAGAGGCTTGGTTGAGCTGGAAGTTCCAATGCAGGGTGAAGAAGACAGAAGATGCTTTAAACCAGCAAGGCCAGTTTTAGACAAAGTGGGGCCCTGGGCATAAGTTTAAAGTGGGTCCTAAATGCTAACATATTGCACCATCACACTTAAACATTTAGGTAGCATTTACATGTGCTGAGTTTAGGCCATTAAATGAGCGTGATCGAGAATATTGAAGTCGTTCAGTGCTTGTTTCCTGGCCTTTTTACACTGGTTGAGGGAGAATGATGGGCACAGAACGATCGTTAGTAGATCAATCTGTCCCTATAAAGTATCGTATTATCAGCAGCACATCAGCAAGTCTCATTGGGCGATGTGCTGCAGAAAACAATGATTTTTGTTCCATCATAAACAATCCAATCACCCGATAAATGAGTAGCTTGAGTTTGCTTGTTCGTTGGGTGATAACAGACGTTTTTACACCTATGAACTCTCATCTGCTCTGCTGGGATTTATAAATGTGGGTGTTATATACTCAAACACTGCATGTTACACACACATACAGTGGGTACGAAAAGTATTTAGACCCCTTTAAATTTTTCACTCTTTGTTTCATTGCAGCCATTTGGTAAATTCTAAAAAGTTCATTTTTTTTCTCATTAAAGTACACTCTGTACACTATCTTGACTGGAAAAAAACAGAAATGTAGAAATTTTTGCAAATTTATTTAAATAGAAAAACTGAAATATCACATGGTCATAAGTATTATTATTATTATTATTATTTTTTTATTATTATAGCGCCACTTATTCCATGGCGCTTTACATGTGAAAAAGGGGTATAATACAAGAACAATTACAATAATCTTGAACACAATGTGACATCGACTGGTACAGGAGGAGCGAGGACCCTGCCCGCGAGGGCTCACAATCTACGAGGGATGGGTGAGGATACAGTAGGTGAGGGTAGAGCTGGTCGTGCAGCGGTATGGTGGAGCGGTGGTTACTGCAGGTTGTAGGCTTGTCGGAAGAGGTGGGTCTTCAGGTTCCTTTTGAAGGTTTCCACGGTAGGCGAGAGTTTGATACGTTGGGGTAGAGAGTTCCAGAGTAGGGCGGAAGCACGGGAGAAATCTTGTATACGGTTGTGGGAGGAGGAGATAAGAGGGGAGTAGAGCAGGAGATCTTGTGAGGATCGGAGTTTGCGTGCAGGTATGTAACGGAAGACTAGGTCGGAGATATATGGAGGAGACAGGTTGTGAATGGCTTTGTATGTCATGGTTAGGGTTTTGAACTGGAGTCTCTGAGCAATGGGGAGCCAGTGAAGAGATTGACAGAGAGGAGAGGCCAGGGAATAGCGGGGGGACAGGTTGATTAGTCGAGCAGCAGAGTTTATGATAGATTGGAGGGGTGCGAGAGTGTTAGAGGGGAGGCCACAGAGCAGGAGGTTGCAGTAGTCAAGGCGGGAGATGATGAGGGCGTGCACTAGTGTTTTTGCAGATTCATGGTTTAGGAATGTGCGGATCCGGGAGATATTTTTGAGTTGGAGTCGGCAGGAAGTGGAAAGGGCTTGGATATGTGGTTTGAAGGAGAGTTCGAGTCCAGGGTTACCCCAAGGCAGCGAGCTTGAGGGACTGGGGAGAGTGAGCAGCCATTGACGTTGATAGATAGGTCAGTTGGGAGGTTTGAATGAGATGGCGGAAAGATGATGAATTCTGTTTTGTCCATGTTAAGTTTTAGAAATCTGGCAGAGAAGAAGGCTGAAATAGCAGACAGACATTGTGGGATTTTGGTTAATAAGGAGGTGATATCGGGTCCAGAGAGGTAGATCTGTGTGTCGTCAGCATAGAGGTGATAATGAAACCCATGAGACGCTATGAGCTGTCCCAGGCCTAAGGTGTAGATGGAGAAGAGCAGGGGTCCTAGAACTGAACCTTGGGGGACACCGACAGATAGGGGGCGAGATGAAGAGGTGGTGTGTGAGTGGGAGACACTGAGTGTCCGGTCTGTTAGGTATGAGGAGATCCGGGATAGGGCCAAGTCTGTGATGCCGAGAGATGAGAGAGTCTGGAGTAAGAGGGAATGGTCCACTGTGTCAAAGGCAGATGACAGGTCTAGGAGGAGGAGGACAGAGTAGTGTCGCTTAGATTTGGCGGTTAGTAGGTCATTTGTGACTTTAGTCAGTGCAGTTTCAGTAGAATGGTGTAGTCGGAAACCAGATTGTAGGCGGTCAAAGAGGGAGCAGGAGGAGAGGTGGGAGGACAGTTCAAAATGGACATGTTGTTCCAGTAGTTTTGAGGCATAGGGGAGAAGTGATATGGGGCGATAGCTAGTCAGAGAGGATGGGTCAAGGGAGGTCTTTTTGAGGATGGGTGTGATTGAGGCATGTTTAAAGCATGAGGGGAAGACACCAGTTGTTAGTGACAGGTTGAAGAGGTGGGCTAGGGCTGGGATGAAGATAGTGGTAAGGTTTGGGATGAGGTGGGACGGGATTGGGTCAAGTTTACAGGTGGTGAGGTGTGATTTGGAGAGTAAGGAGGAAAGTTGATCTTCAGAAATGGTGGAGAATGTAGTTTTGGAGGAGGAGGGTTGAGTAGGTGTGGGGAGGGGCGGTGGGGGCTTTAGGCAAAAACTTTGTCTGATGGTGTCAATCTTCTTCTTGAAGAATGAGGCAAAGTCTTCGGCTGAAATAAGAGGAGAGGGATGAGGCACTGGGGGACGGAGGAGAGAATTGAAGGTGTTGAATAGTTGTTTAGGGTTGTGAGACAGGGAGGATATGAGAGAATCAAAGTATGTTTGTTTTGCTGCAGTGAGTGTGGACTTGAAGGTAGTGAGGGACTGTTTGAATGCGATGAAGTGCTCATGGGAGTGGGACCTTTTCCATCTACGTTCAGCAACCCTGGAGGCCCGTCACAGCTCTTTAGTTAGGCTGGTGTGCCAGGGTTGTCTGTTGATTGTGCGAGCCTTGGTATGCATGAGGGGGGCGACCGAATCGAGAGCTGCAGCTGTTGTGGTGTTGTATAAAGTGGAAGCAGCATCTGCATCATGTAAGGAACTAATGTCTGTAAGAGGGAGGAGGGATTCAGAGAGAGAGTGTAGGTCAAGGTGTTTGAGATTTCTACGAGGGTATGCAAGTTTGTGGAGTGGGGATTGTTGCCCTGGGGAGGAGAGAGAAGAGAATGTGAGTAGGTTGTGGTCAGAAACAGGGAGAGGTGAGTTAGAGAGGTTAGATAGGGAACAGAGGTGGGTGAAGATGAGGTCCAGTGTGTGGTCGTCTTTGTGGGTGGGTGTGGAAGACCACTGAGTAAGACCAAAGGAGGAACTGAGGGATAGAAGCTTAGAGGCAGCTGAGAGGGAAGTGTCAATGGGGATGTTAAAGTCGCCCATGAGGATAGTGGGAATGTCAACGGAGAGGAAATGAAGTAGCCAGGTGGTGAAGTGGTCAAAAAAAGTGGTGGCTGATCCTGGGGGGCGGTAGATGACAGCCAGTTGGAGGTTGGATGGGGAGTAGATGCGCACGCAGTGCACTTCAAAAGATGGGAGAGTAATTGCGGGCGGCATTGGGATATGGGTGAAGGAGCAGTTTTCTGAGAGGAGGAAACCTATTCCTCCACCGTGCTTGCCGTTGGGGCGGGGGGTATGGGAGAGGTGGAATCCACCATACGAAAGTGCAGCAGGAGAGGCTGTGTCGGAGGGGGTGAGCCAGGTTTCAGTGATGCCGAGGAAGGAAAGCTTGTTAGTGATAAAGAGATCGTGAATGTAGGAAAGTTTATTGCAGACAGAGCGAGCGTTCCATAGAGTATTCAGACCCTTTGCTCAGTATTGAGTAGAAGCATCCTTTTGAGCTAGTACAGCCATGAGTCTTCTTGGGAATGATGCAACAAGTTTTCCACACCTGGATTTGGGGATCCTCTGCCATTCTTCCTTGCAGATCCTCTCTAGTTCTGTCAAGTTGGATGGTGAACGTTGGTGGACAGCCATTTTCATGTCTCTCCAGAGATCCTCAGTTGGGTTTAGGTCAGGGCTCTGGCTGGGCCAGTCAAGAATGGTCACAGAATTGTTCTGAAGCCACTCCTTAGTTATTTTCGCTGTGTGCATAAGGTCATTGTCTTGTTGGAAGGTGAACCTTCGGCCAAGTCTGAGGTCCAGAGAACTCTGGAAGAGGTTTTCATCCAGGATATCTCTGTAGTTGGCCGCATTCATGTTTCCTTCAATTGCAACCAGTCGTCCTGTCCCTGCAGCTAAAAAACACCCCCATAGTATGATGCTGCCATCACCATGTTTCACTGTTAGGATTGTATTGGGCAGGTGATGAGCAGTGCCTGGTTTGCTCCACACATATCGCTTAGAATTATGACCAAAAAGTTCTATCTTCATCTCATCAGACTAGAGAATCTTATTTCTCATAGTCTGGCAGTCCTTCATGTGTTTTTAAACAAGCTCTATGCGGGCTTTCATATATCTTGCACTGAGGAGAGGCCACCCTGCCATAAAGGCCCGACTGGTGGAGGGCTGCACTGATAGTTGACTTTGTGGACCTTTCTCCCATCTCCCTACTGCATCTCTGGAACTCAGCCATAGTGATCTTGGTTTTCTTCTTTACCTCTCTCACCAAGGCTCTTCTCCCACAATTGCTCAGTTTGGCTGGACGGCCGGGTCAAGGAAGACTTCTGGTGGTCCCAAACTTCTTCCATTTAAGGATTATGGAGGCCACTGTGCTTTTAGGAACCTTGATAAACGCAGAAATTAGTTTGCAACCTTGGCCAGATCTGTGCCTTGCCACAATTCTGTCTCTGAGCTCATTGGGCAGTTCCTTTGAGCTCATGATTCTCATTTGGTCTGATATGCATTGTGAGCTGTGAGGTCTTATATAGACAGGTGTGTGCCTTTCCAAATCAAGTCCTATCAGTTTAATTAAACACAGCTGGACTCCAATGAAGGCGTAGAACCATCTCAAGGAGGATCACAAGGAAATGGACAGCATGTGATTTAAATATGAGTGTCTGAGCAAAGTGTCTGAATACTTATGACCATGTGATGTTACAGTTTTTCTTTTTTAATAAATTTGCAAAAATTTCTACATTTCTGTTTTTTTCAGTCAATATGGGGTGCAGAGAGTTCTTTAATGAGAAAAAAATGAACTTTTTAGAATTTTTCAAATGGCTGCAATGAAACAAAGAGTGAAAAATTTAAAGGGGTCTGAATACTTTCCATACCCACTGTATGTATACACACAGCAAACACACATAGCACATATGCATGTATACACCGAGCCCATACACACACACACGTATATGTATACACAGAGCACATACATACATATAGACATGTGTACATACATAGACAGACGTATATACAGAGCACATACATACGGACAGACATGCATACACAGATCACATACATACAGACACATGTATATACAGATCACATACCTACACATGTATACACAGAGCACATACATACATACACATGTGAGAGGCTGGACAGGAGCTTTCTCTCCCTCAAAAAGACGTTGAGGCAAGTTCTTTAAAGTTATTTGTGTAATTAGCAGCACAGTGGCTCAGTGGTTAGCACTGTTGCTTTACAGTGCTGGGGTCCTGGGTTCAAATCCCAACAAGGACAACATCTGCAAGGAGTTTGTATTTTCTCCCCGTGTTTGCATGGGTTTCCTCCAGGTTCTCCGGTTACCTCCCACACTCCAAAGACATACTGATAGGGAATGTAGATTGTGAGCCCCAATGGGAACAGTGCCCATAACGTCTGTTAAGCGATGTGGAATTAATGGCGCTATATAAGTGAGTAAAATAAATAAATAAAAATAAATGAACCCAAAATGTACCTGCACTATTAAACACTGGCCACCAGAAGTCACTGGTTTCCCCTTGATAGGTTCAGATGTCCCTTGGTCTGCAGGATCCGGTTTTCTGGGATGACAGGGTTAACACCTAGCCAGGGAGGGAGAGAGAAGTGACTGGGCACAAACAGGAGACTAGATCCAGGAAGTGCTTAGTGTTGATTGGACAGAGTGTGGAGCAGGCTGTGTGCAGAGAAGGTGGAGACAGCAGGATACTGGTTCATTGTGTGTGGAACTAAAGGCTCAGTATGTAAGGAGCTAGTTACAGAGGCGGCAGGACAGCACAGGCATTTGGGGACCTTTACATTGAGGAAAAGCTTAGAAGTCTGGGAAAAGTATGGTCCAGCGGAAAAGGGGGACCTTGGGAAGAAGGTAGCGCCCTGCTGTGAATACTAAAAACAGGGAGCTTAGTCTCAACGAGCCACTCATGGGACTGTGTTAGCTAAAAGCTCCGGGTATCGGAACCAGTACTTAACGAATGCACCCGAATAACCCTACCCCTAAGAAAATGCAGGCAATTAGAACATCTCCCCATGTCCCTTGCAAAACCTGGAAAAACGCAGACTGTAACTTTATAATGGAGCCGGTGTATTGTGTGGAAGATGGAAAAGGAGATGTAAAACCTTTTATCCCCTGTTTATCAGTTTGTCCGTATATAAAATGGACATTGTTTATAAGGACTGATCTGGCTTATTGAATGAAACGGGAGTGGAACTGCATTAAGTGCAATGGAACCGATGAGGGAAGCAGCAGATCAAGAGACAATGACGCAGACGCCTCCCCAACAACACAAAATTTCCTGTAGCTGGCCCCAACGTGAAAATGGCAGACCACTCATACGACCACTCAGCAACTGTCACAAATAACACAAGCAAAGGAGACAGGAAGTGTTGTGCTTCAGAAGCATCCAGAAACTTGAGGGGTTAACACAGTCACAGGAGACAGAGAGTGTTTTAGCAGAGCCCCAGGGGGATTGTGGTGAACTTGTTAATGTAGTCTGGCTGAAGTCGAAGAGAAAGGTGGTGGTGTGTTATCTGGATCTGACAGAAGGCAACTGAACAGGATTCAGATCAGGAGAGAAACTAAACAAAGGTCAGATAAACTCCCTGAACTAACCGTGCAGAGTATTATTGGGCAGGAAGATAAGGACTGGAAGGAATTGTGTCACAGGGATCATCTCCCTCCTCAAACCCTCCCCCCTCCATCTCCATGCAGGATAAACAATGCTGTGTACTATTGTGTCCTTGTGAAGGAAAAGCCTGTGGTTGTGTATGCATAGAAATGTGCTTCTAAGAGAGCTAATCTATGCTGAATTATGCTACTGAAGAGACTGTAATACTGTGCCTTGTGAAGAAACTACTGTATTGTTACTGGAGCCAGTTGCTCAAGAAACTCAGACTGTACTATAATGAAGATTGTTGCTGTAATATCCCAGAATGGCACTGGCCGTGCTTCAGATTGAATTCCACTGTTAAACTGTTGAAAATGACTCTTGTCAGATGTGTCTGGTTAGCAATTGAATCTATTGTGTGCCTGAGAGAAGCTGCAGCCTATGGTCGCTCTGAGTAATGGTTCCCCCAGGATTCCAAAGAATTCATGAAACCCGTCTCACCCTATGTAAACCTAGCAGCGTGCGTGTAACATTGGTGGCCTGTACGGGGAATCCTGAGTGGGAATTAGCGTGTAGAGGGAGAAGAGGAAAAGTGTCTGGAAAAACACAGCAGCACAGCACCTCAATTAAACCCTGCTACACCAGTTAAAGGGGACCAGCCCTAAAGAAAACTCACTAGCAGCAATGGATGTGGAAACATAAATGGACAGAATTAGTGAGCTGCTTCTTCAGTTAACCTGTGAAGAATTGAGAACAGTAGCAGAACATATAAAGATATCAGAATAACAGATTTCTGAAGCACACAACCGCAGGCAACTGTTAGCTGCCATTAATGCAAAAATGGATGAGCTGGGGTAGAAAGAAGCCAAAGACGTCATGGGGAGGTTCCTCCAGGAGCTAACACAGATTCTAACCAGGTTGTAATTGGAGGATAGAGGGGTGGCACCAACTACCAAAAGAGGGAATCTCTGTCCGCAGACAGAACTGTTAGAACCTTGCTCTTAGGTTTTTTTTTCCTTTTCTGGTCAGATGACCTTGTTGGCCTATTTAAGCCTGCTCCGCCCTTCTGGCTTTGCTGGACTTCATTGTATAACTACTTTCTAGCTAGCCTGTGCTCTGTATCTTACTCTGTTAGTTTGCTTGGTCTACGGACCTCTATGTTCTATATATTTTGTTTGTTCGTCTGTCTGCTACTATTTCTGTTAGGAGGTGTCCCATATTCCTCCCAGTCCTTAGTACTTGTAGGGATTCCTTCCCCACATCTATAGGTCTCCGTACAGACTAGCTTAGGACTTTAGCAGGTCTGATCGCAGGATCAGGTTCCCTGTTACATCGTAGGGATTCAGCTGAGTTCTATCGTAGGGACAGATCTCCTCTCTTTCCTTAGCTCTGGTAGCAGAACATAACACTAAGTCCAGCCTGCAAATTCTCTAAGGAAAGATTTTTCTGTTCCATCATGGTGTCGGTTCAGGATTTGGCTCATCGCCTGCAGGGACTCTCTCTGGAGGTGGCCGAGCTCCGTCAGCACGTGAGTAACTGTCCTGGAGCACATTTCTTGGAGCCTAAGGTATGTTTGCCGGATTTATTTTTTGGTGAACATCGAGAATTTTTTTCATTTAAAAATGCTTGCTTATTGTATTTTCGTTTGAGACCCAAGTCCTCTGGGGATGAATCCCAGCGCATAGGGTTCATAATGTCACTTTTGCGCAAAGAGCCTCAGGAGTGGGCCTTTTCTTTGCAACCTAGTGATACATGCTTCAGATCAGTGGATAGTTTTTTTTCTGCTTTGGGACTATTATATGATGATCCTGACCGTGTCGCATCAGCTGAGACTGAGTTGAGACGTTTGAGACAGGGATCAGGTAATGTGGAAAAATATTGTACTCATTTCCGTCGTTGGTCTACTCAAATAGGGTGGAACGATTCTGCTCTGAAAAGTCTATTTCTTGCTGGGCTCAGTTAAAGGGTTAAAGACCTGCTAATTGCTTATCCTACACCTGAAGATTTGCAACAGGCTATGCAATTAGCTATACGGGTGGATAGGAGACTGCGTGCAAGGGTTAATGAGAGCAAATCCTCTGCTATGTCAGTTTCTGGTTATGAGAATGTGTGTACTAACAGTGGTGAACCGATGGAGATTGGATCGGTGGCACCTCGCTCTCAAGATAAAGACCGTCGATTTTCTGAAGGCTTGTGTTTCTATTGCGGAAAATCTGGTCATTTGATTAAAGGCTGTGAGCTTCGCATGAAGAAAGAAAAAAAAATGGTCAGTCATGCCCGTATTGCCTGTTTAAATTCCAAGGGTGTATTTTTAGCTGCTTCCACGATTGCTCAGGAAAAATTTATGGAATTTCGGGTGTTTGTTGATTGTGGGTCTACTCTGAATGTAATTGATGGGGGATTCTTGGAAAGACTCAATTTAAAACCCGAACCTTTATCATCCCCCATTGCTGTGGTTTCTGTGGATGGTTTCCCTTTGAAGAATATTACTCTCAAGGTCTGTGAATTTCCTCTCACTATTAATGGTGTTCACCATGAGAAATTGGATTTGGTAGTTTTGAATAACTTGCCTTCTCCAGTAATATTGGGATTGCCCTGGTTAAAATTTCACAATCCTGTACTGGATTGGTCTACCAATGAAATTAAATCCTGGAGCCATAAATGTTATGACAAGTGTTGTAACGGGCGTATTGCAGCTTTGGATAGGGGAGAATTGCCTGTTCCTATTCAGGATTTTTGGAGAGTTTTTTCTGAGAAGGAATCGCAGGTTTTGCCTCCCCATAGAGACTATGATTGTTCTATTGAATTTGTCCCTGGAGCGACTCTTCCTAAAAGTCGTTTATTTAACCTTACTATTCCTGAGAGGAAGGCTTTGGAGGAATACATACAGACAAGTTTGGCCGCCGGTCACATTAGGCCCTCTAAGTCTCCTGTGGCGGTTGGATTTTTTTTTGTAAAAAAAAAGGACGGCGGTTTACGTCCTTGTCTGGATTTTCGTGAGATTAACAAAATTACTGTACGCAATCCTTACCCACTGCCATTGATTTCTGATCTGTTTAACCAGTTAATGGGGGCCAAGTGGTTCTCTAAAATTGACCTTAAGGGGGCATACAATCTGATGCGCATGAAGGAGGGTGATGAATGGAAGACTGCTTTTAACACTCCTGTGGGTCATTTTGAGAATCTGGTTATGCCTTTTGGTCTTACTAATGCTCCTGCATTTTTTCAGAATCTGATTAATGACATCCTGAGACCTTTGATCGGCAAAAATGTGGTTGTGTATTTGGATGACATTTTGATTTATTCGCCGGATCTGGAGTCTCATTGGCGGAGCGTACGTGAGGTATTACAGTTGTTAATGGACAATTCGCTTTTTGCTAAGCTGGAGAAATGTGAGTTCGCTGTACAGAGAATTAGTTTTTTGGGTTACATTATCTCCAGCGAAGGTTTTGAGATGGACCCGGTTAAAGTTCAAGCTGTACAGGAATGGCCTAGGCCTATTGGTTTGAAATCGATACAGAGGTTTTTAGGTTTCGCCAATTATTACAGAAAATTCATAAAAATTTTTTCTAGTATTGTCAAACCTCTGACCGATCTCACCAGGAAAGGTGCTGATGCGGTTCAGTGGTCTTCTGAGGCCATTGAAGCTTTTGTGTATCTCAAGGAGAGGTTCACCTCTGCTCCCATCCTTATGCAGCCTGATGTGACTAAGCCGTTTTTGGTTGAGGTTGATGCTTCCTCTGTGGGGGTTGGCGCAGTATTGTCTCAGGATAACGGGGATGGATTACATCCCTGTGCCCTTTTTTCAAAAAAAATTTCGGAGACTGAACTGAATTACGATATTGGTAATCGGGAATTATTGGCTATTAAACTCGCATTTGAACACTGGCGTCACTTCTTGGAAGGTGCGGAATTTCCCGTTCAGGTTCTTACGGATCATAAAAATCTGATATATCTTGATGCTGCCAAGCGCCTGAATGCCCGTCAGGCTAGGTGGGCACTGTTTTTCTCGCGGTTTAATTTCTCCGCTACTTACATCCCTGGTACTAAGAATGTTAAGGTGGATGCCTTGTCTCGCAGTTTTTCTCCCATAGTCGGTGCTGAGAAAGAGGAGAACATTTTACAAGAAGGTGTTGTGATAGCTGCTTTGGACTCCGTTTTGGAAGATGAGATTCTTAAAGCACAGGAGAATGCCCCATCTAACACTCCCCATGGGAGGTTGTTTGTGCCTGCGACCTTTAGGAGAGATTTATTTGTTGAGTGTCACGAATCTCGGTTGGCAGGTCATCCCGGAATCTCTGAGACCAAGAGACTGGTGGGTCGCAGTTTTTGGTGGCCTGGATGGCAGAAGGAAGTCATTAAGTGGGTGCGTCAATGTACTATATGTGCTAGATCTAAGTCCTCACATACTCCTGCTGCGGGGTTGCTTTGTCCTTTGGAGGTTCCCAGTGCTCCTTGGACACATTTGGCTATGGACTTTATAACTGACCTTCCCCCCTCTGAGGGTTTTACTGTCATCTGGGTGGTCGTGGACCGTTTTAGCAAGATGTGTCACTTGGTTCCCTTTGTCAAACTGCCCTGCGCTAAAACTCTCGCTAAGGCCTTTGTCAAGGAAATTGTCAGACTTCATGGCGTTCCTACTGACATTGTTTCTGATAGGGGTCCTCAGTTCGTGGCTCGTTTTTGGCGTGCCTTTTGTGACAGGTTGGGAGTTCATTTATCGTTCTCGTCCGGATATCATCCTGAATCTAATGGCCAGACAGAAAGGAAAAACCAGGATGTTGAGCAGTTCTTGCGTTGTTTTGTGGCAGACAATCAAGAGGGTTGGTCTGAGTTTCTGCCACTTGCTGAATTTGCTCTGAACAATCATACATCTTCTTCTGCTGGTTGTTCGCCTTTTTTTTGTTGTTCTGGGACACATCCGTCGTTTGGGTCGTTCTCCAAGTTGGGATCTGCCATGCCTGAGGAGGAGAATTTTTCCGGTGATTTGGAGAGAGTTTGGACGGATGTGCGTGGTAATCTTCAGGAGGCCAACAGAAAATCTAAGGACTACTTTGATAGGAAACGACAGGAGGTTTTGTTCGCTGTTGGTGACATGGTTTGGTTGTCCTCTAGGAATCTGCGGTTGAGGATTCCTTCTAAGAAATTGGGTCCCAAGTTTGTAGGGCCCTTTAAGGTGCTTCAGGTTGTCAACCAATCTGCTGTTAGGTTGGAGGTTCCTACCTCCTGGAGAATTAATCCGGTATTTCATGTCTCTCTGTTGAAAAAAGCTGTTGTATCGGATTGTGACGCCTCTGCCTCTGTTCCTCCGGTGGTGGAGGACGGGGAATTTGAAATTTCTCGCATCCTTAACTCTAGACTGTATAGAGGTAGTTTGCAGTATCTTGTGGCCTGGAAAGGTTTCGGACCCGAGGATAACTCTTGGGTGAGGTCGGATGATGTTTCCGCGTCCAGACTTATCAGAGCGTTTCACAGGAGATTTCCTGAGAAGCCTGGTCCTAGGGGATCCGGAGGATCCTCTTAGAAGGGGGGGTACTGTTAGAACCTTGCTCTTAGGTTTTTTTTTCCTTTGCTGGTCACATGACCTTGTTGGCCTATTTAAGCCTGCTCCGCCCTTCTGGCTTTGCTGGACTTCATTGTATAACTACTTTCTAGCTAGCCTGTGCTCTGTATCTTACTCTGTTAGTTTGCTTGGTCTACGGACCTCTATGTTCTATATATTTTGTTTGTTCGTCTGTCTGCTACTATTTCTGTTAGGAGGTGTCCCATATTCCTCCCAGTCCTTAGTACTTGTAGGGATTCCTTCCCCACATCTATAGGTCTCCGTACAGACTAGCTTAGGACTTTAGCAGGTCTGATCGCAGGATCAGGTTCCCTGTTACATCGTAGGGATTCAGCTGAGTTCTATCGTAGGGACAGATCTCCTCTCTTTCCTTAGCTCTGGTAGCAGAACATAACAAGAACTACAGGAATTGAAAGAAAAATTCAAAGCCCTAACAACAGCCCTGCAGGAATCAACCAAAACCTCTAAACGGGTGACAGACTCAGACAGAGCCTTTACTCTGATCGGGTTAGATAAATCAGGTAGACAGTCCTCTTTAGCACCACAAATCACTATAAGGAAAGAATTCAAGATCCTGGGACAGATTGGAGACTGTGAACAGAAAGAGAAACTGCCTTATATGAACTTGTTGCACCAGATCGATGCAGGCTTACATAAAGGCTACCAGCCAGATGAGATCGTTGAGGGGGTTATGAAAGCTATCAGCCCAGGACTGAAGCTCCGTAGTATGCTAGAAATGAAGAGTCAATTGACTTTGCAACAGCTGAAGATGATTTTAAAAGGGCACTATAAAGAAGAGAGTACTTCAGAATTGTTTCACCGACTCATTAACCTCTCACAGAAAAATAATGAATCACCCCAAAGTTTGTTGTTCAGAGCAATTGAACTGAAGGATAGACTGTTGTTTGCATCCAGAGATGTAGAAGTGGAGAAGTTTGATGCTGGACTAGTCCAGAAGAAGTTCTTGAGATCATTAGGAACGGGGTTAATCAGCAAAGACATCAAGTTGCAGCTGAAACCTGTCATTCTGGACGAAGTCCTAATTGAAAAAATGAATGAGATAGCTAGTTTGGAGTCAGAGAGCGAACAGAAGTTAAAGGTTCTGCTCCTAAAATCACCAAAATAAGTCAGCTGAAGTTAGAGACCCCCTGTGCCCAGTCCAAAAATCAATGCCAATGGTCACGGTCGTTTGGGTTAAAAGACAGGAGGTTGCCAGTGCGGGGTGACTAGTAACCGCGATACGGAGGAGGCCCCAGAAGCAAATCCAAATCTCACCAAACCCCAGAATGGCACATGAGGTAAAACGGCTGCTTCAGTACTATCCCCAAGTGTGTTCACATCTACAACAGCTGCAAGAGAGACAGAGGCATTAGTGCCCAGTGTGTAGGTCAAACGATGTACTCCTGGGAGGAGGATTCCTCGGTCAGTAGAGATTGCCTCATCAGTCTAGTCGGTGAAAGGTGCTTTACACAGTGCCAGCTAGATGGACTCTTGGTAAAACCACTGTGGGACACAGGAGCCCAAGTGGGCCTTTTAAATGAAGAATGGAGAAGGCGCTACCTGCCACATACCTGCCTTTGGTCACTAAAAGAACTGTTAGGACCAGTGGAACTCCACGGGAAAGCTGTCAACCAGACCGAAATCCCTTTCATAGCCTGGGTGGAAGTGACTTTCCAACTGAGGGCCACGAAGAACAGCAACACCATTGAGCTTTTGGTACCTTTTCTCTTGACTAGTGATCAGAACGTGGCAGAGGATCCTATCCTTGAATATAATGTAATCAGTGAGGTCATCACGAAACACAAGTCAGGGACGCTGGTGGTGTATGCAATTGCCACATCACTTGCCATAACTAACACCGTGGTGGAAAATGTGATTCATAGAGTAAAGAAAGCACAGAATACAATGGACCTAAAAGAAGTCAAGGTAGGCTGGCGCCCAACCATCATCACTGCAAACCAAATGGTGGGGGTGAGGTGTGGAGTCCGAGTAGAACCAGGAAGAAAAATCAAGAAAAGACTGTTCGTCCCAAAAGACTCCTCAGAACTTTCGAAAGGCCTAGTACAAGGTGACACTGTGCTTACGATTTCTACTGGTGAATTTGCTCGAGTGACAGTACCGGTGATGAATACTACGAAACAGGAAATTACACTGGATCCAAAACCTGTGTTAGGTCACTGTTAAAATGGTATATCCAGCCAGTGTGAGACCCATCCAGGGGTCTACCATGAATTCAGTCACCCCACCAAGGAACAGGAGTCGCCCATGGGAGGAAATTGCACGACCAACCTCAGGGTCCTGGGATCCCCCAGTATCCCTGGAACACTTGTGTGCTGAAGATATAGCGATAGCAAAACAGATGTTGAGAGAAGAGTGTCATGCATTCTCTAAAGATGACTCTGATATAGGCTAATAAAGACACGACCCCAATAACCAGAAGTTACATGTCTGTGCTGAAACCATTACAACGTGATGTGAAAGAGTATTTACAAGATCTAATCAACAGAGGTTGGGTCCAAAAGTCGAAGTCATCTTATTCCTCTCTTATTGTTTGTGTTAAGGAGAAGAACGGTACGTTGAGACTCTGCTGTGATTAACGAGAACTAAACCGAAAGTCAGTACCTGATCGGCACCTGATACCAAAGATTCAAGATATGCTGGATAGCCTATCAGGAAGAACCTGGTTCTCTGTCCTCGATCAGGGTAAAACATACCATCAAGGGTTTGTTGAAGAGTCCAGTAGACCCTTGACAGCATTCTTCACACCGTGGGGGTTATATGAGTGGATCCGCTCAGTTCAGCTCCAGCAGAATTTCAGAGGAGCATGTAGACCTATTTGAGACGCGTCCCCTGGGGCCGTGGGGTTCTCGGTGCCAGGCCGGTCGGTGCTGGGGATGTCACGGTGGCAGTGACCCGGTCCGTGACCCAGGGCGGTCAATTAAAGGAAAAGTAAAAGGGGAATAAAGTTTTTAGAGATAATGTTCGTGACACTACCTGTGGTATGTGGCTATATGGGGCCGCCGCTGCGGTGCAGATCCACTGGAGCTGATGGTGACGCAGCAGAGTTTGTTCAGCTCTCCACGGGCAAAGGTAAGCTCCAGGGCAGTATATGAAGAATTGTGGAGGTAGATGTTGTTGGTGCGGTGTAATGCAGGGCTGAGGGTGCAGGTAATGACCAGACAACAAATTAATGGCGGTTTCCTTTTTCTTTTCTTGCGGTTTGTCAGAGCAGACGGGGACACGGGTACTAGCTGGTAGTGGAGGTCCGGGCGGCGTGGAAGCAAGTTGGGGATCCACCTCGCCAGGTGGAGTTGTAGGCCTTCCCTCTGCGCTATTCTCTTTGGCCCTGCTGCCTGAAGCTATGCTGTAAAACGTCTATTCCTCACCCATATGGCAGGCAGCTCGGGCCTTCTTCAAGTGTCGCTCCCTCGTGGCGGCGCTGGGCCCTAGGATGCCGCTGAGCCACCGGGTATTTGGTGACGCCAGGAGACCTGCAGTCTCCTGCCCTCCGTATTTAGCTGCTGGGCCTTCAGAGCCCGCACAAGCACGGACTCCGGTGTCCCGTTCCTTTGTGCTTCTCTCTGGGGCGAGCTTATTCACAGCTCCCTTCCCCAGGTCCTTCCTCGTCATTCTCCTGTCTCTAACTCTCTTCAACTAACTCAAACTAACCCCGCCTCCAGGTCCCAATTTAAAGGGGAGGAGCTCCCCTTTCTGGTCTGGAGCCAGGAAAGTGTTGTATGCTGGTATACCTAATTAGGGCACCCATCCTTGTACCAGGCATGGCAATGCCCCCTGTGAAGGAGGCAATGCCACTCTGGCAACCGAACCCCTGGGGTGCCACACTCCCCCCTAGTTAAATTCAGTACTCCCGGACTGAGGACACCTTTAGAATTAAACAATCAACAAAAATAACGATTCATATTACAAATAGTTTACAAAGTCTCAAAAAGGCAAAAATTGCAGAACAACAAACACCAAAGTAAAATTTGGAACAGACATTGCGGCGCTTAGTCTTTACGCCACTATCCAGGAATTGCCTTTTTCCAGGCACTTGAAGGTTGGTTGGTGGGAACTGCCTCAACCCACTTTGTGTATCGTCCCTGGACGTGGCTTCAGGGCACTCTGTCGGTGGGCCTGGTTTTCGGCCATGCCTGCGGTTTATTTTCAAGGCCAACAATTAACTTTATTCAACATTGTCCTGACCACACCTAGTCCTGTGGTCCATTTGTCCATAAATTTAATAACTATATACATTCATGATTGCTTAAAAGTTCTTACAGTAAGTCTCTGTAGGTTCTCATACTTAACGGTTGCAACTATTTACTATACACTATTATTTTACTACACTTTAGTCCCTATAACGGACGGGTAGCTGACCTATGGTACTACGGGTGGATCTACGCAGTACAGTTGTTGCCAATGACCTACCCGGGTCACTAGTGTCTATCGCTGGTGTGGTGGGCTCAGTGTGGACTACACTACAGTTAGTCTGAGGTAACACTGGTAGACTGGGTAGTCTTCTACAACTTCTTTGCCTCACCATGGGTATGACAGATTCACCGCTAGCAGGGGTAGATTCTCCTTATCCACTGCTGATGAAGCATCTGTTTCTGGGGCCGTCTGCTGTTCTAGAGTCTCTGCGGCTTCCGGTAAGGCTACTTGGGGAAAGGTCAGGATAGGTACCTCGATTGCTTGGTTCACCTGCATCCAAGACCGGGGAAATTCTCCAAGGATGGTTTGAACCGTCTCTTCCACCTTTTCTGTGTGCTGGGGGCTGGTTTGGTCTTCCTCTTGGTGTCTCAATTGATCAGGGCATATCTTCAGGTGGTCTCTTGAGACTGCCGCCAAAGTCTCTCCTCCATCTTTACTGATGAGGCATACCTTGGTGTTGTCCAAATTTGAAGGTAAGATGGTGTATGGCTCGACCTCCCACTGATCATCTAATTTGTGAACTCGTCTCTTCCTTTTTAATACCTGTTCTCCAGGTGATAAGGGAACTGCAGGTGAGTGCTGATTATAAGTTCTCTCCTACCTCTGTCTCGCCTGGGACAAACTTCTCTCTACACATTCTTGCACCTTGCGGTATTGTTGCTGCCAATCTGTATCCCAGTCTGCATCTGGTGATGTCATCTCAGGTGTTAAAACTCCCATGTCTAAGTCAATAATTAACTTGCCAGCTCTTGCCCTCATCAGGTAGGCGTGTGTACAGTTGGAGGAGTTCACCGGGATATGGTTATATAGGTCCACCAAATCTGGTAACTTTTCTGGCCATAGGCCACATTCTTCAAGGGGCAACGTCTTCAATAGGTTTATTACCACCTTTTTCATTTTCTCGCACAACCCGTTGGTCTGCGGATGATACGGCGTCATCCTTATTTTCTTGCAGCCATACAAGTTATAGAATTCTTGAAACACTTCTGCTTCAAAGGCTGGGCCTTGGTCGGTAAGCACTCATTCAGGGTAACCGTGCGGGTGACAAAAGTGTTGTTGAAACGCTTTGGCTGCCGTCTTAGCCATCTGATCCTTCACTGGCACTACTACCAGGATCCGGGAGTAATGGTCTACTATGGTGAGAGCGTAGACATAGCCTGACCGGCTTGGGGCTGGCTTCAAGTGGTCCAAGGCTACCAGTTGGCGCATCCCGCTTCGGGACTACCACTTGCCAGACCAGTTCGTGTGACCGGGAGTTGTGCTTCTCCGACACAGCTTTCCCTCGTAGATGATCAGCTTGCCCTTCTCCTTCCACAACTGTTGGGTCTCCTGTGGAGCATCTGGACCAGGGTGTGAGTCAGCTTGGGTCAGCAACTCCTTTACTAAGTGGACAGCCGGGTCGCTATCCTGCATCTCTGCCCATCCATGGTGGGGCAATGGGTTAAACGTGGCCTCTCTGGTGGAGAAGCACTTCTTCCACACACAGTGGGAGCACTGGGTCACCCCGTGGTGATGAAAAGCCGGTAGCTCTATCTCCTCCAGCTCTTCCGGGTCTTCTCCCCCATCTGGCAAGTTGTGAATCCTGGACAGGGCCTCAGCATTAGCGTTTTTATGCCCCGCCCGATAGTTGATGGTAAACTTGTAGTTGGACAGCTGGGCCATCCATCGCTGCTCCAGCGCACCTAGCTTCGCTGTTTCAAGGTGGGTCAGTGGATTAATGCCTGTGAAAATTGTAAACTTCGCTGAAGCCAGGTAGTGTTTGAAGCGCTCTGTTACAGCCCAGACTATGGCTAGAAACTCCAACTTGAAGGAACTATACTTGTCGGGGTTCCTTTCCGTGGGACGGAGCTTCCTGATGGCGTAGGCAATCACTTTCTCTCTGCCCTGCTGTACCTGTGACAGCTCCATTTCCAATCCCACATTGCTGGCATCCGTATAAAGTATAAAGGGTTAGCCATAGTTGGGGTAGGCCAGGACATTGTCTCCCGTAAGAGCCACCTTCAGTCGAGTGACGGATTCTTCTTTTCTACTCCACTCAAATGGAGGACTCAGGTTCTTGGCCTTCTTGGACTGGCCTACTAAGAGGTCCTGCATGTGTGCCGCTATCTTGGTGAAACCGTTGATGAATCTCCTGTAGTAGCCTACCAGCCCGAGGAACTGCCGCACTTCTTTGATAGTGGAGGGTCTTGGCCAGTCTTTGATCACGGTGACTTTTTCAGGGTCTGGTGCTACACCTCCGGCGCTTACCACATGACCTAGGTACTGCACCTTGGGCTTCAACAGGTGGCACTTGGACGGCTTTACTTTCAGGCCAAAACCAGATAGGGATTAAAAAACCTCGGCCCGGTGCTCCAGGTGGTCTTCGTATGTCTTTGAGTAGACGATTACGTCATCTAGGTACAGCAGAACGGTTTCGAAGTCTTAGTGTCCTAGGCAACACTCCATTAACCGCTGTAATGTTCCCGGGGCGTTTCAGAGCCCGAATGGCATGCAGTTGAACTCGCAGAGGTCCATTGGTGTCATAAACGCGGTCTTCTCTCTGTCCGCCTCTGCCATGGGAACCTTCTAATACTCACTGGTGAGATCGAAAGTGGAGAAATAGTTAGAGCATCTTAGTGCAGCTAATGATTCCTCAATTCTGGTAATGGATAGGCGTCCTTATGTGTAATGCGGTTAATCTGCCTATAATCAACACACATCCTCATTGTACCATCTTTCTTTCTAATGAGGACTAATGGAGCTGCCCAGGGGCTACAACTATCTCTGATCACCCCAGCCTCCTTCATCTCCCGCAACATTCCCTTCGCAAATTGATAGTGAGCTGGGGGTACAGGCCGGTACCTCTCTTTAATGGGCGGATGATCTCCTGTGGGGATATGATGTTGGACCCCTTTTACCTGCCCAAAGTCTAGTGGGTGTTTGCTTAAGACTCGCTCATATTCTTGGACCACCCGGTACACCCCATGCTTTTGGTGCAAAGGGGTGGGGTCGGTGCCTATTTGTAGCTTCTGACACCAATCCTCCACCTGACCCTAGGAGCCATTGTCCTCCACCTGTTTGGATGGAAGCAAGGGTTCCGCTGTCTTTATTGCGTTGTTACTGACAGTGAACAGCTTAGCAAGGGTGGCATACCGGGGTAAATGGACCTCTTTCTCCCCACAATTCAGGATGCGTATCAGTACTCTCCCCTTGCAGACATTGACCACCCCCCTGGCAGTCAAGATGGTGGGCCTATTATCAAAGTACACGGGTTCTACCAGGGCCTGCTAATCTTGACCCCTGAGACCGATTGCTGCCCTACACCATATTAACATTTCACTCCTAGGAGTCATTGCAATGGGGAATGGATCACTCATTCTGACACTGCCGACTTCTCCACCAGACAGCTCTACCTGTTGTCTCAGCATCAGGGCTTTGATTTCTTTCTGCAGAACTCGCTGCTGACCAGAACTGGCAGTCTCCGTGACCTGTTGCAACAAAACAATAATTTCCCCAAGACAATTCTCTATCACATTGGTGCCTAAGGTTATCATAGGATGGCTTTCTCGGCGATCAATATCTACAATAATCAACCCTTGTGATGGCAATTCTACTCGGCCAACCTTTATGGTCACCTCTTTATACCCCACCTGAGGCAAGGGCAGACCATTGTTGGCAAAGATGTTAATATGTTCATCTGGACTGCGGGTAATGTCTGAATCAGTCCAGTATCGTTTGAAAAGGATATATGACATCGTTGTCACCTGGGAAACAGTGTCCAGTAAAGCGTTCATCAGGATGCCATCAAGCACGACAGGTAGGACCGGTCGTCCTCTCATGTACTTGTCTCGCCAGCTTTGTGGGCCTGGTCGTCTTACTCCTGGGGTTGGCCCTCTGCCCCAGGGGTTGCTCGTTTAAATCGCAGAATCTTGTAAGGTGCCCCGCCTTTTGGCAGCAGCGGCAGATGGGTTGTCCGTTCTGGTCGTAGCGATCTCTGTTTCTCCCTCTGGTCGGTGGAATTCTTCTCTGTCGTCGCCATGGAACGTCATCTGGACTGGAAGCCAGCTGAATTCTTTCCTTTGGAGACACTTGCATGGCCTGCACGGTTTTGGTTAGTGTAGCCACTAGTGTTGAGCCACCCCCGTAGTGTTCGAGTTCGGTTCGTCGAACACCCGTATGTTCGCCGAACTGTTCGCCGAACTGTTTGTCGAACACCGTTAAAACCAATGGCAGGCAAACAAAAACACATAGAAACACATAGAAAACACATAGAAAACACTTCAAATGTGTCCAAAAGCTGACAAACCGCTCAGAAGACACAATTAACACATGGAAAAGTGACAAGTACATATAGTCATGCGAAAAGAAAAGAGGTGGAGGAGTAAAAGGAGGGGAAGACACAGATATAGGCATGTCATGCCCTTCTAAAATCAAGAAAGGCTGGAGTAAAAATCTAAAATCAGCCTACCAACACCAAGACGTCGTGACAAGAAAATTAAAAAAAGAAATATCTTTAGGTAGAATGGCGGTTCCATTCAGAACACTTTCCTTACAAGACGTAGTGGTATCCCCGTTGTGAGTTGTGCCAAAAACGGAACCCAATACATTCGGACTAATCCACCATTTGTCATATCCAAGGGGCAGGTCCGTAAACGACAACATCGACACGGAATCAAGTACAGTAGTATATACTGTACATCCTTTGACAAGGCAATCAGGCGGATCAAGAAGTTGGGAAGGGTCACCCTAATGGCCAAAACAGACATTGATGCGGCATTCCAGTTACTTACTACCTGTGCCTCCGAATAGTGTCCACTTATTGGGCTGCTTCTGGGATGGAGCATACTATATAGATCGCTGTTTGCCCATGGGGTGGTCCAGATCCTGCTCACTATTTGAGGCGTTTAGTTGCTTCTTCGAATGGGTTGTAATGAACGTTTCTAAGGGGGCACATATTATCCATTACCTCGACAACTTCTTATGCCTGGGCCCAAAAGATTCGCCACAGTGTGAATACACGCGGTAGTCCACCTGTGAGAAGGAGAGAGCTGGAGGGAGAGTGGACACCACAGAGCCGAGGGGTTAGATGGAGAACGGAAGAAGGAAAGAGGGCGAGGGAGGTAAGGGAGTACAGTGGAAGGCCGACCTGAGCTCCCCCACGTTCCTGCTGGGCGGGGAACAGCCCTGGGAAGAAAAGTCGCTTGCGCATCCCTTTGAGGTTACGGGCGCGAGCAGGCAGAGGGACTACGCTGGAGTGCGAAGCCGACAAGGCCAGTCCGTTCCTGCCCGTGCAACCTCCATGTCGCCGGGTTTGTGCCAGAGCCGCGGTGGACCCTGACGGCCAGCCCCCCTCTCCCAATACTGGTGCCTGTCCGCTGGTGGGGGAAGAGTAACATCTGCAGAAGAAAGACCATCTTCCAGCCAAACTAAGATGTCTACTTCTTTTCGTGGACAATGTGATACGATCCCTTTCTTACGGACACGCCCAACGCTACAAATTCCAGATGAGGCACAAAAACAGCAGGTGCTTCAACGGATATCAAGTGCTCCTTCAAGTGGGCTCTCCTCCACCTCAACTTCAACATCACAAATACTCCAGTCCTCAGAGGTGTCACCCCAATCGCACTTGCTTCCTCACAGCTCCCAAGTCTCCAGCTGCCTGTCTGAGTATGGGGTTACACAGATGGTTGAGTCTGCACAGCTGTTTACTCATACTATAGCCTGGGAAACGGAGGTCTGCTCCAGAGCTTCTGTTAATCCAGATGAGGAAATGATCTGATGCCCAGAATCTTTATGAGTCGGATCCAGGACCAGATGAAGAAGGTTCTGAGCATAATGTAGACCCTCGTTCCCAAACTGTAACTCCTGTTGGTGGAGACAATGATGAAGACGATGATGAGACTCAAATACCTGATTGGAGCGACAACTTGACTTTTTGGCCAGGGCAGGAAGAAGTTGGAGGATGACGGGTGTGAGAACACACATTGTGATGATGACGAGGTTGGAGATCCCACTTACTGTCAACCCACAGTCAGCCAGTTGATGAGGTCAGCAGAGGAGGTGGAGGAGGATGTGACCATCCCAGGGGATGGGGATGACTCGGTACCCGGGCCTTTGCCTGTCCTTGGGGATGTCGCGGTGGTCGGCTCCCAGGCCCGTACCCTGGGGTCACTCTTTAAAAGAGTGGATAATTGTTAATTTTATAAGAGTTTGTGACGCCACCTGTGGTATCTGGTGAGAAGCACCAGCTCTGCAGCAGTCCACTGAGGCCGGTGATAAGGCAGCTCGATGGTATAGCTCCCCACAGGTGGAGCTAGGTCTCTGGGCAGCGTATGCAGGGGGAATGCAGGACAGGCGAGACCCAGCTGGGTCAGAGCAAGAACGGGAACAGACACGGTAGTCACTTCAGTACCTTTTACTGGTGGAAATTCAGGCACATCCTGGAGCACTGTAGGGTGAAAGGTGCATATCAGGATCCTCCCCAATGAGCGGGTGTAGGGCCTCCTGTTTCTTGCCTCTGCATAGTAAGTTTCTGACCTGCCTGGAGCTAGGCCTAACTTTGTCTCTGTTAGGTGTCAGTCTGGTGCTGGATTCGACATGGGTCCAGGACCTTCTGTGGTTTCTCATTTCTGTTCAGCCAGGGCTGATGCTGCTCAGCATCGCCATCAGCCTCAACGCCTAGCTGGTCCGCGAGCACTGTTTATCTCCCAGGTAGTTGTGCCTAGCAATGATAAGCCTGGGTTGCAGAGGGAGACAGGGCTTGTGGAATCTAAGTCCAGGATTTGCCGCACTGAGCATGTCCGTGACCTGGCGGATCATGATTGGTGGGTTGGCACCCACCTGACCCGGTGACCTGAACCGCCTGATTGGTCCACGGATAACGTCACCAATGGCGCGTCGGTGGGCCAGGCTTAGTCTTTAAAAGGCCCGCCCACAAACATGGCGGCGCGCTCTGATCATTTGAGCAAGTGATGCCGTTGTGTGGACAACTCTGTTCCACGTGCTCCCTAGCTGTCCACTCCGTGACCTGCCGATGCCAGAGTTCGCTCGGCTAATTAGCACAGGTCGCTTAGGCAGGTTAGCTCCATAGAGGCAGGTTAGCTCTATAGAGGCAGGTAGCTTCGTCTAGCAGCCTGGCTCAGCCAAAGGGGTCGCCTATCACCCCGAGCAGCCTGCAGACGTCCTTTGCACAGCTAACGCCTGTTCGCCACGTGGAGTTGAACCCTTCAGTCCGGTAGCACGCCGGCTGGGGGCACGTGTACCCTTTGGCGTAGTCACACACGCATCCTAGCGCCGCCACTGTAGTCCCTGTGCTGTAACAGGACTACAGATAGTTTTTCTCTGCCTATCTCTCGGGCAGCTAACGGAGATAGTGCGAATTGCTATACCCGTTCCAGTGTGCAGAAACACGGAAGGGTTTTACATTTAAGTTGTCGCTTTCCTTTCCACCCGGAAAGTGTTTGGCAGCAGTCCTCCAGGCTGCATTGCGGACCCCGGGATCGGTTGCGTTCCATTAAATTAAAGTTGTTTGCAACCGCCCTCCTAACAGTCTCTGTCCTGCGCTGGCTGACCTGGTGGTAGAGCCTTGTCTTGGAGTTCACGCTCCCAGTATGCGGGGCCTAAGGGTCTCCTGGCTCTGTTACATATCAGCACCTTAGCGATCCTGGGACTTGTAGCTCTCCAGGGATTCCGGCTATGCCTTACTGGGTCATAGAGATCCCGGTAAGCTCGGATCCGGTGTCTGATAAACGCTTCAGGGTGAGCTAGTTAAGCTCCTCTGCCCCCTATGTAGTAACTCTCCACTCGCCTTCGGCCTACTTGGGCCCTCACTAGGCTATACACACTAACGGCAGCTTGCCGCGCTTCACCGATCTTATGGCGCCGGCACACCTTAAGCTCTAACTGGGCTCCCTGAATCTAGCTAGCAGGAGCCTCGTGCTCCACTGCTGAACTATTAACTGAGTTGTCTAGACTAGACTGAGCTCCACTGCAGACTGACCTCTCTTAGGCTTCTCTACTGCAGGAACTCTTCAGAGGAACTGAACTGCCTAGCTCCACCTTCCCTATTTATATCCCTAACGGGCTCCCTCTGCTGGTCTGAGGTGGAAGGTGGAGATGTGTGAATGTTTATGGGGGCCTCTTGTGGGGGATTCCATCAATGCACTCTTTTAGGATCTGTGATACCAAGCGCAGCTGGGCGTCACAGATGCTATTGACGACGAGGTTAGGTTACACCTTACTGGACAGAGACGTAGTACTGGAAGCACGTCAACAACTGCATCCTCAACCACAACTCTGCCTCTGACCACAAGTCGTAGTGGCTTTTCAGGTCGCATGGGCTCTAAGCCTTGCATAGCCTGGGCATTTTTTCAGATCGATAAGGATGACCCAACTCGTGTTATCAGTAATATTTGTCACCCAAAGCTAAGTAGAGGCCAAAAAATCCATAGTTTGAGTACTTCATGCATGAACCGTCGCATGGATATGAAGCATAAGTTGCAGTGGGAAGCTCACTGTGCTACAATGCGGCCTAGCGGGCCGGGCCAACCAACGTCTGCCCCATCTTGTGCATCCGCGGCCTCTTCATCCTCTGTGACTGGGGGGACAGCAGTCACACATGTTTTTGGACGCAGACCTGCCACCTCTTTACCCGCAACAGCCAGTGTGATTGGCAGGTCATCATTTCATTTGGAAGTGGAAACACCAGCTGGTGTTGAGCGCTCTCCAACATCGAGAGCACCACCTTTGGATCAATGCAACCTAACTTTTCCGCCTGCATCTTCCTCACAGACCAGCAGTTTGCCGGGGACACCCTACTCAACCCCGTCTAAGCACAACAGCCAGCCCTCGGTCCCTCAGATTTGGACAAGTAAAAGACCATTTCCTCCTAGCCATGAGAAAGCTAAGAGGTTGAATTTCACCATCTGCAAGCTCTTGGCTACAGAAATGCTGCCTTTCTGCCTGGTGGACACAGAGGATTTTCGAGACCTTATGTCCGTCGCAGTGCCCCAGTACCAGATGCCCAGTCGGCACTACTTCTCAAAGAAAGGTGTGCCTGCGCTCCACCAGCATGTCGCACACAACATCACCGCTTCTTTGAGAAACTCTGTGTGTGACAGGGTGCATTTCACCACAGACACTTGGATGAGTAGGCATGGACAGGGGCGTTACATGTCGCTGACTGGGCACTGGGTAACTATGGGGACAGCAGGACAAGGGGCTGCTGTCCAAGTCTTGCCGTCCCCACGAGTTGTACGTCAATCCTCTTTAACTAGAAGTTCCTCCACTGCTTCTGCCTCCTCAACCTCCTCTCGGTCCTCCACCTGCACCCAAAGCCTGTCTGGTCATGCCACCCGCTTTCTAACTGCACAGAAGGAATCCTGCACACCTCCTTACTATGCTGGCAGCAGGGCTCAACGGCATCAGGCGGTGTTTACTTTGAAATGTCTGGGAAATGTGAGTCACACAGCTGAGGAGTTGTGGTCAGCTCTGGAGACCCAGTTTCATGAATGGTTGTCTCCACTGGACCTGCAACCAGGGAAGGCCGTGTGCGACAATGCTGCAAACCTGGGTGCGGCCCTTCGCCGGGGCAATGTCACACACGTGCCTTGTATGTCTCACGTGTTGAACCTGGTTGTCCAGCAATTTTTAGCCCACTATCCCGGACTAGATGGCCTTCTGCAGAGGGCATGGTCACTGTGTGCTCACTTCCGCCGTTCACATCCCGCAGCTCAACGACTTACATCTCTACAGAAGTCGTTGGGCCTGCCAGTTCACCGACTAAAATGCGATGTACCGACACGGTGGAATTCAACTCTGCACATGTTGCAGCGACTGTGGCAGCACCGACAAGCCCTGGTGCAATACGTTCTGACGTATAGCCTGGGCCAACGAGATCCAGAGGTGGGGCAAATCACGCTGCAGGAGTGGTCTCAGATCAGGGACCTATGAAGTTGACGCGCCCCCTGGGCCGTGGGGTACCCGGACCCGGGCCGGTAGACGCTGGGGGTTGTAGTCACTGTGGCGGTGACCTGGTCCGTGACCCAGGGCGGTCAATCCAAGGATAATTTGTATATATGGGTTTTATAATGTCCGACTACGCCACCTGTGGAGTGCGGCCAAAGGGGCAGCCGCTGCGGAACAGTCCTCTGAAGCTGGTGGTTTTGCAGCAATGGTATTATTACTCCCCACAGGAAGAGTGCAGCTTCAGGGCAGTGTGAGTGGATGATGGTGGTTGTAGTGCAGGGAGTCAGTAATGAACAAAGAGTCCGTGTGATGCAGTCCCAAGATCTTTACTCACAGTTGTTGCAGTCCAGATTACAGGTACCAGAGCAATCTCCCCCGTCGCGCTGTGCGTACTCAGTGAGGGGCTCAGTCCACCCCCAGATAGCTCCGGAGTACTTAGCAGGACCCCCTTCTGTGTGTCCTTTCTCTGGCCTTCTCCCTGCACCTCACACCCAGTGACACTTCTATCCGGTATCCTCGGGTCTTGGCGGGCGACGTGTGTTCCGTCCCCTGGGTCCTATGTGGCTACCTTCTTAGTGAGACTGGTGTGGACTTTTGCCTGCAGTACATGAAATGCTGCAGCCTCCGGTTTCTAGTTGAGCCTTGCTGTTTCTCCGCTAGTTGAGGGACCGGTTCCCCTTATCTGGCCTGACCCCTCTACCTCCTGGTAGCAGCAGGCGTACGGGTGGCCTTCTGCACGGCCCGTACTCCTAGGGTCCCTTCGGTTCCTGGAGCCTTCCTGCTCCCACTCCTCTCTTCTCTCCTTCAGTCCTGGGCCTCCCAGGCTAGGCCCGCCTCCGGAGCAGAGCTCATGCAGAGCCTCTGCTCCTGTCACTTCTCCTCCTCTTACTGGCTTGCTCTTTCTAAGATGGCTTCCTATTTATACTCTCCCTGTCATGTGCTCCCCTAAGCTGCTTTCTCCACCCACACCCACTACATAGGACCCTCCCGCCAGCTAGGGACCTGGGACTGTGCTCTCCCTTAGGAGCAATCTCGCCCTACCCCCACTGCGGGTATGTGTTGGATGCAGGTGTTAGGGTCCCGAGCCATACTCCTTCCTTACCTGAGGGTGAGATACCACACCTCTGGGTGAGATCAAGTACCTCTGTGGCGACTGAACCCTCAGGGGCGCCACACACCCTTCTGCACAGTTTTGAAATGGCGACGAAGATGTTTAGTGCTGACTATGCCATTATCAGCATGACTATTCCGGTGATCTACATGCTGGAGCACACGTTAAACTTCAGAGTCAGGTGGTGGGACAAGAGGAGGTGGAGGAAGTAGAGGAGGAGTCGTATGCGGAAGGGATAACATCTCCAAGGTCCAGACGGTCGGCAGCACCAAGGCGGCAGGCATGGGAGGGTGGGGGAGAGGGATTAACCAGGGTGCATGGTAGCAGCCAAACTGTTGAGGAAGGTGCAGTAGCCGAGGAAGAAGTGGAGGACGAACTGGCGATGGGCATGTAAGACTCATCAGATGAGGGAGACCTTGATCACATTTCTGTTGTGTGAGGTTGGGGGGAGAGGGCAGAGGAAGGAAGCATGATTCTTACCTCGCTACCAACACAACAAGGACTTGGTCCTCCTGGATGCGCAAGACACATGAGTGCCTTCTTGCTGCACTACCTGCAACATGACCCTTGGATTGTCAAAATTCGAAGTAATCCCGACTCTTAGATCCCCGGTACAAAAGTAAATTTGCTAAAATAATTCCTGACATAGAAAGGGATTCACGCATGCAGGAGTATCAGCAGAGGCAGTTACAGAATCTTACATGTGCTTTTCCACAAAACACCAGTGGTGCACGTAGTGAATCTCATAGTTCTAACTTGCAAACCTTGGGACTGTCGAGTCTTCATCACTCAAACAGTAACAGTAACACAGTATCTGCTGGTAACAGCAATTTTGTGGAATAGTTTCACCACTTTTTTAGACCATCCTTTGCAAGGCCACAGGAGACAAGAAGTCTGACACATTGTAAACGCCTAGAGAGGATGGTACAGGAGTATCTCCAAGTGAACATCGAAGCCATGACTGTGTCACTGGACCCTTGCTCATTTTGGGATTCTAATATGGAAAAATGTCCGGAGCTCGCCACTCACGCCTTGGAGATCTTGTCATGCCCTGCAGCCAGCGTTCTCTCTGAATGTGTGTTCAGCGCTGCTGGTGGTGTGCTGACAGATAAGCGCACGCGTCTGTCCACTGAGAATGTAGACAGACTCACGTTCATAAAGATTAACAAATCATGGATCCGCAAGGACTTTTCTACCCCTGTGTCATCCTGGGGAGACTAAAAGCTTGAGGATTTGGTAAAATCACCTCACCAACCGTTTTAAGCAACTCTGGGGCAATTGATGCCAATTAAGTGGTGTCTGTGCCACAATTTTTGGAAAAAATGGAGACTCTTTTTGGAGTCCCCTTGCTGTGTTTTATGTGACGTTGGCATCATCAATTCCAGGTGGGTTGGGTCGCCCCCCCCCTTTAACTGTAAGAAACTACATACACTATGGCTTGGGGTAACACAGATGGTTGAGTCTGAAGAGCTGTTTACTCAGAGGTCTGCTCCAAAGCTTCAGTGTCTGCTAGTCAGCGTAGAATTTTTAACTGCATCTAACCTAGGCAATACTTTGGGCGTAGTAGCCCAGCTGCGAAGCAAGCTGCACCGCCTGTGTATCTAATAAGAATTTTTAAATGCATCTAGCCTAGGCAGACTGTGGGGACCCCCAACCAAACCAAGACGCTCAGCCCCCCTACCGCCCCCTACCGCCCCCCTTTCCTTGACAATACAATAATGTAACTCTTACAACTGGATGGGTGAGGATCGGTCACAGCTTTATTAACTCTTTATACTCATTCCATTAGAAAGGCATTTTATTTCTAAAATAATTCAGCTTGTTGCAGCATGCCCTGGGTCTCCACACCGGCAAGTTGGCCAACAAGTGTAACTCTCCAACATGTCCTTTCTATTTCCAGGCCACGGAGGATCCTGCGTACTCGTATGCAGGACTCTGACCCCCATCCATCACTCTTAACGCTTGTTCCACTTTGTCCTGGAGTCCTGACAGGAATATGTCCAGTCCAATATCTATTAAGTGAACACCGTCGGGCCGTATGAGGCCTGCTTTATCTCCTTCCAGTTGTCGGTGTTCTATCACTACACCGCCTCTGTCTCTTCTAAATTTTGCCATCCGAATATTTATTACCCGCCTTGTCCGTTCGATGGCCCTGATGTCTCGCGCACCTTGCCATACCGCTATCGGCACAATCTCTGGCCATACTATAGTTAGTTTTGTGAAAAATTCTCTGAAGCGCTCAGTGTCTAGTTTCATTATTGCCATTAGTTATGCGCTCTTGTGATGACCTAGGTCGTTTCCCCCGGCCTGTATAACTAAGATGACCGGACCTCTTGCCTCTCTCCCTACCTTGATTACCTCCATTAGTACCTGTGGCCATTGCAGGCCTCTAATACCTCTCCAGTTGAAATATGTGTTATGAAACTCTAATTTCCTCCCGCCTGGGCGGACTTTCGCCCTTTTTTCTGCCCAATATATATATACGAGTGGCCTATCACCCACACTGTTGGCTTAGCGTCACCTGTAAAAGAAACAAACCACGTTAGGATAACAAGTCCGGTCTTATGTATCTCGCCAAACACGTGGATCGCCATCTCCCTATCCTCTGAACTTCCGTTTCTGACAGTCCTGCTCTTGCTGCTTCCGTGGCCATGCCTATGCGTAATGAGTGTGTCCCATAATCTTTGGGGTGGTTCCCTGCCGATGTTAAGCATTTATTAAATATAGCTTGGAACTGGTATCTTGATAATGGCATTCCATCAATGTGTGATAGGAAGAAATTACTTTGTGATCTGATGGTTATATATGTTTTTACTATTGTTACCTGACTCAGTGTACCATTTGTGGGTTGTAGAAGTACCCAAGTGCCCCTGCCCGCTAGGAACCATTTTCGATTGGCGTATGCGTAGACGTATTGCATTATTGGCTATGACTACGTCCTGGTGTAATAAGCCTCCACTGGTGGTAATTTTGGATTGAGGGACTAATTCGCTTATGCATAGCGCCCCGAAGAAGGCGATCGCAAATGCAGTAGACAGTAGTGTTGCTTCAAATTGTGAGTGTCATGTTAATGGTGTTAGGGATATGATGTGAGAAATCAGTTTTAGTGACACGGGACAGGACGTCTACACTCCTGACTTAGCTGACCCCTTTTCCACCCTTTTATGGATTGTCTGATGATGAATCTCTTTGTCACATCTCCCCAATTCAGTAGTTGGAAGTGAAATGCTACTCTGGTCAGACACCGCTGCGCTGATGCCCCTGATATGGGTGACTTGTAATCTGGCTTGTTCACATTGGTCAACCTGTCTGCCTGCTACTAGTCGTGTCCACTCTTCCCATGCCTTACCGTATGCTTGCCACGTCGACGGGGCAAATGACGCTCTGATTAATGGCATCAACTATTCGCCACTAGATCCCATAGGGAGGGTGGGCAACTGTTGCCCGGTGGGTGGGCGTTGGGGAGGAGCTCTGTGAAAATCTGCCAACTGAATTGTGATAAAGCGTTAGCAGCAGCTTTAGACCCCTCAGCATCGTGGCTAGCACGGACCCATACATTGTGTTTTAGGCACAGGAATGCTAGCCAGCGTAGTAGGCCTAGCACTGGGAGAGACGATGATGCCATCTTATTAATGCAGTGCGCTAGGCTGGTGTTTTTTGTTATGAAGCGTATATTTTTGTTAGCCAGGCGCGCGCCCCATATTTCTATTGCTACCACTATTGGGAAGAAAAATTATTTTCCGGGCTAGATGCAGCTAAAAATTATTATTAATTTCAAAGCTGGTGGAGCTTGGTATAGATGGCCTAATACAATGAGTACCACACACGGCTACTATGCCCAAAATTATTTTCCAGGCAAGATGCAGCTAAAAATTATTTCTAATTTGAAAGCAGGTGGAGCTTAGTATAGATGGCCTAATAGAATGAGTACCACACACTGCTAATATGCCCAAAATTATTTTCCAGACAAGATGCAGCTAAAAATTATTTGTAATTTGCAAGCTGGTGGAGCTTAGTGTAGTTGGCCTAATAGAATGAGTACCACACACTGCTACTATGCCCAAAATTATTTTCCAGACAAGATGCAGCTAAAAATTATTTGTAATTTGCAAGCTGGTGGAGCTTAGTATAGATGGCCTAATAGAATGAGTACCACAAACTGCTACTATGCTCAAAATTATTTTCCAGACAAGATGCAGCTAAAAATTATTTGTAATTTGCAAGCTGGTGGAGCTTAGTATAGATGGCCTAATAGATTGAGTACCACACACTGCTAATATGCCCAAAATTATTTTCCAGACAAGATGCAGCTAAAAATTATTTGTAATTTGCAAGCTGGTGGAGCTTAGTATAGATCACCTAACAGAATGAGTACCACACACTGCTACTATGCCCAAAATTATTTTCCAGACAAGATGCAGCTAAAAATTATTTGGAATTTGCAAGCTGGTGGAGCATAGTATAGATGGCCTAATAGAATGAGTACCACACACTGCTACTATGCCCAAAATTATTTTCCAGGCAAGATGCAGCTAAAAATTATTTGTAATTTGCAAGCTGGTGGAGCTTAGTATAGATGACCTAATAGAATGAGTACCACACACTGCTACTATGCCCAAAATTATTTTCCAGACAAGATGCAGCTAAAAATTATTTGTAATTTGCAAGCTGGTGGAGCTTAGTATAGATGGCCTAATAGAATGAGTACCACACACTGCTAATATGCCCAAAATTATTTTCCAGACAAGATGCAGCTAAAAATTATTTGTAATTTGCAAGCTGGTGGAGATTAGTATAGATGGACTAAGAATAAGTCCCACACACTGCTACAAGCCCAAAATTATTTTCAGAGCTAGATGCAGATACAAATTATTTGTAATTTGCAAGCTGGTGGAGCTTAGTATTGATGGACTAAGAGTAAGTCCCACACACTGCTACAAGCCCAAAATTATTTTCCGAGCTAGATGCAGCTAAAAATTATTTGAAATTTGCAAGCTGGTGGAGCTTAGTATAGATCACCTAACAGAATGAGTACCACACACTGCTACTATGCCCAAAATTATTTTCCAGACAAGATGCAGCTAAAAATTGTTTGTAATTTGCAAGCTGGTGAAGCTTAGTATAGATGACCTAATAGAATGAGTACCACACACTGCTACTATGCCCAAAATTATTTTCCAGGCAAGATGCAGATAAAAATTATTTGTAATTTGAAAGCTGGTGGAGCTTAGTATAGATGGCCTAACAGAATGAGTACCACACACTGCTACTATGCCCAAAATTATTTTCCAGACAAGATGCAGCTAAAAATTATTTGTAATTTGCAAGCTGGTGGAGCTTAGTATAGATGGCCTAATAGAATGAGTACCACACACTGCTAATATGCCCAAAATTATTTTCCAGACAAGATGCAGCTAAAAATTATTTGTAATTTGCAAGCTGGTGGAGATTAGTATAGATGGACTAAGAATAAGTCCCACACACTGCTACAAGCCCAAAATTATTTTCAGAGCTAGATGCAGATACAAATTATTTGTAATTTGCAAGCTGGTGGAGCTTAGTATTGATGGACTAAGAATAAGTCCCACACACTGCTACAAGCCCAAAATTATTTTCTGAGCTAGATGCAGCTAAAAATTATTTGTAATTTGCAAGCTGGTGGAGCTTAGTATAGATGGACTAAGAATAAGTCCCACACACTGCTAGAAGCCCAAAATTATTTTCCGAGCTAGATGCAGCTAAAAATTATTTGTAATTTGCAAGCTGGTGGAGCTTAGTATTGATGGACTAAGAATAAGTCCCCCACACTGCTACAAGCCCAAAATTATTTTCCGAGCTAGATGCAGCTAAAACTTATTTGTAATTTGCAAGCTGGTGGAGCTTAGTATAGATGGACTAAGAATAAGTCCCACACACAGCTACAAGCCCAAAATTATTTTCCGAGCTAGATGCAGCTAAAAATTATTTGTAATTTGCAAGCTGGTGGAGCTTAGTATAGATGGCCTAATAGAATGATGCTATGCCCAAAAGGTTTTATTTGGCTAGGTGCAGTGAAAAAATTGTATTCTATACACAGGTGGTGTAGTTTGCAACACAGATACACTACTCCACTGACTAACACACACTGCAAGAGGCCAAAAAGGATTTGCTTAGCTAGATTTAGCCAAATGCTGTGAAAAACACTTACACAGCACTGCCACAGACCTGCCTGGCAAAAAGTCCTAGGAAATGCTGTAACTTAGTCCTCAAAAAGACTGCAATCACAACTATTCCCTACTCCCAAGCTATCTGTATATTTCTGAGAAAATTGGCTTGAAATTAACACTGAAAGTATAGCGCACACAGCTACAGCGGTGCCGTGTAACACGCAGCTGCAGCAGTGAGAAAATGGTGGCGACGGGGAAAATGGCTGGGTCTTATAGGGCAAGGACATGGGACATACACAGCCAATGACACATGCCCTTGCTTGTGTGAAAAAAAGCAGTTTGCTCCGTGTGTTCGCTGCTGATAGGCTGACAGATTGCACCTCCCCACTGTAAATGCGGGAAAGAGAAAAAAAAATGGAGATCTTCATTATTTATGCAGAGATCCATCCCCTGCCCCCCCCCCCACCCCGCTGTACACTCAAACTGCGTATTAACATTGATTATCAGCATTACTGTGAAAAAATCCAGTTATGATTTTGGTGCACGAACAGCTATCGAACATAACCTCGAACAGCCGGATTTTTTTCAAATCGTTCGTGTTCGCCGAACGTCTCGAACACCGCTCAAAACAGCTCGAATTTGAGATTGGCGAACAGTTTGAGTCGAACACTGCTCATCTCTAGTAGCCACACTTTTGGTCAGCTCTTGGACCTGAAGGTGTAGGTCTGCAGACGGGTCATTATCTAGGACTTGTGTGTCAGCCTCCATAGGTGCCGGGGAAAAGGACGCCACCTCCTGGTGGTATGTGATAGCTGGGCGCCGGAGGGGTGCAGTGCCACTTGGGGTTGATTCTTGCAGCACCTGGATGGCTCGGACTTTAACAGTCCAGATCAGGGTTTTGCAGAGCCATTATGCGCAGCTGTGTACGGTGAGCGTTAGACAGGAGCTCCTCGATAAACTGCTCAGTTAGCAATCTGTCCTCATTTCGCACACTGTCGGGTCTACCTGTTTAATGGCCCGCAGCGCCTCCTGCAGTTTTATATCATAGTCCCGTACACTGTCCTGCACCCTTTGTTTGTATCCGTAGAACTTCATTTTAATCTCTGCTGCTGTGCGAGTGTCAAAGGTATCCTTCAACCTGGCCAGAATTTGCTTAACAGTGCTTTTGTCCCTGCCCGGCCAGGACTTCACCTCCCTCTGAGCTGCACCGATTAGCTGGCATATAAGGATGCTGACTTTTTGCTCCTCAGACAGAGGGTACACTGGGAACAAACTGCGCAGTCTCTCCTCAAATTCGCTCAGGGTGCGCGACTCCCCTGAGTACTGGGGCAACCACGCCGCCCCTGGAATATACGGCATGGATAAAAGCATTACTGTGGCAGCGGCCGCGCCCGCAGCTGGATCCTCTCCCAGGTTGGGCATCTTCCTCCCCACTTAGTGAACCTCAGCCAGGTCCTGGGTTTCTGCTGGCATACCAGTATGCTGCTCTGCAAGCATACCACGATGGAGCAGGACATTTTGGATGGAAGAAGCTGGAAGTCCTGCTACGTGAACGGTTCTATTGGGTTGGCATGAGGAAAGCAATCGAGAGGTGGTGTCGAGAATGCGGATCATGTAACCTGAGAAGAAAAGACCGTGACAGCCAGAGGACTCCCCTGCAGCCCATCATCACCAAGCAGCCGCTCGAACTGGTAGCCCTGGACCATGTGAAGCAAACCCCGAGCAGGTCAGGCTATGTCTACGCTCTCACCATCGTAGACCACTACTCTCGGTTCCTGGTAGTAGTGCCAGTCAAGGACCAAACGGCTCAGACAGCAGCCAGAGCTTTCCAACAGCACTTCTGCCACCCGCATGGTTACTCAGAACGTGTGTTAACTGACCAAGGTCCGGCTTCGAAGCGGAGGTATTCCAGGAGTTCTGCAACCTGTACGGCTGCAAGAAGATCAGGACAACGCCTTATCACCCCCAGACCAACGGGATGTGTGAAAAGATGAACCAGGTGGTGATAGACCTACTGAAGACATTGCCCCTGGAGGAATGCAGTCTGTGGCCAGAAAAGTTGCCAGACCTGGTGGACCTCTACAATCATACCCCAGTGAATTCCACCAACTGCACACCTGCTTACCTGATGAGAGCAAGACCTGGTAAGCTGCCCATCGATCTGGATATGGGAGTTCTGACACCAGAGGATGCCTCACCAGATGCAGATTGGGATACTGAGCGGCAACAGCAGTACCGTAAGGTACAGGAAAGCGTTGAAAGAAGTCTGTCCCAAGCAAGAGAAAGGCAAGAGAAGACTTACAATCAACATGCACCTGCTGTTCCCTTGTCACCTGGAGAGCAAGTCCTAAAGAGAAAAAGGCGGCTCCATAAATTGGATGACCAGTGGGAAAAAGAGCCGTACACTATTCTACCATCAAGTCATGATAACACCAAGGTGTACCTCATAAGTAAGGATGGAGGAGAAACGACGGCAACAGTTTCCAGACACCACCTAAAGAAGTGTCCCGAGCAGAGACAGCATGCTGAAGAAGGCTAAGATATCCCTCAACCTGCAGAGAAAGTGGAAGAAATGGTCAGCACAGTACTCGGAGAATTCCCCCGGTCATGGATGCAAGTGAATAATGCCATTGCTGTGCCAGTCCTTACATTTCTCCAACCAGCCCCTCAGGAAGCTGTAGAAGTCCCAGTAGAGTTGGAAGAACCATTGGCCCCGGAGAGAGAAGATTACTGAGCAGCAGACCAGGAGAATCTACCCTCTGCTAGTAGCGAACCTGTCGTGCCCACGGTAAGCCAAAGGATCCGTAGGAAGCTGCCCAACCTACCAGAGACACCTCCAAACACCTGTAGTGAGGTGAACATTGAGCCCACCACACCAGAGGTAAATACAGGGGACCAAGGTAGAACACAGACAGACAGTGTGTTACGTAGGTCTACCAGAATCACCAGAGGTCAGATCCCTGCTCGTTGGAGAATTTAAAGTGTAATGTATAACTTTATTATTGCAAATGTTGTATATGTGTGTATTATGTTCTTCCAGTTACCCGACAGGGTCCAAAAAGACTTTCAGGTTATGGACAATGGATAACCAAAAACTTTACCTTGTAAATAGTTTCACCTGAAAAGTGCCCCTTTTGTGCCAGACCACAGAACAAATACCCATGGAGGTGGCTGAAGTCGTGGTCCAACTTCCGGATTATCAATGCCCTGTAGCCACCCCAGGGCCTCCGTGGAGGGTTTGGGATGGGTCCCTCAAACTACATCTTCAGTGGAATGGACACCTGGTTACGGATGATAACGTGACCTATAAAGACTGTAATGTTTGTAATATTCTAATGTACCTTGTTTATTGTTACCTGTTATTTTTGCTAAATATATTCAGTCCCGGAGTACTGAAATTCACTAGGGGGGAATGTGGCACCCCAGAGGGTCTCGTTGCCACAGTGGTAGTAATACCATGTCAGGGAGCAAAACAGGAGTTTCCTGGTCAGGAACACACAACACGCAACACCTCCTGCCCCAGACCAGAAAGGGGAGGATCCCCATGCCTGCGCTCTGCAGTGTCTATGAAGGATGGCATGCTGGATGGCAGCGCTCAGATGCCATCCAGCCTGTCATCAGAATGCCATCCCAGCGTGGGAGAATTCTCCTGCGCTCACCGAATGCGCAGGAGAATTCTCCCACGTTGTCAGTGACGTGCATGAGGTGAGCTGAGTTCATTGGACATGAACTCGGCTCATCTGGATTCCGTCATAGCGAGACACTGAGGAGCTTCACTGAGAAGCTTCTCAGTGTCTGCGGCATGGCAAGCTGGATGGCAGCGTTCTGCTGCGGTCCAGCCTGTCATCTCGATGTAGCAGAGCTGAAGCTGTCCTGGGAGCCATGGAAAGGTAAGGATGAGGTTGGTTTATTATTTTATTTTTATTGCAGGAGATCGTTGGCTTCAGCTGGAATGGGCGTGATGGTAAGTATGGTTTAATTTAGAACATTAAAGAATTGTGTGTTTATTTCAATTAAAGGACTTTATTCTGGGTGTTTGTGGGTTTTTTTTAACTTTGACTATGGGGTTAGTAATAGGGGTGTCTTATAGACGCCTCTCCATTACTAACCTGGGCTTGATGTCAGCTGGCATCATAAGCTGACATCAACCAAAACCATATTACCCCACGGCCACCGCTACAGGGCAGTGGGAAAAGCGAGGCTAAGTGCCAGAATTGGCGCATCCTATGGATGCGCCATTTCTGGGGTGGCTGACGGCTGGTATTTCTAGCCTGGGAGGGGGCCAATATTCATGGCACCCTTCCTGGGCTATTAATATCAGCCCCCAGCTGTCTGCCTAGCCTTTTCTAGCTATTAAAATAGCGGGGAACCTCACGTAATTTTTTTTGGGGGTCCCCCATTTTACTAGCTAGTAAAGGCTAGGTATTCAGCTGGGGGCTGATATTAGTAGCTTGGGAATCTCCGTGGGTATTATCCCCTTCCCAGGCTTCAAACATCTGCCCCAGCCGTCTGCTTAACCTCCGCTAGAGACTAAAATTAAGGGGAACCCCACGCCAATTTTTTTTTTAATAAATCCTTTATTTTAACACTAAATGACAACAACAGTAACCAACACTATCACTGTACTTATTATATATGTGACTGACATGTTTCTATCTATTTAATCTATGTGTGATGCTCTATTCTTTCTGTTCTAAATTGTCGGGTACCAATGATGAATTGCAGGCCGGCTTTTTTAAAGAGACAGGTGCATGAAAACACTATTATTTTTTTTTAATAAATCTTTTAACACTAAATGACAAGTACAGTAACCAACACTGTCACTGTAGTTATTATATATGTGACTGACATGTTTCTATCTATCTAATCTATGTGTGATGCTCTATTCTTTCTGTTCTAAATTGTCGGGTACCGGTGAATGCCGCTGATGAATTGCCGCCGGCTATTTTAAAGAGACGGGTGCATGAAAATCGGAGGGCACTAGTGTGTTCCAAGTGCCCTGCTATGGTTTTCATGCACCCTCCTATATACCCGGCCTGCCTGTCTGCCTATATATCCTGCCTGCCTGACATTTAATTGAGCACTGTTCCCATCGATTTGGACAATATTTGACCTTCTGCAGACCGCCAGGGGTGACCGCCAGAAAAATGCTCGATTTTCCCATAGACTTATATTGGGCTCATTGCTTGGGTCGAGCACCCGAGTATTCCAATGTGCTCGACCCGAGCTTCGAGCACCCGAGCATTTTAGTGCTCGCTCATCACTAATGAACTTTCTTCTTTTATGTCTGACCTGAGAGCCATATTAAGAGAGGAAGTCCACAGTACAGTCACAGACCTAGTCTTCCAGCAAGCTCCTCAGGGTGCGCCCCGTCAGAAAAGACCCTGACAGGAGTTAGAGTCCAGTTCAGAGGAGGAAGAGGTATCGGATTTCTCCAATCCTGATCAGGACAGAGAAGAATCCATCTCAGTTCCCCCAGAGGAGAAGAAAAAATACCTCTTCTCCTGGGAAGATACCGATACACTTTATCTGCAGTGAGGAACATAAGCAAATAGACACTTGCCAACCCTCGTCAGTACAAGATTAGATGTTTGGGGGATTGAGAACCCACATGAACAAGGTACCCCCCCTTCTACCCCCAATGGGATCTATTCGCTACAAGGAAAAATGCAAGGGTGGAAAAATTATTCTCCCTCAACCCAGGAGACAGCCCTATGGGGATAGATGCCTTATCTCAGAAGTGGAACATGGACCTAGCTTATGCTTTCCCTCCTTGGCCCTTAATACTGTTAGTACTAAGGAAAATTCAGGGTGATAATAATCCTACCCTTCTGGCCCAGGAGAAGCTGGTTCCCTTGCTGAGGAAGATGTCCTTGGAAGATCCAATAAACCTTCCAGAGAGGCGAGACTTGCTATTTCAGGGTCCAATATACTGTCAGGAGGGACGTCCTGGAAAGTAGGCATCAGACCTACCGGAAATAGAGTTTCCAGGTGTCCCTCGTGACCCTATTACCGGTAGGTCTAATGCCTACTTTTGTAACCACTGTGACAGTCACTGGTAGTATATGTGAGGGGAGGTATGTGTCACTCAGGATGCTCTCCTGTGTGAACTGAGACCTACTGAATTTCTGCCAGCATGTTTTATGCTGGGGGTTACCTCTTTTAAAGGGTGTAGTTTTATGGGAATGACTTAGATGGAAGGGAAGTCATTCCTCATACCCGCACCTCAGGGTGTGGGTGAGCAAGGTTTAAATGTTCATTCCTGTGTTTTGTTTGTTTTTTTCCTTTTTGTGTTTGGAGAGGCAAGGTCTCTAGACTGGACAGCCATAGCTCAGGACAGAGCTGGAGGCTGGACATAACATGTGTGGGTGAACCACATATATAATATTATATTATAGTTCATATGTTTTGCCAGTAAGGCTGTGATTATTTTTTCTGGAGTTGCAGGGCTTTATTCCATATAAAAAAGCCTGCAGAGAAAACCTGGTTCCTGAGTCTACTTCCGGAAGCGGCCGAGCGAGATGTCCTACCACGCTACTGTGCCGCCCCTGCGGGTCCAGTTGCCACAGAGGTACTAAGAAGAAGGGGAACCTTCTAGAAGGAGTTCAGTCAGGGCAGCTTGTGACAGGTCCAGATAGGAGGGGGCCCAGAGTATGGGGCCCGGTAGAAGGAAGAAGAGACAGAGGGGGTCTCAGGGGCACGGGAGCGCGGACGCTCTCCGTGGGACCCGCATCTACCCGACCGGCGTCGAGTGGAGGGACCAGGCCGCAGAAGGAGACCGGCCCCAGACTAGTGGAGAACAACGAGGCTCAGCTGGCCAACCGGAGGCCGCAGCATTTTCAAGGTGTTGCAGCCGAAATCCACAATTACATCGCCGAAAAGGTGGCCACATAGGGTCCAGGGGACTGAGAGTAAGTCGCCCGACAAGGCCCGAGGCCACTGGCTTGTAACACTAATTGTGAGGCGCAGGGCAGGAGGGCGAGAGCCAGCGCAACGAGACGGCCAGAGAGGCACATAAGAAGGGGCTCCCGACTTAGTGTATCTGAACTAACTGGGAGTTGGCTGGATCCCTTCCTTGGAGAACACAGGACGACGTGGGCGGTTATAATCGGCTGCAGCGGTAACCTGGAACTGCCTAAGAACTGTGAGTAAAGCCTGAAGACTGCACCCCACTGTATCCTTGATTTATTGCTGCGTCACCGGCCCTGCACTACACTGTCCCTGCCAACAACATCTACCTCATCAAGTCCGATATACTGCCCTGGGGCTTAGCTCTGCCCGTGGAGAGCTGCACTATCTCAGCTGCATCACCATCAGCCCCAGTGGATCTGCACCGCAGTGGAGGCCCCATATAGCCGCATACCTCGGGTGGCTTCACAACACTTTTCCCCAAATCTTTATTTCCCCAATTGACTGTTCTTTATTTGACCTCCTTGGGCCACGGACTGGGTCACTGCCACTGTGACTACCCCAATACTACCCCACGACCCAGGGGGCGCGTCCCTACTTTACTACCAAAACCAGGTTTTCATGAAGAAAAAAACTGCAAAAAATGCAACGTGTGGACGTGGTCTAGGCCTGTGCTTATGTGTCTGGTGTACATACCATGATATGAAAACTGCCTTATGTGTACATGAAGTTGAGTTTGGAACTTGTGCTCCTGTGATTTGCTGGTATTACATTAAAGTAACTCTTGGACTTAATAATTACAGTACTATAACTATATAATGACTATCTTCCTGGAGGTCAACACTACTGGAGAATGGGAGGTGTACCAGAAAGAAGATCTGATGTGTCCAATTTCTCAACTCTCTACTTTTGGAGGTTTGTCATGAGTGGAATTGATGTCTTAAAGGGTCACTATTAAAACTAAAAGGTGTGGTCCACTTCTAACAACTAAGAGATTTGCTAGAAATGTCTCGTATTCAGGCCTCAAATAAGGGAGTCTTGAATCTGTCTCCAGAATGGAGTCCTGCTATGTGAAGTGGTTCCAGAAATGCAGGAGTATGTTTGGAGAGGTAATGGCATGCTCTAATCTGATGCAGTGAATAGAGATTAGGGGTCTCCAGTCTAGATGTGAGTTCCAGAGGTGGGACCCACATGTTAGATACATTCAGAAAATCCTATGAGAAACACGAGTGTTTTGTGAAAATGCCTCGCAACTATCACATGGCTTGCCCATAGGCTGTGCACCTTGACACTAAACCCATTCTCCCTTAACTTCCTAGTAGGGGATTCTCCATCCCCAAGTGAGTGTTCAGATGTTCCAAGAGTAAACAGGCTTACATGCTTTTCTGCTGTACAGCTTCCCATTGTCAGCCTGTGGGACCACACAAACTGTAAGTGCCCTATTTGTGGAAGTCTTGGTAAGATGGTCCACTCTTGGTGTCACTATAAATTCTTCACAGGTAGTAAAGTGAAGTCAACAAATGGTGTAAAGTAACTGGCAGAACACATCTAGCTAGAGTTCAAGTGACTCTCACTATGGCACCTTCTCCTGCATTCTCTGTGCTGATCTCTTGTTATCCTAATCTCTAGGTTCTATCCATGTAAAATTAAATTCTCTGTTAGGTTGATGTGGTCTATGAGAATGACTTGGCAGCTGACATTGACGTGAGAACTTGGAAAGGCTCGTCCATAGCCAGAGACAGTACTTTTGGTTAAGACTCTCAAATACAAAAAGTTTAAAAGGTTCCATTTTTAAATACCCAAAAACTGCTCTTTACTATCTAAATATATCTCATTACTTTTTAGTCTGTTTGACCTTATGTCTCAAGTTCTAAGATCATGACTGAAGTTCAGATGGTGTTAGGATTACCTGAGACTTCTGAAGTCAGGAGCTACCACACTAGTTGTGATTAAGTGTCAGGTCCAAATGTGACACTGCCACATCTAGGCAGTGAACAGAGTTATCAGATAATTCTAATGAGAAATTTTTATTTTAGGCTGCACATTCGCTGTGGTTTCACTGCAAGTGACTCATTGCTAGTGAGAGTTGAAGTCTTTACCCTCCCTCCACCATCACCTGTAGCCAGTCTGGGACAATTGAACTTGGAAATGAGGATTGCCCTAAGTATGGATTTAACGTTATATACATTGTCTTTTGCATTGCCACACAATAACCACTTTCTATCTTCTGGCTTTACTCTACAGATGATCAGTACAGACAGTATTATGGTAATGGGGATTATCCTATTACTAAAGAGCTCAGGGACTCCATTTATGTTGTAGTTCGCATTCTAAACTGGAGAGACCCTGGGGTGGCACTAATGCTTAATCAGTGTTGGGCAACTGGCACCAGAAAACCCTCAAAAATTGCCACAATGGCCAATCTTGGTAGATGGATAAGATCTGTACAACCCTACACTATATACTCAAATATTAAAGTATCCATGTTTTTTTTTGTTTGTTTTTTACCTCCCATGGGCCTAAACTTACAAACACTTAGTCTGCTGACAGCTGATGTAACGTAGGCACCCTGCAGTAATACAGCATGATGTCGAGAGCAGGCTACAAGTAACAGCTGCTCTGACATGAAGCAGGAGTGGTCTGTGATGGCTTTGTGCTGGGCAGGTAGTTGGCACTCCAAAGGCATACTGATAGGGAGTGTTGATTGTGAGCTCCAATGGGGACGGCGATGTCTGTAAAGCTGTAGAATTAATAATGCTATATAAGCGAGTAGGATAAAATTAAGTCTTCCTAAAACCACTTGCCTAACTCTAACAATCCCCAAATATAACTTTTCCTTCATTAGGTGTCCTTTTGATGGTGACAACTACATGACCCAGCCATTAACTATACAAGATGCTTCACTGGAGTTTCCACTCTATTATCAGTGTTTTATTGTAAAGACATTTGCTTTTTACCGTCGAGGTCAGGCATCATTAGGAGAGCTGGTAAGTTCCCACTTATCATTCTTTTCCAGGTATACATCCACTGTAGTGCTTCTGTATGCGTGCCATCTTCACAAAACCCATGTATGGCTAAATGTCCTTCAGGACGTAAGCACTTTCTGTAGCAAAAACGAAAGATTAAACCTTAGGGTTTCATTATTCCAGGAGAACAATATTTTATTTTTTTTTCCCATGAAGAAGGGCTGCAGCAGATTGGGAGTCGGTGACTGTATCTGCAGATGGGCCCATTAGGCTCTACATGGATGGGAGTTACCAGGATGCCAACGAACAGTTCATTGAAGGTAATGTCACTAACTTGGCAGATGTCCCACACCAAGTGTAACATCAGAGCCTGAACTACAATAAAGTTGTCTTGACCAATACATTTTGAGAATATTAAATTTGGTTTCTACATTTCATAATTTAATTTAGTCAGTTTTAACAGCAGCAAAACAAGAACTGCAATATGACTTAAACACCTGGTGGTCCATAGACTAAGCCTGGAAAAGCAGGGCTAAGATGGTGTAATGCAGAGTGGAAACATTACTTTTTTTTTTTTTGTTCAGATTGGCCAAATACCTATAAGCTGGCATCTTTATCTTCTAGAATACCAAGAAAAGGGCCATCAAGATCTAAACTGGGTCTTGGCTGTGATGGCTGGAAGTGTTCTTGGCATTGTCGTTTTGGCTATCTGGCTGAAAAAACAAAGCGTTAACAACATTAAAGAAGTTGAGATATAAGTTCTTGTAACTCTTCCTTTACCATAAACGTAACTGAGTTCTAGCATCTATTTTGCACTCCTACCTGTAATACTCGCCTTGCTAGTTGATTTTATGAGACTTTACAGTAATGTGCAAATAAGGTTCATGCCCCAATAAAGATTTAGACAAAAAAAGTTGTACATTGATTGCATTCATAGACCTTTTTTGAGTAACGGTCACAACAGTTCACAAAAAATCCATTTGTTACATGTAAAATATAAGGAGTACATTGGCTTCATTGGAAAGGGTGAGTCTTGCAATTTCTGTGGAAGGATCAATATTTTGTGGATTTTAAAACACTCACTGCAGGTCACTTTACCTACATGTAGGATCTAGATCTGTCTATCCAACTTGGCTGGTACTGTTGCATTGCAGATGCTCTGATTATGTAGATGCAATGTGATATTGCCTTTAACTATGTTCTGGATGACTTTAGCGCACACTATTAAAATGCCTCCTTGTCTTCCCATAATGTGTAAGTGGTGGTAGTGAGTAGCAACATATCGTTGTCTTACATGGTGGGAATGACCGATCTATGGCAGTTTAGTCTATATACTCTACTGTTAAAGCAATAGTACTAGAAACCTCTTCAACACATAGATGGTCTCAATGCCAGACTGGCACAGTATTAAAGTTTCTAACCAGATAATTGCATGAAGAGCAAAGGAAGACCTACCATTGGTGCAGCCACAGAGGGATCCAGTAATGGACGGGACCCACTTATACCTCCAAAGCAGATAAAATTGTACTTTATGATGAACTACGGTGCTTCCACGGGGACTCTCTTCTGTCTGCCAGTGCTAGAAAGAGCAACAATAAGTGGCACAGAGAATAAAAGTTTCTTCTACAATGATGACTTGATGTAGGTTATTCTACACTGTCAAATTAAGATATCATAACATCTAATGGTTGTTATCAAACATGTTACATTTTTGGCCACATGTTGAACAACAGTGCAGTCATGTAATTGACCTATGACTTGCCTAAAATCATTGGTTAATTGCCAAACTGCAGATGTAAAATGGCTGCACAACAGTTAGCATCAAAAGTTTCTTAGGTTTCATGAGGGGTTTTGAAGTAGAATTGGCCATTCCCTCATGTGTTAAGAGGTTGGCAGTGTTATCTTGGTACACCTTTCCTCAAAATGACTAGCATGCTAATGGAGATGTAACCAAATCAATCCATCGAGTAAAACACTTCATGGAAAGTTTTCCACAAAAAAAAAAAAGTTCTGTAAAGATCTGAGGTTGTGGGTTGTAAGTAATCACCTAGGCAGGTTAACAATGCAACAATATTTTATTGATCACAGGCATGGTAATAAAGCAATTCCAGGTAAATGGCCAAAATACAGTTCTCTCAGTCCTCAAGTTCCCAATCTATGTTCAGTAGTTCCACTGGCTTTGTATAAGGCCATACTCACTGTCTCCCAACTTTTGGTTGGCCCACAGATTTTGTATCTCCGGCCAGTATAGTCTGTAGCCACTTTCCATGATCCTCTAGACGGCAGATAAAACGATGAAAGCACGGGTAGCCAGTAGCAGCAGTCCTTTTAAGAAAGTGTAAATCCAAACTACATAATCCATAATGGTAACATGTTTATCCATTCATCCTTCCAAGTCCACGGTCTCCATCCTCTTCCTTCAATCCTTCCACACATCTCCCTAAAACATGTCTCCACTTTCTTCCACTCGGATCAGTCCCCTCCCAGGTCAGAAGTGATCACACTCTCCCCCTTAAACATTCACTGTTCGCTAAAACAATGAAGAATATTTTAGAAGCCTTCATCTGAGATCGCCTGTAAGACCCACTGTGGTTATGGCTCCACTGTGTCTCAATCTACACTCACCTAATGAGATTATTGGCTGTTGAAACAATGAACTCCTGAGATAAAGATGAGATTAGTGGAATGCTGGACATTTTACAAGTGAATCTTACATAATGACAAGTAATCAGAACTATATAAAACATAACAAGTAAATCACTAATAAAACACAATAATAATATTGACAAAAATGGTGGTCCGTTGCTGGAAAAGTATCATAGTCTTTAGTAAGTGGGCAGCTCCTCACAGGTCCCATGCTCAAAGCCAGTTTTAAGACAAAGTGGGGCTCCAAATGTTAACCCACATGTAGGTTGCATTTACATGGGCTGATTTCAGGCCATTAAACAAGCACAATTGACAACATTGAAGTCGTTCATTAGTTATTTTCTGGCCTCTTTACACTGGATGACTAGGAATGATGGCACAAAACTATCACTAGTAGATCAATCTGTCACCATACACATGTTCTCTGCAGTTTACACCAGGTGATGTGCTACTGAGAAGGATTTTCGTTCTACCATACACAATCCAACCACCCGATGAATGAGCAACATTTTTGATTATTGATGGGCGATTGCCAATCTTTACACCTAATGAATGCTCATCTGCTCTTCCAGTATATATAAATGTGGATGTGATATACTGTTACACACATCTGTATACAGAACACACATATGCAACATACAAACAGTGACCAACATATCTTAAAGAAACAATGGCGGAGACCCCGGTAAATCCAGGGTCAGCCAGAATAGCCTACTCATATAGCATTTAGAACAGAAAAAAACATGAGTACAAAATGGCATAAAAAGTTAGTTTAATTTAGTCAATCTGCAAATAACTTAAATTAATATATCCATAATATAAATGCATGAAAAAAAAGTGCAATGTGCTCGAAGAAAAGCGCAGTCCCACCTGCGAGGGCATATCGTACCCAAGCTAAAAGGATAATCCATATACATAATGTAGTATCTTTCCAGAGATATACTGGATAGAATAAAACTATATATTCCAAGTGGAGCACATAAAACATTTAAAATGAAACCCAGGTTCACCAGATGCTTACCACAATTGTATATGAGGTCCAGGTGTGTTGAGATACCTTTGCCACCTGTCCTCAACGTCCCCCTGGACCTCATATACAATTGTGGTAAGCATCTGGTGAACCTGCGTTTGATTTAAACATTTGTATGTGCTCCACTTGGAATATATAGCCTTATTCTATCCAGTATATCTCTGGAAAGATACCACACTATGTATATGGACTATCCTTTTAGCTTGGGTATGATATGCCCTTGCAGGTGGGACTGCGCTTTTTTTCCAGCACATTGCATTTTTTTGTCATGCATTATATTTATATTATGGATATATTAATGCAAGTATATTAATGCATGCTTTTCAGTGACCCTGCTGAATATTAAGTTTTTTAAGCTTTTTTTTAGTGGGGGGCCCAATTAGAACTTTTGCTATGGGGCCCCATGATTTCTATGTTCGTCCCTGCTAGTAATATTAGGAATCACATAAAGATGGATGAAGCTGCTTCATCTTTAGTGGTTACAGGTATCTGGCCCATTGTGACATCACTCGTGTTCCACTCCCCGTGATGTCACAATGAGGTCACCATTGTGATGTCACTGGCTGTGGGGTTATATTGAGTGACGCTACAGGAAAAGGCTTTGTCTGGAGAGGCTGACTGTGGATTACACAAGACGCGATATTCCTCCAGGCTAAAATGCTGTTTAGATTTCTTCTATTTGTGAGTGTGCTAATAGCATCTGCGGAGGGCGCTCCTATCAACACGCGCCACCATGATTTCAGGGCCTTAATCCCTGCAGGTAAGTGCTGTACCGGATATTCAGCCAATATGGGGTTATTGTTAATAAGTCAGATGATACATTTCATGGAGGATTCTTCATGTGCTACTTGTAATGTTTGGAGTCTTCTCCCATCGTGTATTCCCTATTCCAGGCTCTCAAACACATTGTAAACTTGAATGGGAATCCACTCTGAGCGAAAAACAAGTCACGTGTCTCTGATCTTCATGTGTGTGACTTCATCAATAGTTTTGGGGGAAATAATTACAAATTTAGGGTAATTGTGGAATTTCTCCAACTAGGAATGGTCCTAGGTCTGGTTTCAAAAATGAGATGCAAAATATAATGTATATATTAGTAGCTTTAAATATCTTACATGTTCTTGATCTTTTCTTCCACTAGATTACTTCGGTAGGTTTACTATGCCTGCTGCCATCATCTTCTTCTCTGGATTTTTCTTTGGTGTCATCTGTTCCATCCTATATGGGTAAGTCTTATAATGATTTATGGGCTACCCGGGAGTCTGTATAAGAAATATCACATCTTCAGGTCATCATTCGATTCAGTAAATGATATAATCTAGTGTAGATGTTTAGTGGCTCATAAACTGGGTCTGACCTGCTGGGAGCACAATGGACTTTTCTGTAAAATATTAAAAAAATTGCTCAACAAATTACTGCAGATAGGGATAGATAAAATAAATGAAGAAAAATATATGTTTTTATAACAGTGACTTCTGTTTTATCATTTTAAAGATATGTGAAAAAGAATAATTTCTGGAGAGATGTTACAAGACCAGATTCCATGGATGAAGATATAAAGAGTAGGGCTAATCCTAATGGTAAGTACGGCCGTCACCAATCTGACATTAATATCTGTGTACATACAAATACTTCTTAGTGGCTTTTATATTACGTGGACGCAGTCTACATTGTAAAGCTGAATAATTATGACGCGCCCCCTGGTCCGTGGGGAACCCGGAACCGGGACTTTAAGGACGAGTGCTGGGGGTTGTAGTCCTTGCGTGGCGATGACCCGGTCCCGTGGCTCAGGGTGGTCAGACCAGTGGCGGATTTACTGGTATTGTCCGACTATGCCACCCGTGGATTGCGGTCAGGGCGAACCGCCGCTGCAGGGCAGACCGCTGAGGCTGGTGTGGGTGCAGCAGAGTGTAGTATAACTCCCCACGGGAGGAGTATAGCCTCAGGGCAGTGTGTAGGGAAGATGGGGGTGATGGTGCAAGAGTAGCAGTGACGACACAGAGTCAGTGATGCAGTCCAGGGCCTTTACTCACAGTTCTTATACTCCAGACCACTTCTACAGGTACCGGCTGCCCACCTCGCACTGTGCTCACCAGGTGAGGGGCTCGGCCGACTCCCAGGTATCTCTGAAGTGCTTCACAGGACCCCCTTTGTGTGTCCTTCCTCTTGCCTGTCATACCCCACCAGTGACCACGCTTCTGTCCAGCTGCCTCGGGCCTTGGCGGGCAAACGTGCGTTCCGTTTCCCTGGACCCTATGTGGTGCCTTCCTAGCGGGTGTAGCGAGGGGCTGCGCCACTTGAAATGTCTCAGCCTCCGGTTCCTAGCTGAGGGTAGCTTCGCGCCTCCACTAGTAAGGGATCCGGTACCCTCTCTTGGCCTGACCCCTCTACGCAGGTAGATACGGGCGTGCAGTGGCGATTGGCGGGTCAGCACCCCTGGGGTCCCTTCTTCCTCTGTTCCTGGAGCCTCCTCTGCTCCCCTCTCCTTCCTCTATTTCTCTTTCTCCAGGCTTAGGCCTCCTGACAGGGCCTGCCTGGGGAGCAGAGCCATGCAGCAGCTCTGCTCCCTGACTTCTCTCACAGAACTCACTCACTAAGATGGCCCCCATCTTTTATATCTCTCTCTTGTGCATCCAGGAACTGCTTCCTCTCTGCCCCTGCACTACTGGGTTCCCCCTTCCTGGGTGTTCCCTCACTCCCACTCCAGCCAGGGACAGGGACTGTCGTGCTCATCTCAGGAGCATATCGGTCGCCCTGTCCCCCGGAAATGTGGTGTAGTGCATGCAGCTGTCGGGGTCCTGATCCACACTCCATCCTTACCTGGAAGTGAGGTATCGCACCTCTGAGTGAGATGCAATACCTCTGTAGCAACCGAGCCCTCGGGGTGCTACAATTACTCTAATGATATTCTGATTCGTCTCTTTCAATATATGAAATCTATTTAAAAGTAAAAAATGAACTTTTAAAGTAAAAATAATCTCTTACCCGTTCACAACATATGATGTACGCCGAGCTTGAATATTTTCCCGCACATGATGGCTGATTTAATGTGCGGAGCTCTGCCCGCAGCTGTTAAATCCCACTGTTAATCTCTCACAGCAGCATTTAACAATGCAAGGGAGGCCGGACATTATATGCGCCCATCGTCACGCTCATGATGTGATCGTGGCGTGCCAATTGCTTGTCATGACAGCCGTCTGTGTCTGTCATTACGAACCTCCTGTGAAAGCCAGCCGTGGAACTGTGGTATGATCAGACCATGTTCCTATATGGTCAGACACAGCCATTACACAGTACACAGCAGGGGCACATTTATGAGATTATCTCAGCACAGGGACATTTCGTTTAAACACATCCAATTGTGGAAATGATTAATATTCCAAGATCTATTGATTAAAATGTACTTTGTTCGTGGGAAAACCCCTTTAACCAAAAAAAAAAAAAAAACTATACATGTTTGGTATCTGCGTAATTGTACTGAACTAGAGAATCATATTGCCAGATCTCTTTTACCATAAACTAAATATGGTAAATAAAAAAAACAAAAAACAATTGTGGAATTGCACTATTTTTGCAATTTCAACACACTTGGAATGTTTTTCTTGTCTTCCAGTACAGTATCTGGTAGAATGAATGCTGCCATTCAAAAGTACAATTCATTCTGCAGAAAACAAGCCCTCATGTGGCTATACTGATGGAAAAATAAAAAAGTTATAACTAAGGAGAGGGAAAACAAACAAACAGAAAATCACCATGTCTTGAAGGGGTTAATAGATATAGTAAGTAAATGTACCGTAGACATAGAGGAAACAATCTAGAAGAAACATAGAAGTTTTTCCTCTTGAAATGCTGATTTCACTGTTCTGTGTTACAGGAGAACATGAGGATGAAACAACCATTATAAATGATGAAGCTCCTCATGGACCCATGGCTGAAGAGAGCGATGTCCACACAGACACCAACATCTCTAGTGGTCCCCACTATGTCATAATGAATATGGACCCATATGAGGATGTGATCATCTCCTCTGACGGTAAGTTCTTGGGCTTTCATAACAAGTGCTTAATAGAAAAACTTCTTTATAAAAAAAAAGCTCTAAAAGAAGAAAGTTGATCCTTCTATTTTCATTACTTTATTATAAAATTTAAAGGTTATAAAACCTGTATAATATTAATATTCTTTAACAAATATATAGAAACTTTAATTTTATTAATGCTAATTTCAATGTTCAACATTACAGGAGAAGAAGAGGGTGAAATAAATACTGTAAATGACGATGTTCCTCGTGGACCCATGGCCGAAAACAGAGATGTCCTGGAAAACACCAACATCTCTACGCCTGGACCCGGTTACATAGTCATCAATATGGACCCAGATGACGATGTGGTCATCTCTTTTGACAGTAAGTTCATTTTTTCTTCATGTGGATAAGTAGAATACTTACTACCATAAATATCATCTCTTCTTCTAATTTACATAACAGGCATAAAATAAAATCTACCGTTAAAAGCAATTTATTATTGAATTGCAGTTAAAGCAATTTTTTGGCCACTACAACATTGCAGCAAAATGCAATAAGAGGCGATCAGAACATCGTATCTACCCCAAGATGGTTTTGGTAAAAATATCATCTCCATGTGCAAAAATATTCAGTCATACAGCCCCATATCCCGAATTTTTTTTACAAACTTCCAAACTTTTTTTTTAACACTTAAATTAAAAAAAAAGAAATATACATTTGGCTATCTGCATAATTGTACTGATCTGGAGAAACATATTGCCAGGTCATTTTTACCATAAAATGGACATGGTAAATAAAAAAAAATAAACAAGTATGGAATTTCACTTTTTTTGCAATTTCAATGCACTTGGAATTTTTTTCTCATATTCCAGTACAATATGTGGTAGAATGAATGGTGACATTCAAAAGTACAACTCATCTCCGCAAAAAATAAGTCCTCATACGACTATATGGAAGGAAAAATAAAAAAGGAGGAGAGGAAACAACAAACACGAAAAAATGATAATTCGCCATGTCATGAAGGGGTTAATAGATTTTACAAGTGAATGTAGACATGGAGGAAACAATCTAGAAGAAACATAGAAGTTTTTTCTTTTGAAATGCTGATTTCACTGTTCTATTTTACAGGAGAACATGAGGATGAAACAACCATTATAAATGATGAAGCTCCTCATGGACCCATGGCTGAAGAGAGCGATGTCCACACAGACACCAACATCTCTAGTGGTCCCCACTATGTCATAACCAATATGGACCCATATGAAGATGTGATCGTCTCCTCTGACAGTAAGTTCATTTTTTCTTTGTGGATTAGTACCATGAATATCATCTCTTCTTCTAATTTACATAACATGCATAAATTAAAATCTACTATTAAAAGCAATTTATTATTGAATTTCAGTTAAAGCAATTTCCAGTATTTTCCGGCTCTCCGACCCCAGACTGACAGTAGAATCAATGTCCATTAATGAACAACTAATCTTATAACCACTGTATTTTTCAGAACAAGAGGACAGAGAACAGATTCCACCTCCTCCTCTGAATCCTTCTCCGTCTACTACTCTGCCTCCTCAAAATTTTGATAAAGATCTTGACCTGGACAAAAACATTGAGAAAACTAACCTCCTCATGAAGATTGTCTTTCAGGAACTTCTAGCTTATGCCAGCCAAAACCAAATGTAAGTTCTTAGAGCTTATGTGTATGTTTTATGATGTATGTTATATTTTAGTATTAACAGGCAATAGGCTAAATAATTAGAATTGGGCACTAACGACCTAAACATGGAAAGCATTATATTTCTTTATACAAGCAAAATCATCAATCTGTGAGCCAAGACTTGCTGGACTACATGAGAATGGGTGTTATTCTTGAATCACAAATATGATACAATATAAATTATCTCTAATAGATCACAATATACAGTATAACAAAAATGGCTGATCACTTGACTAACAAATTAAAAACACGAAGTAGAGTGGATGGTAATGGCAAAAACAATAAAATGAATATTTAATCATGATCACATTATGCATATACAGCAATACTGGCTTAAAATGCAAATTTAATCACAGGAGCTGATGGCACGATAAAAAGTGCTCAATATCAACAAACAAATGTACGTCCCGGTGCAATAAGCAAGTGCTCGTACCAATATTAAGGCTTATTAATGCACAAAAGTAATAGCAAAAAGTCATGTCAGTGCCAAGTACATTTAGACATGCTGTAGTACCAGAAATGCCAGACCACTACTTCAACCCTGACAGTCGTTTCACCATCACAGCTTTTTCAAGGAGTTAAAGGAAAAGGGGTGGAGTGCTGTATATGGTTGTATATGTATCTATCATATGTACCATGAGGGAGTGATTGCTAGTAAGTGGTAGTCTAATCCGACAAGATAAAAAAAATAATAGGCAGGGTACAATTCCTATCACAGCAATGATAAGGTGTAGAACATACCTGAACATGGACATTAAATAATGGCCACTATATATTACATAGTACTGTATTATAATCTAGAGATAATGGATAACATGTAAACTTCTTCTGTTGCCAAACTCATTATAGTCTGTTGCCATGTACATACATTAATCTTTACTCTTTTGCTGACTTTGTAACATATATTTTCCAGGTGAGGCAGAGCGGGGTCTCGCTGTGTTCCCACAATGAATATGGGATCCAGCTGGAGATGACAACTGTACATCAACACAAAGAGGCAGATTCCAGGCTTGGTTTCTGTTCTCTTCAATGAATACAACATTTACTGGATTTTCCGCAGCTAGATGCACTCACAGAACAAGTGAGTTTCCTTCTGCATCACAAGATAGATTCCGGGATCGGTCTCTGAACTCAACCACTGGATATGACATTTACTGGACTTTCTGCAGCTAGATGAGATACCTACTGCACAAGAGACAGATTCCGAACTCGGTCTCTGATCTCAACCACTGGATACGACATTTCATGGACTTTCTGCAGCTAGATATAATCACGAATCAAGTGACTTACCTGCTGCACCATGAGACAGATTCCGGGCTCGGTCTCTGCTCTCATCAATGAACATCTACAGCCTAAGGGAGGGGCAGTCCTTCAGCAAAGGTTCCCTAGAGGTTTCCTCCACTGGGGGTTTTTCCTCTCCTGAGTCCTGAAGGTTGACTCTTCGTGAGTCAAAGTCCCTTTGTCATCATTATTATCGGGGCACATTTTAGGGCTATTGCCCTGACTTCTAATGGGAGCTTCTACATAACCCAACTTGAATGAAGTTAATAAAGAAGTCAATCAATAATATGTAACAGTGTAACAGAGCTTCAATCGAACTTTACAATACAGCAGAATATACATATCACTGCGAGGAGGGAATATTTTATGTAGTCATTAAACACATGGCGACTTATATACATGTTTTCTCACTAGAGATGAGCGTTGTTCTACTCGAACTGTTCGCCAATCTCAAATTCGAGCTGTTTTGGGCGGTGTTCGAGCCGGTCGGCGAACACGAACAATTTGAGAAAAATTCGGCTGTTCGAGGTTATGTTCGATAACTGTTCGTGCACCAAAATCATAACTGGATTTTTTCTCAGTAATGATGAAAATTAATGTTAATACGCAGTTTGAGTGTACAGCGGGGCGGGGGGAGGGGCAGGGGATGGATCTCTGCAGGAACAATGAAGATCTCCATTTTTTTTTCTCTTTCCCGCATTTGCAGTGGGGAGGTGCAATCTGTCAGCCTATCAGCAGCGCACACACGGAGCGAAGTGCTTTTTTTCACACAAGCAAGGGCATGTGTGATTGGCCGTGTATGTCACATGTCCTTGCCCTATAAGACCAAGCCATTTTCCCCGTCGCCACCATTTTCTCACTGCTGCAGCTGCGTGTTAGACGGCACCGCTGTTGCTGTGTGCGCTATACCTTGTTAATTTCAAGCCAATTTTCGCACAAATATACAGATAGCTTGGGAGTAGGGAATAGTTGTGATTGCAGTCCTTTTAAGGACTAGGTTACAGCATTTCCTACGACTTTTATCAGGCAGGTCTGTGCTCTTAAATAGATAGATTGTGGGAGTAAAGACTAATTGTAATTGGAGTCCTTTTCAGGACTAGGTTACATCAGTTCCTATCAGTTTTTGCCAGGCAGGTCTGTGCCAGTGCTGTGCAAGTTTTTTTCACAGCATTTGGCTGAATCTAGCAAAGCTAATCCTTTTTGGCCTATTGCAGAGTGTGTTAGTCAGTGGAGTAGCCTATCTGTGTTGCAAGATATACCACCTGTGTATAGAATACCAATTTTTTTACTGCACCTAGTGAAGTAAAATCTTTTGGGCATAGCATCATTCTATTAGTCCATCTATACTGACCTCCATCAGGTTGCAAACTGAATATAATTTTTTTCTGCATCTAGCTCTGAAAAAATATTTGGGCTTCTAGCGGTGTGTGGGACTTGGTCTATTAGTCCATCTATACTGACCTCCATCAGGTTGCAAATTAAAAATAATTTTTTTCTGCATCTAGCTCTGAAAAAATATTTGGGCTTCTAGCAGTGTGTGGGACTTGGTCTATTAGTCCATCTATACTGACCTCCATCAGGTTGCAAATTAAAAATAATTTTTTTCTGCATCTAGCTCTGAAAAAATATTTGGGCTTCTAGCAGTGTGTGGGACTTGGTCTATTAGTCCATCTATACTGACCTCCATCAGGTTGCAAATTAAAAATAATTTTTTTCTTCATTTATCTCTGAAAAAATATTTGGGCTTCTAGCAGCGTGTGGGACTTGTTCTATTAGTCCATCTATACTGACCTCCATCAGGTTGCAAATTAAAAATAATTTTTTTCTGCATCTAGCTCTGAAAAAATATTTGGGCTTCTAGCAGTGTGTGGGACTTGGTCTATTAGTCCATCTATACTGACCTCCATCAGGTTGCAAATTAAAAATAATTTTTTTCTTCATTTATCTCTGAAAAAATATTTGGGCTTCTAGCAGCGTGTGGGACTTGTTCTATTAGTCCATCTATACTGACCTCCATCAGGTTGCAAATTAAAAATAATTTTTTTCTGCATCTAGCTCTGAAAAAATATTTGGGCTTCTAGCAGTGTGTGGGACTTGGTCTATTAGTCCATCTATACTGACCTCCATCAGGTTGCAAATTAAAAATAATTTTTTTCTGCATCTAGCTCTGAAAAAATATTTGGGCTTCTAGCAGTGTGTGGGACTTGGTCTATTAGTCCATCTATACTGACCTCCATCAGGTTGCAAATTAAAAATAATTTTTTTCTTCATTTATCTCTGAAAAAATATTTGGGCTTCTAGCAGCGTGTGGGACTTGTTCTATTAGTCCATCTATACTGACCTCCATCAGGTTGCAAATTAAAAATAATTTTTTTCTGCATGTAGCTCTGAAAAAATATTTGGGCTTCTAGCAGTGTGTGGGACTTGGTCTATTAGTCCATCTATACTGACCTCCATCAGGTTGCAAATTAAAAATAATTTTTTTCTGCATCTAGCTCTGAAAAAATATTTGGGCTTCTAGCAGTGTGTGGGACTTGGTCTATTAGTCCATCTATACTGACCTCCATCAGGTTGCAAATTGAATAAAAAAATTTTCTGCATCTAGCTCTGAAAAAATATTTGGGCTTCTAGCAGTGTGTGGGACTTGGTCTATTAGTCCATCTATACTGACCTCCATCAGGTTGCAAATTGAATAAAAAAATTTTCTGCATCTAGCTCTGAAAAAATATTTGGGCTTCTAGCGGTGTGTGGGACTTGGTCTATTAGTCCATCTATACTGACCTCCATCAGGTTGCAAATTAAAAATAATTTTTTTCTGCATCTAGCTCTGAAAAAATATTTGGGCTTCTAGCAGTGTGTGGGACTTGGTCTATTAGTCCATCTATACTGACCTCCATCAGGTTGCAAATTAAAAATAATTTTTTTCTGCATCTAGCTCTGAAAAAATATTTGGGCTTCTAGCAGTGTGTGGGACTTGGTCTATTAGTCCATCTATACTGACCTCCATCAGGTTGCAAATTAAAAATAATTTTTTTCTTCATTTATCTCTGAAAAAATATTTGGGCTTCTAGCAGCGTGTGGGACTTGTTCTATTAGTCCATCTATACTGACCTCCATCAGGTTGCAAATTAAAAATAATTTTTTTCTGCATCTAGCTCTAAAAAAATATTTGGGCTTCTAGCAGTGTGTGGGACTTGGTCTATTAGTCCATCTATACTGACCTCCATCAGGTTGCAAATTAAAAATAATTTTTTTCTGCATCTAGCTCTGAAAAAATATTTGGGCTTCTAGCGGTGTGTGGGACTTGGTCTATTAGTCCATCTATACTGACCTCCATCAGGTTGCAAATTAAAAATAATTTTTTTCTGCATCTAGCTCTGAAAAAATATTTGGGCTTCTAGCAGTGTGTGGGACTTGGTCTATTAGTCCATCTATACTGACCTCCATCAGGTTGCAAATTAAAAATAATTTTTTTCTGCATCTAGCTCTGAAAAAATATTTGGGCTTCTAGCAGTGTGTGGGACTTGGTCTATTAGTCCATCTATACTGACCTCCATCAGGTTGCAAATTAAAAATAATTTTTTTCTTCATTTATCTCTGAAAAAATATTTGGGCTTCTAGCAGCGTGTGGGACTTGTTCTATTAGTCCATCTATACTGACCTCCATCAGGTTGCAAATTAAAAATAATTTTTTTCTGCATCTAGCTCTGAAAAAATATTTGGGCTTCTAGCAGTGTGTGGGACTTGGTCTATTAGTCCATCTATACTGACCTCCATCAGGTTGCAAATTAAAAATAATTTTTTTCTGCATCTAGCTCTGAAAAAATATTTGGGCTTCTAGCAGTGTGTGGGACTTGGTCTATTAGTCCATCTATACTGACCTCCATCAGGTTGCAAATTGAATAAAAAAATTTTCTGCATCTAGCTCTGAAAAAATATTTGGGCTTCTAGCAGTGTGTGGGACTTGGTCTATTAGTCCATCTATACTGACCTCCATCAGGTTGCAAATTGAATAAAAAAATTTTCTGCATCTAGCTCTGAAAAAATATTTGGGCTTCTAGCGGTGTGTGGGACTTGGTCTATTAGTCCATCTATACTGACCTCCATCAGGTTGCAAATTAAAAATAATTTTTTTCTGCATCTAGCTCTGAAAAAATATTTGGGCTTCTAGCAGTGTGTGGGACTTGGTCTATTAGTCCATCTATACTGACCTCCATCAGGTTGCAAATTAAAAATAATTTTTTTCTGCATCTAGCTCTGAAATAATATTTGGGCTTCTAGCAGTGTGTGGGACTTGGTCTATTAGTCCATCTATACTGACCTCCATCAGGTTGCAAATTAAAAATAATTTTTTTCTTCATTTATCTCTGAAAAAATATTTGGGCTTCTAGCAGCGTGTGGGACTTGTTCTATTAGTCCATCTATACTGACCTCCATCAGGTTGCAAATTAAAAATAATTTTTTTCTGCATCTAGCTCTAAAAAAATATTTGGGCTTCTAGCAGTGTGTGGGACTTGGTCTATTAGTCCATCTATACTGACCTCCATCAGGTTGCAAATTAAAAATAATTTTTTTCTGCATCTAGCTCTGAAAAAATATTTGGGCTTCTAGCGGTGTGTGGGACTTGGTCTATTAGTCCATCTATACTGACCTCCATCAGGTTGCAAATTAAAAATAATTTTTTTCTGCATCTAGCTCTGAAAAAAAATTTGGGCTTCTAGCAGTGTGTGGGACTTGGTCTATTAGTCCATCTATACTGACCTCCATCAGGTTGCAAATTAAAAATAATTTTTTTCTGCATCTAGCTCTGAAAAAATATTTGGGCTTCTAGCAGTGTGTGGGACTTGGTCTATTAGTCCATCTATACTGACCTCCATCAGGTTGCAAATTAAAAATAATTTTTTTCTTCATTTATCTCTGAAAAAATATTTGGGCTTCTAGCAGCGTGTGGGACTTGTTCTATTAGTCCATCTATACTGACCTCCATCAGGTTGCAAATTAAAAATAATTTTTTTCTGCATCTAGCCCAGCCAATAGTTTTGGCCTAATACCACAGTTTGGCCACTCAGCTCTGCTCGGTTACCATCCATTGTTTTTTTGTGCAAACAACTCCAGAGTTGTGAATTAGTTAACCACCAAAATGAGTGGAAAAAGGCCTGCTGCTGGTGGAAAGGGGAATAGGCGTGTTGGGAAGGGGAAAAAAGGTTGTGTCCGTGGGGTAGGTGCAGAAGAAAGACCATCTTCCAGCCAAACTAAAATGTCTACTTCTTTTAGCGGACAATGTGATAAGATCCCTTTCTTACGGCCACGCCAATCGCTACAAATTCCAGATAAGGCACAAAAACAGCAGGTGCTTCAACAGATATCAAGTGCTCCTTTAAGTGGGCTCTCCTCCACATCAACTTCAACATCACAAATACTCCAGTCCTCAAAGGTGTCACCCAAATCGCACTTGCTTCCTCACAGCTCCCAAATCTCCAGCTGCCCGTCTGAGTATGAGGTAGAACAGATGGTTGAGTCTGCAGAGCTGTTTACTCATACTATAGCCTGGGAATCAGAGGTCGACTCCAGCGCTTCTGTGAATCCAGACGAGGAAATGATCTGCACTGATGCCCAGAATCTTTATGAGTCGGATCCAGGACCAGACGCAGAAGGTTCTGACCATAATGTAGACCCTCATTCCCAAACTGTAACTCCTGTTGGTGGAGACAATGAGGAAGACGATGATAAGACTCAAATACCTGATTGGAGCGACAACTTTAGTTTTTTGTCAGGGCAGGAACAGGTTGGCTCTGAGGACGACGGGTGTGATAACGCACAGGGTGATGATGATGAGGTCGGAGATCCCACTTACTGTCAACCCACAGTCAGCCAAGAGATGAGGTCAGCAGAGGAGGTGGAGGAAGATGCTAGTGACGACGAGGTCAGGTTGCGCCTTCCTGGACAGAGACGTAGTACTGGAAGCACGTCAACAACTGCATCCTCAAACACAACTCTGCCTCTCACCACAAGTCGTGGTGGCTCTTCAGGTCGCATGGGTGCTAAGCCTTGCATAGCCTGGGCATTTTTTCAGATCGATAAAGATGACCCAACTCGTGTTATCTGTAACATTTGTCAGCAAAAGCTAAGTAGAGGCCAAAAAATACATAGTTTGAGTACTTCATGCATGAACCGGCACATGGACATGAAGCATAAGTTGCAGTGGGAAGCTCAGTGTGCTACAATGCGGCCTAGCCGGCCGGGCCAATCACCATCTGCCATATCTTGTGCATCCGCGGCCTCTTCATCCTCTGTGACTGGGGGGACAGCAGTCACACCTGTTTTGGGGCGCAGACCTGCCACCTCTTTACCCGCAACAGCCAGCGTGATTGGCAGGTCATCATTTTCTTTGGAGGTGGTAACACCAGCTGGTGTTGAGCGCTGTCCGACATCGATAGCACCACCTTTGGATCAAGGCAACCTAACATGTCCGCCTGCATCTTCCTCACAGACCGGCAGTTTGCCGGGGACACCCTTATCAACCCCGTCTAAGCACAATAGCCAGCCCTCGGTCCCTCAGATGTGGACAAGTAAAAGACCATTTCCTCCTAGCCATGAGAAAGCTAAGAGGTTGAATTTCACCATCTGCAAGCTCTTGGCTACAGAAATGCTGCCTTTCCGCCTGGTGGACACAGAGGATTTTCGAGACCTTATGTCCGTCGCAGTGCCCCAGTACCAGATGCCCAGTCGGCACTACTTCTCAAAGAAAGGTGTGCCTGCGCTCCACCAGCATGTCGCACACAACATCACCGCTTCTTTGAGAAACTCTGTGTGTGACAGGGTGCATTTCACCACAGACACTTGGACGAGTAGGCATGGACAGGGGCGTTACATGTCGCTGACTGGGCACTGGGTAACTATGGTGACAGCAGGACAAGGGGCTGCTGTCCAAGTCTTGCCGTCCCCACGAGTTGTGCGTCAATCCTCTTTATGTCAAAGTTCCTCCACTGCTTCTGCCTCCTCAACCTCCTCTCGGTCTTCCACCTGCACCCAAAGCCTGTCTGGTCATGCCACAAGCTTTCTAACTGCGCAGAAGGGATCCTGCACACCTCCTTACTATGCTGGCAGTAGGGCTCAACGTCATCAGGCGGTTTTTACATTGAAATGTCTGGGAAATGTGAGTCACACAGCTGAGGAGTTGTGGTCAGCTCTGGAGAACCAATTTCATGAATGGTTGTCTCCACTGGACCTGAAACCAGGGAAGGCCGTGTGCGACAATGCTGCAAACCTGGGTGCGGCCCTTCGCCGGGGCAATGTCACACACGTGCCTTGTATGGCTCACGTGTTGAACCTGGTTGTCCAGCAATTTTTAGCCCACTATCCCAGACTAGATGGCCTTCTGCAGAGGGCACGGTCGCTGTGTGCTCACTTCCGCCGTTCGCATCCCGCAGCTCAGCGACTTACATCTCTACAGAAGTCGTTGGGCCTGCCACTTCACCGGCTAAAATGCGATGTGCCTACCCGGTGGAATTCAACTCTGCACATGTTGCAGCGACTGTGGCAGCACCGACAAGCCCTGGTGCAATACGTTCTGACGTATAGCCTGGGCCAACGAGATTCAGAGGTGGGGCAAATCACACTGGAGGAGTGGTCTCAGATCAGGAACCTATGCACCCTTCTGCACAGTTTTGAAATGGCGACGAAGATGTTTAGTGCTGACGATGCCATTATCAGCATGACTATTCCGGTGATTTACATGCTGGAGCACATGTTAAACAGAATTCGGAGTCAGGTGGTGGCACAAGAGGAGGTGGAGGAAGTAGAGGAGGAGGAGTTGTATGCGGAAGGGCTAACATCTGCAAGGTCCAGACGGTCGGCAGCACCAAGGCGGCAGGCATGTGAGGGTGGGGGAGATGGTTTTACCAGGGCGCATGGTAGCAGCCAAACTAGTGAGGAAGGTGCAGGAGCCCAGGAAGAAGTGGAGGACGAACTGATGGAAGACTCATCAGATGAGGGAGACCTTGATCACATTTCTGTTGTGCGAGGTTGGGGGGAGAGGACAGAGGAAGGAAGCATGATTGTTACCTCGCCACCAACACAACAGGGACTTGGTGCTCCTGGATGCGCAACACACATGAGTGCCTTCTTGCTGCACTACCTGCAACATGACCCTCGAATTGTGAGAATTAGAAATAATCCTGACTACTGGGTTGCCACACTGTTAGATCCCCGGTACAAAAGTAAATTTGCAGAAATTATTCCTGCCATAGAAAGGGATGCACGCATGCAGGAGTATCAGCAGAGACTGTTGCAGAATCTTACATGTGCTTTTCCACAAAATACCAGTGGTGCACGTAGTGAATCTCACAGTTCCAACTTGCCAACCGTGGGACCGTCAAGTGTTCAGCACTCAAACCGTAACAGAACCACAGTATCTGCTGGTAACATCAATTTTGCGGAATCATTTCACCACTTTTTTAGCCCATCCTTTGCAAGGCCACAGGAGACAAGAAGTCTGACACATAGTCAACGCCTAGAGACGATGGTACAGGAGTATCTCCAAGTAAACATTGAAGCCACGACTGTGTCACTGGACCCTTGCTCTTTTTGGGCTTCCAATCTGGATAAATGGCCGGAGCTAGCCACTTACGCCTTGGAGATCTTGTCATGCCCCGCAGCCAGCGTTCTGTCTGAACGTGTGTTCAGCGCTGCTGGTGGTGTGCTGACAGATAAGCGCACGCGGCTCTCCACTGATAATGTAGACAGACTCACGTTCATAAAGATGAACAAATCATGGATCCGAAACGACTTTTCTACCCCTGTGTCATCCTGGGGAGAGTAAAAGCTTGATGATTGGTTAAAATCACCCTACCAACCGTTTTAAGCTTTCAAATTACTAATCATGTTTATCTGTATCTTGACTGGAAAATAATTTGGGCTTTGTAGCAGTGTGCAGCACTGATCCTATTAGGCCATCTATAATAAGCTTCACCAGATTTAAAATTAAAAATAATTTTTAGCTGCATCTAGCCCGGAAAATAATTTTGGGGCTCCGAGATGCGCAAGACACATAAGTGCCTTCTTGCTGCACTACCTGCAGCATGACCCTCATATTGTCAGAATTCGAAGTAATCATGACTACTGGGTTGCCACACTCTTAGATCCCCCAAACTTTTCGATCAACCTTTTCATTTTAATAAAGACCAAAAAAATGGTCATTTTTGAAATTATAAGCATTAGCAGGTTGTTAGAAACTGAAATCAAACAGTTTTCAACTCAAAACTTTATTCTAGGTGATGTTACATTTTCACATAGGACCCCTTGTTCGAAAGGAGCTTCTGAACTCTCTCGTCCATTGAATTTGTCAGGTTTTGGATGGTTTCTGCTTCAATTGTTTTGCATGAGGACAGAATACCCTCCCAGAGCTGTTGCTTAGATGTGAACTGCCTCCCGCCATCATAGACACTCCTTTTAATGATGCTCCAAAGGTTCTGAATGGGGTAGAGGTCAGGGGAGCATGGGGGTCACACCATAAGTTTGTCCCCTTTTATGCCCATATCAGCCAGAGATGCAGATGTTTTATGTGCAGCATGAGATGGTGCATTATCATGCAGAAAAATGATCTTGCTGTGAAATACACGGTTCTTCTTCTTGAACCATGGCAGGAAGTGCTGTTTGAGAAAATCCACATACATTATGGAGTTCATCTTTAGCGCCTTCAGGGATCCTAAAGGGGCCGACAATCTCTCTCCCCATGATTCCAGCCCAAAACATTACTCCACCTCCTCCTTGTTGGCGCTGTAGCCGTGTTTGCGTGGGGTGTCCATCAACCAGCCATCCTCCACTCCATTCATCTGGACCATCGAGCGCTGCACGGCACTCATCCGTGAACAAAACAGTTTTGAAATCAGTCTTCATGTAATGTTTGGCCCACTGGAGCCGTTTCTGCTTGTGTGAAGTGGATAGAGGAGGTCGACAGGATGGCATATGCACAGCTGCAAACCTCTGAAGGACCCTGCATCTTGTTGTTCGGGGGACGTTGGAGGCACAAGCAGCTTCAAAAACTTGTCTGCTGCTATGACAAGGCTTTTTTGCCGCTGCTGTTTCAACCTGACGTAATTGCCTGTAGGAAAGAGTCCTCAATTTGCCCTTATCAGCACGCACACGTGTGTACTGTGAATCAGCTACATACTTCTTGATTGCCAAGACACTTCATCCTGATCATCGCACAATGTTGATTGTAGTCATGCCTTGACCTAAACACTCCACAATTTGTTGCTTCTCAGCAGCCGACACATCCTTTTTCTTTCCCATTTTGGCAGAAAATGTAGGCTGCTTAATAATGTGAGAGAGCCTTCTTAAGTAGTCTTGCCTTTCATTGGACACACCTGCCAAACTAATTAGCACAGGTGTCTGCAATTGCTTACAGTGATATAAAGAGCCCTGACACACATCACCATCAATGAGTTTAACTGACAAACAAACAAATTCTTCCCTTATCACTCCTAAACACTTTTTGCATAATAATTTGGAACGCGGTGTACATGTGCTTTTCCACAAAACACCAGTGGTTCACGTAGTGAATCTTACAGTTCTAACTTGCCAACCGTGGTCTGTATGGAATTGTTCAATAAAGGGCCCAAAATTAAGATAACATAGATGGGAGAGGTCTCTATGAATAGGAATTCCTAAGTATTTGATACCCTGTGAGGGCCAGGCAAAGGGAAAGTTGGACTGGATGGAATCCTATATGGATTTAGGGAGGGAGACATCGAGGGCCTCAGACTTCGCTGCATTGATTTTAAAATTTTACCATGTAACAAAGTGATCTATTTCAGCCATAACAGCAGGGATGGATATATGTGATTGAGTGATATATACTAGGACATCATCAGCAAATAGAGAGCACTTGTACTCGGTGCCTCCCACCTCAATCCACCTAATATTGGGGTTATGGCGAATTGATGAGAGCAGGTGCTCCGTCACTAGGATGTATAAGAGAGGGGACAGAGGACATCCCTGCCTTGTCCCATTGGTGATTGTGAAAGGTGATGAAAATGTTCTGACGCACCCCCTGGGCCTTGGGACACCCGGAGCCGGACACTTTTTGGTGGATGCTGGTGGTTGTAGTCTTCGTGGCGGCGATCCGGTTCCGTGGCTCAGGGCGGTCAAACCAGTGGCGGAACTATTTATGTGGTTTTGATGTTTAAATGTCCGACTACGCCACCCGTGGATTGCGGTCAGAGTGAACCGCCGCTACAGGGCAGACCGCTAAGGCTGGTGTTGTGGGTGCAGCAGAGCGTAGCATAACTCCCCACGGGAGGAGTATAGCCTCAGGGCAGTGTATGCGGAGGATGGGGGTGATGGTGCAGGGCAGCAGCAGTAACGACACGGAGTCAGTGATGCAGTTCAGGGCCTTTACTCACAGTTCTTATTATCCAGACCACGTCTGCAGGTAACGGCTGCCCACGTCGTACTGTGCTCACCAGGTGAGGGGCTCAGACAACTCCCAGATAACTTTGGAGCGCTTCACAGGACCCCCTTTGTGTGTCCTTTGTCTGGCCTTTCTTACCAACACTTCTGTCCGGCTGCCTCGGGCCTCCTCTTGGTAAACTTGGCGCCAGTTTCCCTGACCCTATGTGGTGCCTTCCTAGCGGGTGGAGCAAGGGGCTGCGCCACATAAAATGTCAGAGCCTCCGGTTTCTAGCTGAGGGTCGTTTCCTGCCTCCACTAGTTCGGGGACCGGTCTCCCCCTTTGGCCTGACCCCTCCACGCAGGTGGATTCGGGCGTGCGGTGGCGACTCGCCCGTCCGCACCCCTGGGATCCCTTCATTCCTCGTTCCTGGAGCCTTCTCCGCTCCTCTTCCTTCCTTCTCCCTCTTGCAGGCCTGGGCCTCTGTTACTAGGCCCGCCTCCGGAGCAGAGCTCATGCAGAGCCCCTGCTCCCTGCCACTTCTGCTCAGACTTCTCTGCACTGAACTAAGATGGTGCCCACCTTTTATACTCCCTTCTCAATGCACCCAGGAACTGCTTCCTCCCTGCTCCTGCACTGCAGGGTTCCCCTTCCTCAGTGTTCCCTCCCCCCACTCCAGCCAGGGACAGGGACTGTCGTGCCCATCTCAGGGGCATATTGGTCGCCCTGCCCCACGGCAATGTGGTGTAATGCATAACAGGTGTCGGGTCCTGATCCACACTCCATCCTTATCTGAGAGTGAGATATCACACCTCTGGGTGAGGTGCAATACGTCTGTAGCAACCGAGCCCTCGGTGCTACAGTTCCATTTATCTTCAGCCTAGGTGACGTATTGTGATACAGGGCCGTGATTTTGGCTATAAAAGGGTCCCCTAGACCCCTACCCCAAGCTTTTTAAGAGAATCATATATGGCGTGCCAGGAGACTCTATGGAATGCTTTCTCAGCATCCAACGAGAGTATCTACTTACAAATTTTTAACTGCATCTAGCCCAGGAAATACTTTGTGCCTAGTAACAGTGTCTGCTAGTCAGCAGATTATCCCGGCTGTTAAGCAAGCTACACCACCTGTAGTTTGGACACTTAATTTTTTCAAAGGAAATGCTTCGGGACCACGGGATACTTAGTGAAGAGCATCAGGAGGCACCCCAAGGCATAGGGGCTGGGACTGGCACTAGGATGCCTTGCGGTGGACAGCCGAGCTCGATCCTTATAAAAGCTTTTTAACTGCAGCAGCTTTAGTGGACGCTACTGGAGCTGGAATTACGCGGCTGCTGGCATGAGACTTGCCCTCCAATAGATCCTTGTAAATGGATTTAAAGTGTATTCATTCAAATTAGAGGGACAATTTAAATTAAAAAGCTTAGAGCTGCCTCCACCACAGGGGGGCTCTCTCGACCCACCAGCGGACAGGCACCAGTATTGGGAGAGGGGGGCTGGCCGTCAGGGTTCACCGCGGCTCTGGCACAAACCCGGCGACACGGAGGTGGCACGGGCAGGAGCGGACTGGCCGTCTCGGCTTCTCACTTTTTGGATTTTAGAAGGGCATGACATGCCTATATCTGTGTCTCCCCCTCCTTTTACTCCTCCACCTCTTTTCTTTTCGCATGACTATATGTACTTGTCACTTTTCCATGTGTTAGTTGTGTCTTCTGAGCAGTTTGTCAGCTTTTGGACACCTTTGAAGGTGTTTTCTATGTGTTTCTATGTGTTTTTGTTTGCCTGCCATTGGTTTTAACGGTGTTCGAAGGTGTTCGACGAACAGTTCGACGAACAGTTCGGCGAACACACGGGTGTTCGACGAACCGAACCGAACTCGAACACTACGGGGGTGGCTCAACACTATTTCTTACAAACTAATTTGCCACAAATGTAATGTTCCTCATTAATCATGCACATCTTCTTTGGACTGATTTAGAGGTCTGGGTCCTCTGGATCGACCAGGACTTTAACGCCACTGCACACTATACCATCATGGCACACATAATGACATCAGAAGGTTGCGACATGCGTCACCCAAGGTTGCACACGTACAATCATGGCGCACATACTGACATCAGAACGCTGCGACGTGCGTCACCCAAGGTTTAGTTATTGCCTCTGGGGATGCACATCAGTGGCAACATGCTCAGCGATGGCATGGTTCACAAAAATGTCAGAGGCCTGTTTGAGCTGGAAGTTCCAACGCAGGGTGAAGAAGACAGAAAAAGATGCTTGCAACCAGCAAGGCCAGTTGTAGACAAAGTGGGGCCCTGGGCATAAGTTTAAAGTGGGTCCTAAATGCTAACATATTGCACCATCACACTCAAACATTTAGGTTGCATTTACATGTGCTGAGTTTAGGCCTTTAAATGAGAGTGATCGAGAATATTGAAGTCGTTCAGTGCTTGTTTCCTGGCCATTTTACCCTGTTGAGGGAGAATGATGGGCACAGAACGATCACTAGTAGATCAATCTGTCCCTATAAAGTATCGTATTATCAGCAGCACATCTGCAGTTCACATCGGGCGATGTGCTGCAGAAAACAATGGTTTTTGTTCCATCATAAATAATCCAATCACCCAATAAATGAGTAGCTTGAGTTTGCTTGTTTGTTGGGCGATAACTGACATTTTTACACCTATGAACTCTCGTCTGCTCTGCTGGGATTTATAAATGTGGATGCTACATACTCAAACACTGCATGTTACACACATATACAGTGGGTACGGAAAGTATTCAGACCCCTTTAAATTTTTCACTCTTTGTTTCATTGCAGCCGTTTAATAAATTCTAAAAGTTAATTTTTTTTTCTCATTAAAGTACACTCTGCACCCCATCTTGACTGAAAAAAACCAGAAATGTAGAAATTTTTGCAAATTTATTAAAAAAGAAACACTGTATACATACATATAATATGCTTTTTGATATCTCTAGCACTTTGTCATTTATTGGCTGCTACCTTATTGCTATCACCATCTACTCTTATATGGAGATTTGACATTTTATCAAGTCATAGAAAACGTGAAACGCATCATCTGAGGGAATAACATCAGAATGATTTCTCTTATCAAGATCTTGATTTGATTATCTACATTTATTTCTGCATCTACTATAATGTAGTTTTGTCTGTAGTAGCTTTTTGTGCATTTATTATATTTATGATTATTATTCTTTCTCTACTGGCTTACTGCTAATAGTGCGGTATATCCATGAATATTATTTGGGGATAGAATTTGATTATGCTGTAGGAGATTACTAGTGTATGTTAAGATCTGGTGAGCAATGAGTTGATAACCTCTATTATTCTTATTAGACATTATGTCATGTCCATCATTATTATTTTCCTGTATTTTTATCCTGACCTGTCCTCGTTGATGGCGGGGAACTGGCCACCCGCCGTCCGCAATGATGCTTTTTAGGAAATGAGGCAATTTCTGCCCGCAGCCTTTCTTTTTCTTTTTCTACACAGTGCCGCGCTTTCGCTCGTGCATTGCGGCGCCCTGGTGGTGTCGCGGTCTGTGCGTCGTTGCCTGGGTGATGGGGGGGGATGACGTTGTTCCTCCTCCTCATCTTGTGGGCTGCGCGGCGGGCCGCGTCATCACGAGAGACTGCGCGCCGATTGGTGACCAGTACACTTCATTCATATAAATAGGACCCACCTCTTACCATAACCACGTCTCATGATGAAGCCGAGGCGAAACGCGCATTGAGGCATTTGGTTGACTGTCACCACAAGTCTCAGGTCTCCCACCATGACTCAAGGTATGTACATTGAATTGACATCTACTCCACTGGTTAGCATGCCACACTACTACTACTAGATGACCAAATTACATGCTAGTTATCATCTTACACGCACTAGTTTAGCACAAATACCCTCTGGTATCTAATTGACATTAATTGATTTTTATTGGATTGAGCTATATTATTGCATATTAATTATAAGCTTTTTATACTTCTAGCTACCATGTGATTTTTGTCTATCCTGGATATCTTACTTATACTACCATATTATCCAGAGCTGCTGGATTTGCACTGTTTCAACTATATCAGGTATACTCATATTATAGCCTATGGAGTGTTTATAGTGACCTGGGATTGTTAGTGCAGTCCTGTTCCTGTCACTTATTGGGATTATAAACCCTGTATCCCCTATTGTTTTAGCTGTTCTTTTCCCAACACCTCTCATGTGATGTTTCATATAAAGAAATATTTTTGTATCTAATAAAATTATAATATATTCTATATATCTCCCGATGTGTCTTAGGTATTTATTTATTTTTCTTTGTTAAGTTATTATTCATATGATTACCCTAATGATACCTATTAGACTCTAAGTTAGGTTTTTGTTTCGTTATCTGGAGATTGCATTTCACCCTTTGGTGATTTGCTTTTTTTTAGGTTATTACTTGATTGCATTGTTTTTGCAGATTCCTTAACAGGATTTATGGACTTTAGAAAGAGAGATAAAGCCCGAGTTATTCAACTTGGGACAGTGTTTTTTGAGAAGTCAACTACTTCTAAAGATGCAAGTGACATTAAAGACTTGAAGCAGCAAATTAAAGATCTACTTAAAAAAAGAATAAAACTCAGGTGGAATAAAGCCGCCCTACAAAAATTATCTGTGTAAAGATATTATACCCAGAGGGCTCCGTATCCAACTGTTCCCTACTTTGCATAGTGAGGATTCAGTATTCACAGGTAAGTGGGAGGAGACGCTTACCAAATGCTCCCGTACTCTACTGGAAATTCTCATTGGTGCTGACAAAAAGGCACTAGAACATATTGAAAAATAGATTGATGCCTTGCGAGAGAAAATTCAGTCTTCACTTTCGACTGATGAGTATAAAAATTTTGATCTATCACTGGAGGAGGAGCTTTCTAAATGGGAATCTGAGATCCAGGCCTTTAAAACTAAAAGTATCTTAGAGATTTTGAGGATTATCAATCCAAAAACTTCTACCATTGGCACCATAAAAACAAGCATAATAAATTGCTACCTAGGTCTCAATCGGCCTCCAGCATTTCGTCTACTTCTGAGGAAGAATGTGGAGGGCATTTTTTAGACAAACGGGCCATGCCCGGCGAGGCAATGCCCACAAATACTTTTCAACAACTCAGGACTTCATATTCACAAAGAAAAAAACATTCATACCACTTCAGGCAAAAGAAAGCAAACAAAATCTAAAAGGTAATTAATTTATCCAAATATAATCTATCTAAGTCACAAATTGAGGTGCTATCTAGGGGCCTTTCTTTCTCACCGGTGGAGGGATATGATCATTTTACCACCATTAAAGATCTGGAATTATGTGCTCGCAAGCTTATTTTTAAGAAGCATTTTAGTCCCTTAGCTCATAGACCAGAAATGCTCTCTTCGGATACTGAGATCCAGGCTATACAGGATCTTGAATCATTGGCAGCAGAACAGAGCAATGATGACATGGTGAAACTCCCTACACATTTGTACAGACGCTCACGTGTGTTCCCGCCCCTGTCCGTTTGTTCCCAGGTTGATATTTTTGTTAAGCTTGTTAAAAAGGACCTCCTCCCACTGAAGGAGGGAGTCTTTGGTGATAACCGATCCCGATCACACAGACAAGCCATTCATGAACTTAAAAATCTTAGGAACATTGTAATCAAAAGGGCGGACAAGGGCGGACAAGGGCTGGAACGTCGTGTTATGGCCTATTCAAGCATATGAACTAGAGGCCTTTAAACAGCTTAATAACGTTAATTGCTACAGGAGGTTAGATACCATTCCCACTGTAGCCTTTACAAGAGAATTTTCACATTTACTTGAAGATGCTGTAGAAAATTCAGTTACTCCTCCAAAAATGAAAGAGGCTCCGCTATTGGAATATCCAATAGTGCCGACCTTTTACTTGCTGCCTAAGGTTCACAAGGACCCCCTCCGCCCGCCCGGTAGACCAATCGTGTTGGGCATTGGGGGTCTTTGTGAATCCATATGTAAATTTGTGGACTTTTATCTGCAGAGGTGTGTGGAGACTCTCCCATCCTTTGTAAAGGACACAACTGACATCCTGAGACGTCTCGATGGGATTGTTCTTGAAGAGGACATGTGGCTTGTCACCTGCGACGTGGAGTCCCTATACACTTCGATACGTCACGACCAGGGCATGACGACTGTGAAATTTTTTCTGACCATGACTAATCTAGACTCAGATCTTGTATCATTTATTCTCTCCCTTCTGGACTTCATTCTTAGACACAACTATTTTGTGTTTAAGGACCGCCCCTTCCTACAGCTCCAGGGCACGGCAATGGGGGCGTCCTGTGCGCCCTCTTATGCCAACCCGTTCCTGGGGCTGTGGGAGAGGGATACGGTCCTTAGTACATCGGGTCATGAAGCCGTCATGTCCTGGTCAAGATATATTGATGATGTATTATTCATCTGGAAGGGCTCCACGTCGCGACTGGATGCATTCCTTAACAGTCTGAATAATAATATCTTTAATATTCATCTTACATGGAAATATAGCCAGACATCAGTTGACTTTTTGGACTTATTAATCACTAGATCCAGGAACAATAGGATTGAGACAGACATTTTTAGGAAAGAAACTTCTACTAATGCCCTGTTACATTATTCCTCCTCACATCCACCTAAACTTAAGAGCTCTATCCCTGTAGGCCAATTTTTATGAGCACGACGCATCTGCTCTAATGATGATAAATTTCATCAACAAGCATATGATCTATCCCGCAGGTTTCAAGATAGGGGCTATCCAAATCAGGATATCAAACGTGGTTTCCTGAGAGCCAAAACTACCAATAGACGACACTTATTATCCGGCCCCAAAAATAAATAAAGTTCTACTGACACAACACCAAGATTTATCACAACATTTAATGTCAATTGGATTAACATCAGAAAGATTTTCTCTAAACATTGGCCTATTTTGCTCATGGACCAACAACCATTGATAATGTGGCGTAGAGCCAAGACTCTCGGAGACATAGTCTCTAGAAGCCATTATGTCCCCCCCAAAAATCAGTTTCTTTTTGGCAGTAAGGGTCCACCATGGGTTGTTTCCCCTGCGGTAGATGCTCAATATGTAAATACATCACCAAAACAGTAGAGTTTTCAGATTCCGGCAAAGAAAATTTTTTTTAAATTTTGCATCATATCACATGTGAAACAGAAGCGGTCATTTATCATATTAGATGCGCCTGTGGTCTTGTCTACATAGGCATGACCACAAGACTTCTTAAAATCCGCATTCAAGAGCATATTAGGGACATAAAAAATGCCGCTACCTGTTCGGATCCCCAACAGCTCAAAACTATCCCCAGACACTTTCTCGATGCCCACAGCTGTAGCCCTAAGGGTCTTTCGGTTCGAGGCATCGATAGAGTGTATATGGGTATAAGGGGAGTTAATATTAAACAAAACCTGCTCCAAAAGGAGACACGTTGGATCACTGTGTTGGATACGGTTACGCCCTCTGGTCTGAACGAGTCTGTAAGCTTCAAGTCTTTCTTATAACTTTTCGAATATCAGCGCTATTTTAATGATGGGATCCTATATGTGTGGTTTTTATCTTTGTTACATAAATTTTTTGCTTCTGTTTTTCATTTTTCTTTTTGTACTGAGATTGTCACTAATGATATGCTTTTTGATATCTCTAGCACTTTGTCATTTATTGGCTGCTACCTTATTGCTATCACCATCTACTCTTATATGGAGATTTGACATTTTATCAAGTCATAGAAAACGTGACACGCATCATCTGAGGGAATAACATCAGTATGATTTCTCCTATCAAGATCTTGATTTGATTATCTACATTTATTTCTGCATCTATAATGTAGTTTTGTCTGTAGTAGCTATTTGTGCATTTATTATATTATTTATGAATTTTATTCTTTCTCTACTGGCTTACTGCTAATAGTGCGGTATATCCATGAATATTATTTGGGGATAGAATTTGATTAGGCTGTAGGAGATTACTAGTGTATGTTAAGATCTGGTGAGCAATGAGCTGGTAACCTCTATTATTCTTATTAGACATTATGTCATGTCCATCATTATTATTTTCCTGTATTTTTATCTTGACCTGTCCTCATTGATGGCAGGGGACTGGCCACCCCCCGTCCGCAATGAAGCTTTTTAGGAAATGAGGCAATTTCTGCCCGCAGCCTTTCTTTTTCTTTTTCTACACAGGGCCGCGCTTTCGCTCGTGCATTGCGGCGCCCTGGTGGTGTCGCGGTCTGTGCGTCGTTGCCCGGGTGATGGAGGGGTGACGTTGTTCCTCCTCCTCCTCGTCTTGGGGGCTGTGTGCCGGGCCGCGTCATCTTAGGGGGCGCGGCATCGCGAGGGGCTGAGCGCCGATTGGTGACCAGTACACTTCATTCATATAAATAGGACCCACCTCTTACCATAACCACGCCTCCTGACGAAGCCGAGGCGAAACGCACGTTGAGGCGTTTGGCTGACTGTCACCACAAGTCTCAGGTCTCCCACCATGACTCAAGGTATCTACATTGAATTGACATTTACTCCACTGGTTAGCATGCCGCACTACTACTACTAGATGACCAAATTACATGCTACTTATCATTTTACACGCACTAGTTTAGCACAAATACCCTCTGGTATCTAATTGATATTAATTGATTTTTATTGGATTGAGCTATATTATTGCATATTAATTATAAGCTTTTTATACTTCTAGCTACCATGTGATTTTTGTCTATCCTGGATATCTTACTTATACTACCATATTATCCAGAGCTGCTGGATTTGCACTGTTTCAACTATATCAGATATACTCATATTATAGCCTATGGAGTGTTTATAGCGACCTGGGATTGTTAGTGCAGTCCTGTTCTTGTCACTTATTGGGATTATAAACCCTGTATCCCCTACTGTTTTAGCTGTTCTTTTCCCAACACCTATCATGTGATGTTCATATAAAGAAATATTTTTGTATCTAATAAAATTATAATATATTCTATGTTATTATTCATATGATTACCCTAATGATACCTATTAGACTCTAAGTTAGGTTTTTGTTTCGTTATCTGGAGATTGCATTTCACCCTTTGGTGATTTGCTTTTTTAGATTATTACATACATTTATATGTATACACAGAGCACATATACATACATATAGACATGTGTACATACATAGGCAAATGCACATACAGAGCACATACATATGGGCAGACATGCATACCCAGATCACATACATACAGACACATGTATATACAGATCACATACCTACACATGTATACACAGAGCACATACATACATATAGACATGTGTACATACATAGGCAGATGCACATACAGAGCACATACATACGGGCAGACATGCATACACAGATCACATACATACAGACACATGTATATACAGATCACATACCTACACATATATACACAGAGCACATACATACATACACATGTGAGAGGCTGGACAGGAGCTTTTTCACCCTCAAAAATATGTCGAGGCAAATTATTTAAAGTTATTTGTGTAATTGGCAGCACAGTGGCTCAGTGGTTAGCACTGTTGTTTTACAGCGCTGGGATCCTGGGTTTAAATCCCACCAAGGACAACACCTGCAAGGAGTTTGTATGTTCTCCCCGTGTTTTCGTGGGTTTCCTCCGGGTTCTCCGGTTTACTCCCACACTCCAAAAGACATACTGATAGGGAATGTAGATTGTGAGCCCCAATGGGAACAGTGCCCATAATGTCTGCAAAGCACTGTGGAATTAATGGCACTACATAAGTGAGTAAAATAAATAAATAAAAATAAACAAACCCAAAATGTGCCTGCAATATTAACCACTGGCCACCAGAGGTCACTGTATTCCCCTTGATAGGTTCAGATTTCCCTTGGTCTGCAGGATCCGGTTTTCAGGGATGTCAGGGTTAACACCTAGCCAGGGAGGGAGAGAGAAGTGACTGGGCACAAACAGGAGACTAGATCCAGGATTACTTAGTGTTGATTGGACAGAGTGTGGAGCAGGCTGTGTGCAGAGAAGGTGGAGACTGCAGTATACTGGTTCAGTGTGTGTGCAACTACAAGGCTCAGCATGTAAGGAGCTAGTTACAGAGGCGGCAGGACAGCACAGGCATTTGGGGACCTTTGCATCGAGGAAAAGCTTAGAAGTCTGGGAAAAGTACGGTCCAGCAGAAAAGGGGGACCTTGGGAAGAAGGTAGCGCCTGCTGCGAGTACTAAAAACAGGGAGCTTAGTCTCAACGAGCCGCCCCTGGGATTGTCTTAGCTAAAAGCTCTGGATATCGGGATCAGTAGGTAACGAATGCACCCGAATAACCCTACCCCTAAGAAAACGCAGGCAATTAGAACATCTCCCCATGTCCCTTGCAAAACCTGGAAAAACACAGACTGTAATTCTGGAATGGATCCGGTATATTGTGTGGAAGATGGAAAAGGAGAATGTACAACCTATTATCCCCTGTTTACCAGTTTGTCCGTATATAAAATGGACATTGTTTATAAGGACTGATCTGGCTTATTGAATGCAACGGGAGCGAAACTGCACTAAGTGGAACCGACGATGGAAGCAGCAGATCAAGCTACAATAACACAGACGCCCCCCAACAACACAAAATTTCCTGTAGCTGGCCCCGACGTGAAAATGGCGGACGGCTCATACTACTACCACCGGGGGCCAGGTTACACAAACACACACAAACATGTATACACAAAGTACAAACATACAGACATGTAAACACAGAGCACATACATACAGACACATGAATAGATAGAGTGCACATACATACTGACATAAGTATACACAGAGCACATACATACAAAATAAGTATTTGATACACTGCCGATTTTGCAAGTTTTCCCAACTACAAAGAATGGAGAGGTGTGTAATTTTTATTGTAGGTATACTTCAACTGTGAGAGACAGAATCTTAAAAAAAATCAAGAAAATCACATTGTATGTGTGACATGCAGAAGTAGTGCTGTTGCTTCCAAAGCATCCAGCAACTGTCACAAATAACACAAGCAAAGAAGACAGGAAGTGTTGTGCTTCAAAAGCATCCAGCAACTTGAGGGGTTAACACAGTCACAGGAGACAGGGAGTGTTTTAGCAGAGCCTGAGGGGGATTGTGGGGAACTTGTTAATGTAGTCTGGCTGAAGCCGAAGAGAAAGGTGGTGATGTGTTATCTGGATCTGACAGAAGGCGGATGAACAGGATTCAGATCAGGAGAGAAACTAAACACAGGTCAGATAAACTCCCTGAACTAACCGTGCAGAATATTATTGGGCAGGAAGATAAGTACTGGAAGAAATTGTGTCACAGGGATCATCTCCCTCATCAAACCCTCCCCCCTCCATCTCCATGTAGGATAAAGAATGCTGTGTACTATTGTGTCCTTGTAAAGGAAAAGCCTGTGGTTGTGTAAGCATAAAAGTGTGCTTCTAAGAGATCTAATCTATGCTGAATTATGCTACTGAAGAGACTGTAATACTGTGCCTTGTGAAGAAACTACTGTATTGTTACTGGAGCCAGTTGCTCAAGAAACTCAGACTGTACTGTAATGAAGATTGTTGCTGTAATATCCCTGAATGGCACCCAGCTCATCCATTAATGCAAAAATGGATGAGCTGGGTGAGAAAGAAGCTGAAGACGTCATGGGGACATTCCTCCAGGAGCTAACACAGATTCTAACCAGGTTCAAATTGGAGAATGGACGGACGGCACCAATTAACAAAAAGCGGGAATCTCCGTCCGCAGACAGAACTACAGGAATTGAAAGAAAAATTGAAAGCCCTAACAACAGCCCTGCAGGAATCAACCAAAACCTCTGAACGGGTGACAGACTCAGACAGAACCTTTACCCTGCTCAGGTTAGATAAATCAGGAAGACAGTCCTCTTTAGCACCACAAATCACTATAAGGAAAGAATTCAAGATCCTGGGACAGATTGGAGAGTGTGAACAGAAAGAGAAACTGTCTTATATGAACTTGTTGCACCATTGAAAAAAGCCTTGGACAGGCTGAAACGTCTTGTGTGAGTTGTGGAATAAATCAACTGATTATCAACACGTGAGTGCCGGGATTTTCTTTTCCTACAGACATTGTTTTCCACGTGCACCACTCTAGCTATACGGAGTGCCGACTATTCCTTTTTGATACTGAACAGAAAGAGAAACTGTCTTATATAAACTTGTTGCACCAGATCGATGCAGGCTTACCGAAAAGCTACCAGTCAGATGAGATCGTTGAGGGGGTGGTGAAAGTGATCAGCCCAGGACTGAACCCCCATAGTATGCTAGAAATGAAGAGTGAATTGACCTTGCAACAGCTGAAGTTGATTTTAAAAGGGCACTATAAAGAAGAGAGTACTTCAGAATTGTTCCACCAACTCATTAACCTCTCACCAGTGGCGTACCGCCAATGGCGGCAGACCATGCCACTGCTATGGGGCTCGTGGCCGGAGGGGGCCCGTGAGGGCCCCAAGCAGCATGGTAACGAGGAGGATAGGTGAGTAGGAGGTTGCGGCGGCAGAGGAGCGGGTTGCGGCAGTGGAGGAGCGGAGCACACACAGTAGCCGCTGCTGCAGCTATCACGTGTGCCCGCTGCTAAAGGGACATGAATATTCCCTCTTCTCCACTCCTATGGGCGTGGAGAAGACGGAATATTCATTCTCTTTAGTAGCGGGCACGGAAGAGAGCTGAGCCCCGGCTCCTGCTGTCAGTGCAGAGGAGTGAATGTGCCGGCAGCAGCTCACCTCGGGCTTCTGAGAGCGGGCGCTGCTGAGATGCCGACATGAGCTGCTGCTGCAGACAGGACGCAGCGCTGGAGCAGAGGTGAGGAAGGAAGGTGAGTATAAGTGTTTATTGTTTTATGTGCAGTGATTGGGGGGATGAGGAAGTCACACATACCAGGATACTTGGATTAAGGAGGCCACACATACCAGGAATGGGGGATTGAGGAGGCCACACATACCAGGAATGGGGGATTGAGGAGGCCACACATACCAGGATTTGGGGATTGAGGAGGCCACACGTACCAGGATTGGGGGGTTGAGGAGGCCACACGTACCAGGATTGGGGGGTTGAGGAGGCCACATGTACCAGGATTTGGGGATTGAGGAGGCCACACGTCCCAGAAATGGGGGATTGAGGAGGCCACACGTCCCAGGAATGGGGGATTGAGGAGGCCACACATACCAGGAATGGGGGATTGAGGAGGCCACACATACCAGGATTTGGGGGTTGAGGAGGCCACACATACCAGGATTTGGGGGTTGAGAGGCCACACATACCAGGATTGGGGGGTTGAGGAGGCCACACATACCAGGAATGGGGGATTGAGGAGGCAACACATACCAGGATTTGGGGGTTGAGGAGGCCACACATACCAGGATTTGGGGATTGAGGAGGCCACACATACCAGGATTGGGGGGTTGAGGAGGCCACACGTACCAGGATTTGGGGATTGAGGAAGCCACACATACCAGGATTTGGGGATTGAGGAGGCCACACGTACCAGGAATGGGGGATTGAGGAGGCCACACATACCAGGAATGGGGGATTGAGGAGGCCACACATACCAGGATTGGGGGGTTGAGGGGGCCACACATACCAGGGATTGTGGGATTGAGGGGGTCACACATACCAGGGATTGGGGGATTGAGGAGGCTACACATACCAGGGATTGTGGGGGCCACACATACCAGGGATTGTGGGATTGAGGGGCCACACCTACAAGGATGGGGAAATTTACCAGTAGCTGCTGCATTTCCCACCCTAGGCTTATACTCAAGTCAATAGGTTTTCCCATTTTTATGTGGTAAAATTAGGGGCCTCGGCTTATATTCGGGTCGGCTTATTTAAAATATACGGTATTTTAAAATCAGTGAGTACGTGGTGCCCATAATACTGCAGGACTGTGGCGTGCATTATACTATATGGGGGCTGCATTTTACCCTATGGGGTGTGTAATATACTGTATGGAGGACTATGGGGAGTGCATTATATTCTATGGAGGACCATGGGAAGTTCATTATACTATATGGAGGATTATGGGTGGCGCATTATACTATATGGAGGTTTATGGGGGAGCATTATACTATATGGAGGATTATGGGGGCGCATTATACTATATGGAAGATTATTGGTGGTGCATTATACTATATGGAAGGCTATGTGGGGCCATTATAATATTTTGAGGGCTATGTGGGGGGCCATTATACTGTATGAAAGCAATTATACAGTGTGAAGGTTTGTGTGGGGTCCATTATACTGTTTGGAGGGCTGTGTGGGGGCCATTATACTGTTTGGAGGGCTGTGTGGGGGCCATGAGAGTGTATGGAGGGCTCTGTGGGGTTCACAGTTGGGGGATTATACTGTGTTAGAGTCACCATACTTTGCCGTGGGAGTTGAAGTGGGGTACAATAGGGTCATTATACTGTGCATGTGGAGGAATGCACCATAGAGGTATCATACTGTTTGGGGGGCACTTTTGTTGGCATCATACTTTATGGGGGCAATGAAGGAGGAATCTACGACTTCAGAAGGAGGTAAATTACTATGCAAAGGCTGGAAAGTTATGAGATCTGCTCTTCTGTGACACAAATATTTATTTTTTGTGGTGGGGGGCCCAATTAGAGCTTCTGCTATGGGGCCCCATGACTTCTATGTACGCCCCTGCCTCTCACAAAAAAATAATGAATCACCCCAAAGTTTCTTGTTCAGAGCAATTGAACGGAAGGATAGACTGTTGTTTGTATCCAGAGATGTAGAAGTGAAGTTTGATGCTAGGCTAGTCCAGAAGAAGTTCTTGAGATCATTGGGAACGGGGTTAATCAGCAAAGACATCAAGTTGCAGCTGAAACAGTACCTAGAATATCCTTTCATTCTGGACGAAGTACTAATTGAAAAAAATGAATGGGGCAGGTAGTTTGGAGTCAGAGAGCAAACAGAAGAAAAAGGCTCTGCTCCTAAAATCACCAAAATGAGTCAGCTGAAGTTGGAGACCCCCAATGGCCAGTACGAAGATCATCATGGAGACCATCCAGTGCCACCTCTGAGAGGGAACCATAAATCACCAACAAAAGGAAGGACCGCCAACACTGACTGGGAGGAAGTAATAGGAGAACTGCGAGCCGAGTTGATTGAGGTGAAAAAGTTGATTCGTTCCAGGCCACAACCTGTGTCCCTCAGACACAGGAATTGGTGCCAAAACAGAAGATACCCGGTTTGTGAAGCATGCCGTTCATCAAATCAGAGTACGGTGTGTGTCCACTGTCTAAGATGTGGTGAGGAAGGACATTATGCCAAGGAATGCCAATGGTCACGGTCATTTGGGTTAAAAGACAGGAGGTTGCCAGTGCGGGGCAACTGGTAACCGTGACATGGAGGAGGCCCCAGAAGCAAATCCAAATCTCACCAAACCCCAGAACGGCGCATGAGGTAAAACGGCTGCGTCAGTACTATCCCCAAGTGTGTTCCCATCTACAACAGCTGCAAGAGATACAGAGGCATCAGTTACTTAATGCCCAGAGCGGAGGTCAAACGATGTACTCCTGGGAGGAGGATTCCTCGGTCAGTAGAGATTGCCTAATCAGTGAAAGGTGCTTTCTACAGTGCCAGCTAAATGGACTCTTGGTAAAAGCACTGTGGGACACAGGAGCCCAAGCGAGCCTTTTAAATGAAGAATGGAGAAGGCGCTATCTGCCACATACCTGCCTTCGGTTGCTAAAAGAACTCTTAGGACCAGTGAAACTCCACAGCAACTTTTTTGGATCAAGTGAAACTCCACAGCAAAGATGTCAACCAGACTGAAATCCCTTTCATAGGCTGGGTGGAAGTGACTTTCCAACTGAGGGCCATGAAGAACAACAACACCAATCAGCTTTTGGTACCTTTTCTCATGACCAGTGATCAGAACGTGGCATAGACTCCTATCCTTTGTTATAATGTAATCAGTGAGGTCATCACGAAACACAAGTCAGGGACGCTGGTGGTGGATGAAATTGTCACATCACTTGCTATACCCAACGCCGTGGCGGAAAATGTGATTCATAGAGTAAAGAAAGCACAGAATACAATGGACCTAAAAGAAGTCAAGGTAGACTTGCGCCCAACCTTCATCCCTACAAACCAAATGGTGAGGGTGAGGTATGGAGTCCGGGTAGAACCGGGAAGAAAAATCCAGAAAAAACTGTTTGTGCCAAAAGACTCCTCAGAACTTCCGGAAGGCCTAGTTCAAGGTGAGACTGTGCTTACGATTTCTACTGGTGGGTTTGCTCTAGTGACAGTATTGGTGATGAATAGTACGAAACATGAAATTAGACTGGATCCAAAGACTGTGTTAGGTCACATTGAAACCATTAAAACGGTATATCCAGCCAGTGTAAGACCCTCCCAGAGGTCTACCTTGAATTCAGTCTCCCCACCAAGGAACAGGAGTTGCCCAGGGGAGGAAATTGCACTACCCTCCTCAGGGTCCTGGGATCCCCCAATATCCCTGGAACACTTGTGTGCTAAAGATATAGGGGTAGCAAAACAGATGCTGAGAGAAGAGTGTCATTCTCTAAAGATGACTCTGATATAGGCTGTATCCCGTTGTTGCAATAGAAAATCAATTTGAAAGACACGACCCAAATAACCAAAAGTTACATGTCTGCGCCAAAACCATTACACCGTGAAGAGAATGAGTATTTACAAGATCTAATCAACAGAAGTTGGGTCCAAAAGTTGAAGTCGTCTTATTCCTCTCCTATGGTTTGTGTTAGGATGAAGGACGGTACGTTGAGACTCAGCTGTGATTACCGGTAACTAAACCAAAAGTCAGTACCTGATCGGCACCCGATATCAAAGATTCAAGATATGCTGGATAGCTTATCAGGAAGTATCTGGTTCTCAGTCCTCGATCAGCGTAAAGCATACCATCAAGGGTTTGTTGAAGAGTCCAGTAGACCCTTGACAGCATTCATCACAAGGTGGGGGTTATATGAGTGGATCCGCATACTGTTTGGGCTCAGTTCAGCTCCAGCTGAATTTCAGTGGAGCATGGAGACCTGTTTGGAATGATTGTTATCTGCCAGCCTTACTTGGATGACAATGTGGTACACAGCAAAACCTTCCGGGAGCATGTTGAACACATCAGGACCGTATTACAGCAGTATCAACAACACGGAGTTAAGTTGACCCCAAAGAAGTGTGAACTGTTCAAAAGTCCGATTGCTAGGGAAAATTGTGTCCGGAGAAGGATATACCATGGACCCAGCAGAAATCGCTCTGGTACTGGCCTTAAAAGACAAGCGGCCCTCTACTGTCATGGAGTTGAGGCAGATCTTAGGATTCCTCTCTTTCTATCGTACTTACGTTCGGAACTTCTCCAGGATTGCCGCCCCGCTATACCTCCTATACAGAGAATGGGCTGTTGGGATGACGGACTTAAAAGAAACAACGCCATTTCGTCCCAACAGCCCATTCTCTGTACAGCAGACCGCCAGGAGGTATTGGAAGAACTAGTAGATTACCTAGTAAAACCCACCATATTGGGATATCCTGATTTCAACTTACCATTTGTTCTTCATTGTGATGCTTCTCAAGTTGGACTGGGAGCTGCCCTGTATCAGCATCAAGATGGAAAATTGAGAGTCATCGGTTACGGTTCTAGAACGATGACAGACACCGAGAAGAATTACAATCTACATTCTGGAAAATTGGAGTTCCTGGCATTAAAATGGGCTATCTGTGAACGATTTAGAGATTATCTCTACTACAGCAAAGAGTATGAGGTATACACTGGCCCCAACCCTTCGACCTATGTCCTCACTACAGTCAAACTGAATGCAACGGGTCAGAGATGGGTCGCTGAACTAGCTGACTTCAATTTCACCATCAAGTACAGGCCAGAAAAATGCAATGCGGATGCTGACGGATTGTCGAGAATGCCACTAGAGCCTGAGGAGTTCATGCAAGAATGCTCGGAGGAAGTCAGTCTGGAAGCAATTGAGAGCACTCCACAAGCAGTGCAAGCTTATGAAGAGGAAGACACACCATTGTGGTGTCCGTTTACGGTGGAAACCACCATAAAATCAAGAGAACAAGATCACCCCCTGTCCATTCAACAACTACCAAAATGAAAAATCCATAGAGCACAACGGGAAAATCAGATAATTAGTAGAATACTACTTTATGTGGACCAAAATCGGTTTCCAAGTAACGGAAGAGAGATAATGAGTCACCAGCAGTATCTGTTTTAGTTAAAGAATGGACGAAGCTTTACCTCAGTGAAGACGGTATCTTGTACCGTAAAGAAGGACAAAACCGGCAGTTGGTACTAACCAGAGTATTCCGTAGGTTGGTCTTCAAAGAACTCCATGAAAGCATGGGACACCTGGGAGTGGAAATGACAACCAATTTGATCCATGAATGTTTCTTCTGGCCGTACATGCAGAGAAATATTGAGAGGTACGTGACCAGGGAGTGTGGGTATCTGAAAGATAAACGTCCCAACACATCAACCTGGGCACCTATGGGCAACATCCAAACTACGTATCAGTTTGAGATGGTCTCAATAGACTTTCTACATCTTGAGACGTGCAAGGGTGGTTACGAATACATATTGGTGGTAATGGACCATTTTACTCGATTTGCCCAAGCATATGCCACCACCAATAAAGCTGGTCGAACAGCGGCAGAGAAAATCTTCAATGATTTTGCTTTGAGGTTTAGGTTCCCTACGAGGTTGCACCACGACCAAGGAAGAGAATGTGAGAACCAGCTCTTTGCCAAGCTAGGAAAGTACTGTAGAATTCAGAAATCCCACACCACGCCCTATCACCCAGAGGGTAATGGACAAGTGGAACGTTTTAACCAGACATTATTGTCGATGTTGCGCACTTTAACAGCTGATGAAAAGAAAGACTGGAAGAATTCCATGTCAAAAGTGGTACATGCCTATAACTGTACAAAGAGCGATGAAACAGGTTACTAACCCTTCTTCCTATTGTTTGGATGATCACCAAGACTGCCAATCGATATCATGTTCGATACTCCGGTGTCAGAGACTTACAGAACGTATCCGGAGTGCGTTCGGAAATGTAAGGAATGGATGGCAGAGGCATACAACATAGCGTCCAAAGTGATTATGAAAGGATAGAGCAATAGTAAGGAGTACTATGATCGAAAATGTTATGGAGCAGAATTGGCATAAGGAAGCCGAGTGTTAGTCAAGAACGTACGTGAGAAAGGAGATCCAGGAAAACTTTGTTCATACTGGGAAGACAAGGTGTATGTGGTCATCAACAGGAAAGCCGATGACAGTTCAGTGTATGAAATCCGATTGGAAAGAGGGGACAAGAAAACCAGAATAGTCCATCGGAATTTATTACTACCCTGTGATTATCTCCCACCACAACAAGACTTCCCAGAAGCAGACCGACATCGACCAAGATCGACTAAGGGACCACCACAGACTGAAGCTCTGGAGGTGGATAGTGACGTTGAAAGTTCCAATGAGGAAGAGCACAACGTTGTATTTCTCAGACCGACAAGGAGAGAGCCGTACTATCCTCAAGAGAGTGAACTAAGTCCCGAGGCTCCAGAGTTTGTCCCAAGGAGTACAGATAAAGTCCAATTCAGATCTGATGATCGAAGACTGGTCACTGAAGAGACCGATCGACACTTAGGAATAGCAGAATTACCAGACCAGGTGGAAACGGACGATTCAAAAGAAGTACAGGAACTTACAGAGGTAGGAAGTACGGGAAATGAGTGCGGCAGAAGAAACTCCGGTAACCAAAGAACCCGTGGTATCTGAGGAACAACCCACCAGGAGAATGTCGACTCGAGAAGTGAGGAGGCCCGTGATGCTGACGTATGGGACACTTGAAGAACCGAGTCAAGTGCCAAGGACTGTCGACTGGAAACAGGTATCTCTACCTGTGGACCAGGTAAGCCCACTTGCGTGGTATTCACCACTGAGAGACAGTATGGACAATGTTACCTGGTGGAAAGACTTGTTTTGGCCTAGTGAGAGAGAGAGCTGGTTGAAGACGTATGAAAAGCTCCAGCAGAAGAGATGCTGATTGTTTTAATTGTGTTAACTGTTTATTTCTTACAGGAGTCCTACAAGAAAAACGTCATAAGAACAGATTGTTATCAATGTTTATAAATGTTATACCAATTTGACAATGACAAATTTATATATATAGTGACTAAGCTTTCACCACTGTCTCAGAATTGGTCAGATTGACCAATTAAGACAAATGTCGAGGACGACATTCAAAAAGGAGAGAAGAGTGTGACATGCAGAAGTAGTGCTGTTGCTTCCAAAGCATCCAGCAACTGTTACAAATAACTCAAGCACAGGAGACAGGAAGTGTTGTGCTTCAGAAGCATCCAGCAACTAGAGGGGTTAACACAGTCACAGGAGACAGGGAGTGTTTTAGCAGAGCCCCAGTGGGATTGTGGAGAACTTGTTATTGTAGTCTGGCTGAAGCCGAAGAGAAAGGTGGTGGTGTGTTATCTGGATCTGACAGAAGGCAACTGAACAGGATTCAGATCAGGAGAGAAACTAAACACAGGTTAGAGAAACTCCCTGAACTAACCGTGCAGAGTATTGTCGGGCAGGAAGATAAAGACTGGAAGGAATTGAACTGAATTGCACTGGCTGTGCTTCAGATTAAATTACACTGTTAAACTGTTGAAAAAGACTCTTGTGAGATGTGTCTGGTCAGCAATTGAATCTATCGTGTGCCTGAGAGAAGTTGCAGCCTATGGTCGCCTTGAGTAACGGTTCCCCCCAGAATTCCAAAGAATTCATGAAACCTGTTTTGCCCTATCTGAACCTAGCGGCGTGCGTGTAACATGATTTTTACATAATTAATTTTTTATTTTATTGCATGAATTAAGTATTTGATACAATAGAAAAGCAGAACTTAATATTTGGTATTGAAACCTTTGTTTGTAATTACAGAGGTCAGACGTTTCCTGTAGTTCTTGACCAAGTTTGCACACACTGCAGCAGGGATTTTGGCCCACTCCTCCATACAGATCTTCTCCAGATCTTTCAGGTGTCGGGGCTGTTGCTGGGCTAAATTGAGTTTCAGTTCCCTCCAAAGATTTTCTATTGGGTTCAGGTCTGGAGACTGGCTAGGCCACTCAGGACCTTGAAATGCTTCTTACAGAGCCACTCCTTAGTTGCCCTGGCTGTGTGTTTCAGGTCATTGTCATGCTGGAAGACCCAGCCACGACCCATTTTTAATGCTCTTACTGAGGGAAGGAGGTTGTTGTCCAAAATATCGCGATACATGATCCCATCCATCCTCTCTTCAATATGGTGTAGTTGTCCTGTCCCCTTTGCAGAAAAGTACCCCCAAAGTATGATGTTTTACCCACCATGCTTCATGGTTGGGACGGTGTTTTGGGGTTGTACTCATCCTTCTTCCTTCAAACACGGCAAGTGGAGTTGATACCAAAAAGCTCTATTTTGGTTTCATCTGACCACATGACCTTCTCCAATGCCTCCTCTGGATTATCCAGATGGTCATTAACGAACTTCAAACGGGCCTGGGCATGTGCTAGCGTGAGCATGGGGACCTTGTGTGTCCTGCAGGATTTTAAACCATGATGGCATAGACTGATACTAATGGTAATGTTTGAGACCTTGGTCCCAGCTCTCTTCAAGTCATTAACAAGGTCCTCCAGTGTAGTTCTGGGCTAATTCCTGACCTCTCTCAGAATCATCCTTACCCCACGAGACGAGGTCTTGCATAAAGCCCCAGACCGAGGAAGATTGACAGTCATCTTGTGTTTCTTCCATTTTCTAATAATTGTGCCAACAGTTGTTGCCTTCTCACCAAGCTGCTTGCCTATTGTCCTGTATCCCATCCCAGCCTTGTGTGTGTAGCACAGGTGATCAGAACATCACAGCTTCTAGTCTCCCATGGAGACTATTGGAGCATGTAAAAAGTAAAAAAAAAATATTTAAAAATATAAAAAATATGAAAGTTCAAATCACCCCCTTTCACCCTATTAAAAATAAAACAATAAAAAAATATATATATATACATATATTTGGTATCGATGTGTTCAGAATCGCCCGATCTATCAATATATAAAAATAATTAGTCCGATTGGTAAACGGCGTAACGAAAAAAAACTAAACGCCATAATTATGTTTTTTTTGTTGCCGCAACATTGCAATAAAATGCAATAACGGGCGATCAAAACATCACATCTACCCCAAAATGGAATCAATAAAAACGTCAGCTCAGTGCGCAAAAAATAGGCCCTTACCCAGCCCCAGATCCCAAAAAATAGAGATGCTAGGGGGCTCGGAAAATGGCAACTTTTATTTTTTAACAAACTTTGGATTTATTTTTCACAACTTGAATAAAAAAGAACCTATACATGTTTGGTATCTACGAACTCATAATGACCGGGAGAAACATAATGGCAGGTCAGTATTAGCATTTAATGAACATGATAAAAAAAACTGTGGAAAATCACTTTTTTTTCAATTTTACTGCACTTGGAATTTTTTCCCCATTTTCCAGTAGACTATATGGTAAAACCAATTATGTCGTTCAAAAGTAAAACTTGTCCAGCAAAAAATAAGCCCTCATGCGGCCATATTGACGGAAAATTGAAAAAGTTATGGCTCTGGGAAGAAGGGGAGCAAAAAACAAAAGCGAAAAAATGGAAAATGGCCTGAGGGTGAAGGGGTTAATAACATCTGCCTTTTTTGACTACATAGTCATTTTGGGTATTTCACTATAGTATATAATATTACATATCATTTGAAATAAGACACTGACTAATATGTAACAGGCTTTTATTATATTGCATAGACAGGTCACTCCACCATAAGATCTTCATCTTTATTATGATGTGCTTGGATATCGGTACAATAATATTATATGTTATTTTTCAATATACTATAGGGGTTGTTTTTTCACTGTCACTCTTTGGTGTCTGTCTTAATTATATAGATCACTTGGCAATCTATTATTTGCTCTTTCTGTTCTGTATCTAATTATTATTCAGATCAATTTTTGTAATATAAATCTAATAAATGTTAATTTTTATTATGATTTTTTATTGTCCTGCCTCTTTTTCACTGTAGGTGTTTATGTTTTATTTGTGAGGGTATTAATAATATTATATGAGGAATCCTTTGTACTCTGCACTGGGTAAATGTCACATACTGCCCCCAGGATGGCCAGGTGGCCGGTCAGCTCTGGCTCCAGGGTGACGAGGAAGGAACACAGACACACAGACATAGACATACAGAAACACACACAGACAGACACACAGACATAGACATACAGAAACACACACAGACAGGCACACAGATAGACATACAGAAACACACACAGACAGGCACACAGATAGACATACAGAAACACACACAGACAGACACACAGATAGACATACAGAAACACACACAGACAGACACACAGATATAGACATACAGAAACACAGACAGACACACAGACATAGACATACAGAAACACACACAGACAGACACACAGATAGACATACAGAAACACACACAGACAGACACACAGACATAGACATACAGAAATACACACAGACAGACACACAGACATAGACATACAGAAACACACACAGACAGACACACAGACATAGACATACAGAAACACACACAGACAGACATACAGAAACACACACAGACAGACACACAGACATAGACATACAGAAACACAGACAGACACACAGACATAGACATACAGAAACACACACAGACAGACACACAGATAGACATACAGAAACACACACAGACAGACACACAGATAGACATACAGAAACACACACAGACAGACACACAGACATAGACATACAGAAACACACACAGACAGGCACACAGATATAGACATACAGAAACACACACAGACAGACACACAGATAGACATACAAACAGAAGCACAGAAAGACATACAGACAGACGGAGAGACACAGAGACACAAACAGACACACACAGAGAGATATAAAGACAATAGAGGACTTATCACCAGTCCATCTCCTCTTTAGTTTTTCTGGCTCCCGCAGAGTGCAGGACCTGTGGTGACATCATGGTCACATGTACACAGGAAGCTGACAATTAGAGGTGTGGGCGGGGTTATACACAGCTCAGCATTCATAACACTGCTAAATCTACAGCAGAGAAAACAAAGATTCTAACAAAACCGCACCAAGCAGCCTAGTAAGTGATACATCACTGGAATCAGGCTCTCAGCCTCTACATTATGCTGCTCTCAGCATAGCAAAAACTTGCTGACAAATTCACTTTAAGTAGTGTTGAGCCACCCCCGTAGTGTTCGAGTTCGGTTCGGTTCGTCGAACACCCGTGTGTTCGCCGAACTGTTCGTCGAACTGTTCGTCGAACACCTTCGAACACCGTTAAAACCAATGGCAGGCAAACAAAAACACATAGAAACACATAGAAAACACCTTCAAAGGTGTCCAAAAGCTGACAAACTGCTCAGAAGACACAACTAACACATGGAAAAGTGACAAGTACATATAGTCATGCGAAAAGAAAAGAGGTGGAGGAGTAAAAGGAGGGGGAGACACAGATATAGGCATGTCATGCCCTTCTAAAATCCAAAAAGTGAGAAGCCGAGACGGCCAGTCCGCTCCTGCCCGTGCCACCTCCGTGTCGCCGGGTTTGTGCCAGAGCCGCGGTGAACCCTGACGGCCAGCCCCCCTCTCCCAATACTGGTGCCTGTCCGCTGGTGGGTCGAGAGAGCCCCCCTGTGGTGGAGGCAGCTCTAAGCTTTTTAATTTAAATTGTCCCTCTAATTTGAATGAATACACTTTAAATCCATTTACAAGGATCTATTGGAGGGCAAGTCTCATGCCAGCAGCCGCGTAATTCCAGCTCCAGTAGCGTCCACTAAAGCTGCTGCAGTTAAAAAGCTTTTATAAGGATCGAGCTCGGCTGTCCACCGCAAGGCATCCTAGTGCCAGTCCCAGCCCCTATGCCTTGGGGTGCCTCCTGATGCTCTTCACTAAGTATCCCGTGGTCCCGAAGCATTTCCTTTGAAAAAATTAAGTGTCCAAACTACAGGTGGTGTAGCTTGCTTAACAGCCGGGATAATCCGCTGACTAGCAGACACTGCTACTAGGCACAAAGTATTTCCTGGGCTAGATGCAGTTAAAAATTTGTAAGTAGATACTCTCGTTGGATGCTGAGAAAGCATTCCATAGAGTCTCCTGGCACGCCATATATGATTCTCTTAAAAAGCTTGGGGTAGGGGTCTAGGGGACCCTTTTATAGCCAAAATCACGGCCCTGTATCACAATACGTCACCTAGGCTGAAGATAAATGGAACTGTAGCACCGAGGGCTCGGTTGCTACAGACGTATTGCACCTCACCCAGAGGTGTGATATCTCACTCTCAGATAAGGATGGAGTGTGGATCAGGACCCGACACCTGCATGCATTACACCACATTGCCGTGGGGCAGGGCGACCAATATGCCCCTGAGATGGGCACGACAGTCCCTGTCCCTGGCTGGAGTGGGGGGAGGGAACACTGAGGAAGGGGAACCCTGCAGTGCAGGAGCAGGGAGGAAGCAGTTCCTGGGTGCATTGAGAAGGGAGTATAAAAGGTGGGCACCATCTTAGTTCAGTGCAGAGAAGTCTGAGCAGAAGTGGCAGGGAGCAGGGGCTCTGCATGAGCTCTGCTCCGGAGGCGGGCCTAGTAACAGAGGCCCAGGCCTGCAAGAGGGAGAAGGAAGGAAGAGGAGCGGAGAAGGCTCCAGGAACGAGGAATGAAGGGATCCCAGGGGTGCGGACGGGCGAGTCGCCACCGCACGCCCGAATCCACCTGCGTGGAGGGGTCAGGCCAAAGGGGGAGACCGGTCCCCGAACTAGTGGAGGCAGGAAACGACCCTCAGCTAGAAACCGGAGGCTCTGACATTTTATGTGGCGCAGCCCCTTGCTCCACCCGCTAGGAAGGCACCACATAGGGTCAGGGAAACTGGCGCCAAGTTTACCAAGAGGAGGCCCGAGGCAGCCGGACAGAAGTGTTGGTAAGAAAGGCCAGACAAAGGACACACAAAGGGGGTCCTGTGAAGCGCTCCAAAGTTATCTGGGAGTTGTCTGAGCCCCTCACCTGGTGAGCACAGTACGACGTGGGCAGCCGTTACCTGCAGACGTGGTCTGGATAATAAGAACTGTGAGTAAAGGCCCTGAACTGCATCACTGACTCCGTGTCGTTACTGCTGCTGCCCTGCACCATCACCCCCATCCTCCGCATACACTGCCCTGAGGCTATACTCCTCCCGTGGGGAGTTATGCTACGCTCTGCTGCACCCACAACACCAGCCTTAGCGGTCTGCCCTGTAGCGGCGGTTCACTCTGACCGCAATCCACGGGTGGCGTAGTCGGACATTTAAACATCAAAACCACATAAATAGTTCCGCCACTGGTTTGACCGCCCTGAGCCACGGAACCGGATCGCCGCCACGAAGACTACAACCACCAGCATCCACCAAAAAGTGTCCGGCTCCGGGTGTCCCAAGGCCCAGGGGGTGCGTCAGAACATTTTCATCACCTTTCACAATCACCAATGGGACAAGGCAGGGATGTCCTCTGTCCCCTCTCTTATACATCCTAGTGACGGAGCACCTGCTCTCATCAATTCGCCATAACCCCAATATTAGGTGGATTGAGGTGGGAGGCACCGAGTACAAGTGCTCTCTATTTGCTGATGATGTCCTAGTATATATCACTCAATCACATATATCCATCCCTGCTGTTATGGCTGAAATAGATCACTTTGTTACATGGTAAAATTTTAAAATCAATGCAGCGAAGTCTGAGGCCCTCGATGTCTCCCTCCCTAAATCCATATAGGATTCCATCCAGTCCAACTTTCCCTTTGCCTGGCCCTCACAGGGTATCAAATACTTAGGAATTCCTATTCATAGAGACCTCTCCCATCTATGTTATCTTAATTTTGGGCCCTTTATTGAACAATTCCATACAGACCACGGTTGGCAAGTTAGAACTGTAAGATTCACTACGTGAACCACTGGTGTTTTGTGGAAAAGCACATGTACACCGCGTTCCAAATTATTATGCAAAAAGTGTTTAGGAGTGATAAGGGAAGAATTTGTTTGTTTGTCAGTTAAACTCATTGATGGTGATGTGTGTCAGGGCTCTTTATATCACTGTAAGCAATTGCAGACACCTGTGCTAATTAGTTTGGCAGGTGTGTCCAATAAAAGGCAAGACTACTTAAGAAGGCTCTCTCACATTATTAAGCAGCCTACATTTTCTGCCAAAATGGGAAAGAAAAAGGATGTGTCGGCTGCTGAGAAGCAACAAATTGTGGAGTGTTTAGGTCAAGGCATGACTACAATCAACATTGTGCGATGATCAGGATGAAGTGTCTTGGCAATCAAGAAGTATGTAGCTGATTCACAGTACACACGTGTGCGTGCTGATAAGGGCAAATTGAGGACTCTTTCCTACAGGCAATTACGTCAGGTTGAAACAGCAGCGGCAAAAAAGCCTTGTCATAGCAGCAGACAAGTTTTTGAAGCTGCTTGTGCCTCCAACGTCCCCCGAACAACAAGATGCAGGGTCCTTCAGAGGTTTGCAGCTGTGCATACGCCATCCTGTCGACCTCCTCTATCCACTTCACACAAGCAGAAACGGCTCCAGTGGGCCAAACATTACATGAAGACTGATTTCAAAACTGTTTTGTTCACGGATGAGTGCCGTGCAGCGCTCGATGGTCCAGATGAATGGAGTGGAGGATGGCTGGTTGATGGACACCCCACGCAAACACGGCTACAGCGCCAACAAGGAGGAGGTGGAGTAATGTTTTGGGCTGGAATCATGGGGAGAGAGATTGTCGGCCCCTTTAGGATCCCTGAAGGCGCTAAAGATGAACTCCATAATGTATGTGGATTTTCTCAAACAGCACTTCCTGCCATGGTTCAAGAAGAAGAACCGTGTATTTCACAGCAAGATCATTTTTCTGCATGATAATGCACCATCTCATGCTGCACATAAAACATCTGCATCTCTGGCTGATATGGGCATAAAAGGGGACAAACTTATGGTGTGACCCCCATGCTCCCCTGACCTCTACCCCATTCAGAACCTTTGGAGCATCATTAAAAGGAGTGTCTATGATGGCGGGAGGCAGTTCACATCTAAGCAACAGCTCTGGGAGGGTATTCTGTCCTCATGCAAAACAATTGAAGCAGAAACCATCCAAAACCTGACAAATTCAATGGACGAGAGAGTTCAGAAGCTCCTTTCGAACAAGGGGTCCTATGTGAAAATGTAACATCACCTAGAATAAAGTTTTGAGTTGAAAACTGTTTGATTTCAGTTTCTAACAACCTGCTAATGCTTATAATTTCAAAAATGACCATTTTTTTGGTCTTTATTAAAATGAAAAGGTTGATCGAAAAGTTTGGGGGATCTAAGAGTGTGGCAACCCAGTAGTCATGATTACTTCGAATTCTGACAATATGAGGGTCATGCTGCAGGTAGTGCAGCAAGAAGGCACTTATATGTCTTGCGCATCTCGGAGCCCCAAAATTATTTTCCGGGCTAGATGCAGCTAAAAATTATTTTTAATTTTAAATCTGGTGAAGCTTATTATAGATGGCCTAATAGGATCAGTGCTGCACACTGCTACAAAGCCCAAATTATTTTCCAGTCAAGATACAGATAAACATGATTAGTAATTTGAAAGCTTAAAACGGTTGGTAGGGTGATTTTAACCAATCATCAAGCTTTTACTCTCCCCAGGATGACACAGGGGTAGAAAAGTCGTTTCGGATCCATGATTTGTTCATCTTTATGAACGTGAGTCTGTCTACATTATCAGTGGAGAGCCGCGTGCGCTTATCTGTCAGCACACCACCAGCAGCGCTGAACACACGTTCAGACAGAACGCTGGCTGCGGGGCATGACAAGATCTCCAAGGCGTAAGTGGCTAGCTCCGGCCATTTATCCAGATTGGAAGCCCAAAAAGAGCAAGGGTCCAGTGACACAGTCGTGGCTTCAATGTTTACTTGGAGATACTCCTGTACCATCGTCTCTAGGCGTTGACTATGTGTCAGACTTCTTGTCTCCTGTGGCCTTGCAAAGGATGGGCTAAAAAAGTGGTGAAATGATTCCGCAAAATTGATGTTACCAGCAGATACTGTGGTTCTGTTACGGTTTGAGTGCTGAACACTTGACGGTCCCACGGTTGGCAAGTTGGAACTGTGAGATTCACTACGTGCACCACTGGTATTTTGTGGAAAAGCACATGTAAGATTCTGCAACAGTCTCTGCTGATACTCCTGCATGCGTGCATCCCTTTCTATGGCAGGAATAATTTCTGCAAATTTACTTTTGTACCGGGGATCTAACAGTGTGGCAACCCAGTAGTCAGGATTATTTCTAATTCTCACAATTCGAGGGTCATGTTGCAGGTAGTGCAGCAAGAAGGCACTCATGTGTGTTGCGCATCCAGGAGCACCAAGTCCCTGTTGTGTTGGTGGCGAGGTAACAATCATGCTTCCTTCCTCTGTCCTCTCCCCCCAACCTCGCACAACAGAAATGTGATCAAGGTCTCCCTCATCTGATGAGTCTTCCATCAGTTCGTCCTCCACTTCTTCCTGGGCTCCTGCACCTTCCTCACTAGTTTGGCTGCTACCATGCGCCCTGGTAAAACCATCTCCCCCACCCTCACATGCCTGCCGCCTTGGTGCTGCCGACCGTCTGGACCTTGCAGATGTTAGCCCTTCCGCATACAACTCCTCCTCCTCTACTTCCTCCACCTCCTCTTGTGCCACCACCTGACTCCGAATTCTGTTTAACATGTGCTCCAGCATGTAAATCACCGGAATAGTCATGCTGATAATGGCATCGTCAGCACTAAACATCTTCGTCGCCATTTCAAAACTGTGCAGAAGGGTGCATAGGTTCCTGATCTGAGACCACTCCTCCAGCGTGATTTGCCCCACCTCTGAATCTCGTTGGCCCAGGCTATACGTCAGAACGTATTGCACCAGGGCTTGTCGGTGCTGCCACAGTCGCTGCAACATGTGCAGAGTTGAATTCCACCGGGTAGGCACATCGCATTTTAGCCGGTGAAGTGGCAGGCCCAACGACTTCTGTAGAGATGTAAGTCGCTGAGCTGCGGGATGCGAACGGCGGAAGTGAGCACACAGCGACCGTGCCCTCTGCAGAAGGCCATCTAGTCTGGGATAGTGGGCTAAAAATTGCTGGACAACCAGGTTCAACACGTGAGCCATACAAGGCACGTGTCTGACATTGCCCCGGCGAAGGGCCGCACCCAGGTTTGCAGCATTGTCGCACACGGCCTTCCCTGGTTTCAGGTCCAGTGGAGACAACCATTCATGAAATTGGTTCTCCAGAGCTGACCACAACTCCTCAGCTGTGTGACTCACATTTCCCAGACATTTCAATGTAAAAACCGCCTGATGACGTTGAGCCCTACTGCCAGCATAGTAAGGAGGTGTGCAGGATCCCTTCTGCGCAGTTAGAAAGCTTGTGGCATGACCAGACAGGCTTTGGGTGCAGGTGGAAGACCGAGAGGAGGTTGAGGAGGCAGAAGCAGTGGAGGAACTTTGACATAAAGAGGATTGACGCACAACTCGTGGGGACGGCAAGACTTGGACAGCAGCCCCTTGTCCTGCTGTCACCATAGTTACCCAGTGCCCAGTCAGCGACATGTAACGCCCCTGTCCATGCCTACTCGTCCAAGTGTCTGTGGTGAAATGCACCCTGTCACACACAGAGTTTCTCAAAGAAGCGGTGATGTTGTGTGCGACATGCTGGTGGAGCGCAGGCACACCTTTCTTTGAGAAGTAGTGCCGACTGGGCATCTGGTACTGGGGCACTGCGACGGACATAAGGTCTCGAAAATCCTCTGTGTCCACCAGGCAGAAAGGCAGCATTTCTGTAGCCAAGAGCTTGCAGATGGTGAAATTCAACCTCTTAGCTTTCTCATGGCTAGGAGGAAATGGTCTTTTACTTGTCCACATCTGAGGGACCGAGGGCTGGCTATTGTGCTTAGACGGGGTTGATAAGGGTGTCCCCGGCAAACTGCCGGTCTGTGAGGAAGATGCAGGCGGACATGTTAGGTTGCCTTGATCCAAAGGTGGTGCTATCGATGTCGGACAGCGCTCAACACCAGCTGGTGTTACCACCTCCAAAGAAAATGATGACCTGCCAATCACGCTGGCTGTTGCGGGTAAAGAGGTGGCAGGTCTGCGCCCCAAAACAGGTGTGACTGCTGTCCCCCCAGTCACAGAGGATGAAGAGGCCGCGGATGCACAAGATATGGCAGACGGTGATTGGCCCGGCCGGCTAGGCCGCATTGTAGCACACTGAGCTTCCCACTGCAACTTATGCTTCATGTCCATGTGCCGGTTCATGCATGAAGTACTCAAACTATGTATTTTTTGGCCTCTACTTAGCTTTTGCTGACAAATGTTACAGATAACACGAGTTGGGTCATCTTTATCGATCTGAAAAAATGCCCAGGCTATGCAAGGCTTAGCACCCATGCGACCTGAAGAGCCACCACGACTTGTGGTGAGAGGCAGAGTTGTGTTTGAGGATGCAGTTGTTGACGTGCTTCCAGTACTACGTCTCTGTCCAGGAAGGCGCAACCTGACCTCGTCGTCACTAGCATCTTCCTCCACCTCCTCTGCTGACCTCATCTCTTGGCTGACTGTGGGTTGACAGTAAGTGGGATCTCCGACCTCATCATCATCACCCTGTGCGTTATCACACCCGTCGTCCTCAGAGCCAACCTGTTCCTGCCCTGACAAAAAACTAAAGTTGTCGCTCCAATCAGGTATTTGAGTCTTATCATCGTCTTCCTCATTGTCTCCACCAACAGGAGTTACAGTTTGGGAATGAGGGTCTACATTATGGTCAGAACCTTCTGCGTCTGGTCCTGGATCCGACTCATAAAGATTCTGGGCATCAGTGCAGATCATTTCCTCGTCTGGATTCACAGAAGCGCTGGAGTCGACCTCTGATTCCCAGGCTATAGTATGAGTAAACAGCTCTGCAGACTCAACCATCTGTTCTACCTCATACTCAGACGGGCAGCTGGAGATTTGGGAGCTGTGAGGAAGCAAGTGCGATTTGGGTGACACCTTTGAGGACTGGAGTATTTGTGATGTTGAAGTTGATGTGGAGGAGAGCCCACTTAAAGGAGCACTTGATATCCGTTGAAGCACCTGCTGTTTTTGTGCCTCATCTGGAATTTGTAGCGATTGGCGTGGCCGTAAGAAAGGGATCTTATCACATTGTCCGCTAAAAGAAGTAGACATTTTAGTTTGGCTGGAAGATGGTCTTTCTTCTGCACCTACCCCACGGACACAACCTTTTTTCCCCTTCCCAACACGCCTATTCCCCTTTCCACCAGCAGCAGGCCTTTTTCCACTCATTTTGGTGGTTAACTAATTCACAACTCTGGAGTTGTTTGCACAAAAAAACAATGGATGGTAACCGAGCAGAGCTGAGTGGCCAAACTGTGGTATTAGGCCAAAACTATTGGCTGGGCTAGATGCAGAAAAAAAATATTTTTAATTTGCAACCTGATGGAGGTCAGTATAGATGGACTAATAGAACAAGTCCCACACGCTGCTAGAAGCCCAAATATTTTTTCAGAGATAAATGAAGAAAAAAATTATTTTTAATTTGCAACCTGATGGAGGTCAGTATAGATGGACTAATAGACCAAGTCCCACACACTGCTAGAAGCCCAAATATTTTTTCAGAGCTAGATGCAGAAAAAAATTATTTTTAATTTGCAACCTGATGGAGGTCAGTATAGATGGACTAATAGACCAAGTCCCACACACTGCTAGAAGCCCAAATATTTTTTCAGAACTAGATGCAGAAAAAAATTATTTTTAATTTGCAACCTGATGGAGGTCAGTATAGATGGACTAATAGACCAAGTCCCACACACCGCTAGAAGCCCAAATATTTTTTCAGAGCTAGATGCAGAAAATTTTTTTATTCAATTTGCAACCTGATGGAGGTCAGTATAGATGGACTAATAGACCAAGTCCCACACACTGCTAGAAGCCCAAATATTTTTTCAGAGCTAGATGCAGAAATTTTTTTTATTCAATTTGCAACCTGATGGAGGTCAGTATAGATGGACTAATAGACCAAGTCCCACACACTGCTAGAAGCCCAAATATTTTTTCAGAGCTAGATGCAGAAAAAAATTATTTTTAATTTGCAACCTGATGGAGGTCAGTATAGATGGACTAATAGACCAAGTCCCACACACTGCTAGAAGCCCAAATATTTTTTCAGAGCTACATGCAGAAAAAAATTATTTTTAATTTGCAACCTGATGGAGGTCAGTATAGATGGACTAATAGAAAAAGTCCCACACGCTGCTAGAAGCCCAAATATTTTTTCAGAGATAAATGAAGAAAAAAATTATTTTTAATTTGCAACCTGATGGAGGTCAGTATAGATGGACTAATAGACCAAGTCCCACACACTGCTAGAAGCCCAAATATTTTTTCAGAGCTAGATGCAGAAAAAAATTATTTTTAATTTGCAACCTGATGGAGGTCAGTATAGATGGACTAATAGACCAAGTCCCACACACTGCTAGAAGCCCAAATATTTTTTCAGAGCTAGATGCAGAAAAAAATTATTTTTAATTTGCAACCTGATGGAGGTCAGTATAGATGGACTAATAGAACAAGTCCCACACGCTGCTAGAAGCCCAAATATTTTTTCAGAGATAAATGAAGAAAAAAATTATTTTTAATTTGCAACCTGATGGAGGTCAGTATAGATGGACTAATAGACCAAGTCCCACACACTGCTAGAAGCCCAAATATTTTTTCAGAGCTAGATGCAGAAAAAAATTATTTTTAATTTGCAACCTGATGGAGGTCAGTATAGATGGACTAATAGACCAAGTCCCACACACTGCTAGAAGCCCAAATATTTTTTCAGAGCTAGATGCAGAAAAAAATTATTTTTAATTTGCAACCTGATGGAGGTCAGTATAGATGGACTAATAGACCAAGTCCCACACACCGCTAGAAGCCCAAATATTTTTTCAGAGCTAGATGCAGAAAAAAATTATATTCAGTTTGCAACCTGATGGAGGTCAGTATAGATGGACTAATAGAATGATGCTATGCCCAAAAGATTTTACTTCACTAGGTGCAGTAAAAAAATTGGTATTCTATACACAGGTGGTATATCTTGCAACACAGATAGGCTACTCCACTGACTAACACACTCTGCAATAGGCCAAAAAGGATTAGCTTTGCTAGATTCAGCCAAATGCTGTGAAAAAAACTTGCACAGCACTGGCACAGACCTGCCTGGCAAAAACTGATAGGAACTGATGTAACCTAGTCCTGAAAAGGACTCCAATTACAATTAGTCTTTACTCCCACAATCTATCTATTTAAGAGCACAGACCTGCCTGATAAAAGTCGTAGGAAATGCTGTAACCTAGTCCTTAAAAGGACTGCAATCACAACTATTCCCTACTCCCAAGCTATCTGTATATTTGTGCGAAAATTGGCTTGAAATTAACAAGGTATAGCGCACACAGCAACAGCGGTGCCGTCTAACACGCAGCTGCAGCAGTGAGAAAATGGTGGCGACGGGGAAAATGGCTTGGTCTTATAGGGCAAGGACATGTGACATACACTGCCAATCACACATGCCCTTGCTTGTGTGAAAAAAAGCACTTCGCTCCGTGTGTGCGCTGCTGATAGGCTGACAGATTGCACCTCCCCACTGCAAATGCGGGAAAGAGAAAAAAAAATGGAGATCTTCATTGTTCCTGCAGAGATCCATCCCCTGCCCCTCCCCCCGCCCCGCTGTACACTCAAACTGCGTATTAACATTAATTTTCATCATTACTGAGAAAAAATCCAGTTATGATTTTGGTGCACGAACAGTTATCGAACATAACCTCGAACAGCCGAATTTTTCTCAAATTGTTCGTGTTCGCCGAACGGCTCGAACACCGCCCAAAACAGCTCGAATTTGAGATTGGCGAACAGTTCGAGTAGAACAACGCTCATCTCTAACTTTAAGTGAAAGGGAACCTGTCAGCACATTTTTACATATGGAAGCAGTGGTATGGTTGTTTCGTTACCTCCATGGGTAAAAATGTGCTAACAGGTTCTCCTTGAGGCTCATTCAGATCTGCATAATTTGTACTGTATTATGTCTATACTACCCTATAGAAGTACAGTACAGACCAAAAGTTTGGACACACCTTCTCATTTAAAGATTTTTCTCTATTTTCATGACTTTGAAAATTGTACATTCACACTGAAGGCATCAAAACTATGAATTAACACATGTGTAATTATATACTTAACAAAAAAAGTGTGAAACAACTGAAAGTATGTCTTATATTCTAGGTTCTTCACCTTTTGCTTTGATGACTGCTTTGCACACTCTTGGCATTCTCTTGATGAGCTTCAAGAGGTAGTCACCGGAAGTGGTTTTCACTTCACAGGTGTGCCCTGTCAGGTTTAATAAGTGGGATTTCTTGCCTTATAAATGGGGTTGGGACCATCAGTTGTGTTGTGCAGAAGTCTGGTGGATACACAGCTGATAGTCCTACTGAATAGACTGTTAGAATTTGTATTATGGCAAGAAAAAAGCAGCTAAGTAAAGAAAAACGAGTGGCCATCATTACTTTAAGAAATGAAGGTCAGTCAGTGCGAAAAATTGGGCAAACTTTGAAAGTGTCCCCAAGTGCAGTTGCAAAAACCATCAAGCGCTACAAAGAAACTGGCTCACATGAGGACCGCCCCAGTAAAGGAAGACCAAGAGTCACCTCTGCTTCTGAGGATAAGTTTATCCGAGTCACCAGCCTCAGAAATCGCAGGTTAACAGCAGCTCAGATTAGAGACCAGGTCAATGCCACACAGAGTTCTAGCAGCAGACACATCTCTACAACAATTGTTAAGAGGAGACTTTGTGCAGCAGGCCTTCATGGTAAAATAGCTGCTAGGAACCCACTGCTAAGGACAGGCAACAAGCAGAAGAGACTTGTTTGGGCTAAAGAACACAAGGAATGGACATTAGACCAGTGGAAATCTGTGCTTTGGTCTGATGAGTCCAAATTTGAGATCTTTGGTTCCAACCACCGTGTCTTTGTGCGACGCAGAAAAGGTGAACGGATGGACTCTACATGCCTGGTTCCCACCGTGAAGCATGGAGGAGGAGGTGTGATGGTGTGGGGGTGCTTTGCTGGTGACACTGTTGGGGATTTATTCAAAATTGAAGGCATACTGAACCAGCATGGCTGCGCCACAGCATCTCGCAGCGGCATGCTATTCCATCCGGTTTGCGTTTAGTTGGACCATCATTTATTTTTCAACAGGACAATGACCCCAAACACACCTCCAGGCTGTGTAAGGGCTACTTGACCAAGAAGGAGACTGATGGGGTGCTACGCCAGATGACCTGGCCTCCACAGTCACCAGACCTGAACCCAATCGAGATGGTTTGGGGTGAGCTGGACCGCAGAGTGAAGGCAAAAGGGCCAACAAGTGCTAAGCATCTCTGGGAATCCTTCAAGATTGTTGGAAGACCATTTCCGGAGACTACCTCTTGAAGCTCATCAAGAGAATGCCAAGAGTGTGCAAAGCAGTCATCAAAGCAAAAGGTGGCTACTTTGAAGAACCTAGAATATAAGACATATTTTCAGTTGTTTCACACTTTTTTGTTAAGTATATAATTCCACATGTGTTAATTCATAGATTTGATGCCTTCAGTGTGAATGTACAATTTTCATAGTCATGAAAATACAGAAAAATTTTTAAATGAGAAGGTGTGTCCAAACTTTTGGTCTGTACTGTATATACCTATATGCATGACACACCACTAATAAATGTATAAAAATCATATCACTTTATTATATTGTTTAAAAACAGTTAAGATATCAAGGGAAAAAAGTACTCAAAAGATTGCATTTACAATAGTGGGGGCGATGTAACTCTGTATAGAATACAAACAACAATCACTAAGTCACAGAATATGATTAGCACACAGTTACATCAGGAATATATAAGTAATGTGCTCAAAGAGCAATACAGATCAAAACCAATGATCAATAAATTATTGTTATTACAAGTTGTAAGTGTACACAAATTACTCTTCAGAAATATCCATAATAGAGAACCAAGTGGTATAGGTGATATTTTACAGTGACTAGTGCACTGAAAGAAATTTGTGCAAAGCATGCTGTGAAAAAATGCTGTATATACTGAAAACTATGTAACCATAGAGATCATTGCTCACACATAAGAATGGTAGAGAAATAAAAGTAAAAATAGGAGATCCTATCAGACCAGATGAACTCAGTATGCACGTGTATATACACGTGTGTAAACACAGTAAAAAATATCTACAGATGTACAGCAGAATGATAGGATAGTAAATACTAACACCACATTTGGATGCACATGCCTGACGCGCGTTTCACCTGTAGCTCATCACAGTAGCATGATTTAGGGTCTGAGATCCTGATTACAGCGATGTCATTTACTAGGCTGCATATTGTGGTTTCAATAAAATCACCATTTTACCAGCAGGAGATTATCACTAGAGGACCTGGTGTCTCGTGCTTTGTAATCCTTTTGTTATGTGTAAGTCTGACCCTACTGCTGATTAGTAACTTTCTGCCTATGCACAGTGTACACAGCGAGGTGCCAATCAGTGGTGTGGACAGGGTTATTCAGAGCTCAGCATTCAAAGCACTGCTGTGTCAGCAGAGGAAACAGTGAATTTATCAAAATGACAGCATGCAGACCAGCAAGTGACACACCGCTGGAATCAGGGTCTCTGCTCTTACATTATGCTGTTCTCAGATTATACATAAAAACCTGATGACAGATTCCCTTTAATGAGAAGCACTGTCAATGTATGTTTTCGTTCCCAACAGTTGCACTTTGAGGCGGTGTTCACATGATGCATTTTAAATGCATTTTTGCCTCAATTTTCCAAAAAGTCATGGCAAAATATGCATCTAAAACACACAGGCCAGATTCACCAAAATATTTTTGATACCTTCAAATATCGCAAAAAATTTTAAACAACTTAAAGTTGAGCAACAGTTTAACGACCTTTGGTTTTGCCAAACGCCATTATTAATGACTTGGCCCCATAATGTGAACACGGCCTAAAGGAGCGATCAGATGATGTGACTGTCAGAACCTCCACCCAGCAATGATAGCCATTGATCACTGCATTTGGGTAGGGTCATACCGTCTGATCTCACCCTAAGGCCTCCTTCACATTTCCGTGTTTTCAGTACGTGTTGTATCCTCTTTTTCACGGATACAACACGTACCCATTATAACCTATGGTGCTATTCACATGTCCATGTTTTTACACAGACTGTGTGTCCATGCAACATCTGATGACACACTGATGGTAAAAACCGGACACACGGATGACACACTGATGGTAAAAATGGACACAGTGATGACACTGATGGTAAAAACGGACACATGGATGACACTAATTGTAAAAACGGACACACAGATGACACACTGATGGTAAAAATGGACACACGGATGACACTGATGGTAAAAACAGAGACACTGATGACACACTGATGGTAAAAACGGACACACTGATGACGCTAGTGGTAAAAACCGGACACACGGATGACACACTGATGGTAAAAATGGACACACGGATGACACTGATGGTAAAAACGGACACATGGATGACACTAATGGTAAAAACGGACACACAGATGACACACTGATGGTAAAAATGGACACACTGATGAAACTGATGGTAAAAACGGACACACGGATGACACTGATGGTAAAAACAGAGACACTGATGACACACTGATGGTAAAAACGGACACACTGATGACACACTGATGGTAAAAACGGAGACACTGATGACACACTGATGGTAAAAACGGACACACTGATGACACACTGATGGTAAAAACGGAGACACTGATGACACACTGATGGTAAAAACGGACACACGGATGACACTAATGGTAAAAACGGACACACTGATGACGTTAATGGTAAAAACGGACACACGGATGACACTGATGGTAAAAACTGACACACGGATGGTAAAACCGGACACATGGATGACACTGATGGTAAAAACAGAGACACTGATTACACACTGATGGTAAAAACGGACACACGGATGACGCGAATGGTAAAAACGGACACACAGATGACACACTGATGGTAAAAATGGACACACTGATGACACTGATGGTAAAAACTGACACACTGATGGTAAAAACGGACACACGGATGACACTGATGATAAAAACAGACACATGGATGACACACTGATCCAAAACACTGGTGACACCGGTACCGTGTTTACATGTACATGCTAACACACGCATGTGTGAGGGAGGCCTAACTCAATATTTAAATACACAAGTGTCAATGTGGCCTTAGGCCTCATTCAGACATCGGTGTTTGTTCACATACGTGAAAAAAATGGTACGAGTGTCATTAGTGTTTGGTCAGTGTCAGTTTTTACCATCAGTGTTTTATCAGTAATTTTCACAGATGGATAAATAAATAAATGACAAAGCTTCTCCTATACATTGCAATGTTAATCACAGACCGCTCATGGACTGTACACTGATGCCATCCATGTCCTGTTTGTGATTTTCACGGACCCATAGACTTGTATTGGTACTTTTTATCCGTAAGGCTGGTAAACTCACGAACAGAACATGACCGTGAACCATGGATGTTGAATGAGGCCTAAGCTGTATGGGTTAATTTACAAGGAAGAAATGACATCAATTAACTAATTTGGGTTTGGTACCTATCTACAAATAGTAACTAGTGAGCAAGCCCACTAGGGGAATGTGATTAGATAGCAGTTGGTGCTATGGTGGGCTTGGCTTGGTGCGCTCTACTGCTCCTTTATTACAGCACTCTGTTATGTAGTGGTGAGGAGGGCTCCTGGAGCGCACGGCCCACTCACATCCCCGGGCTCGTCTGTCATTCTCTTGGCTTCCACTACACAATTTATACAAAGTGGAACAGGCACATTTCTGTGACACTGACTGCATTTGGTAAGCTTGAAGTTTATGGTTATGTTCCCACAATGAACTTTTGGTGAGATTTTGACACTGCAGAATTTCTGCACCTATTTCCTTACCTACTATCTAATTACTTAAATTGTGGCTACTTGAAGTTTTTCATCTTGTATGTATTTTTTTTTGTCCTGTGTATCTTCCAAAGTCTATGGGGAAAGTCCACAGCAAAAAAAACCTCATTGTGGGAACATGGCCTAATAGGCCCAATGTAGTATATCATGTTGATCCTATTTCTTTACTCCCATGTTAAGACAAGCAAGGTGGGGCTCATGCATTGTCCACTCACAAGGATTGTGGAACCTGGATAATCAGACGTCCGAGTGGATCTGTGGCTTTGCATGCCTTATATAATGGATGTTACATCTATGAAGAGGTAGGTTTATTCTGGGCACAAGTAGATTAAGACTTGTGTAGTTTAGGGTCCTTTCAATAATCTGTTGCCTTTTCTTATTGTTAATGTTTTTAGAGACAATTCAGTATATTGTGTGTGTGTGTGTGTGTGTGTGTGTATATATATATAATATAATGTAAATTTGTTTTTTTTGCTTTAGAATGATGAAAATGTGATGACTATATTAGTGGAAAAGGAATATAATCCTGGAAATTGGACCGTCCCTCTAATGAAAACCCTGAAATGCCCTAAACTAAGAGGTAGTAATTTTTTGCCTGGGAGTATATGACATCAAAGCTGTATTCCTACATCATGGCCATATCCAGGAGGCTCCCATACATATAAGATAGTGATCGTTTCCTTCTAAAGTGGACTGATTCAGCTGTCTCTTCATGTGTATGTCCATGGGCGGCCCAACAGTTCCCAGACAGACTAAGGTTAAGTTCACACAATGTGTTTGAGCAAAGTGGATGGGAGTTCTGCGAAACCTCCTACCCCCTTGTGTGTGGATTATTATTATTATTATTATTATTATAAATTTTTTTTTTTTTTATGTATAAAAAAAACTGACGCGGTGTGTTTCTGAAATCCATAACTTGTCATATTCCCTTGTGGGTACACTGAGTTTTGTTTGGATTTTTCCCATAGAATTGTATTGGATGCAGGTAAAAAAAAAAACACTAAATGTATATGTGTTTGTTTCTGCTGTGGAAGTGCACTAAACATGCATGTAATCCACACATGACTTATTATTAATGCTCTGTCACTTTAAAATACCAGGAAGAATGGCAGAGGGGATAGAGGGGGGAAAAAAAAAACCCGCTTTAGTTAAAACTTGACATGACAAATTCCACAGCGATTAACCCCTCCCCACCCCCACAAGTAACCTACCTTGCCTATAATGGGGGCAAAAAAACTTCAACATCAAATACTCATGTAGACTTGGGGATAAGGGGCACTTTAGTTTCTTGCTAGTCTATGAAGAAGGGCGGGTGGGTGGGGGCACCGCTTACCAGACCAGTCTTGTAACCTCCTATTCTCACACTCATCATTGATAAAGAAATGGGAACAAATGAATCGGATCGCACTCCCACATACAAGTCTATGGGTGCATGCAGAGGTGTATCTCGGTTTTCTGGAACCCGGGGCAATAATTCAATTTGGCGCCCTCCCCCTCCCCAAGCACATATGCGATTTGTACACTTGGGTAGAGCAGCTCGTCGGCATGTGACTAATTCAATGTTCAGTAACAAACTGAGAGGAGCAAAAAGAAAAGCTCGTTATCACGTGACCGTAAGTATGAAAATCACATGAGTAAAGGGGCCATGTGATGACTGCAAGAACCTGCAAGCCGAGCTGAATCCTGCGGACAGAGACAGACGTCGGTATATCTTGTGCGAGGATCGCATCATAAACCTCGTACTGGCTCTCTGCCCTCCTGACCAGGGCTTGACCGCTGCATAGAAATACATCACGTTGTCATGCTCCGGTCCGGAGAGGTGCACGATGCAATCCTCGCACGGGTTATACGGCAGTATGTTTCTGCCCTTATAGTGAGTATATTACACGCTGTTAGGATTAGTATGCTGCAGGGCTTTATTTTGTAATTAAAGGGCTTGTCCAAGTTTGAGATTCAAGTCTGCAGTCGCTCTAGGTGACTACAGGCTTCTGAATTCTCACAGAGCATGCACTGCACACTTTTACCATTCTTTCTTGCCGGTGGCAAGCGTGGATGGTCATGTGAGCACAAGTATGTGATTTATATACTTCTGGCTACATTCCGACTAGACTTGTCCGGCCTCTCTCAATTCATTGACATTAAGTGAGGCCACGCATGTCTAGTCAGCAAGTGACCACATGTATGTAAATCCATGGCAAAAGAGAATCCTGACAGCGTGCAGTGCTCACTGTGAGAATTCAGAAGTCTGTAGTCACATAGAATGACTGCAGACTCCTCACACACTTGGACAAACCCTTTAATGCTCTTAACAAGTAAAAACATGAGAATTAGTCAGTATCACAAATAACATTTACATCCAGGTACCTGATGGATGTTGGAGTTGTCCTCTTTCTTTTCTTCTTCTTGTCCAGACACCATGATTTTTCCCATCCATACCTCGTTCCTGCAGACTTCCATCTTCTCTGGTCCTCTGCAGCTTATCCCCACCCCACACACTGTGCCCTTAAAGATAGCAGTGTTTTATTCTAGTGCTCCTGAATAAAAAAATACTGCACTACACTGAGCCCCTGAATAAATAGTTGCCCCTCACTATATTCCCTGCACAAACTATGACCCCCCCCCCCCCCACATGGTCCCTCTTATAGTACATGTGACGCGCCCCTGGGCCTGTGTCGCGCTGCGTTGCGCACGCGGGAGCTTACCCGGAGCCGGATCTGTTTAGGGTTGTAGTCTCGTGGCGGTGACCCGGTCCGTGCCCAGGGAGTCAAACTGGACGGCAGTCTGTTAGCGGTAGAAAATGGTTGATGACTACGCCACCCGTTGAATGCAGCCAGGGGGCTGCTGCTGCAGGGCAGACCGCTGAGGCCGGTGGAAGGATGGTGCAGCGTGATAGTATAACCCCCAACGGGAGGGGTATGGCCTCAGGGCAGCCGACGTGGATGATGGGGGTAGCAGGAACCACTCAGAGACGGTATGGTAGCGTTCAGGGTCTTTACTGGTAACAACGATAGACCCTCCCGGAGTACTTGCTAGCGAACGGGGCCTGGTCAGTCCTTGAGCAGATGGGATCTCCCCTGGCCAGGCGTAGTTGTAGGCCTCCCAAGCTGACTGTACTCTTCTGGCTACCTTGCTAGAAGCTGATGTAAGTAGCCCACGTCCCTGAGTGTACCGTGTGGTGCTCACCCGTATGGCCGGTGACTCGGGGCCTTCTAATGGCTTCCGCTCCACGATGGCGGTGCTGGTCCCACGCGTGTGACCGGGCCTTCGGGCTTCTGGGCCAGGGGACCTGAAATCCCCTGCCTGACGGATTCTGCTGCTGGGTAGAAGTTAGTCCCCACAGCCTCGGACTCCGGGTCCGGTAAAGAATCTTCTTAGTCAGGGCGAGCTCTTTAGCTGCCAGCCCCTGACTCCTTGTGACTCTGCTGCTTCCTATGCTGCTCTTGTCTCTACTCTTCCTGGACTCACTCACCCTGCCTCAGCCCCGGGTTTATACAGGGGAAGTTCTTCCCCTCCCAAGGCTGGGCAGGAGGTGTGGCATGCACAGGATCCCTGACCAAAGGACCTCCCACCTGCTCTCAGACGTAATATCTCTATCACTGTGACAACCAGACCCCTGGGGTGTCACACTCCCCCCTAGTGAAATTTAGTACTCCGGGACTAAACACTTTTTAGAAAAATATAACAAGGTATATCAAAGAACAATAAAATACAATAAGGAAACACAATAAGATGGTCACGGATGTCCGCAACCGGGTGCAGTCTTTGAAGAAAAGCAAAGGTGTCCATTTCACCAACACAGGGAGACGTAACCAGGTAGGGGTCTGTCCTACCCCGAGTCCTTAACAGTCTCTAGTCCATCCTGGGTTACGCTCCAACTATATACAAAGGATTCCCGGTAAATCCACCGAAGACTCCTAAAAACAACTAGAAACACAAAATTACACACAAGCAACAATAAACAGGTAAACATTGTAAAACAACTTAAACATTTAGATCCTCCAACGTGCGGGTAACTGGCCTCTAGTGGCCCTAGTGGACCTACGGAGCTGACTGTCTGGCCCTGAACTACAGGGTGTAGGAGCTGTCAAGGGTAAACTGGGCAGCTGTCTACCGGCTCTTTGTCTCACTAGGGGTACGGCAGGCTCACTATAAGCAGAGGGTGGATTCTCCTGTTCCGCTTGGGTGGAGTCTTCTGCCTCCTGGACCGGCTGCTCTTCCAGCTCTACCCGTTGCTCCGTAGGTTCTTGGGATGATGGTTGGAGGAAGGTGAGTACGGGTACCACAACTGCACCATTGACTTGAGTCCAAGACCGAGGGAAGTCCCCGAGCACGGTACTAACCATATCTTCCCTTTCTTCCACGGGTCGATGGTCTTCCTGTTCCTCCTCAGGGTTCCTCAGTTGTTCGGGGCACTTCTTCAGGTGGTCCCGGGATACAATGGCTGTGGTTTCCCCTCCGTCTTTACTGATGGTACAGACCTTCGGGTTCTCGTGGCTTGAGGGCAGTACGGTGTACGGGTCCTTCTCCCACTGGTCGTCCAACTTGTGGAGCCGTCTTTTCCTCTTCAAGACCTGCTCTCCGGGTACCAGGGGAACAGCGGGAGCATACTGGTTGTAAGTCTTCTCTTGTCTTTCCCTAGCCTGACAGAGACTTCGCTCCACGCTCTCCTGTACTTTCCGGTACTGCTGCTGCCTCTCTGTGTCCCAGTCCGTTTCTGGTGAAGTGTCCTCGGGCGTCAGGACTCCCATTTCCAGGTCAACAGGTAACTTACCAGGTCTTGCCCTCATTAGGTAAGCCGGGGTACAGTTGGTGGAACCTACCGGGATGTGGTTGTATAGGTCCACCAGATCGGGCAACTTCTCAGGCCACAGACTGCGTTCTTCCAGGGGCAACGTTTTTAGAAGATCCATTACCACCTGGTTCATTTTCTCACAAAGTCCATTAGTTTGCGGATGGTAGGGTGTCGTCCTTATCTTCCGGCAGCCATACAGATTGCAGAATTCCTGGAAGACCTCCGCTTCAAAGGCAGGTCCCTGGTCCGTCAGCACTTGGTCCGGGTACCCGTGTGGACGGCAAAAGTGCTGCTGGAAGGCTCTAGCTGCTGTTCGAGCCGTTAAGTCCTTGACGGGGACGACAACCAGAAACCGGGAGTAATGATCCACGATGGTTAACGCGTAGACGTAGCCACTTCTGCTGGGGGTCAGTTTTACATGATCCAAGGCTACCAGTTCCAACGGTTGCTGGGTGACGATGGACTGCAGGGGAGTCTTCTGGCTGGCCCGGTCCTTCCTTCTCAGATTGCACGGGCCACAGTCTCTGCACCACTTCTCGATGGTTCCCCTCATGCCTACCCAGTGGAACCGCTCGCGCAGCAGGAACTCCAGCTTTTTCCACCCGAAGTGTCCAGCTCCGTCGTGGTATGCCTCCATCACCATGGCTGCGTCTCTTCGTGGCACCACTACTTGCCAGAGTAGTTCATGCGTCCTGGAGTTAACCATTCTGCGGCACAACTTCCCCTTGTAAAGGAACAGTCGACTCTTCTCTGCCCATAGTTGTTTGGCTTCCTCTGGAGCGTCTGATTCCAGGCTAGCCTCCGGGCGAGTCAGCATCTCCTTCACCAGTCGGACGGCAGGGTCGCTGTCTTGCGTTTCCGCCCAGTTGTAGTGAGGTAAGGGGTTCAACGTAGCAGCCTGCTTACTCCTTACCCGGTGGGAATACTGGATAGTCCCATGACGGTGGAACGCAGGGAGTTCAACTTCTTCCAGTCCCTCCGGATCTTCTCCTCCGTCCGGCAGGTTGGGCATCCTGGACAGGGCGTCCGCGTTGGTATTGGAGCGCCCTGCCCGGTATTTAATTGTGAACTCGTAGTTGGACAGACGGGCCATCCACCTCTGCTCCAGGGCACCGAGTCTTGCCGTGTCCAGGTGTGTCAGCGGGTTGTTATCCGTGTATACGGTGAACCGGGAAGAAGCGAGGTAATGCCTAAAGCGCTCGGTGACTGCCCATACCACGGCCAGGAACTCTAGCTTAAATGAGCTGTAATTTTCGGGGTTCCTTTCGGTGGGTCGCAGTTTTCGGCTGGCATAGGAGATTACTCGTTCTCTCCCCTGCTGAATCTGGGACAGTACGGCTCCTAGCCCGATGTTACTGGCGTCGGTGTAGAGGATGAAGGGCTGGCTATAGTCCGGGTACGCCAAGATTTCATCCCCCGTGAGGGCCATCTTCAGCTGGCGGAAGGACTCTTCTTCTAGCTTTTCCCATTTGAAGGGCGGCTTCTGGTTCTTGGCCTTCCGGGACTGGCCTATCAGGAGGTCCTGCATAGGTGCTGCCTTTTTGGTGAAACCGGGAATAAACCTTCGGTAGTAGCCTACCAACCCTAGGAACTGCCGCACTTCTTTTACGCTGGAGGGGCTTGGCCATCCCTTAATTGCGGTGATCTTATCGGGGTCGGGAGCCACTCCGTCAGCGCTCACCACGTGTCCCAGGTATTGCACCTTTGGTTTCAGGAGGTGACACTTGGAGGGTTTCACCTTTAGGCCGTAACTCGCCAGAGCTTCGAACACCTCCGCCAGGTGTTTCAGGTGGTCCTCATAAGTTTTGGAGTATACGATGACATCGTCCAGGTACAACAGGACCGTCTCGAAGTTTCTGTGGCCCAGACAGCACTCCATTAATCGTTGGAAGGTTCCTGGGGCGTTGCAGAGTCCGAACGGCATGCAGGTGAACTCGCTAAGTCCCATCGGGGTGGTGAATGCGGTCTTCTCCCGGTCCGCCTCTGCTACAGGAACCTGCCAGTACCCGCTAGTGAGATCCAAGGTAGAGAAGAAGTTAGCAGATCTTAAAGCAGCCAATGACTCCTCTATCCTTGGTAAGGGGTACGCATCCTTGTGTGTGATACGGTTGATTTTCCGGTAATCTACACACATCCTCATGGTGTTGTCTTTCTTTTTGACTAAAACTAGTGGGGCTGCCCAGGGGCTACAGCTATCCCGGATTACCCCAGCCTCCTTCATGTCTCTAAGCATCCCCTTGGCGTGTTGGTAATGTGCAGGGGGTACGGGTCGATACCTCTCTTTTATGGGAGGATGATCTCCCGTGGGGATGCGGTGTTCTACCCCCTTGACTCGCCCGAAGTCTAACGGGTGTTTACTAAACACTCTCTCATACTCTTGAACCACCCGATAGACTCCTTGTTTCTGGTGTGAGGGAGTGGAGTCAGTACCCAGATGTAGTTGCTGACACCAGTCCTCCATGTCTTTCTTAGAGCCGTTACCTTCCTCCGGGTGAGATGGAGGCAAGGGTTCCACAGATTGTATAGAATTTTGATTAGTGGTATATAATTTGGCTAGCGTGGCATACCGGGGCAGGTACACTTCCCTCTCCCCGATATTTATTATGCGAACGGGCACCCTCCCATGGCGTACATTGACCACCCCCCGTGCTGTCAAAATGGTGGGCCTACTGTCTGAGTAAACTGGTTCTACCATTGCCTGGTAATCTCTACCTCTCAGACCAATAGCTGCCCGGCACCAAATCATCATTTCACTTTTTGGGGGCATGGCAATAGGAAAAGGGTCACACATTCTTACGCTACCAATCTCACCGCCGGAGAGTTCCACTTGTTGCCGTTGCATCAGTGCCCGGATCTCTTTCTGGAGCACCCGCTGCTCGCCGGAGCTGGCATTCTTGGCAACCTGCTGTAAAAGGAAAATCACCTCTGCAAGACAATTTTCAATTACATTAGTTCCTAGAGTTATTTTTGGGTGACTCTCATGTTTGTCAATATCTACAATGATCAGTCCCTGTGCGGCCAGTTCGACTCTACCAATTTTGATGGTCACCTCTTTAAATCCGATCTGTGGCACGGGCTGACCATTGCTGGCGATGATACTCAAGTCGTCGTCAGGGTAGCGGGTAATATCCGAGTCATTCCAGTACTGCTTGAAGAGCACGTACGGGATGGTGGTGACCTGTGACCCGGTGTCCAGTAGGGCACTCATGGGAATGCCATCCAGTACCACAGGCAAGACTGGACGTCCTCCCACATATCTGTCGCGCCAGTTCGATGGGCCTGGTGATCTTTTTCCTGGGGGTTGGCCCTCTACCCCAGGTTGTGCCCGTTTAAAGAACAGTACCTTGCCATATGTCCGGGTTGATTGCAGCGGCGGCAGATGGGTCGTCCGTCCTCGCTGTATCGGTCACTGGGTCTTCCTCTGGCCGGTGGGGTCCTCCTTGGTCGACGCCACGGGATGTCCTCCGGTCCGGATGCCAGCTGGATCTTCCCTGGAGTGGAAACCTGTAAAGACTGCACAGTTCGGGTTAGCGCAGCAACGCTTTTAGCTAGCTCTTGGACCTGATGGTGTAGGTCTGGAGCCGGGTCATTGTCCAAAGCCTGCGCATCAGCTCCCACAGGCCCTGCTGACAAGGGCGCCGCCTCCTGGTAGTAAGTGGTAGTGGGGCGTCTGTGGGTCACAACGCCACCTGGTGCCGGTTCTCGGAGCACCCGGATGGCTCTGTCCTTGAACTGTGCAAATTCTAGATGAGGGTCCTGTAAGGCCATTGCCCGCAACTGGGTGCGGTGGGCATTGCAATATAAACCCTCTATAAATTGTTCGGTCAACAGCCTGTCCTCGTTTCCCACTCCATTAGGGTCGGTCTGCTTAATGGCCCTCAGGGCCTCTTGTAGGTTGAGTGCATAGTCCCTTATACTCTCATGCGCTCGCTGCTTGCACCCGTAGAATCTAAGTTTAATCTCGGCTGAGGTGCGGGTATCAAAGGTGTCCTTCAGCCGGGTTAGTATCCCTGCGACAGTCTTCCTCCCAGGTGGCCAGGATTTTACTTCCCTTTTGGCTGCCCCAGTTAGTTGGGCCACCAGGATGCTCACTTTTTGCTCTTCTGTGAGGGGGTACACCTGGAAGAGGCTATCCAGCTTTTCTCTAAAGTCATGCAGGGTATGTGACTCCCCTGAGTACTGGGGTAGCCAAGCTGCTCCCGGGATATAGGGCATGGTGAAGGGCATAACTGCAACAGCGGTAGCGCTGGCGGGGGTTGAGGCAGTGGAGCTCTCCTCCGTATCCGACATCTTCCTCCCCCCTAGTGGACCGTGGCCTACCTTGCGATGATCCTGTTCCGTAGGCCGCGGCTCCGCAGTGGATCGTCAGGGTTGAGGACCTTCCGTCGCGCTCCTGTGACGTCGGCGTCTGCTGGGCTCCTTCCAGGACCTTACGCAACGTCCGGACGTGAGGCGGGGCTTCAGTTCTCGCGCGCTTTCGGAGTCCACGCCCCTCTTCTTCCCGCGCGGCGTCCTCAAGATGGCGTCCAATGGCGGGAAAACTCCACGGATGGCGGGAAGAAGGCTGAAGATGGCGCCGGATGGCGGGAATCTTCACCGATGGCGGGAATCTTCACCACTGGTAAGTTTGAACAGTCTTTGCTTTTCAGGCACGCAGTACCCGGTGGTTGCGGGCACGTGATCCTGCCGACTACGCCAAAGTTGACGCGCCCCTGGGCCTGTGTCGCGCTGCGTTGCGCACGCGGGAGCTTACCCGGAGCCGGATCTGTTTAGGGTTGTAGTCTCGTGGCGGTGACCCGGTCCGTGCCCAGGGAGTCAAACTGGACGGCAGTCTGTTAGCGGTAGAAAATGGTTGATGACTACGCCACCCGTTGAATGCAGCCAGGGGGCTGCTGCTGCAGGGCAGACCGCTGAGGCCGGTGGAAGGATGGTGCAGCGTGATAGTATAACCCCCAACGGGAGGGGTATGGCCTCAGGGCAGCCGACGTGGATGATGGGGGTAGCAGGAACCACTCAGAGACGGTATGGTAGCGTTCAGGGTCTTTACTGGTAACAACGATAGACCCTCCCGGAGTACTTGCTAGCGAACGGGGCCTGGTCAGTCCTTGAGCAGATGGGATCTCCCCTGGCCAGGCGTAGTTGTAGGCCTCCCAAGCTGACTGTACTCTTCTGGCTACCTTGCTAGAAGCTGATGTAAGTAGCCCACGTCCCTGAGTGTACCGTGTGGTGCTCACCCGTATGGCCGGTGACTCGGGGCCTTCTAATGGCTTCCGCTCCACGATGGCGGTGCTGGTCCCACGCGTGTGACCGGGCCTTCGGGCTTCTGGGCCAGGGGACCTGAAATCCCCTGCCTGACGGATTCTGCTGCTGGGTAGAAGTTAGTCCCCACAGCCTCGGACTCCGGGTCCGGTAAAGAATCTTCTTAGTCAGGGCGAGCTCTTTAGCTGCCAGCCCCTGACTCCTTGTGACTCTGCTGCTTCCTATGCTGCTCTTGTCTCTACTCTTCCTGGACTCACTCACCCTGCCTCAGCCCCGGGTTTATACAGGGGAAGTTCTTCCCCTCCCAAGGCTGGGCAGGAGGTGTGGCATGCACAGGATCCCTGACCAAAGGACCTCCCACCTGCTCTCAGACGTAATATCTCTATCACTGTGACAACCAGACCCCTGGGGTGTCACACATGCCCTCCACTCTGCCCTCTCCTTTCCATACTAGGCCCCCTCTTCACACTGACCTCTCACACTGTCCCTCCTATAGGGCCCAGTCTCTGTACTGTGCCCTCCAGTCTTTATTCTGTGCCCACTCACACAGCACCCCCTCCCCTTCCCTCCTAATGTAAGGAGACAGTATTCCTCCTCCCTCTTCACTCTTCATATGGTCTCCTCTCACATTACCCATACTGTCTTCATATATTTACCCCCTCGCTCTCCATACTGTGTCCGTACACATCCCATCACCCTTGCTCCCCTTACTATGACTGCACCCATGCCCCCACTCGCTCCCTATACTGTGTCCACATACATTCCCCATACTTCGTTCGCACCAATCCACCCGCTCACCATGCTGTGTTTGCACCCACATTCTGTGAGCAGGCTGTCAGCTTGACACCCGGTTCAGGGGACGGCAGAATGCTGGCACCTGGGGGGAGACACTTCAAACCGCCGCATTAGGTGACTCTCTCCCCCCCCCCCCCCCCCCCCCCCCCTTAGATACGCCTTTGGGTGCATGTGACACATCGCATTGCACTTGGATGTGGTCTGAGTGCATCTCCTCACCAGCTGTGCTGTGATCCTGTGATGCGAGAGGATCGGAGCACTGACACTCGCAGCAGAGCAGGAGCCGAGTGACATTAGCCAATCACATCGGATTCTATACGTTAGTGGGACCCGGCCTTATTAGCAGTCTCTACACATACTTACTAATGGAGGCAATAACACACCTGTGCCGATAAGCGCCCACTTATGCTGGTTCACCTATATCACATGTATGAGTCTAGCTAAATATGGCATTACTGTAGTCTTGGGTGCCTACTAGTGTTGAGCGAACGTGCGTGATCTTAGCAGAGTATCTTTGGCGTACTTGTCTAATATGTTTGCCTCCCTGCGGCTGAATGTTTTCCGACAGTAGACAGATGCAACACATGCAAGGATTTCCTGTTTGCTAGGCAATTCCTATGTTGCATCTGTCTACCGCCGGCAAACATATTAGACGAGCACGCCAAAGATACTCGGCTAAGATCAAACACGTTCACTCAACACTAGTGCCTACTTTTTTGTGGTGCAAACACTTCAACAGTTCTGTAACATGTAATGCCCAAATAATACTGTCATACAATGTGATAGTGATACTATATATGCCATATAATACAGTGACAAATAACTACCACGAACTCCATACAGTAGCTCACAAAGCATTACGCAATATTGCCATATATCCCATAAATAAGGGATAACCAAACTTGAGAATAGCCCTTAAATACTGACATCCTACTGCCTCCATAAATACTGCTGTACAGAGGTAGAATAAAAGCGGCGTAGCATGGAAGTATTGTACTTCATAGCCCAATAGTAAAGGCCCCTAAATGCTCCAGTAAAATAATACTATCTTCTAGAAAGTATATCTAATTTAAAAATAAATAATGCTACCTTTGTGCTACCGAAATCCACCAGTTATACACCTCTAAGTCAAGTAGTAGAAAGTTTTGCACATAAAGCGAGCTGATGGCCTCCTGCTTTATTACTGGGTCCAACTGTATTGGCGTCATATTGGCACAGAATCAGTTCAGTGTCATTTGCCTGCAGATATATTGCTATAGTCATGGGCATATGCATGTTTTTGGCCTTTAAGAATATTGCACCTAAAGCAACTGCCCTCTTACACTACACCACTGGTGTCAAACATTGCCTAGATTGATGTTCTAGTAACCATGCTATACGCTGTATGTGGTTTGCAATATTTGGTGCTCTAGGGTTAATATGTTGTATCATAGAAGTGAAGATGATGGAGAAGGTTCTAAGGTCGTCCTTTTCCATGTGATCGGGCAGAGTATCTGGGATACAGCTGCTTATTTGGCTGTTTTTTCCATGGGTTTAAATTCCAAGCTGAGGACCAGAGCAACAAGCCCCTAGTGCCAGCCTGTTGATGGCTTCTCGTTCTGCAGTGATAAGTGGTGACTCGTTACGTGACCACTCGGGGCACCCATAACGGTGTACGAAAAATGGCTTGATTAGGTGCTTTCTTGCTAGTAATATTAGTTACTACCCTTCTGGTCCTGACACGTCCCCCTGTGCATTGCTCTGTTCCAGACTTGAACCGAAGGATGGCCTGCGGTGGCTCCACCGTATCTCGCGAGGGTGCTGCTTTGATGATGGAGACCAAATTAACCCTTGCTACTATGTAAACTCTGGTATCCTGACTCCTTTAAAAGGTCAAGGTACATTATCAAATTTTATCCATTTAACAATGATTTGTATGATTGCCTTCTAGTGTCCGTTCAGTGTAGGCGGGATGAACTTGCCTCTGTTGTCATTTCTAAAGCCTTCACAAGGCCACCACTGAAGCTCAACTCCATGCGCTTAATAATGAGAGAAGCCACCTGTAAGCCTGTGCTGAGGTCCAACGGGTTTATATTGTTCCAGTTCAGTCTATCAACATGTGGAACAACCTCTAAAGTGAGTGAGTAGCAAAAAGTGTCCTCTGCTGGTTACCTGTGGAAGATATCAGCCAATACATCTGGGGAAACTCGTATCTGGTGATGGATCTACCAGCAGATAATGATGCAGAAGACAAACCTCCGGGGTCCAATTTTTATTAAGCCCATAGTAGACAATTAATTTACTGTTTCACATGCACTGGAAAAAATTAAAATCTGGTTACTAGGAGTTTATAATTCTGAATTCTAATCTGTCTAACATTTCTAGAAAACTCTTAAGAGCATATGCACACAGGTCATGTTTGCTGCAGAAAAGTCCCAGTGAAATTTTCATTAAAAGTAAATGTGTGCTTTATGTATGCCCCTTGTGCATACCCCCCCCTAATATTCAGAGAGCACATGTTCCACTTCCCTTTAGTAGGACATTATACACGAACGATGTGCAAAAGGTAAAGGCCTCAGCAGCAAAAATTTGTAAGAAAATTCTGCAATATGCCGTATTATAAATGTACATGGAAAATTCTGCTTTAAATCCATATGTGTAAAATAGGCGCTGCTTCAGTCATCACTCAGTACACGGTGAGTGGCGGCTGTAACCGCACCCCAGAATTGACTGACAGCCAGCTCTGCGGTGCATCAGTACAGAGCCGACGTGCGCTCATATGCACATGTAGCACCCTGAGGATTCGGCTGCTACAGGGGTATTGCACCTCAACCCAGAGGTGTGATATTCCACTCCCGGATAAGGATGGAGAGTGGAACTGAGCTCGGTAGGCTGCATGCACTACACACATCCCATTTCCGAGGAGCAGACCGACGGTACTCCCACTTAGAAATGTGCAGGTACGACCGAGTCTGTTCCTGGCTGGAGTGGGAGGGGGGTGGTACATCCCAAGTAGTGTAGGGGCAGATAGGGGGAGCAGCCTGGGTAAAGATAGGAGCTCATTGGGTGCTGGTCACCTGAGCTCACACATAGAGGGTGTATATAAGGTGGGCACCAACTAAGAACAGGGTCAGATGCAGAGAACAAGTCAGTTGGAGACAGCAAGACAGCTGCAGAGGAGCAGACAGCAAGCAGAGAGGAAGTCAGCCTGCAGCAAGAGAGAGACCCTGAGTGAGAGAGGAGCAGAGAAGGAGTACCCAGAGGGGAAAACAGAGAGGACCCAAGAACCCAAATTAAAGCACCGGGTGAAGAGTCGGCACAGGGTACCGGAACCCAAGCTGGTGGGGGCAGAAAACACACCCCAGCCAGAGACCGGAGACCGTGGGCAGCGTTTGTCACGGTCACCCATCACATCCACCCCGAAGGCACACCACATGAAGGGTCAGGGAACCCAAGGCCAAGGGTGTCCCAACAGAAGGCCCGAGGGAGCTGGACCTAGGTGGATCACTGGTGGGGACGGCCAGAGAACGGGACAGAAGGAGAGCTCAGGGCCACGCTCCGGACTTGTTTGGGGGTTGGCTGGATCCAGGACCTGGTGGACGCAGCACGGCTCGGGTGGTCACTCGAAGCTGGAGTGACCAGTACAACATCTGCAGTAAGTAAACACCCTTAACTGCACAACCCGACTCTGTCTTCATTGCCGTCTGCACTGCACCACCCCAACCCCCATCCTCTGCACCTGTCCCCCCTGAGGCTATACCCCTCCCGTTGGGGGTTATCTCACCAAGCTGCGCACCCACCATCAGCCTCAGCGGACCCTGCTGCAGCGGCGGCCACAGTGACCGCATCACAACGGGTGGCGTAGTCGACACAAAAGAACTCTTAATAACATCTGTAGGACTGCCACATAACACTGAGCTTGACGCCCTGGGCACGGGCCGGGTCACAGCCGCTCGGAGACTACAAACCCCCCCATCTGATCCGGTGCCGGGTATTCCCCTCAAAAAGGAATATGTCCCAGGGGGCGCGTCACACACACAATGTGCTGTGCATTTTTCCAAAAACTGTATTCCCACCCAAAAAAGAAAAGGGGGGGGGGGGGGGGGGGTAGTGGGAGTCCACGATCTTTACATGTATGTGGCTATGTACTTGATTATTTGTTATATTTTTATTTTTTTCTTCAGGTAATAGATGGTATAGTGATCTATGAGACCATATTGCTTGCAAATATTGATGTAAGACCTAATGATACCAGTATAAAGAAAAGTATACCAATGCGGTAAGGATTTCTATAGATTGGATCCAAGTTTGTCTTTACTTTGTGGACCCTGTATATTGAACCATATATTGATGGATAAAATAATCAATGGGAAAAAAAACTATATAATATATATTTTTAGCCCATAACATAAAAGCAAAGCTAATAATCTAACTTTCACCGCAAATTCTTCAGTTTTAATCAAATTAGTTGATGCAAAAATTGCTACATCTAGTAATTTTGTATGACCTCCATGATTTTTAAGGACAGCACCAAGTCTTCTTGCCATGGAATAAACAAGTTGGTGATATTGCAGCATCTATCTTTTTCCATTCTTCAAGATCGACTGTATGGAGAGTGACAATTTTGGGGAAATTCTAAAGAGACATAGGTGGTGATTGGGTTCGGATCAGGAGACCTAATTGGTCACTGAATCACTTTCACCCCGTTCTTCAGAAATGCAACAGAAGTGTGTTTTGCATCATTGTCATGTGGAAAAAGTGCACGTCTACCAAGGACATTGAGTGATGGTAACATGTTCTCTTTCAATATAGAGCAGTACATCTGTGAATTCATGATGCCGTCAATGAAATGTAGCTCCCCGACACCAGGAGCACTTTATAAATGTGTGGCAGTGTCCCTATGTGGGACTGCTTAAGTGCTGCTGGTGTTTGGGAGCTACACTTCATTGTCATGTTAGAAATTCATGATCCCATCAATGTGGCGCCCCTGTGGGTCCAGTTGCCACAGAGGTACTGCATCTCACCCAGAGGTGTGATACCCCACTCTCGGGTAAGGAGGGAGTACTACCTGGGACCCACACCCACATCCAATACACTCCACTTCAGTAGGGAAGGGTGAGATTGCTCCTAAGGGAGTCCCTGGTCCCTAGCTGGAGGGTGGAACTAGGTAGAGGAGGTGGGTGGAGGAAGAAGTTTAGTGGAGCTCCGAGGGTAGGAGTATAAAAGAGAGGGTGGAAGGTTCTAGAGGGAGTTCTGCTCAGGGGACCAAGGGGAGCAGTTCAGCCAGTCTGCTGCTCCAGTGCTTGGAGCAGGAGTGCAGAGTGAGAGAGGAGAGGGGCCCAGTCTGAGAGGCCCAGGAGAAGGAAAGAGGACGGGAGTGGTGCAGAAGGGCTCCAGAGAGACAGAAGGGATCCCAGGGGCACGGTGAGTGCAGAGGCCACCCATGCGCCCGAATTCACGCTGATGTGGAAGGATCAGGCCGCAGAAGGGGACTGGCCTCAGACTAGTGGAGAACACCCAGGCTCAGCTAGCCAACCGGAGGCTGCAGCATTTTCAAGGTGTTGCAGCCAAAATCCACAATTACATCGCCGAAAAAAAGGAGGCCGCATAGTGTCCAGGGGACTGAGGGCACGTCACCCGACAAGGCCTGAGGCCACTGGCTTGGGACACTGATTGTGAGGCGTAGGGCAGGAGGGTGAGAGCCAGCGCAGTGAGACGACCGGGAAAGGTACATAGAACGTGGTTCCGTTTAAGTGCTCCTGAGAGATTGCTGGACCCCTACCCCGGAGGCCGCAGGACGACGTGGGCGGTTACACACCAGTAAATGTAACCTGGAGTCTTGAACAACTGTGAGTAAAACCTGAAGACTGCACCCCACTGTGTCCTTGACTCATTACTGCGTCACCTGCCCTGCACTACACTGCATCGACAACATCTACCTCCACAATTCATCATATACTGCCCTGGAGCTTAGCTCTGCCCCTGGAGAGGTGAACCAACTCTGCTGCGTCACCATCAGATCCAATGGATCTGCACCGCAGCGGTAGCCGCATACCACGAGTGACGTCACAAACATTATCCCAAAAACTTTATTCCCCTTTTCTTTAATTATTTGACCGCCCGGGGCCACGGACCGGGTCACTGCCACTGTGACTACCCCCGATACAGGACCGGCCCGGCTACCGAGTACCCCAGGGGGCGCGTCAACAATAATACAAAACACACTTCTGTTGCATTTCTGAAGAACAGGGTGACAATGAATCGGTGACCAATTATGTCTCCTTGTCTGAGCACAACGAAACACCTATGGGGAATTCTGAGGAGACAAGTTGAACATTACTCTCCATCCAGGCTCTAAAAGAGGTCGTTTTTCCATTCTTCAAGAAGAGAGATATTGGAATATGTCACCAACTTGTTCATTCCATGCCTAGAAGACTTTGTGCTGTCCTTTAAAAATCATGAAGGTCGTACAAAATGTTAGGATGTGGGGTGTACTCATTTTTGCATCAACTAATTTTTTTTGAGTAAAGATGAAGATTTTGTAATGAAAGTTTATATTAACATTTCAAGATATGGGTTAAAAAAATGTTCTAAAACTCAGTCTTGTCCAAATCTTGGAAATTGTTTTTGTCTTTAGTAAGATATTGATTAAAATCTTACTTTTCAAAGGGGGCGCACTCATTTATCCCAAGCACTGAAATAATGTGTTTTTGTTTTGTCTCTTTAGGTTGAACATCCAGTGTAGTTTTGATACTAGTGACATATCCACAGAGCATACTAATGCATTGGTCCCATCACCTCTACCCAGTGATGTTCCTGAGCCATTGATGTTGCAGATGAAGTTTGCAGAAGGTCATTATAAGTTATGCATGCCCTAAATGCTGTTATATAAACCTATTTTGCCATTATTTAAGAAAAAAAATATTCTTACAAATGTTGTCGGTAATAACAATAGTAACATGTTAATGGTCTGTTTATTTATTACTATAGCTGCAATGTGTAAGGGACTGGAGGTTTTTGATGGGAAGCACAGACATATGACAACTAAGTATTGCTGTTCTTGGTACATCCCTCAATTCCTTTAAGTTGTCGTTTCTTGCAGACTGTAAATCTGATCAGTTGCATTTTGCTCTTTATAGTGAATTATTTTGCAGATTGCACTGCTAAATGTGAGTCACTTGCAAAGGTACCCGATCATTTTACTGGTTTTTTTTGGTTTCAACAGGGGTTAACTAACAAGGGGTGTTGTAGGTGACCATGGTATTCTGTAATACCCGTGAGCTGTGTGAGGGGGGCAGAGTACAGCTAGTAAGAGTATATCGCATGGGAAAGTTCCCCTGCTGCTCTTCAGGGACCAGAGAAGCCAGCAACGTTTAGTGGCATTTAGCGAGACAGTGAGGTTTCCCTGGTATTGGCCGCAGACCTGTAGGAAACGTACTTGCCACCCGGCATTTGTGTGATGAGATGGCATCAGACTGACGGGACCACTCTGATAACAAGGCTGGCACCTGAAGGGAAGAAACCAAGATGGGACCACTGGTGGCTGGTAGATCTATCGTGACTGTAAAGCCAAGTTCAGTATTTTACCTCAGTATTTGTAAGCCAAAACCAGGTGAAGAATCAGAGGAAAAGTATAATAGAAATATGTCACTACTTCTGTATATTATTTTTATTTTTACCCAATCTTGACTTTGGCTTACAAATACTGTGGAAAATTCAATAAATACTCCGTGTGCATGTAGCCTTGGGCTGCATTCCCACAATGAGTTTTTGATGTTGCATCATTTCTGAACCCATTAAGAATAATGGGTTGATTGCCTTTTTTTTTTTTTATTCTCCCCAGAAATACGCAGGGTAAAAGTACCAAAAACTCATTGTGGGAACATGGCCTTTGTGTATGTTCACCTTTTCTTGAAGAGATCTTTAATAGTGTTGAGCCACCCCCGGAGTGTTCGGGTTCGGTTCGTCGAACACCGGGATGTTCGTCGAACTGTTCGTCAGACACCTTAGAACACCGTCTAACACCGTTAAAACCAATGGCAGGCAAACAAAAACACATAGAAACACATAGAAAACACCTGCAAAGGTGTCCAAAAGCTGACAAACTGCTCAGAAGACACTCTTTAAAAAAGCCGGCCGGCAAATTCAGCAGCGGCATAAACCGGTACCCGACAATTTAGACAAGAAGGAATAGAGCATCACACATAGATTAGATAGATAGAAACATGTCAGTCACATTTATAATAAGTACAGCGACAGTGTTGGTTACTGTACTTGTCATTTAGTGTTAAAATAAAGGATTTATTAAAATAAAAATTGGCGTGGGGTTCCCCGTAATTTTAGTCTCTAGCGGAGGTTAAGCAGACGGCTGGGGCAGATGTTTGAAGCCTGGGAAGGGGGTAATACCCATGGAGCTTCCCAGGCTACTAATATCAGCCCCCAGCTGAATACTTAGCCTTTACTAGCTATTAAAATGGGGGACCCCCCCCCAAAAAAATGATGTGGGGTCCCCCCTATTTTAATAGCTAGCAAAGGCTAGACAGACAGCTGGGGGCTGATATTAATAGATCAGGAAGGGTGCCATGAATATTGGCCCCCTCCCAGGCTAGAAACACCAGCCGTCAGCCGCCCCAGAAATGGCGCATCCATAGGATGCGCCAATTCTGGCACTTAGCCTCGCTCTTCCCACTGCCCTGTAGCAGTGGCAGTGGGGTAATAGGGCTGGGGTTGATGTCAGCTTATAATGCCAGCTGACATCAAGCCCAGGTTAGTAATGGAGAGGCGTCTATAAGACACCCCCATTACTAACCCCATAGTGAAAGTTAAAAAAAACACAAATACCCAGAATATAGTCCTTTAATTGAAATAAACACACAATTCTTTATTGTTCTAAATTAAACCATACTTACCGTCACGCCCATTCCAGTTGAAGCCAACGATCTCCTGTAATAAAAATAAAATAATAAACCAACATCATCCTTACCTTTCGATGGTTCCCAGGACAGCTTCAGCTCTGCTACATCGAGATGACAGGCTGGACCGCAGGAGAAAGCTGCCATCCAGCCTGTCATCCCGCAGACACTGAGAAGAGCAGGCATGCTTGCGCTCCACAGTGTCTCTCTGTGAGGGCATCCAGATGAGCAGAGTTAATGTCCAATGAACTCGGCTCACCTCATGCACGTCACTGACAGCGTGGGAGAATTCTCACACTGAAGCGCTGAGTGCAGGAGAATTTTCCCACGCTGTCAGTGACGTGCATGAGGTGAGCCGAGTTCATTGGACATTAACTCTGCTCATCTGGATGCCCTCACAGAGAGACACTGTGGAGCGCAAGCATGCCTGCTCTTCTCAGTGTCTGCGGGATGACAGGCTGGATGGCAGCTTTCTCCTGCGGTCCAGCCTGTCATCTCGATGTAGCAGAGCTGAAGCTGTCCTGGGAACCATCGAAAGGTAAGGATGATGTTGGTTTATTATTTTATTTTTATTACAGGAGATCGTTGGCTTCAAATGGAATGGGCGTGACGGTAAGTATGGTTTAATTTAGAACAATAAAGAATTGTGTGTTTATTTCAATTAAAGGACTATATTCTGGGTATTTGTGTTTTTTTTTAACTTTCACTATGGGGTTAGTAATGGGGGTGTCTTATAGACTCCTCTCCATTACTAACCTGGGCTTGATGTCAGCTGGCATTATAAGCTGACATCAACCCCAGCCCTATTACCCCACTGCCACCGCTACAGGGCAGTGGGAAGAGCGAGGCTAAGTGCCAGAATTGGCGCATCCTATGGATGTGCCATTTCTGGGGCGGCTAACGGCTGGTGTTTCTAGCCTGGGAGGGGGCCAATATTCATGGCACCCTTCCTGGGCTATTAATATCAGCCCCCAGCTGTCTGCCTAGCCTTTGCTAGCTATTAAAATAGGGGGGACCCCACGTCAATTTTTGGGGGGGGGTCCCCCATTTTACTAGCTAGTAAAGGCTAGGCATTCAGCTGGGGGCTGATATTAGTAGCCTGGGAAGCTCCGTGGGTATTACCCCTTCCCAGGCTTCAAACATCTGCCCCAGCTGTCTGCTTAACCTCCGCTAGAGCCTAAAATTATGGGGAACCCCACGCCAACTTTTTTTTAAATAAATCCTTTATTTTAACACTAAATGACAAGTACAGTAATCAACACTGTCACTGTACTTCTTATATATGTGACTGACCTGTTTCTATGTATCTAATCTATGTGTGAAGCTCTATTCTTTCGGTTCTAAATTGTCGGGTACCGGTGTACGCCGCTGCTGAATTGCCAGCTTTTCATGTTTCACTTTGAGCACAGTTCCCATCGATTTGGGCAATCACTCTAATGCCACAACCACCATGGCTGTGGCATTACAGTGAGTGGCAGACAATCCCTGCATGATTGGTGCTCTAAATAGCGCCAGACATGCAGGACACTCTTTTGGTGCACGAACAGTTATCGAACATAACCTCGAACAGCCGAATTTTTTGCAAATCGTTCGGGTTCGTCGAACAACTCGAACACCGCCCAAAACAGCTCGAATTTGAGATTGGCGAACAGTTCTAGTCGAACACCGCTCATCTCTAATCTTTAACAAGAAGTCAGTGTCTCTGACATGGGTAGGATTGGGGGAGTCTATTATCCAGGATTGGTAACTCTGCCCAATTGTGCTATAACAATAGACCAGTGCACATTTGTGTGTCTGACACATTTTTACCTCCTACAGAGAAGATGGCGATATATAAGGCTGCCGGCAATAGGACAGTCTTGGTTTCCTCCCAGGGGCCACTGTACTTTCCAACTGCAGAGGAGACTGGAGCTTCTGGAAAAGGTGAGTCTTATACACTCACTACACACTCACTCACTCCACCTCTCCATATTGAGTGAACTCTGGGGTCTCCCACCCCCTTTTTCACCATATTTTCTCTTGCAGGGTCTCCAGTGCTCCCCGGGTTGCTAGCGGAGGAGTGGGAGAGGATTGTTCTTGTAGTTGGTCTTCTTGCTGCTCTGTTAATAAGTATTTGTATCATCAAGAGAAGATACAAGAAGCTGAATGATAAGGATTTGTATGTTATTGAATAATAAAAATAGACTTTCCTTTTTAAATTATATACAAAGCTCTTGTGTGCTTTCTTAGAAAGTTGTATTCCTTCAAAAGGAAGAGGAGGTGGGGGGTGTAACTGAGTCTACTGGCGGTCACAAGGTACATTGGAGACTAAATCATTTTGGCTATTAAATACACTATATTGCCTCCTGGCCATTACAAGCCCATAAAAAGGTGTTTCCCATCCAAAACTGTGGGGGCCACAGGATTATATGCGGGGCCATCATACTATAATCATTTTTATTTATATAGCGCTAACATATTCCGCAGCACTTTACAATAAAGTGAGGACATGTGCAGACAATAAATTCAATACAAGGTAAGACAGTTTAAACAGTTACATTAGGAGTGAGGTCCCTGCTCGCAAGCTTACAATCTACAAGGAAATGGGGGGGGGGGGGGGGGTACAATAGGTGGAAAGTGCTTGTTATTTCAGGTCTGGCAATTATAATAAATAGGGATTTTCATATAAGGCTGCATGTTCCGGTCATCAGCCTGTATGTTTACGTGCAATAATCAAGTATTGAGTGTAGTTATTGTGTCACCCTGACCTGGATGCCACAAGTGTAATTAAAGCTGTGTCTGAGAGCAAGGGGGAGGTTCTCTAGTCAGGGGAACATTAGCATGCAATGCCTCCTGTCTCAGGCCAGTAGGGGGAGCTGGCTGCCCCTATAAAAGCTGGTACTGAGGGCAGGGTTGGGGAGAACCAGATGACCTGTCTCAGGACTGAGACGTGTCTCAGCAGAGCAGGGACAGACAGTCGTATTGCACCTAAGAGGAAGTGTGGCAGGAGGAGAGCCACAAGCCAGAGACAAGAGGCGAAGAGAGCCTGTCTTGGCAGAAAGAGGACTTAATTTACCAGACTTTGGTGTCTGAGGCTGGAAGGATTCCACATCCCCCAGCAGAGAACCAGTCCGCAAGGGACTGTACATTCCTTGGCCTAAGAAGCCTGAAGGCCCTGCCACAACCGAAGGGACCAGTAAAGCCGTACAAGGCTGGGAGCAGAAAGGAACCCACGTCGCAGGCCATACAGGCGAGAATACACGGAGAGCTCGGAAACGTGGGCTGTTACCCTATAACGAGGAGATAAACAGAAGGAGCACAGAAAGCACGGTAGGCCTACACCCTCACCCTGACCAGGGCCAATCTCCCCGTTGCTCTCAGACATCCAGGTCCCCTCCTAGCCGGGACTGTTTATGGGTCAGTTTACCTGTTGTAGTAAAGACCCTGGACTGCAACTTGTTGTCTGTGTGCTCCTTGCTCCTCCAGCACTATCAGCACTGGGATTCTCACTACCATCACTCCCACCATCCATTATACTGCCCTGGGGCCGCACTCTTCCCGTGGGGAGTCACACTACCCTAGCTGCACACCTTATCAGCCCCAGCGGTCTGCATGCAGCGGCGGTTCCTAATAACCGCAATCCACGGGTGGCGTAGTCGGACATTATCAGCAGAACGTAGCAGACTACCATTGGCCTGACCACCCTGAGCCACGGAACCGGGTTGCCACTACTACTCCCACCGTTTCCCTAATTGCCCGGATCCGAGTGCCCCACGGCCCAGGGGGCGAGTCATTATCGTGTGGAGACAGGTGAATAGGAGGGAGCAGATTCTGAATAATATGTAGAATTAGGGAACAGGGGAAAGTTAGTTTACTGAGTAGTTGAGGTGGTAGGCTTGTGTGGTGCCCCTGTGGGTCCAGTTGCCACAGAGGTACTGCATCTCACCCAGAGGTGTGGTACCCCACTCTCGGGTAAGGAGGGAGCACTACCCGGGACCCACACACCTACATCCAACACTACACTGCTCCAGACCAGCAAGCGGGGCAAGATGCACTTGGTCACTGCTGAGCCCTGTCCCTGGCTGGAAGGGGGGGGAACCAAAAGAGAGGGAACCATGTAGTCGGTGTGGATGGAGGAAGAAGTTCAGGGGAGCGCTGAAAGAGCAGTATATAAGCAGGGGTGGAAAGATCTAGAAGGGGTTCTGAAGAGTTCAAAGTTGAGTCAAGTGCAGTGCAGAAGGGCCCAGTGAGGAGTAGGGACCCAGCTTGAGGAAAGTGAGGAGATGAACCGGTGAGGAGGGTTCCGGAGACAGAAGGTATCCCAGGGGCACGGCGAGTGCGGAGGCCACCCGTGCACCCGAATTCACGCTGACGTGGAGGGATCAGGCCGCAGTAGGGGACCGGCCCGAGCCTAGTGGAGTACTTTACTGCTCAGCTAGCAAACCGGAGGTTGCAGTATCTCATATACTGTAACCACACTCAATCGCCGAAAAGGTGGCCATATAGGACCAAGGGGGCAGTCTAGACATCACCCGACAAGGCCCGTGGCCACTGGCTTGGGACACTGGGTGTGAGGCGCAGGGCAGGAGGCCGAGAGCCAGCGCAGAGAGATGACCTGGAGAGGTACATAGAAAGGGGTCCCGTTCAAGTGCTTCCAAAATATCTGAGTTGGCTGGATCACTTCCCCGTAGGACACAGGACGATGTGGGCGGTTATAACCTGGCCATTGTAACTTGGAGCAGCTTAACAACTGTAAGTAAAGCCTGAAGACTGCACCCCACTGTGTCCTTGACTAATTACTGCTACCGAGTACCCCACGGCCCCAGGGGGCGCGTCACTTGTTTAAAGAGATGGGTTTTTAAAGTGTGCTTGAAGACGTGGTGGCTAGGCATCAGTCGGATCGTCTGGGTAACATTCCAGAGAACTGGCGCAGCACGAGAGAAGTCTTGGAGATGGAGGTGCGAAGTTCGGATTATGGGGGATGTTAGTCTTAGGTCATTTGTAGAATGGAGGGCTTGTGTAGGGCGATAGACAGAGAGGAGATATAAGGTGGTGGAGAGCTTTGTGGGTGAGAGCAATGAGTTTATATTGGACCCTGTAGCGAATGGATAACCAGTGTAATGACTGGCCCAAGATGGAAGCATCGGTGAAGCGGCTGGACAGAAATACGACCCTGGCTGCCGCATTCAGGACGGATTGGAGAGGAGAGAGTTTGGTAAGAGACCGATCAGAAGAGACTTGCAGTAGTCCAGACAAGAGTGAATAAGAGCTACAGTAAGAGTTTTAGCAGTTTCAAAGGTGAGAAAAGGTTGGATTCTGGAGATGGTTTTTAAGATGCAGGTGACGAGTGAGTGAGTGATCGGATATAGGGAGTAAAGGAATGGTTAGTGTCGAATATGACCCCAAGGCAGCGGGCGTGCTGCTTGGGAGTTATGGTTGAACCCTCCAAGGTAATTTTGATGTTAGGTTATTAGCGGGGAGAAACACAAGAAGCTCAGTTTTTGAGAGATTCAGTTTAAGATAGAGGGAGGACATGATGTTAGAGGCAGCTATTTTGGCTATTAAATACACTATATGGCCACCTGGCCATTACAAGCCCATAAAAAGGTGTTTCACATCCAAAACTGTGGGGGCCCGTCATACTACGTGCAGGACTGTATGTGGGGGCCCGTCATACTACGTGCAGGACTGTATGTGGGGGCCCGTCATAGTACGTGCAGGACTGTATGTGGGGGCCCGTCATAGTACGGACAGCTCCGCTTACTGTATAATGGCCACAGCCGGGTACTGCATTCATCACCTATTCAAATCAATAAGGGGCGGATGTGCAGTACCCGCTTGTGGCCAATATACAGTAGACGGAGCTGTGCAGTTCTGTAACTGAGCGGTTCCTACCGGCACCGAGAACAGCTGATCTGCGGGGGTGCCAGGTATCGCACCAACACCGATCAGACATTGATGACCTATCCTAAGGATAAAGTAGTGCACAACCCCTTTAAATATTCATGTTTCTCTCCTCTGGACCAGAACTGGCTGGTGGCTGACATTTGGGGCTGATGATTATTACATTTTCTCCTTACTAAAAACGCTCCAGTCCTCCAGCCAGTTTTGCATCAGGAACTCATTTGTCCAAGAACATATGATTTCTAGAATTGCTGGACAATCAGTCCCTATATAGGTCAAATAAGCTCCTGGTGCAAAACAGGCTGGAGAACTGGCTGTTTTTAATAGAGGGACAACCCCTTAAAGAAAAAAATTAATGTGGTGATAACATTAAGGGCTCCTTCACACGATCGATGATTGCCAGATAATCGGATCGATAATGGTAATGACATTAATCACACTCCGATCAGAGTCTGATCAGTGTCAGTTTACTGTGATCTGATTCTCTCACATAAGAATCATATCTCAGGAGTGGAGAAGATGGAGAGCTGAATTTCTCCATCTTCTCCATTGTCTATCCTCTTACATCAGACTGTACCTGAATGACGTCTGAGCGCAGTCCGATGTTTGACTTGTATGGGTGATCTGAATTCCAGAGCCACTTGCAGCTTGCTGCAAATATCAGACTGATTTGGTCTATAGGGAACAACGCAGATCAGCACTGCCCATAGTATAACATTGGGCCGAGAGCTATCTGATAAAACATCGGATTGCACTCAGCCGTGTTATACGCCAGTGTGAGCGAGGCCTCACTGTGCCAAACGCATTCTCATCTGCTCCCCTCAATAGAAAGTAAGAGAATTGGATGAGAATGTGTTTGGCAGATGACTGGTAGTCATGGGACAACTGGCTGATCCGCCTGGTAAAGCCGAATCCCAACATGATTACACTATGTTAGTAGTCAGGGAGCTCCACTAGGTAAAAAAACCCCTATAACTAGGAGGTAGGGTGGGCTGAATGTATAAATTATAATTATTAGAATACGCACTGACCTTGGGTCCTCCTGCAGCTAGGGGCATACACAGAAGAAATCCTAATTCTGGTTCCCCCTTTCAAAACCAAATATTCTCAGTGGAGTCACGGGGCATAGGTGTAGTCTCTGAATGGCGGATCTACCAACTTTTAAAGACAGTAATTTTTCACCTATTGGACTCCTTTAGTGTTCTCACCCACAAACTGTACAGAAAAGGCTGCATAGAAAAGATACACTCCTATTTAAAAACAGTGATTTGCATGTGGGCTGCTTTGGTTTGAGTGCCGGGGCTGATTTTCAGTCCCAGTCCAGCCCTGGTATCTACCACTATGTGGTCACCATGTGGCGGTAATATCAGTGTTGGTCTTTGTAGAATTATTTTCAGTACTGGTGCGATCATCTGCTGAGGTTCTCCTACATCCATTATTAGGGGGCGCCACCAGAGTTGTAATCAGGGTTACCGGTTAGGGCCCACCTGAGCTGCACCTCTGGTTGGGGAAATAGGAGGTATCATACTGTTTACTTTGCACTAAAAAATGTCTTCCATGCCTTGATCTGACTATTTCTGACACATTTCTGGGGACACGTGGGCTCCAGTATGTGTTTCTTTTTTTGGACCGAAGAAAAAGTGCAAAACTTTTTTCTTTTTGCTCACAGTTAGACTATTTGACTTGTGCCTTTTTTTTCAAGATTTTAGCGTTCTGATTTTTATGTCAATGTGGCTTTTTCAGATAATTTTGGACTGATTCTTCAAATTTGGTGCCTTTTTGTAGCATTTTGCAAAACCTGCAACTTTTTCCACTAAAAAAGTCGCAAAAGACAGTTAAATACAAAAGAAAAATTGGGGGAAATGTTGGGCTGTTTACAAAATTAATGAATCCCTTGCGTTGATTTCATGCAAAATACATCAGCAAAAAGTGAAAAGAAAAAAAGCAAATGATGAATCAGGCCCAATGTTTTCTGTTTTGCCTCTTTTCCGGCATCTATTGCTATTTAAGTCTCCCCTTTTTTTTATTTGTATCATTTGAGTGTTTTTTGTTTTTTTTTGCACCAAATTCATCAAAATGGCGCATGTGGTAAATGAATTTTGCGCAAAGTCAAAAGTTTTGTTTTCTTTTGTCTTTATCAATTTTGTTACTTTTAGAATAAAAAGTCGCACATTTTTCAAAATGATGCCAAAATGCTTAGAAACTTACTGCGATACATAAAATCACTCTGGATGTTGGTGGCGGGAGGGACTGGAGTATATTTGCGATAAATTTTGCAAGAAAAGTTGCAAATGATGAATTAGGTAAATACATCTGAAAACCTTAAACTCTGCCCACGGTGGCGAGCTAAGCGGAAAAAAAAAACCTCAAAATTAGACTTCAAAAAGGTGCAAATGGAAAGATACATTTAGTGCAATCAAACAAATAAGGTACAAAACTTCAAAAACTTGACAAAAAAAAAAATCAGACCCTGATGTCGCCTGGCTGGAGCGATCAATAAGGACGCATTTCCAAACCATGACTCCGCCAGTATACTGTACCGACCTGCAGACATTGTAATTATCACTTAACCCCACGTTCCTCCAGGCAATTGTCGCAAGAGGTAATTTCCTTATGTCGGGTTCCTTTTATCGGATGGTCACCCATTATACCAGCCGTATTGGGATTTGTTTCTTAGCACTGCACAAGCCCAGTGCAATAGAGGTAAGCAGAGACGCCTCTAGTAAAAACAGAGCAAAAAATTAATGTAAAATAGAAATATGCATGTGCATTTTTAAATGGAATCGTTAAAAGTGGTATGTATTCCCATCTGCAAGATCCTATCCCAATATGTAGTAGGTGTAATAATGATATTAGCAAATACCTCCAATTAGAAATGTAGTATAGTTCTTCTGATAAGCTATGTCCTTACCCCATGTGCAGGGCTTTGCAGGACCTTAGGTATGCATGGTTATGACCACTAACAACTAACTGTCACCATGAGTGGTCGTAACCATGGATACCTAAGGTACTGCAATGCCCTGCACATGTGGTAAGCGACATAGCTAATTAGAAGAACTATACTACATTTCTAATTGGAGGTATTGGCTAATATTATTACTACTACTTTCTTAAAATCCTGTAAAGCCCTGGTTCATCATTTATCCAGATCTTTGACCTCAACAAAAGGAAAGGTGTGTGTGTGTGTGTGTGTGTGTGTGTGTGTGTGTGTTTTAATATCCTGAAGTTTAAAACCTGAACTAACCAATTACTTCTCACAGCTGAGAATTTGCTACAACTGTATCCAGTTTAGGCAACCGCCTGGCCTTCGGTCTGATACATTGTAGCACGTTATCGGCGGAGTGACTTTTTCGTAGAGTTTCTATAAGTAATGGCTATGTTGTGCAGATGCCATATTGGTACCATCTCTTTCCTTGCAGATGATGCAGGACACAGAGCAGACGTCATCAGCATGGAGATATTCCAAAACTGCACTGTGTGAACAGGACACGCTGAATCTTTTCCAGGAATTTGCTGAACAAAAGCAGAAAGAACGAGAAAAGGACCCAGAAGTTAAACGTTTCAAAAGAAAGTACAGTTTAAAAGCCCCGAGCTATCCTTCCCCGGGGAACATTCTCCACACGGGGAGACAACTTCCCCGCACTCCGGCTCCCGGGGTTTTACCCCTTCTGCCTTCTCAGAGGTTTGAACCCAGAGCAGATGAGAATGAGAAGTCGTTCATTTCACATTTGGCTAAAACCCCAGACAACATGGTGCCGTGCGGCCATCAGCTACCGCGCACCCCGACCACGGGGAATGTATTGAGAGAAATTCAGGTCAATGTAAAAGAAGATGAAGCGATCAAAAGCAAAAAGAAAATTGAACGTGATGTGAACGACTCCGTGATCTGTGATGCACGGGAAGGGGACGGAACAAGAACAAAATCCAATGTTGGAAAAGTTTCCAGAGCTTCCAACAAAATGAAAAACATGGCGAACTTGTCCTGTCGTGATGGCATGGCGACTATGAAGATGGTGAGCGACTTGGGGTAAAGTACAAATAGTCTATACCATGCTAGAGATATAAGAGGTAAATTGCAAAGGTGCTGGTTTTTGAATAAATGGTAGCAGATCTGCAGGACCCGGCAGCTGCCACTACACAGTTGATTACAGCTGTGCTGTTAAGCTCCGCAACTGCTAAAGTCCATCCAGTACTGGGACTGGTAACAGCTGATCGGTGGAGGTACCGGCTGTCGAAAACTCGGCGATCTGATTTTGATTGCCTATCTTAAAGATGGAACATCCCTTTTTAAAGGGGTTGTCCGATCCAAACCCGTAAGTCTGCAGTTGCTCAGTGTGACTGCAGACGTATCGGCACTCTGCGCTGCGGGGATTCGCCAATTTCTGACCCTGGAACGGAGGGTATGTATGCGTTATACATACTCCCGGGCAGAACCTGTCCAGTGGGCACGGCTTCGCTCCATACAAGTGAATGGAGAGCGAGGCTGCGCCCACTGGCCAGGAGTATGTATAACTGATACATGCCCTCCGGTCCTGGGTCAGAAACCGGTGCATCCCCGCAGCGTATAGTGTGTGCGCTGGGGGGATTCATAAGTCTGTAGTCACACAGTGGACCCCTTTAACAGTCTTCATGACCAGGCTATTATTTTTTTATTAATTTTTTTTTTACTATTTGGTTTTGCTCTTTTTTTCCCCTTCCCTTCCCTTCTTCCAAGATTTATAACGAATATATATATATACACACACACACACACACACACACACACACAGTTCGGTCCATATATATTTGGACAGAGACAACATTTTTCTCATTTTGGTTCTAGACATTACCACAATGAATTTTAAACAAAACAATTCACATGCAGTTGAAGTTCAGACTTTCAGCTTTCATTTGAGGGTATCCACATTAAAATTGGATGAAGGGTTTAGGAGTTTCAGCTCCTTAACATGTGCCACCCTGTTTTTAAAGGGACCAAAAGTAATTGGACAGATTAAATAATTGTAAATAAAATGTTCATTTCTAGTACTTGGTTGAAAACCCTTTGTTGGCAATGACTGCCTGAAGTCTTGAACTCATGGAGATCACCAGACGCTGTGTTTCCTCCTTTTTGATGCTCTGCCAGGCCTTCACTGCGGTGGTTTTCAGTTGCTGTTTGTGGGCCTTTCTGTCTGAAGTTTAGTCTTTAACAAGTGAAATGCATGCTCAATTGGGTTGAGATCAGGTGAATAACTTGGCCATTCAAGAATATTCCACTTCTTTGCTTTAATAAACTACTGCGTTGCTTTGGCTTTATGTTTTGGGTCATTGTCCATCTGTAGTATGAAACGACGACCAATCAGTTTGGCTGGATCTGAGCACACAGTATGGCTCTGAATACATCAGAATTCATTCGGCTGCTTCTGTCCTGTGTCACATCATCAATAAACACTAGTGACCCAGTGCCACTGGCAGCCATGCATGCCCAAGCCATCACACTGCCTCCGCCGTGTTTTACAGATGATGTGGTATGCTTTGGATCATGAGCTGTACCACGCCTTCACCATACTTTTCTCTTTCCATCATTCTGGTAGAGATTGATCTTGGTTTCATCTGTCCAAAGAATGTTCTTCCAGAACTGTGCTGGCTTTTTTAGATGTTTTTTAGCAAAGTCCCGTCTAGCCTTTTTATTCTTGATGCTTATGAGTGGCTTGCACCGTGCAGTGAACCCCCTCTGTATTTACTTTCATGCAGTCTTCTCTTTATGGTAGATTTGGATATTGATATGCCTTCCTCCTGGAGAGTGTTGTTCACTTGGTTGGCTGTTGTGAAGGGGTTTCTCTTCACCATGGAGATTATTCTGCGATTATCCACCACTGTCTTCCGTGGTCGCCCAGATCTTTTTGCATTGATGAGTTCACCAGTGCTTTTCTTTCTTTCTCAGGATGTACCAAACTGTAGATTTTGCCACTCCTATTATTGTAGCAATTTCTCGGATGGGTTTTTTCTGTTTTTGCAGCTTAAGGATGGCTTGTTTCACCTGCATGGAGAGCTCCTTTGACCGCATATTTACTTCACAGCAAAACCTTCCAAATGCAAGCACCACACCTCAAATCAACTACAGGCCTTTTATCTGCTTAATTGAAAATGACATAACGAAGGGATTGCCCACACCTGTCCATGAAATAGCCATGGAGTCAATTGTCCAATTACTTTTGGTCCCTTTAAAAACAGGGTGGCACATGTTAAGGAGCTGAAACTCCTAAACCCTTCATCCATCCAATTTTAATGTGGATACCCTCAAATGAAAGCTGAAAGTCTGAACTTCAACTGCATCTGAATTGTTTTGTTTAAAATTCATTGTGGTAATGTCAAGAACCAAAATTAGAAAATGTTGTCTCTGTCCAAATATATATGGACCTAACTGTATTTGTGTCTGAACAGTCAGGGAGACACTATTACTGTTTTTTTTACGGAAAAAAGGCCAAAAGCAGGATAATACAGAGATTTGAACCGTGGAACTGCAAAACCACAGTTCTATTTCTCTGGACTACACCAGAATCTTTTAAACAGATATATTGGTGTCTGAACACTCACAGACACACTCAATTTTTTTTTTTTTGGGGGGGGGGGGGATACCAAAAGGTTAATAAGACGCATATTTGTACAGTCTGACTGAGGGGGAAAAAAAATACAGGATTTAGATGGGGGGGGGGGGGGAGGATTTTTCCTGGCCCCTGAGACCGGGGGATAAGTCTAGCCATTTGACCAGCAGGAGCACACGGGACTGTAATGCAGTGTTTGCTGGTATAACCACTGCGTCTCCTATACAGCCTGCCTGCCTGATATCTGGGATGGATATTAGTCCTGAGAAGGACTGTTTGTTTGATTTGGCAGGCTTTAGAGACCCTACACTACCTATTTCGCACTATATATCTCTCCCTAACTCAGTAGCACTGACCCTACACTGTCTGATCTCGGGCGACTGTGTCCAAGATGGCGGCGCCCAGTTTTAAATACTCGAGGTGACGCTGTGCAGCCAGCCAATCACTGTAATGCCCACAAACAACATGGCTGTGGCATTACAGTGACTGGCTGGCAATCCCTGCATGTTAATTGGCTCTGTAAAGAGCGGCAGACGTGCAGGGCGGAGACCCCAGCTCCCGCCCGAGTAACCCGGAAATGCTCGGTGGTCGCCGAACATCTCGAGTAGTGAGATGCTCGGGCGAGTACCGAGCAGTGTCGAGCATGTTCGCTCAACACTACATGTAAGGCATTTAAGTCTCCTCATACTGGCATGTCAGGTCTGGCATGCCACTCTCCAAAATGAGAAACCTTACCCTTTGTATATATGTGAAATCTTTACAAAACCCTACCTAATCTGATGGTAGCCCATAGAGCATACATTCTTTCAGTCTAATGACTATGTAGAACATTTCAGATGTTTAAATTTTTAAAATGTCATCTCTAGTGTAGCGCTGGCGTCCCTGCCCTCTGCTAGGCAGGGACGCTGCTCCCCTCACCGCTCTGCTCCGTGCCCGGCGTCCTCTCCCTGCTCTGCTGTCAGCGCGCGCTCCTTCCCGGCGTCCTCCTCCCGCTCTGCTCTCAGCGCGCGCTCCTTCCCGGCCCCTGTGCTTAGGGCGCGCGCGCTCCCCTCCTCTTAAAGGGGCCGCGCGCGCCGTCCTAAGGAGTCCCCGGCCAATGGCCGGAGGACTTCATCATATATAAGGCACCTCCTCCAAAATGGAGGTGCCCGAGCAATGTTGTTTGCACCTGTGTCTCACCTGTGCTTCAGCCCTCAGGTCCCGCTGCCAGTTACCTGCCAGTTTCCTGCCAGTTACCTGCCTGATTCCTGCCTGAATACTTGTTACCTGTCTGCCAGTCTGAGGTCCGACGGTCTGCCTTACTACTCCTGTCAGTCTGTCTAAAGGACCAGCCTGCCCGCTCACCTGGGAGCGCACATCAGCTACCTGCCTGCTTTCCTGAGGTCCGACGGTCTGCCTTACAACTCCGGTCAGTCTGTCTATGGACCAGCTTGCCCGCTCACCTGGGAGCGCTTCTCCGTTACCTGCCTGCTTGCCTGCCCGGAGGCTCCGTTGTCACGTGCTGTGACCATCAGCTACTTCAGACTCTTGTCCGCTCACCTGGGAGCGCTTCTCCGTTACCTGCCTGCTTGCCAGCCCGGAGGTTCCGCCGTCACGTGCCGGGACCACCTGCTATTCCAGAGACTCTCGCTTGCTCACCTGGGAGCACACATCTACCATCTGCCTGCTAGCCTACCCGGAGGCTCTGCCATCACAGGTCGTACCTACCCTTTACCCAGAGACTGCCCTGATCACTTGCCGTATCTCCCTGTCCGTTCATCCAGAGACTGCCACCCGCTCCCTTACAAGGGCCGCCCCCTTGTATAGTAGCTCAGAGGTTCCGCCTCCCAGACCCGTTACAGTTTGCTCGGGCCATGGAACCCGGTGGCACCCAAGCTCCCTCGCTCTCGGACCTCTGTCTTGAACTGTCCCGTCAGAGGTCCCAACAGGAGTCCATCCTGGGTCACCTGCGGAATGTTAATACTCGCCTGAACACTCTGTCTGATCCACCAACAACCTCCGCCAGTGCCATATCTTGCAATCCGGCAGCTCCGCTGCCCACTAATACCATGGTATCCTACCCCGGACCCCGGCTTTCTGCACCTCCTCGCTTCGGAGGCGACTCCGTCCAGGCTCGGGGCTTCTTAAATCAGTGCACCCTGCATTTCGAACTTTTGTCCTACCAGTTTAACTCCGACCGGGCCAAAATTGCCTTCATCATGTCCCATCTCACCGGGGAGGCCCTGGCCTGGCTAAATCCTCTATGGGAGAGAGGAGACCCCCTGGTGTCCAACTTGCCTGCTTTTCTCACGGCCTTCCGGAAAGTCTTCGACGAACCCGGACGGAAGACCTCATCTGCATCATCGTTGCTACGCCTCCGTCAGGGGAGTCTCACCGTGGGCCAATATGCCATACGGTTCCGTACCCTTGCCTCGGAGCTGGCCTGGGATAACGACGCTCTGGTTTCCGTCTTCTGGGAGGGTCTGTCCGGCCGTATTAAAGATGAACTTGCCGGTCGGGACATTCCTACCACTCTCGATGACTTAATAACTCTTGCCACCCGGATTGACCTACGGTTCCAGGAGCGTGCCAGAGAGGTCACCCATGAGAGGAGGTTACCACGTCTAGCTCCTACTTTTCAGAAACCCGTCACTCCTTCTGTCTCTAACCAGGTACACCCTCCTGAGCCTATGCAGGTCGACCAGACCAAGATGGTCAAGACCCGTCAGGACTTACGCCGTGCCGAGGGGACCTGCTTCTACTGTGGCAGTAAGGAGCACCGGATCCGTGCCTGCCCGGAGAGGTCGGGAAAACGCCTGTGTCTAGGTTCGCTCAGAGAGGTCCACCTAGACAAGAATAAATCCTCTCCATCCCTGCTGTTGTCAGTTTCAATCGTCTACGGGGAGAACCGTTATTTCGAACTAGCCCAACTGGACTCTGGAGCAGCCGGGAATCTTATTTCACAGTCCCTGGTAGAGAAATACCGCATCCCCACCAAACCTCTGGCTGTACCCTTGTCTGTGGCTGCCGTGGATGGGGGTCTCTTACCACGCCCCATCCAACTCATCACCGAATCCATTACTCTGCAGGTGGGAATGCTGCATTCTGAGAGTATCTCCTTTCATGTTCTGCCTGGACTCTCTCACGCCCTCTTGCTAGGTCTGCCTTGGCTCCAGAAACATGCACCCGTGCTTGACTGGCAAACCGGAGAAGTACTTCGCTGGGGGCAAGACTGTCATAAGACCTGCCTGGTTCCCGTCCATCCCGTCCGTCCCTCTCCTACCCCAGCTAATCTACCTGGACTTCCAATTCCTTATTGGTCTTATGCTGATGTCTTTAATAAAAAGGAGGCAGAGACATTACCCCCTCATAGACCATACGACTGTCCCATCGACCTGTTACCCGGTACTACTCCTCCCCGTGGGCGTATTTATCCTTTATCCGCTGCTGAGACCCGGTCGATGTCCGAATATATTGAGGAGAATCTGGCCAGGGGATTCATCCGGAAATCTACCTCCCCGGCGGGATCAGGCTTCTTTTTCGTCAAAAAGAAGGACGGCTCTCTCCGTCCCTGTATAGACTATAGAGGCCTAAACCAGATCACGGTGAAGAATAAGTATCCCCTTCCGCTCATTCCAGAATTATTTGATCGTCTGAGGGGGGCTAGAATCTTCACCAAACTAGACCTCCGTGGGGCGTACAACCTGGTTCGTATCCGTCAAGGGGATGAATGGAAGACGGCATTCAACACCCGGGATGGCCACTATGAATACCTGGTAATGCCCTTTGGTCTCTGTAACGCTCCTGCCGTCTTTCAAGAGTTGGTCAATGACATCTTCCGGGACCTTCTCTACTCCTGCGTAGTGGTGTACCTGGACGACATCTTGGTTTTCTCTCCGGATCTCCAGACTCACCGGAGAGACGTTCGTCAGGTCCTGCTCAGGCTCAGGCAGAATCACCTCTTCGCTAAATACGAGAAGTGCCTCTTTGAGCAGACCTCGCTTCCGTTTTTGGGCTACATTATTTCTCAGACCGGCCTACGAATGGATCCAGAGAAACTGTCTGCCATCGAGAAATGGCCCCGACCGGAGGGGTTGAAGGCCATTCAGCGGTTCCTGGGCTTCGCCAACTACTACCGCCTCTTCATACCACACTTCTCTTCCCGGACTGCCCCAATTTCCGCGCTCACCCGTAAGGGTACTAATCCCAAAGAGTGGCCGCCCGAAGCAGAAGAAGCCTTTCTTTCCTTAAAACAGGCCTTCTCTTCCGCCCCGGTGCTGCATCGCCCGGACGGCAACAAGCAGTTCTTCCTGGAAGTGGACGCCTCCTCCTCTGGAGCTGGAGCGGTACTTACTCAAAAATCTTCTTCCGGGAGGATGGTAACTTGCGGCTTCTTCTCTAAACTCTTCTCCTCCTCAGAGCGCAATTATTCTATAGGAGATCGAGAGTTATTGGCCATCAAACTGGCATTGGAGGAGTGGCGTTACCTGCTTGAGGGGGCTCTTCACCCGGTAATAATTTACACTGACCACAAGAACTTGGCTTACCTCCAGCATGCCCAGAGACTTAACCCGCGCCAAGCCCGGTGGTCCTTGTTTTTTGCTCGTTTTGATTTTGTCCTTCATTTTCGCCCGGCTGACAAAAACGTCAAGGCGGACGCCTTGTCTCGATCCTTTCTGGTATCTGATCTCGAGGAAGATCCGAAACACATCATCGATCCCGCCAGAGTAATGCAGGTGGCTCCCGTGAGTCTAAATCGTCTCCCTCCCGGAAAGACGTTCGTATCAGTACCTGATCGGGAGAAGATCCTTCACTGGGGTCACTCGTCTAAACTGGCTGGCCACGCTGGTCAGAAGAAGACCCTCCAGCTTATTTCCCGGCACTACTGGTGGCCTACCCTGCACAAGGATGTAATAGACTTTGTTTCTGCCTGTGTGTCCTGCGCCCGCAACAAGGTTCCGAGACATCTGCCAGCCGGTCGCCTCCTTCCGCTCCCAGTACCTGCTGCCCCCTGGCAGCATATTGCAATGGACTTCATAACTGACCTCCCACTCTCTGCCGGTTGTACGGTCATTTGGGTGGTCGCTGACCGCTTCTCCAAGATGGCTCATTTCGTTCCCCTGCCAGGCCTCCCGTCTGCACCCGAGCTAGCTAGAGACTTTATTCGTCACATCTTCCGTCTTCATGGCCTGCCCCTCCACATCGTGTCGGATCGTGGGGTGCAGTTCACCTCACGCTTCTGGAGAGCCACTTGTAAACTACTAGACGTCACCCTGGACTTCTCTTCCGCTTACCACCCACAGTCCAATGGTCAAGTGGAGCGGATCAATCAGAACCTGACCAGTTACCTCCGGCACTTCGTTAATGCCCACCATTCTGACTGGGTGGATCTCCTACCATGGGCCGAGTTCTCTTACAATAATCACGAGAGCGAATCCTCCTCCAAATCCCCGTTTTTTGTAGTCTTTGGTCAGCATCCTCGGATTCCTTTTCCTGTCTCCACCTCGGTGGACAACCCGGCTGCGGAATCTCTCGTTAGCAAATTTTCCTCCATTTGGGAGAGTACCCGATCCGCACTCCTTCAGTCTTCCGAGCGTATGAAAAGACACGCTGACAAAAAACGTCTGGACCCTCCTCAATTCCGTCCTGGGGATAAAGTCTGGCTCTCGTCCAAATATGTCCGGCTCAAGATCCCTTCCTATAAGTTAGGGCCTCGGTTCATCGGCCCACTGGAGGTCATCAGTCAGATCAACCCGGTGGCCTATAAATTGAAACTCCCGGCCAACTTACGGATCCCTAACTCCTTCCATGGATCTCTCCTCAAACCTGTGGTACTTAACTCTTTTTCCAAGTCTACAGGTACGCCTCCTGCTCCGGTTTCTGCTGAGGACGAGTTTGAGGTAGAGAACATTCTTGCCACCAAAAGGGTAAGAGGAAAGACCTTTTTTCTGGTAGATTGGAAGGGGTTTGGTCCTGAGGAGAGAACGTGGGAGCCCCGGGAGAACATCCATGCCCCTCTCATCCTAGCTAAATTTCTGTCTGGCCTAAAAAAGGGGGGGCCTAAAGGGGGGGGTACTGTAGCGCTGGCGTCCCTGCCCTCTGCTAGGCAGGGACGCTGCTCCCCTCACCGCTCTGCTCCGTGCCCGGCGTCCTCTCCCCGCTCTGCTGTCAGCGCGCGCTCCTTCCCGGCGTCCTCCTCCCGCTCTGCTCTCAGCGCGCGCTCCTTCCCGGCCCCTGTGCTTAGGGCGCGCGCGCGCGCGCTCCCCTCCTCTTAAAGGGGCCGCGCGCGCCGTCCTAAGGAGTCCCCGGCCAATGGCCGGAGGACTTCATCATATATAAGGCACCTCCTCCAAAATGGAGGTGCCCGAGCAATGTTGTTTGCACCTGTGTCTCACCTGTGCTTCAGCCCTCAGGTCCCGCTGCCAGTTACCTGCTAGTTTCCTGCCAGTTACCTGCCTGATTCCTGCCTGAATACTTGTTACCTGTCTGCCAGTCTGAGGTCCGACGGTCTGCCTTACTACTCCTGTCAGTCTGTCTATGGACCAGCTTGCCCGCTCACCTGGGAGCGCACATCAGCTACCTGCCTGCTTTCCTGAGGTCCGACGGTCTGCCTTACAACTCCTGTCAGTCTGTCTATGGACCAGCTTGCCCGCTCACCTGGGAGCGCTTCTCCGTTACCTGCCTGCTTGCCTGCCCGGAGGCTCCGTTGTCACGTGCTGTGACCATCAGCTACTTCAGACTCTTGTCCGCTCACCTGGGAGCGCTTCTCCGTTACCTGCCTGCTTGCCAGCCCGGAGGTTCCGCCGTCACGTGCCGTGACCACCTGCTATTCCAGAGACTCTCGCTTGCTCACCTGGGAGCACACATCTACCATCTGCCTGCTAGCCTACCCGGAGGCTCTGCCATCACAGGTCGTACCTACCCTTTACCCAGAGACTGCCCTGATCACTTGCCATATCTCCCTGTCCGTTCATCCAGAGACTGCCACCCGCTCCCTTACAAGGGCCGCCCCCTTGTATAGTAGCTCAGAGGTTCCGCCTCCCAGACCCGTTACATCTAGCATATATCGGTACATATATCATTTGCATTCATTTATCTATTTTTGCATTTTCTACATAGCTCAAACTTTCCATCAGAAAAGGGGGAACAGACACATGCTCTTTTAGCATCAGCAATCTTATGTCATTATTTTTCCTCTTGTAGAATATACTTTCTAATAGCAATTTCCTGGAAGAATCATTATGAAGTAAGCGATCAGCTTAAATGTCATTGTCATTACATCTACAGAAATAATGTGTTTGTACGTTTGCTGTTTTATCCATAAATGTAATTATCTCCATTGAACAGGAAAGCAAAGTATATCATATATGAACTTACCATGACCTACTGGAAAATCATTGCATTACGTATGCATATACACTGTGTGCAGAATTATTAGGCAAGTTGTATTTTAGAGAATTATTTTTATTATTGATCAACAACTATGTTCTCAATCAACCCAAAAGACTCATAAATATCCAAGCTTAATATTTTTGGAAGTTGGAGTGTTTTTTTTTTTTTAAGATTTGGCTATCTGAGGAGGATATCTGTTTGTGCAGGTAACTATTACTGTGCAGAATTATTAGGCAACTTAATAAAAACCAAATATAATCCCATCTCACTTGTTTATTTTCACCAGGTAAACCAATATCCGTGCACAAAATTTAGAAATAAACATTTCTGACATGCAAAAACAAAAAAAATTAGTGATCAATATAGCCACCTTTCTTTATGATGACACTCAACAGCCTTCCATCCATAGATTCTGTCAGTTGCTTGATCTGTTTTCGATCAGCATTGCGTGCAGCAGCCACCACAGCCTCCCAGATACTGTTACGAGAGGTGTACTGTTTTCCCTCCCTGTAGATCTCACATTTTATGATGGACCACAGGTTCTCTATGGGGTTCAGATCAGGTGAACAAGGGGGTCATGTCATTATTTTTTCTTCTTTTAGACCTTTACTGGCCAGCCACGCTGTGGAGTAGTTGGATGCATGTGATGGAGCATTGTCCTGCATGAAAATCATGTTTTTCTTGAACGATACCGACTTCTTCCTGTACCACTGCTTGAAGAAGTTGTCTTCCAGAAACTGGCAGTAGGTCTGGGAGTTGAGCTTCACTCCATCCTCAACCCGAAAAGGTCCCACAAGTTCATCTTTGATGATACCAGCCCATACCAGTACCCCACCTCTACCTTGCTGGCGTCTGAGTCGGAGTGGAGCTCTCTGCCCTTTACTCATCCAGCCTCTGGCCCATCCATCTGGCCCATCAAGAGTCCAACTCATTTCATCAGTCGATAAAACCTTTGAAAAATCAGTCTTATGATATTTCTTGGCCCATTCTTGACGTTATATCTTATGTTTCTTGTTCAAAGGTGGTCGTTTTTCAGCCTTCCTTACCTTGGCCATGTCCCTGAGTATCGCACACCTTGTGCTTTTTGATACTCCAGTAACGTTGCAGCTCTGAAATATGGCAAAACTGGTGGCGAATGGCATCTTGGCAGCTTCACGCTTGATTTTCCTCAATTCATGGGCAGTTATTTTGCGCCTTTTTTGGCCAACACGCTTCTTGCGACCCTGTTGGCTATTTGCCATGAAACGCTTGATTGTTCAGTGATCACAGTTCAAATGTTTGGAAATGTCAAGACTGCTGCATCCCTCTGCAAGACATCTCACAATTTTGAACTTTTCAGAGCCCGTCAAATATCTCTTCTGACCCATTTTGCCAAAGGAAAGGAAGTTGCCTAATAATTAAGCACACTTTATATAGGGTGTTGATGTCATTAGTCGACACCCCTCCTCATTACAGAGATGCACATCACCAGATTTACTTAATTGGTAGTTGGCTCTCAAGCCTATGCAGCTTGGAGTAGGACAACATGTATAAAAAGTATCATGTGATCAAAATACTCATTTGCCTAATAATTCTGCACACAGTGTAATATATATATATATATAACCATTCACTGTACTTTTTGTTATAAATAACATTTTTAGCATCGCATGTTGTCATGCATAGTAAGGACCTGCTGCGTTGTTCGTATTAATTTCATAAATATGTGTTCGGAAAACTTAATGTCACTTCTGTTTACTAGCACACCTAAAAGGGAAGCTGTCATCAAAAAATAATCCAATTGTTTAACTTAGGCTTTTGTATTACATGTATTTAAACATTTTGTGAATTTTTTTCCTTATCATGATCTTTATTAAAGCACCACTCCAGCATTTTTTTTTATTGCAGCGCTGGAGTGGTGCTACAAATTTGAGTTTCCTGCACTCAGTATTACAATTACCAGCTGCTATCTTCATCTTCTTTCTGCACCGCTCCGGTCAGTCTCCAGCAGATTTTGACCTGCCTGATCGCTCCAGTGTTTGCTGGCCGATCTGGAACTCACAACTAAAGGTAAGTCTATGAGAGCCAGAAAGAGGGCAGAACGGGGTCTTCATAGACTTACATTGAGAGCTTGTGACTGTTACCTCTGACTTCCTGTCAGCCAGAAGTTATGGTTACAAGATGGCAGCGCGGGTGTGACAGAAGCTGTCATACGCCTCTCCCCTTAAAGACAACGTCTGTAAGAACTGTATTTGAATGTGTTATGACATGGTTTTATTGTATTGTATGAGTAATGTAATATGAGAATCTGCATAGAATTCTATAAGCACTAAGTGATGCAGTTAATGTAATGTATTATAATTAATGTATAATGTTATTCATGTATAGTGTATAGGGATAGTGACTGAAGTTAAGTAGGTCAAAGGGGAAGTTTCCCCAGCAACAGACTGCTGGGACAGACATGTTATGATACAGTTTAATGTTTGGGACCTGTGTGGCGCCCCTGAGAGTTCAGTCGCCACAGAGGTACTGCATCTCACCCAGAGGTGTGGTATCTCACTCTCAGGTAAGGATGGAGTACTGCCCGGGACCCACACACTTGCATCCATTACACTCCACTTCAGAGGGCAGGGCGAGATTGCTCCTAAGGGAGAGCACAGTCCCTGGGCCCTAGCTGGAGGGCGGAACCATGTAGTGGGTGTGGGTGGAGGAAGAGCAACAGGGGAGCACTTCAGGAGTTGTATAAAAGAGGGAACCGTCTTGAAAGACAGTGTTCAGTAAGAGGAGAACCGTGAAAGGATCAGGAGCTCTGCTCAGGAGGAACGGGCCTGAGTGAGAGAGGCCCAGGAGGTCAGACTGAAGAGAGGAGCAGAGAGGAAGGCTCCAGAAAGAAAGAGGGGAATACTAGGGGTACAGGAAGTGCTGGAGGCCAGCCGTACGCCTGAATCTAACAGGACGTGGAGGGATCAGGCCGCAAAGGGGACCGGCCCCTAACTAGTGAGAATTACAATATTCAGCTAGAAACCAGAGGCTTCTACATTTTCAGGGTGTAGTTGCCCACAGTCGCAATTAATCGCCAAAAAGGTAGCCACACAGGATCCAGGGAACTCCAGGTTGCCCGCCAAGATCTGATTTTACCGGCTTGGGACACTGGTTGCAAGGCGCAGGGCAGGAGGGTGAGAGCCAGTGTAGCACCCTGAGGATTCGGCTGCTACAGGAGTATTGCACCTCAACCCAGAGGTGTGATATTCCACTCCCGGGCAAGGATGGAGAGTGGAACTGAGCTCGGTAGGCTGCATGCACTACACACATCCCATTTCCGAGGAGCAGACCGACGGTACTCCCACTTAGAAATGTGCAGGTACGACCGAGTCTGTTCCTGGCTGGAGTGGGAGGGGGGTGGTACATCCCAAGTAGTGTAGGGGCAGATAGGGGGAGCAGCCTGGGTAAAGATAGGAGCTCATTGGGTGCTGGTCACCTGAGCTCACACATAGAGGGTGTATATAAGGTGGGCACCAACTAAGAACAGGGTCAGATGCAGAGAGTCAGTCGGTTGCAGAGAACAAGTCAGGAGCAGAGGAGAGAAGAAAGACCCAGAGTGAGAGAGGAGAAAAGAGAGAGACCCAGAGGCACAGAAGAAAAGGACTCCAAGATCCCAACTAAAATCCCCGGGTGAAGAGTCGGCATCAGGGTACCGGAACCCAAGCTGGTGGGGGTAAAAACATTCCCCAGCCAGAGACCGGAGACCGTGGGCAGCATCTGCCACGGTCACCCACCACATCCACCCCGAAGGCACACCACATGAAGGGTCAGGGAACCCAGGGCCAAGGGTGTCCCAACAGAAGGCCCGAGGGAGCTGGACCTAGGTGGATTACTGGTGGGGACGGCCAGAGAACGGGACAGAAAGAGAGCTCAGGGCCACGCTCCGGACTTGTTTGGGGGTTGGCTGGATCCAGGACCTGGTGGACGCAGCACGGCTCGGGTGGTCACTCGCAGCTGGAGTGACCAGTACAACATCTGCAGTAAGTAAACACCCTTAACTGCACAACCCGACTCTGTCTTCACTGCCGTCTGCACTACACCACCACAACCCCCATCCTCTGCACCTGTCCCCTCTGAGGCTATACCCCTCCCGTTGGGGGTTATCCCACCAAGCTGCGCACCCACCATCAGCCTCAGCGGACCCTGCTGCAGCGGCGGCCACAGTGACCGCATCACAACGGGTGGCGTAGTCGACACAAAAGAACTCTTAATAACATCTGTAGGACTGCCACATAACACTGAGCTTGACGCCCTGGGCACGGGCCGGGTCACAGCCGCTCGGAGACTACAACCCCCCCATCTGATCCGGTGCCGGGTATTCCCCTCAAAAAGGAATATGTCCCAGGGGGCGCGTCAACTTTGGCGTAGTCGGCAGGATTACGTGCCCACAACAACCGGGTACTGCGTGCCTGAAGAAAAGTGCAAGTTTACCTCAGAAAGAAGTCTCCCGCCGGTTCCGGAGGGTCCACGCCATCGGACCCCATCACAGGTCGTTTCCCGCCGATTGTCCGCCATTTCCAGCTTGTTCCCGCCATCTGCAGAGTTTCCCGCCACTGGGCGACGCTTCCCGCCAAATCCGAAGATTTCCCGCCTTGGAAGAGCAGCGGACGCCATTATGGGCGTGCCAAAGGAGGGCAAGAGGCCGCCTCCCATCGTGGGCCAGGACCGAAAATGGCGCCAAAAGTGGAAACCGCCCCCACCAACAGAGACTGTGATGCTGGAGGTGTCTGTCAGCGTGAAAGAACTACCCCTGGAGCTGACAGTCACCGAGTTGCCCCGGGACCGCCCTCGAAGTGGGAGGAGACGAAAGAAAAGAACGAAGATGGGTGCCGCCTGGAGCAGTCTGGAGCGAGCGCACCCGGAGACAAGAAGTCTAACGAGGAGTCTGGAGCGAGCGCACCCGGAGGCAAGTGGTGTAACGAAGAGTAGCAGAGAAGCTCACCCGGAGATGTCCAGAGAGCAGAGCAGCACCGGCCCGCTGGCCAGGAGCCTGCTGGAAGAAGAGCAGAGCAGCACCGACCCGTTGGTCAGGAGCCTGCTGGACACCGCGACCCCACTAGGCCTAGTGGAGGTCCTTGCACAGCTCCCCCGAGACTGGGAGTGTGCACAGACTGCCCTGGAGGGCCTCGCACGGAGGATGGCCCGGGTACAGCGCGAGATATTGGCGGAGTGGAGCCGGGAGATGGCCCAGCAAACCAAGACCCGGAGCACGCCAGCCGAGATGAGGAAGGAGACCGCCTCTGAGGATGGCGCGGGAGGACCCAAGGCTGGAGACGGCGCCGAGGAGGGAGCCGAACGCATGGAGGCAGGTAAAGGGGACGTCTATACCCCAAGCCGTGACACCGCTTACCTGCCCCAGCTCCCCGTCGCAGAGCCCGAAAGTCCCCCTGCTGTGCCCGAAAACGCCATGTCACCGACGCAGACTAGGCCCCAACCGGAAGCCGCCGCCGCGACCCCTGTGACGTCACACGCCTCGACCCCGAGCGTGACCAAGCAGGAAGTACCACCAGCCTGGTCGCAGGGCCTAGAATTCCCGGGCGTCGCATCACCAACAGCGCCCCCTACCTCCGCGGAGCCTCCGGCCTGGTCGCAAGGCCAGGTAGCCCAGGGCGCCGCCGTATTAACGGTGCCCTTCACCTTCCAGGTGCCCCAGGCCTGGCCGCAAGGCCTGGGCAACCCGGGCGCCACCACCACCGCGCCCGCACCCGTAAAACCAAGGGTGCCGCGTCTGGGAGAGGACTTGTTTGCCCAGCACACGTGGCCGGACGGGCAGCCTTTCATCTGGCCCCAGAAGTATTACGAACTGGAGCACCAGAGGAGGATTGGGGCCATGTGTGCACCCCTGATTCCGGCTCCGAAGCCCGTAATAAGGATCTCGCCCCCGCTAGCGGAAGCGCAGTTTGAGTGGGACCCCACCGGAGAAGATCTAATGGGGTTCACTCAGGAAACCAGGGCAGCTGCAGCGGAGCGTGCTGAGTGCTGCCGCCAACAGCTCGAGGAGTTTGCGAGGGAGCGGAGAGAGAGGCGGGTCCGGGAACAACAGGCCCAAATACGGAGTGCCGAGCAGAAGAGCCGGACCAGGAGGGACCCCCGTGCAGCGCATTGTCCCTGCACCATCGGGACAGTGATCAAGTTCAACCAGCAGCATGGGTGGGGCTTCATCCGAGACAACAACACCCCCGGCGACGTCTTTGTCACGCGCAGAGACGTGGAGTCCCATCTGCCGGAGGGGCACAGAGGTCGTGACCTTTACATCGGGGACGAGGTCACCTTTACCCGGCACAAGTGTGCCAAAGGACCTTACGCCCTCCACGTACACCGCCTGACGGAGGAGGAGTTGCGGTGCGAGGAGGAGGAGCAAGAGGACCCGGACGGGTCTGAAGCTACAACCAGCTACAAGCAAAGAGCAGGAGGAAGACGCCGTTGAGTGCGGCAGAGCAGTGATGTAAATAGTTACCCGACCGGGTACCAAAGAAACTGTTGATACATATATATAGTCCCCGTTGGGACCAGCTGAGTGAACTGTTTACCCGTTAACCCCTTAATCCCGCAGGCTGAGGACTGTGAGCAGCCATTCCCTTCCCTTTACCTGGCCGAGGGCTGAGAGCGGCCAACTTCCCCTGTATATAGTTGCGCTTCCTAAAGCGCCCCCTACCGGTTTTATAGGAAAATCAGTTTTTCTAAGAGACTGTCGCACTTTTCCCGGACACACGTTGCACAGTGTCCGGAGGAGGAACCTGAAACAAGAAACGACTACGAGAATGTTTATATGAAAAGTTTTATATATATAATGTTTTATATGTTTTATTATGTTTATATGGAAAAAAAAAATTTTTGTATGTTTTGGTGTTTTTGTCTTTACAGCCCGAGGACGTGCTGTGATTTACCAGGGGGGAATGTAGCACCCTGAGGATTCGGCTGCTACAGGAGTATTGCACCTCAACCCAGAGGTGTGATATTCCACTCCCGGGCAAGGATGGAGAGTGGAACTGAGCTCGGTAGGCTGCATGCACTACACACATCCCATTTCCGAGGAGCAGACCGACGGTACTCCCACTTAGAAATGTGCAGGTACGACCGAGTCTGTTCCTGGCTGGAGTGGGAGGGGGGTGGTACATCCCAAGTAGTGTAGGGGCAGATAGGGGGAGCAGCCTGGGTAAAGATAGGAGCTCATTGGGTGCTGGTCACCTGAGCTCACACATAGAGGGTGTATATAAGGTGGGCACCAACTAAGAACAGGGTCAGATGCAGAGAGTCAGTCGGTTGCAGAGAACAAGTCAGGAGCAGAGGAGAGAAGAAAGACCCAGAGTAAGAGAGGAGAAAAGAGAGAGACCCAGAGGCACAGAAGAAAAGGACTCCAAGATCCCAACTAAAATCCCCGGGTGAAGAGTCGGCATCAGGGTACCGGAACCCAAGCTGGTGGGGGTAAAAACATTCCCCAGCCAGAGACCGGAGACCGTGGGCAGCATCTGCCACGGTCACCCACCACATCCACCCCGAAGGCACACCACATGAAGGGTCAGGGAACCCAGGGCCAAGGGTGTCCCAACAGAAGGCCCGAGGGAGCTGGACCTAGGTGGATTACTGGTGGGGACGGCCAGAGAACGGGACAGAAAGAGAGCTCAGGGCCACGCTCCGGACTTGTTTGGGGGTTGGCTGGATCCAGGACCTGGTGGACGCAGCACGGCTCGGGTGGTCACTCGCAGCTGGAGTGACCAGTACAACATCTGCAGTAAGTAAACACCCTTAACTGCACAACCCGACTCTGTCTTCACTGCCGTCTGCACTACACCACCACAACCCCCATCCTCTGCACCTGTCCCCTCTGAGGCTATACCCCTCCCGTTGGGGGTTATCCCACCAAGCTGCGCACCCACCATCAGCCTCAGCGGACCCTGCTGCAGCGGCGGCCACAGTGACCGCATCACAACGGGTGGCGTAGTCGACACAAAAGAACTCTTAATAACATCTGTAGGACTGCCACATAACACTGAGCTTGACGCCCTGGGCACGGGCCGGGTCACAGCCGCTCGGAGACTACAACCCCCCCCATCTGATCCGGTGCCGGGTATTCCCCTCAAAAAGGAATATGTCCCAGGGGGCGCGTCACCAGCGCAGGAAGACGACCGAGGAAGGCACACAGAACGGGGTCCCATTAAGTACTCTTGAATTACCTGAGGGATTGCTGAACCCCTGTCTCGGTGAAAGCAGAACGCCGCGAGTGGTGATAATTTGGCCTTGGTAACCAGGAGCAACGTGATAATCGTGAGTAAACCTTGAAGACTGCACCCCACTGTCTCTGAATTATTGCTGCGCCATCACCAGCCCTGCACTACACTGCACAACAACAGCTACCTCATCATTTTCCATCACAGGACTGCCCTGGAGCTAAGCTCTACCTGGGGAGAGCTGAACCAACTCTGCTGCATTACCAACAGCTCCAGACGACCTGCTCCGCAGCGGCGGCTCCATATAGCCGCATACCACAGGTGGCGTCATGAACATTATCATTAAAAACTTCATTCCCCTTTTAAGTTATTCCCCTTTATTGACCGTCCTGGGTCACAGACCGGGTCACTGCCACTGTGACATCCCCTGCACTGACCAGCCATGCACTGAGTACCCCTCGGCCCAGGGGGCGCATTATACCACCACAGCTTGGAAAGGGTCTGGGTCAGTTAAGAAGGGGAGCACTTCCTGGTTAGTGCAGTGAGTTTGGAGTGAGAGATTAGATTACAACATAAAGAAAGTGTTAGAAGCATTCAAGGCAACAGGGCTGGAGGGTGCAAGAAGTACGCACTGTTCAGGCAGCATTAGAATGTCGGCTACTGTCTTCTGCTGACATCCCTGCAATGTCCGAGACCTACGGCCAGAAATAGGGACTGGAAAGTGTGTCTTATTGCCTTCCAACAAGTGGAAGCTGGATGGGGAGATGCAAGAGGGAGACGTGATGGGTCTCATGAGAGCTGCAGAGCCAAATAGAGTATGCCAGGGGCCGAAGGAGTGATTAAACGAAGGGATAGCTCAGGGAGAAGATGTAAACGTACTGTGCTGTAACATCAATTGAGCATGGACTGCTAAGTAAAGTTGAACTGTTTGTTATGAAGCAAGTGTCCCCTGATTTATGAGCAGCTGTTCCTGGATCCAGGATCTTGGAGACAGCGGATGCTTGCGGCCTAAATGTGAGTACACTGCATTGTACACAGCGTGACACTAAGGGAGTGGGACACAGTTTATTTGTGGGATGCCAGAGTGTGAGAACGCAGCCCCTTGCCCATGACTACTGCCCTACAGACCTTACACGGGTCTGGAGCAAAGTAGGAAGAGCTGAAGACGGCAGCTGGTAAGTATGATACTAGGGGCAGGAACCTTATGTTAGTGGCATCACTCCAGCACTGAAATGAAAATAATGCTGGAGAAATGCTTTAAAAAGCAAGATTAGTAATCTTAAAATTTTCACACTTGCCATCGGGGCAAGACTCATAGGCGCAAATTCATTAAAGGGCATCTGTCAGTAGAAGCAACCCTCCTAAGCCGTCTATATGGGCATGTAGGTCATAGAAAGTTGAATAAAATTATATCTTTATATCTGCGATCCGACTTCTTATTCCAGAGAAATCCTCAATATGCAAAGGAGCTGTTAAGATCTATGGAGCCGGAGATAGATCTCCCTGAGAATCTGTCACCAGAGCTTATTTTAGATGAAAGAGGGCATTACCTGTATGAGACATGTAATGACTGACAGTCAGTTCTCCTGATCAGAAGTGCACGCTGCTCATAAAATGTGCCAAATTCATTAAGTCTTTTGCGCTTCTTAATAAATTTGGCGCATTGTACTCCAGCAAGTCCTTGAATAAGACTGTGTGCTACAACAGTCTTGACCCTTTACCGACATATAACATACACATATGCCGGCTCCCTGACTTTTATGTGGGCTCAGTTCCTGAGCCCGTATCTTACCCAGGAGGTGATGGTTGTGAAATTCAGCCATCATCTGCCTCTAACAGTCGCACATGTAGCAAGCTCCACACGTGGCTGTAGACCTGTTAAATGCTACTCAATCTCTGACAGTGGCATTTACAGCGCACCGGCAGGGGGGTGCCTCATTCCGTTCGCCCATCGGCACCTGCATGACATGTTCGCGGGCACCAATGAGTTGCCATGGCTCTGCTAAAGACCCTCATACCTGTCATGTCAGTATTCATGTGAGCTCATGTGATTTTTGTATATTGCACAAGTGACCTGATGATGGCAAGTTCAAGTCTCCAACGGAATTTCCGAATTCTCCTTCCCTACTATATACAGGTGCATCTCACAAAATTAGAATATCATCAAAAAGTTTATTTATTTCAGTTCTTCAGTACAAAAAGTGAAACTCATATAGAGTCATTACAAACAGAGTGATCTATTTCAAGTGTTTATTTCTGTTAATGTTGATGATTATGGCTTACAGCCAATGAAAATACAAAAGTCATTATCTCAGTAAATTAAAATAATTGACAAAAAACACCTGCAAAGGCTTCCAAAGCGTTAAAAAAGGTCCCTTAGTCTGTTTCAGTAGGCTCCACAATCATGGGGAAGACTGCTAACTTGACAGATGTCCAAAAGGCAAGCATTGACACACTCCACAAGGTCCCAGAGTTCCAATTTTCATTTGGAAATCAAGATCCCAGAGTCTGGAGGAAGAGTGGAGAGGCCACAATCCAAGCTGCTTGAGGTCTAGGGTGAAGTTTCCACAATCAGTGATGGTTTGGGGAGCCATGTCATCTGCTGGTGTAGGTCCACTGTGTTTTATCAAGACTAAAGTCAGCACAGCCATCTACCAGGGAATGTTAGAGCACTTCATGCATCCCTCTAACGACAAGCCTTTTAGAGATGGAAATGTCATTCTCCAGCAGGACTTGGCACCTGTCCACACTGCCAAAAGTACCAATACCTGGTTTATATACAACAGTATCACTGTGCTTGATCGGCTAGCAAACTCGCCTGACCTTAACCCCATAGAGAATCTATTATAGAGAATCTATGGGGTATTGTCAAGAGGAAGATGAGAGACACCAGACCCAACAATGCAGACGAGCTGAAGGCTGCTATCAAAGCAACCTGGGCTTCCATAACACCTCAGCAGTGCCACGGGCTGATCGCCTCCATGCCACGCCGCATTGATGCAGTAATTGATGCAAAAGGAGTGCCGACCAAGTATTGAGGGCATTTACTGAACATACATTTCAGTAGGCCAACATTTTGAATTTTAAAATAATTTTTCAAGCTGTTGTTATAAAGTATTCTAATTTACTGAGATAATGACTTTTGTGTTTTCATTGGCTGTAAGCTATAATCATCAACATTAACAGAAATAAACACTTGAAATAGATCCCTCTGTTTGTAATGACTCTATATGAGTTTCACTTTTTGTACTGAAGAACTGAAATAAATGATCTTTTTGATGATATTCTAATTTTGTGAGAAGTACGTGTGTGTGTGTGTGTGTATATATAGTACAGACCAAAAGTTTGGACACACCTTCTCATTTAAAGATTTTTCTGTATTTTCATGACTATGAAAATTGTACATTCACACTGAAGGCATCAAAACTATGAATTAACACATGTGGAATTATATACTTAACAAAAAAGTGTGAAACAACTGAAAATATGTCTTATATTCTAGGTTCTTCAAAGTAGCCACCTTTTGCTTTGATGACTGTTTTGCACACTCTTGGCATTCTCTTGATGAGCTTCAAGAGGTAGTCACCGGAAATGGTTTTCACTTCACAGGTGTGCCCTGTCGGGTTTAATAAGTGGGATTTCTTGCCTTATAAATGGGGTTGGGACCGTCAGTTGTGTTGTGCAGAAGTCTGGTGGATACACAGCTGATAGTCCTACTGAATAGACTGTTAGCTGCTTTTTTCTTCCATAATACGAATTCTAAGTAAAGAAAAATGAGTGGCCATCATTGCTTTAAGAAATGAAGGTCAGTCAGTGTGAAAAATTGGGAAAACTTTTATAGTGTCCCCAAGTGCAGTTGCAAAAACCATCAAGCGCTACAAAGAAACTGGCTCACATGAGGACCGCCCCAGGAAAGGAAGACCAAGAATCACCTCTGCTTCTGAGGATAAGTTTATCCGAGTCACCAGCTTCAGAAATCGCAGGTTAACAGCAGCTCAGATTAGAGACCAGGTCAATGCCACACAGAGTTCTAGCAGCAGACACATCTCTACAACAACTGTTAAGAGGAGACTTTGTGCAGCAGGCCTTCATAGCAAAATAGCTGCTAGGAAACCACTGCTAAGCACAGGCAACAAGCAGAAGAGACTTGTTTGGGCTAAAGAACACAAGGAATGGACATTAGACCAGTGGAAATCTGTGCTTTGGTTTGATGAGTCCAAATTTGAGATCTTTGGTTCCAACCACCGTGTCTTTGTGCGACGCAGAAAAGTGAACGTATGGACTCTACATGCCTGGTTCCCACCGTGAAGCATGGAGGAGGAGGTGTGATGGTGTGGGGGTGCTTTGCTGGTGACACTGTTGGGGATTTATTCAAAATTGAAGGCATACTGAACCAGCATGGCTACCACAGCATCTTGCGGCGGCATGCTATTCCATCCGGTTTGCGTTTAGTTGGACAATCATTTATTTTTCAACAGGACAATGACCCCAAACACACCTCCAGGCTGTGTAAGGGCTATTTGACCAAGAAGGCGAGTGATAGGGTGCTATGCCAGATGACCTGGCCTCCACAGTCACCAGACCTGAACCATATCGAGATGGTTTGGGGTGAGCTGGACCGCAGAGTGAAGGCAAAAGGGCCAACAAGTGCTAAGCATCTCTCGGAACTCCTTCAAGATTGTTGGAAGACCATTTCCGGTGACTACCTCTTGAAGCTCATCAAGAGAATGCCAAGAGTGTGCAAAGCAGTCATCAAAGCAAAAGGTGGCTACTTTGAAGAACCTAGAATATAAGACATATTTTCAGTTGTTTCACACTTTTTTAAGTATATAATTCCACATGTGTTAATTCATAGTTTTGATGCCTTCAGTGTGAATGTACAATTTTCATAGTCATGAAAATACAGAAAAATCTTTAAATGAGGTGTCCAAACTTTTGGCCTGTACTGTATATATAATAATAATTAAAAAAACTATACATGTTTGGGATCACTATAATTGTATTGACTTAGAGAATCATATTGCCAGGTCGTTTATGGTATAGTGAACATGGTGCATAAAAAAAGAAAAAACAATTGTGGGATTGCACTTTTTTCGAAATTTCGTTGCACTTGGCATTTTATTTACCGCTTTCCAGTACATCACATGATATGGTGTCATTCAAAATACAACTTGTCCTGCTAGAAACAAGCCCTCATATGGCTATTTCGATGGAAAAATAAAAAAGTTAAGGCTCTAGGAAAAGGGGAAAAGATGCATAATTCCACCTGCTTTTGAGGTAGTAATGGGCCCCATTACCTCTGAGGCTGCACAGATTGCACCAATTTTATGTATGCCCCTGAATGACAGGTAAGGGTATGTGCACAGATTCTGCTTGGAACCCACCTGAAAAAGTGGTAAAAAAACATAAAAAATTAACATTGCACAGCAATGTCAAAATCGCTTGCTGTGCAAATGCTCTATTTTTTTTCACTTCTTTTATCTGCTTCAGGCTTTGAAAGGTGTGATGTGGTTTAAAGAATTGACTGGTCCTTTCTTCTAGTGGCTTCCACTTTGAAGGTGCCATTATTTTTTATTTAGAATTTAAATAAAAAGACATTACAGGCAAAAAAAGATGTGTAAAACAACGTCAGTGAAGGCGCTTTAGGTAATATACCGCCAGCGTTTTCTTGAAGTGTCTTTCTATAGCAAAAATTATTTGGTAATGCCAGCGGATAAAATACACTCTGTGCATAGACCCTAACACGTCTACACACCACTTATAACACAGGATCCACCAATCACAATAGACTGTCACAGCTCACCTGCTCCCCCTCCCTTCACAATGAAGTGTGCACACGCTCATTAGATGCTTTAATACAAAACTTAGGGTCGGAGTCTCTTCATTGCAGCTAATGTACATGTGGATTTCCTGAAACAACACAAAGCTAGAGTCTGAAAAATTCTCAGTGGTCAGTGTGAAAACCGCAAGATTTCTATTTTGTATTTTTTAATAAAGATTGTGATATGACATATAAACATTGTAAAAAAAAAACTAAATATTTGAAACAAAAACCTGATTTAAACAATAGCACGTTTTGTGCTTCCCTTTAAGGACCTTCATTAAAAAAGGAATTAAGCTCGACCAGAGACATGACATTTGAAAATTCAGACTGCGGAGGTCAGAAAGTCACAATATGGTGTTGGTGATAAATCTACTTACATGTAAAGAGGAAGCAGAGCCGTCCTAAAACGATGCTTTCCCTAATCAACAGGAAAACCCTGATTGTGGTTTGTGTCCCACTATGTGAACCGCGTAATAAACCCATCACTGCCTCTATTTTATTATTTTGTTATATTGGGTTTTTCATGTAGCCAACAAAACAACCATGTAGATTGGCATGGGGAAACATTGGAGGGTTTTCCATCACCCGGAAACTCCTATAAGAGTAAGGGGAAGTTCTGAGTATTAACAAACAAAAACAAAAGGTTAAGAGAAAAAATATGTTAAAAGCAGCCTGTCATCTGATTCAGGAACTAGTTCAGTTATTGCAGCCGTTGTGGCTTCTCCTCGCTGTGCTCCGCAAGACGGACAGTTGACCGGGGATTAGTCACCTGCTGAGATGCATAGTCCCCGGACGGCTTTACAAAAAATGTTTCATCTGAAACACTGCAGCATGTCAGAAACATCCTGAAACATCCTGAATGCCGATACAGTTGAAAGCAATGATGGAGGAGGGAGCCTCAGCTGACATTGCCTCCGCCATCATTCTCCCTCTGTGTCTGATGTCTCATGCGGGGTCCATTATACTATATGGAGGGCTATGTGGGGCCCATTATACTGTATGGAAGGCAACATGGGGCCTATTATACTATATAGAGGACTATGTGGGGCCCATTATACTATATGGAGGGCTATGTGTGGCCCATTATACTATACTAGATGGTTGCCCGATTCTAACGCATCGGGTATTCTAGAATATGTATGCGGCCGACCGGGCGCAATCAGCAAAGCGGTGTTTAAATTTGGCGCCTATATCGCTGATTGGTCACGGCCGCCGGCTGCGGCCAATCAGCGACCGGTGTTACTGAGAACGGGGAGTGGCGTTGATGTGCGGGTACTTTCGGTGTGAGTAGCCGGGAGATGAACGGCTAGCGCTGGTCATCACCCGGCTGCATCGCCGCTGACTTCCATGCGGCTACTGTCGGGAGATCAGCGGCTAGTGCCGCTGATCTTCAACGGCAAATGTGAAGGGAGGACCGGGGAGCGAGGCTGCCGGTCGGGGTACTTGTGCTGCTGTTTAAAATCACGCAGGCCACCGTCGAGAGATCAGCGGCGACGCAGCCGAGAGATGAGCGGTGCCAGCCGCTCATCTACCGGCTGCTCGCAGCACAAGTACCCCGACCGGCGGCCTCGCTCCCCGGTCCTCCCTTCACACTTGCCGTTGAAGATCAGCGGCACTAGCCGCTGATCTCCCGACAGTAGTCGCATGGATGTCAGCGGCGATGCAGCCGGGTGATGACCAGCGCTAGCCGTTCATCTCCCGGCTACTCACACCGAAAGTACCCGCACATCAACGCCACTCCCCGTTCTCAGTAACACCGGTCGCTGATTGGCCGCAGCCGCCGGCCGCGACCAATCAGCGATATGGGCGGCAAATTTAAACGCCGCTCTGCTGATTGGTCGCAGCCGGCGGCCAATCAGTGAACCGTGTTACTGAGTACTGGAGAGTGAGTTTAAATTTGGCGCCCAAAACGCTGATTGTTCGCAGTCGGCGGCTGCGGCCAATCTGCGACCCGTGTTACTCAGTACTGGAGAGCGAGTTTAAATTTGGCGCCCAAATCACTGATTGGTCGCGGCCGGCGGCTGCGGCCAATCAGCGACCCGTGTTACTGAGAACGGGGAGTGGCGTTGATGTGCGGGTACTTTCGGTGTGAGCAGCCGGGAGATGAACGGCTAGCGCCGGTCATCTCCCGGCTGCATCGCTGCTGACTTCCATGCGGCTATCGTCGGGAGATCAGCGGTTAGTGCCGGCTGGGCACGATCAATCAGAGAAGCGGGGTTTTAAATTTCGCTGATTAGTCGCGGCCGCAACCAATCCGCACAGCGGTGTTTAAATTTGGCGCCAAGATCGCTGATTGGTCGCGGCTGGCGGCAGTGACCAATCAGCATCATATTAGTGAGGACCGGGGAGCGGCGCTGCTTGTGTGGGTACTTCCGCTGGGAGATGACTGGCTGCTCGCAGCAGAAGTATCCGGACCGGCGGCGCCGCTCCCCGGTCCTCCGTTCACATTTGCCGTCTGGAGATCAGCGGGCCAAGCCGCTGATCTCCCGACGTTAGCCACATGGAGTTCAGCGGCGCCGCCGGTCGGGGTAGTTCTGCTTCTAGCGCCGCTCATCTCCCGGCTGCATCGCCGCTGACCTCCGTGCGGCAGATGAGCCACTAACGGCCGCCATCTTTTTTCTGAAATCCCGCGTCGCTGATTGGCCGCGGCCGGACCAATGAGCGACGCGGGATTTCCTGGACAGACAGACAGACTGAAGGGATAATGACGCGCCCCCTGGGACATATTCCTTTTTGAGGGGAATACCCGGCACCGGATCAGATGGGGGGTTGTAGTCTCCGAGCGGCTGTGACCCGGCCCCGTGCCCAGGGCGTCAAGCTCAGTGTTATGTGGCAGTCCTACAGATGTTATTAAGAGTTCTTTTGGTGTCGACTACGCCACCCGTTGTGATGCGGTCACTGTGGCCGCCGCTGCAGCAGGGTCCGCTGAGGCTGATGGTGGGTGCGCAGCTTGGTGAGATAACCCCCAACGGGAGGGGTATAGCCTCAGAGGGGACAGGCGCAGAGGATGGGGGTTGTGGTGGTGTAGTGCAGACGGCAGTGAAGACAGAGTCGGGTTGTGCAGTTAAGGGTGTTTACTTACTGCAGATGTTGTACTGGTCACTCCAGCTGCTAGTGACCACCCGAGCCGTGCTGCGTCCACCAGGTCCTGGATCCAGCCAACCCCCAAACAAGTCCGGAGCGTGGCCCTGAGCTCTCCCTCTGTCCTTTCTTCAGCCGTCCCCACCAGTGATCCACCTAGGTCCAGCTCCCTCGGGCCTTCTGTTGGGACACCCTTGGCCCTGGGTTCCCTGACCCTTCATGTGGTGTGCCTTCGGGGTGAATGTGGTGGGTGACCGTGACAGACACTGCCCACGGTCTCCGGTCTCTGGCTGGGGATTGTTTTTACCCCCACCAGCTTGGGTTCCGGTACCCTGATGCTGACTCCTCACCCGGTGCTCTGATTTGGGTTCTTGGGTCCCTTCTCTTCTGTGCTCTGGGTCTTTCTCTTTTCTCCTCTCTCACTCTGGGTCTTGGTCTTTCTTCTCTCCTCTCCTAACTTGTTTTCTGCAGCTGATCCTCTCTGCATCTGATCCTCTGCATCTGACCCTGATCTTTGTTGGTGCCCACCTTATATACACCCTCTATGTGTGAGCTCAGGTGACCAGCACCCAATGAGCTCCTAACTTTACCCAGGCTGCTCCCCCTATCTGCCCCTACACTACATGGGATGTTCCACCCCCCTCCCACTCCAGCCAGGAACAGACTCGGTCGTACCTGCACATTTCTAAGTGGGAGTACCGTCGGCCTGTTCCTCGGAAATGGGATGTATGTAGTGCATGCAGCCTACCGAGCTCAGTTCCACTCTCCATCCTTACCCGGGAGTGGAATATCACACCTCTGGGTTGAGGTGCAATACCCCTGTAGCAGCCGAATCCTCAGGGTGCTACAATAAGACAATTATATATATATTGGATGGAAGGCTGTGTAGGGGCCATTATAATATTTTAAGAGCTATGTGGGGCCCATTATACTATTTGGAGGGTTATGTAGGGGCAATTACAACATTTGGAAGGCTATGTGAGGGCCATTATACTATATGGATAGCTATGTTGGAGCCTTTATACTTTTTTTGTGGGCTGTGTGGTGACCATTACACTGTTTGCAGGGCTATATAGGGACCATTATACTATTTGCAGGGCTATGTGGGGGCTATTATAATATATTTGTGCAGTTATACAGTGTGAAGGTTTGTGTAGGGTCCATCATACTGTGTGTAGGACTAGTAGGCGCAATTATACAGTGTGGAGGATTGTATTGGGGCTATCATACTGTGTGGCCGGTTGTGGGGGCCATTATACTGTGTGGAGGGCTGTGTGAGTGTCACAGTTGGGACATCTTACTGTGTGCGTGAGGAGGAATTCACTGAAGGGTATTGCAGTGTTTTGGGGGGGCACTTTTGTTGGCAACATACTTTATGGGGCAATGAAAGGGGAATCTAAGGGCTTCAATAGTAATTTTCCTCCTACTGTATCTTGCAAATTTGTGAGATGGCTCTTCTGTGATCCCGCTGATTTGTTATTATTGTTATTTTTATTTTTTGAGGCGGGGGGTGTACAATTAGAACTTCTGCTATGGGGCCCTATGATTTCTATGTACAGATGACTCAATTCCCTGCTGCTCCCGTGGTCTCCTCTGATCTTTGTTTACTTCACTGCAACACTGGGCTCAGCAATTTTGTTCCGTACATACTGGCATCACCGCTGTGTTCAGTGATTGGCTCCAGCACTAATGTGGCCGTACAACACATGATTGCACAGCAAAGCGAACTAAGACCAGCTGGTACCACCAGAGTAGCAGTGCTGACATAACCTGGGAGTTGAAATGTGAGGATTGATTATTTTAAGCCATTTCTTGCTCCTGGCCAACTTTTTTTTTTTTTTTTTTTTTTAAATCCTGAACATTCTCTGATAAAAAAAAAATAATGTGATGCCACTAAGCAGAGCTTTCTACATACTGATATAGGGCTATATAAATCAATAGGCAGTGGGATCCCCCTAGTGGTGGCTGGATGTTTGTATTAGGCTGTGTGCATGTCACGTTTTTGCTGCACGGATTTGTCACAAATCCTGAAAGAGAATCCTGAAGTCTCATGCACACGTTGCTTATTTGTGACTTGCAGATTTGGTGCAGGTTCAGATCTGCAGCATGTCAATTCATTCTCATTTTTGCAGTGTTTTTTTTAACCACTGACTTTAGTAAAATCAGCAAAAATGCTATAAAACCCAGGTCTAAAATAATTGAGGATTTTCTGCTTTTTAAAAGCTTTTTTTGCACGTGTTTTTAGACAGCAGTGAATGCTATAGAGATAGATAATAACCCAGCAGCGAATGCTATAGAGATAGATAATATATATAGCAGCTATAGTGGATTTAAAGCGTAACTTTTACTGCCAAGAATAAAAGATTTTTGGCAATCCTCAAAATGGACAATGCACATAACAGATATATTAAAAACTGAAAAAATTGCCAATGTCCCTGTATAGGATCATAACCTGACAGTAGTCAAAAAGTGGCAAAGGCATCAGTAAATACCTGTGTATATATATATATTTATAACATGTTTTAACAGGACCAGACAATAAAATCCAGAAACAATTATGTACGATGGGGCAGATGGATAAAAGGAAAAATCTCACCAAATTCGTTGGTCTCAGAGTTCCTCCAAAAGATCCTCATCCATAAAGGCCCATATCATCAAGTCCAAGGGGTTGACTGTCCCTGTTAGTCCCTATTAACTTGACTGACCCTTCAGACCCCAAGACTCCTGCCCTTACAAGGGCAGCCCACAGCTGACCCTTTAAATCTGGACAGCCCTGAACTGACCCTATGCGCCTCCGGACGCGTTTCTTCAAAAATTTTGAGTCATCAGGGGACTGGCACAAAGAACTGTAGAACACAGGGCTGGGCACCCTCTATCTGGGTTGTACTTTAGGCAATGGCAAGTACATTTCCAAGAGAGTGCATCACTATGAGCGCCCACCCATGTCGCTTCTGGTGTGCTGGACCGCAAGATGCATTTCAAGATGCATCATTATAGAACACCCTCGCTCCTAAACACACTGTGCACTCCACAATGGCCCGATAATAAGAGCCCACAACAACAGCCCCAGGCACCTGTAATGCAAGTACATGGCACAATATGTCAGGATGGTGTTCCATAAGTTAGAAAAGAAAACTCAGGTGGAGGTGTTCCCAGGATCAATGTCCAATAGTATTGGTTCACTTGCAAAAAAGTAGAATAAAGGACAAACAAAAATGAGGTATATAGGTTGAGTTAAAAACTGTAGGCAAAAAGCATAATTTATATGAAGCAACTGTATGTCAGCTGCTCATTCAAACCCCATGGAGACACGGTTTTCAACACAAAGATCCACCTTGTCTCCTTTTGCAGTAATAGGCGGTCCCAATCTCCCCCTCACCGGGGTTTAGCCACTTTCTCGATGCCCATGAATTTGATAATGTTTTTATCGTCACCATGGAATCCGTGAACATGTCTGGAAATAGGGGTATCTCTATTGTGTTCAATGTCACCTAGGTGCTCACCAATCCTACGCCTCAATTCACGCATGGTCTTGCCTATGTATTCCAGGCCGCATTGGCATACACCTCTATAAATAACTCCCTGCGTTCGGCAGTTAATGAAATCCCTGATGATAAATTCTCAGTCAACATTGGGACCTCTAAAGACTATAATTTTCAACGGAAGGGCAATTTATGCAGTTGCCGCACCTAAAACAGCCCTTAAGGTCTGATTTCAACCAAGACTCACTCCCTGGTGCTAGATAGTGGCTCCGCACCAATCTATCACGCAACGAGCGTCCCTTCCTATAGGTGATATGCGGATACCCACCCAAAAAAGGAACAATATCCCCATCCATCTCCAGGATAGGCCAGTACTTTAGAAGAGTTAGTTTCACTTCTGCTGCCCCATTACTAAATGTGGTGATGAGATAGATAATAACCTATTTTGCCTTAGGGTCAATATGATAGTCCAATGCCGCTTGAGGCACATTCATATGGTAACTATTCTCCTGCGTTGTTTACACGTGTATTAAATATATTATAATGGTTACATGTGGCTGTTATTTGATTTTGCACCTCGATCTGCTCATTTGTTTGCACTGGCTTAGTTCTCCCTTTGTGAGACTCCCATACTGTCACACCATTATTTGCACGGACCCTGTTTTCTTTCTTTTGTTTTTCTACATACATGGTATATCTATTTACTCTATGCATCACACTGCCGTCCATTATTTAAATGTTAATTATATTCTATGTGTGTAGACCTTTCCATCTTATATTTAGGCTATGTGCACACAATGCGTTTTTGGTGCGCTTTCCCAGCGTCTTTCTACCCGTGGAAATGGGCCAAAAACGCTAGGTAACCTGTGTGCCAGCTAATGCAATGACAATCCTGAAGTGCTGTGCACATGATCAGGAATTGTCCTGTCAGGATTATCATTGCGGTTAAATCTACAGTATGTCAATTCTTCGTAGCGTTTATGCAGCGTTTTTCACCCATTGACTTCAATTTAGTCAGTCAAATCCGCAGCAAAAACACAGGTATAAATATATTTGCTGCGGATGTTTGCTGTGTATTTAACTGACTCAATTCAAGTCAATGAGTCAAAATCGCACTAAGAATTACCCGTGGGAGACTACTCCCCCATCATCCTACGGCCGCTCCCGCTGATAATAGCTAAGTAGTCTCCTCAGTCGGCGTCTGTGCGCAGTGTGAAAAAAAAAAGAAGTAAAAATAAATTGATATTAAAATAAAAACACCTTTTATTCACCTGTCCGCCGCACTCCGAGTGTCCCAGTGATAGTTGACTCTTTCTGTACTTTTTTCGACAACCTGGCTTGTGGTCAGGCTAGTCCCTCACATGAGAGGCACCTATTTTAATATGTATTTTATCTGTCATTAATAACATTTATATTTGACTTTTGTTGTGACATGGTTCTTTCCATTTTCCTCCTTTGGGACACTTGGATGGCCTGTTTTGATTTTCTATTGCTTATGTATGGCGACAATTTACCTTGATTGGACCAAAAACTGTTGATTTACTCTACTTCTTCAGGTATATGTAGATTGTATTTTGTTGTAAATTTTAGTTATAATTGACAACAATGTTTTTATATTGTGCCCTGGTATATTGTGGGTTTCTTTTTGCATCCTACACATTCCCCTATTTTCTCTTTTTAAATGGTTTTAATATGTATATCCATTTAAATTGATGTATCAATAAAGAATTTTTACAATAATCATTGGAGAAGAGAGTCTCTTTTTTTTCTGTTGGATCTATAGAGCTAAATAATAGACAGATAATAGATAGAGGCTGAAACCGAATGATGTCGGGGAGAATAAAGTTACATTTCTCCCTGCAGCGTTTGGCTAAGTGCAAGCACCGGACTAACCTGCAGGTTAACCTCATATCTGCAGGTTCATAGCATTTTCGCTGGTGACAGGTTCCCTTTACCATTTAATATAGTCCCCTGAGTGCTTCTAAAAAGTAATAATCTGACTGATACCTCTACAATCCCCCACATAATATGATGACCCCCAGGGCTGCCACCAGGAATTTCAGTGCCACATACTGGCAACATTTTCGTGCACCCTTGAAAATGTTGCAGGGTCCACCACAGCTCCGCCTCCACCCCTGCTCCACCTCCATCCCTTGAACCTTCCACAATCCCACCACCCACTCTTGGAAAAACTCCACTTTTGCACCACCTCCTCACCAATCACACATTAACAGTTCCCATAGAACTTCATATCACATACATAGCCATCAGCTTTCAATTTGGCCAAAAGATTTTTTTCAGCCTGCTACCACAACAAGGTAGACTTTCTTTTGGCTGGGTCCTACTCTACTATAACCTATTAATCATTAAAATATCCAATACTCTTTTTAGGCATGTTTTTATTTATTTTTCTTTAAAGGAATGTGACATATAAAATTTTTAAAATGATCAATAATACCACATACAAGAGACAAATACTGTCACACCATGGCCGGACCACATATTACCACCACATAGTAACCAAATAATACCACATACAAGGGACAAATACCACCACACCATGAGCAGGCTACATATTACCACCACATACATGGGATAAATATCTCTACACCATCACCAGACCACATATCACCACCACATAATGACTGAATAATACCACATACAGGAGACAAATACCGCCACACCAAGACCAGACCACACATCACCACATAGTGACCGAATACTGCAATACTGATCATTAATAAAAAAAAAAACACAATTCTAATGCCATTAGTGCACAGGAGCTCTGTACATAGTATACAGTGTATAGTTTAAGTGTACAAGTAATATAGGGACTCACCAGTGACATTATACACAGGAGCTCTGTATATAGTGTCAGTGTACAGATAATACAGTGATCACCAGTGACATAATACACAGGAGCTCTTTATATTGTGTCAGTGTACAGGTAATATAGTGATCACCAGTGACATTTTACACAGGAGCTCTGTATATAGTGTCAGTGTATAGATAATACAGTGATCACTGGTTCCATAATACACAGGAGCTCTATATAGTGTCAGTGTATAGGTAATACAGTGATCACCAGTTACATCATACACAAGAGTCCTGTATACTCTATATAGTGTATAGTGTCAGTGTACAGGTAACACACTACCTCACCAGTGACATCTCTAGTTGAAGTCCTTCATGTTCGCTTTTCTTAATCCTGCGCAGACTGCCATCAGTTCTTGCAGCCAGGACTCGTCTCTGCATAAAATATCACAGTTATCTAGAGCACTGCTTTCAGAGCATTTTCCCCATTTTTTCCTCAACTTCTACACTACTCCAGATGAAGGAAAAAGCGACATAGTGCTGCCCTGCACAGTAACAGGACCCCCCCTGAATTCATCATGATTTGCTCTCCCCCTCCCTCAAGTCACCACCATTTGCTGTTCCCCACCCCCCAGTCTCAATTCATCACCATTTGCTGTTCACCATCCCCCAATCTCAATTCATCATTATTTACTTTCCCCCACCTCCAGTCTCTATTCATAATCACTTGCTTCTGGCGAGTGGCGCGCGTACGCTATTATGTCATCGTGTATGCGCCATCACCATCACGTCACAGAAGAGGAGGAGGAAGCCCTGGAGCTGCGTGACTGTTCTGTATTGACGTCTGTGCAGCACCAAGCAGGAAAGCTCCCTGCGTTGAAATGTTCACTGTATATTATACCCTGGGGTCCGGTGAGCAGAAGCACAAATCTCCCTCTTTCCTTCTGCTCACCGGGCCCCATACCACAGTAAGGGCAGTAATGCCCTGATGGTGGCCATGATTGCAAGTATAAAGTTCCTCAGTACACCCCTTTTAATTAGTAGAAATGGATCCAGGGTGCATGGAACATCAGGGATCATTTGGCTCCTACCATAATAGACATATAGGTGATCAGCTCCACCAGACATATAAAATTGAACCTGAGGCTGAAGCCCACCGTCAACACAAGTGCGAGAATCATGGGAACATTTTATGTAATTTTGCAGGGGTCTTGTACCATTGTGAGAGCATCTTAAAGAGGTTGTCCACTACTTTTACATTGATGACCTATCCTATCCTGACTGTCTGACCCACATTTTTATTTCTCTTTAGGTTTTCCATGTCTTTTTTCCTTCTATGTCCTGTTTAGTAGGCGTATCTTTCCAGTCCCAGTCTTCCATTGTGTTGGAGAGGTTCTCTGCCATTTTTTTATAGGAATTGGATGTTGGATTTGGTTGGGCATATCAGGGGTTGATCAATGGCAGTGTTCCTCTATGTGACGACCAATGCCAGAGGAAGCCAGCTAGCTGTATTGTGTTCTGTGAGATGTGAGAGCTTAGTGAGGCAAAACTTGATCTGTCATTGTCAATCCCCCTCTCCTTAGAGACCATTAAAAAGGCACATATAGAAGTCCTTGTATTTAAGTAGTGTAAATCCAACGCAATAAGTGGATTCTTTCAGATTAGGTAGCAGAAGTTGGGCACAGGACCCTCCAGGACCTGGTAATGGGTGGTACTTCGTCTGTAGAGTCAAATAGGCAAAAATATTGTGTGAACAGATCATTCAGATAACAGGAGTAAGGTCTGGTAAGACACTAATGCCAAGAGCCCCCCAGAATGGTTAGCATGAGGGACACAGAGTGGGCATGGGGGACACTATATTCTAGATTTAAGAATTTTAGCTATATTTTGGCTGTATTTGTGATCCCCTTTCCTTTATGTTTTCCCCTCCTACTCTTTCCCGCAATGGTACTTATTAATTGAGAGTCAATGTTCTTTCAGCTGTGGTTCTCCACGAGCAGGTTTTGGAAAATTCTGTTGTTTGCGCAGGAAGATGCATCTTTATACTAATTGGTGAACAAGTGCCAGCGGCGGGAATATTTCTGCATGAAAGGTCTAAATTCACCAAAGTCTGGGGTAGTCCGTGCACAGCAAGTCACCAGCATCCTGCTAACCCACTCTCTTTGTTGCGATGCCTATTAGTCGGGCTAAGGCTGCGAGGACTTGGTCCATTTTTGATAGTCAAAGCTGATTATTTATTTGGTTACTGACTGATTAATTTATTCCATAGTTTTTAATATTTATTGACTTAATAATATGTTTTAAGTAACCTTTAATAAACCTCGTGAGCCTATTCTTTCTCCAAACTAAACTTGTCTAGTCTTTTTTTATTAATAGGTTAAAGGGAATCTGTCACCTAATCTGAGAGCAGCGTAATGTAGAGACAGAGACACTGATTCCAGTGATGTATCACTTACTGTGCTGCTTGCTGTACTTTTGATAAAATCACTGTTTTATTAACAGGAAATCACTAGAGGACTAGTAAACTAGTACTAGTAAACCTACTATCAGGAAGTCCTCCAAATTAATGAGCCCTGTATAAATCCACCCCCACCACTGATTGGCAGCTTTCTGCCTCTGCACAGTGTACACAGAGATCTGCCAATTAGTGATGTGGGCGGATTATACACTGCTAGTAATATAATGTGCACGCACCACCACGTTTCATCAGGAGATGACAGAAGAGAACTGCTTATAGTAAAATGCTGCTATATGGCAGCAGGATGCTGATTTTGCTTGTATTATTTGGGCAGTAAGGTTGGGTGGGTGCAACCTAAATGAAGACCAGTGTGCCAGCCAAAAATGTACAGTTACAGTATTGTCAGCAAGAATTAAACAAAGGATCAGACATCCAAGGAAATAGCATTCACAATAAAGATATCCTATCAAGAAAAAAGCAGAACAAATCCACGGATTACAAAAATCAAAAATACACATCAACGTGTGCAAAATGACCAAAACATGTCCCAAGTCATGGACAGAACGGACAATCCACTCCATGCTCAAAATAACTTAAATCCAAAAACTTAAATGCATTTTATTGGGCTTTTATGTGATATCAACAATAAGTAGCAAGTATTTGTGAAGTGTAAAGGAAATTATACATGGTTTCCTAAATATTTTAAAAACATAATCTCTAGTAACTGTGATATATGAGAAATAGTATTATAACATAAAAGATAAAAGTAATCATTTTTGAAATATATGGAAACCCAAGGATTACAATGGTAATGGGGAGAGCTGGTATTTTATGTTAGGTTATTTAATGTATTATTAAGTTTCTGTATATGTGGATAAAAAGAATATGAAAATAAAAAAACAGCATTAGAAGCCGCCATGAAGTTCTTTGCCGTTCCTCTGGACTCTAAACTGTCACCCATGATGCCCACATCAGTGTATAGGGCAGAGCAGGCCATGAGCCGCTGCCTGGCTGGTGCCACCTGAGGGTTCTGTCACCTCTGACCTCACGTAATCTGCACACGACCAACTGCCATTTACTTTCAACTGTCGGCTGAAGTGATCGGACGGAAGTCTACAGACAGGAAGATATATGTGATAATGGCGTCTACTGGACACAGAGAAGGGAGCGAGGCGAAGAGAGAAGCTAAGAGGAAGAGAGAAGAGCACAGTGATACCACTGGATTAAAAAATATCACAAAGAAGAGGAGAGAGGCCGAAGACCATGGATTGGAGGATGAAGCGCCAACACCTGGATGCAGCAGGGACCCCGGAACATCCAGCCCCTACCCCACGCTTATTATGAGCAATTTTACCATCCATAAGATCTTGGGTAGGGGCAGCTTTGGAACAGTAAGTTTTCTGGCATTACAATGCACAAACCATACCTTAAACTTATCTATGATTAAACAAAATTACACCGACACACTTGACTTGCTTGGAAGATTAATTGGTCACGGCCTTTATTAAAAACATATAATACAGGTAACTTCAATTAATAACGTAATAATTATAAACAACCGCAGCTTAGCCAAAGCTCAAGCCCATTTACATTACCTATAACTTATTGTCCATTCGGTTCCCCGAATGACTAACCCCTCAGGCCGTGACTAGTAAAATGAAAGCCTTAAAGCAAAATAAAGGGGGGAGGGAGGGGCAGCAATTTCTTATGGCAGCGCCGAGAACTGACAAGCTCATGGGCGCTGCCAGTCACTTTATACCCCCACCACTTATTTTATTTACAAAGTAACTCCCCTATCAGCAGGTGCCGCCAGGGGAGGAAACGCAATCTTCACCTGCGACACCTCACTACTGGCTGGGATCCGCAGCCAATCCAGACCCTGCTGCTGTGGCGGCAAAACCCAGCTGGAGAACATTATTCACGCCAAAAACCCTATTTACTTTTAACCCTTTAGAAGAAGAGCAAGTGCATGATAATGCCAAATGCTCCCCTCCTAAAGGTCCGAGTCTGTCAATATATATTTTTTTATTAACCTATATTTGCCATTTTATCTCCATTCGTCATCTTCTGTAGGTAGACATTCATTGAAGTGCACTTCTGTGGGATGATTGAAAAAATATCCATGTGCTCCCCTGCCCCTATGATTATTTCACATATTGGTTCATCTAATCACCATGGTTAGGTGTAGTGCTGCTATAAATGGGTATTCTGATTAATCGAAGAGCTGATCTCAGGGATTAACCCCTTAGTGACCGGACCAATTTTTTAATATCTGACCAGTGTCACTTTATGTAGTAATAACTCTGGAATGCTTCGACATGTCCAATTGGTTTTGAGAATGTTTTTTCGTGACACAATAAAATTGGTAAATTTATGTTGACTTGTTTTGCGTTTATTTATAAAAATAGGAGAAATTTGACAAAGCTGTAACAACATTAGCAATTTTCAAACTTTGAATGATTATCCCTTTAATCCAGATAGTCATACCACACAAAAACATGAATAAATAACATTTCCCTCCTGTCTGCTTTACATCAGCACCATTTGAAAAATGTTATTTGTTAGTGTTTTAGAAGGTTTAATAATGTAGCAGTAATTTTAAATTTTTCAAGTTAATTTACAAAACTTATTTTTATAGGGACCTGTTCAGTTTTGAAGTGACTTTGGGGGTTCTATATATAGGAACCCACCCAAAAAATGATACTAGTTTAAAAACCGCACCGCATAACGTATTCAGAACTGCTTTCAGGTAGTTCATTAACCCTTCAGCTGATTTTCAGTTGTTAATACAAAGTGGAATAAAAGGAATGAAAAAATGTATTTTTATCACCTAAATTTTGATAACTTCTCAACAGGTCACTATAGCCGGCAGACTCTAAGGCCGTTATTTAGCCATGAACTGCCATGGCAAACATCAGGACCACAAAATCAAGATCTCAGGGTGCCAATGGGGTTAAAGAGGAAGCCCCCGCACTCTGCTAACTATTTATATTCTGTAGTCACTATTGACAGCAGCATCTAAGGGGTTAAACGGCCATGGTGTGTGCCAACACTGATCGTGGCTGATGCAGCAAGTTGTCAGCTATAATGTACAGGTGACAGTTACAGGATAGTCACCTGACGGGGAACGCCAGTCTATAATATAACGCTACAAGCGTCCCTCTGTCTGAAGCCTTTATAGACAGCGACACGCCTGCGCAGTCTGGCTCCAGACTGAAGAACGCATGGAGCTGTTACAGGTAAGAGGAGTGTGTATGGCGCCGGTTATCGCTGTATGCGTTGACCCTGAACGCATACCGCAAACTCCGGCTCCATATTTACATAGTTACCTGACCGGGAGGAGCGTTGCTGCGGCGGCTCTTTTCTCACCAGAGACTGGGGCAGGAGTGAAGGAGTCGAAATCGGCTCATGCGCATAGTGCTCTCCGGCGCCATTTTATTGAAGACGCATTTGTACTCCGGCGCCGCACTCCTCCCCCGGTCTCCGGCAGAACAGGACACAGCAGCGCTGGAGCACAGGTGAGTATAAGTGGTTTTTTTTTGTATGTGTGCAGCGTGAAAGCGATGAGGGGTGCCATACATACCAGGATTGGGTGGTGAGGGGGCCACACATACCAGGATTGGTGTATGAGGGGTACCATACATACCAGGATTGAGGGGTGAGGGGTACCATGCATACCAGGATTGGAGGGTGAGGGGACCTTGCATACCAGGATTGGGGGTAAGGGGACCATACATAACAGGATTGGGGGTGATGGGACCATGCATACCAGGATTGGGGGTTGAGGGGTACCATGCATACCAGGATTGGGGGGGGGTGTGAGGGGACCATGCACACCAGGATTGGAGGTGAGGGGACCATGCATACCAGGATTGGGGATGAGGGGTGCCATACATACCAGGATTGAGGGATGAGGGGTGCCATACATACCAGAATTGGGGGTGAGGGGTGCCATGCATACCAGCATTGGGGATGAGGTGTGACATGCATACCAGAATAGGAACGAGGGGTACCATGCATACCAGAATAGGGATGAGGGGTACCATGCATACCAGGATTGGAGGATGAGGGGTACCATGCATACCGGAATAGGGATGAGGGGTACCATGCATACCAGGATTGGGGGATGAGGGGTACCATGCATACCGGAATAGGGATGAGGGGTACCATGCATACCAGGATTGGAGGATGAGGGGTACCATGCATACCGGAATAGGGATGAGGGATGCCATGCATACCAGGATTGGGGGTGAGGGGACCATGCATACCAGGATTGGGGATGAGGGGTGCCATACATACCAGGATTGGGGGGTGAGGGGTGCCATGCATACCAGCATTGGGGTTGATGGGTGCCATGCATACCAACATTGGGGATGAGGGATACCATGCAGACCAGAATAGGGATGAGGGGTACCATACATACCAGGATAAAGGATGGTGTGCCATGCATACCAGGACAAGGGATGGGGTGCCATGCATACCAGGATTGGGGGATGAGGAGTGCCATGCATACCAGGATAGGGATGAGGGAGCCATGTATACCAGGATGAGGAATTGGGTGCCATGCATACAAGGATTGGGGGATGAAGAGGCCATACATACCAGAATTGGAATGAGGGGTGCCATGTATACCAGGATGAGGGGTACCATACGTACCAGAATAGGGATGCGGGGTACCATGCATACCAGGATGAGGGATGGGGTGCCATGCATGCCAGGATGAGGGGTACCATACATACCAGGATAGGGATGAGGGTTACCATACATACCAGAACAGAGATGAGGGGTGCCATGCATACAAGGATGAGGGGTGGGGTACCATGCATACCAGGATTGGGGGATGAGGAGGCCATACATACCAGGATTGGGATGAGGGGTGCTATGTATACCAGGATGAGGGGCACCATACATACCAGAATAGGGATGAGGGGTGCCATGCATACCAAAATTGGGGATGAGGGTGCCATGCATACCAGGATTGTGGATGAGGGGTGCCATGCATACCAGGATTGGGGATGAGGGGTGCCATGCATACCAGGATAAGGCTGAGGGGGCCATGCATACCAGGATTGGGTATCAGGGAGACATGCATATTAGGTTGAGGGATGAGGGGCGCGATGAATGCCAGGATTGGGATGAAGGGTGCCTCGCATACCAGGATTGTGGATGAGGGGTGCCATGCATACCAGGATTGGGGGGTGAGGTGTGCCATGCATACCAGAATTGGAGATGAGGAGTACCATGCATACCAGAATAGGGATGAGGGGTGCCATGCATACCAGGATTGGGGATGAGGGGTGCCATGCATACCAGGATTGGGGGATGAGGAGGTCATACATACCAGGATTGGGATGAGGGGTTCTATGTATACCAGGATGAGGGGTACCATACATACCAGAATAGGGATGAGGGTTGCCATGCATACCAAAATTGGGGATGAGGGTGCCATGCATACCAGGATTGGGGATGAGGGGTGCCATGCATACCAGGATTGGGGATGAGGGGTGCCATGCATACCAGGATTGGGGATGAGGGGTGCCATGCATTCCAGGATTTGGGATAAGGGGTGCCATGCATTCCAGGATTTGAGATAAGGGGTGCCATGCATACCAGGATTGTGGATGAGGGGTGCCATGCATACCAGGATGGGGAAGAGGGGTGCCTTGGATACCAGGATGGGGGTGAGGGGTGTCATGCATACCAGGATAGGGATGAGGGGTGCCATGCATACCAGGATAGGGATGAGGTGTGACATGCATACCAGGATAGGGATGAGGGGTGCCATGCATACCAGCATAGGATGGGTGGACAGGATGGGGGCAGCACAAATACCAGGATGGGGACAGCACAAATACCAGGATGGGGGGCAGCACATACCAGCATGGTAGACCATATACCAATAAAAATGCTCGCCACCCGGGTGTAGAATGGGTTCAAAAGCTAGTCTCTTATATCGCAGGTCAGTAAAAATACGTATTGGTGGTTACTAAGGTATTAAATCTGTGGGGAATTGGGGGACATGGTTTATTTCCATGTCCTGGTCCATATATGCTGCTATTAGAATACAATATATACTTTGACCTCTATGTTTCATAAACTTTAAATCAGCTGCACATTGATATACAACCAATACTGACCCCAACCAGCTCACAGATGGTGATAATGGAAAACCCCTTTTAGATCTACCCATAGACAGTCATAGAGCAGACAGTGCAGTATGGTGATAGCTTAGCTTTGCTCTGCTATAAGGTCCAGATTACTAGCAGACTCACAAACCACTCAGTCCATCCATTTCTTGTGCAGTAGATAAACCAGATGTTTTCCCGCTCCCATACCCATTTTGGAGGTATCGTGACAGTTTTGCCCAGCTCTGACAAATTGGGCGAATCTGGAGCGGGACAGAGGGCTTTGCAACCCCGGTTGATCAAATTCAAATACGTTGAATTCTTAGCATTGTCTATTTCTTTCCTCAGGTGGTCCTGACATCAATCCCCAGCCGAAACATCTATACGGCTGTAAAAATGATCGAGAAAAGGGAGGTCAATGAAAACATGATTATGAGAGAGCGGCGGATACTCCTGGCAGCCAGAGACTGCCCGTTCTTATGTCATCTCTATGCCGCACAGCAGTCTCGTAAGCGCGCTTATTTCATCACGGAGTATCTGTCCGGCGGCAGCCTGGGGGCTTTGATTAAGATGTGCGGCTACTTGAACATCGACACCTTAAGGTGAGAAAGAGGAAGATCTACAAAAAAGTGAGAAGAAGGGTGGAAATAAAAGTGGAGGTTGGGATGTAACAGAAAGAGGGAATGTATTCCAGGTGGGAAGGAGGTGTCAGCGATGGCATAGATACTACACTCTGTTCTCTCCATGAGATTCTACACAGCAGAGATTGTGTGTGGCCTCCAGTTCCTCCATGGACACAACATCGTCCATCGGTAAGCAGAACTTTCCTCTTTCTCTCTGTCCCCTTTACATGCTAAAAATATTGCCCCCAACTCTCCTGTGCTCCTTTCTGCCTATTCTTCCTATTCTAGCAGTGACCAATTCTCCATCTCCTGTATCACTGGGCAGATTTCTTATCCTATTGTCTTATTTCATTGCAGAGATCTTAAGCCGGAAAACATCATGTTGGATGCAGATGGCCACATTCGTATTATCGACCTGGGGCTCGCCCAAGACGGCGTCACCTCCTCCAATAACATCTGTGGAGTGACGGGCACTTTCCATTTCATGGCCCCTGAGGTGCATCGCAAAAAAGGATATGGCACAGCAGTGGATTGGTGGAGCCTGGGGATTGTGGTGTCCAAGATGGCCACAGGACGCTCCCCATTTTACAGCGGCTCCGTCAGCAATATGGCGTACAGAGCTATAACCAAAGGAAAGCCTGAAATTCCATCTTGGCTTGATGCTGACTTGAAAGATCTTATCAAGAAGCTGCTGTGCAAAAATCCTCAGAAGCGATTGGATGTGTGCGGGAACATCAGACTGCATCCATTCTTTACCAACATCGGCTGGGAGGATCTGGAGAAAAGGAGAGCACAGCCACCATTCAAACCATTCAGGCCAGTTCTGGAGAACCATCTTATGCAGTGGCCGGAGGAAAAGAAAGCCCGTAACCCCGTGCCCGGATTTAATTACGTGTCACCAAGCTGGGCACGGTAAGATCATCGTTCTCTGATGATAAATCCCATCAAATGTTCTTCTCACCTTGTGGCCATTATCACCGTCCTTGTCTTCTCCCACTCTTTCTGACAATGACTATGTCTCTCTTATTCTTAGGTGGATGAGAATATCTGGGCTGTGAAAGAATCCACGAACATCTGGTGAGTGACCGTTGTACACACAGGACACCGATCATTATATATGTACATTATGCCTGATGTCACTGAGATAAGATCCAGGAGATAGAAGTTGTTGAAATGTCTTCCTCTTATGTTTTGCAGGATGACCCCGTGCCAACTGCCCAGAACTCTTTGCCTCCTGACCCGTACCTCATATCTCTGCTGCTGTTTCTCACCTCGGCTGCCCTAAAACATCATCTCTCTCCATAACATCTTCATGCCAGACCACTGCTGTCATGTCGCTGCACCAGGACCTTGACTTGGCCTCATCCAATCCTGGGCTGGCGATTGACATCAAACCAGCCCGAAGATCTTCAGGGCCCCGGGGAGCGGCCTGTGCTTAGTGTCCATCTGGTGAGTTCAGGAACAATAGTGTAATATAGGTCATTATTCCTGAACTCACTCAGCACAGGCCGGGTAAGTGTTACACCCATCACATCCCCATCACCCACACTACATGATAGGTATAGGCCGCACACTACACTATAGGTATAGACCCCCACTACATGATAGGTATAGGCCGCACACTACACTATCGGTATAGACCCCCACTACATGATAGGTATAGGCCGCACACTACACTATAGGTATAGGCACACACACACACATAGACATATAGCGCATAGATAGAGATTTCGGCTTTGATTCTGGGATTTAATCTGATCGCCATATTTGGGGTCAGGAAGGAATTTTTCCCCCGTCACGAGAACAATTGGCACATTTCTCACGTGGGGTTTTCGCCTTCCTCTGGATCAACACGGCCTATAAATAGGTTTAGTAAAATAAAATAAGTAGATTCTCATATTTATAATGAAAAAAAATCTATAAAAAAATATAATTTATTTTTTGGTTTAAAAAAATATTTAACATAAATATAAAAATAAATTATTCTAAAAATATAAATAATTAAATACTGAAATAAAATAATTTCACTTATGTATAACACATTAGCTATGAGCCCTTGATCCTGGGATTCATCCAGATCACCATATTTGGGATCAGGAAGGAATTTTACACCTTCCTCTGGATCAACACTTCCTTAAATAGACTTAATCTTATAGTTGCATAAGTAGTTTATATATTAATGGCTTATTATAAATACATAAAAATAAATGAATAAATACATTTTTAAATATAGGCAGGTTTCAGATAATTTATAGCTGACACACACATAATATACATAGTAGCTCAGTACAAAAATAAGAAAAAGATGAATAGTTTATTACATTTTTAGCAGTGAATTTAATTCCACAGGTTCGGTACCAGCCCTTGATCCAGGGATTTATTCTGACCGCCATGTTTTATTTGGGGTCAGGAAGGAATTTTTCCCCCTGATATGAGGAGAATTGGCCTGTTCCTCACAGGGGGTTTTCGCCTTCCTCTGGATCAACACGGCCCATAAATAGGATTATTCTGATAGATAAATAATTTACACTTATACATAATAGTAAAATATATAATAACCCCAATTTATAAATAAAATCTCTCTTTTAGCCCCTACATCGTTGTTCTTGCCTTTATTTCATCGGTCGTCCATGTAGTGAATGTGGGTTTAGCCCCTGAGTCTTATTCTCCAGCACTATGGACCTTGATGGGGTCGTCCAGTCTCATGTGAGGTTTCCCAATATGGGTCAGAGGTAAAGCCCCAATGTGCTGTGAATAAAGACCAAATTGGTCCCTTCTGCACAAACCTCCTGCAGTAAGCGAGTACCCGGCAGCAAGTGCTGAATTTCCCTATAGCGCCTCCAAAGAAGAAATGAAGTATTGCACATGGTCGTCTGTAATCACTGGGCTATCCATGAAAATCATGGAAGTGTTGGGTCCTCCAGAGCAGATGACGCTGTTTGTTGGTCGTCTCCATTCTGAATAATTGGTGAAAATACAGAACGGGGTCCCTTCTTTTATCTCAGATTCCCATAAAATGACATTTGGATATTGGGCTTTCTAAACTGGTCAAGAACATCACATGTTCCAGCGCAACTTCAGACACCGCTCAGCTTACAATGAGCGGCAGCTGTAACCGCACCCCGACACTGACTGACAGCCGGCTCAGCAGTGCATCCGTACAGATCCGGCTGTCAGTCAGTGCCGGGGCGCTGTTCCAGGGGCCGCTCACCAGGGGCGTCGAGAAGCTCGTAGATCCGGGGCCAGGATCATGAGTGCACCGCCCCAAATCTCTAGTTAGCTTTTGTTTAAAAATTTGAATAAACTTTATAATGTGTACAGGCACGCACACACATAGGGTTTGCCTAACACAGCCCCGCGTGGTGCAGCTGTGTGATCACCTTGTAGCTCCTACTCCAGCACCCTGGTCCTCCTCTTCGGTGCCAACTACAGAAGAGGATTTATTCGTCCATGTGCAGGGCGACTGCACAGCATCGTGAGGAGGTAGAGGAAGGAGGTGGGTGGGCTAAGGTTGAGGGGGACAACAAGGAAGCCGACCCTGAGGAGAGGGGAGACAAGTGCAGCCCTCTCCCATCTGTGGCTGCTGTTCACACACATGAGCTTCTTCCCTCTACTGTAATGCCACCACCAGCTCAACATTAGGGCCGGATGTCAGTCAGTTCCAGGGCGCGGTTACAGCTGCCGCTCTCTATACACCGAGCAGTGATTGAAACTGCGCTGGCGCCGTCCCCGTGACTGAAAGAGCGAGGCTGCCAGGGGGAATAAAGTTAATTTCCTCCCAGCAGCGGGGCTCTCAGTGCGGACACCGCTAGGTGTCAGAACGCTATTAACCTGCAGATTAACCTGCAGCACCCCAAGCTCGCTCTGATCTCTGAGGTTTATCCATGTAAATGCCTCTGTCAATCACTGAATGGTGATTACAGGGAGCTAATGAGTTACCACGGCAGCCAGTAAATGTAGCGTAAGCAATCGAACAATTGCAGGTTCAGATCCCCTAGGGGTACAAAAAAGAGTAGAAAGAAAAAAATGGGAACCTGTGAGGTGAGAAAACAGGGTTAATCTGCAGATTAATAGCGTTCTGGACCTGCCCGGTGCCGGCACTTAGAGCCCCGCTGCTAGGAGAAAATGAACTTGAAATGAACCAATAGCAACTCGCTAATTAACTTTCTCTATATCAGTGGAAGTAACCATGGATACTGTAAGGCAGCGCTAGTCATCATACTGGGGGATACTCGCTGCACCGGGTCAATTAAAGCACACCAGCCACGTTTTTCAGTTTTCACACTTCAGCAGTTTATTGCACTTCATAACTGCTTATCACACAGTCCGTCTTAGTGGCTCACCGGCATATTACACAGATAACATTCAGGAGCCTTTCCAGCGACAGACACGTCCACTTGGCTCGTTACAGCCCTCAGCTAGGCAACAACATAAATGTCCATATAACGCAGTGTTTTTACCTTTGGCAGGTTTTTAGCTGCTTCAGGTTTATTCTGCCACCACTGTGGCTTTATGGCTTCCCAGATGGGGGTCTCCAGCCCTTGTACCATCCAAGGCTACTGGTATGCTTACACAGCCAACATCCAGCCTCTGCCTTTCAGGCTCTTGCCTTCCAAGTCTCTGGCCCTCCAAGGCTACTGGGATCGCTTACACCTAAGGATCCAGCCTCCGCCTTTCAGGCTTCACCGGGCTTCAATAGGCCTCACTAGGCCTCACACTCTAGCGGCATCCCACACAGGAACAGGCCTTACACACACCCGCTGTTTCAAGACTACCAGGGTTTATATATCCTGTAGTACACAACCACGGGACCTGTGCTGATGTCACAGTCATGTGATCAGACATTCTGCGTGCACAGGACCTGCACTATGTCACAGTCATGTGACCAGTCACCTGAGGGGGAGGTACATGGTCAGCCCAAAACACATCCTGGACCCTTACAGTAATGCCAAGCAAACCGCTGCATTACAATACCTAAGGTCCTGCAATGCCTGCACATGAGGAAAGAGACATAGCAAATCAGAAAAATTATACTACATTTCTAATTGGAGGTATTTGCTAATATTATTATTATTACACCTACCGTATTTTTCGGACTATAAGACGCACCGGACCATAAGACGCACATAGGTATTAGAGGAGGAAACTAGAAAAAAATATAAGCAAAAAATGTGGTTAAGGTTAAATGTGTGCTGCGACCTGCGGTCAGTGTGCCCACTATTAAAGACCATGAATATTCACCACTTCCATGTGAGTGGATTGTAGTGAATATTCATGGTCTTTAATAGCGGGCACACTGACTGCAGAGCACAGCAGGAGCCGTACTGTGGCTACAGTGTGCGCGCTATTAGGGAGAATGAATGGTCACTACTCCCCACGCACAAAGTCCCTGCATGGGGAGCAGTGACTATTCTGGCACAACATCTCACTGTGTGAGGGCGCATGGCAGTTACGCCATGCGCGGCTCACACATTGAGAACCCTGTCGGCTGCAGAGCGGGACGCAGCACTGGAGGAGAGAGGAGGAGAGTATAATTGTTTATTTTTTTTCTGTGCAGCGTGACGGGTATCAGGGGGTGCCAAGCATACCAGGATGAAAGGGGCCATACATACAGGGATGAAGGGTGCCATACATACAAGGAAGAGGGATAAGGGGGGCCATACATATAGGGATGAAGGATGCCATACATACCAGTGTGCCGGCTATTAAGGAAAATGAATATTCACTGGTAGAATATTGGTAGAAACTGGTAGAAACGCTTGGTAGAAGGTCTGCCATGTTCCCCAATGATGGCATGTGCTATTGTGGCGCCCCTGAGGGTTCAGTCGCCACAGAGGTACTGCACCTCACCCAGAGGTGTGGTGTCTCCTTCTCTCAGGTAAGGAGGGAGTGCTGCCCGGAACCCCAAAACCACATTCAATATTACACTACTCCTGGCCGGCTGGAAGGGCAAGATGCATGTGCACAGTGCTGAGCCCTGTCCCTGGCTGGAGTGGGGGGAACCATAGGTAGGGGGAACCAGTAGTGGGTGTGGGTGGCAGAAGCTGTTTAGGGGAGCACCATTGTAGGAGATATAAAAAGGGAAGCCATCTTAGGGTGGCAGGTCAGTCAGTGAGAGGAGAGAGTGAAGACAGTCTGGGAGCAGAGTCTCTTTAGAAGCTCTGCTCCACAAGTGGGGCCTAGTGATAGAGGCCCAGGAGGGGAGCAAAGGAGGAAGGCTCCGTTCTATTGAAGGGCTCCCAGGGGGTACGGCGAGTGCAGAACGGCACCCGTACGCCCCAAATCTGTCAGAAGGCAGAGGGATCAGGCCGCAAGAAGGGGACCGTCCCCTGGACCAGCCGTGTTACTTCAGGTCTCGGCTGGAAAAAACGGAGGCTTCTGGCTTTCATAGTTCAGTTGCCAAAGCCTCATTCTAGTCACCATGAGGGTCAAGCAGGTCCGGGAACTCCAAGTTGCCCAGAGGAACATCAGAGAATCCGAGCGGGACTGTGAGTGGGGAAGCGCAGGGCAGGAGGGAGAAGACCCAGCGTGAAGTCGGTCTAGAGAGGAACATAAGAAAGCGGGGTTCCGTCAGGTGCTCCTAACCAACCTGAGAAAGAGCTGAACCCCCGGTCTGGTGAATGCAGCGCGACGTGGGAGGCTGGCAACCGCGCAGTGAATCAGTGGAACGTACACGAGAACTGTGAGTAAAGACTCGGACGACTGCACTGCACTGCCTCCGTCCATTATTTCAGCTGTGCCATCTTTCCCCCTGCACTACAACACCCAGCTCATCCTGCATCGTCCACACTGCCCTGGAGCTAGCTCTTCCTGTGGAGAGCCACACCATCCCTGCTGCAGTAATATCAGCTTCAGAGGACTGCTCCGCAGCGGCGGCTCCCTTTGGCCGCATTCCACAGGTGGCGTCACGAACTCTATAAATCCCATATAAATAATCTTCCCCCTTTTTATTGACCATCCTGGGCCACGGACCGGGCCAGCCACCGTGATATTCCCCACCAGCATCCATAGGCCCGGCTGCCGACTGCCCCACGGCCCAGGGGGGCGCGTCACTATGCACATGCTGCGGAAATTTCCTCTGCGGGTTATCATTGCGGAAAAATCCGCAGCACTACCAATTATTTTGCGTAATCGCGTCGTTTTCGCCGCCATTGACTTGCATTGAATCGCATAATATCCGCATGACTACATGTGCACATGCGGATATTAAGCGATTCAATGTGCGGATGGTACCCGGGTTTGGAGAAGAGGAGACTATCCTCCAGACCTGGGTACCATAGTACCTGTGAAAAAAAAAAACTAAAATAAAAAATAAATATTATACTTACCTTCTGATGGCCCCTGGTCTCCTTATCCGATGCGTCCGGTCTCCCCAGCAGGTCGCGATGGTCTAAAAGGACCAGTCATGACATCATTTAGTCATGTGACGGGTCACGCGACCGCTGACATGACTAAATGACATCATAGCAGGTCCTTTTACACAACCGCGAGACACCGGGGAGACCGGACGCATCGTATTGGATTTTTTACCATTCTTTTACGGTCATACTATATAAATCCATGCCGGTTGCATGGATTTATATAGTGTGACCAAGTTGTCAAGCACTTTCCAAGTGATGCTAAAATTGCTTGGAAAGCGCTTTACAACCCGCATGCGGAAATGCATGTGAAAAACGCTTCACATCCGCATGTCCCTGGCAGGAAAAACGCATGTACAATCCGCATGTACAATCCGCATGTACAATCCGCATGCGTTTTTCTGCCAGGGAAATGCAGAAACGCTCAGGAAAAATCCGGAGCATTTTTGCATCGTGGGCACTTAGCCTAAGACGCACCCCCACTTTACACCAAAATTTTGGAGGAAAAAAGTGTGTCTTATTATAGTCTGAAAAATACAGTACTACATATTGGGATAGGATCTTGAAGATGGGAATACCGCTTTAAGATCGGACAAGCCCTTTTACCCTTAAAACAAACCAGTAACTTATTCAAATCAGTACAAAGTTGTAATTTGCTCACTTTGATGCCAGTTTTTTTGATCAGTAACCAGTAGCCACTCCGTCAGCCTGGGAAAAACTGATTTTGATGTGGATCTTCCTGTTTTGTGCTGGTGCTGTAAGACCAGTGGCCCAAGGTCATTTAACCCTTTAAAAACACCAGTTACTTATTCAAATCTAGGAGAATTGGCTATTTGCCCATTTTGATACCAGTTCTGATACTCAGAAACCATTTGGGCAATGCTGAAATGATCGGAATTTGATTTGGGGCAACACTATCTGTGTAATGGTGGTGTGAGATCAGTGTCTCAAAGTCATTAAACCCCTTAAAAACACCAGTTACTTATTCAAATCTGGGAATAGTATGGGGCAGGGGCGTACATAGGAATCATGGGGCCCCATAGCAGAAGCTCTAATTGGGCCCCCTCAAAAATAATAGGTAAATAATTGTTGAGTTTACAGAAGAGCAAATCTCACAACTTTACAGCCTCTACATAGTAATTTTCCTCCTGCTGAAGTCCTAGATTCCTCTTTCATTGCCCATAAAATATAATGCCAACAAAAGTGCCCCCCAGACACAGTATGATACCCCCATGGTGAATTCCTCCACATTACCCTCCACATGCACAGTATGATGACCCTACTGTACCCCACCTCAACTCCCCCAGAAAATTATGGTGACCCCAACACAGTATGATCCCCCAACTGTGACCCCCACACAGCTCTCTATGCAGTATAATGGGCCTACATACAGTATAATGGCCCCCACACAAACCTTCACACTCCACAGAGTATAATGCACTCGCCATGGTCCCCCACACAGTATAATGCACTCGCCATGGTCCTCCATACAGTATAAGACACTCGCCATGGTCCTCCATACAGTTTAAAACACTCGCCATGGTCCTCCACACAGTATAAGACACTCCACTTGGTCCTCCACACAGTATAAGACACTCTCCATGGCCCACCACACAGTATAAGACACTCCCCATGGTCCTCCACATAGTATAAGACACTCCCCATGGTCCTCCACACAGTATAAGACACTCCCCATGGTCCTCCACACAGTATAAGACACTCCCCATGGTCCTCCACACAGTATAAGACACTCCCCATGGTCCTCCACACAGTATAAGACACTCCCCATGGTCCTCCACACAGTATAAGACACTCCCCATGGTCCTCCACATAGTATAATGGACTCCTCATGGTCCACCACACAGTATAAGACACTCCCCATGGACCTCCATACAGTATAGCGCACTCCCCATGGTCCTCCACACAGTTTAAGACACTCCCCATGGTCCTCCACATAGTATAAGACACTCCCCATGGTCCTCCACACAGTATAAGACACTCCCCATGGTCCTCCACACAGTATAAGACACTCCCCATGGTCCTCCACACAGTATAAGACACTCCCCATGGTCTTCCACACAGTATAAGACACTCCCCATGGTCCTCCACACAGTATAAGACACTCCCCATGGTCCTCCACACAGTATAAGACACTCCCCATGGTCCTCCACATAGTATAATGGACTCCTCATGGTCCACCACACAGTATAAGACACTCCCCATGGACCTCCATACAGTATAGCGCACTCCCCATGGTCGTGCACACAGTATAATGCACTCACCAAGGTCCTCCACACTGTATATTGCACTCGCCATGGTCCTCCACACAGTATAATGCACTTCCCATGGTCCTCCACACAGTATAAGACACTCCCCATGGTTCTCCACACAGTATAGTGCACTCCCCATGGTCCTGCACGCAGTGTAATGCAACCCCCATGGTCCCCCACGCAGTATAATGCAGCCCCTCACAGGGAAAAATGCAGCCCCGACCAAAGAATAAAATACAGCCTCCCAACAAAGGGTAAAATGCAGCCCCCCATAGGTTAAAATGCAGCCCCCCAAAGGTTAAAATGCAGCCAGCCATAGGGTAATTGCTGCCTCACCATTGGGTAAAATGCAGCTTCCCCAATAGGGTAAAAATGCAGCCTCCACCATAGGGTAAAAATGTGGCCCCCATAAGGTAATTGCATCCCCACCATAAGTTAAATGTAGCCCCCCCAATAGAGTAAAATGTAGCCCTCCAATAAGGTAAAATGCAGCCCCCCCCCAAGGGTTAAAATGCAGCTCCCCCATAGGGTAAAATGCAGCCCCCCCATAGGGTCAAATGCAGCCCCCCTAATAGGGTAAAATGCAGCCCCCAGTCATCCAGTATTATCAGTACTAACTGATTTAAAAAAAAAAAATACATACTTACCGCTCCTCACTCCCCCGCCGCTCCAGTCTCTGCAGCGCGTCTCCTCTCATCACCTCAGCAGCTGCCAGCTCCACTGTCTGACACAGCGTGGTGCATCATCACACCGCTGCGTCAGATGCAGAGGAGGAATGATGGTGTGTCACCTAGGGGGAATATAGGGGATTCGGTACCCGGGCCTTTTACCTTGTTTAGGAGATCACGGCAGTCGGCTCCCGGGCCCGTACTCTGGGTCTCTCTTTAAAAAGGGGTTTTAGTGTACAGTTTGTCTCGTGACGCCACCTGGGGTTTCCGGTAATGGTTATTGGCGCTGCTGCAGACCTCCGGGGGTGATGGGATGGCAGCTGGGATGTTCCTGCTCCCCACAGATGGAGCGGGCCCCGGGGGCAGTGTAGGTGCAGATGGTGGTGAAGCTGGGACTTGTGGTACAGGAAAGATGGCGCAGCGGAAAAAACTGACAGAGGCAGTGCAGTGCAGTCATCTGAGTTTTACTCACAGTTCTTGTTCAAGGTTCTCAGGTACACTGTATGGGTGTCAGCCTCCGCGTCGCACTGCGTTCACCAGACCAGGGGTTCAGCACTTTCTCAAATATATCAGGAGCGCTTGACCGAACCCCACTTTCTTTATGTTCCTACTAGACCGACTTCTCACACTGCGTCTTCTCCCTCTTGCCCTGCGCTTCCCACACACAGTCCCGATCGGGTGCTCTGAAGTCCCTCTGGGCAACCTGGAGTTCCCGGACCTGCTTGATGCCCTTCACGGTGACTAGGGTGAAACTGTGGCGACTGCACCATGGAAGTGCAGAAGCCTCCGGTTTTTCCAGCCGAGACCTGGAGTAACACGTCTGGTCCAGGGACCGGTTCCCTTCCTGCGGCCTGATTCCTCTGACACCTGGCAGATTCGGGGCGTACGGGTGCCGTCCTGCACTCACCGTACCCCCTAGGATCCCTTCTGTATAACGGAGCCTTTCTCCTCTGCTCCCCTCCTGGGCCTCTGTTACTAGGCCCCACTTGTGGAGCAGAGCTCCTGAAGAGACTCTGCTCCCCTCCTACTCACTGACTGACTGTCCTCACTCACTGACTTGCCACCCTAAGATGGCTTCCCTTTAAATACCTCCTACAATGGTGCTCCCCTACCCTACGTCCTCCACCCACACCCACTACTGGTTCCCCCTCTCTTTGGTTCCCCCACTCCATCCAGGGACAGGGCTCAGCAGGAGACACAGTGCATCTTGCCCTTCAAGCCGGCCTGGAGCATTGTAGTGTTGAATGTGGGTGTTGGGGTTTCGGGCAGCACTCCCTCCTTACCTGAGAGAAGGAGACACCACACCTCTGGGTGAGGTGCAGTACGTCTGTGGCGACTGAACCCTCAGGGGCGCCACAATGGGAAAGGGAGTGTCACATGACGCTGCCTCCTCCATCATTGCTTTCAACTGTATCGGCATCTGACTTACCAGAGAAGGGGGGGGCCCGATGCAGAGTGGGGGGTCAGTCGATGTGGAGGCCCAATGCAGGAACGGCGGGGGCCTGATGCGGGGGGTATACGGTGCAGGCGCTGACACCGGGCCCCCCCCGGCTCACGGGCCCCATAGCAGTCGCGTGGCCTGTCGCCACTGGCAGTACGCCACTGGTATGGGGGCAGTATTAATAGTTCCTGATTAATGGCACCAGTATAAATACATCTTAGGCCATGTTCACACGTTGAGTATTTGGTCAGTATTTTACATCAGTATTTGTAAGCCAAAACAAGGAGTGGGTGAAAAATGCAGAAACGGTGACGTGTTTCTATAATACTTTTCCTCTAATTGTTCCAGTCCTGATTTTGGCTTACAAATGCTGATGTAAAATACTCAACGTGTGAACATAAAGAGTAACTAAACTTTTGGAAGTTTTTTTTAATATGTTTTAGTTCCTTTAGTTCTGAGCAGATTAGTGGGAAACCACTTCTTGAGACCCCCACTGATCACTCAAAATACCGCTTAGAAGTGTGCAGCTTAGGAGACAGGAGAGCACACAACAAAGTACAGATGTAGTAGAAAGTCATAGGCTCCTATCGCCACTTTTAAGAGGTCTTTTGTGTTATCTGTGGAGGTCACAGAACCCAGAGACCCAGAGACCACCGATCTGCTAAGAATTAAATGGCCTAAAGTATATAAAATATCTACCAAAAGTTAAGTTGCTCTTTAATTGTTTATAGGTGCTACTGCCTGTGTCTAATCAGTACTGTGGTTTCTGTGTGGTCAGCAGTTTGATGGCTGGTAACAACAACTCCCATCATCTCCTTCCCATTGTTAAAGGGGCACTCCCATTAACATTTTTAGGGACTAATGCTATGTGAATGTTTATATATCAAAATGAAAAGAAAGAGTTTTATCGGCATAAAAACAGATTTTATTACATTATTATTCAATATATAAAAAGGGTATTCAAGCAATAATAGAAATAAAGTGCATGGAGATAGCAGCGATGACCACCGGTGTCACTAGTCCTATATATAGATAGAGCTCATGTATTCCACATGCAGTGGATAGAAGACAACATAGCCAAGCCACATTATTTAGTGAATTAATGTGTCAGTCCTGGGATAAATATATAAATTAGTGGTACTAAATAGAAGGAATAGTTTCAAAATAGGACTGTTAAGTTACCCATATATTACACAAACAATGGTGCATGGCAAAAGAGAGCTATCTATTAAAGATTAAGTAAATCATCATTAGTCTTACCAAGTGAGAAGGCAATAGGACACCAGCGGTTTAAGGGTGTGCAATGGCGTACCCCAGCGTACTCCGACGGGGGGTGGGGGCGCGAAACGCGCGTTGGGGTACACTGGGATACACCATTGCACACCCTTAAACCGCTGGTGTCCTATTGCCTGCTCACTTGGTAAGACTAATGATGATTTACTTAATCTTTGATAGCTCTCTTTTGCCATGCACCATTGTTTGTGTAATATATGGGTAACTTAACAGTCCTATTTTGAAACTATTCCTTCTATTTAGTACCACTAATTTATATATTTATCCCAGGACTGACACATTTATTCACTAAATAATGTGGCTTGGCTATATTGTCTTCTATCCACTGCATGTGGAATACATGAGCTCTATCTATATATAGGACTAGTGACATCGGTGGTCATCGCTGCTATCTCCATGCACTTTATTGCTATTATTGCTTGAATACTCTTTTTATATATTGAATAATAATGTAATAAAATCTTTTTTTATGCCGATAAAACTCTTTCTTCTCATTTTGATATGTGTATCATGAGTCGGCACTCTTTGGGGCTTGTGGGAAGCACCTTCTCCCATAAACACCAACATAGCTATAGACGGGTTGTACTATTAGTAGTATGTGAATGTTTATGTAGTGAATGATGTGTAGGTGTTTTAATATACTCACCGATCGCTGTCATCTCCGGTGACCAGCACTATTCCCGTCCTCTTCTGAGTCACCCGACTGAAGTTCCGACTCTCCGGATCATACAGGGTTCTCTGCGTGAGCAGGAGGTCGTTATTACGATGTAAGTCTATGGAGCTTCGCTTTGATGCACCATAGGCTTACACTGTAAAAGCCTCGTTCTCTCACTCCATAGACTTGCATTGGAAAAGTCACTTCCAGTTCTTCACTTCCGTGACCTAGACTGTCATTGTATATTGTTGCTGTATTCAAGTACTGATGATGGTTCTGGTGCTGTATTCATATACTGATGACAGCTATGCTACCATATTAATGTAATGATGGTGGTTCTTGTGATGCATTCATATACTGATGGTGATTTTGGTAATGTATTCATATACTAATGGTTGTTCAGGTGGTGTATTCATATACTGATGATGGTTTTGGTAGTGTATTCATATACTGATGATGTTTCTGGTACTGTATTCTTGTACTGATGATGGTTCTTGTGCTGTATTTTTGACCTGATGGTGGTTCTGGTGGTGTATTCATATACTGATGATGGTTCTGGTAGTGTATTCATGTACTGATGGTGGTTCTGGTAATATATGTAGCATCGGCGTCTCTGCCCCGTACTAGGCAGAGACGCCGTCCCTCTCACCTCCCCGCTCCCGGCGCGGCGTCCTCCAGCGCTTCTCTCCCCGCTGCTTCCGGCACGCGCTCCTTCCCCGGCAGTGTGCTTAGGGCGCACGCGCTCCCCCTCTCTTAAAGGGACCGCGCGCGCCGTCCTAAGGAGTCCCCGGCCAATTGCCGGAGGACCTCCCATATATAAGGCACCTCCTCCAAAATGGAGGTGCCCGAGCAATGTTGTTGCAAAGCCTTCACTCTGCTTCAGCCCTCAGGTCCCGTTACCAGTTACCTGCCAGTCACCTGCCAGATTCCTGCTTGTTACCTGCCAGTCACCTGCCTGATTCCTGCCTGTTACCTGCCAGTCATCTGCCAGATTCCTGCTTGATACCTGCCTGATATCCGCTTACCAGCTTGCAAGCCTGCGGTCCGACGGTCTGCTCTCCGACACCTGTCAGTCTGTCTATGGACCAGCCTGCCCGCTCACCTGGGAGCGCTCACCTGTTACCTGCCTGCTAGCCTACCTGGAGGCTCTGCCGTCACTTGCCATGACCACCTGCCTGTCCAGAGACTCTTGCCCGCTCACCTGGGAGCGCTCACCTGCTACCTGCCTGCTAGCCTACCTGGAGGCTCTGCCGTCACTTGCCGTGACCACCTGCCTGTCCAGAGACTCTCGCCCGCTCACCTGGGAGTGCTCACCAGCCACCAGCCCGCTGCCCTTCTACCCAGAGACTGTCCCTGTCACTTGCCGTGACTACCTGCCCTTCTACCCAGAGACTGTCCCTGTCACTTGCCGTGACTACCTGCCCCTCTACCCAGAGACTGTCCCTGTCACTTGCCGTGACTACCTGCCCGTCTTCCCTGGGAGCCACCCGCTTCCTTACAAGGACTGCCCCCTTGTATAGTTGCTCAGAGGTTCCACCTCCCAGACCCGTTACAGTTTGCTCGGGCCATGGAACCCGGTGGCCCCCAGATCTCCGATCTGCACCAGGAAGTCTTACGTCAGAAAACTCAGCAGGAGGTGGTACTGTCCTATCTACGGTCCGTTAACTCTCGTCTAGGCGCATTGTGTGACTCGTCTATGTCTACCTCTGGTCCAGCCATGCCCATTCCTGCGGTACCACAATCCAGTCCCTTCATGGTACCCGACTATGGACCTCGGCTTCTGGCACCCCCACGCTTTGCCGGCGAACCTACTTTAGCTCGGGGTTTCATAAACCAGTGCACCCTGCACTTTGAGCTATTGGCATACCAGTTCATCTCCGACCGGGCCAAGGTGGCCTTCATCATGTCCCATCTCACTGGGGAGGCACTGGCATGGCTAAATCCCCTGTGGGAGAGAGGGGATCCCTTGGTGTCCGACTTGCCGTCTTTCCTCGCTGCTTTCCGGAAAGTCTTCGATGAACCTGGACGGAAAACCTCTTCTGCCTCCTCTCTGCTACGTCTCCGCCAAGGGAGTCTCACCGTGGGCCAATATGCCATACGGTTCTGCACCCTCGCTTCTGAGCTTGCCTGGGAAAATGAGGCTCTGGTGTCCGTCTTCTGGGAGGGTCTTTCCGGTCGGATTAAGGACGAGTTAGCTGGTCGGGACATTCCTACCACTCTGGATGACCTGGTGTCACTAGCTACCCGGATTGGCATCCGGTTCCAAGAACGTGCCAAAGAGACTACCTGGGAGAAAGACTTTTCTTGCTCTGCTCCTACTTCCCTGAGACCTGCCTCTCAACCAGTCACTCCGCGGGCGCTCTCGCCTGAACCTATGCAGATCGACCAGACCAAGATGGTCAGATCTCGCCAAGAATCTCACCGAGCCGAGGGAAGCTGTTTCTATTGTGGCAGTATGGAGCACTTCATCCGTTTCTGCCCGGAAAAGCCGGGAAACGCCAGTGTCTAGGACCGCTCGGAGAGGTCGTCCTAGACAAAAGTAAGCCCTCTCCGTCTCTGACTTTACCGGTCTCTATTGCTTGGGGAGAAAACCGTCACTTTGAACTCGCCCACCTGGATTCCGGAGCTGCTGGAAACCTCATCTCCCAGTCTCTGGTAGAGAGATACCATATTCCCACCAAGTCCCTGGCTGAACCATTATCAGTTGCCTCCGTGGATGGAAGACTTCTCTCGGAGACCATCCTGCTCGTCACTGAACCCATAACCCTGCAGGTGGGAATGCTGCACTCTGAGGAAATCTCATTCCATGTGCTGTCCGGAATGTCTCACTCCCTGTTGCTAGGTCTACCTTGGCTCCAGACGCACGAACCCGTATTGAACTGGCGATCCGGTGAAGTACTCCGATAGGGTCCAGACTGCCATAGGACCTGCCTGGTTCCGGTCCGCCCAGCTCGCCCTCCGCCTACTCCAGCTAATTTACCAGGTCTCCCGGCTCCTTACTGGCCCTATGCGGACGTCTTCGGTAAGAAGGAAGCAGAGACGTTGCCACCCCATAGGCCATATGACTGCCCGATCGACCTGGTACCTGGTACCACTCCTCCCCGTGGGTGTATCTACCCGTTGTCTGCAGCCGAGACCCGCTCCATGTCTGAGTACATTGAAGAGAATCTGGCTAGGGGATTTATCCGAAAATCTACCTCCCCGGCTGGAGTCGGATTCTTCTTTGTCAAAAAGAAAGACGGCTCGCTACGTCCCTGTATTGACTACAGAGGACTCATCTCATCACAGTAAAAAACAAATACCCCATGCCGCTCATCTCCGAATTGTTTGACCGTCTCAAGGGCGCCAGGATCTTCTCCAAGCTGGATCTACGAGGAGCATATAACCTGGTCCGTATCCGTCAAGGAGACGAGTGGAAGACGGCATTCAATACCCGGGACGGTCACTGTGAGTACCTTGTGATGCCCTTCGGTCTCTGTAATGCTCCCGCTGTCTTTCAAGAACTAGTCAATGACATCTTCCGCGACCTCCTGTACTCCTGCGTAGTGGTATACCTGGACGATATCTTGGTCTTCTCTCCGGATCTCCCCACACACCGAAGGGATGTTCGTCAGGTCCTGCTTAGGCTTCGGCAGAACCACCTCTTTGCCAAATACGAGAAGTGCCTCTTCGACCAGACCTTCCTACCATTCTTGGGCTATGTCATCTCCCAGACAGGTCTGCAGATGGATCCCGAGAAGCTCTCTTCCGTTCTAAAATGGCCTCGTCCTTAAGGTTTGAAGGCGATACAGCGATTCCTGGGCTTCGCTAATTACTATCGTCTTTTCATCCCACACTTCTCGTCTCGGACTGCTCCCATATCTGCACTTACCCGTAAGGGGGCTAATCCCAGGACATGGTCGCCTGAAGCCGAGGAGGCCTTCCTTTCCTTAAAGAAAGCCTTCGCCTCTGCTCCCGTCCTGCACCGTCCAGACTGTAATAAACAATTCTACCTGGAGGTTGATGCCTCCTCCTCCGGAGCCGGAGCGGTACTCACCCAAAAATCTTCTACCGGGAGAATGGTAACCTGCGGCTTCTTCTCCAAAATCTTCTCCTCGTCTGAGCGCAACTACTCCATAGGAGACCGTGAATTGTTAGCCATCAAATTGGCACTGGGGGAGTGGCGCTATCTGCTTGAAGGGGCTCTCTACCCGGTAATTATCTACACGGATCACAAAAACCTGGCATATCTCCAAAATGCCCAGAGACTCAATCCTCGCCAGGCCTGGTGGTCGTTGTTTTTTGCCCGCTTTGACTTCATTCTTCATTTCCGTCCGGCGGACAAGAACGTCAAAGCTGATGCCTTGTCCCGGTCCTTCCTGTCCTCCGATCAAGAGGAGGAGCCTACGCACATCATCGACTCCTCCAAGGTGATGAATGTGGCCCCCTTGGATCTGACTCGTCTCCCACCCGGTAAGACGTTTGTAGCTGTACCAGATCGGGAGAGGGTTCTTCGCTGGGGACATTCTTCTAAGCTAGCTGGCCATGCTGGGCAAAAGAAGACCTTCCAACTCATTACCCGGCATTACTGGTGGCCTACCCTGCGTAAGGACGTGGTAGACTTCGTCGCGACCTGCTCATCCTGTGCCCGTAACAAAGTTCCCAGACATCTACCAGCCGGCCATCTCCTGCCCCTTCCCGTACCTGCTGCTCCTTGGCAGCACATTGCTATGGACTTTATCACCGATCTTCCTATTTCTGCCGGTTGTACAGTCATTTGGGTTGTCGCTGACCGCTTTTCTAAGATGGCCCACTTCATTCCCCTGCCTGGTCTCCCATCTGCACCCGAGCTGGCTAAAGACTTTATCCGCCACATCTTCCGTCTCCATGGCCTGCCCCTCCACATCGTGTCGGATCGTGGGGTTCAGTTCACCTCACGCTTCTGGAGAGCCACATGTAAGCTGCTAGACATCACCCTGGACTTCTCCTCCGCTTACCACCCACAGTCCAATGGTCAAGTGGAGTGGATCAATCAGATCCTGACCAGTTACCTCCGGCACTTCGTTAATGCACACCATTCGGACTGGGTGGATCTCCTACCATGGGCCGAGTTCTCTTACAATAACCATGAGAGCGAATCCTCTTCCAAATCCCCGTTCTTTATAGTCGGTGGCCAACATCCCCGGATTCCACTTCCTGTCTCCGTTTCTGTGGACAACCCTGCTGTGGAGTGTCTTGTCAGCGAATTTTCTACTATTTGGGAGAGTACCAGGTCCGCTCTTCTTCTGTCCTCTGAGCGGATGAAGAGATATGCTGATAAGAGACGTCTGGATCCGCCTCAATTCCGTCCGGGAGACAAGGTTTGGCTCTCGTCCAAACATGTGCGGCTCAAAGTACCCTCTTTCAAGTTGGGCCCTCGATTCATCGGTCCCTTCGAAGTCCTCAGGCAAATTAACCCTGTGGCCTACAAATTAAAACTCCCGGCCACCCTACGGATTCCCAACTCCTTCCACGTATATCTCCTCAAACCCGTTGTCTTTAACTCTTTTTCCAATAATCCAGGTGCCCCTCCTGCTCCGGTTTCCGCTGTTGACGTCTTTGAGGTAGAGAGTATTCTGGCCTCCAAGAGGGTAAGAGGAAAGACCTTTTTTCTGGTAGATTGGAAGGGGTTTGGTCCTGAGGAGAGAACTTGGGAACCCGGGGAGAACATCAACGCCCCGCTTCTCCTTGAAAAATTTCTTTCTGGCCAAAAAAAGAGGGGGCCTAAAGGGGGGGGGGGTACTGTAGCATCGGCGTCTCTGCCCCGTACTAGGCAGAGACGCCGTCCCTCTCACCTCCCTGCTCCCGGCGCGGCGTCCTCCAGCGCTTCTCTCCCCGCTGCTTCCGGCACGCGCTCCTTCCCCGGCAGTGTGCTTAGGGCGCGCGCGCGCGCGCGCGCTCCCCCTCTCTTAAAGGGACCGCGAGCGCCGTCCTAAGCAGTCCCCGGCCAATTGCCGGAGAACCTCCCATATATAAGGCACCTCCTTCAAAATGGAGGTGCCCGAGCAATGTTGTTGCAAAGCCTTCACTCTGCTGCAGCCCTCAGGTCCCGTTACCAGTTACCTGCCAGATTCCTGCTTGTTACCTGCCAGTCACCTGCCTGATTCCTGCCTGTTACCTGCCAGTCATCTGCCAGATTCCTGCTTGATACCTGCCTGATATCCGCTTACCAGCTTGCAAGCCTGCGGTCCGACGGTCTGCTCTCCGACACCTGTCAGTCTGTCTATGGACCAGCCTGCCCGCTCACCTGGGAGCGCTCACCTGTTACCTGCCTGCTAGCCTACCTGGAGGCTCTGCCGTCACTTGCCGTGACCACCTGCCTGTCCAGAGACTCTTGCCCGCTCACCTGGGAGCGCTCACCTGCTACCTGCCTGCTAGCCTACCTGGAGGCTCTGCCGTCACTTGCCGTGACCACCTGCCTGTCCAGAGACTCTCGTCCGCTCACCTGGGAGCGCTCACCAGCCACCAGCCCGCTGCCCTTCTACCCAGAGACTGTCCCTGTCACTTGCCGTGACTACCTGCCCTTCTACCCAGAGACTGTCCCTGTCACTTGCCGTGACTACCTGCCCCTCTACCCAGAGACTGTCCCTGTCACTTGCCGTGACTACCTGCCCGTCTTCCCTGGGAGCCACCCGCTTCCTTACAAGGACTGACCCCTTGTATAGTTGCTCAGAGGTTCCACCTCCCAGACCCGTTACAATATATTTATGTACTAATGGCTGTTCTGGTGGTGTATTCATATACTGATGATGGTTCTGGTAGTGCATTCATGTACTGATGATGGTTCTTGTGCTGTATTAATGTACTAATCCACTAGTTCCACAAATGACCTAAGACTAACATCCCCCATAATCCGAACCTCGCACCTCCATCTCCATCTCCAAGACTTCTCTCGTGCTGCACCAGTTCTCTGGAACGCTCTACCCCAGACGATCCGATTGGTGCCTAGCCCCGATGTCTTCAAGCTCACTTTAAAAACCCATCTCTTTAAACAAGCCTACCACCTCAAATACCTAGTAAACTAACTTTCCCCTGTTCCCTCCTAAATACTGTTCAGAATCTGCTCCCTACTGTTCATCTGTCTCTACACCCTCCATGCACACGATAACTGCACTCGGTAATTGAGTATTGCACTTGAACACACAGGCTGATGACCGGATCATACAGCTTTATATGATAATCCTGACTTATTATAATTGCCAGACCTGAAATAACAAGCACTTTCCACCTATTGTGTCCCCCCTTTTCCTTGTAGATTGTAAGCTTGCGAGCAGGGACCTCACTCCTGATGTAACTGTTTAAACTGTCTCACCTTGTATTGAATTTATTGTCTGTACATGTCCCTGCTTAATTGTAAAGTGCTGCGGAATATGTTGGCGCTATATAAATAAAAATTATTATTATTATTACTAATGCACAGATGATGATTCTGGTGCTGTATTCGTGTTCTGATGATGGGTCTGGTGATATAGCAATGTAGATGTAGTAATCCTTAATTTGTTAAACATGAAAATATATCATTACAGGGTCAAGTGTTAGTGTTGCACACATGTACAACACAAAAATTGGAACTAGAAATATCTGAAAGAGGCCATATGAGTTAGCAAAACAAGTGTTTGACTAAAGATCCCAATACATTTTTGACAGCTGACTCTCCCATACACAGGAGCCACTGTGTTCTGTATAAGACATCTCTTAAAGGAACAAAAGTATCTGAAGTCCGAAATTGGACATGTTGGACCCTTATCTTTCCAGACAATATTTATCAGGTGTCCCATATGTAGCACCCCGAGGGCTCGGCTGCTACAGGGGTATTGCACCTCAGACCAGAGGTGTGATATTCCACTCCCGGGTAAGGATGGAGTGTGGACCAGGACTCGTTAGGCTGCATGCACCACACACACCCCATTTCCGAGGGACAGGTCAACGGTGCTCCCACTAGACAGAAGTGCAGGCACGACAGCATCTGTCCCTGGCTGGAGTGGGGCGGGGGGTGGAATACCCAGTGGTGTAGGAGCAGATAGGGGTGGGTCTCTGGGCATAGGTAGGAGCCCATTGGTTGCTAGTCACCTGGGCTCACACATAGAGGGAGGTATATAAGGTGGGCACCATCTTAGGACAGAGTTCAGTTCAGCCAGTTCAGAGAGAAGTTCAGCCAGAGACGCCTGACAGGGAGCTGTGGCTCAGTCTGGGCCCAGCTCCAGAGGCAGGCCTGGAGTGGAGGCCAGAAACAGCAGAAAGAGAGAGGAGAAGGAACGGAAAGGAAAGTAAGAAAGGAACTGGAACAGAGGAGAAAGGAAGCAAGGAACACAGAGAAAGGCCCAGAGACACGAGGACAGAAGGAACCCCATATGCCCAGGAAATACAGGGTGAAGGGTTGGCAGAACAGGGTACCGGAACCCAAATTGGTGGAGGCAACAGATTCCTCAGCCAAAGACCGGAGGTTGTTATCACATCTTGGTGCGACCACTCACTACATCCACCAGGAAAGCATACCACATAGGGTCAGGGAAACCAGAGATAGGTTTCGCCAAGAGAAGGCCCGAGGAAGCTGGACAAAGGTGGGTCACTGGTGGGGACGGCCAGAGAAAGGAAAGGAAGGGAGCCCTGTGCCACGCTCTGGAATTGCCTGGGAGTTGGTCGAGTCCCTTGCCTGGTGAACGCAGCACGGCTCAGGCGGTCCCTCATGTGCACAAGTGACCAGAATAACAACTGTGAGTAAAGCATTGGAAACTGCAATTACAAGTCTCTGTGTTTCATCGCCGCACCAGCACCATTACTACTGGGACGCTCACACCATCACTCCCAGCATCCACACTAGCTGCCCTGAGGCAATACTTCTCCCGTGGGGAGTTATTCCATACTCGGCTGCGCAAACTACATCAGCCTCAGCAGTCTGCAGCGCAGCGGCGGTCCCCACTGACCGCAATCCACGGGTGGTGTAGTCGGACATTGTTACTACCTAAGACTGCCGCTGGTTTGACCGCCCTGGGCACGGACCGGGTCACCGCCACGGAGGACTACAACCCCCAGCGATCCGGCTCCGGGTATCCCCTGCACAGCACAGGCCCAGGGGGCGAGTCACATACACATTAGACTATCACCGAATCCATCAATATCGGCAGATTCAATCGACGATAGTCAAATGTATATAGGGGCCTTAACAACCAACTAAGCGGTATGGGCACTTTTATTCTGACTTACAAGAAGGGGGCATGACCACTTAAAGTGCCTAGGGCAGCATGAATGGCAAATACGGCCCTGCGTTCTATGGGCAATTTGTAATGTGAAAGCCTAAGCTTAAGAAATAAATTCAGGGTCTCTTCTCATTTTTGGATAGACCCCATCCCTATGTTTTTTTTCGCATGATCCTGTCCCATCTGTCCCCATATTGCGGCTTGCCACTTTCAGTTTAAAAAAAAAAGTAAAAAAAAAAAAAGTTTCTCCTTACCTGGTGGCGGTACAGCGGCGCCCGGCTCCCCCTCATACATTTGAGGAGTGGATGTGTCGGTGCATGACTATGATGTCAGCTGCCGGCCCATTATTGGCTAGCAGCTTTTAACTATTGCCGTGCGGCTTCCCACATGCCAGCAGATATTAACTGAACGTGCGTCCAGTTACTGAGGCGGCAGGATTGTGCCACTGAGGCCCGGTGAACAGAGGGGGCCTGGAACTGACCACCCACTGCTCACTGCGCCCCATACCCCAGTAAGGGCAGTAATGTCCTGATGGTGGCCCTGATGGCCCCCACACAGTATGATGTCCTCACACACGGAATGATACCTACATAGTCCCCTACCCATAATATGATGTCCCCATAGCCTCCCACACAGTAGGATGACCCCGCCAGTATTATGGCCCCCTACAAGTATTGAGTCATAAATTAAACGCTATATAATCACTTAACATGTCTCGGCGCAATGGTGTGACGTGGTGATGTGATCATGCCAGGACTCTGACGTCTCTGTGCATGCACCTGCTGTTCTGTAGACTGCAAGCCTAGAGCGACCCGTGGACTACAGGATAGAGAGCGGTAGAGTCGGGAGACCATGGCTGTGCAGGTTGATACAGTTCAGTGTGGCGATTGCTTCAGGTGGGCCCCCGGCTCCCTCTGCCCCCCTGTAGCTATGCCACTGTGCCCAGGGAAACACAAAGACTGCAAAAGTCAAAATGTACATTTTTAATGAAACTCAACTGCAAAAATTATTTTTAGCCTCAAATACATGCATTTAAATGAAAAGAAATTGTCCCCAGTGGAGAACATCCCCTTTAAAGGAACAACTTGCATCTCACATGATGAAACTGTCTAAGGGTCTGTTCACACAGGTTTGCGTTTACCGCTCCAAAATTCATGAAAAATGCAGCCAATCGTTATTTTATGACATCATTTCTATAGCATTAGTTTAACCCCTTGTTTACTACACGTCACTTATGGAATAGATTTCTGGGCGGCTTGTACCCTGAAATCGCGGAAGATAGACCCATTTTTTGTTTTGAGTCAGTTCCAGTGTTGGAAAGTTAGGTTTAATAAAAGGCAGATATATAAAAAAAAAAACTAGATGGTCCACAGCCATTTTTGCAGTGCAGTCACGGGTGGGAATTAACGCCTTCCTGACTTGTAAGACCTGTCACTGTTGCTCCCTGTGATACAAGGACGAGTCACAATGTCCACCGTGCAGTTCCAGCGACGTCCAGCAGGTGGCAGTGGAGCACAGGCCGCCTGCTGTCCCGGCCTCTCGCTCGTCTTCCTCTTCCTCTGCTGTCAGTGAGAGGCGCCACTTTGAATTTGCGCCGATCTCTCCCAGTCGCAGGGCGGGCGGCTCTGGTATGGCTGCGGCAGTGTCGCCCGAGCTGCAGTGGGACACGATGGAGCAGAGGAGGCACAAGGGACAGAACCTGTATCACCAGCTGCACGTGTGGAAGATGCAGCAGCTGCCTGCAGACGTGCACAGGTTCTGTGACCCGGAGACGTCCCCGCACCGCAGGAAGGAGCTGCTGCACCTGCTCCGGAGCCTGGAGGACGGCTGCAGCTGCCAGCGCCTGCAGATCCTCTTCTCCTTCTCTGTGCCCAGCCCGCAGGTGCTGGAGCTGCTGTGTGCCCTGAACTTACCACTGGTGTCAGCCGGAGCTGTGAGTGCCCCGTGCCCGCATCACCCCCTGCCCTGCCCTGCACCAACATCACCCCCTGCCCTCGTCACCGCCTGCCCTCCACCCACATCACCCCCTGCCCAGCGCCCACATCACCACGTGCCCACATCACCCTCTGCCCTGTGCCCACATCACCCAGTGCCCACATCACCCCCTACCCGCTTTGCTCACCTGGCCCAGCGCCCGCATCATCCCCTGCCCAGCACCCTTGTTGCCCCTCCTGCCCTGCGCCCTAGTTGCCCTGCGCCCTCGTTGCCCCCCCACTGCCCTGCGCCCTCGTTGCCCCCCCACTGCCCTGCGCCCTCGTTGCCCCCCCACTGCCCTGCGCCCTCGTTGCCCTGCGCCTGTGTCACCCCCCCGCCCAGCGCCCGTGACACCCCCCCGCCTTGCATCGACATCACCTGCGTCGCCCTGCGCCCGCGTCTCCCCCTTCCTGCCCCGCGCCTGCGTGTCCCCCCACGTCTCACCGTGCCCCCCTGCCCCGTGGCCGCTTCTGCCCTGCGCCCGCGTCTTCCCCGCCCCATACTCCGCGCCCGCTTCTCCTCCCGCTTCTGCCCTGTGCTCACATCACCCTGTGCCCGTGTCACCTCCTCCCTTGCCCTTGTGACGCCCCCCGCCTTGCACCGACATCACCTCCTGTGTTTCTTCGCCCACATTGCCCCCCTCTGCCCCGTGCTCGCATTGCCCCCACCTCTGCCCCACATCACATCCCCCCTGCCCCACGCCCTCCCCCTGCATCACCGCCTGCCCAGTGCCCATGTGACGCCCCCCGCCTTGCACCGACATCACCTCCTGCGTCCGCATTGCCCCCCCCCCCCTCTGCCCCGCATCACATCCCCACGCGCCCTGCTCCCGCATCTCCCCTTTCCTGGCCTGCGTATCCCCCCCCCCCGATCTGCGCCCCCCTGCCCCGCGCCTGCGTCTCCCCCACCCCCCTGCCCTGCACTCACTTTTGCCCTGCACCCGCGTCTCCCCCTCCCCCACGTCGCCCCCTCTGCCCTTGCGCCTTCTTACACTTGTCTGCCATTATTTTAGAGCTGTGATTTTGCTGGAAGTAAAAACAGCTAAGTTGTAGACAGATCGCAACATTACACCATAGGAAATCATTACAGCCTGTGCTGCAATGTGTCAGTTTGATGTCTCCATGGCCATAGGCCCTGATCCATCATTTTAGCTCGTTTTCAGCTTTGTCTCTTACCGACAAAATAGTTGATTAAGTGCGATGTTGCAATGTGACCCAGCGATCTCAATGTCTGTGACATGTCGCTGTGTTATCCTGGCCTTTCTCTCCACAGCAATATCAGGATTGCACTTGTTGCACTAAATTGTATCTGATTTCCTATGGTATCTCACTACGACTGACAATTATACGCGGTTGCAAATGTGACTTACAATAGAGTTGATTGCACATAACATGCAACTTTTTTTTTTTACAGTAAAATCACAGCTTTAAAATAGTTGTGCTTCAGCAAAATATAATTACCGTATTTTTTTCGGACTATAAGACGCACCGGACCATAAGACGCACCTAGGTTTTAGTGGAGAAAAATAAAAATGTAAGCAAAAAATGTTGTCATGATGCACTTTTAAGGGGTAGGGGGTCTTCTGACACTGGTATAGGGGTAATGTCACCCAATTCTGACAATATCCCTGGTATATATGCCGCCCCCCTTCCTTTTATATGTAGTCCCCATCCTTGTATGCCTGGCAGCCCTCCATTCTGGTATGCATGGAACCCCTCCATTCTGGTATGCATGGAACCCCTCCATTCTGGTATGCATGGAACCCCTCCATTCTGGTATGCATGGAACCCCTCCATTCTGGTATGCATGGAACCCCTCCATTCTGGTATGCATGGCACCCCTAATCCCTGTCCTGGTATGCATGGCACCCCTAATCCCTGTCCTGGTATGCATGGCACCCCTAATCCCTGTCCTGGTATGCATGGCACCCCTAATCCCTGTCCTGGTATGCATGGCACCCCTAATCCCTGTCCTGGTATGCATGGCACCCCTAATCCCCATCATGCTGCACATTAAAAATAAACACTGCTACTCACCTTTCTTCTTTCCTCCAGCGCTGCGTCCGGTCTACCTGCACTGATCTCTCCATGTGAGCCGCGCATGACGTCACTGCCATGCACGGCTCACAAGGAGAGATCAGCTGCCGGAAGTCACTGCTCCCCACGCCAGCACTGTGTGCGCGGGAAGCAGTGACTTCATGCTAACTCCATAGCTGGCACACAGTGTAGCCGCGCTGCGGCTGCTGCTGCCGGCTGTCTCCTGTGCCCGCTCATTAAAGGGCATGAATATTCACCCCCTCCTAACACCCATGAGCGTGGAGAGAGGTTAAATATTCATGCCTTTTAACAGCGTGCACAGTAGATAGCTGGCAGCAGCCGCAGTGCGGCTACTCTGTATACCGCTATTAAGGAGCATGAATATTCAGTGCTCCCCACGCCCATAGGGCGTGGGGAGCAGTAAATATTCATTTTTCCCTTCCCCCATGACAGCACACCTGAGAGGATCTACCCTTCAAGGACAGGAAACCATCTGAAATAAAAGGGCGGCACCTCTCCCTCGCTTCAGTTGGTTTCCTGTCCTTGATAGGAAGCCTCATGGAATATCAGGCGGCTGCCATAGGAAGAACACTTACCCAGGCCTGTCCCGGCGCTGGAAGAGCGGGCTGTAGTCCGTGGCGCCGGCCTTCAGATGCTGGAAGAGCCGTCCGAAGGTTCCCCGGGGACCTGTCGCACGTGCTGGCGCTGGTGGTGCAGAGGTCCTGGACTTCCGGACGCCGCCACGCCGCCCTCCCCCGGCCGCCCATGTGACCCGGTCACATGCCTCTGACGTCGCGGTGCGGGGCACGCTGGATAGGGGCGTGCCCTGATGACGTTGGGGGCGGCGCCGTAAAACAGATGGCGGCGCCCTGCGTAATGCCGGCCAGCGTCACGAAAATGCTGGCGACGGTTGCAGGAGGTGGATGGCGGTTAGGGGGAGGGGTTTGGATACCGGATGGAGACCGCAGGGACCAGCAGGTGGTGACCTCATCCAGTCTCCCATAAAAGGATGCACCTGAGGTCAGGAGGTTGCTCATCAACATGTCGGACATGGAGCAACAGTAGCTGTCGCCACCGCCTGCATCGCCATCTTCATCTGCTCGCCGGTCCAGAGGGTCCAGTAGGAGGAGCAGTGGTGGTCCAAGTCAGAGGGGTAAAGCATCTCAGGACTCCTCGGTCTCCAGGAATGATACGTCGCGTATCCTGAAAAAACCTCCAGTTCCGGTATCTGCAATGGCGGGGTGAGTGATCTTCGTGAATGTCACTATATATATTGCTAACGGGCCCTACTGTGTGTTTAAATCACCAGGAGGAACCCAGGAAGATAACCGCCAAGAAGCGAAACAGAGAATGCGCTATTTGCAAGTGCCCTCTAGCGATAGACGGGCAGAAGGAGCTCTGCACGGACTGCGTTCAAAAAACCATATGTGAGGGAACCCCGGATTTTGCAGCTAGCCTCAGATCGGTCATCAGATCGGAGATAGAGGGCTCCCTTAAAGCACTCCTGAAGAAAAGGAAAAAAATAATTTCTGATCTTTCCCCTGACTCTGGTTCCTCCGTGTTGTCGAAGGGACAGGGCCATAGTGGGTCCTCATCCTCATCCTCTTCAGACAGCGATAGGGAGGGGAGACCGTGTTTTCCAGTAGAAGACACAGACAAATTGGTGAAGGCCGTCAGGACCACTATGGGGTTGAAAGAAGATAAGTCCATTAAGTCCCTAGAGGATATCATGTTTGCGGGGTTGGAGGAAAAGAAAAAACGTACCTTCCCAGTGAATGCTAGAGTCCAGGCTCTCATTAATAGAGAATGGAAGAAGCCTGAGAAAGTCTCTAAAAGACTCGGAGGTCTGGGACAAGATGCCGAGAATCGACGCGGCAGTCTCTAGGTCTTCAAAAAGATCGGCATTTCCTCTTGAGGATTCGGGGGTGCTTAGAGACCCATTAAACAAGAAGGCGGATTCCTTTTTAAAACATGCCTGGGAATCCGCAGCGGGGGGTCTTAAGCCGGCCATTGCTGGAACATGTACAGCTCGTTCCCTTATGCTATGGTTACGGCAGCTGGAAGATCAGCTAAAAAATAAAAAGACCTCAAGGGAGAAAATATTAAACAGTCTCCCCCTGCTACATGGTGCAGCTGCCTTCCTAGCAGATACCTCCGCTGACTCAGTGAAACTGGCAGCTAGGTCGGCTGGGTTATCGAACGCGGCTAGACGAGCTCTGTGACTTAAAGGATGCCCTGGGGACTTGCAATCAAAAGCTAGACTGTGCTCTATCCCCTGTGACGGCCAATTTCATTTCTTTTTGGAAAAAAATTGGACGAGGTCCTTGAAAGAGCAAGTGACAGAAAGGGTAGATTCCCTGGGGTTTTGGCGGATGCCAGGAAAACCTATTTTCGGAGGGGAAAATTTAGTAGAGGTCGCCCCCCGGGAGAAAAAAAGGAAATGGGACATTAAGAACAGAAAAGAGTCTGGTTACATGTTCAGCGGTTCCTCCGCTGCCCCCAAGAAACCTCCACAATAACGCCAGGCCACAGGTGGGAGGAAGACTGTCCCTTTTTCTTCGTGCCTGGGAAAAAATTTCCTCCAGTCCCTGAGTCCTCGACATAGTGAGGGAAGGACTAAGGATTCAATTCCTTCAACGGCCAGGCGGTTCGTTTTTGATAACTCCGGTGAGAAAATCCCCAGAAGAACAGCGGGCCCTGGAATCGGAGATTTTGAGCCTAGTGGACAAGCAGGTACTATGCGAGGTGCCGGACAGTCAAAAAGGAAGGGGATTTTATTCCCCTCTCTTTTTGATAAGAAAACCGGACGGGTTGTTCAGGACTATTATAAATTTAAAGGGCCTCAACCGGTTTGTCAGCAACAGTACGTTCAAAATGGAGTCAATAAGCTCTACAATAAAGCTTCTTTCCCACAATTGTTAAATGGCAGTGATAGATCTCAAAGACACATACTATCACGTCCTGATTTTCCCAGTTCATCAACAGTATCTGAGAGTTGCTCTTTACATTCAGGGGAGCCTCAGACACTTCCAGTTCCAAGCTCTTCCCTTCGGGTTGTCAATTGCTCCAAGGGTATTTACCAAGCTGATAGCAGAGGTAACAGCCTTTCTCCGCATCCAGAATACAATCATAATACCCTATCTGGACGGCTTCCTTATAGTGGGGGATTCCGAGGAACACTGCGTTTTACATCTGAATCAGGACATAGCGGTCTTGCAGAGCTTGGGCTGGATGATCAGTGGCAAGAAATCAAGACTAGAACCCTCAAGGATTCAGGCCTTTTTGGGGTTTACACTAAATTCAGAGTGTCAGACTTGTCTTCTACCCGACAGCAAGATAGACAGTCAGGAATGTGGTGTTGGCAGCCATACACACTCCAGTTATGTCCCTAAGGGAGGCTATGTCCCTGTTGGGAACCCTAACGTCTTGCATTCCGGCGGTCAATTGGGCCCAATTTCACACAAGAAACCTTCAGTGGGAAATCTTGTCAGCACAAAAGTTGTTAAGAGGGCATTTAAACGGAAAGGTTCATCTCTCCTTGCAAACCAGGAACGCCCTCTTGTGGTGGACAAGCAGGTCAAATTTGTCTCGGGGGGGTGGGGGGTCCAGTGGGACACGCCGGTACAAGATATCATCACGACCGATGCAAGCAACTCGGGGTGGGGCGCTCACCTGAAAGATCATATGATTCAAGGCCCTTGCTCGTTCTGGGAAAAAAAGGGGTCGTCAAATTTAAGAGAGCTATGGGCGGTGAGGAATGCTTTAGAAGGCTTCCTCCCTTTACTCCAGGGTCGCCATGTCTGGGTTATGTCAGACAACAGAACCACTGTGGCCTACATAAACCACCAGGGGGTAACAAGATCTTATTCTCTTCTGGAGGCAGTAAGCAGGCTTTTTCAAGTAGCAGAAAAAAATCTCCTCTCTCTCATGGCGCTACACATACGGGGCATAGACAACACGAAAGCAGACTTTCTAAGCCTCAACAAGTTGAGGCAAGGGGAATGGGCCCTGAACCCCACTGTGTTCCATCAAATAGTACAGCTGTGGGGTCTACCAGAGATAGATCTGTTCGTCGACAAAGACAACAGGAAGGTGGAGAAATTCTGCTCTCTAGACACAAGGGGGAACCCTTGGGCAATAGATGCTCTCCAAATTTCCTGGAGCTTCAAGCTGGCCTATGCATTTCCACCAATAGCCATGATACCTTTAGTGGTGAGAAAGATCAGGAAGGATCAAGCGAGAGTGATACTCATAGCCCCCTTCTGGCCAAAAAGACCATGGTTCTCCCTGTTGAGGATGATGTCAGTCAGACCCATGGATCCTACCGGAAACCCCGGACCTTCTAGTTCAGGGACCAGTATTCCATTCTCAAGTGAAGGGTTTCCACTTAGCAGCATGGAATTTGAGAGGGCAATATTGAGGAGCAAAGGGTTTTCATCAGGGTTAGTGTCTACCCTGTTAAAAAGTAGTAAACCTATAACCACCAAGATCTATGGTAGAACGTGGAGGAAGTTTTTGCAGTTCCTGGGGAAACCCTTAAGCCAAAAACCACCAATTAATTCAATACTGGAGTTTTTACAGAAAGGGTTTGAGTTTGGCCTAGCTACCAGTACACTTAAGGTCCAGGTTTCTGCCTTAGGTGCGTTATATAACCATAACCTCGCAGCAAATAAATGGGTTACAAGATTCATTAAATCTTGCGGTAGATCTAGGCCAGTCTCAATTCCCAAAGTTCCTCCATGGGACCTAAATTTAGTACTTGACGCACTAACCATGGAGCCCTTTGAACCAGTTCAGGGCTTGTCAGCAAAATATATAACGCTCAAAACTAGTATTTTGGTAGCTCTATCATCAGCCCGTTGGGTAAGTGATCTACAGGCCCTGTCCATAAATCCTCCATATACGCAAATATTTGAGGATAGAATAGTTCTGAGACCTGATCCAGCCTACCATCCTAAGGTTGCACTAAAATTTCATAGATCTCAGGAGATTGTTCTGCCCTCCTTTTGTAACAGCCCAAAGAACTCAAGGGAACAAAAGTTTCATAATCTTGATGTCAGAAGGGCTATGTTGCAATACATGGAAGTCACTAGCCAGTGGAGGTGTAGTCAGGCCTTGTTCGTAGCCTTCCAGGGGAGTAGGAAGGGGTATGGGGTAACAAAAGCAGCAATAGCCGGATGGATTAAGGAGGCCATTTGTTTAACTTACTCTTCAAGTAACACCCCGATTCCTGACGGCATCAAGGCTAACTCCACCAGGGCTGTGGCTACCTCCTGGGCAGAGAAAGCAGAGGTATCGATAGATCAAATCTGTAAGGCCGCTACATGGTCGTCACCATCTTCCTTTTTCAAACACTACCGTTTGGATCTATCCTGCCTGTCTGACTTGACCTTTGGTAGAAGGGTGCTACAGGCGGTGGTCCCTCCCTAAGGTGTTTTTCTCCAAAATTCTCTCAGGTGTGCTGTCATGGGGGAAGGGAAAACACCAAGGTTACTTACCGGTAGCCGGTTTTTCCAGAACCCATGACAGCACCCGTATATTCCCCTCCCTTTTCTCTCACCCTCGGGTGTGCACGTGTGTTGGGTTCTATTTGATATGGTGTTGGATTTTGTTTATAACTCCTGTTTTACGGAGGTCCTCTCAATGCTCTGTAACCAACTGAAGTGAGGGAGAGGTGCCGCCCTTTTATTTCAGATGGTTTCCTGTCCTTGAAGGGCGGATCCTCTCAGGTGTGCTGTCATGGGCTCTGGAAAAACCGGCTACCGGTAAGTAACCTTGGTGTTTCTTTAGCAGCGTAGACAGTGGGCGGCTGCTGCCTTCTGTGCCCCGCTCCTCCACCGATACCGCTCCCCCCAAACCACACATAAATATACACCCCCCCAACATTCGGACTATAAGACGCACCCCCCATTTTCCTCCAAAATTTGAGGAAAAAAGTGCGTCTTATAGTCCGAAAAATACGGTAAATATTTTTGGTTCCCTGACACAACTTTCCTTGCGGCCCCAGCCTTATGTTTGCAGTGCCCAGCCACCTGACCTAAGTTCACAATTGGCCAAATCATTTTTCGGCTGACTGCCATCTATTGTGTATGAGGCTTCTTACAGATACAAGTTCTGGCCAAACCGCAGCTCCAAGGTCCCAAACTGGCAGCTTCATAGATCCCGTGGTCGGGCTCGGACTTGCATCTGTAATGCGGGCTTAGATATAGAACACTTGTCTGAATCTGCCTTCATAAGGTAAGTGTCTGCTAGTGGTGGAATAATGATTTACACCTAATATTCCCCTACAGTGAGAGAATAAAGATCCCTCCCGACCTGCTGGTGAACACATTTACATGTGTGATGAGCGTTGACCGCACACCTTGCAGCGCTTTGCTTATTCCTCCTTTGTCGGCTGTTTGTCCAGGGCACTGGATACTGGGAATTCTTACTGCAGTGTCGTGGGCTGGATGTCGTGGCTTTTGATCAGAACACCATTTTTCCCCTAGAGATGCGTTACACAGAGGTCATGGTAAGAGCAGTGCGGCGTAAATGAAGCATAATAACATGTATATTAGAGATGAGCTAATTGAATTTGTTTCAAATGTTGGTAAAGGGAACCTGTCACGTCATTTCAAGCATCTAAACTGTCCCCAGTGCATTGTTAGTGATGTAATGTACATCACTAACACGTTATTTTCATTAAAAACAGAGGTCTAATCATGTGCAAAAAGCACTTTATTTAGTTATATCGTACCTGCTCGTTTGATCATAGGGGTGTGCTTCATTTTGTGCTCAGTGTGGCGCTTGGCGCCGCACTTGCGCAGTGTCAAGCGGGCAGTTGCACGATCGACACTGCAAGCGCGGCCGGCTACACACTGCGCAAGCGCGGGATTCTACTGCCGTTGGCGCAACAAGGGAAATCAATCAAATTGAGTGCCGGTGACTCCCGTGACTGAACACAAAATGAAGCACACCCCTGTGACTAAATGAGCAGGTACGATATAAGAATACAAAGTGCTTTTTGAACATAATTACAGCCCCGTTTTTAATGCAAATAATGTGTTAGTGATGCCCATTCCATCACTAACACCGCACTGGGGACAGTGTAGATACTTGAAATGACGTGACAGGTTCCCTTTCAATTTGCTGGACCCAGCGAATTTGAACAATTTGCGATTTGGTGAGCTGTAATTACAGCATCCCAATAATGCCATGTAACCATCACATAGAATAGCACAGCCTATTATAGCCTGTGTAAAAGCTGAGGCAGGGAATGTAGCATAACCATTTTGGGGTGAATCTGTTTAGTGAGATAACGTTACAGCTTAATATTAGAAATGGGGTGAAAAAGACAAAACACTGAATAAACATTATAGATGAGTGTGTTAAGAACGGCAGTGAAGAACAGTTACCATCAAATACCCATAGTCTTATATGTTCAGGTGACTTTGATATTATTAAGACCTCATTCATACTTCTGTGTAACACTCACGTGTTCATTCCATTTTTTGCTCACATAGAACACGTACCCATTATAATTTATGGGGCTGCTCACGTGTCCATGTTTTTTCACGGACCATGTGTCCGTGAAAACCTCACAGAGCCACATCTGTTTTTTTTTACCAGTATCACAGATTAAAAGTGCCAATACAAGTCTATGGGTCAGTGAAAAACACGTACAGCACTCGGATGGCATCCAAGTGCCATTGGTGTGTTGTCCATATTTAGTATTGCTAGGGATAGAAGAACCTTTGTAACTTATCTATCCATGAAAACAACTAATGAGACACTAATGGTAAAAACAGACACAGAGTGTACACCGATGACACACTGTACCAAACCACTGATGACACCAGTACCATTATTTCATGTACATGTTTAAACACAGACATGTGAATGAGGTCTTAGACTGTGTTTGCGTTAAAGAGCTTGATAGGAACTGGATACAGTCCTTGGGGACCTCAGAGTGTTACACATGTCTTTTCAAAGCAATGTGTGCTCTGTAAATTTGTACTAAATTAAATGTTTATAATCTATTTTTTTGCCAGCTTTTCTCATTGATTTAACTTTTATTTTTGTAACACTGTTTTTGGCCTGATTTAGATGTCTGTGATTATTCACCTACCTCCTAAAAAAATGATTTGTGTGTCATCAGTGTTTGATCAGTATGTCAGATTTTACCATCAGTTTTTTTCATGTATGGAAAAATAAATGACAAAGCTTCTCCTATGCATAACAATGTTAATCATGGACGGCACACAAAGTGCATAGACTGGTAAAAACACACGGTCTGTAAAATAACACGGCATGTGTACAGTCCCATAGTCTATAATGGGCACATGTTCTATATGTTTACATGTTTTATCCATGAAAAACACAGACAGAACACACATGTGAAAACCGGATGTCTGAAATTTTCTTGTACTGCCACTTTAAGAAAAAACAAACCGCCAACTATAACAAAAGCAAAGTATTGCCAAAGCAAAAATTGAATGAACCTTCTACATTTATAGCATTTATTACACTGGTATCAGGTGGAGATTCTGAATATGCGTCTGTTATTTGTAGACTGGAGGCCCTGAACTCTTGGAGAACTATCCAGACAGAGCCTTGTTTCTTGCCTGGCCTGATGCAGATGGTAAGAATTTATATACCTTATTTGCCGGCGTATAAGACGACTTTTTAACCCCTGAAAATCTCAAAAGTCAGGAGTCGTCTTATACGCCAGGTGTCATCTTATAGGGCATATATCCTTATACTTCGAATGTTGGGGGAGGAGGGGGTATATATATATTATGTGTTGGGTGTGGGGGGAGCGGTAGCGGTGGAGGAGTGGGACACAGGAGGCAGCAGCCGCCCGCTGAAGCCTACACTGTCCCCGCTGCTAAAGAAAATGAATATTCACTGCTCCCCCACGCCCCATAAAATGAATATTCACTGCTCCCCACGCCCATGGGGCATGGGGAGCAGTGAATATTCATGCTCCTTAATAGCGGTACACAGTGTAGCCACGCTGTGGCTCCTACTGCTGCCGGAATCGCCTATGCCCACTGTTAAAGGGCATGAATATTCAACCTTTCTCCACCCACATGGGCGTGGGGAGGGGGTGAATATTCATGCCCTTTAATGAGCGGGCGCAGGAGATAGCCAGCAGCAGCCGCAGCGCGGCTCCGCTGTGTGCCTGCTATGAAGGTGAGTGAAGTCACTGCTCCCCGCGCACACAGACTGGGGAGCAGTGACTTCCGGCAGCTGAGCTCTCCTTGTGAGCCGCGCATGGCAGTCACGTCATGCGCGGCTCACATGCAGAGGTCAGTGCGGGCAAACAGGACGCAGCGCTGGAGGAGAGAAGAAAGGTGAGTAGCAGTGTTTATTTTAATTTTTTTTATGTGCAGCATGATGGGGATGAGGGGTGCCTTGCATACCAGGACAGGGATGAGGGGTACCATGCATACCAGGACAGGGATGAGGGGTGCCATGCATACCAGGACAGGGATGAAGGGTGCCATGCATACCAGGACAGGGATGAAGGGTGCCATGCATATCAGGACAGGGATGAAGGGTGCCATGCATACCAGGACAGGGATGAGGGGTGCCATGCAAACCAGGACAGGGATGAGGGGTGCCATGCATATCAGGATGGAGGGATGCCACGTATAAAAGGAAGGGGTGGCATATATACCAGGATGGGGGATATTGTCAGAATTGGGGGACATTACCCCTATACTAGTGTCAGCAGAAGACCCCCTCCCCCTTAAAAGTGCATCGTGAACACATTTTTTGCTTACATTTTTTTTCTATTTTCCTCCTCTAAAACCTAGGTGAGTCTTATGGTCCGGTTCGTCTTATAGTCCAAAAAACACGGTATTTATGGTAATTTATAAGCCCTCCCTGTCTCCAAGACTATCAGGGCGGTAGCACATCCCTCTGGCCCTTGTATCCTATTACTGGTACCTCCTTCTCTGATCTCGCTCCTGAGGACTGCAGTGACGAGGTGAGGAGGCGCCTCACCAGGAAAGTGTAAGTGAAGCAAGCTGCAGGCGTCCCCCTCACCTCGTCACTGTAGTCCTGAGGAGCGAGATCAGAGAGGCAGAGAAGGAGGTACCAGTGATGATACAAGGGCCAGAGGGATGCGCTACCGCTCTGATAGTCTTGGAGACAGGGAGAGCTGGGCAGGCAGGGAGAGCAGACCAATCCAAGCAGGATTTGTATACTACAACCAGTTAAATCGCCGGTAAGGTTCATCACTTTAAAATTACCATATTGAAATCAAATCTGATTTTTTTTTTTTTTACCGTATTTGCGTGGGAAGAGGGGTAGTCTTATACGGCGAGTATATCCCAAACTCTATATTTTAACTGGAAAAGTTGGGGGTCGTCTTATACACCCAGTCGTCTTATACTCCGGCAAATACGGTATATATTTTAGCCAAGATTTTAGCTAAAAGATTGAGATCTATATTAATCAGGGATATCGGTCTATAGTTCGACCACAATGAGTGGTCCGAGTTTGGTTTGGGTATCATAAATATAGCTGCTGTAAGAGGGGCTGCCCTTGGCTTTTGTCTGGACCTCAGGGAGATAAAATAGTGAAATAGGGAATAAGAGGAGACTTCTTATAGTAAAGAGCTGAGAAGACATCTGGGCCTGGCTTTTATTAAGTTTTAGTTAGTGGATAGCGGTTTATATTTCAGAAGAGATGATGGCCTGATTTAGGAGATCAGTCATATTGGAATTGAGGACTGGGAGCAAAATAAAGTTAAAGGGATATTCCCATCTACAAGATCCTATCCCAATATGTAGTAGGTGTAATAATATTAGCAAATATTGCAATTAGAAATGTAGTATAGCTTTTCTGATTCGCTATGTCGCTTTCCTCATTGAAGGGCATTGCAGGACCTTAGGTGTCCGTGGTTATGACCACTAATATAGTGACAACTAGTTTTCTAGTGGTCATAACCATGGATACCTAAGGTCCTGCAATGCCTGCTACATTTCTAATTGAGGGTATTTGCTAATATTATTATTTTTTCACCTACTACATATTGGGATAGGATCTTGGCGATGGGATTACCCCTTTAAGGAAAGCTTCTATTTTTGTGTGGTGTCTGGGGAAGGGTCGTTGTATTGCTGCTCAAGCTGCTGCTGGAACAGCGAGTTATCTGTTGTGGGTTGGACGTAAGGCCTGTGTCGTACGTAGTCGTATTGGGGTACGTCTTACAGGGAGGCATTGAGGCATCGGGGAAGGTTAGAGCTGCTTTTATTATTAAGGGAGTAGAAGCGCTGTTGGGACCAACGCAGGGCCTGACCTGTGTTTTTGGAGAGACAAAGATTGAGGTCAGAGCACGCATGTGTAAGGTCTTGATATATAGAGGGGGAGGGTGAGCTCTTCACCTGGCAATCTTAATATTGACACCTTATTCTCAAGATCAGATGTTCTAGTAAGTCTTTTTCTTTTGAGCAGCGTCTTGAGTGCAGAAGCCTCTCTTCTCTGCTTTATGAACTTCCCAAAGGCAAATTGAACCAGCAGCCTCTTCACCAAAGAGAAGTAATCATCAAGGTGGTCACTCAATCTGGGAAATTTCAGGATAAGAGGGGAAGGAACCATTCAGAGTCCAGTTGAATGAGCAAGGATGTAGAGCGGAGCACGTTGGCTGGATTGGGGAATGATCCGACCAAGGAGTGGAAAGAATAGAAATGTTTGTTATGTTGGGTATGAACATGGGGTGAACGAATATATGATCTATTCTGGTGTAGACTAAGTGACGTGTAGAGAAATAAGTGCAGTCTTGACCGAAGGGTTCATCTCTCTCCATAGGTCTGCCCACTGGTGGTGGGACAGGTGTTTAAGAGAGACCAAATCTGCTGAAAGTGAGGTTGGTGAGAGAGCTGGGGGTTGAGGGTCCGTAGACTTATCGAATTTCAGGGATGAGAAGTTCCGTGCTGCTATAAATAGTTGTTCTAACTTCTTTTGTTTTGTAGAAGTGAAGTTTGAGAATAATGTCACGGAGTGGGCTGTCAGGTTTGCGTTTACTCAGAGCTCTATGAATGCGGCCCATCTCTAGATGATCATTGGGGATTCCAAATAGAAGTTCTTGAAATAGGGCTGTTGCAATAGATTGAATTGTCTCGGACAGGCCTCTGATGCGGATATTACTTCTGCGAGTGCAATTTTCAAAATCTTCCAGTTTATTGTTGAGGGAGTAGATTTCTTTGTGGAGCATCTCCATCTCTTTTTCGTGGGTGATGAGTGGTAGAGTCCTCGATCGGAGGTTCTGGATCCTAGTTCTCTAATTTCTTTGGAAAGTTCCTTAGTTTATCCGACAATTTGGACAGCTCCGAGTGTAGTATAGACTGGAACTGTGATAGTAGGGTAGCATGGTTGGAGGTAGGAGTACACAGAATCCTGGTTGTGGACACTGGAATAGTCTCTATGTCAACCCTATGTGATAAAGAGGAGCCGGATGACTAAACTTTCGAGTGTGGCCAGGAAAACATATTGTCGCCGAGATCTGCTGGAGGCTGATTCCTGAGGTTAGGATTTCGGTATAAGGGCGGTTATGAATTGTTGGATTGAATGGTTGAATGAATCAAAGGGAAAGCATATTGCGCGTTGAGCTTTTTATAGGATGGAGAGGAGAGAGGGTTAAGTCATCATGGAAGTCCTGGGCCTCGACCTGTTAGGGTTATTGGGCAGGCTTGGTTTCAGATTGAAGGATATAGCCAGTTAATGAGGTGTGTTGTAAGTAGTAACTTTTGTGACTGAAGGTGTGATTATAGTGAATGGCCACTAGATGTCAGCAGTGGCTTGCAATATATTTCCACAAGTATAGGATTAACCTTAAGGATTCCAAGCTGTGCTTAGCCAGGGTAAAGTATATGAGGGGTAACCTTAGGTACATTGAAGAATTGATAAACCCCTGTATCTTTAAGACTGAGGAAATCCAATTGAAGGCTGCTGGGAGTCACCTATATGCAGTCTCTGATTACATGGTAACTGAGGGCAGGAGACTGTTGAGGGAGTGTAGCTAGGAGCCCAGCTGGGCTGTTAATGTAACTGGAGGGGAGCTATTTTGGGTAGCGGGTTTCCCTCCCATGTAGCTGCATTACCCAGGAGAGGGGGACCCATCAGGAGCAGTTTGCCCACGGGCCGCTTAAGCCTTGGTGTGCGTCAGTACCGGCACCCGTCTAGCTGGATAGCGAAGCTGAGTGAATCCCCCCAACCCCCACAGAGGAGCGTGGGTGTCTTTCACCTCCGGGGCCTCAGGCCGCCAGCTAGAGGAGAAGGGGCAGAAAAATGCTGGGTCCGTGCAGGGCGGGCAAGCGTAGGAGAGGCCGCGATCCATGTGCTGCATTTTGATTCACAAAATGACTATTCTATGGGAGCACCGCTCTATATCTTTTTTTCTTTTAAGCTTTCTACCATGTTACATGTTGTGACCTGTATACTGATGCCATCTTACAGCATGTGCTCTTTCACAGAGTCTTCCCACTTTTCTCTGGATTGCCTGGCTTTCTTCAGGGGTCACACACTTTTTCACGTGGGAGAGCTCCTTGGAGAAACCTTGTCATCCAACCCCTGGGGTCAGTCCACCTCACGTGCCTTCCAGCTTTCCCTGGCTGAGGGTTTCTGCTGTGTGAAGAGGATCCGGTTGCCCAGTTGGCCAGGACAAGTCGACTCCTTTAGTGTATGGAAGCGGAAGAATCCCCAGTTTGTGCTGTGATGGGATCCATTTCCAGTATGCGGAGACTGATCTGGAAGTATAACCTCTCGAGTGCATTATATTTTCAGCAGACCGATATAACATATACTACACAGCTTCCATGGTAATGGCCGACTGTGACAATCACTTGTATTGTGGTGATCTCACACTGATCCAATGGGTCCATACATCTTCCACCAAGAATGAAATTGTATAATAGATTGAGACCTGACTACAGAGAAGAAAGGTTCATAAGTGCTCTAATAATGATGAATAATTATCTTTATTATATATAGAGCCAGCATATTCTGCAGCACTTTATCATAAGGACAAAGTCACAGAATAGCAAACTAATTACCTGCCAAGCAGAAGTGATGGCCTTGTTTGCAATATGAGGAAATGGAGGAACCCGAAGTAAAAAGTGCTTGTTTTGTATGATCCATCCATCTTTTATAAGGAATAGGACCACATATGAAAAGCTGTGTGAGCCGATCACCAGCCAGTACTTGTGTATGAACAGATAAGAAGTGCCATTGAGAGAAAACTGTTCAAAAGACCAGGATTAGAACAATAATGTAAAAAGGGAGAATAGTTGGGTTGGTCAACATGTTCAGCCAGCCTAAAAATGTGTTTTCAGGGCACAGTTAAAACTGTGGTCACTGGGAATTAACCTGATTCTCTGGGGTAGTGCATTCCAGAGAGATGGTGCAGCTTCAGAAAAGTCTTGGAGACAGAAGTGGGAGGTTATGATTATTGAGGATATTGGTCTTAGAAAATTTGCAGAACTGAGAGAACAGGAAGGGTCGTAAACAGAAATGAGGGAAGAGATGTAGGATGATGCAGCACCGTGGAGATATAAATAGATATATATTTTACGTGAAAGCCTATCAGTAGCTGATGGTATCTGTTGATAAATGAATCAGACGTATAGATATTTTTATATTATGGTGGTTTAACTTAAGCTGCACGTTTTAAGCTAGAAAACACAAAATTTGAGCTTGTTTTAAGTTGGTATACATGCAGCACATAAATGCATATTTCACAATGGCCATGAATCAGAAAAACCTACAAGAAGCAAAATGAACATAAACCCTGCTGTAAATAAATAAAAAGCAAGTGCAATTAAATAAAATAGGGTTTTATTTATTATATTCATTTTAATTGCACTTGCTTTTTATTTATTTACAGCAGGGTTTATGCTCATTTTGCTTCTTGTAGGTTTTTCACATTTTAAGAGACGTCCGGTTCATAAAAACATTAAAGAGCTTGTCTTCTCTTATTAAATGGGTAAAATTCTAAAGTGCTTCTATAAAGAAGCAACTTTGCAATTTATCTTTTTATTATAAATACTCTGCACTCCTGAAAACAGAGGGATTTTGTAATTTTATGTCTTAGTGCTCGATGCCTAGGTTACCAACTACCTCTGCAGTCTCAGATGTGGCCGGTTTCCAAGGCTAGGAGTGTGCTCTTGTATGCTCTATGCTTAATGTCTTGCAAGCACTGCTCTGGAGCTGCCCAGATTGCTGGATCTGGCCAGATTTAGTACCTCTGTGCTTCTCCTATGCTGCAGAGATAAAGCTGCCTCTGCTTGCAACATCAGAAAACTCACAATTTGAGCCAGTGGCGCCACTATGACGCCTGTCCGAACCATCAATCATTAGAAGCTCCATGCCACCTCCACCACCCTCCGGATATAGTAAGCTGGGAGGCTGAGGAGCTGTGTGCTAGTGAAAAAGATGATGTCTAAGAACTTACAGCCAGGTAGTTGCTAACTACCTGTCAGTTCTGCACAGCGCAGATCCCTGCCAGCGATTCTGCTGCTTCACGTCAACAGAGCAGCTCTTCCTCTTCCGTGCTGCTCTGTTGCTGGGGTGTGACTGCTGGCACCATGCAGATTGACAGCTGACTCTCCACAGTTGCGCAACGGGGAGCCATCTGTCAGTCAGCATGACATTAGCAGTCCCGCCCTGTCAACAGCGCAGAGCAGAAGAGAAGCTGCTGCTCTGATGTGAAGCTGCAGAATTGCCAGCAGGAGCGTTCTGTGCCGGCAGAGATCTGCACTGGGCAGCACAGGCAGATAGTTAGCAAATTACCTGCCTGTTAGTTCTTAGGCTCATAGTAAAAAAAAAAAAAATCAAATAGCCAAAAAAAATCTGTAGCCATACAGATTATTTCTTACAGAAAGGTTTACATGATTTTACATATATTTTAGCTTAATTCAAATATTTTTTCCCAATTTTCCTGCAGCCTTTCAAAATAAAATAATGAAAGAAATTGTGTAAATCCTCCATATCCTTTTCAACTGTATATGACAGAGAACTGTGTGGTGTATTGTGGGGCTTTATGTTCAGCACATATGCCTTGTAAATATATGAAGGAATGTGCCAGACGTAGGCTTTTTTTTTTCGAATCAGATAATTTATTAAACATTTTCAAAAGTACAGTACAATTAAACCCCAAACATTACCTACCCTACCTCCCCGTCCCACCTCAGTGTCCATATACTGCTGATGAGAAAAGAATACAGTGGGTATGGAAAGTATTTAGACCCCTTTAAATTTTTCACTCTGTTTCATTGCAGCCATTTGGTAAATTCTAAAAAGTTAATTTTTTTTCTCTTTAAAGTACACTCTGCACCCCATCTTGTCTGGAAAAAAAAAACAGAAATGTAGAAATTTTTGCAAATGTATTAAAAAGAAAAACTGAAATATCACATGGTCGTAAGTATTCAGACACTTTGCTCAGACACTCATATTTAAGTCACATGCTGTCCATTTCCTTGTGATCCTCCTTGAGATGGTACTACTCCTTCATTGGAGTTCAGCTGTGTTTAATTAAACTGATAGGACTTGATTTGGAAAGGCATACACCTGTCTGTATAAGACCTCACAGCTCACAGTGCATGTCAGACCTAATGAGAATCATGAGCTCAAAGGAACTGCCCAAGGAGCTCAGAGACAGAATTGTGGCGAGGCACAGATCTGACCAAGGTTACAAAAGAATTTCTGCATTACTCAAGGTTCCTAAGAGCACAGTGGCCTCCATAATCCTTAAATGGAAGAAGTTTGGGACCACCAGAAGTATTCCTAGACCGGGCCGTCCAGAAAAACTGAGCAATCGTGGGAGAAGAGCCTTGGTGAGAAAGGTAAAGAAGAACCCCAAGATCACTGTGGCTGAGCTCCAGAGATGCAGTAGGGAGATGGGAGAAAGTTTCACAAAGTCAACTGTAGCCCTCCACCAGTCGGGCCTTTATGGCAGGGTGGCCAAGACATATGAAAGCCCGCATAGAGTTTGCTCAAAAACACATGAAGAACTCCCAGACTATGAGAAATAAGATTCTCTGGTCTGATGAGACGAAGATAGAACTTTTGGGTGATAATTCTAAGCGGTATGTGTGGAGAAATCCAGGCACTGCTCATTACCTGCCCAATACAATCCCAACAGTGAAACATGGTGATGGCAGCATCCTGCTATGGGGGTGTTTTTCAGTTGCAGGGACAGGACAACTGGTAGCAATTGAAGGAAACATGAATGTGGCCAAGTACAGAGATATCCTGGAAGAAAACCTCTTCCAGAGTGCTCTGGACCTCAGACTTGGCCAAAGGTTCACCTTCCAACAAGACAGTGACCCCAAGCACCCAACTAAAATAACAAAGGAGTGGCTTCAGAACAACTCTGTGACCATTCTTGACTGGCCCAGCCAGAGCCCTGACCTAAACCCAATTGAGCATCTCTGGAAAGACCTAAAAATGGCTGTCCACCAACGTTCACCATCAAACCTGACGGAACTGGAGAGGATCTGCAAGGAAGAATGGCAGAGGATCCCCAAATCCAGGTGTGAAAAACTTGTTGCATCATTCCCAAGAAGACTCATGTCTGTACTAGCTCAAAATGGGGTTTCTACTCAATACTGAGCAAAGGCTCTGAATACTTATGACCATGTGATATTTCAGTTTTTCTTTTTTAATAAATTTGCAAAAATTTCTACATTTCTTTTTTTTCCAGTCATCATAGGGTGCAGAGTGTACTTTAATGAGAAAAAAAATGAACTTTATAGAATTTACCAAATGGCTGCAATGAAACAGAGTGAAAAATTTAAAGAGGTTTGAATACTTTCCATACTCACTGTACATAGATACCCATATAAACATTCGCGCCTACTTAAAACCAACATACAATTGTATCAATAAAGGCACTTCTAAAAATATACACCTGTGAAGAGAGTCACAGATTCTGCTCATTGTTTCAAAACATCGTAAGAGTATTCTAGACCACATTAAAGTAAGGGGGGCCAGATTTGGTCTATCCAGCCGGGCACCCATATATCTTCAAATTTCTCATATGCCCCCCTTTTTTGGCATACATGTTTCTCAAGGCATATAGTGTTATTGAACCCTGTTATTACCTCCCAAAATAAACTTTACAAATGACCAAGAATATGAAGATAAAGTTCATTTTATTGATAAATTTTTGACCCCTGGACGAAGCATTTCAATGCGAAACGCGCGTCTGTTGTGGTGGGACCACGGACACAACGAGTGAGGTAATGCAGGATACATATGTACAGTGCTGGCCAAAAGTATTGGCACCCCTGCAATTCTGTCAGATAATACTCAGTTTCTTCCTGAAAATGATTGCAATCACAAATTCTTTGGTATTATTCTCTTCATTTAATTTGTCTTCAATGAAAAAAACACAAAAAGAATTGTGCTAAAGACAATTTGGATATAATTCCACACCAAACCTAAAAAAAGGGGGTGGACAAAAGTATTGGCACCCTTTGAAAAATCATGTGATGCTTCTCTAATTCGTGTAATTAACAGCACCTTTAACTTACCTGTGGCACCTAACAGGTGTTGGCAATAACTAAATCACACTTGCAGCCAGTTAACATGGATTAAAGTTGACTCAACCTCTGTCCTGTGTCCTTGTGTGTACCACATTGAGCATGGAGAAAAGAAAGAAGACCAAAGAACTGTCTGAGGACTTGAGAAACCAAATTGTGAGGAAGCATGAGCAATCTCAAGGCTACAAGTCCATCTCCAAAGACCTGAATGTTCCTGTGTCTTCCGTGCGCAGTGTCATCAAGAAGTTTAAAGCCCATGGCACTGTGGCTAACCTCCCTAGATGTGGACGGAAAAGAAAAATTGACAAGAGATTTCAACGCAAGATTGTGCGGATGGTGGATAAAGATCCTCGACTAACATCCAAACAAGTTCAAGCTGCCCTGCAGTCCGAGGGTACAACAGTGTCAAACCGTACTATCCGTTGGCGTCTGAATGAAAAGGGACTGTATGGTAGGATACCCAGGAAGACCCCACTTCTTACCCCGAGACATAAAAAAGCCAGGCTGGAGTTTGCCAAAACTTACCTGAGAAAGCCTAAAACGTTTTGGAAGAATGTTCTCTGGTCAGATGAGACAAAAGTAGAGCTTTTTGGGAAAAAGCATCAACATAGAGTGTACAGGAAAAAAAAAGAGTCATTCAAAGAAAAGAACACGGTCCCTACAGTCCAACATGGCGGAGGTTCCCTGATGTTTTGGGGTTGCTTTGCTGCCTCTGCCACTGGACTGCTTGACCGTGTGCATGGCATTATGAAGTCTGAAGACTACTAACAAATTTTGCAGCATAATGTAGGGCCCAGTGTGAGAAAGCTGGGTCTCCCTCAGAGGTCATGGGTCTTCCAGCAGGACAATGACCCAAAACACACTTCCAAAAGCACTATAAAATGGTTTTAGAGAAAGCACTGGAGACTTCTAAGGTGGCCAGCAATGAGTCCAGACCTGAATCCCATAGAACACCTGTGGAGAGATCTCAAAATGGCAGTTTGGAGAAGGCACCCTTCAAATATCAGGGACCTGGAGCAGTTTGCCAAAGAAGAATGGTCTGCAATTCCAGCAGAGCATTGTAAGAAACTCATTGATGGTTACCGGAAGCGGTTGTTCGCAGTTATTTTGGCTAAAGGTTGTGCAACCAAGCAGGGGTGGATTAAGAGTAGCAAGGGCCCCGGGCAGTTTAGAAGGCATGCCCCCCCCCCCCCACACCTGATTTATCACGTGACATGTCACATGATCCCCTGTGATAGATCATGTGATAGTTCACGGGAAATTAATTTGACACAATATTAATTGTGCTGCCTCATCTGAGAGCAGCACAATATTGGGGCAGATACCCTGATTCCAGCGATGTGTCACTTTTTCAGCTGCTTGTTGTCATTTTGAGAAAATCACAGTTTTATCTGCTGCAGATCTAGCAGCTCTCTGAATGCTGCGCTCTGTATAGCCCCACCCACACCACTGATTGGCAGCTTTCTGCCCATGCTCAGTGTACACAGAAATCTACTGATCAGTGATGGGGGTGGGGTCCTACAGAACTTACTAGTCATCTAGTGATAATTACCTTCTGACAAATCAATGATTTTATCAAAACAACACTAAGCAGCCCAGTAAGTGACACATTACTGGAATCAGTGCCTCTAACCCTACATTATGCTGCTCTCAGATTAGGTGGCAAAAACCTGATGATAGATTCCCTTTAAAGGAGCTGTAAACACAAAAAAAAGTTTGTATTAAAAAAATACAAGCCATTTGTGAAATTAACTTTTTTTCATTGTTAATTCACATTAGACTGTATCTTCAACACTTTTGTCAGCAGGTCTTATTACAGACTCTGAATAGGGCAGCTCTCTCCCTCAGCAGAAAGTCACAGCATGGTTAAAAAACGGGATCTTTTATGATTTTCTCATAATAAATAAAAAAGGACATGCAAGTCCTCCAAACTATTTTCCGTTTCTCTATAGGGGAGGTCCTAAATCTTTCTTGTTTAGTTGATCACATGTCAAAAAGGCAAAGCATTTACTATGAACTCGCCTAAAAAAATATACACTTGGAGAGTAATATCATCATCTGCATGTAAATATTCCTTGACTCTAAGGGCTCGCTCACACTGTCGTATAACACGGCCGAATGCTATGTGATGTTTTATCGGATAGGACTCGGCCCTATGTTATACTATGGGACAGTGCAGATCTGCGATTATTGGCATGAGAAAATAATCTCATTCGATATTTGGACCATGTGCACCCATACAAGTCTATGGGTGCACGTAAAACATTGGACTGCACTCGGATGTCATCCAAGTGCAGTCCGATGAACACTCACAGAGACTATGGAGAAGATGGAGAAATTAAGTTCTCCATCTTCTCCATATCTGAGCTACGAGAGAATCGGATCACACTCAGTTGAAGCTCTGACAGAATTTGAGCCGAGTGTCATTAGCATAATTGGCCCTATTCTCTTGCATGAGAGAATATATGGCTTAGTGAGTGGACCCTAAAACTGAATAGTAGTGACGGATAGGCACCTCACAAGCGGAATCCATGTAGCTCTCAGATGTCATGTAGGTAGGGCTTCATTCCATGGGGTAGGGCTTAATTTGAAGGTATATTAAAAAAATGGACTTAAAATAAAAATTAAATGAACACAAAAAGCACTAATTGAATTATTTTTTTCGTATTTATGTTTGCAGCCCCTTTAAAAACCCTTTGAGGACCAAGGCACATATATGTCCCATAGTTTTAAACTGGAAAAAAATTTGATTGAATAAAATTTAAGGTCCTCGAAGGTTTAAGTAGGTCATAAATTCATATGAATACTTGCTCATACAATTGCACATGCCAAAAGATGAAGAAGAACAGAATCAAAAATATGACATTAAGTGGAGCACTTACAGGTATTCAAGGTGAAAGAGACCAGCAAAGTCATCGTCTCGAATGACAGTAAATGAGTTAGAATTCAGCAAGCTGAAAATGAAGACAGCAGGTTAGAAGCGAACCAGACTTTATGGTGCTCAGAATTAGTCAAGCAGAATTTATTGACTGCTCTTGCAAAGCACTGAGACTCCCGCTGTGTATTGATGGCACTGTGCGGCCTCCCGCTGTGTATAGATGGCACCGTATAGATGGCTACGTGCGGCCTCCTGCTGAGTATACGTGTATAGATGGCTACGTGCGGCCTCCTGCTGAGTATACGTGTATAGATGGCTACGTGCGGCCTCCTGCTGAGTATAGATGCCGCACCCCCAGAGACAGCAGGAGGCCGCACAGCGCCATCTATACTCAGTGGGGGGCCGCACGTAGCCATCTATACACAGCAGGAGGCCGCACGGCGACATCTATACTCAGCGGGGGGGCGCACGTAGCCATCTATACACAGCGGGGGCCGCACGTAGCCATCTATACACAGTGGGGGGCGCACGTAGCCATCTATACACAGCGGGGGGGCGCACAGCACCGTCTATACACAGCGGGGGGCGCACGTAGCCATCTATACACAGCGGGAGGCCGCACGTAGCCATCTATACTCAGCGGGAGGCCGCACGGCAACATCTATACTCAGCAGGGGGCCGCACATAGCCATCTATACACAGCGAGGGGCGCACGTAGCCATCTATACACAGCGGGGGCCGCACGGCACCGTCTATACACAGCGGGGGGGCGCACGTAGCCATCTATACACAGCGGGGGGGCCACACGGCACCCCCCCAGAGACATCAGGAGGCCGCATGGCGCCAACTATACTCAGCAGGAGGCCGCATGCAGTCATGCACACACAAACATATACAGACACGCATAAACACATTTGAAACACAAAAATACATATAAACAGACATCACACAATGACATCTGCCCACACACACACACACACCTGTCCACACCCACACATGCGCACACACACACACACACACACCTGCCCCCACACATACACACCTGCCCACACACACATGCCCACGCACACATCTGTGTGTGTGTATGTATAGTGTGTGTGTATAATTTGTGTGTGTGTATTTTTTTTTTTAAGTTAAAAACAAGTAAAATGCATGTGGCATCAATATCAAGACTCCAGATATAAGGGCCTATTCACACTGAATTTTGCAATGCATTCATCTCCTCTTTCCAGGCTTCTATCTAAATCCCTGAAAAATGGTATTCAGATGGGCCTTGACATAGCCATTGATTTGAACAAAGGCAAACCGAGGCTAAAGTCTGAATCTTCAGGCTCCATTTGCTCTGCTTTCAGATGTCTCATTTCAGACAGCATAATCCTGAATTTCAGGGATTCAGTTGTAGGCCTTGTGTAAAGACCTGAATGCAGCGCTGAATGTAGTGTGAATAGGTCCTTACATCCTACACCACCTCAGGGGATTCTTGTTATGGAGTATTGCCCCTGGGTGGCCGCAGTTATGGCCACCACCAGGGCTCGCGGTGACCCACCCTAGCTTTGGTATTCTGGGGAGCTGGTATAATGAATATCTGAGAAGAGCCCTAGAGAAGCCAGAACATTGGACAACCAAGAGGTGGTGGCCTCAAGTCAGGTGTAGTGTCCAACAGGGCAAGACTTTCTAACCTGCCCACACACACACCTGTCCACACACACACCTGCCCACACAGACACACACACACACACACCTGCCCACACAGACACACACCTGCCCACACACACCTGCCCACAGACACACACACACATCTGCCCACACACACATCTGCCCACACAGACACACACCTGCCCACACACACACACACATCTGCCCACACACACACATCTGCCCACACACACACACACACACATCTGCCCACACACACACATCTGCCCCCACACACACACACATCTGCCCCCACACACACACATCTGCCCACACACACACACACATCTGCCGACACACACACACACATCTGCCCACACACACACACACCTGCCCACACACACACATCTGCCCACACACACACACTCACCATCCCCCGGCTCCATTCCTCCTGCCTGCTCTCTCTCCTCTCCGGTGGTAAGTAGCAGTACAGGCCGGGCGCGCACTGCATGACGTCAGAGCTAGGAGACACGGCCGCGCACAGGGCCGTGTCTCCTAGCAGTGACGCGGCCGGGCCAGCACAGGGAAGTTAACTGCTGCAGTGCTGGCCCGGCCGATGAAGAAGTAGCGGCGGCCGCTGCTGGAGGAGCGGTCCGGGGCCCCCCCTCCCGCAACTGCTACCGGTATGTGCCGCGGCGGCCCGCACATATAATGAGGGCAATCCGGCATTAGACGCCCCGCCCGGAGCCGCGGGTCCCCTGCAGGCTCGGGATCCCGGGCGGTCGCCCGGATTGCCCTCATTATAATCCGCCTATGCAACCAAGTATTAGGCTGAGGGTGCCAATACTTTTGTCTGGCCCATTTTTGGAGTTTTGTGTGAAATGATCAATGATTTTATTTTTGCTTCATTCTCTTTTGTGTTTTTTCCTTGCAAGCAAATTAAATGAAGATAATAATACCAAAGAATTTGTGATTGCAATCATTTTCAGGAAGAAACTGAGTATTATCTGACAGAATTGCAGGGGTGCCAATACTTTTGGCCAGCACTGTATGTATACCATGTCTTAGACTCTATATGTGATTAGCACTGTGCTATATTCTATTTCTACTGACAGCAGTTTGATTGATGTCTCTGTATATGAATGTCACCTATACTGGTTGATTAATAATGATGTAGATACTTACTGTTCTCTCATCCGGGAACACCCACTTTGTGCCTTTGTGTATTTTATCTCACAAATTTTATGTATATTTTTTATTATTTTTTTTTTAATATATCTATAAAATTAACTTTTTTATCTTCGTATTCTTAGTCATTTGTAAAGTTCTTTTTGGGAGATTATTATATTAAATACTTTATGGCCTTACTTTTTGGATATTATTGGTGTACTTACCTGTTCTGACCTCTCCAACAACTAGACCGTTAGGTTTCTTCCAGTATGGAGCTATACTTCTCCGGGCCTGATATAGTATATGCGCGAGAGCCAGTCGGTGACTCTCACTTACAGGGATTTCAGCTGTATGCACAAGTCAAAGGTTCCGGAGCAATCTGACAATTGTACACCGAGTTTATAAGCTCTATCACGTACCTCCGAAGACGTGGCAGTTCCACATTAGACTCGCTAGCAGACACTCTAGGGACATCCTGGTCTATATCTTCTCATATCTTGTCATTTAAGGGGCCACCATCCTCTGCCATCTTTCTTTTAGGGGACAAGCTCTCCTTCTCAGTCTAGATTCAAATAGACATTTATTATATAAAAAAATTGCCCCTTTTGTGTCCCCCACCGGTCACCACCATATCCAGAAAAGGGGCAGATATCGTTGGGGTCAATGCAATAGATTTGGCTTGAACCGCACAGGCGTATCTGAGTTGTAAATATTGGAAAAAAGACGTAGCCCTTTAGTGGTATGTGAACAGTGCCGAATACTATTGATAAACTGCCCTTTCCAAGTAGGTCGGGGCTCATCTTTCACCATGCATACAATGTATAATGTCTATACCAAAACACATAAAAGGACCATTCCCTACGGATCAGCGAGACACGGGGCTGCAGTGCAGCATCTGTCTATGTAACGTGTCCCGGCAGAATGTCGTTCTGTATAAAGATTCTAATGTTATAAATGGAGTGAAGAAAGCTCTCTATGGATTGTTTATCTGCCATTTACAGAGTCAATGCTCGGAGATCCTATGGAAAGTTAGTGTAATGTAAAGTGATGCAATGGGAAAGTATGTGACTTATAAATGTGACTCAAACACATAGCTGCGCGGCAAAGTTACTCACTGATTTCCTAGTTAGCCATTGAGCATTTAATAATACAGATGCGATAACTGAAGCACACACTTAGTCATGGACAGTTTCCATTGAAGTTTATTTAATTCTTCTTTGTCATGTTCTGATGACAGAATGTGCCATCTATACTGAACTGGTGACTAGTACTGTCCTGCTATTGAGCCTACAGTGATGTTTGTCTCTTTTTACTAAATTTACAACCTTCCTAGAAGTGTCTTTGCCACCTCCTCACCAATTCTTGCCTCAGACCATTCAAAGTGCTGTTAACCCCTTCACAACATGCGCTGGTATGGCACAAGTCGGAAGCAGGTGTATGGAGCGGGCTCACCCCATACTCGGCAGATGATGGCTGTGTGTTACAGCCAGAACCTGCTTCTAACAATCGCAGGTGGAGCGGAGCTGCTATCAAACTTACAGCGGCGCTTAACGTGCGCAGGGAGGGAGCGAGGCACGTCATTCCGTGCGCCCATCGGCGTGCCCTTGATGTGATCGGGTGTGCTATGACAGCGGGGGGTCTGTTGGAGACCTCCATGCTTATCATTACGGAGCTTCTTTGAAATCCAGCTTGTGGCCGGGCTTCAAACGAGACTATGATTTTTGCTATATACAGCAATGCTCTGGCATCGCTGTATGTGGCACAAGCGATCAGACGATCTGCGCTTCAAGTCCCGTAAGAAGACTTTTAAGAACAGTGAAAAGTTTTAAAAAAAGTGTTTTAAAAAATATTAAGATCCAAAAAACATAAGTTCAAATCACCTCCATTTCCCCCATTAAAAATAAAGATAGCAGAAAAATACGCACGTGGTATCGCCGCATTCAAAAAAAGTCCTATCTTATCAAAATATAAAAATAATTAACCCAATCGTTATACACTGTAAACAAAAAAAAAAATATTTCTGGTGGCTGCAATACCACAAAAAATACTGCAAAAAGCAATCAGAACATCATATCTACCACAAAATGGTATCAATAAAAACGTTGTCTCTCCCCGTAAAAAAATAAACTGTCGTACAGCTCCATCGACTGAAAAATAAAAATGTTACGAGTCTCGGAAAGGGGCAACACAACCGGAATTTTTTTTTTTTTTGCAAACATCTGATTTTTTTCACCACTAAAATAAAAAAAAAATGGACATTTTGGTATAACCTTAATCGTACTGATGAGCAGGATCATATTGCGAAGTCATTTTTACCACAAAATGTACACCATAAAAACTGTTCCTAAAACACAATGTCAGAATTGCATTTTTTTCCCAATTTCTCCCCACTTGGAATTTTTTTTTCTTTTTCCAGTACACTATGTGGTAAAATGAATGGTGTCATTCAAGAGTACAACTTGTCTCTGAAAGAGCAAGCTCTCATAGGTCTATGTGGACAGAAAAGTAAAAAAGTTATGGCTCTGGGAATAAGACCGCATCGGTAAAGGGGTTTTCTGTCAAATGACAGGATGGTTGATAAATATCTGATTGATGAGAATCCCTGTGCTCCCAACCTTTTTCTCTGCCAGCCATAGCAATTAAATGGAGCTGCGTTGCTGCTGATACTGCTTGCTACTCCATCCATTGTTTATGTGACAGAAGGAGATTGCTGAGCAATGTATTTATCACATATGGCATTACAATGCACAAACCATACCTTAAACTTATCTATGATTAAACAAAATTACACCGACACACTTGACTTGCTTGGAAAATTAATTGGCCACGGCCTTTATTAAAATCATATAATACAGGTAACTTCAATTAATAACATAATAATTATAAACAACCGCAGCTTAGCCAAAGATCAAGCCTGTTTACATTACCTATAACTTATTGTCCATTCTGTACCCTGAATGACTTTCCCACCTGGCTATCTTGCCTGGATCAAGCAGGCGAACATGGCCCGGCCCCACCCAGGGCCAACTCTACCATCGCCTGTAGATCTAAATTAAAAATGTCGTTACCCACTTCAGACAAATGGGTCCAATCACTTCTGAATAGGCCTGGCAAACCTCCCTCCAAGTCAGTGTGCCGAAAAGAAAAACCTCCAATAGATGGCATAAATTTATTCATGCACCTATTTACCCTTCTGCGAATTTTCTCACAAAATTTGAGATCCATAGATTTCACCCACACTAAACGGGAAACGATCTCGGAAAAGATAATTTTGACACCAAAAAACAATTTTTTTAACTCTATTAAACTTTTTTTCATTTGAAATAGTAAATCCACTGTACCTAATTTACCAATATCATTCCCTCCTAAGTGCACAATGATTATATCTGGGGACGGAGATCTCTCACTCATCATGGCAGCTTGCTCCAACAGTCCTTCCCATCTTTGCCCCCTGATTCCAAACCAGAAGATTCTTACATTATCGGCAGACAAAGACAGATTCGGACCATAGCACCGCTGCTGCGCTCTCCACTCCGCCCAGTGCACGAAAGAACGACCTAAGATCCATACTGTTATACCTACAAAAACTTCAAACAAAAGAAACATTAGTATACATCACTTCTGAATATACACCCGATAACATCCTGAACTCCATCTTCCCAATTTTTTGATTAAGCTCTCACTCAAACCCAGTCTGGCAGCCTCCATCGCAGCTCCAATCCTAAAAGAGTGAGTAGAGAAATATTTATTACCCATATTCAATTTAGACAAACATTTACTCAAAATGCATCTGAATTGGAACTGAGTCAAAGGTCTGCCCGACTGATGAAGTAAAAACTTCTCACCTCCCAGGGGACGTAACATTAAATAACGTTGCACCAAGCAAACCGGACAAATATCTTTACCTGCTAAACATTGTAATTTTAAAGACGTACCCTTACCAGCTTGATCAGTTTTGGATTTAGCAATAAAAATTATTAATATCCCCCTCTTCAATGTAATATGTTGAAAAGCCAAACCTTCAATACCGTCTCTGCCCCTCGGCAATAGCTCGCCTATACGCAAAGCTCCAAAAACCAATAGTGCAGCTGCTGTGGAGAATAAAAGGGCTTCATAGTTATCGTAACAGCAAGAGAATGACACTGTACATAAATTTACCAACATTTCTGGAGAAATGGGGCGTCTGCCATCCCGAACTACTTTCTCTTTTTTGTAACCCTTTAGTACCTGCTTTATTAAAAAAATAACCGTTGCATTCCTTCTGGCCCATAACCTTCATAAAAAATGACACACCAGATAATGTTTTCATTACCGTGGAATAAGCGAGCCCTCTGTCAAAAAGCGATAATACAAAATGCAACACGGACTGCTCTGAACACCTATTAGCAACCATTTTCATTCTCCTACAAAATTTAACTCCTAAAACCCAAGCCGACGAATAACCTTTCCATGTAGAAATGGCCATAGACCGCTGTAACAGCTCCATTAACCTGACCAAATCAATCCCCAGAGATACTCCGGACACTCCACTCCCCTCTCCTGGGTGCCTGGGGCGATACTGGAGAAACTCTTGAACTGAAAATGAGAAAGCAAAACAGCCACTGAAGGATCACTATTATCAACCTGTACCGCCTTCAGCCAAATATTCCTTTTCAAACACAGCAGTACTAGACGTCTAAGAACTCTAATAACTGAACCACATTTGCAAGACAAATGGTTCACTGCAAGGACCGCCCCTTTTTTACTGGATTTAATTATGATATTTCTATTAGCTAGCTGACTGCCCCAAACCACTATAACCACTAAAATAGAAAATAGTTCTAACAAAACTTCATTCTTCAACACCCCATTCTTACACCATGCCCAATGCCATTGGCCCGCACACCAATTACCATCCCAAAAAACATCAAAACCTGATTCAGGAGCCGCATCCCTGTACAAACTTAAGTCCTCTTCTGCAATAAAAGGCTGACGCCACAAAGCCTGGCCATTAAATGACTCTAAAAACTCCAACCAAACTCATAAGTCCTCCTTAACTTCCTTTGTGACTCTAACATGAAATACAGGATTCCTGATTCCTGCAATATGTGCTGACAGGCGTCTACAAAATACTCTGCCCATAGGCATTATTCTAGACGCAAAGGCTAAAAGTCCCAGCAACGACTCGACCTCCTTCACTGTCACTTTCTTCCTCTTTATCACTGCTAACAACGCTTCTCTACATTTAACAATCTTAGCTATTGGCAACCTAAATTCCCCTTTACCTGTATCAATCACTATACCTAGATACTCTAAACAATTGGTTGGGTGAACTGTTTTTCCTTCCGCTAGCAGAATACCAAACTGCTTGCAAATTAATTGAAACGTAGACAAAAGCTCATTACACACCAATGAGTCGCCAGGACCTATAAACAAAAAATCATCTAAGTAGTGCGCTATACCGCCTTTCATGCACTGCCGTGCTGTCACCCATTCTACAAAAGATGAAAAGGCCTCAAAATAAAAACAAGATACCGAGCACCCCATGGGCAAACATTTATCAACATAAAAGAAACCGTTGAAATGAAAACCTAATGAATTGAAACCGTAAAGGCAGTAACCTAAAGGCTGATTCTTGATCGGCCTTGGCCATTAATGCCCCGGGACCGAAACTTCTAACTATTTCAGCAGCCTTATCAAAAGACGTATATATAACAGTACTTATACTGCTATCAATGCTATCGATAAAGAGGTACCATATGGATAAGACAAGTGATGAATCAATCTGAAAGCATTCATCTCTTTCTTTGGAATACACCCAGAGGAGATAGCCAAAAATGTTTAAATGGCTGCTCCTTAAAGGGGCCCGCCACTCTTCCTTCAGCTAGTTCCTTTAACAATTTTGCTTCTACCACCTCTGGGTGCAGCTCCGCGGATTTCAAATTTTTTACCCATATGCACCTTTTGCCTGAAAAATGTGGAATCATAAACCCATGTGCAAACCCATCAATTATTAACTTGGCCATCTTGCGGTTTGGGTACTGCTCTAACCATGGCCGCATTCTCTCCAGATTTACTGGTGTCACTGCTTTTACCCAAGTACTCCTTTGTGGAATGTTGCCCACTTGCTTTTTTAAAGCATCCGGACATAGCGTGCGACCCTCCACAAAAGGAGCACTCGTGCTTGTATTTACACGTATTCGGCCACTTACATAATGCCTCATTAAACGCAAAGCATGTACCTTTCCTAATGGTACTAGTCTGAGCTGGTACATTACGCTGAACATTATTAGGTTTACTTGACATTAGTGTTGAGCGAGCATGCTCGACACTGCTCGGTACTCGCCCGAGCATCACGCTACTCGGGATGTTCGGCGAGCACCGAGCATGTCCGGGTTACTCGGGCGGGAGCTCGGGCCTCCGCCCTTCATGTTTGGCGCTCTTTACAGAGCCAATGAACATGCAGGGATTGCCAGCCAGTCACTGTAATGCCGCAGCCATGTTGTTTTTGGGCATTACAGTGATTGGCTGGCCGCACAGAGTCACCTCGAGTATTTAAAACCGGGCGCCGCCATCTTGGACACAGTCGCTTCGGATTAGACAGTGTAGGGACAGCGCTGCTGAGCTAGGGAGAGCTTTATCCTGCGAAATAGTTAGTGTAGGGTCTGTAAAGGCTGCCAGATCAAACAAACAGTCCTTCTCAGAACTAATATCCATCCCAGATATCAGGCAGGCAGGCTGTATAGGAGACGCAGTGGTTATACCAGCAAACGCTGCATTACAGTCCTGTGTGCTCCTGTTTCTGAAATTGCTGGACTTAGCTCCAGGTCTCGGGGGCCAGTAAAAATCCTTTTTTTTTCATCTAAATCCTCTTTTTTTCTCCTCCTACACACTGTACAAATACCTGTCTTATTAACCTATTGGTGTGTCCCCCCCCTGCCCCCCCCCCAAAAAAAAGTGTCTGATTTTTCAGACACAAATATATCTGTTGAAAAGAGTCTGGTATAGGCCACAGAAACAGAAGTGTGGTTTTGCAGTTCCACGGGTCAAATCTCTGTATTATCCAGTTTTGGGCCTTTTGTATAAAAAAAAAAAACAGTTTGAGTGTGTCGCTCACTGTTCAGCCGCAAATATATATATTTAAAAAAGTCTGGTATACACCAGTAAATTATAACTGTGGTTTTGCTGTTCCAAGGTAAAAAATCTCTATTATCCTGTTTTTCGCTTTCTTTGCCTTAAAAAAAAAAACAGTAGTGTCTCCTGACTGTTCTGACACGAAAAATATATCTGTTGGAAATAGTCTGTTGTAGGCCCAACAAATCCCAGTGTGGTTTTGCAGTTTCACGGGTCAAATCTCTGTAGTATACAGTTTTGGGCCTTTTGTATCTAAAAAAAAACAGTTTGAGTGTGTCGCTCACTGTTCAGCCGCAAATATATATATTTAAAAAAGTCTGGTATACACCAGTAAATTAAAACTGTGGTTTTTCCATTCCACGGTAAAAAATCTCTATTATTCAGGTTTTGGTATTTTTTCCATAAAGAAAAACATTAATAGTTTCTCCCTGATTGTTCTGATTGTTTAAAAGAGTCGGATGTAGGCCAGAGAAATAGAGCTGTGGTTTTCCTCTTCCATGGTTCTAATCTACTTTTTATTACCCTTTTTCCATTGATAGTGCGAGTGTAAGCTATTTTACTTCCTTTACAATGGGCAAGGCGCGTGGCAAAGGACGTGGAAGTGGACGTTCTGGTGATGTTGCGTGCAGAGGACGGGGCCGTGGCCAAGGTGAAAATGTGCCACAACCAACAGCCACATCTTCTCGCTCACACTTCTTGACCGAATTACTAGGGAAGCACAGAACAACACCAGTATTGCGAACTGATCAGTGTGAACAGGTTATTAATTGGATAGCAGCTAATACTTACAGTTACCTGGGCACCACCACCTCCGGTCTGTCTTCCACACGGTCGACTCTTAGTAGCCGTGAGTCTCGACCGCATACTCCTCACCCTGATGCTCCTTCCTCCCACCATGCCGAGTGTCGTCAGACAGCAACTGATCCCACACTTGGACACTCTGAAGAGCTGTTCACTGGTCCATTTTCAGATTTGTGCCCCTCGCCTGCTCCGCGATGCTCAAATATTTGAACAGCCACGGCCACAGGAAGTCGACGCTGGCAATTTGTCACAAGAGGTGGACAATGACGAGACACAATTGCCAGGAAGTGAGGAGGAGCATCGTGGTGCGCAAGTGGAAGAGGAGGAGGTGGTGGATGATCTAGTAACTGACCCAACGTGGAAGGAGGACATGCAGAGTGAGGCCAGCAACACACTGTGGGAGGGAGGCAGAGTACCCCAACAGGCAGGAAGAAACAGTGTGGTGGCCCCAGACAGAAGGCGGGCAACCGTTCCCCGTAACACCAACATGATGGACGTTGCCAGTACAAACGGTAGGTCTTCCAGAGTCTGGAATTTTTTTAAAGACTCTGCTGAGAACCCCAAAAAGGCCATTTGTACCACCTGCCATGCCAGCATCAGCAGGGGTGACAAAACTACCAGCCTGACCACCACCAGCATGATCAGGCACATGGCATTAAAGCACCCGACTTTGTGGGGCGAAACCCAGGGTCCACGACCAGTGTCAGCGGGTGTCACCACTGCTTCTTCCGCTGTTGTGTGTGCAATAGAACCCCCTGTTGTGTGTGCAAGGCAATCCCCTGTCCATACTGCATGTAAAGATGCCCCCTCCTCTCAGTCTTCACTTGTTATGGCAGTTTCTCAAGAAACAGCATGAACGTCCACGTCCCACCGCAGCGTTCAATTGCCATATCCCAGACCTTTGAACGAAAGCGGAAATTCGCAGCTAACGCCCCACAGGCCACAGTCCTAAATTTGCACATTTCATGACTGCTTGCGTTGGAAATGCTGCCTTTTAGGCTGGTGGAGACTAAATCCTTCCGCAAGCTTATGGCGGTGGCCGTCCCTCGGTACTCGGTCCCCAGCCGACACTATTTTTCCCGGTGTGCCATCCCCGCACTACACAAGCACGTGTCCCAAAACATCTGCCGTGCCCTCAACAACGCAGTTACTGGGAGAGTCCACCTGACAGCAGACACGTGGACAAGTGCTTGTGGCCAGGGACGGTACATCTCCCTGACGGCACACTGGGTAAGCATAGTGGAAGCCGGGACCCAGTCGGACCTTGAGACGGAACACATCCTCCCCACAGGATTGCGGGCCCTATGTCAGTCAGAGTTCCCCCCACAGGGTGCAGCTCCTGTGCATCATCCTCCTCCTCCTCATGGTCAGCCTCCATCTCAGATATCACCACATCAGTTACAAGCTGGAAGCACTGCAGTACTGCCTCCGCCAAGCGGAGTTGGAGAATTTTCCCACGCTGTCAGTGACGTGCATGAGGTGAGCTCATGTCCAATGAACTCAGCTCACCTCATGCACGTCACTGACAGCGTGGGAAAATTCTCCTGTGCTCAGCGCTTCAGCAGGAGAATTTTCCCACGCTGTCAGTGACGTGCATGAGGTGAGCTGAGTTCATTGGACGTGAACTCGGCTCATCTGGATGCCGTCACAGCCAGACACTGAGGAGCTCAAGCATGCCTGCTATTCTCAGTGTGTGCGGCATGGCAAGCTGGATGGCAGGGTTCTGTTGCGATCCAGCCTGTCATGTCAACGTAGCAGAGCTGAAGCTGTCGTGGGAACCATGGAAAGGTAAGGATGATGTTGCTTTATTATTTTACTTTTATTGCAGAAGACATTGGCTTCAGCTGGAATGGGTGTGATGGTAAGTATGGTTTAATTTAGAACATTAAAAAATTGTGTGTTTATTTCAATTAAAGGACTTTATTCTGGGTGTTTGTGTTTTTTTTTTTAACTTTCACTATGGGGTTAGTAATGGGGGTGTCTTATAGACGCCTCTCCATTACTAACCTGGGCTTGATGTCAGCTGGCATTATAAGCTGACATCAACCCCAGCCCTATTACCCCACTGCCACCACTACAGGGCAGTGGGAAGAGCGAGGCTAAGTGCCAGAATTGGCGCATCCTATGGATGCGCCATTTCTGGGGCGGCTGACGGCTGGTGCTTCTAGCCTGGGAGGGGGCCAATATTCATGGTACCCTTCCTGGGCTATTAATATCAGCTCCCAGCTGTCTGCCTAGCCTTTGCTAGCTATTAAAATAAGGGGGACCCCACGTCATTTTTTGGGGAAGGTCCCCCATTTTAATAGCTACTAAAGGCTAGGTATTCAGCTGGGGGCTGATATTAGTAGCCTGGGAAGCTCCGTGGGTATTACCCCCCTCCCAGGCTTCAAACATCTGCCCCAGCCGTCTGCTTAACCTCCGCTAGAGACTAAATTTTCAGGGAACCCCACGCCAATTTTTTTTTTAATCCTTTATTTTAACACTAAATGACAAGTACAATAATCAACACTATCGCTGTACTTCTTATATATGTGACTGACATGTTTCTATGTATCTAATCTATGTGTGATGCTCTATTCTTTCTATTCTAAATTGTCAGGTACCGCTGCTGAATTGCCGGCCGGCTTTTTTAAAGAGACGGTGCATGAAAACACTATTATTTTTTTTAATACATCCTTTAACACTAAATGACAAGTACAGTAAGCAACACTGTCACTGTACTTCTTATATATGTGACTAACATGTTTCTATCGATCTAATCTATGTGTGATGCTCTATTCTTTCTGTTGTAAATTGTCGGGTACCGGTGTATGCCGCTGATGAATTGCCGGCCGGCTTTTTTAAAGAGACGGTGCATGAAAACACTATTATTTTTTTAAATAAATCCTTTAACACTAAATGACAAGTACAGTAAGCTGAGCTCTGCCATCCAGCTTGTCATCCTTCAGAGACACTGCAGAGTGCAGGCATTATGGGAACTTCCGATTCCGGTATTCGATATTCTAAAAGTATCGGAACTCAGTATCGGAACTCCGATACCGCGAATATCGGTCGATACCCGATATTTCAGTATTGGAATGCTCAACACTAGTTATTATCAATGTTTATAAATGTTATACCAATTTGACAATGACAAATTTATATAATAGTTACTAAGCTTTCACCACTGTCTTAGAATTGGTCAGATTGACCAATTAAGATGAATGTCGTGGACGACATCCAAAAAGGAGGGAATAATGTGACATGCAGAAGTAGTGCTGTTGCTTCCAAAGCATCCAGCAACTGTTACAAATAACACAAGCACAGGAGACAGGAAGTGTTGTGCTTCAGAAGCATCCAGCAACTAGAGGGGTTAACACAGTCACAGGAGACAGGGAGTGTTTTAGCAGAGCCCCAGGGAGATTGTGGGAAACTTGTTATTGTAGTCTGGCTGAAGCAACTGAAGAGGATTCAGATCAGGAGAGAAAATAAACACAGGTCAGATAAACTCCCTGAACTAACCGTGCAGAGTATTATCGGACAGGAAGATAAGGACTGGAAGGAATTGAACTGAATTGCACTGGCCGTGCTTCAGATTAAATTCCACTGTTAAACTGTTAAAAAAGACTCTTGTCAGATGTGTCTGGTCAGCATTTTGACCCCTTGGAACGCAAGATGGAGGGACTACTCAGGAAGTCCTGGGAGACCTCGACAGCGCTATTAAGCACCAATGCAGTCTCTACGGGCGTAGCGCGATCATTGGCTCATTGGCTAGATCAACTGGAGGAACACCTAGTCTCAGGCACCGCCAGAGAAGACATCTTAGCATCCCTTCTGCTTCTCCAGAAAGCTACGGGGTTTTTAGCAGATGCTTCTGCAGAATCGGTGAGAGTGGCGGCAAGAGCATCTGGGTTATCAAACTCTGTGAGAAGGGCCTTATGGTTAAAATCCTGGAGCGGTGATGTGGCATCAAAGATGAAATTGTGTTCCATCCCCTTTAAAGGGAAATGCATGTTCGGGCCAGCCCTAGATCTTCTCGAGAAAGCCTCAGACAAGAAGAAAGCCCTCCCGAAACCTAGAAATGTAAGGAAAAGGCCCTGTCGTCCTTCCCAGGAGCAGACCCCTCAATATAGGGGTAAAGGATAAAACAGGTTGGTGGAGCTACCCAAAATCGGGGGCCGCATCTCGAACTTTCTCGCTCAGTGTAGATAAATCTGCTCAGACCCATGGGTCCTGAGGGCAGTAGAGTTTGGAGTAAAAATAGAATTCTCCTCCTATCCTCCACAGACTAAAGATAACGCAGCTCTCTTCTCAAAGTCTGCAGGCCACCCTGATATCCAGTGTAACAGACCTATTATCCTCTGGGGTGATATCCCTGATAAGCAGAGGACATTATTCCAATCTCTTCTAATAAAAAAACAAATGGCTCGCATCGGATTATAATCAATCTAAAACCACTGAATCAGTATATCCACTACCAGAGATTCAAGATGTAATCTATCAGATCATCGGTCCCTCTGATAGGACAGGACCATACCATGGCCAGAATCGATCTCTAGGATGCATACTACCACATCTCCATACATCCACTTTACAGAAAGTTCTTAAGATTTACAGTGGCTCAGAGGGAACAGATAGTCCACTGCCAGTTCAATGTTCTCCCATTCGGGATATTATCAGCCCCACGAATATTTACAAAGGTCATGGCTTATATCAGGGGTCAGAATGTTTTCAATAGTACCATACCTCGACGACCTGTTATTAATCGGGCCCTCAGTACCATTGCTCCAAGAGCATATACAGTTGACCACTCAGATCCTATCTTCTCTGGGCTGGTTAGTGAATCACAAAAAATCAGATATGGTTCCCTCCATGACAATAAACGTTTCTAGAAGAACTATTGGATTCCCACAGCCAGATGTCGTTTCTGCCCAAACAAAAACAGGTCATACTAAAAGCAAAGATCAATGTCCTAAGAAGCAGGAGATTGGTATCATTGAGAAATGCCATGTCAGTCCTCGGATCTATGACATCCTGTATCGAGACGGTGGCCTGAGCTCAAGCACATACCCGAACATTACAGACTCACATCCTCATGAATTGGGACGGATCTCCACGGTCTCTGAACAGGAAAATTCCTATACCATCACGGGTAAAAACCTCTCTTTTCTGGTGGCTGAGCATGAAGAATCTAAATAGGAATACTATGTATCCAGAATCCACTAGTAACCATAAGAGTGGATGCCAGCGGGAAGGGATGTGGAGCCATAGTCTCCCAGGAGCTATTCCAGGGTATATGGTCCAAAGAGGTGAGCCAGAACTCATCAAATTTCAGAGAATTAAAGGCCGTAGAGGAAGTCCCCAGAGTAGCAGAGCCTCTGGTCCAGAAAACCCACATACAGATATTTTCAGACAATATCACCACAGTAGCCCACCTTCGTCATCAGGGGGGCACAAGACACAAAACCTTTAAAGCAGTCTCTGCGAGAATATTTTCCTGGGAAGAAGAACATATTCTATCCCTGTCAGCTCTTCATGTCCTGAGCCATACTCCTTCCTTACCTGAGAGTGAGATACCACACCTCTGGGTAAGATGCAATACCTCTGTGGCGACCGAACCCTCAGGGGCGCCACAGAAACATTAGTTTGTTTGTTTTTTGTTCAGATTTGCCAAATACCTATAAACTGGCATCTTTCTTTTCTAGAATACCAAGAAAAGGGCCATCAAGATCTAAACTGGGTCTTGGCTGTGATGGCTGGAAGTGCTCTTGGCATTGTCGTTTTGGCTATCTGGCTGAAAAAACAAAGCGTTAACACCATTAAAGAAGTTGAGATATAAGTTCTTGTGACTCTTCCTTTGCCATAAACGTAACTGAGTTCTAGCATCTATTTTGAACTCCTACCTGTAATACTCGCCTTGCTAGTTGATTTTATGAGACTTTACAGTAATTTGCAAATAAGGTTTATGCCCCAATAAAGATTTAGACAAAAAAAGTTGTACATTGATTGCATTCATAGACCTTTTTTGAGTAACGGTCACAACAGTTCACAAAAAATCCATTTGATACATGTAAAATATAAGGAGCACATTGGCTTCATTGGAAAGGGTGAGTCTTGCAATTTCTCTGGAAGGATCAATATTTTGTGGATTTTAAAACACTCACTGCAGGTCACTTTACCTACATGTAGGATCTAGATCTGTCTATCCAACTTGGCTGGTACTGTTGCACTGCAGGTGCTCTGATTATGTAGATGAAATTTTATATTGCCTTTAACTATGTTCTGGGTGACCCTAGCGCACACTTATTAAAATGCCTCCTTGTTTTCCCATAATCTGTAAGTGGTGGTGTGGCACCCCAGGGGTCTGGTTTCCACAGTAATGCAATGTTATGTCTGAGAGCAGGTGGGAGGTCTCTTGGTCAGGAATCCTATGCATGCCACACCTCCTGCCCAGTCCTGGGAGGGGAAGGACTTCCCCTATATAAACCTGGGGCTGAGGCAGGGTTAGAGAGTTCAAAGGGAGAGTTCAGCCAGGAGGGCTGACAGGGAGCTGTGGCTCCGGCTGGGCCCAGCTCCTGGGCCATGCCAGAAGTAGAGACAGAGAAGAGAAGCAGCTATGGGAAAAGAACAACAGGAGCTCTGTGGGAGCAGTGTTACAAGGAGTCAGGGGCTGGCAGCTGCAGAGCTCGCCCTGACTGAGAAGTATCACCGGACCCGGAGTCCGAGGCTGTGGGGACTAATCTCTACCCAGCAGCAGAAACCGACCGGCAGGGGATTGCAGGTCCTCTGGCCCAGAAACCCGAAGGCACGGTCACACGCGTGAGACCAGCACCGCCATCGTGGAGCGGAAGCCATTAGAAGGCCCCGAGTCACCGGCCATACGGGTGAGCACCACACGGTACACTCAGAGACGTGGGCTACTTTTACCCGCCTCTAGCAAGGTAGCCAGAAGAGTACAGTTAGTTGGGAAGGCCTACAACTCCGCCTGGCCAGGGGAGATCCCATCTGCTCAAGGACTGACCAGGCCCCGATTGCTAGCAAGTACTCCGGGAGGGTCTATCTTTGTCACCAGTAAAGACCCTGAACTACACCGCATCGTCTCTGAGTGGTTCCTGCTACCCCCATCATCCACGTCGGCTGCCCTGAGGCCATACCCCTCCCATTGGGGGTTATACCATCCACGCTGCACCATCCTTCCACCGGCCTCAGCGGTCTGCCCTGCAGCGGCAGCTCCATAGCTGCATTCAACGGGTGGCGTAGTCATCCACCATCCACTGCTAATAGACTGCCACTTAGTCTGACTCCCTGGGCACGGACCGGGTCACCGCCACGAGACTACTACCCCCCATCTAATCCGGCTCCGGGTAGGCTCCCGCATGCGCAACGCTGCGCGACTCAGGCCCAGGGGCGCGTCAGTGGCAGTGAGTAGCAACATATCGCTGTCTTACATGGTGGGAATGACCGATCTATGGCAGTTTAGTCTATATACTCTACTGTTAAAGCAATAGTACTGGAAACCTCTTCAACACATAGATGGTCTCAATGCCAGACTGGCACAGTATTAAAGTTTCTAACCAGATAATTGCATGAAGAGCAAAGGAAGTCCTACCATTGGTGCAGCCACAGAGGGATCCAGTAATTGACGGGGCCCACTTATACCTTCAAAGCAGATAAAATTGTACTTTATGATGAACTACAGTGCTTCCACGAGGACTCTCTTCTGTCTACCAGTGCTAGAAAGAGCAACAATAAATGGCCCAGAGAATAAAAGTTTCTTCTACAATGATGACTTGATGTAGGTTATTCTACACTGTCACATTAAGATATCATAACATCTAATGGTTGTTATCAAACATGTTACATTTTTGGCCACATGTTGAACCACAATGCAGTCATGTAATTGACCTATGACTTGCCTAAAATCATTGGTTAATTGCCAAACTGCAGATGTAAAATGGCTGCACAACAGTTAGCATCAAAAGTTTCTTAGGTTTCATGAGGGGTTTTCAAGTTGAATTGGCCATTCCCTCATGTGTTAAGAGGTTGGCAGTGTTATCTTGGTACACCTTTCCTCAAAATGACTAGCATGCTAATGGAGATGAAACCAAATCAATCCATCGAGTAAAACACTTCATGGAAAGTTTTCCACAAAAAAAAAAAAGTTTGGTCCTGTAAAGATCTGAGGTTGTAAGTAATCACCTAGGCAGGTTAACGATGCAACTATATTTTATTGATCACAGCCATGGTAATAAAGCAATTCCAGGTAAATGGCCAAAATACAGTTCTCTCAGTCCTCAAGTTCCCAATCTGGGTTCAGTAGTTCCACTGGCTTTGTATAAGGCCATACTCACTGTCTCCCAACTTTTGGTTGGCCCATAGATTTTGCATCTCCAGCTAGTATAGTCTGTAGCCACAGTCCATGATTCTCTAGACGGCAGATGAAACGATGAAAGCACGGGTATCCAGTAGCAGCAGTCCTTTTAAGAAAGTGTAAATCCAAATGACATAATCCATAATGGTAACATGTTTATCCATTCATCCTTCCAAGTCCACGGTCTCCATTCTCTTCCTTCAATCCTTCCACACATCTCCCTAAAACATGTCTCCACTTTCTTCCACTCGGATCAGTCCCCTCCCAGGTCAGAAGTGATCACACTCTCCCCCTTAAACATTCACTGTTTGCTAAAACAATGAAGAATATTCTAGAAGCCTTCATCTGAGACTGCCTGTAAGACCCACTGTGGTTATGGCTCCACTGTGTCTCAATCTACACTCACCTAATGAGATTATTGGCTGTTGAAACAATGAACTCCTGAGATAAAGATGAGATTAGTGGAATGCTGGACATTTTACAAGTGAATCTTACATAATGACAAGTAATCAGAACTATGTAAAACATAACAAGTAAATCACTAATAAAACACAATAATAATATTGACAAAAATGGTGGTTCGTTGCTGGAAAAGTATCATAGACTTTAGTAAGTGGGCGGCTCCTCACAGGTCCCATGCTCAAAGCCAGTTTTTAGACAAAGTGGGGCTCCAAATGTTAACACACATGTAGGTTGCATTTACATGGGCTGATTTCAGGCCATTAAACAAGCACAATTGACAACATTGAAGTCGTTCAGTACTTATTTTCTGGCCTCTTTACACTGGATGACTAGGAATGATGGCACAAAACTATCACTAGTAGATCAATCTGTCACCATACACATGTTCTCTGCAGTTTACACCAGGCGATGTGCTACTGAGAAGGATTTTCGTTCTACCATACACAATCCAATCACCCGATGAATGAGCAACATTTTTGCTTATTGATGGGCGATTGCCAATGTTTACACCTAATGAACGCTCGTCTGCTCTTCCAGTATATATAAATGTGGATGTGATATACTGTTACACACATCTGTATACAGAACACACATATGCAACATACAAACAGTGATCAACATATCTTAAAGAAACAATGGCGGAGACCCCGGTAAATCCAGGTCAGCCAGAATAGCCTACTCATATAGCATTTAGAACAGAAAAAAACACGAGTTCAAAATGGCATACAAAGTTAGTTTTATTTAGTCAATCTGCAAATAACTTAAATTAATATATCCATAATATAAATGCATGACAAAAAAGTGCAATGTGCTCGAAGAAAAGCGCAGTCCCACCTGCGAGGGCATATCGTACCCAAGCTAAAAGGATAGCCCATATACATAGTGTGGTATCTTTCCAGAGATATACTGGATAGAATAACGCTATATATTCCAAGTGGAGCACATACAAATGTTTAAATCAAACCCAGGTTCACCAGATGCTTACCACAATTGTATATGAGGTCCAGGTGTGTTGAGACACCTTTGCCACTGTGACACCCCAGGGGTCTGGTTGTCACAGTGATAGAGATATTACGTCTGAGAGCAGGTGGGAGGTCCTTTGGTCAGGGATCCTGTGCATGCCACACCTCCTGCCCAGCCTTGGGAGGGGAAGAACTTCCCCTGTATAAACCCGGGGCTGAGGCAGAGTTAGTGAGTCCAGGAAGAGTAGAGACAAGAGCAGCATAGGAAGCAGCAGAGTCACAAAGGAGTCAGGGGCTGGCAGCTAAAGAGCTCGCCCTGACTAAGAAGATTCTTTACCGGACCCGGAGTCCGAGGCTGTGGGGACTAACTTCTACCCAGCAGCAGAATCCGTCAGGCAGGGGATTTCAGGTCCCCTGGCCCAGAAGCCCGAAGGCCCGGTCACACGCGTGGGACCAGCACCGCCATCGTGGAGCGGAAGCCATTAGAAGGCCCCGAGTCACCGGCCATACGGGTGAGCACCACACGGTACACTCAGGGACGTGGGCTACTTACATCAGCTTCTAGCAAGGTAGCCAGAAGAGTACAGTCAGCTTGGGAGGCCTACAACTACGCCTGGCCAGGGGAGATCCCATCTGCTCAAGGACTGACCAGGCCCCGTTCGCTAGCAAGTACTCCGGGAGGGTCTATCGTTGTTACCAGTAAAGACCCTGAACGCTACCATACCGTCTCTGAGTGGTTCCTGCTACCCCCATCATCCACGTCGGCTGCCCTGAGGCCATACCCCTCCCGTTGGGGGTTATACTATCACGCTGCACCATCCTTCCACCGGCCTCAGCGGTCTGCCCTGCAGCAGCAGCCCCCTGGCTGCATTCAACGGGTGGCGTAGTCATCAACCATTTTCTACCGCTAACAGACTGCCGTCCAGTTTGACTCCCTGGGCACGGACCGGGTCACCGCCACGAGACTACAACCCTAAACAGATCCGGCTCCGGGTAAGCTCCCGTGTGCGCAACGCAGCGCGACACAGGCCCAGGGGCGCGTCAACTTTGGCGTAGTCGGCAGGATCACGTGCCCGCAACCACCGGGTACTGCGTGCCTGAAAAGCAAAGACTGTTCAAACTTACCAGTGGTGAAGATTCCCGCCATCGGTGAAGATTCCCGCCATCCGGCGCCATCTTCAGCCTTCTTCCCGCCATCGGTGAAGTTTCCCGCCATCTGGCGCCATCTTCAGCCTTCTTCCCGCCATCCGTGGAGTTTTCCCGCCATTGGACGCCATCTTGAGGACGCCGCGCGGGAAGAAGAGGGGTGTGGACTCCGAAAGCGCGCGAGAACAGAAGCCCCGCCTCACGTCCGGACGTTGCGTAAGGTCCTGGAAGGAGCCCAGCAGACGCCGACGTCACAGGAGCGCGACGGAAGGTCCTCAACCCTGACGATCCACTGCGGAGCCGCGGCCTACGGAACAGGATCATCGCAAGGTAGGCCACGGTCCACTAGGGGGGAGGAAGATGTCGGATACGGAGGAGAGCTCCACTGCCTCAACCCCCGCCAGCGCTACCGCTGTTGCAGTTATGCCCTTCACCATGCCCTATATCCCGGGAGCAGCTTGGCTACCCCAGTACTCAGGGGAGTCACATACCCTGCATGACTTTAGAGAAAAGCTGGATAGCCTCTTCCAGGTGTACCCCCTCACAGAAGAGCAAAAAGTGAGCATCCTGGTGGCCCAACTAACTGGGGCAGCCAAAAGGGAAGTAAAATCCTGGCCACCTGGGAGGAAGACTGTCGCAGGGATACTAACCCGGCTGAAGGACACCTTTGATACCCGCACCTCAGCCGAGATTAAACTTAGATTCTACGGGTGCAAGCAGCGAGCGCATGAGAGTATAAGGGACTATGCACTCAACCTACAAGAGGCCCTGAGGGCCATTAAGCAGACCGACCCTAATGGAGTGGGAAACGAGGACAGGCTGTTGACCGAACAATTTATAGAGGGTTTATATTGCAATGCCCACCGCACCCAGTTGCGGGCAATGGCCTTACAGGACCCTCATCTAGAATTTGCACAGTTCAAGGACAGAGCCATCCGGGTGCTCCGAGAACCGGCACCAGGTGGCGTTGTGACCCACAGACGCCCCACTACCACTTACTACCAGGAGGCGGCGCCCTTGTCAGCAGGGCCTGTGGGAGCTGATGCGCAGGCTTTGGACAATGACCCGGCTCCAGACCTACACCATCAGGTCCAAGAGCTAGCTAAAAGCGTTGCTGCGCTAACCCGAACTGTGCAGTCTTTACAGGTTTCCACTCCAGGGAAGATCCAGCTGGCATCCGGACTGGAGGACATCCCGTGGCGTCGACCAAGGAGGACCCCACCGGCCAGAGGAAGACCCAGTGACCGATACAGCGAGGACGGACGACCCATCTGCCGCCGCTGCAATCAACCCGGACATATGGAAAGGTACTGTTCTTTAAACGGGCACAACCTGGGGTAGAGGGCCAACCCCCAGGAAAAAGATCACCAGGCCCATCGAACTGGCGCGACAGATATGTGGGAGGACGTCCAGTCTTGCTTGTGGTACTGGATGGCATTCCCATGAGTGCCCTACTGGACACCGGGTCACAGGTCACCACCATCCCGTACGTGCTCTTCAAGCAGTACTGGAATGACTCGGATATTACCCGCTACCCTGACGACGACTTGAGTATCATCGCCAGCAATGGTCAGCCCGTGCCACAGATCGGATTTAAAGAGGTGACCATCAAAATTGGTAGAGTCGAACTGGCCGCACAGGGACTGATCATTGTAGATATTGACAAACATGAGAGTCACCCAAAAATAACTCTAGGAACTAATGTAATTGAAAATTGTCTTGCAGAGGTGATTTTCCTTTTACAGCAGGTTGCCAAGAATGCCAGCTCCGGCGAGCAGCGGGTGCTCCAGAAAGAGATCCGGGCACTGATGCAACGGCAACAAGTGGAACTCTCCGGCGGTGAGATTGGTAGCGTAAGAATGTGTGACCCTTTTCCTATTGCCATGCCCCCAAAAAGTGAAATGATGATTTGGTGCCGGGCAGCTATTGGTCTGAGAGGTAGAGATTACCAGGCAATGGTAGAACCAGTTTACTCAGACAGTAGGCCCACCATTTTGACAGCACGGGGGGTGGTCAATGTACGCCATGGGAGGGTGCCCGTTCGCATAATAAATATCGGGGAGAGGGAAGTGTACCTGCCCCGGTATGCCACGCTAGCCAAATTATATACCACTAATCAAAATTCTATACAATCTGTGGAACCCTTGCCTCCATCTCACCCGGAGGAAGGTAACGGCTCTAAGAAAGACATGGAGGACTGGTGTCAGCAACTACATCTGGGTACTGACTCCACTCCCTCACACCAGAAACAAGGAGTCTATCGGGTGGTTCAAGAGTATGAGAGAGTGTTTAGTAAACACCCGTTAGACTTCGGGCGAGTCAAGGGGGTAGAACACCGCATCCCCACGGGAGATCATCCTCCCATAAAAGAGAGGTATCGACCCGTACCCCCTGCACATTACCAACACGCCAAGGGGATGCTTAGAGACATGAAGGAGGCTGGGGTAATCCGGGATAGCTGTAGCCCCTGGGCAGCCCCACTAGTTTTAGTCAAAAAGAAAGACAACACCATGAGGATGTGTGTAGATTACCGGAAAATCAACCGTATCACACACAAGGATGCGTACCCCTTACCAAGGATAGAGGAGTCATTGGCTGCTTTAAGATCTGCTAACTTCTTCTCTACCTTGGATCTCACTAGCGGGTACTGGCAGGTTCCTGTAGCAGAGGCGGACCGGGAGAAGACCGCATTCACCACCCCGATGGGACTTAGCGAGTTCACCTGCATGCCGTTCGGACTCTGCAACGCCCCAGGAACCTTCCAACGATTAATGGAGTGCTGTCTGGGCCACAGAAACTTCGAGACGGTCCTGTTGTACCTGGACGATGTCATCGTATACTCCAAAACTTATGAGGACCACCTGAAACACCTGGCGGAGGTGTTCGAAGCTCTGGCGAGTTACGGCCTAAAGGTGAAACCCTCCAAGTGTCACCTCCTGAAACCAAAGGTGCAATACCTGGGACACGTGGTGAGCGCTGACGGAGTGGCTCCCGACCCCGATAAGATCACCGCAATCAAAGGATGGCCAAGCCCTTCCAGCGTAAAAGAAGTGCGGCAGTTCCTAGGGTTGGTAGGCTACTACCGAAGGTTTATTCCCGGTTTCACCAAAAAGGCGGCGCCTATGCAGGACCTCCTGATAGGCCAGTCCCGGAAGGCCAAGAACCAGAAGCCGCCCTTCAAATGGGAAGAGCTAGAGGAAGAGTCCTTCCGCCAGCTGAAGATGGCCCTCACGGGGGATGAAATCTTGGCGTATCCGGACTATAGCCAGCCCTTCAACCTCTACACCGACGCCAGTAACGTCGGGCTAGGAGCCGTACTGTCCCAGATTCAGCAGGGGAAAGAGCGAGTAATCGCCTATGCCAGCCGAAAACTGCGACCCACCGAAAGGAATCCCGAGAATTATAGCTCATTTAAGCTAGAGTTCCTGGCCGTGGTATGGGCAGTCACCGAGCGCTTTAAGCATTACCTCGCTTCTTCCCGGTTCACCGTATACACGGATAACAACCCGCTGACACACCTGGACACGGCAAGACTCGGTGCCCTGGAGCAGAGGTGGATGGCCCGTCTGTCCAACTACGAGTTCACAATTAAATACCGGGCAGGGCGCTCCAATACCAACGCGGACGCCCTGTCCAGGATGCCCAACCTGCCGGACGGAGGAGAAGATCCGGAGGGACTGGAAGAAGTTGAACTCCCTGCGTTCCACCGTCATGGGACTATCCAGTATTCCCACCGGGTAAGGAGTAAGCAGGCTGCTACGTTGAACCCCTTACCTCACTACAACTGGGAGGAAACGCAAGACAGCGACCCTGCCGTCCGACTGGTGAAGGAGATGCTGACTCGCCCGGAGGCTAGCCTGGAATCAGACGCTCCAGAGGAAGCCAAACAACTATGGGCAGAGAAGAGTCGACTGTTCCTTTACAAGGGGAAGTTGTGCCGCAGAATGGTTAACTCCAGGACGCATGAACTACTCTGGCAAGTAGTGGTGCCACGAAGAGACGCAGCCATGGTGATGGAGGCATACCACGACGGAGCTGGACACTTCGGGTGGAAAAAGCTGGAGTTCCTGCTGCGCGAGCGGTTCCACTGGGTAGGCATGAGGGGAACCATCGAGAAGTGGTGCAGAGACTGTGGCCCGTGCAATCTGAGAAGGAAGGACCGGGCCAGCCAGAAGACTCCCCTGCAGTCCATCGTCACCCGGCAACCGTTGGAACTGGTAGCCTTGGATCATGTAAAACTGACCCCCAGCAGAAGTGGCTACGTCTACGCGTTAACCATCGTGGATCATTACTCCCGGTTTCTGGTTGTCGTCCCCGTCAAGGACTTAACGGCTCGAACAGCAGCTAGAGCCTTCCAGCAGCACTTTTGCCGTCCACACGGGTACCCGGACCAAGTGCTGACGGACCAGGGACCTGCCTTTGAAGCGGAGGTCTTCCAGGAATTCTGCAATCTGTATGGCTGCCGGAAGATAAGGACGACACCCTACCATCCGCAAACTAATGGACTTTGTGAGAAAATGAACCAGGTGGTAATGGATCTTCTAAAAACGTTGCCCCTGGAAGAACGCAGTCTGTGGCCTGAGAAGTTGCCCGATCTGGTGGACCTATACAACCACATCCCGGTAGGTTCCACCAACTGTACCCCGGCTTACCTAATGAGGGCAAGACCTGGTAAGTTACCTGTTGACCTGGAAATGGGAGTCCTGACGCCCGAGGACACTTCACCAGAAACAGACTGGGACACAGAGAGGCAGCAGCAGTACCGGAAAGTACAGGAGAGCGTGGAGCGAAGTCTCTGTCAGGCTAGGGAAAGACAAGAGAAGACTTACAACCAGTATGCTCCCGCTGTTCCCCTGGTACCCGGAGAGCAGGTCTTGAAGAGGAAGAGACGGCTCCACAAGTTGGACGACCAGTGGGAGAAGGACCCGTACACCGTACTGCCCTCAAGCCACGAGAACCCGAAGGTCTGTACCATCAGTAAAGACGGAGGGGAAACCACAGCCATTGTATCCCGGGACCACCTGAAGAAGTGCCCCGAACAACTGAGGAACCCTGAGGAGGAACAGGAAGACCATCGACCCGTGGAAGAAAGGGAAGATATGGTTAGTACCGTGCTCGGGGACTTCCCTCGGTCTTGGACTCAAGTCAATGGTGCAGTTGTGGTACCCGTACTCACCTTCCTCCAACCATCATCCCAAGAACCTACGGAGCAACGGGTAGAGCTGGAAGAGCAGCCGGTCCAGGAGGCAGAAGACTCCACCCAAGCGGAACAGGAGAATCCACTCTCTGCTTATAGTGAGCCTGCCGTACCCCTAGTGAGACAAAGAGCCGGTAGACAGCTGCCCAGTTTACCCTTGACAGCTCCTACACCCTGTAGTTCAGGGCCAGACAGTCAGCTCCGTAGGTCCACTAGGGCCACTAGAGGCCAGTTACCCGCACGTTGGAGGATCTAAATGTTTAAGTTGTTTTACAATGTTTACCTGTTTATTGTTGCTTGTGTGTAATTTTGTGTTTCTAGTTGTTTTTAGGAGTCTTCGGTGGATTTGCCGGGAATCCTTTGTATATAGTTGGAGCGTAACCCAGGATGGACTAGAGACTGTTAAGGACTCGGGGTAGGACAGACCCCTACCTGGTTACGTCTCCCTGTGTTGGTGAAATGGACACCTTTGCTTTTCTTCAAAGACTGCACCCGGTTGCGGACATCCGTGACCATCTTATTGTGTTTCCTTATTGTATTTTACTGTTCTTTGATATACCTTGTTATATTTTTCTAAAAAGTGTTTAGTCCCGGAGTACTAAATTTCACTAGGGGGGAGTGTGACACCCCAGGGGTCTGGTTGTCACAGTGATAGAGATATTACGTCTGAGAGCAGGTGGGAGGTCCTTTGGTCAGGGATCCTGTGCATGCCACACCTCCTGCCCAGCCTTGGGAGGGGAAGAACTTCCCCTGTATAAACCCGGGGCTGAGGCAGAGTTAGTGAGTCCAGGAAGAGTAGAGACAAGAGCAGCATAGGAAGCAGCAGAGTCACAAAGGAGTCAGGGGCTGGCAGCTAAAGAGCTCGCCCTGACTAAGAAGATTCTTTACCGGACCCGGAGTCCGAGGCTGTGGGGACTAACTTCTACCCAGCAGCAGAATCCGTCAGGCAGGGGATTTCAGGTCCCCTGGCCCAGAAGCCCGAAGGCCCGGTCACACGCGTGGGACCAGCACCGCCATCGTGGAGCGGAAGCCATTAGAAGGCCCCGAGTCACCGGCCATACGGGTGAGCACCACACGGTACACTCAGGGACGTGGGCTACTTACATCAGCTTCTAGCAAGGTAGCCAGAAGAGTACAGTCAGCTTGGGAGGCCTACAACTACGCCTGGCCAGGGGAGATCCCATCTGCTCAAGGACTGACCAGGCCCCGTTCGCTAGCAAGTACTCCGGGAGGGTCTATCGTTGTTACCAGTAAAGACCCTGAACGCTACCATACCGTCTCTGAGTGGTTCCTGCTACCCCCATCATCCACGTCGGCTGCCCTGAGGCCATACCCCTCCCGTTGGGGGTTATACTATCACGCTGCACCATCCTTCCACCGGCCTCAGCGGTCTGCCCTGCAGCAGCAGCCCCCTGGCTGCATTCAACGGGTGGCGTAGTCATCAACCATTTTCTACCGCTAACAGACTGCCGTCCAGTTTGACTCCCTGGGCACGGACCGGGTCACCGCCACGAGACTACAACCCTAAACAGATCCGGCTCCGGGTAAGCTCCCGCGTGCGCAACGCAGCGCGACACAGGCCCAGGGGCGCGTCACCACCTGTCTTCTACGTCCCCCTGGACCTCATATACAATTGTGGTAAGCATCTGGTGAACCTGGGTTTGATTTAAACATTTGTATGTGCTCCACTTGGAATATATAGCGTTATTCTATCCAGTATATCTCTGGAAAGATACCACGCTATGTATATGGACTATCCTTTTAGCTTGGGTATGATATGCCCTTGCAGGTGGGACTGCGCTTTTCTTCCAGCACATTGCAATTTTTTTGTCATGCATTATATTTATATTATGGATATATTAATGTAAGTTATTTACAGCTTGACTAAATAAAACTTTAACTTTTTATGCCATTTTGTACTCCATGTTTTTTTTCTGTTCTAAACACATATGCAACGTGTATAAAAAGTACAAAAATAAATGACTGGAATATGCAGAGCATCTGCACACATGAGAATGCACAGAGCACATACGCTCACACTATAGAATACTTACCAGTCTCTCCCTTCAGTTCTAAACTCCTGCACAGGACCCATGGTGACATCATGGTCACATGACTGATGTCACCAAAGGTCGTTAAGCAGTCTGCACATTGGAAATTAAATTGATAATATCACTGCAATTTTCAATGTAACTTCTGCTGTAGATGCTGCTGACGCGCCCCCTGGGCCATGTTGTTAGGGATACCCGGAGCCGGATCAGATGGGGGTTGTAGTCTCCGAGTGGCTGTGACCCGGTCCGTGCCCAGGGTGTCAAACTCAGTGTGCGGCAGTCCTTATAGATGTTATTAGTGTCAACTACGCCACCCGTTGATTTGCGGTCAAAAGGCCGCCGCTGCAAGATGGTCCGCTGAGGCTGGTGGTGTGTGTGCAGCTGCGGTAGTATAACCCCCAACGGGAGGGGTATAGCCTCAGGTGGTCAGCCGTGGAGGATGGTGGTTGTGAAGGTGCAGCAAGGAGACTCAGAGGCATAAAATGCAGTTCCAGGGTTTTACTTACTGGTGTTGCTCGGGTCACTGTGTACAGCAGTGGCCACCCAAGCCGTGCTGCGTCCACCAGGTCCTGGACTCGGTCAACTCCCAGGCAACTCCGGAGTGTGGTCCTGAGCTCCCTTTCTGACTTGTCCTCCTCTCCGGCCTTCCCCACCAGGGATCCACCTAAGTCCGGCTCCCTCGGGCCTCTTGTTGGTAAACCCTTGTCTCTGGGTTCCCTGACCCTATTCTTGGTTTGCCTTCCGGGTGGATTTAGTGGGTGGTCGTGGCAGATCCTGCCCACGACCTCCGGTCTCTGGCTAAGGATTAGGGCCCTCCACCAGCTTGGGATCCGGTACCCTTGTGCCAACTCTTCACCCTCTGATCTAATTTTGGGTTCTTGGAGTTCCCTCTTCTCCCCCTCTGGGTCCTTCTTTCTCCTCTCTCGCTCTCTTGGCCTTGGAGCTGGCTGAGCTGCTCTGCTTCTCTGACTCAACTCTGACAGACTGACCCTGATCTAAGATGGTTCCCACCTTATATACTCCCTCTATGTGTGAGCTCAGGTGACCAGCACCCAATGAGCTCCTAGCTTTACCCAGGCTGCTCCCCCTATCTGCCCCTACACTACTGGGATGTTCCACCCCCCTCCCACTCCAGCCAGGAACAGACACTGTCGTACCTGCACATAAACTGGTGGGAGTACCGTCGGTCTGTTCCTCGGAAATGGGATGTGTGTAGTGCATGCAGCTAACTGAGCTCAGTTCCACACTCCATCCTTACCCGGGAGTGGAATATCACACCTCTGGGTTGAGGTGCAATACCCCTGTAGCAGCCGAATCCTCAGGGTGCTGCATTCCCCCCTGGTAAATCACAGCACGTCCTCGGGCTGTAAAATAACAAAACATCCAAAAACATACAATTTTTTTTTTTTCATAAACATCATAAACATATAAAACAATATATATATATCATAAAACTTTTCATATAAAACTCCTCATTAGAAACATTCTTGTTCCTCCGGCCACGGTGCAACTTGTGACCGGGTAAAGTGCGACAGTCTCTCTTGGAAGAAAACAGTTTCCTATAAAACTGGTAGGGGGCGCTTTAGGAAGCGCAACTATATACAAGGGAAATATGGCCGCTCTCAGTCCTCGACCAGGTATTAGGGAGTATTGACCGCTCTCAGTCCTCGGTCAGTGGGAATAGGGACACACGGGTTTCAGTTCAATCTGCTGGTCCCAACGGGGACTATATTTTAACTAGAACAGTTCTTATACCCTGACGGGTAACTATGTACAGTCTCTCTCTACCGTACTTCAACGACGGCGTCCTCCTGCTCCTTCTTTAGATTCTTCAGACCCGTCCGGGTCCTCTTGCTCCTCCTCACACCGCAGCTCCTCCTCCGTCAGGCGATGCACATGGAGGGCGTAGGGTCCTTTGGCACACTTGTGCCGGGTGAAGGTGACCTCGTCCCCTGCATACAGGTCACGACCTCTGTGTCCCTCCGGCAGATGGCTTTCTACGTCTCTGCGGGTGACAAAGACGTCGCCGGGGGTGTGATGATCCCTGATGAAACCCCAACCGTGCTGCAGTTGGAATTTAATTACAGTCCCGGTGGCACGGGGACCGTGGGCTGCACGGGGGTTCCTCCGGGTCCGGCTCTTCTGCTCTGCGCTCTGGATTTGCAGCCGCTGCTCTCGGACCCGCCTCTCTCTCCTCTCCCAGTCGAAGACCTCTAACTGCTGCCGGCAGCACTCCGCACGTTCAGCTGCGGCCGCCCGCGTTTCTTGGGTGAATCCCATGAGGTCTCCTCCGGTGGGGTCCCACGCAAACTGCGCTTCCTCCAACGAGAGTGGGGTGATCTTAACGGGCTTCGGAACCAGAATCAGGGGCTCATCTAGGGGTCTTTCTTTTTGGAGCTCAAGTTAGTAATACTCCGGTGGCCATATAAAGGGCTGCCCATCCGGGCACGTATGCTGGGCGAACAGGTCTTCACCCAGGTGCGGCACTCTAGATGTTGAGGGCGCGGAGGTGGTAGCGGCGCCCAGGTTTACCAGGCCTTGCGACCAGGCTTGGGGCACCTTGAAGGTGAAGGGCACCGTAAAGACAGCGGCGCCCGGGTGTTCCTGGCCTTGCGACCAGGTCGGTGGTTCGGCAGAGGTAGGGGGCGCTGTTGGTACTGCGGCGCCCGGGGGGACTCGGCCTTGCGACCAGGCCGGTGGCGTCTCCTGCTTGGCCGCGCTCTGGATTGAGGCGCGTGACGTAGCAGGTGGCGTGGCCGCGGCTCCGGCCGCTTGAGGCCTAGCTTGGAGCGATGACGCAGCGGCTACGGGAACGGTGAGTGGGGCTTCAGGCTCTGCGACGGGGAGCTGGGGCAGGTTTACGGCTTCTGGGCACGGGATGCTGTCGTCCCCATTACCTGCCTTTATCTCTTCGGCTCCCTCCGCGGCGTCGTCTCCGGCCGTCGTCCCTCCTTCGCCGTCCTCAGAGGTGGACTTGCTCCTCGCTGCGGGTGGCATGCTTCGCTGGCGGGCTCCAGCCTGCTGGGCCATCTCTCGAGTCCACTCCGCCAGTGTTTCCTGCTGCACCCGGGCTATCCTCCGTGCGAGGCCCTCCAACGCGGTCTGTGCACGCTCCCGATCTCCGGGGAGCTGCGCCAGGATCTCCAGCAGGCCTTCTGGAGTGGCGACCTGCAACAGGCTCCTGACCACTGGGTCGGTGCTGCCTGACTCTCCCTCCATCTCCGGGTGTGTTCTCTCTGGACTCTCCTCCAGACTCCTCCAAGCTGCTCCCATCTTCTTTCTTTTGTTCTGTCTACGCCCATCCCGAGGGCGGTCCTGGGGCAACTTTGTGATTGCCAGTTCCAGGGGCAGTTCTCTCACGCTGATGGACATATCAATCATCACAGTCTCTGCTGGTGGGGGCGGTTTCCACTTTTGGCGCCATTTTCGGTCCTGGCCCACGATGGGAGGTGGCCTCTTGCCATCCTTTGGCACGCCCATAATGGCGTCCGCTCTGCCAAGGCGGGAAACCTTCTCAGATGGCGGGAACCGCTTCCCAGTGGCGGGAAACTCTGTGGATGGCGGGAAAAGACTGCAGATGACGGGCAAATGGCGGGAACTGATCCGAGATGGCGTCCGATGGCGGGGACCCTCTGGAATTGGCGGGAGACTTCTTTTTGAGGTAAATGCGATCTTTTCTTCAGGCACGCAGTACCCGGTTGCGGGCACGTGATCCTGCCGACTACGCCAAAGTTGACGCGCCCCCTGGGCCATGTTGTTAGGGATACCCGGAGCCGGATCAGATGGGGGTTGTAGTCTCCGAGTGGCTGTGACCCGGTCCGTGCCCAGGGTGTCAAACTCAGTGTGCGGCAGTCCTTATAGATGTTATTAGTGTCGACTACGCCACCCGTTGATTTGCGGTCAAAAGGCCGCCTCTGCAAGATGGTCCGCTGAGGCTGGTGGTGTGTGTGCAGCTGCGGTAGTATAACCCCCAACGGGAGGGGTATAGCCTCAGGGGGTCAGCCGTGGAGGATGGTGGTTGTGAAGGTGCAGCAAGGAGACTCAGAGGCATAAAATGCAGTTCCAGGGTTTTACTTACTGGTGTTGCTCGGGTCACTGTGTACAGCAGTGGCCACCCAAGCCGTGCTGCGTCCACCAGGTCCTGGACTCGGTCAACTCCCAGGCAACTCCGGAGTGTGGTCCTGAGCTCCCTTTCTGACTTGTCCTCCTCTCCGGCCTTCCCCACCAGGGATCCACCTAAGTCCGGCTCCCTCGGGCCTCTTGTTGGTAAACCCTTGTCTCTGGGTTCCCTGACCCTATTCTTGGTTTGCCTTCCGGGTGGATTTAGTGGGTGGTCGTGGCAGATCCTGCCCATGACCTCCGGTCTCTGGCTAAGGATTAGGGCCCTCCACCAGCTTGGGATCCGGTACCCTTGTGCCAACTCTTCACCCTCTGATCTAATTTTGGGTTCTTGGAGTTCCCTCTTCTCCCCCTCTGGGTCCTTCTTTCTCCTCTCTCGCTCTCTTGGCCTTGGAGCTGGCTGAGCTGCTCTGCTTCTCTGACTCAACTCTGACAGACTGACCCTGATCTAAGATGGTTCCCACCTTATATACTCCCTCTATGTGTGAGCTCAGGTGACCAGCACCCAATGAACTCCTAGCTTTACCCAGGCTGCTCCCCCTATCTGCCCCTACACTACTGGGATGTTCCACCCCCCTCCCACTCCAGCCAGGAACAGACACTGTCGTACCTGCACATAAACTGGTGGGAGTACCGTCGGTCTGTTCCTCGGAAATGGGATGTGTGTAGTGCATGCAGCTAACTGAGCTCAGTTCCACACTCCATCCTTACCCGGGAGTGGAATATCACACCTCTGGGTTGAGGTGCAATACCCCTGTAGCAGCCGAATCCTCAGGATGCTACACTGCGGGCAGGAGTGTACATAGAAATCATAGGGCTCCATAGCAAAAGTCCTAATTTGCCCCTGCAAAAAAAAAATTACTCAATAGGAGCACAGGAGAGCATATACTATTTTTGCAGCCCTTGCAAAGTAATTTTGCCCCTTACTGTTCGACATGCTACAATGTGCCCCCACTAGGACTCCAAACAGTACAATAACACCCCTCACAACCCTCTACCCAGTATACTGGCCCCCCACAGGCCTCCAAATAGAATATTGCCTGCAACATAGTATGATGGCCTCAAAAATTAACCATTTATTAAAAAAATAAATGCTCCCCCACTGCTTCAGTCTCTGCAGCATGTGGTCTGCACTACATCGCAACTCCTGTGCTGAGCAGTGCAGAGGGTTAGAAGACTCGCTGTAGAGATTGGAGCAGTGGGCAATGGGGTGTAGTGAATATTTTTTTTTATTTATGGAGGACTATGTGGTGCCCGTAATACTGTATGGAGGGCTATGAGGGGCCCATTTTACTGTATGGAGGGCTATGTGGGGCCAACTATATTGGGCTGTGGGGCCAATTATGCTATATGGACGGCTATATAAGGGCCATTAATTACTTTTGAAAGACTACAAGGGGGCCATTATACTGATGGCATACCTATGTAGGGGAGGGCATCATACTATTTGAAGGTATATGTAGGGGGCCATTATGCGGTTGTCAGGACTATATGGGGGCAATTATACTGTTTGCAGGTCTATGCTGGGGGCGATTATACTGTTTGGAGGGCTATGTCAGGGCTCTTATATTGTTTGGAGGGCTATGTGTGGGCCAATACACTGCATGCAAGCAATTACACAGTGTAAAAGTTTTTTTGAGGGGTTCAATAATACACTGTAGTAATACACTGTAGAGGGTTATGTGGGGGTCACTATGCTGTTTGGAGGGTAGTGGGGGGCCATTATACAGTGTGGATGGTTGTATTGGGGCCATCATACTGAGTGGAGGTGTGTGGGGGCCATTATTCTGTATAGAGGGCTGTGTTGCGATCACAGTTGGGGGCATCATACTGTGTTGGGGGTCGCCATACTTTGCCAGTGAAGGGGAGTACAGTCATCATACCGTGTGTGTGGAGGGTACTCTGGAAGAATTTACTGTGGGGATATCATACTTGTGTTTCGGGGGGACACTATAGTTGGCATAATACTTTATGGGGGCAATGAAAGGGTAGTTTAGGGGCTTCAGTAGGAGGAAATTACTTTGTAAGGGCTGCGAAGATGTGAGATATGCTCTTCAGTGACCCTGCTTAATATTAAGCTTTTTACTTGGGGGGCCCAATTAGAACTTTTGCTATGGGGCCCCATGATTTCTATGTTCACCCCTGCTAATAATATTAGGAATGACATAAAGATGGATGAAGCTGCTTCATCTTTAGTGGTTACAGGTATCTGGCCCATTGTGACATCACTCGTGTTCCACTCCCCGTGATGTCACAATGAGGTCACCATTGTGATGTCACTGGCTGTGGGGCTATAGTGAGTGACGCTACAGGAAAAGGCTTTGTCTGGAGAGGCTGACTGTGGATTACACAAGACGCGATATTCCTCCAGGCTAAAATGCTGTTTAGATTTCTTCTATTTGTGAGTGTGCTAATAGCATCTGCGGAGGGCGCTCCTATCAACACGCACCACCATGATTTCAGGGCCTGGATCCCTGCAGGTAAGTGCTGTACCAGATATTCAGCCAATATGGGGTTATTGTTAATTAGTCAGATGATACATTTCATGGAGGATTCTTCATGTGCTACTTGTAATGTTTGGAGTCTTCTCCCATCGTGTATTCCCTATTCCAGGCTCTCAAACACATTGTAAACTTGAATGGGAATCCACTCTGAGCGAAAAACAAGTCACGTGTCTCTCATCTTCATGTGTGTGACTTCATCAATAGTTTTGGGGGAAATAATTACAAATTTATGGTAATTGTGGAATTTCTCCAGCTAGGAATGGTCCTAGGTCTGAATACAAAAATGAGATGCAAAATATAATGTATATATTAGTAGCTTTAAATATCTTACATGTTCTTGATCTTTTCTTCCACTAGATTACTTTAGTAGGTTTCCTATGCCTGCTGCCATCATCTTCTTCTCTGGATTTTTCTTTGGTGCCATCTGTTCCATCATATATGGGTAAGTCTTATAATGATTTATGGGCTACCCGGGAGTCTGTATAAGAAATATCACATTTTCAGGTCATCACACGATTCAGTAAATGATATAATCTAGTGTGGATGTTTAGTGGCTCATAAACTTGGTCTGACCTGCTGGGAGCACAATGGACTTTTCTGTACAATATTAAAAAAATTGCTCAACAAATTACTGCAGATAAGGATAGATAAAATAGATGAAGAAAAATATATGATTTTATAACAGTGACTTCTGTTTTATCATTTTAAAGATATGTGAAAAAGAATAATTTCTGGAGAGATGTTACAAGACCAGATTCCATGGATGAAGATATAAAGAGTAGGGCTAATCCTAATGGTAAGTACGGCCGTCACCAATCTGACATTAATATCTGTGTACATACAAATACTTCTTAGTGGCTTTTATATTACGTGGACGCAGTCTACATTGTAAAGCTGAATAATTACTCTAATGATATTCTGATTCGTCTCTTTCAATATATGAAATCTATTTAAAAGTAAAAAATGAACTTTTAAAGTATAAATAATCTCTTACCCGTTCACAACATATGATGTACGCCGAGCTTGAATATTTTCCCGCACGTGACGGCTGATTTAATGTGCGGAGCTCTGCCCGCAGCTGTTAAACTGTTAAATCCCACTGTTAATCTCTCACAGCAGCTTTTAACAATGCAAGGGAGACCGGACATTATATGTGACTCGCCCCCTGGGCCGTGGGGCACTCGGATCCGGGCAATAGGGAGACGATGGGGGTAGTAGTGGCGACCCGGTTCCGTGGCTCAGGGTGGTCAGGCCAATGGTAGTCTGCTACGTTCTGCTGATAATGTCCGACTACGCCACCCGTGGATTTGCGGTCATTAGGTACCGCCGCTGCAAGGCAGACCGCTGGGGCTGATGATGTGTGCAGCTGGGATGGTGTGACTCCCCACGGGAAGAGTGCGGCCCCAGGGCAGTGTAGTGGATGTTGGGAGTGATGGTAGTGAGAGTCCCAGTGCTGATAGTGCTGGAGGAGCAAGGAGCACACAGACAACAGGTTGCAGTCCAGGGTCTTTACTAGAACAGGTAAATTGACCCAGAAACAGTCCCGGCTAGGAGGGGACCTGGATGTCTGAGAGCAACGGGGAAATTGGCCCTGGTCAGGGTGAGGGTGTAGGCCTACCGTGCTTTCTGTCCTCCTTCTGGCTATCTCCTCGTTATAGGGTAACAGCCCACGTTTCCGAGCTTTCCGTGTATTCTCGCCTGTATGGCCTGCGACGTGGGTTCCTTTCTGCTCCCAGCCTTGTACGGCTTTACTGGTCCCTTCTGTTGTGGCAGGGCCTCCAGGCTTCTTAGGCCAAGGAATATACAGTCCCTTGCGGACTGGTTATCTGCTGGAGGATGTGGAATCCTCCCAGCCTCAGACACCAAAGTCTGGTAAAGTAAGTCTTTTATCTGCCAAGACAGGCTCTCTTCGCCTCTTGTCTCTGGCTTGTGGTTCTCCTCCTGCCACACTTCCTCTTAGGTGCAATACGACTGTCTGTCCCTGCTCTGCTCTGGGACAAGTCTCAGTGCTGAGACAGGCCATCAAGTTCTCTCTAACCCTGCCCCCAGTACCAGCTTTCATAGGGGCAGCCAGCTCCCCCTACTGGCCTGAGACAGGAGGCATTGCATGCTAATGTTCCCCTGACTAGAGAACCTCCCCCTTGCTCTCAGACACAGCTTTAATTACACTTGTGGCATCCAGGCCAGGGTGACACATTCCCCCCTAGTAAAATTTAGTACTCCGGGACTAAACAGTAAATAAAGAATAACATGCATAACCATAAAACATTATCAGGAAAGTGACGCACAAATTGAGTTCTTAAGGTCACAGTGTGGTCTGTGACCGGGTGTCCATATCACCAATACAACGGGGAGCCTTAACCAGGTGGGGGTCTGTCCTACCCCAAGTCCTTCACAGTCTTAGTTCATTCCTGGGTTAGGCTCCGAACGCAGTCCATACAAGGTCCTGGTTATAAAAAGTCCATAACCTGTGAGTCCTTAGGGTAACTGCAAGAAACTGAAACACAGAATTACCAAACAAGCATGTAACTTGGCAAACAATTCAACATTTGGCATCAGGGTTATTTACAATCTTAACGCGCTCTATATTTTCCAGCGAGCGGGTATCTGCCCCTTTGTGCTCCTGGTTGATCTACGTAGCCCACTGTCTGGTGGTGGACTGACTTGGCTTTCCCCACTAGCGTTAGGGGTACAGCTACCAGCTGGGTGTACAGGTAGGGCAGGCAGCTGTCTGCGGGTCCTTTGGCTTACCGCAGGCATGGCAGGCTCACTGTCAGCAGAGGGTTGACTCTCCTGGGCTGCTGGTACAGGCTCTTCTGCCTCTGGAACTGCTTGCTCCTCTTCACCTTCCGGCTCTGGTGTTGGTTGTTGCTGTGCCGGTTGCAGGAAATGCAGGACGGGTACCACTATGGCATCATTTATGTGAGTCCAGGACTGAGGGAACTCTCCAAGAACGGTGCTGATCATTTCTTCCTTGTCCTCTGCGGGTTCAAGGTCACTGTGATCCTCTTCTGCACTACGGAGTTGCTCGGGGCATCTTTTGAGGTGGTCTCTGGAGACGGTGTTAGTGGTTTCTCCTCCGTCCTTGGTGATCACGCACACCTTCGGGTTGTCGTGATCAGACTGCAGTACGGTGTAGGGTTCCCTTTCCCACTGGTCGTCCAACTTATGTAGCCTTCTCTTCCGCTTCAGGACTTGCTCACCAGGTTCTAGGGGACCAGCAGGGGCGTGTTGATTGAAGAGTTTTTCTTGCCTCTCTCTCACCTGGGCCAGGCTCTTCTCCACACTCTCCTGTACCTTCTTGTACTGCAGTTGCCTTTCCGTATCCCAGTCCTCATCCAGAGAGGTGTCTTCAGGTATTAGGACTCCCATCTCCAGGTCTACGGGCAGCTTACCTGGTCTAGCTCGCATCAGGTAAGCCGGGGTGCAGTTTGTAGCATTCACCGGGATATTGTTGTATAGGTCTTTCAGGTCCGGCAGTTTTTCTGGCCACAGGCTGCGTTCCTCCAGGGGCAACGTCTTCAGGAGATCAATGACTATATTGTTCATCTTCTCACACATCCCGTTGGTTTGTGGATGGTAAGGCGTTGTCCGAATCTTCTTATAGCCATAGAGGTTGCAGAACTCCTGGAAGATTTCAGCCTCGAACGCTGGACCCTGGTCTGTCAGGACCTGTTCCGGATACCCGTGTGGACGGCAGAAATATTGCTGGAAGGCTCTGGCCGCTGTTTGGGCTGTCAAGTCCTTTACCGGGACCACCACTAGAAAACGGGAATAGTGGTCCACGATTGTCAGGGCATAGATGTATCCAGACAGGCTTGGAGCCAATTTGACGTGGTCCAGAGCTACCAGCTCAAGAGGCTGCGTGGTGACGATGGGCCTCAAGGGTGTCTTCTGGCTGGTGCGGTCCTTCCTCCTTAGGTGACAAGGGCCACAGTCTCTGCACCATTTTTCTACAGCTCCTCTCATGCCGACCCAAAAGAATCTTCCTCTTAGCAGGAACTCCAGTTTCTTCCAACCGAAGTGCCCCGCTCTGTCATGGTAAGCCCCCAGGACCATAGCTGCATCCCGCCTTGGAACCACGACTTGCCAGGTCAGCTCGTGCGTCCGGTGGTTGACAATCCTTCTGCACAACTTGCCTTCATAGAGGAACAGCTTGCTCTTCTCCTTCCATAGCTGCTTGGCTTCCTCTGGGGCATCCGGATCCATGCGGGCGTCTTCCTGGGTCAACAGATCTTTCACCAGGCGGATGGCAGGGTCACTATCTTGGGTCTCGGCCCAGCTGTGGTGAGGTAGGGGATTGATCATCACGGTTGTTAGATCCTCCTCCTTCACGCGGTGGGAGTATTGAGCGGCTCCATACCGGTGAAACGCAGGGAGTTCTACCTCCTCCAGCTCTTCTGGGTCTTCGTCACCTTCAGGTAAGTGAGGCATTCTTGATAGGGCGTCCGCGTTGGCATTGGTTTTGCCTGCCCGGTACTTGATCACGAAGTCATAGTTGGAGAGACGGGCCATCCACCGCTGTTCCAGGGCACCAAGTCTTGCATTGTCTAGGTGTGTTAACGGGTTGTTGTCCGTGTACACCGTGAACTTTGCGGAGGCCAGGTAATGCTTGAAGCGTTCCGTCACGGCCCACACCACCGCCAAGAATTCTAGATTGAAGGAGCTGTAATTCTCCGGGTTCCTCTCGGTGGGCCTCAGCTTCCGGCTGGCGTATGCGATCACCCGTTCTCTGCCCTGTTGGTTTTGGGACAGTACGGCTCCCAGTCCCACATTACTGACGTCTGTGTGAAGGATAAAAGGCTGGCCATAATCAAGGTAGGCCAGGATCTCATCCCCCGTGAGGGCCATCTTTAGCTGGCGGAAGGACTCCTCTTCCGGTTTATCCCACTTAAAGGGTGGCTTTTGACTTCGGGACTTAGACTGTCCGATCAGGAGGTCCTGCATAGGAGCTGCCATCTTAGTGAACCTGGGGATGAACCTTCAGTAGTAGCCTACCAACCCGAGAAACTGTCTCACCTCTTTGATGTTCGAGGGGCTTGGCCAGCTCTTGATTGCCGTGACCTTGTCAGGGTCGGGGGCCACTCCTTCCGTGCTTACCACGTGCCCTAGGTACTGGACCTTTGGTTTCAACAGGTGACACTTCGATGGTTTCACCTTCAGGCCATAGCCTGCCAGGGTTTCGAACACCTCGGCCAGGTGCTTTAGGTGGTCCTCGTAGGTCTTCGAATAGACGATCACGTCGTCCAGGTAAAGGAGGACCGTCTCGAAGTTTCGGTGCCCTAGACAGCATTCCATCAGCTGCTGGAAGGTCCCTGGTGCGTTGCAGAGCCCGAAAGGCATACAGTTGAATTCGCTCAGTCCCATCGGGGTGGTGAAGGCGGTCTTCTCCTTGTCAGCCTCTGCCACAGGAACCTGCCAGTACCCGCTAGTAAGGTCCAAAGTAGAAAAGAAGTTAGCTGATTTTAGTGCGGCTAAAGACTCTTCTATTCTAGGCAGCGGATATGCGTCTTTGTGGGTGATACGGTTGATTTGTCTATAGTCGACGCACATTCTCATGGTGCCGTCTTTCTTTTTCACCAGAACCAAGGGGGCTGCCCAGGGGCTACAGCTGTCTCTAATGACCCCAGCTTCTTTCATTTCTCTTAGCATGCACTTGGCGTTCTGATAATGTGCAGGGGGTACAGGCCTGTGTCTCTCTTTTATTGGTGGGTGGCTCCCTGTGGGGATGTGGTGTTCTATCCCCTTTACTCTGCCGAAGTCTAGCGGGTGCTTACTAAAGACTCTCTCGTACTCCTGTACCACCCGGTAGACTCCTTGTTTTTGGTGCAGGGGAGTGGAGTCAGCACCCACATGGAGTTTCTGGCACCAGTCCTCCTTTTGTTTCTGGGAGCCATTACCCTCCGCCTGAGGAGATGGAGGCAAGGGTTCCACGGCCCTGATAGCTTTGTGTTCGACAACAAACAGTTTGGCGAGTGTAGCGTACCTGGGTAAGTGTACCTCCCTCTCCCCAATGTTGAGGATACGGACGGGCACCCTCCCATGACGGACATCAACCACCCCCCGGGCTGTCAAAATGGTGGGCCTGCTGTCTGAGTACACGGGTTCTACCATGGCTTGGTAGTCTCTACCTCTCAACCCGATTGCAGTCCGACACCAGATCATCATTTCACATGGGGGGAAGGAAATGGGGAATGGGTCACTCAGTCTTACGCTACCGATCTCACCACCAGACAGTTCTACCTGCTGCCGTCTCATCAGGGCTTTTATCTCCTTGTTGAGGACTCTCTGTTGGCTGGAACTAGCATTCACCGCCACCTGTTGTAAGATTACAATTACCTCTGAAAGACAATTTTCAATCACGTTAGTACCCACAGCTATTTTAGGGTGACTTTCACGACGGTCAATGTCCACAATAATTACTCCCTGTGCCGGCAGTTCAACTTTACCAATTTTAATGGTCATCTCCTTGAACCCCATCTGTGGCACGGGTAAGCCATTACTGGCGATGATGCTCAAGTTACTGTCTGGATACCGTGTGATATCAGCATCAGTCCAATACTGCTTAAAAAGTAAATAAGGGATAGTGGTTACTTGCGACCCAGTATCCAGCAAGGCGCTCATGGGGATACCGTCCAGCACCATGGGTAAAACCGGGCGCCCCCCAACGTACTTATCACGCCAATTATAAGGGCCTGGTGATCTTATGCCTGGGGGTTGGCCCTCTGTCCCAGGTTGGACCCGTTTAAATTACAGTACCTGGAAATGTGTCCGGGCTGGTTGCATCGACGGCAAATGGGCTGTCCATCCTCTGCGTAGCGGTCTGTGGGCCTCCCTCTGAACGACGGGATCCTCCTCTGTCGACGCCACGGGACATGCTCCGGACTTGAAGCCAGCTCGATGGGTCTTGACGGGTCCACTTGCAATGCCTGGACGGTCCTGGTCAACGCCGTGACGCTCCTGGTCAGCTCCTGGACTTGGTGGTGCAGGTCTTTCGGCGGGGCTTGGTTCAGGGCCTGTGCATCAGCCCCCACGGGGTCCATAGAGGAGGGCGCCGCCTCCTGGTGGTAGGTGATAGCAGGGCGCCGGGGGTTTATAGCGCCACTGGTTGCAGATTCACGGAGCACCCTTATGGCCCTGTCCTTAAATTGGGAAAAGGTCAGGTCGGGGTTCTGAAAGAACATGAGGCGCAGCTGGGCCCTGTGGGTGCTAGACAGCAGACCTTCTATGAATTGTTCTGTTAGCAGTTTATCCGTTTCCTGCACACTGCCAGGGTCAGTTTGTTGGATAGCCCTCAAGGCTTCCTGCAGATTTAGAGCATAGTCTCTGATGCTGTCCTGTGCCCGCTGCTTACATCCATAGAACCTCATTTTAATCTCAGCGGAGGTACGTGTGTCAAAGGTACCCCGCAGCCGGGCCAGAATACCCTTCACAGTCCTTTTCTCCTCAGTGGGCCATGATTTTACCTCCCTTTGGGCTGCGCCAGTTAACTGCCCTGTTAGTATGCTGACCTTCTGTTCCTCTGTCAGGGGGTAGACTTGGAACAAACTGTACAGCCTTTCCTTAAAGTCAGTTAGGGCATGGGGCTCCCCTGAGTACTTGGGCAGCCAGGCCGCTCCAGGGATGTAGGGCAGGGAAAAGGGCATCACCGCTGCTGCAGCTGCGTTGGTGGTAGTGGGCGCCTCTGTATCCGACATCTTCCTCCCCCCTAGTTAAGCGTGGCCTACCTTCCGACGATCCTCTTCTGTAGGCCGCGGCTCCGCTGCTGCTGCTATGGACGAGGACCTGGCGTCGCATCCTGATGACGTCAGCGTCGCTCTCTCTCCCTTCCAGGACCTTGCGCAGCGTCGGTGCGTGGGGCGGAGCTTCGGATCTCGCGCGGTTTTGACGTCCACGCCCCTCTTCTTCCCGCGCGGCGTCCTGAAGATGGCGTCCGATGGCGGGAAGCAGCTGCGGATGGCGGGAAGACGGCAGAAGACGGCGGGAAAAGTCCAAAATGGCGTCTGATGGCGGGAAACTTCGCCACAGGTAAGTTACAAAAGTCTTTTTCAGGCACGCAGTACCCGGTGGTTGCGGGCACGAAATCCTGCCGACTACGCCAAAGCTGACTCGCTCCCTGGGCCGTGGGGCACTCGGATCCGGGCAATAGGGAGACGATGGGGGTAGTAGTGGCGACCCGGTTCCGTGGCTCAGGGTGGTCAGGCCAATGGTAGTCTGCTACGTTCTGCTGATAATGTCCGACTACGCCACCCGTGGATTTGCGGTCATTAGGTACCGCCGCTGCAAGGCAGACCGCTGGGGCTGATGATGTGTGCAGCTGGGATGGTGTGACTCCCCACGGGAAGAGTGCGGCCCCAGGGCAGTGTAGTGGATGTTGGGAGTGATGGTAGTGAGAGTCCCAGTGCTGATAGTGCTGGAGGAGCAAGGAGCACACAGACAACAGGTTGCAGTCCAGGGTCTTTACTAGAACAGGTAAATTGACCCAGAAACAGTCCCGGCTAGGAGGGGACCTGGATGTCTGAGAGCAACGGGGAAATTGGCCCTGGTCAGGGTGAGGGTGTAGGCCTACCGTGCTTTCTGTGCTCCTTCTGGCTATCTCCTCGTTATAGGGTAACAGCCCACGTTTCCGAGCTTTCCGTGTATTCTCGCCTGTATGGCCTGCAACGTGGGTTCCTTTCTGCTCCCAGCCTTGTACGGCTTTGCTGGTCCCTTCTGTTGTGGCAGGGCCTCCAGGCTTCTTAGGCCAAGGAATATACAGTCCCTTGCGGACTGGTTATCTGCTGGAGGATGTGGAATCCTCCCAGCCTCAGACACCAAAGTCTGGTAAAGTAAGTCTTTTATCTGCCAAGACAGGCTCTTTTCGCCTCTTGTCTCTGGCTTGTGGCTCTCCTCCTGCCACACTTCCTCTTAGGTGCAATACGACTGTCTGTCCCTGCTCTGCTCTGGGACAAGTCTCAGTGCTGAGACAGGCCATCAAGTTCTCTCTAACCCTGCCCCCAGTACCAGCTTTTATAGGGGCAGCCAGCTCCCCCTACTGGCCTGAGACAGGAGGCATTGCATGCTAATGTTCCCCTGACTAGAGAAACTCCCCCTTGCTTTCAGACACAGCTTTAATTACACTTGTGGCATCCAGGCCAGGGTGACACATATGCGCCCATCGTCACGCTCATGATGTGATCGTGGAGCGCCAATTGCTTGTCATGACAGCCGGCTGTGTCTGTCATTACGATCCTCCCGTGAAAGCCAGCCGTGGCTGGCATTGATAGTGGACAGTGATTTTTACTATACATAGCATTGCTGATGATCGGATGATCGCAGCTTCAACAAATACAGTAAAAAAAAAAACACGAAAGTTCAAATCACCCCCTATTGCCCTATTAAAAATAAAGCAATATACACATATTTGATATTGCTGCAATTGTAAAAGTCCAATCTATCACAATACAAAGTAAATTAATCCGATCAGTATATGGCGTAATGAGAAAAAAATCAAAATGACAAAATTACATTTTTTTGGCCACCACAACATTGCAATAAAATGCAATAAAAGGCGATCAAAACATCATATCTATCCCAAAACTGTATCAGTAAAACCATCAGCTCAGATCGCTAAAAGTCCTCACCTGGCCCCATATCCTGAAAAATGAAAATGTCATGGGTCTCGGGAAAATGGTGACAAAAGTATTTTTTATTTTAGTTTCCATTTTTTTTTACCACTTAAAGGGGTTGTGCCTGGAACAAAGTTAATTTTAATCAACATTTTAATCAATAGATCTTTGAATAATAATAATTTCCACAATTGGATGGGATGAAAAAAAATGTTTCTGTGCTGAGATAATCTTATAAATGTTCCCCTGCTGTGTACTGTGTAATGGCTGTGTCTGACCGTGCAGGAATATGGTCTGATCATACCACATCTCCTGGGCAGGGGAGGAAACATGAGTATACAGACAGAACAGCCGGGGATCACAGCTGATTCTTTCTTTGAGGTAAAACATTGCTTAAAAAGAAGTAATTAAATATTTTTCCTCATAAAAAAAATCAGCTGCGATCCCCTGCTGTAATGTCTGTATACTCTTTTGCTTTCTCCCCTGCCCAGGAGCTGTGGTATGATCAGACTGTGTTCCTGTATGGTCAGACACAGCCAGTACACAGTACACAGTGGCACATTTATAAGATTATCTCAGCACAGGGACATTTTTTTTAACACATCCAATTGTGGAAATGATTATTATTCCAAGATCTATTGATTGAAATGTACTTTGTTCGTGGGAAAACCCCTTTAAGTAAAAAAAAAACAAACAAACTATACATGTTTGGTATCTGCGTAATTGTACTGAACTAGAGAATCATATTGCCAGATCTCTTCTACCATAAAGTAAATATGGTAAATAAAAAAAAAAAAAAAAAACAATTGTGGAATTGCACTATTTTTGCAATTTCAACACACTTGGAATGTTTTTCTTGTTTTCCAGTACAGTATGTGGTAGAATGAATGCTGCCATTCAAAAGTACAATTCATTCTGCAGAAAACAAGCCCTCATGCGGCTATACTGATGGAAAAATAAAAAAGTTATAACTAAGGAGAGGGAAAACAAACAAACAGAAAATCACCATGTCTTGAAGGGGTTAATAGATATAGCAAGTGAATGTACCGTAGACATAGAGGAAACAATCTAGAAGAAACAAATAGAAGTTTTTCCTTTTGAAATGCTGATTTCACTGTTCTGTTTTACAGGAGAACATGAGGATGAAACAACCATTATAAATGATGAAGCTCCTCATGGACCCATGGCTGAAGAGAGCGATGTCCACACAGACACCAACATCTCTAGTGGCCCCCACTATGTCATAATCAATATGGACCCATATGAGGATGTGATCGTCTCCTCTGACGGTAAGTTCTTGGGCTTTCATAACAAACGTTTAATAGAAAAACTTCTTTATAAAAAAAAGCTCTAAAAGAAGAAAGTTGATCTTTCTATTTTCATTACTTTATTATAGAATGTAAAGGTTATAAACCTGTATAATATTAATATTCTTTAACAAATATATAGAAACTTTAATTTTATTAATGGTAATTTCAATGTTCAACATTACAGGAGAAGAGAGTGAAATAAATACTGTAAATGACGATGTTCCTCGTGGACCCATGGCCGAAAACAGAGATGTCCTGGAAAACACCAACATCTCTACGCCTGGACCCGGTTACATAGTCATCAGTATGGACCCAGATGACGATGTGGTCATCTCTTTTGACAGTAAGTTTATTTTTTCTTCATGTGGATAAGTAGAATACTTACTACCATAAATATCATCTCTTCTTCTAATTTACATAACAGGCATAAAATAAAATCTACCGTTAAAAGCAATTTCTTTTTGAATTGCAGTTAAAGCAAACAATCTAGAAGAAACATAGAAGTTTTGTCTTTTGAAATGCTGATTTCACTGTTTTGTTTTACAGGAGAACATGGGGATGAAACAACCATTATAAATGATGAAGCTCCTCATGGACCCATGGCTGAAGAGAGCGATGTCCACACAGACACCAACATCTCTAGTGGTCCCCACTATGTCAGAATCAATATGGACCCATATGAGGATGTGATCGTCTCCTCTGACAGTAAGCTCATTTTTTCTTTGTGGATTAGTACCATGAATATCATCTCTTCTTCTAATTTACATAACATGCATAAATTAAAATCTACTATTAAAAGCAATTTATTATTGAATTTCAGTTAAAGCAATTTCCCAGTATTTTCCGGCTCTCCGACCCCAGATTGACAGTAGAATCAATGTCCATTAATGAACAACTAATCTTATAACCACTGTATTTTTCAGAACAAGAGGACAGAGAACAGATTCCACCTCCTCCTCTGAATCCTTCTCCGTCTACTACTTTGCCTCCTCAAAATTTTGATAATGATCTTGACCTGGACAAAGACATTGAGAAAACTAACCTCCTCATGAAGATTGTCTTTCAGGAACTTCTGGCTTATGCCAGCAAAAACCAAATGTAAGTTCTTAGGGCTTATGTGCATGTTTTGTGATATATGTTATATTTTAGTATTAACAGGCAGTAGGCTTAATAATTAGAAATTGGGCATTACCGACCTAAACGTCGAAAGCATTATATTTCTTTATACAAGTTAAATCATCAGTCTGTGAGCCAAGACTTGCTGGACTACATGAGAATGGGTGTTATTCTTGAATCACAAATATGATACAATATAAATTATCCTTAATAAATCACAATATAAAAAATGGCTGATCACATGACTAACAAATTAAACACACGAAGTAGAGTGGGTGGTAATGGCAAAAACAATAAAATGAATATTTAATCATGATCACATTATGCATATACAGCAATACTGGCTTAAAATGCAAATGTAATCACAGGAGCTGATAGCACGATAAAAAGTGCTCAATATCAATGTCAGTGCCAAGTACGTTTAGACATGCTGTAGTACCAACCCTGACAGTCGTTTCACCATCACAGCTTTTTCATGGAGTTAAAGGAAACGGGGTGGAGTGCTGTAAATGGCTGTATATGTATCTATCATATGTACCATGAAGGAGGGATTGCTAGTAAGAGATAATCTAATCCTACAAGATCAAAAAAAATAATAGGCAGGGTACTATTCCTATCACAGCAATGATAATGTGTAGAACATACCTGAACATAGACATTAAATAATGGCCACTATATATTACATAGTAGTGTATTATAATCTAGAAATAATGGATGATATGTAAACTTCTTCTGTTGCCAAACTCATTATAATCTGTTGCCATGTACATATATTAATCATTACTCTTTTGCTGATTTTGTAACATATATTTTCCAGGTGAGTCAGAGCGGGGTCTCGCTGTGTTCCCACAATGAATATGGGATCCAGCTGGAGATGACAGCTGTACATCAACACAAAGATGCAGATTCCAGGCTTGGTTTCTGTTCTCTTCATTGGATATGACATTTACTGGACTTTCTGCAGCTAGACGAACTCACAGAGTATGTGAGATACCTACTGCATCATGAGGCAGATTCCGGGCTCTGTCTCTGTTCTCTTTAATGAATACGACATTTACTGGACTTTCCGCAGCTAGATGCACTCACAGAACAAGTGAGTTTCCTTCTGCATCATAAGACAGATTCCGGGATCGGTCTCTGAACTCAACCACTGGATACGACATTTACTGGACTTTCTGCAGCTAGATGCACTCACAGATAAAGTGAGATACCTACTGCACACGAGACAGATTCCGAACTCGGTCTCTGATCTCCACCACTGGATACGACAGTTACTGGACTTTCCGCAGCTAGATTCACTCACAGATAAAGTGAGATACCTACTGCACATGAGACAGATTCCGGACTTGGTCTCTGTTCTCATCAGTGGATAAAACATTTGATAGACTTTCTGCAGCTAGATATAATCACAAATCGAGTGACTTACCTGCTGCACCATGAGACAGATTCCGGCCTCGGTCTCGGCTCTCATCAATGAACATCTGCAGCCTAAGGGAAGGGCAGTCCTTCAGCCAAGGTTCCCTAGAGGTTTCCTCCACTAGGGGTTTTTCCTCTCCTGAGTGCTGAAGGTTGACTCTTCGTGAGTCAAAGTCCCTTTGTCATCATTATCATCGGGGCACATTTTAGGGCTATTGCCCTGACTTCTAACGGGAGCTTCTACATAACCCACCTTGAATGAAGTTAATAAAGAAGTCAATCAATAATATGTGACAGTGTAATGGCGCTTTAATTGAACTTTACAATACCGCAGAATATACATATCACTGTGAGGAGGGAATATTTTATACTTTATGAATTCAATAAACACATGGTGACTTATATACATGTTTTCTATCAAACTAATTTGCCACAAATGTAATGTTCCTCATTAATCATGCACATCTTCTTTGACCTGGTTTAGAGGTCTGGGTCCTCTGGTTCGACCAGGACTTTAACGCCACTGCACACTATACCGTCATGGCACACATAATGACATCAGAACGTTGCGACGTGCGTCACCCAAGCTTTAGTTATTGCCTCTGGGGATGCACATCAGTGGCAACGTGCTCAACGATGGCATGGTTCACAAAAATGTCAGAGGCCTGGTTGAGCTGGAAGTTTCAATGCAGGGTGAAGAAGACAGAAGATGCTTTAAACCAGCAAGGCCAGTTTTAGACAAAGTGGGGCTCTGGGCACAAGTTTAAAGTGTGTCCTAAATGCTAACATATTATCAAGCATTTAGGTTGCATTTGTGGCGCCCCTGAGGGTTCGGTCGCCACAGAAGTACTGCATCTTACCCAGAGGTGTGGTATCTCACTCTCAGGTAAGGAAGGAGTACAGCTCAGGACCCTAACACCTGCATTCATTACACCACATTTCCGGGGGACAGGGCGAGATTGCTCCTACGGGAGAGCACAGTCCCTGGTCCCTGGCTGGAGTCGGGGGGACCACCTAGAGAGGGGGAACCATGTAGTGGATGGGGTGGAGGAAGTAGATCCTGGGAGCACTTGAAAGGAAGCTGTATAAAATAGAGACACCATCTTAGTTCAGTCAGTTAGTTCAGTCAGAGGAGGAAGGTGACGGGAGCAGAGGCTCTGTATGAGCTCTGCTCCAAAGGCAGGCCTAGCCTGTGAGGCCCAGGACTGAAGGAGAGAAGAGAGGAGTGGGAGCAGGAAGGCTCCAGGAACCGAAGGAACCCTAGCGGTACGGGCCGTGCAGAAGGCCACCCGTACGCCCGCTCCTACCAGGAGGTAGAGGGGTCAGGCCAGATAAGGGGAACAGGTCCCTCAACTAGTGGAGAACTGCAAGGCTCAACTAGAAACCGGAGGCTGCAGCACTTTATGTACCGTTAGCCAAAAGTCCACACCAGTCTCACTAAGAAGGTAGCCACATAGGACCCAGGGGACAGAACAGACGTCGCCAAAGGGGACCAGATTAGAGTATCTGGGTGTGAAGTGCATGGAGAGGGCCAGAGGAAGGACATACAGAAGGGGGTCCTGCTAAGTACTCCGGAGCTACGTGGGGGTGGACTGAGCCCCTCACTGAGTGAACACAGGACGACGTGGGAAGTCGTGATCTGCAGTGATGACTTGGAATGAAACAACTGTGAGTAAAGGACCTGAGACTGCATCCCACTGACTCCGTGTTTATTACTGACTCCCTGCACAACAACCACCATCATCCACCCACACTGCCCTGAAGCTACACTCTTCCTGTGGGGAGTTATACCACCCTTGCTGCCAAACCATCAGCTTCAGAGGACTGTTCCGCAGCTGCGGCCCCTATTAGACGCACTCCACAGGTGGCGTAGTCGGACATTATACAAACCCATATACAATTCCCCTTGGATTGACCGCCCTGGGTCACGGACCGGGTCACCGCCACAGTGACTACAACCCCCAGCATCTACCGGCCCGGCTCCGGGTACCCCACGGCCCAGGGGGCGCGTCAAGTTTGGCGTAGTCGGCAGGATATGAGCCCACCCATTAATACCGTGTATCGCGTGCCTAAAGACTGTGTTTTCTACTAAATGTGGCGCCCGCCCCAGAAGAACGGGCGCCATTATGTGCGTGCTAAAAGACGACCATAAACCACCTCGCATCGTGGGCCAGGTCCCAGAAAGGCACCAGAAGCGGAGTCCGCCCCAAACAGTAGTGGTCATGTATGCAAGTGTGTCCATCAAGGTGGGGTGGCTGACCCTGAAAGTGACCGACAGCAGATTGCCTTGGGACCGCAACAAACTGCCGTGGGAGTGCCCCCAAAAGGGGAGAGGAGAAAAGAAAACTGGGATACAGGGCGTGGTCTGGATCAGTCTAGACAGAGCGCACCCAGTAGGGAAGATGGAGGACGGCAGCACCAGAGCCCCAGTCAGCGGCCTGCTGCAGTCCGCAGCACCCTACACCCTGGAGGAGCTAGTGGCTAAGCTGCCCCAGGAGGACTCGGAGTTCCTCCGCTCTGGAATGGAAGACCTTGGCCGGAGGATGGAGAGGGCCCAGCGAGACGCCATCACCGGGTGGAGGCGGGAGATGGAACAGCGGATGGCGAACCGGCAGCCGACGACGCTACCAAGCACCGGCGGTGCACCAGCCTTGACTGATCCCGACCAGCGTCAGGAGGTGACACGTGATGCAGGAGCGGCCGCGGGAGCAGGTAGGAGGAGTCTCCCTGTCCCGGGCGCTGCCAGGGTCGACCTGCTCCTGGGCCCTCTGGTGGAGCCGCTGACCCCGGGCGCTACCAACACCAACCCGCTCCTGACTCCGCAGCAAGGCCCACAACCAAGTCCTCCGACCTCGGGCGCTACCAGTGGCGACCCGCTTCTAGCCCCACAGCCAAGCCCTCCGACCCCGGGCGCCACCAGGGGCGGCCCGCTCCTGATCCCGCCGCAAGCCCCACAAGTCCCGGGCGCGCCCGCCCTGCACACCCCGCGGACCCCGACACCACTACCTCCGGGCACTAGCGATGCCGGTCAGCTTCTGGGTCCCCTGCAGGAGCCGTCTCCCCCGACCGCCGAATGGGTGTATCGACGCGGGTGGGACTGGTCCGCGGAGGTAGAGGACCAGAGGCCCCCGCTCCTGCCCACTCCGCAGCCCGCTACCGTCTTCCAGTTGCCGAAAGACGAGGCCCAGTTTGAGTGGGACCACTCTGGGGAAGACCTGATGAGGTTTACCCAGGAGTCAAGGGCAGCGGCGGCTCGTAGGAAGGAGTTCTGCCACCAACAGCTGGTCCAGTTAGAAAAGTAGCGCAACTTACGGCGTGTGTGGTGGGAGAAATTAGAGGACCAGAACATGGAGGAAAAGACCCGGGCCCGCAGGGCCAACAAAGCCACCCACGGTCCTAGGGAAGAAGGGACCATAGTAAAATTCAACTTAGAGGCCGGATGGGGGTTCATTCGGGACCCGCACACAGACGATGACTTGTTTGTTAACAGGAGGGACGTGGAATTTCACCTAAAAGCGGGTCACCCTGATTGGGACCTCTACCCCGGAGACACAGTGACTTACACCCGTCACCGAGGAGTAAGGGGCTGGTATGCCCTCGATGTCCACAAGATGGAGGAAGAGAGCGACTTCTACCTCTGCGAAGCTGAAGACCCGGCTGGGTCAGCTTATTGTGAACAAGAGCCTCCCCAGAGGGAGCACTCCTATTAAAGACTGCAAGTAGTCACCCGTACCCATGCAGAATGGACACTGCAAGTTAAAGTTTGATTGAACATTTAACCCGTCTACTTAGTTACCGAGAACGGGTCCAAAAACTGACCGGCTGAGGACTGGGAGCAGACACTTCCTGTAAATAGTTGCACCTTTTGAGGTGCCCCCTATTGGTTTTATATTTTCAGAACCGAGACCACTGAACAAAAACTCTTTGGAGGTGGCTGAAGACGTGGTCCAAAACTTGGATCATCTATGCCCTGCAGCCACCCCAGAGCCTCCGTGGAGGGTTTTGAACGGGTCCCTCAAATTGCACCTTGTCAAGGAAAAATGGACACCTGGTTGCAGATTATGCTGTGACCTGATAGAATGTGTATAAGAGAAAATGTTTTATATGCAAAAGAAGTGTTTGTATATGTGAAAAAGTTTTATAATGTTTTTATAAGTGTAAAGAGAAATGTTCTTTAAAAGGTCTCATAATGTTTTGATAAAGAAACGAAACCAGTAACGTTAAAAGAAGTGTACCTCCCATAAAGGGAAGAAATGTGGTTTATGCTCTTATATGCGGTGCATCCTAAAAGTTTTTGCATGTCTTTAAAATTCTTTTTACACTGTTCCAGCCCGCAGACGTGCTGTGTTTTACCAGGGGGTGGTGTGGCGCCCCTGAGGGTTCGGTCGCCACAGGGGTACTGCATCTCACCCAGAGGTGTGGTATCTCACTCTCAGGTAAGGAAGGAGTACAGCTCAGGACCCTAACACCTGCATTCATTACACCACATTTCCGGGGGACAGGGCGAGATTGCTCCTATGGGAGAGCACAGTCTCTGGTCCCTGGCTGGAGTGGGGGGAACCACCTAGAGAGGGGGAACCATGTAGTGGGTGTGGGTGGAGGAAGTAGATCCTGGGAGCACTTGAAAGGAAGCTGTATAAAATAGAGACACCATCTTAGTTCAGTCAGTTAGTTCAGTCAGAGGAGGAAGGTGACGGGAGAAGAGGCTCTGTATGAGCTCAGCTCCAGAGGCGGGCCTAGCCTGTGAGGCCCAGGACTGAAGGATAGAAGAGAGGAGTGGGAGCAGGAAGGCTCCAGGAACCGAAGGAGGTAGAGGGGTCAGGCCAGATAAGGGGAACCGGTCCCCTTAACTAGTGGAGAACTGCAAGGCTCAACTAGAAACCGGAGGCTGCAGCACTTTATGTACCATTAGCCAAAAGTCCACACCAGTCTCACTAAGAAGGTAGCCACATAGGACCCAGGGGACAGAACAGACGTCGCCCGCCAAGGCCCGAGGGCAACGGATTGGAGTCACTAGGTGTGAAGTGCAGGGAGAGGGCCAGAGGAAGGACATACAGAAGGGGGTCCTGCTAAGTACTCCGGAGCTACCTGGGGGTGGACTGAGCCCCTCACTGAGTAAACACAGGACGATGTGGGAAGTCGTGATCTGCAGTGATGACTTGGAATGAAACAACTGTGAGTAAAGGACCTGAGACTGCATCCCACTGACTCCGTGTTTATTACTGACTCCCTGCAGAACAACCACCATCATCCACCCACACTGCCCTGAAGCTACACTCTTCCTGTGGGAGTTATACCACCCTTGCTGCCAAACCATTCGCTTCAGAGGACTGCTACGCAGCGGCGGCCCCTATTATCCGCACTCCACAGGTGGTGTAGTCGGACATTATACAAACCCATATACAATTCCCCATGGATTGACCGCCCTGGGTCACGGACCGGGTCACCGCCACAGTGACTACAACCCCCAGCATCTACCGGCCCGGCTCCGGGTACCCCACGGCTCAGGGGGCGTGTCACATTTACATGTGCTGAGTTTAGGCCATTAAATGAGCGTGATCGAGAATATTGAAGTCGTTCAGTGCTTGTTTCCTGGCCTTTTTACTCTGGTTGAGGGAGAATGATGGGCACAGAACGATCGCTAGAAGATCAATCTGTCCCTATAAAGTATCGTATTATCAGCAGCACATCTGCAGGTCACATTGGGCGATGTGCTGCAGAAAACAATGATTTTTGTTCCATCATAAACAATCCAATCACCCTATAAATGAGTAGCTTGAGTTTGCTTGTTCGTTGGGCGATAACTGACATTTTTACACCTATGAACTCTTGTCTGCTCTGCTGGGATTTATAAATGTGGATGCTACATACTCAAGCACTGCATGTTACACACACATACAGTGGGTACGGAAAGTATTTAGACCCCTTTAAATTTTTCACTCTTTGTTTCATTGCAGCCATTTGGTAAATTCTAAAAAGTTCATTTTTTTCTCATTAAAGTACACTCTGTACCCCATCTTGACTGAAAAAAACAGAAATGTAGAAATTTTTGCGAATTTATTTAAAAAGAAAAACTGAAATATCACATGGTCATAAGTATTCAGACCCTTTGCTCAGTATTGAGTAGAAGCACCCTTTTGAGCTAGTACAGCCATGAGTTTTCTTGGGAATGATGCAACAAGTTTTCCACACCTGGATTTGGGCATCCTCTGCCATTCTTCCTTGCAGATCCTCTCTAGTTCTGTCAGGTTGGATGGTGAACGTTGGCGGACAGCCATTTTCATGTCTCTCCAGAGATCCTCAGTTGGGTTTAGGTCAGGGCTCTGCCTGGGCCAGTCAAGAATGGTCACAGAATTGTTCTGAAGCCACTCCTTAGTTATTTTAGCTGTGTGCATAAGGTCATTGTCTTGTTGGAAGGTGAACCTTCGGCCAAGTCTGAGGTCCAGAGAACTCTGGAAGAGGTTTTCATCCAGGATATCTCTGTAGTTGGCTGTTTCCTTCAATTGCAACCAGTCGCCCTGTCCCTGCAGCTGAAAAACACCCCCATAGCATGATGCTGCCATCACCATGTTTCACTGTTAGGATTGTATTGGGCAGGTGATGAGCAGTGCCTGGTTTTCTGCACACATATTGCTTAGAATTATCGCCAAAAAGGTCTATCTTCATCTCATCAGAATAGAGAATCTTATTTCTCTTAGTCTGGGAGTCCTTCATGTATTTTTAAACAAGCTCTATGCATGCGGGCTTTCATATATCTTGCACTGAGGAGAGGCCACCCTGCCATAAAGGCCCGACTGGTGGAGGGCTGCACTGATAGTTTACTTTGTGGACCTTTCTCCCATCTCCGTACTGCATCACTGGAGCTCAGCCACAGTGATCTTGGGGTTCTTCTTTACCTCTCTCACCAAGGCTCTTCACCCACAATTGCTCAGTTTGGCTGGATGGCCAGGTCAAGGAAGACTTCTGGTGGTCCCAAACTTCTTCCATTTAAGGATTATGGAGGCCACTGTGCTCTTAGGAACCTTGATAAATGCAGTAATTCTTTTGTAACTGACGCGCCCCCTGTGCCGTGGGGTACCCGGTGCTGGGCCGGAAGATGCTAGGGGAATGTCACAGTGGCGGTGACCCGGTCCGTGACCCAGGGCGGTCAATAAAAGGGGTTATGTATAGGGGATTTATAGAGTTTTTACAGAGTTTGTGATGCCACCTGTGGAATGCGGCCAAAGGGAGCCGCCGCTGCGGAGCAGTCTTCTGAAGCTGATATTATTGCAGCAGGGATGGTTTGGCTCTCCACAGGAAGAGCTAGCTCCAGGGCAGTGTAGATATTGCAGGTTGTGCTGAACGTTGTAGTGGAGGGGTGAATGGCGCAGCAAGAAACTCAGAGATAAGTAAGTGCAGTCCCATGGTCTTTACTCACAGTTGTTGCAGTCCAGATTACAGGGATTCATGTAACTGCCCTCTTCGTCCTTTGTTTACTGAGGGAGGGGCTCGGTCTACCCCCAGGTAGCTCCGGAGTACTTAGCAGGACCCCCTTCTGTGTCCTCTCTCTGGCCTTTTCCCTGCACCTCACACCCGATATCTCCAATCCGGTACCCTCGTACCTTGGCGGGCGACGTCTGTTCCGTCCCCTGGGTCCTATGTGGCTACCTTTTCGGTGAGACTGGCGTGGACTTGTGGCTACAGGAATTAAAGTACTGCAGCCTCCGGTTTCTAGATGAGACGTGCAGTCTTCTGCTAGTTGAGGGACCGGTTCCCTTTTGGTGGCCTGTCCCCTCCACCGCCTGGCAGATACGGGCGTACGGGTGGCCTTCTGCACGGCCCGTACCCCTGGGGTCCTTTCTGGTCCTGGAGCCTTTCTTCTGCTCCCTCTCCTCTCTTCTCTCCTTCTCTTCAGACTTGGGCCTCACTGGCTAGGCCCACCTCTGGAGCAGAGCGCCTGCAGAGCCTCTGCTCCCCTCACTTTCCTCCTCTTACTGGCCTGTCTTTCTAAGATGGCTTCCCAATTTATACCTCCTTCTCCTGTGCTCACCTGAGCTACTTCCTCCACCCACACCCACTACATGGTTCCCCCTCTCTAGGTTCCCCTCCACTCCAGCCAGGGACCAGGGACTGTGCTCTCCCTTAGGAGCAATCTCGCCCTGACCTGTTGAAGTGGACGTGTTGGATGCAGGTGTTAGGGTCCTGAGCTGTACTCCTTCCTTACTTGAGAGTGAGATGCCACATCTCTGGCTGAGATGCAACACCTCTGTGGCGACCGAACCCTCAGGGGCGCCACATAACCTTGGCCAGATCTGTGCCTTGCCACAATTCTGTCTCTGAGCTCATTGGGCAGTTCCTTTGAGCTCATGATTCTCATTTGGTCTGATATGCATTGTGAGCTGTGAGGTCTTATATAGACAGGTGTGTGCCTTTCCAAATCAAGTTCTAACAGTTTAATTAAACACAGCTGGACTCCAATGAAGGAGTAGAACCATCTCAAGGAGAATCACAAGGAAATGGACAGCATGTGATTTAAATATGAGTGTCTGAGCAAAGGGTCTGAATACTTATGACCATGTGATGTTTCAGTTTTTCTTTTTTAATAAATTTGCAAAAAATTCTACTTTTCTATTTTTTTCAGTCAAGATGGGGTGCAGAGTGTTCTTTAATGAGAAAAAAAATTAACTTTTTAGAATTTTCCAAATGGCTGCAATGAAACAAAGAGTGAAAAATTTAAAGGGGTCTGAATACTTTCCGTGTATTGTGTGGAAGATGGAAAAAGAGAATGTACAACCTTTTATCCCCTGTTTACCAGTTTGTCCGTATATAAAATGGACATTGATAATAAGGACTGATCTGGCTTATTGAATGAAATGGTAGCGGAACTGCACTAAGTGCAATGGAACACAAAATTTCCTGTAGCTGGCAGAAAATGGCAGACAGCTCATACGACCGCTCAGCAACTGTCACAAATAACACAAGCAAAGGAGACAGGAAGTGATGTGCTTCAGAAGCATCCAGCAACTTGAGGGGTTAACACAGTCACAGGAGACAGGGAGTGTTTTAACAGAGCCCCAGGGGGATTGTGGTGAACTTGTTAATGTAGTCTGGCTGAAGCCGAAGAGAAAGGTGGTGGTGTGTTAGACCGAGACCCTCCCTTCTGGATCTGACAGAAGGCAACTGAACAAGATTCAGATCAGGAGAGAAACTAAACACTGGTCAGATAAACTCCCTCAACTAACCCTGCAGAGTATTATTGGGCAGGAAGATAAGGATGGAAGGAATTGTGTCACAGGGATCATCTCCCCCCTCAAACCCTCCCCCCTCCATCTCCATGCAGGATAAACAATACTGTATACTATTGTGTCCTTGTGAAGGAAAAGCCTGTGGCTGTGTATGCATAGAAGTGTGCTTCTAAGAGATCTAATCTATGCTGAATTATGCTACTGAAGAGACTGTAATACTGTGCCTTGTGAATAAACTACTGTATAGTTACTGGAGCCAGATGCTCAAGAAACTCAGACTGTACTATAATGAAGATTGTTGCTGTAATATCCATGAATGGCACTGGCCGTGCTTCAGATTGAATTCCACTGTTAAACTGTTGAAAATGACTCTTGTCAGATGTGTCTGGTCAGCAATTGAATCTATTGTGTGCCTGAGAGAAGCTGCAGCCTATGGTCGCTCTGAGTAACGGTTCCCCCAGGATTCCAAAGAATTCATAAAACCTATCTCGCCCTATCTAAACCTAGCGGCGTGCGTGTAACATTGGTGGCCTGTACCGGGAATCCTGAGCGGGAATTAGCATGTAGAGGGAGAAGAGGAAAAGTGTCTGGAAAAACACAGCAGCACAGCACCTCAATTAAACCCTGCTACACCAGTTAAAGGGGACCAGCCCTAAAGAAAACTCACTAGCAGCAATGAATGTGGAAACACAAATGGACTGAATTAGTGAGCTGCTTCTTCAGTTAACCTGTGAAGAATTGAGAACAGTAGCAGAACATATAAACATGTCAGAATAACAGATTGCTAAAGCACACAACCGCAGGCAACAGTTAGCTGCCATTAATGCAAAAATGGATGAACTGGAGGAGAAAGAAGCCGAAGACATCATGGGGAGGTTCCTCCAGGAGCTAACACAGATTCTAACCAGGTTGAAATTGGAGGATAGAGGGGTGGCACCAACTACCAAAAGCGGGAATCTCTGTCCGCAGACAGAACTACAGGAATTGAAAGAAAAATTCAAAGCCCTAACAACACCTACAGGAATCGACCAAAACCTCTGAAAGGGTGACAGACTCAGACAGAACCTTTACTCTGCTCGGGTTAGATAAATCAGGAAGACAATCCTCTCTAACACCGCAAATCACTATTAGGGAAGAATTCAAGATCCTGGGACAGATTGGAGAGTGTGAACAGAAAGAGAAACTGTCTTATAAGAACTTGTTGCACCAGATCGATGCAGGCTTACATAAAGGCTACCAGCCATATGAGATCGTTGAGGGGGTGATGAAAGCTATCAGCCCAGGACTGAACCTCCGTAGTATGCTAGAAATGAAGAGTCAATTGACCTTGCAACAGCTGAAGATGATTTTAAAAGGGCACTATAAAGAAGAGAGTACTTCAGAATTATTCCACCGACTCATTAACCTCTCACAGAAAAATAATGAATCACCCCAAAGTTTCTTGTTCAGAGCAATTGAACTGAAAGATAGACTGTTGTTTGCATCCAGAGATGTAGAAGTGGAGGAGAAGTTTGATGCTGGACTAGTCCAGAAGAAGTTCTTGAGATCATTAGGAATGGGGTTAATCAGCAAAGACATCAAGTTGCAGCTGAAACAGTACTAGAAGATCCTGTCATTCTCGACGAAGTGCCAGTTGAAAAAATGAATAAGATAGCTAGTTTGGAGTCAGAGAGCGAACAGAAGTTAAAGGCTCTGCTCCTAAAATCACCAAAATAAGTCAGCTGAAGTTGGAGACCCCCTATGGCCAGTCCGAAGATCATCATGGAGACCTTTCAGTGCCACCTCCGAGAGGAAACCTTAAATCACCAACAAAAGAAAGGACTGCCAGCGCTGACTGGGAGGAAGTAATAGGAGAACTGCGAGCCGAGTTGATTGAGGTGAAAAAATTGATTCATTCCAGGCCACAACCTTTATCCCTCAGACTCAGGAGTGGGTTCCAAAACAGAAGATACCCGGCTTGTGAAGCATGCCGTTCATCAAATCAGAGTACGGTTTGTGTCCACTGTCTAAAATCTGGTGAGGAAGGACATTATGCCAAGGAATGCCAATGGTCACGGTCGTTTGGGTTAAAAGGCAGGAGTTTGCCAGTGCGGGGCGACTAGTAACCGCGATACGGAGGAGGCCCCAGAAGCAAATCCAAATCTCACCAAACCCCAGAACGGCGCATGAGGTAAAACGGCTGCTTCAGTACTATACCCAAGTGTGTTCACGTCTACAACAGCTGCAAGAGAGACAGAGGCATTAGTGCCCAGTGTGTAGCTCAAACGATGTACTCCCGGGAGGAGGATTCCTCGGTCAGTAGAGATTGCCTCATCAGTCTAGTCAGTGAAAGGTGCTTTACACAGTGCCAGCTAGATGGACTCTTGGTAAAAGCACTGTGGGACACAGGAGCCCAAGAGGGCCATTTAAATGAAGAATGGAGAAGGCGCTACCTGCCACATACCTGCCTTCAGTCACTAAAAGAGCTCTTAGGACCAGTGGAACTCCACAGGAAAGCTGTCAACCAGACCGAAATTCCTTTCATAGCCTCGGTGGAAGTGACTTTCCAACTGAGGGCCATGAAGAACAGCAACACCATTGAGCTTTTGGTACCTTTTCTCGTGACTAGTGATCAGAACGTGGCAGAGGATTCTATCCTTGGATATAATGTAATCAGTGAGGTCATCACGAAATAGAAGTCAGGGACGCTGGTGGTGGATGCAATTGCCACATCTCTTGCCATAACTAACGCCGTGGCGGAAAATGTGATTCATAGAGTAAAGAAAGCACAGAATACAATGGACCTTAAAGAAGTCAAGGTAGGCTGGCGCCCAACCATCATCCCTGCAAACCAAATGGTGGGGGTGAGGTGTGGAGTCCAAGTAGAACCAGGCAGAAAAATCAAAAAAAAGACTGTTCGTCCCAAAAGACTCCTCAAAACTTTCGGAAGGCCTAGTACAAGGTGAGACTGTGCTTACGATTCCTACTGGTGGATTTGCTCGAGTGACAGCACCGGTGACGAATATTACGAAACACGAAATTAGACTGCATCCAAAGACGTTAAAATGGTATATCCAGCCAGTGTGAGACCCCTCCAGGGGTCTACCATGAATTCAGTCACTCCACCAAGGAACAGGAGTCGCCCATGGAAGGAAATTGCACGACCAACCTCAGGGTCCTGGGATCCCCCAGTATCCCTGGAACACTTGTGTGCTGAAGATATAGCAATAGCTATGTCACGGTGGCAGTGACCCGGTCCGTGACCCAGGGCGGTCAATTAAAGGAAAAGTAAAGGGGGAATAAAGTTTTTAGAGATAATGTTCGTGACACCACCTGTGGTATGTGGCTATATGGGGCCGCCGCTGCGGTGCAGATCCACTGGAGCTGATGGTGACGCAGCAGAGTTGGTTCAGCTATCCACAGGCAAATGTAAGCTCCAGGGCAGTATATGAAGAATTGTGGAGGTAGATGTTGTTGGTGCGGTGTAATTCAGGGCTGAGGGCGCAGGTAATGACCAGACAACAAATTAATGGCGGTTTCCTTTATCTTTGCTTGCGGTTTGTCAGAGCAGACCGGGACATGGGTACTAGCTGGTAGAGGAGGTCCGGGCGGCGTGGAAGCAAGTTGGGGATCCACCTCACCAGGTGGAGTTGTAGGCCTTCCCTCTGCGCTATTCTCTTTGGCCATGCTGCTTGAAGCTATGCTGTAAAACGTCTATTCCTCACCCGTATGGCAAGCAGCTCGGGCCTTCTTCAAGTGTTGCTCCCTTGTGGCGGCGCTGGGCCCTAGGATGCTGCTGAGCAACCGGACCCCTGGGGTGCCACACTCCCCCCCTAGTTAAATTCAGTACTCCCGGACTGAGGACACCTTTAGAATTAAACAATTAACAAAAATAACGATTCATATTACAAATAGTTTACAAAGTCTCAAAAAGGCAAAAATTGCAGAACAACGAAAACCAAACTAAAATTGGGAACAGTCATTGCGGCGCTTAGTCTTTACGCCACTATCCAGGAATTGTCTTTTTCCAGGCACTTGAAGGTTGGTTGGTGGGAACCGCCTCAACCCACTTCGTGTATCGTCCCTTGGCGTGGCTTCAGGGCACTTTGTCGGTGGGCCTGGTTTTTGGCCACGCCTGTGGTTTATTTTCAAGGCCAACAATTAACTTTATTCAACATTGTCCTGACCACACCTAGTCCTGTGGTTCATTTGTCCATAAATTTAATAACTATATACATTCATGATTGCTTAAAAGTTCTTACAGTAAGTCTCTGTAGGCTCTCATACTTAACGGTTGCAACTGTATACTATACGCTATTATTTTACTAGACTTTAGTCCCTATAACGGGTGGGGAGCTGACCTATGGTACTACGGGTGGATCTACGCAGTACAGTTGTTGACAATGACCTACCCGGGTCACTAGTGTCTACCGCTGGTGTGGTAGGCTCAGTGTGGACTACACTACAGTTAGTCTGAGGTAACACCAGTAGGCTGGGTAGTCTTCTACAACTTCTTTGACTCACCATGGGTATGACAGATTCACCGCTAACAGGGGGTAGATTCTCCTGATCCGCTGCTGATGAAGCATCTGTTTCTGGGGCCGTCTGGTCTCTCTGCTGTTCTAGAGTCTCTGCGGCTTCCGGTAAGGCTACTTGGGGAAAGGTCAGGATAGGTACCTCGATTGCTTGGTTCACCTGCGTCCAAGACCGGGGAAATTCTCCAAGGATGGTTTGAACCGTCTCTTCCACCTTTTCTGTGTGCTGGGGGCTGTTTTGGTCTTCCTCTTGGTGTCTCAATTGATCAGGGCATATCTTCAGGTGGTCTCTTGAGACTGCCGCCACAGTCTCTCCTCCATCTTTACTGATGAGGCATACCTTGGTGTTGTCCAAATTTGAAGGTAAGATGGTGTATGGCTCGACCTCCCACTGATCATCAAATTTGTGAACTCGTCTCTTCCTTTTGAGTACCTGTTCTCCAGGTGATAAGGGAACTGCAGGTGCGTGCTGATTATAAGTTCTCTCCTACCTCTGTCTCGCCTGGGACAAACTTCTCTCTACACATTCTTGCACCTTGCGGTATTGTTGCTGCCACTCTGTATCCCAGTCTGCATCTGGTGATGTCATCTCAGGTGTTAAAACTCCCATGTCTAAGCCAATAGGTAACTTGCCAGGTCTTGCCCTCATCAAGTAGGCGCGTGTACAGTTGGAGGAGTTCATCGGGATGTGGTTATATAGGTTCACCAAATCTGGTAACCTTTCTGGCCACATGCTACGTTCTTGAAGAGGCAACGTCTTCAATAGGTTTATTACCACCTGGTTCATTTTCTTGCACAACCCGTTGGTCTGGTGATGATACGGCGTCGTCCTTATTTTCTTGCAGCCATACAAGTTACAGAAATCTTGAAACACTTCTGCTTCAAAGGCTGGGCCTTGGTCGGTAAGCACTCATTCAGAGTAACCGTGCGGGTGACAAAAGTGTTGTTGAAACGCTTTGGCTGCTGTCTTAGCCGTCTGCTCCTTCACTGGCACTACTACCAGGAACCAGGAGTAGTGGTCTACTATGGTGAGAGCGTAGACATAGCCTGACCGGCTTGGGGCTGGCTTCACGTGGTCCAAGGCTACCAGTTGGCGCTTCCCGCTTTGGGACTACCACTTGACAGACCAGTTCGTGTGTCCGGGAGTTGATGCTTCTCCGACACAGCTTTCCCTCGTAGATGAACTGCTTGCCCTTCTCCTTCCACAACTGTTGGGTCTCCTGTGGAGCATCTGGACCAGGGTGCGAGTCAGCTTGTGTCAGCAACTCCTTTACTAGGTGGACAGCCGGGTCGCTATCCCCATCCATGGTGGGGCAATGGGTTAAACGTGGCCTCTCTGTTGGAGGAGCGCTTCTTCCACACACAGTGGGAGCACTGGGTCACCCTGTGATGATGGAAAGCCGGTAGCTCTATCTCCTCCAGCTCTTCCGGGTCTTCTCCTCCATCTGGCAAGTTGTGCATCCTGGACAAGGCATCAGCATTAGCATTTTTATGCCCCGCCCGATAGTTGATGGTAAACTTGTAGTTAGACAGCCGGGCAATCCATCACTGCTCCAGCGCACCTAGCTTCGCCGTTTCAAGGTGGGTCAGCGGATTATTGTGTGTGAAAATGGTAAACTTCGCTGAAGCCAGGTAGTGTTTGAAGCGCTCTGTTACAGCCCAGACTATGGCCAGAAACTCCAACTTGAAGGAACTATACTTGTCGGGGTTCCTTTCCGTGGGACGGAGCTTCCTGCTGGCATAGGCAATCACTCTCTCTCTGCCCTGCAGTACCTGGGACAGCTCCACTTCCAATCCCACGTTGCTGGCATCCATATAAAGTATAAAGGGCTAGCCATAGTTTTGGTAGGCCAGGACTTCGTCTCCCGTAAGAGCCACCTTCAGTCGAATGATGGATTCTTCTTTTTTACTCCAGTTGAACGGAGGACTCGGGTTCTTGGCCTTCTTGGACTGGCCTACTAAGAGGTCCTGCATGGGTGCCACTATCTTGGTGAATCCCTTGATGAATCTCCTGTAGTAGCCTACCAGCCTGAGGAACTGTCGCACTTCTTTGATAGTGGAGGGTTTTGGCCAATCCTTAATCTCGGTGACTTTTTCAGGGTCTGGTGCTACACGTCCGGCGTTTACCACATGACCTAGGTACTGCACCTTGGGTTTCAACAGGTGGCACTTGGACGGCTTTACTTTCCGGCCAAAACCAGATAGGGCTTTGAACACCTCGGCCAGGTTCTCCAGGTGGTCTTCGTATGTCTTTGAGTAGACGATTACATCGTCTAGGTACAGCAGAACGGTTTCGAAGTCTTCGTGTCCTAGGCAACACTCCATTAACTGCTGGAATTTTCCTGGGGCGTTCCACCTCTGCCATGGGAACCTTCCAATACTCACTGGTGAGATCCAAAGTGAAGAAATAGTTAGAGCATCTTAGTGCAGCTAATGATTCCTCAATTCTGGGTAATGGATAGGCGTCTTTATGTGTAATGCGGTTAATCTGCCTATAATAAACACACATCCTCATTGTACCATCTTTCTTTCTAACGAGGACTAATGGAGCTACCCAGGGGCTACAACTATCTCTGATCACCCCAGCCTCCTTCATCTCCCGCAACATTCCCTTGGCACATTGAAAGTGAGCTGTGGGTACAGGCCGGTACCTCTCTTTAATGGGTGGATGATCTCCTGTGGGGATATGATGTTGGACCGCTTTTACCTGCCCAAAGTCTAGTGGGTGCTTGCTAAAGACTCGCTCATATTCTTGGACCACCCGGTACACCCCATGCTTCTGGTGCAAAGGGGTGGGGTCGGTGCCTATTTGTAGCTTCTGACACCAATCCTCCACCTGCCCCTTGGAGCCATTGTCCTCCGCCTGTTTGGACGGAGGCAAGGGTTCCACTGCCTTTATTGCATTGTTACTGACAGTGAACAGCTTAGCAAGGGTGGCATACCGGGGTAAGTGGACCTCTTTCTCGCTACAATTCAGGATGCGTATCGGTACTCTTCCTTTGCGGACGTCGACTACCCCCTTGGCAGTCAAGATGGTGGGCCTATTATAAAAGTACACGGGTTCTACCAGGGCCTGCTAATCTTGACGCCTGAGACCGATTGCTGTCCGACACCATATTAACATTTCACTTCTAGGGGTCATTGCAATGGGGAATGGATCACTCATTAGGACACTACCGACTTCTCCACCAGACAGCTCTACCTGTTGTCTCTGCATCAGGGCTTTGATTTCTTTCTTCAGAACTCGCAGCTGACCCGAACTGGCAGTCTCCACAACCTGTTGCAACAAAACAATAATTTCCCCAAGACAATTCTCTATCACATCGGTACCTAAGGTTATCATAGGATGGCTTTCTCGGTGATCAATATCTACAATAATCAAACCTTGTGATGGCAATTCTACTCGGCCAACCTTTATGGTCACCTCTTTATACCCCACCTGAGGCAAGGGCTGACCATTGTTGGCAAAGATGTTAATATGTTCATCTGGACTGCGGGTAATGTCTGAATCAGTCCAGTATCATTTGAAAAGGATATATGGCATCGTTGTCACCTGGGAACCAGTGTCCAGTAACGCGTTCATCAGGATGCCATCAAGCACGATAGGTAGGACCGGTCGTCCTCCCATGTACTTGTCTTGCCAGCTTTGTTGTTCTGGTCGTCTTACTCCTGGGGTTGGCCCTCTGCCCCAGGGGTTGCTCGTTTAAATCGCAGAATCTTTTAAGGTGCCCCGCCTTTTGACAGCGGCGGCAGATGGGTTGTCCGTTCTGGTCGTAGCGATCGCTGTTTCTCCTCTGGTCGGTG